>NC_083318.1:35921064-40721064 GCF_963455315.2 Globicephala melas | reverse complement strand
TAAGATATATCAGCATTTGCCATACACTGTAATTTACTTGTTCGTCTCTTTTCATTAAAATGTCAGTTCATTGTATCTGCAGCCCCTAGGACAGTGCCTGGCCATAGTAGGCACTCAAATATTTGTTGAATGAATGAATGAATGATCAATAAAGTGGTTATCCATTGAAATTGTTAAGCATACTTTAAGCAGGGTGTAGTATGGTTGCGCTAAAAGAAGTTGCATGTTACAATGTTAATGCCTTTGTCCTTCAGTTGCTTAGATATTGGAAGTATATACACCAAAATGTTAACAGTAGTTGTCTCTAGTTAGTGGCATTTTTTATATCGTTTTCATAATTGTCTTTCAGATTTTAATTCCATTTTCAAAAATAAAATACAAGAACTAGCAAAATGATGTTGTTCACTGAAGGTCATAAGGGAGATTAAATCATAGCAGTAAGATTGTTATCACATGTATGTTAGATGAATACTGTATAATAATTTTAAGGATGCTTTTAAAAATAGAAGAAATGAAAGAATTTACCAGTATCTCACTGTAATTTCATCTTCAGAATTTACATTTCTGCATTTTTTAGAGTGAAGTACTCTAGTAACTAAGTCCTCTTAAATGTTCTCACTAAATTCTAACACAATAGAGGAAAACTTTATACTCAAGCTCTGTGAGGGCTTTTCCTATATCTGCTATAATTCTCAGAGTCTTGGTTATTTAAAATAACTTTTATGATCCTTAATGGTCTTTTATGTTCATAATACTGGTGGTGATTTTTTTAGGACCTGGATTGTATCTTTTTCATCTTTGGGTTCTCACTGCCTACCACAGTGCTTGGTATATAATAGGTACTCAATAAATGTTTATTGAATAATTTTTTATCAATTGATCAGTGATCGTATTAGTCTCTCATGGTTATCTTTGTTAGGAGAAAAACTTTTGCTTGGCTCGTAAATCCCCCAATGCTTATAGTAGTTTATATAAGTAGTTGAGGAGTTGTGGGGTGGGGCTGAGGGGGAGGGAGAGAAGAAAAAAGGAAGAAAAGACACAATGATAGACTCTTCCATTAGAAAAGACAAATGCACATGTTGAATGACAGACTTTATTTTTTTTAACTGGACAGTAATTTCATTGGGGAATTTTCCTAGTGACATGATTTGTTCTTACTCTTGTTGAATTAGGAAAGTATTTTAACTTCAATATTATGATAAACTAGATGTATAAATGTCAGAGCTAATAGCTTAGTATTTTAGTCTTCTACAAATTGATGCCTGTGGTATCTGGACATTTTTTGGCCTCTTCTTGTAAATAAAGTCTCAGTGATGTTTAAGGAATAGCAACTTGTGGCCAGAAAAGAAAAAAAGCTGCATATTATCCAAGCTAAGCAATATAAATGGGGCTAAGGAATCCCTCACTAGATCAAAAATTTCCTAGAGAAAGATCTCTTGAGCTTACAAACTAAAGACCTTCAATATAATTTTAAATAAAGCCTTTTATGTAGTATGAGAGCAATTTTTAGTTGATAATCAATTGCCACTATTATGTAGGCTTACTAGATTTGCAAATTTACAAGTTTTTACAAGTTGGTTGGGTCCCTTCCTCAGGAAATCAGTTTAAGTTTTTTTTTCCTATATTGACTCAAAGAGCCTAGTTGTCCTTAAATCCTGTGAATATATTTGCCTTATAATTTGACAGCATTGAGTGAACACCCTTATAGGGTCTGTAGTGTTGTAAAAAGAGAAACTGTTCAATAAAAGATCACATTTGAAAAAATTAGACTGTGCTGGATAAAACCAGTATTGGATATGAGTACTATGCTTTGCTTTAAAGCACCTACAACTATTCAAGAAAATATATCCTGGCCCATTACTACTTTCAAAATGGATACTTTTAGTTTTGGAAAGCAAATGAGCTGTATCTTTGTGAAATTAAACCATGGCTGTAAATAAAGTAAATATACAATGAAATATAGGTATCTTTTAGCAGAAAATTAGTCATGCATTTGTGTTAACATTAACGTTTATAGAGATTACAAAACTATTGTAATTATTAAAGTAATTAAACTATCAAACCAGATATGCTTGAGTAAGTGCATGTTGCAATTAATCACTATGTTTAAACACATTATACTAAGTAGATCTTTTTTGAGTATCATCAATGTGCCTGAAGCTATATAGATAATAGGAATGATAGCCTTCAGTTTTTTGAGCACTTATCATGTGCTGGTCCTTATGCAGTAAACATGGATTAATTCTCAAAGAACTCTATATATGATAGATACATTTGTTATTCCCAGCTTTTAGATTTAGGGACTGAGGCATAAAGAGGTTGAAGAAATTGCCCAGAATTACACAGCTCATATCGAAGCTGGAGTACAGTACTAGAAAATAAGTCAAATTTAAACATGTTAAAAATGTATTGATTAACTAATATTGAATTTTGTTCTCTGTTTTTGTTCACTTTTCTAGTTGATTTGGAGCATATGCGAACAGTAAAACCTGAAAAACACTTAAGGTTTTGCCAGGAAAATGGTTTTAGTAGCCACTTTGTCTCAGCAAAGACAGGAGACTCTGTAAGTAAAATAATGAATACTGAATATTACAAGTGATGTTTTACTTTTATTTTCATAGGAAGTATACTTCTATTACTTAACTTTTGGAACAAATTAATTCCTGTTAAAGACATAAAATATCAGGTTAGATATAACATGTTTATTCTATTTATGTTCCTCTTATAATTCATTTAACATAATTTCATGGTTATTTTAGGGAATTAAAAAATACAAAAGTTAAAAATAATATAAATCACTCATAATCTCAGCATCCAGAGATGACCATTCATAACCTCATATGATTCCTTCTAGTCTTATTTTTCTGATGCTCACAAATATTAGTGCTTCTGCCACTAGTGCTAGTGAATTGCATTTACTGAGTGCCTACTTTGTGATGGGCACTGTACTACTCTGATTATCTCTATTTAATTAAATTAATTTATTTTTTCATATTTGACTGGATGTTTATTGTGTAAATCACCATAACTATTTAAATAAGAAACTTAGAATGATGTTAAAATATTTTTGAAATAGTCCAAAATATCTTCACATATAATTTAGATTTATTTTCCAGCAATCCTAACTGATTTATCTCTATTTTATAGAATAGTCTTAGAGAGGTTATGTTGTGGGGGTCCAGGGTACACAGAATAAGTGGTGGAGATAGGATTTGTAAACATAAGGATTGACATTCCAGGGTTCACCATATAAATCATGCTAAATGTTTATTAAAAAGAAAATTGAGATCATAATATAGAAATAATTTTGTTTTTTTAATTTAATATATTTATCTGTAGAAAATTTTATGTCACTTAATATTACTAAATAGATTTAATAATCCATTAGAGTTAATAATCCGTTAAGTAAATGTTCAAAAATTTATCCAACCACATCCCTATCGTTGGGTATATAGATTATTTCTAAGTTCAGTACATTGTAAAATTTTGCAAAATTTCTAATGTAAAATTTTGTCCATAAGCTGTGATGTTTTGATTATTTCCTTGGAAGGGAATTGAGACCTATTACCAAATTACCACCAGGAAGCCTACGTTAATTTATACTACCACCAGCATTGTATGAGTGCCATATCACTGTACTCTTTTTAACATTCAGAATTTATTTATTTATTTTTAAATCTTTGTCAATTTGGTAGACAAGGAAAAAAAGGTATTTTGCTATTTAAATTTGAATTTCTTTGCTGTTGAGTTTGAAATTTTAAAAATTTAATTACCTATTAATTTTCTGCTTATTATCTGTTTATAATTTTCTATTGCTTTTTAAAATTTCCTATGACCATTTTTATGTTAGGGATAACAGCCATTTGTCATAATTTTTGCAAATATTTTCCACTGCCCAGGTGTTTGTTTGACCGTTAATTTTCTTGACATTTTCAACCAAAGGAAGTTTGAATTTTTTTCTGTGGTTTAATCTTTTTGATGTTCTTCCTGTATGATTTCACTGATGGTTTTTATGCTTAGGGTAAATATTAAATATTTTAAAGGGTATTTAATCTTTTGGGGGGGTCAGACTCATCTAAAAATGTGACATTTTGGAACCCTTTCCCCAGGATAATGCAAACACGGGCACATACCCACATGTGTCATTTAAAAAATATATAATATCAATATTCCTTGATAAATCCATCCATGGATTAGGCTTTCACCCTCATGTATCTTCCTGGGGGTCTTTTGTCAATTTAGAATTATTTTAACTTCCAGTATTTTAACTTGTGTTTAAACCACTTAGTATCTTTTGTGCACTTATGTTGAACCACCTGTAAAAATCCCCATTGTTTTCTTTTTAAATTCAACTTTGAAATGGTTTGTTCTTGTGAAGTCACTTTAAGACTTGCAGTCATCTCCAATCCCAGTTTACTTCGCTTCATTGCTTAGCGAGTTGAGCTCCTGGCTTACTGTACTTTCTCTAATACTACCTTTGTCATAATTCTTAGTGATTTCAGTATCTTTGTTTTCCACCCCACCTCAGCCACAAACTCCCATGTATTGTCATTACAAATTACTGCAGCCCTTCTGTTATCTCATATTGCAATATCAGGCATCCTAATCACTGACCATCTTGTCTTTCTGGCTCACATCCTTGAATGCCCTAACCCAATCAGTCTGAAACCCCAGCAGGACCTACAAGACATTGATCCTAACACTTTTTCAATGTCCTCCTTTCATGTCCTCATTTTCCTTTCTTTGTAACTTAATCTCATGGCCAATCAAATCACTACCATGCATATACTGTCAAGTCCCTTTCTGCTCATTCACTTTATCTGACTCATTTGGATAAACCTTAACCAAGCCCCTGCCTTTATATGGTTACACTCTTGTATTTGAATGTGGTCAGAGAAAAAAACCCAGAGGCATGCTGGAGGTTTCACTTACATTTCACCGTAGCTAACCTCAAGTGGGCCCTTAATGCTGCTCAGTAATTATGCATGTCCTTAGGCCATTATCTGTCCCCCTCACCTATACCACTGTTTCGTAGCTTCTCTTCTCTCCTCAGATCTTCAAAACTTCCTTGTCCATTCTCTCAGCTGATGCCCTTGTTTCTTATTTTATAAAATATTTTCAACAAACAGAAGACAACTTGCACATAACTCCTGCCACCACATCTACCCCAACTCTCCTTCCCACCCCATATCCCTTCCCGTATCTTCTGTCTCCTCCAAGGTTACTATGGATCTATACTCCTAGCTAGGGTCAACTCCTCCACTGTGCATTAGTCCCATTTCTCTTTGCCTAGTAACAAACATTGCTTAGCAATTCTCACTCCTGCATCATTTTTTTTTCTATCTACTGGATTATTCTATCAGCACACAAAATATTATGACTTATCTTAAATACAAGAAAACTCTTGATCCCACATCTTTAGCTATTGCTTACTTCCCCCCCAGTTACCAGTGGAATGTTTTGAAAGAGTTGTCTCCAGTTCTCTCCTCCCAGTTTGTCTTGAGCAGTTCCAGTCAGACTTTTGCCCCCAATATTTCACCCCAAAATGCTCTTATTAAGGTCTACCAGTGACCTCCTTTTTGCTAAATTCAGTGGTCAGTTCTTAGTCCTTATCTTACTTGATTTAGTTGCAGCATATAAAATAGTTGATCACTCTCTGCTCTTTGAAATACCTTCTTCACTTAGATTCTAGAGTACTACACCTCCTGGTTTCCTTCCTACCTTGCTAACTACTCTCTTAGTCGCCTTTGCTAATTTCTTATCTCTCCAACTTCTAAGTATTGAAGTGCCCTAGGCTCAATCCTTGGATATCTCTCTTTTTTAAACTTATTCTCTTAGTGACCTCATCTAGTCTCATGGCTTTGGCCAGACCTCTTTCCTGAACTCCAGACTTATATACCCCAGCACTCCTGTTTAGGTGTCTAACAGCCAGTCCCAATTTAATTCAGGTCCAGAACTGAGCTCTTGGTATTCCCTCTTCAGATCTCTCACAGTCTTCCCCACTTAAATAAATGGCAGATCTTCTACCAGTTGCTAAGACCAAGAAAATTTTGGAGTCATCTTTGACTCCTGTCTTTCTTTGACATACCACATCTATCACCAAGTCCTGTTGGTTCTACTTTCAAAATATATCCATAATCTGGTGACTGTTTCTTACCATCTCCACTGCTACCACTTAGTTTCAAGCCTCCATCATCTCTTACATTAGTGTCCTTGATGATTTCTCTTTTTTACCCTTGATCTTCTATAGTGAATACTCAATACAACAACCAGGTTGACCTTGTTAAATAGAAGTCACATCAATCCACCCTCCATTTCACTCAGAGTGAAAGCCAAAGTTCTTCACATAGTTTACCAGATCTTACATGATTTGTACACTCTTAATCTCTCTGCTAGTTTTCTTCTTACAATCCCCTTTTTCTCTCCATTCCACCGCACTAGCTTTCTTATTTCTCCTTGAACATTGACCATCAGTGAACTATAATATATAATGCTCTTCGGGGTACAAATGACATAAACCTTTTGGGGATATGTATCTCTTTTTGATTAGGGATCGAAGTTAAATTAGTAAAGTTGTGATAAATATTCAGTAAGTAATCATGAGATAAGTAGGGATAAGAATATGATAGAGCACTTACAGAACAAAGACAAGTTATGCATTAGAGTCGGTGACTGATTCGTGTCTATAGATTTTTGTTTAATGATAATGGAGTATGCTGCTCATTTTCTGTTTGATAAAATACAGTAAAGATTATAAGTTTTTTGCTCAAGAGATATGGAGAATTTATTAAAATTGATGAGAACCACAAAGATTATTAAAGAGTTGTGAATTAAGACCTTTGAAGATAGGCTAATGCCAGATCAAAAGACTATTGTAGAACTGGCAGCGAGAAACTTTACCCAGGTAGTAAAGTATAGACTAATTTATTTTCATTTTCTTCAGGACTTATAGGAGTTTGTTATTATGCTAGTAGTTTTTTTTTTTTAATTTGGTAGCTGTAATTAATTGTCTTATGTTAAATCTTTAAAAGCATAAGTTTTTAGGGATAAACGTATATTTAGACTAGTTCAGTGAAGTGTATGGCTTTTCAAATTATGGTTTAATCATTTAAAAAATTATTATACTTAAAATGTTGCTGTATTTGACAAATAAAGCTATTTTTGGAATAACCTGGTACATCATATTTTTTGCAGTTTTTGCTGTTTATCACTTTTTAGAAAGTTCAATTTATTTGAAGGTAACTTAAACATGCCTGTTTTAAATCATTTAAACCTGTTTTTGTTATGTAGGTCTTCCTGTGTTTTCAGAAAGTTGCTGCTGAAATCCTTGGAATCAAGTTAAACAAAGCAGAAATAGAACAGTCACAGGTGATTATATTGAACTGTATATTTTAAAAAATAATTTATTTCTTAAAAGACATTAATTTTCACCCTGAATCCTTTTACATTCATGCATTCTATGTACATATCCCTAAAAGCCTTAAAAATAGATTGTGTGTATGAATCAGTGTTTATTGCAGAAGATGGAGGATGTTAACTTTTTGCCAAATGATGGAACCTCATTGAAACCTCATTTTGTCCGTTTTGTTGGAAAAATGAGATTAATGCAATAAAAATTTCATCAGTGGTTAAATAATGGGTTAAGGAACTGACTGTATTATTTTGTATTTCTTTATTAAAGTTCTTCTTCCATGATTACTGTACAATATCCTTTTTATATTTTATACAAAATCCCAACTATAATATTTATCAAAGGTTAGTCTTAACTGGTAAGAATTTACCCCATTTGGCATCTTCCACGTTTGCATTGGTAAAACATTAGTTTTTCTAAAGTCTTGCTCTCTGTTCTTCTCTAAAAGGTCCTGCCTTGTAATGATATTAATTCTTCATGTTATTTTATTGTTAATTTAATAATGGTATTAATTATTGAGGCTTTCTGAATTCTTTCACTATTTGTAGACAGTTCTCTTAGACTAAGAAATAAATATGAATACCAATAATCAAGCATTTAAAAATACCACTACAATAGCATACCAATTCACATGTTTGATTGAATGAAAAATCAGAGCAAGAGCCTGTAGTTTAAAGTCAGGCTTCGGAAGTGATTTGCTTAGAAGCAACATATAAATTACACTTTCCCTTAATCCCCTCCACTCTGTCCCTGCTCTGTGAAGCTAAAAAAGGTATAACAATCTTTCCCCATCGTTAAATTTTTCTTTTATTCTTTTAGAGTTAGTTCTGTCATGGTCACTCTTTGTGTGTGCATGTGTGTGTGTGTTTAAATAACTTGAGCAGATATCAATTGAAAATTGTTTAGGGAGGGTGGGAGGGAGGGAGACGCAAGAGGGAAGAGATATGGAAACATATGTATATGTATAACTGATTCACTTTGTTATAAAGCAGAAACTAACACACCATTGTAAAGCAATAATACTCCAATAAAGATGTAAAAAAAATAAAATAAAAAGAAAAGAAAAAAAAGAAAATTGTTATGCTGATATGGCTGTTTCTAGAATTTCATTAAAATATTTGGAACTCTGGAAATCTGCTACTTTTATTTCTCATTATTCAAAAGACATTTCAGCACTTACTGTGGCCAGGCACAGTGTTCCGATATTTGTGCCATATAAATTGCTCCCAGACACAAAAATAGCTACTTCGTTTTGGCCTAGGAGGATGGATACAAGAAAGAGAAATTACAGTAATTTGCTTGATAGTACTGACCTTGGCAGACCCCAGAGGTCAAGTGATTCCTCTGCTTTTTAGCTTCACTTCCTAAATGATGTTTCTCCCTGGTTAGATAGTCTATGAATGATTATCAAACAATCATAAATGATTTATTGGTCATATAAGTGTGGTTTAGTGGTAGATTCAGAGGAGATTTAAAAGAGTTTAAGATGCAGTCCCGGGCTTCCCTGGTGGCGCAGTGGTTGAGAGTTCGCCTGCCGATGCAGCGGACACGGGTTCGTGCCCCAGTCCGGGAAGATCCCACATGCTGCGGAGCGGCTGGGCCCGTGAGCCATGGCCACTGAGCCTGCGCGTCAGGAGCCTGTGCTCCACAACAGGAGAGGCCACAACAGTGAGAGGCCCGCGTACTGCAAAAAAAAAAAAAAAAAAAAAAAGATGTGGTCCGTGCTTTCAGTGAAGAAAATTAATATGTGCTAGGCACTGTGTTATCTCATTTTACCCTTATAATAACTCTGTGGGGCAGGTGGCACTTCATCATTTTATGGGTAGAAAACTGAGACTGTGGAGAGGTTAAGTAACTTGATCTATTAATCTACAGCTAGGCAGTGTTGGAGCCAGGATTTGAACTCAGACCTGTCTGATAGCAGTGCCCCTAATGTTTCCATTCCGCCATATTAGGGGAAGATTTACTGGGTAGTTTGTAGTAGGGAGTTGAAAAAGAAGCTGGCATGAAAAAGTTGAAAGCTTAGGTTGTATTTTGGAAACAGAAGAGTAGTTTGGTTAAAATAAATGACGATTTGTGTTGGAGTGTGCAGGGAATTTGAGAAAAAGATTGTGGAGATTTATGAATGCCAAGTTGATAAGTTTTATCTCATGTATTGACAGTGGAAAATAATTTTAAGCAGGGAAATAAATGAAAGCAGTTTTTAGATAGGATTAATCTAATGGGATTTGTGTGTGTGTGTGTATGGATGTGAAAGAGATTGAAAGCAAGGAGACTGGGTTACTGTCCTCATGTGATAAGGACCAGAATTGGGGTGGAAGGGAAAGAATGGATGTAAGAGACATTTCACAGAAGAATCAATAGGACTTGTGGAATGACTGGATAAAAGGGAGAAGTCCAAGATCACGTTGAGGTTTCTCACCTGAGGAATGGAGAACAGGGGAGACCCAATGATGAGGCCCCCCTGGAGGAGAAGGTGTACTGGTGTGGCACAGGAGGCTTCACTGAGAAGGGAGTGTACATCGCTTGAGCCCCAAAGCGGTGCTTAGGTTCAGTGACAACTCCAGAGAGATGGCGTAACTGGGATACTTTTGAAAGACAGAGTTCTAGGGAAACTTTATTAATATTTGTAGCTCACTCTTAGTCACAAGAGCCAAAGAGTTACTGTTTGGACTTTAGAGATGGACTTAACATCTAGGCATATTTTAACAAAAGCAGCATCAGATGTGTTAACTACATAGTTCCCCAGCCTCCCTATACACCCCACCTTGTTTGTTAGTGTACCCCATCTTCTTTATTATGCTATGAAGTTTAATTCTGTCTTCAGTTTCTTGGTGCTGACTTTGAATTCATTCATTTGAAGATGAAGTCAAGCTGCTAGAGCCCTTCTTTATTGTGTTTGTCAGAATCCTTTGTATAGGAAAACCTCATTCTCCATTCCTGAGATCAATGAATTTGGTGTTTTTGCCAGTTAAATTATTTATTTCACAGTGGAAACATTTTTGAAAGTTCATTATTTTTTTAAATTTTATTTATTTATTTTTAATATTTTTAAAAGTTCATTATTTTTAAAAGATGTTTCTAAGAACCTACTTGCAAGCTGTGTTAAGCACAGTTTTTTTTTTAATTGAAATGTATTTGACACAACATTTGACAGGACAACATCTTTCTTGTCCCCCCCATCTCCTGGAAACCACCATTTTATTCTTTGTTTTTACAAGTTTGGCTTTTTAAAATTCCACATATGAGTAATATCCTACAGTACTTGTCTTTCTCTGTCTGACTTATCTCATTTTGCACAATATGCTCAAAGTCTCTTCATGTTTTCACAAATGAGAGTCCTCCTTTCTCCTGGCTGAATAATATTACATTGTGTGTATATATATATATATATATATATATATACACACACACACACACACACACACCACATTTTCTTTATTCACCTATCAATGAACACTTAAGTTGTTTCCATATTTTGCTTATTATAAATAACACTGTAATGAACATGGGGGTGCATATACCTTTTTGAGTTATTGTTTCATTTTCTTCGGATAAATACCCAGAGGTGGACCTGCTGGATGGTATGGTAGTTCTATTCTTAACTTTTTGAGGAAACTCCATATTGTTTTCCAGTAGCTGCACCAATTTACATTCCCACCCGTAGTGCATAAGGGTTTCCTTTTCTCCACATCCTCACCAGCACTTCTCTCTTATATTCTTTTTTTTTTTTTTTGTGGTATGAGGGCCTCTCACTGTTGTGGCCTCTCCCGTTGCGGAGCACAAGCTCCTGACACACAGGCTCAGCGGCCATGGCTCACGGGCCCAGCCGCTCCGCGGCATGTGGGATCTTCCCGGACCGGGACACGAACCCATGTCCCCTGCATCGGCAGGCGGACTCTCAACCACTGTGCCACCAGGAAAGCCCCCTCTTATATTCTTGATGAAAGCCATTCTAACAGATGTGAGGTGCTATCTCATTGTAGTTTTAATTTGATGATTAGTGATATTGAGCATCTTTTCATGTACCTGTTGGCCATTTGATGTCTTCTGAAAGTTCATTTAAAACCAAAGAAGTTCAGATTTTGTATCTATAGAGAGTGGGGGAGTAGAGAGGAAAGGGAGGGAGGGAGAGAGAGAGCTTATGCACCTGTTTTCTGTAGTTTTTATGTCATTTGAAAGATTCCTGAGGGAATTCGGTGTCACAAAGTGATAAAGTGTTTTGTATTATTTTATACAGAAGGAGCTAGACTATAGACTCACCAGTTACACACAAGTTGACACTATAGTAATTTCATTTGTGACAAATATTTATAATAAGGTTTTAGTCTTAGTTCCATTCACTGATTATTTAAAGAGATTCTGCTATTTTAATTCTAACCTAGATTATTCCTGTTTGGGAGTCATATAAAATGAGTTATCAACACACTTTACAAGCTTTTCAAGGAAGGGAAGAGGGAGAAAAGAAAGGGAATGCAGCTTATTAATACAGCAAACACTTTTTGAGAGTCTACTTTTTGCCAGAACACTAGAATCTGGGATACAAAGATGAATAAGTTAAAGTCCTTGTCCTCAAGGACTCCCAGAATACATGAAGGCAGACAAATATGTTAAGTATGCTCTAGATGCATTTTTTACAATTCCCAATTAGTGGCATTTTCACTGGCCAGTTAATAAACTATGACTTTGTTTGGTTTGAACTAGGTATGCATTAGTTTATTTTCTTTTTTATTGAATTATAGTTGACTTAAAATATTATATTGGTTTCAGGTGTACAACATAGTGATTTGATATTTTTACAGATTACACTCCATATAAAGTTATTTAAAAATATTGGCTGTATTTCCTGTGCTGTACATTACATCCTTGTATTTTATTTATTTTATACCTAGGAGTTTGTACCTCTTAGTCCCCTTCCCCTATCCTGCCCCTTCCCTCTTCTCTCTCCCCACTGGTAACCACTAGTTTGTTCTCCATTATCTGTGAGTCTATTACCGTTTTGTTATATTAGTTTGTTTGTTTTATTTTTTAGATTCCACAAATAAGTGAAAGCACATAATATTTGTTTTTCTCTATCTGACTTATTTCACCAAACATAATAGTCTCCAAGTCCATCCATGTTGTTGCAGATGGCAAAATTGCATTCTCTTTATGGCTGAGTAATATTCCATTGTGTGTCTGTATGTGTGTGTGTTTGTGTGTGGCACATCTTCTTTATCCATTCATGTGTTGATGGACACTTACATGACTTCCATGTCTTGGTTATTATAAATAATGCTGCTATGAACATTGGGGTGCATATATCTTTTCAAATAATGTCTTCATTTTCTACAGATATATACCCAAGAATGGAATTACTGGATCATATGGTATTTCTATTTTTAGTTTTTTGGGGACCCTCCATAGTGTTTTCCATCGTGGCTGCACCAATTTGCATTCCCACCAACAGTATACTAGGGTTCTCTTTTTTACACATTCTTGCCAACTTGCTATTTCTTGTCCTTTTGACAGTAGTCATTCTGACAGGTGTGAGGTGATAATCTCATTGAGGTTCTGGTTTGCATTTTCTTGATGATTAGCATTGTTGAACATATTTTCATGTGTCTTGGCCATCTGTATGTTTTGTGTGGAAAAATGTCTATTCAGGTCCTCTGAACATTTTTAAATCTGTTTTTTTTTGTTGTTGTTGTTTTGTTTTTTTTATATTGAGTTGTATGAGCTTTTTCTATATTTTGGATATTAACTCTTTATCAGATATATCATTTGCAAATATTTTCTCCCATTCATTAGGCGGCCTTTTTGTTATTTAATGCTTATTTAATGTGGCCTTTTTTTGATGCTTTCCTTTTCTCTGCATAAGCTTTTTTTTTCTTTTTTTAACATCTTTATTGGAGTATAATTGCTTTACAATGTAGTGTTAATTTCTGCTGTACAACAAAGTGAATCAGTTGCACGTATACATATATCCGCATATCCCCTCCCTCTTGCGTCTCCCTCCCACCCTCCCTATCCCACCCCTCTAGGTGGTCACAAAGCACCGTGCTGATCTCCCTGTGCTTCTCTGCATAAGCTTTTAAGTTTGAGTATGTTCCATTTATTTATTTTGCTTTTACTTCCCTTGCCTGAGGAGACAGTTCCAATAAAATATTGCTAAGACCTATAGATCATATTCCATTTTTTTTCTTTCACTATTTACTTTTAAAATTTATTTTTTCATACAGTTTCAAAACCAGATGGGATAAAACCATGTAGATAAACCTTGCGTTTTACAGATTAGGAGATGGTGAAGACCAAAGAGGTGAAGTAACTTGCCCAAAGTTGTGAATGTTACTGGCAGCCTATAATGGCACATTATACAGAAAAAAAAGCTCCCACTGTGTGTCAAGTATCATGCTTTTCAAAATGTTATATCCATGCTTTTAAATGGTAACCTATAATCTCTGCACTTTGAATTTGTATCAGTCATAGTATTCTTTAATTTATTTAATATTCTTTAATAGTTTACACATCTGTTTTCCATGCTAGACCCTTATGCGTCTCAAAAAACAGAGATCATGTATTATTTATATGAATATTTCCAATACCTAGAATAGTGGTTTGCTTTGAATGAGTGATAGTGACAGGTGTTTCAGCTGTCAAAGTATGTTTACTCCATATCCTGAGCATGATAAACTATGACTTTTGCAAAGGTAAATTTGTTACTACTATCTGGACTAAAACACAGTTGTAGAATTGACCAAATTTATCTTTAGTGTCTTCTGAAGAGTCAGTCTCTACTGCTTATACCTTACCTCAACTCCTAGGTTGCTTGCTTTCTTACCCTTATGGAGAGCTACCATTTCCAGTATCCGCTCACAACTCTTCGACAAAACAAGGGTTAAACTGGTGTTCAACCACACAGCTCCCTTCCTCTTAGGGCCACTGCATTATTTTCACTCAACTGACTAATAGCAGAGAGTAATTGAGTGTACTTTGTGGCTCCAAAAATAAAGGTGGGTATTTTGTAGGAAACATTTTCTCTGAAAATGTCAGTGAATGAATGACTTGTAAACAAGCCGACTACTGTGAAATCACCTATCATGAAGTTTATGACATGGAAATTATGCTTTTTTTTACTCATAGAAAGCAAAGCTCTGAATATGCAGAGCTTTGGTTCTGACTTCCAGTTCAGGAACTTTGTGCAAAGCTTTATGTCAAACAGCCAAGGCCCCCAAGAAAGATGTTGCCTTGTTAGTTCTTCATTAATTTGATGAGAATTAATGGTGAAAATCCAAGTCATTTATGTTAGTCAATAACTTTGACCAGAATGTCTTGACCACAGGTCAGTAACCTGGTTGTGTTTATAGGTTAGGGTTTAAACCATCATTTTGGAGGATTAATGAGTTGCTTACTGATTATGAAAATCCCTTCTCTTTATTGTAACCCATAGTTTGGTGTGAAACAATTAGTTTTGGGGAGGCCAGATGCTGGTGTTCAGCGTTGCACTGATGTACCCTGCCTCATACGTCATGTGGCAGTTGGTAATGCTTCTGTTGATAGCATCAGGCTGAGTGCCTAGTAAATCATGAGTCTTATCCAGGAGTTAATACTGCCTGCTAGAGAACTGAAGCAGAGCCCATCCAAGGCTAATATACCGTAGTGTCCTGTTCATTCACTCTCAGTTGTTTATCCTGTCTTTATAAACATTATCACAAGCAGCAACCTGATTAACATGTTTTTTTCTGTATGTGCTAATTAATAGATGCTATTATGAAGGAAGATATTTCTGAAATAAATATTTGAATTCATTAAAAGCGAGGATAGTTTCAAGTCCAAAAAATTGGGGGAGCGTGTTATCTCTGTCATATTTGTCATATGTGGTCTTTTCATCTTAAGGGTTATAGCAATCAAAAAACCTAACTAGTTTTGATTCTTTATTTAGCGAAACTCTTAGATATTTGAAAACAACAGCTGTTGTGCTTAAATATTGTATGTCAGAATTTTTTTTAAAATGATAGAAAAGTGTGTTTTGAACTTATTTATTTCTGTATGGAATTTGGAAACATGGAGGTTAGGGTTGTGTGAGGGGTGGGGGAATGAGCTTCAAAAGAAAGTCTTTGAAAAGTAATAAATATTATTAAATGTAAAAACTGTAAATGACATATAGCTTCCTCTGATTTATGCATCCTCTCCCCACCTTCAAAGAAAATGAATCACTCCTTCTTTGTTCCCACAACATATTTTTAAGTCCACTAGTAAAGCACTTATCTGGTATGACAACTAGCTGTGTACATGTTCTCTTCCCATTAGGTCCATAGCAACTTATGAACAAATCCTGTGTAATTCATCATTTGTTCCTAGTGTAGAGCAACTGGCACATAGTAGATCCTCAGTAATGTTTGTAAAAAGAAATTGAATTGGTACCTTGGCTGCACTTTAGCATAGAAAAGCCCCCAAATTCTTAGTTGCCCTCTGAAATATTGGGCGTTATATATATTATGTGTAATTGTGATATCAAAAATAGAACCCACAGCTTCTCTGAGAGGTTCAGTAGGCATGTCTATTTCAGTAATTAAATAGAATTGTAGAGAACAATGTTTCTTGGATCTTTGTTCATTTTCTTTACTTTTATATGCATATATTTTGCTATTTCTTTTGTGACATGTTTAAATTTATGTGTGTATTTCTTTTTCTCCTTTGGTGTTTGTTCCCTTCTATTTTCAGTCATTGAGTAAACTTTCCATTTTTCTTTCTTTTTTTCCTCTTTCTTCTGCATCTTATGTTGTATGGAATTGACAGCATATTGTCAGGGCAGAAATAGTGAAGTACCCGGAAGAAGATAATCAACATACCAACTCTGCTCAGAGTAGAATCTGTTCAGTACAGTAGTGCAGGTATTAATTGATAAACTGTTGCAGTTTGGGGGAGGAGGGTGGGGAGAACTAGTGAATGCTGTCTTGTTCTTTATTCTTTAGGAATAAAGAAGTTCAAATGATTATTGTACATTACTGGGAATTAATATTGCATAAGTCCTGGTTTAGAACTTTGAAAAATTGATCCTTTGCTGGGAGACTTATGACTTACACAAGGAATTGGGAAGAAATTAAAATAATATTTCAGTTACTTTCAAATGTATTTGTCTTTATGGTTGTGTTTATTACATGTGCAGTGAAGTGGAGAATTGAGGTAGTTATTTCATTATTCATTCCTTACCATTTTTTCCTGAAATAGCCTGGTAATTGAAAGAGTATTTTTAAAATTTGCCTTGAGTTACCCTTCTTTGTCTGCTTGTGTGTGCAGAGTTAGTAAAAGAGTTGAAAACAGTAAAGGATGTGTTTTACTTTAAATAATTACTTAGAGATGAATGTTAGGGCATATTGCTAAATTCATTGTTTAAGATATTCCTTGAAGTGTGTGTTAGAGGGAAGGAAGGAAGAGTTAAAAGTGTCTTTTGGTTTAAATTATTTTAAAAACATGAATATGAGGTAATTTTCTAACTTTCTCATTATTCTATATTTTGTTAGAGTCATTATTCATAACCAATAGTGAGCTATTTGGAAGTAAGTTAGGAATTTGGGAGAACAGTTTTAAAAATTGGGTTGCTTAAAACATTTCTTCTTTATATGTAACTTCTCTGACATTTATATCTCTTCACTAACTCACAAATTGATAAACGTTCTTTAAAAAGTTATCACTGGATATAATGATTTATGGAAATATTAATAAATAATATTCTTTGAAATGGTGAGATCTTATCTATTAAGATATATAAATGATTAATTTTAATTCCTTTGCTTTAAATTATAACCAGGGCTTAATTTTTCATATTGATTTGCCAATTTTTTATTAGACTTTTGGTAACCTCAAGTTATTATTGTCATAAAACCAGAGAAGACTCAGTAAAAGAAATGCTATTACATCCTTAACAGAATTACCCCTGCCCTGCTACTCCCTCACCCTCCACCAAAATATATCCCAGCTTGACCTTAGTTGGTCCTGGCTGGTTCTTTTAATATCAGCTCCTGCTTCATTTATGATGTCTATCATCAGGAGTTCACCAAAGTTCAGAAAATAAAAATATACTTTAAGGAGCTCTTTCTAAATGTTCTGATGTCCTGATAATAACTTTGTTTTCTTTTATGACAGAGGGTGGTGAAGGCAGATATTGTAAACTACAACCAGGAACCTATGTCAAGAACTGTTAACCCTCCTAGAAGCTCTTTGTGTGCAGTTCAGTGAGCACATTTTTCTTCTGTATTGATAGTTCTGGCTCCCCTTCGCCTCTGTGTGGGCTCAAGGACCTGTAGAAACTTGTTTTATCAGTGACCATCTCTGTAGTTCAGTTAACGCTTTCCTCTCAACTCGCTTCATCATTGCCTGTTGCCTCAGCCGCAGGCAGCTCCTTGGACTGGAAAAAATTCAACTTTGGGACCACACACTTTGAATTCAAAATGGAAAGCCCGTTCTCTGGAATTAGACTGCTTCATTGAAAAAGAATAATGTTGGTTCTCTTTATGTCCTCACTTCTTTTTTCCCTGATGTAAGTTGTTTTAAACAAATATGAAAACTATCTAAGTCTTGATCATCAGCCAGGATTTTGCCACAGCACAGTTTCATACTCTTATCTGAACTCATACCTGGCGAAGTATGTTTCAGAGTACAAACATTTAAACGAGTAATATATTTTATCTACAGATACTTAAGAAGGCATTCTCTTGCTGTCTGTTGTGAGTGAAAATATATAAAGCTGTATCTAACTGAAAATGCTTGAAATAAAGCTATAATAGAAATATTTTTTTCATTTTTTTAAAAAGAGCCTAAATACTTTATATTTTAGCTGTAGCTCACAAAGTAGTGAGTATTGGATATTGTATTTTTATTATTGTATCATGATCATTGCGTGTTGTGTAATACTCAGGTTAGATGGCTTTGTGAATTCTGATAAATGTTCAGCTGATGCTCCATGTGGACTTTCTCCTGCCAGCTGTGTAAGAGTACTTCCAGAATGAATTATGACTATTGTTGGATCATCGTGGATCAGACTGTACCTGATGTTCAGATGTTTTTCTCCTGCAAATAAATTTATTTAAATTACTTTGGGGGGAGAATTTTCTTTCAGCCATCTTCCCTTTAGTTACAGAAAAACAAAGTGTTTTTGGATACAAATCAGTGATCATGTGAAGTTTAATAAACATTCAGTCACGTAGAGTTGTTAGGGTATTTGTTGGACTAGTTAAAATCAGACCCCATAGCCTGGCATTTCAGGAGCTCCATATCAGCTGCATCCTACCCACCTACCTTTTCTCATGCTGCTCTTCGGTGTACTGCCTGCCTCTGTGCCAGTGGAACCACGGCTCACTCCTGTGTGACTGATGCTTTCTGATGCTCTGCCTTCCTGTCTTTGCTGCACAGGTCCTTCTGCCTGGAATTCCTTCCCCCTCTCTAAATGTCTGCCTTCTTTCAGTCAGCCTTTAGACACCATGAGGGCAGGGCTCTCTCTGTCTTGGTAACAGTTGTGTTGCGTTTTTTGTGTGCAGGCACAGTGCCAGGCTGGCATATGGGTGCTCTGTATTGGCCACATCGAAACGGGATGAATGCTTCTCCTCTGCAAAACCACTGCTGTCTCCATAGCTGCAAATTCCACGTGAGCACCTCTTGGATGGCCATTACACCTTCCAGCCTTGCATCACAGTTATTTGTGTCTTTGTGTTTTATTGTTCATAGACCATGAGCTTATTGAAGGACAGTCCTGGGTCTCTATTTTCTCATGTCCTTCAGGAGTGCCTATCAGGGTGCGTTCCTCATAGGAGACTTGCCAGAGGTGTGTGTAGAAATTTTGGACATTTAATCTTACAGCCATAAGGGATTTTAGAAAACTTGTTATTTCACATCTTGTGTGGCTAAGGAAACCGAAGTCTGGAGGGAAAAAGGAACTTGCCAGAGGTGGGAAAGCCCCTGGTGGTTCTGGTGCTGGGTGAGCAGGACTGCTTCTGGCTCTCCCTGCTGTCCCAGGACCTGGGCAGGGGCAGGCAGGGCCGTGAGCTGCTCTGGTATAATCATATTAAAAAAAAAAAAAAAAAAGAAGAAAAGGAACTGGCAAGAGGTCATGGTAGACCCCATAGGAGGTAGACCCCATAGGAGATCTTCTGTCCCTCAGCCAGGGTGACACTTTTTCAAGAGTGGTTTGAAATTTAAAAACTGTGGGGCTTCCCTGGTGGCACAGTGGTTGAGAGTCCGCCTGCCGATGCAGGGGACACAGGTTTGTGCCCCGGTCCGGGAAGATCCCACATGCCGCGGAGTGGCTGGGCCTGTGAGCCATGGCCGCTGAGCCTGCGCATCCAGAGCCTGTGCTCCGCAACGGGAGAGGCCACAGCAGTGAGAGGCCCGTGTACTGAAAAAAAAAAAAAAGAAAAACATCGTGACTGCTGTACTTGTTAGACATTGAGTCCAGTCTTTCATTACTTTGATTTCTGTATTTTTCATTTTATAGCAACTAAGCAGCCTTTTTAAGCCTTTCAAGGTGGCATGCCCTTCAAGATAGTTCAGTTTATCCTTCCTTTCAACATCTTTCTAATATATGCTGGTCAGTCTGCTAGGGCCTTTAGCAGAATATAAAGTTGAGTAAAAGATTTCAACCCTCAAGGACCCTACAGTCTAGTGGGAGAGATGTTTGTTATTGTTGCTGCTGTTTTAAAGCTGTGACTGATTGAAGTCTACTACTGAACTAAACTTACCCAAGGCTTTACATTCAGTAAGGGGTGAGGCCATGCCCTTTTGATCATTTCATGTCATTTATATATGTATGTGAAAATTTGAAGAGTTTTCAAAAGTTCTTTTTTTTCAGTCCCAATTATTGCAGTACTAAAAGGTATAACTTAACACATATGTATGATTGTACAGGCATCTGGAGAAGGCTGAGAGAAATTATATAGGGTCTATGATCAGACCAAAATACTTTAGTTATGTGTTTATAAAGTCAGAGCACCGAATGGGCCTGAACGGGGCAGGCAAGAGAATGGCCTTTGTGGGCTTGCTCTGTCCGGGACATTTCCAGGCCCTTATCACATGAGCTATTATATTTTCACCCCGATCTATGAGAAGGTTATCACTGTTCCTGTCATGCACATGAGGACATTGAAGTCTGGAGTGAGTGATTACACCAAGTCCCTCTTCGAGTAAGTGGTAAAGCCAGGGTCCACACAAACCATTTCTGAGATGGGATGGCCTAGGCTGGGTACCGAATTAGGTTGCCTTCCATTTGTGAAGATCACAACTGACCTTCCTGGGGGTTGACCAGGCCTGGGTGTTATGTTGTTCTTTTGAGAAGTGGTGATGGCCAGTGCTGGCCATCACCACTTTCTCACACCGACCATCTAGACCAGCAAGCTGTGTGTCCAGAGAGGCTAGTGTTTGTAAATTTGCCCTCTGATCGCTGAGGTAAGGACAGAAAAATACCTCCCCTGCCTTTGGTCTCATTGGTTTTATGTCTCTCCCCTCTAAGCTTGACCAGTCATTGAGAGCCTTTGGCTCAAGGAAAGCGAGCACAGTGAACATGCAATAGAGCATATGGCCAAAGCAGATTTCTGAATTCCATATTACAATTTTCCCCATACCTCGGGTTTTATTTTTGAAACAAAAACGTAGGATTCATGCTTATTTTACTTTGACTGTTACCTCTCCTGTCTACAGTTTTTAATTTAAAAAATTACAAGTCTTTCCATCTAGTTTTAGGCACTTTGTCTCCTGAAGACGCATGCTATAAAGTTTCAAACACATTGTGGTCACTTCTGCTTATTGAACTTTTGAAAACACAAAAGTTTTCAGCCAGAACTGGTCATTGGATGCTGCCTTTCAAATGCACCCTCTATTATGTGTGGCAAACCACTCTGGAGTGGTTTTTGGAGTGGCCCAAAGAACTCCTCCTGTGACTGCTTTATTATTCCAGGAGGAGGTAAGCCAGGGCCCTTTAAAGTCGATCACTGAAACAATGTGATAGGGCATAATAATTTGTGTGCCGTTTAAAAATAGAAAAGTTTTCTGGCCATAACCCATTCTGGTGATTGCTATAATGTTGGACATCCTGAAAAACAGTCGCAAGATTCAGAGGAAATGGAAATGCAGACCTATTGAGCATTGTGGCAGACATCTGTCGGCCTCCTCTCCAACATCATGTCACCACTTCTCCCAGCAACAGTTTCCTGATTTCCTGATGGAGCCCTCCTCCATTTTCAGCCGCTCACGGCTCTAGGGGTAGATTCTCATTGGCTTAAACCTATTAGGATATTAATTCCTCTTGGCCTCAGGGATTGGCTCAGAAATGAGTGGTTAATTCCATCCGAGCTAATGAAACTGGAGGGTACATTTGCTGAGGTTTCTGAAAAAGAAAAGAGAAAAGAAGAAAGCTCCCACCCCCTCAAGTTTCCAAATGACTCTGCCCGCTGAACTAGGTTGAGAAGGCTGTAGCTCTGAGCAACACTGGCAGCCGTCTTGAGGGCACAAAGGGCGACCCTGCCCAAGTACAGAGCTGACCCCGAGGGAGCAGAGGTGAGAAGTGGGGAGAATCCGAGTCTCCGACACTGAGCCCCAGATCACACGATGCCACGAATCGTTTAACAGTGTGACTCAGTTTCCTTTATCATTTTGGCAAGTGTTAGTTTATTTTTTTGTTACTTCTTACATAAGCAACTGTCATGTATCAGGGCCTTTGCTTGGCATCAAAGAGATGAATGTGATCTGTGTTTTATCCTTAAAATCTTAGTCTAGGTACATGTATAACTCATCAAACAGAGTTACCAGACTCTGTAATCAGACTGTTAAATGCTTCAATAAAACCCTAATATCGTATAGGAAGATGTGGCTTAGCAGTGAGTGAAAAAACAGGGATTTCAGATAACAGGAATCAGGGTCAACAATATAATTGCGTCTTAAAGACTGACTCGTAATCTTAGGCTATGTTAATACCAAAAGAGTCTCTGTTCTCTGAGTTGTTTTGTGTATAGGAATCACCTGGAGAATCTTGATTTAGTAGCTCTAGGGTGGGGTTTGAGGCTCTGCATTTATTTATTTTATTTATTTATTTATTTATTTATTTTTTGGCGGCATGCGGGCCTCTCACTGTTGTGGCCTCTCCCGTCGCGGGGCACAGGCTCCGGACGCGCAAGCTCAGCGGCCATGGCTTACGGGCCCAGCCGCTCCGTGGCATGTGGGATCTTCCCGGACCGGGGCACGAACCCGTGTCCCCTGCATTGGGAGGGGGACTCTCAAGCACTGCGCCACCAGGAAAGCCTGAGGCTCTGCATTTATAACAAGCTACCAAGTGATACTAATGCTGCTGGCTTTTGGATTACACTTTGAATTAGAAGAGATTAGACCATGCCTGCATTATCTTTCCTCTTATGGGTGCCCCTCTTTAAGAGGGCATGTTCTGATTATGGTGAGGGGATCCAGTGTCATAAGAAATAGTTGAAGGAAGGCAGTATGCTTAAGATGGAAAAGGGAGGGCCTGAGAGATACTCTGTTGGTCATCTCCAAATAGGTGAAAGACCACGCTTTAGAAAAAGGTTAAACTTCCAATATAGAACCTATAGAACTCCAGAAATAGGAGGGATAGATAGAAGCTATAGAAAGAAGATTTTGATCCAGCCCAAGAAAGAACCTTGCAAACCCCTGCTTTATGCTTTATGAAGTGTTGGGTCATGTTGCAGGGTTGCAAACTCATACGGCATCAGGGGCTAGGTAGGTAAATGAATGACTACAAAGCAGTTAAAGAGCATAAGACAGTAGGGGGTGGGCAGTGATTTGGAGAGCATGTGCCTGTCTAAAGCCATTCCAATCCAAGTTTTAAAGTTATATTGGCCAAATAAAATCTGTATGGTTAAGGCTACTGCTAAGCCCTATATTAGAATCGTTGTGCCAATTAGATAAAAAAAAAAAAAAAGTTCCTTTCTCACATTGCTTTATTTCCCTCTTCTAGAAAATTGTCACACTGTTTTGTTAGAGCCGGTCACTTAATTATCCTGGAAAATGAGTGGTTGAATCTATAAGACCTGTGATATGAATGGCAACCCTATTGATGGGATGAATTCAGCGCTTTGGATCGCAACCTCAGTGTCTGGATGTAAAGCTGATGAAATTAGGAGAGAAAATTATTTGTCAAACTCTTCTGGAGAGCGGAATCATAGTGTTCAGGCTAAGCCCTCGGGACATGATGTGCCTAGGGACACAGTCTCTGCCCTCAAGTTAGCAGGGCATCCTGGCATCCTAGGTATCAGGAGAGAATCCATCCTGGTAAAATGGTGGGCAGCGTGCTGAGAGCAGCTCAGTGCCTCCAGACAGGGGTGAAGGAGTGGTCAGAACCGATTTGACAGGGGAAGTGAGGCTTGGCCTGACAGCCTTGAGTGAGACAACCCTCCCAGCACCTTCATCCCCAGGAAGTGAGCCTTTCAGTAGAGCAGGGCCTTTGGGCTGAGCTCAGACCACATACATTCCATTCTGTCTCGCCCTTCATTTCATCAGTTTTCCACACTGGAGAGCTGGAAGTGAGAGGAAAGGCAGGCTATTTGTTTTAAAGCCCTGCTTCCAAGTCATATTGAATGTTCTTAGGTCTCTTACACTGTAGATTGAAAGAGACTCAGGGCTGGTGTTCGGGCCGAGGGAGGCAAGTATCGTCAGCGCTGTACACGTACCAGCTCAGCTAGCTATTCTCATGGAAGCCTTGTGACCCAGCCTCCTTAATCCTTAGTTAACCTAGATCCACAGCTTGCACACGGATAGGACTCAGCCACGGGCCCCTCCTCCGTTTCCACTGCTGCTGCCCTCATTCCCTGATGCCTGGGTTGCTCCAACAGCTTGCTGAATTTGACGCACAGGTTTGAATTAAGTCACTCTTGTTCCAAACCCCCCATGGTTCCTCATGCCCTTTTCCTTCAAAGGAAAATGACTTCCTCAGCCTGACATTCAGAATCCTCTGACAGCTTCCCCATCCTTCCTTCTGAAACATCTGTTTATCTTCAACTCTGGTGACTACTTTGTTCTAGCAATTGGTCCCTCACCTCTGTGTCTCCACTGGGATTTCCTGCAGGGAAAAAGGGACCCTGTAGAGACAAGTTAGAAAATGTGCTTCTTCTCCCGGCTCAAGAATCAATTGACTGTGTGACTGGTCAAACCACTTAATGTCTCTGGGCTGTTTCCTGAGGCTCATTTGTGAATAAGGTTATATGCGCTCTTTATCATCACCATGGCTTACAATGGATGCAGTGCAGATATACTGAGCCCTTTATAAACCTCTTCTCATTTGGTATATGTGTTAGCCTTTAAGATGGCCCCTATGATTCTTGCTATCAATTTGCCAGCCCTCTGATGGAGCCAGCTTGGAAGTGAACCCTCTGGCTTTTCATCTGACTGCAACTTCACCAAGAGACCTCCAGGTAGAAGAACCCAGACGAGGTGCCCCCAAATTCCTGATCCACAGAAACTATGAGAGATAATAAATCATTATTATTGTTTTAAGCCACTAAATCGTGGGGTAATTTGCTTCATAGCAATAGGTGACTAATACAATGGGTACTTGTATTATCTCTGATAGGGAAACTGAGGCTCAGGGCAGTTTGATAACCTGTCTGAGGCTGTATAATTGGGGAGTGGTGGAACAGGGATCCAAACCCAGGTCTGCCTGGCTCAGAAGCCTGACCACTTAGCTATCATGTTATACTTACTCATTACCATTCCTGTGACTCATTCACAGTAGGTGCTTATTAAACAACTTCAAATGAATGAACAACTGTTTTCATGACTGAATATATAAATGAATTACATGAATATATATTTACAAGGGGAGCCTGTAAAAATAAAGAATGAATGAATATTAGCAGTCTCTATTAAACCAGGTTGGAATTAGCCTAGTTTCTTTAAACATTTTAATCTCCAAATGAAAATAACTCTATCATTTGTTCTGACTATAGAAGTACTGTAAAATACTTAATACAGAGAAAAATAAAGACATTAAAATCACCCCTCCCCTGCTCATTATTGTTGACATTTTGGTGAAAAACCATCTTCCAAATATGCATAAATGCATATTTCCAGAAGCTATACTTATAATAAATTGCATTATATTAAATAACTCATTTTGAAATTTGCTTTTGTCAATAAAAGTGATGTTATAGACATTTTCCACATCCATAAACATAAATACACATCACCATTTTTAATGGTTTCATGGTTTTCAAGTGTGTAACAGGATAATTTAGTCATTCTGCAATCTATGGGCATTTGTTTTCCCCTCGAGTTTTCACTATTATTATAAAGTATGCTTTGTTGAACATCCTATGTATCTCTTTCTATGTTTTCCTTTATATATTTATCCTTGAGATAAATTCCTAAAAGTAGAATTGCTGGGTTCAAAGGGTATTTTGAAAATATTTTATATTTTTATAAAATTTGCCAAGCTGCCCTTCAGAAATGTTGTACAACTTATCCTGCTCATGGCAAATGAAAGTGCCCACCTCCGCATGACCTTGGCAGCATTAGAGACGATAAATTCCTCATGCAAATGTAGTGGGTTCCCTGACCTGTGTAGTCCTCTACATGGCACTGGTGTGGACTGACTTTCGCCAGCAACCGTGAGCAAAGGCAGATATGATCTCTGTGTGGTAGTGAAGACTCGTGCCTACAGGGATGTTTTCCTGGTGCCTCTATTTTGGTCTTAACATATTTCAGTAATGTCAAATTGTTTCTTATACCCAGTAAATATCCTTAGAAAGCTTTAGTTCAGAATTGTTTATTCTAACTTGAATTGTATAAAGTCACAGCACACAAGTGGCTTATTAAAACAAAAGTAACCCACCTCCCATATAAGGAGCCTCTGTTTTCCTTATTTTTCTCTCCCTTCCTCTGAAGCCTCAGTCCTCCCTATAAGTCCCCCTGCCCACCCTCCACCCCCCCAAACAGAAGTTACCAAGCTTTCTTGTGCCCTTTGCTTGTACAAGGAAGTGAATCCTCCAGCTTTTCATCTCACCACAGCCTCACCAGAGGCCCTGAGCTAGAAGCACTAGCCCTGAGCTTAGGGCACCACCAGGCCACCCAGGGTTCTAAGGCCAACAACCCTATTGTTTGTATCTCCCTGGCGCCTGGCACTGAAGAAGCACTCAATAAAGGTTTATTGAATGAATAAAACCCATCTGTATTGTAGGCTGTCATAAGCAACTAAGCAGCCCAGTGGGTGAGCTGGGAGGAGCTCTGTCCTGGAGACTGTCAGCTAAGAGACTACTGACCTTGTCTTAGCCACTAACCAGCTATGTGAATGTGGGCAAATTCCTCCACTTCTGTCAGGCTCCATTTCTTTATCTGCAGTGAGTTTGTTAGATGCTATCAGTGGTTCCCAAACCTGGTTATGATCAGAATCACCTGGGAAGCTTAAAAAAAATACTGATTCTGGGGCTCCACCCCAGATGTAGGGTCCTGGATTCTGTTTGGGAACCGCCGGACAAGCTAATTTCTCTGTGTATCTACTTCTCCCTTATATGACAAAGAACATATTGCCAGCTTTGAAGCTTCAGTTTACAAATCTGTAAAATGGGGATGATAACTATGGTGACTGCCCTGAGAACTCCATGGGGCTGAACTGAAACTCTAATCATGGTTGGGGAGGACCTTAAAAACTTGTAACAATTCTAAACATGTACATGAACTATTGGCCTTTTCTGTCTGCTTTTCTCAGTGTGATTTGGAGTCCAGTTTTGGCTAACCAACCCTTACAGAGCAGCAATAGAGCCCCCCATGTTATATAATGCCCTGCTGAGGCCGCATGTTTTGCTTGTCCCACTAGCAGTCCAGATTCTCTTGAAATCCCCTCATTTGTTTCTAACTTGAGAGTGGGGGACCTTCTCTTTCCAGCTTCCCCAAAACCCTTGGCTCTTGAGCCAGCTTAACCATTTTCTCTCACCCCACCTCTACCGCCTGTTCTGTCCCTTATCCCAATCCTCTGACACTTTCTCAAATTTGTCTTCCAAGTTGGCAGGTGGCCCACTCACAGATTGGCTGGCTGCCCTGTGTTTGGGTGAGGTGTAGGGATGATGCTGTAAAAGTTGACAAGAAGCTGAGTGAACCAAGATGTGGGTGCTGTCTCGTTACTCCTCCCACAACCAGGAACAGAGGGGACCTGGTCTAGTTTGTTTTTGGTGCTCTCTTTGAAGGCCCACCCCTGAAGACTGTTGATGATGAGGAACAAGAGAGGGAAGAGAGAGGGAAGGCATCAAAGATTTCCTGAGGAGCTACTCTGCACCAGGTCCCATTCTAGGCACTTTGTACATATTTTTCATAATAGCCAAGCTTTATAGCACATCTCCTTTGCCACGCAGTTTACGTAGGGCATCTAGTTTAACCCTCATCCCAGGCCTGCAGTGGGAGTTGTGATTCTCATCTTCCAGATCAGGAAGCTGAGATGGAGAAGTGAAACGTCTTGTCCAATGTCACCTGGTCAGCAGGAGGCAGGACTAGGATTTGAACCCTGCTCTGATTGACTCAGGAGTCTGCCCTGCCTGACGGGAATGGTGTTTATTCAAGCTCCATATTTAGCATTTAAAGTTCCAGGCAAATGCTTGAACCTAGAATGGGATTTCTTCTACGTTTTTGGAGCCAAAATTATTTTAATTTTATGGCTAGGAAAAATGTAAACTTACGTTTTCAGCAGACCAGAGATGATAAAGTGCGCATTTGTCAAATAAAATTCTTTGCTGTGATAAAGTAAATTATCCCTTGGCCTTGGAAAAATTAGGCCTCACTTGAACTGTTTTCACTTCAGCCTTTTCTAATATTTCTGTTATCTCCATTAGGGATTACAATGATGAATGCCTTTTATTCGCATCGTTAAGCACTTCAGTGAATGTGTGAGCACACAGAACATCATAAGTCACAGGGAAATGAAACAACATGGTCTCCTGGAACTAAGAAAAATCTTGAGAGTTTGACAGATTGGGGTTAGCATCCAGTCTCTGCCACTCTGTAGCTATGCAAACTTGGTCAAATTCCTTAGCTTCTCTGGGTCTCTGTTTCCTAATGTGTAAAACATAGATAATAATACTTATCTCACTGGGTACTTATAAGGATGGAATGAGATGACATACTTATAGCACTTTGCTTCACACAGTTCCCGGCATGAAGTAAGTGCATAATAAATGTCATGGTTATTATTGGAATGGCTCTCATGGTAACTAGTTGTTTAATGACACACCCAGGGCTCGCTTTAGTTATTAGTCCTTTGGGCAGCAAGACTGAGTTTAGGCCTTACTGTCTAGTGGGCCCCAGCTGCTGATGTACTTCTGCCCCTATTAGAAATAGCCCAGGCAGTAGGCAGGTGAAGCTCACTAGGGGGTGTTATCTGTTGAGATCATTTTGGCTGCAAGCAACAGAATATCCAACTTAAAGGGTCTTAAAAATTAATATCGGTCACCTCTCACAACAAGTATTCTCAGGGTAAGGTGATTCTGGGGTTAAGCTGCTCAAAAATGCTACCAAGTTCCCAGATTCTTACCTTTCTTCTTTGCCATCCTCAGCCTATTGGCTGTTAGGTTGGCTCTCTTGTGGTCTCAAGATGGCTGCAATAACCCCAGGCATCACATCTTTACAGCACGAAATCCAAAGGTCAGAAAAAGAAAAGGGGGCCCATTCCATCCCATGCCTCTTTTAAATAAAGAAGAATAATTTCCTCAAAGCCCAGGGGTCCAGAAGACTTCCCACCCCTTTTGTTGGCCAGAATTTTTATCAGATGCTCATCCCAGACCAGTGGTAAGGGAAATGATTAGGGCCAGTGATTCTCAACTCTGGCTGAGATTGAACTGGGGAGTCTTTAAAATACATACAGATGTCTAGGTTCTACCCTTAGAGATTGACTTAACTGGGCTCAGTTGGGGCCCTGTTGTGCACACACACACACGTGTGTGTGTGTGTGTGTGTGTGTGTGTGTGTGTGTACACTCCAAAGAGCTCTGATGAGCATCTAGGGTTGAAAATCATTGGTTTAGACTCTCCAAGTTTCCCTCCTTGGGGTGGGGAGCATCCTAGTCTTCAGTGAAAAACATGGCTATAGGACATCTGAGCCAACTGAAGTTCTAGAAAGGGCAGTGTAGTAGTTATCCAAATGCATCTGCCAATACAGGTACAGGAAGGGTATCTGGATTAGGCCACATGGTATTGTGAAAAAAAATACATTAAAATCTGACAGACCTGAGTGGGTCTGTAAATTACCACCTGTAAATTGCATCAGTTTGGTTAACCTAATCTCTCTGAGTCTTAGTTTTCTTACCCAAACAATGAAGAGAATACTACCTACCTCTTGGGGTAGTTCTGAGGTTAAATGAGATCAAAGCAGTGACAACAGCTGACACGGATTAGGGCTCAGTACGTGCAAGTTAATGTCCCTAGAGGTCAGATTTTCCTGTTCCAGACCAGAAAATATAATTGGACCTGCCCTGGAGGCCTTTTGGCCTGTCCAACGTGGTTGCAACCTGATTGATTGACTAAAGCAACAACAGCAATGTTCCTCTGTGTTGTTTGGAGCAGAGGCTTGGCACAGAGTTGGTCAGAACATCGCCCTAGGCAGGGTTGGGTGGAAGGTTTCGGTGACCATGTAGGAAAGAGTGAGGTGTGAGTTCTGGCTGGATCCTAGGGTGTATGACAGCCTGCAGAGCCCATGCTTAATTGCTTAATGGAAGCTCTGGGCATGGCCAGCCTCTTCCCTGTCAACCTGGTGGCCTCTTTATCTGCCTACCGACCAGGAAAAGAGTCAAATGTAAATCAGCAGTTCATGGAAATGGGTTGTCAGGTCACTGAATCAATATGTTACGGTTAATCTGTTAAAAACAGCAAGGCTCCCCATTTGTAAACATCTCCTTGATAAGCCCTTTATAGCATATACAATGTAGGAAAATGAATGGCTTCCCACCAGCTGCCCTAGAATCATTGTGCCCCTGTGCTTGTCCAGATGACCTCCCAGTTCAGCTTGGCCCAGCCCAGCCCAGCCTATCCCAGCCCAATCCTACACATGTGGACCCACCTAAGCAGAGCTCTGTGCTGCTCCATCCTGGGGACCAGGGATTTCCAAGGAGGAGAAGGTGGGGACCTCCATCTTTAAAAGGCTCAGAGAATCAGCATGAAGTAATTCTAGCAGCCTTCCCAGTGTAAGGGTGTGATCATGGACTGAAAAGTCAGGTAACCCTGGACTTGGATCCTGGTTCTCAAACTTGGTGCTGTGTGGCTTTGGTAAGTTAATGAGTCACATCCTATGTGTGTTTAACTTCCATAGATTTAAATCCGCAAGCTTGGTAAAAGAGCACGAGAGGAAGAGAGATGATTATTGACAGTGGGGGTGATTTTGCCTGCCCATCTATTCAGTGAGCACGTACCCTGGAGTGAGAGGTGGGAGATGTGGACCTGAGTTGTCTAAGTCAGTGTTGGCTCTGCTTGTCTCTCGTGCCGCGAGAATCTTGTGTGGGGTGTGATTCAAGTATTTAGGGCAAATGCGTTTAACTATAGACCTCTTTTGTTTTGCTTGTTAATTTTGGAATCCAAGCCCTGTATAAGATGGAATTTTATTCTGTCTACCCAACATGGTGGGGGCAGTGCCTAGGCTGTATTACATCATTTTCTCTTCCAGGGTGGGAGGGTCCTTGAGGGGGAATCTGATTCTTCTCCAACTTTTGGTTGCCCTTGCTTCCTGTTTCCTAGAACCTAGTATAGAGCCCTACACTTACTAAATACTAAAATTAACACTTGGTGCCTATCTATTCCCACCTCACTCTTACATAGAAGCTGAGACGGAGACACTATTGTGACTCACCTTCTCTAGCCAAGTTGATCTGATCAGCAGTGAGTTCCTGACCCAAACAGGCCAGTGAGTTCCTTCTTTAGGATTCCTCAATTTAGGAAGGACACAGTGGCTCAGGAATAAAAGATGGAGGCAGATATTTTGATGGCATTCAAGCCCCTGGTTCCAATATGTCCTGGAGTCCAAATACTGTCCCTGAGTGAGACCCAGCATCCTTATAAGAAACTTGCACACTTATCTAAGTTAGTTCAAAGCAGGTTTCAGTCACCTGCAGCCAAAGGAGTCTTATGCAACACAATAATTTAGATTAGAAAATGACCCCATGTCACTTGGATCAGTTCAAGATAGGCTAATTGACAGATTCTCACAGGCAATCTGAACTTAAGAATGTACCCTGTTGAAAGATTTTGGAGTGGCCACAGAGCTGAAGCAATTAGTTGATAGTCATCAGCCTGGGCCATCATGGCTTGAGCCAAACCTGATATAAGTGTACTCTATAGGTGAAAATCTCTCAGGCCAACCAGGTAGGATGCACTGGTTATGTGTCATCAGACATAACTCAGGAATCAGATGAAATATAGAGACTTGGTTTTGCCTTGCCCATGAAGACTCTTCCCTCGAGCAATTGCACTTTGGGAAAATGGCTCAGCTTCAATGCTTTGGTTCATTCTAACCCAGAGCATGGTCACATGGCCTTCCTATTCTGTGTGTTTTTTTTATTTTTAAATTTTTTTAAATTAATTAATTTATTTTTTGGTAAAACCATAACAAAACTATTTTGGGAGGCAGCATGGGTCTGAAAGCCAGAAGACCTGAGTTCTAGTTTGCTATGAACAATTTGTTTCATCTCTCTGGGCCTCCGTTGACTGGTTTGTAAAATGAGATTATTAGACCAGGAATGGAACAGAAGGTTTGTCTTGTTATCTCCTTCCACATTTGCCAGTTATCTCCACTACTACCTTTTCACCCAAATTACCAGGTAATGTTCACTGCACAAATTCAGGGCTGCAAGAAATATACCTTTGTTTTTCTACAATGAACTTAATTTTTGTCTCAAGTCCCATTTACTCTTGAGTGGTCTGTCCCATCTTTCCCCAGGGTCATGAGCAAATTCTGTAAGCTTTTTAGAGGCTGATCCATTTGATCTTTACTACCATCCTCCTCCTCCATTATCCTGTCTCATTCTCAATCACTGGTAGTTAAGTAACCTGCTCACATAGTTTGTAAATGACCACACTGAAATACAAACCCAAGCTAAGAAATTCTAAAGTTAATGTAGATTTAAATATAGATACATAGATATAGATATTGTCCTATATAGATATAATAAGACATATATGTACACATACATAGGTGATGCCTTTTTTATGATTCTCAAAAGTCTGTGAAGTAGGTTTCATTACCCCCATTTTACAAATGTAGAGACTGAAGCTCCATTTCCATAATTGTTTTGCCCTAATAGGAAGAAGCCATGGAGATTCTAACCCAGTTCTGTCTTATTCCAACCCCTGAGTTCTCCCCCTAAATTCTGTGTCTCAATTACATTTTCAGAATTAGGTGAGGCCTTAAGCGAAGTGTCAAATGAAACATATGCTAACTTCCGGGCTGGCTGGCACCCCGGCCACCTGCCCTATGGTGAGAACAGATGCTGTCCTGTGGATTGAAGATAATTCTTTGGACATTCCAACTGAAAACCTATGTTCATGACAGTGGTATTCTTCAGATTCTCCAGGGGAAGGGCTGTGAAGGAAAAGATGAAGAATAAATTATGAGGCAGCTGAGATGGAGGAAAGGTTTCTAGCAGAGGGAAATGCTATCTGGAGCTCTGATTCTTGGATTAACGCAGAAGAATGAGAATTATTGCTAATGGAAAAACTTGGCTATCATCAAGTAAGTCCTACTTTATTTTTTTAATTTTCAAGCTAAATTAAATAAATTTGTAGAAAATCAAACACAAAGTACTAAGAAGCACCTTCAAAATCTTTATAACATGATCATAGTTGGTGTTAATATTCCAGAAGTTTTTCTGAAGTTTCTTTTAAAAATAATTGTAACTCTTGAATTGGCAATCTTCCATCCTTTTCATTTAGCATCATTTATAACTCCTTTTTTCATATGACCACATGGTTTCATAACTATTGCTTTTAATAAATGTAAAATATTTCATTGGGTAGGTATATCATAATTATACAACCGTTTCCCTTTTTTTGGACACAGAGGGTTTCCCCAATGTTTTAGCTACAGTAAATGATGCACTTTGCATCCTCTGTCAATGATGTAAGTAAATGATGCACTTTCAAAGGAACCTCCATGCCTAGCCTATATCTTCTCAGTCTCAGACAAATCCACATCTCCCTTTCTCTCCACTTTTATTGCCAGTCTCCTACCTGGGCACCTCCTATGGGATCTTATAGTGTAGATAATCCCATCTCTTTTTCATATTTTCAACCCTTTAGCACTTCCAGCATGTGTAAGGCTCTCCTGTCCTAAAACATCACCCCCTTGACCTTGAGTCCCGCTATTACCCTATCTAATATTCCTTCCCTCACCTCTGTGTTACATCTCAGGGTATTCTGGTCTTCCACCTCCTCCATTCCACTGGAATTGCTCTTGCAAAGGCTCCCACAGAACTCCCATGGACCTTTCTCAGGGTGTATCTTGCTTCTCCACCTGACTCCTTTGGCTTCTGGGATGTCTGTCTCTGTCCCCGTCCAATCTCTCTGTGCCCCCAGTCTCCATCTCCTTGCATGGTCTGTCTTGCCCCTCCCTTGCTTGTTGGTGCTCCCAAGGATCTCATTCTTGGCCCTCTACTCACTATAGAGACTCTCTCTTTCTCTGGAGTTTCATTCTTTCTCAGTTTAAACCACACTCAGTAAGTTGCTAACCTCACTCCATCAAACTTCTGTTCCTACCTTGAACCCTTCTCCTAAGTTTTATTCAGGCTTCCATCCTTCCAATTTACAAATACATGTCAAGAGCTTTGCGTATGCCAGGATTTGCTCTAGATTGGATTCAGACATGAATAAAGCACACTGTTTTCTGAAGACTCATATGTCCATTTGCTGTTGGACATCTCCACTTGGACGACACACGCACAACTCATATTGAACTCATTCTATAACTCTCTCTCACCCAGACCTGTTCCAGTGCCCATGCTTAGTTCATGGTGTTACCATCCGGCTAGTTGCTCCAGTCAGAAACTCAGCATTACCCTAGGTTAGCTCTAACCTCAATCTGTACGTTTTATGCTTCTTTCAGTGAATATTTCTGAATGTGTATGTTGATCTTCTACCTTCTAACCACAGTTCCATCCTTGGTGCTCATCTCCTACCTATTCTTTTGCAAGAACTTTTTCATGGATCTCGGGGCCTTCAGGATAGTTTCTAAACACAAACAGGACTGTGTCAACTCCTGGTTAAAACTTCTGATGCCTTCTCACTGCATAATGGATAAACCACAGGTACTCTCCTGTAACATCCATGTTCCCTGTGTGTCCGTACCTTTGCTTACTCCTGTAACTATTTCTCTGCCATTCTCTGTGTTACTTTACAACACTGAGCTGCTTGTAGTTTAGCCATCTTAATTGCTTCGTAGGTTCATGATTCCCTTTGCTTGTAATCCCCACCCCAATTTCGCACTTATCTAGTTCCATTTTTTCTTTAAACCTATCCTCAGGCATCATCATCTCAAAAACCCTTTCCTGATCTCTCCCTCCCCACCTCACTGGACTTAGTCACCCTGAAGTTCTGTGCAATCATAGCAGCCTGTCCATGTCTTTTTCACTACACACATCACATTAACTGTTCACATGCCTGTCTTCCTTAGGAATTCAAATAAATGTTGAAAAAATTAAGTTAAAAATTCCATGTATGTGCCTAGCAATTCTATTAGTTACTAGATCACTCTAGTTCAGAATAATTTGTGGGGCTTTCTGTCATAAAACTAGGGAAGAAGTGTGTCCACAGGATTGTTCAAAGTCCCCAGTTGGGCCAAGAATTGGGATTTCACCTTTGACCTCCTGACTTTCCATCCCAGGCACTGACTTTGAGACCACAGCAAAGCTCCCAGAGTTTCAAGGCACTGGACAAACTCTCTGCCCCACAGATTAATTTTAGAGTCATTGAAATTCTGCCAGCTCTGGGGGGAATGATTGGGAGCCAGGCTGACAACCAGCAAAGGAGGAAATTACTCTGTGTCTATTTCAAGATGAGAGAGTTGTAACCACGGTGCCTCCCCCAGTGATGCTTTTCAAAAAAACATAAATTTAATACTTTCATGAAACTCAATCTTCTAACCATAAGTGTTTCAGGGCTCTCTTTGATGTTCAGGAAAAGTTGCTTGGTGCCAATGTCTTTTGCACATATGGTGTGAAAGCCGCCTTGCACATGAGTCCAGCATCTTGGGTCCCCAACTATCTGGAAGGAAGAGTTAATATTTGTTTCAATAACTCAACAAATATCTATTCAGTGCCTGCTATGTTCAAAGCCCATTGTACTGTGGAAGAATGAGCACAGATTCAGTCAAAAGGGTGTTCAAATCCTCTCTTGGCCTCTAACGAGCCACAGATCATTGGCAAATCCCTTCTTCCCTTGAGGTTTGGTCTCCTCATGTGTGAAATGGGGTTATAATATCTACCTTTTGGGGATACAGGAAGGATTATATAAGGTAGAATATGAAAGAGCCTGCCTAGCACAGTGCCTGGTACCTAAATCTTTATTTAAAAGAAACAAGGAAAATCCAGTTCCCTACAAATATAATTTGAACTGACAAGTTGTGGCTCTTCTCTTACTATAAGTAGCATTAAAAACCATTAGGGATGCATCAATTAGAAATGTATTTGGCTGCAGAAATACCAAACCAATGTTGGATAAGTAAATGATTAACAGTTGACGCTCGAAAAAATAAAATCCTGACTTGTAGTGTTTGCTGATTTCCATAGTGGAAATACTCCCATCATGGCTGGTTTTAAGCTATGAGTGTAATGGAACTGGATATGGAATTGTGAAGATATATAGTATCTAGTATAGTATATACTATGTACATAATGTAGAATTGGGAAATAAAAACATCATTCAGATACAATAGAGGTACATAGTCTCAAGAGTATAGATAATAGTAAAATTTGTAAAATATTTTAGAAATCAAAGAGTATTACCTTTATTTTTAACATAATTTATTTGATTGTAAGACTATATAACAAGTTTTAATAATGTTTGTACTTAATAACTGGCTCACAAAATTCCTGAAAATTTAATAATTCCCTCTCAGGGGCTGGTTGAGTCAGCTCCAGCACACCACTGCACAAAGTCCTACAATAGTGACTTAAACATATCACATTTTATTTGTCTCATGTGACATGAAGTTCAGGGATGGACAGCCCAGGGCTGGTGGCTTGGTGAAGCCTTTGGAGACCCAGACTCTGCTCTGCTATCCTGAGCCTGAGTCCTTCATCCTCATGGGTATTGCTGCAAGATTGCAAGAAAGCTGCTATCCCTCCAGACCCTGTATCTACATCTCACTCAGCAAGAAGGGGGAAGGAGAAAAAGAGTGAAGCATTTGGGAAGAGACACTGTATAGTTCCTAATTACTGCTGTAACAAACTGCCACAAACTTAACACCGAAGCAGCAGTGGCTAAAAACAACACAAGTTTAGAGGTCAAAAGTCGAAAAGGATTCACAGTGGGCTAAGGTTAAAGTGTGGGCAGGCTAAGGTTAAAGTGTGGGCAGGGCTGCGGTTTCTAGTTGTTGTTGTTTGCTTGTTTGTTTGTTTGTTTTTTCTGGAAACTCTCAGGAGAGAATCCGTTTCCTGGATTTTTCCAGCTTCTAGAGGCTACCCACATTCCTTGGCTTGTGAAGCCCTCCTAGCTTCAAAGCCAGCGGTGGCTGGTTGACTCTCTCATCACATCACTCTCACTCTGCTCCGTGTCACATCTCCTTCTCTGGCTCTCCTGCCTCCCTCTTTCACTTATAAGCACCCTTGGGGTAACATTAGGCTCACCTGAATCATACAGAATAATCTCGCCATCTCAAGATCCTTGCCTTAATCCCATCTGCAAAGTCTTTTTTTTGCCAGAGAAGGAAGCATCCATAAGTTCCAGTGTTTAGGACACGAACAACTTTGGGGACCATTATTCTGCCTACCACAGACAGCTTCCCCAAGGGGCTATTTCCTTTCTCTCACTGGCCACCACTGGACTCTCACAAGGCCATCCCTAGTTCAGGGCAGGCTAGGAGATCAAGTTTTAGCTTTTAGAACAATATAGAAAATATGGATAATGTAGTAGGGTCTGGAAATGACCACTGAGACATGACAGCCAACCAACAGTGTCTGCCACACTGGGAAATAATTAACAAGTAGCCAAGCAGGTCTATCCAGGGGGTAATACACCTTACAGTCTCACTTGACTCAATGAAATTATTTTTTTTAAAAATAGACTACTGGGCTTCCCTGGTGGCGCAGTGGTTGAGAGTCCTCCTGCCGATGCAGGGGACATGGGTTCGTGCCCCAGTCTGGGAAGATCCCACATGCCGCGGAGCGGCTGCGCCCGTGAGCCATGGCCACTGAGCCTGCGCGTCCGGAGCCTGGGCTCCATGACGGGAGAGGCCACAACAGTGAGAGGTCCGCGAACTGCAAAAAAAAAAAAAAAAAAAGACTACTGTCTTAAATCAGTAATTGGTGGGTTTACCATATTAAAGGTCATTGTTCAAGCATGCTTCTTGCTTGCGCTCTCCTCTCCTCTCTCTCTTCCTCTGTGGGTTAATCTCAGGTGTCCTGGCCTGTTTTCTGTCCTGTAGTAGTTAAAGGAGATGAGTTTGGGTGCTTGCTTTTGTGTCTTACACAGGGTGGATGAGAGGTTGACCCCTATTCCCTTCACATCAAGGAGGAGGGGATAGGATGCAGCATTGTGACCAGTTGCTGTCACTGATCCACCATTAACCATGTTGGAAAATTTACACCACAAAGCTCTTCTGTCCACTTCTCAACTGTTTAGACACAGAAATGGGACGGGGCAGTGGGTAAGGGGTTAGGTAGTCAAAGGCATCTGATGGTCAGATATGCTGACTTAGAGAGTAATCTATAGGGGAGGAAGGACTTCCTGATGCAGGCTGACACCATAGCTCCTCACTGGCTTTGCCATAGGACCTGAGTTTTCCCACATAATAGGAAATATGGCATAGAAAAGTTTGTAACTTGAAGAACTCTTGATCTCCAAGTTGGCCACTGAAAAGAGAATAGAACCCAAGAGAAAACGGTCTAACCGATCCGGAAGCAGTAAAAATGGGAACACGACAAAGCCATATGAAATTTTTCATATCCCATGAAAGTGTGACAATGTCTCACTGTCAATGTCCCTTTTATAAAGTAAGAAATTTCAGAATTTACTCTCCTCAAAAGCACTGTTTCCCTTAGAAACTTCTAGGCGTCTTCGTTTTGGCACGGAGAGCTGGTGTAACAATGCATCTCTCTGAAGCTACAGTAGCTACGCTAAATTTTACAGCTTAAGTATTTTCTTACTCCTTTTCTTCTTCAATCCTGATTGTGTCATTTTGCTAATCTTTATGTATATATGTGCTTCACCGGTCCTTTGTGCAAGCAAGTGAAGTAAAAATCAATTTGAAAACCAGAAGAATGGGTGAGCAAGAGGAAAGCTAGAAAATCAGCTATGGGAATCGAAGGGGAGCCAGAATATCCAGAGGGGCAGGGAACAGAGAAGCCACATTCTTTCTGAATAGGCTGAGCCACAGAAAGCAGGAGGCGACTTGGATAAACACTTGACATCTCTATATAGTGCTGAGGTCGGAGGAGGCCCGGAAGGAATTTTCAGGGAAGAGATATTATAGACTAAGAACTTCCCTTTTGAGTCTCTCTAAACAAGGGCTTCATATGCATATGGAGTGGTGTGGTTTTGGTGCTGCTGCTTCTCTTTTCTGTAAACCACATGCGCTGCATAAATGAAGCCAGCCTCTCTGAGATGGGGCTGAGCGGACTGAGGACACACGGCCCCCCTGCAGTGGGCTTGGTGCCTCTAAGGGCTCCTCCAGCCACTTGAGACAGCAGGAGCTTGACATTCTGACACTGATGTCCGATTTTTCTTTGTCCCTTCCTGTTCTCTGCCACACGGTGGTAGCCTGGGTTGCACAGGATCTTGTGGAATCACTTAGTCACATCAGCAAAGGGGAGTGTTCGGAGTGTGAACTTTGTTCATCAGAGTACTTAAAGCCACCTTTCGTGACAGGGCGTCCAACTTAGCAAATGGTGTGGTGCCAGCGAGAGTCAGAGACACTCAACCTGAACACGTGATCGTTGCTCAAAGGCACGTGGAAAGGGTCGCAAGTACAGACTCTTTTTTAAAAATTGTGGTAAAACATACATAACATAAAATTGACCATTTTAATCTTTTTTTTTTTTTTTTTTGCAGTACGCAAGCCTCTTACTGTTGTGGCCTCTCCCGTTGCGGAGCACAGGCTCCGGACGCGCAGGCTCAGCGGCCATGGCTCACGGGCCCAGCCACTCCGCGGCATGTGGGATCTTCCCGGACCAGGGCACGAACCCGTGTCCCCTGCATCGGCAGGTGGACTCTCAACCACTGCGCCACCAGGGAAGCCCCATTTTAATCATTTTTTAAGTGTACAGTTCATTGGCATTGAGTATATTCATATTGTTGTTTAGCCATCACCACCATTCATCTACGGAAATTTCCCACCTTCCCAAATGCAAACTCTGTTCCCATTAAACAATAGTTCTCCATTTTCCTGCCCTCCTAGCCTCTGGCAACCACCTCTCTGCTTTGCTCTTTATGAATTTGACTACTCTAGGGACCTCATAGAAGTGGAATCATGCAATATTTGTCCTTCTGTATCTGATTTATTTCACTAAGCATAATATCTTCAAGGTTCATCCTGTTATGTGTCAGAATTTCATTCCTTTTTCTGGCCAAATGATATTCCATTGATATACCCTGTTTTGTTTACCCGCCCATCTGTTATAAAGTGGTATCTCATTGCAGTTTTGATTTGCATTTCCATAATGATTAACGATATTAAGCATCTTTTCATGCGCTTTTTGGCCATTTGTGTGTCTTCTTTGGAGAAATGTCATTTCATATCCTTTGCCCCTTTTTAAACCATGTTGTTTGGATTTTGTTGTTGAGTTGTATACAGTATAGATTCTTGGATAACAGACCAGGGAACAGTGAACTGTGACTTTTAGAGTCACTCACCATTAAACAGGTCTGCCCATTCTTTCCTCATTTCAGGCACAAGATTTCCAAGTGTCATTTATATAGATTTGTTTCTGGAATATTCCAATCTCATTTCATCACCTTGACAATCACTGGACATTTCCGTTCAAAGGTATCCAAATGGTGTAGCATTGTTTTACAAATAGGGAATCCAGAGAAAGGAGAACTGGAAATCTGGCCGCTGGTCTCAGTTTGAATCTATAATGTCGACTTGGGCAGAGGGCCTGAAATGGTAGAACCCAGCCCAGAATTTCCATGTTCTAATTATCTTCTGACCACTGTAGGGCAAAGCTCCATTTGGCCTACCTCATTGGTACTTCTGTTGCCCAGGCCATATCATCTTGAGGGGAGATAGGGTGGTTTTCTGCATAGAATGCAGAACATAAAAAATAAAGAAACTCTGCCTTACTGCACGGGTCAGGGGGAGGGTGGGAGTGGAATGGGGAGAAACTCCAGCCTCCAAGTATCCTCCAAAGCCTTCCATATGGTTCTGAGAATCCCAAGAAGTGGGTCCATCTTCTTTCCTCTAGGAACCTGTCCTTTTCGAGTTGTGTGGCTTTAGCTTTGTTCCTCTCCCAGTCTTGATTTCTAGCTCAATATGTTTTCTGGACATTGATTGTCAAAGCTTTCAGCAGGACTGCTGGTGCCTACCAGTGCCTGCTCAAGGCCACTGAAACTGACCTCAAACACACCTTGTCCAACGGTGCCTCAGCTGCTGGCTTCAGGGGTGCGGGTAACTTACACATAATGTATCCCATCCTTCTAACTTGTATTTGCTTTTGTATGGTAGCCCCCTTATCACAAATCAGGCTCAGATCCTGTGTAGAGGACCTCAGGGATCTCTGACTGACAGTGTGAGCTGTACCCAGACTCACCCCACAGGTGCAGACACATTGCTCTCTGGTCAAACTTGTATAAAGGCACTCATAAGCTTTTCCCTACCAGGGCACTCTTCTCTCTCTCCCTTATTGAAATAAATCTCGTTGGGACCTCACTGTGCATCCATGATTGCAGGCTGTGAATAAACCTCAGGGTGGGCATAGATGAGGCTCAGACTGGGACCCGCATTACATTATTTCAAAGAGAAAAACACTATATTTCAGCTATAGTTATTCGTTCACACATTCTCCTCTGGAGATGATTCTAGCACAAAGCTGTTTCCATGTTCCAAATTGCAAGATCTAAATTTTATTCCTCCAATGAGAATATTCCCATGTATTTGGGCATTGTATCTTAAAATGTTTTGCTCTGTTCATATATATATATATATATATATATGTATGTATATGTATATAATTACATATTACATATAATTACATATACATATATACACATAATTACATATATTATATGTATATAATTACAATATATATTAATTATACATATATATCTGTTTTAAAATATTATGAATTGGGCTTCCCTGGTGGCGCAGTGGTTGAGAGTCCGCCTGCCGATGCAGGGGACACGGGTTCGTGCCCCGGTCCGGGAGGATCCCACATGCCGCAGAGTGGCTGGGCCCGTGAGCCATGGCCGCTGAGCCTGCGCATCTGGAGCCTGTGCTCCGCAACGGGAGAGGCCACAGCAGTGAGAGGCCCACGTAACGCAAAAAAAAAAAAAAAAAAAAAAATTATGAATAAATATAACTATTAACACATTCATTTCCCAACCTTCCCAAGGAGATTGCGAACCTAGAGAATTTAATTGAGTTTGGAGTCTTTCTGGAATAACTAAAAGAGCAACCATTAAAGGATAATGGGATGTCTCTATTAATCTGTAGCCTCCTCTGCATACTATTCTAATAAACAGCTCTGGTAGAGAGGAAACCAAAGCTAGTCTGTATAACATCAGGACTCACAGATGGGGGAAAGCAAAGTGCTGTGCTCACTGAAGAAATATTTCCTTTTTTGACTTGGCTTTAGATGATATTATAATCGAAAATGGAAGAAGCACTTGTGGTTAATTTAACAGATCCGGTAGTGAAAGGACCTTTGGAAACATGTCCAAAGTTTTCATTATACAAATAGGGAAACTGCACAAATGGGGAAAATGAGTTGCTTGAACTCAAATCCTAAGCGTAAAATGTCACTTGTCTGTTATCTGTGGCCAAATAAGTCTATGCAGGTAGTTCTGAATTATAGTTATGACCCTTGGACTGTTTGCTAATGGCTGTTACAACTGGTAATGGCTCGTGGTATTTACCTTTCCAGGGGCTAACCTTTTAATGTGTAACAGAACATTGATATGTAGGAAGAAGATGGTTTTGACTGTAAAATCTGCTCTACTCTAAAACCATCTAGAAAACTGGATGGGCAGGGCCTCTTTACCTAGAGTCCTTGGAAGGACTTCAGCCTCTGATATTATATGAATTATTTTATGCACACAGGTTGTAGGTATGTGTGTTAGCAGAGGATCTGTTTATCCTGAACTCTTAGTTGGATAAGAGAGAAATTTTGAGCATAAAGGTAATTTATTGGCTTATTTTGCATGGGCTCATACCCGGGACAACAGTAGCTTCCAGAATGGCTGAATATGGTTGTTCTGTTTCTCACTTTCTCCACCCCTCAACTCAGCTTGCCTCTCACTTCATTCTGGTTCAAGGTTCTTTGCACTTGGTGAACATAAAGGCTGCCAGCAACCCTGCACTCACACCTCCCAGCTTAGTACTACCGAGTAGAAAGAGAATGGCTCTTAGTCCCCTGCCTGGGTCACTCAGACATGCCTTCACCATTCACTGAGTTTAGGGCATTGAGCCACTCTTGTTGATCTACCTGGGTCACATCTGCACCCTGTGGCCCCACAATGTTATTGACAGTCTTACAGAACCACGTGGAGTGGGAGAGGAGTCCTGTACAGGCCCCAGAAGAAGGGAGATGAGTAAACACATGGAACAGGTAAAACTATAGCAAACATAGGCCACCATTCACCAGACGTTAAAAGGGTCTGTGATCAAAAAGATTAAGAAACTTAGGTATTCCTAGGGCCAAAGGCCATATCATGGACTTCGTACTAGGTCACATTAAACACTCTCCTGGCCTAACTTGAGAAGATGAAACATTTGGTTTTTATACAGGAATACATTTTTGCTTCATCCACACAAGTGTGCTTTGAGTACTTGCTCTGCAAACTAAGTGTGTTTGTGATTTCATTTTCTTTTTAGAAGACATATTGCGTTTGGATTTACTTCATCTGCACAGTCTACTGATAAACTCATTCCAAATTACTTGGAACAAATAAAAACAATTCTGTGCTCTGTAAAATGTAAATTTCACACCATGTGATTTTATCACGGTCTGTCTTTGTGCATCCCTGAAAATTCACCATAATTTCCAACAGTCAGAACTCAGGAGAGTCCTAATCTGGGGAGTTCTCAAATGCACAATTGTTGCATCCCTCACTCTCAGTGCTTGGGAACCCTATTGTAGTGCATGTAGCAGGGGCTCAACACCTTTGCAAAATTACATGGACACTCAACTTGTTTTGTCTTCCTTTTGGGAACTGAAAGAAGTATATTTTAGGTCATTCTACAGAGGTTGGTAATCTCTCCCGGGATTGATAGAAAACACCCCCCCCAGGAGAATGGAAATAGACAATGTTTTGTGTAGATGGGGCCCTTGAGGAGAAGGGAGTGAGCTTTAATTTCTACTAATTAGAAGATCTATTTTAATGCTCCACTGAACCCCTTTCTGATGGCCCATCAGGGTCCATGGAGAGAGATCTTAAACTCCAAGGCTTTTTGTGTGGGATGTCAAGTGGGATGGGATGGGGTGATGGAGCTACAAGGAAGAGGGAGAGAACCTGAATGTAGGGTGTCCTGTTTCAGGTGCTGGTCAACTCTCCTGTCTGAGTGGGAACAGTGCTGGGTCAATAACCCACCAGCTGACCACTCCCGCAGGGAGCTAAGTTCTGCCACTGGGAGAATTCTATCTGTTGTCTTCCCTCAGGACAACTGAAAGACTCAGGAGACCTAGGAGATAAAAGCTCTGTCACTCTACTTGAGATGCTAAACTGAGCCTCTCGGAGTGCTTAGCTGGGATAGTAGGGGAGGGATACCACTTTTGCACAAGTTACATTTATCAGTTGAAAATCATAGTGAGTTGACTGGGCAGGAGAGCCTGCTGTCAATGTAGGCACCATTCTCACCCATCTAGGGTGAAGATATCATGCTTTCCCCTAAATCACAGAGGCTGGAGCCTGGGAATAACATTTCCCAGAATTCCTTGCAGCAAGGTTCCAGATTAGATTTCATCAATGACCACAGGCACTAAGATGTGATTCACCAGGTGAACAGAGGCCAAATCAATATTATTCCTTCTCCAGCAGTGGTGGGCAGATGCATGAGTTTTGGCAAGTGGGAGGCTTTGCGATGGCCTCCAGATGTTATCCTTGGATTACCTGTCTCTTTGCTGCCTGTGGTTATCATCAGTGGTTGTTCTGTGACTGCAACTTGCTAATCCTCTAAAAACTAGTGGTGAATCTGAGATCTGGTGGAAGCTTTCCCTAACTCTCTCTTCTTCAGCTCTTCCAATGATTTTGTTAGAACCTATTTCCCTTCCTGTTTGAAATACCTACAGTGTATTTTTCTGACTAATTCTTGACTGCTACTAATAAGGTATAATGTGCACAAATGTCTCCGAGTAAGAGAAAATGTGAAAAATCAGATTTTTCAGAAAGACAAAAGCCCAAAGTGGGTTTTGGAAGAATGCCACCTGCTGTAAGTATTGCTTTCCATAAGGCAGTTATCTGGGGACAGAGCGTCCATCAGAATTTCTGGGCAATGGCTGTTTCATTTAAAAGAACATATTTAATATTAGAACATAATTTTATATTTGGAGTGCTTAAAAAAAACCCCAAACAACCCAGGGTATTGTTTTGTTAATGCAAATTCCTGGAAGTTCAACAAAACTGGGTTGGTGGTACTTGGAAGACAGAAGTGATTCATGAGGATTTGAAGGAGAGAGGGCTGAGGCCCCACAAGGAGGAATTTCAGAATCTGCACTGGGATTGGGTTACTCCCTTCCCTTTTTCTATGCTTAAATGGTACCTTGCCAGTGGAGCCCTTGCTGAATGAACACTGTCAAACAGCACTTAATTCCACCTTCCAAGATTTACCTGTCTCCCACCTCTGCTTCACTTTTCTTCATGGCACTCATCACCATCTAATAGACTATATCTCTCACTCGTTTTCCTTTTACTGTTTGTCTCTCCACTAGAGTCCATGAAGGTAGATATTTGTTGTGTTCACTGCTATATCCTCAGTGTCTGAACTGTGCTTGGCACCTAGAAGGCATCCAATAGGTAGTTGTGGAACAAGTGAGTCCCACTACCCAGACCTGACCACAGGAAATGGTTTTTCTTTTCTTCTTTTTACAAATGTATTTAACATAGTTCTGCATGGAGGATCTTAGGTTCTTTTTCATTAAATTTTTTAATTAAAAACAATTATTTTTTTTTACTTTTGTCATCATGAATTTTATTTATTTATTAAAAAATTATTTTATATTGGAGCATAGTTGATTAACGATGTATTAGATTCAGGTATACAGCAAAGTGATTCACTTATACACGTACCTAATCTGTTTCAAATTCTTTTCCCATTTAGGTTAGTACAGAATATTGAGCAGCATTCCCTGTGCTATACAGTAGGTTCTGGTTAGCTATTTATTTTAAATATAGCAGTGTGAAAATATTTTAATTTTAAATTAAAAAAAAATTCCACTTAGCCCGGAGGAGGGCACCTCAATGGGAAAGAAAATGAAGATGCACATTTCCGCCACCCCCCACCCAAAACCTTTAGGTGTGGAGGGATGGGTGAGTGAAGCATGGTATGTAGCACTTCTGGCCCTGCCTTCTGCTTGGGACTCAGGCCGGTGCCTGAAAAGAGGAAGATGCACCAGTAAAAAAACTAACAAAGGCCGCAACATCACTGAAATGTCTGAAAGCTGCCACTTAGTAAGACAAAGGCATACAGGTGGTAGATATTTCTTCTGCATGAAGCTTCCCCAGGTTGGGAGGAGGCCACAGGGGTCTCCTGTCTCTGGAGCAGGAAGTGGCAGATGTATCACCTGGCCAGGCCTGGCAGGAAAAGACAAAATGTCAGGCTGTGTCCCACGGCCCAGAGGACTGTGTTTCCAAACAACAGTCTGTGTGTTCGCAGGCACACAGGGGACACCCCGTGGAGACTTTCTGAACGGATTGGGAGGAATTAGGAGGCAGGGGCTCCTTTAGAGCCTGACGATTCTGTTTTCTCACTATGATCGTGGACTCTAAGCCACAGATTAAACCTCTGCTGCTCGGACTCCTGTGATTGCACATACCAATAGAGTGACCCCTCCTGCTGTCACCCACCTGTTCTCCTCTCTGTTAATACGACAACTTTGAGTACTGCTACTGCTACTACTGGGACTGTGTCGTACCAATTATGTTCTTGGTCCTTTTTAGTATCAGCCTTCAACAAAGTGATATTGTTTGGCTCTTATTCGGTGGTAAAGGCAAATCATAATTTGAGGTCTTAAATCTTACGGCAATACTCATGGATGAAATAGTCATCTAGAACAGCAATGTCTAATAGAACTTTCTGTGCTGTCCAACATGTAACCATGAGCACTTGAAATGTGGCCGGTGTGACTGAAGAACTGAATTTTAAAATTTATTTAATTTTTATTAATTTGAATTTAAAATTTTGGTAGCCACATATGGTAGTTCAGATCCAGAATGTGGTTACATGCTCTTTTTGGACTGTCATCTAAAAGAAAACACAACATTTAGATGAAAATTAAACTTTGGAGAACAGTGGTCTAGATGGCATCTGGATGCAACCCTTCTGTGCCTTTTCTTTCCTTTTGCTCACCCTGTGATGATTTTGATGACTAACACTTGGTATTTAGGAAGGGTTCCCAGGAAAGGGCAGACTGCTTATATCCACCCATCAGTAAGAGACTGATCCTCTGAGTGTGCTGAACAAGTTTCTCAACCTCAGAGACTAAGGACCAGACCCTGGACCTGATGCATTCCCAAAGGATGCTCCACTGAGGGCCACCAACTTTTTGGGTACCCTCTGATGTCACCTCATCAGCACTGTCTTTGACTTTCCTTTCAAAAGTTAACAGTACTCACATAACTAAGAAGACCGGCACAACAGATTGAATTGTCATTTTAAGCCAGACACCATTCTAGGTGTTTCACTATGTCTCATTTTATCTAATTCAACTTTGCACGAGCAGTATTTTCATCCTTATTTTACACATGAGTAAACTGAGCCACTCTTTGCTGCTCACACAGCTAAAATGGGTCATTTGGCCTTGAGTTCAGGACTCTAGTTCCCAAAGACAGCATTTTTCCTCTGTGCTACCTGGCACCACAGCTGGCCTCGAAGCAGCCTGATGAAGGGCAGGAAACATGGCTTGACCCACTAGTGCTGAAGTCAAAGGGCTCTTTTTAAGCAGCAAGATATGAACTTGGGAAATTCTGCATCCCAAAGCTGCATCCTCTGGGCTTTTGGCTTCCATTTTATGGAGCACATGTTTAAAATGAAATTCCCTCCTGAGTTTTCTTGTTGAGCACTATTATTGTCTTGTGGAGATTTGTCAAAAGATGCTTGTTTCTACTGGGATCTTGTCTACAAAGGAACACTTTGTTCACAGAGACTCTGCAGACTCCAGACTGGGAGCAACCAAGCCCCATTCTGGATGCACTAAGTGAGCGGAAGCCGGTTCTCTCCACGCACAGGTGACAGTTGGGCTCAGGCTTTGCTCAGCTGTCCGAATGCCAGAGCAATGATGGTGCCTTTTGCAGCTGTCCAACAAAAGAGACACAAGCCAGATATTTGGTTTGACTAGAGATTAGGGAACAGAGCAATTGCCATTTTCCCAGAAGTACGGACCCAGGGATGGTGGGTGGGTTACTGACAATAAGCAGAGGATGCTGTTGTGAAGAGGCATTTCCAGAGTATCACATGTGATGTCTTTGCTTTGAAGATGTGCTCATGTTACCTTGGTCTTCAATCTGGGAGAATCCCTCCTCTGACTCTCTGTGTGTGATCTTGCTCCTTTGGGATTCCTCTGAACGGATTCTGGGTGGTGTCCTCGGAAGTGTGTCCACCTCAGATTTTACTCAGCAGCCAGTTGAGATCTGAGAGGAATTTTCTCTATCTGCCAAGGAGCACTTTGTAGCAGCATGGGATGTGGTAGGAGAGCAAGGATTTTGTAGTTTGGCAGAGCTGGTGTTCATCCTGTTAGTGCCCCTGCTTAGCCATATATCTTGGGAGAGTCATTTCCGAATGGACCTTTGTGGTGGGGACTTCCGATGTTGGCCACATACAGTTCTCAGCCCATGCGAGGGCCACTCCTCACCATTACTTTTGTTGTTGGGTGGGTCATATGATCAGTCCTGGCCAATGGGCTGTAAGCACAGGAGAGGTGTGTTACCTCCAGATTAAAGCATTTAACCTCCTGCGTGAGACCCTCATGTGCTCATATCCGCTGCTGTGCCTGTGCTGGCAGCACCATGGGGGATGGGAGTTCCACAAGCCTGAGGCAGAATGAATCTCTGAACCATCTGCCCTGGTGTCACCTGAATCCATGGTGGGCTTTATGGGGAAAAAGAGCAAATGAGATGTGAGCATTTTTGTAACCAAAGTATAATTTTGCCTATTTCAATGAAAAACATCTTTTTTCTTTTCTGTACAGTGATAATACCAAAAAAAGACCAGGTAGTGTGTCCTACTGCATGCCCAGGCTGGTACTGAATCCTGGATGGACAAGCTCTCTTTAAGCCTCAGCATCACTTTGCAAGTAGTGGATGTTTTACGTGGAGGGACAACTTGGAAGATGAGGTTAGTTAACAGTTTGATGGAGATTCTCCACCTGGCAAGCCCAATGCCCCAGCATAGGAGGAGTGGCCACATCAAAATCCTGATTCAGACATTTTAAGTAGGAAAAAATTCAGGCCACCCTTTGAGAACCACTGTTTTAATATTTCAAATCTGTATCCACCAGGGCCTTCACACAGGGTATTCTCTGCGCCACTATGCTTTTACCACAGATATTGTAGTGACTCACTCCTTGAGCACTTTCAAGTCTTTGCTTTCTCAGGGAAAATTATTCTGACCACCTCCTTTACATAGAGGTTACTGCCTCCCTACCCACCATGGCCAATCCAATTGTTCCTTACTCTGCTGTTTTTCCCACCCAATCTCTCCTTAATATAGCTTCTTGTTTATTTGCTTGCCTACCTATTGTCTGTATCCTTTAATAGAAGATATTCTATGTATTTAATAGAAGTATTCTGCTGGAAGACTTTGCATACATTAACATTGTCCATTAATACAAATATTAATAACTTGTTTAATACTTGTAATAATGCAACCAGGCAAGTACATCTTATCTCTATATTACATATGAAGAAACTGAGCACAGATGGGTTAAGTGAATTGCTCAATGTCACACAGCTAGTAATCAGTAGAGATATTTCCAGCTAAGATCCAAAGCCTAGACACTTAACTATGCCTCAGTCCATCTGGGCTGCTATGAAGAATACCACAGATTGAGGGAATTAATAGACAAACATTTATTTCTCACAGTTCTGAATGAAGGAAAGTCCAAGATCAAAGTACTGGCAGATTCAGTGTCTGGTGAGGACCCACTTCCTGACTTGCAGACAGCCTGTCTTCTTGCTGTCTCCTCATATAGTGGAAGGTGGCATGGAGTTTTCTCAGCCCTCTTTATAAGGGCATTAATCTCATTCACTAGGGCTCCACTCTCATGACCTAATCACCTCCCCAAATCCCCACCTCAAAATACCATCACATTGGGGGTTAGAATTTCAACACATGAATTTTGGAGTGGGGGGACACAAACATTCAGTCTATCACAACTACCAAGAGAAGAATAACTGAAAGACTGAAATTTCTCGGAGTGGCTATATGGCTCTCATGTGGAAAGATTGTGGCATATGAGAGTGTGACCAGAAAGAATGAGTAGGCTTGGACATGTAGAGATTAGAAGAAAGAAGTGTTGTCCAATAAAATTCCCTGCGATGTTGGAAATGTTCTCTATCTGTACCATCCAATGTGGTAGCAACCGGCCAGATGTGCCATTTGAACACTTGACATGTGGCTAGTGTGACTGAGGGAATACATTTCTAATTCTGTTTAATTATAATTAACTTAAATTTAAGTAGCTACACATGACTATTGGCAGTCATACTGGTCAGTGTAGGTCTAGGGAGCTCCAGCTTCATGGTCACGGTAAGAGCATCCTGGGGAACAGCGAGCCTTTCATTCCTGGGTGGGACTGGGCTGAGTGAAGGGCGTAAAATATGTAAGAGAGGAGGACTGATGGTTGTCAGACGATGGATGTCACAAGAGGAACTGAGTTTTATTTTGAAGGCATTGAAAAACTGGTCAAAATTCTGGATCTGGGACATAACCTGATAAGCCATGCACTTAGGGAAGAAACCGAACAGGAAGAATGGGAGAATGGACAGGTGGGGGCCTGGGAGGCCAGTTATGAAGCTCTTGCATTCAGAATTCCTTATAAGGTATTTTAGGATTGTTTTTAGGACTATTATACAAACCTGGAAAAAATAATTAGTAAATAAATTAATTGGAGTATTACTTTTCAATATTTTGGGTAGTAAGAGTTATTTGCTTAGTTTTATTTATAATATAAGGTTTAATATATTATAATTAATAATCATAATATTTCCATGCCACCACTTGCAAAGACTCATTGACTGACCCAGAATTCTAGCTCAAAGTCAAGGAGCCAAGGTCAGGTATTCATTTTGATTCAAGCAGTCATAGCTAGAGATGTAGAATCAAAAGGGCAAATACGATGGCCAGAGGCAGCCAAGTGGGGAGAGAAATTCCCAGAGACAAAAGATCCAAGTGACCTGACTTAGGCAGACATATAAACGGTGGTTGTCACAGTTAACTCTTGCTGCTCTGACATGAAAATATTGACTGAGCTTGGGTCCTGGTTGAGAAATGCAGAACCAACAGGCATTAATTCCATTGATAAACACAGATAGGAGTTCAAATCATGATTAGAGTTGACAGTCAGAATGTAAATAGAACCCTGACTGGTCAACTTTGCTAAATATTTGTTTCTGTTGAGCTCATTAATTTCTCTTAGGCCCACCTTCTGTAACATTTGCTCTAGACATAGGAACAGCAATTTCCCCTGGTTAGGATAAAGACTGCTCCTTTTTATTGTTGTTTTTAAATTAACCTCTCTTGGAGTATAATTGCTTTACAATGTTGTGTTAGTTTCTGCTTTATAACAAAGTGAATTGGCTATACATATATCCTCATATCCCCTCCCTCTTCCATCTCCCTCCCACCCTCCCTATCCCACCCCTCTAGGTGGTCACAAAGCACCGAGCTGATTTCCCTGTGCTATGCAGCTGCTTCCCACTATCTATTTTACACTTGGTAGTGCATATATGTCACTGTTACTCTCTCACTTCATCCCAGCTTCCCGTTCCCCCTCCCTGTGTCCTCAAGTCCATTCTCTAAGTCTGCATCTATATTCCTGTCCTGTCCCTAGGTTCTTCAGAACGTTTTTATTTTTTTCTTAGATGCAATAAATATGAGTTAGCATACAGTATTTATTTTTCTCTTTCTGACTTACTTCTCTCTGTATGACAGACTCTAGGTCCATCCACCTCACTACAAATAACTCAGTTTCATTTCTTTCTATGGCTGAGTAATATTTCATTCTTTATCCATGCCACATCTTCTTTATCCATTCATCTGTTGATGGACACTTAGATTGCTTCCATGTCCTTGCTACTGTAAATAGTGTTGCAATGAACATTGTGGTGCATGTCTCTTTTTGAATTATGGTTTTCTCAGGGTATATGCCCAGTAGTGGGATTGCTGGGTCATATGGTAGTTCAATTTTTAGTTTTTTAAGGAACCTCCATACTGTTCTCCATAGTGGCTGTATCAATTTATATTTCCACCAAAGTGCAAGAGGGTTCCATTTTCTCCACACCCTTGCCAGCATTTATTGTTTGTAGATTTTTTGATGATGGCCATTTTGACCAGTGTGAGGTGAAACCTCATTGTGGTTTTGATTTGCATTTCTCTAATGATTAACAATGTTGAGCATCTTTTCATGTGTTTGTTAGCAATCTGTATGTCTTCTTTGGAGAAATGTCTATTTAGGTCTCCCACCCATTTCTGCATTGGGTTGTTTGTTTTTTTGATATTGAGCTGCATGAGCTGCTTGTATATTTTGCAGGTTAATCCTTTGTCAGTTGCTTCATTTGCAAATATTTTCTCCCTTTCTGAGGGTTGTCTTTTCGTCTTGTTTATGGTTTCCTTTGCTGTACCAAAGCTTTTAAGTTTCATTAGGTCCCATTTGTTTATTTTTGTTTTTATTTCCATTTCTCTAGGAGGTGGGTCAAAAAGGATCTTGCTGTGATGTATGTCATAGAGTGTTCTGCCTATGTTCTCCTCTAAGAGTTTTATAGTGTCTGGCCTTACAATTTAGGTTTTAATCCATTTTGAGTTTATTTTTTTGTATGGCGTTAGGAAGTTTTCTAATTTCATTCTTTTGCATGTACCTGTCCAGTTTTCCCAGCAGCACTTATTGAAGAGGTTATCTTTTCTCCACTGTATATTCTTGCCTCCTTTATCAAAAATAAGGAGACCATATGTGCGTGGGTTTATTTCTGGGATTTCTATCCTGTTCCATTGATCTATATTTCTGTTTTTTTTGCCAGTACCATACTGTCCTGATTACTGTAGCTTTGTAGTTTAGTCTGAAGTCAGGGAGCCTGATTCCTCCAGCTCCGTTTTTCTTTCTCAAGATTGCTTTGACTTTTTGGGGTCTATTGTGTTTCCATACAAATTTTGCCATATTTTTTTCTAGTTCTGTGAAAAATGCCATTGGTAGTTTGATAGGGATTTCATTGAATCTGTAGATGGCTTTGGGTGGTATAGTCATTTTCACAATATTGATTCTTCCAATCCAAGAACATGGTATATCTCTCCATCTGTTTGTATCATCTTTAATTTCTTTCATCAGTGTCTTATAGTTTTTGGCATACAGGTCTTTTGTCTCCTTAGTTAGGTTTATTGCTAGGTATTTTACTTTTTTTGTTGCAGTGGTAAATGGGAGTGTTTTCTTAATTTCTCATCAGATTTTTCATCATTAATCTATAGGAATGCAAGAGATTTCTGTGCATTAATTTGTATCCTGCTACTTTACCAAGTTCATTGATTAGCTCTAGTAGTTTTCTGGTAACATCTTTGGGATTCTCTATGTATAGTATCATGTCATCTGCAAACAGTGACAGCTTTAGTTCTTCTTTTGTGATTTGGATTCCTTTTATTTCTTCTCCTTCTCTGAAACTTCCAAAATGATGTCGAATAATAGTAGTGAGGGTGGGCAACCTTGTCCTGTTCCTGATCTTAAAGGAAATGGTCTCAGTTTTTCACCACAGAGAATATGTTTGCTGTGGGTTTGTCATAGATGCCATTTATTATGTTGAGGTAAGTTCCCTCTATGCCTACTTTCTGGAGAGTTTTTATCATAAATGATGTTGAATTTTGTTGAAAGGTTTTTCTGCATCTATTAAGATGGTCAAATGGTTTTTATCCTTCAGTTTGTTAATACAGTGTAGCACATTGATTGATTTGCAGATATTGAAGAAGCCTTGTTTTCCTGGTATTAACCCCAATTTATCATGGTGTATGATCCTTTTAGTGTGCTGCTGGAGTCTGTTTGCTAGTATTTGGTTGAGGATTTTTGCATCTCTGTTCATCAGTGATATTGGCCTGTAGTTTTCTGTTTCTCTGACATCTTTGTCTGGTTTTGGTATCAGGATGATGGTGGCCTCATAGAATGAGTTTGGGAGTGTTCCTCCCTCTGCTATATTTTGGAAGAGTTTGAGAATGATAGGTGTTAGCTCTTCTCTAAATGTTTGATAGAATTCATCTGTGAAGCCATCTGGTCCTGGGCTTTTGTGTGTTGGAAGATTTTTAATAACAGTTTCAATTTCAGTTCTCATGAGGGTCTGTTCATATTTTCTATTTCTTCCTGGTTCAGTCTCAGAAGGTTGTGCTTTTCTACAATTTTTCCATTTCTTCCAGCTTGTCCATCTTATTGGCATATAGTTGCTTGTAGTAATCTCTCATTATCCTTTGTATTTCAGCAGTGTCAGTTGTTGCTTCTCCTTTTTCATTTCTAATTCTGTTGATTTGAGTCTTCTCCCTTTTTTTCTTGTTGAGCCTGGCTAATGATTTATCAGGTTTTTTTTTTTTAATCTTCTCAAAAACAGCATTTAGTTTTATTTATCTTTGCTATTGTTCCCTTCATTTCTTTTTTATTTATTTCTGATCTGATCTTTATGATTTCTTTCCTTCTGCTAACTATGGGATTTTTTGTTCTTCTTTCTCTAATTGCTTTAGGTGTAAGTTTAGGTTGTTTATTTGAGATATTTCTTGTTTCTTGAGGGAGGACTGTATTGCTATAAACTTCCCTCTTAGCACTGCTTTTGTGGCATCCCATAGGTTTTGGGTGGTCGTGTTTTCATTGTCATTTGTTTCTAGGTAATTTTTGATTTCCTCTTTGATTTCTTCAGTGATCTCTTGGATATTTAGTAGTGTATTGTTTAGCCTCCATGTGTTTGTATCTTTTACGGTTTTTTTCCTGTAATTGATTTCTAGTCTCATAGTGTTGTGGTCAAAAAAGATACTTGATATGATTTCAATTTTCTTAAATTTACCAAGGCTTGATTTGTGAGCCAAGATATGATGTATCCTGGAGAATGTTCCGTGAGCACTTGAGAAGAAAGTGTATTCTGTTGTTTTTGGATGGAATGCCCTATAAATATCAATTAAGTCCCTCTGGTCTAACATGTCATTTAAAGCTTGTGTTTCCTTATTTATTTTCACTTCAGATGATCTACCCATTGGTGAAAGTGGGGTGATAAGTCCCCTACTATTATTGTGTTACTGTCAATTTCCCCTTTATGGGCATCACCATTTGCCTTATGTATTGAGGTGCTCCTATGTTGGGTGCATAAATATTTACAATTGTTATATCTTCTTCTTGGATTGATCCCTTGATCATTATGTAGTGTCATTCTTTGTCTCTTGTAATAGTCTTTATTTTAAAGTCGATTTTGTCTGGTATGAGAATTGTTACTCCAGGTTTCTTTTGATTTCCATTTGCATGGAATATCTTTTTCCATCCCCTCACTTTCAGTCTTTATGTGTCCCTAGGTCTGAAGTGGGTCTCTTGTAGACAGCATATATATGGGTCTTGTTTTTGTATCCATTCAGCCAGTCTATGTCTTTTGGTTGGGGCATTTAATCCATTTACATTTAAGGTAATTATTGATATGTGTGTTCCTATTACCATTTTTTCTTAATTGTTTTGCGGTTTTTTTTTTGTTTTGTTTTGTTTTTTGGTCTTTTCCTTTCTTGTGTTTCCTGCCTAGAGAAGTTCCTTAGCATTTGCTGTAAACCTAGTTTGGTGGTGCTGAATTCTTTGAGCTTTTGTTTGTCTGTAAAGGTTTTAACTTCTTTGTCAAATCCGAATGAGATTCTTCCTGGGTAGAGTAATCTCGGTTGTAGGTATTCCCCTTTCATCACTTTAAATATGTCCTGCCACTCCCTTCTGGCTTGCAGAATTTCTGCTGAAAGATAAGCTGTTAACATTATGGGGATTCCTTTATACGTTATTTGTTGCTTTACCCTTGCTGCTTTTAATATTTTTTCTTTGTATTTAATTTTTGATAGTTTGATTAATATGTGTCTTGGCATGTTTCTCCTTGAATTTATCCTGTATGGGACTCTCTCCACTTTCTGGGCTTGATTGACTATTTCCTTTCCCATGTTAGGGAAGTTTTCAGCTATAATCTCTTCAAATATTTTCTCAGTCCCTTTCTTTTTCTCTTCTTCTTCTGCAACCCCTATTATTTGAATGTTGGTACATTTAATGTTGTCCCAGAGGTCTCTGAGACTGTCCTTAATTCTCATCATTCTTTTTCCTTTATTCTGCTCTGTTGCAGTTACTTCGACTATTTTATCTTCCACACACTTATCTGTTCTTCTGCTTCTGTTATTCTGCTATTGATTCCTTCTAGAGAACTTGTAATTTCATTTATTGTGTTGTTCATCATTGTTTGTTTGCTCTTTAGTTTTTCTACATCCTTGTGAAACATTTCTTGTATTTTCTCCATTCTATTTCCAAGATTTTGCATCGTCTTTACTATCATTACTCTGAATTCTACTCTTTTCAGGTAGACTGCCTATTTCCTCTTCATTTGTTTGGTCTGCTGGGTTTTTATCTTGCTCCTTCATCTGCTGCATATTTCTCTGTCTTCTCATTTTGTTTAACTTACTGTGTTTGGTGTCGCCTTTTCGCAGGCTGCAGGTTCTTAATTCCCATTGTTTTTGGTGTCTGCCCCCAGTGGGTGAGGTTGGTTCAGTGGCTTGTGTAGGCTTCCTGGTGGAGGAGACTGGTGCCTGAGTTCTGGTGGGTGGGGCTGGATCTTGTCCTTTTGGTGGGCAGAGCCACGTCTGATGGAGTGTTTTGGGGTGTCTGTGAACTTAGTATGACTTTAGGCAGCCTCTCTGCTAGTGAGTGTGGTTGTGTTTCTGTCTTCCTAGTTGTTTGGCCTGGGGCCTCCAGCACTGGATCTTGCTGGCCTTTGGGTGGAGCTGGGTCTTAGTGTTGAGATAGAGATCTCTGGGAGAACTCTTCCCAATTGATATTACATGGGGCTGGGAGGTCTCTGGTGGTCCAGTGTCCTGGACTCAGCTCTTCCACATCGGAAGCTCATGCCTGACACTCGGCCAGAGCACCAACACACTGCCAGCCACATGGCTCAGAAGAAAAGGAAGAAAAAAAGGAAAAAAATAGTACACAGTCAGAACCCTACCACAAATGGTAAAGCAACACTCAACAGACAAAATCACACAAAGAAACATACACATACACACTCACAAAAAGAGAAAAAAGGAAAAGAAAATTTAAAAATATATAAAAGAAAATAATAAAAAAAATAAAAAAGAAGGGAACAACCAAACCAATAAACAAATCCACCAATGATAACAAGCACTAAAAACTAAACTAAGATAAACATAAAAACCAGAAACAAATCAGGCACAGAAAGCAACCCCCCAAGTCTACAGTTGCTCCCAAAGTTCACCGCCTCAATTTTGGGAACATTCGTTGTCTATTCAGGTATTCCACAGATGCAGGGTTCGTCAAGTTGACTGTGGAGACTTAATCTGCTGCTCCTGAAGCTGCATGGAGAAATTTCCCTGTCTCTTCTTTGTTTGCACAGCTCCAGGACTTCAGCTTTGGTTTTGGCCCTGCCTCTGCATGTAGGCTGCACTCAGGCATCTGTTCCCTGCCCAGAAAAGAAGGAGTTAAAGCAGCAGCTCATTAGGGCTCTCTTGCTCTCTCAGGACAGGGAGAGGGAGAGGTACAGTAGTCATAATTGGAATGTGGGTCAAGCCTGTGGCAGCAGAGGTCAGTGTGACATTTAAACAGCCTGAGGTATACCGTGTGTTCTCCCAGGGAAGTTGTCCCTGGATCTTGGGACCCTGGCAGTGACGGGCTGCACAGGCTCCTGGAGGGGTGTGGGTAGTGACCTGTGCTTGCACACAGGAGTCTTGGTGGCAGTGGCAGCAGCATTAGTGTTTCATGCCCATCTCTGGGGTTCCAGCTGATAGCTGAAGCTCATGCCTGTCTCTGAGCTCACTTAGGCAGTACTCTGCCTTCTGTGGGCACATGGAGCAGGAATCCACTCTCCTCACGCACCCCGAAACGATGGTTTCTTGCCTCTTCGGCAGGTCCAGACTTTTTCCCAGACTCCTTCCCTGCTAGCTGTGGTGCACTAGCCCCCTTCAGGCTGTCTTCACGTAGCCAACCCCAGTCCTCTACCTGAGGTCTGACCTCCAAAGCCCGAGCCTCAGCTCCCAGCCCCCACCTGCTCTGGCGGGTGAGCAGACAAGCATCTCAGGTTGGTGAATGCTGGTCGGCACTGATCCTCTGTGTGGGAATCTCTCCACTTTGCCCTCTGCACCCCTGTTGCTGTGCTCTCCTCCATGGCTCCAAAGCTTCCCCCCACACCCATCCTCTGTCCCCACCAGTGAAGGGGCTTCCTAGTGCATGGAAACATTTCCTCCTTCACAGCTCCCTCCCAGAGGTGCAGGTCCCATCCCTATTTTTTTGTCTCTGTTTTTTCTGTTTTCTTTTGCCCTACCCAGCTACGTGGGGATTTTCTTGCCTCTTGGGAAGTCTGAGGTCTTCTGCCAGCATTCAGTAGATGTTCTGTAGGAGCTGTTCCACATGTAGATGTATTTTTGATGTATTTCTGGGGAGGAAGGTGATCTTCACGTCTTCCTCCTCTGCCATCTTGAAGGTTATCTCAAGACTGCTCCTTTTATTCTGTAAGTTACAGGGAAATGTTCAGGGCACTTAAGGGTATAGTGCAATAAGACCTGAGATGATTTTTCAACATAATTGAAGGAGTGTAGAAATGAATTCCACATGTTGATAATCACTCCTCACATTCTTTTTTCTTTTTAATATACTTTTTAAGAAATTACCTTTTCTTTTTTAAAAAAAATGTATTTATTTATTTATTTTTGGCTGCATTGGGTCTTCGTTGCTGTGTGCAGGCTTTCTTTAGTTGCGGCAAGTGGGCTTCTCATTGCTGTGGCTTCTTTTGTTGCAGAGCTCTAGGCACGCAGGCTTCAGTAGTTGTGGCATGTGGGCGCAGTAGTTGTGGCTTGTGGGCTCTAGAGCACAGGCTCGGTTATTGTGGCTCACGTGCTTAGTTGCTCCACAGCATGTGGGATCTTCCTGGACCAGGGCTTGAACCCGTGTCCCCTGCATTGGCAGGCAGATTCTTAACCACTGCACCACTAGGGAAGACCCTTCTCCTCACATTCTTGACTATCTTTTTAAAAGGTGCTGAAAATTAATGATACAATAATAGTAGTAAATACAAATAGAGCTCTGCAAATCCAAGTTTGGTGAGAGTGGAGGCCAGTCCATTGTTAAAATACACCATGATCCCACATGTTTTAGGAGGGAGACAATCACTCTCCCACTTCAAAAATGCTCTAAATCCTATAAGGCACCAGGTGGTAAAAGTGCTACATTTGCCACTCATAGAGTTAGGGTTTGTTTTTTGTTTTTTTGTTTTTTGTTTGTTGTTTTTTTTTTAATCAGAGAATGTAGGTTTTCAGGATGTGGGCTCAATCAGTGTAAGGCCAAGATGGGAAGAGACAAGGAAGAGGGAGTAAATACCAAAAGTGAAGCAACAGCATTTTTTGCTTTGCTAGATTCACATAAAGGTTATACATACTTTTCTTCACTTAAATTGTCTTCACAAGCTTTATCTATTGTTCACTTACTTATTCAACAAATATTTCTTGAATATCCACTATGTGACACAACTATTCTAAGTAGTTGTGTCATATCAATGAGTGGGGCAAAAAGATCCTTACCTCCTTTGTGCTTTCATGTTAGGGTATGTTGGCACCCTAACATGAAAAGACAAACAATATACACAAAAAATAACTTATATAGTGTGTTAAAGGTGATACTTTGGAAAAAGAAAAATGTAGGGCAGGTTTAGGGTTTCAGGGTTCCTCCAGGTGGATTGGGTTACAATTTTAAATATGGTCATCAGGTTAGGACTTATTGAGAAGATGACAGTTGAGTAAAGACTTAAAAGAGGTGATGGCTGGAGTATCTGGGGGAACAGCATTCCAGGCAGAGGGAACAGCCAGTGTGAAGGCTCTGGTGCAGGAGAGTGTCTAGAATCTTCAAGCAACATCAAAGAGGCCAATGTATTTGGAGAGAAGTGACAATAGGGAGAGTCAAAGATGAAGTCAGAGAAATAATAGAAGGGGTGTGCAGAGTGTGGGAGGTGGGTTGTGCAGGAATTTTGAGGCCACTGAAAGGTCTTTTTGACTTTTACTCTGTGTGAAAAGAAGAGCCATTGGAAGACTGTGAGCTAAAGAGTGACATAATCTGACCCATGTCATTTTTGGAGGCCTATTTTACATACAGTAAAATGCACAGATCTGAAGAGTATCATTTGGTAAGTTTTGAAAAATGTGAAATTCGTGAAACCATCACCTAAGTCAAGATATAGAATATCTCCCTTAGTCTTGAAATTTCCATCATCACCCTTTATTATTTTTTCTATTTTAGTTGGATTTCATTCTTCTTTTCTTTAGTTTCTAGAGGTGGTAGTTTAGATCACAAGTTGGAAAACATTTTCTGTCAAGGGCTAGATAGTAAATATTTTAGGTTTTGGAGGCCATACACTCTTTGTTGCAATTACTCAACACTGCCATTGTAGCACAAAGCTGTCATAGGACATATGTAATCAAATAAGTATGGCTGCATTCCAATAAAACCATTAACAAAAATAGACAGCAGACTGGATTTGGCTTTTTGGCCATAGTAGTTTGCTGACCCTTGGATTAGATCACTGATTTTGAATCTTCCTTCTTTTTTGTTTTTGCTATTATATTTTTCAGTTCTAAAATATCCATTTGATTCTTATTTCTTTGCTGAGACTATTTTTTCATTTGTTTCAAGACTATTTGTAATTGCTTATTGAAGCATTCTTGCAATGGCTGCGTTAAAATCTTGGGCATATAATTCTATCATCTGTATCATCCTGGTGTGGGCATCTGTTGACTGTCTTTCTCATTTAAGTTGAGATTTTCCAGGTTCCTTTCTCCTGGGAGAAAGAGAGATTTTTTTTTGATCGAAACCTAGACTACTTGGGAATTATGTTATGAGAATCTGGATCTTATTTCAATCTTCTGTTTCATCAGCCTCCTCTGACACTACTCTGGTGGGAGAGGAGAGCACTGCCCTATGGCTCCCAGGTGGAGGTGGAAGTCTAGATCCTCCATTCGGCCTCAGCTGATGCCATCCTGGCTGAGAGATGCAGGGGTGCTTGAGGTTTTCTGCTCATCAGGGGGCCTCCACCGACACTGCAGAGTGGTATTGTTATTTCTGGGCAATTGTGAAAGTCCTGGTTCTCTACTAGGTCTCATCTGGCTCTGAGCAGCAGGGCTGGGGTGGGTCGCCTCTCTACTGCCAGGTAGGGGTGGAACTTCAGGCTCCTAGAGCTCATTACTACCCAGGAGAGATGAACATCCCTTTTCTTTAATTTGCCTTCTCTAATACCATCCTGGGGGAGGAGGTGGATGTCTTGTGAGGGTGGAAATGTAGGCTCCCCACTTAGCCTTGGTGGTGGTGGTAGGAGAGGCGTGCAGGTTTTTCTGTTTGGCTGGAGTAGCACTGTTAGCATCTAAAAGTTTCCTGTCTTGTTAGGCTGCCTCTCATTTGGTCCTTTGGTTAGTTTTTTGTCTGCACTTCTTGGAGTTTGGGCTTCCTGCCTTCTCTGCACTCAGTCTGGAATACCTGAAAACCCAGGGACCTCACTGCCATGTTATCCTTTGGGGCCTGAGGTCTCTAGTCAATCTGCCTTCTTCTCTCCATCTTAATATTCCTAATCACCAGCTCACAGTTGAACTTCAATCCCCTTAGCTCACTTAGTTGCCTCCCATGTGTCCAACTTACCTGGATATCTTCAACCCTTATCACTCCCCTGCATAGAACCACTGTCCTGCTAGTTTTAATGACTCATAGGTTGCTACACTTCCTTCTGTGTTTCTCCTCCGGGTCTTTGTTGAGGCTATTTTGTCTGCCCGGAGGGATTTCCTCAGCAGAGAATACCTCCTCTTTCAAAAGCCTGCTTAGCAGAGCCTTTAGGGATCCTCCCAATGTAGAATAAATCTCTGTCTTCACTATTCCCCTGGAGTACTTTGTAAATACCTTCATTCTAGAACATCAACATGTAAGCCAATAAAGTCTCCACCGTGTGCTGGGTACAGTGCCAGGTGCCAGTACTCACAGGACAATAATATTCAGTCTTCTCTCTCAAGGAGTTTGCAGCCTGGTCTTCTTACCACACTGCAATGGAAATTTTAGTTTACATGGCTGTCTCCTGCTAGACCTAATGAAGACAGATCTATGTCTATGTCTTCTATTGTTTTTGTTCTACAAGTATCTAGCATCAGACATGACACATAATAGGGGCTTAAACGCTTGAAAAATCTAGTTATGCTAAGAGTACGACCTTCACTCTTGGGGCTTATTGCCAACAACAGTGGATTTGAGATTCCATGAATACCAAGCAGAGGATTCATCACCATGGATGTGATGAAATGCAAGCCACAATGTTTTAATGTTTGTACTCTCAGGAATCAAAAGTAGTTCTATGTTCTAGAATTATCCTTAGAATCATACATTGTAGGAACTTATCTCAGAAATCAGTTAATTAATCCAATATTTCTAAAAGTGTGCTTATTTTGGACTGATGGCTTTTAGTGGATGAATGAATTTTTTAATAGTTATATATTTTGAATGTACATTAGAAAAATATACATGGAATGCCCATGACATCATTGTTTAACAAGTGAGCAAGTATAAAGGCAAACATGAGATAATCATATTTTAAATAACAGAATAGCTAAGATGAAGACATGGTAAAGATCATGAAGGTAGTGCATGAAGGGGAACAGTTTGCTTATTTTATAGATGACTAAACCAAGGCAAGGAAGAGTTTTGCTCAAGGTCCCACAGCTTGAGAGTGGCTGAGAAGGAATGAACTCTCTGACCACCTTGGACTCCAGCTAGAGAAATTGCATCTTTAACTCCACGTAGTGGTAGAGAAGGACAGACTGGAGAGTAGGAATTTGGGTGTGGGCACCAGGTAGCCTGTTTGGAGCCATAGAAGAGTGTGGGAAAGAAGGAGGAAACCAAAGGGAACAGAGAGGGCTGGAGTGTGATAATAAGCCTTCAGTTCTGTCTGGCCTGTGGACAACGGTGGTGTGTGGCCTTGCCCTGATTACTGCTCCTCTCTGCGGGGGGTGGTGTGGAAGCTTCACTTCAAGAGAGGCTGCTGCCCTTAGCTGCACACTAATGCTAGTGGACCCTGGTATGAGCAAAGGGCCAAGTAAGAGATTTTTTTTCATTCATGACCAGACAGTGTCTCTTTTTTATTTTGTTACACCATGTAGTACTCTTTGGTGCCTTTAGATTGGAGGTCTGTTCTCATCCCACTGGGGGAACTTTTCTTTGGAGATTGGATTGAGAGGGATAGAAGAAAAGAATCCCATTATCCTTCTGCCCCCACCTCACTTTTGTTAAAGACTGCAGCAAAGAACAAACCTGGTTTCCCCAAAACAAGTTCCTAAGAGAAATCTGACCTTGTCTGAAGAGGTGTGAGCTATCTGAGCACTGAAGTTGACTAGCTCTTCTTGGAATGAATGTTGTTTGGGGTTCCTTGATTTCGTGGAAGGATATCTTCTTGAATGGTTGGATCTTTTAAGCCAGGATTTAGTGCAGAAAAGCCTACCCACCAGGCTCTCACCAAAGAACATTTCTTTTTTTTTTTCCATTTGTTCAACAGATACGTGTTGGGCACCAACCACTTGTCAGATGCTATCTTGGACCCTAGGGATGCCATGGAGGAAAAGATACATATTGTTCTTTCATTCTAGTGGGGAGACATTAATACCCCAATAAAGGCAGGAATAAATCATGTATAGCTTGTGATCAGTGCCGTGGAGGAGAGACACCAGGGATGAATTGGAGAATTACAGGAGAGGCCTGGTTTAGAGGGGCAGACAGGGCAGACCCACAGGAGGAAGAAACTGTAGGTTGAGACCTGAAATGTAAGGGGGCAGCTACCACGTGAGAAGCTGCTGGTCGAGTCATCTGGGCAGAGTGAGCAAGCACAAAGGGTTGGAAGTGGGAGAAAGATTGGCACCTTTCCCGAAGGCCAGTGTGGCTGGAGTGTCATGGTGCAGAGTGGGTGGGAGGGAGGGGTCTGGGGTGTAGACAGGAGCCAGATGGTGCTGGTCTCTGCAGGCTCTGGTGAGGAGGTTGGGCTTTCTTGGAAAAGTAGTGGGAAGCCACTGAAAAGCTCAGCACCAGTGGACAGTGAGTGCTCAGGGATGAGGAGAAGGTCCAGGCAGCCCTGCTCCAGGCTGACTCAAACCCAAGCATCAGTAAGTTGTACAGAGGCTGTGTCATCCTGTCCTTTCTATCCTCCTGGATTTTGAGTGATACTTCCATCTTTTATAGTGGGACTCTCTGAGAGATAGCCTTGTAGACCTCTTTATATAAAATGAATCTGGCTTAAGATTATAAAGCATTGTTTGAAATAACTCCAATGAGAAATTTCTTCACAGTCTAACAACAGGAAAAAGTCTTCCATCTTCTGAAGAACAATATGTATCTTTTCCTTCTCTCTGACAGAAGGAATTACAGAACTGCCTCTGGTTGCCTTTCCCCTTTGGTTGCCAGGATACTTGGGGTGAAAATCTATGGTCCCCAGATAGCTGAGATGTAGCCCTTCATGACCTAAATATTTTGATTCCATTTCCCATTCTTGGTCTTGACATCTAGTTGAAAAAAATTATAATCTTCTTGGTCCTGACTTTTTTCACATCCTTTCTATATTGAAGCAGGCATAAATTTTTTTAAAAAGTTCACTTCCCCAAATGGCCCTCTGAATCAATATGCTGTCCTGCTGCAGCTCCGGCCAGTGCCCCTCCCATTTTTTGGCTTTCCAACTTCTCATCCTTTGAGGCTCAGGGAGGTGCCACATCCTCTAAGAGCTCTTCCAGATTGTTACTCTTCTCCAAACCCCTGCAGCTCTTCTGGTGAGTACCACATTGTTTAGTCTCAAGGCCTGACTCATATTTTTCTTGTGTGTGAGTCTTCTCTTTCTAATGAGATTATATTTTAAAATTCAGAGACGAGCATTTGATAAAACTACCATTAATTAAGTTCCTTGTAGGTGCAAGGTCCAAACAAAAATTTACTTCCTAATGCTCACAACTAACCTGTGAGGAAGGGGTGGTTTACTCTTGTTTACAGACAAGAAAACTGAGGTTTAGAAGTTGCCTGTAAATGTGACCAGAGGGCAAGTGGGTAGAACCAGGATATACACCCTGTCTGGCTCCAAAGCCTGTTTTCTTGGGGCCACACTACTCCTTATGTTTGTGAGGTCATTGTGAGGCCCAACAAGCACTGCCTTTCACATAACCTTAGGGCCAGCTCCCACCTGCTCTCTGCCACTAGAAATTCTTCCAACAGAGAGTAGGTTTTCATTTAGGGCAAGAAACCAGATTTTAGTTCAAATAACTCTCCCCAAATCCCACTCAACACTTCAACATAGAGTTATCAGGCATGTAATGAGCACTGGTTTTCATCTCTGATGCAGGGGAGGATACAGAGGTCTCTGACCCATGGTCTCTGTCCCCAGAGGGCCCACAGTCAAGTGCTCAGAGCAGATCCCTTTCTGAGCATCTGCTTTGATGTAGGGAGCAGTGGAAAGGCTACTGCCCTTGTTAAAGTGACAGAGAGACAGGGGGAGGGAGAGAAGATGCTGCTCAAGGCTTGGGTTGTTCTTTAATTTATTCATGGAGAGAGAATCAGAGAGAATAGAAAGAACAAATGGCCAGGAAATTGCTTGAAAAGTTCTGTGCATTATATGGGTGCAAAATGTTTTTACTTTTTCAAATGGTCACTTTCCAGCAAAGGCACATGAGGGCAGTTTCAGGCTGTGCTTTTCAAAGTACATCCCAGATTCTCCCTCCATTTGAATCATCCACCATAAGAAATTCAGGTTCTTGACCCATTATAGACTTATAGAATCAGAAATTCTGAAGATAAGACTCAGAAATTCATTTTTCTACCTCTCCTCAACTAATTCTCATGTACCTAAAAGCTTTAGCATCATAGGTATAGGGAAAAACACCAACATCAAGACGGGCACACCTTAGGGTATCAAAAATGTAAGCTATCTCAGAATCTGAGAGGCTATTGGTGGACATTGGTGAGGCAGGGGTCAACATGAGTGTACCAGGAGTGGGTGGAGCCAGTGGGTAGAATGTACATGACCATGGTCAAGTCAAGAAATCCAAGTTTAATTTAAAAAGTAAACATGGGGCTGGAAATTGGAGGAGCAGTTATTGGTATGGAGGCAAGATGCAAAGTCAGGAGCAAAGTGAGAAGGCCTACGATGAGCCCAGAGAGTGGGCCTAGAAGGAGGGAAGCTGGTAATGACCTCCATTGACAAGGCATGTGCAGCGGGCTGGGCTGGTTTGACTGGAACAGAAGCTCTCTGAGAGCCAAATCCTGTCTATAGGGGATTAGCCCAGGGTGATCATGCTAGAGATACAAGTTTGATTCCTATCCAGCCTCAAGCCTCAGAAGGAGGCCTAGTGGTTGGGGCCTCCCTCTGCAAGACCAGCCTTTCTTTGTTCTCACCAGTTCCTGCCCTCTTACTTCTGAGTCCTCCTCACCACCACGTAGGTGGCAATTGATCCATAATGGACATGTTTTTATTAGAGTAATGGTACCACTTTCTGCAGAAAAGAGCAATGCAATTTTGTTAATGAAAGTCATGTGTTGAAACAGGGGTGGATGGGAACTTCTGGGTCTGGTTTGGCCCCGGCTCAAAACCTTCCGGGAAAACACAAACTTTCGGGGCCACACCCAGAAAGTCCTATTTACCTCTGTCAAGCCCATCTGCTTTGCATTAGAGCAATAATAACAATCGTCTCGCAGTGCCCTTTCATAAATATAAAACGTCCAATAAAATAGTTATTAAGAGGTAATCAATAGTGCTTATATTTTCTTTTGGGAGGACGTTGATGGTGAATTTGTGCACAGTCCCATGACCATTCTGTGTGACTGTCCAAAGTCCGCTTTGCTCCTTGGTCCTTGGTAGGTCAGAGAGCAGGACGCCTAAGAGTTCCTTCCTATGCCAGGGAAGCAACTCTGTGGATCCTTTTACTGGAGAGGAGAGAGAAGACCGACTCCAGGATTGGCCCAGGGAAAACCCACACCTGCCTAATAGCTTTAAGGTTGGTATTAAATGAACTAACATTGATGAAGGGTAGAAACTCAGTGGGCTTCACATCGAGGGCTTATTTCTCCTTCCCTCACCTCCCCATCTCTCCTTATTTGAATATTTCAAGGCAACTTGCAGAATATTAAGAAAATTAAGGGCACTTTTTAAGAAAGTCAAAATCTTTCCCATGGATAACCTATATGAGAAAAGATTCTAAAAAAAAAAAAGAATATATGTATATGTGTAACTGAATCACTTTGCTATATACCTGAAACTAACACAACATTGTAAATCAACTATACTCCAATAAAATTAAAATAAAAAATAAAATTCCCGTTGAGGAAGCGCACCTGATTTTCCCTTTCTCTTCTAAATCATTCACTGGAGGGCCCTCACGATTTAGAATTTGATCAAATAAGATAACCTATGAAAACTAGAAGGGCTTGACCTATGTGTTACCTTATAAAGCTATTGGATTTTGTTTTAAATTGATTAACTTAATAAATAATGATATTTGTTTTTATCATCAGATTGCAAAATCCTTGGAAAGAAGAACCATGTATTTTTTCCACTTCTGTCTTTTTCAGTACCCAGCACAGTATTGGGTGTTTATTTGAAATTAATGAATGTTTGTTGATCAGTTGGTGATTGCAACATCAATATTTAGTTGTTAATTTATTTGTTGTTGTTTTAAATCAACAAACCTTTACTGACAAGTACCATGCTGGGTAGAGGAGAAACTAATGTGATAAAAGTAGCTAAATTCTTTTGAGAACCTACTCCATGCTAGAACTCTTCTAGATATATTAGCCCTTTAATCCTCAAAATACCCTTATGAGTGTCTCAAATTTACAGACTAGGGAATGAAGGTGGTCTGACTATGGTACTCATGCTCTTAACCACTGCAATACAGCTGCCTTATGAATAAATGAGGCCTAGACCCTACCTTCAAAGGGTTTCCCATCAAAGGGAGGTCAGGGCTGGGAGTGGAACTGATGAGGAGTAGATATGGCTGCAAGGACCAGATACAGAGGCTCCAGGTGATGACGGAAAGTTTGGGTCAACCAGCCTTCCAGAAATTCCATAGAGTGAGGCCCACACCTGCAGAGATTTTGTCTTTGCTCAAAATGGGCTCCATTCGTCCTTCTGAAGTTAATCAGCACAGGTGAGGGGCACCGTGTTGGGATCACAGATTCTCAGAGCTGCTTGCCTTAGAGGCTGTGATTAGGCTCCCGCCCACTGCCCTAGTCCTGGGAGATTGTCCTCCAATTCTCCTTACATGTCGACCTCACCACTTCAACAGATGGCCCACTCCATCACTGGACAGCTCTAGTGTTCAACTGAAATAATTTTCCTCCTACACTGACACGATGGTACTCTGCCTTTTTCCATAGGTCAGCCTGCTTTGGGTTCCTAGACAACAGTGACAGATTCTTCCATTGTTTCTCAAAGGATATGGTTTCTGGACTTCATTTGTTCATTTACTCATTCAGTAAACACTGGACCAGATGGGAGGGATGTAAAGATGATTTAAATGTTGGCCCTGTCCTCAAATAGTTCACAATATTGGGTGGGAAACAGCAAAGATTCCTTAGGCAGTTTGTTGGGAGCTAAAGTGGCTGCCTAAGCAAGGTCCTAGAAGAGCACGGAGAAGAAAACCCATCTCCCAGAGGTGTTAGCTTCTGGGTCACTCTAATCTGAGCATTCCCGGTGGTTCCTTTCTCACCACCCCTCCATTCTTCTGCGTCTTCTCCCTGGGATTTGTCATATAAATCAGGGGCTTCAAAGAACACACACATACAAATTAACTCCAAAATTCCTCTCCCTTACACAAACCCCTCCCCAGAACTCCAGACCTGGTTGTCGATGTACCTCATGGATCCCTCCACTGGCAATCGCAAAGTCACTTCCAGCTCAACACATCACCTTCCAAAGTCATGGTCTTTCTCCCAAGACAGTCTCAGAAAGGTTAGGGCAACCTGCCTCTCATCACATAACAAGCAAGGAACGGTGACCATATTCAAACCCAGCACTGCAAAGTCCAGTCTCATTCTGGACTTTTTTCACACACTATAGTCTTTGGGTCAGGAAATGTGGGAAGGAATGCACACAGCCTTTCCCTCTCATTTTGTGTCTTCTCTGTGTGCCCGTGCTCCATTTGGTATTTTGGTGCTCCTTTCTGCAAGGCTCTTGTCTCAGGAAAGAAACTGACACCGATGACTTCCTCTTCCCACTTCACATTTTAAGCCTCAGGTTTCACACGTGACTCAGGACAGCACAGAGTCATTCTCTGAGAACAGAGAACAGCCCTCACTCTATATTCCATTCTATCATGCAATTCTAGTACCTTTCCAGATAAATGGAGGTGGTTTTCTTCTCCATTGTATCTGCAGACCCTAGAGTTGTGCTTGGCTTATAGCTGATGCTCAGCATTTGCTCACTGATTGAATAGATACTGTCTCTACACCAAGCCAGAATATTTTTCTTGAAATTGCATACATTGAAAGGTTAACTTTAGATTGCTGAGTTTGAAAGGAAGTCCAGTTGTTCAGAGTAATATTCAACATCCATTTAAAAAAATTATTTTATTGAAGTGTAATTGATTTACGATGTTGTGTTAATTTCTGCTGTACAGCAAAGTGATTCATATATGTGTGTGTATGTATATGTGTGTATATATATGTGTGTGTATATATATATATATATATACTCATTCTTTTGCATATTCTTCCTTTATGGTTTATCACAGAATATTGAATATAGTTCCCTGTGCTATATGGTAGGACTTTGTTGTTTATCCTTTCTATATACAGTTTGCATCTGCTACTCCCAAACTCTCAATCCATCCCTCTTCCACTCCACTCTCCCTTGGCAACCACAAGTCTGTTCTCTATGTCTGTGAGTCTGTTTCTGTTTCGTAGATAAGTTCATTTCTGTCATATTTTAGATTCCACTTATAAGTGATAGCATATGGTATTTGCCTCTCTCGTCTGACTTACTTCACTTAGTACGATAATCTCTAGGTCCATCCATGTTGCTCAAGTGGCATTATTTCATTCTCTTTTATGGCTGACTAATATTCCATTGTGTGTGTGGTATATATATGTATATACCACATCTTCTTTATCCATTCATCTGCCGATGGACATTTAGATTGTTTCCATGTCTTGGCTATTGTGAATAGTGCTGCTGCAAATATAGGGGTGCATGTATCTTTTTTAATTGTAGTTTTGTCTGGATATATGCCCAGGAGTGGGGTTGCAGAACCATAGGGTAACTCTGTTTTAATCAACTTCCATTTATAGAGCATCTACAATATACCAGGTATTGTGCCAGGTACTGGGATTTCAGCCAGGAATAAGACACAGTTATGGGCCTCAGGTAGCTCAGAGGGGATGGAAGGGAGGGGGAAGAAGGGGTAGGAGAGGCCGACAGAAGCAGTGCAGTAATTGTGTGGTAGTGTGGTTAGTACAAGACATGAAGTGCTGATATGGGGCAGAGTAGGGAGCAAATCACTCTGTGGGGATGAGAGGGGATGAGAGCATGGTGACAAGGTTGAGCTCCCCAAACCCTGAGATTCTTTCCAAGGACTGCACAGGATGCCTTTCTTGATCTTTCCTGGGTAGAAGTGAAACTTCTTCCAGTGCTTTGAAAAGAAGTAAAATTGAGAATTGCAATATCTCAGCGCTGAAGAAGGTATTAAGAACATCAAGTCCAGTGGATTTCCAACTTCCTTTTAGTAGCAGAAACATCAACCTAAATCTTAGCAGGACACCCATTTTGTAAAATGGATCCAAACCGAGTCTCTTCCACAGCTTGAAAACCATGATCTAGGCCAAACATCTCATTTTTCAGGTGAGGAAACCAATGACCAAAAGCCCAGAGCACAGAAGAGACAAAGCTGAGTGTGAGTCCCAGGTTTTTGCTCTGTGCTGCGGGTGGGTGTGGGCAGCTGGGCGTAGGGACTGCCCAACAGCCTGGCCGGTCTGAGATTGACCATCAGGTGTGGGAAACAATTACATTCTGCACAGGCGAGATCCGCTTGTCCCATTCTCCCTCCCTGCAGTTTATGTCAAAACACGCAGGCAGGATCCTGCTTCTTCTCACATTTTAAAAACATACAGTGGACTTGTGTTTACAATACCACGAATGGATGTGACGTGGAACAGCAGAGCACACCTCCCCCTGGAAGAGCCACATGGCCTTCTCCGTGGCTTGCTTGGTCCCAGACCACAAGCTCTTGAAACGCTCTCCTCTGGGCTCCAACTCAGAGAGTCTTGCCAGGGGGTGTCTCTGAGCTTCAGGTCTTAAACAATGTTCTACGTTGTGCAAACAAACAGCACCAACAATGATCTGACCCTTGGATCTGAGCCACGTCTGTCTGGACCACTCAGCCTGGGAGTCTTGTGGTGGGGTGTGGAGGGAAAACAGATTAGGTATCAGATTTCCAGTTTCAGATCCTGTGTTTCTGCTTCTGTGGGACTATAGATGGGCTTTTCAGCTCTCTTGGCCTCAGCTTCCCCATCTGAAAAATGGCAGAAATGATGTAGCTTTGAGCTCATCCCCTGGTTTTCATATGTGTGTGTGTTGCAGTAAAATATCTTTTTAAAAAAAAATTTTATTGGAGTATAGTTGATTTACAATGTTGTGTTAGTTTCAGGTGTACAGCAAAGTGAATCAATTATACATACACATATATCCACTCTTTTTTAGATTCTCTTCCCATAGAGGCCATTACAGAGTATTAAAATGGAATCTTGCTGGTAAATCCAAAGTATAAAATAGATGAAAGACAAGCCCTTTGGCTTCAGGCAGGAGGAGAGGCCTTGGTCACTACCATCTCCTCTGTTCTTGGAGCCCTTGAGATATCTCTGTGGATACTGAGGGTCCTCAGAACATGGCTTGATACCAATTGACTAGATGATTTCTCAGGTCCTTTTGGGCTCAAACATTCTATGATGACACAGATAGAACTGTAAATTCTAAGTCACAGTTGTGACTACAAAAAATATGTCTGTGTATATATAAGAGATTTTACAATTTGGCATTTTATTTTATTTTGATCAAGACATTGTAAATATTTTTAAGAAATTATGACAGTTTAGGGTTCACAGCAAAATTGAAGGGAAGAGTTTTCCCATTTACCCCCCACCCCTACACATGCAGAGTCCTTTCCATTATCAACATCCCTCACCAGAATGGTACAATTGTTGAAATTGATGAACTTGACCCATGTTTGAAAAGTCCACCACAAATCCATAGATTACGTTATAGTTCACTCTTAGTGAGATACATTGAATGGGTTTGGACAAATGTATAATGACATGTATGCACCATTATGGAATCGTACAGAATATTTTCACTGCCTTAAAAATCCTCTGTGCTCTGCCTCTTCATCCCTCCCACTTGCCCCTCCCAAGACGTGGTATTTTTAACTTATTTTTTCTTGATTGTAAAAGTAATACATACTCATTCTTGGAAATGAAATCATTATAAAATAAAAATCATATGAAATCCTTCTCCTCTGAATTGAAATTTTATTGAAAGTTGACTCTGCCACTTACAGAACTTTTCAGGTTGAATGAGCATAGCTCAAAAGGCAAGTGGGTGAAGCCACTTGGATTTGCTGGTTGGGAGGTGATCACGGTCTCTCTCATGTCTGCACCCCATGTTCATCATATGAGGGTTTGAGGACCCACTTTCTTCTCAAACTAGAGGGAAAAGAAAACTGATGAGAAGTGTTTTTCAGAGGGAGAGGATGTGTCTAATACTACATGGTGAGGATGGGAGAAGCCAAGAGTAGAACCCCTCAAGGCGGCTTCAAGCTGAGAAAATGAACCCTTCACTCATTGCAGCTGCATTCCTTTTCTTTCTTTCCATTTCTTTTGCTTTTGCTGCAATTCCAGGCAGGAGATTTGTGTGTGTGTGTGTGTTTTTTTTTTTTCTTTCTGGCCGTGCTGTATGGCTTGTGGGATCTCAGTTCCCCAACCAGGGATTGAACCTGGACCACAGCAGTGAAAGCTCAGAATCCTAACCACTAGGCCACCAGGGAACTCCCCAGGAGCTTTGTGTCTTTATCCTGGACCCTGATTGCCAACCCCCCCATGCCCAATCCGTCCCTGCATTAATTCCCTCTCCCCTCCCTAATCCCCAGCTCACATCTCAGACCCCCAGAGTCCAAGAAGAGACCTTGATAACTGAGTTCACCATAGGGTAGATGATGAACGTAGTTGCTGGCCCTCAGCATCATTGCCACTCTCCTTCTGTGTGCTGTCCTATACTACAGAGGACATCATAAAGCTAAGGGAACTACGTTTCCCAGACTCCATTGCAGCTAGAGTTCTAGATCCCATTTAGATTCACCTAGTAGATGCCATTGCTTGATGTTTGGAAGGTGAAAGTGAAGCAACAAATCCCCATTGTTGATAGCAAATCAAATAACAACTAAGCTTTCTACAGTCTTTTAAGTTTTATGAACAAACTCTTTGAGGTCATTTGATTTAGCAACCATCCTCTGCCATATACATCATCTTTCCAAGTATTTTTAATTTTCAAGCAGTAAAGTGGAAATAGGAAGAATATCTACTTCCTAGGGTTTTGTTTTGTTTTGTTTTGTTTTGTTTTGTTTTGTTTTCTCTGTTTGCGGTACGCGGGCCTCTCACTGCTGTGGCCTCTCCCACCGCGGAGCACAGCCTCCGGACGCGCCGGCTCAGCGGCCATGGCTCACAGGCCCAGCCACTCTGCAGCATGTGGGATCTTCCCAGACTGGGGCACGAACCCGTGTCCCCTGCATCGGCAGGCAGACTCTCAACCACTGCGCCACCAGGGAAGCCCTTCCTAGGGGTTTTGAAGATCAAATGAGGTGATGCACGGGAAGAGCTCAGTGCATGCCTGGCTGGGGCTGATGGATTTCATTCCTTTCCACTTCTTGCTCTGCACCAGGCCTTGCTGCATCTTACCTGTGCTGGGATATAGTGCCTGCCTTGAAGTAAACTTAAAGCCAACACTGGAACTGTGTTTCCCAAACGGTTCCACAGAACACCTCCTCAGATACTAGGGTTCCAAACATGCAGTTTGGGAACAACCATCCTAGAATATTATTCCTGGAAGAAACCTGAGAGATCTTTGAGTTTACCACTTTCCATTGTAGGGAGACTGAAGCTCAAAGAGGGAAAAATGACTTTCCTAACGTTATATAGCAAGTGACTTGCAGGGGAACCCTGGCCTCCTAATTTTAGGGTCAGGAGGAAAAGTCACTCAATCTCAGTTTCCCTGTCTATAAAATGTTTATAGGAAAGCCTGTTCTTCCTACCTCACATGGGACAAGTGACAGTAAAATATTACTTGTATAAATGCTTTGGAAAGCTTATGAATGTCTATCTACATATCCTTATATATATATCCATATACACATTTATATTTGGAAAGGCTTTATATGAAGGTAAGGCATTATTAATGATCAGTGTGTCTTGATTAATCAAGTCACTAAGTGTTTACTGAGCATCTGCCAGGGACCAGTTACCATTCTCAGTACACTGTGGAGAACCAGACTCCCTTGGTGGCTGCCTTTCTGCAGCTTACACTCTGGATGAGCTGAAGCTGGAAGGAAAACAGAGAGATGCATAGAGAACAAATAAACAAATGAATAAACAAGACAACATTGGAAGGTGATAAGTGCTATGAAGAGGTAAAGTATGGTGTTACCATCAAGAGTGACGGGGGCTGTTTTAGACTGGGTGCCATGGCAGTCTCTCTGAGCAGGTGACCTTACACTGTCCCTGGATGACCAGAAGAAAGTGGGCAGGGGGACCTTGGAGCAGAAAACTCCAGGTAGATGGAGGGTTGGACAGAGGATTTAGATGAGGCAGAGGTGGGGTGGGATGATGTCCCATGGGGGAGGATCACACAGACCAGTGCGAGCAGAGTGGAGGAAAGGAAAGAGGTGGCATTTTGGTTACCCAAGTTCTAATCCTGGTTCTGCCACAAGGTAGCTGGGTTACCTTGGATATGCCACATCATCATAGCCCTGGCCTCAGTTTCCTTATCTGTCTAAAGAGAGCATAAATCCTGCCCTTACCCAAAGCTGAGCTACAAGAGGGGTGAGGCTTAGGGTGCGACCTGCCCTCAAACACCCCTGCTTCCAAGAGCAGTGATAAACCTCAGTCTGTCTCAGACCTTTCCTGGAGTCGGGGCTGCAGGGACGAGGGGACTCCAGACCATCCGCCTGCACACACGATGCGAGACCTGTGCTGGCTCCACAACAGGCACAAGAGAGAGGGTCTGCTTTTTCTTCTCATGGACTCAAGCCTTCAAGCCTTTGGACTGAGTGCCAACAATAATTCATCAGGAACGCTTTACAACTCAGCATTACAAAACCTGTTAGGAGACAGATCGCTCACAGGACAGGCTTGAGAAGGAAGCGTGTTCGGGGCTGGTGACCTCCAGATGATTAATGATTTTTCACAGGGTGAACTCTGTCCTCCGCCTCCCATGTGCTGTGTGCTCCTTCCCTCCCTCACTGGCTTGTTTGTAAGGGAAGGAGGATGGTGTCAAAAGGGGAGGGGGGCGGGGGATGCTGGAAGGCACAGCCTGCCGATCAGAAGGAAAATGCAGGAACAAGAGCCCTGTGTTGGAAAGGCTGGAATGTCTTATTTTTATGACTATTTTTGCAATAATAGCAATGCAGTTTCTATATCCTGAAATGTTTAATCTGTCTCTGAACTCTAAATGAGCTCATTTCTATTATGCTTTTTTGCACAGTGCCCTGGGCTTTCACTATCATTCTTGTGATTATTATCTCTCCCATCTCCATGGATCCAAACCCTGAATTTATTGAATATGGGATGTAGTGGAAAAAGAAATTAAGATTGTACTTTTTGATGTTTGAAGTCTTGGTAGCTCGATTTTTACTTTTTTAGATTGAAAAATTTATAACTGTGATAGATGCGGTTTCAATTCACCAAAGTATAGGGGTTTTGAAAGAAAGATTTCTGACCCCTTCCCATAGTCCCACAGTCCTGAGATCATCAGTGCCAAATCAGTGCAAACCTTGGTGGTAGCTAATCCACATTAAACTGGAACAATATTCCCAGGTACTTTCCTGCAGAAAACGGATGTTCAGATGCAAACTGAAAAATGGCAGGCCTTTCCAATTTTGTGGGAAAAGCAACTTTATAATGATGGGGATGGTAGCTACTCTTTATTGACTCCTTAGGTTAAAAAAGGTCCTCTTCTGTCATAGGGCATTACATGTGTAATATAATCCTTACAACAACCATAGGAGGTACTTACAGATGTTGTCCCCATTTCACAGATGAGGAAACTGAGCTATGGGGTAAGGGATGAAGTAGTAAAATGAGGACTGGAGTCCAGGATGTCTCATTCTAGTCCTGGGATTTTGCTGGATGAACCTTTCTCAGTGTGAAGTCTTTCTCCTATAATAATCCCTAAAACTCTCTCAGCTTCCCTGAATGTCTGCTTGCAAGTCCTTACAAGTAACAAAACCAGTGAGAAGTAGGAAGGATGAATTAATAAAGGATGAAATTCCTGTCTCCCAGGTACATTGTGACAGCTGCTCCCTCCACAGGTCCCTGTTCTCCATGAGATTTAATGTCATAAACACATATATTTTTCTGCTCCTAAAACTTCTCCTATTCTAAAAGTGTAATTAACTGTATAACCACTTCTTGGTCTCTTGCCTGACTTTTAGGTGCTCCAACAACACCTGAACAAGTTTGAGAACCACTGAACTTGACCCTGAGGTCTTGTGTGAAGTGTGTAAAACTTACTTGTCAACATGGATTTTGTGGCTGTATTGTAAGAGCTGTCAAAATATCAATATATCAATATATGGCAAAGCATTTAAGAGCACAGCTTTAGACTCAGGGCCTTGTTACAACTATGCCTCTTCCATGTAGCAGTCATGTGACCTTGGGCCTCAGTTTCCTCACCGGAAAATTGGTGTTGATAATATTACTTGCTTTATACGGTTGGAATCAGGAATATCTGAAATTGTGTTAAAGTAAAACATTCAACACAGTGCCCGACAGACAGGAAGGACTTAATGCGTAGTAGCTACTGTAATAAAAACAAAAATTTATCATATCTGTTAAAAATTATTTTCCTCATTTTCACTAATTCATTTGGAAGAATCATCATCTGAAATTTATGAATAGCTTCACACTAGACTAGGTTGATATTACAAGGCCTTTTAAAAATTTTACAGAATATGATGAAAGCCATGCATTATAGAGGAAAAAAGGGAAAACAAAACTGGACAACTGGTAAAACACATCATTTGTTTAATTTAAAATTGAAAGTCAGATGGATCATTCCCACACATTGGCCAGTTCCTGTCAAATAGACCAGTTGAGGTGGGAACATTAGTTTATGTATTGGATGAGATGTGCTTGTTCTTTTTTTTTTTTTTTTTTTACATCTTTATTGGAGTATAATTGCTTCACAATGGTGTGTTAGTTTCTGCTTTATAACAAAGTGAATCAGTTATACATATACATATGTTTCCATATCTCTTCCCTCTTGCATCTCCCTCCCTCCCACCCTCCCTATTTCACCCCTCTAGGTGGTCACAAAGCACCGAGTTGATCTCCCTGTGCTATGAGGCTGCTTCCCACTAGCTATCTATTTTACGTTTGGTAGTGTATATATGTCCATGCCATTCTTTCACTTTGTCACAACTTACACTTCCCAGTCCCCATATCCTCAAGTCCATTCTCTAGTAGGTCTGGGTCTTACCCCTAGGTTCTTCATGACATTTTTTTTCTTAAATTCCATATATATGTGTTAGCATACGGTATTTGTCTTTCTCTTTCTGACTTACTTCACTCTGTATGACAGACTCTAGGTCCATCCACCTCATTACAAATAGCTCAATTTTGTTTCTTTTTATGGCTGAGTAATATTCCATTGTATATATATGCCACATCTTTTATATCTATTCATCCGATGATGGGCACTTAGGTTGTTTCCATCTCCGGGCTATTGTAAGTAGAGCTGCAATGAACAGTTTGGTACATGACTCTTTTTGAATTATGGTTTTCTCAGGGTATATGCCCAGTAGTGGGATTGCTGGGTCATATGGTAGTTCTATTTGTAGTATTTTAAGGAACCTCCATACTGTTCTCCATAGTGGCTGTACCAATTCACATTCCCACCAGCAGTGCAAGAGTGTTCCCTTTTCTCCACACCCTCTCCAGCATTTATTGTTTCTAGATTTTTTGATGATGGCCATTCTGACTGGTGTGAGATGATATCTCATTGTAGTTTTGATTTGCATTTCTCTAATGATGCTGAGCATTCTTTCATGTGTTTGTTGGCAATCTGTATATCTTCTTTGGAGAAATGTCTATTTAGGTCTTCTGCTCATTTTTGGATTGGGTTGTTTGGTTTTTTTTGTTATTGAGCTGCATGAGCTGCTTATAACTTTTGGAGATTAGTCCTTTGTCAGTTGCTTCATTTGTAAATATTTTCTCCCATTCTGAGGGTTGTCTTTTGGTCTTGTTATGGTTTCCTTTGCTGTGCAAAAGCTTTGAAGTTTCATTAGGTCTCATTTGTTTATTTTTGTTTTTATTTCCATTTCTCTAGGAGGTGGGTCAAAAGGATCTTGCTGTGATTTATATCATAGAGTGTTCTGTCTATGTTTTCCTCTAAGAGTTTGATAATTTCTGGACTTACCTTTAGGTCTTTAATCCATTTTGAGCTTATTTTTGTGTATGGTGTTAGGGATTGATCTAATCTCATACTTTTACATGTACCTGTCCAGTTTTCCCAGCACCACTTATTGAAGAGGCTGTCCTTTCTCCACTGTACATTCCTGCCTCCCTTATCAAAGATAAGGTGAGCATATGTGTGTGGATTTATCTCTGGGCTTTCTATCCTGTTCCACTGATCTATCTTTCTGTTTTTGTGCCAGTACCATACTGTCTTGATTACTGTAGCGTTGTAGTATAGTCTGAAGACAGGGAGCCTGATTCCTCCAGCTCCATTTTTCATTCTCAAGATTGCTTTGGCTATTCGGGGTCTTTTATGTTTCCACACAAATTGTGAAATTTTTTGTTGTAGTTCTGTGAAAAATGCCAGTGGTAGTTTGATAGGGATTGCATTGAATCTGTAGATTGCTTTGGGTAGTAAAGTCATTTTCACAATGTTGATTCTTCCAATCCAAGAACATGGTATATCTCTCCATCTATTTGTATCATCTTTAATTTATTTCATCAGTGTCTTATAATTTTCTGCATACAGGTCTTTTGTCTCCTTGGGTAGGTTTATTCCTAGATATTTTATTCTTTTTGTTGCAGTGGTAAATGGGAGTGTTTTCTTAATTTCACTTTCAGAGTTTTCATCATTAGTGTATAAGAATGCCAAAGATTTCTGTGTATTAATTTTGTATCCTGCTACTTTACCAAATTCATGGATTAGCTCTAGTAGTTTTCTGATAGCATCTTTAGGATTCTCTATGTATAGTATCATGTCATCTGCAAACAGTGACAGCTTTACTTCTTCTCTGATTTGGATTCCTTTTATTTCTTTTTCTTCTCTGGTTGCTCTGGCTAAAACTTTCAAAACTCTGTTGAATAAGAGTGGTGAGAGTGGGCAACCTTGTCTTGTTCCTGATCTTAGTGGAAATGCTTTCAGTTTTTCACCATTGAGGACAATGTTGGCTGTGGGTTTGTCATATATGGCCTTTATTATGTTGAGGAAAGTTCCCTCTATGCCTACTTTCTGCAGGATTTTTATCATAAATGGGTGTTGAATTTTGTCAAAAGCTTTCTCTGCATCTATTGAGATGATCATATGGTTTTTCTCCTTCAATTTGTTAATATGGTTTATCACATTGATAGATTTGCATATATTGAAGAATCCTTACATTCCTGGAATAAACCCCACTTGATCATGGTGTATGATCCTTTTAATGTGCTGTTGGATTCTGTTTGCTAGTATTTTGTTGAGGATTTTTGCATCTATGTTCATCAGTGATATTGGCCTGTAGTTTTCTTTCTTTGTGACATCCTTGTCTGGTTTTGGTATCAGGGTGATGGTGGCCTCGTAGAATGAGTTTGGGCGTGTTCCTCCCTCTGCTATATTTTGGAGGAGTTTGAGAAGGATAGATGTTAGCTCTTCTCTAAATGTTTCATAGAATTCGCCTGTGAAGCCATCTGGTCCTGGGCTTTTCTTTGTTGGAAGATTTTTAGTCACAGTTTCAATTTCAGTGCTTGTGATTGGTCTGTGCATATTTTCTATTTCTTACTGATTCAATCTTGGCAGGTTGTGCATTTCTAAGAATTTATCCATTTCTTCCAGGTTGTCCATTTTTTTGGCATAGAGTTGTTTGTAGTAATCTCTCATGGTCTTTTGTATTTCTGTAGTGTCAGTTGTTACTTCTCCTTTTTCATTTCTAATTCTATTGATTTGAGTCTTCTCCATTTTTTTCTTAATGAGTCTGGCTAATGGTTTATCAATTTAGTTTATCTTCTCAAAGAACCAGCTTTTACTTTTATTGATCTTTGCTATCATTTCCTTCATTTCCTTTTCATGTATTTCTGATCTGATTTTTATGATTTCATTCCTTCTGCTCTGTTTGGGATTTTTTTTTTTATTCTTCTTTCTTTAATTGTTTTAGGTGCAATGTTAGGTTGTTTATTCGAGATGTTTCCTGTTTCTTAAGGTAGGATTGTATTGCTATAAACTTCCCTCTGAGAAATGCTTTTGCTGCATCCCATAGGTTTTGGGTTGTCATGTCTCCATTGTCATTTGTTTCTAGGTATTTTTTTATTTCCTCTTTGATTTCTTCAGTGATCACTTCGTTATTAAGTAGTGTATTGTTTAGCCTCCATGTGTTTGTAGTTTTACAGATCTTTTCCTGTAATTGATATCTAGTCTCATAGCGTTGTGGTCGGAAAAGATACTTGATACAATTTCAATTTTCTTAAATTTACCAAGGCTTGATTTGTGACCCAAGATATGATCTATCCTGGAGAATGTTCCATGAGCACTTGAGAAAAATGTGCATTCTGTTGTTTTTGGATGGAATGTCCTGTAAATATCAATTAAGTCCATATTGTTCAATGTATCATTTAAAGCTTGTGTTTCCTTATTTATTTTCATTTTGGATGATCTGTCCATTGGTGAAAGTGGGGGGTTAAAGTCCCCTACTATGAATGTGTTACTGTTGATTTCCCCTTTTATAGCTGTTAGTATTTGCCATATGTATTGAGGTGCTCCTATTTTGGGTGCATAAATATTTACAATTGTTTTATCTTCTTCTTGGATCGATCCCTGATCATTATGTAGTGTCCTCCTTTGTCTCTTTGAATAGTCTTTATTTTAGACTCTATTTTGTCTGATATGAGAATTGCTACTCCAGCTTTCTTTTGGTTTCCATTTGCATGGAATATCTTTTTCCATCCCCTTACTTTCAGTCTGTATGTGTCTCTAGGTCTGAAGTGGGTCTCTTGTAGACAGCATATAGATGGGTCTTGTTTTTGTATCCATTCAGCCAATCTGTGTCTTTTGGTGGGAGCATTTAGTCCATTTTCATTTAAGGTAATTATCAATATGTATGTTCCTCTTTCCATTTTCTTAATTGTTTTGGGTTTGTTATTGTAGGTCTTTTCCTTCTCTTGTGTTTCTTGCCTAGAGAAGTTCCTTTAGCATTTGTTGTAAAGCTGGTTTGGTGGTGCTGAACTCTCTCAGCTTTTGCTTGTCTGTAAATGTTTTAATTTTTCCATCAAATCTGAATGAGATCCTTGCTGGGTAGAGTAATCTTGGTTGCAGGTTTTTCTCCTTCATCCCTTTAAATATGTCCTGCCAGTCCCTTCTGGCTTGCAGAGTTTCTGCTGAAAGATCAGCTGTTAACTTTATGGCGATTCCCTTGTGTGTTATTTGTTGTTTTTCCCTTGCTGCTTTTAATATGTTTTCTTTGTATTTAATTTTTGACAGTTTGATTAGTATGTGTCTTGGCGTATTTCTCTTTGGATTTATCCTGTATGGGACTCTCTGTGCTTCCTGGACTTGATTAACTATTTCCTTTCCCCTATTAGGGAAGTTTTCAACTACAATCTCTTCAAATATTTTCTCAGTCCCTTTCTGTTTCTCTTCTTCTTCTGGAACCCCTATAATTCCAATGTTGGTGCATGTAATGTTGTCCCAGAAGTCTCTTAGACTGTTCTCAGTTCTTTTCATTCTTTTTACTTTATTCTGCTCTGCAGTAATTATTTCCACTATTTTATCTTCCAGGTCACTTATCCATCCTTCTGCCTCAGTTATTCTGCTATTGATCCCATCTAGAGTATTTTTAATTTCATTTACTGTGTTGTTCATCATTCCTTGTTTCATCTTTAGTTCTTCTAGCTCCTTGTTAATTGTTTCTTGCATTTTGTCTATTCTATTTCCAAGATTTTGGATATCTTTATTATCATTATTCTGAAATCTTTTTTCAGGTAGACTGCCTATTTCCTCTTCATTTGTTAGGTCTGGTGGTTTTTTATCTTGCTCCTTCATCTGCTGTGTGTTTTTCTGTCTTCTCATTTTTCTTATCTTACTGTGTTTGGGGTCTCCTTTTTGCAGGCTGCAGGTTTGTAGTTCCCGTTGTTTTTGGTGTCTGCCCCCAGTGGCTAATGTTGGTTCAGTGGGTTGTGTAGGCTTCTTGGTGGAGGGGACTAGTGCCTGTGTTCTGGTGGATGAGGCTGTATCTTGTCTTTCTGGTGGGCAGGTCTACATCTGGTGGTGTGTTTTGGGGTGTCTGTGGACTTATTATGATTTTAGGCAGCCTCTCTGCTAACAGGTGGGGTTGTGCTCCTGTCTTGCTAGTTGTTTGGCATAGGGTGTCCAGCACTGTAGCTTGCTGGTCGTTGAGTGAACCTGGGTGCTGGTGTTGAGATGGAGATCTCTGGGCGACTTTCACCATTTGATATTATGTGGAGCTGGGAGGTCTCTTGTGGAGTAGTCCCCTGAAGTTGGCTCTCCCACCTCAGTGGCACAGCACTGACTCCTGGCTACAGCACCAAGAGCCTTTCATCCACACAGCTCAGAATAAAAGGGAGAGAAAGTAGAAATAAAGAAAGAAAGAAAGAAAGAAAGATGAAGGAAAGAATGACAGAAAGAAAGAAAGAAAGAAAGAAAGAAAGAAAGAAAGAAAGAAAGAAAGAAAGAAAGAAAGAAAGAAAGAAAGAAAGAAAGAAGGGAGGGAGGGAGGGAGGAAGGAAAGAAAGAAAGAAGGTAAAATAAAATAAAGTAAGATAAAATAAAATAAAGTTATTAAAATAAAAAATAATTATTAAGACTTTTTTTAAAAAAAAAGAAAGAAAAAGCAAGCAAACAAACAACAACAAAAACAAAAAAAACAGACAGATAGAACCCTAGGACAAATGGTGGAAGCAAAGCTATACAGACAAAATCTCACACAGAAGCATACACATAACACACTCACAAAAAGAGGAAAAGGGAAAAAATCATAAATCTTGCTCTCAAAGTCCACCTCCTCAATTTGAGATGATTCGTTGTCTATTCATGTATTCCACAGATGCAGGTACATCAAGTTGATTGTGGAGCTTTAATCTGCTGCTTCTGAGGGTGCTGGGAGAGATTTCCCTTTCTCTTCTTTGTTCTCACAGGTCCTGGGGCTCAGCTTTGGATTTGGCCCCGCCTCTGCGTGTAGGTCGCTGGAGGGGGTCTGTTCTTCGCTCAGACAGGACGGGGCTAAAGCAGCAGCTGATTCGGGGGCTCTGGCTCATTCAAGCCGTGGGGAAGGAGGGTTACGGAGTGCGGGGCGAGCCTGCGGTGACAGAGGCCGGCGTGACTTGCACCATCCTGAGGCGCGCTGTGCGTTCTCCTGGGGAAGTTGTCCCTGGATCCCGGGACCCTGGTAGTGGCGGGCTGCACAGGCTCCCCGGAAGTGGGGTGTGGATAGTGACCTGTGCTCCCACACAGGTTTCTTGGTGACAGCAGCAGCAGCCTTAGCGTCTCATGCCCGTCTCTGGGGTCCGCGCTTTTAGCCGTGGCTCACGCCCGTCTCTGGAGCTCCTTTAAGCAGCGCTCTTAATCCCCTCTCTTGTGCACCAGGAAACAAAGAGGCAAGAAAAAGTCTCTTGCATCTTCGGCAGGTCCAGGCTTTTCCCCGGTCTCCCTCTCGGCTAGCCGTGGCGCACTAACGCCCTGCAGGCTGTGATCACATCGCCAACCCCAGTCCTCTCCCAGCGCTCCGGCCGAAGCCCGAGCCTCAGCTCCCAGCCCCACCTGCCTCGGCGGGTGACCAGACAAGCCTCTCGGGGTGGTGAGTGCTGGTCAGCACCGTTCCTCTGTGTGGGAATCTCTCTGCTTTGCCCTCCGCACCCCTGTTGCTGTGCTCTCCTCCGTGGCTCTGAAGCTTTCCCCCTCCACCACCCACAGTCTCCGTCCGCGAAGGCGTTTCCTAGTGTGTGGAAACCTTTCCTCCTCCACAGCTCCCTCCCACTGGTGCAAGTCCCATCCCTATACTTTTGTCTCTGTTTATTCTTTTTTCTTTTGCCTTACCCAGGTACGTGGGGGAGTTTATTGCCTTTTGGGAGGTTTGAGAACTTCTGCCAGCATTCAGTAGGTGTTCTGTAGGAGTTATTCCACGTGTAGATGTATTTCTGGTGTATCTATGGGGAGGAAGGTGATCTCCACGTCTTATTCTTCCACCATCTTCCCCTCATCCTCGATGTGCTTGTTCTTAAAAAGACACTAAACTGAATCACCCTTTGGAGGATGGAGAAGTCCAGCTTAAGTCCTGGACTTGACCACCGTGTCTCTCTGGGATAAAGGACCTGGGATGAATGAGAGTCTTAACCAGGTTTTAATAGTTGCAGGGGACAGAGACCCATTCAGACTACTCTGGTGATGGGAGATTTATTCTGAGAAATGTACAGAGGACAGACTCTCATGGGAATAGAAATTTAGCCAAACAAGCAAGATGTTCTGATTGAACAGCTCTATTCAGAAAAATATTTGAGCCTATACATATGTGTATATATATGTAATTTAACATATAATTATATATATTCAAACTGATAAGCTACATGTATTACTTTGCTAAGACTGCTATTCAAAATGCCACAGACTGGGTGTCTTAAACCACAGAAATTTGTTTTCTCACAGTTCTGGAAGCTAGACATCCAAGATCAAGTTGTTGGCAGTGTTGGCACATGTGGTCGTCCCTCAGTGTGTATTCAAATTTCCTTGTTTTATATGGATATCAGTCACATTGGTTTAGGGCCCATCCTGATGACCTCATTTTACCTTGATTACCTCTGAAAAGACTCTATATTCAAATACAGTCACAGTCTGAGGTACTGGGAGGTTAAGACTTCAACATACGGTTTTGGGGGGGACACAGTTCAACACATAATAGTCCTCTTGGTATCTTCAAAAAGTTTTGGTTCACTCCTTGTCAGATCTCCTTGAATTGTGATTGATTTTTCCTCTATAATGTGGCTCAGGAAGATTTTGTACTGAGAGTAAGAGATGTGACCACACTGTTGTTTTCCTACTGTTTGCTTGCACTTGTAATACTATTTCAAGTGTATTTCCTCTGCCGGAAGCTTTTAAAGTCCATCTTGCAAGAGTTCTTTGGCAATCATGAGATAATACCATCTCTAAATCACTTACTTGGCATCCTAGTCAGTTCCAGCTGCTATAACAGAATATCGTCGAGTGGGGGTTTAAACACCAGACATTTATTTCTCACAGTTGTGGAGGCTGGAAGTTTATGATCAGAGTGCTGACATGGGTGGGTTCTGATGAGAACCCTCTTTCAGATAGGCGCCTTCTTGCTTTATCCTCACATAGGAGAGAGAGAGAAAAGGAGAGAGAGAGAGAGAGAGAGAGAACCCTAGTCTCTTCCTCTTCTCATGGGGCACTAATCCCATCTTGAGGGATCCACTCTCATTACCTCATCAATACCTAATTACCTTCCAAAATCCTCACCTCCAAACACTATTGTATAGGGGACTGAGGTTTCAACATATGAATTTTGGAGGGACACACATGTTTAGCCCATAGCAGGTGGGCACTCCATGACCACAGACAATTGCTCCATCTCATGGAGCCAGTGAGTGGCCTTGTTTTGTGGACCTACACTGAACAGATTTCCCCATAGGGAAGGGGAGCCGGGGCACCTCCCCAAGGGAAGGGTGAGTCTATGCATGCGTCTTTCCTCCCCTTGGGATCTGGACTACACACCCCCAGCTCCTGCCTAAAGGAAGCAAGGGCAATTTATACTGACCTGGGGACTCTGATGAGAAATGGTTATGGTGAGTGTGGGGAACTGAGGGAGAGGTTGACATGAGAGGTCACACTGTGGGCAGAATCTCAGTCTCCATGAGCATCACGGGATAAAGCATGGAAGAGGAGAGAGATGGACCCCAACAGAGAGACGGGCAGACAAACAGAGAGAGACAGTCAGGGACATGGAAGACATAGAGACAAGGCAAGGATACAGAGCAGAACAGACAAAGGAGAGAAACAAGGAGAGGATGAGACAGAAAGATGGAGAGACAAGAAAGACAATGAGAGACAGAGATTAACAGAGGGAGGAAGTACCAGGGGGGAGAGAGAGAGAGACAGAGAGAGAGAGAGACCAAAAATAGGTAGAGTGACAGGAGATGCTGGGCAAAAGATAGGAATAGAGACAGAGAGATACAGACACAGAGAGAGATACAGCAACTGAGAGTACTGGATGGAAGAATTAAAGACAGAGGTGCAGAGACACAGAGGTGATACAGAGACTCCAAGAGACCCAGGCAGAGATGGTGGCCAGCAAGAGAGGCAGAAGGTGGAAGGGCGGTGAGCAGGGAATGTTCGTGGCAGGCACATCAGAGGACTGTGTTTATCATGTCCAAGTGGTGGTGCTTACTCAGACATGCATGGCCTGTCCTGAAACTCATTTATTTCATAGTTATATTCCCAAAGTGTCAGTAAGACTAAAAGAAGTTTTAAAAAGTCATTTGTATAACAATTTATAATTTATGAGTCTCTTCTATAGTTATTTTCACCATCGTTTCACTCAGTCGAGTAGCTAATATTATGGTCCTTCAGTTAGATTTTAATGTCCATTTTACTTATGTGGAATCTGAGGCTCAGAGGGGCTAAGTGCCTTGTCCTGGTGGCACATCTGGCAAACTGCCAGGCAACGATTAAGACCCACACCCTCTAGACTCCTAGTTCAGGCCCTGGTTGCTATTCCACGCCCTTCAATCTGTGATCTAGTCTTCATGTGCACTGTGCTGGGTGTAGAGGGGAATGTGAAAACAGTGTAATGCATCAGCAGTCATTAAGCAACAACTGTGTGCAAAGACATTTGGGTGGTAGTGACACCATGACAGCAAAGATTTGATTTCCACTATACTCCAGTTGGGAAGACTGAACTAACAGAAACACACGAGAGTCACTCAGCGGTCCCTTGGGACTTCAGGTAGACTTAATTTGAATCCCCAGTGTTTTGGTGGTGAGAATCCAGAGTCATCCTTGCCGTTTCCACAAATTCTTGCTCTCCTTCCTCATGGCCTCCTCTCTTTCTGCTACTGCAACTCTGTGTACCATCTTGGATTGGCTCTGGGCCACTTGGGAAACAAACTGTGTCCCTTTGGCCATTTTATTTATCAAAAAAAATCTACACCTATGTGTAAATGTTGTGAGTTTAGTAACATTAATAAAGGTTTAGGAGTAAAGGACAAGAGTTCTATTTCCCAGCACCCAGTTTCTCCCCACCTGGAAGGCTTCCCACCATCGGTTTTGCTGTCTTCCAAATCCTCCACCCCGGACATGTCTCCACCCCACTGCGCAGGCTCCCACACACAAAATTCAAGGTCCCTTCCTTTAAGGCCCAGCCTCAACTGCCGCCTAGCCTTCCCCAGATCTCCTGAAATTGAGAGGTACGCATTTTTCTACATTCTGTTACACCCAAAACAATCAGAGATACATCAATGATCAGTTGTGAGGTCACTGTGAAGCAGAAGGGAAAGATGAGGGTGTGTGGGAGCTATTAGGGCAGGAGTGCTGGAAGCAAGGGGTCTAGAGATGGGTTTCTAGAAAGTTCAAAAGCTCTGGGAAGGTAGGTGGAATTTGCTCCTCAGGACATGCAGGTTGCTGGGATAGCAACCAAAACGTCCACTTCTCTCTCTGCATCTGCTAGATCCTGACTGGTGGGTAAGGGCCATAATTCTTCATTGGCCCTGACCAAAATACCTAAGCAGTTGGCTAGGGCTGGTGGGACGTGGCAACAAAGCTTTCATTTGTCTTTCTGGAGAGTCTGGGTTCTCTCTTGAACTGTTCGCTTTGTTAGAAGAAAGATCTTGCTCTAAATTTACTTTCAGGACCAGAAATCAGACTCAGACAGAGGGGCAAAGGCATTTGTGTTGCATCTGTTTCCAGCTGCCTTTGAGCATAGCTCATCTTTTTACACAACCGATAGTTTAATGTTTATCAAATGCAACATTGCATGCAGCCCTGAATGGAAACCACAACGGCATGCTTCCCTGTCTCCTGGGCCTCCTTTCTTGGAGGGTATGATCTCACCCAGGGACTGCTGAAGTCCTTGGGCATGTCTGTCTTCTGTGTGCAGCCCGAGTGAGTGTTTCATTCACATGTGTGAAAAATGTTCCAGAAATATGTCCAGAGGCTTTCCACCGGCTTCTGCTAACACAGGTGTTATGTCTTATGGCCTGGGCCAAATTTCACAAGTCTACATTCTTATTTTTCAGTCATTCACTTTGATATATGCCTACATATTCACCCACAATAAGTGAATTTAAAAAAAAAATACCCCAGACAAGAGAGGGAGAAGGAGAGGAGGACGTGCAGGAAAGGGCCCTGGTATAGAGTCTGAAGTCCCATGGACCAGGCTCCCTGCCACGCCCCATCCCCTCCCCACCTGGCCCCATCCACATAGCAGTGGGCAGCTCTGTTTCAAAGAATCTTCAACCTCCGTTTCCACATCTGTAAAATGTGAATAATAATCATCCCTCTTACTGACCTTACAGGCTTGTCAGGAGGATCAGACCTGCTGATGGACCTGCAAGTGCTTTGAAAACTGTAATATATGAGACAGACAATTGCTATTTACTGAGCATTTGACTTAATGCCAGGCATGGGGGAAGAATTTACAGAGATTATTTAGTTGAATCTCCACAACCACTATATGAGGCAGATACCATTAGTCCTATTTTATAGGCAAGGAAATGGAGACTTCATAGGATTTAGTAAATTACCCAAGATCACACATCTTGTTAAAAAAATTTAAGCCTTCTAAACCATTTGCCCAAGCAGTTTTTAATCTTTCTTCCTCCTCTTCTTGTGGTTTTTCTTCTCCTTCTCCTCCTGCCCTGCCCCTCTTCTTGTAAACTATATAAGAAATTGTGACAGTCATTAGGGCTGTTCACCAAATCCTTCTCCACATGGTAAATTTGTGCTTCCCTGACCTTTTTGAAATCAGTGATGGCCATGTGACTGGCTTTGACTAATGAACAGAAGTAACACATGTCCCTTCTGGGCAAAAACTTAAAAATCTGTGCATGATTATCCACACTTGCCTCCTCACTTCTGGAAACATGTATCCAGTTGAAGTGTTCATCATTCTGGACTGCTGAGTGACTAGGATATCAGAGCCCTCCCCAAGCCTGTCCTGCCATATGTACCCGCACTGGAGATGTACAAGGGTAAAATATTTGTGTTTGTGTGTTTAAAACCTCTGTGATTTGGAGGTTGTTTGTTACGCAGCATAACTGAGCCCATCCTGACTGATAAGGGAAGCAAACCTGATGGCAACAGCATTAACAGGGAAAAGAGCCGATTGTAATAGGAATAGTACTGACTGGAGCAGGAGTCTCCAAATTTGGATTCTGCTGTCAACGTACATGGTAAACTTGGGTATCTCAATTTATTATATTGGAATACAAGGGTGGTAGAAGCATATATCTCAGTCATGTTCAGGAGACAGAGCTGGTGGACATCACGGTACTCCTAGCAGGAGCCAGGAAATACTGATGTGTTACAAAAAAATAACTTTTTATTGTGCTCTGTTAAATCTCATAGCATCTACAATGAGATAAATACAAGAAGCAAGTGTACTAAATAGATAAGAAAACATTTTTAGAAAAACTTAAATGATTTTCTATATATTTATTTAATTCTCCTTCACCAAGTCATATTACCTACACAATAGGAAGATTTTATGATTTCTGGATTTTTTTTTACTGAAAACAAAAAACAAAAAACAAAAAACCTTGTGCAGCCCCAAGACACCAGCACTCTGTGGGTGCATGGTTCAAGAATAGCTAGACTAAATTAATGGTTTCCTATTTCTCTTCTGTTATAATGCCCTCAAATTCTGAGTCTGTGAACCTGAGACCCTTCCTAATGTCCTTTTGGAGCTTCCTGTTCACCAGAAATGCCACTTGCGGCTGATAAGGTGACAGATGGATAAGATAACTAACTCTGGAGGCTTGAAAAACATTATAAATAAACAGGTTAAGAAAAAGAGAAGGCACCTCAGTACGCTTTCAGGCAGATTGAATGAGGAGGTCTCTACAGAGTGAGCTGGAGAGTGGGCACCGCTGGGTCTAGGTCTCCTCGATGTTTCTCAGATTGACCCACTCTGTCCATTACCATGGCTGCTGTCAACTCTTGTCTATACTGTCTCAATAATCTTCCAAACAGCTTCCCTGATGCCCAGGCATGGTACCAGGGGGAGGAGAGAGGGGCACTTAGGACTTAACATTTAAGGAGACACTCACTCTTAGGAATTGACTCCAAGCTTCATGGCCATGAGAGTGAGTGCCTCCTTAAATGTTTTGCACTAGGTGCCTCCCTAGCCTCCTCCTCATCCTGGCGCCACTGCTGTCAGACTTGCCTCCTCCCATCACTGTCCACACCATAGCCAGAACAGTGATTCCAAACTATGAATCTGATTGTTACTTTTTTGCTTAAAATTTTTAAATCGTTGTTCACTACCTTCTGGATGAAGATACACTTTCTTGTTCATCCGTCATGTGGTTGAGTTTTTGATTGATTGATTGTTGATTGCTTCAACATGCAAAGAGCCAGGCACTGTGCTAGGTGTTGTGATTAGAATGATAAGCAAGACAGCCAGTGTTCCTGTCCTCCTGCTGCTGACATTTGGATGAGAAAGAGAGATAAGACACTGTGAACCAGTAGAAATAGAAAGAAATGATAAACTCTGAGCACTTAAAAGAAACAAACAAGGGCTGAGATGTCAAATGGGCAAGGGCAAGGCCTGCATTAGATGTTCACTCCATGGACTGGATAATGAAGGCCTCCTTGAAGAGGTTACAATTAGAGAGACAGGAATGTTGAGCTGCGAGGGTGGCAAATGAATTCCAGGTGGAGAGAAGTGCGCGTGTGAAGACCCTGGGGCAGGAGTGGGCTTGGAATGTTCAAATAGAATGGAAACCAGTACATTGTGTGTACTGGGAAAGGTGGGAGATGGTAGCATGGGCCAGACTGCACAGTGAGAGGACCTCAAATTTTGCTCAAAGTGTAACGAAAAGACATTGACGTTACGCAGAGGACTGATACGGCTAATATTTTACATTGTTATTTTGTCTGCTATGTACAGATTGGACAGAGAAGACCAGTGTGGAAGCCATTGCAGCATTAGAGGCAAGAGATGCTGGTCATCTGGACCTGGGGGTAGACACTGGAGACTGAAGAGAACAAATACAATTAGTATTTTGGTGAACGATGGATGGAAGCTGTTGATTATTTGGATGTGAGGGTGTCTGTGTGTATGAGTGGGGAGTGATTGGTGAGGGAATGGGAAGGATCAGGGATTTCTTTGCATAGGTGAGAAGATGTGGATGCTGCAGATTGAGGGAAGGAGAATCGAGGCAAGGGAGGGAAGGAGAATCGAGGCAAGGGAGGGGAGGAACAGGTGCATGTTTGGGGCAATAAATCTGTAAAGACACTTGTAGGTATTGTATGTCTAAGTACCTGTTAGACATCTGAGTGAAGATGTCAGACAGGCAGCTGGAGTGTGGGAAAAGGCAAGGGCTGGAAGTATGAACTTGGGTGTCAACAGCTCATAGACAGAGGGCATTTAGAGTCATAGGAACAATTTCCACTTCTGGTCAAGATGGAGTAACAGGAACCAGGTTTACCCTCACATTCGATAGAACAAAAAATACTGGATGGAATATCAGAAATGAGTTTTCATACATGAAACATTTGGCAGTGCAGGGAAGCGGTCTAAGAGTGGGCAAACATATGAAGTGGGCTAAGATTTCCCAGGTTACTGCCTGGAGAGTTTTCAGGATGCAGCACAGGGATGGGGGAGCCAGGCAGAGTCTGGCAGTCTTCCTGAGTCAAGATGACAGAGCTGGGAGAACTGGGAGGTCAAGGTGGGCAGAGTTTGTGTTGCAGAAGGGAGAGCTGCACAGAGGGTTCTGCTGATGTGCGGTGGACCCAGCAGGCCTCGTGACAGTCTGATATCTGCTACAGCCCTGGACAATCATCACAGCTTTCTCAGCTTCCTTTCATGGGTGGAAGATTCTAGCTCGGCTCCAGCTTTCGCGCAGTGAGCCCAACACTGGCCCCCATCACGTGACACGGGCCTCTTGCCATCTCAGTTGTGAACCTCTGGCTGCCCCTACTGGCTTTTGGCCCAGAGCCTGCGTGTCTTGCTTCCCTTCCCACTTATTGCTGTGTTTCTCTTCCCTGTGTGGCCTGCAGGGTTATAGACCTTGTTTTGAAATAGGATTATGCTTTAAAAAAATCTTTTATATTATATCTCATTGCTATTTTTATTTGTTGTTTTTGACTTTGACTGGAAAGTGATGGAACAATCCCCATCTTTTTCTTCCTGGATATCAGCACATGATCTGCTTTCTTGACATGTGATTTTCCTGTGGCTTTCGTGACACCCCTTCTCCTACCTCCCAGGCTCATCCCATTCTCTTTGTGCAGTGCTCCAGGGATTCACCCTTGGCAACAGTCTCTCATTCAGTTCCGTTGTCACAGGTGCCTTGTCATTGCCACAGATGCCAGCCCAGGCGCCGCCAACTTGCATGCCCATTTGGTGCTCCCAACTCAAGACATTCAAGATCAAACCCTATAACTTTCACCCAAACCTGCTCCTCCACCTATATTACCTAGTGTGCTAAATGACACTCCATAAAACCAGATATTTAAACCAGAAACCTGAGTGCTATCACAGATTCCTCTGGGTTTTTGTTTTTTTTTTTTAACTGGCATATCTAATAAATCACTGTTTCATAAGTCTTACACCTGCAACCTACATATATCTTGATCTGTTGGCTCTTGCCTTGAAGTTAACCTTGGATTGGATTCATAGGGAAAAAAAGTCAGCAGTTTGGCAACCAAAAATGAAAGTTTAAAATAATTCTAACCTTTACTGAATTCTGTACAAAACTAAAACTAAAGAGAGGTCCCATTCATATTACACAGCAAACGCTGAAATCTGCTTTCTGCATTTTTGTCTCTTTCTTTCTCTCTGAGCTATAGCTCGCCCTATCATCTATCTATCTATTTATCTATCTATCATCTATCTATCTATCTATTATCTATCTATCATCTATCATCTATCCCTGAGCAACTCCTTTCTTGTTTTTTTTCTAAAAAGCTCTAAAACTCTTCAAACCCTGCTATTTCCAAACCCAAGAATCTTTCTTTCCTCCCTTCTCTTTTTTTTGTTTTATGATCTACTCTGGACATTTTCCCATAATTGTCAGTACCTCTCAGATTTTTCTCCTAATTCATACCTCTTTCAGCACCACCAAAGACTAAGAGTTGGGTAGATTCACAGACATATCCTTGGAAAGAAGAGAGGGTATTGAAGAGGGAGAATAAATTTATTTCAAATTTAATACTTTTCTTCTCTTATTGCCAAAACCAATTAAATTTCTTTCACATCCATTCCCTTCTCTCCATTTCTGCTGTAATGAGTATATCCCAGTGTCAAAAACTGTGAGGGACCTGACATTTTTCCCTAACTGTAAGTGAACAATTAAACCCACCATGGTTTCATTGATGCTGATAGAAGACATAAGTCTCATTGATCAGAGACAAAGGACAATGTATTGCTCATAGGAATAGCAGTAGCCAGAGTATGAGGAATATTGTACCCTTTCCCTGAACCCCAGTCCCCCCAGGATAACGTAGTGAGTGCCAAAAGACTCCTGCACACACAGTGATACATGGCAGGAGAGGAACACTGAGCTGGGGGAACCCACATCCTTTATAATGGGCAGTAAGCACACCTTCTCTTTGCTCTGGGAGGAGTGGGGAGACACTATCTGCTCTTCCTCTGGTTGTAAGCAAACCTTCCCTTTGTTCTGGAGGGAGACATTATCACTTCCAAGGCTGTGGGACATGCAAAAGTCCTTGAAAAGCTGGTCCAGAACAGAGAGCAGCCAGTGCCTCACTCCTAAGACATGCAGAAACATTAGAGATTCATGGAAAATTGTCTCCTCTCACCTGCTCTGGACAATCATCATTTGTTGTTGGAATATGACAATATCTGCCCAACTGACCAAGCTGTACCTGGCCTTGCTCTCTTCTGACCCATTCTTCCTCTGCTGCAAGAGTAATCTTTCAAAATGCAAATAGGGTCATGTAACTACCATTGCTTGCAATTCTTCAATGTCTACTTAGTTCCTACAGGATAATTTCCTTAGTGTGCCACATAAAATAGTTTTTGATTTGGCTTTTGCCTGGCTTTTCAGCCATTTCTTCCATTCTATGCTGAAAATTTGACATTTAAAAAAATAAATAAAAGCTTGCATTTAATAATAACTTTTGGACCTACCTCTACATGGAAAGCAATTTACAGGTTAATGGGCTTGAGATGACCTTTATAACTTACTTTATAAACTTGTTAACTATTCTTGATGAAGTGCATCTCAAATTCTGTTTGTACTGGTGCTTCTGTGTGAATGTGTGTGTGTGTGTGTGTGTGTGTGTGTGTGTGTTAATGACAGACAAAGGAAATTTAAAAAAGAGAGAATTCTTCTGTAAGCCCAACAAATGGAAGTACATGTTCTATTTATTTATTATTTTTTTCTGCAAGGATCTAGACCTTGCAAAGATCAACTGCACTTGAACTTGTCTCCTGTCTCATTCTCACAATGACTTCTGGCTCTGATTTGCAAGTGGGGTTTAAAATCTCCTTGCTCAAGTTCACACAACTGTCCCTTCAGGGGTTTTGCATTTTCTTGCAGTCTAAGCTCTTTTAGACAAATGTCAGTTTTTTGTCATTAGCCTTGTGAGAATTTCTAGAAATAAATAAACAGTTTGGAGAAGGAAACCCACTCTGGGAGTGGAGAATGTGAGTCAGTGCCATGTTGAGAGGAGGGGTGGAGACAATGAACTTTTGGCTTATGTCTTGGGGCTCTTTTTTTTACTGAGACTTAAAGCTGGGAGTGGCCTTGGAGTTCTGTTTTCTGACATCTACCCCTGGAATGGAAGTCCATGCAAGGAAAGAGATGATAAAGCAAAGTTTACGCAGAGCACTTATGATATATTGAAATATATCGATGATTTTTATAATGACTCGAAGTTTATTGAATTTTTGAGGGATAGTGGCATTTCATAACTGTTGCCTTAAGAGAAACCCAGGCTTCCTCCAATCTGGATGTCATGTAATCTGCCTTCTTATTTCCCTTACAACCTATTGGAGATTTATTATTCTTGCTACTTGCTGACTGAGTGATCTTGGATGAGTCACTGTTTGTGCCTTAGCTTTCTATCCATAAAATGTGAATCATAAAACAATGGGATTATTGTGAATATTCAAATAAAACACACAATGTTATATGGAAGGGTATTTTAAGCAATCAAATGCTACAAAAACCTAGGAATCTGTATTATTTGGCTCCTAAAGGCCTACTATTCCCTCTGATGCTGTTTTGCTTTGACCTCAGCCTCCAGCAGATTTATATACACACAGCAAAAGTCATGAACACTTATAGGAAAGTTTTATTTTTCATTAACTGAGGTTGCAAATGGAAATATTTAAAAATACAATTAAAATAAAAGTGTTGCTATTTTTCAAAACTAAACGAGGCAAGCAATTAAAAAGAAAAAAAAAGAAAACTATGGGTAGTATTAATTCCAGTCCTTGTCCTGGAATGATGTGAACTTGGACCCGTCATCGCCCAGACTTGCCTCTTCACCTGACCTTTGCTGGTCTGTGACATCCTCAAGGAGAACATAGACTTGTCATTCCCCAAGTTCAGCACACTGTGTGAGCAGGTAAGTGGGCAGTAGACGTTTGTTTAAAAAAATCAGTGGTCCTTGTTTTCTTCATCTTTAAAGAATGAGATTGAGGCTATATCAGGATTCTTCTAAGTCAGGCTGGTGACTTATTGGTGGGTTTTGGAAGAAATTTTGTGGGCCACAACTAGCATTTTAAAATGCAACAGAAGGGAAGAAAGTAAACACTTAGATGGCACACAGTAAGGTAGATATTGCTTTGTGAAACCTTTGTTTCAGTTGTGGGCATGTAAGTGGAGTTGTGGTGTATGTGCTGGGTCTAGATGTCAAATATGTATATTTCTTATTGTTTATTGTTGCTGAAAATGTGTGAAAAACACTGGACAAGTTAGTCCTCTCATCTCTAATGTCACGTGACTGCTACTACCACCACCATCACCCCTTACATTTGATTAATACTTTACATTTTACAAAGAATGTTTGTACCCACTCACCTTCATTCGGTCCTCATCAGAACCTGGGGTGGGGGAGGGAAATGCTATTATATTACCCTTTACATTTTTCTTGTAGAGAAGAGGCTTGTATCCTCAACTCTTCCTTCTAGAAGGGACTGTCTTCTTCTGGAGAAACTTTTAATGAAGCCTGGGAAAGATGTCTGGACCAGAGATGCTTTCAGGAAGAAAGGAGAAGATCTCCATCTCCTATTGGGGGAAGGTGTTGAAGAGGGGGCTTGAGTGTGGGGAGAGGCCAGTGGGGTTGCATGGGGGAAGGGAAACCGTGTGAGAGAGAACCCTTGATGGAACATTGGAGAACATGGGCTCCTTAGTAGACTGCTGCTGTGCATTGCATGAGCCAATCTTTTCCCCATGACCCCACCCATCTTCAGATACCATCACTAAAATGTCATGAACTTGCGGTGACTGGATTTCTTGTAAAATCTGGCACAGACCAGATTTCTACATGGAGTTGTAGCCAAAGCTGAAGAAGAAACAGCCTATGTGGATGAAGAGACAGCAAACATCCAGGTTATAGGCAAAGAGACTGAGGGTCAGAGAGGCCAAGTGATTGACTGGAGGCTTTCAGTCAGCTTGGAGCTAGATGAGACGAAGGACAAGACAACCCTATCCTGCTCCTTTGAAAAAAAAAAATTAAACTGATATGGCTCTATGTGTTCTGGCTATAACCCAGTGTTATCTTGAGGCTCAAATGCAGTATTGGCTGTAGAGGGTTGGTCCACACATGAGTGAGTGGAAAACCGTCACCAAGGAAGCCACAGGCTCCCTCAGATAAAGAGCATGCTTTTTTTTTTTTTTTTTGGTTTGGTTTTTGGAATACAGGAAATAACACAGAGTTGTTGACATACCCAGAATGGGGCAGAATTTCTTGCTAGTACTGATAATCAGGTGACCTGTATTAGCTTCCCACCGCTACACCACAGAGATGAGCAGAGAGAAGTCACTCTCAGTTACAGATGTCTGCAGCAGGCACCTTTGCAAGGTGTCTAGAGGAAGGTAACACGTGTCCCCAGGTTTCAACATGGCTATCAGGAAAGCAACAGTGAGGACCATGAAAACTCAGCTCCAAAAAACAAAGCAACTGCAGACAAAGAGACTGAGAATTCTTATCAATTAGAAAATTCAGTCCCAGAGTGAAGAACTGTCTGTTCCAATGTGGATTGGGTTAAACTCAGATTCTCGTGGGACAATGGGAGGACTGGAGACTGATGTGGTATCAGAACGGCACATACGGTATAGCCACTGAACAGGATCCAATCAGAGAGCAGGGCTACTGTCAACTCTCCTCTGTCCTGAGGTGATTCTTACCTTGGGGAAGTGGGGGAAAACATCAAGAAGATTTTGTTAAATAACTTCTGCTTCTCTGGAAGATTTCAATGAACTTCCCTCGTGACATCCCCTCACTACCCCCTTTTCCCCTTATCTCAACCAGCTGAGAATTACTACAGGCAAAAGAGAGATTACTGATGGGCATGCATTTTGTTTCTCTGAGAAAGTTCGAGAACTCACAGACAAGGTTTGTAGTGTGTGCATCAGTGTACATCATGTACGCAAGGATCTGCATATAGTTCTTTTCCTTGTAGTTTGGATTCAGTTATTCTCAATGTATTCTTGAACTATATTGGGTATAAAGATCTTAACCAAATATTGGAATTCAATTTCTTGCCTGCAGAGTGAACAAACCAGGTGAGCAGCTTCTGCCCCCTGCCTGAATCCCACCTGAGCCAGGCTAACTCTTGCTGAGGTGCTCTACGTATTACAAAGACACCTTTGTAAACCACAGAATGCTCTTCAAATGTAAGTGGAAATGATTTCTGCCCTGCCCCAACAAGCTTCTACACTCAATAAGTCACTGCATTCACAGTGGTCTCTTTATGAAATTCCCCACTCCCCCATTTATGAGTAAGTAACTTGATACAGCTTTTTTGGTGCTCAGGGGGAATTGACAAAACCTCCTCTCTCCCCAAGAATATTCGCCAACCTATGAGGACTGGGTGGAGTTTTCCCATCTTTTACTTCTGAACCTCATACCAACCCTGGGGGAAAAGTAGGATAATGCCCATTTTATGGGTGAAGAAACTGACGCTCAACATACCCACCTGTCTGGGGGTTTTAAGCTGAGGTCACCTGACTCCCCGAATGCCCTCTAACCATTAGACTCCCAGCAAGGTCAGGGAGGAGGTCTGTCTTGCTCACTGCTGTAATTCCAGAGCTTACTATGTAGAGCAATGCTCAGGAATGTCCACTGAATGAATGAATTAGTGAACGAATGAAAGATTGCTTGGAGATCAGCTGCAATGTTCAAGTCACCTGGGGCGTAGCCTAGAATCTGGAGTGGAGTGATGCTCCGTGGATGTTTGTGGTGAGGATGAGTGAGTGAATGATGAGCGCATTCCTTTGGGAGGGTCAGATGTGTGGGCTAGAGGTTAGGTGCTCACTTACCTGGGCTAACCTCTAGGTTCTGGAACAAGAACGTCTCTCTGGGTCCGTGTGGATACTTCTTGACGGCTCTAGCGGAAGCCCCACCTCTGGGGCCTGGCCCCTCCAGGCTCTCCGCACATGCAGTGGGCCTGCAGGAACCCATACCGGTTGGAAGCGTCCTTCCTCTACAGAAAGCAGACCTGTAATATGAATTGAGTGTCCCAGGAGGACATTATCCCCATGCCCCTGTCCTTGGGGTCATATATGGGCATCTCCTACCCACAGGCCAACAATAGAAAGTCCGCTCTGCCGTCCTCTCTGGGAGGCAGCATCTCAGTGCTCTAGCCCCTTCGCCCTGGGTCTTATTTATTGTTGGTCTGCTTCAGAGCGTTCACAAATACCAGGGAGGCTTCGCCACTCTGCTCTGGGCCTTTGGAGGACTGTTGATACTTGAACCCCTGTCCCAGTGAACCAGATGCTCTGTGCATTTGACACATCGTCCTGCTCACATGTGCACTGTTGGAATGTTCTCCTTGCCGTGGTTTTGCAACTTCCAGGCTCAGGCTGGAGGAGTAAAAAGGAGATACACTCTTCTTTTGTCCTGTCTGCTTTTCCCATCTCTGCCACGAGCACATTTGGTTCAGACAAGAACAGCCACCATGTTTAGATCCACCCTCACTGCCCAGGACTTGGCCTTGACTCTCCCACTTTCTGGTCAGTTCATGACTCAGTTTCCTTGATGGTAAAAGGAGGACCCCAAGGCCTATCTTGCCACCTGGGCTAGATGTCACTTTTTGCTTGAATGAGTCTTGCTTCCAGGACATGTTCTAAATGTGGCTTGTTTGTTGGAATAAGCTTTTTTTTTGTCATTTATAATTTTCTCCTTAAAGCATGTCAATGAAAGGAAAACCAATAAAAAACAGTGTGCACAATAATCACCCACTGCCTAAATCCAAACCCCAATTAGGGCCTTTGCTTAGTCTTTGTGTCTTTTTGAGGGCGGGTGGGCGGGAAGCAGTTACCATCGCTCCACTTACCTTGTGCTGGACGTCTTAGTCCCTTTGTGCACGAGCTCTTATTTCACCCTCAGAACATTGCCGTGGGCAGCACAATGATCCTGTAATGCAGCTACGAAAACTGAGGCTCCACCAAGTCAATCAGCTGCCAAGTTCAAGCTTTTATTACACGTGGGACTGGAGATGCACCCACATCTCTCTAACTTCAAAGGTGCAGCTTTTATCTCTCCCTCATCCTTCTTTTTAGAAAGAAATGGTCAATAGAAGATGCTCAGGTGGCCCATCATTGCAAATGTCATAGTCTTTGTGCCCAAGAGATCTTGGATACAAAACTCCCATATAAGGCTGTGAAACAGGATTAAGTTATAGGATTTATCAGGTTGCCCCAAGGTGAAGGTTTCAATATGTTTTAAAAGGAGAAGATGCTAAGAGTGTGTGCCTATGTGTGAACTCATGAGTTAGAGGGGTTAATGGTTCCTGAACATCTATTATGTGTCTGTTTTAAGTATCTCAAATAATCTTCCCAGTTAGATATTCCTCGTTTATGGTGCTGTGGTTTATTCCTACTTTTATCAGGAAAATTTTCAAATAGATAGAAAACTAGAAAAAATATGATACATTTTGAGATTTCCCTCATCTAGATTAGCAGTCGTCAATTTTATACTTTTCCTTTCTTTTTTTTCTGCTTAATTATTTTAAGGTATAGACATCATGTCATTTCACCCCTAAGTGTTCCAGTATGCACCTCTATGACATAGGAATTTTCCAGTATTATTATAATACCATTGTGACCCATAAGGGAAAGTTTCCTATATTAAGATAGGAACCATATTCAGAATTTATCAAGCTCCAGACAAGCAGACTATCCTTGGGGCCCTGGAGGATGACCCACTTTTTTCTCACCATACTAAGTGCTGAGTTAAAGATCTTAAATGTTGGAGGGTAAATTCCCATTTAACTACCAAGGTAAGAAGGGCTAGAGATGATGTTTGGAGAGACTAAGAAGTGACTGCAGCCTCCAGGTAGCACCTGTATTTGGGGCTTTACATTTTTCATCTCCTTTCATATACTCCATTCAAAGTGCTGAGAATATGTAGGCCCCCTGGACCCAGGGCCAGTGGCTGGATATGGTCTACTTCAAACTTGAAATTCTTCTTAAGAACCCCATTTATCTTTTTAAAAATATGAATTCTGCTTTATCATCTCTCCTAGTGCATCTTACTATGTCGTCACGAATGCATTTGTTCAATCATGCAACAACTCTCTTTTGAGAATAAGCTATGCCCAAGCACTGGATACAGGTTAATGAACAAGTCAGACCTAAGAGGTTAGCTATTTTTATCCTCATGTTCCCCACTCCACTTTCCTAGTGAAGTTAGCTCTCCATAGGAGGTGCCATGTTGATCTCAGGGCTTTTTGAGTCTCCTTTTCTCTTTGGCACACTTGCACCTGAGTTTGAGGAGAGGAAATGGTAAGGTTGCAGGTCCCAGGAAGCAGGAGATGTCCAAGGGTGTTGACTGATGTGGTCATCTGGTGAGGCACAGTGTTTGTGAGTTAGCTGCAGTCTGGTTTGCAGAGAATTTGATTCACTAGACTTTCATTGCACATCTACTATGTTCTGGACTTTATTGGGCTTACAAAGATGAGTAAAACAAGTTCTTGGGCTATGGAGCAGGTGGATGTGTATCAAAGTAGTTATATCATAATATTATGGAGACCTTTAGTGTTCACAACCTCTAGTTCTCCATTCTGTAAGAATCTGTTATTATTCTTTCATTCATTTAACATATATTTATTGAGAACCTCCAGTTTAGGTGCTGCAGATGATGAATAAGACAGACTGAGTCCTTATCATCATAAAGTTTACCTTCTAACATGGGGTCATAATCCTTTCTACAAAACTTATGTTTGCCCAGTGGCTTACAGTTTCAAAATACTTTTGTGTACATATCTAATTTTGATATAACATTCCATGGAATAGGAAAAATAAGTCTTCTTATTCCAATTTTATAGGACAGGAAATTGAAGTTCAGAGAAATTAAGAGGTTCATGAATAAAGCAACAGACCTGGAATTTTAAGGCAGTGTTGTTTTCTCCCCATCACATGAACTCAAGTTACTGAGGTACCAGGGCTGTGTATAGTATGGTGCTCAGCCTTAGGGATAGAAAGATGAAGGCTCCTGCATATAGAGATCTTGCCCTAACTCCTGTCCTGAGCTCCAGTCTCTTAATAATGCCATTTCTTCCTCTCTCCGTCCCTTCATCCATTCTTTCCCCATCTTCCTCTTCTCAATGAACAGCACCACAATTCACCCACTTGACCAAACCGACATCCTAGGGTTAGTCTTGGTTTCTCTTTCTACCGCAGTCAGCTCCCCAGACTATGTCAATTTAACTTCCAAAATGTATTCTGAATGTGTTCAGTTCTCTCCAAATCCACCATAAACTTCCTAGTCTAATCATCCCTTTCTCTTCTCTGGGTCTCCATAATACCTTCAAAGAGATGTCCTGCTCCCATCCTTGACCTACAAAGGGCAGAGTGAGTGAACTTTGAAAAAACTTACTTGTTTAGTATCCTCTAATGAGCTCAATCCCTCTTAGAAGAAAATCCTGACTCTTTCCCTTGGTCTGTGAAGCACTGTGTGACCTAGTTTCTTCCTTTGTCACACTTATCTCTAAGCAACCCATCCTCACCCCAAGACTCCTGTCACACTCTTGTGCCAGCCATCCTGGTGCTCTCTATTGCATGAGAACCCCATGCTGATTTCCATTTTAGAGCCTTTGCTCTTTCTTTTAATTCTCACATGGCAGGCCCTTCTAATCAGTTGATTCTCAGATTAAATGTCACTTCCTCAGAAAGGCCTTCTTTGACCAGCCTAATGTAACCTCCCACATTCTGTCACAACCCTGTACTTTCATGTTCTATATTGTACCAATCTCTCACTAATATTGTTTATTTTTCTAAAAACAATTTATTGAAGTATAGTTGATTTACAATGTTGTGCGAGTTTCAGGTGTACAGCCAAGTGAATCTTTTATACATATACATGTATCCACTCTTTTTTAGATTATTTTCCCCTATAGGTCATTACAGAGTACTGAGTTAGGTTCCCTGTGCTATACAGTAGGTCCTTATTAGTTATCTATTTTATCGCTAATATAGTTTCTTATTTATTTGTTTGCCTACCTATTGTCTGTATCCTTTTTTTATTGAAGTACAGTTGATTTACAATGTTGTGTTAATTACTGCCATACAGCAAAGTGATTCAGTTATATATATATACACATACTTTAAAAAATATTCTTTCCCATTATGGTTTATCATAGGATATTGAATATAGTTCTCTGTGCTACACAGTGGGACCTTATTGTTTACCCATTCTATATATAAAAGCTTACATCTGCTAATCCCAACCTCCCACTCCATCCCTCCCGCAAACCCCTCTCCCTTGGCAAACACCAGTCTGTTCTCTATGTCCCTGTCTGTATCCTTTAATAGAAGATAAGCTCGAGTAAAACAAGAATCTTGTCCATGCTCTTTCTTTGTCCTCAGCGCCCAGAACAATAGCTGGCACATAGAAAATGCTCAATAAATATTTTTTGATTGAAGGTATGGATGAAGAATGTCGCTTGTCATATCAGTAAGCAAAGGATGTTGTGGCTATCAGACCATCAGTCACTGCAATCACCCCGATTATGCACCCAGGATGGGAAAGAACAGGACACTGGCCCCAGATAGCTGAGGTGCATATCAAAGGAATGATTTCAATGAGCTCAGACTCTTGCATCTTCCCATACATAGAAAAGAGCTAAATTCATTAACTTGAGATGTCTAGTTTTCTTTAATTAACATTAATCTTCTTATGTTCCAACTACCTGGTTTTTGTTGCAAACTCCTCTGTATACTGGTTCCTCCTTTACCTCTTTGGAGAAGTCCCTCAGAGGTATATGAGAGGCTATCTTCCAAGCTTAAGTCCTCAGAAATTCTGCCGAATAAAACATAATTCTCAGCTTTTAGGTTGTCCATTTTTTTCAGTCGACAAAGGAATTGAAGAAGTCAGCATTATTTTTCTCTAACTATGAATAAATTTTACAAAATTATTGCTCAAAACAGTTGATTATAGGATATGACTGGATAAGGGCCCATGGGTACAAATCTCTGGGCCTGATAAAAGAGAATGGCCAAGAAATCTGGGTACTAATTCTCCAAGTAAGTGAAGCTATGAGCCCAGTGATCACTCTCTTGGCAAACCTTGTCTTTCAGAGGCTATTAGGTAATAAATATTTGATGAGGACTCACTTCAGTCTCAGTGTTCTCAAGTCTGCTGTCTTACATCCAAGTGATAACTCTGAGGTGTGATAACCACTTTATGGGACAGATGAGAAAATGATGCTCAGAGAGGTGAGTTAACTTGTTCAAGGCTATGTGTCCAAGGAGGGCCAGAGCTGCAACTCAAATCCTGGGCTATTGGACAGCTGAGTCATCATCATCCTGCTTTACTGCCCCGAAAGCCAAAGACACATCAGAGAGCAGAGCCTTCTCTAGATTAAAGGAAAAAGTGTGCAGGTGATGAGGAAAGCCATGATACATCTGAGTGGTTGATGGTCACACTCTTAGTGAGTGAAGGAAACATCTGAGATTACCCTTCATTTGACTGTAATTTTCTTTTAAAAAGAGAAATTTCATTACCAAGTTGGGAAGTGCCTTACTCAGAGAGAGCCCAGTTATAGGAGTGCCACATTCAAAATGCAAGAATGCCTGATTTGTGATTTTTTAAACAGTAAAGAGAGCTCTGAAACATATTAACTTTTTACGAGGTGTGCTGCTGACTAAAAATTTTTTTGAGCAAATAATCATACAAAAAGAGTAGACCACATACTTAAAATTAAAACCTCCAAATAAGAAAAATATTTATTAAATAAACTTACACCAAGCCACAGTGACCTTTCTAATGGGCTTTCTCCCTGAAATATTGAGCCCATTCAATTCTTGGAATAATTTTAATCAACAAATTAATGGGTCATTACTAGAGAATGGAAGTACTTGAGGTGGGGCCTGTGGTTTAGTGAGAGAATCCTGGTTAACAATGAGAAGATCTGCTGAGTTCAGTCCTGCCACTAACTGTGTGATCTTTGGAAATTCAGATAAGCTCTTTGGAATACAGTTTCCCCATCTTTAAAATAGAGATAGTGATATAGCACCTCATTGCCTCTTAAAATAATTACAAAAAAAACAATGATTAATGGATGTGAAAACACTTTGAGGTAAAGAAGTGTAATGGAGGTGTAAAATATTTATGATAATAACAGTACTAATTATTCCAGAAATGCTAACAAGTAGACTTATTTGCAAATCCCAAGAGTTGGAGGCTTTTAACTTAGAACTCTTGTTCTATCCTTATAACCCATTCTTTTAAGTCTTTCACCCTAGAATACATGCAATTTGTTATTTTTATGGCCTGTGACACAAATCTTGCCTATTCCCTTGGGCCTAGACTTGTAAGAATTCTTCATGCCCTCAGTTCCTTTTTCCTCCAGGCTATCCTGTTATCTTCATATCATTTACCAGAGCAAAAATATTTCATGACACCCCATTGACCATCAGAAACAACCTTCCTACTAGATAAACTTCTAATTTGATCTCCTCAGCTCTCCATCACTCACTCTAACTTGGCTACAGCTGGATAGACCTCTTCTTTATCCTCTGAATGCATGTGACGTTGTCCTGCCTTCTAATCTTCGCATTTGCTGCTCTTCTCCCTGGGAATGCTCTCCCTTTTCCTGAATGTCCAACTCAGGCTGCAAGACTCAGCCTTGGGCTGCATTTTCACTGCAGTTCTTACCTTCTTTTTATTCTTTCATGACTTGTCATCTCTGAGCTGATGCACTTTCCTGGTTGGAGCTCGTTTATCTAGTCTATTGAGAAGCTGGGCAATCAGACTCTTCCCCAGTGTTCCCCAAATTAATTATTTTATTTATTTATTTATTTAAATTCATATATTAAAAACATTTTAAATAGATCTTTATTGGAGTATAATTGCTTCACAATACTGTGTTAGTTTCTGTTATACAACAAAGCGAATCAGCCATATACATACACATGTCCCCGTATCCCCTCCCTCTTGAGCCTCCCTCCCATCCTCTCTATCCCACCGGGGCGAAGTGGGAGTAGCAACAACATATATACACTACTGAATGTAAAATAGTTGGCTGGTAGGAAGCAGCAGCATAGCACAGGGAGATAGGCTCGGTTCTTTGCAAATGTATTATTTAATGGCAGTGTTTTTCAAGTCTTTGACATGATTCACAGTAAGAAATGTATTTTACATTGAAGCCCAACACACACACACACACACACACACACACACACACACACACACTCACACCTGTGCACGCATGCATACAAAACAAAAAAATTCAAGAAACAAGAATTACCTTTGTAAGTGTAATAAACTCTGGTATTTTATTTTATTCTAGTCTCTCATTTAACAAGTCTACACATTATGTTGTAACCTACACATTGATTTCACAATCTACTAATGGAGTACAACCTGCAGTTTGAAAAACACCAGTTTATGGTATTAATTTTTATGTACAGAATCCTTTGGGGCCTGGCTTTTGATATTCCAAGCTAAACTGCTGGAAAAAAAAACAAACTTATCTCTTTCAAATTTTGATCCTGCACTCTCAAGCCTTAGCTTTCAAGACCATTGTTTACAGTATGAGTCAATACAAATTTATTTAGAAACTCCATTCATTGTTGAACACCTCCTATAATGATTCTAACTCTGTCAGATTCTGGCTCTTAAATATCAGCCAAATTTTCTCCTCCTAACTACTGTCATTCTCCTAGTTCAGAGTCTTATCATCTCTGGCTTAGAATACACCAATGGCCTTTCAACTGACCTGCCAGTCTGCAGTTCTGTTCCTTTCCCTTTGCTTCTCCCATGATTAAGGTATAAATTTGCACATTGTATTATGTCAAAATAGTGTAAATTCTATAAATAACATATAAGTATTCAATATAAATTCAGCAAATTTCTTTTTAAGTCTACTCATAGTAATTTAAAATATTTTTGTTATTGTAAAAGGGATCTTCTATTACATCTTATAACTTATTATTTTAGACATATAGGACAAACTATTTTAAAATACATATTTGTTAGCAGTCACATTATTGAACTATCTTATTAGTTCAAGTTTTTCATTTAATTTTTTTGTTGTTTTCTAGGTATACAACTATATACTCCCCAAATAATTAAAGCTTTTATTTATAAGGCATTTATAAGGCATAATAGACATTTTTTATGTCATTTCACTATTTTATCTTATGGTATCCACTAGTTATACAAGATTGGTAAATAAAGTAAGGGGTACCTGTTGTTCTTGTCTTCTCCTTGACTTTCATAGGAGTTCATCTGATATACTACAGTTAGGAATAATTCTGTCAATTAATTTTTAGATCAATATATTTTGTCATGTTAAAGAAATAATATTTATTCACTTTTATTAAGATTTAAAATAAACAATAATAAATTTTGAATTTTGTATACATTATTTAAGAATTTGTTAAAATTAATACATAATTTTATTCTATTAATTTATGATGTGATGAATGATATTAATACTATCCTTTTAGAAATAATGTGTGGATCTAAAGTAACATTACAGCAATTGGTCAGAGGAAACACGAATACCTGAATCCTACCTCAAGTTCTTGTCAACTTCTTAATCAAGTTCCTAAAGGGGAAATATGCACAAGGAATAATTACAAAGTGGATCACATTCCAATTTAAAGAACTCTGGAAGACAAGCCTGGACCACATACAATACCAGTTTTTCCTAAGCTAATTATAGTTCAGACTAAAGTATGCAAAAGGAACTATTATTTCTATTTCACTAAACCCAAACCCAACCCAAGTCTCAGATCTTTACACTCTGGACCCATGAAAAGGAGACATATCAAAGAGAGAGGGTGGCTGGTCTTGCTTTGAGACAGCCCTAAGTTTGCTTGTGACATCTGATGAATGGACAGAAATGAATAAAATAGAAGTCAAGTCTTTTTGAAAGATTTCCTAATATTAAGACAGTCTTACTTTCTGGAATAAACCCATTAAAATCTTGTTGTTTTTTTCCAACAGACATTCAGAATCTGACATATTCTCACCACCTCCACTGATATACCATGGTCATGGCCACCATGAACTCTTGCTTGGATTATAAGAATAACCTCCAAAGTGTTCTATTGCTTTTGCCCTTGCTCCTAAAATCTATTCTCCATTCAGTTCCAGAGTGATTCTTTTAAATTATAACAGAAGACAAATTATGTCACTGCTTTATTCAAGACTCTCCCATGGCTCCCATCTCATTGGAGCAAAATCCAAAGTCTTTCCAGTGGTTTACAAATCTCTACCTGAGCTGTCTTCTTGTACTCCAAACTCTGGTTTCTTCTCTTACTATTCTCTCCTTGGTCACTACAGCCACTTTAGGGTTCTTGCTGTACCTTGAACACTCCAGGCACGTGTTCCTTGTTCTCTTCCCAACACTGAGTAGTTTCCTCACATGCATGTGCTGATCAGTACTCTGCTAAGTACTTGAGGTGGACCGTTTGAAGATGTACAGAGTTTTCTCTTTGAACGGCTCTGTCCTCTCCGGTACTCGATCCTGAGAACGTTAGCTGTCTTTGTCTCTTCAGACTCTCAGTTCCATCTTCTCAATCAGGGAGTATGCTGGGATCCTCCTGTGTTCCCACTCCCTGCACTGCAACCTGGAAACTCTCAGTAATCTCACTTTGTTTCTTGTCTCTCATACATCATTCATCAACTGACATTCAATGACTTGAAAACCATTGTTTTATATATTTTGCCCAGATTTTCTAGTTGTTTTAAGTGGAAGAGTAAATCTGGATCCTGTTACTCCATCTTGGCTGGAAGCAGAGCCGCTCAATACTTCTTAATTCCCTTTCCTCCTTTAGTTTTCCTCCATAGCACTTACTAACATCTGACACATTCTATATGTTACCTATTTATTTACTTATTGTCTATCTTTCTCCCCATTAGAATATAATTCTACAAGCTATTTTTATTTCTTCACTTATGTATCTTTTTACCTAGAGCAGTGGTTGGCACATTGTAGGTACTCAATAGTTATTTATAAAATGAATATATTCAGAGAGTGTCAGCATCAGGAAGAATTTTCTAGGACCATCAGGCCATAGTTCTACTTCTACAAGAAGTCCTCAATGTCAGCAGGTTCTGTGTTTGTGGGCTGGATACTCAGTTAGTTGCAGGTCTATCACCTCTTCAGTCAACACCACTCTTTGTGGAACACTTTCTCATTCCTCTTGCCATCTCCTTTAAAATGTGTTGCTTACCCAACACTCCTTAACTATATCACAGCTCTAAGAAGCATGGATGGGAGGTTTTAAGTTACTTTTAAAAATATAATCATTTACAACCAAGAATATATGTGTTTCTTTTCTACACCTAACCCTAAGCAGCTGCTACTTAATCCTCATCTCTTTCTTTGTACAAAACATGAATGTTAAAGGCCTTTTTAGCTCATAAGGGTGGAAGTTCAGGTGGGAATGAATCCAAGGGAAACTTTGGACTTACTCAGCAGGGGTGGGCCAGCTTAATAAAAGCACCCTTTCCCACAGACTTCCCTTTGTCGTAGATCCATGCAAGGATTTCCCATCTGTCAGCTGGTCTGTTCAGCAGTTACTCACTTGAGGAACTTAACTAAGTGTGTACATGTGTCTGTGTTCATTATAATTTGTGGAGGTTTCTGGGACAATTTTTCTCTATTTTAATTTCTGAGTTTCATTTTGGTCTCAGGGCTGTTGTACTGAGAGTCTCTTTCCTCTCATGACTTACTGACTCTGTGTCATCCTTTAGGTCTCAGCTCATATATTTCTTTTTAGAGAAAACTTTTCTTCCCAAACCAACTAATGAATGTTCCTCTTGTTACTATCATCCTTCATTGCAGTTAAAGAACTCTGTAATTATCCAGTTTATTTGTTAATTTACTTGATTATTGTCAGTTTCTTCCTCCAATGTGACATCCACATGGAGGGGAACTTTGCCTGTCTTGCTGACTTCCTTTTTGCCTGTGCCTTGCATAGGGTCTGACACATATTAGGTATTTAGAAAATAGGTACTGAATGAATTAATTAAGCCACTAGGAGAACAGGAGAAAAGAATGTTAATGAGAGAGTGCAAAATGTATATGGAATTGCATGTTTATGTATGGCCTAGGGTAAGAGCTGCAAGGTCAGAGTGGAGATTCAGAGACAAATCAAGAGAGTACTGTATTTCCTGCCATGGTAATGACTGGACTTTACCCTGTAGGTGATGTGGATCTATGGAAGGGCTTAAACAAAGGAAGACACAGTCAGATATTTTTTTAAAATGATCAATCTAACTGGTAGTGAATAAATTGGAAGAGAATAAGTCATGCTGCAAGGGAAAAATTTGGACACTGTTGGAGTAATCTGGGTGAGGGATGATAAAACCTCTAGGTAAGGCCAATGACAGTGGAAGTTATGGAATATTAGAAAGATTTGACATAGAAAAAAAATGTTTTGCTTGAAAGTGGGGAATGAGGAAACTGGATGGAAAAGAGCAGAAACAGAGTGGCAAGAAACTTAAATGGGTCAATCAGAGCAAAGAAATTTGATATAAAATGACCTGGGTTGGACCTCAGTAAAAATTATGGAATAAGAACTTCTGAAGAACCTTTCCTCCATAAAAGCAATGAGAACACTGGCAAAAATTGTCAGAATCAACTTTTTCAAAACTGTGGAAATTAACTAAAGGTTTGAAGCAATCTGGGGAGCATTTATTCAAGAAAAACAGTTTAATCTAGGTATGAAAAGCTTATATGAACAGTGGAGTTTTAATTTCCCCTATTTCCATCCCCTCATTTCTAGCTCCATGGCAACCCATAACCTGAAATCCTACAACCTCTAATATCACTAAAAACTAGCAGCCTGCCATCCACTAGAGGGAGCAAAACAGGGTTGGACCTCTTTCAAACCCCTATTTCCAAAGAATTGTCATTATTTGATCTGTCTGGTGGGGTCCTGGAAGACCCCATTATCAAGGCTGTCCTTGTTTAATTGATTCAGAGCTCACTTAGTGTGAGAAGTCTTTTCCTTAGGGGCACTTGTTGAAAATAATGAAGGACAATTGCTTAATATCATGGCTGCCTGAGATAGTAGATAACAAGGCTAACAAAAAAGCTTAAGGACAAACTTGAGAATAACATATCCATAGAGGGCTTTGAAGAGCATTGACACATTTCTGAGAATCTAGAAACCCATGTGCATGCTTTTGACCCATGTGAATTCTCAGGAAAGAACTGAGAAGGCTCTAAGATCTCATCAGGGTTGATTTTGAAGATCTTCTCAGGGGGAACCAAAGGCTAAGGTGGAGGTGTTAACTACCCAGCTGAGTGTTGAGGGTATGGACAGCAGGCACACAGGATCTTTTGGCAAAGACTGGGAGACTTATTTGTTCCAGGAATTTAAGAAAATTGCTATCTAATTATTAGCTGATAACCAAGCTTACAAAGCAGAAACTTCAGTACTGACACATGCCAAAGAACACAGGCTTTACAGAATTAGTTCAGTAAAGTCACTAAACAAACAATGGCAACAGCAAAAAACAGCAACAACAGAAAACTCTGGGTGGAGGGAGGGGGAAGAATCTGATTTTCAGAATTGCCACATTATTTAAAATGTTCAGTTTTGACAAAAATGTATGAAATATGCCAAGAAATAGGAAATCATGGCCCTTACACAGGAAAAAAAAAAAGGCAGACACTAGAAACAAAGGAAGACTACATGTTAGACTTAAAAGACAAAGACTTAAATCAGCTATTTTAAATGTATTCAAAGAGCTAGAGGAAAACATGTCTAAAGAACTAAAAGAGAGCATGAGAATGATGTCTCACCAAATTAACATCAGTAAAACGATAAAAATTACAAAAAGGAACCAAACAGAAATTCTGGCACTGAAAAGTACAATAAATGAAATGAAGAATTCACTATAAGGTATCAACATCAGATTTGGGCAGGCAAGGAGAAAAATGTCAACAAACTTGAAGATAGGTAATTGAAATTATCCAAATTGAGGAACAAAAAGAAAATAAAGAAGAAAAATGAGGGGGAACCTTCAAGATGGCAGAGAAGTAAGACTTGGAATTCACCTTCCTCCCCAGAAATACATCAAAAATACATCTACATGTGGAACAACTCCTACAGAACACCTGCTGAACATTGGCAGAAGAACTCAGACTTCCCAAAAGGCAAGAAAACCCCCATGTACCTGGGTAGAGCAAAAGAAAATAGAAAAAAGCACACACAAAAGAATAGGGATGGGATCTGCACCTCTGGGAGTGAGCTATGAAGGAGGAAACATTTCCACACACTAGGAAGCCCCTTCACTGATGGAGACAGGGGGTGGGGTGAGCAGGGGAAAGTTTCAGAACCACAGAGGAGAGCTCAGCATCAGGGTACAGAGAACAAAGCAAAGTGATTCCTGCACAGAGGATCGGTGACAACCAGTGTTCATCAACCTAAGATGCTTTTCTACTCACCCACCAGGGAGGACAGGGGCTGGGAGCTGAGGCTCGGGCTTTGGAGGTCAGACCCCAGGGAGAGGACTGGGGTTGGCTATGTGAAGACAGCCTGAAGGGGGTTAGTGAGCCACAGCTAGCCAGGAGGGAGTCCAGGAAAATGTCTGGGCCTGCCTAAGAGGCAAGAGACCATTGTTTTGGGTTGCACGAGGAGAGAGAATTCCTTCCCTGTGTGCCAACAGAAGGCAGAGCACCGCCTAAGTGAGCTCCAGAGACTGGCGCAAGCCACAGCTATCAGCTCAGACCCCAGAGATGGGCATGAAATGCTAAGGCTGTTGCTGCAGCCACCAAGAAGCCTGTGTGCAAGCGCAGGTCACTACCCACAACCCCCCTGAGAGCCTGTGCATCATGTCACTGCCAGGGTCCCGAGATCCAGGGACAACTTCCCTGAGAGAACACACAGTGCACCTCAGGCTGTTTTAATGTCACTCCAGCCTCTGCCACTGCAGGCTTGCCCTGCATTCCATTTTGACTACCGTACCCCTTCCTCTCCTCAGCCTTAGACAGCAAGACAGCCTTAATCAGCTGCTGCTTTAAACGCCTCCTATATGAGCAGGGAACAGATGCCTGAGGGCCACCTGTATGCAGAGGTGGGGCCAAAACCAAAGCTGAACCCCAGGAGCTGTACAAACAAAGAAGAGAAAGGAAAATTTCTCTGTGCAGCCTCAGGAGCAGTGGATTAAATCTCCACAGTCAATGTGATGAACCCTGCATCTGTGGAATACTTGAATAGACAACAAATGTTCCCAAAGCCGTGGTGGTGGACTTTGGGAGCAACTGTAGACTTGGGGTTTGCTGTCTGCATCTGATTTGTTTCTGATTTTTATGTTTATCTTAGTTTAGTTTTTAGTGCTTCTTATCATTGGTAGATTTGTTTAAGTGTTTTCCTGCTCTCTTTTATTATTTTATAATATTTTATTCTTTCTTTTCTTTTTCTCTTCCTTTTTTTTCTTCCTTTTCTTCTGAGCCATGTGGCTGACAGGGTCTTGGTGCTCTGGCCAGGTGTCAGAACTCAGCCTCTGAGATGGGAAAGCTGAGTCCAGGACATTGGATCACCAAAGACCTCCCAGCCCCATGTAATATCAATTGGCAAGAACTCTCCCATGGATCTCCATCTCAACACTAAGACCCAGCTCCACCCAACGGCCAGCAAGCTCCACTTGTGGACAACCCATGCCAAACAACAAGCAAGACAGTAATACAACCACATCCATTAGCAGAGAGGCTGCCTAAAGTCATATGAAGTTCAAAGACACCCCAAAACACACCAAAAGATGCAGCCCTGCTCACCAGAAAGACAAGATCCAGTCCCACCCACCAGAACACAGACACCAGTCCCCTTCACCAGGAAGCCTACACAAGCCACTAAACCAACCTCACCCACTGAGGTCAGACACCAAAAACAATGGGAACTACAAACTTACAGCCTGTGAAAAGGAGACCCTAAACACAGTAAGTTAAACAAAATTAGAAAACAGAGAACTACAGAGCAGAGGAAGGAGCAAGGTAAAAACTTACCAGAACAAATAAATGAAGAGGGAATAGGCAGTCTAACTGAAAAAGAATTCAGAGTAATGATAGTAAAGATGATGCAAAATCTTGGATATAGAATGGAGAAAATATAAGAAAAGTTTAATAAGGACCTAGAAGAACTAAAGAGCAAACAAACAATGATGAACAACCCAATAAGTGAAATTAAAAATTCTCTAGAAGGAATCAATAGCACAATAACTGAGACAGAAGAACGGATAAGTGACATGGAAGATAAAATAGTGGAAATAACTGCCACAGAGCAGAATAAAGTAAAAATAATGAAAATAATGGAGGACAGTCTCAGAGATCTCTGTGACAATATTAAACACACCAATAATCAAATAATAGGGGTCCCTGAAGAAGAAGAGAAAAAGAAAGGGTCTGAGAAAATATATGAAGAGATTATAGTTGAAAACTTCCCTAACATGGGGAAGGAAATACTCAGTCAAGTCCAGAAAGTGGAGAGAATCCCATACAAGATAAATCCAAGGAGAAACATGCCAAGACACATATTATTCAGACTATCAAAATTTAAATACAAAGAAAAAGTATTAAAAGGAACAAGGGAAACACAACAAATAACATAAAAGGGAATCCCCATAAGGTTAACAGCTGATCTTTCAGCAGGAACTCTACAATCCAGAAGGGAGTGACAGGACATATTTAAAGTAATGAAAGGGAAAAACTTACAACCAAGATTACTCTACCCAGCAAGGATCTCATTCAGATTCGACAGAGAAATTAAAACCTTTACAGACAAGCAAATCTAAGCAAATTCAGCACCACCAAACCAGCTTTACAACAAATGCTAAAGGAACTTCTCTAGGCAAGGAGCACAAGAGAAGGAAAAGACCAACAATAACAAACCCCAAACAATTAAGAAAATGGTAATAGGAACACACATATGGATAACTACCTAAAGTAAATGGATTAAATGCTCAATCAAAAGGTATAGACTGGCTGAATGGATACAAAACCAATACCTGTATATATGCTGTCTAAAAGAGATCAATTTCAGACCTAGGGACACATACAGACTGAAAGAGAGGGGATGGAAAAAAATATTCCATGCAAATGGAAATCAAAAGGAAGCTGGAGTAACAATTCTCATACCAGACAAAATAGACTTTAAAATAAAGACTATTACAAGAGACAAAGAAGGACGCTACATAATGATCAAGGGATCAATCCAAGAAGAAGATATAACAATTGTAAATATTTATGCACCAAACATAGGTGCACCTCAATACATAAGGCAAATGCTAACAGCCATTAAAAGGGAAATTAACAGTAACACAAACATAGTAGGGGACTTTAACACCACACTTCCACCAATGGACAGTTCATCCAAAATGAAAATAAACAAGGAAACGCAAGCTTTAAGTGATACATAAAACAAGATGGACTTAATTGATATTTATAGGACATTCCATCCCAAAACAACAGAATACAATTTCTTCTCAAGTGCTTATGGAACATTCTCCAGGATACATCATATCTTGGGTGACAATTGAAACCGTATCAAGCATAATTTCTGAACACAACACTATGAAACTAGATATCAATTACAGGAAAAACCTGTAAAAAATACAAACACATGGAGGCTAAACGAAATACTACTAAATAATGAACAGATCATTGAAAAAATGAAAGAGGAAATCATAAAGTACCTAGAAACAAATGACAATGAAAACACAATGACCCAAAACCTATGGGATGCAGCAAAAGAAGTTCTAAGAGGAAAGTTTATAGCAATACAATCCTACATGAAGAAACAACAATAATCTCAAATAAACAACCGAATCTTACACCTAAAGCAGTTAGAGAAAGAAGAAGAACAACAACAATAACAAAACCCAAAGTTAGCAGAAGGAAAGAAATCATAAAGATCGGATCAGAAATAAATGAAAAAAAATGAAGGAAACAATAGCAAAGATCAATAAAACTAAAAGCTTGTTCTTTGAGAAGATAAACAAAATTGATAAACCATGAGCCAGGCTCATCAAGAAAAAAATAGGGAGAAGACTCAAATCAACAGAATTAGAAATGAAAAAGGAGAAGTAACAACTGACACTGCAGAAATACAAAGGATCATGAGAGATTACTACAAGCAACTATGTGCCAATAAAATGGCCAACCTGGAAGAAATGGACAAATTCTTAGAAAAGCACAACCTTCCAAGACTGAACCAGGAAGAAATAGAAAATATGAACAGACCAATCACAAGTACTGAAATTGAAACCGTGACTAAAAATCTTCCAACAGAGCAAACCCCACCCATGGTGGAAGACTCATTTCTCTCCCTGCTCAGAGGCACAGTGGAGAAGTGAATTGCCCCAGAGGCCATCCAAGAGGAAATAACCTTACTTGCAGCAAAGTGGGCTTCTGGAGCTGAACCTGGGCCCCAATCTGACATCTGCCAAGGGCATTTTCCTGGCTTGTTCAGCACTTCAGATCAGTCAGTGCAAAAAGGGATCATTAGACTTGGAAGAACCTATTAAAGAACTCTCTTGGAGGGACTCCCTCTTGTGAAAGCACCGAAATCACAACTAATTGCTGAACAATGATTGACAGGAGGACACTGGAACCCACCAAAAAAGATACCCCACATCCAAAGACAAAGGAGAAGCCACAATGAGATGGTAGGAGGGGCACAATCACAATAAAGTCAAATCCCATAACTTCTGACTGGGTGACTCACAAACTGGAGAACACTTATACCACAGAAATCCACCCACTGGAGTGAAGGTTCTGAGCCCCACATCAGGCTTCCCAACCTGGGGTCTGGCAATAGGAGGAGGATGTCCTAGAGAATCAGACTTTAGAGGCTAGCGGGATTTGATTGCAGGACTTCGACAGGACTAGGGAAAAGGGAGACTCCACTCTTGGAGGACACACACAAAGTAGTGTGCACATCAGGGCCCAGGGGAAGGAACAGTGACCCTATAGTAGACTGAACCAGACCCACCTGTTAATGTTGAAGGGTCTTCTGCAGATGTAGGGGGTGGCTGTGGCTCACTGTGAGGACAAGGACACTGGTAGAACTTCTGGGAAGTACTCCTTGGCATGAGCCCTCCCAAAATCCAGCAATAGCCCCATCAAAAAGCCGAGTAGTCTCTAGTGTTGTGTTGCCTCAGGCCAAACAACCAACAGGGAGAGAACCCAGCCCCACCCATCAGCAGACGAGCGGATAAGGTTTTACTAAGTTCTTCCCACCAGAACAACATCCAGCTCTACTGACCACCAGTCCCTCCTAACAAGAAACTTGCAAAAGCCTCTTAGATAGCCTCATCCACCAGAGGGCAGACAGCAGAAGAAAGAAGAACTATATTCCTACAGACTTACTAGAGAATGGACTTGAGGCTACGGGGAGGGGGAAGGGTAAACGGTGACAAAGCGATAAAGAGGCATGGACATATATACACTACCAAACGTAAGGTAGATAGCTAGTGGGAAGCAGCCGCATAGCACAGGGAGATCAGCTCTGTGCTTTGTGACCGCCTGGAGGGGGGGGATAGGGAGGGTGGGAGGGAGGGAGACGCAAGCGGGAAGAGATATGGGAACATATGTATATATATAACTGATTCATTTTGTTGTGAAGCTGAAACTAACATACCATTGTAAAGCAATTATACTCCAATAAAGATGTTTAAAAAAAAAAAAGAAGAAGAACTATAATCCTTCAGCCTGTGGAACAAAAAACACATTCACAGAAAGATAGACAAGATGAAAAGTCAGAGGACTATGTACCAGATGAAGGAACAACGAAAAACAACTAAATGAAGTGGAGCTATGAAACCTTCCAAAAAAAAAAAAAATTCAGAATAATGATAGTGAAGATGATCCATGACCTCAGAAAAGGAATAGAGGCAAAGATCGAGAAGTTGTAAGAAATGTTTAACAAAGACCTAGAAGAATTAAAGAGCAAACACCTAGAAGAATTAAAGAACAAACAAACAGAGATGAACAGTACAATAACTGAAATGAAAAATACACTAGAAGGAATCAATAGCAGAAAAACTGAGGCAGAAGAATGGATAAGTGACCTGGAAGACAGAATGGTGGAATTCACTGTTGTGGAACAGAATAAAGAAAAAAGAATGAAAAGAAATGAAGATAGCAAAAGAGACTGCTGGGACCACATTAAATGCAACAAAATTTGCATTATGGGGGTCCCATAAGGAGAAGACAGAGAGAAAGGAACTGACAAAATATTTGAAGTGATTATAGTCAAAAAATTCCCTAACATGGGAATGGAAATAACCACCCAAGTCCAGGAAGTGCAGAGAGTTCCAGGCAGGGTAAACCCAATGAGAAGCATGCCAAGACACATAGTAATCAAATTGACAAAAATTAAAGAACAGGAAAAATTATTGAAATCAACAAGGGAAAAATGACAAATAACATACAAGGGGACTCCCTTAAGGTTAACAGCTGATTTCTCAGAGGAAACTCTACAAGCCAGAAGGGAGGGCCAAGATATATTTAAAGTGATGTAAGGGAAGAGCCTACAACAAAGATTACTCTACCTGGCAAGGATCTAATTCAGATTCGATGGAGAAATCAAAAGTTTTACAGACAAGCAAAACCGAATAGAATTCAGCACCACCAAACCAGCTCTACAACATATGCTAAAGGAACTTCTGTAAGTGGGAAACATAGAGAAGAAAAGGACTTACAAAAACCCATAACAATTAAGAAAATGTTACTAGGAGTATACATATCAATAATTACCTTAAATGTGAATGGATTAAATGCTCCAACCAAAAGACAAGGCTCGCTGAATAGATACAAAAACAAGACCCATATATATGCTGTCTACAAGAGACCCACTTCAGACCTAGGTACACATACAGACTGAAAGTGAGGGGATGGAAAAAGATATTCCATGCAAATGGAAATCAAAAGAAAGCTGGAGGGCTTCCCTGGTGGCGCAATGGTTGAGAGTCCACCTGCCGATGCAGGGGACACGGGTTCGTGCCCCAGTCCGGGAAGATCCCACATGCCGTCGAGCGGCTGGACCCGTGAGCCATGGCCACTGAGCCTGAGCATCCGGAGCCTGTGCTCCACAACGGGAGAGGCCACAACAGTGAGAGGCCTGTGTACTGAAAAAAAAAAAAAAAAAAAAAAAACCTAAAAAAAAAGAAAGAATGCTGGAGTAGCAATACTCATATCAGATAAAATAGACTTTGAAATAAAGAATGTTACAAGTGACAAGGAACGACACTACATAATGATCAAGGGAACAATCCAAGAAGAAGATATAACAATTATAAATATATATGCACCCAACATAGGAGCACCTCAATACATAAGGCAACTGCTAATAGCTATAAAAGAGGAAATCGACAGTAACACAATAATATTTGGGGACTTTAACACCTCACTTACACCAATGGACAGCTCATCCAAACAGAAAATTAGTAAGGAAAAACAAGCTTTAAATGACACAATAGAACAGGTAGATTTAATTGATATTTATAGGACATTCCATCAAAAAAATAGCAGATTACGCTTTCTTCTCAAGTGAACACTGAACATTCTCCAGGATAGATCACATCTTGAGTAACAAATCAAGCCTCAGTAAATTTAAGAAAATTGAAATCATATCAAGCCTATTTTCTGACCACAACCCTATGAGATGAGAAATCAAATACAGGGGAAAAAACTGTAAAAAACAAAAACACCTGGAGGCTAAACAATACATTAGTAAATAACCAAGAGATCACTGAAGAAATCAAAGAAGAAATCAGAAAACACCTAGAGACAAAATGACAATGAAAACACAATGATCCAAAACCTAAGGTATGCAGAAAAAGCAGTTTTAAGAGGGAAGTTTATAGCAATACAAGCCTACCTCAAGAAACAAGAAAAATCTCAAATAAGCAATCTAACCTTACACCTAGAGGAACTAGAGAAAGAAGAATAAACAAAACCCAAAGATAGCAGAAGGAAAGAAATCATAAATGTCAGAACAGAAATAAATGAAATAGAAACAAAGATCACTAAAGATCAATAAAATTAAAACCTCGTTCTTTGAGAAGATAAACAAAATTGATAAACCATTAGGCAGACTCATCGAGAAAAAGGAGAGGACTCAAATCAATAAAATTAGAAATGAAAAAGGAGAAGTTACAACAGACACCTCAGAAATACAAACCATCCTAAGGGACTACTACAAGCAACTCTATGCCAATAAAATGAACAATCTGGAAGAAATGGTCAGATTCGTAGAAAGCTATAACCTTCCAAGACAGAATCAGGAAGAAGTAGAAAATATGAACAGACCAATCACAAGTATTGAAATTGAAACTGTTATTAAAAATCTTCCAACAGACAAAAGTCCAGGATCAGATGGCTTCACAGGTGAGTTCTCTCAAACATTTAGAGAAGAGCTAACACCCATCCTTCTCAAACTCTTCCAAGAAATTGCAGAGGAAGGAACACTCCCAAACTCATGCTATGAGGCCACCATCACCCTGATACTAAAACCCGACAAACATACTACAAAAAAAGAAAATTACAGATCAATATCACTAATGAATATAGATACAAAAATCCTCAACAAAATACTAGTAAACAGAAACCAATAACACATTAAAAGGATCATACAAAACGATCAATTGGGATTTATTCCAGGGATGCAAGTATTCTTCAATATACTTAAATCAATCAGTGTTTTACACCATATTAACAAACTGAAGAATAAAAAAAAAATGATCATCTCAATAGATGCAGAAAAACCTTTTGACAAAATTCAACACTCATTTATGATAAAAACTCTCCAGAAATTGGGGACAGAGGGAACCTACATCAACATAATAAAGGACATTTACAACAAACCCACAGCAAACATCATTCTCAATGGTGAAAAACTGAAAGTGTATCCTCTAAGATCAGGAACAAGACAAGGATGTCCACTCTTGCCACTATTGTTCAACATAGTTTTAGAAGTCCTAGCCAAGGCAATCAGAGAAGAAAGAGAAATAAAAGGAATACAAATTGGTAAAGAGGAAGTAAAACTGTCATGGTTCACAGATGACAAGATACTATATATAGAGAATCCTAAATATGCCACCAGAAAACTACTAGAGCTAATCAATGAATCTGGTAAAGTTGCAGGATACAAAATTAATGCACAGAAATCTCTTGCATTCCTATACACTAATGATGAATAATCTGAGAGCAAAATTGAGGAAACACTCCCATTTACTTTTGCAACAAAAAGAATAAAATACATAAGAATAAACCTACCTAAGGAGAAAAAAGACCTGTATGCAGAAAACTGTAAAACACTGATGAAAGAAATTAAAGACAATAAAAACAGATGGAGAGATATACCATGTTCTTGGATTGGAAGAATCAACATTATGAAAATGACTATACTACACAAAGCAATCTATAGATTCAATGTAATCTCTAGCAAACAACCAATGGCATTTTCACAGAACTAGAACAAAAAAACTTCACAATTTGTATGGAAACACAGAAGATCTTGAAGAGCCAAATCAATCTTGTGAAAGAAAAATGGAGCTGGAGAAATCAGGCTCCCTGATTTCAGACTATACTACAAGCTAAAGTAATCAAGACAGTATGGTACTGGCACAAAAAGAGACATATAGATCAATGGAACAGGACAGAAACCCAGGAGATAAACCCACACACATATGGTCACCTTATCTTTGCTAAAGTAGGCAAGAATATACAATGGAGAAAAGACAGTCTCTTTAATAAGTGGTGCTGGGAAAAGCTACATGTAAAAGAATTAAATTAGAACACTCCCTAACACCATACACAAAAATAAACTCAAAATGGATTAAAGACCTAAATGTAAGACCAGACAGTATAAACCTCTTAGAGGAAAACATAGACAGAACACTCCAGGACATAAATCACAGCAAGATCCCTTTTGACCCACCTCCTAGAGTAATGGAAATAAAAACAGAAATAAACAAATGAGACCTAATGAAACTTAAAATCTTTTGCACAGCAAAGGAAACCATAACCAAGAAGAAACAACAACCCTCAGAAAGGAAGAATATATTTTCAAATGAAGCAACTGACAAAGGATTAATCTCCAAAATATACAAGCAGCTCATGCAGCTCAATAACAACAACAACAACAAAAAAAAACCACCCAATCCAAAAATGGGCAGAAGACATAAATAGACATTTCTCCAAAGTACATATGCAGATTGCTGACAAACACATGAAAGGATGCTCAACATCACTAATCATTAGACAAATGCAGATCAAAACTACACTGAGATATCACCTCACACTGGTCAGAATGACCGTCATCAAAAAATCTATGAACAATAAATTCTGGAGAGGGTGTGGAGAAAAGGGAACACTCTTGCACTTTGTTGGGAATATAAATTGATACAGCCACTATGGAGAACAGTAGGCTGGTTCCTTCAAAAACCAAAAATAGAACTACCTTATGACCCAGCAATACCACTCCTGGCATATACCCTGAGCAAACCAGAATTCAAAAGGAGTCATGTACCACAATGTTCATTACACCATTATTTACAATAGCCAGGACATGGAAACAATGTAAGTGTCCATCAACAGATAAGTGGATAAAGAAGATGTGGCACATATATACAATGGAATATTACTCAACCATAAAAGGAAATGAAATTGAGTTGTTTGTAGTGAGTTGGATGGACTTAGAGTCTGTCATACAGAGTGAAGTAAGTCAGAAAGAGAAAAACAAATACCGTATGCTAACACATATATATGGAATCTAAAAAAAAAAAAAAAAAAAAAAAAAGATTGTGATGAACCTAGTGGCAGGACAGGAATAAAGATGCAGATGTGGAGAATGGACTTGAGGACACAGGGAGGGGGAATGGTATGCTGGGATGAAGTGAGAGAGTAGAATTGACATTTATCACTACTAAATGTAAAATAGATAGCTAGTGGGAAGTAGCTGCATAGCACAGGGAGATCAGCTCGGTGCTTTTTGACCACCTAGAGGGGTGGGATAGGGAGGGTGGGAGGGAGGCACAAGAGGGAAGGGATACTGGGATATATGTATACATATAGCTGATTCACTTTGTTATACAGCAGAAACTAACACAACATTGTAAAGCAATTATACTCCAGTAAAGATGTTAAAAAAAAAAAAAAAGTAGAAAAATGAACAGAGTCTGAGAGACCTGTGATACATCATCAAGCATACCACCATACACATAATAGGAGTCTGAAAAGAGTGTGTAATGTGGGGGAGAAAGGAGGGGTAGAAATAATGTTTGAAGAAGTAATTACTGAAAACTTCCCCAATATAATAAAAAAAAACTTTAATTACACATCTAAGAAGCTTAATAAACTCCAAATAGGCTAAACTTGAAGAGATACACGCTTTTACATATTTTAGTCAAAGACAAAAAGAGGATCTTGAAAGCACCAGGAGAGAAGTGATCAGTCATGTAAAAGGGACTCTCAATAAGATTATCCACTGATTTCTCATCAGACACCATGAAGCCCAGAAGGCAGTGGGATGGCACATTCAATGTACCGAAAGAAAATAATATCAAAGAATACTGCTTTATTCCACACAACTAACTTTCATAAATGAAGGTTAAATTAAGACATTCCCAGATTAATAAACACTGAGAAAAATTTTCAGTAGAAGATCTGCCTTATAAAAATATTAAATAAAATTTTCAGGCTGAAATAAAAGACACCTGAAAGTAAGTCAAGTCTGCATAAGAAATACAGAACATCAGTAAAGGTTACTATACAGGTAAATATAAAAACTGTATAAATGTAAATTTTGTTTGTAGCTACTTTTTCTCTTCTCTGATTTAAAAGAAAATTGCATAAAGCAATAAATATAAATCTGTGTTGATGTGCAAACATTTTATGAAGACATAATTTGTATGGCAATAGAAACACAAAGAAGGAGTGAAGGAATAGTGTTATATAGAAGCAAAGTTTTGTATAAGATTGAAATTAAGTTGGTATTAAACTGAGCTAAGTTGTTTTAAACTTAAAAATATATTGTAATTCCCAGGGCAACCACTAAGAAAATGATTGAAAAAAAATTAAGAAACAAAAGAATTAAAATATAAGACTAAAAAATACTTATTTACCACAAGAGAATGCAATGATGTAAGGATAGAGAAATAAAGAAGACATAAAGCATACAGCAAACAATAGCAAAATAGCAGACATAAATCCTATCTTAACAGGAATTACATTAAATATAAATGTATTAAAATCTCCAATTAAAAGGCAGAGATGGACAGGATATTAAAAAATAATAAATAAATTTTAAAACTCCAACTATATGTGGTCTACAAGAGACACAGTTAAATTTAAAGGCACAAATAGGTTTAAAGTTAAAGGATTGAAAAAGTGACTCCATGCAAATAGTACCCAAAAAGAGAGTAAATTGGCTATACTAATATTAGATAAAATAGGCTTTAAGTAAAAAAAAAAAAAAAAAAAAAAAACTGTTACAAGAGACAAATAAGGGTATTATATGTAGATAAAGGAGCCAAATTCTCCAGAAGATATAACAATTATAAACATAGAATTAAATTAAATTTAAAAAAATTAAATTTATAATTATTTATTTTTTATTGATGCATAGTTGATTTACAATATTATATTAGTTTCAGGTGTACAACATAGTGATTCAATATTTTCATAGATTATACTCCATTTAAAAATTTTACAAAATAATTTGCTATATTTTCCTGTGCTGTACAATATATCCTTGTTGCTTATTTATTTTATACATAGTAGTTTCTGTCTCTTAATCTCATACCTCTATCTTGCTCCTCCTCTCTTCCCTCTCCCCACTGGTAACTACTAATTTGTTTTCTATATCTGTGAGTCTGTTTCCATTTCTTATTCTATACATTACATTTGTTTGTTTTATCTTTTAGATTCCACATATAAGTAATAACATAGGGTCTTTCTCTGTGTGACTTATTTCACCAAGTGTAATACTCTCTAGGTCAAATCACATTGTTGCAAATGACAGAATTTCATCATTTTTATGACTCAGTAATATTCTATTATATATAATGGAATATTATATATATACCCCATATCTTCTTTAGCCATTCTTCTATTGATGGGCGCTTATGTTGCTTCCATATCTTGGCTATTGTAAATAATGCTGCCATGAGTATTGGGTGCATGTAAAGTAAACCTAACAATAGAGCCCAAAACACATGAAGCAAAAACTGACAGAATGGAAGGAAGATATAAGCAAGTCAACAATAATAGTTGGAGACTTCTATACTCCACTTGGAATAATGAAAAGGACTTTAGAAAGAAGATCCACAAGGAAATAGAAGACTTGAACAACACTATAAATCAGCTAGATCTAACAGACAACTACAGAACACTCTACCCAACAATAGCAGAATAAAATATATCTGAAGTATGGAATCAGTTAGACAAGATATAAAGAACTGGTATTGAGAATAATTAGAGAATGTGAACCACAAAACTATGGTGCACTTAAACACAAGGGTATATGAAAAAGGCAAAGTGGGTTCACATGTTTGTATCTCAGACTTTAAAACACTCAGCTGAGTTTTCTGACATGAATCTCTTTATTCAGGATCTAACTCCTACTCAGTCACTCAAGTCATGATCTCCCCTTCACCTTAATAGGTAAACCCTTGGGTTTGATACAGTCTACTGTCCTCTCCAGCTTTGCCAAGAAATGAACTTGCTAAAGTGTTGAGACTTTGGAAGACTGAAGACAAAACACTTAGAGATAGTTGAAGTGAAAGGATTCATGATGTTACAGGTCAATTCTGAAGAGGATGGTACTTGAATGGTATTCAGGGAAGAGGGCTTTCTAAGAAACCTGGCTTATATTTGAAGCATAGATTCTCTCATCTTTGCAAAAACTAAAGTATCACACTGTCCATTACTATGGATGCCTGAGCATTTTGGTTCAATGATAAATACTCCACTTTGGCTGTAGCACCAAGATGGATCTAATTCTTCCTATTAACATGTGTATAATATTGCACAGCTTAACTTCTTTCATTCTTAGCATCTTTATAAGATAGTAATGATAACAGTATCCATTTCATAGGGTGGTTGTGAGAATTAAATGAAATAATAGTGCTAAGTTTTAGCTCAGTGCCTTGTGAGCATAATAGTAGATCGAATGTTTTTCGGACCAAATTTCATTAAGCTTGGGGGCTAGAGCACTGTCCAGGGAAAATTCACTCTTTTAATTTAGGTAAATTATTTTCTGGAAAGTTACTGCATCAGATTGAGCGGTATTAAAAAAAAATTCCCAACAGCTCCCCAAGGACTCAGTACTCCCTGTCAGTGTCATCCATGGAATAGAGTCATGAAATGGTTAAGCAGGAAAAACCCTGGCCTGTTCCACTTAGGGAGAGTGTTTATTAATATTACACAGGAAATATCAAATCACCCTGCTTCCAGCCAATGGAGCAAATCCATTTGTATACTGGACACCCACCTCTCCTGCCCCATCAGCACAAAAATTGTCAAACATAAAACTAGTCTTTTATTGGTATAGCAAAGAAGCTCAGAGAAAAGACCAAGCTGAAGCTGAAAATATGACCTCCACTCAGGAACAGAAGTGGTAATCCCAGGGGAGGAGAACCGCGTGGGGTCCTAAGAGGGTTAACATTGTTTGAGAGAAAATGAAGAATCCAGAGTAGACCAGAGCAGGGAGCATTTCCTTACTTTTTGTACCTCAAGACTTTTCATCCATCTCTTAGCAAGAACTAGAAGCTGATTATTTTTGTAGAAATACAAGCTCAGATTAACACTCGAGAAAAATGCAGCTAGTTTTGTTTTAGAGTCAAGGCTTTTGAATTAACGTCATAAGGTCCTGAGTTTAAAATCTCCACAGGTATTATTCTGTAGACATCCCTGAGATCTGTGAATAGAGTTGTCTATTTCAGTCAATATTCTGGTGCCCAGAGGGAGCAAAACCAGGTGAGTATCAGCTCTCTGATGCTTTTTAAATTTTACTTCAGGTTAATGACAGCAGAGAGCTTATTCCCCTGTAGACCTCCCCCCTTCCTCCACTGTAAAGTGAGAAACTTGGTTAGATGATTTCTTAAGGTACCCCTGGTTGTAGAAGCCTCTGTTTCTGGTAGAATCAGAAACACTGACATAAACCCCCAACCCCCTCCCACAGTGAATATGAGTAGCAAGAACTGAAACATAAAGTGTGTTCCTTGGTCCTGGGGGAAGGAAATTCTAACAATTTCCTAGTGACCTCATACAGCCCAGCCATGGAGAAAAAGAGAAAGGAATAAAAGGCTATAGGAATAAGATTTATGGTGATATATTAGGTGAGGGTTATTGGCCACCACCCCCTTTCAGCGGGGTTAGAAGCTGCTGGAAAATATTTTTACCAACTATGACATATATATGTGAGAAAGAGCCTCCTATTGGAACTTTTCCAAAATCTAATAAAGCTGTGCTTTGCTCCCTCTGACCTTGGCTCAGGGACAGGTAAGTCCCACAACTTCTACCACCTTATAAACACTGAGATGGGCTGTAAGAAAGGACTGTAGTGGCTCTATTTAGAGGCTTAGGTCAGCAAGTAGGCAGAAAATGTCAAAACCACTAATCTAATTTATTGATGGCTTTAATGGGAGTGTACAGGAAAAAAATTTTGCCTTGCACTGAAAATATCACTCCAGCCCCTTCATATGGAGAACACCAAAGTTAAGAAATGGTCCAATGAATACACAATGCTACTGTCAGATGCGGGTAAGTGTAGGAAATGAAGGGAAGACAGTACAGCTGAGCTTTGGCTACTGGCATCTCTGCCTTTTTTTTTTCCCTTTCTGTTTTCCCTTTCTTCTTCTCCTCCTCCCCTCCATTCCTCTTTCCTCTTCTTCTCCTTAAACTCCTTCTTCTCCTCCTCCTCTTCTTCCTTCTTCTTCTTCCTCCTCCTCCTCCTCTTCTTCTTCTTCTTCCTCTCTTTTCCTTCTTCTCCTTCTCCTCCTCCCCCTCTTATCCTTCTTCTTCTTCTTCCTCTCCATCTTCTCCATCTCCTTCTTCTTTTTTATCTTCTTCTTCTTTCTCCTCCTTCTTCTTTCTTCTTCTTCTTCTTCCTCTTCCTCCTCCTCTTCTTCTTCTTCTTCTTCTTCTTCTTCTTCTTCTTCTTCTTCTTCTTCTTCTTCTTCTTCTTCTTCTTCTTCTTCTTCTTCTTCTTCTTCTTCTTCTTCTTCTTCTTCTTCTTCTTCTTCTTCTTCTTCTTCTTCTTCTTCTTCTTCTTCTTCTTCTTCTTCTTCTCCTCTTCCTTCTTCTTCTTCATTATTATTAAAATAATTGTACCAAGAACCTAAGTAATGAATGATGAACAACACCTATCTCTTAACACCTAGTTCCATAAGAAACTCTCAGTTTAATTTAGCAAAGAATACACAATGTGATAGATAAACGGGTCATATCAAAGGAATAGAAGAAGTCAAAATTCACTTTCTTAGGGCAGTGGTGAATAGTTAACATGGTGACAGTTGCATGGAGTGAGGGTGACTTGGAGATTTCCAGGTGGAGGTATGGGAGGAAGGCTTTCTGGTATGTGGAATGGTGTAAAAAATGCTACCTACAAAGGTATGGCATTTCATTTCACTGGATCATCGGGCTGGGAGGAGGGACATGGAGACTGTTGGGAGATGATGCTGGCAAGATCAGTTTGTGCAGGATCATGGAAGGTCTTGCCAGTAAAGTTCTTCAAAATTTCTAGCTGTAGAAAGCCATAAGGAGGATGATTTAACTGGGGTGTGTGGCCAAAGGTCCTGATTAGACTTGCATTTTACAAAGATTATTCCGATGGTGGATGGAAGCTAAGACAGCAGTTAGAAAATTGTTGCAATAGTGTGTGAAGAGGGGTTGTGAGTGTGAACAAAGACAGTGATAAGTGTCAGCACTCCAGGTCCAGAAGGGAAATAGATGTAGACATGATGAGCCATAAGAGAGTCTGGAGAAACCACACAGAATTACAATGAAGGCAAGAGGCACAAGCTTCCCTAATATTGAGGTACTTTTCAAGCCTCTCCTAGTGGGCAGATACCATCTCATCGGAAGAAGCAAAGTTACAACGGCTGATAAGTCATAGACAAATCTCAGCATGGTAGATGCCCTGTAGGTTCTGGAAATTTTAAAATTCCTTTGAAGAGCAACCAGATTAATAACCAGGATCTCTGGCATGAATGGAGTTGCTATGGCAGCAACAACAGACAGCACAAAATAAAGTTGATGTTTTCTCCTTGGTCTTAGGGGCTGAGCTGACCACCTCAGCCAGCTGTGCTTGTGAGCCTCAGGCCTCAGTTTCTCCGTGGGTGTGAGCATGAGTGGTCAGCAACACCAGCGGCTAGTCCTGGCTATGCTACAAAATAGCTGTATAGCTGTGGGTGCTAACCTGCCCTTTCCAGGACTACCCTATAGCAAGAGAGGGTTGTAATAGGTGATCTTTCAGACTTTTTCTGAATTTTTTACTGTTTGTCACCCTGGGCTTAGCTTGGCATGCACTAGGAATACTAATAAAGGTTTACTGAATAAACAAATGAATGAATAGAGCAGGATGCCTTGGAGGGATCACATGAAAATAGTAAATTGCCTGTATCACAAACTTTTGGGGCAGCCTCCCTGGTGGCAGTTTCTTAGTGTTTAGGGTCTTATTTCAGGGTGAAATTCTTCCCTTGGGGTGATGGAGAGGGAGGAAGTGGGAGAGCTCAACCCTGAATCATGGAAAATGACCACACTGAAATCAGATCTTCTCTGCCGGGTGCAGATTTTTTCCCGAGTGTCAGCCTGCAGAGTTGGGTCATTGACCAGCTGCGATGCTGCACAGGTTGTATTTTTTCCAGCAACATTTGGTAGAACGTTTCAGGCTAGGGTGGGGGGAGGAGGAGAGAATGATCTGAACCAGATGTTTGGGGGCCATCTCTGTGACACAAGTGAGAAATTAGTTTTAAGTGATTATCCATGTGACCAGTCTGGGTGCACTCACTTTTCTGGGCTGAGGAAGCAGGCTTAGCTGGCTGCACCCTGACTGGAGAAGTAAGAGGTGATGAGGGTTGTGTGCATGTGTATACCTATGCTGGGAGAATATTTCCAGGAAAAGTCAAGTATAAATGGCTACATGGGATACCTGGGCAGATGGGTCTGCGATGGCTCTGAAGGGTCCTACAGCGGCATGGATGACCAATTTCAAGATGCTTCTGTGTGCACAGAACAGCACAGACTTAGAAGAAAATCACTTTCAGCGTGGAGCATGTGATGGACCCAGGAGTGTCCTGCAGGAATCAATCACTTAGGGTCATCCTGGATGCTTCTCGTGTGCCATCTGAGAAGGTATGGTTAGGTGGCAGTTGAAGACCGTCCTGCCATCCTTCCAGCTCTACATGGCTCCCATAACCTTTGTTCTATGTCAGCCTTAAGCTGCATGTAAGATGCCAGGCAGAGAGGGTTGGGAAACACTATATTGACTGACATGAGACTTATGGTGGGAACTGGGGCTCAGAATAGAAATTATATTGAATTCTAGAAAAGAAAATCACGTTTTCTGCATACATGCATTCATGACCCTCATGAGATCTGTGCTTGCAACAAAAATGAGTACAATGACGTGACAGAATTGCTGCCACTGGAAGTCCTGGGGATGCAGCAGGGACATAAAAGAGGGAGGGACAAAAATGCCCCCTTGAGAGCCAGGAAAGGCTTTATAAACAAGACAAGATCAAGATCTGAAGACCTGGAGTTCAGCTTTTAACAAGAGGCCAATAACAATCTTCCCTTTTATGTTTATTTTAAACCACAGAAGGCTACAGAGAGAATGACTTTAAACCTGCAATGGACTTTTGGCTTCCATGACAGGAAACCCACAGGCATTATTCCATCAGCCTCCATTCCCTCTGTCCTCTCTGGCTCACACTCTAGTATGCTCCCATTTTCCTTCTGCCCCATGGGAGGAAAGGAGAAATATTTCACTTGAGACAGACTGCTTATCAAGGGAGGGTGCTGCTGAACCTGAGTGGTCATCATTGGGCCTCTATGGGTTTGGGTGCCATCTGTCCATCTGCACCTGAATTGCAGGTGAAAAGGGCTGGGTGGAGAGGGGAGGTGATGGTCCTTTCTTCCTCCATCTCACAGGAGGCAGGACTACTGTTTGTCAACACAGCCACATTTGTTCCTACACCAAGACTGAAGGCATTCTGAACCTTCTCTATGTGTAGCACATGGGTTTAATTTTTTTTTTTTGGCTGGCCACTTTTTAAAAAAAGTAAAGTATAGTTGATTTACAATGTTGCATTACTTTTAGGTGTATACTTTTAGGTGTATACATTACTTTTAGGTGTATACAAAGTGATTCAGTTATGCATATATATATATATATTCTTCTTTAGTTTTTGCCCTTATAGGTTATTCCAAAATATTGAGTATAGTTCCCTGTGCTATACAGTAGGTCCTTGTTGTTTATCTATTTTATATATAGTAGTGTGTATATGTTAATCCTAAACTCCTAATTTATCCCTGCTCCCCACTTTCCCATTTGGTAACCATAAGTTTGTTTTTTATGTCTGTGGGTCTATTTCTTTTTTGTATATAAGTTCATTTGTATCATTTTTTTTTTAGATTCCACATATAAGCGATATCATATGATATTTGTCTTTCTCTGTCTGGCTTACTTCATTTAGTATAATAATCTCTAGGTCTGTCCATGTTGCTGCAAATGGTATTATTTCATCCTTTTTTACGGCTGAGTAATATTCCACTATACATACACCCCCCACACACACACACACACTCACAGTCTTATTCATCAATTCATCTGTTGATTAACTTTTAGGTTGTTTCCATGTTTTGGCTATTATAAATAGTGCTGAAATGAACCTTGGGGCACATGTATCTTTTCAAATTATGATTTTCTCTGGATATACGCTCAGAAGTGGGATTGCAGGATCATATGGTAGCTCAATGTTGTATAATGAGCCCTCTTATGGTAGGTAGGACAATGGCTTCCCAAAGATGTCCACACTCTAATCTCTGGATCCTGTGAACTGGTCCTGTTACGTGGTAAAAAGGACTTTGCAGATGTTGTTGAGGTTATAGAATTTAAGATAGGGAGAGCATATTGGTCTGTCCACATGGGCACAAACTGATCATTGAAGAGAACCTTCTCCAGCTGTTATCAGTCTCAGAGATGCAGTAGAAGGGGAGTCAGAGACATTGGAGGGGTGAAAGGGATTTGACCTACGTTGCTAGAGGGGACACATGGAAAGCAGGAGAAGGGATGCAGTTTCTAGGAGCAAGACCAGCCCCTGCTGACAGCAAGCAAGGGAACAGAGATCTCAGTCCTACATGCAACCTAATGGAGCTTGAAGGCATAGTCTTCTCACAGCCTCCCCTTAAGAGTCCAGCTGATTAACACGTTGACTTTGGCCTTGGGAAACCTAGATCAGAGAAACCAATTGAGTTAAGCCAGAGTTCTGATTTACAGAACCGTGAGATAATAGATTTGTGTTGTTTTAAGCCACTAAATGTGTAGTAATTTGTTTCAGCACCCAAGAGTCCTCTAGAGCAGTGTTATCCACTGAGCATTCAGTTATGATGGAAATGCTCTCTTCTACCCTCTGCCACACAGCAGCCACTTGCTGCCTCTGGCTATGGATCCCTTAAAATGTGACTACTGAGAAAATGAATTTTTAATTTTATTTATTTTTAACTAACTTAAATTTAAATAGCCATATGAGGCTAGTGGCTACTATATTTGATGGTGCATCTCTAGAGGGGTACCTTTGTTTCACTTACTATTTATTGAATAGGGCCCAGACTCTTCAAGTTACCAGTCAGCGTGTAGGTTTGGTCTAGTAGAGATGCAAATGTTTTCTGTCTAGTGGAAAAGATAACCCCAAAGGTTATGAATTTATTGCCTGTAGGACATTAACCAGTCTTATATCTAATCTAGCAATCTTATTCTGATGTTCTTTCTCTAGTGCCGATAAAATCTCAGTCCCTCAGATGTTCTATGAACAATTTTTACCAACCTGTTGGCCCCCTGCTTTAATGAGTTAGAAAAAGCTTTGACATTTGTTTCTACATTTGTCTCTACATTTGTGTCATGTTTCTTAGCTTCTTGAGAATCCTGCTATTATTAGATACTGTTATTATCCTCATTTTATAGATGGTGAAACTGAGGCACAGAGAAGTAGATAAGTTGTTCAAGGTCACATAGTTAATGAGAGTTACAGTCAGTGTGACTCCAGAGGCCATAATATTTGTTTGAACATTGATTCTAAAGAAAACATCAGAGCCTCTTGGAACTTGCTTTGGGGGAGCCCTGAAAACTGAATGTTCATAAGGCAGAGAGATGCCTACACAGGGTTTAGTACACATGCATCTGGAAATCATGCCAAGGAAGGAAAAAGAAGCTACTTCCTGGAAGCTGCTTTTCTTATTTCTAAGGTTAAGTTATTTTTGCTTGTTTTTTGCTGAGGAAGCTATAGAAAGAAGATACCAGAACTGTCAGCAAGTGACTGCTAGTTTCCCATTTCAGACATGTCTAGTAAAGTGTTCATCGGCAGAGTCACATCCAATAACTGTTGGAAAAAGATTCCCCCCAACCCTCGCCCCTCTTGTGATAATGTCAGTAAGTTGAGTTTTCTATCTCTGGGAGGTGACAGCTGTGCAAGGGCCACTTGATCTGTTGCTGAAGGCCTAGGGCCCGAGGCTCCACCAGCAGTGAAGCGGAGATGCTCCCCTCTCCACACTTAGCCTGACACTGGGTTTCCCCAAACCTTCCTTGCTGCTACATCACCAGGTGACATTTGTAATGTCTGTCCCTTCTTCTTGGAGTTCCTAATCCATTATTCTCTTTAAGGAGGACCACTATGAAAATGACTTCACCTTGAGAAGAGAGTGGGTTTGTGAAGGATATGGACTTATGCCCATTTTTTGTAATGGTTTAAAAGATTAAAAATCTTTTATCATAAACAAATGGTATCAATGATCATAGCTATTACTTTTGAGCTTATATGTGATAAACATGTGATTGCCATTTAATATACATTGTCTTAATTACTCTTCCCAATCATCCTAAAAAGTAACTCTAATTTTCTATAATTCTATAGGTGATGGAACAGACCTGTAGAGGCTGACATGATGACAGAGGCAGGATGCACCCCTTGATCTGTATGATCCGAAGCCTGTGCTATTCTGAGTATTAGAAAACATATAAAGCTCAGTATCTTTGATTTTTGTGTCTCTAATACCTAACACAGTGTCTGAGTTTATTGGTGCTTCATTAATATTTGCTGAATAAATGAATGCATCCTGTACACACCCAAAAACTCAGTGAGCAAGACACTGGTTTTTGTACCAGAGAGACTTGAGATAGAATCTTGGCTCTGCCATTTATTAAATAGTGACTTTTGGGAAGTTATTAACTTTTCTGAGTGTCAGTTTTCTCATCTGTAAAATGGGGATAAGTAATGCATTCCTTTCAGGGTTACTGTTGAGAATCAATGACCATATGTGGAGAAGAACTAGCAGTGGCACTGCTTAGCACATTGTAATCACACCATCAGTGGGAATGACGATGATTGTTATTTTTAATATCTCTTTGCTCTTCGTCCCCAGTCAGAGTTGGAATTAACACAGTGCTTCCCTGACTTTAACATGCTCACAGATCACCTGAGGATATTGTTAAAATGCAGTTTCTGACTTAGTAGGTCTGGAGCAGGGAACAAGGGTCTGCATTTCTAACCAGCTCCCAGGAGATGCCAGAAGCTTCAAGGCTCTAACAAATCTTTAAGAATTAAAATGACAAAACATCACCTTACATACAGGGCAAGCTCCACCATTCTCTGTTCCTTCACTGGGGAAGATGAAAATACGATACTTGGGATGGAAACCCTAACTGAAATAACATGATTTCATTGTTTTCTTAGACTAAGCTAAAAACAGCGTTAGAAGTTTAAGGGCCAAATTTCTGTCGGTTTTTGCCAGGCTACATCTTTGGCATTTTGTTGTTAGAATCCTTTCTCCATTGTGTGATATATCAAGACATTTGTTTCCCCTCATGAACCCTGTTAACTATCTCTTCACAGCCTCTTACCATCTTCAGCTCAGTGGCTTTTGACAGGTGCATATTAGACCAACTCAGTTAGGATGGGCAGGTCACATGTCCAACACCTGGCTGTTACTCATTTTCAAACTAAATATACCATTTTATGTTTGGTAAAAATGCTTTTCAGATGAAAATGAAAATTACAATGGGAAATCGTAGCCGACAAGGGAAAAGAATCATTTGTGGTAATATCTCTCATAATTAGGGGTAATTCTGACAAATGCAGACATTTTAGAATTCCCACACATCCTCCCCACAGGTCAGGGAAGAGTGCTTTCTACAAGGCAAAAGCCTGAGCTATTCTCCTCTTTCCAGCCCATAGAAATATTGGTGAGCTCCATGGCCATCCAGCTTACTGCTCTCAAGAAACATGTTTTATTCCACCCCTGGTGAGCAATTAGAAGTTTTATGGCTTAAGCCATGAGCAGGGTAGAGCCTGGGCTGGGGAATTGGTCATGGGGTTTAATCAGAACTTTGGTTTTTACACTGATGAAAAATATGCACTGTATTCTCTGTCCCAGAACAAATTGATCACTAGCGTACGTATAAAATAGAGCAGATTGCTTGTACTCTCATGTTTCATCCAGAGGATATTTACAAAATAGTTTTTCCTTTTAGTATACTGGGTCACCCTGTGATTACAACATGATTGAGGGTTGGTGTAGGTGTGTACCTGCCATACCCCTGTGCTACTCTACTGGGCTCCTGTGGCTTCAACTGCCTTTAGGTGATCTCAGCTCTCAAGCATGCTTGTGCAGAGACTTGTGTTTTGGAACAAAGTGTCATGGGTAGAGTTGCTCATCTCTACAACAGGATGGGTGGTATGAGGGAGGGCTTTGGAACCAGATGGGTCTGAGTTTGAATCCCAGATGTACCACTGTTATGTTGCTCATAGGTGATATGGTTAGGGTGAGGCAAGGGAGGCTCCCAGAACCTAAATTTAAGGTGGCACTCACACTTGTACAAGCCTGAGAGTGAGTGCTTCCTTAAATTTTTGCACTTAGGTGCCTCTCTTCCCTTACCCTAGTCTAGTCTTGGTGTGTGACCAGGGGCAAGTCACTCACCTCCCTCAGTCTGGTCCCTCAACTGTAAAATGGGGGTAATAAGTATCTCATGGGATTGTCATGAAGGTTAAATAAAAGGATATTTGTAAACTTCTTGACACAGTGCCTGGAACTGAGATCAATAATAAGTGTGTTTAGTTTCAATTCACCCATTAATTGAGCATCTTGAGTAACTCCCTTTTAGGGTAGCTAGAGTTAATCCCTTTTGTCCTTTGGAGGAAAAATGGAATTGAGGAATAGTTAGAAGTGCCTTTATTTGGGACATTTTTTCTTTTGAGTTATTTAGGAAATAATTTATTTTAAATCTCTTTTTACATATTTCGATTTCTCACAAAGTATAAACTGTTGCACTAGCTAAACTGAGAACAGGAAACGAAGTGTGTCTAGTTTTGTGCAGGACAGAGCTGGGGGCTCCCCGGAGAGCAAGCACTTCATCGTGGAGAGATGGAATGTCTCATCCAGAGAGTGAAGCACCTGGGCATTTGGGCAGGATGCATGAATTTCTGCTTGTCCCAAGGTCTGGGATGGAGCCACGAGGCTTTGCATCCTGGTGCTCTGTCACTGTGCTCACTCACTTAGCACACACTCAGAGCAGCTTAAATTTCTACTTGTAGGAGTGTGAGCTTTTCCTGCTTTTTTTTCTCCTTGCTTGTTTTTTTTCTGGTAGGAAGCTGACCAAGGCATTCATGGTCAGGATGAAGAGGGGAATCTGTTAGAAATCTGGTGTGGTAAGATGAGAAGCTCTGAGGGGCTTGATTCTCCCAATTGATATTCTTGCCATGTTGCTCTAAAGAAAAAAAAAAAAAGTCTCATGATTTTTTTAAGCTCCCAAGGTTGGTGCAGTTAACTAGATAAAAACCAGGTACTACAGATTCTAATAGACTCCCCTGCTTGTCTTTGGAATATTGCTCCTACCTGGATTGCTGAGGGATAATGACAGTGATTGAGTTATACTCTTTTTAAAAATTATTTATTTTTGAAGTATAGTTTATTTACATTATTATGTTAGTTTCAGGTGTACAGGAAAGCAATTTGGTTATACATATATATGTATATAGCTATAACCTTTTCTCAAATCTTTTCCATTTTAGTTTGTTACAAGATTTTGATTATACTTCCCTGTGCTATACAGTTAATCCTTGTTGTTTATCTATTTTATGTATAGTAGTGTGCATCTGTTAATCTGATACTACCATTTTATCCCTACCCTGCTCTTCCTCTTTGGTAACCATAAATTTGTTTTCTATGTCTGTGAGTCTGTGTCAATTTGTGTCTATCAAATAAGTTCATTTGTCCTATTTTTTAGATTCCACATATAAGTGATATAGTATAGTTATATTCTTGACTTCTGATTACATCTGGATGTCTTTGCCATCTATTTAAGGATTCTCTATCTCAGTTTCTTAATCTGTAAAACAGGAAATTTAATTTTTGGACCATCCTTTTGTAGAATGAACCAATTCTGAGGCTTTTGTGTTTGTGTGTGTGTGTGTGTGTGTGTGTGTGTGTGTGTGTGTGTGTGTGAGAGAGAGAGAGAGAGAGAGAGATAAGGGCTGTCTCCCAGACTTGGAGGTTATAGTAAGCCTAGACTTAACGCTTGATTCACAAGCTATGTAATTAGTTCTAGGCCAGATACCACTTAGGAAGAGGAGTCAGGACACTTATTTCACTGCATTTTCCTGCTAAGCCTGGATTTTTTTAATCTTGGAGTCCCAGGTAGTTCCTACCAATTGATTAGAGTTGTTTCATAGGATGGAACCTATTTGCGATTCTGAGCCTAAGGGATTAAAAGAAGCGAAGGAAGAATCTTCTTTGACTTGGAATAACTTAGAAGCTGGCTTGATAGATGAGACCTAGGTGAACTGACCTGAGTAGGATCTAAAGAAAGGCATAATGAATGTATAAAGATTTGGAGATTGTAGGACATAAACTAAAACTCCTATAGAAATTCTGTGAAAATCAATCTGACCTGGAGGATTTAGGTGGTCAGCTTAACTGGAATCTTTAAGGTGGCATTGGAGTTGAATTGAAGGAGGGGCAGAGCAGACAGAGAAAGCCTTAGCAGGAAAGAACCCTTTGTGGGGATGAGTTGGAGGAGGGCAATGCTTATTTATTATGGTTAAGATAGAAAATAATGTTAAGTAATTTCAAAACATGTAAGTTAGATTGATCTATTTTGAATGCTAATAAATTAAAAGAATATGCTAGATTTGTCTATATTAAATACTTACTAATTCTAGACTAAATATAAACTTATTCTTACACTGTTAAAAGAGCTCCTGGACAATTACACAGATTGAATTTCCCATGTGGATATCAGAATAGTACAGTGCAAAGAGCCATGGGTCTGAAGTTGGAATTGAAGAACTGGGAGACATATGGAGTGACTTCTAGGTACCAGACACTGTGCTAGGCAAGTTACACATGTCATTTAATTGAGTTTTCACTCATCAGATATTTGACTTCCCCTGTGCCAGATATAGGGACACAAAGAGGAACAAGGTATAGGTCAGGTATAGGTCTTTTTCTGAGACTGTCTTAGATTAATGGGGCAAATAGAGCCATAAGCAGACCAACATAATTTTAAGTATATGTTGGGAAAAACTCAGTCTTCCTCCTATGTATTTCTTTTACTCCCACCTGCTACCATACTCACAACACTTCTGACATGAGATGTGCGGGAGGTTTCCCCCCACTAAGTAATTTTCTGTGATATCAGCTGGGTGCCCTACAATTTAACTCAATTCTGACACTATCTACCTGGAAATAGGGTCAGATCCCATAAGTTAAGGGCTTGGTCCCACAAGATGGCCCCACCCAGCTCTGCAAGTCTAGGCTGTCACCTGTGCTTCTGACAGGTGGTTATACATCAGAGGTCCCCTGACCCCCTACTTGGGTTTGACTAGTTTGCTAGCTCAGTTCACAGAACTCAGGAACACAATTGCTTACTGTTTACCAGTTTATTATAAAAGGATATGATAAAGGATACAGATGAATAACCAAATGGAAGATACAGATGAATAACCAAATGGATATGATAAAGGATACAGATGAATAACCAAATGGGCAAGGATGTGGGAAAGGGCAGGTTGCTTCCATGCTCTCTCCAGGCATGAACATTCAGGTGTTCACCAGCCCAGAAGCTCCCTGAACTTTATATTTTTGGGATTTTTATGGAGGCTTCATCACATAGGCATGATCAACCATTAACTTCATTTCCAGCCCCTCTCTCTTCTCTGGAGAATGAGGGGTGGTGTTGAACTGAGAATTTCAAGCTTCTAATCATGGCTTGGTCTTTCTGGTGACCAGGCCCCAACCAGGAGCCCACCCAGAGTTGCATCATTAGAACAAAAGACATTATTCCTTTAACCCAGAAAATTCCAAGAGAATTTAAGAATTTGGTATCAAGAATTGGGTTCAAAGACCAAATACTAAAATAAAACATGCTCCTAGTGCTCTTATCACTTAGGAAATTACAAGGGTTTTAGGAACTCTGTGGCAGGAGCAGAGACCAATATATATATTTTCTATTATCTTACAAAGTAGGATGTCAGACATCTGAAGGGTATATTATGGAATATATATTACTGCTCCCCTGATGCTCCCACCAGTTCCATAGGGGTAAATATTACTCTCCCCATCTCACAGACAAGGAAACCTGGGCTCAGAGAGAGCTGGAAACTACCAGAGGCCACATCAACAATCAGTCACAAGTAGGAACTAACCCTCAACCAAAAGCTCTTTCCTAAAGGAGAAAGAAGTGCTTGCATTCAGGCATGGCTCTGTTGCTAGGGAGCTGAGATAGCTCGATCATGTCATTTCACCTCTGTGGGCCTCAGTATCCCCCCTGTGTAACAAAAGGAGCTGAGATGTGGAGTGTCCAGGGTTCCTTCTGTTTCTGACATGAGGATGACTTGCCTGTAGTCTTCAGATTTAACCTCCGTTTGACACTGCTATTGGGGAGATATGATGGTTCGGCCCTCACATTGCGCAGACAATTTCTCTCTGCTCAAACACCTGGTAGGGACATCTCACAAGTTGTCCCGTGGAACATGGAAAGAGAGTTGCCTTTGGTGAGGGGTCTAGCCAGGCTCATTCATTCTCTTGCCTTGCCTTACTGGTGTGTTAATTGGAAATAAAAAAGCCTGCATGCAAGGCTGGCGAATGAAAGAGAAGGTTAAATTTTCTATGAGCTAAAGCTTTATAACACAATGTTTCTCTTTTCTACCTCTGTCCTTCTCGTGGCTGAGGATTTGCCCTAATTGGGGGCTTTTGTTTTAGAATTTGGCATCTTTGAGCCTTGAGAAATGGGGCTTTTGTATGAAAGAGCAGGATATGTCACAGGTGGCTCAGGACAAATGATTCAGACTTTTCTCTTAGGACTCAGGTTGCAATTGGGGGTGTAGATTAATTGTAACAAGGTGTCAGAAAAGATTTCACAAATAAGTATGACAAACTTAACTCAACACATTGAAGTTATAGAAAGTTTAAATCAGATCCCTGAAACAACACAGATACTTCTATGTTCTAGCTGAAAAGTTAAACTTGTGCAAAGCTTTGCATGAAGGCAGCCCCAACAGGCAGGAACTTAAAACATAACTGAATATGCCACCCTAATCAAGAAATCTAACAGACTACTTATTGGGGCCCTTTGAAAAGAGAATATATAATCATTTCTGATCTCTCTGATACATATTTCTACAAATAACACTAGGGACAAGTGAAAACTGTTTTATGGTTCATAAGGAATCAACTCCATGAAACATGAGTTTCAGGTTGATCTGGCCTACACATGTCTGAATCCCTGAAGAATCTTTCAAAATAAGCAAAACCTTCCCCAGCAATATCAGAGGGCTCTTATCTGCCCTGTGTTCTATTCCCCTTCCTTTCTCCATCTACTTACAGAAGACAAAGACAACCAAAGAAAATTGAGTCAATTCAACACTTGTTACATTTATTCTTTTTCTGTAATTAAATATATTTTGCTAAGTATTCCCTCTCCTTTTTTGGCTTGGACAGGATGGATCTATTATGAAAAAGCCAAGTCATTTTAAAGGGAAAATAGGGCAGTAAAGGGTAGTGTGGCATTCTGGAAAGAATAAGAATGACTTTGTATTTGTGCCTGGACTACAAATCTTGGATCCTCTGTCTGCTCTTTGTGGGACCTTTGGCATGCTGTTGAATATCTCTATGCCTCCATTTCCACATCTGCAAAGTGGGAAGGATAAAAACTAGTTAGTAGTGTTATGTGAGAACTAAAGGATATCATGAATCACAGCATGAGTTATTTTTCCCAATTGCCCCTATCCTGAAAGTTTTGAGGGTTATCTACAGTAAAAAATGGCAGCAAGAGGGGCAAGAGTTGGAAATGTTGGAAAATGAGCCCATTAGTAGGATTATGCTTCCTGGTCCCCTTTTGACTGGGGGTGACCTTGGGCTGTGAATGGAAGAGATATATAACCCTTCATGTATTCAACATGAGACCCTCTCAAGCCCTCTTACTTGGAACTGGTTTCTTTGAGGTGGTGGCTGCTCTGTTAGCCTGGTCCCCAGAGTGAGTCTGATGAACAAAGCCTTCTGCTGATTCTCGATGGATATGCAGTGTGATCAAAAAATATATCTCTGCTGCTTTAAGCCACTGATATGTTGATGTTTGCTGTTATCACAGCAGAACGTAGCTTATCCTGAGTGATAAAATTAATCTTCAGATTACTGAATTTCCCTTTTGTGAAATTCATGAATCTTCATGGTAATACCATATTCATCATCTTTCAAGTTTCTGCTTAAAAATTCTATAGTTAATATTCGGAACAGTAGTGTCTGATTTAGCAATGACATGCCCAAGAAAAGTCTTCTTAAGGGTGATTTTGTTATTTGATTTAAGCCACATTGACTTTTCAGGCAGCACTAGCTCCAGAGAGACCAGTCAGTGTTCTCTGAAAAGACACAGTATCCTGACTTCACATGTTAATGACTCTCAGTTTTATATTCCTGGTCCAGATCTTTTTCCTGAACTGCTGGTTTGGTATCCAATTGCTGTTTGATGTCTCTGCTTGTATGTTTTATAGGCATCTCCAACTTGGTTTGGCTAAAGCACTATGAATTGTTTCCCAAACGCTACCCCACCTACTCTGTACTTGCTCTTTGCTATAATTCAAATGAAATCTCCATTGCTTACCCTGTGCTACAGGACCATGCCTGCCTCTTTGATTCCTTCATCCTTGATCTCTCCCCATTGTGCACTAATACCCAGTCATGGGAAATTGCTTCTGATTCTTAAACACAACCATTTCTTTCCAGTTTCTGGCTCTCTGCACTTGTTGGTCCCTCTGCTTGGATTCCTGGATCTTCCTGTGACAAATCTCCTTCTCATCACTGAGTTACCCCTCAGGCAGGGATAACTCTGTGTTGGCCTTAGCTAACATATTGCCTCCTTTCATCCCTAGAGATGTGCTCCCCACATTATACCACGTTACTGTCTTAACAGTGCTGAGCTTGTCAATACTAAGATAGGAAATTATCTTACTTACCTGATTAAGTGTTTACTCTCTGCCTCCTCATCTTCACTCAGAAAGTAAGGTCATTGAGGGCAGGGACTCTCTGTCTGCTTCACTCTGTATCACCAAGGCCTGGAAGTGCTTTCCTAGAACATAAAAGGCACTAAATAAATACTGGTGCTGTAGGTTTGGGTAGGCACGTTAATGGAACTATGCTGAATTTACGTGTGGTTCTGTCCCTTCCCCCATGAGGGACTATTGTCTGAAATATAGAAAAGCTCAGTGAATTCAATCAACAACATTCATTAAAGGAAAGCCTATTAGGCATGGGGCTAAGAACAGGGCATAATATAAGTTTCATCTCTGCCGACCCCAAGACTCTAAGGAACCAATCGCAGCTATCATCCATGGTGTGTATTTTATGTGTCAGGTACTGCAATATGCACTTTATATACATCACCTCATTTCACCCTCATACTTGCCCTTTGGTATCCCTATGGGATGTTTTTCTGAATATTTCCTCCTTTTTCTCTTCTGGACACATGGTATCATCACACTCCTGATCCCGCTATTGTTGGGTGGGGCCTTGTGATTAGTTCTGGCTAAAAAACAAACTTCAAGCTAAAGTGACACATGCCACTTCTGGAGCAGACACTTGATTGCCATTGAGAGGGTCTCTAGAGCTCATGTTCCCTCTGGCATGACTTCCAGATGTATGAGGCTGCCCTGGGTTCCTGAATGATGTGAGGAACAAAGCTCTCTCATTGACCCTTGATGGACATGTTGTGTGATCAAGAAATGCCCTTTTGCTATTTCAAAGTTGGGGATTATGTGTTACTGCAGCAGAACTCAACACATTCTGACTGATAGATGAGGTACCATGATCCCACTTTATAGATGAGACACTTCATGCTCAAGGAGGTGACTCACCCAGGGTCACTTAGCTAGCAAGTGGGGCACCAGAACTACATTATTTTTCTTATTCAATGATCTTAATCTGACTCCAAGCTCCCATTTCACATGCTGGCGGGAAATTCAGTCTCAATGGTTAATTTTGTATCTCTACTTTTTCTTCCCTAAATTTTAAAGAATATCCCAGGTGTCATCTCTGGAGTACACAGTTTTGAGAGACCTAGTTGACCTCATGGGTATCCCTAATGCTCTGCATGATTCATATACACCTGGAGGGTTTACTGATTCAGTGGCACCCTAAGACATAGGACTCAGCTCAGTCCTGGGTACACCTGTGTCTAGAGACCTCCATCCCTAAACGCTCCTGATACCACTCTTAGGACTGGGAAGGAGGGCCTTTACATTCTCACTGTACTGGGCATGTTTAGATCGCCCCTTCCTCCCTCCCTGTCTCCCTTCCACTCTTCCTTTTCTCCTTCCCTCTCACCCTTCATTCCTTGCTTCCTTCCTCCATTCCTTGCTTTCTTCCTTCCCTCTTTCCCCAGTATTTACTGTCTACTATAAACCAGGCCCTAGCCTTTGTGTTGAGGATAGAGAAGTGAAACAGACAGACAGAAACTCCTGCCCTCAGGATGTTCAATGGCAGAGAGTCATAGAGAGACAGACAACACATAAAATAAACAAGAAAATTGTATCAAAGCTTAGAAGAGTTTATTGCTACAGAGAAAGCAAAGTAGGGAAGAGTGATGAGAGGTGTTGGGAGGAGGTTGGGGTGAGCCTCACAGTTTGCACAAAAGCAAAATAGGTAATAAAACAAACTGGTGGGTATCTGGAAGAAGAGTATCCCTGGCAGAGGAAAGAGGACATGCAAATGCCAAGAGGGCAAAACAGCAGGCCTGCTGTGTGCTGGCAGCAGCAAGGAGCCTGGCATGGGGATGAGATGAAGGGCATTGAGGCAGATCAAACCCCACTTTTTATTTGGAATAAGATGGAAGCCACAGGAGGAATCTGGGCTGAGGAATGACGTGATCTGATTTCCATTTTAAAAGGGGAGAGAGTGTAGAGGGCAAGAGCTGAGGCACAGAGACCACTTGGGGTGTTACTTCAATAATTTCTTTAGAGTATTGGAGCACCTCCCTCCTTTGTTCCACTTTTAGGCATCACCCCAGCCCCTTCATATATGCTTCCTCCCTGCCTCCTCTTCCTTGCTCAGGGAAAGTTTGCTGCATATGTTTAGAGGGAAGACTTTCCCAGAAGACAGAAGGACTTCAACACCTGCAATTCTGAATTGGGCTGTCACATGAAGTTAGGGGCCACAGAGTCTCAACTGATGATCTTGAAGAGAGAGAGAAAATTGCAAAGACCAAAGCACAAATAGTGTTTATTCTTCCTGAATATGTCACAGCAACAGCAACAAAACACTAATCTCAATAAATACCCTGTCCCACAGGCATTGTGTTAACAGGCGCTCAAAGTAGGTACAGGGTACTTGAAAGGGCAGGGAGAAGAGGTCAGGAAGAAGAAAGCATGGAAGCGACTGTGTGTGTGTAGGTGGGGAGGGGACATCTTCTAGCAATTAAGGTAGAATTTCTGGGGCCAGGCACAGGAAAAGGTAAAACATTCCAGATAACTGTTGCAGGTAAAGTACAGAACATCCAGTTACATTTGCATTTCAGATAAACAGTGAATAGCTTTTTTTTTTTTTTGATACTCGGGCCTCTCACTGTTGCGGCCTCTCCCGTTGAGGAGCACAGGCTCCGGACGCGCAGGCTCAGCGGCCATGGCTCACTGGCCCAGCCGCTCCGCGGCATGTGGGATCCTCCCGGACCGGGGCACGAACCCGTATCCCCTGCATCGGCAGGCGGACTCTCAACCACTGCGCCACCAGGGAAGCCCAGTGAATAGCTTTTTAATATGAGTATGTTGCAAATGTTTCATGGGACATACTTACATTAAAAACTATTCTTCGTTGTTTCTTGAAAAGCAAATTTAACTGGCCATCCTGAATATTTATTTGCTAAATCAAATCTTGCAACTCTAATCTCAGGTGATGTTTGAATGCAGCCATGGTTGAAAACGACAGCCTGATTCTTCAAAGATGTCTATCGTTTAGGCAAAGATTTAGGGAATGAAGAGTCTGGAGATTTTGATGGAAGAACAAAATAGGAACAACGGCAGGACTTTTAAGAGCCTGGCCCATTTTGTAAGAGAAGAAGGGAATTGCATAATTGTGTAAAATATGCTTTGGAACCATTGGCTTACTTCTTTCTTACCTTCCTTTCATGTAGGAGAAAAATATATTTGTCAATGACCAGGGCTAACAATCATGACAGTTTATTTGTCTTTATATTGCATTTTCAATTTAATCTGAGAGTTGAGATATAGTTATTTCATGAAAAAAAAATCATTGGGATGATTTTCTTTTCTCCTGAACCCTCAGACATGGTATAGTAAAATAAAAATTCACACAAGCCTTGACAACATGAAGGGGAAGTTTCTGACTTAAAAGACCTCAAACCAAGAAAATAAAACTTAAGATGAATGGGGAGTGTCCCTCTCTGTTGTCACCGGCAGGGTCTCCTGGGGCTATTTATTGCAAATGGGTGAAAAGAACCATTCCTCAGGCTGGTCATGACTGTCCACCTACTGGGAAGTCCATCCATAATGTACATATTTTAGATGTTTCCTGTGTAGAACACTTATCCTTTTAATATTTGACCTACAGCACATATGTGTGGGGACTCTCATCTATTACGTGTTCCGGCTTCATGGATTTCTCTTTGCTCCAGTGGAAACTATTTTAGTAGACTTTCTTTGGACTCATGAAAATCTTCAGAGTTTGAAGGAAAGCCTCTGAAGTGTCTGTCTCCTTAAATTTTTGATACTACAAGGAAATTGGATTTCGCACATCTTGCAGTTTGCTCAACTTGGGTTGGATAAATATTTATTGAATACCTTCCAGGTGCGAGCACCTGGACTTGGGAGACAGGAAGGGGTAGTGGGAAGGGCATGGCATTTGTATTTCACAGGATTAGAACTCAAGTGACTTCCCTTCGACACTATCCTATTTGATATTTTCCAGTAACAAATAAGAGGTCCATCTGAATCCTAATCCTAACCCTAATAATGCTAATACAAAGTCAATACCATTCTAACACATACTAATGCTACTGCTGATGCTGATAGTGACAGCAACTGTAAAAGCAATCCCCGTTCTAATACTCTGTAGAATTCAGGGTGCTCCAGAGAAGCAGAATCAAGAGGATGTGTATATAGAGAAAATGATTTTAAGAAATCAGCTCACAAAATTATGGACACTGGCAAGTCCAAATCTGCAGGCTGGGCCAGCAAGCTGGAGCCCCAGGAAGGGACTGATGCTTCCTTTCAAGTCTGAAGGCCATCTGCTCCCTCTTGCTCAGGAGAGGTCAGCCTTTGTTCCAGCCAGTCCTTCAACTAATTGGTGGGTGGCCCACCCACATTATGAGGGGCAATCTGCTTTACTCCAAGTCCACTGATTTAAATATTCATCTCATCGGGAATTCCCTAGTGGTCCAGTGGTTAGGACTTTGTGCTTCCACTGCAGGGGGCATGGGTTTGATCCCTGGTCAGGGAGCTAAGATCCTGCGAGCTGCATGGTGCAGCAAAAAAAAAAAAAAAAAAAAAAAAAAAAAATCATCTCATCTAAAAACATTCTTACAGAAACATCCAGGATAATGTTTGACCAACAATCTGAGCAACATGGCCCAGCCAAGTTGACACATAAAATTAACCATCACATAGTCGTATGTATGCTAATATTAAAATGTACTAACATTGCCTTCGTCAGGGTTCCACCAGAGAAACATAGCCATTGGTTGATTGATTGATTGCAGAAAATTGGCTTATACCATGTGGGAGCTGGCTGACCAAGTCTAAAATCTTTAGGGCAGGCCACCAGAGAGGACATGCTAGAACTCTCAGGCAGAAGCTGGTGTTCTGCATTCCACAGGTGGAATTTCTTCTTCTGGAAAATCTCAGTTCTGTTCTTAAAATCTTTCAACTGACCTAATCAGATAATCTCCTTTATTTAAAGGCAACTGATTATAGGTGTTAATCCATCTACAAAATACCTTCTACATCTACATCTACCTAGCTTAGTGTTTGGTTGACACTTGGGTTACTCTAGCCTAGCCAAGTTGACACATAAAACTACTATCACAAACATAAAGCAACAAGCTCATGACTTGGCATACATACATGTCCAGTCATTTCTAGCTAGGATGGTAAGAGTTACAAAGGAAGACTATATATTAATTCTGACATTCAGAAGCTTATGATATAGTAGAGAAGATATGGTCAGACTTAAGTATTTATATGACAAGGTAATAAACAAACAGCTTATATTTACTGAACCATTAGAATGTATTGGTCACTGTGTAAGAGCTTCATACATATATGTTTTATATATATTATATATATATATAATTGAAGTCTAGTTGATTTACAGTGCTGTGTTATTTTAAAATGTACAGCATAGTGATTCAGTTATATATGTGTTTATATATTCTTTTTCAAATTCTTTTCCATTTTCGGTTTTTACAAGATATTGAATATAGTTCCCTGTACTATATAGTAGGTCCTTGTTATTTATCTATTTTATGTATGGTAGTGTGTATCTGTTAATCCCAAACTCCTAATTTATCCCTCCCGCTACCCTTTCCCCTTTGGGAAACATAAGTTTGTTTTCTATGTCTGTGAATCTGTTTTGTAAATAAGTTCATTTGTATCATTTTTCTAAGATTCAATATATAAGTGATATGATGTTATATTTGTCTTTCTATGTCTGACTTATTTCACGTAATAGGATAATCTCTAGGTTCATCCATGTTGCTGCAAATGGCATTATTTCCTTCTTTTTTATGACTGAGTAATCACATATATTTTTACATCTCACTTTCATGCAACACTATGAGATAAATATTATTATTTGTATTTTACAGTAGAGGAAACTGAGTCTCAGGAAGTTTAAGTTATTTGTCTAAGATCACACAGTTAGCACTTCTTAGAAAGAGGATGCTCATCTGGGACCAGCCAACAATCTTAGCCAAGATAGTAGGAATACATTTGGTGGAAGAGAAGTAGAGGAAGTGTTCAGTGGAGCCAGAGATGGGAGAGTCATAGGGGAGGTGGCACTGAGCCAGGCCTGTGGTCAGGGGGAGGACTTGAGTGGGTGGAACTGAGAATGAAGTGCTGAGAAAGAGCAGGGTGTTCTACAGGGAGGAGCAAAGGCCTGTAGAGTGGACACATATGTGGGGCACAGTGTTCTCTAGTGGCAGTGCCCTCAACCAAGGGGGGGTGTGAGAGAGGAGACAAGATGCATACACACAGCAAACCAGTCCAACATATGACATTTTTGGGTTGGGTAGATTTCTCAGGAAAGCCACTTAAGATGCTGAGTTTGGTTTCTAGATTAACAATGCCACCCCACTCCCCTTCCCTAGAAGCTCCAGTAAAACCAGGAGCCGAAGAGGCAGAACCCATTGGTGATATGGTCAATTAATGTTAATGGTAATAGTGAGAAGAGGAAGAAGAGAAGAAAGAAAAGAAGGTGAGGAAAAAGGAGGGAGCCTTCTGAGAAGGTCACTTTCTTCTCAGAGCCTGTAATTTTTCTGGCTCATTTGTAGGAAAGTGATCTTACATGCCGAGCTCATGTAAATTTTTGGGACACATTCTTATTGTTTTCTTAAGTCCCTGAGCCATAAGGAAAATCACAGAAAAACAGAGGATTTGAATATCTGAAAGCTGCTGGTCCAACCTGGCCGAGGCCGTATTTTGGGTGCAAAATTTATAAAATGCCTTAAAAGTATTTTCCACGGCACATTCTGTGACTTCACTCGGCCCTGCTTAAATGGTCTATTTTGGTTTTGAGTTCATAAAGCCCCTCTCTCTCTCTCTCTCGTCTCCCTGCTCAGGTTCACGTCCAGATAAAACAGCTAACTCAAATATGGTGTAAAAATATAAGCCCCTTTTAGCCTGGCTTTTCATGCTGTGCCCCAAAGTGTGCCCGGGTGTTGAAAGTGAAAAAGGGTGGGGCTGGGGGAAGGGTGTTTTTCCAGCCCAGGTTATGAGAGTGGGCACTTTCTTGAGCTTGTAGCCAGAGCAATTGCACCCTCGCTGCCGTGGAAACCATTCAGGAGGATGCCCGCATGCAGTGGTCGGTTGAGAGCTAGAAAACGTGCCAAAGTCAGCAGCTGGAGTAAGTAGAGTAAATCAAGTTAAGAGGGAACGGGACAAGATTTTGGAAAAGGAGAGAATACATGGGTCAAACCATTAACCAGACCTGCAGGGTTAAGATGATGAGATATAAATTGACTGGTATTTCCTGGGTTTAGGAAAGGAAGTCTGGATGGGATTTATATCTGGTCCTCTGGCCTTCGGGGCTCTCTGGTACCTCCCTTCCCCGCTGCCTGCCTGCCCAGTGGGCCTCAGGTGTGGGGCATTTAGAGAAGGATGGGGCGCAAGCCAGAAAGCTCTGGGTTTTGCTGCTATAAATACATTTATCCAGCCCGTCATCCTCAATTAGTGCTGGAGCGCCCACAATGCAGTGCTCTTCCTACAGGGTGCAGCGAAGACCACACAGGGCGCCCAAACCTCCCTGTTTTGGTCTTTAAAAACCTGACAGTTGTCTGTGGGGCATGGCCCTGGCCCTGTTGGAACTACGATGGTCAGAAATAATGGCTACGTGGGACTTGGTGAAAAGTGGATTGAGCCTCTAGGTGAGTCTGGAGGTTGGTTTGGGGGATCATTTTCCCCTTACCCGGGTTTGCTGACTCAGATGTTGATGCGGGAGCTGTGCTGCCGTCTGTGCTGTCCCAAAGGTGATAAAACATTCTTGTACCGAACTGCTTTGTATTATTTTTACTTAACCTTCCCTGTCTTGTGGTATTTGTTCCATCTTGCAGATGAGGAAATTGGGGCTCAGAGTGATTAAGTGGCTCACTCGTGGCCGCATAAGCTGTGCACAGCTGAGGCAGGACCGTGAGGTTGATAGTTATCTCCGTATTATAGATAAAGAAACTGAGGCTCAGAGAGGCTCACAAAGTACAAGGACACACAGTGAGCAAGGGTTGGAGCTAAGTCTTAAATACAAGGCTGTCTGACTTCACAGCCTCATTGAAATCCACCTGCCCTGAAGTCCTGTTCTCCCCACTGCTGTCCCTGTGAAACCACCTAGAAAATGCCTGATGGGGCCTCAGGATTGAAGAAGACAGCTGCTGCCTCCCTCCACCACCCCACATAGATTGCTCTGGGCTCTCTTCACAATCATTCTATACATTTATTCATCCATCCGTCCATCCATCCACTCAAACAATCACCAAGTGCTCATTGTGTCAGGACATGATCTGGGTGCTGAGGACACACCTGTGAATAAGCTGTAAACCCAGGAGTCATCCTTGACTCCTGTTTCTCCTTCCTTTCAATATCTCCACATCTTAGTCTGTTGCTGATCCTGTCAACACCACCTCCGGTTGGGAAGCCATTCCTTTCTCTCCTCTCCATGGCTCCATCCTATCCCCCAACCTCATCATCTCAGCAATAGCTTCCCAACTGTTTTTTTTTTTCTTTCTGTGTCCACCCGTCCATTCTCTACACAGCAGAGTGAGTTTTTAAAAAGCTAGATCAGATCACTTCACTCCCCTACTTCAAATCTCCCAATGGCTTTTCATTGTACTTAGAAAAAAAGACAGACTCCTTATCATCATGGGTAAGACCTTTCATAATCTGGCCCCCCATGAGTCTCTGACCTCATCTCCTACCACTTCTATTCATTCTCTCCCTGCCTGAGCTCCAGCCAAGCTAGTTTTGCTTCTGTTTTTCACATACCTCATTCCTGACTCAGAGCTTTGGCCCAACTACACCCCCTGTCTGGATGGCCATGGCCTGGGCCTGGCTCCTTCCTGCCCTCCTGTTTCAGCTCTAGTGTAGGCTCCTAGAAGTGTTTCTTGGCCTCCTAGCTTAAGAAGCGCCCCCCATCTTCCTCCACCACATTTCTGTATTCTGGTTTCACTTATCAATCTCTAGTATCCTTTGTAATTTGCTTTTTTATTCTTTCTCTGCCCATTAGAATTCCATCCCAGTAGGCTAGGGACCAAGCCTCTCTCCTTCACTGCTGTATTCTCAACACTTCAAACAGTGTTTGTGTGAGATAGGCACTCAGCAAATGTTTGTTGAACAAACAAGATAGATAGAGACAATCTCTGCCTTTACAGAGTTTATAATCTAGCTGGAGAGATTAAAAAATTGTTAAGTATTTATTAATACTACCAGATGCTTAAAGATCCATGTGATTTCAGAATCCCTAATTCTGACTGTTGTTTTCAGCAGCTGCCCTTTATCTCCGTGGTCCATGTTGGCTCCTAGGTCCTTTTGTCCACATTTTGGATGTGAGGGATGAGGCCAGCGATCAGAGCACAGCTGTTCAACAAAAGTTTTGACTGGTAAGTCACTGGAAGATAATTTTGGGGGTGATACAAATTAGAATGAAGACTTCTGTTATTTCTGTTCTGCAGGAAATTAAAGACCTGAACCTTGGCATCTTTTGTGAGTTTTCACCTAAGGGTCCTAGTTTGGCCCTCTGGAATCTTGCAGAATATGCCTGATGTCTTTTCTCCTTATGAACTGAAATATGTTCATTTCCAATATTTTGTAATATACAGCCAAGTATAGAGAAGAAAATTACTTAAAATCCCATCCATGAGAGATAAAGGCTATTAATACACTGGTGTTTTTTTCTGCTTGTATTTTTGGTACGCAATATAGAAATCCATTCATCTCTATCTGTCCATCTAGAATTTTTTGCAAATTTGAGATCATGGAGTATGTATAAAGTGGCATGTTTTCAGAATAGGAAAAATCAGTGAGGAGAGACTGGATGAGGGCTATGAGTAGGCAGGGCCAGGCTCCTGTAAGCCCTGTGAGGCACCGTGAGAAGGTTGGCTTTTATGCTAAGCGTGATGGGGAGGCATTGGAGAATTTTAAGAATGGCAGCACCATGATGAGGTTCACATTTTGGTCAGCCCATTCCTACACTCTCCCCGCACTGGAGGCAGGTGGGAAATTAGGAGGCTGTGTTAGTGATCCAGGTAAGAGATGGGGAGGGTGCAGAATAGAGAGATAGACAGGAGTGGCAAAGTGTAGAGGACTTGCTGGTTGATTGGAAATTGGTATGTGAAGGAAAGGGAGGGATTCTTTGTTGGTGAGCACATGTATACAAGGCTTTCACATAATGATGCTCTGGGTATCCTAACTATTTAAGAATTGCATCTGATTCAAGACACATTGAAAGACATTAGAACAGGTTTACAGACTTAACAGACAAGGATAGAAACTGATGTTCAATAGTATGATATATTACCGTGATTAACTGCTTTCATAAGAAGAGCTGATGACTATATGATCACTTCATTTTAAAGAGGGGGAGGTGCCTAGGTGTCAGTAAGTTTCCTTCTGTGCAAACAAGAATGATTAACTTCAATTATGGCTGCCTTTGGAGAACTGTGCAGGTCTTTTAGTGTGCTTCAAACTATTTCATTTAGACATTTTGGAAAAACATACATCCTTATTCATAGCAATGGTTACTGTTCTGATTTATAAGTTCTGCTCCACTGTAAATCATTCAAAACTCAAAAATTAAATTTTGTTGCATAACACTTTGATGGCTCTATGCCTGAGCAAAGGGCAGGAGGAATGCAATTTTTCTTACTGCCAATTACGATTGGACCTCTTTTCATTATGTCTTTTTTTTTTTTTTAATAGAGCAAATGGTTTAAGTCATATATATATATATATATATTTATATGGTACATTAATGCTCTGTTAAGAAATACATTCAAAATTTGACTTTAAAAAATGGTATGCCTTTCATCATTAGTTCAATCTTATTTATTTCTAGAATTATGTATCCCAAGCATACTAAAAATTTAATATAAATTCCCATGTCTAAAGCATAGATGGATGTCTATGGGGCTTGACCATTTAATTGCCTTGGGTGCAAACATGAATTATTCAGTTATACTCACATGAGCAGGAGTGGGTCTTTTTACAGATGTACTTGATCTTTCTGACATTGCTCAATTCTCCTTTCATATATTTCTTTCCCTCTCTCCTAGGAGGATGGGATTAGTTTGGTTTCCTTATTTGGGGAAAGGAAGGAAGCCACACCTACTGAGTGGCTACTGTGCTCTGGGGCCTGGGGTACTCTATTGCACTTTCACTAAGTCTCCCCTACGGTCCTTCATAGTCTTGGTTTTACAGATGATAACCCAGAGTCAAAGAGGTTTGGAGACTTACGAAGCATCACACAAATTCTAAATCATAGAGTCAGAATTCGAACTCAGACCCATTTGGTGCCGCAGTGCGCTATTTCCTCTTCCTCATGGTGAAAAATGAAATGTATCCCTTGTAACCTTTGTTCTCACTGTCAGCTAAAGACAACACATGTTCCTGCTATTGGCCTGACACATAATGTTTGAGGATTTCCCCCTTGAAGAGCCTTAGTGCTTTTGTTATCCAAGTAGTTAAAAGAAAGAAAAAGAACTGGAAAAAAGAAGATGATTTAATAAGTACTCATTGAGCAAGTCCTGGGCACCATGCTGGCTGCTGCGGGAGGGTTCCTGGGGGTGAGTCAATGGTTCTGAACAATCTCTGCTTCCAGGAGCTGGTCAGAGGGCATGTTGACTGTGAGGACAATGCACTGATTCTGTGATGGAGGCTGGGCACGAGGAGAAGGTTGCTGATGGTGCTGTCAGGTGTTGGGGAAGGAAACCTATAGAGGATGTGGCATTTGGACTGGACTTTGAAGCTAGGTAATAGTCAGAGAGGCAGATCAAGCAGGACAGGATTTCAGGCTCAAGGACCAGCATGAGGATGGTTCGCCCATGAGAGGTCAGGAAGTATGTGTTTACATATTTGTGCCCTTATTTCCAGTCTCTTGCTCAGGGAGAATTTTCTGGCAGGTCCTTGTCTTAGAACAGAAGGCAAGTCAGAGCCTGGGTGCCGGGGTGGGATTCTGTCCTGAGGGGACCTAGGTGTCTGGAGAAGCAGGCTCACCTGGTGAGCCTTTAGGACAGCCACAAGGAGAGCCTGGGTCCCAGCCTCAAGGGCTGAGCCAGAGACCCAGGGAATGGTATCAGTTTACCCACCCCTGACAGTGTGTAAATTGTTTTACTGTAGCTTAGAACCACTGCTAGATCTTTTGTGAGAAAAGATTTATATAAATCTACATTCCATTTTGATACACACAGAAAATATTATGCATTAAGTTAACCCTCATCTGATAAAGGGACTAAAACCTATATATATATGTATATATATATATATATATATATATAACCCTCATCCTCATCCTCACAAGAACATACATTCATTTTCTTTTTTTAACATCTTTATTAGAGTATAATTGCTTTACAGTGGTGTGTTAGTTTCTGCTTTATAACAAAGTGAATCAGCTATACATATACATGTATCCCCAAATCTCCTCCCTCTTGTGTCTCCCTCCCACCCTCCCTATCCCACCTCTCTAGGTGGTCACAAAGCACCAAGGTGATTTCCCTGTGCTATGTGGCTGCTTCCCATTAACTATTTTATATTTGGTAGTATATATAAGCCCATGCACTCTCTCACTTTGTCCCAGCTTACCCTTCCCCCTCCCCGTGTCCTTAAGTCCATTCTCTACATCTGCATCTTTATTCCTGTCCTGCCTCTAGGTTCTTCAGAACTATTTTTTTTCAGACTACATAAATATGTGTTAGCATACAGTATTTATTTTTCTCTTTCTGACTTACTTCACACTGTATGATGGACTCTAGGTCCATCGACCTCACTACAAGTAACTGAATTTTGTTTCCTTTTATGGCTGAGTAATATTCCATTGTATATATGTGCCACATCTTCTTTATCCATTCATTGGTTGATGGACACTTAGGTTGCTTCCATGTCCTGGCTATTGTAAATAGATTTGCAATGAACACTGTGGTACATGACTCTTTTTGAATTATGGTTTTCTCAGGGTATATACCTAGTAGTGGGATTGCTGAGTCATATGATAGTCCTATTTTTAATTTTTTAAGGAACCTCCATACTGTTCTGTACAGTGGCTGAATCAATTTACATTCCCACCATCAGTGCAGGAGGGTTCCCTTTTCTCCACACCCTCTCCAGCATTTATGGTTTGTAGATTTTTCGAAGATAGCCATTCTGATCAGTGTGAGGTGATACCTCATTGTAGTTTCGATTTGCATTTCTCTAATGATTAGTGATGTTGAGCATCCTTTCATGTGTTTGTCAGCAATCTGTATATCTTCTTTGGAGAAATGTCTATTTAGGTCTTCTTCCTATTTTTGGATTTTTTTTTTCTTATATTGGTCTGCATGAGCTGTTTGTATATTTTGGAGATTAATCCTTTGGAAGTTGCTCCATTTGCAAATATTTTCTACCATTCTGAGGGTTGTCTTTTCATCTTGTTTATGGTTTCCTTTTCTGTGCAAAAGCTTTTAAGTTTCATTAGGTCCCATTTTTAAATTTTTGTTTTTATTTCCATTTCTCTAGGAGGTGATGTATGTCATAGAGTGTTCTGCCTATGTTTTCCTCTAAGAGTTTGATAGTGTCTGGCCTTACATTTAGGTCTTTAATCCATTTTGAGTTTATTTTTGTGTACGGTGTTAGGGAGTGTTCTAATTACATACTTTTACACGTAGCTGTTGAGTTTTCCCAGCACCACTTATTGATGAGACTCTCTTTTCTCCATTATATATTCTTGCCTTCTTTATCAAAGATAAGGTGACCATATGTATGTGGGTTTATCTCTTGGCTTTCTATCCCATTCCATTGATCTATATTTCTGTTTTTGTGCCAGTACCATACTGTCTTGATTACTGTAGCTTTGTAGTGTAGTCTGATGTCCAGGAACCTGATTCTTCCATCTCTGTTTTTCTTTCTCAAGATTGCTTTGGTTATTTGGGGTCTTTTATGTTTCCATACAAATTGTGAAGTATTTTGTTCTAGTTCTGAAAAAATGCCATTGGTAGTTTGATAGGGATTGAACTGAATCTGTAGATTGCTTTGGGTGGTATAGTCATTTTCACAATATTGATTCTTCCAATCCAAGAACATGGTATATCTCTCCATCTATTTGTATCATCTTTAATTTCTTTCATCAGTGTCTTATAGTTTTCTGCATACAGGTTTTTTGTCTCCTTAGGTATTTTATTCTTTTTGTTACAACTGTAAATGTGAGTGTTTCCTTAATTTCACTTTCAGATTTTTCATCATTAATTTATATGAATGCAAGAGATTACTGTGCATTAATTTAATAGCCTGCTACTAGAGATAATCAAATTCATTGATTATCTCTAGTAGTTTTCTGGTAGTATCTTTAGTATTCTCTATGTATAGTATCATGTCATCTGCAAACAGTGACAGCTTTAGTTTTCTCTTTCAATTTAGATTCCTTTTATTTCTTTTTCTTCTCTGATTGCTGTGGCTAAAACTTCCAAAACTATGCTGAATAACAGTGGTGACAGTGGAAAACCTTGTCTTTCTCTTGATCTTAGAGGAAATGGTTTCACTTTTTCACCATTGAGAACGGTGTTGGCTGTGGGCTTGTAATAGATGGCCTTTATTATGTTGAGATAAGTTCCCTCTGTGCCTATTTTCTGGAGGGTTTTTTATCATAAATTGGTGTTGAATATTGTTGAAAGATTGCATCTATTGAGATGATCATATGGTTTTTATGTTTTTTTTTTAACAAACTCCTTCAGTTTGTTAATATGGTGTATCACATTGATTGATTTGCGTATATTGAAGAATCCTTGCATTCCTGGGATAAACCCTACTTGATCATGGTGTATGATCCTTTTAATGTTCTGTTGGATTCTGTTTGCTAGTATTTTGTTGAAGATATTTGATCTATGTTCATCATTGATAGTGACCTGTAGTTATCCTTTTTTTGTGACATATTTGTCTGGTTTTGGTACCAGGGTGATGGTGGTCTCTTAGAATGAGTTTGGGAGTGTTCCTCCCTCTGCTATACTTTGGAAAAGTTTGAGAAGGAGAGGTGTTAGCTATCTAAATGTTTTATAGAATACACCTGTGAAGCCATCTGGTCCTGGGTTTTTGTTTGTTGGAAGATTTTTAATCACAGTTTCAATTTCAGTGCTTGTGAGGATCTGTTCATATTTTCTATTTCTTCCTGGTTCAGTCTCAGGAGGTTGTGCTTTTCTAAGAATTTGTCCATTTCTTCCAGGTCATCCATTTTATTGGCATAGTGTTGTTTGTGGTAATCTCTCATGATCCTTTGTATTTCTGCAGTGTCAGTTGTTACTTCTCCTTTTTCAGTTCTAATTCTATTGATTTGAGTCTTCTCCCTTTTTTTCTTGATGAGTCTGACTAATGGTTTATCAATTTTGTTTATCTTCTTAAAGAACCAGCTTTTAGTTTTATTGATCTTAGATATTGTTTCTTTCATTTGTGTTTCATTTATTTCTGATTTGATCTTTATGATTCCTTTCCTTCTGCTAAATTTGGGGCTTTTTTGTTCTTCTGTCTCTAATTGCTTTAGGTGTAAAATAAGTTTGTTTATTTGAGATTTTTGTTGTTTCTTCATGTAGGATTTTATTGCTATAAACATCCCTCTTAGAATGGCTTTTGTTGCATCCCATAGGTTTTGAGTTATCTTTTTTTTTTTTTTTTTTTTGTGTGTGTGTGTGGTATGCAGGCCTCTCCCATTGTGGAGCACAGCCTCCGGATGTGCAGGCTCAGCGGCCATGGCTCACGGGCCTAGCCACTCCGTGGCATGTGGGATCTTCCCGGACTGGGGCACAAACCCATGTCCCCTGTATCGGCAGGCGGACTCTCAACCACTGTGTCACCAGGGAAGCCCAAGTTATCATGTTTTTATTGTTATTTGTTTTTAGGTATTTTTTGATTTACTCTTTGGTTTCTTCAGTGATCTCTTGGTTATTTTGTAGTGTATTGTTCAGCCTCCATGTGTTTTTATTTTTCACAGATTTTTTCCTGTATTGATATCTATTCTCATAAAGTTGTGGTCAGAAAAGATACTTGATATGATTTCAATATTCTTAAATTTACCAAGGTTTGATTTGTGACCCAAGATATGATCTATCCTGGAGAATGTTCCATGAGCACTTGAGAAGAAAGTGTGTTCTGGTTTTGTTTGGATGGAATGTTGTATAAATATCAGTTAAGTCCATCTGGTCTAATGTATTATTCAAAGCTTGTGTTTCCTTATTTATTTTCAGTTTGGATGATCTATCCATTGGTGAAAGTGGGACGTTAAAGTCCCCTACTATGATTGTGTTACTGTCGATTTCCCCTTTTATGGCTGTTAGCATTTGCCTTATAAATTGAGGTGCTCCTATGTTGGGTGAATAAATATTTACAATTGTTATACCTTCTTCTTGGATTGATCCCTTGATCATTATGTAGTGTCATTATTTGCCTCTTGTAATAGTCTTTATTTTAAAGTCTATTTTTTCTGATATGAGAATTGCTATTCTAGCTTTCTTTTGATTTCCATTTGCATGGAATATCTTTTTCCCTCCCCTCACTTTCAGTCTGTATGTGCCCCTAGGTCTGAAGTGGGTCTCTTGTAGGCAGCATATATATGGGTCTTGTTTTTGTAACCCTTCAGCCAGTCTATGTCTTTTGGTTGGAGTATTTAATCCATTTACATTTAAGGTAGTTATCAATATGTGTGTGCCTATTACTATTGTCTTAATTGTTCTGGGTTTGTTATTGCTGATCTTTTCCTTCTCTTGTCTTTCCTGCCTAGAGAAGTTCCTTTAGCATTTGTTGTAAAGCTGGTTTGGTGGTGCTGAATTCTTTGAGCTTTTGCTTGTCTGTAAAGGTTTTAATTTCTCCGTTGAATATGAATGAGATCCTTGCTGGGTAGAGTATTCTTGGTTGTAGTTTTTTCCCTTTCATCACTTTAAATATGTCCTGCCACTCCCTTCTGGCTTGCAGAGTTTCTGCTGAAAGATCAGCTCTTAACCTTATGGGGATTCCCTTGTATGTTATTTGTTGTTTTTCCCTTGCTGCTTTTAATATTTTTTCTTTGTATTTAATTTTTGATAGTTTGATTAATATGTGTCATGGCATGTTTCTCCTTGGTTTTTTCTTGTATGGGACTCTATTCGCTTCCTGTGCTTGATTGATTATTTCCTTTCCCATATTAGGGAAGTATTCATGTATGATCTCTTCATGTATTTTCTCAGACACTTTCTTTTTCTCTTCTTTTTCTTGGACCCCTATTATTTGAATGTTGGTGCATTTAATGTTGTCCCAGAAGTCTCTGAGACTGTCCTCAATTCTTTTCATTCTGTTTTCTTTTTTCTGCTCTATGGTAGTTATTTCCACTATTTTATTTTCCAGGTTACTTCTCCATGCTTCTGCCTCAGTTATTCTTCTATTGATTCCTTCTAGAGAACTTTAAATTTCATTTATTGTGTTCTTCATTGTTGTTTGTTTGCTCTTTAGTTCTTCTAGGTCCTTGTGAAACGTTTCTTGTATTTTCTCCTTTCTAGTTCCAAGATTTTGCATCATCTTTACTCTCATTACTCTGAATTCTTTTTCAGGTAGACTGCTTATTTCCTCTTCATTTGTTTGGTGGGTTTTTACCTTGCTCCTTCATCTGCTGTGTATTTCTTTCTCTTCTCATTTTGCTTAAGTTATTGTGTTTGGTATCTCCTTTTCACATGCTGCAAGTTCATAGTTCCTGTTGTTTTTGGTGTCTCCCCGAGTGGCTAAGTTTGGTTCAGTGTGCTGTGTAGGCATTCTGGTGTAGGGGAATGGTACCTATGTTCTTGTGGATGATGCTGGATATTGTTTCTTTGGTGGGCAGAACTGTGTTGGTGGTGTGTTTTGGGGCCTCTGTGAACATAATATGATTTTAGGCAGCCTCTCTGCTACTGGGTGGTGTGTGTTCCTGTCTTGTTAGTTGTTTGGCATAGGGTGTCCAGAACTGTAGCTTGCTGCTCACTGAGTGGAGCTGGGTCTTCACACTGAGATAGAGATCTCTGAGAGAGCTTTCGCCTGAAGGCATCTGTTCCCTGCCCAGACAAGGTTAAAGTAGCGAATGATTAGGGGGTCCTGGCTCACTCAGGCCAGGTGAAGGAAGGGGTAAGGAATGCAGGGGTTGCCTGTGGTGGCAGAGGTCAGCGTGATGTTGCAACAGCCTGAGCACCACCTGTGTTCTCCTGGGGAAGTTGTCCCTGGATCACGTGACCCTGGCAGTGGTGGGCTGCACAGGCTCCTGGGAGAGGAGGTGTGGATAGTGAACAGTGCTTGCACACAGGCTTCTTGGTGCCTGCAGCAGCAGACTTAGCATTTCATGCCCGTCTCTTTGGTCTGCCCTGATAACCGTGTCTCACACTCATCTCTGGAGCTCATTTAGGTGGTGTTCTGAATCCCTTCTCCTTGTGTACCCTGAAACAATGGTCTCTTGCCTCTTAGGCAGTTCCAGACTTTTTCCTGGACTCCCTTCTGGCTATCTGTGACACACTAGTCCCCTTCAGCCTGTGTTTATGCAACCAACCCCAGTCCTCTCCCTGGGATCTGAACTCTGAAGCCCGATGCTCAGCTCCCAGCCCCACCAGTCCCAGTGGGTGAGCATACAAGCTTCTCAGGTTGGTGAGTGTGGGTGGGCACTGATCCTCTGTGCGGGAATCTGTCTGCTTTGCTCTCTGCACCCCAGTTGCTGCTCTTTCCTCCATGGCTCAGAATCTTCCTGCCCGCCCCCCCCCCGCCCACCTGCTGTCTCCACCAGTGAAGGAGCTTCCTAGTGGGTGGAAACTTTTCCTTCTTCACAGCTCCCTCCCAGAGGTGCAGGTCATATCCCTATTTTTTTGTCTCTGTTTTTTCTTTTTTCTTTTGCCCTACCCAGGTAGGTGGGGAGTTTCTTGCCTTTTTGGAAGTCTCAGTTCTTCTGCCAGGGTTCAGTAGGTGTTCTGTAGGAGCTGTTCCTCATTAAGATGTATTTCTGATGTATTTGTGGGGAGGAAGGTGATCTCCACATTTTACTCCTCCGCCATATTGAAGCTATCACCCAATCTTTTTTCAAGAAAGAATTTACAAACATTAGATAATATTTCTAGAGAGAATAAGTTTGAATTGAAGGGGGAAAATTAGGCAAAAACAAAAAGGAAGAAAAGAAGATGGCACCATGAATAGGGTTGGAACAGAAAAGAAATGCCACAACAGCCTATGCTTTCATGAGAGAAAGTTACAAGGTGGGGACTACATTTTTGGCAGATGAGGATACCATTTTCTCTGATTGGTTGGTGAATATGATGCTTATCTCTGTCGATGAGAATATTATCTTGCATGTACATGTCTCATCTCCCCTCCTGGCCAGGAACCCCTGGTGGGCAGGATCTGTAGTGCCTTCACCTTCATACTCAGTGTCTTATACATTAAAGTAATTGAATGAAACAGATGACTAGCTGAATAAAGAAGTGATTTTGGCAACCCATATATATTGGTCCCATTTTACAGATGAACAAGAGAAGGAGTGGATCCAGATTGGAAGCAATGCCCTTTGACTCCTATTCCAATCCAGTGCTTGATCATCTGGATCCTGATGCTCCTGTTTTGTCCTCATTCAGCCTTTACAAATTCTGCTGATGTTGAAAAATTAGGTGATACTCAGATAAGGCTGAGCAGCCCTTTGCTCATGTCTGCATTTGGCTGAAACGTGCATCATGGGACACATGGCCCTTTGATATTTTCATTTCCTTTTTGGTGTTTCTTTTCTCAGAACTGAGAATTTTATTTCTCCCAGACTTTGTTCTTTGTCCACAATCACATCATTGCCTAATAGCTTTCCATTAGTGACCATCGCACCAAATATCAAATAGTAAAGAGGGAGTATCAGTGAGTCTGTGAATCATGTGGGATTTAGGCAGAGCATTTTCTAAGAAGTCATATCACAGAGTCCTGCAAACTATTAAGGCTCTCTGGTGTAGTTATTATCTTTTAAGTCAGTATTTGGAGCCTGCTTTGACTTTAACGACAAGAAATGCCTTTACACAATAAGTACCTTGACACAACAGCCTGTGGCAGCTGAATTTTGCAAATAATCTCAGTCTCCGTGTTTGATTCTTCCAAGAAAATATCTGGACTCTGGGCTGAGGAATCAAAAGTTATTTTCCATGAGCAGAAAACGCGGTAGAACTTTTAACCTTTGCTTTATACATTCCAAGCAAGGAGCATATCCATCTTTTTGTATTCTTAATACAAAAGAAGTATTTATTTTATGGAGACTATTAAATGGGTTTCCTATGCAATGTGCTTTCTAGAACACAGACTATGTATGTTACATAAAACAGACATACTTCCATCCCAGGGGTATCTCTGTTCTTCTTGCTTTTCTTCTCACCTCGCTGAGCTTTGATCTTGATGGAGTGATGCTTTTGCCTCTGGCTGGAAGATTCATAAATCTAAAGGGAGGAAGAGGTTGACTTCTTGGCTCTTTTCTCTCTTGGAAAATCATGCTCAGTTTATCAAAGGCCTCATCTCTAAGAACACGCCTGTAACACCTCAACATCCTTGTAAGATTTCTGTGAGCTATTCCCCTCTGCCCTTTTGATTTTTAAAAGCTGATGCAGCTTCTGGTATGTGGGGGATTTGTGAGGTTAATGGGATACTTCTAGGAGATTCAAATTTTTGCCAGAGTGTGAAGTAAGAGTAGGATGTACTACGGCTACAGGGGACCCTTAGGCTGAGATGGGACAAGATAAGTGCCTTTGTTTTCTGTATCAGGAGGATGGCTCTCAGATAGTTGCCCAACAAGGTAGACCTTGACAAAGAATTCACAGACTCTTCACTTTGGAACTTTACCTTGGAGTTTCAAACATTTCTCATGAAGTCCATTGAAGTTCAGAGTCCTGGAATTAACAATAAACAAGCTTATTTTTCTGAATTTCCATTTTTTTGAAGGACATCAGTAAAACTCTTCTAAGTCAGACAGTAAGCAGAAACATTCCAAATTTCTCCTCTCTCTTGTTTCACTGAACTTCCCCTTCTCCTAAACTTAAAGGTTCATCTACCCCAGTTAGTCTGGCTTTAGTATCTTCCTAATTCTGCACTAATGCTGCACCAAGACACTGAAGCATGGTATAGAGGGAAGAGTTTTGATGTCAGACAATTTTGGTCCCCGTTCTGACTAGTCACTTCCTAGGTTTGTAGTTTTGAACATGTTACTTAATCGTCCAGTTTTCTTATTTGCAAAAGGGGATTGATAACTCTGACTTTGCTGGGTCACTGTATGGATTAAATGAGATAGCACATGAAAGCACCAACACATAGTAGGCGCTCAATGAATCCCATTATTTTGCTTTCTATGACATTAAAGGAAGGGTTTGAATCAGAGGAAGGACAACATCAGATTTGTGCATAGAACCTTCACTCTGGCTGTTCTGTTGAGTGTGCACTGGAGGGATGTATTAGTTATCTAATGCTGTGTAACAAATTATCAGTTAGTGGGTTAAAACAATACACATTTATGACCTCACAGTTTCTGTGTGTCAGGAATCCAAGCACAACTTAGCTGGGTCCTCAGGGTCTCTTTCGAGGCGGCAGTCAAAGTTGGAGCTGGGATCTCATCTGAAAGGTTGACTAGGGAAAGATCCATTTCTAAGCTCATGTGGTTGTTAGGAGGATTCAGTTCTTTGCATGTTGTTGGACTTAGGACTTCAGTTCCATGCTGGCTTTCAGTGAGAAACCATCCTCAGTTCTTTGACACTTGGAGATTTTATGGGGGTGAAAACAATGAGTTGAGTTTCAGTCATGTGTTTTAGAGACTTTTGCTCTCATCTTTGCTGCAGTGTTGGTTAGTCTGGGATTCTCTCCTGTTCCAGTAGAATTTTATGCAGAATCCAAGTGTATAAAACAATGAAAAATGGAGTTAATTTCATTGAATCTAAGATGGGGATGCATGGGAATAAAGGCCACCGAGGTTCCCCCTTACCTCTGCAGAAATTCCTTAGGGGCCATATTGGTTTAGAGTTTGAATATATTGACTTAGGGTTTTAGCCACTCTATAAATCCTTTTCTTACTAATAAGGGATATAAATACATATTTTAAAAATAGTACATAAGCAAGGGATAGTACTGAAAATTCATAAGGTCCTGTATAATATAATCTGCAAGTGTTGAGATTTGTATGGTACAGCACAGACTTTTCTATGTAGAGTCTAGTGGCAAATAAGGCTCAATTCATGTGACCTTGAATGTCTCCACCTCTACATTACTCCTGTGATCCTAAGGAGACCATAGGTGTCTGGAGAGGAGATTGGGAACCATAGCTTCCCTTCTCTGGATCCTGATTGTGATTCCTCTATCCAGCTTTACCTTTAGTTCCTGGATACATCTTTTGCACAAAGATTCTTAAACTCTTCAGATAGCTCTGATGGGCAGAAATCATTCTCCTTTTATTATTGTAGCATATCAGTCAGCTATTGCTACATATCAAACAATATAAAATATCAGTTTATACCTGCTCATCTCTACCAAATTCTTGTTTTTTAGTGGAGTTTCCAGTAAATATCTAACTCTGGGCTTTACATGATAAAGGAGTGGAATTCACATTTATGCTGAAAAGTCCCATTTTGCCATTTACTGGCCTCCAAGCAGTTCCTAACTATTCAGTCTGTATGGGTCCAGAGATTGCTGTAAATATAAGTAAATAATAGATGTCACCACAGTCTGGTCAGTTCACGAACATGGATTGCCACTTGCACATACATATCTCATTATCAGTGATTCAAGTTATTTCAGAAAACATAATGGGGTGTTTCTAACTATCAGAATACCAAACAGACCGTGGGTCCAGGAAGGCCCAGGTCAGGTGTGAAGTGCTCAGAAAACAGAGGAGGTTATGGATTCCAGAATTTCTCCAGGGTTTTAAAAATGACGAGGGGCATCAGCGTGTGGGTGTTAGCTGTGACAAGTCACTTTTAACCTGTGGGCTGCAGTTTCCTCTTCTGCAAAAATAAGAATGTTGGCTGAGGTGACCATATGCTTTACTGTCCTATCTGTAGTACTTTTGATGGTGAAAGGAATAATTATTCCAGGACAATAGCTCTAAACCAGATTTGCTCAGGTTATTTGGGTCATGAGTTCACACTAACATTGGGTAGGTTCTATGAGTCCATGAATCTCAAGGAAAGCTTAACATTTACCAAGCACCTCCTGTATGCCAGGCTTCTTGCTTATCATATAGATTACATATATTAAAATGATCTGCTTTGGCTTTGCTTCTCCCATGGGTCTCTGCACATACCAAGGTCCAAGCTCTTTACAGTGATTGCATAGGATAGTCTTTCCATGAGTTACACTGAAGACTCTTAATTCTCACGTAACCCTGTGTGGTAGGTAGTCAGTCATATCTTCTCCCCAGAGATGAGGAAGGAGAAGCAGCCAGGGTTTCCACTGCAGGATCAGGTGTGCTGGTGGCATTTGCTAGGCTGCTAGGTGGGACTGTGGTTCTGGGGGTTCCAGACCCGCTCCCCATCTCAGGCCCCAGGACTGGGTTTTCCCAGGCACATGTTACCTCTGACTGATATTAAGGGTCAGACAAGGTCCTTTATAGGCCACGGGAAGTGAAGCTTATTTCTTGCCTGGGGAGTTATTACACCTGGTATCACAGGGTTTATGGGCCTCGGGAACCATGTCCTGGGGCTTCTGAGTTTAAATGGAAGCAATTCATAGGCTCCAGAAGACCTTTAATGTTTATAAGAATGACACAGTTTCGTGTAACTCTCAGGTGCCTAAAATTCAAGGTTTCATTTCTCAGTCGTTATAAGATTCAGGCTGTCAAAGTGAGTATCATCTCTCAGTCCTGTGGGAGACCACAGAACTAAAGAAAATCTCAATATGAAGCTTCAAACACAACTCTCCAGACTATTTTGAAAACATGAAATGTGTCTTTTATTCTTAAGGTTATCCTAGCTTTAAACTAAAACAAAGTTGTCCGTTGATACATAGAACTTCACAAATTACAGTAAAAATGCCTTTTTTTAAATAGGACAAATGAAACATCAAATTTTTAGTAAGAACCAGCCTGGAACTGAGCAGATGACTCTCAGTTTTGTTTATGATGGCTTAAGCCTGTGTCCATTTGTGTGTGAGAGGTTCTGTGTGTGTATTTATGCATGTGAGTGTGTATGTATATGTGTGTGTGTCTTGCATGTGATTTTGTATGTATGTATGTGAATGTGTATGTGTGCAGTTGTGTGTGTGTGAGTAGTGTGTGTGTCTATTTTCATCAGGGGCATCAAGGAAACCTTCTCTGAGAAGCTGACACTTTGAACAAAGGAGATAGCCATGCAAGGACAGAGATGATCAGGCTCAAAGTCCTTGAGTTGGAAAGTATAGCATGTACAAGGAATAGAACAAGGTGGTGTGGCTAGAACCTTGTGTTCCAGGTGGGGTGGAGGGTGATGAGATCAGAGGGGTAGACAGACCCAGATCACAAAGGACCCTGGGGGTCACTGCAAGGACTTTGATTTTGGATTAAGGCTTATGGGGCACCACTGGAGGAGGCTGATCAGCAAAATGATATTTTCTGACTTACATTTTAAAAAATATTGATTTTGTTGGAAGGCTAGAGAGAAAGCAGAAAGGCCAGGTAGGAGGTCATTGGGGACTTAGAGTAGGATGGGATGGTGAAGGTGGTGGGGAGGGGTTCGATCTTTTTTATACTTGGGAGGTCGATGACTAGGGTGATGGGGTGGCTCTGAGGCGTGAGGGAAAGATGAGAGGAAGAGTGAGTGGAGCAAGGTAATCGATGGTACCCTTTGCAAATACAGAGTGCCAGAAGAAGAATGGGTTTGTGCCTGGCTGGTGGCTCGCAGTTGCAGAATCAAGACTTCTTTAATCATGTCAACTTTGGGAAGCATCTTCCCTTCCCTTCTCTCCCTTGCTTCCTCACTCCCTCTCCTGTTTCTTTCTGTCTTTTTCTCCTTGCTTGCCTTTTCTGAAGGCCTAAGCTCCATAACAAGTACTGGTGATACAGAGGAGAATGTGACAGAATTGTTGCTCTCAAGTAATTCACACACTAACGGGAATGGCTGGTGTATAAGCAGTTACAAGGTATTGAGGCAAGTGCTCTAGGAAAGGTTTGCCCAATTGCCATAGAAACAGAAGGGAAGAAGTATCTAACTCTGGCATCTTCAAGGAATCACGTAAAAGAGATAACATTTCTTGAATTGCCTGAGCTCTCCTGTCTTGTGCCTAAATTCTTATTCTGTTCTTTTTTTTTAATTGAAGTATAGTTGATTTACAGTATTGTTTCAGGTGTACAGAAAAGTGATTTGGTTATGTATATATTCTTTTAAAATTCATTTCCATTATAGTTTATTACAAGGTATTAAATATAGTTCCCTGTGCTATGCAGTAGGTCCTTGTTGTTTATTTATTTTATGTATGGTAGTTGTGTATCTGTTAATCTTATATTCCCAATTTACCCCTCTCCACCCTTCCCCTTTGGTAACCATAAATTTGTTTTCTATGTCCGTGAGTCTGTTTCTGTTTTATAAATAAGTTCATTTGTACTGTTTTTTAGATTCCTCAAATAAGTGATATTATATTTGTCTTTCTCTGAGATACTTCACTTAGTATGATAAGTTCTAGGTACATCCATGTTGCTGCAAATGGCATTATTTCATTCTTTTTTATGGCTGAGTAATATCCCATTTTCTTTATCCATTCCTCTGTGGATGGACACTTAGGTTGTTTCCATTCCTGGCTATTGTAAATAGTGCCACTATAAACATTGCGGTACTTTTATCTTTTTGACTTATTCTGTTCTCTCAATTCATAGCTTTTAACCTGGCAGACGGTCATTGATTCTTTGGTTATATGCACTCTCTTATATTTCCTTGATTGAGAAGCTGGCTCCCTTCCTGGCTACTGTTTCAGCCATTTGACTTGATACAATGATGGATTAGCCTCAGAGTAGCAGCAGGCTGAACATGACCTCCAGTCCAAGTACATGGTTCTGTGGGTGACCCCCCCCGCATTGGTCCTGACTGACCTGATAGGCAGGGCTTGAACAGGTTCTACTTGGGTATGGGGAAGGCTTTCTGGAGGACGTGAATCTTAAAGGAAGGGTAGGAATAAACCAGGGAAATAAGGCAAAATCCTCATCTTTTCCTGGCTCCATCTTTAGGTGTAACAAAACCACATCTCATTTCTCTTCCAGCAAAGCTTCTCTCAACCAGTTGCCAGGGAAAAACTGATCAAAGTTGTAAGAAGGTATAATGGTCTAATCTGCTAGGATTTAGGCTAAATACAACAGGGTGATAATAAAGGTATATAAGATATTTCCTGTTTCTGAGGACCTCAAAATTCAGTGGAGGGAATTTTGTAAATCACAGCCTTGTAGATCAGTAATTCCTTTGACCTGTGATACCTGCTATAGTAGAGGCATTTACATGACTCCTTGGGTCATAATGGAGGGAGGAACTAAATCTCTCAGGGAAATCTGAGGATGGTGTCACAGAGGAGCTGATAATTAGGCTGGATGTTAGAAGTGTAAGAAAATGTCAGAGAAGAAGTAGAGGTGGGAGAAAGGGATGAATTCTAGGTAGAGGAAAGGGCCAGTGCAAAGGCACAGAGTCTGGGAGAGGTGTATATTCTAGGACCGGTGAGAAGCTGAGTGCTGATGGACTATGAGGCCTCGAAGGGGATGTAAACAGAAAGTAGATTGTGATAAAATTGTATAGAAACTTGAGTGTCATGTTTGGGAAATAAGGCTTGGGACAATTTGTAAAAAATTGTGACCCTGCTAAGCCTCTAAGCCAGCTGTGGGTAGTATGCATCCCTGGTACCTCTCTGTGTTGGGTTCTTAGGGTAGGGCACAGGCAAAAGATGCTCTCCTGGGGTCTTTCCTGGTGGCGTAGTGGTTGAATCCACCTGCCGATGCAGGGGACACTGGTTCGTGCCCCGGTCTGGGAGAATCCCACATGCCACGGAGTGGCTGGGCCCATGAGCCATGGCCGCTGAGCCTGCGCGTCCGGAGCCTGTGCTCCGCAGCGGGAGAGGCCACAACAGTGAGAGGCCCGCGTACCGCAAAAAAAAAAAAAAAAAAAAAAAGATGCTCTCCTACCTCCTGGGGACTTGTGTCAAGATGTAGCACTGTTTGTTTAATGAATGAATTAATCTACCAATTGAACATTCAACTCTGGGAAGGAAAATATCTGTTTTTCTTTAATTTATAGCTTGAAATTGCCTTGTATTGTTGTGGATTTATTTAAAATGTGTTGTTTTCCTATTTTGGAAGGTTTTTAGTTCTTTTCTCCCTCCCTCTCACTTTCCATCCAACCTTCTTTCCATTTTCCCTTCTTTCTCTTCTTTATTCTATAAACTTTAATTAAATACCAATTATACACACTTTCAATGTTACCTAAGGACACCTGATATGATTTGAAGGCCATGGTCTTTGGCATCAGGCATATCTGGGTTCACATCTCTGCTCCTTTACTTTTGAGCTGTCATTTAATAATTTCTAATCTTCACTTTCCTGATCTAAAACATGTGGATAATAATACTTTATTTTAGCCTTTGCTGGGAAAACTGAGACTTAGAGATATTTAGTGACTACTAATTAAATTGGTTACATAATGAAGAAATGTTTTTAGACCAACATTTTAAAATGCTGTGAATTGGAAAGGTATTTTTTCAGGATTAATTCGCCCAGGGCCCAGGGTATAGAGTTGATTCAGGTGACCTGTGGATCCAGAAGCATGAGAATGCACACTTATTGATGGTAGCCACTTCCTTTTGGGCTGGCTTGTCATGCAGCGTTACTGAGGAAATTGTTGACTGATACACTGTGCATGCATCCTCTTATCTAGCAGCCAGGAGCCTGTAAGTCTGCATCCTTGTGTTCTCAGTCAGCCCTATATCACGCCATGCCTGTTGCTTGACCTCTGTAGACAAACTTTTCTATAGTTTCATATTGCTCTAAATGGATTGAGCTTTTTAATTTTGTAGGTAGAAGTTACTGTAGAGTCATTTAATTCAGTCTTATTATTTTACAGATGAAAAAGTCAAAATAAAAAGTGATTTGGCTAAAATCTCACTTTTCTTAGAGGAACAGAGAAAGAATCCAGGCATCTGAACTTGCCCTTCTGGTTCATCTTTGCCTTTTGCCAAAAGATTGTGAATTGGATGGTTCAAGATACTATAATGTTGCTTTAGCAGAGGAGAAAGAGTTGATGGGCAGCTATGGAGGAAAGGTAAGAGCATCAGGGAGTGGGGCTGAGGAAGATGAAATCAACAGGTTGGTCAAACATCTGCCGTGGCTAGAAATAAAGGCTCTTCCGAAGTGCTCAATCACTGGACTTGTTCAAAGTGTTCCTCTGGGAAGAAAGGATGAAATTAAGCCATGGAAAGTTTTTGACAAGTCATGAAAAAACATTTTCCAAAAGAGCTATTAATTTAATGGTGGAATGAGTCACAGTTTATGGGCAGGGCTGAAAATCCCATCAGCTGAATTACTCAGAACTTAACTGGACAATAAAAAAATGTATGGTTGAGGCAAACATCCCTGCAGGGTTAGGCCACAGAGACGCCGTGTCCCTGCTTGAACTTTCCCTTTGTATTTTCAGGCCAAATCTACATGGAAAATTACCTGGTACCTCAAATCATGAGAATGGCTGGGCCAGATTGTTTCAATACAGAAGGCTTTCCTTATTTCATTTGTCTTCAGGGTCAAATTCATTGAATGGAGAGCAAATTTTCAATATTGTTATTGTGGCAAGCCTGGTGCTTACTAGTTGAGAGTTGGAAAATAAAGTTTCTCTGTGAATTTAAACCTTGAATTTCCCAATTTATAGAAAAATATGGTACTGTTTAATAACAATATCCCAATGGGGCTTGCTAACTAGAAGTACAGAGCAGTGTGGTTTTACAAATAGAAACCTGGTTTTAAATGTGTTCACTTTTAGTTGTACAGTGGTCCTTCCATAATCCTTTCTAAAGGTTCTGCTCCCGATTCCGATGTGTGTGTGTGGGTTTTCCACAACACCAAATGATTCTCTGATACCAACCTGGTGTCCTACAATTCAACTCAATTCTGACACTATCGACATGGAAAGAGAGGGTCAGATCCCACAGGTTAAGAGCTCGGTCATACAAGACTGTCCTCCAATTCAGATGCCAATCTTAAGTCCAGGTTGTCACCTGAACTTCTGACTAAGTAGCTTTAAGTCAGAGGTTGTCATGACTCCCTTCTCGGGTTTTCTTAATTCGCTGGAGCATCTCACAGAACTCAGGAAACCTGTTTACTCACCGGAGTACTGATTTATTACAAAGGATACGAATCAACAGCCAGATGAAGAAATACAAAAGCCAAGGTCCCAAAGAAGATTCTGTTCTTGTGGATTTGGGGACCTAAAACATGTGGATGCATTCTGGTTTACCATCCCGGAAACTCTCCGAACCCTGTCACTTTGGGTTTTTATGGAGGCTTCATTACAAAGGCACGGTTGATTAAATCATTGGCCATTGGTGACTGATCTAACCTCCATACCCTCTCCCTTCCCCAGAGGTCAGGGGAGTGGGAGTAAAAGTTTCAATCTACTAATTGCAGGGTTGGTTCTCTTGACAATCAGTGCCCATCCTTAGGGGGGTTCCAAAATCATCTCATTAACATAACAAAAGACCCCTTTATTGCTCTCCTCACTCAGGAAATTCCAAGGGTGTTAGGAGCTCTGTGTCAGAAATCAGGAAGAAGACTAAATATATATTTCTTATTACAAATTATTGTATCACACCCTCCTTAATTTTTGTTTTAAAAGAAAATAATGAGATGGTCTCCACACTGACAAGCTTTAAAGTGCCTGGTGAATGCCAATACTACTTCACTTCTGAGCTCAAGGGCAACTCCTCAGGGAAGCCCTTCTTGAAACCTGGTTTAGGACAGGCATGACACTCACAGAACTGATTCCTTCTTTCTCAGGGCATTTATTTCTGTTTGTAATTGTACACTCATTTATGCGATTGTTGTGTTAACATCTGTCTTCCTCATTAATCTGTAAGCTCTTCATTTAGTGCCTGTGGTTCAGTGAGGGATCAGATGGAGGATGGATACTTGCTTTTCATTTATTATTTCTCTTTCTTCTTGAGGCACCTGTTCATACCCTTTCCTGTGGCTCTTGTGAAATGGTCTCTTCAGTGGCTTGTAGTTATTCTCAGGTCAAGTTCAAATTCCTCCTTGTGGCCCTGAAGACTTCTCATGACATCATTCTTCCCATCCATCTAGACTCTTCCCTTTATCCACAGTTCCTACATGGAACACAACTTTCCAGCCACCATTAAACTTCAATTTCTTTAATAGAAGGTTCTGTGCTCTGTCTTTTCCTTCTTCCTCTATCTTGCCTGTGTTTCTCTTTGGGTTTGTATTAATCTCTGATGGTGACTGTAACAAATTATCACAAGCTTGGAGTTTTGAAACAACAGAAATGTATTTATTCTCTCACAATTTTAGAGACCAGAAGTCTGAAATCAAGGTCTCCACAGGGCTGTATTCCCTCTAGAAGCTCTAGGGAATAATCTGTTCCTGGCCTCTTCCTGCTTCTGGCACTGCTGGTATTCCTCGGCTGGTGGTTGTACCTTTCTGCTCTGTCTTCACGTTGCCATCTCTGTGTCTTCCCTTTCGTATGTCTGTCTTATAAGGATCCTTGTCGTTAGATAATCCAGGAAAATCTTCTTGTCTCAAGAACCTTAACTTAACTACACCTGCAAAGACACTTTTTTCCCAAATAAGGTAATATTCATAGGTTTTGGGAATTAGGATGGGGATAACTTTTTTGGGGAGGAAGCACGATTCAATTCACTACAGGTCTTGATATCTTTTTCTTATGAATTTAAACAAACTGTTATTTTCTTCTCTATAATAGCTAATTACCCTTTGTCATATTTGATAAAGAATATTTTTGGCAAGTGGCCGCTTGTCTCTTAACTCCCTTGGTATTGATGTAGAGTCCTGTAGACTCCATGACTGACTAGGTTATTTTCTTGAGCTATCCTACAATAGCCCAAAACTGATGAAGAATCCCAGTCTTTATGCGTGTCTCTAGAAGGAATTAAAGGGGATTGTCTACATAATGATTAGCAACTTGCTTCATATTCCCATTTTACAGCTTTCTAGTTTTCTTACATTCCACATTCTTCAAAATGTCTCATTCTCCCAAAACACCCTTCCCCCATCAAAGAATCCTCCTTTCCATTTTAGAAATAATAGGAACTTTGAATATAAACTGAGATTTACTTGATATAAGAACTTGTGGTGTGAATTACATGAAATAAGATCCGCAGTGCAGATAACTGTAGTTAGGTGATGGATATGTGAGGATCCATTGTACTCTTTACTCTTTTTTTTTTTTTAAACATCTTTATTGGAGCATAATTGCTTTACAATGGTATGTTAGTTTCAGCTTCACAACAAAATGAATCAGTTATATATATACATATGTTCCCATATCTCTTCCCGCTTGCGTCACCCTCCTTCCCACACTCCCTATCCCACCCCTCCAGGCGGTCACACAGCACCGAGCTGATCTCCCTGTGCTATGCGGCTGCTTCCCACTAGCTATCTACCTTACGTTTGGTAGTGTATACATGTCCATGCCTCTTTATTGCTTTGTCACCGTTTACCCTTCCCCCTCCCCATAGCCTCAAGTCCATTCTCTAGTAAGTCTGTGTCTTTATTCCTGTTTCACCCCTAGGTTTTTATGACATTTTTTTTTCTTAAATTCCATATATATGTGTTAGCATACGGTATTTGTCTCTCTCTTTCTGACTTACTTCACTCTGTATGACAGACTCTAGGTCTATCCACCTCATTACAAATAGCTCAATTTCGTTTCTTTTTATGGCTGAGTAATATTCCATTGTATATATGTGCCACATCTTCTTTATCCATTCATCCGATGATGGACACTTAGGTTGTTTCCATCTCTGGGCTATTGTAAATAGAGCTGCAATGAACATTTTGGTACATGACTCTTTTTGAATTATGGTTTTCTCAGGGTATATGCCCAGTAGTGGGATTGCTGGGTCATATGGTAGTTCTAGTTGTAGCTTTTTAAGGAACCTCCATACTGTTCTCCACAGTGGCTGTATCAATTTACATTCCCACCAACAGTGTAAGAGGGTTCCCTTTTCTCCACACCCTCTCCAGCATTTATTGTTTCTAGATTTTTTGATGATGCCCATTCTGACTGGTGTGAGATGATATCTCATTGTAGTTTTGATTTGCATTTCTCTAATGATTAGTGATGTTGAGCATTCTTTCATGTGTTTGATGGCACTCTGTATATCTTCTTTGGAGAAATGTCTATTTAGGTCTTCTGCCCATTTTTGGATTGGGTTGTTTGTTCTTTTGTTATTAAGCTGCATGAGCTGCTTATAAATTTTGGAGATTAATCCTTTGTCAGTTGCTTCATTTGCAAATATTTTCTCCCATTCTGAAGGTTGTCTTTTGGTCTTCTTTATGGTTTCCTTTGCTGCGCAAAAGCTTTTAAGTTTCATTAGGTCCCATTTGTTTACTTTTGTTTTTATTTCCATTTCTCTAGGAGGTAGGTCAAAAAGGATCTTGCTGTGATTTATGTCATAGAGTGTTCTGCCTATGTTCTCCTCTAAGTGTACTCTTTACTCTTGAGTATGTTTGAAGATATCCTCCTCCCAGTCCCAGGTTTTACTCTGAAGAGTGTTCTAACCTCTTCCCCATTCCTTCTCACCCTCTGGTCTTATTCTTCCCTGTTCAGTCTCCCTTTCTGCACCCCACAGCCTCAGAGTAAGCCTGCCTGAGCCTCTTCCTCCTCAGGAGGGAGAAGAGAGGAGAGTGCAAAATCAGAACACAATTGCCAGATGACCCTTTGGCAGGCAAGGAGCAGTCTGTGAACATCCTCACATTAATACATTTTTATCTACCACCCTCATCTTTTAACTACCTAATCGCATCTCTAGATCTTACCTTTCGGTGTTTATTGATTATTTCAAAGCTTAGCAAGTTGTTTCCTCTACTAGCTGATACTTAATCACTTTTTTTGTATTAAGTTCAGATGATATTCTTTTGCATTTATTGATATTTTTCTTTGATGTTTTAATTTTAGTTTTAATTAATTAATTAACTTGTTTTTATTTTGGGCTGCATTGAGTCTTCATTTCTGCATGCGGGCTTTTTCTAGTTGCGGCGAGCCGGGACTACTCTTCATTGTGGTGCTTGGGCTTCTCATTGCGGTGGCTTCTCTTGTTGTGGAGCATGGGCTTAGTTGCTCTGTGGCATGTGAGATCTTCCAGGACTAGGGCTTGAACCCATGTCCCCTGCATTGGCAGGCAGATTCTTAACCACTGTGCCACCAGGGAAGCCTTTCTTTGGTATTTTAAAGCAATTTATTCATTCAACACAAATTATTTGAGGGCCTGCTGTATTTTAGATGCCAAAATGAGCATACAGAAATAAAGTCATAGGCAAGCCATTAAAGACTGTGAAGGGGAGATAGAGAAGAAACAAATACGTAGAGTCTAGCATAGTAAGTGTAAAAGTGTAAGTATATACACCTCTCAAGGTAGGATGGAGGATGAAAGAATTTATACTTTAAGTTTACAGTAGCTGATATTTGAGACCCTGCAATGAGTTCTGTATATGCTTTATATCTCCTGCTCTCAACAACCTTGCAAGGTGGATATTATGATTATCATTTTGCAGGGTGGAAAATGAGGCACAGGAAAGTTAAGAAATTTGCCCAAGATCACATAGCTAGCAAGTGGTAGATCTGAGGTTCCTTTCACATAGTTCTTTTTTTAGTACAGTAAATCCCCTACATGTGAGCTCCATTCCAAGAGTGCGTTTATAAGTCCAATTTTTTCATAAGTCCAATAAAGTTAGCCTAGGTACCCAACTAATACAATCAGCTACATAGTACTCTAATGTAATAGGTTTATAATATTTTTCACACAAATAATACATAAACAAACAAACACAAAAAATAAAGAAAACCTTTTTAATCTTACAGTACAGTACCTTGAAAAGTACAGTAGTACAGTACAACAGCTGGCATACAGGGGCTTGTATCGAGTGAACAGGCAAGAAGAGTTACTGACTGGAGGAGGCTGAGGAGGTGGGAGATGGTAGAGCTGAAGGATCATCAGCAATAGGAGACGGAGGGCAAGCTGCAATTTTACTCATACCTGACATTGATGGAACAGGTTCTGGTTCCTTGCTGGATTCAATTCTATCTACCCTCTTGAAAAAACAATCCAGTGATATCTAGGTAGTAGATCTTTTTTCTCACCATAGATGACACGGTAGCACTGGATTGCATTCTGAATGGCTGCTGCAACCTTCGTGTACTGTTCTACATTCCAGTCCTGTGCCTCAACAGTGTCTCCTCAAATAAAGAAAATCCCCTTGCCATTTCCTGCATTGTGAATCTCTTTGGTTCTTCAGTTACTTCATCTTCCTCTTGTCTCTATTCTTACTTTCTCTGGGCCTCCAATTCCTAGCATTTCTTAGCAGTACCAGCTATATCACCACTGCTTTTACACTTGCTGTGGACATCCTGGGCTTGATATAAAGATACTGTACTACTGTACTCTATACAGTACTGTACAGTAAAGTACACAAAAACACAATCACTTATAGAGGATGCATGCACATGACAATGTATGCCAGACACGTGAACTAACTTATGTGATTGGACATGCGAGCACATGTCTGCATCTTTGAAAGTTTGCAATTTGAAGGTTTGTATGTAGGGGACTTACTGTATTTGGGCTTTCAAATCTTTTATCTAGTGGATACCTACTAACTTTCATGAGGCCATTCTAGTTTTTAACTGTTCTTTATAGAGCAGGCTTGCTGTTGGTATGAATTATATAATTTTTATCTTTCAACAATATTTTAAAATTCAATTTAAATTATTATTTTCAACATAGTAGACTCAAAGAAACAGGCCTTTAAGACCAGGGAGACAGGTTCTCTTGGATGAAAGAGGGTCCTTCCAAGGAGGTCATACATCACAGTAAATTCCAGATGGACTATGTATTCATCAATTGATAAAACTTCAAAAAAACTAGAAGGAAATATAGGTAACTCTCTAATCCCCAGATGTGTAATAGTTTTCTGATCATAAAACAATGAAAGGAATTACAAATATAAAAGAATGCTAATTTCACAACATATTTAAAGTTTCTACATGGAAAACTGACTACATAAATTTAAATGCAAATAATAGAGTGGGAAGCTCTTTGCACAAAATTCTTACAAAATTTTGATATCCTTAATAAATAAATCTTAATTGTTTTTACCACAAAAGGGAAATGATAATTAGGTGACTATAGAGGTGTTTGCTAATGCTATGGTGGTAATCATAAGCAATATTTAAATGTGTCAAATATCAACACATACACCTTAAACCTACACAATGTTATATGTCAATTACATCTCAATTGAAAAAAAAAAAAGAATTAATGCTGCTCTCTAATGTGCTCCCCTCCACACTAACAGAGAATAAACAACAACAACAAAAATAGAAATACCCCCTGCCCATTAAATTCAAAAGTGTGATAAACATAGAGGTGGGAAGGAAAAAACTCGTGGGAAGGAAAAAACTCATGGGAGGGTCAGCATTTTTGTTTTATTCATGTCTTCAACTGATTGGATGAGGCCCACCCACATTAGGGAGGGCAATCTGCTTTACTCAGTTTACTCATTTAAATGTTAATCTCATCCAGAAACATCCTTATGGAATAATGTTTAACTAAGTGTCTGGGCATCCAGTAACCCAATTAACCTGACATAAAATTAATCATCACAATTATGTAGAGTCACTTCTGCTGGATTCTATTGGTTAAAGCTCACTACCAGCAAGATTCAAAGGGAATGGAAAGATACTTCACTTCTTTCAGAGTCTGTGTGCTTTACCGTAGAGAGGCAATGATGTCTCTGTGAAATGTGAATGACTGGATCTTATATCTGTTGATTTAGAATGAAAAAGGTGGGACCCAGGAATCTGACTTTTTCTTCTTCAAAAATTATGATTCCAACTACAGTTTAAGGACCCATGTCCTGGGCAATAGGAAACAATCTGACTAAGTTTTGGATCTTTTTCAAATCTGATTGTTTTTCTTTAGGACTTAGACCCTTGTATCCAGCTGTATTGTTTCTGTCTTTATTTTTTGCTTTTCTAATCCTGTCTCAGTGTTGTCATCTTGAAATGAGTCCACCTCATTGCACAAAAAGATGGCACTTTCTCATATCTTTTGTTTGGTCATTTTCTTTTAAAATTTGAAAATGTGCTAATTTGTTTCATTTTTAAGATATACTTTTTAATTTTAAAATAATTTTACATTTATAAGAAGTTTGCAAAGATAGTACAGAAAGTTACCATATGCTCCTCACCCATTTCCCTTTCTCTAACATGTAAACATGGTACATTTGTCAAAACTGAGTAATTCACATTGGTATAGTACTATTCACTGACCTACAGACTTTATTTGGAGTTTACTAGTTTTCCCATAGTGTTTTTTTCCATATTACAGGATTGAATCCAGGAAATCAATTTTATTTAGTCACCATGTCTCCTTAGTCTCCTCTGATCTATGACCATCTGTCACTTTTCTTGTTTTTTATGATCTTGATAGGTTTGAAGATTACTAGTCAAGCACTTTGTAGAATGTCCCTCAATTGAGGTTTGTCTGAAGTTTTTCTTTTATTCTATTAGTATCATTAGAATCAGGTTTTGTGTTTAGGAGAAGAATTCTACAGAGGTGAAATGCCCTTCTAATCATGTCATGTCAAGGAGGGCATGGGGTCCATGTGACTTACTGAGGATGGATATTAAGCTTCACACGTGGTTAAGATGGTGTCCACCGGGTCTTCTCACTATAAAGTCATGATTTATCCTTCTCCATACACTATTCTTTGGAAGTGAGTCACTGAATCCAGTAACTCAAGAGGACATGGGGGAGGGGGCAGTTAAGCTCCACTTCCTGGAGAGGGGACTATCAACATATATTATTGGGAATTCTTCTATGAGGAATGTTCCAAACATTATACTTGGTCCCTTAAATCCAGGAATTTTTACATAGGGACATTGGATAAAATGGATTATCATAAACAGAAGTGCCCAGGACAAAAATAGGTCCACTTCCTCCAACTTGTACAACAATTACACATCTTCTCTTCTCCAACTAGGTCTACAGCAAGGGTACTATTTTGAGGATCTATCAAAGTATCTTATGCTGCCTTGATAAAGATTGTTTTCTGAATTCTGGGGGTCACTAAGTCAGCTGCCGAAACCAGACTTTTAAAAACCAAGTGAAAAAGACCATGCCATGAAAAATACAATTGCCAGCGTTTCCATGGAAACTGGAGTACAAAGGGGCTGTTTGCCTAGAGAGGTCTGTTTATTTTATTTTATTTTTTTAAAAAACTATCAAGAATAACCCTTTGAGATGTGACATTCTGTTTTCACAAGCGCACTCAAGGTGTCAGACAGAGCCCAATTTTATATTCCTTGAAAACAGAGTGTGCTGCAGTGTTTGCTGGACTTTTCAACATGTCACTTTCAACCAATTTTATGTACAAATGGGTTACAGTCCCATGAAAATATTCAGAAAAAGAGGAAACTGTTTCAAAAGGAGTATTAAGTATTATTACATTGAAAGTCATTCAGTGGAAAACCTTCCCAACCAGCCTCCGTCTTTCAGAGGAACAAGGAACCAGCATATTTGTGTAAAATGGGAGAATCCATCTTTACCAACTAGAGGTCTGAGGGAAGCTTAGTTAAACTGACCATTCATCTCTCCTCTTCTAAAATCATGCTTGCTTTGGTGACATGATCTTGGAGTCACCTTCAAAGGTGCCCTTGGTCCCCTCCCGTTGCAGTTCTTATTTTAATTCTCCCTCCAGTATGGATCCAGGATGCACTTGCTTATCCCAAGACCAGGTCTTCAGACCTGTGGAGAATTTATTACATGAGATTTATTGAGAAATGTTGGATTACAGGGTAGTCCGGGAGTCGTTTCCATCTTTAAAATAATATAGTCATTTAGAGTGCTGAGGGCTTGCTTCTTAGATGTGCCATTTTAAAATATGCCCCTCTTGCCCCGATGCAGCTTTGATGGGTCCAGGCCTGAGCAGCAGGTTTTTGAGGTTGTGTCAAGACAAGAAGTGGGGATAATTTAGGGTGACAGGGCTAATTTTAAAACAGAGACCCAGTGTTCCTTATTTTGGGGACTGGGAACAGACTGAGCTACTTTGTGGCATCTAGAGCTGTGCAGAAAGCTTCTCAAGTTTTCCTCTCTGCTCCCAGGAAAATGAGGCTTTCCACCAACAGCACGTATGGAATCTTTGCTCAGAGCAGATTTCAGAGACTTGAAATCTGGGGACATCATGTGAATTTGACGGAGTTTTTATTGACTTCCCTGAACTTTCTCCCCCATGAACTTTCTCTCCTTTAGCATTGAAAATATTTTGCACCCATGTATTCTGTACATAAATATTTTATACTTCAAAATGAGATGCCTCTACCATTTTATCTTGCTGTCTTATTAGTGAGAACCTGAAGTGGCCAAAACTCTTGGAGAAATTGTGGCCTAGGTGAAGGATTCATTCTTCCCTTCCTGTGCTTGTTTCCCATTCTACCTTCCAGGTACCTATCCCACTATTGTAGTGTCTTGATTGGTAGACCCCCCTAAAACTATGTTCATGTCCTAACTCCTAGTACCTGTGATTATGACCTAATTTAGAAAAAGTGTCTTTGGAGGTATAGTTAATTTAAGGATCTCAATATGAGATCATCCTGGATTAACTGAGTGGACCCTAAATCCAGTGACACATGTCCTTTATAAGGAGACAGAAGAGGAGGAGACACAGACACAGAGGAGATGTGAAGACCCATGGGAAGATGGAGGTAGAAGTTGGAATTATGCTTCTGGAAACCAAGGAACAAACACCTGGAGAAGAGAGGAGAGGAGAAATTCTCCCTCAAAACCTCCGGAAGGAACAAATCCTTCCAACGTCTTGATTTCAGACTTCTGACCTCCAGAACTCTGAGAAAATACATTTCTGTTGTTTTCAGCCACCATGTTGTGGAAATTTGTTATAGCTGCTATAGGAACTTAATACACCTGTGTTCTCCCATAATTCTTATCACAATTGCTCCTTGGAAAACCTATTTAATTCATTCTTTTGTACTTATAGTCTAGGCCCTGGAAGTACAAGGACCAATAAGACAAGCCAGTGTCTCTCAGGATTTTATAATTTGTGAGTGGAGGGCAAGGAAGACAGGTCTGCACTAGCCCTAATCAGCAATGCCAGATGCTTGCAGATCTTCAGGTTAACCTGTCCTCACACCTCTGTGCTTTGCCTATGGCAGGGCTTCTCAGCCTCAGTACTATTGAAATTTGGGACATTAGATGTAGGGGAAAATAGAAATGCAAAGACACACACATCTTCTTGCAACACATTTGGGACAGATACATCATTGTAGCTGGGGCTGCTCTGTGTGTTTAGCAACATCCCTGGCCTCTATCCACTAGATGCCGGTAGCAAGCCCACTGCCCTCCATTGTGACAATCAACAATGTATCTAGGCATTGTCAAATATATATCCCTTGGGGGAACAAACTTGCCCCTGCTTGAGAACCACTGGTGTATGGCATGTCTCTGTCTGGAGCACCGTTGACCTTGGCCACCTATCAGGCAAGCTCTAGAAGTCTTTCTTGAATGGCACTCTTCACAAACCTTGGTTAGAGCAATTGTCTTACCTTTCTGCATTTTTCTGTCTGCACCTCTGCTTTCCTCCAAAACTTGAAGGGTTGCAAGAAGATGTGTGTGTGTCTTTGTTTTCCCCTACACCTAATGTTTGTTATGGTAAGAAGGACTGGAATTACTCTGTGAGGGCTCCACCAGAGACAGATGTGCAAGGCCTAGGAAACACTTTATTACTAGAAAGCACTTTATCCCCACAGCTCAGGGTAGTCTCCTGGGGTGCTGGACTGGGCCTGTGTGGACCACAAAGGCTTCTTTTGTGTCCCTGGCCTGAGGCCAACAATTTGAGATCCCTTTTCCCTGGGCCTGTACCCCACAAGTTTGTTCTTTGGTTCATCAGCCCCTCATGATAGTCCTGGAAGAAAGAGTCTCATGGTCATCAATATTTAGAAAAACTTGCCTCCTGGATTTCTCGCTCAGAAATTCACAGTGCAAATTAGCATACATTAAAGATTGAGATGAGAACTTTGTTTCACAGTATTAATATCACTGTTTTCTAAACTTATAGGACCATGGAACCTAAAACACGTAAGAAATTTGTAGCATCATAAAATATATTTTAGGAAATAATTTAAATTCATACCCATATCTGTCTGAGACACAGTTGCACACTGACCTACATTTTTTTTTAATATTTAAATTAACATTTATAAATCAGGATATTTCTCTGAAAAATGGGTTTGGGGGCTACTTTAATTTTTCTTTTCCTATTTGGCATGAATTGGCTGGGACAGAATGGTGTCTGCTCAATTTAAAAGTGAAATGTGCTCTCCAGCAACCCCCAATCTACACCATTCCCTTTTATCTCCCTGATGGAAGCTGAGGGTCAGATGCTTTTTATTATATTCTTATACCCTTGTTTTTTTTCTGTAAGTAAGAAAATATTGCTCTCTTAGAAATGGGGACCAAGAGAAATTAGGCTTGAAATTAAGCTTGTGTTTCAAGAAAAAAATGGAAGCAGTCATCTTGATTCTGTTATATGTGGGCAGAATATCCCCTCTTACATTAGGATTTGCATGCCTTCCATGGAGAGAAGGGGCAAGGGAAAGGAAATTCCAGGCAAAGCTCATCACGGGAAATAAAAGACCTCTTCCTTACAGGTCTCTACATTCAGGATTCCCACCAGCAGCGGGCCACTCTTCCACTTTCTTTAGGAGAGACACTCTAAAGAGAATCTTCCCTAAATAGGGAGTCCCCCAGGAAGTGAGGAATCTTTGGGGTGGGTAAAGTTAGATAGCTGGTTATGGGGAGGAGGCCTCATTTCCTGCTGGACAGTATGGCGTAGACACAGTAGAGAGATTGGAAAGTGTAAGGAGTGTCTAATATGTTTGTGGCAAAACCCATTAAGAAGTTTGCTACCACAGTTTTGGGGGGATGGAGTAGGGATTTGGCCACAGAGAGAAGCATGAGAAATGAGGGACACTGAAACATTCTCGTGGACTCAGGCTCACTGAATTGGAAGGATGTTAGCAGACTCTGGTTCACACCTTCTGACACCTAAAACTTGGACAGATTTATTCACATTAAGGCATAATGACAGATGATCCTGATCAGGTATACTTTTCTTGAAACTGCAGAGAGAGGAGCACAAAGACTTGTGCCAATGAAAAGGTCTGTAAGGAGGCAGTGGTAGACACCAGGGGTTGGCTGGCAGGCGACTTGGGTGGGAGGGCTGCCCTAAATGCAGACTCATTTTTACACCCCTCTAAGCTCTCCTGGCTGAGGGACTATGGTGACACAAATACAGTGCTTTCGGGCCAGACAGGCATTTAGACCTGGGTGTCAAAGACAATGACCATGCAGTCTTCCTAATTCAACCCATCTTTGTGAAATTGTTCACTTTCTCCTGAAAGAGTTAAAGTGGTACCTCATTGTGACCAGTGTAATTAAAACATCATTTAGACACTTGAAGAATAATCTGGCTCCAGATTTTAAAGGGCTTCCAATAAGATCCTGTGGACCCTTGAGGGAGTGAGATAACATTGTTATTGGTGTGAAAGGAGGGTGAGGGGGCACAGGGTCATGGTCTAACCCAGGGAAGATAAATCTTCCCGTGCTGAGTAGGGGCCCTGCCATCCCCTTGTGATGTGGACTTTATATACAGAATCTGACTTGTGATTCATTAAACCATTCCCATTTTAGCCACCATTGCCCATGAAGGCAGATCTGTGCAATCTCATATTCCAACAAGTAAATGTAACGTCCCAGGCCAATGAAATTGACTAGGCTGACAGGAACACACAAACAACCAGGACGTAAGGCGGCACCCTGTATCCCCCTGCCATGTTTATTTAGAAGTGGAGGTCCATTAAGTGCTCTGTGATGGCCTTCTGATAACATGCCCACCTTTGCAGGGCGGCCGGGGCTGGATGTCTGCCCTTAAATGTGACAGCTGACATTTTTGGATACATTTAAAAATGGGCTTGTCCACCACAGTGCACAGGACAGAAACCACACATTTTAAAGTTATAGCCTCTCTCGCCCATGCTTAGAAAGGAACAAGTGTTTTTTTTTCCAGGGCTTTCCGTTTCTGTGGATGATCTCTTTCCCCTGTGAAAGATTGTAAAACCTGGTGATAGAGATTGGGGGTCCATAGCTGGAAGGAGCAACATTTCAGCAAATATTTATTGGATGCATAAGGAAGATAATGATCAGATTCGTGCACTTTATCAACAGTGTACATTTTGAGGGATATGGAGGTGGGGCAGAAACCCCAAATGCTTTATCATCTTGAGCTTTGATTCTTAGAATCCAAGTCACTGAACGTTTGGAGAGTGAATTGTGGCTTTCAAAGCCACAGCCTCCCTACTAAGTCACATTTCTGTTAGTTCCCTGCAATGACCCATATGCTCTCCCACCCAAACTTCATCTCTGTATCTGTTTGTTGCTCCCCATCTCCCACCCCACTAATGATACCCTATGTTTGATCTTTTTATTTTCACTGATTGATTGATTCATTCACCAAACATTAAGCTCAGTGCCTGGCACTGCCCTGGTGCAAGGAATATTGCAGTAAATAACTCAGAAAATCTAGTTTTTGTTGAGTGGACATTGTGGGGTAGGGCAAGGGGAGAGACAGATAATAAATAAGTATATCAACTAATAATGATGATAATTTTTGAGCGTGATAAATGCTATGGAGAAAGTGAAACAGGGTGATGGGGAAGACACTGGTGGTGAAGAGGAGGCCTGATTGAAGGTGGGTGGGCAGGGAAGGCCTTACTGAGGAGAGAGCCCTGAGCTGAGATGGGATTGGGAAAGGGCAGCCACATGGTTTAGAGGCAGGTGGTCCATTTGGAGAGGTGGCCAAGGGCAGGATCAGGTTGGATCAGTTGAGAAACACCAGGAGGCCTGGGAAGCAGGAAGGGTATGAGCCAAGGAGTTGTGTAGGAAATCTGGTCAAAGAACTAGGGAGAGCCCAGGGTGTGTAGGGCTCTGAAGGTCAAGGGTAAGGGATTAGATTTGTAATAAGGAAGAACAAATCTGACTTCATATTGGATCTGTTTCTTTTGCTTTAACCTTTGTATTCTATCACTTTTGCTACAAGTTAAGAATGTTGCCTATAGCCTGAAATATACAGGAGAGCCCATTCTCAAGGCTGTGACCCTTAAAGGTATAACACCTTTTAATTCATATAGAGATAAAAAGTTGCAGAACAGAGAAAAACATTCCTTACCTGACCTACACGAACAGCTGCAGAAACAAATGATTCTGATACCAAGAAGTTTGCAACCAACCACATCAGCTCCCCACTTAGTATAAAAGAGGCTTGAATTCTAACTCAAGTAAGATGGTTCTTTGGGACCCTAGTCCACCATCTTCTTGATCTGCTGGCTTTCTGAATAAAGTCACTATTCCTTGCCCCAACAACTAGTCTCTTGATTTATTGGCCTGTTGTATGGTAAGCAGTATAAGCTTGGACTTGGTAACAGATTTAATTCAGTGTGTTGCAGGGGAAGCTAAAAGTATGTAAGCAATGGTGTCATGTGATCAGATGTGCATTAAATCAGTGTTGTGTGTCTTATTGCTTTAGGGCCAATTCATATGTAGCCTGTGTTGTGAAATGTTTGCAGCAGAATGAACCCCTCCCGGGGTCCAGGACTCACAGTGTGACTGTAGCCTAATGAAGGGACACAGTCTTCCTCTCCCGATGCCTTGTGCTCCGTGAGGGCAGGAATCATGTCCCTGGTTGTCCCTGCTGCTCCACAGTGCCTTGCATGCAGTGCCTAGTCAATAAATGTCTACTGCATTGACCTTAGTTATAAGCTCCTGGAGGTTAATAACATTTGTCCAATTTATTTTGTAAAATTCCAAAGGGTCCTTAAGAAAAGTTCTTTGATGATGAATTGGGCTCTTAAAATAATGGGATTAATGGATCATCACACAGATGTCGTCAAACAAGTTGGGAACTAATTAAGGCAAACTCGACCAAAAGAATGTATTCAAATTACTTCCCTTGGTCAATTAGTTTCCCACAGATGAGTTTAGCATGTTTCTTAAACACTTCAGTGTTTAGGCAAAAAAATCAAGATCAAAGCCCAGACTCTGTGTTTCAGGTCCCAGAAAATAAAATGTCCATTTTTAACGGCTGCTCCCCCAACTTCAAAATTAAACATACTACATTCTTGGGAGTACGATTTCACCTTCTTTACATTTATGATACAAATGAGCCATTTGCCCTCACTTCAGTCTATAAAGGCAAGACTCATTAGAAGGGGGAAATTTCCTTTATCATTAACAGGCCACACTCTCACGATAAAAAACGTCTCCACTCTTCCCACCTCCTTCCCCAGAACTTCGATTTTCATTTCAAGCAGTTCCCACATAAGCTATTTATCTTCCAACATTTCCCCAACTCTCAATGGCACCATTATATCCTTTATTTGGAATCATAAAACTTTGAGAATAAAAAAGAAGCAAATTAATCCTCTCAGGGGAGAAAAGGAAGACGGATCCTGCCAGTTTTTAAATTGTAGGATTGGACTGGCCTCGAAACAGTTTTCTTTTTCAACAACTTAGCCAGTGGGGGGAAATGAATGGTTATGACAGAGAATCCCGAAATAAAATGCAGAATTATGCAAACACGTTCAAAACTGACATCTTGAAGTAAAAGCTGTTGAAAGCCTGAGGAATAAACAATGCGGGCTGGAAGGGGAACATTTTGAAGCTACGAATGGGTTACTCTGCTTTTATTATTCACAGCGGAAAAATAATCTCAATCATGATGTGAAAACCACAATTTCCTTTATTTGTGGATCCTGCCAGATTAAAAAGCATTCGGGGAAGAAGTGCGGCTGGGAGAATTGAACGCTGTCCGAAGAGACAAGTGCTCTATGTCCGGGACCCTGTCGCAGATGCTGGCTGGCTCGGTCCAACTGCATAAGTCACTTAACCTCCTGATGACTCTTTGCTCATCATCAGGCTGGAATTAAGGAGGCGGCCTTTCCTCTGAGGCCTGAGATCTAGGTTTCCTAACTGCCAATTGGATAACATGATTTGCCATTGCAATTTGCTCTAAGGAGTCTCAAGGTTGTTGTGAAAACAAGTGATAGAAGTCAGTTAACAAGCCAGTTGCCACCAGAACAGCCAATAACACCTAAGGCTGCAGAATGCCTCAAAGTGCATCTCCAGGTTTGGGGTTCTGGAAACAGATCCTAGTAAAGGCTTTATTATTTTATTTTGTTTTATTTTATTTTATTATTACTTTTAAAATTGTGAGATAGAGTCCCTGGATAATTGATGAATATTGTGTTCTTATAAAATAAAATGAAAATCACTGCGTTGAGAAACTGTATGCAAGGGGGATATAACAGTTTAAAAGGATCTTAGAGATAATCTGGTCTAGCACTTCCATTTTGTAGAGGAGGAATTTTCGATGCAGAAAGTTTAAATGACCTTCCCAAGCTCATGGACCCATAGATCTGGTAGTTGCTGTGGGCTTTGAATCTAAGTTTGACGGTGGTTTAGTTAATCCAATAATTTGAACAGGAATCCTGAAGAAAGCTGACAATACCAGACATTTTTGCCTAAGTGTCAATTTGATGGTAGACTGGAGAGATCCAGAAGCAATGTTGGATAATGTCTTTTAATAAAAAAGAGGTCTTCTGAATCTAAAGGGGGAAATTTTTAGAAAAATGGTGGAGGTGTAGCTGTTGATTGCAATGTTTAATTGTAATATTTTAAAAGTTGAGTTTAAAATTTTCCTCCCTCCCTTCCTCCTTTTCTTTATTCCTTCCCTCCTCTCTCTCTCTGTCTCTGTCTCTCTCATCTTTACTTTTTTATTTTTTTAAATTTGAAGAGAAGTTGTGGAGGAAAACTAGAGTATATCTAGGACTTGGCGACATAGAATTGAGAGAAACACTGAGAAAGTGGAGAGAGGTTGATTCACATAGCAGAGAGGAAAAAGCTCTCTGCGATGTACTCTGACTTGCTAATTTTCAGAAGGAAATTAATAAAATTGATTCCAGCAAAAACTCTAAGTGGACAAATAGAAGAAAAACAGATTGAAACTTGTGAATATTTAGGGTGGAGAGAAAGTTCTTAGAGAAATCTTTCCCTCAGGGAGAAATAAATATTTAGGAGAAATCACTAACTCTAAGGGTTGTTAGAGCAAAGATCACTCATAGGATGGAAGCAAACCCTCCCACCAACTATTAATTCCAATTCTTAGACTCGGTGGCAGTAACATGATTAGTTATTGTGGGTTCTGGAAGAAAGCAGGACCTTTGGCAATAAAGCCCTGGAAATATGTATTTTTAAGTATATAAAAGATGAGGAAAGCAACTTTGCTTTTCATCCTGGGGACTAGAAATAATACACCTGCAAGGACAGATGAATGGCATAATGTTGGCATTCAATGGGGCATTAAACATTTTGTGTCACATTTATGGGGCTTTCCTGTCATTAATTCTAGGTAAAATAAACTTTAAAAAAAATATTTTGTTGTGTTTTTGGATTGCGTTTATTTTCAACAGTTTGCTTTTCTTTGCCATTTTTTTCTGCCAGGTTTTCGTGTCTATTTTGTTTTCTTGTGTCTGTCATACTCTCATACTCTTGGCTAATTTCCTAACTGGCCTCCCTGCCTTTGCTATAGGGTCTTTCTTTTTCCTTTGCCTGCCCCGTTGGCGTTCTTTCTTTCAGTCTGGGCGCACGTGTTCGGATCCATGTCAGGGTCGGATGTGGTTGGTTCTGCTGGCCACGGTCATGCGGTTTGCCTGTGGTGCCCTGGGACTGGCAAGGTCTTGGACAGACTTTCCAGGAGTCACAAAGACTGGGGCCACCTGAATCTCCCCATTACCAGGGTATCCGTTCTACAATTGATGGTGATGGCAAGGCCTTGTATTTCTTTCCTATTCAACGGCCCTCCTCTTAATTTTGTCTGCCTCCTTTAACAAAGTTTCCTTTCCTATTAGCAGTACACACTCCTTCCTTTTTAAATTAGGTCAGCTTTGCAGCTAAGGGAAAAAGGATTGTGTGTTGGGGGGAGCAATGCAGTGGAGTCAGGGAACCTAGGTCCTTTGACCCAGCTGCCGCTGACACAGTGCCTGTGAGACATTGGGCGGCCACTAACCTCTCTGATGTTCACTTTTCTGAGAGGTTTGGATAAGATCGTGAGTCATCTTCTCCTGGGATCCATAATGTAGCTAAATTCTCCTCTGGGGCTCTCCAGGTACAATAGAGGCAGGGAGCAAGAAAGGAGCCAAGCTGAACACACTGTCTTGATAAAGTGGACCTGAGAGACTTAAAGGGGTAAAATTTGTCTTGAGGAACTAAGGCTGGTTGTTTACAAAGTGTAGTTCAAGGACTAGCCTACTGGGACTCCTTTGGAGCTTTGTGAAAAGTGATTAACTTAATAAATAATTGTGGAAGGCTTACATGTGCCAGGCTCTGTTCTAGGTGCTGGGCACACAGCAGCAGACAGACCAGACAGATCCCTGATGTCATGGAGCTTAACCTTGGTTAGCATCTCAGGTGGTTATAAGGGCTAGAAAGAAAGTCTCACATGCTAAGAGAAGGATAAAAGGCTGCTGTTTTATGCAAGGTGGCTAGGGAAGCCTGCTCAGAGGAGACAGCATTGAAGCAGAGAATGAAGTAAAGGAGAGAACCTTGTGGCTGTTTAGGGAAAGAGCATCCCAGGTTGGGGGTAAGGGACAGCTAGTGCAGAGGCCTGGAGGTAGGAGGTGTTTTTGAGGAACAGCAAAGGAGGCTAGTGTGGCTGGTGCTGAGGGGTTGGGGATTCCTGGGCACTGCCATCAGGTCCATCACCTCTTACACAGGCTTGGAGTTGAGCTAGAGTCTGATGATAAGCAGATGCCCCAGGGTTTGCCTGGTGATCAGGAGGTGGGTGAGGTATCTTCCAACTCTGGATCCTGAGTCCTTTTGTCCAGTTAATGAGCATTGTATTGGAGATTGGTCATATATGATCTTAATAGTCTGTGGTAGCCTCTGTGGAGCCTGGCTTTGGTAGCTCGGGAGCAATCTTCCCCTTGATTCCAGAGAATTCACCATCATCTCTTTTGGATGATCCTTGTACAGACCCTGGTCTACGTCTTGGGAGTAAGATCTTTTCTGATCAGCACTAGTGATGCAGGACAATGGAGACAGAGTCTCTCCTCACAAAAAAGAATGAAATAATGCTATTTGTGGCAATATGGATGGACCTAGAAATTATCTTATTAAGTGAAGTAAGACAGAGAAAGATAAATATATGATATCACTTATTTGTGGAATCTAAAAATGAACTTATTTACAAAACAGAAATAGACTTACAGACATAGAATACAATCTTGTGGTTACCAAAGGGGATAGATAGCAGGAGGGGGAGAGATAAATTAGGAGTCTGGGATTAACAGATAAACACTACTATATATAAAATAGGTAAACAGCAAGGCCTTACTGTTTAGCACAGGGAACTATACTCAATATGTTGTAATAACCTATAATGGGAAAGAATCTGAAAAGGAATATATATTATATATAATATATAATAAGAATATATATATGTATAACTGCATCACTTTGCCATAGACTTGAAACTAACACAACATTGTAAATTAACTATACTTCAATACAAAAAAAATGCAAAAAAAAAAAGTAAGACAGGTTCCCTGCTGACACTCAGAGAGGACTCTCAGGTTGGATATAAGGAATGCTCAAGTAGTCATTTAGATGCTCAGATCTACTGAGAAATGCAAGTCAAGATCATTTAACTGAACTGATCCAATCTTGTAAGGAACGTTTGCTGGCTTCAGATCATGGATAACCCACTGGTGTTTATTAAACAGGGAAGTAAGTTGAAGAGCTCCATGACTTACCCTACTTCACAAGGACTTTGAGGCTGTTGCAGTTTATCTTCATATCTTTGTAAGACACTAGCAAAAAAATCCCTTTTAGTTCCTGGGCTAAAGTAACCAGACTTTGGGGAAAGAGTACATTTGTCACACTAAGAACATTAAGGATCAGAATTTAATAGAACCCTCATTGGCTGGTTAACGATAATGTCAGCTTAGTAGCCTTCACAAGGAGAAAATCCTGGAAAAGAGATGTGCACTTTCACCCAAGCAGTCTTGTTCTCATGGACCCCATCATGGTGGCCAGACTGCTCCGTGGACAAACAAATGTCTCTTGGGTCCTCATGCAGAAGATATTTCGCAGATGCGCCTGCCACCCTTCTGCTCAAGGAGCTTGCTTTTGCAGCTGTGAGGTTAGCTTTGGACATTGATTCACAAAGCTTCTTAGCCAGAAATCCCACTTCTCTGTTTCTCCCCAAATCCCACAGTTCCTCAGGCCCAGCTCAAATCTTGTATCTTCCATGAAGATGCCCAGAATCTCCACATTCTCTGCTTCTTCTGAAGACCTAGGACACTCCCTGATTGCCCCCACCACCTCTAAATCACAATCCTTTTCATGCTCCATCTCCACATTTTGGGTAGAAGTATCTTATAGTTGGTATTCAGAGTTTATCCTCCAGGGCCAAGCATCAGACTTTTTGTAGTCTCTGGGTTTCTTGAAGCTGTATATTTTTCATTTGTGTGTCCCCAGTGCCAGCATGGTGACACATCATGGGTCGTCATCAAGTATGTTGCCAAAATCAGTATAATTAGGTGAATGAATTTAGGTCAGCACAGAGAGTATGCCCAGCACAGGATATACACTATTATGAAGAACTAGTGCAAATGAACAAAAAAACTATCAGAAAACCAAGAGGTACATGTATAAAAGACTAGGTGGAATAATTCATAGCAGATCGATTAGAACTGGTCAGAATGGCCATCATCAAAAAAATCTACAAACAATAAATACTGGAGAGGGTGTGGAGAAAAGGGATCGCTCTTGCACTGATGGTGGGAATGTAAATTGATTCAGCCACTGTGGAGAACAGTATGGAGTTTCCTTAAAAAACTGAAAATGGAACTACCACATGACCCAGCAATCCCACTACTGGGCATATACCCTGAGAAAACCATAATTCAAAAAGAGTTATGTACCAAAATGTTCATTGCAGCTCTATTTACAATAGCTAGGACATGGAAGCAACCTAAGTATCCATCAACAGATGAATGGATAAAGAAGATGTGGCACATATATACAATGGAATACTACTCAGCCATAAAAAGGAATGAAACTGATTTATTTGTAATGAGGTGGATGGACCTAGAGACTGTCATTCAGAGTGAAGTAAGTCAGAAAGAGAAAAACAAATACCGTATGTTAACACATATATATGGAATCTGAAAAAAAAAAAAAAAGGTCAGGAAGAACCTAGGGGCAAGATGGGAATAAAGATGCAGACCTAGTAGAGAATGGACTTGAGGATATGGGGAGGGGGAAGGGTAAGCTGTGATAAAGCGAGAGAGGGGCATGGACATATATACACTACCAAATGTAAAATAGATTGCTAGTGGGAAGCAGCCACATGGCACAGGGAGATCAGCTTGGTGCTTTGTGACCACCTAGAGGGGTGGGAAAGGGAGGGAGGAAGGGAGATGCAAGAGGGAAGAGATATGGGGACATATGTATATGTATAACTGATTCACTTTGTTATAAAGCAGAAACTAACACACCATTGTAAAGCAATTATACTCCAATAAAATGTTAAAGAAAAACCCTAAGATAAGAAAAAAACCCTACAATTTTTTCATAGCTCTGCTCCTTATAATATAGAAAACAAAGCTGCAAATTCCATATCCAATATTAAGGGTTAAATAAAATCTGATACATAGCTATTCTGTGGAATATTCTACAGCCATTATATAAAGCACTTTTGGAGGTTTTATACAAATTGAGCTACCATTTTAAATATAATGTCTAAAGATAAAGTAAAATATTGTCATCATTCAGCAGCTTTACTGAGTAGGGGAAGAAGGGATGAGCAAGAATTAGAAGAGCTGGAATTCAAGGGAGGGGACATTTATTTGGTTTATATTTTACCCTTCCTGATCCTTGGATTCACTGTCTACAGAATGGGCATGGAAATGTTTACCTGTTACCATGAGATATAATGCGTGCGAAATTCAGGGTCTGAGAATAAAGGGCATGCTCAATGAATGTAGATATTATTATTATTAGAAAAAAATTCTGCACCATAATCTAGAGCAAGGAACCAAGATTATGACAAATAGTTAAGAATGAACAGGTAACAAACTGGCTTTGGTGTTGCTCCTACTACAGTAGGAATTTTAGGAGGGATAGATTGCTGAGAAGATGAGGTAGGATTTTGAAGGATAGGCAGATGGGGTGAGGGGAACATGGTAGGAGGGTGAGAAGACAAAGGTGGGGCAGTGAGGAGGCAATGTGTATGGATTATGGGGAAAGACAGAGGCTGGCCTGATTAGTAAAGAGGGGTGTTTATGTTAGTGAGTGGTGGATGTATGACGAGGACAAGATTCTTTGTGGTCTTTGCCGGTGTCTATTTTTTAACGAAAGCAAATATTCTAATGGTAAGGTAAGTCTTGGTGGAAAACTGAAGCTTCTGGTGGAATGGAAAGAGTTAACAAACTCAGACTTCATTCTCTGCCTTCCATTTCTATCCCAACACCCTGTCAGGAAATGACCCAGGAAAAATCATTTACAAGTTAGTGTGAATTCATGCCTACTTGTCCTTATTTTCAACAATCAATCAAAATTCACTGGAGAATTCTTCAAAGTATTTGCACTTTCAATCTTATTCTTCACTAGAGAATGAAATACGTTGCTCCATGTGACAGGAATTCCAGTCACTGGGGATTCTGGAGAGAGGCATATTTAGTGCTGACATTGAATGTGTAAATTGTCAGTAACTCTGTCTACACATAATGCCACTCCTACCATAAATTTATCACTTTGCTTATTTGCTCAATAATTAATTCAATTATTGGTCCATCCATCCATCCATCCATCCATCCATCCACCTTCCATCTATCCTCTATCCACCATCTATCTGTCCATTTATCCATCCAACCACTTTTTTTTAACAATCTTTCATCTAGCATGTATCATGTGCAGGCAGAATGGCAGGCATTGGGATTATAAAAGTAATATGACATAGTTCAAGTCCTTGAGGACCTTGGAAGTTTATGCTTGAACAAAAGACCTCTTCAAATATTCTGCAAAATGTTTTCTGTGTAGAATTAGTTAGCTAGATGAAAGACGGCAAAATAATAAAAATATGCATATCTCTTGTCCAGAGACTTTGAACACAGTGGGCAGCTGCGAATCAGTTCTCATAGGCCTCCAGTATAAACTCCAAGTGGGGTGTCCTGAAAATCCCCTCAATATTTGGCCCCCTCAACCATTCCCTCCTCACCTTCTACCCCTCCCCACCACTCTCTAACCCACACTGCAGCTCTCCTGCACCAGCTCTTGCTCTTGAGCATGCCAAACTTTTTCACCTATCTGTGCTTTTGTGAACATGCTATATTCAGTCTGGAATATTCCTCTTCAGTCTCTCACTGTCCTAATGTTCCTTCCTAGCCCTATTCTTATACCATTTTCTCTCTGAAGCCTTCCTGGTCTTCCCTAGGTAGAGCAAGCCACTGTCTCATTTGTGTCCAAGGGCACTTTAGAGATGCCTGAGACCATTGTGAGGTGTGTAAAATAGTAGGTACCAGGGTGCAGTGGAAAGAAAGCATGCGTGATGCCAAGAGGGATGGTTGACCATGAATTCTGGCTCCATCCCTCACAACAGTCACAAACTGCTTGACCTTGGTTTGCTTATCTGACATGTCTAAATTCCTACCACTCTCACACTCTCATTATTTGCCTTATTGGAAAAATAACCCCTCACTGAGTTGATTGTGAGGAAAGGAGTGGGTCCCATGACTTGCACTTGGTAAGAGCTCCATATTTGCTCACTTGTGTCTCCTATTGTTGTGCTTGGTGAGTCAGACTCTGTCCGGACACTGTGAATACCTCAAGGTCAGGGACTACTGATTACTCATGTATGCATCTCTCACAACATCCAGAAAGTGCTTGCTGCTCAAGAGCAATACAGCATGGTGACTGAAAGCAGGGATTCTGGCACCAAACCCCCCAAGAGAAGCCTGATGCTACCACTTCCCAGCTGTGCAGACCTGGGGAAATTATTTGAGGTCTCTGTGACTCGGTTTTATCATCTGACAGGTGGGGATAATAATAGTTCCTGCCTCATAGAGATGTTATGACATTTACATAAGAGTCTGGCGACAGTAAACCCTCATTAAGGTTGGCTATTATTAGTAGGTGCTCGAGAACTGTTTTTTGAAAGGCCAGTGAATAGACGTTAGTGTGTGATACTCTCAGGAAGTCTGGCTAACATGAAGGTGTTTATTTGGTTCGGAATGCCTGTTTCTTGACCTACCTATAATTAGTTTCTATTACTAGGTTATTATTAAGTTGAGAGAAATTACTTTCCTGTGATGGTCAATGTCCTGAAATCCTAAAGGTTAAATTCTACCGATGCTTCTAGAATCCAAGCAGAAAATATTTTGTCAGTTTTAGTAGTATGGATGAGTTCTAAGATGAGTAGCTTGTCAAAAGTAGAGGTTTTTCTGTAAAGCAGTAACCAGAAATATCTGAGAATGTCAAGTATTAATTCTTCCACCCTAAAAGAATCCATGTAGCTGGACTTTTATGGGGAAATTCAACTAGATGGCAAAACCTTTGAGGAAAGATCCTTGTCATTTTCTCTGTATCCAATTCAGCTTCCAGAGCAGTCCTGGGTCCACAGCATTGCCCATGAAAGACCTGTAAGTTAATATATAAAAAGGGAATTTTTTTTTCTTCCCAACCTAGACTTCACACACTCTGAATTTCCACATGATCATGTCTGGACCCTAAGGAAAGTATCAGTGTTGGTTTATGTCAGCATTTTATTTCTGATTATGAGATTTGAAAAAATATGCATGAACACCTTTTTTCTGTAGAGACGATTGGCTTAAGGGAGCCCTGTGGCTGAGTGAGTGACTGAGTCACGTCTTTAACTGCTCTGAACTTCTACTTCCTCACCTAAATATGAAGCAGTTGGACATTAATGATGATGATAACAAGGGTGCCACTTCTGACTGATGGTTTACCATGTGATGATGCTGTGGTAAGTGCTTTAGAAGCATCCTCTCATTTAATTTCCATAGCAATCCTGAACAGTAGCCACTTTTACCCTCTTTGTGTTACAGGTAAGGAATCTGAGCTTAGGGCAGTGGAGTCATTTGCCAAAGGTATAAATAGCAAGCTCAGGAGTTGAGCCTTGGCTTGTTTATATTTCACAAATCTATGAATAGTTGTTGCTTTGTGACAAAGTGTGTTAACATGTATGTATTTTTTGTTTTTTCTGTTTTTTTTTAGGAAGGATTAAGAGGTGATTTTCCTAGTATATTAAAAAGTACATTCATCCCTCCATCCATCGTTCCTTCCCTCCCTGCCTCCCAAGGCTTCTTCAGTCAAATCTCTGGCTTACCTTATAAAGCTGGCGCGGTAAAGTTCCTTGGTTATCCTCCCTCTATGGTACCTTGTATTTGTCTTTCGATGTGCTTGTTATAAATTGCTGTTAAATAATCACTTACTCATTTAGTTGTTTAATGTCTGTCTCTGGCTAAAATGTAAGCCCTGAAATGACAGGGCTGCCTCTACATATTCAATGTGAATCCAACGTTCGCCTAACCTAATAAAGATGGCCAATAAGAAGTGTTTGTTAAAAGGATGAAAGAATGAGCACCTACTATGTGCCCTACAGTGGGGGAGGCCAGAATTAGGAAAGATGGGTAGATGGCGAATCATAGTAATATTTCTACTCAATGCCAGGTCTGTCTTTCTAATTCTATACTTCCCCAACTCTGGGCAGTAGCAAGGTAGGTAGCATGCTCTGTTGAACACCAAATGACTATCCTGCATCAGTGCTCTGCAAGAACCACTCTGAACTGGATGGGAGTTATGTTTGATAACTGTTAAGGTCCCTTACAACATTTATTATTACTCTGTTCCTTTCATTCAGTCACTAAGCCATCATTAATTCCACAAACATTTACTGAGTACGGTGCTAGTTGCTGGTGACAAAATTGTGAACAAGAACTTATCACCTAGTAGAGAAAAATGCTGAGTACCTCTCACAAATCAGATAGTATATATGCAGATTATCTCTAGTCTTCACTATGACTCTGCAGGTTATTATTATAGTTATGTTGTGAAGGAGGAAACAGGCTCAGGGAGGGGAAGTGGCCTGGCTATGGCCACACAGCTAGGAGGTGGCAGAGCTAGGACTCGAACTCAGTGCTGATAAGATTCTAGAATTCTATTCCATGAGATAAAATAACATGTAACAGCAGAGTGGGCAGCATATTTGTGAAACTTTGAGCATTATTAAAGAAATGCGTTCAGTCATTTGTGTAAAATTTGTTTTTTAATGCTCTGCACTGGTGCACAGAACCATCACTCTCCACTTGAGGAGGTCACCGTGTGGAAGGGGACCCGTGTAGGCAACCACATAGGGGGTTGAAAGGACAGCTGTCACTGGGATGCATCCCTCAGATGGCTTCATGGGGGAGGTAGCATGAAGATAGCCTGAAACGAAACCGGAGCCCCACAGATGCATTGGGATTCAGGAAGGAGAGCATTCCAGACAAAGAACTGTCGATTAAAAAGTATTGGGTTAGCCAAAAGTTTCGTTCATTTTTTTCTGTGAGATGGTTCTAGTAGCACTTAGTTACCTTTAACTTCATTCAAAACAATTTTGTTAGATTGTATGTGACAGCTGTCATATCAGTGTGCATTTAAAAAAAAGACATCAAAATTGGTGAATTTTTGTGTAGCCATTTTAATATTGAAGATGGAAGAAAAAAAAGCAACATTTTCAGCATATTGTGTTTTATTATTTCAAAAAAGGTAAAAATGTGACTGAAATGTAAAAAAAAATATTTGTGCAGTGTATGGAGAAAGTGCTGTGACTGATCCAATGTATCAAAAGTGGTTTGTGAAGTTTTGTGCTGGAGATTTCTTGCTGGACAATGCTCCATGGTCGGGTAGACCAGTTGAAGTTGCTAGTAATCAAATTGAGATATTAATTGAGAACAATCAACATTTTACCACGCGGGAGATAGCTGACATACTCAAAATATCCAAATGCTTGACATTGAAAATCATTTGTACCAGCTTGGTTATGTGAATCACTTTGATGTCTGTGTTCCTCATAAGTTAAGCAAAAAGAACCTTCTTGACTGTAATTCCACATGTGATTCTCTACTTAAATGTAATAAAAACATTCCATTTTTAAAACAAATTGTGATGGGCAATGAAAAGTGGATACTGTACAATAATGTGGAATGGAAGAGATCATGGGGCAAGCAAAATGAACCACCACCAACCACACCAAAGGCCGGTCCTCATCCAAAGAAGGCGATGTTGTGTATATGGTGGGATTGGAAGGGAATCCTCTATTAACAGCTCCTTCTGGAAAACCAAACAAACAATTAATTCCAACAAGTAGACCAACTGAAAGCAGCACTTGATGAAAAGTATCCAGAGTTAGCAGAAAATACATAATCTTCCATCAGGATAACGCAAGAACACATGCTTATTTTATGACCAGGCAAAAACTGTTACAACTTGGCTGGGAAGTTCTGATTTATTTGCCGTATTCACCAGACATTGCATCTTCAGATTTCCATTTATTTAAGTCTTTACAAAATTCTTTTAATGGAAAAATTTTCAATTCCTTGGAAGACTATAAAAGGCACCTGGAACAGTTATTTGCTCAAAAAGATAAAAAGTTTTGGGAAGTTGGAATTATGAAGTTGCCTGGAAAATGGCAGAAAGTAGTGGAATAAAAGGGTGAATATGTTGTTCAATAAAGTTTTTGGTGAAAATGAAAAATGTGTCTTTTATTTTTACTTAAAAATGGAAGGCACTTTTTGGCCAACCCAATAAATACACAACTTAAAAGTTGAGAGTTATGTTTTATTCTGCAGACATAGTGAGGACATTAAGCCTGGGAGGCAGCATCTCAAGTAACCCTCCAAGGAGGAGGAGGGGTAGCTAGGATATATGGGAGTTTTGCAACAATGGGCAGGTAGTCGGAACATCAAAAGATGTTAATAAAAGAAAACCAGATATCTCAAGTTAAGGAATTTAGAGCTTTTCTATGTATGGGATGTTGCAAGAGTCTGGACTCACTGAAATCATTCCTTTGATATGCACCTCAGCTATCAGGGGCCAGTGTCCTGTGATTTCATATCCTGTGTTTCCTAGGGCTCACTGTCAGGGGTGGCTGCAGTCTGATGGCTGCTAAAGGGCAGGTGTTCTTTTCCTTCCTGAGTTCCCTCAGGGCTCACCAGCCCACCATTGGCAATGGCTACAGTCACTGATGACTGTGACATATTTTGTTTACCTATATGACAGGCAATATTTTATTTGTCAGAAAAATCTCATGCATAAATTTTTACTTTTTATGTAAAAGGGAAGGGGTCATATGTTTGCTACTTTCAGAGGATGCTCTAGTGAAAGTCCACCATATCCTTCCTCATTTCCCCTTTGGTGCAAGATTGAATGATGACATTTCCCCTGGCTGCAAAACAAGATCTCTTTAGAAGTGAGTAAAATGCATTTAGACAACTGTTACCCATTGGCCATGTTCCCTGACCTTGCTATAATTTTGTTCCTTATCCCTAAAAGAAATGGGATGGGTGAACCAGATCAGAATATTTCACCTGCATTCTAAGGAGCTACAGAGATTTTGGTCAAATGCCTTGGGGAGTAATATGGGGTCATAGGGGCACACTGAGTAGGAGAAGATCTGGGCCCTTCACTCCTGCTTCGATCTCAACATTTCTGCTCTTATTTGCCTTCTCCATTTGGAGATTTCATTTGAAATCAAGTTCCTCTGTGTGGATGAAAAATGTTGCCTACCATATCAGTAAACAAAGATGTTGTGGCCATCAAGCCATCAGCCACTGCAGTCACCCCATCTATGTGCCCTGAGGGGATTCAAGATGGAGAATACAGTATACTGGCCCTAGGTAGTTAAGGTGCATAACAAAGGAATGATTTCAATGAACCTGATTTCTTGCATCTCTCCATACACACACAGAAAAGCACTAAATTCATTAACCTGAGATATCTAGATTTCTTTAATTAACAGTCATCTTTTGATGTTTCACTACCTGATTTTTGTTGCAAACTCCTATATATCCTGGCTCCTCCCTTACTTCTTTGAAGCAGTCCCTCAGAACTATCTGAGAGGCTGTCTTCCAGGCTTAAGCCCTCAGTTTTTTCCGCCGAACAAAACACAATTCTCAACTTTTAGGTTTTTCAGTTGACATCTGCTTTGAAAGAGATACACTGAGCTCCAGTCACTGCAGCCCCTCCAAGGCCCCTTCCAGAGGGGTCCTGGCCGCCAGCTCTAGGTCTGGTTAAGGCCTCTGTGTGACCCTGTGTGCCTCAGTTACTTTGGAGACATGTAAGTCTGCTCACCAAGGGCTGAGAACTGGGATTTGGCTTCAGCTCAGGAATCCTGGTGCTATCAGTGTGGGCGGTGGGATGGAGCCACAAGACCTTGAAAGAGTGTGACTTTCTGGGAGGATGCAAGGAAATTTAGCAAGTCATTAAGGAAACGACTGGTGAGCAGTTCGTGATCTGTGGCCAGGATCAGCTTATTTGCATGGCTGATGGTTGAAATAGGATCCTACCTGTAGCTTCCTCTCCTCTGACTACAAGCCAGTTCAGGCACAGTCTGTTGTGTCTCAAAAGCTTCTAGGTCTCTGCACAGAATTGCTGGGACAACTACAAATCAAGGGGGTGGGGTGGAGCCTCAGGGAAGCAAAGAAAAAAGGATGGAGCCAGAAAAAGATGTCTGTTTTGTCTTCCCTCTCTGACAGGAGAAGGGTAGAAAGTGCTATTCTAAAGTGGTTTTCTAATACCATGTGAAGAAGTATTACAGAATATAGGTCAATGGTTGGGCTGTGTGACTCTAGGCAAATTACTTAACTCCTCTGAGCCTCAGATTCTTCATTTATAAAATGGGGATAATAATTATATATATCTATACTCCACAAGCTTGTTGTAAATATCCCATGGTAGAGTTTGACACTTAGCATGGAGCCTGCCATGTAGAAAAACAGCTATTCATTCATTTATCATCTGATTGCCTGGAACTTCACTATTTCTATAATTCAAATGATGGTAAAGTAAAGTTAATGGATAAAGATGCCACTGATCTTCATGTTTGGGGGATAATGGCCATCTATGTGTACACATGTGTTGATTCATGTACAATATGCTTAGATATTGGATGGACATATAAATATATACCTAAATTTGTGTCACATGGTGTTGTGTCTATTCTAACCACGCCAAAGAGATCAGAAGAGCCTTTCAGATATGAACACATGCAATCCTAACTAATGTCAAGTTCTGCTCATTTATGTATTGAAAGGACACCCATTGAGGGTCTCCATCCCAGGTTAGGCATCCTCCTAGATGCTGAGGATGGGCACGGGTTCCTAACTCAGTGGAGTTTACTGGAAAAATGGAATAGACATTCATCCATTTAACAAATATTTAGTGTCTATTTTGTGTCTGGCATTGTTCTAGGTGTTATTTGAGATGTAAAGAAAAAGAAGACACAGTCCTTGCCCTCAAGAAACCTGTGCCCTGCCAAGAGGAGAAGCAATTTGTAGAGGCAACAAACACACCCTGCCAGCAGCCCACTGAGTATCTTCCTCCTTCATGTTCCTCTGGCTCTATATTTATATGACCTGTAAAGTGGTCCTTCACGGATAAAAAGGTCACTTGACAGCTGTGATGTCAGAAATATCAAATGGGTATCATTCTCATTCTCATTGTTTTCAATCAGTTAGAAAATGGAGTCAATTTGGACAGGCCCTTTAGTCCCCACATGTCTTGTCTGCTTTCATTTCCAGTTCCATGAAATGGAAACGACAGTCCTCATTATACAGATGAGGAATCTGAAGTTCACAGGCAATTTCTATCACTTGCCCCATGTGTGCCTGACGTGGCTCAGAGCTCCCTGGGCAGAGCAGAGTCGAGGCAGCAGCAACCCAGGCGCTGTCTGGGAGCCTAGTCTCACATCAAGAAAATGATACTCCCTGACTAATCGTATTCTTGTTTTTCCTGCTTCTATCTGAAGCAGCAATTTTGAATCTCTCTTGTGTCATTGCTCATCGGTGGCCAATAACCTTTCTTCTGGTGGCCGTTTCCCAGTTTCAGTCACTTCTATCCCATCTGCCTTCTCGACTGTGGCTCAATAGATTGTCTCTCTCCAGCCCTCATCTCTTGAGATAGAGTCTTTTTATCCCTCTGTGTCTATATTTTATTTTCCAAAAGTCCCGTGTGCTAGAATTTTAATACCAGAGTTTGTTTCCTGGTTGGGTCTTGTCTCTGTTAGCCAATGATATCATGTTTCTTTTTAACACATGGCCAGTGGTTTAATTCTCTGCCACATTTGGATTCTGTTTATGGCTTCTGTGAGTGAAAGGTTAATTTCCCTTTTTGGTGTCTGATTTTCTTCTTTTAAGATGTAAACAGCTGACTCGGTTTGAGCTGGAGTCAGAAATCTCTGTGTTGACCCAAATCTCTTAGAGCCTCTGAACACGGCTCTGATATTTGAACAATAATGCAGTAAGCAGGCTTCGCAGCCATCACTCATATTTATCTTGGCTTTCAAAACCTGTTGTGTCTACCTCTGTAAAAATCTCTGGTGTTTGCTCTCTTCTCCTCATTCCCATCAGTCCCTTTCCCACTTAGGCTTCTGTGCCTCTCTCTGGGACAACTGCAGTGGCCTTGTAAATGTTCTGCTTGTTGCAATTCTTTCCCTGTGTCCCTCTCACCCGCTTCTGCCAGGCAATGTCTTCCAGAAGCACAACTCTGATTCTATCACACATCTGCTCAAAAACCCCCTATGACTTCCCATTCCTTACAATCTACTCCAAACTCCTTATACAGATTAGTCCTCAAAGCTCTCAGCTCAACCTTGAGATTTCTATGAGATTATATGAGACTCAAAGCCAAGCAGAATGTCTGGGAACTTCATTACATCTTCTAAGAAATACTGTTCTCAAGTGGTAGCTCCTGCCCAGCCACGTATGTTTAAGCATTCCCACTGCCCGGAATCTCTCCTTCTTTCCCTTCATCTCTGCACAGCCGGGAGGTCCTTCAAGACTCAGATTGACCCCATCCTCTTCAGAATCCTCCCCATCTTCTCCAGTTCACCCTCATGTCTCTTGAGGTCTTTCTTGTTGAATTCCCAGTATAGTGACTACAGTGATGTTTACCAGCTCACTGGCTCCTGATCATTTCATGCATGAGCCACAAAATCTGACAATGTCTCTCCAGTTAGCCCAACTGTCAAAGCTGTATTCAGATTATAAACTGGTGGCTTTATACCTACGTTTGACACTTAAACTTTCCCCCACTGGACCCTTGTGGTCTGGAGACCAGTAAAAGATTTTGGTTGGTGATGTAGGTGACTCACAAGTCTTATTTCCCATGGCCTGATCCTGATTAAGGGATGCCTATGAGTCCACACATGAATCAGGTCCCCATAGGTCTCCACTGTGGCTCCTCACAGGGTCCAGGCTTACACAATTCCCTTTCTACCAGGCAGGCTGAACCAGGCATTTGTAAACATGATGTCTGCTCCCTTGGTGCCCCTTCTGATTCACTGGTACCCTCTTTGGTCCTCCCACCTAAAGGCTATGGGCTCACTTCCTGGATAGACCCCTCCACTCATCGCACGTGTTGGCATCAGTCTCCATATCCTCCACTTCCCAAGCATTTTTGGGAGCTCTTCTGAATTCACATGTGAACAGTTTAATGCCTTGTTCCTCTGCTCCTTGTCCTTGTCACTTCCAAGTCTCTTCATTCTCTCAATTTTGTGGTTACACCCCAGACTTGGTCATTTTCTGGAACGGCTCCACCTTGGAAGTCATAAAATTCACACTTCCCACTCTCTGACCACAGCCCTCCCCTGCTTCCAATTTCCTCACTCACTTACCCTCAACTTTCCGGTTCTTTAGTTGGGCCCTCCAATTCATCGACCCTCTTCTTTGCCCTGTATAATCTGCTGCTCTTGTCTTTGCTCTCCTCCCTATGTACACAGACTCCACTTTTCATCACTTCAACAACTCTTTTAACTTTACGTCATGACTCAACTCTAGTTTTGTCACACACACATCACAAACTAACCTGGGTGATTCTAATCATCTGCTCTGTCTTTGCTCCTAGCCTGGCTGCTGACACTCCGTCAAGGTCAAATCAATTCTATCCTATAGATCAAGGCGACTATAAATGAATGCACATTGACTTCAACAGATGCCTTAATGACACCCAGCGACTAGATGCTGCTTCACTTTTCAAATTTCTTGTCTTTTCTCCAGGAGATAGTTCAAATATTCTCCTCTCTTCTCAAACCTCAATCTCTATGCTCATGCCCAGCACATAAAAAACAATCATCAGAGAACTTTCTTCATTTTCTATCATGAAACCTCTAAACCAGCATGCATCCTTGCCCTTCTTCCTCTTTAAAGTTTTATCATCCAGCTTTTCTGGCTCTCTCAGGACTTTTCTCTTTCACTTTTTCCTTCTCTTCAACATCTCCTCTTTTTAACAGCTACTGCCTATTGGTATTTAAACATATTTATTTCTTCCCCATCATTAAAAAAGGGAACAAATCTTTCTTTAACCCTATGTTTCACTCTATCGACCACCCCAGTTCCTTCTTCCAAAGATATGGAAATAGAAGCCACTTGGCTTGAGTAACTGTGATGCTGGCTTGTGGGGCTGGGAGATGAGGTTGGAGCTTGATGCTTAATAAATATTGATTAAACTGAGTTGAATGAACAGAGATTTATTGGGCATCTACATGTTGTTTAACAAATATGCCAAGAATTTGATAGCTACATGGAAATATGACACAGAACACTTGCCTTCAAGAAACTTATGATATAGTTGGAGAAGGAAGTTACCAATCATCGAAGAGGTGGTAGTACAGGATAGATGCCAATTGAACTGGTTCAGTCTTCAAAATATGCTCTAAATCTGAATCCTTCTTACTACTTCTACCTCACTATGATGGTCTAACTCAATATCATTTCTTTCCTGGATTATTTCAGTAGCCTCCTAGTTGATTTCCCCACTAATACTATTCTCTCACTTTGACCAATTCTTATAGCCAAGATTTGCCTTTTAAAGTATACCACATCCTGTCTCTTCTTGGCTCCAAACCCACCCCCTGGATGCCAACCTTCATTAAAGTTCAACTCCTCACCATGATCTCTACCCACCGCCAACCCTCTGACATCATCACCTATGCATCTCTACCTTGCTCACTGAGCTCCAACCACACAGACCTCCATGCTATTTCTTAAATGCACCAGGCCGACTCCTGCCTCAGGGACTTTGTACTTGATACTATTTCTGCCTGGAGTCCTCCCCTAATTACACTTCTACCCTTACCCTCCTTTATTTTTCCTCAGGCACTTACCACCATCCAACAAGCAATTATTTTTTCATTCATATATTTTCTTATATAGTCTTCCTATTAGAATGTGGACTCCATGAGGGCAGGGTCTTTTTCTTGTTTGTTGTCTAGTGTGTATGTCCAGGTTCTGGCACACAATAATCACTCAATAAATAATGATTAATGAATGAATGAATAATGATTGAAGAAAAAGAACCTATTTCCAGCCTGCTCCATGTGCTCATTCATTAATTCAATAAACAGTCATTAAGCATTTAGTACATGTTAGAAGATGCTTACTAATATCTTCAGGGGGCTGGTGCTGTGCCATGAATAAGCCTCCAAACAATCTGAGTGTTTCAGTGACAACTAAGGCAGATCAAAATGACCCAGATGTCTGCAGCTCAAAAGCCACAGCTTGGTGTTACCATTCTAAACCCCAAACCCCAGGGCTTGTTAAAAGCTAAAGTACTTCTGAGTAGCAGGTCATGACACAAGAAGACATCACATCCTCCTGTTCTGCTTGGTGTCAAGCAACATTTTTCCAGCATGCAGAGGCTGGAAAGGACACTAAAACAATCTCAACCTAGACCCTCATTTTACAAATGGAGAGGCTGAGATCCAAGAAGGAGAGACTTCCTTCAAATTAGAGAGTCAGCTGGCTGCAGAATTCAGCAAGAATCATGGGGTCTTGCTTCATGGATTGGGGATCTTTCCACCATACCACACTACCTCTCTTCACCACTCCTGCCCTTAATCCCCTCCTTACAATGTCCTCCTTTTCTTCTTTACAGTCAGAACTTTGTTAGGGAGCCGGGCAATGCATGCTATGAAAAGCAACTTTATAGCTCTGTGCTGTTATGATCATATTTGGGGGCAGGATGGCGAGAGCAGGCGGGAAGGAGCCAAACAGCCAGGCCTGCATGACTGCTCTGTATTTTAATGGAATCCCTGCTGGTCACACCCTCTCCCGGGCTCCCTCACCCTGAGGGCCACATCGCGGTCACCAAGCAGTCGGGGAAATGAAAACAGTAATCTTAGAGCTTGGAGTGGAGTTGAAGGCAAGCCCCCCACCCGCGGCCTAGTGCTCAGACAAGGCAGTAAAGGAAAGGAAGAAAGCAAGGGCAAGAACAGCAGGAACCCTCCTAAAGGAGAGATGGAGAAATTTGTTTTTCATGGAGGGGCTAAAAACAAGGGCCTGCCACCCACACCTGGCTGAATTTAACTGCTGCTGTTTGGCTATGTTGCAGAACATGGTAGGAGAAACAGGACAAAAAAGAACCTATTATGTGACAAACTCAGCTTATCTACATAGAAAATATTTGTCCTCAAAATTCATAGAGGTAGGGCTCATGGAAACTGTGTTACAGGAAAGAAATAGATGATCACTTGGTGAAAAAATACAATTATAATGTCCTAAAATAAAATATCATATCAATAACTAGCATTTGTTGAGTACTTACTATGAGTTAGGTGCTGTGTAATGTCTTATATGTATTCTCTAATTTTATCCTTCAATTAGATAAGAGATGTACTATTATTAGCCTGATATTGTGGATGAGGGAATCAAAGCTTAGACAAGCTAGTAGCTGGTCTTAGATCACACTGCTAGTTAAAGGGTGGCATTAGGAGTCCAACCTGGAGTGTGACTTTAGATTCTGTGTTTTAAACACTATTGTTATATTTCCAGGTGCTATTTGCACTGAGCCCTGGGAATAAAGGAATCAGAGTAAACAAGGCTCTCATTCTCCAATGTGAAAAAAAACTCTGCTAAAGTAGCCAGCTGGTAAGTAGCAGAGCTGAGGTTTAAAACGAAGGGAGTTTGACTACAATGCTAGTACATTTGCCATTTTGCAAGGAAATACTTCCACCCTCTACAACAAAGACTTGCTTGTCTACCCAGGCACACTCCAGTCAAAAGGATCCCAAACAGCTCCCCAAACAAGATCAGCATGTCTAAATGCCTGTGTACTCTCTCGCCTCTACTGACAAATCCTCCCATCCTTCCCATCTTACCTCCTAGAGGAAATGTTCCAGGACAACCAGAGCCCTGTGGGGTTGTCCTAAGTTTAGCTTAACTCTAGCCAGGAGCATGATCAGGTCCTTCTTACAAACAGTGGAGGAGACAAAATATTTGGGTATCTATGCCAGCAAATTGGTGGATCTGGTCAGGGTGTGTGGAAGCTCTTTTTTATTTCTATTGTCTCAGTGAAACAAGACATAAGATGTTATGGACTAAATGTTTGTGTCCCTTTCAAATTTATATGTTGAAGCCCTAACTGCCAATGTGACAGCATTTGGAGGTGGGTTCTTTAGGGGGTAATTAGGTTTAGATGAGGTTATGAGAATAAGACCCTCTTGATGGGATTATTGCCTCAAATGAAAGGGAAGACAGAGAGATTCTCTCTATGTATACACACCAAGAAAAGGCCATGTGAACACACAGAAGGAAGGTGGCTGTGCACAAGCCAGGAAGAGAGCCCTCACTAAGCACTAAATCTGTCAGCACCTTGATCTTGGACTTCTCAGCCTCCAGAACTATGAGAAATGAATGCTTTTCTTTTTTTTTTCTTCTTTTTTTTAAGCCACACAGTCTATAGTGTTTGTTATACCTGAGCTGACTAAGACGGTAACTGGTACCAAGAAGTGGGTGCTGCTGTAACAAATACCTAAAAATGTGGAAGTGGGTAATGGATAGAGGCTGGGAGAGTTTTGAGGTGCATGTTCCAAAAAGCCAAGATTGCCATGAAGGGATTGTTAAAGCAGAGTCTGTTGAGAACTCAGAAAAGAAAGTGGAGAGATGTAGAGAAAGCATCCTGGACTGGCACTCAAATTATGGGGTGACTTTTTTGGTTTCTTGAGCCTTCCTGGTCTTCTTAGCGGTGGCACCCAGCTCCTCACTTACTGAAAGAATGAGTTAATAAATGAATGGATGGATGCCTATGAGCTGGCTCAGAACTGAATGGAACGAAAGATGGTGCTCATCTGTCTGCTCCCACTGAAGTTTGGGTTAACAAACACAAATGTCACTACCTGACTTTCAAGGCTCTTCATATTCTAGCCGATTCCAACCTATCCTATCTTATTTCCTACTCTTTCCAAATTCAGATTCTCTACCTGACAGTTTGGGCTCCTAGCTGTCCTGTCAAAACACCACAGTCATTCCTGATTCTTGGCCTTGGCTCAGGAATTTCCTTCTGCTAGAATGGCCTATTGTAATCTTGTTTCCCCAGCCAGTGCTTTCCTGTCCTTTAAGGCCAAGGCAAGGCAAACTCATCCCTGAACTTTCCTGATATTAAAACCCGCCCTTCTCAGATTATCTGCAGCTCTTAGCAAGGCACTACACACTATAGAGTGAGTTATATCTTGTCTTTTATTATTTGCTATTCTAAAAAGAGGATTAACCTTGCTTTTCCAGGTGAAATATTAAGTTTCTTAAAGGAAGGAGTGTTTTCTCTACTTGATGGGCTGTGTTTCTTGCTGTCTTGGGCCCTTTGCCAAGCTCAGCATCCTGCAGACTCTGTCCAACTTTAGGTTGTTTCAGCTCCTTTATTAGTCCTTGTCTTTCTCCTTTGATTATCGTAAACCTGCCGAGTTTCTCTCCTCCTGGGCTTCTTTCCCACTCCAGTATGCCGGTTTTCCTTCTATCTTTTTTGTCTGGCTTGCCTGCCTTCTTCTTGAGTATGCAGTTTACACAATTCAGTTCAGGATCCTCTTTTTTTCTCTCTCTGTACCTTCCGCCAGATAGCTTAGCCATTTTGAAATCTTCACCAGTCACCTTCATGCAGCAACTTCAAAATTCATCTTTCAACCTGGCTACTTCCCCACAGACTAGAGTTATTTCCATAACTACATACCGAACATTTCCATGTGGATGACTTGGATGTCTCCTCCAGTTCAACATGCTTGAAATCAAAATTAACATCTTTCTTTTGATATTAGTTCTCAGTCTGAAGGCCCTGTTTCTGCTTAGAACACTGAAAGCCTTTATTGGCTTTCTTGTGGTCTAAGGAATAAAATGTAAAGTCTTTGTCATGGTGCATAAAAACCTTCATGATTTGACCTCCACCGACCTCTCCAGCTTCATTTTCCTGTTCATACAACTTAAAATCCAACTATACTGAACTTCTCCACATTTCTCAAATACAACATTCAAGTTCATGTCTCCATGTTCTTGTATATGCTATTCCTTCTGGCTGGATGCTGTTCCTAGGGAATCTTCTAGATTCAGCTCCAATAACACCTTACCTCTGGGGGGCTTTTCCTGACTTTCCAGAGTTCAATATGGCCACATTCATATTCTCTTTGTGTGCACTTATCTATACAAATTATAAGACACATGTTGCATTTATTTATTTGCATGACTGTCAGGCTATTCTTTGTTTTTCTCTAGCACAGTAACTGGCAATAACAGCTGGTCATTAAATTTAGTTTGATCAATAAATGAGTGAATGAATGAGCTTTCCCAAAGCCCCAGGCATCACATTTCAAATTCAGATTCGACTTTCCCCTGTCCATTGCCTTCTCTTGCTTCCTGTTCTCTCATTTTTAATCAAATTGTAAATGCCCTGTCCAGTTCTGCATTCATGCCTACACAGTTGCAATAAAACACCTACATCCCTGCACCTGCTTCACATTCTTTTTTTCTTTTCATTAAGGGACCAATTCCTGTAATAATACCAGCTTTGGTAATACCACTCACTGCCAAATTCAAAATCCATGCCTGGCTCCCCTTTGCTCTCAGAAAAGAGTCCACGGTTCGGCCTTTAAGGTCTTCTGTGATCTGGAAGTAGGCTGCTGTTGCCACATCATCTCTCAGTCCCCTCAGCTCTGAATAAAGACTTGTATCTCAGTCACCAAACACACTGTTTTGTTCTGTTCTTAATCCTCAAAACAACATTTTGAATGTTGAATTGGGTAGTGTTCTCTTCATTTGTATATTAGGAACCTAATTCTCAGAGAATTTAAGTAACTTGTCCAAGATTATAACCATTGTATAGATTTTACAGTTTCTACCTGGCACCTTTTTGGAAGAATTGATTTTTCTTTTGTATATGGCCTACTTCTCCACCTTATTATAAGTTCTTTGAGTATAGGCATCATTATTAACTAACTCAATCTTACTGATTTATGGAACAAAGATTAGGGGCTCACAACTGACATACTGAGTTTGAGGCAGACCATCTTCTGTGGGAGTGAGTTAACAAGTTCAAAATGAACATCTTTAAGCAGTCTGTACAGTTCTATGCAAAATTAAATGATAAGGAGAGGTCTCAAAGTAATTGTGATATCTAAATTAAGGTTACTGGGCTCCCTTTTAATCCCTCATTAATGCCTCATCCTTTCCCACGATCTTGGGCTTTTATATCCTTTCTCATGTGGTGCAACCCAATGATCTATCAACCTGATCATCCCTCTTAACGTTTGAGATTTATTAGGTGCAGGCCAGTGTTTCAGCTACACTTTAATTATGTTAACTGCAAATGCAATTAATTGTGTCACCTTTGGGGAAGTATTTCACAGCTTCGTTTGGGGGAGGGTGGTAAGTCCCTTATTAAAGTTGTATGTGTTGCAATTCTCAAGAGAAAGCCTGAGTCTATGATTTTTGTCAGGCTTGACTGTATCCTTTTTCTTCTTCTTTTTTTTTTTTACTTGATTGCAGTTCATCAAGGTGACCAGTAGCTGCTTGCTTGTTGCAATTCAATTTGGGGGATATTAGCAAATGACAGTCATTTTATTTTCTGTAATACTGGCTGTCAAAATTAATACCCCATGCCTCCCACAAAACAGAGCGATAAGTGTTCTCCTGACTTGATTTGCTTGTGCCCTGAGCTCTTCACCATCTCTTTTATTCAGGCTCCCTGCCTGAGGCTGGGTTCCTTGGGAAGGGCTCAATGCCCTTTCCTGCTTCCAGCATTAGCCTGACTCCTGCCTGTAGTCACTCTGGGTCCTCACATAATAAATCACTTTAACCTGTTTCTAAAACAAGGTCAGATTGTGCTGCGATTCTTAAAAAGGATCTAAAAATCTCTCTTTAGGTGCAATTCTCATGGTAGACCTTTTGGTCAAATAAAGGACAGTAACAGGGTTTATGGAGGGAGGGGGGGTGTTGTGTGTGTTGGGGGAGGGGAGCAAAGGAGGAAGAGAGACCTCTTGCTTTGGCCAAGGAATCTTTGCAATGTTTGAGTGGGCTTCCACGCCATAAACATCGGGGGCATTTAACATATCAAAGGCAAATAAAAATGACACGCAGATGGCTCACTTCTGAGGCCTCCTTGTGCAGTTTTGGGCACCCTCCATCCCTGTGGTTTTCCGAAATATTATAAGTATATATTCCCGATTAGGCTCACTGTTTTCTTCTCTAAGGCACTGCCTTTCAGCCCCAAACCATCTGGGCCCCACCTGAGGACTCAGGTCCTATCAGCAAACTCAAAGCCCGGCCCCAGGCTCAAGAGTCTTTTAGGATTTTCTGTGGCGCAATTAAGCATGTACAGCACACCACAGCCACTGAGACGCTGTTTATTCAGCGAAAGTGCTCTGTAATTTATTTAAAATAATCCATCGTTCACAAATAAAGGGGCCATTGATGACCCCCACTGAAGGTCTCTGCTGAAAGGCATCCTCTTGATGGTCTGTTTTGCTGGTCACAGCTAAATATCTGACAAAGGTGATTCAGGCTTCTCTTTTTTTCCTAACCTTTCCCCCTACTTAGTTCTCTCCCACTTTTTTTTTTAAATGAGATTTTACTAAAGCTGCCTGTTTTCTTTTATACCAGTAATCAGACAAGGCTCCCCTCCCACCCATTTTTTTTTAAGTAAAAAAACCCACAAATTGGTCATTAAAAATGATTAATGCCAGCCAATTTGATAATCGCCCTTTGAGAGGTGCCAGCCATTTTGGGATTTAGTGTAGCCACGGAACTGGCTTCTTTATGGCCCTCTGCTAATGAGAAATCACATTAGGCTTTTTACTGTATATGAATTGATTAGCTGAAAATGAGATTATGGCCATGGTGCAACACCAGAGACAAAGAGCCCTTTCTTTGCAAACACTTGCCAGTGCCAGGATGCTGCTTGAACTTAAAAATGATTTTTTTCTCCTAGTTTTCCAGGAAATTTTGGATGAGCCCAGATGTGGCCTCTACAGAAATGGGCTTATCTATGTAAATCTCCAAAACAAACAAACAAACAAGACTCACATTTGGGGTTGTAGGTTTGACTGTTTCCAAGGAAGCAGGCAAAGGTGAAATGGTCCCAGAGCTTCTGAGTTAAACTTGCCTAGGTGGGGAGCTGGGCTCTGCCACTCATTTGCTCTGTGACTTGAGGCCAACCACTTAATCTCTCTTGTAACAGGTGAGAACAAATCTGACTCCATATTACATCTGTTTCTTATACTTTTAACCTTTGTATGCTATCGCTTTTGCTTAGAGTTAAGAATGTTGCCTAGAGCCTGAAGTATACAGAATAGCCTATTCTCCAGGCTCTGGCCTTTCAGAGTGTAGCACTTTTCCATTCATATAGAAGTAAAAAGTTGCAGAACAGAGAATAGCATTTGTTTTGTTAGGTTTACAGGAACATTGTGACCTGACCTACGTGGACAAAAGGTTCCTGAACCAAGAAGTTTGCAACAACCAACCTCACCATTCCCTTACCTTGCCTTTAAAAATGCTTTGCTGAAACCCTTCAGAGAGTTTGGGGTTTTTCTTTTGGGGGGGGCACAAGTCACCGGTCTTCTTGCATGGCCCTGCAATAAACTCAAATGCAAAGATATTCATATGCTGATTGTATTAGCCTCTGCCATTACTTTATATTCCTGTCATTGCCCTAAATGTAAATCTAATGTGATTCTAGCTCATTAATAGGAAGAAGAAATCAAAACTGGGGGAGGGAATATAATGAGAGGAAACAATTAAGTTGTGCTTTTGTTGACCCCTTGACCTTCCTTCAATAGGTAACATTTATTGGAAATTAATTATATGCTCACAGTACAAGCAGTTTACATGCATTTTCCACTTGAGTGTAAGCTCCAGGTGGGCAAGGCTGCCATCTGTCCTATTCACCACTGTGCTCTTGGAACCTGGGGTTGTGCCCTGCGCCACAGCAAATATGTGATAAAACATGTTGACTTATTTATTTCCACCTCTTTCCCTTCTCCCCACTTTCCAGGTTAGGACAGCAAGGCTCACTCACCTTGCCAATTTGTCTGCACTGAGAAAAAGGGAGGAGCCATATCTGAAGTATCACCTGTATCTGGGAGACTTTGGACATCTTCCTCTACCTAAGTCAGCCTCTGTTTACTCTTTCCTGAAATTGTGATAATAATCCCTGTCCTGGCCCCTCTCAGGCTGCCAGGCTTGAGATCCAGTCAAGTATTGGAGGTGGATGTTTCTTACTGGGCAGTACTGCACATGTGTGTGCATGCACACACACAGGTACACATGAGGGTCTGGCTATTGTTTCCAAAATTCTGACCTCTCCAGATTCCCCACTGTAATGGACTGAATGTTTTGTCTCCCCAAATTCATATGTTGAAACCCTGTCCTCCAATGCAATGGTATTGCAAGGTGGGGCCTTTGGGAGGTGATGAGGGTTAGATGAGGTCATAAGGGTGGGGTCCCCATGATGGGATTAGTACCCTTCTAAGAGTCATCAGAGAGCTTGCTGCCTTGCTCTGCTCTCTGCCACATGCGGATTCAGTAAAAAGAGAAGTTGGCAGACTGCAACAAGGAAGTAGGGGGTTCTCACCAAACACTGAATCTGCTGGCTGCTTAATCTTGGATACCTACCTCTCAGAACTATGAGAAATGAACTTCTGTTGATCATAAGCACATCAGTCTATGGTATTCTGTTACAGCAGCTCAGTGGATTAAGACACCCACAAAGGTGGCTCTGGGCTCTGTGGTGAAGTAGACAACAATCAAATTTACTGCTTGGGAGCAACACTGTGTGCCTGAAACATTACACACAGGATGGATGGTCCTCACAGTAGTCCTATGAGGGAGGCATCACAAGCCACATGTTACAGGTGAGGATGCTGAGACTCATGAAAAGTCTAAGTGACCTCCCTGGGTTATACAGCTGTTTAAAGGAGGAGTCAGGATTTGGACACAGTTCTGTCTGACTCCAAAACTGACCTTCTCAGGGCATCACATCACAATGCATTCCTGGTTTGTTGTCAACACTGTCCTACCCCTGTTAATGACACCCAAGCCATCAGGGGCCTCCAGGTACTCCAGGCCCCTGCAGGATTCTGCTGGTGTTCTCCACCCCTGGCCACCAATATTCAGCTTGCTACTGCACAGGGGCTGAGTAATCAGAGATGTGGGTCTGTACTGATGGACTATGCTTCTCCAAATTGCCAGATAATAAGAGAATCAGGTTTGGGTGTTGAAAGGCAAATTTCATACCACACGATTCAGAATAGCACCTTACAAGGTTTCATGTCATTCTTTTTTTCTTGAAATTAACTTATTACTCATTCAATCTCAAACAATTTCTTTTATTTTACTTTTTAAATTAAAAAAAATTATTGGAGTATAGTTGATTTACAATGTTGTGTTAGTTTCAGGTGTACAGCAAAGTGAATCAGTTATACAAATACATATATCCACTCTTTTTTTAGATTTGTTTCTCATATTCTCATTACAGAATATTCAGTAGAGTTCCCTGTGCTATACAGTAGGTTCTAATTAGTTATCTATTTTATATATAATAGTGTTTATATGTCAATCCCAATCTCTCAATTCATCCCTCCCCCACTTATCCCCTGGTAACCATGTTTGTTTTCTACATCTGTGACTCTATTTCTGTTTTGTAAAAAATTCATTTGTACCCATTTTTTAGATTCCACATGTAAGCAATATCATATGGTACTTGCCTTTCTGTGTCTGCCTTTCTTCCTTCAGTATGACAATCTCTAGGTCCATCCATGTTGCTGCAAATGGCATTATTTTGTTCTTCTTTATGGCTGAGTAATATTCCATTGTATATATGTACCACATCTTCTTTATCCATTCCTCTGTTGATGGACATTTAGGTTGCTTTCATGTCCTGGCTCTTGTAAATAGTGCTGCAATGAACATTGGGGTGACAATTTCTTAACTTCTCTAAGAATCACATTTCTTCATCTAAATGGAGATAATAGCACATGCAGAGGCCACAGGTGGGTGTGAAAATCTGCTGTGTGAAGGAGGTGAGCAGTTATCAAAAGCTCAAAAAGCATTGCTGGTGATAGGAAGCCATCCACTGAGGTTTAGCTGCTTCTGCTCATCTTATCTCTAAAGCAAATGCCATTGCTTCTTCTTCAGGGTCTTCTTGGATTCTTCCTTTCCTCCCCCATCACCCATCATCTGGGCCTCGACATCTCCCTTTCCTTTTTTTTTTTTTTGCGGTACACGGGTCTTTCACTGTTGTGGCCTCTCCCATTGTGGAGCATAGGTTCTGGGCGCACAGGCTCAGGGGCCATGGCTCACGGGCCCAGCCGCTCTGTGGCATGTGAGATCTTCCCGGACCAGGGCACGAACCCATGTCCCCTGCATCAGCAGGCAGCCTCTCAACCACTGCGCCACCAGGGAAGCCCCTTCCTTTCTTATTAGAACAGTAAAGTCCTACCTTATCTCTCTATTTGGAGAATAAGCTCTATTCCTATTATTCTTCACTCTAGACCTTCACTTCTATGCTAATAATCTCAGTCTGATAATACAAACCTCTGGTCATAAGCTGTGCCTCTCTTTCTGCACCCACCTTTACCCTTCCTTAACCTGGTGGATCTTAGCAAACAGAACCTAGACCTATGAGAAGACATCATGATAGAATGGTTACCATCCTGGCTCTGAGCTTAACTCTTGAGGTTAGATTATTACCTGTCCTATTTCACATGCTTGAGATTCAATTTCCTTACATGTTAAATGGGGGCTAATTTTTTTATTGCCCTACTTATGACAATAAATTAGACAATACATTAGTGAACTTTTTCATACAGTATGTGGTATGTAAAACACTCACTAAATTGGTAGCTATTGTTATAGTTACATTGTTCCCATTCAGTCACAATAATTTCTGATGAGGACTCAAGCAAATTTGAAGGAAAATTTGAAAGGAAAGGAAGGAAATTTGAAACCTTGGGGAGGTGACATTGGGAACCAGAGGGTCTAGTGAGTGGATATTGAATATGAGAGCAAGGGATTGGCTATAGGTAGGACAGATGCTTTTGCTAAATTTATTTATATTTGACACTCTACATTGTATTGTCAATACAATGTCATGTATTGTCATGGTTGATTTTATGTGTCATCTTGACTGGGCCACAGGGTGTCTAGATAATTGGTTAACATTCTAGGTATGGCTGTAAGGGTGTTTCTGGATGAGATTAGCATTTGAACTGACAGACTGAGTAAAACAGATTGCCCTCCTCAATGTGGATGGGCCTCACTCAATCCACTGAAGGACTGAATTGAATAAAAAGTTGAGTGAGAAAGAATTTTCTTTCTCTGCCTGACTGTCTTTAAGTTGGGATGTCAGATTTCTCCAGCCCTCAAACTTGGACTTGAACTGGAACTAACACCATTGGCTCCCCTGCCTACCAAACTTCTGGACTTGGACTGAAACTATACCATTATCTCTCCTGAATCCAGACTTCCAACCTCCGTAATCATGTGAACCAATTCCTTTATAATAAATCTCTGGAGAACCCTGATTAATACAGATTTTGGTGTCAAGAGTGACTCAAGGAACAGAATGTTGAGAATTAATTTTCTGAATTGGCTTTGGGGTTTTTGGAATTGGTGCTCTAATCTGATTAGATTGAAAGATGCTAATGACTCTGTATCCAGTAGTAAAGAGAGCACTAATAGTCCATGGTATGATCTGGCAATGGAGATACAGAAAATATCACCAGTGGATTCTCTTAATCAACTACTTATAAGAAGAAAGGATCTGGGTGACTGTGTATATGATATTTTCAAACATTTTGGGAACACTAACAAGTATAATAAAGTTGGCTGGTTGTTTCTAATATTGCTGGACAAAGTGGTGAAAGAATAGGATGAGCTCAGGGATTCAGATTCCCAGCTCAAGTGCCAACATAAGAAACCCAAAAGTTTCTATGTATGCCATGAAGGATATCTTCTCTACTATAGCCACAGGGCTGAGATTTATAAAAATTAAATGCAAAATCTCATGCTGTAATAAGCTCAATTAAAATGCAAGTTGAATTCCCAGCCTCCCAAAATGTCTACTTTTAAATTGAAGGCACTGATTGGGAAAGAATGGGATCCTATAAGTTGGAATGGGGACGTGTAGGGAGACCTTGATGAAGCTAGGGTCACTGAGCTCCTAAATTCTGAAAAATCTTTTGTGCCAGTGGGAGAGTCCTCCTCATCCTCAATGGAAGCACCCTCCTTCTCCCCTGTGGAAGAAGTCACTCTACTTTCACCTGAGGTGACTAACCTTGCACTGCCACTGAGGCAGCCAGGCAAGACAATGTTGGTTTTCTTCAGGAACCACCCCCACTACTCCTGAAGTCCCAGAAAACACCTAAAGGTGAGGTACAAAGTGTGACCCATAAGGAGGTGTCTTACATGCCTGAAGAACTATTTGAATTTTCTAATTTATACAGACATAAATAAGGGGAACAGTGTAGGGATGGATATTAAAGGTGTAGGATAATGATGGGAGGACCACAAAGTTGGTTTAGGCTGAACTTACTGATATGGGCTCACAATAAGCAGAATAAGCAGATATTCTGCACTTAATGTTGTAGCTCACAGAGTTAGGAAAGGCTCGAATAGTTAGTTTCATTGGTTGACTGAAACACAGGACACAAAAAGGTGGCTCATGGTGGGAAAATTAAAAATGCTGGACCTGTCTTTGTTTAATGTATATGAAAGGATTCTTAGGCTTAGGGAGATTGACATGTTAGAGTGGATTTGTCATTTAAGACCTCCTCACCCATACTTTGAGGGTCCAGAAGACATAACTTTGACCAATACTTTGAAAAATGAATTGTGAGGGGGGCCCTGGTATCCTTGAAGAGCTTTGTGATTGCTCTTCTCTGTGCACCAGACCTCACAGTGGGAGTTACAGTCACTGAATTGGGAAATCTAAATGCAGTGGGAGTACAGTTGTCTCTCAGTAACCAGGGGATTGGTTCCAGGACCCACTGAGGATACCAAAATTCAAGGATGCTTAAAACCTATAGTTGGCCCTCTGTGTCAGCAGTTACTCATCCATGGGTTCAACCAACCACAGATCACATAGTATTGTATTTATTGAAAAAAACCTTCATGTAAGTGAACCCATGTAGTTCAAACCTGTGTTGTTCAAAGGTCAACTGTAATTGGATCCTGGGGTGACAGGGACCAAATGGCAGTGTTCAACCACCAAAGGCAAAGTGGGCATGGTTACTGTAATGGACAAAAGGGTCAAAGCAGTAATTAGGATACACTGACTCACAGAGACTTATGGCGTTGGCTGGTTGATCATAGGGTTACTAGAAGTGAAACAGTTAGGAAGCTTACCAAATTCTTACTTGATCTGTATAAGCAGAAAAGTTCTAGACCAGATGAACAAAAATCTAACTCAAATAATAAAAACATAAAGTCAGTCAATTTCCAGTCAATTTCCATACTTGAGACAGTTTACAGACCCAGAACCCCTTGAATGAAGGGGAGGCTGGTTCCCCTTGAGGAAGGGCCCCAGTACACTGCCAAAAATGTATCTTTCTCCATGTTTCCCCTGAATGGGCCTATGGCCTTTTACCAGGGTAACTGCATTGGAGAAAAGGAAATAACGAGAACTTTCAAGGACTATTGGACACTGACTTTGAACAGTCACTGTGGTCCACAAGTCAGAGTAAGGGCTTATGGGGATCAGGTAATGAATGGAGTTTTAGCTCAGGTCCATTTCACAGTGGGCCCTGAACCCACCCTGCATTTATTTTCTCTGTTCTGAATGCATAATTAGAATAGATACACTCAGCAATTAGCAGAATCCCCACAATGATTTCCTGACCTGTGGAATGAGGGATGTGGGATGTGGGGCTATTAGAATTGCAGGTACCTAGGAAAATACTAAACCAAAAACAAGACCAGATTCCTGGAGGTATTATGGAGATTAATGCTACCATCAAAGATTAGAAAGATGCAGGCATAGTCATTTCCACCAAATCCTTATTCAACCCATCTATTTGGCCTGCACAGAAGACAGGTGGATCTTGGAGAATGACAGTGGATTATGGTAAGCTCAGCCAGGTAGAAACTCCAATTGCAACTGCTGTACAAGATGTGTTTCTTTGCTTGAGCAAATTAACATGTCCCCTGTTGTCTGGTATGTAGTTATTGATCTGGCAAATGCATTTTTGTTTTTTGATACCTGTTAGTACAGACCATCAAAAGCAGTTTTCTTTTAGCTGGCAAGCCCAGCAATATACCATCACTGTCCTACCTCAGGGACAGATCAACTCTTCAGCCCTGGGTCATAAATTAGTTTTCAGGGATCTTAATCACCTTGACTTTTCACAAGATATCACAGTGGTCCATTACATTGATGACACTGTACTGATTGGACCTTGTGAACATGAAGCAGCCACTACTCTACACTTATTGGTAAGACATTTGCATGTCAGAGGTGAGAGATAAATCCAGCAAAAGTTCAGGGGCCTTCTACCTCAGTGAAATTTCTAAGGTCTAGTGGTGTGGCATCAAGATATCCCTTCTAAGGTGAAGGAAAGTTATTGCATCTGGCTCCTGCTACAACCAAAAGGAGGCACAATGCCTTGTGAGTCTCTTTGGATTTTGGAGGCAACATATACCACATTTGGGTGTGTTGCTCTGGCCCATTTACTGATTGATCTGAACAGCTGCTAGTTTTGAGTGGGGCCCAGAACAAAAGAAGATTCTGTAACAGGTCCAGGATTCTGTGCTCCGCTGTTTGGTTCATATGATACAGAAGTTCTGATAATGGCAGATTGGGATGCTGTTTGGAGTCTTTGGCAGCCCCTATAGATGAATCACAGCACAGACGCTTAGGCTTTCAAAGCAAAGCTCTGCCATCTTCCACAGATAACCACCCTCCTTTTGAGAAACAGCTCTTGGCCTGATACTGGGCCTTAGTAGAGACTGAATTCTTGACCCTGGGCCACCAAGTTACCATGTGAACTGAGCTGCCCATCATAAACTGGGTGTTATCTGATCCACCAAACCATAAAATTGTGCATGCACAGCCAATACTCCATGATCAAATGGAAGCAGTGTATGTACAATTGGACCTCAGCAGTCCCTCTCAAGGTAGAGTAAGTTTCAAGGAGTTACCCAAATGCCCATGGTCCCCACTCCTGCCAAACTGCCTCCTCTTTCCCAGTCTTCACAAGTGGCCTCATGAGGAGTTCCCTGTGGTCAGTTGACAGAGGAAGAGAAGATGATTCTGCATGATATGCAGGCAATACCTCAAAATGGAGAGCTGCAGCATGACAGCCCCTCTCTGGAACATCGCCGAAGGACGGTGGTGAAGGGAAATTCTCCCAGTGGACAGAACTTTTAGCAAAGCTCCTGGTTATTCTCTTTCTTGGAAAGAGAAATGGCCAGATGGCCAATTATATACGGATTCATGGGTTGTGGCCAATGGTTTGGATGGATGGTCAGGGACCTGGAAGGAATATGACTGGAGAATTGGTGACAAGGAAATTTGGGGAGGTATGTGGATAGACCTCTCTGAATAGGCAAAAAATGTGAAGATATTTGTGCCCCATGTGAATGCTCACTGGACACCAGTCAGTTTCTTTCCCCAGCCACCCCTGTCATCTCCCAACGGGCTCATGAAAAAAGTGGCCATTGTGGCAGGAGTAGAGGTACACATGGGCTGAATCACATGGATTTCCACTCACCAAGGCTGACCTGGCTATGATCACCACTGAGTGCCTGACCTTCCAGTAGCAGAGACCAGCACTGAGTCTCTATTATGGCACCATTCCCCAGGTGATCAGCTGACTGATGATTTATAAGTTCATATGTACAGCCCAGACCTGTCTCTTAACCACAGACTCATGTCTCCATTAGCTAGTTGACATCTTCACTTGGTTGTCTAACAGGTGTCTCAAACACAGCATATCCAAAATCAGACTCCTGATCTCTTTCCTTTTCTCCCATCCTTTCCCAAACCTGCTCCTTCAGTGGTTTTCCCACTGTAATTGGTAGAAATTCCATTATTTCAATTTAGAAAATGAAGTATACTTTGAAGCCACAGTTTACATTTCTCTCTCTTCTCAAATAATTCATTAGCCTGTGCTATAGGCTCTGCTATCAAACCATGTCATGATCTGACCATTTCTCCTGCATCCACCATCACCTCGTTCTTTGATTATCACAACCTCCTGAATAACTTATCATTGCCTACACTCATTTGTCCCTATTCTATTCTCAACACAGCAGCCATCGAGAATCATGTTAAAACAAAAGTCAGAGCATGGTACTTCTCTGCTCTAAACCCTCCAATGACTCCTATTTCTTTCAAGGTAAAATAAGGCTCTTTACGATGGCCTCTGTTTCCCTCCATGATCCGGCTCCCATTCCCTCTGGGACCTCATCTTCTCCTCTTCCCCTTGCTCACTCTCTTTCAGCCTCTGGCCAGTTCACTGGTCCTAAATTCTACCCAGGACCTCTGGTTCTCACTGCCACTGCTCCCTACCCCGCAACCCTCACCCCCAGTCCTAGAAGACCACTCTACCAGCAATCTATAACTTCTCCCTGACCTTGTTTAAAACCTTGCTCAAATATACCCTTCTCAGTGAGATATTCCCCAGCCACTTAAAGTTGCACTTCTCTCCTGTCCTGTACTCTCCAATCTCATTCCTTGCCTTCTTTAGCACCACTCATCATTCTCCAGCAGGCTTATTTGTTTTATTTTCTGTGATCATAACTAGAATATAAGCTGTATGTGTCAGGAACTTTTGTCTGTTTTGTTCACTGCTCTATCTTCAGTGCTCACAGTTCTAGGATGGAGAAAACATTCAATAAGTAGGCATTGGATAAATGCATGAATGAATAAGCCCATGACATCATTCTGCTGGAGAACGTTATTGGTGCACAGATGCATCAGTGACCTAAGTTGACCCTATCGCTTTGCAGAGAAAAACTTACATTTAGAGTGTCCTGATTTTCCTTGCGGAAGTTCTGCTTTAAGCCTTGTGTACTCTTTCAACTATTAATTAGTAGCCCTGTTCACGCTGAAAGCATTTTAAATGGCCATCTTGTTTATATTCCATGCTTGTATTCCAAGGAACCATGTTGTGCCAGGTGCTGCTGGCAGCTACATAACAACCAAGAGGGAAACTAGTCCTAGTGTATAGTGAACGTAGTGGATGGCAGAGAGGAGACAGAGAAAGATTCTGAATGCCCTGCTGATAGGGCTGAGCCACTAAATCACCCAACACTGAAACTTGTCCATGTTTTGCAAGAAAGAGTTTGGCATTTCAGCAGTTTGGCAGTTACTGTAGAAAATACATTCCCACATTGCTAAGTCCTGTTTCCATTTGGGTGCCTGTTATTTGAGTTAAGATTTCCATCTGATAGATAACTCATCATAATCTGCTATAGTAAACTGTCAGATTACTACCAGTAGCTCTAATTTCAATGTAGGAAATGTAGTAGGCAGATTATTGAGTGACTCCCAGTGATCCCAGCTTCCAGGTATTCACACTCTTGTGTAATCCCCTCACCTCAAGGCTGGGCTGGACCTGGTGACTCACTTCTAATGAATGGAATATAGTAGAAATGATGGGATGTCACCTCCAAGATCAGGTTGCAATGAGACTGTAGCTTTGTCTTGGGTGACTGTTCTGTCTCTCTCTCTCTTTCACAGTTCTTAGTCTGGAGGGTGAGAGCTGTGTGTTGAGAATAAACCCACGTGTCAAGGAACTGATGTCTCTGGAGGCCATGTGAGTGAGTTTGGAAGCAAATTCTTCCTATTCTCCCTCACCATCCCTACCCCCGTTTTGAGCCAGAATGACTCAGGCTGCCCTGGCCAACATCTGTGAGACCCTGAACAAGGCGACCCAACTAAGCTGTACCTAGATTCTATATCAGTAGAATATGAGATAATAAATGTTATTGCTGTAAGCAGTTAAATTGTACATTAATTTTGTATGCAGCAGTAGATAACTGATATAAAGAAGGAGCAAGGAATGCCTTTAGTTTTATCCATTGTGAATTCTAGACACAGATCACTTTCTGCTCAGGTGCCTCTGCAGGGGAGAGACAGCATCTGGGGAAGTACTAGCAGCAGAAACCTGTTTCATTCTCATGCCCCCAGAAATAGTCAAGTAAAAGGGAGAATGGAACTAAGTCCTAGGATACTGAGAGATGCAGTTCTGATGGAACTGAAGTTGTCAGGGACAGGAGAAATACTAATCATGTTTTAGTCAGCTTGGGCTGCCATAACAACATACCATAGACTGAAAGGTTTAAACAACGACCATTTGTTTCTCACAGTTCTGGAGGCTGGGAAGTCCAAGATCATGATGCTTGTTGAGTCAATTTTTGATGAAAGCCCAATTCCTGGCTTGCAGATGTCTGCCTTCATGCTGTGTCCTCACATGACCATTGTGGAAAAAGAGAGGGGGGCGGAGAGTTCAGACTCTCTGGTGTCTTTTCTTATAAAGACATTAATGCCATCACATTTGGGGTTAGAGCTTCAACCCAGGAATTTGGCGGGGAGACACACATACTTTCAGTCCATAACAATACAGAATCAGAGATTGTAGGCAGGTGACTGGGGGTGGAGGGTAAGGAATCACGCTGCCCCTAAATACAGAGACAGAGACACTTTGTGCAATTCTGGCCTCCAACTAAGAGAGGAGAGTAGAGCGTGGCAGTTACAAGTGCATGCATTGGGGTCGCATTGCCTACATCTGAATTCTGGCTCTGCCACTAACAAGCTGTGGAGACTTTTACAGATTAGTTCATCTTAATCTCTCCGTGCCTCACTTTGCTCACCCATAAAATGAGATAACAATAGAATTATTCTGAGGATTAAAAAAATTAATATATGAAACATGCTTAGCTTGGTGCTTGGCTTATAATAAAATTTAAATAAGCATCATTGATGTTATTATTCTTACCGTCAGACTACTTGTGTTTAAATTTTGGTTGAGACCAACTGTGTATCTATTGGCAAGTAAGTTATCATTTGATGCTTGCAGTTTCTTCACCTGTAAAAATGGGAACAATAAGAGCATATCCCATGGGTCTGCTGTGAATGTGAAAAAAATCATGCATACAATGTGTTTAGCACATAGTAAGCCCTCAGTGGAGATCATCTGTTATTGTCTTTCCTCCTTGTTCCATAAAAGATTTTAGCTTATTTTCCCAACTTGGAGAGTCAATAGGAAATTTGAATTTGCTTTATAGAGATTTACTCTAGAATCAGTTTTAACATGTCTACTCTAGAAAAGGAGATGCCCCAGTCCATTTCATATAACTCTTTTTTCCATCACTAGGTGTTTCAGTTAAAACAATCTTGTTGAGTGGTCATGGATAGTAGTAAAAAAGCTTGGACTATGCAGAGCTGTTTTTGTTTTTTTTGAAATATAGTTGATTTACAATATTTTGTTAGTATCAGGTGTACAGCAAGGTGATTCAGTATATATATATACTCTTTTTCAGATTCCTTTTCCATTATAGGTTACTATAGGATATTGAGTATAGTTCCCTGTGCTATACAGTAAATCCTTGTTTTTTTAATCTCTTATATATATATATGTATTTTTTTTTAATTTTTATTTATTTTTTTGCAGTACGTGGGTCTCTCACTGTTGTGACCCCTCCCGCTGCAGAGCACAGGCTCCGGACGCGCAGGCTCAGTGGCCATGGCTCACTGGCCCAGACGCTCCGAGGCATGTGGGATATTCCCAGACCGGGGCACGAACCCACGTCCCCTGCATCGGCAGGCAGACTCTCAACCACTGCGCCACCAGGGAAGCCCTATCTCTTTTATATATAACAGTGTGTATCTATTAATCCTATACTCCTAATTTATCCTTCCCCCACCTTTCTCCTTTGAGCTGTTTTTGATTTTCTTTTCTCCCCCATGTGAGTTGAGGAGTCTTAGAAAGTTACTTGCCTCCCTGACCCTCAGTTTCCTCATCTATACAGTAGGAAAAATAATGCTTCTTTCACAGCATTGTCAGAATGACAGAATGAAGTAAATTATACAGACACTCCTTCCCAAGTGCTTTCCACAGGCTATGAACTGATGTGTCCTTCTATCTTCCTATAGACATCTTCCTCGTCCATCCCCACTGCCTTCTTTTCCCCCTGCATGTAGTACCATAACATTGTAAGCATTTGTAAATTCTGCCAGTTAATTAGTTTCATGCAGCGTTGCTGGGTGGCTTAATCCCCTTCCCTAGCACTCCTGGGACTGTATGAAATACAAGACGAGCATTCTAACCATAAAGTTATATTGAGGAATTTAATGCTATATACCATCTGCATCAAAATTAAGTATGTAGCTTATGTATGGACACAGAATTCCTGAGCGACCTCATTCTGTGAAACCTTTTTGCTCTGCCGGCCAACAATTCTTGGAAGTGTGAGGCATTTCCACATGTTGGCTTCCTGGCTTCCCTGGTATCAGTGGACGTGGCTGAATGAAGGGACTTTGGTCTCCCCAGAGCCCACACTCATAGGGAATTAAGCTCTTGGGCTCAGGCTGACTGCGCGAGTTCAAATATCAGCTCCAATACCGAGTAGATCAAGTCCCTGTAAATGTGCCCAAGTTTCTCCTCTGTAAAATGGGTTGCATTACCCAAGATAATTAATGCCAGTTGCTGTAACAGGAACTCTTAGTGGCTTGACACACTTACTCTCTCTTTCTCACTTCTAATGAAGGAGAGTGTGGAAGATTGACGAGGGGCCACACCCAGAAATAGGTGCATCCCTTTTACCTATGTTCCATTAGTCAGAATACAGGCAGAGGGTCATTTTATGAATCAAAGGGAGTGGTGGTGGGAAAAGTGGACTTGCTGTGCGGTGGGGGAAATGCAGAGTAAAGTGAATGCCTGACATTTTCTCTGCTACAACGAGGATAACAGTCCTTCTATCTCCTAGGGATGCTGTGACGATTACATGTGTGAATCCACATTGAGCACTTAGAGCACTGCCTTCCTCATAGTAAGCCCTCCATATGTAATATCTTACTCTACGCTTCCTCTCATCATCAGCGTGACCATCAGTTAGTTTCATGGTCCTCCCCCATTGCACGTTGGTTTCAGGGAATCCAGGGGAGGTAGGGATTACTCTTCTTGGAACCACAATCTCAGGGCTACTGCCAGATCCTCATCTAGGGACACAGCTAAAATATGCCCAAATTGGCCTCTGTTGATAATTTACGCCTCTTGCCATTAACTTGGGCTGCTCAGTCAGTTGGCTTTAGTCAACTGGTAGTTCCAGGTTAATTTCTTACTGATTTCATGGGTATGGAGAGTGAGGAAGGAAACTTGATTAGCTTTTGGGTAAGAGTGGTCACCAATTTAAACTTTCCCCATGCCTCTCCTTTCCCTAAGGGTCATTTCCCATCTTCATTGTGTTCTCTGTTCTCCAATTAGTCTGCCAAAGAGTTTTAGGCTACACACGTTCCTCATTCATTCATCATTCCTAGATTCAAAAAGTACTTATTGAGTGTCTGTTATGCAATAGGCATTGGTGGGGAATATATCAGTGAACGAAAGTTACAAACATCTCTATCCTCATGAATCCTGTATCCCAATATTGTGTCTGTGTCAGGAATGAGGTGGGGACCAAAAATAAACATAAACCTAAGTATAATAATGCTATATCAGATAGCTATGATTGTCACGAAAAAAAACCATTGTGGGCAAGATGTGTTATGGGATGAATGTTTGTGTGTCCCTCAACATTCATATGTTGAAATCTAGTTCCCAATGTGATGCTATTAGGTAATGAACACATTACCTTTGGGTGGTAATAAGGTCATCAGGGTGGAACTGTCGTGAATGGGTTTAGTGCCCTTAAAAGAAGGGACCAGAGAGCTAGTTCCCCCTTTTTTGCCATGTGAAACAAAGAGAAATGGGCAGTCTGCAACCTGGAAGAAGACATGGACCAGCTCCCTACCATGCTGATGTTGGACTCTCAGCCTCTAGAACTGTGAGAGATAAATGTTTGTTGTTTAAACCACACAGTCTATGGTAATTTGTTAGAGCAGCTCAAACTAAGACAGAAAGATATGTTAGGTGTGTTAGAGACAGGGAGAGCTGAAGTTTTTTTCTAATTAGTGGAATATTTTTAGGGCAGTTTTAGGTTTACAGATAAACTGAGCAGAAAGTGCGGAGTTCCCATATACCCCTTCTTCCCCTGTATACAGTTTCCTCTATTTTCAATGTCTTATATTAGTGTGGTGCATGTGTTACAATTGCTAAACCAATATTGATATGTTATTATTCACTTAAGTCCATAATTAAGTTAGGGTTCACTGTGTTGTACAGTTCCATGGGGGAGCTGTAGTTTTACAAAAGGTAGTGTAACAGACACCTCTTGTGCCTGCGTGGCATCCTCTCAACTCCCCTTCTTCTTCCACCTTGACTGAGTTGTAGCTCTTCTACCTACTTCCAGAGACACCTGCTGGACCACTCCACAATTCTGATGAAGGCATGTGCAAGCCTGGATGTGCAAGGGTGTTAAGCATCTCACAGGGACACCTTCCATCAGTGGAGGGTGGGAACTGGTGGATGGCAGCCTAAAACCATTGACCCCAAGGGCTGAGATGGATTTAATGTTCTTTTTGATCACATAACAGGGCCAGAGAGGCTAAGAGATTTCTCAGGGACACACAACTCTTCAGTGGGTGTTCTGGAGATGAGATACTCAAACTTGGGCTCCCAGTACAGTTCTCTTTTAGGGCGGGGAATAAAGAAAGAGAGAGCTCTCTGTCGCTGAGCTCCAACTGAGAGCACAGATCAAGGATAATCACCCTGCTGTCCAATCCTCTCTCCTTGGTTTACATCACTGTTATTTTTTCCCTTGTTATTATTACTAAGCAATATATTCAAAATAAATTCCTGCTTTTTAAAGAGCACTTTCCAGTGACTCATTAAGGAGAAAATCTCCACAGGAACAGGAATGAAAGATTGAACATTTTGAACTGTTTGTTTTCCTGTCCTGGACTTAGATTCTGCGAAGTTTCTGTATCGATAGCTCAGGAGGTTGAAATATAATTTTCATACTCTTTCTGTGTCTCTGGGAGGGTCGCAGAGCCCCTACCTTCCGTCATCCTGGGATGCTGCAGTGTGACTTGAAAGTGACCCAGACTGACCACATCTCCAGGGTGTTGAAGCTATTCAGTTTCCATATTCATTTAGTTACTGGGCTTTTTATGTGTGGATTTTTTTGTGACCATGAAATTGAGAGATGAAGAGGCCTGGATGCTGCCAAAAGCTGTGTGGCCAGGGCTCCGTGTGAGTACCCCTGCCTTGCCAGCACCCTTCATTCCTGATGGCCGCTCTCCTGTTCCTGTCCTCACCTTCCCAGCAGCACCAGCAAAATGTTCAACATGCTTAATTGATTCATGAGGTCTAAGAGTCATGGATCTTAGGGATTAGGTAGAACAGCTGTCCCATCGTTGTTCCAGAAGTGAATGTTATTTTTTTTCTTTTGTTTATCACACCCTTATGCTGAAATATAAGTGAGACCGAAAGAGTTAATAGTATGACCTTCAGAAATCATTTTTTAATTTTTATAATGTAATAGCCACTAACCTGTATATAGGACTTACAATGGGTCAGGCCTTCTTTTAAATATTTCATATAGAATATGCTATTTAACTCTCACTCTAACCCTATAGAGGCAGCATTTATCTACCTATCTATCTATCTATCTACCTATCTATCTGTCTACCTACCTATCATCTATCTAACAACACCATCTTCATCATCTCTATTTAACATCAAACAAAGGGCTGGAATTGGAACCCCACCAGTCTGGCTTCAGAGTCCATATTCTAAACTGCTACATAAAAAATTAGAAGTGAAAGGAAACATCACAGCCAACCTTCTCATTTATACATGTGGAAATTTTTGCATGTAGTTCAGAGGGGAATTTACTCTCCTAAAATCACACAGCAAGTTAGTGCCTGCTGAATTCCAATCTGAAGTTCTTTTCCCACTTGCACAGTGAATCTCTGTCCCTGAGGTTTGAGAGAGCCTAATGCATTAAGCAACAGGGATTGAAACAGATACTGAATGACTTTTTGAGGTAGAGTAACCTGCCTAGAAAGGCAAGAAGGAGGTGGTGGGGCAAGTGGGGAGCATGTGTAGGGGAGAAGGAGTCTGAATTTAGAAATTGTGCTGCATTAGGCTCTGGCCAAACTCTAGTGTTTTTTTTTCATTATTATTATTTTTATGTGAAAAGGAACCTGCAACAGTTTAGGCTCAGCTATTTGCCTTCAGACATGGTTTGTCAAATTTGGATCCAATGCCAGTTCAGCACAATGAGTGTTCATGGGTGGCATGTGTATGCATGTGTGTATGTGTATGTGTGCTCAGGTGTTTGCATGGGCCCATCTCTGTGTGTGCCCATGGTGTTGGCATAAAAGGCAGTCCATCCTAGGACTTGCTGGCTACTTCTTACCTCCAACCCACCTCCCTAATGTGTCAAGAATTATAAATTAATCACCTGGCTGGTTTGCACTGAACTTACTAGTGTTTATGAAAGGGAATACATTGGATATGCCTGTTAATGGAACACGTGTAATAATACTAAAGCCTGTGATTAAAAAGAAATTTAAGGCCCATGAGTTTTTAATAGAAAAACATATCATTTGAGTGTTTATTTTCTGGTGTAAAATGGCTGAGATTTTTTTAAGGGGAAGGGTGTCTTTTTAAATTTTAGAAGGATCATGGTATTCATACTGAAAGTTAGCAATATTTTGAAGAAGCCCTTTTAGGTTGTGTTTAGCAGAGGACTCTTCTGATAAAGCAGAAGCTGTTAATTGTTTCATTCTTTGATGGAAATAAATGGCAGAGTAATTCTACTCATGAGTTTTATTCATTCATTCATTAATCAAAAATAGATTGCATACCTGTCATGTGTCAACACAGGGCTACACTGGAATTCAGAGATGGAAACACTTGATCTTACTTTTAGATGACCCACAGTATGATGGAGAGAAGACATGGGAAGAAAGAATCCCAATACTTGTCCTGATAGAGATGTGGAAAGGGCAGTAATGTTAAGCCAGGAGTCAGAGGCTGCCCAGAGGAGGCAGGATTTAAGCTGAGATTTATCCAATTAATCAAGGTAGGGAAAGCCAGTCCAAGGATATAGTATTACACATTCATGGGGTCTTGGGAGAAAGCTGTGTTGGGGAGAAATATGTTGTTTCCAGTTTTAGAGTGTGAGTACCAGTTATCTAAAAAATAACTACGGCTTAAATTCTCTCATTCATCCATTTATTCATTCAGTTGCAAAGATACTATTCTTTTCACATGTGTGTTAACATATACATATACACAAGTAAATATCAGTGCACACATATATGGATATATTAATATTCCTCGGTGAAGTGTGCTACCTTGATTTTCTTACATTTTAGTGAGATCTAATCATCCACATTATTTTATAGAGAGTTGTAGAAAGTTCTGCATATAAAATGAAGCTAGTTGATTTTGGCTTTTCAGAAGTTTGCCTGTGGTTTGTTTTAGAAATCTTTTATTTTCCAGGGAAAACTTGCATAATTTCTCCACAAATCCTATTTATCTTTCAGAATGGCAAGGAGAACAAGCTGCTTTGGGTTTCACAGACCTGGAAGACTGCAATATCTCTACACGTTTTGGGGACATCTGAGTATAGGTTTAGGAGTTTGGAATGTCTTGAAGAGAAAAGTTGTTTTAGTTTCACTTTTTATTTTTAGACTTACTGGTAGATTTTAGGAATGTCGAAATAAGATCCTGTGTATTTGGATTTTCTAAAACTGAAACAAATATGCATTCATTTACTGCTCATTCACTAAATATTGATAAAGCACTCATAATGAAATATCAAAGGAGATGTGAGAAAACCAATTCAACCTCTACTCTCAAGAGGTTCACAGTCAATTGAGGGTGGGAGACAAACAAAGGGAGTGGGGGGGAATGGTGGATTTTATTATGGAAAAAATATTGAAAAAGAAGAGGCATAAGTGAAGTCTTCAAGAACTAGTATGACAGAAACAGATCTGTGTGTTTTAAGCAGAGGAATAATTATGAACCATGACAGGGAGGTGAGACTGAGCAATCACCTGATTTTTGAAGGATGGGTAACATGTCAGAATGAGACTTGAAGTTGTTTTGAGGCCACTCAATTCTACTGCTCACACACATAGAATCGATAGATAAAATACAATAAAAGGGGAAAAAAGCCCTCCACAATAGTTCAAAAATAAGATACACATCTCTGTGGTTCAGAAAATAAAAGTACATATAGGACTGACAGCTGTGGTGGAAACCTAATGGGCTCTGAATTCCCAAGGAGTCAGGGAAGGCTTGAAGTTTAGAACCTATGGTGTAATTAGGACTAAACTGCCTTAATGGTGCCAGGATCACTGCTTCTCAAAAGTGCTGGGGGCTTCCCTGGTGGCGCAGTGGTTGAGAGTCCGCCTGCCGATGCAGGAGACGCGGGTTCGTGCCCCGGTCTGGGAGGATCCCACATGCCGCGGAGCGTCTGGGCCCGTGAGCCATGGCCGCTGAGCCTGCGCGTCCGGAGCCTGTTGCTCCGCAACGGGAGAGGCCACAACGGTGAGAGGCCCGCGTACCGCAAAAAAAAAAAAAAAAAAAAAAAAAAAAAAAAAAAAAAAAAAGTGCTGGAATGTGGTTCTACCAGTTGGTGTGAAAAGTTGAGACTTTTTAGTTTATATGGAGGTGTGTATCTTTCAATTATGGGCTAAGAGAATCTCCTGGCTCAGTGATTATATCTGTGAATGCCTCTGAGGGCAAGAGCTCCTTGATCCTAATATAAGACCTAGTTCTGGACAGGAGTTCCAGGGGTCAGGTGGAGGCAGAAAAGGCTAGATATAGAGGAGTACATAAAGACAAACATGTTCACCCCCAACTCAGAGAGAAAAAACAATAACACTTCTATTCAAAATGTGCCCACAAACAAAAGTTATAAAACACAAGAAAATATTAAAAGGTGGTCAATAAAATCCATGATTGGAACATAAAATAGATTAATAAAACAGTGTGAAAAAGAACTGCAAAAAATATGTGAGGGATGATCAGGGATACATAAAGGAATATATATCATGAACAAAACCAGGCTATTAGTGGACCAAGAACATGTGTATGTTTAAACATTTCAAAAAATAAATTGAAAATTAAAAACATAGTCTTAGAAATAAAACACTCAATAGATAGAATAAACTCTAGATGGGACAAGGCTGAAAAACAATTAATAAATTGGAAGATAGTACTAAGTACATTATCTAAGATATAGAAGGATCTATAAAGAAATAAAAATTATTGAAATGGTAGAGAAGAGATTTTTGAAGATCAAATGGCTGTGATTTTCCCAGAGATGAAGAAAAGACAGGAGAACTGGCTAGGATAAATAAAAATAAATCTAAACCTAAACCATTGCTGTAAAATTGTAGAACATTAAGTTTAAAAAGACCAATCCCAAGACTGAGTCAGGAAGAAATAGGCAATCTGAACAGACCAGTCACTAGTAATGAAATCAAATTTGTAATTAAAAAAACTCTCGGGGGCTTCCCTGGTGGCGCAGTGGTTGAGAGTCCACCTGCCGATGCAAGGGGCGCGGGTTCGTGCCCCGGTCCGGGAGGATCCCACGTGCTGCGGAGCGGCTGGGCCCGTGAGCCATGACTGCTGAGCCTGCGCGTCCAGAGCCTGTGCTCCGCAACGGGAGAGGCTGCAGCAGTGAGAGGCCCACGTACCACAAAAAAAACAAACAAACAAACAAAACCTCTCAGGGACTTCCCTGGTGGTACAGTGGTTGAGAATCCACCTGTCAATGCAGGGCACACGGGTTCGATCCCTGGTAAGGGGAGATCCCACATGCCACAGAGCAACTAAACCTGTGTGCCACAACTACTGAGCCTGCACTCTAGAGCCCACGATCCACAACCACTGAAGCCCGTGCGCCTAGAGCCCATGCTCCACAACAAGAGAAGCCACCACAAGGAGAAGCCTGCACACCACAACGAAGAGTAACTTCTGCTCGCTGCAACTAGAGAAAGCCCACGCACATCAACAAAGACCCAATACAACCAAAAATAAGTAAATAAAATAAATATATATTAAAAAAAACTCCTAGCAAACAAAAGTTCAGGATTGGATGGCTTCACAGGAGAATTCTACCACACATATAAAGAACAGCTTATACCTATTCTTCTCAAACTGTTTAAAAAATTGAAGCAGATGGAACACTCTCAAATTTATTTTATGAGGCAACCATTACCCTGATACTAAAACCAGACAAAAACACTATAAAAAAAAATAATAAAATTACAGACCAGTACCTTTGATGAATATAGATGTAAAAATCCTCAAAAAATATTAGCAATCTGAATTCAACTATATATATAAAGGATCATACACCATGATCAAATGGGTTTTATTCCAGAGATGCAAGGATGGTTCAATATTTGCAAATGAATCAATGTGATACATTATATTAACAAAAGAAAGGATAAAAATCACTTGATCATCTCAATAGATGTAGAAAAAGCTTTTAACAAAATTCAACATCTATTCATGATAAAAATTCTCATCAAAGTTGGTATAGAGGGAATATATGTCAAAGTAAAAAAAGGCCATTTATGACAAACCCAGGCTAACATCATATTCCATGGTGAAAAGTTAAAGACTTTCCTCTAAAATCAGAAACAAGACAAGGATGCTTACTCTCACAAGTTCTATTTAACATAGTATTAGAAGTCCTAGCCACAGCAATCAGACAAGAAAAAGTAAAAATGCATCTAGTTTGGAAGAGAAGATGTAAAACTGTCACTATTTGCAGATGACATGATATTTTATATAGAAAACACTAAAGATCCCACCAAAAAACTATTAATAAATGAATTCAGTAAAGTTGAAAGATACAAGATTAATGCACAGAAATCAGTTGCTTTTCTGTACACTAATAATGAACTATCAGAAAGAGAAAACAAGGAAACAATCCCATTTAAAATCGCACCAACAGCTCAGTGGCTTGTGACCACATAGAGGGGTGGCATAGGGAGGGTGGGAGAGAGACACAAGAGGGAGGAGATATGGAGATACATGTATATGTATAGCTGATTCACTTTGTTATAAAGGAGAAACTAACACACCATTGTAAAGCAATTATACTCCAATAAAGATGTTAAAAAAATTGCATCAGAAAAGAATAATATGGGCTTCCCTGGTGGCACAGTGGTTGAGAGTCTGCCTGCTGATACAAGGGACACGGGTTCGTGCCCTGGTCTGGGAAGGTCCCACATGCCGCACAGCAGCTGGGCCTGTGAGCCATGGCTGCTGAGCCTACATGTCCAGAGCCTGTGCTCCACAACGGGAGAGGCCACAACAGTGAGAGGCCAGCGCACCACACACACAAAAAAATAATAATAATATACCTAGGAATAAACTTAACCAGGAGGTGAAAAAACCCATACTTTGAAAACTATAATACATTGATGAAGGAAATTGAAGACAATATAAAGAAATGGAAAGATATCTCATGTTCTTGAATTGGAAGAATTAATATTGTTAAAATGTCCATACTGGGCTTCCCTGGTGGCGCAGTGGTTGAGAGTCCGCCTGCCGATGCAGGGGACACGGGTTCGTGCCCCTGTCTGGGAAGATCCCACATGCCGCGGAGCGGCTGGGCCCGTGAGCCATGGCCGCTGAGCCTGCGCGTCTGGAGCCTGCGCGTCTGGAGCCTGGGCTCTGCAGCAGGAGAGGGCACAACAGTGAGAGGCCTGCGTACCACAAAAAAAAAAAAAAAAATATTACAAAGTGACCAATTTTAAAGCTAACAGAGAGAAGAGGTAAATTAACAGCAATATAATGGCATACACTGGCAGTGATTTCTCTTTATCAGAATAGATGTTAGAGGCAATGGTACAATATCCTCAAGGTGAGGAGAGAAAATAACTGTCAATTTATAATTTTAGACCCAAGTAAACGGTCATTTAAGAGGGAGGTTTAAATAAAATTTCAAAGATTAAGAGAATTTACCATCTCTTACTAGAGGAACCAATAAATGATGTGCATAAAAAGTGAAGAAAAGTAAACCCAGAAGGATGAATAGCTGCAAGTAAAAACAGTGAGCGCAGAAATTAGTATGTTAGTGTACTTAATGAAGGTGAAAACAACTTAGAAAAATATAAAACTGAATGTCTATATAATATAGAAAAGAAGATAGATACTAGATTTTAAAAGGATAGATAAAACATTACAAAGTACTTGACTTACTTATAGGAGGACAAAATTAGTGAATAATCTTAGACTTGTTAGAAAACTATAAAAGTTTAATGTTAAATACTAAAATATGAACACAATTTATATATTGCAAACCAACAGTGAAAAAAGAAAGAAATGTAGACATAGAGAATGCAAAAAATGAGAGCAAAAGAAGTAAAGAAGTAGAATGATATGATGGTTAATTTTATGTATCAGTTTGACTGGCTAAGGGATGCCCAGAGAGGTGGTAAAACATTATTTCTGAGTGTGTCTGTGAGGGTGTTTCCAGAAGCAATTAGCATTTGAATTGGTAAACTGAGTAAAGAAGATGGCCCTCCACAGTGTAGGTGGGTATCATTCAATCCACCAAGAACTTGAATAAAACAAAAAAATAGAGAAAGTGCAAATTCACTCTTTCTGCTTAAGCTGAGACATCCATCTAATCCTGTTCTCAGGTACTGGTGTTCCTGATTCTTGGGCTTTCAGACTCAGATTGGGACTTTCACCATCAGCTCCCCAATTCTCAAGGCTTCAGACCTGGGCTAAATTACATCACCAGTCTTCCTGAGTCTCCAGCCTGCAGATGGCAGATCGTGAGATTTCTTGGCCTCCATAATCGTGTGAGACAATCTCTATAATAAATCTCCTCATATATATATATATCTTATTGGTTCTGTTTCTCTGGAGAACTCTAGGACAAATAATAAAAGAAAGCATAAAAAATAGAGGAGATGTTGTGTTGAATAAGATGGAAAATTCCTGAATGTTTAAATATAAAAAGTCAGTTGTAGAATGAAATATAGAGTATAGTAATATTATTTAAAATTTTACAAACTGTGCAAAACATTGTTATTTTAAAACAAATAAATTTATATCCAAATGTATAAACTTTGTTAAAAATGGACAGGAAAGACCAAGATCAACATCAGGATAGTGATTACATCTGGAATAGGATGGAGGATAATAGGATAAGGAAGGAGTACAAAGGGGGCTTTAATTCTATCTGTAATATTTTCCTTTATAATAGCAAATGAAGCATAGTTTAAGGTGTGTTCAATCTGGGTGATGGGTACAAAACTATCACTATTCTCTGTAGTTTGTTGTTGGTTTAAATATTTCATGCAGACCTTGATGGGAGGACCATGTGGGAAGTGCCTCTTTGTTTTCACTCTTCCCTGGCAGTGATTTTAAGCATGGGGGGATTTCTGTAGAATCTTTCATCTCTGCCACTCTTCCTCATCTATCTGTCTAGGTTGTAGTTACCTAAAAGAGAACAATCAAAATTGTTCTTTTCATGATTGAATCAACCAACTTCTTAGAGGGGCCTCAGTTCCTATGGAATATTTAATGGTCCTCAATGTCCACCGTTCTTATGGTCAGAAACTCCATAAAGACCAAGATTTCACCAGGATTGTTCAACACTGCATTTCCAATGCCTGTGACTTGGCATAAATATTGGGTTAATAAGAACATAAGTAAAGGAAGAGCAGGTAGATTTACCCAAAAACCAATTCACCACTCTTCCATGTGCCTGACTCTTCCATGACTCTGTGTCTTTGCACTAGTCATCCCTCCCGTGCCCTTTAGGAATGGCCTTGCCTCCTAATTGGCTGTAAAAATTCCCCTTCTAATCTTCCTATTTCCTGGAAGAAGACAGAAGCTCTATTAGGTCAGAGATCCTGTCTATCTTTTTCAGTGCTGAATGCCCATAACCTGTTGCATTTGTAGAGTATATGTATTCTATTTATAAGCCCAGGTGTTACTTCTCCTTGAAGCCTTTCCTGACATAGCTGCCATACGCCTCACAACTTCTATTCCAGACAGAGATAATCACAAATTTTTATTTTTTTCATAACACTATACCTAGTACATGTATTTCAATAGTTGCGATTAGTATATTGTATTGTAAGTAATTGTTTCCCTCATTAGATATTAATTCCTCAAGGACCAGATTTATATCTTTTTATCTCTAAGTTCCTAATTACTTTTCTGGTAAGCATGTGGAACAGAGCAGCCTTTCAATAGCGACTTGCTGAATTGACTTAAATCCGTTGGTAAGTTGTGTTCTGTGAATTTTCTGAAACACTCAAAATCCTCCTGATGGAGCTTCCCTTCTCCGGAGAATGGCTAAATGATCCCAGCACATAGTTAAATCTTCTGTCACTTCTGAAGGAGCCTAAAATAGTCATTAAGATGGATGCCTAGGAAAGGTTAAGATAATGTAAAAAGTGGGGAGAGGGATCGGTAGTTAACTTCATCTTTTCTATCCAGGGCTATGACCAATGAGTCACCTGGGGATCGGCACAAGCCCTCCTGCAGGGAGGACTCTTTTGCTCTCTCAGTCCCCTACTGCTGCCATCTGTTGATAATTACTGTCCGGTCTCTGCAGAGAATGTGTGATATTTAATATTTCCTCACCACTTGAACAAACATGTGGCAATAACAGAAAGGTACTTGGCCACAGGAGTAGAAAGATGTATTTTCACGAAAGAGTCAGTGTACACCTTGGGCCAGGCAAACAACTGCCTTCTCTTTGCAAAGTTAAGAGAAGCCCCCATGTTTCAGAGCCTGGAGAATAGGTACATTGACTTAGGTTGTGGTTTTGGAAGAAAACTCTTAAAAGTCTAAACTATAAAGAAGATTAGAAAACAAAACATAGCTTCTTTTGACAATTGATGTGACTTTTCTCTTCATGAGCCATTGTGAAACTTTCCCAGGTAGCTTTTCAGCATTTTTGGAAAAAGTTGATGCTCTTGCCAAGTACTAAGAAAGAAGAAAAGTATTTTGTGTGTTTGAAAAAGTGTTCTTCCATTTGAAAGCCTTTTTTTTTTTTTTAAAACCATTCCTTTTGGGGGTGGGGAAAAGAGGTTTCTAGTTTCATTTGCAGGTGGGAAGTTCAACTTCCTGTTTCAAGAATAACAAGAAGATTCAACAGGGACAAGCTTTCTGCCCTGCTTTGCACATACAATAAACTCTGGATTAGTGATGTGATAGGAAATAGACTGCCTTGGTTCATTGAGCTTTTGGATCTGAAGCTGAGAAAGGTGAAGTCACCAACAGCATGTAGATACACATGGTTCATTGGTCATCCATAGTGAAGTGGCAGCTGGGGTTGTGAAGTGAGGCAGGAGTAGACAATGTTTCTACTAGTATTTCTAGTATTAGAAGAGAAAATGAATCATTCTGGATCTTGTTCCTCATCATCATTCATTTCCATTTGGGCACAGTCAATATTTATCATGAATGCTTTTTTATCCCCAACATCTATTATGAAAATTTGCAAACATGTTAAAGAGTTCAAAGAATTTTACAGTGAATACTAATATATCTGTAGTAGGTAGATTTTGTCATTAACAATTTGCTCTGCTTGCTTTATTATGTTTCTATTCATCTATTTCTTCCTTCCTTGATAGACCTCAACCCATTCATATTATTATTTTTGATGCATTTTACAATATGTTGCAGTCGGTCATTAATGCTTTTAGGGTCCACTGTCATCCAAGACAGAAATGTCCATTATTTTAGATACCTTTCCCTTTATTCCAAGGCCTGCCCCAGCGATCATAGCAGGCATTGTGCTGGGCACTGGATAGTCTGTGCACAGATGTGGAATTTACTTGCCACAGCAAGGCAGAAGTTAAAAGAAAATGAAGACAAAGAAATATAAAATTTTACACTGTGATCATAGTCATAAAATGGAAAACAGGTAGAATAAAATGCCATCTCCAAGGCAGTTTCCTTCTCTTAAATCCACCACCTTGTTGTCAAAATGATTTCTTGAAACTCTGCTTGGATCTGCCATTGACATCCCATAGCTTGTGGGATAAAACCTACCCCTAGCTGGACAACTGCAGTATTTTTATTATATGGCTAGAGAAAGTTCATTACTACTCTAGAAATATTTATTGCCTCCCTATGATGTGCTGGGTGCAGGGGTTAGGTGCTGTGAATATTAGAATAAGCACATCATGATCTCTAGCCTTGAAGAGTTTACAGACAGGTTGAGGAAACATAATTTCAATATGATGCTTAAAACGTTATGAACACAGAGGAAAGGCAACCCAGTATAGCTTCAGGTCTGGGTTAAGAAGGTCTTACCCAGGGGAAAAATGGATGCTCTGAATCCTGAAGACATATTCAGGTGAAGAAGGATGGGAAAGTATTCCAGCAAAGAAAACAAAATATGTAGGCAAAAAACCCCAGTGAAATAGAGAAACAACAAGCTATTTAGTATTTACTAGAGCATAAATTGTGGGCTGAGTGGATAGTGATGAGGCCAGTAAGCGGGTTCATGGAAGGCTTGAAACATGGCAAAGAGGGTAGGAACTTTACCCTGTATGGAGGGAGGAACCACTGAAGCAGTTAGAAATACAGTGTAAAGGATGGGTAGAGGGTAGTAGGAATGGGCAACACAGCAAGCAGGAAAATAAGTTAGGAATGTGCTGCAGTAATCCAAGGAACACAAGCTTGGGTAGCTGGTAGTAAATATGGAGAAAGAGGGACTAATTTAGAGAAGGTGCAAGAGGTAAAATCAGGAGAATTTAAAGAATGAAATGAATGAGCACAAGGTAAGTGAAAGGGAAAGGTTAACAATGAATCTTGATTCTCTGACTCGGATGGGTGAGTGAATGGCACATCCAATAATTAAGATTGAAAATATTAAGAGAGAGAGGAAGATAATGAATTTAATTTTGGAGGTAATTTTAAAGTGCCTGGGAGACATCCAAGTGGAGGTGTCCACAGTGTGGTGGACATACAATTAGAAGTTCATGAGAAGACTTTGGACATCTAGGGGGATGCTGGTTAGACACATATAAGTGGATGTGGCACTTATGATTTATCCCATCTGAGATATGAGGGAGCTGTAACATTTTTATGTCGTCTCTCACCAGTCATTGATTGAAGGCTTCTAGGGAGTGGAGTATGCTTCATACCTTGTTGCACGTATGTCCTATGTGTCTGTGCTGCATACATCTGGCCTGTTTTATATTTAGATCTCAACAATAAATTAAGGGTAAATGTTTTGATTTTACTGAGTTGTTGTAGCTAGAACCCAGGTCTTCTGATTTCTATTTCAGTTTTCCTCTGCATTCATCACCACTCCATTATCAATGGTACACTCTCCATTCTTTCATTCATGCAATCACTGTCCATGACCTCAACAAGCATTTATTAGGCACCTCCCATGTGCCAGGCTGGGCTAACTGCTGTCTCTGAAGTTGCTGGGAATAGAACCTTCTACATATGAATCCATGAAGAACCTCAACTTCACTCACTTCCAACTGCTTTCACTTCTTGAAAGAGGAGTGGTACTTAGACTTGGAGGAAGACCTGAGGGATAGGAGTGTCAGAATGACATCTCCCAAGGGCCCTTGGAACTTGGATGACTGGGTGTTGAGGTGGTATGGAAAATGATTGCTCTCTAAGAGAGCATGTACAACTTCAGCTTATGCAAGACTATAAAGGACCCCCTGTCTGCATTTACAAAAGGAAATTTCATGTTTCCTATGGCCTTTAACTCCTAATCTTTACTGGTTACAAGAGGGTATTCCAGGCAGTAGAGTGCTTAATAAATATTATATTGTTTGCTAATGACAATGTTATTTGGGAGTGATATTTCCTTCTGAATGTGCTAGCCCGGTTTAACAAATCTGCTGTGAGTAGTTTCACCTTTCATTGTGTTGGTTGAGATGTCTCAGGGGCACCTTAGCAGGGGCCAAGGAATGGCTCAGAAATGCAGAAGTAAATGAGTCTGCCGGATGCATTAATAGTTTTTGTCTGTGCTGACTTCCCCTTTGTTGTAAGAATGTAACCTATACCAAGGGGCTCTGCTATGTTAAGTAAATGTGTGCATTCTCACTGTGAAGATGTGAGTTGCTTGAAGGGCTGGCGGGAGCATTTTCCTTCATACTTGTCTTGTTTTTATATCCTTTTGTATGCACAGATGGTCAGTTCTGACCTAACTCCTCTCTTATTCAAATCCAGCTTTTTAGGAATGGTTTAGTTGGATAATTGACAAATGGTACAAATATTTTTCAAATTTTCCTTTATCCCCAAAAGAGCTAAATGCCAGTTCTGGATAATTATTACCTGTGAGGTACAAAGGCATGGGATTCATAGCATGATCCATTTGAACTCAGACAGACTGGATTTTAAATCATGTTTCTGATACTCTCTGTTCTCTCTCAACCTCAGTTTCCTCATCTGAGACACGGGTAAATACCATTATCTGGTGTAAATGCTCATAACTCCACCCATCCTTCCCCTTTTGCTCTCTCTCTCCCTTCCTTATCTCTCTCCCTTTATTCTTTCCAATATATGTTGAATCATTCTTTTTCTTTTGGATCATCTTTATCAGCTTTCAAATGCATTCAAAAGAAAATTCATCTTAAAATAAAAATAGATCTTTATGAGCTTTCAAGTGCAACCAAAAGAAAATTCACCTTAAAATAAAAACAGAAAAACAAAACAAATTTTCTTGAGCCATATCTTCCTTCGACTATCTTATTTTGCTTATCTCATTATAGTAAACTTTCTTAAAGAGTTATCTACACTTGGGATCTATAACTCCTCATATCTTACATATTCTTTAACCTTCTACAGCCTGGCTCCAGCCTCTTCTGTTCCACTGAAAATGTTCTCCTCAAAGTGAAACTATTTCTTGTACATAAGTTAACCATCACGTTGCAATTACCAAGGCACATTTGTGTTGATAGAATTTTCCATTATTTATAGGTTTATATTTGCTAGTTCATTCAGGATGAAACTTATTTTTTGCTGGATATTTTGCATGTAATTTGGGTTAAATCTCTTGTCTTAGATGGGTCACTAGTTATTGTTCTGTAATATGAACCCATGGGAATATCAGAATCTTAGTCAATGAAGAAATAAACTACTTCCACACTCAACTGTGATTTTTCATTTAAAGAAAAAAAAACTTATTAAGGGAACTGAGCACAAACATTAGAACATTAGCACAAACAATATATTTAAGTAGGACAACAAATTTAAAACAAAATATACAGAAAAACATGCTTTTTGTAGAATTAGGATTTGTTTTCACTGATCCTTTAGCATTCTCCATCATTGTTTAGTCTAGCTCAGGTTTTCATTTTGACTTAATTATTAACTATGAATATTTCCTTCAACCATCACAAACTATTTACACTTCTTGGTGAAACTTCTGCTTGGATATATAAACATGTGCCCCTTTATAAGCAAGAATTTTTTGAGTGTACAACAAAGGGTCATGAGAAGAAATGGATGTGAATCCATCTAGTTGATTCTCTAACTAATCTGAGATCTGTTGACTTTAACTCTCCTTGGATCTACCAAGAGTAATAGCTCTAACTGCTTTGTTATAGCATTAGAAACAGGGGTCTTATTTTTGACTGATTCCAGGTTTTAGTCATTTTTTTGGCTTTAAATTTAATTTTAATTTTGATTACAGTTATATGGCAATGTAGTTTGAAGATGCACATAGCTCACTAGGACAGGAATAGAGTAGTTCCCCCACTGCATGTCCACTGGACCTCACTGTTGAAATACCTTTCACCATTTTTGTTATTCCTTTTGATATTTGCCTTCATCTATCTAGAAAACATGCTTACCCTACTGTTCCTGGATTTGTCCATTTCAGGCCTTACTGATTGATTTCCTACAATGGAAGATGGGACATAGCTCTCTTTCATGCCTTCCCATGGTAACGTATATACGGTCATCATCCTCCACCCACAACTTTCCATTATATTAGGTTGAACTCTATGAAGTTGCTACTATTCTCAGTCAAAAATGTTTGAATGTTTTCAATATCATGATCTAAAGTTATACCATAATTTTAGTTAAAACAAAATTAAATGTTTGTAATAGTTGAGTCATTTGGCATATTATAAATACTTTCCTTCTATTGCAGAACTTTTGTTTTATCTGTTTGTTTGATTGGTTGGTTGATTTTTAAAATACACTTATTACTAATGTTCCCCAAATCTCTCCCAATTTGTTGGATCTTCCCTCAACATAATAAAACCAATGTATCATTCAGTTTTTATCACCTGGGAGACATCTTTGTTGGAGTCTTTTGATTTACTTTAGTGGACTAGTTACTTTCTAGAACTGCAATCTGGACCCTCTTAAATCTTGATCCTAGGGATACCCTTGTCTCTTGTGTTGGAGTCTCTGTTTCCAATATTCATGACTGCCACATTTTTGGCCCAGCCTCCTTGGTGGAGACTTGATTTTCTAGGTTTTTGAGAAAGGGAGAAAAGGAGGTAACTTTTTTGGGGATCTGACAACTCATTATTCTCTGTTCACGTTGAATTAAAATGTCACTGCCTAAGTTGAAGTATTAGCGTTTTCTAGAGAAAGAGAACCAATAGGATATGCAGATAGGTAGATAGATAGATAGATAGATAGATAGATAGATAGATAGATAGATAGATAGATGATAGATAGATGATAGATTTATTATAAGAAATTGGCTCATGCAATTATGGAGGTTGGCAAGTTACAAGATCTGCAGAACGATTCGGCAAGATGAAGACCCAGGAAAACAAGTGGTTTAGTTCCAGTCTGAGTAAAAAACCTGAGAAGCAGAAGAGCCAGTGATATAGTTCCTGTCTGAAGGCCAGCAGGCTCAAAACTCAGGAAGAGTCTATGTTTCAGTCTAAGTCTACAGGTAGCAAAAGAGCCAATGTCCCAGTTCAAAGGCAGTCAAGCAGGAATTATTCTCTCTTACTCAGAGGAGGGCAGCATTTTTGTTCTATTCAGGTCTTCAACTGATTGGATGAGGTCCATCCACATGAATAAGAGCAATCTGCTTTACTCAGTCTACCAATTTAAATGTTAATTTCATCTAAAAACACCCTCACAGAAACACTCAGAAAAATGTTTGGCCAATTATCTGGACACTCCATAGTCCAGGTCCACTTGACACATAAATTTACCATCATAGTTGGAAATCACTTTCTCTGAGTAATTTGCAGGGATTTCTTCATTGTCTTCCAGCTTCTAGAATCCCTCTTGAGAAGTCTGACAGATGATTCATTTTTTGATTTGTCTGAGGCATGTGGCTGGGTATTTGACCCTGGTCCTCATTATTAGGTGCCATAGCTGGGCTTTTTATAGGGGGAATCTCTGACATGAGTATCTTGAGATAATTTTTCCTGAGATGGTAAGATTTACTTGAGAGTAAGCTTTTAGCATCCTGCCTGGGACATAAAGTCCTGGTTTCTAGAGACCTGAGAGCCTAAGAGAATTATTAGAATGTAAATTTTCATGTAATCTTTTCTTCAGAGCACTATACCTAAACTTTGTGTGGTGTCCCTGGTCCATATACCATCTGTCTTATCTTTCCTAGACAATAAACCTGCATTTACTCACAGAGTTGGAGTAGTGAAGAGGATAATGAGAGTCAATGGTTTTGTAAAAAGATTTTTAATCTAGGTACCCATTTCATCTCCACATTTATGCTCATCTCCATGGAGTCCTGAGGATGCTAACTCCTGACGCTTATAGAAGTATCACAGTGTAAGTTGACTAGCTCTCATCTCTATGGCAGCTTCTAGGTCAATTATTACTCAACCTTCTGTTTCCTAGCTCGCCAAATTCTGTGGCTATTGTTTCCTTTCCAATTTTCTTTGTCCTTGTGTTCTATGCCTTTAAACATTCCTTTATTGTTCTTTTAGTGAGGTTTTCAGACGAAGTGATGCTAAATGTTTGTTCACTCTGCAATCTCCACTTGAAACTAGATCTTGCTTCTTTTCTTACTCTCTGGCCAAAGGTGATGGAGATGTGAGGAGAAATTACAAAGTAGTATGACATTTTTAAAATTCAGAGCCATTGTCTTTCTCTTAACCCAAATGAATAATTTTTGATATGAATCACATGACTAAATTGCTCCATTCTTTGAGATAGACATTTATGAAAAAAATTTCCAGGTTTACTTATTAGATATTTAACTCTGCAATATAACTAGAACTTTTGTAAGTAACCTCAAAGTATCTCCTAAACATTCATCATGTATAAAACCTTGTTATCTTGCTATATTCTCAAGAATTTTATGATTTGGTATGAAAAATTTATCTGTAAAGTAAAAATAAGTAATTAATAAAGATAATAATACAAGAAGTTTTATTAATTTCTACATTTCTACATTCCATATACTCAGATGCAAACAAATCATCATTCAAGTGACTGTATGATAACCTCCTCCAACTCTGATTCATTGGTATCCATGAAGGAAGTATACTTTATGTAAGTGGCTTACTTAGGTGTATTTGTATTCTTACCTCTTTGGAGGTTTTAAAATTAAAGCTGTATCATCTGTCAGAAATAAGTTAAGCATGGCCCAATCTGGAAATTATGGTATTTTTAGTGATTATTCTTTTTTTATGACTAGGTTCATCTACATGTGAGAGCTGACCTCATATTCCTTAAACATGGTGATTTTATGAAGATAGACCAGTGTTTCTTGTTTAGGTAAACAGATAATTTGGTCCAGCCTCCAGCACCATAATTACCTGGTACCAGGATTCTCTGTCTTGTCACTTCATAAGACTTAGGATGCTGTCTTATTGTCCAAGATGGCAACATTAGCTTCAGCCTCCATTTCCTCATTCCAACCAACAGGAAAGAGGAAGGACAAAGAAGGGGTTATTACTTCATCCTGGAAACACTTCCAGGAAGCTACACACATCCCAACAATCAAAAGTTGGTCACATCGCCACAGTTAGCTGTGAGGAGTGGTGGAAAATACATCTATTCCAGGCAGCCTTGTATCCAGTAACTACCAGGGTTTCTATTTCTAAGGAAGAAAGGAAAAAGGTAGGACAGTTATAGGAGGGAAAGAGCAATCTCTTTCACAGGCATACTTACATATATCCAACTTGTGATTCCACGCATTTCACAATATAGAAAATACTGGGATGACAAAAGGTGGTGACAAGTGACAGAGGTGATGGACATTGTATCAATGACAGGACCAAAAATCAGATATCTATTTTATGGCTATTGATGCTATTCTGGGATCCAGCTTGGAAATAAATGAATATTCTTAAAAATTACATATTTAAATTATAAAATATCTCAAACACACATACTCTGAAACCCCATGGTTTGCATGCAGGTTGTTTCCCAGGGAGTGTGAGAGAGTGGGGGAGGGGAAATTGAGCAGAAGGAGAGATTGGGCTGAGGTGCAATTGCAGCAAAGGTCTGAGCTAGTCCCACAAGGGCTCTGGAGCTGGGATATCTCTAGATTTGCCCCCTTGAGGCTGCTGTGGTCTTGTACAGGCTAGTGATTGGATGGGAACTGCTTCTGAAGAAGGAGTGTGATCTTGGAGGAAGGGCCTCTGTTCTACTTAAGGTTGTGCGACCTTACAGCTGGGTGGGTGGAGCTAGGGGACAAACCACCCCCTCCACTTCCGGGTGGGGCACATTCTCAGTTCTTGTACCTTGACCAATCGTGGACTTCTTATATTTTGCTGGGTTGTTGGTCAATTCTAAATCAATCTAGTGATTCTAAAATAATGGTTCACTTCATTTTCGTCAAGCACACTGGATGTCAGCATTCAGTGTAATATCATTCAAACTTCTTTGAAAAGAAATCTGGTAAGGAATCTCAATTTAAAAAATAGATATGGGAGATATGTTCTTTGTGATTAAATTTTAAAAATATATTACAAATATTTTTTTAATGACAAATCTTTTATTTTGGGGTGGAAAACACTTTATTGTTTTTTGGAATCCTTGAAGCATCTTTTAGGAGGCAGCTCTGAGACTCAGGTCTAACAAAAAGAGCCCACTTTTGGAATCAGATGTACCTGAAATTGAACCCAGACAGTTAGCTGCTTGCTGTTTGATTTTGACAAGTCATATGACCTCTCTGTGCTTCAATTTTTCTAAATAAAACACAGCACTTCTTCCAAGGTCTCTTTGGTCTCTTGAGAGTTCCCCGTTTATAAGAGAAAACAACAAGTGCTTCCAGTGCAGTGAGCCTAAGAAGTGTTGTAGGTCTGACCAATTTCCTGGCTGTCTGTCAATAGGATTAACTTATTATCAAAAGTTCCTTTGTGAAGCAACTCTCACACCAGGAGTGCCCTGGGAAGGTTGTTGAACGTGACTTCATGTCAGGGCCTCCCTAGCCAAGCCTGACTTAGGAAATACTTAATTATTTGGCACAAGGGAGCAAGGGAAAGACAGAGAAGGGAAAAGGCATGCGCCAGCAACAGGAGGTACAGCTTCAGAGCCTAGGTCCAGCTCCCATTTCAAACCCAGGCTTCCTGTAATTGGCTTGTCATTTGTCCTGCACACACCCTCCTAGCCATCTCCAATGAGTGGCCCCTTTGATCCATCAACGTGGGAACATAGATGACTTTAATTGAGATGGAGGGACAGCTAACAGGGAAGGTGTGGAGTCTCTTCAGCTCCTGAGCTCAGGAAGCATGACTTATCCCCCGAGCTGGGGGCTGGCACTTTAAGACTTGAGTCACTGCCATTAAGTCCCCTCACATGTATGTTCCCATTTATTTCATTGCATTTCTAATTGAGGGAAGATATGCTTTATTTGAAGTGAGAATTGCCCTGTGTCCATGAATGTCCTCCACTCCTGAAAATTACCACAGAGGGAATCATAACTCAAGGAGGGCCAACAGAAGGCAGTTTAGTGATCTCATAGAGGAGTACACTGGGCAAAGTGGGGGGCAGAGTATTATGAGAACTTGGCTGCAGAACACTGAATCTGAGCTACATAAGCTTTCCCCTCCTTGCTCCAAGCAGGCAGGAGCAGAGCCTGTACTCTCCACCTCCTGGGACTGTTGGTCAGGTGCTTGCCATGGGAGATATGAAGGGGGAGCTCAGTCTATGGAAATCCAGGATCAATCAATCTGTCAACAAACCCATGGGGTATTTATGGAACATTGAATATATGAGTGAGGGAAACCCAACATATATTAAGATTCCTTATTTTCAAATATTCTTTGAAACATTCAGAGGGAAAAAAAGACTTTGATCCCTTTAAACACTGAGAGTGAGCAGAAGCAAGAAGAGCTACAATCCTGTAGCCTGTGGAACAAAAACCACACTCACAGAAAGGCAGACAAAATGAAAAGACAGAGGACTATGTACCAGAGGAAGGAACAAGATAAAACCCCAGAAAACCGACTAAAAGAAGTGGAGATAGGCAACCTTCCAGAAAAAGAATCCAGAAAAATGATAGTGAAGATGATACAGGATCTCGCAAAAAGAATGGAGACAAAGATTGAGAAGATGCAACAAATGTTTAACAAAGACCTAGAAGAATTAAAGAACAAACAAACAGAGATGAACAACAAAATAACTGAAATGAAAAATACACTAGAAGGAATCAATAGTAGAATAACTGAGGCAGAAGAATGGATAAGTGACCTGGAATACAGAATGGTGGAATTCACTGCCATGGAACAGAATAAAGAAAAAATAATGAAAAGAAATGAAGACAGCTTAGGAGACCTCTGGGACAATACTAAACACACAAACATTTGCATTATAGGGGTCCCTAAAGGAGAAGAGAGAGAGAAAAGACCTGAGAAAATATTTGAAGAGATTATAGTTGAAAACTTCCCTAGCATGGGAAAGGAAATAGCCACCCAAGTCCAGGAAGTGCAGAGTCCTAGGCAGGCTAAACACAAGGAAAAACATGGTGAGATACATAGTAATCAAACTGACAAAAATTAATGACAGACACATAGTAATCAAACTGACAAAAAATAAAGACAAAGAAAAATTATTGAAAGCAACAAGGGAAAAATGAAAAATAACATACAAGGGAACTCCCATAGGTTAACAGCTGATTTCTCAGCAGAAACACTACAAGCCAGAAGAAAGTGACATGATATATTTAAAATGATGAAAGGGAAGAAACTACAACCAAGATTACTCTACCCAGCAAGGATCTCATTCAGGTACGACAGAGAAATCAAAAGCTTTACAGACAAGCAAAAGCTAAGAGAGTTCAGCACCACCAAAGCAGCTCTACAAAAAATGCTAAAGGAAATTCTCTAAGTGGGAAACATAAGAGAAGAAAAGGACCTACAAAAACAAAGCTAGGGCTTATCTGGTGGCACAGTGGTTGAGAATATGCCTGCCAATGCAAGGGTCACAGATTCAAGTCCTGGTCTGGGAAGATCCCACATGCCGCAGAGCAACTAGGCCCATGAGCCACAACTACTGAGCCTGCGCATCTGAAGCCTGTGCTCCGCAACAAGAGAGGCCACAATAGTGAGAGACCTGTGCACCACAATGAAGAGTGACCCCCATTTGCCACAACTAGAGAAAGTCCTTGCACAGAAACGAAGACCCAACACAGCCAAAAATTAAAAAATTAATTAATTAATTAAAAAAACAAAAACAAACACAAAACAATTAAGAAAATGGTACTAGGAACATACATATCGATAATTACCTTAAATGTGAATGGATTAAATACTCCAACCAAAAGACACAGGCTTGCTGAATGGATACAAAAACAAAACCCATATATATGCTGTCTACAAGAGACCCACTTCAGACCTAGGGACACATACAGACTGAAAGTGAGGGGATGGAAAAAGATATTCCATGCAAATGGAAATCAAAAGAAAGCTAGAGTAGCAATACTCATATCAGATAAAATAGACTTTAAACTAAAGAATGTTACTAGAGACAAGGAAGGATACTACATAATGATTAAGGGATCAATCCAAGAAGAACATATAACACATAAATATATATGCACCCAACACAGGAGCACCTCAATACATAAGGCAAATGCTAACAGCTATAAAAGAGGAAATCAACAGTCACACAAAAATAGTAGGGTACTTTAACATCTCACTTACACCAATGGACAGATCATCCAGACAGAAAATTAATAAGGAAACACAAGCTTTAAATGACACAATAGACCAGATAGATTTAATTGATATTTATAGGATATTCCATCCAAAAACAGCAGATTACACTTTGTTCTCAAGTGCACATGGGACATTCTCCAGGATAGATCACATCTTGGGTCACAAATCAAGCCTCGGTAAATATGAGAAAATTGAAATCACATCACGCATCTTTTCTGATCACAACGATATGAGATTAGAAATCAATCACAGGGGAAAAAAAGTAAAAAAAAAAAAAAAACAAACACATGGAGGCTAAAAATATGTTACTAAATAACCAAGAGATCATTGAAGAAATCAAACAGGAAATCAAAAAATACCTAGAGACAAATGACAACAAAAACACGACGATCCAAAACCTATGGAATGCAGCAAAAGCACTTCTAAAAGGGAAGTTTATAGCAATATAATCCTACTTCAAGAAACAAGAAAAATCTCAAATAAACAATCTAAACTTACACCTAAAGGAAATAGAGAAAGAAGAACAAACAAAGCCCAAAGTTAGTAGAAGGAAAGAAATCATAAAGATCAGAGCAGAAATAAATGAAATAGAAACAAAGAAAACCATAGCAAAGATCAATAAAACCAAAATTTGTTTTTTTGAGAAGATAAACAAAATTGATAAAACATTAGCCAGACTCATCAGAAAAAGAGGGAGAGGACTGAAGTCATTAAATTAGAAATTTGAATGAAGAGGTTACAATGGACACCACAGGAATACAAAGCATCCTGAGAGACTACTACAAGCAACTCTATGCCAATAAAATGGCCAACGTGAAAGGAATGGACAAATTCTTAGAAAGGTATAATCTTCCAAGACTGAACCAGGAAGAAATAGAAAATATGAATAGACCAATCACAAGTAATAAAATTGAAACTGTGATTAAAAATCTTCCAACAAACAAAACTCCAGGACCATATAGCTTCACAGGTGAATTCTATCGAACATTTAGAGAAGAGCTAACACCTATCCTCAAACTTCCAAAAAAATTGCAGAGGGAGGAACACTCTCAAACTCATTCTATGAAGCCAATATCATCCTCATAGCAAAACTAGAAAAAGATACTCCAAAAAAAAGAAAATTACAGACCAATATCACTGATGAATATAGATGCAAAAATCCTCAGTAAAATACTAGCAAACAGAATCCAAAAACACATTAAAAGGATCATACAGCATGATCAAGTGGGATTTATCCCAGGGATTCAAGGATTCTTCAATATACGCAAATCAGTCAATGTGATACACCATATTAACAAATTGAAGTATAAAAACCATATGATCATCTCAATAGATGCAGAAAAAGCTTTCAACAAAATTCAGCACCGATTTATGATAAAAACTCTACAGAAAGTGGGCACAGAGGGAACATACCTCAACATAATAAAGGCCATATATGACAAACCCATGTCAAACATCATTCTCAATGGTGAAAAACTGAAAGTATTTCCTCTAAGATCAGGAACAAGGCAAGGATATCCACTCTCACTGCCATTATTCAACATAGTTTTGGAACTCCTAGCCAAGGCTATCAGAGAAGAAAAACTAGAACAGAACTAGAACAGAAAAATCTTAAAATATGTATGGAAATACAAAAGACCCAGAATAGCCAAAGCAATCTTGAGAGAAAAAACAGAGCTGGAGGAATAAGACTCCCTGATTTCAGACTACACTACAAAGCTACAGTAATCAAGACAATATGGTATTGGCACAAAGACAGAAATACAGATCAATGGAACAGGATAGAAAGTTCAAAGGTAAACCCATGCACTTATGGTCAACTAATCTATGACAAAGGAGGCAAGGATATACAATGGAGAAATGACAGTGTCTTCAATAAGTTGTGCAGGGAAAACTGGACAGCTATATGTAAAAGAATGAAATTAGAACACTTCTGACACCATACACAAAAATAAACTCAAAATTGATTAAAGACCTAAATGTAAAGCTAGACACTATAAAACTCTTAGAGGTAAATATAGGAAGAACACTCTTTGACATAAATCACAGCAAGATCTTTATTGACCCACCTTCTAAAGTAATGGAAATAAAAACAAAAATAAACAAATGGGACCTAATGAAACTTAAAAGCTTTTGCACAGCAAAGGAAACTGTAAACAAGATGAAAAAACAGCCCTCAGAATGGGAGAAAATATTTGCAAATGAATCAATGGACAAAGGATTAACCTCCAAAATATATAAACAGCTCAGGCAGCTCAATATTAAAAAAAAAACAACCCAATCAAAAAATGGGCAGAAGACCTAAATAGACAATTCTCCAAAGAAGAAATACACATGGCCAAGAGGCACATGAAAAGCTGCTCAACATCACTAATTATTAGAGAAATGCAAATCAAAACTACAATGAAGTATCACCTCACACTGGTTAGAATGGGCATCATCAGAAAATCTACAAACAACAAATGCTGGAGAGGGTGTGAAGAATAGGGAACCCTCTTGCACTGTTGGTTGGAATGTAAATTGATGCAGCGCTATGGAGAACAGTATGGAGGTTCCTTAAAAAACTAAAAGTAGAACTACTATACGACCCAGCAATCCCACTACCTGGCATATACCCAGAGAAAATGATAATTCAAAAAGACACATGCACCCCAATGTTCACTGCAGCACTATTTATAATAGCCAGGTCATGGAAGCAACCTAAGTACCCATCAACAGACAAATGGATAAAGAAGATGTGGTACATATATATAATGGAATATTACTCAGCCATAAAAAGGAATGAAACTGGGCCATTTGTAAAGACGTGGATGGAGTTAGAGACTGTCATACAGGGTGACGTAAGTCAGAAAGAGAAAAAACAAATGACGTATATTAACGCATATATGTGGAATCTAGAAAAGTGGTACAGATGAACCAGTTTGCAAGGCAGAAACAGAGGCACAGAGGTAGAGAACAAACATATGGACACCAAGGGGGGATAGCCGGGGTGGGTGGTGGTGGTGGTGGTGGTATGAACTGGGAGATTGGGATTGACATATGTACACTAATATGTATAAAATAGATAACTAATAAGAACCTACTGTATAAAGAAATTAAATTAAATTAAAAAAATAAAAATAAACACTGAAAGTAAGTTTCTGGCATTGTTGAGAATGTGACATTGGCTGGAAAGCTACCCTTGAGTAGTGTGGCAAAGAAAAAACTTAAGAGATGTTGTTTTCCAGAAGTAGACTTTCCATGCATTCATTCAGGTATTTATACTATGAGTCACAACTGAGCTAGATGTAGCAGCTTCATCTGCACTGCTCTGACCTCTTACCTCAAGATCCCACCCAAAATGCAAATCAAAACCACGAGATATCATCTCACGCCTGTTAGAGTTTCTATCATCAAAAAGAACACAAATAACGAATATTGGAGAGGATGTGGAGAAAAGGGAACCCTCATACACTGTACGAGTGTAAATTGGTGCAACCACTGTGGAAAACAGTATAGAGGTTTCTCAAACAAACTAAAAATAAAACTACTATATGACTCAGTAATTCCACTCCTGGGTGTATATCCAAAAAAAACCCAAAACACTAATTCGAAAAGATACATGCACACCAATGTTCATAGCAACATTATTTACAATTGTCAAGTCATGGAAACAACCTAAGTGTCCATCAACAGATGAATTGATAAAGAAGATATGGTATATACATACAATGAAATACTACTCAGCCACAAAAAAGAATGAGATTTTGCCATTTGCAGCAACATGGATGGGCTTGGAGGGCATTATGCTAAGTGAAATAAGTTAGACAGAGAAAGACAAATATTGTGTGATATCACTTATATGTGGAATCTATAAAATATGACAAACTAGTGAATATAACAAAAAGAAGCAGACTCAGAGATATAGAGAGCAAACTAGTAGTTACCAGTGGGGAGAGGGAAGGGATAGGGACAGCATAAGGGTAGGAGATTAAGAGGTACAAACTATTAGGTATAAAATAAGCTACGGGAATATATTGAACAACATGGTGAATATAGCAAATATTTTAAAATATCTGTGAATGGAATATAATTTTCAAAACTTGTGAATTACTATATTGTATACCTGTAACATATAATAATGTATATCAACTATATTTCAATAGAGACCCCACTAAATTTTGGGGCCCTACTCCCACCTAACCCCCCACTTCAGCCTTTGTCCTGGCTTCATACCTGCTATACCTGTGAGACAAGCTAGAGGCTGACAGGTGTGCATTTCTTATCTTGCAAATTATTGCACCAATCCCTTTGTCCTTCCCATCATAGAATAAAAATGTTTTGCCTCCTGACCAAGGCTAAATCCTTCACTCAGGACTGGCAACAGAGTTTGCTGGGCTCAGGGCAAAATGAAAATCCCAGGGAGATAAGTCTGTCTCTCTCCTCTGGCCCACTGCCTCAATCCATAATGGACTGGTGACACCTTCATGATTGTAACCTCTACAATGCAACACACCCAGAACCTGGGTTGGAAGTGGGAGAGAGTCCTTCACGGCACTGTCCACTGAGAAACCTCTCGTGCTGCCAGCCTGGGTCAGAGCTGGCCACTACTTTGCCCTGCCCAATAAGGCTGTGGGGTAGGCCCCCACTGGGACAAGAGAGTGACAGAAGACAGGGCTTTCCCTTGCCAACACAACCTCAACCCTGCCTTGTGGGATGGGCAAGGGGATGCCAAGAAGCACTCGGGACCCCAGCAGGCAGCTGAGAATCCATCCCAGGGATGTGGAACAGCTTGTTTGCCTCCAGCATATGCTCCACTTGCAAAACAGAAAATCAAAGATAAAATTATTAAGAATTTAAAGACAGCAACCTCAGCACTTTAAACAAAGCACAGGACTCTTCTGAACTGTACAGGTCACATTCTCACAAAGTCTGTCCTGACACTGCCTTTCTTCTGGAAACTACCCTCTGTCTCTTATTTTCCTGGAAGGTGCTGTGCTCTCTTCTCCTGAATCTCTTTCCATCTCTTCTCACTGATTCTACACTCTTAGAATATACATTCAAATTCCACCTATTTTTTAGGTGCTTCTCACCTTTTCTCTCTATCTTGCTTCTGACCGCTCTGTCTCTTTCTCTTCACAGGCAGACTTCTTGAAAAAGGAGTCAACATTTATTGAGTGTCTCTACTGCTTCCAACGAGGCAAGCTGTTTTCTCACTGCGAAAACTCCCCTTGCAAAGGTCATCATCAAACTCCTAACCACTCAGTGAGCGCAAAGGTCAGATTTTCAGTTTTATACCTTCACTGACTAAAGATATGCTGTTACTTAGCAAGGTTGAGAATGCCTCCTCTTGGTATCCATGGCCATCTCTCTTCTGGCTTTCTCCTGAGTTCTGGAGGCCAGAAGTCTGAAATCAAGATGTTGGCAGGACTATGCACCCTGTGAAGCCTCTAGCATAAGATCATACCTTGTCTCTTCCAGCTTCTAGTGGCCCCAGGTATTCATTGGCTGTGGCAGCATCATGCCAATCTCTGCCTCTGTCTTCACGTGGCCATATTCTCCCTGTGTGTCCCTGTTTCTTGATGGAATTCTTTTCATGAGGACTCCAATCATCTTGGATTAGAAACCTATCCTACTTTAGTATGACCTCATCTTACTTTAACTGATTACATCTATAATTACCCTATTTCCCAATAATGTCACCTTTCGGAATATTGGTGATTAGGTCTTCAATACATCTTTTTTCGAGGATACAGTTCAAGCCATGACATATCGTAAAAGTAAAGTAATATTGATAAAAAAATGCATTTCATTTAATTTCTCCAGCCTCAGTTTCTTCATTTATATAATGGCTAGAATAACACTTGGTCTGCTTACCACATGTCTTAAAGATACTATTAATAGTGAATATAGAAACCAGTAGGAACTCAAGCATGCTTTGTAAGTATGAGGGCTTATCATGATTATGAATCTGATCCTCTTTCATTGTTTAGTGATCGATGGCCTGTGCATTCTCAGAAAGGTATTGCTTAGGGATGGTAGCACACCCGGGGCTTTGCTTCTTCCAGAATGTATTGGCAACCCCATGTTTCTTAACTCTGACTGTGTTTTCTCAGCCACAGGTACTGAAGGACTGTAAAACGGAGTGAGATTTTATGCCACATGGAAGGATACATTGGAGGAACAGCGAGGAAGGTGAGCAGAGGGACTAGGGCTGCAGGAGGTTAGGGAATACAAGGGCCAGAGGCTCCCTGCCCCCACTACCTTCTGCTCTCACAGCTCAAGCCACTTGACCAGCCAGTCCTGGCTCTGGTCCTTGGAAGTGTCAGGCCCTTGGACAGTCAAATTTGAGATACTTTAAGAGCCCACATCAAGTTGGCCTTCCTGACTTTGCCAGGAATCATCCCTGCCTCATGGCTGTTGTAACATCTTACGTAAAATTCTGGAATAACTTTTTGGCCAATCCAATAATAAGATTACTTTCTAAGCTCTCAGTAATCAGCCTCTTGCACCCAGAGCCCTTTCACTATATTCCTTTCCAAAATTGCCTCTCCTGTTGGCCTTGTTGTGGTGCCTGAATTCTACCATTACTCACACTTGAGTTAAGGCACTGAACTGCCTTGTTAAATAGAAAGACAGAGGAAGAAAAGCTTTATCAGCCACAGAGCCCTCAGCTTGCTCACTTCAGCTCCTGATCAGGCAGAGTCTATGTATTGCAGTAATGTCTGTCCAAAGTGTCCCATGGAGCAGTAATCTAAGATGATCTGGGGGGAAATGGCTCTCTGGTAGCACATGGAATAGGGTGGGAAAACACAGCTTCAGGTACTGGCTTGTATCACTTACTAACTGAGTCAACTTGGGCTTAATCTTGGTTCCTTATCTGTAAAACAGAGATTTTCTGACTTGAGCAGAGCTCAGTGAGAGGTGGTGAGGAACAAATGAGATCAAGGACACAAGGTACCTGTAGAGTGTGTAGCATGCACCGGTGTGAGTGCACACACACAAGTTCAATAGTCTGTGGACATGCACATGGAAAGCAATATATTCATCACTTTTAAAAGAACAAAGTGAAAGTATAGCCCCTTGTTCTGCATTCTTCTCCCCAAGTCTAATCCCTCTCTGCTGCTGACCTGTTCCCTTATGTAAATAAGTTCTCTATTACAACTGGTTATTATTTATTTATTTATTTATTAACATCTTTATTGGAGTATAATTGCTTTACAATGGTGTGTTAGTTTCTGCTTCATAACAAAGTGAATCAGCTATACATACACATATATCCCCAAATCTCCTCCCCCTTGCATCTCCCTCCCACCCCTCTAGCTGATCACAAAGCACGAAGCTGACCTCCCTGTGCTATGCAGCTCCTTCCAACTAGCCATCAATTTTACACTTGGTAGTGTATATATGTCCATGCCACTCTCTCACTTCATCCCAACTTATCGTTCCCCAACACCGTGTCAAGTCCATTCTCTACATTTGTATCTTTATTCCTGTCTGGCCCTTAAGTTCATCAGAACAATTTTTATTTTATTTTTTTAGATTCCATATGTAGGTGTTAGCATTTTCTCTTTCTGACTTACTTCACTCTGTATGACAGACTCTAGGTCTATCCACCTCACTACAAATAACTCAATTTCATTTCTTTTTATGGCTGAGTAATATTCCATTGCACATATATACCACATCTTCTTTATACATTCAACTGTTGATGGACACTTAGGATGCTACCATGTCCTGGTTACTGTAAATAGAGCTGCAATGAACATTGTGGTACATGACTTTTTGAATTATGGTTTTCTCAAGGTATATGTCCAGTAGTGCGCTTGCTAGGTCAAATAGTAGTTCTACTTTTAGTTTTTTAGGGAACTTCCATACTGTTCTCCATAGTGGCTGTATCAATTTACATTCCCACCAACAGTGCAAGAGGGTTCCCTTTTCTCCACAGTCTCTCCAGCATTTATTTTCTGTAGATGGTTTGATGATGGCCATTCTGACAGTTGTGAGGTGATACCTCATTGAAGTTTTGATTTGCATTTCTCTAATGATTAGTGATGTTGAGCATGCTTTCATGTGTTTGTTGGCAATCTGTATATCTTCTTTGGAGAAATGTCTATTTAGGTCTTCTGCCCATTTTTGGATAGGGTTTTTCTTTTCTTGATATTGAGCTGCATGAGCTGCTTGTAAATTTTGGAGATTAATCTTTTGTCCATTGCTGCATTTGCAAATAATTTCTCCCATTCTGAGGATTTTCTTGTTGTCTTGTTTATGTTTTCCGTGGCTGTGCGAAAGCTTTTAAGTTTAATTAGATCTCATTTGTTTATCCTTGTTTTTATTTCCGTTTTTCTAGGAGGTGGGTCAAAAAGAATCTTGCTGTGATTTATGTCGTAGAGTGTTCTTCCTATGCTTTCCTCTAAGAGTTTTATAGTGTCTGGTCTTACATTTAGGTCTTTAATCCATTTTGAATTTATTTTTGTGTATGGGGTTAGGAAGTGTTCTAAATTCATTCTTTTACATGTAGCTCTCCAGGTTTCCCAGCACCACTTATTGAAGAGGCTGTATTTTCTCCATTGTATATTCTTGCCACCTTTATCAAAAATAAGGTGACCATATGTGCATTAGTTTATCTCTGGGCTTTCTATCCTGTTCCATTTATCTATATATCTTTTTCTGTGCCAGTACCACACAGTCTTGATTACTGTAGCTTTGTAGTATAGTGTGAAATCTAGGAGCCTTATTCCTCCAGCTCCATTTTTCTTTCACAAGATTAATTTGGCTCTTCAAGGTCTTTTGTGTTTACATACAAATTGTGAAGTTTTTTGTTCTGGTTCTGTGAAAAATGCCATTGGTTGCTTGATAGGGATTCCATTATATCTGTTGATTGCTTTGGGTTGTACAGTCATTTTCACAACGTTCATTCTTTTAATTCAACAACATGGTATATCTCTCCATCTGTTTGTATCATCTTTAAATTCTTTCATCGGTGTCTTACAGTTTTCTGCATACAGGTCTTTTGTCTCCTAAGTAGGTTTATTCTCAGGTATTTTATTCTTTTTCTTGCAATGGTAAATGGGAGTGTTTCCTTAATTTCTCTTACAGATTTCTCATCATTAGTGCATAGGAATGCAAGAGATTTTTGTGCATTAATTTTGTATCCTGCCACTTTACCAACTTCATTGGTTAGCTATAGCAGTTTTCTGGTAGCATCTTTAGGACTGTGTATAGAACCATGTCATCTGCCGACAGTGATATCTTAACTTCTTTTCCGATTTGGATTCATTTTATTTCTTTTTCTTCTCTGATTTCTGTGCTTAAAACTTCCAAAATTATGTTGAAAAATAGTGATGAGAGTGGACAACCCTGTCTCTTTCCTGGTCTTAGAGGAAATTATTTCAGTTTTTCACCATTGAGAACGATGTTGGCTGTGGGTATGTCATATATGGCCTGTATTATGTTGAGGTAAGTTCCCTCTATACCTACCTTCTGAAGAGTCTTTATCATAAATATGTGTTGAATTTTGTCAAAAGTTTTTTCTGCATCTATTGAGATGATTGTATGGTTTTTCTCTGTCAATTTGTTAATATGGCTTATCACACTGATTGATTTGTGTATATTGAAGAATCATTGCATTCCTGGGGTAAACCCCACTTGATCATGGTGTATGATCCTTTTAATATGCTGTTGGATTCTCTTTGCTAGAGTTTTGTTGAGGATTTTTCCATCTAAGTTCATCAGTGATATTGGCCTGTAGTTTTCTTTCTTTGTGACATCTTTTTCTTGTTCTGGTATCAGGGTAATTGTGGCCTTGCAGAATGAGTTTGGGAATGCTCCTCCCTCTGCTATATGTTGGAAGAGTTTGAGAAGGATAGGTTTTAGCTCTTCTCTAAATGTTTGATAGAATTCACCTGTGTAGCCATTTGGTCCTGGGCTTAGGTTTGTTGGAAGATTTTTAATCACAGTCTCAAATTCAGTGCTTGTGAGGGTCTGTTTGTATTTTCTATTTCTTCCTGGTTCAGTCTCAGAAGGTTGTGCTTTTCTAAGAATTTGTCCATTTCTCCCAGATTGTCCATTTTATTGGCATATAGTTGCTTGTAATAATCTCTCATGATCCTTTGTATTTCTTCAGTATCAGTTGTTACTTCTACTTTTTCATTTCTATTTCTGTTGATTTGAGTCTTCTCCCTTTTATTCTTGATGCGTCTGGCTAATGGTTTATCAATTTTGTTTATCTTTTCAAAGAACAAGCTTTTACTTTTATTGTTGTTTACTCTTGTTTCCTTCATTTCTTTTTCATTTATTTCTGATCTAATCTTTATGATTTCATTTCTTCTGCTAACTTTGGGGATTTTTTTTCTTCTTTCTCTAATTTCTTAAGATGTAATGTTAGGTTGTTTATTTGAGATGTTTCTTGTTTCTTGAGATAGGATTTTATTGCTATAAATGTCCCTCTTAGAACTGCTTTTGTTGTATCCCATAGGTTTTTGATCATCGTGTTTTCATTGTCATTTGTTTCTAGGTAATTTTTTTATTTACTCTTTGATTTATTCAGTGACCTCTTGACTATTTATTAGTGTATTGTTTAGCGTCCATGAGTTTGTATTTTTTACAGATTTTTTCCTGTAATTGATATTTAGTCTCATAGCATTGTGGTTGGAAAAGATACTTGATACAATTTCAATTTTCTTAAATTTACCAAGGCTTGATTTGTGGCCCAAGATGTGATGTATCCTGGAGAATGTTCCATGAGCACTTGAGAAGAAAGTGTATCCTGTTGTTTTTGGATGGCATGTCTTATAAATATCAATTAAGTCCATTTTGTTTAAGGTAATATTTAAAGCTTGAGTTTCCTTAATTATTTTCATTTTGGATGATCTGTGCATTGGTGAAAGTGGTGTGTTAAAGTCCCCTATTTTGCTTGTGTTACTGTCAATTTCCCCTTTTATGGCTGTTAGCATTTGCCTATGTATTGAGGTACTCCTATGTTGGATGCATAAATATTTACAATTGTTATATCTTCTTGTTGGATTGATCCCTTGATCATTATGTAGTGTCCTTCTTTGTTTCTTGTAATAGACTTTATTTTAAAGTCTATTTTGTCTGATATGAGAATTGCTACTCCAGCTTTCTTTTGATTTCCATTTACATGGAATATCTTATTCCATCCCCTCACTTTCAGTCTGTATGTGTCCCTAGGTCTGAAGTGGGTTTCTTTTAGACAGCATATATACGAGTCTTATTTTTGTATCCATTCAGCCAGTCTATGTCTTTTGGTTGGAGCATTTAATCCATTTTCATTTAAGGTAGTTATCAATAGGTAAGTTCCTATTACCATTTTCTTAGTTGTTTTTGGTTTGTTATTGTAGGTGTTTTCCTTCTCTTGTGTTTCTTGCCTAAAGAAGTTCCTTTAGCATTTGTTGTAAAGCTGGTTTTGTGGTGCTGCATTCTCTTAACTTTTGCTTGTCTGTAAAGGTTTTAATTTCTCTGTCCAAGCTAAATGAGATCCTTACTGAGTAGGGTAATTTCCGTTCATAGGTTTCTCCATTTCATCACTTTAAATATGCCTAGCCACTCCCTTCTGGCTTGCAGAGTTTCTGCTGAAAGATCAGCTGTTAACCTTATGGGGGTTCCTTTTTTGTTGTTGTTGTTTTTCCCTTGCTGCTTTTAATGTTTTTTCTTTGTGTTTAATTTTTGATAGTTTGATTAATATGTGTCTTGACGTGTTTCTCCTTGGATTTATCCTGTATGGGACTCTCTGCACTTCCTGGAGTTGATTATTTCCTTTTCCATATTAGGGAAGTTTTCAACTATAATCACTTAAAGTATTTTCTCAGTCTGTTTCTTTTTCTCTTCTTCTTCTGGGACCCCTATAATTCAAATGTTGGTGTATTTCATGCGGTTCCAGAAGTCTCTGAGACTGTCCTCCATTCTTTTCACTTTTTTTTTTAATTATTATTCTGCTCTGCAGTAGTTATTTACAGTATTTTACCTTCCATGTCTCTTATCTGTTATTGTGCCTCATTTATTCTGCTACTGATTCCTTCTAGAGAAATTTTTAACTTCATTTATTGTGCTGTTCATCACTTTTTGTTTGCTTTTTAGTTCTTCCAGGTCCTTGTTACACGTTTCTTGTATTTTCTCCATTCTATTTCAAAGATTTTGCATCATCTTTACTATCATTACCCTGAACTGTTTTTCAGGTAGACTGCCTATTTCCTCTTCATTTGTTTGTTCTGGTGGGATGTTGTCTTGCTCCTTCATATGGTGTGTGTTTCTCTGTCTTCTCATTTTGCTTAACTTACTGTGTTTGGGGTCTCATTTCACTGGCTGGAGCTTCATAGTTCCTGTTGTTTTTGGTGTCTGCCTCCATTAGGTAAGGTTGGTTAAGTGGCTTTTGTAGGCTTCCTGGTGGAGGGTACTGCTGCCTGTGTTCTGGTGGTTGAGGCTTGATATTGTATTTCTGGTGGGCAGGATGGTGTCCAGTGTTGTGTTTTGGGGTTTCTGTGACCATATTATGATTTTAGGCAGTGTCTCTGATAATGGGTGGTGTTGTATTCTTGTTTTGCTAGGTTTTTGGCATAGGGTGTCCAGCACTGTAGCTTGCTGGTCATTGAGTGGAGATGGGTTGTAGCCTTGAGATGGAGATCTCTAGGAGAGCTTTTGCTGTTTGATATATTGCAGAGACAAGAGGTCTCTGGTGGACCAATGTCTGGAACTTGGCTGTCCCACCTCAGAGGCACTGGCCTAACCCATGACCAGAACACCAAGACCCTGTCAGCCACACTGCTCAGAAGTAAATCGTGAGGAGCTCTGCCGACCAAAGCAATAGCCAGCTCTACCCACCACCAGTTGCTCCCATCAGGAAACTTGCAAAAATCTCTTAGATAGACTCATGCACCAGAGGGAAGACAGCAGAAGAAAGAAGAACTACAATCCTGTAGCCTGTGGAACAAAACCCACATTCACAGAAAGATAGACAAGATGAAAAGGCAGAGGGCTATGTACCAGATGAAAGAACAAGATAAAACTCCAGAAAAACAACTAAATGAAGTGGAGGTAGGCAAACTCTCAGATAAAGAACTCAGAATCATGATAGTGAAGATGATCCAGGACCTCAGAAATGGAATGGAGGCAAAGATGCAGAAGATGCAAGAAATGTGTAACAAAGATCTAGAAGAAATAAAGAACAAAGAAACAGAGATGAACAACAAAATAACTGAAATGAAAACTACACTAGAAGGAATCAATAGCAGAATAACTGAGGCAGAAGAACGGTTAAATGACCTGCAAGACATAAAGGTGGAATTCATTGCTGTGGAACAGAATAAAGAAAAAAGAATGAAAAGAAGTTAAGACAGCTTAAGAGACCTCTGGGACTACATTAAATGCAACAACATTCATATTATATGGGTTCCAGAAGGAAGAGAGAGAGAAAAGACCTGAGAAAATACTTGAAGAGATTATAGTTGAAAACTTCCCTAACATGGGAAAGGAAATAGCCACCCAAGTCCAGGAAGTGCAGAGAGTTCCATACAGGATAAACACAAGGAGAAAAACACTGAGACACATAGTAATCAAATTAGCAAAAAATAAAGGCAAAGAAAAATTATTGAAAGCAGCAAGGGAAAAATAACATACAAGGGAACTCCCACAAGGTTAACAGCTGATTTCTCAGCAGAAACTCTACAAGCTGGAAGGGAGTGGCATAATATACTTAAAGTGATGAAAGGGAAGAAACTACAACCAAGATTACTCTACCAGGCAAGGATCTCATTCAGATTCCACAGAGAAATCAAAAGCTTTACAGACAAGCAAAAGCTAAGAGAGTTCAGCATCACCAAACCAGCTCTACAACAAATGCTAAAGGAACTTCTCTAAGTGGGAAACACAAGAGAAGAAAAGGACCGACAAAAACAAACCCAAAACAATTAAGAAAATGTTCATAGGAACATACATATCAATAATTACCTTAAATGTGAATGGATTAAATGCTCTAACTAAAAGACACAGGCTTGCTGAATGGTTATAAAGACAAGACCCATATACATGCTGTCTACAAAAGAATCACATCAGACCTAGGGACAGACACATTCACAATGAAAGTGAGGGGATGGAAAAAGATATTACATGCAAATGGAAATCAAAAGAAAGCTGGAGTGGCAATACTCATATCAGATAAAATAGACTTTAAAATAAAGAATGTTACTAGAGACAAAGAAGGACACTACATAATGATCAAGGGATCAATCCAAGAAGAAGACATAACAATTATAAATATATATGCACCCAACATAGGAGCACCACAATACATAAGGCAAATGCTAACAGCTATAAAAGAGGAAATCAACAGTCACACAAAAATAGTAGGGGACTTTAACACCTCACTTACACCAATGGAGAGATCATCCAAACAGAAAATTAATAAGGAAACACAAGCTTTAAATGACACAATAGACCAGATAGATTTAATTGTTATTTATAGGATATTCCATCCCAAAACAGCAGATTACACTTTATTCTCAAGTGCACATGGAAAATTTTCCAGGATAGATCACATCTTGGGTCGCAAATCAAGGCTCAGTAAATTTAAGAAAATTGAAATCATATCAAGCAACTTTTCTGACCATAATGCTATGAGATTAGAAATCAATTACAGGGAAAAAAACGTAAGAAAAACCAAATACGTTACTAAATATCTAAGAGATCACTGAAGAAATAAAGAGGAAATCAAAGAATACCTAGAGACAAATGATAATGAAAACATGACGATCCAAAACCTATGGGATGTAGCAAAAGCTGTTCTAAGAGGGAAGTTTATAGCTATACAAGCCTACCTCAAGAAACAAAAAAAATCTCAAATAAACTATCTAACCTTACACTAAAAGGAACTAAAGAAAGAAGAACAAACAAAACCCAAAGTTAGCAGAAAGAAAGAAATCATAAGGATCAGAGCAGAAATAAATGAAATAGAAACAAAGAAAACGATAGCAAAGATCAATAAAACTAAAAGCCAGTTCTTTGAGAAGATAAACAAACTTGATAAACCATTAGCCAAACTCATCAAGAAAAAGAGGGGGAGGACTCAAATCAATAAAATTAAAAATGAAAAAAGAGAAGTTACAACAGACACTGCAGAAATACAATGCATCCTAAGAGACTACTACAAGAAACTCTATGCCAATAAAATGGACAACCTGGAAGAAATGGACAAATTCTGCAAAAGGTATAACCTTCCAAGACGGAACCAGGAAGAAATAGAAAGTATGAACAGACCAATCATAAGTAATGAAATTGAAACTGTGATTAAAAATCTTCCAACAAACAAAAGTCCAGCACCAAATCATTTAGGATTTTTTTTTAATATCTTTGTTGGAGTATAATTGCTTTACAATGGTGTGTTAGTTTCTGCTTTATAACAAAGTGAATCAGTTATACATATACATATGTTCCCATATCTCTTGCATCTCCCTCCCTCCCACCCTCCCTATCCCTCCCCTCTAGGTGGTAACAAAGCACCGAACTGATCTCCCTGTGCCATGCGGCTGCTTCCTACTAGCTATCTATTTTACGTTTGGTAGTGTATATATGTCCATGCCACTCTCTCACTTTGTCACAGCTTACCCTTCCCCCTCCCCATATCCTGAAGTCCATTCTCTAGTAGGTCTGGGTCTTTATTCCTGTTTTATCCCTAGGTTCTTCATGACCTTTTTTTTTTTTCCCTTAGATTCCATATATATGTGTTAGCATACAGCATTTGTTTTTCTCTTTCTGACTTACTTCACTCTGTATTACAGACTCTATTTTTTTAATTTTTTTTTATTTTTTTAACATCTTTATTGGAGTATAATTGCTTTACAATGGTGTGTTAGTTTCTGCTTTATAACAAAGTGAATCAGTTATACATATACATATGTTCCCATATGTCTTCCCTCTTGCGTCTCCCTCCCTCCCACCCTCCCTATCCCACCCCTCCAGGCTGTCACAAAGCACCGAGCCAATATCCCTGTGCCATGCAGCTGCTTCCCACTAGCTATCTATCTTACTACGTTTGTTAGTGTGTATATGTCCATGACTCTCTCTCGCCCTGTCACAGCTCACCCGTCCCCCTCCCCATAACCTCAAGTCCGTTCTCTAGTAGGTCTGCGTCTTTATTCCTGCCTTACCCCTAGGTTCTTCATGACATTTTTTTTTCTTAAATTCCATATATATGTGTTAGCATATGGTATTTGTCTTTCTCTTTCTGACTTACTTCACTCTGTATGACAGACTCTAGTTCTATCCACCTCATTACAAATAGCTCAATTTCATTTCTTTTTATGGCTGAGTAATATTCCTTTGTATATATGTGCCACATCTTCTTTATCCATTCATCTGTTGATGGACACGTAGGTTGCTTCCATCTCCTGGCTATTGTAAAGAAAGCTGCAATGAACATTTTGGTACATGACTCTTTTTGAATTTTGGTTTTCTCAGGGTATATGCCCAGTAGTGGGATTGCTGGGTCATATGGTAGTACTATTTTTAGTTTTTTAAAGAACCTCTATACTGTTCTCCATAGTGGCTGTATCAATTTACATTCCCACCAGCAGTGCAAGAGTGTCCCCTTTTCTCCACACCCTCTCCAGCATTTATTGTTTCTAGATTTTTTGATGATGGCCATTCTGACCGGTGTGAGATGATATCTCATTGGAGTTTTGATTTGCATTTCTCTAATGATTAATGATGTTGAGCATTCTTTCATGTGTTTGTTGGCAATCTGTATATCTTCTTTGGAGAAATATCTATTTAGGTCTTCTGCCCATTTTTGGATTGGGTGATTTGTTTTTTGTTATTGAGCTGCATGAGCTGCTTGTAAATTTTGGAGATTAATCCTTTGTCCATTGCTGCATTTGCAAATATTTTCTTCCATTCTGAGGATTTTCTTGTTGTCTTGTTTATGTTTTCCGTGGCTGTGCAAAAGCTTTTAATTTTAATTAGATCCCGTTTTTCTAGGAGGTGGGTCAAAAAGAATCTTGCTGTGATTTATGTCGTAGAGTGTTCTTCCTATGCTTTCCTCTAAGAGTTTTATAGTGTCTGGACTTACATTTAGGTCTTTAATCCATTTTGAATTTATTTTTGTGTATGGTGTTAGGGAGTGTTCTAATCGCATACTTTTACATGTACCTGTCCAGTTTTCCCAGCACCACTTCTTGAAGAGGCTGTCTTTTCTCCACTGTATATCCTTGCCTCCTTTATCAAAGATAAGGTGACCATATGTGTGTGGGTTTTTCTCTGGGCTTTGTATAGGACCAGATCATTTAAAAGGTGAATTCTATCAAACATTTAGAGAAACCTAAAACCCATCCTTCTCAAACTCTTCCAAAAATCTACAGAAGAAGGAACACTCCCAAACTCATTGTATGAGGCCACCATCACCCTGATACCAAAAGCAGACAAAGATACTACAAAAAAAGAAAATTACAGACCAATATCACAGATGAATATAGATGCAAAAATTCTCAACAAAATACTAGCAAACAGAATCCAATAACACATTAAAAGGATCACACACCATGATCAAGTGGGATTTATCCCAGGAATGCAAGGATTCTTCAATATATGCAAACAATGTCATACAGTATAGTAACAAACTGAAGAATAAAAACCATATGGACATCTCAATAGATGCAGGAAAACTTTTGACAAAATTCAACACCCATTTATGATAAAAGCTCTCCAAAAAGTGGACATAGATGGAAACTACCTTAACATAATAAAGGCCATATACAACAAACCCACAGCGAATATCATTCCGAATGGTGAAAAACTGAAAGCATTTCCTCTAAGATCAGGAGCAAAACAAGGATGTCCACTCTTTCCATTATTATTGAACATTGTTTCGGAAGTCCTAGCCATGGCAATCAGAGAAGAAAAGGAAATAAAAAGAATACAAATTGGAAAAGAGGAAGTAAAACTGTCACTGTTTGCAGATGACATGATACTATACATAGAGAATCCTAAAGATGCCACCAGAAAACTACTAGAGCTAATCATTGAATTTGGTAAAGTTGCAGGATACAAAATTAATACACAGATATCTCTTGCATTCCTATACACTAATGATGAAAAATCTGAAAGAGAAATTAAGGAAACATTCCCATTTACCATTGCAACAAAAAGAATAAAATGCCTAGGAATAAACCTACCTAGGGAGACAAAAGACCTGTATGCACTTGGATTGGAAGAATCAATATTGTGAAAATGACTATACTACCCAAAGCCATCTACAGATTCACTGTAATCCTTATCAAATTACCAATGACATTTTTTACAGAACTATAACAGGAAAAATCTTAAAATTTGTACAGAGAGACAAAAGACCCTGAGCAGCCAAAGCAGTCTTGAGGGAAAAAAAATAGAGCTGAATAAATCAGACTCCTTTACTTCAGTCTATACTACAAAGCTACAGTAATCAAGACAATATGGTACTGGCACAAAAACAGAAATATAGATCAATAGAACAGGATTGAAAGCCCAGAGATAAACCCACACACCTATGGGCAACTAATCTATGACAAAAGAGGCAAGGATACATGATAGAGAAAGACAGTCTCTTCAATAAGTCGTGCTGGGAAAACTGGACAGCTACATGTAAAAGAATGAAATTAGAACACTCTCTAACACAATACACAAAAATAAACTCAAAATGAATTAGAGATCTAAATGTAATATCGGACACAATAAAACCCTTAAAGGAAAACATAGGAGGAACACTCTTTGACTTAAATCACAGCACGACCTTTTTTGATCCACCACCTGGAGTAATGGAAATAAAAACAAAAATAAACAAATGAGACCTAATGAAAGTTAAAAGCTTTTGCAAAGAAAGGAAACTGCAAACAAGATGAAAAGACAACACTCAGAATGGGAAAAAAATATTTGCAAACTAATCAATGGACAAATGATAAATCTCCAAAATATATAAACAGCTCATGCAGCTCAATATTAAAAACAAACAACCCAATAAAAAAAATGGGCAGAAGACCTAAATAGACATTTCTCCAAGGAGGACATACAGATGGGCAAGAACCATATAAAAAGCTGCTCAACATCACTAATTATTAGAGAAATGCAAATCAAAACTAAAATGAGGTATCACCTCACACCAGTTAGACTCGGCATCATCAGAAAATCTATAAATAACAAATGCTGGAGAGTGTGTGGAGAAAAGGGAACCCTCTTGCACAGTTGGTGGGAATGTAAATTGATACAGCCACTATGGAGAACAGTATGGAGGTTCCTTAAAAAACTAAAAATAGAATTACCATATTACCCAGCAATCCCACTACTGCACAAATACCCAGAGAAAACACTAATTCAAAAGATACATGCACCTCAATGTTCATTGCAACACTATTTACAACAGCCAGATCATGGAAGCAACCTAAAAGTCCATCGACAGACGAATGGATAAAGATGTGGTATATATATACAATGAAATATTAGTCAGCCATAAAAAGGATTGAAATTGGGTCATTTGTGGAGACATGGATGAAACTAGAGACTGTCATACAGAGTAAAGTAAGTCAGAAAGAGAAAAACAAATATCACATATTAAGATATATATGTGGAACCTAGAAAAATGGTACAGATGAACCGGTTTGCAGGGTAGAAATAGAGACACAGATGTAGAGAACTAACATATGGACACCAAAGGGGGAAAGGAGCAGGCAGTGGGGGTGGTGGTGTGATGAATTGGGAGATTGGGATTGACATGTATACACTGATGTGTATAAAATGGATGACTAATAAGAACCTGCTCTATAAAAAAATAAATAAAAGAAAATTTAAAAATAAAAAGAAGTTAATGGTGAAAAGAAAGAAAGAAAACTAAAATAAAGTTATTTAAATAAAAAGATTATTAAAAATAAAAAAAATTAAAAAGTAAAAAAAATTTAAAAAGAAGAAAGAAAGAAAGAATAGAGCAACCAAACCAAAAAACAAATCCACCAATGATAACAAGCACTAAAAACTATACTATATTAAAAAAAAAAAAAGCAGACAGACAGAACTCTAGGACAAATGGTAAAAGCAAAGCTATACAGACAAAATCACACAGAGAAGCATACACATACACACTTAACAAAAGAGAAAAAGGAAAAAAAATCTTATATATAAGAAAAAGGAAGAGAGCAACGAAATCACTAAACAAATCTTCCAATGATAATAAACTCTAAATACTAAAGTAAGATAAACATAAAACCAGAAACAAATTAGATGCAGAAAGCAAACCTGAAGTCTATAGTTGCTCCAAAGTCCACGGCTTCAATTTTGGGATGATCCATTGTCTATTAAAGTATTCCAGTGATACAGCGTACATCAAGTTGATTGTGGAGATTTAATCTGCTGCTCCTGAGGCTGCTGGGAGAAATTTCCCTTTCTCTTCTTTATTCTCACAGGTCCTGGGGTTCAGCTTTGGATTTGGCCCCACCTCTTGTGTAGGTTGCCTGAGGACGTCTGTTTCCTGCCCAGACAGGACGGGGTTAAAGGAGCAGCTGATTAAGGGGCTCTGGCTCACTCAGGCTGAGGGGACAGAAGGGTACAGAATGCAGGGCTAGCCTGCGGCGGCAGAGGCCGGCATGATATTGCAACAGTGTGAGGCGCGCCGTGCGTTCTCCCAGGGAAATTGTCCCTGGATCACAGGACCCTGGCAGTGGTAGGCTGCACAGGCTCCCAGAAGGGGAGGTGTGGATAGTGACCTGGGCTTGCACACAGGCTTCTTGGTGGCTGCAGTAGCAGCCTTAGCGTTTCATGCCTGTCTCTATTGTCCACGCTGATAGCCGCGGCTCACGACTGTCTCTGGAGCTCGTTTAGGTGGTGGTCTGAATCCCCTCTCCTCACACACCCCAAAATAATGGTCTCTTGCCTCTTAGGCAGGCCAAGACTTTTTCCTGGACTGCCTCCTGGCTAGCTGTGGCTCACTAGCTCCCTTCAGGCTGTGTTCACACAGCCAACCCCAGTCCTCTCCCTGGGATCTGACCTCCATAGCCCGAGCCTCAGCTCCCAGCCCCCACCCACCCCATCCGGTGAGCAGACAAGCCTCTCAGGCTGGTGAGTGCTAGTCGGCAGCGATCCTGTGTATGGGAATCTCTCCACTTTGCCCCCTGCACCCCTGTTGCTGCACTCTCCTCCATGGCTCCAAAGCTTCCCCCCCGCCATCCCCCATCTCTGCCAGTGAAAGGGCTTCCTAGTGTGTGGAAACTTTTCCTCCTTCACAGCTCCCTCCCAGAGGTGCAGGTCTTGTCCCTATTCTTTTGTCTCTGTTTTTTCTTTTTTGCTCTACCCAGGTATGTGGGGATTTTCTTGCCTTTTGGGAATTCTGAGGTCTTCTGCCAGCATTCAGTATGTGTCCTGTAGGAGTTGTTCCACATGTAGATGTATTTCTGATGTATTTGTGGGGAGCAAGGTAATCTCCACGTCTCACTCATCCACCATCTTGAAGGTCTCCTTCCAACTGGGTTTTTGGTTGGCTTAATAAAAGGAAAACTTTTCTGAGGCCAGAGCTGCTTAGAGATGGAGTTGAATGCCTCACAAGATGCCTATTATTATAAGGATGTGTTAGCATGAGCCTGGATAACCACTTGGCAGAAATGCCCATTTTAAATTATTTATTTGACAAATATTTACTGTACACTCACTATATACCAGGCATTATATTGAGCACTGCAGAAACAAAAACAAATGAAACTCTTGGGTCTAAAATTTGGCTGGAATTTTAGGCTGGGGCTATAGCTAACTGCCCAGCACACATAATGCTGTTTCTCATTCCGGTGCCTCTTTTTATGCTTTTTTCCCCACCTTATTCTGTTTACAGCTTAGTGCAGGTGTCCCTCCATCTAGAAAGTGTTATCTAAATTGCACTGGTTTGGGTTTAGTCCCTTTTCTGTGTGTTCCCAAAGTACCTGGCTTTATCACTGTGTGCTGTGATTCTTGATACGCTGTGGATTCTTTGAGGTCCATTGGGATGGTATTTTATTAATCTTAGTGTCTCAGCAGCTAGCAACAATGCTTGGCATCAGGTAGATGTACACCTTGCATTTGTTGATTAAATGTGAAATGAGAACATACTTACCCAGATAATGACCAGATTAGGAAGGTTATTTTCTTTTATCCTTATGGCATCTCACTTTTTAAAAAGTTTTTCCCCTTTAAGTAATTTCTGAAATTATAAAATCAACGTATGTTCTTTAGAGAAGATTTGAAAAATCCAAAATAAAGAGAGGATTAAGGAAATGAAAATATACTTGCAATTCCCACCACCTAAACACACTGAAAACATATCTTTCTGGCTATATTTTAAAATATTTTTTATACATGGATTTAAAAAACTATTGTGTATTAATTAATGTATTGCATGTGACATAATAGAGAAATCTCCAAATATCAATAGGTTAGCACAATAAAATTTTATTTCTCTTTTGTGTAAAGTGCAAATGGGTGTTTCGGATTGGAGGTTGTCTCTCCTCGCAGTGATGATCCAGACGTCCAGGCTCCTGACATCTTGTGGCTCTGCCATCTTTGATCCAGGGTTTCCAAGACTGTTGGCTTGGGGAAAAAGGGCTGAAGGATCTTCAAGGGAACTTCTTTTTGGAAGACCTGGAAATAGCCATGACACTTTCCCTTATAGTCCATTGTCTAAAACTTCATTATAAGTTAGTATTATGTTAAGTAATGAGCTCGTAATATGGTCACAGCTAACTCAAGAAAGTCTAAGCAGTGTTGTATGGTTGAGAGCCCAGAAGGAAAAAGACATGCGTTGGATGAACTTTTAGCAATGTTTCATCAAATTCAAATACTTCTTCTCCGAGTACATATTTTATAGGTTATATTTTTAGTAAAAGTAATCATAAGCTTTTTCTCGTTTTATTACATAATCCTTCTAAAACAGGATAAATATATTCCTAATGTTACAGATAAATAATGTGAGGGGTGAAGTAACTTGCCTGAGTCCCCTCACTCAATGTGTGGCAGAATTGGTCCTCAGCTTTTTATCTCCATACTTCTCTTGCAGTGCCTTGTAATTATATGCCTTCAGAACTGCAAAGGGAAAAGAAGATGATAAATTGATTGTCATGATACGAACCAAGAAGATAATCTACAGAATATCTTAAAGCTTCGCTAAGTAAGAGAGACCACTGATCAGATATTTCAAACCAGATACATACATACATACATACATATATATATATATATATATATATATACATATATATATATATATATATATAAAGAGAGAAAAAAATAAACCAAAAATCTCTCAGCAAAGATGCAGTATGGAGGAGGCTTGGTGGTTGCAAGTGTTCAGAGTGTTCATCACTTACAGTAAGTGGTTGGTTTGGCCCATGGCCACTGTTCTTTGAGTTAGCGTTGACCCTTGACAACTTAGATGACTTATTGGCAGCATACAAGACCATTCAACTCATGCCTGAGATTTCCAAGAAAAGAGAATTGGCCTCGCTTGTTTGTGAATGACAACATTGACTCTTGGAACCAAGAAAATGTTTTGTTAGGCTGACTATTTCTCTTTCTCACAATATCCCATTGAGGGTCATGGGTTCTTGAGGTGTGAAAATAACTGGAAAAATTCAGAATTCAGCTAATATCTATTTGCTGCATTCTGAGCATACATAAGGCTTGTGGAGCTGAGAACATGTTTATCAACACACGGGGAAAAGTTTCGTTCCTCCTGTAAAATGACCTCTTGATGTGATATATGTATATTGAGTGCCCTGCTGTGACTGAGAGCTATCTAAAAAAGAAAAAAAAATATAGCCACCTCCTGAAGCATGTATAAATTGCTTTTTTAGACCCTATAAAATTTTAGCTCGCACCAAACATAGAACTTCATTCATCATCCTACAAGTGCGACTGCCAAGGGAAGCCGGCTCTTCCTGAGTCGAAAGTGGCAACACTCCAGGATTGGCAGAAATCAAATGAATCATTTCCTGCTTTTAGTTTTAGATAAATAATCAGAAAAGATTGTCTAGATTATGATCCAAAAGCCATTTTTCATAGCTCTGAAGACCCAGAATCCTCAAAAACTTCATGTGGAAGCCCCTTTTTCTAATTACTTTATTGCACAGTATTAAAGAGATGGTAGATAAATCCACCAAGTCCAAGCTCAATTTTTAATGCAGTGAAGACTTATGATCTCAGTGTGGTGAGTATATTAAGCATGTCTTTTTCTTTCTGTATTTTAATGCTTTGACATTGGGGTCTTGCTGACCGTGGAGGGACTGCCCCTCCCAGGATTGATTAATTCCGAGAGATAGAAAACAAATCACTTGGGAGGGCAACTTTTGTGTGCAAACTGACCAATCCAAAGCTTATATCCCAAAATCCTCAACAAAATACTAGCAAACAGAATCCAACAGCACATTAAGAGGATCATATGCCATGATCAAGTGGGGTTTATCCCAGGAATGCAAGAATTCTTCAATATATGCAAAGCTTATATCCCCAGTCACCTCCTCTATAGGATCTCACACTGTGGGACACTATCCACCTGCCTAATCACTCCAGAGCCAGGTACCAGATGTCTAGGCACAGCACCCATGCCCCAGCCCGCTGAAATTATTCAAACTAGCCAATTCTAAGCCTGCTTACTCTGCCTCACCTGTTCTTTTCTGTGGAAACCACAGTAAAGGCTCTCTCACATGTTACTATGCCTCTGCTTCCTGACCAACCCTGGTGCTCCCCTTGAGACCTTCCATGCCATGGCACGCCCCCTTCTTTTCAGATCTGTGACTATAATAAACTGTCTTTACAATGGCAGTTGTTTCCATATCTGTTGGTCTTGTCATACCTAAATCATAATAAAACCTACATTATAAAACAATGAGGTGGAAGAGCATAAAAATAAGAATGAAGGACTTGTGTTCCAGTCCTGATTCTGTAACTACTCTCCTGGGATATCTTGAGCAAGTCTCCTAATTGCTCTGGGCCTCAGTTTTCTTGCCTCTAAAATGAGGTACTTGGATTCTCCAGATGCATCCTGAAGTTTCTTTAAATGCTCAAATTCTATGAATTTATTCCTTTAACGTGAGAGGCTCTTTATTACACAGACTTGCAAATGATGTGGTTTCTTCATGGAGCATTTATTGAGTAGCTGCCATTTGACTAGCACCAAGTTGAGCAGTAGGGATCCAAAGATGGATAAGATAAAAATCCTATTTTCAAATGCAACATGCTACTTTCACATCTTGGGGATACCTGTAGAGTTTCAAGATACATGCCTGCTGGTTCTCCTAGAAGTCCTGCTATGCCCCAGAGGTACTGGAAAACATACATGTTAAAAGATTAAACATCACTGAGAAAAAACAGAATTAGCCTAGAATATATAGACTAGATATGATGAGGAAATGCCCTCAGTTTCCTTTTCCCATTGCATGTGTGCAAACATTCCTAAGCTGCATAGTCAAATAAGAGGTAAAAGACATCATTTGGCCACAGAGGTTTCCATTTTGCTAAGCTTCAATATGATCTTGGAGGTTCTTAATGATTGATTCTCCATAACAGTACTCATTGCTTAAGCACTTCAGTTTCCTTGGGGAGATGCTTTTCATACTGGTAGTACCTTCCACCTATTGCTTCCACAAATTATCATATGTTCTTTCAACACTGTATTTGAGGAGATTTTCTGGGATTTCTGGTTTCTGAGGTTTTTTTGTTTTTTTTGTTTTTTTTTTTTTGGGCAAGAAGAGGACAAATTCCATTCTGAATTCCACTTTTCAGAGTTTTCATCCATTGCATTCATCTCCTCCTGATTTTATGTTTTCTTTATCTTCTGTGGCCTCCCCACTGGCACTAGCCACAGTTAAAACTTTCTATTGCTGTCTCACTGGGATTTTGCTGTTCCCCCTTTTCAGGTATACTTTCCGATGCCTCTAGCAGGGATAATATTTTCAAAAAATATTAAAACAAGGTATTTTTCCTTCCCCATAAACTATGTTGCCTAGCAATTCCCTCTGCTCAATGAATCAATGCCATTCATTGCTTTGGGGAGATTGTGGCTACCAACTAGAACAAAGAATTCATTGCTCGATTTTGAGTTTCATACTAGATTTTTTTTTTAAGTACACAGAGAGATAATAGTCTTGACAGCCTACCTTTCATGGAGAGAGATTTTTTTTTCTTTACTTTAAATTCCCCAAACTTCCATTTACATATAAAAAGCAAGGCTGAGTATCTGAGCTATATTTGCCCTTAGGCAAATATAGCTTCAGAGTCTGTGCTCTCTCACTTTGGGGAGAGCACTGGACATATCACTGATAGGCTGAGGCAGAAGCTATAAAGGGAGACGGTGTCCTTCAATTTCTATTTGAAATTCTGGAAGGAGAATATTTAAGTGTTCAACATGCACAAAAGGTGGTAGTAGTCAAGCAACAGTAGGGGTTGGCCGAGGGCAGAGAAGGGAATCTACAATGACACTTCCGACTTCAGGTGACATGAAAGGACTCTAGACATTCCAAGGTGACCCTATGTGGGACAAGGAAAGTGGGGAGAAGTGAAAGAGACTAGAGGGTTGATGTAGGCATGGGCACGGGGCTCTGTAGAGAGTCTGCAGGGTGAAAAGGCCCAAATAACCCAGCTAGATAGATAAGGCAGGGGTGTCAGAGAGTCCATCATGCTGGCAAGAACAGAGATGGAGAGCCTGCCATCAGGGAAAGGTGGCTGAGCTTCCCACGGCAGTCACTCTGAAGGAACAGCAGGTATCTCCTCTGCAGAAGCTCTGAGGGCAGAAGTCAAGGGTTAGAATTTAAAATAACCTTGAACTGGGAAGTATGAACTCCCCTTAAACCAGAGGTTAGTAGGAGCCAGTGAAGAGTGGTAACACACAGCCCAGACACTCCTCTCCTGTTTTCATATTTTCAGCTTCCTCGAGCATCCATCTATAGGGAGAGGTGAGAAGCAGAACAGCTCTGGGGGAGTGACACTAAAAACTCAGCATTTACCCCAAAGAGTTCAAGTTTACCTACATGACACTTGTCTTATATTCATTAGTTGGCTATCACTTGTAGTGTAAATGCTTTTTTAAAAACTCTTGTATTTAGTGAAACACAAAAGGGTCTGAAAGAGCACGTGAAAATACACATCTGTACATATAATTGTAATGAAGTCATTTGATCCAAGAGCATCATTCTACAGGCATGAAAACTATAGGCATGACTTGCTCTAGGTTACAGAGCTAGTTCACAGCAAGGCCAAGACTATATCCAGATCCTGAGGAAGTCAGGATTGGACTGGGAATCGTTCTGAGACATTGACCTCTCTGAAATATTGTACATGTTCATTTTGGTTATGGCAGGTCTGCTATCATTTTAAAAATATTTTATGAATCCTTAGAATGTTTTATCATGTCTACCTCTATTTTCAATCCTTAGAAGATTCTAGACATAACTAAAATGAAAGCCTTTGATTATCACCATGCTTTTTAACATGTGGTCCCCAGACCACCAGTATTAGCATCAGCTGGGCATGGGCTAAAATTCTGAGGCCCCATCCCAGACCCACTGAGTCAGCAACCCTGGGGCAGGGGTGGGCCCTGATATCTGCATTTTAACAAGTCTTCCAGGTGACTCTGAACAATCCACTATATTATGTTATAGTCAGCAATGTATCTAGAAATTTACCTATTTTCTTATTAAGGGTCATAAAGAAGATTCATTTAGATACTTTTAAAACAGAGATATAGCTGCTTCTTAAACTTGGTATATGAAAAGAGCATTTCTTTTTCTAGTCTTTTCCTCAAAACCTACTGGAAACCATAAAAGAAGGTAAAACAGAGAAAAAAAATGGAAGCTTAAGTGGAAACATATATGCTAACTACTAGGAAATGTGGATGGGGTCAAGGAAGGGTACTGAGCTAAGAGAGATGCATTCACTCTCATACTTTGAGCAGGACACAGATTTCTCTAGAGGTCAGTGTCAAGGTCTTAGAAAGTGCAGTCAGTGAACTTCTCATTGGTGCTATATAAGCTGTAGGGCTGTGGATGGAGGAGGTCCCTGCAGACACTAATGCAACAGCAGGGAATAAAACAGGCAAAAGCCAAGGAGCTCATAACCTAATTGGAAGAGAGATACAGGAAACAAAATGAGTAAATAATATAGGATATTAGAAAATGAGAAATGCAATGAAGAAAATAAAACAAAGAAGGAAGATAGAGAGTATTAAGGATGAGGGAGTTACCAGAATTGTACATGGGATAATTAATGAAGTTGTCTTAGTCCATTTGGGCTACTATAACAAATTACTAGGAACTGGGTTGCTTATAAACAAGAGAAACTTATTTCTCACAGTTCTGGAGGTTGGAAGTTCAAGATCAGGTGTCAGCAAGGTTGGGTGAGGGTCTTCTTCTAGGTCACAGACTTCTTATATCCCTCTTTTTCAAGAGCACCGATCCCATTCACAAGGCTGCACTCTCATGGCCTAAGCTCCTCCCGAAGGCCCCACCTAACAAATGTGTGTTAGGATTTCAACACATTTTTTGGGGACACAAATATTCAGACCATAACAGACGTCCTCACTAAGAGAGTATTATTTGAAAAAAAAGATGGGAAGAAGGAGAAGGACATCTGGGCAACGAACTTATCAACAAGAGTGAACAGTATGTGGTGCTGGTGCACTTGGTGTGTTTGAGAGGCTACAAGGAGTCCAGTGGGGACAGGTGGCATGAGCAAGGGGGGCAGAGTCGGAGCAAGTCACAGAAATGACAGAGGTCAGGGCCTGTAGGCCTTGAAGCTCACTGTAAGGCCTTTGGCAGGTACTGAGTGACCTGTGGTCCCCAGAGGTTTCTGAGCAGAGACAGACACGATGTAGTTACAGTGTTGAGAAGAGACAGTAGAGATGGATTTAGAGGCCATTGCAATAATTCGGGTGAGAAACAATGGTATCATTGGAGGAGGTGATGAGAAGGGGTCAGATCCTAGATATTCAGTTTCACCTTACAGCATGAGTATTCAGTTTATGACTTTTCACTGTAAAAGCTCGTGATCAAGAATCCCATTTTTTTACATGTCTCCTTTTTTAAAAAAAATAACATTTTTACTTAAAAAGAAACTAAATAAATGTGTTGTAAGCAGTGATATTGCCACATTACATTTCAGGCAAGGGAAAGCTCAACATTTACTCAACCAGCAGTCTCTAGTCAGAATTACCCTTCATGTTTGCTGATGTGCGAAAGAAAGAGAGGAGTTAAGGATGGATCCAAGACTTGTATACTGAAAGAATGGAGTTGACCTTAAGTGAGATGAAGGGTATAAAAGGAACAGGGGGAGTGTAGACAGGGAGGTGATACAGGACCTAATTTATGGAAGCATTAGGTCTCAGACATATTTAGCTGGATAGATAAAGATATATGTTGAGTGGACAATTGGATAGGTAATCTAGAGTTAAGGGAATTGGTCTAAACTAGAGATATAAATTTTGATGTCATTAAAAATAGATTAAAGCTATGGATCTAGATGGAAGTGGAGAAGAGAAAAGCAACTTTGAATGAGCCCCAGTGCTTTCCAACGTGAAGAACCTGGGAAGATGGAGAGGAGACAGCCAATGAGACCAAGGAGCACCAGTTGGTGAAGGAGGAGGGAAGATGGTTCCAGAAGATGTGAGCACCCACTGCTGTTGATAGGCCAAGGAAGACAAGGACTGACATTTAAACATCAGATCTCACAACTGGGAGGACTGATGGCACTTTAACAAGTTAGTTTTGGAGAAGGTGTGGGGGTAAAAGTAAATTGAAGACTATGAAGACATACTCAGAAGAGTACAAATGCTTTGATTCTATTTATACGATGTTCTAGAAAAGGTAAATCTATTGGGACAGATCACTGTTTGCCAGCCTAGAGGCAGTGGGAGAGATGACTACAAGGGGTATGAGAGGATTTGGGGGATGATGGAGCTATTCTACATCTTGTTGTGATAATGGTTATACGGTTATGCCCACATGTCAAAACTCACAGAAAGGTACCCCCAAAAGAGTGAATTTTACTGTCTGTGAATTATAAATAAGAGATACTGTGAATGATCAAAAAAGTAACAAGTAGATAATCTAGAAACAGCACACACACTCTTTTAAGGGGTTTTGCTCTAAAGACGAGCAGAGAATTGAAGTCAAACCTTGAAAAGAAAGTAAATTCAAGGTAGGTTTTCTTTCAATTAGACAAAGGAAGGCCCTGGAGGAATTTGAAGTTGATGGGAATAATCCAATAAAGACAGGACATTGATGATGTGGGGGAGAGAAGGGTGGCTTGCTAAAGTGATGTCCTTGAGGAGGCTAGAAGGATGGGGTCCAGACTCTGGAGGAACGGAAGCTGGCCTGAGACGATTGCTGGGATTGGGTAGACATGGTGGGAGGCTGGGGGCATGTACAAAGTCTCTTCTGACTGCTTTTATTTTCTCAATGAAATAGGTTGTCAGAGAGTGAGGAAGGGAGAAGGTTTTGGGGTTTTGAGGAGAAAAGAAGATAGGAAGTGGTTGTCTTGGAGGGTGGGAAATGGATGGTAGGAAAATGTACTGTGATCCCCTGGACATTGGAGCTAGGAATTAAAGTGAGTCCAGGGAACACAATTCTGTGATTTTCTCTGGCCACTGAGAAAGGTGAGAGCTGGGTAGAACCTGGGCTGAGGCTTTGCCAGGTGAGTACAGCATACAGTGAGATGTGAGAGAAGTTGAGGGTGACTTCAAGTGGGTGATTTTAATGACTGACTGGCTTCTACAGCTCCAACTGTATTAGTCTCCTGCTATGGACTGAATTTCATTCCCCAAAATTTATGTGTTGAAGCCCTAACCCCTCAATGTGATAGTATTTGGAGATGGGGCCTTTGGGTAGTAACTAGGTTTAGATGAGATCATGAGGGTGGGTCCCTGGTGATGGGATTAGTGCCATTTTCAGAAGAGACATTGGAGAGTTTGCCACGTGTGGATATAGTGAGAAGGGCTGTCCGCAAGTCAGGAAGAAAACTCTCACCAGAAACCAAATCTGTTGGACTTCTAGCTTCCAGAACTCTGAGAAAATAAATTTCTATTGTTTAAGGCACTCAGTCTATGGTATTTTGCTACAGCAGCCCTCTCCTATTTACCAAACATGCCAAGTATATTCCTTCTCATGACATCTGTTTTTTCTTCCTCCTTTGCTGAGAATGCTTTCTAATTCAGTCGCCTGCATCTCCTTCAAGTGTGTGCTCAAATGTGATGTTTTCAGTTGGGTTTTCCCTAGTTATCTATTTAGAATTGCAGTCTCCTCCCTATAGGATATCTCTGTATTTGCTATCTCCCTTACCTTCTTGTCATAGCATGTAAACTTCCTAATATTCTGTATACCTTACTAATTTCATTTTAATTGACCATCTCTTCCCATTAGATTATAAGCTTCATGAAGGCAGGAGTTTTGGTCTTTAGCTTGTTGCTACATTTCTAATATCTCCAACAGTGCTTGGCATATCACAGGCACTCAGTAAATATTTGCTAAGCCAATGAATGAAGTCAGGACATTTTTACTATTTGACATTATGTCTGAATTGGAAATTAACATTCAAACATTCCACACTGTTATCAATGTCTCTGTTGAATTTTGGTTTCTCTTCTTGGGTCCTGAAGCGTTCCTTGCCTCTGCGGCTAAAGTCTCCTAGGTATGATTTGAGGTCTAGACCTCCTAACTTCTTAAGGCTGTATATTGAGACAGTATAATATGTGGTTCCTGTACAGAGCTCTCATTAGAGAGAGTATCCAGGGTTCAGTTGATTCCAATTCCATTTTCATCTGTGGTTCTTTCTTGCAATTCCAAACCTGAGGTTGACTTTGGAACATTATCTTTCTTGAGTTCCCACAATATTTGCTCTAGACTAATGAAAAAATGAATGATCATAAATATAATTACTCTGAAAGCCTGAGGATATTTTTGGTACACTTGGAAGGAAGATGGGTTTGAAGGAAAAGTAATTGACAGCAGAAGACTTTAGGTATTTTTTTCTCTGTTGGAACTTATAGGTACTGAAAATAAATCACATTTTTGCATCCCCATTTAGGTTCTGAACAAATGGAGAAATAAAAAATAAGGAATATGACATATGTGGGTCAAAATATTACCTTAATTACTGTTAAAAGTTGAGGGGATGGGTTAGTGTGAGGGTCAAAGGAGTCTCTCCACAGGATGAGCTAGACCTTAGCACAGTACCACTGCAGTGGGCAGAGCTGGTCTCCTCCTGCAGAGGGGGGTGGGTGTGCTCCCCTGGTGACGGCCAAGGCCACTGTCTCCCCACAGTCGGCCTGCTCCAGAGGATAAATAAGGAAGGCCAGGGCTACTACACTCAGGGAGCTCTCAGGATATTTCTTTCCTGTGGAGGGAGCATTTTCCAAACATATATGTTCATGGGATCTTTTTATCATGTAGAATCTCATGGAGCTGGTAAAGCAAGGAATACACTGTGAGAAATGCTGGTATGGGTAATTGTGGTGGCTATGTCTCTAAATATCACATGAAATAGCAGGGATGTCAGTTTAGTTCTTTCTGCGACATTCTATTGATTCTTCCTATTGGCAAACATTTAATGAACCCCATAATATGCCAGGCACTGTGCTAGGCATTGATCAGGTAAGGATAGGAGGCAGGAAGTCACAAAAACAAATAAGACAAGCCCTGGCTTTCAAAGAATCTCTAATTTAAGTGGGTGAGGTGGATACATAAACTCGTAAGACCACCTTGGACATAGTTAGGGAAGATATTACCGTGCGATGTGAAGGATGCCTCTGACTTCAGGTCATGGGCTAGATGACCTGAACCAAGGGGAGAAAATTTTCTTGAGTTTGTTTCTTGGTATGATCTTGACTCTAAAAATGGAAAGTAACATTGGAAAATATCCACTTATTTAGCTGTACCAGTGAGTTGAATTTTACTTATTTAAGATTTTTACCATACTGAAAAAATAATCAGATGGAAACACCAAGTCACACATGGGCTCCAAATCTTGTAACATGTGAGCCAAACTAATGTAGAATAAACAAAGGAATCTGAGTTCAAATTCGAGCTTCATGAATAACTGGTTATGTGACTTTGGACAAATCACTCAACCTCTCCCCAAACTTGCTTGCTTATCTGTAAGATAGGGGTAATTAAGACAAGGGCCTTCTTACCTCCCAGTATCCTGAAGGGCAGGTAAGAAAGGGATGTGAAATTTAGCCATTAACTGTAATATGCTAAAGTAGATATATTATTATACGCTTATGAAATTTTCTGGGACTGGGGGAGGAGTATCTACAACCTATTTCATACCCTTGATTCTGAATTGTGATACAGTCTGCAAATACATAGATAGTACTCATCTCAGCCAAGTTTCATTTCTCTCCTAAATTTTGAGGTAAGGTCTATGACTTTTAATGAGATGCCTCTAATATGTGGATTATTTGAAAAGCACAGAGAAGATCACACTAAAATTCTATGAGAAAAATCTTTGTTTTATGCCCAATTTTATAAATTCAACTTTTTAAATGCATTAATAATAAAAAACAAACCACCAACAACTAAAATAGCCTTCTGGAAGGAGAGATATTTTACCCAAAATATCAGTATGAAGAGATTTTTATGCCTGGTTTAAAACCCCTTAAATTAGGGGGTCGTAATGGAAAGTCTGACAGGCTTAAATAAGGCAGTTCAAAAATATATTCTTAACACTTATCACATACCATACATGAAATGTATTTTTAACATGCTATATGTTTATTACAGATTAAATACTTAAAAATGGAGAAACAGCCCAAATGTTTCTTAAATATTTGCTTAACATAGAACACATTGAGAATTGTAACCATGAAGGGTACATGTTAAGTGTTTAACTAACATCAAATGCAATAAAATGTTTCATTTGAAATGTTAAGCAGGTGATAAAAATGTCATGTGAGGCAACAGATTACAGTTTCACCCCAAATTTTCTCTAATTAAGGTGAAACTATGGAGAGACACTTGGTTGGCTGGCTACAAGTCCTGAACTTGTGAATATCTTGGGCTGATTTTGCCTTGATCCATTTCTCCTCTGAGGGACTGGTTTACAATCATCTGAAACATTGCTTTTCTGTCAGCATGTTGCCTCCTCTTGTTGCCATTCCCAACTGCTTTCAGGAGTGGTTAGGCACATCTTTTCTGTACCTTGTGCCAATCTGTGCAATGTTATATGGTAACACATTTTTATCACATTAAGTCGGACAGAGAATGCTATCTCTATTGTTGTTAGTTGTGTGATCTTGGGCAAGTTACATAACATCTCTGTGCCTCAGTTTCTTCTCTTGTAAATTGGAGATGGTCATAGGACCTCATTCAGTGGGTTGTGAGGATGAAATGAATTGAAATGGGCTTAGAACATGTTCCAGCACAAAGTGTTAGTTCAATACTTAACATGTACTCTTCATTCTAAAATTTGCAGTGTGTTCTGGTTACAGGAAGCAAACAGTTAAGAAATATTTGTCATTTTCCTCATTTTAAATTACTTAATGTGCAATAAGCATATAACATGTTAAAATACTTTTTAATGTACATGTTAAGGGTTTGTTTTTTTTTAAAACAGTTTTGAGATTATCTGGTTAAAAGTTCAGTTCATCTCCCCCAGTAGACTGTCATTTTCATCATGATATTTTCTTCCTGTATTTCTGTTGGTAGTAAGATGCAGGGGCTCAATTACTGTGTACTGAAAAGATAAGTGAATGAATGAATAAATGTAGACACCCCACTAGATACATATTTACTTAAACAATCTGACTAGCTTCTTCTTTTTTTTTTTTTTTGCAGTTTCTAGAGCTTCAGAGATTCCTGATCTTTTAAATCAGAGATTCCTGATTAAACACCATTAATTAGAGAAACCACTTCTAAATTGCAAAAGGCCTGCCTTTTGAACAAAAAACCCAATGTAATTAATGTGTCCATAAATTAACGTCTCAAGCAGGGCACACTGAAATGAGTTTTGGCAACTGATGCAGATATTGGGAAAATACTTCCTTATCCTGTGACTCTGGGCAGTTATATAAATCCACTGTGCCTTCATTTCCTTATCTGCACTGTGAGAGTAATAAAATATCTACTATACAGGCTAAATGAATTAACGTGTAGCAAGTGCTTACAATGGTACCTTCCATGTAGTAAGTGCTCAACCAATGTAGGGTAATGTTATTAAAATAATCATTATAATTACTTATAATTCTGTAAGTTGTAATTATAATATGTTAAATGCATTACTCCATAGTGCCCTTACTATTTTTAGCATACTGAAGATACTCTGTCTTGGTTTTGCTCTTGTATATTTTCATACTCGTTTTCCATTTCTATCTTTGTCCATACACTCCTGGAAGGAGAGGGACTGTGTACTTTAGTCTCACTGATAACTCTCCACAGTCCTTCCCCACAATTCTGATTGGCATAGCTTCTTTTTAAATTTTATTTATTTATTTATTTATTCTTTTGCTGTACTCGGGCCTCTCACTGCTGTGGCCTCTCCCGTTGCGGAGCACAGGCTCCAGACGCGCAGGCTCAGCGGCCATGGCTCACGGGCCCAGCCGCTCCACAGCATGTGGGATCCTCCCGGACCGGGGCACGAACCCGTGTCCCCTGCATCGGCAGGCAGACTCTCAACCACTGTGCCACCAGGGAAGCCCCTGATCGGTATAGCTTCTTGAAAGGTGGCTATGTTCCCCTGACTCCTCCACCCCCTGGACAAATACTGCCACGGAGTGAAAAGCCAGAAAGTCATCTTCTTAGATGAAAAAATCTTCTTAATATAACTGATGAAAATTCTCCCTCCCTTTTTTTGAAGGAAAATATTGGTGGCTTAGAAAAATTAAAAACGAAACAGGTAATTGAGTCCAGCTGGCTCAGCTGCCAACAAAAGTCTGTCTCTCAGAGTAACTGTGGCTCAGAGCACTTGGAAATTAATTGTGTGGAATTTGAAGTTTACAGCAATTTCGTACACGAGTGCTTTTAACACTAATCTCAAATTTGGAGATTGTTGTCATTGCCTCTGACCTCATCCTTTTATCTCTGCATCACTAATAGGTCCATTATTTTATTTAGAAAATTTCAGGGTTTACCCTCATTTTTGATAAATGATCACAGTTTATAACTGAACCCTTTCTTTCCTCAAATTCCTGTGTTATTGTTGTTTAATTTAAGAAGATTTTCTGTGCCTTTATTTCTTTATCCTAAACATGTGAGTGATTTCTAGGACTGTGGGCAAAAAGTCAAACAGTTTCTGAAATCCAACTAATAATTGCTCCAACTAGTCTGCTTTTAAGGAAAATATAGGGGAGGCTGTGAGCTTAATTTTAAGCACTTTACCTAATACACACTTGATGCAATTAATGAAAGATCTTTGGGAACTATGGAGCATATACACATCACAGATTTTTTTAAAATAACAGTTTTATTGAGATTTAATCATATACCATAAAATTCACCCTTTTGAGGTGTACAATCCAGTGGTTTTCACTCTATCCACAGAGATGTGCAACCATCATCATTATCTAATTTCAGAGCAACTTCATCACACACAACAGAAACCCCATGAACATTAGCAGTCACTCCCCAGGCCCCTCTCTCCGAGCTCCTGGCAACCACTAATCTATTTTCCATTTCTCTGGACTTGCCTTATTCTTTTTTTTTTTTTTTTGTGTGTGGTACGCGGGCCTCTCACCGTTGTGGCCTCTCCTGTCGCGGAGCACAGGCTCCGGATGCGCAGGCCCAGCCGCTCCGCGGCATGTGGGATCTTCCCGGACCAGGGCATGAACCCGTGTCCCCTGCATCGTCAGGTGGACTCTCAACCACTGCGCCACCAGGGAAGCCCTGGACTTGTCTTATTCTTGACATTTAATATAAATGAAATCATACAATATGTAGCCTTTTGTGTCCGGCTTTTTCACTTAGCATGTTGTCTAAGTTCATCCACAATGTAGATGTCTCAGTAACTCAATCCTGATTTTCATTGCTGAATAATATTCTGTTTGATGGATATACCACATTTTGTTTATTCATCAGTTGATGACATTCAAATCGTTTTCTTTCTTTTTTTTGGCTATTGTGAATGATGTTAGTGTAAACATTTATATACAATTTTTTTCTGTGGACTTACGTTTTTATTTCTCTTGGGTAAATACCTAGGAATAGAATGCTGAGTCAGATGTGGGAAACTGAATATACAAGCAGAAAGTGGCCAGAACATACATAAAAACAGAACTCAGACCCATAACCTTTAGCAATCTGCCCAGGAAACCAATCTCCTCAACAACAATAAACAGCTCAGAAATCCAGCCTGATCTAAGATGGCTAACTGTAGCAACAATCTAAGAAGCTAAATAATAACTTCTGTAGTAATCAACCCCAAACAACCAGAACTTGATTAATAACTAACAACTACCCAGTTGTTTTCCTGCCTTACAACATAGGACCAACCAGAGAAAGCCGTATTATGACCCCACCAACAAATCACATAGACTGCTAGGCTTCTAGTTATCCTTCCTCCAGCTTCCCCATGTAAACAACTTCCGATCAGGGCACACCCTTTTTCCACTATAAAGCTTTCCCACTCCTCTGCCTGCCTTTGAGTCTCTGCCAAAATACGAGTGATGGCGGCTGACTCCCTTGCTATACCAACCTCGGAATGAACAGCCTTTGCTTTTCCCATTTCATTGGTCTTTATTTCCATATATGTTAACGATCTGTTTACCATCTTGAGAAACTACCAAACTGTTTTCTAAAGTGGCTCACATGCCACAGATTTTAATTCTCCTTTGCTTAATTATTAGTGCAAGCAAGGGGCGAAAGAGAAAGAATGCAGAGTGACTGAGTTTGCTGGAGCAAATTGTTTTATCGTGGTTTTGTTTCATTCATAGGTGGAAAACAGAACTGGTGTCAGACTTGGGAGTCATAGTGGAGCCTTGGGGAAATTCAGGTGGAGACGGTTAGGAGTCAGTTGAAAATTCAGTATTATAGTTCAGAAAAATAGTCCAGTGTGGAGAGAGTCAGTATCTTCTTCATCTTTCTTATAGTCACATTTGCTTTTCCAAAATCTTTCCTTTTGCCTCTCACACCTTTTCCTGGAAAGTCTTCCTTGTTGAAGGTCATTCTTTCAATATACCTTTCTCTTGGCTCATTAAGAATTGTAATAAGCATTCTTTTTCCTTAATAACTGAGTACAAGTACAGTGATTTGCAGCTTTTGGTAGGAAAAGTCAGGGACAGGGCAATAAACAAGGGAGATACCATGGCACCATGAAAGTCTAGAGCTTCTAAAAAAATCGATGACTTTTTGTTTGGTTGGTTTGTTTGCTGTTATTAAGAGCTAACAACAGAACAGGTGTTTCAAAACTATCTCCCCTGTGGTGTGTGTGTGTGTGTGTGTGTGTGTATATATATATATATATATATATATATAAATATATATAAATAGAATACTACTCAGCCAGAAAAAGAATGAAATAATGCCATTTGCAGCAACATGGATGGACCTAGAGATTATCATACTAAATGAAGTAAATCAGAAAGAAAGACAAATGCCATATGTTATCACTTATATGTGGAATCTAAAGTAAGACACAAATGAGAATTCCTGGCAGTCCAGTGGATAGGACTCTGAGCTTTCACTGCCAAGGGCCTGGGTTTGATGCCTGGTCAGGGAACTAAGATCCTGCAAGCTGTGCTGCATGGCCAAAAATAATACATAAATAAAAACACTAGTTAAAAAAGATAAAATATGACACAAATGAACTTATCTATGAAACAGAAACAGACTCACAGACATAGAGAACAAATTTGTGGTTGCCCAGGGGGAGGGGCAGTGGGAGAGGGATAGACTGGGAGTTTGGGATTAGCAGATGCAAACTATTATATATAGGATGGATAAACAACAAGGTCTTACAGTATAACACAGGGCACTATATTCAATATCCTGTGATAAACCATAATGGAAAAGAATATGAAAGAGAATATATATATATATATATATAAAAAACAGAATCACTTTGCTCTACAGAAGAAATTAACAAAACATTGTAAATAAACTGTATTTCCATAAAATACATTAAAAAACTACCCATAGAAACCTCATTTTAACTCTAAGATTTGCATTTGTATTTGTATCCCTATTTTACATTAGAGATTATTTTGGCCCTTTTATGTCTGCTGATATATCTCAAGTGATCAGAACAGTGCCTGGCACTTAGTAAGTGCTCAAACAATTCTTTCTGAAAGAGGACTCTTTTATTTACCTACATCATATGGTAGCTCCTACGTGGTAGAGTTGGAATCTAGTGTTAGGTCATTTAATTCCAAAGGCTGTGTGTGTTGCTCTATCTATCCCACATCATCTCCAGTTTCCCTGTCACTCTAGTGAAATGAATGTGCCAGGTCAGGCTAAAGGCTACTTTAGCCTTCTTAAACCTCTCTTTCTTCCATTGTGATATCTATCTATCTATCTATCTATCTATCTATCTATCTATCTATCATCTATCTATCTACCTATTCTATCTATCTATCTATCTATCTGTCTATCACATATGATATATATGATATTGCATATAAATTGTATATATTTATTGTGATGTATATATCATATTATATATATACACACATGACATATATACATCACTATATATATAATATATACATACACACATGATATATATAATCAGTATATATATATATATGAAATACAGTTTCACGGCAATGATTAAATGAGATAGTGCATGAAAAGCCCCAAGTCCAGTGCCTGTCTGTGAGTGGCAGCTGCTTTTACTATGGGGTTAGACCTGCAGGCTCCACCATGGCTGCTGGGCTCCCCTCTGCCCAGTCTCCTCTCCAGGTCACCTGCTGTGTCAGAGCAGGAGTCTGAAAGCTGGCATCTCTGAGTCACAGCCCCCTTCCCCTTCTGGTTGGGTCATTTTGTCAAACCAGACTTCTTGTTTTTTCTTGCTTTAGTTTCTTTGCAGTTATCTTGTTAGGATCCCAGCCCCTCCAGACCAGAGTTCTCTGCCAAATGTGGGTTAGCACTCATATCAGGCAGGGCTCTTTTGGTTGCAAGTGACAGAAACCACTCAAACTGGCTTAAGCAAATAGTAGTCATAGTAATAATGATGATGACGATGATAATGATCGTGATGATGTTAGGAAATTGAAGATACAGAACTGAGAAATCATGGCTGCATTGAGGGATGCAAATTAGATCAGAAAGACTTTTTCCTTAGAATTTTTGGCTCTGCTTTTTTTATGTTTTAACCTCATGTTTAGATTTACTCTTTCCCCCAAGGTAGCAAAGATCATTTCTGATAGCTCTAAGCTTATAACATTTCAACTAATAGCAGTCCCAGAGAATAGAACGCAGCTCTCTCTTTACCATCATCTATATCAATTCCCTAAAATTACTCTAATTGGCCCAACTTGGGTCCCCCCAGATTTATCATTATTCCCAGTTTTGGACAATCATAGCTGTGCCTTCTACAGCTGGGAAGATGAAGTCACATAATTGACAGCCCCATCAGGATCACACTAAGCAGGGAAAGGACAATTCCCCAAAGAAAGGGGAGCAGGACAGAAAAATAGCAGGTGTTCATTGATACAGATACCACCTTATCTAGCTTTTGCACTGACTTGGAGTTTTAAGTGTTTGGATTTCTGGTGATGAGAATGATTTGAATCCTATAATAGCTGTGCTTTTTGGATATCATGGTTTGGGCCTGCCTGGCTGGTCTTACCAGTTTTGCATGGGTATCTTTGCATGGGAAGAGGCCCTTCCATGGCTTTCATTAGATCCTCAAGCATGTTCAGGACCTGACCTGTTTTAAAAACACTGCCCTAGAGAGTAGATCTCCACATGAATCCATAAGTACTGTGTGTCAATTTTGTTCTAGTTGTCTCTGTGTAAGACAACAATAAGGGACCTGGGCCTGGTGGGATTTCCCCCTTCCTGCTACTGACGCCTCATCAGCAGGAGATTTGAGGAGAAAGTTGGCTTTAGGGAGACAGAAGGGAATTTGCCCCCAACTTAGAAAGTCCAGTGGGAGCTTGTGGCAAAAAGAGTCTGGGAAATAAATAAAGGTATGGGATTGGGGAGGGGAGGACTGCCCATACGATGGTAGATCAGGGGCAGGTAAATTGTGGTCTTACTGTGGGGAGACCTGAATGCCCACAAAAGGCTCATAGAACAGGATCAGAGCTGTGAAGGTCCTTCAGCTGAGGTGCAAAGAGGTGAAATAACTTACTTCAGGACCAATAAGTCAGGAATGCAGAAGCCAAATGAGAATTCTTCTCACCTCACAGCACAGCTCTCTTTCTGTTACCAGATTCTTTGTTGGGATCTCCTAGCAAAGGTCTCTATGAGCCTTTGTGTACCTGTTCAAAGCCCACTGTTCTTTGATTCTCCCTGAAATCACTCTTCCGTGTGGCCAGCTCCTGAAGAATGGGTGAATTCAGCAGAAACAAATGACCCGGCAGTGAAGTGTGTAGATACCACTGAGAAGCTAACCAGGAATCCAAGCACTCAGTGAGGTTGGACCAGCATCTAGAAGCCTGTGGCTTCTCCCACAAGTCCCCCATCTGGCAAACCTCCCTGGTTTCTTCCCATGCAGCAGGACCTCTCTAGACACATTTCCTCCAGGGTCCTCCAAGGGACTCAGGAAAAACAGCATGTATTTTTGATACTCCTGGTCTTGTTCCAAATAAGAGCACCTGCTGAAGAGAAATGAAGATGCCTTCTGCCTATTTGTGCCAAAAATGTATGCTCTGCCTACAAAACTACAGAATTATTAGTCCTTGAAAATGTACTACTTCTGCTCCTTCTATAGAAATTCAACCCAACTCAATTAAAACATCGTGGCAGCCTCCACGAGGGCACAGATGCCCTGGAAAATGATTTTGGGAGTGTTTTCCCTGGCCGTGAATAGTTCTTGCACGTGGAGGTGACCACACATGTGCTTAAAAATGAAAACAGTCCTGATGGTAATGGAGTGATTCAATAATACTAACTTGCATTTCCAGAGCAACTTTCTTTTAAGGTTAAATTTTGGTTGGGTTGATCATGAGCAGATATAACCTGGGTTTTATCTCAGCTCTAAACTCTCTCTTCCTCTTTGCTCACTTCTCTCCCCACAATACCTTTCCTCTGATGTCTGACTGTTTCTCTCTCCCTCCTTAAGGCCTAAGTGTTACTGATTCACAAATAAGTCACTCTAATGGCAGAATAACTGAAGCTGTAGAGATTCTCCATCTAGGCTGTGTTTCCAAGAAGCTGTAGACCAGGCTGGTGACTTCACACTGGTGTTTACACCAACTCCCTTTGGATCAAGGCTCTATCTCTTTAACAGACTCACTTATCACAGAACAGAGTGCCATTAACTAGGAAATTTGGGGTATCCACACCAACCCTCACCCGTCCTATCTCCTGTGTCCCACTGCTTCAACCAAGCCTGGCCATTTCCTCTTCTGCCCTAGATTCAGAGCCTGAGTGACCCCATGGTCTCTTTTCCATCCATTAAAATCCATCCCATTAAACACTGCCTCATTCATTCTCCTTGTTCTGATTCTGGAGCCCTTTCTGAAGTTTCTGTAATTCTTTGCCATATATTCCTCACTGCTCCATACTACTGGACTTGTTTTACATTACAGAATGTGCCTTGCCTCCAGCTGAATGTGAGATCTTTGAGTCAGGGACAGTTTATTATATGGCCTGATATTCTTCACATTTATGTTTAATGCATAGTAGATATTCAATGGCTATTTGTTGATTCATGGATTTTCATGAACTGAAATTCTCACTTCAGTAAGCAAAGTGTTTTGTAGGTAGGTTTAGACACACAGGGGTTTGTGTGACTTGGTTAAAACCCCACAACGCCAAAAACCCACTTAGAGGACAGTATAAGAGGATGGGCCCTGGAATCTGTAGGCCTGTCTTGTAGCAGCTGGGTTCTGACACAAACAAGCTATGGGATGCTAGCAAAGGCACTGCTCTTTGAACACATTTGCTCATCTGTAAAATCGGAGAATAATAATAACAACAACTATAATATGCCTATCACAGGTTGATGGTGAGGATTTAATGAAAAGGTAAAGCAACAGTCTCAAGACAGCATGAGGTCTGAAGTTAAACTGCCTGGGACCAGCTCTGCTACTTTCTAGCTGTGTGACCTTGGGTAAATTACTTAACCTCTCTGTGTCATAGTTTCTCTTATCTGTAAAAGAGGAATTAAAAAAAAAGATAATACCTACCTTTTAGGGTTTTTTATGAAAATTGAATCAAAATGTTTTTTAAAGTAATTAGAATAGTGCTTGAAATGTAGTTTGTTAAATGAATAAATAATGATAATGCACAGAAGTCATTTATGACATGCAGGTACACAGTCAGTGCTCAGTTCCTGTTGCTTCTTCTATGAGGAAAGCTGCCACCACTATTACTGCTACTGCTAATGGCAAACGTTTGAGCCAGCTTGTGTAGTTCAACACACTCAAATCCCACTTTCAATTTCTAGGTTTCCATGTGATAACATATAGGTGTTTGGTTCTCCTGTACTAGTAAAATTGATTCAGCTCTTTAATAGCTTCATTTTATGTTTTTGTGGGTTTTCCTTCTATTTTATCCTTTTCCCCTCTGGACCCAATTGGGTAATCTAGACTCAGTCATATAAGAAACTTAGCATACTTTCAGATTCTATTCAATGGTGAGGTGTTTCAGTTTTTCACCACCTGACATTCTAAATCTCCATGCATTTTCAATGCCATTTCTCTTCCAGAAAAGTCACCTCTGCCCCCTGTCTACTAACAAAGTTCCACTTGTTCCTCAAGACAGCTAAGCCATCTTGTAATTATCCCTTACACTCCTTGCAGAATAATTCCCCCCTTATATACCTTTAAAATTTTTTTTTAATTTTTAAAATATATTTATTGGAGTATAATTGCTTTACAATGTTGTGTTAGTTTCTGCTGTACAATAAAGTGAATCAGCTATATGTATACATATATCTCCATATCCCCTCCCTCTTGAGCCTCCCTCGCACTCTCCCTATCCCACCCACCTAGGTCATCACAAAGCATCGAGCTGATCTCCCTGTGCTATGCAGCAGCTTCCCACTAGCCATCCATTTTACATTTGGTAGTGTATATATGTCAATGCTACTCTCTCACTTCGTCCCAGCTTCTCCTTCTCTCCCTGTGTCCTCAAGTCTCACCTTTTTTTTTGTAGGAAGTTTTTATATGGTATTGACTGAAACTCCAAGAATAGTGGGACAATTGTTTACCATTGCACTCTCTGCATGAATAAAAAGGTTGTCATAAAGTTAGCACATTTATTAGTCAGGAGAGACTAGGATATTCTGAATAACAAACAACGCAAATTTCAGTGACTTAACACATCAGTTTATTTCTTACTTTTGCTAATGTATCATGAATAACAGCAGTAGGCACTTCTCCACAGTCACTTAAGGGGCCCAGGCTGAAGGAGGCTTGTGCATATCTCCTAGCTGTATGATCTGGAATTTCTAATCTCCTCAGTGCTATGTCTGTGGAAGAAAGGGAGAGAGACTCAAGATTTATGCATAGCCTTTTCATGGTCCCAACCTGGAACTGATACATGTAACTTCCACTCATGATTTATTGGAGATAATCAACCTCATGGCTACACCTAACTGTGCAAGTAGGATGGAAAACATAGGGAGAAGATTCAATATTGGGTGAATATGACAGTGTCTCCTATAGAACTCAATAAATATTTGTTTAATATGTGAAACGGGCATTGTGACCCCATGGAAGCTGTACCTGTCATGTGTCAAATAGCAAGATGAAACTGGACAGTATGGATTTAGAAAAGCCACTTTATGTCTTGAAGTCTCAGCTTCTTCTTTTGAGAAGTGTGGGGAAATATACATACCTTATTCTCAGTTTTGTTTTGACTGTGAGAGATGATTTATGCAAAGCAATCAGCACAAGCACTGATGTATAGTAAAATGACCGTGGTTTGTTTCTTGTGCCGGTTAACCTCCATTTCCCCTTACCTGTATACTCTCTCCCTTCTTTCCCTCTTCCCTGCCCCAGAAAGTTGGCTCTGAGATCTGCTCCACCCAGGCTCCTTTGCTTTCTGCCTTCTGGTTGAGTCCAGCCAGTGGGAAACACAGAGAGGATACAGCAGAGAGGGAAAAGATGGAGGATGATGCATTTATTTCTTTCCCTCCCTTCCTGATTCAGAATGCTTCTGGCTGTGTCAGATGATCCCTTTTCAAGGACTCCCGTCTTAGCTGGGATCCCTCCAGTATCACTGTTTCCTTTCTTGCCCCTTCAAGCCTATGTGTGGTTACATTTTCCTGCTTTGCTGGTCTCTGGGTGGTTCAACATCCCAGGTGGTTTCTTTAGACCTGACCATATCTCTGTAAATAGTCTCTTTTACAAAGTCTACTCACAAATCATACTGGGAACATTGTCTGCTTTCTGCTCCTGATCCTTGCTGATACTTTATCCATCTGGACTCTGAACTACTTGGGGGTGAAGGGCAGCTACTCATTTCTCTTTATAATTCTCAAACCCGTCACAAAGTCCAGGGTAGGGGATATATTCCATTTTTTTAAAAGAAGCTAAAATTAATAAATAATAAAATAAATAATATGAAATTAATAAATAGTAAAATAAATAATAATACTAGCTAACGTTCACTGAGTGCTTTCTATGTTGCAGGCACTATGCAACATGATATACAATTTGAACCATCTGTGAGGTAGGTATCATCATTGCCCTCCAATTTCATTTGATGATAATGAGGTCCAGGAAGGCTGAGCTATCTGTCTTGCATCCTCTAGCTAGAAAGTGGTGGACCTGGGACTTGAACCCCAAATGCCTGATCATGAGTCTCCTGCTCGTAACTCCTATCCTAAATCAGTTGCTAGCTTTTAAAGGGAGGTTGAAATGTTATGGCGACATCTCCAGACTTCTGAGATCTTTTAGGTAGACAGCACAAAGACTTACATTGACAATTACTCAGAAAACATGGAAAATAAGGCCATCTTTGTTTCTTGTGGGGTTCTAGGTCTATGGTTTAATTGATGTACAAATGAAATTTCAGTGAAAGCACAGGACACATTTAGCCTGAGTCCTTTCCTTTGCCTTCTCCAATGTGCTGCCTGGTTAATGAGGCCATTGAGAGAAGGAAAGCCTCTAAGTCTGTGGGTGGGATTTGGGGGTATAGGTGATAGCCCATAATGAAAGTCTGAGTATGCAGCTTTCATGGTTTGGGGCTAAGGGTGGAACGTGGTCATTTCAGTCAAGATGGGAGAGCTAATGAGAAGAGGGCTACCCGTGTGGCTTAGGGATAGAGATGCAACTTAGAGTCTGAGAAAATGCTTTGAGACCTTGCTTTGAGACTTGTCCTCTCCATGCTGATCTTAAGTGTACCCTTCACTTTAGTGCTAGAATGAGCTCTCTAAATCATAACTCTGCTCACATAATTTCCTGCAAAGGCTCTCTCAATATCTACCCACTCCTGATTCCATGCTCAACCAGACCTAGGTGTTCCCCTCCTTCCTATCTCCCTAACTCCCTCTAAATACCCCAATCAGAACTGTTATCACTCTGTATATCTATTCCCTGTCCTGCCTTCTCTGTTCCAGACTTGGACCCTATGAGGAAAAGGACTAGGATTTTTTTTTTTATCACTAGCATTTATCACAGAGCCTGGTATAAAAAATTAATATTAACCTAATCATACAGATGAGATAATTGAGATTTAGAGAGATGCAGGGTCTTGTCCAGCCTTCACAGAATTAACAGATGGTAAAATAGGATGGAATCCAGGTACATCTGCTATAAAGCATCCACACCAACTCTGGGAAACAGAATTGTTTTACAAAAGAAATCACACTGAATTCATCTCACTTCCCTGTTTAATGGGATCACTTGACTGTTTTGAAGGGAACATAGCGGGTGTTCTGAAACAGAACATCTGCTTTGGGTCTTTCGTGTTATCCTCTCATCTGAGGTGGAGCTACAGTCAAGAATCAGATGCCAATACAGACATGCAGAAAAACTGTTGTAGAGTGACTACATTCAGAAGTGCTTCTCGACTTGTCTAGAAGTGTGTGTGTGTGTGTGTGTGTGCACATGCGTGTGTGTGTGTGTATGTGTGTGTGTGTGTGTGTGTGTGTGAGAGAGAGAGAGAGAGAGAGAGATAGTGGGAGGGATGGCGGCAGAGAGAGGAAGGAAGGGGAAGGGAAGAAAGGAAGGAGGGAGGAGGGAGGGGTAAAGAGGGAGAGAAGCTCTTCTGCCATCTTAGAAAAGAAAAAAACTGGATAGTTTCATCAAGGTGAGAAAAATAAAAATTGAAAGCAAAAAAGAAAGTTTGTATAGGAGTCATTCAGTGCCCCAAGGTTTAAATTTTTTTAATTTAGTACTCACTTCTGGTCAAACCCACACAGCCCAGGAATGCTTCTGCTCTTTAAACAAATGACTAAGGAAAACTATCACTACAAATAAGCTACTAGTTTATGTCACTAGTGAGTCATTCATTCACTCAACAAATATGTGTTGAATACCTACCTTGGATCAGGTGCCACAGGGCATTAGAGAGGCATCATGATGTAAACAACATACCTCAATGTTTCACATTCTAGTCAAGACAGTCAATGACTTGACTGAAATGAAAATTTAAAGTGAACTTGATTTTATGTTAGAAGGTGATATTGATATGGTCTATGGAGAGAAGCAAAGCAGGGCACAGGGATGGGTGTGCCAGGAGAGTATAGCTTTACATAGGTTGGCCAAGGTAGTTCATAATGAGCAGGTGGTATTGAAATGACTTGACGTGGTGAGGGATGAGCCATGGAGGATCTGATGGGAGGACCAGAAGAAAGAGCAAGTGCAAAGGCGGAAAGGACAGAGCTTGCCCAGTGTGTCTGGGGATAAGCACGGGGGGCAGTTGGGCTGAGCTGAGTGCTTGAAGGTGAGCATGGCAGTAGGTGAGGTGGAAGCTGAATGGTGGATTTTGCCAGACATTGAAAGGGCTTCACCTCTTACTGAGATTGAGAAGGGAAGCTATTAGAGGATTGATAGCAGAAGAGAGATGATCTGTCTCAGTGTTAACAGAATCTCTCTGGCTGTAGTGTTGGTATGGACTATGGGGGGAGCAAGGGCAGAAGCAGGGAGGAGGGTTAAACTTTGTGTTTACACTAGTCTTGTTGAAATATGATGATAGCTTGGAAGAGGGTAGTAGAGGTACAGTTGGTATGAAGGAGGTGGATTCTGGGAAGACTTTTTCCAGAACAGAAGGACTGTTCTTGCAGTGTGTTCTAGAGCTTGTCCTTAGCCCTGTCTTCACTAACATATCAACTGTAGCAAATCTGCTAAACATATTGGTTCACAAGACCTGGATGGAGGAAATGGACTAGGCTGGAAGGTTAGGTGACAGAATGGAGGTACAGGATTAGTAAGACAAACTGGATAGGTGGACTCAATATAAATTATTCTGTGGCAAATGGTTGGCTTCTCCAAACCAACCATAGAGATAAATGAATCTTATCATCACATGGGCACTCTTAAAGATTTACGTTGCTGTAAGCTCCATATGTATGATGTGGCTCTCAAAACACTAAATGTTGTTTCACTAAAATGTAGTACTTAGGAAAAAAGAGGTGTGAGCCAATTCCTCTCTACTTTAATTATTTAATTACTCATATATTGACATTTTTTTTCATATTCTCAAAAGAGTAGGAAATTTGAAAAGAATTAGAGAAAAGTGAACAGAATGATTATGAAGAGACATAAAACTATGTAACATAAAAATGATTCAAGGAATTAGAGAGATCATGACTGAAAAAGAGAAGAATTTTATAGGAGTACAGGTGACAAATAGTTTTAAGTAATTGATGCTCAGCATGACTAATAGAGAATATTTAGATTTTCCTAAGAGATTCTAGAGTAAACCTATTGGCAGATGGCCCAAATGGACACATTACCATTTTATGTAAAATGTGTTCAGAATTGTTCAAAGATGAAATGATTTGAACTAAAATGTCACGACTTGCTTCATTCAGTATGACAATCTCTAGGTCCCTCCATGTTGCTGCAAATGACATTATTTCGTTCTTTTTAATGGCTGAGTAATATTCCATTGTATATATGTACCACATCTTCTTTAACCATTCCTCTGTTAATGGACATTTAGGTTGCTTCCATGTCCTGGCTATTGTAAGTAGTGCTGCAATGAACACTGGGGTGCATGTCTCTTTCGAATTATGATTTTTCTCTGGGTATATGCCCAGGAGTGGGATTGCTGGATCATATGGTATCTCTATTTTTAGTTATTTAAGGAACCTCTATACTGTTCTCCATATGATATTCGCTTATATGTGGAACCTAAAAAAATGGTACAAATGAACTTATTTACAAAACAGAGAGAGAAACAATGTAGAAACAATGTAGGAAACAATCTTATGGTTACCAGGGGAAAGGGCAGGGAGGGATAAATTGGAAGATTTGGATTGATGTATACACACTACTATGTATAAAATAGATAACTAGTAAGGACCTACTGAATAGCACAGGGAACTCTACTCAGTACCTTGTAATGACCTACATGGGAAAAGAATCTAAAACAGAGTGGATATATGTATAACTGATTCACTTTGCTGTACAGCAGAAAGTAACACAACATTGTAAATCAACTATTCTCCAATCAAAAATTTTTAAAAAATGTCACGAGTTCTCTGTCACTTGAGATGCTCAAGCAGAGGCAGATTAGACTGTTAGACTGGGTGATCATTGAGAAATCTTCCAGCTCAGAGATCCCAGTCAGCTATGATTCTGGATTTGCTGGGGCCAAAGTACTAGTATCTTAATTCCTCAGCTGGGTTGCAAATGCTATAAAGACAGTACACATTACTTATCTTTGTTTTCCTCATAGCATCCAGAACAATGTTTTAGTTATTTTCAATGTTAAAATAATTACTGGAGAGAGAACAAGCATACAGTTTGTAAAACTATTGTAGACTTGATTTCAACATGATTTCAGACTCACTAGATTTCTAATATTTGTGTAAGGGTAATATCTAGGAATATATTACCTTTATTTTTGACTGAAACATACCAGGAAGGGGGAAAATGGTTCATTTTAAATTTTAATCTCGTAGTGGAATTTTTTTAAGCCTCTACCTGCTTTCCTTTTGACCACAGCTCTGCTTCTGAAGAGTGTTCCCCAAGCAGAGAGCCAGATAAGCTGAGGAGACAGTACAAGTATGTGGTGGTCTCAGTGAGGCAGGCAGAAGTGGAGGGAGCCAGGAACAGCACTCACATTGCAGTCCTTAGGGCTTATAGAGAGTCAGAGCTGCAGGAAACAAGTCAAAGTCTCATCCCATGAAGCTGGAGCAAGGCCTGAGCTAGATGGGCCTAAGGATGATGTGCCAGATGGACCTGGCTCAGAAAGGGAACAGACTTAAGGAGGGATCTGCAGTTGCTGGGAACAGCTGTCAGTGGTGTATGGGGATCACAACTTATGGTATGAGTCATCTTTGTGGATTTCCTTCCGTCTTAGGTTCTCAGATGCCAGCTACTTTGTCTAGTCCCCTGAGGACCACGGGCCTGGAGTGAACTGGTGGCACTCAAAATGGAACACAGGTCTTGTTCTGTGTTCTCTCTGTCTTGTTTCTTCCCGGAGTTAACAAAAGAGGACCATGTCTTTGACTGTGCTTTCCCTATGAATTGATTCTGGTTTAGAGAGACGACAGATGCAATGCAGAAGCCAAAATCATGTCCCTTCGTGTTTTTTTCTTCTTTTTGAGCATGGTGAGAATCAAGAACTACTGGAAGACGGTCTTCTTGGTTCTATCCTGCCAGGGGCTTGAACTCCACCTTGGCCACTCACTGAAGTCCAGGCATCTGACATCTTTCAGGATTTTCCTTCTCTTGACAAGCATGTGTTATTTAAATGAGCATCCCCAACGTTTGCGGGCCATACAGTCATGACTGCTCAGCCCTCACAGGGTGCCTAGAAAAGAATCATTTCTGGGTCAGGCTCGTCGACAAGGCTGGGACATGAGGGTTGAAGCCAAGTGTTCAGAGCCTCATTATCACCACAGACCATGTCTGCTAGCAGGGAATGTTCTGTTTATTTTCCCCGGAGCAGGTATGAACGATTCTCTTCTGCTGTTGCATGATTTCCCTAAAGTTGAATGATGGACTCTGAGAAGGCCTACTATTCATCTAACAGCTGTTTCTCCGATTTTCTAGGCTCCTTGTTTTTTTGAAGTGCTCAGAATCAGTGTTTTAAGTGCATGTGGGTATAATATTCAGTATATTAATACACACTAGAGACAATTCTGCCTGCTAGAAAGCCAGGTACTACAGGGTTATAAAAGTCATTTGATATTTTGTAAAGCCCAAGACACCTCACCAATGACCAGGCCCTGTTACTTTATGTAGTCAGGTGATAACATGTGTACACTTGTACAGCCTCCTTCAGCAAGTGCCAAAAGTTCATGCTAAGTAATACATAAATTATCACCTAATTAAGTACTGTTATGATTTGGATTGGGGGGAAGTGTAAACTCGATTCTCCTTGGAGAGCAATATGCAGAAATATGATGTGGAATTAATTGCATGGGTCCAGGTCAAAGATTAAAGTACAGTGGAGTTGCCTTTGTGAAGGGAGAATTTGAAAAGGACTTTTGTCGGCTTCTCTATAATTTCATTTTTTGTTATTAGGTTCCTATCAACCAGCAACCCCATTCCCCTGCCCCTTTTTTCCTTAGTTCTCTGTAAATGGGTTAATTAGGCATCCTCCCCTTCCTTTTTGCAGTTTCTGTTTACCCTAGTTTCTTGGCCAATCCAAACTGAGGTAGGAAGGACTTATGCTAAATTAGAAGGCTTTGGGTTTGAATTTTGGCTTTCCTAATTAGTGTTTGACCTAATTACTGAGTAAGTTACATGACTCTGGGAGCCTTAATTTCCTCATCTATCAGATGGTTATAATAATAGTCCCCATATCATTAGGTTGCTGTGGAATAAATGAGATAATTCCCATAATGCACTTGCATGATGCTGCAATGGCTCAATAAACATTAGCCATCGTCTTGTACCCATCATCTTCTTTTCCTTCTTAGGCTGACAGGGACATAGAGCACTTTGATGAAGGAGAGTCACCTCTTTTAGTTTTGGGGTTGAACACTTTTCTCCACCCCAGACAGTGTTCAACTTAAAGAGCCCATTCATCTATTAGTTCAATAGATTAATGTATTAAACACTTTATATGTACCAGGTGCTGTGCTATTTGCTAGTTCCTGAGGTTACACATTTTCTGGGCTTGAATCTCATCCATGATTTTGTTCTTGGAACAAGGTCCATTTACTTTGGTCCCTGGGGAGCTGTCCCTGCCCATTGCCCTCTCTATCCCCCAACTCTCCTCAACTGAGTTAAGGTTCCCATTGCACAGTACTATTTCTCCATGGGCTCTGGAATTCAACTCTGTGATTTTCGGCAGGTAATTTCTTTCCCCTGTGACTTAGTTTTCCTATCTGTATAATGAGCCTTATAATAGCACCCATGTCATTGGTTTTGTGTTGGTCACTTACCAGTTTGGTCTCAGATCCATTACTCACCTTTCCTCTCAATATTTAATTCCTAGGCTCTCTTACCTCTTGCTGTGTTCAGTTAATGGTAGGCACTGGAAAGAGATTGGAGTGCCATGGAAGGGAGAAGTCATGTGGTTGGAGTCATTCTTTCAGGGTCCCAGTTCCTGATGGGTAGCCTCCATTGTGGATCCAGTTTCTTATGTTGTTCTGGCTCCTCAGCTCTGATAACATACACCCTGGTCCTGTGTCTCCCAACCTATAACACCCTAGGTGTGGTTGTGTCCTCATATTTCTGCTAATCTATGGGTTGTCTTCCCATTCTCTATTTGGTTATTCAGATTTCCCAGTACATTTGTAACTAGATTTCTGTATTAAATTCTTTCTATTGGATTACCTATCAATAGAATGAGCCCTATATTCTTCCCTGATATACAGTTTTTTGAGACTACAGTGGATTCATGTATATATATAAAGCTCTTTAGGTAGTTAATAGCACATAGTAAGCATTCAACACATTTTAGTTATTTCATTTTATTGGAGAATTTACCATGTCATACTATAACTTTTGGTTTATTCTATATGTATCTCCTCTGTGAGTTTCCTCTGTGAAGGACCCCGTACCCCAATGTTCATTCCCCTCAACATCTTAAGGGCACTCCTTACTGAAGCTGAGATTTTTCTCTCTTTTCAATTGATTTATGATACTTTTTAAAACACTAAGATGTTCTCTGAACTTTGGTTCTCTGAATCTGGTCCTGCTTGAATGACTGTATAATGTGAACTGTGTGATTATGCACTAAGACATAATGTTTTCTATGTTTATTATAGATGGACTCTACCTATAATACCTACTTATTCCTTGAGAAGAGTAAAACTTCAAATATCAGAGTCTAGGCATTTTAAATTACACTTGACCAGAGTTTTACCATTCCTTATATTCTGTAGAAGGAGACAAATAACAAGGAGATTCAGTTAAGTGCAATGGTTTTTAATTGAACTTTTACTATTAATATGATCTAGGTATTCTGTTGAATGCCTGAAACACCCACATGAACAGGACATGAATCACAGTCTTCAAAATGCAACTGTCCAGATGAAAAACAGAAATCTCTACAGTTATGACAGAGAACTGTGTCATATCAAAAGTGTTTTGTGAGCAGAGGGAGGAAGTGATAATTTTGCCAGAGTAGAGATTTAGGGAATTTGGAAATGAGGCTTGAAGGAGATGACAATTGAGTTGATAGCAGAGATTTTTTACAACTACATTTCAGGTACCTTATCTCTGAGGTTTCTTTACCTCAACTTCTCTGATTAGGTTAAAGTCTCCCATAGCATTCAGTTACACACCTGTGGAAAGAGCATTACTACTTTTAGTAAGGACTCTAAGATTTTACATGGTTCAGGGCCAACAAAGCAAAATTATATTTTGCTTGGTATGTTACACTTACTATAATGTTAATATTACTGTAACTATTACTATACTGCTATAAATACTGCTACTGCAACTACTTCTACCATTGCTACTATTACTATTTTTAGAAATACTTTCTACTACTACTATTACTGCTACTACTAATACTACTGTTTTTACCAGGCATCATTTTAAATTTTTATATATTTAATATAAGAGATTGTATCAATTTTTAAGAAGGAGTTTCAAGAGTACTGATGAAAAAAATGATCAATTTACTAGAAAAATTCAGTCAACAAAATTATTCCATTTTCCAGAGAATTCTAACAATTCCAGTTCCAATTATGAGTGGTTGTCCTGTTTCTCCTTTCTTTATGTTTCTTGGTAAATATTACTTTATTCATGACAATCATCTGTCCCAGCAAAATGGTAGTCTTTTTTGGGTCAATAACTAAATCTTTTCTTTGTATCTTTCTAAACTACTCTACAGTATTTTGCATACTGAATCATGCCAATTATCTGCTGGAGGATAAACTATTTGTATACAGTTCTCTCTAGTCATGAAATTTTCTTCTAGTTCCTCAAATGTAATCTAATGACTTGCCATTTGATACGTCAGTGTCTTGCACATGTTCTTCTCTCAAATGGGAACCTCCTTTTCTCTTCTTACTGGTCAACCCCCAGGCATTCTAATGTTCAGTTCAAAGGTCTTCTCACCTGAAATCATTTCCTTAGCTTGAGGTGTGGGTTAGATGCCAACTTTCCATTTCCTGCACGTTCTGTGTTCCCTCTTTTCTATCCTGTATTACATGTTCAATGCATGAAATACAGTAGAGCCTTGAACAACATGGATTTGAACGGCATGGGTCCATTATTATGCAGCTATTTTTCAATAGTAGATATTACAGTACTACACAATCCATGGTTGGTTGAATCCACAGATGTGGAACCGAGGCTATCAGAGGCACCGTGTATAAGGAGGGCCAACTATAAGTTATACGCAGATTTTCAGATGTTCGACCATGTGATGGGTCAGCGTCCCTGATCCTGGAATTGTTCAAGGATAAACTGTATAACGATTTATCATATATGATCATATACTCAGTGATTTACTTGGGTATCAACCCCTCTATACTATAAACTCTTTGAGAGAAAGGATTCTGTATCCTTGGTATTAAATACCCTCCTTGGCACACAGTAAGTATTTGTGGAATGGATGAAGGAATAAATGAACTTATGTTCAGAGACCACACTGAACAGGGATAATTTTTTTTCCCCAGTCTGAATCTTTCTATGGATGGAATTCACCTGGTTGCATTGTAATTGTTTTGTTCATTTCCAAATCCGGCTCCACTAAAATATATATAAATACATGTGTATGTGTATGTGCTATAGGCCTTAGGGACAGTGGTGAAAATATTTCACTCAATTTGGCAGAGCAAGAAGAATGAGATTGGAGAACACATCAAACATTAGCAGTTCACTGAGGGAGCTGGAGTCTTCATTTCCAATCCAAGAACTAGATATGTTCTCAGGATGGGAAGGACACAGTGTAATAATGTCATGTGAGAATCTCAGTGGCAACATTAATGAGAAATGGTCTCTCTCAGGTTTGAATGGCATGAGTTCAGAAAGGCCCTGTGAGGTTGAGTCTGTTTTAAATATCTCTCTGCTTGAATCATCTTGGTACCAGCTCCTCCAAACTCAGGGTGACTTGGAGAGTTTTCTCTTTCTGGAATCAAGTGTACATGTTGGCCAGGATAGGTGAGGCAAGGGCAATCCTGGCTTAGCTATTCCTGGAGGAATGTTATAATTAATTGAGTAAGAAAGTTTGAAAGAAGTGACTCAGAAAAACAAGATGATGCCTTCAAACAATTTACCTTCAAATGAAATTACCTTCATTTTACCTAGAAGCCATCTTTTGGCTTCTAAACATCTAAGGAGTTTGGACTGAGATCTGCAGTGCAGAAGAAATCTCATAGCCCATAACAGAAAAACAAAAGCTGAGCAGTACTAGGGTTCAAGAGATGGGATAGGAGCAGTAAATACTACTTTTCCTCACCCCCACTCTGGTTTCACTATCTGGATTGAAAAATATGATAAAAGGGTAATGCAAATAAGGTCTAAATATCAACTGTTGATTGATAGTGGCAAGATTGGTGGGCATGGCTTAGGGAGACAGCAAAACACACTGCCTAACTGACTTAATCATAAGCAATGCTGGATTGCAAGACAGAAGCATTCTCTCTTAATCCCATCCCAGCATTAAGCACCTACCACGTGTCCCACACATTGTATAAATGATCCAATAGTGGTCCTTACTACAACATAACATGTTCTAGATACCACTGATATCCTCGGACTCAGGCACAAATCCACATTCTGATTATCTGAGTTTGTAATTGAGCTCCACCATTTGCTAGCTTTGTGACCGTAGGCAAATTACATAATTCTGTGACTGAGTTTCTTAAATAAGGCATAAAATGGAGATAATAGCAGTACCTACTTCATAAAGTGTCATGAGGATTAATTAATTAGGACATGCAATACAGAACATAGTTTATATATTACATTGCACTTAAAAAGCAGTGTGTGACTTAACAAGCAGTGTGTGTGATATTATTATTTTCACAGATTAAAAAGCAAGAGAAGAAAATCCTGCACATCCGTTTCCCCTAAAGCAACCACTGTTTTGATCTATTTCACTGTTGGTTTACCTTTGCCTAGAACTTCATATAAATGGAATCATACAGTATATACCTTTTTGTACTTGTTTTTATTTCAGCACAATGTTTTGAGATTCATTCCAAATTATTGCATGTATCAAGAGTTTGTTACATTTCCAAAGCAGTTTGTACCATTTGACACACTCACCACAGTGTATGAGAGTTCCAGTCGCTCCTTAACCTCAACACTTGGTATGTTTGGTCTTTAAAATTGTAGCCACTTTAGTGTGTAGCAGTATCTCCATGTGATGTTAATTTCTACTTTCCTGATGACTAATGATGTTGAGCACTTTGTCATGCACTTCATGATCATTTGCCTATCTTCCTTTGTGAGATGTCTGCTCAAGTATTTTACTTTCCACCCACCCCTGCCATTTCTCTATAGGTTTCTTGACTTTTTATTTTTGAGTTTTAGATGTTCTTTATATATTCTGGATACAATCCTTTATCCAATTTATACTCCAAATATTTTCTTCCATTGTGTGACTTTAGTCATTTTTTTGATTGTGTCTTTTGATTAATAAAAGTCCAAATTTTTTAAAAAAATCTTTATTGGAATATAATTGCTTTACATTGTTGGTTATTTTCTGCTGTATAACAAAGTGAATGAATTATATGTATATATATATCCCCATATCCCCTCCTTCTTGCATCTCCCTCCCACCCTCCTCATCCCACCCCTCTAGGTGGTCACACAGCACCAAGCTGATCTCCCTGTGCTGCAGCTGCTTCCCACCAGCTATTTTATATTTGGTAGTATATACATCAATGCCACTCTCTCACTTCATCCCAGCTTACCCTTCCCTCTTCCTGTGTCCTCAAATCCATTCTCAATGTCTGTGTCTTTATTCCTGTCCTGCTCCTAGGTTCTTCAGAATCATTTTTTTCTTTTTTTAGATTCCATATATATATGCCAGCATATGGTATTTGTTTTTCTCTTTCTGACTTACTTCACTCTGTATGAAAGACTCTAGGTCCATCCACCTCACTACAAATAACTCAATTTCATTTCTTTTTTATAGCTGAGCAATATTCCATTGTATATATGTGCCACATCTTCTTTATCCAGTCATCTGTTGATGGATATTTTGGTTGTTTCCATGTCCTGGCTATACTAAAAACTGCTGCATTGAACATTTTGATACATGACTCTTTTTGAATTATGGTTTTCTCAGGGTATATGCCCAGTAGTGGGATTGCTGTGTCATATAGTAGTTCTATTTTTAGTTCTTTAAGGAACCTCCATACTGTTTTCCATAGTGGCTGTACCAGTTTACATTCCCACCAACAGTGCAAGAGGGTTCCCTTTCCTCCACACCCTCTCCAGCATTTAACATTTGTAGATTTTTTGATATAGTCATTCTGACTGGTGTGAGGTGATACCTCATTGTAGTTTTGATTTGCATTTCTCTAATGATTAGTGACATTTAGCATCCTTTCATGTGTTTGTTGGTAATCTGTAGATCTTCTTTGGAGAAATGTCTATTTCGGTCCTCTGCCCATTTCTGGATGGGGTTGTTTGTTTTTTGATATTGAGCTGCATGAGCTGCTTGTATTTTTTGGATACTAATTCTTTGTCGGTTGTTCCATTTGCAAATATTTTCTCCCATTCAGAGCTTTGTCTTTTCATCTTGCTTATGGTTTCCTTTGCTGTGCAAAAGCTTTTAAGTTTCATTAGGTCCCATTTGTTTATTTTTGTTTTTATTTCCATTTCTCTAGGAGGTGGGTCATAAAGGATCTTGCTGTGATTTATGTCATAGAGTGTTCTGCCTATGCTTTCCTCTGAGAGTTTTATAGTGTCTGGCTTTACATTTAGATCTTTAATCCATTCTGAGTTTATTTTTGCGTGTGGTGTTAGGAAGTGTTCTAATTTCATTCTTTTATATGTAGCTGTCCAGTTTTCCCAGCACCACTTATTAAGAGGCTGTTTTTTCTCCATTGTATATTCTTACACCCTTTGTCAAAGATAAGGTGACCATACGTGCATGGGTTTATCTCTGGGCTTTCTATCCTGTTCCATTGATCTATATATCTGTTTTTGTGCCAGTACCATATTGTCTTGGTTACCATAGCTTTGTAGTATAGTGTGAAGTCTAGGAGCCTGATTCCTCCAGCTCCATTTTTCTTTCTCAAGATTGCTTTGGCTCTTCAGGGTCTTTTGTGTTTCCATACAAATTCTGAAATTTTTTCTTCTAGTTCTGTGAAAAATGCCATTGGTTGTTTGATAGGGTTTGCATTGATTCTGTAGATGGCTTTGGGTAATATAGTCATTTTCACAATGTTGATACTTCCAATCCAAGAATATGGTATATCTCTCCATCTGTTGGTATCATCTTTAATTTCTTTTATCAGTGTGTTATAGTTTTCTGCATACAGGTCTTTTGTCTCCTTAGGGTAGGTTTATTCCTAGGCATTTTACTCTTTTTGTTGCAGTGGTAAATGGGAACGTTTCCTTAATTTCTCTTTCATATTTTTCATCATTAGTGTATAGGAATGTAAGACATTTCTGCGCATTAATTTTGTATCCTGCTACTTTGCCAAAATTCATTGATTAGCTCTAGTAGTTTTCTGGTAGCATCTTTAGGTTTCTCTATGTATAGTATCATGTCATCTGCAAACAGTGACAGTTTTACGTCTTTTCCAATTTGGATTCCTTTTATTTCTTTTTCTTCTCTGATTGCCATAGCTAGGAATTTCAAAACTATGTTGAATAATAGTGGTGAGAGTGGATAACCTTGTCTTTTTCCTGATCTTAGTGGAAATGGTTTTAGTTTTTCACCTTTGAGAACAATGTTGGCTGTGGGTTTGTCATATATGACTTTTATCATGTTCAGGTAAGTCCCCTCTATGCCTACTTTCTGGAGAGTTATTATCATAAATCAGTGTTGAATTTTGTCAGAAACTTTTTCTGCATCTATTGAGATGATCTTATGGTTTTACTCCTTCAATTTGTTAATATGGCTTATCACACTGATTGATTTCTGTATAATGAAGAATCCTTGCATTCCTGGGATAAACCCCACTTGATCAAGGTGTATGATCCTTTTTATGTGCTGTTGGATTCTGTTTGCTAGTATTTGGTTGAGCATTTTTGCATCTCTATTCATCAGTGATATTGGCCTGTCATTTTCTTTTTTTGTGACATCTTTGTCTGGTTTTGGTATCAGGGTGATGGTGGCCTTGTAGAATGAGTTTGGGAGTGTTCCTCCCTCTGCTATACTTTGGAAGAGTTTGAGAAGGATAGATGTTAGGTCTACTCTTAATGTTTGATAGAATTCACCTGTGAAGCCATCTGGACCTGGGCTTTTGTTGGAAGATTTTTAATCCCAGTTTCAATTTCAGTGCTTGGGATTGATCTGCTTATATTTTCTATTCCTTCCTTGTTCAGTCTCAGAAGGTTGTGCTTTTCTAAGAATTTGTCCATTTCTTCCAGGTTGTCCATTTTATTGGCATATAGTTGCTTGTAATAATCTCTCATGATCCTTTGTATTTCTGCAGTGTCAGTTGTTACTTCTCCTGTTTCACTTCTAATTCTGCTGATTTGAGTCTTCTCCCTTTTTTTCTTGATGAGTCTGGCTAATGGTTTATCAATTTTGTTTATCTTCTCAAAGAACCAGCTTTTAGTTTTATTGATCTTTGCTATTGTTTCCTTCATTTCTCTTTCATTTATTTCTGATGTGATCTTTATTATTTTTTCCTTCTGCAAACTTTGGGGACTTTTGTCCTTCTTTCTCTAATTTATTAAGGTGTAATGTTAGGTTGTTTAACTGAAATGTTTCTTGTTTCTTGAGGTATGATTGTATTGCTATAAACTTCACTCTTAGAACTGCTTTTATTGCATCCCATAGGTATTGGGTCATAGTGTTTTCATTGTCATTTGTTTCTAGGTAATTTTTGATTTCCTCTTTGATTTCTTCAGTGATCTCTTGGTTATTTAAAAGTGTATTGTTTAGCCTCCATGTGTTTGTATTTTTACAGTTTTTTTATTCCTGTAACTGATATGTAGTCTCATAGTGTTGTGGTTGGAAAAGATACTTGATACAATTTCAATTTTCTTAAATTTACCAAGGCTTGATTTGTGATCGAAGATGTCATCTATCCTGGAGAATATTCCATGTGCATTTGAGAAGAATGTGTAATCTGCTGTTTTCCAATGGAATGTCTTATAATTATATATTAAGTCCAACTTTTTAATATGTCATTTAAAGCTTGTGTTTCCTTATTTATTTTCAGTTTGAATGATCTGTCCATTGGTGAAATTGGGGTGTTAACGTTCCCTACTGTTAATCTGTTACTGTCAATTTCCCCTTTTATGGCTGTTAGTATTTGCCTTATGTATTGAGGTGCTGTTATATTGGGTGCATAAATATTTACAACTGTTGTATCTTCTTCTTAGATTGATCTCTTGATTATTATGTAGTGTCTTTCTTTGTGTCTTGTAATAGACTTTATTTTAAATTCTATTTTGTCTGATATGAGAATTGCTACTCCAGCTTTCTTTTGATTTCCGTTTGCATGGAATATCTTTTTCCATCTTCTCACTTTCAGTCTGTATGTGTTCCTAGGTCTGAAGCGGGTCTCTTTTAGACAGCATATATACGTGTCTTGTTTTTGTATCCACTCAGACAGTCTGTGTCTTTTGGTTGGAGCATTTAATCCATTTACATTTAAGGTAATGATAAATATGTATGATAAATATGTATGTTCCTTTTACCATTTTCTTAATTGTTTCTTAATTGTTTTTTTAGGTCTTTTCCTTATCTTGTATTTTCTGCCTAGAGAACTTCCTGTAGCATTTATTGTAAAGCTGGTTTAGTGGTGCTGAATACTCTTAGCTTTTGCTTGTCTGTAAAGGTTTTAATTTTTCCATTGAGTCTGAATGAGATCCTTGCTGGGTAGAGTAATCTTTGTTTTAGGTTTCTCCCTCTTAGCATTTTAAATATGTCCTGCCACTCCCTTCTGGCTTGCAGATTTACTGCTGAAAGTTTAGCTGTTGACCTTATGGGGATTCCCTTGTATGTTATTTGTTGCTTTTCTCTTGCTGCCTTTAATATTTTTTCTTTGTATTTAATTTTTGATAGTTTGATTAATATGTGTCTTGGCATGTTTCTCCTTGGATTTATGCTGTGTGAGACTCTCTGTGCTTCCTGGACTTGACTATTTCCCATGTTAGGGAAGTTTTCAACTATACTCTCTTAAAATGTTTTCTCAGTCCCTTTCTTTTTCTGTTCTTCTTCTGGGACCTCTATAATTTGAATGTTGTTGCATTTAATGTTGTTCTAGAGGTATCTGAGACTGTTCTCAATTCTTTTCATTCTTTTTTCTTTATTCTGCTCTGTGGTAGTTATTTTCACTATTTTATCTTTCAGATGCCTTATCTGTTCTTCTGCCTCAGTTATTGTGCTATTGATTTCTTCTAGAGAATTTTTAATTTCATTTATTGTGTTTTTCATCATTGTTTGTTTGCTCTTTAGTTCTTCTAGGTCCTAGTTAAACATGTCTTGTATTTTCTTCATTCTCTTTCCACCATTTTGCATCATCTTTACTATCATTACTCTGAATTGTCTTTCAGGTAGTCTGCCTATTTCCTCTTCATTTGTTTGGTCTGGTGGGATTTTTACCTTGCTCCTTCATCTGCTGGGTATTTCTCTGTCTTCTCATTTTGCTTGACTTACTCTGTTTGTGGTTTCCTTTTCACAGGCTGCAGGTTTGTAGTTTCTGTTGTTTTTGTTCTCTGCCCCCTGTGGGTGAGGTTGGTTCAGTGGGTTGTGTATGGTTCCTGTTGGAGGGGACTGGAGCCTGTGTTCTGTTGGATGAGGCTGGATCTTGTCTTCCTTGTGGGCACAAATGCAGCTGGTGGTGTGTTTTCAAGGGTCTGTGAACTTATTATTATCTTAGGCAGCCTCTCTACTAATGAGTGGGGTTGTGTTCCTGTCTTACTAGTTTTTAACATGGGGTTTCCAGCTCTGGAGCTTGCTGGTCATTGATTAGAGCTGGGTCTTAGCATTGAGTAGGAGACCTCTGGGAGAGGTCTTGCTGATTGACATTACGTGGGGCCTGGACCTCTCTGGTGGTCCAGTATCCTGAACTTGGCTTTCCCACCTCAGAGGCTCAGGCCTGACTCCCAGCTGGAGCACCAAAACACTGTGAGCCACATGGAATGATCAAGATAGTGGTCACTGATAACTGAAACCACAAGAGAAGAGGACCATGCTATGCTTTGTCCTGCTGAACAATTTTCAGACGTCAGCTCATTCCGGCAACAGGCCAACTATGTCAGTGACACGAAGCAGGATGGGGTCCATGAGGTGGGCATCAATCAGCCAGTGCACAGCCTGATGCATCTGGTCGAAGCCCTCGGGTAAGACTGACAGTGGCCAGGACTCTGGCCTCCTGCGGCATTAACCTCTTTGGGGTGTCCCTCCAGGCGTCAAGCTGCTCTCACTCCTGCTTTGGCGGCCATGCCTTTACCCTGAGCTTCTTCACGAGGCAAACACTCCCTTAGGCAATGCGCAAAAAACACAGGCCTCACCAGCTATGAAGGGATCTTTATAGTCCTTTCTGGTGTCTAAGTTCTTCTAGTTTTCAGCTGGTGTTCTGTGAGAATTGTTGCATCTATAGATGTATTCCTGATGTATCTGTGGAGAGAGATGAACTCCACATCCACTTACTCCTCCACCATCTTGAACATCTCCAATAGAAATCCAATTTTGATGAAGTCTAATTCATCTTAAGTTTTTTTCTTCTTTTACTCTTAGTACTTCAGAGTTCAGCCCAGAAATCTTTGTCTACACCAAGGCTATAAAGATAGTCTCCTATACATCATATTTTTCCTTTTACCTTTAGGTTTGTAATTTATTTTGAGTTTGTGTGTGTGTGTGTGTGTGTGGTGTGAGGTAAGGGTTTACATATTTTCTCGCATATCTAGTTTTTCCAGCACAATTTATTGAAAAATATTCTTATCTCATTGAACTGCTATCAACATTTTGTCAAAACTTAACTGACTATATAAGTTACTATACCACTTTGAGTTGGTCCCATTCTTAGGGAAAAGTTTATATTAATTGGACTATTAATCTTGCATTTCTCAGATGAACTTCTCTTAATCATTATACATTGTCCTTTTAATATATTGCAGTATTTGAGTGGCTAAAACTTAAAAATATGTTTTCTATCATATTCATGTGTAATATTGGTCATTAGTTTCCTTATAATGTCTTTGAGAAGTTTTGGGATCATGGTTTTGCTGAGCTTATAAAATAAGTGTGCAAGATTGCTATTATTTTTTACTTACTTATTTGATAGAATCCACTAGTGACACTATTTGGCTCTGGAGCCTTCTTCATCATATCTGTTTTATTTACTAATTCAATTTCATTGATAAATATAAGACTACTTAGATTTTCTATTTTTTCTTAGGTCTATGAGATTTATGCTGCTATTCCCTCTTTCATTCCAGAAACTGATAATTTGTGTTTTCTCTGTTTATTTCTTGATTAGTTTAGGTAAAGATTTATCAATATTATTGATCTTTTCAAAGAACCAAAATTTGGTTTTATTGATTTCCTCTATACTTATTTATTTTCTATTTTATTGGTTTCTATTACATTTATTTTATTTTTCCTTCTACTGACTTCAGATTTAATTTCCTCTTTTTTTCTATCTTCTATAGTGGAAGATTAGATCACTGATTTTAAACTTTTGTTCCTTTTTTTTTTCTTGGCTGCACCGTGTGGCTTGCAGGATGTTCCCCAACCAGAGATTGAACCCAGTCCGTGGCATTGGCAGTGAAAGCCCAGAGTCCTAATCACTACGTTACCAGGGAACTCCTTAAACCTTTATTCTTTTCTAGTATTAGCATACAGTAGTATAAAATTTCCCTTAAGACGTGATCTAGTTGCACCCTAGTGCACTTTTAGATATGTCTTAATTATCATTTAATTCAAATTATTTTCTAATTTCACTTGCTATTTCTTCTTTGACTTTGGTTAATTTGCAGTGTGTTGCTTAATTTTTAAGTATTAGAAGATTTTCCAGGTCTATTTTTGGTATTGATTTCTATTCTAATTCTGCTATATTTATAGAATATGCTCTGTATGATTTCAATCCCTTAGAACCTGTTGAAACTTTTTTTTTATGGCCTAATAAATGTTCTATCTTGGTGAATATTCCATTGACAAGTGAAAAGAATGTATATTCTGGAGTTGATTGTTGTAGGGTTCTGTAAATAAAGAATAAGTTCAGTTTGGTTGATTGATAGCACTGTTCTTATCTTCCAGATAATTTTAAAATTTTTGTATGCTTTTTGCACCAAATACTGGCACAATAGTGTTGAGATCTCCAGATACTATTTTATGTTTATCTACTTGTCCATTTAGTTCTTGCTTTCTGTGTTATAAAGCTTTCTTATTTGGTAGATATATATTTAGTTAGTGTTGCCATTTTTTCTTGATGAATTGACCATACTATCATTTTAAAATATCTCTCTTTATTTCAGATAATACTCCATGTCCTGACATCTATTTTGTCTAAGAGTAATATAGACATTCAGCTTTCTTATTAGTATTGGCATGATATATGCTTTTCTATTTGTTATATTTGATGTATTGTTTTTCAATTTAAAGTGCATTTAAAAATATACGGCATATGGTTGCACCTTGCTTTCTGTTTATAATTCAATCTGAAAATTTCTGCCATTGTTTAGTGTTTTTTAATTCATTTACATGATTACTGGTATTGTTTTACTTTGTTTATCATTTTGAATATTTGTTTTATTTTTGTTTACTATGAATTAATAGTGTCCTTCACATAAGATCCTTGCAAAAGTATATTTCCATTTTTCCTTCCTATGCTATTTTTTCTATACAGTTTACTTTTGCATATTATTTTTCTTTTAAGAGTCAGTTATCTTTTTTTGTCTTCTACTGCCTTGGGATAAATATTTGGTAAAGTTGCTGTTAACCTGAACTTTCAACTTCTTAGATTTCTTCATTATTAGGCAAAAACAACAACAACAAAATTGATGTCATCTTTTTTTTTTTTTTTTTTAATGTCAGTCTCCATGGTGTGACCTGGTTTCCTACACATTCAGCTCAGTACCATTACCTTCGCAGCTCTGAGAAGGAATGGGTGTTTGTTTGGTGCAGCCTGAGGTATTACGTGATTTTGGGTCATTAAGCTTAGTGGCAGTAATCTTTAGTAAGGTGGTAAAGCAGGTCACACATAACTCAGGCTTGACCCAAAGGGGTTTAAAATTTTATTTTGTTAAACAGCACATTAATTTAACCAAAAAAGAGTCAATTCTTTTTTTTTAATAAATTAAGGAACAAGAACAAAATTATTTTATATTTACCATTTCTTTTCAGGTGGGGAGTGCAGAGAAGTAAACTTACTTTTGTAATACGGTTTAATAAGTGCCTTGAGAGGGTAGGACAGGACATTAATGGAACCCTGGATAGAAGTGCTTACCACAACCATTTGGTACAGAGCAAATATTCAACAAGAGCTTGTGAAATTAAATCTGAATGCCTTACTTTGTTCTGTGAGATTTCAAAAGTATTTCATTAGTTTATTTATTTAACAAATGTTTACTCAGTACCTACTACGTGATAAGCTCTGTTTCAAGAATACAGGAAGCAGCTGCAAACAAGAGAGCCCAAAATGTTTCTTAAACAAATTCATAGATGCAAAATACCTTATTAATACAGTCATTACATAGACATTGTTAAGTGCCTACTATGTTGCAGGCACCGTTCTAAAGATCTTACATATTCTCTAAAGCAATTGATAAAAATGATCTATCACTGATATTATTTGCGAACAGAATTTTAGGTGTAAAAATGTAATAAATATGATAGATTTCAATAAAATAAATATAAGGCAGACTGCCCTGGGGGAATCTTCCAAGGAGATAATCAGGAGCCAGTTCCATGATTCCTGTATTCTGTCATCTACTTTGAGAATATAAAAGGTTCAAGAGAAAGGAAAAGAAAGAATGATGGTGGGTTTTCTTTGTGGAGAGTTTCTCATGAATATGAATTCCAATTCCTTCCCCTGCTGAGGGTGATAGGTTGAGGGTGTACATATTTCTCATGCTCGGAAGGCTAAAATGGGACCAGTCACAAAGTTTCAGTTGTGTTCCCTGCAGTTGGTAGATACCAAGAACAGAGACATACTATCACCTCAGAAAAGCTATACCAACCTGTGACAGGCCAGAGGAATAGAGTACAGTGCTTGGGAGTTAACCAATGGAAAAAGAACAAGAGAAAGTTTCATGGACCAGATGGTGACAGAGTCAGCCTGGAGCCATTTCATGTCACACCCAAGAGGACTTCCTGGGAGTGCATTTAGGCTCAAATGTCACAGTGGATATGAACTTCATCCCCAAGAAATCTAGCATTGGGGGAAGCCAACTGAAGGAGAGACATTGTCCATGTCAGAGAAGTTGTAGTTGGAGGCTGCAGCAGAGAATCTTCTAAATAACTTTCAAAGTATCCATGAGCCAAGTTACTGCTGGGTGTTTGCCAAGTCCAGAGATAGTAAGACATTCACACCAACAAAACTGCCCTTCCTCCTTCTCTTATCCTTGGTAGCCTATTCTGTTAGACTTTTATGAAGTGTGGAGAAGCAGCTAGTGAGTGGGGGAAGAAATGGAAGATAAAGAGGATAAAAGCCAAATATACCTTCTCTAAGGACAGCTACCCACCTCGCCTTAGTGGGGGGTGGGGTGGGAGAAGGAGTCTAATCTTGAATGAAGATTGATGTGGGAATAGTGCCTTGGGCAGATACCTTCAGTAACTGAATTGAGATTGTGTTTTGTGACTTAACAAGGCAGAAGAACTACAAGAGTGAAATAAAAAGTTATGGTTTCACACTGTTTTCAGATATTGGACAACATCATGCAGTGCAGGACCATGATCCCTGAGAAAAAGGAAGCAAATAAAGTGAGCCCTAAAACTGCCACTATTTTCTGCCTAAAGGTGATTTCCAGACTATAGGAGCAGGAAGGGGGAATCCAAATAGAGCCTGGACATCTCAATAAAGAACAGAGACAGATAATGGCGTTCAGGGAGACCAAGTTACATGTGGCTAGTGGCTACCATATTGGACAACACTACTCTAGATTGACGGGTGAAAATGGAAACAAATCCAATGAAATTAGACAGTGGTTGTCTCCAACTGGTAAGATTTTGCTTTATTTATATCTATGTTTACCAATTTTTTCTGGAATAAGTATATATTCCTTTAAAATATTTTTAAAACCTTATTTTAAAATGTATACATTAAATTCCTAATACCTAAAAAAAATTTATTGTTCCAGACAATATTTCATCTCTCTCCTCTGAATAAATTTGAAAAAGGTCCTAAGAGACCAAAAAAACCCCAAAATCCATGTTTTTGGTCACATCCAGTGAGCTGTGCTTGTCTAATCAACTGGCTGCACTTTGAAAATTCTTTTCAACTACTGACAATGATTTCCGACACCTCTTCTGTAATCCTCATACCACATGAGTTCTTTCAATACTGTCCACACAGATTTAAAGCACGTTTCACTTGAAAAATCAAGGATTTTATAATATGCTTGCCAGTGTTGTCACATGACTCAAGTTTGAGTGTTAAAGAAACTAGGTGTCCATGAATCCCTTTCTCATCTCAAAGACTTTTGTCAGTGATCTTGGGAGGGATTTCTGTGTTTGGTGGGAGAAAAGCAATGTTGATTAAATGACTTGGAAGTTCCCTTTCAATGTTGAGACATTTTATTTCCCAAAGGCAGGGATGGATGGAAAAGGGGCAGAAACTAAAAAGCCCCCTGATGGACAGGTGGTCATGAGGGCTATACCAGCAGCTACTTTTTGGTGACTCCTGTGCACAAACTGCCTCTCTTTGCTATTTTGGGGGTAACTGCCCCCAGTTAGTTCCCCTTGGAAAGACAAACAACATTAAAACTAAAGAAAGTTTCACAGCTCACTCTATGGCATTAGAATTATCACCCAACAAAATCACTGTCTGCAGCCAAAGGACACCTTGTCACAGTCAGAGCAAGTCTGGCTGAAGGCATCTTGGGGAAAAAAAGAAGCCTGTCTAGACAGATTGGAATGTCTCATGTGCCTAATTAAACAGTCCCTCTTAGAGCCCGTGCTATGTGAAAAGTTTGCTTGTTTATTAATGACTTCTGGAACATACCTTTAAAGAGGTGTCATGTACTTCATCCCCTTCCATGGATTCATGGGAATTGGGAGCCCAAAAGGGCCCTAGGGATCAAATAATCCACTTTTATAAGTTTCCAGAAGAGAAAAACTGAAGATCAGAGAGAATAACAAGGCTGAGCAGAGAGTTGGTGGCAATGACAACATGAGAATCCAAGTTTCCGACACTTGGTCCAGTGCTCTTTCCACCATGCCAGCCTACCTGTTATGTCAACAGATGATGTGACCACCCCTAAGGATGCTGTTGGGAAGGATCCATGTGGCAAATTATTCCCCTATAGGACTATATTATTTATTAAAATTCCTGGTATCCTTTTGGGCTGTCAGTCTGGCTTTTTGCTTTAAAACTATAAATGTCCCTGAATGGAGTAACAGAACTCAGTCTTGTATTCTCCTAGAAGCAGTTTACTTTGGAGATGATTCTGGGGAGCACTAGTGTGGGAAAGGGGAGGAGACAGTTAAAAGGAAACCAAGAGAGGTTTGCTGTTGAAAAGGTGACTGCTATAGGCGACCAAAGCTCAAGCCCTTTGGGAAATTCTGAAGTATATTCAACATTTCCTCCAAAGTTGTTCCATCAGAAGGGTGAGGAAGTTAGGGCAGTTATCTTTCCACTCTTATCTGCCATTGGTTGACAGCCACTCCCAGGGACCATAGACTCCCACGTCTTGTCTGTCATGCTTGAGCCAGGCTCTAAGGCAGAGCTACCAGTGTTTGCAGTAGGTTCCCATGGACACATCCTGGACAGGGAATACAAGGAAGGCACTGACAATAACTGTGCTGAGTTATCTATCAGTCCTCAGCTTAGCATAAACTAGACTGATCGCTTGTCCCCATGATATCTAAAGACAGAACAGTGAGGAAAATGGTAGATTTGTTGGGAATGGGAAGAATCGTGACAAAGACTTTGGGTAAAAAGAGCAGTGCCCAGAATATAGCAGACTCATATGGTTTAAGATGAGTTTACACACAGGGTTCTGGGGGTCTGACCTGTTTATAGGTTACTTGACACATTTTAATGAATTAAAGCCAGTGATTTATAGTCACCAGCCTGCCTACAACCGTCCTCCCCACTTCTACTCCCAGCACCAATTTTAGACAAAACACGGGGAACCAGGGAGTAAAAGATACCATAAAACTCACTTTAACTTAAACTATCTCAGTCTGTTTTAGTTCAGGGCAAACATTTCCATTCTATTTTATTTTATGTAATTCAATTCAATTCATTTATCAATTGCATTTTGTGTGCTTTATAAATGTGTTTTTATGATTTTTCTTTGAGTAAATCACCTTGCAGTAGCTTTGTTAAATGAATGGGGCATCTTGTGTCTGTTTACTGTTCTCAGTCTCCAAATATGTTCCTACCCTGCTAATCAATCAATCAATCAATCCATCAATCCATCAGTCGATCAATCAGTATTGCTTAGGGGGAAGCAAACTGGACTTGAAATGAACTTTCCTCTGTTCTGATGCATCACTCAGTACCTATTTAGTCAGCAAGTCATTGGGAAATCCATATCACTAAGCTTTTCTTTCTGAAAAATAAGGTACCTAGTATGTAACTGTTTGTATTCTGTGAGGGATTCATGGCCTAAGAACTAAGAGAGCACTTTGTAAACTGTAATGCACTTAATATTTGTATTTATTCTGCAAACATTATCTCAGTGCCTGCTACGTACCAGGCACTGTGATAGTTACTGGATACAAGGTGATAAAAAAACCCTGATCCTCACTTTCACGAAATTCACAGTCTAGAGATATTCATTGACATTGCGACTATTCACAACACAGTGTAGGAGGCACAAATACATACAGCATACCATCCCTGTTTTTATGGATTTTATGATCTAGGGAAGAGGAGGGAAAGTTGAGGAAAAATAATAAGGCAGTATGTGTGGTTCTAGTGTAGTTCTAAGGTACATAGAGAAAGAATTATTTGGGGCATGAGTAGGATTTCAATAAAATAAAGTGGGGAAAATATGGGTGTAGGATCCCATAATTCACTTTTTGCTCCCCTCTCCCAGGTTCTGAGCTCCTTTGCCTCCAAAGCCTGTACCTGTGTCTCTTCATTGGAGGCCTGCCTTTGGCTCTCCCCACACTTGCAGACAGCTATAAGTACCTGGCAGTTTACATCCCTGGGGCAGCCCTAGTTGATGACTAATTAACATGGGAGTATGAAAGCTTGACTCTTTTGCCTAGGATTGGGACTAAGTTGGAGGCATAATTTATACTTAAGAGCTCCCCTTAAGTTACCCTCTCTGGGACTCTGCCTGAAATCACACCCTTGCCTGGCCTCTTCTCTTTTTCTGTAGTGCTTCCCCTGCTCTTACTGGTTTCTCTTGGGCACACATCCTTCATAAATTGCTTGCATACAAATTCTTGTCTCACAGTGTGTTTCTGGGGAATGCAACCTAAGACACTGGACATTTCAGGTGGAATCGATGGCCTTGGGGAGACTGCAATTTTAGGAAGGTGGAAGGTATGAGTGAGGAAGAGCGTGGTTTATGGTTTGTGACTGGAAAATGTGAATTTGACATTAAACCATGTCAAATTCACTCATTCATGAAATATTTTTTGGGCATTTTCTATGACCCTAGCACTGGTTTTAGTCCTTGGGATATATGAGTGAAAAAAAAAAAGGGTGAAATCTATTATTTGGTAGAGCTTATAGTCTGATGGGAGAAAAAGAAAATAAGGAATAAACATGATAAGTAAGTCAATTTTATATGCAGTATGTTAGAGGATAAAAGTTGTGTAAAGAATATGGATGTTTATTGATTTCAAATAATTTAGGGGAAGATTTTGTTAATAAATCATGGGGAGATGATTTGTGATCTTGAGTTTTCAATTTTTTAAAAAAATATTTATTGAAATATAGTTGATTTACACTGTTGTGTTAGTTTCAGGTGTATAGTAAAGAGATTCAGATACATATATATATATATATATGTTTTATTTTAGATTCTTTTTCATTATAGGTTATTACAAGATATTGAATATAGTTCCCTGTGCTATGCAGTAGGTCCTTGTTGGTTATCTACTCCACTTACAGTAGTATGTATGTTTTAATCCCAAACTCCTAATTTATCCCTCTCCCACGTTCCCCCTTTGGTAACCATGTTTGTTTTCTACGTCTGTGACTCTGTTTCTGTTTTGTAAATGAGTTCTTTTGTACCATTTTTTCAGATTTCACATATAAATGATATCATATGATATTTGCCTTTCTCTGTCAGACTTATTTCACTTAGTATGATAATCTCTAGGTCCATCCATGTTGCTGCAAATGGCATTATTTCATTTCTTTTTATGGCTGAGTAGTATTCCATTATGTATATATACCACATCTTCTTTATCCATTCATCTGTGTTTTTTTATCAATGATCTTATTTCAACAGCTAGAGTTTTAGAGTAGACCTTAGCAGTGACTTAGAGACACTGTCTTAAAGTTTGGAAGAGGGTTTTTGTATTATTTATATGTTGTTGTATAACAAATTATTCCCAAATGTAAAGAAAATTTAAAAGAACAGCTTAAAAGAACACTAATTACCTTGGAGCTTTTGTGGGTGAGGTTTCTCCGGCTCGGGGTTTCTCACAGGCTTCAGTCTAGAGATTGGCCAGAGCTGCAGACATTTCAAGGCTGGACTGTGAGAAGATTAGGGGATTCGTTTCCAGGCTCACTCAGATGCCTGCTTGATGTAGACAGCAGTTCCGTGTCACGTGGCTCTATCTATAGGGCCTCTCACAACATGGCAGCTTATACCCCCCAGAGTAAGGGCCCTAGGCAGGAGAGAGACAGAGAGAGGGAGTCACAAGAGAGGGGAGCAAGTTACAGTCTTTTTGTATTCTTATCTGGGAAGTGACTTCTCATCACTTTTGCCATATGCTATTCGATAGAAGCAAGTCTCTAAGTGCAACCTATAAACAAAGGGTAACACAAGAGGATGAATACCAGGAGACAGGCATCACTGGGGGCCATTTTATAGACTACATACACAATGATATTTTGTTTATATTCTAAATACTAGAGAATTTACTAGATCCTTGTTTTCTGAGAAATGGGGACTTGACATTCAGTTATCTCCAGCATAATTACTGGATTGATTATTGCACATAAGTTTCAAGACAAGTTATCCCAATTCAACTCAATCTTATAATAAAACTTGACTTCAGGAAACCTATTTCATTCTCTAAAATGTAATGTTTGTCATACAGCTAGGTCTTTGCATTGGAGTATGCAAAGTTGATTACTTAATATAAAAAATCTTATGTTCTTTTGGTAAACATTGTACTGTAGGCTTTACTGCGTTCTACTTCTCGAAGTAAGAGAATAATTAAGTTTAGAATAGAAGTGGATTCTTTCTTGATGAAAATTGCCATTCCTCCTAGGGATCTCCTGTCCAAACATTACAATGTGGTCAGCTGGTGTTCCATTCTCTACCTTCTGGATGGTTAGTTTTGATAATTAACTTGGTGTGGGCTTAAGCATCACATTGGTATTGGTTCCAGGTATTTGGTGGTTGTAAAAAGGTGAATTTGAACCTACAGAGGTCTTATTTGTAATTAAAATGATAGTAAAAGCTAGGGATTGAAAGATAAACCACTAAAAATCAGGGGTTCCTGAAACCCCAAAATCTTGTTTTGAGACTTAACAAAGGTTTAATGATGAAGGTCATATTATCAATAAAGTTGCTAAAAAATATACACTATCCCAACCTCATCACCCAAGCGACATTTCCTTTGGAAATTATCCTTCTTTTCCCACGTTTACCCAGATGGAAATAACTTCAAATTGTGGAGCAGTTTCGAGGCACAGAGTTTGGGAGGAGGAATTGAGATTGGGAATTATTTTCCAACCTAATCTTCCTTTTAGCGAATACACATTTGGAACAAGTGACCAATAGAAGGGTCATGTAAACGAAAGAGAAATATTAGGGTAGGCAAGGAAAATACAGCTACATGGAGGAGAAAGGCAGGGAGCATTTCTGAAGGAAAAGTATAAATCAAAGGTTTCTTTTTTTTCCTTTTATGAGAGGCCACCCGGATGGTCAGGGTGCCAAGCTGGCCATGATGTTGTGAAAAATAACAATGGAGGGGGCAGGATGTCATAACGCAAACATCATCTTGAATAGGAAGGAAGGGAGGCTGCCTCTCCCCCTGCCCCAGGTCTTCACTGTCTTCTCCCTGCCCCATACCCCTCCTCTGGCAGTTTCTTTGCATGATCCTGGTTGGTCCTGGATGGCCCCTGACACCTGGTTGAATGATAAACACAAATGACTGTGGTGGTCCTGTCAGCCCCAGATTTTTGTAAAATAACTGCTGATCTACAGCATAGGATGGAATTGTTTTCCCATACTACCCCACATCTTTGCAGGGACATGCGTTGGAGTCTACCTTGCACTGTCCTTCCCCACATCATTGTCAGGTCTTAAGTAGCCCGGAGTCATGAGAAACACATCTTAGCACTGCACCTAGAGTCAGTTACAAATCAAATACTATGCTTACAAACTCTTAAATTTTGAAAAGAACACTTTACAGTGATTTAATATTTATGCATGGCATGCACTTGGAACTTTGATGATTTATTCAGATTTTATAACTTAGAGTAAAATATAAATTACTATTAAGTGATATATGCATGTGTGTGTGTGTGTGTGTGTGTGTATTATATAAAAGATTTCTTTTCCCTGTATACGGAATGTCCAAGGTACTGGAAGAAAAAATGCATCAGTTTTCCTGCATGTTTGCTTTTTTTTTTTTTAATAGTCTCCATAAATCCAGGGAACTCCTTCCTGGACCACTAGCCTCTTTCAATAGAAGCATGTTTTCACTGGGATTTCCACGTTCATAATTATTCCTCTCATTTCTCTGCTGTGAGAAGACAAGCTGGTATTTCATTGCTTTGGGGAAGTTAATAATATGGTAGGCAAAACATCAGGAAAAATTATAATGAATGAAGCTATACAAATCAGAGGGAAACACATGTCGCTGTTCTAAAATGTTCTTGTCATAAATCTTGGAAATTTCACTATGGTCACAAGCAAATAACTCTTTAAGGCATAAACACTCAATTAATTAGACATAATATGCTATATAAGTTTGGAGGAGTTCTAAGTAGAGAAATGGTCAAATAATGGTACTTGAAACCACTGGCAAAGAGGAGTTCATCTCTTATTTGAAATTTCTCAACTGGAATGAGACCTTTCCACAGCCCTCGTTAAAAGAACTGCCTACATAGTTTATAAATATAGTATTACTTACTCCTTATTTGGTAATGGTGATCAAGTCTCACACCCAGACTTAAAAAAAAATCTTTTCTTGTCTTAAATTTCTATCTCTTGGGATGTCTCCTGAGGAGTTGTTTGAAGAGTTCTGTTTTCTCCATTATTTCCAATTTATGGAAGCGTGGGTTTTATTATCCTCCTGCTCCTCTTAAGTTTCTTGAACCATTTTTATATGGTGCTTAAGAGGACACATCTCACCTGACTGATATTTTGTAATCCTTAAATAGCTACTTCTCAAATATGACTCTGAAAATACTCTTAATAGAGGGGCAAACATTTCGAGAAGCAAAAAGCTTTTTTGGACACCAGGGTGAGCTAGGTGGCTATTCTGCAGGGATTCATATCACTTCATGCCTCTCACTGTATTCACTGTAATTAACTGAAGGTAGTTTTTAGTATATCTCTGCTTCCTACATATTTGGGACTATATTGCCTTCATCCTGTGATCATAATGGCTAGCACTTTACCTGGAAAAGAGTAATGTTCAATATATGTTTTATACTTGCACTTGTTCATTAATTCATTCATTCAGAAAATATCTATTCCATGCCTGCTACTGGGCCTGACACTGGAGAGCTATGATGAACCAGATACAAAAGGATCCACTGGATCTGAGTGTTCACTATGTTTTTATATGTTTAGATGAGTAAAATAAAAATAATTCTATAAAAGGAAGGACCTTGGAGATTTGCTCTTCAGCTCCTTCACTGTATAACAAGGAGACTTTGACCTGAGTCAGAGTGTGTCTTATTTTTAGTGTCAGAACTGATTAGACCCAGTTCTTTTTCATTGTGTTTTCCCCAAACCATGCGGTCTCTACTTACTATCTTTTAATTGCACAAAAACATTTATAAAACTATGCAAATGTCATGGAACAGATGAAACAGCAGGCCTCTTTTGGGAAGAGTTGTTGGGCCAATTTTCTTCTTTTAGAAACCAGGAAAATCAAATCCATTGATACAGAAGCGTTGACTTAGACTTAAATCAAGAAAAAATTAAACTAATTATAGAAGTGATAGCTCTTAGTATTACGCTTAATGCATAATACTGTATAGAAGTTTTAGAACTATAGAATATTTTTCTATGAGGTAGAGAGAATAAAGAAAGGAAGATTTGTGTGATTCAGTTTTGCTGCATTAAAAACAACAACACCTCTCCCACCCCTCAAATCTCAAAGGCTATAACAACATACGTTTATTTCTCACATGTTGGTGACTGTGGGTCAGTAGCAATCCAGGAAGCAGGATGAAGGAGCAGCTCTTCTTGGGGACATGCTGTCTTCATGGCAGAGAGAAGTGAGCAAGAGAGAACCTGTAGAAATGCATGTAATGGATTTGGAATCTTCTGCATAGAGAGGGTGTGCATCAGGTCACCTTGCAAATGACATGCCCAAACTCAACATCCATGGGGTGGGGGATGTGTGCAATCCACTTGCAGGAATAGGGAGAAGATGTTTAGGAATGACAATAAAATCCACCTCAGAGGAATAGAATGTTTGTGAGGTGGAGTGCTGTCATTTTGGGCCCTCTTCCTTTTTCCCTGCCCTAAACAGCTTCAGCTTCTTTGTTACACAGTGGACTCTTTTATAAAAAATACAGTCATTTGAGGAGACAGGATTAGCGTCTCTCTCCTTAGGATGCTAGGGATCCAGACCTCTTGTGAAATTTTCATGTTCTCTTGTTTTCTACTCATTTTGTTTCCTAAGAACCTAACATTGTCTCAAATATAATGTAGGTTCCTCAGAAATGGGTGTTGTATAGAGTATGGTGGAAAGTTTGTAATCAGAAAAGGCTTAAAAGTAAGCATATTGTGGTTGTAGGGAATAGAGATGATGTTTACAGGCGATTTTAGAAACTAATATCCATAGTTTTAATTCTCTGTACTAAGAAATGATTTCCTGTGTGACTGTCTTCTTGTAATTCCCCTTTTACTAGAAACACAAGCACTGCAGAAGCAGAAACTTCTTCACATATATTTCTGTCATGTCAAGTTAGTATCTAAATACCCTGAGGTACCCAGAGAAAAATCACCCCAAAGTACTAACTATGCTGCCTTGAACATAGTAGGTCCTTCATAGATTTCTATAAGCTAATTTGCATATTATTTTAAAAAGGAGAGAAGCAGGACCTTTACTAATTAATCTATTAGTATATTCTGATATCTCTTGGCAGGAGGAGCTAAGATACAATGAGCAATTCTGAGGTTAATTCCTCTTAAAAATGAAAAAAAAAAGTATCAGAAGGAAGAGGAGTAGGAGGAAACAGAAGGAAAATATTACATGGAAGAAGCCTGAAAATTTTAGTAATTAACCAATCACTGAAATGGATTGTTGATATCAAGCATGTTCTGAGCATCTGAGTGACTATGAATATGAAAAGAGAGGGACCAAGAGGTCCATCTTCCTCATCCTTTGACACCTGGAGAATCATTCCAGAAGTCTTCAGGATACTCAGTACTGCAAATCCTGTCTACTACTGGACTCATGCTCTATTTCCTGAATTCTCCATCCTATCTTCTGCTGAGAGTTCTTGAAGACCAATCTTTATGGGCAGATGTTTTTTCTCATGTCACAGATGCTCTGTAGTTTAAAGGGGTGCTGTCTTAGGAAGAAAAAAGCAAGCAAAAAAGAAAGAGTAAAGTAGGTGAAGGGAAAGGAAGGAAAGAGGTCACCAGGAGAGAAAGAAAGGAAAGGGATAAGGAAAGGGACAGAGAGGAAAGGAAAGGAATAAAAATGCTGATTCTGAATTCAATGAAATGAAGTTCTGCATGATGGATGTACATCTATTGTATATGGACAATGAAAAGAAAGAAACCCCCACTTCTTGAAGACTTCCTGCTTGCCAAGTACTTTGCTAGGTGTTCTGCATCTATTGCCTTACTCAGTTTTTCTTTTCTTATATAAGTATTATGACATCCTCTTAGAGGTGAACACATGGTGGCTCAGGTAGGGTGGGTGACCAGAGGGCTAGTGCGTGGATCACAAATATTTTTCCCACTGCCATGGAGCTTGAACCTAACTGCTAGTAAATGTCCTGATTAAATAGACAGGACGTAAATTATTTAAATAGGCATGTGAGCCTGAAAGGCAGGTAGGAGATGCTGGGTGTCCTTGCTGATTTCAAGGAACCTGTTTGAGAAAACTGGGTCCAGAGTTGAGGGCTCTGAGTGATGACTATTAGAGTCAACCTGGTTTAACTGCAGGTCTCCAGTATTTGGGGTGAACATTAGTGTTCTGAGAAGAGGTAAACTGTGGTCAAGACTTGGTATGTGCTAGGTTATCTGCAGGGCTTCTCAGAGCCTTTAACATGATAACCTGTACCATTGCTCTCTTAAAAGGAGGTGCAACCTACAGAGATTCTCAAATTTATCTTACTCTAGCCCCTTTCCATCCATCTCTTGAGACTACTTGTTCACAAAACATACATTGCATTATAGTCCCTGGCTGAGACTTACAGTGGGAACTTGTCAAAACCGCTGCCCAGGACTCCATGCTCCTCCCTGGGCACTGTCTTCATCTCTTAATCCCTCCACATAGTTTCCATGAGACACGCCCTGTTCATGTCACATGATCCTGCACCTTTGCAACATAAATTGTTTCAAAAGTTAACACCTGACCAAATTTGAGCCATTCAGGATGTTTCTTCAGGAGTTTTACAACAGAAACTGAGCTTAGTATCTCTCTGGGTGCCTCGAAAAGAAGCAGGAAAAGAAGCAACTCCTCTTGGATCCCCCTGGCTGGAAAGTGAGAGACAAGGATGAAGCAGATGCACCAGGGGAAGTGGGTGGTGAGGCAAGAATAGTCTCCAGCCCTCTGCAAAGCACCAGCCTCAACTCTGCTCTCTTCCAATGCAATAATTACCAGGTCTGGAATCCCATAAGACACCTGACATCTTTCCATGGAATCCCCTTAATGTTTTAAGCTACTTTACTCAGAATTTCCGTTACATAAATAACAAAGTAATGCAATGGAATCAAAATGAATACCATGTAATCAAAGTATATCTCTATCTATCTATCTATCTACATATCTACCTATCTATCTATCTGAATTATTTAAAAGAAATACATCAGTTTTGCTTGCATGGAAGTAATAACAACAATGACAAAAACAAAAATGAAAGAGGGACATAGACCCATAACAGTAAAGTGTAAATGGGACGGAGAGAGAAAGCAGTTAGTAAGCCATCAGTGAGGTTCTAGGGATTTAACAGGAGCAGATTGCATTTCCTCCAACAGACTGAAAAATTCCTTGTATTATTCAAAAGTATTATCACATATATTTATTCATAACTGTTGTAGTCTTCTTCCTCTCCCTCTCCTTCTCATCCTCTTCCTCCTTCTTGCTGTAATTATTCACAAAGATCCAGGTGAAGAAACTGTCCTTGGTGTTGAGGACATACGGATATGTAAGGCATGGTCTCTGCCTGAAGGAGGCTCGCTGTTCATATGTAAAAATAACAAAAAATATACAACTGCATGATGGTGTGGTATTTTATACTTGTTGCATTCAGATCCATTCCGCACCTTTCCCCTAATCTGCTCTGTATCACAGGGAGTGACCTCTATAAACTGCATGGCCAGCCTCCTTCATCAACTTGTCAGCAAAGACCCTTTCAGGAGATTGGACAGCAGGGAAAGTGAGAATGGCAGTCTGTCTGCTCTCCTCTCTGCTGTCAGTATTTGTGGCTTCCCTGGTGTTCCAACTCTTGTGGGCAGCTGCCCACTTCAGGGTGGATTATAGATTCTGAGTTCTGGTGACACAGCCTCCACCATTTGCCCCTCTGGCTCAGCAGGGATAATGGCTTCTGGCATTGTTAACCTCTGCATGGTCTCACTGTGTCCTGTTTGTTCTTCTAGCCCTTCCAATGACATGGTAACTAGTTCCTTATATTAAATGGCCCCATTTTGCTCTCTGGCATGGCTTGCTTTTTTTCTGACTGGGCTCTGATACATCATCTGAATGAGCTAGAAATTCTAATAGAAGAAACCAGAAAGGGAGGCAGATCACAAAATTCATCGTAGTGAAGGTGACTATGAACTGGCTTTTGAGAAATCATAGACATTGAGCACACAAGGAAAAAAAAGAAAAACTAAAAGTAACTGTATTTTACCTTGACTCTGTGGTTCATTGGGTAAAATTTTTTATATAGAAAAGCTGGGGCCAGGCTGTGAGCGTCTGTGCGTATGATATCTGTCCAATTATAGTTTGGATGTACTCTAGGTACAATGAGAGAACCAACATACCAGGGAAGCAGGGAAAGGTGACCTCATGGGGCAATAAATAAATTTTGCTGATTGGAGCAAAAGGAACAGCCAGAAACAGAAAAGATGCATAAGTAAAAAAGACTTTCAAAGACCAGAATCAATAATACTGTTTGTGATGCTTTGTTATTACTTTGGAGAGTTTACCCATCTGCTAGCCTATGTAATGTGTTTATTCCTTCATTTATTCTTTCATTTAGCTGACATCCCCTGAGCCCAGGCCCTACGTCAGGCTCTGTGCTAGGCGTGGGCACATAGTGACCAAGGAGACTCAGTCTAGCCCTCCCAGCACTCAGAGCCTCGTGTTGAAGAAAGGAAGGTGATGGGGAATGAAATGAGGACATCGTGTGCTGGGGAAAGAGGTCTGGGAAGTTTTGAGAGGTATGCAGATGAAACTGCCAAAACTTGGTAACAAGTTTGGTGTTGATGGAGAGTGGAGAATCAGGAATAAATTTCCAGAGCTTCAGAATTGCCACAGGCTGTGTAGGTAGTGGCACATGGCAATCCTATGACAGATATGGATCAGGGAGATGAGTGAACCCTGGGGCTGACAGGTGTGGTGGTCATTGAATGACTGAGGAAAGGCTAGAATTCACACCAAGAGGAAGAGCACTGATAGCTAGTTGCTTTGTTTTCATTTTACAGATTATTGGGGGATGAGAAAAGGATGGAGACTCAAGGCCATAGGTGCTTGTGAAAATGCATATTCTGCTTTGAAAGGGCAAGGGTTTTGTGTCTTACCTTGTGGGGGTTAAAACCTACTTTCATCACTTAACTATTACATGGCTTTGAGCAAATTGCTTCTCAGCCCCAGTTTCTTCACCTCCAAAGAGTGATGTTCCTGGATGAGATGAGTAATAACAACACTGTCGAAGAGCTGAGGTATGGTTCACTGGGATATTGAAATGAAAAGGGCCTGATTACCTGCCTGGTACATGGTAGGTGTTCCCAAAATGTTAATTTTCATTCACCACTTGCTTTGTTAACCCTGATGTAAGGTTTCATATTTTAAAACATCAAGGGAATAAACTATTCTCTTTTTTTAGAAGATGATAGCTATGTGCCTCATAAGTACTCAATCAGGGAGGATTTCAATGGAAAATTCCATATTTTGAATGAAAAAAATAAAACAACAAAGTCCTTAAGTGTGTCCCAGACATGCAGGCATAACTAGAAATTAAATACATTTTAAAAAAAAGCTCAGTTTGCTCCTCCAACACTTGGAGATATTTTCAGGTATTTGAGTTTCTTCTACGTATAAAATATACAATCTTTTTGTAATACTGGCAATTTGGTGACAGATGCTGCTGAAATTCCATATAATAGAGTATGTAAAAGCGAGGAAGCAATTAAGGCATTTTTAGTTCCCTCTGAGGCTTGCAAAAATTGCTTAAATATAGCTATCCAAAACAACATACATTTTTTATCAAAGCCAAATTTAAATGTTATTTAATGCTCAACCTTTTGGCCGGGAATAGATGTCAAGTTTTCCTTTTTATTGCTATTTTTAATTTAAACAAATGTTGCCTTGGATTGCTTTCCCTTTAGTAGAATGTTTGTGAGTCTCAGAGGAAACTCCAAGCATGCTTTTTACTTGCTGTAGCATTTACAAAGAATACTGGCTTCTCTAGTTGAAGGGAATGTTGCAAATATCAAATGCATGCCATAGCAAATGGTTTGGTCATTTCCCACTTTTTTCTCCTTTATGTCTCTGCCATTTGGAATCCCAGCCACCTTTCAAGGCCCAGCTCAATTTGCTTGTAGTGGAAAGAGCCTAGAGTTAGCCGCTACAGGGAAAATTGTAATAGTGATGCTCGCAGGCTCTAAACTCAGGCAAGTTCTTCATTCAAGTTCCTTGGGTTACTTTATTAAACTTGCCGATCATCACTCTTTCCTTCCATGGTACTTCATAGGATTGCTGAGAGGAGAACAAATGTAATGGTCAGCTCTTGTTATTGTGGCCCAGCATCTACTCCTCCTTTGTCTGGGAATAGCACTACAATTGTACTTTGGATATCTCCATGAAGAGACTGCCCATCAAGGTGACCTCCCTCTCCTGGCCAAGAGGTGGCCGTGTGACAAAAGTGAAGCCAATCAGAGGTTCTCTTCCTGGAATTTGAGCCTTAAGGGGTGGGACACTAAGACGGAAAACACTTGGAGCTGTTCCTGTGGATGACTGTGCCTTTAAGTCATTTGTATGCCCTACATGGATCTCTAGAAAGCATCCTGGGTCCTGATCTTTGCTAAACCTAGCTCTTCAGTTTTTCCTTCAATTTGATGAGCTACTCCCTGTATTTCCAGTCATTTTTATTTTCTTAAGTTATACATAATTTATTTATATTTATTACAATCAAAGAACTGCCAATAAATATTAGCTCCTTCACCTTTTTCTTCCCTTCAACAAAAAAAAATTGTGTTCTTCTCAAATGAATAGGCATGCTTTCCTTCCCAGTGTCAGGGACAGTTGCTTGTATCACTATTGATTCTTAGTCCATTATGCCTTGTGGGAGCAAGGAGTCTGTGCTCAGTGTCAGTGCTCTGTACCTGCTGGAGCTCTTGCCTTACTGACTTGCTCATCTTCCCAGGTATGTGGCCCTGCATGAGAACACACATCCTGAAGGGCTGATTTCCCAACAAAATGGCATCCAAGCCAAATGTCCTTGGGAAATCCTGAGGTCTGCAGACTCTGGGGCTGGGTAATTCCATGGTAAATACAAATCAAATCAAATGAGAACAAAATGTTTCACACTCAGAATTTTCTAAATTAATTTGACCACAGATACCACCCCCTACCTTTAATATTTCTTTGGGTAAGGATGCAGGGAGGATGGGTCTGCTGAGAACACAGTCACAGATGTGGCATTTTCTCATCTTCTAGAACCGAGGTGCATAGTACCAGTGTTTTTGGATCACCCCAGTTTTCTCAGTAGAATCCAAACTGATTCATTCACTATCATTACAACTAAATATTTTTTCAATAAATGTTCACTGAGGATCACTTTACTCAACAGCTAAATAGCTACTTTGTACTAGGCTTTGCTCTGGGGTCTTGAGATACATGGATGAATAAAATGCAGTTTCTGCCCTCTAGGGGCTTACACAAAGTGGGGAGCCCAACACAATGGTGGTGATGTCAACAAACTACAGCAGGTGCTGGCACATAGCAGACATGGGGGTGAAGGGAGAGTAGGAAGCATGTCATAGCTGGGTGGGGATGGCTGGGGGAAGCCTTTGGGGTTGGCACCACGACTAAGCTGTGATGGTGAATAGGGGGGATGAATAAGAGTCTCAACTCACAGATATAGAGGACAAACCAGTGGTTACCAGTGGGGAGGAGGGAGAGGTACCATAAGCGTGGTGGTTGAGAGATACAAAGTATTGAGTGTAAGATAGGCTCAAGGATGTATTGTACAACATAGGGAACATAGCCAATATTTTGTAATAACTGTACATGGAAAGTAACCTTTTAAAATTGTGTAATAGCTGATTCACTTCATTATACAGCAGAAACTAACACAACATTGTAAAGCAACTATACCCCAATAAAAATATTTTTAAAAAATCTAAAAAAAAGAGTAACTGTCTTTAGTAATAATAATATCATACATATATACTGAGGGTGGCCCTTTATGTGTGTTTGTACATTTAATCCTTACAGCAACCTCATCACTAGGTACTGTTGGTATCACACATTTTACTCATGGTTACCAAAGGAAAAAGGAGGGAGAGGGATAAATTAGGAGTTTGGGATTAACATATACAAACTACGGTATATAAAATCGATAACCAATAAGGACCTACTGTGTAGCACAGGGAATTATACTCAATATTTTTTAATAACTTGTAAGAGAAAAGAATCTGGAAAAGTATATATATATATATGTGTGTGTGTGTGTGTGTGTGTGTATGTGTATATATATATATACATATGTATATATATGTGTATATATATACACACATACATATATATATATATATATATATGAATCATTGTGCTGTACACCTAGAACTAACACAACATTGTAAGTCAATACAAACTGCACTTCAATAAAATAATAAGAAACTGAGGTGCAGAGAGAAATCTATATTTGAGCCCCCATGCCCCCAGGCTCAAGACAGAGTTAAGTATTTTCTCTTTCACTGTACCTCACATCCACGTTTACTATGAATCTTACCCCATGTTTTTTATTTTCTTAAACATCTTTATTGGAGTATAATTGCTTTACAATGGTGTGTTAATTTCTGCTTTATAACAAAGTGAATCAGTTATACATATACATATGTTCCCATATCTCTTCCCTCTTGTGTCTCCTTCCCTCCCACCTTCCCTATCTCACCCTTCTAGGTGGTCACAAAGCACCGAGCTGATCTCCCTGTGCTATGTAGCTGCTTCCCACTAGCTATCTATTTTATGTTTGGTAGTGTATATATGTCCATGCCACTCTCTCACTTTGTCAGTGCTTACCCTTCCCCCTCCCCATATCCCCAAGTCCATTCTTTAGTAGGTCTGTGTCTTTATTCCCATCTTGCCCCAGGTTCTTCATGACCCTTTTTTTTTTTTTTAGATTCCATATATATGTGTTAGCATACAGAATTTGTTTTTCTCTTTCTGACTTACTTCACTCTGCATGACAGACTCTAGGTCCATCCACCTCACTACAAATAACTCAACTTTGTTTATTTTTATGGCTGAGTAATACTCCATTGTATATATGTGTCACATCTTCTTTATCCATTCATCTGTTGATGGACATGTAGGTTGCTTCCATGTCCTGGCTATTGTAAATAGAGCTGCAACGAACATTGTGATACATGACTCTTTTTGAATTATGGTTTTCTCAGGGTATATACCCAGTAGTGGGATTGCTGGGTCATATGGTATTTCTATTTTTAGTTTTTTAAGGAACCTCAATACTGTTCTCCATAGTGGCTGTATCAATTTACATTCCCACCAACAATGCAAGAGTGTTCCCTTTTCTCCATACCCTCTCCAGTATTTATTGTTTGTAGATTTTTGATGATGGCCATTCTGACTGGTGTAAGATGATATCTCATTGTAGTTTTGATTTGCATTTCTCTAATGATTAATGATGTTGAGCATTCTTTCATGTGTTTGTTGGCAATCTGTATGTCTTCTTTGGAGAAATGTCTGTTTAGGTCTTCTGCCCATTTTTGGATTGGGTTGTTTGTTATCTGATATTGAGCTGCTTGTAAATTTTGGAGATTAATCCTTTGTCAGGTGCTTCATTTGCAAATATTTTCTCCCTTTCTGAGGGTTGTCTTTTGGTCTTGTTTATTGGTTCTTTTGCTGTACAAAAGCTTTTAAGTTTCATTAAGTCCCATTTGTTTATTTTTGTTTTTATTTCCATTTCTCTAGGAGGTGGGTCAAAAAGGATCTTGCTGTGATTTATGTCATGGAGTGTTTTGCCTATGTTTTCCTCTAAGAGTTTTATAGTGTCTGGCCTTAAATTTATCTCTTTAATCCATTTTGAGTTTATTTTTGTGTATGGTGTTACGGAGTGTTCTAATTTCATACTTTTACATGTACCTGTCCAGTTTTCCCAGCACTATTTATTGAAGAGGCTGTCTTTTCTCCACTGTACATTCTTGCCTCCTTTATCAAAGATAAGGTGATCATATGTGCATGGGTTTATCTCTGGGCTTTCTATCCTGTTCCATTGATCTATATTTCTGTTTTTGTGCCAGTTCCATACTGTCTTGATTACTGTAGCTTTATAGTATAGTCTGAAGTCAGTTACCCCATGGTTTTAACTATTTTCTTTTTCTTTAACAGGATGTTTTTGTCTATCTAGGTCATAGGGATTATTCCTCAAAAGAATCAGTCCTGCCCTTTCAGTATTTGCTTCACCAAGAGTACTGCCTGGTATTTGTCAGGCTTTTCATAATTGCTTGTTTAATTATTTTCAACCTTGTAAAACTGGTCTTAGAGAAGTTATAGCCTTACATACCCTAAATCCTGAATTAAGATAGATTCTCCATAATTGAAGACTAAATCTTGATTGATATTTGGTCAAATTTCAGCCAATATTAAGCCAAATATATATATATACATACATACATACATACATATATATATTTATATATTTATTTCAGGCATAAATATTTGTTGGGTAGGTCTGAACTGAGATAAGGAAGTCTGTACAAGGCTCACATCCAGAGATTATAGAGACCTGGTTTCCAAAGCAGAGAGAAGAGGATGTGAAATTCTCGGGTAGTGGTGGCACTAGGGCCCATGTGACTGTCATCACAGGGCCCTTCTCCAGGCTGGGCTAGACCTGGCATGGCTGCTGTCAGTTTTGAAGATTTGGGGCCCAATTTTAATGATTAGCACTGCAGATGGTGACATATTTTTCTATTTGAGGTTACCATCTGAAATATCTTACCTCTATTAAATCTAATGATCTATAGTCTAGTAATTGCAGTTTTCCACTAATTAGATTGCTTAATTGAGGACACGGGTATTCAGAAAAATAAGTTGACTTCCTTGACCAAATGTTGGGCTATTATGATTTGTAATACTTCTCTTCCTTAGCATAAATTGCTATGCTCTGCTGATCTTGCCTGACACATAATCTAGAAAGTGTAACCAAAGAAGAAAAGAAATAAGTGACTGAGGGCATTGCCATGGCAGCTGAGCTTTAGCCTAGAGCAAGTTAAGGATGGATTCTACATTTTCCATGCTGACCTCCTTTGAGGTCATATCAAGTTGGACATCAAGAATCTCAACTCTAAGTTTTACAACAACAAAAAAGAAACATATTCTCTATTCCTCCCCAAAGTTTTAGGTTTCTAATGTTCATAATGTCCTACAGTCTTGGATTGTAATTACCAAGATAAATGACAAACTTATTTTAAATAAGTATGTTTCCTGGTACAGGCAGCCAGACAAGATGTTTTGGTCTATTTTCATGTGCCCTCGATGAGGTGCTTTGGCAAGGGCCTCTGAAGAAATTGTCATCCCTCTTGAGCACAGATCCTAATTTTCTGAAAAATGCTTCTACATCTTCCATATGGATTTTTCACATGTTCCATATCATCTTGGGCCAAAGAGGTCCAAGTTAAAAACCTAGATTAGCGTTTTTACCTGAGAGGTTGGTACTGCCATCATCATTGGGTTCATTACCTTCTCTCCTTCTCCTTGGCTTCTACCTAAACTGCTTTATCCATGGCCCTTTTTTTCTGGTAGCTGTTTGATATTTAAAGTACACACACACACACACACACACACATATGTAGTGAGCTTAGAAAGCTGTAAAGGGAGTCAAGTTCAATGCCCAGATTCGTAGAGTGGTAATAAAATGTCTTTGAGCATCAGATGATGTTTATCTACCCCACCCACTGGATGACCTGGGAAGAAACTTTACCCATAAATATTCAGTGTAACAAACACCAATGTTGAGGAGGAGTAGGAGGATGTGGAGTTCATCTCTCCCCACAACTGCATCAAGAATACATCTACAAATGGAAAAATTCTCAAAGAGCACTGGTTGAACACTAGCAGAGGACCTTGGACACCTAAAAGGACAAGAAAGATCCCAGCATAACCGGGTAGGACAAAAGAAAGAAGAAGGGAAAAGGAAGAAGACAGGAAATGGAATGGGACCTGTGCCTCTGACGGGGGAGCTGAGGAGGGAAGAGGTTCCTGTATCCAAGGAAGCCTTCTCACCAGCAGAGAGATCAGTTGGGACAGAAAGAGAGCTTCAGGGGCTATCAGAGGATAGAGCAGCAACCAGTCTGTGGCAGGCAGGACAGAGTGAGACATGCACAGATGGTCCATGCCACAGCCTTGAGTGAACCAGCTTGAGATGTGTGTCCGATGGTATGGATGCTGCAATGTGGGGTTTGGAGAGCAGACCCAGGGAGAGGACTGTTGTTGGCTCTGAGAAGATCACCTGAGGGGATGGGAGTGAGGAAATCTGCAACTGAGAATGCTTGTGGAGGAAAACCCAGAATGCCATAGAAGTGAAGAGCTACTGTTGAGTTATGTGCAAGGGGTGGGGCTGCCACTGCCCTTGCCCTTACCCATGCACTGGCCCCTGCTTCCCTTGGAACTAGGAAGGGCAGCCACGAGGGCTAGGCTCCCCCTCACAACCTGTTGTCACCTGGACTGGCTCTCTTGCACCCATGGTAGGACACTAGGAAGAGCCTCCACCAGGGCTGGCTCTCTTATGCCCGTTGCTGTCAGCTACCCCATACATCCCATCCCCAGTGCGGTTCCTGTGACCTTGGCCATCATGGCCTCCACAAGAGTAGGACTATGTCAGAGTCTGAGCTGCCTCCATAGCGCCCACAGCAGGTCCAGATCCATGATTATTGCAATCCTGTGACCTGACTTCAGTGAATCTATCCTGGTGGCCTGGTGAATGGTGAAAACACCTGAGAGACACCAGGGTCAATTGCTGGCATACTTACAGTTAAAGTAGGTCTGAGAGCAGTGCCAAAAACAGTATTCTGAGAGCTCACACAGTGGGTGAAAGATGACACAACAGAGCACACTCACTGGTGAACACTTCCAGAGGAGGAATACTCAATGGCTTCCCTCTCAGTGGGAGTGCTCCAATCCCACCTACCTCTCACTGCAGATCAGAATTTCAGGTAAGAAACAGATCTGGGGACCTCTACTCCAACAACTAGGGAGCAGACCCTACCCGTGAAAGGGCAGTGACAACCACAGAGCAAGGAGGAGGCCCTACTCAATATCTGGTCACCACAACATCAGTCACACCTCTATAAAGGGGACAACAGCCAGCATACACTGAGGAAAGAGGTGGCAGGCATCTATACTAAAAACAACCTTCACACCAAATAATATTAAACCCATGCAGGCTATACAGGGATATTTCCACATAAAATAGCCCTCCAAGAGAATCTGAGGGTCTGGAATCAGGTGGAAGAACCCCCAGAGCATTTAGCCTTGAAGACTAGCATTGCTTGAGTGCAGAAGCTCCACAGGGCTGGAGGAAACAGAGATTCCACTCTTGAAGGGTGCACACAGGCCTCATGTGCACTGGGACACAGTATAAAGCAGTATGTCCATAGGAACCTGGGCTACACCTACCTAGGAGTCTTGGAGGGTTGCGGGGAGGCAAATGTTGACTATAGCTCACTGTGAGGCAAGGACACTTGTAGCAGAAGCCCCAAGGAATATTGATCACAGTGAACTCTCCTGGAGGTCCACATTTTGGCACGAAGGCCTGGCCCCACCCAACAGCTTGCAGGCTGTAGTGCTGGAAAGCCTCAGGCCAAACAACCACCAAGATAGGAACACAACCCCATCCATCAGAAGACAGGCTGCCTAAAGTCATACTGAGCTCACAATCACCTCAAAATGCACCCCTTGGCATGGCCCTGCCCATCAGAAAGATAAGACCCAGCTCCACCCACCAGAAGGCAGACACCAGTACCTCCCACCAGGAAGCCTGTACAAACACTGGACCAACCTCATCCACCAGGGTACAGACAACAGAAGCAAGAGGAACTATGATCCTGCAGCCTATGGAAAGGAGACCATAAACACAGAAGTTTAGACAAAATGAGATGACAGAGAATTATGTTGCAAATGAAGGAACAAGATAAAAACCCACATAAACAACTAAATGAAGATGAGATAGGCAATCTACATGAAAAGTTTCAGAGTAATAATAGTAAAGATGATCCAAAAGTCTCGGAAAAAGAATGGAGGCACAGATCGAGAAGATACAAGAAATGTTTAACAAGGAGCTAGAAGATTTAAAGAACGAACAGAGATGAATAACACAATAACAGAAATGAAAAATACACTAGAAGGAATCAATAGCAGAATAACTGAGACATAAAAATGAATAAATGAGCTGGAACACAGAGTGGTGGAAATCACTGCCACAGGGCAGAATAAAGAAAAAAGAATGAAAAGAAATGAGGACAGTCTCAGAGACCTCTGGGACAATATTAAATGCACCAACATTTACATTAAAGGGGTCCCAGAAGGAGAAGAGAGAGAGAAAGGGCCTGATAAAATATTTGAAGATATTATAGCCAAAAACTTTCCTAACATGAGAAAGGAAACACTCACTCAAGTCCAGGAAGTATAGAGAATCCAATACAGGATGAACTCGAGGAGAAACATGCTGAGACACTTATTAATCAAACTGACAGAAATTAAAGACAAAGAAAAAATACTAAAAGCAGCAAATAACATACAAGGGAATCCCTGTAAGGTCATCAGCTGATTTTTCAGAAGAAACTCCACAGGGCAGAAGGGAGTAGTGTGATATATTTCCAGTGATGAAAGGGAAAAACCTACAACCAAGGATATTCTGCCCAGCAAGGCTCTCATTCAGATTTGATGGAGAAATCAAAAGCTTTACAGAAAGCGAAAGCTAAGAAAATTCAGCACCACAAAACCAGCTTTACAACAAATGTTAAAGGAACCTCTCCAGGTGGGAAAGAGACCAGCAACTTAAAACAACTTTTTACATATATAGAACTGCTATATGAAAACCTCCCGGGAACAGCAAACCCAAAAACTACAATAGATACACACACACAAAAGAAAAGCAACCCAAACACAACACTAAAGGTGGTCATCAAACCACAAGCGAAGAGAGCAAAAGAGGAAAGGAAGAAAAAACACCTACAAAAACAAACCCAAAACAATTAAGAAAATGGCAATAGGAATACACATATCGAAAATTACCTTAAATGTAAATGGATTAAATGCTCTAACCAAAAGGCATAGACTGGCTGAATGGATATAAAAACAAGACCCATATACATGCTGTATACAAGAGACCCATTTCAGACTTAAGGACACATACAGACTGAAAGTGAGGAGATGGAAAAAAGTATTCCATGCAAATGGAAATCAAAAGAAAGCTGGAGTAACAATACTCATATATGACAAAAATAGACTTTAAAATAAAGACTGTTACAAGAGACAAGGAAGGACATTACATAATGATCACGGGATCAATCCAAGAAGAAGATATAACAATTGTAAATATATATGCACTCAACATAGGAACATGTCCATATATAAGGTAAATGTTAACAGCCATAAAAAGGGAAATTGACAGTACTGCAATAATAGTTGGGGACTTTAACACCCCACTTACACCAATGGACAGATCATGCAGACAGAAAATTAATAAGGAAACACAAGCCTTAAATGACACATTAGACTTAATTGATATCTATAGGACATTCCATCCGAAAGCAGCAGAATATATATTCTTCTCAAGTGCATGTGGAACGTTCTCCAGGATAGATCATATCTTGGGCCACAAATCAAACCTTGGTAAATTTAAGAAATTGAAATAATATCAAGCATTTTTTATGACCACAATGCTATGAGATTAGAAAACAATTACAGAAAGAAAAAAACTGTAAAAAAACACAAACACATGGAGGCTAAACAATATGTTATTAACAACGAATGGATCACTGAATAAATCAAAGAGGAAATCAAAAAATACCTAGAGACAAATTTCAATGAAAACATGACAATCCAAAACCTATGAGATGCAGCAAAAGTAGTTCTAAGAGGAAAGTTTATAGCAATACAATCTTACCTCCAGAAATAAGAAAAATCTCAAATAAACAACCTAATCTTACACCTAAAGCAACTAGAGAAAGCAGAACAAACAAAACCTAATGTTAGTAGAAAGAAAGACATCATAAAGATTAGAGCAGAAATAAATGAAATAGAGATGAAGAAAACAATAGCAAAGATGAATGGAACTAAAAGCCAGTTCTTTGAGAAGATAAACAAAATTGATAAACTGTTAGCCAGACTCATCAAGAAAGAAAGGGAGAGCACTCAAACCAATAAAATTAGAAATGAAAAAGAAGATAAAATGGACCCCACAGAAATGCAAAGTATCATAAGAGACTACTACAAGGAACTATACACCAATAAAATGGATAACCTAGAAGAAATGGACAAATTCTTAGAAAGGTACAGACTTCCAAGACTGAACCAGGAAGAAATAGAAAATATGGACAGACCAATCATAAATACAGAAATTGAAACTGTGGTTAAAGAACTTCCAACAAACAAAAGTCCAAGGCCAAATGGCTTCACAGGTGAATTCAAACATTTCGACAAGAGTTAACACGTATCCTTCTCAAACTCTTCCAAAACCTGCAGAAGAAGGAACACTCCTGAGCTCATTCTATGAGGTCACCAACACCCTGATACCAAAACCAGAAAAAAGATATCACAGAAAAAGAAAAATACAGGCCAATATCACTGATGAACATAGATGCAAAAATTCCCCCAAAATACTGGCAAACTCAATCTAACAACACATTAAAAGGATCATACACCATGATCAAATGAGGTTTATCCCAGGGATGCAAGGATTTTTTAATATCCACAAATCAATCATTGTGATACACCACATTAAAAAATTTAAGAATAAAAACCATATGATCATCTCAATCGATGCAGAAAAAGCTTTTGATAAAATTCAACACACATTTATGATAAAAACTCTCCAAAAAGTGGGCATAGAGGGAGCCTACCTCAACATAACAAAGGCCATATATAACAAATGCACAACAAAAATCATTCTCAATGGTGAAAAACTGAAAGCATTTCCTCTAAGATCAGGAACAAGACAAGGATGTCCACTCTCATCACTGTTATTTAATACAGTTTTGGAGGTCCTAACTATGATGATTAGAGAGCATAAAGAAATAAAAAGGAATCCAAATTGTAAAAGAAGAAGTAAAACTGTCACTGTTTGCAGATGACATGATACTATAAATAGAAAATCCTAAAGATGCTACCAGAAAACCACTAGAGTTCAGTGATGAATTTAGTAAAGTTGGAGGATACAAGGTTAATACACAGAAATCTCTTGCATTCCTATACACTAACAATGAAAATCAAAAAGAAATCAAGGAAACAATCCCATTTACCATCACATCAAAAAGAATAAAATACCTCGGAATAAACTTACCTAAGGAGGTAAAGACCTGGACTCAGAAAACTATAAGGTAGTGATGAAAGAAAATAAGATGATACAAACAGATGGAGAGATATACCATGTTCTTGGGTTGGAATAATCAACAATGTGAAAATGACTATACTATCAAAGCAGTCTACAGATTCATAGCAATCCCTATCAAACTATCAATGACATTTTTCACAGAATTAGAAAAAAAAATTCACAATTTGTATGGAAACACAAAAGACCCCAAATAGCCAAAGCAATCTTGAGAAAGAAAAGCAGAGCTGGAGGAATCAGGCTCCCTGACTTCAGACTATACTACAAAGATGCAGTAATCAAGACAGTATGGTACTGGCACAAAAACAGAAATATAGATCAATGGAACAGGATAAAAAGCCCAGAGATAAACCCATGTACCTATGGTCACCTGATCAATGACAAAGGAGACATGAATATACAATGAAGAAAAGACAGTCTCTTCAATAAGTGGTGCTGGGAAAACAGGACAGCTACATGTAAAAGAATGAAAGTAGAACATTCTCTAACACCATACACAAAAAGAAACTCAAAATGGATTAAAGACGTAAATGTAAGGTCAGACACTATAAAACTCTTAGAGGAAAACAGGCAGAACACTCTCTGACATAAATCACAGCAGATCTTTTTTGACTGACCTCCTCAGTTAATGAAAATAAAACCAAAAATAAACAAATGGGACCTAATTAAATTTAAAATATTTTGCACAGCAAAGGAACCCAGTAATAAAACGAAAAGACAACCCACAGAATGGGAGAAAATCTTTGCAAATGAAGTGACTGACAAGGGATTACTCTCCAAAATATACAAATAGCTCATGCAGCTCAATATATTAAAAGAAAACAACAACAACTCAATCAAAAAAATGGTCAAGAGGCACATGAAAAGATGCTCAACATCACTAATTATTAGAGAAATGCAAATCAAAACTTCAATGAGGTATCACCTCACACCAGTCAGAATGGCCATCATCAAAAAACTCTACAAACAATAAATGCTGGAGAGGGTGTGGAGAAAAGGGAACCCTCCTACACTGTTGGTAGGAATGTAAATTGGTACAGCCACTATGGAGAACAGTATGGAGGTTCCTTAAAAATCTAAAAATAGTGCTACCATATGATCCAGCAATCCCTCTCCTGAGCATATACCCAGAGAAAACCATAATTTGAAAGGATACCTGTACCCCAGTGTTCATTGAAGCACTATTTACAATAGCTAGGGCATGGAAACAACATAAACGGAATTGATGGAAGAATAGATAAAGAAGAAGTGGTACATGTGTACAATGGAATATTACTCAGCCATAAAAAAGAATAAAATAATGCCATTTGCAGTGACATGGACGGACCTAGAGATTGTCATACTGAGTGGAGTAAGTCAGACAGGGAAAGACAAATATATGATATCACTTATATGTGGAATTTAAAAAAAATGGTACAAATGAACCTATTTACAAAACAGAAATAGAGTCATAGATGTAGAAAACAAACTTATGGCTACCAAGGGGGAAAGGGGGAGAGGGATAAATTGGGCGATTGGGATTGACATGTACACACTACTATATATAAAATAGATGACTAATATAAACCTAGTGTATAACATAGGGAACTCTACTCAATACTCTAATGGCCTATATGGGAAAAGAATCTAAAAATGAATGGATATATGTATATGTATAACTGTTTCACTTTGCTGTACACCTGAAACTAACACAACATTGTAAATCAACTATAATCCAATAAAAATTAATCAAAAATAAAACTCAAAGACCAATATTGAAACAAAGTGTACCTACCCTTTCCTCCAAATCTCTGCATGTAGCCATAGGGAGTAGAATCTATAGAAAAATATGCTGCATGAGGCATCTGGAAGACAGAGTCCCCAACTCAGCCTGTGCACTGCTGCCTAAAGTGCTATGTGGACCTTAGTGAAGTCTCTTGATCTTCCTACCAGTTCCTTCAACTTTCAAACAGTCCTTGTTTTACCTGTTTCAAAGATGTCGCATTAAAATGTCAATTCTCTTGGGATATGTCAAATATTACACATTAACACATTTTTGTCTCACCATGAGCAAGTAATCATTTAACCATCAGAGATTTTGTTGCTTATCAGAAATTGAAATTCTCATCTCTCCTTTCTTAATTGTTTTCTGTACGCTGGCCAGAAAAACAGCAAATTCTTTTAGGTGGCACAGCAAACTCAGGCTGTTTGTATACAATGACCATCATTTATCAAGAAGTACAATACATAAACCAGAGAGTGCTGAGTAAACAATAAAACAGAGAAACATTTTAGTTTGCCTTTTCTTTCAGTTAACCTTTTGCCCTCATTCTTTTTGATTAGTTTAGCATTTGAGTAGTCTATGTTCACAGGCTTAAATGTGTTCTTGACTTTACATAGTGCATGAGAGAGTGACCTGGGCAGGATATTTTTCCCTATGAGTACCTCTCACTGACTGGGAGGATGGCTGCTTCATTGAGGTAGTGACATGCCTCACTAGAGAAATTTCTAAGTCAGTCAGATGCATGTGAGTGCAATGTGTCTTCCAACGGGCGAGATTTCTAATGTAATTGTCTGCCTTTTGCTTAGAGTCATCAAACTACAACCTGCATTGGTGTTCTTCTAAGAACCATTTCCTTTTGGAGCAATCCCCATTTGGTACCAATTTGAATAGTAGTGTTTGTTATGGGTTGAATGTGTCTTCTCCAAATTCATATGTTCAAGTGTAACCCCCAGGACTTCAGAATGTGCCCTTTTTTGGAGATAGGGTTTTTACAGAGGTAAATGTTAAAATGAGGTCATTAGGGTGGTGGGCCATAATGTACTATGACTGGTATCCTTATAAAAAGGGAAAATTTGGATACAGATATACACAGTAGAGGGAAGGCGATAAGGAACATAGGGAGAAGATGCCATCTACAAACCAAGGAGAGAGGCCTAGAAAAGATTCTCCCTCACAGCCCACATAAGGAACCAATCCTGATGACATCTTGATTTTGGACTTCTATACTCCAGAATTGTGAGACAATGAATTTCTGTTTTTTAAGCCAACAAGTTTGTGGTACTTTGCTACAGCAGCCCTTGCAAACTAACACAGTGTTAATAGTGATATAATTAATAGTAATGGTTAATTCTAGCTAATAAATGTTGAGTGCCTACTACATTTCAGGTCTCTTACATATATAGTAATGTCACTGTTACGCAAGGTAGTCAGTGAAGATCTCTATCGGGGGTGGCTTTAGAGGATAGAAAATAAAAAGGAGATAACTTTTGAAATTGTGAAGAGAAGAATAGTCTTAGAAAGGGAATAGTAAATTCAAAGACTTTGGCAGGATATGTAGCTCAGCATATTAAAGAAACAGGAAGGCTAGTGTGGTTACATTAAAATTACTGAAGAGGAAACTGACACCAGAGAGATCAGAGATAAACCTGTTCAAATCAGTAGGGCTTGCTCTGCTATATTAAAATATAGCTTAATTCACTGGTATCAGCTAACATATGGAAGGTCTCTTCTTATAGGATGGTTCTCATATCAACACATTTCTACAAAATACTAGGTTTAGATTTGAAGAAAATCTTACACTTTTTTGAACCACCTTTACATTCAATACCTCAAGGACTTCTTTCCCAAATCCTGTGGTAGGTTGGAGGTAAGGGAAGCAAAGATTAAAGAGGAAAAGGATAATTCTTATTTCAAATGGGAAAACAAAGTCTCTGAGAATTTAAACATATCTTAGAGACTGAGTCAGGCCTGGAGCACATAAATTCTGACCCTCAAATCAGTATGACTATCCTTCCTCACACTGTGTATAAATAAACACACCACTGGGGATTTAGCATAAAAAGATCTGCATTGGAAATCTCCAGCTATTGAAATCCTGTTTATTCTTCATGGTCTCTACACAAGTACTACTTCATCCAGAAAGTCTTCCTATTTTTCTACTGAACCCAATCTCTCCACCTCCAAAATCCACCTCTCTAGGACACCACTTTATATGTTTCTGTGTGCATGTCTTATTTCCCTCACAAGAGAATAAATTTCATTCCCTTAATATCCTTCCACATGGTATGGCCTATTTTATATATATATATATATAAAACCAATGAATTAATTTGTGTGGAAGGACTGAATTAAAGGATTAAATAGACCAGAAATTTCACTTCTAGGTATCTACCTCATAAAAGTGTTCACACACAGACTTGCATGCAAATGTTCACAGCATCTTTATTCAAGATGGCTCTCAAACTAGAAGTAACTTCTTCATGCCCATCAACTAGAAAATGGATAGGCAAAATTTGGTGTATTCATGCAATGGAATAAGAAGGAATAGGCCACTGATGTATGCTGTTATGAATGAACCTCAAAAACATGTTAAGTGAAAGAAGCCAGACACAAGAAGCCACATATTATGACTCCATTTATATGAAGTGTCCAGAAAAAGAAAATTTATGGAGACATAAAGTAGATCAGTGGTTCTATGGAGCAAGGGGTAGGAATAGAGATTACTATAAATGGTATAAGGGATCTTACTGGGGGATGACCATTTTCTAAAACTGACTTATGGTAATGGATGTATCACTCAGTAAATTAAATACAGATTATTGAATTGTACATGTGAAGGGAAGGGATTTTATGATACATAAAATATACCTCAAGAACCTGTTTAATATTTATTTATTTATTTATTTATTTATTTTGGCTGCACCGGGTCTTAGTTGCAACACACGGAATCTTTTTTTTTAGTTGTGGCCTGTGGGCTCTTAGTTGTGGCATACGTGCAGGCTCTAGTTTCCTGACTAGGGATCGAACCTGGTACCCCTGCATTGGAAGTGTGGAGTCTTACTCACTGGACCACCAAGGAAGTCCCCAAGAATCTGTTTAAAAAATAAAAGTGGTATCCAAGTCTATTGTAGCTATTCTAGAATTTCAAAAGTTACAGAACAGTCTGTCAATTCATGTAACTATCAATAGTACCTGAAATCAGCTTAAGAAATTGTGACTCAGTAATCCTGTTTCTACTTTGTCTGTGGTGGGATAATATTCACATTTCCTCTTAATATAAAGAGTAAATACTTGCCATATATATAAAGAGTAAATACTGTGGTCTCCCTTCAACTATTTTTTGTATGTAAATGTATGAATAGAAGAACAATCAATGAATCCTGGTAACACTTGAAAAAACCCAGAGAGATTAATTCTACCAATGAGAGGCCCACGGCAGAAGATGGCATTGGAGTTGGCATTCTTGCTCTAAATACATTCATTGAATGTTTTCCTAGAAAAGACTGTAATGTTGTATGCCCTCTCTAGAAATAGCTCTTTAAGCCTTTTGCATAATGGAAGGTGGAGTAGTTTGCAAAGGAAAACATAATTAGTCACACAACCCCGTCCTTCAACCTGAATGACAGGACCATTTCCTAAAAAACAAGGCCACTCAAAATAGCATTAGGGTGTTCCCTCTTCTAGTGGGAAGGAGACTGGATCTTTTCACTGCAGTAGGTTTCAACTCTCAGAGGCAACATCCTCTTAGGCTTCAAGAATTGCTCCAAAAATCTACAAACTGTGTATCATATTAGGTTTTGAGCTATGTAGAAAAGGAAACACTTGCAGCCAGCTGGAAGAAACTATTTACTACTATCAGGTAATGGTACTTATTATTCTTGGGGGTATCAGCAGCAATCTTTGCCATGGTTTACCAGCCAACCTCCCCATGATATTGCAGGGAAGCTCTGGCAAAGTACCCAAGTCTCTGGCACACTTTGCCTGGCCACTTTTATTTTCAATATTGGGGTGAGAGTGTAGTAATTATGAGCATTTTCTGGTGGAGACATGATTTTGGCTTTTTTTCTTCATAATTTTTGTGTGGTATTATAAGACCTACTACTTCAAAAATAGTTTAGAATATCTTTTGGATAACTTGAAATTGAAAATTACATATATACAATTATATATATAACATATTACATGTTATATATATAATGAAATAATCAGAATGTAGCCAATATCAAAGAGATTTGGAAGTCTTGGAAAGTAAGAGCTGGTAAGGGTTTTAGAGATCAAAGTCCAACTCCTTCATTTTTGAGAAGAGGAAATTGAGCCTGGAGAAGCTGATTGCTATCCTAAGGTCATACACATCACATTAGTAGCAAAGCCAGTACAAAGTGAAATCATCCAGACTTTCACCAAGAATCATCATCCCCACCGCACTAAGCACCCTGCAGGCCAAGTCCCTCCCACTTCTTCCTAATGCACTTCCTCCAGTAGATGTGGCACTGCCTTCTAATAAAATCTAAATGCATTTACCCATTCATTCATCCACATATTTTTTCAATGAAGATATATTTGATGATGGCTACAAGTCAGATGCAGTGTTCGGATCAATTCATAGACACTTTAAATGGATAGTAAAGGTAAACATTTTGTCCCTTGCCAACCAGCTTGTTATAAGGAGTCATTGGAACTGCTTATTTTGCCTATGAATCTCAAGGTTGGTTTTTTGGATTTAGCATTTAGCTCACCCATGATTAAAAATGCCTGATATTTTTAAAGGAAAGTTTAGAGAAATAGCCTATATAATATTTGTTTTTGTTTTAATCTTTTTGAAATACTTGTAATTTTCTTCTGTCATCGGGACAAATTATACAAAATAAGGGTCACAATGTAATACATTTGCATTTATTTTCACAACAGATGTTCTGGAATGCATTGTATGGGCCACTGTGATATGGTCTAGACACAGTGGAGAGAGAAAGCAAACCTGATCCCTACCCACCTTGTCCGTTCCTAATGGACTTTAGGGGGGGAGATTAATTTCATTCAGATAATCACACAAGTGAATGGAACATTGCAACCATAGTGCATTCCCCAAGCAGAATTCAGGTTGCTCTGGGTCTCTGAAAGGTACAAGGTGCTATAAGAGCTGAAGATGAGGGATTTCACATGCTCATAGAGGTGAGATGTATTTCCCCTGACGTAGAGATGGCTGAAATGAGAAGTAGGAATTAACATCTTTTGCAAAGGTCTTGTTCTGACTATGGCAGATGCTCATGAGCATGAAAAAGAGGGTGACATGAGATGAAGCCCAAAGCACTGTAAGACTTTTGCTTTTTCAAAGAATTATGGGAAAAGATTGGAGGATTTTAGCTATGAGAGTGAACTGTAGGAGAGCAACAGTGAATGCAGGTAGGTCAGCTGGAAATTTTTTGTAGCCTAAGCTACATGATAAATAGGGAGAAAATGGAGATAAATAAGGAGAAAATGATAAATAAGGTGATAAATAAGGAGAAAAATGGAGAAAGTAAAGAACTATTTAGGAGTGATTATAAAAGGAGCAAGTGTTAGTGGGATTTGAGGGGTATGGGAAGGAAGGGACCTAAGATAAATCCTGTTTCTGGCTTGCATGATTAAAAGTGGGTTAGTGTGTTACTCACTGCAACAATGAACTCTGACAATCAGGTTTGGGGCAAAGAGTATGAGTCTGACATTGGACATATTGTGTTGTAGTAGTTTTGAGATATCTAAGAGGTGATGGCAATTAGGCAGTTAGATATAGGGGGCTCTAGATGTAGATTGGCTCTCTTCCTAAAGTGGGCCTCTGAGATTTACATCTTATATTATTTGCCCAACAGAGAGCTAATCTGGATGTTTCTGATCCCAAGACCCAAAGTCCTAGGAAAATTTCTCTTTGTCCTGGTTTCTGCCAGTCAGGAGCCCAAACTTTGTAAGAATGATTCTATTAGAAAGTAGGTATAGGGCTTCCCTGGTGGCGCAGTGGTTGAGAGTCCGCCTGCTGGTGCAGGGGATACGGGTTTGTGCCCCGGTCCGTTAAGATCCCACATGCCGTGGAGCGGCTGGGCCTGTGAGCCATGGCCGCTGAGCCTGTGCGTCCGGAGCCTGTGCTCCACAACAGGAGAGGCCACAACAGTGAGAGGCCCGTGTACCACAAAAAAAAAAAAAAAAAAAAAAGAAAAGAAAGTAGGTATAGATAGGGTCATGGAATAGCTTGTAGCTTTTATGAGTGTGATATGGCTTTTGGAAAGGGGCAACTACCAAGAGGAGGGGAAGGAGGAGGACAGATAAAAATATAAAATTTAACTCTAATAGGGCTAAGCTAATTAAGTATATGAAACTAACCTTGTGGTGGATCTACATTTCCAGTATCTTAGGTATTCCCAGGAACACTTGGATGTGGGGAATAGGAGAACAGAAATCTAAAAAGAGATAAAGTCAGCCTAGGGAAACATAAAAAGGAATGCTGAAAGTTGGGATAATTTCTTACTTATCCCTGTGTTTCTAGTGACTAGAAAAATACCTGCTCAAAAATTCTTGATGAGTTAATTATTGAATAAATACATTAAGAAAAACACATGTATTCTGGTTACCAAACAGGAAAGGATGGGGTGTGGGGGGGAGCAAATTAGGAGTATGAGATTGACAGATACAAATTGCTGTACATAAAATAGATAAACAACAAGGAGTTACTGTATAACACAGGGAACTATATTCAATATCTTGTAATAACCTATAATGGAAAGTAATCTGAAAATATATATATATCTGAATCACTTTGCTGTACAACGGAAACTAACAGAATATTATAAATCAACTATACTTGGAGAAAAAATGAAAAGCACACATAAAAAATTGAGGGTAATATGACTTTGAAGTAGCTCCTTAACCTTTCTAGACTTGGGTTTTACATCTGTAAAATGGACTTATTTTAAAACATATTTTATTGAATATTTAACTTTTGATTATCTGTAAAGATATTTTCAAGTAGTTGATAATCTCAAATTCTATGTTAGTTTGCTATTCTCCTACTTATTGCAACCTAGGTCGTGGAGAAAACACATGGGCTTTGCATCAAATGCATACAAGTTCAAATTATAGCTTCTTCACTCACTGACGCTGTGCCTCAGGTAATTTATTTAGCATTTATTAATGTCAGTTTTTTTAAATTTTTAAATAGTAATGATAGAGTCTATGTTGCAAGGCTTCTGTTATGCTTAGAAAAAATGAATTATAGAAATCGTAGCATAGGAGGTCCCAGTACATAGTAGTTATTATTTTTCTCATCGTTATGCCTTGGTACCAGTGGGGATTAGGTTTGAGTTGTGGTAGTAAGAGCATATTTGTTAGTTTTTGTTGAGTTGTTCATACTTCACCCTTTTACCTGCTCTTTGTGGTTTTGAATAGTGTAATTCAGTTGGTCTTAATGTTTCCATAGAACATCAGTATTCCACAGCTAGATTGATAATGTTAAAAAATACTGATCTTTTCCCAATTATTAGGAAAATAAGATGTTTTTTAAATTTCAAGTTTTTACTTTACATATTTTTCCTAAAAATATTTTGGACTTCTGCTTGTTAATAAACCCATCAAGGTTAACTAAAAGTCATTTTCATGGATTTTTGTTTCATTCAAAAAGACACTTCTGAGTACCTACAACACAGCAACACCGTTCTATGTCACTTAGATACAAATATTCATCAGACTTGGGTCTTTCCTCACTGGATCTTATAGCTAAATGTGTAGAGAAATAGCAAGTAGGGAATTTTTTTGAAGTGACAAGGGGCACTTGCATTGAATTTTGAAGGTAAAATCTGTTAAGTGGATGCAGAGGTGGGTGCAGGGCATCCCAGGGAAAGTGCCAAGCAAGAGCAGGTAAGGAGGGTGGATCACACTCTTTAGTCACAGCGGTAACTTTGGTTTATAAACATGCAGTCATTTCTTGCTAGTAAAATTACAGTATTACTGATGTTCAGAACAGATTAGATAGACAATGGCATTTCTAAAGAAACACCAGGAGACCAAGTGAGAACCACAGGTTAAATCATATCACTCCTGGGTGAGGTTATGATTTGTAATATGCCTAATACTCTGGCATCTTCTTTCAAAGCTGTGCTTTCTTACGGTATCAGAGGGCCGTTTTGATGCAACATGATGTAATCTTGATATATTGTCCTTGGCTATCTGTGTGCCTCTTGTTACAGTGAATATTCGTACATTAATACAAAGGTTTCTATGATGTTCACTTTTTTTAATAAGTCAAAATGAGATAAAGCATATGAAAACTCATGATAATGGACAAGTGCCGAAACTGGATTGAAAACGCAAACAAAGGGAAGCTGGATTAGAATGCATTCCAGGAAAGATATAAACATGAGCTTATAATGAAAATACTTATAGGTAGTCATGCTGAGCCAGGCCTTGTACCATTTGATTCTCACCTTAAATCCATGCAGTGAGTGCCAGGACTCTTCCCCTTTGACAGATGCGCAATTGAAGCACAGAGAGTTTAAGTGATTTTCCCTAGGTGACACAGGTAGTAAGGGCTGGTACTTGGATTTGAATCCAGACAGTCAGGCTCCAGAGCCTGACTGTTAATCTCTATTTCTATACAGTCTCATTTTATATGAGGGTGACACCACTTTCTACTTTCACAACACAAGTTTTCATTAACTAGTTGATTCACTTGACCATTGGCTCAGCTTTCCCTAAAAGTTGTTCAAGTTTCAGTCACCGAGCCATGTGCTAGAGTGGCAATCAAGGATACTACATGCTCTCTATTTATTGAGGAGCTCATACAAGTTGGGGATAGTTTACAAGACATTTTTTACCTGTGCTGTTTTACTTGAGCTACACAGATGATTAGAAGGATAATATCCTCTCCATGTTTCAGAGGAAGAAACTGAAGCTGAGAAAAGCCATGTGACTTCCTTGGAACAGTTTCCAGCAGTTAGGAAGTGTCAGCATTTGGGTTCAAACTCGTTTTCTAACCTGGAACTAATGGTCTTGGACACCTCCTACACATAAACTGGTAATTGTGACTCACCATTGAATAGCTGGGTGATTTTGAGTGAGTCATCATTTCGGGATCTGAGTTGTCCCATCTATAAACATGAGGGGCTTGTGACATGATTGAAGGTGTATTTCTGTTCTGATATATTTAATTAGAGTTCTAAAGTACTAATTATTCAAGATGGGGATATTGGTGATTCAATATGTGATTTTGAAATGTTATGTTATTAGCTTGTCACTTCAGTGCACTTCAGTTAAAGTCAATAAGGCATCTACACTGAGAGCTAAGAAAAGAGTGATGAGTAATTACGATTACAAGGCTCTCAGAGTGTCATGGGACTGAAAGATACAAAATAACTAAGTGTACCTGTGGTCCAGGTTTGAGTCTGTATTTTGAGTAGTCCTAGAAATCAAAATCCTGATGAAGGGCTAGTGACCTGATAACTGGGCTGGCCTGGTATCTTTTAGGGTAGGAAATGTTCTTCCCAAAGAAAGTTTTGACTTGAGGACACAGCCTTGACAATCAATGCCTAAGGAAGTTCTGTTGGTCAGTTTGTCCATGGCCTATGCCTTTGTCTTAGGGAAATGGGAGCTACTAGTGAAAAGCTAAAAGAATATTTTATCCTTCTGTAATGAAAACTCTAAGACACGGAGGAGCAAGGCAACTGTGAGTTAGAACCTGATATTAGAAGGCAACGTAGATGGGAGGATGTTCTGTGTTGCTCACCTTAGCATAGAAGATATTTTAGTAGGCCTAAAAATGGTCTCCAAAAAGATATGTCCAAATCCTAATAATTCCTGGAGCCTGTTAATGTTACCTTATTTGGAAAAAGGGTTTCTGCAGATGTAGCTAAATTAAGGTTCTTGAGATGACGAGATCATCCTGGCTTATCTGGATGGGTCCTTAATCCAACAGCAAGTATCCTTATAAGAGATACACAAAGGAGGAGACACATACAGAGGAGAAGTGGATGTGAAGATGAAGCAGAGTACAAGGCAAGGAAACCAAGAAATGTCAGTTCCACCAGAAGTTGGAAGAAGCAAGGAAGGATTCACCTCTATAGGCACCAGAGCCTGCTGACCTTTGTTCTAACGTCTACCCTCCAAAACTGTTGATAGAATAAATTTATGTTCTTTTAAGCCATGAAATTCATGGTAATTTGTTATAGCAGCCACAGGAAACTAATATGAACACTGACATCTTGGGACATGGTGCCCAGCAGACATGGTGGGACCAAGTAGAAGTGAAAGTGGTACTCACTTGAGAAGGCTGTGGTCACCACAGTGATGCCTTGTCTGGTGAATTTCCCATGGTAACTGTAAATAGGAAACATGCCTTGAAACACAAACACAACTTAATGGGAAGGCTGGGAAGGTACCCTTTTATTTTTTTTTTAAGTTCATCTTTAAAGTTCCTTTATTTTTCATATTACACCATCACAATCACATTTTTAAAAATTGAAGTATAGTTAATCTACAATGTTGTGTTAGTTTCAGCAAAATGATTCAGTTATATATATATATATACACACACACACATATGTATGTGTATATATATATATATATAAACATATACATATACGTATTCTTTTTCAGATTCTTTTCCATTATAGGCTATTACAAGCTATTGCGTAGAGTTCTCTGGGCTATAAAATAGGTCCTTGTTGTTTGCCTATTTTATACATAGCAGTTTGTATATGTTACTCCTAAACTCCTAATTTATCACTCCCCCAACCCCTATCCACTTTGGTAACTGTAAGTTTGTTTTCTATGTGTGTGAATCCCTTTCTATTTTAGAAATAAGTTCATTTGTATCATTTTTTTAAAATTCCACATATAAGTAATATCATATGATATTTGTCTTTCTCTGACTTACTTCACTTAATATGGTAATCTCTAGGTCCATTCATGTTGCTGCAAATGGCATTATTTCATTCTTTTTTATGGCTGAATAATATTTCATTGTATATATATATACCACATCTTCTTTATCCATTCATCTATCAATGGTTGCTTCCATGTTTTGGTTATTGTAAATAGTGCTGCAGTGAACATTGCAGTGCATGTATCTTTTTGAATTAGAGTTTTCTCTGTATATATGCCCAGAAGTGGGATTGCAGGATCATATGGGAACTTGGAAAGGTATACTTTTCTAAGGGAAGACTGAATGTGACCCCAAGGATACCCAGGGACTGGTAAAAGCTGACAAACCAGGCATAACCTCTCTAGAACACAAAGAAAGGTGAACTATGAACTGTGATCTAGTAGAAAGGTACAGATAATTAATGCAAAAGACAAGAACCCCCACATACTTGATATTAATATTATAGTATTTAATCTCTCACTGGTGCAAAAGTCTATGATATGGTTCTACTTCATCTTGTACTATGTCATCTGGTACATGTTTTCCAGGCCTCTGTAGCTGGAGGAGAGAGAGATGGACGAAGCACACTTAATCTCAGCTTCCTTTACCCGAAAGAAATACACATCACTTCCAATTATGGTCCACTGACCAGAACTAGTCAAATGATCCCAATTGAAAACCTACTACAAGGGATGCTGGGAAATATACATGGTTGGAAAAACCATGTATACTTGGTAGCATTAATGGTCTTTGCCACACAAAGAAATGAATTGTTAATCTTGATTAATTTAATTTTGACTATAAGACCTGGGCTATTTTTGGGTAACCAATGACCTTAATTAGCAATTATTTCTTTCCTAATTGGTTCAAATGTAATATGTTTTTAATGTTTAAGTTGAACACATGGTCTCTCTGATTTCCATAAGATAAAATTCTGATATGAAGTGATTACGTTTCTTAAATTCTATTATAACTAAGCAAGAAAAATAATCAGTAAACTTTTTGATTAAAAAAATAAAATGAGGAAAATTCCAATAGTCTTAATGAATTTTAGAAATTACTAGAGTTCATAGTTAGGGTATCATTTTGGCAGTCTTGATAACCTTTCACAGATGAGACAATTTTAAAGGAAAGCATTATTAGGGATTTTAAGAACAGTGATACTAGAAAAAATATGGTTTGTTCTTCAACCACAGCACAATTCCACAAGGTAGGCTAAGAGTTGGTCCAGTGGAAACCGAGAAATGCAGGGTATTTTGTCTATTCCAAAGAAAAAGGAGGAGGAAATGACCACTTCTGTGTCACTAACTGTTGGACAGAGCTGTTGCTAAGTGCTTTATGTTTATCCCATTATCATGATCACATGAGCCCTGTTTTGTAGGCATCATTTTCCCCAAGTTATAGCCAAAGAAACCAAGGCACAGAAGTTTTAGATGACCAAAGTCACACAGCTAGGAAGTAGAAGGATAAGCCATAAAACTGGGTCCCTCTACACTTGATTTTCTCATTCTTTCCTCCTATGGCACATTGCCTCTCTTGTTAGAAAATCGATCATCTCTTGCACTTCATTGGTAGTGGGTGCTGGCGAGGGGGGTGGGGTTGCTATGGTTCAAGCACTCTGTGATGGCAAAAATGGAACTCAGAGCTACAGAAAAATCTGTCCCCCTTTTACAAATAAGCTGTTTGTTTTGGTCAAGGACAGTTTTTGGTTTCATGGGATACAACTTTGTTTTCAACGACTCATTAAAGAAAGATGACTTAGTGCCCTGTTTTCTAAATCTAGTCACAGACCACAATCACTTGCAGGAAATGGAATGTTTACTTGAGTTTATTATACAAGGCTCTGGATATGAGCTGTGGGATTTTTACACCTCATAGCAACAGTATTATAATTTATTTACAACTTCATGTTGGCAGCTGCACAAACTCTTATGAAAAAGGACAATCACACCTTGGGGACCAGTAATTATAGGAAAAGGTATAAATTGGGCAAAGCAGTGTAAGCATTTGGCACTTAAGTTGAAGAGAATAGAAACGGCTCTGGAAATTGTACAGAAAGCCAGTCTCTTGTTCATTATGAGGCCATGAACTAATTAAACTGAACTTGTCAGAATTGAAGGAGGAATAGATTGAACTGGATTTTGGCACTGACTGATCCCACACTCATGAAAACCAAGTTGTTTTAGTGATGTCATCATTTGGAACTTCTAACTATGATATCACTTTTGACAGAATTAATGTGGAATTAATACCATATGTACAAGCATTAATAGGCACTGACTTTGAACATTCAGTGTATCATTTGAGGTTAGTTTCCAAAGGAAAACTATGAGATATGTCTTCCTAGCATCTCCAGTTATCAGATATCAAACCCAGATTAGACATGATTTCAACACGCTTATTAGAATTCCTCTGAGAAAAATCCATATGTGTTTCTAAAAACTATTTACATACGAACATGGTTTAAAACATGTTTTAGTTGTAGTAATATTGAACTATGGGATGAGAAGATTTAAAATTAAATTCACAGTTAAAAGAAACTGCGTGGAGTTTTCTGTAACGAAATTTTGGATTTTAGTTAAAAATAAAGCTAAGACGTGAGATGCTCTTATGAGTCAAAGTAGTAAGTTCTAATTTTCCAGAGTTAATGGGCTCTCTCTTCCTTTTTCTCACCAAAGTAGACACTGTTTAGGTGAAATTTATCTTTTTATGTTTATCATGACAGGTTCTTTTAAGTCTTGGGGTTGGGTGGGATATAGTAGTTTTCATTCATTAAACAGATATTTATTTAATGCCTTCTATATTCTGGGCATTTAAAATAGCTCTTTAGATACCTTATAATTAATTGCTTGCATATGCATAGTAATAAAAAATGTAGAAAGCGTTATGCATCCATGTAACACAACAACCTGGGTACGTATGAGTTAACAGATAAGCAAAGGAAGTTGAAGTGAGCTCAAGACACAACCTTGAATAAATGGTGAAGCTGGGATTAAGCCAGGTATTCTCCTGAAGAGTGCAATGCAACTTCCTTAGTGGGATTCTCTGTGGGACACTTTTTATAGTTTATCTCATTGATCCTCACAACAGTCCACTTCACAGGTAAAGAAACTGAGGCCCTTGCTGAGCATAGCTGAGAATAACTGAGAATATAACTGAGGGTCTTACTGAACGTAACTGAGAATTGAACTCATCTGTTCAGCACCAACGGCCATGCTTTTTCTAAAAAGGTATTCTGACTGACTATCCTTTTTAAGAAGGTACTCTTCTTGCTTACAGGTAGGAAGTAAATAGATACAGAAGCAGCAAGTAAAGCTTATGTTCATGATAGGAAGACAACATGGTGGATTAGGAACCTGTGGTTCTAGTGCTGGCTTGTCCACATGTTCATTGCGTTGCTCTGGCAAATCCCAGAGTCTCCTTTTTTTTGCTCCTCCTCTGGGATGCCAACATCTCCTCACAGGTATTCCTGTGAAAACCTAAGCCAACTCCAGTAAGTACTACAAAGTACTGTTTAAATGTTTGCTATTATTACTGTGTTGTGATGTGTTTCTCACTGGGGTAGGTCAATAGTCTTTATGGGTGTGAATGATTATTCTACAAAATATACTTTGTTTCTAAGAAAGTTTTGCTATCCATTGCAACATTTAAACAAGGGATACCCTTTCTCTTCATAAAGATTAGAAGGAAGGTGGAAAATGGAACCCACAATGCCCAGAAGCATGGACTTTGTAATAAGGCTAGCCCGCCAAGTTTGTCAATCACTCGCTATGGTTCTTTGCGAAAGACAAACAAATATTCTAAGCATAAGTTTCCAAAAAGTGAGAATAATAATACCTCCCTTTGTGGATTGTTGCTACACTGCTAGGGCTGCCATAACAAAGTGCAATAAACTGGGTGGGTTAGAAAAAAGAAATTTATTGTCTCATAGTTCTAGAAGCTGGAAGTACAAGATCAAGCTGTTTGTTGGGTAGCTTTCTTCTGACAGTTGTAAGGAAAAATCTGTTCCATTCCTTTCTTCTAGCTTCTGGTGGTTTGCTGGCAATCTTTGGTATTCTTTGACTTGTAGAATCATCACCCCAATCTCTGTCTTCATCTTCACATGATATTTTCCCTGTGTGCGTGTCTGTGTCCAAATTTCCCTTTTTTGTTTTTTGTAAGGACCTAAGTCACATTGGGTTAGGGCCGACTCTGATGACATCATCTTAGCTAATTATATCCGTAAGGACCCTATACACAAATAAGATCACTGAAGGTTAAGACTGCAACATATGAATTTGGGAGGTGGGGTGGATAATTCAGCCGATGTCAGTTGTTGCACGGATAAAAATGAAATAATGCACATAAAATGCCTAGTGGCTGGTGCTCTGTGCTAGTAGGACTTCATTCCTGTTGGTTAATGATGCTTTGGAGTTAGGTGAATATAAAATGTGGAACTGATCTCTTTATGGCTCTGTACAGAAACTTTATCATGAGGACCGGAAGCAGTGTTTGTAGTCATTAATTACTGTTTTCTCACAGTTCCCTAGGACTTTGTCCCTAATGTGTGAGTTTTTGAGGGAAGTCCAACCCTTCACACAGACCAATATGTCCTGCCCAGCCACCTGCTTTGGATTCAACTCTTTTCTTCCAGACAACTCTCAGAGGTTTTGTAACAGATGTGTAAAATGTTCCAGGCTACCTTTTCATCATTTATATTGAAAAAACTTAGATGAAAAGTTTTCCCTAATGCATTCTATACAAAGAGCATATTAGTGTTTCTTTCGAAAGAGCAGGCTAAGTTTTACAAAGAAATTACAACATAGATTTAAATGATAACAACAAAACTAACCACTTGGACACCTAATCTCATGTAGGCATGCCAATATACTAAGTTATTCATACAATATACTAAGTTTTTTCATACCCTAAGAGGTAGATATTATCATTCCTATTCCATAGATGAAGAAACTGAGACTTCAATTAAATAGACTATTGAAGATCAATAGCTGGCAACTGGTCAAGGCAGGCCTCATGGTCAGTTGTGTTTGCTCAGTCCACGCTCATTCCACAATCCGATAGAGAAAAGGATAGTGTAAATGGGAGAAGGAATCCTTGTTCTCTGGGACTCCACCTTCTGCCACTGTCATCAGTGTCGCTGAGTCTCCACTTCCTCATCAGAAAAAGGGAGAAAATTAATACCATTTGCGTGTTTTTTTTTTCAAGGATTGGATATGAGAACCTATGATGTAGAATTTAACTTATGCTGGATGCTCAAAACATTTTGTTAAAGCAATAAGACAATGAACAAACGAATGAATGAGTGAGTAAGAAATTGCATAGGAAATCTGTTGAGGACTAAGCATGAGTTCATATGCAAATATCAGGGACAGTGACTGAGCATAGGTGTTAAAATTAATTTTCTTTTACTTTTGAAGATATTTAAAAGGTAGCACCTACTTCAAAAGAAACCAGTTCCAATATGGTAACAATTATTGACCATTTGCTGCGGATGAAGCAATGTGCTAAATGTTGTAAATGGGGTGGTATTTACTCCCCACAGAGACCCCTTAAGGTAGATGTTACATCCATGACCAATTACAGATGAGACCCAGAGAAGTTAAGCAATTTACCTCTGGTTGCCCAGCTTTTACCTGTCACAGAGCCAGAATTTGAATTCAGACAGGCTGGCTGCACAGATGGCTCTCACCTTCCATATTCATGGCCTCTCTAGTAGAAAGATACCCACACCTGAGAACAAGCCATCAAGCTTAGATTCTTGAGTTTGTTTCTTACCAGTTTGTGCAGTATTGAGCAAGATGCTTGAACTCTCTGCGCACCAGTTTCCTCCTCTGTGAAATAGAGATTGCTATCTACTGCACAAGGATGGAGTGAGAATTAAAGTGAATTAATTCCTATTAAATGCTTAGAATAATTTCTGGTACATAGTAGGTGCTCAATTAATGTTAACCACCATATATTAATTGTGACTGTTGTGCTATTTAGAGGGTTAAAGTCACAGTGGGACACTAGATAAAGACCTTTAGCCCCATTTTCTATATTATAAAGCTTAGAGTCTCTAATGAGATCCAAACATTTTAGTATAGGGACAGCTGGCTTGACTCAAAATCTTAGAAACTGGTAACAAAAAGTAGAATTCTATAAAGAAACAAAGCTGGAATTTTCCTGATAAATCACTTAAGCTCTCCTATTGACACAAATTTTCATTGCTTCATGTGGTCTTAGGCTTACCAATTCACCTTAAAAATGTTTTTGATAATTTTACAATAATAAACATATATTAGCATTTACTATAGACACTCTTGAAAGCACTTTGAATGCATTATTATATTTAATTATTAAAACAAGTCTACAAAATAATATTATTATATTCTCCATTGTATGGAAGAAGGAACTAAGACACAGAAGGTTTAAATAACTTGCCAAAGTCACTTGGCTGATAAGTGAGAAAGGTAAGATTTGATCCTTAGAAATCTAACTCAAGAACCCATTCATATAACCACTCTGATTAACTATATCTGTAGCACTAAGGTTCATATTTATCTAAATGAAAATAGCAAACAAGTTTTTTTCTGATTTTATAAAATCAAAATTATTTTTAATTTCTATGCTTGGATAATTCAAGTTTATAATACCAATGGAGTATAATGCTACCCCCAAAGTATCTGGTATAAAAAAAATGACAATTTATGATAGTCAAATCATAGTAGGCAAAATAAGGACGTCCAAAGATGTCCACATCTTCATCCCCACAATCTGTTACTTTACATGGAAAATAGGACTTTGAAGATGGGATTAAGTTAAAAATTTTGAGATGAGGAGATTACTCTGGATTATCTGGGTATTCACAATATAATCACAGAGTTGTAATAAGGGGGAGGTGAGAGAGTGAGAGGAGATGTGAGGATAGAAGCAGAGATGAGAGAGAAAGAGAGAGAGAGATTTGAAGATGCTATGCTGTTAGCTTTGAAGATAGAGGAAGGGGCTATGAGCCAAAGAAAGCAATATGCTTCAAGAAGTTGGAGCCTCCAGAAGGCATGCAATTCTGCTAACCCATTTTGGACTTCAGAATTGAAAATAATTTTTAAAAATTATACTGTTTAATCTCCTAAATTTGTGGTAATTTTTTATAATAGAAAAGGAAAATAATATATCCCCATATGGCACTATTAGTAGATTTTGTGCTGACTGTATGGAGTTTCCTCTTTATCCCCCAATCCCCATGTTTTGTTTTGTTTTGTTTTTCCCTTGCTCAAAGGTAAAAGAGAATAAGCCAGCAATTCTACTGCTAGGCATATGGGAAAAAGATGTGAGAATATATGTGTACACAAAACTTGCACACAAATATTTATAACAGCATTATTTATGAAAACAAAAATGTGGAAACAACCTAAATGTACATCAACTGATGAATGGATAAAAATATGTTATATATACATAATGAGATATTATTCAGTGATAAAAAGAAATTAAGTGCTAATAGACAGATGAATCTTGAAAATATTATACTAGGTGAAGGAAACCAGTCACATTAGATCACACTGTATGATTTCATTTATATGAAATGTCCAGAATAGGCAAATCTATGGGGACAAAAAGCATATTAATGGTTTCTAGGGGCTGACAATAAGGAGTGGGAAGTGGGGAGTGACTACTAATGGGTATGAGGTTTCTTTGGGGGTATTGAAAATGTTCTAAAGTTAGACTGTGGTGATAGTTGTATAACTCTGTGAATATACTAAAAATTGCTGAAGTGTACACTTTCAAAGAGTGAATTTTATAATATGTGAATAATATCTCAATAAAGATAAGAAAAAAGATAAAGGAGGCATGTATTTACAAAGTAGGTAACCCATATTTTGTTTGACTGGTGTATTAGTAAAAGTTCTTCAGAGAAACAGAACATATATATATTTATATATTATAACTATATATTTTTATATATATATATATATATAAAATATGTCCTAAATATATAACAATGTTTGCTTCTTTCACTGGTACAGAAGAAAGCAATTTAAACGAGCTATTTCCTAAAACACATGACCCTGGAAAGCCCAATGCTGTAGTTAAGAAAAGACCATCTATATTATAGAAATACCATTTCTGGTAGTTCTGACATGAGCTAAGCAATAACATCCCAATTTTCAGTGTGAAAAGATGATGCCTTGTTCAAATTCGGATAACCTCCAGCTTGGTATAGAATACATGAAAACCATGTCATCCAAGATTTTACTCACCCGAAGGACCAAAATATTTTTGCTGGCCCCAGTTCACTTTCTCTCACACATTTTACAATGTGTGGTATTTTAATCAGAGTCAACCTGCCACACTTTCAGAATAGAAGCTTTGGAAATGCCCAGTATCTTTTTTCTTTCAGCATTTAACTCTTTAAGAACATATATACTCCTTTCTTCACTGTATGCCCCACAGAAAATTAAACACTGAAGAGATTCTTGAAAAGTTAGAACTGCACTTAATGCATGCGTATCAAAAAAACAAGGAAGGAGATTCTGTCATTTAAAAAAATAAGGCAGGTTTATACTATGCAAGGATGACATTGATTATGAAAAGAATAGGCTTCATCCGGAGTGCTTTGACGGTAAAACAGAGGAAATATATAGTTGCCAGGGCTTGGGGAAAGAACGGGAGGGTAGGAAATGTGTCTGCAGCAACATAAATGGTCTGGGAGATCTTGAAGTTCTGGGCTTCTTTTGAGCCTTCTTGTTAATGAACTCATTGATGGTTTTGATCTTGGTTCACCTGCTGACCCATGTTCTCAAGCTCACTCTTTCTCAGAAGTGCTCTGCCCATCCCGAACTCCTCTTGACGACTAGGATTTGACTGGTAGGAATGTGGAGAAACATCATGATAGTATCGCCTCTGGCCTCTCATGTTGCCTCACTCAGCTATTCCTGAATGGTTTTCTGATGTTTGATTCATGAAAGACTGGACTCACATATTTCGGTCCCATTCTCCCTCCCTTTCTCTCTTGGAAACCAGATTCCCACTGGGAGAACTTGCTGTCTCTGCTGCTCCAAGCAGGATCATTTTTACAAAGATTTCCCTCCTGCATGGTAGTCCAGCAAAGGTTGTAGTGTGGTGTGCAAGACTGTATGTAATTTTGGAGTTTATTGTGAGAAGTTTTAGTTTCTCATAGATCTAGCCTTTACTAAAAATAAAGTTGGTGTTTTATCTCTCATCTTCCAACGTCCTAATTTTGTGCACAGTTTCTTTAGAACTCGGGTAAGAAAGAGACATGCTATTTGTCAGGAGCCCTGGAGGACCTTGATCTGCCTCTTGTCTTTAACCTGGTTATTCTATTCTCAGCACATTTACCTCATAGTGTCCATTCCTGGCACGAAACTCTGCAAAATTGGATGATGTGCACATTTTAGGAAGAATTGTCTAACAGGTATGTGATCGTGACCCTTTGGTTCATTGTCATTTATTTCTGTCTTTTAAAAACCAGGATTTAAATTAGACACTTGTTCTAATAAAAATATAAATTTGTGAGGCCCATTAATGAATCTAGTTGGTCATTCTATGAATATGAACATTTGTTAAGCACTTACAACATGCCATAGATTGAGCATAGAATATAGTCCTGGTCCTCAAAGGTCTGCCATTCTAATGGGAGTTACAGTACCCCAAAGTGATGATTATACCAAGGTTATAAGCTCAGAGATAGATACATGGAGAACATTCTATCAAAAATGTGTTGGTCAAAATGATGTAACAAGGTGCTCCTATTCCAGTTGCAGGCATATTTGGCCTAAAGATATATGTCATAATCTACCATAAATCAGAACAGCCTAATTCTTGAATTGTAAAATATGATCAGAACTAGAATGATGGAAGCCTCTTTAAGAGCATGGATTTTGTTTTATTATTATTATTATTTTCCTTCACCATAGGAGCATACTTGGCACATAACAGGATATGTATATTTTGTTTCATCCATTCATCATCCATTAATCCATATTTTCCACAAGTATCTGAGTGTACCCTGAAAAATGCTCAGTATATAGTTAAAAGTGACAGAGCATCTTGTTTTATGGAGTTTATTAATGCTAGACTTCTAAAAACCCTTTTATTTAAATGCATTCACATTTTAATGCACACGTCTGAATACTTACTATTATAAATTATATACAATATAGTTACATATTATAAATATCACTTAATGTTTCTGTGGCTGTCCCCTTCCATAAGATGTTTATATCTCCCTTGTAAATTATTATTTTTATTTCCAATTCCTTGATGTAGAATTTCACATATAAGAGGAGGAATAACCACAGAATGCTGATAGTCTAGCCTCTAGTCCTAGACCCAAACCAAGGAAAAGCCAAGTTAAACATTATTTAGACAAGATTCTAGAAGCATATTTAACATTTCTGAAAAGTAAATTAAATTTCAATAGAAAAGATATAAGTAAATACATTTAATTTTATTGTTTAGATTGTTTCAGACTAGGAGTCAATAATAATTTTCATAAAAGAGCTACCAAGGGTTAAATCCCTTCCACTGAGTTGAATCTCTAGGTGATAATTGCCAGTGGGAGGCTCAAATCTCTGGACAGCTTCATTACCATATTTGAGGCTTTTTTCTCTGTGACAGGTGAGTCTGATGAGGGTGGACATATTCTTGCACAGGCTGCAATGATTTTTAAGGGAAGACTCTGATCTCCCCTCACTAAGGAGGTTCCACTTTTGACACCCCCCTCCCTGACCTGACCTAGATGCAGCTCTTTGTAGTCAGTCCTCCTATTGGGCCACTTCCCAGGGTGTGAGAGGCCTCTAGTAGAGTTGGTCAAGGTCAGTTCTAGGATGTTTATCCCTCTTTTTTTGGGGGGGGAGGGGATACCAGATGATGGACACTTTTATTTTAAATCCCCAAAACAAGATGGGTTGTTACAGCCAATTGTTTTCAGACAATGATGTCTCCTCTTAAATCCACCTTTCTAAGAAAAGTCACCCTTAAAGATGGCAAGATGCATGAACCCTTCTGAGGGATGGGACGATAGATGAAGGGATGTCAGGGAGGGAGGTTGGAAAGAAGGGAACTGGGACAGAGCAGGTAGGATTAGTATTGGTTCAGAGGGAGGACATGCCTTTATCTGAGACAGAAGGGAAGATGGAAGACAGACAAAGACATAGAAATACAAAGCAGAGAGACAAGTCGGAGATTACTTTTTTCTGTAGACTAAAGTAATTGTGAAGTACTTAGGTTCAGATTTGTGTCAGCTGCTAAAATAATGCTGTGTAACAAATTGCCCCCAAACTCAGTAGAATACAACAATAAATATTTATTTCTAGCTCATTGACAGGGATCAGATTATCTAGGATTGTCCTGACAGGGCTTGACTGGACTCACTCATGAGTCTGCAGTTTGGCTTGGCTTGCTCATGCGTCTGTAGGTTGGCTCTGCTCCACTTGTTCCTCATCTTCTCATAGGCCCAGTGGACTGGCCTGGGCATATCTTTTGCACAGCTAGAGAAGAAAGCAGGAGAAGCAACCTCAATTGTACAAGCCTTGTTTTGAGCCTGTTTGTATCATACTCATCAACATCACATTGCCCTAAAGCAAAGCCATTGTGGGATATACTCTGAGGCTACATGGCATGGATATGGGGCTGGGAAGAATTGGGACCATTCTGCTGCTCTACCAAAACATTGTTTACTCTTACCTGTCCTCTGCCCTATCTCCAAAAGCTCTTAGTAATTTTGACACTTAAAAAAATATAGCAATGTTCCTACAATGATATTAATTCCTAGAGTTTGAGAATTCTCAAAATAATCTTCTAGCCACTAATCACACAGCAAAGTAAAGAATGTTCTATTTAAAGGGGACCTTAGAGCCTATTGATTTCCATTGGTTTATGTTACAGATAGGGAAACTGAAGACAGGAGAGATGATTAGTGGGAGAGCTGGTATTAGAATGTGAATTCCAGTCCATTAAACATTCCACTTGATTTTGGACTCTATGCAGCTCTGTAATGGCAGAAAATTAGGACCCCATTTTACAGATTGTTAGCTAAGAGATAAAGTTACATCCCAGGGATCGGATAGCCATTCCGGGCCTCTCCATTTTATTTGACCAGTTGTACATTCTGTGTTCCTTCTCTCTCCATAGGACACTGAGCTAATTTTGAAGGAGGAAGAAGTGAACGTTCATTTGGAAACCACAATGCAGTGAAACCGAGGTGTGATACAGAACTTACAAATTAGATATTAGCTTGTAATATGATCTGGCCATGAGGAAAGCCTACACTGGTGGGGCCGGCCTGTGCTAGGAGTCGAGCTGCAGGAAGGGGAATAATTCCCCTTTATATGGCACTGGTGAGACTGCACCTGGAAAACAGACCCCTGCTCCAAGCCTTGGTACCCAGACCATGTGGATGGGGAGAAGGAAACTGTGATTCATTTGTAGCTGGAGGAAATGACCTGGGGGGAGAGATTAAAGAGCTTAATGGGCTTGCCTTCCTCCTCAACACGGGACCCCTGAGAGTTGAGAGGCCTGGTGGCTGGTCCACTGTTCGAGGCCTTTGGGTCTTTGTGGTAGAAGGTCCTACAAGATCTGGCCCTACTGTTCCAGTCCCACTTCATGTCCCACCATCCCCTCTTTTTATGTTTCTTTCCCCTGTCTGGATTCTTAGCTTCTCAGATTTTGCAAAATCTTTCCTACATTTGGGCTTTTGTACCTATATCTCCTTTTTCCTAGCAGCTGCCTCCTGCCATCCCTTTTCCATATCAGCCACAATGTCACTTTCCCAGTGAGAATTGCCTGGACTCCCTGGTAGGGTGAGGGCTTCCTGTTACCTGCTCTCCTAACACCTGCATATCTCACCTTCAGTGGCTTCCTCAGGGTGTTTCTTATGGTATCAGAAGCTGTGTCTGTTTTGTCCACTGTTGTATTATATCCCTGGCACATTGCAAGGGTTAGTAAATATCTGCCAAGGGAATGAAGAGTAATCAGCAGATGGGTGGTGGCAGTTCATCAGTCCTTTGGGCTTTTGCTTGTGCTGAGTTACCTGCTTGGGATGCACTGCTTTGTTCTTGGACCTGTCCAAAGACAGCAAGAGGAGCACTGGGTGAAGATACAGAAAATGTGACTCCAGTTCTGTCTCTCCTGCCTATCAGTCACATGATCAAAGGGAAATCACTGACCCTCTCCAAGCCTTGGTAAAATAGAGATAGTAATGCCTTTCCTGCAGGGATGTGAAGATTAAATGCAAAACCCCTTCACAACTTTAAATGGTTTTTAAAACACATTTTAAATGGTTAATTGCATGTTCACAAATACAAGGTCTTTACCAGTTATGTCACAATTTCTTTGAACATTTGTTTCTTCTCTTGAGATATGGAATGATCATATCTGTCCCACATCCAGAGCTCTGGGGTCTGGGGAAGGGAAGTGGGGCAGATGGAAAATGGTGGTGAGAACATGGTCAGCATGGACAGGGGTACCACACCCTCCCTACCAGGCTCTATGCCACCCCTTCTATCATTGGACTGACATGACTTGTAAGGTACAGAGGTCCCCATGTATTCAGGGATGTAGAACTGGCAAATGCACTTAATTAAATGTGAACTGAATTTCTTCAATAGAGTATGAGGGCTGGAGGTGTCTCAGAGTCAGCAGTTTTCATCACTTTTGCAGCTGCTGGTTACTCACATGCCTGGTAGCACCGCCACCCCCCGCCCTGGGGGGCAGTGCCTTGCACATAGTAACTGTCATCTGTATTTGGCAATAAGAAAGAAATAATTGCCATTTAAAACAAAAACTGATTCTAGCCTCATTCACTCCTCAAGGAGTGATCAAGCTAATTCAAGCTCAGGAACATGATTATCTTACTTAGGAAAGCACACTGGTGAGTGGGCCAGGCTGAGAAAAAGACCTGTGGATTTGTTCCGCATTGAGGCATGGATCCTGAGTCATACAGCTGGGGGTGGAATGTTGGGGTCACTTCTCAGCGGCGAGACCCTCAGGCTCTCAGTTTATGGTTTTCTTGTCTCGGATATGGGATGGGAATTGTTCCTGCCTCAGTGGATTCTTGTGAGGATTACCTGAGGTAAATACCTAAAGAGTTTAGATCAGTACCTGGCAAGCAGTGATTGAACGGTAGATATTAGTTTTTTTTTTTTTTTTGTAGTTACAATCGATCCTCATTATTCATGCATTCCATATTTGCATATTAACCTACCTGCTAAAGTGTACTGTAACACCAAAATCAATACAGTAGGAACCCTACATACAAATGAGTTCCATTCTGAGAGTGCGTTCATAAGTCCAATTTGTAGGTAAGTTCAACAAAGTTAGCGTAGGTACCCAACTAATACGATCAGCTATATAGTACTGTACTGTATTTTTTTTAACATCTTTATTGGATTATAATTGCTTTACAATGGTGTTAGTTTCTGTTTTATAACAAGGTGAATCAGTTATACATATGCATATATCCCCATATCTCTTCCCTCTTGCATCTCCCTCCCTCCCACACTCCCTATCCCACCCCTCTAGGTGGTCACAAAGCACTGAGCTGATCTCCCTGTGCTATGTGGCTTCTTCCCACTAGCTATCTATTTTGTTTGGTAGTATATATATGTCCATGCCTCTCTCTCACTTTGTCTCAGTTTACCCTTCCCCTTCCCCATATCCTCAAGTCCATTCTCTAGTAGGTCTGTGTCTTTATTCCCATCTTGCCCCTAGGTTCTTCATGACCATTTCTTTTTTCTTGAATTCCATATATATGTGATTTTCTCTTTCTGACTTACTTCACTCTGTATGACAGACTCTAGGTCTATCCACCTCATTACAAATAACTCAATTTCGTTTCTTTTTATGGCTGAGTAATATTCCATTGTATATATGTGCCACATCTTCTTTATCCATTCATCTGTTGATGGACACTTAGGCAGCTTCCATGTCCTGGCTATTGTAAATAGAGCTACAATGAACATTGTGGTACATGACTCTTTTTGAATTATGGTTTTCTCAGGGTATATGCCCGGTAGTGGGATTGCTGGGTCTTATGGTAGTTCTACTTTTAGTTTTTTAAGGAACCTTCATACTGTTCTCCATAGTGGCTGTATCAATTTACATTCCGACCAACAGTGCAAGAGGGTTCCCTTTTCTCCACACCCTCTCCAGTGTTTATTGTTTGTAGATTTTTTGATGATGGCCATTCTGACCCATGTGAGATAATATCTCATTGTAGTTTTGATTTGCATTTCTCTAATGATTAGTGATGTTGAGCAACTTTTCATGTGTTTGTTGGCAATCTGTATATCTTCTTTGGAGAAATGTCTATTTAGGTCTTCTGCCCATTTTTGGATTGGGTTGTTTGCTTTTTGATATTGAGCTGCTTGTAAATTTTGGAGATTAATCCTTTGTCAATTGCTTCATTTGGAAATATTTTCTCCCATTCTGAGGGTTGTCTTTTAGTCTTGTTTATGGTTTTGTTTGCTCTGCAAAAGCTTTTAAGTTTCATTAGGTCCCATTTGTTTATTTTGGTTTTTATTTTCATTCCTCTAGGAGGTGGGTCAAAAAGGATATTGCTGTGATTTATGTCATGGAGTGTTTTGCCTATGTTTTCCTCTAAGAGTTTAATAGTGTATGGCCTTACATAGTTTTCACACAAATAATACATAAAAAATGAACAAACACAAAAAATAAAGAAAACATTTTTAGTCTTACAGTACAGTACCTTGAAAAGTACAGTAGTACACTACAACAGCTGGCATACAGGGGCTGGCATAGAGTGAACAGGCAAGAAGAGTTACTGACTGGAAGAGAGAGAGGAGGTGGAAGATGGTAGAGCTGAGGAGTCATCAGCAATAAGAGATGGAGGACAAGCTGCAATTTCACTCACGTCTGACGTTAATAGCACAGGTTCTGGCTCCTTGCTGGATTCAATTCTATCTACCCTCTTGAAAAAATGATCTCGTGATATCTGGATAGTAGCTCTTTTTTTCTCCTCATAGATGACACGGTGGCACTGGATTGCATTCCGAACAGCCACTGCAACCTTCGTGTGTGGTTCTACGTTCCAGTCCTGTGCCTCAAAAACTAACAGTACCACTTCAACTAAAGAAAATCCCCTTGTTATTTCCTGTGTCATGAATCATTTTGATTCTTCAGTTACTTCTTCCTCTCGTCTCTCTTCCTCTTTTCTCTGGGGCTCCAATTCCATCAGATCTTCATTAGTAAGCTCTTCGTGTTGCACAGCAAGGAGTTCAATGAAGTTGTCCTCTTGCAGACCTAGCTTGAAATAAAGATATTGTACTACTGTACTCTATACAATATTGTACAGTAAAGTACACAAAAGCACAATCACTTGTAGAGGATGCATGCACGTGACAATGTACACCAGACATGTGAACTAACTTACATGATTGAACATGTGAACGCATATTCGCATCTTTGAAAGTTCACCACTTGAAGGTTCGTATGTAGGGGACTTACTATACTCATGGTGCTTTCGCAGTCATTTGTGAAGGTACACAGAATGGTGACAGGTTTGAGTCACCTCTCATGTACGTTTCCAAGCGGGGTCGAACAAAGCTCTGCTTTCTCATTCCAGATCATACTGTAGACAAGTGTCCTTCCCACAGTCTATTCAGTGCTATGCTTTTCCTGTTTTTGTGTTTTTTCTTGGTTTTAGCTGTTTAAATGGACCCCCAAGATTAGTGCTCAAGTGCTGTCTAGTGTTTCTACGTGCAAGAAGAATGATGTGGCTTACAGAGAAAATACACGCGTTAGATAAACTTCATTCAGGTTTGTTTATAGTGCTGTTGGCTGTGAGTTCAATGTAAATGAAAAAACACCATATATTTAATAAGGTGTCTTTAAATAGAGACACATATAAAATAAATCCATGTATGGATCAGTTGATGAAAAATTTGTGACCAGAGGATTATAGGAACATAACCCTGTATTTCCCCTAGGAGTGATGACTCAGTTCAATAAATCAGTCTTTGAAGTAATTTTATAAAACATAACTACCACAAATAATGAACATCTACTATACTTTGATATCCATTCTCCCAAGAAAAGAATTGAGTAGTTGGAGTTTGCAAGAACAAGGAAGATATGAGTGATCTCCCTCTCTCTCTGTCTCTCTCTCAAAATATAGATAGATGCAGATCCCAAGAACTGATGGGAGCCCACAGAAGGATGCAGACTATGAAAATTCACTCTGACTGGGAATGGTCCATACATGAAGAAAAGTATCTTTATCTTGGTGAGACGGATAATCAATTCTGACCAGCAGCAGTTTCTCCTGGCCCCACCTCTGGTGAGGAATCAGCCCGTTTCTCCTGGAAAGTAAATGCACCAAGTAGGTTTGTAGTTAATACAGACCCTGATGTCCTGCTGCTTTCTGATACAAGTGTAGTCTGATCCATACTCATAGGTCACTTTAGAAAATTGGTGGAAATGAAAGCAGGTTTTGCCTGCATACTCTTACATTGGCTTTAGCATCTGAGAGGTGAAATGGTTGTATTCATGCTAGTTATTCATCCCGTCCAGTTGAATGACCTAAGGAAAACAATGACTTCATGTTTCTGCTAAGTCCCTTCACTTAAACTAAAGAACAGAACTATTTGTTGTTTCTGCTCAACATCATTATGTAGGGTCATTTTCTTAAGACATTAGTGAACCTCTAGAAATTTCTGTCTAAGGATTGTACTGTCTGAAGCAGACTCTAAAGTGCGTTGGGGACTTGAAAAGAAAATGTGACCCTTGGGTCCATTGGGGTCCATTCATTGGGGACATCACCCTTGGGAATGTCCATATTGGGCCCTCAAGTTGGAGCCATTTTGGTTGCTAATGCTATTTTATATGTTGCAAATAATTGTGATTTTTCAGTTTGAGGCCAGTAACAGAAGTGCAAATGCTGGGCTCCTAAAATAATCTTAGTTCACAATTCCCTCCCACCGGACGTTTTCTCTCTTCCCCTTTGTGCCCATCCCAGACTGTATTTCATTTATTCATTCCCTCTTACCTCTGTTGAGAATTTATTATATAGAATGAGCTCTAAATAGCTCGGTGCTGAGGGGACAAAGTCCTACCATATAGAGACAGTTTTATTCAGTATAGTTATTTTATCTTAGGTCTACTAGAAGTTTTCTCTACATCTTCATCCATTCTGCATTCTTCCCCTCTTACCTCATTTAGTAACTATTGGTCAAGTGACTTTGGAATAAGAGAGAGTAGGATTAGAGAATTAAATGTCAATCATGTACACACTGCTATTTTTTAAACAGATAACCAGCAAGGACCTACTGATAGAACAGGGAACTCTGCTCAATATTATGTAATAGTCTAAATGGAAAAAGAATCGAAAAAACAATAGATACATGTATATTTATGACTGAAACACTTTGCAGTACACCTGAAAATAGCACAAATTGTTAATCAACTACACTCCAATATAAAATAAAGTTTTTTTTTAAACAGTCAATAATGACAGTCTCTGTCTTCCAGTAATCCACAGTGTAATGAATTTGCATCTTATTCTTTCAAATAACATCCTAGTCTTTGTATTTTATTCTTCTTAACTATGCATCTTCATGTGTGAGCATCTCTTGATTTTTTTTAACATCTTTATTGGAGTATAATTGCTTTACAATGATGTGTCAGTTTCTGCTTTATAACAAAGTGAATCAGCTATACATATGCATATATCCCTATATCTCCTCTCTCTCGTGTCTCCCTCCCACCCTCCCTATCCCAGCCCTCTAGGTGGTCACAAAGCAACAACTGATCTCCCTGTACTATGCAGCTATTTCCCACAGCTATCTATTTTACATTTGGTAGTGTACATATGTCCATGCCACTCTCCCACTTCATCCCAGCTTACACTTCTCCCTCCGCATATCTTCAAGTCCATTCTCTACATCTGCATCTTTATTCTGGTCCTGCACCTAGGTTCTTCAGAAACATTTTTTTTTAATAATTCCACATATATATGTTAGCATATGGTATTGTTTTACTCTTTCTGACTTACTTCACTCTGTATGACAGACTCTAGGTCCATCCCCCTCATTACAAATAACTCAGTTTTGTCTCTTTTTATGGCTGAGTTATATTCCATTGTATATATGTGCAACATCTTCTTTATCCATTCATCTGTTGATGGACACTTAGGCAGCTTCCATGTCCTGGCTATTGTGAATAGAGCTGCAGTGAACATTGTGGTACATGACTCTTTTTGAATTATGGTTTTCTCAGGGTATATGTCCAGTAGTAGGATTACTGAGTCATATGGTAGTTCTATTTTTAATTTTTTAAGGAACCTCCATACTGTTCTCCATAGTGGCTGTATCAATTTAAAATCCCACCAACAGTGCAAGAGGGTTCCACCCACTCCAGCATTTATTGTTTGTAGATGTTTTGATGATGGCCATTCTGACCTGTGTGAGGTAATATCTCATTGTAGTTTTCATTTGCATTTCTCTAATGCCTAGTGATGTTGAGCATCTGTTCATATGTTTGTTGGCAATCTGTATATCTTCTTTGGAGAAACGTCTATTTAGGTCTTCTGCCCATTTTTGGATTGGCTTTTTGTTTTTTGATATTGAGCTGTGTGAACTGCTTGTAAATTTTGAAGATTAATCTTTTGTCTGTTGCTTCATTGGAAAATAATTTCTCCAATTCTGAGGGTTGTCTTTTCGTCTTATGTTTTCCTTTGTGTACAAAAGCTTTTAAGTTTCATTAGGTCCCATTTCTTTATTTTTCTTTTTATTTCTATTTCTCTAGGAGGTGGGTCAAAAAGCATCTTGCTGTGATTTAAGTCATAGAGTGTTTTTTCTGTGTTTTCCTCTAAGAGTTTTATAGTGTCTGGCCTTACATCTAGGTCTCTAATTCATTTTGAGTTTCTTTTTGTATATGGTGTTAGGGAGTGTTCTAATTTCATTCTTTTATATGTAGTTTTCCAGTTTTGCCAACAGCACTTATTGAAGAGGCTGTCTTTTCTCCATTGTGTATTTCTGCCTCCTTGATCAAACATAAAGTGACCATTTTGTGTGGATTTTTCTCTGGGTTTTCTATCCTGTTCCATTGATCTATATTTCTGTTTTTCTGCCAGTACCGTCATGTCTTGATTACTGTAGCTTTGTAGTGTAGTCTGAAGTATGGGAGGCTGATTCCTCCAACTCTGTTTTTATTCTCAAGATTGCTTTGGCTATTTGGGTTCTTTTGTGTTTCCATACGAATTGTGAAATGTTTTGCTCTAGTTCTGTGAAAAATGCCGTTGGTAGTTTGATAGGGATTGCATTGAATCTGTAGATTGCTTTGGGTAGTATAGTCATTTTCACAATGTTGATTCTTCCAATCCAAGAACATGGTATATCTCTCTATCTCTTTGTATCATCTTTAATTTCTTTCATCAGTGTCTTATACTTTTCTGCATGCAGGTCTTTTGTCTCCGTAGGTAGGTTTATTCCTAGGTATTTTATTCTTTTTTTTGCAATGGTAAATGGGAGTGGTTTCTTAAATTCTCTTTCAGATTTTTCATTATTAGTGTATAGGAATGCAAGAGATTTCTGTGCACTAATTTTGTATCCTGCCACTTTACCAAATTCATTGATTAGCTCTAGTAGTTTTCTGGTAGCATCTTTAAGATTCTCTATGTATGGTATCATGTCATCTGCAAAGAGTGACAGCCTTAATTCTTCCTTTCTGATTTGAATACCTTTTATTTCTTTTTCTTCTCTGATTGCTGTGGCTAAAAATTCCAAAACTATGTTGAATAAGAGTGGTGAGAGTGGGCAACCTTGTCTTGCCCCTGATCTTAGTGGAAATTGTTTCAGTTTTTCACCATTGAGCACAATATTGGCTATGGGTTTGTCATATATCGCCTTTATTATATTGAGGAAAGTTCTCTCTGTGCCTACTATCTGGAGGGGTTTTATCATAAATGCATGTTGAATATTGTCAAAAGCTTTTTCTGCATCTATTGAGATGATCATATATTTTTTTCCCCTTGTATTTGGTAATATGGTTTATCACATTGATTGATTTATGTATATTGAAGAATCCTTGGATTCCTGGGATAAACCCCACTTGATCATGTAATATGATCCTTTTAATGTGGTGTTGGATTCTGTTTGCTAGTAATTTGTTGGGGATTTTTGCATCTATGTTCATCAGTGATTTGGGTCTGTAATCTTCTTTCTTTTTGATGTCTTTGGTTTTGGTATCAGGGTGATGGTAGCCTCATAGAATGAATTTGGGAGTGTTCCTGCCTCTGCTGTATTTTGGAAGAGTTTGAGAAGGATAGGTGTTAGGTCTTCTCTACATATTTGATAGAATTAGCCTCTGAAGCCATCTGGTCCTGGGCTTTTGTTTGTTGGAAGAGTTTTAATCACAGTCTCAATATCAGTGCCTGTGATTGATCTGTTTATATTTTCTATTTCTTCCTGGTTCAGCTGCAGAAGGTTGTGCTTTTCTAAGAATTTGTCTATTTCTTCCAGGTGTCCATTTTATTGGCATATAGGTGCTTGTAGTAATCGCTCATGATCCTTTGTATTTCTGCAGTGTCGGTTGTTACTTCTTCTTTTTCATTTCTAATTCTATTGATTTGAGTCTTTTTTTTTTTCTTAATGAGTCTGGCTAATAGTTTATCAATTTTGTTTATCTTCTCAAAGAACCAGCTTTTAGTTTTATTGATCTTTGCTCTTTTTTTCTTTCATTGCTTTGTCATTTATTTCTTATCTTATCTTTATGATTTCTTTCCTTCTGCTAAATTTGGGGGTTTTTTTGTTCTTCTTTCTCTAATTGCTAAAGATGTAAGGTTAGGTTGTTTATTTGAGATGTTTCTTTTTTTTTTTTTTTTCTGAGGTAGGCTTATATTGCTATAAACTTTCCTCTTAGAACTGCTTTTGCTGCATCCTATAGGTTTTGGGTTGTCGTGTTTACATTGTCATTTGTTTCTAGGTATTTTTTGATTCCCTCTCTGATTTCTTCAGTGATCTCTTGGTTTTTTAGTCATGTATTGTTTAGCTTCCACGTGTTTGTATTTTTTCGTTTGTTTTTTCCTGTAATTGATATCGAGTCAGATACCGTTGTGGTTGGAAAAGATACTTGATATGATTTCGACTTTCTTAAATTTACCAAGGCTTGATTTGTGACCCAAGATATGATCTCTCCTGGAGAATGTACCATTAGCACTTGAGATGAAAATTTATTCTGTTGTTTTTGATGGAATGTCCTATAAATATCAATTAAGTCCGTCATATTTAATGTATCATTTAAAGATTGTTTTTCCTTATTTATTTTCATTTTAGATGATCTGTCCACTAGTGAAAATGTGGTGTTAAAGTCCCCTAATATGATTGTGCTACTGTCAATTTCCCCTTTTATGGCTGTTAGCATTTGCCTTATGTATTGAGGTGCTCCTATGTTGGGTGCATAAATATTTACAATTGTTATATCTTCTTCTTGGATCGATCCCTTGATCATTATGCAGTGTCCTTCTTTGTCTCTTGTAATAGTCTTTATTTTAGAGTCTATTTTGTCTGATATGAGAATTGCTACTTCAGCTTTCTTTTGATTTCCATCTGCATGGAATATCTTTTTCCATCGCCTCACTTTCAGTCTGTATGTGATCCTAGGTCTGAAGTGGGTCTCTTGTAGACCGCATATATATGGATGTTGTTTTTTTATCCATTCAGCCAGTCTGTGTCTTCTGGTGGAGCATTTAATCCATTTACATTTAAGGTAGTTATCAATATGTATATTCATATTACCATTTTCTTAATTGTTTTGGGTTTGTTTTTGTAGGTGTTTTCCTTCTCTTGTGTTTCCTGCTTAAAGAAGTTCCTTTAGCATTTGTTGTAAAGCTGGTTTGATGGTGCTGAATTCTGTTAGCCTGTGTTTGTCTGTAAAACTTTTAATTTCTCCATTGAGTCTGAATGAGATCCTTGCTGGGTAGAGTAATCTTGGTTGTAGGTTTTTCCCTTTACCACTTTAAATATGTCCTGCTACTCCCTTCTGGCTTGCAGAGTTTCTGCTGAAAGATAAGCTGTTAACCTTATGGGGATTCCCTTGTATGTTATTTGTTGATTTTCCCTTGCTGCTTTTAATATTTTGTCTTTGTAGTTAATTTTTGATAGTTTGATTAATATGTGTCTTGGCATGTTTCTCCTTGGATTTATCCTGTATTGGACTCTCTGTGCTTCCTGGAGTTGATTAACTATTTCCTTTCCCACATTAGGGAAGTTTTCAACTATAATCTCTTCAAAGACTTTCACAGTCCCTTTCTTTTTCTCTTCTTCTTCTGGGACCTCTATAATTTGCATGTTGGTGCATTTCATGTTGCCCCAGAGGTCTCTGAGACTGTCCATAATTCTTTTCATTCTTTTTCTCTGCTCTGTGACAGTTATTTCCAATATTTTATCTTCCAGGACACTTATCCGTTCTTCTGCCTCTGTTATTCTGCTATTGATTTCTTCTAGAGAATTTTTAATTTCATTTATTGTGTTGTTCATCATTGTTTGTTTGCTCTTTAGTTCTTCTATATCCTTGTTAAACATTTCTTGTATTTTCTCCATTTTATTTCCACGATTTTGCATCACCTTTACTATCATTGCTCTGAATTCTTTTTCAGGTAGACTGCCTATTTTCTCTTCATTTGTTTCACCTGGTGGGTTTTTATCTTGCTCCTTCATCTGCTGTGTGTTTCTCTGTCTTCTCATTTTGCTTAACTTACTGTGTTTGGTATCTCCTTTTTGCGGGGTGCAGGTTCATAGTTCCCATTGTTTTTGTTTTCTGCCCCCAGTGGGTAATGTTGGTTCAGTGATTTGTTTAGGTTTCCTGGTGGAGGGGACTGGTGCCTGTGTTCTGGTGTTTGAGACTGGATCTTTTCTTTCTGATGAAGAGGACTATGTCCAGTGGTGCATTTTGGGGTGTCTGTGACTTATTTTGATTTTAGGCAGCAACTCTATTAATGGATGGTGTTGTGTTCCTGTCTTGCTTGTTGTTTGGCATAAGGTTTTCTGCACTGTAGCTTGCTGGTCATTGAATGGAGCTGGGTCTTATTGTTGAGATGGAGATCTTTGGGAGAGCTTTCGCCGTTTGATATTATGTGGAGCCAGGAGGTTCCTTGTAGACCAATTTCCTGAACTCGGCTTTCCCACCTTAGAGGCACAGGCCTGACACCAGACTAGAGCACCAAGACCCTGTCAGCCACACAGCTCACCCTTTGGACAGCCAACAGGATCTCAAATTACCACAAGACCTTTTCAGGGACAAGATGCCCATCATTTCAAATTTAGCTGCATGTCTCTTTCCCGTTCTGGAAGTCAGAAGTCCTAAAAATCAAGCTGTTATCAGGACTGTATTCCTTCTGGAAGCCCTAGGGGAGAATTCCTTTCCTTGTGTTTTCCATGGCCCTATTTTTAGAAGTACAATTTTTATGAACAGTTTTCCAAATTGAAAGCTCTGATTAGACTCCTGTATCTCTTTTCCAGTAAAGAGAAGATGGAGAGAGAAGCAGATCTTTTATTCAGATTGGTCCCATCATAAAACCACTTGTAGAGTAGAGCTGAGATCTCTTATATGGCAGGGAAGGCAGAGGCAGGTTCACCATTTCCAGGCACAGATTATTCAAACACCTTAAGTGCCAGGAAAGTGGTGGTGGTCGTACTCACAGAACTGGGACCCGTTACCAAGAAGCCTCGGACCTCCACCTCTTGACTTTTGTAATTATTTCTCATCTCTTCCATCCACTCTCTGCCTAGGCAATTTCACTCCACTTCCATGGCTTGTATTATCAGTCCTTTAATCACCTCCAAATACACCCCTTTAATCCTGCCCTCTGTCTTTGCCAAGGTCTGGACCTCTATTTCCATCTGTCTGTTGTGCATTTTTCCTTGGATAAGACCAACAAATTACTACATGCTGTGCTCCTTATGAAGGAGGGGATTAGGAAGGAGACTACTAATTGAATGACAAACCAAGTTCATGATACATGACTTTAAGAAACTGTAGGAAATTTAACAATCCAAGAATTCCATTGTTTTTATAAAATATTTCAGTAATGTAAGTATTTGAGAAGACACAGGAAAACATGAATTAAAATGGGATTTTTATGATGAGTAATGGAAAAGTTGCTGGTGTTTTAGTTTTCTTAAACAATTACTCTAAGTCAAAGAAGTGGATACATTTAAGAACAAACAAAAACTTTGAGCCCAACATTCCTTCCAAAGGAAAAATGCAAATTTCAAAGTGAGTACACTAAAGCCCTCCATTGTGTATTAAGTGTATTTCTATAATCCCACTAACAGACAGCTTATAGTAAATTCTTGTGTTTGATCTAAAGATTTCAGATAAATGACTCAACAAGTTTAAATTGAAATCTTTATCCACCCCCTCCTTACATGCACCTGTTTTGTCTCCTCTTCTCACAGTCTTGGTTGATGGCACCATAAAAGTAATATATGTACATTCTTTGAAAAACTGAATGTCACTAGTAAGTAAAAAATTAACACCATTCCCTATTCCTTCCAGAGTCCCACTCCTTAGCAGGATTGTTTGTGTTTGTATTTCTTCTAATTGTTACTAAAATAAATTGAACAATTTATTTTTACATATTTCTCTGTTGACACTTTGCTGAGAAAATTTAGGACTTTGGGTCACATGCACTATCCCATTTTGTCGAATGTTATAATTAAAATTGTACTTCTTGTTCCACCAAATTGAGAGAGTATTTCTTCATGTTCCACCATTTATAATGAGGAAATTAAAGCTTAACACACACTTGACCTCCTTTCTTCCTTGTATCTCTCAAATTGTGTCAACTGTGTAATTCTTATCCAATATCAGAGTTTTAACATTCACATCCTGTTTTATGATTATATCTGAGTATTTTTGTTTTTTCTAAAATTGATTCTAAAATTTTGAAAGCAAACAATTAGTCTTTACAGTATAATGACAATGTCAACATAATGACAGTAACCATTCCGTAGAACCAAGTGCTAGTGTTGGATTCAGAGTGAAGGAAAAATAATTCTAAGTTATTGAGAATCGACAGAGAATGCTTCCAAAGTTAAGTTTAAATAAAGTCTCTTCTATTTTGATTATTCCATATCATGCCACATTTTAGTTCACTTTATACTTAAACCATGATATTCTCATACATCCTTTAATTTTTCTTGGTGTTTCTAATTGTTTTCTTTCACTTGCTGACAAAAGAACCATACACTTTCTTTACATTCCATAGAATGTCCTGGATTTTTAATCATATTCTTTGTTTTATAAAGTCTACTTTATTCTTAAAGATAAAACTATTAAAATGCTCTGAATTGTGTTCAAATTGGGACTTAGTGCTTTATAAGCATGGCTATTTTTCCAGATTTTTTTCCCATTATATGCTTATATTAATCAGGGTAGGTTTAATGCTGTAATATCTCCAAATTTCAAGGCTTGATTTTATTGAAATGCATTCTACTCTCACATCCCAGTTCAATTGGGTCTAAAAGGGAGCTCTACTTCCTGCAGACACTGTGGAAACAGACCTTTCCATGAGGTGTCTCAGCTCTCTTCTAGGCTTTGGACTCCTCTGCAGTTAGCCAGTGGCTAAGCAAAGGTTGCAATAGGGAAAACACACATATGCTTTTAATCTCTTTGGGCCAGAAGTGGCACATGTGACTTCTGATCATTGACAAGAACAGTTACATGGCTTATCTAGATGAAGGAATGCCAGGAAAGGGATCCACTGTTTGCCTAGGAAGAGGTGGAGAACACAACTTCTACCATCACTCCTGAGTTAATCCCATAGGCTCCTCTGAGAGCATCTTCTTTTGTTTTCTTGGAATACATAATAAAAGTTTTATTTTATTTTCTTTTCCCCACCAGAAGGCTACAAGAAGCCAACTGTTCTAATGCCTTTTATGTCTAGAAATTATTTTTATTTTACTCTTACACTTAGTATTGTGACTCCGTATGGAATTCTGAGTTCAAAATCACATTTGTCCTTAAAATCTGATAGCAATTGCCCTGTCTTGCAACATTTAAAAATTATAAAAAAAAAAATTTAATTTTCTTTCATATTCTCACTTCTCTTCTTCTAGAACTCTTTTGGAGGGAGGATGACCTTTTTGGGTTGATCTTTTAAGACTTTAATTTTGTCTTATATTATTTTCTTTTTTCTTTTTTTCTGTTATGTGTTCTGGGGTATTTTCCTTAGACCATAATACTCAATATATTTTTTTTTAAATTTCAGCCATCATTTTAAAATTTCTATGAATACTTTCTTGTCCCCTGACTAATCCTGTTATATCAACCTATACTTATCTTATTGATGTGATTTTTTTCAAATATCTCTGGGAATACCCATTAAAATTATTTTGAAAGTTCTCATATTCTGTGGATTATCTTTGTTTATTCCAGTATTTTTTTGTCCATATTAATTCTCCTGTTCTGTGCTCTTTTGCTCCTCACATGGTTGGAAACCCTTAGTTGTTTAAAATAAATAACTGAAGAGGGTTTCCTTTATAGTGAATTCTATTTTTCTGATTTCTTAAATGTTTCATAATTATGTATAGAAGGGAGATATTCTCTTAATATTCTGGGGAACTAACTAACACACTAGAAGCCCTAAACTTTTCCAGAAATATCTATCCATTTTCTCAAGAAGCAAAGCTCATCCTATTTGGTGTCTGTTGTATGCAGAATAATGGTCTTCCAAAGCTGCCTGTTTCCTAATTCCTGGCCCCTGTGTATATATTATGTTGTATGGGGCAAAGGGGACATTAAAATTGTAGATGAATCTGAGGTTGCTAATCAGATGAGGATATTCTCTTGGAATATCTAGGTGAGCCCAATGTAATCACAAGGATCCTTCTTAGCAAAAGAGGGAAGCAGAAAAGTCAGTGATTTGATGATAGAAGAGGTCATGAGTCAAGGAATGTGGGTACATCTCGAAGCTGAGAAAGGCAAAGAAACTGATTTTACACTGTAGCCTCCAGAGGGAACATAATTTTGCTGACACTTTAACTTTGGCTCAGTCAGACCCATTTCAGATTTTTGATCTCCAAAACTGTAAGGTTTTTTTTAAATTTTAAGCCACTAAGTGGGTTAATTTGTTATAGCAACAATAGGAAACTAAAAAGTCTCATATAAATGTTGGACAGAGTTGACCATTCTCTACTTCTTTTAAAAAATCTCCTCTCTTGGAGAGAGAGATTGCTCCAATGCCCTTCTGTTTTTCTATCACCAATCTAGTCCTATTTTCTTCTTCTTTGAAGTCTCCTCCTGACCTCTAATTGTTGAAGCACTCTATGTTTGGGAAATGGGCACATTTTTACCTTTTTTTCTATGCGTTCCCTCTGTATGATCTCACCCATACCCTTGGTTCTAAATATCATCTTTATGCTGGTGACTCCAAAAGGTTTATCTGTACCTTTATGGAATTGTGTAATCAATTTCCTACCTGATATTCCCACTTGGATATTTCACAGCTCTCTCAAGTTTGACATTTCAAAATTGAACTTATGATTTTCCCTTAAATCTCATGATTTCTGCGTCACCCAGCTATGGCCACAGTAATACTGTATAACAAGGCACGCCAAAACTTAGTAACAATATACCTTTTTTATGACATGCACCAGTCTGGGGTGTCTGGACTCATTCTTATTCAGGCTACAGGCCAATAATCTAATCTGTCTGTCCTCTCAGAGGTTTTCCCATCTGCCATCCTTTGCCACATAATTTGTTGCTCAAGCTATAAATGAAGGTGTTGATCTTTATTTGTTTTTCTCTCTCCACTTTCACATCCATTCTATTTATAAGTCCTTTATTTATTTATTTATTTTTTGCCTTCAAGTATATCTCAAATGTGCCTACTTCTCAACCTCCACTTCTACTACTGTATCCAAGCTACTGTAATATTCTTTTCTGGAGTACAGCAATCTTTATTCATTCTTTCATTCATTGTATATCTATATATATAGATATATAGATATATAGATATAGATAGATAGATAGATAGAATTCCTCTTAAATGCCACATACAGGACTTCTCTTATTGATCCTAAGTAAGGCTTTGCCTTTATTCCCCATCAGAACTGATTCACTAACTTCATGGCACAACTCTTACTCTAAGAACCAGAACAATATTACTGTATAAAACAGACACAACTCTTTGGAGCTTACAATCTAGGGAGGGAAGCAAAACTTTTTATCTGGTTTCCCTGTATCCTTTTGTGCCTTCTATCATTCTATCCACTTCAGTGAATCCAGAGTAGTTTTAATACTGAGAGATGATGTATCCTCTTGCTTAGACTGTTCATGGCTTTATATTATGGACAGACCGATATGCCGTTGTCCCACAGTGACCTAGCAAGCCCCATTTGACCTCCCCTTAGCTACTGCTTACACTCATCTCAGTTCCTTTTCACCTCACACACTGTGCTCCATCCACCAAGACTTCCTTTCTTTTTCAATTCCAGAACACACCAAGTTCCTTTCCTCCTTAGAGGTTAGCACGTGCCAGTTGTCTCCTACCTAGAATAGCATGTTCCTAGATCTTCACAGTACATAGCAAGTCTCAGCTTGAAAACCACCTTCTCAGTGGCTTCAGTAATGACCTTAACTAAGACTCAGACTTCTAATTTTTCCCAGAGTAATGTGTTCAATAACTTTGCAGGGGACTCTCCCTTTGCATGTATGTATGTGTGTATTTACCTGTTTAATTCAGTCTGTTCCTTCCAACTAGACTGCGCTTAGGATCCATGTTTGTTTTACTCATGCCTGTATACCTAGTGCCTACTACAATACCTAGCATGAAGTAGGCACTAAAAAGTGTTTTTAGATTAAACAGATTTGTCAATGGTGATACTTCAAGCATTGGTGAAAAAGTATAATGGGAAGATGTGAATATTATAGAACTGGGCCTGAAGTCCCAGTGGTGCCTTCTTGGCATCCCTCAAACCACGAAATTCTGGCTTATTCATAAGCTTGGCCTCACTAGAAGAAATTATTTTGTAATTAAGTAAAACTAGGGCAGGGCAGGGTGAATGACTTGTGTAGGGTAATACAGGAAAATCACTGTGGAGCTGGGAGAGAGCCAGGTCCATAGCACAGGTCTATCTGTTGGAGGCCAGGTCCTCACATTCATTTCCCAATATGGGTCCCATGGGGGCAACTCAACGTTCCAACCACACTGTGACCCACTCACCCAAGAGGGGGTCGGAAAGGGAAAGGCTCCCGCCAAGTTTGAGAGTTTCCAGGCCACTTTGCTTATGGTTTGGCTTGGGGTTCCTGTTTCCCTTTGCCATTGCCCCTTGGGCTCCTGACCTTAAATTAGACTCTCAATCTTTTCTCCTGCTCAGAATGAACTGGCGACTTTTAATTGTATTTTCCATTCAGCTTCTTTGAAATCAGCATTGCTTTGCTTTTGTGGGTTTAGCTTGACCTTTAATGTTCTCTTGGCAGATTTCTGTTATTGGAGGGGATGGGATTTTTGATTTGCTAGAGAGAATGGAGTCTAAGCTTTGGACTTCAGACCCTTAAGCTTTCCGTTAGAAACAGAGAGATGACTAATAACTATTTAGTGTGTAATGATGGCTTAGCAGTATTTACCACTGATTTAGGCTCTCTGGCTTCATTACCTAGGATATTTTCCTGACTTAAACATTTCTCAGTTCTTTAGCCAACAGCTGTCCACATTTTTTAAGTCCCCAAACCTCCAGAAATTATGATTTCACATTTCTAATAGGCTCCTTTCACTGTTCAATCAAAAAGACCTCTTGTGCCTTGCAGCCTGTGTCCAAAAGTGAATTTAATTCAAATCACAAGTGGAGAATACAAGCAAAGGATAAAGCCCAAATCTTCCCTAATGGGGCCCACACCCAGAACTTCCATCCCTGACTCTCAACTGGCTCTGAAGCAGGTGTGTGAAGGAATAAGGGGTAAACAGAGAGGGAAATAACACAAAAAGAAACATCCCTTGAAGGAACAGGAATGTCTGATTCAGCCTCTCTCACCTCCATCAACTTCTGGAGTCACTTCTGGTTGGAGGGGAGAGGAACCCACATAAGAATTCAAAGGTAATTATTCCCATAGGCTAATACTTCAAATAAATACCTTAGCATGGCAATCATTCCTTAATCATGGCATTCAAGAAATATGAATTGATTGGTGGGGGGTACAAGAACAAGAGAGACACAGTCTCTAGCCTCAGTGGCATATATGTATTTTAAAGCTTATAGCATAGAAAGATAATAAAGAGTAGAGAAAGCACTGGTGATTCAGAATCTGGGTTTATAACAATAATTACAACAATAAGTAATTTGATATTTATGCCAGTCACAGAGAGGTTTCTACGTGATAGGCATTATACTAATTGCTTTACAACATATGTCCATTTAATTTTCTTTACAAGCAGAACAGGTAGGCAATCATTGGACTCATATTACAGCTGATAAAACTGCAGCTCAGAAAGACTTTTTTACTGGCTTGTCATCAGAAATCCCCAAATTGATGCATTCTAACCCTGATCTTTCTTACTTTTAATCCTTCATTTTTAACTACTAGTGGAAGTTTTGGGAGGTTGGAGGTTGGGATTGAAAATGACTTTTCAAGGTTTATCAGTCTATGAGTCTATAACACCCACAACTCAGGGAGTATCAGTGGAGACTCTGAGAGATGACACATATTCTGGGCATCAGGCCTGTGGACTGCATGGTTGGGAAGTTAGAGATCTGAGCTCGGGGTCAAAAGGCTGTGACTTTGGTCATGACCCTACTTCTTACTGGCTGTAAGACCTTATTTTCTTCTTTTCTAAAGTGGGGGTTATTATACCAAATTTTACTACTTCTGAGTATTGGGGATCAGGAGGTATAAGCTAATAGGTAAAAAAAAAAAATTGTAAACTATATTGATCTTCTGGTCAAGTAATAAAACACTAATGGAAGCTGGTTTAAACAGAAAAGGGATTCACTGGTTTGCATAAATGAAAAGGCAGTTTCAGGCTGTAAGCCTGTAACTATAGCTGTAAGCTGTAGCAAAGGACTCAGCCAATGAATCATCAGGATTCATTTTCTTCATCTCTGAGCTCTACATTCCTTTGTTTTGGCTTTTTTTTTTTCGTGTTCCATGTGCTAGCTCATGGCAGCAACAGGCTTACATCATCCTTGTTGTGGGTAGTCTGAGGAGAAAAATTATCTCTCTAACCTTGATCTTATTTGTACCAGCCTCAGGTAGGTCATGCACCCATTGCTGAGATGATTATTATATTCAGGGAATAGACCATGTGTTGGTTGAGGTTTGACCCCCATGTCCCTTCCAAAACTATGTGTACTGAGCATAAAGGAGAAATTGTTGCTGAAAAAGAAATCAAGCTGGTGTTACTGGAGGAAAGGGGTACACTGGTGGGCAGGCAGAAACAACAGATATCCTCTATGCTCATGAAGACCCAGACTTATTTGTGGAAGTCATTCAAGTTGCTTCCTTGTTTGTCTTCTATTTTGAAATTTCCCCTTGGCATCTCAGAGGTAGACTCCATGGCTCCTGTTTTGGCATAGTGCCATCTGATACCTCCCCTCTAACACACAGTATGATACCTGGGAATGTTGGTGTGGAGAGTGTAAGAGGAATCCCTAGTAGACAGGTTAGTGGTAAGCTACACACGACAGACATAGAATTAAGAGAAATGCCAAGCACTGATACACTCCTAGTTGGCATTTGTGGGTAATGGCAGTCACATACACAGGTGACTTATAGATTGAGAAAGCGTGAAGCTCTCTTCCCACTCAGACCACTTCTGTAACTTTCCAGGTAAGAACCATTGATCACATTTTCTCTTTTAGAACTTCACATTCAAATGAAACTCTCAAGTTGGGAAGCTGGAAGAGCTCTTTAGAGAAATCTCACCCAGCTCCCTTTTTGGACTTTGGACAAAGCTAGGACTGAATGACCAATACGGTTTTCCTAACATCACAAAACTAGTGAGAAGTGCATCTCAGCCCAGAACCACAAACTCTTGACTTGACCCTCCCCTGAAGGACAGCTGGATAATGTAGGTCTTCTGAAGTGCGATATTATATGAACAAGTGAGAATCTGGCAACCAGCAAGCATGGCAATGTCTGCTGAAGACTGACACATTCTTTTTCGGCCTTGAATGTTCTCATAAACATTGCAGTGCTGGAAAAATTGTTACAGACCCAAGACCTCAATGTTTGTGCTCCTGTTCGGCCTTAGATTAAGTTAAATATTGTTTGTAGATGATACGGATAAATTGGCTCAAACATGAGCCTGTCTGGATGGTTAAAAGGATGCTGTTTATTTCTCTAAGAGGTTGCCCAGCTGAGTAAGAGGGCTGTTGGACTATTGCCTCATTTCACACACAGCCTTCCTATTTATTTCAGGACTTGACTTCAGAGAATGCACTTAACTGGTTTGCCTGGTTGTTATTTGTCAAGCTTCTATTGGACTTAGGGGCTCCCATGGCAGTGAGCTTGTCATCTCACTCTCTCCTGACCCTTCCTTGCCCATGCCAAGGGTAGTGACAGCATTCTGTGACTTCTCCATCAATGAAAATTGAAGTCATTGTATGAAAGAGTGATTGATTAATTAGAAAATTAGAAGAGGTTCTCAGGATTCAAGTGTGTGAAAATATAATAGATGAGTGACAGAGAACAGTTGGTCCATGTGTCCATTCAGGCAAAGAAAACAATGAAAAGAGATTTGTGTAAAGCTGTTGGAATGTGGAACAGTCATTAAGAAGGACAAACTGGCAATGATTGTGAAACTCGTTGAAATGCTTTTGGCTGTAGGAAGGACACTGGAAATAAGAAAGTGCTTTGCTATTTATCAGCGGTATGACATTGGAAATAATCACTGGTCATCTCAACTTCTCTGCAGAGTACCCTGAAGTAAAAGCTGAACTCATGAAGTTGTTGGAAGGATAAAAATTGAGTAATGTATGAAGGTCCCAGCACAAGGTTTATATGTAGTCGTTGCTTTGTATGCTACCTCTTAACTTTCTCTTTTCTTTTCCCACCTTAATATTTAATCTTTTCTTTTTATTCAAATAAGTAAAAGAAGATTCCAAAATTAGAAAATAAGAGATGATGAAGGCTTGAATTAAGACAGTATAAATGGATAGAGGATAGCGAGAAGGATTAAAAAATATTAAGAAAAGTTGGATTGACAGAATTTGGTGTGTGAATGGATGTAGAAGTTGAGACAAGAAAAGGTACTGCTCTTCCCAGAGATGGGCACAATGAAGGGAGGGAAGTTGTGTTACACTATCCAGGTAGATCAACAGAATTAAAATCATATTGTCAAAAAAAAAGGATCTGCCTTCTCATGTATGAGAAAAAATCAACTTAGAGTTACATTTGCTTGGGAAAAATAATATTAAACAAGCTGGTTTACTTAATTTTAGTTCCATCAATCTCTGCAAAGCACCTCCCCAATAAAATGTGACCCAACTATGATTTTCAAAATACTCATTTAAGTGTTGAATGTCCATTTCAGATGGACCTGGCCACTGAGATTCTCTTAGCCAGGCTTCATTTTTCTCACCAGCTCCTGTGGTACATATGTGCAAATGATTTTGTCATATCTACCCAGAATGATTCAGTCCCATATCTTAGACCCTACAAACTGTGGGTTATAAACTGTTAAGTGAGCACAAAAAACATTTGCAAAATGATAGGCTATTATTATCAATATTTTGATAAAATGTGTAATATTAAACCTGTATTTTGAGAGAAAATATTGAGTGTTCACTCTGGAATCATATTATTTAGGCTTGAATTCTCAATCTGTCACTTACTAGTTTAGCATTTCTCAACCTCCGCATTATTGACATTTTGAGCCAAATAATTATTTGTGTGTTCGTGTGTGTGTGTCTGTGTGTGTGTGTGTGTGTGTGTGTGTAGGGGGGTGTCCTGTACCCTGTAGGATGTTTAGTGGCATTTATGGCCTCTACCTATTAGATGTGAATAACATCTTCCCAGTTATGATGATTAAAAATGTCTCCAGACACTGCCAAATATCTCTTTGCTTGTGGTGGAGTGAGAAAGGGGGTGATTATCCTAGACAGAGAAGCACTGCAGTAGCTGATGACCTTGGGAAATGTTTAAACCTCTGTAGGATTCAATTCCTTTTAACTGTAAAAAATGTATATAATAAAACCCAACTTATATCATTGTGAAGAGATATAACACATAAATTCATCAGCATACTCTTGGTATAGAGTAAGAGCACAATAAATGTTAGTTATAACAGTTACTTATCATTGTTTATCACACAAATGCAATATTGTTAGATTAGGAAGGTCATGCTAAAATTGGTAAAACTGAAATAAAAAGTTTGTTATTTTCCCTAAATTTGGGTAGGAGTTTGAAACACAGATAGATTTAGAGCAATCAGATCTAAATATTCTAGGGTGTTATTTCGAGTGACATTGCCCAGGTCTCACCTTATTAATCCTTGAGATAAATTTCAGATTTTTGTCCTATTATCCAAATAATTTTTTCATACAGAAGTAATTTGTTCATACAGAACTAGCTTAAAACTGTAATATGAATGTAAAACAACAACAATAAATTGATTTCTTAAAATATTAAATTTCAAATAATTAAATTCTAATTTGATTTCTCCATTAAATATAGAGTCCATTCAGGAATTACCCAAATTGTTCCCTTGGAAAGCCATCCCAAGCATAAGAGCATGGCCCAGTTGGATCCAAAGATAAACTTCTTAAGGAATTTAAATCTCCTGAAATTACATGAGAAATATTGAGTGTATGTGCATTTTTGCCAAGTTCCATAATATTCATCCAGTTCTCAAAGGGCTTCATACTCCCTAAAGGCAAACAATCACTGTTTAACTTGTTGAGTTGAAGAGAGAGGTCAGTCTGGCTGTCTTCAGAACTCTGCCACTGACCATTAGAGTGATGATCTGTGCTTCTGGACTTCAAATTTCCCATCTGTAAAATGGGCATGATTAACGTAATTGATCTCTAAAGCCCCATTTCATTCTAACCTCCTATAATTAAAAAATTTAACCTTAAAACTCTTATTCCATTTACAAGATAATATTGTTAAGCTTCTAAAAGTACTGTCAACCTAAAACTTTTGCTTCTCAAAAATCTCAGATTCATGATGGTCATCATGATTTTACTCAATTTTAAAAAAAAATTTTGGCTGCATACAGAAAATATACTTCCAAGAACTAGGTTTATGAAGAATTCTACCAGGTAACAGATATCATAAGTGGCAAGAAAGTCAAAACAACATAAAGAAACCTAGTTTGGATTAGGAGCCTGATGGTCTGTTCAGATCCCAGTCTACTTTCAGCAGGAAAGAAAGCAATGAAGTAGATGTGCTTTTCAGTGAAAAACGTTTCTTTTGCCCCCAAAGCAACTCTATGAAAGAACCCAGTGGGAGTGAAAGGATGATGTTGACCATAACCCTGTTGCTTTCATTTGGGGAAAACTCATAAAACACAAAGTTCCTGGTTTTGGTGGTCCCTCAGTACCCAATAATGTAGAGACTGTTCCTTTCCCCATAGGTTAAGTGCTGCACTCATATTAAAAAAAAAGAAAAAAGAAGAAAGAGAAGAAAGAAAAAAGGGTTCAACTCTCAGAGGCACATTAAGCTCAATGGTGAAATCTTAGAAGATAATTATTTTTTTTTCTCAAGAGCCTTCAGTGAGAAAATAACTATTTTATATTTAAGAATCAATTGTTTTTAATTAATTAATTATGTTTACACACAATAAACTATAATAGGAGTACATTTATTTTTATTGTCAATAATTCTATCACAAAACTCACCTTGGGTAACCAGGAAAACAATTTCAAAGGCTTACACTATAGGCTTATAGGGAGAATAATTGACTTAGGGGATATGAATTGTTGCTAGTGTGTCATCAGGCCCTGTCTATCAAACCCAAAGATTAAAAGTTTAGATCTATGATCTATTGATCCTGTGGTTTATGGTAGAGCAATGCTTGAAAGTGCAGTTTTATGCAAGCTTTGGCAGCTATAGAGAACCAGAGACTCTCCAGGGATCAGCAAGAAACAAATTTAGGTTGAATAATAGACATCAAAGAGGGAAAAATAAGAAAACCTGGCAGAAGTTATGGCAAGACAAGTTTCATTTAATTTAAAAGAGTGTTTTAATAATTTCCAATGTTCAACAATCTTAGGGTCACTGACCCTCCCGATTTGGTCAGGGCTGAGGGGGTTCCAAGTCCAGGGGACTTTCAGTTATAAAATTGAAGAAAGTTCTATGGAAACCAGAATGAGTTGGTTGCCCACCAACAGACTGAGAAAACTTTTGAAGTAGTGAGTGCTCCATCATTAGAGGTGATCAAGTAGTGGCTGATCAACCAAATCTCAGATTTGTCAGAGAAGCTTTTGTTTTGGGGAAGGAGAATAAGCTCAATAACCTCTGTGGAAGTCATCCTAGTCTGAGACACTGAGAGACTCTACAAAGAAAAATGATCTGTGATAGAGTCAACTTCATTGCTAAAACCTCTGGAATGATAAATCCTTCCATATTTAGATCCCATATTTAGAATTCAAGTGAGATGAATCTTCTAAAATAATCCTTAATCCCTTGGAAGAATTTCTGCAGTAAAGCTATCCATCAAGAAAATATTTTAGACAGAGGTAGACATTTAGCATATTTACAATTGGAAAAACAAAGAATTTAAAATCAAAAGATTGATGCTTTAGTTCTAAGTCTAGCACTCAGTAGATTTAGACAATTTGTTTAACCCCTTGATCATTGATTTCTCACCTCTGATATGAGGATAATAATATCTGCCCTGGTTATTTTATGGGGTTGTCATGTAGACCATACCAGTTAGTGTATGTCAAAGCATATAAACTGCAAAGCACATCCATTTTCATTGCAGATTTTTTTTTTTAACACGATTCTCCCCATCATTCTGAGATCTTGAGAAGGCTGGTATTGTGCTCACAAGCCAAATAGATGTGGACAGGCTGCATTATTTAAAGTAGGCTAAACAATGGTTACAAAAAATGGCAGAATATATAAGAGGTCAATCTCAATAGCAAATTATTTCTGGTTGGTGTTGATTATTCATCAACAGCAGTAATTCATGGACTCAGGCATCTTCCAGCTTATGGCTCTGGCACTCCCTAGGGTTTCATTGCCATCTTTACTAGCTGGTAGGACACTGAAAGGAGAATATGGAGACAATACACTTGCTTCTTAAAAGCTATGCCCAGATGTGACACCCATCACACTCTGTTGGCTAGAACTCAGTCACATGACCAAATCATGCAAGAGAGTCTGGTTATTGTTGGCCTAGGACTACTGGAAAGATCATTGGAGGCAGGACATGTCAAATCATTGTGAGCTGTGATGCTCATGCCCATGGGTTTTAGACTTATTCATTGTGATTCTTACTGCCATTCTGGGAAGTTGAACATGGATTTTAATTTTAATGAATAGTCAATAGTCGCTGCCACAAAATTCTCATGGTTATGGCACATTTACAGCTACTGCTTCACTAGTTCTAGTCTTTGGACATAGTTCCTGGTACAAGCCCAGCCTCATCTACTCAAATATGCCATAAGCAACTGGGAAATGCTTGGATGAAACTGAGAATAAATATCAATTACTAGACCTATAATTTCGTTCTGTTACTTAACTCTGCATTTATAGAGCACCTGCCACGTGCCACTCATGTTGCTGAATATTGGATATACCTAGCAATAGACAAAACGTGGTGCCTGCCCTCAAGGAGCTCACACAGTATTGATTTATTTTCCTCGGTTTCTCTAAAGATTTTTCTTTCTCCTACTTGGTCTGTTAGTCTAATATGTATAAATATTTAAACTGCTTCTTAAACTCTGTGATGAAAGTTTGACTTCATCTCACAAAATCAGTTCATGTTTCTCTTTCATCATATTCTTGGTCCTTCTCTATGGAATGAATATTTTCTGCTTTAAGAAAAATTTCAGTTCAGTGATAGATACCAAATAATGTGTACAAGAAACACCTAAAGGGGTAACAATTATGACAATTCAAAACAAAATCTGCTTTCTCTCCTATCAGTTGGGGTGCTAACAAAATCCCTTGCCTCAGCTAACCTAAGAAGTAAGAAAAAAGCAGGTATTTATTTGCTCTAAACAGAAACCCCAAGGTAGTGCAGTTCTAAGATTTGGTAATTTAGTGATTCAGCCATGACACCAAGAACTCAAGCTGTCTGTGTCAACATTATTACCCAGTATGTCCTTTCACAGTCATAAGAGGACTTCTGTAGTTCCAGTTGTTCAGCCATCTAAGAAAAGACATATCTAGGAAAAGAAGAGGGACCATCTTACTCCAGTTAGACCATTGTAGGAGAAGAAACAGAAGCTCCCTATTAAACCTCCCCTTTGCCCACAACAGCATCATATGTCTTTTCCTAAATCAATTATTGGCAAGAAACATGGAATTACTGTGACTGGTCTAGTTAAGTGCAAGGCTGGGTGGAGGAGGGTGTATTATGCAAACAAAGTCATATTTTTGTTAGCAAGGAAGAAGGATGGTGTGTGCATTTCTTTTAGGAAGACAATAATGTTGGCTACAAAATCAGTACCCAGGTTTCATCCCAGGTGGTCCTATTATTGACTGTTTTTATTTTTATAACTCCTTTCCTGTTTTCTAGTTTGGCTATTTTCTCTTCTCTTTTCTCAACTCTATGTACTATTCTATTTTCTGGCTATACTCCCCATCTTGAACCTTTTAGGCTGGGCTCCCTACTTTGCTGATACATAAAGGCAAGCCACAGACCATGTCCACAGGCAACACATCACATGATCTTCTGAGATAGATATGATTGTGGGATTTGTGAAGACTACTGAGCTACATTTTTTGTACAAAGTGACAGGATATTAACTTAAATAAGTTCTGAGTTCCATGGGTAGAATTCAAGAACTGTATCTCTTCCTTTTTGACAGCTCCACCACAGAATAATCAACATAATTGTTAATTCTACAGTCAAAAATTTGTATTTTAAATCAATGCCAGGGGTTCCACAGAAATGAGGCAAGTTCCTCCACAGAAATAGATGAGTTTGGGCATGAGGTTTCCAGAATTCCCTTCTCACCTAATTCCATCTCATGTTTCACTCAGAAATGCTGGTGTTTCTATCTATTATATATGTATCATAATAATATATAACACTATTTTTGGGTAAAATTTCTCACTATTTAAAAATTATTTAAAAACAATGAAGAGCTCATTCTTTTGAACTCAAACTTTAAAAAATATTATTTATTTTTATTTTTTAAAAATTATTTTTATTTTTTTACAGTAGGGCCTTGCTGGTTATTTATTTTAAATACAGCAGTGTGTACATTTCAATCTCAAACTCCCAGTCTATCCTTCCCCCAAACCCTTCCCCTCTGGTAACCATAAGTTCATTCTCTAAGTCTGTGAGTCTGTTTCTGTTTTGTAAATAAGTTCATTTGTAGTTTTTTTTTTTTTTAGATTCTGCATATAAGTGATATCGTATGATATTTGTCTTTCTGTGTCTGACTTACTTCACTTAATATGATAATCTCCAGGTCAAACTTTTATACTAGATTTTATCTCCTTACTTCTAAACTCTTGACTCCATTGGCTATATTTTTGATCCTACCTTCAGACACTTGCAAATTTCACATGCGTCTGACTCTATTTCTTTGCTCTTCACATAGGATTTCTCTTAATATGCAATTGTACTCCTTTCCCCCACCATCTTCCAATAGAAGATGTGTTCTCTGTCACTGATGAGAACCCAGAACTCTGATTTCCATCCCACCTCTTTTTCCAACACCTTAGCTTGTTCCTGATCACAACTGTTCCAATCCCATTTGTACCACAGAAGAAAGGTTTGAACACTGCTTAGAATTTCCTTGGACTGATTCTAGAAAGTCCCTTGACACAGTTCTGAGGTTCCCTTAAATCTTTGTCTGGCTCTTGGCAATTCTTATTTCCATCTCAATTGTGATTCTCCAGGCACCAAGCTCTTTGTCTTCCACCGGGAGAATTTCTACTTAAAAAAAGCCAATTCCTTATGTTTCTAAGGCTGAATGCAATTATTTTACTGACTGAAATTTCAACCATGACTACATTTGCCTTTTAAATATGGTAAATATCTTGCCCACAGAATCTGTGGAATTCTTGTCTCTTGAGACATATGAAATTGAACTGGACCAGGTCCTCAGAAAGATGATTGTTGTGTTGGCAAGGGGATGGATGGGATGACCTGGAAGGTCTACTCCAGCTCTAATTTTGATGATGTGATTCTAACCAGATGGGCCAATGGCATATTAGACGTCTATTGATGCTACCTCTGTGCTTTTCATCCTGGGTTTATTCTTCTGGTAACTGTATATTTTCTTTGGCCAGGGCTCTCCATTTGTGATGCACAGAATGTGCGTCACAAAAGCCTTTTGTGTCTCACACAGAGCAGGCTGCTAAGGGTTCCTGAAGGAACTGAGAAAATCAGATGTCTGCATCTACATTTTCATTTCCTTGCAGAAACCCTGCGATCCTTCAGAGATTATGGCTTTTAGTGTATTTTATTTATTTGAATATGGCCAAAGACATGACTTCTTAATGTTATGGTGTCATGTCTGTATCTGAAGAAAAATAATAAACCATAGTACAGTATCACACCATGTATGGTTTTTCCTTAATAAGAGAACAGGATAGTTATTAAACAGTAATGTAAAGATAGTTTGATAGTCAGTAGATAAATATAACTTGCCTAGAGACCAGATATTTTATGACTTTAGCAATTATATATTAGGCATTATATATACTTAGAAAAATGTACAGTTGATATTTCCGTAGGTTTCTTTTTCATCTACACATGTTACGCTGGGAAAAGATGGAGTCTACTGGTATAAGAGTTGAGGGATTTCTTTGTAGCTCATTTTTGGGTTCATCAACATATTGTGCTGTGTCTCATCATGGACACTGCCATGAACTTAATGTGGAGGTTGGTTATAAAGATAATGATATTTATATTAAGAAATGTGTTGGCTGAGCACTGGACATCTTTTATGGTAGGACATAAATGATCTTTCCTATTTTTCCCCCATATTGAGAAGCAACACACGGTGCTTACTAGTCTGGACTCCCCATTGAATGTAAGATAAAATCCAAATTCCTTTTCCTAACATATCAAGTTTTTCTTAATCAAACCTCAAATTATCTTTTCTAGTCTCATTATGCCTTGCTACTTCTTCCTGAATGCTAGCCTAAAAAACCTAAAAGTATTTGTCTTTCCCGAACTAATTGTTTCCAGCACATTTCAGAGTTTTTAGCCTACTCTTCCCTTTGTCTAGGTTTCCCACTCAATTTACCTGCTTTTAGGGAACTCCTATTCATCCTTCAAAACACAAGCTAAGTGCTGTTACCATCTATTCAAAACATTTGTCATGCATCTCCTAAATCCTGGATATTAAGGTTCTTCCTGCCCTCATAGAGCTATTTTAATCAAGTAGGAAAGACAGAAAACTCAACAGTTTTTTTTTTTTAACATCTTTATTGGAGTACAATTGCTTTACAACGGTGTGTTAGTTTCTGCTTTATAAAAAGTGAATCAGCTATACATATACATATATCCTCATATTGCCTCCCTCCTGCATCTCCCTCCCACTCTCCCTATCCCACCCCTCTATGTGGCCATAAAGCACCGAGCTGATCTCCCTGGGTTATGCAGCTGCTTCCCACTAGCTATCTATTTCACATTTGGTAGTGTATATATGTCAATGCTACTCTCTCACTTTGTCCCAGATTCCCCTTCCCCCTCTGTGTCCTCAAGTACATTCTCTACATCTGTGTCTTTATTCCTGTCCTGCCCCTAGGTTCATCAGTACATTTTTTTATAGATTCCATATATGTGCATTAGCATACGGTATTTGTTTTTCACTTTCTGAATTACTTCACTCTGTATGACAGAATCTAGGTCCATCCACCGCACTACAAATAACTCAATTTCATTCCTTTCTATGGCTGAGTAATATTCCATTATATATATGCACCACATCTTCTTTACCATTCATCTGTCCATGGATATTTAGATTGATTCCATGTCCTGGCAATTGTAAATACTGCTACAATGAACATTGTGGTACATGACTCTTTTTGAATTATGGTTTTCTAAGGGTATAAGCTGAGTAGTGGGATTGCTGTGTCATATGGTAGTTCTATTTTTAGTTTTTTAAGGAACCTCCATACTGTTCTCCATAGTGGCTGTAACAATCTACATTCCCACCAAGAGAACAAGAGAGTTCCCTTTTCTCCACACCCTCTCTAGAATTTACTGTTTGTAGATTTTGATGATGGCCATTCTGACTGGTGTGAGGTGATACATCATTGTAGTTTTGATTTGCATTTCTCTAATGATTAGTGATGTTGAGCATTCTTTCATGTGTTTGTCAGCAATCTGTGTATCTTCTTTGGAGAAATGTCTATTTAGGTCTTCTGCCCATTTTTGGATTGGGTTGTTTGTTTGTTTTGATATTGAGATGCATGAGCTGCTTGTATATTTTGGAGATTAATCCTTTGTCAGTAACTTCAATGGCAAATCTTTTCTCCCATTCTGAGGGTTGTCTTGTTTATAGTTTCCTTTGTTGTGCAAAAGCTTTTAAGTTTAAGTAGGTCCCATTTGTTTATTTTTTATTTTATTTCCATTACTCTAGGGGATGGGCCAAAAAAGATCTTTCTGTGATTTATGTCAAAGAGTGTTTTGCCTATGTTTTCCTCTAAGAATATTTTAATTTCTGGCCTTACCCTTAGGTCTTTAATCAATTTTGAGTTTATTTTTGTGTACAGTGTTAGGATGTGTTCTAATTTCTTTCTTTTACATGTAGCTGTCCAGTTTTTCCAGCACCAATTATTGAGGAGGGTTTCTTTTCTCCATTGCATATTTTTGCTTCCTTTCTCAAAGATAAGGTGACCATATGTGCCTGGGTTTATCTCTGGGCTTTTTATCCTTTTCCAGTTATCTATATTTCAATTTTGTGCCAGTACCAGACGGTCTTGATTACTGTAGCTTTGTAGTATAGTCTGAAGTCTGGGAGCCTGATTCCTCCAACTCTGTTTTTCTTTCTCAAGCTTGCTTTGGCTATTCGGGATCTTTTGTGTTTCCATACAAACTGTGAAATATTTTCTTCTAGTTCTGTAAAAAAAGCTACTGGCAGTTTGATAGGCATTGCATTGAATTGATAGATTGCTTTGGGTAGTAGAGTCATTTTCACAATGTTATTTCTTACAATCCAAGAACATGGTAGATCTCTTCATCTTTTTGTATCATCTTTAATTTCTTTCATCAGTGTCTTATACTTTTCTGCATACAGGTTTTTTGTCTCCTTGAGTAGATTTACTCCTAGGTTGTGCATTCTTTTTGTTGAAATGGTAAATGGGAGTGTTTCCTTAATTTCTCTTTTAGATTTTCATCATCAGTGTATAGGAATGCAAGAGATTTCTGTGCATTAATTTTGTATCCTGCTACTTTACTAAATTCATTGACTACCTCACACAGATTTCTGGTAGCATCTTAACATTCTCTATGTATAGTATCATGTCATCTGCAAACAGTGACAGCTTCACTTCTTTCAAATTTGGATTCCTTTTATTTATCTTTCTTCTATGATTGCTGTGGTTAAAACTTCCAAAACTGTGTTGAATAATAGTGGTGAGAGTGGGCAACCTTGTCTTGTTCCTGATCTTAGTGGAAATGGTTTCTTTTTTTCACTATTGAGGATGATATTGGCTGTTGGTTTGTCTTATATAGTCTTTATTATGTTGAGGAAAGTTTCCTCTATGCCTACTTTCTGGAGGGATTTTATCATAAATGGGTGTTGAATTTTGTCAAAAGCTTTCTCTGCATCTATTGAGATGATCATATGGTTTTCCTCCTTCAATTTGTTAATATCGTGTATCTCGTTGATTGATTTGCATATATTGAAGAATCCTTGCATTCCTGGGAGAAACCCCACTCTATCATAATGTATGATCCTTTTAATGTGCTGTTGGATTCTGTTTGCTTGTATTTTATTGAGGATTTTTGCATCTATGTTCATCAGTGATATTGGCCTGTAGTTTTCTTTCTTTGTGACATCTTTGGTTTTCGTGTCAGAATGATGGTGGACTCATAGAATGAGTTTGGGAGTGTTCCTCCCTCTGCTATATTTTGGAAGAGTTTGAGAAGGATAGGTGTTAGCTCTTCTGTAAATATTTGCTAGAATTTACCTGTGAAGCCATCTGGTCCTGGGCTGTTGTTTGTTGGAAGATTTTTAATCACTGTTTCAATTTCAGTACTTGTGATTGCTCTGTTCATATTTTCGATTTCTTCCTAGTTCAGTATCGGAAGGTAGTGCATTTCTAAAAATTTGTTCATTTCTTCCAGATTGTCCATTTTTTTGGCATATAGTTGCTTATAATAATCTCTCCTGATCCTTTGTATTTCTGCAGTGTCAGTTGTTACTTCTCCTTTTTCATTTCTAATTCTATTGATTTGAGTTTTCTCCCTTTTTTTCTTTATAAGTCTGGTTAATGGTTTATCAATTTTGTTTATCTTCTCAAAGAACCAGGTTTTAGTTTTACTGACTTTTGCTATCATTTCCTTCATTTCTTTTTCAGTTATTTCTGATCTGATCTTTATATTTTCCTTCCTTCTGCTAACCTTGGGTTTTTTTTTTTTTTTCTTCTTTCTCTAATTGCTTTAGGTGGAAGGTTAGGTTGTTTATTTGAGATGTTTCTTGTTTCTTCAGGTAGACTTGTATAGCTATAAACTTCCCTCTTAGAACTGCTTTTGCTGCATTCCATAGGTTTTGTGTCATTGTGTTTTCATTGTCATTTGTTTCTAGGTATTTTTTGATTTCCTTTGATTTCTTCAGTGATCTCTTGGTTATCAAGTAGTGTATTGTTTAGCCTCCATGTATTTGTATTTCTTACAGATTTTTTTCCTGTCATTGATATCTATTCTCATAGCATTGTGGTCAGAAAAGATACTTGATATGTTTTCAATTTTCTTAAATTTACTAAGGCTTGGTCTTTTACCCAAGATATGATCTATCCTGGAGAGTGTTCCATGAGCACTTGAGAAGAATGTGTATTCTGTTGTTTTTGGATGGAATGTCCTACAAATATCAATTAAGTCCATCTTGTTTAAAGTATCATTTAAAGCTTGTGTTTCCTTTTTTAAATTCATTTTGGATGATCTGTCCATTGGTGAAAGTGGGGTGTTAACGTTCCCTACTATGATTGTGTTACTGTCGATTTCCCCTTTTATGGCTCTTAGTATTTGTCTTATGTATTGAGGTGCTCCTATGTTGGGTGCATAAATATTTACAATTGTTATATCTTCTTCTTGGATTGATCCCTTGATCATTATGTAGTGTCCTTCTTTGTCTCTTGTAATAGTCTTTGTTTTAAAGTCTATTTTGTCTGATATGAGAATTGCTATTCCAGCTTTCTTTAAATATCCATTTGCATGATATATCTTTTTCCATCCCCTCACTTTCAGTCTCTATGTGTCCCTAGGTCTGAAGTGGGTCTCCTGTAGACAGCATATATATGAGCCTTGTTTTTGTATCCATTCAGCCAGTCTATGTCTTTTGGTTGGAGCATTTAATCCATTTATATTTAAGGTAATTATGAATATGTATGTTCCTATTACCATTTTCTTAATTATTTTGGGTTTATTATTCTAGGTCTTTTCCTTCTCTTGTGTTTCCTCCCTAGAGAAGTTCTTTTAGCATTTGTTGTAAAGCTAGTTTGGTGGTGCTGAATGCTGTTAGCTTTTTCTTGTCTGTAAAGGTTTTGATTTCTCTGTCAAATCTGAATGAGATCCTTGCTGGTAGAGTTATCTTGATTGTAGATTTTTCTCTTTCATCACTTTAAATATGTCCTGCCACTCCCTTCTGGCTTGCAAAGATTCTGCTGAAAGATCAGCTGTTAACCTTAAGGGGATTCCCTCATGTGTTACTTGTTGTTTTTCCCTTGCTGCTTTTAATATTTGTTCTCTGTATTTAATTTTTAATAGTTTGATTAATATGTTTCTTGGCATATTTCTCCTTGGATTTATCTTGTATTGGACTCTCTGTGCTTCCTGAAGTTGATTAACTATTTCCTTTCCCACAGAATGGAAGTTTTCAACTATAATCTCTTCAAATACTTTCTTAGTCCCTTTCTTTTTCTCTTCTTCTGGGACCTCTATAATTCGAATGTTGGTGCATTTAATGTTGTCCCAGAGCTCTCTGAAACTGTCCTCAATTATTTTCATTCTTTTCTCTTTATTCTGCTGTGCAGTAGTTATTTCCACTATTTTATCTTCCAGGTCACTTATCCATTCTTCTGCCTCTGTTACTCTTCTATTGATCCCTTCTAGAGAATTTTTAATTTCATTTATTGTGTTGTTCATCTCTGTTTCTTTGCTCTTTCGTTCTTCTAGGCCCTTGTTAAACGTTTCTTGTATTTTCTCTATTGTATTTCCAAGGTTGTGGATCATCTTTACTCTTATTATTCTGAATTCTTTTTCAGGTAGACTGTTTATTTCCTCTTCATTTGTTAGGTCTGGTGGATTTTTGCCTTGCTCCTTCATCTGCTGCATGTTTCTCTGTCTTCTCATTTTGCTTAACTTACTGTGTTTGGGGTCTCCTTTTCACAGGCTGCTGGTTCATAGTTTCTGTTGTTTTTGGTGTCTCTCTCCAGTGGCTAAGGTTGGCTCAGTGGGTTGTGTAGGCTTCCTGGTGGGGACTAGTGCCTGTGTTCTGGTGGATGAGGCTGGATCTTGTGTTTCTGGCTGGCAGGTCCACATGTGGTGGTGTGTTTTGAAGTGTCTGTGACCTTATTATTATTTTAGGCAGCCTCTCTGCTAATGGATGGGGTTGTCTTCCTGTCTTGCTAGTTGTTTGGCATAGGTTGTGAGTCCTGCAGTGTAGCCTGCTGATCATTTAATGGAGCTGTGTCTTGGTGTTGAGATGGAGATCTCTGGGAAATTTTTGCCATTTGATATTACATGGACCTGGGAGGTGTCTTGTGGACGGGTCCTGAACTTGGCTCTCCCACCTCAGTGGCACAGCCCTGACGCCTGGCTGGAGCACCAAGAGCCTGTCCTCCACATGGCTCAGAATACAAGGGAGAAAAAAGAAAGAAAGAAAGAAAGAAAGAAAGAAAGAAAGAAAGAAAGAAAGAAAGAAAGAAAGAAAGAAAGAAAGAAAGAAAGAAAGAAAGAAAGAAAGAAAGAAAGAAAGAAAGAAAGAAAGAAAGGAAGGAAGGAAGAAAGAAAGAAAGAAAGGAAAATATAGTTATTAAAATAAAAAAATAATTATTAAGAAAAAAAATTAAGTAAAACAAAACAAAAAACGGACAGACAACCCTAGGACAAATGGTAAAAGCAAAACTATACAGACAAAATCACACAGAAGCACATACATACACACTCACAAAAAGAGATAAAGGGGAAAATATATATATATATCATTGCCCCCAAAGTCCCCCTCCTCAATTTGGGATGATTCATTGTATATTCAGGTATTCCACAGATGCAGGGTACATCAAGTTGATTGTGGAGATTTAATCCGCAGTTCCTGAGGCTGCTGGGAGAGATTTCCCTTTCTCTTCTTTGTTCTCACAGCTCCTGGAGTTCAGCTTTGGATTTGGATCCGCCTCTGTGTGTAGGTCGCCTGAGACCGTCTTTTCCTCGCTCAGACAGGATGGGGTTAAAGGAACAGCTGATTTGGGTGTTCTGGCTCACTCAGGCCTGGGGGAGGGAAGGGTGCGGATGTGGGGCAGGCCTGTGGCGGCAGAGGCCGGTGTGATGTTGCAGCAGCCTGAGGCGCACCGTGCATTCTCCTGGGGAAGTTTTCCCTGGATCACGGGACACTGGCAGTGACAGGCTGCACAGGCTCCTGGGAGCGGAAGTGTGGATAGTGACCTGTGCTCGCACACAGGCTTCTTGTTGGCTACAGCAGCCTTAGCATCCCATGCCTCTCTCTGGGGTCTGCGCTGATAGCCGCAGCTTGCGCCCATCTTTGGAGGTCCTTTAAGGGGCGCTCTTAATCCCCCTTCCTTGCACATCAGGAAACAAAGAGGCAAAAATAGTCTCTTGTCTCTTCGGCAGCTCCAGACATTTTCCCGGCCTCCCTCCCGGCTAGCCATGGTGCACTAGCCCCTTTCAGGCTGTGTTCACGTGACCAACCCGAGTCCTCTCCCTGGGATCCAGCCGAAGCCTGAGCCTCAGCTCCCAGCCCTCACTCGTCCCCAGTGGGTGAGCAGAGAAACCTCTCGGGCTGGTGAGTGCTGGTCAGCACTGATCCTCTGTGCGGGAATCTCTCCACTTTGCCCTCTGCACCCCTGTTGCTGCGCTCTCCTCCATGGCTCCAAAACTCCCCCCCTCCGCCACCCGCAGTCTCCGCCCATGAAGGGGCTTCCTAGTGTGTGGAAACCTTTCCTCCTTCACATCTCAGTCCCACTGGTGCAGGTCCTGTCCTTATTCTTTGTCTCTGTTTTTTCTTTTTTCTTTTACCCTACCCAGGTACGTGGGGAGCTTCTTGCCTTTTGGGAGGTCTGAGGTCTTCTGCCAGCGTTCAGTAGGTGTTCTGTAAGAGTTGTTCCACATGTAGATGTATATCTGATGTATTGGTGGGGAGGAAGGTGATCTCCACATCTTACTCTTCTGCCATTTTGAAGCTCCGCCTGAACATTTTCCTAGGTATTTTTGATTTTCCTTTGATTTCTTCAGTGATCTCTTGGTTATTTCATAGTGTATTGTTTAGCCTCCATGTATTTGTATTTATTACAGTTTTTGTCCTGTAATTGGTATCTAGTCTCATAGTGTTGTGGTTGGAAAAGATACTTGATATGATTTCAATTTTCTTAAATTTACCGAGACTTGATTTGTGACCCAAGATGTGATCTATCCTGGAGAATGTTCCATTTGTACTTGAGAAGAAAGTATATTCTGTTGTTTTTGGATGGAATGTCCTATAAAGATCAATTAAATCTATCTGTTCTAATATGTCATTTAAAGCTTGTGTTTCCTTTTTCATTTTGGATGATCTGTCCATTGGTGTATGTGGGGTGTTAAAGTCACCTATTATTTTGTTACTGTTGATTTCCCCTTTTATGTCTGTTAGCATTTGCCTATGTATTGAGGTGCTCCTATGTTGAGTGCATAGATATTCACAATTGTTATATCTTCTTCTTGGATTGATCATTTGATCATTATATAGTGTCCTTCCTTGTCTCTTATAATAGTCTTTATTCTAAAGTCTATTTTGACTGAGTATTGTTACTACAGCTTTCTTTTGATTTCTATCTGAATGGAATATCTTTTACCATCCTCTCACTTTCAGTCTTTATGTGTCCCTAGGTCTGAAGTGGGTTTATAGTAGACTGCATATATATAGGTCTTGTTTTTGTATCCATTCAGCCAGTCTGTATCTTTTGGTTGGGGCATTTATTCCATTTACTTTTAAGGTAATTATTTATATATATGTTCCTATTACCATTTTCTTAATTGTTTGGCTTTGTTTTTGTAAGTGTTTTCCTTCTCTTGTGTTTTCTGACTAGAGAAGTTCCTTTAGTATTTGTTGTAAAGCTGGTTTTTGTGGTGCTGAATTCTCTTAATTTTTCTTGTCTGTAAAGCTTCTGATTTCCCCATCAAATCTGAAAGGAATCCTTGCTGAGTAGAATAATCTTGGTTGTAGGTTTTTCCCTGTCATCACTTCAAATATATATTGCCACTCCCTTCTGGCCTATAGAGCTCCTGCTGAAAGATCAGCTGTTAACGTTATGGGGGACCCTTGTATGTTATTTGTTGCTTTTCCCTTGTTGATTTTAATATTTTTTTCTTTGTGTTTAATTTTTCTTAGTTTGATTAATATATGTCTCAGCATGTTTTTCCTTGGATTTAACCTGTATGGGACTCTCTACACTTCCTGGATTTTATTGACTATTTCCTTTCCCATGTTGGGGAAGTTTTCAACTATAATCTCTTCAAATATTTTCTCAGACCCTTTCTTTTTTTCTTCTTCTTCTGGGATGACTATATTTGAATGTTCATTTGATTAATGTTGTCCCAGAGGTCTCTGAGACTGTCTTCCCTTCTTTTCATTCTTTTTTCTTTATTCTGTTCTGAGGCAGTTATTTCTACCTTTCTCCAGCTCACTTATCCATTCTTCTGACTCAGTTATTCTGCTACTGATTCCTTCTAGAGTATTTTTTATTTCATTTATTACATTTTTCATTACTGATTGTTTGCTCTTTAGTTCTTCTAGGTCCTTGTTAAATGTTTCTTGTATTTTCTCTATTCTATTTCCAAGATTTTGGATCATCTTTACTATCATTACTCTGAATTATTTCTCAGGTTGTTTGTTTATTTCCTCTTCATGTATTTGGTCTTGTGGGCTTTCATCTTGCTCCTTTGCCTCTGAGATATTTCTCTGTCTTCTCATTGTGTCTAATTTACAGTATTTGAGGTCTCCTTTCCTTAGGCTGCAGGGTCGTAGCTCCTCTTGCTTGTATTCTCTGCCCCAGTGGTGGGGTTGGTCTGGTGTCTTTTGTAGGTTTCCTGATGTGAGGGACTGGTGTCTGCATTCTGGTTGGTGAAGCTGAGACTTTTCCCTCTGATGAGCAGGGCCATGTCTGGTGGTGTGTTTTGGGGTCTCTGTGAGCTTAGTATGACTTTAGGTAGTCTGTGGGCTGATGGTTGGTTTTGTTTTCCTGTCTTGTCTTTTGTTTTGTGTGAGGTGTCCATCACTGGCAGCTGCTGGCAGTTGGGTATAGCTGGATCTTGGATTCAGATAGAGGCCTCCATGAGAGCTCTTGGTGGTTAATCTTTCCTGGGGCTGGGAATTCACTAGTGGTCCAGCATCCTGGATTTGGTGCTCCCACTCCAGAGTCTCAGGCCTGACTTCTGGTTGAGGGACCAGGACCCTGTAAGTCACTCATCCTGGCAATAAATGAGATTAAAAAAAATGAGACTAACAAAACCCCAGACAAATGGTAAAAAGTTAAATCAAACAAAGAGAAACAGAAACAAGGAAACACACACACACACACAAATGAAACAAAGCAGAACCAAATAAATCAAAGCAAGAGAACAACCAGACAAACAAAAGAACCTAAGAATGAAATTGAACAATTAAGAAGAAAGCTGACAAAAAACCAAGGGAAAACCCAAAATCAAAGCAGAGTGCTAACTGGAGAATGAAGCAAAGAAACAAAAGAAACTGACAATAATGATATAAAAAAAAAGAGAGAAAGAGAAATGGGATAGAAGAGAGAACAACAGAAAAGCAATGTAGAAACAGAAATATAAAAGAAACAAAAGAGGAAATATATTGAAGAAGAAGAAGAAAAAAAAAGACAAAACCCCAGGGAAATCGTAAGAACACAATCATACAAGCAAAAACAGAAACCAGGAAACACATACATGTAAAAGAAACAAAAACAGAGCCAAAGAAAACAAAAGTAAGAGAACAACAAAACAGAACTCAAAAATGAAATCAGACAATTAGGATTAAAACTAACAAAAACTCATAACCTAAAAACAAAACCAAAGCAGTGTGCCAGCTGAAGAATAAAGCAAGGAAACAGAACAAACCAATAAAAATGATTAAAATAATAATAATAATAAAATAAAAAGGGAAAAACACAGGACAACAGAAAAGCAAAGTATAAATGGAAGAATAAAAAAAGAAAGAAAAATATGTTAATGAAAAAGAGGAAGAAAAAAGGGGAAAGAACACAGAATAACAGAAAAGCAAAGTAAAAATAGAAATGTATAAAAAATAAGAATAAAAAATAAAAATATGTTATAAATCACAGATATTCCCAAAAGACAAAAAAAAATAAAATAAAATAACTAAAACAACAAACAAAAAGAGAAAGAAAAAGAATCCCCCCCAGAAAAAGCTAGAACCAGCAACAGAATGAATCCAAACATAATAAAATTAATAGTAATAATTATGTTTCCCTGGGGTCTCTGATGTAACTGTCCTTGCACATGCTGTGAGCCACAGCCCATCTCTGCCTCCCCAAGAGGCTCTCCTCTTCCTCTGGGCTGGTGTCTGGGCCTACTGAGGACCCTGTGGGGACCACTGAGACTCTGATCTGGCCCAATTCCTGCGTGTGCTTGCCCCCAAAGTCCACAGCTGCCAGAGCTAGACTGTTTTCATTTGTGGGACCACTCATTGTATACTCAGATATTCCGTAGTCGCAGGATCTACCTAGTTGATCACGAGGATTTAATCTGCAGCTTGTACAGCTGATGGAAAGATTTTCAATCTTCTTCCTTAGCCACCCCATCACTGGAGTTCACCTTTAGTTTTATCCCCACCTCTGTGTGTGGTTCACCCACAGGAGTATGGTCCTGAGGCTGCCTTGGAGCTCTTGGGTCTAGCCCTGTTAGGACTGGGTGCAGTGGTGGTATGACTGCTTGGATCAAGGGAGCCCTGGTGGCGCCAAGTGTACAGGGGGGCTGGTGGCCATGGGCGCAAGGGATATGGCCCTAATGAGGGCCTTTTCTGGCACCTGATGTAGACACGTGAGTTTCAGCCCTGGCTGGGGATTTTCTGGCACCTGGCAGCAGGTGTGTGAGAGCCAGCCCTTAGAGGGCTTTTTTTCTTTTTTTTTTTTTATTGCCCTGCAGCCATGCGTGAGGGCCATCTCTGAGTGGGCTTTTTTTATTCCTCAGCAGCCTCTCACAAGAGCCAGACCCAAGCAGGCTTATTTTATTGTTGCTGGCAGGCGCCCGTGTGCGGGGAGTGAGAGGCTACAATAGGGGCTCCTTCCCTTGCCTGTGACTCAGCAATAGCGCTCTGCTTCCATGGCAGTCTGGTCTTCTCCATAGGCATTCCCTGCTGCAGATTTCCTCCCTTCAGTCTCTTCAGTTTCTCTCCCCACAGCCAACAGCAGTTCTTACTCTGGGCCTGTTCTCCAATCCCCACGCACCAGCTCCCAGCCCCCTTGCACAGCTGTGAACACACGTCCCAGTCTGGGGCATGTAGGGCCATGGTATGGACCATCTGTGTATTTCTTACTCTGTCCCATCTGTCACAGATTAACCACTTCACCCTCCTCTGACAGCCTCAAATGCTTCCCTTCTATCCCAATCGATTTCTCCATTGGAGAGGGGGTTTGCCCATCAGAGAGGGGGTTTCCCCAATTTGGGAATCTCTATTCTGCTTCAGCTCCTCCACCCCAGGGTGCAGGTCCCATTCTGCTTCCTCTCCTCCTTCTTCTCCCTTCTTTATTTACATCCTACTCAGTTATGCAGGGATCTTTATAGTCCTTTCTGGTATCCAAGGTCTTCTGCTAGTTTTCAGCCAGTGTTCTGTGAGAATTGTTGCATCTATAGATATATTTCTGATATATCCATGTAGAGAGATGAACTCCACATTTGCCTACTCCTCTGCCACCTTGAATCTCCTCGAGAGATGTTTTAAAACTGTTTGTGCTGAATTCAAATGAAGATTGGAATAAATCCTCAAACTAATGATATAGTTGCCCATAAGTACTTAGGAACCATTGACTTGCAACCATAAGGAGGTTCAAAGAACTCCTTGCCCAAATCCTATAATGTATACAGTAGAAGAGTAAAATCAAGAGGGCACAGCTTTCTTTATCAAAGTTATCATCACAGGCCTGAATCTTTGATTTATTTGTCCTGTCAGCTAGACTGCAAACTCCTTTGGTTAGAGACTATATTATCATCTTTATTCTCTGGTACTTCACAGAGCTTGGCACACAGTAGGTGCTCAATAAATATCAAATAGTGAAAAGATAATTGGATAAGTGAATGAATATCTTGAGATTACTCAAAATTTTTTTTTGGCTTTTTGATAGTTGCCTCATGTCCAATTCTGTAACATGTTGATTTTCTCAATTATATGAAATTTAATACAATGTAATAATCTTTTTTTCAAGTTTAAATCCTTTCCACATAACCAGTAATTACTTCTTAAGAATAATGTCCCCACAGTATTTCTTTTCCTCTGTATTCTGAAAGTGGAAATTATCAGTGGGTGAGTTAAGAACTTATTACATGTTTTCTTTTAACTGAATGAGATTTCTAGCAGATGTTTGAATTATTAACTGCTCTCACCATGACCGTATCAAACCTATACTGTAAGAGGCATGTGAGAAATGTATCAATCTGGCTTTTCTCTGGCTGCGGGCTACAGTATCCCCTCACAGTTACTTAACTTCACTTTGTTTTTTATCTACCAACATAACTTTATGACCAACAATGGAATGAAGTTTCTTGGGAAGTAATAATGTCCATTACTGGACATTTGAAGAAGAATTTTGTTCAGTTCTATTAAGATGTCTTTCATTAGGAAGAAGTTTGAATAACACTCTTTAATGTTCTTTCTAGATATAAAGCTTAAGCAATTCTTGACACTTTGAGGATGAACACTTCTCAAAATTCTATTAGTTAAAAGCTGAATAAACCCCGATATTGGCATTCTGGAAAATATTTAAATTGTTTCCTTCTAGTTACTTTAGCAATAATGGAATTCAGCTCAGGAAGTTTATGTTAAATCCAATCTCACTGGAGTTTCACTGAGCTTTTCACCTTAACTGATGGACGATAAAGAGTCAAGGCCTCTTTGAGCTGGATTGTGCCTCATTTTTATACCCTCATCCATTCTGGCTAAAAAGCACATTTCATGTAAGTGGAGAGTTTTATTTAACACAGATCCCAATCCAACTTGGTTTCCTTGTTATCAGATTGGACTACTCAGAAGAAAAAATATGATAGCTAATATTTACAAATATTGACTTCAGTCTAGCCCTTTGGAATTTAAAAATATAGCCTCTTGATTTTTCAGTGATAACTCAGGAGAAGCTGTTTCATTTGGGCAGTGCACAGGTCTATATTTATACTCTGAAAACTGCTTTGTGGGGTGGTACACAAATATTATTTGTCAAATTATAATTAACATTTTTGCAATACAGCATGAGTTTTTGTAATACCAGACTCAGAAGGATAGAAGAATTGAGCAGCAGTTCTAAGCATTGCACTCACAATCTTGTTAAATTGGAATAATAAAATCAGTTCAGCCATAATTTACTAAATATGACTTATACTTCTGAAAATATCTAAGGTATTGCTGGGTACAGAAGGAATGTGGGAGGGTGGAGAGAGACTAGAAAGAGCTATGTTTCTGGGAAAGTTTTGTAATCTTGCTGTTCCTCATTTTTTCTCTGTTCAGTGTGGGTAGCAATTTGTTTTGTTACTTCTATTATGAAGATCAAATGTGACAGTGTTTTTGGAAGCAACATGTAATCTGGAAAATAATTTAGGCTTGACTACTCAGTCTGAAGTTGAGAGAGAGAGAGAAAGAAAGAGAGAGAGAGAGAGAGAGAGAGAGAGAGAGAGACTTGGGAAGCAGAGTCTGGCCCTAAGTGATACCTCTACTCCAATTGACTGGTCAACAGATTGGGTACTTTTCACTTAATGTTCAGCTTCAGGGTATGCACAAACTCTGGAATATTTTTTGCTTAGGACTTTCCCATTTCCTATTTAAAGAATTCCTATTTTGGGTCACATTTTCTTGGAAAGTTAACTGATCTAGAAAATGTATTTAGGCTGTGGTGTTAATGCATGGTGGTATATGAATGCCATGTATCTTCATCTGTACACAGGGATAGCAAAACCTTCAGATAAGAAAAAACTACTTGTATGTATATAATTATATAATAAATGGAGATAAAATTGTATTTAAAGGTATCCAGAAAATATAATTTTTGTATTAAAGCAAATGTGGATATATTTTTAATTAGAAAGCCAAATCCACATGAAATATTAAGATGAAATAGAAAACTTTAAATGAATTCTATGCTTTTTGTAGAATCTTAGTTTTGTTTGCACAGCAACCAGAGGCACAAGGAAATTTCCTGTCATTAGGGGAACTTCAAGAGAAATGTTTCACAAACACTGGCTTAAGAGTTGACTCCAGAGTAATTTATCTATAGAGAGGGTCTTAGAAGACTCATCTTAATACATGAGAACTCATAAGCACTTCAAACCTTAGTGGCAAGAGATAGACTCATAGATTACTCACACACATCTCAGAGAAATTGAGATGCGAAAACTGATCCACAGACACAAAAAGCCAGAGATGAAGAGTTAAGAAAGAACTTTCAGGTCCCTTCAAGCCACATTAATGTGGATAGTCATTTGATTCACTCTTTTGTTGCCTAAAGTTTCTAGAATGAGATTGACCAACCTAAAAGCCCTCCAGAGTGTACTTCAGAATTTTTAGAGAGGGGAGTCTTGCCAGGGCTAATCTGTAGAAAAGGGTGCTTTAAGCTGAATTGACATGACATGAACATATTTTTATTGTTCATAAAATGAAGTGGATGAATAAAAGAATGTAAGGGAAAGGAGATGATAGAGATTGTGATGGAGATATTTAAAGTCTTTTTGCCCCATATCTGTTGAGCTATTTTAACAGTCGGGATATTTTGACACGTTGGATATCTCTGAGAAGGTAGATTGGTGCAGCGTGAGATTCAAACCTTGTTTGGTCATAAAAACCATCTGGTGTGATTGTTTAAATGCTTAATCACTATCCCACACTTAGTCAAGAGTTCCAGGTGGAGGCCTGGAAATGTATATTCTAATCAAGTGCTCCATAGAAAATACATAAGCTTACTTACTAGCTGAGTGACTGTGAGTACATCAGTTTCCATATTTCCAGAATGAGAATAATGTTTTTCTTATAGGATTGAACCAAGCCATAGAAAACCATCTGTCCATAACACCTGGCTCAAAGTAGACACACAATACACATTAATTTCCCACCCATTCTTCCCCATCCAGGAACCCAATCCTTTGCTGGCTGCTTAGAACCATCCCATAACCCATGGGATGCCCGTGTTATTTTCTTCCCGTGGACATGGAGGTTTGGGCAGCATCAGCATATATGATAAATGAAGTGCAGATTCTCTGAGTCTGTTAGAATTCTGTATCAGCCAAATATCTTTGCTTATTTTGATGTTTCCTCACATTTTGGAGGGGTCCTTTTGATAAGTAGTAAATATTTCAGTATTTAAATCCTGAGTAATCCTCTCAAAATAAAACAAACAAAAATCAAACCTAGAAGAAAAAATTTTCTTTCCCTACCTCAAATTTCCAAACCTTATTGCCTCATTCCTTACAAAAGCTCTAAACTCAAAGAGGAGAAATATTAGTCCCTGGAGAGAAATGCAGCAAGAGGACTGAATGTTTACATAGTAATAGAACAAAATGGATATAGTTATTCCAATGACAAGCTAATTTCTTAAAAGGAAATTTCAGTTGTGTATTCAACATACATTCCATAAGCATCTATTGGGTACCATTGTGAAGTAAGCACTGGTACATATTAAGGATAGAAGATTAATTAGAACTAAATCCTGCCTTCAAGGATTTCACAGAGTAGTAGAAGAGACAGATGTACAAAAATAAACATATGGTAGGAACATATTATATTAGTGGTATGAGCAGTTTTAACAATTCTTTATTTCCTTGGGTTCATACTAACTCAGGTTAACTTCCAGATAACTTTAGAATAAAAAAAAATTTCCCCAGATATATTACAATTGTGGTCCATAATCTTCTCATTCAGTCTCAACAATACCACTGGAACCAAGTTGCAATCTATATTATTAGTCTTCTACATAAAACATGTAACAGTTCTTAACTTACTTTTCCAGTATATTTTATAAGGCAGTTCTGTTATTAACTCACTACTCTCTTCCAGCACTTATTAAATCTTTGTTCATTAATAGATTGCAATATTTTTTTTATCCCCCAAAGAAAAAAGAAAGGATTAATATTTGTTGAATATCAACAAGGTGCCAAGTTCATTACACTAGTATTCTATATTCAGAGCTACAACAAGATTTGGGAACAAGAAAAAGTAAGATTACCCTCCGAAGGCTAAACTACAAAGCAGCACATCGTGAAGGAAATTAGCCAGCCTTAAAAAAAGCAGCCTAAAGCAACAGAGTTGAAATGACTCAAGAGATTATTGCAATCTGGTGGTAAGGATTATAAGGGGTGCTTTAAGCTGAGTGCTTTAGCAAAGTCTGGGCTACACCAGCATGATAAGGTTGAGTCATAGACAGTGGTATTAATAAAAGTAGGAGAGAGAAAAGCGCAAACTGAAGTTAATCAGAATTGTACATCCAAGAGAATGAAACAGATAAAGATGTGGCCAATATATTCCAGCACTGCCTGGAGGACAAGGCATATTGGTCAATACATGTTGGCTAGGTCATTCTTTATTTGCCAAATGCATCCCTATTTTATGAACATCCAGAAGTTATCTTAGAGAACTTTCCTCAAGATCATTACATTCCTATAGTTTGACTTTTTGCTCATCTGAGTAAACTTCTGATTAAGACTTAGGTTTCTTAGGAGAGTGATGACAGAGAAAGCATCCACTCATCATGATAATTTCAAGTAACCTCATTCCTGGAGTACATTTTTTAAATCATTAAAAATATTACATCCTTATCTACCCCTAAAGTTCTAGATAAGATTGTCTCAATCCCTTATTCTATGCCTTATGGAAAGTTTAATACTCTTCCTAATATATCTGAGAAGTCTTCGTGGTGGGGAAAAGTCAGTGCACTTACATTCTTGGGCCCACATTTTGCTGTCTTTCCTCATTTTGTGTCTTGTGGCTGTTCCTTTATCTTCCATTTACCTTTGTCTTCCATTGATTCAGGAAACTCAATCTCTTTCCTTCATAACCACAAGAAATGTACAATATGCGTAAGGCCAGAGTAGGCATGGAGACTTTCCCTGCAGTTTTGAGATTATGGCACTTTAGTGCAGTGCAAGTAACTCCTACCTGGACACACACACACACACACACACACACATGCACACTCACATACACTTTTCAATTTTCTTTTGAAGAGCTCTCAGCTTTCTCTACTACTTACCCACAATTCAGTTGAAGTTCTGAAGTAACTACCAATAAGGACCTCTTCACATTTTTAGATAAATTGCTATGCAATTTCCCAACCGAGTTTCAAGATAGGGTTCAAGTTCAACTTTCCAGTTACAGTAGCTTTCTGTTATCTACCTTCACATTCATTTTGGTTAGTTTCTCTGAAATTGATCACCTCTAGGATTGTCATGACTAGGTCACTGGGCTTTCAGAGCAGGGACCTAGATCCAGGAGTTGAGGTCCTACCCAACTTTAGCTGGACTGTCTGCCAGTCACAGGACAGACTTTCTTCTCTCTGTTGTAATTCCTTATATTCACTTCTTCTGTCATCACAAAGGCTCTAGTTTCCAAGGCAAGTAGCATAGATAAAGTCTTTTAATAATTACAGCTACTCCAGACATTCAAAATTATTACTATTCTCATCTTACAGCTGAAATAACTGAGGTTTCGTGAAGTTTAAGATATCTGCTCAAAGTTACACAGCATGTATCAGAACTGGAATTTATCTCAGGTCCATCTTTATCCGTGTGTTCTTTCTGCAACAGCAACAAATCTTATATTTTACCAAGAGCCAGTTAATATGTCTAGCTGTGCAAATATTCCTTAAATTAAAATACGAACCCTCTTTTGCAAAATCATTTCCACAGCTCTGATAAGAATATTACTCTAATGTGGGCTCTTTAAAATTTTTCTTTAAGAGTTCAAAGAGTCATCCTTTGTCAAAGGACTTACAAAACTGCCTTCTCTTGTCTATTTCATTTCCAGGACACGTAATGCAAGTATGCTGAGGTTGATTGTCCCAGTTTCCCAAAGCAGGCATGAGGTCAGGTATGTGTGGTTATTTGGAGTGAATGGGTCATAAACTAGAACATAATAATTATGTGCACACGTATACAGCTCAGCCCCAAGAGACTCAACGCAGCTGAACTTATGCTTTCAAGAGCAGTTGGAGAAAACCGAGCTCAAACTAGGAGTTAGGATGTACAAAAGGTCTTTGGCTGCATTTATTCAGTATGCTTCAAATTGCTATATTCAAGCATATCTATGGCTCTGGTTCCAAATTCAAATTATCTTGATAAATACCCAGGCTGCATTTGGGGAGCAGGAATAATTGTACATATTTAGGGATGTGGTCAGCTATCTTTAGAGGTTCAGCTCTCTCTAAGTAAGTTTGGCAGAGAGTCTGAAGTCAGTGAATGTTGGGAGAATGAGACTTCAGTTGGAAATTTGGGGGAAGGCTTATATCTTGTAAGAAATGAAGTAAATACATACCTTATCCCCATTCTATAAAAGTAGAGAGATGCTATAAATAAAGATCCAGTTGGAATGGGTTTCAATGAAGCCTTCACTTATTGTACCTTCCCTCTATAAGTCATGATATTCCTTTTCTGAGGTGAGTCTTAAAGAAAAAGCCTGATCTCTCACATAGCATGAGCAGAGAAGAGGGGAGCACGGAAAGCAGAATAGGTGACAAGGTCAGAGATGTGTAGTTGTAGGAGGTGATGACTCCTTTGAAGAACAGTGAAGAATTCAATAAGGGAAAGGGAGTATAGCAAAGACAGAGCAGTGGAGGAGAGTGAGAAGAGATAAGATTGGAGAGGTAGGCAAGGATCAGACCCTGGGGGCCTTGAAAGTTACTCTAAAGATCCTGGGCTCTACCTTGCAGGTACCATCTACTAGTGGTGAACTAGGCAGCCTTCCTTTCCATGGAGTTTACCTTCTAACCAGAGAGGTGGAATAAACAACTAATCAACAAAGATCAAGTATAGATATAAAAATAAAATAGGTTGAGATTGAAAAAACATGGTGTTGGAGCCAGAGAGGCCTCTTTCAGATCTCAGGACTACTACTTGTCAACAGTGTGACCTTGGACTAAGCATCAGTTTCTTCTGAGAAAAACAACAATAGCAATTCCAGGGTTGTTTATAAAAAAATAGGCAGTGGATTCCCAAGTTCTTGTCTATTGCTTGTCATGCAGTAGTTGCACAAAATGGCACCCATTGAAGGATCTGGATGCTGAAGCTAAGGGTAAGAACTACATGTGGGCAGATTAGGCAATTGTTTTGCTGGGATGACCACAACAACATAAAGAATAATAATAGCTAATATATACTGAACACTTGGTATGTGCAGAAACTATTCCAGAAGCCCTTTACATGCATAAACAATCCTATCATCTTCTTTTTGCAGCTGAAAGAACGGCAGCACAGAGAGGGTAAGTGACTTGGCCAGAATCATGTATTCATCAAGTAGCAAAGCCAGGATTCTAGGCAGTCTGTATCCATACTTACACTCCTAATCACAGCCTTACACTGCTTTATATTTGGGTCATAACATTATAGCTGATCAGCTTCTAGCAAACCATGTGACAAGTAGAAATGTTTCTGTTAATTTTTATTTACGTGGATCCAGGATCTAAACTGAACTTCGTCTCTTGGATAAGCACTTATCGCTTCATTTTACAGTCAGGCACACGGAGGCCATTTTGGCTAACTGACTTCCAAAGATCACAAAGTTTGTAAATAGTGGAGGCAGCTCAGGAGACGAGGTCTCTTTAACTCCAATCCAGAGCTGGAAGGGCAGCTGAGAACTGTGTTCTTCATGAAGGGGGCAAGCGTCTTTGGTCACTGGACGGTAGTGGCTTCTAATTTTCATCATCAGGAATATTTATTTTAAACACTTGAGATTTTTAAGCACTGTCTCCACTTAGAAACACAAAAAAGTAATAAGATAGCATTAGTTACTCATATAGCTACTATTATTTATTACATCTGAGTGACCCTATATAGTTCACAAAAATATTTTGCAAACATTCTATGATCATAATTGCCTACAATGACTTTAGAGGTTTCTTTTTTTATATATATATATAACACCTGTAATGGAGTATAATTGTTTTACAATGGTGTGTTAGTTTTTGCTGTATTACAAACTGAGTTAACTACACATATACATATATCTCCTCCCTTTTGTGTCTCCCTCCCATCCTCCCTATGCCACCCATCTAGGAGGACACAAAGCACCGAGCTGATCTCCCTGTGCTAGGCAGCTGCTTCCCACTAGCTATTTATTTTACATTTGGTAGTGTATATATGTCCATGCCACTCTCACACTTCATCCCATCTTACCCTTCCCCTTCCTCACGTCCTCAAGTCCATTCTCTATGTTTGCATCTTTATTCCTGCCCTGTCCCTAGGTTCTTCAGAATCTTTCTTTCTTTTTTTTTTTTTTTAGATTCCATATATATGTGTTAGCATACAGTATTGGTTTTTCTCTTTCTGACTTACTTAACTCTGTATGACAGACTCTAGGTCCATCCACCTCACTACAAATAACTCAATTTCATTTCTTTTTATGACTGAATAATATTCCATTGTATATTTGTACCACATCTTCTTTATCCATTCATCTGTCGATGGACACTTAGGTTGTTCCATGTCCTGGCCATTGTACCTAGAGCTGCAATGAACATTGTGGTACATGACTCTTTTTGAATTATGATTTTCTCAGGGTATATGCCCAGTAGTGGGATTGCTGAGTCATATGGTAGTTCTACTTTTAGTTTTTTGAGGAACTTACATACAGTTCTCCACAGTGGTTATATCAATTTACGTTCCCACCAACAGTGCAGAAGGGTTCCGTTTTCTCCACTCCCTCTCCAGCATTTATTGTCTGTAGATTTTTTGATAATGGCCATTCTGATTGGTGTGAGGTGATACTTCATTGTAGTTTTGATTTGCATTTCTCTAATGATTAGTGATGTTGAGCATCCTTTCATGTGTTTGTTGGCAATCTGTACATATTCTTTGGAAAAATGTCTATTTAGATCTGCCTATTTTTGGATTGGGTTGTTTGTTTTTTGATATTGAGCCTCATGAGCTGCTTGTATATTTTGGGGATTAATCCTTTGTCAGTTGCTTCATTTGCAAATATTTTTCCCCATTCTGAGGGTTGTCTTTTCGTCTTGGTTATGGTTTCCTTTGCTGTGCAAAAGCTTTTAAGTTTCATTAGGTCCCATTTGTTTATTTTTGTTTTTATTTCCATTTCTCTAGGAGGTGGGTCAAAAAAGATCTTGCTGTGATTTATGTCAAAGAGTGTTCTGCCTACATTTTCCTCTAAGAGTTTTATAGGGTCTGGACTTACATTTAGGTCTTTAATCCATTTTGAGTTTATTTTTGTGTATGGTGTTAGGGAGTGTTCTAATTTCATTCTTTCACATGTAGTTCTCCAGTTTTCCCAGCACCACTTATTGAAAGGGCTGTATTTTCTCCGTTGTATATTCTTGTCTAATTTATCAAAGATAAGGTGACCATATGTGTGTTGGTTTATCTCTGGTCTTTCTATCCTGTTCCATTGATCTATGTATCTATTTTTATCCCAGTACCATACTGTTTTAATTAATGTAACTTTGTCATATAGTCTCAAATCAGGGAGCCTGATTCCTCCTGCTGTTTTTCTTTCTCAAGATTGCTGTTGCTATTCGAGGTCTTTTGTGTTTCCATACAAATTGTGAAATGTTTTGGTTTACTTCTGTGAAAAATGCCATTGGTTGTTTGATAGTGATTGCACTGAATCTGTAGATTGCTTAGGGCAGTATAGTCATTTTTCACAATGTTGATTCTTCCAATCCAGGAGCATGGTATATCTCTCCATCTGTTGGTATCATCTTTAATTTCTTTCATCAGTGTCTTATAGTTTTCTGCATACAGGTCTTTTGTCTGCATAGGTAGGTTTATTCCTATGTATTTTATTCTTTTTGTTGCAATGGTAAATGGGAGTTTTCCTTAATTTCCCTTTCAGGTTTTTCATCATTAGTGTATAGGAATGCAAGTGATTCCTGTGCATTAATTTTGTATCCTGCTACTTTACCAAATTCATTGATTAGCTCTAGTAGTTTTCTGGTAGCATCTTTAGGATTTTCTATGTATAGCATCATGTCATCTGCCAACAATGACAGTTTTACTTCTTTTCTGATTTGGATTCCTTTTATTTCTTTTTCTTATCTGATAGCTGTGGCTAAAACTTCCAAACTATGTAGAAAAATAGTCGTGAGTATGGGCAACCTTGTATTTTTCCTGAAATTAGTGGAATGGTTTCAGTTTTCCACCATTGAGAATGATGTTGTCTGTGGGTTTGTCATATATCACCTTTATTATGTTGAGGTAAGTTTCCTGTATGCCCACTTTCTGGAGGGTTTCAACACCCATCATAAATGGGTGTTGAATTTTGTCAAAAGCTTTTTCTGCATCTATTGAGATGATCATATGGTTGTTCTCCTTCAATTTGTTAATATGGCTTATCATACTGATTGACTTGTGTAAATTGAAGAATCCTTGCATTCCTGGGATAAACCACACTTGATCATGGTGTATGATCCTTTAAATGTGCTATTGGATTCTGTTTGGTAGCATTTTTTTTCAGTATTTTTGCATCTCTGTTAATCAGAGTTATTGGTCTATAATTTTCTTTTTTGTGACATCTTTGTCTGGTTTTGGTATTAGGGTGATGGTGACCTCGTAGAATGAGTTTTGGAGTGTTCCTCCCTCTGCCATATTTTGGAAGATTTTGAGAAGAATAGATGTTAGCTCTTCTCTAAATGCTTAATAGAATTTGCCTGTGAAGCCATCTGGTCATGGGCTTTTGTTTGTTGGAAGATTTTTAATCAAAGTTTCAATTTCAGTTCTTGTGATTGGTATATTTATATTTTCTATTTCTTCCTGGTTCAGTCTCAGAAGGTTGTGCTTTTCTAATAATTTGTGCATGTCTTCCAGGTTGTCCATTTTATTGGCATATAGTTGCTTGTAGTAATCTCTCATGATCCTTGTATTTCTGCAATGTCAGTTGTTACTTCGCCTTTCTCATTTCTAATTCTATTGATTTGAGTCTTCTCCCTTTTTTCTTTATAAGTCTGGCTAATGGTTTATGAATTTTGTTTATCTTCTCAAAGAAGCAGCTTTTAGTTTTATTGATCTTTGCTATTATTTCCTTCATTTCTTTTACATTTATTTCTGATCTGATCTTTATGATTTCTTTCCTTATGCTAAATTTGGGGGTGTTTTGCCCTTCTTTTGGTAATTGCTTTTGCTGTAAGGTTAGGTTGTTTATTTGAGATTTTTTTTTGTTTCTTGAGGTAGGATTGTATTGCTATAAACTTCCCTCTCGAACTGCTTTTGCTGCATCCCATAGGTTTTGGGGTTGCTGTGTTTTCATTGTGATTTGTTTCTCGGTATTTTTTTTTCTTTGATTTCTTCAGTGATCTCTTTGTTGTTTAGTAGTGTGTTGTTTAGCCTCCATGTGTTTGTGTTTATACAGGTTTTTTTCCTGTAATTGATAAATAGTCTCATAGTGTTGTGATCAGGAAAGATACTTGATATGATATCAATTTTCTTGCATTTACCAAAGCTTGATTTTTGACCCAAGATATGATGTATCTTGGAGAATGTTCCATGAGCACTTGAGAAGAAAGTGTAACCTACTGTTTTGGAAGGAATATCCTATAAATATCAATTAAGTCCATCTGGGCTAATGTCACATTTAAAGCTTGTGTTTCCTTATTTATTTTCATTTTGGATGATCTTTCCATTGGTGAGAGTGGGGTGTTAAAGTCCCCTACTATTATTGTGTTATTGTCATTTCCCCTCTTTATGGATGTTAACATTTGCCTTATATATTGAGATGCTCCTATGTTGGGTGCATAAATATTTACAATTGTTATATCTTCTTCCTTGATTGATCCCTTGATCATTATGTAGTGTCCTCCTTTGTCTCTTGTAATAGTTTTATTTTAAAGCCGATTTTTTTTCTGATATGAGAATTGCTACTCCAGCTTTCTTTTGATTTCCATTTGCATGAGATATCTTTTTCTATCCCCTCACTTTTTGTCTGTATGTGTCCCTAGGTTTGAAGTGTGACCTTAGACTTTTAAACCAGGTTGATTCTTCCAGAAACATATCCCTATAAACAAACATCTAAGATAAACAAATGTCCAATTCTTAAAGAGCTGTAGTTCCAGGCAGTCACATGGGTCCTCCCTTCTCCTTCCAAGTTCATAACATTATCTTTGGTTTTATTTCACCTCCTTAGTGCTCTATTCTATTTCCATCTCAATTCCATCCAAAATTGCCTCTTTTCCTGACTTGGTACTTGGCATTGAGACCTCCACTCTCCTGCCTGGGTTCTTGTTTAATCCATCCTTTATATCTTGTAAGCTCACATATTACAATAATAGTCCCTGGTCCAGGCATTATCTGCCTCAAAGCTGGTGATCCATTACCAGTCAGATGCTTCAGCTCTGCTCAAGGACCAGTCTGTGAATAAGGGTTTATGTATTTCTTAGATGAAAAAACAGACACAGAGAGTCCATTTATCTTGCTTGATGTTGTAGCAGAGCTTATTCATTGTCTCTCAAAATCCATTTTTCTATTATTATTTAGCAATAGAACTTGTGACTTGTAGCTCGTCATGTGGCCTTAAATAAGACTACATTTCCCAGCTTACCTTGCAGTTATTTGTGGCCACACAATCAAGTTCTAGCCAATGGGTTATAAGTGGAATGCTGACATTGCAGCATGGAGGACAGCTGTTCTAAACATGCTGCTCCCTTTCTTCTTCATCGTCTCTCTCTTTCTGATGGTTGGAATGTGGACAGGATGGATGAAGTCCAAGCAGCTATCTGAAGGCATGAGGTGGAAGCCACAAGTTGAGAATGGTGATCAATAAATCATAAGGCATAACCTTACCAGCCTTGGACTGCTTGCTTCTGGATTGTCTTATATGAGAGATAAATAGACTTCTGCCTTGTCTGAGTCTATTATTTTAGACTTTTTGTCTCTCAGAGTTGACATAAATCTTAACTGATATAAAATCACACAGCTAGTTACTACCACTCAGTTCTTTTAACTTCAAATACACTTGTTTTTACTTTACCCCACAACAACTGATATCTCCATCTACCTCACTTTCCGGGCTTCTCTGAAGATGAATGAGGAAACAGGTAAGAGAGTACTTTGTAAACTGTAAGGCCTTATTTACATGTGAGCAGAAGCAGCATTTTGCATTTGTGGAGAGACATGGAAAAATACTTAATGTCTTAGCCTGCTTATTAGTTGAACAGGTAGGGGAAAAAACCAAAAAGCAAAAAGCCATGTTGTACTAGAGACCTGGATTCCAAATGAACCGGAAACTCCTTTGGCTGAGTCTTGGGCCAAAAGCTGCCTTTCAAGTGGGGAAGGATGTGTTAGTTCTGAGCTTCCAGGACCTCTCTGACTAGCTGTGGTTTAATGCTGCCCAAACTTTTGTGTAAATACACCTACAGCTTAAGTAAAATAGGAAGGATTGGGGATCTAAAATGCCCTAGTTGGGATATTCTCTACGTCCAACATCTCCTCATGAAGGAAATTGTATTAGTAATAAGCAAATTCCCAGTGTTAGAATTTGAGTTGCTTTGGGAGTGAGTGGCCAGGTTTTCAGAGGCTTGTTTGCTTTATAAAGAGTACTGGGGTCAGGCTTTGCTGGCCAGAGGTCTCTAACCAGAGACAGGTTTTCACACAGGGTTTTTCATATTTTCTGCCTTGAGCCGAGCTCAAATACCAAGAAGTCTCTCGGGGGTATTTTTGCAAGTTTGCTCTTTTTCCTTTTGCAACTGGCAAAGGGCACCCAAAGCCAATGCTTGGAAGCTATGCTTGTGCCCTGAACACTTTTCTCAGGCTCCTTTGAAAGGTGTTGTGTTGCATCCCAAAGCAAACATTGTTTTGTAATATTCTGGGGTTGTTCTGCCCTCATTGCATAATTCAAGATTGACAATACTCTATTTTGAAAAGATAAGACAAAATATAGTCATTGCTCAAGAGGCAAGTCAAGCAATACAGTGACTGTGAGGAGTCACTATGATTTCTTCACACATGTGAGGAAATCATAATAATATCTGACGTTCATTGAGCATATTTATGTACCAGGCACTGTAGTAGCCCTTTATATATGCTATATTACTTAACCTTCCCAAAATCGTATGTGCCCAAATGATTAAAAATACTTAACAGAAAGTAGAGCACAGCATCAGTAAGTGAGAACAGATATTGCTTCAGTGCTGAGTCTGGGTCTTAGAAGTGCCTTGCCTCCCTAAGTATTAACTTTTTTTGTTTCTGAATTGTGGGGGAGAACTAAGGGGAAGGACAGGGTGCTTACATCTCCAATTATATCCCTTCCCATTTCTCCCCTCTCCTCTTCTCCCTTCTCACCCCTTTCTTCATCTCCCCTTTCCTTCTAATTAAGCATTCTGGAAAGTGAGAGGGTGATTCTCCCACACATGGACTATACTAGCATTGGTTTAGAGTTATGCTTTAGAAATAAAAGATAAGAAACAATTAAAGCAAGTTGGATTCTAATAGCAAAGAAAATTATCAATGATTGCTTAGATCAACAGTTCTCAAACTTTTTGATCTCAGGATCTCTTTAAGTACCACAAATATTGAGGACCTAAAAGGGATATTATTTATTTATGTTATTTACTATATATATAAACTAAAAAAGTAAAAAATTATTAATTCATTTAAAAATAACAATAATAAACTGTGAAATGCTAACATGCATACTTAACAATAATAAATTATGAAAAGCTAACATGCATACTTGTATGAAAAAATCACTATATTTGAAAACAAAATCTATTCAATAAGTAGACTGTCATTATTTTACACTTTTGCAGACCATGTTAATCTTTGGTTTAATAGAAGACAGCTTCCTTCTCTCTGCTTCTTCTTTCATTCATTGTAATACATTATTTTGGTTGAAATATATGAAGAAAATTCAGTCTCACACAGGTATATAGTTGAAAAATGAAAGAACATTGTATTCAGCTTTTCAAATAATTGTGGATATTCTTCTTTGTCACGCTATAAAACTGCCAAGTGGTAGTTTATAAAAGGTCAGTTGAAATGTGTAATCTGAAATCATACTGATAAAATTTGGTTTTCTATTACACTAAAATCCATTGACCTTTGAATATATATTATACCCAGGTATGATTTTGAAACATTGCATAATGGTCCTTTGAAAAAACATTAGGTCATTGAATTATTCAGACCTAAATTAATACTAAGATTTACATTTGTTAATATCACCACCAATCTTATCAGAAAAGTCTAAGGATTGAGAAGCTGCCAATCTCATGGTGGAGGATACAAGGTTTCCAAAATTCTAATTTTCACTTTTAAGCTTGAATTTTATATTTGGCAACAAATACTGCAATATGTTTTACTTGACTAGACAGCCTCATTTCATTAACTTTCAAGAAAATGTTTGTCAAATAACCAAGTTTGAATAAGCATAGTATTTTAAGAAAAAAAAAGCAATAGTTCAGTTTTTGCAATTCAAAAAGTTGCACTAGTGTTTGTCCTAGACAAACCCATCAGAAGTAATTTATGGATACTTTTTATTTCACTGCAGTAAATATTAAAACATGGTTTGTAATCAAGTGTTGAGATTTAGTAAAATTAATAACTTTTAGTACTTTAAGAAGGTCATTCTTAAATAAAACTGTTTTCCCCCTCCACTTTAAAAAGTTTCCTTTTTAAATGTACAATGGTGAAAAATAGCTTAAGTTCAATTCTGCAGTTGAGATATTAATTCAGTCTTCATATTTGCAGCTACATCTTTGACTTGTCAAGTTACTGTGTTATTGGAGAGTGGCAGTGCTGTGATTTCTTTTGCTGACAGTTCATTCAGCCGTCATTCAGCAATGTCAACTCCACAAGGTTTTATTAAGCTCTGAGCTACTGAGTGCCCCTCTTTAGCCAATGCAATGCATAACTTACCTGATAAGATGCCTCAGTGACTTTTTCATTTTAGTTTGAAAAGCAATGCATAACTTACCTGATAAGATGCCTCAGTGACTTTTCATTTTAGTTTGAAAAGCTGTAGTAAAAATTGTTGGCCTGAAGGGCTCATTGTGCCTTTCTTTAAAATATTCAATTTCTTTTTCTCAAACTCTGGGTTTAATTTCAGAATGGCATCTCAATTTAAAAGACACTATAATACTATTAAAGAATGAATGCTGTGTTGCATAAGACATAATCAAGTAAAATACTTTCTGTCACAGTCTTATTTTTTATTTAGAGTTTTCTACATATTCTCATGTTGCATTTTTTTCCCCAGATTCTTTGTTGTAGATTCTTCTCTTGCATGAGTCAGAAAACTCTCTGAGATGTCAGTTTCATTTTTTTTCAGCATATGGAAATATGGATGGTGCAGATGTGGGTTGAGAGAACAAGTCTTCTAATCTCTCTTTATAAGTCAAGGGTCTATCCTAAAGAACAGGTGTAAGTAAGTACAATAAAGTGTATTTACATCTTGCTGTGTTTTTATGTAAGTACAAGGGAAATTTATGAATTTCAAGCAAATGATTTTTGGTGGAAAATGAATTATGTATATTGTAGTAGGTATGTCTAAAGAAAACAGGTAAGAGTACAGTAGAAGTATTAAGAATAAACCTGTGTTAATCTCTGAAAATGAACACTTTCATTCTCTAAAACTACACATTAGAAAATTCTGGAAAAAACATGATAATACACAAACACACATTCTACCAGCCATCAGAATAATGTATGATATCATCACGTGTCAGAAAGAACCTGGAAATGTCCACTGTACAGTCATGAAAAAATAACAGTAAAATAGGCAAATAACTCTTGATATTATTATGAAAATAGCTTTTATTTATGGGTCTCTTGAAAGGATCTTATAGAAATGGGGCCACACTATGAGAATTGCTGGTTATAGCATTGAAGGCTGAAGTATTTTTTATAGACTGAAGGAAGCATGATACATGAATAGGTTAGTGCTATAAGTTGAACTGTATCCTTCTCCCTCAAAAAAGAAAAAAAAGAAACATTGAAGTGCTCACCCTTAGTTCCACAGAATGTAATCTTACTAGGAAGTAGTCATTGCAGATAGATTTAGTTAAGAGGAGAAAATTTTGGAGTGGGGTACACCCTGAATTCAGTGTGATTGGCATTCTTATAAAAAGAGGAGAGAGCCACGCAGGGAGAAGTTGGCCATGTGACAATGGAGGCAGAGACTGGAGTGCTTCAGCTGTAAGCCAGCTAACGCCAAGGATTGCTTGTCATCACCAGAAGCTAAAAGGGAGTCTTGCAACAGACTTTGTTGTTTTAAGCCACCCAGTTTGTGGTACTTTGTTACAGCAGCCCTAGAAAATTAATGAAACTAGCTTGTTCTAAAGAGCCATTGTGATATAAACACTAATTGCTATTGTAAACCCAGGAAAAATAGCTTTTCCTATAACTTAAAACTTTCTGCTAAAACAAAAAACAAAAACAAAAAAACCCTCAAACCCTCTTTGGCATGGATGGCATTTAGAAATCTGAACGTTGATTCCCATAAATTAGAAGCTCTTCATAATCTACCACTATCAGATGTTACCATTGCTAGGGCTCCAGTAAATATTTTCATCTTTTGGGGTGCTAGGACTATTTAAAAAAGACAAAACTTTCTCTTGCTCACAGAAACTTAAACTAGTACATTGATATCCTGATGCCTGCCTGGATAATATGTGATTAAGACAGTGAAAATAGGGCATGTTCAGTCTCCAGCTTAGCTTCAAAGTGGACATTCTGAATAACACTTAAAATAGAAAGGGGAAAAATTAATATTAATCTTCATCCTTACATTGTGTCCTTCATCCTGCACTCAGATGTGTTTGTCTTAAAAGGTCTCCCTTCTTATTCTCTTTAGGAATCTTTCATATCCTGTGATATCTGGTGACATTTGGGGTTTTTCCCCTTTGTCCAACATCCATTGATTACATCAAAATTTCATAGACACTCCCTATCACTAAAGGGAAAAGTGAAGGCAAATTCCTCTTAGGAGAAGTGGACTGCAGATTATCACAAATTGGCTCTGTTTAACAGATAGGAAAATTCAGATGACAGAGAAAGACAATTATATTGATTAATACTGGAGCACAAGGAAAAAGAAATATTAACCAGAAAGCTTTGACTTCCCATTCCTACTGCTTTCACAGACCACCCCCGCTCCCCCCAAAGCCTCATTTCTGTTGAAGCTGTCTTCAACACCAGACCTCCCAATGACTTTAGCTTCAGATGTTTGGGGCTTTTTTCCCCTTGTTTAACTAATTCATGGTCACTACATGTGGGTTAGTCTGGTTTTACTCTTCGGGACAGACACAAACTATTTTGCCACAATTAATGTTTTGGTCAACAATGTGCAGACTTAAAGCCCCGAGTTATATGACTAGGCAAATAAAACCAGACCACAAAATTTGGTCTACGCTGGTTGGCTATGATTCACCCATATGGGCAAGCCAGCAGTCTTGCTGCTTTCCCCAAAACCCTAGGAAAATCAGACTGTCATATTATACTTTTTGGTCCCTTTATACAGATGCAGAGCCAGTCTGTAGAAATTGTGGGGCTCAAATATTTAATTTGTGTAATGCAGTGGAACAATTTCAACAGGTAGAGATTAGTCAAGTATCCAAACTGAAAAACATTCACACACTACTCAGAGAAAGTGTGAAATTCTGGCTATTATCGCAGGAAAGGTGCTGCCTAGGATTTACAAATTCCAAAAATTAGATATAATCGGTCTTTTTCCTTTATGGAGGGGCTCAAACTAAAAAATAAAAATTATTGATTTTATGAATAAATATATTTTCTTAAATGATTTAGAAAGTTCTGTTTATTCATTTACCGACAGTGTTTAGAATATATAGTAGCCAGTGTGTCTGCAGATGTATTTATGTTGGACTGTTTGGTTTGGCCTCACCTCTGTAATAATTTATAACAGTTTTAATGTAAACCTACCACTGAACAGGTCATAAAGGTCCTGGATTTTAACCATCGTCGTTGCAGATAAACCCACAGCATTTGTTCCCACCACTGAGTTCCAGCTCATCCTTATCAGGCCTGTGGAAATTTTTCACATAGAAAAGTTTAAATGCTAAGGAATTTTAATTCATTTTCTTGTTTCTCAGCTTTGTGTTCCTTGTCAAAAGAAAATTTTATTTATTTTTAACAAATAAGTCTTTAGAGACAATTATTGAATTAAAAATTATATTTTCTCATATTTTTTAAAAATTGGTGATCAACTTTTATACATGTATTTTTGCTGTATTCATGTAGTTGACAGATACTGGCATAAAAATGGGAAAATAATTCTGGTTCTTAGTTATTTTCTTAATATGTGTCAATTTCAATCAGCTGATGAGAAGCATCGGTATTTGGGCTGTAGTTTTGCTTTCATTTTCCTTTCTAGATTTCCCAGGTATGTTAGATTAGGTTTAGGTCTCTTTCTAGATATTATACTTAAAGACTCTTAATGTCAAAGCATCCTTATGGTTAATGTATTATATTTCAGTTATTAAATCATTAGAATACCTTTAATACAATTTAAAAAGTTAGTTTTAACTATCTATATAATATATTAATTATTTTGGCAAGTAGAGAAAATAGTATTACTTTTTCCAAGAAAAAAATAAACAACTTTTTAAAGAGTTTACAATATGCATTTGAGAAGGAATGAACATTGTCAAGAGAGATCAAACGGACAGAGAAAAGGACCACTTAGTGATGAGTAAAGTGCATACAGTATATATCTTATGATGAATAATTCCTGTAAAGGATGTTTCAAAATGAGGAAACTCTCACTCCAGTAGCATATTGGTAAAACTTCTTATAATACTCTCTTTAGCTAACATTTATTATTTGTATATACATGCATCTATTCATCCAATAAATATGTATAAATCACGTATTCTGGGTCATGCTCTTGGGCACTATTGCCTTTTCCTCACATGGTGTTGCAAACTGGGTGTAGTTCTCTCAGTTTTACAGATGATAAAAGTGAAGTTCTGGAAGATTACTTATGTTGCTATATAGCCACAAAAGATGTGGCAGAGTCAACATTTGAGCAATTTCTATCTGTTTCCAGAACAATATTGGGTCATTTTAAAGCTAGTTGAGGAAGCAAACAGATCGGGATATGAATACTGATGAAATTTCTTACTAATAGTGTGACTTGATCAAGTCGTTTAATCAATTTAAGACTTCAGTTTCTTTCTGTTTACATTGCAAGCATTTTTTCCCTCACCAGCTGGTTAAGATCCAAAGAACTACACTCAGAAAGTGCAGCTGGGTATTGGGAGCCTCTCTCCCTGGGCATTGAACTTCGGGCTAAAAGAGGCTCATAAATACTGACTCGTTTATCAAGGTGAGATACTCCTTAGGAGTCTGAAAGTTAAAAACAAAACCCCCAAAACTATATGTCTTTAACATATCAAATAGATTCATTTTACTTTAAAATAATCAATTAAAAGAAATTATAAAGACAATAATAGTAATCCTTTATCCTACCATTCTCCACTAACTACTGCTAATATTTTATTTAACATCTATATATGTATATAGATGTGTGTGTGTGTGTGTGTATGTGTTTACACACATAGGCTCATACTACATTTACCCAAGGAGGGTTATATTAAAATTTTTATATGAAAACTGTGAGATGGACATAATGTTTCCAAGAGTATAATTTTACTGACTGCATAATATTAGATGTATGGGTACAGCACTATTTATTTAACTAATCCCATACTGTATTGATAAGCATTTAACTACAAGAGCCATCCTTGTACATTTTCTCACTTATATGATAAGCATCATAGAAATAAATTCTAGAAATGAGATTGCTGAATCAAAGTGCCTTCCTCTATTAACTGTTATATAACACAAAATGCTCTCTAGAAAAGTTGCGTGAATTTATACTTCCAGTATGTAATACCCATTTTCTAATCAATACTGAATTTCTCTACTTTTAAAAAACCTTTGCCAGTATAATATATAAAAAAGGATACCTTTTAAAAATTATTCATTTCTTACAATGAGACTGAATATTTTTTAAAAAATAAAACATACTTTAAAAATTTTAGAACAGTTTTAAATTTACAGAAAGTTTGCAAAGATAGTGGAGGGTTCCCATACACCCCTTTGCCCTATTATTAACATATGGCATTAGTATCATACATTTGTTAAGATTAGTGAATACTATCGATACATTAATATTATTGAAGTCCATGCTTTACTCAGGCTTTCTTAGTTTTTACCTAATGTCTTTTTTCTTTCCAAGATCCTATCCAGCATACCACATTACATTTAGCATTGATGTCTCCACAGCTTCCTCTTGGCTATGACAGTTTCTCATATTTTCTGTTTTTGATGACCTTGACAGTTTTGAAGGGTCCTGTTCAGGTTTTTGTAGAATATGCCTTTACTGAGATTTGCCCGATGTTTCTTTCATCATTATACTAGGGTTATGCGGAAGATAACAGAGGTAAAGTGCCATTTTTATCACTTATATCCAAGGTACATGTTATCAACATGACTTATAAATGCTGATGTTGATCTCTATTACCTGACTGAAGTAGTGCTTATCAGATTCCTCTATTATAAAGTTACTCTTTTGTTCTCCCTTCCCATACTGTACTCATTCAAAGGAAGTCACTATGCATAGTCTACACTTAAGGAGTAAGAAGTTATCCTTCACCTGTTTAAGGACAGTTATCTACGTAAATTATTTAGAATTCTTCTGCATGGAAGATTTGTCTGGTCCTTACTTGGTTATGTTCAGTTCTCTTACTGCTTTAATCACCTGTGAACAGAGTGGCAGAGTTGTTTTCCTCAACAAGTGACATATGCCATAATACTTGCAGTAGTGTTAGTTAAGCTTTCTCTTAAAAAAATGGGAGCCTTGGGCATGGTAGTCTCCTGAGGCCCTCTAGGATCTTCCTGTGGCTGGTCAAGTACACGTATGTTCTCAGGCTGAGGTTGGAGAGTCAATAGAGGGAGAGAATACTTTCAAAAGAGGGGGGATGACTGAGAGAACAACAGCCCAGGGGAGGCATGAAATGATGGAGCCAAGATCTCAATTAGCAGGGTGGCTGGAGCACACATCTAATGAGGCAGAACTAATAGGATGTCACTTCCATGATTAGTTTATAAAAGACAGTGGCTTCTGTCTTAGTGTGTTCTCTCTCTGATTACTTGTTTTGGGGAAAGCCATATGCCATGTCCTGAGAACACTTGAGAAACCTATGGAGAGACTTGTGCAGTAAAAAACAGAGGCTTTTGGCCAAGAACTGAGACTTGCCAACCACCCTGTGATAGAGCCTGGAAGTGGATCCCCCTACATCCCCACAAAATGAACCTGACTACAGTCTCAGTTCACAGCTTGGCTGCAACATTATGATAGACACTGAACTAGTATCACCCAGTTAAGACATTTGTGAATTCCTGACCCTCTGAAATTCTGTGATATAATACATGTTGTTTTAAGTTACTAAGTTTGGGGGTAATTTGTCACACAGCAATGGTTAACCAATACAGGTAAGTATAGACAAAAATAGGCATAGGGATGAGAATAATGCTTGTTAGCTAATGCCTGTTGGCCCCCAATTTACTGCAAATAAGAGGATGGTGGTTTTAGTAGAAGGGTATGAATTCATTGATGAGTTTGGAGTTAGCATAATGGAAAAGAACAGGGAAACAGAAGAGTTGAAAAGATCCCTTAGGGTACAACTGAGGTTGGAATCTATCCATCTGAGGTTTCCGGCCACCTGGTTGGTGGTGTTTACTCTCCAGGTGTGGTAGACGGCAGGAGATTTAAGGGAACTTATGGTACTGGTGAGCAAAGGTAGTTCAGATAATGCACCATGGAATCCTTGCTTAAATATTTCTGAAGATTTCTCTGCAACTGGCCATGTGTTCATCTTGTGCATGCCTGCTTTACTCGGACATATGGATCTGGGCTCATCTGGACAATTGTCCCATCCTGAGGGCACTGTATCACTTTTTTTGTCTGGTCCCTATCATCCTGGATTAAACACTGTTTCCTGAACTCCCATTTTAACAGCTCCCAACAGCTCTGTGAGGTCTGTAAATCATGGACCATTTCCCCGAGCCAAGGTTCAGGAAGAACTAAGTGATTAATCTAGAGTCCCACAGCTAGCTAGTGACAGAGCCATGCCTAGACTTGGAACTTCTGGTGCTCTCTCCTATGCTAATATGCTTTTATTATTTTTTAGGTTTTCCTCAATATTACTATGGCAAATCAGACACAACAGGTACATTGGGAGCAGGTTATTGAAAGATGAGCCAATTGAGCTGCATTTAGGATTTGTGCATCTTAATATCTTAAAATATTTTTCTAACATTTTGGGTTTGGCATAGCAAAGTGTACCAAGATCCTTTTCCTTTCATTTTTAAACCCACATGTATTTTCAGGGAAATTAAGCTCATATGTTTCTGATTCATTTACTGTATAACTCATCAAAATATTGTTTTATAACAGTTCTTGGGAGTCCATGAAACCTTTAAAAATTTAGACTTTTCCCCTTTTACTACCAAGGAAACCATGTTTTACTAAAAGTACAGCACCAATGAACTCCAAAGGGTTTTCTTAATAAGCTTCACATGACCACTAAAGACTTAACCAGGTTCTCTGTGATCAACAAGAATGAAAGTCACCAAAGCACTATGTATTGGATGTGCTGGGACCTAGAATTATAAAGACAAATGAGAGTTGGCCCCCAGGTTTCAAGTAGCTGCCATGATGGACATAAAAATTGGTGACAGCCAAAACATTTGTTGAACACTTGAATATCTGCTATTGGGCAAAGACTTTTATAAACATCATGCCATGTAATCTTCTCAACCACTCTATGTGTTGCCATATTATAAAAAAGAAAACTGAGACTTAGAGAGTTTACTAAGTCATAGAGTTGGTTGGCAGTGGATCCCAGACACAATCTCTGGCAGTTTGCTTGCAGAGTCCAGTCTTTTAAGCTGTTATATAGACTGGGAAGTGAAGATACAGTGAGACAAAGCTAATGCCCATGTGTTTGGAGGTAGAGATGGAATCTCATTAATGGCATATAATTCATTTGTTTAAACTTTAATTATGACCACAAAAATATTTCCTTCTGGCTTCTCTGCTGGCATTTTGGATGTTCTTTGTCAAAGATCATGGTCATGCAATAAATAGTCTTGCTAATGCCTTTTGGGTAGCTTACCAGAGATGTTGACCCCATGACCATGTAAGCCAGTGCTCCTTCTCATATAAGGGACCCTCTCAGAAAAAAAACTCTGCCATGTCCACACTGTACATAACAATCTCCATGCTGTGCTTTCTCTGAATTAATTTTTGTATAAGAATATCATTATTTATATTTGATAAGATAATAAAAAAGAGCTACTATATTTTGAATGTTTCTCTATGCCAGACATGGCTAAATCCTTCCCTTAAATTACCTGATTTAATCTTCACAAAACCCCTCCCTGACCTGAGGTATATGATGTCAGCTTCTCAGTTTTTAGATGAGGAAACTGAGGCATAGAGCTGGTAAATACTAACCACTGAGAGATAACAGTCTCTCACATTCAGTGGCATGGAATTTGAAATGAACCAAGGATAAAAGATGATAAAAAATAATGCATCTTTAGAATATTCAAGTTTTATAACAGCAGTCCCCAACCATTTTGGCACCAGGGGCTGGTTTTGTGGAGGACAATTTTTCCACAGACCAAAGGGGGTTTTTGGGATGATTCAAGTGCATTACATTTATTGTGCTCTTTATTTCTACTATTATTACATTGTAATATATAATGAAATAATTATACAACTCACCATATGACAGAATCAGTGGGAGCCCTGAGCATCTTTTCACTTGCCACTTACAGACAGGGTTTTGATATGAGTCTGCAAGCAATTGATTTATTACAGTCTCTGTGCAGTCAAACCTCTCTGCTAATTATAATCTATATTTGCAACTGCTTCCCTGTGCTAGCATCACTGCCTCAGCTCCACCTCAGATCATCAGGCATTAAATTCTCATAAGGACCGCGCAACCTAGATCCCTCGCACGTGCAGGGTTTGCACTCCTATGAGAATCTAATGCTGCCACTGATCTGACAGGAGGCAGGCTGTAATGTGAGTGATGGGGAGTGGCTGTAAATACAGATGAAGCTGCTCTGGCTTGCCCACCACTCACCTCATTCTGAGCTGCCCAGTTCCTAACAGGCCATGGACCCATACCGGTCTGTGACCCATAAAACAGAGTTTGGGGACTCCTGTTTTATAGGATGGTGAGCTATCTGGGATAGAAAAGACCTACTTTTATAGAGTCAATGTTTCCTGAATTCCAGTCTGAGAACTGGCAGTATAAAAATAAGGCAAATGATCTGATAAATATGAGAATTATATGAAATATGTATATATGTATATGTGTGTATAATTATGAAGCATAATAATTAAATGAATACCCATTAATCCACCATCCAGCTCAATATCTAGGGCATTAGAAATACCATTGCTTTCACCTATGGGTATCTGTCTTAACCCAGTACTATGTTATTTACTATATTTATCCTTCTTTTTTTATAAATAATATTATGACACATATGTTTACCATAAACAATATGTTGTTTAATTTTGCTTGTTTTTTAATCTTTATATAAATGATATATATTCTATATATTCTTCCATGACTTTTTAACTTATTTAACTTATTTCCAAGTTTAATCCATGTTTTCCATGGGAAATTGTATCTCAGGCATTTTATCTGCTATAATAATCCACTTAGAGAAACCATAAAGAAGACCAAAAGACAACCCTCAGAATGGGAGAAAATATTTGCAAATGAAGCAACTGACAAAGGATTAATCTCCAAAATTTATAAGCAGCTCATGCAGCTTAATAACAAAAGAACAAACAACCCAATCCAAAAATGGGCAGAAGACCTAAATAGACATTTCTCCAAAGAAGATATACAGAGTGCCAACAAACACATGAAAGAATGCTCAACATCACTAATCATTAGAGAAATGCAAATCAAAACTACAATGAGATATCATCTCACACCAGTCAGAATGGGCATCATCAAAAAATCTAGAAACAATAAATGCTGGAGAGGGTGTGGAGAAAAGGGAACCCTCTTACACTGTTGGTGGGAATGTAAATTGATACAGCCACTGTGGAGAACAGTATGGAGGTTCCTTAAAAAGCTACAAATAGAACTACCATATGACCCAGCAATCCCACTACTGGGCATATACCCTGAGAAAACCATAATTCAAAAAGAGTCATGTACCAAAATGTTCATTGCAGCTCTATTTACAATAGCCCAGAGATGGAAACAACCTAAGTGTCCATCATCGGATGAATGGATAAAGATGTGGCACATATATACAATGGAATATTACTCAGCCATAAAAAGAGACGAAATTGAGCTATTTGTAATGAGGTGGATAGACCTAGAGTCTGTCATTCAGAGTGAAGTAAGTCAGAAAGAGAGAGACAAATACCGTATGCTAACACATATATATGGAATTTAAGAAAAAAAAATGTCATGAAAAACCTAGGGGTGAAACAGGAATAAAGACACAGACTTACTAGAGAATGAACTTGAGGCTATGGGGAGGGGGAAGGGTAAACGGTGACAAAGCAATAAAGAGGCATGGACATGTATACACTACCAAACGTAAGGTAGATAGCTAGTGGGAAGCAGCCACATAGCACAGGGAGATCAGCTCGGTGCTGTGTGACCGCCTGGAGGGGTGGGATAGGGAGGGTGGGAGGGAGGGTGACGCAAGCGGGAAGAGATATGGGAACATATGTATATATATAACTGATTCATTTTGTTGTGAAGCTGAAACTAACATACCATTGTAAAGCAATTATGCTCCAATAAAGATGTTTAAAAAAAAATAATAATCCACTTAGAGACAAAATAATACATATAATAATTTATCATCTATACTATTGTTAATGGTCATTTGAGATTATCTCCTTTATTTTCTTTCCTTTTCTTCTCTTTTTATTTCTGTTACTCTTTTTTATTTTAAATATGCCAATTCTTGGACAATCATTTGTTGCTCAAAGGAGACAAGAGTTTTTTTAATTAGGAGGTAAAGTGTTGGTTATGCAAACGTCCACAAATATAAGATAATACTAATTATTTTTAAGTTTCAACTTGTTATTTCAATTTAAATTCTCAGCAGAATTAAATGAGGGTTTAATTCTATCATCATGTCAACTACTTTTTATTTATCGTTAATTTGGTTGACATGTTGTTTTAATTTTCATTCCTTCCTGACACTATTGAAGTTGAACATCTTTTCAGTCTTATTGGCCTTTTGTGTTTTAGTAAGGGTCTAGAGAAGAATACAAAAACAACTTCAAGGATTTAAACAGAGAAAGAATATTGCAAGGTTTTGGTTACACAGGTGATGGAGTTGCCAAGCACTAAACAGGGGTTACCCAGAGACTATCAATATCTCAAAGCACTATTACCCCTGCACTGGTGGACAAAGGGAAGAAGTCATGTTATCAGTCCCAGTGACCTGAGACAACCTTAGTCCCCTTGATAATCTCTGGTTTAATGTGGAGTCTCATATTCAGCTCTCCCACTTGTACTGAAGAAAGGAAAAAGCTAAGGGATAGTGAGAAACAGTAAGATCAATAGATTGGAGGTCTAGTGAAACTGAACAATGACGTATAGGAGGGTCACTAGAGTAAGTGACCCCCAAAATAGAAGAGCGGATCAGAGAATTCTATATTTAAATTTGAGATTTTGAAGGTAGTGGAGGTTCTGGTGATGAAAACGTAGGAGGTAAAGTCAAGTGGAAAACAAGTCACTGGAGGTTAGAAAAGTGAGGGATGAAGAGGTTTATAGGGCTGCTGTATTACACAATTTTACGCGCCCCATTCACATAGTCATCTGTGAGAATGGTTAGGCTAAAGTTTGAATAATTAATCCACATAGACTCCCTCATCCATACTCACACTAGTATATAAGAATAGGAGCTTTTACCTGTCTCACTCAACACTGCATTCCTAGCAGCTGGAACATGGCTGTCAGTAGGTGCTCAATAAATATTTGCTGGATGAGTGAATAAAATACTAATGTCACTTAAAACGAGGATGAGAGTAAAGCTGTGGAAGAAGATTGAATTAGCAGCTAAAAGCTTAAATGAATGAGAAGAAGTAACTTGGAGGTCAGTAGATGACAGCAACAAATTGGTAAAGATGGAGTTAAAACAGGATGGCATTACTCTTTTAAGCTATATAGGTTCCTTTGCTTTTGTTGTGTATGCAGACGGTTAATGGCTTGAAGGATATAATGACAGTTAGTCCTGCTTCTAAGCCACATGAGGCATGAGATAAAACATCCTCCCCTTGAAAAGGTTTTGGAAAAGTGAATTTGGAAAGGGTCAACCAGGTTTCTAGGCAAGATGGTATGAATATTTTGTGAAAATGGTAGGGATCAATAAGAGCTTGCTGATTTTAGATGGGCATGATCGACAGTAAAGGAGGGAGGACATAATCGTTAGAGTCCTTACAGAAAAAATGAATTATTCTCAGATGGTTCAACTTTGGAGACTTTAACAAAGGGAAACAATTTATCCAGTTGTAAGCAGGGTTAAGGGAACCAGCAAGTGAAGTTAAGGCACCCAGAGACTAGGAATAGTGGGTGACCATTATTACCCCTCGGTCTGAAGGATCCAGGGAAAGAAGCAATATTAAAGAGCCAGTCAGAGCCAGATCATAGAGGAAGAAATGTCTGTGTTAACTGTGATCCAGGAGGGATGCAGCTACTGCCAGACCTACATCAGCAAGTTAGGGAGGCAGCAGGAGAGAATAAATGATCCCACCACTCTCTCCACATATCCTCTGGTTTTCTGCTTGGCCCTCCTAATGGCTATACCGAACAGAAAGTCAGAGGGCAGGGGAGCCTGGGAACTCCCATACATAGCAGCTTCATTCCAGGGCAAAAGTAGGGCAGAGAAGAACAAAGCACACATTTAGGGTGGTGGTGGTGGGCGAATATAGGCCAACCAGTAAAGAGGAAATAAAAAACAAGGACCTTGTCAGAGAAGGGACAGATGGAGGAGTCTGGGATCAGAGTCTGGTTGATAATTTAGGATTGAATTAAAAGTTGGATGACAGGTAATATGGTTTGAAGTTTATACTAATGTTCTAGAGAAAGCATGAATATTCCCTTCCTTGCCTTAGTGAAATTTTGCTCACATTTTGGACTTTGAATTTTGAGTTACTGTCTTTGTAATATGTTTACTGGGAGTTCATGCTTTCTTGAGTGCTCACTAGAAACATGTGCTATAGTGGAGGTTTTGGAGCTGCGACATGGTCATTTTGTGCCACATATGTACAAGGGCAAAATGGATAAAGGTGGAGCCAAGCCATTGGCCACAGATGTCTGCAATTCTTTAGTGTAACCCAAGGGCTCTGCAGAAATCTTAAGGTACTCTTTCAAGGTACTTCGAAATAACCCTTTGGTCCAGTTAAGTGCGATCACTTCGAGAGCTTTCCAATGTCAAAGACTTTGCTTTGTTCTCCATCACAATACCCTTTCCAAACTATCAACCCCCTCTCAAATAAAATCTTAATCTTAATTTAATATTGCATATAAAATTAATATTCACTGGATCACCACCTACTTCATGAAGTCTTTCTTATTCAGACTCCCAAAGAGAAATTGACTAAGGGTTGTTTTGCTTTAATTAGAATCTTGTCTTTCTTTAGTCAAGTAAATAGAAAATTAACTTAGGCAGATTATTTGAGTACCTATCATGAGAAGAATGCTCTGCACAATGTAGAAGACTCACATCCTACTCTAGAAAGCAAATGATTTACATGTGTGTCCACAAAATAACTCTTTAGGTAAAATAAATGGTGGTCTTGGCAAGAAGAGAAACATCAAACTGATTTGAACAATGGTGTCATTGGGTTAAGAGAAAAACATTTAGTGTCATTCATTCATAGGTTCCATTCCAAGAGTATGAACTTGAACTTAGAGTTTTCTCATCTGTAAAATGAGGATAATTATATCTGTAATTATTAGGATTAGATTTCCCCTTCCTCTAAGCTGTGTTCTCAACTGCAGGCAGTGCTGCCCACTTAGGGCACCTTTGGAAATGTCTTTCTTTGTATCAGTGACAGAGGATGTTACTGGCATTAAGTGTATGAGGAGAGTGCTTGGAAACATCCTGCAATATGGGGGCACTCCTGCCCGATGAAGAACTATCGCATGCAAAATGCCAGTAGTACTCCCACTGTGGTGCATATGAAATAGAGGTTTTTCTCACTTCTGTTCTGCGTTTTCCATCTGTTAGCTGCTTCTTGCTTCCCCCCTACTCAGGCTCTGTCCCTCTACCCTCAGTTCTATTATTGGCCACTGGTCACTTTGCTGATGATTACAGTCCTTATTGATGGTGTGGTGGAAATAGCATGACCTTTGGAGTTGGGTCTGTTGGAGTAAAATCCCCAGTTCTGCAACTCCTTAGTTGGATGCCCTTGAGAGAGTTATCTATATACTCTGAGTTTTAAATTACTCCTTCAGAGAATAAATTTGACATCTTTATCTTGAGTCTTTTTTGGACTACAGCAGAGTATAACGTTTATTTTTTAAAAAATTCCTGCCTCACAGAATACTCATGAAAATTAAAAGAGATAAGTTCTGCAAAGAACTTTGTATGAAATGTGATACCGTAAAAGCACTTAATAAATGATGGTTACTATTTCCTTTCTGTGGACTGAATGTATTTGATATTTCATGCAAAAGTGAGACAGTGGACAATTCGCTCTCAGAATATCTAGCAGATTCTAGCAATGGTTTGCAAACTTTTGGCAGCAAAAGGAGGCAAATAAGTTACATTTCATAAATCTGAATAATGAAATCATTTGTGAGGCAGCTGAAGGTTAAGAGGCTGGAGTGGGGAGGAAATGTTATTCTATCTGAATGCATTCATCTAATCATGTGCATTTTAGGATAATACCAGGTTGTATTCTCCTGAATAGAGGATTTCATGCCCAATTTTCACCACTTGCTTCCAGAAAATGGCAGCCTATGTAATGGACTCACTGTGCTGTCCGACATTGCCGAGAGCTCTAATGTTGGAGTATTTAGCCTTTATTTTGAACTTCCTAGATTGGGCAAGCTTGCCAAGCCCAAAATGTTGTTGTAGCATATTTGAGTGTGGATTTCAACAAAGTACAACTCTTCTGAAATAATTGACCAGCACTAAAATGTTCACTCTCCAAGTTAGACTTTTGTCATTCTCAAAGCAGGAAATGGTTCTCTGCAAATATTTATAAATGTTGTGGAAACCCTGAAGTTCAAATCCATGGCAACCCCTCAGGCTTGCAGGCTGTAAAGGCATCATGCCTTCCTTAACAGAGTTACTTAATTCCTAAATAGCTGTCATAAGTGAAAATATGGAGACTGACATCGAAGAGGCAAGCTCTTCCAGTCCATTTTAAGAAGACCCTGGTTGACATCTGAACCATACAGTCCTATAAAAAGCAGCAGAAATTCCCTTTCTACTTAAACTGCATCTGCTGGGCAAGGTTTCAATAAAGCAGCGGTTCATGAAAAGGTTTCCCTTTATTGCAAGTGTCAAAGTTCTCCTTGTTTAAGCCAACTGTTAGCAAAGTGTGCCTGGCCTCAGCTGTGAACTTTGCCTTGTTGCCTCACCTTTCCTTGACAGAAATAGACTTCACAACCAATTGTAGTATGGATCAAAGCTCTATATTTATATGAAGATGATATGAAATGGAATGGAATGAAAATATACATTGTATCTGTCACTGAAATTAATCTCAACATATGATAGTAAGCAGTCTCTGAAAGTCCTTTAAAAGTTATATTTGCATATATTTACCTGAGTAAATATACAAAGAAAAGCCATTTGGTTCAGAAACAGGAGTCTTGGATCTAAACTCTCCTTTTTCTTCCTTATTTGCTGGAAAATTTTGGATAAATGACTTAGGTCAGGATAACGTCTAGGATTTTTTTTCACTGTGTAAATGAGGAGATAGATGGTAGAACCATTTATTAAGTTGGGAAACACAGGAGGAGGAGAGCAAGAACACAGAAGAGGAGGAAGTCATTTTTGTGAGGAAGGCAATTATTTCAGCTTTGCACTTATTGAGTTCGAGACTCCTGTGAGGTGTTTTCATGTGATGCTGAATATGGCTATGTGATGCTCAAAGAGGAAACGAAGTTTGGGTACCATCCATGTTTAGATGAAAGCTGAAAAAAATGATACAAATGAACTTATTTGTAAAAGAGAAATGAGAGACTGAGAGAGTGAACTTATGGTTACCAGGGGGGAAGGGTGGGGGGTGGAGGATCGTTGGGAAGTTTGGGATTGACATGTACACACTGCTATATTTAAAATGGATAACCAACAAGGACCTATTATATGGCACAGGGAACTCTGCTTGATATTACATAACAACCTAAATGGGAAAATAATTTGAAAAATAATAGATAACATGTATATGTATAAATGTATAACTGAATCACTTTGCTGTACACCTGAAACTAACACAACATTGTTAATGAACTATACTTTAATATAAAATATTTTTTTAAAAAATGTTGAGGTATAAAAAAAAAATGTTGAGGTATAGGCATAGATGCATTTATAGAGGGCAGGTTCAGAAGGTGAGAAGAAAGGAGAGTTAAGATTAGAACCCAGAGGAATGTCAACAGTTACTGGGGGATTAAAGCAGGGAAGACCAGTGCAGGAAGGTGATCTGCCATGGTGGGTGGAAAAGTGGGAAAAATTGGTGTCAAGAGATATATTCCAAGGAGGGAGTAATTATGCCTTTCAGATGCATCCAGGGGGGTCAGTATGACAAGAACTAAAATCTGTCCATTATTTGGAAGTTCATTAGTGGCCACATGGAGCAGTTGCAAGGAGGGTGAAAACCACGCTGGATCAGGGTGAGGAATAAAGTTATTTAGCCCAGAGAGAAGAAGGATTACAGCTGTGGGACTCCTGTCTTCAAATATTTGAAGAGATATTATGAAAACTACAGATGAATCTCCAACTGTTTTGCCTCCACAGGGCAAAAGAATGGACAATGTGAGGTCACTTTGGGATATTCTTTTTTTTAAGTTTTTTTTTTAACAGCTTTATTGGAGTATAATTGCTTTACATTGCTGTGTCATTTGCTGCTGTATAACAAAGTGAATCAGCTATATGTATACATATACCCCATAACTCCTCCCTGTTCTATCACCCTCCCACCCTCCCTATCCCACACCTCTAGGTGGTCACAAAGCACCGAGCTGATCACCCTGTGCTATGCAACTGCTTCCCACCAGCTATCTATTTTACATTTGGTAGTGTATATATGTCCATGTCACCCTCTCACTTCGTCCCAGTTAACCTTTCGCCCTCCTCATGTCCTCAAGTCCATTCTCTACGTCTGTATCTTTATTCCTGTCCTGCCCCTAGGTTCTTCAGAACCATTTTTTTAGACTCCAGATATATGTGTTAGCATATGGTATTGTTTTTTCTCTTTCTGACTTACTTCATTCTGTATGACAGACTCTAGGTCCATCCACCTCACTACAAATAACTCAATTTCATTTCTTTTTATGGCTGAGTAATATTCCATTGTATATATGTGCCACATCTTCTTTATCCATTCATCTGTCAATAGACACTTATGTTGCTTCCATGTCCTGGCTATTGTAAATAGAGCTGCAATGAACATTGTGTACATGACTTTTTTTGAATTATGGTTTTCTCAGGGTAAATGCCCAGTAGTGGGATTGCTGGGTCATATGGTAGTTCTACTTTTAGTTTTTTAAGGAACCTCCATACTGTTCTCCATAGTGGCTGTATCAATTTACATTCCCACCAACAGTGCAAGAATGTTCTCTTTTCTCCACTCCCTCTCCAGCATTTATTGTTTGTAGATTTTTTGATGATGCCCATTCTGATACGTGTGAGATAATATCTCATTGTAGTTTTGATTTACATTTCTCTAATGATAAGTGATGTTGAGCATCCTTTCATGTGTTTGTTGGCAAACTGTATATCTTCTTTGGAGAAATGTCTATTTAGGTCTTCTGCCAATTTTTGGATTGGATTATTTGCTTTTTTGATATTGAGCCTCATGAGCTGCTTGTACATTTTGGAGATTAGTCCTTTGTCAGTTGCTTCATTTGCAAATATTTTCTCCCATTCTGAGGGTTGTCTTTTTGTCTTGGTTATGGTTTCCTTTGCTGTGCAAAAGCTTTTAAGTTTCATTAGGTCCCATTTGTTTATTTTTGTTTTTATTTCCATTTCTCTAGGAGGTGGGTCAAAAAGGATGTTGCTGTGATTTATGTCAAAGAGTGCTCTGTCTATGTTTTCCTCTAAGAGTTTCATAGGGTCTGGACTTAAATTTAGGTCTTTAAACCATTTTGAGTTTATTTTTGTGTATGGTGCTAGGGAGTGTTCTAATTTCATTCTTTTACATGTAGCTTTCCAGTTTTCCCAGCACCACTTATTGCAAAGGCTGTCTTTTCTCCATTGTATATTTTTGCCTCCTTTATCAAAGGTAAGGTGACCATATGTGTGTTGGTTTATCTCTGGGCTTTCTGTCCTGTTCCATTGATCTTTATTTCTGTTTTTGTGCCAGTACCATACTGTCTTGATTACTATAGCTTTGTAGTATAGTCTGAAGTCAGGGAGCCTGATTTCTCCAGCTCCATTTTTCTTTCTCAAGATTGCTTTGGCTATTCGGGATCTTTTGTGTTTCCATAAAAATTGTGAAAAATTTTGTTCTAGTTCTGTGAAAAATGCCATTGGTAGTTTGATAAGGATTTCATTGAATCTGTAGATTTATTTGGGTTTATAGTCATTTTCACAATGTTGATTCTTCCAACCCAAGAACATGGTATATCTCTGCATCTGTTTGTATCATCTTTAATTTCTTTCATTAGTGTCTTATAGTTTTCTGCATACAAGTCTTTTGTCTCCTTAGATGGGTTCATTTTTAGGTATTTTATTATTTTTGTTTCAATGGTAAATGGGAGTATTATCTTAATTTCTCTTTCAGATTTTTCATCATTAGTGTATAGGAATGCAAGAGACTTATGTGTATTAATTTTGTATCATGCTACCTTACCAAATTCAGTGATTAGTCCTAGTAGCTTTCTGGTAACATCTTTAGGAAGTTTATAGCAATACAATTCTACCTCAAGAAACAGAAGAATAGAAAACAAACAACCTAACCTTACACTTAAGCAATTAGCAAAAGAAGAACACAAAAACCCCAAAGTTAGCAGAAGGAAAGAATCATAAAGTTCAGATCAGAAATAAATGAAAAATATATTTGGGTTATATTTTATTAGATATGTCAAGCAATTAAAATTATTGAAGAAGTGAAGTGGCAGCCTTATAAAGTGGTAAGATCCCATTACAGGAGTCATTCAAAAGTGGATAGAAAACCATCAGTGAAAGGGAATATAGAGATGGCTCATTCCATTCTACCTTTGATTCTGTGTATCTAATTCTGAGTCCATTTATTGCAAGTCATCTATATCCTTGCAATATTGGCTAGACAGCAGCTCATATGCTTATCCATGTTTTACAGGCCACAGGGTCCGGGAAGACTGATTATTATCATTTCCTGTAATGTCCAATATCAACGGGACAGAGTTCACTAGGAAGGTCTTTTGGTGAGCTGTTGAGTGTTGAGCTCAGAGCTGAGAAAGCCCAGGGCTTTGCCAGGACTCACCAGGGGATCCTCCTGGCTTCTCTAAACTCACTCCACTGGTGCTTTGGGAGAGGGCCCTTGGCATTTCTGTATGTCTGTGTTGCTTCACTAATTGATTAAAGAAAAATAAACACCTCTGGGGTAGAAGTCTGCCTCTTACTTGGGACCAGACTACATCTAGCTTCTGGGTTTCTCAATTGGTATCTTAGAGGTAGCTAGTGGTGGTGCTTGCACAGAAATTTTCCGAGACATGAAAGCTGCTCTTAGTAGGCATCACAAGAGTCTAGATTAGGTGCCTTGACAGCAAAAGGAGCCCAAACACTCCAATTCAAAGGAAAAGGAAGCACGGGCTAGTGAAGAAAGAACATGGAGAGAGAGCCAGAATAAGAACTTCTGGGGCCACAATTACCAAAACATTATGGGTCCCCTTTCTCTTTCTCCCATATGTATCTTATAAACAAGTCAAGACCATACTATAATTTTAAGAACATCAAAGAAAAATCTCATTTTCCTAACGATAATGATTCTGATTCTTTAAATTTTTTTTCAAAATCTTTAAATGATGATATTTATGCAGTGTTAGCTTGTGCCTAAAGCAACACATTATTTCATGTACCTATGTACTTATATGCCTATGTGCACTTAGCACAAGCTTGTAAGTTTGGAGACCAAAAATGTAGGAGCAGTGCTGACAGTAAGGGATAGTATATTTTCTACAATTAATTAACTGGTTGATTGAAATATAATAATTCATTAAGCAATGATTAAGCAGTTATTATATACTAAGTTCTAGATGAAGGGATGAGAAGTGAACAAGAGTGTCAACCTCCCTGCTTCTAAAGACCCCAAGTCATTCTGTCTCTATGTTATTTTCTTTCTTTGTGTATAAAACAGATAAGAAAAGATATCCATTTCTTCCCTCCTTGACTTACTGTGAGTCTCAGATATTCTTTTGGAAGATTAAAAAAAATATTAAATGTGGGGTACAGCAATGACATTTCTAGTGTCTGTTTCAAATACAGTCCACTCATGGGTGTACAAACAAATCTGGAGAGTGAAGAGTTTCAGAAAATAGCTTATTTAATACAGTAAAATCTTGATGTTGATGTGGGATAAATACTCAATTTTCCATAAATCTCCAAGTTTGTCAAAACCACCATAACTTATAATGTCAATGATGACATTTAATTAAAATCAATCAAAAAAAAATATATGTATATATGTGTGTGTGTGTACATATATATATATATATATATATAAAAACATATATATAAGTGTGAGTGTTTGTGTGTGTGTGAAGAAAACTCTGTGGAGAACAAAAAATCTTAACTAAACTGTGGACATCAGGCAACCCTTTTAAATTCTTCTGTTAGGGACTGAATATGTTCCCTCCAAATTCATATATTCAAGACCTAATCTCCAATGTGATGGTGTTAGGAGTTAATTAGGTCATAAGTGTGGAGCCCTCATGAATGTGTCAGTGCCCTTATAAGAAGAGACACAAGAGAGATGATCTCTGTCTCAGCCATGTGAGAATATAGAAAGAAAGTGACCATCTGCAAATCAGGAAGAGAGATCTCATCAGACATTGAATCTGCTAGCATCCTGATCTTGGACTTTCTAATCTTCAGAACTGTGAGAAATAAATGTCTATTGTTTAAGTTACCAAGTCTATGGTATCTTTTATAGTAGCCTGAGCTAAGGCAACAATTGGATATGGATAATGAGCTGCTGCTGTAACAAATATCTGAAAGTGTGGAAATGGCTTTGGAACTGAGTAATAGGTAAAGGCTGGAAGAGTTTTGAGATGCATGCTAGAGAAAGCCAATATTTTCATGAAGGTGATTCTGATGAAGATTCAAAAAAAAAAAAAAAAGAGAGAGAAAGCGTACATCTTCTTAGAGAATGAATAAATCATCATAAACAGAATGTTGGTAGACATATGGCTGGTAAAGGTCATTCTGGTGAACTCTCAGATGCAAATGAAAATCATGTTATTGGACAACAGAGAAAAAGTAATCCTTGTTATAAATTAGCAAATATCTTGGCTGAATTGTGTTTGTGTTCTAGTGTTTAGTGCAAGATAAAACCTTCAAGTGATGAAATTGGATATTTAACTGAGGAGCTTTCTAAACAAAACATTGAAGGAGTGTCTTGGTTTCTAATGACTTCTAATAGCAAAATTTGAGAAGAGAAAAATTAATTAAAAATGAAATCGTCCAGCAAAAAGGAACCAGAACTTCAAGAGTTAGAAAATTGTCAGCCTGTTCATATTACAAAAAAATAAGAAAGCATGTTTGGAAGAGAACACTAAGGATATGGTGGACTGACCATTTGATAAAGAGACTAGTGTGGGTATGAACTAGAGATCTAATCAGCTACCACAGCAGGAACAGTTTAACTGAAGGGGATGGAGGCAGGATGGAATGAAGGAAAGCTGCTGAATTTCCTGGATTTTACAGGAAAGACCACAGAGCTATTCTTCAGGACAAGGAAGAATGACCCTGAAGGCAATTCAGAGACCAGCAGGGCTACCTCTTCATTTTCAAAAGTGGGGGTATCATCTTGGTTTCAACAGGCTAGACCACCTCTACTGAAAGCTTTGGAACAGGGACACCTGGAGCCATGAGGGTGAGACCTACACCTGGCAGAGCTGCAGGTGTATGACCTCCAGCCCAGTAGGTCTGGAAGGAAGAGTGTTGAGCCAAAGAAGACTATTCTTAAGACTTAATATCTTGTAGAGTTTTCCTTGCTAGGTTTTGGACTTACTTGGGACCCATCACACTTTCCTTTTATCCAATTTCTCCCTTTTTGGAATGGGAATGTCTAACCTATGCCTGTCTCATCATTGTATTTTGAAAATACCTGTATAGTTTCACAGGTCCACAGATGGAGAGGAATTTTGCCTCAGGATACATCACACCTTGTGTCTCACCCATACCTGATTTACATATTTAGAATTTAGATGAGACTTTGGACTTTAGACTTTAGAGTTGATGCTAGAATGAGTTAAGACTTTTGGGATTTAGGGATAAAATGAGTGTATTTTGAATATGAGAAGGACACAGGTTTTGAGGGGCCAAGAACGGAATGCTATCAACTGAATATTTGTGTCCCTCCAAAATTCATATGCTAAAGTCCTAACTCTCAATGTGAAGGTATTTGGAAGTGGGGCCTTGGGAGTTAATTAGGTCATGAGTATGGACCTAATTGAAGATGACCAACTGCAAGGCAGGAATTGGGATCTCATTACATGGCAAATTTGCCAGTACCTTGATCTTAAACTTCCCAACCTACAGGACTGTGAGAAATAAATGTTTGTTGCTTAAGACACTCAGTCTTTGATAATTTGTTACAGTAGCTAGAACTAAGAGAAGTGTGTGAAAACACTATGAACGAAGGCTTGATATGATAAAAAGCAAGAAATAAACAGAGGAGAGTTTAATTCAATTTGGTTGTTACCTGAAAACAAAGTAGAAGTTCTCCTAAACCTTCCCACATCTTCCCAACTACCACTCCACAGAATTTTAAATTCAGTTTCTTGGGGTTCATCAGAGTATAGATACAAAAGAACATACAATTTAAGAACAGTTTTGAAACTGCAGCTGAATGAATTTTTAAAAATTTTAATCATTGAAAACATTCATGTTGACCATCATTTTGAAATTCATGCCTGACTTTTAGAAGATAGGGCAAGAAAATAACACAAGGCAATTGAAGACGACAGAATAAAAAGGGATCCGACCTGACTGCAAGAACATTGGTCAAATTCAGCCTAATAGCCCACAGATTAGGAAATACATAAGCCCTCTCTTTTCACTTCCCTTTTCTCCATGTCATGAAGACTCAACAGCCCAGCTGATAGCGTCATGGAGGTGCTGACAGGCGCCCCACTGTGGTGTGATTAACTCCGTGTGCTGCTGCAATTAGCCCATCAAAGTTGTCTGGGGACTAGCGTTTCTTCTAGGGTCACAAGGCAAAAATGACCTGAACTGTCATTCCTTGTCTGGCTGGGGCCCAGTACTGGAATGGGGGATGTCACAAAGCAAACAGTCATTGCATTTTTAAGCAACAAGGATAAACAGGTCTCTACTTGTGAAACTGAGTGCATATTAAGCTAAGTTGTCCAGTACTTGACTTGGAGCAAGGCTCTCTTTCCTGTGTACATTCATTTTATTTTATGGACGTGTAAAAGCAACTCTGTGGTGCTGGCTGGAGTGGGAAAATCAACAACAACACTATAGAACAACCCACAACCAAAAGCAACCCAAAAAGAAAACATCAAGAGAAAAATATGGAGGCAGATCCCCCAATAACCTTGGCAAGCATTGGCTGCATCAAAAGTGAGAATAATTGATGCTGACATAGAGGAAAGTAGTAATTGGAATGAAACTTGTTTGAATAACAGCTTAAATGTTTCTTTTCTTGCTTTCCAGATTACATGCACTGTAAAGCCGGATTTCTTTCTCCTGGCTAGTTCACAGAGGACATTCTGTGTCCAGGGGCTTTTGAAAGGAGAAAACAAAACAAAACAAAACTGTGAATTTGCCTCTTTCTGCATGATTGTTGAGCCTGGATTCCAGGCTCACATATACAATTTATTGATACTTAATCCCAAATCTTGTCTGTTGTGAACATCCCTTATAGACCATTGTTAAGATATTGAAAGGCTAGATAGTATCTGGGTGAGAGTACTGCTTAACAAAACTGAAGTTATAATTTTTCCCAGTCTTGTTCCTTTTCACTAGTTTCCAGTTAAAGTGAGTACAATGGACTGAATGTTTATGTCCCCCTTAAATTCATATGCTGAAGTTCTAAAATCCAAGGTGATGGTGTTAGGAGGTGGGGGCCTATGTCATGAGAACAGAGCCTTCGTGTATGAGATTAGTATATTTACAAAGGAGACCCCAGAAAGATCCCTCACCTCTTCCTCTGTGTGAAGTCACAGTGAGAAGACGGCCATCAGTGAGAAAGCAAGTCCTCACCAAACACTGAATCCTCTGACACCTTGATCTTAGACTTCTCAGCTTCCAGAACTGTGAAACCACACATCTGTTGCTTATAAACCACCCAGTCTATTGTATTGTTACAACAGCCCACTTGGACTAGGACAATAACTGAAAGCCCTAATTCCACAGTGGGGCAATTTTGGCCCTTGATGTTCTGCCCTGCTGACTACTGCTCCAGCTTTTCCCATCTTCTCTAGGCTCCCACCATGTCAAACATCTGTAGGTCTTACATTGTCTGGCCACTCTTGTTTCTTTCATCATCTCTCCTTCCATGCTTCCTTCTACTCACAAGCTTCAGTCCTGTGGGGCTTCCACCTATTTCTTGAATCTTCCAAGTTGATTTCATCTCTGGTCATTTGCTCTTTTTACTCCCATCACCTGGAGTGTTCTTTCCTTCACCTACACATGCCTGAATCTTTCTTAACTGTCATGACCAAAAGACACTTTCTTATTGTAAACAACACTGCAATGAATATTGGGGTGCATGTATCCTTTCTTTTTTTTTCCTTTTTTTTTTGTGGTACGCGGGCCTCTCACTGTTGTGGCCTCTCCCGTTGTGGAGCACAGGCTCTGGACACGCAGGCTCAGTGGCCATGGCTCAAGGGCCCAGCCACTCTGCGGCATGTAGGATCTTCCCGGACCAGGGCACGAACCCATGTCCCCTGCATTGGCAGGTGGACTCTCAACCACTGCGCCACCAGGGAAGCCCCATGTATCCTTTCAAACCATGTTTTTCTCTGGATATTTGCCCAGGAATGGGATTGCTATACAAGTGAACTAATTTACAAAACAGAAACAGACTCACAGACTTAGATAAAGAATTTATGGTTAGCAGGAGGGAAGGGTAGTGGGGAGGGATAGATTGGGAGTTTGGGATTAACATGTACACACTGCTATATTTAAAACAGATTACCAACAAGGACCTACTTTAAAAAAAAAATAAGTTAAAAAAAAAAAGACACTTTCCTGACCCCTTCCTCAAATGCAATAGTTCTCCTGGAACTATCTCACTAGCCCATTTTATTGTCTAAGGAAATAAAAATATCTTGGTCATTTACTTATGTGCTTTTTGTCTGTGCTCTCCCTCCTCCATAACCACAATGAAATCTTCCTAACAGTGGTGACTTTTCTCTATTATGCACTCTTGTGTCCCCAACTATGGTAGGAGATCAGTAGATATAAATAAATGGTTCTCAGGACATGGTATGTTCTGTCATGCTTCCTTTCCTTTGGCCAAGTCAGTGTCTCTTGCTTTGTTTAATCAGCTTGCTCAGTCAACACTTTCTCCTGCTTCAAAGTCTCAGCTCACACATTGTCTCTTTGTGAAGCTTTCCTTCACATCCTGGGGTACAGCAAGATGTTCCTTCTTCATTTGCCTTGTTCCTGGCATATGCATCCCTTATGGCAATTACAATGTTGTATTTCAGTTGTGTCTTTATGGATGTAGCCTGGCCTGAAAGTGTACATTTTTTGCACTTAGGGATTGTATCTGTATCTATAAATCAATGTCTTGGTGTACTGAATTTGCATAGTAGATGCTTAAAAATGTTGAATATATTAATAGTCATTGCTTCAGTTGATTAGGCTGTAAAAATGTGATATCTTTTTGAAGCTTTGCTGTTGTTGTTCAGAAGCTCCATATTTATGTTTTTTTTCTCATGCTATCTCTCCCAGATATACCCTCATCATTAACAGTATTAGCATTTCTTGGAGGCCCTCATGCCTGACCAATAAGAATAGCTTTCTAATTCATTTTTCTGTCTCCTATTCTCTTTCCTCTAACACCTAAGGAAAGGAATGGCCTCAATTTTCCTTTCTATCACTGTTTCTCTCCTTCAGTTCTCAGATAAAGGAGGAGAAGTCCTTAATCTGATTGGTCAAATTAGCAAATACTCTTTTAGGCTTCCTCAATTACCTCTCAAATTTCTCTGCCATTCTCTTTTACTATGTTTCTCTGTCTGTCTCAATTTCACTCTCTCTCTCTCTGCTTTTCTGAAACTGAGTAAATGGACTCTGGCACTTCCACAAATGTTTCTGCCCTTGCTGTAGGCCAAAGGTGGTAACTTCCCAAGGTTTAGATCTCATGGGGGCTGAGAGCTGCACTTCAGCTGTAGGCTCCAAATGGGCTCTGTCATGAGTTATCAGTTGCTGACTTCGCTATTAATAAAGTAGTAACTTGACATTTATTTTGCTATTGACCCTTATGTTTGTAATAAGTGACTTTTCCATTCCTGAAAGAAAGAATGCTTGTTATATTCATCTTTATTTCTAGAAGATTACACACTGGGTCATCAACATGTTTGTTGAATTTGACGAAGGGCAGAAGAGCTAAGCAACTCCCCCTCCTCCTTAGGAGCACAGTGATGGGCATCTAACAGATGCTTTAAATTATCTGTTGAGTAAATAGGTGGATTATTCCATAACTTTTTACTTTTTCTGAGTTGCCAAATCTACCTTCATCTCTGCTCCAGGAACCAGTCTATTCTGCAGAACTCTGGTCTCTGCAGGCACACTCTTTAGCGTTTATCAGACAGTCCAAATGGCTTGGCTGTGAGTATTAAGAATCCATTTGGATCTAACCATTTCTTGGAGAATCTGTAATGCCTTCAATCTGGCTCATCTGAAGTTAAAAGCATCTGCCTTTTCCTCTAGTAGCAGAAAATTTGGGGAGAGTTTTTGAGTTTATATTATAATCAACCAAAGAAGCATTTTAAACTCCTTCTTAAGAGTGAATTGTTATTGGCCAAGAATTAGGAGATGCTTGTTACTAGTAAAATCACTTCTGACATATCCAAGACATCCCAGCCACCAAAGGGATATTAGAGGAGATGACAAACAATTTTAACACCAACTGACATCATGTTCTGGCAGGTCATGGTGATGTCCAGAAGATATCATTCTTGCCTTTTAAAATATTGTGGTAAGAAATAAACATGCAGGGTGACTGAAGTGATTTTTCTATGTATGTGAAATCTTTCTTGTCCTTTAGAAGTTAGTTCAAAGTATGTTTTGAGATACTATCTGATCTAATCAAAGTGATTAGAGGACTATAATTTCTGAGCTAAAATGAAAATAAAACCAACTTTTATTTGGATTCTTAAATGTGCGTGGTATTTTCACACATATTATCTTACCATGTCCTCATAGCCCCACTGTGATTTCAGTAGTAAATAAAAGCTCAGGGAAGCTAAGGTACTGGCCTGATATCACATAGCTAGACAGTGACAGAGTCAGGACTTGGATTCAAAAATTTCTCCTCCAAGCTCAGTGTTCTCATAACCATAACACATTGTCTTAGAGAGCATCCTCCACTTTATAGATAAAATATGAAGATCCAGGGAAGAAAATGCCTTTGTAATGGCCTCACAGGTGGCAGGCACACTGCCTCCAGAGACATTTGGCAGGATAGCCCCCAAAAAAGTTCAGTCTCTGTTAACAAAATACTTGTTTATGGGCTTCAGCACTCCTCTGAAAAGGCAGAATTTGAACAGAAGAAGCGGCTCAAAATTGCAACTCACTTGCTTTGGAATGTGAACAGAGTATTTCCCGAAAATATGGGACAGAAGATAATATGATATGTTTTTGTTACCTGACACATTAAAACTAACTTAAGTGATTCCATACACTGCTATTACAAATATCATACACTCACTTATAATAGTTTGATAGGACTGCCATAACAAGGTATCACAGATTAGGGGGTTTAGCAACAAAAATTTATATTCTCATAGTTCTGGAGGCTAAAAGTCCAAGAACAAGGTGTTGGCAGTGTTGGTTCCTTCTGCAGGATCTGAGGGAGGAATCTGTTCTAGGCCCTTCTCCTTGGCTTTACATTGTTGTCTTCTCTCTGTGTTTTTACATAATTTTCCCTCTTTTGGTGTGTGTCCCAATTTCCTCTTCTTGTAAGGATTCTCAGTCATATTGGATTAGGGCCTACATTAATGACCTCATTTTAATTTAATTATATCATTGAAGACCCTCTCTTCAAATATGGTTACATTCTGGGGCCCTGGGTATTAAGATATGACCATATAAATTTTTAGAGGACACAATTTACCCCATCACACACATACACATACACACACACACACACACACACACAAACACACACAGTTAAAACTCAATAGGGAGGTATTTCTGTGCTTATTGCTTAGGAAATATAAATTTGATTTTCCTGAGCACAATATGTAGTTTTGGTGATCTATGAACTTATTTTTTGAGGATTCTTTTCATGAACGAAGACTTAGCAAGGAAAGTAGAAGTGGAAATAAACAGAAAATATACCAGCAACTGTAGGCCATTTTTATACTTGCCAGGCTGCCAGGAAGAGACCAGTACAGGGAACCCAATGTCTGGGCTGATTTCAGGATCCACCACTTACCAGCTGAGATCCTGACCACCATTCTAGCTTTTTCTCTCATCTATAAAATAGTAATCCTAACATCACATGGTTGTTGTGAGTGTTAAGTGAGATAATGGATTCAAAACCACTTTGTACACTCTAGAGAAAAGTTGGATTTTTTTTTAATGGATACCTTTCCTTAATAGCAATATTAAAGCACAAACCAACACTTTAAAAAGGTGAAAGCAAATCTGCTTGGCTTGAAGCAGGAGTGAGGAATTAAGGCTTGACTGTGGTGCTGAAATCACTTGAGAAGTCCTATCTTCTGTCAATTCATGGGATTACTAGTGAGCATATTTTAAAATCACTACTTTTAGGATATATACAAATGTTAGTTATTATTTTTTAATCATTTCAGCAGCACTGTGAGGAGGAATACCCTATTGTTTTCAGTTTTTTTAACTGAAGTATAGTTGCTTTACAATGTTGTATTAGTTTCAGGTGGACAACAAAGGGATTCAGTTATACATACACACATATCTATTTTTTTTCAGATTCTTTTCCCTTATAGGTTATTACAAAATGTTGAGTATAGTTCCCTGTGCTATATAGTAGGTCCTTCTTGGTTATCTATTTTATATATAGTAGTGTGTTATGTTAACACCAAACTCATAATTTATCCCTCCCACCCACTCCCTTTCCCCTTTGGTAACTATAAGTTTGTTTTCTATGTCTGTGGGTCTATTTCTGTTTTGTATATAAGTTCATTTGTATCATTTTTTTTTTTAGATTCCACATAGAAACAATATCATATAATATTTGTCTTTCTCTGTCTGGCTTACTTCACTTAGGATGATAATCTCTAAGTCCATCCATGTTGCTGCAAATGGCATTATTTCCTTCTTTTTTATGGCTGAGTGATATTCCATTGTATATATATACCACATCTTCTTTATCCATCTGTTGATGGATATTTAGGTTGTTTCCATGTCTTGGCTATTGGAGATAGAGTTCAGAGTAATGATCGTAAAGATGATCCAAGAACTCAGGAAAAGAATGGATGCACAGAGTGAGATGTTTTCAGTTTTTAAATACTTAATTAATTGCCTAATCATCTGGAGCCCAGTATTTCTCAAATGAGCTGTAGTAAAGGATTTATATTTAAAGTTTTTAATTTGTCATGGACCAATGTTTGTAAACTAAAAAAAAGATGAATTACTAGAAAAACAAAATTAAAAAATAAGAAAGGTTTATAAAATGCATGCTTGATTTTTTAAATTAGCTTCAATAGACAAAAAATAATTCCACTGAATTATTTTAAAAATTTCCATAAGTCTACTTCCATTGCATGTGAGTTAAAGCATTTGTGGCTCACACTTTGGGTAGCACTGCTATAAACAAAACGACAATGGACCAGTGCTCAAAGATGTGTTTTGTGACACTAGGATTAATGGTCCTTCTACTTTACATCATTGCTTTTTTGATCTAATATCTCTGAGCTCCAATTTCCTTATCTACTAAATGCACATATTGACCCTTGCCCCTGTCTACCTCATAGGATTCTTACAACTTTCAGAAGACCCAAAGTAGAAATTTGTAAGCTGTAAGAAAAAAAAACACTAATAATTTTAGCATGAAAAAGTTTAAAGTAAGCATAACTAATCTTACTAAAGAACACTTAGACTTTGAACATTACACTGTCCTGCTGATGTAGCCTGAAAAAACTAGTTGCAAAATACACTCCTAAGGGAAAGAAATACAATGACTCCCTGTATTTTGAGTTTTTAGTTATATCTCCGGTGACCTATGTCTGGTTTGTCTGGTGACATCCTGGACTATGACTGTCAGCCCAGCTAACTATAAATAGTGCATCTTGGACTTCTCTGGTGGCACAGTGGCTAAGAATCTGCCTGCCAGTGCAGGGAACATGGGTTCGATCCCTGGTCCAGGAAGATCCCACATGTCACGGAGCAACAAAGCCCGTGCGCCACAACTACTGAAGCCCATGCACCTACAGTCCATGGTCCACAACAAGAGAAACCACTGAAATGAGAAGCCCATGAACCACAACGAAGAGTAGCTCCTACTCGCCACAACTAGAGAAAGCCTGCATGCAGCAACGAAGACACAACACAACCAAAAATAAATAAAATAAAATATATAAAAATAAATAAATAGTGCATATTTCTCCTCTTAAAAAATGCCTTAATTTGTAGTAAAAATTATATGGTCATCTATCCAGATGATAGATGTTGCAGAAAATTATGTTACTAGTAACAGAAGTGGGTTTTTTTACCCATTGTTTCTCATAATAATTAGATATTGGTGATCATTTTCCTATTGAAGTAACATCAAGTAACATCAAGTTCAAAACAAAAAGACACTTGTTTATATCAATTTTGTATGGAAAAAAGTTTGATTAAATTAAATTTAGGCAAAGAAGATTGATAAAGAAAGAAGATGGGGAGTGGCCTAAGAATACAAGAGGGTAGGGCGGTGGGATCTCAGAGAGCTTGTGGAAGTGAAGTGGCTTGAAGAGCTTGAATAGATGAAGTGGCTTCAGTCAGATCAGAAATCAGCACTCAGGTGGTTTTGTCTATTCCTTTCCATTTCATGTCTCTTCAATTTTCATGTAAATCCAACCTGTCTCAGCTATGAGAAAAGGAATCAATTTTGAGTCCTTCCATGCTTGGGAAGAAAGTTAAAAAAGAAACACTGGTATCTACCCAGGAGACCAGATAGATCCAGTCATGCAGAAGGAATTCAGAAAGAGGCTGCAGAGAAAACCATGCCTGAGTGGAGCTGAGTCAGGGCCTCTACCAACTAGCGGGTTCTGGCTCTTACCATTTCTTGCCTGATGACACAATGACTTCTATGTTGTCCTCCGGCTTTCATTCTTCTCCCTTTGAATCCACTTGCTAGAGATTATCAGAGAGATTTATCTGATCATGTCAATCTCCTACTTAAAACTCATCAGTGACTACTAATTTTTCATCAGACCTATCCAAATACCTTAACATGCTAAGTAAGTCCATCCCAAACTTGGTCAATTCCTTTGTTTTCAACCTTAAGTGCTCTTGCCTTCCTGATTTCCCTTCCACATTCTATCAGATGCACTGTACAAATTCTCCATGAAAATCCATCAAAAGCAGTCCAGTCTCATACAGTTCAATCCGTTAAGGAGATAGAATAACTTGCAGTTTTCTAAGTGGACTATTGCTGAGTCATGTATCCTGCATCTGCACAGGTGGTTCCTTCGGCATTCATTCACCCCACAGATAGATATGAATTAAGTGTCTAGAATGTGTCAGAATCTAAGACTTGGGGAGGCAGTGGTGAACAAGTCAAATGGACACCGTGACTTTTCGCATTCTAGTGGGTGAGGTGGTCAAGAAGCACATGAGTATATACTGTAATATTGAGTAAGTGATAAGAGCTACTAAGAGAAAAAAGCAGGGTCGGGGATGAAGAACAGAAAAGAGGGAGTACGGGTTATAGTTCCTGGAACTGTGCCTGGAAATCCCTTCCTCCCTACCCACACTCCCCAGCTTTGTTAATTCTTCAACACTCTGTGAGAGCTTTTACCTTTTTCAGGTAGTGAATACACTCCCCTACACAAGACACCACCCAAACACAAAGGACTTTTATTAATACCATGTAGGAGATGATAAACTCCTTCTGGAAGCTAATGTCATGATGTCCTCTAGCCCCTAAATATGGTGCAATCAAAAGAACATGGATTTGAACTCTGACACCTGCAGAGTCCTCATTCTGTTAGAGTCTTGGTTTGCATCACCTTACAATTAAGACATGAATACTCTTTGCTACATGAGGTTGCTGAATCTCAAATGAATGAAAGCACTTTGAGAATTGAAAAAATTACATTGTTAATTTTAAAGTGCTATAATTTTTTTTATTATCTCATTACCATGATCAACTGATGCTACTTTCAAGAGAAAGAAGATCACCCCAAATGTAAAGATAGCTTTTAACTAAATAAGCCAGTCATTCATTCAAAAATGAATGTATTGCACATGTGTTATGTGGCAGGCATTGTTCTAGGTACGGGGTACAAGAGCACTTTTCTTTCAAGGAGTTCACTTAGTTTATTTTAAGGAAAACTAATCTGAAAAAATTCAGACTATTATAGTAGGTATTGTTAAACACCATGGCATGATAATTTCTAAACTATTTTAGCTTTCCCTGAGCCTTCTTCTTACATTAGCAATAATATATAAGGTTTTACACCAATTAAATCTATCTGAAATCACTGAATATTAAATTATATGGCCTCAGGAGATATAAACATAAGTAGTTAAATACCAAAGAAAGCATTGTAAAAAATAACAAAAAAAATATTCCCAGTGGTGTCAACTTTTCTACAAGGTTAATTAATCACTGCAAATGAGTGTAACTGGAACAGGCTACAGACTGATGTTGACTGTAAAGTTACAACTTTGAAAATCCCAAGCAAATAACATAATTTAGTGGTCATAATCATAATCCATTCATAATTAGTAAATCTTTAAGAGAACATATGATTTGAAAAAAGTAAAGCAAAATAAACAATTTATATGTTGAAAATCTTTGTTATCTGAACACATGACTCCATGTTGTATAAAGTTTGCTGAATTAAATAATATAAGATTTTCTTTTTCTTTATTTCTTTTTTAATTTTTAAAATTTTCATTTTTTATTTACTTTTTGGCTGAGTCAGGTCTTAGTTGTGGTACGTGGGATCTTCGTTGAGGCATGCGGGATCATTCGTTGCAGGGCGGACTCTTCATTGTGAAGCGTGGGCTCCTCTCTAGTTGTGGTGTGTGGGTTTTCTCTCTCTAGTTGTGGCATGTGGGCTCCAGGGTGTGTGGGCTCCGAAGTTGTGATCTGTGGGGTACAGAGCACATGGGCTCTGTAGTTTGTGGCACACGGGCTCTCTCGTTGAGGTACGTGAGCTCAGTAGTTGTGGCATGTGGGCTTAGTTGCCCAGCAGCATGTGGGATGTTAGTTCCCTGATCAGGGATTGAACCCCCGCCCCATGCATTGGAAGGCGGATCTTTACCACTGGACCACCAGGGAAGTCCCTCTCATAAGATTTTCAACAGAAATTTTTATATTCTATTTCAGAAAAGTTATGGGGAAATGTATTTCAAATGTTGTGGCCCAAAGTTCAGTTTCATTTTTAAATGATGCACAGAGACTTAGTCCAAGAGATTGGCCCTTTTATTCTAAAACATTAAGAAAATAAAAATGGTAATTGAAATGGAAATACATATGGACTATCATTGGTAATATTCTCCAGTACTGACATATTTTTCTTCAATAGTCCAATCTAACTAAATACAATATTAATAAAACTTACTTAATAATATCTGTAACCAGCTGGTTTTGGCAAAAAAGGATGAGCATTTCATTGCTATATCTGAAAATCTATTAAATAATTGATATATTTCTTTTTAGACACCATGGAAACAAGTCAATTTAGTCAATTTTGTATTTATTATGGACTTGATTCTGCAAGATATAGTGGTGAGAATCAAATATTTAAAGTTAGAAGATGGGCTGTGATTCCCTAACATTTCACAATCAAATTTGTAAAATATAGATGATGAGGATGATGATTCTATGCTTTTCCTACTTAGCAGGGATGCTCATTTAGTTTTAAACAAAATACTTTTACCACCAAAATGTATATGTGACACCCTTCTCCTAAGCTGGATCTTGTGATGGGAATGCAAAGATAAATAAAATGTAGTCTCTGAACTCAACAAGTTTATAGACAGGTGAGAAAGGCAGATAAAGAGAAACATGGTAGAGTTGGATAAGAGCTCTGCTTAAAGTTCTAAAAGTCCCCAAAGAGGATCACTTAAAAATCAGATTTTGGCGTGAAGCCATCATGGAAATTCTCATAAAGGAAACCCATGCTTCTCCATGGGCTTTAGACTTTCTTCTGGATACTAGACTGTCTACTTGGTATCTATACTTCATTGATTAGTGGGCAACTCAAACTTAACGTGAGCAAAAGAGACTCCTCTTCCCAACTAATCCATCTTTCAGTCTTCTCCATCTTAATAAATAAAGCCTACCTGTTTTCAATCAAGTCAGCTGAAAAAAGTAGCTGTACTTTTTTTCTACTTTTCTTATATTTTACATTCAATTAGGTAACAAGTAGTAGCTCTAAAACATATTTTGAATTTGATCACTTATTAGTATCTCTGAAACTCCAGCTCCAGAGTAAGCCACCTTCTCTCTCTCCCAACAAACTGCAGGATCCTGGTAATCAATCTCCCTACTACCACTCTCCAACAGTCCTTGTACCATATAACCAAGAGAATGCTGTTTTTAAAAATTGAGGTAAAATTGGTATATAACTTTATATTAGTTTTGGTGTACAACATAACAATCTGATCTTTGTAGACAGTACAAAGGGATCACCACAATAAGTCTAGTTACCATTCATCACTACTTAAATGACCCTCTTAATCTATTTCCTCACCCCAACCCCCTTCCCCTCTGATAACCGCCAATCTGTTCTCTCTATGAGTTTTCTTTTGTTTATTCATTTGTTTTGTTTTTAATATTTGGCATATAAGTGAAATCACATGGTATTTGTCATTCTCTGTCTGACTTATTTCACTTAGAATAATGTGCCTGAATTCCATCCATGCTGTCACAAATGACAAGATAATCTTCCTTTTATGGCTGAGTAGTATTCCATTGAATATATATATACCATATCTTCTTTATCCATTCATCCATCAATAGATATTTAGGTTGTTTATATATTTTGGCTATTGTAAATAATGCTGTAATAAACATGGGGTTGCATATATCTTTTAAAATTAGTGTTTTCATATCCTTCAGATAAATAGCCAGAAGTGGAATAACTAGTTCATATGGTAGTTTTACTTTTAATTTCTTGAGGAGAATCCATACTATTTTCCGTAGTGGCTGCATGAATTTACATTCCCACCAACTGTGTACAAGAGTTCCCTTTTCTCCACATCCTTTCCAGCACTTACTAGTTCTTGTCTTTTTGATAATAGCCATTCTAACAGCTGTGTGGTGATATCTCATTGTGGTTTTGATTTGCATTTCCTTAGTAATTAGTGATGTTGGACATCTTTTCATGTGCCTGCTGCCCATCTGTATGTCTTTGAAAAAGTGTCTATTTAGATCCTCTGCTCATTTTTCAATCAAGTTTTTTTTTTTTTTTTTTGCTGTTGAGTTCTTTATATATATATTGATATTAATCTCTTATCAGATATATGATTTGCAATATTTTGTCCCATTTAGTAGGTTCCACTTTTATTTTGCTGATGAATTCCCTTTCTGTGAAGAAGCCTTTTAGTTTGATTTAATCTCACTGTTTTTTTTTTTTTTTTCTTTTTCTTTTGTTGCCTTTGCTTTTGGGGTCAGATCCAAATATTTCATGTTAAGACTGATGTCAAGGATATCTTCTAACTTTTCTTCTAGGAGTTTTATGATTTCAGGACTTGTCTTTAACACATTTTGAGTTAATTTTTGTGTATGGTATAAGATAATGGCCTAACTTCAATCCTTTGCTTGTATCGGTCCAGTTTTCCCAGTACCATTCATTGAAGAGATCATTCTTTCCCCATTGTATAGTTTTAGTTCCTTCATAGTAAATTAATTTACTATATATGTGTGGGTTAATTTCTTGGATCTCTATTCTGTTCCATTGATCTATGTGTCTGTTTTTATACCAGTTCTATACTGTTTTTATCACTATAGATTTTCAGTATGGTTTAAAATCAGAACGATACTTCCAGCTTTGTTCTTTTTCAAGCTTGGTTTGAATAATTGTGTTTTTTTTTCTTTTTTGTGGTTTCATACAAGTTTTAGAATTATTTGTTCTAGTTTTGTGAAAAATGCAATTAGAATTTTGATAAAGATTGCATTAAATCTATAGATTGCTTTGAATAGTATGGACATTTTAATGATATTAATCCTTCCAACCCATAAGCCTGGAATGTCTTTTCATTTCTCTGTCTTCTTCAGTTTCTTTCATCAACATCTTATAGTTTTCACCTTCTTGGTTAAATTTATTTCTAGGTATTTTATTATCTTTGATGCAATTGTAAATGACATTGTTTTCTTAATTTATCTTTCTGATATTTTGTTACCATTGTGTAGAAATGCAACAGATTTCTGTATATTAATTTTGTATCCTGTAACTTTACTGAATTTATGTATTATATATAGCAATTTTATGGTAGAATATTTAGGGCTTTCTCTATATAGTATTATGTCATCTGAAAATGAAATTTTACTTCTTTCTTTCCAATTTGGATACATTTTATTTATTTTTCTTGCCTAATTGCTCTGGGTAGGACTTCCTGTACTATGTTGAATGAAAGTGGTGAGAATGGACATCCTTGTCTTTTTCCTGATCTTAGAGAGAAAGTTTTCAGCTCTTCACTGTTGAATATGATGTTGGCTATGGATTTGTCACATATGTCCTTTATTATGCTGAAGTACTTTCTTCCTATGACCACCTTGTTGAGATATTTTATAATAAATCAATGTTGAATTTTGTCAAATTTTTACTCTGCATCTGTTGAGATGATCACATGATTTTTATGTTGCTAATGTGGTGTATAGTGTTGATTGATTTACAGATATTGAACCAAGCTTGCATTCCTGGAATAAATCCCACTTGATTATGTTGTATGATCCTTTCAATGTATTGTTGCATTTGGTTTGCTAATATTTTGTTGAGGATGTTTGCATCTACATTCATCAAGCATATTGACCTGTAATTTTGTGTGTGTGTGGTGTCCTTACCTGGTTTTGGTATCAGGGTAATGCTGGCCTCACAAAATGAGTTCAGAAGTGCTCTGTCTTCTTCAATTTTTTGGAAGAATTTGAAAAGTGTAGATATTAAATCTTCTTTGAAAGTTTGGTATAATTCACCAGTGAAGCCATCTAACCCTGGACTTTTGTCTGTTGGGAGGTTTTTTTTGTTTTGTTTTGTTTTGTTTTGATTACTGGTTTCATCTCCTTATTAGTAATTAGTCTATTCAGATTTTGTATTTCTTTATGATTCAGTCTTGGAAGATTGTATATTTCTAGTGTTTTATACATTTCTTCTAAGTTGTCCGATTTGTTGGCTTATAATTATTTATAGTAGTTTCTTATAATCCTTTGTATTTCTGTGCTAACAGTTGTAACTTTTTTTTCATTTCTAACATTTTTTTATTTGAGCCTTCTCTTTTTTTCTTGATGAATGTAGCTAAAGGTTTGCCCATTTTGTTTATCCTTTTGAAGAACCAGCTCTTAGTTTCATTTACCTTTTCCACTGTTTTTTAAAATTGTCTATTTCTCTCATTTCCACACTAATCTTTATTATTTCTGTTCTTTATTATTTCCTTTGTTCTAACTTTAGGCTTTGTTTTTTATTCTTTTTTTCAGTTCCCTCAAGTGTAAAGTTAGATTGTTCATTTGAGATTTTTCTTGTTTCTTGAGGTTGTCTTGTATCACTATGAACTTCCCTCATAGAACTGCTTTCACAGCATCCCATTTTGGAATATCACATTTCAATTTTCATTTTCCTTGAGATATATTTTTTTTAATTTTCCCTTTGATTCCTTTTTTGACCTATTGGTTGTTCAGTAGCATGCTGTTTACTCTCCATGCATTTGTGATTTTTTCAGTTTTCCTCTTGTAATTGATGTCTAGTTTTATGCCATTGTGGTAAAAATAAAAGTTGCTTGATATGACTTCAATCTTCTTAAATTTATTGTGGCTTGCTTAGTGGTCTAATATATGGTCTATTCTGGAACGTTCCATGTGCACTTGAAAAAGTGTGCCTTCTTCTGCTTTGGGATGGAATATTCTTTATCTACCCAGTAAGTTTATCTTGTCTAATATATTGTTTATGGCTGATGTTTCTTTATTGATCTGAATGATATGTTCACTTCTGTAAGTAGGGTATTAAAGTCCTCTAGTATTATTTTATTGCTGTCAATTTCACCCTTCTTGTCTGTTAATATTTGCTTTATATATTTAGGTGCTCCTATGTAGAGTGCATGTATATTTACAAGTGTTGTATCTTCTTGTTGGATTGACCCAACAATTATCCAATAATAATAATTGATCATTATATATTTCTTTGTATTTTATTACAGTCTTTGTTTTAAAGTGTATTTTGCCTGATATAATATAATTGTTCCTGCTTTCATTTGGTTTCCATTTGCATGAAAACACTTTTTCCATCCCTTCATTTTCAGGCTGTGTGTGTCTTTAGAACTGAAGTTAGTCTTTTGCAGGCAATATATAGATGAGTCTTTATTTTTTATCCATTAGCCATGCTATGTCTTTTGAATGGAGAATTTAGTCCATTTACATTAAAGTAATTATTGATAGTTATGTACGTATTACCATCTTGTTACTTGTTTTTTTGCTCTTCATGTAGATCCTCTGTTTTTCACTGGCTTTCTTTCCTTGTGGTTTGATGACTTTCTTTAGTGTTATGATTCCTTCCTCATTTTGTTTGTGTATATACTATATGTTTTTGCTTTGTGGTTATAATGAGATTCACATATAACAGCATATAGATATACCAGTCTTTTTTTTAAGATGCTAGCAAGTTAGGTTTGAATGCATTTTAAAAACTCTACATTTTTACTCTCCCCATGCACATTTTATGGTTTTCTTGATGTCATATTTTGCATCTTTTTATTTGTGTATCTCGTAACTAATTATTGTGGTTATAGTTAATTTTACTACTTTTGTCTTTTAACTTTTATACTAGCTTTGTAAATAGTTATACTACCATTACTATATATTTGTCTTTACAAGTGAGGTTTTTACTTTCTATTTTTTTTTACTACTAGTTATTGCCTTTTCTTTTTAGCTTAAAGAAGTTCCTTTAATATTTCATATAAGGCTGGTTTAGTGGTGATGAACTTCTTTAGCTTTTGCTTATCTGGAAAATTATTTATCTCTCCTTCAATTCTGAATAGTAACCTTGCTGGGTAGAGTATTCTTGGCTGGAAGGTTTTTTTGTTTGTTTGTTTTTTGTTTTGTTTACTTTCAGCACTTTGAATATGTTCCTCTGGTCTGAAAAGTTTCTGCTGAAAAATTTGCTGATACCCTTATGGGGGCCACCTGTATGGAACTAGCTGATTTTTTTCTTGCTGCTTTTAAGATCGTCTCTTTATCTTTAACTTTTGACATTTTACTTGTAATGTGTTTTGGTGTGGATCTCTTTGGGTTTATCTTGTTTGGAACTCTCTGTGATTCCTGAACCTAGATATTGGTTTCCTTCCCTAAGTTAGGGAAGTTTTAAGCCATCACATCTTCAAATAAATTTTCTGCACTTTCTCTTTCTCTTCTTTTTCTGTGACTCCTATAATGCAAATGTTAGTATGCTTAATCTTGTTGCATATGTCCCTTAAGCTATCTCTATTTTTTTAAATTAATTTTCTTAATTTTTTTTTAATTTTTAAAATTAATTTATTCATTTGTGGCTCTCCTTGAGTGAATTCTATTTTCCTGTCTTCTATGACACTGATCTGTTTTTCTGATTCACCTAGTCTAATGTTGAACCCCTCTAGACAGTTTTCAATTCAGTTATTGTATTCTTCAGCTCTGTGACTTCTGCTTGATACTTTCTTGTATTTTTTTATTTCTTTGTCGAAGTTCTCACTGTGTTCATCCATTCTTCTTCTGAGTTCAAAAAGCATTCTTTATGACCATTATTTTGAACTCTTTGTCAGGTAAATTACTTATCGCCATTTCATTAACGCTCACTCCTGAGGTTATATCTTGTTCTTTCCTTTGGAACAGGTTCTTCTGTTTCCTCATTTAGCTTGTCTCTGTTTCTATATATTAGGTGAAACAGCTACCCTTCCCAGTCTTGAAAGAGTGGCCATATATAGGTGATGAAACTTATTGTTCAATCTTTCCCTAGCTCTTTGTTGTCTCTCAAACCTTTGTGATTATCTAAGCAGCCTGATTTATTCTTGATAAGTCCCAGCTGCCGATGTTGTGCCAAGCCCTGTCAGTGTTCCAAAGGGAGAGATCACAGTCAGCACTTAATTTCAGGCTGATTGGAAGCCAGACCCTCAGGCAGCAGCTTTTAAAGTATACAGATATATACATCCTGTGGGACTAATGTTGTAACCCTTTCTGGTCTCCAGACCAGGCAGTTTGGAGGTGTCCTCTTGGCAACAGTTGCAAAAATTGGGGCTCCAGACAAGTGTATAAGCTTCTTTCTTGGGAGGTACTGGTGGGCTGTAGTGAGGCCAAAGTAGAGTGCAAAGTTGGCCTTCATTCCCTGAAAACACCTTTGTGGTCTCTAGATTTCTGGTAAACCTGAAATTTGCCCCTCAGACTGAAGCTCCAGGACAAGTAAATAGGTCCTTTTCATAAGAAGAATAGGGTATGTGTCAGTCTGTTATGTTGTGTCCTGGGCCTTGTAGCCTAAGTACTGTCTCTCTGTTTCAGTCCTTTGAGACCCAGAAATACAGGCTCCCAAGGCCACCAGAGCCAGGAACTCAAGGGACATACCCTGTGTGGATTGCACAAAACTGCTGGATTTAGTGGGGCTGCATGGGATTCTAGGGCCATCTCTAGCCCACTGGCTTCAGGAGGACCATGGGGAAACGTATGATGGGTCAAGCCCACTGGCCGCAAGAGGAGTCCCATGTGATAATGTGTGGGCAGGGCAAACCCATTGACTGCAGTGAGGCCATGGGAGTGCATGTGGATGGGGTAAACACTCCAACTTCAGTAGGACCTCAGTGGAACCTGGGACTGTGAAAAGCATGCTGGCTATAGTGGGACCATGGAAGAGTATCAGGGCAGGGCAAGCCCAACAATGCTAACAAGGTAGAGGGAATGCAAAAATAGTGCCTGCCACCCTTGGCACTAGCTAGGTGGAATGAGAGTGTGAAAATGACATCCACTAGTGCCTCTGTCCTTGGAGAAAATCCCAACAGACCTCTGTGTCCTTGGGAGATGCTTTAAGATTAGCTAATAAATCTCCTTCACAAATGGTTTAAGCACTTTCCAAATGGCTACTTTTGTGCTGGATCCTTGGTTGAGTGGATCTGTGTACAAGCCCTTCAAGAACTCACTTTCCATTCCCCACAGCCTTTTGGGTCTCCTAGATGTAAGCCCTGGTGGTTTTCAAAGCCAGACATTTTGGGACTTCATCTCTCTGTTGTAGGTCCCAAAGGTTGGGGCACCTGATGTGGGCCATGAACCCCTCATTCCTTAGGGAGAAATTCCATATTTGTGAGATCACTCCCACTTGTGGGTCACGGCACTAGGTGTGTGGATTTTGGTGAGACTGTGTCTCTGCTTCTCCTACCCATCTCAATGTGGTCCTTTTATCCTTTGTTATAGAGGAGCTGTTCAGCTGGTTTTCAGATCTTTTTCAGAACTAATTGATTCATATATGGCTGTAGATTTGGTGTGTTCATGGGAGGTGAGTTCAGGATCCCCCTATGCTACCATCTTGAACTGTGCTCTGTAGACTACTCTTTTTAAAGGGTAAGTCAGATCACCTTGCTTTCTTGATTATAACTCCAAAGGTTGTTTTTCATGAAAAGAAAAAAAAAATCTGTAACCCAGACTTACCTGTTAAGCCCCTGTGCAGCTTCCCCAGGAAAGCTTCTCTGAATGCCATCAAGAGAACTGTGTTAGGTCCCCCTCCCCAATTCCCTGCTCCTGCAATGTTGTATGCACACCACACATGTTGTACTTTCCACACTGTACTGCAAATATCTGTGTATTCCTAACAGAAGGCAAGCTCCTTGTGTTTCTAATACACTGGTAGATACATGAGGGCAGATACCACACTACCCCTAGTACCAGCATAATTTAAGAAAAAAATGATGATGATTATTTCTACCCCTATATATTTTGGGGAGTTTTAAATTATCTCTAACAGGTGACAATTTCCTTGAATAAAATCCAGTAGTTCCCTGGATCTCTGCAAAATCCTGGGATTGAAATTTTCATCTGATAAGGAAAATCATAGAAAATCTATTCCACTACCTACGTGTTCATTATTTATTCCTTTTTGCTTGATTGTCTCCATTCTAGAAGAAGGAAATACTAAATTTCCTGCCTCCTTTGCAGTGAGGAGTAACCATCACACACAAGTCTAGCCATTAAAACGAAAGTTATAGCCTGCTGGGTGTGTCTACGTCCTCCATTCCTATTCCTTAGGAAGGTAATACATATATACACATACAGCAGAGAGTAATTCCATGACTAATTGTAAGTTCAAAATAATCTGTAAATCTTTGAAGTTAGATGCCTCAGTAGATTGAACTAAAAAAATATTGATTAAAGAACCCAGATTGAATGTGGGCCATGAGAGACATGGGCTGAGAGAAGGATAGAAGCCATTGGAATGTGTTAAATTTTTGCTTTCAACTCCATAAGTAGGATAGAGGCTTCTCAGAGGGGACAATGCTTAATTAAAAAAACAAATAGATGGCAACATATGCTCAAAACTAAAGGTTGAGGACACATACTTCTTCTAGAGTATTCATCATGTACTGTCCTACTATACAAAATTTCTCTGTTGAAGGCTCCATCTAATTTCTGATCTTTTGAATTTTTGTCCCTTGCAGACCCTGCCTTCTTTTGGGTCCCCTTAAGGCAGAACCCGGTCCAAGGATTTGAGTGCAAGTAGTTTATTTGGGAAGTAATCCCAGGAAGTTGGAAAGAGGATATGGGGAGACTGAGAGCAGGAAGAAAATCTGACAAGAGGGGTTCTTCTGCTGTAGGCAAGGGGAGGGGGGCTTGGTTCTATGGGGACTTCTGAAGAGTCAATGCATCCCAAAATTCCTGCCCAAAGGACAGGAGTCTGGGGTAATTTATCCATTGGTTTTTATCCTGTGTTGTTTGAGGGTTTCCATGGGGGCATCAACAAATCTACTTTTCTGGGCTGCACTTTCACAAGTTCATTTATACCACAGCTTCAGCAAAGGCCCTTTGCTAAGGCAGAAAGTGGCAAGATTGGCATTAGAGTGGGACTTTGGAGTACTGTGAATGTAGGCTCATGTAGAACTGTTCATCACTGTGAGTGAACTCAGTGGTGGGCTAAGGGCTATGTTGCAGGAGACCAGCAACATTCCCTACCCTTTGGATGCTACCAAACTTCTTTTCTAGGTTCTGGTTCCTGGTATTCCCTAACTCACAAGCAATTAGGAAAAGTATTCTGTTTTTCCCACATGTGGCCCCATTAAATCTCAAAATATCTTCCTCCCAATACTGATGCCCTCTGCAGCAGAGATACAATCAGAGGTTGAACACCATCAGTTCTGGACACTCAGCCCCTGTATTCTTCATAGGTCAAGGACCAGTCACTAAAGTAAACTAGGGACTGGAGCTTTCCCTCTGCCCCACTTCCTGTCCCAGAGAGCCTCTGATTCATGATAAATATAATTTGCTTAGAAATTTCCATGTTCCAGGGACTATGCTAAGTGATTCATAGACATGGCCTTATTTAACCTTTATAACAGCATTTACAGAATGGTCATCATGATTCCCATTTTATAGCCAAGGAAGGAAATTGCACCCAGAAGGATACTGTGTAAGTTAGCAGGTAGCAGAGTTAAGGTTTGAACCCAGTTCATGAAAACTCCAGAAACCATTGTCTCAACGATTATACCATCCTGGCTCTGTGTTTATCTCCACCTATCACCACTACTCTCAGCCCTTTCCACATTCACACTGAACCTTTGATTATGCTATTAAAGTTGAGGTCTGATTACTCTGAGGTCACTGAGGTTTGTTAGCGTCCAGCCCCTCACTTTCCCCCTGGAATTTCTTTCCCTCTGACAGAGGTATATCTGCTCTCTGCCTTGAATATCCCAGTTAGAGTGACGTCATGGCTTCTCTTATTGGTCTGTTCCATTGCCTAACAGCTCCCAGGGGTCTAACATTTTCCCTCATATTTAGCTTCAATATTCCTCATTGCAGCTTACAGCTTGTTAATTCTCATTCTGCCTTTGTTGATTAATAAGAAGATTGATCCTTGTCCTTCTAACAATATCTTTTATGAATGTGTCGGCAGAATGATGGCTCCCTTCAGTGACCCTTCTTCAAGCCTGAGCTGTTCCAGTTCTATTAACCTCCCCACAAAAGTCTCACTCTCCAAGCCTGGGACTATTTGTGTCCCTCTCCTCTCAGCTGTGTCAATTAGCCTATGTCCTTGGATAATTTATAGTGTCCAAAAGGGAACCCAGGGCTGGAGAGGGAGCCAACTCCAGGCAGAGACAAGCACGATGTTGTTGAAATTCACTTACTCCTTTTGCAAAGTGATATCTTAATTATTTTTTTCTCTGAGGCAGACAGCCAAGATTTTTCCTTCTCAATGTCCTTTTTATAAACTTGAAATTATAGACTGTGGGAGCTGATTTAGACTCTGTGGATCATCTTCCTTATTTGGAAGGGAGCAAATGGAGGCATAGAGGAAATGAAGAGAGTACCCAAGGCCACTCAGTAGCTCAGTGATGGAATGAGAATGAGGACCAGCTCTAGAGTCTTCCAGGCCAATATTCCTTTCAGTGCACCCTGAAGACGGGACTTATCAAGAAGTGGTATACCTGGCTCTGCCAAAAGGAAGTGTGAGTCACTGCAGGCAGTAGAGTGAAGAGGTGCATGGAAAGAAGAGCACCAAATGTCAAGTAAGGTGAGGACTTATAAGTGACTTCTGGAGTTGGCAATGGAGGATTACACGATGACATGAAGAGCACTTTTCATGGAGAAATAAGGGCATGAACAAATGGTGTTGATTTGAGAAGATAAGGAATACTAATGGAAAGTTATGCAGACTTATGTGAGGGTTTTTTGAGAAAACGTACGATGATTTGATTCCAGGGACTGCCACCTACGGGTATATGTACTTGGTCAATGTACCTAAACTCTTGGAGACTGTTTGCTCATCTATAAAATAACAATAACAAATTAAAAGTAAACATTATATTACATTAATTATATATTCTATAATATGTCTATATATTCACTTTTATTACGTTACACATAATATACGATGTTACTTGTGTTATATTGTTATATTTATAATATAAAATGTAACACAAATTAAAATTAATAGTGGGATCCATTTCCTAGGGCTAATGTGATAATTCTATGCAATAATAACTACCAAAATTCTCAGTTTTGTGTCTTGTGCATGGTAAATGCACAATAAACTATTAGCTGCAGTTATTGGTATTTATTGGTCTTTTTATCTGTGTCATCTTCATGATTACCATTATTTCAATAAAGCTAATTAACTTTGACCTCATTTCTGGAGTTTTCTATTCAGCCACCTATCCTTTTGCTTTTAATAGATAATGTTCCCCATACCCCTTTCCCCTCATTTCACAAAGAAAACACAGATCAACAGATGTGTAATAATTCACTTTGCTGTCCTTACCACTGACAAATTTATTAATTCTCATGCATCTTCTAACTTAAAAAAAAAAATTGTCCAGAGTTAAATCCTCGATTTAATCCTTTAGTCTCAGTGCTTTTTTTTATGACATTCCTCTGCTTCCTTATAGCTTTTATCTTCAGTGTACTATCCTGCTGCAAGCTGTCTTTCTCTTCAGAGTATGCTTTTCTGACATCTTTTGTAATATGAATAGGCTAAGAATGTCACAAATTTTCAAATCCTGGTCTCTCTCTCTCTCCTTTTTTTTTTTGGCTTATCAGTTTTTCTCTCAAATTATCATTTTTTCTCTTGCATTTCACAATAAGCAGCAGGAAGAAACCAGGCAACACCTTCAATATGTTGCTTGGAAATCTCCTCAGCTGAATATCCAAATTCTTCTGTTCATTATTTACAAGTTTTGCTTTTCACACAGCAGTAGAACATAATGTTATGGAGTTTTTTGTTCCATGTAACAAGTGTGTTTGTCCAGTTTGCAATACCATATTTCTCATTGTCTTATTATCAGTGCTTTTACTTTTCATATTTCTACCAATAGTATGTTTATGCACCCTAGGTCCTAGGTTTTTTCTGTCATACCTCTCAGGCTTCTTACTGCATCTACCCATTTCCAGTTTCAAAGCCAATTCCACATTTTTAGGTATTTGTTACAGTAATGCCCCACTTTTTTGTCGACATCTGTATTAGTCTTTTTTTTTTTTTTTTTGTGGCTGCTGTAACAAATTACCACAAACTTGATGGCTTAAAACAATAGAAATGTATATTCTCACAGTTCTAGAGGTCAGAAGTATGAAATCCATATCACTGAGCCCAGATCATGGTTCCAGTGGAGTGGAATTCCCTCCACATGCACTAGGGGAGAATGTGTTCTTTGTCTCTTTTAACCCCTCGTGGCTCCATTCGTTGGCTTGTGGCTCCATCTCTTCAATTTCTGCTTTTATGATCACATTGTCTTTTCCTCTTCTGTGTGTCACATCTCTCTGTTTCCCTCTTCTAAAGACATTTGTGATCACATTTAGAGCCTACCCAGATAATTTAGGATAATCTCTCCATCTCAAAAATCCTTAATTAATCGCATCTGCAAAGGTGCTTTTTCCATATAAGGTAACATTTAAAGGTTCCAGATATTAAGACTTTGGGACAACTATTTAGTATATTTTACAATGGTACCCATCTCTAATGGATACAGCTTTGTAAGTGTTCACTTCACAGTATTCTTTTTTTAAGTCGAGATAAATACATATATAGTAGTAAGACAACTATCGACATGAACACATAAAATTGCTAAGCGCTGTGGTAGATATCAGACATGCATGATCTCATTTGATCCTCAGAATGGCATATCTTGGTTAGTATTTTTATACCCATTTCATGGTTAAATAAAAAGATTGGTAAGTCATATAACAAGTACATACTGGGCCAGTAGTGACATCGGTACTTGTTTGATTCTAAAGCCTGAGGTTTCCTGTGCCTAATCTACTCTCCTTTATGATCATTGGTATTAGGGCATTGTGGAGCTTTGAGATATGTCATTCACTAAGTAAACAAAGAAGGCTTAGAGGTGTAAGTCTAAAGAATGATGAGCATTTTGTATTTAGTTTCTTTTAACAGTGGTGCTGCTATCATTCATTCTTGGCAGTCCGTTATACATGTGTGGCCATGGGCATGTTTTCAGCTGACCACATTGGTCATTGGGCTGTGACCACACAATTCACAGATGGAGTTATAAGCTCAAAGAAGTCTTCATACATACAGGGGCTTCTCAGAAATATTCTCAGTGGCCACACCCTATCTATCTTCCCAAGTTTAATGGTCTGAGTTTAGGAAATATCTTGGTCTGGCTCTAGCTTTCCATTCCTACTTAACCATCCACTTTTCTTATCCTAGTTGTCCTGAAAAAAAGGACACATGGCTTGCTTATGTCTAGAAGGAAAGGTAAAATATGTTCATATTTAAATAAAACATAGGTAGAAAGTGCCAAGTATGCCAAGTTAGGTAGAGGTGAAGTGCTGGGGTATGCAGAAGTAGCAGATGAGATTTTCAGTTCTCTGTGAGGCTTTAAGAAGAAAGTGGTGATCACGGTTGGTCTCTAAATATAAATAAGATTTGGTTGTATAACAATTGTAAGATATGGGAAGAGAAAAAGACATTTTGGCTAGGTTAAAAGGCAATAATGCATATTATGTTGAAGAGAACAACAAACAATTTCATTTGACTTGAGTAACATGTCAGAAAGGAAAGAAGGGAGAGTTGAGATTAGATGTGTGGGTTTGGCATTGTCAGGTTGCCTTTTGGATTTTGGACTTCATTGTGTTTGAAATGTGGAATCATTAAGGATATGGGACAGAATAGTCACATCATCAAGGATATTCTTAGTACAATAGTAATGTGATAACTGTTGGTGTAATGGATTAGATGGGAAGAGACTATAGGTAAGGTAACAGTTTAGAATCTCACTGTAATAGTTCATGAGGGAGGTGATGATGACTTGAAATAAGGCAGTAGCAGAAAGGAGAGAGGTAAGGAAATGAAGACCAAGAATACAGTACAAGTAAACCCCACAGGATATGACAACTGACTGATTATGTGGGTTAAGGAAAGGAACAGGAGTCCAGAGTTCTAGCTTTAGTTAATTGGAAGTACAGATGTACCAGCTAAGGTTCTTTGCAAGTGACAAGGCAGGAACCGGCTCACTTTAGCAAAATGTCTTTTAAAAAGATATTTATTTAAAGCATTTGAAGAATTTGAAGATGACTCATAGACTGAAAAGACACAGTACAATAAGACCTTAGAAAGGACAGAAATGAGAAAACTCTAAGAATTAAAGCACAGTCTACTGAGACCACGCCCTTCAGGGTAAGTCAGTTTGAACCATTTAGTAAACTTGATCATTCCATTAAAGATCCAAATTCCACAGAATTTGGGGGAGCAGGGGAGAGAGAAAGAGAGAGAGATATATGAAGTTCAGTTGGGTGGTTGCAAGCCCATCTCCTGGCTAGGAAGAGGGCAGAATGTCTTGATTGATAGGCCCATCAAGATTGCATTTAATAGGTAAGAGATAATTTCCCAGATAATACTTGAAGTGTTGCTATTAGAAGGAGGGAAGGATGCTGACTAGTTGAAAACCAAGGATGTGCAGGTCTGAGGGCTGAAAATCATATAAAAGGCTCAGAGTTTAGAGTCAAAATATGTGAAAACCACTTAAGTTCTCTTGTATAGATTATCAAAAGCTAATACACATAGTAATGGCATATTGTGGCTTGTCTCTTGTTTGATTTTAAGAGAAATGCCTCTATTGGTTGGGATAAATTATATCAACATTAAGGAAGCATCTTTTTATTCCTAGTTTACTAAAAGTTGTTCTCTGGAATGGTCATGACATATTGCCAAATAAATACCTGACATTGTTGTAATATTCTTTTACCACACTGTGGGCTAAATTTGCTGGAATTTTATAAAGGATTTTGCATCACACTCATAGGTGACAGTATCTATACTTCCATTATTTTCCTTTTTAATTATAGCCTCGCTTTATGTTTTCATATCATTCTTATTCTGGTTTAGCTGAATAAATTTAGTGGTGCTCCTCTTTGTAGTCTCTGAACCAGTTTAAATGTTGTACAAATAAGCTGTAACTTTAACTTAAGAACCAGGGGACATAAAACTATGTGGAATCAGAGCCTTTTGGAAAGTAATTTGTTTTATGCTTCTGGCTCTTATTTCATGGTTATTGGGCACTTTAGACTTTCTAAATCTTCTTGTGTAAGTTTTGATAATTTATATTTTTCCTAGGAAAGGCATGCATTGTATTAAGGTGTACAAAAAATGTTAGAATAGAGTTACTGAGACATAAAATAAGAAGAGGATTTGAGAAGAGAATTGAAAATTTATAAAATTTGTAAAGAGGTATCAAATTTGTAGAGTTTGGCTAAGAGTGGGAAAATCAAGGATGAAAAGGCAGATAGAGGAGGGTAATTGGGTTAAGTTAGAAGACTCCAGTATTTTGGGCTGATGCACTAGACCTGATAGGTTGTTTGGAATTAGAAAAGCTGCCAAAGAGTCAACATTACAGTCAAAGAGAAACACAAAGAATAGAGTCAAGAAATGGGGAGGTGAATATCAGTATTAAATGAGATAAAGGAGATCAGAGGCCAGGAAAACAGAACTGACTAGATGTGATGGGAAGACTGGCAGGTGATCAAGAACCAAGATACTGGATGCTGAGATGGTTCTGGAAAAATATTTCAATGTCTTGTGGTTCTGTGAGATAGAGAGATGGACATAGAGAAATGGTGTTAGGATTCTTCTGATTAAAAAAAAAATACAAGCTTACTAAAGTAGTCAAAGGAGATGGATTGGCTCATGTAACTGAAAGTTGTTCAAGGGTTAAGACTATCTGAGGAAAAATGCTTTTCCTTTTTCTTCATCTCTTGTCCCTGCTTTCCATTGTGTTGACTCCCTTCTCAGGTAGGCTATACCTTTGTGGCATTAAAGATGACTCTGTAAGTTCTAGACTTTCTTGGTTCTTTCTGTGTAATCTTAGAGGTTACAATCATCCCTTTTCCAAATTGTTGTGCAAAATTCTCAGGGAAGATTTTGATTGGTTCTGCTTTAGTAATGTTATCATCCTTGAATCAATACTGTGGCCAGGGAGATAGGTATACTCTGATTGGCCAGGTCTGGTTCACAGATACAACACTGAAGTGGAGAACGATTAACTCCAAGAATAAAGAGTAGGAGAGAGAGCCTCCCCAAAGAGATGAGCAGACCTAATAGATGGAGAGATTGATAGACACATAAATGATAGATAGATAGATAGATAAGAGATAAAAAGAGAGAGAGAGATTCATATATAAATGGGATGAGAGAATGAACAGAATAGATAAAGCAGTCGGGAAATTCTGTAAATTGATTAGTTGAGAATTTGACTGGAATAAAGTAATTCATGAGTAATTTATGACTAGAAAGTTAAGCCCTATTGCAGAATTTCTTGAATGCCTGGCAAAGGTTTTATTATTCAAGCAATAAAGAACCATTGGAAATATTTGAATAGACTAATATGCTGTGTAATAGGTTGGCTAAAAAGATGACCACCAGTAATTCCTTCCATTCCTTTATATGCATGCTTTTCCTCTGATGAAAAGGTAGAGTCTACATCCCCACCACTTGAATCTATCTGCCCTTGGGATTTGCTCTAATCCATATAAGGTGGTGGAAATGAAGTTCTGGGACTTCTAAGCACAGGTCTTAAGAGGACTTATATTTTTCAGCTTTGCATGGAGGGAGAACCACAGTGGTCCAGGCTATCCTGTTGCAGAAAGAAGCCATGGGAGAAAGAAAGGCTAGGAGGAGGGGAATCAAGGCATCTCTTCCAACATCTAGCACGAAAACTACAGATGTAAAGACAGCTGTCTTGGATCTTCCAGTCCCAGTCAAGTTACTTCAAATGACACCTCAAGAGAGACCCAGATTTCCCAGGCAGTCACAAACCATTTGAATCATCCCAGCTAAAGCCCCAGTCAACATGGAACAGAGATGAGTCTTCTTGCTGAGTTCTGCTTGAATTCCTGACTCAGAATTATATATAAATAAAATGGCTGTTCTTTCAAGCCATTAAATTTAGAGGTGGTTTTGTTATAGAGCAATAGAAAAATGATATATCATGCAAATATAAACAACCTGAATAAGCTGATTAATTAGAATGGCATAGAATAAAGGTAAGGAAACAGTAGATTTTATTGTCATCACCCAATACAAGGTGATAAAATCTTGAACTGAGGTAATGTCATGGAAAAGTGAACTAAATGACCTTGGTTCTTCTTTTCTCTCTTGCTTGTGAGTCTTTAACTAGGCTGTCTTATCCATTTGGGGATTTATAACACCACATCAGTTAGACAGTAGGTGAACTGTGTAGTTGCACAAATTCATTAATAGAATTTGTTTTACTTTCTCTGTCCTTTGCATCATCCTCTAATAGAGGAGAATACAAAAGCAAAAGCTAAATAGAAATGCACATACACATACATTTACTTTTGCTCTTTAAGAGTACAAATTATACTTGTAAATATTTTAGTAAGAATAAATTTAAATGTAGGCAAAAATAAGTGTAGTAGCCAGATTTGTGGGCTATTTATCTCCAAATTTATATCTTGTTCCTGGGAAGCATGGTGAACTATAGGGGCATTGGTGGGAAGATTTAGATCTGTGTCCATAGGTCTGCTCTCCATTAACTAGATATGTGACTTCAGATAAGTGACTTAACTTCTTCGTGCCTCATAGGCATGATGATTGCTGAGAGAATCAAATGAAATGCATTGGATAATAAATGGCACCATTTATTTACCAACTGTGCTAACAATGCTGGTACCCAAAATATATTAGTAGAATGAAATGGGGATTTAAAGATGACATTTGGTGTCCCTCTTTTGGTAATTACATTGCTGATATATTCTTTCAGTTGAGCTTTTTATTTTTTACTTAATGTTTTTTTTCCCTATATTAGGAAGTAGAGGAACCCATTTTTAATTAATTCTTCAGACTCCATTTCCATGGCTGCCTTAAGTACCTGAGTAGAATCTTAGACATATGAAATAATGACCCAATTTAAGTTGCTGTATTTTTGTAAAGCCCTGGAAAAGAGGAAAGTACTTCAAAGTAATTAACATGAACATGCTCAATTATGTTTCTGTATAGCATGCCAGCACCACTGCCTGGAAGTTCTGAAATTAAGAATTTCAGAATCCCCAATTGTTAGCACAATAAGGTTCTAAGGTAGCCCCCTCTCTTCTCTCAAGATGGTCTTTTAGAGAATTATTAAGTATTAAAAGGTTAAAAACTAGAAAACAGTAGCAAAGAGGGGTAAAAATGTTCTCCCATCAGGCCAATGGGTGGAAGGGTAGGGTCACTGAATGTAGCCTTATTTCTGCTGGCCATGTTTCTTTCCTACCCAAGCTCCAAAGTAAGCGGACTGTGTAAGCGGGAATGAAATACACAACCCCCTTGTGACTGTGAGCAGCAAAGCATTCTCCGTTTGTGGTTTTCTTCAAATGAGGCTGCTTGGAATATGTGTTTGAAAACAGTGAGACTCTTTATTAATCAAGCACTTCACTTGCCCTGCCAGCATAACGTTTCATTGATGTCAAAACTCCCTTAAAAATGGTTTTGGAGCCACTTCTTGTACACAGACTTCAACAGAAGAAATATTTTTGGAATTGTAAATAGAATAATTGAAGCAAATATTTGCCCATTTGGAAAGCTTCTGTAATGGCTTTAATTTTCAGTTGCATTTTAAATATGCAGATCTGGGCATTGGTGCTAGGTACAAGCAGCAAGACTGAAGCACACCCCAATATCTGGACTTCCCTCTGATAGACAGTTAAGTTGTAAAATGGATAGACAAATGGGTCAGAGGAGAGATATGAAAAATTGTTTTGAGAAGATATATTAGATTCCAGCTGGGTACAAGGAATAATTAAAGGGACCTAGCCAAAAAAAAAAAAAAAAAGATACGCCAATCAGAAAGGGGCTTGTGTACAGAAGCTAAGGAAAAGGAGAGTCATAGAGACAGGCACTGAGGATGACTTTCCAAAAGGTACACTGAATAGAGGATACTCAGGCCCAGAATACAACCTACCAGGACCTAGGAATAGGTCCACCCTAATTATACAGATGGTCACATCAGGGTACTACTACCATATAAACTGAGATATTTGAATTATATGAGAAATACCCCTATTTTGATTCTATATATTTGACAATCTGTTTTCCTATGGACGACTTCTTGTTAGGAGGTAATATGCATCCAGGTTACTTGGGAATTCTGGAATGAATTATGGTGGAACATCTCCTTGTAGATGAGCAGAGAGGCATCCTGTGTTTCATAAATCCCTGTGAGCTCATAAGTGTGTGCCTACCCAGAGGATGGATCTATTCTCCATGTGTTGGTAAATTAGAATTCTAGACTTGCAGATTCAGGGCTAGAGCTTGGGCACTGGTAACCCCATCCAGATAGCTGATTCTCTGTGAGGAGTCCTGAGAGAAAGGAGGTGGGGTTTGATTTTTGTGTTTCTTTCTCCACAAAGTGTAACCTTGAGCAAGTTAACCTCTTTGAGGCTTATTTTTCTCATCCTATGAGGAAGAGGCACTCACTTTTCAAGGTCACTGTGAGGTTTTGAGATGTTATTGGTGGCTGATATGTTCCTAAAGCCCCTTTCTGCTCAGAAGTTATATGATGATCTGCATGAACATCTTTAGGATGTCTACTGGCCCGTGACCCTGCTCTGACAACAGTCTACCTACCATTCACACAGTTAATTACTGTAGCCATATTTGCATTTTTTTACTCCCTTTTTCTACAGATGAGGACACTTATTCAAGGGAAATAACATTGGGTCCATCAGTTTCTTTCATCCAGAAATGTTGCATGGGTCACAATGGCTGTAGCCAAACTCAATGGAATATCTTAACTGGTAGGACGTGTAGGCTAGGGTGCCTGCTTCATAGTTACATGTAAGCCATATACAAAACAAATGAATAGCTCAAGAAGCAGAGAGTAAAAAAACAAAACAAAAATTAAACTGACAACAGCAAACTATATGGTGGCAGAATGAGGGTGATGGAGAGATTAGGGGTCTTGATCCTGAAAATGTCCCTTTTATTGACCTCAGCAGCTTATGAGGCCCAGTTACATTCTCTGCCCTTATTTTCCATAAGACATTGCTGCTATTTTTCAATAATCCCAACAATCTCCAAACCCCCATGAAATGAAGCTATTTTGAGTGGGTTTTTGTTACATGACAACCGACACATCTATGTACTTTGATCACAAGAAGCAAGGCAAAGATCATACTCTCTGTGTGGCAACTCATAGAGGGAAGACAGGGTCATCAGTTTGTAGAAAAGGGCTGGTAAGTAATCTGTCCTTCATGGAAAGGCTGAAGACTTGCTTTCAGACTCTGCCTCTCAGAAGCCATCTCTCTTCAAACACATTTCTGAGGAGCTGCTGAAAAACCCAAGTGTTGGGCTCTTGGTGCCTTTGAAAAAGGCCAGTGTTGCTCTAACAGGTACAGTTGAAGCTTCCCTCCTCATGGCAGATGCATTTGTTATTTTTCTTCCAGCAAACACTTCACACCAGGGTACGGAGACATGTTCTTTTCCTGATGCTTGTTCAGGTGTGTTTTTGCAGAGGCAGACACTCTGAGACTGGTTGTGGCCTGATGACACCAAGATCCCTGAATTGTCAGGGCCCTCTCAGGAGGGCCTAAGGCCACAAGCTTTGTGTGGAAAGGGATGAGCTTGTGGCAGGGAAGTCTGTGGAGTCCTATACCCAGTACTCTCCTATCTCAGGCAGCAGGAAAGAAAGTCCTCTGTATGGGTAACAAACTCTCTTTCCAAGCTTTCCCAACCAACTTGGTGGGGACCCTGTTTAAGACCTTCCCTTCAGACATTTTTGTAAGGGGACAATCTGGTGAGATGGAGTGAGGACTGGGTAGAAGACCTGGGAACAGGATTGAGGTCCCTAACTTAGGGTGAATCTGATCTTGAGCAAACTGATTAACACCTGTGAGCTCCAAATAGGAGTAAGGTAATGGAAAGAAGAAAAGGTGATATAAATTAAGACTGTGCAATGCTCTCCAAGTATCCTCTTAATTACTCTAATTTCCTACATTAGTAAATAGTCCACAACCGATTTTCTGCTGGAGAATAAGATGGTCTTTTGGTGAATCATTGCTGCTTCATAAATACGGTCTCAAAGGGTTTCTGACTTTTTTGTTATGATAAACTTCAGATCTGACCCTAGGTTCTTTTATATACCTTCTGAGAGTACATCTACTCCCTTAATTCTAATGCAATGTAGATGCTAGGATGAGATAACAATAATTACTATTTTTTGTTGAATTTCTATTAGATACTAGATATAATACATATATTGTTACTAATCTTTCCAGCAGCCCTTTGAGGTCGGTGCTGTTGTTATCTGCATTTATTTTCAATTTAATAGAAAAGGAAAACAAGCCACAGAGCAGGTCAGTAACTTGCTTGTAGTCACACAGATACTAAATAATGGAGATAAGCCTTAAATCAGCAGGGAGTAGGGGAAGAGGGATTTGGAGAAAGGTGGCAAGGTACAAACTTCTAGTTATGTTACTAGGGACGTAATGCACAACATGATGACTATAGTTAACACTGCTGTATGACATATAGGAAAGTTGTTAAGAGAGTAGATCCTAACATTTCTCATCACAAGGAAAAAATTTTGTTTTCTTTTCATTGTATCTATATGAGCTGATGAATGTTAACAACTTATTGTGGTAATCTTTCACTATATATATAATCAAACATTATACTGTACACCTTAAACATATACAGTGATGTTTATTTTTCAATAAAATGGTAAAAATAAACTTAAGCCAGGATTTCTCAACTCCAAGTACAGAATTCACTTCACTGCTATATCAGATATGATAGAGCTTGTGTCACTATCAGATACCAGAAATAATGTCAGGGAAGCGTAATGATGAGGGGCAATGGGATCAGGAGGAGGTAGGAGAACAAACTGTCAGAAATTGGGTGCTCAGAAATTGGGTGCTTCTTCAGTGCAACCATGCAGTTAGCGTTAAGCACAGGGTCCAAAGGCTGTCTCAAGTTCAGAGGTGGGATTGTGAGTGTCAGGGTCTAACCCAGCAGAGAGATCATACAAGCAAAAAACTCCTGGTTGCCAGTGGTTAATGTTACATGACAGAGGCATGTTGGGATATGGAGGGAAGTGTCCCAGCAGGACAGCACCTGGAAGCTAGGCATGTGGAGACCATAATTTAATTCCTTGGGGAGGTAATAGGGCAACAGCAAAGATTTGATGGTCATGAAAGTCTCATAGGGTAGAGGGACACTGGGTCTGTGGCAGAGTACTTGAACAGATTATAGGGTACCTATACCTATTGGCTCCATAAGAACTCTACTCTTGGAGGGATGTCTCACCACCATTGCTTCCCACCAATAGATAATGTCCTTACCACCACTGCTCCTTCTAACTCAGAGAAAGAGGGAGTCAGTGGAAAGTTTAGTTCAATTCAGTACAACAAATATTTATGGAGCACACCTCTGTGCCAGGCACCATGCTAGGCACAGGTATACAAAGATGAATAAGATTCAGTCCTTACCAGAAATGGGAAGTACATGGCACATGTGCTGCCATTTCCTCCTCCTTCACCTAGGCAGACATCATTAATCAATCACCACACTCCTTCCTGCTGAGTCCGCACCTGGCCTCAACTCCTCCTCAACAGGCGGCCACTATTCATCAATAGGAGATGCTGTGTGGGTTGAGATGAATTAGCACTCCTGCTTCAATAAGTTTTTAGTCTTGGGAAGGGAGAGAGGCTATGTTTCCTTATGTATATTAGACTGCATGGTTCAAGTTCAAGGTAATAGAAAAGAAACTTGAGGAAGCCCGGGGTCTTGAAAAATGTTCACATTTCCTCTACATATCTTATTGTAATTATTTTTAAAGGGGGGAGATTTCTGTTAATAAAGACATGGCATTTGGGTGGAAGCATTTTTCCCTAAGTTCAAAGTTATTCTCATCAGAAAGGACTTCTTTTAAAATACAGCTCGAGGCAAAATCAAAATCCAAAAACAGTTAAAAAGAGTATAAACTCTTGCTAGAACTGCAATGTATCTGCCCCAGGGGTTGTAAGAATGTGCTAACCCCTCACTGCCAGTTCTTCTGCAGCCAAAAAAATCAAACAGCTAAGAACTCCTTGGGGAAGGCAGGGTGGTGAATGGGGACCTATTATAAAATACACACCTTCAAGAGAACAAGAATTACAGGTAACTTCCCTCTTCTCTAAAGTGACTGGTAGTAATAGAACTCCTCTCTGTGGACACTTAGAAGGCTTGCTTGTTCTGTGGCTTTGGCCATTTATACTTAATTTATGTTTTTAATTTTCTGGAAAAAGCCCAGAGGAGCCCACTGCCCAATGGAGTGCATGATACAGGTTTGGTAAACACAAATTAAAATAAAAATGTTCTAGTGCCTCTGGACACATCCAAAAATAGAATTAAGAGACTCTAAATTCTAGGGTAAGAATGATCCTTCAATTCATCTTAAAAGGCAAAGTGTAAGGGAATAAAGTTGGGTAAAAGAAGAAATGGGAGAGGGCATTAAATGACAGGATATAGCATTAGGCATGGCTGAACTAGACTTAAATGCTGGCCTTGCCAGCCTTCCTGAAAAGGGAATATTATAGCCGTGCAAAATCTGGATTTCACAGTGAGAAGAAATCAAACATAACACTTCTCACTCTGAATTACTTTACCCAAAAGAGTGTTTTGAATTGTGACCTTCATTACTGCCAATAACTGAGTTTACCTAAATAATCTCCAGCACTTTGGAAATTGGGTAAGGCCACCACTGTTTGGTGCATTTAAAAAAAGGAGGTATGGTGTCCTAGAGAAACCTTTTCTTTCCTTGAACCTTAAAAAAATTTTTTTCCTACTTCACCTCTTCATATCTTGAAAAATCCATCATGAAATGTGTAAAATATGGAATCATGGAAATTTTGGCTTATTAACATGTATTTTTGCTTGTATTGTGTATGCACTAAATGCAGACTTTCATTCTCGGAAAGGGTAAGTCACAATACTTAAACCTACTCTATGTCAAGTAATATCCATAGAGACATCCCAGACCCTCAAGAACCTTGCATCTGTATTCAGAGAGTCGAATTTAAACAGAGCACATCTAGAATTCCATTTGAATGACTCCAAATGTACTGAGCAGCTGCTGAGAGCAAAGCATTATGCGTGATGTACTGTGAGATAATAAAGTTGGAAGTATTCCTGCCAAATCCTAGTCTATATGTGCCATTCTTCTAGTTGGGATTATGTGTGGGCTCCTAAAGTGATACTTTTACTCTGGTTGTACAATACTTACTCAATCAGCAATAAATAATATCAACCACCTCTGAGTGCATTTGTGTTTATACAATTCTAATGATTACAATGAAAGCAAACACTTTAAAACTTTCCACTCTGTTCCAGCCTCTGTCCCATATACTTTACTTGTGTTAACTCATTTAATTCTCACAACATTCTCACATGTTATTGTATTGGTTTCCCAATACAAATTATCACTAACTGGGTGGCTTAAAATAACAAAAATGCATTCTTTCACAATTGTGGAAGCTAGAAGTTCAAAATCAAGATATTATTAGTGTTGGTTCTTTCTGCAGTCTCAAAGGGAGAAGCCATTCCATGCCTCTCTCCTAGCTTTGGGTGGCTGCCAGCAATCCTTGGCATTCCTTGGCTTGTGGCTGCACTCCAATTCCTGCCTCTGTCTTCACATGGCCTCTGTGTCTCTGTCTCTTCTCTTTTTCTGTCTTAAAGGATAGTCATCATTGGATTTAGGACCACAGTAATCCAGGATGATCTCCTCCAGAGATTCTTAATTACATCTTAAGGATGTTAATTCCAAATAAGGTTACATTCTCAAATTCCAGGTAGATACATATTTTGGGGGGTCCACTATTCAATTCACTACAATTAAAGTCTTCATTCTGTAGATGAGAAAATAAAATCTGTTTAAACAGGTCACAGAAGTTACAGAGGAGGTAAGAGAAAACTCAAGCTTTGAGGCCAACTATCAGAAGCCAGAGACAATGGTCTTCAGGGTCACAATATCACATGACTCCATGATGTTATACGCTCTTTCTCCTCTACATTTCACCATGGGAAACAGACCACCAGATATGGTGGCCAACCAAATTCTCCAAGTCCATGCAGCAGTATGAAATGAACTTAATGTGAGAATTAAACAAATCCAGAGGATGCAAGCGGTAGACTGTAACATGTTGTTGGTGCCCTACCAGATACCCCAGGATCCCTTTAGCCAGTTTGGTAAGTGTGTTCATCTTTCAGGTGCTGTAGGTTCTCCCGCCCATGGCTCACACCTGAAACCTTCTCTGGGACATTGTCCTTCAGTGATTGAAGCCACTTTGCCCAGAAGAGTTTGGATGTTAAGCCAAGGAGTCTGGATGTTAAGCCCTTATTGCTCACCATCCAATGGACACTGACTGGGGCAGGGGTACAAAAGCCCCACTCTCTTGTCTTAAAGCAGGACAGACTCTGTGGTGCAATTTACTTTCCAAGGTTCCCCCGAGGTTCAGGCTGAAGTTAGACTTCATATGTCCCACATTCTTGCATATCTCCACCTTCTTCCCTGTTCTGCTCCTATCTAAGTTCTTTCAAGGAGAACTCCGTGAATAAATCACAGTGTATACAAATCCAAAATCAAGTTGTGCTGCTGGAATCAGATGCCATTTTCTACATGTCACTTCATTTAGGTTTCACAGTAATTTCAAGAATAGCTCTAATTATCTCTACTTCGGGTATCAGGAAACTAAAGCTCAGAAAAGTTAGAGGATATGCCCATTGTTGCTCAGGAGATATATGATGGAGCTGGGATTCAAAGTCAGGCTCTCTGCAACCCTCTAGTTTCTACTAGACTTGCCTGCCTGCTTACTAAAACACTCAGGCTGAAGACAAATGTGCCCTTGGGAATGGGTCTGGTCTAATTAAACTTTGGGGGGCTTTAGAATCAGACACAATTGGGTAATTAATAGACGGTAGCTATTTCTTGAGAAAAAATTGGCATTTTAAACTTTTTGTTATGTTTTGGATTTTTTTCTGACCACTTTTTTTTACTGACCATTTTCTAAGGCTGTGAGATATACTTAGGATGATGTATATAAAGTGCTTAGCACCACACTTAGCACATTAGATACACTCAGAAAGGCTAGATATTGTTAATTTCCCTCCTGTCCAGTGCAGCAGCTCAGGAAGCTGAGATCTGTGATCCACCAGGGATGAACCCCAGCACACTAATGGGGCACCTCAAGGTGATATTTCAGCCTCCTAAGTCTGCCTGACCCTATGATATAGCCACTTCAGGGCAGTGATCCACTGAGGTGCCAATGGAAATGCAGATATGAGGGTAAGGGAGGTTTCTGTGGGAGCCAGAAACAACCCTGAGAAAGGGAGAGAAGTGGCTAAGGTTACAGGGTGAATTTCACTGTGTGTGACACCCTGGCTGAAATCCTATCCCACAGGGCCATCAGGTGAGCAATTAGAGAAAGTGACTGAAATTGTTTCCATGTTGTTTTTTTCCCCTTTTCCTTCTAAAAATATCTATGCTGAGAGTGTTGGCCTGTGTGTGTGTGTGTGTGTGTGTGTGTGTCTGTGTGTCTGTGTGTTTGTGTGTCTATGTGTATATGTCTGTGTGTATATATGTGTGTATGTGCATATATGCATGTCTCTGTATGAGTATTGCATAATGTGTGTATGTGTGTCTCTCTGTGTGTATATTCATGTTTCTGTGCATATGTGTGTGTGTGCATGCCCACACTTGTGCATGCCCATATGCTAAATTTGACACCCTCATTCTGATTTCAATTCATTATGATTTTTCTGGATGTCTCCCCTTCTTACACTTTTCTTCCTGCAACTCAAACTCCATACTCCAGCGAGAATGTCATTCCTCTGGGTTTTCATTTTTCTGGACACATACTCTGTTTACAACTTACTCATCTCCCTTCTTTTATGAAATAACTCTTCTTCCTCAAAGACCCTGTTCTGACATCATCTCCGTCATCTCCTCTACCCATGGAATCCTCCCAGCTCTGACAGGAAGATTGAGTTATCCATCTCCTTTGCTAGCACCTTATAAAGATTTCTATTGTACAAACTGCTGTCCTTTGCTGTAATGATGCATCTCCAAGTTTGTCTCTCCTACATCATACACTGTGGGATTCTTTGAGACAGGGACGATGTCATAAATTTCAGGCTTGGCAGGTTTGGCAACATTATTATAGTTCTTTAATAAAAGAAAAAAACAAGTAAATAAATAAATGAAAGGAGGATGAAGCACTAAGCTTAACATCTCTCTATACAGAATTATATTTCTGTAAAATGAAAATGATAAATGTAGCCAATTGTGGTAGATTAAACAATTGACCCCAATTATTTCTCTTTCCCTTCTGTGCTGTTATGGGTTGAATCCTGGTCATGTTACTTGCTTTGGCCACTAGCGTGTGGGTAGAAGGGAGAGTATACCAGTTCCAAGCCTAGCATTCTTCCTAGGAACCTATTCTTACTGTCCATACAGCCTGGACTGTACGATGAAGACGTATGCAATGGAAGTGACCCAGGTGACCCCAGATCTTCAGTAAGAAGGGGAGCTTCCAGAGAAGCTCAGACCAGAACAACAGAGGCATCCCAGACAACCCACTGATCTGGGATGATAAATGATTGTGGTTTTAAGCCACTTCGTTTTGAGATGATTTGTTACATAGCATTACAGTAGCAATAGCTAACTTATACTTCAAACTCATTTAGTTTTTGTGAGGATTAAATTGGATAATTCATGTCAAGTGCTTAGCAAAGTCCCTAGAACATGGTAAGCACAGATATTAGCACCCCGATTATTAAATGTCCCATTTCTACTATTTTATAAACTAAGACTTTTATGGAAAAGAACAGTTGGCAGAAAAGGAAAGCAAAAGTCTATTTATCAAATTCAACGAGGCTGTCACAGCTCAATTTGGCAATTTCTTTCATATTTGCTAAAAGCCTTTGGTAAATGTGAAGCAAGATGATGTTCCTTGGCTGGGAAGGTCTGAGAGGATTCACACTTAAGTAGAAAAAAGCAGACTTGGCACAATGGTGCTCCAGCATGGAGTCTTATATAACTGTCCCTGTCATCAGTGGGATCATCTGCTGGGTTTCCTAAAACATTTTCATTTTGTAAACCACTTTGTTTGACAACCCTTCATATTAATCATTCCTTGGAGCCAGTCTGTACACAAAAACAAATAGCTAATTCCTGGAAAGTGCCAGATAACTGGGTTTATGAGGCTCAAGCCAATAGCCTCCTATTTGTTGAGAGGGTCCCATATTCCCATTTTCAGCTTAACTCCTTTTCTGATCTCCAGACTAAGATGTCTAACTGCTGCTGGACTTCCCCATCATGAGGGCCCAGGCTTGTGTCACACTTAAGATGTAAAAGTAGAGCTCATTATCTTTGTCCATACCACCCCTTCCCCCACCCCTGCTGGAAATATGGTTCCATCTATGCCTTGTTTTAGCGAAACCACCCAATTTCCTAAACCAGTACCTGTGTCATCCATTATTCCTCTCTCACTCTCCCTTTGTTTGCTCCTTTTCCCCAGACTTCTAAGTTCTCATTATTTCTCAAATCACTCTACCCCACTTCATCTTCATTACCATCACCTCATCTTCAGGTTTATAGCAAAAACCTCTTTATATGTCTCCCTGCTTCAGCCTCTTTTCTATCATTTCTCTGTTCTCCAAGGTGAGCTTTTTCATCTGCGTGTGTATGTGTGTGTGTGTGTGTGTGTGTGTGTGTGTGCGTGTGTGTGTGTGTGTGTGTGTGTGTATTTTCCTGTATATGCCTCACACCTCTTACTGGACTGTAAGTTCCTTGCCTTTAGGAGTCATGCCTTGAATTTTGTTCATTCTCAAGAAATGTTTGGGAAGTCAAATCAGATTAATTCTTATTTGATTTAATCTTAACCAAGCTCTCTAGATAAAGGTCTCTACATCTCCTTTCCATCTATTAAGCAGAACTATTTCAACTGAGTCCACAACAAATGTCAACTTACCATAGGTCAGTTGAACCGCAGTTCAGAGCAAAGCCTTTTATAAAAGATTTTGCAGGGAGGGCTCTTTCAGACAATAGTAGGACTGAAAAAGACAGCAGACGATATGGCAAAGGAGGAGGAGAAGCAAATATTGCAAAGCAAATGTTAATTACCAGGTGCAGCTCTACTTATTTTACCCCCCTTTTTATGATTCATCTTCAGAGACTGGGAGGTAAGGAAAGGGGTCAGCAGGAATTTTAGTGCTGGAGTTTATCTTCAATGGTGCACATCTTATCCCACCACTAGCTACATTTTTCAACATCTCTATAATTCAATTATATAATGGGTAATACATGGATGATTATAAGAGTATTTGCCTTTAGGGCTGTTGTGAGAAATAAATGAAATAAAACCTCATAAATATCAATACTCATCTGACAGAGAAAAGAATCCCTCCAGAACAGTTTGGGAATTTGTCCAAGTTAGTGGTAAAAGTAGGTTAAGAATCCAATCCTTTCTGATTCTAAAGTCCAAGTATATTCTACTTTCCGGAAATTCTTTCTTTCTAAGGGTGAAGTAGGGTGAACTGGGAGGATCTGTAAGAATTTCCCTATTGTTGCTCATGATCTTCCTTCTCCCTGAATACATTTTCCACACCTTTTCCTATTTTATCCTGCTAAACATTTTCCTTTTTAAAAGATGAGTAGAAATATTGCTTCCATGATTATGTTGGCTAAGTTAATAGTGCTGCCATATGAACTCCAACTCAGACCCTGAGTTTATGGTCTTTCTAGTCTATGAGATGCCAGTAAACCTTACAATAGTGACTCTTTTTGAAACAGGAGGGAAGGGGTAGGGCATAACATTTAAAGGAATGACATAGCCACATGACAGGACCTAGTATGAACCAACTTGAACCAACTAGGTCCAAGATGGTGGAAGATTCAACTTCCAGTGGACCTTGAGCCTCATTATACACTTATTGTAATGCATTAACATATGCTAAATGACACACCCACCAGTACCATGATAGTCTTGAGGCTAACCATAAAAGGCCAAAAAGTGGCAGTGGCCCAATTCCTGGAAATCTCCGCCCCTTCCCTGAAATAGTTGTAATAATCCTCCCACTCATTAGCCTGTGAAATTACCTAGCCTATAAAAACTAACCATGCCATCAGAGCCTCTGGCCTTCTGAGATGTCCCACATTCTGTCTGTGGAGTGTGTTTCTCCCCTGGTCGCTCTGACTTTCCAAGACAACCCTATGCCTTGGGGCTGCTCTCACCTTTTGAGACGGACTGCATTCTGTCTATGGAATGTGTATCTCTCCAAATAAATCCACTTCTTACCTATCACTTTGCCTCTCACTGAATTTTTCTGTGAGACGTCAACAACCTGAGCTTCATTTAGTCCTGAGATGAGGTATGTAATCTCAACTAAAAGACCATGGTTCAAGTCCCAATCTGGGTTCTGGCCGGGTTGGAGTCCTGGCCTGTGGATTCAAATCCCAATCTGAGGTGCATGGTTTCATTTTTGATATGTCAGATGTTAAAACACAATTTATCCCAAAGGATTACCATAAAGAGTTGATATTCTTAGGATGAAATAATCTTTGCACACTTTCCACCACATAAGTGTTTTTCAGAGGGGATGTTAGGGCTTATAGTGATATTGCACGTGAATGAAGAGACCTCAGTGCTTCTGGCAAAGAACTGGATCTGCTCTGAGTTTGAAGAGAGAAGATGAGGACACTTCCCAACATGTGAGCATGTCGACTAAGGAAGAGAGTGGGATAGTCCTAATATCTTTTGGGTATCTGATGCATTTCTTCTTCCAAGAAAGAGGATGTTTTGTTTATGCATGGCTTTGGGAGGATTACTTTGGGCAGGCAGAGTGCAAAAAGCTTTGTTAAGGCTTGTCCCCTCCAAGAGACCCTGTCTTTCACTTTCTGACAGCACTCTCTGTGACCTCGCTCTTGTCACCTATCTGATCTTTCACGGTGAGACAGAAAAAAATGTGATGAAATTGAGTGCTCAGCAAAGGAGTCTGGCTTTTCACCTCCCAGGTGTGAGGAAGAAAGGGCTAGTTTGGGGGAGGGCACCACAGAGAATGCCCCTACACACTGCAGGTCACTCTAGGGAAGACAACCAGCAAAAGTCCATGAGGAGTCACAGACGTTGCCCCACATGGCAGGTTTGTGGGTCAGCGAGGGGAAGGGACACTTTAATGAATGCAGCTGGTCGTCATTTTAGTTCTTAGTGGAAGAAGAAAAGGTGCAGACAAAATAAGCTGTCCAGACTAACCAGTAGTTGGATTAGTAATGCCTGAACTTGACAGAGAAGCCAGTGCTAAGGGTCAAAGGATAAACTGATTGGTGGGAACTTTTTGATGCCTGAGTTTTAGTGAAGCTATTAGTGCCAATTAGAATGACACCAGAGAAGAGGCTGGAAGGCAGGGGGCCCCAGAAATATGTCAGGAGAAGGGTTTGACGGCTGAGATGCAAAGAAAGATGGGTGATTAGGAAGCATAATTTGCTCAATTACTTGTGATTTGGTAGAAGTTGGTTTTTAGGACTGTTTTTGTAACCTGAAAATGGGGGCCTTAGAAGCCTTTGAAATAAGGACAAGGCACGTAGAGTGAACTAATTTCAACTCAGCGCAGACTTTAAGAGCATAAGAACTGCCATGCCAGATTGGGATCACCATGGGCCCAGGCCGCCATTTTGCCCCTGATAGGGGCACTGACATAGGTGTTTGTGGACAGGATTGAACTGTCAAACACAAGAGTTAAGGAAGTACCTGAAGATTCCTTTAGCAGTCTTTCATGGATTGTCATCTAATTGAGCTGCTGGAACTATTCTGACACTATCAGTATGTTTGCCTTCCCAGTCTTTTGGAGTAAAATGGTGTTGTGTTGACCTAATCGCTTATTAGTCACATGAACTCTGATAAGCTGCTTAATCTCTTAGAGTTTCAATGACCACATTTAAAAATATATATATAACTATTATCTATCTATCTACCTACCTATATATTGGCTGCACCGCATGGCATGTGGGATCTTAGTTCCACTACCAGGGATCGAACTTGGGCCCCCTTCAGTGAAAGCACAAAGTCTTACCAACTGGACCTCAACGGAAAGGAAGAGAATTCCTTCAATGCCCACATTTTAAATATAGGTCTAATAATAAGTACCCTCACAGAATCATTTTGAACATTAAGTAGAAAAATAATAAAAGACAGTTAATACTAATATAACACTTACAACTTACTATACACTGAACAAAACTATATCTATATCTAAATATATCTGTATCTTTATATCCATATCTATATCTATATAACTCATTATTCCTCACACAAATTTATGAGCATAGTTTTTTATGATCTTCATTGTACAAAAGAGGAAATTGTTCATATTGTACTTGGGCTTAACTTGGGCACAGAGCTTGGTGGTGTTGGTGGCTATAGGTCTTCACTCAGACATTTGTGTCTCAAGATCTATTAAACCACAAGATAGTGGGTGTTGGTGGATAAACTGTTGCTCACTTCAGTTTTAGTTATTTCAGAAATGTGTATTCATTCAGTCTCTTAGAAGATTGGTCAACTCATTGAGACTGAGACTGAGACAGTTACATACATATTATCCGAAATATGGAAGAGTCCTTAAGAATCATAAGTAGAGACAGCTGGACTCCAATAGAACTGACAATTACTTTCTTCCAGAATTAACACACATAGTCCTAGAACCACATTAACAAAATTTTCCAACTTAAATTATGATCATTGAGTCTAACAGACTGAATATTGCCTTTTTAAAGGTAACTTGAAATGATACACCAGTGGTTACTTCAGTCTCTCTTTGTTCTTTCAAAATACATATTTCAGCTTCCTTCAGAACAAGATGGGGGCCACAAACATGTTCAGAGGGCTCTTTAAGTTTTAAATGGTTCTTTCCTCTACCTTTTCAAAATGTATGGAAGAAACCAATATGTATATTGTAGTAGTAACATTTTCTTTCTGGTGATTGCCTATTCCTAAAATAATTAATTTCCTCAGATCAGAAAGAAGAACAGTTTAAATAGTGGCAATATACATGAGTAAAATATCCTTTAAAAAGGCACAAGAGGGCAAACGACAAGTTTATTTGTCATCAACAAAGATGAAAATTCATCTCATGAAGGGATCTCAAAAGGGCTGGGTTGATGAAATTTCATAATCTGATGGAAATATTAAAATGGTTTACCTATCCACCTACATCAGAGTAGCTCAGACTCAGGGCTATTAACATTCTGGGCTGTACAATTCTTTGTTGTGGGGAGTTGTCCTGTGTATTGTAGGACGTTTAGCTGCATCACTGATCTCCATGCATTAGAAGACAGTAGCACCAACTACATTCCCAGTTATGACAACCAAAATTATTTCCAGACATTGACAAATGGCTCCTATAGGCTTGAAATCCCTCCTGTTGAGAATCACTGATTTACATTTATATCAGGAATCAGACTAGCAAACATTTTTCTAAGGGCCATACAGTACATGTTTTAGGCTTTGAGAGTCATACGGCCTCTGTGACCACTACTCAACTCTCATTGTTGTCCAAAAGCAGATATAGACAATATGTAAATAAATGAGCATGGCTATGTTCCAATAAAACTTTATTTACAAAAACAGACCACCAGTTGTATTAGGACCATGGGCTGTGGTGTGTCTACCCCAGATTTATATCACTGTGAAATAACATGGCATAATACGATACAATATGATGCTTAGTATTGAGTGAAAAAAGAACATTTCCATTCAAGAATACAAGGCATATCACTGATAGTACCACCCAGAGATATCTTCTGTCATCTTCTTAATACATGAATAGACACACATGTGCATACATATCATTTGTCAAGGACAAAATTTTGAAATCTTACTATGTGTATGTATAATTTTGTAACCTTATTTTTTCATATGACATTATTTATAACATAAGTAATTTTTTTGGTGTTGTATGCCCTTGAAAAACATAATTTTAATGGTTGTGTAATTATCCATTTTATTGAAGTATCAAAATTTATTCATTACTCCCTGCAATTGGATATTTTCATTTTTCCCATTTTTCCTATAATGTGAATAATGGTGCAATGAATATCTTTATACATGTATCTCTAATAACTTCTATAAGATAGATTTCTAACAGATTAGCTAATTTAAAGAATCAGAATACTTTTCGAGGTTCTTGGTCATGTGTACAAATTGGCCTTCAAAAATTTTCTGCTGGCTTCTATTCCTCTGAGAGACCTAGATATTTTTAATTGAATTGCTTGCTAGATAATAAGCTACCAGCAGGCAGGGTGCACAGCTTCTCCACTTTATTCATCCCCCAAAGTACCTTGCACGATGTCTGCTAGATAGACTCCCAGTTAACTGTCCTTACATAAAGTTGGACACAAAATTCTGAGACTCGGACACATGATATTGCAACATTTGAAATGTATATCCAAATCTTCGAAACATCTTTGACATGCAGTAATGCATGGAATGACACCACAAGTTTAGGACAAGCAATAAAGGCAACATCTTCAGCCCCCAAATGCATAAGTTGACATGTCACAAGTTGTGTGTAAAAAAATGACATAGGACTCACATAGTTGAATTATTGGCATGAAAAGAAGACCAGAAGGGGTCCCGTTACTCTGCACAATTTTAGGGTTTGTGTCCTTTAAATGTGTGGAATATTACAATTAGGAAAATATCATTTATGTGGATCATTGGATTTCCTGTTTTTAATCTCTGTAAGCATTCTGGCAATCTTCAGAGCTAGCAGAAACCACAATCGTGCTGTACAGAAACCCCAGCTTGCACAGGCCACCCAACCCTAAGGGGAAATTTCTTATAATCGTTTTTTTTCTCACAACTCCTCCAAGTCCAGGTGAGACATCTAAGCAGACTGCAGAGCTGGGTTCTGCCGAAGGAATGAAGAAACTGAAATCTATCATGTCTTGTGTTTTATTCTCCAGGGTTGAATCTAATATGGGATGGGATGTTTAAGCCACACAAATTTTTCCAGAGAAAAACTGGAGAGAACTAGTGCTTATTTTCTGTGGCTCTTTGGCAGTGTACTCTGGGCGCATTTCACCAGAACAGATTGGCTATGTTAGAAAGGTCATCAAAAACCCTCTAGGTTCCCAATCTCAGCAAGTTTTATGCAGATGGGTTTGAAAACCCTAAGATTATGATGTTGTAAGGGATTAGCCTGATGTTTTCAACATTATCACTCTAATTGTGTGCTTTTAAGTACTTCAGGTACAGATCCTGCAGCCATGAAATGAATACAGTCTTCAAAGATTTTTATCACTAGTAGCTCTCAATGATACTGGCCACTGGACGAACACAGAGCACAGGTTCTGAAAGGACCCTGACTGTTTTCTGGGTGCAAATGAATAGGTGTAACCTGGGCACTGTGAAGGGAACACCCCTCCTCCCCACGTCAGGATAGCTATGGCTCTAAACTCTTGGCAGCATCCTAAGGCACTTGCTGCTTGTCATAGCCTGTCACCAAGAAGGTAACATGCGACCAAAGACCTCACTTCCTTCATACATTTACATAAATGTCATTTTGCTGTTGAGGCACCTCTGGCTGCTTCAGTTAAAATTGCAACCCGTAATGCACACCCAGCACTCTGTTCACTTTCTTGTCTTTATCACCTTAGCTCTGATCACTATTAATATGTTATATATCACTTATTTACCCTGTGTATATCTGTCTTCCCCACTGAACTGTAAGCTTTGCAAAGGTAGACTGTGTGTATGTATGTGTGTGTGTGTTTCTATTTTTATTTGCTTCTTGGACCCCATTTCCCAAAACAGTGGACACACCTTTGAAGACATCGCCCTGTACTTAAGCTTCCTCTTTGGCTAAGTTAACAGCTTCTGAGGACAGCCACTACCTATAGTACATAGTGAGTACTTAATATATATTTGGGAATTTAGTCATGTAGTCACCACTCTTGTATCTAGAAGAGATAATAATGATTAATAAATAACATCCTTAGCTTTTTGCTTAACAGTTCTTCTTTTAAATGGAGAGGGGGTGAAACATCCCAGTCTGCCATGTAAACCCCCCACTCAGTACCTGCCAGTTATTGTTTTATTCTCACAGTGGTCCTGTGAGGTGGATTTTAATAACATTTCCATCTTACCAATTTAGAAAATGGAAACTGAGGCTGAGAGATATAAAATAACACCTCAGAGTCACTTTAGTTGCCAAAACTGGCAACTAACTGATCTGGGATGTGGACCCAGAGCTCTTTAAGCACCAAACTCAAGACACTGTGTGAGGCGAGTCTATAGGATTCTTAAACATACTGGGGGAAACTGTGGGATAGGAGTTACTCTGCATTTGTGATCAAGTCCCAAAGGCATAAAAGTGCCTTCTAAAGGCACTTTTTAAAAATTGAATCAGGACATAGCAACAACATGAATTTTTTATGGGACTTTCATTTCAGAAATCTGTAGCACTTAAAACACGTGAATTAATTCTTAAAACTCACAAAGTAGATAGTAAATTATTTTGATGAGAAATTAACTATAGCGAGAAAACAGCAACTCATACAGTGTCAGAGATTTGTCTTAAAAAAGGCGTAAGGACTCTCATACATTCTGTGAGAAGGAAGGATACTTATTAAAGCACAGTGGAGCAGGAACAAAATTTGAGAAGTTTTAGGATCACTTGCCATAGATGGATGATTTTAGGGTAGCAATGATTTTTATGCTGATTAGTGAGGTTGATTATTAATTCTCAACAAACATATTGTCGTGTCTCCAAAAATATTTTTTTCTGAAAATATAGCTCAAGAATTAGGTACGTTTTTCAGTTCAACATTTATTTTATATCAGCTTTGTAAAATATATAGAATGCAATTTAGCTATTCCTTAAAACATTATTTATTGTCTACTCTCATACAAGACATCTGAGTAGAAAACACCAAGACAAATCGTTCCTTCATTATGATTTTAGGACATCTCTTCTCTTCTGTAATAATAGTGATGTTCATTGAAATCCAAATTTGTCTTTTCACCTAACTCTGAATTGAAGTCTTGAGAATAACTCCAAATAGAGTTTCAAAGTTCTACACATCTGTGGAAAACTTACAATTTACATAAATCAGTAACAATGAAACCAGTCACTGGAGCTGAATGTTCAAGGTTTATTAACTTGGTTCAGGTTGTTAAGGATGGCCTGGTGTGGAAGATAGGTGAATTCACTGAGTAAAGTTGAAGCACATAAAGATAAATGACTATCAAAGTTCTCATAGCTAAATCCTGGTAAAGGTGGGGTTCACACGCTGACCCCTGACTCAAATTTGGCGATCTTTCTGATTCATCCCACTGATAGAGGAAATGGTTTGATTTTGCTTCCTCATGAAGGGGCTTATCCAACTAATTTCCAGAGTGCAATCATAGCTTCTGCTTGTTTGTATCCTCCTGAAACTTGGGACATTATTTACGCCACCTTTCAAAGGGATGAATCTCATGACCTGAGGTTTAGAACTTATTTTTGGCTGTTAACTCAAACTTGGGTGTATTAGTCTGCTAGGGCTGCCACGGACTGGGAGGTTTAAACTACATAAATTTATTGTCTCACAGTTCCGGAGGCTACAGGTCTGAGAAGGTGTTGGTAGGGTTGGTTTCTTCTGGGGGCTCTGTCCTTGGCTTGTAGATGGCCATCTTCTCTATGTGTCTTCACAAGGTCTTTCCTCTGTGTGCATCTGTTCTAATCTCTTCTAGCAAGAAAACCGGTCATACTGTATTAGGGTTGTGGTAATAACCTCATTTTAACTTAATTACTTCTTTAAAGATCCCCATCTCCAAATACAGTCACATTTTGAGGTACCAGGGGTTAGGACTTCAAAACATACATTTGGCGGGGGGTAGGGGATCATAACAGTCGATGTGCAGAAGATGTAAGCTTGGTAACCCAAGTAAGTAAAATGATGCTTATAAAATAAGAAATACTTTTAATTCAGTTTCCACCACATGCCTGGGAATTTACATGCTTTATTCTATGTTAGTGTCATAGCAGCCTAGCAAATTATGTCTTTAAGGGGCTTGTTTTCTAGGTCAAGTAGCTAAGAGAGGTCAAGTAATTTCCCTATGGTGACCTAGCTAATAAGTGTCATAGGCTAGCATTCATCTTGACCTCCAAGCTCCTGCAGGCTGCTCCCCAGCTGGATGCAATACTGTAGGACACTCAAGGGGGCGCTTTTGTTGGAAGGTATCACAAAGCTGTTACTCAGAGTCTGACTGTTCTTAACCTACAAGGGTAGAAGACCCAGTGGTGACGAGAAACAGCTGAGACCAGAGCCACTGTGACTCCCATTGTGGCATCAGAAGTCCGTCATGAGGGGCCAGTTAGCCAGGCCCAAGAAGGCTGAAGGACATTTAAGTACTGCACATTCTAACATGCAGAAAGCAAGAAGTCTCCATCAGCCGGGCTTGAAATTAAAAGCCCAACCCCATTGCCTCTCTGAGGGGCAGCCTGTCTCCCAGGAATGTGGCCATGATAAACGAGAAATATGTATAAAGTGTGAGCCCTTGCCCCAAAGGGTGCTGAATAAATGCCGGGTATTATACTATTGTTTATTTGGGCTACCCAAGTGCACTGGACTGAACAAGAGTATTTCTTTCACTGACAACCGCGGTCATTGTGGTGAAAAGATTTATGTTACGACATATGAATGATGCCTCTGTGTACATGCGTGTGTTTATGTGTGTGTGTGTGTGTGTGTGTGTATATGTGTGTATGTTAATATTTGATGTGCTGTGTAGGGAGATGGGGGCTGCATTTATCCTGGAAAATGAGCTGGAAATTTCGGGAAAGTTTTGGTTACCCACAATTCCCCTTTGACAGACTTTCCTGAAGTTTCCAACTTAATCATGGAATTTTAATTTAAAAGGGAACTCAGGGATTGCCCAATCCTAGTCTCTACTTGGTTTCAAGTGCTTCACGGTAACATTATGGAGATGTGGTTAACCAACTTCTGCTTGAACACTTCTGCTGATGGGGAACTCACCACCTATGGAGGGACATTTGTTCCTTTTATACACAGCTTAAGGAAAAGAAGGGAAATGGCTTTTATAGGGAACTTTAGATATTTTAGGCACTATGCCCAAAACTTGATATGCATTGTTTTATGTTCACCTCATCATAACACTTGGAGGTGGGTTCTACTGCTGCTTTTGGTACCACTCTCAAGGCTTACAGTGGACCAGGCACTCTTTCAAGTGCTTTAAATATATTGTCATTTAATCTTTCCAAACACCATAAGAGATAGGTACTCTTATTTCTCCATTTCATAGATAACGAAAATGAGGTTCAGAGAGGTTGAACAACTCGCTCAAGTTCACACAGCTACAAAGTGGATTTGCATACAGGCAGTAGGATCCAGAATCCATACTTCTTACTGTTATGTTCTGCTGCCTCTAATCATCCTGAATTTAATGACAAGAAAATAAAGTCCTGGAGAGCTTTAGTGACTGGTTACAGGTTGCACCATGGTGATTTGAACCTGACTGTCTGACTCCAAACCCTTGCTATTTCCATAACTCTACATGTCCCCCGATTATGGCAAAGTGCTATCATTATCACCTGAGACAAAATTGACCTCCATTCAGTTGTCTGCTTGGAACCTGTCTCTGCTGTAGAGCCATTTGGCAATTACATTTTAGGTCTGTAAGCAGCTCTCCCTATCCTCATGCTCAAATATTAATATATGCAGTTCCTTTAGATAGTCTTTGCCCTTTGTAATTTCCACCTGTTCTACTCTTATTTAGATATTTTGTTCCCTTCCTTCTAAGGTATGTTAAAGTGGGATAGCCAAGCCTGAACTCCAATTATAAGGTCGGTCTAGATGAGCCACAATGAACAGAACTGTGATCATCCCATGTTCATTTATTCAGTTAGTCAGTCGGTTAATAAGTAAACAAAATTTGTTCAATGCTCTGTTAAATATCAATGATCAGCTGCTTGTTATTTGCCCAATTACACATACGCACATATACAACATAAGCACAAGCCTGTTACTGGACTGTGAAATATTGGTCTATTTAGCTATTTACTCTTACCTCATATTTTGACAGCTACATCTTTATAAAAATATTGATATCTAGTTGCTAAGTCTCCTTCCTTCTTTTTTAAAAAATCATCTTGGTTATCTTGACTATAAGTTTTCCTATTAATTTTAGGATTGATTTTTAAGTTTTGTGGAAGTTTCTGTTGATATTTTCATGTAATTACATTTAAAATAGCTTTATTTAAGGGGAGCTTACACATTCATTATATTTAATCTTTTAACCTTTGATCATGTTTTCGCTCTCCATTTAAGTTTTATTATTTTTATTTGCATAAAGTTAACAAATATTCTCTATAAGGATCTCAGGTATATATATATATATATATATATTTTTTTTTTGTGGTACACAGGCCTCTCACTGTTGTGGCCTCTCCCACTGCAGAGCACAGGCTACGGACGTGCAGGCTCAGCGGCCATGGCTCACGGGCCCAGCCACTCCACAGCATGTGGGACCTTCCAGGACTGGGGCACGAACCTGTGTCCCCTGCATTGGCAGGCAGACTCTCAACCACTGCGCCACCAGGGAAGCCCTCAGGTACATTTTTAAAGGTTTATTCCAATGCATTTTACATTTTGATCTTGTGAATGTTATAGTATCATTCTTTACCATAATTTTTAACATTTTAATAATTTTTACATTTTAGTTACATTTCGAAAAAACAGGATTTTCACAGTACGTTCTGTGGAGTCTTGGGGATCTGGGAAGGTGCAGCAACTCTGGGCTCCTGGAGGTGGGATGGATACTGCTGCCAGGGGAACAGTCCTCTGGACCCTCTCCCTGACATTGCTCTCCTACACCTCTTGGACTTTGGAATTTGTGTTTTATCCTATGAAAATTAGGAAGCCTTTGAAATGTTTTAAGAAGGTTACATTGTCTGGCTGCTCAATGGAAAACATGGTGGCAGAGGAGTAAGAGTCAACACAGAGGGACCAGTTTGGAGTCTTTTTCAGTAACAAAGGAAAATTATTGTTTGAACCTCATGATTTTATGAAGTTTTAGTGGTTGTGGGAGATGGAATCAATATGGGACATGTTTTGTAAATAAAACTGACAGGATTTACTGATAGATTAAATATTGGACATGAGTGGAAAAGAGGGATCTGAGATGATGCCTAGATTTTTGCTTAATCATCTTGGTGGATTGTGGTGACTTAGGCTGATTAGGGGAAGATTAGGAGAGAAATAGGTTTGTGTGTGTCTGTGTGTGTGTGTAGGAGAGAGAGAAAGTGAGAAAAAGAGCATAGGGTTAGCTATTTGAGTGTAGGTAGATGTCAGAGGTAAAGGGAAAGTTCTGGGAGGTAGACACATACACACAGGCAAATATTTTAAAATTTCCTGAGTGCAAAGTCTTTGCATGGGCAATAGGTTGGAAGGTGTGGACTTGAAGAGGAGCATTTGATCTGTAGTAATAAGAGAAAAAAAACAAGATGTATCAACAAAGATTAGATGGACTTAGAGTCTTAGTGGTGAATTTTGTTGAGTAAATTAATTAACATATGTATGCAGTATTTACAAGGCTATGAACTAAATTATAGAGCATAGTCATAATTGTCTCAGTATGAGTAGAAGCAAATAAAAAAGACATCAGAGAGGAATTAAAAATTGGGCAAAGAATTTAAGTGATAATAACTATAACAGTACTATTAATAATATAGGAGGAAGATGATGAATTAGAAGAAGAAGGAGGGAGAGTGGAAGAACTACATTTTGATGAGTATTTGTATTTATGTTCTCTATCTCATTTAATCCTTATGACAACACTAAGAGGTAAGTATTATCCACGTTTTACACATGAAGAAAGTAAGGCACAGAGAGCCAGGTAAGTTTCCCAAGGACACACATATTTTAAGTGGAGGAACTATAATTTGAAGCCAAGACTGCCTAGCTTCAAAGACTACATTCTTAAATACTGTAAGTACAGAGTATGCCTACAGGAATGGCGGAAAGTCTTCCTAGTTAGAGGAAACAGCACCAGCAAAGGCAAGGATACACAGGGACGCCTGAGCAATGGTGATTAGTACAGAATGACTGGCACATAGAAAATGTCTATGGCTTCCCTAAAAACAGAGTCTGAGATAAGTAATTGTGTTTAAGTGATTTTTCTTTAAAGGATAAACAAGACAAGGAAGGAAGGAAAGCCAAATAAAGATGGGATGTGATAAAATTCCCACTTACTGTGCTGATCCTGAAGTGGAATTCTGGACTAGAGCCTACACCTCAGATTTGCCCCAATATAAGACCATGGGATCTTGGCAGTCACCCTCTTGCACCCGTTGGTTATCTGTTGGATGTGGAGTAAGTAGAAACACGGAAATGGATAAAAAAGACAACAAGATTTGGTTAGAGCATCAACATCATCTACCACCATGTGGTTGGGAAGGAGTGGGAAGAGTTGAGAATCAAGAGAAATGATGAGCAGTCTTCTGAGGGGGATCCAATGCCATACTAGAGAGTTTGGAATTTATCCTTGACTAATCAGTTACTACAGAAGGCACTATTATTATTATTTAAATGAGGGATCTCTGTGGTTATGGAAAAATAAATGTCAACACACTATAACATGTGGGCCATCATAAATGAGGGGTGCTTAGCATCCCTTTTCTGGGTCGAGCTAGACAAATTTAAGTTTGAGTCTTAGTTAAGGTTGGACAAATTAATAAAGGCACCATATTTTTCTGTTAATCATTTTTATCTGTATAATTCTCCATAGACTAGTGTTTTAATTAGAATGTTTTGCTAGTAATAGTAAAGATGTAAGGCAGCTCCAATCTGGTAAAATTAAGCCATCAAACAACGTCATCAAGATCATCAATAACATAATTATCTTCTACATTTCCATTTTGACACTTTTAGTGTATTCTTTTAGCTCCTGTCATTAAGACTGGCTGCCCCATTTCTAAGCACCATATGCAGAAACAACAGTGTCTAGTGGAAGAAAGGGAATTGTTACATCTCAGTTGTCTCTTTTTAGTTCTAAAGAAAACTTTTTTCTGGAAGTCCCCCAGTTGACTACCTCTCACACTTATTGGCCAGAATTGCACACCCATCCCCTAAATAATTCAATCAGTGGCAAAGGGAAGGGTCTACATTGTTTTGCTTAAATAAAATAAAATGTATCTTCTGGAGAGGGTGTGGAGAAAATGGAACATTCCTACACTGTTCGTGGTAATGTAAATTGGTGCTGCCACATGGAAAATGGTATGAAGCTTCCTCAAAAAATTAAAAATAGAACTACCATATGATCCAGCACTCCCATTTTTGTGTATTTATCCAAAGGAAGTAAAAACAGGATCTCAAAGAGATCTCTGCACTCCCATGTTCATTGAGATATTATCCACAATAGCCAAGATAGAGAAACAACCTAAGTGTCTGTCAACTGATGAATGAATAAAGATGTGGTATATATATACACAATGGACTATTACTCAGCCATAAAAAAGAATAATGTCACTTGCAGTGATGTGAATGGACCTAGAGATTATGACATTAAGTGAAGTAAGTCAGACAAAGACAAATATCATATGATATCACTTATATGTGGAATAAAAAAAAATGAACAATACAAATGAACTTATTTACAAAGCAGAAATAGACTCACAGACATAGAAAACAACCTTATTGTTACCAAAGGGGAAAAGTGGGAGAAGGATAAATTAGGAGTTTGAGATTAACAGATACACACTACTATATATAAAATAGATAACCAACAAGGATCTACTGTATAGAATAGGGAACTATATTCAATATCTTGTAATAACCTATATATATATATATATATATATATATATATATATATATATCACTTTGCTGTACACCTGAAAGTAACACAACATTGTAAATCAACTATACTTCAATAAAAAAATTATCCTCTGGGGCTGGTGATACTACTGATACTACTATGGGTCCCAAGAGTATCTAAGTTTAAGGATTTTTGTATGTATAGTTAGTTATTGGGAGCTGTAAATGGAAAGCATGTAAGAAATAGCCTCTCTCTTTCTCTCTCTCTCTCTATCTTCCTCTCTCTCCATCTCTCTCTGTCTTCTTTTTCTCTCTCTCATCATGGTCTCTCTCCCAAGATCCCAAAGCATCTTGTTTCTCTATGTGCATTCACTATCTCTTCCTTATAAACAAATTTCTTTTATTTGTATCAGGTAGGACAAAACCTTCTTGGCACCCTAGTCCCAACTGTATGTGGTCTTTTGGCTCCAGCTGGCTTCATTTTCTCCATTTTCTAATTTCAAAATTCCTGAAAGCTTATGATGATTGGCTTAGCTCATATTTTTCTTTCCAGCCATAGGATGTTAGTCAGCCTTTGGTTAAGCTGAATTTGAGCAAATGCCCACCCTGATCCAATTGTCTGTGACAGCAGAGACTGTGGGTTAGGGCAATTCACCTTTAACAAGGTTTATGGATGGGAAGTGTGAAGGACAGTCACTTGCAAAGCATGTCTGATATAATCATGCTCTTTTAAGATTGTGCAGATTACATTAGAAAAAAATTTATAAAGTGAGCACTCAATAAATTTACATTCCTTTCTTTTTTTCTTCATTTATTCAACGACCTTTATGAAACATCATTTCCTTCCAGATACTGGAGATGCACAGATTTAACAAAAAACAACAGTCCTTAAAAGGAGTCACAGCTAGTTAGATAAGCATTCTTAAGCAGTCAGTACACAACACTGAGAGTGTAAACAGAAGATGAACACCTAACTCAACCTCAAGCCAACACTTGATCTGAATCTTTAAGTCTAAAGAGTTAACCAGACAAGCATGGATGAGGGAGGATGGGCATCAAAACCTGATGAAATTGTATGGCTTCTGTGTTTCACAATTTTAGGAAGTCCCATTAATGTTTTATTCTAAGTGTCTCTGGCTTTGTGCAATGTAGCAATAATGTAGGAAAAAGCAAGCTGTTTGATTTGATTGAAGTTTGACAAAGATAAGAGCTGGAGAAGTAAGCAAAGGCTAGACATAGAAAGACATTCTGAAAGGCCTTAAAGGAAATACTTTTCTTAATTAAAAAAAAAACACAAACAAACAAACAAAAATGCAGGAATTTCAGATATGGGTAAGATGGAGTAAACATACCATACATACCCTTGGTATCACATGGAATGCAACTATAAACCATGACAGAATGCATGGAGATGCTTTATTTTGCAGACTCTAAAAAAATAAATAAAGTTTCAGGAGGGTTGAGGAAGAAAACTGGAATTCAAAGTACCACTGAACCATCATTGAGTTTTTCATCCTTTTCACTATAGTATCCCCCAGGCTGGATGTAACACAGCCCAGAACTTGGAAGTGGGGACTGATGTGGACAAAGAGAACTCAAGGAAAAGCACTCTACTTCTGGCTCAGGTAGTGGAAACTAACTTCTCAACGGCCAGAAAGAATGAGGTAAACACTATCAAAATATCAATTCTTTCATACTGCAGCAAACCTAAAATTCTGAAGAAGTGGAATCTTCCTTTTTGATCAGAGAAGCTGTGCTTCTAAGATGGAGGAGAAACCCTCATTTTTATTGTCTCTTTCTGTCCTCCACATCTTGGCCCCAGACATGTGCGCTGCCACTAAGGACTGTAGGAGAGTGGAGTAAATAAAGCCTCAGCTTTCATGTTGAAGGACTGAAAGAGGAAGTTCTAGGAAATGGGGAAGTTCCGAGAAGATTTCAGAGAGGAGCACTTCCAGAAAATGACTCTGAAACTTGTTTGTGAATTCCTGGGCATGCCCCATGTTATGCATAGATATGCTAAAACAAAAATATTCAAAATTTCCATATGATTTAAATAAAGTCCAGCATCTCATAACATAATATTCAAAATATCCAGAATACAATCTAAAAATTACTCTGAATATGAAGAAGCAAGGTAATATGAACTCACAGGGGAACAGATGATCAACAGATGCTAAAGTAAACGTTGGAAGTATCTGACAGCTATTCTGAAAATGCTTCAATAAGTTAAGGTGAATACTGTTGGAACAAGTGGGAAGATGGAGAGTTTCAGCAAAGAAATAAAAGATATAAAGAAGAATCAAACAGAAATTTAAAACAGAAAAGCATAGTAACCAAAGTAAAAGTGTAGAATGGGCTCAAAGGCAGAATAGAGATGATAGAGGAGTCAATAAACTTGAAGTTGAATAGAAATTATTTAGTCTGAAGAACACAGAGAAGAAAGTTTTTTTTTTTTTTAATGTACAGTTTCTCAGGGACCTGTGGTACAACACCAAAATATCTAACATTTATGGGATAAAATCCTCAGAAGGAGATGAGAAAATTGTGCAGAAGAAATATTTGAAGAAACAATTGTAGAAAAACTGCTTGTATTTGGCAAAAACAATAAATGTACAGATTCAAAATTTAAGTAACTCCAAAATTAGAAATAAACTAACAACAACAAAAAAACACACAAAAATCACACACCAGGCATATCATAATCAAACTGCTGGAAACTAAAAACAAGGAAAAAATCTTGGAGACAGAGGAAAATGATGCATTACTAAGGGAAATAACTATTTCAATAGCTATACATTTTTCATCAGAAAGCATGGAGGCCAGGAAGAAGTGAAATAACACTTTTAAAAGGCTGAAAGAAAAGAACAATTAATCCAGGATTCTCTATCTAGTGAAAAATTCCTGCAGAAATGTTGGTGAAATAAAGTCATCTTCAGATGAAGGAGAACCAAGAGAATTTATTGCCAACAGACCTACTCTAAAATAATCACTTAAAGTTTTTCAGACAACCCACAACAACTATATTCTGTTTATATAAAACTCACTTCAAATACAATGAAAATGGTAAGATAAAAGTGGAAAGAGGAGAAAAGATATATCATGCAAACATTAATCAAAAGTTAGAGTTAATATCTAGCTATATTAACATCAGACAAAATAGACTTCAGAGCAAAGAATATTGCCAGGGATTACATAATGGAAAGAAAGTCAATTCACCAAGAAGACATACAAATCTTGAATGTGTAAAAAAAAGGTCCTCACAATAGAGCTTCAAATTTTAGGAAACAAGATTTGACAGCACTGAAAGAAGTGTACAAATCCACAATTATATTTGTATATATAAACTCTTCTCTCCATAATTCAACCTCTGCTTTCATTAATCAACAGAATTAGTGGACACAAAGTTAACAAGGATATAGAAGAACTGAATAAAAGCATCAATCTACTGTATTATTTATTTAGTTATTTTTACATTTATAGAACTCTCCAATCAATAAGAGAACACATATTCTTTTCAAGCGGACACAGCACATTCACTGAGATAGTGTATATCTTGGGTTACAAAACAGACTGAAAAATTTTAAATGCTTGAAATCATACAAAATTTGTTTCATAATAGATTAAACTAGAAATCAATATCAAAGATTATAAGAGAAAATCTAAACAGTTGAAAATTAAACAATGTGCTTCTAAATAATTCATGGTCAAAGAAGAAGTCTCAAAGAAATTAAGGCAATAGTTTGAACTGAGTAAAAATGAAAATACGGTATGTAAAAATGAAAATACAATGTATAAAAATTTGTGGGATGTAGTTAAACTAGTTCATAGAGAAAAATACATAGCATTAGCTATTTAAAAATTAAGGAAGAAGGAAGACCTCAAATCAATAATCTAAGTTCCTACCTTAAGAAGCTAGAAAAGGAAAAGCAAAATGCAACCAAACAAGGAGAAGAGAGGACATAATAAAAATAAGGGAAGAAATCAATGAAATTTTAAACAGGAAAACAGTAGATAAAAATCAAACAAAAAGATGGGGTTTTTTTTTGTTTTTTTGTTTTTTGCGGTACGCGGGCCTCTCACTGTTGTGGCCTTTCCCATTGCAGAGCACAGGCTCCGGACGTGCAAGCTCAGCGGCCATGGCTCACGGGCCTAGCTGCTCCACAGCATGTGGGATCTTCCCGGACTGGGGCACGAACCCGTGTCCCCTGCATCGGCAGGCGGACTCTCAAACCCTGTGCCACCAGGGAAGCCCAAGATGGGGTTTTTTTAAAGATCAATAAAGTTGATATATTTCTCTCAAGACCAGAAAAGGATAAATATAATTTACTAATCAAGAATAAAAATGAGATATAATTACAAAGCTCACAAATATTGCAATGGTAATAAAGGATTCTATTAACAATTCTATGAATATAAATTCTATAACCTAGGTGAAATTGACCAATTCCTCAGAAACCACAACTCTAAAACTGACCCAGGTGACATAGGTAACTCAAATTGTGTCATAATTATTAGTAAATTAAGTTTATAGTGTAAAACCTTACAAAAAAGAAATTTCCAGGTCCAGTTACATACACTGGAGAATTCTACTTAACATATAAGGAAGAAATAATACCAATTCTAGATAATCTCTTCTAGAAAATAGAGGAGTGAATATTTCTTATTTTATGAGGCAGGTATTACTCTGATACCAAAGGCAGACAAAAACGATAGAAAGAAAAAAGAAAAAATACTACAGAACAAATCCTTCATGTACATGGACACAAAAATCAACAAAATATTAGCAAGTCAAATCTAACAATATATAAAAATAATACATGATGACCAAATGGGGTTTTCTAGGGATTGCAAGCCTGATTCAACTTTTGGAAATCAATCAATGTCATCTACCATACTAAAACATAAAGAAGAAAAAATATATATGCTCATACCAATAGATGCAGAAAAAAATTTGATAAAGTATAGCATAATTCATGATAGAAATTCTCAGCCAACTAAGAATAGAAGGGAGTTTCCTTAAGCCTATAAAGAACATACACAAAAAATCTAGAGGTAGCATGATATTTAATGTTTCTAAAATTATTATAGAAAGACAAACTAGAATTGTCAAAATGGTAGAATAAAGTTGGAGTACTCATAATACCTGATTTTAAGACTTACTGTAAAGCTACACTGATCATGACCTTGTGGTATTGAAGGGGTTGACACATAAATCAATGGGACAGAAGAGAATCTATAAATAGACCCACACATAGTCAATTACATTTTGACAAAGATACAAAGGCAATTCAATAGAGAAAGGATAGTTTTCTTAATAATTTTTTTTTGGAAAAAATTGAAATCCACATGCTAAATAATAAACTTCAATCTAAATCTCACACTTTATACAAATATTAACTCAAAAGAGATCATAGATCTAAATGTAAAACATTAAAAAATAAAACATTTTGAAAATCTCTGTGACCCAGGGTTAAGCAAGGAGTTATTAGACATTACCCCCAAAGCACAATCCATAAAATTTTTTAAAAAGATAAATTGAACTTTGTCAAAAGTATTTTTTAAATTAATTTTTGAAAGATACTGTTAAGAGAATGAAAAGACATGTCACATGTTAGGAGAAAATATTTAAAAATCACATGTCTGACAAATGACTTGTACAGAATATACATAATTTTTTTTTAAAACTCAACAACAAGAAAATAAAAACCTTTAAAAATGGGCAATATATTTGCATAGACACTTAGTCAAAGGGGGTATACAGAAGACAAGCACATTAAAAGATGCTCAATATCATAAGTCATGAGGGAAAAGTGAATTAACACCATCATGAGAAAACAGTACATAACTATTAGAATGCTTTAAAAAATACTGATAATACCAAGCTATGGAGAGGATGCAGAGCAACTGGAATTCTCATATATTGCTGATGAGAATGCAATATGATACAGCTACTCTGGAAAAAGTTTTGGCAGTTTGTTATAAAGTTAAACATACACTTATCATATGATACAGCAATCCTATTCCTAGGCATTTATCCTCGAGTCATGAAACCTTATGTTCACACAAAAAACCTGCATATGAATTTTTATAGCTATGTTTATAGCTGTCCCAAACTGCAAACAAGTCAAATATGTTTCAATGGGTGAAAGGACAAATTGTGATACATCCATACAATGGAATGTTTTTCAGTAATAAAAAAGAGAGTGAACAATAGATACACAAAACAATTTGAATGAATCTCAAAAACATTACACTGAGTGAAAGAAGCCAGTCTCAAAGTTTATGTGCTTTAGAATTACATTTATATGACTGTCTCAAAACAAAACAAATTATAGTGGTAGAGAACAAATCAAAGTTTGCCAGAGGTTAGGGAAGAGGAGAGGGTATGTCTATGAAGAAATAACAGCTTTGGGGGTGGTGGTGATGGAATTGTTCTACCTTGATTGTGGTGATGGTTACAAGAATCTATATGTGTGTTACAATTCACAGAACTGTATACCAAAATAAAGGCGATATTTAAAAAAATGTGGAAGATGGATTAAAGGGAGGCCAGACAGGGGTATTGCAACTGCCCAAACGTCTAGAATTGCATTGAATGACTTCAAATCTTCCAGCAGGGCGTTTGAAAATCTATAGGGATTCTTCATGGGACATGCTTTCATTCTGTGCAGAGAGACGTCCAATCCTTGGAGGGAAATTTCTCTAGCTGTAAACTCCATTAGGAAACCCATCTCTTTGAACGTGGTTTCCATCTTTGCGCAGGCGCTCCCCCTCCCTCAGTCCCAGTGTTCTGAGGAATGGTGAGCTAAACCAGCTTGAAGTTCTGTGAACAGGGAGGGTGAGGACTTGGCTGGCCCAGAGCAATAAATGATACAAACTCCAGGTGTTTTGTAAAGCGGTGACACATCAGCTCATGAAATGATACAATGCAGTGGGCTTAGGAGCCTGTCCATGTACACGGTGACATGATTGTGTTTTATGGACTGAAAAACGGTGTTACAAACTGGCAGGGATGTGGGGGGAGGGAATCAGGAAGAATTAGACATTTCGTCGGATCAACTCCACAGTCTTAAGAGAGACGAAGAGGACAATGATAGCTTTTGTGGAATTTTCTTAAACTCTGTGAATAATGAGATGTGATATGAATATGTTTTCTCCACAGCTGATTTGCTTGTGACATAATTAGGATTGTATTTATTCACTCATCTAACATTTAATGAACCAGTCCTCTGACATAGGCACATTGGGAACAGAAGGAAATCAGACTCTGGAGCAGCTCTGCTTACCAGGCTAGAATCTTGAAGTATCTCTGGGGTCAATGGGACAAAACATCTCATCTAAGCAAAAAGTGAAGTGAGACCACTTCCCCAGAGAGAAAGAGGCAGCTTGTTCCATTTTAACCAATAAATGTGATGTCTTCCATGGATAGTCAGTAAACATTATGGTTATTATCATGAGCTCGCTGCTCTGCTAATTACTACCTCTGTGATTCTGGGCAGGTAACTTAACCTCTCTGTGCCTTAGTTTCCTCATCTAAAGAATGGGGATAATGATTGCTCCTACTTCACAGGATAAGAATGAAGGATAAAGGATCTAAAGTCACAACACATGGTAAGCATTCAACAGATAGTAATATTTATTATCATACCCCAGCTCAATAATCTTGCACTTAAAAAACATTCTTTTGAGTTGCTCTCTTGTTTAATTCCAGATTTGCCCGTTTGTAGTAAAGGAAACTGGCTTTAGCACTGACTTTCTCACATCCTTATCCTATGATCTAAGAAAGCACCATTCATCTCTGGATCTCAGTTTCTTTAAGCGTAGAAAGGAAGAGGTCAGAAACTTGACCTAGATGGACACCAAGGGCCTCTCAAGCTCAGGTATTGTACACTCTTAAGAAGGGAAAAAATGACACAGGCTATGACTCTATAATAAGTATCCATTGCCTTAAGAAGCTGTTCCCCATTGGAGCGTATTTAGTAAAAAGACCAATATTTCCCTCTAGTGGTGAGCAGACAGCAGTGACTTGCCTTTCATGAGTGATTCTGTTGAAAGTGCTTTCAGTGTGGAGGGGACAGGTGGACAACTAAAATAGGCGATTCTAGGTGGTACATCGATGAACATTTCTTAATTTTATTATTGAGGATTTAAATTCAACATGTATTGGAAGAAACAGATGAAGCAGTGCATCAAACTTAGTGATTAGATGGATATTTTTGTTTGTTCTTGAAAAGAAAGGTGGCAATATACAAAAGGTAACTAATATATGACAGTTAATAGAGGTGGCAAAAATCTTGGAGAGGAAGTTGAGAAAACAAATTTTAATATAATTTTTACTTTTATCCAAAGTAAATATGCATGTGTTTGGAAAGGATCAAATATTTATATGACTTATTAAGACAAATAGTGGTCCTGCCCCACCTTAGACACTATCTTCTTCTTAGAGGCAACCACTTATAATTTTTTTAGCTAATTATTTGCATCCACATTTTCAAACGGCATGATTATAATTTTAGGTCTTTCTGGTTTAGACATTATACATTGACTTCCCTGTATACGGAAATTTGCTTTCTTTTATCCACCACCCCATCACTATCCCCTTCTTTTTTTCTCTTCCTATTTTGCATATTTCCTATTGTTTACCTTCCCCACATACTTACCAAGCAACCTTGTTTAGTTCAACACTCAGGGTTACATTATTACTGTGTATATGCTATTTTTCGTTGACCCATATAATACAATGTGATTGTCTTTACTTTCCTAAAAAATATTTACCCATGAAGTTGATTTTTTGTTTTTGTTCCATTTGCTTATTTCTATGTACTTATGATTAATTCAGCTCTGGGCTCCTGCCAGTTGTGTAAATCTCCTTTGAATACACACAAATACTTTAGACATTTAAAAAAAATGTCATCTTGTTAGAGTATTCCCTTCTTGCCAGCCCCTCCCTAGCCTGCTCCCTTTCTGGTCTGCTGCACAGATAACCCTATTATCTCCTTTCACTCTGGGGATTGATTTTTCCTCTCTCTTGTGTTGGTGTCACTTACTTGGATCCTTGATCTCATGGTATCCTCTTTCATGGTTTATGTCCTTTTTCAGATAAAGCAAATCAAATCTGCCAGGTGATTTCTGGGAAAGAATACATGATTGGAAATTTTAAGACCTAGCCTGACTGAACATATCTTTGTTGTATCTTCATATGCATAAGAGTCTTAGGGGACAAACCATTTTCTCTTAGAATTTTTAATGTGTTTCTCCATTTTCTTCTAGTTTTCTGTGTTGCCATTGAGAATTACAGTATTATATTAATTCTTGATGCTGTATCTAAAGTTTATCCCCTGCTCTGTAATATCTGGACCCTTGTCCGGAAGCTTGTGAAGCTTTTCTTTTTTTCTCCAATGTTCTGAAACTTCTTGGTGGTGTGTCTTGGTGTAGGTTTGTTTCTATGCACTACACCAAGCCCTTTGAAACAGAAACTCATGGGCTTCAGATTTGTGAAGGTGTTTAATTATTTCTTTGGTTCATTCTTTATCTCCAAATTTTCTACTTTCCTTGACTGGAATTCCTAATATTTGCATTGAATAGCTTTGATTTGGAACAATTTTTTTTCATCCATTTTCTATTTATTATTCTGTTCTACTTTTTATGTGACATTGAATTTTATCTTCAAAGTCTTCTGTTTTTCTTCATTTCTCTCATATTTTCTCATATTTCTCTATATTCTTTCATATTTCTCATAATTGTAAGAACTTTTTTGCTGCTCTTTGAGAGTTCCTGTTTCACAGCTTCCTGTTCTTGTTTTGTAGATTTCATATATTGTTTCATACCTTTGAAGATACCAATGATATTATTTTAAGTTTTTCATGTGTGATTTCTCTTTCTTCTAATTTCTTTTTTCTCTTTCTCTCTTTAGTCTCTGACTTTTATATTAGATACTTTTTCAATGTCAAGTGACCTTGGGTGATTTCCAATTTATAAGGATGTACACTAATATCTGATTAGAATTTCATGTGTGTCAGTAGGCTCTTTCACCATAGCAAGATTTAGCTGGCTGTTTTCATTGTCCAACCCCTGAAGCCAGTACTACTAGGTCTTTTCTCTTGAGCCTGTCCAATTGTCCAGAGAGGATTCTTTTGATCTCCAGAACATACATCCAGCTGCCAAGCACTCTGAAATCTCAGAACAAGGAGGAGGAAGGGACGTCTCCATGTCTCAACACTGAGTATGCAAAGTTTTACTTGTTTTCCCTATTTTCACTATGGCACCCCGTCTTTGTACTCAGTGGTGCCTGGTGTTTGTCTTCTCAGAGACCCTTTGTTTAACCTTCTTTAGGGAGTAAGCCCCCCTTTTCTACCTGGATGAGTATAATTCTATTTGAACAAAGGAAAGAGATCTAGTAATCTGATGGCTTTTCAGTGGTGTTTCAATCATTCCTTTCACATTTTGTCTCACCTTCTCTCCCATCTTCGGAGATATATGATGCTGCCGGTTTCTGAGGCTTTGGGGAGTTCTGTAGTGTAAATCAAGTTGCTTCTTGGCTTCCTTCACTGCCAGGTTAAGAGTCTACTTTTGTAGGTCTGCTAAGTTAGTTACTACAACTCAGGCATCTGCTTTCCATCTTCCAATATTCTCACTGTCCTTATGAACTTATACCTTTAAAAATAATTTACGTATGCTTTTAGTGTTTTGTTTCTTTTGAGGGGTAGGAGTGGTTTTGGAGAAGGGGATGAAAGTAAAAGTGTATGTACAGTGTGTGTTTGTGGGTATACATGTGTGTTCTATCTATTCCCTTTAGCTGGAAGTCTCATAATAATGATTTTTTAGAATTCATTTTTCATTTCCTGGCAAAGCGTTTTTAGCAGGAATCCTTCTACAATGTGACTGAAAAAAGAAATATTTGAAAAACAGCATTTGCATAAAATATCTCTGGGTGTTCTGTGAAAAACTCCTGAATATTGGGGATTGAGGTGTGATTATTATAGCCTCAGTGGAGTCATAGGAGGAGAAAAGGATTTTCCTAGAGTCCCCACTATTTGTCAGGCACTGTGCTCTACTTCTTAGGTTATATTAACACATTTCCTTTTAATGTAGCAACAATTCCATGAACTAGATATTATTACCCTTGCTGTACAAGGAAGGAAACAGAGGGAAACACATAAGCTAAAAGCAAACAAAAAAATCCCACACAGCTACTGAATAAAAAATAAAGGATTCAGCTAAGCTTTTCTTGAAAGTGAAGCCCATAATCTCTCCTCTCCAGCAAACTAAATTCATTGTGTGGCTGAAGTACGGCAAGGTGACTGAATAGTGCTATTATTTACAATTATCGAAATTCTTCCTTGTCACAAACTCATACTTGACTTAAAAGAAGGAAAAGGATCTCTGAGAGTGGGGTCTCTGATTGGGAACAATACTAACTCATTCTGTGACCCTGAGCACATTACTTCACATTCAGGGCCCCAATTTCTACATCAGTAAAGCAAGGTCATCAGAATAAATGGTCTGTTACATTCTGATGATCTATCTTGCAGATGGTGAGCTGGAGGTGCTGAGAGCTTCAAGTCAGAGGGGAAGTCAAATACTCGGCCACCCTCTAACTCTCTGTTTATACTTTTTGCAAGAAACTTCCCAAATGATAGTTCGACAGTCTTCCAAATGCCAATGGGCATGAAATATGGTTTTCTCCCAAGTCCCTCTTCAGAACTGAATCTCTCCACATTCCCTTCGGGGACTGCAAGGTCTTGTCTAAGCTCAAGGTAAATAAATACTACTCCAAAATGTGGAATAGAAATGGAAGTCAAAGGAGAGATTGGAGAAAGGAGGCAGCAAACCTTGGACCTTTTACCATATGGCCTCAACACTTTTGATTATTTTATGAATGCATGAGGTGACATGTTGGTTTCTTCAAAGCCATTCTTGTACATGCCTTTCAGGGTTATAATCCATGTGAATTTAGATAATGAGGTAATTGGGTTTAATGACTGAAGCAGTGATTCAGGAAGGAGTAGACCTCAAATTATTTATAATAATAATTGTTACTAGTACTTGTATGATATTACTAAAGCAACATTAAAATGATAATAATTTCCATTTGAGAAATGGAAGCAACTATACATATAATTTTTCCCAAGCCACTTGTGTCCAAATGAGGAATCTAAGATTCAGAGAGACAATGTAACTTGAGTGAAAATTTGACCAAAATTATGCTAATTCTTAATTCAATGTTTTTCATGTAATCCTTCATTGCTCCATTGCTGGTGGCATCAACCTATCTCCCTCTTCAAATGTTCTAGGTACTGATTTATAACTATGATTGATGTCTATATGATTGGATATTTATAGGTTTACTGATTACTTTGATTAATAATGATGTTCTAGGCAAAGTAAGTTTAGGTAATTAATAGGGAAAGTAGATCAAAGAAGGCAAGATGACATAATCATAATTTCAACATCAGAAGTCATCTACCACAATTATGATGGTATTAGTAAAATAAAATAAGAACATTTTATGTCATGGTATAAATATATTCTTTTTTTAAAAGTTTGTTTTCATTTAGTAATTTTATTCTCTCAGTTTATTCCAGGAATATTATACATCAGGTATTGTCTATGTTCTTTGGAAGGATTATCTCATTAGATTGTCATACATTAAATGAAGTAGGTATAATTATTAGCCCCATTCCCTGGAGCTCAGAGAGGCGGGTGAGTTTTTCAAAGTCTACACATGGTATTTGGCAGAGTTGGAATATAAACTTAGGTAGATCTTTTCTGTGATTTGGGGTCTTTACTGCTGAGCCACACTTTCAAAATGTTCCCTTAAACTGATAAACTTTACGTGAAGCACTCTGAAAAAAGATTTTACACATATTTAAGTGTGTCCTATTATTGCAATTTTTCCAATTTTATCACCACTATTTAATCCAAACCAAATGTTCCATTTATTTTGGTGGCTATTTGTTTAGCAGTATCTTCCTCAGCATCTTGATCTCTACTTTTATCTTTTTGTCAATGAGCAGTCTGTTGACACCACAGTGGTCTGTGATTTCTTAGGAGAGTCTTTTATAAATACTTTAAGAAACATCATTTTTTTGGTCCTGAACCAACTTATCTCAAATGGGGGTACATTGTAATATTTTACTGACACCTCATCCTCATCATATTAGTTTATATCTTAAAACCTGACTTCTCTCATCCTTCAATGTCTTTACATGAGAGAAAAGATCTAAACTCCATTTTTTGAGACTTGTGAAAATAAGTATGTTCTTCAACCTTTTTGTATTTCAGTTTCATTTGTTCAAAAATAGATAAGATCAAATAAGGTAACTCACTCATTCTTTTGTTCAAAGTTATTAACCATTAACATAGCTAATTACAATTAATTTTTCACTGAGTTAATAAATTAATTATTTAGAGTCAAAGAGACAAGGATTCGGGCTTCCCTGGTGGCGCAGTGGTTGGGAGTCCGCCTGCCGATGCAGGGGACGCGGGTTCGTGCCCCGGTCCGGGAGGATTCCACATGCCGCGGTAGCGGCTGGGCTCGTGAGCCATGGTCGCTGAGCCTGCACGTCCGGAGCCTGTGCTCCGCAGCGGGAGAGGCCACAACAGTGAGAGGCCCATATACCGCAAAAAAAAAAAAAAAAGAGAGACAGGGATTCAAATGCTGACTTTGCACCTTATTAAATGATTTTGGGAGTATTTTCTCATCACAATTTATGGAAAGTAGCACCATTGTCACTTCCACCCAGGGTGGCTGGGAAAAATGGGATCACATGTGGGGAGGAATAAACCACAATGCCTTCTATGTAATTGGTGTTAAATAATTGTTTTTCATTCATTTATCCAAACCTATTCACCCCCAAGCCTGCTTCTTTCCAGTATAAGACCTTGTTCGTGGAGCAAGCAGGTTGGTTATACAAGGTAAGCAGTTCCAACTGTATTGAAATCATTTGCCTGAAATGTTTTCTTTCCCATTCAACACTGCTTGTTTACATAGGGTTGGATCAAATGGAATAGAGAAGAACAAGGTGATTCATGATCTTCCTCCAAGGAGGCAGCTGCAACATAAACGATGTCTCAGGAAACAGAATAATCTGTTTGTGTGGCCACAACTCTGTGATCCCTGACCTGTCTTAATCTTCAGGGGTGGATATGTGTGGCACTTTTGTCCCTAGATGGAACTGAATGTTGAAAAAAAATACCACTCATTTCTGTATTTTTCTTATATCATTGCAGATAGCTTGAAAACCCTTGGTATATGTTTCAAATTTTTCTTCATTGAGCTCGAGAGTTCATATCTCCTGCTTTGCAAAAGTAACAAGGATTTTCATGAAATCCCATCTCTCTTGAGGATTTGGGATGCTCTTGGGTATCTGCCACAGTAAGAAAACAAGCTGAAGGAATGTGGAAACATGAAGCCATCTGGCTGCTGGTCCACTTTCACACCGGCTCTAGGGGTCACTGAGAGCCCTCCAAGTGCTGTTGAGACCCAAATCCAACAGGAAACGTTTGATCTCATCCCAGCAGTGCCCGGACATGTGTACTCAGATAGGTGGATTGCCTCCAAACTGGGTGAAGTCTTAGAGAATATTTGAATTGGGAAACTTGAAGGAGGTGTTTGTAAACTGATTTCAGCCCCCTTAGAACTATCAAAATGCTAAGTCCTAAGCACTTTGAATAATATCACATTTTATTATATGCTAGTTTTCTTAATTGAAGTATAGTTGATTCACGATGTTGTGTTAGTTTCAGGTGTACTGCAAAGTTATTTATATATATATATATATATATATACACATATATACATTCTTTTTTCAGATTCTTTGCCATTATAGGTTATTACAAGATACTGAATATAGCCAATTTTTTTTTTTGAGTGTGTGCCATTGGAAATTGTGAGAATTCAGTGTGGGAGGGTCCTTGCTTAATGTTAGAGGCATGACAATGGGTGGATGACGTATAATCCTTGTCTTCCAGTATCCCTGTGGTAGGCAAACAACTGAGCAGGCATTGGCAATATAGGGTGATATGTTATGACAGGTTCCAGCAGAGACAGGTAAAGACAGATTCATTCTTAGAAGAGAAGGTGTTTTCATCATGAAATGGGAAGGTGTTTCTGTTTAGCTCAGAAAGATCCAAAATGACTAGACCTGTCATTCATTCAACAAGTAATGAACACATAACTATGTGTTTTACTCTGTGTATTAGTCCCAGGTGAGCTGCCTTAAAGGTTGTGTTAGTCTGTTAGGGCTGCATAACAAAATATCACAGACTAAGTGGCTTAAACAACAGAAATTTATTTTCTCACATTTCTGGAGGCTAGGAAGTTCAATAGCAAGGTGGTGACAAGGTAGGTTTCGTTCTGAGCCCTCTTCTTCTGGTTTCTTGGATTGTAGGCCATCTCTCTGTGTGTTTACATGACCACCATTCTGAGCGCAGGTGGAGAAACAAGGGGAAAGTGAACTTTCTGGAGTCTCTTCTTAAAAGGACACTATTGCTACCAGGGTAGGGCCCCACTCTTATGACCTTATTTAACCTTAATTACTTCCTTAGAGGCCTCACCTCTACATACAGCCACCTTGGGTGTTAGGTCTTCAACATAAGAATTTAGGAGTGGGGTACAAACATTCATCCCATAATAAGAGGTGATGATAATTGGTCAATGCAAAGTGCATGGAAGTGATGTGTGAGAACCCTAAGCATAGTAGTATGTGTATATCAATGAGGAATTGGAGTAGCATTGCCAGATAAAATATAGGGCACTCAGTTAAGTTTGTATTTCAGATTAACAACAAATAATTTGTTTTAGTATGTCTCAAATATTGCATGTGACATAGTTATTCTAAAAAATCTATCTGAAATTCAAATGTAATTGGGTATAATGTATTTTGATTTGCTAAACTGTGCATGCCTTGATTGGAGAGCTGTTACATTCAGGACACTGTGTATGACATGGTAAAACTGGGCAGGAGGTGTGAGGAGTTGAGAGGCAGCTGGAAGAGCCTTGTTACAGTTTAAGGAAGCTTGGGCTCTGAGTCATCACAGCAACTAAGACCATTAACCTCTTCTATCAGAGGATATGGTGACATGGACCCATCTCTTTCAGCAGTTGCCTAGACAGTCACAAAGACCATGCACAATCCAAAACAAAGTGGCATAGTCATTTTTATTGAATCCTACTGTTACAGGCTGAACCATGTCACCCCAAAAGTTCAGATGTGAAATCCTAACCCCCAGTACCACAGAATGAGACTGTATTTGGGGCTAAGGTCTTTAAAGAGGCACTTAAATGTGTTTATTAGTGTGGACCCTTGTCCAATATGACTGGTGCCCTTACAAGAAGAGGATATTGGGATACAGACAACAACAGAAGGAAAATGATGTAAAGACACAGAGAGAAGACAGCCATCTATTAGCCAATGAGAGAAGCCTAGAAGAGATCCTTCCCTCATGGCCCACAGAAGGATTCAACCCTGCTAACACCTTGATCTTGGACTTCTAGCCTCCAGAACTGTGAGAAAATAAATTTCTGTTGTTTAAGCCATCCAGGCTGTGGTATTTTGTTATGGCAGCCCTAACAACCTAATACACATACCTTTAAAAAAAAAAAAAAAAAGAAAAATTGAAGATCATTTAGTGTTTGTATAAAGTACTATGTGAACCCATAGTGGATCTAAAGTATCAGATCCCGGAGCTGAAAGGGCTTTTATAACCCATCCAGGCATGCCCTCTACTTGAGTTTCCATTTAATGACGAGAAATCTGAGGACCACAGTGTTAGAGATTAGCCTATGAGTGTGGTCTACATTCAAAAGAGAACCTGAAAAAAAGACACAATTATAGGTAGGGAATATTGGAATGAATGTGTAAATGATGGTGAAACTGTTTACTCATGGGTAGGGAAGTGAAGTAGATTAGACCTCTAAAGACAGGACTGAATTTGCATGTGTATAGACCAAGCAATTGCTATAGATTACCCATACTTTACAGAGTTGTAAAAGAGCTTAAACACTAGGACAAGCTAGAATCAAAGTCTGCGAAGGTATGCTGTAAGTAGACAATGCATTTTGGTTTTCCATTGAAATACCCATTTTTCTCTACACCAGAAGTCCTAGGTATCAAATAACGTTTGGAAGCCGAATCTCATTACTTTGTGTTTCAGAGCTAAATATCAATGTGCATATTCAAGGGTTAGGAAACAGGCCATGCAGGAATCTAAAGAGACAAGGGTGTGCAGGAATCCAAAGGGACCGGGAAAGCCAGGGAGAAAGATATCTTCTCTCTGGCCAGTTTGTGTTGGAGAATTTACAGAATCAAACACTGTTAGGGCTGGCAGAGTCTGGAATATTATCCAACCCATTTGTTTTGTGGATTAGGAAACAAGAGGTGCCTATTGTTGAGGTGATGTGGTCCAGTCATGCAGCACTGGGCTGGGATACATGGGCTGCTGAAGCCAGTACAATGTTTCTACCATGACATTCTGCTGCTTTGGTGCCTTTGTTCTCTTCAAAGTGGTACTTTAACCTGGAAAGATCAAATGCAAAAATGGAGTGAAAGTTGAAATCAAGTGGCTTGGGTTCTGTTCACTGAACCCAGAAAGCTATTTCAGAAGCTCTACTCCCTGTGCTTATTGTTTTTTGGGCACTTTCTACTCTCCTGTACCTTTGCTCATGCCCTTTTTCTACCTCGAATGTGGTGGTTTCCACTGTCCCAGCCATCTTCTTTCCAAACCTGCCATTCTGCCCCAAACTCCAGAGGTTGTTATCAGTAGTTTTATTTGTGCCCAAGCTTTCTCTTCCTCTGTTAGACTCAAGCAAATTCCTTAAGGGAAGGATCCATATCTGATTAATCTTTTCTTACTTTTTAAGCCTGAGGAAAACTGTCTCTTTATTTCATCTCTGTGTATGCTTTGGGGGACTGTGACTATGTCCTGAGCAGCTAACATGGAGCCTAGAATATCGGAGGTGCTTATTAAATGTTGCTAGAGTGAATGACACTGATGAGTATTTCACTACACATCTTTGTTTAAAATTTTTGAAGAATTTGGGATCCTGTTGGTGACTGGTGGTGGTCTTGAAGGTGGAGATGGGAGATAATAGTGAAAGAATTGGGACATAACTCAAGAGCTAGGTGAAACCTCTTCCTCCTCTGACAACCTCATCCTTTAGCTCTTCTTCTGTAGCAGGGCTCATCTAAGCATTTTAGTTTGTACTTAATATGAATCAGTTTACTTAAACCGAATCAGAAGCAGACTCACAGATATGGAGAGCAAACTAGTGGTTACTAGTGAGAAGAGGGAAGGGGAGAGGGGCAATAGAAGGGTAGGGGAGTAAGTGGTACAAACTATTAGGTAAAAAAATAAGCTACAAGAATATATTGTATAACACAGGGAATATAGCCAATATTCTACAATAACTATAAATGGAGTGTAACCTTTAAAATTGTGAATCACTATGTTGTATATCTGTAACTTGTATAATATTGTATAGCAGCTATACTTCAATAAAAATGAAAAAAAAACTTATGCTGAATACTTAAATTTATACTCTCCCTGAATGAAATCAGTATTTAACTTAGCACAGATCTCTACTTAAGCTGAATCAGTACTACAGTTCTAATATACTTAAATTATTATTTTTATATATATATATATATATATATATATATACACACACACACACACACACACACACACACATTTCCTTTTTTCCAAACGGAAAAATCCAGGCCTAAAGCTCTTTAATACTGGGAAACTGTAGATTTGGTCTGACGCTCAGGATCTGGTAAATGAAGCTGGATAGCTAACCATTCTCCTGTGCGCTTTGCAAATGTTACATTTAGGATGTGTCATGATAGCCCAAGAGAATGGTGCCATTACTCTCATTTTAAAGATATTGGACCAGACTCTGAGGATGTGAGGGACATGCCCAAGGTCAGCCTGCTGATTGTAGGAGACAGACTGATTGTAGAAGTGAGGACCTTCAGATCCATGTCTCTGCTGCTTCTACTATCCCTCTTGTCTCCCCAGCTCTGAGAGATTGGCCGTATCTTTGTCCTGTGTGGAGAGGCTGTGGATGAGCCAAGTCAGCAAATGACCCAGAGCAAAAACAATCAGAAACAAAGCAGATACAGATCCTGGATGCTAGAACAATATTCCCATCCAACCTCTCTCTAAAAGTTACTTACGAGGTTCAGTGACTTCTTCTCTAAAATATCTACTGAAGCAGAAGGAGAGAAGGGCATGCTGTTGGATGATTTTGATTACATTAACTTATTTGTTCCCACCACACTCTGATGAGACCAATTTGATGTTCTTGTTTAACAGATGAGGGCACTGATTCTAATCTATAACAATAGTACTAGCTACTATTTGTTAACTATTTACTCTGGTCCAGGTACCGTTATAAAGATTTTACCTTTATCAGCATACTTAATCTTCTACAGAAATAAGATACCTTGCTGTTATCCTTGCTTTATAAGTGAGGAAACGGAAGCACAGAATGGTTACATCAACTATCCAAGTTTTCACATATTGTGAAATGGAGCCAGCTCAAGTAGGTCAGCTCCCAAGCTCATACACATAACCACTATGCAAAGATGTTGAATGCTTGCTTGGGGTGGGGAGGTTGGCGCACAAGAAGTAGTAGATAGTGGTCTGGGTCAAAGCCCTGGCTTCAAAGTTCACATACTTTTTAATATCCTACTACTCTAGGCCACATAAGAACATGAGTTTAGCGTTAGACTTTGGTTTCTTACTTGGCCCCTATGTGGTCCTAGACAAATCTCTTGATGCCTCTCTGCCTCAGTTTCCTCACCTGTTAAATGAAAAGACCATAACTCCTATTTCATTATGTTTTTTAAGTATTAGATATGATACTATCTGTGAATTGGTAAATTATCTGTCATATAGAAAACAGTAAATGTTGGTTGCAATTTTTGAAAAATTTCAATTCATGTTGTAACACTGGTGTCTATTAAGTCATAGTTATTTCCATTAAAATATGAGGATCAATGTAGTGGAAAGGGAACTAGCAGCCCTGGGTTTGTTCCTGGCTCTGAGAAGTGTATGTGAAAAAGCCACATTTTTTTAATCTAAAGAAATGGGAAACTTCAAGAAGCTATGTTTCTGGAGGAAGGTAAAACAAAAACTAGGCAGACTGTCCAAGGCACTTGCTAAATGGCAGAGGATAGATAGAGAGGGTGCATCCAGAGGCTAAGGCATGCTGTGAGGTATCCAGGTGAGAGTGGGATGCTCAGAGCAGAGGAGAGAGGAAGGGAAGTGAGAGGGAGAATCTGCTCTGCTCAATCTGCTCTGACTGAGGCAGATAGCCCTAGCTTCTTTGTCTGGGGCAGCTATGATGGCTGACATAGGTAGTGAAGTCAATGCTAAATAAACCTAACTTGAAGAGTATTTCTTGAGAGTTATAAGTTTTCCACGAAAAAAAAAAAAAGAAACTGTGTAGACATGTGAGCAAAAATGTCTTCAGAAATAACAAATAGGCATTGGCTATCAATTCCCTTAAGTGTACATTTTTTGAGGCACCAAGAAAGGTGCTTATATAAGTAGCTGCTTCTGATACAATATTCATTACTGTATTTATTAATACCCAAAACAACACATCTATGATGTGCCAATTTACTTAAGCACTAATTGAATCATTTGCAAAGCAGTAAAGGTAACACTTATTTGTGGATTGTCATTTGCGATAATAAATAAAAAACACAGTCTCAGGGCTCTAGTAGATGCTCAAAAATGTAGTATCTTTCTTATTATAATGATTGTTTCCTAAAAGTTAACCATCCCTAGTGTCCACCAAGTGGTTTGCCATGATGAAACCTGCTGCATCGTGGAGAGATGGAGAACCCAATCAACTCTTGTCAACAAGGCCCAGGATGATAAATTAAGATGAAGCCAGTGGGTCTGGTGTGATGGCTTCTTGGGGCTCATCTTGAAGTGCTTCGGTGAGGTCTGTTTTGTTTTGCTCTGTTTGGGATCATTTCTTTTGCCACTCCAGCTATGTAAAGATAATAATCGCACCAATAGAACTGGTGACCTTTCACCCTGTCTCCCTTTGATAAAGTCTCATTTTCTAGCAAAAGTATGACAAATGTCTCTTCCTTCACCTTCAGTAAACTAGCAGATAATCTGTCTATTATGCTTAATATCCTCTTACCCCCACAAGCCATTGGTATTTGGTTTGGATTCCTCTGAATGGGGTGAACATTATATCTCTAACCTATGAAAAAGCTTTGCTCCTTTGCAATGTTGGTGGAGCTAAATTTGTTTTCACAGCTGGTTGTACTTGGAGAAGGGTTAGCCGCCGTCTTGAAGGTTCTACCACACCAGTTCATCACTGAGCCTGCTGTGTGGTGGGGACTTTGAGCTGTTAACGGGAGGCGTGGAGGGAAGTCTAAATTAATCATTTATGATTTATTTATTCTTTTTCCATCATGGAGTAAAATGAGTAGATGCCAACTTTTCTAGGGCCAGGGCTGTCTAGATGATGTGATGTTTGATAACCGACTGCTAATATTTATCTGCCAACAGGACCAATCTGTGGGACAAATAACAGAGCCATATACTTACAGACCACTTCACACTTTACAGCTAGGTTTTCCTATTCTTGGCCTCAGTTGATACCTATAAAAATCCACTGAGTTAGAGGCTACATTCTTTTATGTCATCATTTCACAGGTGAGGAAAAAAGAAACTCAGAGGTGATTATGTGGCTTGCTGAGGTCACACAGCTTGTATAAATCAGGTGAGCATCTTGAATTTATAAATTTCTAAAACCTGTACTATTTTCATGGCTACACTGAAGGAGAGACACCATATGGGGCTTTCTCTCCCACAGAGACATCACTTGGGTTCCCTGCCCCTTCTCTAGCAAGGCCTCAAATTCTCACTATCCTGCCTTTGACTCAAGAATTTTAATCAGGCTTAATGATTATCTGTGTTACATCAGAAACTTGCTTGGTACTCAGGATATGGAGAAGAGCTAAAACATAGAAACTGCCTTGAGCTTTCCCTCTAGAGCAGCTCTATCTGATATGATAGCCACTAGCCACATGCGGCTTTTTAATAAATTTAAGTATTCAGCTACTCAGTTAAACTAGTCACATTTCAAGTACCCAATAGCTACATGTGACTAATAGTTACTATATTGAACATCACAGAAAGCTATTTGGGACAAAATTGGTATAGAGTGAAAACAAGTAAATGGGCCCAAGGAGGTGAATATATACTAGAGTAGACAGACTTGAAAACACAGCATTGAGTTTATTATGAAACCTGATATCTTTCCCCAATAGCACTGATTTCTCAGTTTCTTTGCCCTGTGCTGGTGAATAAGACAATGCAATTAAATATTTATCCAATCAACAAATATTTGAATGTCCAGTATGTGCACTGCTCTAGGCACTAGGCATATACTGGTGAATAAGAAAGACAAGATCCTGCCTTACACCAAGGAGAGTCAAATAGTTAAAGGAAAATGAACAAGAAAATATTATGTGGTAATGATTAGGGATAAGTAGAATTTAAAATATGCTGCTATTTTAAAGAGTGACCAGGTATGATTGAGATGGGGTGGTTCGGAAGATGTCTCTGGTCAGATGATATTTAAGTGGAGATGTAAGTGCAAGAAGGAACCAGCCATGAAAAGATTAGTGAAGAGCAATGTAAACATTGGGAACAGCCAGAAAGAAAATTCTTGGTGTGTTCAAGGAACTTTCAGAAGGAAAGCTTGTTTGGATCACAGTTTAAAAGTTGGAAAATACCCTGTGTTCATAGTAGCACTATTTACAATAGCTAAGACATGAACACAACTTAAATTTCCATTGACAGAGGAACAGACAAAGAAAATGTAGTACATATATACAATGGACTACTACTTAGCCATAAAAAGGAAAAAAAATCTCTAGGTCCATCCATGTTGCAGCAACATGGATGGACCTAGAGATTATCATACTAAGTAAAGTAAGCCAGACAGAGAAAGACAAATTCCATATGATATCACTTACATGTGGAATCTAAAATATGACACAAATGAACTTATCTACGAAACAGAAATAGACTCACAGACATAGAGAACAGACCTGAGGTAGGGGAGGGATGGATTGGGAGTTTGGGATTAGCAGATGGAAACTATTATATATAGAATGGATAAACAACAAGGTCCTACTGTATACCACAAGAAACTATATTCAGTGTCTTGTGATAAACTATAATGAAAAAGAATGTGAAATATATATATAATTTTATATAATTATAATATATATAATTATATATATATATATAAAACTGAATCACTTTGCTATGCAGCAGAAGTTAACACAACATTGTAAATCAACTATACTTCAATTAAATAATTTTTTTAAGTTGGAAAATAGCTCTAGATGTTGAAGAAGTAAGCAGGGACAAGCCAGAGTTAGGCGTTTGAATTTATCCTAAAGCAGTGGGAAAATTTTAAGGTAAAAACTTTAAAGTAGGAGTATGCTACGACCTAATTGATAACATAAGGGATGACTTTGCCCATGATACCTAGATTGGATCATAGTGGAGTAAGGGTGGTAACAGGAAAACTAGTTGGTAGACTATTAAAACAGTTCAGGTGATAGAAGATGGTAGCTTGGACCAGGGAGCAGCCAGGAAAGATAAGATGTACTTCAGAGGTAAAGTCAATCAGATACACTGATGCATCTACTCTAAGAGAAAGAGGGAATAGACCCTAGATATGAAGCTTAAGCAATGGGGCAGATGGCGATGCCATTTACCAAGAGTGAGAACTGTGGTAGGTGTACTAAAAGGAAGAGCCAAGGGAGAATGAGAGAGAACTGAGTTAAGTTTGAGATGTGTAGTCGGCAACCAGGTAAAGATACCAAATGATAGTTGTAGTTGTTTATATGACTCTAGGACATAAGTCAGGGCTGGAGGAAATATTTTGGATTCTTTGATATGCCAGTGGTGTTTAAAACTAAAACACTGGGTGAGTGAGAGAGTGAATGTTGAGGATAGGTGAAGTCCCAGAACTGAACTTAGGGTCACTCCAATATTTAGAGGTCAAAGAGAAGGAAAAGAGTCAATGAAGAAAAGCCCCATTGAGGTAAAAGGGAAAACCATAAGCATATATGGTCACTGAAGCCAAGAGAAGAGAGGGTTTCAAAGAGAATGGTGTCATCAACTGTGTCAGATAATGCTGAGATCAAATTCATTAAAAATGTGTTCTGACTATACAATTTTGTAATACAGAGGTCATTTGAAACCTTGGTAATTGAGGTCTTGGTGTATTTTTGTGAAATGATTGGAGCTTATAGAGGAGAGAGTGTAAGGTAAGTGGAGACAAAAATAGGCAATGTTTTCAAGACTTTTCTTATAAAAGAGAGCAGAAAAGAAATGGCAACTGATAATATATTTTATTATGACTCATGTATCCAAAATATCATTTTAGCACACAGTTGATTTTTAAAATTAATAATAAGATAATTTACATTTATATTAATTGAACCAAGTCTTCAAAATCTGGTGTGTATTTTACAGCATATCTCAATTCAGACCATCCACATTTCAAGCACTCAGTGATCGCATATGTCTACTGACTATTGTATTAAACATCACAGATATAGGGAGACCTGGAATCCCTGTTCCAGATGTTGTTGTGGTCAAGGGAAGAGCAGAAATCCCTCAGGAATCATCTCTTCCTGGGAATATTTTTCTCTTGTAGATGGGAATATGGTGTCTTATATAATTGCTTCAGAAATATTTTATTATTTAGTATCTTTATTTTATATAATATTCTTCTCTCAGATAGTTACACAGAAACCTCTGATAATAAAATTTTAAGAGATTTGGGGTCTGTGAGAATTTAATGCTAAAATTGACTTAAACAGTTAAAAGTGGTGTCTAGAACTTGGTTTATAGACGGGAAAAAAAGATCAACACCAAGGACTGCTTTTTCTGGTTCCCATAATTTAAAAAAATGTGGATTATCAGGATATGAGGGTGAATAGACTTTGGAGAACTCTGGAAAAGTCATTAATATGGTGGTTTTGTACAGTTTTTGTAAAAGTTGGCCTTTCTGAGTCCAACTCCAACCAGAATATTGGAGGTAGATAAAATCTCCATTTCTGAGTCAAGTGTCTGGGCTCTGCGAGTTTGAAGAGTCATCACAAATAGGAAAATGAGTTCAGGTAGCAGTTACAAACACAGAGCCTTATGCAGAGAAGATGTTCTTTAGAGGCTTATTGAAATGTATTGAAGAGCTGTAAAAAAGAGGAAAACAACCAAAACATTCTTGAAAATTAAAAAAAAATAGGCAAACATTTTAGAACATTCTTTCAATGTTTTGTATTTGTTCATTTTGACTAATGACATTATTTAGTCATTAAATAACTCAATGATTCTGCAAATATTTATCAAACACCAGTGTGTTGGCCCCTAGGCTAAGCTCTGGGGTTATGGAAATGAATGACAGTCCTTGCCTTCAAAGAGCTCCAAAGCTGATTGGAGAAACTGACAGACATTTAGGTAGAAGGTTACAGTACCTGAACAAAAGTAGGCACCAGTGATAGTAACCTATAAAATGATGCAGGTTTTAAATATGGAAGGTTTGAGAAAATGTCCATGGTATAATGTTTAACAATGTTTCACTGGTGAAAAAAAATAGTAAGATTTGAACAAATATTTTGATAATTTGTGAGTGCTCTTATTTTTCTACCCATTAATCTATGTGCCATTCATCTGTTGGGTCAATCAGTTTATTTCTGTAGATTTGTGCCAAAGTAATTCTAAAAAACAAGCAAAAAGGTGACCAATACACTGGGGTAGGGGAAGGTCAACAAGAAGGCTATGGTGTAGTCATGACTGAGCCAGAAGGTGATACTATAATCAAGGTCAAGAACTAGTCTTGCTGGGAAATTGGTTATATAAAAGAGACTAGAGCAAATAAATTAGTATGTCAAGGATAATGGGAGCCATGATTATTCTCACTGTTGAAGAAGGGAGTTAGAAATATGGAAAAGGGGGAAAGCTAGACCACCTTAAAGTTTAGATTAGAATTGGAGGTACTAGAGTAAATTCATGGTTATATATATATATATATATATATATATATATATATATATATACACACACAAATATAAAAGTAAATTTATATATATAAATATATAGGTATATTCATACATATTTCTTTGCTCTGTCTACTAAGAAGGCTTGAAAGTGATGAGACCCAAGAAGCATTGAGTACATTCTGATGTAGAGACTTACTAAAAGGAATGAGGATCCCATAGAGAAATGGATGATTTTGAGATTGGTCTACAAAAATACATGTTAAACATGGAACAACTTATTTTGACAGATGGTAAAGAGGTGTTCAAGGAATCATAATGGCACATCAAAGGGATACAGAAGTCTGTTTGAAGGGGCTTCCATTAGCCAAATTTAGGAAAAAATGAGCATCAAATTAATACTATTGAATTTCAATCCACTGAATAAAGTAGGAATCCATGTCTCTACTGATAAAAGAAATTAATGCAAAAAAGAGAAAGCTTTTCCTGAAGAGTAGAATTCCAAGTAATAAATGGATAAAATCACCATTTGATAACCATTATAACAATAACTGTTTAAAGTAAAAATCATCAATGGATGCAAAAACTAAAAGATGAAAGTTTAATGAGAAATAGGATAATTTCATAGTCTCAAAGTATGCCCTAACAAAATACTTACTACTTACAAAGAAAGACATAATTACTTTACAGGGTAGAAACCTAGCAGACACCAATTTAACCATATATGGTCATAGTTTCCTTTGTCAACACGGGGACAAATCAATATTGTATACCACCCATCAGGATACGGAGAGCATAGCATTATTTCTGTGATATTGCAGCTCCAAACCTAATTATGAGGAATTATTGTGTTAATTTGAACTTTCCAATTTAGAGGGCAATAATGTGTTTATGTAAGAGATTTTGCTTGTTTGTTTTTAGAAAATATATACTGGAGTATTTGGTATAATAGGGAACCATGTCTACAAATTAATCTCAACTGTTTCATAAAAAATCAATATGTAGGGGCTTCCCTGGTGGTGCAGTTGTTGAGAGTCCACCTGCCAATGCAGGGGACGTGGGTTCTTGCCCCAGTCCAGGAGGAGCCCACATGCCGCGGAGCGGCTGGGCCCGTGAGCCATGGCCACTGAACCTGCACGTCCGGAACTTGTGCTCTGCAACGGGAGAGGCCACAACAGTGAGAGGCCCACGCACCACTAAAAATAATGATAATAATAAAATAAAAAAAAATAAATCAATATGTATGCATAGGTGATGAAATAGAGAGAGAAAATGAAAAAGTAAATGTGGTAAATATCAGCGGTTGGAGAATCTGAAAGACCTCTTGTATTATAGTTGAAATTATTCTATTGTTTTGAATTCTTCATTAAGTAAAACTAGAAAAAAATTACAAACAAAAAAACCAACATGGGCAACTCTGGTGCTTGCTTAACTCCAAATTAACACCAATTGTGATTTTATTCAGATATCAGAAAAGGTAACTCAACTACTTAATCTAGAAAGTAGTCAATATGTCACCCAGTTCTGGACAATGAGATGTAAGAGCAATGACTGGGAAGCCTTTGGGGAAGGATTCTCTTCCATGAAAACAGGAAAGATGTGAGCCATCTCTTTGGAAAAGCATAACCTAGGATAATATCATTTAAACACTGTGTTAGATTTCCTGTGGAAAATGATCAGTTTGCTTATTAATATGTGGCTTCATAACCACAAGGATTGGTTAGAATTTTTAAGAAAACAGAAAGACATTTTGTCTACTTAACATCTCCTTGTTTTAAGATATTGTGGGCATTCTGAGGACTTTCAAAGTGCTGAATCTTAAGAACCCACTAAGAACACTTGCACAAGGCCAAGCTCAGTTTTATGTCTGTACTGCATCTACCATGTGCAGAGATTTTCAAGAAACACTCCAGAATTTTTGTAAAAGGACCCCTGATGCCTGAATATTAGGAATGCATTTATGTACCAGGATGTGGTCATTTGTAAAGACAAAAATGTTTTTACTGAATTTTTGTGTATTCATTTATAAATTTTATTAAACTTTTCAGAGGACCAATTTTAGTTGGGGTGATAGTTCCTGTTGTATTTTTTTCAGCTCTTCTCTTTCTTTATTATTTCCTTCTCTTTTCTTTCTGTTTATTTTGCTGTTGTTTTACCAATATGTGCATTAGAAGCTATATGTTTCCCTATGAATACTGTTTTGCCTGAATCCCACAAGTCTTGATATGTATTATTATCACTGAGTCCAAAATATAATCTAAATTTCCTCATGATTTTGTTTTCATTTTTTTACTGATATATAATTGACATACAACATTATATTAGTTTCAGGTATACAACATAATGATTCAATATGTGTGTATATTGCAAAGTGATCACCACAATAAGTTTAGTTCACATGCAACACCACACTGAGTTACAATCTTTTGATAAGAACTTTAAGATTTACTCTCTTAGAAACTTTTAAATATACAATACAGGATTTTTAAATTGTTATTGTTTTATCCAGTTTGTTTTATTTTTTAATTGAAGTATAGTTGACTTACAATATTATATTAGTTTCAGGTATACAGCCTAGCAATTCAATATTTTTATCAATTATACCCCATTAAAAGTTATTACAAAATAATAGCTATAATTCCCTGTGCTGTATAATATATCCTTGTGGCTTATTTATTTTATACATAATAGTTTTTTACCTCTTAATCTCATAACCCTATCTTGCCCCTCCCCCCTCCTTCTCCTCCCTGGCAACCACTAGTTTGCTTTCTATATCTGTGAGCCTGTTTCTGTTTTGCTATATATAATACACTTGTTTGCTTTACTTTTTAGATTCCACATAGAAGTGATATCATACAGTATTTGTCTTTCTTTGTCTGACTTATTTCACTAAGAATAATATTCTCTGGATCCATCCACATTGCTGCAAATTGCATAGTCCCATTCTTTTTTAATGGCTGAGTAACCTTATGTTGTGTATATATACCACATGTTCTTTATCCATTTGTCTGTTGATGGACACATGGGTTGCTTCCATATCTTGGCTATTGTAAACAGTGCTCTATGAACACTGTTGGTGGGAATGTAAATTCGTGCACCCACTATGGAAAACAGTATGGTGGTTTCCCAAAACACTGAAAATAGAACTATTATATAATTGAAAATTCTACTCCTGGGTATATATCTGGAAAAAAGTGAAAACATGATTTCTATAAGATACATACAATTCCCTAATATTCATAGTTGCCACACTACACATTACACCCCTAGGACTTTTTTTAAAATTTTATAACTGGAAGTTTATACATTTTGACCACCTTCACCCATTTCACCCACTCTCCACCCCCACCCCTGGCAACCACCAATCTGTCCTCTGCATCTATGAGTTTGGTTTCTATTTGTTAGATTCCACATATAAGTAAGATCATCCAGCATTTGTCTTCCTCTGTGTGACTTATTTCACTTAGCATAATGCCCTCAAGTTGCATATTTGTTGCCACAAATGGCAAGATAGCCTTCTTTTTCATGACAGAATATTTCATTTTATATTATATATTATTATATAATATATATTATAATATATATATTCTTGGCTATTCTAAATAATGCTGTAATGAACATGGGAGTGCATATATCTTTTTGAGTTAGTGTTTTCATTTCCTTTGGATAAATATCCAAAAGTGGAATTACTGGATCGTATGGTAGTTCTAATTTTAATTTTTTTAAAAAACTCCATTCCGTTTTCCATAGTGGCTGCACCACTCTTGGTGGGTTCACTGTTGGTGTACACACACAAATAGTGCATGAGCATTCCCAAGGTTCTTTTTTTAATCTAAAGATATTTCCTATCAATGCACCTGTCTTTTGTTCAGCACTTTGCAGTTTACAAAGATCTTTCAAACCTACTCTCTGATTTGACTTTCATAACACCCTCATGAAAGATGTGGGGCAGGAAGTTATCCATTCTGTGGATAGAGAATCAGATCCACCCAGAGGATGTGGTAAACCCTATACCATACAACAGGCATGTGGATGGGCTAGCACTCAAATCCAGTGCTTTATGATGGTGATTCTGATAATTCTTCTACATGGAATTAATGAGCTTTTATCATTTATTCATGATCTTTTCCTTGTTTTTAAATAAAAATAGTAGTTACTATATGTCATATAATATACCATTTAATGTTCTATGTATTTATATATATCAATGTATCCGGTTCTCACAAAAAAACTTTGCGTGGTTGTTATCATCATCTACATTTTATTGATGAAGACACTGAGGCATAAAGAGTTTAAATGATGTAAACGAGTTAAATGAATTATTAAATGGCAAATTTCGAATTCAGACCCAGGATGTTTTGCTCTCTAGTCAATGCTTTTAGCCATTACACCACATAGTTTTCTTAACAACTAGATGCCAATTTTAGGCTTAAAGATGCCCTACTCTATATAAAGAATGCCATTCTCTGTTCTCTACACTCATACTCTCTTTATGTTCTAGAATACTAAAGCATAATACCTGCTAGGTCTATCTATGTTGTTGAAAATAATTCAAGTCCTGCTATTATTATTTTTTTAAAAACACCCTGGGGGAATGAGCCAGCATTGCTGTCATTTTCTGACAAAGCAGAGAGCTTATGGCATGGCAATAAAGTGAAGTGCTCACAGGAATCCTTCTGCAGATCACTGGTAAAAAGTCTAGACACAGCATAAAAAAACAGATATTTAAAGGCACTGGAAAGTATCCAAAATCAGACAGAAGCCAGAAGATAGTTTGTTCTTAAGAAAAAACTTCAACAGGAAATGGAAATGATTGCAAGTTTGTGGCTTTGTTGTTGCAGGACACTCATAATGAGTTGGCAGCAGAAACTCACAACCTTATTACTCAAGGTGTAAAAAACAGAATCTAATTCCAGAAGAGAACTGCATCCAATATATGACTATACACTATGTGTAAATCCTTGTTTGATTATGCATGCTAGTGGATAGACTGAGGGGACTCAGTGAAAATGCAAGCAGAGACCTAATAGAACCTATCCTTAAAAGATAGAGCTTTACTGGGTGAGATCCATGAATGTCCTGTATTGTTTGTTTGTTTGTTTGTTTTAATGAATGCATTTTCCAAATCTGTAGGTCACATGACAAAAGCTAAAGCCTTTTTGGCTTTAGAGATCAGAGGACAGAGACTGCGGCAAACAGAGCAACTAGAAGAGGAATTTCCAGAGTTAAGCAAACCAAGAGAGGATAAACCCAAAAACCAAAGTACAAGCACTGCCTAAATCTTTGAAAATTACCAAATATAAATATAAGTGGGAAACACAAGGAGATTGGGCTAAAACAGCAACAGTTTGAAGTTGTAAGAAGTATGCAGAGATTTGAGATGCCACATATCATGGAAGAGACAAACATCACAGTTTTGGTCCAAGCAAGTTAACGACCTTCTTACTAAAACAAAATATAAAAGTATAACAATAGTCAGAACAATACAATGGAGTGCTAAGTGGCTATACTATAGTATCTGACTATCCAGTTTTAAATAAAAAACTCTAAGACATACACAGAGACAGTAAAGTGTGATCCATACTCAGGAAAAAGACAGTCAATAGAATGGACACTAAGCATGTCCTTATGTTATATTTGGCAGACAAAGACTTCAAAGTATATATTATGAATGCATTCAAAAAATAAAGAAAAAAATGTTCAAAGCATTAAAGGAAAGAGTATATTTATTCTCACGAATAAATGAGAAAACTTGAACAGAGAAATCAAATCTATATAAATAAATGAATAAAAATCTACAGCTGAAAAGTAAAAAAACAGAATGAAAAATTCACTAGACAGGTTAAAGAAAAGAAAATTCAGTGAACTTAAAGATAGATCAATAGAAATTACTTATTCCAAAGAACAGAGAGAAAAAAGGCTAAGGTAGTTGAGTGAGCCATGAAAAAAATGTCAAGCACTTAAAAAGAGAATAAGCTGAAAGGAAGGCACCTGAAAGTGAGATAATGAGAGATGTGTTGTTGAATTTCCCATTTCTGATGGGTTGGAAAGAGCATAGCTTCACCAAGAAGTTGGATACTGTCTATACCACTCATGAAGCTTCAGATTACCTTAGTTAGATACAGTCTGAACAAGTACTCTGTGCAATTCAACAGTTTAGGAAGAAATAAGGCATTTTATGTGCAAAGATTTGAGAAGTAAATGATAGAACTAATATTACTCCGTGTTGTACAATCAAGTGTTTGTAAGACTGTGGTGTCAGCTCCAACTTGTCTCTTTTCCCTGTATCCGTGCCCTTTGCTTTTTAACTTTGCAGCACACCCATACGAAGGGAAGCGGGCTGGAGGGATACTTTCTACTCCTTATCTTGTCATGAGACTTGATGTGGCCAAGCAGATGTTTGCAGAAATGAAGCAAGCAAAGTTGTGAAAGGTGTTTGCATGTTAGGCTTGCTTGCTCCTTGACTCCACCATTTCCTTGAGAAGAACATGCCTGGATTAACCAGCCTGGGTTAATATTGGGAGCAGGATGAAGGACCTGTGAGCAGAGCTGCGTCAATTAAATTGCCCCAGCCAAGTCTAAGCTTAGAGTAGAGTGCCACGTCCAACCTTCAGATGTATACATTAGCCCAGCCAAGATCAACAGTTACCGTGATGAGTCCAGGTCAGTCAACACTGTGCAATCCCACAGACCTGTAAACTGTAATAATAAATGCCTATTGTTTTAAGCCACTAAGTTTTGAGGTAATTTGTTCCACACAAGTAACTAACTGATAGAATATTTGAAAGTTTCAAGCACTGTGCTAGATGCTTTCCATATATTATCTTGTTTAACACTCAAATGATGAGATACTGTATTTTTAAAAAAATTCAACAGTACATTTTCAGATAAGAAACAAAGACCCCAAATGTTATTTCACTGTTCAAAGCCACACAGCTATGGAATGAAGCCAAGATTCAAATATAGGCAGCTCATATCTCATATTCTATGTACCTAAGAATTTGTGTCTGTTAGAGATTTTTCTATCTCCAAATTGTCAGAATTGCATGCTGAGAAAGGGAACTAAAAATAAACCATGCTGTAGGAATATAGAACATTTCAAAATATGTAATAACAAGAAATTTCTTTTTAATCTTTCTGCCTACACACTACTGACATATACAAACGTCATTAATACAAATGCTTAAAGTAATGAAATACCAACTTCTGTGCTTGCTTACATTCAAAGTGTGCCAGGAAAAACATATGCTTGCTGCCATGCATGGATATTAGTTCCTGGACCTTCAGGATGCCTCCTTCTAATTTATTTTCATCACTGGCAGTTTGAATCGTATCCCCCTTTTCCCCCCACTTTTATTCATCATTCAGCACCACTTACAAAAAGTGAGAAAAAAAAAAAAGCTCTCACTCCTAAAATTTCAGACATATGGTGGAAATTAAATAGATTCTATGGGGTTGAGGAGCAGGGGGCTTGAACTCTTGACTTGTTTCTACCTCCAAGTAGCTACAGGTTATCAGGCAAAGTTTTTACATCTCAGAGCCTTGATTTTCTTCCCAGTATAATGGGGTCACTACCAGATCTGGAAACCTATGAAACCCATTTATTTATTCATTCTTCAAAACTTTATTATACACTACCTATGTGTCAGGTACAACACCACTCATGGGAGATAGAAAAAGAAACAAAATAAAATCCTTGCAAGATTTCTCAGTCTGCGAAACAGGAAAGGAGCAAATAAGCAAATAGTTACAGAAAAAATGTAATAAGTGATCATTGTTCTTTTTGTTACAAAAACAGTATATTTACCACACATTTAAAATAATATGTTATTGGAGTTTCAGTTAAAGAATTTATTCTAAGATACAGTCTTTTTATATTAAGAGAATAGAACCAAAAATTTTTCACTAAAATAAAGTGTCTTTGACAATATTTTTATCACAATCTATGACTTCTGCTTTTTTCTCTCCTTCTTTAAACTCTAAGTGTTGAAGGCCAAGTAATGCCTTGACAGTATCTACATGTCTGTATACATGCATACATATACATTCTTGTAAACATGTGTGTATACATACATGTATGTGTGTACATAATGCACATAATAGGTGGAAAGTGACTTAGAAAAAGGTCAACAGCAGCTTTGGCTCTCAGGAGGAATGGAGAAATAAAACATGGCATGACAAAGTTATTGTTTATCTGATAGCAACACAAGTCTACAAATACTAAATACGCTAATTTCCTTTTCCTTTCTTTCTCAATATTTTCTTTGTGGTATCCTTGGAGAAGTTGGAAAGACTATGCACTTAGTCTTTGATGAAAACCTACTTTTATTATAACTGAAAGTGATGTCTGCATGATATTTTAGTTAAAAGTAAGTTTAGCTGTGACTAATAGAAAAAACTAAATGGCAATATTCTTAACAAGATAGAAGTTTGTTCTCTCAAGTGGGCAAGAATGGCTGATAGTTTTTAGCTTCAGCTATGTATCAGACATTATTCTGAGTACTTGCCATTTGCTGACTGTTTTAATTGTTACAGACCTCTATGGGATCTTGCTATCTCCAGTTTGTAAATGAGGAAAATGAGCCACAAAGGAGTTAACTTTTCCAAGATTTTGCAGCTGGTGAGTGGAGGAGCCGGAACTTGAACATGGGCTATCCAGCTGCAGACCCTGTGTTTCCACTTGTTCTCACTCAATGCCTGGAGGTCAACCATCCCCAGTGAAGTTGGGAGTCCACAGATTCTTTCTAGAGCAGCCCTTATTTTCCTGAAGCAGCATGGTCTCCACATTCCAGAAGCAGTACAGAGCAAGAGGTGAAGAATATCTGTGCGAGTAGTTTTACTTGTAAAATGATTTACACTTCCTTTGTTACACTTCTGCTGACATGTCTCTTTCACACAGTCACATCCAGCTGCCAGATAGCTTGGAAATGTAGTCTCCATTCTGGATCCTGGCCCTCAGGCTACAAATGTCTCATGACCAGGGAAGGAATAGAAATGGATATTGGGCGACAATGTCTTTTTATTGTCTTTACTTCAGAAATACTTTTTATAAAGGTTATACATTTGTATTCATGACTCTAAATTGTTTCTAGGTGGTCTGTTTAAAAAAACATTATTTTTCTTGTATGCTGAAGGAGACAACCATTGTTTTAAGAACTGGCAAACACTGTTCAACAGTAGGTGGGTCATCTAATTTATTTATGCTATTTTCTATCTTGTTAATGGGATAACTGAGCTGTGCCCAAACTCATATATAATCCTTGCTGTGAACCAAGAACTGAAGTGTCAGTGGGAGCCAGTGAGTTGACCACCCTAGATCTCTGTGAAAACCATCATAAAATAGTCAAATTGACAACAAATTATTATGAGATGGGCATGATATAAAATTTCCATGAAAATGACTCTTTTAAGAGTGTCTGTCAGCATTTTCATGGGAAATTCTAATTATTTATCCTTCATTCACAACCGGCTAGCAGCTTGCAATAAATGTATTTGATGCATATCCTCAGTAGCCATTTCCACAGCCAGTAAAATTTTAGGAGATTATAAATTTAAAAAAAAAAATGAAACAACCCTTTTTGTTTGTCTTTTCTAAATTTGTTTCCACTTACACAATAGAGTAAAAATAAAATTTCAAGTCATGTGAAAATTTTAACTTCCATTCTTAAAATGCATGGTATAAAGGATTATCAGGGAAGCAAAAATAGCATAACATAGAATGACATTACAGGTAACAAATAAAAATCACAATAATAAACATTATTAATCAAAGTTATCCTGTCAATGGGCATTAATTTCTAGGATGGATTAAAATATAAAATCAAACAATATCTGCTTAGAAAAATAGACACTATCAAAGAGGTTCAGAAAAATATTTAAAAAATGAACAAAGTTCTATTTTCACTCAAGTTTAAAACAAAAGGAAAGTTAAATTAACAATATTAATAGATATTGTTATTAAGTCAAGATGAAAGATATTCAGTAATGAAGTTTTGACATCAGTTATAAGTTAAATAGCACATAATCTAAATACATGAGTAAACCATGTTAAACAACTGAGAAGAAATGGAGAGGGTAGAATTGCAAAAGGAGATTTTTGCTTTAATGTGATTGGATAAAAATGGCTAATAATACTGAATTTTTTCAACATGCCAGTCTTTTTTCCCCAAGCCACATATGAGCTAGTGCATATATCTTCCCAATAAACTTATGAATAGACAGTAAATATGATATGTGGGAGAAGAAATTATATTGTTAATAATACTGAGCTAATAGTTTTCTAAGAAACTCTGTGGCTCATTAAGAAGAATTACATTCACTTTTCCAATATGTAGATTGGATTATTTACCAAAATTAATCACAACAAAATCTCAATATATTCAAAGGGTAGATATTTTATGTCATTTTGACCATCGATTATTATGTTTAAGCCCCAAACAATGAACATTTAAAAAAGAAAAATTTCTCAAAAATGAAAGCTGGATCATAGTGGCTAACTAAAGACACAATAAAGAAAAAATTTGAAAATAATGAGTAGGATATTATATTTTAAAACCCATATCAGAGTAATTGAAGGTTTGTCAGAGTAATTGGAGGTCAGTTAACAAATTTATTTTATTTTGAAATAAGGATAGGTACGTTTTATTATTTAACTTATAATATTAGATTAAATAACAGGTCATACATTGCTGATGAGAATATAAAATAGTGTAATGTCTTTGAAACACAGTTCAGCAGTTCTTTAAAATGTTACCATATGATCCAACAATTCTACTCCTAGGTATATACCCAAGATAATAGAAAATATATCACCTAAACTTTGTACATGAATGTTTATAGCAACGTTATAGAGAACAGTGGAAACAACTCAAATGTCCATAAAATGATGAGTTGAATAAACACAATGTTCTATATCCATACAGTGGAATACTATTTAGCTATAAAGAGGAATGAAGTACTAATGTATGCTACAACATGGATGAAGCTTGAAAACATGCTACATGAAAGAAGCCAGTCACAGAAGACCACATGTTGAATGGTTCCATTTATATGAAATGTCCAGAACTGGCAAATCCATGAGACAGAAAATAGATTGGTGTTTTCCCTGAGGTAGATGAGGAAGAGTAGAGAGAGAATGAGGAATGACTGCTAACAGGTAGGGTTTTTTTGGGGGGTGAGGAAAATGTTCTAAAATTAGATTGTAGTAATGGTTGCACAACTCTGCAAATACACTGAAAAGCATTGAATTATACACATTACATGGGTAAATTCTATGGTATGTGAATTATATCTCAGTAGAGCTGTCATAATAGAGAGAAAAAAATACAGGAAAATTAAAACATAGAAGATTTGTATCTGTGATTTCCATTTTTGTTATAGAAATTGCCAAAATAAGCCTTAGTTCTTTTTTTTGTGTTTTTTTTTTCACTGTTGTTGTTTTTTGTTTTTTGGTCACGCTGCGCAGCTTGTGGGATCTTAGTTCCCCGACTAAAGATTGAACCCGGGCCCTTGGCACCATGGACCACCAGGGAATTCCCAGTCCTTAATTCTAATCCAGTTTATGCTTTGATCCACGTCTCTGAAAGGGCTTCATCCCAGGCCTTACCAAGAGTAGATGCTTGGTGAGTGTGTATTGTTGACATGTATTAACTGATAACAACTTACGTCAAAATGATTTGAGGATGCAAAATTACATACTGAAGGGCATTTTCTTTTGGTAAGCATTTAAAGGCTTGGTGATAAGAGCTTGAAGTGGAAACTCTGCCAGCCTCTGATGGCTTAAAGTTCTGGCAAAGCTTTATTATATTCCTGAATACATACTTTGTGTTCCGAGGAGTTTCAGGATAAAAAAAAAAAAAAAAAAAGGGCTTCCCTGATGGCGCAGTGGTTGAGAGTCCGCCTGCCAATGCAGGGGACACGGGTTCATGCCCCGGTCTGGGAAGATCCCACATGCCCGTGGAGCGGGTAGGTCCGTGAACCATGGCCACTGAGCCTGTGCGTCTGGAGCCTGTGCTCCGCAACGGGAGAGGCCACAACAGTGAGAGACCCGCGTATTGAAAAAAAAAAAAAAAAAAAAAAAAAAACTAGAGCAGGAATTCACATTTTACATGATAGGAATCTTTTTGTGAAACAAGAACAAAACTGATTCTTTGGAAGAGACAGTTTTATAACCCTTTTCTTGTTTTGTGTAAACACTAAAAGGACTGCTTGATAATATCTGTGAAGGGGAAAACAACAGCAGAAAAGCAAACAAAACAAACAGGTAATTAACAGAGTCCCAGATTGTTGGTAGATCAGAGGTGCTTTCAGCCTCAGGTCAACAATTAAATATTTCTTAACCAAATGCCATCCCAGCTAAACCCTGCTTATGGGATTCATATGATGATCAAATAATGTAACACACATGGAAATCTTTGGTGAGCTCTAAGGTGCACTAAAAATACAGTCTGTTGGCTATTTTGTCTTCTTAGATGCTCTCCTTCAAAGTCATCAATTACAACTTATGATTAAGTGGTTCATGGACTGAAATTTATTTTCATATGGATTAGACCAACTGAAGTTCAGCTCTCCTAGTTTATGAGCATTTTTGTCCCAGTTTCTTAAGTATTTATATAGGTACTGATATATAGACACATACATGTGTGTGTAATATAAGGATATACACTTACTTAATCCTCCCAACAATTGTAATATGAGACATGGACAAGGAAGTGATTGATTTTGTGATAAAGTTGAGACAAGTTGCTTTCCTATACTGTGGCACAAATCTTGTATTTCTTACTCTTATCTTGGCCTTTTACTCAATGTCACATTGCCTCCTTGTATCTATGGCACATCCCTATTTTCTCACTCCCTAACCCTCTGTCACCCTTCCTATTCCCCTCTATACATACCCATATACATAAGGAAATAAATAAAAATATTTAATGCTTTGCTTCCTGTGTCACCCTCCCACTGTATATCCAAGCACACACACAGGAAAATCACAGTTCAAAAAAGTTTTAATACTTTGTTATGCAGAGATGCAAAGATGAATAGGACAAACTCCTCGTCCCCAGTTAAGATGATGCCTCCACTCTCACAGGGGAGAAGAGACAAGCCCATGAAAAAAGATAAACAGAAGATTCTTTCTTCTTGGATTCTTTACTTTTGGACACACTTCTATGAAATCATGTTTTACTGTGTTTCAATGAGAGTGTATCAACCTGTGTTGTTTGCAAGGCCATTATTTATCTTTCATATTGTTTATCTACAAATGCACCCAAGTGCCTGACACTTAGAAGCATTTTAGTAACATTGGTCTGATGGCATTTGTAGGTGTCTATTTTCTGAATTAATAGATGGATGAAGTCATCATTTAACAAATAACACCAGTACAGGGACTTCCCTGGCGGATAAGACCCTGTGCTTCCACTGCAGGGGGCTTGGGTTCGATCCCTGGTTGGCTGCCTCACAGCGTGGCCAAAAAAATAAATAAATAAAATAAACAAGCAAATAAATAAACAGCCATACCTTATTGTCTAATAGGAGAACTCTTTCAAGAGATATATCATTATAAAACAACAACAACAACAACAAAAAACCCCAAAACAAATAACACCAGTACACTCTATTGCTTCCTCAACATCTCTTAATATACAGTCAAACTTAATTATAATGTAATCAATTTAGTAGATGTATATAGGCATAAGTATGAAGAGTGTGGCAAATATTGCAGTGGAGACAGAAACTCAGATATAATCTGGAGCAATATACATAACACAATGAATATATCTTTATAACTGAATATGAATATAACAATAACAGGGAGGAACTCTCATGCCCAGGACTGCAATGACTTTCACCTTTCTAAAACTTTCCTTGTGTAAGAGAGTTTTATAATGCACAAAACCAATATTGAAGTAGCATTTAAGTAATGTTTTCTTGTATACCACACCTGGATGGATGAAAGTCTGGCTATGAAAGAAGTCTACATGAGGTATTTCTTGACTCCCGGCTCCAAATTCTTGTCTGAAATCATTAGGTAGGGGCTAGCTAGTCTAAGATGACTTTCCAGAACATTTTTTTTAACTTGGGATTTATGTTAGCAATTACAAAAGGAAGTTTAAAGAATGTGTGAAGCTATAATACGAAGAAAGTATTATACATAGTTTTTTACACTTTCGCTAATAAGGATGACATCTGCATGAAATTATGGACATGACATCATGGGACTTTATCAACAGTACTGGGAGCTGGTGAAATGCAAATCAGGAGAATCCATAGAACATTTCTTTCTAGCTCTAAATCAAAAAAGAATGCTATTTTTCTATCATCTGTTGATGCTTCTTTAGTTCTCACCTCTATTTTTCGAGGTCAGTCTGCATTAGTAGGTCACAAAGTTTGTTTTTGTCATTTGTACAAAATCCACCCCAAACATCTACTTAAAAAATGTAGTTCAACTAAAAATAATTATTTATCTCTGGCTGCAAATTATTTACCACATCATCCCTTTGTGTAAGATGCCTGAAACATGATGGATCTAGAGAGATGGGTACCAAACAATTGCAATCCAATCAAAGTGCCCTGGTGGAGTTTGTATGGGGGTGAGAGAGTGCAGAAGAAAAGCAGCTAAGCCTGCAGTTATCCAACTGTTTGAACCTTAGCTCAGGTATACATAAAAAAACTTTTTTTATCATGATGTGAAGATTAGAGACAACGTGTATAAAATACTTAGAAGAGTCCTGCTATATAAAAGGTACCCAATAAAGGCTTATTATTATTATTATTTGGAAAGCAGATTATGACCCCCTCCTCTTTCCCCTAGTACTTACATGTAACCACTCTTGCCAGGTATTGAAGGTATTAATTAATCTCCCCTGATTCTGAACCAACTGTGACTGGACTCATGTACTTAGAACACAATATAATGTACACTATCACTTTCTTACTGGTGAAGCTTGATTAGGGACTGTGGGGCTTTCTCTACTTTCTCCTACCCTTCAGTCAGGCACCTGGGATCTGCCTATAAGGGGAGCAGACCTCTGCCCATGCAGTATCATACAGCAACATGGGGAGTGGAGGTCTCCCCTGCCCCCATCAGTGTAGAAAAGATTAAGAGCTCTCCAGATCTGGACATTCACTCATGCTAACTATCCACTCAGATAATCATTGCTCCTCTTATACAGAGGAGTCAAAAGGGGGAAAGAATAGCGTAGAATTCTTCTCCATATTTTCCAGAGAAGGCTGAAATCTTGGCAGTTTTTGTCATTTTATGGTTTGATGTAAAAATACAGTGAGAGGAAAAGAAAGACAATCTATTGGGAAGCTTTCATCAGCAAGTAATAGAAATTTAAATTTGAACAGACTTGAAAATTATGGAAACATAAATTCAGATGAGAAGGATTTCAGAGGTGGGTGAGCTTCAAGACTGGTTATCCAGCAGTCCTTAATGATATCATCAAGGTCACTCATTAGTCCTGTCCCAAGGTAAGTTCTCCCATGATTATAATATGCCTGTCAGTAGCCTAGAGTGCAGTTTTGTCATTCATAACTTGGAAAAGAGAATAAACTTGGTTTATAGTCATAAAAGTCAGAAAACATTTCTCTTAGAAGCCCCAAACAAGACTGCTCATCTGCCCAAAATGGTTTAGGCTTTCTTATCACAAAATGATTTATGAGTAAGAGACTTTAGACTAATCAGCTAGAGTGGAACAGATATTGGGAAAGTAGCACTTTGTTACAGAAGAATTCTTCTAAAGCTTGAAGCTTATTTGCTGGATTCTGGTATGTATGGCTTATCTCCCTGGCATAGCAATATTCAACTAAGGTGTGCCAACAATTTATGTAGCTGGATTATCTATATTCACCCCTATTGTATGTTATAATTGGTGTTCTAGAGAAGCAGATGAAAGCTAAAAGAGGACATGTTCTTGAGTCTTTATTTGAACGGAAAATCTGCTTTCAAATATTGAAGCAACTGAAAAATAGACTGTCACTTATACAGTATATGATCTTTTTATTTATATCAAATAAACTCAAGTGTGCATTTTCTGAGGAAATTTTATTTTTCTACAACCTATGTAGTATTTTGAAAAAGACTTATTATATCCCTTTAAATCACCCTTGACCACACTCTTCCACTTGATGTTTTGGTTAACAGAGATGCTGATGTATTTTTGCAGGTTTATGGTACACTTGAACATTAGCCCCCTGGGGAGCTTAATGGTTGTGTTCCATTTCAGCAATGCTTAAGTGGGAATTTTTTGATCCAAAAAAAAATGTTTTTGCTAAAGTGGGAAAGCTTTTTGGACATAAAATAATACTCACAAAATACATGAAAGACTATAGTGCAAATGATTCTGAAAAACAGAGATTGGGTTTTCTTGGAAATTCACATGGCTTCAAAGTTAAGAAACATATTGCACACAATGTACTTGGTCAGCTCTAAATTGTTCCTTAGGGAATAAAGGGTTATATATTTTAAAATACACTGTTTCAAAAACAATTTACCAAATTGTATTAATATTTTCTTTCTGAAGTTGAGCCATTTGTTAAGCAAAGAATGTGGTTGGCAATAATTTTATTTGTAAACCATTGGGAACTGCAGTTTCCAAAACATGTTAATTTTGAGTCGATTAAAGGGAAAGTTGTTCTGGATGAACTTCTGAGTCAGTTCTTGATGAAAATTACATTATTTTGTGAGACATCTAAAAGGAAACACAATGCTATCCTCCATCACACCTAGGAAGATATTACTGAGCTCTCCAAGAACGCTTAAGCAGGATTTAAGGACTTGATGCCTCCAATGAGCTTAGCTTGCAGGCCTCACAGGTTGGTTTGTTTGGGTTTAGAGCATTTTGTCCTTTGTGCTGAGAGAGTGCTACTCTGACCACAGCTGATGCACTGTGTTCAGCATGAGAACTGAAGGTAGTACCAGTGGAAAAGCAGGGCATCTGTATGATCTGAGCTGGCTTGTTAAGGATGCTATGTATTAAGAGTTTAGGTTTATAAGATGATAAGGAATGAGACCTTCCTCTGAAGTGATCAAAGGGAAGGCTGTTCCCTTGAGATCAGGTGGTTGTTGTTTCCAACAATGCTAAATTTTTCCATTCTCTGTGAAGAATTCCTATATGTGCCAGTTTTGCTAAGACTGAAATCCAAGTTACTGTTACCAGTGGAATGATGTATCTAACCACCAGTCTTTCCATGTATTCCTGATACAAATTTTTATGCACATTTTTGAAAATCTAATAAAGCTGATCATTTCCTATTTTGTAAGAATTTTTACTAATGTAGGAATAGTTTTATGTTACTAATGTATTATAAAATAATATAAGTTAAAAAAAATAAAAGCAAGGCTAGTTCATCTCTAAGAATGCCATAATGGGCATGTGGTAAGTTTTAAAATGCTGGTTAATACTGCAGGATTTTCTTTTTTCAATGTTCTTTTAAAAAATCATATGATTAATTTAGAGTGATAATAGAGGTTTTTGTTTGTTTGTTTGTTTTTATTGAATCTAAACTCCTAATGTATGGAAATCTTCTATAACAGCCTTTTCCACTTTTGAATGTATTCAGGTCTGAGATGCACTTCAAGTTGTTGCTCAATTCCAGATCTTCCTTAACACTTTTCCAAGCCTATTCCAGAGCAAATAACTTTTCTAGAAGAGAAGGCTAGAATGGACGATGACTAAAGTCATGGCCAGCTAAAAGACCACGTGGTATTATGATCTTCTATGACACTCTTATCTAACATAGGCAAATGCAAGCATTGAATATTCTATCCCTAGGACACACACACACATCTTTGCACTTGTTTATATTTTGCTCCTCATGGCTCCCTTTTCTGTGTTCCTACTTTATATAACACTACACTGCACTGATATTTCTTCATGAGTTGGTTTCCCCCAACCAACTCATGTACAATGCCACATGGTTGTTAATGCATTTATATTCCAGAAACTTAATAGTGCCCAAAACAGAGCTCAAACTTTTTGGGATAAATAGTACTATAGGCTGAATGTCTCCCCCACCCCCAAGCCAAATTCATATGTTGAAATTCTAACCATCAATATGTTGATTTGAGGAGTTGGAGCCTCTGGAAGGTAATTAGGTCATGAAAGCATAGCCTTCAAGAATAAGATTAGTGCCCTTAAAAAATGGACTCCAGAAAGATCCCTTGCCCCTTTGACCATGTGAAGACATAGCAAAAAGACTGCCATCTGAACAAGAGCAAGCTGGCTCTCACCAGACATCTAATCTACAGGTGCCTTGGTCTCAGACTTCCCAGCCTCCAGAACTGTGAGTAATAAATTTCTGTCCTTTAAGCTACTTAGTCGATGGTATTCTTTTATAGCAGCCTGAATAGATTGAAAGAGAAATTGATATCAAGAAGTGAGGTGCTGCTATAATGAATACCTAAAAATGTGGAAGTGGCTTTGGAACTGAGTGATGGGTAGAAGTTGAAAGAATCTTGGGGTGCATTCTAGAAAAATCATTCATTGCTGTCAATGCACCATTAAGGACGGTTCTGGCAAAGGTCCAGAAAGAAAAGAGGAGAGCTGTAGAGAAAGCCTCAGTCTTTTCATAGAATACCTAAGTAATCTTGAACAGACAGTTGTAAACTGTACAATCAAGGCCATTCTGATGAGGACTCAGACAGAAATAAGGAACATGCTGTTGAATAAGGAGGAAAGACCATGTTTGTTATAAAATGGCCAAGAACTTGTCTGAATTGTGCTCATGTGCTTTTGTTTTGTGCAAGGTAGAACAACGAAATTGGATATTGGCTGAGGAACTATCTAAGCAAAGTATTGAAGGAGCAGCCTGGTTCCATCTGACTGCTTATGGTAAAATGTAGGAAGATATAAATGATTTAAAGTTCAAATTGTTCATCAAAAGGGAAGCAGAACTTAAAGCTTTGGAACATTCTCAGCTTATCCATATTGAAAAGAATGAGAAAGCCTGTTCAGGAAAGACCTTTAAGGGTGTGGCCAAATGACCACTTGATAAAGAGATTAGTCAACAAATAGATGGTCATTGAAGAAATCCCACAGGTGAAATTGATTAAGAAAAGTATGTAGAGCAGAATTTGAAGAGGACAGAGGTCAGAACTCTCTGTCCTATGAACAGATAAAGGTAGGGTAGAAGAAATAGAGTCCACAAAGGGACTGAAGAAGAAATGAGCATAGAGGCAGATGGAGTAAAAGTGTTGTCACAGAAGCCAAGGGAATGTAAATCCCAATATACACTAATATGTATAAAATGGATAACTAATAAGAACCCCCTGTATAAAAAATAAATAAAAATAAAAAAGAAGCCAAGGGAAAGTACTATAGTCTGAGTGTTTTTGTCTCCCCAAATTCATATGTTGAAATCCTAACCTGCAATAATGATGGTATTAATATGTGGGGTCTTTGGGAGGTAATTAGGTCATGAGGATGGAGCCCTCGTGAAAGGGATTAGAGCTTTTATAAAAAAGACCCCACAGAGCTCCCTCATCCCTTCCACCATGTGAGCATACAAGAAGACTGCAACTGGAAAGAGGGTCCTCATATGACCATGCTGGTACTCTGCTCTCAGAACTTCAGCCTCTAGAACTGTGAGAAATAAATTTCTGTTGTTTATAACCTACTCACTCTTTAGTGTTATAGCAGTCCAAATGGACTAAGACAGTAAGAGAGATGGGTAGATTTTACCCAAAGCAGCAAAGTAAGGTAAAGTTTAAAATGAAACTATAGACTTAGAGGCATGGACATATATACACTACCAAACGTAAAATAGATAGCTAGTGGGAAGCAGCCTCATAGCACAGGGAGATCAGCTCGGTGATTTGTGACCACCTAGAGGGGTGGGATAAGCAGGGTGGGAGGAAGGGAGACACAAAAGGGAAGAGATATGGGAACATATGTATATATATAACTGATTCACTTTGTTATAAAACAGAAACTAACACATCATTGTAAAGCAATTATACTCCAATAAAGATGTTTAAAAAAACTATAGAGTTTTGTAATTCATGACTTTTGCGGAGTGATTTTAACGTAGAAGTGGGGACAAATTTTGATTTTAGTAGGATAAAGAGTGTATGGGATTTGAGGACTGGAGACAGAAAGAGCAGTCTCATACTGAGGAATTTAGCTGTGAGGAAAGGAAGGACTTAGAGGCCCAGAAAGGCACTGCTGCTGTTATTTTAAATGTGGGAGCCTGGAGCATTTACATTAGCTACAGAGTAGGAACTCGTAGAAAGGGAAATGTTAAGTCAGGTTCTGGTCCTAGATCCCAAAGGAAAGATAAGAAGGATCAAATAAAAAGGAATGAAGAGGGATTTACATTTTCATTAGTTTCCTAGATTGCCGTAAACTGGGTGGCTTAAAACAACAGAAACTGATTCTTTCATAGTTTTGGAGGCTAGGAGTCTGAAATCAAGGTATTGGCAAGACCACGCTCTTCTGAAGGCTCTAGAAAATAATCCTTCCTTACCTCTTCTTACCTTCTGGTGGTTGCTAGCAATCCTTGGGAATGCTTGTCTTGTAGCTACATCACTCCAATTTCTACCACTAACTAGACATGTCTTTTTTCCCTCTGTGTATGTCTGTCTTGGTCAGTCCAGGCTGCTTTAACAAAATACCATATGCTGGGTGGTTTCAACAATAGAAATTAGTCCTTATAGTTCTGAAGTCTGGGAATTTCAAGATCAAGGTGCCAGCAAGGAAGGTTTCGTTTTAAGGACTCTTCTCTTGGCTTGTAGGTGGCCACCATTTGGCTGTGTGCTCAGATGACCTCTTCTTTGTGTTTACAGGGAGAAAGAGAGAGAAAGCTCTCTGGTACCTCTTCTTAGAAGGAAACTAATCCCAACATGAGGGCACCCTAATTACCTTCCAAAGTCCTCATCTTCAAATAGCATCCCATCTGAAATTAGGATTTCAACATATGAATTGCGGGAGGACACATTTCAGTCCATAGCAGTCTCCAAATCTCCTTATCCTTATAAGAATACAATTCACTGGATTTAGTGCCCATCCTAGCCTTGTATCACCTCCTCACAACTAGATTGCTTCTGCAAAGACTCAATATCTGAACAAGGTCATGTTCATAGGTACCAGGGGTTAAGACTCCAACACATCTTTTGGGGGGACAGAATTCAACCTACAACAGTGGCAAACACAATGAGTGTTTGTGTAGAGCTACTTTTGCAAAGATTAAGGTGAGAAACTAGGGAATTCATATCCTATAGTCTACATTATCTCAGAAAATTGAAATACATGGTCATCTACTGAGAGGCAGAGGGGAAATACAGGCATATACATTCCAACACACCATGAAAAGCCCTTTAATAAAAGTGTGATTATGCCATGCTGTGGGTACACAGAAAGGGGAGTAGATAACTCAGCATAGGCTGAGAGAATAAAAGGGCTTCTCTGAGGACAGGGTATAGGACTAGAAAGATAAGTAAGAATATCCCAAGAGAAAACATGTGTGGTTGGAAGAGAACATCCCAGGCAGACAGAGCAATGGGCAAAGGAGGAGGGTTTCACAAAGGCCAAAGACCTTTCTCATCCTCCCACAGTGCCACCACTGTCTATGCTAGGACCCTGTGTTGGAGCCCACTATCCTGTACTCTAACTTCCTTTTGTTCCCCTCTGTCAGCTTGGAGAAGAAAAGAGTGATGTTCATTCCTTGGTCCAAGAGTGTTTATTTTCTGATGGGCTATCCTCTTACCTGTGGTCCCATCATCAATGCCAAAAGGCCTTGAGGTATACTGAAATGCACAACGTGGGAGTAATGATTAATGCATCCTGGGACAAGGAGCTGCAGGACCGGGATGCCTGCCTCCTCACAGAGATGCCATTGTTCTTCCCTGAGACATCGTCCCTCCCATTTCACACCCTGACCACGGCTTCCCCAAGCAGAGTGTTTATGTGTTGAGTGCAACACTCCATGGACTTCAGGGCCTAATGGGGTGTGAGAGGGGGCCTGGGGTTTTTCATCTTGTTTTCAGCTGTACAAACAGCACACACTTTCCCCTTCCACTCAGGGTCTAAGTTCAGGTCTTCTTAAATACTGGGGGCTACAAGGTGGCGGCAGTGACTCCACAAGTCAAAAGAGAGGGACCTGGTGCCTCCCATCCTAACCCCAAACACATTCAAAGTGTTTGTTTTCTCAGCCCCCCGCTGCCTAAACTCTCAGATAAACATCTCGCTGGTGGTGGATATTTTAGGATTCTTCAGAAGCTTTGTTTAAAGGCAGCAGGATGAGCTCTCCATTATCCAAAGCAAGTAAACCTGCTTTCCAAAAAGGCAACCACAATGAGTGAATGAAGAGATTTTTCTCTCCCACCTAATGTGGGCTTTCTTTCTTTCTTTCCTCCTTCCTTCTTCCCTTCTTGCCTTCTTCCCTTCCTTCCTTCCTTCCTTCCTTCTTTCTTTCTTTCTTTCTTTCCTTCTTCCCTCCCTCCCTCCCTCCTCCCTCCCTCCCTCCTTCCTTCCTTCCTCCCTCCCTCCCTTCCTTCCTTCCATCTTTCTTTCTTTCCTTCCTTTCTCCTCTCTCTCTCTCTCTCTCTCTTTTAAGCTTTTTAACATTTACTTAAACACATTTTCTCCACAGGTAGAAACTTTCAGAAATTCTTTGCACTGACAGTTTAAGAAGTCCATCCTCCCTGGAACAAAAGTAGATTCAAAGGAAAAGAAGTGCAGGAGAAACAAACAAACATATGCTGAACTCCTGTTATGCATCTATTACTGTGACATACACTTACCATGTTATCCCACTTAATTTCCACAATGACAAGGGAGGAAAATTCTCTTATCCCCTACTGAGATTGAGAAAACTGAAGAAGACAACCTAAGATTTCAAACAAAGTCTGTCTAGCTCCAAGGCCCACGTTATTTTCTCCCTCTACCCTGCTCTTTTAGCACCTGCTTCATACAACGTTTTTTTCTGAAAGAAAGGGAATGTGTGTATCATCATGAAATAGCTATGGTTTTGATCAAACACCACTATTTCCTATTCAGATATAAAATATAACATGTTTTAGTGGAAATAGCCAAGAGTTGGTTACAGAAGAGATAGCTTTAAGTCACATTGTTGTTACTCAATATTGAAATTAATTATGGATTAAGCTATGTTGACTTGGGTGCAATTAGAAATCAATATTATCTTGCATCTACTAAACATTAAGAAAATAGGAAGATGAACAGTTATCTGTTGACTTTGGGCAGCAGACATAGAACATTTGGATAATTATCATAATATATTGAGCATTAGTGTGTGCCAAGCACTTGGCTAAAGGCTAGTGCATTCTCACTACATCCTTTAAGATACAAATGTGATTATTTTCCTCCACCTATTTTTTTGGGGTGTGTTTTACAGTTTAAGAAACTGAGGCTCAAGGAGATTAAATAATTTGACCAAGGTCACATCACTGGAATACAACAGAGCTAGGTTCTTTACCCAGATTTTCTGACTCTGTCTGTTTGTTTAACCACCACTGGACAAACTGCCCAATTCAATTCCCTCCTCCATCCCTGAACTTTTAACTTAGATATTTATTTATGGGGAAAAACTGTAAGCTCCAAGGCAAGAGCTGCCCTGAATTATCTTAGTCACTGTTGAATTTTCTTTTTTCTTAACCCATATAGACATAAACTGTGAAGACTTTTTCAGATTTGGGTTCAAATTCTGGTTCAGACACTGACTAGATGGAATGACTTTGTTCACCTTAGTGAACCTCCAATACCTAGATTCCCCATTTGATAAAAAGAGTTGATAGGATCCAAAGAGCAGAGTGGTTGCATATAATGTGAAATCATGTCGTGGGAACCTCCTAACATAGAACCTGGAAGACCGAAATCAATATATACCAAATGTATATAAATACATAAACACCCAATACATATCAAATCATCCCTGTCCCTTCCTCTGAGTTCTAGCTTTAAGAATAAGAATCAAGTATAGACCAAATCAGAGAGAGAAAAAGAAATCAATATCATCTTTTCTCATTTGTTTCATAAACTCTTCTGCAATGATTTCTTCCACTCTGTAGTGCAAAATCCCAGGAAGATCTCAGGGTATTTAGGTATAATAGTGGTCAACTACTGCTAAAATAATGCTGCATAACAAATTGTCCCAAGAGTCAGTAGCTTAACACTACATTTATTACTGCTTATAATTCTGTGGGTCCAATGGAAGGTGGCTGATCTAGGCTGTACTTGGCTCTAAGATGCAGTTTATGTCCAAGTCTGCTCCACGTGTTTCTCAATTTCTTTGGACAAGTGGCTGCTCAGGAAGCCACTTTGCATGCTGATGGTAGACATACAGGTGAGGGCAGTGAGCACACAAGATATCTCTTAGTAGCTAGGCTTGGAGCTGACATTCTAATACTTCTGTCCACCTCCCATTGGCCAAAGTAAGTCATAGGGCAAAACTCAAAGATAATAGGTCCTGTGGCAGACAGACCTAAAAGTGACGCCAAGGATGAACTACTTCTGGTGTTCACACCTTTATATAAGCCTCTCCTCTTGAGTGTCAGAAGTATCCAAGATTTGTTTATAACCAATATACTATACTGAAGGTGATAGGATGTGACTTCTGTGATTATATTACATCATATGGACTTTGTACAGCTAGTAGACTTGCTTTTGAGACTTTCACTCTAGCCAACCTTGAAGAAGCAAGTAGCCAAGTTGGGAGTTCCATGTCACAGGATGAGGGTGGCTTTCAACCGACAAGGAACAAGAAGTGGGAGCCCTCAGTACTACAACTGCAAGGAACTAAATTCTGACAATTCTGCACAATAGAAAAACACACCTGGAAAATTATCCAAAATCTGGATGTGCAGACATTCTCAATGGAGCCCTCTCTCTTTGTTCTGCGGTTATAAGGTATATCCAGTCAGATTCTTCTCTTTTAGAGTGTTATTTTGTTTTTCTTTAGGCATGATTAAATTATGGGTTCCTTTGTCACTCAAGACATGTGTTGAGCTGTCCAACTGGTTTTCTGAAGGCTTCCTAACTTTACTCAACTTTTAGGCTGGACATGTGAGAAGGAGAACACACCCTACTCCTTAGAAAAAGGAAAGGAAATGCATTATGCTCCAAAAATAGCACTCTCCTAGAAGTTCCCATCACCAAGCTTCCTCCTAATGAATTCTTCTCTATCTGGCCTTATATATCCTGGAGGTAGGTAATGAGCTAAGGTTGGGAAGACCAGTTTAGTGACACCATTTTTGCAAGTTCTGCATACATGGTTTCCTGAAACTCAGGAATACAGCAAAACCATTTTACTGTTTTCTTTCTCTAATATGCATTTTAGGACAAGTTGCTCTTCCTCGCATCATCAGTTGCATCATCCACACAATGGGAGTGATAATAATACCAGCCTGTCAGTGTTGCTATGAGAGTTACTGAGATAGTGAACCTGGAAATGAACAAGTGTATGATAATTCCTTTATTCTCAGACTTGGTCAGACTTGCCCTTGGGTTGCTCTAGCAAAAAAGATAAAAGGTTAGATTAAAAGGCAAACAACCCTGAGTTCAAATCTCAACTCTGTTACTTACCAGCTTATTAACTTTGTACAATTTATAACTTCTCCATTTTCTCACCTGTAAGATGGAGATAATAATAATATTTCCCTCATAGGGTTATTGTAATGCTTAAATGAGAAAGTGTATGTTAAGTGTTTAGTCAGTGGCTGCCAAATATAAAATGTTCAGCAATATTAGCTGCTATATGAATATAATAATAGTTATTATTATGTAAATATTAACAAGTTACATTCTGGGATATTTTATACAGAATGACCATTCACTTTCTCAGTGATATAATGTATGATAATATATTTTTTATGCAGAAACTATTTGTTTTAAAATACCATAGACTGGGTGGCTTATAAATAACAGAAATTTATTTCTAACAGTTCTGTAGGCTGGGAAGTCTAAGACTGAGGCACTGGCAGATTACATGTCTGGTGAAGACCAGCTTCCTTGTTCATAGATGGCTGTCTTTTGCTGTGTCCTCACATGGCAGAAGGGACAAGAGACCTTTCTGAGGTTTCTTTTATAAGGATACTAATCTCATTCATAATGGCTATGCCCTTATGAGCTAATCACCTCCCAAAGGTCTCACATCCTAATAGCATCACCTTTGGTGTTTAGCATTTCAACATATAAATATGGAGGGGGGATACAGACATTTAGTCTATAGCATTCCTCCCCAGCTTCCCAAAATTAATGTCCTTCTTACATGCAAAATACATTAATTCTATCCCAACAGCCCTAAAACAATTATTTCAGCATCAACTCTGAAGTCTACGAACCACAGTCTTATTGGTGAACCACCAAGATAACTTTTTAATCCTTAACTGTCCCCAAATATGGACCACCTCATTAAATAGTGAGTGCAAATTTCCATGGACAATTTAAGCTCAAGATGTCTACATTTTATGTTACTCTCTTTGCTGCAGGCTGTTTTTCATCTTAAAGTCACAATATAAGGCAATGATAACACCACACACTCAGCCATCCAAGCCATAGACATAGAGTTATCCTGGCTTCTCCTTTGGCTCATCCTCCACATGTCATCAGTGACTGAGCACAAGAATTCCATCCCTTTAGTATATCTAGCATCCCTTCCTCTCCATACAATTTGCACTTCCTTAATTCCTGCCTTCATAATATCTCTCCTGCATAACTATGATGCTTGCCTCCAGTCTTTCTCATGAGTTCATCTTTCCTTCTACAGCCACAGTGAACTTTGTAAAATGAAGATCAGAATGTGACATTTTCCTGCTTTGTACATGTTATAGTCCCTCTTTAACCAGTTATAGAATAACCACTATAAGCTGTTCTTATTTACATCTTCAGTCTATTCTCTACCACTTTTTTTTATCTACTCCTTTCCTTGCACAGGATGAATCAGGCATATGCTAGTACTTTGGGTTCCCGAATAATGAATTTTCCATCTCTCTATGCTTTTGTTCATGCTGTTCTCTTGGTCAAGAATGCCCTAGTGAAAAACTCTCACCTCCCAGGACTGAGCAAGCATCATTCTTCTATGAAGGTTTTCCTGCCCACACTATCCTCATGTAGAATTACCTGATTCTTTGTATGCTGGAGACATCTCATAGCTGTTTTGTCCATAGCATCTGTGTTGCACTTTATCTCTTTGCATGCCCATTTTTCCCATTAGACTGGGAAGACTTTCAGGGCAAGGGCTATGACTGGCTCATCCATATATCTTCCTCATTGCCCATCACAATTTTAGATACATAGTGGACACACAGTGAGTTAATAGACAAGTGAATGAATAAATAAATTTAGTGTATCAGTGGATAAATCTACTAAATGAAGATAGAAACCCTCAACATGTGTTCCTCTCAGGGTTTATGTGCTGATGAAATAAGATGATGGATATGAAAACTGCCTTGTAAGCCATAAAGAATTTCAGACTGTATAGGATAAATGACTTTATGTCTAGTCTTGAAAGGAAGAGAGAAATTATTCATGTTTCCATTGTGACCCTAGAATTTTGCACTTTAAGATATTCTTTGGGGATTCCCTAACAAGATACAGATTGACCAGATATTCCTAGATGACTCTTCATCTCTTCTCTTTGGTGTCTGTCAGGCTGGAGCAAAAACATGATTGAATTGGAAGGCAGGAGATCTGAGATCTTGTGGGACCTGGAACAATTCACTCTCACTTCCTTTGCCTCAGTTAAAAGGTGAGTCTTAAAATTGATTGAAATATAATATATTTTTTTGTTTGTTTTTCCATTTCACAGATGAAGAAACTGAAACTTAGAGAGGTTAAATAAGCTTAAGGGGTAGAGCCAAGATTAGAACAGGCTGCTTAGATTTGGGGGCCATGGTCTCAACTGTATACTACACTGCCTTTCATGGAGGGTATATTTGTTTCAAAAAGAATAGTAAGATTCTTATTATTAGAATAGTAACATTCTTACTAACAGTGAGATGATAATCTAATTTTTGAATAAAAATTGAATTATGTAGAAAATTAGCATTTTAAGCCAGGTTATTTTCTGGGAAATAGATTTATTATGTTTCTATAGGTCCCGATCTTAGGCTGGGTTACTCCAAAAGGAGCCTGAGATAAGAACTTGAGATAGGGGGGTTATTTCAGGAAGTGGGGACTGGGAAGTGTGAAACAGAGAAGGAAGAAAGCACACTCAAGGGTGAATCATTTTGTGACCATGAAGAATCATTAAAGGTGAAACTCGCTTGCTAAGGATAGTATAGCAGAATGATAGAAGTTGCTTTGGTTTCTGATGCTATCTCTGATGTGCCATGGTACAAGCCTGGTCTAACTATTCATGGACTTATTTTACCCAAGAGAAAAACTGAACTCTTATCTTAATTAAGACCCTCTTATATGTACAGAGTTACAAAAGAGATATTACCCACATGAAGTGAAAATTTGTCAGCTGCAATGGGCAAGATATATCCAGAGTCTCCCCAACAGGGCACCTTTCTTGTCATATGTGTCCAGTTATGCTGAGCCTGACTGTGACTTGTGAAAAGATGGGAATTCAGAACTAGCTCTCAGGATGGGAAATGAGTGTGACCTAAGGCCCCTGATCCCGAAGAAAAATCTGATTTCTTTGCTTGGCTCAGTTACTGTAGTGCTGGAAATAACTGAGAAGCTCAAAGTGACTTCCGGCTAGAAGTCTTTTAACAGAAAGTAAATAAGAAAGGGGTGGAGATATAATTCCATGGCCAGACTGAAGTGGAAATTCTGGGATGGCCACTGGCTTTGCAAATCTATTTGCCATCATGAGAGGTCAAACAGTCACTAAAACTGCCTTTACGTTCCAGGAATAGAGGGATCAAGAGGGACTATATACTGCCAATATTGGGGTGCGAGGGGTCTGAGAATCAAATTATCTCTGGCTATGAAATCTTTAGGAATATAATTTTCAAAATGACAAATAGCAAGTAGGCATATGTGTGTTTACATGAGAGTGCTGACAATTAGAAAGAGCTTCATGGAACACTGCAAACATAAAGTGGATTGGTATGTAAAATTAATTTTATAAGTTAAGAAATGCATCCCAGTGACAGCATAAAATCACTATTTTATAAAAAAAATCAGTTGACATAAAACAAAATTTAAAATAGGTAATATTTATTACATGTTGAAGTTATGCCAGGACCTGGGGTATTTTATATTTATCATTTCATTTAAGCTTCACCCTAACCCTGTGAGATAGGCTCTATAATCATCCTAGTTTTACAGATTAGGGGGTAAAGAGAGAATTGACTAGTTTCCACAAAGTCATACAGCTAGGAATCTGGGAGCCCGGTTTTGAACTTGGGTAGTAGGGAGTTTGACAAACAGTATGCATGGCCATCACTGTGAGCACAAACTTATGGAGAGTGCTACCACCGTCACATCTTAAGATGCCTTCCCAGGTGCAGTACCTTGGAATGAGACCTGTGCAGTAAATATAAGGTGGGTGGTATGTTATGATGTTTCTGACACTTCGACCCTTCACTGTTCTCACAAAGCTTGTCCTGCTTGGTACTAGCAGACTTCTTCCCATACTTCCTCCCTCTCTCTCTTTCTTCTTTTTCCCTTCCTTCATTTTCCTTCTTTGTCCCCTCCCTCCCTTCTTTCCTCCCTTCCTTCCTTTCTTCCTTCCTTCTTCCCTCCCTCCCTTTTATATTTATTGAGCCTATAAGTTGATTTTCAATATTCACTGTGTTATGTTCTATAAAGGCACCACAAATACTTAATTAACAAATACTGAGCCATTGCTCCCAGAGGAAATACAGAATTAGGTTCCTGCAAGCTTCTGGTCACAACATTTTCACCAATCAATCAACACGTAATCTTGTTTTCTGTGCCATTCCATTTAAGGACATCTTATTTAACATACATTGTTGATTCATTTACATTGAACTCACAATCAACAGCACTATAACTCATGCCTGAATGAAGCTTAACTAATACATGGGTTTTGTCTGTAAAGCCCATCACAGCCTTCTTGCACTTAGGAAGACTAGACAGCACTTCAGCGCTACACTAGAAGGCCATTTAAACAGCGAAATAACCAATAAAACATGCAAAATTGTGAAATCTGGGGCATTAAATAGACTGTGAAGGGGCTTCCCTGGTGGCGCAGTGGTTGAGAGTCCGCTTGCCGATGCAGGGGACACGGGTTCGTGCCCCAGTACGGGAAGATCTCACATGCCGCGGAGTGACTGGACCCGTAAGCCATGGCCACTGAGCCTGCGCGTCCGGAGCCTGTGCTCCGCAATGGGAGAGGCCCACAACAGTGAGAGGCCCATGTACCACAAAAAAAAAAAAAAAAAAAAAAGGAAGCAGTATGACTACAAATAAAATTGTCATTAAAAAAAAAAGTAGACTGTGAAAAGGATACTTGTTTACAGGATGAAAGTCGAAACAAGAAGGCAAGGTATCACCTTGTCTGACCTCAACTGGGAACTTGTGTGTCAAGCAGCTCAATTTTTTTTGCTATTTTGTGTATGTCTGTGACTGACCAAAGTGCCATGAATATTGGTTTCTGGATTACAAATAAATTTTATTGAGTTGGTAAATTTGCAAGTACAGAATCTATTAATAATGAACATCAACTGTTCTGTGTTCCATGTACTGTATGAAATATTGGGATCCAATAGTAAGCAAATAACAGAAACTATATCTTCTTCTCATCAACTTAATATCTAGATGAGGGAAGCAGTTATTAATCATAGTCACATAAAGATAAAGAAAAACTTATAAGTACTGTATTATATTGCATTCTTTAACTGATTGATTAGTTAATTTATTCATCTAATCATTCATTTGTTTGAGGACATTATTGGGTGCTTACTATATACCGAGTACCATGTTAGGCAGTCAAAATATGTTATTACTGCCCATTTACTTGCTTGACTTCCTTCTCCCCTAAAGATGTTAGCCTGTTGAAGACAGGGAGAGCATATTACACATTTTTATATTCATGCATAGAAAATTATTTAATGGATTTGAAATCAGGAGTCTACCAAGTTTCTGAGATTTTCTTGGTAAAATAAGGTGGTTTGACTAGACAGTCTCTCTAGGCCCATTAAGTTTGAGACTGTATGAGTCACTTAATAAATATTTGCTGAATTGATTTATGGGAAATTGTTTCCCAGTGGTTTCAGATAAGAAATATAGTGGCAAAACTCTCTGATACTTCAAGTAGAAAAAGGCATGTTTAAGCAGCAATAGGGTCAAATATCGGCTCTGAAGAGCAAACCTCCAGCTTTTCCTGACATGGGGCTCCATGACTCCACATATATAATAAAGATGCTATGTAAGCAGAGCAGGCAGTTCTCATGGTGAACATGAAAGCCCGGGAGCCACATTCTAGCACATTATGGGTAGTTTATGGAGCACATCAGTTCATAATGCGAGACAAATTGGCACCGGGACTTCCAATGGCTGGGGTCCAAGTGGACCACCAGGAAAGAAAAATGAAGAGAATGCCAGCAAGAGAAGACCTAGTCTCTTCTCCTTAGAACTTGAGTTTCTAATTCCTCAAAGTGTTCCTTTAGCAAAAGGTTTATACAGTAATCATTTTATAGTTTATGACCCTTGAAATAAGACTTGTAGGCATTCATTTGTTCATTCAGTCATTTATTCATTCATGCAGTTAACAAGCAAGGATTTGAGTCCTTACAAAATGCCACGCAATGTGGCAGACATGGGAATTACAGGGGTGAGGAAAACTCTATATGGTCGTTGCAAAAATGGAGTTTAAAGTCCAGTCAGAATGATACACAGTGAGTCAGAGCATGATGCAGTGGGAGCTCAAACTGCGGGAACTAACCTTCTCCTAGGGGGCCTCCCTCGTGATGTTATGTTAGTCAAAATTGGCATGATGGGTAGACTATATCAAGGTGGAGAGGGCTGGTTGGGTAGAAAAGACCCTAGGCACAGAATACATCTCTAAAAAGAAGGCACTTGACCCTGCAGTGTATTAAAAGGCTAAAAGTCAGAGAGGTAGTAGGAGTCTGTGATGATGCTGAGGAAGGAGATGGAGTCTAGGTCCTCAAAAGCCTTATAAGCAATAGCAGTAGGAAATATACATCTTTCAGTTACCATACAATAAGAAGCTACTGGGAGATTTTAAGCCAAGAAGGGTCATGAACAGATTTACATCCTAAGATTAGCCTCGCTACTTACTAGGTGAAAATAGATTGTGACCAGATCAGAGCGTAGGAGTAAATCATCATAATCTGGGTAAGAGGTGTCCCTGGCTGGTGCTTAGATGGTGGTAGAGAAACTGGAGAAATGTGCATAGGTCTATAACAAGAGGTAAAATTGGTAGAATTTGACAATGACTAGTTATAGGAGCAAGAAAGAAGAAGAAGAAGAAAAAAAAAGGTACCTCCTAAGTATCTATGTAGAGCAACTGTATGGATGGGATGATTATTTTTAGGTGGAATGATTACTTACTATGCCATGGAACACTGTATGACAAAGTCCCTTAGAAGGGAAATCAGTATTTCAGTTTTGAAATGACTTTGAGGTGACTGTGAGAAATCAATACAGAAGTGCCACAGAATACTGCTGGTGAAAGGATTTTGGAATTCAGGCAAGAGGTATGGGCTGGAGATGGAGACTAGGGTTAATAATGAAGCCTTTGGAAAGCCTGTGATCTTTCAGGGAAAGTGCGTGAAGAGCAAAGGAAATGAGACCAATAGAGAACTCCCAATTTTTAACGGCCAGGTAAGGGAAGAAGAAATGTTAAGAAGCTATGGAGGAATATCTCAGGAGAGTGTTGGAAAATCAGAATTATATCTTCTGTTTGCATGGATACCTGTGACAAGAAATTGCTACACGAATCTATTCTTATTGGGACAATGTCATTCATGTCATAGTTTTACCCACCACATTACCCCAAATTTCCAAATTAGAAATGCTCTGCCTTGGTAACTAGAAAAACTGTACTTCTAAGCAACTGGTTTATTTCTATTTTACAGAGAATATGCATATTGTAGCACATATATTGCCTTTTTTCTATGGATGTCAGGAGGCTTTGAGATACAATTTCTGTCAATGTTTTATTTTTATGAAGAACTGTAAGACCTTTGGGCATGTATTTCTGTTCATAGCTCTCTATTGCTTCATTTTTCCATTCAACTCATTTTTTTCTCACTTACATTTATTTTAAACTATTTTTCCTCCTACTCTTACAAAATACATTATATTTTTCTAACCCACCTAATGCCATTTTGAAAAGCAGTAGGATATATATATATATTCATTATATTAAAATATTCTCACTTAATAACAATGTTTTTGACTGTCATCGGATTTATATTATGTTCAATTGAGAGAAAAAGAACAGAAAAAACCCCATAAAACCTAATTTTATTGGACAATTAAAAAAATATATTCAAGTTGTCCCATAAAACCCTTCTTTATTCTGTCACCATTGGAAAATGGAATCAAATGACTAATAACTCATTCTACATAAACTTGTAATAAGATTTTACTAGAGGTGCATATTTATATCAGTATTTATTACTTGCTGCTTAAGTGTCATTTGAGCAAGACATTGTCATTTAGACAAGACTCACATATTCATTTGCTATATGAAACTCATGGAATATAGTGATTGAAAATTCAAAAGGAGAAAAAGATAGGTAACAGGGCTGTATTGAAGGACACTATTCTCTTGGTCCAAAACACCTATGGTAGAAGAGTCAAGGGGATTGAAAGTGATGTCACAGGACCCTTGACATAGAGATCTATGTCTAAAGCCCACCATATTTAAACAGGAATCCCTGTTTCTTCTTTTTGTCTCATGGTGAAGTGGCAGGAGGGATGGAAGTGGTGGGAGTTGGGTAGGGAGTGCAGCAGTGGCTCAGAAGCTTTCCTTACTGCAGCTGTTCTTCCTGTAAAACACTCTTATACCAGCCAATGTTCCTCTATGCACTGAGCAGCTCTGCCCCAAGTTTAGTGACAGCAATGAGTAACAGTTCTGAGAGCTATAGTCAACAGATAATAGATATGAAAGATTTCTTGACTCATCCTATATGAAATTATAGGAGACTTATCAGCACAAAGAGGTAAGTCATGTGTGTGGTAGCTTTAGACCAGAGTATGTGGCACTAAGCCACTGGAGAGATCATCCCAACAAGCTTCTATTCAAATGTCAACACCCAGATATGCCCTTCCTCTCTGAAGACTTTCCCAACTTTCCCCAAACTCACAGTACTTATTCATCCTAGAAGCTAATACGAGGTAGGGTTAAAGGGTTGACTAAGGGATCATTTGTCCATGGACTTAAGTTTAAACTTTTTACATAATCTCCAAGTGAATTTCTTTATATTTTCATAGGAATACACTAACAAGGTTGAATAAAAAAAAAGTCAAAAGTTTAAATTTTCACTGTATTCAAGTTCAAACTGCTTATCATTTGCTTTAAATTTAATATTCTTAATAAATCCTGAATAAATCTTAGATTTATTTTGTGAATGTACAATTATGTGACATTATACTTTTTGTAATTTTGAGTTAGCATATTTTTAATATGTAGTATACTGAGAACCCCAAATACACAGAGAGATATGACCTTGGACCCCTCTAGATTTTTGATAGATCTTGATTCATTCTTCTATTATAGGCTTTATTACCATAGTATAATGATGTCTGTTTTTATTTTCTCCTTCAATACCCTATAAGTTTCTACATGGCAGGGTCTATGTCTTATATTCACTTGACAATGATGCATAAACCATAATGTGAATAATAATAACCTTGGAAAATTGTCAAAAATCCACATTTCTGAGTCTTAACCCCAGAAACTTAGGTTCACAAAGATTGAACTGGAATTCAAGAATTTAATTTTTAGTAAGGTCTACAGGTTACCCTAATGCAGTGATCTATGGACTGCACTTACATAATTTGGACATAGGTATTAGACACACTTGACACCTTTTGCCAATGCTGATCAATTGGTCATGGCTATCCAGGGAATTTTTGAGAAGAATTGTAGGGCTTCATTAGATTTCAATGGGATAGAATTCTAAACCATTGGAATAGGTTGGAGTCAGAATGAATATTTGCTATGTATTGTCAGCATTGGTTTAAACAAAGAAGCAAGAAGGGAACTAACACTTATTTAATGTTCTCTATCAGTCAGAATCTATGCTACCTACGAAATCACTTGTTATCTTCTCCTAGTCCTCTGAATCAGGAAGGAACAGAGAAGTTAAATCTTTTGGTTAAAATCTTACAGGTAGGGAAGCAGCACTATTTACAACAGCCAAGATATAGAAAAAACCCAAGTGCCTATCAACAGATGAATGGAAAAAGAGGATGTGGTATATATATACAGTGGAATATTACTCAGACATAAAAAGAATGAAATATTGCCATTTGCAGCAACATAGATGGACCTAGAGATTATCATACTAAGTGAAGTAAGTCAGACAAAGACAAATATTATATAATATCATTTATATATGGAATCTAAAAAATAATACAAATGAATCTATACATGAAACAAAAACACTCACAGACAGAAAACAAACTTATGGTTCCCAAAGGGGAAAGGGAGTGGGAGAGGGATAGAGTATGGGATTGACAGATACAAGTACTATATATAAAATAGATAAGCAACAATAATTTACTGTGTAGCACAGGGAACTATATTCCATATCTTGTAATAACCTATAATGGAAAATAATCCAAAAAATATATATTTATATAACTGAATCACTTTGCTGTACACCTGAAACTAACACAATATTGTAAATCAACTATACTTCAATTAAAAAATAAATTGGTGAAAAACAAATCTCACAGGCAGGTAGTGGTTCTGAGATTTAACTGGCCTTCATTATTAGTCTAAGTCCTTTCCACTTTACAGCAAAATTGAGAAGCTTCTCAATGACAACCTTATTACAAATTATTTCTGGACTAAGAATTCTGATAAGCAAAGTCAGGTTGACAAGATGTAATACTACGTATTTTATGGATTTCTTAATGAATTTGTCAAGAACTCTCCATGTTTTTGTTCTGGTTAAATGATGAACTACCTGCCTGGGTCTGGAAGTCTGAACTGATAGATGGTTTTGCTGGGAACCTCTGCACTGGTAGGGCTCAGAAGCACTTTTATTTTATTTTGGATATCAGTGTCAATGCAAAAACTTAACATATTTTCAAGTATCCTGTGTCAGCCTGTGTAATGTAACTTTAGAAAATTTGATGTTGAATTTAGCTATTTTGTTTTTTAATTCATACAATTAAAAATGTTTCAAAATATAAAATATATATATATATAAATGTGGCCTTTATGACCAGCTGCATGAACTCTATGAACATGCTTGACATTATTTACTTCTGTTGGTTATTTGTTGGGTGAAGAAAACAAGTATAACGTATACTTGAGAAATCAGTTTCACATTTGTTAGACCTATCTGATGGTTAAGATAAAACGAAATAATGCAATAACAATGAGAAATACACACATGCATTCATACAAATAAACACAAAACAGACTAGCTTATAAATATGGCAAGAAATGGGGATAAATTTCAATCGTTCTCTGAAATTCAGAAGATAGACGTAGAAAGTTATTCATTCAACTGAGTGTACTGCGTGCCAAGAATGGTGCCAAGCATTGTGAGTAATCAATTATATAAGACACCATCCTCTGCCTTCACAGAAAGTCTTGTATAGAAAATAAGTTAACGTATGGGTCACACTCCATACTTTGGGAGTACAGAGGCTGAGAGATGAAGAATCTAAATCAGATTTAGATGTGTGGGAATAACTTCCAGTGGAGGTGATACTTGATGAAAAAAGGAGAAAGGAGAGTGCATCTCAGATAAAAGTACCAGACTGTGGGAAAATGAAAGTCATGGTATAGAGGACACATTCGCAAAGCTGTGAACCATTCAATATTGCTTGGATGAGAGGCAGTAGGGTTGAAAGTGAGGCTCAGGGATTGAGTAGGGACCCCCTGATTACATAGCTGGGTGAGCACTGACTTTATATTTCTGCCTCTATTTCTTTATTTATTAATACATGGAGATTGGATGAAGTGGACTCTAAGATATTTTTCAGCCTTTAAAAGGTCTGATTCTATATTCACTCATTCAACAAATAGATATGTAAAACTTATTATGTACTAAACAGTGTTTTAAGCACTTGGAATCTATCAGTAATTAGAATATCAATAAAATGTAAAAAGTCCCTGCCTTCATTGAGCTGACATTCTGGTAGGAGCTTTACATATTAAATACATAAATCACATAATACATTAAAAGGTATTATGGGGGGCTTCCCTGGTGGTGCAGTGGTTGAGAGCAGAGAGTCTGGGCCTGTGAGCCATGGCCGCTGAGCTTGTGCATCCGGAGCCTGTGCTCTGCAACGGGAGAGGCCACAACAGTGAGAGGCCCGTGTACTGCAAAAAAAAAAAAAAAAAAAAAAAAAACCCAACTATCCCAATTAAAAAAAAAAGCTCTGAACAAAAATATTACCGAGTAGATATGCAGATGGCAAATAAGCACATGAACAAATACTCAGCATCATTAGTTATTAGGGAAATGTAAATTAAAACCACAATGAGGTAATAGTACACCTCTATTAGAATGGCTAAAATTAAAAAGACTAAATAAACATACCAAATGTTGGCAAGGAAGTAGTAAAACTGAAACTCATACACTACTGGTAATACTGGACTGTGAAATAGTATAACCACTTTGGAGGACAAGTTAACAGTTTCTTAAAATGTTAAACATCCATATATCATATGATTCATCCATTCTACTCCTACGTATTTGCCCAAAAGAAAAGAAAACATATGTACATACAAGACTTGCACACAAATGTTTGTAACAGCTTTTGTTTTCTTTCTTTTTTGGTAATAGTCAAAAACTGACAAGACCTTAAATGTTCATCAACAGGTCAATGGCATATCAATACAATGGGATATTACACACCAAAGAAAAGAGATCTATACACACAATAACATGGATGAGTCTCAAAATAATTAAGCTTAGTAAAAGCAGTCAGGCATTAAACAGTACATACTGTATGATTCATTTATGTACAATTCCAGAAAATGCAAACTAATTTATTGTTAGAGAAAGCAGAGCAATACTTCCCTGGGGATGGAAAGAGCAATCAGAATGGGGTGAGAGGAGTGGAAAAGACAGATTAGAAAGGGGCATGAGGAAACTTTGTGGTGTGATGAATGTGTTCCCTATTTTGTTTGTGGTGATAATTTCCCAGGTCTATTCATGTCAAAACTTATAGAGTTATACACTTTAAATATGTGCAGTTTATTATACATCAATTATATTTCAATGAAACTAAAAAAAAAGAAAAAAACCTGATCAGGCTAGATTTCATTAAGAAGCTGACATCTAAGCTAAATCTTGGTGCAATGAGAGCACTAGTTATGTGGATATTTGGGGGGAAGGACATTCTAGTCAGAGAGAAAGTGCAAAACACCACATCAGGAATATGCCTGGCAAGCTTGAAGACTAGAAAAGAATCACTAATGCTGAACAGAGTGAGCAAGAAGGAAAAAAATGGCATGAGATCAAAAAAGTCATGGGGCTCAGATATTGGAGGACTTGGGGGTCATTTTAATGATGTCAGCTCTTATTCTGAATGAAATGGGGTCCATTGCACGTTTTCAGTAGATATGCTTGTTTGTTTGTTAAGAGGACAGCTTACATTATAAAAGGACAGCTCTTGCTGCTGTGCTGAAAATAGAATGTGAGGGGCAAGAGTTGAACTTGGAGGCCAGAAAGGAGACTATTTTAATAATCTAGGAGGGAGATGACAGTGGCTAGAACCAGAGGGTAGTCATGAATGTGGGAAGAAGTGGCCAAATTATGGACATCTTTTGAAGATGGAGCTTATAGATTTTCTGATGGATTTAGCTGATGAATGAGGGAAAAATAAGTGGTTAAAAATGACTCCATGTTTTTATATCTGAACAACTGAAAATATGGTGTGGCCATAACTACGATGAGTACAGCTCTAGGTAGAGCAGGTATGGGGATGAGGTAGATGGGATACAGCAGTAAATCCAATCAACCAAGCCTCTACTTTCATGGGGCTTACATAGTTAGGTGAGAAATCAAATAATAAACGTAAATATGTGCTTGTTTCTAGATCCCAGGTTGATGTGAGACAAAGTGACTGGGAAAGAAGCAGTTCATTTCTGGAATCACCTTCTTTATAATGCAAGTTTTTGGTGAACTCTGGGAAGATGATGAACTGAATGCATTTTCATCTTCTCTACTCCCAACCTGATCCATGTGCCTGCCCTGAGTCAGAGAGTCTAGGTGCAACTGGGCACAAGAAAATTCTTACATTTGCTGACAACCTGTGGGGATTGCTGGAGCAAAATATTTTAAACTAGATCAGATAAAGCCTGAGGACCAGTGGGAAGCCTTAGAGCAAGGATTGAAATGCTGAAAATCCTGGGGAAAGCCTGGACCATAGCGATCCAAGGAATGTTGTGGAGAAAATAAACATCTGCCCCATGGTAGTGTGCTTTGTCTTTCCCTTACCATGACATGAGAGAGAAGCTCATTAGGTGGGCTGAGCCTTCTGATCCTGAGGCCGGGAGGGTTCAAGAAGACCAGGGAGCAGGAAGATTTCCTTCTGGGGTCCCAACAGGAGACTGGTTGCAGGCTTGCTGCTACCCACTGCAGCCATGGAGATGGGGAATATTTACCTCTCCTTGATGCTACTTAGGACCAGTAGCAAGCTCCAATAAATGCCACACAAACAAAAATACACTTTTAAGGAGGTCCAACTACCAGAGAAGAGGAACCTCTGATACACCAAATCAGGATGTCATGCTTTTGAATAACAAAAGTTAATAGGCAAATTGAAAAATAGAACAGATGCTGTCAAAATCTGAACTTGTGACATAGATAATCTGATGGAAGAACCACCTGAAAGCACATAAGAAAACTCAAAGATATGGAAATCATAAGGGAAATGATAAGAGATATGAAGAACCTAAGATGCAGATAATAGGATTTCCACAATGTATCAAATAAACATGTGGAGGATAGGGAATAATCACACACACAACATAAAGGAATTTTCTTGAGGTGATAAAACAACTGAATCTTTAGAATAAAAGGGAGGTTTGATGATAAAAACATACCTCGACATAGCCTGATAAAATATACGAATTTCAAAGATAAAGATGAGAAGATTCTCCAGACACAAAGAGCAATTTAGCTTCAAAGAAAAACACATCTGTTTGATAATTGGACAACTTATGTGAAAGAGTGGAAAATAGTAGCTGGTGAGATAACATCTACATATACTGATGAGAAAAGAACTGATACCGTCAGTCATATACCCAAAACTTCCTGACGAGATAAAGGCGAGATATTTGAAGCTATTGAAAGATTCGGAGCCTACCGCCCATTCATACCATGGAAGAAATTACTAAAAGAAGGATTCTGACCAAATAACAGAGTTAGAACAAAGATCTCAAAATTATAGTAGATGAAGAGGACAGGGAAAAAGGGTGAGTTAATCTTATATTCTCTCTACTTCTATTCTTATCTTTGATAATTTGTAGGAGACTTCAACTGAATTCCCATATTCCCTAAACATCTAAAATAATAAGGATCATGGACAAATCCTTAGGTAATTTTACGAAGTTAGCAACCTAATAGCAAAATCTGATAAACATAATTCAAAAAAAAGGGAAAAGAATAATTTCACAAAATTCAAACACAGACAATGTAACTCAGAGCCTGCATTCTTAAATACTTTGTTAAACCAATTAATATACAAAAGCAATAGCAAGTCCAAATGATCAACAGACAGATATTAAGATGCTCAAATGCTCTTATGGTTGAGTAAATGCAGACTAGAGTACACAGATATTACTTTCCATTCGTTAGTCCAATATATATTTTATATATATGATAATGTTTATTTTTTCAAGGATACAGAGAAAAAGTATATTCACAGATAATTAATGGATGTGCATTATTATGCTTTTGGGAAAATGATTTAGGCAACATTTATTAAAAGTAAATATACATATAACTTTTAACCCAACAATGTCACTTCTTCTAATACACCCTATAAAAATTAAATACCAATGCATATAAAGATGTGCATGTAAAGAAATCTATTGCAGACTCTTCAGAGTAGGAAAAATAGAACCATTGAATGTTTATTAAAGCTTGACTAAGTTATTTATACCATAGGACAGAATACTCCAACAAAAGGAGTAAATGAAGACTATCCTGGTTTACTAGGAGGCATTTCACAATATTTTTTTGAATTAAAAGCAAAAGTCTGTGTAACATGCATAATATGGTCCTGTTTTTATAAAACAGTGACAACATTGCCCTATATGTTTGTAAATGCATGCATATATACGTATTTATATGTGCATGACTATATCTGTCTCCATATGATTACATGATCCTGGAGACAATACAGAAGGATATATAAATTATTTATATGAGGCAACTGAAGAAATGAAAGCTGTAGAAGAAGAAGGGTGATGCAGAGCATCATATGTGGCTAATCCAACCATCTGCATGCACCCTGTCAGCAGTGTTCCAGTTTAGATTCTGAAAATGAGAGACATTTGCACACTATTTGTAAAAAAAAAGAGAAAAGCCATTATTCTCCTCTGGGAGGACCTGTTAAGTATGTGGACAGATTGCATTGTAAATTTTGCTGTGGCTTCTTATAAAGTTCCTGAATATCATTTACTTTGGAGAGCAAGCAGCTAAGATGATTAACAAATTATTCCTATGATTCCTGCATTTGCTTATTTCCTAAAAGCAAGTCATGGTTTTACCCAGCTTTCACTCTCCAATGGTTTTGGAAACATCTAACTCCTTGTGATAAATCTCCTCCTGGTAAGATACCTAGAGTGGTTTCCCTTTACCTGAGTGAATCAGTTTTCTATCATCACAATAATAGTGTATTATAAATGATCTCAAAAACGAATGCCTTAAAACAATAAATATTTACTATTGCTCATGAGTTCATAGATTAGCTGGTTCTTCAGGTATATCCTGGGCTAGGCTGATCTCAAGTGAGCTCATTCATGTATCTGAGGTCAACAGGTGTGTCAGCTGGTTCTAGATGGTCCAGGATAGCTGGTCTAGGGTGATTCTTTTCCATGTGGTCTCTCTTTGTCCATTAGATTACCTCAGGCTTTTCATATGGCAGCCACATGAGACCAAGAGAGCAAAAGGAAGTACAGCCTCTTGATACATAAGTAGAATTTGTATACCATCACTTCTGCCATATTCTGTTAGTCAAAGTAAGTCACAAGGCCAACCCAAATTCAAAGCATAGGAAACAAATTCCACCTAGTGAAGAGAGATGCTGCAAAGACATACTGCAAAAAGTGTGGATACAGAGAAGAATGAAGAATTGTGCTACTTTGGTTATCAATTAATCACATTGCCCAAACTTTCTGATAGGGCGGTAAGATGCAAGAAAACAAACATCTAGAAAGAACTCAACACCTATGATATAATCTCATTTATTTATTTATATTAAATTATACATGCTTATATGTGTATGCATAAAAAACTTTAAACTTAAATGTTTTAAGAGGAAAGAAAATGTAAAATCTTTCAATCCATGTCATTTCTGTACAGGGGTGTGAATGCGATCATAAGGTAAAGGTTCTAAGGAATGAGTGAGTTTAGAATTCCAGATAAAACAGAGAGAAGACAATTTAGTTCACACTGGAGTATTAGAGAATAATGTTACGAAATAAGATGAAGTAGGCAGAACTCAGATAATACAAGGTGTTGTGAGTTAGAATAAAGTAGGGATTCATGGGAAAGTTTTAGTAGGGGAATATTAAATTTACCTTTAAATATGTAAAGTATAATTTTGCTCACTGTCTCAGGAACAAAATGTAAGGAGGTGTGAGAAAAGATAAGACATGAGTTAGAACACTATTTTAGTAGTCAGGTAAGAGATAATGATGGACAGAAAATTACTGTTATTAGTAGAGATAGTGATGACTTCATGGACTGGGATATGTTTTGAAGTAGTAAATTTGACAAGACTTGCTGATATTGTACTTAGAAAGAGAGGAATCAAATCTAACTCCCAAACTTTTGGTTTGAAAAATATGGAGCTCCTGCAGCCATTGAATCAGATGAGAAAGTTTGAGGATTCAGCAGATTTAAAGGAAAAAAAAATATCATGTTTTCCCTTTGATCATGGTGAGTTTGAAATTATTAGGCATCTAAATGGAAATTAAAAAAAGGAAGTAAAGCTTATAGGCGTGAAGTTTACAGAAGAGGTAGGGCTAGGTATTTATCCTATAGATGCTATTTAATGGCACAAGAGTGGTTGAGATAACTTATGTAGAATACAGGCCAGAGAAAAGAGAAGGCAACATGTAGAGTTCAATCAAATGAAGCTTAAAAGAGGAAAGTGAATTAGTAAAACTAGGATAGTGAAGTGTCATAAAATCCAAGAGAAGTAAAATGAAGATGGTGTCATCAAATATATTAACAATTGATGAGGCATCAAATTCAATAATAATGAAGAGGAGACCATTGGACTTGACACTGGGGGTCACCTAGGCAAGAATAATTTGTTCAACTGGTGAAAATAGAAGTGGAGATTGTGGAAATATTGTATGTTGTGGTTATGTAAACAGCTACCAGAGACTGATTTGCAGAAGTTTGGGGATGAAATTTTACAGAAATATGGGGTCATATTGGGAGGAGGATGTGTGTGTTAGCATATAACATACTAAATCATGTTTACTTGCTCATAGAGATGAACCAAAAGAAATGACAAAACATGATGCAGGAGATAAAGAGAGAATAAGAAAATAAAGAGAAGGACAAGGAGAAAAGAGATGAGATCCAGAGGAAAAATGGGTCCATTGGCCTTTGATAGAAACAGGGACTCTTTCTATAGCAAGGGGGGACAGAAATAATGACTTTGCTGGAGACTAAATGAAGGAGTTCCTCCTTGTATCAATAAGGAAGAGGCAAGATTATCAGGTAAGAATAAGGACAAAAATGCATGTAGGAGTTTTGAGAAAAGAAAGGAACTATGAAATAATAATTTCTTGAAGATTGAGAAAGCAAACATACTTGGGATATTTTAGGTTTTTGGATCAATATTGAGAATTTCATAATTTTGATTATTAATGGAATATAAGACCAATCAGCATGATTTTGTCATTTTCTTCAGCAATCATCCACTACTTAGGTGCATGAAGAAGAATAAACATTTTTTTTCTTTACCCAGAATTCAAATTTTTTTCAGGAGGAAAGGAAAAGCAAGAGGGAAAAGCAATATGTTTATACCTAAAATTATAAATAATAATTATAAGACAGACAATGGAATCCAGGGGCAAAGAGGGAAGTGAAAGAGAGGTGGAGATAGAAGATGGATCATAGGAGAAGCAAATTGGGAATGATGGTAAGTGGTAGTCATGGGGTAGTGTGCTTGGATTTTATATTTCAGAGATGGTGTGATTATTGTAACCATGAAAATGAGTGGTAGTGGCATGGGGAGACATTGGTGTGGGGTCATCTATGTAAATGAAGAAGTCACTAAGAAAAGAGTGAAAAAGAGTACAGTGAGTCGTGTGATACAATAAACAATAAACATGAGGAGTAAATGGGGATCCTTAGAGGGTAACAATGGTAAAAGGAAGTGAATGTTAAAATCTGGTGTCACAGCACTCAGAATGGGAGAAAATATTTGCAAGTGAAGTAACTGACAAAGGATTAATCTGCAAAATGTACAAGCAGCTCATGCAGCTCAATATCAAAAAAAAAAAAAAAACAACCCAAATGAAAAATGGGCAGAAGACCCAAATAGACATTTCTCCAAAGAAGACATACAGATTGTCAACAAACACAATCTGGATTGTGTTTGGAAAGGATGCTCAACATCACTAATCATTAGAGAAATGCAAATCAAAACCACAGTGAGGCATCACCTCACACTGGTCAGAATGGCCATCATCAAAAAATATACAAACAATAAATGCTAGAGAGGATGTGGAGAAAAGGGAACCATCTTGCATTGTTGGTGGGAATGTAAATTGATACAGCCACTATGGAGAACAGTATGGATGTTCCCTCTTTAAAAAACTAAAAATAGAACTACCATATGACCCAGCAATTTCACTACTGGGCATATACCTTGAGAAAACCATTATTCAAAAAGAGTCATATATCACAATGTTCATTGCAGCACTATTTACAATTGCCAGGACATGGAAGCAACCTAAGTGTCCACTGACAGATGAATTGAATGGGTAAAGAAGATGTGGCACATATATACAGTGGAATATTATTCAGCCATAAAAGGAAATGAAATTGAGTTATTTATGGTGAGGTGGATGGACCTAGAGTCTGTCATACAGAATGAAGTAAGTCAGAAAGAGAAAAACAAATACTGTATGCTAACACATATATATGGAATTTAAAAAAATGGTTCTGATGAACCTAGGGGCAGGACAGGAATAAAGATGCAGACACAGACATAGAGAATGGACTTGAGGACATGGTGAGGGGGAATGGGAAGCTGGGAGGAAGTGAGAGAGTAGCACTGACATATATACACTACCAAATGTAAAATAGATAGTTAGTGGTAAGCAGCTGCATAGCATAGGGAGATCAGCTCGGTGCTTTGTGACCACCTAGAGGGGTGGGATAGGGAGGGTGGGAGGGAGAAGCAAGAGGGAAGGGATATGGGGATATGTGCATAATACAACTAATTTACTTTGTTGTACAGTAGAAACTAAAAGGATAATATAAAGCAATTATATTCCAATAAAGATGTAAAAAAAAAGTCAATTGTATCTCTATATACAAAAAACAAACCATGTAAATGTTATCTTTTAAAAATTTCATTGGAGTTTGGATTGACATATACACACTGCTATATTTAAAATAGATAACCAACAAGAGCCTAGTATATAGCACAGGGAATGCTGCTCAATATTCTGTAATAATCTAAATGGGAAAACAATTTGAAAAAGAATAGATACATGTATACGTATAACTGAATCACTTTGCTGTACACCTGAAACTAACACAACATTGTTAATCAACTATGCTCCAATATAAAATAAAAATTAAAAAAAAATCTGGTGTCACAAGCATCCAAAAGTCTTGGGTTTTTTTAAAGGAACATGGAGGAGATATAATTTGAAAGGAAAAGGGAGAGCAAGGAGATCACCTGTGTTTCTTGAAGTGTTTCCTGGGGTGTTAGAGAATAAGTAGATTTTACTGAAGGGAGAGGACTTCATCCTGGTGGTTAGAGATATTCCATTTTCCTTAGGGAACTTCTTCTTGGGGCAGCTGGAATAAGGGAACTTGTTATGACCATAGTGGTGATGTCAGGGGGCACTCAAGTTCAGTGAATGTTTGAGAGATGATTGAAGATATAGGAGAGTTTGCTGGTCATTGGTCGTGAGTTCAAAGGAGCACCAAGGACTTTGACCAGGCTGAGGGTTCTACAGGCATCATGTGGATGAGGTCAGATGCTGGAAAACCTAGGAGGAGTAGATGTCTGCTATTACTGGAATGTGAGTCGTGGGTGTTAGTTCTACATTGAGGAAGTTGGGTAACCAGTTCTAACTGCATAGTAGGGAGCTCCACAATCTGTTCTTTCCAGTAGCCTCTGAACACATGCGGTGGCCAAGAGTGGAGCAAATGTGTTTGAAAGAAATCACTTTCTTTGGGTAGCTAAGAGTATGAGCATTTGTCTACTACTGAAAAGTTTTGTAATTTTTAAATATAATAAATTCCTTTAAGTGCAGAGTTTCTACCATGTTCTTTTGTGTGTCTTTGGCAGCACTTAGCCCAATGTTAGTCTCCTTTTGATGTTTAATAAACAGCTTATCAAATCAAAATGCATGTAGTATTTACAATATATTAAGCACAGTCCTAAGTACATTAAACTATTAGCTTATTTAATTCTTACAACAATTGTCAGATATAGATATTATTATCTCAAAGTTACCTGTGAAGTAATAAAATACATAGAAGTTTTAAAAGTTATCAAAATCATAGCTTTAAGTAAATGGCAGAGGCAGGATTCAGACCCACTCTGTCTGGCTCTGAAATTCATGCTCTTAAACAGCATCCTATGCTAGCGTAAGAGAAAGAATAAAGAAATGAATGAATGTTAAAAAACTTTAAAAAATTTTGTTAAAAGTTCAAATGCCATCAAGAGTAAAATGCACAGGAAAAGTAAACTGGGGAATAGTCACACAATGGAATACTATACAGTGATGAAAATGAACATAAAAAATTACACTGGATAATATGAATGAATCTCACAAACATGATGAAAGAAGCCAGACCCAAAAGAGTATATACTATATGAGTCCATGCTCTTTCAAGCCCTTATTGAAAACCAGACCAAACTAATCTACAGTATTAGAAGTCAGGTTAATGGGTACTCTGGGGTCTGCAGTGACTGAAAGAGAAGGCAGGGAGCTTGTTTTACATGGGTGTGTTCAGTTTTTGAAAATTAATTGAGTTTATGAGTAATTGAGTATTGAGTTTACTGAGTATTGAGTTTATGAGTAATTCAGTTTTCTTTTTGCAATACTTCAATAAAATCTTCAAAAACAAAACAAACAAAACAAAAAGTCCTCTTGGTTGAAAGGGATGGGCCACACATACCTAGTTTCTCATTCTGAAATCACCAATTAGGTAGTCACTTCTTAGAGGTTTAGAGAAGAGAGGAGGGTTGTATTAAGGTAGCTCCTTCCACATGAAGGGAACATCAGAAGAGGGGTAGACTCTGCCCGACTTGACACAGGGAAACAACAGGGCATAGCCGTTTTCAGTGAAAGCCAGCTTCAATGGCTAATTGAGACTTCTACATTACATTTTGACTTCTGTGGAGTTTAAATGGTCTACTTAATTGAAACATAAGAAGGAACTTCCGGTTTTGGTAATTAGAGTTGTCATGACCTTTCTCCCTTGTTCACTTGGCAAATTACTGTTCATACTTACAACTTCTGCACTATTCCTACATTTACTACAAGAGAACTCTGATCACTGTGCGCTGTCTATGATCTGTCCTCCATCTTTCCCTGGACCCATTACACTTCATCTCTCACTGCTCTGTATTACCTCTGAACCAAATGTATGCTCTGCACCCTGCATGTGCACACACAACTCTGCATCTAAATTATTTCTTTGACTTTCTGGCTCTGAGATCCCTGATGATATTGATAAGAGATAAGAGCCTATTTGTGTCCATATGCCAGGCATCTAGCAGAGTTCCCAGCATATATTAGGCTCCTACACTGGGACTCTTGATCAAATGATTGAATTATGCAGATTACCTCAAGTTCAAGTCTCTGAGGAAACACACAATTATCCAATTCTTTCAAACTAAAGGGAGAGAATAGTGATAAATTATAAGCAAATGAATGAAACAATTAGCAACACCTCTTCAAAGAGCAGCCACTTTTTTCTCCTTTAAAGGAAAAAAAATCATTTATATGAAATGAAATCTTAGATTTCACACTTTCACATTTGAGAATTTAGTGGCACCAGGTAAGGAGTACAGTGGATATACACAGAATGATTGATCAATTTGTTGGAATGTCTAATGTGTTCAGTTATCTGTAAAATGTCAAGAAATGAGTGACGTCTGTTGATTTAAAAGACAACATTCTGTAACTCTTCCCTCATCTTTTTTTCTTCACCCATATTCACATTAAGGAAAAACTTCTCTCTTTTTCCAGATGGTAGCATAAATTTTCAGGTCAAGTGATATTAAAAATAGATAATAGCCAGGACCCCATGAGTCTCTACAGAAAGACTAAACAGTCACAATGGGGAATATCATTGTTTTGGTTTTCTTTATGAGCTTTTATGTACTCAGCTGCTTCTCAGGCAGACTTTTATTGCAGTGGGACCTGGATCATTCTGAATTCCGGTTCCACATCACTTCCCATCCTTTACACTCAGCTCCATGCCACACAAGTCAAGGGAAAAAACCTTACAGCTGCACTCAGGTTCTGAATGTGCTCTCCCCTAAGGAGCTAGCTTGGTTTGGCTTCTGGAGTCAGAATTCTATACATTTTGTCTCTCGGTGCTGATGTTTATAAGTACTCTGCTGTCTTGTGGAAATTGGGCTAATAGAAGAAATGTAAAGGGAAAACCAAATTATTTCAAATCAAGTTAAAAGGTTCAGCTAGTCTTGTTTAAAGATTAGAGTGAATACTTTTGATTCAGATTAATAATTATTCTTGGTTATTGTGCACAGTACATATCTCAAATGCTCTTTTTTTTTCAGGAAGATTTCCCAAATCCTCTAACTCTTAAGTGATCTCATTGTTTCAACTTTCTAGAGTTGCATCTTTTCAAATTTTTGTTACCTAGAAGTCCATGAAACACTTGCTCAATAAAGCATTTTACACCTAATTCTTCTTAGTGTCCCTTTCAGTTGCTGACCATGAAAAACGGAGGCACTCTTTATGTTTGCTAAATTTTATTGAAGTAATCTGTGATATGTTCTAGCTATGATGTCATATATCTAAAAACCTTGAGAGATTAATGTTGAATTCAGAACTGCCTTTTAATCATTTTAATTAAGATCACCTTTCCTTTTATTATCAATATTTATTTGTTATGCTTATACTCAGAATTACTACTAAAATCAAAGGATGTCAACAAAGATTATAAATAGAATAAAACCAAATAATAAGTAAAATATTATCAAAACTTAATAAAAGTCAAAACTGAGAGAGACCCTAGAGATATCATGAAGAATATTCTTACTTCATACATAAGAAATATGAGGCCTGACGAGTGTGACTTATGCCAGATCCTACAGTGAATCACTGGTCGACTCTAGGCTAAACTGAGGTTTTAAGAGAAGCATTACCTAATGCAGTCAGACAGGTGTGGGTTTTCTTGAAACTTCATTCCAATTGTGTATCCTTGGGCAAATTACTCAAAATCCCAAAGATTAACTGTGGTAGTGTGGTTTATAGTAAGAAATATATGTTTGGTCTTTTGTTCTCCTTTCTGGTTCAGAGCTCCTAAAACCCTTGAAATTTAAGGCATGAGAGCAATAAAGGTGTCTTTTGTTATGTTAATGAAATGAGTTTTTGGAAAGCAACTGAAGTTGGGAGCTGGTTGCCAGGGGAAACAACCATATCAGAAGATCAGAACTTTCAGTCCCACACCCCTGACCTCTAGGGAGATGTGAGGAGATGAAGGTTGAATTGATGGCCAATGGCCAATGACTTAATCAATCCTGCCTATGTAATGATACTTCCATAAAAAACCCAAAAGGCAGTGTTCAGAGAGTCTCTGGGTTGGCCAATGCATGAAGATTTGGGGAGATTGGCCAGCTTGAAGAGAGCTGTGCCCTTTTTCCATACACTGCCCTATGTATCTCTTCCATCTGACTGTTCCTGAGTTTTATCTTTCATAATAAACCAGTGATCTAGTAAGTAAAATGTTTCTTTGAGTTCTGTGAGCCACTCTAGAAAATTAATTGAACCCAAGGAGGGGGGTCATTGGAACCTCTAATCTATTGCATGTCTGCCAGAAGCAGAGGTGACAACCTGCTCTTGCAAATGCATCTGAAGTATGTGTAAGAAACAGTCTTGTGGGATTTAGCCCTTAATCTGTGTGATCTGACCCTCCCTTTCCAGGTATATAGTGTTAGAATTGAGTTGGATTGTAAGGCACCCAGCTGGTGTCAGAGAATTGCCCAGTGGTGTGGGAAACACCCTCACCACCCCCCCCCAATCAGAATTGGCGAACAGAATCCTTGTTAACTTTCCTCATTTGTAACATGTCGATAATGCTAACTCTGCAACATTTGTATGGGGATGAAATGACACAACATATAGGAAAGCATCTGGTTCTCAGTAGTAAGTGCTCAATAATTACTAACTGCTGTTAGAAGAAGATCTCACGTAATTAAGTGGGCTGCCATATGTATACGTTCTGATGCTTAATAAATATTTCCCTTTCTAATCCTTTCTTAGTGTTTGATACCTTATGGTCAAACACCAGTGTTTAGTAAAGCAATCATGGCTTTTTTCCCCCTAAGAAGTGCATGCAGCAGTCATGTAAATTGCTAATTCTAGTACTGAGACAACTTCACCCACAGCTCTCAGGAGGGATCACCCTAAATACACATACAGCTTATATTGCTGTTAACTGTACCATGGGCTTCATTGGCTCAACCTGGCCAATTCAATTTTCTCCAAAGAATTAAGAATGATGACACAAAGAGAGCAAGTTAATGAGAATTGTGGACTCGAACTAAGAAGTCATATAGAGTTGGGTCAAGTGCCAGTGATATGGCAAGTTGAAGGCTCAGAGAGGACTTTGGGAGAAAAACTGTGAGTGAAACAGAGAAAGCCAGTTGCAGACCAAGGCAGGAAAACAGAGGACTAGAAGGAGAGACACAAGTAACAATTTAGCCCTTGGAAAACTGAGGTTGGCTTTGACTTGTGAGATGCATCAGTAGCGCCCTTACAATAAAGCATGCTTCACTTATGCAGCCTGAGCAGATTCTCTTTCTGGTGATCAAAATTTTATGCCAAGAACTGTGTATTAGTGGTACATATAACTTGTCAATGGCAAAGGAGAAAATAAATCACTCATTCCAAATACCAGAAATATATTGGCACTGCTCACTGTAACTCAGGAATGTTTACTTCAGTCTCTTTCAAATGTGACATCACGTAGCTTCTTTATGTGCTTACAGGGTTTTGGCACAGGAAACAGCTCTTCCACCCCTCCCCCACCCCCATTCCGGCCCCTTCTTGTTCCTCCTCTGAATTCTTGAATGGTGACCATGTGAGCTGCAACCCAAATGTGTGGTCTGAGCTGGCCTTTGAAGATTGCTATAATGATCTTTGCTGACTTCTGCCCTGTGCTTTTATTTGGAACCCCTGGTTGGCTGTTTGCTTTCCTAAATGTTAGCAGACTCTGAGCTGATGAGTTTTAAGTGCCTGCAGTGATCAACACCAGATCCTTCTTGATCAGTGACTTTCAGTTTTGCATTTACTTTATATATCGAAAAATGAAATGAAAAATTCCAAGATAGCCTTTCATGTTCCTTCCTCCCTCCCTGCCTTCTTTCTCCTTTTTCTCCTTCCCTTTCATTCTCCCTCTCCTAACTCTATCATTTCTCAGTTTTGAACATAGCTATCTGATGATAATAGACATTTACCTTTCTCCATAATTCAGTGTTATATTCATTATAGAAAATACGAAAAATAAAGGGAATACAAAGAAAAATACCGGAATTATACCATGTAGAACAATTAGAATTAACTTTTTGGTTTATCTTTTTCTTCCTGGTTTTGTCTCAGATATATAGATAAATCAATAGATTAGATGAATAGATAGATAGATAGATAGACAGATACAGAGAATGAACTGGTATAGTAGTCTACAAGTCTATATATTTTTTTGTTTTCTGTGTTTATCACTTTACATATCATAAGCATTTTTTCAAAGTTAAATATTCTTGGACATCATCTTTAATGCCTGAATATTTTATCATACAGATATACCATAATTTATTTTTAATAATAATTACACAATTAATTCTGTACTTCAGCCAGTAATGTTGTCTTATTTTTTTCATATATATAAAATGTTATAATGAATAGTCTTCATATCTTTGTAAACAAAAATTCAATGCACGATAGTTCTCTGGGATAAAATAATATAAGCAAATTCATAGGGTTGTATAGTATAAACTTTTTAAGAGATCTTAATGTACATTTCCAGACTACCTTTGAGAAAGTTTATTCCAAGGTAAATTTAAGGATACCATTTAAAATTTACATAGCTCAAATGTAAGATAATTAAGTGTGAACATTATTTACTAATTTTTCTGATAAATTATAAAGGAGCATTAAAAATTTGTGATCCTATGTAACGCAATTGAAATATACCTTGAAGACATTTATAGAAAATAATAGAGAGCTTTGCTAGAAAGAATTTTATTCTTGAAAAATAATTTCAAGATACAAGAGGTGATCAGTGCTATGGGCTTAATGACCTATACCAAATCATGAAATATTAAATTTTAAAACAATTTTGTCAGTAAAAGATGTGGAACAATAATATTCATACCTTTGTGTGGTAAGAGTGAGTAAGCAGAGACTTTAAAGTCAGATAGACAGGAAGAGATCAACAGTGTTTGAGGATAAAGAAAGAATATTGCCTTCCAGTTAACAATGACAGCATAAGCATATGAATGACTTACTTTTCAAAAGCGCTCACTAATGTTTTATTACTATATTAAACATATACATCGCCATTTGTACAAATGAGAGCAAAATCCATAGTGGTGTGTAAGAGCTAAAAACCACACCTGTACAGAGCCTGCAAGAGCCCTGAACTCCTTACAGATAGCTTGATACAGACTGAACACAAGAAAACAAGGTTGAGACAATTGCTGAAAGAGAGAGGCATAAGTAGAGAAAAAATTCCACAGAGGCTGAGCTATCAGCCTAAATCAAAAAGTATATGAGCACGTTCATCACCACACATGGAAAGTTTGAATGAGAAATTTGCCTTATTTAATACCCTGTAAATTAATGACTACAAGATAGATAACTCTTGGGTTAAGGGTGAGAATTCATGCTATCTACATATCTAAACTTCAAATGGAGAATTTAAAGTGTAATGACATGATCATGTTCAGAAGTTTCTGGGAGAAGCAAAAAAAAATTATCTCTAGAGACATATGATTTCAATTCCAGCCTCAAATTGTACCCCAGGTAAAGATCAAAGTAAAATTGGCAACTTCCAAAAAAATTTTTAAAAATCACAAAACATGCAAATAAGCGAGCCAAGCTAAATCGCAGCCAGGGGTCAGGGGAGGGGTCTCAGAAAACAGAATTTCACTTACAAATACTTCAGATACTTCAATTATTAAAACAACATATAATTAACCTTGCTTAATATGTTTAAAGAAATAAAAGAGAAGCTTGACAACATAGACAAGGCAGGTTTATTGTTATTATAATAAAGAAGTTTTAAAATTGAGTGAAATAAAATGTATAAATGAAAATGTAATAATTGAAATTGAAAGCTCAATGTATAGATTAAGAAGAGATTACAACATACTGTACATCTGAAACTAATGTAACGTTATATGTCAATTATGCCTCAATTTTTTATTTTTTTATTTTTTAAAACAAATCAATTTATTGTAACATCCAAAAGGATAAAATACTTAGGAAAAAATTAACAAAAGACATGAAAAACTTCTCTCAAAAACTACAAAATATTGTTGAAAGAAATTAAAGAAAATTAAATAAATGGAAAGACATTCCATGTTCATGTGATCAGAGGACTTAATATTGCTAAGATGGCACCACTACAGCAATCTTTTTTTTTTTAACATCTTTATTGGAGTATAATTGCTTTACAATGGTGTGTTAGTTTCTGCTTTATAACAAAGTGAATCAGTTATATATATACATATGTTCCCATCTCTCTTCCCTCTTGTATCTCCCTCCCTCCCACCCTCCCTATTCCACACCTCCAGGTGGTCACAAAGCACAGAGCTGATCTCCCTCTGCTATGCGGATGCTTCCCACTAGCTATCTATTTTACGTTTGGTAGTGTATATATGTCCATGCCACTCTCTTGCTTTGTCACAGCTTACCCTTCCCTCTCCCCATATCCTCAAGTCCATTCTCTAGTAGGTCTGTGTCTTTATTCCTGTCTTACCTCTAGGTTCTTCATGACATTTTTTTTTCTTAAATTCCATATATATGTGTTAGCATACGATATTTGTCTTTCTCTTTCTGACTTACTTCACTCTGTATGACAGACTCTAGGTCCATCCACCTCATTACAAATAGCTCAATTTTGTTTCTTTTTATGGCTGAGTAATATTCCATTGTATATATGTGCCACATCTTCTTTATCCTTTCATCCGATGACGGACACTTAGGTTGTTTCCATCTCATGGCTATTGTAAATAGAGCTGCAATGAACATTTTTGTACATGACTCTTTTTGAATTATGGCTTTCTCAGGGTATATGCCCAGTAGTGGGATTGCTGGGTCATATGGTAGTTCTATTTTTAGTTTTTTAAGGAACCTCCATACTGTTCTCCATAGTGGCTGTACCAATTCACATTCCAACCAACAGTGCAAGAGGGTTCCCTTTTCTCCACACCCTCTCCAGCATTTATTGTTTCTAGATTTTTTGATGATGGTCATTCTGACCCATGTGAGATGATATCTCATTGGAGTTTTGATTTGCATTTCTCTAGTGATTAATGATGTTGAGCATTCTTTCATGTGTTTGTTGGTAGTCTGTATATCTTCTTTGGAGAAATGTCTATTTAGGTCTTCTGCCCATTTTTGGATTGGGTTGTTTGTGTTTTTGTTATTGAGCTGCATGAGTTGCTTGTAAATTTTGGAGATTAATCCTTTGTCAGTTGCTTCATTTGCAAATATTTTCTCCCATTCTGAGGGTTGTCTTTTGGTCTTGTTTATTCCTCAATTTTTAAAAGTCACAGTTCAAATTTTTTTTTTTAAATGGAGTAAATACCTGCTCCCTCCAGAAAACACAGATTACAGAAGAGATAAATTGCACACCACTTTCACAGCAGCATTATTCACAAGAGCTAAAACATAGAAGCAACCCAAGAGTCCACTGATGAATGAATTGATAAACAAAACATGTTCTGTCCATACAATGGCATATTATTCAGCCTTAAAAAGGAAGGACATTCTGACACATTATACAATATGGTTGAATCTGGAGGACATTATACTAAGTGAAAGAAGACAGTCACAAGAAGACAAATACTATATGATTCCACTTACAGGGGTTACTAAGAGTTGTCAAGTTCATAGAGATAGAAAGTAGAATGATTGTTGCTAGGAATAGGGGGAGGGAGGAATGGGGAGTTGTTTAATGTGTACAAGGTTTCAGTTTTGCAAGGAAAACAGTTCTGCTGAGTAGTTGTGCAACAATGTGAATGCACTTAACATTAGTGAACTGTGCACTTAAAAATGGTTAAGATGGTAAGTTTTATGTTATATATTTTTTACCACGATTAAAAATAATAAAAAGAAAATATTACATACAGTTGAAGAGAGAAATATTAAAGTGGAATATGGAGGTAAAGAAATTACCTACAATGTCTCTCAGAGAACAAAGAGAGAGAGAAAGAGAGAGATGAAAATTAGGAAGAGAAGATGAGACTAAGAGGAATAACATGAGAAGTTTTAACTTGTTCTTATCAAGGTTATTGAAGGACATGATGACGAGAACAGGAAAGAGGTAACAGTCAAAATGGTAGATGCTGAAAACATCATAAAATTATTTAAAAACACCAGTCTTTAGATCCCCAAAAGTACAATTAACACCAAGCAGGAAAAATGGAAGGGAATCCTCACCTAGAAACCTTTAAACACCGTGAAAAAGAGATCTTAAAGCAGCCAGAGGAAAAGAGACTACAAAAGGATGACTGGGAGAGAGTTGATAGACTTGTTAACAGCAATAATTAAAGACAGAAGACTAGAATAGTTTTTGAAAATGCAGAAAAAAATAATACTTGTCAACCCAGAATTGTATACATGTATACAATTGCATACCTGGTCAAATAATTCCACTAACCACTAAAATACCATACATAGAGTATACTATTTCCAAACAAGTAGAGGGGAAGAATGGAGGGAGAAATATGAAAAAAAACGTTTGCCATGTAAATATGAAACAAAAAAGTTGATTGAACCTCTTATATCAAAGAAAATATATTTAGACACAAAGGATGAGAGATTACAAAACATATAAAGTTTAATAATTCTAGATAATATAACAATATATTATTTAAGATATTGTATATTACATAGATTATATATATATATATATATATATATATATATATATTCCACAAAGGAAAAGCAAGAATTTATTAGAATGAAATTTACATTAGGTGTTAAATCAACAGGGGGAAAATCCAACTGGGAAGGGATGAGAAAAAGACTTCTAGGGGGGTTTCTCTGGTGGCGCAGTGGTTGAGAGTCCTCCTGCCAATGCAGGGGACACGGGTTCGTGCACCGGTCCGGGAGGATCCCGCATGCCGCGGAGCGGCTGGGCCCGTGAGCCGTGGCCTCTGAGCCTGCGCGTCTGGAGCCTGTGCTCCGCAACGGGAGAGGCCACAGCGGTGAGAGAACTGCGTACCGCAAAAAAAAAAAGACTTCTAAGGTATTGGTAATCTACTTTTTGATCAACATAGTGTGTGTAAATGATAATTTATCATTTTTATTCAAATTTGTGTTACATTTTATTCATGTTTATGTGTGTTTAAGCATAAAACATTAATTTGCTAAAGGATAAGAAAGTTTTCTTTAGAATGATTCAAGGAAACTGTCAAGTATATATTGGTACATTTGGGAAAAAGGCAATTGACAGCCTTGCAAATGGGAAACATACCTAGTGAAATATTAAAAAGAGGGTTAGATAAACCTGAGAAAGACATAGCTGATGGTAGAATGAATGTATTTCACACTAGATCTGAACACATAAATGTAACACAGATCATAAGAAGATGAAAAATAGTAAAAAGAATTCAAGAACATGTGATATACTTTGAGAAGCTCTATCACACATCTACTAGATGGTTTGAAAAGAGACAAATTTTAAGTCCATGCAGTGAAAAGTTTTGTCACGTATGAAAAGAAGTAATTTTTTAGAAATATATATTTGAATGCATCGTATTAGACTGTAGAACAACAAAAATAGCGGGGGAATATGGAACATAACCTAAGAGAATAGACTCATAAATTGTCTACAGAGGAGTAAATTCAGATTGACAATAGACTGCCCAGGAGCAGCGATAGTTACCTGAAGATGTGAATTAATATGAACCAAGTAATCAGGGTAAATAACTACTGAGCTATGATTCTAAATTCCTTCAAGAATGAAAGTAAAATAAAATCATGTTTAGATGTACAAATAACAGAGAATAATTATCCACAGATCTTTGTTGAAAAAATTGCTCAAGGATGGTCTTTAGCAAGAAAAAAGTGGGGTATTTTATATTTAAGAGATTAATCCATCAGAAAGTCATAGTTCTAAATTTGTATGCTAATAGCATAGCTTCATAATGTGTAAAGCAAAAATTAGCAAAACAAAAAGGAGAAATAGATAAATCATGATCAAATTTGCTAGTTGTGTCATGTAAATCTTCAGTATGCTTATTGGATTTGACTGCTTTCCCTATCATGTACTAAAAGAAATGGATTAAAATCTCTCTTTATAATGGGAATTTGTGTTCCACGTATATGAATTCCACGTCTTTTAATTCCCATTATAGGCACACCCTATGACCCCACAATTTCAATTGCCAACAGAAATACTTGCTTATATACACCAAAAAAAACATGTTCAAGACTGTTCATAGCAGTGTTATTTATACAGTCTCCAGACTGGACACAACCCTAGTGTCTAACCACAGTAGATTGGATGAATTAATTTTGGCATATTCATGTAATGAAATTCTATACACCAGTAAAAATAAATGAAGCTCACATACATAATGTTGAATAAAAAAGCTAAATAGTGTATGATTTCATTTATATTTAGACACCAGGTCAACTAATCTCTGGTATTAAAAGTCAGAAATTGTATTTTGGAAGGAAGAATTAGTAACTAACTGAGAGAAAAAAGGGGGTCTTTGGGTGTCAATAAGTATTTCTTCATCTGACTAGTGGTTATTTTGTCATGCTTGCTTTGTGAAAATTCAAGTTGTAACGGGGGTTTGAGTCATTTCCTACATGTTTGATATACTCAAAGTAAAATCTTTAATTAAAAAAAATGTGTACATGGTTTAAGCAAATAATTTTGTAAGTTTATTCTTCTTATTTATTTACAAATGATAGCCTAAATTCCCTCGCTTCTAGTTTCATCCTCTCACCCACTCTGCCTCTGTAATACCTACGTGCCTCTAAATAACATATCTTTATTTCTACTTCTCATTTTTGTATTAAGTACTTTATTTGTTTTTCCAAAAATATTTGTTCATTGAATGAAATCCAGGTTTCATTTATTGCTTTCTCTTTTTTACTTTGTTGTTTGTAATTGAAACATATAGGGAAAGATTTGTAAGCATATTATCACAATATATGTATTGGTCGTGGAACAGCTTATTAAAAGATTTAGTTATATTTTAAACTATTCAGTATTGAAGACATACACATATAACCACATCCTCATATTTTGAGGATGTCACTGTAACACGTACACGCTCACACGAACAGACACTACATGGAACCAACTACACTGTGATTTTGTAGAAGTATCTCCATTGGGCATATTTAAATACATTTTCCCAAACATTTCTTGAGTAACGGATGCATGATAGCAACCCGAGAGGTACTAAAGGATATCCCAGAGGTGAAGACAAAGCCCTGCCCTTGTGAAATAACAGGAAAGGATGGGGCAAGGAACAGACAACTAAGCAATCAGTGGAAATGCAGTGCTTTACGAAGTGAAGTGACAGAACCACAGTGAGCCTGCTGAAAGTACAGAAGTAGGGCTTCTTAATGGGTAGGGTGAGCTGTGCTCTGGTCCAGGAAAGATGCATTCAGTATCTGCGGGTTCCGCATTCGCTGATACAGAGGGCTGTCTGTACGCATAAGAGAGGAGCATCCGCGGATTTTGGTATCCGAGGGGATTCTGGAACCAACCCCCACAATTCAGCTAGGACAGAAAAAAAGAAGGGATTTCGGGTTGATGAAGCCTACGCAGATATCGCTTGGAGATCCGAGTGGAGAGAGGAGAGCCTTCTGGAGGTAGATGAGAGGCAGGAGCCACGCCCCAGGTGCTTGCAGCGCCCCCACGAGAATCCCTTTTAACCCATCTTGCCTCTCCAATGAGGCTCACTTCTCCTTGTTGGCTTGGTCTGGTTCCAGGTTGTGCAGAATAGGAAACAAGTCTTACAGTAATATTGGCAGGTTCTGACCAGCATGCCGTGCTGGGAAACTAGTTTTGCTCTCTGAGACTGAGGTACTTCGAACGCAGTTTTCAGGCTGTGCAAGGTAAGAAATATAAAACAGAAACCAGAAGGGAGAACTCCACTTCACTGCTCCTCTGCTGTATGCAAGACACCAGGACGAAATCTTGTGCGTATATTGTCTCCTTTCCTCTTTGCACAAACACGCAGGTACGCTCAAGTCTCCCCATTTTACAGACGGGGACACTGAGGCTAACAAAAGTTGATCAAGATCACACAGCTAATTAGATGGGGTGGCGCCGATGTCTGGGGGTGTTCCAAGCTGAAACTTCTTTGGCTTAATTAGTTCTGGGGTTCTGGGGATGAACATCTGTTGCTGCTGGTAGCGCAGCAAGATTTAGTACTTTCCCAACATCTTAACTGGAGTCTATGCACGGGGGCGGGGAGGGGGGATGGCTAAACATTTAAGTCGTCGTCCGCTATTAACTCTCTGGGCAAGGAAACACGCGTCTCCATTTATACTGCAAGCCTTGGCGGTCATGCCGAGGCGGCACTGGAGTATGTGTTTCTCCGTGTCCATGGCAGGAGGCCACACGCCATGCCTAGGTGCACGTTAACATGACATAAATGTTAATGTCCTGTTCGAAAACCAAAGCCTGCGGGAGAGAGGAAATACCACCCCCGCCGTACCCAGGGCCCGTGTTTGGATACTGCAGTCTATATTTTGACTCCAGAGTGTGATGACTATGTAACTTTTCACAAGGATTTCATTTTTTCCCTGTCAAGCCACATTATTTTAAGGGTGACAATAACTTGGCTGCAAATGAGCTGAAACCATCAAGGTGATAAATGAGTTTCTGGGGCAGGGAGGCATCAGCTTGGCCTATGCTTTGCAGGACCACACACCTCTGTCCTCTTCCACCTTCTTAGCAGAACAATGTGTCACAGATCTCCCGTCTCTGCAGCCCCCAAGGCCCCTGCCCTCCCAGCCTCCTGCTTCTTAAGGCGATAGAGAACCGTGAACACTTGACTTTGGAAAATATACCGTATTTCCCAGAGTTTGGGAAGGAGGGAGAAAGATCTGATATTTTCCTCTGGATGCAAGGATCTGATTTATAAAACTGCCTCTGAGACGACCCCTCACTCCGTTTATTTTCTCTGTCAGCCAGGTCCGTCTCTGAAGTGGGGTCGCCCATGGTCAGCTCAGTGGTCAGCCTGCTTTTTGGAATTGAAACTTAAGAGTTATGTCCGGAAGGGCCTGGTGAGCTGGTGTGCTGGATTTCTGGTCAAGAAAGATGACTTTCATTATTATTTTACTAGGGAAAGTAGGGGGTAGGGGACAGGTTATGGCCAGGTTTTACATACATAATCTTATTTAAGTTATTCTCTTTTAAATTATTGAAATCATAGCTGGATTAAGTGATTTACTAAAGGCTTCTCCCTGAGACTTAGCTGCCAAGCTTTGAGCCACAAGCTGTTATACTCTGAAGCTTCTTTCCTTGCCTCCTACTTTATTTTTGTCCAGTCCTCTGTGGGAGAAAACACCCATATCATCAGGAAGTACAGCAAAAGTACACTCACTGTCTTGCATATTCAATAGCAAGGAAACACTCAGGAGCAAAGCTTTGTGGTGATAAGTGAGTGTAAAGCCTTTTAACAGTGCCTGGCTTGGAGCTATACACTTTCTCTTTGCTATTATTATATTGTTCATGTTATGTAAACTGTGGACTTTGGGTGATAATGATGTGTCAGTGTAGGTCCATCAGTTGTAAAAAATGTACCACTCTGGTTGGGGTGTTGATAGTTCGGAGGCTATGCATGTGTGGGAGGCAGGGGACATAAGGTTACTCAGTTTTCCTGTGAACCTACAATTGCTCTAAAAAATAGTCTGTTAAAAATTTAGATAGTATTCAAAAGCAATATTTAACCTTATTACACAGAGATAACATACATATATAAATCCATGAATGCGTACATTCAACAAGCATTTGCTGATTCCCTTCTATGTTTTATCCACAATTGCACACACTAGGGTAATTCACTCTGAGAGATGCTAACATTTTAGTGACAATAGCAGAGGTAAATTAATAGTTATAGCACACCCTGATAAGCACTATGAGAGAAGTAAGCATTCTCTCCTCTTTTAACATTTCTGTTCCTGGCTTTCTGTAACTTCACACAATAAAGGCTTAGAAGACAAAAGCTGACGTGTTAGTTATTTGTTTTGATTTCTCTTCAGTGCTGCACCTGTGACCTTAAAGCTCTAGATGACTAACTTCGGCCACTGGGGAAGCTGAAATGACTTGCCCTGACCTTTCATGACCTACCTTGAGGCTAAATCCAAGCCTGGAGGAACAGACACTGGTGTGGACAGAGCCCTAGTTCAGCTGTGTTTATCAAGAGAGGATCACAGGGGTGTGTTTCTGCAATGCAACCTTCTTTCTGTGCACTTCATTTTTCAAGATGCTTGGAATCATTGGTGCATTTATTGCTTTTACCTTAATCCATCATTGAAAATAATACATGTCTTAGTGTTGAATGGTATGAAGTGCCTCAGCTCTAATAATTTTCTTACAGTAAATGAGAGTGGGAAACAGAATACAATTAGTCACCAATATTTACCACACTCACTTGGTGAGGGGAGCAGGCTGGATCAAAGTGGACAGGCCACCAGTTCTGATCCCAGAAAGGAAAGGAGCAGAAGATTTGAAAGTCTACTTTTTTTTTTTCTTAATATTAGCAATTTAAAACCTTTATTTAGTTTCTACTCTTTCTTTAATAAAGGTTATATATAAGATGTGAATTTATGTTTTTAAAAAATTAATCTTATTGGAGTATAGTTGCTTTATAATGTTGTGTTAGTTTCTGCTGTACGGCAAAGTGAATCAGCTATATGTATATATATACCCCCTCTTTTTTGGATTTCCTTCCCATCTAGGTCACCACAGAACACTGAGTAGAGATCCCTGTGCGATACAGTAAGTTCTCTTTAGTTATGAGATTAGGATTGACAAACATACATGAAAGTCTACTTTCTGATTCAGCACTGACTCATAGGCCACAGTTTACAATTACTATTGATCTGTCCGTGGTGCTTAGTATTGCCTTGGATACACCAGTTCCTTTGGAAAATCCTTATTTCCTTGATTGTAAAATGAAAATATTAGCCTACATCAATTGTCTTCAACTCTAGTTCACATTAGAACACCCTAAAGGGCTTTTAAAAAACTGCGGCCCTGGAGCCACACCAACTACATAAGTTGTAGGGCTCAGTGCAAAATGAACATGGGGTCCCCTGGCTAAAATTATTAAGAAGTTTGAGATGATGGCAGCAGAACATTAAACCAAATGCAGGCCCCTTCTGAGCATGGGTCTCTGTGAGACTACATGGATTAAACACCCATGAAGGTGATCTTGCAGAGGAGTTTGTTGCTAAAAAATTCCCCACGTCATTCTGATAGGTCTCCAGAGGTTTGGAAAACTCTGTGGTAAGGAATTAAATCGTAATAAATCCTAATGCAGTGGGGAGAACAGGCCAACACAAGTCAACGGGCTAATTGGGCACCCTTGCAGATAAGGATCAGAGGCTTACTCAAGATTTCTTAAATTTCATTTTATTTAAAACATTCGAGAGGAAATTGGATAGAAGTAATTCCTAGAGGGATAAGAAAACTCTACTGTGAAAGTCCAATACTCCCTAAAACCGGCCATGGGAAACCATTTGGGATCCAAAGAGCTCTGCAAACTGGCTGCACTGGTTAGAACTCTGCTGCTTGCAAGAGACAGAAAACCCAACCCACTCACCTATAAGGAAAATTACATTGGCTCCCATATAGAAAAGTCTGCACGGAGGGCTGATTCCAAACACACTTCGCATAGGACTTGGTTCTCTCCGTTCTTGACTTGGCTTTGGTCTCCTTTTATTGCCTTCTTTCTGAGACAGATTCTCTCTTTGGTATTAAAATGCTCTTGCTGCCACTTGAGACTTTTTGACTGGTGGTGAGGAGGGCAGCTTCCTTCCCCTAGAGTCAAACTGTCTTCTCCTAGTTAGCAGTGACCCAAATTGTTCCCCATGCTAATTCCTCACCCGGTTAAGCTGGACTGGGGATGGGATGTATTGACTAGTATATCCCAGTAAGAACCTGATGAAGGGAAGCTATTCTCTCCATTTTCTAGACAAGGGAATTGAAGTAGAGAGGCTTATACTTTGCCGAGGTCGTAAAGCTGGTGAGAGTGAGGCCTGGACTTTAAACCTAAGTATCTAATTTCAGGACCCACATTATTATCCACTTAGCCATCTTAAAATTTCTGATTTAACAGACATTTTGTTTTTCATGGTTTCTTCTTATTCATATATTTAGCGATCTCATAATTTTAGCACATCTGTTGCCTTACATGACTTATTCTCTACCCTCTGATATTTTGGTGGAAATACCACTGATGCCAACTCCGTAAGTTTTTGTTTTTCCTCTTTCAGATTCCTGATTGAAATAATATAACTGACCTTGTTTGACCTTGTTTGAGTAGAGCTTTAAATGTCAGTCCTCTTCATCAGCCACTGGCCAGCTTATTACGGTAAGTCGGGGTCTTCTCCTGGGCTCATGCCCTTTGCCAGATGAAGCCGGTCATGATGACATAATATATAGGCTGTGTCTCCTTCCTTTCCTCCTCGCCTACCATTTCTCCACTCCAAGCTGGAGCTCGGGGCATGGCTATTTCCCTTAGAAGTAGATACTAATGTATGATGCATATACGCGTGTGCTGAAAATTATGCTAGGGGACAAAGTAAAATGCATTGCCTAAAGCTGGCCCAAATACAACACTGTGAGGATTAAAGAAGGGAGAGGTCTCCTTTGGCATGCCTTTAGAGTTGTGGCCATAGTGTGGGTCTTGAAAATGAGTAGGGAAGGTGAATCAGGTAAAGGGGACTTCAGGAACAGGGCTGGAGTCTGAATAGCTTGGCATGTGATTGTTATAGACATTGGGATTTGTCACTTCACTAAAGAAACATATATTGAGCAACCACTATATGCCCAAGGGTATAGATGATATATGATAGATAGATAGATAGATAGATAGATAGATAGATAGATAGACTCAGACTTCTAGAAGCTGACAGTTTAGTTAGAAAAGGAGGGAGAGTTATTGTGTACAGACTGTTTACTGCTCTGGGTGGGGCAGAAGGGGCTTTACATTAGTTCTGAAGTCCTACAATTTAAGCTCAAGCACTCCTTGTAAGAATTTCTTTGTCTTTCCCCAAAGACATTTGGCCAGCCCCGCTCCGTGTCAGTTCAGGCCCTCTGAGAAGCAGATACCATGATGGAATTCAAGATATTTATTGAGGAAATGTTGATGAGGAATAAGGTGAGAGGGCACAGGAGAAATTTGAGGACCTTAAGATCATGGTGCACGTCTGACATTTGTAAAAGGAGAGAGAGAAGAATGAATTGGGAAGAAAGAGCTTCAGGCCAAGGGGAGTAGGGAGCAGACACTGCCCACCAGAGCAGTCCTGCCCTTGGCAGGAATGCCTGGTCCAGAGCAGCCTGAGGAGAGTGTAACTTTGCTCAGAACATCATGGGTGATCCTGAAGTTGCGGTAGCTGGAGCAAACTATATTCCTCATGGCAGCTTCTCTCTTAGAAAAAGAAATCTCCATGGCCCAGCCCCATTGCTGTCCTATACCTCGAAAACAATAACTCATATTTTATTTTATACTGTATGGCATAATATTTTAATTATTAATACATTTTGTCCTTTTTGCATGCCTGCCTAACTATTGTTTATATCTTTCACCTTACTAAATTTAGCTCCTGGAGCACAAATACCATGTATTATTATTCATTTCTCATATTTCGACATCTAGCAAAAATACAGTAGATTTAAATTAGATATTCAGTAAATATTCAGAAATGAATGAATGAGTGATCCAGTCAACTAATCGATGAAGGACTTTGAGTAATGAAATTAAATGATTGAAGTCAATCTTTTGAAAGGTTATTCTGCTGTTGCCATAGTTTGAGTGGTGCATGGAAAGACCATGGACTCTCACATCTAACAATCTTAGATTTGAATCATATTTCAAACTGCTTATTAAGTGTGTATCTTTAGCCAAGTAGCCTGGCTTTTCTGAGTCTCAGTTTTCTCATGTATAAAATGAAAATAGCACTTAACCTTATGGCTTTTTTGGGGGGATTAAAAGAGATGATGCCCATAAATGGCTGGTACAGAGCCTGGCACCCAGAAGAACATCTATCAGTGTTGCTTGCTTACTTCCTTTCTTTCTAAGATCGAGTCACTCAATCGCCTACTAAAGAGAGTGAATGTATTTGCCTGCTCTTCATTACGAGGAGAAAGGCAGCAAGGGGTAATCCCAAAAGTGACTTCCATAGTCCAGTATTTGACATAATAATAATCTGATGGAGTATTTACTGGATATATTATCTTTTAATCCTCTTAATAGCCTCCGAATAACTGATGTAACAAACTATGCAGTAGTGCTATACCCATTTTACAGAGGGGGAAGCTGAAGTTTAGGAGGTTAAATAGCCTTAAGCTACATTTCAGTAAGTGGAAATTTTAGGATTCTGATCCAAGTCTGTGCTGAATCTGAGTCCCTAACCAGGATACTGGCTCTCTAGTGATGGGCAAGCAGTTAGAAGACCCCCATGGATGACCCCTGATCCGGAGTTCTCTAGAGGTGCTCCTAAGATCCCAAGAAGCTGCTTGAGGGTGCTCTAACACTGCCAGCACAATACCAGGCAATACCATCCAAAGAGAGAGGAGGGATAGGAATGTGGGATATGTTCCCCTTTTGTTAGGGTGCTCTGCCCTCTGCTGGTTGCTTTTAATCCTTTTATATACTTGGGTCATTTAAAATGCCAAGTAATCGCTTTTCTATTTAGGTCCCCTTGGTAGTGATCAAATTCTTTTAAATAAGAACACTGCATCATATGTGTTTATGGTTTATAAACATATGACTATTTTCAGGTATATGTGTGTGCTCACTCACAAAACTATGAAGCATAAACACAATGCCTGTCCCACAACAGATGATAAGTAAATATTGCATGAATGAATGACTGAAAACTCACATGCAGGAAAAACACAAAGCAATTAAAGAGTTGGATTGAGTATGGAATTAAGGTGATAGGAAAAAATAATAGCATAGCTACAAAGGAAACTTAATAGTGTGGTGCAGTGAAAAATAACTATTAATACCACCACTTTGCGGTTAAGGGAATAAAGGCACAGCAAGGTTCCATACTTTGATCAAGGTCTCAGCCAAATGAGTAGCCAGATACCTGAATTCAACTTGGCTTCCAGGGAAAATCAACACAGCCCTGCCCTCAGGCTCTAGGCTGGTAAAGACCTTGACCCCAAAGTCTAAAATGAGTAGTGGGTTCGTTGAAGGTCCAGAAAGTATGAAAAGGAAGTGAGGGTGTGTGTTCCCTAAAGATTTACCATGTGCAAGTGTAGATGGGGGTGAGGCGCTTCAGTAAGGAGAGCTACAGATACGTGGCTTGTAAATATTGTTCATGTAAGTCTCAGAAATACCAGAAGGGATAGAGTTTTCTGCAATGTCTTCAGATGAAGACACCAAGGCTCAAAAAGCGCTCATAGGTTGAAACTTGATGGTCACTTTTGTCTCAGAAACTGAGAAGTGGTTGTTCCTATGTGCCAGATGTGGGAGCCAATAACAGAAGCATCTGAAAAACAGGCAGGAACCACAACACTGAGATGGTGAGCTTGCTGGATGCTAGGACCTGATCTAGCTCAGCATTCCTCAAAGTTTGAGGTGTGCACAAAAACCTGGCCGTTTGGATAAAATGCAGGCTTGGATGCATTAGGTCTGGATTGGGGCTTGCGATTGTGCTTTTCTAACAAACTCCCAGGTGACACCCATTCTGCTGGCTCATGGACCACACTCTAGTAGTGAGACTCTAAGCCCTCAGTCTGACATCTGGCAAAAAGTTGATGCTCCCCGTTTCTTGAACGAACGGACAAATTAATTAATTGATTGATCAATCAGCCAAAGTTGACATTTCTGCAATTATAATAAAAATCAGGAGTCAACAATCTGTGTCTTCTTTCAAGCCTAAATCTCTTTTGTTAACAAATTATTGCTTTCTCTTATTTTGCTCTCTGGATGGTCACACTGAGATCTTTTCATCTCTTTTCTAGTTAATAAAAGTCATTGGCACGGTGACAGGAAGCACTGCTTCCCAGGCTGGGATATTTTAGAGACAACACTTGTAAGTAAGGATATCTTGAAATATTGCTGAAAAATTCTGACACTCGGGCATTAGGAATTTTCTCACTCATTTTTCTCCTTTCCTCCCTTCCTCTTCACTTTCTTTCTTTCTAACAAAAATGAACGTGAAGCACCTGGATTTCTGTGATTTCTATTGTCTCTTGTTTCCAATCTCCGTATGTGGCACTCCAGAGGACAGGATTGCTCCTCTGAATGCAGCAGACCTCTTCCCCCCACCTCATTCCACCCAAAACCCAAACAGAGAAATCACTCTAAAAGCAATTCTGACAATTTCCCCACTCAGTGTCAACTAACCCACTATTTCTGAATTAGGTATGCAAATTTATCACCCAGATCAGCAAAAGTGGGAGGCCATCCGTGGGTGTGGGGACTTAATGAGCATTTTATTACCTTCAACACAGTGCTTCCTGGCCTGCCCAGTTAGCATTTCGTGAACACTGCTTGGAACTAATGAGATCATCCCAAACCTCTTTGCTCTCCAGGTCCTCTGGGGAAAACAAAAAAGTGCTGGAGGAAAGGGAAATGAGGGCCCTGTCAGGACGGATGGCATCTGCTTTTCTGAGTTTTCTTATTTGTGCCGTATCTTTTGAATTCTAAGTAAAAGGCTCGGAGAAGCTAGGAAAATGTCTCAATGCCATCCTGAGGATGTTTTTCTCTAAATTCAAATAATAAAGTAAAAAAATAGGTATATAATAGGTACATATATATATATATGCCATATGTATACAATGAGTTTAATAAAACCAATGACCTGATTGAGTGCATTGAAGCACAGTCAACAATAACAGTGAAATTAGCTGCCCTTCCATACTTCTAATCAGTCACAAAGGGGAATTGGGTGCTTCCCACTATAATAACAATAATAATTTCTATATCATAGTATTTATTAATATAAAATACTATAGAATTATATATTATTATTTATTAATAATAATGAGTATATTATTCTAAAAGTTATTTGAAAGGTTATAAAGCCATGGAATTACAGCAATTCCGAAAAGGAAAGGAAAAAGAAAAATCATTCCCACTCCCATCATTTTAACACAATCGTAGTGAGTGTTAAATTTTATTTTCTTCCTACCATTTCATTATGCGCATCCTATTTCACAGGTATGTACATAGTAACCTTGTAATTTTGTGTCCAGACTTTTTTCACTTGCTGTTTCCACATACCTTTATAAGCATTTTTCTATACTATGATCTGACATTTATGCTGATTAATTTTAATAGCTTCGTGATGTTTTTTTATCAAGTAAATATAAACAGTTTTTATTAGTAAATCTACTCTAGTGTCTCCCGTTAATAATCAAAAGTTTTCAAAGGTAGAGAAATACGTTTGAAATAGTGCCTAGACTTCGACTTCAAGATTTAAAAGTTGGTGTTCTCTTGTACGCATTTTAAAATCGCAGGTAAGCCAGAGTGAAAAGAGGGTGTCAGTTGACTCGGATTCTTTGACTGGCTCAACCAGTCATACTGCTTTCAACACCCTGCTTCTTGTTAATCTTCAGTGCCTATGAAATCAGCGACAACTATTTCTCTTACCTTAAAGTGCTGTGGGGAGGACTCCACGTGGAGAAGCACATTTACATCTTGAAAGCACATATGCAACATATTGCAATGTCATCTGGTTATTGTCATTTTATGCTATTCTGTAAGGCTCTTGCAATGCCTTTCGTCTTGAAAAGGCCGGGAAGCCTAGGCAGATACTGGAAATTACCATTATCAACAATAAAATTCAAAAGCAAGCAAACAAACAACTTGGCTAGCTGATTTCCAGAAGAATGTCAGCATAAGCCGTGGTGGGCTTTGACTGCAACTTCTGGGGCTGCACAGAAGGTCACCTTCTCTTGGACCCTCAGATACTCTCTGCCCCAGAGTCCATCTTTCCCTCTCAGTCACGTTGTCAGCTTGGACTCCATGATCTTTTTCTAGCTGGGGTCCTGTGTCTCTCTTTATCATAGGCTTGACTGTCATTTAATTTCATCTGTTTTTCTTCTGGTTTAGACTAGACAGGATTTCAGATTCATGAGGGCTGTGTAGAAAGCGAAGGCAAGCCAAGCTACATGACTTTAGAAGCAATCGCTTGTAAAATTAAAGAATCAGATTTTACACTGCTGATAAATTTTGACATTATTATTTTGACATTACTATGTACAAAATATCTCTCTGTCTCTCTCTGATCTCAGCAAGTATGTGAGAGTCAGAAATAAAATCTCTCTTACCACTTACACATAACCGCAAACCACCAGACTCAATTAAGTGTGACATACCGGTGAATACTGTTATAACAAGAGCCACAAAGGGATAAAACATAGAGAGGAAATCATCGATGAAAGTAATATACATGACGATTTTATCTCAAAAGTAACAGCAAGGTGGTTACTATCTAACAGCACTTTGTGTTACATCTTTCTTCTGCTAATGGACACAGCACAATCTGGAGCATCAAAGGAAAAATTAATACAAGTGGAAAACTGCCACTCATAACTAGTTTTTCCCAGTAAGACATTATTCCTTTTTTTCCATTTGTTGACTTTCAAAATTATTTTGCCAATGTTTTCAGAGAATTACTTGTCTCACAAATGCCTTCCAGTAAGTCAAGTTTCTTTTCTTGAAACTTGAAACTTCTTCCCCATTCACACAAATTAATAGGCCAACTGTCACTTGTGTTGCTTTTGGCTCTAGGTGCCTGCCTGGGCTCCCTGCATCTCTATGTTCTCCTCTTATTCCCAGTCTGCCTTGCAGTTAGTTTGGGCCATGTGACCATTTTTGGTCAATGGACTGAGAATAGAAGTGACTGTTAAACCCGGCGTGCCTCATCCATCCTTTTTCTCCCACTGCTGCAGCACCTTGTTGGGGGTGGAGGGGCATTCTTTCCTGATGGAGATTCCGTATTGAAAGAGGTATAAGATAAGAGATAGCTGTTGAACCCACATGCAACTGTGATACAAGTGAAAAATAAACTTTTTTTTTTTGCGGTACACGGCCCTCTCACTGTTGTGGCCTCTCCCGTTGCGGAGCACAGGCTCCGGACGTGCAGGCTCAGCAGCCATGGCTCACGGGCCCAGCTGCTCCGTGGCATGTGGGATCCTCCCGGACCGGGGCACGAACCCGTGTCCCCTGCATCGGCAGGCGGACTCTCAACCACTGTGCCACCAGGGAAGCCCAAAAATAAACTTTTAGTGTATCAAGCCACTGAGATTTCAGAGCTTCTCTGTTGCACACATTAGTATTCAGTAACCTGACTAATACAGCTTTGCAACAAAGCAGGTTCAAATGCCCAAATGATTTGGGTAAAGGACACATCTGCATATCTTGCCAGTATTTCACACAGAGAACTGTGTCTGCTGCATAGATAATTTAAATTCACTGCTCAATTATTTTCAAGAGATTGTTTTTGTAACATGAATTTTCCTCAGTTGCCAAAATTATCTCTTTGCCTCATCTTAGAATGTTTTAGTTCTGTATGTGGTCATCTTTACTAGGCTGTTAGATGCTGACTAACTGACACTCTGTGATTAGTTTTTATCTCTGATGTGACATGACCTATTAAAGTGTTCTTGCAATGTGTGGTTGGTACCAAATATATGGCTTATAAATGAATGAATGAATACACTCATTTTCAATATCTATCTCATTTTCAGAAATGACAGTTTAATGATTTAATTCATTGTAAGATACATAGTGGAGTATTATTGAGGCTATGATGTATAATTGGAAGAGAGGAGGCAGCAGAATCTTAAGTTCTGATTCTAAATCTCACCTCCACAAACCAGCTGCAAGACTTTCTGCAGGATATCTGTGTTCTCTCAGCCTGTAACTCCACTCCCCCTAAAAGAGAAAATGTGGGGATATTTCATTGGGTTTTTATGAAAATTAAATGTATGAAAGTACCTGAGATCTCATAAGACACACAGTAAAGGAATTTCTCAATAAACACTAGTTATTCTCGATAAGCATATTCTTTAGCGGAATCACAGCCTCACCTAAGAGATTTAAAAAAAACCCAAAAACCTCCAGTTCAGACGTTTTATGGCATATGACCACCAGATGGCACCGTTGAGTCAATAGCAAAGACTTTCCTGGAAGAAAGGGGAGAAAATGTCAATTCTGAAAGTCTAAAAAGGTATATTCACTGTGATCACAACACAGATAGATGCTAAATATTATGAGATCTGTGCTGTATGTTTTCATTTTTATTGACTTCTAATACTTAGAAAATACTTAGAACATAATTCACCATTGGCAGATTGTTATTATTATTATCATCATCATTATTATGAGCAATGGAAATGGAGACATACTTTATTTTTTTTAGCCCAGGGTTGTTTATCAGAGAATTATCAGGCTTTCACAAAGAGAAAAGTTTCAAATTCCTTTTCTGGAGGACACATAGATATGGCCAGGACAGAAGAAAGGTCCTTCTCATAAAGATTGGTCCCTGAATGACAGGAAGGAGAGTGAACCCCGTTCCTCTGGGCAGCCGTGCAATATGAAATGAGCTGATATAGTCCTAAGGCATGCCTGTCATTTGTCCTCAACTCTGGGTCTTCCCAAGAAGGGACCTTCTCTTAGTCCCTTGGAAACTCCCCTGAAAGCCCTGGCTTCTGAACTCCTGTGCTCCACAGACACTGTTCTATCTCCTCCATCTCCTGGCCCTTTGATTCAGGTTGACAATCACTTAGCTCCATCTGCCTCTCTGCCCTGTGAGCTAGTGAGGGCTTCTCACATACCTGTGGGCTGAGGAGGAAAAGGAGGAGAGTGTCACTTCATTAAAAAAAAAAAAAATGAAATATTTTAAACATTTAGAAAAGCATGGCACACAACATCTCTGTACTCACCACCTTCATGTAGCAAATGTTATCATTCCATCATATTTATTTCAGCTGTTTAAAAAAACTGTAGACAGCTAAAATCTTCACCCACCATTCTATTTTCTTCTTTCTCTCTACACAGAGAACTATTACCAGGGAATTGGTAAGTGTCTTGTAATGCATTTATTGATTCTTTGGCTATTTATTTATATAATGGCTCTGAAGGTAATTCTGTGAGGTGTACCTGCTTTTTCTGCTTGGAAAACTAGAGAATGAAACAGGCAGAGGTAGAATCATTCAGTGTTCACTTACCCTTCCTCCCTCCCTGCACCCAGAGGCCTATGCTGTGTCTGTCTGACCCCATCTTTCTTTCATGTTCTCATTCCTCAGGATGCTGCATTGAAAGGTGCATGCTATTTAATCTCAAAGGGCATAGATTTAGTTCCAACTTGTCTATGAATACACTGGAAGACCTTGGGCAAATCGCATCATTTCTCTGAGCTGCATCAAGTTATCAATATACAGTGTCTGAAATATAACACTGTTTTTATGGGGATCATTAATTTAGTTTACAATTACGTATTATAGATTTTTATGGCAATGGAAAATTATGCATTTCTAGTGCTTGGCATTAGAAATGCAAACTCAAATAATACAGTATCTGTAGGAAAATAAATCCCCTTCTTGAGTGGAAAACAGGAGTATTAAAAACAATTACTATCTGATGTGATCAGTATTATAATTTAGGTATTTATTAATTGCTGTGGGAACCCTGGAGAGGAAAATATTAGTTGTGCCCTTAGGCATCAAATGGAGCTTTATTGTTGTTGTTGTTTGGTTTTGATTTTGATTATTTTAAGGTGACAATCTGAGTTGTGCGACACAGATGTGTTGGGGAAAAAAGAGAGTGAAATCAACATAGATATGACACTTATTAATGCCTGGCACCAAACATATCCAGTCTCACTTCCTTTCTCATCTATCCATTTGTATTCTGTTTTTCCTTTCTTTATCCAGTGCTTATACTGTGCTTGGTATTAAGAAAATGACATTTTGTTCCTGTTTTCCAGATAATGAAGCTGAGACTCAGGGAGGAAAAACAAAGCATCCAAGATCACAGGACATATAAGGACTGCAAGCACATCCCCACACTCTCTCACGGCACCACCTGGGTCAGGAGGGGTGAGTGGGTATGGGGGCTTGGAGGTATAGGCTCAACCTCCACTCAGTCCCCTCTGAATCAAAGTCATTCGGGGATAACTCTTCAAGTCAAAACTGGCCTTATGCTAGTGGTATTCTTTGCCAGCATCTCACAGTGTATCTCCTCCCTCCTTCTTGAAGCTCTCAGCTCCCCTGGCTTCTAAGAGCCCACCTCTCTTGACATTTCTGTACCTCCTCCCACATGCTCTCAGCCTCCCCAGAGGCCCACACCTTGCAGGTGGCTACATCCAGGTCCCGTCTGAAGTCCATGTTTCTTTTACTTTACCCCTTGCATGGCTGCTCTCACGGTTTCAACCCCAACCTCTACGCCAAGCCCTGGAGCCAGCTCTGTGTCTCATCGTCGGGTCACAATTTGAACTTCTTAATTAGAGAAACTTTCCTGACTCTCAGAGAGTCAGGTCTCAATCTCATATTCTTCATAACACTAATTATAATGTTAAATTATCTAACTTGATGTGGTTATTTGTTTAAGAGCTTTCTCCTCTTCCAAATTCTAAGTTCTATGAAAATAGACTGTATCTGTTTAGCTTGAAACTGCATATCCATTGCCCAGCATGACAACTGTACATAGTAAGTGCTAAATAAGTACTTGTTGAAACACTCGCAGTGAAAGAAAAGCAAGTTCTCAGATATTCATCTTTAGTTTATACCATAGCATTTTTGTGAACTCTTAACCCACGCATCTCACTTACCCCTTAATGCCAGACAGACACGTCACACACACACAGGAGGAAGGTCTACATTTAAATCTGCCTTCCTGTATATTCTCTCAATGGCTAAATGGCTTTGGGCCCCATGGTCCACTTGGACAACCACCAGCCTAGGTTTCTACTTCATCAGAGACTTCTCTGTATCCCTCTTCTCCTCCATTCAAATAATCATCCATTCACGCTGACTGTCCTACTAAATATTTTGCAAATCTCTCCCCTTCCTTTCGTCACATCCATATGATTATGAACCTACTTCAAACCCCCATGTTCTCCCATCAGTAGCAATAGCCTTTATTTAAAGCTACCCTTTTGAGTCTGGTTTTCCAAACTTCATACTTCTGTGTACCACCTTCAGAATACATTTTGCTGTACTCATCACATCTCCGTAGCAACTCTATTGTTATTTAGGTTATTAAAAATAAAGTTGGGGGCTTCCCTGGTGGCGCAGTGGTTGAGAGTCCGCCTGCCGATGCAGGGGACACGGGTTCGTGCCCCGGTCCGGGAAGATTCCCACATGCCGTGGAGCAGCTGGGCCTGTGAGCCATGGCCGCTGAGCCTGCGCGTCCAGAGCCTGTGCTCCGCAACGGGAGAGACCACGCAGTGAGAGGCCCGTGTACCACCAAAAAAAAAAGAGTTGGATCCTCTTTTTAAATTTAGCTAAATGTTTGCTAAGCCATAATATAAATGAATACAATTTTCATATACTAGTCATCATTTTTCTGATTAAAATGATGATTAGTATATTTCTAAACATTTCATATATGTTTAGAAATTTCTAAACATTTCATATATATTTATGTGATAAACATATAATCATTAACATTAAAAATATTAATTCAAAGGCTACCTAAAATCATGTCACTTCACACATCCCTTGTGGAGCATGTGACACATTCCCCAAATGCTGACTTGGTTTACTATGTACGGTTCATGTTATAAGGGCCTCTCCCTTGTATCTAGTTGAACATTCTATGTCCTATCTAATTGAGTCATTATAGAAACATCTGTCATAAGTATGGTTATCTCTATTTTACAAAAGACAAAATGAGAGGTTAGGGATGTTAAGTAGTGAGCCCAGTGATAAGTAAGGGACCCGGATAAGAAGCTAGTTCTGAATGATGGATCCCTATTTGGCTCAGGACACTGCTGTCCCTACTTTAGCTGTTGGTCATGTTCCCTTCAGTCCTGAACACTTGGATTCCTTGTGTCACACCCTTCAATGTCACCCTATTGTTTGCAGAAAAAAGCCTGTATACCTTAGCACAATAGATCAGACCCCATAGGCACAGTGCTTTACTACCTGTCCTGTCTCATCTTTCACTTTGCCCTGCCTTGTGCTCTGTGCTACAGGAACTCTGACCTGCTGGCCGGAGGTCACACTTCTGTGTGATTTTTGGTTTCCAGCCTCTCTTAATTCTGTCCCCTATGGATGGAAGGCTCCTCTCTCCACTGCTCTGCTCATCCTTCTGTGCCCTCTCTTCCCTCTTCTCCTCTGTTAACACGTATATGTAGCCTCACCTCATTTATTATTTTTATATTTTTTACATCTTTATTGGAGTATAATTGCTTTACAATGGTGTGTTAGTTTCTGCTTTATAACAAAGTGAATCAGCTATACATATACACATATCCCCATATCTCTTCCCTCTTGCGTCTCCCTCCCCCCTCCCTATCCCACCCCTCTAGATGGTCACAAAGCACCGAGCTGATCTCCCTGTGCTACGCGGCTGCTTCTCACTAGCTATCTATTTTATGTTTAGTAGTGTATATATGTCCATGCCACTCTCACTTTGTCACAGCTTACCCTTCCCCCTCCCTGTGTCCTCAAGTCCATTCTCTATGTCTGCATCTTTATTCCTGTCCTGCCCCTAGGTTCTTCATGATCTTTTTTTTTTTAATTCCATATATATGTGTTAGCATATAGTATTTGTTTTTCTCTTTCTGACTTACTTCACTCTGTAAGACAGTCTCTACGTCCATCTACCTCATTACAAATAACTCAATTTCGTTTCTTTTTTTGTGTGTGTGGTACACGGGCTTCTCAGTGTTGTGGCCTCTCCCGTTGTGGAGCACAGGCTCCAGACGCGCAGGCTCAGTGGCCATGGCTCACGGGCCCAGCCGCTCCACGGCATGTGGGATCTTCCCAGATCGGGACATGAACCCATGTGCCCTGCATCCGCAGGCGGACTCTCAACCACTGTGCCACCAGGGAAGCCCTCGGTTCTTTTTATGGCTGAGTAATATTCCATTGTATATATGTGCCACATCTTCTTTACCCATTCATCTGTCAATGGACACTTAGGTTGCTTCCATGTCCTGGCTATTGTACATAGAGCTGCAATGAACATTGTGGTACATGACTATTTTTGAATTAAGGTTTTCTCAGGGTATATGCCCAGTAGTGGGATTGCTGAGTCGTATGGTAGTTCTATTTTTAATTTTCTGAGGAACCTCCATACTGTTCTCCAGAGTGGCTGTATCAATTTACATTCTCACCAACAGTGCAAGAGGGTTCCCTTTTCTCCATACACTCTTCAGCATTTATTTATTTATTTATTATTATTATTATTTTTGCGGTACGCAGGCCTCTCACTGTTGTGGCCTCTCCCGTTGCGGAGCGCAGGCTCAGTGGCCATGGCTCACGGGCCCAGCCACTCCACGACATGTGGGATCTTCCTGGACCGGGGCATGAACCCATGTCCCCTGCATTGGCAGGAGGGCTCTCAACCACTGCACCACCAGGGAAGCCCCAGCATTTATTGTTTGTAGATTTTTTGATGATGGCCATTCTGACTGGTGTGAGATGATACCTCATTGTAGTTTTGATTTGTATTTCTCTAATGATTAGTGATGTTGAGCATCATTTCATGTGTTTGTTGGCAATCTGTATGTCTTCTTTGGAGAAACATCTATTTAGGTCTTCTGCCCTTTTTGGATCGGGTTGTTTGTTTTTTTGATATTGAGCTGCATGAGCTGCTTGTAAATTTCAGAGATTAACCCTTTGTCTGTTGCTTCATTTGCAAATATTTTCTCCCATTTGGAGGGTTGTTTTTTCATCTTGTTTATGTTTTCCTTTGCTGTGCAAAAGCTTTTAAGTTTCACTAAGTCCAATTGTTTATTTTTGTTTTTATTTCCATTTCTCTAAGAGGAGCCTCACCTCATTTATGATGCCCTCTGAGAGCTCCTTCTCCAGTTCCCAGGGTGGGTTGCTGTGTTTCTCCTAACACTGCCTGCATCTGTATCTCACCTTACCACATTATATTACAACTACCTGCTGTGTTTCCAATTTCCTCCCAAAGACGATGTCCCCTGCAGAGAAGACCTGTGTTTGTTGTTTACTTACTTCTGTGTCCAGCAAACCTAACCTAACATTTCTAGGTTCAATAAATCAGAAGTAAGTACATGAACCAATTCTCTCTATTTAATGAAAATTTTCATGAGAATAGGTACTCAGCTCCATTTTTGTATTAGTTGCCCACCTAAGTATTTGTTGAAATAGAATACAGAAACATCTATTGCACTTAGGACATTCCTGTTATTCTGATCTAATTTAAAACCAGATTCTTTTTTGAAGAATTTTAGTTGGCTTTCAGAAACAATATTAAACCATGTGGCCATCTTGTTGTCCTTTTTTGTAGAAAGGGGGCACTCTTTAGGCCTCTGTGGTTTGTTCCTTTAAGAACCTGACTGTTCAGCCTTCCAAGAAGCAGGGCTACTGTTTCTGTTGATAAAGAGATTGCCCTGGGAAGCACCTTCCCAAATTCTGCCTGCTCAACTTTTGGATTCTCGCCCGGTGCTTGATAACTCTTTTTAATTAGCCCCTTGGTGATCTTCCTTCTCTCCAAAACTACTATTTTGTTGCAGAGAGACAAGGACAATCTCTTTTCCCCGAGAGATAATCCTGGATCCCCACTGCGGAATCAGATGACTGTTGTAATGGGTTTCAGAGGCTCTTGTTATCAGTGACTGCTGTTCATTGTCTGGTGACACGTGTGGGTCACGAGTTCTTTATTTTGAATCAGACTATTTTTGCAATCGTTTTCATCATCAGTTCATCCCCTGCTCTTTTTTTTCCCAGTAGATTTGTGTTTCCTCTGCTGGATGAAATGTTACCCAGACCTGGGGATTTAGCAAATGTCGATTCCAGTTTAGCTTCACTCAAAGCATCAAACTACCTCAGACAGAACTAGTTCCTTCTCCCAAATGGGGCAAAGAGGGCATCATTTCATTCCTATTTCTATGAAAAGAAATAAAGATTGAGATAGAATTGAGCTTGCTGTAAGTTTCTCTCCTGCTAAGAAGCTTGTTCAGGAGGACACAGGACATGGCTCCCTTACCTTTGCATTTTCTGGGCTTGTACCCAGTGGGCTGTTTAAATATCTGTTGAGATGAATGAAAACAAAGTGATTGATCTCTCTGTCTCCAGATTTTCCTATCTTTGGCAGAGGGACCTTCATAAAACAAAGATCTGACCCATCTGCTGGGCCTGACAGTGGAAATCCCCTGGGATCTGGCATTGTGTGCTGCTCCATTTTCATCTTTTCTTGCTCCTTACTTGGCATCTGAACCCTTTGGAGCCCATATGGGGCTGCTTGAGCCCGATCTCCAAGCCCATCATGCCCACCTTCTGACTCTGCTCTGTGTTCTGAGCATGACTTGTGTTTATCATATCCTAAGACGTCAAAGATCTTACTGCCAATTGGTCAAGTGTTAGGACCACTTCGAAGGGTGGGAAGGACATAATACCACATCCAGTGGTATTATAAATGGACATTTATGATACCACTGGATCACTTCGAAGGGTGGGAAGGATCTGGTTTCTCTTATTCAAAGTCGTATTCTGGGGAGTTCCCTGGTGATCCAGTGGTTAAGACTCCCAGCTTCCACTGCAGGGGGTGCGTGTTCCATCCCTGGTTGGGGCACTAAGATCGCACAAGCCACATGGTGCAGCCAAAAATTAAAACAAAACAAAAAAAAACCAGAAAGTTGTATTCTGGGGGGGCTTCCCTGGTGGCGCAGTGGTTGAGAGTCCGCCTGCCGATGCAGGGGACACGGGTTCGTGCCCTGGTCCGGGAGGATCCCACATGCCACGAAGCGGCTGGGCCCGTGAGCCATGGCCACTGAGCCTGCACGTCCGGAGCCTGTGCTCCGCAATGGGAGAGGCCACAACAGTGAGAGGCCCGCATACTGGAAAAAAAAAAAAAGTCGTATTCTGGGTGTCTGGTATAGTGTATGGCACAGAGTAGGTGTCGAGCCAGCCAATTATCTATTAAATGCATGAGGGGTGAATGAAGGAGTCCACACTCTTTTTACAATGCCCTCCCTTGCCCTTCTACCTGCTCGTCTCCTTCATTTGCTGTCTCAAACTCGTGGTCTGCTTTTCAGTTCAGATACATATTGCTATGGCAGCCTTCTCAGATCAAGCCCCTGACACTTGGATGAAATCTTCCTTCTCTGTGACCGCATAATGCCTTTGCAGACATTTCTCATTGTCTTTCACACCACATTGTAAATCTCTCTTTATTGGTCTCTCTCCCTATCCTTCTTGGATTACGGATGTCTAAAGGTGGAAGTTTTAACTGAGTCATGCTAGTTTTCCTGACTTTAGGGGCTCTACTGTAGGAGGCACTGAAGATATTTCGATTGAAGCGATGACCAAGAAAATATGTAATGTTTTACAGCAATACTATATCCTGTGAAAGTGGGAAGTCAGCCCAAACAACAGGGATCAATTGAAATACCACTATCTGTCTGGTGAGATGAAACTCGGAAGAAAAGAAGCAACACAACTAAAGGAACAGATCATAGATCTGCTGGTCCTTGGGGTCTACGAAATGCTTTTGCAACTCCTCCATTGATTCCCAGAGACCTGCTGGGACTCAGGTGATAATTAACAATGTGCAGACAAAGACAACAAGGGAAATGAAGCATCTTTTAAATATATTCAAAGCCAAATGTCTTCAGCAGGGATATCAGCAAGTAATTTCCCAGAAGAGATGACAGCTACTGCTAAAGGGTGCTGGGACGAGGAAGTGAACAAAAGGATATGTTTTAGTTACAGAAGGCTGCACAATATCTGACTGCAAGTCATTGTTCCTGAGAAAAAATGGACATTTATAATACCTGATTATTTTGGTGTTCTGGAGACCAATTTCAATGTGTGTGTGTGGTGATTCCCACACCAACAATCAATTCTCCAGACACCAGCTAGTGTCCTACAATTCAACTCAAATTTTGACAGTATCTACCTGAAAATAGCATCAGATCCCACAGGTTAAGGGCTCAGTCCTACAAGACTGCCCCCACTCCCCACTTCAGATGCTAGTTGCTAGCCCAGGTTGTTACCTGTGCTTCTGTTCCACTGGCTATGAATCATGGGTTCCCACAATTTCCTCCTCAGGTTTGATTAATTTGCTAGAAAGGCTCACAGGACTCAAAGAAATATTTTACTTACTAGATCACCAGTTTATTATAAAAGGATATAATTCAAGAACAGCCAGATGGAGGAGATGCATAGGGCAAGGTAGGATCCAAGAGCATGAAGCTCCCTTGTCCTCTCCAGGGGCATCAGTGTCCCAGCACCGCCATACATTCACCAACCCAGAAGCTTTCCAAACCCCGGTCCTTTTAGGTTTTGATGGTGCATTCATTACATAGCCATGATTGATTAAATCATTGGCCATTAACAATTGATTCAACTTCCAGCTTCTCTCCTTTCCCTGGAAGTTGGGGGAGGAAGCTACTGAAAGTTCCAACCCTTTAATCACGTGGTTGGTTCCCCTGGCAAGCAACCCCCGTTCTTAAGTTACCTAAAGGCTTTCCAAAAATCACCTCATTAACAAAAGATACCTTTATATCTCTTATAAGAAATTCCAAGCATTTTAGGATCTCTGGGGGAGGAACAGGGTCAAAGAACAAATATTGTTCTTATTATAAATCACAGTATGTTTTTTTCTTTTTTTTTTTTTTTTGCAGTACGCGGGACTCTCACTGTTGTGGTCTCTCCCGTTGCGGAGCACAGGCTCCGGACGCGCAGGCTCAGCGGCCATGACTCACGGGCCTAGCTGCTCCGTGGCACGTGGGATCTTCCCAGACCGGGGCACGAACCCGTGTCCCCTGCATCGACAGGTGGACTCTCAACCACTACGCCACCAAGGAAGCCCCTATCATTGTTTTATAGATGAGGAAAATGAGACTTAATGGCTGAAATTGTTAATTTTGCCTATTTTGCGGTAGAAACATGGAATCCATGGCAATATAAGGTAGTGGTTAAGGGTATGCACTTGAAGTCAGGTTAACCTCAACTGCAATCGATTTTCTGCCCACAATTGACTGTGTCACTTTAGTCAAGTTATTTCACGTCTCTAATCCTCATTTTTTCCCCCTGCAAAACAGGACAAGTTATGGTATCTTCCTCATGGAGCTGTTGAAAGAATGAAACGAGCCAATGCAAGTAAAGCACAATAGAGTTAGTTATTATTTTGATGGAAAAAATGATAGATAAGAGCTCTTCAAACTTGTTTTGACAGAGCTAATGGGAAATCTTCAAACCCTTATTGGGGTATTTGTCCAAATTGTTTGCCTGTGCAGGAGTGTGCATGCCTGTCCTCTGTGCCAGCCTGATGGTGAGTTTGTGGTTTTTCTGCTCCCACAGTCCTGACCCTTACTGGTCATCTGACCCCCAGCCCACCTTACTTAACATTCACACAATTCCAGAGCAATCACACCTAATCAAGGGGTTTAAGGAAAGGACAGGAAGGCAGGAGAGGAAGAATTTATTTTCCCACTTTTTCAACGTGGCTAGAGAAAAATCCCAAGTCTGTTTTCTTCAGCCATTTCCCTGGCTTTGTGCCATTGTCTTAATACCTTCTATACACACAGTTCATATGCTGTTAAACTTGGTACAGTCATCACTGAAACAGAGCCTTGCTTCAATATCTGTAACTTGATAAAGGTTACCTGGTAATAAATGTTAGATTTAGGAATCATCCAGGAATGTCATTATGTGTCTCAGGTTATCAAATTAATTAATTCATTCTAAATCAGTTAAGAAACACCTACCATATGCCAGGTATTTTACAAGGTGCTTGGGGACAGGATGTCACTCCTGATCTTAAATATTTATAGTCCAGTAAGTCATATCAAAGGAGTTATAATGTATATACATAAAACGTAATAGGAGCTCAAAATGCGGGCACTTCCAGATGTGGGATTCAGTTGTCTTTCCATCCTTACCACCCAATACATAGCTGTGAAATTGAACTGAAATAGTGTTCCTAATTATGTAATATTGCATTATCTTATATTGAGTTTCATCCAATAGACATGGTATAGGCAAATGAGTCAAATGAAGCTCAAATAACCAAACTTAAAGGTTTAGCTCTACTTACAAACAGGTTAAGTTATAGGAAGCTAAAAATTTTAAGTTTTAAAAACAAAGTTCTCAGTTCATAAGTTCAAAAGTGACCCTTACATAAGACTTCACTAAATCCTAGTGTTGGTGAAGTGTTGTCGGCAAGCTTCAACTCTGCTCTTTGCAGACCCCAAACGGAAAGAGACATATCTTGAATCTCCAACAAGGAGAAGGAGAAATGGGTAAACTTTTGGATAATTTGAAATTGCAACGGCCATTCTGGAGAGACTTTGTTTTACATAAGTCGACCTTAAGGGCCACCCTTAGAAACAGAGGATCTCAAATATCTCAGAGAGAATGAATTGCATTCTTTGGTATGCAGAAACTTCTAAAAGACAAAATGACTCCAATAAATAGCTCTAAAAGGATTCTTAGAGCAGGCAAAAAAAAAAAAAAAAAAAGAAAAGAAAAGGCTTTAGCCATCTCAGTAAGTAGTAGGTAACCTTAATTTATTCTGATTATATATGATTTGAATCCAACTATTCTTTTATAAATTGGTGCGTTGTGCATTATTACACCTATCTCATGGCTAAAAGATCTCTGTTTGCATCTGTCTATATGTTTGTTTTTGTATCTACACATGTATGTAATAGATGTGAGATATTTTTCCACGTCTGGATGGCAAAATTAATTTACAAAGCACTCTATTTTGGTGGTTTAAAAGCAAGTACTTGTAAAGACTGGTTATTCTAAAACTCTCAGAAATATAGAAACAAACCCAAATGTTTTTCAAGTTCACATGATCTGGGACAATCTTTGGTAAATAAAAACTAGTTGAATTTGTTCGTTTAATTAAAATAGGCATGGCTTTAGAGTTATCAGCATTAAATATAATGTAAATAAACAACTTTTATTCTACCTGTACTTATTAGTCAAATGAGTTCACGTTAACTCTTACAGAATTTGTCAGCAGGAAAAATAGCTTGGGATGATGGCTGACCTTACCTAATGTCTCATGAAGTTTTCATGAGTAATATAAACATAATTGTTGGGAGCAAGTGATAGATACAAATGAAATAAGAGTTTTTAGGTGAACCCTTTAACAAATTATGTTTTATGGTGTGTGTAGTTAAAACGTTTCTCATATCTCTTTGTTAACTTGAAACTTAGAGTTTTTCTAAGTTTAATTAAATGATGGGAAACTCTTGAATATATAGATAATTTCCATATATGATAAAATACTAAAATATTCATTACTGAACATAGGTTATCTACTTTGGATTTCGTATTACTAAGGAAATAGATATTTGGGTCTATTAGTAAATATGTCTTAATATATTGAGAAATTACACTATGAGGAAGTACAAGCTTCTGGAAGTATGGAAGGCATTTTTAATTTTACACAGAATGCTAGTGTAAGACATTCTACTATTGTTTACTTCCTAAACTTTAACTGGAAATTAAAGTTTTGAGATTTAAAGATTCTAATATATATAATTAAAATACAGAAATAATAAGGAAAATATCTCCATATGCAAGGAAAATAGAATGTGGTTTTGGTTAAGAAAAGTTATGAGGAATGAAGATGCATTTTTCATAAGGGAAATAAGAGTAACTTTGTCTAAACTAGAACTTCTGATTATTTCAGAATGAGAAGGAAGGAAATGAAGGACAAACTTAATATATACAGAAAGAAAGAGAGAAAGAGGGAAAGAGAATTAATCAAGCTGGCTAAAACTGAATTGTTATTATAAATGTTTTTAAGAATTAAGCTTTAACATAAATGGTGTACTTATGTAAAACTAAAACTCAACTTTCCTTCACTTGCTAGAAGAACAAAGCTTTATTGAACCGTTGGTCTGTTCCTGATAAGAAATTGTAAAGGTTTTTCTTTTTAAGTAATTTGCCTAGAAAGCAAAGATTCTGTGCTTTAGAAAAATAATTTCCTGTTTTAATGTTGTATCAGTCAGGTCTTTGATTATTTTAAGAAAACTGAATTTTTTCAATAGTAAGAACTGAGTATTGCTAACAACTATGTAACCTTCTGTATTTGTCTTTGATATCTTTTATTAACACTTTGGTCAGAGAGGTAACTAAATCTTGTGTTATAATAAATCTGTGATTGTATTTAGTCAAGTGTTTTGAAATCTTTTGATATTTTTGACAAACTCCCCAAATTCTAAATGAATTCTTTTTGACCTTGAAATAACTTTGAAATCTTATAGAGGACCCCTGCAACATTTCAAAATATGTGTTCTCTTGCCTTATAAAAAGAGAGATGTTGGGCTTCCCTGGTGGCGCAGTGGTTGAGAGTCCGCCTGCCGATGCAGGGGACACGGGTTCGTGCCCCGGTCCGGGAAGATCCCACATGCCGCAGAGCGGCTGGGCCCGTGAGCCATGACCGCTGAGCCTGCGCGTCCGGAGAGGCCACAGCAGTGAGAGGCCTGTGTACTGCAAAAAAAAAAAAAAAAAAAAAAAAAAGTTTTTCTTTAAAAAAAAAGAGAGATGTTATACTAATTAGGCTTCTTTGGACTAAATTACATGGGAAGTGTTGCCAAATAAGTGACAATAAAACTTCTTAGGTTATATTGTATAGGTGAATGTTATTAATATAAGTTGTTTTAGAAATTGCATAAAATTCCTAAAAGTCTGATACATCCCAGTATAATGTTATCACTTGTAATTCTAGTTAGAATGCTGTGTGTTACAGAAAAAAAAAATTTCTTTGTCAGTTCCATTGTAGTGAATTCTCATTTGATCTTTGACAATGGGCAACTAGTAAATGGGCAACTAATAAATGACCTTCTTACTACTAAAGCTCTTACCTCCTGAAATTGCTGTCTTCAAAATTGAGGCTTTCATTAAACAGACTGAATGTGAGTATCAAGGGAATGCCCTAGCTTACTATCACACAAGGACAGAAGCAACAGAATCTATAAAGATTGTGACACATGTGGATGAAGTCTATTCTGCTTCTGCAAAAGAAAAAAAAATACCCCCTTACTGTCAGACTTTTGTCACCCTGATGTTCTTGTAACATGGCAACAGTCTACTCCTGAACTAGAGAAATTAAGACAGGTAAATAATGGCTGTTAATTAAATAGCCAAGGCTATGGGAGGCCCAAAACAGCTGCTTGGTTCTTCCCAGCTCCCTGGAAAACTCCATTTTTTCACAATCTCTAGTGATTGAGACACTCACTTCACTCGGCAAATTATATGTCTTAATGAAAACCTTGCAAATTTCTTGGAATTATCACTGTCCCTCTCACCTCTAATCATCAGTCAAGTCTATTGGTATACATCTTTCTGCTGATACCTTGTCTCTTGTTAGTATGACCAGCTACTCCAAGTCTGTAATTTCTTATTAAGTCTATCATCAACACATTAAAGAGGCTTCCCTCAATCCCAATTCAGAAGATCCCATTGGTCACAATCTATAGCCTGCTGACTGGTATTCTGACAATGTCATAAGAGGAAGCCCTCAAGCTCCATTGGGAGGGACCTTACTAAATGGTCCTGACCACTGACACTGCTGCAGAACTGGAAGGCATTGAACCTTCAGTGTACATCTCACAGCTAAAGAAAGCTTCACCTGATATCTGGTCCTGTACAAATGCTGGAGACCTCCGAATCAAATTGATGAGGAAGAGAAGCAGCTGACATTGATGTAAACTGTTTCTGTCCAACATGCCAGATCAAGACTTCCAACTTTAGCTAAGCATGAAACGCTTTCTTTTTTACTTTCTTTCCTTTACTTCAGCATTGGCCTGGAGAGATAACACCCTCATTTGTATCTTCCAGGCCATTGCTAAGGGGAATAACTTCTAGAATTTTGGATGACTCTTTACTTAGGCTAGGAGGTTCTCTTCCCACATGTGCTAAAAATCTGATGGACCCCTGTCTTGAACAGGCAATTGTGCCCCAACAGGATTTATCTTTGTCTGTGATGGCTATCATTCTCCTTGGGTCTATGAATGCCTAGATGGCTGGTGCACAACTGGGCAATGCCTCTTAGGTTATTTAATTTTGCCCCTAACTGTTCTAGAAAGAAACTTTGAGGAGGCATTTATGATTCAGGAATCACTTCCTTTGGCAAGGCCATGTTTCCTTGATTGGGAGTAAATGCAAACGAGAATGTTATTAGAAGCCTCTTCTTAACTCTTAAAAGTATTGCAGAATCTGGTGCTAAAGCAATAGATGCCCAAGAAATTCCTTAGACTCTCTGGACAAGGTTGTTTTTGATAATCTCTTAGCCCTTTCTGAACAAGGAACAAACACCACCTGTTGCATGTGGATAAACTCCTCTAGGGAAGTAGAAACCCAATTGCATAAAAGTAAGGAACAAGTACATTGGCTATAAGAAATTTCACCAAACAATTTATGATCTTTTGATCTATTTAGCTGGTTACCTTCAGGTCTGGGCTCCTGATTTGGAATCATCATATAATTTGGAATTGTCATGTTACTTTTAGTTCTGTTTTGTATGATTATTTTTAAGTTTTTAACTTGTTGCTTGTTAAACTTTTAAAACAAACTAACAAAAACCTATACCCTATAAGGTGATGCTGGCACAAAGCGTGAAGTTGATTGCCAATGCTTATGACCTTGCTAAGATGTAGACTTCTTACACCTCATTATTATTTAAAGGTGATCTCAGTAGTTTCCCAATCCATGCACTTTTCCTCTGATGTGTACTTGACACCCAGGAAAGGTCCTTGTTGGCACTGAGGAACAAAAGACACTGAATTTAGAAAACCTGATTTTGATCACTCATGCTTTTAAGAAAAGATCTTGATCAAACAGGAAATGTGAAAATAAATAAAGGAAACCTCATTTAAATTGGAGTTGGGAAGTGGAAGGTGGAGCTGTCAAGCCCAACCACTTATGCTGTCTGCAGACCTCAAACAGGAAGAGATGTATCTGACATCTCTGACAAGAAAAAAGTTACTACTTTACTACCTCAGCAAGAGAAAGGATAGATTTCCTCCTCGCCTGGCAACAGCCGAGCCAATGAGAGACTGTCAAAACTCAACCAATGAAAAGTCACTACACTTCGAACTCCCAGCTTCCACCAATGGACTCTTCGTTTATAACACCTCTCCTAACTTCCCTTTTCCCTCTATGAACAAAAGTTCTTCTCCCTTGTTTTTCCAGACTTGCCAGTAGTTTTTTGCTATAAAATGCTTGTCCTGAATTTCAATTATCTGCTATTCTTGAATAAATTCATATTGCTGGTAAAATAACTGGTTGTTTTACTTTTAAGGTCAACAAAGTTCATGAGTAAAAAGACCATAACTAGCAAATTTATAAATGAAGGGCTTCTTGTATTTAATCTTACAGTTACAAAGAGTGGTAAAAACCTGAAACCCAAGCTTCAGATTTCCCATCTCACAATGCATATATCTACGGTCCTTGTGCCTTAAATCAAAACAATTACTTTAAATCAACAATTATCCATAATAATTACTGAGTGAAATGAGTCATAGATTTTCAGAGCTATAAGGTAGTATTGATGGTGATGATGATAATGATGATGAAATTGATTATAGTAGGAGCTAATAATTATTGAGTGCATGTTAAATCAAGGCATCAGGCTACAGTACATATACAATTTCATATAATCCTTACAAAAATCCAAATAGCATCCCGGGTTTCAGATGAGGAAACCGAAGCTTTGAGACTTTCCAATCATCAAAAAATAGCAAGCAGCACATCTGGGACTTGACCCCAAGTGCATTTGGGTTCAAAGTCAAGCCCCTAATAGCACACATTCTCAGCTTCATTAACTAAATCTCTTTCACTTCACAGTTGTTGTAGTTAAAAACTAAGAGGTTATACCTTATGCCTGAGGTCAGTCAGTGAGTGACAAAAGATAACAGGAACATAAATGTTCCAACTCTAAGGTCCTCCTTGGGGGAACTTTTTTTAAACAGTTTATCAGATACAATTTCAGTGCAGTTCTCAGACAAAATGCTTTCCGCCTTACCACCATTAAGTTAATAAAATCCATCACATGGCTCATTCTCATTCTTCAAGTCTCAGTTAAATATTTCTCTATCAGTCATGACAGGCTAGGTTACACTATGGTCAAAGAGTCTTAGTGGCTTAAAGCTACAAAGCCTTACTTCTTGCTCATGCACCACGCCCATTAAGGGAGAGCTCAGGACTGTGCTCTGAACACCCTTGCTCCAGGACCCAGGCTGATAAATAAACTGTGATCTTGGAGGTGCCTGGTCTCTATGCAGAAGGAAAGAGATCACTGAGCCCTGGGACCAGCATTCAGTCCTGTGTCCATTTAGAACCCTTTAGCTGGAAATAATGGCAGAGTCCCAGCCAACCACAAGGGGGTCGGGAAGAGGGGTCCCACTATTTGTTTGGAAGGCAGAGAGCCAGAAATATTCTCTGAATATCCTTGAGGACCTCCACAGTGACTTCCTCAGACCCCCCTCCTCCTTACTCTCAGCAGTGGCTGCATTCCTCCACTTAAGGCCACAGCTCCTTGATTATACTTTTGTCAGGTTCTGGCAATAGTTCTTCCTTTCCTTACTGTGGCTTATCTTTGAGTACTTCCTAATCCTGTGCTGGTTTCCTTAACCCCAACAGCAACCTTGTAGATAGCCCCTTTGAAAGGTTTTACTTACCACTTTGAGTGACATCGCTTTCTTCCTGCATCCTGAGTGTCCCCAAACTAGTAAGCTCAGGTCTAAGCTTAGATCCATCCTACTACTCCTTCCCAAAAGGAATTGATCTCCATCGTGAAACTTTCACTCTCTCCTTAATGCACTGCAGCAGGTTTTCTGCCTATTCTGCTCTCTCATGATGGTTCTCTCTAAAGTTACAAGTACTCTTCAAATGACAAAGTAAACAGATGATATAATTTTCTTATCTCACCCCAATTCTCTTTCTACATGCAGAAGTAGGGGCAGGGCAGAGCAGATCAACAAGCCTGCTGCCTAAAAGCAAAAACCCAACTAACGACATAGATACTAGGGTTCACTTGACCTTTGGACCATTAGGATTAGGGTAGAGGTTGGATCTAGCACCGTGGAGGGAACACCACACTCACAAAACTTTCCCTGACCCTTTTTCTCCCCTTGGTCATCTTCTTATATTGATGGGGATACAAGGAGCTGGATGCTGACTAAGAAGCTGGCTTTTCACTGCCTTGAAGAATGATTCTCCCCCAAATGTTCACAGCTGTTCTTAGAATCTGTAAGCACTTTACACATCTTTGTCCTCAGGGTTGGCTCCCGATCCCTGACTTGGGGACGATAGGGTAGTCTCATTCAATGTACTGTCATACCTTTTATTTCAGTTATCTATCACTATATAAAAATGACTCAAAACTTAGTGCCTTAAAACAGCAAACATTTTATTATATCTTATGATGTTGTGGCTCAGGAATTCAAACAAGGCTCAGCTAAGGATTCTTCTCTGATGTGCCAGGGCTGGCTTGCATCGGTTCACTAGAGCCAATTGCTAAATATTCAGGAATTTTGTAAACTCTATGGCTAAACCTTTAATATCTTGGAACCAGCCATGGTGAAGATATTTACATCACAGAAATCAGGAAACACTAAAATCTTTTTTATTTTTTCCCCAGAGGGCCAGTTAACCCATATCCCACTGCTTCCTTGACAGTGGTTAGTATTCAGCTGGTGATGGACTGGTCTGGAGGATATAAGTAGACTGGCATATGTCTGACACTTTAGTGGAGATGGCTAGAAGGTTCAGTTGAGACTGTCAATCAGAGCACCTACCTGTGGCTACTTCAGCATGATAGTCTCAGGGTATTTAGTCATTTTATATAACCACTCAGAGCTCTTGGAGCCAGTGTTGCAAGATCCCAGACAGAAGCTGCAGCACTTTTTATGACTTAGCTCACATGCCACATTAATTTATCAATCAAGTTACTATGTCCCATCCAAACCCAAAGGGATTAGACTTCATCTCTCAATGGAGAAAGTAGTAATGAGAGTTAGTAGTCACCTTAGACATCTTTCCTAGGTGGTAAACACACTCCCAAATATATATAATTGCCTTATTAATATCTCAGTCTCAATGTTTTATAGGCATCTGTAACTCACGTTCAAAACTGAATTCATATCATTTCCCCTTATATTAGTCAGAATAAATCCTGATAGTTGCTGTAACATACAAATGCTGGAAAGTTAATTGGTCACCCTGTGCAATGTGGTTATGAGTGGGCCAGTTCTCCATGCCGGCATTCAGGGACCCAGGCTCTTTGAATTCTATGGCTCTGCTATCTTTCACAGGTGGCTTCAAGTTTTCCAGTTCCCACTTAATCCATGTTGGTTGCAGAAAGGAAAGGAGCATGAAGATCACTTGGGAGTTTTCAGGGACTTGGCCCTTTCTTCCACACTTCGGACCAAATTTCTCTTCTTCCTAAGGGAGATGACTCAGAGCCTCATTTAGAAATTGCATCAATTTCAAAGCCCAGATCTATAGTTAATGTATAGTCCTCTTTATCAGACTAGATAGTACTGATGTAGTACAATTGCAATAATAATTCCATTAGGGCAGGGAAAAGGAGCTCCTGGATCATAGTAATTCATGTCCAATTCTTGCTGAATATAAATTTTGAAAGTTTTCTACCTTGAGGGAGGGGAGAAGTTCCGACTTGGGCTTCCATTCTGCCCTCATGTAGGAGATTTCCTACCCATTATACTCTAAGATCACTCTAAGATCCCACATTTTAGGGGATTCCTTCACATGTATAATCTCTGTTGGCCACAACTGAAAGGGTAAGGAGAATATTTCCTTCCTGTACTGTATCTTCAGCTTCATTCCTGCTCATGAAAGATTGGTGATTGTACAGTTATTCTGAGTCTTGAACAAAGTCTTTCTTCCCCTTCTATTATTATTTTTATTCCAGTTTCTTTGGAAAAACACTTTCCTCACAAATTGTGCAAGCTTCTGATTTATTTCTTGTTAGTCTCATGCGTCCGTTACCATCCCCAAAGTTCTTTCCTAAGCCGTGATTCTCAAGTCTGATTTATTTCTTTGCTTCTTCGCTGTGAGGCCTCCTTCTTTCTCTAGTGGAGGGTAATGCCTACATTGAGGTATTCTGAAACAATACCTGGGAAGGCTACCTCCTTATTCTGGCCTTTGCCATAGGGCTGAGTCCTTTTATTCAAATGAGAAGATGTACTGGGTCTTTCACACAAAGCTTTTGAAAATTACATCTTTTACATTTGGAACCTAGGAATAGTTAGTTTTTCCAACCTGAACAACTCTGAATTTCTGGACTTTGGCATTCTAATTATTTTCTTCTTTCCAACCAGCCAATTCTTTCCTGAGGTATTTTTTCCTTTTATTTAATCCTTGCCAAATGCACCCAATACCAATTAATACATACTAGTAAAATCTTTTTACAGTCTCTTTTTCAGCTCATGAGGAACATGATCTGCTGTCCCAGTTATCACAACAATTTGACCAAGTGATTTGCTACTGAATAGCCTGGATCTCTAGCCATCCAGTGACCACTCTGTCACCTAATCAACTGCTTCCTTATCACCTGCCAATCAACTAAGGAAATGACACCCAAGTTAAGTTTACTTTGTTTTGTTTAGTTTCTGTTGTTTGTTTGGTTTTGTTTTTACAGCAACTCCCTACTTCGAGGTACCAATTTCTGATTTAGTCAGGGTAGGCTAACTTCTGTGAGAAACAACAACAGATATCACTGGCTTAACATTACAGAGGACCATTTCTTACCCACATGATGGTGTAATGTGTGCATGGTGTTTTTTCTTTCAGCAGTGTCTCACAAGCCCAGGCTACTTCTATTCTGTGGCTCCAAAATCACCCTGGAGGCCCCAATTGGCAGACAGAAGAAGGAACATGGAAGTTCATATGGGAGACTTTAATGGCTGGGACTAGAAGTGCCCATCTTTCATATATGCCCACATTTCATTGGCTACAACTCAACCATATAGGTCTACAATGCAACCTTCCTATTGGACTGACAGAAAAAGTAAATAGATTTGCTGAATATATAGCATTGTCTCAATCACAGCCCCAAATGACTCCCTTTCTACATTGTGTATTTAGTTGAAAAATAACATCATCATACTTGGCCCCAAGACAAAGGCCAAGGAGTAAGTCTTCCATATGCAATCTTTCACTAAGTTTTCACTAATGATAGTTTTCACTATATTAGTTTTCACTAATGATAGTTTTCACTAATGATAGTTTTCAATGATAGTTCCTTGCTATCATTCTCCATCATGTCCTTTTTTCTACTGTGACAAACACTGTTTTAGTGTAGACATTCATTTTTTGCCCTGTGGGAATTTTTTTAGTCACCACCTACCTGGTCTGCCTACGTTCCATCAAGTCTTTGCCAGCCTAAGGCCCACTCTGTTTCTAGACTTGTTTTAATGAAGGAAAAATCTGACCATCTTTCCCCAGAGCTTTAAATTGTTCAGTCACTCCCAGTGTCTTTTAGGATAAGCGTTAAATTTCTTAAAAACACAAAGCCCCCCTAATGACCCATCTCTGTCTGGACATCTTGTTTTAGTTTTACCTTTAGCCTCTTTTCTCACTCTTTGCTCCAGCCAACACCGACCACTTATTTATTTATTTTTTTTAAAGCTTTTTAAAAATAAATTTATTTATTTTATTTTATTTATTTTTGGCTGTGTTGGGTCATCGTTGCTGTGCACGGGCTTTCTCTAGTTGCAGTGCGTGGGCTTCTCATTACGGTAGCTTCTTTTGTTGAGGAGCACAGGCTCTAGGCATGCGGGTTTCAGTAGTTGTGGCCTGGGGCTCTAGAGCACAGTCTCAGTAGTTGTGGCTCATGGGCTTATTTGCTGTGCAGCATGTGGGATCTTGCCAGACAAGGGCTTGAACCTGTGTCCCCTGCATTGGCAGTCGGATTCTTAACCACTGCTCCACCAGGGAAGCCCACCAACCACTTTTTTTAAATTAATTTTTTTATTTTGAGATAATTATAGATTCACATGCAGTTGTCAGAAATAAATACCCCAATCACTTTTCACTCCTGGGATCTATCACACCTCTACATCCCCCACAAGCCTCCAGAGAAACTTTTCTGACTCTTACCAACAATTTAATTTGTTTCAACTCTCTACTTCAAAGGTAATTCTTATTCTTTCACCTGTCAGTGTTACCCTCTTACCTCACTGTGTACATATGCTCACATTTGCACACAACTTTCAAAGTGTGCGTGTTGGACAGTCCACTTACCATAGGCAGGGACCATTTATTTTTCAACTTCATAACCCTTAGTTATGGTTCAGGTCTTGGCCCACAGAAGGTACTCAGGAAAAGACTGTGGATTATTGCTAAGAAAACTTCATAATGGCTAAGTGTTCAGGCTCTGGATTCTGTCTAATTGATATTTGCACAGTGAAGTGTTAACTCAGCATCTGGGATGTTCAAACTCTGCAAATTCCAAAGAAAAGATTGGCCTTTAACAGGCTTCTTGAAGATAACTTCTAAACCCTTGGAAAATCCTGCCTGATAAGAGTGTCTTCTTATTCCTGGAGGCTTGAGCTACTCCAGATAGTTTATGCTAACAATGTTATTTATGATGGGGGCCTTGGGCCAAGCTGTATCACTTTCATATCTGGAGGAATTAGAGACTGAGACACTAAGATCAAATGGAGGTCCATGCCTACGTGACTGACCCCACCAGAAACCCTGGACACCAGGGCTCAGGTGAGCCTCCTTGGTTGCCAATACTCTATACATGGCACACATGGTTGCAGGGAGGATTAAACGCTGTCTGTACTATGCCACTGGGAGAGGACAACTGGAAGACTGATTATACCTGGACTCTCTTGAACTCTGCTCTATTTGCCTTTTTTTTTAAATTGGGATATAGTTGCTTTACAATAATGTGTTAGTTTCTGCTGCGCAAAGAAGTGAATCAGCTATATGTATACATATATCCCCTCCCTCTCTGACCTCCCTCTCCCTTCCTTCCCACCCATCTTGGTCACCACAGAGCACTGAGCTGAGCTCCCTGAACTATACAGCAGGTTCCCACTAGATACCTGTTTTACACATGGTAGCTTTGATGACTTTAATCTCTATCTTTTTGCTGTAGTAAACTATAACTATGATCATAACAGCTTTTCAGAGCTCTGTGAATCCCACTAGCAAATTGTTGACTTAAGAATGGTCTTGGGAACTTGGCATGGCACAGACTCCAGTTTCAAAACTAATTAGTCGTGTGACCATAGACAGATAACTCAAACTCTATAGGCTTAATTTTATGATGCGATAAGTGGGACAATAATAATAGTGCTTTTCTCATTGGGATCTTGTGAGGATTCAGTACTGCATGTAAAGCACTGGACTTATACATAGTGATCAATAAATATTAGCTGTCCTCACTGTCATAATTATCATACCATGAGAATTTCCATGTTTCACAAATTTTATAGTGTCTATAAATATCATCTTAAAATATCTGTACACTCTTCCATTAAAAGTAAAAACCCTTGGTTTATTTAGCTACTCCTTTTTTATAGAACATCTAAGTGTTTTCTAATTTTTTTATTATTATAATAACATGGTACTGATTCTACAGAGTATGATTTCTAAATTTAGGATTATGTCCTTCAGACACATTCCAGAGATGAAATTCCTGGGTCAAAAGATTAAACATATTAACACTCCTTGATGCATGCTGACTGCCTGCTTTCCAAAATATTTGTACTATTTTGCACTTTTAAAAGCAAAGTAAAATTTTGCCAATCCTTTTAGACCCATGAAGGCATAAGAAATAAATGATTTCTTTGGATCAAGCATCTCAGAGAAACCAGTCATCCTAACATCACCATAAATTTCCTGAGAATAAACTGAAAAAAATAATTTTTGCTCTTTCTGGTTCTGAAAATGGAAGGTTCATATTTGCACAGACTGCAATTAAGTATATTCGCTATTCACTCATCTATGCATAAGGTGAGAATGCATCATAATGTAGACAAAAATAACTTCTATTAGCAAATCTGCATCTATTAGAGAGGATTAAGGGGGAAGAAACACATTTTTACCTTTATTTTCACAGAAGGAATTAATTCATTAGGCAGAGTTATGCTAATCATATTCATGTGTAATGTGATAGTCTTGTCATTAATGTTTGCACAAATCTAAAGCAAGAATGAATATTTTTCCAGAGGTGAATTTTAATTTTGGCTTCTCCAAGTGTATCACTGACATTATTGCCTTTTCACCTTTCCTATACAGCTCTTATAATAAAATGAGGGTGACAGGCCAAATAAAACTTGTAGCAACATACTAAACTTTTATCCTTGTGTCTTTATATTGCAACTTTCTAATGATTCAGCTGTCACTGATTATTGGCATGTAAGAATACAGCACAGACATCTTGAGAACTCCCAACTGGAAGGGGAAACCAGATGTTTTGCTGAATGTCTTGAGATTACAGAATGGTACCCTGGCCACCTATGAATGCTCTTAAAGAGTGAACACTTTGAAAGTTCATTTTGCCCTCCCCCTTAACACTTAGCTACAGAGGATACCTGTTGTAAGCTTACTGCGGGCCTCTCTAAGGTGAGGGCTTCTAGGGGTGCTGTACAGAGGCTGTGGCCCCCAAATGGATGCAGAACCCTGTGAGTTTATCCTATTCACCTCACCAAACTTTAAACTACCCACTGATCCTTTACCATGTCCCCTGAACTTGCATTAAATGCTGCCCGTGTTCAGATTGTTCCTCCCTCCCAGTGGTCCTCTTCCCATCCCTGCCCAGCCAAGTTCTAAACATCCCTGCAGACTCAGCTGAAATGTGTCTACCCAAAATTCTTTTTCTCTCTCCCTTCTAGAATAGTCCATTTGCTCAGCGCATTCAGATTTGTGTCATAGTAACTTCTGTAATTGTCCACTCTCTTCTATTAACTATCAAACTCTCAAGGAAAGACATTTTATCTGATTTACCTTTATATTTCCAACAAAGACTTGGGTATAGAAGTTATTAAAGGGGATCTTGGTGAATGAATAAATGAGCACTAATAGATAAAATTAAGGGCTATTTTGTAAATGGGCACTGTAGTAAGAAAAAAATTTTGGTTTTAGGGACATTTATTCCTTTTTTAATTAAAGGTATATATATTTGATGAATACCTGCTATGTGCCAGGTACTGCTCAAATCCTGACTCTTCTTCTAATAAGCTGTGTAATTTTTAGACAAAGTCTTTATCATTTCTGAGTCTCATTTTCTTCATCAGTAAAGTGGAAATGATAGTCTTCAACTTGCAAGTGTTTTGTGAACACTGAATGTGAAAAATTACATAAAACTCTAAGCATAGTATTTGCATAATAATTTATATTTGCCCTCTTCCTCGCCAATCTCTCTGAAAAGAAATATAAATCAGTCAAAAAATAAAATCTTTCCTAGTTCGCACTATGTGGTTTCCCATGTTTCAGATGAAAACAACAACAGCAACAACAACAACAAAAAAACAAGTAAGGAAATTATTTCTCAACAATAGTCTAGTATTAACTTCTGGAATGTATGAAGAATTTTTCTAATGCTAGAACATGTAACAATATATCCTTATAGTTCTACCAGGTGACATGTCCCAATGATCCTGTGAGTTTGAAAAGGACTTAACCCTATTTATTCTAATGTGGAAACTGAGGCTCAGAGGAGTCAAGTGACTTCCTCATAGCTATACAGGCAGGAAACACCAGAGTGAGAAGGTTACCCCCTCCCCTGACCCCCAGAGGGTCAGGATCTCTGAAATCCTTGCCCTTCAGAAGTGCTACTGCCTGAAAATGAATGTCAGCAGAGACTTCTCTCATCAGTGGCCTTCTACCTATCATTTTTCCCAGCCGGCTCAATTTCCAGCAGGTCTCTCCTTTTCGAGTTCCCAGCCTCCTGCCCCTGGAATCCTGCAAACCAGGCTTGGTAAATGTGTCATCAAGGCAGTGTGTCATAAATCCATCAGCCTTCCCCAGCTCTGTCATGACACTGCCAGAACCCTGCAAACACAGCCCAGGTAGATGCTGGTGAGCTGTAATGGGGGAAAAAAAAAATGAGCCTGCTTTAAATGAGCTGGAACCTTCTGCCTTAGTTAATGTTTCAGTGGGTTTGTTTGCTTCCTGCAGCTGGCTAAGCAGTTTTGGTGACTGTGACAACAGTTTCCACAGATTTGTTTTTACCCCTCATGAGGCTTGACACGCAGCCATTCTGTTCTACAATTTCCATGCTGGAAGTGCTTTGTGATGTGTTTTAAACAGTGTGCCCTGACCACAGCTCTGAGAATGAGCTGAGGACACCTGAAATAGCTGCAGAAATAAGCTCCACATACCCTTTACCCTTTTCCAAATTGGAGTAGTACAATAACCTAGGCTGATTCCACCAATATTTTTTTCAAGGAGAAAGTGCATTGAAAGACCTCTGGCCTGGGAGCCTGGGGAGCTGGGCTTCCATTCTCCTTCTGATAGGATGTTACTAGGTAACCACAGACAATTCACTTAAGCTACTACAAAATTGCCTGACCATAAGAATCACTTGGGACAACAATTGCTTGTAAAAAAAAAAATACAGATTTTGAGTTTGTCCTCAGATTATTGCATCAAAACCTCCAAGGGATAAGTCCAGGGTCCTATATTATTTACAAATGTTTCAAGTGGTGCTGGCAGTCAATTTTTTTTTTTTTTTTTTTACTGGGGGATACTGGCCTCCAAGATCTCTATGTCCCCTGGTATCTCATATTTAATAATATATGGAAGTGCTTCTGTGTTTAATCCACCTGCTTCAGATTACCTGGAGACTTTGCTACAAATGCAAATTCCCAAACTCTACTGAAGATATGTTGAATCAGGATCCTTGGGAGTACGACTTATATATTTTTTAACAGTTCTCTAAGTGATTTTATCCATACCAAAATTTGGGAACCACTAATAAAATTTCTTTATACAGTTGATTATGTTTGGAGATATTATCACCATCCTTAAGGCAGCTGTGAGGATTTCAGGAGGTAAAGTATTTAGCATAGTTTCAGTCATGGGTTAGTCCTTGATAAATGTTAGCTACAAATGCAATAGTGTATAGTGCTTTTCGTGGGCAGAAATTGCACCTTCTTCTCTTCTCTTGATTTCCACAACATACTAGGAGGGGGCGTGGTGGCTGGTCAATATGTTCTTATTGATCTAAGCTGCTTTAGTATTTCAAATTTTATGCTTTCTATTTTCTATTCCTTCTCACATCTATTCTTGTACTGGAAGAAGCTCAGGGGAGTGAGAACTGCACCTTGACTAGAGCTATTCTGGTCACCATAAAATGTTACATGTGGAAGGTTCCTATGGGGTTGCTTATGCAGCGTCTTTAGAGATGAGCAAGGTGGTTATTATTATTCTCATTCCATGTACGAAGAAAAAAAAAAACAGAAAAAGTGACCTTGTACAATGTTACTCTGTTGGTGAAAAAGCTGAAACCAGAGCTTGCGAATTACAGGACCATCACTAACATCACCTCTGTTTCCTAAAACTTCATTTTTCCTGCCTTTGTCTTCATTCTCCACACTCACCCCTCTCCCCTTCTGTGATCCCAACTTTCCATATCTATCCTATCTTCAGCTAATGTGTGATAAATAAATCATGATGCCAGGCACAAAGGAAGTTAATTCCTTTGGTTGTGATTGTTTCTGACCAAAGAGCAATATGCCCAGGAGTTGCCTGACCCCAGCCTGTAACATGATGGTAGAAATTCAGACACCATCGTACTGAACAGGTGAAAGAGATTCAGGTAGGAAGTTCTTCCTGTGTTCCCTCAAATCTTAATTCTGAAGGCAGCTTCCTCCTCCCATGTCTAAGACTGCTACTGACATCAGGATTATAGCACTATCTTTTTCTGTGATAAGATAAGAGATTCCCCAACCTCTAGGATGTTAATATTATTTAGAAAAAAGCATGGATCATTGAATATCTTGATATTCACTTGAGATGAATATTCCTTTCTAGGTACCAATGTGGGGATGATACTGGACTCTACCAGGATAAAGATCACATGGGGAGATCCAATCCAGTTCAGATTCCAGTATTTTGAGATCAGGCCTGCCAACTTGACCATGGGCCTCTAGATAGAAAGGTCCACTCATTGGTTGAAATGATACAACTTTATTCCAATGTTTCATGAGAGCGGAATGTGATATTTTAACATATGCTTCTGTGGGACATTATTGAAACAACACATAAGACACTTACCAGCTTAAACTGGTTTTGCTTCTTACTTAAAACAGGTTTTTGATTAATCAAACATGGATTTATTTTACAGAGACAGCACTGCACATGTGCAATATGGGAACCCATGTCTCCAGAGTGACCCCAGAACCAAGAATCGTCAGTGTATACAACTCAAAGAATAGAAATGTTGTTACTGGAGCCCCTTAAAAAACAAGGAAGTCCTTCAATAAGGAAAATCTGGCTTCCCGAAGTTGATTACCATATAGGGACTGATTTGAGACTAGCCAATCACCTTATTCTTCCAAACCCTTAAATTTCACTTGAACCCGGGATCAGGGAGACATATTTGAGAACCTAGCCTCCTTTCTCCTTACTGATCAACCTCAAAATAAAGCTGTTTCTTTTCTCAAAAGCAAGTGCCATAGCATTGGCTTCTATGTGTGTCTAGTAACAAAACCCCAGGTTGGTGACATTATTTCCACTTGGAACTTTGCAATATTATTTAGTTTATCCTTTACATTTACCTATATAAATGAATTGCTATTCAGCTGCACTTAGCGTTCAGATTAATTAAAACATATTTCTTTATTACACCGTATAAACTAGTCTCAATTTTTTTCTCCCTAGTACTAATAATCCCTTGAGGGAAGTACCCCTCCCCACCAACACAAACGCTGACTCTATTATTTTTGTTTCAACTGTTTTCTGGAAGTTATCATCGCTGTTGTACAGAGTGATGTACTGAAAACAAACCAGGTATTGAACATGGGAATTCAACTATTTTTAACATATAAGAATATGGAGACCGCAGATGGCCATTGGTTCTTGATTTAACCTCCTCAACTTCCAAACTTATATATTCATATGTAACCCATGCTGTGCTATCTGAGGCAACTAATGTTATTTTATCTCCCACACTATCTGCTCTTTCACACCTCTCATTCTACATGCAGACCAGGACTATAGTTAGCAGATAAATTATACTTTAAAAAAAAAAAAACCAAAGTATGCCATAGTTCCATGAGCCCAGACTGCTGTTTGCAGATGCAGTTAGAATCTTTGCATATTCTAAACTAATGTTCTAAGGAATGTTGTAATGCTGTCTCTTCATTCTGTGGTAGAGGATTCTGCAAATTTAGATAGACTAGGTTTGGAGGGCCAGTGGGATTTCCCCAAGAAACCTCCAGGGAAAGCAGCTGCTTAGGAGATGAGATATTCCAGGCGCAAATGCTGTGTCTGCAGACTAATCAGTGTCAGAGAGGAGATTATTTTTCATGTAGCAAGGATTATGCTGGCCATTGTGCTAGCTTTGGTACTTCTTGGTTATTGGCACATACTGGCTCTGGTTGTAACTCTCATTAATATTTGTGTAATTCCTCAGAATATTCCAACAGTGATCTCAAAACACATATTGAATGGCAAAAGGAAGATGTTATTGTATTCATGATGCAGGAGAAGTACAATTTAAAGAAAACTGTACATGAAAGAAAAGAAAAGTTTAAAAGCATCTGATTTGTGCTCTGAATGAAGAGCAAGAGAATATTAACTCTGAAAGAAACTTTAAAAAATGTAAGAGAAAGAACACACTGCATTAAAAAGGTGGCTCATAAGCAGGCTGAGTAGAAAAGAGAGCTGAGTAAGCAAAAGAAAGCTTGAACATAAATACTGAGTAGTTAAATTTGAATTGGCATTGGGAACAGCAAGGATAAAAACTGATAATGCAGAAAACAAAATAATCATTTTTGGATAATAAAGTTGCCTAGAGGAAAATGGATAAGACGATGAAACTCATGACTGAGAAAGTGATAAGTGCAGAAGACAATAATCAAGGTGCAATCTACAAATAATCAAAGATATGACCAGAACAAATGCAGGAGAGTAAGCGTTAAGGTATAAGTGAAGAAAACTTTCCTGTGCAGAGTGCTTGCAATTATTGATCAAAGCCTTTGCTGAATATCAGAAAATAAATAAGCAAACACTGAAAAAAACTTGGACTTTTCTTCAACATTTTGTTATAAAAATTTTTAACATAAAAAAAATGATCAAGCTACAGTGAACACAAAATGTCATCTTGATTCTGTCACTAGAATTTTACTATACTTGTTTACCACATTTCTATGCATTTATCTCTCCATTCAAACATCAATCTTTCTTATTTTTGATGCATATCAATGTAAATTGCAAACATTTGTATAATACTCCCCTAAATACTTCAGAATGAATATTATTAACTAGTGTTTAATATATTTGCTTAGGGTGTTTTTGTCTTTAGATATATGATTTATCTTCAATAAAATGAACAAATGTTACTATACTTTCACTGATTTTTGACAAGGGACATTCTGTTTTTTTCCATATAAATATTTAGGTATTCCAGTACTATTTGCTAGAATGTTTTTCTTTTACCCATTTGATTGCTTTAGCACTTTTTCCAGAAACCAAAATGATTCATACATGTGGCTCTATTTCTGGGTTTCCTGTAATGTAACATTGATATGTTTTTCAATTTATATGCCAATATCACACTGTTTTTTATTGATATAGAATTGACATATAACATTATATTAGTTTCAAGTGTAAATATAATGATTCAATATTTGTATATATTGCAAAATGATCATCATCGTAAATCTTGTTGACATCCCTCACCACACATAGCTACAATTTTTTTTCTTGTGATGAGAACTTTTAAGCTGTACTTTCTTAGCAACTTTTGGATGTATAGTACAATATTACTAAAATCATTGCACAAATCAATGTCAATAAACTTTTTCACTACGTCTTCTTCTAATAGTTTTATGGTTCCAGGTCTTGGATTTAAGTCTTTAGTTTATTTTCATTTGTTTTTTGTATGTGGGTTGAAATAAGGTTCCAATTTCATTCTTTTGCATGTGGAAAGCCTGTTTTATCAGTACCATTTATTGAAGCTACTATCCTTTCCACATTGTGTATTGTTGGCCCTTTTGTCAAGGATCAATTGACTATAAATTTATGGATTTATTGCTGGTAGGAAATCATGAAAAATAGTCAAAATTACAAAATCAAAAATAGTTTGAAGGAACTGATGTTATATATTGAAATGTTTATTGATTAGATCCTACATGTAAATGCAAATTATAGCAATGTAATATAAAAATAAGATTAAAATAAATATATTAAAACAGATTTATTAGTTTCTAAAATAATTTTTTAATTCATAATTTAAAATGAAATTAATTAAGTCTAAATTATTTTCAGCTCCTTAACTCCACATTATATTAACAATGACTAGATTAGGTACTGAGATCATTTCTTTCTGGACTTGATATCAGACAAATAAAGACTGAAGGATGTTTTAGAGCTAAGCACTAGCAGAGGTAAAAACATGCACTAGCAGAGGTAAAAACAAGCTGTGTGCTTTGGAAATTTTTACAAGAAGCACAAATGAACAAAGGCATGAGAAAATATAGATTCTATAAAACTCAGAAAAATATAATTTTTAATGTTGCTGTGGTTATTTCCTGGTGGTATGGGGGAAAATAATCATGTGGGATTTTTTTTGAATTTTATTTAATTTACTTTTTTATACAGCAGGTTATTATTAGTTATCTATTTTATACATATTAGTGTATACATGTCAACCCCAATCTCCCAATTCATCCCACCGCCACCACCCACCACCACTTTCCCCCCTTGGTGTCCATATGTTTGTTCTCTACATCTGTGTCCCTATTTCTGTCCTGCAAACCAGTTCACCTGTACCATTTTCCTAGGTTCCACATATATGTGTTAATATACGATATTTGTTTTTCTCTTTCTGACTTACTTCACTCTGTATGACAGTCTTCTAGATCCATCCACATCTCTACAAATGACCCAATTTCATTCCTTTTTAGGGCTGAGTAACATTCCATTGTATATATGTACCACATCTTCTTTATCCATTCATCTGTTGATGGGCATTTAGGTTTCTTCCATGACCTGGCTATTGTAAATAGTGCTGCAATGAACAATGGGGTGCATGTGTCTTTTGAAATTATGGTTTTCTCTGGGTATCTGCCCAGTAGTGGGATTGCTGGGTCATAGTCATGTGGGATTCTTATCTTTCTTATATATTTTTTAAATTATTACCTTTGAGCATCTGTTGCATTTGTAATTGAAATAAAAATGTAAAATTCTATTTAAAAACACTTGGAAAAATCTTAAAAATGTAATAATTCATGTTTTGAACCAACTCTGCACCACAATTTGATTCACTTTTCAAGTTAAAAAAATCTTTTTATAGAAAGTATTTCACTTAATATTGTGGAAAAATGTACACTGTACTTCACAATTGCCCTAGAGAATTCATTGTAAACCTCTTGGTATTTCTTATATTTACTTATGTTGCTGTTTTACAGAATAAACATTGTACCTAATGAATATCAAAAACATAACATACTTTTAATTCATTTGAAAATGCAAATCTTCTAAACATTATTCTTCAGATATATACAATTAATTCAACGACTTGGGGAAAAAGATATTCATATATATATATATGTATATATATATATATGCAGAATTCAAAGAAATGCATTGCTAATGACTAAATGTTTGCATCCTCCCAGCCCCCACCAATTCACATGTTAGCATCCTAACCCCAAGACGGTAGTATTCAGAGGTGGGGCCCTTGGGAGGTGATAGTTCACGAGGGCAGAGCCCTCATGGATGGAATATTAACATCTTTATAAGAGAGACCACAGAGGGATCCCTCCCTCCTTCTGCCATGTGAAGACACAAGAAAAGACTATAAACCAGGAAGTAGGTTCTCACCAAGACACCTAGTCTGCCCAAACCTTAATCTTGGACTTCCCAGCCTCCAAAGCTGTTGAACTAAATTTATGTTTTTTATAAACCACCCAATCTATGGTATTTTGTTATAGTAGTCTGAATGAACTAACACATGCATTTAGAATCATCTCTTTAGAATCTTGGTTTTAACTTCAGACTAAATTGGGACGGCAATTTTTGAATGCAGAACCCAGTTACCAGGGCGACAAACTACCTTGTTAAAAACTGAAAGGGAGGGGGCTTCCCTGGTGGCGCAGTGGTTGAGAGTCCGCCTGCCGATGCAGGGGACACAGGTTCGTGCCCCGGTCCGGGAAGATCCCACATGCTGCGGAGCGGCTAGGCCCATGAGCCGTGGCCGCTGAGCCTGCGAGTCTGGAGCCTGTGCTCCGCTGAGCCTGCGAGTCTGGAGCCTGTGCTCCGCAACGGGAGAAGCCACAACAGTGAGAGGCCTGTGTACTGCAAACAAACAAACAAACAGACAAAAAAAACTGAAAGTGAGTGATAGTTACATGAGCCCTGACTGCTGTTCTCAAGCTGCAGTTAGAGCCTTTTTCCAAAAAAAGTCCTAGAGCTGTCTTTTCACTCTGTGGTGGAAGACTGCTGCATATTTAGATAAGCTTTAGAAGCAAAAGGCAAAACTGATTCTTTGACAATGTAATAAGTAAAATAAGTAAGGTGAAGAGAAGGATGTCCACTTTACTGGATGATATTTGGGGCACACTGGCTTATGCCATAAGAAAACTTAACATTGGCCTGCACTGTGATGGGAACCAGATTGTTTGGGGGGATGAGACCAGGTGGAATAGTGTTTCTCAACATTTTGCATCTGATACAAGCGTTCCTTGAAGCAATTCAGGTAGACTGCTTTGGAGGGAAAAGGAAAGACACCAATGAGAATATCCTGAACTAGTTGAAAAGAAGTTAATGGGGAGGTGGGGTTAGGAGTTCTTCAATCATTTAAGATAAAAGTCAATGTCAAAAATACATTTAGGGGAACCCTTTCTCCTCTCCTGTATCTCTACATCGTAACACAGAAGAAGGAAATTTTGGCAATCCATCTGCCTTACAGGAAAGGCTGTGGGAGGCATATTGATTCTCTGGAGGAGTAAGTAGCCTGGGTTGCCTTGGAATGCACTTCAATAGAGTATAGAGATAGTGTGGAAAGGACAGGCTTCTGCTTCCTGATCTCTCTCTCATACCAGCCTGAACTTGGACTTAGTATATGTCCACACTTTCTTGGCTTCTTGCTTGGCCTTACAATCTTTTTTCTCTGTCTGTTACACTGATCAGCCCTCTGTCAGAACATCCAGAGTCTCTGCAGTTTGGTAATATTTCACCCATGTAGAAGCTATGTAAGACCTGCACAATGCACCCACAGGCTTCAGAGCTAGGAATGAAAATACCTTTTTGCTTTCATGTTACAGGCTTGTCCTCTGATAAAGTTTAACAGAATCTCTGCATTTGGCAGGGATTAAATTCTTGTTAAACCATTAATAAACATGAGACCTTGAACTCTACTTGATAGTGATTCTTATCTCTTCTTATTGGTTAGAATTTCAGTGGGGAACAGGGGTAAGCTCAGGCTGTTTCCATCCCAAAATTCCAACATTTTTTAAAATAATAGAGTATTGATAACCCTTTCTTAATAAAGATATCTGTTGATATTTAATCGGCTTAGGTATAATAAATGTACTGACATTAGAGCAAGGACCACTTATCAGGGTCTTAATAATTTAATAAGATCATGAAGTCCTCAAAACATTGCATACGTTATGCCACTAACTGTTGAGCATCAACAACATATTCTAGATGAGTGAACACTAACTAATTTGTCTTTCTTGAGTGGCATCTACTTCTTCTGTGAATTGCTTCTTTAAAATATATTTCAAAAAAGACCTGCCCTGTCTCACCTCCTTGTCCAGCATGACGGCATCTGATTCAAAATAGGTCAGTGAAAAATCTTTCCTAGAGTTATTGACATAAGGGTTGTAACAGAGGAGACATTTCCATTGGTGCAATGACATCATGATGATGTGAGACTGGGTGCTCCCTGTGACCATATACACCTTGCTACAAGGAAAAGCCAGCTGTGGTAAGAGATATGGAGTCATCATACCTAAAAAAGCATTGTGAAAATAGTGAAAATGGAGAGTGAATAGTGACTCTAGTCACGTGGTCTCCAGTTTGCTCTGTCTCCTATTTTTTGGAAGCTTGGTTGTTCAGCTCATCTTGGAGTTCCACATGTTTCCTTATAATAAATCCTGTTTTGTGTAAGCTTGTTTGAACTGTGCTTCTGTCAATTACAGCCAGCTGTCCCGATTAATATACCAGATCTTTTAAACTAATTTTTCCTGTATTTGTGACAACCCTACAAATAGATACAGATCCCATCTACAGATGGAAAAAAGTTAGGCTAAATCACCTGTCTCATTCCAAAGTCCACATTTTTGTCTTAATCTCATCTCAAAGATTTTTGGAAATATTTAAACTAAAGTTAACATGATAATAATGCAACCAGTTGATCACAGGCTAAGATGGCTGGTTGTCCTAAAGCTCTACTGTAGGTGAGATGGAGGAATTTATTTGTAGAAGAAGTTTGTGAAGTCCCCCAACTGGCTGAGTCATGTCAGGTGCTCTTCTCTCCTTAATGAGGTGATAAATGGCTGACATTCTGGTACAACACCATGGAGAAAATAAGACAGCTGCAATGGAGCTCCAGTCTCCAGACTCTCAGGCTGCTCCTCTTTCTATTGCCACGTATTACACTCTCGGTTTTCCTTTTGGCACAATGAGAATTCGGAAGGCTATGCTATTCTCTTAGTAAACAGTAAGTCAGATGAAGGAGTGAAGTTATGCAACAAGTAAAGAGCATCCAGAGACTGATGTGATGGGGAGCAAAAAGCAGTGTTAGGTTGGGTGTAAGGGTCTGAGGCAGGCAAGTATAGCCAATGAGTAATTAACTGGCAAAGTTCAAGGTCAGCAGATGGTCGGTGCTAGAGAGACTGGATGGAGTTGTTGGGATGCTATGCTGAGTCGTGGGTAGAGGAGGACAGTATTCACAAAGAAGACTGGCCAGAGCAATGTAGGGTCTCCAACTTGGAGAAAATAGGATATTAGTTGGATTGTGAAGACTCAGACCAGGACATGGGAAAATAAGGTAACTGATAGAGTTATTAGGGCTAGGAAACAAGCATGGTTTTATTGCTAATAGTTAAGATCCTAATTTAATTTAAATGGTTGGATTCCTAGTGGTTAAATTGCTAGCCCTTTTCCCTATTTGTTGTCCCCAGGAGATCTAATCCAGTGCTGTCCAGTCACACTTTCTTTGATAATGGAAATGTTCTGTTTTGTTCAATATGGCAGCCACTGGCCATGTGTGACAAATGAAATATAAATTAATTAAATTAAATAAAATGTAAAATTCTGCTTCTCAGCTCTACTACGTATGTTTCAACTGCTCCATAGCCACATGTGGTTAGTGGCCGCTGTATTAGAAGCCATGGAATTCAATGCCCATAGCTTCTTCCAATACTGATAATCTTTAGGTTTATTTCTGAGAACCCAATTCATATCTTCATTCCTCTGTATTACATTGCCTACCAGGCATTTTTCTCCTAGAGTTCACAGGACCCGCCTACATTCCTACATTTCAAAATCTAACTCATTTCAGTACCCCAAATTTATCTTTTCCTTGCCTTGGTAAGAGTTGCCATTGAGAGGCTAGTTGTTTGAGCCAGTATTAAATTGAGATGATTCTCCTTCTAATTTTGTAAAACCAGTAATTTAACAAAACCCATTTATTTTCTCTACTAACTAACTCCTTTCCTGAATTCTGTCTCTGCTACACATTCTTGCTGTCACTGCCCTGATATTTAGTTCCTCAAAACATCTTGTCCCTAATTCCTTGAAAACAAACCTCCTAACTTGAGTTCTTCCTCACAGTTTTGCTCCTATTCAGGCAATCTTCTTTCATGGTTAATCATTCCATTATGGTACATATTCTGAAAAGCAGATCCAGACCTCTTGTGGTAGTATTTTTGAATAAAGTTCCTCTTTATACAACTCTGAATTTATTTGTATTTGACATCAGGCACACAGGTTATTTGATATTCAGTAATAGGAGCTACAAATATGAGATCCTTTTAAACCCTACAACTAGGGTAATTACAAGATTTTGAGACAGGAAGAGTCTAAGGTCCCAAGCTATTGGTGGAAACCAGAGTGAAGACCAGGGAGCAAGTCAGATGAGTATACAGCAATTTAATTTGTAACTGTGATCTTCAAAACCCTTGGGGGCTTTTTTTTTTTTTTATGCGGTACGCGGGCCTCTCACTGTTGTGGCCTCTCCCATTGCAGAGCACAGGCTCCGGACGCACAGACCCAGCGGCCATGGCTCACGGGCCCAGCCGCTCCGCGGCATGTGGGATCTTCCTGGACTGGGGCACGAACCCGCGTCCCGAACCCACGTCCCCTGCATCGGCAGGCGGACTCTCAGCCACTGCGCCACCAGGGAATCCCCCTTGGGGGCTTTTATCAATGCCCTTACCCTAGATTACTGAATCCAAATCTTCAGGATGGGGGCCAGGAATCTGCATTATTAAAGAACTTCCCAAGTGATTTATATTTACAACCAGTTAAAGGAAATTTTAAAGCTTTGACTCCTTCATTTGAATCCTCTTTATTGAATCTGCCAGTGTTTCAAATTATGCATTTCAATATTAACAGAATTGAGCTGTGCAATTTAAAATTTTAATCCCTAAACATTTAAAACCAGGCATTTATTTCCAGCTCATGCTCCCCCTTCTTTGAATGTGACCTTTATTTTAATAGTAATGAAAGTTATGAAGCATGCTTCATTTTCCTGATTTACTATAACGTAGCTAAATTGATGTCGGAAATGATTAGACTGTGGCTACATATTAAATCCCTAATAAACACACGCAAGTGAAATTACTGAGTTCTCTTAAGCCAGTCAGTTAAAAAACGTAGATAATGGAAATAAAATTTCCCATCAAATCTCTCCCTATTATGACTCAACAGAGTTTGTCATCACCATACAAAATCTAGACACAGATAAAAGGAAGATTATTTAAAAAATGAAGGCCATGTCTTCATTGAATCAGGTTAATTCTTAGAGACCTGATAGCAAATGAGCAGCTTGAAAGATTTTCTTTCTGAATAGATTGGTTGTTTTGGCACATTACAGATGCAGCCTCAGGCTACCTAAAATGAATGATGAATTCCAGTATATGCTTTGGCCCCAGATTTATTTTTTCCTTATTCCATATCACTTGCCAACACGGTAGGCAGTGAAATACAGTGGGGAAAATATGAAGCCAAATAACACAACAAAATACTGGAACACCTCTTGGGGTCAATTCTGAATCCATAAAGTGGCTGTTAATATTTTCCAATATTCACTCCAAAGAATACTAGTAATCAGTATGGTATTTCTGAGTAACCTCTAGACTAGATAGGTAAGGACAAAAGTAAAACACAAAAAAATGTTTGTGGAGACATATTTTCTTGTAGGAGGATGAAGTCCAGAAAAGCAATCCCAAATAATTATACAGAGGAGACAGGACAGTAAAATGATGGAGCATGATCTATATACCAGACATTTTACATCAATTCTTTCATTTAATCCTCATCAAACCCTGCAAAAAAAGCTGCTATGACTCTCATTTTACAGATGAGGAAACAGAGGTTTAGAGACCCTAAGAAACTTGCCCATAACTACAGATTTAGGTTGTAGGGCTCAGAAGCCCAGCCAGGATCATAAGACTCCAAAGTCCAGTCATTACATTCAATTCCAATATTTCCTAAAATAAAGTGGTGTACTTTTGCATGCTTTGTTTTCTCATTTAAACCTGGTAACAATCTTGTGGGAAAGGGAAGGGTAATTTTTATATTCACTTAACTGAAAGAAAAAGGAACAAATAAAAATCTTTCACTATTCCCTGCTACTTTTCTAAGAAGGAAGCTTTTATACTGAATTTATTTTTATTTCCCTCAAGCTTACACATTCCAGATATATATTTTATATGTCTCATCATCCTCACACTTTTGTAGTAGTCTGCCACAAAAGGAAGCAGAATTTGGAATTAAAAGACCCGGATGGCTGTACACCTGAAACTAATACAACATTGTAAATCAAGTATAATTCAATAACATATATATATATGTAATAATGAATATATATATATATATATATATATATGCACAAATGAAATTCAGACAAACGAAGAGATCTGGATGTGACTCTCAGATAGCCTCCTACTGTATTTGGTTTAGCACTATTTTGTTTCTCTCTGAGTTTCAGGAGTGCATTTCATGGTTCCTGGTGCACCGTGGGTGCCTTCAAAATCCACATCTTAAACTACATGACAGGGACCTTGGTCAGGCACAAACTGGCCGTGGGTCATAGTGATGAGACCTGGAGCTGCAGTGTTGACTGAGCTCTAATTTCTCATGGGGAACTAGGCTGGAAGAACCTCCATTTAGCCAAGGGTGTGGTAGAAGCTGTGTCTTAGCAAGGACTGCCTCTTCTGAATTGTTTTTTCTGAGGCAATGTTTTTCTTTGACATTCCTTTGGACCTTTCCATTATAGCTTCTTCACTCCATGTACTGACCTGGCTACTCTATCCATCACTTTTTTTGACAGAGCAGCACTGGCTTCTTCTGACAGGAAGAACTTGGCACTGCTTTTACATTCATACCTGGCAGGGGTTCTTGGCTTAGGAGATCTTCCCAAGTTTTTATTGAAAAAAAAAAAAAAAAAGTTCAGTAAAATATGTTCCATCAACATGGCAACATTTGGAACCAAATATTCAATGTAAATGCATGTGTTACTCCTTTAACTGGTTAATTTGAGAAGAATTTTATCCAGAGCATTTTAAGCAAGAAACCTTATTTAGCTATTTATCATATAAATAATATTTTTAAAATTATTTTTTCATGTTAGATTATAAACATTAATAATTATTGAAAATAACTGACTTGTATTAGAAGCCTACTGTGTGCTAGTTACTGTTCTTAAGTATAGTTTCCTAGGACTGCCACAACAAAGTTCCACAGACTGGCTGGCTTAAACAACAGAAATGTATTTTCTCACAATTCTGGAGGCTAGAAGCCCTAGATCAAGATGTTGGCAGGGTTTGTTTCCTCTGAGGCTTCTCTCCTTGGCCTTTTGATGGCCATCTTCTCCCTTTGTCTTCAGGTGGTCTTTCCTTTGAATGTGTCTGTGTCCTAATCTCTTCTTATAAGCACACAAATAAGATTGGATTAGGGCCCACCTTAACAACCTCATTTTAACTTAATTACCTCCTTAAAGACCTTACAAATACAGACACAATTAGAGGTGCTCGGGGTTAAGAATTTAACATATGAATTTTGGGGGAACACAATTCAACCCATAAAAGTCATTTATATGAATTATTTTATATAATTAATTGTGAATTTTGCATAATTATTCACATTTTAGAATGAGAGCAAAGATGTTGAGTATCCTTCCCAAGGTCAAAGAGCTGACAGGTGACAGAACTAGGATTTAAAGCTAGGTCTGGGAAACTTCAAAGCTCTTAATAATGAGTCGAGTGCCTTTTCCACCCTCTGCCATATCTTCTTTCCAGTTGTCCTATCTGCCATATATTAATATTTATATCCCTCTGAGCATGGACACCAGCTGACACATTGAAATTTTTGCTGCAGGCCAATAACATCTTTCCCTAGTGATGTTAAATTTTGCCTGAAGAGTGGACATCTCCTTTCAGGCACTATGCAGCAGCTGTCTTGACTAGTTTAATAGAATTTGATTCAAATGGAGATTAGGAGTGTGTTTTGTTCAATTTCACAGAATTTTAAGTAGCTTCATGTGAGATAACACTTTCTTGTTTAAATGATATTGAGTTGTGGAGTGGCTACACATCTTAGTCACTTTTGGTTGCTATAACAAAAAAACCTAGACTGGGTGGCTTAAACAACAGAATTTTTTTTCTTACAGTCCTGGAGGCTGAAGTCCAAGATGAAGGTGCTGGCATATCTGATGTCGGGTCGGGGGCTCTCTTCCTGGTTTGAAGATGGCTGTCTTTTCATTGTATCCTCACATGGCCTAAAGAGAGAGGAAGCAAGCTCTCTCATGCCTCTTCTTATAAGGGCACTAATATCATCATGAGGGCTCTACCCTCATGACCTAATTACCTCCCCACTGCCCCTCATCCAAATAGTATCACATTGGGATTAGGGTTTCAATATATTAATTTTGGGTGGACACAAACATTCAGTCCGTAGCACTCATGAAGAAAGAATGTCTTTTCCAGACATGTGATATCACACTTTCCTGTGGGCTATCTTATCCGATCTCATCACAAAAACCTTCTGAGGTAGAAAACACCAGTGTCTGTATGACTTTGTCAATTTGCACTATTTCCCCTTCTAAGCTTCTCAATGCAGGGGTCACACCAGACTTGAAAGTGATTATAGGACAAGTCAGAAGATGATTGTACTAGGACTTAAAACCTAGTAGTGATGAGCCAGATTAATTGGGGATGGGGGAGGCAGAGAAGAGCTGCAAAGAACAGCAGGAAAGCAGGTAGAAGAATTGATTACAGAACTTATGGAAAAGGGCTTTCAAAAGTATCTTTTGGCCACATTTTTGGGCACATCTCACTTGTGTGGGATTCTGTTGACTTCCATTAAGATGAATTATAAAGGCATAAATCACAACCTCAGAGAGAACTCTATCATCAGGGAAGGTAAGATAAATGTGCACATACCTATAGTACAGGCAAGCATGCAATTAAATTATAATGAGTGTTTAAATTGTTTTCTGTAGGGATGCTTTAATAATTTTCTGCATCTCTATCAGAAGAAGGGTCAATTTCATCTAAAATGATCAGTTACAACAAAGTGAGATTTGACTGAAATTGGAAGGATATGAAAGGAAGGTTATGAATTCAAGAATGAGAATGAGACAGGAAGATTATGAGCTGACTTGTAGACATAATGTGCATAAGAAAATGGCAAACTGTAGAGAAAGAAGGAAGATAAAGCAGTAATTAAACAGTAATAAGAGAACTGGTTATAAATATGATTTGGTCCCAGTTTATGATGAAATATGGGTGGGGCTGCCTTGACAGATTAAAGGATTAGGGCTTTATTCACCAAGCAGTGGGGATTGTTTGTCTGCCTTTCATAAGACAAAATGTCTCTGCTCTGGAGATTTTGGAATGAAGCCATCTTCACCTTTTAAATGTTCACATCAGAATTTGGTCCCAAAGCAACTGGACCAAATTTTTATTTTAAAATGAAAAGCTCTTTCTTTTGATCACTCTCAAAAGAGTAATAAATGCCTTTACTTAACTATTTAACAAGCACTTGTAGGGAATCAAGCTGAAACAAAAATGCAGACAAAGATGTTCATAACAGCAATATTAATTTTAATAGTGAAAAATTAGAAATAATTTCAATTTTTCTTTTTAGAGGAAGAGCTAAAAAAATTGACACATCTATACAATAGACTAAAAGTTTTGATGATGTAAAATTGGAAGAAGGCACAACTAAATATTAACAATTAACGATTGTTAACAATTGTTAACAATATTAACAATACTGATAGGATTCTTGGAAGCAAAAAAAATAGTTTATAAATTTATCTATTTTCTAAGTTTCACAAATTGATCACATATTTATTAGACAATCAGAACAAAAATTTAAATTAATCTGAAATCAGTTCCAGGCAATGGTTTTCAATAATACGACAGCATTTTTGGAATAATCTATAAGCAAGCACATGGACTTTGAAGGAAACAAATATTATCTGCAAGGCCACATTCTAGTCACCTGACAGTCTATTCCCTTAATCAGTTTTTAGCTTATTTTATCTCCAAAACTTTGTAAAAAAGAGCAGCTCTATCCTCTGGGTGGGGGTTGCTGGGTGGAGGTGCTGGGGGCAGCCATAGTCTAGCCTTTTGATTGGAGGCTCACATACAAATCTAATTCATCTTTATAACAACAGAGTCTAGTACTGGGCTTGACATATTGTAGACATCGAAGCATATTTGTTGATTGCATGAATAAATCTTGTTAAAGGATTTGTTCCTCTCGCAAATAGTGTACTGTTAATCTGAGAATTTTGCCCATATTTGTTTTGAGGATTTGCCCAGATCACAACTCAATGTATTATAAATATTTCTGTTATATAGAATGTATTTTGCTGAAATTTCCTTTGTGGAGTGAGAGTACCACAGCTATTCTTCTTATGGGCTTCAAGACCATGGGCAAGTCATTTGTCTTCTCTGATCTTTATTTTATCAACTAAAATTAAAAATAAAAATGGAAATATCTAGCACTGAAAAAAATATAAGTAGCAAATACAGGTTGTTTGAGCTTGAGTTGACTGCTTCTTGGTAAACAAGATTAAATGCAAGCATTTTGGAAAAAGCATGAGCTCTTCAGAAAACAGTCATTTAGCATTCATGATAGCAACTAGAAATGATGAAGGATGAGGATGTGTTAATGCCAAGACCTGACCACTCTTAATGTCAGAAAAAGTCATGGCTGGTGGCCAAACCCACCTACCGCCTCTCAAAAATTTCACTACAGTAGAAAAGAGCACACTAGCTTTGAGGGTCAGGTGTAATCTAAAATATAAAGAGATATTTTTAATGTTGGTTAATTTATAACATTTCCAAAAATTGCTAGGAATGGACAGTAAAATCTTGATAAATTTACAAAGTGATTTCCTCAAAATATTCTTTAGATATTTCTTCATTCACTTAAAGATGTTCTAAAAGGCAGGTAAAAGAGAGATCAAGGTATACGTGCCCAGAAGACACAGTGAGGCAATAACAATTTTATTAATGCCCAAGGAAAGCATTTTACAGGCCCGGACACTCAGGCCTGTAAAAGAGCTGGTCCTTTGTTTCAGGCTGAGTTTTATAGAGACACTGCCATCTAGTGGAAAGAGCAAAAATTTTATAATGGAAAGATCAACTTCTACAACTTTTTTTTGTAATTTGTATGATTAATCATATTCTTCATAGGAATTTGATTTTTTTAAAAGCAGGTTCTTATTAGTTATCAATCTTATACATATTGGTATATATATGTCAATCCCAATCTCCCAATTCACCCAGCACCACCTCCCCTGCCCCACCCCACTGCCCCCCTCTCCGCTTTCCCCCCTTGGTGTCCATACGTTTGCTCTCTACATCTGTGTCTCTATTTCTGCCTTGCAAACTGGTTCATCTGTACCATTTTTCTAGATTCCACATATATGCGTTAATATATGATATTTGTTTTTCTCTTTCTGACTTACTTCACTCTGTATGACAGTCTCTAGGTCCATCCATGTCTCTACAAATGACCCAGTTTCATTCCTTTTTAGGGCTGAGTAATATTCCATTGTATATATGTACCACATCTTCTTTACCCATTCATCTGTCAATGGGCATTTAGGTTTCTTCCATAACCTAGCTATTGTAAATAGTGCTGCAATGAACATTGGGGTGCATGTGTCTTTTTGAATTATGAGTTTCTCCAGGTATATGTCCAGTAGTGGGATTACTGGGTCGTATGGTAATTCTATTTTTAGTTTTTTAAAGAACCTCCATACTGTCTCCGTAGTGGTTGTACCAATTTACATTCCCACCAACAGTGCAAGAGGGTTTCCTTTTCTCCACACCCTCTCCAGCATTTGTTGTTTGTAGATTTTCTGATGATGGCCATTCTAACCAGTGTGAGGTGATACCTCATTGTAGTTTTGATTTACATTTCTCTAATAATTAGTGACGTGACATTGAGCAACTTTTCTTGTGCCTCTTGGCCATCTGTATATCTTCTTTGGAGAAATGTCTATTAGGTCTTCTGCTCATTTTTTGATTGGGTTGTTTGTTTTTTTTATACTGAGCTGCATGAGCTGTTTATATATTTTAGAGATTAATCCTTTATCCATTGATTTGTTCGCAAGTATTTTCTCCCATTCTGAGGGTTGTCTTTTCGTCTTGTTTATAGTTTCCTTTGCTGTGCAAAACTTTTAAGTTTCATTAGGTCCCATTTCTTTATTTGTCGTTTCATTTCCAGAACTCTAGAAGGTGGGTCAAAAAAGATCTTGCTGTGATGTATGTCAAAGAATGTTCTTCCTATGTTTTTCTCTAAGAGTTTTATAGGGTCTGGTCTTACATTTAGGTCTTTAATTCATTATGAGTTTAGTTTTGTGTATGATGTTAGGAAGTGTTCTACTTTCATTCTTTTACATGTAAGCTGTCCAGTTTTCCCAGCACCAATTATTGAAGAGACTGTCTTTTCTCCATTGTATATCCTTGCCTCCTTTGTCATAGATTAGTTGACCATATGTGCATGGGTTTATCTCTGGGCTTTCTATCCTGTTCCATTGATCTATATTTCTGTTTTTGTGCCAGTACCATACTGTCTTGATTACTCTAGATTTGTAGTATAGTCTGAAGTCAGGGAGTCTGATTCCTCCAGCTCCGTTTTTTTTCCCTCAAAATTGCTTTGGCTATTCAGGGTCTTTTGTGTTTCCATAAAAATTTAAAAATTTTTTGCTCTAGTTCTGTAAAAAGTGTCATTGGTAAATTGATAAGGATTGCATTGAATCTGTAGATTGCTTTGGGTAGTATAGTCATTCTCACAATATTGTTTCTTCCAATTCAAGAACATGGTATATCTCTCCATCTGTTTGTGTTATATTTGATTTCTTTCATCAGTGTCCTATAGTTTTCTGAGTACAGGATTTTTACCTCCTTAGATAGGTTTATTCCTAGGTATTTTATTTTTTTTGTTGCAATGGTGAATGGGATTGTTTCCTTAAATTCTCTTTCTGATCATTCGTTGTTAGTGTATAGGAATGCAACATATTTCTGTGTATTAATTTTGTATCCTGCAATTTTACTAAATTCATTGATTAGATCTAGTAGTTTTCTGGTGGCATCTTTAGGATTTTCTATGTATAGTATCATGTCTTCTGCAAACAATGACAGTTTTACTTCTTTTTCAATTTGTATTCCTTTTATTTATTTTTCTTCTCTGATTGCCATGACTAGGACTTCCAAAACAATGCTGAATAAGAGTGGTGAGAGTGGACATCCTTGTCTTGTTCCTGGTCTTAGAGGAAATACTTTCAATTTTTCACCATTGAGAATGATGTTTGCTGTGGGTTTGTCATATATGACCTTTATTATGTTGAGGTAGATTCCCTCTATGCTCACTTTCTGGAGAGTTTTTATCACTAATTGGTGTTAAATTTTGTCAAAAGCTTTTTCTGCATCTAATGAGATTATCATAGGGTTTTATCCTTCAATTTGTTAATATGGTGTATCACATTGATTGATTTGTGTATATTGAAGATTCCTTGCATCCCTTGGATAAATCCCACATGATCGTGTTGTATGATCCTTTTAATGTGCTGCTGGATTCTGTTTGCTAGTATTTCATTGAGGAGTTTTGTATCTATATTCATCAGTGATATTGGTCTGGAATTTTCTTTTTTTGTAGTATCTTTGGTTTTTGTATCAATGTGATGGCGGCCTCATAGAATGAGTTTGGGAGTGTTCCTTCCTTTGCAATTTTTTGTAAGAGTTTGAGAAGGATGAGTGTTAACTCTTCTCTAAATGTTTGATAGAATTCACCTGTGAAGCCATCTCGTCCTGGACTTTTGTTTGTTGGAAGATTTTAAATCACAGTTTCAATCTCAGTGCTTGTGATGGGTCTGTTCACATTTTCTATTTCTTCCTGGTTTAGTCTTGGAATGTTATACCTTTCTAAGAATTTGTCCATATCTTCCAGGTTGTCCATTTTATTGGCATAGAGTTGCTTGTAGTAGTCTCTTATGATGCTTTATATTTCTCCATTGTAACTTCTTCTTTTTCATTTCTAATTTTACTGATTTGAGTCCTCTCCCTCTTTTTCTTGATGCATCTGGCTAAAGATTCAATTTTGTTGATCTTCTCCAAGAACCAGCTTTTATTGATCTTTGTTTTTGTTTTCTTTGTTTCTATTTTATTTATTTATTCTCTGATCTTTATGATTTCTTTCCTTCTACTAATTTTGGGTTTTGTTTGTTCTTCTTTCTGTAGTTCCTTTAGGTGTAAGGTTAGATTGTTTATTTGAGGTTTTTCTTGTTTCTTTAGGTAGGATTGCTTTGCTATAAACTTCCTTCTTAGCACTGCTTTTGCTGCATCTCATAGGTTGTGTTTTCGTTGTCATTTGTCTCTAGGTATTTTTGATTTCCTCTTTGATTTCTTCAGTCATCTCTTGGTTATTTATTACCTTATTGTTTAGCCTCCATGTGTTTGTGTTTTTTACTTTTTTTCCTGTATTTGATTTCTAGTCTTATAATGTTTTTGTCAGAAAAGATGCTTGATACAATTTCAATTTTCTTAAATTTGCCAAGGCTTGATTTGTGACCGAAGATGTGATCTATCGTGGAGAATATTCCATATGCACTTGAGAAGAAAGTGTAATCTGCTGTCTTTGGATCAAGGTCCTATAAATATCAATGAAATCTATCTGGTCCATTGTGTTAGATAAAGCTTGTGTTTCCTTATTAATTTTCTGTCTGGATCATCTGTCTATTAGTGTAAGTGAGGTATTAAAGTCCCCCACTATTATTGTGTTACTGTCGATTTCCTCTTTTACAGCTGTTAGTAGTTGCCTTATGTATTGAGGTGCTCCTATGTTGGGTGCATATATATTTATAATTGTTGTATCTTCTTCTTGGATTGATCCCTTGATCATTATGTGCAGTCCTTCCCTGCCTCTTGCAACATTCTTAATTTTAAAGTCCATTTTATCTGATATGAGTATTGCTCCTCCAGCTTTCTTTTGATTTCCATTTGTATGGAATATCTTTTTCCATCCCCTCACTTTCAGTCTGTATGTGTCCCTAGGTCTGAAATGGGTTTCTTGTAGACAGCACATATACAGATCTTGTTTTTGTATCCATTCTGTGAGCCTGTGTATTTTGGTTGGTGCATTTAATCCATTCACATTTAAGGTAATTATTGATATATATGTTCCTATTACCTTTATCTTAATTGTTTTGGGTTTGTTTTTGTAGGTCTTTTTCTTCTCTTGTGTTTCCCACTTAGAGAAGTTCCTTTAGCATTTGTTGTAGATTTGGTTTGGTGGTGCAGAATTCTCTTAGCTTTTCCTTTTCTGTAAAGCTTTTGATTTCTCTGTTGAATCTGAATGAAATCCTTGCCAGCTAGAGTCATCTTGGTTATAGGATCTTTCCTTTCATCACTTTAATTATATCGTGCCACTCCCTTCTGACTTGTAGAATTTCTGCTGAGAAATCAGCTGTTAACCTTATGGGAGTTCTCTTGCATGCTGTTTGTCATTTATCCCTTGTTGCTTTTAATAATTTTTCTTTATCTTTAATTTTTGTCAGTTTGATTACTATGTGTCTCAGCATGTTTCTCCTTTGGTTTTCCTGCCTGGGACTCTGCACTTCCTGGACTTGGGTGGCTATTTCCTTTCCCATGTTATGGAAATTTTCTACTATAATCTCTTCACATACTTTCTTGGTTCTTTCTCTCTCTGTTCTCCTGGGACCCCTATAATGTGAATGTTGGTGTGTTTAATGTTGTCTCAGAGGTCTCTTAGGCTGTCTTCATTTCTTTTCATTCTTTTTTTCTTTTTTCTATGCCACTGCAGTGAATTCCACAATTCTGTCTTCCAGGTCTCATATCTGTTCTTCTGCCTCAGTTATTCTGCTATTGATTCCTTCTAGTGGATTTTTCATCTCTGTTTGTTTGTTCTTTAATTTTTCTAGGTGTTTTTTTTTTAATTATTCTAGGTCTTCATTAAACATTTCTTGCATCTTTTTGATCTTTGCCTCCATTCTTTTTCTGAGGTCCTTCCTCATCTTCACTATCATTATTCTGAATTCTTTTTCTGGAAGGTTGCCTATCTCCACTTCATTTAATTGTTTTTCTCAGTTTTTATCTTGTTTCTTCATCTGGTACATAGTTCTCTGCCTTTTCATTTTGTCTGTCTTTCTGTGAATGTGTTTTTCATTTCACAGGCTGTGGGAATGTAGTTCTTCTTGCTTCTGCTGTCTCAATCACATTTCTTAAAAGAAAAAAAAGAAGGTAAACTTTCTCTTAAGTGACTTCCATGTATGTGCAGTTTATAATGGAATTATATTTGTTAAAAAAATATTCATATTACAGATGAGAAAACTGAGGTTTAGGGAGACAAAGTGTCTCGTCTAACACTATATACCTTTAAGTGGCAGAGTTGGGTTTCCTGCCAAGTTTGCTTGACATTTAAACAATGAGAGAATAATGTTTTCCTCAAAATACCACAAGTGTGTTAACATTGAATGTAGAGAATTCAGTGGGCTCATTGTCCAGAGCTGGATTTTTATTTTTGGCTCTGACTGTGATCAGCTGTGAGATCTTGCAAAATTCATTTAATTTCTGTAATCTTTGATGTTATCCACACATAAAAAGTAAATATTAAACAAGAACATGCATTTAATCACTCTATAAAATCTAAAGGTTTGAGTTAATTATTATAATTGCAAACATCTCTATTTTAGACTCGTTTTGTGTAAATACAAATAGAAATGCAATAGAGGAAGGTATGAGAGCATTGTGAAATGAAACATGGAGAGAGATAGGAAGTAGATAGAGAATTTAATTCCTTTAACTCCAGTTGAGAATCCCCAAATACAGCACTGTTTTTTGCCAGAAGAATCCCCCAGATATGGAAATAAGGACTTATGTCCATGCACATTGGATATTAAAAGGCTGCTGCACATTTCCCAGCTCCCTGCCCCCAAACATACTTGCAGCCATGTTTATGGCAATTGATGAGAATCTAGGATTCTTTTGCGACATATAAAGTACATGGGGTGGGGGTTCAGCTTCATTTATTAAGATTTAAAAATTCTCATACTCTTAGACATTATAGTTTTTAATCTCTCCTTTTTGTCTCTTCTTCAGACCACATCCCTTCAAAAAATTATTACTGACTAGACAAAGTATTCCAATTCAAGACTCTCAGAAAGTACCTCTTTAGACATTCTTTTGGCTAGGGGGTGAAAGGGAAAATAAAATAGATAAAAGGAATACTTAGAAATAATGGGTCACAACTAGTATTACAATAAATAGGTTTTACAACATAGAGATAAAGGATAAAGTAGATTAGAGTTCAATAAGTAGGAACTAAATACAAATTCACTGAGTTCAAATTCAATATCTTCTTTTACTAGCTGTGTGACATTGGGCAAGTTATATAGTCTGTCTATGCCTCAGTTTCTTCATCTATAAAACAGAGTTAATAATAATACCTACTTCATAAGTTTGGTGTAAGGTCTAAATGCATTAATATGTGTATGGTACTTAGAACAGGGCCTGACACTTAGTAGATGCTATGTAAGAGTTAGTTATTTCCTTATTGTGCTATCAAAATGTTGTACGTATGTTGTTTTCCACCCTGTATTTTGATTTCTCATTATTGTAGCTGTTTGTTCTTTATTTTTTCTCATTAAATTGTGACCTTCTATAACAGCATTGAAAATCCATAGCCTATGCTACAAATCCAGCCCATAGTCTGATCTTTTATAATCCATGAGCTGAGCATAATTTTTATCTTTCTAAAGGGTTGCAAAAATATAAAGAGTAATATGTGACAAAGACCATATTTTGTCCACAAAAACTAAAATATTTAACATCTGGCTCCTAATAGAAAATATTGCAAATTCTTAAAAAAAGACAATATCTTATTCATTTTTATGCTCAATATAGTTTTGGTACAGAGAGAAAAGACAAAGAACAGAAAGGAGGAAGGTACATCCAAGCAGAATACCATGGAAACACTGTGGAAGAAGTTAGTTCTGACCAGGCACATCAGGGAAGCCTTCAGATAGTATTTCAAGAATGGCAGTGATCTCAACAAGAGTAGAAGGTTTGATTAACTCAAAATGGCTTAAAGATTTAAATGTAAGACCTAAATCTATACAACTCTTAAAAAAGATGTAAGGGAAAAGCTTCATGACTTGGGCCTAAGAAATGAGTTCTTGTGTCTGACACCAAATGTGTAAGCAACAATAGCAAAATTAGGTAAGCAAAACATCAAACTAAAAAGGTTCTGCACAGCAAAGGAAACAATTGACAGAGTGAAAAAGCAACCTATGGAAAGGGAGGAAATATTTGTAGACCACATATCAGAGAAGGGGTTAATATTCAAAGTATCAAAGGAACTCAATAGCAAGAAAATAAATAATCTGATTAAAAAATGAGTGAAAGACATGAGTAGGCATTTCACAAAAGGAGATATACCAACGGTCATCAGGTATATCAAAAGATCTCAACATCACTAATCATCAGGGAAATACAGTCAGAATCACAATAAGAAATCATTCCATAACCCTTAGGAGGGTTATTATCAAAAATCAAAAAATAACAATTGTTGTCAAGGATGTGAAGAAATTGGAATTTATTTATACTGTTGATAGAAATTTTATGGGAAATAGTATGGAGAATGCATTAAAATATTTCAATTTTTTTCTATCATCCAACAATCTAATTTCTTCATAAATATCCAAAAGAATTGAAATCAAGATTTTGAAGAGTTATTAGCACTCCCAAGTTCATTGTAGCATTATTCACAAGAGCCAAGATAAAGAAACAACCTAAATGTTCATCAATAGATGAGTGGATAAAGGAAATGTATTGTAGTATATACATACAACGTAATATTATTGTCTTAAAAGATGAAAGGAATCCTGCCAAATATGACAACATGGATGAACCTGGAGGGCAATATGCTATGTGAAATTAGCCAGTCACAGAAAGACAAATACTGCATGATTCTGCTTAACAGAAAGTAGAATGGTTGTTGCCAAGGATCTGAAGGCAGGGAAAAATAGAATTGCAGTTCAACAAATATAAGCTTTTACTTAAATAAAATAAGAAAAATTCTAGGGTTCTGCTTTACAACATTGTGCTTATAGTTAACAAAAATGTATTTTGCCCTTAAACATTTAAGAAGGCAGATCTCATGTTAGGTGCTCTTACCACAATAGTTAAAAAAGAAGAATAAGAAGGTTTGGTACATTAAAGTTTGGAACACAGAAACATTTCAAAACTATTTCACATATGTTGTTGAAATAAACAGTGACAGTTTTATGAAAGTAGTGAATCAAAGATACTTTCTGTATTCAGAAAGGTTAAGTCCTGGTTGAGGAAAAATTCCTTGTATCTCATAACAGCCTTCACAGTCAGGGTGGATTATTGTTCTCTTTTTATGGAGGGGGAAACTTAGGCTCAAGAGTATGATTTGCTCAAATTCCCAAAGCTCAAAAATGTCAGGATAGAGACTAAAAACAAATGCAGTCAACCATGCTATCTCCTCCTCATCACCTGCCAAACAGTTTATTTTCATAGATGATATCTCATAACCTCATCTGGTTCAGTACTCTACCTCTGATTAGGATGCTTGTTGAATAAGCTTGACTCAAGCTTAAGGGCTCAGCATCAATCCTGCCTTTGACTTAAAGCTCGTGAGTAGGGCTTAGCCCCTAACCAAATTAGATGACTTGTGTTTTTGTTCCAGTCATAACTTCCTTGTCTTTTTTCCTCATATAACTCCTCCCAACATTCATTCTCAAGAGCCTGCTTTGAAAGACTTCCCAGGACCTCAGGTCCTCAATAGCTGATGTGTGATGTTTTCCTGCATTTCCCTGGTCCTAGAGTGCTGCTTATGAATCTATTCCTTATGTTTTGAGCTCTTCCTACTGCCAACTATTTTCTTACATCTGGATCTCTGCCTCAAGTCTATTGACAGATTTCATCTAACACTTACTCCCCACACCTGCCCAAACAGTGTCTCTTCCCACTTGATGAGCATTGCCTTTGTTTTGCTATTGCCCATTCTACCCTTAAGAGCATGGCTGTTATACCATTCCTCTTTGTCTCTGGTCTTAATCATTTAGCTGAATCTAATCTCGCTAGTGGTAATGCAGTACAGGACCAAACAAGCAAACAAACAAGCAAGAATGATGTTTCTGATTGTGTGAGTAAATCACTGTTAATATTTAACATTATGTTGTATTTCCTTTGGTCTTGTGTGTATGAATCTGTATGATCATGCTATTGGTAGAAGGTCTCCATCTTTCTTGGCACACTGAATATCTTAGAATGTTTTTCATGGCATCTCCTAGGACAGATATCTAAGATTTCCACTTATTAAGTAGTTATTTCTAAACAACTTAAGTATTTGTGTCCTCAAAACTTATAGCCATTTAAAAAAATAATAAATAAATGGAAATAAAAATAACATTTTTATTTGCTTCTTAAATAATTATAATTATTACTAATGGGATAAAAGCAGTGCACTTATCAAGCACTGCATGGCTCGATTCCACTAATCCTTGGAATTAGATTGGATACTACCACCCTAATTTCCTGCTCCACACTGTTTACACAAGTACTTTTTAATCATAGTAACTGTTGACAACTCAGTGTTGCAAAGATATGACATCCCCAAAGGAATGGAACACAGACTACTTTTGAAAATATGAACCACCTTGTGCTAGTAGTTTTTGTAGCATCCAACAGATGTTGAATATAACTGTATTTCTCTCAAAATATAAGCTATCCTACAGCACCACTGAGAGTTTGCTGTGGTATCCCAGGGAACTTCTAACATAGCTTGAGGAACATGGCTATATGGAGTTTTGAAATTTGCAATTTTTACTAGCATTGTACACAACCAATTTCCCGTAACATTAAAAAACTTTCTAAAAATCATTTTATTTTCTGAATTTGAAATTGAAGCTTGTTCAGTGTTGTAATTTTTTTAAAGAGAATATATTTTAATAAATGTCCTCTTCACTCTTTTCTGTATAATCTGCCAATATTTGTATGTATTTTTTTCATGGGATTGAGATCACATGGTTTATGAATGTTTGAACCATGCTTTTGTTCCTTTCATATTATGTTATTCTTGTATTTTCAACTAAGATGAGGTAAGAGGGGCTTTAGCCTCAGATTTTCCCCCAGCTTGAAATAGCTAACAGAATAAAGACAAAAAAATATATGAAATATTGGTTTTCAAGACATTGGAAATCAGGCAAAAAAGAAAAAGATAGTGGTTGATTAGAAATGGAAAACTTGAGTTGAACACTATGATTTCCTGATTCCTTTCCTTGAGAGAATCTCCAGGCCATGGTTCAGGTGTGGGGGAATAGAGAAAGAGCTGAGAGTCCAGGGGAAAAAAGGTGGTTAGAATTTGCTTGACAGAATGCCAGAGAGGAGAGAGCTGACCCATTCTAAATATCCCATTAGGCTATTCCATGAAGGATCAGAGCATACATGTGAGGAAAATAATCCAGGACTTCAGATAGAAATATTCAAAAGGACAGTTGAGGACAGTGCCTGGAACTCACACTAGACCAGAAATATTGCCTGTTCTCACCAGTCAGACTGGAAAATTCCATAATTCATGAGGAATTGGGTAGAACACTCAGGAAAGTCTTACCTCAGTAACAGAAAATATAAACCTTCAATTAAGCACTTCCCCAGATGCATCCAACATGTCATAAAAGCAAAGCCTAAATATCCAAAACGTCCAAGTAACTTATCTGCATTGCAACACAAAGCTCACAATTATATATAGAATTATAATATAGAATCAATATAGTTGAGCCTTGCTTGAAAAAAATGCAATCTGACAATCTCTGCCTTTTAGTTGAGATATTTGAATATTTACATTTAATGTGATAATTGATGCAGTTAAGTTTAAGTCTTTCATGTTACTATTTTCTTTCTATTTATCTCCTTTGTGCTTTGTTCCATTTTTCTGCCCTCTTTTTTATGTGATTTCCATTTAATCACATTTGTTAGCTTATTCACTGTAACAATTAGACCATCCACTTGTGCCAGAAGCTAGAAATGTATTCTTTCTTGGCATCCATGTGGTGAGTGATACAGTTGTAAAATCCTGTCTTAGCATCTGGTTTCATGAGTCATTGCTGGAACTAAATGGCTCCATTGGGTTTCTCAGGAAGCAAATGTTAAGTTCGAATCCATAATGTCTTTTAAGCAGTATCTTTAGGCTCAAGACCTATAGAAGGGAGCTGAAAGAAACATGAGTGAACACATGAAGATGCTATCATGAATTATCCTCAAATAAAACAAGACAATCATGCCTTTATTCTCCCATATGAATTGGTTATTGGATGAGAGCCAGTCCAGTAAGTGTTTTGAGGTTAGGGAAAGCAGTTCTTTGTAGGTGATGAAATCCCATAAAGAGTTGACATATGCACACTGCCAACAGTATTCTCAGAAGTTGGATCAGCAAATTCCTCACTGAAGGAAGAGTTGGGCAGCTTATTACAGTGCCCATTGTGATATTTCATTAGAATTTCTCAATCTATTCATCTATATCACTTAACTTCTCTTTCTTATTTTTTAAATATTTATTTCACTAGACTACTTTCTTGGAGAATTTTTCTGACTGTCTTGAAATTTACTACTTCTTTCAGATTACAGAACTGTCTCAGAAGTGTGTAATGACTTTTTAAAGCCATGATTTAAAAATTTTCTAATAGATTTTTGATCTGTTATGATTTATGCTCACCTTTCTTTGCTTCCAATTTTTTTATTTTTATTTTTTTGTTTGGATGGTTTATGTATTTTTAATCTCTTGGAAGCTTTTGAATATAACTGTTTTTAAGTCCTTTGAAGATTGTGCTATTATTTTCATTTCCTCAGAAGTAATTATTTTCTCAGTTGATTGACATCTGTGTCTCTAGTAAATTATGAAATTTTACTTCAGCTTGAGGGGAGGGCTTCCTAAGAATTTTTTTTTTTAATTTCATCCTTACCTCTCTATGTAAAGATTTTGCAATTTCTTCTGCCTTGTTCATTGGTTTCTCCAGTTGAGAATCAGACCTCATATTGGTGACTTTAGCTCTGTTTCACAGCATTGTAGTTAACTATTGGTCCTTAACAAACTACCCCAAAGCAATGAGTTTAACCACTAAATTAGTACATCTTTAATAGTTTTCTGACTGTGAGACAGGTGTTTCACTCCCTGTCCAGGTTAATCTCTTTGAGGTTTTTGAATATAACTGTATTTGAATCCGTTGAAGACCCAGACACGCAATCCAGTATCATCCCTTCTCCTGAACAGTGGTATAAGCAGTCATCCATATATGTTCTTGGCTGGTTCAGCCCTTTATTTCACATAATGACTCTATCTCTGGTCTTTTACTATGTGGGAATGCTTTGAATCCTTGTTCCTCTTTGGGGGGCAGGGGATAAAGTTCCTCACATTTTCTTATATTGAGTAGAAGCTCAAGAAGAATCTAATAATTTGAACATAATAAATGGGCTGCTCTAAGGTAATGAATCACCAGCTATTGAAAGAATTTAGTCAGAACTGTCTGACAATGTTTTGGGCTTTCCTACATAGGGTAAAATCTAGAGCCAAATAATCTCTTAGTTTTTTTTGTTTTTCATGTTTTAATTTTGGCCTAACATCCAGTTTCTATTTTTCTCTGTTCAGAAAAATATAACATTGAATTGAAAAATATTAGATTCAAGCCAGAACTTAGAGGGAAAAAGTTTGGAAACTTTCCTATTTTGTCCTTCATGGATGAGAACATTCTATAGAGATGTTTGTACTAGTTTGTGGTTGTCATGGGCTAAAATGTTCCCATTTTCAATGAGCTCTCTGTTACATCTAGCTTGATTTGTGAATGAATGTTCCTGTTATAAGTGCACAACTCTCAATTTTGACTCTAAGTAGGACAGACAGAAAAGCACAAATCATCAAGCTCTTCAGTGTTCATCAACATAAAGGCTCACTGTAGATAATGTCTCTGTACCTTCACCTATGTCTGGGAAATATGTCAAATGCCCTTTGACATGTCTATGTTCTATTTAGAACCAAGTATACACTTCTAGCATTTCAATAACACTGTTTTCCTCACTTGAGAATTTTAAATAGACTCATAAAGTATTAGAGGTAGGAAGGATTTTGGAGATCACTTAGTCTAATCCTTTTATCTCACAGATGGGATTATTTTTCTAGGATAGGAGGTTACCTAGAGCCTTTATGACAATGGTAGATGGTGATGATGATGATGATGATGATGGTGATGATGATGGTGATGGTGATAATGACGATGATAGCAACTCTTATTTCTGAGCACCTGATATGTGCCAGATAGTGTGCTCAATGGTTAACAAAGATTAACTCTTAATACTCGCCATGATCCCCTGAGAAGAACACTGCTAACCCCACTTCACAGATGAAGAAACTGAGCCTTGAATAAAATAATTTATGTGAGGTTATAGTTATCTGGCAGCACTGAACTCAGTGAGATCTCACATGTAGTGGCAAAATGGTTCTACCAGCTGGTACTTTCAAAATCTGGACGCATATATATTAAACACCTATTGTAAAATCATGAGAAGATTATTAGGTTTGGATTCAGGAAATGTTGGAATCAAAATCTACCTTGTTAATACTGTGTGATATTGAGAAAATTACTCTTCTCTTAGCTTCAAGTTCATCATTTATCAAAAGATGAGAGTGAAAGTTCCTATATTATTAGGCTAATGAGATAACTAAAGATGACATAATGAATGTAAAGTGCTTAGAATTATGTCTAATATACAATAGGCACTAAAAGCTGATAAAATAACACAGATAGTAAGTACATATAATGCTATAATTATCATCACTTGATATTCAACTGATATTCAACCTCTAAGCATGTCTTTGCCTAGATGTTCCTGGTCAGTGAGAATTTTCCTGGATATTGTATTTAATATAGCAGACCAGCCTTCCATCCAGCATTTACTGTTTCCTTTTCTACTAGAATTTTCTCCATAGAATTTATCAACACCCACCATATCACTTAGCTATTTATTATTTGTCTCCCTACACTAGCTCATCTGAATTAACTCTTTTATTTATTTTGTTCACTGGTCAGTTTCTAGAACTACAGTTTGTTCAATAAATATTTGTTGAATTGCTACTATTACTATTTTTTTTTTTACTTTTGTTATCCAGGAAGTAGTCTTCTCCCTTCAAAGGTCACTCTGATGCAGAACTATATCCTCCCTAAATTAATATATGGAAATCCTATTTCCCAGTGCTTCAGAATGTAACTATAATGAATATGGAATGTGACTACATTCTTTAAAGAGGCAATTATGTTAAAATCAGGTCATTAGGATGGGCTCTAATCCAATATGACTACTGTCTTTATAGAAAGATTTTGACCTAGAGACACATGAAGGTAAAACCATGTGAAGACACAGAGACAAGCCATTGACAAGCCAAGGAGAGAAGACTAATCCTGCTGACACCTTGGTCTTGGACGTCTGGCCTCCAGAATTGAAAGAAAATAAATTTCTGTTGTTTAAGCCACACAATATGTAACATTTTATTATGATAGACCTACAAACTAATTCAGTCACTTTTCTCCAGTATTGTTTGGAAATATGGGGTTTGCTTCCCATATGCTCCTGAATTATGTGCTCAAAAGCTGCTTTTATGAAATATACATTCTATTTTCCCCACCATTCAGCTCTGCAGCTTCCAATTGCACAGTGGGCACTACACTCCTACTTATCTGATCTTAGATCCACCTAAAAGTTATAGATTTGAGACTCTCCTTATACATAATCTTCAGCAAAAGAATGAATGTTGAGCAGGAGTCATTACTTAATTTTAAATTTTATTTGTTTGTTTCCCCATCCTTTTACTCCCTATTATCACAAGCCTGGCTGTACATATAAAGTAGACTTTTACTGCATGCTTGAGGCAGTATAGGACATTTATAACACAGCAACAGAAATAAATTAAAATGGAATATTAGACATGTTTGCTCTTGGAAATTCCCTACCCTTCCTTCATCTGAAATTTTTCATGAATCACCCATATCCATAGGTTCATCTTCCTAGACCTTTCTCTCCTACCTGAGTTCTTTTTCTTTTTTATTTATTCTCCTGACCCTTATCTCCAATTTGCTATGATAGTTTTATGCATCTCAATTTAATTTGTTTGTGATTTCTTCCTAAATCTTGGCTTGCTAATTCTTTTGCTAAGAGGAACTTTGGTGTCAGTTAACATATCACTTGGTTTTTATTATTTTGTTTTATCCCACTATATTATTAATAAGCCAGCAAGAACCTCCACCAGCAACAAAGTAGGAGTTTAACCTCCTCACTTACTGCTTAAATCCCTGACTAATCTTTAATGACTTATGTTCCTCTAATGTGTAGACCATTGTCACTCAAGATGTGGTCCCAGCAGCATCAGCACCTCTTTAGAACTTACAGAAAAGCAAATTATCAGCCCCATCTAAAACCCACTGACTCAGAAATTTTGGGGAAGAAACCCAGTGCTCTGTGTTTTATTTAACAAGCCCCTTGGGTAATTATAATGCATGGGAAATTTTGCCAAGTTCTACTCTTAGCTCTCCACAATGCTTTGCAAACCTCATTTTGCCTGGCTATGAGCACTGTTGAAGGATAAGAATAATGTATGATGTTCATACCCAGGGGCACATAAAGGGTTTGAAGAGATGAAAGATTATAAAAATTGGGGAAATAATTTTAAAAGTATTAATATTTTTTAAGTATTAGAAGTATTAATAGTAACAAATACACAATTAAGTGTAAAATGTTCAATCAGAAAGACAAAAAGATCACAGCAAAAGGCACATTTGAACAAGCTGACAAATATTGCCAATATCACAAGATCTAGGAAAATAATGTACTATTTCATATATTAATTTCCTGACATATCCCTTATAATACCTTTTTTTTTCCTACACTTTTGTCTGCACACTCATCACCTTTTTACATTACAAGAATTTGATAACATAATTCCCATCGAGGATGTAAAGAGATAATGGTAAGTCATTTTTTTTATACCATGGTTGTTCTACATTTAGCATCACTATGAATGATAATTTAGAAACCTTTCAACTTAACAACTTACTAGAGGTATTGCTGTGAAAATATTTAGGATTGTTGTAAAATTTAGCAACACCTTTATTAAGTTTCTTTCATCCTTGAGCTGTTGCAGACATGATTATAGTTTGCAGTATTACTATATATTCATGCCCTAGAAACACAGGAATTCTGATAAATTCTGTCATATTATTCCCATAAAATATTAAAAAATCATGGTGTATTTTTAATTTTAAATCATGTAAATTTGTACTTTACTTAATATATTTCTTGAAGTAAAAAATCTGTCTCGACTAAGAATCAATGAAAACTACCTTCTACTTACTTGTCTGATGACTGAAAGTATTTTCACAGACTAAATTCTGACTTTGTAAATTTCATTCATTTCTCTTACATTACTTGTGTATTCCTAGTTATGGACACCAAAAGACACATTTGTCATGATATGAACCTTTGGTCCTAAATTGCCATGCCACCAGTATGAGTGACTAGCACAAGGGTGGTAATGGTATTTCTGACATAATAGTGATATAAATAGATCCAACTAATTAAAAAGTGATGCGTTCATAGATTTCCACTTATGTGGAATTCAAAAATGCCCACAGTTAATTAAATTCATCCCATATGAAGAACAGTACAACAGAAGGAAAGTGAAAGTGCAATAGAAAGAGACATTTGTCTTAACCCATTGAGATTAAAAGTATTTATTTGGAAAAAAAATTCCAGAAATATATAATCATGTGAATTCATTACAAATTACCTCTCAGGATGTTTTAAGAAATCCATGCAAATAAGGGACCCTGAAGCTAATTTTCTTCAGCTTTGTGGTATGTCTGCCTCTATCCACATGAAAATTATTTCAGTTGATTGGACCAAGTTGGCGTAGGAACAGTAAAAATATTATACCCACTTAATAGCTATGATCTTTGTGGCAACATGATAAAATAGAGAAACTTTATGCTCTAGTTCACAGACTTAATAAATTATATTGATGCCATATCTGTCTTCTCATATAAGCAAGAAAGTGGACATATTCAATCTAGTTCCAACATGTTCATTTATACAGCATTCATGTAAATCACAAGCAAAATAAAACAAAACAAAACATTCCCTCTCCTCTGCAAGGTTGTATAATCTTTCCCCAATTTGAGCCAGTTTTTTATCCCATGACCACGGTGAGATATTTGAGGGAAGGAATCAGTCTATTATTTCATCATTTAGTCTTAGTCGAGGCATGTTTATTCTCAGAGGCATCTTTCTTGTATCTGTTATCTTTTGATCTTCTGCACCTACTTTTGAACATAGGAGTTTGTGGGCTTTTCTCAGTACCTTGGCACCAGAGATAGTACTTAACCTTTCTCTCACTTCCAAAATCCATAGATCAGAAAAAAAAAAAAAATTGCATGCATACTAAATAGCAAGTAGGGAAAAAGTGAAGGTGTGACTTTGTAAGACAAATAGAAGTCAGGTTATTACTGTCTCTATTTAATACATAAGAAAATGAAGAGTGAATGAGGATTCTAATGTTGCATCAAGCTGGAGACCTAAGAGAGGAATAATTACCCAGAGGGGCTGTAATTTCACATGCTGATGCTTAAGGTAGGAGGACAGGAGATATCCTTTGATACTGATAGAAACAACAGTCAGCAAAATGGGGCATATTGGCAAAGTGGCCTGAACTGAAAGTAAGGAACTGTGGCTTCTACTGTGGATTGTGTAACAAGTTAGGTAACACTGGGAAAATCACCACCCTCTATTTGCTTCAGGATTCTCATATGTGAAATGGGGTTTTGACTATGTAAAGTTCATAGAAAGAAAAGATGTGGACATAAAAATTGAAACTATATACAGTGGCATTACATGAGGAGAGACTGCTGTAATAGATGAGGAAGTTATCTTAAAAGAAAGTCACAACGGTCCCTAAATAGGTAATATTATCTTACTATACAAAAGTATTTTCTTTAAAATACATGAAACACTCCAGTTTGGCCTCTTATACTTGAGTGCTCACAGGAACCCCAGTATATTAGACTTTAGTTCCAACATGTCACAATGCTTTTGGTGACCATAGACCAGTTATAACATCTGCTTGAGACTCAGTTTTCCTATCTATAAAATGAAAGCTCAGGTCTGCTGACTCTCAAACTCTTTAAGAACTAGCTAGAAAATAACAAGAGACCTAATGAAGTCTGTATTTATGTAGTTTTCATTAAAATGTCAGTATGTGCTGTTGTGCATTGGTGTCAGGAAAGTAATATGTCTGTGACTCCATGGGGAAGGGACAATGGATGCTATGCACTTGATAATTTTCCTAGACTCTGTCCTATGTGTCCTGTCCCTTGGCTTAATTTAATATGTTTCTTTTCGCTGTAATAAACTGTAACTGTGAATATAGTAGCTTCCAGTGTGTTATGTGAGTCTTTCTAATGAATTAAAGAAAATGAGGGTGGTTTGGAGAACCACAGAATTTGTAGTTGGTGACAAAAATGAGGGTCATCTTGTGTTGACTATGCTGACTCTAACTTTGCAATTGACCAAAACTCTTGCAGAGCTTCATAGCTTCAGAGACTAACTTTATTTAGAGCATAGGTTGAGAAACACCATACCTAAGGGCATTGTCTAAAAAACATGGAGGTCTTGGTGGAGAACAATTAAAAGGAGACTGATAGCTCCACAATCTGAATAAAATAGCAGATCAGCCAGAATTTTAATAGAGAGAACTAAGAAAAGGGACAACTTAAGAAGGACCTTCCATGGTTCAGAATCTAAACCAGAGGGCAGAAAGTCTGTGCACATGTGTAGGCTGCACCTACTCAGGGAGTATTATTGCAAGATGTGGGGCAAACTTGAAAGCATCTCCAAGCAACACACAGACCCTCATCAACACAAAGCAGAAAAACCTTAAAGTCACAAGAACCTCAATGGCACAGAAACATTAAACACAACCTTTGACCATACACTGAGTGAAAACTAAGCTACTATGACCCAAGGATAGGTCAGAGGGACCCAAACAAAAACAAAATTACATTTATTCCTGGGAGTCTAGAAGACTATGTTCATTCAAGTTTTCCTTATCAGGAATGATTGGTGAAAGAAACCAAGTTACTTGGCTCCTCACTTAATGTGGAACAAAAATCTTAATCCCTCAACTATGATAGTAGTCTTAAAGCCACAAACACATCTAACAGTAAAGTGTAAAAATCTAACTTGTCAAGTGGGTTAAACAACCTTTAATTAATAAGTGCCTTAGCCAATCCAGGGGTGACTCCTCATACTCAGGATAAAATATAAAAATAAGAGAAAAATTTTGAGTAGAGCTATCTGAGACACACTGTCAGGGAAATAGACTTTACAGGATTAGTAGAGTCAAGTTGCTAAACAAATAAACTAGTGACCAAGAAAACTACAGTAACAACCCCTAGTGAAAAGATAGAAGTCAGTATCCAGAGCTGCTACAATATGTTATCTAAAATATACTGTTTAAAAAAATTATGAAACATGCAAAAAAATTGTGACCTAAAAAGAGAAAAGGAAAACAAGTAATACAATTGCCTTGAAGGGCCCATGAAGTCATAATCAGTACACAGAAGCTTCAAAACAGCTATTATAAATATGTTCAAAGAGCTAAAAGAAACCATGCTTAAAAAATTATGGGAAAGTATTATAATATCTTATTAAATAGACAATATCAATGTAGGGATAGAAATTATTCAAAAGAAACAAATGAACATTTTGTAGTTAAAAATTACCATAACCGGGCTTCCCTGGTGGTACAGTGGTTGAGAGTCCGCCTGCCGATGCAGGGGACGGGGGTTCGTGCCCTGGTCCAGGAGGATCCCACATGCCGTGGAGTAGCTAGGCCCATGAGCAATGGCCGCTGAGCCTGCGTGTCCGGAGCCTGTGCTCCACAATGGGAGAGGCCACAACAGTGAGAGGCCCGCGTACTACATTAAAAAAAAAAAAAATTACCATAACCAAAATGAAAAAATAAATAAATTACTAGAGGAGATTAATAGATGATGTGAACTGGCAAAACAAAGAATAATCTAACTTGAATATATAGCAATAAAGATTATGTAATCTAAGGAACAGAGAGGAAAAGAATGAAGAAAAGTGAACAGAGTCTCAGGGAAATGTGAGATGTCATTACATGTACCAACATATAATGGACATTTCAGGAGAAGAGAGAAAGTAGGGGACAGAAAAATTATTCAAAGAAATGATGGTTATAAACATTTTTTTTTGAAAAAAATTAATCTACACATCTAAGAAGTTTAACAAATTTCAAATAGGATAAACCAAGAGATATTACCCACACTTAGGCATATTGTAGTCGAAATATAGAAACATGAAGACAAAGAGAAAAATCTTAAAAGCAGAAAGGGAAAAATGACATACTATACAAGGAAAAAAAAAAGATTAACATATGACTTTCTATCAGATATAAAGGAGGGCAGAAAGCAATGGAACGACATAGTCAAAGTGCTGGAAACACACACACACACACACACACACACACTCTCTCTCTCTCTCTCTCGTTAAACAGGAATCTTATATCTTCAAAACTGTCTTTTAAATATAGAGGTTAAATAAATCCCCAGATTAAACAACAACAGAGAAAGAGAATCCATTACAAAAAGACCTGCCTTACAAAAAATACAAAAAGAAATTCTACAAGGGCTTCCCTGGTGGCACAGTGGTTGAGAGTCTGCCTGCCGATGCAGGGGACGCGGGTTCGTGTCCCGGTCTGGGAGGATCCCACATGCCGCAGGGCGGCTGGGGCCGTGAGTCATGGCCGCTGAGCCTGCGAGTCCAGAGCCTGTGCTCTGCAACAGGAGAGGCCACAGCAGTGAGAGGCCCGCGTACCGCAAAAAAAAAAAAAAAAAAAAGATGTTCTACAAGATTAAAGCAAGTGAGATCAAATGGTAATTCTAACCCATTTGAAAAAAGAGCACCAGTAAAGTTAACTATGTAGGTAATTACAAAAGACAGTATAACTGCATATCTATTCTCCTTTCTTTTCTTAACTGATTTAAAAAGCAGTTGTATAAAACAATTTTTGTATAAATGCATTGCTGGACTTATATGGAAATGTAATATATTTGATAATAGTAGCAAAAAGGAGAGAGGTAGAAACAAAGCTTCACTGGAGTAAAGAAATTAAAACAGGTGATAACTGAAGACTGCAAGAAGAAATAAAGAAAACCTGCAAGGGAAAGTAAGAAGGTTAATATAACAAACTCTATAAAACTATACTTGTTTGTCTTTTATCTTTCAACCTCTTTTAAAGACATAATATTATATAAGGTAATACTTAGAACAATGTATTTATAGGTATGTAACATAAATAAAGGTAAAATGTACAATAATAATAGAATAAAAAAGAGGGAATAAATTGAACTATGTAATAGTAAATTTTCTATTTTCACTTGACCAAAATCAGTACAAATCGAAAGTGGATCCTGATAACTTAAGGTATATATTGTAAATCCTAGAGCAACCACTAAGAATGTAACTCAAAACATAATTTAAAACAAAGAAATTAAAATGTTACACTAGACAATAGTGACTCAATTAAAAAAAAAAGACAATAAAGAAATAAAGGAATAGAAAAATGAGACATATAGAAACCAAAGTAAAATGGCACATGTATTTCCAACCATATCAGTGGTAACATTAAATATGAATTAATCTAAGAAAAAGACAGAAATTGCTAAAAAAAATCAGGTTATATATCATACAAATTAAAAGAAACAAGTAGTTTCAAAGTAAAAAGATAGAAAATGATAATATAAAAATAATCACAAGAAAGTGGTGTACTTATAACAGACAAAATAAACTTTTAGCAAAAAATATTACTAGAGATTAAAAAAAGACATTCACACTGATAAAAGGATTGTTCCACCAAAAAATTATAACAATTATAATAATTATAAACATATATATACTTAAAAACAGAGCTCCCGGGCTTCCCTGGTGGCGCAGTGGTTGAGAGTCCGCCTGCTGATGCAGGGGACGCGGGTTCATGCCCCGGTCTGGGAAGATCCCACATGCCGCGGAGCGGCTGGGCCCGTGAGCCATGGCCGCTGAGCCTGCGCGTCCGGAGCCTGTGCTCTGCAACGGGAGAGGCCACAACAGTGAGAGGCCCGCTTACCGCAAAATTAAAAAAAAAAAAAAAAAAAAAAAAAAAAACAGAGCTCCCAAAAAACATGAAGAAAACACAGATAGAATTGAACGGAGTATATAATTTAACAATAATAATAGGAGATTTTAATACCCTTTGTTCAATAATGGACAGGACAACTAGGCAGAGGATAAGCAAGAAAATGAAAGTCTTAAATAACACTGTAAATCAAATAAGTATAATAAACATCTGTAGAGAGCTCCATGCAACATATTATAGTATAACATAGAACATTCACCAGAATAGAACATGTAAAACCTCATTCAATGTAAAAGCATTAAAATTATACACAGTATGTATTCTGACCACAGTGGAATAAAATTAGAAATCAGTAACAGAATGGAATTTGAGAAATTCACAAATACTTTGGGAATTAACACAATTCTAAATAACCAATGGTTTAAAGAAGAAATCACAAGGAAAATTAGAAAATATCTAGAGATGAATGAAAACAACAACACATCAGAACTTATGGGATACAGTAAAAGTAGTGCTCAGAAAGAAATTTATAGCTATAAATACCTATATTTTAAAAAGAATGATCTCAAATTTGTAATGTAAACTTTCACTTTAGGAAACTAGGAAAGGAAGAGCGAAGCAGGAATATTCACACTTCTTAACTTCAAAACCTACTGTAAAGCAATTATAATCAATACAGTGTAGAACTGGCATGAGGATAGGCATATAGGTCAATGGAACAAAATTGAAAAACAAGAACTAAAACCGTACATTTATGGTTAATTATTTTTCAACAAGGGATCTGAAATTCAATGGGGATAGAATAGTTTTTTAAATTAATGATGCTGAGAAAAATGGTTATTTACATACAAAATAATGAGGTTGGGTGTTTTCCACATACCATGGACAAATTATAAAACTCTTAAAAGAACACATAGCAGTAAATCTTTGTGACTTTGGATTAGGCTGTAAATTGTTAGATATAACACCAAAAGCACAAGTGACCAAAAAATAGATAAATTGGACTACATCAAAATGTGAACTTTTGTTCAGAAAACACTAGTATTGAGAAAGGAAAAACAAATCACAAAATGGGAGAAAATGTTGGCAAATTATACATCTGATAAAGGAGTTTTACATTAAAAAATCTCTTATAACTCAATAACAAAAAGATAAATAAATCAAATTATCATTTTTACAGACTGAATGTTAATGTCCCTCCAAAATTCACATGTTGACAACTAATTCCCAATGTGTTGATATTTGGAGGTGAGACCTTTGGGAGTTAAGCTGATCATGAAAATGGAGCCCTCATGAGTGGGATTAGTGCCCTGATAAAAGAGACTCCAGAGAGTGCCTTGCCTCTTGTAACATGTGAGGATGCAATGAGAGAAATTGGCTGTCTGTGAACAAGAAGCAGTTCCTCCCCAGACACTGAATCTGCTAGTACCTTCATCTTGGACTTCCCAGATGCTAGACTGTGAAAAATAAATGTTTGTTGTTTGTCACTCTGTCTATGTTATTTTTGTTATAGTGGCCTGAACAGACTAGGATAAAGGGCAAAATATTTTGATAGATATTTCTCCAAAGTATATTTACAAATGGTTAATAAGTACACAAAATGCTGATTGACATCATTAGTCATTAGGAAAATGCAGATTAAAAACCATGATGAGGTTCTACTTCCAATCCACTAATACATCAAAAGATATATGAGTATTGATGAAGATGTGGAGAAATTGGAACCCTCATGTATTGCTGGTGGGGATGTAAAATTGTGCAGCTGTTTTAGGAAACAGTTTGGCCATTTCTCAGAATGGCAAACATAAAGTTACCCTCAGATCTAGCAATTCCACTCCTAAGTATTTACCTAAGAAGATAAAAACATATGTTCACACGAAAACTTGTATATGAATGTTCATAGCAGCATTATTCATAATAGCCAGAAATTGGAAATGACCCAAATGTCCATAAATGATGAATGGCTAAATACAGTGTGGTATATCCATACAGTAGAATATTACTTGACAATAAAAAAGCCAGTTACAAACAACTATATATTGTATGATTCCACTTACATGAAAGGTCCAGTGTTAGTAAATCTGGACAGAGAGAGACAATAGATTAGGGGCTGTGTGGGGAGTGTGGTGTGGTGAAGGGTCATAGAGAGAGAATACTAATGGGTATGGGAGTTCTTGTGGCAATAAATGGTCTAAATTAGATGGTGGTAATGGTTGCACAACCTTGTGATTATACCAAAAATATTAAATTACACCACTTAATAAATGAATTATATGGTATGTTAATTATACTTTCTCTCTGCGTGTGTATATATATATATATAATATATATATTATATATATATATATATATACACACACACATATATATTTAGGATACTCTCCAGAAAACAAGAAAATAAAGAGTTTGAGTAAAGACAAGAGAGACAAAGAAAGAGACAAAGGCAATATATGAAGAGTAAAGTTTACCCATTTGTCCAGAGAGAGGTTTTCCAAGGTAACAGAAATATTTAAGGGACAATTGTACAGTTCTTTGCTCTGTAGTTAGTGATGTGAATTTTCTCTTCATCTTCCCTATGGAATCTTTAGTAAAATCTTCATTTCTCACTAACATTTAGCTTTCTCTTTCCTTTTTGAGGTACTTGTAAAAATATTCAGTCTAATTTTAAGATTTGTGTGGCACAAGAATATTATCTATCCTCCAAGGAGAGCCAAGCTATGAGATAAGAATAGAAAGCCTCACGTTCAGAGCTGTCTGGCAATGAAACTATGAGCTTCAAAGGACTCGGGAAGATACTAAAGCACTCTTTATCAAAAAACTGTAACAAATGTAGGTTACACTTGTTAGATGATTTGAATTTCAAAATGGTCTCATGTGCTTTATCTTCTTAATAAGAATGTAAGAAAGGCAAAGTTGCCCCATTTTTTTATAGCATATTATATAACTTTATTATTTATCCATCTTTTCAAAGTGTCAAAATTTATACAGGAAAGGTATTACCTATTATTATGATGTACCATTCAGCGTACAATCCTTGCAAATACAATCCTTGACATGAAGTGTTGTTATTGATATCATTGAGATAAATTGTGTATCCTAAAACATAATCTTCCCTGACACAAGAACAGGATAATGCCACATGGAGGCAAGAAGGGGGCATAGGTAGGGATGGGTTAAGCTTATATAACAGAGACAAAAATTACAAAATCTCAAGCAAGAGAAGTTTATTTCTCCATTATATAAGAGGGTGGAGTTAGGCTGGTGGTACAGGGAGAGTGGGCAACTCTGCTCAATGAAGATATCAGCCAACCAGGTTCTAATGGAACCCGAGTAAGTTTCTCCATTTTGATATTAATGTAACTGAGCTTTAAGAGATATGGGGACTACAACACAGATAACTATTAGTGTCAGAGGTAGAAAATAGATGTAGATATTTTGGCTGCCAATTGCTAACTATTTCTCAGACTCCAAAGCAGACCTTCCAGTGAGAGCTTGTTCATTAGATTGTCATCACCGTGAGTACAGGGACAGCATATTGTACATCTTAGTTATGCCTGGCCTCCTTTACTCAGAGTGAGTAAGACATTCAAATGTGGTCTTGAATGAATAATCACAGGGTATTGGAAATTGGATTTTTTTTTAAATTGAGATATAATTGACACAGGGCATGTAAGTTTAAGGTATGCAAAGTATTGATTTGATACATTTATATATTGCAATATGATTACCACCATAGCACTAACCAATACTTCTATCACTTCACATAATTATTGTTTCTTTTGTGTGGTGGTAACAAGATCTAGTTTCTTAGCAACTTTGAAGTATAATGCAACATTGTTGTCTATAATCATTACACTGTGTTTAGATCTCCAGGACTCATTTATCTACTGGCTGCAAGTTTGTACCCTTAAACAATATATCCCCAATCCCCCTGGAAGTTGGATTTGATGACTTGCAAAGAGAGGATACTAGATTTCTCCTAGAATCTCCATGTTCTAAGAAATGTTATTGCAATTGGAGAAATATGAACTTCTCTATTTTCCCAGGTTTTTTTCCCAAGACCTATACTTTATATGGCTTCAGTCATTCCTTATCTGATTGAAATCCTGCTCTTTGGCATCTCACTAATTCTCTGAATTCAATTAAGACCAAGGAAGAAATACAAATGGCCCCTGGACCGACAGATTGCTGTTATAAAGGGGAAAGATTTCAAAAATACCCTTCACTGGGTAGCCTAGGGTGTTGGACACTGCCATGTTTATACCTGGTTTTGAGACTTTGAGGGTAGTTTAGGATAACTCTAGAATATATTCTCACTGCCCAGGTTTTGTGACCATAGACCACCCTGCTTTTGTCAGACTGAGGCAGTTAGTATGAATTGGGTCCCTGAATTGCAGGGTAGTTGGTTTTATTTTTAGTGTATAATGTTTATTTCCCTGAGGGATTCAGATGACAATCGTGTGCTAAGAATTTTGAACGTTTTGTTTGCAAAAGAAAATAAGCAGCTCAGATATAGGATTCTGTATGTACAGAGAGGCCCAGGTGTCGGAAACACTTACACAACCTATAAGACTCCCTGATGAGGTTTCTTTCTCCTGGCTTCGCAGATAGTTCAGTTCGTATTTACACAAATGGGAAAACAAATCAGTAGTTAACGGGAACACCGCTGTGCTGCCATGTTAACTTTCACTTTATAACCAGATGATGTCAATGCATGCAGATTACCCCAGTGGGGACTCTGCCAGGCAGGGGAGTGTGCACAGGATCCCCTCCTGCTGGGATGGCAAAATAGATTCATCTTTGTCAACCTAAATCAACAAGAAAGTGCAGTGGTTTGTGCATGTGGATGGATGTAGAATTATACTGAGTAGCATAGCTACTATCTTTACCCTATTCATTTCTTTGGACTGATGCAGCAAATTACCACACATTCGGTGGTTTAAAGCAACAGAAATGTATTTCCTTACAGTACAGGGCCAGAATCTGAAATCAAGATGCCAGCAGGGTTGGTCCTTTCAGGAAACCCTCAGGGAGAAACTGTTTCATGTCTTTCTTCTAGATCCTCTCTTCAGTGGTTTCTGACAGTCCTTGGCATTCCTTGGCTTGTGGCAGCATAACTCCAATCTTTGCCCCTGACTTCCTTCACAATGTTGCCTTCCCTTTACATCTGGATCCAAATTTCCCTCTTCTTGTAAGACAACAGTCATTGGATTATGGCCTACTGTGATCCAATATGACCTCATATTGAATTGATTTCTTGTATTAGGTAAAGATCCTATTTCTAAATAAGGTCACATTCACAGGTACCTGGGGTTAGGACTTCATCTTTTGTAGGGACATAATTCAACCCACAACATGTTTAGTTTAGGATGCTTGGAAGAGAAGTCCACATTCTTATGTCTTGTGTAGGAGTAGCCTGGAAGGGTAATTGTTGAGGCAAGGAGCAAGCCCTTGGTGGTGTTATGAGGAATTTAGGGAAGATGGTGTGTATTTGCAGAAGGCTGGCCCAGGATTGTGCTGTCAGTCTATAAATGTGTATTAAGTTTCACCATGAGTCAGACACTATTGGTGGTATGGTATTGGACAAATAGATGTGGTCTGTGGGCTTAACTGGGACAGGAGAAGAGAGGCTGATTATTCTTGTAACATGGTGTCTGTTATGCATATTTTCTTCAGCCCATTTTCCCCAAAGGTTCATGTTGCAGACCTAGAAACAGTGAGCTAGGAGTGAAACAGACATCTGTAGGTTGCACACACTCACAATGCGTGAAATGTTAGGGGCAATAGGCAGTAATTTTCTAGGCCACAAAAGGCCAGGGGAGCTTTAACACACTTTGGTTTAGACCAAAGCATAAATGAGCATTTTCTGAGAGTAATCCCTGCAACAGTGAGACTCTGGCCAAGCAACATTGGTGCCAGAGGAAAAGAGCACTGTATTAGTTTCCTGTTGCTGTTGTAACATATTGACACAATGAGTGGCTTAAAACAGCATACATTTATTGCCTTAAAACCTCCATGATCAGATGTCTGTAATGTGTCTTATGGGATTAAAATCAAGGTGTTAGGAGAACTGTGTTTCTTCTGGACGCTTTAAGGGAGAGTCTGTGCCTTGCCTTTTCTAGCTTATAGAGCTGTGCACATTCCTTGGCTTGAGTCCACATCACTCTGACTCTGACTCTGCTGCTTCCCTCTTTCACTTATAAGGACCCTTGTCATTACACTGGGCCCATCTAAAGAACCCAGTATAATATTGCATTCCAAGATTCTTATCACATCTACAAGATCTTTTTTTTCCATATAAGGTAACTTATTCCTTATTCACAGGCATTTAGCATTAGTACATAGATAACTTGGGGGGTCATTATTCTACCCACCAGAGGCACCCCTAGTCATCATTGCAGAAATCTGAACCTCAGAGGCTTCCGCAGGACAGGTGGCCAGATGAGCTGCCATTTGGTCAGATAAGGTTCTGGACATTGGTTCTGTTTATCTTAGGAAGCCTTTCTGCATTCAAGTAAAGCTTTGTTGACAAATAAATACTGTTGGTTTTTGTGGTGGGGTGTGTGTGCGTGTTTCTGTGTGTATGTGTGTGTATGCCTGGGAGTAGGGGCGAATGATGTTTGTATCCCCTCCCTTCGGCAATATTCAACTCCAGTGTTAGTACAATAGTCATGCTTATTTTTTTGCATATATAACCTATGCCCTGTTGTAGTCCAACTATGCCAAAATGTCCTGATAAGTGTAAAAAATATAGGCACATCTTGTGCATACTATATACTTAACATAGTATATCAAAATGTCCATATTCAAATATGCATTGTATATCCATAATTCATATTGTTATATATAATCTGTATCATGGTAAATTTTATAATCATCCTAACTAATAATATGAATTTTATTATATTTATATTAATACTAATGTGAATACTGCTATGTAATTTATATACAAATGTATGTGAACTATTTTATATAACTATATTAAATATATATACATATATATATATTCACATATAGATGTAAGCACAGTGTGTAAATATACATTTCCTGTGATCACATTTTATTTCTTGGACAGTCCTTTCCTTGGTCCATGAAGTTTGATAAAACAGACAATAGCATAAAAAAGGTAATAAACTTTAGACTACAGAGCAAAATACAAGATTTCAAGGAAGAGAACCAATATACCTTGAACAATTGCTTTATATTTTTTATTGCTTAATATTCTCACCAACTGTATGAGATAGTTAAATCATAATTATACCTATTTTAGAGATGAAAAAATTGAGACTCAAAAGCCAGTGAGTTTTCTAAGATCAGGCAGCAGCTTTTGTCAGAATTCGAGCTGAATTCCAGGTTTTCTGATGAATCCTACTCTGTCATTTATAATCATTATGACTTGGCATGTTTGTGCAACTGTGAATGGATGTGATGATGACAACAGCTTGTCCACAGAGAGTGGCAAGGGTAAAGGTCATGAATATAAAATAATGCATGCAAGATTCTGTTAATTGTAAAACACCATGAAATGCTTTGTAGGATGGTATGCTGCTGAGTGTATATAATGGCATGTTAAATTAAATGGAACCAAGTATTCCCTCTATAGGAGTTCAGAAAAAGATAATGTCAATATAATACTGAGGAGATTGTTACTGATGTGGAATATTAATCTTTGATTAATCTAATTTAACCCTCCCACATTTCTGCTGTAGTTATTTGTTCCATCGTATAGTTGAGGAAATAAGAATTCAGCAATGATAAATAATATGCTTTCATGGTGCTTGGGTTCAAAATTAGAAAATCTCTAAAAGCCATATTCTTTTGACTGCTTTCCATGTATTCTCAATAAAGTTTCAAGTCCTCAGTGGTGAAAAGATATATTGGTGCTTAGTGGCACTCTGAAGTACTCACCTCTTATTCAAATAGGGCAGTGGTCTTACAGGAAAAAAGGAGACAGATCAGTGTTCAGATATTTATAACATAAAATAGTAATTATTCAAATAAATCCTTATCCAACAGACTTCCTTACACTCTCAACTATCTATATTTTCTTTCTTTCTGCAAGTGAAGTCTGACTTTTCAACATTCTGACAGTGGTTTCGGGGAAAGCAGGAGGTATTGAAAACAGGAGAAAGTTATTTTAAGGCTTCAGGGCAAGCTCTAAGTTCTTTAGATGGATTTGGTTCACATTCCTTGGTGAAACCTCTGTGCATATCAAAACCTTCTGCAAGACACCATCCACCCTTCCACCATCCTTTCAGATATGCAATTTAGTGATGAATGCTTACCATCTCTTGCTTCCTTGTGTGTATTTGTAAGAAATCTGAATCTCTGACCTCTAAAATAGTAAATATAGCCTTACAATTTTTCTAATTTTTTCAAGTTTTACTTGAGACAAAAAGTGTGAGCTTTTAATTAATACCTCCCAAGAATCTGCCTACAAGTATCTGGAACATACATTTTTCTGGACTGGAATACAGATGCTTCTGTCACTTCTCCATCCAGGTGCTTTTTTTTTTTTTTTTTTTTTTGCGGTACATGGGCCTCTCACTGTTGTGGCCTCTCCTGTCGCGGAGCACAGGCTCCAGATGCATGGGCTTAGCGGCCATGGCTCACGGGCCTAACCCTAACTGCTCTGGCGGCATGTGGGATCTTCCCGGACCGGGACATGAACCCGTGTCCTCTGCATCAGCAGGCGGACTCTCAACCACTGTGCCACCAGGGAAGCCCCATCCAGGTGCTTTTGTAACATCTCCCCATGCTATAAAAGTTTACTCTAATGTTATGTCCCTCAGAAAACCTACCCAGATTAGCTTTTCTCCTGAGTTGGATATATTTTGCTTTTAGAGAAGCCTGAGCTTACCTAAAAAATTGAGCAAATAGAGAGCAGAAATCTTCTACTTAAATCCATGAAGTCTCATATAGACTTGGAATTAAGGAGATGCTTAATTTTTTAAAAAGATAAATAAATTGCAATAAATAAATGGAGAGCCAACAAAACAGTCTACAATTAAATGGAAGATTGTCATAAACCTAATGAGTTTTACACTGAAGAGAGTTCCATAGCTTCCCTCAAACGATTGAATAACACTCTTTTTGTAAGTAGGATACAAATTCTGCTCACTAGTATTTCTGGTTCTCTTCCTCTAAGCACATGGTCAGATTTTAGTTCCTCCATGCATTCAAGTTTAGACATGTTTAGACCACTTATCTAGGTCAATAAAATACACATCTCCTCTGGGCAGAAGAATTTACTATCTGGGATGTGATTCTCCATATTGCCCTTTTCTGTGCTATGGAGCAAGGTGATCTTCTACATGGTGAGACTTTATCCAACCCTGCATTCTAACTATATCAGAAACAGAGGAGGATCCTATCCTTGCCAAACTACAATGGTTCCTGGACAACAAACAACTATTTTATTGCTTTAAACCACTGAAATTTGGGGGTTATTTGTTATGGCAGCATAACCTACTTCTTTCTAAATGATACAATAAGCATTATTTATAAAATTAACATCTGAATGTAACTTTGTTGGTTTACACTGATGATCAATTATTCTTATTCATAAAGGATGCTAGAAGGTGTTTGGATAATTCTGCTTCTTAGGCATTTATCAAGATACTTTGTCCTTCCTTATTCATGAACACCATGTGGGAGTCTGTCTTGGGGTGTGCATACCATAGGAACACAAATGTCTAATACATTCCCCTGAGAATTTTTATAAGAGGTGGTGTATCTCTGCATCTTATACTGTAACTTGAGAAGTTTCACTTGTATTATGGTTTGTATTACTTCTGTTAGGAACTATCAAAATTCCAAATATCAGTGCTTTAAGTGTGAAAGAAGCAACTGTAACTGAATTTCATCACCAACTGTGAACTCAGAAGTAAATTGAGTTAGAGAGTTGTCACCTCAAGAATTAGAATAAGTGACCAGGTGATGCACATGTGTTTGTCTATGGATGATAATCACCCCCACACCAAAACAAAACAAAACAAAACAAAAAAAAAACAACTTCCTAATATTTGGGGATAGAAATCCTGCTTAAATCATTGACATTTTTTAAGAAGAAAAATATCAACAACTGAGAGCTGAGGAATCAGTACAAGCTAATATTTTGGTATTGTTTCATAGTATCCTGAGTAAAAATACAAGTAGTTGTTGGAAGTGCTTCTGAGTTACCTTCTGGAGTTGAGTTTTTACCTAATGACCCATTAAAAACAATGTAATATGTATTTGAGTCTATCCCCCAAGAAACAATGCTTTCTTCCCCAATTTTTGTTCCTCCTAAAAGAAGGCACCAAGAAAGGGCCTTGTATGGTTGGGCAAGATTAAGATCAGTGAATATTTAAGCAAAATAATGCAATCAACTACATAGAAATTCAGCATCAAAACCGCCCTTCAAATTTAGAACCCAACTATAGTGTTTAGTTTCCTGAAAATTGGCTGATAAGCAACCAAGTTGATAATGACAGGATTAGAAAATAAAAACAACTCCACAGAGCTGAGCATGTTGCTTTGCCTTTTCTGCACTGAGATTTTTTTTATGTGTTTCCCACTACACTGGGTACAAATCAAATTTCAACAAAATGATCATTATTATTCTTGAACGAATAATATGATGTCAAACATTATGTAGACACAAATCTGTGTTGATCTATTTGCTAGAGGTTTTACATTCTCCTTTTCCCAGATACACCCATGGGAAGCATTTATCTTCAAATTTCCCTGATTTCTCATAATGAATTCATAATAGTTTACTTGAACTGGATATTATACTCAATGTCAGTTTTCTGTCACTTAAACCTGTTCCCTTGGAGGAAACAGAATAACTTTCAGGATGTCTTAGCTGTTCTCTTTTTCTCACCCCTGCCAACAGTGTACTACTTATATAAGCCTGCTATTGACTTAGGACTTAGCCTTCTTTATCCACTTTGAACATGACAAAATCCTTAAGAGGAAACTGAGGGATATTTCCCCAGCCTTTGGATCATTATTCTTTTTTCCGTGAGAGCTTTGCCAAATCTTAGCTCTGGGTCCAGCCCTAAATATCTAAAGGCATTTTTCGAAGTCTAGTCCCTCTGTGATCTCTTTCCTGGATTTACCTTAGCTTCTTAAACATAATTTTAAAAAAAGTAAAGAAAAAAAAGAAACTAATATTATACATTCCAGTCATTCTTCTTTTCCTTAAATATGCACAGATAACAATCAGGTCTTCTTTTTCTTGTCACTTGGCTAAGATTTGAAATATCTTTGAAACTCATTCCTTTTTAAAATTCCTGTTATGAATCAGTCTTTCTACTCACCTGAACTGTTATTCTTGGAGCTGTTTGTTGAGTTCTTTCAATGTTCAAAGTTTAATCCATCATTGCAGGTGTAGCCTTGCCAGGGTCAAAGAGGAAAAGAAACTTTCATGTGGGAGTCTGCCTTGGGCAAGAGTATGAAGATGATCAAGGTCCTTAGTGCCTGAGCTGAAATCGATGACCCATTGCTTCCTGGAGGGTCCTCCGTCCCATTCATTTATGCATCTTTTATTTCCTCATTGAGTATGGGGAGACAATATACCATCACAGTTAAAGATACAGTCTTTGAACCCAGACAACATGGGTTTGAATTTCTTGCTTACCCACTTGACTGACCTTAAGTTATGTAGCCATTTCAGTCCTTAGTTTTCATTTCTGTTTAAAGGGGTGCATATCACTACTCATACCCTATGGTTAGTATCTCTTTTAAATAAGACAAGGAATATAAATTGTGCAATATATTTCCTGGTGCATAATAAATTCTTATTACATCTTCCTGCCATTAATAGTAACTTTGATTCAGGCACTGAGCTTCCATTTTTCTCCCTGCTATGTCATAGGCTTTCTGATACTATAACTTCATTATTTTCCTTTTATTTTTCAAGAATTTTTTTTTTTTTTTTTTTTTTTTTTTTTGTGGTATGCGGGCCTCTCACTGTTGTGGCCTCTCCCATTGCAGAGCACAGGCTCTGGACGCGCAGGTCCAGTGGCCATGGCTCACGGGCCCAGTCTCTCCGTGGCATGTGGGATCTTCCCAGACCGGGGCACAAACCCGCATCCCCTGCATCGGCAGGCGGACTCTCAACCACTGCGCCACCAGGGAAGCCCTATTTTTCAAGGATTTTATTTGAATACTGTGCCAGGAAAAATGTTCAGCACATTTGTCACACTCATGTTATGTTGTCATAATCTGTGTAAGAGTGTAGACTGATTGCTTCTACAGATGTAGAATCTGTACTCAGGTCAGGTAACTTATCAAAGATTTAAGTGGCATGGTTATAATTTGATTCTAGATCTATTTTTTTTAAAGGCTTCACATCCTCTCTATACCATACCTCTTTACCCCTCAAAAAATATCAACACAGCAGTTGCACTATTTTTATGAGGAACTTTCTTTTCCCGTGCTTGTTTGTTTCCAAGTGGAGGGAAACACATTCACAGGAACTTCCTGTTCCCTTTCCACTCTCCACAATTTTCCCATTGTTAGTTTCAACTCAGTCCTTTTCTCTTCCCTCCTTTTAGGAGTCTGCCCATCAATAGAGCGTGTGTGTTGTGGTGCAGCAGAGGCCCTGCAAGAAGTCTGGTAAAGACCTCACCCCCAGCAAGAACTGCTTGTGTCTGTTTGGGAGGGTCATCCTAATGTTATTAGGCACTGTACTTTCACAGTTAGCCACATCCACCTAAACAGCTTTTAATTGTCTCTGAGAAAAGATTTTCATTTCCCTTGACCTTATTTCTAACTCTATCTCAGTTGATTTCAAATTTATATGGGAAAACATTTATTTTATTGGGTCCTCTCATAAGTCATTGTCAAGACTGGCCTTTTAAGGTAATGCCAAAAGACAGACATGTTTCATTGGACATTTGGAAGGCCAAATACTTGTGAAAAGGGATGTTAGAAGAAGCCAGAGTTCTAATTTGTTCAGATATGCTCAAGCCTTTATTTTTCCCAGTTTTCTGTGCTGGGGCTTTCAAAGGTAAGGCTAGGTTCACAATACCTCCTATGTCTGAGGTTATTAGCAAATGATTTCAGGACACTTAATCCCATGCTCTTCTGAGTACTCTCTAAGTGAGATCTTGCCAAATTTCTTGGGACAGGAATTGATTTTAGAATCAACTAAAAACAATGCATCTTTTGTCTCCCAAGTGAAGATAAAAAAAGTGAGAGCAAAATTTTGCATTTAATTTATTTAAATATATTTTATTTCTTCACTCATTCATTTATTTCTCTATCCTTTCAATGTTTATTAAACTCCTCTTCTTTGACTAGGACTTTACTAGCACTGTGATAAAATGGTGGCCAAGCATAAGGGATTCAAGTTCAGAGAACTCAAGCAGGACGCCTGTATTAGAACAGATCTGTTTTTATTTATGTCATTTTATTTTGAGTGATAAAATCTGACCCTGGTTAGTTTAAGAAAAAAAAAGCAAATATTTGGAAGGATGTTCAAGTATTTGGTGGAATAGGAGAGGGTATCAACAACTTGGGAAGGAAAGTAACCAGGGAGATTCTAACTTGGAACAGCAGAGACACTTGAATCTTCTACCTGGAAGCCTGTCATTAACCTGACTCAGCTTTATGACTTTCTGTCTCTTTGTGCCTCCCTGCTCTTCATTGGATATCTAAGTGGATCAGACTGGATTAAGTGCATACGCTTCATCCATCAAATATGGCCATGAGGCGGATTGTCATTTAAGTAGTAACATGGCCACTGACATGTGAGGGCTATCCCCAGAGAAGGCAGAATTACTATGAACTGAGATATTTACTGCAAGAAGACTCTGCTCTATGAAATAGGTGAAATTTCTGTTTGTGTAGGTCAAAATGATAAAGTATCATTTATTTCCAATGGTCCAATCTAAACAAAATTGACTTCTTCGTTCTCATCACATCTATGATTTTTTCTCTCATATGGTCAAAGATGTCTCCCCCTAAAGTGATCCAACAATTCACATGTAATCCTCAGGCCTCCATGAAAATAATGGTCATTTTATTTTCTACTTTTTGTTCAAGTACTTACCTCCTCATTTTTCATGGGATAATGAGAATAGGAGCTGCATGGATGGCTGGCTTCAGATGTTGGGTGGAATAATTAAGCACATGTCCTGGCTCAAAGTAAGTGCTTAAAGAATGTTTGTTGAATAACAGAGACTGTATGAAGCTTAACTAAGGTAACAAACTGTTATGGGCTAAACTGTGGCTCCCCAAAATTCGTATGTTTAATGCATAAGTCCAGCACCTCAGAATGTGACCGTATCTGGAGATAAGGCCTTTAAAGCAGTGATTAAGTTAAAATAAAGTCCTTAGCATGGGTCCTTAATTCAATCTGACAGGTGTCCTTATAAGAAGAGGGAATTTGGACCCATAGAGAACCACCAGGGATGTACACATAGAGAGGAAATGTCATATGAGGATACGGTGAGAGGGTGACCATCTGCAAGCCACGGAGTGAGGCCTCAGAAGAAAACCTATCAATACCTTGATCTTAGTGTTCTGGCTTCCAGAACTGTGAGAAAATAAATTCCTATTGTTTAAGCAACCCAGTCTGTGGTATTTTGTTATGGCAGCCCTAGGCAACTAATATGCCAACTATCCTGGTTTGCCTGGGAAGGAGGGGTTTCTAGGAACATAGGACTTTCAGTGTAAAATTGGAAAGTTCTGGGCAAATTAAGGCAAGTTGGTCATCTATAGTTTAAGTCAATGTATGTGTATGATCCTATTGAAATTAGCTTGGGAGAGGAAAATGGCTACTATCAGAGGAGTAAAGAAAGGATCATATGTCAAGGATCTATCATAGCACCTGACAAATAGTTGGTGTTCAATAGGTGGGATTAATAGTAAAGATAAAATTAATACATCAGTACCTTATTTTATTGTGCTTCACATTATCACACTTCACAGACATTGCATTTTTTACAAATGGAAGGTTTGTGGCAACCCTTGGTTAAACAAGTCTATTGGCACCATTTTTCCAATAGCATTTGCTCACTTCACATGTCTGTGTAACATTTTGGTAATCTTTCAATAATTCAAAGTTTTTCATTATTATTATATTTGTTATGATAATCTGTGATCAGTGATCTTTGATGTTACTATTGCAAAAAAGATTACAACTTGCTGAAGGCTCAGATGATGGTTAGCATTTTTTAGCCATAAAGTATTTTTAAATTAAGGTATCTACACTTTTTTTTAGACATAATGCTATTGCACACTTAATAGACTACAGTATAGTGTAAACATAACTTTTATATGCACTTGGAAACTAAAATAAATTCATGTGACTTACTTTATTGTGATTCTCGCTTTATTGTAGCAGTCTGGAACTGAATATCTCTGAGGTAAACCTGTATGTCTTCAAACTTATTATATATTATTAAATTGTATTAAAAGAAGTAAACATATCTCAACTTATTCTGACAATCACCTCTATTACTACCATTTTTCGAATGAGGAAATCGACTGAATCTCAAAGAGATTAATTTTAGAAATCGTAAGTAAACCTACCAAAGGTCATGCCATTTATAAGTAATGGCACTGGGATACTAGGTGAATTTGGTCTGACCCCAACTTTGTATTCCTTCCTTGAGATGCCCTCTGCATTCTTAACTCGCATTACTTCAACTGATTCCCTTTGTGGTGTTCCTTTCACTCTTTTTTTAAAAATTATATACCATATATTATATTTTCAGACTCAATACATCAGTATATGAACACATTCTTGTATTTGGGATTTAAATACTACAACACAAAATCTGAAATTAGTTTGGCTCACACAAACATATGCAAACACATTGGAAATACATGAGTGGATAATTTTTGACTAAAGTTTTAAAGCATGTTTCTTATACAAACACTGTGGCATATTGAAATTTGACATATGTTATTGGTTACTTTTCTTCTGAATTTTCCCATGTTTCTATCTAAATCACACATGCATAGATATGTTTTATATACTGAACTAAAGCTTTTGATGCTTCCATGGCTTGAGCACTAAGGTCATGATTTTCTAGTTTCTGATGTAGCTGTCCTCATGGGGTACTCTGTACTCAATCACTGATTTTCGTTGCTTAATAATTTACTCAATATGTGTACCCACTTTATGTTACAAATACAAGTTATAAGTACAAATAAACCCAACCCCTCTTCTCTTAATAGTAGAAGAATTTTCATGTGTAGTAGGGAAATTTTAGTCAACAATATAACCTCAATTTTATTATAACAATTTGTATATTGAATTAATAGCTCCCAGGGAAGATTCTAATTTTCCTCCAAGAACTATATTCCTACTCTCCAGACTCAAGGCTGAGATATGCTGTTACATAGGACACACAGCTTGGGTCTAGCTGTCTAACTTGATTTTCTTATTGTCCTCAAAGGTAAATAAGAAAAGTGTGGATAGAGCAGGAAGCAAAGAACTCACACCAAATTGCTCTTTTCTTACTTTTAGAAAACCAAGACCTCTTGTCTAATCCATCAATAAGCAACCATAATAGTCTTTGAATAATCTGGAGAGAAATAGATACAGGTTCAGTGTTCCCTGCAATGACTGTGAAGAGTGGCATGTATAAACATGATTTGTAAAAATGTTTACTGAGAGGAAAGTCGTCATGCTGCCTGGAGCTTTGTCTTCAAGGTCATTTTCACTGAGAGCTAATGTTGTAGCTGTGACTTCTTCATGCCAGTTCTGTTACCAACCTTGGCTGAAAAGAAGTGCTCACTGGCTAAATGGGACCACAGTGACAAAGACCTACTGGAAAATGATGTTTTCAAGAGAGAGATGTTAGAAATCATAGCATGATATTTGGAGACCTCAAAGTTTAGATACACATTTCACAGCAAATAAAACCTTGTTTTGCTGTACCAATAAGACATTTTTCTAGCTATTTCTCACCAAATGCTCTCCAAAAATACATAGTACAGCATATCTTTTAAAGCCTAATGGTTTTTCCAAGAATGATTTATTGTGGTGAGTATTTGAGGAGGTGGATGATATGAGGTGGGATTCCCCTCCGTCTGACCCCACATCTCTGTGTATGAATCACTCTTCCTAGGTTATGGGGTGGGAGAGACAGGTGTTCCCTGAGTTGGCCCCTGTTCCCCTTGGCCACAGTCATGTCCATATATCTGGCCACCAAATCACATTTCTCAGACAGTGGGGTTATTTGAGCAGTTTCCCATTCATCTCTAGAACTTTGCTTAGAACTTTTTCTCTAGAACAGAGAACAAGACAAGGTGACTTTGAGGTCACTTTGGGGACAATGCAGGTCATCAATGAAGGCTTCTTTCTCCACCTCAGCAAAGCAGAGTTGCTCTAGAAGGGGCTAGTCATCACAGTGAGTAGTTATGTTTCTGATCACCCAGAATTTCTTTATATTTGGTGAGAACACTTTGCTTGCCACAAAGCTGGTCCATGAGGTTGGGATTGACTCAGCTGGAGTCAAAGGTCAACATGTTGTTGTCATACTTGAAGTAATACATCTCAGGGGCTGGGAGTGTGGATGGATATAGAAGTGCTTGGGGCCTTAGAGTCTGCTACAGATGATCGAGGGCATCGTCTCAGCCTTCCATAGCAGCTGTGGTGGTGCCCTTGACAACAGCAATTCTCTCTTTCTCTGGCTGGCTGAGAGCCTACATCTACCTCTGATTGGGATCGGTGCCCTAGTGGCTGTAAACATAGGGTGTATCTCAGGAAGTAATTGTCCTGACATTGATCAGTATGGGTACCCATGAGAAAAAAGGTAACTGGGGCCCTAGGTAATGTCGAGTGGGTGGTTGTGGCTGGAGGCAAGAGGATGCTTCCTCAAGGGGAGAGAGTTACCACTACCAGCACCACCATTGAGCTTCAGTCTTATCATAAACCTGGCCTCAGGGCACTTTCTCTCATAATTTCTATGTGGTCCAGATGGTTTGTTCAGTATCATCATCAGCAGCAGCAATAGAAACATCTGGTCCATAGAAGGACATGGAGGATGAAGGCGGGAGAGGCCAGTCTGGGACAAGCTGCCAGCCTCACATGCCACTTGCCGCAGGTCAGGAAGGCATATCTAGTTCAGATTATATGCAGGAGGTTTCGGGGGGGTACTATTCAGTCAGTGGGCTTCCCCCTGAGGGTTCAGTTCCATTGGAAGTACTGTGTCTGGCTGGGATGGACCTCATGTTTTGGGTGTGGAGTGGCATCTGGTCACAGAACAGGCTAGCTTTGTTCTGGGCCAGGGGTCTACTTGACTTGGTGTAGGGTAGCTTCTCTCTCTCTGCTTAAATAAGGAGAGTACATTCTCCTGGCCTGGGAGAGGCAGCTCCACTTTCTGTTCTGTAGAAAGACATGGGGTATGGTCACCTCTCCTCAGGAGAGAAAGGAGGGGTGAGTTTCTACTTTCTTTTGCTTCATAGGAAGGTTTTGAGATGGCCGATTTGTGACTCGCTAGTATCTTCATAGAAAGAATCTTCTGTTCTTTAGAGAAGGGCAGAATGAAAGATCAAAGGGTAATCTTCAGGGAGGGCACAATCCAGGGAGAGGAGGGCACTGCTGCTCAGGCAGCTTCTTGGTGTTGCTAGTGATGATGCTTTTGTCACAACTCTCTCCACCCTGGAAGCCCAGGTCTCCTTCAGAAGTTATGATCAAACAGGTCAAGACGGAGGCTGCTGTACACAGGGTCCCTGCCCTGGGTGAGGCTTGGTTCACTCCTGTCTAGGAGGTTGGTCTCCCTCTGGAATTCAAGAACTTAGAGCCTGGATACTTGCTTCTTTGGCTGTTAGTGCTGCTGTTTGTCAAAAATGTTTATCTTAATGTCATTTTTTTATGTCTACAATCACATGGAATTCCATGCCATAGGAGTTAAAACATGTAAAGGAAACAAGTGTTTATTAATTAAATATGATATACCAGACACATTCTCCACTGTTTTATTGTACTAAGCCTCACATTTAACCCTGTGGGTTAGGTCTTATTACCTCATTTTATAGATGAGTAGATTGAGCACAGGCTAAACTCAATTTAGAAGGCTATGAATCCAGATAGTGTTTGTTTGGGAAAAATTCTTCAATAACTAGACACTTTTTCCCTTGGGACAACTAATGCCATAGACTTCAAGTTTTCTTAAATGATTTATTTAAAATAATTTTTAATACATTTATTATCTAAAATAAAAATAGTCTCTTGTAATCTCCCAGTAACCTTGTGAGGATAACAGATTTGTCCATTTTGTCATAATTTATGTATGAGGACACTGAATTCCAGAGACTAAATGATTCACCTAAGGCCAGAGTCCCCAACCTCTGTGGCCGCAGACTGCTACAGGTCGGTGGCCTGTTAGGAACCGGGCCACACAGCAGGAGGTGAGCGATGGGCGAGTGGGCAAAGCTTCATCTTCCTCTCCCCATCGCTTGCATTACTGCCCAAAAAATCCCCCCTGCCCCTGCGCTGTTTATGGTGCCAAAAATATTGGGGACTGTTGACCTAAGGGATCTCAACTTACATTTAATGAAACTGTATTCTTTTGAGATTGTCTCCTACATCTTAGTCTGACATTTGTTTTACTTTTCCCTGCTTTTGTTTGTGGGCTATGATGAAGGCTACTGAGATGAAGAATACCCTGGGACCATACTTCACATGTTCAGGACTTTGCCATTTTTAAAGGGCTTTCCCATAACCTCACAAATGCATACTACTTCTGAAATTTAAAAGATTATGGTGAACATGTCACACAACTCCATCTCTGAACAGGAGACATGTGCAGGACTCAGTGGATTCCCCAAACACAAAGGGTGTCAGTGTACCCAAGTTCCAGAGGTTAAACTGAGTCTTGAAGAACTCAGGTATACTGCTCATTGGTGACAAGGCTGATATAGCAGCAGGCAAGATGAAAATTAGCTTTCCTGAAAATTGGGGCAGTTTTCTTTTCTTTCCTTTTTCCTTCCTTACATGTTTAATGAATTAAACTTTTTTTGCTTGCACATGGGACAGCTCTATCATTCCAAGCAATGTGAACAGGGTTTTAGATGGTGACATCATTGTAGGCTAAGATGTGTTCATTGCTATAAGCAGAAAGCTTCCGGCAGGCTGCAATTTAATGAGGCAATCTCAGAGCAGCTTAGACCATTGTTTGCCTTTTGTCTTTGTTTGCAAATTCAGCAAACTTCATGAGAACTGCCAGAAAATGACAAGAGTCTAGCAAAATTATTCATAACTCAAGGGACTGGGTGAAACCAAACTGTCATCACCTCTTCCTGTGGCAATTTGAGATGGCCAAAGAGACAGGCACCTGCAAGATGGTTTATAAGGTCAGGATAACAGCAGCAGCTAGGCGTACACACTTTCCCTAGCAATTCCACCTTTGAGACCCAGTATCCTGGATTCTACCACAGTGATTGAAAAATCTCTGTTGCACAGAATATCGCCTGTAAAAGTCACTTTGTAAAAATAGTCCTCGAAAATAAGGTCTCAATGAGAGTAAAGATAATGATTGGGTTTCCAAAAATAAATAAAGAAAAACACCCAACTTTTATTTTTATTAGACATGTAGCATGTTGCAATGGAAGAGAGGAGGAAAAGGGGGAGGGGGAGGGGGAGGAAGAGGTGGGGTAGGAAGAGGAGATGGAGATTCTGGGAAAGCCCATTAAAAATGGCAAAGTCCTGAACATGTGAAGTAACATCTCCAGTATATTTTCCATCTCAGTAGACTCCATCATAACCCACAAATAAATTCAGGGCAAAGTAAAACGCACGTCACACTAAGATGTAGGAGAGAATCTCAAAAGAGCACAGTTTCATTAAATATAAGTTGAGGTCCCTTAGGTGAATCATTTAGGAGGAGGAGGAAGCAACAAGGACCATTCTAAAAAATAAATAACTTTAGTGCAAGGTTGTTAACAGAGCCCAAGACCTGGTATCTACACCCTATGGAGATTTTGCCCTTCCAGCACCAGTGTGATGAGTGTAGGATCAAATAACATGTGAGGGGGCCCCAGCCTTTCTCCACATTCATTCCCTCCCACCCCTAATGAGAATTTTAACTTTCTGTACTCTCATCCTCATCCTCCAGGGAGAGTGCCTAAGCCTGCTTGCTTGCTGGGCTCATGAGATTCGCAAAGCTTGAGAGGAGAGAGCTGCAGGTGTTGGAGGAAGGGAGAGGACTCCAAGCCTGTTCAGTGAGAGCCCCTCCTCTTTCTGTTCATTGTTATTTTCTTGTAGATAATCTGAATAATGGGTAACATGGAGAGAGAATTATAAAAGAAGGAAGGCATGATACTAATTACCTTTGGGAGGAAGATACAGGGAAGAGTGTATGGAGGGGGTTGTTTGTGACATTAAGAGCAGGCACTGGATATGGGATATGGGGCAATTGGGAGAAGATTTTGCAAATTCTTACTAACTTGCTTGGGAAATATATGGGATCAATGGAATAACTTATTTCACCTTTTTGGATGTTTAATTTTTTTAATGGGACATTTTTTTTCTTTTTGAAACAATAATGGCTTTAATTTATCTTGCATTAACTATGTATATGCACTTGCTACGGACTTACATCCCTTATCTGCAATCTGCACTCTTTGTAAATGGAGAGTGCTGTCTGCTTCGTATACATAAGGACAATGAAGCTTAGGACATGTTCATCTTGTGGTCGGCTCTGGAGTAAAAGAAAACATTGCCCACGTGCCATTAATGGGTTGTGTTCTGCCCCTGTCGTCTGTTGATTCTCTAGCGTCTATTGTTTGTCTTGATCTCCACTTTGTGCCTGGTATTTTGAAACTGACTGTGTGTAGGGGTGAAGGAGTGGCCATGGACAAGCAATGTGGTTCACCAATGGACTACATGAGGACTCAAACTATGTCAGCACCTTGATCGTGGTGAAGTACAGTAATATTTGAGTTATTACTCTTAAATAAGATTACATTCCCTTTTCCATTTTGGAAAGCTAAGCATTCATTGCGATAGGGCAGGTATAGCACAGCAGAATAGGAAATGAAGACATAAGTGGCCCTGACATTTTCTAGGTTATGTCAGTTTCTCAATCATAAACCTACTAAAGTAGGGTCTTCACCTAACTCTTTTTTTTTCTTTTAACATCTTAATTAGACTATAATTGCTTTAAAATAGTGTATTAGTTTCTGCTTTATAACAAAGTGAATCAGTTATACATATACATATGTCCCCATATCTCTTGCATCACCCTGCCTCCCACCCACCATATCCCACCCCTCCAGGTGGTCACAAAGCACCGAGCTGCTCTACCTGTGCTATGCAGCTGCTTCCCACTAGCTATCTATTTTACATTTGGTAGTGTATATATGTCCAGGCCACTCTCTCACTTTGTCTTAGCTTACCCTTACCACTCCCCGTATCCTCAAGTCCATGCTCTAGTAGGTTTGCATCTTTATTCCCGTCTTTCCCCTAGGTTCTTCTGATCTTTATTTTTTCTTTTTCTTTTTTAAGATTCCATATATATGTGTAAGCATACGGTACTGTTTTTCTCCTTCTGAGTTACTTCACTCTGTATGACAGTCTCTAGGTCCATCCACCTCACTACAAATAACTCAGTTTCGTTCCTTTTTATGGCTGAGTAATATTACATTGTATATATGTGCCACATCTTCTTTATCCAGTCATCTGTTGATGGACACTTAGGTTGCGTCCATGTCCTGGCTATTGTAAATAGTGCTGCAATGAACATTTTGGTACATGACTCTTTTTGAATTATGGTTTCCTCAGGGTATATGCCCAGTAGTGGGATTGCTGGGTCTTATGCTAGTTCTATTTTTAGTTTTTTAAGGAACCTCCATACTGTTGTTCATACTGGCTGTATCAATTTACATTCCCAGCAACAGTGCAAGAGGGTTCCCTTTTCTCCACACACTTTCCAGCATTTAGTGTTTGTAGATTTTTTGGTGATGGCCATTCTGACTGGTGTGAGATGATATCTCATTGTAGTTTTGATTTGCATTTCTCTAATGGTTAATGATGTTGAGCATTCTTTCTTGTGTTTGTTGGCAATCTGTATATCTTCTTTGGAGAAATGTCTATTTAGGTCTTCTGCCCATTTTTGGATTGGGTTGTTTGTTTTTATGACATTGAGCTGCATGAGTTGCTTGTATGTTTTGGAGATTAATCCTTTGTCAGTTGCTTCATTTGCAAATATCTTCTCCCATTCTGAGGGTTGTATTTTCGTCTTGCTTATGGTTTCATTTGCTGTGCAAAAGGTTTAAAGTTTCATTAGGTCCCATTTGTTTACTTTTGTTTTTATTTCCATTTCTCTAGGAGGTGGGTCACAAAGGATCTTGCTGTGCTTTATGTCATAGAATGTTCTGCCTATGTTTTCCTCTAAGAGTTTGAAGGTGTCTGGCCATACATTTAGGTCTTTAATCCATTTTGAATTCATTTTTGTGTATGGTGTTAGGGGGTGTTCTAATTTCATTCTTTTACATGTAGCTGTCCAGTTTGCCCAGCACGACTTATTGAAGAGGCTGTCTTTTCTCCACTGTATGTTCTTGCCTCCTTTATCAAAGAAAAAGTGACCATATGTGCATGGGTTTATCTCTGGGCTTTCTATCCTGTTCCATTGATCCATATTTCTATTTTTGTGCCAGTACCATACTGTCTTGATCACTGTAGCTTTGTGTTATAGCCTGAAGTCAGGGAGCCTGCTTCCTTCAGCTCTGTTTTTCTTTCTCAAGATTGCTTTGGCTATTCGAGGTCTTTTTGTGTTTCCATACAAATTGTGAAATTTTCTTTTCTAGTTCTGTGAAAAACGACAGTGGTATTTTGATAGAGATTGCATTGAATCTGTAGATTGCTTTGGGTAGTAGAGTCATTTTCACAATGCTGATTCTTCCAATCCAAGAACATGGTATATCTCTCCATCTATTTGTATCATCTTTAATTTCTTTCATCAGTGTCTTATAATTTTCTGCATACAGGTCTTATGTCTCCTTAGGTTTATTGCTAGATACTTTATTCTTTTTGTTTCACTGATAAATGGGAGTGGCTTCTTAACTTCACTTTCAGATTTTTCATCATTAGTGTATAGGAATGCAAGAGATTTCTGTGCATTAATTTTGTATTCTGCTACTTTACCAAATTCATTGATTAGCTCTAGTAGTTTTCTGGTAGCATCTTTAGGATACTCTATGTATAGTATCATGTCATCTGCAAACAGTGACAGCTTTACTTCTTTTCCAATTTGGATTCCTTTTATTTCTTTTTCTTCTCTGATTGCTGTGGCTAAAACTTCCAAAACTATGTTGAATAAGAGTGGTGAGAGTGGGCAACCTTGTCTTGTTCCTGACCTTAGTGGAAATTGTTTCACTTTTTCACTGTTGTGGATGATGTTGGCTGTGGGTTTGTCATATATGGCCTTTATTATATTGAGGAAAATTCCCTCTATGCCTACTTTCTGGAGGGTTTTTTATCATAAATGGGTGTTGAATTTTGTTGAAAGCTTTCTCTGCATCTATTGAGATGATCATATGTTTTTTCTCCTTCAGTTTGTTAATATGGTGTATCATGTTTATCGATTTGCGTATATTGAAGAATCCTTGCATTCCTGGGATAAACCCCTCTTGATCATAGTGTATGATCCTTTTAATGTGCTATTGGATGCTGTTTGCTACTATTTTGTTGAGGATTTTTACATCTATGTTCATCAGTGATATTGGCCTGTAGTTTTCTTTCTTTGTGACATCTTTGTCTGGTTTTGGTATCAGAGTGATGGTGGCCTCATAGAATGAGCTTGGGAGTGTTCCTCCCTCTGCTACATTTTGGAAGACTTTGAGAAGGATAGTTGTTAATTCTGCTCTAAATGTTTGATAGAATTTGCCTGTGAAGCCATCTGGTTCTGGGCTTTTGTTTGTTGGAAGATTTTTTTTTTTTTTTTTTTTTTTTTGCGGTACGCCGGCCTCTCACTGTTGTGGCCTCTCCCGTTGTGGAGCACAGGCTCCAGACGCGCAGGCTCAGTGGCCATGGCTCACAGGCCCAGCCGCTCCGCGGCATGTGGGATCTACCCAGACCGGGGCACGAACCCGTGTCCCCTGCATCGGCAGGCAGACTCTCAACTACTGTGCCACCAGGGAAACCCTTGTTGGAAGATTTTTAATCACAGTTTCAATTTCAGTGCTTGTGATTTGTCTGTTTATATTTTCTATTTCTTCCTTGTTGAGTCTCGGAAGGTTGTGCATTTCTAAAAATTTGTCCATTTCTTCCAGGTTGTCCAATTTATTGGCATATAGTTGCTTGTAGTAATCTCTTACAATCCTTTGTATTTCTGCAGTATCAGTTGTTACTTCTCCTTTTTCATTGCTAATTCTATTGATTTAGTCTTCTCCCTTCTTTTCTTGATAAGTCTGGCTAATGGTTTATCAATTTTGTTTATCTTCTCAAAGAACCAGGTTTTAGTTTATTGATCTTTGCTCTCGTTTCCTTTATTTCTCTTTCATTTATTTCTGATCTGATCTTTATGATTTCTTTCCTTCTGCTAACTTTGGGGTTTTTTGTTCTTCTTTCTCTAATTGCTTTAGGTGTAAGGTTAGGTTGTTTATTTGAGATGTTTCTTGTTTCTTAAGGTAGGATTGTATTGCTATAATCTTCCCTCTGAGAACTGCTTTTGCTGCATCCCATAGGTTTTTGGTCTTTGTGTTTTCATTGTCATTTGTTTCTAGGTACTTTTTGATTACCTCTTTGATTTCTTCAATGATCTCTTGGTTATTAAGTAGTGTGTTTTTTGGCCTCCATGTGTTTGTATTTCTTACAGATTTTTTCCTCTAATTGATATCTATTCTCATAGCACTGTGGTTGGAAAAGATACTTGACACGATTTTGATTTTCTTAAATTTACCAAGGTTTGATCTGTGACCCCAGATATGGTCTATCCTGGAGAATGTTCCATGCACATTTGAGAAGAATGTGTATTCTGTTGTTTTTGGATGGAATGTCCTATAAATATCAATTAAGGCCATCTTGTTTAATGTATCATTTAAAGCTTGCATTTCCTTATTTATTTTCATTTTGGATGATCTGTCCATTGGTGAAAGTGGGGTGTTAAAGTCCCCTACTATGATTGTGTTACCGTCAATTTCCCCTTTTATGGCTGTTAATATTTGCCTTTTGTATTGAGGTGCTCCTATGTTGGGTGCATAAATATCTACAATGTTATATCTTCTTCTTGGATTGATCCCTTGATCATTATGTAGTGTCCTTTGTCTCTTTTAATAGTCTTTGTTTTAAAGTCTATTTTTCTGATATGAGAATTGCTACTCCAGCTTTCTTTTGATTTATATTAGCATGGAATATCTTTTTCCATTCCCTCACTTTCAGTCTGTATATGTCCCTAGGTCTGAAGTGGGTCTCTTGTAGACAGCATATATACGGGTCTTGTTTTGTTTATTCATTCAACCAGTCTATGTCTTTTAGTTGGAACATTTAATCCATTTACATTTATGGTAATTATTGATATGTATGTTCCTATTACCATTTTCTTAATTCTTGTGGGTTTATTATTGTAGGTGTTTTCCTTCTCTTGTGTTTCCTGCCTAGAGAAGTTCCTTTAGCATTTGTTGTAAAGCTGGTTTGGTGGTGCTGAATTCTCTTAGCTTTTTCTTGTCTGTAAAGCTTTTAATTTCTCTGTCAAATCTGAATTAGATACTTGCTGGGTAGAGTCCTCTTGGTTGTAGGTTTTTCTCCTTCATCATTTTAAATATGTCCTGCCACTCCCTTCTGGCTTGCAGAGTTTCTGCTGAAAGGTCAGCTGTTAACCCTATGGGAATTCCCTTATTTGTTATTTGTTGTTTTTCCCTGGCTGCTTTTAATATTTGTTTTTTTGTATTTAATTTTTGATAGTTTGATTAATATGTGTCTTGGCATGTTTCTCCTTAGATTTATCCTGTATGGGACTCTCTGTGCTTCCTGGACTTGATTAACTATTTCCTTTCCCATATTAGAGAAGTTTTCAAGTATAATCTCTTCAAATATTTTCTCAGTCTCTTTCTTTTTCTCTTCTTCTTCTGGGACCCCAACATTCGAATGTTGGTCTTTTAGTGTTGTCCCAGAGGTCTCTGAGACTCTCCTTAATTCTTTTTATCCTTTTTTCTTTATTCTGTTCTGCAGAAGTTATTTCCGCTATTTTGTATTCCAGGTCACTTATCCATTCTTCTGCCTCAGTTATTCTGCTATTGATCCCTTCTAGAGAATTTGTAATTTCATTTTATTGTGTTGTTCATCATTGCTTGTTTCATCTTTAGTTCTTCTAGGTCCTTGTTAAACGTTTCTTGTATTTTCTCCATTCTATTTCCAATATTTTGGATCATCTTTACTATCATTTTTCTGAATTCTTTTTCAGGTAGACTGCTTATTTCCTCTTCATTTATTAGGTTTGGTGGGGTTTTGCCTTGCTCCTTCATCTGCTGTTTGTTTCTCTGTCTTCTCATTTTGCTTAACTTACTGTGTTTGGGGTCTCCTTTTCACAGGCTGCAGGTTTGTAGTTTCCATTGTTTTTGGTGTCTATTCCCAGTGGCTAAGGTTGGTTCAGTACATTGTGTAGGCTTCCTGGTGGAGGGGACTAGTGCCTGTGTTCTGGTGGATGAGGCTGGATCTTGTCTTTCTGGTGGGCTGGTCCACGTCTGGTGGAGTGTTTTGAAGTGTCTGTGGCCTTATTATGATTTTAGGCAGCCTCTGTGCTAATGGATTGGGTTGTCTTCCTGTCTTGCTATTTGTTTGGCATAGGGTGTCCTGAACTGTAACTTGCTGGTTGTTGAGTGGAGCTGGGTCTGGGTGTTGAGATGGAGATCTGTGGGAGATTTTTGCCATTTGATATTACATGGAGCTGGGAGGTCTCTTGTGGACCAGTGTCCTGAACTTGGCTCTCCCACTTCCGTGGCACAGCCCTGACGCCTGGCTGGAGCACCAAGAGCCTGTCGTCCACATGGCTCAGAATACAAGGGAGGAAAAAAAGAAAAAAAAGAAAGAAGAAGTTAAAATAAAATACAATAAAATAAAGTAAAATAAAATAAAGTCATTAAAATGAAAAATAAAAAAATAATTATTGAGAAAAATTTTTTTAAGATTTAATAAAAAAACAAGTGGACAGACAGAACCCTAGGACAAATGGTGAAAGCAAAGCTATACAGACAAAATCACACACAGAAGCATACACATACACACTCTCAAAAAGATAAAAATGGGAAAAAAATATATGTATCATTGCTCCCAAAATCCACCTCCTCAGTTTGGGATGATTTGTTGTCTATTCAGGTATCCTGCAGATGCAGGGTACATCAAGTTGATTTTGGAGATTTAATCTGCTGCTCCTGAGGCTGCTGGGAGAAATTTCCATTTCTCTTCTTTGTTAGCACAGCTCCCAGGGCTCAGCTTTGATTTGGACCCACCTCTGCATGTAGGTTGCCTGAGGGCGTCTGTTCTTTGCTCAGACAGGCTGGGGTTAAAGGGGCAGCTGATTCGGGGACTCTGGCTCACTCAGGCCGGGGGGAAGGAGGGGTGCAGATGCGGGGCGAGACTGCGGCGGCAGAGGCCGGCGTGACATTGCAACAGCCTGAGGAGCACCATGTGTTCTCCCGGGAAGTTGTCCCTAGATCACGGGACACTGGCAGTGGCAGGCTGCACAGGGTCCCGGCAGGGGAGGTGTGGATAGTGACCTGTGCTTGCACACAGGCTTCTTGGTGGTGGCAGCAGCAGCCTTAGCATCTCATGCCCGTCTCTGGGGTCCGCACTGATAGCCACGGGTCGTGCCCATCTCTGGAGCTCCTTTAAGCAGAGCTCTTTTTCCCCTCTCCTCACGCACCAGGAAACAAAGGAGCAAGAAAATGTCTCATCTCTTTGGCAGCTCCAGACATTTTCCCGGACTCCCTCCCGGCTAGCCGTGGTGCACTAGCCCCCTCAGGCTGTGTTCACACAGCCAACCCCAGTCCTCTCCCTGGGTTCTGACCGAAGCCAGAACCTCAGCTCCCAGCCGCCCCACCCCGCCCCGGCAGGTGAGCAGACAAGCCTCTCGGGCTGGTGAGTGCTGGTCGGCACCGATCCTCTGTGCGGGAATCTCTCCGCTTTGTCCTCTGCACCCCTGTTGCTGTGCTCTCCTCTGTGGCTCTGAAGCTTCCCTGCTCCGCCACCTGCAGTCTCCACCCGCGAAGGGGCTTCCTAGTGTGTGGAAACCTTTCCTCCTTCACGGCTCCCTCCCACTGGTGCGGGTCCCATCTCTATTCTTTTGTCTCTATTTTTTCTTTTTTCTTTTGCCCTACCCAGGTACGTGGGGAGTTTCTTGCTTTTTGGGAGGTCTGAGGTATTCTGTCAGAGTTCAGTATGTGTTCTGTAGGAGTTGTTCCACATGTAGATGTATTTCTGATGTATTTGTGGGGAGGAAGGTGATCTCTGCTAACTCTTAATTCTTCTGCCAAGAAGTCTTACTCTTCTGCCATCTTGAAGCTCCTCTTCTCCTAACTCTTAATACTCCTTTTCAGTATGACGAGCAGTTATGCGTAACCATATGACGCTCATAGCAGATAAAAAGAGTGACATATTTATTCTGTATTCAAGGCTCCATCTTTAGTTAATCCATGTTTTTTTTCTAAATCCCTTGACTGATCCAGACCTTATTTTCCTCAGTGTTATATAAATATTGCAATTTATGTCAAGAACCTAGCACTTAGCAGAAGCTCAGTGTGTGGCAGTGATGAATAGGGGGAAGGGGTGGGGTAGAAAACAGGGAGGAAGAAAAGTGAAATGGAAATCAGGTTCTTTTTATTGTGTAAAATATTCTCTTACCAACTATAAATTTCTATGTAAGTCTTAAATGGACAATTCCTTAACTCTTGGGTACTGCAGTCTGTTGAAAGAACATACATTTTGGAGTTGAATATTCTTAAACTTTTATTATTGCTTCATACCCCGTGGTATGCTGGTACATGTTTAACAGCTGGCTCTCAGGGCAGGGGCCAAGGCTGCTTCCTAGCAATTGCTGATTTACATGTTGTAAACAATTCCACTGTGGCTGACTTTCTGCTACCAAAGTGACACCCCTGAACACAGAGTGAGTTCTTATAAGCTGGTGTGAGCTGGGTTCAGTGTACTTCCCACAATGTAACCCTGCAGAAAAATTCTCTGAGACCCAGTTTCCTGGTCCAAAAAGTGGGTGTATCAGTAGATGTCTCCCAGATCTAGGGCCATTGGGCAGATTAAATGTGACAGTTCATAGAACTACTAAGCACAGTGCCTGTTACTCAGCAGTGAACAATGAATATTGGCCCCTTCTTATTTTAAAAAAATTGCATTGGATTATAGTTGATTTACAGTGTTGTGTTAGTTTCTGCTGTACAGCAAAGTGAATCAGTTTTATACATATGTATATATGTATTCATAAAACTCTTTTTAGATTCTTTTCCCATATAAGTCACTACAGAGTATTGAGTAGAGTTCCCTGTGCTCTACAGTAGGTCCTTGTTGATTATCTGCTTTATATATAGTAGTGTGTATATGTCAATCCTAATCTCCCAGTTTATCCCTCTCTTTCCTTTCCCCTCTGGTAACCATAAGATTGTTTTCTACATCTGTGACTCTATTTCTGTTGTGTAAATAAGTTCATTTGTACCATTTTTTTAGATTCCATGTATAAGCGATATCATGTGATATTTGTCCTTCTCTGTCTGACTTATTCACTCAGTTGACAATCTCTAGGTCTGTCCACGTGGCCCCTTCTTTTTAAAGATAATTGAAGGTTAAAAGTGCAAAAAAATTTCTTCAAGGTTGTGTTGATAGAGAAGTGGGAAGAGAACCAAGTTCTCTTAAAAGAAACAATATTTCTCTTACTTCTGCACCTTCTTTTTTATTCTATCTCCATAATAATCTAAACATTTTTCCTTGGCTCTCATTTCATCTGATGAGAGCTATCTGGTCAATCACAGAAAGGAAAAACATAAATGAGAAACCATAACTATGGCCTTGGTGCCATGTTTGCTTTATAAATAAAATGAATCTTTCAGAATGTTCTGTCTGATAAAATGACATAGCCAAGACCCTAAAGCTGAATTTATAAGATCTTAATATACGGGTTTCAGGATTTTAATAAAAAGCGTTAAAACACTTGATTTATTATAGAGGTTGCAAAACAACTGGCTATACACACAAAGATATATATATATAATACGTATATATATATAATACATATACATACATATGTACACATACATATATTCATATTTATACATAAATCTGTATGTGTTCATATACATATATATTAGATTACAATATTTTATTCATAAATTTTTATGTGATTTGGAACAAGGAAACCAATAAATAATTAGTTTGTTGATTTATTTTCTCATTTATTTATTCATTCATTATTTTAATAATTCAGGCATTATATCTTTTTAGAATATCTGCCACATGTCAGACATTGGGCTAGGCAAGAGGTCATACAAAGATGAATTTTATAGGTCCCTTGCACTGTAGGAATTAACTAACTCCTGGGAAGATAGAAATACACAAAGATAATTACAATTTAAAAAAGTGCAGAGCATCATCGTAAAAATAAAAATGGGAGACAGTTTTTCTTCAGTTTTGTGAAGTAATGATTTTGCAGGGAACCAGGTGGAAGAGAGTATTGCTTTTAAGGCAGTTTTAACTTTTTGCTTATATACTGACATTGAAGGACAGAAACAGAGCATTGGCTCCCAATAATTCAACATAGACTCGTCTCTTTGAGCTCCCATACTGAGTATTACCTAAGACTTATTACACCCTGGGTTCAAAGTCTACCAGTACCTACATGGTGATACATTTATTGGCCTGTAGATGGCAGGCTTCACTCATTGTTCCAGTGGATTTTATCCACTCCTGTTAGATGCCCTGTTAAACTTTGCGCCTGAGCAGTCTAACCCTCTGTCTAGCACTGCTCCGCAAACGAGTTACGTATTTATTTACTTGGATCATCTTAAAACCTTGTGGTGCGACATATTTATCATGTCAGGAATTTTTAATGTTCCTGAGCATTTTGTGAGCACAGCTCATAAATGTGTGTGTAGGTAAGACTTAAGCTTGAAAGACTTTTGATCTTCCGATGTAAATAAGGAATTATTTAAGAAAAAAGTCGATACTGTAGAAAAATCCGGTAAATTAAAAATAGAGGCCACTAACCCCGAATATAAACGTGCCTGCTAAGCACAGGCACTCTGCAACACCTCCACACCTCTCTCTTCTCTGAGATTATGGAAATCTGTGAGCGTTTGGCCTCAGGGCTGGAATTATTTCAAATAAGCAGGCATTTATTGACTTTCTACTATGTGCAAGACACTGCATTAGGTGATAGGGGAATATGTAGTTGAATAAGCATAAAAACCTGGCCTTTGAGACTTATAATTTTAGGGAGGAAGCTAATAATAACGCAGCTAGAATGTTACATCAGAAATTCCAGCAAGGTGCTATGAGAGTGGAGGTAGAGAGGATATCACACCCAATAATGGTGGATGAAATATTTGTGGAAAAGTTGGAATTATAATTGGCTGAGGGATTATACACAGAAACTTCAAGGGCAGCTCTGAGGAGAAAGCACCCCAAACATTTGCATTATTTGGAATTTTGCAAGCTCCTTAGAGGCAAAAACTGTGTGCCCCTTTTTCCTTTTCCCCCCATTTTCTGTAATACATAAGGAAATATTCAATGAAATGGAATTTTAGATTTCATGGTCAACAAATCCATATAATTCCAAAATAAATGAGTCTCTATCCTCTATGCAATTTCTTAAAATAATTATATACTACATTAAAATATAGCTATTTGGAAACTTTATAGTTTTTAACATATGCTTATTGTAAAAAGTTGAAAAATTCAAGAAAAATATTAGATAGTAATAAAAGTAACCTGCAATCCTACCTCCCTGATATTCCTGTGTTCCTGACATTCCTGATATTCCTGATATTCCTGATATTTCAGTGGTAAATAAACTTTAATGTTTAAATAAGCATCCTAATAGCATGGTGTCTACATTTATGAAAAGCTACTAAAATCAGGCTAAAATTATTGACACATAAAGCCAGTCATGAGCACAATGACACTTCCTGCCTTGTTAAAAATTGTAAGTGAGGGCTTCCCTGGTGGCGCAGTGGTTGAGACTCCGCCTGCCGATGCAGGGGACACGGGTTCGTGCCCCAGTCCGGGAAGATCCCACATGCCGCGGAGCGGCTGGGCCCGTGAGCCATGGCTGCTGAGCCTGCGCGTCCAGAGCCTGTGCTCCGCAACTGGAGAGGCCACAACAGTAAGAGGCCCGTGTACTGCTAAAAAAAAAAAAAAAAGTGATCAATGAAATGGATTTCCATTTTGAAACTAGAAAAAAATAACTTTGCATTTTTTTCCCAGTGACATCTCATCTCTGGGCTTTGTATCTAAAAGCTTTGGATTAAATTTAAGCTAAAATGAGTTATTTATTGGGTAGTTCCTTCTCCTTATGAAACTCTATTTCCTTTTCTATAAAGTGATGTCATAATATCTACTCTCATTTGTGAGATTGAAGAGTAGCTGTGTGCTGGACCTGACACATAACAGGCGCTCATGAAGTGTAATCCCCACCCCCGCCTTATGTCAAGTAAGTCCCTTTTCTCTTGCTCACTGAGAATTTCTGAGAAGCTTGTCAACATTGCCTTAGTCCAGGATTTCTCAGTCTCAGTGCTATTGACATTGGGGTCATATAAATTTTGTTATAGGGGCTGTAGGATGCTGTATGATGTTTATCAGTAGCCCTGTTCTCTACTCAAGGGATGCCAGTGGCAACTTTTCTAGTTGTAGTAATCAAAAATATTTTCAGACATTGTCAAATGTCTTTTGGGTGGCAGAATCACTCTGAATTGAGAATCACTGCCTTAGTCCCTTAAAGAATGCCTGTTCAGTGGCTATAGTGGATGGGAAATGTCTCTCTCTAACAGACTTGTGCTGTACACCATTGGCTGCAGAGCTGCAACTCTGGTTGAGAGTCTTCAAGCCCTGCCTTCCCCAGATTTATTCAGCAGATACTGTGACCCCCTTACTGCCCTTCCCTAAATCACTTACTTCATGAGAAGTCTTGGGCACAATAGTTTATGTCTCAGCATCATTTTCCCCAGATAGTTCATGAAGTCTATAACTCTCTTTTTTTTTTTAAATTTTTATTTATTTATTTTTGGCTGTGTTGGGTCTTCATTGCAGTGCACAGGCTTCTCATTGAGGTGGCTTCTCTTGTTGTGGAACACGGACTCTAGGCACGTGGGTAGTTCTGGTGCATGGGCTCTAGAGCGCAGGCTCAGTAGTTGTGGTGCACAGGCTTAGTTGCTCTGTGGCATGTGAAATCTTCCTGGACCAGGGCTCGAACCCATGTCCCCTGCATTTGCAGGTGGATTTCTTAACCACTGCACCACCAGGGAAGCCCTATAACTCTCTATGTTGCCATAAGTTAATTATCTGATTTACCTCAGGTAAATGCTTCACCCATTGAATTAGCTTCTCCAACTGCACACCCAATCTATCCAAGTGGGCTTCATCCTTTGGTCCTGCTTAGTCATCTGGTTTCCCACTGGCACTGTCTTAAAACACAGGACACTTGGCTGAGACCCTGGCATCTTTCATAGTTTGGAATCATTTTAACCTTCTAGGAACTTGGGTCTCTATATCCTCAGTAACTGATATATATATATATATATATATATATATATATATATAGTTATATAGTTATATAGTTTATAATTCTTGGAAGGAGGGGTCATATTGTTTGAATATGACTGTGATGAATATCTCTATGAAATAAGGACAATAAAATTGCATCAAGATTTGAGCTAAACCATACTGTCTATACTTGTCTTTTGCTTTCTATCTTGATTATCTTTTTCTGCCATTTTATGATTTTACAGAGTGTACACAATTATACTTATGTTTATTCATTTATTTAGGTGACTTCAACCATGTTTTACAGTTCTGTCATATTTCCTACCATAATAGCTCTGCCTGCATGGAAAGGCATGAGGTTCTGCACAACACCTAACACCATCCAGTTTCCTTTCTGACAATGCTATGATTTTCATGCTTAAATAGATGTTTAGTTGAAAATAGGTTGACCTCTGAGAAACACCTCATCACTACCTCCCTGAAATTATAGATACTTTCCTGCAAGAACTTCCTATTTTAGTGTATTTGTACCTGACCATGCTGTTGGATATCCTTGGATATCAAATTAGGTTCAAATAAAGTAAAACTTTTTACCATACTGCATATTGAACTTCTGGAATGGTTTTGGCCATATCAAATTCCTTTATTCAGATTTCTCTAGATTCCGCCTTATTTTTTTCCTCCCATGAGTTCTACAAACTAGTGTTGGTCAATATTTCTCAAAAATCAGAATCTCAGGGATTGAGTGTCCAAATCAAAATAACGGAGTAGGAAGATCTGAACTCACCTTCTCCCATGGACATGACAAAACTACAACTACATAGAGAACAACTATCTCTGAGAACAACGTGAAGTCTAGCAGATCAGATTTTCTTTAACTAAGGATATTTTTAAAAGGCCACATGGTGATGGGTAGGAGGTGCAGAGATGTGGTCTAGTCCGAACTCACACCTGGTATGAAACTCCACAAACTGGAAGAATATTACAACTGCAGACGTCTCCCCTGAGGAATGAGGGGTCCAAGCCCCATATCAGGCTCCCCAGTCCAGGGACCCTCACTGGGAAGGTGAACCCCCATAACATCTGGCTTTAGAAACCATTAGGGCTTATGTGGGACAGAGCCAGAGGGCTGTGGGAAACTGAGACTCTACTGTTGAAGGGTTCACACACAAACTCACCCACTCCAAGTTCCAATGTACAGTCAGCAGCAAGAAGAGTACCTGAGTCATATGAGATTGTGATTCATTGACTAATTTTAGAGCATGTGCTGGAGGGGCAGGAATCTTGTAGAATTTTCTCTGATGAAATTGCTGGCTAGTGCCATTTAAGAAAAACATAGTCTTCACCTAGAAGTTGCAGCCAGGCTTTATAGGGTGGGGACTGTCCTTACCTACCAATGTGTCTGCAGTAGTCACAGTTGAGTCACGCAGTGAGCTGGGCCAGGGACATAGTTACAACAATTATTGCCCAACCGCAACAGGAAGGCACATGCAACCCACACAGGGGATAACACTGGAGCACCTGGCTATAGTGACCAGGGGGTACTGTTCCTCTGGGCCCCACAAGACACCTCCTATGTAAGGCCACTTTTTCTAGTCTGAAAAATACAGCTGATATGCAAATACATAGAAACAAAGAGAGTTAAGCAAAATGAGGAGACAAAAGTATAGCTTTCAAAAGAAAGAAAGACAAAACCTCAGAAAAAGAACTAAGAAAAATGGAAGTAAGCAATTTACCAGATAAAGAGTTCAAAGTAATAGTCATAAAGATGCTCACAGAACTCAGGGTATGATTGGATGAATGCAGTAAAAACTTCAACAAAGTGATAGAAACTATAAAAAATAACCAATCAGAACTAAGAATACTATAAATTAAATGGAAAAAAACACTAGAAGGACTCAACAGCAGATTAGAGGTGAAGAAGAATGAGTCAGTGATCTGGAAGATAGGGTGGTAGAAGTATCCCATTTGAAATAGAAAAAAAAATTACAAAAATGAAGATAGTTTAAGGGACCTCTGGGACAATATTGAGTATACCAACATTCACATTATAGGGGTTCCAGAAGGAGAAGAGAGAGAGAGAAGAGGACAGAACACCTATTTCAAGAAATAATGGCTGAAAACTTTCCTAACCTGAAAAAGGAAACATACATCTAAGTCCAGGAAGCACAAAATGTTCCAAATAAGATAAACCCAAATAGACCCACACCAAGACAATTATAATCAAAATGTTAAAAGTTAAAGATAAAGAGAGAATCTTAAAATCATCCAGAGAAAACATTTGCTTACATACAAGGGCATCCCTATAAGACTATCAGCTGATTTTTTAGCAGAAACTTTACAGGTCAGAAAAGACTGGCACAATATATTCAAAGTGCCAAAAGGAAAAATATATGTATATAACTATGAATACTCTATCTGGCAAGGTTATCATTCAGAACTGAAGGAGAGCTAAAGAGTTTCCCAGGCAAGTATAAGTTAAAGGAGCTCATCACCACTAAACAAGCCTTAAAAGAAATGTTAAAGGAACTTCTTTAAATGAACAAGAAAAAGCTATAACTAGAAACAAGAAAATTATGAAAGCAAAAATCTCACTGGTAAAGGCAAACTTAGGTTAAATGTTGTGGAACAAACATCTATAAAGAGAGTATGAAGGTTAAAAGACAAAAGTAATAAAATAAATCTATATCTAAAAAAATAAAGTGATATACAAAATAAAAAAAGATGTAAAATATGATGTCGAAAACATAAGATGTGTGAGGAGGTGTAAAAATGTAGTACTTTAATAATGTGCTTGAACTTTAGTGACCATCAACTTAAAATAGACTACTATATACATAGACTGTTATATATGAACCTCATAAAAAACACAAACTGAAAACTAAAGCAGATACACAAAAATAGAGAGATAAGAATACAAACATAACAGTAAATAAAGTCATCAATTCACAAGGGAAGAAAACAAGATAGGAAGAAAAGAACAGACAAGAACTACACAAACAACCAGAACACAAGTTAAAAAAAAAATGGTAATAAGTATATATGTGTTGACAGTTACTTTAAGGGCAAATGGACTAAATTCTCCAGTCAAAAGATACAGGGTTGCTGAATGGATTTTTAAAAATCCATATATATGGTTCCTATAAGACACTTACTTCAAATCTAAAGACACACATAGACTGAAAGTAAAGGAATGGAAAATATTTTCATGCAAATGGAAACAAGAAGAAAGCTGGGGTAGCGTTACTTATATCAGACAAAATGACCTTTAAAGCAAAGACAGTAACAAGAAACAAAGACAGAAATTGCATTATAATAAAGGAATCATCACAATAAAGGGCTTTAAAAATTGTAAGTATATATGAACCCAACATAGTAGAACCTAAATATACAAAGCAAATATTAACAAAAATAAAGGGAGATGTTGACAGTAATACAATAATATTAGAGACCATAACACCTCACTTGCATTAATGGATAGATCACCCAGACAGAATTTCAATAAGAAAACAATTTCACTGGTCTTAGATGACACAGACCAGATGCACTTAATAAATATATACAGAATATTCAACCCCAAAACAAAAGAATACACATTATTTTCAAGTGCACCTGGAACATTCTTCAGGATAGATCACATGCTAGGCCAGAATGGATCTCCAGGATAGATCACAAAAAGTCTCAATAAAATTAAGAAGATAGAAATCATGTCAAGCATCTTTTCCAAACACAGTGGTATGAAACTAGAAATCAATTACAAAAAGAAAGTTGGAAAGAAAAACACACACACACAAACAAGTGGAGACTAACCAACATGCTACTAAGCAATTAGTGGGCCAGTGAAGAAATCAAAGAAGAAATAAAAAAACTGAACATAATCAATCATGGAGAATCTAAGATTTCAACTGTTCCCACTAAATCTCTGGAGTCTCCCAATATATGTCAGTATTTAACATTCTCTGCAATCCTCTGTTTAAACCTATGGAAGGACATCATCTCAAATGATTTTCTATTGAAGTACTCCACTGTGTGCGTTCTGCACACGCGTGTGTGTGTGAAGGTGTATGTATGTGTAGTAGAGAGAATGTAGAATTTACAAGTTTCAACGTGTTATGGATTAAAGGAGGAAGGGTCATCTTAAATTGGGTTTCCACGGTAGTAGAGTATGAGATGAAGTTTTGAATGCAAATAGTGTCTTGGGTGATCCCAGGAAACACTGGTAAGGAGCAGAGAAATAATACAGAAAAAGGAACACAGATGTATTATTACAGGTCTTCTGAGAGGCAGACACCAAGATGGGATTAGAAGCATAATGATTTTATTAGGGGAAAATATCTGTACAAAATAAAATGGGGAGGAACTAGGAGAAGCTGAGAAGCAGATTTCCTTCCTTCCCTCTCTCCTTTTTTGTGAAGGAGAGAGGGAAGGAAGGAAGGTTGGTTGGAAGCTTCTTAGATTGTTAAGTGAGTTCGCTAAGGTCTACAGGGAATTCTTGAACCCTAGTAAACTATCAGAGAAGTATTGCATCTGCCTTAGTATCCCTGTATCTCTCAGTTGTTGGCTGAGAGAAATCCATGGGAAGCATGGTCTTGGTGCAAAAGTGCTGGAGTTGAGAACAGAAAGCAGATGGGGCTCGCAGTTAATTTCCTGCAGTCAGAGATCTGGCAGGTGTATTCTCAAAGCCAAAACAGAAGCCAATTCAAGGTGTATTAGTGAGCATGCTAATGACATGGGCATTTGGGCTCAATCTTGCTCAGGACGTCTGAACACTGTGAACAGACCTCAAAGTCCCTCCTACCTGAGGGATGAGGAAGCTGAGATACTCATCCAGTAGGTGCTAAGTGGCATTACCTGAGGACTTTTCACAGGAGTATCAACCACCTGGTACCTCTGGCCTGCCCCTCGCTCAACCAGAGAAAGCCCCCAGGCAGAGAAGCACAGGTACCTGAGCAGGTCACTGGCACACACAAAATGGAAAGTACCAAGAGGATATTGGCAGAGCACCAGCAGAATCCATGACAATGAGCTAAGGAAAAAGAGAAGCAAATTTTTCTGAATTTAGCTAATTATTTGTTCTTGAGCCTTTCTAGGATTTTCAAGATTCGAGGGCAGTCAAGTAGCATTTTCTTTCTGTTTATGATTTCCCTCTGAGACTATCATTGCTTTAGGCAAATGTATTCATGTGAAGAATCATTTTTCTCCATGTCTGAGCCTGTAATAAATGTCAACACTTTTTGGCAACTGCCGCTAATGCTGCAAACCTACCATTAACGAAATTGAAATTACATATGTTAGGACCCTGGATCAATTTATTTCAAGGGACATCCAAGATAATTCTGGACAGGCAGTGAAATTTCTCCACTTCTGCGGCTCTGAGCCTCTTTCTGGACAATGAAAATGAGATTTCTACTCGCTTTTCTTTTTCTGCTCAGTTTCTTCTCATTCGTACATAATGCACACACACACACACAATGCTAGCTTTATTAATTCCCCTCCAATCCGGCATCCTCTCTAAAATACTTAGTAAAACCACGTACTCAGGAAACAAAGTTAAAGACTTTAATGTATGTTTAGTGAAACCTCTAAGATGTTTAATGAATAGTTCTTAAATTTCCCTAAGAATCATAAGATATTGGGACAAAAAGTAAGTTCAGACAATATCAGTGCTTTATTTTACAGGCGAGAAAAATAAGTGCCAGAGAAGGAAGCAACTTTCCCAGAGCCATACATCTTGTTAGTGACAGAGCTAACACCAGAATTAAGGTTGCCTGACATCCAGGCTAATAATTTTCCATAGAATTTGATAATTATAAATTTAATAACAATAAAATAGTAAGAAGAAATGGTCTTTGTTATGTTCTAAATTCTGGTATAAAGACTTTTTGTACATTGTCTCAAAAAAGGAAATCTTTAATAAGGTAATGGGTCATTTAGGAGGCAGTGCAGCAACCTGGCTTAAGAGCAGAGAGCCTCTAGGATCAGAATGCTGGCGTCAAATTCTAACTCTAACATACATTACCTGCATGACACGGAGTGATCTCCCTGTGCCTTTTTTTCTCCATAGTAAGTATTAATACCTATCTCAGTATTGTTAGAAGGATTGTATGGGATTATACAAGCAGAGTCCCTAGGTGGATCATGGTGCATATTCAATAAATACGAGCTATTACAAAGCCATCTTCACAACAGCTCTCTAAGGCAGATTTTATCATCCTTACTGTACAGATGACGAAACAGAAATTTACGAAGGTGTCTCAGCAGCAAGAAGAAGAGCTATACCTCAAACTCACCTACTGAGTTTTACCCACCTTGCTTCTCATTTTCTCGTGCTGATTCTCATGCAATGATAATATATCCATCATTTAACTTAAAATGTGTTTCTCATCCCATTTGGCAAATCACATCCCTCTTCCTTTTTTTTTTTTTTTTTTTTTTTTTTTTGCGGTACGCGGGCCTCTCACTGTCGTGGCCTCTCCCGTTGTGGAGCACAGGCTCCGGACGCGCAGGCCCAGCAGCCATGGCTCATGGGCCCAGCCGCTCCGCGGCATGTGGGATCTTCCCGGACCGGGGCACGAACCCGTGTCCCCTGCATCGGCAGGCGGACTCTCAACCACTGTGCTACCAGGGAAGCCCATCACATCCCTCTTCCTGGATGCAATCTCTCTCCCTGGGTCTTATAATTCTTCTTGAAGTGATCAGTGTGGTTTTCATCACATACTCTTCTTCATTGGGTAAGTCATGGCCCTGTATCAAGGCCAATGTTATTCATTTTCAGAAAAAAAAATCATCTTCAATTCCTCAATATTAAACCTAATGACGACTTTTTATCAACAGTATTTGAGACAGTTTGTTTGCCTTTTTATAAGTTTTGTGAAATGGTTGCTACAGCTATTCATTTGCATTTCAGTTTATATAGTATAGTTCACATATCTGTAGGTCTCCTACTGTCCCTGGACTTTGCCCTTGCTTTTAGAGAGCTCATAATTAAAGAAGAAAATACTGGGACTATAAACAAATATCTATCATGAGGCAAATATCAATTGAATAGGAGAAGATATAGACTATAAAATGCACCCTAATGAAATGTAACTTGTAATGTGAGTTTTAAAGACTAGAGCCACAAGTTGTAAAGTATCAATGCTGTGCCTGAAACAAAGTATGTAACTGCTCTAAGAACTTGGAACAGAGAGAAATTAAGCTGTAAGATAATGTAAAAAGACAGAGAAAAGAGATGTAGAATTATCTGAAGCAGAATATAGTGCCTGGGATAACTAGACTCCAGAGTGACATTTTCAAATATATTAATATACTTATAAAATAATGTGCCCATAAGAATGGGTTTGCCTTGTAGTATAGAAAGAGAAGAATCAGAGGAATTTATGATCAGTGTCCAAGCTATCAGCTGTCACTGGCAAGGATCACCATGAATATATTAGCCCAATTGCCCTTGACCATGGGACTTTTTTCACAGTTCTTGTTTTCATGCCTACTGAAGGGCATTAAAGAGATACTGCACTGATGACAAAGACTTTGATTGTTTACACTCTCTGACAATGATTTCACATGGTTACTTAATGACTGTTTCTGGTTGTGATTTGGTGTCCCTGTTCATTAGCTACAGAGGAAGAAAAGGCTAAACAAGAGATCTGAACATCTCTGGCCCACAAGGTGATTATATTTCTCATTGTAAACTGATAAAATGACACACTGAGAACATATTGGTTTTGTATTTGTTTACTTCGTGATTCATTCTCTTAGTGTCTTGTCATTACTGGGGGCTAGTTAAGCAGTATCTGGGCCCTTAGAGTAGAATCCAGTGAGGATCTCTCTTAGAAGACACTTCACCATTTCCAGATCCATGTCTATCTTCCATTGATGACTACACCTTTAAAGGCAAAATATTATTTTCCGCGTTTCTTTGAGGGAAGTAAAAGACCTTATTAGGTAAACACCTTGATGGTCACATTGGGGTTGATTCTGAGGGTTGAGAGTATGGTTTGAAAGAAATGAACTCAGAATATAAGATGAAAAGGGATTTAGGATTGAGGTAAAGAGAGGCATGACAGAATAAAGGAAGGTATGATTGCATGACACTCATTAACATAGAAGAAAACTGAATCCCTATTTGGTATAAATGGCCAATGTAATTTTTGTATTCCAGTGATACATTAGAATTTTTTTTTCAGTCTTCTGTGCAAATAGAAGTTTCATATAGATGGATAGGTATGTTATTGTTATTTTTGTTGCTGGACTCAAGAGAAGAGAGCTACATATCAGGTTTGTTTTGACATATGTGTGAATAGAGACATCATCTCCATGATGATCCACAAATTGAATTAATTCAGAAGAAGCAGAGACTGCTAATCAGGGGTACCTGGAGAAAATGTGAGTGATTTCCTCCCAGAATACCTGGAATGCTTGAAAAGGGTGAATTCTACATTGATTTGGATCTGAAAGCACAGGGTGTATCTGTTGACATTTTCATTTCATAGAGAAATAATTACTCTTTCTGTTTTTATCATAGGAATTAATAGAAAAGAGGGATCATTTTATATTGGGACAATCATAAAACATGTCATAGATGATGCAGCAGCCAGGTGGAACTTTGAAGCATAAAGCTGTTTTCTAAAACCCAAAATTGATGTTAAATAAGGGATGTTAAATAGTGGTTATAAAGGGGATGTGGAAGGATGAACTGTATAGAAAGAAGGTTCTAAGCATTTGTGAAAATAAAAGGGCTCTTTGGTGGTCACTGAGCACAGCATTTGGTTGAAGGACAGGGTTTGGGGAGGAATGTAATGTCTGTATCCCTCAGTCCACTGGAAGAAGGACTGCTAACTATGGAACCACATAATGACTGGAGGTCTTGGGGGCATGTTTTCTTGTGAGAAGCCATTCATGAGGCCATTAATAGAACCCATGAACTGCTGAGAAGCTATAAAACCAGAAGCCAGGAAGTCCATCTGAAGTCAGGAATAAGGAGAAAGCAAACATGTGTTGCTCTGGGCCTTACTCTAATGCCAGTGGAAGATGGTCCAATGCTACTGGTGCCCCAAACCATGTCCCTCAGCCCACCTCTGATTTCAGTGACATTCCGGTGGATGGTTTCACTTACCCTGACAGCATCCCACCCCAAACATACCTAGTGAGACTGCTTTTCTACTGCAATGATTTCTCTGAAGTCACTGAAGGTTATTTAGCTCATGTACCTGGTACAGCACAGAAGGGTGGGTGAATAAATGCCTCCAAGTGAATTCCCCACTATTGGGAAATGAAAGTTAGGGGGTAAATGCCCCTTGTTCCAGCCTTCAGAAAGGTAATGCTTAAGCTCATCCTAGCAGACTTGAAATTCCCCAAGAGCTTTGAGTCCCATATTCCACCATGGTAACCTACTTCATAATGTACCTTCCTCTCCTTGTCACACTCTCCCCACTCCCTCACAATTGTATTCAGGGGTACCTCCCAAGTAAACCTACTCCTAAGTCCTTGTCTAAGGTTTTGTGGTATTAAAATTTGTCAATTATGAAATAATTTGAGAGAACTTGGTGTCCTTGAGATACAGACAGGGAAAAGCTAGAAAATTCTATATCTTTACTGGGCCAAGGTACTTAAGAAAAGAGTCCATTCTTGCAGAAATTGAGAGGAATGGGTCTGCAAGAATAAGCTGGAATCAGAATACAAAGGATTTAGATCCTTAGGCTAAGACTTTGGAAATTTAAACCATGGAGAAACAGTAAAATTTGAGGGGCTCAGATGTAACAGAAAAAAAACTGAGATTTTAGGGAGAAGATTAGTATGTCTCTAACTGATAGATGAATTTAGAAAGACTTGAGCTAGAGGCAGAATGACCTCTGGCATGTTAATCAAAAACCAATAATGCGGGCTTCCCTGGTGGCACAGGGGTTGAGAGTCCACCTGCCGACGCAGGGAACACGGGTTCGTGTCCCGGTCCGGGAAGATCCCACATGCCGCGGAGCGGCTGGGCCCGTGAGCCATGGCCGCTGAGCCTGCACCTCCGGAGCCTGTGCTCCACAACAGGAGAGGCCACAACAGTGAGAGGCTTGCGTACCGCAAAAAAAAACAAAAAACAAAAAACAAAAAAATAATGCTTTTATTTTTTTTCTACTGTTTAAAATTTAATATATCCATTAGGTATTTACATCTGTAGTCTTAGGCAAAATGATCAGTTTTCCATCAGTGAAAAGAAATCCTTTTCCCAGGCGTAGATTATATGTGAGCATGCTTGTAATTTTCTTGTTGACACCACAAATTCTCAATATGCGTTTGATTATTGGACTTCAAGTTCTAAAAGGTGATTTTGGGAGAAGGCATTTGAAAACCTATTCAGATTCTCTTGGCTCAATAGAAATTGGTAGTACTAGTTATTTGATGAGAGGTGAAGACTAGCCTCTTCTTTGGAGGATCTACCTCCACAGGGTGAAACACATGAAAATGGGAAATGTTTTATTTTAGAATGTCTGAATACAAGATCAATATTTATCATGGAGGTTGCAGACATCCCACTAAGAAAAGTTCAACTACAGTTTGGAGAGATGCGTTTGGTGGGTTTGCAAAGGAAATCAGCTTTCCACTGAATGCAGAAGGCAGTTTGTAATGAAATTCAAAATTGAGAGAAATTCGTCCAATCTAACAACCCAGAAAAGAAATTTAAGTCTTTTTAGAAGACCTCAGTCAAGTTGCAAATCAATAGGAGCTGATTTATTATCTGGGGCATATAATGAAAACCAAATTTTCGCTGGGTTCCAAAGTGCCTGTGCCATTAAAATTTTTGAGCTTTAGCGGAACCTGCAAGCAGAGACAAAGAAATACATATAAAGGCAAGAACAAACATTTCTAAAACTTAGTTTGGAGAATTTTTAACGTTTTCCAGTTTCCTTGGCCTGGCATTCAAAACCCCCGTGTATTATATCCAGCATATGTTTATAACTTTGTGTAACAGAATTTAAAATGGGACCTTTGTTTTCTGCTTTTGCTCTTCTATGAGACTCCCAAAAGCCAAAAACAAAACTAAGATTGGTGGTTAAGTGTTCACACATTCTCAGACTGGTTCCCAGTCCCATAGCCCTCAAGGGAAGAGAAAGCATAATATATAAACTGTGACTTGGTAGATTTTCCCACTAGTTAAAAAACTATGTTCTCTTATCTCCTCTAGTTCCAGATCAATCTGTGCAAAAATGTTATTTAATCAACTAGCCTTACTTACATATCATGACTTATTAAAATGTAACTTCTACCTATAAAACTATTCGAGACCGTTTCTTTGTAGATTTTAGAAAGGTTAGCGTGAACTACAACTGCATTCAATTAACTCACTAAACTATATAATTAATCATTTATTATCTCATTGATTAGATTTCAGGATTAAAGAAATAATAAATAAACTATATATATAGTTAAACTAAATATAATAAATAAACTAAATATAATATAATATATAAATATAATAAATATAATAAAATAAACTAAATATAATAAATATAATAAACTATAATCTTTTCTCTTGTGGAGTGCAGCATCTGGATGCAATAGGTACTATTACAGAGTATGCATAAGGCATGGAGGACATACTAAGGGGGAACTTATAGACTGGATTAGAGGAAGGTATGGAGCTCAATAGTCAAGTAAAGAAGTATTCACAGAGCATGAGTAACCTGATCTGGGGGTGAAAATCAGTTTGAGAGAAGATCCCAGGCAGAGTGAAGGCACAGAGGCCTTAGAGGGAAGTATCCCAGAACCAACAGGGAACCCTGAAGAGCTGGGTGTTGTGTGTATAGGAAAACAACACAGACAATGAAGCACATTCAGTAACACGCTGAAAAACTGTGGATTACAGTGTAAGTGTTGATAATCCTTGAACGCTTTAAGCAAGGATGCAGTGCAATGCAGTTTTCATTTTGGCTATATCATTTTAGTGCAAGTGGAAAAAGAATTGAAGTGGTAGATTTTGGAAGATAGGAGACATTTAAGGGAAAAAACTGAGTAAAAATGAACACATTATTGAACATCTACTATTATTTCAGACATTATACAAGGCACTGGAAGCAAAAAGAAAGCACAGCACTCTTTTTAAAAATTTTGTTTTGGGTGCTTTTGTTTCAACTGCTTTACCAAGAAAGAGATGGACCAGTCTGGGCCATCAACATGTATGAAATATCTGTGATGATAGTCTCCATGTCAGATACTAAATATGTGCTAATATATTTAATTCTTACATCAGTGTTTTTGAAGAAGTAACATTATCCTCATTTTACAGAAGCAGAAAATGATATATATATAAAATAAAAATTATATATGTATGTATATGTACAATAAAAATTATATATATGTATATATATAATAAAATAGTTCAGAGTCTACATTTGGAAATCAGTCAGATCTGGATCTTAAACCTGCTTCTATTATATCACAATCCTATGAGTTTGGGCAAATTACTTGAAGGCTGTGATCTTTACATTTACTTATAGAATAAGAAACATACTTCCTTCTTGCAGCATTTTTGAACATGTAAGAGACAGTAAATAAACTTGTTTCAGTGGCTGGAAAATATCACTTACTGAATAATAACTGTGATAATGGTGACATTGTGTTTCACATTTGATTGGGATATATACTGGTGCTATTTACTATGATGAGAAGACACAGGAACAGGTGTGAGAGAGATGACTGAATGTTTAGTTTGGGGAATGCTGATTTGAGAGGCCCAGGAGATGTAACAAGTGCTGCTGTCCTGGTGATACAGACCAGGGTTCTTGGCCTTCCCCAATCAATAGAATTTGACTAGAGGCGAGACAAGAAATTCAGGCAAGGCTTTATTGGGGCCCCTACTGCAGCAGTAAGGGAGAAAGAACAAGTAACAGATTACCTTGCTCACTCCCAGAGCAGGAGCAAGCTGATTCCTTATATGAGGTGAGGGCAGGGGTATGTCCAGGAGTCAGGCCAGAGGGGTGGCTTAGGTGTTCTGCCCACCCCTTTGTGGTGTTGAGTGCAGGGGTCAGGCACAGTACCCTGCTTTTGCTCCTGACACCTGGTTTTTCTCCCAGCTCTTCAGAAGTGGCAGTTGGGTTTTTTGGTCTTTTTGTATCTTTCTGTCTATAATTTGCCCTTACTGAGCATGCATGCAGTTAGTTGTAGTCCCATATAGTTTCTTTGTATTTTGTTGCTCGAGGAGAGGTTTGTCCAGGTGCAAGCATTGCAGCACTGCTGCAAATGGTCCCAGGTCCCAACCTGTCTCACTGGTCCACACTGTCCTGGTCTACTTGAGTTCTCCAGGGTAGTTGTAGAGTGTAGTTTTCAGCACACTGTTAATTCCTTATCTCAGGAGTCTGGATCTGAGTCCCTCTTCTTTGAAAAATTTCTCCAATATCATTGGGACTTGTTCTGTTTCAAACAGGCACAATCTACAAGTATGAGATAGTTGATGCTCCTGGGGGCAATCCTCAAACAGTGGGAGATGGGAGTTGTTGATTCGTGTGATAGCTTTCCAAAACTCTGGTGGGATAATTCCCAGGTAGTTTTACACAGTTTTCAGAGGGTCTCCAAAACGATGAAATACTTGTATTCCACAGTGATACCTAACTCCTCATTAACACACTATTCCCTGTCTCACTTCACCAATTCTCTTGTGCTTATTACAACCCAAACAAATTATCTGTATTCAAGCCTTGTCTTGGGGTCTACTTCTGGGTAAACCCAGACTAGAACAGATATTCAAATGAAAATATCTGTTGGTTTACAGCTTACTCCTAATTGTTAGTCCAGTGCTAGACACGAAAATGGCATGCAGTGAATGGTTTCTGAATGACTGAATTGATGGAGCTAGGGGATCATTTGAAACTAGAGGTAATATATTTTTAAATTAAGTATAAGTGATAGCTTAAGGCATAAGAGTTAGCTGAAAGTTTGGAATTGGATGGGATTAGTCCAAAAAAAAGTATTGAATGGTAAGAACAAAGAAGGCAGGGACACAATTTGGATCAACACGAACATTTTTACTGTAATAAAATATACATAACACAACATTTACCATTTTCACCATTTCTAAGTGCATAATTCTGTGGCATTAAGTATATTCACAATGTTGTGATATCATCACCACCATCCATCTCCAAAATATTTTTGTGTTCCTAAACTGAAATTCTGTACCCATGAAACACTGACTCTCCATTTTCTTCTCCCCTCAGCCCCTAGTAGCCCCTAAACACCAGCTTTTAATGATCAGATACAGAAAGACTACCCAGGTAGTCTTTCTACCTGGGTATTTACTAAGGAGAAGAAAATGAAAGTGGGTTCTTTAAACTTAGAGAAGATAGTTTTAAGAAAGGAAAAATGGCCCAAAAGGCCCATGGAATGTAATTGCTGCCTAGAGGTTAAGTTAGGTAACAGCTAAAATATATCTATTGAACTTGGAGATGAGATATTTCCATAAGATATTTCCATGAAGTAGTGAAAATAGAACCATGCATGGTTACAGTGGACAGAAAAGAGAGTTGGATGACGAATTGGGTCCAGTGAGCCTATGCTGGTCTTTTGAGAAAGTTTTGTTTCCTTCACAAACATTTGAATGTCCAAATTGTGTTAGACTTTATACTTAAATTAGAGAAGTGATGTAATATCTTTGCCTGTAAGAATTCATGATCCAGGATTCTCTCAGTAGAACATTTTGGCTAGCTAAACTAAAACTGATTGCTATATGCCAGTGTCTTTGCTGTATGTTATCTCATTCTTTTGACATAAGTATTACTGTCCAATTTTTACAGATAAGAAAGAGGAAAATCTCTGCAATTGAAAAAATTACTGTGGTATTTTAATACTATCTTTAGATGTTGCAATTAGAGTGGGTTCAAGATCTTTTGCTTTTTCCACCACTCTGGTAGGTACACAACTTTGGAAGTTATGCTTCGCTGCAACACCCAGATAACTGAGGATCAGGGAAGGGAAGACTATTGGCTAAGTATAAGTATGAGTCTTAGGCATATTTTGTTTCCAGGTAATAAAGCTATACATTTCTGTATGACTCCTTCTATCAAGAACATGGGTTCCAAAAATGCAATTAGTACCAAGTTCAGGTTTGATTTTCTGCAAGTATTAACAACACTAGTTTGAGTTTAGCTTCAGGTATAATCTTCTCTATGTGGGCTTCTTTAAAGCCTCCTCCTTCCCATTGTCCCTTCTACTTGCCTGTGTACATGAGTTCAAATATTTTCCACTGAAGCTTACAGAAACTGAATTCAAGCTAACTTAAACTAAAATTAAGTTTAAGTTAAAGTGGACTATTGATTAAAAGAACAATTTAAAAGGCTCACTAAATTCAGGCATGACCTGATAGAATTTTCCAAAAATGTTTTTGGAATTTGGTCTCCCTTTTGCTAGCTCAATTCTTCTCTCACAGGTAATGATGTCATTATTTAGTGGACTCTGCTCAAGCGGTCCAAAGACAGGGCTCCCTGCAGATATAGGCTTATATTCTACTAAACAACAATAAAGGGAAGATGATATCCGTTTCCTATTAGTCTCAGTCAAGGTGCCTCTACTGACATTAAGCATCCTTGTTTTGGCCACATGCACATCCTGAGGATAAGACTTTGGGTCAGCCTGCCTGAACCAATGATGCCAAGAGTGAAAGAAGTGAGACGAGATGATTCCCCAAAAGAAGTAAAAGAAAGAGGATGCTTAAAAGACAAACCAGTAGATGTATTTTCACAGCATTTATAACAATGCATTTCAATTTTCTATCTTTTTCACTTAAGCCAAGTCCAGCATGTTACATTCATATGCCTTTTTATCATTTATTCATCCAAAACATATTTATTGAACATTTACTATATGACAGGAACTCTACTAAATCCTGAGGACATAGTGATGAATAAAGTAAACAGGTTTTCTGGCCTCACAGAACCTAGAGTCTATGGTGGAGACAGACATGGAAAAAAAGATAAGTTTTATGAAAGGAGAAATATAAGGTTCTAAGGTCCTCTAGAAACCCAGGACAGAGGGCTTTAAAGTACATGAGGAAGTTGGAAGGCTCTCTCTAGTAAGGGATATAATTATAGATTTCAATAAATGCTCCCTAAATGAGAAAATAAATAGCCACTTGAGGCACTATTTTATTTTATTTATTTATTTTTTTTTTGCGGTATGTGGGCCTCTCACTGTTGTGGCCTCTCCCATTGGGAAGCACAGGCTCCGGACGCACAGGCTCAGCGACCATGGCTCACGGGCACAGCCGCTCCGCGGCATGTGGGATCCTCCCAGACCAGGCCACGAACCCGTGTCCCCTGCATCGGCAGGCGGACTCTCAACCACTGCGCCACCAGGGAAGCCCTAGGCACTATTTTAAATGGCTATAATAATACCTTATGATGCAGGTCTTTATTTTTCAGAAGACCTCCACATTAATTTGCTCACACACTGTGTACTACATGTTCATATCTTTGTTACTATAGATATACATATATATTCACACATATAACATCCATCTATCTACCATCCCTTATCCACTTTTGGGGAATATATACACTTTTGAGGAAGTATAGAAGACCAATGAGACAAGAGTTGCCCAGCAGAGAGGGTAGACTGCATCTTGATGAAGTTGATGTAGTAAGAAGGGGTTGCGTCATAAAGGATCATGTTGCAAAGCAAATGGTTTAAGGTACAATGAGCCCTTGGAAGGTTTTAAGTTAGGAAACAACAGAATCACCTTTTGGAAAGTTCACTTGGCTACAGCATGGATAATGATGTGCAAGGGATTAGATGTTAGGAGTGAAAACCTAACCAGTTAGTCTCTAAATAGGTTCCCCCTGAATGAATACATAAATGGTCACTTTTGGCCATATCATTCTTTATGGATTATAAATGATAAAAAAAGTTAGTTTATTTAGGGTTTTCATTTTGTAGCACACATCTAGGGTCCAAGGAGACGTGGGCACTAAATCTGTTGTTCATCATCATCTCTCTGTGCAAGGTAGCAGCTTGAAAAAGCAGAGCTTGAAACTCTGCCTCTGCCATTGATTTTCAGTATAACATTTGTAAATCATGTCCCAAATCATTTTTGCTCCCTCCCATCTGTGAAAGGGGTGCTAATAAAATTTTCCATGCTTTCAACTCAGCAGTATAATTATAGTAATCAGATGAGAAATTGTGTGTGCAAGTGCTTTGTGAATTCATTCATTCATTAAAATTTATTAAGTGCCTATTATACACCAGGAACTAAACCACATATTGGGGATATATATTCAAGTGAGATGTAATCTCTAATCTCAGTAAACAAAACAAAGGAAAGCAATAATTAAAATACCATGTGTCAGTTGTTGTAAAGGTTAAGCTCAGGATGCTACGGTAGGGTGCCATGAAGAGTCCTTAGTCCTTGTGGGATTGGGCATGATCAGAGAGGAAGGCTTAAAGGAAGGGATACTCAAACTTAAATGAACACATCACCCCAAATGTTTAGTTATTCATTAATATCTTTAATTATTATTCTTGCTAGTTTATGATGAATTGGTATTAAAATATGTATTATTAATTTTATTATTATTAACCACATGAAAGAGGGTGATAAGAGTCTGCTTAGATTATTTTAGCACATAGATATGAAGAGACTTCCTGGGAATGTTTCTTCCTACCCCTATGCAGATGGTTCCCAGCAAGAGGGTGAATTCCTTTCCAGAGGGAACCAAAATGCAGCAGCTGGCATTTCTGATATTTGGGTAACTGTCAATTTTTATCCCAAATCTGCTTCTTCTGTGTACCTGCTATAAATCACCTGGATTTTATTAGGAAGGCATTATGCTTCTTAACAAAGTATCACCTTCAGGAGGTGAGATTGTTTGCCTCTGTCATGAGTAAATGACATTTAAAAAATGTTCTCTGAGCTGGTACTGTGCTAAGATCAAATGGATTGAAATACAGGGCAGCAAGCTCTTTTCTTCCTTTATAAACCAAATCTTGTTTTTTCTGACCCTCTTGCTTACATCTGAACTCTGAAAGATTTTAAACTTGAAATCATTGAAGCTATAAGTGGTATATTCTACTTTCAAAGAAAAGTATTAGTTTATTTGCTTGACCTCTGCCATCTCCCTTTTCTTATTTTTTTTTTCTTTCTTTCCTTCTTTCTTTTTTTTCTTTTTTTATGTCAGAGCTTATAAGCATAAAGATAAACTAAGGGAGAGAAAACTTGGATTAAAATACCCTGTTAGAATATGATTAAAAGAATGAAATAGTACTTTTAGAAAAGTAATACACACTGGAAATTAACACTAATGGGTTTACCTGAAGACCCCACCAAAAATTTATAAGAATGAATAAATAAATTTAGTAAAGTTGCAGGAAACAAAATCAATATACAAAAATCAGTTGCATTTCTATACACAGAAAGAGAAAGTTAAAATTCAATCACATGCACAAAAATTGCAAAAAAAGAAATAAGAACTACTAATAAATTTAATCAAGAAAGTAAAAGATCTGTATACTGAAGAATAAGATACTGATAAAATAAATTGTGGAAGACACAAATAAATGTAAAGATATCCCATGCTTATGGATTAGGAGAAGTAGTATTGTTAAAAACATCTATATTATCCAAAGTTATCTACAGATTTAATGCAATCCATATCAAAATTCCAATGGCATTTTTCACAGAAATAGAACAAGACAGCCTACAATTTGTATGACACTTCAAAAGATTCCAAAGAGTCAAAGCAATCTTGCAAAAGAACAAAGATGGAAGCATCACACTTCCTAATTTCATTACATTACAAAGCTATAATAATCAAAATAGTGTGGTATTGGCATAAAAACAGACACATAGATCAATGAAAGAAAATATAGAGCCCAGAAATAAGCCCTCACATATATGGTCAATTAATTTACGACAAAAACCCCAAGACTATACAATGGGGGCCAGATAGTCTTTTCAATAAATGATGGTGGGAAAACTGGACAGCCACACGCAAAAGAATGAAATGACCCCTCTCTTACACTATTCACAAAAATCAACTCAAAATGAATTAAAGTCTTAAATGTAGGACCTGAAACCATAAGACTCTAGTGAAAACATAGGGGATAAACTCCCTGATGTAGGTCTTGGCAATGATATTTTGGATTTCACACCACTAACAAAGACAACAAAAGCAAAAATAAACATGTGAGAGTACATCAAACTAAAAACTTCTGCATAACAAAGGAAACCATCAACAAAATGAAAAACTAACCTACAAAATGGAAGAAAATATTTGCAAAGCTATAAAGGATTAATATCCAAAATATAAAGAACTCATACAACTTAATATCAAAGAAAGTAAACAATCTGATTGAAAATGGACAGAGGAATTGAATAGATTTTTTTCCCAAATAAAACACCCAAGTGGCCAACACGTATATGAAAAGGTACACAACATCACTAATCATTAAGGAAATGCAAATCAAGACCAACGTGAAATATTACCTCTCCTTTGTTAGAATAGCTATCACAAAAAAAGATAAGTGATAGCAAGTGTTGGTGAGACTGCAGTGAAAGGAAACTCTTGTGCACTGTTGGTGGAAATGTAAATTGATACAGCCAATATGGAAAATAGTATGGAGTTCCTCAAAAAAGTTAAAAATAAAGCCTCCATATGATCTAGCAATCCCAATTCTGGGTATGTATCCAAAGGAAATGAAAACAGACTATCAAAGAGATATCTGCACCCCCATGCAGCATTATTTTCAATAGCTAAGATATGGAAGCAATCTAAGTGTCTGTCAATGGATGAGTGGATAAGAAAGTATGAGGTATATATACACCCTATATCAGCAATATTATTCAGCTATTAGAAATAAGAAAATCCTGCCATTGACAGATCTTGAGAACATTATGCTAAGCAAAATAAACTGGACAGAGAAAGACACATGGTGTCACTTATATGTGAAACCTAAAAAATAAATAAATAAATAAAAGGTCAAACTCATAGAAACAGAGTAGAAGAGCAGTTGCCAGTGGCCGCAGGGTGGGAAAAATAGAGAGAGGTTGGTAAAAGGGTACAAACTTTCAACTATAATATGAATAAGGTCTGAAAATCTAATATGTTGACTATAGTTGATAACAGTATCCTGTAACTGAGATTTGCTGAAAATAGAGTTTAACTATTCTCCCACAAAAAAAGAAAAATAAAAGGCAAATATATGAGGTGATGTACATGTTAGTTAACTAGATGGGGGGAATTCTTTCACAATATATATGTATATCAAATTACCACAATGTACATTTTAAATATCTTACAATGTTCTATGCCAATTATACCTAAATAAAGCCAAAATTTAAAAAATAATAATAATAAGGCTAATGGGTTTGGAAATGAGGAAGACTCAGAGGAAATTTTTGTAGTTTGATTTGTTCCTTTATTTTGAAATTCTACATTGGCAACTATAATGATGATTATGAAGATGATTAAAACAACTATGATTTTATAGGGTGTTGAATATAATAAAGCAATGCTAGGGAAATAGGAGTATGGAGTGTTTCTATTTTACCACGTTCTATCTGCAAATGTATCTTTCTAATCTCATCTCTATATATGAAAATTTCCACTCATCTCAGTTCTCTGGATAACTCTAGAAAGTAAACTATTGGTGGTTTGAACATTCTGTTATTTATTATTACCTTTAAAAAATGCTTAGACAAGTCTAAGGGCATCTTCCTTTCTAAAAATATATATTAAATATTTAATTTCTCATGAATATGTGCTTCTCAAATAACATTTATTTTATGACTTGAATTTAGTAAAAGTCACCACCTCCCACAAATATATATCCTAAGTATAAACATTTTTAAAATATTACAGACAGTTGTATGCATCAAATTTTAATAGAATTCACAGAATTGACAGTAGCAAAATATGGCTTGAGGTAGATATGAGTTAGAGCAGGAACCCAATATACAAAAATCACAGTCACTGTTGAGAATCAGGCTTAGAAAGTTACTGGTCTAAATTAGAATATTAAACCTGTAAACTGCAAAAATAAATGTGGGATGGATCCCAAATTAGAATTACTAAGAAGGGAAAAAAATATTAGCAAGAGGGTAAAGAAACACATGTTTTTATTTCAACAATGCAAAAAAGAAGAAAATGGATTAAACACTGTTTAGTTGATGTCAACATTTAAGGATCAACCTTTGACAAAACACAGAAGACAGAATAATGTTTAGAAAACAGAAAAAAAATTATATATATTTTTCAATGTAAAAGTCAAGTTACAGTTAACAGAATATAGGGGGGAGCAGTGAGGAAGGTAAAGTAGAAAGAAGGGTGTAATCATATTTTCATCTCAGTGAGGGAAAACCACAAAGATGATATAAAATTAAGAGCTTAGAAGAGAAATGGAAATAAAATAATAACTATCAAAATTGTAGAGAAACAGAAAGGGAAAAAAAAAGTTGAATTCTCACCTTTCATGGCCAAAGCCAACAAATAATGTCTTGTAAAAATACTATTAGTGGCGATATAGAGGTGACTATCAGAAGACAAAAGGAAAATGTTTAAAAGGGAAAATAGAAAGGAGAAGAGGGGACAGAGATGAGGAGGGAGTGGGAAATTGGATAAAGTGGGGAAAGCCTCTAAAGAAAATGGAATGATTGGCTCTTAGAGGAGGACAATGAGGGAGCAATTCATGAAGGGGTCATGGGGTCAAAAGAAAATCATGTTTGGTTTGTTTCTTTCCTTATGATGAGAGAGACTCAAGTGTTTTAAATTCTTTATGGAAAGAACCAGTTAAGAAAGTGATGATGAAGATATTGGAGGGAGAATGGAATTGATATTGGAGAAAGGCTGTAATTGGTTAGCAGCATCCCAAAGGATGGGGATGTATTAGAAATCAATGCTCAGGAAGAGGGTTATTTTTTATGTGGGGGAAAGGTCCTCTTTTGGAGTGAGACCTGAAGGGGAGAGCCAAGGATGGCTGCAGATTTTAGCAGCACCACTACTTTCCTCTTCTCTCTTGATACTCTTTTATTAATCTAAACGAAAATAGCATTGACATTTTGCACAGCTGAGACAAACCAAGTCTCAGGGGACAATGTGACTAAGCCAGGGTCTCTCTCTATGAAGTCAGATCCTGGAATTTTTTTCAAGTGCAATGTTCTTCCCTTCCCTATTTCTTTCACCTGGGTTTATATGACCAAGTACAAACTCTTAGCATCCTTAAGTCCTAAGTGCATATTCCCCTCTTAGCTCTTTTCCTTTGTGGTAATATCTCCTCAGGGATATACAATCAAGCTAATTCACCTGAAGTCTTTGAAATCAACCTTTCTACATTACTGTGTTTTTAAAAAATGCAAAAAGAAATGCTATTTTCTATGCTTGTGCCAGGAGACAATTTTAGAGTGAAAGACAATCAGCTCTGTGAGAGCCTCCAGGGAGCCTAAGTTTCTGATATAAAAAGGAAACTTCAGTTTCTCCCTATCTTCTGTGTTTAGGACTTCAGTTTTCTTTATTTTATTGCTACCAATCTGGAAAAAAGAAAAAAAAAACAAAAAAACCACCATGCAATTCTGGAAATAAGTGACTTAATTTCAACCTTAGAATAAAAGGAGAAATAAGGAGGCAGAAGGAGAAAATATCTGCAGGAAGAACAGAATGGTTATGGTTCAGAATTAAGGTAAGTTAGCAAAATCCTCTTATGGCAGGAGCTGAAATGGTAAGGTAAAGAACAGATGATTTTGGGTGCATGGAAGCTCATGGTAAAGGTTAGGAGGAGGAATGAAATGCACACTCAGCTCACTTCATCTGTATCTCATGTCTAGTCAAACCATGCAAGTCCAAAGTTAGCAAATGAATGCTGAGGGCTCAAGTTCTAAGTACAGTTCTAAACTTGCGGCTCTCTCAAAATAAGGACCAGTTGCTCTGCCCTTGCGGTACCTGGATCCCAGCAATAAGCCCCCTATAGTTGATTGAGAATGCAGAGCGGTAAACCAGTTGTCAGTCTATAGTCAGAAAAACAGTAAGTAAAAACAGGTTTCTCTTCCCTGGAGAATCAAACACAGAGCTACAAGAGAGTAATTTGCTACATTAATAAATAAAAGGGAAACAAATTGAAGATTTTTCTTTAAAACAGACACATAGGATTTTCATTGTTGATGCAGTGTTTATTATTTATGGGTCTTTGTGAGAATCAACTCTTTTGAGATTATCCCTGGATGTCAGACAAGACAGAGGGTAAGGCCTGTTCCCTGGATTTAAGGCAAATTTCCTCATCTGTGATACGGGATAACAGCATCTTTCTTACAGAGTTTGTGAGGATGGAGTGAGCCTAACTAAGGTCCTGGCACAGAGAGAACAGTTAAAAAGTTGCTTCTTTTCCTTCCATAAATGCCATAAACCATGCAAAACATTTATAGTTCTGTCATATTGCTGGAAAAAACTGTATGAAGAAAAAGGTGAACATAAGAGAAAGATTGGAAAAAAATAACCCCAAGAGAGTAAAAAAACACATAGCAAGTTATACTTCTTTTACATTTCTGAGAAGAGTTTTCCTTTTATCAGAACTTCTGATATAAGGTATATATGTTGTGATATATTCTAAAATAGGAACTAGGTGCTATTTCCCAAAGTGTCAAATCTTATATTTAAATGCTCCCAGCTTCTAAATTTCTCCAAAATTCTTTATCATCTGTTTGACTTTCCCTTAAGTTCCTGCATAACTTCAGCTCCTTACTTGCCTGTGACCTTGGGAAGTTTCTCATGGTGGTCTCTGGAAAGAGACTTTACAAAGCCAGACAGGCAGTGTGCTGCCTGTCTTAGTCCCACTGTTTCTCCACATCCTCTCAAGAACCCCTCATATAGGCAACATTATTATCCTCATTTTACAAAATAAGAAACCCACATTTAAAAGAACATTGCAGTAGGAGTAGACTTTGGGTGCACCTTGCCTGGTTTTTAATCCCAGTTCCCTACCTACCAGCTATGTGATTCTGAGCAAGTTGTTTGACCTCAGATTCCTCATCTGTAAAATGGGAATAACATTTGTAGTTATTGCACATGATTATCATAAATCTGAAAGAGAATAATACTTGTTAAGTTCTTATCACAGTAACTTTCACTAAGGGAACTTAGAATAAATATTAGCCATCACTACTGCTTTTAAAGATGTTTAGTAACCCACTTTTAGTAAAAAGCAGCACCTCCTATAAAAGCCATGTCAGCCTGTCTCCAGGGCCAAAGTTCTCCACCATTAGCATGTCCACACCTCACATCTTCTGTTATTTTATTAACTGAATTGAAGGCAAAATGCTATAGTCTTTGGAAGCTGATTATTGCAGCTTAAAAACTGATCAGAATTTTTTAAAGAAATTTCAAGCTGTCAAACTTCAAGATGTAAATAATTTATTCTTCCTAAAATTGAAATTGAAGGATGGATATATATGATTTGCAAATAAAAGTGCACATAAAGTGATTTAACATGAGTATCTCAGATAATGAAAATGGCAAGAAACTGTCCTTCCTTGCAAAGATAATGAACAATTTACAAGAGAAGTAAATACAAGCTGCTGCTCATTCAAGCCGTAACAATAATCTCCCTGTGGTAAAAAGGAACCTATTAGGGCTTGAATGCAGCATAGGCTAGGTGTTATGATGGATGACTCTTAAGAAGAGCTGTATTGGGAAGTGGGGAGCAGTTAAAGAGGAATAAAGAAACATAGTATTACTCAGTCATAAAAAGAAACAAAATTGAGATATTTGTAGTGAGGTGGATAGACCTAGAGTCTGTCATACAGAGTGAAGTACGTCAAAAAGAGAAAAACAAATACCGTATGCTAACATATATATGGAATCTAAGAAAAAAAGAAAAAGGTCATGAAGAACCTAGGGCTAAGACAGGAATAAAGACACAGACCTACTAGAGAATGGACTTGAGGATATGGGGAGGGGGAAGGGGAAGCTGTGACAAAGTGAGAGAGTGGCATGGACATATATACACTACCAAACGTAAAATAGATAGCTAGTGGGAAGCAGCCACATAGCACAGGGAGATCAGCTTGGTGCTTTGTGACCACCTAGAGGGGTGGGATAGGGAGGATGGGAGGGAGGCAGATGCAAGAGGGAAGAGATATGGGAACATATGTATATGTATAACTGATTCACTTTGTTATAAAGCAGAAACTAACACACCATTGTAAAGCAATTATACTCCAATAAAGATGTTAAAAAAAAAAAAGAAACATAGTATGAATAAGTTACCTCTTTCTCTGCTTCTGAATGGAAGAGGAAATAGCCACTCAGGAGAGGGGACTGGCTAATGTCCCCTTTCTGAAGGCAGATGCTTCAGGAGTATCCTACTGAGATTACAGAATGGGACAGTCTTTGTGCTTCTCTGAATTTTTGGAACCAAGAGTTTTAAGACTTTTGAACACCTAGGTGGAGGCCCTGCTTGTACTCAACACTTCTTTCTTATATTTCTTTTACCTCTTTTTCTAAGGGTGAGCTTGGTTTCCAAATCTGTGCTATTGTGTGATATTAGGAAAATCACTTCACTTCTGTGGTAAGGGTTGGGCAAAATGGGAGCACAGAGGAAAAGCAACTCTATCTCTCTAAGGATTTCAGAAGAAGGATCATTTCTGCAAGGTTCTTGCCTGTTGTGTGGGAGCTAGTTTAAGTGGAGGAGGAAGAGGGAACTGGGTGTGAAAGGGGAATGGTGAGAGGTGCACTGTGGAAAGGTACCTGGATAAAGAATGCAGCTTCCTGGCTCACTGCTTCATCCTTTCCTTGAAACATAGGGGTTCAGTGGTGCTTGGGAATTTGGAATTTTTCAGATTTTTGAAGCATAATATGGAACAAATGCCTTTTATTATATGATACCCTTGGTTGATCTGGACAGTGTCACATAATCAAACCAATATTTCTGCTTAGTTCTGCAAAGCAGGATAAAGAAAGAGTATAATTAGCTGTGTAAGAGTTCAACGTTGTTGAGTTCATCCAAGTTTAACAGTTCTCCTGTTAAGATAGTTTTCCTCACAAGCAATGCTTCTTCAGGGCATTTCCTTTGTGTCATAATTAAATTCTCTGTTTCCTTTGGTAATTGGCCTCTTCTTAATTCCCTGCATTTCTCTCTAATTTTCCTTAAGAATTTGGAAAGCAAATAGCAGATTTTGTTGTAGAATAAGAAGTGGACTGGCCCATTCCCCAGAAATCAACATAAGAACAAAGTCTTTTGGGTCTTCAAAATGTAACTGCTGCATTTTTTGTAACTCAGAGTCCATGAGTTTAGTTTCTAGCCAACAATTTCCTAATGTTTCAATGGGATTCCTTTGTTCCTTCTGTGCACCATCCCACCCCTGCATATACAAGCACTTATCAAGGGCCTGGTTTTATTGTAATCATCCAATTGATAAAACGGAATTTTCTAATGAGAGAATATTTTTAAATTTTTGTATTTTATCATTTCACTGATTTGAACAAGAGAGGATCCACTTAGCATTTTTACACGGCTAAACAATTTACCCAAGTGATTTGATTTTGTATAAGTGAGTTAACCTCTGACAGACACTCAGTTGTCTTATCTGTACAGTAGGGGCAGTTGCAATAACCTCGTGGAGATTAAATGAACTATGTCAGACACTTAATACATAGTTATTAAGGAAATAAAGTATTAAAATATTTTTATTGGTCGTAATAAGAGAATCAGCCAATGATCATGGGGAATCTGGAGCCATGGATCACATTTGATGTGTGCTTGTATCCAAGCAGGACTTACAATGATTAAATCAAATGTCAGGATTTTGAGGGATAAGAGGAAATTACAAACTGCAGAGAAGCCACCATCCCTCACCCTCAATTACTGGGGTTGGAGAAGAGGCATTGTTGAAACAGAGCAAAAAATTGCCACTAATCATATGCCCCAAGATACTTGAAGGATGTTTAGGAACATCCATCAACATCAAGGATCTAGTCCCAGACTCTATAATATGTCATTCCAAAAATAACAAAATAGTAATAAAACAATAAAAATAGATATTTGTTGAATTATTTCTAAATTTTTACATGCCAGCCCAGCACAGTTGTAACGTGTATACATATACATATTTTGTGTGTGTATGTGTGTATATTATACATATCAGTATAATCCTCCACAGAATTCTATAAGATAGATATTATTAATATCCCAATATACTTTAGGGAAGACTGAAGTACAGACAAATTATGAAACACGTAAGAAAAACTCCATGGGCAAAAACGTCAACATTCAACATGTAAGTCCAAATTCAGTCCTTGAATTTTCTGTACTTGCCCTGTCTATGTCCTTTGATATCTCTTGCTTCATTCTTCCAACTTGGTAGCTACTCTGATACTTTTTATAGAGCAACCTGCTTGACTGGTTCATAACCCCTCACCATGTTCTCTGACATGTTTTCTTTATCCCTGGCATGTTGCTTTCTTCTAAATTCATTCTTTTTTTTTTTTTTTTTTTTTGCGGTATGCGGACCTCTCACTGTTGTGGCCTCTCCCGTTGCGGAGCACAGGCTCCGGACGCACAGGCTCAGTGGCAATGGCTCACAGGCATAGCCGCTCCACGGCATGTGGGATCCTCCCAGACTGGGGCACAAACCCGTGTCCCCTGCATCGGCAGGCGGACTCTCAACCACTGCGCCACCAGGGAAGCCCCTCAGGTGCCTTTTTTATGGATGGAAAAGAAAGATTTGCCCAATTTAGGGTATCCACATCTCTCTAATTACATAGTCTTCAATGCTTACTTTTACCACTGAGCTTATAATACTACAATGAAATTGTCTACTTATAGCTACTTTCCCCACTAGTCTATGAGCAAGGGGGACCCTATCTTATTCATTGTTGTATGTTCAGTATCTTAGTCCCTGGCACATAACATGTGTCTAAAGAATGTTTGTCAAATTGAACTCAACTGAAGTGGGATGAGGGATGTTTGGAGGAAGGACCCTCCTCAAATTAAGTATATTATAAATTCTTGTAGGAATCCAGCTCTCACTGAGCCCTGAACATTAGTGTAGGTGCATACTTCTTAAGATCTATGACTCCAGGAATATCTGATGTAAACACTCAAATGTCAGTTATTCAGTGTCATGTTGATTGGTTTGCAAATTCTATGTGGTTCACACAGAGATGTCCTTCCCTTTCAGGGAGGTGGGGGTCCATTATTAAGCAACCTTTAATTTCTGCTCTCTCTAAATTCAACACATGGTTCCTCCTACATTGCTTCACCCATATGTTACTTTAAATCAAGCAATTCAGGCTGGTTCTGGTGTACAGGAATTAATAGATATGTGGCCTGGATTTTCTAGATGATTGGGGTTTTGAGAGAAGAAGTTGGAATTTTAGCTGGTCAGGATCAAGTCAAAAGGAGGTATAGAGACCTTTATTGACTGAGGTTTCTCTATGTATTTCCTCTTCTATAAGCTTTGTAAGCATAGATGACAAGCATGACATTGAAAAGTACTTACACAGAAAAAAGAAAAGAATAAGAGAATCATACCCACAGTGGGTGGGCTGGGAAGAGCTATCAGGTCTTGTGTCAACTTAGTCATCTCAACAGTACCTTCTGATGCCACAGTTTGGGGTTATCTGTGCCCATGTTCCCTTTCATTCCTTTGTTATCTGAGAGTTGACTATCCCTTTCAGTACAAACTCAAACTTTCATGAACCCTGATAGCCAAGGCTTGTTTCTAACATACAAATTAGATACCTGGGAGATTATTTTCTCTTCTACTTTTGAAAAATGCATCTCATCTTTTTTTTTTTTTGCCAAAAACAATAAGTTAAGGACAACCTCAAAACTGTCAGCTCTGATACAAATTTTGTCTTGACCCCCTAATGAGATTAAATTCAAGACCAATTAGCTCTTTCATGACTTCCACCTTTGATGGATGGCAGTAGTTGCTTTTTTCCCCCCACCAAAGGAATAAAATAAGAGGCAGAGAGCTGAAAGGGATAAAATAACTTTTGGATAGGAAACCTTCAGTGTCTACTGGTTTTAGTGTTTTCTCCAGGTAAAGTCATAGCATTTTTCTGATGGGAGAACCAGAACTTGGCCTTAGAGGACAAGTGGTGCTAACATCTACTGCAAATATAAGATAGCACTTCCATCATGAGGTGACTTGCTCCTCTGCGTGATAAGTCCCAGGCAAGCCTTCAGATGGCCGAAGTCTGTCTCTTATCTTTACTGTAACCTCACAGGAGACCTTAAACTAGAAACACTCAGCTAAGTCACTCCCAAATGCCTCACCCAAGAACACTGTGAGAGATAAAAATGTACTGTTTAAAGCTTCCATGTTTTGTGGTAACTTGTTATACAGCAATTGAAGCAACAATGCTTAAGTTTTCTTCTAAAGTGTGACATGAAGAACCCACACAATACTCTTTCTACAGTCAAAAAGAGTTAAAAGGATGGTGGTAAGATTGAAATTTCCTCCTAGGACAATGATTTAATCATTTCAGATAATTAAGCCTATTGTTTTCCTCAAAAGCATCTGAGATGTTGGATTATTGTGTTATCAACTCACTTTCTTCAGTTGACAAGCCCAATCAACTGATATTACAGAGAAAGCTTACATTAAGGGAAAGATCAAACTTTGTTGCACCAGTGAAAATTAGCTCTTTACCTTTTCCCTTGTGGATTTGTCTGTTCTGAACAGAATACCAAAACTTGTAGCTACTTCATTACCCTCAAAATTGTGTTACTGCAAAGGTATTTTTGTTCTCAGAGAGCTTCATCTGTCTAGAAAAAGTGTTTTTTCTTTTTCTCCTTATTTCAACCAGGAAGGTTTTTGGTTTTGCTTTTTTTTAATATTTATTTATTTTTGGCTGTGTTAGGTCTTCATTGCTGCATGCGGTCTTTCAGCTGTGGCGAGCGGGGCTACTCTTCATTGCAGTGCACAGGCTTCTCATTGCGGTGGCTTCTCCTGTTGTGGAGCATGGGCTCTAGGCACAGGCTTCAGTAGTTGTGGCACGTGGGCTCAGTAGTTGTGGCTCGCAGGCTCTACAGCACAGGCTCAGTAGTTGTGGCACACAGGCTTAGCTGCTCCACAGCATGTGGGATCTTACCGGACCAGGGCTCGAACCTGTGTCCCCTGCATTGGCAGGCAGATTCTTAACCACTGCGTGACCAGGGAAGTCCCAGGAAGTATTTTAATTTAGATGACTAGCTTCCATTTTAGCCATATCAAATACTATAAATGTTAACATTTATAGTATAGCTAATTATTTAATTAACAATGAACACATTGGTGATAACCGTAATATGTTGGGGTAAAGATAATAATGGTGATTTGATGGAAGCTCTGATAACATGCTAAGGGCTATTTAAAAGTCAGCAGGCCAGTTTGAAAACCACAAAAATATAGACTTAGAGGAAATGATTGTCTTATATGAGCCATAAAGGACAACTGTCTGAAAAGTAAAGCAAGTGTGTCAGCCAAAAAATATGACCAAGGAATTTTGACAGAAAGGTAATTTGTTCAGAATTCCCTTAGACATTCTACAATTAAGATAATGCCATTCAAAATGCCCTGAATTGGAATACAGAAAGCCCTGCAATTGAATTTCTGGTAAGATATTGAGACTGTCAGATTTCAGTTTCATGCTGGTATCATCAATCTGGGCTTTATTTATTAAAGTTAATCTGACTTCTTGTTCAAGTATTTCTGTCTCCTAGTAAACTGTGGGACCCTGAATAATACAAAGAATGCTTTATTCATTGTTGTTTTCATGCTACATTGTTGAACAAATAGAAGGCACTCAACGAATGTTAGTTAAAGTTAGAAAGAAGGCAGGGAAGGAGGGAGGAGGAAAGAAGAGAATGTCATCAAATAAGACATAAAATGCCTAGCTTAATAACAGAACTTGACATTGTTCTGTCATTAATTCATCAAATACTCACTGAGCACTTACAGTTTCTGAATCCAAGTAACAAAGAGAATTTTTCTAGTCTGACTCTTGAGTAGCTTACTGTTAGACAAAGGTAATAGAAAATAAATAAAAACAAAATCATGGTAGCATATGCTTAATTTTATAATAGAGATTTGATTGGAAGAACTTCATAGAAGTTACCAGGCATCAAGGCACAGAAGGATATTAGAGATGCAATATCTGAAAAGACAAAGAGGTAAGTGAGAGACTGAATTAATAACATATATATGGTAAATCGTTTTAGTTTCTTAATTGATTCTCTCCTATAAGAGACACAATTCCAAGAGTTGCTATGTGATTTTTGGTGGCTCTCTCCAGTATATGTGGATGGCTGCACATCATTTTTGTTGAGACTGACCCTATGACCTTCTGTGACCAATGGAAGGACAATGGATGTGACCTTGTCATACCCAGCTCCTGGAAACTACTGATCTATTTCCTTTTTTTTTTTTTTTTGTGGTACGCGGGCCTCTCACTGCTGTGGCCTCTCCCATTGCAGAGCACAGGCTCCAGACGCACAGGCTCAGCGGCCATAGCTCACGGGCCCAGCCGCTCTGTGGCATGTGGGATCTTCCCGGACCGGGGCACGAACCCGTGTCCCCTTCATCGGCAGATGGACTCTCAACCACTGCGCCACCAGGGAAGCCCTACTGATCTATTTTCTATCACTAAGGATTTGCCTATTCTGAACATTTTATATGAAAAGAGTCATACAAGATATGACCTTTTATGCCTGACTTCTTCCATTTAACATAATACTTTCATGGTTCACCAATGCTGTAACATGCATCAGTACTTTATTCCTTTTTATGGTGGAGTAATATTCCATTTTACAAATTTTTAAGTATTTTTTATTCATTCCTCAGTTGATGGACATTAAGGTTGTTCCACTTTTTGGATGTTATGAATAATATTGCTATGTATCTGTGTGTAAGTTTTGTATGGATGAATGCTTTCATTTCTTTGGGGTATATACGTAGACACCTAAAAGTGCAATTTCCAGGTTATAATAGTGACTCTATATATAACATTGTGAGAAAATGCCAAAGTGTTTTCCAAAGTGACTGCAAAATTTTTCATTTTCAGTAGGAATGTATGAGGGTTCCAAATTCTCCAGATGCTCTCCAACACTTGTTATTGTTCATCTTTTTGATTATATCCATTCTAATGTGCATGGAACAATATCTCATTTTTGTTTTGATTTGCCTTTCCATAGTGACTAATGATGTTAAGTGCACGATGTGCTTCTTGACCATGAGCATATCTTCTTTGGGAAAATGTCTATCCAGGTATTTACAGATTTTTTAATTTGGTGATTTGTCTTTTAATACTTGGGTGTTAATTGTTATTTTTATATACTGAACACCAAACCCTTAACAAATATATGATTTTCAGATATATTCTTCAATTTTGTGAGTTGTCTTTTCATGTTCTTGACATTATCCTTTGAAGCACACGTTTTTAATCTTGTAGCCTAACTGGTCTTGTATTATTTTTTCCTTTTGTTGTTGATTCTTTTGGTGTCATATCTAAAAATTAATTGATTAATCCAAGGTCAAAAAATGTGCTTCCTTATTTTCTTTAAGAATTTTGTAGTTTTAGTAGTTACATTTAGGTTTTTGATCTATTTTGAGTTAATTTTTGTATGTAATGTGAAATAGAACTTCACATTCATTTGCATGTGAGTATCCAATTGTGCCAGAATCATTTGTTAAAAAGATTTATTTTCCTTAGTGAATTGTCTTGGAAGCCTTAATAAAAATCAATTGACCCTAAATACTATTCCACTGATCTCTATACCTATTTACATACTCTACCAGTACCACACAGTCTTGTGGTTACTATAGCTTTGTAAAAAAATTTGAAATTGCAGAGTGTGAATCCTGCAACTTTAATCTTATTTTTCAAGATTGGGCAATTCTGGTTCTTTTGTTTTTATATATGAATTTTAGGATCAGCTTGTCAATTTCTATTGAAACAACAGCTGCAACTTTGAAAGAAGTTGTATTCAATCTCTGGAGCAACTCGGGAATTATTGCCCTCTTAATAATATTATGTATTCTAATCCATGAATATGGATGTCATTCCATTTATCTAGATTTTTAAAAATTTCTTTCAATGAGTTTTTGCACTTTTCAGTGTACAATTCTTGCACCTTTTGTGCTACATTTATTTCCAAGTACTTTATTCTCTTTCATGCTATTGTAAATATATTTTTTTAATTTAGATTTTTATAGCTATCGTATAACAATATAGCTGATTTTTATATTGATATTTTCAATGTTGCTGAATTTGTTTTCAGCTCTAATAGTTATTTTGCAGGTTCTTAAGACCATAAAAAATAATGGCTTCTGAAAATAAATATAGTTTTACTTCTTCCTTTTTAATTTGGCTGGCATTTTTTTTCCTTGCGTAATTACCTTGCTAGAACATCCAGTACAAGGTGGAATAGAAGTTGTTAAGGCAGAAATCCTTGTCTTGGTCCAACATAGTTGAGAAAGGTTTAAGTTTTCCACCATGATGTTGGCTGTAGATTTCTCATAGGTGATTTTCTGGATTTCCTACAGCTCAATTTTTACCTTTATTGAATTATTTTTATATACACACAGCAAGAGATGTTGACAATAACACAAATGCCACCCTGTTCCACCAGCAGATAATTGAGGGCTTTTCAGTTGCTCGTTACCACCTTGGCTAGTGAGTTTAGTGTGTCTTCTTGGTCTTGGAGCCTAAGAAAAGTCCAAGTTATTGTGCACTGACCAGGCCATTACACAGGGAGTGCAGGATGAGAGGAACTTCAGTTGGGGAGGACAGATCCAGCAATGTTTGAGTCCGCCTTCTGTCACCACAACTGTTCTGATTTGTATCCCAGTGTTTTTGTGCCATACACAGCAGAGGTTTCTGCAGGAATGAGGAGAGGTAAAATGCATGTTCCCACACTCCTCCCATTTTATGAAACTCCTAAGATTGGAGATGCTCTTGTCCAATGATCCAGGGTGAGGACTACCCTGGTATATCTACCCAGGCTATTTGTTCAAGTCCTGAGGCTACAACTTCCACAGGAATCCACTGCACCTTTTGCTCCATCCAAACGTTTCAGCTCTGGTTGTGCAACCTAGGAAGGGAGGTCACATACTGAACAAATATGACATATTCTATAATATTGCCCACATGTACCTAGCGAGCAGAAGTCCCAGGTTCACCCAGGGAATCCTAGAGCCTTTATATTCTGTTGTGCCTCCACCATGATATGGTGTACTTTGATGCCAACCCTGCATTGTGCAAACTAACAGGCAAGTAACACCTGTTGCTCATAATCAGGAATAGCAGTCCCAGAATGTCAATGATTTCCACTACTCTGTCTTCTAGCTTGCTGATCTATTCCTCTGCATCATTTAGTATACTGTTGTTTCCTTCTAGTGTACTTTTTATTTCAGTTATTGTATTCTTCATTTCAGTTTGGTTGTTATTTATATTTTCTAATTTTTTGTTAAAAAACTTCTGATTTCTCTATCTGTTCATCCATTCTTCTCCCGAGTTCTTTGATCATCTTTCCATCATTACCTTGAACTCTTTCTTGGGTAGATTTCCTATCTTCACTTCACTTAGTTCTTCTGGTGTTTTATATTGTTCCTTATTTTGGAACATGTTCCTCTGTCATCTCATATTGCCTAACTTGCTGGGGTTTTTTTATGTATCTGGTATGTTGGTTATGTTTCCCAACCTTGGAGAAGTGGCTTTTTGTAGGAGATGTACTATGCATCTCAACAGCACACTCCTCTCTGGTCACCAGAGCTATATGCTCTAGGAGTGCCCTCAATGTGGGCTGCGTTGGTACTTCTGTTGTGGTGAGCTGACTACTGTGGGCAGTCTGGTAGGAGTTGCTGGCACCTGGTTTGGTTGGTTGCCAAGTCCTGCCTTGTGAGGAGGCTGCCAGCCACTGGTTGGCAGAACAGGGTCATGAGGAAGCTGGCTGAAAAACCCTGAGGGGCCCCAGAAGTAGTGTTAGTTCACTGGTGGGCAGAGTCAGGATCCAGGAGACCTCGAGGATGATGCCCTCCCACCAGTGGGTGAAGCCAGGTCCTGAGATTAGTGCCAGCAAACTGGCAGGCAGAGCCAGGTGCTGGGGTCTAGCTGAAGGACCCTGTGATCCTAGAGCTGGTGCCAGACCTGTGGTGTGTGGAGCCAGTTCCTGACACAGCTGGTTGTGGGGTTTGTGGTGTCCCAAAGCTTGTATTGAAGTGTGATGGGTGAGGCTGAAGGCCAGCAGATCCTGGGGCTGGTGCCTGCTCATTGGTCATTGGAGGTTGGTCCTGGAGTCTCTGGCTACAGGGTCTTGGGGGTCCCAGGTCTAGTACCTGCACAGTGGTGTGTGGGGCTGGGTCCTGGTCTCCCTGATGGGCAGGGCCATGTCCAAGGGTGGCTGGGGGCACAGGAGGTCTTTTTTATTTTAATATTTATTTATTTATTTATTTTTGGCTGCATTGGGTCTTATTTGCAGCATGCAGGATCTTTTCATTGTGGCTCACGGGCTCTTCATTGTGGTGCACAGCCTCAGTAGTTCTGGTGTGTGGGACCTCTAGTTGTGGTACGTGGTCTCAGTAGTTGTGGCACACGAGAACTAAGATCCCGCCACATGTGGGATCTTAGTTCCCTGACCAGGGATGGAACCCACGTCCCCTGCATTGGAAGGTGGATTCTTAACCACTGGACCACCAGGGAAGTCACTCAGGAGGTCTTAAGGAAGATGGTCTGCTGGTTGCTGGGGCTGTGTGCCTACCCTGTTAGGTGCTTGGCCTGAGGTGTCATAGTACTGGTACCTCTATGCTGGTAGGTGAGGCAGGGCTGGGTCCTCAGTCTAATAAGCTAGAAAGAGGATTCCAAAATGGCACTTTCCAGCACCAGTGTCCACATGGTAGAAGGAGCTTCCAAAAATGGCTTCCCCCAGTGTCTGTGTCCCCAGGGTGAGCTCCAGTTGCCTCCTGCCTCTCCAGGAGACTCTCCAAGACCAGAAGGTGGATCTGACCCCAGATCCTTTTAAATTACTGCTTCTTCCCTAGGTCCCAGAGTGCATGAGATTTTGTATGTGCCCTTGAAGAGCAGAGCCGCTATTTCCTACAGCCCTCTGGCTTTCCTGAATGTAAGCTCCACTGGCCCTCAAAATCAAATGTTCTAGGGGCTCATCTTCCTAAGACAGAAGCCCTGGCCTGGGGAGCCCAATATATGGTTCAGACCCGTGGCTCCTTTGAGAGAGCCTCTGCAATTATAGTTATTCTTTCGTTTGTGGGTTGCCCACCCTGGGTCATGGACCTTGACTGTACAGTGACTTTGTCCTTCTTATTTGTCTCATTTTGGTTCCTTCTTTGTATCTTTAGTTCTAGAAGGTCTTTTCTCATAAGTTCCAGTCTTTCTCATCAATAGTTTCTCTGTAAGTAGTTGTAATTTTGGTGTATGAATGAGAAGGTTAGCTCAATATCTTCCTACTCTACCAGTGAATAGAGTATTAAAGATGTATTTCAATTAAAATTAGGTTATTAGGGTGGACCCTAAACCAATATGACTAATGTCCTTGAAGAAGAGGAAACTTGGACACAGACATGTACATTGAAAAGACCACGTGAAGACACAGGGAGAAGAGAGCCCTCTATATACCAAGGAAAGAGGTCTCAGAAGAAAGCAACCATGTGAACACTCTGATCTCAAATTTATAGTCTCCAGAATTGTTAGAAAATAAATTTTTCTTGTTTGAGTTACCCAGTTTATAGTTTTTTCTTATGGCAGTCCTAGCAAACTAATACTGGTACCTGCTATCATTCTTAATATAGGTATTAATAGCTATATATTTCCATCTAATGTCTGCTTTCAATGTAGCTCATAAATCTTGATATGCTGTGTTTTCAGTTTTATTCAGCTCAACATAATTTCTAATTTCCCTTGCGATTTCTTCTTTGACCCTTTGTTTATGTGGGAGTGTGTTGTTTAATTTCCACACATTTGTGTATTCCCTAAATTTTTATCTGTTGTATTCTCTAATTTCATACCATTTTAGTGGAGGAATATACTGTGTGTGATTTTAATCCTCCTGAAGTTATTGATTTTTTTTTATGGGTGAATGTATGGTCTATCCTGTAGAATAGTCCAAGTGTACCTTCAGCACTTGGAATGCAATCTTGTCTTCTGACCTTCATATATTTTGAACACAGTACAGACATGTTATCTCTCACCTGAGCCTCTCTACCTGCCCTTATCTCTGCACAGTGTTTTCTTCTCTTCATTATAATCTTTATCTAATTCCAGCTAGTTTTTTTTCTGTTTTTGCTAAGGTATCGCATCTTCAAAGGAGTGTTCCTTATCCCCTTACCTCTACCCAAATTTGTCTATGCTCTAATAACAAACATTTTGTGCATACCCATATTCTAGCACTTTCCATTTTGTATTTTCATTGTGTGCTTGTCTTTCTTTTGGAGACAGAAAGTAAGTCTTATTCAGTTTTATTAACAACTAGTAGTGCTTGTCATGTATCAATAATGTAATAATTATTTTTGGATGGAAGGATGGGAAAAGGACCACTGTTGTTCACTGAAACAATTTTGTAGCTGTACAAAGTAGAAAGATTAGAGTAGTTAATGTAGTCAAATATTCGTGGCCAACATACAGACTGTTTTCTGCTCTTTCAGTATATATTTATTCCCTAAGTGTGAGTTTATCTTTGAAAGTTATTTCTCAAAGTGTGAGCAATAACTCCCTTAAGAAAATATTTCTTCATAAAATGTGTAAGATACATGAAACTTTTATAACTGCTATGGCAGTAGACAGAGTGCTACACTAGAAATATAAGAAGATTATTCAAAGATGGGCCATTAAGTGGAGCACAGTTTGAATTATCTAAGGCTGATGACATGAATATCTTTGTAGACTTAAAATAAAACAATAAGTAATATATTGTGTGAACATAATTAGCTATTATCATATTCTTATAATGTTAACTTACATCAAAGTACTTATAAAAATTTATTCAGATTATCCACATTTGTAAATTCCTCTTTCTTACGGGTTGTTTCCTTTTTTAAAAAAATTGCCAATACATGAAAATAGATATATTTAGAATTTTAGGGTAAGTTTTGTTTATAGCGTGGATTTTTAATGATAAACTCTTTAAAGTGGTACTTATCTTTTGAAGGTTATTTAAAACACTCTATCACTCTTGGTAAACAGTCTAATTGCTAGCAAAATGGTTTTATCAATTAAACTGGAAGCTATAAAATATCCTATTTGCACTTTGATTTTATGTCTTTGTAATTTGCCCTCTAATCTCATTGACCACTCATTTTCAGTATCTTTCACTCTTTTCTCAGGTCTTTAAAGATTTAAATGTTTTAGTATTTAGTTCTTAGACCTGTTCTTTGTTGTCAACTTTCACTTTAGGTTACCTCATCAACTGAATGATTTTATGTGCCTTAACCTTGATGATTCCTAAATGTGTATTTCAAGTCCTGACTTCTCCCAATGAACTTCACACTAAATTATCTAACTGTCTATGAGATCTATCGAATGTCTAATATACATCTCAAACTTAAGATTTCCAAAACCCAGCTCTTCTTTTCCACCTACACGCAAATCTTCTCTGTCTCAGTTATTCCCATCCCAGTAAATAACAAATCTAAACTTTAGAAGGCATGTGGGTCAAAAACTTAAGTAATTTTTGAATAATTCCTCTCTCTACATTTATAGATATCCACCACAAAGCAACTGCTCTTAGCTTTAACTTCAGACTTCCCTTCGCCAACCAATTTCTATAATATTCTTTGTAACCAACCAAGAACAAGCACCACCATTGCTCACCCATCCCACTACAATAGCATCCTAGTTATCTTTTTACTTCAACCATGATCATCTCTCTCATAATATACACACACAAACTTTTCAACATCACTACATGACTGAGACTTTTAAATTTCAAAACTGTTGGAATCTTCCAGTGCTAACCTTTTTTCACAAAGAGAAAAATTTTAATTTTTACAATGTTCTACAAGGTGCCACGGTTCTTAGTTTACTATAGTAACCTTGCTACCCCATATACTTCTGCCCCAGGCTGTTCCAGCATCTCAGAACACAATTTTATGGGATCTCATTGGCTGCAGAGATTACTTTATGGAGAATTAGCACATTTACATGACTAAGTTTTGCTATCCTAGAATGAGCTGTATGTATTTTCCTGTTTTTCTTTTCTAAATATGTTTTAGAGAAAAGTTGTATAGTTTTTTTCCCACAAATGAATCTGTACATTTCTTATATTTCTCTCTGTGTTTTATTTTTTATATCTCTAGCCTTTGTTATTATTCTTAATGTGCACTTAATGTCTTTTACAATTATGTTTTCTAATTAATTATTATCTGACTATATCAGGGTTTTTCAATCTTGGCACAATTTAATATTTTGGGCCGATAATTCACTGTAGAGGCAGGCTGTTCTGTGCATTGTAGAGTGTCTAGCAGAATCGTTGGCCTTTATACAATATATGGTCAGTAGCATTGTCCCGACTGTGATAACTAAAAAATGCCTCCAGATATCTTGTGAGGCACAGAATTGCCCATGGTTGAGAAGCACTGATCTTTATGAAAGTACAGATGGGTTCTTATGTGCTGCATGCAGCTCATTCTCATTTGGTCTAAATATTTCCCATGTTCCATACAATCTTAATTGGTTCTTAATTTGAAAACTTATGGGACCTAACATATTTGCTATAAGAGATAGATATGCCAAGAGATTTCCTCAGAGCCTCACATACATTAAATCCATGATTCCCAGTAATCATAAGTCTACCAGTTTATGTGCTTTAGCCAGCACTAAGTAATTGAAAGTACAAGGGCATTGGGGACCTATAACCTGGGTGTGGTTCTTAACTCCACTGTCTAGTCAGTATACAGTTTCATAGGCATAATTTAAACTCTTTATGTCTTCATTTTCTCATCTGTAAATGGGAGGTGGAAGCAGCTGCTTTACACAAGTGTTCTGAAGTTTAGTAATGATATATGTGTGGTCCAGAACACATTTTAGACCAATGTATGTGGCAATTAGGAACTCTTCATAAGGCCTAAGGGCGGGACTGCAGAGGTGGAAAATAAATATTCCTTGATCAACACTGCACTGGGTAGTGAATTATATTTACCATTTTACTGAGTGCTCTCTCTAGGGATTATGGAAAACTGAATTTTCAAATGTGTGATATCTAGACCCTGTCTTTAAGAAGTTCACTGACAGGTAAAAAGAGACATAGTGACAGTACAAGGCAGTCTGCACATAATAAGTAAATGAATTATACTAATACAGGGAACAGATTCAGAAGGGTGATATTTCTGTGATGCCTCATCTCAAGAGTAAGAATTGATGTGATAAAAATGATTATCCTTATGTACAATATTAATTTGGTAAAATAATAATTGGTTTACAATTCCAAAATTTCCATCAATAGTCCACATCTCTGGAAATTTCCTTTTGGGGTTAGCTATTTGTATTAAGTGATGAATCCTTTTAACCAAACTTAAAAAAAATACCTTGGAGGGACTCATATAAGTTGTTTCTTCCTTAGTCTGCTAAACAGCATAAAATAATTAACCAGAGAGTTAAGAGGGATTTGCAATTGTTTGGCAAAGTTAGGATTAGCAGGACATGAAAAGAAAATAAACATCAGCTGGCCTAGAGCTACTACCTCTTCCTGAAGCCCCAGATTTGATAAGGGGAAAGAGCTATAATTTACAGCAGGAATTAATTTATTCACCAAATAATAATTTTTAGAAAAAAATTCAGAATATTTTACATGATTCTTTTGTTGATAGTTGATCAAAAGTAGGCCTTCCCATGCCAATACACAAATCCAAGAAATCAGACTTCAGGAAAAGAAAAAGAAAAAAAAAAGTAGATACACTGTCTTCTTTAAAGTCATCACTTTTTTTTTTAATTAAGAAAATGAGACCCAGAGTGATGAAATGACTTGTTCATAGTAACATACTTCTTTTCTTTTAAAGCAAAAGTTAGAACACATTTATCCCCACACTTAGCCAGTGTTTTTTCTATTATATTTGCTCCTTTTCCATATACTTCACTTTGTCATTTTTTTTTTTAAATGAATGGTGCTTGGATCAGTTCCAGAGGCAAATGCACCTCCAGCTCCATTTCAGGAGTCCATCCTGTAATTGTAACACCTGATCTCTGTCCCAGTGCCTGAACCCAATCACTGGAGATAATTTGAGTCGACTGAAACTCCTCAAGTCAGCCATTGACCCTCTTCATTCACAGTAGGCCACTGTGATAGGCAAGGTTGGCCACTGCCACTTTAAATTAGTGGTTTATCTTGAGTCCTGGAGAATGAAAGTCCTTTCAGGGGGAAAGGATGATGAATCACATGGCAGGGAACAAATGTAACTGTGATTAATGGGACATTACACAACAACAAAAAAATAGAGCCAACTGTGCACAGAGATAACTGGAACCACAAAGACTAACTTATTGTCTAAGTTGATGTAATTAACTTCAAGCCCCTTCAGAGCTTGGCTGGCTGATTCTGGTGAGCCTTTCCATTGTGCTGGTAATAATGACAAAATTGTGGCTCCTTAGTTCAAATACTATCTTATTAAGGACTATTTTTCTCCAATGCTTGGCACTGATAAAATGTCCAAGACTAAGATATGGCAATTTGAAGTAGCACAATTATAAGCAACTGTTCAGATTCATCCAACTTTCCCTTTTTCCCAGCGAAGACAATGGAAGACCACTCATCTTATGATATATGAGCTTCCTCAAATATATCAATGCAGAAGGGCTTACTGATTATCTTTTTTTTGTTTCTTTTTGGGGGGGTTGTTCTTAGTTAAAAGAAAAGAAGTTTTTAGAAAATGTCATGTTACAGTAACTGTGATGAAGAAAGATTTCTGTTTTCTCATCATGATCCAGTAGCATAACTTATCCTGTCCATGCAAGTATGTTTCTCTCATTCATAGTAAATAAGTAATTGCTTTGTCTTTTAGAAGGAATGGCTGGCTTGAATACTTAAGAGAAAGTATTATGGAGAGAAAGTATTATGGATTCAGAAATTATCTTGCACACTTTAAATAAAGAATATTAGCATTATGTATATTTTCATCCATTGAAATCTTGTCCACATTCTTCAGTTAGCAACGTTGGAATGAGATTCTGCATTTAAAAATGCTTGCCAACCTCCTTGCAAAAGTTGGAGGCTTCCCAAATATTTGATACCTGCTTCTTTTCATATTTTTGGAATTGTTTGTCTACTCCCACAAGCTAACAGAATAGCAAATACTTCCTCTAAAATTCTGAGATATGATATATTCAGATCACCAATTTTTTTTCCAACTGCCAAGTGTGTTTTTCTCCTCCTGACTTTGAAATTATAATAACATCTCATAATTTATAGTGTATTTATCCTTTACAAATAACATTAACCTAATTGATTCCATCAGGATAGATGTTAGAGAGCAGAGGTGTGGTATGAGTGAAAGAGTATGGACTCTGGGGTGACCTATCTACGTGTGACTTTTAGATCACTTAATTGTTCATATGAGTATTAAGTAACTTATTTTCTCTGAGTCTCATTTTCCTTGTCCATTAAAAGCAGGTAATAATATTTACTTCATAGAAGTTTCTGAATACTGAAAGAGACCTTGTATGCATGGTATGCTATGAAATCATTCAACTATTTCTTTCCACTATTCCCACCCTTTCTTTACTGGAAGAAAGCATTATGTTTTATTTATCTTTGTGTTTCCCGAGAAAAGAGAAAAAAAATGAGGTAATGTAGCTTTTATTAAGAACATTCCGCAAGTCAAGTTCTGTTGTAGTTCATTTCATATACATCAGATTATTCAAAAGGTATTATCTCAATTTTTGCAAGTAAGGAAAGCAGATGTTGGGAATATTAAATAAATGATTAAAAAAGTGTCCAGGCCAGTGCTTTAAGTTTAACAAATGATTTCTGAAATGAAACATGAAATGCAAGTATGATGAGACACCATGGGTGAGCATTCTCTAATCTGTATATCACTCAGTGTCCCATGCCAAGCTTCAGAACAGGCCCTAAGTCCTGCATATGCAGGCAGCTCCAGCCACATGTGCAGTCCTTCAGCCTTAGTTCTACCTGCTTCATATCCATTCTCCACTCTTCTTCATTGAATCAATTTCACTCAGCTATTGACCCTACTGCCATCAGTATTCCTCCTCATTCTTCAACTTCCATAGTAGCCTCTTTGCTCTTGATAATGACCATCATTCCCCCAGGTATAACTTTGATTCCTATCCGTGATTCTGGTCTTCACCAACTCTCTGCATCAATGACTGCTACAAACATCTTTCCAAACTTGAGTTGCTTTGGCAATCCTCTTATCATTACTTCCTCTTTTGTTAGGCTCACACCTAGTGCATCTTGTTCAGTTAAAAAGGAAATAGTGTCAAAGAAAAATTATTCAGTGGCACTTGTTAAAGCATAGTTTGAAAGACTTTATTCAAGGGAGGACCATCATGGTAGAAATAGGGACCATTGTGTTGGAATTTTACAGTGATGGAGAGAGTTTGGACTCAACTCTGAATACAGCATGTGCAAGTGGGAATTTATGGCCAAGGATTAGGGTGGAGGTCAGTGGATGGAAAATTAGTTAGAGGAAACCTCAGGAGTAAGGAGGATTCTGGTTTAACTGATCTAACAGGATTCTTGCTGAAGGCATGCAGGGTGATCAGACTTCATCTAGGGGATGGTGGAGGTGAGAAACCCAGTCAGATATTGAAGATAATTTGATATTGAGTGTGGGAGTTCTGGTTAAACTGACTAATCAGGATTCTTGCTAAAACAGGACAATGCAGAGAGGATAACGGAAGTCCAAAAGTCAAGCCTAGTTGAAAAAAGAGTTCAGGGAAATATGAGTAGAATTTGCTCAATGAGAGAATCTTTGTCTCTAGACAAATGAATGAATGAAGTGAAACAACAATGGTTTGCTTCAAGTTGCAAAGTTAGTTATGGGACCAGATCTATTTTCTGCCTTAGCCTGAACTATGGCCATTTCTACTAGACCACTGCTTTTCAACAGGGGGGTGATTTTACCCCTCACAGGACATTTGGCAATATCTGGAGATATTTTCTGGTTGTAATGCAACTGGCATCTAGTAAGTAGAGATCAAGAATGCTGTTAGAACATGCTACAATGCACAGGACACCTCCACAAACAAAGAGTTATCTGGACTCAAATGTCAGCAGGGCTATGGTTGAGAAGTCCTACCCTGGATTAAAGTACTGAATCATGAGGAAGCAGGAAGGAGTCTCCCTTGTGATTTTACTGCTTTTTATACATGTGAGAACAGCTTTGTAGAGCTATGATTAAAAATGCGTGTCATGAGCTAAGAGTTCTATTTACATATTTCCTATTGATTTACTTTGTGGCTTCCTATTCATCACTTTATTCCCAATTACAAACATTTACTGAAAAGCCCAGGCATGTCACTATAAAGGAGGCATTAAGGAAACAGAGGTTTTCTGTATCAGCACTGACCACTTGTGCACCTCTGTAGATACTATTCACCTCAGTGTTCATTTGCCCTTTGCAGATACAAAAATAAATAAATAAATTCTCCAATTTCCCATTTATGTTATGGCTATAACATCCAGAGTCGGTATCTAAGTGTTATTGGTCAAGTATTAAATAATGCAATATAAATTAATAATGTATTGTAATAAAATGTTCTTTATCACCATTTTATTTATACTGCTTTATTAATCCTTCTTTTGCTTGTTTTATTTATTATTTTCTTTCTGTCAGCCACCTGGCCCCAAATGTTGCACTAATTACTTAACCAAATCTCAGTTACTCTCTCACGTCTTTCTAGCTTATTTTTCTTCTCGTTTCTCAGCCTTAACTCTTTTATCTTAATCTTAGGTTGGTATTTTTTGTTATCTTTTTCATCTCCTCTTCAATTAGTCTGTTTTCTCTCCTTTTCCACTAAATCTTTTCTACTATCTTAAAAAAAAAAAGTGTCCCCAGAGCGTTATAAAAAAAACAGAGGGAAATGGAAAAAAGGCAGACAATTGCCAAACTCATAGCTATTTTCTTTCATTCTCTTCTGTAAAATTACTAATCATATTTCCAAGGAATGGACAATGGTGACAGCCAGACAGCCCATACCTTAGGGAAAAGGTAGACTTACACAAACCACAGACCCCTCAGAACATGGAGCATAAGGCTATGAGGCTGGTGGTAGGAAATGACTTTGAGATTCAATTGAACATTTACTCATTAAACTGTAAACATGAAAGTCAATCTTCCCATTGCTGGGTTCCTCACTGCCTTCAGAATAAGGCTGTTGATTGTTTGGCTCTTATCTCTTTATTCTCTTCATTTATATCTTGGACCCAAATGCCCTTCTCTGCAGCCAGTTGAGACACCTGGTGTTCCCTGAATGCACCATGTTGGTTTCATGTCCTTATGTCTTTACATCCAGCATCCTTCCTATTAGGAGGACTCCCTTTTCCTGGTTCTCTGCCTGGAACATTTCTGTTCATCTTTAAATATTTAGCTAAGAAAAGTCCCCTTCATTGTGTTTCCATATATTGCATACTGATCTTAATTATCTGAATGTATTTGTCTGTTGTTTTATTTTCTGTACTATGTTATAAATTTTTAGTGGGGGTTGGGGTTGTGACTTTTGCTTTTTCTCTCTAACATCAATCACATGATTTTGCTCAGTAGATGGACAATGAATGGCAGCTGATTGAATAATTGGTTGGAAAGAAAATATGTGAAAATTACCAAGAAGAAGGGAGGTCCAAATGGGATGCACTCTTGGTGTACAAATATCACAGGAATGGAAACAACAGCAATACTAATTTGCCACAAAATACTTTTAAGTGCATGGGAAAAAATGATATACCAACTAGCTAGGAATTATGGGAAGAAATGTCTATCATTTATTTTTTTTCATTTTGAACACTTGGACTTATAATCAGTCATCTCTTTTTCTGGTTAAATAAAATCATTTCCTCCTTTAAGGTAATTTCATTATAACTATTAAATATGTATCTTCTAAAGGGAATTAGAACTAAACTCTACATATGTATATGTAAAACTTATTTATTGCATGAGCTACACTTGTACCACTTTATTCTTTCTGACCAATGTCTTTCCAAAGCACCTTACCTGAGTTGTTTTTCCCCAAACTTGGATGATACTAAAGTTAAAAATAAGTTATCTAGTTAAATTCAAGTAATTAAAAAGAGTTTATTAAAGGCAGTCCTCCTCAATATACTATCAAACCACATATTCAATTTTAAAAAGCTTAGGGAACCCTAACTTAAATCAGAAAACTTGAGATGGGGAAGGAACTATTTTTTTTTCCCTCTCTTTTTCATTCATTTTCTCCTCCAACTCGTCACTGCTGTTTTGGGTTCTTTCTGGGTAGGAATAAATAAAGGTACAAGAGTTAAGGGAGAGAAAAATCTTTTATGGATTTAAAATTTTTAATTTGGCCCAGGTGTTCTTTGTATGTGGCTAATTCCCTTCTTTTGTGCTGTTTTATTTGAGAGGGAGTAGTTATTTGAAGTGCCTATATAATTTCTCTCAGTTCCAGTTTTCTTGGTCTAGGTAATGACTCATTTCAGCCACTTACTTCTTAACTTTCAAACCCTCTCTTCCCATCATCCTTTCCATTGTTGGGTCACCTTACCCATCCAGTCTGCTTTCTTGGATGAATTCCTCTAGACCACTCTGTCTACCTCCCTTCCACAGGGTGCCCATATGTCCCAACTTGAAATGTCTTGCTATACTTTCTTGTCACAGGCTGTTCTCAATGTACCCCATGTCTCCTCTATGCTGCTGGCAGAAAAGACTTCTCAAAGCAAGTGTCAAGTGCCATTTGCTATGTCCCTCTTCTTCCTGGCAACATGCATCAAGCTTTCTAAATGGTCACTTCGTTTGAGTAACTAGACTACTTCTCACCTGATCTTCCATATTGGTATTGGCTGATGGACCATGGTACTCTGGAGATTAATTTCAAAGAAATCTTTCCATCATTATAAGTCATTGCTGTTTTTGCCCTTGGCTGCAAAGAGATTTTCTTATCACTGGCTCTGCTCCTTAATCCTACCACAGAATGACCTGGCTGGAACAGGTTATCCTTTGCTTGTAACCAGAAACAAGCATCTTTTGTATTTTAAGTGGCACCAGCGTAAGATGTCAATCTGAGCTCCTGCTGATACCTTAGAAAGGCAATGTTCCTCTTTTTAGGCTTTTAGCTTGACAGAGCCTTGTGTGTTGCAGGGTGGTCAATAACCTATAGCAAACAGCGACATTTTTTACTACTGCTAAAAAGACTAAGTATCTGTTAGCATCTGCTGCATAATAAACTCTCCTAAAAGTTATGGCTTAACAAAACAACCACTGGCTCACAATTCTGCAGATTGGTAATTTGGACTGGGCTTGGCTGGGTGACTTTTCCAGTCTGTTAGGCTCATTTGTGAAGCTGTGATCAGCTACCAGTTTTGCTGGGGCATCTCAGTAGAATAACTGTCCCTGCTTCATATGACACTGCATGCTCTAGCATGTTAGGATAGATGTCTTCACATGCTAATGATAAGGATGTAAGAGAAAGCAGGACGAGAGTAGATGCACTCAAGTCCCCTTGATCCACATTGACGCTTTCACTGCATTCTCTTGCCAGAGCAAGTTACAAAGCTAACCTGGGTTTTAGAGGAGTGGAAATAGATGTTCCTTTGTGATAGGGCATGGATACAGGAAGGGGAATCATTTTAGCCATTCTGTAAGCAATCTATTATAGATGGTCCAATGTATCTCTCTTTACACTGTGCCAATATCCATACATCCGTTCATCACTGGTGATGAAATCTACAGGCTGGAAATTATGAATGGGCAGGTAATATGAGAAGTAAAACTCACTCAGATCATCTATTGGATCATTTAACAAAATAGGGAAGTAAAAGCTCAAATGGAGGGTTAAAATCTAACAATTTCTAATGTTCTGTGGTTGTATATTTTTGTGAGTCCAGTTTTGAAACAATGAGATCTTGAATTTTGTTTTATGGTTATTATGTTACTATTTTCACATCTCTTTTTCTAAATTTAGGTAATTTTCTTACAATTTTCAAATTATAAGAATTGCCTTTACTTCTCCTAAGAAAATGTTCAACATAGTGTAACTAACAAATAACAGATATAAACATATTTATGAAGTTTAGCAATTGAAATGTGATGTGTCTGTAAGTTATCATTTTTTGTTGTTCTTTACCTGTTAGACTGGAAAACACCCAAAGACATGATTTTACTCTCACATTCCCCAGAGTTCATTTTTGTTTGAGATTTATGTATTTATTTTTAACTTTTATTGGAGTATGGTTGATTTACCACGTTGTGTTAGTTTCAGGTGCACAGCAAAGTGATTCAGTTGTACATATGCACACATTCATTCTTTTTCAGATTCTTTTCTCATATAGATTATCACAGAATATTGAGTAGAGTTCCCTGTGCTATATCCCTGTGCTGGTTATCTATGTTACATATAGTAGTGTGTGGATATTCATCCCAAGCTCCTGATTTATCCCTCCCCGCAAATGTTTCCCCTTTGGTAACCATAAGTTTGTTTTTGATATCTATAAGTCTGTTTATGTTTTGTAAATAAGTTCATTTGTATCATTTAAAAAAATAGATTCCACATATGAGTGATATCATATGATATTTGTCTTTCTCTGTCTGAGTTACTTCACTTAGTATGATCATCTGTAGGTCCATCCATGTTGCTGCAAATGGCATTATTTCGTTTAGTTTTTAAAATGTTTGAGATTTCTATATGCATTTTACATGCACCAAATTATCCTACAATGATCCATCACCAGTAAATCACTTACAGACAATTTTTCTGTGCTTTAGGTATTGCATTATTAATTGGCAGAAAATTATAAACATGGTTTATGAATTATTTACAAAGTGTGTCTACTGGGAAGGAAGAAATCTGAATACAGGTAATGCAAAAACATGTTTGAGCTCCAGATACTTAGGTTACCATTTGGGGAATCTCTGTTTGAAACATACAATGAGTAGCATGACTTCTCACTAGATATAAATAACTGGAGCTTTCACTGTATTATAAAAAGACTCCTTAAAATTCAAGGCATGATAGAATATTGACAAGTAATACAAGATTTGTAAGCACAGTTCATATTATTTTGCCTATCAAATTAGTAAATATTTTTAAAGTAAGATAACTGAATAGATGCAGTGTTATAGGTTTTCTTTTGCTATAGGAGATGGGAAAATAGATTATCATAATCTGGAAATACAGATGAAATGCCTAAGAATACTCCTGATATTTTGTTTTGGTTGAGGGGTGACAAAAAGAGCATCTATCTTCTCTACTTGGGTTCTGATGCAACTTAGAAGTAAGGAAATGGATTCAACAGATGGAGACTGGTTATTACCTTTATTTCTCTCAAAGGCAAGACTGAAGACATAACTTACATGTTAGGCAATTATGTTTCTTAACACTTGCTAATATTAATGTTCAGAATTAACTTTATCAAACCAGTCATAGACAATAGCTATCCCTATAATATTGGAGGAGAGGCCAAGAATTTATACCAACCTAGGGCATCATCATATCAAAGTTAACTCAGGTATGGAGCATGGGCAAACATTGTGAGGCATGGTCACTGAGCTGACACCAGCAGATGTGCCTTGAGAAAGGCCTTGGTAAGCTAAGATGGCCCTGCAGCAGTGGGGAATGACTAAGGCTGGATGGAGGTAATGTCAGACAATAATATCTAGACCTTGTAAAATTGAATCTAGTGTAAATTCAAGGCTAACAAGGATAAGTGGCTGAAGGCAGAAGCAAGAAGAGAGAAGCCATCTTATAGGCTAACAATTTTTATTAAGAATTTGAGCATAACATATATGGAACATGCTCACGCTATCAAATTGCTCTGTGATTTATACCAGATTGGATAATTATCTATTTTATAACCCTTTCAACATGTAAGGAAGAAACTTAGAATGAAAAAAGGGGGGAGACAGAAAAAATCAATAAAAGAACCAGGCTTCCCTGGTGGCGCAGTGGTTGAGAGTCCGCCTGCTAATGCAGGGGACACGGGTTCGTGCCCCAGTCCGGGAAGATCCCACATGCCGCGGAGCGGCTGGGCCCTTGAGCCATGGCCACTGAGCCTGCGCGTCCGGAACCTGTGCTCCGCAACGGGAGAGGCCACAACAGTGAGAGTCCCGTGTACCGCAAAATAAATAAATAAATAAATAAATAAATAAATAAATAAATAAATAAATAAATAAATAAATAAATAAAATAAAAGAACCCAAATTTATAAGAACAACAAACTTTAAATACAAGTTAAACTTTGGAGCAACACTATCTTAGGCTTGTGGAAAGATCGTTCAATTAGAGATCAGGAGCCCTCTGTTCAAAATTTAGTTTATCTACCAAATAGTTGTGTGGTTTTAGGCAATAGCCTTAGCCACTATGTTCTGAAGCTTGCTCCTCCTACCTTTTTATTTTTAATTTAGGAATTGCCCAAAGTGACCTTTAAAGAATTATCATATCTTATGATCTTAGATATTGTTTGTAATACATCTTTACTGTAAACCAATACCATAAGAGTAAACATTAGCACCTTTCTACTCACATTAATAACGTTTTTATTAAACTTGATCTCTCTATATATCTAATTTATAGTAACCCATATTCAAATTGTTGTCAATTTCTAAAGAGGCAATGCATCTATATTTCTGCAAAATACTTCTTCTTAGGAAGACCTAACTAAATGGTTAAAAGATTAAAAGTTGTCAAAATCAAATCCAAAAGAACCTATTTTGATTCCTTATACAATCTTTTCTATTAAATCACTTATAAATAACTCGCTTGTTTATCCTTCTACCTCCAGACTCCCATGCCCATACACTTAAGAGAATCAAGGCATTGGGAAACATCCATTTAGAAAATATAAAATAGAATAGACAGTAGACAGTTCCAACTATGAGGTTAAAGCTCATTAGGATGTTGCTGACTTGTTTTGGTGCTTCTTCTTTGAAATACTTAATATTCTGGCTTACTTATTGCTTTGACCTGAAACAACTGTACAAAACTTCAAACACTCTGACCACAGAGACTCGACCATTGCCTCATCATCAGTATTATTTAGATCCTCAAATGTACTGAACATTTTAGTACTGTTTGTTACACAACATTGTTGGGAATTAGGCGGCTGCCAAGAAATAATGCTTCAATATTCTTTTCCTAGATTTTGATCCAATTGAACAAGCATCAGAAGGTAGAAATCCTTAATAGGTTCTTGAGCCTCAAAATGCCATTGATCAGCAGTGTCTGGGAGACAATAAATGAAGGTATTTCTTAAAAGACATACCAGGTCTGTAGATAGACACTTGGGATACTATTCCACTACTTCAGTAAGAGGAGGGGGTGTTCCTACTCTTTTGAAGATTTTACTCGTACAGGGAAACCACAAAGTCAGAATCCATGCAGGCTTGCAGCACCAACTGTAAGGGATGACTGTATAAACATATACACAAAGGACCCTGAATCCTTGACTGCAACTCTCCTGAGACTCTAATGCACTCACTGTGCACCACATCTGATGTTGGGATGTGCAGCTTTTCCCTAGGAAACCTGTCAGGTACTTGGATCTCTCTTTAAAATAGAGACCTTCTGGACTATTCAAATGGAATGAAACACAGCAAGGAAAAAAAAAAGGAAATAAAGAAAAGACTGAGAAGACTCAGTAGGAGAGGACTTTCTAGCTGGCAGAGGAGTAAGATGTGGAGATCACCTTCCTCTCCACAAACACATTAAAAATACAACCAAAATTTGCAAGCAGCTCATGGAGCTCAATATCAAAAAAACAAACAACCTAATCCAAAAATGGGCAGAAGACCTAAACAGACATTTCTTCAAAGAAGATATACAGATTGCCAACAAACACATGAAAGTATGCTCAACATCATTAATCATTAGAGAAATGTGAATCAAAACTACAATGAGATATCATCTCACACCAGTCAGAATGGCCTCATCAAAAAATCTATGAACAATAAATGCTGGAGAGGGTGTGGAGAAAAGGGAACCCTCTTGCACTGTTGGTGGGAATGTAAATGATACAGCCACTATGGAGAACAGTATGGATGTTCCTTTAAAAACTAAAAATAGAACTACCATATGACCCAGCAATCCCACTGCTGAGCATATACCCTGAGGAAACCATAATTCAAAAAGAGTCATGTACCAAAATGTTTATTGCAGCTCTATTTACAATAGCCAGAACATGGAAGCAACTTAAGGGCCCATCAACAGATGAATGGATAAAGGAGATGTGACACATATATAAAATGGAATATTACTCAGCCATAAAAAGAAACAAAATTGAGTTATTTGTAGTGAGGTGGATGGACCTAGAGTCTGTCATACAGAGTGAAGTAAGTTAGAAAGAGAATAACAAATACCGTATGCTAACACATATATATGGAATATAAAACAAAAAATACATCTATATGTGGAACAAATACTACAGAACATCTAGTGAACGGTGGCAGAAGACCTCAGACTTCCCAAAAGCTGTGTGGCTGACAGGGTCTTGTTGCTCCAGCTGGGTGTCAGGCCTGAGCCACTGAGGTGGGAGAGCCGAGTTCAGGACATTGGATCACAAGAGACCTCCGGGCCCCACATGATATCAACTGGCAAGAGCCCTCACAGAGATCTCCATCGCAACGCTAAGACCCAGCTCCACTCAATGACGAGCAAGTTGCAGTGCAGAACACCCCACTAACAAAACAGGAACACAACCCTACCCATTAGCAGAGAGGTTGCCTAAAATCATACTAAGCTCACAGACACCTCAGAACACACCACCAGACACGGTCCTGCCCACCAGAAAAAAAAGTTCCAGGCTCATCCACCAGAACACAGTCATTAGTCCCCTCCACCAGGAAGCCGACACAACCCACTGAACCAAGCTTAGCCACTGGGAGTAGACACCAAAAATAATGGGAACAAAGAACCTGCAGCCTGCGAAAAAGAGACCAAAACAGAGTAAGTTAAGCAAAATGAGAAGACAGAGAAATACAAAGCAGATGAAGGAGCAAGGTAAAAACTCACCACACCAAACAAATGAAGAGAAAATAGGCAGTTTACCTGGAAAAGAATTCAGAGGAATGAGAGTAAAGATGATCCAAAATCATGGAAACGGAATGAAGAAAATACAAGAAACATTTAACAAGGACCTAGAAGAACTAAAGAGCAAACAAACAATGATGAACAGCACAATAAATGAAGTTAAAAATTCTCTAGAAGGAATTATTAGCAGAATAACTGAGGCAGAAGAATGGATAAGTGACCTGGAAGATAAAGGAGTGGAAATAACTACTACAGAGCAGAATAAAGAAAAAAAGAATGAAAAGGATTGAGGACAGTCTCAGAGACTTCTGGGAAAACATTAAATTCACCAACATTCGAATTATAGGGGTCCCAGAAGAAGAAGAGAAAAAGAAAGGGACTGAGAAAACATTTGAAGAAATTATACTTGAAAACTTCCCTAACATTGGACAGGAAATAGTCAATCAATCCAGGAAGGGCACAGAGGCCCATACAGGATAAATCCAAGGAGAAACACGCCAAGACACATATTAATCAAATAGAAAGAAAAAATATTAAAAGACACAAAGGAAAAGCAACAAATAACATACAAGGGAATCCCCATAAGGTTAACAGCTGATCTTTCAGCAGAAACTCTGCAAGCCAGAAGGGAGTGTGAGCACATATTTAAAGTGATAAAAGGGAAAAACCTACAACCAAGATTACTCTACCCAGCAAGGATCTCATTCAGATTCGATAGAGAAATTAAAACCTTTACAGACAAGCAAAAGCTAAGAGAGGGGCTTCCCTGGTGGCACAATGGTTGAGAGTCCGCCTGCCAATGCAGCGTACATGGGTTCGTGCCCTGGTCCAGGAAGATCCCACACACCACGGAGCGGCTGGGCCTGTGAGCCATGGCCGCTAGCTTGCATGTCTGGAGCCTGTGCTCTGCAACGGGAGAGAGGCCACAACAGTGAGAGGCCCGCGTACCGCAAAAAAAAAAAAAAAAAAAAAAAAAAAAACAAGGGCAAAGGAGCTGAATAGACATTTTTTCCAACGAAGATATAGAGATGGCCAAAAGATACATGAAAAAATGCTCAACACAGCAAATCGTTAGTAAAATGCAGATTAAAACCATGAGACATAACCTCACACTTGTTACAATGCCCATTATCAAAAAGACAAGCAATACAAATGCTGGCGGGGATATGGAAAAAAGGAAACTCTTGAGAACTGTTGGTGGAATTGTAAATTGGTATAGTCATTATGAAAAACAGTATGGAGCTTCCTCAAAAAGTTAAAAAAAAAGAAAAATAGAACTTCCATATGATTTAGCAATTCTACTTCAGGGAATATATCCAAAGGAGACATAAACACCATGTCAAAGAGATATCTGCACCGCCATGTTCATTAGCAGCATTATTTACAATAACTGAGTCATGAAAACAACCTAAGTGTCCATCAACAGATGAAAAGATAAAGTTGTAGTGAAGATATATAGAATGGAATATTATTAAAACATAAAAAGAAGGAAATCCTGCTATTTGCAACAACATGGGTGAAACTTGAGGGCATTATGCTGAGTGAAATAAATCATATAGAGAAAGACAATACTGTATAATCTCATTTATATGTGAAAACTACAAAACAAACAAAATTCCTAGAAAAAGTAATCAGATTTGTGGTTACAATAGGCAGGGAATGGGGGGAGAGGAAATTGCATGAATTGCATAAATGTGGTCAGAAGGTACAAACTTCCAGTTGTAAGATAGATAATTACTAGAGATTTACTGTACAACATGATGAAATATAGTTAGCACTGCTGTATGAAATATTTGAAAATTGTTAAGAGAGTAGATCCTAACAGTTCTCATCATAAGGAAAATTTTGCTTTGAACTTTGTGTGTGTCTATATGAGATGATGGATGTAAACTAAAGTTATTTTGGTAATTATTTCACAATATATGTAAGTCAAGTCATTATGCTGTACACCATAAATTACACAGTGTTGTATGTCAGTGATATGCCAATAAAACTGGAAAAATGATATCTCAGTGCCAAAAGAAAAAAATCACAAATTCTTTTTGTTCCTCCTCTTCAGATTCATTGAATCAGAAATTTTAGGACTGTAGACCAGGAATAGGCACTTTAGACAAGTTTCTTAGTTTCACTCAAGTTTAAGAACACATGATGTAAAAATATCCATTTCAAAATATATTCTAAGACATTTCTGTCTAAATTTTATGCATGTTATTCACAACTATATTCTGTGTCTATCAGCTAACATTGCATAAAAAAGTAAAATCAAGTGATTGACAGGTCACTGTAAACACCATTTTAAAGGCTGCATGATATTAATACGTGAAAGTACTCTAGTTATTTTCATATTTTTTCAACATTTCAGGTTTTTGTTCTATAAAAATTATTGATGTGGATATCTTTAAACATATATATTTCCCACATTAAACTCTATTTATCAAATCTGTTGACTCTTAGTCTACCTATAGTGTATTAAAATGCCCTTGTTACTTCATACTTGCCAGCACTGAGAATTGCCATTTTTCCAATGTATGCAATTCGAGAGACAAACTTCTATTACTTTTACCTTGGCATCCTTAAATCAATGTGTAGTGTTCAATATTATTATCATTGATATTTCCTATTTTATGAAGCCCCTGTGATCCTTACCATTTGTCTACTGAACTTGCTAATTTTCCCCTTAAACTTTGATCTACATAGTTATTTATTCATTATGAAAAATAACTCTTTAACATAGCTATTACACTTATTTGCTATTTTTTTCTTTGAATTTCATTCATTTAGCTTTTTAAAAGCATTTTTCTTTTTGTACTTAACTTTTTAGAACACTGCTGCTTATTTCATTACACTTATTCTTAGCTTGTATTCAGATCCGAACATTTGATAGACATTAAGTTAGTTAATCTTCCAGGCACTTTGTGTGTGATTTTTTTCTTTTTGTTGAATTCTTTGGGATTTATTTACAGGTATATTGTGAGAAGATTATCAGCAGGTCAGTACTCTTATGATGGTCCAATGTCTTGTGATTCCATGAAACAAATTCAGCATTGGTACCTTAAAGGACCCTTACCAGCCATCCTCCTAGAACAAGAATCCCAACCTCAAGCAAACCTGGAGGCAAAGTACTGGTGTTCCCAGGTGCATTGGTTATATCCTTGGAAAAAATAGGTCAAAGAGCTCCCAAGTGGGAGAAATCACACAGATCTGGTGTAGGTTCATGGCAGGCAAGGCACTCCCATCTCTATAATGTTAAAGGGGACTCAGAAAATTTTGAGGAAGCCATTGGCACTGTATGGGGCAGATAATGCCTTAAGAGGCAAGACTTGTTCTGTTTAAAGACAGAGCTATAGAGAGGTTAAGAATCATGTACAAGACAAAACATCAATGATGAGGTTATTACTAGTGTTTCTTTTTTTTTTTTTTAATTGGGTTTGTTTTAGTAGAGGAGATGTCCTCCCAAGACAGTCTCATGCTTCCTCAAATCAAATTCTTTGTCCTAAAATAAGTTAGTTTTGAGACTTTATTTTCATAAAGGAAATATTTATCATTATCATGTATCATTCAAAAATATAGTTTACTATGACTAAATAGGATTAATAGTACATATCTGTCCAGAAGTATGTGAAATTATGCATACATGTATACCTGCTTGAACATTTTTCTTAGCTCAATTCCTAACTCATGGTAATCAGAATTGGCTAGCTTCCTCCTAGGCTCAGTGGACAATCATCCAGAAGCCACCCTGATAGAATGCCAGTTGGTACTCATCCCCCCCTCCCTCCTATTCAATATAAGGAACTTCATTTTTTTTCCACCATGGATAAAATACTGGGTGAGTAGTAAAGTAAGTGAATCTAATGGAGACAAGATGAACAACTTAATTCATTATTTAACTGAACTTTCTGAAGCATAGACCATACAAGTATTCTATGACCTTTTTTTTTTTTTTTTTTCGGTTTTAAACACTCATTTAATGTGTTACTTTCCGACACAAAACATACTACAGGCTAAATTGATACAAACAACTACTACATTTGATTTTAATGAAAACACCGAGAGGGGACCTTCTATGACCTTTTTGAAGAGTGTTATATTAAACAATGTATGTTTATATATAAAGACAAGAAAGACATATGGACATGAAAACAGCTATGTTTAGGAGATGAAAATATAAGTGACTTTCTTCCCTTTATTTCAAGTAATTTAAATCATTTTGGGATACTGTTTTTAAAATTGAAAAATTAACAAATAAAATATATATACATGCTATTAAGATATTTCAGTGATATTCCCTCTTACAAAAGTGAAACAAGAATTTTTCCCTTACTATTTTAAATGTATGTGTAGCCACCTGTCCTGGAAATTCTAATATTTCTTTTCACTAATTGCCTTAGTATCCCTCCCATATTCTTTTGTACCAGCAGCAAACTGCCTCTTTTTTATGTAATAACTGAAGCATTTTTCTTGGGGATGATATGAGCCTTTTTTCACTTTAGTTTTTCTCTCCACTTTCTCCTTTTAATAGTTTCTTTCTTCATCACTCATAAAGATTTCTATGATAATGTCTGCCACTGGGTTTAAAAATGACTACAGTTTGCCAGTCTTTTAAAATTGGATCACGTGCAAGATTTATAATTAAGTGATGGCAGAGAGGTCCTCCCTCAGAAGGAATAAAAACAGATCTCTGCTTGAAGCTGTGCAATTGGGAAAATAAAGAACTGATGACACCAAGGGTGAAGTGTGTGAAAATAAAGATTCTCAAAATCTATTCTGTAAGCCCTCTAGACCAATCTGCTAGTTACTAACTACCAGGCCACTCAGACCTTCATCCTCATCTGAAAAATAGCACATGATTTTGTGTTCAGTCTAAGTCTCATGACTGTTGTGAGGATGCAAGAAGATAAAGCATTTAATGCAAAGCTGCTATCTCTTACAGACTTCAAAGGAAGGGGATAGATTTTTCAGTTCTAAACTATCCCCCCAAAGCATAGCCATCATGTTGATACGCATACTGGTTTAAGGTTAAGGGCTCCTGACTTCTACCTCTGCTCAGCTGAAAGGAAATAATGAACAAGAACAGGATTTGACTAAGAGAGAGATTCTTGGAACCAGTTTTGTGGGGGCAGGTGAGCCAGCTGATGGTTCTACCAGATCTAATTAATTACAGTGTTGATTTCTCTATCAACAAATACTTAATGACATCTCACAGCCCAGGTTTACGTCCCTGAGAAACATGCCTATTTTATAATGTATAAACATCATACAGTACTTACTTAGTCTAAACCAAGCTGTGCCAAAATCACCCTTCCAAAAAATGCTATTGGAACTGTTGATATTTGCAAAATTACAGCTACGTGAACAGAATTGTCTTTTAAAGAGAACTTGTAGAGGGAAATCTTAAAATTCCAATTTTCTTTATGTATTATTTTTCACATGTAAATAGAATTATTGAGTCTCAGTGAAGAAATCAGATACATTGTGCTTCCGGTCAGTGTGTTTTGATTTATTGCTTGTTTGATAAATTAAATGACATCAATTGTTATTAGCCTCATAGAGCTATCATTCAATAATTAGTATCATTACTCCACCTAAATTCTTCTTATATGCAATTTTTAAAAAAGAAAATTGACTTGGACACATAATTTGAAAATTAAATTGTCAGAAGTTATGAGCACACGTACTATACTAACATTACCCTATGAATAGTGTGTGTGTTTGGGGAGGGAAGGCATAGTTTATATATTATTCTCTCATCTAACATTTAGTAGAAACCTTCCTTTGGTCAGACATTGAGGTCTGTTCTGAGATATTTGGCAGGGGCCTATGGTTTCATTATATCTCCAAATTGCATTATACACCCATCCATTCAGTTGCCATTTGACAAGTCTTTATTGGACTCCCATGCATTTGTACATTTATTGGAAGTAGAATTTTGGCCTTCTGAGGAGGTAGGTTATATGATCAATTCCTTGAAAACAGAGACAGTGGCTTGTGGACCTTTACAACTCCTGTAGCAGACAGCAATATCTTTTGCACCTAATAGGTATTCAGTGCTTATTAGTTTAAATTAACAGGGAGGATCTGATAAGGCTTAAGTGTTAGTTTAGTCTTTTTCTTTAAGGATATTGTGCTTTCGTAGGAAAATAATAATTGTTTCTTTGTCTTCTACTAAGAAGTATGTCTATAGAGAAATATACCATCTAACTGTGAAGGGTAAAAATGGGCAGAGTCGAGTATATATGGATGGAGTATGGAAGGAAGGAATAATGATTGACATTGTTGAGTGCCTCCAATGTCATGGGCCCTGGATGATGTTGGGCTTAGTAATATGTCTCCATCCTTCGTCGTGTAGATATTGAGATCTGCTCTAGGATATTTGGTAGGGGCCGGTTGTTTTATTACATCTCCAAATCACCCTAGCTGTACTAGTACAAGTATAAACAGAAGAGATTTCTTAATTAAAATTTCTTCATTAAAATTTCTTAATCTATGCTGAGCCTGAACAAGATTCCTTTTCATCCACTTCTTTTAAACTTCTCTCTCTTTATTCCTCACTCCTGAGATTTTAATCATCTTTCCCATATATCCTTGCACTATAACTTGCCTCAAATGCCTTTGGGAAACAATTAGGTGATTTGTCAATAAGTAAATAATGGTAAAGTTTTCCTCACCCTAAAGACTAATAGCCAGCAATTTATTTATTTATTTATTTAGTTATTTAGTAAGCATTCTGAGGCAAAGGAGAAGATTATTCATTAATTGTTGCTTTTCGTTTTTAGCTTTCTTCCTGTATCTGGCAATATTAAACCTATATCGCTAGACATGCTATAATGCAAATTTATTTTAATTGTAAGAGCAGTGCAGCTGAGGTTGTGACTAATTCACCTCTTTGTAGTACACCTCTTCTTTATGGCTGCTTAACAATTGCTATCAGCATTGTTTGGCTTCTAAATCTAAATTATTGTTCACGAATACCCAGAGGTTTATCAGACAGTGCCAGATTTCCCAAGTGAGAGTTGAGAAGTCTCCTTTTCAGTGGCATAATCAGTAGGTAAAAGGGCAATATTCCTTAGTGTGTGCTTCAAAAATATCATTGTACTGAGAAATTTTTCTGATAAATGTCACTTACATAGAGAAAGCTGAAAATGTCTCATCTGGTCAGAAATTTAGTTTGAAACCAAGTCCCCCTAAAATTGAGCTCCTCAGCTGAGTTTATAGTTAACTTCTCTATCCAAAACTTCACTCTCTTTCTTGTCCCCTCAAAATCTAGTGGTATCAAAGAAAAGGGGGGGTGAAACAAAGGAGGGAGGGCCCTCCCAGGTACAAAACACCCTCCATGTCCCCCATTTCTTGTTTATAGAAAAAGGCTTTAGTATCCTAGGTCTTCCCTGAGTTCCAAAGAGCAGACTCAAGCACTTACTAATTAGAGACAAACAGTTAAACAAGAAAAGTAATGACAATAGTTCAGCAATAAAACAGAGCCCTAGTTCCTCCTGAAGGGATATACATGGCAATCTGATGGATATCTGAGTTGTTCTTCAGGAACTAAGACCCTTCCCTCCCTAGGTGGAGGATGGTGACCACGTGCTGAACACAAGCACAGAGACCCCTGGCTGGTTGGAATCAGAATGTTGATGATTGAGATTCATGAAACATCACACTTCTAGCTCACCACCTACCAATGAGAAGAAAATCATGAATACTGCAGCCCTCACCTCCAAATGTTGCCTTTAAAAATGATCTCCTGAAAGCCATTGGGGACTTTGGGTCTTTTGAGCATGAGCTGCCTGTACTCCTTTCTGGGTCTTTCAATAAATGCTATATTATACTTTCCTTCACCACAACCTGGTGTCTGTAAATTGGCTTTGCTGTGTGGTGGGTGACCAGATGCAAGTTCAGTTCAGTAACAAGTTCAACCAGTGATATGATGTAACAGAGGAAAAAGTAAGTTTCCATAAATTTTGTCTGTCATTTCTTCAATGCATTTTTAATTTTTTTTTTTTTTTAAATTTAGGAGGTCGACTTCTTGATCTTTCCATAACTGGTGAATGGATACAATGCAGATTTTTAGGCAGAAGAGGTAAATAACCAGTATATCTTGCATAGGTTACTTAATCATGCTAAGCTTAATTTTCCACATCTGGAAAGCAAAGATACTTATAATACCTTGGGAAGAGATGAAGCAATATATGAGATAATACATGTAGTAAGCATAGTAAATACTCAAAAATGTTCCTTTTAATACTGATAATGTACAAAGAATTCTGTTTCTGAAATTACTAAATTTGTTACCACTGGATATACCATTTATTTATCTGAGTTTCAGTCAGTATGTGTAAAATTGGGGCTAGAAGATATGATATACATATTTCTCAGGGATCTGAAAATAAAGTAACCTAGCTCTTTGTTAATGTCATGTGGTATTCTGATGGTTAATTATATATGTCAGCTTGGCTGGGCATAGTGTTAAGATATGTGGTCAAACATTATTCAGGATGTTCTGGTGAGAGTGTTTTTAATGAGATTAGCATTTTAATTAGTGGACTTTGAGTAAAACAGAATGCCCTCAATAATGTGTGTGGTCCTCATACAATCAGTTGAAAGCTTGACTAGAACAAAAGACTGATCTCCCCTTTCCCCACCCCCCAACAAGAGAGAATTCTGCTAGTAGAGGACCTTTGAACTTGAACTACAGATTTTGGACTTGCTAGGTTCCATAATCATGTGAACTAATTCCTTAAAATAAATCTCTCTGTATACACATCTTATTGGTTCTGCTTCACTGGAGAATACTGATTAATACCTATATGGATTGATTTATTTAAGCTCCCATACAATATTTATCAAATATTTAATGTATGCCATACACAGTTCTAAGCAATATGGATAGAGCGATGAATGATATAGAGAAATTCTTGATCCCATGCAGCTTACATATTGGAGTGGAATAGACAGACAAACAGCAAGACAGCATAATTTCATATAGTAATAAGTGTTATGAAATAAAGGAAGCAGGGAGGAATGACCAAGAGTGCCTAGTGATGGAACACTAAAACAGACTGCAACTGATATCTTTTGTCTGCCCCTCCATATCCACTCTCCCCCTGTCCCTATCCTTCTCTCTGCTTTGGAAGGAGACTGACTCAGGAAGACTACATTGATTGGTAACCTAAGGCTTCTTGAGGATTTCACTTCCTATAGAGATTGGAAGAAAATGAAGTCTGAATATTTACTTATTTTTGCTCCTTTCCTGTAAGGTGACCTTGGGTTGGCTTTGTCCTTTGTCTATAGGTTACTGTTCCTAGGACTCTACACAGCTGTCCTTCATTCTGGCTTCTGGTAACTATTACTACTCTGCACTGTCACTTGGGTTTCCCCATACTCATGTTTATAAATAGTTTCCTGAAAAATAAATCCTCAAATTATCCTGTTTTGCATGTGTTGTCTCTGTCCTGTTGGTATCTGACAGATATACATCACAGAAGGTCTCATGGGGGATGATCTTAAGCTGAGGCCAACATGCTGAGAAGCAGCTAGCTGTGTGAAAATATTTGGAAGAATATTCCAGGTAGAAAGAAGAGCAAGAACAGAGGTCCTGGAGATAGAGACAAATATGATGTCTGAAGATAGGAAGAAGGTCAATGTGGCTGGTGTGTTGAGTGACAAAGAGAATGTGGGTAGAGATCAGAATAGTAGGTAGTGACATATACATTGGCTGGAATAAACAAGATTAAAGCCTCTGAAGTGTTTCAAACAGAGAAGTAGAGCAATATGAATGATTCTTTTAATAGTAGAAGACCTCTGTAGTGGGCTGAGTGTGAGGACCTCCCCAAAACACGTCCACATCGATCCCCTGAAACTTGTGAATATTACCTTTTGGTAATTTGGAAAAAGAGTCTTTGCAGATGTAATTACATTAAATATCTCGAGATGAGATTTTCCTAGGTTATCCAGGTGTGCCCTAAATCCAATGACAAGTGTCTTTGTAAGAGAAAGGCAGAGGGAGATCTGAGACATATAGAGGAGAAGGAGGATGTAAAGATGGAAGTAGAGATTGGAATGATGTGCCATGAGACATGGAAGTCAAGGATTGCCCACAGCCATCAGAAGCTGGAGGAAGCAAAGAAGGAGTGATCCTCCTCAAGATCCTCCAGAGGAATCATGACTCTACTGAAACCTTGATTTTAGACTTCTGGCCTCCAGAACTGTGAGAACATTTCTGGTATTTTATGCCACCCAGTTTGGGGTAATTTGTTATAGCAGCCTCAGGAAGCTAGTACAACTTCCATGAAACCTTCATATAACTCACTCTGAAGATTAACCTTAACTTTGTTTTACCACTGGCTTCTCTTTGCTGCCTTCAAGCAGCTTGGGCTCCCAAGAGCATTTGAAATGGATGCATACCAAGGGGCAGTTGTGTTTATCTCCAACCTGTTTATACCAGTTCTACTTGTTTATACAATTATTTAATGATACAATTCAGCATTATGTAAATTAATGGGATATAAATATGCATAACTACTTGTATAAGAGGATGAGCAGAGTTACAAATAGACTTAAAACTCATACAAAAACATCATGTGGGCAAATCACACTGGGTTTTCTGAAGGGATAAAAGAAGGAGCCCAGTGTAATCAGGAGAAGAGTAGAGCAATAAAGAATAGGTCAACAAATGACAGATGGAGGCTCAAGATTTGGGACTTCAAGATTCCCACAAGGAGACAGATAGTTGTTGATTATAGCTGAAGAATAAATGAGCAGGTTATCTGAGAAAAACAGTGACCTTCTCCTAGACCCAGTCTTATACACATAAATTGACAGCAATTCTGCTTATGATAGTGGCTAGACGTGCATCAGGATTCTATCATTTGAATCAGGGGTACCTTTACATTCTTTGGGTCAGTTTCTCTGAAGCTTTTATGTTAGATTCCCAAGAGCTTCTAAAAGTCAAGCTAACAAGGTCTTGGTCTTTGGGTTTATTGTACAGAATTCTAGAAAATGAATGAACTAATCAATAAACCAACTAACCAACCTGCTAACTAACAAAATAGAAAACAAACAGAGAACTATAACAACAGACTCTTGAGAGTCATAATTTCTTTGAAAACTAACCTAAATATCTTAGAATAACATAAAAAGAGAGTTGATTAAAAATATAAATGTCAAATTATGTATTAATGAGACAACTGTAAACTACAGAAAATTATTTTAAAAGTTTAATTAGATTCTAATCACGTATTGTTTTGAAACTATCTTTACATTCTGACCCACTTTAAAGACACTTAGGCTGGAAATCAAAGATGATTCACTGTGGGCGTGGCTTATAAAGGAAACGCGAAGCAGGACTCCAGCAGGAATCTGGACTCCAGGGAAAGTGTTCAGTCTATGACATAAGGCTAGTAAATCTATATACATTAGTAGTTTCAGGTTAAAATAAAATTAATGTACAAGTTATGTGTGTATCATTTATATCATTAATAAAAATAATATTTTATACATTAATAAAACATTTTTTATGAATTTACCAAATACTGGTTCTTATCAGATTAAGAAGGCCTGTCTTTATCAGTACTGACAAATTCTTGGGTTATGAACACCTCGAGTTTTTCATTTTGAAATGTATTGCCCTTGTTTTTCCCATGTCTCTTTCTCACCCAACCCACCACCCCAGTCTGCCTCAAAAAAAAAAAAAAAGAAAAAGAAAACAGTCCGCCTTAATTTTACAACAGTCCAACACCTACTATACTGCCTAGTGCAAAGTAAGGTCTGATAAGAGTCATTGCTTTAAACCGATTTGGGCATTGGCCTTCTGATTTGTTAGGTAAATAATTTCCTACTTGGTATTAGATTTTTTTTTTTTTCAGAGAAGGCTTCCTGATCTTTCTTTCAGTCAATTCAAAAATGGTTAAAGTCAGAGCCAAGGCTAGTGAACAAGAGTTGTGATCTGGTTAGGAAATACTGATTGGAAGTAGATAATGATAAGCTAAAACAGTAGGGCAGCACTTTCTGTTTTGCTCAAAATCTGAATCTGATTGTCATTGTGACTTGAAGGAATTAAAATTTAGAGTGGTTGCAAATAGGTGTTTGTACTTTTCCACTAAGTTCCCAAAGTGTAAGAGCTGCATCTATTTATTTAACAAATAAATAAAAGTTTGTTGAGTACTTACTGCTTGTCAGGCACTGAAAGTAAATGCCAAGGGTAATTTTATTTAATCATCCTACAAGTCCTGATCATGTCTGGAAACAGTATGGACTATGGGATCTGGGAAACCAAGTGGGAATTTCATGCCTAATCTGGTGAAACATACTGAGCACTTAACATACGCTGGTCACTGCTCTTAGCACTTTACTTGGGTTTCCTTTTCATTCCTCACATCATTTCCATGAGATAGAAAAATGCCATTGCACCATTTTCCTGAGAAGATTCAGAAGCACAACAAATAATTCTTTTTCAGCTCAGATAAGTGACAGAGGCTTGATTTAAAACTGGGCCAACTCTAGAGCTTTTGTTTACATATCTGGTTTCCTTCTTCCAAGGTTTTACTTTTATGTTAACCTGATATGTTTTATACTTAGTTTCTCAGTTTCCTCAAATGTAAACTGGGAAATGAGAAATTTTGTGCAAATTAAAGAAGCTTGCTAGTGACTTGGTTCTAGATTAAAGCAAACAAACAAAACTAATGCCTACTCTTATACACATGAGGTAACTGAAGCTCAACAGATTGAACTGAATGATGCAGGCCAGTGAGTAAGTGGTAGAGCTCTACAAAATCCTTTGCATTATGACATTTTGATCTTTATATACCCACAAGGATTCACCCTATGTTGTGAGTGTAGTATGTGCTCAATAAATGCTTAGGAAATCCAACTATTTAAAACTATGCTGATCTTCTAAAGTATTTCGATGTCATTTACATTTACATTCATATGCATTCATATATTCTGAGGTTTGCTCAAAATTGCTTTGTAGTCTTACCACATATATGCAAATTTATTAAAAATGTGGGGCTTCTAAGTCAATCTTCAGTCACAGTTGACATTTATGTTGTCACAATATTTATCTTGTTCTTTTAGGTTACAGTAGATTTTTCAATTTCTTATTTTAAAAATAAACTGAAATAACATGAAATCAAGATATAATCTCCATCTGTTTGAAAGCAGGCCCTATAGCTCTAAGGCCTTCTGTTTTTGGTCATTTATTCTCATTCCAAAGCCATCATTCAATGTCAGAGTCCAAAACAAAAGATTAAGGAGTAAGAAGAAAGCTTTAAAGTTACAGAAGGCTGGAGATATTTTTTAAATTGACAAATTGGATAAATTTAGCATAAAAAAAACCTTGAAAACAAAGGCAAAGTTTGAGATACTAGAGAAACAAAAACAAAAACAAATTTTCAAAAGCATCTATGAAAATCAATGAAAAAATCTATGAATTAATAATAACAAAAGATTATTCATGACCATTTTAATAGCTAAATTATTCACAGTTGTATTATAATTATGGGACTCAGTGAGTGTAGGTAACATTCAAGGCATATAATTATTCATCATTCATTCATTAAAAAAAAATTTGAGAATGTACCAAAAGTTAAGCATCATTAATTCAGGCAAGAATGTGGTGTTTACTTTTTCTTCTTTTGTTTGTTTAGAGCAAGGGTCTCCAAATGAGTGTGTGTGCCATAAGCAGTGTTTAGTATAGAGATTAACACCAGGAATCTTGCTTAGCATTCCAGACAGTTAGATTAGGGACCTGAAGTGGATTGAATAACAGACCCCAATTCTTCATTTTTCTCTGCCTCTCTCCAGTTCTGTCACCTCATTGTGGGTAGAGTGTATTCCCACCTCTTGATTCTGGGCTTAGCCATGTGACTTGCTTTGTCAAATGGCATGTGGCTGGAGGTGACATTGTGTCAGATCTGAGCCTAGGTCTTAAGACATCTTGTGTATTTCCATTCTCTTTCTCATTTATGCTTTTGCCATCACCTTGAAAAGAATATGTCTCTGATGTCCCTTCAGCCTGGGCCCCAGAATAAATGCACAAAGATTAGAGTCACCCCAGTCAGCAAGCAAACCTGTAGGCTAAGACAGAGCCACCCAGCTGAGCCCGACCTAGATCATCCAATACTCATCTGAGCTTCAGATGGTTAAGAGCAAATGATTGTTGCTTTTAGCCACTGCGTTTGGATGTGCTTTGTGATCAAATGTTTTAATGGCAATGGTTGATTTCCTATCTGTTAGCTCAATTCTGCTGACCTCTTCCTATCCCCTCACTTCCCCAATTTCCTGATTGGTGAGTTTGGAAAAATAATTTGGAGACATATAGTCAAGTAATTTCTTCTTCCTTTATTCCATTATTATGGGTGCACACGTTGTAGGAAGTCTTTGAGAGAATGTGACCACTGTTGACCCTCAAGCTGGACCCGGCCAAAGGGAGGCTCCCCACCCTCTCCCCTGACCTTAGAATGTACATCTTGCTTACCTTCCCCTCACTAAAAGCTATCTATGGACAATGCCTTGAAATAACAATATGTTATTGAAACCATCTGGATGTATACACAACTGAGCCCACTTAACACCTGTATATAAACTATAAAAAACATCTGTATATAAACTGTATATAACACCTGTATATAAACTATAAAAAGATTTTGGTGGGCAAGTTCGAAGCCTATTGGCCACCCAAGGCAAGCCTTGTAGGTAAGTTCCCTTTTTTTATTAAACTTGCCACTGATCAACCTGGAACTGTCTGCCTCTGCCTCTTTCTTTTGTCTCTTCTTGCCCTCCACATATGGGGGCTAGTTTCAGATTACACTCAGGAGGCTCCTGAGGTTATGAACTAACTACTGTACATGGTGCCTGCAGGGATATGTATTTTACTCCACTTCTCATCTAAGTTTTACAGAGTGGAATACACACACACACACACACACACACACACAAATACATACGACACATGTATGGAGACCTGTACCATTTGGGACAGTCAGACTGGGTGGGTAAGTTGCTTAATTTTGAGGTTCAGTATCAGAAAGTTTACAGGACTACAAATATAAGCCATATTCATTAACATTAGCTTTAACAGTAATAAAATTTGTGTTTTAGCCTCATCTGCCTTATGTTATCTTATTTCTCAATTTGTTCAGAGCTAAGGAAAGAAAGGAGAATGCCAATCTTTGAGTCTCTTCAAACCCCAAGATATGAAGTTTGGGCCTGAAGGATTGGGATAGATGTTCCATGCAGTAAGCTTGGTGGAAAGGGCTCTTCCTTCAAGGTGGTGGTGATGGCAGTGAAAGAGCTGGAGCTCGGTCGAGTTCATTTCATTTGGGTGCATTAGGTTGTGAACTTTGAGAAACAGGATGTAATTGATTAATTAATTAATGTATGTATGTGTGTATGTATGTATACTTGATAAACACTTAGAAAGTGCTTGTTATGTGTTTTACAAATATGAAGTCATTTAATCTTTGTAACAATACTATATCATAGCATTATTGTACATTATCATATAGTGTTACTGTATCATAGTGTTATCCCAGTTTAAGTGATGAGGAAAGCATCATTAAAGCACAGAGAAGGGAAGTAAATTTCCCAAAGTTACATATTTAGTAAATGGCAGAGCAAGGATTACAATCCTGACATTATGTCCCCAATATTAATATTCTTAGCACTAAACTTTGTCTATACAACAGATATTAGGTTAAAAAACAATACTTGGAAATATTTTTGTTGTGTTCAACCAACCTAGCGTTGAGCCTATTATGTGGATATGACATGTTAAGCTTCATGATTTTTACAGGTGTATGCTGGGATACAAGGCCATTTTTTTAGTTGAATTGTAACCACTGTCACCTGACTACCTGATTTAGGCCTTAGAGCACGTGGGCTTTTGAACTTAATTGATCTCTACCATTTAAGGCAATTTTTTGTAAAGTCAGACAGTATACTTTATAGAAGCATCACCAGATATATAAATCCCCATGCAGTAGGGCTTAGGCTTTGTTTGTTTTTTGCAAAAATGAGCCTCAGGAAAGTTGTGGACCATGGAGTTTGGTATGGCAGCCCCTGGATGTAGTAATAGCATAGAAGTTCTGACTCTTCAGCAAAACCATGGAGACTGGTCTGGCAAGCAAATATTGGACACACTAGCTTCTGCAAGGAGAAAATTTCCATAGTTATGGATTGCAGGCTCAATGACAGAAGGCATGGGGTAGCTGTTAAACCTTGACCTTACACTTACAAAAGCTTTGGCCTTAGCACATAGGTTGCTGTGGAAGCTAAAGTCATACATTGTCCTCTAGAGTGGCCACAGCACATGCTAGCTCTGTGGATCCTAGCCACAAACTCAGGTGAGGCTACAACTGGCCTCAGCAGAGGAGTGGGCCAACTTTCTGTGCCTTGATATTGAGATATGAAAATGCATCTTTTCCCGAGCAGGGTTGGGCAAGGCAAACATTTCATTATAAGGGAAAGAATCTTTTTAGCCTTTTAGATAGTAAAGGAGAGGAATATTTTTTTTTCCTTTCAAACATTAGGCACATGAGTTGCCCATGAACTAGACAAAGGTACTAGGTCCCCAGCTTCTAATTGTTAGTCCCAGGAGTAGTCATGTAGTGGTAGACTAGGGGATCCAAATTGTATTCTTCTTTTAGGACCAGAGGCTAACCTTGGATGCATGGAAGTGCTTCTGCATAAGTTGCTTTATGGTGAAAGTAATGAAGCATAGGCTTCAGGGTCCCTCTTATGTAGTTTCCCTCCAAAGCTCTCAGAAATTTCCTAGCAATGTGTTCATAGGGCCATATGTTTTATAAAATTGGCAAAATTAAGCTATCTGAGCCATAATCAGTTATGACCATTAGTTATTTAGACTCTGAATTTCCCTCATCTGTCTTCCCCAGTTTATGGATGAGATGGGAGTTGCCATAGACATTTTTGGAGATCCAACTAAAAGGAAGTTAAAACAGAGACACGTAGTTTGGGCTGAGCGGTATATATGCATGCGGATCTCGATCACTTTCATGAAGGGTCATACTATTTTTAGGCATCCAAATACAGGCCATGATTCCAAGAATATTCCTTCCATCTCTGTGCTAACCCACCCAAAGGCATTACACACAGGAGCAGTATCAGAGGTCATAGTTTGTTTAGTAATTGAAATTCCATGTTATTTTTTGTTAATAAGAGGACGTTGCAAATTATATAAACTTCAGACCCCACAAAACCTGAATGTGACCTTGTCCACAGGTTCACCTCTTCCAGATGGTCTCAAGTTAGCTCTAGATTAAATAATTCCCTGTGAGGCAAAAAGAATAGCTATGACAAATTTCACGGTGAGAAGTAGTAGAAGCAGGCACTGGGGCAAAGGACTAAACAGGGAAGAGTGAACATTATGTCATTGGAAAGAATTCATGCATTAGTAATTATTTTCAAGGATAAAAGGAGAAATGGGAAATAAGAGAGACATATATTGACACAGTTATAAATATGATATAGATATATTTATAAATATATACTAGATGGGAGAAAAAGTTATTTAAAATACCTGGTGACCTGGGCTACCACTACTGAACATTTCTAAAACTTGCAAGAAGTTAGTAATAACACGTATGACATTCTCTGATGGTCAGTGCTTATAATGTGAATTCTATTTAGACTCCTTGAGAAATAAGATAAAGATAGAATTTACCATGGAACTAAAACATAAGGGGAAGGAGAGAGACAGAGATGGAGCAAGAGAAAGACAGGCAGAGACAAAGAGACAGAGACAGAGACAGAACGAGAGGCTTCTGGCTACTACAAAAGGAATTTTGACCCAACCAAGCATCAAGAATGTCTTGCTGAAACTGAGCCAAATAAGAAATGGGGAAGGATGAATTTTAAATTTGAATTTTCTTGAACTTTAATTCACAAGGAAGAAGAATTTCATTTTAGGCATTAATTCATTGTAGACTTTAACTTGTAAAATTATTCAGTTTTAAATTTTTGGATTTAAATACTTCCTGAAATTACAGGACACAGTTTAAATTAAAGTTGGGACCATTTTCATACTGTTGACATTTTGAGTGTCTTAACTGCATTTAATCTTATTGTAGCATCACTAATAAGATGCATTGTACAACATGGCTAGACATAATTTGAGATGGAAAGTAAATATAGAATGCATTTTAAACTTTAGGTTCTGACCGTGATTAAATGAAATAGTGCAGAATTACCCTCCTGTAATATAAATGAAAAAGAAATGGACAAAATATAGAAAGTAACCATTTTAACATGTTGGACAACATTCAGCATTTTTATTGATGCCTGAAAAAAGCAAAACAAACAAGGTGGGTGAGCCCTATGATTGTCCCAGCTTTCTGACTGGAGGGAATTACAGAATGAGAGTCTGTCAGGTGATGTCAGATTGACCAGCAATCTTGCTGAGTAGAAAAGGCAGGGATAAAAGTAAGGATGGCCAAGGCAGCTATAATATGTGGAACTGAGTGTCCAAGAGAAAGGAGATGTCTAGAAAAAACTCTGAAATGTTTTTATCAGGGGTCTTCTTGAGTCTTTAGCTGAATACCAACCTGTTCATGTATAGAGTGAAACCCCACAAAGCAGATAATAAAAACTCAAGGAAAGAAGCATTACTGTGGAACTGTAAGCCAAATAATTCTCAGAGATCACACAGAGTTGGATATTATTATAGACCCCTATGGGAGACACCTTGTTAAATACACAGAACAATCAGTAGAGATAAGAGAGGAGCTATGCCATAAAAGATAATTTTTCCATATTAAATTCTGGTCCTCCTCAAAAATAAACCTTTAAAAAAACAATCTTCACGTGTTTTAAAACCCAATGCTTATTTTGACTTAGTATTATGTTCAACATTTATCTTACCATAGAATCACCCTCTATGGCAGAGGCATAACAGTAATTTTCATTTTCTAGGAACTGTATGACATATTAAAAGGTCTGTTTGCGTAACAAGACAGTTTACAAAGTATTAAATTAAATCTTCATTTCCATTATTCTATAAAACTCTGGCAAGGACTATGATAAAATTATCTTCAATTGGATGTAATAATAAGCCTTTTTTCAGTAAATCACAGTGATACCTTCCTTTAGAAAAATAAATGCAATAAATCAAGTCGATTTAAAAACAAGAGAATCAGATAATTTAAAGAAGCTTGTATTTTTTTAAAACTTGGAAACCTTTCTGTAAAATAAAGAGTAGTCACTTGCCTTTCACTTAAAAAAAAGCCTCAAAATCATGAAACTAACACAAAAGTAACAAAACTACCTGCCAGATAAAGCCACTGTTTTTTAAAATAGTGAAGTAAAATCTAGCAATTAAGAGCATAACATTCACAGACTTCATTATTCAAATAAAAATCACTAGATTATGAAAAGCAGAGAAATGTGACCTATTGAAAAAACATTTTCAGTAGAAACAGATCTTGAAGTAAGAGAGATGATAGAATTAATAGAAAAGAACATTAAAACAGATAGTATACTATGCTCCAGATATTTAAATAAGTATCAGAAAATATGAATACAATTTTAGAATGGAATATATAAAAAGATCCAAGGGAACCTGTAGAGATGAAAAATACAACACTGGAATAAAAAATACATGGAATAGGATTAATAGCAATTTGGACACATATGAAAACAAATCAACAAACTTGAAGACACAGCAATAAGTATTATCCAAATTAAACAGAGAAAATAAAAACCATGTATAGTGAATTTAGCTTAGCCTATATACTATATATAAGATTGTTAATTTTATTAGTCCACTTAAATGGTCCATGGGGGCCCAGATATTTGGTCACACATTATTCCAGGTGCATCTGTGAGGGTGTTTCTTGATGTCAGCCCTTGAATCAGTAGACTGAATAAAGCAGATTATCCTCCCTAATGTAGGTGACCCTCATCCAATCAGTTGAAAGTCTGAATAGAACAAAACAGCTGATCCTCCCTTGAGTAAGAGACAACTGCTTCTGCCTGACTGCTTGACCTGGAATATCACTTTTTTCTGCCTTTGTATACAAACCAAAACATCAGCTCTTCTTGGGTCCCCAGCCTGCCAGCTTTCATTTTGGAACTTACATCATCGGTTCTTCTGCATCCCAGTTTGTTGACTCCAGATCTTGGGACTTCTTAGCCTCTGTATTTACTTGAGCCACTTCCTTATAGTTAATCTCACCCTCTCTTTCTCTCTCTCTCTGTCCATATATATATATCTAGCTCTCTGGTGAACCCTGCATAAACTAATACACTAATACTATACGTATATTGAGATGATTTTAAATATACTCCAGAGTGTGTCTGTTTATATATATATATATATATATATATATATATATATATATATATATATATATATATATATATATATATAATTGTGACCTGTAGCACAATATAAAGTGAAGGCGAGGACCCTCTTTTTGGCAGATGGCCACCTTCTCACTGTGTTGTCAGGTGTCAGAGAGAGCTGTGGCATCTCTTCCTTTTCTTATAAGGACACTAATTCCATTGTGAGAGTCCTACCATCATGAATTTATCTAAACCTGATTATCTTCCAAAAGCCCCATCTCCAAATACAACCACATTGGTGGTTAGTGCTTCCACCTATGAATTTGGTGGGAAGGTGCAGTTTAGCCCACAACATCAATTATTTCTTCAGGATAAAACCCAGATATTACATATTTTGGTAGTTTGAATATATAAGAAAATATATTTTTTTAAATATTAGAAACCTACCCTCTGAGAAAATTGCACTGTGGCTCTCTTATTTTTGCTTACGAAAGTGCCTGTTTCTCCAATGCTAAATATCATTTACTATTTTTTGCCAATATATTAAAATAACATACTAACTTCTTACTTCATTTATAAAGTTCATTAGTAACTAATGGAATAAAAATGATTATGCTTATTGGTTATTATTATTGTTCCATTTACTAATCATACACTTTGCCTATTTTATATTAAGATTTTACATTGTTTTATATTTTTGTTTTATATTTTAAGCTGTCCTGTATCTTATTTATCAAACTTTCTCTATCATATGTTAAAATATTTTAAATCATTTTTTTCACAACATTTTCATTTTATGATAGCATCAATATTTTTATGTTGAAAATATAAAAATCAACCCTGTTGTGTAGTTTCTAAGACAGATTTAAGTCCTATCAGCAAGTGATGGAGGTGAAATATGAACCCAAGTGTTCTGATTCTGGAATTTTTAATCTTATTTCCCACGTTATAATACTATGTGACTGTAGGCAACTAGCTTAGCTTCTCTGATTTTTCATCAAGAGCGACAGGATAGCAGTATGTATCTTACAGAGACTGTGAAAGATAACAAATGTAAAGCACTGAACACATGGTAGGTACAGAACAAATGTCAGTTTCTTCATTAAAAAAGATAAATTAATGCTTTGTAATTGGAAAGTGTATGTTGTTACCCAGTATATCTTCCAATATTATGTAAATTGAAATCTCAATTAGGATAGCCTCGTGCTTCTTTCTTCTTCCCTCTACATCTGAAGGACCTGATGATACATGTAAGAGGAATGTAAAGAATTAACCATTTTAAAAAATCTCTGAATGCTCTGAAGGAGTTTCTCCAGAAGGTGAAGGTCCTTCATTAGAGGCAGTTAATGATGTTCTTTATAAAGCATTTCACATTAACCGGTCTTAAAAATCAAGCTCTTGTGTATGCGGTCACATTACCTGAGCCAACATTCTAAGCCTCCTGCAAAGCTGAAATTTTACATACTCCAGGAAGCACCAAGCCTGAGCAGTTCTGACTACCAGTGGAAAAACAGGCTCAAGGCAGTTCCAGGAAACTAAAACAGCAAAGTGGAAAGAGACAGTGGAACAATTCATTCCCCAAATTTACGAAAGAATCCTTGGTGGGGAGGAAAGCAAAGTGTTTGCTTTCTTTTAACTGCTGCCATTAAAAATGAAATTTATATTTTATTTTTAAAACCATGGCATTCCAAGCTGAAGGTTGACATTAGACCACACACCTTTAGTTGTACAAATAAACACATTAATCTCAGTGGAGCTGTGGATTTGCTTGTTTTGTATTAGTGCCAACGTGAGAATGTGCTCTGATTGCTTGGTTTTAGAGAAAACAAGATGTTAAAATTGGGTGAATTGAAGCTTGCGTGTTAATGTAATTCTTTGGGATTAATATTAGAAAATTGCTCTTGTATTTAAGGCAGTACCTGGTGTGAGCGTTTCTTGTAGTTTTTCAGAACATTGTTTTATAAGTGTAAGTTGACAGTAGACCCTGATATTCTCTGAGGGAACAGTTGCTACTTATATCTGATTATGGCTATAAGATTCTATGAATGCTATATTATATGCCACTGGGCTTGCAGAAGGGAGAATGCTATTTTCCTCTAGGTTGGAAACAGATTTTCCAAGATGGGTAAGTTGTCCTTCTCATCATCCTCATCTCTTGTTGAGGAGATTTTTCCTTCTCATACTGGAAACCAGAACGAAGAAAAAACTCTAGGTGAGGGTAACATTCTTGGTCTTGAAGAGGAGGGGTCCTGATGACCAGGAGAAGGACAATGAAGATAGGTGTTGGGATAGAACTAATGATGTGGAAAGGCAGGGGGATTGAGAATCGGCCCTTCAATATGTGTGCCAATCAGGGTTCATGATGCCTATGATATCTCTATCAATGTGTACAAGTTAACTCTGGAAACTTGAAAAGGTCATTCTTTCAAATTATGTCATTTATATTCCATCATAATGACACTAAGTGACAAATCCAAGCCCATTCAGCTTAGCTGAAAACTACTAAACCAGTGAATCTTGATTTCTTGGCCCAGCACTATTCCCTCCAAAAAATAGTTCCTTTCTTATTATTTCCTTTGCTCCACTTGGTCAGATTTCAACTTTCCAGCCTGATTTTTTTCTTCCCAACAAAAAGGAATTTCATTAGAGTTGAGTAGTGTTCAATGTGTAAGCCCTTGGTTTCAAACCAACTCCCTTGTTTTTCAGAACTACACAAGGAAAGATGGTAGCACTGACAAATTGAGTTTGACACTAAAATAAAGCTCATATATCAGGTTTTCGGTATAGACAGAAAAAGAGAGACAGGATGAAGAGGTAAAGTCAGCAAACATCCTTGAGGACCAGAGCAGCACCTGTACTTGAGAAACAGCAGACACAGATTCCCCACTGATGTTTGGAGCTGAACAAGACCTGATGGAACCAACATGTCTTCTAAATCCAGTGGTTCCTGGAATGGAAGTGTACATTGAAGGCAGGAAGGACACCTTTATCTGTCACAAACGAGTAAAAAATGCAATGTAGGGAAAAGGCCGTTGACGCTGGGATCAGATAGACAAATATTAGAACACTACTCCTTCCATATCCCAGCTAACTTATTGGTCCTAGTCTTGAGAACCATTTTCCAATATTATTCTTAACCAATAAATTGGGGTTAAGAATAATACCTTAGAGTTGTCATAGCTGTCAAATGAACTAAACCAGAGGTCTTGAACTGCAACCCATGGCCAAATCTTGCCACTGCCTTCTTTTATAAATAAAGTTGTATTGGAACACAGTGAGGCCCACTTTTTTACATGGCTACAACTGCAGAGTTGGGTAGTTGTGATGGACACTGAGCCTATTTGCCTGCAAATACTAAAATATTCACTATCTGACCTTTTACAGAAAAAAATTGCTTTCGCTTGAGCTAAACTATGTAAATGAAACTAAACTAAGTAAAATACCCATGATCTGGGCACAAAAGTAGTAAACACTTTTGAGCAACTAGTGTTAATTTTGTTATTACTGTTATTACCCACGAATATTCTGCCCAGCTGATGAAAGCAAATGTAATTGTGTTAACTGTGACTTAAATTCTAAATCCACAATCTCAGAAAGCTTGACTAGCTTTCTACCTTTGTGCTTAATTCATGCACAGTTTAAGCATATGGAATAATAATGTTCTTTATGACAATCTAACATGCAACTGCTAGTGTTTATTAGTTTCCCACCATGAGGAGCAGTTCTAAACTATGTGTTGTCATTAAGAATAGCCTTTCTTGGGCTTCCCTGGTGGCGCAGTGGTTGAGAGTCCACCTGCCGATGCAGGGGACACAGGTTCGTGCCCCAGTCCGGGAAGATCCCATATGCCGTGGAGCGGCTGGACCCGTGAGCCATGGCTGCTGAGCCTGAGCGTCTGGAGCCTGTGCTCTGCAACGTGAGAGGCCACAACAGTGAGATGTCCGTGTACTGCAAAAAAAAAAAAAAAAAAAAAAGAATAACATTTCTTCCTTCAGCACAAAGTCTAGATTTGAGGTCAGTTTAAAAAAAAAAAAGCCTTTTTTTCTATTTCTTACCTTGTTCTTTAGAGCTTTTCTCTCCAGCTGTGTTCAAAGGAAAAGGAAGCAATGGCATTCCCCTTCTGATCAATTAGAGCAAGAATCATACACTCTATACCTCATTTCTCAAGGGTCTCACTCTGGTTCTCCTCAAGCTTCCCAAACTCTAAGCATCTCCCCAAAAGGTAGCACTCCCAGGCAATATGGTACTATGCCTGCTATATGGTGAAGCCAAAAGTGGGTGTGATTCTTACTAATGTATTAGAATGAGTGAAACCTAAGAGGAAGCTTCATGTCCCAATCTTCTTGCCACATATTAGTTGTTTTCTTCAAATATTAGTAGCTTGACTGTATCAGGATAAGAAAGTATTAAGTGAGAAGCACAAGAAGGAAGAAATGTTTGACAATTTTTATAATTTTCTATCTCTTTCACATCTTTCCATTACTTTATGTATCAAAATTTCTAGTAATTTACTCGAAGACACTACTGAGTATTCTCTAAGACTCCAGTATGTTCTTGGCCCATACTTTCTCCTACCCAATGATGGAATTCTGAGATAGGTTGAACTTGATCTACCTGAGAGCTAACACTGAGGAAGTACACAGCAAATTAGAGCTGAGGAAAAAGCCTTCAGATTTGGAAATCTAACCCGCCTTATGCCACAGATTTGGAAACAAGTCCAGTGAGTCACCAGGTTGCCTTAAGCCATGCGGTAGGGAATGCAGAGGTGTCAGGTACCCTACAAATCTCAAGTTGCCTTCTTTATAAATGGTTAGAAAATGTATCATCATACTATGTTTTATATAAAAGTTCATCAATACGCTGCATTTGGGTTAATTTTTTTATGAATAAAATAGTATCCAATAAGGTCTTAAAATTATTTTTTATGCACCAATGTTTAGAGAAGAATGATGTTTATTCATTCCAGAGATATTTATTGACTGATAACCAGGTGCCAGAGATACATGAATAAATAAAGCAGATGAGAGTATCTGCCTTATGGAACTTACTTTTTTTTTTTTTTTTGCAGTACGCAGGCCTCTCACTGTTTTGGCCTCTCCCATTGCGGAGCACAGGCTCCGGACTCACAGGCCCAGCGGCCATGGCTCACGGGTCCAGCTGCTCCGCGGCATGTGGGATCTTCCCTGATCGGGGCACGAACCCTGCGTCGGCAGGCGGACTCTCAACCACTGCGCCACCAGGGAAGCCCTGGAACTTACATTTTAAAGAGAGGCGCCAGAAAATTAGATAGTTGGCTTTCCATATCCATGGGTTACATACTATGAACATACTATGTTTACCATCTTAGGTTGGTTGAATGCGCAGATGCAGAACCCACTGTTAAGGAGGGCCAACTATGGGACTTGAGCACCTGCAGATTTCCACAGCACCTCCTGGAAGCAATCCCCTATGGATACCAAAGGAGGACTGTAAATGAATAAGATGTACAATACTCTAACAGTGATAAGTTCTATGATAATACATAAAGCTGAGAAGGGGAAGGGGTTGCTGGGTTAAAGATATCAGTCACCATTAAGTAGAATGGTTCACTAAAGCTGGGAGATGCTTCAGCAAAGCACTAGGGGAGGGAGTCAGCAGGTGGTATGGATTTTGGGGAATGAGATTTCCAGGCTATAGGAACATCAGAGAGAGGGCCTAGTGGCTGGATTCAAGTGAATGAGAGGGCAGCCCAAGAAAAGCTGAGAAGAATGAACAGGGAAGTCTGCATTGTTCTATAAACCATTTTTAGTTGGACTAATTTTGAGTGAAATGAAAGTCATTAAAGGTTTGCAGAAGTGTTAAGTGGTCTGACTAAAACTGGCTGCTGTTTGAGAATAAATTTAAAGAGAAAAATATAAAACATGTTGTTCTGCTACAGGAAAAGAGAAAACGTTCAAAGTTCCTACCTGGCATAAAAGACTTTCCATAATCTCATTCTATTGATACACTCACTCCATGTGACCTTTCCTCCAGTCAGATTACCTTCAAACTTGCCCAAGATCCTGCTGGCAAAATGGTGCTCTTTCTGCCTGTTCTTATTTCTCCATCTTCTCATTAAAAAAAAAAAAAAATGTCTATGTAGTTTTCAAGATCCAACTCAATGAATTTCGGCTCAGCTTCTAGAATGCCTTTTTCAGCTCTGTTAGCTTGGTCCCTTTTCTCTAGGGATATGGCAGCACTGTGGGCATGCCTCAAACCAAGACTTGGCTCAGTGAATTGTTCTTATCCATTCATGTGTCTGCTTCTACAGCTGGACTCTGAGCATGTAGACAACCAGTCCCCAGCTTGGAGCCTGTGCTCAGTGTAAGTGCAGTAAATAAATGACTAAATAATTCAAAGAAAGAGTGGATGAATAGGTTTTAGAAATATCTGTACAACATGGTTCCTATAATTTATGATATGCTATTGTTCACTTCAAAATTTGAGAGGGTAGATCTCATGCTATGTGCTATTACCACACACACACACAAATACATACAAATGAAGAAACAGAAGGACAGAGGAAACTCTGAGAGGTATTTAGGTATTTTCAGCCATCATGTTCCCTAACCCCATGACACTGATGTTCTTAAACCTCAACATGGCATGCTTCTCCAGGCTCCTTCTGCTTTTTTTTCTTCTACCTTCCTTCTCAACAGCCTTGACTAGGGAGACTCAGCCAATGAGATAATTTTTATAGACATTAAATTTGAAAAAGCTGTTTACACTACCAATACAGAATGTGTTTCTTTAGAAGAAATGTGAGCATCTTTGATGAACTCTATATACATCTATTTCTATGTCACCTGAGAGTCTTCTCACTTTTTTATTTGACCTTAGATCCTGATGTGCCATATTTAAGTCCATCAATACAAACTCCCAGAATAAGGGAGCATAGTAAAATGAAGAAAAATAAATATGAATCAAGATGCATCAGCTGATAGCTCACAGAGGTTCTCTGCACTGAACCATTAATTATGACCTGTGCAAATTGAGCTTAGACATACACAAACACCCTTCATACTATTACCACCATAATGTGGTGTCAACAAAACTGTTGAAAAAAAGAAGAAACTGAACAAATCAAGACCTGTAAAAATGCCCCTTTCTTTCTCTATCTCAATCAGGTCATCTTCACCACAAACTATCTAATACTGGTTTTATGGAATTTTCTAAGTACCATGAGGTCATAAGACCATAGAAGAGTAGGACTAAAATTACATGAGGACCAGAGGGGAGAAAGAAAAAAAAAGGTTAGGGGCTTCCTTGGTGGCGCAGTGGTTGAGAGTCCGCCTGCCGATGCAGGGGACACGGGTTCGTGCCCCGGCCCTGGAAGATCCCACATGCCGCGGAGCGGCTAGGCCTGTGAGCCATGGCCGCTGAGCCTTCGCGTCCAGAGCCTGTGCTCCACAACGGGAGAGGCCACAACAGTGAGACGCCCGGTTACCGCAAAACAAACAAACAAACAAAATAATAAAAGGTTATTTTGTTTCTTAAAAGTCAGTCTAACTGGGCTCCACAAATTGATTTTTTGAGCTATTACAATAAAACAAGTCTCAAAAATAAATGTATTATAGGCAATGGTATGTTTTCAACCATCAAGCTGAGCTTTAATTCCAGAATGCAATCAATAAGGCTTTGTGTTTCCATAACAGAACAAGAGTAGAAAATCTGTGATGGGGGCATATGTGTTTATACAGTTGCTGATATTTCAGGCCAATGACTTCTTTGACAAATGATACCCTACTTCCAATCAATAACTCATAAGCCACAATTTACTTTTTCTTTACCTTGAACTATAACCAAAAGGAGGCAAGCATCACTATAATTTCCACTTAAAACATGGGTAAGAGTTGATTGTCTGTGTGCATATATGTGTGTGCATGGCCCAAAGACAAATTATGACCACTAAAAGCAGTAGACTCTTCTGTTGGGAACTGTGTGAGTACTTATAATTGTGGAGGGAGGACATACTGCTAGAGAAATTTGACAATATGCATTATGTTTCTTAAGTACTTCATGTCCTTTGAATCAGAATTCCATTTTGCTTGAATCTATCCTATGGAAATAACCCATTGTCTGGGGAAACGGAAAACTATATACAAAGATGTTGATTGCAGCATTATTTATAATAGGGAAAAATAAAAGCAAGCTAACTTTCCAGCAATAGTCATGGTGAATATCCTGATTTGGGTAGTACACAGCCAGTATTAATGCCCTGAGAAAATGCTAAGAGAAAAAAGTGAAAGAGAAAATTGGACCCTTGGTATTATTTCAAACATGCAGAAAAATACACATAGCATGAATGTAGGACATAAATATGCTAAAATATGTCCAGTAATGGTTTAAAGGTTTTAGGGATATGAGGACTTTCTTATCACTATGTATTTTCCAAATTTATTATCAATATGAGTAGCATTATTATTAAAAGAAAATCTCTGACTTAATAGCTTGACTTCCTAAAATAGTAAAATCAAGGAAAGAAACTGTAAAAGAAAAGGTTAATACATTTACTTTCTAAACATTGTTAAGGACAATTTCTTATTTTAAAAAGCATTATAAATAAAACTAAAAGTCAAAGTTCAAACTGGAGGTGGGACACGGAACATAGATATTAATTTTGTTAATATTTTAAATATTAAAACATTTTAAAATAATAAAAAGTATTCTTAATATATTATATAACATTATTTATATTAAGAATATTTACTCGTATGTCATGTTATATATATTAAGATTCTATTACATAATAATAGAATATATGTAAGTATGTATAGTATATAAAAATTCTTAGTATATAAAACCAGTAAAACAGACCAGTAAATCAAGCATATCGATATAATAATCAAACATAAAATTTCCAAAATAGAAAACACAAATGGACAATAGCTGAGCTTAATAATAAGGGTAAACACTGAAAGTCTACTACACCAAGATCAGGGACAGATTGAGACCCAGAGTGGACAATTCTGAGTCAATACATTGAAGAATGTTTAAACCCAATATTCTTCTGAACACTCTGAGCTGCAGAAGTAGCCCACTTCTTCCATTAATGGCTAGTGCTCTCCACTTGCTTACAGACAATGCAGAGAGATCTACTTTATAGAACAGCATGCAACTTCTTCAGGATTTCCCCCTACTTTCTTACCTGGCTATCGGACCAATGATTTAGATCAACTCACTATGCAACTTGACCTGGGAAGTGATGAGTCTGCTAGGTGAAAAAAAGATTAATTGACTTTTATAGTTAAAGAAACTGAGATATAGGTGCTGATTTTCACTCAGTATGGTTATGACAATTTTACATGGTAAAGAAGAAACACATCTTGGTTTTCATCTTCAGTTCTAAATTGCTGCACTAATTATATGTTTACTGAGATTTGTAAGAGAATAGTACATACCAATCCTGGAAGTTCAACAGAAAAATTTGGAGTTTTGTGTTCTCTTTTGCTAAGTTTTCTGTCATGATCTGTGATGAAATACATTTTTATTTATGGAGTGTTCATGCCATAAATCACTAACTGTTGAATTTCTAAGGATATTCAATCATTGCTGTTAAACTTTCAATAGGCAATCATATTATATATATTATATAGAATATTATTTTGGAATTCAATTATATATTATTTTTACCTCTAAATACAAAAAGTTACAGTAAATTCTAGAATAATGAAAATCAAGTGGGAGAGGAAATTTAGCCAATATCTGTATGGAATCTCATTTATTGTACCTTGAATTATTTTTCATTTTACTTGTGATTGTTTTTTTTATACCTAGGTCTTTCATATACCCTTCATATTTTTTGGTGGATTCCAATACCTAGCATAGCACCCTTTCCATAGAACTTTATTGGTTTTTGTTCCTAAGACTAAATTAATGACTTGAAAGCAAAACATATGTGCATTGTGGGATGCAAACTCAGATACATTCATTTATTCATGGAACATGTACTGAATTCTTACTTTATGCCAAGGAAACTGCTAGGCACTGAGTATACGGTGTTGTCTAAAGTATGATATTTGCTCCCAAGGGACTCACATCTCTAAATGCCTTGAAATTAACAGATGCCGAAACAAAACCTACTTGACAGCAAAATCCTCTATGAATGCTGGCTCTAGGTGACAATAATAACTTAACTTCCTAGATAAAATCTTTGGTCTGTTGTTAAAAAAAAAATTAGATTTCATCACAACTCATTGTGACACTCAAATTGCAAATAGTGCCCCAAATTTAATACCATACCTCAATGTAATTTATATTTTTCAGATTCAAATTTTACCAAAACTGTTAAATAATCTGTTATAGTCTATAATAGGCTCTTTTGCATACATTATGCAATATATTTAGTGTCTCCTTTCATTTCATCTTTTGTGCAAAAAGCCGATCACTCGACCCTGCATTGTACCAGCCCTTAGAACATAGCAATGAATAAGATATTTCCTGCACTTGATTTGGAAAACATTAGTCTTATTTTAAGGCCCATCTCAACAGTAAGTCCTTCTATGTTGCCTTTCATGATTCATCTTAGAAGTATAAACCACTCCTCTGTTTTTACTCCTGTGATTCTTTGTGTTCATACTCAGAGAAGAAGGGGAGATATTAGAAAAAGATTTAACACAGATACACCAAGGAAGCTCCTCAGTTCATGATATGAGCACAATTCAACATGTCATTGAGTTCAATTTTCCCTATTGGAAGAATGTATATATTATTTTTAATAATTGTTCAATTTGGAAGTTGATCTTAAAGCATACCAGAGAAACATCGTCCATAATTCTGACGGTTTTGAGGCTTTGTGTCCATGCGGATATAAAATATTTACAGAAAACATAAAATGATTAGTGTGCACTCAACATGATAATAATGTTCAGTGCTTGTTGCAGTCCTCTAAATTTGTATGCAAGTCATAAATTCTCTACTCAGTACACCAAGTCTCAGTGATCTCATCTGCAAAATAGTAATAATATTTAACTGCATAAATTTATGGTAAATAATAAATGGCACAAGGAAAGCAAATGGCTTAAAATAGTGCCTGGTTATAAATGGCACTCAAAAAATGTTGATTTTTATTTTATTAACTCATGCTTTTAAGGAAGGTGAGCCTCTATCTTCTATTTAGTGAACCATACTAAGATATTTGCTTTCTGGAATTTGTAGAGTGATGCTTATTCCATGCTAGAGCCATGTATACCTTTTAACTTTATTTTCTGCCTTCTGTTATTTATTTACTATTTTGCTAACTGAAAAATATCATACAAATGTAATGGAAGTTGAAATTGATTACAATGATATTATTTTGTATGAGATAATGTGGCTAAATAAAAATTGCGTAATTTCTTAAATCCTAAATTTTTTATTAACAGTGTTTACTAGGTCAGTGATAATAGGAAAACTACCTTTAAACCATGTTTTGGTAATATATTAAGCATAAAATATGTTGCTTGGAAGTTTCATATATGTAGTATCATTGTTTGGAAAACAAATTTGCAAATCACATGTTATTGTCATTTTTCAATGAAGAAGTTGAGGCTTCTAAAAGTAGTTAGTGAAAGTAACTTGGCTAGGATATGTGTGGTAATTCAACAGTGAGTTTCATGTATTTCCCTCAATCTCACCCAAGTTCCTTGTCCACAAAATGTAGGTGAGAATGATATTTAATTTTAGAGTAGACATGAGAATCAAATTAAATATGGTATATATAGATGTTTTGTGAAACATCCATATATAATCCATGCTATTACTGTTACTCTTACTGCTGTTATTATTTTACTGATTATTTACTTCTTCAATATTCTTTTACTTTTACCAATTATTGTCTTCTCTAAAACTTATCACTGAGGCTGTTCCTTCAGTCCTCTTCCATTCCTTTTAAGATCAAGCATTTCCAAATCAGTGTCAAAGACATAAGTCTTCAGGTTATACTATCTATTTACTGCAGTGAAAGTGTTGAAATCTCAATTTATTTTGGGAAGAGAGTTTCCAACCTGAAAACATCACTGTAAATCATAAAGCAGTGGAAATAATACATAAAAACCTTCATCTCACTAAATCTCCTGAGTGGATGTTGATCTTCTTTCAGAAAGAATATCTATCATTTTATTTTCAATTCAGACTTGTCAAGGAATAAGTCAAAACAGAAATAATCACAGAAATTGACAGGTATAATAAAATAATAGTTGGCACTTGTCCTGTATTTTTTCCTGTTGAATTAACCTCTGGTTGTTGAATGTCTGCACTTAACCAAAGAGAAAGAACATAGAAATAAAAGGAATACTTGAGAGAAAGTCTCTCAGAAGGAGGGAAAAGCCATAACCTATATCTTGGCACACACACAATTTAATTTCCTTCTGTTGGATTCAGTTTAGAAGGTACTGAAGGTTGGTCAAAGTGTTACAGAATATTTATTCCTTGCAAAGAACACTGTGAGGCCCTGGAGTCAAATATAAAATAATAGTTTGTTTTCAGCAATTCCATAAATGATATGACTTAAGGCAAAACAATTCACGTTCTGAGATTCATTGAGGTCAATTTTGATAAGTCATTGAATTGGATGATATCTAGGTTACTTCTACCTCCAAATTACAAGGTAGTGAGTGACTACCATAAATAACTTGAGGAAAATGGAGCTTTTTTTATAACTTCCTAACATATTGACCTATCAACATTCATAATGAATTTTAAGTACCAATGTATGCATGTATGTGTTTTCTAAATTCCATTCAAGTATGGTTTACAAGATATTGACTATCAGGCAACAAGGGACAGTGATCCGGAGATCTGGGAAACAAGGGAGGTGAGTCCTACTATTTCCCAGTCTCATTGCCTTGAATGTTTCCTGGATGCAGTGCAGGGATGAAGGACCCCAAGAATTCTTGCAGTATCTGTGAATTAAGGAAATAGGGTTGAGAGCTTCAGAGACACAGACATCTAGAGTTCAAATTCTGGAATACCTAGAGGAGAGGACAGCACAGACAAAAATCTCTGAACTTCTGAACATAGTTATCTTTGAGTATTCAGCAGACCAGCACATGAAGGAGAAGAAACTATCTGAGGCTGGGGCAAAGAAGAACATCAAACAGGGTTTGAAGGCCAAAATTAGTGCCTATTCCCACAAGTCAAACCAGAAAATCCTCATGATTCTTGGGGCATTGGGTCTTATCTCCAAGAAGAATTTTACACAAAGGGGTCTTGCCTCAGTAGTTGGTAATAATTAGCCCTAGATTAACAACTATTCTGACCATACCTAACAAATTTGAAAATAATTGGAAAGGATCCAACTATTTCCAAGAAACTTCTGTGTGTAACAAGAATGCTCAAGTGTTTTTATCAAAAATAGAACCACACAAGGTAAAATTTATAATGTTTGGCATCTATTCAAAGATTACCAGACATTAAAATAAGTAGGAAAATACAAACCATAATGAGAAGAAAAATCAATCAAAAACTGATCCAGTTGTGACATAGATAGAAACCAGTTATTAACAGACAAGGACATGCAAGTAATTATTATAAACATATTCTATGTGTTTAAAAATATAAGTACAGGTAGAGAAATATTAAAAAAAACTGAACTTCTAGAAGTAAAAATTTGAGATAAATGATATATTAGATGAGATTATTGCTATAATAAACATTGCAGAGGAAAAGATTAATGGACTTGAAGATAGAACAGTAGAAACTCAAATAAAATGCAGAGATAAAAGTGAAAACAACAGTAAAAAAATCAACTGAGTATTAGTGAACTGTGAGAAAAATGAAAACAACCTAAAATGATGTTATTGGAGTCTCAAAAACAAAGGAAAGAGAAAACAATTTTTTGGAAAAAATAATGATGGAAAATTTCTAAATTTGATGACCTCTATAAACTCAAAGATCCAAGTAGTTCAATGACTCTAAGTGTGTGTGCTGCATGCATGTACACAGACACACAATATGAATAAAACTGCAGCATGCACAACATAATCAAATTGCTCAAAATTAATAATAAACAAATCTCAAAACCATAAAAGGAAAGTAAAGAAGGAAATTACAGAGGAACATTGATAAAGGTGATAGAATATTTCTTGCTCAAAACAATGCAAGTCAGAAGACAGTGGGGCAATCTTTTAAGTTCTGAAAGAAAAAAAAAATCTGTCAACTTAGAATTTTATATCCAGGTACGTTATCTTTAAAAATAAATTAGTTTTAGACAAATGATGGGTAAAAAATCACCAGCAGAACCACACTGCAAGGAATATTTTAAAGCTCTTCAGGATGAAAGACAATGACATCAGAAGGAAATTTGGATGTACATAAAAGAATAGAGAGCAAAGAAAATAATAGCTACATAGATAAATACATAATATAGTGTTATTTTTATTTAAATCAATCTAAAAATAATTGTTTAAATTATCCTGTAATGCAGGTTTGACACTATATATAAAAGTAAACTATATAGCAACTGTGACACAAACATTGAGGAGAATTCAAGTATAGTATTGTAAGGTTCTTAAACTATTTGTGAAGTCATATAATATCACTTGAAGGTAGAGAGTATTAAGTAAAGGATGCAAAACTAAATAAACCACTAAAATTTTTAAAAGATTATAGTTAATAAATCAACATAGGTAAATTGAATTATACAAGTTATTGAATTAATAAAAATAAAGTAGAAAAATAGGAGAAAATGAACAGAGAAATGATGGGATAAACAGAAAGCAAATAACAAAAAATTATAGTGAAAGCTAATCAGATCAATAATCACATTACATGTAAATAGTCTAAATGACACAGTTATCTCAATATGACTCAACTTATCTCAGTTTGGATAAAAAAGGACAGCCCAACTACATGCTACCTAAGAAAACACCTTTTAAATATAAAGGATCAAACAAGTTAAAAATAAAAGGATGAAAAATTACATTCTTTGCTGGAGGGGGATTTCAGAGCAAAGAATAATGCTGGGTGAAACAAAGTCATTTCATAATGATAATGGGATTAGTTCAACAAGAGAACATAACAATCCTAAATGTTTGTGTACCTAATAATAGAAACATAATACACATGAAATTAACAATAATGAAATTGAAGAAGAAATAGTTAAATCCATAGTTAAAGTTGGAGATTTCAACAACTCTTTCTCAATAATTGATGGAATAATTAGACAGGAGATCAGTAATTATATCAAAGATTTGAAGAGTATGATCAACCAACTTGACATAATATTTATAGAACACACAATGACAGCAGACTATTATTAAGATAAATTAAAGAAGATTTAAATAAATGGAAAGGTATGCCCTGCTCATTAGTCAATAGACTCAATGTTGTTAAAATATCAATTTTCCCCAAATAGATCTATAGATTCACTGCAACCAGCAGAATTGGTTTTTCAGTGAACTGATGAGTCAATGCTAAAATATAGATGGAAATGTAAAAGTTCTAGAAGGATCAAAACAGTTTTGAGAAAGATCACAGTTGGGAGTTTGACTACACTATTTCACATAGTATTATGAAATTATAGCAATCAAGATAATGTGGTATTGTCAACATGGTACTTTCAGTGGAGCAGGTTAGAGAGTCTAGAAATAGAATATAAATATATGGACTACTGATTTTTGATAAAATACAAAAGTAATTCAGTGGAGAAAGGGTAGTTTTTCATCAAATAGTGCTAGAATAGTTGTATATTCATATGTAACAAAATGAATGTCAATATGTACTTTATATCATGTACAAAAATTAAATATAATGTATCATATGCCTAAGTGCAAAACCTTGAGCTATAAATATTCTAGGAGAAAACTGTTGTGACCTTGAGTTAGGCAAACATTTCTTACCTACAACATCAAAAACATGATCCATAAAAGAACAAATTAATAAATTAGACTTAATAAAAACCATGAAGTTCTGCTCTTCAAAACACACTGAAGAGAATAAGAGGACAAGCAACAGATTGGGAGAAAATATTTGTTAATCATATGTCTGTTAAAGGACTTATATTCATAAGAGATAACTCTCAAAACTTTATAAACAATCCATTAAAAATGGGCAAAATATTTGAACATTATTTTTCACTAAAAAGATATACAGATGACAATTAAGCATATGAAAAGATGCCCAGTGTCACCAGTCATTAGGAAATGCAAATTTAAACTTACAATGGGATACCATTACACACATATCAGAATGGTTAAATATTTTTAAAAATGATTGAGTATGCCAAGGAAACTTATGAGTGTTTTTAGCAAATTTATTCATAATAACCCCAAACGGGAAACAACCCAAATGTCTGTAAAGAGGTGAATGAGTGAACAGTGTTCCTTAGTATCCATATAATAGAAAACTATTCAGTAACAAATAGGAATGACATTGATATATGCTATAACATGAAGGACTCTCAAAACAATTCTGGGTAACTGATGCCATACAAAAAATGAAAATATATTGTATGATTCCATTTAGACAATTCAAAGAAAATTAAAGCCAATCTAGAGTGACAGAAAGCTGAGCACAAGTTCCCTGGTCAGGGTGGATGTGTGGTAGGAAGGAGCTGGTCAGAAGGATTGCAGAGTACTAAAGAAAAATGGGTAAATTACATGAGCGATTTTAATTTGGAAAATTAAAAATATTCAGATGCCTAATTAACCAAAATGTTCGGCCTTGGCACTAATAAATTAAAATGAAGTGCTTTATCATTAAGGAATATTTTTGTTAGTCAGTTGATCAAAGATTAAAAATAATGATACTCCATGGTAACAGAAATAAAGGAGATGGCCACTCACATAATTATCAATAAATATATAAATTGTTGCATTCTGTCTGATGAAAAATTTGTCTCTATGTAAAGCCCTAATTTTATTTTTTCAAATCGTTGCCTAAAAGCTAATCTGAAATGTAGATACCTATTGATTCCAACACCTTCTCAACATTTTTATAATAGCAAGGATTTTATTAAAACATAAATGTCCAAAATTGAATACAACTTATGCCAAAATGCTTAAAATAATATTTTTGCATAATGTTGAATAATATGAGAAATTGTATGCTTATATATGTTCAGTGGAAAATATGTATAAATATAACTGGAATAATTACTTGCAGTATAAAAAATACATACTAAAAAATAAAGGAAAACATGGTATACTATAAAAAGTTAGTTAGGTCCGTTAATGCTTAGAGATGGGACTGGAAGGATAAATGACAAACATGCATGATGCTCTTAAATCAAGGGAGGGGACTGAACATTGGGAGGAATAGGAGATGATAGTTGGAAGGTGGACTTTGATGTTTCATTATATATATATATGTTTAGCTACTTAACAATATGAATGTATTTGTACATAATATCCATAATATGCTAATATATATATATATTTTTTTGCAGTACGCGGGCCTCTCACTGTTGTGGCCTCTCCCATTACAGAGCACAGGCTCCAGACGCGCAGGCTCAGCGGACATGGCTCACGGGCCCAGCCGCTCCGTGGCATGTGGGATCTTCCAGGACTGGGACATGAACCCGTGTCCCCTGCATCAGCAGGCGGACTCTCAACCACTGCGCCACCAGGGAAGCCCCGTGCTAATACTTTTGTATATGCTGAGGACTTCCGCATTACTATCTCTATTCTTGACTTTTCCATTAGCTCCAGATGTATGCACGCTTCATGAAAAGATGTAACTGTTATTCAGATTTAAATAATAAATTATTTTAAATAATTTATAGACAAATTGCCATATAATACCTGCACACACATGTGCACACACATATACACATACACCCTTGCAAAATAATCTAGGGACAGATCTCTTAAATTAGGTTTATTTTGCAAGTAACCTAATAAGTCACTTTTTGCATATTGTTCACTACATCAGTACTCTATTCTGAAATTAAACCATCCTGGGAACTCCCTGGGTGGTTAATGTATGAAGAAAATGGTACTGAGCACTTTTACTGCTAATGGAAAGGGCGAAAACAACATGAATGGAATCTCAAAGATTTTGCAGTCTTGTCAGGATGACAGATAATGAAGAAAATGCCTTAAAATCAATTTCTCTTTGGACAGTATTGTTCTGAGAATACATTGCTTGATTTTATGTTGTTGAAGAGAAAAAGCACTATTGATAAAAATCAAGTCAAAGCCATTTGGAATTAATTGATATGAAATATTTGGCATGGACGTTTTACCTAGTTTAAGACTTAAATGGGTATTTGGAAAAATCTTTTTATTGCTACTCTTGTTAAGTCTCTAATCATTCCATTAACATTTATTTAGTGCCAGCACCTGAGCAGCTGCAATCACATCTGCTCCGAAAAAACTTTATTTTTCAAAGTATTTGCTATGCTTAAAGCTCTGAATTTTATAAATAAGCTTTATGAACTTAAAGAGAGAGCATGCAAAACCCAGATAGTCTGTGAGTGGAGTTGTTGTTGCCATGTAATGATGTATATAATGTGTTCCATATTAACACCCGTAATTTTTTTCCTTAGCATTTCTGTACTCTATGGCCTTGTGGCTTTCCTTCCCAAGAAAACTCGGCACCAGAGAATCACATTACCATTCACTTGTCAGCCTTGAGCCCGCGACCTCCGAAAGTAGGCAGAGTTTGTTCTAGGCTGGGGGCCCACTGGGACCTGGTATTAGGAAGTAAGAATCATTAACTTTGAAGAGCCCCAAGGCTCCTCGGGGCCAATTCTACAGTGGAGCACTATGCTACTTAATGACCAGGAGTAAACCGAAGGCCACTCTGGGCCAGTCCCTTTGCTTAACTGAACCTCGATACTGTGCCTAATGGGTGTACCAAGGGACTTGGAGGGAAGACCATGGTTATCTTTGTAATAAATAACCCTCTTCTGTATTATGTGGGCATGAGAGATGTACTTTGTCAAAGACCAAAAGTACCTCACAGCTGCTAACTCTGTGACCTCAGGCAAGGTGCTCAGTTAACCTGAGACTCAATTTCCTCACCAGCAAAAGGAAGCTAATGATAGCTGCCCTACCTTCTCTGACGTGTAACGACACTCTATGTAATTAATTTAGAAGCTATGAATCGAGGTTTGGCTTTGTGTGTGCCAGATTCAGTAAAAGGAAGCAAGGACACAACATGAATAAAACATGTCCCTACTCTAAGAGAAGTAGCTCACAGTTCTTCAGGAGAGACAAAAAGGTAGCTAATGGTGCTAGAGGATGGGGATGCCATGATGAAGCTACAGGATATATGCTATGGGAGGCTTAAATGAGGGAATAATTAATTCTGCTGTGAGACAGGGAGTATGAGGAAAGTCTTTAAAGAAAGGATGATTTTGTAGCATCATCTTGAGAAAGAGTAGGAGTTTGCCAGGTAGAGAAGAGTTGAAGGACTTTGCACAGAGTAAAGAGTAATCAATAAAGAACCTGCACAGAGGAGAGGTATGTGAGGAAAATGTGTGCATATCAGGACATGTATGCAAGTGTTCTGCCAAGTGATATACAAGTATAAGGTGGCATTATTATCAAAGCTACACTGAAGTTGTTTGAGAGCAAAACTCACCTCTCTTTCCTCCCATGCCCATGGCATAGTTACTGGTCTGGTATTCATGACTTCTCTTCTTGTGTGGTTCTGCTAAATTCTTTACTTATGAAAGTTCATATATGCACCGAATTTGAAAAATTCAAGTAGCACTAAAAGTCTGAAAACACTCTACTCCCAACTCTCATTCCTCCCAAATCACTTCCAGTTATTATAGCTATTCTCTTTGGTATTTATAAATAATATATCTAAACTGAGCTTGTTTCTTTTTTGCTTTGAGATCTTATCTATTGACTTCTTGTTATGAAAGATACAATTTTAATCCTTTTTCTCCATCACTTCCCATTACATTTTGCCACTCGTATGCACCAAAAGTGATTAGGTAACAGTTATCTCCTGTCATTATATAATGTATATAAATTATGACTACATAAATATTGTTCAAAAGTGAGCCTTGCTGTGTACTATTGTGTATTATGACAAATCATTTCCTTCCTTGTATGATACTATTAATTTGCTCATTTTACAAATTGGCTTAATTATTTTAGCTTGGGTTTCTATGTATATATCCTTAATTATCCTCTCCACAAATAGATAATGGAAGTGTGAAACTGTTTTAAATAAGGACAAACACATAAGAACTTTTGTTTTTTTCTTTGTCTTTTGTGCAGTTTGGAGGGGATATGGCTTCTTATTCCAGTTTTCATTGATTTCTTTTTAACCCTACTTTAAATGGAAATTTCCTTCTGAGTAGTCTTATGTGGAATGTCTTGCTTCCTGGATTACATGACTTCCTCTTTCTTGGTTCACTCCCTTGTTTGGGGAATTTTCTTCCCAGATTACTTTCCTAGGATATATTAAAAAATTATTATGTTGTTAAGATATCTAGGACTTAAGAATTTTTTTTATTCTTATCCTCATTCTTGTTTGATAGTTTAACAAATTATAGAATTCTGGTTTGGAAACTCCTTCCACTCAGAATATGAAAGCATTCTCCCTTATAAGCAAGTTTCTGACATGTGGTGCCATGGAGATGTACAACTCTGATCTTCCTGAAAGAAGGAACTTGGATTTGCCTGGGATTGTAGTGACATTGTGATCACTGTGACATTGAGGAGAGACAACATTTCCCTGGGCACCTACAGCCAATGAGTGAGCTTGGTGAAATGATAGGGACTGTCCATTTCTCCCCAAGAGAAGGGGTCCTTGGATGGGCAGTCTTTTCTGGGGAGTTCCGCTTTGGGTCCCCTGAGACTTTTCAGACCTATATTGCGATATGAGGTTCTTCCTACCCATCACTACTTCTTCCCATCTTCCTTTCACAGGTTTCAAATTTGCACAGTGGTCTTATCTATGTGGAGCCTTTTCTTAATACCTCATTTTTAGCTCCTTGCCTTACAGTACTCTCCACTTTGCCTGTTGTACTTAAGTTAGCAGACAGTTAGGACTCAGCATTACCCATTCTACTCTTCTAAGCCAGCTACTATGTATCCAACAGATTTTTAATACTGTTCACAACTCTTGTCTGTTGAATCATTATAATGGGGACCTAGATCCTCATTTTTATTCCAGCTCTCAGGAGTGCTGCCTATCATGCAGAAGTCTCACAACTGAACCCTTCTCTAGTAGTTGCACTCAGCCAACAGGGGCAACTAGTTTCACTGGAGTTCATGTCTCTTTCTGGTGGCAGCATGCATCCAATCACTGATTAATGTGTGGCTAATTAGTGATTATACTTTAAGATGGCGGAGGAGTGAGACATGGAGATTGTTTTCCTCCCCACAAATACATCAAAAATACATCTACATGTGGAACAACTCCTACAGAACACCTACTGAATGATGGAAGAAGACATCACTTACCAAAAGGCAAGAAACTCGCCATGTACCTAGCCATGTGGCTGAAAGGGTCTTGGTGCTTCAGCCAGGTGTCAGGCCTTAGACTCTGAGGTAAGAGAGCCGAGTTCAGGATATTGGACCACCAGAGACTTCCCAGCCACACATAATATCAATCAGCAAGAACTCACCCAGAGATCTCCATCTCAACACTAAGATCCAGCTCCACTCAATGATGAGCAAGCTCCAGTGCTGGACACCCCATGCCAAACAACTAGCAAGACAGGAACACAACCTCACACATTAGCAGAGAGGCAGCCTAAAATCATAATAAGGTCACAGACACTACAAAAAACACCACTGGAGAGAGTCCTGCCCACAAGAAAGATAGGATAAGCCTCATCCACCAGAACACAGGCACCAGTCCCATCCACCAGGAAGCCTACACAAGCCACTGAACCAACCTTACTCACTGGGGACAGACACAAAAAGCAACAGGAACTACGAAATTGCACCCTGTGAAAAAGAGACAACAAACACAGTAAGTTAAGCAAAATGAGAAAACAGAGAAATATGCAGCAGATGAAGGAGCAAAGTAAAAACCCACAGGACCAAACAAATGAAGAGGAAATAGGCAGTCTACATGAAAAATAATGCAGAGTAATGATAGTAAAGATGATCCAAAATCTTGGAAACAGAAGGGAGAAAATACAAGAAACATTTAAGAGAGACCTAGTAGAACTAAAGAGCAAACAATGATGAACAACACAAAAAATGAAATTAACAATTCTCTAGAAGGAAGCAATTGCAGAATAACTGAGGCAAAAGAGCGGATAAGTGACCTGGTAGACAAAAGAGTAGAAATAATTACCACAGAGGAGAATAAAGAAAAAAGAATGAAAAGGATTGAAGACAGTCTCAGAGACCTGTGAGACAATATTAAACACATGAACATTTGAATTATAGGGGTCCCAGAAGAAGAAGAGAAAAAGAAAGAGACTGAGAAAATATTAAAGACATTGAAACTTCCCTAATTGAAAACTTCCCTAATATGGGAAGGGAAATAGTTAATCAAGTTCAGGAAGCACAGAGAGTCCTATAAAGGATAAATCCAAGGAGAAACATGCCAAAACACATATTAATCAACCAATCAAAAATTAAGTACAAACAAAAAGTATTAAAAGCAGCAAGAAAAAAGCAAAAAATAACATACAAAGGAATCCCCATAAGGTTAACAGCTGATTTTTCAGCAGAAACTCTGCAAGCCAGAAGGAAGTGGTAAGACATATTTAAAGTGAGGAAAGGGAAAAACCTACAACTAAGATTGCTCTACCCAGCAAGGATCTCATTCAGATTCAATGGAGAAATTAAAACCTCTACAGACAAGCAAAAGCTAAGGGAATTCAGAACCACCAAACCAGCTTTACAACAAATGCTTAGGGAACTTCTCTAGGGAGGAAACACAAGAGAAGGAAACGACCTACCAAAAAAATCAAAACAAAACAAAACAAGTAAGAAAATGGTAGTGGGAACATACATATTGATAACTACCTTAAATGTAAATGGACTAAATGCTGCAGCCAAAATACGTAGACAGGCTGAATGGATACAAAAACAAGGCCCATATATATGGTGTCTACAAGAAACCCACTTCAGACCCACATACAAACTGAATGTAGGAGATGGAAAAAGTTATTCTGTGCAATTGGAAATCAAAAGAAAACTAGGGTATCAATTCTCATATCTGACAAAATAGACTTTAAAATAAAGTATATTACAAGAGACAAAGAAGGACATTACATAATGATGAAGGGATCAATCCAGAAAGAGGATATAACAATTGTAAATATTTATGCACCCAACATAGGAGCACCTGAATACATAAGGCAAATGCTAACAGCCATAAAAGGGGAAATCAACAGTAACACAATAACAAAAGGGGACTTTAACATCTCACTTTCACCAATGGACGGAATTGCTCACAAAGATAAATAAAACTGAAAGCTAGATATTTGAGAAGATAAACAAAATTGATAAACCATTAGCCAGACTCATCAAGAAAAAAAGGGAGAAGACTGAAATCAACAGAATTAGAAGTGAAAAAGAAGTAAGAATTGATGCTGCAGAAATACAAAAGATCATGAGAGATTACTACAAGCAATGATATGCCAATAAAATGGACAACCTGGAAGAAATGGACAAATTCTTAGAAAGGTATAACCTTCCAAGACTGAACTAGGAAGAAATAGAAAATATGAACAGACCAATCACAAGTAATGAAATTGAAACTGTGATTAAAAATCTTCCAACAAACAAAAGCCCAGGACCAGATGTCTTCACAGGTGAATTCTATCAAACATTTAGAGAAGAGCTAACACCTATCCTTCTCAAACTCTTCCAAAATATAGCAGAGGGAGGAATACTCCCAAACTCATTCTACAAGGACAGCATCACCTTGATACCAAAACCAGACAAGGATGTCACAAAGAAAGAAACCTACAGGCCAATATCACTGATGAACACAGATGCAAAAATCCTCAACAAAATACTAGCAAACAGAATCCAACAGCACATTAAAAGGATCATGATTATACTACCCAAAGCAATCTATAGATTCAATGCAATCCCTATCAAACTACCACTGGCATTTTTCACAGAACTAGAACAAAAAATTTCACAATTTGTATGGAAACACAAAAGACCCCGAATAGCCAAAGCAATCTTGAGAACGAAAAACGGAGCTGGAAGAATCAGGCTCTCTGACTTCAGACTATACTATAAAGCTACAGTAATCAAGACAGTATGGTAGTGGCACAAAAACAGAAAGATAGATCAATGGAACAGGATAGAAATCCCAGAGATAAACCCACGCACATATGGTCACCTTATCTTTGATAAAGGAGTCAGGAATATACAGTGGAGAAAGGACAGCCTCTTTAATAAGTGGTGCTGGAAAAACTGGACAGGTACATGTAAAAGTATGATATTAGATCACTCCCTAACACCATACACAAAAATAAGCTCAAAATGGATTAAAGACCTAAATGTAAGGCCAGAAACTATCAAACTCTTAGAGGAAAACATAGGCAGAACACTCTATGACATAAATCACAGCAAGATCCTTTTTGACCCACCTCCTAGAGAAATGGAAATAAAAACAAAAATAAACAAATGGGACTTAATGAAACTTCAAAGCTTTTGCACAGCAAAGGAAACCATAAACAAGACCAAAAGACAACCCTCAGAATGGGAGAAAATATTTGTAAATGAAGCAACTGACAAAGAATTAATCTCCAAAATTTATAAACAGCTCATGCAGCTCAATAACAAAAAAACAAACAACCTAATCCCAAAATGGGCAGAAGACCTAAATAGACATTTCTCCAAAGAAGATATACGGACTGCCAACAAACACATGAAAGAATGCTCAACATCATTAATCATTAGAGAAATGCAAATCAAAACTACAGTGAGATATCATCTCACACCAGTTAGAATGACCATCATCAAAAAATCTAGAAACAATAAATGCTGGAGAGGGTGTGGAGAAAAGGGAACACTCTTGCACTGCTGGTGGGAATGTGAATCGGTACAGCCACTATGGAGAACAGAATGGAAGTTCCTTTAAAAACTACAAATAGAACTACCATATGACCCAGCAATCCCACTACTGGGCATATACCCTGAGAAAACCAAAATTCAACAAGAGTCATGTACCAAAATGTTCATTGCAGCTGTATTTACAATAGCCCAGAGATGGAAACAACCTAAGTGTCCATCATCAGATGAATGTATAAAGAAGTTGTGGCACATATATACAATGGAATATTACTCAGCCATAAAAAAATGAAATTGAGCTATTTGTAATGAGGTGGATAGACCTAGAGTCTGTCATACAAAGTGAAGTGTGTCAGAAAGAGAAAGACAAATATTGTATGCTGACACATATATATGGAATTTAAGAAAAAAAAATGTCATGAAGAACCTAGGGGTAAGACAGGAATAAAGGCAGAGACCTGCTAGAGAATGGACTTGAAGATATGGGGAGGGGGAAGGGTAATCTGTGACAAAGCGAGAGAGAAGCATGGACATACATACACTACCAAACATAAGGTAGATAGCTAGTGGGAAGAAGCTATATAGCACAGAGAGATCAGCTCAGTGCTTTGTGACCACCTGGAGGGGTGGGATAGGGAGGGTGGGAGGGAGGGAGACGCAAGAGGGACGAGATATGGGAACATATGTATATGTATAACTGATTCACTTTGTTATAAAGCAGAAACTAAGACACCATTGTAAAGCAATTATACTCCAATAAAGATGCAAAAAAAAAAAAAAAAGAATAAAACAAGTTCTCAAACTAGGACTCTCGAATGTCTTTTTCAGTCACATTATTGGCTTATTATGTCAAGCGTGCAGATCCCAAATTTATTTGCTTAAAATGAATTATAAATTCTGACGTCTTACATCACAGAATTGGTGTATTGGAGTTAGTTAGAATAGGAGTGACTCTCTCTGTGCATACCTGGCTCTTGCCCGCAACTGATTCACTGAAGGGTGAGCAAGTGACCAAGACACGCAATTAGAATTCCTTTCCAAATATTATTGAACTAGAGTGAGAGAAAAAAATTGGTCTCTCTGATGGCAAAGCCACTTGTTGTTAGGTTAAGGAATTGCTGCTTTGTTTAAAAGAATAATGCCTGTGTATAACAATGTATAGGGATGAAAGAGAGAAAATTAGTTCTAGTGGGTCCAGTTGTTCCTCAAGTCTAGCTAAATGACTGCTCCTTACATTATTTGTGTCTTTATCTACCTATGTCATCTATTTTTTATTTAATTACACAAGCCAGGAAATTATCTTTTTATTTAAATTATTTCAGTTTTGTTTCTGACTTTCGGTAAACAAGGATTCCAGACAATCTCTGTGTCTATAACATAGTTTGTAAAATGTGATGGCAATAATAAAATTATCATGATGAATGAATAAATTGATAAAATACTTATATGAATCAGAGTATAATACCTAATGCTCACCAGCTTCCAACCCCCTTTAACCATTCTCTACTTACGTAATATATATAATACAATAGCATTGAATGAAACTATTCATTACCAGTTTGAAATAAAAAGCGGTTTATGAACAAAAATATAAATATATCAAAATATATAGCAGAACTTAAGAGATTTTAGAGAAATTGCATTTTAACCTAATTTTATAACTTTCTAAATGTGTGATTTTGGGCAATTTGCTTAACAATTTTGCACCTCCATTTCCTCTATGTAAAAAAATGAAAGCTAGTTCTCATTTCACATTACTGATATGTGATGTAAGGACAGGGCAAATGAAGTAAGTACTCAAATGATTTTACTTTTCTCTTTTCCCTAAAAATGTATTCATACGTAGTCTGACTCCAGCTGTGATTTGAAGTTTATGAATATAACTTCATAGAGTGACTCATGATGTCCACCGTCAAGTCTATATAATGTATGTTCAGATGAGACAAACATAGAAGATATGATCCATCTCTTTACTCTTTTATATATTTTTTTGAATTTTATTTTTTTATACAGAAGGTTCTTATTAGTTATCTATTTTATACATATTAGTGTATATATGTGAATTCCAATCTCCCAATTCATCCCATCACCACCAACCTGCCCCAGCCACCTTCCAAGTGGGAGCTACTCTTCCTTGCAGTGTGCGAGCTTCTCATTGCAGTGGCTTCTCTTGTTGCGGAGCATGGGCTGCAGGCACGAAGTCTCCGTAATTGTGGTGCATGGGCTTAGTTGCTCCAGCACATGTGGGATCTTCCCGGACCAGGGATGGAACCCGTGTCCCCTGCCCTGGTAGATGGATTCTTAACCACTGTGCCACCAGGGAAGTCCCTACTCTTTTATATTTTAATGGTGAAAAAAGGGAATCCAACCCTTCCTTGGGGTGGAGGTGGAGCTTCCACCTGCAAAGAGTCAACATGTTATTCTGGGTTTTCATTCACTTTCAATTTCCTCCTCATATGAAGTTGATTTGGGTAATGATATAAATGTGGATGATAAGTAGGAGATTTAAGCCATCTCTTTTTTATGACAGGAGGGAAAGATAATTGTAGTGTAGATAAGGACAGGTGTATAGGTTTGCTGGCATCTGAAACTAACATGTATAAAACTGATCTACTTGTATTTTTGCCCAAAACAGCTCCTCTGCTACCTCTCCATCTCAGTTAAGGGCAACTCCATTCTTCTGGTTTTTAAGGCCAAACATCTTGGTGTCCTTTTTGACTCTTGTCTTTGTCCTATGCACCACATTCAACCTCTCAACACATTCTGGAAGCTCTATCAACCAAATATGTCCACAATTAAGCACTTCTCACTCTTGCACTGCCCCTTTTGATCTGATCTACTTTCCTTTCTGGTTTGGATTGCTGCAATTTTCTGTTTAAGATATTTTACCTAAGAAAATAATCGAATATATGGAAAAGCTTTATCTAGAAATAGCAGATACTGTTTCAAAGTATATAAACATATGTCCCTAAGTTGTATATATATTCTGTTAGTTGTTTTCTAAATTAGAAATAACAGTTTATACAGGAACAAACTTTGTTTCCTGATTACCAGTAATATAATGTACTCTTTATAATAATAAAAAAGGGATGTGTTCAAATTTGTATTTATTTGATTACCATGACCTGAAGGCTTCTCCAGATGTGATGGCCCTTTATCTCTCTGATCCCATACTCTATTACTTCTATACTCATTTAGTCTTCTCTGGCTACAGTGCCTTCTATAATAAAGGTCATAATTTTAGTTCATGGAATCTAATTAGGCAAACTTTCATAAGGATAAAGACTTACCTAGGACTTAATGACAAATTTAAGCATAGAACACAATTGATACAAGAGAATCTCAATTTCTCTCTACACGTGTCTCTATTTCTTTTCACTGTAGATCAACTATCCTCATATATGATAAGAACCATCACCAACTGCAGCTTCCAAATGACACACATATAATCTTTTACCAAAATTAATACAGAATTATTTATAGAAGTAAAGGACATTGAGACATAAATATAAACTATCCTGCTATAACCATTTTTGTGCATATTGATATAGAAAACCTTAAACATTCACTGAAGTAAAATATAGTCAGAAATAATTGTTTCATATACTTTTTTTTTTTTTTTTTCGGTACGTGGGCCTCTCACTGTTGTGGCCTCTCCCGTTGCGGAGCACAGGCTCTGGAAGCGCAGGCTCAGCGGCCATGGCTCACGGGCCCAGCCGCTCCACGGCATATGGGATCCTCCTGGACCGGGGCACGAACCCGTGTCCCCTGCATCGGCAGGCGGACTCTCAACCACTGTGCCACCAGGGAAGCCCTGTTTCATATACTTTTAAGTGTTGTGTTCTTTTATTGCCTTAAATTGGTGATTTTTTAATTAATTTTATTGGAGTATAGTTGATTTACATTGTTATGTTAGTTTCTGCTGTACAGCAAAGTGAATCAGTTATACATAAACATACATCCACTCTTTTTTAGATTCTTTTCCCATATAGGCCATTACAGAGTAATGAGAAGAGTTCACTTTGCTATACAGTAGGTTCTTAGTAGTTATCTATTTTATATATAGTAGTATGTCTATGTCAGTCCTAATTTCTTAATTTATCCTTCCCTCCTTTTCCCCCCGGTAACCATAAGTTTGTTCTCTTCATCCGTGATTCTATTTCTGTTTTGTAAATTAGTTCATTTGTACCACTTTTTTAGATTTCACATATAAGTGATATCATATGATATTTGTCTTTGTCTGACTTTTTTTGTTTAACAAAAATTTTCTATTATTTGACAGTGGTGTTCTGAGATGCTGTGACAATGTTTCCTCATCTCCATGTATCCAGCTTTGACTTTGAAGGTGATGTATTTCATCCAGGGAAGAAAATATGGCAACATAAAGAAATTTTGACACAGAGCTGATGAATCTTGTTTTTCCTAGCTTGGACAAAATGATTTATAGAGTTAAAGGATATCAGTAAACATGGATCTGAAAGCTGCTGAAATACATGAATAATTTGACTGTGTATTACATTTTATGTCTGTATCTAAACACATTGAAAAATAGAGGGTCTAAGAAATAAATGCTTGAAACTCCAGAACCAATAATCTAAGCTCTTTCCCAATGTGTTTGTGGCCTGAGATGAGGGGGCTTTTTTTTTTTTTCAAAGGACAGTGAGACTGCCAAACTTGCTTGTAGAAACTGATTGCAATTTTTAATCTAATGATCTGTCGTATTTCGTTCTACAGAGTTGGATTGAATTCTATGTCTGACAGCTAAAAGTTGCATGACTCTAAGTGCACCACTTATTTTTCTAAAGTTGAATTTTCTCATTCATAAAATGAAGTGTAGTGTAAACCCCAACAGGATTTTTGCTGTTGTTTTGTTTTTTTTGTTTCTTTTTTGTAACATAAGTGTCTGATTTAAGTTTTTGTTTGTTTGTTTGTTTGTGTTTTTTGCGGTAGGTGGGCCTCTCACTGTTGTGGCCTCTCCCGTTGTGGAGCAACAGGCTCCGGACGCGCAGGCTCAGCAGCCATGGCTCACGGACACAGCTGCTCCGTGGCATGTGGGATCTTCCCGTACCAGGGCACGAACCTGTGTCCCCTGCATCGGCAGGCAGACTGTCAACCACTGCGCCACCAGGCAAGCCCCTGATTTAAGTTTTGATTGTCCAGGCATCTATTTCAAAGAGGCATCCAATTCAAAGATCAAGCTATCTCAAAGAAACACACTGCCAACCTCCCCACACTGAGGCTTCTTTGTTTTAGAGATCTCGGTTAATTTTAATAACTGACCAATTGAGTTTTTTGTTTTCTTTTCTCTTCCCCTGCTTTAAGTTCCTACTCTCATGTTTGAAATTTGCTAATAAAGGATTAGCCCATGAAAACCTGGGTCACCACCCTTGACCCCAATAAAAGCAGAGTCCCAAATCCTCAAACCCGTGCATTGTCTCTCTACCTGTGACCTTGCTCTGTGGCCCCAGGTGTGCTATGGAATTTCCAGGTCTTGTAAGTAATAAACCTTTATTTTTTCGTAGTTTCCTGATGGTTATTGCTAGGGTATTGTTCAGTCATAACAAGAAGCACAAGAGCTAGTCCAACCACAACAATTGATTATTGATAGGCCAAGACTAGCACATAACAGGGGGAAATACCAATTTCCAGGGATGTTCAAAATATTAGTGACTGGTACAGTAGATGCACTGACTACCCAGAAAGGATGCTGGTTACAGCACTGGTGCAGGCAATTGGAGCCCAGCTGGACAAGTGTACATTCTTATTTGCTGGATTGTGGGGAGCTCAGAAGAATGTTGAGATATCTGACCAGGAAAGAACCAGGGCACTCGAGAAGTAGCTATTTACGATTTGTAATGGAAGCATTTCAATATTTTGACAAGCAGGGGATCTACTCTTGTGTGTGTGCCTGATCTTCGGGCAATTTCAGGGTACACAATTTACACTGTAGTGTAGTGGGATGCTCCCTCCCATCTTGGAGTTTTGCAGTATACAACCTGTGCAGTGGTACCTGATGGGCCTGTTCTCAGTTTAATATGGGAAAAGTGGCTCCAAGATTGTTTTTGTTGAGTAGTCATTGTGACTGAAATTCTGTCCTCATCATTCCAGTAAATCATACAACCTTCAGTTCAAGCGTGTGGTATGTGTAAACACCCATTATGTATGTTTGATGTTACAATAGTCTGATTAGTTCCCTGGGTTCAATCAATTCTCCAAAATTCTGCCTGGCATTTTTTGCACTACTTTTTCAGCTCTTCCAAGTCTTTATGGTGATTAACAAATGTTTTACCTGATAATATTGATATGTATTTAGCGGAAGAGTCAATGGGGTTATATGTACAACCTCACTCACAGCCTTTTGGATTATGTTTTTATAAGATCATTTTTGGAAGCTCTGTGACGATGAGTGGAGACCAAGGATGAGAGTAGGAAGACAGCATAACCTTTTTTAAATAATGCAAGCAATAATGTGGACCAAGGTAGCAGGGATACAGGTGGCGAGAAGTGATTTCTTACCAAGACAAGTCCAGTAAAATGCTTCTGTGACTTCTGCATATCCTAGTATCTGAATGATGACTTTTAGACCTTCAAGGTTGTGGACCAGGACTGCAGTTTGATCCATGTTACCAGATGAAAGATAAATTATTTGTGGTGTACTCAGGCATATCTGAATACAAATTGCCTTCAATATCGAGTGTGATTAATGTTGTGTCTATATGTTTTAGAGTGTTATTTACAGGGAGAGAAATAATGGATGCAATAATGCATTTTATTCTATGATGTTAAATCATCAGGGTTGTAATGTAATCAGTCTAATTTGATTGGCAAAGATGTAAAGTTATAAGTAAATAAGTACAGTGGATTTGCTTTTCCTTTATCCTTTCTTCCTGAAAACTATGCATTAAAATATTATAGTCTTCTTTTCACCCTAAATATTAATAATCATAGCTCATCTTTGTTATTTAGTTTACACATTTATAAATATGCTTTTGTAGTACCCTTAGATAGGGATTTCTGATTACTATTTCTGCCACTGCAAATACTAACAGCTTTTTAAGCAATTCCCTTGCTTACCCAGTGTGCTAACTCTAGTTAGAATCTAGCTGAAATTGATTGATATATAACTGTTGACATGGTATGTAAATAGTTTCATTAGCAGGGGGAATAGGTAGTTTTGCACATTTGAAATTAAAGCATTACCAATTTTGTATTTTGCCCTTCATCATTTATTATACAAATGGTTTGAATTAGTATATCATAAACATGCTTTGAAGGTGCTGTATCATCATTTATAATTATCAAATTAAGTAAAAGAAAACCATTGTGTAGAGTTAATGTACCAATTACCCCTCATTCAGATAACAAGAAATGCAGTCTTTGAGTGACCTAAATGCTTTCACAGCTAATTTAGGTAGAGCTGGACCCAGTTTCCTAATTTCTTAACTAAGTAGCCGTGCTACTGGGTCATACCACAGAGAACTCGTATTAGAGCCGATTTATAAGTATGTAGAGGTGACATAAAAAAGTATCTCAGTGAAGACAGTTTATAGCTAAAGAGGCTAAATTGAAGCCTTCTAAAAGTTTAACTCACCTATTTAGAAATATTCTCTCCTTTATATTTCTTCTTATTTTTAAAACATATATATTCTAAAATCTTGAATTCCACTTGAGAATGACTACTATTTTAAGCTGAATTACAAGAGTAGTTTTAAATACATTTTTCCCCACTGTGTTTGGGAATTTAGACATAATCTCCAAGAGCTATGAGGTTAGGTATTCAAGAACACTTGACCTACCCTGTGATCTGGTCCAGTTTCTCCTAATAGCTCTTTTGGGCCATGGAGCAGATGGCCGGGTTAACCTGATGACCATGCCATCTGTTTGAATGAACTAAGTTCCCAGCTGACAGAGTAATTAGAGGCCGTATTAATACCGTGGACAGGACTGTTAAAGACTGGTTGGGTGGTCTGTTGGCTGGATATGAACAATCTTAGTATCAGTTGGACTCATAAGCCAGACATTCCCAAATAAGCCAGAGGCATTCAGGAAGTTATAGCTTTAAATGATGTTGAAAAGAGTTTGTTTCCACTTAAAAAAAATGAACTTAAGTTAAATTGGACTTTAATAGAAGCAGCAGAGAATGCTGCTCATTTACCTTCTCCTTTTTTAATTCAAGTCTCTTTTAACTTCATTGTACATTTTTATAGAAAATATGAGCTTTCCCTCTGGAAGCTAATTGCACTGAAATGTTGATGGGTGATAAAACCAACTAACTCCATAAGCTTTTGGTGGGATATCATGTAGGCTACAAAATCATATTAATTTATTTCAAAGAGTGTGTTCTTTCAAGAGGTCTGGAATATCAAAACTGATCTGATGCTTTGATCATTCAGAGGAATTCAGGAGAATTCAATTTGCCACCCAACACATATATTGAATGTTACTGCTTCAAAACACATTCACTTTACTTCATTTACTCTTCACAAAGATTATTCTCTTCATTTTTTAGAAGAGTAAATGGGGATGAGTATAATGGGGCTCAGAGAATGTAAGAAAGTGTCAGAATGGTCATAATTTGTATTGTTTTTAGTTTATTAGATGTTCCCACCCCAGCTTCCTAGTTTTCTGAAAACCAGGCAGAGTTGCTGGATCCATAACCGTTATACTGTACAAGTATGAGAGTAACATTCTGGGGTGGTGGTTCCCAAAGGCTCTTTTGGTGACAATCTTTCTAAACAATCCCTTCATGGTCTTACAAAACATCCAAACTCAGCACTGTCTCAGAAGTGTATGCAGATTTCTCTTCATCCAGGCCAATGGCAGGTGGCATCGTGCAAACTCCACATGTTGCATTCAAATTAAAACAATTAAATACTATTTATACACAGATATATCTATTGGTATATTGATATACTTTCAGACTGGCAAAAGTTAAGAAGTCTGATAATATCATACAATGACAATATATAGGGAAACAGAAACTTTCATTCACGATTGGGAGAAGTTTAATTAGAGCTACTATGGGGAGCAATTTGGCCCACCTAAATGTCTGGATGAATGGATAAAGATGTGGTACATGTATACCATGGAATATTACTCAGCCATGAAAAAGAACAAATAATGCCATTTGCAGCAACATGGATGGACCTAGAGATTGTCATACTGAGTGAAGTAAGTCAGACAGAGAAAGACAAATATATAATATCGCTTATACGTGAAATCTAAAAAAATGGTACAAATTAACTTATTTACAAAACAGAAGTAGAGGGCTTCCCTGGTGGCACAGTGGGTGAGAGTCTGCCTGCTGATGCAGGGGACACGGGTTCATGCCCCAGTCCGGGAGGATCCCACATGCCACGGTGTGGCTGGGCCCGTGAGCCATGGTTGCTGAGCCTGTGTGCCTGGAGCCTGTGCTCCACAATGGGAGAGGCCACAACAGTGAGAGCTCGTGTACCACAAAAAAAAAAAACAAAAAACAAAGAAACAAAAAAAACAGAAGTAGAGTCAGAGCTGTAGAAAACAAACTTATGGTTACCAAGGGGGGAAGGGTGGGGGAAGGATAAATTGGGAGATTGGGATTGACATATACACACTACTATATATAAAATAGATAACTAATAAGGACTACTGTATAGCACAGGGAACTCTACTCAATACTCTGTAATGAACTATATCAGAAAAGAATCTAAAAAAGAGTGGATATATGTATATGTATAACTGATTCACCTTGCTGTACAGCAGAAACTAACAACATTGTAAATCAACTATACTCTAATAAAAATTAATTTAAAAAGTAAAATGTGCATTCCCTACGTCCTGATGATTTCTCACCTTTATAAATAGCTGAGAGAAACTTGCATATTTGCTCAAGGAAACCTATAAATGTATGCTCATTGCAACATTGTTTCTAAAATTATTTTTAAAATAAAACATTCTAAACATCCATTAAAGAGTATGAGTAAGTAAAATGCAATGTATTCATATGAGATAATACTATAAATGTTAAAAATAACACATTAATTATTTTATCCCCTTGATGTTAACATTAAAAGGATTCCAAAACTAAAGTTGAATTTTAAAAAATCAATTGATTAATGATGTGTTTATGAATTTAAATATACATAAAACTATACTAAGGAGAACCTATATTTACTGAGTGCTTAATACATGCACTCTTCACAGGACTTCAGATGTTCATAATTCTTATGATATCCTTATATCCTTTGAGTAGGTAGCATGATTTCCCCACTTCATAGATGAGAAAAACAAGTTCCAAGGATAAAAAAATATTTCCAAGTTCCCACAGCTGGAATAAAAATGAGTCCTGTTTTGCACTCTTCCAATATTCTGCAGACAACAGCAAGCTGGTCATAAGTGTGTGTGTGTGTGTGTGTGTGTGTGTGTGTGTGTGTGTACACGTGTGCAGATGTACATGTAAATTATGAAATGTTAATGACAACTTTGGTTAAGAAAGGAAAATTGGACTGGAACTATTCTTCTAAAGAGGCTGTAATGCAAACTCTAATGTTTTAGTTTATCTTTTAAAAAATAAAAAAAAAAGAAAGCATGGGGAATATAAATACTGGATGACTAATATTATAAAACATTTATTCAATGTACCTCCTTAAAACATTAGTGCAATTAGTACTCTTACACACACAAGCTATGAATAAAAGCCCAAACTACAACATATAACAGCATTTTTCTTCCTATAGGTGTATGGTAAAAATTCCCAACACAGTAGCTACTTAACATTCTAGAGTTTATAAGTGCTTATATCCAAGAGCTGGCATTGACCTTTAATTTCCTTGGGATAGTTTAATGATAAATGCAGGCTTGAAAAGCATCAACATATTGCCAGTTTAGCAAAACAAAAGACATTTGTTTCAGATGAAAATAAACAAAAGGAACTCAAATATTCTCTATGCAAATGCATGTGTTGAGAAAAATAAACCCCCCCTCCCATGCACATAGTTAAGAGATCATGAGACTCACTCACACATCTGTTACAGTGATCTCAGTCAAGCCACTGCAATATTCCTATTGTTTTTTAATATGTTGTGAGCAGTTTTCTCAGTAAGATCAAGTTAACATTTACTGAGCCCTATCCTCAGTGCTCTTGGAGAATTAAAAGATGAATAAAGCATAACCATTATATTTTTGGAGCTCAGAATTGATTAGAAGACTCTTTTAAGCATATGCATAATTATAAATTAGACTATTATGGTAAGAGAAGTCTTATAAAATTGTTCTGGGACTGCAGGAGAGAAAGCAAGTCATTCCAACTAGAAAGATTGGAAAAAAGACTTGCAAATGTTCCATTGGGACTTCTCTTTGAAGGTTACATAATATCAGAGTGATAGAGACAGAGGGAATCTCTATACAAATATTTTTATTGCATTTTAATCCACATTATGATTGTTAATTGGTAAAAGCAATTTAATAACTACATTGCAGCACACATCTTGCATACACTGCTACTTATTAGCGTGGCTGTGGTTACTGGCTAATATTTATTGAGTGATTACTATATGATATCAACTAAGAATTTTGTATACCTTATATTTTTTTTCATCCTTAAATGAAGACTACGAGGTGTGTGTTATTATGCCATTTTACAATAGAGGAAACTGAGGCTCAAAAATATTAAATGACATCTAAAAGTGACATGTCTGGTTTTCAGGCTCAGTTCTGCTTATTTGAAGACTGTGCTCTCCTGAGAGTAACCCTACTATCTAAATGAGGAAATGAGTAAGTGACAGAGGACAGATTCCCACCCAAAGACAGTCTAGTTGCAAAGAATTTGGTCTTTCCTCCTTACAGTAGGACCCTACAATGTTGGTAAGACATGGGGAGATACAGTTTTTAGCTGGAAAGTACAGTCCGTAAGGCAGGAAATTATCTGTATAGGGATAATTTTCAAAATTCCCAAACTACAAGAAAGAAAGAGAGGGAGAGACAGAAAAAGAGAGGGAGCAAGGAAGAAAGGAAGGAAAGAAGGAAGGAAGGAAGGAAGGAAGGAAGGAAGGAAGGAAAGAAAGAAGGGAGGAAGGAAGGAAGGAAGGGAAGAAAAAAGCTTGATTCACACTGAGAATTTCCATGTGAATGTCCTGCTGATCCTTCAACATTTATACTCCTCAAATTTAACTGACTGAATCTTCTTCATGATACTTAAAGGGTGCCATCATCCTTGTTGTCAGACACCAAAACCTGGAAGACATTCTTGAATTTTCCCTTCACACGTTACCCACATCCACTTTCTGCCCAAATGGTATGGATTTTATTTCCTAAATATGTATTGAAATCAGCCTCCTCTGCTTCATTCCCACCAAAGTGAGCCCACCAAGCCCGTAATGTTACTTGTCTACAAAGTCCTTATAATAATACTCCTGCCCATTTACATTTCTTCCTCTTGTTTGTCAGCTACACCCCTGCCAATGTTGTCTTGTTAAAAGAAACCTGATTCTTACCTTTGTGGTTAAATCATCGAATTTTTATTAATTACATCATGCAAAATCCTTTGCTACTAGTTCCCTGGTTACATTATATCATGACAGTGAAGGGTCAGGATTCCACAATCAGGTTGCAGATGTACAGGTGCTTCACTCATGGCTCTGACACTTTAGCTGTGTAACCTTGTGGACCATTCATTTAACCTCTTAGTGTCTGTTTCTCATGTCTGAAAAGATGATAATGGTATATATCTAATAGAATTGTTGTATGGATTAAATGAGTTAATATATGTAAAATGCTTAGATTAGTGCCAACAATTACTACTAAGTGTTTGCTATCATATTATTTTAACCCAGTCACAAATCTACTTGCTAGGGATACAGCAGAGCCCAGGCATACAATACTCGTTCTCTGACATGTCTTTATCCTTTTATATCTGGCAAACTCTTCTATTCTTGAATAACTCCATGCCAATATCCTTTATGCCCTGATTCCTTCCTTGTTACCCCTCTATAAGATCAATAGTTTCCTTCTCAGCTTTCCCAGAACAGTTTGTTGAGACTGTGATTATAGTATTTATAACACTGCATTGTAAACTCTGTTAAGTGTCAACAAATCACATCAAACTCCCTCCAGAACTGAACTTGGATTTTATTCTGCTTTGTTTCCTAGCAGCAAACACAGTGCTGAGAGAAGAGTGACATGATCATGAATGAAAAAAAAAAAAAAAAGTATCACTGGCAGGAGGAGGAATGTATGAATGGAAAAGGAGAAGCTAGATTCAGGGTAACTTGTCAGGAGATTAATTATATGAAAGACAATAAAGACAATGGTAATGAAACAGTCATTTCCAACAGAATTTGAAGGTTGAACTAAAACTATATCATGGGTAATGGAGGCTAAGAGCTATGTCAAAGATAATGCTTTCACTTGGGTATAAAAGAGAACTTGGTTTTGTATTGTTGTCAATTTTCTTCCAACTCCAACTTTTTCCTCCTCCTTCTGCTTCTTCCTTGATCCATAGGTCCACATATGCTGATTGCTATATATGTGAAATATTTAGACCATATATGAATGGCATAATTTCAGTGATGACTTTGAAAGTGTAAATCAGTATATAAATTGTAACATAAGTTATTGAAAAGAGGTGAGGCAGAATTCCTGGCTGTCTGCTCTAATCTCAAGTTTATTAGTTGTGTGATTCTTTGGTCTCTTAACCACCATGTGAGGCTGTATAATTGCTATCCTAAGATGCAAATGATGAACATGTGCAAATCCATTCTGAAAATTATAAGAAGCTCCACAAATGGGAGGTACCACTTTTCTTATTATTGGAGTGTTGTAACAGGTTTCTACATAATAAGTTTAATTTTGTCTTGTTTCTAGGGAATGTACTACTTATATGGAGGTTGCATTTATTTAATCTGGTTGAGGTTTCTAGGATATTACTCAAACTTCAACAATATTTGCCTAAACTTAGTAACCTAATTTGTTACAAAGTGCTTTTTTTTTAACATATGCAGGGAATATGTTTGTATTTGAAGGAAGCATATGTACATCTTTTAAAATTTCAGTAAAAAAATGAAATAGTTGGAGACATTTCTTCATGTTACTTTTGGCTATTTATATTCTACAGAGTACCAAAGTCAATAACCTTGTCAAATCAAGTTAAACTCTAGCCTGCACCCAACCCTTGCTTGATTGGGTGGAGGGAAGGCAATACTCTTTAAATATGCCTGGAGAAAGACAGGGAGGACTTACAATAAAGTGTTCTTGATGTTATTTTTTGACATAGTGTTAAAATATGCTTCCTTCACATCCTTTGTAAGGAACTTTCTGACATCTCTCCCAATCTAAAATAACTGTGGTGACCTTCAGTTAAATACAGCTACATGATTAATTAAGACAAGTCATAAAGACTACAGTAACCTGTGACAAAATAATTGCAAAGTAACTCTAAAAGTGTCTTAGCTAAGCTAACATATATAGATATTTTGAAGATGACATACCAAGCAATTACTGGATGATGTTTCAAACAAACTCCTAACATTTAAAACCCCTTTTGAAAAATATATACCAACATATACTGCAAAATAAAGACATGTAAAATAAAGATATTTAATAGCAGCAATATTGTAATTATTATTACCATGAGAATGTTAAGAACCATGAAGCATCTGAGTCGCCAGCCAGCATTTCACAGATGCAAGTAGAAGACATAAGACTCCTGTTTCAAAGGTGAAGAAGTATTAATTACAGATGGCAATAACAGTAGTCCGAGCATCAGCAATTTTGTACCTCTTCCCTGAGGCCCAATTCCTATAAGATGATGTGAAGGGGCCAGATGACACCTGTGTGTACAGTAAGTTACATTACAGGAGGGAAATCCTGAGGTTAGAGAAAGCATGCATTCCCATTGTTACAGATGGAGACACTATGTCTACTTTTCAAAACTGCATGCAAACAAGTCTTTTGCTCTGGAAAGAAACACTATTTCTATCTTCCAAGATGTTCACTATACTAAGATCCTTAAAAAGATAGTCTGGACAAAAGGACCATTAATGCCTTACTTGCAGGTCTTACAGAAACACCTAGATAATGACTGTCTCCCAGAGAGACACTACCCTTGAGTTATGAGGGAGAACTACCTGTTAGTTACTTTAGAGTCTTAGGCAATTTACTACTCACAATTCTCTAAGTTTCCTCATCTGTAATGGGGATAGTAATATTCCCTATTATAGAGTTACTGTGAAGATTAAGTCAATTAATACATGAAAAAACTTTAGAACTGTGTATACACTGTAAGCATTAAAGATGTATTACTTACTGTAGATAAATTATATTATAAATAATTTATTTACTTTTCTTACTTTAAAGCATTACTTAAGAACTGCAGAGTCTCACCCTTTTAGTTGAAGAATTTATAGGTAAGGTCTTAGCAGTTCCTGGGACCACTTGTCCTGAGAAGCTGCCCCTCAGACTTCCTCCAAGAGGCACCACCTACCACAGAGCTTGGTAGCTGGAGAAAGGAATTGGTATTTGGGAGCTGACAGGCAACATACAGTAATCCATGTGGCTTACAGAGTCTTGGTGCTCTGGCCAGGAGTCAGGCCTGAGCTGCTTAGTTGGGAGAGTAAAACTCAGAACATTGTTCCATGAGAAAAATCCCGGCCATGCATAATATCAGTCAGTGAGACCTCACCCAGAGATCTCCGTCTCAACGATAAGACCTGGCTCCACTCTATGACCAGCAAGCTCCAGTACTGGACACCTCATGCCAAACAACTAGCAAGATAGGAACACAACGCCACCCAGTAGCAGAGAGGCTGCCTAATATCATAATAAGTTCACAAGACACCTCAAAATACACCCCTGAACACAGTCCTGCCCAACAGAAAGACAAGATACAGCCTCATTCACCAGAACACAGTGCTTGGAAGCAGACACCCAAGATACAGTCCCATCCACCAGGAAGCCTACACACCCACTGAACCAACCTCACCAACTAGGGGTCAGACACCAAAAACAACAGGAACTACAATCCTGCAACCTGCAAAAAGTAGACCCCAAACTCAGTAGGTTAAGCAAAATGAGAAGACAGAAAAATACACAGCAGATGAAGGAGCAAGGTAAAAACCCAACAGACCAAACAAATTAAGAAGAAATAAGCAGTCTACCTGAAAAAGAATTCAGAGTAATGATAGTAAAGATGATCCAAAATCTTGGAAGTGCAATGGAGAAAATACAAGAAATGTTTAACAAGGACTTGAAGAACTAAAGAGCAAACAAGCAATGAGGAACAACACAATAAATGAAATTAAAAATTCTCTAGAAGGAATCAGTAGCAGAATAACTGAGGCAGAGAATGGATAAGTGACCTGGAAGATAAAAGAGTGGAAATAATTACTGCAGAGCAGAATAAAGAAAAAAGGATGAAAAGAATTGAGGACAGCCTCAGAGACCCCTGGAACAACATTAAACACACCAGCATTCAAATTATAGGGGTCCCAGAAGAAGAAGAGAAAAAGAAAGGGACTGAGAAAATATTTGAAGAGATTATAGTTGAAAACTTCCCGAATATGGGAAAGGAACTAGTCAATCAAGTCCAGGAAGTGCAGAGAGTCCCATACAGGATAAATCCAAGAAGAAATAGGCCAAGACACATATTAATCAAACTATAAAAATTAAATACAAATAAAAGACATTAAAAGCAGCAAGGGAAAAGGAAAACAAATAACATACAAAGGAATCCTCATAAAGTTAACAGCTGACTTATCAGCAGAAACTCTGCAAGCTAGAAAGGAGTGTGAGGACATATTTAAAGTGATGAAAGGGAAAAACCTACAACCAACATTACTCTACCCAACAAGGATCTCATTCAGATTCGACAGAGAAATTAAAACCTTTAAAGAGAAGCAAAATTTAAGAGAATTCAGCACCACCAAACCAGCTTTACAAAAAATGTTAAAGGAAATTTTCTAGGCAAGAAACACAAGAAAAGGAAAAGACTAACAATAACAAACGCAAAACAATAAAGAAAATGGTAATAGGAACATACATATTGATAATTACCTTAAAGGTAAATGGATCAAATGCTCCAACCAAAAGAAATAGACTGGCTGAATGGCTACAAAAACAAAACCCATACATATGCTGTCTACAAGAGACCCACTTCAGACCTAGGGACACACACAGACTGAAAGTGAGGAGATGGAAAAAGATATCTATGCAAATGGAAATCAAAAGAAAATTGGAGTAGTAATTCTCATATCAGACAACATAGACTTTAAAATAAAGATTATTACAAGAGATAAAGAAGGACACTACATAATGATCAAGGGATCAATCCAAGAAGAAGATGTAATAATTGTAAATATTTATGCACCCAATGTAGGACCACCTCATACATAAGGCAAATGTTAACAGCCATAAAAGGGGAAATTGACAGCAGCACAATAATAGTAGGAGACTTTAACACCCCACTTTCACCAATAGAAAGATCATCCAAAATGAAAATAAATAAGAAAACACAAGCTTTAAATGACACATTAAAAAAGATGGACTTAATTAATACTTATAGGATATTCCATTCAAAAACAACAGAATACAATTTGTTCTCCAGTGTTCATGGAACATTCTCCAGGATATAAAATACCTTGGGTCAAAAATCAAGTCTTGGGAAATTTAAGAAAATTGAAATAATATCAAGTATCTTTTCTGACCATAACACTATGAGACTAGATATCAATTACCAGAAAAAAGCTGGAAAAAACCTGTAAAAAATACCAACACATGGAGGCTAAACAGTATGCTATGAAATAACCAAGAGCTCACTGAAGAAATCAAAGAGGAAATAAAAAAAAAAATCTAGAAACAAATAAAAATAACCCAAAACCTATGGGAAGCAGCAACAACTGTTCTAAGAGGGAAGTATATAGCAATAAATCTTACCTCAAGAAACAAGAAAAATCTCAAATAAACAACCTAACCTTACACCTAAAGCAATTAGAAAAATAAGAAGAAAAATACTCCAAATTTAGTAGAAGGAAAGAAGTCATAAAGATCAGATCAGAACTAAATTAAAAAGAAGTGAAGGAAATGAGAGCAAAGATCAATAAAACTAAAAGCTGATTCTTTGAGAAGATAAACAAAATTGGTAAACAATTAGCCAGACTCATCAAGAAAAAAAGGGAGAAGACTCAAATCAATAGAATTAGAAATGAAAAAGGAGAAGTAACAGCTGACACTGCAGAAATACAAAGGATCATGAGAGATTACTACAAGCAACTATATGCCAATAAAACTGGCAATCGGGAAGAAATAGACAAATTCTTAGAAAAGCACAACCTTCTGAGACTGAACCAGGAAGAAATATAAATATAAACAGACTAACCACAAGCACTGACATTGAAACTGTGATTAAAAATCTCCCAACAGACTAAAGCCCAGGACCAGATGGCTTCAGAGGTGAATTCTATCAAACACTTAGAGAAGAGCTAACACCTATCCTTCTAAAACTCTTCCAAAATATAGCAGAGGGAGGAATACTCCCAAACTCACTCTATGAGGTCACCATCACCCTGATACCAAAACCAGGCAAAAGTGTCACCAAAAAAAAAGAAAACTAGAGGCCAATATCACTGATGAACATAGATGCAAATATCCTCAATGACATATTAGCCAACAGAACCCAACAGAACATTAAAAGGACCATACACCTTGATCAAGTGGTGTTTATCCCAGGAAAGCAAAGATTCTTCAATATATGCAAGCCAATCAATGCAATATAACATATTAACAAATTGAAGTAAAAAACCATATGATAAACTCAATAGATGCAGAAAAAGCTTTTGACAAAATTCAACACCTATTTATGATAAAAACTCTCCAGAAATTGGGCATAGAGTGAATTTCCCTCAACATAATAAAGGCCATATATGACAAACCCACAGCCAACATTGTTCTCAATGATGAAAAATTGAAACCATTTCCACTAAGATCAGGAACAAGACAAGATTGCCCACTCTCACCACTATTATTCAACATAGTTTTGGAACTCCTAGCCATGGCAATCAGAGAAGAAAAAGAAATAAAAGGAATCCAAATTGGAAAAGAAGAAGTAAAACTGTCACTGTTTGCAGATGACATGATACTATACATAGAGAATCCTAAAGATGCTACCAGAACACTACTAGAGCTAATCAATGAATTTGGTAAAGTAGCAGGATACAAAATTAATGCACAGAAATCTCTTGCATTTCTATACACTAATGGTGAAAAATCTGAAAGAGAAATTTAGGAAACATTCCCATTTACCATTGTAACAAAAAGAATAAAACACCTAGGAATAAACCTGCCTAAGGAGACAAAAGACCTGTATGCAGAAAACTATAAGACATTGATGAAAGAAATCAAAGATGACACAAACAGATGGAGAGATATACCATGTTCTTAGATTGGAAGAATCAACATTGTGAAAATGACTATACTATCCAATTCAATCATCAGACTCAACGTAATCCCTGTCAAACTACAAATGGAATTTTTCACAGAACAGGAACCAAAAAAAAAAATCACACAATTTGTATGAAAGCACAAAAGTCCCTGAACAGCGAAAGCAATCTTGAGAAAGAAAAATGGAGCTGGAGGAATCAGGCTCCCTGACTTCAGACTATACTACAAAGCTGCAGTAATCAAGACAGCGTGGTACTGGCACAAACACAGAAATATAGATCAATGGAACAGGATAGAAAGCCCAGAGATAAACCCATGCACATATGGTCACCTTATCTTTGATAAAGGAGGCAAGATATACAGTGGAGAAAAGGCAGCCTCTTCAATAAGTGGTGCTGGGAAAACTGGACAGCTACATGTAAAAGAATGAAATTAGAACACTCCCTAACACCATGCACAAAAATGAATTCAAAATGGATTAAAGACCTAAATGTAAAGCCAGACACTATAACTCTTAGAGGAAAACATTGGCCGAACACTCTATGACATAAATCACAGCAGTATCCTTTTTGACCCACCTCCTAGAGAAATGGAAATAAAAATAAACAAATGGGACCTAAGGGAGCTTAAAAGTTTTTGCACCGCTAAGGAAACCTTAAACAAGTTGAAAAGACAACCCTCAGAATGGTGAAAATATTTGCAAACGAAGCCTGTGACAAAGGATTAATCTCCAAAATATACAAGCAGCTCATGCAGGTCAGTATCACAAAAACAAGAAAACCAATCCAGCAATGGGCAAAAGACCTAAATAGACATTTCTCCAAAGAAGATATACAGATTGCCAGCAAACACATGAAAGGATGCTCAATATCATTAATCATTAGAGAAATGCAAATCAAAACTATAATGAGGTATCACCTCACACTGGTCAGAATGGCCATCGTCAAATAATCTACAAAAAATAAATGCTGGAGTAGGTGTGTAGGAAAGGGAGCGATCTTTCACTGTTTGTGGGAATATAAATTGATACAGCCACTATGGAGAACAGTATGGAGTTCCCTTAATAAACTTAAAATAGAGCTACCATATGACCCAGCAATCCCACTACTGAGCATATACCCTGAGGAAACCATAATTCAAAAAGAGTCATGTACCACAAAGTTCATCAAAGCTGTATTTACTTTAGGTAGGACATGGAAATAGCCTAAGTGTCCATCTACAGATGAATGGATACAGAAGATATGGCACCTATATACAATGGAATATTACTCAGCCATAAAAAGAAACAAAACTGAGTTATTTGTAGTGAGGTGGATGGACCTAGAGTCTGTCATACAGAGTGAAGTAAGTCAGAAAGAGAAAAAAATACTGTACACTAACACCTGTATATGGATTCTAAAAAAAAGGATTCTGAAGAACCTAAGGGCAGGACAGGAATAAAGATGCAGACGTAGAGAATGGACTTGAGAACACGGGGAGGGAGAAGGGTAAGTTGGGACAAAGTGAGAGAGTGGCATGGACATATATACACTACCAACTGCAAAATAGATGGCTAGTGGGAAGCAGCCACATAGCACGGGGAGATCAGCTTGGTGTTTTGTGTCCAACCAGATGGGTGGGATAGGCAGGGAGGGAGAGAGACACAAGAGGGAGGAGATACGGGGATGTATGTATATGTATACAGCAGAAACTAACACACCATTGTAAAGCATGTATACTCCAATAATAATGTTAAGGAATAAAAAAAAAAGAACTGCCTATACATGGAAAAAGACCATGTCATATATTCTTTTAGGAGGTTAAAATATACTTATTTATTATTTGAGTTTTTAAAATTTGATGGTAAAAAATTACACATTTTATATCTCTTTAATTTATTTATACCCTGTTGAGCTTTCCTAATGTGTTCTATGTTCCTACACTAATTTTGTTACACATATTATTTCATTTGCACAGAATACTTGGAGTTAGATGACATTAGCCCGAAGGGCTAAAGCCAGGCTTTTAACCCAGTATTCTGTGTGCCCTAAACTTATACTTTTTCCTATTAGATATAAAATACTCTCTCAAGGGATATATCTTAACCTTTGAATCTATCACAGCACCTTTACAAGGACTATGTGACAGTAATAATTTCCTCTTTATCTAGTGTTCTATAGTTATAAAAGCATTTCAATCCATTATGTTTTATAAATTTCCCTGCTTTAGTGTTGAATAAGCTAATTTCAGTGAGAGTTGAGTTTCTGCCACAATGTCACAGCACTTGAAAATAGAAGAGGAAGGCTTCAACCCACATATCCTAACTTGCCCCTTTCTCTGGCAGAACACACTCTTCGGCTGTGTCTCTTTCCTTTCTCCTATCTACTCATGGGGACACAATTTCATTGCTTAACACTTTGGAAAGACTTCCCTGCTTAAATGAGATGGCCTCCAGTATAAGGGAATAGTGATGCAATTCTCAATGATTCCTACTAGTGATCCTGCTATAAATTAGTGAAAAAGAGGACAAGGCAGGTTGAATGAGAGATCCAGGAAAATTTTCTTTCTTCAAGATGGACTCCTGGAATCCTCAGTTGTTCTAGGCACTGTCCTCATGGGCACGTTGAATTCTTTCATGTGAAATCAGGTTCACGAATTCAGAGTAGTTGTGAGAAAGAAGACTCAATTTTACTATAAAGGACACCATGTTACTTCAGTCTTGTGCTAAACTGCAGCCAATTTTTCACTCACAAAAGACAATACAAAAGTGATGGGGGCTTCCCTCGTGGCTCACTTGTTGAGAGTCCGCCTGCCAATGCAGGAGACATGGGTGCGTGCCCTGGTCCGGGAAGATCCCACATGCCGTGGAGCAGCTTGGCCCATGAGCCATGGCCTCTGAGCCTGCGCGTCCAGAGCCTGTGCTCCGCAACAGGAGAGGCCACAACAGTGAGAGGTCTGCGTACCGCAAAAAAAAAAAAAAAAAAAAGTGATGGTATTTTTAGATGGACTTGTGGCATATATTTGTACAAAGTGGGTAATATTAAGGCATGTTGTAAGGAACCATGTAGCAGTTTTGTAATATTCCAGAAGTCAATGGGTGATTTAATCAGTACCCAGATTTAATTTCCTGATAGAAGAGAATAAGACATATATAAGATGTCAGCATCCTAAACAGTTAAAATGTGATTTTGTAGTAGGTCTCTAGTTCTAATAGGTAAAGTGCTAGCCTTGGAAACTGAATATGATCCCAGTGATAGCTAGGAACTTGATCTTACCCAGTTCAGACAGGGACTAGGTACTGTTTAGTGAGTATGCAGGTGGCCAGCACTTTTTGGCTGCAAGGCTCAGCCCAGATCTCATTCACTATTTAGCCCCAAATAGAAGTGAGTAAAAGTGCCCCCAGAAGGACTTTCCCAAGATAGAAGACCTGGAGATTGTGTAAAGATAGAAGGTCCCAAGAGATCCTAGTACTGAATTATCAAACGAGAAGCCTGAGTTTCGGTCTACAGAGAGTTAGGATTCTCCTAATGAGAAAGTAATATGCAAAACATATGAAAATGTGATGAGGTCATAAACCAAAATAATTAAGAGATATGTGGAAAATAAAGCTAGAGGAAAATATGTACAACTTATTCAGAACTTCCATGTGGTATCCGGAATAAGATTGGGGGTCAAGAGGTAGGAAATGACTTTTGGATACAGGAGGTATTATGTATAGGGCAGCAAAATTTATTTGAGATCCATCCAACTGAGGTCTGAAGATAACAATATGCTTTCTGCTCTGGGGAAGACTAGCTCATAAAATAGAGACTAAGCCTGCTTCTAGATAGACATTTGAAGGGATGCCAGACAGGTAGAGAAAGCAAGGGATGACAGCACCTTGCCAGGTGGTAAAAGAAGATTAAGATGATTTCTACACATTATGAAGTCCTGAAATTCTAGCTGTGATGTAAATTGTGCCCAGGCCATTAAAGCCAAGCAAAGAAGAAGATTTTGATTTTCACCTCAGTGATTGTTAAAGAAGTATAAAGCAAACATGATCAAGTTTTCACCTGTCGGAGTCATGAGATATCTTTGAACTTTGTTACTAACAAAAGTTTGGAAAGCATTCTTTAATTAGGATTTTCCCAGCATAGACATGATTAGAGACACTTTAGTTTGTACCCATATGTATGCATTCCCTTGGTCTAGACACTTATTAAGTCAGAAACACTCCTCACGGTCTCAGACTTATGGGAACCACAAAAAGCAGGAAATGAATTTAAGGGCATGCATTCCAATTTGGTTTGTTATAATAAGATACTGACAAATCCATCCCAAGTAGAACATAGCTGCATATTTTACTTTTATAATTATTTAGTATTTGTTTAAATAACAGTTGCCCCATCTGAGTTTGTCCAGAATGCAGTCAGGAGATTGCAGAATCTATGTCAGGGGGTATCATGCCTGCATAGCTACAATGTCTCGCCATCATCAAACAGCGACATTCTGGTCTGATGAGATGTCTACAGGTACTGTTATTTCTCTCCTCTCTTTCCAAGACACCATCTAGTTATCATATTTCCTTTCTCTATTTTATCGTTTCAGTAAATGTCTCCTATCTGCCCCTTTCAGATCAATTTTCCTACTATACACAATGCTTGGCATCATTTTTATTCTTTCAGCCACTCCTTAAGTCAGATTTGGATTTCAGAAAGGCCAATCTTTTCTATTGGAAAATTGCAATTAGCCTCACTGTCCTATAACCATAGGAATTCCTGCTGGATCTTTGTTCCCAGTTGCCATACAAAATAAAACTTATCCCGAAAACTTATAACATCCATTCTGTTTTATAACAAATATTGAACAGAACAGAAATTATAGTAGGTTTTCCCAGACATCAAGTAAGAGATATCTGGAAATATTCTTTCTTGCTGTTTGAATCCTAGAACATGATCTCTTTATGGAATAATCTTTACTATGTACCTCACTGTGCTTTGCTGCCCAACAGAATTACAGCTTTACTTTACTATTCAACTGGGACTGGAAGCCTACCTGACTAAAACTGAGTCTGATTCCTGGAGATCATCTCACTCACTTGGCTTGTGCTAGATCTCTAATTTCTCAGAGGATTGAACTCTGATCAGAATTTCTAAGGATTGGCTGAGTGGAGTTCCAGTGGAAAATTCTCCCAAACTTCACCATTTGGCTACAAGTGTTGTCACCACCTGCGTACTCCCGTTACCTTGCCCCTATCCCCTAGAGCCTACACTCTGATATACGGACAAAATCAGAGGAAGTATGAGCTCTCCTGGTCTTTTGGACACTATACTTTGAGTTGCTTTCCTTTCCTATAATGAAGGCAGGTGTTACAAACTTACTCAACATAGCTTACATAGTAAAGCCCCTGAGTGAGGACAATTTCTGACATTATTAAGGAGAACCTAGCAACAGTTTAGTGCCTCTTTAATAGTGGGTTCTTTCTTAGTTCACTCAACTCTCCAACCCAAGGGAGCCATGAATGAAGGGCAGTAGTGGAGCAAAGGGGTCTTATGCTTCCCTTGGTCCCATTAGCAAACCACCAGCTGAGCTTCAAGAATGACTTCTCACAGAGCTGTTTAACATTTGTTTTCTCAAACTGGACTCAGGTGTGGGTCATGCTGTCCAGGAACACACAAGTATTTTAAAATGTTGCAAGCAACCAGAGCTTCTAGGTCACCTTAATTCAAGACCAAATAAACAAAGTTTGGTAAGAGTCAACATGGTCACCTCCATTTTTAAAGGATTAAAATTTTAAAAAGAGAAAGAACTAATAGCTTTATTTGACATGAATTCTGGCATAAGTAATGTATATGTCAAAAGAGACTTCTGGACTATTGAAATTAGGCAAAAAATAAGAGAAGAATGAACCTTTATTTATATAAAATAATTTAAAGTTAATTGTGGATTATTTTTTGATGACTTCCAAGTTCCAATTTATATGTCATGAGACATTTTTGTGTAAATACAATGATTCTTTTCTGTTTGAGATGGAGACAAAGACTTATTATGTGACACTCCTGTTTATCTTGAATAACTATAATCTTCAATAGTAGTTCTATTTGGTAGAGGAGAGACTTCTGGTCTTCCTGGCTTCCACCCTTGAGTCTTTCCTAAATTATTTCTATTGTTGTATCAATACAAGCTTGAATATACCAAACCTGTGCAATCATGTGATGAATAGTTGAGTTTTTTGTGTGTTTCAAGTATGATAAATACGGGTTTTCAATACTGGTAACTTTCTCACATAAAGAAACATTGATGTGCATGTGTTCAAAATGAATGAATGAGAACATTCACTGAGAACATTCATGAACTCAATTAATGAGAACAGACTTCCATGTCAGGAAAGGGTATCTACAATACTTTTTTATAAATACTATAACATGATTTTTCTTGCTGACAAACATTGAGAAATGGAAAGGTCCTTGTTTTTACTTTTCTTAATTTTCACAAAGATGTTTATTTACAGGCATCTAATCTTCTCTACTATACTTACAGCCATGGTTGATGGTTTGAGAATGTGTAAGAGAGAAGGAGTGAGTGAAAACATGTTATAATTTATCATGGTGTGAATACACGGCATCACACTAAAAAATAACACTCTTCACTAAATATAGCAGCATATACATATTTTTATGGGTATAGCTTAATAAAAAATCTTCCCACCACTTATATTCCTAAATGATTCTAAGGTACATTGTGAAAATACAAAGCTGAATAAACTATACCTCTGTCATGGCGTATAGTAATAACTGTATTTAGTTTTTGAAGATTGAGCAGTACACTTTTGATATTAGAACTTTGCTGGTAAAAAATTTTAGAAAATCACTCTCACTACCTTGTGGAGAATGGGTTATTGTAGGACAAGTGTGGAATGAAGAAGGCTGGTTAGTAAGTCGTTGCAGTCATGTGGGCAAGAGAGAATGATGACTGAAGCTGGGGTCAGAGAAATGGAAATATTTAGAATATAATTTGATGCTAAATTACAAGACTTAATTATGAGTTAGGTATTGGAAAATGATATGAAGAGAAGACTCAAGAATGATCAATTGGTTTTTACCTTAAAATCCAAGTGAATGATGGAACCATTTATTAGTTGGTTAAAAGATTGATTTTTTTAAAAAAAATAGGTTCATACATGGAAAGGATTTGATTGTAAGAGTTTGATTTTGGATATTTGAAGTGTGAGATACCCAAGTGAAGATATAAAGAAGGCAGTTGAACACAGAGAAAAGTTGTAAAGGGAAAATTGAGAATTATCTGCTCAAAAAATGAATCAAGCCACTCAATGAGATTGACTGAAGAAATCATGTGGAAAGGGAAGAGAAGAGAACTCAGGATAAGTTTTCTTTTCAGTATAAATACGTGCTAAATGATAATTAAATTTACATATTTTACAAAATTTAAAAACTCAAATTATTTTCTAAATCTAGCAATCATAACCCCAAATGAAATCCCAGGGTGCAGTGACATGTAGAGTTTCAGCAGAGCAAGAGAAGGAAGCAAAGGAAACTGAGAAGAACCTATCAATGGGATAAGTAAAACTGGCAAGTTGTGACATTCTGAAAGCCAAGAGAAAAACCAAAAAAAGGAATTAATTCCCAAAATATCATTGATGTTGAGGGTCTGAGACCAGAACCAAATTGATTTTTTGTTGGTTCATTTAAGTAAATGTAGGCATTTATTATGGAAGGTATTTATTCCATCTCTCTCTCTTTGCCATCTTGGTTATTTTGGACTTGACAGTAAGAAATTAGATTTGTTTGCTAGGAAGAAAACAAGGATTATCTTTGTTAACACAAAAGGGAAAAGTCCCAGTTCACTTTTACCAACACAAGCAATAACAGGCTAGGCAGGGAGTTCTAGAAGATCTGGTTTGATACACAGATACATAATGTTCCAGGTCTTTGACTTTGGGAAATCTACTCATTCCTCTGAAGCTCAATGATTTTTTTTCTGTAGAAATATAATAATACTAATGTTTGTGTGTGAAGGCATAGAGATTATTTCTGTAAAAAGCTTGACATCTGGTAACTTTTTATCCACATAATAAATAAATTCAAAACATCTTTTTAATCTTGTAGATCATATGTTTATTTCAGCACCCACAAAACAGTACTTGCTGAAGTTTCAACATGTGCCTTGTGCAGAGGTGGCTCTTTCTGGACACAGAGGGCTGCTGAGTCCAGTGACTTTAGCTTCCGCATATTGGCAGAGTATGTGGACAGTGAGCACAGCAGGGGCTACCCATTCTTAGATTTTTATCTCTCAGCTTCACGTGCTCAAGGTTCCCCTGGCTCTGCCTCTTGCACCATCAATGATTCACAGTGCATACTGGGGTAAGTACTGTAAAGTCCCAAATTAGAAGTGCCTTCACAGCAGAATGTCAGTTCTAACGCCAGCACATCTGCATTGGAAGCATATGGATCTATCTTTAATCAGCTACACAGCATAGAACTTCAAGCACGTGTCCAAGAATTCAGCCATGAGATGACTCTAATCAAGCAATGCCAAAAGGCTGCCAAGCTCATCATTTTTAGAACAGTCCACCTCAAACTAGCTGTGGTGAATGGCCATTGAAAGAAATTCTTTAATATCTAGTCCTATGGTGTATAACCAGTACGTAGCTAATATCACAAATGAGTTCCATGCCTGCTTCGCTATAAGCAAATCTGTTGGTCATTCCTAGGTTTACTGGTCAAGTCTGGTGGTCTTGATAATGCTAAATTGCCATGGTAGTTTCTATACTTCTCTATTTTTGTACTTAACTCATTATGGACAGATATCGGCCTGTGAACCATATTGGAATTAAAACTCAAGCCTCTACTCACCTGCTGAGATATATCCATTGGCTCCCTTTCCCTAATAGGTTAAATAGGTTTAAAAGATATTTTAAAATTCTCAGTGAGGTTGTATTACATAGCATTTTATTTAATTCACCATTTACAGCCCCTATCATATTTAACAGTAATTTTCTGTTTATGTGACTGTCTACTGGCTAAACTTTGTGTTCCTGGAAGGATGCCACAGGATCATAAGCGTACATATATCCCCAGCAACTAGCACAATGCTTGATGCATAAAAAGACCTCAGTAAGCTCATTTGGACACAATATATATGTATTAAGAACCTGCCATGAGGCAGGATCCATTCTAGACACTAGAAATGTAATGATGGGCAATACTAACAAAAATCCCTCCTCTCAAGGAACTTTAATATCATTGGAGAAGAAAAGACAGTAAGTGAGATTTATAAAAAAGCAAAACAGTAAAATACATAGTTGGTTAGTTGGGAATAATTACTAAGGATAAAAAAAATAAAGCATGGACAGAAAGTTTTTGGAATTGTGTAAATATTTTCCACGTTATTGAAAGTAGTGGTGAGTCAGAACTCCTTCATCACCTGATTAAAATAGTATCTTTCTAGTTTCATTTATCACCTCTATGACCACACAGAACCTGAGCCTTTTTTTTTTTTTTTCTGAGCCCTTTTTTGAATCAATTATTTCTCTCTGGAAAACTTTCTGTTGTTTCTACCTAGGAAATGCCAGCTTACCATTTAAGACCCGGGTCAAGTATTATCTCTGAGAAACCATCCATGACTCCACGGGAGGATGATAGTTCACTCCTCTCAAGGATTTCTCAACATCGCTGTAGCTCAGGCAGGATCACATTGCTTTTTGATTATTTGCTTGTGACAAGCTGTCTGCAAGACTCTGTAAGAGTTAAGAGGCAAAGGCCTTGTTTTTCTTCCCTTCTCAATTCCCAGCGGCCAGTGTGGGATCTAGGATATCAGGGAAGCTCAATAAATACCTGTTGAAATAGATTCTAAGGAAAATGAGTTGAGAGAAACAATCTAAGGAATATAAGAACTTCCTGTTTCTTGGTTTTGTGAGTCTTTCCTAGGCAGACAGTAACACACTTGGACTATATTAGTTTAAACACCACACTGATGTTTCCCTGAATATAGTATTACATTTTTAGAACAGATAATGTTGAGATAAAAAATATCTTCATCTCGGTGCTTTGTGTCCACCTAGAGGGGTGGGGTAGGGAGGGTGGGCGGGAGATGCAAGAGGGAGGAGATATGGGGATATATGTATATGTACAGCTGATTCACTTTGTTATAAAGCAGAAAATAATGCACCATTGTAAAGCAATTATACTCCAATAAAGATGTTAAAAAAATAAAAAATAAATTTAAAAACCTATATCTACATCCTTGACATATCGATCTCCCCAAATTATACATTTAAAGATCCAAGTGATGATATTCTTCTGGAGTTCTGATAAGAAAAAAAAAAAAAGAAAACATATATATATATATATATATATATATTCTGAATTGATGTTTAGAATGCTACTTCTGTAGCAAAGTGCCATATGTTCTCTAATGTGACTTTTAATTTCTCACATGGACCCAGCGAGATAATACTTAAAAATTTCAGATGAGTAAACTGAGTCTGGGATCTTTCTCTTAACCATATAAAGAACCATCATTTACAGACCACTTGTTAAGTGTTGGTCACTCTGTCAAATTCCTCCTCTGATGCATTAACCTATTTGGTTCTTCTATGGCCTAATCAAAGACTTGAGCAATCAAGGATTAAAGAGTTTACAGGATCATAGCCCAAGAACACACATTCAGAACTTTGAGTCAGTCCTGGTCGGTCTCGTTACCAGAGCCCCCTGTTGTAGCCAGTATGCTGCTCTGCCTCATACTCAGGTAACACATGTGAATCAAGTCATTCAATCCAGGGGCCAAACTCTGTGTCCAATACCATGGAGTATTCTTCAGTGGTTCTGGGCAACCCAAGCTAGCCACAGGCTGGCGACCTCTTCTGCAAATATTTGCAGATGCCAACATGTATAATACCTAATACTAATTGATGCTTGTCTTATTTTTATGAATATATTATTGATGCATCACATTCATACTGAAAACTATGTATATTCTCAGTAACTGCATAACCTGACACATTTTCCTAAATTGAACACATTCGGTTGAATAAATAGAGCATTACCAGGACGGACCACAGAAGTTTCCTTGGTTTTCCAGTTACCTTTCCTCACCCCCATTAAGGGCCACCCACATCCTGACTTACAGCAGAATAGATGCATTTTGCCTGTTTCTCTATATTTATAAGTGGAATCATTTTGTATTACTAATCTTATGTATAGCTGATCCCCTTTGAGCCTACCCAGACATTCTGGATACAGTTCAACATAATTGAAGGAGTACCAGGCTTAAGGTCTTCATGGTGCTGGACAGTCTGTTGCCAATTTGATATCACAGAAGAAAAGCTACTGGCTTACTAGATCCTTTAGTGCTTCTTCTAAGTTCTTGAAATTCTCAGTGGCTCCTGGGTGAGACTGAGAAATCACCCAGTCCCAACCTTTTGTGCAACAGGCTGAGATTGCCAGCAATGGATCCCCCAACTTTTGCTCCTCCAGCCCTAACAGCTGTGTGTGAGTCTCTAACTACTTGTATTAATTGCCTTGCAAACTGGCATCTGTTTCCCTGACCAAACTCTGATAGCCTTAGCTCATTACCAGAATTATATCATATATTAAGCTTATTATCACTCATTTTACCTATTTTAACTTGTTTTCTAACCTCTAAATTGAGACAGTTGAATATGACAGTCTCTAAATTCAGTCCTAATTCTAATATTACCATACGTGTGATTATGAACTAAACTGTGTTCAGAGTGGAATTCCCAATAACATAGCAGCAGAGAGAAGTGGGGACCTTGGCATACGAATCCCTGCATTTATGCTCCATCCTTGACTAGCTGTGTGATCTTGAAACAAGTTTCTCAAATTCAAGGAGGCCCCATGCATTCATCTGTAAAAGGGTCATAAGTATTTGTTACTTATAACAATGGTGAATAAGTTCAGTGATTGATATTTAGCAAACATCCAATAACTGTGTAATGCCATCTATTCTTTTTACTGTATTTTAGAAGGTGGAGACGACACATGATACATTTAAGAAAAAATATTTCAATGGCAAAATAAACACTAATTTGCAATTAAAAGAGTATTTTTCAGTTATCTGGAAACGTTAACTCATATGGAATATTTTGTCCTTCAAGAGGTTGGAGAAATAGGTGAACTGAACTATATTTAACCAAAATGATGGTCTATATAATATTATTCAGAATAGATTTCTTTTTTTTAACATCTCTATTGGAGTATACTTGCTTTACAATGTTGTGTCAGTTTCTGCTGTATAACAAAGTGAGTCAGCTATATGTATACATATATCCCTATATCCCCTCCCTCTTGCGTCGCCTTCCAACTCTGTACATCCCACCACTCAAGGTGGTCACAAAGCACAGAGCTGATCTCCCTGTGCTATGCAGCTGCTTCCCACTAGCTATCTATTTCACAACTGGTAGTGTATATATGTCAATGCTACTCTCTCACTTCATCCCAGCTTACCCTTCCCCCTCACAATGTCCCCAAGTCCATTCTCAAGGTCTGCATCTTTATTCTTATCCTACAACTAGGTTCATCAGAAACTTTTTTTTTTGTTTTTCAATTCCATACATACGTTTTAGCATACGGTATTTGTTTTTTCCCTTTCTGACTTACTTCACTCTGTATGACAGACTCTAGGTCCATCCACCTCACAGCAAAAAACTCAATTTTGTTTCTTTTTATGGCTGAGTAATATTCCATTGTATATATATGCCAAATCTTCTTTATCCATTCATCTGTCAATGGAAACTTAGGTTGCTCCCATGTCCTGGCTATTGTAAATAGTGCTACAATGAATATTGTGATACATGTCTCTTTTTGAATTATGGTTTTCTCAGGGTATATGCCCAGTAGTGGAAATGCTGGGTCATATGGTAGTTCTATTTTTAGTTTTTTAAGGGGCCTCCATACTGTTCTCCATACTGGCTGTATCAATTTATATTCCCACAAACAGTGAAAGATTGCTCCCTTTTCTACACACCTACTCCAGCATTTATTGTTGTAGATTTTTTGACGATGGCCATTCTGACCAGTGTGAGGTGATACCTCATTGTGGTTTTGATTTGCATTTCTCTAATGATTAGTGATGTTGAGCATCCTTTCATGTGTTTGTTGGCAATCTGTATATATTCTTTAGAGAAATGTCTATTTAGGTCTTCCACCCATTTTTTTCTTTTTTAATATTTTATTTTATTTTATTTTATTTATTTTTGGCTGTGTCAGGTCTTAGTTGCGACATGAGGGATTGTTGTTGCGGGATCTTTCACTGCAGCGCACGGGCTCAGTAGTTCTGGCGTGCGGGCTTATTTGCCATGTGGCATGAGGGATCTTAGTTTCCCAACCAGAGATCAAACCCACGTCCCCTGCATTGGAAGCCAGATACTTTACCACTGGACAACCAGGAAGGTCCCTTCTGCCCATTGTTGGATTGGGTTGTTTGTTTTTTTGATATTGAGCTGCTTGTATATTTTGGAGATTAATCTTTGTCAGTTGATTATTTTGCAAATATTGTCTCCCATTCTGAGGGTTGTCTTTTATTATTGTTTATGGTCTCCTTTGCTGTGCAAAAGCATTAGGTTTCATTTGTTTATTTTTGTTTTTATTCCCATTTCTCTAGGAGGTGGGTCATAAAGGATCTTGCTGTGATTTATGCCATAGAGTGTTCTGCCTATGTTTTCCTCTAGGGGTTTAATAGTGTCTGGCCTTACATGTGGTCTTTAATCCAATTTGAGTTTATTTTTGTGTATGGTGTTAGGGAGTGTTCTAATTTCATTCTTTTACATGCAACTGTCTAGTTTTCCCAGCACCACTTGTTGAAGAGGCTGTCTTTTCTCCAATGTATATTCTTGCCTCCTTTATCAAAGATACGATAACCATATGTGTGTGGGTTTATCTCTGGACTTTCTAACCTATTCCATTGATCTATATTTCTGTTTTTGTGCCAGTACCATACTGCCTTGATTACTGTAGCTTTATAGTATAGTCTGAAGTCAGGGAACCTTATTCCTCCAGCTCCGTTTTTCTTTCTCAAGATTGCTTTGGCTATTCGGGGTCTTTTGTGTTTCCATACATATTGTGCAAATTTTGTTCTAGTTCTGTGAAAAATACCATGGGTAGTTTGATAGGGATTGCACTGAATCTGTAGATTGCTTTGGGTAGTATAGTCATTTTCACAATGTTGATTCTTCCAATCCAAGAACACGGTATATCTCTCCATCTGTTTGTATTATCTTTAATTTCTTTAATCAGTGTCTTATAGTTTTCTGCATACAGGTCTTTTGTCTCCTGAAGAAGGTTTATTCCTAGGTATTTTATTCTTTATGTTGCAAAGGTAAATGGGAGTGTTTCCTTAATTTATCTTTCTGATTTTTCATCATTAGTGTATAGGAATGCAAGAGATTTCTGTGCATTAATTTTGTATCCTGTTACTTTACCAAATTCATTGATTAGCTCTGGTAGTTTTCTAGTAGCATCTTTAGGATTCTCTACGTATAGTATCATGTCATCTGCAAACAGTGACAGTTTTACTTCTTTTCTGGTTTGGAGTCCTTTTATTTTATTTTTTTTCTTCTCTGATTGCCATGGCTAGGAATTCCAAAAGTATGTTGAATAATAGTGGTGAGAGTGGGCAACCTTGTCTTGTTCCTGATCATAGTGGAAATAGTTTCAATTTTTCACCATTGAGAATGATGTTGGCTGTGGGTTTGTCATATATGGGCTTTATTATGTTGAGGTAGCTTCCTTCTATGCCCACTTTCTGGATACTTTTTATCATTAGTGGTGTTGAATTTTGTCAAAAGCTTTTCCTGCATCTATTGAGATGATCATATAGTTTTTATCCTTCAGTACGTTAATATGGTGTATCACATTGATTGATTTGCATATATTGAGGAATCTTTGTATTGTTAGGATAAACGCTACTTGATCATGGTGTATGATTCTTTTAATGTGCTGTTGGATTCTGTTTGCTAGTGTTTTGTGGAGAATTTTTGCATCTGTGTTCTTCAGTTATACTGGCCTGTAGTTTTCTTTTTATGTGACATCTTTGTCTAGTTTTGCTATCAGGGTGATGGTGGCCTCATAGAAGGAGATTGGGAGTGTTCCTCCTTCTGCTATATTTTCAAAGAGTTTGAGAAGGACAGGTGTTAGATCTTCTCTAAATGTTTGATAGAATTCACCTGTGAAGCCATCTGGTCCTGGGCCTTTGGAAGATTTTTAATCAGAGTTTCAATTTCAGTGCTTGAGATCAGTATGTTCATATTTTCTATTTTTTCCTGGTTCAGTCTCAGAAGGTTGTTCTTTTCTAAGAATTTGTCCATTTCTTTCAGGTTTTCCATTTTATTGGCATATAGTTGCTTGTAGTAATCCCTTATGATCCTTTGTATTTCTGCAGTGTCAGTTGTTACTTCTTTTTCATTTCTAATTCTGTTGATTTGAGCCTTCTTGCTTTCTTTTCTTAATGTGTGTGGCTACTGGTTTATCAGTTTTGTTTATCTTCTCAAAGAATCAGCTTTAGTTTTATTGATCTTTGCTATTGTTTCCTTCCCTTCTTTTTCTTTTATTTCTTATCTGATATTTATGATTTCTTTCCTTCTGCTAACTTTGGGTTTTTTTTGTTCTTCTTTCTCTAATTGCTTTATGTGTAAGTTTAAGTTGTTTACTTGAGATATTTCTTGTTCCTTGAGGTAGGATTGTATTGCTATAAACTTCCCTCTAGAGCTGCTTTTCCTGTATCCCATGGGTTTTGGGCAATCATGTTTTCATTGTCATTTTTTTTCTAAGTATTTTTTTTTAACATCTTTATCGGAGTATAATTGCTTTACAATGGTGTGCTATTTTCTGCTTTATAACAAAGTGAATCAGTTATACATATATATATATGTACCCATATTTCTTCCCTCTTGCATATCCCTCCCTCCCACCCTCTCTATTCCACCCCTCTAGGTGGTCACAAACCACCTAGCTTATCTCCCTGTGTTATGCGGCTGCTTCCCACTAGCTATCTATTTTACGTTTGGTAGTGTATATATGTCCATGCCACTCTCTCACTTTGTCACATCTTACCCTTCCCCCTCCCCATATCCTCAAGTCCATTCTCTAGTAGGTCAGTGTCTTTATTCCCATCTTACCCCTAGGTACATCATGACTTCTTTTAAATTTTTCTTTTCTTAGATTCCATATACATGTGCTAGCATATGGTATTTGTTTTTCTCTTTCTGACTTACTTCACTCTGTATGACAGACTCTAGGTCCATCCACCTCACTACAAATAACTCAATTTTGTTTCTTCTTATGGCTGAGTAATATTCCATTGTATATATGTGCCACATCTTCTTTATCCATTCATCTGTTGATGGACACTTAAGTTGCTTCCATATCCTGGCTATTGTAAACAGAGCTACAATTAACATTTTGGTACATGACTCTTTTTAGATTATGGTTTTCTCAGGGTATATGCCCAGTAGTGGGACTGCTGGGTCATATGGTAGTTCTATTTGTAGATTTTAAAGGAACCTCCATACTGTTCTCCATAGTGGCTGTATCAATTTACATTCCCACCAACAGTGCCAGAGGGTTCCCTTTTCTCCACACCCTCTCGAGCATTTATTGTTTGTAGATTTTTTGAGGTGGCCATTCTGACCGGTGTGAGGTGATATCTCATTGTAGTTTTGATTTCCATTTCTCTAATGATTAATGATGTTGAGCATTCTTTCATGTGTTTGTTAGCAATCTGTATATCTTCTTTGGAGAAATGTCTATTTGTTTCTAGGTACTTTTTGATTTCCTCTTTGATTTCTTCAGTGATCTCTTGGTTATTTTGTAGCATATTGTTTAGTCTCCATGTGTTTGTACTTTTTACACTTTTTTTTTTTCCTGTAATTTATATATAATCTCATAGGGCTGTTGTCAGAAATGATACTTGTTGCTATTTCAAATTTCTTAAATTTACCGAGGCTTGATTTGTTACCCAGGATATGATTTATCCTGGACAATGTTCCATGTGCACTTGAGAAGAAAGTGTATTTTTTTATTTTTGGATGGAATGTCCTATAGATATCAATTAAGTCCATCTGGTATAATGTGTCAATTAAAGCTTGTGTTTCCTTATTTATTTTCAGTTTGGATGACCTGCCCTTTGATGAAAGTGGAGTCCCTTTAGCACTTTAGTGACTTTATCCCTTAGTATTACTGTGTAACTGTCTATTTCCCTTTTCATGACTGTTAGCATTTGCCTTCTGTATTGAGGTGCTCCTATGTTGCGTGCATAAATATATACAATTATTATATCTTCTTCATGGATTGATCCCTGATCATTATGTAGTATCCTTCTTTGTCTCTTGTAATAGTCTTTATTTTAAAGTCTATTTTGTCAGATATGAGAATTGCTACTACAGCTTTTTTAAAAAATTTCCATTTACATAGAATATCTTTTTCTGTCCCCTCACTTTCAGTCTGTATGTGTCCCTGGGTCAGAAGTGGGTCTCTTGTAGACAGCATATATACGGGTCTTCTTTTTGTAACCATTCAGCCAGTCTGTGTCTTTTGGTTGGGGTATTTAATTCATTTACGTTTAAGGTAATTATCGATATGTATGTTCCTATTACCATTTTCTTAATTGGTTTGGGTGTTTTTGTAGGTCTTTTCCTTCTCTTTTGTTTCCTGCCTAGAGAAGTTCCTTTAGCATTTGTTGTAAAGCTGGTTTGGTGATGCTGAATTCACTTCGCTCTTGCTTGCCTGTAAAAGTTTTAATTTCTCCATCAAATCTGAATGAGATCCTTGCTGGGTAGAGTAATCTTGGTTGCAGTTTTTTTTCCCTTTCATCACTTTAAATATTTCCTGCCACTCCCTTCTGGCTTGTAGAGTTTCTGCTGAAAGATCAGCTGTTAACCTTATGGGGATCCGCTTATATGTTATTTGTTGCTTTTCTCTTGCTGCTTTTAATATTGTTTCTTTATATTTAATTATTGTTTGTTTGAGTAGTATGTGACTTGGCATGTTTCTCCTTAGATTTATCCTGTATGGGACTCTCTGTGCTTCCTGGACTTGTTTGACTATTTCCTTTCCCATATTAGAGAAGTTTTCAACTATAATATCTATAAATATTTTCTCAGTCCTTTTTTTTTTTTCTGTTCTTCTTCTGGGACTCCTATAATTCGAATGTTCATGCATTTAGTGTTGTTCCAGAGGTCACTGAGATTGTCCTCATTTCTTTTCATTCTTTTTTCTTTATTCTGCTCAGTGACAGTTATTTCCAGTATTCTATCTTCCAGGTCACTTATCTGTTCTTGTGCCTCAGTTATTCTGCCTTTGATTCCTTCTGGAGTACTTTTAACTTCATTTGTTGTGTTCTGTTTAATTCTTCTAGATCCTCATTAAACATTTCTTGTATTTTCTTCCTTTTATTTCCAAGATTTTTGTTCATCTTTAGTATGATTACTCTGAACTCTTTTTCAGGTAGACTACCTATTTCTTCTCCATTTGTTTGGTGTGGTGCGTTTTTATCATGCTCCTTCATCTGCTGAATATTTTCCTGTCTTCTCATTTTGTTTAACTTACTGTGTTCGGGGTCTCCTTTTCATAGGCTGCAGGTTCATAGTTCCCGTTTGTTTTGGTCTCTGCTCCCAGTGGGTGATGTTGGTTCAGTGTCTTGTGTAGGCTTCCTGCTGGAGGAGACTGGTGTCTGTGTTGTGATGGTGGGGCTGGATCTTGTCCTTCTGGTGGGCAGGGCTGCATCTGGTGATGTTTCTTTCAGGTGTCTGTAAGCTCAGTATGACTTTAGGCTCATGTCTGCTAATCGGTGGGGTTGTGTTCCCGTCTTGCTAGTTGTTTGACATGGAGCATCCAGCACTGGATCTTGGTGGACATTGGGTGGACCTGGGTTTTAGTGTTGAGCTCTCTCTGGGAGAGCTCTTGCCAATTGATATTACATGGGCCTGGGAGGTCTCTGGTGGTCCAATGTCCTGGACTTGGCTCTCCCACGTTGGAGGTTCAGGTCTGAAATATAGCCGGAGCACCAAGACACCGCCCACCTCAAGGCTTGGAAGAAAAGGAAGAAAAGAAACCAAACAGATAGTACCCCAAACCAAATGGTAAAAGCAAAACTAAACAGACAAAATCACACAAAGAAACATGCACACACACACTCATAAAAAGAAAACAAACAAGCAAAAACCAAAACAACAACAACAAAATCTAAAAAAGAGAAAAAAAAGGAACAGATGGAACTGTAGGACAAATGGTAAAAGCAAACCTAAACAGACAAAATCACACAAAGCAATATACACACACACACTCACAAAAAGAGAAGAATAGAAATAAAATTTTTAAATTTAAAAAATAATAAATTAAAAAAGGGAAGAGAGCAACCAAACCAATAAACAAATCCACCAACAATAACAAGCACTGAATAATAAACTAATATAAACATAAAATCAAAAACAAATCAGACACAGAAAGCAAACCCCAGATCTACAGTTGCTCCCAAAGTCCACCACCTCAATTTTGGGAACTTTCACTGTCTATTCAGGTATTCCACAGATGTAGTGTTTATGAAGTTGATGTGGGGATTTAATCTGCTGCTCCTGAGGCTGCAAGGAGAAATTTCCCCTTCTTTTCTTTGTTTTCACAGCCACTGGGCTTCAGCTTTGATTTTGGCCCCAACTCTGCCTGGAGGCTGCCCTCAGGCATCTGTTCCCTGCCCAGACAAGAGAGGGTTAAAGCAGCAGCTTATTAGGTCTTCCTTGCTCACTCAGGCTTGGGAGAGGGAAGGGTACAGTAGTCCTAATTGGAATGCAGGGCAAGCCTGGAGCAGCAGAGGCTGACATGACATTGCAGCAGCCTGAGGCTCACCATGTATTCTCCTGGGGAAGTTGGCCCTGGATGATGGGACCCTGGCAGTGGCATGCTGCACAGGCTGCCACGGGTGTGTCAGTAGCAGACAAGCATCTAAGGCTGGTGAGTGATGGTCAGCACCAATCCTCTGTGCAGGAATCTCTCCACTTTACCTTCTGCATCCCTGTTGCTGTGCTCCCCTCTGTGGCTCTGAAGTTTCCTCCCCTCCCACATACATCCCCACCAGTGAAGGGGCTTCTTAGTGTGTGGAAACTTCCTCCTTCACAACTCCCTCCCAGAGGTGCAGGTCCCATCCCTATTCTTTTGTCTCTGATTTTTTTCTTTTTTTCTTTGGCCCTATCCAGGTATGTGGGGATTTTTTCTTTTTTTTTTTCCTTTGGGGAAGTCTGAGGTCTTCTGCCAACATTCCGTAGGTGTTCTGTAGGAGCTGTTCCACATGTAGATGTATTTTTGATGTATTTATGGGGAGGAAGGCGATGTCCACATCTTACTCCTCCACTGTCTTAAAGGTTGGAGTAGATTTCTTGTATTGATTAATGTAATAAGTTGATACAGGGGACTGATTTTGATTATCTTGAATTTGTGTTCTAAAGAAACTTAAGGCAAAACTGGAGACATTCTAGAAAGTAGTGTTAGGACCTCCAGCCTATATGCTGACCCAATGTATGTATTATCAACTTGCTGTCAGAAATTAAGGAGACCACTTCCAGCTTCTGTACAAAGATAAAAGAATTAACAAGGTCACAGAAATATTTACACTCTGACTATAGAGAAGAAAATTAAATATCAACACAAAGATTTCCATGCTGCACAAATTCCTTCTCCACCTAAAACCACTTTTAATGCAAAACATTAGAAAACACACACACACACACACACACACACACACACAAGATGATAACACTAAATGAAAAATCATGTTATTTTGGTAAAAATATTATTATTTAATTATTTTTTCTGTTTTCTCCATATTTTGCTTGCTCTAAAAGAAAAATAGTACTTTTAATTTAAATGATTCTATCTCTAGTAAGCCACTTAGCTTCTCTAAGCATTAGACAATCATTTTAAAGGAAGGGAAAATTATACTTGCTTTATCAGTCAGAAAAGTCTGGTTGTGTTATGGCAACAAATGACCCCAATGTCTTAGTGACTTGTAATGACAAATATGTATTTCTTGCTCACTTTGCATTTTGATCCCAGGACATGTAGTGATGGAGCTGATCATTGCAGTTTCTCAGAGCTCCACACTGATGAAGCAGCAACTGTCCTGAACATTAGTAGTCACTTGCCAGAAGGAAAGAAGACTACAGAGAAGCATGACATGGCACCAAAATGACATATGTTACTTCTCTCCTTGGTTTATTGACCAAAAACTAATCCAAGGTCCTCACCAAATCTCAAGTAGGCAAGGTAATGCAATACTATCACATGTCCAGAAGGAAAGAGAGAGAATTATTTATGAGGAACCCTCTTAACTGTCACCCCTGCTCTATCATCTTCACTGGACATTGTGAGGATCAGAGGAGATAACTATATGAAAAGATTTTGCAAATTATAAACTATTATATAAACATAAGATATAGTAATGATATAATAAATATAATTACTAAAAAATTAGAAAAATGTGGGACTCTGGATTAGATTTCATTTACTGAAAATTTGGAATACCTTGTGGGCTGAAAAAAATGTTAAGAACAACATACCTTATATACTTGTGGTCTTATATTTTTATTGTGATATGTATAAACTTTCTTTCCTACTTTGTGCACTTAATAGTAACTCATGTTCATATTCCCATCCTTCTGATTAATTAGGACCAACAACTGTGACTACATTTTCCTATTAATTGTTCCATCATGAGAGTTTCATAATGTTGACTATAACAGCTGGCATTTTATCCTTTGTTTCACTTTGCAATTTTTACTTTCTACTTCTATACATTTTCTCACATATGTTAATGTGAAGCTCACATAGAAAATGAGGAACAAGTAACAAACAGAGGTTAAGACTTTGTAATAGTTGATTTTCCTGTGGTTAAAAATGGTACAAGATGCTGAGCAAATTCAAAAGCCATTTGAATTTCACTTCCTCAGTTGAGGAGTAGGAAAGTATGCTGTTCTTAAAGAGATATGGTATTACCACACTGAAACCCCCCAGGTTATGAATTAGATTTTCCATAAGTCTAAGAGTTAGGAGCAAGAGAGAGAAAGAGAGAGAGAGAGAGAGAGAGAATAAATTCTTTGAAATTCTCTAGTTGTAATCTACATTCTCATGCAGCCTGCCCATATGTCATTTTTCTGACGCCTGCTGTTTCCATTAACCAGATTTGTACTTTTTTGGGCTAGCCTGAGTAGCTTTCTCCACTTTTCATTTTGTTTTCTCTTTGTAAGTGACCACAATTTTTAGGCAACCCCTATAAGCTTTACTGTATTTTTTCTGTTATAGCTTTGTGATATGTTCTTTTTGATTCACAACTTATCTTGTAAATATACACAAGTAGTCCACCTCTCATAACTTACTGGACATTATCTTAAATCAATCAACACATATGTGTTGGATACCTGCTCCATGCATACACTGGTTAGTCCATGAGAAGAATGTAAGTGCCAACAGGCATCCCTTGGTCTTTTGGATAAATCAAGTATATAATGGGATTAGTTATAATATTAAACACAGGTGCTATTTTAGGGCAGCTATTATTTATTCTAAATGATATTAAGCAATTTTACTTTCTGTGTCAATTAACCTTCACAGTGACTGATAAGAATATATCACTCTCTTTTTTTTTTTTTAACCTATGAGGATACGTTTGGATTGCTAAAGAAATTTGCTCCATATCACATATTATTACATGGCAGAGGCTGGAAATCAGTTCTGAAATCCAGACTCTATGTAAAGATCAAAGCTTGGGGACTGATATTTCAGACCTAAGAACAGGCATTCATACATTAAGATTAAAAAGTGTAATATTAAAGAATAATTTAATCCAATGATACTAGAGGCATCACAATCCAGTTTCTGATTGACAAGCATGTACTAAAAATAGTAAATGATATTGTTTGTTCATATGTCCAAAGAGAACAGAGAGATCACAATGATTTGGAATTTGCTGTACAGACTTTGTGAGGATTTTATTAATCTTACCATAACTGGTCCCATCACTGAGATGAATCAGACAACTATACTGCGACTATGCTAGGTTCAGGAAAAATTCATTTTTTTCTTCTTCTCATTTATCTGTCGTTCAACCTTATGCAAGATTTTTATGTCATCTGAGCTTGTGCTTCCTTGTTTGTAAACCAGAAGTAATGTTGTTCACTCTATCTACTACACAGACTTGACGAGATAATAGATGTGAAAACTGGAAATGCTTAAACTACAGTGCAGAGTCTTAACAATTTGATTGTTAAGTATTAACAATTTGACCTGATGATTTTTTTTAAACATCTTTATTGGAGTATAATTGCTTTACAATGTTGTGTTAGTTTCTGCTGTATAACAAACTGAGTCAGCTATATGTATACATATATCCCTATATCCCCACCCTCTTGTGTCTCCCTCCCACACTCCCTATCCCACCCCAACAGGTGGTCACAAAACACTGAGCTGATCTCCCTGTGCTATGCAGCTGCTTCCCACAAGCTATCAATTTCACATTTGATAGTGTATATATGTCAGTGCTATTCTGTCACTTTGTCCCAGCTTACACTTCCCCTTTCCCCATGTCCTCAAAGTCCATTCTCTACATCTGCATCTTTATTCTGGTCCTGCTCCTAAGTTCATCAGAAACTTTTTTTTTTTTTAGATTCCATATGTATGTGTTAGCATATGGTATTTGCTTTTCTCTTTCTCACTTCACTCTGTATGAAAGACTCTAGGTCCATCCAGCTCACTACAAACAAGTCAATTTTGTTTCTTTTTATGGCTGAGTAATATTCCATTGAATATATGTGCCATGTCTTCTTTAGCCATTCATCTGTCAATAGACACTTAAGTTCCTTCCATATCCTGGCTATTGCAAATAGTGCTGCAATGAACATTGTGGTACATGTCTATTTTTGAATTATGGTTTTCCCAGGGTATATGCCCAGTAGTGGGATTGCTGGGTCATATGGTAGTTCTATTTTTAGATTTTTAAGGAATCTCCATACTGTTCTCCATAGTGGCTGTATCAATTTAAATTCCCACCAACAGTGTAAGATGGTTCCCTTTTTTCTACACTCTCCCGAATTTATTGTTTGTAGATTTTTTGATGATAGCCATTCTAACCAATGTGTAAGTTAATACCACATTGTGGTTTTGATTTGCATTTCTCTAATGATTAGTGATGTTGAACATACTATCATGTGTTTGTTTGCAATCTGTATATCTTCTTTGGAGAAATATCTGTTTAGGTCTTCTGCCCATTTTTGGATTGGGTTTCTTGTTTTTGTGATATTGACCTGCATGAGCTGCTTTAATATTTTGTATATTAATCCTTTGTCAGTTGCTTCATTTGCAAATATTTTCTCCCATTCTGAGGGCTGTCTTTTCATCTTGTTTAAAGATTCCTTAGCTGTGCAAAAGCTTTTAAGTTTCCTTAGGTTCCATTTGTTTATTTTTGTTTTTATTTCCATTTCTCTAGGAGGTGGGTCAAAAAGGATTTTGCTGTGATTTATGTCATAGAGTGTTCTGCCTATGTTTTCCTCTAAGAGTTTTATAGTGTCCAGACTTACATGTGGTCTTTAATCCATTTTGAGTTTATTTTTGTGTATGGCATTAGGAAGTGTTCTAATTTCATTCTTTTACATGAAGCTGTCCAGTTTTCCCAGCATCACTTGTTGAAGAGGCTGTCTATTCTCCATTGTATATTCTTGCCTCTTTATCAAAGACAAGGTGACCATATGTGCGTGGGTTTATCTCTGGGCTTTCTATCTTTTTTTTTTTTTTTTTTTTTTTTTTGCAGTACACGGGCCTCTCACTGTTGTAGCCTCTCCCGTTGTGGAGCACAGGCTCCGGATGTGCAGGCTCAGCGGCCATGGCTCATGGGCCTAGCCACTCCTCGGCATGTGGGATCTTCTTGGACCACGGCACAAACCCATGTCCCCCACATCAGCAGGCGGACTCTCAACCACTGCACCACCAGGGTAGCCCCTGGGCTTCTATCTTGTACCATTGATCTATATTTCTGTTTTTGTGCCAGTACCATTCTTTCTTGATTACTGTAGCTTTGTAGTATCGTCTGAAGTCAGGGAACCTGATTCCTCCAGCTCCGTTTTTCTTTCTCGTGACTGTTTTGGCTATTCAGGGTCTTTTGTGTTTCCATACAAATTTTAATCTTTTTTATTCTAGTTCTGTGAAAAATGCCACTGGTAGTTTGATAAGGATTGCATTAAATCTGTAGATTGCTTTGGGTAGTATAGTCATTTTCACAGTGTTCATTCTTCTAACCCAAGAACGTCGTATATCTCTCCATCTGTCTGTATCATCTTTAATTTCTTTTGTCAGTGTCTTACAGTGTCTTATAGTTTTATGCATACCAGTCTTTTGTCTCCTTAGGTAGGTTTATTCCTAGGTATTTTATTATTTTTGTTGCAAAGGTAAATGGGAGTGTTTCCTTAATTTCTCTTTCAGATATTTCATCATTAGTTTCTAGGAATGCAAGAGTTTTCTGTGCATTAATTTTGTATCCTGCAACTTTACCAAATTAATTGATTAGCTCTAGTAGTTTTCTGGTGCATCTTTAGGATTTTGTTTTGTATAATATCATGTCATCTGCAAACAGTGACAGTTTTAATTCTTCTTTTCAGATTTGCATTCCTTTTATTTCTTTTTCTTCTCTGATTGCCATGGCTAGGGCTTCCATAACGTTTTTAAGTAATAGTGGCAAGAATGGACATCCTTGTCTTTTCCTGGTCTTAGAGGAAATGCTTTCAATTTTTCACCACTGAGAATGATGTTTCCTGTGGGTTTGTCATATATGACCTTTGTTATGTTGAGGTATGTTCCCTCTATTCTCACTTTCTGGAAAGTTTTTATCATAAATTGTGTTGAATTTTGTTAAAAACTTTTTCTGCATCTATTAAGATGATCATTTGTTTTTTATTCTTCAGTTTGTTAATATGATGTATCACATTGATTGATTTGCATATATTGAAGAATTCTTGCATCTCTGAAATAAATCTCACTTGGTCATGGTGTATGATTCTTTTAATGTGTTGTTGGATTCTGTTTGCTAGTAGTTTGTTGAGGTGTTCTGCATGTTTATTCATCAGTGATATTGGTCTGTAATTTTCTTTTTTTGTAGTATCTTTGTCTGGGTTTGGTATCAGGGTGATCATGACCACATAGAATGAGTTTGGGAGTGTTCCTTCTCCTGAAATTTTTTTTGAAGAGTCTTAAAATGATGGGTGTTAGCTCTTCTCTAAACACTTGATATTTCACCTTTGAAGCCATCTGGTCCTGGACATTTGTTTATTGGAAGATTTTTTTTTTTAACATCTTTATTGGGGTATAATTGCTTTACAATGGTGTGTTAGTTTCTGCTTTGTAACAAAGTGAATCAGTTATACATATACATATGTTCTCATATCTCTTCCCTCTTGCGTCTCCCTCCCTCCCACCCTCCCCATCCCACCCCTCCAGGCTGTCACAAAGCACCGAGCCAATATCCCTGCGCCTTGCGGCTGCTTACCACTAGCTATCTATCTTACTACGTTTGTTAGTGTGTACATGTCCATGACTCTCCCTCGCCCCGTCACTGCTCACCCTTCCCCCTCTCCATAACCCCAAGTCCGTTCTCTAGGAGGTCTGCGGCTTTATTCCTGCCTTACCCCTAGCTTCTTCATGACATTTTTTTTTCTTAAATTCCATATATATGTGTTAGCATACGGTATTTGTCTTTCTCTTTCTAACTTACTTCACTGTGTATGACAGACTCTAGGTCTATCCACCTCATTACAAATAGCTCAATTTCGTTTCTTTTTATGGCTGAGTAATATTCCATTGTATATATGTGCCACATCTTCTTTATCCATTCATCCGATGATGGGCACTTAGGTTGTTTCCATCTCCGGGCTATTGTAAATAGAGCTGCAATGAACATTTTGGTACATGACTCTTTTTGAATTTCGGTTTTCTCAGGGTATATGCCCAGTAGAGGGATTGCTAGGTCATATGGTAGTTCTATTTGTAGTTTTTTAAGGAACCTCCATACTGTTCTCCATAGTGGCTGAACCAATTCACATTCCCACCAGCAGTGCAAGAGGGTTCCCTTTTCTCCACACCCTCTCCAGCATTTATTGTTTCTAGATTTTTTGATGATGGCCATTCTGACTGGTGTGAGATGATATCTCATTGTAGTTTTGATTTGCATTTCTCTAATGATTAATGATGTTGAGCATTCTTTCATGTGTTTGTTGGCAGTCTGTATATCTTCTTTGGAGAAATGTCTATTTAGGTCTTCTGCCCATTTTTGGATTGGGTTGTTTGTTTTTTTGTTATTGAGCTGCATGAGCTGCTTGTAAATTTTGGAGATTAATCCTTTGTCGGTTGCTTCATTTGCAAATATTTTCTCCCATTCTGAGGGTTGTCTTTTGGTCTTGTTTGTGGTTTCCTTTGCTGTGCAAAAGTTTTGAAGTTTCACGGTTTCAATCTCAGTGCTTGTGATTGGTCTGTTCACATTTTCTATTTCTTCCTAGTTCAGTCTTGGAAGGTTATACGTTTCTAAGAATTTGTCCATTTCTTCCAGGTTGTCCATTTTATTGGCATAGAGTTGCTTGTCATAGTCCCTTAGGAGTTGTATTTCTGAGATGTCTGTTGTAACTTCTCCTTTTTCTTTTCTAATTGTATTGAATTGAGTCCTCTCCCTATTTTTCTTGATGAGTCTGGTTAAAGTTCTATCAATTTTGTTTACCTTCCCTAAGAACCATCTTTTAGTTTTATAGATCTTTGTTATTGTTTTCTTTGTTTCTATTTCATTTATTTCTGTTCTGATTTTATTATTTCTTTCCTTCTACTAATTTTGGGTTCTGTTTATTCTTCTTTCTCTAGTTTCTTTAGGTGTAATTTTAGATTGTTTAATTGAGTTTTCTCTTGTTTCTTGAGGTAGAATTATATTGCTATAAACTTCCGTCTTAGAACTTCTTTGTATGCATCCCATAGGTTTTGGATCATCATGTTTTCATTGTCATTTGTTTCTAGGTATTTTTGATTTCCTCTTTGATTTCTTCAGTGATCTCTTGGTTATTTAGTAGTGTATTGTTTAGCCTCCATGTGTTTATATTTTTTACAGTTTTTTTTTCCTGTAATTGATATCTGGTCTTGTACCGTTGATAATGATTTGATGTTATTAACAATTCGGCACTGATTCATAAGTGATATGGAACTACTTCATTGTTTACACTATGTTAGCTTTTCCAAAAAGAGGAAATAGTGTTCTATGTTGTGATAAGACAATATTAAAACCAAGGAGAAACCTTGCTCCCTATGAGCTATTCCTTACATTTCCACTTGTCCATAGAGTTATCTTTCATTTCTGGTTTCAGAGGGTAATCTTTAAACACAAATCTGACTGAAATACCTCTAAAGTCTGAATGATTGGTTGTGGTTTGTACTCCAGTTGCCAGAATTTCTCTGGCATATTGTTGATTCTCAAGTTTTGAACGAATTAATATAGATATGTATAAGTAGCTAGAAAGTTCGAAGAATGTTTGGCTGGCTGGTTGGATGACATTAGGAGTGGTTCATACACAGAAGCTGAGTCCATGGTTCCTCCCTTCCTCCCTTTCTCCCTCCCTCCCTCCCTCCCTTCCTTCCTTCCTTCCTTTCATTCATTAAAAAGTGTTGGTTGCTCAGCTCAGGATAGCCATCATGATAGATAGAATGATGTATGCAACACAGGTCTTGTTCAAAAAATATAAACCCTAGCACAGAAAAATATATAATCCAAAATATAAATACAGATGAGTCTTGAGGGAAATGTGGATTAATATGAATCAAAATTCAAAAAAGTTATAAATTTTTTTGAAGGAAGAGATGAACCAAAGACAGTTTTATAAAAAGGTTATATTATATGATGGAATACTGTGGGGGTGAAGGTTTGAAGGGGGAGGGAGTGCAAAATCATGTTGGCCCAAATCCACTTGTGCTGAAGAAGATATTTGGCAATGTATGATGGTTCCTTGCCCATATGTGATCTTCCTTGCCTTTATATTAGTCAGCTAACTTCTGAAATGCTCTCCTATCTCATGGTCACACATTATAGTGGTGAGAAGACTTATGCCTGGGTTTTGTGTGAAACATTTCACAACTGCATAGTATATGGTCTGCATTTTACTCAATGTATTTAAGCCTCACCAGACTCGTGTATAAAATGAGAATTACAATGCTTACTTTGTAGGAACACAGTGCCAGACTTACAGTTCAAGCTCAAGGCATGTTTGTCTAATGAATGAATAGGTACCATAAATGAAATTTAAGAACATCTGGGAATACATGTGTGTACAGGGAAATTAGATAACTCTGAAGCATTCTTCAACTCTTTGCTTCTAATTAGTGTTACTTTTTAAATTTTGTTGTGTAAGATGGGAATATTTTGACATTTGGGAAAGAGGACCAGGAGAGATAAAGCAGAGAGGAAGGTTGTACAAAAAGGCAATACTTAGTTACTTTTACATCATATTTGAGAGTTCATTTGAGTGCTTCCTCAAACTCATTATCTTACAACATCCTCACAGTATCTTTGACAGGGACACCTATATGTTTGACACAGTACAGAAATTTCACTGATGAGATAAATATTCCATACTGGGGTTTGATATGGAAGCACACATTTTCAGATATATCACACCTTAATATATATAGCAATTACACGGATGATCTACTATCCCTGAACTAAAATTACTCTGTCTATAAATAATCTGCAATTTGGCAGGATTTTGCAGATGCCTTAGTGCCCTCCTCATTATGTGTGTGTGTGTATGTGAGCATGCACACATTTATTTTCAACATTTGCATTTTTTATTGACTGTTCACAGTTTTTGGCAAGTTGAAGGGCTTGTGATGGTTAGGGAAAATGGGTTAGTATTACAGTTGGCTTGCATGGAATACCTATGCCAAAGATAAATTTACACTGTTTAGTTTCCGAGCTGTCATTCTCCAGTGGATTGTCATCACTCTCAAGTACGCTTGGCTAGTGAAGGAAATTATTTGAACTGTGTTGGAGACCTCAGTCAATGGTCCAGTAATCATACTGCTACTTTCATTCTAAATGAACCATCTCAAATAACTTTATCACATGGAATTCCTTTCTCTTAAGTGATTTCTTTTAATAAGACAGTGTACCCACTGAGAATCACCACCATATCATATCCCCTGTTCACATACCACTTCTCAATGCACTGTGACCAGTCCCTACCCCAGGGACTGTGCAGAGAAACATCAGTCATCCATAAAACAGCCAAGAACACCAGCTTTAAGGCCCTACCTGAGGAATCTTAGAGCTTTCCTATGACAGTATTTATGTCAGAATCAACTAGAAATCACCTCATATTATTGAGATTTTGATAAGCTCTTTGAGATAAAGAGTTAAATGCAAAAATATAAAGAGTTCTGACATGAATCTGGTTTAATGACTATAGATAAATAACTGGATCCTCAAATAAAAGTGTATTTTCCTTTTTAAAAAATCCATTAAATAAAATAAATTTCAAGTGTATTTTGAAAAACAAAATCACTATGAATATTGAGCTATTTCAATCATTATTTATTGTTTCAATATTCTCCCCCATGTATGTGTTAACAGTATTATAATCTTTTATCCATATACATTTGTGTAGGTGTGTATGCTTTTATATATGTGTGCATGCATAAAGTTCTTAGGAAGAATATAATTTATCTAAGACTCCTAACTTGAAAGCTTAGCTCCTTTGCATTTTACATCTAATTATCACCAAGTCTGATAGAATTTACAAGTACAAAGATGTAAGAAAATGAATGTCTGCATGGTTAAGCAATCTCAAAATATTCTTAGTACAGGAAAATTACATGAAAGATATATATATATATATGTATACATACATATATATATAGTGTGTATATATATATATACACACACATGTAATATGCATATATATAGTGTGTATATACATAGTGTGTGTATGTATACAAAGGTATATATATTATATTGTATGTATATCTCTCTATGTATCATATATATTATATGCGTATATAATTGGTATTATAATACATATGTATATATGTATTAATATGTATGTACATATATATTTGTGAATTTTTTCTTGCTTTAACATGCCTAGGGAATTTATATTTACATTAGTGTATCAAATGCTCTGAGGTATCCTGCAGTAAAGAAAGTCTTTTAGTGTTATTTAATCTGAAGTGGGAATTATTCAAAATTTTTTGACTCAGAGCTATTTTTCCATAGGCATGCGTAACCACAGTATGTTCTTGCAGAAGGAGTATTCTACTGTTCCTACTTTTAGAAATGTTAAATTAAACACTTTGTATAAAATTTCTAATTTACTCTTAAAACATATCCATGGGCTACTGTAGGGGATAACTGTTATTTTTGCTAAGCAAAACCTTTTTACTGGCAAAATAATACATTGAATTTCCCTTGGGGGTAAAAAAAAACACTCCTTCCTACTGCCAACATCAACTTCAGGGGCAGGACATATGTGATTGAATAAGGTGCTTGAGATACAGCTTCAAACAAAATAGACAAAAACATTGCAGTGATAGAATGTACATACAAACAAATGTAGAAGTGAAATATAGAAAAGATCAAATGGTGACAAATGAAACAGAGAAAAAATAAAACATGGGTATGGGAATTGAATGGTAGAGGTTGGACAAGTTCTTTCATTACCCATAGTAATTTATGGAGAGGAAAAGGGATAATCAAAGTTCTAAGCTTCTTGTGGTACCCCCCAAAAAAATAGGGTTAAAATAATGATTGGTTCTGAGGTATCCATTCAGTAAACATTTATTGAGTGGCTACCATATGCCAAGCACAGTTTAGATGTTGCAGATATGGTAATTAACAAAACAAAGATCTCTGATCTCATGGATAGAGTGTTGTGTTGGAAAATATTTGAGAACTGGCTCTTCAAAAAAATTAAAGGAAGACCTAATTTGGAGCTTTCTGAACTTCTCTGATTTAGCCAACCTGCCATGACCAGTTGCAAGCTACCACGTACATACAGAGTAGGAAAGAAATGTACACAATTAGATCTTGAATGAAAGTAAGAACAGACTCAAGCATACCACTGCATGTATCTTATATTCAATCATGCAAATGTAAATGTACTAAATGGTAAGTTAACACATGCATTAGATGATGGCATGTGCTGGTAAATAAAAGAAAGCATAGCAGTATAAAAAGAAATCAGAAAGCTGAAGGGAGGGGGAGGAGAGTACAGTCGTAAATAAGAAGGCTGAGATTGGCCTCACTTATAAGATGCCATTTCAGCAAAGATTTTAAGAAGGTTAGAGACATGGACAATCAGATGTAGAGGGCAAGAGTTTTCCAGGCATGAGGACACCTAGAGTACAGGTTCTAAAATGGACACACATTTGGCTTGTGTTGAGGGACAGCCTGCAAGTCATTATGCCTGGAATAGAACGAGTGAAGGGGAGATATTAGATGAGGCAGGGATTCAGATCATATGTAGTCTTATCGACCACAGAAATGGACATTAGATCTTATTCTCAGTTAAATTGGGAGCCATTTTAGAGTTTTGTGCACAGAGTGCTTAAAAGTCATGGTCTGTCATGACTCTTAAAGAATCATTCTTGTTGCTAGGCTGAGAATAAAGTAAAGGCAAAAAAAACAAAAACAAAAACAGGATTCATTCAAGTGGTTCAGACCAGGATGGTAACGGTGGAGGTGGTGATAAGTAGTAGCTGGATTCAGAATACCTGTAGACAGGAGAGCCAACAGGGTTTCCTGATAGGTTAAAAGTATCCTGTGAAGGAAAAAGTGATTCTAAGGTTTTTGGTCTGAATAAAAGGAAATAAGTAGTTGTCATCAAATGGGTGGGGAAAATTTTGTGGTGGCAAAGTATGGGGGTGGGCAATGGGGCAGAACCAAGACGTCAGTTTTAGACATGTCAAATTTGAGATGTTTTTAGCACCCATTGCAGATATAAAGTAAGCAGTGGATATATGAGTTTGGAGTCTGGGAGAGAGGCCTGGGCTAAAGATAAATATTTGGAGTATTCTGTATATAGGTGATTAAAAAGCCAAGTATCTGGAGAGGATTACTAAATGAATAAGGGCTAAGTAGAGCATTCTGCTCGAAAGACAGAAAAACAATGATCAGCGAGGTAGGATAAAAACCAGGAAACTGCAAGATCCTGGAAATCAAGCCTGTCAAGGCAGAAGGGGGACCAATTATTTCAAATGGATCTCGGAGGTCAAGTAGAATAAGGTCTAAGAACTGAACAATGGATCTAGCAATGTGGTAGTTATTATTAATATTTACAAGAATCATTTCAATGGATGGAGGGTAAGGAAGCTTCTTAGTTGGTCCCAGAGAGATAATAGGGAAGAAGTGATATCAGGGCCGATTTTAGAGTGATCCTGTTGTTAATTAAGGAGAAAGCTGTGGGGCTTTTCCAGGTATATTCAGAGTTTGATTCTATATATTCAAAGCTATCCTCAAAAATGGCCAGCCCTGGAAAAGGGGAAGCTTTACCTACAGAGTAAAGCCGGGTGGCCTTATCTAGAATTTACACTTGAAACCCCCTTGTTCTCTTTTGTCTCTTGCTGATGGAGATGCAAGCAGAGTCAATTTACCAAAAGCACTGGAGAGCAGTGGTTAAGCTAATCAATATATTTCACTTTTCCAGTCCAATGATTAGGGAGCAAACCAGTGAGAGTTAGGTTCCCATTTTTGGGTTACCTACTGTAGGAGAAATGTTCTTCTACTGCTGGAGTGAGTCTTTGGTGGTGCTTGTGATATCTAGTTATATAGTGATCTTATGCTTGCCTGGGTAGATCCTGGATGTGACAGAGGCCACCAAGTGGATCTGTCATAGAGCCAGGAGGTAGAGAGATGCAGAGCCTTCTTGTCATCAAGTCTTGAATCTAGTCATGCAGCACCCCCTAGATCTGGCCATTTCATTTACCTAAGCTAATAAGTTCCCTTTTTGGCTTAAGCCTGTTCAAGTCAGATTTTATGTGAGGTTTTTACCTGAGCCAGTAGGTATTATTACCACTGCATTGGTCCAGATGAGAAAACTAAGGCTTATTTTTCAGTGAATGACTAAATGCCCAAACTTACACAGCTAATGCATGAAACCAAGTATGTCTCAGGGCCACACCTTTTTCTTATTCTACTGTGGGAGGAAATAGCAGAATAAAAGAGATGAAAAACTAACTTCTTAAGAGTCTGCAATTGGATGGGACTTTCATAATTATTTTTCTGATCCTCTTATGAGGAAACTTCACCTTAGAGAAGGGAATAGCATGCTCAGAGTCAAAGGGAGAGGATTTAACCAGCAAAGGAGAAACTGTACTTGACTTTCAATTCTTGGTATTTGGTTTGCACCCAAACGTCAAGATTCTTTCAACTCCATGTGATACTGATAACAGAACAAACAAATAAATGAAAATAAATTTAAAAAAACAGACAGTTTGACATTAGAGGTATTGAAGAAAGAGTGCCTGAATGGCACTTAAGAAGAAACTCTGGAAAATTTAATTAAGGCAAAAGGCCAATTAAAGTGTAATCCATATCTCCTCTACATTAGTGTTAAGAAGGTAGAGAAAATTACAATTGTTTAGGTAAATGGCTGAAGATAGTGGGTGTCATGGGAATCTGGGATTTTATTAAGAAAGCCAGTGAGGGGTAAATTCTACTAAATAGTGCTTCCTAAAGAAGAACTGATGCAAAAGGACCTAACTAGGGAGAGAAGACCGTGGTTCACTCTTAGCCTTAGCAGATGAGTTCATGACAATTTTAGGATGAGAACAGCAGGGAAAGTAGGTAAGATACATGAAAGGAGAAGTAAAATGTTGTTAATAGAAGCATATTACTATTTTCTATATACTAGTATTCTTCAGGATGTCCTGACATTACAAAACATCATATTATCTAGTCCATGCCTCAGAAAAAAAGAAGTAAATAAATAAACATGTAAAGCAACAAACAGGAGGAACACATAGTCATCTAATATAAAGATATGAAACAGGTCTTACTGATCACAACTTACTTCACTTATAAGTGAAGTGTACTTATAAGTACAGTATAACATTGAAAAGTCACACCTTTTCCCTTTTTTCTATATTTTTAGGTACCACCTTAGCTGTTCACATGGTCAGCTCCTCTATTGAAAAATCTACTGAAATGTCAGCTCTTCAGAGTAGACATCACTGGTCATCCTTATTTCAAATAGCACACAAAGGAACGTATATAACAAAACAGAAAAGGACTCACAGATATAGAGAGCAGACTAGCAGTTACCAGAGGGAAGGGGAGAAGGGCAAAATAAGGGATAAAAGATACAAACCACTATGTATAAAATAAATAAGTGAAAGGATATACTGTAGAGCACCGAGAAATATAGCCATTGTTTTACAATAAGTTTAAATGGAACATAATCTATGAAAAAAATTTAGTCACTATGTTGTACACCTAAAACTAATATAATATTGTAAATGAATCAACTTCAATAAAAAAAAATTAAAAGTGGCCTGGGAAGAGGGGAAAAATATAACACTCTCTAGGGCTTCCCTGGTGGCGCAACGGTTGAGTCTGCCTGCCACTGCAGGGGATACGGGTTCGTGCCCCGGTCCAGGAAGATCCCACATGCTATGGAGCGGCTGGGCCCTTGAGCCATTGCTGCTGAGCCTGTGCGTCCGGAGCCTGTGCTCCGCAACGGGAGAGGCCACAAAGGTGAGAGGCCCGCGTACTGCAAAAAAATTTTAAAAAATAAATAAAAAATAGCACTCTCTAATCCCCATCTCTGTGACTTTCTTTTTATTTACCCTTTGGTATTATACTTCAGAACACTTACCTCTGCTTGAACTTAAATAATGTCATCAATCTGTTGTTTTCCTTTAACATATGTTGACCCCTTCCACCCCTAGAATATGAACTCAGAACTCAGTAGTCTTATTTACTACTATATCTCCAGAACCTAAAATGAGTATATGTCAATAAATATTTTTGAATAACAATGAATTAGCATTAACTTTTAAATGGTAGAGTATTTTGTTCTGATCTGCTACTTGTGTTTTCTCCTGATAATAATGGGAGATTTCTTACAATTAGCTTTGATAGGGATTTCTCATTCATTGCAATGAAGAGTATTCCATTACATAAATGTAACATAATATACTTAACAACTTCCCTCTGGGTAGATCTTTTTTTTTTTTTTAATAAATTTATTTATTTTATTTATTTATTTTTGGCTGAGTTGGGTTTTCATTGCTGCATGCGGGCTTTCTCTAGTTGTGATGAGCAGGGGCTACTCTTCGTTGTGGTGTGTGGGCTTCTCATTGCTGCGGCTTCTCTTGTTGAGGAGCATGGGATCTAGGTGCTCAGGCTTCAGTAGTTGTGGTGCACAGGTTCGGTAGTTGTGGCTCGCAGGCTCTAGAGCACAGGTTCAGTAGCTGTGGGGCACAGGCTTAGTTGTTCTGTGGCATGTGGGATCTTGCCACACAAGGGCTCAAACCTGTTGTCCCCTGTATTGGTGGGTGGATTCTTAACCACTGTGACACCAGAGAAGCCCTGGGTAGATCTTCTAATCTTTTATCGTTAGGAAAAAGAGAGTTGCAATGAATCTCATTTTTAAGCATTTTGTAATTACATGTGAGTCTATTTATAGAAAAATGTTTAAAAATGAATTTCTGGTTAAAAAATTATGGGTATTTGATAATTGTCATTTTGCCATCCAATGGAGATTGTAATAAACTCTCACTAGCAATAAAGGGGAGTGTCCAACTCCTTGCCATTATACTGTTATCAAGTGCTTTTGCTCCTTTGCAATCTGAGAAGTGAAAAATGATGTATCCTTGTAGCTTTATTTATTTATTTTTAAATCTTTTTATGTCTTATGTCTAGCTGTGTTTGCTCTTGTGTGAAATTTTGTTTTACTGATTATTCTAATGAACTGTTGGGATTTTCCTATTAACTTTTATTAACTGTACATTAAGAGAACAAGACCTTCACTTGTAATATGTGCTGTAAACTTTTTATCCAAGTCATGTTTGCATTTTTACTTTATTTTTGCCTTGCACAATGCTTCTATTATGTATATTGTCATTTTAAAAATGTTATGGCTTCTAGCTTTCATCATTATAAAAAATATATTTTCCAAAAAACACCTAAGAAAAAAATCTTCCTTAAGTTCTTATCTTTTTTAGATCACTTAAATTCCTAACTCATTCTGGATATTTTTCCTTTTTACTTCTATATAAAACATCTTATGCATTTTACTTTACACCAGAAACTTGAGAAAGGAAGGCATAGTCTCTCTTTTCGGGGATTAGAATTTAACGACATCAGAATAACTATATAGGTGTTGTTGTTGTTGTTGTTGTTGTTTATATATTGTTCCTATGTCAAGCACTAAAGAAAGTGAATTAAATGGATAATATATTTCTATTTACTTTCCTGTCATTTCCTATAGTTTTCCTATGTTAATGATGATATATCTTAAACTATTCATTAAATATATATTTAAAATGCCTTGATCTGTATTAGAACTGTAAGCTTTATCCATAAATGACCCTAGTTTTTCTTTATTTCTTGTTTAGCTCATTTTTGAATGATATTTAGATTTTAATCCACCCTTTCATCTATATTTTCTCAGTATAAAATTGCCCGTCCTTTTATTTTTCAACTTCTCTAAGTCAAGTTATAGTCATATCCTTTTCCTTTGTAATCTTATGTGATATTCTTTGTATATAAATAGGCAATTAGTCAATTTTATCTCATAATTTATGTGACACTTTCTGCTTTTACTGCTCCTTTTTACAATCCTTTACTACGTGAAGTGTATTTTTTTTATTTATGTATGTGTTCCTTGATAATTTAGAATTATGTTCCGTTAATTGCTCTTCTTAATGTTACTTTTATAACTACAACTTTATATAAATTCTTGCTATTTCACTGATTTACACAGCAACTATTGAATCTTCACAATGAGCAATAATAAGGTTACAACACTGGTGTCTTCATTTAGTTTCTCTCAGAAGCAGATCTTGAAGCAAGGATTTCAAGTGTAATGTCGCTCATTTGGAAGGTAATGGTAGGAAAGTGGGGGAGGAAGAAAGGCACTAAGGTGGTATTATCAAACCAGCTCCCACCATGGGTGACTGGAGTGAAATCTTGCTGTGAAATTCTTAGGACCAGTGCAAAACACTTCTCAGAATCATCTCATCTGAAGGTAAGGGAACTGTGGGGATTATAAGCCAATCCACAATGGTGATTTTTTGAGGGCTGCTCTGAGGGTTGATAATTTCCCTGCACTTCTGGCTTTTCTCACAGAGGAAGTAACATCAATAACTGAGAAAACCTAGGACAAAGAAGTGCAGGTACTCAAAGTTGGAATTTTCTGCCCTAAAATTGAAAGGGATTAGAGATAATGATGGAACAGTCATAACATCTACTGCAGCCCTACCATCCTGTCATCACACGGCTTTACTCATGTCCCATGTCAAATTCCTGTCAACAGTTATTTGAGGTGGTAACCTGTCACAAGATTTTTTTTTTAAAAGGAAGTCTTACAAAAGAAGACTTGATAGGACAAGCTCTAATTCCAACTGCTAAAAGCTGGTCTTAGAGCCTTGATTTTTGTACATCTTCTCCTGCCTCTACCACCTGTCCTAGATTTCATTTATCGGCATTTCTACTCCTCTCTGGCTTTGATGACCTTATTAGGTTGTGGTTGCTACAACTGCTCCTTTACTACTATCATAGGACAGAACATGGAGGCAAGAGGTACCCCCAGAAATTCCTTGAATCCCATACTTACTGATCCCTATAACCCTATATAACAGCAACATTATCTTCTCGTGATTATTGAGGTCAATTAACTTTACCAATTATAATAACTCCTCTTTTTCTATTTTTTTTCTTTTTGCCTGTTAGTCTACTAGCATGAAGATCACATGGTGAGAGACATAGTAGAATTCCCACTGTATCTCTGGAAAAAGCATCCTACTGCCTGTGAAACTAGACCTCTAGAGTCCAGCAAAACCTAAAGCTGGAAGTAGTAGGCACAGAAAACACATATTGCCCAAGATGGTCACTGAGAGTGATGACGTGTGAGGTCACTCCTACCTTCTACCTCTTGGATTCTGGACCTTATTTACCTACTGCAGGACCAACATCATATCATGGCTTTTGGTTAAAATATACATCAAATATTGAAGGACATCACTTCAGACCCATAGGGTACCATACCTGAGCTGGCATCTTAGTTATATCCTGAAGAGTCTATCCCAGTGTTCCCGATGGATGGCAGCAGACTGGTGATAGAGTGAATGGAAGAACTGGTGGATCCTGTGCTCATGTCCAAGTGTCACACTACCTTGTTGCTGTAAGTCAGTCCCTCGGTCTGAGATAGTATTATGCAAAATCCCATGACAATAACCTAGTGACCTTTTACATACTGATGCTGGTCAAGGCATTCAGAATAAGGAGTAAAAATCCATTCGCAGAATAGTTGTCAATCTCAGTAATTATGAAATAGACTCCCTACAGGTAAAAAACATCCAGTGAAATCAACTTGCTGCTCAGTGGCTGGTTAGTTAGTCTTCTGGAAAAGTTGATGCCATATCACAATATCAGTTTTTGTCTCTGCTGCTAATGGGTTGGGCATTTAGTAGTGGCAGTAACTAAATCAGCTGTTAAATCCATGCACTATCTCCACCCATGCCACCGTAGCTTCTCCATGCAAGGGGTAGCTGAGGAGAGAGGCTGGCTAATCCTCACAGATGACAGATGAGGCCAGCTGTCTCCCTGGTTATTCAGTGCCTCCATTGCTGTGACCTCTCAGGTTGGAGTGCATAAAGATCTGCACACTTAGCATTCACCCTTGAAGTACCATCTGTATGCCTCTTGCTCTAAAATCTTTTTCTTCCATCTTTTAATCTTGTTCCTTTAAGGACACTGGCCAAAAAAACAAGACATTTATCACTGTCTATAAGTCCATATATATTCTTCACCCAGGCCACTTCTCTCTGTACATCAAGTTGATGAATAGAGGCTTAATGTTTATAGCTCTGCCCTGTAGGAGGATTTTACTCATCCGTGTCTTTCAAAGCCACTTTTGAATGAAGCTGTAGTGCCACTGAGGTCCATTCTGAGCTTATATGTACATATCAAGATAGCTCATTCATAAAGTAAGCTGGTGACTACCGCAAGGCCATAAGAGTGAGCTTAGTGGAAGAGGTAATTATGACAAAAATAGGTGGCATATAAGTCTATGCCACCTGTTTATATAAATGGCCTGTGCCCTGTGGATATAAATGGGTCACAATGAATTGTTGCTGTGCCCACCTGACTCTGACTTGGTGAGTCTGACAATAGTAGCTCTGGACAATTTTGTATAATAACTTGGTGTCCTATAATCATGAACTCAGTTTTACCAGGGCCCAACAACGTGTCAGGCATTGATTTAAAAATAGTAAATTTCTGTGTTGCAGAGAGTATGCCTTTGTTTCAGAACCTTAGAGATTTGTGCTCTGACTCTATTAAGGTTTGCCAGACTTCACACAGTTTTTATATCTAGCACAGACAATTGTACCTGCCATATAGGCCAATTGAGAAGATTTTGTACCACAATCTGACAGCTTTCTTTGTCACCCAATATACAAGCCACACCAGGATTCCCAAGCATGGTATCCTGTCTTCAAAATGTGAAGAACCTATCAAGTACTGTTTCTCCTTTTTTTAGTGGTAGGAGGTATATAATCACTTGTCCTTTTTTCTTGAAAATGATGTTCTACCATTCCCCAGATCAATGGACACCTACAAATTTTATCAGTGGAGCTGGTGCATAACTCATTCATTATAGGATTCATCACACACCGTCTAGTATGCATATATTCAACCAGAACATCCAGTGCACTTGCCGTTTCTTGCTCTTCAAGTCTGTTTACCATGATTCATCAATACAATGGATCAGCATGATGTTCTGGAATATCCAGAAAATAAACCATTGACTGAAAGGGAAAGTAGGTGACCTTGAGGAGGAGCTGATATTTCTACATATATATATTGGCTTTTAAATCATGCCCTCATTTGTTAATTAGCTGATGTGTGCTATTTCTTCCTCAGTGTTTCAATTGCACTTAACAGTAACCAATTCCATGGTACTTCTAGGAACTACCGTATTTTATCTCTCAAATGATAGAAATACTGCATTAGTTGGGGCATCCCCCTCTATTTGTATCACACCCCAATGCACCACAGGTGAGTGAAATCGTGAGATCCATGCTAGTTAAAACACAACAAGTATTAGCACCTATTACCCCAAAAGTAACATCATTATTGTCTTCCGGTTGGTAAGTGATCCGATTTCAGAATCCATCCTGAGTATCTGCTTCGTAGGACCATTTCTCATACCAACTGTCTTAATTTGTTTTCCATCAGAATCAGGACCAGATTAAAGGATTTTCCTGAGAAGGAAAAGTAGGGATATAGCTAGGAAGGGAAGGCAGACCTCAAAAGGGCCTACTATTGCTATGAGTGACTGAAAAATCTTGAGCAGCCAGGGTAGAACATACATTTGTATTTCAGGGTTATTCACCTGATGCGAAGAGTCTTGGTTGAGGGCTGATCTAAAGGTGTGTTAATTTCCTGGCACTTCTTAATGCCACTTGGATGGGCAAAATGTTTTCCTTGCAACAGAAAGCCAAGTCCTCAAGCAAAAACAAAAGAAAACAAAAAACAGATACTGGTAATTGTAATTTGTGTTGACCATTGAAGTAGTAAGAAAGAAGGGAAGTAGGTGGGAGATTGAAGTGTCTGCTGTAATTAATTATTTTTTCTTAATAAAATGATTGCTTTTCCTTATTATTCTCCTATTTAACTTTATACATTTAAATGTACTTGCATCCTTGTAACTTGATTTACCCACTTTAAATTATATAATTTTGAGAGCTTCATTATAAGAGATGAGGACATGTCTTCTTAAACGCTCTCTTACACTTTTTCCCTTTGCTTTTTCATTTGCTATTTTCCATTTCTCTCTTTCTAGGTTTATAACATTTTTACTATTTTCATTAAATATTTAGTAATACTGGTTTCTTAATCTTAACCCTATAGATGTATGAGTTAAAAGTCCACCATAGGCTCCTTTCCCAATGATTTTCTATTGATCTTAAGTTTTGCTAAAGTTTGTCTTCTAATACTTAAAAAATGCTTATTCAAAATTTGTGATTTCTCGTATGCTCAAAAATATTTTTTTATAAATCTAACTACGTATTTAGCTTCCGTACTTGGACTGCCAATGTTACAGTTTCAAAAGTGGGCTTCTAATCTTCCCCTTACCAAATCCCAAATCTATTCCTCCCACAATTTTCCCAGTAAATGGCAAGTCCATTTTTTACCCCAGTGAACAAAAACACATGGAGTCATTTTTAACTCTTCTCTTTTTATTTACTTTTTTAATAGAATTTATTTTTTAGAGTAGTTTTAGATTCAAAGCATAATTGAGCAGAACGTACATATATATCCCTGCCTCCAGTCATGCATAACCTCCCCCAATATCAACATCCCCCACCAGAATGGTGTATTTGTTATAATTGATAAACCTACATTGACACAACTTTATCACTCAAAGCCTGTAGTTTACATTAGGGCTCACTACTGGTGGTGTACATTCAGTGAGTTCGGGTAAATATATATTGCCATGTATCCACCCTTATAACATCATACAGAGTAGTTTGTCTGCTCTAAAACTCCCCTATGCTCTGCCTATTCATCCCTTTCTCTCCCTTAATCCTTGACAGTCATTGATTTTTTTAACTATTCAATAGTTTTGCCTTTTACAGAATGTCATATAGTTGAAATCACACAGTATGTAGCCTATTCAGTTGGCTTCTTTCACTATATAATATACATTTAAGGCTTCTCCATGTCTTTTCATGGCTGGGAAGCTCATTTTTTTGGCTCTAAACAATATTCCATTGTCTGTATGCACCACAGTTTATTTATCCATTCACCTAGTGAAGGACATCTTGGTTGCTTCCAGGTTTTGGCAATTATGAATAAAACTGTTCTAAACACCCATCTGCAAGTTTTTGTGTGGACATAAGTTTTTTTTTTTTTTTTTTTTTTTTTTTTTGCGGTACGCGGGCCTCTCACTGTTGTGGCCTCTCCCGTCCTGGAGCACAGGCTCCGGACGCACAGGCTCAGCGGCCATGGCTCACGGGCCCAGCCGCTCCGCGGCATGTGGGATCTTCCAGGACCGGGGCACGAACCTGTGTCCCCTGCATCGGCAGGCGGACTCTCAACCACTGCGCCACCAGTGAAGCCCCTGGACATAAGTTTTTAATACCTTTAGGCAAATATCAGAGCACATTTGCTGCATCTTATGGTAAGAGTATATTTAGTTTTGTAAGAAACTACCAAACAGCTTCCAAAGTGGGTGTATCTTTTTGTATTCCACCAAGAGTGAATTAGAGCTTCTCACTTATTTTTTAATCCTACAGTCAATTCATAACCAAATATTTTTGATTTTCACTGCTTACATGACTAACACTTAGGGTCACGTCACCATCAACTTTAACTTATATTATTTAATAGCCTCCTAAATAGACTCCTATATTTGCCTATGGTCATTTTGTAATATAGAAGATAGAACAAGGGAATTAAAATATGCAAGAGATCATGTCACTCATCTTAAAACTCTCCAATCACTTCCCATCTCAGAGTAAAATCTCAAAGCCTTAAAATAGCCAACATAAAAATAGCCTTTCCACATTACCTTCCTGACCTCATCTTCCTATTGCTTCCTCCTCACTCTGTTCCATCCATACTGATCTTTTTCTTGTTTCCTAAACATTCCAGGCACATTTATGCTTTAGCGCCTTGGTAGTAGCTATTATCTTTGCTTAGAATGTTCTTTCCCTGGGTATATGCAAGGCTTACTCCTTTACTCATTCCTATTTTTGCTCACATGTCATGTCTCATTAAGGCTTTCCTGGGCACCCTCTCTAAAACAGCAGTGCTTTTGATAATCTCTATTTACTTTCTATGCTTATTTATTTATTTTATTTATTTATTTAGAATTTATCACTTATCACCTCCTCCCATTATACATATATTGCTCAATTTTTACCGCCAATTACAATGTAAGCTTTATAAGAGAGGGAATTTTATCTGCTAGTTATTATTATTGCTGATATTGTATTCCTTGTACCTAGAATGCTTGACTATAATAGGTGCTCAATAAATATTTCAGAACAAATGAATGAATGTCGACTTTATAATTAGACCAACATTTCTTCGGGCTAAAATTCTTGTTTCCCTGAGGTTGTTGGAACCACATGTTCCTCAGTCTTCTAACAGTAAATGTTGCTATGAATCATTTTGAATCTAGCCTGATTATTTTCTTGTGTAGATGATCTAATCTTCATGTCCAAAGTATTCTTTCTCTATCTTAGAAGACCAGTAACTTGAACTTTTCTCCTTTCAAAAAGTCTTACATTATAGGGTACACTTTCAACATATATAGTTAGGTCTTCTTTTACATCTGAAAATATTTACAAAATCATAGCTTTAAAAACATATTTATTCAATTTTTGAAGCTACCTTTCACAGTGCATGTGTGAAGTCATTTTTTTCTTTCCTTTGTTTCATATCTGCCATCTGCAATCTTTTAAAATTCTTTGTTCATTTTTCTCTCATTTTTTTGTCTTTCTGTCTTTCATGGCCTTACTGCACTTTGAGCAGTTTCTATTTTCTTCTGTGCTCTTTCCAATGCAGACATGTTTTGTAGATGATAATTTTCCCATTTCCTCTCCACTTATCTCCCACATTCTGTCAGCTCATGTTTCATCTCTTTTGGTTAACTTGTTGCATCTTACTAGTACAGTTTTTTAAAAGGTATTTTTAAAATTTTATTTATGATTCTGTGTTTGCTCATATATTACATCTGTTCTATGGCAATATTTTTCTGGTGAGGCTTAGTCATCTTTCACATTTTGCTGTTCTTTTTATTCTTATTTCTTGTAGTATCTTTGTAGAGATCCTGTACTTCTTCCTTTTTATTGGTTTCTCATCTTTGAGTGGGGTAGGTTCTTACAGGACAGCTGTTTTCAGGAGAATTTGGGTTAAGCTGGGGCCAGAATGGGTTTCTGTATCAACAAGTTTTCCCACATAACAGCGTGGGGTTACTTATTTGTCAGGGTTGTATGACTGTGAATTTTTTGTGCCTTTGCTTCTTCCCAGAAAACAGAGATCAACTGCAGCCAGGTTGGTCCCAAGTCAAGGTTCCTCCTTCCTGGGAAACTGCTTCAAGCTTTCCTGAAACCACGTACTTTGCCTACATCTCAGCATTGTGGAAGGGGTGTCAAGGATGCTAGTCTGCATACCCTATTCTAGTTGCTCAAAGAAATGAGTGCTGGTTTGCCCTTATGTATTGCACTTCCTTTTGGGAGCTATTTTTGCTAACTTTATTTTATAGATTTGCCTTTTTCAACAAGTGTCTCTGCTCTTCAGTGCATTTGGCAGTTCTTTCTCATCTACTGTTATTCAAGGTCATAGGTATCTTTAAATCTTTTAAAGGTAAATTTAAGTCCTGTGAAATTTTGCTGAATCACACTGCCTCTCAGAGACTTTTTGTGCATAGATTTGTGCAGGAAGAAGAAAAGGGAGCAAGACATGGATACTTAAACTGCAACAATAGTTAATGCAGAAGGAGAAAAAGTGTTGAGAGGATGAAAAGGAGACCCAACAGGGTGCAAACAGGTACAGGGGTACTCAGCATGTCTACTGGGTGAATGCTGGTGATCATTTTAGTTTAAGGCATTTGCAGGCTCTCCTGATAGAGTGCTCCAGCTCACTGAATATTGAAAGCTAAAGTTTATGAAGAGGATGAGCTTGAGATGGGAATTTTCTGATGCATATGGCAATTAGAAAAAAGTATAGATGAAATTATTGAGATAAATTATGTATTATCAGAAAAACAGAGGGTGATATGTCAGCATAATTTGTATACTCTGGGTCTAAGGACAGGAGCCCCACTTGGAAGCAGATAAGTAAGAATAAGTGAAGAACAAGAACTTTGCTTCTCTGCAAGAAATGTGGAACTGGATTATTTTAATGATGATATTTTAATGGTATTATATTTCCGCTGTCCCCACAAAAAATTCTTACTGTTATTTTATTGATTCATGTAACACACACTTATTAAGCCTCTTTTATATGCCATTCCAGGTCCTGGGGACAGAGTGATGGGGAGCCGTAGTCTTTGATTATTGTCTTAATCGGTTCATAATGCTATAACAGAAATCCCATAGACTGCATGACTTAAATAAACAAACATTTATTTCTCACAGTTCTGGAGGTTGGCATGTCCACGTTCAAGGTGCTGGGAGATTTGGTGCTTTTGTGTATGACAGATTTGGTGTTATGCTTCCTGGTTCTTTCTGTCCCCTCACATGGCAGTAGGAGGGCAAGAGAATTCTCTGAGGTATCTTTTATAAGGACACTAATCTCATTCATGAGTGCTCCACCCTCCATAACCTAGTCATCTTCCAAAGGACCCATCTTCTGATACCATCTCATTGGGGGCTAGGAGTTCAACATATAAGTTTTGGGGGGACATGTTCAGCCCATGGCAATTATGATTCTTCATGGAAAGAACAGAGTGAATCTTTTTTTTTTTTTTTTTTTTTTGGCTTGGGATAGGGGACCCAAATGGGAATATCTGAGAACCTTATTTGTCATTTCAGCAAATACTATTGAGAATCTATTAGGTGCCAGACACTTATCTGGGTACTGGAGATACAACAGTGAATTTGGTCATTCAGATGATCAGATTCATATTTCTCATATATATTTGGTTTTCCTCCATAATTCCTGGCTCACAGCTCTCAATGGAATTTCCTAAGTGATAAAAGTTTAAAGATACCTCTTATGTTAATGAGGTTACTTCTGTAAAACACCTAAGCATGGGGACTGGTGACCAGTGAAGCCAACCATGGAGGGTTGAAACTTTCAGTCCTACCGCCCCCAACCTCTGGGGAGAAGTGAGAGGCTGCAAGTTGAATCAGTTGCCAATGGTCAATGATATAATCAACTATGTCTATGTAATGGAGCCTCTAACAAACTCAAAAGGACAGGGTTCAGAAAGCTTATGAGTTGGTAAGCACATGGTAATTTAGAGAGAGTGAAGAGCCTGGAGAGGGCATGGGAGCTCGTGCCCGTTCCCACACAACTTGTCCTATGCATCTCTTCCATCTGGCAGCTCCTGAGTTATAACTTTTAAAATAAACCAGTGATCTAGTAAGTAAAATATTTCTCTGACTTCCGTGAGCATCTCTAGCAAATTAACTGAACCTGATGAGGAGGTTGTGGGAACCTCTGATTTATAGCCATTGGATAAGAAAAACAGGTAACAACCTGAAGTCTGAAGTCCAAGGAGGGGATTGTTGGAATCTCTAATCCATAACTGGTTGGTGAGAAGCACAGCTGATCACCAGGGCTTACAACTAGCATCTAAAATGGGAGGTGGGCAGCCTTGGAGGACTGAACTTTAATCTTGTGAAATCTGATGCTGTCTCTGAGTAGATAGTGTCAGAATAGAGTTGAATTGTAGGCACCCAGTTGGTGTCAGAGAACTGCTTATGGGTGTTGGGAAGCCTCCCTCACATATGCTGGCATTGAGTCCAGGAACCCACAAAACTCCTCTGGGGGAAATAAAAGCACTTAAAAATATAAGCTGATCCTTTTCTGAGATAGCAAACCACGTGAATCTTTTATAGGTTAAGAATCACTGGTCTAGGGTTTAATACAAAAACTAAATAGATGATGTTGCAGACAATAATTGAAGGAAAGATAAAAGCATATCATGATTTTTGAGTACCAAAAAGACTATGCTGACCACTCTCTGTCACAAAAATTCAATGAGGGACCATCATTGTCATTGTACATTGAAGGTACCCAAATCTCAGAGCTTAAAATAATTTACCCTGAGTCACACAGGTGCCCAGTGGAGGGACCTAAGTTCTGACCCAGTCTTCTGTAAACTACTGCACCTCACTCAGTTGCCTGCTAAATTATTGCCCATCGAGATTCCAGGACTGTGGCTTTATCCTCCATAAATAAAGACTCTCTGTTTTTCTGTTTCTGTTCTCCAGCTCCAGCTGTTCTCATTTATGCTGAGGACAACAGCACACATCTTCTTCCCTTTTTTTTTCTGCTCACATGTCCCAAAGTAAGTGTTAATTAATAAAGCTGTTTAATTTTCCAAACATATGAAAGGCATTAAAAAATATGAAGACTTGGAAGAACAGCCTTTATTCTTTTCTAGCCAGTGATCTGAAAACTCTTAAAGGTGATTGTAGGTGCTGGAAGACACAAATAGAAGCAATTTGTGGCAAAACATGTCAAGACTGAACAACCATGAAAAGTTTCTCCATCGAGTAAATGGTGCTAAACAACAGCTAAAACCAGCCATTGAAGGCAGTATCTTTTCACATGAAAGAAATATTAAATTGACCAAATGTTCCAAGACCTTGTTATGTAAACATAACTCCAACACCCTGAATGGCAAAAAGAGAGAGAGAGAGAGAGAGAGAGAGAGAGAGACATGTGGCAGATAAAGCTGTTCATAGCTAAATATATTAAAACCAGAATGTATGAAGAGCATTCCTTTGTTTACTCTGGATTTCATAGTCTTTGTTCAGAGCCAAAACAGCTGCATTTTGCAACTTTACTTCAGAAAATGGTCTACAGTCTCTTGCACTGGGTGGGTATTTATATGTGCCTGTATTTGTGTGAGCATGTATTCGAATAATACAGCATCTGAGAAATTATGTCTCTTTGTACTCTGTGTGCATGTTTTTGTGAGAGCTGGGTTTACAGGCACGTGTATGAGCCTGTGGATAATCAGAGGGGCACACTTAGATTTGTGTACACACATAGGTGACTGATCCTTTGTGTCTGTTTGTGGATGTGGTTGTCTATGTGCATGCAATTGTGAAGGGTTGCATGTGTGAGCAAATTTAAATGCTTAAGGGTGTGTGTATGTGTGAACACCTGTGTGGAGAGGAACATGAGTACCCCTATGTGCAAGCTCCTTGATTCCTATGTAAGCCTGCATGTGCAAGTCCAGCTGTATATTCATATTTGTAAGAACATGTGCATGCATGTTTGTGTTGTGTAGGTCTGGGGGAAGGTATGGGGTCTGACGGCAATGTCGGAAAATGACAAAGTGTTACTGGAGGGACTGTTTCTCAACCGTCATACCTCACTGTCAGTGTAGAAGTTGTTTCCAGAAGTGGCTGCTGTCAATTTGTTGTGCTGTTAATTGATGTCAAAGCTGTGTCTGTTGGGTCTGGCACTCAAGTGTTAAAGTGAAATTTCCAAACAAGTCCAGACACCCAGAAGATGTCCTGAGTTTACAAGGTGATTGAAAACAGATATTTTTAGGGAAAAAGAAAAGTATTACATTTTTGGTGGTATTACATGTAGAGGCCAGTTTGACAGGTCTATCTGTAACTCATCTGGGGTAGGTTAGCAGGGTGAGGATGGGATTGGAGGGGAGACAGAGAATTGGGTAAGAGGGCTGCCAGCTAAGCTCCAGTGGTGACAGCTTCTCCTTGCATTTTCCCAGACTCTGAGTATCTGTTAACCACTTCAGGGCTTTTTTTTTTTTCTGCCAAGGAGTAGGATTCTAGAACTGGATGATACCATCCTTTGTTTAGATTTGAGGAAACTGAGACCTGAAGTGGAAAAGATTACTCCTCTGGTGTAAGAGGCAGACTTCAGCTTATAACACAAATCAATGAACTGTGAGAACTGTTTGTAGAATTCGGGTTTTTATTTCCTTCTAATATATATTTTTTTACTTTCTTTTTTGCTATCAATTAGTATGTATTAAAAAAAATCAAACAAACCGGGGGATTGGCAACTGCTGGTTTCATTAGGGAAGGCAAGGAAGAATGCTTATAGGACAAGATTCATGGCCCATCATTTCTTTTCCTCATTCCTGTGCAAATCCTTCCATCTGAAATCCAAACACACAAATACTCTTCTCTCTCCACTGGTAATTTGAAATATCGGTATAGCATATAAAATACTTTTTTACCAGAAGATATTTTTAATTCCCTTCTTACCCATAATGCAGAATTTAACTGAAAAATATTTTTATCAATTAATGCTATAAGTAAATTCATTTGATATATGTTTATATTTGTGTCATTCATGATAAGGGTGTAAATGCAAATTTATAACATACATGACAATGTAAACTATATTTTATAGTTTGCAAAAATACTTGTGTGGTATACACAAATTACTAACTTACTCTCTATATAAAGAAACAGATTTAGAGCTAGTGATACAGTTAGGGTGAATAGTTTAAAATGATTTTAAGCATGCATTTCCCAAAATGACCAAATCTGCATATGGCAAACCAAAAATGCAAGTACCTTTAGAAGGGGTGAAACTGTTTATCCCCAAAATAAAGGTATGGCTTTGAATGGGAACATTACTTGGAAGAGATATCTAACTATCTATAATCATAGTGTTAATGGGATGTTTAAACTTCTACAAGAAGATCAAAACACCCTCCTCTCTCCTGAGGACGTTACTATTCCAAGTCATCAGAGAATAAAGTTCCAGTTTGGTTAGCAAATCTATGAAATATGTTAGGACCTCTTTTGGTGACTGTGTGTTTTTTTCCTCCTTGAATTGTCTCTCTTGGTCTATGTTGCTTTGGAGATTTCTCAATATTTCATTGATGCCCCATGGAACTGGTGAACCAAGTCAAGCCCAAAGTTGCCTACTACATGGGGCACCCTGAAGGGGCAGCCCAGGTGAAAGAGTTTAGACCATTTGTGCACTGAGTAAGGAGCATTGTCCTTCCCTCTGTCTTCAGAACACTGACATCTACACTCACAGTCATAACTAAAAATAAGCCAAGAAGCCTACCTACCTGAATTAAGACATATCACTTAGACGTGTGACCAAATAAGTGTTTTAACATTTTACTTGCAAAGTCTTAAAGATCCATGACTCTCAACTATGGTGTCACATTAAGGCCATCTAGGAGAGTTTTCTTAAAACCTCAATGCCCAGGAACCCCAAAAATTCTGCTATTTGATCGGAAGTTAGCTGAGGTCTTAGGCTAGATGGAATCCACATTGATACTCAGTGTGGATTAACCTAGAACAGAATGGCAGAAAACAAAATAAAGTCTAGTCATATTATAAAGCTTATTATAATATAATTTATACATTAACCTAGAATGACACCTCCACAAGTCTTCTTTGGGGACTTGCGGTACTGAAAGCTAATTTGGGGATTCAGAGATTGAAGGACCAGGATACCATCTTTTCATCAAAGACAAGGTTAACATCAAACAATTTATAATGAGCTCAGTTAGGAGGAGACATTCTTATCTCCTCTCCACACTCTTCCCCAGGCCAAACCTCTTGAAACATTGGTGACATGGCTTCTGCCATTCCCCCTGCTTCCTTAACCATGTCACAAAGTTGTGACTTACAGGATTAGCACAATTGGAAGAAAGAACTGTTGCTCCTCTGTAGTGTAAGCCTTTCTTAGCCTCTTATGGATCTTTCTACTCATAGAACAAAGTGGTTATGCTTTGTCTCTGGTTCCACATCAAAAGCATACTAGTGTCAAGGTCAAGTTACATCTTTAAAAACATAGATGGAGGTCTGCATCTCACTGGCTTCAGCTAGGAGGTAGCAAATTCCCTTGGATCAGCTGAGCAGGATATGGTCTGTTAGTCATTCTCTCCCTAAGGCAGAACATCTTGGTGGTTTAGAACCTGCCATGAAAAATTTCAACCAGAGACCAGAAATGCAGATTCTTCTGGACCCACCCCAGGACCAGTGAATCAGAATGTTCATTTTCACAAAGTTCTCCTGTGATACACATGCACATAAAAGTTTTTGAGAAGGACTCATGCCGGCCAATGTATCTTTCCCCATCCTGGCTGTATGATAAAATCGTATGAGGAACTTTTACAAAGTAAACTAAAGCCCAGGTTCCACCCAAGACCAATTAAGCCAGAATCTGTTGGGTGGGACCTGAGCATTAGTATTTTCAGAAATTCCTTACATGAATGTGAAGCAAGGATTGAATGGCTCTATGTTAAAGTCCAGGAGCAAAATATTTAAAAGTCTATTTTAGACACAGATCTAAGTTACAAATCCAAATTCATATATACCAGCAATAAAATCAATATTTTGATTTTTATCTTAATGATTTCACTGTGTATATTTTAATTACTTCTGGACACATAGGAATGAAAACCAGTACTTTATTTTGTTCCTTTTAAATGTCAACAAACCATTAGGTCATATCTGAAATCCCATGTGCTATTACAGAAAAATCATAAGCCTGGATTCAGAGTCCAGTGTGGTGGACACACTCTGAAATAAAAATATTCTTTAGTTCTTCTACCTGATAATAAGGGTCAATTAGAGTTATAAATAGGAAGAAGTTAGAATTCTGTTGCCCCTCCCAGCATTATTCCTCCAGCACCTCTGGAGCTTCTTCCACACTCACTGTTCCTTTCTTCATACCCTTGTCATGGTGTACAAGAGTAGTCATTTACATCTTATCTAACCTCGAATAGAATATTTCTCTGTGTGTGGGTTAGATAGAGGAGTACCATCAAATGGATAGGCATTTTGAAACTTTAATTCTTTCTGGGTTGAGTAAGGAAATACACAATGGTGATAGATTTAGAATCATCAGTAAACAAGGGGGTAGGGCACAGGTTATAAAATCTTCCCAACCACTTCTAAAGTGGCCTCAGACAACAGTTGCCTATCCTCATGCAGAATAAAGACCACAATCTGACAGCCTCTGGGAAAAAACTGACCTGCATATATATTTTAAACATTTGTTTTAAATTAGCTTCTGAAAGTTAGAAATTGTGATTGCATATAAATTTTGAACTTCTGACTTCTCATAGAAAATGGAAAGAACTGGAAATATATTTTCCTTTACAAAGCCTTAGTAGTTAGGAGACCTTAAGCAAGTCATACAGCTATTGGTAATCTCAGTGTCCCTGTTTATAAAATAAGGATAAAGATATTTGCTTATCTTGCATAGTTATTGTGAAAATTAAGTGGAACAATATATAAAACTTTCCCTGCACATTTTCTGAATTATAGTAGGATCTCAAAAAATGAAGTTTTATATCATCATCATTATTATTCAATTATTTACAAAAATATATTGGTAAAAAATACAGTAATTTTGATGTTAAATGCCAAGATTATCTCATCATTTATTGATAAGAACTGCACATAATAGTTCTTAGATTTTATCTATTCTGATGTAGTCTGAGTTACCTGTTTCTTGTAATTTTAGTTATCACTTTTTAACATGAACTTTTGAGCAATTTTGTTCTCTTCAAAGTTGTACAGACTCAATTTGGATTATTCTGATATCCATGTGCTCTGAACAGAATACTTTCTATAGTGGTGGATGTGGAAAAACATATAGTCTTTTTGAGCTTTAGACAAACTAAGTACTTTTTGAAGACACTACACACCACCCCAATGGACATCACTAGTTCAACTAGTTCAAATTACCTAGTTGAATATGGATAGCCTTGGCTTAAAAAAAAGTGTTTTATTACAACTTTCTACCTGAGCTGGAAATTTTTTTAACTGTTTAAGCCCACTGTATGCAGTTTAGGACACATTGGTATGTATGACTGATTTTAATATGATGTTTAGGACATGAACAAAGAACAGTTTGGTATCTTAGAAACAAAAATACATTGATGGTCATCTTGTGTCTGACCCTGGGCTGGACAATGAGGTAGAGAGGACAAAAAATGTTTAAAAGCTTAATTTACTGCCTGAAAATCCCATCCCAGCTGTGTTTCTCTGGTGTGAGATTTTGACTTTTCTGACTAATTAAATTGAGACAGCAATTTGACATATTCAGCTGGTAAAACTTCTTGGAGAAATAAATACTATCGACTGAGAGAAGTCAGCCATGATGTCTAGGCTTGTTTACATCAGACAGTGACTTAATTGAAACATAGCTGCAGGATTGAAAACACAGTAATGCTTAGCCTTTTCCAACATTTTCACATCTTTTATCCAATAAAATCCTTAAATCAACTCCCTAAGAAGTTAATGAAGTTAATTAGTTAACATAAACTAGGTTATGCTCTGCTAACCAACAACCTCCAAAAGTCAGTGGTTTAATGAAATAAATTAACTTCTTGAGAGCACAACTTCTTACTCATTGAAATTCCAGGTGACTCAATGACCCAGACTCTTTCTGTATTATAACTCTATTATCTCAGCATGTGGACTCTATTCTGGACATAAAGAAGAGAGTCAGAACAACTTTTTCCATTAGAAATAGAATGCTACCTCAGATGAAAGGTGCTTTGTATGAAGCTTGGTAGCATCCTTTTATTGATCAGAGTTTAAGGAACTGGGTTATGTACTCAGATCCCACTTAACAACAGTGGGATTTGAGCACAATTTAGGTGTCATTAGCTCCAGTATTCTCTTTAGTAAATGGGAACAGCTATATTTGCTTTGCATTCAATGAGATAATGCATTGAAAGCTCTTTGAACATTATATAATGCAACACAAAAATGAATTATTATTAGGTTATCAAGATATCCTCTATTAAGATAAGGTTGTTGTGATGGTCATTTTTATGTGTCAACATGGCTAGGCTATAGTCCCCAGTTATTCAATCAAACACTTATCTAGGTGTGCTGTGAAGACATTTTGTAGATGTGATTAAAATCTATAATCAGTAAACATTAAGTAAATATTATTCTTGATATTCTGTGTGCCTGATTCAATCAGTTGAAAGGCCTTAATTAGAAATTCCACCTATGGACTATAGTTTCAGCTAACACTGGAGAATTCCCTAATGGCTTGCCCTATGGATTTCAGACTTGAACTGCCTCCAAACACAGAGGATTTGATTTTTTTCTTAAAATGACTGATGACACAATGGTCTACATAATTTGATTCCTACCTTTAAGGAGTTTCTAATGTAAGATGGTAACATAATGTCACCAAAACAACTACAAGATAAAGTCAGCAATAATAAATGACACAAAAATGAGGAGTAGGGGAAAGGAAAGTGACATTTTTGAATATTTATTATGTTCCACGAACTAGACTAAGGTTTTAGTGTCTTTGTAGTTGATCCCATTTAACACACAGCCATCTCATGATCTGTGCAATTGACAATTTTGAGGAGGAAATTGAAGGCCAGAAACTTGATAGCATTTTCCCACATTTCACAAGAGAACAGGAACCAAGACTTAAATTCAAGTCTTTGTGACTCCAAAGAACATTTTTAAGTGTATGTGGTAAAGATTCAGAGAACAGATGAGGAAAGGGGAAAGGAGAATGAGATGTTCATCAGATATTTGGGAAATTGGCCACCTTCCACTTAAACTGGCATTCATTTGTCCATATCATTTCCCATATATAGGAAGACTCTCCATTCTCTTTGCCTACCTGAAACCTTCCAAAAAACCAACACGAAGAGCCAAAGTTTCATGAAAATTTTATGACCTTATAACTTAAATTTCATCTGTCAATTTTTTTTTTTCTTCAGAATCCTGAGTCTCTTACATTCTGCACTATTTTTTCATGTGACCATTGTTAGAGATCTGGCACATCTGTGTATAGAAGTACCTTAGTAAATATGAACAAACTGAATGAAAGTTTATATTTTTAACTTATGTTCTGAACTCTGTGTGATTCTAGCCCCGACTCTGCTACTATGTTACTCTGGGCAAGTGACAATATACACATAGCTCTTAAATTTTCATCTGTGAAGTAGGTGGTTTAATGGTCTTTAAAGCACTTTGCAAGTCTAATGTTCACTCATTATTTCAAGAAATATCTCTCTGGATATCTCTGTTAGTCTTCTGGACCAACACTAATGATGTTGAGTTTAAGATATAATATGAAATATATTAATTGGAATTATATATGTAATTAATATGTTAGTGTTTATATTTAACAGTGTATTGCCTGGCATGTGGTAAGCTTTAATTAAAAAAATATATATATCATTTCTTTCTCCCACCCTCCCTCCCTCCTTCTCTTTTTTTTTGCACTACTCTGAAGCCACTGTCAATGTAAATTTGATCTGGCACATCAACCATTGTCCTAAATCCAGAGATGAAGTGTTACCTGTCTAAAAGGCAACAGATGAGACTCTTTGCCAAGACCCTGTACTCTATATCACTGTTTCATCCTTCATCGTCTCCTGGAGACAGATTAACAATCCTCAATGGTTTCACAGAATGAAAGCATTGCTATTATTTACATTTACTTTCTTCTCACCTGCTTCTGAAAAAAGAAAATGGTTTGTAGTCAAACAGAAGGATAACAAAAATTTGCACGCTCTATCAATCTTTCTGTCTCCTGAGATGGTGAGATTTGCAAGGACAGAAGGCAGTAGTAGAAGGAACACTAGATAAGAAGATAGAAGACTGGTTTCTAGGTTAAAGGACAAGTGCTTTATGAGTGGAAAATGCTGTCTACACATCAGGCATCCTTATTATTCTGGGTGGTTTGATTTTGTTTGTTTGTGTTTTTATTTGCCACAACTAGTGTAAATGTTTGAGACTGCCATTTCACCCCTGTTTACTCTCTTGAAAAATGATGGGTTTTAATTAAATACTATCACCAATCTGATATCCAGCCTAAAGATATCTGTTTGTTACAAAAAATATTACCTCTTAATTATGGACAAATTATTGTGTCCAGTACTAATAGATAATAGACATTACCTTTTGTCATTTGAGAGAAGAGAAAGTCCAACCAATTGGAAATAATTATGATAAATAAGGTACTTAAAAGTTTCTTTTTTTTTTTTTGGTTGTTTTTATTCCATGTTTGAACCTCATTTTGATGTCATAACTCAATCCTCTGTCTTTAATCTTTATATTTTTGCTTATTTCCCCAGGCAGAACCCATCCATGGTTCCAATGTGGCTATCATGCTTCCAGTCATCATATCCAAAAGCAAAAACTGGACAGCATAGTCCCATCTGCATCCTCTCAAATGGGTCACTATCTTCAAGAGAGAAAATGTTTCTCAAAAGTGTTCTCAGCATCATTTCTCTTGTGTTTTTGCATGCCAAAGTTGTGTGACACTAGTCAATGGCTTTGGTGGGGAAATATCAAGATTGTTCTAACCCAGTCAGGATTCACACAAGATTGGTATGGCTAGCAGACCAAACTCCCCTGAAGCCAAATCTTTCTGATATTTGAACACTGGGACTAGGTATAAGGAAAGGAGGTGTGTGGAGAAGGCAGTCAATGGTCTCATCAGTACTCCCTCATGCCCACTGGTCTCCCCGTCCATCCTTCTACCCATCTTCTCCAGGTCATTGCCAGTCCATTGCTAAAAGCAAAGTTTTAATAGAGTCACAACACATCTGCTTGAACTATCCAAACAGTTTTGAAAAAGAATAAATCAGCAGAGCAAATTCAACATATATGTGAACAGATGCACACATCCAATGCATATAGATGTGTATAGATGCATGTATAAATTAAACATGTATAAACAATTTACTTATTCATTATAAATATTGAAATCGTATACTTTTACATACTGAATGTGGTAAATGAACATCTCATATTATAGAAGAAATACTTTAAAAAGAACTGTTGAAATTATATAAATCTATTTACTTGTGTGAGGATATATGTATTTGTTTAATTGTGTATTAGAGTAAATATCTGTAACGTATATTAGAATATACACATGAACAAACACATGCATGTGTGTGTGGTTTGTGAGAGACAGAAAAAAAATACTCTTTTTTTTGCCATCAGCTTTAGTTAGCTGTTGTAGTGGGACAAGTTTTCTGCTTGCTCCTCATTGCAATTTCCAAACTATTTATTCCACTAGCTACATAAATAAGCTTCTTTTAAGTATGTGTCATTAAATTTTATCACCCACTACTCCCTTCTTTATTGCTGTCATCAACTACTCACCAGTTAGTAACCCTTGTACATTGATGTCTTTACCATCTGGCTTACAGTCTTTTTCTTTACCACTAACTCCTGTTAACATCATTGATGGTCTTCATGGCTACTGTGATGATAATGTCCAATAGCTTGGACTGCCAGATTCGTGACATTCCAGCTCCAATGACCTTGTCATTCCCTGCTCCCATTTCTGGTTCCCACTCCCATAGACTTACTCTAGATCTTGTCCCATCCATAATTGCTCAACCTCTAAGATATCTATTTTAAGTGTCCCAATCTGTAACTACTATTTTTTTTCTAAATAAGACCTACACTTTCTAAATAAGCCTATTTTCTCCTCTCTCAGAAAACTATTTAACATATTTATCTCTCTCCTAAAAATGTCAGCATTCACTGTGCCCACATGCAAGTGTAACCAATGACCATAGCTAATATTGCATGAAGCCAGTCATTTAAGTATGATTTTATCTTCCCATCACTAAGATTCTGGTCTGCTTGCATCTGTATTTATATTATCATTCTTCTATCCTGTTCAAATATATGGACTTTCCCTTCACTCTAATGCCAACCGTTCTACTCTCCTCTAGTCAATTTATTCACAGGTAAAATGATCCATTATGTTCTTTCTATTCTGTATTATTTTCTATAATCTCCTTAAAAAATAAATTTTAATATTCCTCTACTATCCATTTATTGAATTGTCTCCCCTTGCTCAGCTCTTCAGGTGGTCTGGGTCGCTTGCCAGGTAGAATAAGCCAGACCCTCATTCCTGAATCCCTGAGTCTTTGGGTGCTTTACCTTGTCAGGTTATGTGTGTAGCAATTGCCTATCCACTATTCTCTAAGCACGGAAGCACCTACTGATGTCAGAGGTCCAGGGAGTGGGCTAAACTAGGTGAATCCAATTCACATTTCTTGCATTTCCATTCTGCAAACTACTGTGACTAATTTCTGCTTCTTCTATAAAATTTCCCCTCTACTGAGCTTTCACTGATGGTTCAGCACATGGATTATTACTCTACATACTTAATTCTATATTTTATTCAATCATTCATTGTTGCTTTATAGGTGAGATTCCTGTCTCTTCCTCTGGATGGCAAGGGATTTTGTCTTTTTAAGCCCTAGATATTATCTTCACTGACCAAATATAAGCACTTGTATATGACTTCCATTTATAAAGTGAATTTTCAAGCAAAAATGCTATTAGTCTCCTATTAAGCCAACTGTCTTTGTCAGCAGCACTTGGATAAATGGTTCCAGCTGCATTGTTCAATTTTTCTGTCATTTGTTAACTTGTGATTTTTTTGAAGTCTGTTTTTGTCCCCAGAGTACTTACATGTCTCACTAGAACTCTCCTCCAGCTGGTGACACCCATACAGTGGTTTATTTAAACATCTAATCACTGCTAGGGAGGTGGCAAAATTTTTACATTTCTAAGAATTTCACCCTAGTGTTTTGCCACAGAGCTTTGTATCCTCATTATTATATACTTGCAGTTAAAAATTAAACCTAGGAGGTCCCTTCCACATAGCAAGAGTTCTAGGAGGGAATTCCATTGAGATTATCATGATAACAACAAGGGCAAGTTTCATATAAACTTTAAACCTTTTTTCTATTTTTCTGAGGATGGTTGTATTTTCTTGCTTTTGATATGCATGCAGGAGGCACGTTTCTGATACTATTTATACATGCACTCTGAACTCTGGCAGAGCTGTGCTCAATTCTGGCTCTTCCATTTACTGGCTAACAGGACAGCTGGCCTCTCTGAGCACCATTTTTCTAATCTGAAAAGCTTAAAAGAAACCATAAACAAAACAAAAACACAACCTACAGAGTGGGGGAAAATATTTGCATACAATGCAAACGACAAGAGATTAACCTCCAAAATATACAAACAGCACATACAGCTCGATATAAAAAAAAAAGCAAACAACCCAATCAAAAAATGGGCAGAAAACCTAAACAGACATTTCTCCAAAGAAGACATACAGATGGCCAAAAGACACATGAAAAGATGCTCAACATCATTAATTATTAGAGAAATGCAAATCAGAGGTACAATGAGGTATCATCTCATCAATCAGAATGGCCATCATCAACATGTCTACAAATAATAAATGCTGGAGAGGGTGTAGAGAAAAGGGAACTCTCCCACACTGTTGGTGGGAATGTAAATGGGTACAGCCACTATAGAGAACAATATGGAGGTTCCTTAAAACACTAAAATTAGAGCCACCATATGATCCTGCAATCCCACTCCTGGGCATATATCTGGAGAAAACCATATCTCAAAAAGATACATGCACTCCAATGTTCATTGTAGCACTATTTACAATAGCCAAGACATGGAAGCAACCTAAATGTCCATTGACAGATGAATGGATAAAGAAGATGAATGGAATGTTATTCAGCCATGAAAAGGAATGAAATAATGCCATTTGCAGCAACATGGATGGACCTAGAGATAATCATACTAAGTGAAGTAAGTCAGACATGGAAATACAAATATCATATGATATCACTTGTATATGGAATCTAAAAAAATGATACAAATGAAATTATTTACAAAAGAGAAACAGACTCACAGACATAGAAAACAAACATGGTTACTAAAGGGGAAAGGCTGGGGGAGGGATAAGTTAGGAGTTTGGGAGTGACATATCCATACTACTATATATAAAATAAACAACAAGGATCTACTGTATAGCACAGGGAACTATACTCAATATTTTGAAATAACCTATATGGGAAATTAATCTGAAAAAGAATATATATATATATATATAATATATGTGTGTGTATGTGTGTGTGTTATAACTGAATCACTTTGCTGTACACCTGAAACTAACACAACATGGTAAAGCAACTATACTTCAATAAAAAAATGACAATATTAATATAATCTCACAGGATTGCCACTTATATTCAGTCAAATAATGCATGTGAAGTGCTCAGTACAGACTTAGAATAAAAACCCAATTAATACTGGCTGTTTTTATTATTGCCGTTATCATTTAGAAAATCTACACTAAGAAAATCTCACTATACCTATTAAAATGTCTATACCCAAATATTATTTATCACTATTATTTATAAAATTACATAGTAAATAACAATCCAAGTGAACAACATTAGAATGAATCATATATATGGATGAGACACATTTCAGTATAAAAATGATGCTCATAGGGCTTCCCTGGTGGCGTAGTGGTTGAGAGTCCGCCTGCCGATGCAGGGGACAAGGGTTCATGCCCCGGTCCGGGAAGATCCCACATGCCGCGGAGCGGCTGGGCCCGTGAGCCATGGCTGCTGAGCCTGCACGTCCGGAGCCTGTGCTCCACAACGGGAGAGGCCACAACAGTGAGTGGTCTGCGTACCGCAAAAAAAAAAAAAAAAAAGATGCTCATAAATACTTTGAAATAGAATTTAAATGTAGTTTTGTTTCAAAGTTAATTGAAACAGAAAATAAGATTTAATATATAATATTAAGTTAGTGACATATAAATAAATTATCCACACATATAAACATGGCTGATACAAGTCATGATGATGTTTAGGGTAAAGACATATGGCCTGAAGGTTTTGTTGGCAGTGCTGGCAGAAGAGAAGCACCAGAGTGTGGCTTACCTGGACATTTTCATATCAGCATGATAGTGTAACATATTGAGAAGAAAGGAGAGAGGTAATGGAGCATAAAGATGGCAGCCTCAGCCTAATTTGGAAACTATGGATTCTACTTCCTTAACTCATTAAGGCATCTAGGGCAAGGCACTTTCCTTCAATGGATCTATTTCCACATCTGTAGCAAAAGATCACACTAAATTAAGGTAAAGAAATAAAAACGATAGGAACTAACATTTTCTGAGAACCTACTAAGTTCCATGCAAGTTCCATAGTTTGCCTTTAATTCTCACAACAGCTGGTGCAGTATAGCTATTGTTATTCCTTTTTTATAAGACAAGAGACAGACTCAGAAAAAAAAAGGAATATTTCTAGGTTTGCACAGATAGTATTCTGTAGAGCTGGGATTTGCACATGATTTTATCAGGTCCTAAAAATCAAGCTTCTTCTTTTAGACCATGGGACTTAATATGAGACTCTCAGCATGGGGAAGCAGGAAAGAAGAGATTATATTACTCAGCTAAAGGATATAGGTAAAGGGAACCAACAAGTAAGCCAAGAAGGTATTACAGAACAACATGCTTTCTTACATAGCTTTTTTTTTTTTTTTTCCTGTTTTCCCTTTGTGTTTCTCCTTGCTTCATTCTAACTTGCCCCGCAGGCCTGAGTCAACTTCCTCAAGCAAAAGTGTGAGCTCACTACCTTGCTCTAAAATGTCTCCACTACTAAGAGGATAGTGTAGGTTCCTCAGAATAGTGTTCAGTATCCTCTTGCTCTGATCTGACCTCATACCCGTCCCAGCATTATCTCCCGTGACACTTATATCAAACATCCACTCTAGTCTGGCTGGTCCTCCAACATTCCCCATTTGAACACTATGACCTATGACTGTATTTTCCCTTTCATAAGGTTTTTAATGTGGCGTCTCCCCCATCCACCTTCCTGAGAACACATGCCCTTCTGTAAGCTTGGAAGGCTTAGATTCTAATCAAAAAGTTCTTGTGGGCATCCCTGGTGGCGCAGTGGTTGAGAGTCCGCCTGCCGATGCATGGGACACGGGTTTGTGCCCCAGTCCGGGAAGATCCCACATGCCGCGGAGCGGCTGGGCCCGTGAGCCATGGCTGCTGAGCCTGCGTGTCCGGAGCCTGTGCTCCGCAACGGGAGAGGCCACGACAGTGAGAGGCCCGCGTACCACAAAAAAAAAAAAAAAAGTTCTTGTTCTTCTCTGTTGAAAAAGATACTGAGATCACTTTAAGACTGATGTGGCCATATCTGAGGGAGATAGAGAATCTTCAACTTAAAGTGGCTTGTAGGTTTGAATGACAGAAAAAACTGCTGGTAGCATCACAGAAACACAGCAGGATGGAAAATGTGAGGATGAATTTTATGCTGTTGTTGAATACCTCAAATTGCAGTTGTTAGTTACAGCATATTGCTTATAATGGTGATATGTGAAAATATACAATTGCTGTTAATTAATTTCATAAATCTAGTAATTTATATATAGGTTTTTTACTCTATAAACTATTTTAGTGCATTTGTGTTCATATAGTTTTATAGCTTATATACATGAATAATGATTTTAATTTTAACTTTATTTTAGTACTATGAAAACTCTTTTTCTCTAGGGAATATAATGAGTGATTATTTATATTTGAAGAGCTCTTTATATTTTAAAATATTTTTAGGTTTGTATGTTATTTGATTCTTGAAGCAGTGATTAAAATATTTATGAAACTGAGGGTTAGAGAAGTTAAGTAATTTACCTCGAGATACAGAGCATCCAAGAAAACTCCAGATCAGGATACGTGATGAACAGTTCCATTCCCTTCTCCATACATCATATTTCATTTCATAAAACAAGTAGATGATTTAAAGTTCAAAGCTTTGGATATTTTTCAATCTATTTCTAGAAGGTGGAAGGTGGGGAGTGGAGCACCTGTTCTTGCTGATTGAATTTTGAATTTATTTTCTTTATTCCAAATTATATAAAAAGGAGAGAATCCTTCACTGATTGCCTTTCCTCTGGTGAAAGTCCATTCTGTGTTTAGCAGACATCTTTTTTTTATAACTATGCCATTTTTAAAATATGTATTTATATATTTTTTTCATTTATTTATTTTTTGGCTGTGTTGGGTCTTTGTTTCTGCATGCAGGCTTTCTCTAGTTGCGGAGAGTGGGGGCTGCTCTTCGTTGCAGTGTGCAGGCTTCTCATTGTGGTTGCTTCTCTTTGTTGTGGAGCATAGGCTCTAAGCTCGCAGGCTTCAGTAGTTGTAGTACACAGGCTCAGTAGTTGTGACACATGTGCTTAGTTGCTCCACAGCATGTGGCATCTTCCCAGACCAGGGCTCGAACCCATATCCCCTGCACTGGCAGTCAGATTCTTAACCACTGTGCCACCAGGGAAGCCCTGCTATTTTGTTTCGATATTCTTTTTAGTTATATTTACATTCCTAAAAGCCAAATTCATCAGCAACTGCCAATAAAGTCACCATCATCATCACTCACAATATTAGTTTCACCAAGTGCAAAATATAAAGGATGGCTTGGCTGAGACATATTGATCGTATTTCTTTGGAAAAGCATGAAACTTCCTCTGAGATATACTATTTGTCATAACTGTATTTTTAGCCAAGAATAGTGAATAACTGATAAAATGAAATATGGTAGGACATAATTGGCAAATGGAGAGCATTTTGAAGTCACTCAAAGTAGCTTGAATTTCATTTCTGGTTATGGTTTATTTAACACTAGCTGCTTGTTCAGAGTCGTGCATAAAAGATTGATGATATTTTAGAGCAATTCCTAAGTGTAATATTATGTCTTAAAGAATTATGCCACTCTCTTTAAGGGTGCTGAGAAAGATGTCAGGAGGCATCAATAACAGTTCAAGTATTACTAACCATCCGCCTTTCATAAATCAAGTGGACAGAGGGTTTCCCCATACAACCCCTAAAGGAATTACATGATCCTGAAAGACATTTACTAAAGTATTTGTATAAGAATATAGTTTGTTATAGAAAGGTAATGAATTTGGGAGTAATGTCCCAAATTCTAGATGTCCCAAGAAGAAGAACGAAATAAAAATAATACAAGGATCTACTCAGGGGAGAACTTCCATAAGCTTGGTGTTGACATCACTGTTTCAGTTAGTGTTTCCTGAAGAATCATTTTTGTTCCTGCTAGGCAAGTCATAAATGTTCTGTCTACTGAGTGTTGTTCTAAATAGTCTTCCTGTGTCCTAAAAACATTTTTTATGTCTCTCTCAGTACATATATTACCTCCAGGAAAGAATTTAGTCATTGAGAATCTTCAGATCTTAGAAACTTGAGAAGAAATTGATGTTTGTAATAAGTGCCTTCTACACACTTTTCTCATTTCTCTCTTGCTTGTTTTCTTTCTGTTCTTTATCTTCTCTTCAGGCAGTTGGATATTTTGAAATTAGTATAGGTTTAAAGTCAGAAAATTTGACTGGAGTTTCAGATCTGGTGTCTATTAGCTTTGAAGTGATGGACAAGTTACTTAGCATCCTGGTGCTTCAGGTTTTTCATCTATAAAATGGAAATAATAATTTCTAAGAGCAATGTTTAGGAAATGATGCAGAACAGATCCTCATTAAGAGTAACTTATTATTATCAAGTTTTTAATCTTCTAAATGAGAAATTCCTTTTTCAAATTGGAAAGAAATATACAAATTTGCATTTACTTAGTTGTTCTGCATCTGATAAAAAAGGTAAAGGGATCTGAAATGCTTTGGTAAAATGGTTTTAATTATCTTTTCAGGGGAGACACTATATTTTAGAATATTGGAGTCAGAGGATTTGGGTTAAAGTCCTGATGAAGAATGATTCTATCTGTGAACAAACTATTTGGCACATTTGAGCTGCTGTTTCTATCTTTGAAAATTATAATAACTCTCATATATGTAAGTCACTGTGAAATTCCATATAAGGTAGTGTATGCAATTGTATAGTTCTTAGAAATGGAAAAGGGTTATATTAATGTTAGTTGTTGATATCAATTATCACAATTAGTTGTTGATATCACAAGTATGTTAATATCATATGAGAAACAAATGGATTGTCATCTCTCCCTCTTTTATTTGTTTCTAGAAAAAAAGTGAAGACATCATGCTTTTCTCCCATACACTGAATTCAAAATGGTGCCTCCCCATAATAGGTTGCATTCAAAGCCTCATTATCTGCTGCTTAGAGGAAAAAAAGTCATCATACAGGAGTCACTGACGGTCTGTCCATTAGCTGCTTTAACGAATACAGTTAAGACTTTTATGGATCTTTCCTTTGAGTACTGAAGAGTTTACTGGGAAAAATAAGTCTAAACATGTACACACAAGCACACACACACAAGTTATAGCTACATGTTAGAGGAGCTCAGAAGAGGAGAAAACACCACTATATGGTAGAAAAAGCTTATGAATGAGGTGACATTTGAACTGTGTGCTAAATATCAACTGGGCTGAGTCTTGTGGGAAATGAAGGAGAGACAAGCATCATTCGTAAGAAAACTATGATGAAAGTGTCAAAGGGAGGTGATTGGGAGGAGAAGAGGAAATATACAGGATAAAGAGAAACTTTGTTTTGATCAGAATCTTGTATACTGATGGGAAATGGAGTAGGCTCAAAAATTGGCAGACCTAAGAAGTTGGACTTTATCCAGAAGATATGGTAGAGCTAACATAAATTTTAAAGCCAGGGTAAATGTTATCAGAACTGTGCTTTAACAAGATGTCCTATTTTAGTCCAAGTTCTAGCATAAATTTTGGAGCTGTTGCTCATGTATGAATGTCTTTTTCTCACCTTAATCAGGCAGCCCAAAGACCCTCCCACTCCTTTTCTTCCCCAGCACTCATCTACACACAAGATTCCTCTCCTTTCCCAGTTCTCACCAACCTTCCCACCTCTGTTCTTCGACTTCTTTCTATCCCATTCACTAAGATGTCGTTAGCCATCTCACAACATTTACAGATCTACTCAGTGCTCTGCAATGTCTTTTCGGTTCCTCTAGAGATTCCACTGCTTCCTCACTTGTGTTTGCCTGACTCTGTCCCTGAAGCTCCACTGTAGCCAGTGCCATAAGGTAGATGTACTGGTTTGTTTGCATGCTGGTTTCCCCAAATAAACATGAGCCTCTTGATGAAATGGCTCAATCTTTCCGTCCTTTTTTGTAAGTCCACTTTAATTCCCTTTATTACTAACAGACACAGTCTTTTAGTTATGAGGTATAATACTGCTAACACTGAATTCCAGAAAGTGTAATTTGAAATTAGTACTTAGGTGCTCTATCACCTTAAGGTCTAATGCATTCATACTATGGTATCCTTTAAATAGGCCTATGCTTTGGTTGTTTAATGTAATGTTCATTCATTTATTAAGTACCTATTTATTGAGAGGAAGTCAGATTATGTGAAAAGTAGTCTGAAGTGAATATTAATAGAACTAAATTCTGGCCCTAGTTCTTCCTCCAAGTGGATCTATGACCTTAGACAATCATTTAAAATGTGTAGACCTGAGTTTCCTAGCTATGAACTGAGCCGTTGGTTGCATGCTCCCTACCATTCCTTTCAGCTCTAGCTGATTGGTTTCAGCTCAAGCATGCTATAATGTGCATTGTGCAATGCAAATGAAGTGTTCTTGTGACCATTAGAAGAAAGAAAAACTGTTGAAGTTTGGAGGAACCTAATAATTCCACCTTCCTACCCACCAGATTATAGACCAGCTGACGCACAGGAGCTGGGTAAACATTAAAACATATGATCCACTTGATTTCTAATAGATAACAATTAGAAGCCTGACCTTGAAGTCAGAATAGGGATTCTTGTCACCTCTTCCGTAAGTTGAGCTCTGGTATAGATGGATATTCAAGAGGATGGTAGGAAGCTTAAACACCACAGCAGAAGTAGATGGGGAAATGTTCTCAGCTTGTGGGTAGGTCTCTTTAAAGAAAGACAAAGGGCAGAAACATACATTATCTTTAACTTTCATCAGTAATCAACAAACATCAGTAACCAACAAATAGCCAGCTTCCACACATGCCAGCAACTCCTTCGATGCTTCAGGGAGTAGCTAGTGATGGGTAGCAAGAAGAAAGGAAAAATCTGTGCCAGCATTTCCTGGAGAGGTGGAAGGATTGAAGGGAATTTTTATTTCTAGACAGAGAAGAACACCTTCCACCAACATCATCACCATCACCAACACACACACACACACACACACAAACACAAACACACACACACACAGTCTGTTCAACAGAATGCATGTGATAAGGTTGGTTTTAATAGAAATGATCAGAAGTTTGTTGTTCTTTAGGTCCTAGAATCAAAAGATGCCATTGAGATATAGGAGTTGCAGATATGTATTTGCCATTTGGAGCATTTATCTTTCTGGTTTCATATCCACCTTATAAAATATTTATTATTAAAAATGCTAGCAGGTTCAAAATATATTCATTAGGTCAGTATTGAAACATACATTTTCTGGTAGAAATGTTTACTGAACTTGATTCAAAGGCAGAAAAATAAGGTATTACCATAATAAGTCCTTCAGTGCTCCTTCCCTGTCTCTAAACAAATAAATAACTGAAAAGAACAGGGGTATAGCCTCTCTTTACTCCTTTGGACACCACCTTTATGCATTTTTTCATATACTGCTCCTCTGACCTATAATGTTTTTCCTTAACTTGCCTATAAGTCCTCAAAGCTAAAGTAGCCTTCTCAACCTCCTTACTTATTAAGAAGCCCCAAATTTCTCACAGGCTCAACTAGGATGTCTTCCTTCACCTCTAAAAGTATAAAGTAGTCTCTCTCTCTCTCTCTCTTTCCCTCTTCCTCTCCCTATCCCTCTCCATTTTTGTGTCTCCTGTAATTCTCTGTTTAAGGACTTATCATGTTGCATTCTAATTTTGGTTCATTTGTCTCTCAAGTCACTAGTCTGTGCTTTGCTTAAGATAAGAGATATATACATAAAAGATTTCCAATAAATCTTTGTCCAATGAGTAAATAATTGATGATTCTTTATCCAATGAATAAATAATAAATGTTTTAAATATTTCCAGGAAAACATATATCTGGAGAAAAACATGGCCTGAAAGGATACATGCACCCCAGTGTTCATTACAGCACTGTTTACAATAGCCAAGACATGGCAGCAACCTAAATATCTATCAACAGAGGAATGGATAAAGAAGATGTGGTACATACATACAATGGAATATTACTCAGCCATTAAAAAGAATGAAATAATGTCATTTGCAGCAACATGAATGGACCTAGAGATAGTCATACTGAGTGAATTATGTCAGACAGCGAAAGGGAAATATCATATATCAATTATATGTGGAACCTAAAAAGAAGTGATACAAATGAACTTATTTACAAAACAGAAACAGACTCACAGATTTAGAGAATGAAGTTATGGTTACCAGGGGAGAAATGTGGGGGAAGAGATAGTTAGGGACTTTGGGACTGACATGTACACACTGCTATATTTTAAATAGGTAACCAACAAGTACCTACTGTATAGCACAGGGAACTCTGCTCAATGTTATGTGGCAGCCTGGGTGGGAGGAGAGTTTGGGGGAGAGTGGGTACCTGTGTATGTATGGCTAGGTTGCTTTGCTGTGCACCTGACACTATTACAACATTGTTAATTGACTATACTCCAATATAAAATAAAAAGTTAAAAAAAAAGATTGCTGCCAAATTTGGGGAGGCTTCTATTACATTTATTTCATCATAAATTCCAGGGCATTTCAAGGTGTCTTGTGTAATGACTAGTCTTTAAAAATCTTTAAATTGACTACATTCATTAACTAGCTTGTCATCAGTGTCTGCATCATGGTGGCATATTATGAATTATGTTATCTTTACAATGTCAATATTTCATGAAAAGCAGCCAGAAATAATTTTTTTTCCCAATGTGTTCTCATGAAAAAAAAAAAAAAAGGAAGGTTTAAAAATGCAATTAACTACTTTGGTTTTATGGACAATTTTCTAAACCCAAATGTATTAAGGTTGGAATTCTTGAGAAGAAAAAAACTGAGAAAGGGAATTGAATTCAAGTGGTTTATTTGTCTTATGATGCCAGAAATCATGGGAGGAGTGGAAAGTAAGATAGGAAAGGGAAGAAAGTCAATAAAAGTAGTGCTAATTAACTGCTTACCATTTTGTGTCACTGGGTCTCAATCTTGCTAGAGACCTCTGGAAAACTGCAAACAGCAAACTTCAGGACTCTCTCACCCAACAAGCAAGACTGCTGATTTTTTTTTTAAACATCCTTATTGGAATATAATCACTTTATAACCATGTGTTAGTTTCTGCTGTATAACAAAGTGAATCAGCTATACATATACATATACATATACATATATCCCCATATCCCCTCCCTCTTACGTCTCCCTCCCACCCTCCCTATCCCACCCCTCTAGGTGGTCACAGAGCACTGAGTTTTTCTCCATGTGCAATGCAGCTGCTTCCCACTAGCTACCTATTTTACATCTGGTAGTGTATATATGTCCATGCCACTCTCTCACTTCGTCCCAGCTTACCCTTCTCCCTTCCCGTGTCCTCAAGTCCATTCTCTATCTCTGCATCTTTATTCCTATCCTGCCCTTAGGTTCTTCAGAACCATTTATTTTTTAAGATTCCATATATATGTGTTGATGCTGATGTTTTTAAGAACACAACTTCTGTTAATAATTAGTTGAATGCTGCTTCTACATTGTTAATTCATTGGTACTTTCAGTCTGTTCCTGTGGGAGCTGAGTCTATTCCAGTGGCCAGATCAAGCCCTTGGGAAAAATTCCCAGGTACTCGTAATAGGAAGTCACCAAGTCAGTAATACACAGGAACATTGAGTGCAAAAGGAATGAATATAATATCTGGACAATATCTTCAGGGATGGCCAAACCATATTCAGAAAATATACCAATTCTTGTAAGGACAAGTTGCTGATCCTGTTCAGATGATAGAGTTCTTATATAATTTGTCTCTAAGTGGCTGATTTGTCTTCTTATTATATATTACCATAACAAGGGCTCAGTTTCTAACTTTAATGGTAGATTTGACATCAGCATGATAATCATAATAGACTTGATAATGGAAGCCGATAATGTTGCACCCATGAATAACTGCCATTCCTACCATCATGGATGCTCACTATGAGCATATTGTGCAGATGCTGGGATGAACAATAAAAGAGCCTGGCCACCCTCAACTGGATGAGTTTATCCTGTTCATCTAGTTGTTCAGGGTTTCTGCTGAGATGGATACTCTTTCTGGTGGACATTGACCTGAGATAAAAAGATCTACACCTTTTGGACCCATAGATCTAGTCCCAAACAACTTCCTGATGATTTTCTTATTTCATTATCCTCAATGTCCAGTTTTTCCAGGCTAAGTCATTTACCATTGCTCAGGCATCTCTGTGTGCATTCTTACCTGTGACCATTTTCCCACTAAATTGGTGAACATTTGCACTGCTAAAGACCTGTCCACTAGGGAGGAATATCCACCATCACTATATTTCATGGATATCCATGGTTGGGACTGTACTGCAAAAATTGTCATAACAACATATGGTGTAGACCCATTTATGAACCAGTTTCAGGTTATTCTTCTAAATGTCAGCTGGTCCCAGGGAACACCCAATAGGGCACATATATGGGCTGAGGAGAGGATTGGTCATGAGAGTCCAGTTGACTTAAGGATATAGGCCACCCATTTGTACAAATTATTTGTACTCTCCTGCTCTGCTCGTACCCAATTACCACAGTATCACTTCCATAATATGATAAATTAATGCTGTGATCTCCTGAAAATAATTAGCTCATAATGGACTCACTGTATGAAGTAAAGGATACTTTATATGAGCTGACATATGTGCATACCCATTGCATACTTACTATGCATGTATCATGGTCTATTACAGATTTTCTACTAAAGTCCAGTGGCAGGTCAAAATTTGCTGTTCAAAAATGAATAGTGCTCTGGTATAAAAAAATCCAGCATGCCTTCAGAAGCTTGACAGAGCTGTCAACATGTTGTAGACCACCAGGGATAACACATAAATACCTTCGCCTTCTTGAATGCACCCATTTGAACCAATTCCTGAGCTTACTGCAGAAGGCTTTATTGTTCTACTACACTTAAAACTGGCATCTTAATGAGTCATCTAAGAAATGATTCAGAGCTATATTGCTAAAATGGTACATGGTATCTTCAAAACTCAAATTGACCATCCAAGCACTGTCTCAGTTTCCTGGTGGTAGGAAATACAAGGTGAAATATCCTGATGTCTCAGTATTACCCAAGCCCTCAGACCTCTAAAAACTTCACAGATGTTAACCAAAACTTTTTGAGGTTTAATATTCCTCTGATACATAAGTGCTTTTCCAGGATTTCCAGAGTGCTTGCCATTTCATGGTCTCCAGGTCAAATTAACATGATGCTATCAGTGTAGTGAAGAGGTATAAAAACTACGACCTCCAAGCCAAATTCAGCCTGTCACCTGCTTTCATTTATAAAGTTTTATTGGAACTCTATCACACATTAATTTACATAATGTCTATGACTGCTCAGTGGCAGAGTTTAGTAGTTGTGACAAAGACTATATAGTCTTCAAATCCTAAAATATTTCTTACTTGCCTTTTTACAGTAAAAGTTTCCTGAACTCTGGTATAGTAGAATATTGTCATACATGCAATGTGTCCAGATGGTCAAGGTCCCATCGACATACATTGAGACAGAGAGCAGGAGATTAACATAACCCTGAGACAAGACTGTAAATGTATGCTGCTGTCTTTCCAAGTGAATGCTAACAACATTTGATCCCCCTTCCTGATAGGTGTTGAAAAATATAGTTTTCCCAGATCAACATCTATAATACCAAGGGCGAGTAAGGAATGGTGATTTCTTCTAGAAAAGATACAACTCCAACACATAAACTATTATTAGGGCTGTCACTTTGTTATATTTATGAAAGATTATCATCCTCTGTCAAAATCCACCTTTTTTTACTCATACATACCATATCAGTGAATTAAGCAGGGGTGTAATGAGGCCCACCACTGCTATGTCCTTTAAGACTTTGAAGGTGGCATCAGCTGTACTACTTTATCTAGGATGCACTACTACTTTTGATTTCCTATAAATGAGGGATGCAGACAGTTTTACAAGCTTCTACTTGGCCCTTTATAGCATAATAACTCTTTATCCACAGGTTAGGGAACACAACGATGGTTCTGCCAGCTGCTAAATACAGCCATGTGGATGATGCTCTATGAGGATGGGGAAATGACCCAGTCATTATGTAGTCAGAAACTGAGATGGGACATATTTGGGTCAAGAGTCTAATTATTATGTATCTTTTGTACATCCGCACTCTGAAAAGGGGCTATCCTCATTCGTATTTTACCAGTAGTAATTCAGATTCTGTATCCAATGGCCCTATGAACATTCAGATATTTTTTCTCAATAAAAACTTACTTTTATAGGCTGCTGTATGCTGTTTTGGGAAGAAATAGCTATTGTATATTATTATTGTAGCATTAAAGGGCCCTTTCTTAAATAGATATGATCTTTCATTCAGTAGACTCTAAAGTTCAATAACTGGTTTAGGTTTGGAAACTGGTTAAGGGAGAGTGATTTTTCATTAGGGTAGTTGACATCAGCTTTCTTCATGACTGTTTCTCAATCTTTTTGTTTGTTTGTTTAATTATATAAATAAAATTTTATTCTCATTGGCTGTTCTTTGAAATGCCATCACCAAGATCCCTGGTTGCCTTTCTGGAATTGCCCTCTTGTTACCTCTAATAATTTGTATCCACTTTACCTCTAATAGTTATGAACTTCAGCTATTCTGAAACCCTTCCATTCCTATCTGTTAAAGTCATTCTGGCATCTCTCCTTCATTTATTTGTAGACCAATATTGTTTCTATGCAGGGACCAAATTCAAAAGTATACTAGGCATCCTTTCAGTGGTAGTAAATCCTAAATCACTGAAGAGTGTCCTCATATCAATAAACTCTCTTCCATCAGCCATGTATTGCGCTGGACCCTCCAGATCTATCCTTAGGCATGTTCTACGGGTCCCTGATTGTGTGTACTACCATATGTCCTTTCATCTTTGGACCATGCTGACACTAAATATTGACTGAGAACAAGGAAGGGAGGAGCAGATCTTAGAAGGGCAATATCCTGTTGGTTAGCATTAATCTTGGGTGAAGCCCTTGCAAGGACTTTGTGCAATGACAGGTCATTCTTTTCTAATAGAAGGCTACTCTTCAGCCTAGAAGGTTTAAGGAAATGTTGAGACTCAAACACATCTGCCCAATATTCCCATCCTGGATTTCAGAGTTCTATTCTTGTCTTATTACAGACCAAACATTACTGTAGAAGACCTGTTGGAGCTATCAGTTCAGGTTTTATCCTAACTCTGAAACCCTTATACTCAAGTCCCAGGCCATTTAGCAAAGTCTATCCTCCAGGTGAAATGAATGGTCTTTTTAAACATGTCCATTGAGTCTTACTTTCTTTTTCAATATTCCCTGGTTTAATAGTTGCCTAAACTGAGACTAGTATTCTTTTCTTTCAGAGCTCTAGGACATTTGTTGACAGATAGAATTCTTAAATTTTCTTTTGTATCATAACCCTGTACATAATCTCACACCTGTATATGCATGTCATCACAATCCACCATGGATGACACTTCTATTAAACTGACTTACCACGCATTATGGTGTCATGTTGCCATTTGGTCATTTAGCAGCCTGCTCCCAGATCCATGTTCCTACTGTCTATAATTCTACTTTGGCTCCAATTATCATAGCTTATGTTTCCTTTGCAGTAGATCCTGATAAAAGGCTTTGAGTGCAATAGTCTGTTTTGAGAGGGGTCACAGGTTGCACCAGTAGGAAATGGGAAACTGAAGCAGAAAAGAGAAAGATCTTAATACAGTGTACGCTAATGAACAGTTATGGTGCCAACTGGGGCTCGGTCCTACTGAAGGCCTCTGGGACCCTGCATGAAAATGCTTCAGAGTTAAACACATGCTACCTGGCAAATATTGAGCAGAATGTAAAGAAAACAGGAAATATAATGTTGAATACTTCAGGGGGCATTCTGGGACTTAGAGTTAAATAAGGAGAACTGAAACGTGACTCCATGAATAAAGGATTAAAATACCCACAAATGCTGTTACAGATATAAGATCTACAGAAAAAAATTCATTTAAAATCCACTTTTAAATATCAAATAGTGCATGACATTAAAAAAAAACCACCCCAAAATCATATAAAAGTCCTTATGATAAAAAAAATGTTTCCTACTTTACACTTCCCCACTACTAATCTTACTGTCCAGGATCATCTGCTATTAACAATTTATGTATGTAGTTCTTATGGGAGTTATTACATAACTGTACATTGTCTTTACAAATTTTTTTTTAACATCTTTTTTGGAGTAGAGTTGCTTTACAATGTTGTGTTAGTTTCTACTGTATAACAAAGTGAATCAGCTATATGTATAAATATACTCCCATAGACCATCCCTCTTGTGTCTCCCTCCCACCCTCCCTATCCCACCCCTCTAGATATTCACAAAGCACCAAACTGATCTATCTCCCTGTGCTATGCAGCTGCTTCCCATTAGCTATATATTTTACATTTGGTTGTGTATATATGTCAATGCTACTCTCTCACTTCGTCCCAGCTTCTCATTTGTCCTCCACATGTCCTCAAGTCCATTCTCTACATCTCCGTCTTTATTCCTGTCCTGCCCCTAGGTTCATTAGAACGTTTTATTTATTTTTTCCTTTTTTTTAGATTCCATATAGATGTGTGAGCATACGGTATTTGTTTTTCTCTTTCTGACTTACTTCACTCTGTATGACAGACTCTAGGTCCATCTACCTCACTACAAATAAGACAATTTCATTTCTTTTAAAGATTGAGTAATATTCCATTGTATATATGTGCCACATCTTCTTTATCTATTCATCTGTCGATGGACACTTAGGTTGTTTCCATGTCCTGGCTATTGTAAATAGTACTGCAATGAACATTGTGGTACATGACTCTTTTTGAATTATGGTTTTCTCAGGGTATAAGCCGAGTAGTGGGATTCCTGGATCCTATGGTAGTTCTATTTTTAGTTTTTTAAGGAACCATCATATTGTGTTCCATAGTGGCTGTATCAATTTACATGCCCACCAACAGTGCAAGAGAGTTCCCTTTCTCCACACCCTCTCCAACATTTATAGTTTGTAGATTTTTGATGATGGCCATTCTGACCTGTGTGAGGTGATACCTCATTGTAGTTTTGATTTGCATTTGTCTAATGATTATTGATGTCAAACATCCTTTAATGTGTTTGTTGGCAATTTGTATATCTTCTTTGGAAAAATGTCTATTTAAGTCTTCTGTCCATTTTTGGATTGTGCTGTTTGTTTTTTGATATTGAGCTGCATGACCTGCTTGTATATTTTGGAGATTAATCCTTTGTCAGTTTGCTTCATTTGCAAATATTTACTCCCATTCTGAGGGTTGTCTTTTCATCTTATTTATGGTTTACTTTGCTGTGAAAAAGCTTTTAAGTTTCATTAGGTCTCATTTGTTTATTTTTGTTTTTATTTCTATTTCTCTAGGAGGTGGGTCAAAAAGGATACTGCTGTGATTTATGTCATAGTGTTCTGCTTATGTTTTCCTCTAAGAGTTTTATAGTTTCTGGCCTTACATTTAGGTCTTTAATTCATTTTGAATTCATTTTTGTGCATGGTGTAGGGAGTGTTCTAATTTCACTCTTTTACATGTAGCTGTCCAGTTTTCCCAGGACCATTTTTTGAAGATGCTGTCTTTTCTACATTGCTTATTCTTGCCTCCTTTATCAAAGATAAGGTGAGCATATATGTGTGGGTTTTTCTCTGAGCTTTCTATCCTGCTCCATTGGTCTAAATGTCTTTTTTTGTGCCAGTACCATACTGTCTTGATTACTGTGGTTTTGTAGTATAGTCTGAAGTCAGGGAGCCTGATTCCCCCAGCTCCATTTTTCTTTCTCAAGATTGTTTTGGCTATTCGGAGTCTTTTATATTTCCATACAAATTGTGAAATTTTTTGTTCTCGTTCTGTAAAAAATGTCACTGGTAGTTGATAAGGATTACCTTGACTCTGTAGATTGCTTTGGGTAGTATAATCATTTTCACAATGTTGATTCTTCCAATCCAAGAACATGATATATCTTTCCGTCTGTTTGTATCGTCTTTAATTTCTTTCATCAGTGTCATAGTTTTCTGCATACCAGTCTTTTGCCTCTTTAGGTAGGTTTATTCTTAGGTATTTTATTCTTTTTGTTGCAATGTTAAATAGGAGTGTTTTCTTAATTTCTATTTCAGATTTTTCATCATTAGTGTATAGGAATGTAAGAGATTTCTGTGCATTAATTTTGTATCCTGTTACTTTACCAAATTCATTGATTAGCTTTAATTGTTTTCTGGTAGCATATTCAGATTCTCTAAGTATTTTATCATGTCATCTGCAATCAGTGACAGATTTACTTATTCTTTTCTGATGTGGATTCCTTTTATTTCTTTTTTGTCTCATATTGACGTGGCTACAACTTGCAAAACTATGTTGAATAATAGTGGTGTGGGTGGGCAACCTTGTCTTATTCCTGATCATAGAGGAAATGGTTTCAGTTTTTCACTGTTGAGAACAATGTTGGCTGTGGATTTGTCATATATGGCCTTTATTATGTTGAGGTAGGTTACCTCTATGACTACTTTCTGTAGAGTTTTATTCATAAATTGGTGTTGAATGTTGTCAAAAGCTTTTTCTGCATCTAATGAGATTATCATAGGCTTTTATCCTTCAATTTGTTAATATAATGTATCACATTGATTGATTTGTGTATACAGAAGAATCCTTGCATTCTTGGGATAAATCCCACTTGATCATAGTGTATGATCCTTTTAATGTGCTGTTGGATTATCTTTGCCAGTACTTTTTTGAGGATTTTTACATCTATGTTAATCAGTGATATTGGCCTGTAGTTTTCTTATTTTGTGACGTCTTTGTCTGGTGTTAGTATCAGAGTGATGGTGGCCTCTTAGAATGAGTTTGGGAGTGTTCCCCACTCTGCTATATTTTGGAGGAATTTGCAAAGGATAGGTGTTAGTGCTTCTCTATATGTTTTATAGAATTTGCTTGTGAAGCCATCTGGTCCTGGGCTGTTGTTTGTTGGAAGATTTTTAATCACAGTTTCAATTTCAGTGCTTGTGATTTGTCTGTTTATATTTTCTATTTCTTCCTGATTAAGCCTCAGAACGTTGTGCTTTTCCAATAATTTGTCCATTTCTTCCAGGTTGTCCATTTTATTTGCATATACTTGCTTGTACTAATCTCTCATGATCCTTTGTATTTCTGCAGTGTTCATTGTTACTTCTCCTTTTTCATTTCTAATTCTGTTGATTAGTGTCTTCTCCCTTTTTTTTTTTGATGAGTCTGGCTAATGCTTTATCAATTTTGTTTATCTTCGCAAAGGACCAACTTTTAGTTTTATTGATTTTTGCTATTTTTCCCTTCATTTATTTTTCATTTATTTCTGATTTGAACTTTGATTTCTTTACTTCAGCTAACTTTTGGGGGGTTTTTGTTTTTCTTTCTCTAATATCCTTAGGTGTAAGTTTAGGTTGTTTATTTAAGATGTTTCTTGTGGTAGGATTGTATTGCTATAAACGTCCCTCTTAGATCTTCTTTTGCTGCATCCCATAGGTTTTGGGTCATCATGTTTTCATTGTTATTTATTTCTAGGTATTTTTTGATTTCCTCTTTGATTTCTTCAGTGATTTCTTGGTTTTTTAGTGGTGTATTGTTTAGCCTCCATGTGTTTGTATTTTTTTTTCCTGTAATTGATATCTAGTCTCATAGCATTGTGGTTGGAAAAGATATTTGATACAATTTCAATTTTCTTAAGTTTATCAAGGCTTGATTTGTGACTGAAGACATGATTTATCCTGGAGAATATTCCATGAACACTTGAGAAGAAAGTGTATTCTGTTGTTTTTGGATGAAATGTCCTATAAATATCAATTAAGTCCATCTTGTTTAATGTTTCATTTAAAGCTTGTGTTTCCTTATTTATTTATTTTTTTCACTTTGGATGATCTGTCCATTGGTGAAAATGAGGTGTTAAAGCCCATTACTATTATTGTGTTACTGCTACTTCACTGATTAAAAGTAATCTTAAAAAAACTGAGCACCAAGTTCATGCTATGTTTTTCCTAATTGCTGAGACTAGAATAGGGAATGAGGCACAAATTTTATGGTCTCAAAAGAGAAAGTTTTGTAAATATCAAGTATGATAAGTGGAGCAAAGTTGTAGAGGGGAAATGCCCAATGGAACCCAGAGTTGGAGGCTTCATATCAGTTCTGGTAGACCAGGAGCTTTTCTGGTGGTAGAGGTGTTTTTTGTTTGTTTGTTTGTTTGTTTTTATAAATATAAAGGAGAAGTGGGATTTTTGAGGAGAATTATAGTGGCTTTTGTTGAAAGAAATAATATTTTACATAGAGATTGTTAATTTTGTCCTAGTGATGAGATAGAGCATAATAAGTTCAAAAGCATTACAAATAGTTTGTTTTATGTAGAGCAGGAGCTGTCAAACATTTTTTATTAAGGACCAGATAGTAAATATTTTAGGTTTTGTGAACTATCAATCTCTGTTACAACTACCAGAGTCATAGCAAGGAGACAGGCATAGACAATATTCAGACAAATTGGCATGGCTAAGCCCTAATACAACTTTATTTACAAAGCAGTCAGTGGGCAGTATTATTCAGGCGTTGAAAACCCCTGATCTAGACTGTAGAGGGCAAGGAGGTTTTGAGAAACTTGGGACCACTGAAACAATCAGTGGTCAGACTATGAATCATTCTGAATGGGAATGTTTTAGTTCCTCCTTTGTCATTAATGAGTGTTCATTGAAGGCTACAAGCAAGGTAAAAAGGTCATCAGGTCTCTAATTTTATCTTCCTTTTTCTAGTTACACAGTCATGTAGATTAAGGAGGTGAAAAAGGGGCAGATAAACCAATTAAGCAGGCACTAAAGTAACTAAAGCAAGTAAGAATGAGCTGAACTAAGCAACAACAGTGAGGACTGAGAGATGAGGTTATTTAGAAGATGTTTAAGACGTGACTGATTATGAGTAGAAAGGAAGACAATGAGAAAGATGAAAATCAAAATGATGCCAGCATTCTGGCTTGGGAAACCAGATGGTGTGAGGTCATTCACTGAGAACAGAGACATGGAGAGAGGCTGAGTTTGAAGGTGAAGATAACAAGTTTGGTTTTGAATATGTTGAGCTAAGAGTGCCCATGTTTCATCCAAATGGGAATTCCTGGTGTGTAAGGTTGTCAGATAAAATACAGGTCACCTAGGTAAATTTGAATTATAAATAATTTTAATATAAATATGCACAAAATATTGGAACAATCTAAACCAATTACTTGTTTTTTTTTTTTTTTTTTTTTTTTTTTTTGCGGTACGCTGGCCTCTCACTGCTGTGGCCTCTCCCGTTGCGGAGCACAGGCTGCGGACGCGCAGGCTCAGCAGCCATGGCTCACGGGCCCAGCCGCTCCGCAGCATGTGGGATCTTCCCGGACCGGGACACGAACCCATGTCCCCTGCATCGGCAGGCGGACTCTCAACCATTGCGCCACCAGGGAAGCCCCTTGTTTGTTTTTTAATCTGAAATTTCATTTAACTGGGTATCCTGGATTTTTATTTGCTAAATCTGGTAAACCCAAGAGTATAGTTGATGTCGTTTGTAATTAGAAGAGAGAGAGACATGGATATGAAATATAAATTTTGTAATGACCTACATATATCTGATAATGTAAGCTCTGTTGCTAACCAGATTTCTGACCCTGGCCAAGTTAACTTCACCTCACATTTATATAATGTGGAGACTCTGTTAACTGATTTTCTTTAGCCTTTTCTGTTTTAAGATAATATGTAACTATGAATACACTTTCTTGAATATATTTACTTATGATTTTTGTACCGTTATCTACTATGAACAAAATTTATTGTAATTTCACAGAGTTTGTTGCCATATTGAATTTTTAGGGAAGAACAAATTGTCCTTTGCGTGCAAAAGTGTCTCTGGCTCTGCTTTTTCCCATGCTTTTATAAAAATTAATAGCCAGCCATCCTGATATAGAAATTTTTATTTCTGTAGTACCACTTTCTCTTATTCATTCACTTTGGTCACAGCATGCTATATTTGAATCATAAATTTTCATTTATACTCGAGTCACGCTGAGGAGATATTGATCCACTTGAACGTATTTGATACGTTACAGTTCTGAATGCTACAGGTGCCTAACAAACAGCAAAATTATTTCTCCCTATTTTTATTCTCAAGGGAACTTCATATTTGAGAAACAGTCACATATGATTCATATATAGGTTTTAGGCTCCATTCTAAAAAGCTGGTTTACAGAAGGTAAGAAACGTCTCCATACACCAGCTTAGTGATGTTAAGGTCCATGACCTCCATGATTTTAAGAATGATCATAAAATAAATTTAATTATATTTTGGTAATTTAATAATACTGATATCTACAACCAACTATATTGTAAAGCATTCAATATTGTTATTACTATCACTACAGATAGTGAAACAGAAGCTCAGGTTAACTAAATGATTTACCAAAGGTACTTCACCTTGTGAATTAAGGAACTAACTGAATACAGGGTTTCCAGTCTCAAATCTTACTCTCTCCTCATTGTACCATTCTGTCCTTCTGATTTCATAGGCTTTCTTCACAAATGGTGAGTCATTTTCAAGGAAATTATACAAGGTTGTGATACAAAGAACATTAGGGAAATCTTAAACAAATTTAAAAAGAGAAGGGTCAAGTTTTCCACTCTACCAGCTGAGCTATAGCTGGTGCACTTCAAATTGTTAAGAGTCTCTCAAGTGTTTTTATCACAAAAACAAAACAATAACAACAACAAAGGGACAAATGGCCAAACTGAAAATTGTTGGATATTACTATTACCTTGATTGTGGTGATGGTATCACTGGTGTATACATATGACCAAACTTATCAAATTGTACATGCTAAATATGTGCAGTTCTTTGTGTATTAATTAAAATTCAATACAGTTGCTATAAAATAAAAGAGACAAATAAAATAAAGAGAAAGGACAAATTTCTATCTCTTAAGGAGTTAGAAATGGTCTGAAGTTAGGATGATCTGAAGACATAAGTTCAGGAATGGATACAAAAAATATTGAATAGTATTTATAATTAAATATCATCTATAACACTGTGTCCTCTTACATTATTGATGAATCAGTATGCATCCAGAAGTGGGCAATCATGCTTTTAAGAGCTTTAGAAACTAGCTATGGAAACAGCACTTGAAGAAGTTTCAGACATTTAAATTGGAGAAGAGGATATCGGTAAGGCTGAATGATGTATAGAAAGCGATTCATTCTTTGTGACATCCTAAAGACAGCACTAGGATCATAGATTAAAGGAAAGTAAAAAAATGAGAAAGTAGAGAGAAGGAAGAGGAGGAACAGAAGGGAAAATTCATATCTAGTAAGCACCTCCTGTGCACTAAGGAGTTTAATCATGTAATCACCATGCTTCTAGTACTTTACTCAGAGGTTCTGAGTTGAGAATTTGATAGGCATTCTACTTCACTCAGTATGCATTTACCTTCTAATCAGTGTTGAATTAAAAAGTTCAAGAAACTGTGACTGTCCCAAAGAGTCAAAGACCCCAGTATAGATACCAAGCTACCAAATATAACTTTTGTTTCCCTATTTTACTAAACATTTTATATTTTGATGTCTGAAGATGAAGGATGAGGTAAACATTTGTTAGGTTTTGCTGTCCAGCTTCTCTTTCCTTTTCTTCTGATACCAGCCTCTCCAATTTTCATTGGTAATTCCTCTTTCCCTCAGTTGCAGCCTATGTGGGTTAGGTGGTTCATATTTCTTGCTGTTGCATGAGTGGCTGTAACTTTAGGCAATGGATTCCATTTGCACATCTCTATGGCTATGTCATCACATGGGTCACAAGAATGGTTTTGGTATCTAGTTTTGGGCAATGAGTGTCAAATTGAGGGCATCTTTCCTTCTTCCTTCCTTCCCTCTATTTTTTCTTCCTTTCCTTCCTTCCTTCCTTCCTTCCTCCTTTCCTTCCTTCTTTCCTTCCTTTCTTCCTTCCTTCCTTCCTTTATTTTTCCTTTCCTCCTTCTCTTTTTTATTCTTTTTAAAATATATGGTTGAATAATTGAGGAAGAGGAAGGATAAGGGTACAAACTTGCAACTAGTAGATAAATAAGTCCTAGAGATCTAATGCACAGTATAGTGGTTATAGACAACAGAACTGCATTACAAACATCAAACTTGCTAAAAGACTAAAACATTGTTATTCCCACCACACAAGAAACCTTGCTTACTGGATTCAGCGCTATGAAGACATGAGCCTAGAACTGCTAGAGATCTCATATGGTGGAGCTATGAGACAGAATTATGTAATTATACCAAACAATTATCTTAAAGAAAATCAGACCTTGAAGAGAGAAAAATATGATGTCAATGATTCAACTTCCTTTAAGCTCTTAGATGTAACAAAGGGGGAAGCCAGGTCCACCCTTGAATTTTATAAACAGCTAAAAACTTATTTTAAATGATGTTGGTTTGGAGATGCTTTCCATCATTTATAATTAATCGACATAAGGGAGTGTTCTCTACTTTGACATTCTTCAACTATGTCATTCCTTATGTCACAACTTTTGTTTCCCAAACTCTGGAACCCATCAACTCTAATATGTAAGTCATTGCAACTCTCTTCCATGAGTGGTTATAAATATATCTGCAGGTTCAGCTTTTTCAGATTCCACATATAAGTGATATCATACAGTACTCATCATTCTCTGACTTACCTCACTTAGCGTAATATCTTCAAGGTCTATCCATATTGTTACATGTGGCAGGATTTCCTCCTTTCTCATGGCTGAATTATAATCCACATTTTTATCCATTCATCCCTTGATGGATACTTAGATTGTTTCCATATCTTAACTATGGTGAATAACAATGAAGTTATTATTATTATTAACAGGAGTGCAGATATCTCTTCCATATCCTCTTTTCATTCCTTTGGATATATACCCAGAAATTGAATTGCTGGATCACAATGTACTTCTAAAAACAGAGAGTAAATTGGTGGTTCCCAGAGGCTAGTAGGTAGGGGAAGAAGAAAGAGATGACAAAATCCAAATCCTCTCAAAGCTTAATGTTGAGGATCCCTGCCAGTGATTTTCTTTTATGTAGCAAAATTATTAGACAAAGGTAGAGAAGGAGAGACTTTTAGCAAATACAAAAGCTCTAAAGCAGGAGAGAGCATAATGTCTAGGAGCAGCAGAGAGATGGTAAATGTGGCTATAATGTAGGTAGAAAGGAGGTTCTCATATGAAAAGTGACCAAAGAAAAGAATAAGGGCTAGGCTTGTTTATCATGGAACGAACTTTGTTCTTTATCTTAAATGAAATGACAAGTTGTATGGGCTGGATTGTGTCCCCTCAAAATTTATATGTTGAAGTTTCAACCCCTAGTACCTCAGAGTATAGCTGTATTTGGAGATAAGGTCTTTAAAAGGGTGATAAAGTAAAATGAGCCCATTAGGATGGGGCTCTAATCCAATATGATCGGAGTCCTTATAAAAAGAGGAAGAGACACCAGAAATGCCTTTGAATAAGAAGAGACAGAGACAGCAGAGGATGGCCATATGAGGACCAAGCAGGGGGAAGATATTTGTTTATAAGCCAAGGAGAGAGGCCTGGAACAGATTCTTCTCTCATAGACCCCAGAGGAAATCAACTCTGCCTACACCTTGATCTTGGGCTTCCAGCCTCCACTACTGGGTGAAAATAAATTTCTGGTTGTTAAGCCAAATCTCTTTCTCTCTCCCTTTCTCTCTCATCTATTTCTGTACGTAACAATCGGTGTAGACAGAATTCTGGTTCAAATCTGAGTTTTTTCTACTTACTTAGTGTGAGTTTTGCTACTTAGTTAGTGTGATATTTGTTTATACTGCTCCAGAAATGTCCTTTTATAAGCAGGAGTACAACACAATGCACAATGACTGACATGTAAGGCATGTAAGGAATATTCAACTATCACTCATTGAATTAATTAATTAATTAATACCTTGACATTTAAAAATTAATCTTCAGTGTTCTCTAATTATTGTATTAATTTTATTCATAGTAATACATAGGGATACTTTGCCACTACTCCAAATGGCTGAGAAATGCACCAGTGAAATGACTAGTCAAAAAAGAAAAATATAATTAGGGTAAGAGCATTAAAATTAGCAATATTCTCAGATATTATCTACACATACTCAGGATTCCCATATATTCTGATTTTCCTGGAAACATTCTGATTTAAACTTACTATCCAGAAGTAATTATAAATAAACCGCTTTTTACTTTCAAGGGTGTCTAAGTTTGTGAAATAAATTAGATGAGACACTAGACCTATTGCCTGTTAAAGAAGAAACAGAGCGCTTCCCTAGTATTGCCACATGATGGGGGGCTCAGGAAATCATTATATGTCTCAATTCATTCTTGAACTCACACCCTAGAAAATATATCCTTATAATCCTCCCTCTCCCACCCATTATTCCACAGAGCCGTAAGAGAAAACACAGACTGATCTTATTTTTACTTTTCCTTCTCTCTAAATAGAATTCCTGTGAATATTTGAAGACCACTATATATTTCCATTCAGTCTTCTAATTTTTGCACAAGATGTTCTTAATTACATTATTTTTTTCATAATTTGTCATTTCCAGATTTCTCATTATACTGAGCACACTCCCCTGGATGAACCCTAAATCACCAATTACACCTCAGAATCTCATGGTATCTTTTCTCTCTTTCATTATACATTTCACATTTTGTTTTTTCTTGTTTAATTTCTTTCTTCCTTTGTTTCTCTCCCATTCATGAACAAGCGTAAGCCAACTCCCTGTTCCTTCTCTTTCAGTCTGTCATGTTCTTGAACTTTACCACTGCTATCATTTCATTTCTCTTGTCCTATCTCTCTGTCCCTTCCTCTGCTTACATTTTCAATCACTATTTCTATCTTCTAATTCCTCTCTCTTCTCTTCCTCTTTCTCCTATATCACCAACTGGGTATCACTAAGCATGAGCCTGTTATTAATACAGTACCACACTTCTCCTTTGTCACTGAATTACTGACAGTTGTGAGCAATATGAGTAGCAAGGTCAGGCTGTCAAAAACTGGAGTCCAAACTGTCAAATCTAAGGGTAACAGGACCTATTTTTATCCATACTCTGCTTCTATTTTCCTGCAGATCACCTTGTGTTTTAAAGTTCTGTGTAGTAATATTACAGATTTTCTTGTTATCATCACACCTAGCACACAGCAGAGCTGATCCCTGAAAAAAAATGAGTAATGAGATTTTGGTGAGATTCAAGGTGTGAAATTAACCCAAATAGAAAAGGTTTGCATTCTGAAGAAGCTGGGAGGAATAAGGAGAATTAAATTGCAAAGACAGGATTTACCTGCCACATAGATGGACATTGTTTGGAAGCTGAGTGGATAAATCTAGAGTTGGAGATATCAAAACACAGTAGTTTATACACTTAAAGGGTCCCTCATTAAATTTGTGGTTATTTTGAACAGACCTGTTGAATTTCTCATTAAAACATACATTTTAGAACTATGTATGAACTTCCACAGAGGTGTATTTACTAGATTTTATAAGAACTATTTTATTTTGACATTTAATTAAAAGCAGCATTTATTTAAAGGAAACAGGTAGCACAGGCATTAATAAGGTATGGAAGCAGCATTTCTTTTCAGATATTAAGCAGATCTGTGGTATGGAATTCAGTCTTACTACAGTGGACTAATTTGACTAAGACATAGAATTCTTATTTAAAATACCAGTTCTTGGGTGTTGCTAATCCACTTCCTTTCCTTTTCTATTTCTTTATCCTCCTCTTCCTCCTCCTTTTAGTTTCCTTTTTTTTTTAAACATCTTTATTGGAGAATAATTCCTTTAAAATGTTGTGTTACTTTCTGCTGTATAACAAAATGAAACAGCTATATGTATACATATATCTCCGTATCCCTTCCCTCTTGTGCCTCCCTCCAACCCTCCCTATTCCACCCCTCTAGATGGTCACAACGCACGGAGCTGATCTCCCTGTGCTATGCAGCTGTTTCCCACTAGCTATCTATTTACATTTGGTACTGTATATATGTCAATGCTACTCTCTCACTTTGTTCCACCTTCCCCTCCTCCTTCCCTGTGTCTCAAGTCCATTCTCTAGGTCTGCATCTTTATTCCTGTCCTACCCTTAGGTTCATCAGAACCATTCTTTTTTTTTTTTTTTTAGATTCCATATACATATATATGTTAGCACACAGTATTTGTTTTTTTTTTTCTTTCTCACTTACTTCACTCTATGATAGACTCTAGGTCCATCCACCTCATTGCAAATAACTGAGTTTCGTTTCTTTTTATGGCGAGTGATATTGCATTGAATAAATGTGCCAAATCTTCCTTATCCTTTCACCTGTTGATGGACACTTAGGTTCCTCCTGTGTCATGGCTATTGTAAATAGTGCTGCAATGAACACTGTGGTACATGACTCTTTCAGAATTATGGTTGTCTCAGGGTATATGCCCAGTAGTGGGATTGCTGGGTCCTATGGTAGTTCTACTTTTAGTTTTTAAGGAACCTGAATACTGTTCTCCCCAGTGACTGCATCAATTTACCTTCCCACCAACAGTGCAAGTGGGTTCCCTTTTCTCTGCACACAACCCAGAATTTATTGTTTGCAGATTTTTCGATGATGGTCATTCTGACCAGTGTGAGGTGATACCTCATTGTAGTTTTGATTTGCATTTCTCTAATGATTAGTGATGTTGAGCACCCTTTCATGTGTTTGTTGGCAATCTGTATGTCTCCTTTGGAGCAATGTCTATTTAGGTCTTCTTCCCATTTTTGGATTGGGTTGTTTGTTTTTTGATATTGAGCAGCATGAGCTGCTTGTATATTTTGGAGATTAATCCTTTGTCAGTTGCTTCATTTGCAAATATTTTCTCCCATTCTGACGGTTGTCTTTTTATCTTGTTTGTGGTCTCCTTGGCTGTTGAAAAAATTTTAAGTTACATTAGGTCCATTTGTTTATTCTTTGTTTTTATTTCCCTTTCTCTGGGAGTGGGGTCAGAAAGGATCTTGCTGTTGTTTATGTCATAGAAGGTTCTGCCTATGCTTTCCTTTAAGAGTTTTATAGTGTCTGGCCTTACATTTAGGTCTTTAATCCATTTTAAGTTTACTTTTGTGTATAGTGTTAGGAAGTGTTCTAATGTACTCTTTTAGATGTAGCTGTCCAGTTTTCCTAGAACCACTTGTTGAAGAGCTATCTTTTCTACATTGCTTATTCTTTCCTGCTTTATCAAAGATAAGGTGATGATATGTGTGTAGGTTTTTCTCTGGACTTTCTATCCTGTTCCATTGATCTATATTTCTGTTTTTGTGCCAGTACCATACTGTCTTGATTAGTGTAGCTTTATAGTATAGTCTGAGGTCAGGGAGCCTGATTCCTCCAGTTCTGTTTTCCTTTCTCAAGACTGATTTGGCTATTCAGGATCTTTTGTGTTTCCATACAAATTGTGAGATTTTTTTTGTTTCAGTTCTCTGAAAAATGCCATTTGTAGTTTCATAGGGATTACACTGAATCTGTAGACTGCTTTGGGTAGTGTAGTCATTTTCAAAATGTTGATTCTTCCAATCCAAGAACATGGTATATCTCTCCATCTGTTTGTATCATATTTAATTTCTTTCATCATTGTCATATTGTTTTCTGCATACAGGTCTTTTGTATCCTCAGGCAGGTTTATTCCTAGCTTTTTATTCTCTTTGTTGCAGTGATAAATGGGAGTGTTTCCTTAATTTCTCTTTCACATTTTTTATTATTCGTGTATGAGAATGTAAGAGATTTCTGTGCATTGATTTTGTATCCTACAACTTTACCAAATTCATTGATTAGCTCTAGTAGTTTTCTGGTAGCATCTTTAGGATCTCTATGTATGGTATCATGTCATCTGCAAACACTGACAGGTTTATTTCTTCTTTTCCGATTTTGATTCTTTTTATTTTGTTTTCTTCTTGGTTTGCTGTGGCTAAAACTTCCTAAACTATGTTGAATAATACTGCTGAGAGTGGGCAATCTTGTCTTGTTCCTGATCTTAGAGGAAATGCTTTCAATTTTTCACCACTGAGAGTGATGTTGGCTCTGAGTTTGTCACATATGGCCTGTAATATGTTGAAGTAGTTTCCCTCTATGCCTACTTTCTCGAGAGTTTTTATCATAAATCGGTGTTGAATTTTGTCAAAAGCTTTTTCTGCATGTATTGAGATTATGGTATGGTTTTTATCCTTCAATTTGTTAATATGCTATATCACATTGGTTGATTTGCACACACTGAAAACCTTGCATTCCTGGGATAAACCCCAATTGATCATGGTGTATGATCCTTTTAGTGTGCTGTTGGATTCTCTTTGCCAGTATTTAATTGACGATTTCTGCATCTATGTTAATCAGTGTTGGTGTGTAGTTTTCATTTTTTTGACGTCTTTGTCTGGTATTGGTATCAGAGTGATGGTGGCCTCATAGAATGAGTTTGGCAGTGTTCCCCACTCTGTTATATTTTGGAAGAGTTTGAGAAGGAGAGGTTTTATCTCTTCTCCATATGGTTGGTAGAAGCCATCTGGTCCTGGGTTTTTGTTTGCTGGAAGATTTTTAATCCCAGTTTCAATTTCAGTGCTTGTGATTGGTCTGTTTATATTTTCTATTTCTTCCTGGTTCAGTCTTGGAAGGATGTGCTTTTCTAAGAATTTTTCCATGTCTTCCAGGTTATCCATCTTATTGGCATATAGTTGCTTGTAGTAATCTCTCATGATCCTTTGTATTTCTGCAGTGTCAGTTATTACTTCTCCTTTTTCATTTCTAATTCTGTTGATTTGAGTCTTCTCCCTTTTTTTGTGATGAGTCTGGCTAATGGTTTATCAATTTTGTTTATCTTCTCAAGGAAACAGCTTTTAGATTTTTTTTTTTTTTTTTTTTTTTTTTTTGCGGTATGCAGACCTCTCACTGTTGTGGCCTCTCCCGTTGCGGAGCACAGGCTCTGGACGCGCAGGCTCAGTGGCCATGGCTCACAGGTCCAGCCACTCCTCAGCATGTAGGATCTTCCCAGACTGGGGCACGAACCCGTGTCCCCTGCATCAGCAGGCGGACTCTCAACCACTGTGCCACCAGGGAAGCCCCAGCTTTTAGATTTATTGATCTTTGTTATTGTTTCTTTCATTTCTTTTTCAGTTATTTCTGATCTGAACTTTATGATTTCTTTCCTTCTGTTAACTTTGAGTGTTTTTTTGTTCTTCTTTCTCTAATTGCTTTAGGTGTAAGTTTAGGTTGTTTATTTGATATGTTTCTTGTTTCTTGAGGTAGGGTTGTATTACTATAAACTTCCCTCTTAGAACTGTTTTGCTGCATCCTATAGGTTTTAGCCTGTCGTGTTTTCATTGTCATTTGTTTCTAGGTTTTTTTTTTTTTTTTCCCTCTTTGATTTCTTCAGTGATCTCTTGGTTATTTAGTAGCATATTGTTTAGCCTCCTTCTGTTTGTATTTTTTACAGTGTTTTTTTTTTCCTGTAATTGATATCTAGTCTCATAGCATTGTGGTCAGAAAAGATACTTTATACAGTTTCAGTTTTTGTACATTTATCAAAGCTTGATTTGTGACACAAGATATGATCTATCCTGGAGAATGTTCCATGAACACTTGAGAAGAAAGCATATTCTGTTGTTTTTGAATGGAATATCCTATAAATATCAATTAAGTCCATCTGCTCTAAAGTGTCATTTAAACCTTGTGGTTCCTTATTTATTTTCATTTTGGATGATCTATCCATTGGTGAAAGTGGGGTGTTAAAGTCCCTTAATATTATTGTGTTACTGTCAATTTCTCCTTTTATGGCTGTTAACATTTGCCTTCTGTATTGAGGTGCTCCTATGTTGGATGCATAAATATTTACAATTGTTATATCTTCTTCTTGGTTTGATCCCTTGATCATAATGTAGTGTCCTTCTTTTTCTCTTGTAATAGTCTTTATTTTAAAGTCTATATTTTCTGTTATGAGAATTACTGCTCCAGCTTTCTTATGGTTTCCATTTGCATGGAATATCTTTTTCCATCCCCTCATTTTCACTCTGTGTGAGTCCCTAGGTCTGAAGTGGGTCTCTTGTAGACAGCATATACATGGGCCTTGTTTTTGTATCCATTCAGCCAGTCTATGTCTTTTGGTTGAAGCATTTAATCCATTTACATTTAAGGTAATTATCAATTACCATTTACAATTAAGGTAAATGTATGTTCCTATTACTATTTTCTTAATTGTTTTAGGTTTTTTATTGTAGTTATTTTCCTCCTTTTGTGTTTCCTGCCTAGAGAAGTTCCTTTAGCATTTGTTGTAAAGCTGGTTTTGTGGTGTGTAATTCTCTTAACTTTTGTTTGTCCATAAAGGTTTTAATTTCTTCATTGAATCTAAACAAGATCCTTGCTGGGTAGAGTAATCTTCATTGAAGGCATTTCCCTTTCTCACTTTAAATATGTCCTCATACTCTCTCTGGCTTGCAGAGTTTCTGCTGAAAGATCAGCTGTTAACCTTATGGGGATTCCCTTGTATGTTATTTGTTGCTTTTCCCTTACTGCATTTAATATTCTTTCTTTGTATTTAATTTTTGATAGTTTGATTAATGTGTGTCTTGGCATGTTTCTCCTTGGATTTATCCTGTATGGGACTCTGCACTTCCTGGACTTGATTGACTATTTATTTTCCCATGGTAGGGAAGTTTTCAACTATAATCCTTCAAATATTTTCTCAGTCCCTTTACTTTCCTCTTCTACTGGGACCTCTATAATTTGAATGTTGGTGCATTTAATGTTGTCCCAGGGGTCTCTGAGACTGTCCTCTATTCCTTTCATTCTTTTTTCTTTATTCTGCTCTGCAAGAGTTATTTCCAATCTTTTATCTTCCTGGTCACTTTTCCATTTTTCTGCCTCAGTTATTCTGCTATTGTTTCCTTCTAGAGAATTTTTAATTTTATTTATTGTGTTGTTCATCATTGTTTGTTTGCTCTTTAGTTCTTCTAGGTTTTCATTAAATGTTTCTTGTATTTTCTCCATTCTGTGTCCAAGATTTTGTATCATCTTTACTCTCATGACTCTGAATTCTTTTTTCAGGTAGACTGCCTATTTCCTCTTTATTTGTTTGGTCTGGTGGGTTTTTACCTTGCTCCTTCATCTGCTGCATATTCTCTGTTTTCTCATTTTGTTTAACTCCCTGTGTTTTGAGTCTCCTTTTCACAGGCTGCAGGTTCGTAGTTCCCATTGTTTTTTGGTGTCTGCCCCCAGTGGGTGAGGTTGATTCAATGGCTTTTGTAGGCTTACTGGTGGAGGAGACTTGGGCCTTTGTTGGGGTGGGTGGTGCTGTATCTTTTCTCTCTGGTGGGCAGGGCTGCATCTGGTGGTGTGCTTTAGGGTGTCTGAACTTAGTATGATTTTAGGCAGCCTCTCTGCTAATGGGTGGTGTTGTGTTTCTTTCTTACTAGTTGTTTGTCAAGGGGTGTCAAGCACTGGATCTTGCTGGCCATTGGGTAGATCTGGGTCCTAGCACTGATATGGGGATCTTTGGGAGAGCTCTCACCAGTTGATATTACACGTGACTGGGAAGTCTCTGGTGGTCCAATGTCCTGAACTTGGCTCTCCCACTTCAGAGGCTCAGGCCTGACACCAAGCCAGCACACCAAGACACTCTCAGCCTCACAGATCAGAACAAATGGGAGAAAAGAGAATAAAAAATAATAAATAAATTTTAAAAATAAATTATTAAAATAAAAAATATTATAATAAAAATATTTAAACAGCATTTTTAATAAAAAAAAAAGAAGAGAGCAACAAAACCAATGAACAAATCCACCAATGATAACTAGCACTAAAAACTATACTCAGATAAATTTAAAAATCAGAAAGAAATCAGTTGCAGACAGCAAACCCCAAGTCTACATTTGCTCCCAAATTCCACCACCTCAGTTCTGGGATGATCAGTTGTCTGTTCAGGTATTCCACAGATGCAGGGTACATCAAGTTGATTTTGGGGATTTAATCCACTGCTCCTGAGCCTGCATGGAGAAATTTCCCTTTTTCTTCTTTGTTCACACAGCCCCTGGTGTTCAGCTTTGGTTTTTCCCCACCTCTGCATGTAGGTCACCCTCAGGCATCTGTTCCTCATCCAGACAGAAGGGGCCTAAAGCAACAGCTGATTAAGGGGCTCTTGCTCACTCATTCCAGGGGAGGGAGGGGTACGGTAGTTATAAATAGAATGTGGGGCAAGCTGCAGTGACAGAAGCTGGGGTGATATTGTAACACCCTGGATCATGGGACCCTGGCAGTTGTGGGTGTTCTTGGTGGCTGCAGCAGCAACATTAGCATTTCATGCTTGTCTCTGGTGTCTGAGCTGATAGCCACAGCTCATACCTGTCTCTGGAGATCATTTAGGCAGTGCTCTGCCTTCTTTAGGCAGACAGGGAAGGAATCCCCTATCCTCACACACTCCAAAACAATGGTCTTTTGCCTCTTAGGCAGGTCCAGACATTTTCCTGGACTCCCTCCGAGCTAGCTGTGGTGCACTAGCCCCCTTCAGGCTGTGTTCACACAGCTGACCCCAGTCCTCTCCCTAGGATCTGACCTCCAAAGCCTGAACCTCAGCTCCCCAGCCTCTACCCACCCCGGTGGGTAGCAGACAAGCATCTCAGTCTGGTGAGTGCTGATTAGCACCAATCCTTTGTGCGGGAATCTCTCCACTTTGCCCTCTGCAGCACTGTTGCTGCATTCTCCTCCATGGCTCCAAAGCTTCCCATCCACCCACCCCCTGTCTCTGTCAGTGAAGGGGCTTCCTAGTGTGTGGAAACTTTTCCTCCTTTACAGCTTCCTGCCAGAGGTGCAGGTCTCATCCCTATTCTTTTGTCTCTGTTTTTTATTACTTTTTTCTTTCTTTTGCCCTACCCAAGTATGTGGGGATTTTCTTGCCTTTTGGAAAGTCTGAGGTCTTCTGCCAGTGTTCAGTAGGTGTTCTGTAGGAGTTGTTCCACATGTAGATGTATATTTGATGTATTTGTGGAGAGGAAGCTTATCTCCACATCTTACTCCTCCACCATCTTGAAGGTCCCCCTCTATGAAGAAGTATTACCTGTTTAGTGCTCCATATGTTACTGGCACTCTGCTAGGCATTTTCACACATTTTTAAAACTTTCCATCTTAAGATAATTTCAGTCTTATGAAAGAGTTGTGAAAACAGTACAAAAAATTCCCATACACCACTGGTTGTCAACTGGCAGAGACTTTATGCCTTCATCTCTGAGGATGTTTGGTAATGTCTGGATAAATTTTTGGTTATCACAACTAAGACGGTGTTGCTACTGACATCTAGTGAGTAGAGGCCATGGATGCTGCTAAACATCCTAGAATGCACAGGGCAGCATGCCATAATGAAATGTTATTCAGCCCCAAATGTCAACAGTTCTGAGCTTGGAAAACCCTAACATTTGTCCTTCATCCACATTCTCAAATGCTAACTTCTTATATAGTCACAGTACACAGATTATATATTATAATTATATATATATATATATATAAAATATATTTTCTTCATGACCTGACACTTTTGAAAACCATTGGCCAGACATTTGATGAAATTTCTCTTGATTTTGTAGAATATATTTTTAAAATTAAGGTTACACATTTTTGATAGAAATACCACAGAAAGGATTTGTCCATCTTAGTGAATCATAGAAACAGGCAGACAATGTTGGTTTTTCCATTAGTGAGGATGTTAACTTTTATCACTTGACTAAGATGGTGTCTTCAGGTTTTTTCACTGTAATGTTACTATTTTTCCCTTTGTAATTAAGAAACCTGTGAAAGTTACTTTTAGATTATGTAAATATACCATACTTCATCAAACATTTGTCCATTCATTGTAGTAGTCATTAAAGATTCTTGACTGACAAACAAAAGTTGGTTACTTTAGGGTTTGAGCAATGCTGTTTTCCACTTCCATCAATTTTTAAAAAATATTTACCAGTTGGAATTCTCTTGTAAAAAAGAGCTTTCTGTCATCTTCTATGTATTTGTTTATTCAATTATTCATTGATTTCAACATAGACCCAAAATATTCTATTTTTTTCCTAAGGTTATATTTGCTTCTTCTCCTTTTTCTTCTTCTCATCATCACCATCATTATTATTATTATTATTATTATTATTACTGCCATTTTGCTCAATGTGTACCATATTTGGCCATTGAGAGCCCTTTTAAGTTGGCTTTTATGCATTTTTGGAATGCTTTCACCAAGTTTTGAGGACTTCCTTCCTTTCTGGTACTATGAGATATTACAGGCTAATCTTGTACTTTCTCTGCCCTGACCCTGGAATCAGCCATTTCTCCAAGGAGTTCTAGTTTTTCATTTGAGAATGGTATTTAGAAACCAAGCTTTAGCAGTGTATGTGTTCAATGGTATTGGGTATCATTGCTTCTAGTTTCTTTCAGTACAAAGAATTAAGATATGCATACACACATTTATATTTCTAAATCTACTATCTATCTATCTATCTATATATCATCTATCTATCTATCTATCTATCTTAAAACAGACATTTAATACACATACCTCCAATTTCAACACAATACCAAAAGATTCTACCCTTTCCTCTTTCCTTATTTGTAATTTTCTTCTAGACAGTGAGAAAGATGACTTTTATTATTTGCAATATATTTACTTATTAGCTCCATCATCAAATACAAATAAAATAGTTTTAGCAATTCTAACACATATCACTGTGGACACACACCTACTAATCAACATAAAATATTGTGTATAGTTTTCTTGATATTTAGTCTTTGAGTATATAATAAAAAACGTTCCAAAGTTACCTTAATTATTTCCCTTTTCTCATTTAGTATTTTATGTTATTTATTTGTAATACAATTATGTCTATTTTCTTCCTATGACATTTTATTTTGGGCTTCCTCTTCATTATTGCTAATTTTAGACATGTTTAATTATAAAATATATTAAAAGTTAGAATTATACAAAAAAACTGTATTCAGAGAAGTGTCACTCTCCACACTCAACCTTTCTACCCCAGTTCCATCCTTCCATCCATCTCACTCTGTTTTCATTCACCTCTGTAGGTAAGCAATCTTTGTGATTTTTGAGTTATTCTTCCAGTGTTTCTTTTCACACAAATGTGCAGATACATGTATATTTTCTTATGCTCACTTTTTACATAAATGAGAACATAATATAGCTATACTTTTGCTCTAGACACATTGTTTTACTTAATTTTTGAAACAATCCTTTGAAATATTAGAAGTAAAGTTATTTGAGAGGTCATAAAAATTATTTATGAAGAAATTCTTATAATTGTTTTTGGATAATCTCTTACCTCTAATAGGTCCACAGTCTCTGTTAAATTAAACTTAATGTTAAATTTGTATTTTCCCAAGATGTTCATTGAAATTACTTATCTACTTTCTAAAAATCTTTATAGTGTTTCTGACACACAAAATACAGATTTATTGGCCTGACATAAAAGACTCTATAAGTTCTGACTCATTTTATGGCCTCATCGTTTACCACTCTAATTCATAATCTCAGTCCTCAAATATTCCTTGCACACACCCTAAACTAAAGTCACAGTGAACAACAGTATAAAACAGTTTTCCAAACACATCAATTTCTTTCATGCCTAGTGAATTTTCACAGGCTTGTTCTTCACTGATTAGTGAGGGATCTGATTGGAAAAATCCCCTAGGCATTTAACACAGGTAAATGTCACCACTTGTGTAACAAATGTACTCTTTCCCAAAGAACAAATGAGGTTTATTCTTGTTGATCCTATAATTGCAACTTTTACATATTTTTGTCATTTTGTATTTTAATTTTCTGCTTTTCTCTCTTACAAGTAATCATCTTTAAAGCAGAGTCCAAGTCATAGTCCCCTTATGAATATCTAAGAGATTAAATATCTGGTATTTTTAGGTGGCCAGTGAATTATATATTGAATTCAATACAAATCAAAATAAGCACATTTTAGTGATAGAAGTCAATAATAGAGATTCTTAAATTTTGATGTGAAGTAACTTTTTATAAAACTCTATTTTCTATAAAAAAGCTGTGGAAATTCATTCTTACTATAAAACTCATTCTATGCTTTAAATACCAAGAAAACTTAGGGTTCTATTTGTTTTCCAGCACAGATTTATTTTACAATATTAATTTAATTACATTTTTCTTTCAAATGGATGGCATAATTTTTTAAGATTCTACTTTCAGATGATCTAGTGACAATTGATTTTATTCCTAAGCAGGATACATTCTGTTTCTTTCAGGTAGCAACTCCCAATAAACACTCAATAAGTACACATTTCTCTTACTAGTCTTTTTAGTTTTTTATGGAATTGAAACCTTCCCCATGTGCAGGGTTTAAATGTAACCCAAGTACGTCCAATAAGATCATATCATACTCCTTCTTCCTATGCTTGAGTTAAGAATAAACGTGATCCATCTAGAGTAGATAAGAACCAATTCTGTGTAATGCTTTTGTTGAAATGCTAAGAAAGTAAAATTCACTCATGGTGAGGAGATTGCAGTGAAGACTGACTGTAAACCTGACACTTCTGGCAGACATGTTGTCCTCATGAGAATGGAAACTTCATGGAGGAATGCAAAGCCAAGGATGGAAGAAGCAAGACAAAACCCTCATGTTATTAGTTGAGCACCTGAAGCCAGCTCTACTACTGTACTTTTCAGTTATGAAATACCCATCTAGATGGAGAAAAACAGAGAAAGGTGTTGATAAAGGCAAAAAGAGAAATCCAAGCAGCAAAATGCCTAGAGCTGGGGTTTTTTTTTCGTTTGTTTTTTGTTTTTTTTTTCTGTAAAGGGTCAGATAGTAAATATTTAAGGCTTTGTAAGTAATGTGATCTGTGTAAACTACTCAGCTCTGTAGTAATGGGAATATAGCCATAGATAATACATAAATGTGTGAAGTGTGTTCCAGTAAAATTTTATTTATGGACATTAAAATTTGAATGTGAATAATGTCGTATTATTTTCATGTGTCTCTAAATGTTATTCTTGTTTTGATCCTATCTAGACTCTTAAAAATTACAAAAATATTTTTAGTTCATAGGCCATCTAATTACTGGCAGCAGTAATCATTTGGTTCATGGGCCACTTCTTGCTAAATCTTGTTCTAGAGTAACATGAACCCTTACATGGGACATCAGGAGAGATAACATTTACAATTTCCTAGACCAGGTTTCTGATTTTTGGAACTTCCTTTCAGGCAGGGATACTGGACAACTAGAACAGATATGATGATATGGATATGTAATATTAATCATAGTGTTTGTGTATTCATATGGAGAATCTATAGCACAAAGCAAAAAAGATATCAACGTGACTCAGTAATAATTAAATGGTTAAATTAAAAGAACATTTTACATGTAAATGAGCCCCATGATAGATTAATCTCATTAGTGGCTCAACTTCTTCACTTTTGTCTATAGTCATACTCTTTGCCATATGGCTTTACCAACAGACAACAACTCTCAGACATGTGAACAGCTGAGCTAAGATCAGAGACATTATCTGTCTGACCATCCAGATGCTTGAGCAAATAAACACTTATTTTTTGTTATGCTACAGATGCGTTGTGGCTTTTTCTTATGCAGCATTATTATTTCAAATGTCAATTGTTATGAAACCTTATGTAATGGAAAACAAAACTGGACTGGAAAAAAAATGTTCCAAGGTTGTGAAACAATGTCCTTTCTGTGGCCTCAGAAGAGAGATGAGCCAAGAATATCATGGGGATTTCACTACATCAAGTGAGGTTTTAGGTAAAGGCTGAACTGCACATGTACTGCTCCAATGTCTTAGTATGAGAATGCCACTTTAAAGTAAAAATTTTATTAAGAAAAAAAAAAGAAATGCATGTAAATAAAATAAATAGTAATTAGAGGAGGAACACCAAGTGATCTCAAGGGCTCCACATTGGAGGAAGGCATCAAAAAAAGTTTGTGTCACAGAGAAGAATGAAGTCTTAAGGAACATAATTTGAGCTTAGAATCAAATGGTAAAAGTGAGTCTAAATATCCCACAGTAGATTGACTGTACCTTCTATTGACTTTGATTAAAGTCCATGTCAGTATTAAGTAACACAACTGCCAAGCTCACGGTTTTGCCTGTGCTGTTTGATGGCAAAAAGTGATCTGGAAATATCCTGGGATTGAATCACTGCAAAAGCTTAGTCTCTCAGTTATCTGTGCAAGAGATGATCAGAAGAAACTAGCAGCTACCTGCTTAGATTTTTCCCCTGACCCAGTATTAAGATTTTCTGGGAGTGCTGGGAGGATATGGGAGTAGAACAATAATAATAGTAGTAATTATAATAACATCCATATTTATTTAGTCCTTCATGTTCCTGGCACAGTGAGTGCTAAGGAATTTAACTGCATCATATCAGTACACCATCATAACACATTAAGTATTGTCATTCTTATTAGTTTATAGGTAATGAAACTGAACTTTATGAGGTCAAGTCATTTACCTAAGCTCACACAGCTAGTAAGTGAAGGGGACGAGCCTTTAATAAAGTTTGAGTTTGAGCTTTAGTACTGGAAGAGATGAGGAAATGATTAACAATTTTTAGTGATCAGAGAACCTGTACAAGAAAGATGCTTGTTCTGGGTCTTTAAGAATATATAGTCTTTATATAATGTATAACGAATCTATACATTAGTCTTTTACCATTAATTATGATGTTACTGTAGATTTTTCATAGATGTCCTTTATCAAGTCAGAAAGTTTTTTTCTAGTATTTCTAGTATTTTGAGTGTTTTTATAAAAAAAGAATTTGGATATTGTCAAATATTTTTTCAGGACTATTGAGATGATCATGTCCTTTATGAAAATGTTGTATTACATGAACTGATTTTAGAGTGTTAAAGCAACCTTGCATTTCTGGGATAAATCTCATTTGGCTATAGTATACAATTTGTTTTATATGTTTATGGATTTGGGTTACCTAATATAGCGCTGAGAATTTTCCACCAATATTAATACATAATATTGGGTTGTAGTTATATTTTTTTGTTATGTCTTTATCTGGTTTTGATTAATCACTGTCCCCAATAAACTTACTCAAATATCTTCAGAGGTCAAGCAGCTAACAAACAAATCTAAAAAAATTACACTTAAAAATTGTAGGGAGTGGTGTAAACCAGAGGTGACCTCAGAGGGCAAACCTTCCCTAAAGGCATTTCAATTCAAATAAAAAATACAAAACTAACTAAATGCAATGAGAGCAGTACAAATTAAACAACAATACAGATGAAACAACAAAACACATAAAACATTGTTTTTGCCTCTGGGTGCCCAGAGTCAAATTGCAGATCAACAGTGTTTACAATTCTTGACTTGTAATATGGTATTTATGTGTATTGATGTGATGGTACTGAGGTGAGGAAAGTATTTGAGGTGTTACTGGTAAGTATAGTAGTTCCCCTTAACCACAGTTTCACTTTCTGTGGTTTTACTTACTTGCAGTCAGCGGCTGTCAGAAGACACTATTTGGAAAATTCCAGAAATAAGCAATTCATAAGTTTTAAACAGCAGGCTGCTCTGAGTAGCGTCATGAAATCTAGCACTGCCCTGCTCTGTCCCACCTGGGACCCCAACCAATGATATCATTGACTCCTGACATATATTGAAGAGGATCAAGCATAGTATGAAATGTCCTGATTTATGTTTTGAAGAACTTTTGGAAATACATAGTAGTGATGGCTGCCTAACATCATGAATGCAATCAAAGACACTGAATTGTACACTTAAAAATGATTAAAATGGCAAATTTTATTTTATATATGTTTTACTAAAATTTTTCAAATATAGATAAAACAATCTTTGTAGTTAGAATGGAGAAACAAATTTGAAAGAGGAGGAAAATAATCAAGGAATGCATTTAAGATGGAAAAGGGTCCTCATTAAATCCTCACAAGCACTTCAGTGTGTTAGGAATTGTTTCCACATGTAGAAATTGAGACCCAGAGATGTTCTGAGACAAAAGTTGAAAGATACTCTAAATCAGAGCTGGGAGAGAAGTTTTCTTTCTTAGCACTAAATTAAGAAATGCATTTGTTCCCAAACTCATGTCCCTCTACTTCCTCATTGCTCAATTTTGACGTTTAAGTAATCTTTGCTTTTCATTTTGAAGTCTTAGATATAAATTGTCTTTTTTCAACTATGCATGAAAATTCCCATCACCAGAAATATTAACAGTGCTTTTATTGTAACACTGCAATTTTGCCTTATATAGCAGCAATTACAGTACATGCATTAAAAGAGTCATCATATTGTCTGAAATTTTTGGAAGAAAAGACCATTAAGATATTTTCCAATTTAGGTAGTAGTTATTCCACTATCCATCAAATTGACTATAAATGGATATTTTGATTTCTTAGATTAAAAAAACACTGCAGAGAATGAATACTAAAGGAGGATTTTCAAAAAAAATTGTAAATTAAAAAAATGTCTAATTTGTGGGATTCATATTAGTTTCATTATTCGTTTTGCAAACTCTTTCTAGTAAGTAAAAAGAAATCTTTGATATCTAAATCCTTATAATAGAAGATCAGCAAAGATAAGTATAATCAGAGGAAAAGTGTATCAGAAATGAAGTACCTTTGACAATGCTCTAATCACATTAGGCAATTGAATGCATTTGTCCAGAGAGAATGAATTCCAATGACTAAGATTTAGGCATTTTATTATTATAAAAGAAGTCCACAAACTCCCTGATCATTTAAAATGGAATTGTCTTGAATTTACAATAATAATTTCTAAAATTGGACCATAAAAGTAGAAGCAAGGCAATGCATTATTAGAATAATTTTGATGAGCTTATATCTTTATAGTGTGAAAACATGTCTGATATTTATCTCTGAATGTCCAGTAGAAGTTTTAACACTTGCATAGATCAAAATAATAATCAGTCTTATGAAATTATTTTATTTCGTGTAGAAAAACTACCTTTGCTAGTTTAATTTTGGAATGTTCTTTCAACACATCTTTCTGTTCATGGTCATCTACGGGTAATTCACTCCACAAGCATTTATTGTGAGTGTAGCCAATAGTATATGTTGTGCTTCAGAAAGATGAATAAGACATTTTAACATAGTGAGAAAAGGGGATAATAAGTTTGAAGTTCTAAAGCCTTGGTTGTACTAATTCTATGACCTTAGAAATGCCTTATACATTTATTCAATATAAATTTCTTAATCTGTGAAAATGGACAATTTGTCTCACATGGCTATTATGAGAATTAAGTAGGATAATCCACAAAAAGTGCTTATCACAGATCCTGGATCATGATATATGTGCTCTATAAGGTATTCTACTTCCTCTGTCTTGGCTGCAATAAGTTCACACTGGTGAAAACAATTGAAATTTTCAAAAATTGGTAAACTTTCTGATATGGACCACATTTCATGTATATTGCATGCATTGATCATTTACTACTCTATCCAACAAAGATTTATTGAAACTTTTCTATATGATAGACCTATACAAATGCTGAGAAAATAGCACCAAACAAGAAAACATCCCCAATTTCATGGAGCTCACATTCTAGTGTGAAAGACAATGACTTAATGAACTGATAAATAATATTAGCACACATTTTTACGGTGCTTGCTATGTGCCGGGGACTGATCTAGACATTTAATGCACATTTACTCATTTAATCCTATAAACTACCTTTTGCAGAAGACACTCTTATTTTCATTCCCAATTTACATTTGAGGAAATTGAGTCAGAAATGTATTAAATAAGTTACAGAATCAGTATGTGGCAGAGCTGGGATCAAATCTAGGCAGACTGTTTTTCAAACACTGTCTTTACTGTTGTTTCTTTAGACACATAGGAATTTAGCTTGAGTGTTTAGTTGCACAGAGAGGTAGGAAAAGAGACAGCTGCTCATTCATGGCAAGCAGTTGGACACTATTCAAAATGTAATGAGAGACTATCAGAAGGTTTTAATCAAGAGAGTGATGAAAACAGTTTAGGTTGTATAAATTCAATCTAATGGTTATGTAGGAGGAAAGATTCAGGGAGAACTATGAAAAAGAGTTACAATTTGGTTTTAGAAGTTCTCCTGGAAAAACGATGAGAGCTTGGACGTATTAATGATGTTGGAGACAGTGAGAATGTGTTGATGTGAGATCCATATGGATGTTTAGCCTATAGAGCTTGCTAATGGGTTCAAGGTAAAGGGAAGAGAGCCACCAAGAATGAATCCTGTGTTTTTGTCTTGAGCAACTGCAGAGATGTTGCTGTGATTTGTGGTAGAAAAGTGAGTGGAGTGGTATAGGGGACAAGAGTTTTGTTTTGGATTTGGTAAGTTTGACATGTGTACCTAAAATCCTCTTAAATACACAAATCTGGAGCTTCGTGAAAAGTTCATGGTAGTGATAGAAATTGGAAAACTGACATTATAGAGTGATCTTTAAATATATGAGATCAAGTAAATTCTTATAGTGAGAAAGTATGAGAAAATGTAGATAGAAAAAAAGAAAATTTAGGACCAAACTTGCTCAGTGTCACATGTAATGGGGATATGATCTACATTTTAGACTATGCTTTTACATTTTTATTTTATATATATATATATATATATATATACTTCATATAAACTCCACAAATAGTACTAGTATTAGTACTTTAATCAAGGCATATACAAAGCATTTGCAGATGCTAAAGAGGGAATTAACACTAATTTCTTTCCCTAAACTAATACAAAAGGGGTAATATTTTCCTTGGAACTGACAAATACTAACGAGTTCCTCAGAGTGACAGAAATGGCAGGGAGAAGTGGCAAGCATTCTAGACAGAGAAATCAGTAGAAATATAATGAGCAAAGCCACCATGGAAAGAAGTGCTTTGAATTAAGGAGTGTGTGTGTGTGCGTGCACGCATGCGCACGTCTTTTCCCTGGGGAATGCTCATTAACTGCAGCATGTAAAGTATAGGAGCAGAAAGGCAGTTACTTGAAAAGACATGAAAGAAAAATGAAATCAGATTTTATATTTTTATTTTTTATCACACAAATGAGTTTGCACTTTAATCTGTAGGCACAATAGGGAAATTGAAGGCTTATCAACCAGAGTAGCATTTTAGAGTTATCTGTGAGGAACACAATTTTGACTCCTAGAGTAAATAAGTTATTTTTGTTAGTTCAGCATCCTTACTTTGAGGGAAAGCCTTGTTCCACAGTTAAATGTTTCTGATGGAACTATTGATCATCACACCTACCCTTACTTTGTCCAGAGGGATGAATAATGGATTCAGATTGAGATGTTTATAGTACACCAACCCACTTGGCCCTCTGATCACATGGGCAGCAATTCATGTCCTTTTCTTACATATTACATAGCTACCAACATGATGAAGCCCTCTTTTTACTGGAGCTCTAAGTTGGGACTACAAAAAGATAAAACTACCGTGGTTGGATCCCAAGTTGTCTGAAAGAAGCCTGCAGAGACAGAATTCTGAGGAATAATTCTGGATCTAGTCATTATTGGGACATTTTTCTCACCTAGACATCACAGTTAAATGAATGGGTAAATCCCTTTTATCCTTGAGTATATTTGGATCCTGTCTACTAGACTGCAGTGGGAAAACCTGGGAACATTAGCTGGTTATGTAAATAATCCTGGTAAGAAGCCAGGAAGCTATAATTATGGCAATAAAAATAATAATGCCAAAGGGACAAATTTGAGACATTTTGGGGGGAACTAGTGGTCTATTTAACATAAAGACTATCAGGATGTTTAGAAAAATGGAAACATCTTACTTAAAAATTGAATGTTTTTTGACCATTCATATGTGACCATGCCACACCTCTGGTAAGACAGAGAAGGCAAAGACAGATGAGGAAAGGGTTTGTTTAAATGTTGGGCTCTTGTAGAATTTGAAGTACATGTAGAGGAAGGTATGAGTGTAAGCCGTAAAAAGGCAGAAACGATGACTTTGGAGCTCAAAACAATATCTGAGCTGGAGTGTAGATTTGGGAAATATTAACATAGTCATTATATGTGAGCCATGAGAGTTAACAAAAGTTTTTGGAGAGAGAAAAGAGGAATAGTGCAGGGAAAGAGTAAACACTATTGCACGTTCTTTGAAAATGGGGGTTAGATTTACCCTTTGGTGTCCCCCTGACATTAGCACAGTGGATTATGTATAAACAAATGACTGTGCTTGGCACAGTGCTAAGTATGGTGTCTCTGTAGTTCCCTTTAATCATCCTAAAATGTTCTGACATGTGTTTCCATTTCTATCTTCATTTTATTAGAAAAATGATAATCTCACTTGCAGTTTAAATTTGCTAAAATTCTAGGGTTTAATGATTCTGTATCCATTTCTGTAAGTGTGCATGTGTGTATGTTTAATTAAAATAATCAAAAAATGCTTATACCAAAAATTTTTAAATATGTTTCTACATCTCTTTTAAAATTATGCAATTATCTTAAGGTCATTTTGTTTATACAAAATCAACTGCATAAAGAAAGACCTGTGGAAGCATGTTGGCTGCCCTGATGTCAAGTCAAAAATCCATCAGGCAATGATCAGCATTAATATTTACTGTATAGCCATCATGATTTTACTGGTTGGGTCGTTTCTTATTTGGTGCTGTTAGAGTGGAGTCAAATTCACTTTTCAAAGACTATTCAAAGCATTAGCCAAAATAATTTTTGTTAAAAATATGAAGATTTAGTAGATGTACAGAGATAATTAATTTTAAATTGTTTTTTAATACCATCAGTGACTATAAATATTTAAGTTATTGTGAAAGACATGGATTCAATAAAAAAAACTGCATTTGGCAGTAAATAAATTTTGGGGAGTTCTAGTTTATTGTTCTTATATGCTTCTGTTTAAATACTTTCATATGTACTAGAGAATACAACCATCCATGATTTAAAAATAAGTCAATAAATGAATCCCAGCATCATCTAATTTATTCTGAAAATATTACTTTATTGTACTCTGTTTAGGGTGTAAGCTTTAAAAAATATCCTATTTTATTTATTCTTTTAGTCTAGGAAGCCTCACTTTAGGATCAATTAACCATATTAATTGATACCATGTAACAAAGCAAATGCACTTGAGGCTGTAAATAACCAAGTAGATAATAATTAACTATTTAATGATAGTTAAGTATTTTGCAAATATATGATGCAATTTAAAAGTGAAACAAAAATGATATGCTAAGAAAGAGGGGAAAATGAATGTTTGCCTTTTTCCCTATTGGTTATATCACACTCTATTGGGAAAGCAGGCATTAACTCATTTATCCTTCTAAGACTGTTTTCAGAAAACATCATCAGGAATTAAAGATTCATTATTTTATTTCACTCCTTACTAATATCAGTAGAGGCAAAGTGTGCTGTGGGCTTAGGTTTGACTCAGGAGAGAAAAGGACTTATTGTCAAGGATTTGACTCCCATTGGCTGTGTTACCTTTACTAATTCGTTGCATTTTTATGGCCTCCAGTTTCTTCAACTATAAATTTGGCATATTAAGCCTTTATTCCCCTCTTTCCCTAATATTTTTAATGCAGAAACCAAAAGAGATAAGCCTGGTCATCATTTATACATGCCTAAAACTTTCACATTTTTAGTCTTTGTGCATTTAGAGGAAGCTACACAGAAATTTCTAGGAGGGAGTCTGGCTGGTCCCTGGGGCCAGGGCTCATCAAATGACTACTTCCTGATCAAATCCACATTCTGAAAATGTGCTCTCCTGCTTTGCAGGTCTAAACATTTGCTATTCTGGTGTTGTATATTCAGTCAGGAACTACTCATGTTCAGAAGAGATTGATGAATAAACAGACATGAAAAAAACTTTAATTTATAATAAATGTTGGCCTTTCAGAGATAGCTATTATCTAGGGTTCTCCACTGTGGTATGTCCTGGAAGCCACATAAATAATCAGAGGGCAGCTTATTGATTACAGAATTAGTGATGGTCTCCAGGGATAGTTCATCCTGATGAACTGTGGCAACCACACCCCTCTCAGGTTGCAGGATGTTTGGGTCTAGCCAATTCGATCTAAAACAATGTACTAAAGACATGTATGCACATTCTTGTTCTCTGCCTCTGGCTTTTATGATCTCTAAGCTTTCCTCTTTCATTCAGATCATTTCCTCAGAAAATGCCTTTCTGTTATTGTGTTAGGCTAATTAAAATCATGTGTTCTCCAAAGTCATCTCTGCTTCAGCAATCTTGTGAATTAATTCTACATAGATGATTCACATTATCATTAATTTAGGAAGTAAAAGCTAATTTTAGTTCAAATTATGGAGACATACCACTGTTAAGCAAATAAGCATTCATAACAAAAATGTGTTTACTATTTTTATTATTCCTCCAATTATTTACTCTACTTACTCCATTCCACGTTAGGTATTATATGGAATTTTCTTCTTTAGTTTTTAGAGACTTAAAATTGAAGCTTAGAGAATTGAATACTTTTTTCAAGGTTAGACAGCTAGTAAACCAGGAAGTTGTCAGAGATGAAATTTGAGTCCAGGTTGAGCAGAGTCCAACATTTTAGCCATTATGGTATTTTAGAAAATAAAATCTCAATATTATTTGGTAATGTATCTGAGAGTCCTTTATGGGTTGATATGTAAAATGGTCTTTTCATATCTCCATGACAAAGATAATACCATATCATCTGGATTGATGTGCAATCACACACATAGTATATTATTTGCTCCAAATGCCTTTATCAAAAGGTGTGTTTGATTCTTTTGTTTCTTTGTTTAAATTATTTGTTGACTATTTGGAGGAACAGTATAGTCAGTGGGCAGAGTAGAGTTTCGGAGTAAAATAAACTTGTCACATGGCCCTATCACTTACTCACTGTATGAACTTTGTTAAATTACATAACCCACTTCAACATCGCTAAAATGGAATGTTTACTATTCTAACTCATATGACTTCACTGTTAGGCCCTAGAGTCCCAAAAATGATAAAAAATAAAGTAAAATAAATGTTGTAGCTTTCATGGAGAGAATAATTTAATGAAGACGATATGTAATAATTAAATAAAATTGTATTGTTGCAAGAAACAAGAACAAGCAGTGCTGTGCTGGTAAACTGGCTCTATGGACAGAAAAATACAACTTATAATGTCTGCTGTACCCTGTGGTATATATACTCCCACCATGGCTAATTTCAAGCTACCGAGTTGCCCACAAATTTCCTTAATGTTTTGTAATCTGTCCTTATGATCCAGTAGAAGCAGATTCCTACCCCCACTGAGTGTCTGGTAAGGAAGATTTCCTACCAAGACACTTCTATAAACATCTCATGTAAATTGCCTAGTGTAGTTTTTTTGTTTGTTTGTTTTGTTTTTAACAGCACACATTTCTGTAAACACCAGTGCCTTTTTATTCCACGGGTCTTCTTAAGATATCATCTGCCTCTGTTTCATAAATTTAAGAGCTATGTGAGGGTTAAAGGCTGGAAATTTTTTCTATCTGTATTGAGAGTGTTTTTTACAGACCTTGGTTTAAATGACATGATAAAGCATTTGTATTTGTGCTTGAGGAGTCAGAATATATAAGAAATAGAAGGCAAAAAGGTTTTTAAAAGTTCCAGGAGCAAGAAATAATATACATGCTGTGATCGATAGATGGGATAAAATGGTCATCTACAGGGCATTAATTTTCTCTAAGCATTCATGGTCCTCTCTGGAGAGTAAATAAAATCAACATTTTTCCAACCCTTTGTGTTGAAACTTTCATTTATTTTTTGCCATCCTAACTTTGCTTTTCCATTCCTCTTTTCTAATATCCTTTTCAAATTCATTATAATGTCATTCTTACTCCATATTTTCCCTGGCTTTCCACCAGACTCTTGGTTTTCATTTTTTTTCTCCTTTATCTTAAATCATTACTATTCCTTTTTTTTCTTCATTTTCTTCTATTAATTTAATTGCAGAATGTAATTCTCTAGCTTCTGCTTTAACTTTAATTTGGAGGCAGTATCTGAGCTTGATGAATGCTGACAACTGTGTATGTCCATGTAACAACCACCTCAATTAAGGTAAAGACATATTTATCACCCCAAGAAAGTTCCCTCACATTCCTTTTCAGGTGACCCTGTGCCCCAAGGCAATTATGGTCCTGATGTCTATCACCATAAATAGGTTTAGCCTACTCTTGAATTACATACAAATGTAATCATGTAGTATATATTCTTTTGTGCTTGGCTTTTTAAAATTAAATACAATGTTTTTCAGATAATTAGTTTTGTTGCTTTTATCAACATTTTATTCTATAATTGCTAAGTAACACATCATTATATGAATATATTATAATTTATGCACTCTCTTGTTGATATACATTTGCGTTGTTTTCAGTTTGGGCCACTTATGCATAATGCTTCCATGAACAACCTTCTTTAAGTCTTTTCTAGGTTATATGTTTGCATTTTTTTTTTTGGTAGGGGCATAAATAGCTTGGGGTGAAAATGATGGATTAGAGACCAGATGTCATAAGAAACTACCAAAACATTTTCCAAAATGGTTATGTCATTTTAACTCCTATCAGCAATGTATGTTCCAGTTACACTGCATCCTCATCACATCTACTGTTTTTTGTATTTTTAATTTTAGCCCTTCCAGTGGATACCCAGTGATATGTTATTGCAGTTTTAAATTGCAATTCCCTGAAGGCTGTACAAGCTGTACAGGTACAGCCTGTGCCAAGTCTGTTACAGCCCACTCCTTGTGCTGTGTGTATACACCACAGCTTTATAAACATTTGGGGAGAAGTTCCTTCAGTGTTTCCTGTTGGCCTTGCTTTCTGAGAAGAGACTTAGACTCGGAAGGTTGGCCGGACACAATTATAGCCCTTTACATTTTCTTCAATTGATTTTGGGCTTCAAATGATATTCATCTACTTCTTCCACTGCCATTAAAAATTCTGCTTGCCTTAAGTTCTCTGTTTTGATAATCCCAGTGATCATTCAGTAGTGTCATACAAACTGTCATTCCTGAAGGTGACTAAGTACTTCATTATAATACTTGTCTCAGTCCAGGCTTACTGCACATGTCCATTCACAGATGATAGCCCCTATTCTTAGCTTTTGGACCCTGAACATAAGGAATCCAAAGTATACATTGGAAGCTGTAGTTTCTAGTTGAATGGAATACTTGATTTTCCTCTCTCCACCCTTTATTTATTTATTTTTTTTACGGTACGCGGGCGTCTCACTGTTGTGGCCTCTCCCGTTGCGGAGAACAGGCTCTGGACACGCAGGCTCAGCGGCCACGGCTCACGGCCCCAGCCGCTCTGGCGGCATGTGGGATCTTCCCGGACCAGGGCATGAACTCATGTCCCCTGCATCGGCAGGCGGACTCTCAACCACTGTGCCACCAGGGAAGCCCCCATCTCCACCCTCTTTAAAGTCCAACTCCAGGTAAGCATGTAATAGAATTATGTCCACTGCAGGCACGTACTTAATGAACTGACCCATCTTGGACATCTCCTTTATCAGCTCTCCTATGTAACCCTGTACAGCTGTGAGTAAAGAGAAGGATGCTGGTAAAACAATGTTGGGTAGTAGGGGGACCTATTGAACATGATAGCATGTTGATGAAGCTTGCTTGTGTCCTCTGGCCATTTTTGAGCTCCGTCCTTATATACCATTTCCATCCTATTATTGATGGCTGCTGAGCCACATCACATTTTGACTTGGTGGGTATGATAGGACAAAACTGATGGGCAGTTCTGAATGCATAATCACTTAGTATTCTATAATCATATTTTCCATCTCTACCAGGACCCACTAGCATGCCAGGGACTCTTTATCAAAAGGTATGCCTTTCTTCAAAGCATAGAGCATAGTTTTGCTCCAGAAATGTAGGAATCTCCATTGTGATTCTCCCACAGAGACTTACCATAAATTCCACAGTATATCTTACTTTTGTTTAACTTAGTTCCCTAATGCAATGTTTTTGAGATTCTTCTATGTTGTTGCATGTATCAAGAGTTGTTCCTATCCATTGGTGAATAATATTTAATTGTATGAATAAACAAAAATGTGTTTATTTATTTTTCTATAGATGAACAATTGTGTTGTTTTTAATTTGGGACTGTTATAAATAAGGCAGCTGTAAAATACTCTTGTATAAATATATTTTTTGATCTTAGGTTTTATATTCTTTTGTATAAATACCTAATATGATATTTCTGACCTTTGGAAAAATTTCTAAAAAATTGCCAAACAGCTTCCCAAAGTGGTTGTAACATTTTAACTCTGACCAGCAATGCATTAGTATTCCAGCTTTTTTACCTCCTTATTAACATTTGCTATTATTGATCTTTTTTAAATTTCAGTTATTCAGGTGAGTATGTAGAGTTCCTTTATAGTAGCTTTAAATTGATATTTCCCTGATGACTCAAGATATTTAAAACCTTCACATGTGTTACTCTTTTGAGAAGTACCTGTTTCAAATATTTTGCCTTTTTTCCCATCAGTTTATTGTAGTCATACAGTATAGTTGAGGATGGGCCCCCAGACACCAAATTTGGTTTGGATTTTCAGACCAATGATGCTACACATGCACTAGGAGGGTATGAAAAATTTTATGACAAAAGGAGGCTCTCTAGCAAGGACAGGGCAGGGTCCAAAATGGCTTAAGAGGGCAAGATAGGGAGGCCGGCTTGGGGTTTTTGTGGTGGTGGGAGGGTAGGACTGAAGTGATGGTTTACTTGCACAATATTAACTACCTCCAAGTACCAAGGCAGCAGTACCTGGGCTTTCTTATCAGCATGTCTAGTTGCAGAGTAGCAGCCAAGGAAGAGAATGGAGGAGGGTTTAAAATTTTCAGCAGTCAAACATCAAAAATGCAGTCAGACTTTTTGTTATAATTATTTATACTTTTAATGATGATTTTAGGGAAGGTATATGTGGTGTGAACATTTTCCAAGTCTGGTTTGTCTATCATTTTTAAATTTCAAAAAAAAGAAATTTATAATTTTGATGAAGTTTAACTCAACATTATTTTTGTTACTTTTACATTTAGTGCTCTTTGTGATCTGCCCCCAAATCCTTGCGCATTGCAATATCATAAAGATATTTTCCTATCTTTTCTTCTAGAAGTTTTTGACTATGGTTTTAGGTCAGGCTAATAATCCATTTTGAATTATTATTTTCTGAATCATATTAGGTAGGAACTGAGTTTTCTGTTATTGTTTTTCCATGCAGATATGCTCTTGTTCCAGAACCATTTGCTTAACAATAGTTTTCTCTTTCTCGTTGAAATAACTTGGTAGCTTGGTCAAAATCAGTGGACTGCATATGTATGGGTTGACCAGAACTCCCTGTGTTATTTCATTGATCTATTAGTTGTCCTTAAGGTGATACCACATTGTCTTAGTAAGGTTTCCTAGTAAGTGTTAAAATCAGGAAGTAAAAGTCCACCAACATTTTTTCTTCTTTATTCAGATTGTTTTGGCTATGCTCAGCCCTTTGCACTTCCATGTAAATTTGAGAATTAGCTTGTCTATTCCTTCAAAAGAGGCTGATCTAGTTTTGACAGGAATTTCATAGAATCTATGAATCAATTTTGAAAAATACATCTTAAAATACTATATTCCAATTCATGAATTGAGTGCAGGCAGTCTTCGCTTGGCTCAGCACTGTTTTGCACAGATTTCAGTTACCAGGGCTTTGAAGTTCTAGGTCAAAAGGAAAGAGTAGACTGAGCCATTTAAAGATAAGGTCAATGAAAATGTGGGCGTCCCAAAATATTGTTTTTCTTCCATGTAGAAATGTTTCCTTTTAATCTGTTATGCTAGAGTCTATCTGATCTTTAACTTCACAAGTTTGTCCTTTGGGTGGCACAGAGTGAAGGATGAGAGGGCAATGGAATAAAGCATTAAGCCTCTCTACAGTTAGGTGAGCATCAGCCTTTCCTTCTGCTTTGTTCCTAAGACCAAACTCTTTGTCTACTTCACTTTATCACAGTGACCATGGGAGTAGGAAATCCCTGGCTCTAATCAGATACATGTTTTCCCTTTCAATATTGAGTCCTGTCCCTAAGTACCATTCTGAGGCTTGGTGGCTGCCACACACCCACTTTGTATTGACCATCTCTTGCTGAGGCCTCTCCAGAATGAAATTTGTCAGAGACTTGCCGCTCACCAGTACCTCCACACTGTACCCCTTATACTTCATCTAAGATTGCTGTTCACTTTGTCCAGATGTTTTTCATACAATCAGACAAGGAATCCAGAAAACATTGTTTTCATGTTAATAATATTAATGCATATATGTTGAATATTGTTTTAAAAGCACTAAAGTATACAATGAAAAAATAGCTATTGCTATCAAAATAGCTTGCAATTTTTATAAGGTTATACATATACACATACATATCATTCTCCATATATGGGTTTTGAAAATGTTATTGTATTTGCTTACTGCTTAAACCACACGAAAATATTCCCCTTTAAAATATACAAACATTAAGGCTAAATTCTATATTAAGAGCTGCCTCAGCTGAGGTCCCACACTTTCTATCACCCATGTCCAGTGACTAAGCATGACCCCAGGCATATGGCCCAACACGACCATTCATAGGTGCCAACCTCACTACAGAGCACCTTGCTGTGTTGGTTAAGGCTTCCTATACACTTTGGAACCCAAATTCAGTTTCAGAGTCTACTTCCAAAAGACCCAACCTGACACAATCACCTTGATCTTGACTTCCTTTACAGGCACAAGGATGCACATACAAAATACAATCTCTAACCCTAGAGATAACCACTGTTAGTAATCGCTGTATATTGTTATTGCAGACAAACACACATGCACACACACACACCTGAGGTACATGGTATTTGTTATGGACTAAATGTTTATTCTCTCCCCTTAAAATTCATATGTTGAAATCTTAACTCCCCAACGTGATGGCATTAGGAGGTGATTAGGTCCTGAGAGTGGGGCCCCCATGACCTAATAGGATTAGTGCCTATATAAAAGAGACCTCAAAGAGCTCTCTCGCCCCTTCTGCCATGTGAGGACACCATGAGAAGACTGCCGTCTATGAACCAGGAAGAATCAGATGTAAATCTTAATCTTGGGCTTCCAGCCTCCAGAATTGTGAGAAATAAGTATTTGTTGTTTAGTCATCTGGTTTATGATAATTAGTTACAGCAGCCAGAATTGATTGAGGCAGTATTGTTATTATAATTTTTACATAAATTATATGGTCTGTATTTATCACTGGGCACCTTTATCATTTTTTTTTCCTAGAAAGTATTTTTAGAGGTTTATTCATGTCTGTATATGTAGACCTATCTCATCATTTTAAGTGTTGCTTTATTCCATACATATATACTCTTGATAGAAGAGAGTTTATTTAGCTGTTTCCCCAATGACAGAATTGTACACTGTTTCCGGTTTTGACGTTTCAACATACCAAAATGAATACCTTTGCATATGACATCTTCTGCAGAGATGTAACTGTATCCATAGGTAGGTACTAAGAGTTAGAGTTGCTAGATCAAGGTAAAAGACTTGCTGTTATCATGTGTACTCTAGCCTGGTTGTATGAATTTAGACTGGTCAGCAGTGAATATGAGTAACACGTTCCATGTATACTCTCCCACACTGGATGTGTTCAAGTGCATTTTGCCACTTTTATCCTGTAAATTTAAAGCTAATGTCTTCTTTAAAATGTTTATTGGGATCCATTTACCTGTCAATATTTTCTTTTCCCTCTTGTGTTTCACTGCCATCATCCAAATTTTACAACTTACATAATGACTTCACATCTATAATCTCATTTAACCTCACAACAGTTCTATAAAGTAGGCAGAGCAGCAATTTTTGTTAATGAAGTTTGAGAGAAAAAATTTCAATATAAATGTCCAGCTACAGTACGATAACATATAAATATATTCAGAAGTAAAATTCTGCAGTATTTATGTATATTTAATACTTTAACATTTTGTTTTGCTATTTCCTATAAACATTTCTTATTTCCAAACCTGGCTGTATCACCCATAGAAAAATATCTTAATTCAAGGACAGTTGAGAATGTTTCTTCATTTTAAATATTGCGCAGCTTTCCCTCTGAGAAAATTATCTTCTTCTACTTTGTGTGTGTGTGTGTGTGTGTGTGTGTGTGTGTGTGTGTGTGTGTGTTATTACTTGTCTTTGCAGTTCCCTAAATTTAGAACCTGAAATCATTTGCCTTGTTATTGCTTAAAATAGTATAATATCATGTCTGAAAGTTATCTAAAACCTCCTGAGACTTTAATTTTAAATTTTTATTATTTTCTTGCTGCAACAGAAATAAAATTTTTCTTAGATAAAATATACATATAAACTTGACCCTGAAATTAACAGATCAAGTAGTGCAATGCAATTTTCAATAAGCTATTATAGGAAACCAATAGACTAGATGTGACAATTAATTGCAAAATATAACTTATGACACTGTCATTAACTTTGAAACTAATTAGACTTTTGGAAAGTTTGGTGTGGTCTTAAATAAAGGCTGATTGAAAGCCTGATGGAATATACAAATATGGTCACATCAAGTCTCACTTGTCCAGAGATATTTTTGTCAATAATATTAGACATCTCCACTACTATAATATTTTGTAATCATCATATCTCTTTTTATTTTTTTGCTGAATTATGTATCTTAGTACTCACTTCTTTGTTAGTCCATTCTTCCTTTTTCTTACCCATGTGTTTCGAAGATTTTCATAGTTCAGTTCACTTAATGTATTCTGTCTCACTGCCATTCTGGGATTATCAGAAACCTCTGCTCCACCATCAGAACAAACTTGGAATATGCTATGCCTCTTATACCAGGGCTAGTAACAAGACAAGCTCAGCTCTCACTGACTTCAGATCTTGCTGTAATTTTTGCCTTTGTGAATTAGTCCAGGTTCTCCACAGAACATAGAATGTAAAGATAGAAATTAGGACAGAGATAGAAAGAGAGAGAGAGATTTTAAGATATTAACTCATTTAATTGTGTGGTGGGCAAATCCCAATTCATAGGGCAGACCAGAAGATTAAAAACTCAAGCAGGGTGTCTATGTTTCAGTCTTACTGAGACAGAAATTCTTCTTTAGAAAGTCTCAGTCTTTTTTTTTAAGTCCTTTAACTGATTGGAAGAGGCCCACTCAAATTTTGAAGGATAATCTGTTTACTCCAAGTCTATTGAATTAAATATTAGACTCATTAAAAAAAGAATCTTCATAGCAACATTTAGACTTCTGCTTGACCAAAAAACTGGGCACCATAGCCTAGCCAAGTTGACAAACATAATTAAACATCACACTCTGCAATATGACTCAAGACATTATTTCAGAGCCAAAGAAAAATAATGAGAAGCCAAAACAAAAGGAAAGAAAAACAAAGTCTGGAAACACAGTCACACAAACATAGAAACCTAATACTTTAATTACCCTAACTAACACTTTTTATACATAAAATTTGCCAGGAACTAACGTGTCTATTTGCATGCCATTTCTTTCTCACTTAATTTCTTTAATTTTCATAGAAATATCGAAGAATAGTATGATTGCCAGTTTATCAATGCAAGGAACTCAAGCTCTATAGGTTAAAAAATGTATCCATGATCACACTTAGCAAAAACCTTAAAAATGTACCATCTAAAGGTAATCTAAAGAATAGTAAAGTTTGATCTGGCAAGAAGTCTTGGATGAGGAAAGATAGCTCCTTTAATTTATAAAAGAAGGAGAGGGAAAAGAAATAGAGGATATTTGTAAAGGGTTAATTACAATAGAATGTATACTGGTTACAGAGGGAAGTGAAAAGAGGAGGAATTGATTCACAGAAAAGAAAGGATTAGAGTTTATGTATTTGTAAAGGTGAAAAATTGCTATGATGGGCATTCTGATACAGGTGAACTGGGATGGTAGAGTGGGAGCTGTAAATTATGGTGCTAGAGTAGTGCCCTTATTCATGGTGTAAGGTTCAGATATGAGATAGATCCATGTGAGATGGTAGAAGTAGGAGGTTGAAGAAGCATGAAGAAAAAGGTTTTTGGAAGAGGTAAAGAAATTGAGGAGCCTGGTGATGTATAAGTTACCTATTTGTATATTGACAAACCTGAATTATGATAAGAATAGTGGTGGGGAGAAAGATTATGGAGAGAGCAGTCAAGGTCTTCAACAAATGGAAGGAAATGACAGTGTGCTTCATACATAACTCCATCTAGATAGTGCAGCTAAGGGTATAGTCCTGAGGTACAACCTTCAAAATAACTGGAGGTGGAGATTGAGCAAGGAAGTAAGAATATTTAGGGGGTGGCAATGGCCCAGAGGTATTGGAGCTTAAAAGCGTGCCTGAGAAGAAGGTCATGGATGGAAGTAGAAATAACAATTCTGTCACCAAGTACATTGTGCTAGTGTAGATGAAGCCAAACATGTGAGGTCAAAAATATTCAGAGACTGAAAAACTGCAGACAATAATTGGTGTTATAAGGAGGGAAAACCTAAGTTTGGAGCCTTTGTCTTGGCAGGGTTGGGATGCCCAACTTTCTATTGGATGATATTTCCACAGTACCTGGGTAAATTCTACCAGGGCAGGAGAGACATCTGAAGTCAGTTTTCTCCCTATCCAATTCAGTGTATTCCTATCATGTGGGGGATTATGCTCAATTTTAACTTTTCTCATGTTCCTGACTTACGCTGGGAGCAAAGTTCTGAAATAAATGGCAGTTTGAACAGAAAATGATACCCGTGTGGTGAGCATCAAGGGGTCACCATTATCTTCTTCCAATTTTACAAAATGGACCATTTCTTCTTTAAATGACATGATAGTAATGTCATTCATTGCCTGTTATCTGTTATTTTGATGGCAAAATTTATCACACTCCGTGTCACAGATGTTAGAGATCCACAGGAAGAAAATGTATTGACATTCTTCACTCATAATATAGGATTGATTGTTTACAACTTTAATTTATCCAAAAATACATTTGAGAAAAGTAGACAGTGACTGATTTACAAATGACAGTGGCCAAGGGGAAGGTGGTAAGACTATAGAAAATAACCTACCTGCAATAATTGCAGGTCTTAAGGGTTTTGATGAGGCATACAGAGAGATGCATAATCTATTTCTTTTCTTCACATCTTAGAGCAACTTCCAGCTCTTGGTGATTTTATTAGAATTAAATAAATCTAGCACTGGTAAGATTCTTAGAGATTTTCTAAATCCAGTTTATCATTTTATTGATAAGGAAATTAAGGAAGAGCTCATTTGGCAAATGCCAAGATTCATGCCCATTTTGTAGGCTAGGCAAGACTCATTATTTAGTTCTTTTTCAATAAGAGTTCAATTTGGAATTTCAGGACACCAAGAAACCTGGAGACCTGTAAGAGGATTATTATGCTGCTCCTTTGTTTTCTACACAATGCTAAACAAAACTCGGATATTACCACGATGATTTCAGCCCTCAGTCCCCAACCCCTCAAAAATGTTTGTTTGGGCTTCCCTGGTGGCGCAGTGGTTGAGAGTCCGCCTGCCGATGCAGGGAACACAGGTTCGTGTCCCGGTCCGGGAAGATCCCACATGCCACGGAGTGGCTGGGCCCGTGAGCCATGGCTGCTGAGCCTGCGCGTCCGGAGCCTGCGCTCCACAACGGGAGAGGCCACAACAGTGAGAGGCCCGCAAAAAAGTTTGTTTGTTTGTTTTTCTAGAAACTAGGCATACATAGGCATTGTAGCACTCATATTCATTTGCTTCTTATGGTAAATTCACCTCATATGTAAATAGCTTATCCAGGATTCTGATTGCTATTCTTTCCTGGGAAATTATAAGAATAGGGGTAGTAGGACAAACCACAGCTCTTGATGCTGATGTTGATCTCAACGCTGTAACTGATATGCCACCCTTTATTTCTTCTGCCACATATTCTGCCAACTCAATGAGAACCTCTGTTGCTCTAGGTGACTTGCCTGGTGGGACAACCCAGACCTTCATCCTTGAGGAGGCTGAATTCTTGGCTATCATGCCTACCTCATAGCTTGGCTGATATATTTGTCCATTTCTCATTAAAACTGAACATGAGAACACCACCAGACACTCCAGTTTATTACTTGAGTGCCAAACATATTCTTTCCTTTCTTGTGATGTAGGAGAAAGTCAACATCTTCATAATTGGGGTCCATTAGCCCTGGTAGTATGATGATACCTTTCCTTGCATATTAGTCTCTTGGCATGAGAAGTCTGAAGTAATCAAGTGATGGCCATAGCTTAAAGTTCAGTGGGGCTTCTACAGTGTTACCGGGTGTAAACATTTCCCCTATAAGAACCACGATCTCTAAAACCCACAGAGCCTAAATCTGGTATTATGGGGAGTGTTCATTATCTGATTAGTTGATAGTGAGTGATGGTGAGTGAGGTCACTTCTACTTCCACTTTTAGTTACTGAGCAGAACACGTATTCTTCCTATAAAAGAAACATATAATTATTGATTTAGGGTGTATGTTCTAGCTTCATGAATGATAACCCATCTCCAACCCAGTACCTCAACTACACATGTAAGAGGTCGATCTGCAACTGTATTTGTCCAGGAACTTTGAGGTGGTGGAATATGTGATAGGAGTAGTCAGAAATGCATCTGTGAGTTATTGGCAGCCAATACTTCCAGGAACTGGGAAATAGATGTGTCAGATCTGAAGAAAAGACACAGAATCCTCAAGTGGTTATTGATTCATCCTCCTTGATATTGAATATAGCATGATTACATGGTAATACTGTTGACAGTCATTAACTTACTGGACAAGTATTTACTGAGGACCTACTCTGTGATATCTAAGTTCCTCATTAAGTGGGAAGCTAGAGAAAATGTCATTTACTAAAATAAGTGTTAGGAAAGATGTCAGAAAGTATTAATGTGAGCTTTTTTGACGGTTGGATAAGATATCACTATGAATTTGGCTTACATAGTACTTTATTTATATTAGTTAATATTTGTTGGATCTTCCAGTCTATATTTAGAATATTAACAGGGAAGAACAGCTATCCCAATACCTTTGACAAATGAATGATTTCTCTGCATTTGAGGATCTGCCTCTTTGAGGGTCCAGATTTTAAAAGGGGTATAGTGGGGGAGATAATCAGAGTAAGGGATTACCTGTCTGCCAGTCAAATAATTTAATAAAACCTGGAATGAGTGAAGTGGTAATTGCAATGCCTGGCTCACCTTTATAAATTTGTCTGTATATCAGTGAGACATTTTTCTGTAAAGTAGACAGCAGATTAATCTCCTGATAGTGTGGTTAAGAAGAGATTAGAGGAGGACCCTCAGAATGTAGTGAGACTTTACACTAGCCAGTGAGGGTGTTAATAAAAGAGGGTGATCAAGGACAAGAAAAACATTCAGAGGAGTTGATGACCTGGATGAGAAACACAATGAGCATCCTAAAGGGTGTCAGGAAGCTTAGTTGGTGCAGTGAACCTGGCATATTGAAGATCGTATTTTATCAAAGTAATTCCCAATCCACTAGGTGGGATAGAGCAGCAGACATGTGCATACTGCAAATAGTACTCAAATTCAGAGAGTGGCAGCAGTATTGTTCCAGGTGGTCTGTGTGTGTGAAAGCCAGAGGCAAGGTATGTTCTTGAAAGAGGGATCAATAAATTAATGCCCACATAGACTAGGCAGATAGGGCTCATGAGTGATGCAAGGAAGTTGATGCAAAGGGAGTGGGAAGGACAGTGATGCCATGGAAGGAACATGCATACCCTTTGTGATGGTGTCAGCTAGAACTCAGCCTCAGCCAACTGTGCCTTTGTGGGAAGTGGGCCAATATTGCAAAATCTCAGACATTTTTCAAGATATTTTGGGGATATTTATTTAAATTTATATCAATTTCAGATATTTAAATGTTGGAACTAAATAAAATTTTAAAACCTGGCTGGGCCAATTAACATGAATCTGAAAATAGAATGTCGCTTATAGGCTTCTACTTTGCAACTCTGAGATAAAATTTTGGCAGAATCCTAATGTAGAGGGTATAGCCTCAGAGAAGGGCAACTGTGCCATTCAGGAATCTAAGTATGAATCAGAAAACTGAGGCACCATTCTAGTAATCAGGGCTGGAGTAACACCACAAGAGTAAGGAAAAATCTGGAGTCCTGTGGGCAAGCTGGTGCCCCCATATTTACCATATTTGTCAAGGCTAAATGACCCTTTCCAGTTTTTAAGCCTTAAAAGTTGAGAAGGCTACATCCTCTTAATGAAGGACAAAAGTAAGATCCAAATTATAGTCCAAGGTGTTTATGCAATCACTCTTACTTTTCTTTTATTCACTTTTCTTTGGTTATTTATTTATTTATTTTACCTCTGATCTTAGATTTAAAATCTGCTTCTAGAAACATTGGTTTGAGAGTAACCGTTGATTCCCTTGTTGGATTTTTTTAACTTTGGATTCCAGTTGAGCTTTTGTCAATGCTCATCATACTGGTTTTGGTGTCTCTTGTGGTCTCCATCTAGAAATATGTGGGTCCCATGGAATTTCAATAATGAAGCTTTCTTCCTGGGTACCAGTAAGGGCAGATAATTGGAAAGACAAGTCTATGTGGATTCTTTAAACTGTCAGAATTGCCTTAGGGATTCTGGGTGGGATGGGACCTCAGAACCTTGCCCCCAGGCAAGGAGACTTAGTACATTATAGGACTGTACAGATCTGGGAGTGGCATTTGCAACCTCAGGAGTTCCCTGAGTAAAATCTGAAACTGGCCCCATACACAGAGGGCCAGGAGAAACTGAAGAAAGAGGCAGACCACTCCAGTCTGGTCGGTGGCAATTTTAACAAAGAAGGGAACTTACATACGAGGCTTGTCTTAGGTGGCAGCAAGATAAGTAGATCTCCACATGGCCCGAGAGAATCATAAAATTTATATAGAGAATTTAACTGATTTCAATCACATATTCAATCTGGATAGTCTCACCAACACCTTACTCATCCCTCTTCCAAGATTGCATCCTTGAGAAGTCTCTGGCAATGGGAACTGTGAGCGGGATGTACATTCCAAGGATGAGGAGGGGGTGGGATTCCTTTTATTGCCCAAGTCCAGCTTTCGGGTGACAGCCATCACATCCCCTCAATGACCTCCTCCAAAAAGTGGGTGCATTGTTTATTCTTTCTTAGACACAATACAGAAATCTGTATTTATAGATAATGATACAACAGACTTCACAGAGTTTTTGAAAGTCTTAAATACAAATCACATCTTTAAAATGCTAGAGAGTTGATTGGCATATAACATGGTTGATACATTATAACACTGCCTTTTACCCTCTGTCCTCCCAGCTGTACACAAACGAAAATAGCAGAATGTTGAGGGGAATTCATGCCATTCATTTCTATTCCAGAAATATTCTTGGTAAACATGTGCATGTATTGTTTTCTTTGTAAAATATACCTTTCTTTGGCTTTAAATTTACTTGATAGTTTTCATGTATCATCTATTATGCAATCTATACCCACTCCCTTCCCTCCCACAAAAATAGATAAATGAAGAGGCAAATGCTAAAAACTACTTTGGTAAAAGCTAGGAAAGGCTATTAAATGACATATTATATAGGAGTATGACTCAGGGACTTTCATAAAATAATTTAGCATCCAGAACTTCCTGATGATGAGTGGTATAATAAAACCCCTGAAACTACCATGTCGACTTTAGGAAAGGCTAGAGAATAAAAAGAGAAAACATTCACATTTGTTTTCAGAACCTTTCACCTTGACTGTTTTTCCTTTCAAAATGAGCTTGGGTTTGATTTAGAAATGAACTACAAAGTCAGGTTAAGGAGAACATAATTTTGAATGCCATGCTATGGATTGTGCCAGCAACAGCACTTTTGTGGGCAAATAACTTTTAGGTGCATAACTAGAAAAAGATAAGCCCTGGTGCAAATCTAATGTCCTCCCCTCCTTGACAGATGCACTTTCGTGCACCAAAGGTATTTACCTTCCTGCCAACAAACACATGAAAGAATGCTCAACTTCATTAATCATTAGAGAAATGCAAATCAAAACTACAATGAGATATCATCTCACACCAGTCAGAATGGCCATCATCAAAAAATCTAGAAACAATAAATGCTGGAGAGGGTGTGGAGAAAAGAGGGTGTGCTTTATTCTTTAAGCACAGGAACAACAGAATAAAAATTCATGTCAAGTAACTCTCACTCTCAACCCATCTGGATAGGCTGTGGTTTGATGGAAGAGGTTAGCTGCTTTGTTTGAAGGTAACCCTGACCTTCTAGAAGGAGTGGACATTGCTACACACACAGCACTAAGCACAGGTCATAGGTTAATGCAGGTTAAATTCTTTTCAATTATTGAGTACCAATTTTATTGCAGGTATTTTTTTTTCTTCATAGCTAACTCTTAGAGGTAAGTAATATAATCTGGAGTTTACAGATGAAGAAACAAACCCATAAAAGATAATTACCCAACATACTTCTGGCTTTCAGGTGACCTTATATGATTGTGTTTCTACATCTACTTATCTTTGAGGCTGGCTTGTAGTTGTGTATTCGTGATCTCTTTACTAACTTTTGATATCAGGGATATCCTAATTTAGAAAAATGAATTGGAAAATGACTTTCTGTGCTCTAAAATGATTTACATAGCATGAACCTACAGATATCTCATTATACCTATAGTCAGAACCTTTTTGAGAAGAACTGTTTGAATATCGGTAACTGATTACTTTTTTCCAAAACTTTATCCTCTTTAAGGTTTTCACTACATATTTACGAAGAAATTTATATTTTCCCATAAAGTTATCAGTATGCCACTGGTATATTTTTAAATCCAATAGCAGAAACAGTAGTGCTTTTTTTTTTTTCTTTTTGGTGTTTTCATAAATATCTCCCTAAGAAATGCTGGGAAAGTGAATCATCTACTGATGGTTAGTTTTTCATGATTTGCTTTCCTTTTTGTGAGCTTGAGTTAAGGATAAAGGTAATGACCCAATAAGTAGGTTATAAGTAAGAGACAAAAGGAGAATGATGTTGTTATTTCATATTGACAGGAAAATCAAAACCAAAACATCCAGGACAAGATAATAAGGACTTGTAGACTTTCTTCTACAACTCTATAACCAAAAGTGTACATTATGTTCTTAACAAGGATGTTTAAAGAGACTACAATTTCCAAATCAGGTGAATAGAATAGTGGATGGAGTTAATTGTCATGGAGATATTTGTGTTGCCCCAACAGTCATGTGGAATCATCATCTCAAATGTTATTGCTATGATGAACCAGGGTGATACGACAGAGAAAAGAGCCAGGTCCTACTTCAGAAGGCTTAAGGGAAGGTTTTTCAGAGGAGGTAAAATTAACACGAAGAAATAAAGATGAGAGTCAACTATGTGAGGTCCAAAGGAAGAGCATTTTAAGCATACGAAACAGCACACACAAGTCATTAGGTGACTCTCTTTCATTAGGTGAAAGAGAGTTTGACACATCCTAGGACTCTGTCCAGGTGTTCCAAGCTTTGGGAATGATGGAGAGAGCAAGATGAGATGAAGCTGGTGTGATGGGCATAGTCAAGACTACAAAGACTTTATTTAGCAAGCTAAGTAATTCATATTTTAGCTTTGGTACAGTGAGAGATCACACATGATAAGGAAAGAAAATGTAAACAGGAGAAATCAACATCAGTTCTAAATGCTGATGTGGACCTTCAGGGGCCTCAACTGAAAAAAAAAAGCGTGTTCCAATTGGAGTCTACACTTTTGAAATCCATCTTGTAACGTAAAGTAGAACACTATGCACTGTCCGTTTTGAAAGCAGCTGACTTTCTCCTTAGCTGTTCAACACATTCCTTTATAGGAGTTGAATTTAACATGATGGCAGAATATGCTTTTGGATTTGTATGAAGGACTCATGAATAGACGTGGTTTGTAGAGTGAGATGACAACTTATTGTTTTTTAGCATTGATCAGAAATAACACTGTGTTTATGTGATTTTTACACTGCTGGAAAAGTTTAAATTTAAGTCATCCTTTAATTCTTAAATTCTTCCCTGGAGAGGTGAAGTTCATTAATACTTGAGAAGTAGAGTTGAAGCAATAGAAAAAAATACATAGAAATTTCTTATACACTCTGTCTACTGTCATCTTCCCAAGCTTACAATATTTTTTTGCCTTAAAAAAATGAAATGGTGTGATAACTGCAAACTGTTTATATTTTCAGTGGCCTTTTGGATGGAAAATTTTGTATTGATAATAAGGGAATTGTTAAGCTTAGATGTCTTTAAACAACTTGGTATGCAACTTAAACACACTAATAGGAAAATAGACATTTTATCAATGATTACAAGAAATAATGCTAGCTCCAAAAGTGTTCAATTATAATCTGTATTTACCTACTTGAAAGCATCTCATTAGAGTGAGTTGTCATTTCCCACTCTATATGAGTTTTCTCTTGCCACTGTAACAAAGTACCACACATTTAGTGGCTTAAAACAACAAAATTTTATTCTTTTATGATTCTGGAAGTCAGAAGTCTGAAATCAGTTTTACCTGTATAAAGGCAAAGTGTCGCCATGGCTGGATTCTGAGGGGAGGACCTGTTTACATGCCTTTTTCACCTTCTAGTGGCTGCAAGCATGCCTTGGCTTGTGGTTCTTTCAAAAAGCATCACTTTCATCTCTGCTTCCATCATCACCTTACCTTCTCTTCTGATGCTGACTCTTCCTTGGTCGCTCTTTTAAAGACAGTTATGATTTTATCACATCAACTCAGATCACCCAGGATGATCTCCTCATCTACAAAGTCCCTTTCCATATAAGGTAACATTCTCAGGTTCCAAGGATTAGGACGTGGACATACTTGGGGTGTGGGGACAATTATCCAGCCTACCCACCATACCCTGTAAGTTAAATTCATTCTTAGGGGCTTCCCTGGTGGCACAGTGGTTAAGAATCTGCCTGCTAATGCAGGGGACACGGGTTCGAGCCCTGGTCTGGGAAGATCCCACATGCCGCGGAGCAACTAGGCCCGTGAGCCATGACTACTGAGTCTGCGCGTCTGGAGCCTGTGCTCCGCAACAAGAGAGGCTGCAATAGTGAGAGGCCCGCGTACCGTGATGAAGAGTGGCCCCCGCTTGCCACAACTAGAGAAGCCCTCGCACAGAAATGAAGACCCAACACAGCCATAAATTAATTAATTAATTAATTAATTAATTAAAAGCCAAGCATTTGAAACCATTTAAAAAAAATTTTCATTCTTAGTTTTGTATTCTAGTTCACATAGCCAGTTGTCTATGAACCGTCCCCGTTTGCTCATTTCCAGAATTTTTAGTGATCTTCTTTCCTTCAAACCAGCCTGAGAACAACAAAATCATAGAACTTATCACGACACAATTTTCTTTCTCTCTCTGAAATATTTGCGATCACCTAGGTCTTATTAGGATACTTACCTCAATTCCTGAAAAATAGTAAACACTGAATACACATGACCAATGGCTGAGATAAAATGAAGCAATGTCTTCCTTAGTCTTCTGTTTGTGTTTTACTTCAAAAGACCCATGTTCCCAGAGTTTGTTGAGAGTATAAGCAGGCATTTTGTAATCTTTAAAATTATGAAATTGCTATATCTTTTTTTCATAAAAAGCAGGCCACACATCTAAATGACCTAGATTTCCTCAAGAACGTTCATGCAGTCCATGATAACTTAAGAAAGCGTCAGCTACCATCTGGAGGCTAGATAAAAGATTGAGCTGGTGTCACAGTGTTGATTGTGTTTGATAAAGACAGTGAGACGATGAGGGAAAAAAATAAAAGTGTGTATTTGGCCTCTTCTTTTATCTCTGACACTTTGTAAAGCTGCTCTCATTCAAATTTAGTGACCTTCAGATTTTGAGCAGACAAAAATACACTTTATTATTTTAATCTATTCGACTAACTCTTACTATTGCTTTAATAAAATCACAGTGTAGGTGTCCCTATTTTTTTCTCATACTTTCCAGAAAGTCTCATGTACTTCTCCCAACTTTCCCAGCCCAAAAATATTCATCTCCATTATTTCCTCATTTATTTCCTTCAGCCAATCTAGATTACTCTGTTTCCTCCATGTCAGGATGGACTCTGACTATATTTGGGTGACAGATATTGAAATTATCCTAATACATTAACTGCTTGGTATGGGTTTAGCCTTGCTGGTGAGAAGCTGAGCTCATGTTGAATGAAGCTGGGACAAATGGTGTGGTCAAGAGAAAGATGAGGTGAGGTTCTGCAACCTGTGGAGCCTTGGTAGGCTCTGCAAGGAGATATAGAAGGCCAGAGGAAGGGAAGCATTGGATTCCTCAACACTGAGTTATGTAGACAAATAAGAAAAGAAGCACACTTTTTTCTAATATGCCAAGTGAGAGAGTCTACCAGCAACATGGATCAGAGTTCAAGGTTATTACCTGATCAGTTCTCGTTTTGACCCTGTATCAGTGTTCTCTTATTTTTTTCTATCAGTGAACCTGTGATAACCTAGTTTACAGTCAAAGCCACTGAGGCTCAGTGGATTTTAAGTAACTTACTTAAAAACACACAGTTAGTAGGCTGCAGAGTTAGAATTCAAAATCACCAATTTGGCAAATCCAGTTCATACTGTATCTAGAATCACAGAGTTGCAAAGACAGGAACACGGCTCTCACTTTTGTCATGTACCATGTGGAAACTGCTAACAGCACAGCTAATCTGGAGGTATTGCAACTCTATCCAATGACAGAAGCAGTGCTCATGAAGCCAGGCTGCCTTCACAAGGGTTAAAATGGTCAAGAAAGGTATGTTTGGTTTGGGGATAAATATGTGTTTGTGTCTGTGTGTGTGGGGGAGTGTGTATGTGTGTATAGTGAGTGTGTGTGTAGTGGAAAAACATTTGAGTAATTTGAGATTCAGGTAGACTTGTGTTCTGATCTCAGCTCTGACAGTTACAACATAGTGATCTTTAGAGATATTAACCTTTCTAAACCTTAGTCTCTTCATTAATAAAATGGGAAAAAGGATAATTATAGTTCAAGTTAAATTAACTCTGACTCCAATCTGCCTAGTACAGACTCAAAATAAATGCTCAATAAACATTATTGTTTATACTATTATTTTTATTGGCATTATTATTATTACCATATACTACCTTTTCAGACTACAAATCAGAGCTGTGTAAAGTTCTTCGAGAACACACATCTTCTCTGCATTACTGCAGTAGCTTTGCAGCATAGGGTCAGTAGATCTTGGCTATGAATTTTGTATCCTAAAGACAAGCCTTATGATCAACAATGGAATATTTGGCAAACAAAGTCCTATAACATCAGAACTGAACTTTGAAAATATGGAAGAAATAGAGACAAAAGAGGTATAAATCATCAGAAGGTTGTGTGAGAAATAGTTGAGAGAACTGGAGATATTTAAACCTGGAGAAGAAAACTGGCTTCAGAAAGTCATCCTAACAAAGAAGTATTTGACTTTTTTGATAGAGTCTCTACAGAGAAGATCTATGACCAATAGATGATTGTTACTGAGAGAGAGTTTGAAATTAAAGAGCTACCGAAAGTTGGAATGGACTGTCTTGTGAGGTAATGAACTCCCTATCACTAGACTTCAGTGAAGCATCAATACTGAGATCAAGGACACAGTGAAGGTGACTTCCTAAGGGGTTTCAAATATTTCCTTTTGATTTCCTCTTCTTTCTTCACTATGTACATACTACCACTTGCTTGAGAGGTCTCTTTTTTTCTCTTGGCCACATGAAATATAAAGGACCAGGGATTTTACAGAAACATTGGTGCCAACTCTTTTCCAGGGACCAATCACCAGGATGATGGTCCAGGTTGGAATTTGAGCCAAAAGACTTTGCTATTGTGAGTGTGCATTTTCTTAGCGTATCCATTCTCTGCTGCATTTGCAAATGAAGAAAGGTGACAGTAGGAGGTGGACAGAGTTTTCAACTCATTTTTCTGAATGCATTAATGAAAACTATTAAGACTAACTTATCTTTATAGTCTTGCCCATCTCTTAGAGTCTCAAATTCTGCCCAATCTTTTAAAGTGAGATTTTCTACAATATATGCATTAATACATATATTTATTTATCTATCTTTATATTAATAAACCAGTTCTCAAGATATCTTTGAGTGATATGAAAACTACCATTAGCTCCTAGTGTCTTCAGTACATTTTATTACTTTGCTGAACTCTCAAAAGAGAGGGCGAGTGTCCCTCAATATCTGGGTCAACCTTGGTGCATATAACCATCACAGTTAGGTCATGCTCTGAGCTAACAGCCTATGTGCATTCTTTATGAAATTAGAGACTTAGGTGTAGATTCTTTTTCTCTGCTCCATTTTAAGCTCAGCCTCTCCTGCAAATGCATACTTCAATTGCATAGGCCTCCTGTTAATAGTAGATTTTATCTATGTACAACTCACACTTGATGATCTGTAACTATGAGCTTTGCCACTCATAAAATACCCATCTCAATTAGTGAATTAGCAGACCATCAGGTTGATGCCAAAGATGTGAAACCTTGAGAATGCTCATTGCAGCTAATGAAAATATGTTTAGAAATTGCTTCTCTAAATGAGTCACTAGCAAGAAATTGGCTTATTATTGTAGACTGTATTTGGTTCTGAACAAAATCAATCTTCCCTTCAGCCCTGTCATCTAGCAGCTCGTCAGCTATTTAAAGCATCACATAAGCTGCCTGCCTTTACCAATTCTTAGAAAATGGGGCATTTTCACGGTTTATTAGGTGACATTAGGACCATTATTATACAGATTGATGCTTTTTTAAATATGATCATTCTGTTCACTTTTAATCAGCATTGGTTAAAAAATAGCTGTCTTTCTTGAAGGGTACAGATTCCAGGGGAGATGTAGCTAAAAATTTTAGGCATCATACATTATTTCAAACATCTGTAAGTGTTTGTATTGCACGTTATAAAAACCTTGATATAAAATGCCACAATTGAATGAGAAAGTATTAAAAATGTCAATGCTCATATTTCTGAAGACCAATTTGCCGTTTTTTTGGTGGTTATTTTTTTGAAGGTTGTAATGAGCCTGGTTCATTTTGCTTCCTACCATTTATCTTTTCAGTAGCAATGGAAAATTTTTCCCTTAGGCACAGCATGCTATTCTTGTCTTAGACGATTAGGCAGAAATGAAAATCATAAAGGTGAGAGATTTTCCCACAAAAAAAATATGATGCTCAGTTCAGTAGCTTGCACAATTTAGGCTTAGGAATTCCAACTGAACTCAAGGATGGCAATTTTGTGATGTAGCAGAAACAAATAACAAAGCTTCCATTTCTTACTGCTCTGAGAGGTGTGTGGGAAGGCAAAGTTCAGACTTTGCCTCGACCTTTCTCTGAATGTTCAATAAGCTGTCAAATGATAGTTTAACTCGAGAGTGTAAAGTGCCAATCTCAAGGGCATTGAGGCTAGAAAAACAGGAATGGAATAATTGTAGGCTATTACATTTAAACTGGAAGAAAAACTGTTTTTCAGTAATTATTCTTTGTTGAGGATTAGCATTTTTCTATCAGATATATCTGGAACAAGGAAAGCTCAGGACTGTTATGCTTCCAGAAGTGAAGGTATTACTTGTGCTTTTGAGAAAGAAAATGTAAAGTATATGCATTGCAGAGCAGGCAAAACTGAGTTACTCATGCCTCTGCCACTCTCTACTAATGTGAGTGTACACAGGCTATTTAAATCCCTTCAGACTATTTCCTCACCTGCAGTGGAGTTATAGATTAGTTTGGACCCTATGAAACTGTTTGACCATTTTTTTAAATTTTATCCTGTACGTAGGCCTCTCACTGTTGTGGCCTCTCCCGTTGCAGAGCACAGGCTCCGGACGCGCAGGCTCAGCAGCCATGGCTCACGGGCCCAGCCGCTCCAGGATCTTCCCGGACAGGGGCACGAACCAGTGTCCCCTGCATCGGCAGATGGACTCTCAACAACTGCGCCACCAGGGAAGCCCTGTTTGATTAACCAAAATGGCAAATAGTTCACAGTGTTGCTGTGATAATCAATGAACAAAACAAAACAAAACAAAACACTCTCCCCCACAACCTCACAAAGAGGTACAACAATCATTTCCCTTTCCTCTTAGATAATCAATCCTCAAAGCCTTCCAGATGCTGCCCTGGCAACAATTCCTTGCCAAGAATAAGAAGCATCTCATAGGGGCTTCCCTGGTGGCGCAGTGGTTGAGAGTTCGCCTGCCGATGGGGGGGACGCGGGTTCGTGCCCCGATCCGAGAAGGTCCCACATGCCGCGGAGCGGCTCGGCCCGTGAGCCATGGCCGCTGGGCCTGCGCGTCCGGAGCCTGTGCTCCGCAACGGGAGAGGTCACAACAGTGAGAGGCCCACGTACCACAATAAAAAAAAAAAAAAAGCATCTCATAATGATAAGTGTGATTGCTCTTATTAATCAATAACTGTGGATAAAACCTTGCATGCAGTATTACATTTAATTATTTCTTAAGTATGTGATAGGTCTTATAATTGTTATTGTGAATTATGGATTCACAAACTGAGGTCATATACTAAGGTCTCAGGAGGGGTAAACTGGAGAATCCATGGTCATAACCAACACACTTCCTGAGAGGTCAGGAGCCCGCTTTCAATGTTATAGGTAGAGTTTCCTTGCTTTAGCCTCCTTTACAAGCCCTTCACATTTAATAATAATGCATAGTTGCAAGATGTTTAGAATGTTTTGGGCATGCAGATTCTGTAATTTGGCTTCCAGCCTCTTAACCTTTTAGCTATATGACCTCTAATATTAGACAAGTCAATTAGCTAGTATTTGTTCATCCCATAGTTAGCAACCACTGTTCCAGGCCTTTGCTCACATTACCCCCTTTAATACCCATAACAATCCTGGTGGATGGCATTATGATTTTCATTCTACAGAAGTGGAAACTTAAACACAGGGAGTCTACATCACTTACTCAAGATTATAAAACTAGAGAGCAAAGTCAGGATTTGAACCTGACAGTCTAACTTTAAGCCTCACACTCTTAACAATTATGCTAGATTTAATCTGTAATCTCTATATACTCAATGTTAAAATGGTATTTAATGAGGATAAACATAAAAAACGCTGGGACACGGTATGGTCAATAATTTTTTTATTAATATTTATTATACTTTATTAGCCACTTTTTTACAAAACCTACAACAATGATCCTTGTTGTGGAAGTGTTATTGGTCTGATTTCAGATGAAAAACTGAACCTTACCAAATTAGGTTGGTTTGTCCAAAATGACACATCAAAACATCCTGGAACCTACAACTTTTGACTTTTAATCCATTGCTTTTCTCGATATTCACTCCTTCATTATATTTCACTGTAAATGTTTATAATTAACTTATAATTTTATCTGACTATTACCAATTCAGTTTTACATTATAACTATTTAATTAGTTTTTAGTTTCTTATACATCAAATGTCATTGCTATATTCAATTAATAACTTTATAGTTATAGCCTAAGGTATATATAATTATATTTATAGCTAAAGGTAGTACTTTTATGAAATGTATAAATAATTTTCTGACATCAAAACTCAAGTGCTTTTTTATTTTGAAAAATTGTATGCATATTATATAAACTAAATGGGAGAAAAATCTTTTTTTTAAATTAGAACAAGGAAGGGGAGACAACTGAACACAGAAAACTTGTGTTTCTTCCCTAGAATAGGAATGTTTTTCTTTGTTCTTGGAATGGCTTTAACATGATGATTTCTCTGTATTTGCTGATTACCTATATGCAATAAAATAGCTAAAAGCATAGTCTTCCTCCCTGAAACTCAGCTTACATAATGTGCACATTGACCAAGTCTAGTGGGTACACTGATGCACCACCCAGAAACTTCCTTCAAGAATGAGACACTCATTTAACCAGCTTCTGGGTGTGTTGTGGCTCACAGCTATAGCTGAACTGATTTCCAAAAATTATCCTCAGCCAAAGAGAGCCACTTTACCTGATGTCACACCTCTTCCTGCAGCCCACTCCAAAAACTGGTCAGTGAAAGGGTATAAAAGATTAACCCTGTGTCTGAAGATGGGGAAACTCTGAAGGGCTACACCAACTCTTGAGTTCTTGGTGGGTTCTAGAATTACCTGAGGCCTCTGTTTATCTCTGGGAAGGAATAGGGTCTAGGGTACAACTTTTCCCTCTTCTCAATACTATGCCTTTCATTCCCCCACAGACCTGGATCCAGAGAATACTCCCCAGTAAAATCCCTGCACACAGATCTCTATGTCAGAGTATGTTTCCTGGAGCGCTTGACTGAAAACACCCAGGTTTTGGAGAATGGAGACCTGCTTTGTTTCTTGCATTACAGTGATCTGACACTAAAACATTTCAATAATTCCTAGACTTGGTTGGGGTTACACTGACTGTGATTAGGGCCCTCTGATTCTGACCATTGCCTATTACACCACGACCTTTCAATACCTTCAGCCTTGTTCAGCCTTCAGCCTTCACTGATCCATGACAACAAAATACAGTTCTTTTCAATTATTTTTGGCAATGTGTCTCTGGTCCTTATCTTTGAATCTGGTGTCATGGCTTCATTCCATTTGTTGAATCTCCATCTTTGACCTCTGTCACATATGGCACCATTTCCAGTGTTCTTAGCATTTGAATCTTGCATGCTGTACTTGATTTCTTGTTGTGTACACAGTTCCAGGGACAAATAACTTATGTAGTTATAGGCGAGCTCTGTTCACTTTGTTTCCCCTTGAAATTAAAAGTTCAACACCTATGCCCAGTTAGAGATGAATTCAGTCACCATTTGACTGTGTATATCCTCATACATCAGGTACACTTTACTCTTTTGAACTCATTCATCACTCCCAAAATTTTGTTGCATGGACTAGAAACTGGTCACTTTTTTTTTTTTATTGGAATAATTGCTTTACAACGTTGTGTTAGTTTCTGCTGTACAATGAAGTGAGTCAGCTATATGTATACATATATCCCCTCCCTCTTGGACCTCCCTCCTCCCCACATACCACCTGTCTAGGTCATCAGAGAGCACCGAGCTGAGCTTCCTGTGCTATACAACAGGGTCCCACTAGCTATCTATTTTACACATGGTAGCATATATATGTCAAAACTAATCTCCCAGTTCATCCCACCCTCCCCTCCCCCACCACGTCCACACCTCCTCCGTTCTCTGCATCTGCATCTCTATTCCTGCCTATCTTTAAAACGGGGTTTAGAAAGGCAATTTTATTCTTTAAAGATGTTTCTCAAAGAAAAAAAGACTTTTAAAAAGTGTTTTAGTAAAATTGGCTTTCTAACCCCCCTTTTAAAGATTCACAATTTTTACATGTTAAAGAATCTCAAAATTTCTGCAATCAAGAAATCCTTTATGTTTATCTTCACCTATTTCCCAAATTTGGGTTGACCACAGGATGTTTTTTGTTTCTCTGTTTTGTACAGTATCTGGCAACCTTTCACATATTTAGAGTTTTACTTGGAACAAGTTTGGGGGAACACAAATCTAGTTTAACCTCTGACCCAGTTTAGGATCCCTTTCTATATCTGAGGGTGATTCTCTAACATAGGAGAGACTTATTACATTTGTATTTCACTTGACTTATGATTTTCATTTCAGATATTTATTTATTTATTTAATATCTTTATTGGAGTATAATTGCTTTACAATGGTATGTTAGTTTCTGCTTTATAACAAAGTGAATCAGTTATACATATACATATGTTAGCATATCTCTTCCCTCTTGCATCTCCCTCCCTCCCACCCTCCCTATCCCACCCCTCTAGGTGGTCACAAACCACCTAGCTGATCTCCCTGTGCTATGCGGCTGCTTCCCAGTAGCTATCTATTTTATGTTTAGTAGTGTATATATGTCCATGCCACTCTCACTTTGTCACAGCTTACCCTTCCCCCTCCCCATATCCTCAAGTCCATTCTCTAGTAGGTCTGTGTCTTTATTCCCGTCTTACCCCTAGGTACTTCATGACCTTTTTTTTCATTTGTTTGTTTTCCTTAGATTCCATATATATGTGTTAGCAGATGGTATTTGTTTTTCTCTTTCTGACTTACTTCACTCTGTATGACAGACTCTATGTCCTTCCACCTCACTACAAATAACTCAATTTTGTTTCTTTTTATGGCTGAGTAATATTCCATTGTATATATGTGCCACATCTTCTTTATCTATTCATCTGTTGATGGACACTTAGGTTGCTTCCATGTCCTGGCTATTGTAAATAGAGCTGCAATGAATATTTTGATACATGACTCTTTTTGAATTATGGTATTCTTAGGGTATATGCCCAGTAGTGATGGGCAGAAGACCTAAATAGACATTTCTCCAAAAAAAATATACAGATTGCCAGCAAACACATAAAAGAATGCTCAACATCATTACTCATTAGAGAAATGCAAATCAAAACTACAATGAGATATCATCTCACACCGGTCAGAATGGCCATCATCAAAAAATCTAGAAACAGTAAATGCTGGAGAGGGTGTGGAGAAAAGGGGACACTCTTGCACTGTTGGTGGGAATGTAAATTGATACAGCCACTATGAAGAACAGTATGGAGTTTCCTTAAAAAACTACAAATAGAACTACCATTTCAGATATTTAGGTTAACTTCATTTTGCATATAGGTAGAGGGCATAAAAATGAATTAAAAGGCAGTTATCATACATCTTATCTTCCCTGTGCTCCAGGAGAGAGCAGCCCTAGTTGAAGGGAATTTAATGAATAGGGACCAGGTTGGCCCTCTAGCCTTGTCATGAATGTCTCCAGGGAATAAAGAACATGCCTTTCATAAGGCAGACAATTTCACTGTTAGCCTATTCTAATTATTATAAATCATCTCCATTATAATTTCTATATACCTATCCCAGATTGGCCCTCTGGTGCAACATCAAAAATTATTTATTATTATTATTTTTGTGTGTGTGTGTGTGGTACGTGGGCCTCTCACTGTTGTGGCCTCTCCCATTGTGGAGCACAGGCTCCAGACGTGCAGGCTCAGCGGCCATGGCTCACGGGTCCAGCCGCTCCGCGGCATGTGGGATCTTCCCAGACTGGGGCACGAACCCGTGTCCCCTGCATCGGCAGGTGGACTCTCAACCACTGTGCCACCAGGGAAGCCCATTATTATTTTTTTTCAATAATGTCCCATCCCCCTCAGGCAATTGAAGACAACCAACTTACCCTATTTGAGACTTCTTGTCTCCAGACTAAATATAAATTATTTTAATATTTCACAGCTGTCATGTTTTACAGAATCCTTTTAAAATGTCTTCCTCACATGAGCATATGCTAGTTTACCACTAGAATTCATATCTCCAACTTTTAGCTACTTCTAGATACCATATTTCTGTAACAACATCCAGCCATTTGAACAGTCTCTTGAAGGCGCACCAAATGAAACAGAATATTGCTTCCTTGTTGTTTCAGAGGAATGAGTGAATTCTGTGTTTACTTCAAGGTTTTTCTTTAAATAAAGGACTAGATGAGAAAATAGATAGGACTCCTATTTTTAGTCTTGACTATGATTAAAAGACCTCCTGTGCTGTGATAGTCACATTCTTTGTGATTTACAAAACCAGCTGGCATATGTGTCATTTAAGAAATGGGAACAGAGGATTGGGGATTACTAAATAATATTAGATCCTCCCTGGGAAATGAAAAGTCAACACCTATTTTACTTTACTTTCCCAACTTACAGAATTACCATAGTTTTTGCCAATATTTGATATTTTAAACTTCAAACAAATTACCCATAGGCACAAAGCCACTTCACACAGATTTTCTTATTTAAACAAAATGTCATTGAGAGGAAATCACACTACTGAAAATCACTACTTTCTCAATGACTGAATGTGTTTAAGGTCCTGTATTGGGAACAGATATATTTGATAATAAAAAGCATTGAATATGATTTATCAGTGTACATAAATGAATTGTACCAAATCATGTTTTCTACAAATGTCAAACTAGGGGAACAAGACACCAAATCAGAGAATAATTGAGAAGCATTAGACTAGTTAACAAAGCAAGATAATGTGATCCTATTTAATTGTATTATCGGTTTTCCTTCTAAGTCAGTGTTTATCTCCCTTTTCTTAAAGAGAAACTTAAATGTAGGTTGTGGTGTTTAAATCTAATCTGTCAACCTATGTCTAATCTAGCCTGTAACTACTCTACTTGTTAACTGTGTGTTGGACAGCTCTTGTTGACTCCATTTAATTTTGTTTGGGAAGAAGAAGGAAATGACAGAGAAAAAGAATGGATGCTTTTATGATTTGAATAGTATCTCATCCAAGCTGATATTATCATTTTGACCTACCTATTATCTGATTGAGTGAGGGTGAGGAGAAAATGTGCAATTCTATTTCTTCCTTAAGTATAATCATGAGGTTTGGTGGAAAGCTTAGGTGGGTTAAATCTGTTAGCTTTGTTGGATATTCCACAAATGCATTTGACACCTCAAGAATCTCAAGAACTTATTTAGATCCCTCAAAAGTTGAAAATCATAGTCAAATTAGACATAAGGATTCTGGCATTTAGGAGAGTTGAAGAGGTAAACAGCAAATCTATGGGATAATCTCAGCTGCTCTTTTTCAAATGAAAAACAAATTCTAAATAATTAAGGAAATATACATATATAATGAGGGAAAATGTAAAAGAAAAATAGTAGTCATAATTTATAAATATTTTATAGACTTCTAACATTTAGGATGAAAAAAACTCTAGAAAAGGAAGACAGACCCTCACTCATAAGTGCACTTTGAAACATTTTCAAACATTGTCAAGGACTTTTTTCCCCCATTGGAAACATAAATAATTACATATTTCCAAGAGTAAAAGGTAGATATGATATATAATAGTTATTGACATCTTCTGCCTCTTCACCATACTCTTAATTTGGAATCACCAAAGCCTTAAAAAACTTGGTTTTGATTGGTTTTACTTATTCTGAGTTTCAGTTTCCCCATATGCTAAGAATTCAACAACAAAATGAACAAAAGATAAACCTGGCAAACCAAAATACAAATGAGACCAAAAAAGCCAAAAAAAGAAAAAAAAAGGACAGATCACAAAGACCTCCCAATGCTTTCGCATATTGTTGTATACTTTGTGTCCAGCAATAAAACTAGTCAGGGTTGGAATTATTAATTTAACTTATTTAATTAACATTTATATAAAGAGTCTGCGCTGGACCAGTCATTGATTCAAATCCTTTACATATATTGACTCATATTTATTCCCTAAAATAACCTCAGGAATCAGATAATATTATTCTCATTTTTGAAGGAAGTTGATTCACAGAGAAGTTAAGTATCTGACTCAAGTTTGCACAGCTCGTAGGTATTGAAGTTAGCCTTCACCTTGGCTGTCAGACTCTGGACCCTCTTCTTTTTCACACTTTTGTGCTGCGTGATTTCTCATAAAATATTGCTCAAATATAGGCGATCATTCTTCTACTTCTCCTCTTACTGTTTAATAGTAAACTTTAATTTAAATTAAATAAATTTTATAATTTTCCATCTAGAACCTGGTACATAGAAGTAGTCAATAAATGTGAAGTATATTTCTTGTTTCCTATATTTCCTTTTTATAATTTTTAAAATGTCCTTGCATAAACCCAGGGAAACCTACTCTCACTTACTAACTCAGGTTATTTAAATACTTATAGGGTCCTGATAAATATCATGAAAAAAACTTCATTATCTGAATACTTTGTAGATTAAAGTTTGTGGTAGAATATAGAAAATGTGTGAGTGTGATTTCAACAAGTGCAGTATCACTTTATCTTTTAATAATCCCCATGTTTCCAGAGGCCTTGTCTTGGTAGGAGATAATTATGGGACATGAGGAAAGAAATATATATATATACATAATATATAATATATATGAATAAAATATAAATATAGATAAAGAATATATATGCATATATATTAAAATAGTATTAACATAAATGAGAAAAATCCTTTCTTGTTGATGTTTCACTAAAGACATGGTAGGATCTAGAGTCTTTCCCATTAAAACGTAAAAACTACAGACTAGAGTCTGCCTCACCAGAATAGAGCAGATACAAGGAATGAAGAATATTTGGGGAGGAGAATAGTATAAGAGGTAAGAGAGAAGAGATTCTGAACACTCAACTAAGAGGGGCTCCATATGAATTGCAAGGTTTGCACCATATGCTAAACTCTGGGTATGTTAGTGACCTTCTAATTCTAAGAGTGTTTTGAGAATGACTTGCGACTTCACAAACTTTCCACATGGTGTGAGAGAGCTAAGGGATAGGTTTTCTTAAACATAGCCTTAAGAACTGGGTTAAGGGGAAAATAGGTGCTTTTCAAAGGGCAGTTGCCATTATGTTTACCAAAATTTTACTGTAAAAGTCAAAACAATTATTTTAAAAATAAAGAAGCTCAAATGCTCATGTAGCTCATTTATTCTCAACTATATAAATCCAGGAGTTCTAAGGTGTCCCACGGAGAATACTCAAGAAGCTAAGCTACCCTCTGGTCCTTGTTCACTCCCTTCCATAGATCTATAACAAATGTGCTTCTAAAGCCCTGGTTTACTTTAAAATTGAATGTCACCAGAAAACACCACATTTTTAGTCTTCTTACTTGTACCCACTGACCTGAGATTGAATGGCTAATGGTAGATTCACTTTAAAAGTGGTGGGCTTCCACTTGCAAGTTTGACATTTGGTACCCCCAGTGAAGACAATTAAGCAAATCTCATAATGCTGTAATTGAAATGTTAAAAGATAATTGCCTATGTAATTATTCTTAGTCATTTTATTATCATTAGAGGAGGGTAAAGCAGTATAATTTAATATCAAATATTATTCGATTACTGAGCTACATTTACTGTTAGTGCATCTGTTTTATAATAACTCAGGAGTTTTCATTTTGGCTGAGGACAAAGAACATCCTGATTCTGGGCACAGGAAGCATTTTAGAAGGCAGGAATGTTGTCCCTGGTACCTATTATTTAGCAGGCTTATGTCCATCTCACTTACTCTCAATTAGTTTCTACAATTGTTGGTCTTTACCCTGGAATACCCTCTGCAGCAGCATATGGGTGAGAGCAAATTGTTTCTTCTACAAAATTGTAAGTAGAGGTGATGAAGTCTTCAATCTTCTTTGTTTCATTTGTATATCCCTTTTCAGTCCTGGGGCACCTCTGTGGGTGCTCCTTTCTTCCTTGTAGTCTGTGAACCTTCCACTGCTCTGACACTTAGCTGTTCACCATTGACATATTACTTATTTCAGAATTTTCTATATTGGTTTATTTTATTTTAATTAATTTAATTTAAATTTAAATTAATGATATTAATTATATGATATAGCCTAAAGAGTTAACACTTATCATTATTCTGTTAATAAGCAACTGAAAATATTTTAAAAACAGGGAATTGACCTTATACTTCAGCAAATGACTAATTTCAGTGTCTTCTTAGGACTTCTGTCATTTAGTCCTTTCTGATGGTACCCCAATCTTACCACAAGTCCTTCGTTTAAAAATCTTCAAAATCTTCTAGAGTTTTTTTCTATTAACTTATTTAATAAGTCTTAATTCTAGGTTTACTATTCTAGCAATTGTTTGAAAGCCTAGACGGTTTTCACATTTAGTGACAAAAAGACTGTATACATAACAATTAGTCAAAGATCAGTAAAATTAAGTCTCAAAAATATAACTAAACTTTCCTTACTTTGCCTAATTATGACATAGATATCTAACATAATATAAACAAGTATAACATTTTAGATTATTTTTAAATTTCAACATTAGAACAATACAAGTTGAAAAGTTGAAATACTTACTTTGTATTTTTTTTCCTAAATAGTTTATTCCTCCTTTGATTTGGAACTAAAAGTGTGACATATTTTCTTTTGCATCAAGATGTCAGTGTCAGTTCTTGTATGTTTTGTTGAGATGTTCAGTACAAAATTTAGCCTTGAATTATTTATCTGGGAATGACATATATCTAATTATTTGTGTAATGGAAAAATGCTGTTCACATATAATATAGGTGTTTCTGAATATAGAGACTGTGTAAAGTGATATTTGATCAGTAGTTTATTTACTAGTTGGGGTAACACTTTCAGATATATTTAAGGTTTGTGGTACCCCAAGTAGTCATAATTTTTGTTTCTAACCATCTTACACTGCAGTTTAACAGTTTTTTTAGAACTTATTCTTTGATCATCACTACCCAAGAAAAGCAAATGGTAATATTAGTTCATTGTCATGAAACTGAAATTCAGAGAACATTTTTGGAAATCAATGTTCAGCTTCACAATTTGATTATATACTCAGGTTACTACTTTGACATTTGGAAATGATTTAAGCACACAAAAGTATGTCAGGAGATTTTTTTTCTGGTGAATTTCTAAAGAACTCATTTTTCACTAGAAAAGAATAAAAAGTGCACTTATTTAATTATTTCCAAATTCCCTTCAAAAAGTTTGTATGGTTATAATGTCAAACAAAAAATGCTTGATTGGTGATTTGATTTTCATTGGTGAGCCAAAGTTAGAACTTTTCCGGGCTTGATATGAGCAGATTAATTTCTTTCAACAGATCAAAACTTGCCCCAGCATCTTCCCTTACTTAGTTGCTCAGCTATAAGGTGTATGACAGATGAAATGTATATCCAATTCATCAAGCAAAACTTTAACCGTCAAGGGCTAAAACCATGGGAACATTTCTAGTTCACAGTATTCATTGTTGTGTGCCTGACAGGGACCATATAAAACTCTTCACCACAGGTGATTATTGGTAAATGATGCAATGGTTAGATTTAAATAGGGGCTTTTTTCAAATTTGTCAAAATTGGTTTGTTTGTTTAGTACAAAGTTATCATCAATCATCAGATTCCAAACCAATTCAGACTTGTGTATCTTCACGTTTGCAACACCCAAGAAGAAGGCATTTTTAGGATATGTACTTATTGTGGGCATCATATATACGTTTCTTGGTCATATATATATTGACCTTAATAAAATAGCTAATGCTCTGTGGATTTTCCTTTTTCTTCAGCATGCTGAAAAATTGCATTTCTGAATGCTTTTTTACATTTACAAATGCTTGTTTCAGTTTAGGACATTTAATTTCTGCTGTACTCAGAAGAAACTTTTATAAGCTTACCTTTGGTATATAATTTTAAAACTTAGGTCATTTTTGCACCTAACACATTTCACAGCAGCATTGTTGAATCTATTGTCATTCAAAAATAAGACCGGCTAAAATTTGTCTTTTATTTACGTTCTAAAATTGGTTTTGATGCAACTACTGCATGTACCAGTCGTAGTACTTAGTATGTTTTGCTTATTAAGTGACACTTTGATTTGTATGTGCTGACATAGAGACATTTTGTTTGCATATTAAGTATGTAGAAATTATTTTCATTTGCAGAGGAGAAATGCATTTTTTCCATATTTTTCTTGAAACATGAGGTTTTATTTGTCCATCTTTAATGTTCCCTCTTCAGATAAGGATACAGGTAAAAAAGTATTTCATTATCCTCTTGAATGTTCTATAACAACAGAAGTAGTATAGTGATGAATTGCAACTGACATAGTGCTCAGTGTTTGAAATACAAAGGAGAACAGTGGGGATTGTGACTGGGATTGGAAGGGAGAAAATGAATGTTGGTTCCAGGAGACTGCTGCTACTTCACAGGTAACCTGAACTTTTAAAGAAAGATAGTAGGCCCGATTCTTACATGCTATCTCTAATTTGTGAGGGTTGAAAATTAATCATTTTAACTTTGTGCTTGTAAAATTAAACACCTGTTTTGTAATTAGGTTGTGACTTCCATTATGAATAATTATGGGACACATCAACGTTTTCATTTGACTCTCAAATTTTGCTGTTGAATACAAATATCCAATGACTCATTACATGAAGCATTATTTGAAGGAATATGTAAACATTTGGATAAAAAGAAATGATGATTACATTTTTCAGATCAAACTAATTTTTCATGTAGCGTTTCAATTTAAGATGTATGAACTATGCTTATTGTAAATTGTGAAGAAAGATTAGACAAACAAAATCTGTAAATGACTTATTTCAGGGATAAAGGTTACTTTGATTGGCCTTCACTCCTGAAGATGATTTTACAGACCATCATTTTCAAAACATTCTTGTCTGTGATTAGAATTGAGGTTGCTGAAAGGGTTGCATGAGAAACCCATTCCAGACTCAATAATTTTATAATATACTCCAGAATCTGCTGTGGGATTTTATAGTGTTGTCCCATGGTTTTCTTTTCTATTATCAAATGCTTGGTGTGTACAAACAACATGCATGACACAGTGTTCTTTCTGTGGGAATATAGAGGTTGGAGTTGTAATATAATAGAGAACAGAGATGTACACATACATAATACACAATAAAGCAGATTGTTAGTTTTATAATATGAAACATGTGTGATGCTTAGAAGGGCTAGTACCAAGAGAAGAGGGGGTGGGGACAAAGAAAAACTGATAATATATATAGTCTTTGTAAGCTCTCCATTTCTTTATCTGGAAGCCAGATCTTTGATTTGACTGATTTAACTGATTTAACTAATATTTGTCAAAAATGTATTTAAAATGATTCTTCTTAATTTACAATAAAATAATGTTTAATGTTGTCCTCTCTTAAGCTCATAGCTTCTTCTGGCCGAGACTTATTTAATCTTAACATTTTCACCTAAAATGCCATTACCAACATGGAAATATCCTTCCCAACCAAGATAGATTTAATCAAACTCTCTTCATTCTCAAAGCAATTTGTACATGTCTCTATTTATAGTAAAATACTGCAATTGCACCTTTATGCACATGTCTTCTTCAACAGAATATAAGATATATGTGGGTCAGCATATTCTTGGGAATTTTATCCCCAGTGCCAAGCATAGTTAATGTCCATGGGATGAATAAGTGAACAAATGAATTGACAAAAGCAGTGAGATTTAAAGATGTGTTCTCCATTACTATTTTTTTTTACTTCACTTCCTGTTGGGATAAATTAGCTGGTGATAGACTAATGAGGTGTTCTTAAAATAAAATAGCTATCACAGATACTTCTAGATTTGCATGCCAAATGTCTTGACCATCATATATAGAAATCTACAAAATGATGGAAATGATTGTCCTTTTATGTCAAATATGTCTATGTTATATGTATTCAATTTATATTTGTTTTCTAAAAGATGTTTCTTAGAGATTTATATATATATATATATATATATAAGTACTGCATAAAATTATGTGGAGCAGAACTTCAATAAAAATGGTGGTGTAAGGACCTCCAAAAATTGTCTTCTCTGTAAAATGAGAGAGAATACAGGCATAAAATTATAAAAATCATCTTCTCAGAACACAGGAAATTAACTAAAGGCTTGCAGTTATTCAGGAAATATGTATTCAAGACAAACGGCTGAATCTCAGTAAAAACAGTGAGCTTGTGACACCTTAATTTTCCCAGTCCCTTTCCTCTCTTCCCAGCTCCAGGATAGTTTTAAAAATCAACAGACTGCAATCACTGTGAAAACCACCAGTCTGAAGTCAAAAAAGGGGAAAAATGGTTCGAGGTCCTTCAAAGTCCCATTCCCATAGAACTGACATTATTAAACTGGTAGTTCCCTGGAAGACCCCACTTGCAAGGCTGTCTTTATTTGACATTACTGAGAGTTTACCAAATGCAAACAATCTTTTCCAAAGGGGCATTTGTCTAAAATAATCAGAGGCAATTGTTGAACATCATAGCTGACTGCACAGTAGACAACAATTGGGACTGATAGGTTAATCAAGAAGTTTAAGAGGAATATCTTGGAAATGAGAAATTTATAGAGGGCTTTGAAAAGCTCTGTTACATTCCTGAGACTCGAAAAAGGCACTTGCGTGTATAAGAATATGGGTATGAGGCTGTATTCATGCTCAGAAAAGACAAAAGAAAACAATAAGTTCTCAGCTTTGCCTAATTTTGAGGCCGTGCAACAGAAAGTTAAAGCTAAGGTGGAATTATTAAATCTATGACTTAGTGTTAAATTCTTGCCCTAACATGCATACTGAACTCTTTGTGAAAGACTGGGAAATGTATTGGTTCCAAACATTTAAGGCAATCTCTGTCATATCATAAGCTGACCATTAAACTAAATGGGTAGATACTTCAGTGGTCACAAACAAAAAAGAATATATACTTCATAGAAATATTTCAGAAAAGTCACTAAACAAACTAAAAACAACTACAAACAACAATAATGGCAAATCTTAGGAATAGTGGAGTATTTGATTTCCAGAATTTCCAGATTATATTATTTAAAATGTCTAGATTTCAACACAAAAACTGTGAGGAATACAAAGAAACAAGAGTGTATGGAGCAGGTATTTTATTCTTTTTGATGCAATGGTAAATGGGATTGTTTCCTTAATTTATCTTTCTGATCTTTTGTTGTTATTGTATAGAAATGCAGGAGATTTCTGTGTATTAATTTTGTATCCTGCAACTTTACTGAATCTGTTGATGAGCTCTAGTAGTTTTCTGGTAGCATCTTTAGGATTTCCTGTGTATAGTATCATGTCATCTGCAAACAGTGACAGCTTTATTTCTTTTACAATTTGGATTGCTTTTATTTCTTTTTCTTCCCTTATTGTTGTGGCTAGGACTTCCAGAATTATGTTGAATAACAGTAGTGACAATGGATAACCTTGTCTTAGTCCTGATCTTAGAGGGAAGGGCCATACACAAAGGGAGCATGTCAACAGAAGCCATATCTTGGAAAGCTCTAATATTAGACTTACTAGAAAAATACTTCCAGATATTTTAAATATGGTCAAAAACCTAAGGAAAACTATGTTTATAAACTAAAGAAAAGTATAAAAATGATGTTTTACAAAATGAAGAATAATAAAAAAAAGTATACAATTTTAAAAGAACTACATAGAAATTCTGTAGCTGAAAAGTATATTAATTGAAAAGAAAAAAAAATTCACTGGAGAGGTTCAATATATTTGAGCAAGCAGAAAAAGATGAACATTCCTGAATAAAGGTTAATTGAGATTATCCAGTCTGAGGAAGAGAAAGAAAAAAATAAATAAAGAAAAAATGAACAGAGCTTCAGATACTTGTGGGACATATTCAAGAGTATCAATATACACTTGCATATGAATTCTCAGCATAATGGCAGTCCAAGAAAGAAAATAGAGAATGAAAGGGGCAGTAAGAATATTTGAAAAAAAATGGCCCAAAAATGTCCTAATATGAAGGAAATCAGTTTACACATCCAAGAAGCATAACAAACCCCAAGTTGGATAAGCTCAAAGAAATTCACACCTGAGCACATCATGATCAGTAAAAAAGCCAAAGGCAACATATGAGAGAGAGAGAGAAAGAAGAGGCATGAAGAAATCCTCTATAATGTTAAGACTGACCTTATATCACAAGACATGGGAGTCAGAAGGTATGGGAGGACACATTCAAACTGCTGAAATATAAAATAGACTATCAACCAATAATTTCCACTGTAACAAAGCTATCCTTTAAAAATTAAAAGGAAATCAAGACATTCCAGATAAACAAAAACTGAAAGAATTTACCACTAGTAGACTGCTGCCCTATAAGAAATACTGAAGTGAGTCTTGCAGGCTGAAATGAAATAATACTAGAGAGTAACTTCAATTCATGGGAAGAAATAAAAGATGCCATTAATCTTAATTATATAGATAAATATAAAAGGTAGTGTAAATATTTTTATATCTCTTTTTCCCCTCTCTGTATTTAAAAATATCTGCACAAGGCAACAGTTATAAATCTGTGTTGATGGGCACACAATGCAAAAAGACATAATTTGTATGACAATAATAGTATAAAAAAAGGAAGGATATATGTGTTAATATATGATGTTTGTGTTTCTCTTTCTGACTTACTTCACCCTTTATGACAGTCTCTAGGTCCATCCACATCTCTACAAATGACCCAATTTTGTTCCTTTTTTATGACTGAGTAGTATTCCATTGTATATATGTACCACATCTTCTTTATCCACTTCTCTGTTGATGGACATTTAGGTTGTTTCTATATCCTGGCTATTGTAAATAGTGCTACAATGAATAGAAAGCAGAAATAGAGCCACAGACATAGAGAACAAATGTATGGATACCAAGGGGGAAAGGAGGGGTGGGATGAATTGGGAGATCCGGATTGACATATATACACTATTGGTACTATTTGTAAAATAGACAACTAATGAGAACCTACTCTATAGCACAGGGAACTCTACTCAATGCTCTGTGGTGACCTCAATGGGAAGGAAATCCAAAAAAGAGGAGATATATGTATATGTATAGCTGATTCACTTTGCTGTACAGTAGAAACTAACACAACATTGTAAAGCAACTGTACTCCAATAAAATTTTTTTAAAAAAGGAAGGATACAGATAGACAAGGACAAATTTCTTATATATTATTATAATTGTTGTTATTAATCCAAAATAATGTTATAAATTAAGATAATAAATGATAACCCCCAGGGAAACCACTGAGAAAATAAAGATATATGTGTATATATATTTTCATTTCATATATATATGAAATAAAAATACAAGACAATTAAAATGTGATACTATAAAATATCTATTCAACATAAGACAATAATGAAGAAACAAACTGGAGTAAGAGAAACAAAATCATATAGCACGTTGGAAACAAATGGAAAAATGGCAGACATCCTAACATGTAGGAATTACATTAAATGAAAATTAAATAAATACTCCAATTATCTAGTTAAAATTTAGAAATTGCAAGAATAGAAAAAAATATATAAAACTATATTCTATCTACAAAAGCTATACTTTACATTCAATGATACAAATAGATTGAAATAAAAATGTGAAAAAAGATAAATCAACTGAACAATAAAGAGAACTTAGGTGGCTGTATTAATATCAGATAAAATATACTTTAAGCCAAAAATTATTATTAAAGACAGAGAATGATACAGTTGACCCTTGAACAACACGAGTTTGAAGAGTGAGAGTCCACTTATACACAAAATTTTTTTTCAATAAATATATTGGAAACATTTTTGAAGATTTGTTACAATTTGAAAAAAAAAAAACCTCACAGATGAACCATGCAGCCTAGAAATATTTTAAAAATAAGATAAAGTTAAGTAGGTCATAAGCACATAAAATATATTTAGATACTAGTCTACTTTATAATTTACTACCATCAAATATACACAAATCTATTATAAAAAGTTAAATTTTGTAAAAATTTACACACTCAAACACTATAGACCCTACTTGGCACCATTTGCAGTTGAGAGAAATGTAAACAAATGTAAAGATGCTGTAGTAAATTATAACTGCATAAAATTAACCGTAGTACATACTGTACTACTATAATAATTATATAGCCAATTTCTGTTGCTATTGCAGTGAGCTGAAGAGCTGCAAGTATCCACTTAAAATGCTGTGTGATGCTAATCATCTCTGTATGAGCAGTTTGTCTCTCCAGTAAGTTGTGTATCACAGTAAAAAGTGATCTCTCGTTGTTCTCGCATATATTTCGTGTTTCGTGCAATATACGGTAAACTTTGAATAACCTCATGGGGCCCATATGAAGTGCTGCTATTCTAGGGAATTTTTCCCTAGAAGGAGAGAAAAGTCATAACATTACAAGAAAACAATTGAATTGCTTGATATGTACAGTAAATTGAGGTCTACAGCTGCTGTTGCCCGCCATTTAAAGTTAAATGAATCCAACATAGAGACCATTGGAAAAAAGAAAAGGAAAATTTGTGAAGTTGTCATTGCAGCTACACCAGCAGGCATGATAACCTTGCACTTTTTGTGAAATACCTTTTTGTCTCTTATTGGAAATACAACTTTTATGTGGGTGCAGTATTGCTATAAGAAGACAAATCTATAGACTCTAATATGGTTTGAAAAAATCAAAGTCATCATATAACAACCTAAAGCAAAAGGAAGATGTAGGATGTAAAGTTGGAGAATTGAATGCCAGAAAAGGATGGTTTGATAATTTTAGAAAGAGGTTTGGCTTTAAAAATGTCACAATAACAGGAGAAGCAGATTCTGCCTACCAAGAGGCAGCAAATTCCCAGATGCCATTAAGGAATTATTGAGGAGAAAAGATATCTGCCCAAACAACTTTTTAATGCAGATGAAAGTGCATTATTTTGGGGGAAAAAAATGCCACCAAGGAAATTTATTAGTAAGGAAGAGAGGTGAGCACCAGGATTTAAGACAGGCAGGGATAGGCTAACTCTACTGTTTTGTGCAGATGAATTTGGGTTTATGATCAGTACTTCCCTTATCCATAAAGCTGATAACCCCCAGCCTTGAAGGAAGAAATAAACACCAGCTGCCAGTCTTTTGTTTGTACAACAGGAAGAACTACACAAGGAAAACTTGTTCTCTGGATTAGTTCCATTATTATTTTGTCCCTGAAGTCAGGAAGTACCTTGCCAATAAGGGACTACCTTTAAAGTTCTTTTAATATTGGGCAATGTCCCTGGCTACCCACAGCCTCACGAGTTCAACAGTGAAGCTGTCAAAGTGGTCTTCTTGCCCCAAAACAACATCTCTAATTCAGCCTCCAGATCAGGAGATCATAAGAACATTTAAGTTTTATTATACACAGTACTCTATGGAAAGAATTGTCAATGCTATGGAAGAGAACCCTGATAGAGAGAACATCATGAAAATCTAGAAGGATTACATCATTGAAGATACCATTGTTGTTATAGAAAAAGCCATGAAAGCTATTAGGATGGAAACAAATCCCTGCTAGAGAAAACTATGTCCAGATGTTGTGCATGACTTCACAGGATTTGTGACCAAGCCAATCAAGGAAAACATGAAAGAGATTGTAAATATGGTAAAGAAAGTTGTGGGTAAGAGATTTCAAGATATAGATTTTGAAGAAATTCAAGAGCTAATAGACACCACACCAGAGGAATTAACAGAAAATGACTTGAGGGAAATGAGTGCTTCTGGACCAGTGCCAGATGAGGAAGAAGATGTAGAAGAAGCAGTGCTAGAAAACAAATTAACATTAGACAATCTGGCAGATGGGTTCTGATTATTCAAGATAGTATTTGACTTCTTTTACGACCTGAACCCTTCTATGATACAGGCACTGAAACTAAATCAAATGGTGGAAGAATAATTGGTACCATATAGAAACATTTTCAGATAAATGAAAATGCAAAAAACAAAAATAGTCAGACAGAAATTACACTGCATATCCATAAAATTTCACCAAGTGTGCCTGCCTCTCCTGCATCCCCTTCCACCTCCTCCATTTCTTCTGCCTCTGCCACTCCTGAAGGAACAAGTCTAACCACTCATCTTCCTCCTCTCTTTAGTCTACTCAACATGAAGACAAGGATGAATGATGGTGATCAACTTCCACTTAATGAATAGTAAGTAATCATTATGATGTACCGTAAATAAACTTATCTGTTGTGTATGTGTGTTTCTTCATGTGAAAATCTAATAACTGTACAACAAAACTGTATGAGTCATTTTTTGTTACCATAAATTATCATTGCCTAAGTATTCATTGTGTAGGACATCGTGTGAAGAATTGTACTGAAGTGGATAGTCTATCCTTTCATTGGCATAAGGTGACTGATATTTAATATAAAATTAGTATGTTAGTTTTCTTACTGTCTTACTTATAACTTTACTTTCAAAGAATTACATTATTGAACAGTATTTTGCTCTCTCTCATAATTGGAGAAACTGCATATCAGCCTATCAGCCTACATTACAGGTAATTTTTTTTAATGTAACAATGTTTCCAATACTGTCTTATGAACATGACTGTAATACTGTATGATCATGAACAAGACAAAGTTGGCTAGTCTCGGCACTTTTATTCAGCACTGTATTGGACAATCTAGCTTTAGTTCATATGCAAGAAAAATAAATTAAAAACATCCAGATTGCAAGAGAAGAAGCAAAACTATCTCTATTTGAAGATGTCATTAGCTTATAAATAGAAACTACTGAAGAATACACCAAAAAGTCCACTAGTGCTCAAGTCCACAAGTTCAGCAAGTTTGCAGAATTCAAGGCCAATACATAAAAATCAATTGTATTTCTCTACACTAACAATGAGCAGCATGGGAATGAATTCAGATGCTATTTAAAATAACATCAAAAATAATAAAATATTTAATAGCCAGGATATGGAAGCCACCTAAGTGTCCAGCAACAGATGAATGGATAAAGAAGATGTAGCACATATATACAATGGAATATTACTCAGCCATAAAAAGAAACAAAATTGAGTTATTTGTAGTGAGGTGGATTGACCTAGAGTCTGTCGTACAGAGTGAAGTAAATCAGAAAGAGAAAGACAAATACTGTATGCTAACACATATATATGGAATCTAAGAAAAAAAAAAAAGTCATGAAGAACCTAGGGGCAAGACAGGAATAAAGACACAGACCTGCTAGAGAATGGACTGGAGGTTATGGGGAGGGGGAAGGGTAAACTGTGACAAAGTGAGAGTGGCAAGGACATATATACACTACCAAATGTAAAATAGATAGCTAATGAGAAGCAGCCGCATAGCACAGGGAGATCAGCTTAGTGCTTTGTGACCACCTAGAGGGGTGGGATAGGGAGGGTGGGAGGGAGGGAGACACAAGAGGGAAGAGATATGGGAACATATGTATATGTATAACTGATTCACTTTGTTATAAAGCAGAAACTAACACACCATTATAAAACAATTATACTCCAATAAAGATGTTAAAATAATAATAATAATAAAATATTTAGAAAGAAATTTAATCAGATTTGGACACTGAAAATCACAAAAAAATTTTGAGAGAAATTAAAAACCTAAATAAATGGAGAGACATTCCATACTCTTGGATTGGAAGACTCAGTATTGCTAAGATAGTAATATTCACCAAATAGATCTACAAATTCAACAAAATCCCTATTAAAATCCCATATGCATTTTATTTGCAGAAGTTAACAAGCTGATCATAAAACTGATGTGAAATGCAAGGGACCAGAATGCTCAAAACATGCTTAAAGAAGAACAAAGTTGGAGAACTCACACTTCTTGATTTCAAAACTTACTGCTAAGATACAGTAATTAAGACCATGTGGTACTGGCATAAGGATAAAGATAGAGATCAATGGACTTGAATTAAGTGTCTGTAAATAAACCCAAATATCTATGGTCAAGTGATTCTTTTTCAGGGTGCCAAGAAAATGCAATGTGGAAAGAATAGTATTTTCAGCAAATATTCATATGCAAAATAATATAATTCTACCTCTACAACACATCATATATAAAAAAAATCTCAAATGAATCAAAGATCTAAATGTAAGAATGTAAGAACTCAAATTAATATATATATATATATATTTGCATGAAAATATAGGGGTAAATCTTGTGATCTTGGATTAGGAAATTTCTAAATATATAAAACCTAAAACAAAGTGACAAAAGACAAATTAGTATAAATTGAACTTCACCAAAGCAAGAAAACTTTTGTTTGAAAACTGAAACCCACAGAATGGGAGAAAACATTTGGAAATCATACAACTGAAAAGGAATTTATATCCAGAACATATTTTTTTAAATATTCTTACAGTTCAATAATGAATAAACTATTCAATTAAATGATGGATTTGGGTAGACATTTCTCAAAGAAGATATGCAAAAGGCCAAGAAGTACATGAAGATATGCTAGTCACCACTAGTCACTAAAAAATGCAAATCAAAACCACAAAGAGATATCATTTCATACCCACTAGGATGGCTATAATCAAAAAGTCAGACAATAACAAGTCTTGGTGGAGATGTGGATAAATTGGAACGCTTGTACACTGTGGATTAGAATATGAAATCGTGCAGCAACTTGGAAAACAGTTTCACAGTTCTTCAAAATGTTAAATATAAAATTGCAACATGACTTGCCATTTCCACTCCTAGGTATGTACCCGAGAGGAATGAAAATGTATATCTACACACAAACACACATTAATGTTCATAGCAGCATTAATCATGATAGATAAAATGTGGAAACTCCAGTTATTTGATGAGCTCCAAATGCATATCAACTTTTTAACAGATAAGCAACACATAGCATATCTACACAATTGAACATTATTTGGCCATAGAAAGGAATGAAATGCTGATTCATGGTACAGCATGGATGAACCTTGAAAACATTAAATTAGAGAAACCAAAGACATAAAGCCACATATTGTGATTCCATTCACATGAAGTGTCCAGAATAGAAAAATCTATAGATACAGATTGTACATTAGTGGTCAACACAAGGTGTAGGGAGAGAGGATTTGAGCCTGACTGCTGATGATGTGGAGTGTCTTTTGAGGTTATAAAAATGTTCTGTAACCATATAGTGGTAATGGTTGAAAAACTTTGTGAATATAATAAAAACCAGTGAATTGTACATCTAAAAGGATGAATATTACAGCTTTAAAAAAGTAAAATATATTTGAATTTTAAAAATGCTTGGAGCTTACAATGCTGAATAACTCATCTCCAAAATCTAAGTTTTCTGAAAGCATGTACACAAAATATGCAGATACCTTGCATCATGGGTAAAATGCTGATATTGAGCTAAATGTGGTGTTAGCTGGCATTTGGTCTTCACAGTAATGAATATTTTTTGCTATCTGTGTTCCAGGATGATTCTTAAGTAGTATTATCAGCACGTTTTCATCTAAATCCTCATAAAATTCTGTGAGGGTTTATGAAAACTATGATGTTATAAATGGACAAACCAAAGCTTTAGTGATTAAAACATTGGTCCAAATCTATTAACGTGTAGCCAGATTTGGATTGAGATATGTCTGACTCCAAAGTCGATAGTATTCCACTGAAGTATAACCTTTTATTAATTAATAGATCAATTAATTGATTGATAAATTATATCATCTACTCAATAAGTATTTTTCTTAGTTTCTACCATGGGTTAATTATTTTTTCTCTGTTGAGGCTGACATGAATTTTATTATTTTTTTTTATACAGCAGGTTCTTATTAGTTATCCATTTTATACATATTAGTGTATATATGTCAATCCCAATCAGCCATGGGTTAATTTTAACAACAGTAAAATACCAGGAAAAAATCAATGCTTTCATGGAGATAGCATTTATGTGGGGACTGGTAAACAACCAGGAAGCAAATTAATTATGGTGAAAACTCTGAGAAAATAAATATATAGATAGATAGAAAAATTATAGATAGATGATAGATAGATAGATAGATAGATAGATAGATAGATAGATAGATAGATAGATAAAGGGAACATGATAAAGAGAGATTGAGTAGTCAGAGGAGAAAGTGATCTGTATGCTAAGACCTGAATAATGAAATAAACCAGCTCTACAAAAGCATAGAGGAAGAGAATCTCATGCATTGAGAACAGCTACTACAGAAGACTTTAGGCAAGAATGTGCTTGGACAGGAAGAAAGAAAATATTCCTAGAATATAATGATACAGGTGGAATGGCAGGATTTAAAGCCTGAGAGCCAGGCAGGGACCAAATTATAGAAGGCTTTGTAGACCTGAATAATGGTTTGGGAGAGGAAAGAAATGACAGTCATGATGATATTGATGACAGTGATCTTGATGATGTTGATGATGATGATAACTCTACCAAAAAGAAACAAGATCAATGTATACACCTGATATGTGCCAGCATTTTGCTAATATTTGATATACATTGTTCTCACTTATCATTCTTAAAAAAAAATGGTGAAATGAAAGTCATCTCCATTTTACACAAGAGAAACCAAGGCTCAGAAATGTTAGCTAACTGTCCCAAGAAAACACAGCTAAATGAATGCTAGAGAAAGGGTTCAATCTGTGATTCCTTTACCACAATTGCTAGCCCCAGCTGCTTTCCAAGAGAAAATTCTGTGGCAGAACACTATGTACCTTTATTATTCAGCAATGTTTTTTAGTTGAATGAATTAGACAGAAGTTTATTTTGCCCACCAAATGTTTCTTCCGTGTGTTCTACTCTCACTGTGGATGGTTATGATTCTTAAAGGTATAAAGTTCATTATTTATATCTCTGGGACTCCAAGAATCCCAGTGTCATGATTTCACAAAGAATCCTCACCTTTAGAGTTATCATTCTGGGTCGCCATCTTTGAGGATATTTTCAGTGTGTACCTTATGTTTTAAGGACAAAATATTCCAATCTCACTGCAAAAACCAACTTGCGTGACTCATAGGCTGTGTCAGGTTTAGGCTGTCAGTTATTAAGCAGGTTGTTCTAAATAAGCAGGCAAGATCTTGTTATTCTGACTTGCAGTTACAGAAAAGAGCTGGCAGCCTCATGAGTATAAAATGAAATGTCAAAGAGTCCGGGGATACGTCATTGTCCAAGAAAAGCCATCAGCAACTGACTAAGAAAACATCAGATTTACATTTACTCTACCAAGTATTAAACAGTATTGACAAGTGAAATGTTTTTTGTGTTCTTGCCTCTGGGAGAATTTTAAGAAAGACAAATGATTCCTTTTCTGTGGCTGTTTTTAAGAGATTCACATATGGGTCAGAGTGGTGAGAAAAAGCTGCAGAGATGATGTGAAAGAAGATTCTACCCCTTCACAAAAACATGTCCCATCTGAGAGTGGTTGTGAAGGTGTGAGAATAAGAGAAATACTTATTTTTCCTGTCTTCACATAAAGCTTGAGGCTTGCTAATTTTTGCTGGGAAACTGAGGCTAAGTAGCAGGGAATTTGCCCAAGGCATAATTGCTAGATAGCAGCAGAACCAGGATTTTAACCTAGGAAGCCTGCCCCTCAAACGGGCAGAAATATTATCCATGTGAGAAAGAAACCATATATATCTCTTCAGGTGTTGGGCAGGGGGGGAGATTATCTTAGTCATACTAATTGGTCAGATTGACTGCACAATCAAATGCCTTCCCAAGACCCTAAAGCATAATTGTGAACATCTCTATATGTTATATGTCATCTATCTATCTAACTACCTATCTATCTATCCTCTTCTACTCAGAGTGCTTTGAAATATTTTGACATTTATTCCATGGTACAAAAATTATTAGTAGACATATTTATCTGCATACCTCATCTCCAACTAGAATACTACCTCAGGAAATGCAGTGAATTCTATTTTACATCTTCCATCTCTAGTAAAAAGCCTGAAAAGTAGTAAATAAGTGAATGAGTAAATAAATTAGTAACTCAAGCTGGAAGTAGTCCAGCAAACAATACTTCAGATGCTTTTGGCAACCTTTGCAATAGACTTACAGCTTGGACACTTGTTTCAATTTCTTGAGATAAAATTATTCAACCTTTCACTTGCCCCAGATGAAAAGGCCAATTTAGCATCATTCATCTTCCGGGTAAGTTCTGAAGTATATTTCGGGTGCTGTGATATATGGTAAAATTTTCAGCATAGTAAGGTAGAGAAGTGGCCGTCTCTTTCCCAGAGTTTCAAAATAGTGTATTATAGGGTTGAAAAGGATAGATGCATTGTATACAGTCTTGTTTGTCCTCCAATGCGCTAGTCTCTATATTTGTTTATTTATTTTGGAGATACTGCAGTTTATCTCTGTGTGTGTCCACATATCAGCCAAGCAACCAGGCAAGGGTTTTCAGGAGGATCTTTGCTGAAGGCAGCCAATATGGTGGTGGATTAGCCTTTAACTGATTGTCTGATGGGCCAGAATGTGTGAGAGAGACACACTAAATAAGCAGTTCCAGTCTCTGTGTTGAAATAAAATCATTTTGTGCCTGGGCAAAGGATTAAGAAAACAGGGTCTGTGTTTCTTCTGTTAACAAGAGTTCTAGTTCCATTGTTATCCCTGGATGGCCTCCAGCTTCCCAGTGACATCTGGTCAATTAGCTTACTGCAGTCCTACTGAGTTCCTAATAGGTTATGGAATGGAAGGTTAGCAGAGAGGAGTGGTAATTATATTAGATAAACATATGAAGCCAAGGTCTGTACCTATCAATCATATATTCTGAAGTATACTCATAGCTCCTAAAATTCAGATCCAGTTAACATATATTAAGTATCAACTCTATTTCAAGCACCATTTTTGGCTGTCCAGATAGTTTATTTAATCTTTACCTGAAACACAAATACTATTGTTTCTAATTTACAGATGCAGAAGTTGGATTCAGAGAATTAAGTGGCAAAACAGTATAATTCAGTTTTCAGGACATTTATTCTATTGGTCTTTCTATTAGGCCAAAGGTGATTAGTACCAGTTAATAGCTATGATCTCTGTACTGATAATCATGCCGTTTTAAAGTCTATTATAATCATATATCAAAGATGAATTTTTGTCCATGGGTCAATAGATGAGCAGCATATATCTGTATGTGAAAGAGAAGTAAGAATAAGGAGATTAATTATGATCCTGGTTATCATATCTCATAAATAGCCCTCAGATTCTTTCATAACTCTTTTTATGTATTTTCAGCACTTTGGTTCAAGCCACAGCCATCCCTTGTTGAGCCTACTTCACTAGCTTTCTAATGAGGCTTCCCATTTCTGCTTTTCTGACTACTCCAATTCACTTTCTCATCTGAAAATGGCATTCCAATCATTTCATTGTCAAATGAATCAATGAACGAATCAATGAATATTTAATATGCCCTCCCCCCAAATCCTTTCTTAACTTTCTAACCTTACCAGAAGCCATTCTCCTGTTCCCTTTCATTGGCATCTCAAAGATAAAGATGTCCAAAACAGGACTCTTAACAAATGTTCCAATCATTTAATGCTCCATAATAAACCATATCAAAAGTCAATGGCTTAAAACAATCACAACATTCATTTTGCTCACAAATATGCACTTGGACAGGGATTGCCAGGTTCAGCTTGTCTCTGCTCCACTGGGTATCAGCTGAGTGGACACAAAGTCATCTGACGTTTACTCACTCACATGTGGAGTGGTTGATGGATGTAAACTGAAACATTAGCTTTAGCTGTCAGGCAAAACACCTATAAGTGACTTCTCCATGAGGACTGAGCTTCCTCACAACATGGTAGCTGGGTTCTAAGGGTGAACGTCTCAAGAAAAAGAGTACTAAGGACAAGCTATACTCCCATTCATGTTCTAGCCTTTAAACTCAGATATTCTATCTGCTGAGACAAACATAAATCCATGCATAATTTCAAAGGAAGGAAAAACAGACTTCAGTTTTTGAAGGGAGAGAATGCTATCATTCTAGAAGAACATGTAGAACTAGAAGTATCACCATGACCCTTTCAGTGGACAGACCTAAGTTATGAAGTTATGTGTCAATGTATCTATCCCTATCACTATTTCCCTATATATATATATATATATATATATATATATATATATATATACACATACATACACATAGATAAATGTTTGTGTGGACATGACATAAATGAGATTTATATATGAGTGTGTGTGTGTATATATATATATATTTATGAGATATACCTGTATAATAGATGCCTATATAGATCTTTGAGATGCCTGCACATTCACACATACACATAGACACAAACACATAGATGTGTGAAGAGGGAGAGATTTACAAATACACTGATATCTATTACCTCTATTATTGAAATCCTTAAATTCATGAGTTGACACTAATCTTTCCAATCTGATGTTTCCTATCCAGCATCACAGGGTTCATTCTAATTTTTCTTTCCATATTTGTAACTCCATTCTCTTACAGTAAAGCTCTCCCTTTCCTTAATATACTAATTTATTTAATCAATTTTCCTCTAGGCAACTAATCTCTTATTGCCATTGCTACTGACTTGCCTGCATGGACTCTTGATTTAACCTGCTAGCTTCTTCCCCTCCCTCAAGGCTTCCCGTTTGCAGATAGACTCCTTACCTCATTAATCTGCATGCCGTTGGCACCCTCAAGCTCTGAATTCCCATACCACCTTCCTTGGCTACAGTTTTGTTCTCTCTCCTTGGACTCTTACTCCTCAGTTGGAGTGTCCGTACAGGTAGATGCCCTTCTCACTCTGTTGGGCTCTGACCGTCCATACCAAGCTTTTAACTCCCCATCTTCTCACCCAACATGGACACTCCTTATCCTACTTATACTCCAATGTCCAACAATGGCACTTCTCCACATAGACACTCACATTACCCTGCTTGGGTTCTGAAACCCTAAACTGAGCCACACACAGATATGGCTGCCTTCCTCACTCAATTGGCTTGATTCCCCATGGCAGCCCATCTCATATAGATACCGTCTTCAGCTTGAGTTTGGACACCCCATATAAAGCGGTTCTTCCAGGTGGATGACTACCATGCTTGACCTTACCTAATGGTTTTAGGACTAAATTGTTTAGGAAGTTGAAGGGAAAGGTCTATCAGTTGAGTCCTTTGGAAAGCAGATGCTGAAATTAAGTTAGGAGTGTAAAGGATTTATTGTGGAGAAGCACCTGAGTGGCACCTAAATCGGACAGAAGCAGACTTGTTCCCAGACCATCTGGCAGGGAAAGTCAGATGGGGCCAACTGTGAAATTGTGAGGTATATATATAAAAGCCTTGGCCAGACCAGTGGAGAGCTCTGGAGCAAAGATTGCCCTTCAAATGAATACTCATTGGTCTTGACCCATCTATGATGAGCTTGCTCCATCATGAAAAGTGTGGCCTAAACTCAAACTTTATAGCACAACTTAAGGAGTTATAACTGGCAAGTTCCAGAAAACCATAATCAACATAGCCTATCAACAAGTTCTGTCTTGAAGAGTGTGAGAGGTACATTTCTGCATCTTCCACAGACAAGATATGGGGAGAGAAAAGGAAGGGATTTCTATTAACTTTAGATGCGTGTTAAATATCAATATTAATACATATAACTCAATCCTGAAGCCCATAAAAATTCAGAATTGAGATTATTGATTCTCATATATCATTATCTGTCAACATCACCCTGGGTGTTTGGCGAAAATATATGTGCACACCATAAATCTAGAACTGGAACCCCTCAGAATGGGTCCCAGGAACCTGCATTTTTAACATGTAAATCAAGTCATTGAAAACATTTTAAACTCTGCCTGCAGATCCCTCATGCACTCAATGAATTTTTTTTGTAAGTTCATTTTTATCACCATAGTCTGTTGACTGATCTGACACTTCAGTCCAGCCCATAACTATGGAAACTGTAACTATTGTTTTGCTGAGGGAAACATCTTGTCCTTTTGCTGTAAATCTATTTTGCTCAGGGGCAAGCTTTTATAGGTCAAGATCCTTGCTGTGTTATTGAGAAATGTAGGTTGGCTTGTAAAGAACAATTGTTTCCTGCAAAGTCACAAATTTGGGCCCAGCATGATGGATATTCTCAGGTTATGTGTGCTATAGCATACACTGAACGATAAAATTATCTCAGTAAGATATTTTTATGAATCTGACCTGCCTTGCCAACATGAAGTATTAGGCATTAGGAATATGTAAAAGAGAAACTATGGGTAAAAAAAAAAAAAAAGTTTCCGATTATTTGCTCAAGTGACACTTCAACCAGCCTATTTTAGCCTTCTTTTTGTCTTCTGGTTTTCTTTGACTTGCTAACCCCTTGTCTCTGAATCTTGACTCTGTATCTCTTCTTAAGTTTTCCTTCCTAATCTTTGACCTCAAGACTATATTTTTTAACATTAGGTGGCTACCTCCCCTGTCTATACACATAAATACACAAAATTGTTATATAGTGACTACACTGTCTCCCAGAGCCCCAGAAGGCATTATGATAATAGAAAACTTTTCTTTCCTTAGGTATGTTAACAGAGGTCTTCTCTCATAAGATCGTTTACCCCAAATTTGTATTGCTATGTAAATAAATATCCCAAATGCAATGACATAGTAATTACAATTGCTCATTTTTCTCATGTATTTGCAATTTAGGAAGGGCTTGGAAACAACAGTTCACCTCTGTTCCTTGCACCATCAGCTTGGACAGTTCAAGGCTAAGGACTACTCACAAGGCTGGAGGCTGCAATCATATAAAGACCCACTCACCCCCATGTCTAGTGGTTGATGCAGCAGTTAAAATGGAACTGTTGGCCAGAACATCTCTGCATGTGGTTTCCTCACAGCATGGCAGCTGTGTTCTATGAGTCGTTTTCCCAAAAGACAGGATATGGTAGCTAGCCATTTCTTAAGGCCTGGGCCTGGAAACCAGCCATTTCCATTGCCAATTATCTATTGATCCAGTCAGAGAGACCAGACTCAAAGGAAGGGGACATAAAACATACATCTCAATGAGAAAAATGTCAAAGAGTTTTGGGGTCATTTTTTTAATACTATCATATGAAACTCATCATCATTAAGACTTGCCGTTGTGAGATTCCCAACCCTGCTCATAAGATGAATCATCTTCAAGTTGTAGTGATGAGTAATAATAGGTAACACTTGAGAAATAGGAGACTTCGTAAAGCAAAGGAAAATACAGAGGAGGTGTACTTGACTGTGTCCTACAATCCTGTTATTCTAGAAATAATGTCCAGCAGGGGAAGAACTTCTTATTAAGATTTCTCTGGCAATAGAGGGGAAAAAAAGTTCTTACTCATTAAAGTTTGTAAGACTTTTCAAAGCACTAGCATGAACAATGGCCTATAAGTTTCTAACAATATCCACCAAAGAAATTGGTACTGCCATTATTATTTATATTATACTAATGGTAAATTTTGATTTTGTGATATTAGAGGATATGCTCAGTATTTTACAGCTAGAAAGTAGAGAGACTGAACTTTAAATCAATTTTCCCTCAAATCTCATGACAAGGCAAGTTTTGTTAATAAAGAAATTTTGAATTTCAAATTAGGACAGAAGATCTGAACTTGAATTGGTAAATTGGAGCAGGTATATTATGAGGTGATTCCAGTTAAATAGAAAGTATAGAAAGCTTATGGCAAGAAGAAAGGAGCTAAGAAACTTGGTCTCACTGGGGAGGTTAATTCTGATAAGGGAAGGCAGTTATTCAATGTACAGTATCCAAAGAGCTTGTCAAGATCACACGTAATTTGATTAGCAAAGACTCTTAATAGCATGGCTCATTCTATTTGGTGGGTTCCAGTAGCAGGGTTAATGTGGTTGACAAGTTATGTTCCAAGATTGGCATGCATTAGGATGGGAATGCCAAGAAATGTGTCCATTCACCAAAGGACATCTTTGAGGATATGGGATTAAGATTCAGTTTCATAAGTGTGAGAAGGACACAATTTAGGAAGATAAAATGTCCAATTCAGGTTAATTGAACTTCACAGTATTTTTCTGAGTCTCAAAGAGTGTTTCTTGTCCCTCCCCCTAATATGGGAGTAAGGGATTAAGAGGGAAAAACTATTATGTATAAGCTATAGGATATATTGTACAACACATGTACTGACAAAGCAAAAGACTTTATTGGGAAGGGATCCCCAGGAAGAAAGCAGCAGCGTAAGAGGACCCAGGAGAACTTGCTCTGACATGTGTCTCACAGGTTTTATGATAATGGGGTTAGTTTCCGGGTTGTCTCTGGCCAATCATCTTGCTTGTGCCCATATTTGGTCTGACTCAAGGTCCTTTCTAGTGACACATGCATCTCTCAGCCAAGATGGATTCCAGTGTGAAGGATCCTGGGAGGTTGGCAGGACATTTTATGGGGTGGTGGGTTTCCTCCCTCCTTTTGGCCCCTCCCAAATTCTCCTGGTTCAGTGGCAGCACCATGCTCCTTATTGGGACTTCTTGTTGGGAGACAACTCATGCAAGTGGCTATCAGCATGCCTGGCTAAAGCAAGCAGTTTTGGTTAATCATTCCCTAACAGAGATTAGAAGTCCCAAATCAGTTTCTCTGGTTGAAATGAAGATATTAGTAGGGCCATTCTCCCTCCCAAGTCTTTAAGAGGTAATCTGTTTCTTTGTCTTTTCCTGATTCTAGAACTGCATGTTTTGTACTCCTTGGTTCTTGGGCCCTTCCTCCATGTTGCTTCAATGATCACAATGCCTTTTTCTTCTCTTGTATTAGAATTGTAGCCAAGGCTGTTGCCCCATAATCATACCCCTCTCCCTCCCTCAAATAGAAATCAATTACTCTTATCTAAATTTTAGGAGGATGTGGTAAAGAGAAAGAAAAATAACAAGAACTGTTTAGAAACAACTAGGCCCAAGATGGGGATGATTTGACTTCCAGTAGACCTTGAACCTCAGTGTATACTCACTGTAATGCATTAACATGCTAAATGACAAACCCACCTATATCATGACAGTTGATGATTGCCAAGACAATAGGAAAAGCTAGTACAAGAACTAAAAAAGAAAGTTGCATCAGTTCCGAGTCCAAACCACACCTGTTCACGGAAAACTCATGAATATTCCTCCCACACTTTCCAAATCCCTCCCTTTTACTTTGACCCACATGTACATTTGGTGTCTCTACCCAAATTGGTTTGAGAAGTATATTTGCAACCTAGTTTACTGCTCCTCCATTCTTTGGCCACTGAATTAAGCTTGTGCCGTTCCAGTCTCAGCATTTGTTTCTTTATTGGATGTGCAAATCCAATTGGAAAAGGAACCTCCCTGGCAGAGACAAGGGGTCTCAGACTGGACTAGGACCCCAGCACAGGTCTAGTAGGCCAATTCCATAACAAAATCTTCTATTTCCTTCTTGTAAAGAAAATTGCAATTAGAATCAAAGCCTCTGGATGATCCATCATAACTTCCCCTTCTCAAGATTCTTCACTTAATCACATCTGCAAATTTTCTTTTGCCATATAATGTTCACAGGTTCCCAAGATTAGGACTCAGACATTTTGGAGGCCATTATTCAGGTTACCAAAGCCATAGTTTCCTGCATTTTAGATAAAGTCACATGGAAGTGAAGCCTGGATTAAAATTCAGATATTCCCATAGCTTACAATTTTTTTTTCCCTCACCCACATCTACTCTATTGCCTTAGTTCTAGGAAATGTACCACTTCCTAGACATAGGAAACCCTGCTACCTTCAGGATTCTAGAGTGCACAGATCTCCCCAAGAACACAAGATACCAATGATGAATGAAATCAAATTTAATGACAAAGAATAAAGCAAGGTTGGATATACGTCTTCCATCATCAATTATACTATAGTGAAAGACAAGTATTTTAAATTCTCTGAGATTCAATTTTCTCATTTATAAAATGGGAAAATTATATATGCCCAATAACCTCATTAGGTTATTGGAAATATAAGAAGGAAAGCTATTTGAATAAGCGAAGCACTATGATCAGGTTCAATCTTTGGGGTTTATGAATTTCTATCCAAACAGTACTGAAGGATGTGGAAGCTTCATTTTTCTGATATAGACTACATTAGACCTTGATTCTTCCTCTTTTGGGGATTGTATGAAATACTTGATTTACATTTTAACTTTTATCTGAAGCTGCAGGTATAACTGACAGAGCTTATTAGTAGACAGCAAGAAATAAATTTCACCTTCTGAAGATTTTGGCAAAAATAACAGGGACTTTTAACTATTGGGAAAAAAAAACTGAATTAAAATGTCCCTTAGAAAGAAAACTGATTTTTAATGGAACAGATGGACTATTACACTGACCACTTTCCAATCTGATTTTATCTTCCTGTTTTTTTGATTCATCCATATTGATATATTGCTCCTTATATGAGCATAATGTAATCCTGCAAGCCAGAGGAAAATTTCAGCAGTCAAATGCATTGCGAATAATTGCTACTCAACTGACATAAATCTGTTTGCAACTCCAGGATCATAAAGCAATAATGTTGGAATTGACCCCAGGAATTGCTGAGGAGTGTGTGGTAAAATGGAAGGATTACTGGTCTGGGAGCCCAGAGAAACATTTTCTAATCCATTCTGAAAATCCTGTTCTCTTCCATTTATGCTTTGTGTCTGTCATATATTTCACAGATTTTTATTTCCAATATGATCACTACAATTAGATGCTTAATTATCTCTCCTTTGACATTGGTCATCAGATCTTAACTAGAAAACTCTCTGTCAGCAGTGTGTTCTATGTGCTTCTGGACAGTTTACTTTGTTAAGATTCTGATTACTAAACAAACAAACAAAAAAACCCAAAAAAACATGTTATTCCCTTATTTAAAAATCTTCACGGGTTCCACATTACCTATCATTTGACTCAACCCATTTCTTATGTCTTATCTATCTTCCCCATCCACTCACCTCAACAACCTTCAGTTTTATCCATCCTATAATCCTTATAAGTCTCTGACACTAAATTTGTTGACTTTCTTCTTTTATTTGATTTTTTTTTTTTTCTGCACTATGCCTGTCCAAATCCTACCAGCCAAAGGAATATAGAGTAAAAGTGATATGCTATTTCTGGGTCAAGAAAATTAATAAGTGTATATACTTTTATTCTCTTTTTCTCTTCAGCTTCCTTGAAACACAGACATTATTTAGTCTAATAAAAAAAACTCTGGGGCTTCCCTGGTGGCGCAGTACTTGAGAGTCCACCTGCCGATGCAGGGGACATGGGTTCGTGCCCCGGTCTGGGAAGATCCCACATGCCGTGGAGCGGCTGGTCCCGTGAGCCATGGCTGCTGAGCCTGCACATCCAGAGCCTGTGCTCCGCAATGGGAGAGGCCACAACAGTGAGAGGCCCACGTACCATGAAAAAATAAAATAAAATAAAAATCTCTAAAAAACAATAAACAAAATTCTACAACCAATTTACACTTATTGATGAAATTACTTTGAGAGAAAATATATGGCAGTTTCTACTAAAGTTGTAAAAACTCATGCTCTTTTACTCATCAATTCCACTTATGTTTGCCACTATTAGAAACAGTTTAGTGTTATTAATAATAACAACTCTGGAAACAACTTAAATATACATCAACAGTAGAATGCTTAAATAATAGTGACATAGTCATGTATTGGAGCATTACCCAACCACAAAAATGAAACAAATGAACAACAACAAAAAAAACTACAAGTAAACAAAATGACTTAGATGAATCTAACATACGTAATCTTGAACAAAACCAACCAGAAATGTGTATGAGATTTAAATAAACTTTTAAAACAGTGAAAGGTGATCAATGGAAGTAGGAGTCAAGATATTAAGTACTGAAGTGACTGAAAGATAACATGAAAGGGGCTTCTGTTTTACTGGTAACAACCATTTTTAAAGTTGGTTATATGATTATGTTTATCTAATGAAAAATTATTAACCTCAAATTTATAAGTTGCATATTTTTTTCAAATGTATATTATAATTCAGTACTATATTAGCTTGGGCTGCCATAACAAAATACCATAGACTAAATGGTTTAACCAACAGAAATAAATTTCTCAGAGTTCTAGAGATTGGGAAGTCCAAGATCAAGGTGTCAGCAAGGCAATTTCATTGAGGCTTCTTCTCTTGTCATGTCTTGTAGCAGCTGCCAACTTGCTGTGTGCCCACATGACCTCTTTTTGTGTTTGGGGTGGAAGGGGAGTAGAGAGAGAGGAAGCCATCTTTCTGGTGTTTTTCATATAAGATGCTATCTTATAATGGCAGCCACAACTTCATAGAAGCTTCACTATCATGACTGCATATAAGCCTACTTATCCTGCAAATGACCCATATCTAATACAGTAACATTAGGCATTAGGGCTTCAACAGATGAATTTTGAAGGGACATAAAAGATATTTCAGTCCATAGAAGATACCATGTTATATAAAAACAAACACAAAATAAAAACAAAACAGGAGAGACCTTCAAGATGGTGGAGGAGTAAGACGTGGAGAGCACCTTCCTCCGCACCAATACATCAAAAATACATCTACATGTGGAACAACTCCTACAGAACACCTACTGAAAGCTGACAGAAGACCTCAGACTTCTCAAAAGGCAAGAAAATCCCCACCTTCTTGGGTAAGGCAAAAGAAAAATAAATGAAAAAACATAGACAAAAGAATAGGGATGGGACCTGCATGTCTAGGATGGAGCTGTGAAGGAGGAAAACTTTCCACACACTAGGGAGCCCCTTCACTGGTGGGGATGGGGGTGGGAGAGGGGGAGCTATGCAGCCATGGAAAATAGTGTAATAACAGGGGTGCAGAGGGCAAAGGGGAGAGATTCCTGCAGAGGATTGATGTCAACCAGCACTCACCAGCCTGAGACTCTTGTCTGATCATCTGCCAGGGTGGGCAGGGGCTGAGACCTGAGGCTCAGGATTTGGGGATAAGATCCCAGGGAGAGGACTGGGGTTGGCTGCATGAAGACAGCCTGAAGGGGGCTAGTGAATCACAGCTAGCCAGGAGGGAGCCCCCAAAATTTCTGAACCTGCCCAGAGAGGCAAGAGACCATCATTTTGGGGTGTGTGAGGAGAGGGGATTCCTGCTCTGTGTGCCCACAGAAGGCAGAGCACTGCCTAAGCAAGCTCCAGAGATGGGTGTGAGCCACAGCTATCAGCTCAGACCTCAGAGATGGGCATAAAATGCTAGCACTGCCACTGCTGCCACCAAGAATCCTGTGTGCAAGTGCAGGTTACTACCCACACCCCCTGGGGAGCCAGAACAGCATGCCACTGCCAGGGTCCCATGATACAGGGACAACTTCCCCGGGAGAACACACAGCATGCCTCAGGCTGTTGCAATGCTACACTGGCCTCTGCCTCAGCAGACTCTCCCTGCATTCTAGTTATGACTACCACACCCCTCCCTCTCCCCAGCCTGAAAGAACAAGATAGCCCTAATCACTTGCTTTTTAACCCCCTCTGTCTGGGAGGAGAACAGACTCCTGAGGGTAGCCTACACACAGAGGTAGGGCCAAAATCAAAACTGAACCCCAGGAGCTGTGTGAACAAACAAGAGAAAGGGAAATTGCTCTGGGCAGCCTCAGAAGCTGCACAAACAACTTGATAAATGCTGCATCTGCGGAATACCTAATAAAACAATGAATGTTCCCAAAATTGAGGCAGTGGACTTTGGGAGCAACTGTAGACTTGGAGTTTGCTTTCTGCATATGATTTGTTTTAGCTTTTATGTTTATCTTAGTTTAGTTTTTAGTGCTTGTTATCATTGGTGGATTTGTATATTCGTTTGGTTGCTCTCTTCATTTATTTTAATTTTTTATTTTTTTATTACAATTTTTCCTTTTTCTGTTTCTATGAGTGTGTATGTGTATGTTTCTTTGTGTGATTGTGTCTGTTTAGGTTTGCTTTTACAACTTCTCCTAGGGTACTGTCTATTCCTTTTTTTTGGTTGTTTTGTTTGTTTTTTTGTTTTCTCTTTAGGAGTGTATGTGTTTGTTTCTTTGTATGATGTAGTCTGTTTAGCTTTTCTTTCACCATTTGGTTTGAGGTTCTCTCTGTTCGTATTTTTTTTTCTTCCATTTTTTCTGAGCCAGGTGGCATAGCAGGGTCTTAGTGCTCCAGCTGGGTGTCGGGCATGAGCCTCTGAGGTGGGAGAGCCGAGTCCAGGACATTGAACCACCAGACACTTCCTGGTCCCATGTAATATCAATCGACAAGAACTCCCTGAGAGATCTCCATCTCAACACGAAGACCCAACTCCATCCAACAGCCAGCAAGATCCAGTGCTCGATGTCCCATGCCAAACAAAAAACAAAACAGGAACAAAACCCCACCAATTAGCAGAAGGCTGCCCAAAGTCATACTAAGTTCAGAGACACCACAAAACACACCACCGGATGCAGCCCTGACCACAAGAACACATGCACCAATTCCCTCCACCAGGAAGCCCACGCAAGTAACTGAACCAACATCACCCACTGGGGGCAGACACCAAAAAAAAAAAAAAAAAAAAAGGGAACTACGAACCTGCAGCCTGTGCAAAGGACCCCAAATACAGTAAGTTAAACAAAATGAGAAGACAGAGAAATATGCAGCAGATGAAGGAGCAAGGTAAAAACCAATGAGACCAAACAAATGAATAGGAAATACACAGTCTACCTGAAAAAGAATTCAGAGTAATGACACTAAAGATAATCCAAAATCTCAGAAAATGAATGGAGAAAATACAAGAAACGTTTCACAAGGACTTAGAAGAACTACAGAGGAAACAAACAATGATGAACAACACAATAAATGAAATTAAAAATTATCTAGAAGGAATCAATAGCAGAATAATTGAGGCAGAATAATGGATAAGTGACCTGGAAGATAAAATAGTGGAAATAAATGCCACAGAGCAGAATAAACAGAAAAGAATGAAAAGGATAGTCTCAGAGACCTCTGGGACAACATTAAATGCAACAACATTCACATTATAAGGGCCCCAGAAGGAGGAGAGAAAAAGAAAGAGTCTGAGAAAATATTTGAAGAGATTATACTCAAAAACTTCACTAACATAGGAAAGGAAAGAATCAGTCAAGTCCAGGAAGTACAGAGAGTCCTGTACAGGATAAATCCAAGGAGAAACATGCCAAGATGCATATTAATCAAACTATCAAAAATTAAATACAGAGATAAAATATTAAAAGCAGCAACAGAAAAGCAACAAATAATATACAAGGGAATCCCCATAAGGTTAACAGCTGATATTTCAACAGAAACTCTTCAAGCCAGAAAGGAGTGTGAGGACTATTTAAAGTGATGAAAGGGAAAAGCCTACAACCAAGATTACTCTACCCAGCAAGGATCTTGTTTAGATTCAACAAAGGAATTAAAAGCTTTACAGAAAAACAAAAGTTTAGAGAATTGCACACCACAAAACCAGCTTTACAACAAATACTAAAGGAACTTCTCTAGGGAGGAAACACAAGAGAAAGAAAAGACCTATAATAACAAACCCAAAACAATTAAGAAAATGGTAATAGGGACATACATATAGATAATTACCTTAAATGTAAATGGACTGAATGCTCCAACCAAAAGACATAGACTGGCTGAATGAATACAAAAACAAGACCCATATATATGCTGTCTACAAGAGACCCACTTCAGACCTAGGGACACAGACAGACAGAAAGTGAGGGGATGGAAAAAATATTCCATGCAAATGGAAATCAGAAGAAAGCTGGAGAAGCAGTTCTCATATCAGACAAAATAGACTTTAAAATAAAGAATATTACAAGAGACAAAAAGGACACTACATAATGATCAAGGGATCAATCCAAGAAGAAGATATAACAATTGTAAATATTTATGCATCCAACATGGGAGCACCACAATACAGAAGGCAAGTGTTAACAGACATAAAAGAGGAAATTGACAGTAACACAATAATAGTAGGGGACTTCAACACCCCACTTTCACCAACGGACAGATCATCCAAAATGAAAATAAATAAGGAAACACAGCTTTAAATGACATTTTAGGGCAGATGGACTTAATTGATATTTATAGGACATTCCATTCAAAAACAACAGAATATGCTTTCTTCTCAAGTGTTCATGAAGCATTCTCCAGGAGAGATCATATCTTGGGTCACAAATGAAGTTTTGGTAAATTTAAGAAAATTGGAATCATATCAAGTATCTTTTTGGACCACAGTACTATGAGACTAGATATCAATTACAGGAAAAAAAAATGTAAAAGATACAAACACATGGAGGATAAACAATATGTTACTAAATAACCAAGAGATCATAGAAGAAATAAAGAGGAAATCAAAAAATACCTAGAAATAAATGCCAATGAAAACACGATGACCCAAAACCTATGGGATGCAGCAAAAGCAGTTCTCAGAGGGAAGTTTATAGTAATAAAATCCTACCTCAAGAAACAAGAAAAATCTCAAATAAATAACCTAACCTTAAAACTAAACCAATTAGAGAAAGAAGAAGAAGAATAACAACAACAACAACAACAAAAACAAAATTAGCAGAAGGAAAGAAATCATAAAGATCATATCAGAAATAAATGAAAAAGTAATGAAGGAAATGATAGCAAAGATCAATAAGACTAAATGCTGTTTCTTTGAACAGATAAACAAAATTGATAAATCATTAGCCAGACTCATCAAGAAAAAATGGGAGAAGACACAGCTCAACAGAATTAGAAATGAAAATGGAGAAGTAACAACTGACACTGCAGAAATGTAAAGGATCATGAGAGATCACTACAAGCAATGATATGCCAATAAAATGGACAACCTGGAAGAAATGGACAAATTCTTAGAAAGGTATAACCTTCCAAGACTGAACTAGGAAGAAATAGAAAATATGAACAGACCAATCACAAGTAATGAAATTGAAACTGTGATTAAAAATCGTCCAACAAACAAAAGCTCAGGACCAGATGGCTTCACAGGTGAATTCTATCAAACATTTAGAGAAGAGCTAACACCTATCCTTCTCAAACTCTTCCAAAATATAGCAGAGGGAGGGATTAGGTATCACCCTGATACCTAAATCAGACAAAGATGTCACAAAAAAAGAAAACTACAAGGCCAATATCACTGATAAACATAGATGAAAAATTCCTCAACAAAATACTAGCAAACAGAATCCAGCAGCACATTAAAATTATCATACACCATGAACAAGTGAGCTTTATCCCAGGAATGCAAGGATTCTTCAATATACACAAATCAATCAATGTCGTCCACTTCCTAACCAACCCTATCTCACAGTTTTGTTAGTAAACAAGCTGCCTTCTGGAATTATAATTCTACCCTGAGTTTCTGACAACTGGAGGAGATGACTTAATTCTGCATAAGTCTTGCCAATTCTCTCACCTAAGACCATGCTTTTATATCCTCCAGCCACAGACTGGAGCCCTGTTACAAACGAAAGCTTGGTCACTACTGTACAATCAAATCAGTAACCAGCCAAAGCAAAACAGCTTGCCTTCCACCTCCCAGTCCCCACAATCCACCTTTTGGATAATCTCCTCCAAATTTCAGCCTCCATTCATGTCTGTTTCCCTAGGCCTGGTATTTATTTTTCCAGTTCCCTTTTGGCCAGTGTTATTCAGGGCCAAACTTGCCAGGCATTCAAGGTCATATACATTATGATTCATTTTTAATATTTCCCACTCAATTTCTCCTTTTTCTGCACTTCTCAACTCTTTTGCTGTGCATTTCTTGGAACTTTTCAAAGGAGAGTTAGAACCTCCTTAGGATATTTATCATTTAAATTAAAGAGGAGAAAGGGAGATTAGTAAGATCAAAACAAAGATAAGAAAATACTAATTTTAAAAGAGAATAGAGTATAAATGGAAGAAGTACAAGGGTGGAAAGCAAGAATACTCAAATTTGGACAAGTTATTTTACTGCCCAGGGCCAGAGCTGGAAATGGTGAAAGGCATAACCAGATGATTTACAGGAACTCCTCTGACGTGTAATATTCACTGAGTCTCTGAGCTGAGATGTAAAGGAGTATGGGTGCAAGATCTTGTATGTCCCCAGATTAGAAGAGTTTTAGTAGCCAGACTTGGATGTGAAAGGAAGTAGAGGCTGTAACATTTATTTCATTTATCTTCAGATTAATCAAACTGCTATTATCAAACTAATTGTTAAGCAAATAATTTAGATACTTTGAGAATGAAAGGTGTTATTTAACAATGAAATTGCTTTCTTAAGTTCTATTTAATGGCATCTTAAAGACAAAAGTTATCATTAAATAATTCTTTTTATTCTCTGGAAAGGTAATGGATTATATTATACTAACTTTCTGAATGTCATGGTCATAATAAAATGTATTAAAGAGATTGTTTAGTAAAAATTATTTCTCAATAAAAATAATGGATAAAAGGTAAACTTATAATGATGCTTACAAATAATCAAAATTCTAAAAGATGAAAGAAGGAAAGACATGCTCCTTATTTTTATTTACTCTTCCCATTCATCTCTTACTTTTATTTCTCCTCTTCCTCCTACTTCTTTTCTCTCATAAATCAACTTTATCTTACTAGTGCTAAAATAGACCAAACATTGGAAAATGAAAGAAATTTTCTGTGTTAATTCTGTCTCATATTTTGGTGCTAACAATCTTACATTTGGTGCGAAATCAGTAAAAGATTAGTAAAACAAAATACATTATCATCATCATCATCTTTATCATCATTATCCCTGATGCTGACAAGGGTGATGTAAAATAAACGGAGTAAGAAAATTGGTACAACTTTTATGAAAAGCCTTTTGATGATATATGTTAATAGAATAATAGAAGCTTAGTCCATTTAGACCCAGCAACTATATTTCTGAACCTCTATCTGAAAGAAATAATCCTAAATATAAAAATATCATTACGTTAAAAAAATTAACATAGTTATTTATAATATCAATCAACTTGAAACAATTAAATGACCAACAAAATTGGAATGTTTAAACAAATTATAGTATATATACTCAATGAAATTTTATACAAGATTTAAACTGAATGCCCATGAAGAGGATGTCATAAATTATAAGCATTTCCCTTATTAAGGGAAACAGCCGGATAACAACTGTATATAAAGTTTAATTATAATCATGTTTAAATTGTTCATAAAAATGACTCTAAATAAATATATTTCCATTGCAGAATTTAGACTCTGGGAGAGTTCTTCCCCTTCCCATATATTTCTGTTTTACAAATTATATTTCATGACTCTGAATTGATTTTTATAATGAAATAAAAATAAGCATAGTTTTGGAGGAAGTCATTTTGGAAATTTTGGAAGCCAATGACTTTTAGTTAACCCACATTTATATATCATGCTATGAACAAACAACGAATGTGCCAGGCACTCTGCTAAATATGTAGGGAAAGCAGAAATGTTGGAAACAGCCTCCCTGTCCTCAACGACTCAATGTCAAGAGTGGGACTCACGTGTGGACCTGATTAAATATAAAGTGATTTCATTTCTGAAGGGGTCCACAAGATAAATGTAAACTAAGTTCTTTGAGGTCACAAGGAAAGAAAATGGTAGTTCTAAGAAGTTGACTGAGGAATGGAGATAGTTGTGAAATTTGAGATAGCATTTGTATGAGGGGTACCGGTTCCACTGTGTGACCTGGGAAAGTCAGTTCTGGAGGGAAGTATTTCACAGGTGAAGTCCCAGGAAAGATGTTGGGGCTACATTCAGGGAAAACAGGATGGATTCATTTATGGGAAGCATTCTCAGGAAGTACTAGTCTCGATGACAGTTGGAGAAGGTGTGCCACAGTAGGAAAAGTTTGGGTATGGGTTAAGAACACAAATAGGCTACCTTAAAGGGAAGTAGAACGTTTAACTGGAGGAGGAAAGGGGATGAGAGATAGCTTCCTTTGTAATACACATTATGGATGCTTTTCTCTAAGGTACCTGCATACTTTGGCTACTTAGAGTCTTCTCCCACTGGGAAAGGCTGAGAAGAAAGGCATGTGGATGGAGAGAAAAGAGTTATTATAGATGGGACTCATTTCTGGTCAATCAGATGTATGCAAATATATTGTGTGGAATTTGCATTAAAGCTGTGTTAACAGGAAGATGATTTACCTGAGAAGAGGTTCCATTTTTCTTTCCCCCTACCGCTTGCTACATGGAATGGAAACATGGTAGCAGGTGTTCTAACATGAATTTTGTGAAGCAACTTTGAGTGTGGAAACCAGAGAATAAAGAAAAGAAAAGGATGGGCTTCCCTGGTGGTGCAGTGGTTGGGAGTCCGCCTGCCAATGCAGGGGACACGGGTTTGTGCCTTGGTCCGGGAAGATCCCACATGCCACGGAGCGACTGGGCCCGTGGGCCATGGCCGCTGTGCCTGCACATCTGGAGCCTGTGCTCCGCAACGGAAGAGGCCACAGCAGTGAAAGGCCCACGTACCACAAAAAAAAAAAAAAAAAAAAAAGTAAAGAAAAGGATGAAAGCTACCATACCAGCCTTAAGCTTCTCATCTCTCAGATTTCTTTTATGGAAGAGAAAGGGTGGCTTCCAGAAGCTACTGCTATTTGAGTGTCCCATTCTGTTATATGGAGATAAAGTAAATCCTAAGTAACAAAAGCTAATATGTATTTACTGAGTTAAAGTTTGTTTTAGGCAGAGCAATAAGATATACATACTTATATAAAATACATAGTTATAGAGTGTATAACTATATATTATATATTTTTATATTTTTTACTTTAATCTTCATAATATTAATCCTTACAATAACACAGTGATGTATATATGAATTCTGCCGTTATATAGAGTAAAACTATAGAGAAAAAGAAAGGCTGAACAATGTGCTCAAGATCAAATTGTATATGAGTAGTATGAATAAAAAGCAAGTCTCTGTCTCAGTGTTAACAAAACTATGGTCTTTACACAACATATGTGCGATTTCTAATTTGCACACATGCTATGCATTCTGTATTTTCTATTTCAGATCTTTTTGATGATTATTGGTAAGATTCAAGCCAACTGTCTTTTTCCTTTGTAATTGGCTTTTTAGTTTATTTTAAGTAAATAATAATCATGATCATATTCATAATAATAAAAGCATAAGCAATGTCACCTTCTAATGATGCATTTTTACTCAAGTTTGGCAGAAACAGGTCATATGGCTACTTCTAATTTCAAAAGGGGCAGGAAAGAACAAGTCTTTCAGATGTCTGGGAAGAGAGGAAAGACTGAAGAATTTACATACAGTCCTGAGGACTAATCAAGACTTTTGATATACTAGCAAATCAGTTTCATAAACAGTTGTACCAATTTATGCTCCAAAAAACAATTTTAGTGAATGCCTCTTCTTTACTCTTGTCCAGTAATTCTGTGATTTCCAACTCAATAGGCAAATCATGATGTTTCACTGTTATTTTTGATTAATTTTCATGTCTTTGATGATTATTAAGTTGGAATATTATCTTTGAAAGGCATTTGTGTTTTGCTTTCAGAAGTGTAATTTTTCATGTTCTTTAGGTATTTTTTACCTTCTTCTTTCTATAACATGGCTGTTGAGAATGCAGACCCTGTTGAGAAGTCAGACCACCTAAGTTTGAATCCTTACGTGGACACTGTACAATATTAGGTAAGTTTCTTAAATACACTAAACCTCCTATATAAATATGTAATATGAATATATTATACATAAACATATTGTAGTATTTATTTTATGTATTATATATAGTATTATATTGTATATGATATATAAATATGTAATATATCATACAGTATTACATATACCTAATCTGTTTATATTATACATAATATTTAATTACTTATGTTTATATTTTATATTTATATATATAAATTTTTTCTCCTTAATTCAATTTTATATGTATATAAAATTGAGATTTCACATCCTATGTATCCTATGTATCCTATGTCTATGTATTCAACTGCTCTCACATAATGGTAATTTTTTGTCATTTTATTCACATAAGTACTGTACAGCCTTTCTAAAGTTTGATTCTAAGTATATTAATATGTTTATGATGTTTTGATAAGGTATTTTTCTATTTTGTTTTCTATTTTTATTGTCAGCATATAAGAAAGCAAATATTTATATGCCATCATCTAAACATCTGAGTGAACAATTGTTATTCTTAATTTTTTGAAAGTTAATTATCTTTGTTTTCCTAGGCAAGCATCATAGCATCTATAAGATAGTAAATTATAATTTTGCCTCTACATTTGTACTACTTTACTCTACTTTTCTTTTTCCTAAAATAATTTCCAGGATAATATAACTACTTGCAATGTCATTTTAAATCTTCTATAGCTTTGTTTCACCAAATCCTTGCATTTTGAAATCTTTTCTCTGACACCTGTCCTTTATGTCTGTGTCCATCTTAAATAGTCATTGTTTTAACTTATAAATAAATGCACTCTTTGATTTCCTTAAAAGCACAAAGTTTATTTTTTCCAATGTTATATTTGTTTTCTATACTAAGATTGAAATAAATTTATTCGAATCTATTTGAAGATAGTTGCAGGAGGAAGAACCTCTCCCTCTACTGGTCTCTCTGCCTTTACCTCCTGCAGACAAAAGGCAGAACAGGTATTTCTGGTTCTTCTGTTCTGACCACCCTTCCCCCACTTTCCAGGTCTCCGTTAAAAGAGTCAGGAATAATATCAGAGTTTGGTTTGCCCAGAGATCAAGAGAGTAGTTCAGCCCTCCACATGCTATAGGGAAAACAAAACAAAACAAAAAAGCATTCTTTTTCTCACTTCCATATCATAACTATGAGGAAAGATGTGGTCCTTGAAGTCTACATCCTCCTGACAAGACTACCACACATTGAAGCCTCACCTCCACTTTCTAACTTGGAGTCACCTTGGCTTATCTCCTGTTCCTCTTTTCCAGATCAAGTCAGTCTCCAAAAACAGCCCAAGATGCCCTGATATTCCCTTAACCCAAGTGTCAGATGGCTTATTGGTGAGTGGAGCAAATAACTTTGCCAACACTTCACTTTCCTCTCCTCTGATTTATTTCCATTCCCATCACTCATCACCTACTGGCAAGTCATATATATGATTTATGTTGTTGGTCTCTCTCCAGTAGACCAGGCGCCCCACCAGGAGAGAGATATTTGTCTATTTGGGTCATCACTGTATCCTCATGATCTAGAAAAGTACCAGCTGCATAGTAGAAATGTAATAAATATTTGCCAGTTGTTGAATAAATCAATTAATGAATCCATCTCTCATTCTCTCCTTTAACTTTTCATATTGTTTTTAGTGTGGTGTAGTTTGTACCTTATTTTCCATTTACACTTTAATGAAGTCATGTTTATTTTGAACAATTATGAAAATATACTGTGAGTATTTTTCTTTGGGTTCCCTTCATGTTTATCTGGATGGCCTATGAATCTTGTTTTAGATCTAAGGGAATTTGCAGGGTGAATCTTTTCTTAACTTAGACCTTCCATGATCTGGCAGGACATGAGAGGGAGACCACACAATGGTCAGGTTCAGCAGGGAATTAGACTTCTCTCAGTAGATTCTATTTCAATTTATCATCATTGTTGCTGTCAAGACAATGTCAACAAATGAGGTCATGAGTCTACTTGTGGATTTCTGTTCATCTTAGTCTTTTTACAGGAACATATATTCTGTCTTCTGCATCGTTCTTACGCTTACTACAGCTCATAGAAGTGTTCAACCCTATTGGGAGTTTCTCATCCAATTCAGTGTCCTTCCAATACATGAAAAGCTGTATTGAAAGGAGCTTTAAACTTTCTACTTAGTGTCTCCATGAATGAATTTCCAGACTGAAAATAAGAGGGCCGCAGTTTCATGATTTCAGTCATTCAGGAGGGTCTTGCTTACCTGGTCTGTTAATTTAGTTTCAGCAAAGAGTTTTCAAATTATATATTTATTCTTCCTTCTTTCTCAGGCTTTTAACCTGAGGCTCTACTTTCTACTGTCCCAGGTCTTAGGTAGCACAATGGAATGGGAGAATCCAAACCCCAGCACACTCAGGAACACTGAAGAATGTCATTTCTCAGTCTCTGCAACGATCTTGCTTTTTGTGAGTAACTTTGGCTCTTTTAGCTGATCATAAAAATAATAAATTAAAATGAAGAGATTCCAAAAATCATTCTCTTTTATTTAACTTTGTCCATAACCAGACACATATACAGTAAGTCTGCTACATACAAATGAGTTCTGTTCCGAGAGCATGTCGTAAGTCCAATTTATTCATAAGTCTAACAAAGTTAGCCTAGGTACCCAACTAATACAGTCAGCTATATAGTACTGTACTGTAATAAGTTTATAATACTTTCCACACAAATAATACATAAAAAACAAACAAAAAATAAACATTTTTAATCTTACAGTACAGTACCTTGAAAAGTACAGTAGTACCAGGTACACCACTGCTGCTTTTACACTTGCTTCTGGACATCCTGGGCCTGAAATAAAGACACTGTACTACTGTACTCTATACAGTACTGTACGGTAAAGTACACAAAAGTACAACCACTTGTAGAGGATACACGTAAGTGACAATGTACCTCAGACATGTGAACTAACTTACGTGATTGGACATGTGAACACACGCTTGCATCCTTGCAAGTTCACAATTTGAAGGTTCATCTGTAGGAGAGTTACTGTATTTTAAATGTACAATGAATTAGCTTGTTATATGAAGAATTTACTCCAATGGAGAATGCCAACTGTAAGAATACATTTTTACATTTTATTTTCTTTTACTTTGCCTAAACACACAAGGACTTGTTCTGTGTGAGTGTGTGTGTGTGTGTGTGTGTGTGTGTGTGTGTGTGCCTGGGTGTTTGTTTATATGTATTATCTTCTCATCTGATATGACAGATTCTAGTCCATGACTTTTTTGAAAGTGCTAAAAGAAATCATGTACCAGGTCTCTGCAGATAATCATATTCATTCAAGTTACCTTGGTGATTTGACTTTTTAAAGTGTATTGCTGAAACAATATAAATTCACTGATTTGCATGACAAATAAATTACCAGTTTGAAGTGTTGAATGCCTAAAGAAATTTAATCATGGTGTTTCAGATAAATTATAGTTACAGTGTGATTTCTGTTTATAAAGTAACTTATAATTTCTGTTCAGTTCAACAAATTTGCTGAGTATTTACCCTGCGCCCAACACTTCGTTTTCTGTGGGAGACAATGAGGAAGAAGAGACAGTCCTTTGCCCTAAGAAACACACAATCTGTTGTATTCAGAGGGGTAAATGACTTTTTTGGCTTCTTCTTCACTAAGGTGTATGTGTCAAGGGTCACAGGAAAGATTCTGCAACAAACATCTTCAGATCATGAGATTTCATCAGGTCCTGAGATTTCTTCAGGTCTATGGTTTCCTCTGTTGGCTTGAAATTTTTTGTACCTATTGTATTTCCCCGATTTTTGTCTGTCTACCTCATACATCAGTTTTTCTCATTTCCTAATCAAGGTATAGTCTATATTTCTGAGCACTGAGGTTTGCAGTAGAGATGAATGGTAAGTAACACAGACAGAAGTTCAATCTTCCTGGAATTAGAGTCTCATCATGGAATGACATGGCCAGAGTATATGATTTCTTTACCTAGAGTGATGGTGGTGATGACAGTTCATTTTTCTGGCACTTGTATGCCAAAGCTCATCTTAGGAAAAAGAGATATTATGCTATTTAAATAATCCATAACTAGTTAAATTCTAAACTACAGCCTTGGGCACTGATAGTATAAATGCAGAAAATCCAAAAGTAGTATCAGCATAATTTCATGACTGATAGGGTGTGGAGTATGAAGGAGATGGAGAGATATACACTATCTGGAGGAGTTTTGTCTTAATTTCCTTGGTAAATGTGGATCCTATTACCTAAAGTAGGGAATAAAGGAAACAAAGTGGGGATGGGGCATGATTTAGGGAGAGTATAAGCCATTTTAATTATGTTAAATTTGAGTTATTAGACGGTCATTTAAATAGTTCTATTAAAGAGAGAGTTATATTTAGAAAAGTTTAAATCTCAAAGAGAAAATCAAAGTCATAGATGAATGAGTAGACTTCATCTGCATTTAGCTACCAATTCTGCCAAACAGTGGTTTAAGAAAAGTATGTGAAGTGTAAACCATTATCATTAGTCCTGTTATTTCAGATGAGGACTAAAATGGAATGAAGTTTGTGTTGCTTACAAAATTTGTGAGTTGAAACCTAATCTACGTGATGGCTTTTGACGATGTGCCTTCAGGAGGTGATTAGCTCATGAAGATAGATCCTCATGAATGGGATTAGTGTCCTTATAAAAGAGATCCCAATATTTACAAATGAATCAACAGACAAAGGATTAATCTCCAAAATATATAGACAGCTCATGCAGTTCAATATTAAAAGAACAAACAACCCAATCCAAAAATGGGCAGAAGACCTAAATAGACATTTCTCCAAAGAAGACATACAGATGGCCAATAAGCACATGAAAAGCTGCTCAACATCACTAATTATTAGAGAAATGCAATTCAAAACTACAACGAGGTATCACCTCACACCAGTTAGAATGGGCATCATCAGAAAATCTACAAACAACAAATGCTGGAGAGGGTGTGGAGAAAAAGGAACACTCTTGCACTGTTGGTGGGAATGTAAATTGATACAGCCACTATGGAGAACAGTATGGATGTTCCTTAAACAACTAAAATAGAATTACCACATGACCCAGCAATCCCACTTATGGGTATATACCCAGAGAAAACCATAATTCAAAAAGACACATGCACCCTAATGTTCATTCAGCACTATTTACAATAGCTAGGTCATGGAAGCTACCTAAATGCCCATCGACAGATGAACGGATAAAGAAGATGTTGTACAATGGAATATTACTCAGCCTTAACAAGGAACAAAATTGGGTCATTTGTAGAGATGTGGATGGATCTAGAGACTGTCATACAGAGTGAAGTAAGTCAGAAAGAGAAAAACAAATATCGTATGTTAACACAAAAATGTGGAACCTAGAAAAATGGTACAGATGAACCGCTTTGCAGTGCAGAAATAGAGACACAGATGTAGAGAACAAACGTATGGACATCAAGGGGGGAAAATGGTGGGGGGTGTTGGTGGGGTGGGATGAATTGGGAGATTGAGATTGACATATATACACTAATATGTATAAAATAGATAACTAATAAGAACCTGCTGTATAAAAAATAAATAAAATAAAATTCAAAAACAAAAAACAAAAAAAGAGACCCAGAGAGCTTCCTCAGCCTTTTCTGCCATGTGAGACTACAGCAAGGAAATAGCCATCAAAGAACCATGAAGTAAGTCCTCACCAGACATCAAATTTGCCAATGTCTCAATCTTGGATTTCCTAGAATCTAGAACTGTGAGAAATACATCTTTATTGCTTAAGCCACTTAGTTTATGATATTTTTATTAGAGCATCCTGAATGGACAAAGACAAAAACACTAATGTCCAAAATAATTGACTTGACTGCAGTCATGTAGCAAATTAGCACTACAGCTCAGATCCGTTATTATTTTTTTTTTACTATATTATTGCTAATTTTGAAAGAGCACCTGAAAGAGGATGATGATGATGATGATAGACAGATAGATAGATAGATAGATAGCTCCATCATATTCCTTGAAAAATTACTATGTGACAGACTATAATAAATTTTTATATGTATTATCTTATATTCACAACACTGCTAGAAGTAAGTCAATTTTTTATATACATTTTACAGAAGAGAACACTGAAATCCAGAGAAGCTAAGAAATGGATCAGTCAGAATGCTAACCCTGACTTATCTAACAATAAAGGCATTCTTCCTCTGACACCTACACCATATTCTTCTGCCTTTCATCTGTCCATCTACTCATCCATTCATCTACACAACATATAGACTAACCAACCAAACAATATTGTTAAATGCATTTTCTCTATGGGTTATTGTCCTTAAATAACCCATGGCATAACATAGAAAACTGAAAAATTAGAAATTATTTTATAGTTTGCTATTAAGCTGTTTCCAGGAAATTACTAGAATATTCAGGATGGAATGCAGACCAGTATTACTACTACTGTTATTAGCAATGAAATGTTTCTTTTGTAATTAATAATCACATAAAAAAAAGAAAAAACATAATAATCACATAAATATTTCAGTTCAACAAAAAGTCAATAAGGAACTTATCACTTACATTATCAATGATTCTCTTCAATTAACAAATTTGTACCAGGACATGATAAAACATGCATGTCCTCTTGGAAGGAAGTTTTAAAGAAAGATGTAATATTTAGGTGATTGGTTTTTGATTTATTATTATGTAAAAATGTAATAGACTTGCTCCCTCTTGTGATGATTACTGTGACTATCCTACTCATTGGAATAGTCCATTTTAACCCTGGGTTCTTGGATGCAGAAATTCTCTGTTTCACTGGGGGCCTTCTACTTCAGGGTTATGATAGTCAATATTTCGCTAAGCATTCATTTGTTCTATCCCCCCTTATTTTTTTGATATTTTCTTCTTAGAAGCATTTTCAAATATTGACATCAGTTCTAAATGGTGAGGCACAATTAGACATTTAGTGCTGCTAAAGACTCTAGGACAGTAAGGTCAAGGACCAAAGTACTATATTCCTCTTGATATCTCCTAGTACCATATGTAGAAACTTGTACTACAAAGGAAACCCCATCTCTGAGCTGTCACTCCTGAAGGAATAGCAGTGAAGCTCAAGGTAAGGGATAACCAGCATCCTCCTGTGAGAAGGGCCTTGGCAAAGTGCCAGGGGCTATTAGCTTCACGTCTGGAGTCTGGCCAGTATTAAATTCAAGCTGGGAGGCAAACTAGGATCAGAATCCAAAAGGAAAGGTCTGCAAGAGAGAACCAGTAAGCACAAAGTATAGCTTCGGGGAAATTTGATCTACATTACCATGCTAGAGCTCAGACTCTTTTGAAAATTTAGATACTTATCCCCAAGGGAGTTCTCCACTTAGTTTTAAGGACATAGTACTCTAAGTCAGCTACCTGACTGTAAGTTATTTGTTTCTATATCTACGGTGTGATACTATTTTAATGATTTTCATGCTGTAATCAAGAGACTACAATATATTCACCAAAATAAGATGTGCTCTGTTATGAGATCCCCTAGGAGGCAAACAGAGTGCTTGGTTATGCTGTACAATTTGTAGCATTTATTGAGCACCTACTCTGTTCCAAGTACTTTCTATACTTGATTTCATGCAATTCTTACTGCAGAATCTAGATACTAGATATTATTAGACTCATTTTTACCGATACGGAATCCAAGGCCTAGAGGCAGCTTAAACCACTTGCAATGGTCCAGAAATAATAAATGGTGAAACCAATATTCAAAGTAGTCTTGCTGTTTATCACTATTATGCATTACAAAACTGTTTTCATGGTTCAAATTTATTTTACAATACCTCTCACAAAGCCAGGTGAGACAAGAGTACTGGTCCCCAAAAATAACAAAATCAGGCAAATAAAAACATTACACTTCTTGGTGTACTAGAAATCATATTACCCTTCTTTGATCCCTCACCTGATTTATAACATTTGGCTAGAGATTACTTTTGGTGAAGTTCTGAAATTAAAATTAAAATAGAATCAGTCCCCCAAAGTTAATAATTTCTCATTGTAAGAAATATTTTAAAGCATGCTGTACACCCTATGAGGATACTAAAAAGTTTTGAGTAATGATAGCCTATTTAACCTTGTACTGTTACTGCTGTTGATAATAATAACTAATGTCTATTATTAATTTACAGTGTTTAAAATGTTTTTTTTTTTTGCTTCACAAAATCAAGTAAACTCTCAAGGGTCTACTTTGAAGATGAGTCATTCGAACATCTAAATTAGAATAATACATCATCTCAAATGAATCAAATACATAAATATAAAAATAAGTACATAATGATTTCATATTAAGGGAAACGATGCATCTTAAAACCCTTTGTAAACTCTAAAGTTCTACACCAGTGTAGGAACAATTATTAATCTTATAATAAGTCAAATGTTTTCTTAGGGAAAGGATTCACTCAACAATGTCTGGATAGGTGGCAGCTTAGCCTCTAGGGATATGGAATCTCAGTGCCCTTTGAAGCAGCTCCCTCCTTTACAAACATCTTCCAAGTAGTGAGAGAAAGTACTTCCCCATATTAGGTCCAAATCTATTTTGATATATGTTATGGTTTTAGCAAACTAATAAATACTACCCATTGTTTCTGGAGTTTGGAAATATTGAGCACTAGAAAAAAAATGGTGATAAAGCTACTAGCTTTGTGATTGATAAGGAGAATTAGAAAATGCTGCTTGACCCATTGCCACAACTAAATTCTCTAATATGTTCTCCTCTGCTAAATAGAACCTTGCCCAAAAAGCTACAGTTTTTCAGGCATGTTTACCTCATGGATCAGTAGAGAAACATGTGTCACTTGAGGATTAGCCACTCAAAAAGAGAGCAAGGAAGGGATGGAGATACAAATACTCTCTCTCCATCCATACCAAGATAAATCACTTACAGGAAAAGTAACAAGGGAAGCCTTTGAAAGAAGAAGAGAAAGCCTATTGCACCTACTAGAGAGTGGACGATTTATGGAAATCATCCATATGGAAACAGGAGGAAGAAAAGGTAAGAGCTTCTTTGTAACTTAATTTCCCAGGTTTAGCTCCTTAGACTGTTAATCTTATCAATTGATTCTATGGCTGACCAGACATGTGGCTGTCCCCATAAGGAAACTAGAACAACTGTTTTTTTAGGGCAGTCTTTCATGTTCATTCATGAGTCTTTTCTCTCACTTCCAAGCATTGTTCCTTTTTTTCTTTTGAGAACAACTGGTGGACAGTTTATCCTTTCTCACTTCACCAAGGCTAGATAGGACAGAACAGTAATTTGAATTAATCCTAAAACTCTATTGTACCCAAGGCCCAAAATTAATCTCTCATTCTTTGATGCACAGCTACTCTGTACAACATATAATGCTTCAGTGGTTAAATGGTAACTTCATATGGCAGCTTAAAAGTACTCATTAAGTACAATATTCTCAACACAAAATACTCCCAATTTGCATGTGAACACCTTCCCACTATCAAATCCCCACAGAAGACATAAAGCTTGAATATTCCATGTTGTTTCTCTTTCAGGTTAAATTAACAATACCATGCTTTATCCATTCTTCATTCTGGTCCAGTCTTACTCAGAATCTCAGAATGGGTGTAGCTGCCTCTCAATGTCCAAAGGTGAATTAATTCCACATCGGCTCTCTCTTGTAGCTCACTTTTAACAGTTCAGATGTTAATAGGACAATATAGACCTCCTCATTGCCAGTCCTACACTTTCTACAAGCAAAGACAGAATGCTATCCATTCCCAACACTGTTTCGTGTATTCATTCATTTTCTTATTTCACAAATATTTATTTATAGCCTACTCTGTGACAGATACTATGCCAGAAGTTAGGGACACAGCAATGAACAAAACAGACAGAAATTCCTTCACTCATGGAACTTACATTTAATTGGGAAAGGTAGAAAACTTTAAGATATATAAGCAACATATATGTGGATTTGCCAAGAAGACAAAAGGTACAAAACTGGGGAAAAGTCAGAAAATATATTGGAGGTGGGGTGACATTTAAAATAAATTAGCCAGGGCATGCCTCATACCTCCATATATAAAGGAAAGACAATGTGTAATTGGAGATAGATACCAAATGGATTTTCATGGATGGCTGGGAGAGGAGAGAAATAACAGTGGACAATGGAGATAAAGAGGAAAGATATAGAAATGAAATAAAATCAAGAGTCCTTCCTGGACTATAAAGATAGCATGTGGGCTTCCCTGGTGGCGCAGTGGTTGAGACTCCGCCTGCCGATGCAGGGGACACGGGTTCGTGCCCCGGTCCGGGAAGATCCCACATGCCGTGGAGCAGCTGGACCTGTGAGCCATGGCCGCTGAGCCTGCGCATCTGGAGCCAGTGCTCCGCAACGGGAGAGGCCACAACAGTGAGAGGCCCACGTACCACCCCCCCACCCCCCAAAAAATAAAAATAAAAGCATGTCACGAACTGAAAACTATCTGCATCTACTCTAAAAAAGGATTCTTAAACTCTATGAACAGTTATTCCAAGTACAATTATGCCTCAAAAGCCAGTACTTGGTGCAAAGCAGAGCCATGATGAGGGTAACAATCATGAAGCCCACTGTCAATGTTCGAGAGACTGCAAAGATGGAAAAAGTGTTGCTTTCTGTCTCACCACGATACCAGTTAGTCAGTCTGTGCTAAGCATCCGGAAACTAAAACCTGTGAACTTAAACGCTGTTCAGGAAAATCTCCTATTGAGAGGAGTGTTAATTACAACCCATGCCTACTCTCAGAGAATGACACTAGGGATATTCCTTGTTTTCTTGCAAAAGTGGTTGGCAGCTCCAACCGCCACATTGTCTAACTCTCCTTTCACATTTCAGGCTTCCAAAGTTTATTTCCCATCTGAGTCCTGGACTTCTGGTGTCTTGGCTCATCACTGAGTGTGGGCTTCTTAAGGCTGAAGCTCCTTCTCATAAGCAGCCACTTTTTGCCTCATCCCACTGTGCCTCCTGGTCCGGTCTTTGCCATGGAATCTCCCAGGAGTATGAGAAACTGTCTGCTAGGGACAATTTTGTTCTTGTCACCATATTTGTTTCTGTTGGGGTATCTCTCCCTACAGGATCCCTGCAGGATCCAAAACAAAAGCTGCAGGGGATGGTTATGAAGCCTGCGTCTTTAGGCACCTAAATGAGCCTATTAGTTTCGGTCATTTTTTAGCGTACCCCAGAGAGGATCAGTACCTTTGTTGTAAACTTCTCAAGACCCTGTCTTCCTTCAGTTTTTGAGCATTTCAAACTTCAAGTAACATTTTTGCTACATCTTTTGCAGCAGAATAGGGTAGGACCCTCATGTCCTATTTACATCTAGGTTTCTTTTTTCCCCATGCTCTTTTAAGGAAGGTTTGATAGTTTAGTCCAGTTTAACCATTTTTCTTTTTTTTTTCTGTTGCTTCCTTTTCTTCTCTATTATGCTAACACACCTTTATTGGATCTCAGCAGCATCTTTCCTTTTTTCCTTTCTTTTGAGGCACAGGGAGTTATCTTTGTATCATCCATTGTAGGTTGTCGTTGTAATGAGAGGTACAAAGCAAATGATTTGTGGGGCTGACAAAAAACATCATCCCAAACAATCCAATCCTCTCTCACCCTCCTAAGTAGGATAACCCCACCCTGACAGCATTCTCCTTTTAGATTAACATTGAAAAAAGACTGTTCTTGATTTGCTATTGTTCTGTGCCAGTCCCTTGGGGTGGCACTTGATCCCTGTGCCTTCCTTATAGTGTTTATCCTTTCCTGCTCACTCAAGGCAATGGGATAACTGTATACCTAACTACAACAGCTGAACGGCTTATAAAACGCTCTCAATGGCTTTGTGTAGTCAGTATCCTTCTTGATCTTTCCTTCTCAAATCAGTACAAATTTTCTGTCATCACTTCATACAGCTGTTCTGATCTATTATGGATGTTTTCCCTTTTATTGTGACACAGCTCTTAAAGGCCTTAGATATGTCCTATATCTGGTTTCCCTCTGGGGGTCTCTGCACTCTGCTCTCTGGAATGAAACCTTTTGGTTATGTATGATTGGGGGGGGTGGCGGGCGGAAACATCATCCTCTCTGATCTAGTAGCTACAAAGATGCCTGTCTCTTTCCTCAACTCCCTTCAAGGGCATTCAGCCCAAGTGAATCCTCTTTCCCTATTCATATTTGTCCAGTCTGGACTCTATGATCCAAATTTTACCTCACGAAACTGCCCCTCTTCCTGCCCAAGCATGTTGCTTTCTCTAAAGCATCTGTTATTCTCCACTGCTCCCATTGTGATAGAAAGACAGAAACATAATGATTAAGACAATTCATTTCTGAGAAAATTCAATTCCTAGAGATGGAGTGAATGTTACAGAAACAGGCCTTTTTTGTTTTGTTTTGTTTTTTCTTAATTTTTGAGAAGTCGTTTGTTTCATGGAGTTCCTCTCTACCTTTACTTATAAAGACCTATCCCTTTTTATGTATTCATTAGTAAAATCTACTGCCCTTTTGTTCATGCAGCTGTGTCTTTATCTAAAGCCATTATTCAAAGTATGCGTCCTGACTTTCTATGAAAGCAAAGGCTCTTGAGCTTATGTTGAACTTAACTGCAATGATGATGTTAAGTCACTGCCTGAGGCTCTCACAAAAAAACTCAAGCTGGAAGCAAAAATCATCTCATCTACTAAAGCCCAAAACATTCATTGAGGAGACTTAATTGGGCCCAAATCTTTCCCCTGTTACCTGCTCCCTGACTCAAACCCTACTATGTAAGTCAGATCAATGTTCACTACCATGGCCTATATGATAAGGCCCCTGGATGTGCTTATTAAGAGCCCAGGGGGCATCAATCAGGCCCTCATCTTTTAAAACATAGCTTCATGTCTGTAACTAACAGAAACTAAGGGGAGCTGTGATCCACATTCAAAAAGACTTTAGTGATCTGAACTTACTAAAGCTTAGATTTGAAAGCATCTCATCCTGGCTAAGCCAAAAACTTCAGTCTGTCTGAATTTTATGTACATAATTCTGTCCCTAATTTCTAAGATTCTGAGCCCTTGCACCCTTTTATAATAGCATCCTATGTTCTTCTACTCAAAGTAGGACCCATTTGTGAGGAATCAGAAAGAGAACTAATGTGTTATCCTTATTGCTAATAAGCTGACAGGAACACAGTCTTAGATCTACTGCCAACAGACTTTGAATTCTCCCTCTATCTGTTACTTAAACTCACCCACCCAGTCCCTGGGAGTGCTGGAAAATTCAGAACCTTACATGCTTCAGAGACTACCTTAAAAAAGAGCCTGTGTTCTTGGCTCTAATTCTATGTGTGTCCTTGGCTGGGTCACGGCGCCCAGATATTTGGTCCAACCCTATTCTGATGTTTCTGTGAGGGTATTTTTAGATGAGACTTCCAACAAAATCAAGGGTTTTGAGTAAAACAGATTACTCTCCATAATGTGAACGGACCTCATCCAATCAGTTGAAGACTTTAATAGAACAAAAAGGTTCACCTCCTCTAAGCAAACAGAACTTATTTTGCCAGCAGACTGCCTTCAGACTTCATCTGCAACATGGGCTCTTCCCATTTAGCCAGCAGACTGCTTTTGAACTAATACTGCAACTTTTGCATGAGTCTCCAGCATGTCAGCCTCCCCCATCAGATTTTGGACTCACCAAGCCTCCACAAGCACATGAGCCAATTCCTTAAAAAAAAAAAAACTTCTCTGTATAACCACATCCCATTCGTTCCCTTTCTCTGGAGAACACTGAATATTACAGGAGCCCCAGAAGGGAATGTTACTGTATTTTTTTTTTTTTCAAACTCATCATCTCACAGCTTGATGAATCTTTCTACCTCCCTCACCAATCAGGGAATGGGACAGAGAAATAGGCCAGTGGTGGTTTTCCCATGTTTTTCTCCCAGATTAGGGGGAGTATGGAAGCATGAGAAGAGGGGAATGAGCATCTTCCCAACTCCTAGAGGGACACAGATCCAGTTTAATCTTTCTTCCACTCAACTTATTTATACTTATATATATACTCACATATATTTATTTTTGCCAGTTTTAATCCTCATATACATTTATCTGCTTCCAGACTAAACAGAGAACTTTTAATCTTTTGCTTCTTTGGCTAAAATTGATTCACTTTGCATCTGAGTCACAGCCCAGGCACCAGGTGTAAGGCACCAAATGCAGACTTTGATTTGGACAAACCTGATTTCAAAACACAGGTGCTCCCATTTGTATATTCTTTGGCATTAAGGTGTAGAATCTCTCTGACTTACATACTTTCCGTATATAATCTCTAAGTAAGTTAGAATCTTTCTAATTTACTTATTTCCTCTGTTGTAGATTTGAAATAGTAGCAATCTACCTAACAGAGTTTTCATGAGAATTAAATTAGGTAATAATGTCTTACAGTGTCTAGAGCATGGTTATGAGTTATTACTGAATTTTTGAGGTTATGAACATGCCCTTATAAAAAGAAGGTTGAGGATTCCCCAAACTCTGCTTAGTCAACATGGGCGTTACTATTCTGCTAGTTTCTGAGAAAGACACTGTCAAAGATTCTTTGCTTGATCAAACTTTAGTCAGGCTCCCGAATCTTCTCCTAGGCCTATCGTTGCCCTTCCCTGTAAAATTCAGTTTTGGCAAGAACCTTAAGTCAGTTTATCAAGAATTTCTTACCCTTGGTATCTGCTCACCCTGGCCTATCTTAATCAGGACTCCTGTTAGTTTAGGTTAGCCAGAATCTCAGTAATTTTCCATTCATTGCTGCAAATTCCCACTGTCTCTGTTCTGTTCAAAAGGGAGCCCAGTTCTTTTTCCCTTTGCAACAGCCCTAAATAAAATTTTCCTTCACCACTTTAACTGCCATCTGGATCTGGTTTACTTTGACAACATTCACAAAGGGAGAAGAGGAAAACCAAAGCAAATTGCACTTTATATTTAGCAGAGCTTTTGCCTAAAATTCCAGAGTAGAGTTCTCTGATGAATTAAGCAGGAGGACGTGCCTTAAGTTGCAGCTTTCTCTCTCTCTCTCTCTCTCTCTCTCTGTCTCTCTCTGTCTCTCTCTCTTTCCCTCCTTCCCTCCATAGGCACAAACAGTACCGTTAGCTTAATTAGTTATAAGGCAGTGGAATGGAGGATATGAAAGTACCAGAGTGGAGAATAGATCAAAGGTTGAGAGAGATCAAGACAGCTGGCATACATATACTGAATTTTGGGCTACATGAGACCCTGTTTTATTAGGTCCAATGTGTCTTAAGTACACAGAGGAAGAAAACCATCATATGGGGGGTGGTGTATGTTGGTTTAATAACCACACTCACTAGAAAATGTCCCAGTCAAAGGGTGCTGACCCATCTACTTTAAAACTCCTGAATTATTGGCAAGGAGAAGGTGATGTAATGCCTGTTAGAAAGGGCACAAGTGAGAATCTTATGTATCTTGATTATCTTCTCCTTGAAACGTTATGCTTTCAATTCCTGAAAAGAATATATACACTTCTTATCTAGGTACCACTTATCCTAGGATTTTACTCAGTAATCATATCTGTAATCTCACCAATTTAGAGAATGGATATTGTATTAGGCTTTTTACGAACAACTCGTTCAAGTAAGAACATGAGGGGGCCAGCTCAGGAAATTGTAAAATCCAGGGATTGTGTGGCTTCAGGAATAAGTAGATCCAGGTGTTTGTGACACAATTAATTCTTGTCTTTTACTGTATCTTTTATCTCTACTTTCCTCTCTATGAGCCCCATTCTTTGATATTCCTGCCACGTGTCAAAGTGATGCAGTCAGCACGTCCAACCATATATAGCACTCATGGTTCCTTATGTAAGAAAAGTGAACCATTATCTTTCAACATCTGTACTACTTACTGAAGTGTCATTTACCCTGTCTAACCCATATGTTTGCTTCTTCATCTAGTATTTGGTCTGGAGTGATAGGGCCCTCTCATTGGACAGGGTGGTGAATGATTACCATGTCTTACAGATATTCCATTTGTTTGAGGAGTCTTCCTTTGTTTAGAGAGTTCCCTATATAATGAATCCAGCCTTTCCAAGATAGTACCCTGGAATGCCCTTTTCTAGCCTCTTTTGCATCCAGGGATGAGGCCGAGTACTACATTCAACCTGTCAGATTCATCCACATGAAATTAATTCAGAATAGAACAATGGGAGAGGCCATTTGGAATGCATCCATAGCATGGATAGCTGTTGCCATCACAGGATTTAGAGTTGTTTAGCCAATGTCTTAGGGTTCATTTCTGGCCATTCATCCTTAAAAATGAATGACCCTGTGACACTTTCAGATATTCTTTGTGCCACCTAATAATAAGAAATTCATTTTTCTTGCTACATTAGAAAGAATTGATTCAGATGTTTGCAATTAACTACTCTGACTGTTATAGCTGACCTGGACTGGTGGTCACCCTGCTGATCGGAAGTGGAGGTTCAGTTTGATATCCATAGTGCAACGACATGGATTGGGAAATGGTCAATTCTCCAATGAAAGCAATGCTGGACTGTCAAGAAGTCTCAGATACCCACATAAATCTGACACAATATACCAGAAGTATTCAGTTATGAAGTGATTCATTGATTTGTTAAATAATGAGAAACTCTCTGGAAATCCTCTGGTGAAAGTAACATTTCCGTACTTTCATCTTCTTCGCTGACCCTCCTCTGGCCCTTTAGGTGCAGCTAACCAGTGCAAATACTGCTGTGGCAGGTGCCTGAAACTGCCCCGATAACCAGGACCACACTCATTTAATTCCTCTCTCCCCTTCATCGCCCAACCCTGGCTCTTGAATACTAGTTCCTTTTATCAATATTTAATTGCTTTGCTTGATTCTCTTCCACTTTTAGGGGACATACTTCCTTCTTTGGCTTTTTGGGATCTTTCATAATTTGTTTGCAATTCTGCATATTTCTGTGATTTGTGCATTTTGCACAGAGGTTAAGTAAGTGTCCTGTCATTTTGGCCTCATTTGAATTTATTGCCTCTGGCGATTTACACTCTCCACCCCATAAGGGGAAGATGACTCAGACGCCTCCTGTACCATACTGGTGTCCTTATTACTACTGAAATCCCCACTGTATTTTCTATTATGGTGGGTGATCTAGACCCATTCCCTTGCCATTCTCTAAAGTATACCATTGAGCAATATATATCTATTATTCATGTTTATGGAAGATCCACCAAAGGAAATTTTCCAGTTGGCATCTTAATACAATTGGCCTTTGAGTTACTGCTGAAACCTCATCTTTTTTAGATCGATTTTCTACCAAATTTTGTATGGTTTTGTGACAGTTTTCAACTCGGCTTTTATAAGCCCAGTTAATGACGTTGCAACATCCCCTGGGGGTTCACTGGTCCCAGGTGCTCCTGTGTGGCAGATGTTAGAAAACATCTGGAAGATGTAGGGATTTGCATAGACAATAAAAACCATGTATATATGAAATAAAATAAGTGGATTTTATTGTATTTTATAACAAAGTTAAATTAATTGTTTGTGAATCAGTCTAACTCTTTAGGATGATGGGATGCATTGTGGCAAAGGAAGGTGCTAAGGGATGGCAGTGAAGAGACTCAGATTCCAGTTCCCACCTGCCTCTAAGACTGTCACCTTGAGCAGGTCCTGCCGTCCATCAGGTGCTCAGGCTCTTGATCTGCTAAATGAGGGGTGTGGATTAAATCAGGTGTCAGCAAACATATTTTAATATAAATATTTTAGGTTTCATGGGCAATATATTCTCTTTTGTGACTACTCAGTTCAGCATTTTAGTGTGAAAACAGTCATAGATAATATTTAAGTTAATGAACACTGCTGTGTTCCAATAAAACTTTAGGTACAAAACAGCTGGTAGGCCAATTTAATTCATGGGCCCTTGACTAAATGATCTCTAAATGTTCTGCATGTCTGCTCTAATTTTACCTGATCTCAAACACATATAAGATATCTGTTGGAGCACAATTCCCCACATAATTTAAAAAATGAGATTACAGTAATGGTGTTTTATTTACATTAAAGTTGTCTTTTGTGACATTTTCTATGATCCCTAGACCCTTATCCTAGTTCAATACTACTACCCCTTCGTTTTGCATGGGCACACACACGCATGCGTGCACACACAGCCTCCACACATGTGTGCACACACATGCACATACACATTTCTCCCACAAATTCAAAATGACCTGCCCTCAAACTGTTGCCACCTGAAAATCAGTTTTCTAAATGTGCTCATCACTTACAGGCAATTTTGATAAATCCTGAAGTATAGGCTGTGTCCCTGACAAGCTGACCTACTAACAACCTCATTATTTCATCAATTCAAGAAATAGTTATTAAGCACTTATATACTTGGTATTGTGCTTAGAGCTGAGGATAAAATAGTGGGCAAACCAGGTATAGTCCATACCTTCATACTCTGGAAATGTTAAATTGTCCAGAGTAATTGATTTAACATTTCAATATCACATCAATAAAGTTTACTAATGTAGTTCTAAAAATACAGGAGAATGAACCAAAAAGACATGTTTTTTCCTTAACTTACCCCCGGATGATTTTGGTCCAATTCTTTAAGTTTTATGAGCTTTACCTTTCTAAATTGTCTTTTACAGTCTTCTATACAGTATAGCTATATACATTATAGATGTACCTGCCTTAAAGGACATTTACAGAGCATAAAAGTGTTCATTCATGTAAAATGTTATCCACAAACTATAGGTTTGGAACACGTATCATGCTATTGAGTGAAGGCATTTTTTTAACCTGAATAATGTTACTTTACTTACTAAGTGCAAATTTATTTCTTTATTTTAGTAAAATGTGGGACTAAATTTCTTTATAGGCATAGGCCCTTTTATATTAAAATTGGCTTATTAATTGAGAACCAACCTCACTGTGTGCATTAGAGGAAAATAGATTTCTTGAGGATACCATTTGTACTGCAGTTACTATCACACTCACTCCTCCTTGACCTCTCTCTGCCAGATGGAGGTAAATTATGAACCAGCACTAGCAAATGCTGAAATGTGTTAACTTCAAGGATAAACCGGGCTTCCTTGGTGGTGCAGTGGTTGAGAGTCCGCCTGCCGTTGCAGGGAACACGGGTTCGTGCCCCGGTCAGGGAAGATCCCACGTGCCGTGGAGCAGCTGAGCCCATGAGCCATGGCTGCTGAGCCTGCGCGTCCAGAGCCTATGCTCCACAACGGGAGAGGCCACAACAGTGAGAGGCCCGCGGACCGCAAATAAATAAATAAATAAGAATAAAACATTAAGCTAATTCATTTGGCTAAATAATAAAAAAAAAATCATTGTCTTCAAATTTATTGATTGATCAAGCCATGTTCCTGGTACCTAATATAGATTATTACATTTTTTATTGCAAAAATGCCCTGTTTGATATTTTCTCCATTTTAAAACAGGCTCGCAGTGAAAAAGCAGATGGACCAGGATGCAATCCCATGTTAGTCTGACTTTAAAACACCTGCTCTTTCCTCAAATTATACAGTGTTCCTTCTTTCTCTCTTTTCTTCTTCAGTTTGAATCTAAATTTAGTTTTCAATAGTCTAGAACCATCCCGGAGAGCCACTGAGATAACTTGGGCTGTATTCATATGAGAATCGAAAAACCTTCCTCAGGAAGAACTCATCTTAAGGGAGAGACCAGAGGCTGGAATAGAGTTAAATACAATGAAGCAGAATCAGAGGGGTGGGATGACCTTGAGAACATTCTACTCACATAGTCCTCTGGCCAATTACCATCCTCTGTTCCTACATCTCACCTTGGGAGTTGGGGCAGGAGGTGGTGGGAGCTGAAATGCAATAAAAGATAAAGTAATTCTAAAGAAGCAAAGACTTTGGAGACGTAACAGCATAGGTGGTCAGCATTCCAGATCCACAGGGGCACTTACCCTGTGTCCTGCCTGAAGCATGTTGAGGACATATCCTGGGTACAGACAGCAATACCCTTAATATTTGGCTCAATATCAATGTTCACACTCATAAGAGGTGTCGTGACCTTGTGGACAATAGCAGGTGCACTTTCTACAGGTGCTCATTAGAATTTGCCACTTCCTATTTTCTAAGAAAGAGTGAATAATTACATAGGTAGCTGAGATAAAAAAGAAGAAACAGATCCAGAACTGTCCAATAGAAATTTGCTATGAAACCAGGTTCCCTCAGGATCATCGGTGACAGAATTTTATATAAACACAAACATACACACCTATATATGCATATGCATACTTATACACATGAGTATATACACATATATGTACACATATTATATATAATATTTCCTGTGGTTACAGTCCTCAGTTCTAGATTCCGTCTTTATTCACCATTTCAGTTTACAGGACAGTCTTTGTTGTACAAAAATAGTGGCAATTTATAGGAATTCCTTATTATTTTACATCCACTTACCATGTCCTTTATAAAATTTTATAAATGCATATAGATTAAAAATTGCAAATTACCCTAGATTACCCCCCATTCCCATTCCTAACCTCCCCAAAGTTTGCAGTATATCCTTCCAGTCCTTTGGAAAGTTAAATCTATGAATTCCTGCTTCACTGATACAAGGGTAAGTTGGACTGATTACCAGGAAGGGAAAAAAAAACTAATTTATTCTTTCTTACACGTGGTGGAACCAACCCTAGACACCCAGCTTCAAATTCTTCCCCTCAGAAAAGCACTCTGGTCTCCTGACACATACCTAGAATCAAAGATTTTTCTTCTGCAATTGAAAGGAAAAGAGAAAATAGAAAGAGCTATTTAAAGGGATCTTTGTCTCTTGCCTGCCAACCTAAAACTATACCCCACTCCCTTTCTTTACCAAACTTCCGGCTTTAATCTCTGCTCTCTATCCCAGGAGAGGCACTGAGGAATTATCTGTCCATGTATTTGTAGGGAAATGAGTAGAGTCTTTAGGAGAACAACAATGTAGTGAAATTCCACAACCAGTGTCTTGTAAAGCCAAGACTTTGGAGGCATTGTCTACACTTTCTGACCCTTTGTTTCTCTCCACTGAAATGAGGTAAGTAAATACTCCACTTGCCATGTTCATGAGGACAAGGCTTTGTACTGTTTACCTCCAGGATAGGGCCTGGCAAAGGAAGATAACCACTTAATAAAAGAAAAAAAGTAGGAGTGGGAGGGTAGGAGTTGGGAGGTTGAAATAAAGAAAAGTATGAGAAGTGTGTCCATAAAGTGGCTGTGTCTCAGTAAACCCTTTAATTAATGCCATTTCCTAGTCACTTTCTCTTCCCTTCCTACCCTAGTGAGGACGTGACCAGAATTTTCTTCTAACTAATCTCTCCTAAATGTATATATTTCATTGTTTTGTATGTTTACATCACTCTAGCTTTGCACATCCTTGGTCTTAGATGCCTAACAATGGTGTTGATGTAATAAGGAGATGTGATGTGGACCAACACTGAACACTTTATTTTACTTCCTCTCTTTATATCTCACAGGTGGTTGTGATTCATCACACAATGTTTGTGATCCATCATATACACCCTTATGCTGAGTTTCTCAATTACTAAAATGTTCAAGGTAAAACAACAAAAACAACAACAAAAACAGAGCTATCTTACATCCTTCATTTCCTCTCTCTCGTTTTTCCTCTCTCCTTCCCTCCCTCCCTCTCTCTCTCCCTTCTTTCCTCTCTTCCTTCCTCCCTCCCTCCCTTACTTCCTCTGCTCCTTCATTTCTTTTTCTTTCTCTAAAAGATCAATTTGTCTCTGCAATTTCCTTTTTCACTGGCTAATAGTCTTGTTGTTTTGTTTATGGAACACATTATGTTATGGGCTGAATTGTGCACCTGAACAAAAATGTGTATGTTGAAGTTCCAACCCCCAGGACTTAGAATGCAGCCTTATTTGGAAATAGGGCTGTTGCAAATGTAATTAGTTAAGATGAGGTTATACTGGAGGAGGTTGGACCCTTTATCTAATATGACTGGTGTCCTTATATAACGGGGAAATTTGGATGGGCACACATACACACACACACAGGAGACAGCATGAAGGCAGAGATCAGGGTGATGCATCTACAAGCTAAAGAACGTCAAAGATTGCCAACAACCACCAGAAACCAGGAAAGAGGCCTGGAACAGACCCTTCCCCAGCATCTTCAGAGAGCAGGGCCCTGCTAACATCTTGAACTGAGACTTCTAGACTCTGTAACTGTGAGACTATTAATTTCTGTTGTTTAAGCCAAGCAGCTTATGGTACTTTGTTACCGCAGCCCTAGGAAATTTACACTTTATAAGTTTATCTTTCTAGACTACTCTTTTAAACTGGTTTCCACTTATTGACTCACTTCTTTCTTCAAACATTTATCTTTATAAGAGCCAAAGTGATCTCTAAAGTAATAAATATAATCACTTCCTCCTCTCCCTCTCCCCATGTCTTAAAATACCCTCATAACTCCATGTCACCCTGCAGTGAGGTCCACAGGGTGCTGTGTCCCAGCCCCACTCTCTCCCCAGTGCATGTCACCTACTCCCTTTACTTTTTAAGCTCCAGAAACACAGGACACATTCGAGATCCTCTTGTCCCCTCTCCTGATCCCACTGCAGACAGACTTGAGTCTGAACGCCATTCCCTGAACTAGACTTGAATGCCACGAAGTGTCAGCCCCCATTTTCCTAATCATCTGTCATCCAATTGTCATGCAGTGTACAGCAGACTTATTTTTCTATGATTTTAGGATTTATCTGGCTAGAAAGATTGGTATTTGTATATGTTATGTTCTGCTTAAATCCCCTTAGGCCAAGTATCATAAGCTTCAGTAATGCATCAAGCAAACACATCAAAGAAAGAAAACTTTGCTGAGCTTCATTCCTGAACCATTAAAAAAGTGTCCTTTGGCACGCTGGCAAAAAGCAGACTTTAGCCTGATGAGTTTTCTTTGCATTAACTCCTGATTTTAACGGCATTATGTGGAGGGGAAGGAGATGGCTCTTCACGGTCTTCAAAAATGGAAGGAAATTGAAAACCCTTAAAATCCCCATTATGCTTGAACTGTTCCCCTCCATTTAACTGTGAGCTTCAAATTTTTCATTATCTTCTTACTAGTAATTAACTCACCTGACCATATTCAACAAATAATAAAATGCAGTGGTAGAAGAAATTAGTCTCTAAGCATTCCCTAGAATTACTGAGAGAATAAGGGAAACAATAAGTTCAAGACGGAGCCCTCCTCTAGAAAACCCACCTTACCTTCAGCCATCAGGTGGCTTTTCTGCTTGGAGTGATTTTTTCCAGAGTTCAATCTATGGGCTCCTATAAAACTATTTTCTACACACAGACTTGCTATGGAACAGGTCTACAGAATCAAAATATTTTGTTGCACTCTAAGATGAAGGGAGAGCAAACTGTTTGGAATATGAAACAAGCAAGGGCACTTAAGAGATTCCCCAAAAGTAATTTCTTCCGGAATGAGACTGTTAGTATTGAAGCATTGAATACTGAATATCTGCTTTCAGGACTTTCTCTAAGATTTAGGGACACTTTTGTATCTGAGCCTAAAAAGGTGATGGGATTGTCAATGTTTCCCATTTATTCCTGCCTTGAATGTGAAGAGAAAAAAAAAAAAAAGATTATCTTTGATTCTCTGAAATAGGTGGGGTTAGATTGCAGGGAATGTGATTTGGGTTTTACAAAGTATGGGCTGAAATCAAACCATTCAGGCATCTTAATTCCATGGCTAAATCCACTCTGTGCTAATTAACATGGCAGAGTGATGCTGACTGAAGGATTAAGGAACTTTCCTGAAAGAACTTCACAAAATCTAATTTTATAAAACCTAAAAATGGTATAATGGGAGCCATGGATCTCATCGGATGCTTGCAGTAGGGTTGCTCAGGGAAATGGAAGCCTGGGAAGGATTTAAGGCGACAAGAAGAGCTGTTGTCAGAGCCACATGAGGGATGTTCTTTGCCTGCCCAGAAAGTCTCAGGTGTTAATCCCTCTATACCTGGAGCATAGAGTAGAGTAGTGGGTGGAGTTGAAGACTGAACACTCAGTTTGAGGCCCTATATTGTTACTTGGTAATGGCTTTGAGCAAAAAGATTAACTCCTTGACCCTCCACTTCCTCATACAAAGAATTGAAATTATAGTACCCCCTTTCAGAGGTTATTATGGGGATAGAATGATATAGTGAATATGAAACAGTTTGAAATAGTAAGTATACCCTTAATAATATTTACCACATGGCAGTCTTATATAAGCGTTTAAAGGTGTTTTAGCACATAACAAACAAATACCTGAGTATTATTATCATCCCTATTATGTGGATGAATTAATTGGCACCAAAATGTTTAGGTTTGAAAACTGTAAACTTAGACAGTGTGAGTATGTTATTATTATGATTATTTTTCCCGTTAATAATCACATTACTTCTCAGCAACATTAAGTGCAAACCTAGGATGGGACAAAGGGGAGAGAGTTAAATGTATAAATGTAAGTGGATAATATTAGGTCTCTTACTCTTTGATTTGACCGTTTTGCTTGTTCTGGGATACCCTGTTGTAGATAGACTCCAGATACACAGTCTACGAGTGTAGAAATAAGTAGAACTTGATTCAGTTGCGTCCACTTCTGTCCATCTGTGCCATCACTGACCCAGCCACCATCTCATCCAGCCTGCTTTCAAGAAACAAACTCCTCACTGAGCTTCTTGACTACAATCTCATTCTCCTGGCTAATCTCCCCACTGCATGTGATCTTCTAAATTATAAGCATGCTGTACTTTATGGTTTATAATTGACCTTATGGCAAACTTTAAACAATGTATGCTGTCTTACAAGACCCTTGATGACCTGGACAATTCCACTTCTCCACCTCATCCTCCAACTCTTCCTCTTCCCCTACTTCCCACCCTTCCCCTGCACCATCCCATGTTCTCAAATCACATGCTTTGCCTTCAGTTACAGTCACTTCAGCTATAACATGATATGTGCATTACTAAAAATCATAGCACTATGCAAAATTACACAATAAAAACCACAAGGTTGACAAGGCCTGGGGCAGAGCAAACTCGAACATTTCATTTGGGACACACGTAAAAAGGAGATAGAAACCTAGTAAAAGTGGGAACCTACCAAATGGCTAAGAAATGCATAAAAGTAACAAAAAAATGAACTTAACCTTAAAAATGACCTGAAGTATATTTATGGACGTGAGGATCAGAAGGGTGCAGGTTGTGAACAATAGCAACATGGAGGAAGGAGAGTTACCTAGAAAAGAAAGGAAAGTTGTCACACAGGATATGGAAGGGTGACTGTGGCCCAGAGCACTCAGATTGGACCTATGTAGCTGGTAGATGCTTGAGGCGATGCATGTGTGCATGTTGTGTATACCTACAGAGCTCAGTGTAGTGAGGTGTGGGTTTTCTGCAACCACCAGTGTTTCTCAAGTAGAAATCACACTTAAGCAAATGCAAAATTCACTCATGCTCAAACTGTCCCCTGATATATCAATTGCATTGGAACAAGTTCAGCTTTTCAAAGCAAGGGCTATAGCAGTCTGTGTTTGATGTGCTGTGATTCACCCTGCTCTGGACATGTACCTGTTAGGCTTCTCTGTAGGTCCCTCACCCTGCCTTCCTCTTCACTTCCATAACTCCTACTGATCCTTTATACCTTAGCTTAAGTATAATTTATTCCAAGAAGCTTCTTTCAGAACTTCAACATGTGCCAAGTAAACATTTTTAAAACTAATTTCCTCTTATTTTCACCCAAACTGTTCCTAAACCTAGACCCATTGACTCAAAATACTTTGTGAAAACATGTGTTTCCTTATCTCTCTCCCGCCTCAATATATTCACCTGTCCCAGTCTTTCTCCTCTCAATAAATGGCACCTTCATTCTTCTAGCTGATCACATACTTGGCATCATCCTTATCGCCTCTCTTTGTTTTATACCTCACATTCAATCTGTCAAGAAAGCTTGTTGGTTCTGCCTTCAGAATATTTTCAAAATCCAACCACTTCTTGCCAACATCACTGTTGTCCTTCCTTAAGCCACCAGCACCCCTTGCCTGGGTGACAGTGATGTTTTAACTGTCTCCTTCCTGCCAATTTTTTCTCATGTAGTCTATTTTTAATACAGAAGCAGAGTGATCATTTTAACAAGTAAATTGTGTTACTTTTCTGCCCAAAGTGGCATTCAGAGTCCTAACAATCAGCTTACAAGGACTTAAATAATCTCATAACATTCCCTATCCAGCTCCAATTCATCTTCTCTTATTCTCTTCTTTGCTCTACCCTCCAACCCCATCAACTTCCTTTTAATTTCTTGAGCACAACAAGCACATCACTTCAAGGCTTTAACACTTGATGTGTCCTTTATCTGGATCACTCTTGGCTCAGATATCAATATAGCTTGATTTCTTACTTTTTCAGGTCTCTGCCCAAATATCACTTAAGTGGTGAGGTTTTCCCTGTCCACCTAATTAAAGTAGTAAGAACAAGGTCCCTTTACCAACAACATGGCTGTCCCTATTCCCCTACTCTGACTCATTTTTAACTACAACATTCTACATTTTTTCTCTTTTTTATTATTGTCTAACTTTTTCTACTAGACCGTAAAAACAGGATTTTTGCTCATAGCTGTATCCTCAGCAGGTATAACATGGTCTGGCATAGAGCAGGCATTCAACAAATATCTGCTGACTAAAATTTTCATATTTGAGGTAATTGCATGAGCTATAAATTGTTTTTAAAAATTACATACTACAGGTGTATCAGTGTTTTTTTTTTCTAAAATTGGCCTTGTTTTGAGACAGCCAAACACTCTCAGAATGATTTGTTTTTATTGGTAGTCATGTTAAAAGAGGTTCCTCTTTACTTATTCATTTTGGACGTGGCTCAGTTATGAGTCTCCTGTCTAAGGAATTCTAATCTACTAATCTAAGGGAGTATATATAAGGGTTTGGAAAAACAACAATAATACCACTATTAGAGATAGAGTTTGCATTTCCTGGAAGTGCATGCCCCATAGAAATTTAGTATGGTAGGTAGCACCTATTATTTGGAAACTTGCAGTTCTGGCTTTCTCTTGTTCTTCAAACTGCAAAACCATTGTTGTCTATGGGTATCGATTTCATAGCTTTAAGTGGTGAGATGATGTTTAAGCCTCGAGGACTTACCAGTTAATTTTAGCTGGCTAACTGGGTTATTTTACTGCTCTATATATGCATTTTATTTATTTGTTTTTCTTGTTTGTTTACAGTTTCTGAGGTGCAAAACCTTGGATTGAGCCATGCACTGAACACTGAAGCCTGGGATATAAATCCCAGAGAGGCAACATGGGCTTGATGTTAAAACTGAGCTCTGATCCTGGTCCTACTTCTTATCATCTGTGTGACCTTGTAAAATCACATAAGTTCATCCTTCCCAGGACCTGCTCAGAAAGGGGCAGACACATCAATTAGTGTGCTAATTGGATTTTTCTGAGAGAAACTGCTCCCCAGCAGTGAAATTCAGTCTCCTCTGCAATGCTGTGTGTGAATTTAAGCTGGTTGGCTTGCCTCCTGTGTGATTTTTGTGATTGATGAGTTTTTCTATTTCCGTGACAGTGTTTCTCTGGGAGAAGGAACCAGCACTGGGGCCAGATTGCTAACAGTATCATTATGATTTTATTATTGTCCTAGATCTGGAGATCCATAACTTGGTTTTCTATTAGCACATTACTCAAGTGAGACAGTGGGAAGGCAATCACTTCTGTTGTGGGGCAGCACAAGCCAACCTGGTTTTTGGAAATGCCTGTTCAGATGCACTAGAAATGAGAAAATTAAGTGCAGTGACCAGCATGAAAGGTGGTTTTCCTTCCTTGTGCATCTGTATACAGTGTGTGAGATTATAGTCTCCACAGAAAGTGAGATACATAAGACCCATTAACATTTAGAGGATAAATGCACACTCACCAAGAGGTAAATATGTCTATTACAGTAGGAAGCATGTATCAATTTCATTGGCAATCTCACACAGGCAACCACGAATGTTGTTAGGCTGAAAAGACCCTAGTGGGACCTAAAATTGATAGGTTTTAATTTAAGAAACATTGTAAGAAAATAATTGAAAAAAAAACAGTTATCATGATTTTGAAAATATGAAGAAAACTTGGCATTGCAAATCTGAACAAAATGCCTATGGCTTTTCTGTTCATGGGATTCCAAGGAAGAGGTTCCAGGATGAGAAAGAATGGAAGAAAACTTACCTTTCACAACACCAGATGTGCCATTATCTATCTAAACCTAAATTTAGGATAAGTCATACCTTCTTGTATTATTTTGCTAAAGCTTCCTGATAAAGTACCACAGACTAGGAGGATTAAACAACAGAAATTTATTATTTCACAGTCCTGGAGGCTAGAAGTCTTGAGATCAAGGTGTCTGCATGGTTGGTTCCTTCTGAGGCCTCTCTCCTTGGCTTGTTTATGTCTGTCTCCTCCCTGTGTCCTCACATGGTCTTTTCTCTGTGTGCTTCTCTGAACTTATCTCCTCTTCTAATAAGGGTGCCAGTCATCTTGGATCAGGGCCCACCCAGTGACTTAATTTAACCTTAGTCACCTCTTTATATACCCTATATCTAAATAATGTCACACTCCAAGGTACTGAGGGACTAGTAATCAACATGTGATTTTTTGTGTGTGGGACGGGGAGGGGTCAAAATTCAACTCATAATACTCATTCATGCAAAATTTAAATGGTTGGTCATCTTAGCCTATTTTCCAGAAGAGAAAATAATAATACTTCTACAAGGATTTTTAAATAACAATAATACTTCTACAAGGATTTTTATGTATTTTCTGAAACTTTCAGTCTTTTGTAAGTCAGTTTTGATACTTCTACTGTGATAAGTGTGGCAGGGAGTTCTTTCCAAAGATTGTCACAACAGTGCATCTCATCTTGAATGTTCTTCTGCAATGTGGCTTTGCCACTCCTTTCATCCAAGGATGGGGTCTTTGTCCCTTCCTTTAAATTAGGGTGAGCATACCAGTGCTTCAACAGATAGAGGATGCCAGAAGTGATGATGTTTAATTAAATTCTGAGGCTAGACCATGAAAGGTGATGCAGCTTTGCCTTGTTCATTGGATAACTGTGTGTGGAGTGGAAGCAGCCCACCTATCCTGGAGGTATCATGCTAAGAGGAGGCCAAGCCACACTGAGGGCAAGCATAGGTGCTCTGGGCGGCAGTGTTGGTCTTGCATCTCCCTGGGGCCAAGCACTAAACAGTTGAATGAATAAAACTTCTGCCTCTTGTCATCCCTTCCAACCATTTCAGTCTTTCAGCTGTGGTCTCAACATCATATACTTTAGTGTGGACAAATGCCACCACCCCACCCCATATTCTATCTGAATTCTGGACCCCACATAACTAAATGGTTGCTGTAAGCTACTAAGTTCTGGGTCAATTTTCTTATGGAGCAAAGATCAAAATAGAATTTGCTACTTAAAGTGGGTTGCTGCCATAACAGAAACCTAAAATGTGTGGTCTTACTATGGACCAGAGTGTGGGCAGAATCTGGACAGGCCTTGAGGAGAATGTTAGAGAAGCTGGGATTCAGGGAGGGATTTATTATGGGAGGCTGAAAACAAGATAATTCTTACTGTGTAGTAACATAAAATTTGGTAACACTGTCCCTGTGGTGATGTGGGAATAGAAACATTCTTCAATTAACTGACAGATTTGATTAGGTAACTTCCAGGAAGAATATGGAAAGAGCTAACTTATCTGATCCATGTTGCCTGACATTTAGATAGAAATGAAATAACAAGAAAATGTTCAATTTTCAAGCAAAATATATAGGAATTCTACAGGCACCAAAATTTGCTGGGTTCTAAATAAACAAAAACAACAAGGCAAAGCAAAACAAATCAAAACAAAAAAATCAAGTGATAAAGAACCACTGCGCAAAAATAAAATGCAGGCTACTCTCAGGATAACTATGAAGCCAAAACTGTTATTGTAAAAAGATTTTAAGACGTCAGAAATATGTAAGATGGGGAGCCTCCTAGAACCTTTATGACAATAAACAAAGACCTCCTGAGGATCTGAATTGTGTGCCTCACAGATGGTCTCTGTTAAACTATAGGGCTTCTAAGAATCTTAAAATATTCCCCAGCAACCTCAAAAGAAACGAAGGGCTTATGTCAAGGAACTTTGTAGATGTGTTTTTTTTTTCCTTTTTTTCTAATGGAGTTAATTATAAATAGATACACAAGCAACCCAAAAAATTTCTTTGACAATGGGATTGAAAGGGCCAGACCATATAAAGAGAAAAGAGTCCATTGAAAACCTCAATTTTTATAGGCAGAAAGTCCACTGACCAGGCGACTCAGTTACAAAAATGAGTAGTATCTTAAAGAATTGGAAAACTGAGTAAGAAGACTGAACCAAAATCCCAGAAAATAGAGCTAAGAGTCAAAGATAACAATTAACAAGGAGCAACACAGATCTTAGTCAAGATTTGGCAAGTTATCTGCTACCTATCCCACCACTGAATTACGTACATCTGTGTGTGTTGCAGGTGGGGGGAAGATAACAGTCTACTTTACAGAATTTTTTTTTTTTTTTTTTGCATTTCAGCAGTTAGGTTGATTAATTTTCACACCCTTATTGAGGTATAATTGATGTACAAAAACTGCATATATTTAATATAGATAATTTAATGAATTTGGACATATACATACAACCATAATACCATCATGGTAATAGATATGTCTATCACCTCTAAAAGCTTCCCTGTGTTCCTTTGCTCTGTATGTGTGTGTGTGTTTGTGTGTTTAGAACACTTAACAGGAGATCTATCCTGTTGTTAATTTCATAAGTCCAAATTAACTACAGGCTATATTTTGGACAGATCTCTAAACTTAGTCATCTCATATAATTGTAACTTTATACCCATGGATTAGCAACTCCCCATTTTCCCCCTTCCCCAATCCCTGACAGCTGTCAAAATCACTTTCTGTTTTATAAGTCTATCTTAGATATGTCACATAATGGAACTATGTAGTACTTGTCCTTCTGTGGGTGATTTTTTCACTTAAGGTGATTTCTTCAAATTCGCAAATGCAAATAGTAGAATTTCCTTTTTTTAAAGGTGGAATAATATTGCATTGCATAGATATGTATATTATTTATCTATTCATCTGTTGATGGTTATTTGAATTGTTTAGCTATCTTGGCAATTGTGAATAATGCTTCAATAAAGATGGAGTTCAGATATTACGTCTAAATCTTATTTTCAATTCTTTATTTTTTTAACATCTTTATTGAAGTATAATTGCTTTAAAATTGTGTGTTAGTTTATGCTTTATAACATAGTGAATCAGCTATACATTTACATATATCCCCATATCTCGTCCCTCTTATGTCTCCCTCCCACCCTACCTATCCCAACCCTGTACGTGGACAAAATGCACTGAGCTGATCTCCCTGTGCTATGCAGTTGCTTCCCACTAGCTATCTATTTTACATTTGGTAGTATATATAAATCCATACCACTCTCACTTTGTCCCAGCTTACCCTTCACCCTCCCCATGTCCTCAAGTCCTTTCATTACGTCTACGTCTTTATTCTTGTCCTTCCCCTAAGTTCATCAGAACCATTTTTTTTTGAAATTCCCTATGTATGTGTTAACATAAAGTATTTGTTTTTATCTTTCTGATTTACTTCACTCTGTATGACAGACTATGGGTCCATCCACCTCACTACAAATAACTCAATTTCATTTCTTTGTATGGCTGAGTAATATTCCATTGCATATATGTGCCATATCTTCTTTATCCATTCATCTGTCGATGGACACTTAGGTTGCTTCCATGCCTGGCTATTGTAAATAGAGCAGCAGTGAATATTGTGGTACATGACTCTTTCTGAATTATGACTTTTTCAGGGTATATGCCCAGTACTGGGATTGCTGGGTCATATAGTACTTCTGTTTTTAGCTATTTAAGCAACCTCTGTACTCTTCCTCCATAGTGCCTATATCAATTTACATTCCCACCAACAGTGCAAGAGGTTTCCCTTTGCTCCACACCCTCTCCAGCATTTATTGTCTGTAGATTTTTTGATGATGGCTATTCTGACTGGCATGAGGTGATACCTCATTGTAGTTTTGATTTGCATTTCTCTAATGATTAGTGATGTTGAGCATTCTTTCACGTGCTTGTTGGCTATCTGTATATCTACTTAGGAGAAATGTCTATTTAGGTCTTCTTCCTATTTTTTGATCGGGTTGTTTGATTTTTTTTGATATTGAGCTGCATGAGCTGCTTGCAAATTTTGGAGATTAATCCTTTCTCAGTTGCTTCATTTGCAAATATTTTATCCCGTTCTGAGGGTTGTTTTTTCATCTTGTTTATGTTTTACTTTTCTGTGCAAAAGCTTTTAAGTTTCCTTAGGTCCCATTTCTTTATTTTTCATTTTATTTCCATTTCTCTAGGAGGTTGATCAAAAAGGATATTACTGTGATTTATGTCATAAAGTGTTCTGCTTATGTTTTCCTCGAAGAGTTTTATAGCATCTGGCCTTATATTTAGGTCTTTAATCCATTTCGAGTTTATTTTTGTGTATGATGTTAGGGAGTGTTCTAGTTTCTTTCTTTTACATGTAGCTGTGCAGTTTTCCCAGCATCACTTATTGAAGAGGCTGTCTTTTCTCCATTGTATATTCTTGCCTTCTTTACCAAAGATAAGATGACCATATGTGTGTGGGTTTATCTCTGGGCTTTCTATCCTGTTCCATTGATCTATATTTCTGTTTTGGTGCCAGTACCATACTGTCATGATTATTGTAGCTTTGTAGTACAGTCTGAAGTCAGGGAGCTTGATTCCTCCAAAACCGTTTTTCTTTCTCAAGATTGCTTTGGCTATTCGGGGTCTTTTGTGTTTCCATACAAATGGTAAAAATTTTTGTTCTAGTTCTGTGAAAAATGCCGTTGGTATCTTGATAGGGATTGCATTGAATCTGTAGATTGTTTTGGGTAGTATAGTCATTTTCACAATGTTGATTCTTCCAATCCAAGAACATGGTATATCTCTCCATTTGTTTGTATCATTTTAATTTCTTTCACCAGTGTCTTAAAATTTTCTGCATACAGGCCTTTTGTCTCCTTAGGTAGGTTTATGCATAGGTATTTTATTCTTTTCATTGCAATGGTAAATGGGGGTGTTTCCTTAATTTCTCTTTCAGATTTTTCATCATTAGTGTATCGGAATGCAATAGATTTCTGTGCATTAATTTTGTAACCTGCTACTTCACCAAATTCATTGATTAACTCTAGTAGTTTTCTGGTAGCATCGTTAAGATTCTCTATGTATAGTATCATGTTATCTGCAAACAGTGACAGCTTTACTTCTCCTTTTGTGATTTGGATTCATTTTATTTCTTTTTGTTCTCTGATTGCTGTGGCTAAAACTTCCAAAACTATGTTGAATAATAGTGGTGAGAGTGGGCAACATTGTCTTGCTCCTGATCTTAGTGGAAATGGTTTCAGTTTTTCACCATTGAGAATGATGTTGACTGTGGGTTTGTCATATGTGGACTTTATTATGTTGAGGAAAGTTCCCTCTATGCCTACTTTCTGGAGGGTTTTTATCATAAATAGGTCTTGAAATTTGTCAAAAGCTTTTTCTGCATCTGTTGAGATTATCACATGGTTTTTGTCCTTCAATTTGTTAATATGGTGTATCACATTGATTGACTTCTATATATTGAAGATTCCTTGCATTCCTAGAATAAACCCAACTTGATCATGGTGTATGATCCTTTTAATGTGCTGTTGGATTCTGTTTGCTAGTATTTTGTTGAGGATTTTTCCATCTATGTTCATCAGTGATATTGGCCTGTAGTTTTATTACTTTGTGACATCTTTGCCTGGTTTTGGTATCAGGGTGAGGGTGGCCACGTAGAATGTGTTTGGGAGTTTTCCTCCCTCTGCTATATTTTGTAAGAGTTTGAGAAGGATATGTGTTAACTCTTCTCTAAGTGTTTGATAGAATTAACCTGTGAAGCCATCTGGTCCTGGGTTTTGGTTTGTTAGAAGATTTTTAATCACAGTCTCAATTTCAGTGCTTTTAATTGGGTTGTTTATATTTTCTATTTCTTCTTGGTTCAGTCTCGGAAGGTTGTGCTTTTCTAAGGATTTATCCATTTCTTCCAGGTTGCCCATTTTATAGGCATATAGTTGCTTATAGTAATCTCTCATGACCCTTTGTATTTCTGCATTGTCAGTTGTTACTTCTCCTTTTTCATTTCTAATTCTATTGATTTGAGTCTTCTCCCTTTTTTTCTTGATGTGTCTGGTTAATAGTTTATCAATTTTGTTTATTTTCTCAAAGAACCAGCTTTTAGTTTTATTGATCTTTGCTATTGTTTTCTTCATTTGTCTTCTTTTATTTCTGATCTGAACTTTATAATTTCTTCTGTCTGCTAACTTTGGAGTTTTTTGTTCTTCTTTCTCTAATTGCTTTAGGTGTAAGGTTAAGTTGTTTATTTGAGATGTTTCTTGTTTCTTGAGGTAGGATTGTAGTGCTATAAATTTTCCTCTTAGAACTGCTTTTGCTGCATCCCATAGGTTTTGGATCATCATGTTTTCATTGTCTTTTGATTTTCTTTGATTTCTTCAGTGATCTCTTGGTTATTAAGTATTGTATTGTTTAGCCTCCATGTGTTTGTATTTTTATAGATTTTGCCTGTAATTGATATCTAGTCTTATAACGTTGTGGTCAAAAAGGATATTTGATATGATTTCAATTTTCTTAAATTTACCAAGGCTTGATTTGTGGCCCAAGATATGATCTATCCTGGAGAATGTCCCATGAGCACTTGAGAAGAAAGGGTATTCTGTTGTTTTTGGATGTAATGTCCTATAAATATCAATTAAGTCCATCTTGCTTAATGTAACATTTAAAGCTTTTGTTTTCTAATTTATTTTCATTTTGGATGATCTGTCCATTGGTGAAAGTGGGGTGTTAAAGTCCCCTACTATGATTGTGTTACTGTTGATTTCCCCTTAGCATTTGTATCTTCTTCTTGGATTGATCCCTTGATCATTATGTAGTGTCCTTCTTTGTCTCTTGGAATAGTCTTTACTTTAAACTCTATTTTTTTCTGATCTGAGAATTGCTACTCTAGCTTTCTTTTGATTTCCGTTTGCATGGAATATCTTTTCCATCCCCTCACTTCAGTCTGTATGTGTCCCTAGGTCTTAAGTGGGTCTCTTGTAGACAGCATATATATGGGTCTTGTTTTTGTATTCATTCAGCCATTCTATGTCTTCTGATTGGAGAATTTAATCCATGTACATTTAAAATAATTATTGATATGTATATTCATATTACAATTTTCTTGATTGTTTTGGGTTTGTTATTGTAGGTCTTTTCCTTCTCTTGTGTTTCCTGACTAGAGAAGTTCCTTTAGCATTTGTTGTAATGCTGGTGTGGTGGTGCTGAATTCTCTTAAATTTTGCTTCTCTGTAAAGGTTTTAATTTCTCTGTCTAATCTGAATGAAACCCTTGCTGGGTAGAGTAATCTTAGACGTAGGTTTTTCCCTTTCATCACTTTAAATATGTCCTGCCACTCATTTATGGCCTGCAGAGTTTCTGCTGAAAGATCAGCCATTAACCTTTTGTGGATTCCCTTGTACGTTATTTGTTGTTTTTCCGTTGCTACTTTTAATAGTTTTTCTTTGTATTTAATTTTTGATAGTTTGATTAATATGTGTCTTTTCATGTTACTCCTTGGATTTATCCTGTATTGGACTATTTGTACTTCCTATACTTGATTGACTTTTCCTTTCCCATATTAGGGAAGTTTTCAACTATAATCTCTTCAAATATATTCTCAGTCCCTTTCTTTTTCTCTTCATCTTCTGGGACCCCTATAATTCGAATATTGGTGTGCTTAATGTTCTCCCAGTGCCCTCAGTTATTTTCATTCTTTTTCTTTATTCTCTTCTGAAGTAGTTGTTTCTACTATTTTACCTTCCAGGGCACTTATGTGTTCTTCTGCCTCAGTTATTCTCTTATTGATTCCTTCCAGAGAATTTTTAATGTAATTTATTGTGTTGTTCATCATTGCTTGTTTGCTCTTTAGTTCTTCTAGGTCCTTGTCAAATGTTTCTTTTATTTTCTCCATTCTATTTCCAAGATTTTGAATCATCTCTACTATCACTACTCTGAATTCTTTTTCAGGTAGACTACCTACTTCCTCTTCATTTGTTTGTTCTGGTAGGTTTTAACCTGGCTCCTTCATCTGCTGTGTGTTTCTCTGTCTTCTCATTTTGCTTAACTTACTCTGTTTGGGGTCTCCTTTTCACAGGCTGCTGGTTCGTAGTTCACATTGTTTTTGGTGTCTGCCCTTGGTGGCTAAGGTTGGTTCAGTGTGTTATGTAGGCTTCCTGGTGGAGGGACTAGTGCCTGTGCTCTGGTTGATGAGTCTGTATCTTGTCTTTCTGGTGGACAGGTCTGTGTCCAGTGGTGTGTTTTGGGGTGTCTGTGACCTTATTATGATTTTAGGCAGCCTCTCTGCTAATTGGTGGGGTTGTGTTCTTGTCTTACTAGTTGTTTGGCATAGGGTGTCCAGCACTGTAGCTTGCTGGTTGTTGAGTGGAGCTGGGTCTTAGCATTGAGATGCAGATCTGTAGGAGAGCTTTCACTGTTTAATATTATGTGGAGCCAGTAAGTCTCTGGTGACCAATATCTTGAACTCAGTTCTCCCACCTCAGAGGCACAGGCCTGACATCTGGCTGGAGCACCAAGACCCTGTCAGGCACACGGCTCAGAAGAAAAGGGAGCAAAAATAAGAAATAAAGAGAAAAATAAAATAAAGTAATTCAAAATAAAAAAAAATAAAAAGTAATTTAAAAAAGAAAAAAAAAAAACAAAGAAAGAAGACAGCAACCAAACCAAAAAACAAATCCACTAATGATTACAAGCTCTAAAATCTATACTAAAAAAAAAAAAAAGTACAGACAGAACCCTAGGACGAATGGTAAAAGCAAAGCTATATAGACAAAAATCACACAAAGAAGCAAACACATATACACTCACAAAGAGAGAAAATGGAAAAAAATATGTATATTGTTGCTCCCAAAGTCCACCGCCTCAATTTTGGGATGATTTTTTGTCTATTCAGGTATTCCAGAGATGCAGCGTACATCAAGTTGATTGTGGAGATTTAAACCACTGCTCTTGAGGCTGCTGGGAGAGATTTCTCTTTCTTTTCTTTGTTTGCACAGCTCCTGGTGTTCAGTTTTGGATTTGGCCCTGCCTCTGCATGTAGGTCGCCTGAGGGCATGTGTTCATAGCTCAGACAGTACGGATTTAAAGTAGCAGCAGATTAGGGTGCTCTGGCCTACTCCGGCCATGGGGGAGGGAGGGGTACAGAATGAGGGGAAAACTGCAGCAGCAGAGGCCAGTATGACATTGCAACAGCCTGTGGTGTGCCATGTATTCTCCAGGGAAGTTGTCCCTGGATTACAGGACCCTGGCAGTGATGGGCTGCACAGGCTCCTGGGAGGGGAGGAGTGGATAGTGACCTGTGCTTGCACACAGGCTTCTTGGTGGCTGCAGCAGCAACCTTAGCATTTCATACCTTTCTCTGGTGTCCACACTGATAGCCATGGCTTGTGCCCATCTCTGGAGCTTGTTTAGGCAGTGCTCTGAATCCCCTCTCCTCGTGCACCTCGAAACAATGGTCTCTTGCCTCTTAGGCAGGTCCAGACTTTTTCTCGGACTCTCTCCCAGCTAGCTGTGGTGCACTAGCTTCCTTCAGGCTGTCTTCACGCAGCCACACCCAGTCCTCTCCCTGGGATCTGAACTCTGAAGTGGAAGCCTCAGCTCCCAGTCCCCACCCGCCCAGATGGGTGAGCAGACAAGCCTCTCAGGCTAGTGAGTGCTGGTCAGCACTGATCCTCTGTGTGGGAATCTCTCCGCTTTGCCCTCTGCACCCCTGTTGCTGTGCTCTCTTCCGTGGTTCTGAAACTTCCCCCCCACCACCCTGTTTCCGTCAGTGAAGGGGCTTCCTAGTGTGTGGAAACTTTTCCTCCTTCACAGCTCCCTCCCCGAGGTGCAGGTCCCATCCCTATTCTTTTGTCTCTGTTTTTTCTTTTTTCTTTTGTCCTACCCACGTACACGGGGAGTTTCTTGCCTTTCCAGAAGTCTGTGGTCTTCTGCCATTGTTCAGTAGGTGTTCTGTAGGAGTTGTTACACATGTAGATGTATTTCTGATGTATTTGTGGGGAAGAAGGTGATCTCCATGTCTTACTCCTCCGCCATCTTGAAGGTCTCCCCTATTTTCAATTCTTTTGGATATATACCTAAGAGTGTGATTGCTAGATCATATGGTAGTTTTATATTTAAGTTTTTAAGAAACCTTCATATATTATCCATAGTGGAGGCACCATTTTACATTCCCACCAACCGTGCACATGCGTTCCACTTTCTTCTCACCAAAACTTACTATCTTTTTTCTTTTTTTTTTTTGATAACAGACATCCTAACAGACATGAAGTGATATTTAATTGTGGTTTTGACTTACATTTCCCTGATGATGAACAATATTGAGCATCTTTACATATTCTTATTGCCCATTTGTATGTTTTCTTTGGAGAAATGTTATTCAAGTTCTTTACCCATTTTTAATTGAATTATTTGTATTTTGCGACTGAATTGTAGAAGTTCCTTATATATTTTGGAAATAAACCACTCATCAGATACATCATTTGCAAGTATTTTCTCCCATAATGGGGAACAATTTTAGGAGTCTTAGCAGAGGGCATGAGTATATTTTTTATGTTGGAGGGATGTACATTTTCATGATAAGAGGGCAGACTGTGGCTAGTTGTATCTACAAAAGATGGCCATGATAACATTGCACATGCTCTTTTATAGTGTGAACATACAGATTTGGTGATGGAGGCAGAAGTTTACAACTGCTTTGAATATGTCAGAAGTGACATTAAAATTTCCAAGGCTTGATTCTAAAAGGTGATGGAGGTTTTGCTTTATCCATTGGAACATTCATGCTTGAAGCCCCAGCTGTTATTTAGACAGTCCAGCTGCCCCGAGGTTGCCTTCTGTGAGAAAGCCAAGTGACATGTTGAGATTGCATGCATGCACTACAGTCAACAGAACTAGTCCTCAATTCATCCCAGCACAGGCACCAGACATGTCAGATGATTGCAGCCCCCAGCCATCATGTTATAGCCAGTCTTTAATCCTCTCAAGCTGAGGCCCCAGACATGATGGAGCAGAGACAAGATATCTCTGCTGTACTCTGTCCAAGTTGCTGACATTCAGAATTTGAGAACAAAATAAGAAATATTGCTTTAAGCAGTAAGTTTTGATTCAATTTGCTATGCAAAAAAGTAACCAGAACAGGATATTTTAGAGACTTTTATTATAACTCAAATCCACAATCTTGTTGTAAAATAATTCAAGAAATATCTAAGAATATAAAGACAAAATTAAAAGGTCCCTTCATACACATACCCTCAAGCCACTTGCACTGTATCTCCTATTTTTAAGCTAAATTGTGCATTCTTCCAATTGGCTTTTGTATTTATATACTTTATATATAAAATTCTGCAGTCTTTTAAAATATTTTGTGGAATAATATTCATATTGTTCAAAATATTGCTGGTTGAGCTTTTTAAGTTACCTTGGAAATATTAACATTGCACCATATACAAATATACGTCATTACTTTTAACAGATGAAAACAGAACTGAAGTATAATATTTATGGTCTCTACCAAAATTTGCCCTAATGGGCCCCTTCTATTACATTAAAAAAGTAATATCATAGGGCTTCCCTGGTGGCGCAGTGGTTGAGAGTACGCCTGCTGATGCAGGGGACACGGGTTCGTGTTCCAGTCCGGGAAGATCCCACATGCCGCGATGCGGCTAGGCCTGTGCGCCATGGCCGCTGAGCCTGCACGTCCAGAGCCTGTGCTCCGCAACGGGGGAGGCCACAACAGTAAGAGGCCCATGTACCACAAAAAAACAAAACAAACAAACAAACAGCAATATCATAAATGATCCTTTATGACTATATTTGTATAAAAATTAATATAATCCAGGATAGAATAATTATTATATTATTATTATATTAATTTTCTCTGATTTTAAAAGAAATTAAAATTAAAGTATTTGTATGGTCCCTGTTCACTGTGTCTACTGAGCCTAATGAAGAACTTGGTTCTGGCTGGAACACAGTTTCACATTATGAATATTCACAATTTATCTAACCATTTTTCAATTGAAGAAATTCTAAGATGCTTCTACAGGGTAAACAATTTTCACTATTGAGATGATGCTGCAATGGTCATGATTGTACTCTCTCCTCTTTAGTCTCATGGATATATTTTTTAGAACACACACCTAGAGTTAGAATTGGTACCTTGATGGATATATCCATTTTCAAATATTTGATAAATGTCTCCAAATTACTTTCTCAAAAGACTGTAGTAATTTACAATATTTTCAACAATGCAGGGCCATTTCCCTTATGTTATATATATTTGTTAGTATCAGTTGATTATACATAATAAAATATTTTTGCATAACTGCTAACAAAAAACTTCAGTGAATGTGTGCATGTGTGTGTTTGTCTATGATTCCATGAGTCTAAGAAAACATATAGAATGATAGACACAGGCTGTTTAATATTGGCTACCTGGGCATGATGATGATGGAAAGAGGACAGGAGGCAAAAAAACAAATTTAAAAATCAAGAATTTAAAAAATTATTCAAAACAATGAATGTTTTCAAACAGAAAATATATGATCTTATAAGCAAAAATACCAATCTCTTTCTCTTTATGATGTATATCCAGACCTCTAGTGAAGGAAGCAGTCTAATTTTGATTCTTAATCAAGAGATGACCATTGGGTGGGTCAGAGTTGACCACCTGAATTCAAAGCATTCAATATCTAGGCTGTCCAGAGACACATGAAATTTAAATTAATAGCTGAGAAAGAATAAGATGGAATATCTATAACCTTATACCACATTAAAAACAACAAAAACAAAAATAACCTAGTAGTCAATTCTTGGAGCCTGCAGCATGCTCTAGCTCTTCATTCATAAGTGTTAAGTAAAAGCAAACAAACAAAAAGTTGCAAACCAGGCATATCATGGTTCCATTTCTAAGAAAAATAATGGGTATGTGTCTCAATTTTCATTTTGCCCATAAATTATTCATTTCTTTTTGTTTTAATGTATTTTTCATTTGGATTCAAACTTTTATGATGGGTTTTCCTGAAATGCCTGGTGATTTATGTTTCTTTCTTCAAGGAATGAATAGCATGCTTCTTGTGTGCCTGTTTAGACTTGAAGGATGCACTCAAGCTTGAAATCAATAACTTTATAAATCAATAACTCTGTTCTTCTAAAAGATAGCATTTAGGGGCAAATAGCCTTTCCAAAAAATGATTAGGAAGCTGCGTGGAGTATGTGAACCTGCACTTTCTGCTGATTCACACACCAGAAAGAATGTTTTCAGGTGCCCTTTACACATTGGGCAATTGGTAAATCTAATAGCTATTTCAAAAAAAGATGGACATTGTATAAATTGACAGATGTCCACTAAAGGGCAATAACCAAGAAACCACAGTTCTGTGTGTGTGTTTTGAAATATATAAAACAGATAAAATTAAATTACATTATGTTATTTCAACAATCTTCACAGCATCTTCACCAGGAGAAGATTCCATCTCAAATAAAGAAGATTTTCTTTGCTCCTCTGTAAGAAGCAACTCCTCATACATTAAAGTTTTATCCTGAGATTGTAGCAATTCAGTCACATCTTCAAACTCCACTTCTAATTCTAGTTCTGTTTCTATTTCCATCACATATGCAATAACTTCTTCCACTAATGTTTTGAACCCTTCAAAGTCATCTATAAGTGTTATAATTAACTTCTAAACTCCTGTTAATGTTGATATTTTGATATCTTCCTATGAATCAAGAATGATCTTAACGCCATCTACAAAGGTAACTCTTCCCACAAAGTTTTCAATTTATTTTGCCCAGCTCCATAAGAAGAATCTCTATCTATGATGGCTATAGCTTCACAAAATATATTTCTTAAATAATCAGTCTTGAAAATAAAAATTACTTCTTGATCCATGAGCTGCAGAATGGATGTTGTGTTAGCACGCATGAAAACAACATTAATCTCATTGTACATCTCCATCAGAGTTCTTGGGTGACCAGGTAAATTATCCATGAGCAGTCATATTTTGAAAATAATATTTCCCCTTATCTTTTCTTTTTCCTTTCTCTTCTCTTCTTTTCCTTCTGAGTAGTAGGTCTCAATAGTGGGCTTAAAATATTCAGTAAGCCATGTTGTGGACAGATTGCTGCCACCCATGTCTTGTTGTTCCATTTATAGAGCACAGGCAGAGAAGACTTAGCATAATTTTTAAGGGCCCAGGATTTTCACTACAATGAATGAACATTGGCTTCAGCTTAATATCACCAGTTGCATTAGCCCCTAACAAGAGAGTCTGCCTGTCCTTTAAAGCTTTGAAACCAGACATTGACCTCTCCTCTTTAGGTATTAAAGTCCTAGATGTCATCTTCTTCCAATATGAGGCTGTTTTGTCTACATTGAATATCTGTTATTTAATGTAGTCACTTTCATGAATTAGATAGATATTCTGATTTACTTGCTGCAGCTCCTACATTAGCACTTGCTGCTTCACCTTGCACTTTCATATTATGGCAATGGCTTCTCTCCTTATACCTCATGAACCAAGCTTTGCCAGCTTCAAACTTTTCTTCTGCAGCCTCCTCACTTGTCTCAGCTTTCATGGAATTGAAGAGAGTTAGCACCTTGCTCTGTATTAGGCTTTGGCTTAAGGGGATGCTGTGGCTGGTTTCATCTTCTGTCCAGACCAATAAAACGTTCTCCATATCAGCAATAAGGCTGTTTGGCATTTTATCATTTGTGTGTTCACTGCAGTAGCACTTCTAATTTCCTTCAATAACTTTTCCTTTGCATTCAAAACTTGGCTAACTGTTTGGTGAAAGAGGTCTAGCTTTTGACCTATATTTCTTTCAACACACCTTCTTCACTAAGCTTAACCATTTCTAGCTTTTTTTTTTTTTTTTGCCGTACGTGGGCCTCTCACTGTTGTGGCTTCTCCCGTTGCGGAGCACAGGCTCCGGACGCGCAGGCTCAGCGGCCATGGCTCACGGGCCCAGCTGCTCCATAGCAAGTGGGATCTTCCCGGACCGGGGCACGAATCCACGTCCCCTGCATTGGCAGGCGGACTCTCAACCACTGCGCCACCAGGGAAGCCTTCTAGCTTTTGATTTAAAGTGAGAGACATGTGACTCTTCCTTTCAATTGAACACTTAGAGGTCATTGTCAGGTTATTAGTTGGCCTAACTTCAATACTGTTGTATCTCAGGGAATAGGGAGGCCTGAGGCTAGGGAAAGACATGGAGGGATGTCTGGTTGGTAAAATAGTCAGAACACACACAACATTTATTAAGTTTTCTGTCTTACATGGGCATGATTCATGGTCCCGCAAAACAATCACAATTGTAATATCAAAGATCACCATAACACACGTAACAATAGTAAAAATTTTGAAATATTGGGAGAATTATTAAAATGCGACACAGAGACACGAAGTGAGCAAATGCTGTTGGAAAAATGGTGCTGACAGGCTTACTCAATGCAGGGTTGCTACAGATTTTCAATCTGTGAAAAATGGCATATCTGTGAAACACAATAACGTGAAGCAAAATATAACAAGGTATGCCTATATTATTACTACTATTATTATTAAAAATTGAAAAATGCCATTACATGCTTACATTTTGACTGCTTTTTGTTGAGAAGTGAGGTCAAGAAATGGGTTCAGTCTTCCCATTATCATCTCATTAATGATAATTCATTCACTGAGAGTTCCATGGGTTTGATGGCGTTATTTGCTAATTGTACTTATAGGAGCCTCAAAATTCTTTCAACAGTAATAATAAATCCACCACTAAAGCAAGTTATAGTCTGTTTTTAACACAACCCATGTTCATGAACTTTTAAGCATGTTGTTTTATTCTAACATTTAACACCCCCTATTAGTCTCAAGATCATCTAAAATCAGCAAATATGTATTAAATATTTTAAAAGTTCTTACTGGGAGGCAGGTAATTTCATAGTAATAATTTTCAAACTTTCAATTCTTTCTTTTTGTTGTTGCCTGTTATGTTATTCCCTCTCTTTTGTTTGTTCATTTCTGTCTTTTTATTTATGAATCACACAAGCTTTCATGATTATGTCTTATTTGAAAAGGGACTATAAACATGGGTAAATCTTATGTGACATCCCGTAATTCAGATATCTATGTCTACCTATAAATCTGTATTTGTCTATACATTTAGCCTAGAAATATTTACTAAATAAATATTTGGGCTAGAAAAAAATGTTGGGGAAAACTATATATTGTGTTCAATTTTGTCATTTTACAGGTGAAGAAATTGAGATGCAAAGAGGTGAATCAACTTATACATGATCCCACTGTAAGTAGAAAAGACAGTAAAAACACTCAGGTCTTCTGTTCAGGAATTTTTAGTATAGTTTAGGGTTTTTCTAACTATAGTCCAAAATCATACACCAAAAATGTATGTGTGTGTGTGTGTGTGTGTCTGTGTGTGTGTGTGTGTGTGTGCATTGTTGTATGTCGTTTGAAGGTCGGTTGCTAAATATGCATCTTACCCATTCATAAATGGCAGTGATGGTAACATCAATGTGTGTATAGATATAACAGCTATGTGACATTAAGATCTTTCTGTTTTGTGTACCTACAGCGAGTCACCTCAAAATAATTGTGGCTTCCCAGCCCTCTTCCCCTCAAAGCTGTTATTTTTTTTTCCTTATAGGAAGTTTTGTCCTTTCTTCTCTAGCAGAGACACGTGACTTGAGATTGACAACTAGACTCTTTGCAGATGTCAATTCCCAAGAATCAACAGCTCTGCCACATTGCTTCCAATTATGTTTGACAGTGTCCTTGTAAAAATCTGTTGACAACTTGTTTCAGCTTGTCAACAAAGTGAATTACACTTTCCTTGCCTGGTCCTCCCTCCCCAGCAACAGATATTAAGCCAAAACAAACTACATGGCCATGATGGTGAATTAAACACTTAAGAGGATCTATCATGAGTGATAGATCACTCTTGGATGAATCAAAGTTATCATGGAGATATTGCTGATTAACTACATTGGTAGCCAATGATGGGAGTGTCATTAGGTGTGATGGTTCTGAATGCCACATTTATAGGAAGTCTGCATTTACACATTCATTTATGCAGCAGAGTCAGGAGTCATATCTCTGGATGCTGAAGGAACCTGCCAATGTTATATCTGAGCAGCTGTCATTGCATATTGAGAAATTTTAAAAGAAAGGAGAAGTGTCAGGAGCTATAAAGGTGAGAAACTGTCCCAATTTTTTAAAGGGAAGAACATAGTTCATATCAGAAATTACAGATTTTTGGCACTACCTAGAGTAGGTGATTAAATAAATGCTGTATTTGAATGCTTAGAATATGGAATGCCTCTAATAAGGTACTTGAGAAATATCTAATAATTGAATAGACTCAGATTGAATGGATTTAGTGTTCACTGAAGGACTGAATGGATCATTTAAGAGCAAGTCTTGCCAAACTCCAGTGCCTTGTTTGGATACAGTAAGTAAATATTTTATCATGAAGTTCACATGGTGAAATGAAAGCAGGGTATTATTTTTATTTTATTTGAAGGTGATTTGACAATCCTTTAATCATAAGTAGGCAAGAGTTTTCTAGGGAAATAATTTAGTCATCATCCTTAGCTTTGTTCCCTTGAGAATTTTATATGATTTGAATATAGGTGTAAAAGATCTATTTAGCAAATTTAAGCTGTGTTTAAGATCTGTACTTACCAGCATGTAAACTCCACGAAGGCAGGGAGTTCTGCTGTCTGATCCACTGATTTATTTTCAACATGTGTTTTCCTGACAAAGATGCTCAATATAATTTTGTTGAATAAGGCACAAAGCCAGGGAAAAGGGAATATGCAAAAAATGAGTTTCTTAGTTCTGCAGGAACTCCAGTCCTCCTTAGGTATCTCTCACCTAGTCCTAGAGTCACCAGTGAGTTGGTTCATGTTAATCCCCAATCGATTCTTGCCTGTTCAATAGTCCCCATAATTTTCCTTCTTTCCTATTCTGTCCAGTTGTGACTTTGTCAGAGTAAATACTTATCAAAGGCACCACTACGTTGGTACCCACTTGCCATCTCTATTGATGATTTCTAGACCAAAACTCAGTCCCAGAGGGCAAAAAGAAGAAAGAAAAAGGTAGGAAAGATGCAACTGCCAACATCCATGATACAACTGTTGCTACGGGGTTTTAAAATTCTCAAGACTGAGAGCACTAATGTTTGGCCTGAGTGCTAATTCCCCAATGTGGAGGTTACCGCCTGGCAGTGGAATAGAAGTTTGGGGAGATAACTTTATTATAAATGTAAATATTACATGTCATATATCACTATTCCCATGAAAAACATTTCTACCTTCATTGTGGCTTTGCTGTTGTATGCACTTGTGTTTTCATTGTCAATATTCCCTTTTTCATTGCTATGCAGAAAGTAACTGAGCAGGCCCAATACTGCTGTCCCTAGAAAGGGCTTCCTTGCAGGGTTGGCCTTTGCCTGGCATCCAGGAATTTAGATTTCTTACCATTCCAAGAACTGATAAATGTAGCTTATCATGCTTAAGCTCTTTGTACAAGAATATGTTTTATTCTACATACCTGCTTTTCCTTTGGGGGTCCAGAATTTTGGTACATTATGAGGCAGAGTATGTTTACATGACCATCCACTAATAAAAACCCTGGTGATGAGTCTGTAATGAGCTTCCCTGGTAGACAACATTTCACATGCGTGATCATAACTCATTGTTTGAGAAATTGTGTGTCTGGTATGAGAACACTATGAGAAGACCCTTAGAAGCTTGCCCCTCGTTTTCTCTGGACTGTTCCATGTGCCTTTTCCCTTTGCTAACTTAGATTTGTATCCTTTTACTATAATAAATTATAGTCATGAGTATAATTATACACAGATTCCTGTGACTTACCCTAGCAAATCACTGAATCTGGAGGTGTTCTGGGAGACTCCTGACACAATTGTCAACCACATTAACCACTACAGATTCTGTCTGACCCTCATGGTCCCTGGAAATTATCATAATTCAGATCTTTTACTTGTTATTATATTTTTTTATTTTTGTTTTTTGCCCAATTGAGTTAAAACTCTAGTATGATCCCATAAAACAATATGAATAAAATAAATACCAATAAAATAGTAGGTAAAATTTATTGACCTTATTTACTTAATTTATTGAGATCATTTATATATTTATTCTTCTTTTTGGAGGGGCACTATGATTAGTACTTTCTCATTTAATCCTTGCAACTATTCCATGGGGCATATAACTTTAAAGTCATAAGTTTATCGATTGAGAAATTGAGGCACAGGGAGATCAAATACCATATCAAAATTCCACAGATAAAAAGTAATGGAGTTGGGATTTTAAGCAGGAATTTTGAAACATCATTGTTTTGACACGCAACACTACATGGGCATCATTTTTCCTGTCTTTACCCTATGATCAGACCTCTTACTTGCCTCAAATCAAAAATTATGTTTCTTGCAGGTCTCTGTTTTAGGGTGATTTTTTTCACAAAAATACTCCTAAGTCTGTCAAGAATGTAAAGAACATATGATGTCTGTATCTAGCAGCAGTCCTCCAACAATCTGAGGACTATCTGGATCATATAGACAAATGAGTCTAGATTGTATGAGGGACAAAATTAAATCTCTAAAAAGCATTTAAAACTTTGCAGTATAGTTCATTCATTTCTCGACCTGCTGCTGCTTGAGAGCAAGGATTAGACTTCAAATAAGGTTGAATTCTTAACAACACGCACAGTTTGTGGCCCATACTAGGAATTTAATTGTTTTATTTATTTATTTTTTTCAATGTGGTTGATGGATAAGCATATGATTACTGAGCTACAGAACTTGTTTGGAGATTTGGTCAGGTGGAATGTTCTCCAGAAAGTTCAACAATGGAGGCACACTTTGGACTAGAGTTTTGGGCAAACAAGAAGTGTATTCACATTGTATTCATAGCCCAAAATGTTATAAATTCATAAAATAAACAGGACTCAAAACCAGAGTAAGAAAAAAACTATCATTTTCAACAGTAAGAAAAGTGGCTGAGTGCATCCATGCTGCTAATCCATTAAGAAGAACTAGGTGCCCCTTTTCTATGATGTGTTAAATTAAAAATGCAAGTTTCAGTCCTGGGAGTATGAAATGATTACAATTTCATTAAAATGCATATGTGTGCATGCATTCAAATGTGTATATGTGCACACATATGTATGTGTCTTTAATGGGTATATTTTATATAATATTATTTTTGTATATTATATATTTCTTTCTAAAAGAAAGAAAGATGCATATCAGTTTTTCAATGAGGATTAACCTTTTGAAGGTGGGATAGAATAGGTTTTGGGAAAACATTAGTTTGTATCATAAATATAAATATTACATTTCTAACCATGGTGGGACTGTGAATTTCTAATGGTTTTTAAGTATTTTTTCACCAAAGTGTCTTTAACTCATAAATATTATGTTAGATTGATAATTCTTCTACATAAATATATTCATGTAATGTCAAGGGAAGAAATGTATAATTACAAAGAGGTAGCTTGTTTATTAAGACTCTGCATGTATGTGTGTGTGTGATATGTATGTATATATTTCTCTGGAAAGTATACCAAACTGACTGTTTGGAATATATGTAAGGCTTTTATTTTATAATTTGGTTATTTTGGTATTTTTTAACTTGTTTTCACTGAACTGGATTATTTTATTAAAGAAAGAAAAACAAACAAGCCAAAAAGACAATATCAGGACTGACAGAACCAATAATTCTGATATCATGACTAACAGGAAGTAATGCTGTCCTTTTATTTATGGAAGCAAAGGTCTTCTCTAGGTTTTAAGGGATGAGGTAAAATTCAAACTTCTAAGCCTGGCATTCAGAAGGCCTCAGAGTCTGGCCTCAATATAGCATTTTGACCTATAAAACAATAAAACCTATAAAACATTTTGACCATTCTATAAAACTGTTTTGCTCATATTCTCAGAAAGCACTTTGCAGTGTCCTGTTCTCACAAATACCCTTTTACCAAATTTTATTACCTGGAATGACTTTTATTTTTCTCTATACGTGTTTTTAGTCCTATGTTTTATCATTATTTGAATTCTTCCTTCTCCTAAAATACATGACTTCTCTTAAACCCACTTTCAGCTCAGCTTGTTGAAGATAAAGAAAATTTATTAAACTTACAATGTTAGCTATCATTAAGAATAGATGCTGGGTGTCTTAAGCCAGGTTCTAAGAGTAAAAGTTTTCCAAAGTTTATATACATTAAGAATGCCCTAAAGGTTACTGAGCTCTGCCCACCAGAGCAACAGTCAGCTCTACCCACCACAAGTCCTTCCCATCAGGAAACTTACACAAGCCTCTTAGATAGCCTCATCCACCAGAGAGAAGACAGCAGAAGCAAGAAGAACTACAATCCTGCAGCCTGTGGAACAAAAAACACATTCATAGAAATATAGACAAGATGAAAAGGCAGAGGGCTATGTACCAGATGAAGGAAGAAGACAAAACCCCAGAAAAACAACTAAATGAAGTGGACATCAGCAACCTTCCACAAAAAGAATTCAGAATAATGATAATGAAGATGATCCAGGACCCTGGAAAAAGAATGGAGGCAAAGATCGAGAAGATGCAAGAAATGTTTAACAAAGACCTAGAAGAATTAAAGAACAAACAAACAGAGATAAACAATACAATAACTGAAATGAAAACTACACTAGAAGAAATAAATAGCAGAATAGCTGAGGCAGAAGAATGGATACGTGACCTGGAAAACAGAATGGTGGAATTCACTGCTGTGGAACAAGCTAAGAGAATTCAGCACCACCAACCCAGCTCTACAACAAATGCTAAAGGAACTTCTCTAAGTGAGAAACACAAGAGAAGAAAAGGACCTACAAAAACAAACCCAAAACAATGAAGAAAATGGTCATAGGAACATGCATATCAAAAATTACCTTAAATGTGAATGGATTAAATGTTCCAACCAAAAGATACAGGCTTGCTGTATGGATACAAAAACAAGACCCATATATATGGTGTCTACAAGAGACCCACGTCGGACCTAGGGACACATACAGACTGAAAGTCAAGGGATAGAAAAATATATTCCATGCAAATGGAAATCAAAAGAAAGCTGGAGTAGCAATACTCATATCAGATGAAACAGACTTTAAATAAAGAATGTTACAATAGACAAGGAAGGACACTACATAATGATCAAGGGATCAATCCAAGAAGATATGACAATTATAAATATATATACACCCAACATAGGAGCACCTCAATACATAAGACAACTGCTAACAGCTCTAAAAGAGGAAATCGACAGTAACACAATAATAGTGGGGGACTGTAACACCTCACTTTCACCAATGGAGAGATTATACAAAAGGAAAATAAATAAGGAAACAGAAGCTTTAAATGACACAATAGACCAGATAGATTTAGTTGATATTTATATGACATTCCATCCATAAAGAGCAGATTACACTTTCTTCTCAAGTGCACATGAAATATTCTCCAGGATAGATCACACCGTTGGTCACAAATCAAGCCTCAGTAAATATAAGAAAATTGAAATCATATCAAGCATCTTTTCTGACCACAATGCTAATGAGATTAGAAATGAATTACTGGGGAAAAAACCCCATAAAATACACAAACACATGGAGCCTAAAAAATATGTTACTAAATAACCAACAGATCAATGAAGAAATCAAAGAGGGTATCAAACAATACCTAGAGACAAATGACAATGAAAACATGATGAGCCAAAGCCTATGGGATGCAGCAAAAGCAATTATAAGAGTGAAGCTTATAGTTATACAAGCCTACCTCAAAAAACAAGAAAAATCTCAAATAAAGAATCTAACCTTACACCTAAAGGAACTAGAGAAATAAGAACAAACAAAACCCAAGGTTAGCAGAAGGAAAGAAATCATAAAGATCAGAGCAGAAATAAATGAAACAGAAACAAAGAAAACAATAGCAAAGATCAATAATACTAAAAGCTGGTTATTTGAGAAGGTAAACAAAATTGATAAACCATTAGCCAGAATCATCAAGAAAAAGAGGGAGAGGACTCAAATCAATAAAATTAGAAATGAAAACGGAGAAGTTACAACAGACATCACAGAAATACAAAGCATCCTAAGAGACTACTACAAGCAACACTAGGCCAATAAAATAGACAACCTGGAAGAAACGGACAAATTTTTAGAAAGGTGTAACCATGCAAGACTGAACCAGGAAGAAATAGAAAATATGAACAGACCAATCACAAGTAATGAAATTGAAACTGTGATTTAAAATTTTCCAATAAACAGAAGTCCACGACCAGGTGGCTTCACAGGTGAACTCTATGAAACATTTAGAGAAGAGCTAAAACCCATCCTTCTCAAACTCTTCCAAAAAGTTGCAGAGGAAGGAGCACTCCCAAACTCATTCTATGAGGCCACAATCACCCTGATACCAAAACCAGACAAAGATACTACAAAAAAAAAAAAAAAAATTACAGGCCAATATCACTGATGAATATAGATGCACAATCCTCAGAAAAATACTAGCAAACAGAATCCAACAACACATTAAAAGGATCATACACCATGATCAAGTGGGATTTATCCCAAGGATGTAACAATTATTCAAATATACACAAATCAATCAATTTGGTACACCATATTAACAAATTGAAGAATAAAAACCATATGGTCATCTCAGTAGATGCAGAAAAAGCTTTTGACAAAATTGAACACCAATTTATGATAAATACTCTCCAGAAAGTGGGCATAGAGGGAAACTACCTCAACATAATAAAGGCCATATATGACAAACCCACAGCCAATGTCATTCTCAGTGGTGAAAAACTGAAAGCATTTCCTGTAAGATCAGGAAGAAGGCAAGGATGCCCACTCTCACCACTATATTCAACATAGTTTTCAAAGTCCTAGCAATGGCAATCAGAGAAGAAAATGAAATGAAAGGAATACAAATTGGGAAAGAAGTAAAACTGTCACTGTTTGCAGATGACATGATACTATATATAGGGAATCCTAAAAATGTCACCAGAAAACTACTACAGCCAATCAATGAATTTGGTAAAGTTGCAGGATACAAAATTAATGCACAGAAATCTCTTGCATTCCTATACACTAATGATGAAAAATCTGAAAGAGAAATTAAGGAAACACTCCCATTTAATATTACAACAAAAAGAATAAAATACCAAGAATAAATCTACCTGGGGAGACAAAAGACCTGTATGCAGAAAACTATAAGACACTGATGAAAGAAATTAAAGATGATACCAACAGATGGAGAGGTATACCATGTTCTTGGATTGGAAGAATCAATATTGTGAAAATGACTACACTACCCAAAGCAATCTACAGATTCAATGCAATCCCTATCAAATTACCAATGGCATTTTTTACAGAACTAGAACAAAAAATGTTAAAATTTGTATGGAGACACAAAAGACCCTGAATAGCTGAAGCAGTCTTGAGGGAAAAAAACAGAGCTGGAGGAATCAGACTCCCTGAATTCAGACTATACTACAAAGCTACAGATATCAAGACAATGTGGTACTGGCAAAAAAAACCTAAAAATATGTCAACAGAACAAGAAAGAAAACCCAGAGATAAACCCATGCATCTATGGTCAACTAATCTATGACAAAGGAGACAAGGATATACAATGGGGAAAAGACAGTCTCTTCAATAAGTGGTGCTGGGAAAACTGGACAGCTACATGCAAAAGAATGAAAGTAGAACACTCCCTAACACCATACACAAAAATAAACTCAAAATGGATTAGAGACCTAAATGTAAGACCAGACACTATAAAACTCTTACAGGAAAACATAGGAAGAACACTCTTTGACATAAATCACAGTAGAATCTTTTTTGATCCACTTCCTAGAGTAATGGAAATAAAAACAAAAATAAACAAATGGGACCTAGTGAAACTTAAAAGCTTTTTCACAGCAAAGGAAACCATAAACAAGACTAATAGACAACCCTCAGAGTGGGAGAAAATATTAATAAATGAATTAATGGACAAAGGAGTAATCTCCAAAATATATAAACAGTTCATGCAACTCAATATTAAAGAAACAAACAACCCAATCCAAAAATGGGCAGAAGACCTAAATAGACATTTCTCCAAAAAGAAATACAGATGGCCAATAAGCACATGAAAAGCTCTCAAAAATCACGAATTATTAGAGAAATGCAAATCAAAACTACAATGAGGTATCACCTCACACCAGTTAGAATGGGCATCATCAGAAAATCTACAAACAACAAATGCTGGAGAGGTTGTGGAGAAAAGGGAATCCTCTTGCACTGTTCGTGGGAATGTAAATTGATATAGCCACTATGGAGAACAGTATGGAGGTTCCTTAAAAATCTAAAAATAGAATTACCATATGATCCAGCAATCCAACTACTGGGCATATACCCAGGGAAAACCGTAATTCAAAAAGACACATGCACCCCAATGTTCATTGCAGCACTATTTACAATAGCCAGGTCATGGAAGCAAATTCAATGCTCATCAACAGACGAATGGATAAAGAAGATGTGGTACATATATACAATGGAATATTACTCAGCCATATAAAGAAATGAAATTGGGTCATTTGTTGAGATGTGGATGGATCTAGAGACGGTCATACAGAGTGAAGTAAGTCAGAAAGAGAAAAACAAATATCATATATTAACACATATATGTGGAATCTAGAAAAATGGTACAGATGAACCAGTTTGCAGGGCAGAAGTTGAGATACAGATTTTGAGAACAAACGTATGGACACCAAGGCAGAAAGCCACAGTGGGGTGGGGATGGTGGTGGAATGAATTGGGTGATTGGGATTGACATGTATACACTGATGTGCATAAAATTGATGACTAATAAGAGCCTGCTGTGTCAAAAAATAATTAAAATAAAATTCAAAAATAAAAAAAAAGAATGCCCTACATCAATATCCCACACACATGCAGACACAAATACATGACTGTAATATCCGTACTGTGAAAGATACTAAAGAATATTAAAAAGAGAAGGAGAAGTAGAGGTTTATACTATTTCATCTTAGGGAACCATTTATTTCTATTGCTATTTAAAAAAATAACTATTATAGTTTATTAAAATATTGTGATTTACAACTTCTTCCAATTAGCTTACTGACATTCCCCAGAGAAAGCCAACTTTTCCAACTCCTTAACAAATAAGCAATGTATATGAAAAGCCAGGAATTGGAGCACTGAAATAGGATGATATTTGGAGTTTGGAACTCAGCATCTTTGCTTACTACCTGTGTGACTGTGAACAAATTAACTAAACCTTAGTTTCTTCATGTATAAAGTAGAGGTTATAATAATACTAATTGTGTGGAGTTATTAAAATTTATATGTAATATAAGTAAAGTTGCTGTCAATGACAAATCCACATCCATTATCATTTCTGGGAATGATTGTCTAACTTCCTACTAGCACATCCATTATCCTATTACATTCCCCCTAACAATGCTAAAAAGAAGTATTATTGTGTATTCTGAGCCTCATAAAACAGATGTAAAATCTGTGATTTACAGAAAATAAATTATTTACTCAAAGACACAGCCAGAAAGGACCGGTTAAGAGTTGTTGGACTTGATGCAGTGTTCTTTAAATTATCTTGCATCTTAAGAAGACTGATTTAAATGTTCCAGGTAGCTACCCCATAGTGGTTGAACAAGAAATCTAAAAATGGAGCTACCATATGATCCTGCAATCTCACTCCTGGGCATATACCTGGAGAAAACCATAATTTGAAAGGATACTTGAACCCCAATGTTCATAGCAGCACTATTCACAATAGCCAAGACATTGAAGCAAACTAAATGTCCATTGACAGATGAATGGATAAAGAAGATTTGGTACATATACACAATGGAATATTACTCAGCTGTAAAAAAAAAAAGAATACAATAATGCATTTGCAGCAACATGGATGGACCTAGTGAACTTAGATTATCATACTAAGTGAAGTAAGTCAGACATAGAAAGACAGATATCATATTATATTGCTTATATGTGGAATCTAAAAATATGAGATAAATAAACCTACCTCAACATAATAAAGACCATATATGACAAACCCACAGCAAACATTATTCTCAATGGTGAAAAATTGAAAACATCTTCTCTAAGATAAGGAACAAAACAAAGGTATCCACTCTTGCCACTATTATTCAACATAGTTTTGGAAGTCCTAGCCATGGCAATCAGGGAAGAAAAAGAAATAAAACGAATCCAAATTGGAAAAAAAGAACTAAAACTGCTACTGCTTGCAGATGACATGATACTATACATAGTATCCTAAAGATGCTACCAGAAATCTACGGGTGCTAATCAGTGAATCTGGTAAAGTCACAGGGTACAAAATTAATACCCAGAAATCTCTTGCATTCCTATACACTAACAATGAAAGATCACAAAGAGAAATTAAGGAAACATTCCCATTTACCACTGCAACAAAAGGATAAAATACCTAGGAATAAACCTACCTAAAGAGGAAAAAGACCTGAACTCAGACAACTATAACATACTGATGAAAGAAATCAAAGGTAACACAGACAGATGGAGAGGTATATGATGTTCTTGGATCAGAAGAATAAATACTGTGAAAATGACTATACTACCCAAAACAATCTACAGATTCAATGAAATCCCTATCAAATTACCAATGGCATTTTTCACAGAATTAGAACAAAAATTTTTACAATTTGTAGGGGAAAACAAAAGACCTGGAATACCAAAGCCATCGTGAGAAAGAAAAACAGAGCTGGAGGAATCAGGCATCCTGACTTCAGACTATACTACAAAGCTACAGTAATTAAGACAGTATGGTACTGGCACAAAAACAAAAATATAGATCAATGGAACAAGATTGAAAGCCCAGAGATAAACCCACACACATGTTCACCTCATCTATGACAAAGGGGGCAAGAATATACAATGAAGAAAAGACAGCCTCTTCAATAATGGTGCTGGGAAAACTGGACAGCTACATGTAAAAGAATGAAATTAGACCACTCCCTAACACCATACACAAAAATAAACTCAAAATGGATTAAAGACCTAAATAGAAGTCTATAAAACTATAAACACTATAAAAGTATAAAACTCTTAGAGCAAAACATAGGCAGAACACTGTTTGACATAAATCGTAGCAAGATCTTTTTTGATGCACCTCCTAGAGCAATGAAAATAAGAACAAAAGTAAATAAATGGGACCTAATTAAACTGAAAAGCTTTTGCACAGCAAAGGAAAACATAAACAAGACGAAAAGACAACCCTCAGATTTGGAGAAAATAGTTGTATACAAAGCACCTGACAAGGGATTAATCTCCAAAATATACAAATAGCTCATGCAGCTCAATATCAAAAAAAAAAAATCAAAAAATGGGGAGAAGACCTAAATAGACATTTCTCCAAAGAAGACATACAGATGGCCAACCAACATATGAAAAGTTGCTCAACATCACTAATTATTAGAGAAATGCAAATCAAAACTACAATGAGATATCACCTCACACCAGTCAGAATGGCCATCATCAAAAAATCTACAAACAATAAATGCTGGAGAGAGTGTGGAGAAAAATGAACTCTTCTACACTGTTGGTAGGAATATAAATTAGTACAGCCACTGTAGAGAACAGTGTGGAGGTCCCTTAAAAAACTAAATATGGAACCAACATATGACCCAGCAATCTCACTACTGGGCATATACCCAGAGAAAATCAAAATTCAAAAAGACTTATGCACCCCAATGTTCATTGCAGAACTATTCACAATAGCCAGGACATGGAAGCAACCTAAATGTCCATCAATAGAGGAATGGATAAAGAAGATGGGGTACATATAAACAATGGAATATTACTCAGCCATAAAAAGGAACGAAACTGTGTTATTTGTAGAAATGTGGATGGACCTAGAGACTGCCATACAGAGTGAAGTAAGTCAGAAATAGAGAAACATATATTGTATATTAACACATATATGTGGAATCTAGAAAAATAGTATAGATGATCTTATTTGCAAAGCAGAAATAGAGACACAAACCTAAAGAACAATCATATGGATACCAAAGTGGAAAGGGGGGGTGGAAGAATTGGGAGACTGGGATTGACATATATGCACTAATGATACTATGTGTAAAATAGATAACTAATGAGAACCTACTGCATAGCATGGGGAACTCTACTCAGTGCTCTGCGGTGATCTAAATGGGAAGGAAATCCGAAAAAGAGGAGATATATGTATACGTATAACTGGTTCACTTTGCTGTACAGTAGAAACTAACACAAAATTGTAAAGCAGCTATACTCCAATACAAATTAATAAAAAATTAATAAATCTAAATTTTTAAACAGAAATAGATTTAATTAACTTTAACCTCTATGATCTTGATCTGTAAATTCAGGTTAGGCACACCTCCCATATTCTTCCATAACATCAGGCAAGATTTTAACATCAGATTAGAGTTTCCATAAGACTATTTCTTCCTTGCCTGTTACCTTGTGGTTATCCACTTCTAGATGCCATGTGCTATAAGGACAGTGACTATAGTTAGTTTGTGCACTGTGGCACCCCAATTGTCTGGAACAGTGCCTGGTACTGGAGTAGGGGATTTCTAAATATTTGTTGAATGTAGCACAGACTAACCATTCTGGACATGTGCTATTTTTCTTGTATAGAAGTACTGATTTATGAATGTGTTTTTAAAAATAATTCTTGGCTTCCTGGCATGTATCTGCTGGAATGCCTACAGCCATTGTAAACCAAATGAGGTTAAGGATCAGAGAATTGTTTTCTATGAAGAAAATTATTCCTGGTAATGTGAGGTCAATGAGACTGTGATGTAGAAAAAGACTCTGGCTGGGATACCAGGATAAATTCCCACTTTGCATTTTGGTACAGGGAAACTTTGAAAAGTTACAAAATATATGTGTCTCGTTTTCATCTTCTGTAAAATGGAAATATTGATATTGTGACAATTGTCGTTAGGAAAAAAGTATATGAAATGATTTCATGTTATAAGCATTCAATAAATGGGCATTCTCTGATCTTGGTATTTTACTTTGCCCTGTTTGATTTTTTCTTCATACTATTTATAAAACAGCACATGCATTTATTAATGTATTTATTGTCTGTCTCTCCCCAGTCAGAATGGAAGCTCTCTGAGAGCAGAGCCTATTGTACACACTGCTATATTCCCACTTAGGACAATGATTTGAACAGAATAGATGATTAATTACTATACACTGAATGAAGGAATGTCACTATTTTATAAGTCGATGGTTCTTTTGGCATTATCACTCTAAATCAACACACATATCTACAATTTGAAGATGTCACTATGTTTTACCCACCTGGGTCAGACCTCATTCCACAAAAATTCAGAGGATTTCAGGTTTCTTGGGGGACAAATGAGCATCAGATTGACTTATCTTCTGATTAATCTCAAAGTGCAAAACTAATTAACAATATAACTCGATTCAAATCAAGCTCCCTTAATTTTCCACCTCCTACTCTGCCCAACCAAATTTCAATCAATAACAGTATGTTAAAAAATAAAATGTGTGTCAACCATTAGCATTTCATGTACTCTGGGAATCTGTGTGGATACAACTCTCAAGGTAACTTTCTCTTTCCCACGTTCCCTGTTTTCTCCCTTTCTTTTGATCAGCATTTGGTTTGTTTAATTTTATCCCTTTGCATATTTCCTGGTTTTTTCAGTGTTACCTTAAATGACAAATTTTCATCTTTACAGAAAATCTTTTCTCCAGTTGAACAGAACTATCTTGATAAGCACCCACTCAGCAAAAATAAGTTTACTATACATGCTTAAAATGAATACTAAAAATCATGGATAGAACATGTGCAAACCCAAATTAAGTGATTTATGTTCATGTTTACATGGTTCAAACATACACAGTAAATAGAAAGAAACTATAATTTTTCACTCTGACTGTGGCCACCATGTTGAGACACATCATTGTGATTTGAAAATCAGAATGTTTACTTTTAGAACAGATATCTGAAAAGTATGTTCTCCTCTAATAAAAGTATTTCCATTCTAAAAGCCCCATTCATTTATAAATATTCTATATTTTCTCCTTTAATGTTGCCAGATTTTTTTTTTAATGACATGAAAATCTCATTTACATGAGAAAAAAGGCAGCTGGGTTCCTAATAGAGAACTGAAACATAACTGCTTTAAAAGTGGGCCCTGAAACATTAATTCAAACTTTTCCTGTCTTCAGTTGTTAGACATTCAGTGAAAAGGCAGTGATGGGTTATGGAAAATGTAAGGAGCACTAAAAATAAATTTTTCAAGTAACCTCACTATTTTCTTAAAAAAGGAATAAAAACAGTGAGCAGTTGTCTCTACTTGGTCATTTATATTTTTCCTATCCTTCTTCTGATTTGTATTCCTACCAAAGAATTTTTACATCAGTTGAGATTTTCATCCTCTTTCACAGACTTAAATAGGACTATGTTAACCAAGAATACCAGGAATATTGAATTTCAGAGATTAAATTTATTATAGACTGAAACAGGACATTCCAATTAAAATGAAGACTTTTCAAAGAGATCAGCATTTCCCAAGTGATCCATTTCTTTCTGTCCCTTTTTCTCTTCCATACTACATGTGTTATGGATGCTTTAAAGCAGTAACTCAAATTAATACATCTCTGCACCCATACTTGGCAGTGCTAATCATTCTTCAACAGTAAGGAATTTTGGAATGTTAGAAATAGCACTTAGACAACATTGAATAAAACTCATTAATTTTGCAAATGGAGAAACTTAGGACCAGAGAGGGAAAATGGATTTGTATACTTCAATTTTGGGAATTTTAGAGTTACGATGATGTTGAGGGCGAGGATGATGATAATATTATGCTCAAATGAATGTGATCCAGGATAACCAATTAAGAATAACCAAGTGAATTATACTATTTACTGGTGTACTTATTCATCTAGGGTCTGCTTCATGGATGATGCATATCAAGTAAATTATGCAGGGGATAAATTATTTTCCTGCTCTTAGTACTGTAAGTACAGTACTAGACTGATTATTTGATCCCTTTTTTTTTTACTTCTTTATTGGAGTATAATTGCTTTACAATGGTGTGTTAGTTTCTGCTTTATAACAAAGTGAATCAGTTACACATATACATATGTTCCCATATCTCTTCCCTCTTGTGTCTCCCTCCCTCCCACACTCCCTATCCCCCCCTCTAGGTGGTCACAAAGCACCAAGCTGATCTCCCTGTGCTATGCGGCTGCTTCCCACTAGCTATCTATTTTATGCTTGGTAGTGTATATATGTCCATGCCACTCTCTCACTTTGTCACAGCTTACCCTTCCCCCTCCCCATATCCTCAAGTCCATTCTCTAGTAGGTCTGTGTCTTTATTTCTGTCTTACCCCTAGGTTCTTCATGACATTTTTTTTTTCTTAAATTCCATATATATGTGTTAGCATACAGTATTTGTCTTTCTCTTTCTGACTTACTTCACTCTGTATGACAGACTCTAGGTCCATCCACCTCATTACAAATAGCTCAATTTCATTTCTTTTTATGGCTGAGTAATATTCCATGGTCAAAACTGTTTATGTTAATTGTTGTGCCAGTACTTTTTTTAATAAAACTAAAATACAGACTTTTCTGATCTCACCAGTTTTTTCATTAATGTCCTTTTTTCTATTCCAGAATCTAATCTAGGACACTAATTGCATTTAGTTGTCATATCTCCCCAGCTTCCTCTATCTGTGACAGTTTCTCAGTCTTTCCTTGTCTATCATGACCTTGAGATGCTTTGAAGAATACTGGTCAGTTTTTCTATAGAATACCCCTCGATATGGATTTGCCCAAACTCTTCTAATGAGTAAATTGAAGATATGCATTACTGGGGATAATACCACCATGATGATGTGTCTTTCTCAGAGAAGACTAGTTTGCAAACATTAAATCGTGCTACATATAGACACCATCATTACATCATTATGGCATTGTTTCTTGCAGCCACCATTCAAAGAGTTCCAGTGCATAATTCTTTATAGTTTTCTTAGTACCCTCTTATATTATCTCTTTCAGTTGCTTGAAGAGATTAGTTTCAATTACATACTAGGAAATTAAAGCCCAAGAAGATGGTATGAGTTAATAGTCATGCAACTAATTAGCAGACAATTTATGCCTTAAATTTTTGCCTTCAGAGCCTAGAGCACAGATTTCCCAACCAAGTTCACAGTGAAAACTTAGGAGCCTCATGACCTCGGGGTGTCTTGAAAAGATTCTTGTGAACTCCACATTTTCTTTCATTTCTAGTCACAAGGCCCTAATTAGACATGTCACTTTTCAGTTTCCTATATAAGATTCATGAAGAATGTTTCCTCAGAAGTTCATCATCGGTACATTGGCCTTCCGTCCTCTTTCTTCCTCCACTCCTGTAGTAATCCCATCTCTGCATGGCCATGAGGGAAATGAGTGATTCTTACTTCCCCTAATTGGAGTGAGGTATGCCACTGCTCAGAGTTGAGAATTCTTGGTGTGCCCTCGAAATAAATCTGACTCCTGAATAATGATTTGGCTCTGCAAAAACCAGTGCCTTGGAATCCTGCTGAGGTGCTGCCATCAAAACAGAAAAAAAATCAAATTTTACTCTGAACGGAGTCTTAATAACAGTTGGAAACTTCAGCCTCCTGCCTATAATTTATTTACAAAGAATCTTTTTGAAGGGAACTGTCTTGGAGAATTCTGTACCACTTTGATGTTTGCAAAAGTAACCCTGTAAAGATAGAAAGAAGATATATATATATATATATATATATATATATATATATATATCTTCAGATAGAAAATAAGACAAATTAGAACAAGAAATCTGTGTCCAGTAAGTCATATATGAGCTTCTGATTCTTCCATTTTTCCTATGACAGGACCTCTGCCCCAGCCTAGTAATTGTTTTAAGCACTTATGGTCAATATTTTAATTTAGTTTTTCCATAAACATTTTTAGACAATGTTTTAGTGAAATTAGTTTTTGTTTTGTTTTGCTTGTGGGAGGAGCTTAGGGGTCAGAGTGTGATACACGGAAAGGAAGACAGTTATTAAAGGGTGAGTTTCAGACTGAATAGAGTACCCCCAAAATTCACAGGTCAAACCCCTAACACCAATGTGACTATATGTGGAGATAGAGACTTTAAGGATATAATTAAGGTTAAACAAAGTCATAAGAATGAGGCCCTAATCTGATAAGACTAGTGTCCTTATAAGAAGAGGAAGAGACACCAGATTCTTTTTCTCTCTCTCTCTCTCTCTGTGCAATCACAAAGAAAAAGCTATTTAAGGACATAATAAGAAGGTGGCTGTCTGCAAGCCAGGAAGAGAGTTCTCACCAGAAACCAAATCTCTTGGCACCTTGATCTTGGACTTCTTCCCTCCAGAACTGTAGGAAAATAAATGTCAGTTGTTTAAGCCACTCCATCTCTGGTATTTTGTTATGGCAACCTGAGCTGACCATTAAAGGATGCATCATTCATTCAACTATCACAGTAGGCAACTGAAGAATAATTTTAAGAATTGGTGCACCTAAGATTTATCTCCTCCCAAGGGACTAAGTAGCTGGAGTACCTGAATATCAACTCATAAAAGGAATTGGCTGATGACTATTCCTATGGCTTATCAATTCCTCCAGACATCATCTAGATGCAGAATGGCTTCCTGAAATTTAGGAAGAAAAGAAAAAAAAAAAAAGCCTCAGAAATGCATGAAGACAGAATGAATACAAGTATGCCTCCAACAGCATCTACTGCACCCAAAAAATAGATCCAGTCCAATTCTAGAAGAGCTCGTGCTTCTTAGTTTTCCCTGCAAGGAAACTGATACTAGAATCTGTAATGTGTGTACCTCTATGTATACATATGTGAAATGTGTACATATGTGATGTGTGTGTGTATGAATGTGTATATAGGTGATATATGTGATATAGTCACACGAGGTACATGATTAGTGAAAAAACGAGGTCTCATCACTACTTATAACCCTGATCAGGCTAGCTATGAAGTTCACATGCCTATATTATATCCACCCCCAGCCACATCATCTCCCTTCATGGCAAGTCCACAGAGAGGCTCACAAATGCTCACAAGAATGTTTTCTCAGTATTATAAGGAATCAGTCATGCTCTTCTTTGGCAGACTTGGTCCCATTGGTGAGAATTTTGCCTGAGGTCTGATGCCTTTGAAGTTGTGTATAATACACTTACTCTAAAGCAGTTTCAGAAGCTGTCCAGGGAATTTGATGTTATTCAAATCAACATCTCCATCTCTATCTGCATCTTGTTTCCTTCCTGACACTTTCACATAAGCAGTGATCTTTCACCTAAATAATCTGTCACTGGGATATGAAATAGTGTTCTGTTCTTGAATCACACCAAAGTTATAACACTAAGTTACTACAAAAATCCTTAATACAAATTTTGAAAATTAAATACATATCAACTATACTTCAATAAAATAAGTTTAAAACAGAAAATCAAATACAGGACTGTAAAAGTAAAAACACTTCCTTTTTTTAAGCTTTAAGCTCAAATTTTTAGATCTTTAAGCTATAGATAGTAAAAGAAATCAACATGATATAATACATATCATATAATATGAAGTTATCATAATAATTATAATAATATGTGAATATTATAAAAGTTTTAATTTATAATAGTAACAAATAGTTGTGTAGAGTCTATGTAAATAAATCTTTAATGTCTCTGAAGGACAAAACATATATTTCAGCAGAATAGAAGGGCAAACTATGTTTTTGAATACAGAAACAGTATTCTAAAGATGTCAACTGTCATTAAAAATTATGCATTTCTGTAACCTGATAAAAATACTAACAAGATTTTATTGAAGCTATATAAAACTATTCTTAAGTTCAAATGTAAAAATAAATAGTTATGTATAATCAGGAGAATATTTAAGAAGAAAAATAATGAAGGAATATCTAGTTGTAATAAAACTACAGAAATACATAGTCTATTGCTGTAATAAAACTATAGAAATACATAGTTAATTGCTGTCACATGAATAGATAGAGATCAATGAAATGGTAGAAAATGTCCAGGAACAGATCTAATATTTATGAAAATTTAGTGTATCAAAATGGTGCCATTTCAAATTAGTGCAGAAAAAAATAGATAATTCAAAAATTGTTGTTGAGACAATTGGGTAGCCACCTGAAAAAGTTTTAAAATTAGAGTGTATACTTTGTACCTCATGCAAACTATTTAAATTAGAAAAAAAATAAACATGAAACCATAAATATTCTAAATATATCACATTAAAAATGTGTTTGAAGAAGAAAACATTTTTAACATAAATCCTAAAGGTCATGGAAGAAAAACTGTAAACTCAACCATATATAAAGTAAAACAAAACATTTTGCATCACGGTAAACCCCTGAAAATAAAACTTTAAAACTCAAATGATAAACTGAGAAAAAAGAAAAAGAACAATCACTCTTAGATAGTTGAATTTAATTACAGACCAATTTATTTAATTTAATATGTAATGAGGGCTCACAAAGAAATAAGACCAAGTTCAACAACCAGTAGAAAAGAAAAAATGGGCAAAAAATATAAACAGTGAACAGAAAAAGACAGTGAGTTTTTAAACTTGTGAAAACATTTTCAACATCAGTGATAAGGAGAAAACTATGAGTTGTAATTTTTATGATCAGGTTGGCAGTGTTAAAATATTTGAAATTAATGTGTTCAGAGTGGGCAGAAACACATTCTTGATGGCATTGTAAATTGCCTAAATTACTTTGTTTTCTACAAATAAAGATCCCAAATGTCAATAACTTTAGCCTGAATTATATTCCAGGAATGCACCATATTGATATCTACATGTATGCAAGAGAAACCAGTTAGAAGGAGAAAAAAAATCAAATAAATAGTCTTCAACTGGGAGCTAGTTAAATAAAGTAAGGCACACACCTGTGATGCACAGCTTTAAGGGATGGTGACAAATTTTTTTAAGTTTAGATAAGAAATATCTCCCAAGATCCTGCCTCAAGTAGGAAAAACAAAGAATGGACAATGAATAATATGCTAATATTTGTGTAAAAACATGCAAGCATGTATTTGCTTGTATATTCCTGAAAAAGAGGAATAGGAGCAAGAAGTACTTTTCAATATATAAATTTATGCATAACTTGTGCCTGTATTACAAATTAAAATATTTTTTAAAAGTAACAGTTTTGGCCTTGTTGATCTCTATTATGTTTTTGTTTTCTATTTAATTAATTCCTGTTTTATTCTTTATTGTGTACTTTCTTATATTTCTTTTTATTTTATTACTTTTTAATATTTTTTTACACTTTTCTGCTTTTAGCTTTTTGAATTTACCAGTTTATGTGGTTATCCTTCCTTTATGAATTTCGGTTTTCCTTTTGGATTCAGTTGCCTTTTTCCTTAGTTCCTTAAAAAGTTACCTCAATGAGAGTCTGAGAAGGAGTTACCAAGTTCTGGCATTTCACAGATGTTTTTTACATTCATGGATCCCATTTAGAACTCTTGTTTTTTTTTACCTTTTTTTTTTTTTTTTTTGCGGTACGCGGGCCTCTCACCGTCGCGGCCTCTCCCGCTGCAGAGCACAGGCTCCGGACGCGCAGGCCCAGTGGCCACGGCTCACGGGCCCAGCTGTTTCGCAGCATGTGGGATCCTCCCAGACTGGGGCACGAACCCGCATCCCCTGCATCGGCAGGCAGACTCCCAACCACTGCGCCACCAGGGAAGCCCAGAACTCTTGTTTAACCATTTTTTTTACTGGAAGTTCATTGGGTACCTGCTGTAAGATCACATTTTTCTTTTATGTTTTGATTATGACTTACTTTTTAAAAATTAACATTAAAAGTTAAATTTAAACAATAATAGAATACAAGAATAGTAAATTCCACCCCTCGCATTACACAGATTCAATTTTTATCGAGGTTTTGAAATATTTTCCTAACATTCTTTTTTCTCTTGTTGTGTTTGAAAAACTTTAAATTTCAGGTCTCGTGTTATTTTACCCAATATATTCAGGATGTATCTTTAGAAAGCATAAGACTTTTCTCCTATAACCACAGTGACATGCACCACAACTAACAAAATTAATATTTTTTTCTTAAAATTCTCTAATATCTATTCAACATTAAATCTTTCTAAAAATTATCAGTTTCAGATGTTAATTGTCTGAAAAAAATCTTTTATAAAGTCCTTTTGTATGTAACAAAGTATGTACACTACATTGGGTTCAAGCTTTCTATATTCTTATATTGAATGTGTTTTTCTTGTAACAATAATTATTTGTGTTTAATCAGAGCATTTAATTTGTTTATTTTAATATAAGTAAGAGGTAGTTGAGTTAAACTACATTCTTCTGTCTGTTTTCTATTTGTTGCACAAGATTTGATTTCTTTATTTAAACATGCTTGTCTATTTTTAGATTAAATGGTTTTGTTATTTCATTTCTTCCTTAAATTTACTAGTTTGCTTTTCATCTTCCTTTAGAAGTTACCTGAAAAATTATTATATGCATCCTTGGCTTATGAAAATTTGATAACAATACCACTTCACAAGAAATACAAGAGACTAAAAACACTTTAACTTCATTAAGCACTCTGAATCATACATGCTATCAAGTATTTTAATTATAAAGAGATATGAAAGATCATAGTTGTTATTATTATTATTAATTTACTATCAGTCAATATTCATTTAGATGTGCACACCCTTCCTCTCTTTGTACTCAATATCTTCCTGCATCTCCAATCTTCTGTTTAAGATCATTTTGACTTTGCCTAAAGGGTATCTATCCTTTGCTATTTCTTTCAGTGTAAGTCTGATGGAGACAAATTCTCTTAGTATCTTTTTGGCTGACAATATTATCATTTCTTCTTCATTTATTTATTTTTAAGATATTTTTATTGGCTACGGATTTCCAGGTTAGTAATAATTTCTTTTCAACAGCTCATAATTCACTGTTTTCCAGTTACTTTGTGTCTGAAGAAAAGTCAGTTGTCAGTCTTACCTTTGTTCCTTTCAAGCTAATAAATGTCTTTTTCTTTGGTTGGTTATTTTCTAGCTGCCTTTAAATTTTTTTCTGTTTTTGGTTTTGACAGTTTTACTATGATATGCTTAAATGGGGATTTCTGTTTTAACTTGTTTGAATAGCCTGCTCAGATATTTTGCTATTTCCTCACAAATCTGGGATATTTGCTATCTTTCATCAATTCCAGAAAATTTAGAGCAAAATTATTTTTTAAATTGAGATAAAATTTACATTTAACATTATATTATTTCCAGGTGTACAGCAAAATGATTCAATTCTGTATATATGGCAAAATGATCACCACAATAAGTCTAGTTAATATTCATCACCACACACAATTATAATTTGTATTACACAGCTAAGACATGGAAGTAACCTAAGTGTCCATTGGTTGATGAATGGATAAAATAAATATGGTATATATATATATATATATATATATATATATATATATACACCATATTTATTATATATATGTATACTTATGTATATATATACATATGTATATACACATACACATATATAACATGTATATAATGGAATATTATTTAACCATAAAAATGAAGGAAATCTTGCCATTTGCAACAAAATGTATAGACCCTGAGGGCATTATGTTAAGTGAAATAAGTCAGACAGGAAAGACAAATATAATATGATCTCATTTATATGTGGAATCTACCCCCCCAAAAAATTAAAATAATAAAAACAGAGCCCATAGATACAGAGAATAGATTGGTGGTTGCCAGAGTTGGGGTGGGGGGGAATGAAATGGGTGAAAGTCACCAAAAGTTAGAAATTTCCAGTTGCAAATTATTTAAATAGAGATTCTCCCCATTCCATCTTGCTCTTCCTTCTGAGACATCATATCATATACTTTAGTAATGCCCCACATATTCTATATCTTTTATGATATTTCTTGTACTTTAATTTTTTGTTTCTACTCTATAGTCTAGATATTTTCTTTGACTTGCAGTCCACCCTCAGTTATATATTCAACCTTCAACTATGTCTAATTTTAGTCTAATCATTGTCCAATCAGTTATGAAATCAATCATTTGAGCTAATGAGTAGATTTGAGTGTGGGCTGGATTTCGTTACTTGCTTCTAATCAATGTTTCAGCAAATGATGGAATATCACATTGGTGATTATATTATTGAAGACTACAACTTCAGTCTTACTGACAGACTCTCTCTACTGCCTTCTTGGCTTGCATGCTTGGGTGAAGCAAGCTGTTATGTTGAGGAGGCTTGAGTGGAAAGGACCTGAGGATGGTCTCCAGCCAACAGCCAAAGAAGAATTTCATCTTTCAGTTCTTCAGCTCATGAAGAACTCAGAACTTCAATCTTACAACCCATGAGGAAATGAAGGCTACCAAAAATCATGTATAAATTTGGAAGCAGATCCATTCAAACCTTTAGATGAAACCCCAGTCTTGAGCAACATCTTAATTTCAGGCCTGTGAGAAACCCTTAAGCAGAAGACTCAGCTAAGCCACACCCATTTTCCTGATCCACAGAAACTGTGTTGTTTTAAGCCACTATTTGTGTTAATTTGTTACACAGCAGTAGATGACTAATACGTTGCCTATACAGTATCAGGGGCCATTTTATTTTCTGTGGGTAGATTCTTCCCTGGATACAAGGCTTGGGTATAGGGCCTTCTACCATCTTGCCTGTCCTTTCTCTGGGTAAGAAAAAAATCCCAAGCTAGTAGACTAGATTTTGGAAACCTCTTGACAAACCAAGAGGACAGCAACTTTTTGCCTATTTTTCTGGACCTCTGAATATTCCTCTTAGATTTTCCAAACTCTGTACCATTTAAAACATCCTGATTAAACCATATTCAAAGATAGTTTGATATAGTGGAAAGGGTATGGAAACCAAATATGTCAAGGTTTGAGTATTCCTTCTACTATACCTTCTGATTCTGTTTCTTCATTGACAAATGAGTATAGTAATATAAATCATTATGTGAATTAAAATAATGTATATTTATATAATTATATAACAATTTGTAAAATATTTCTCTTGCTACATAGTGGATCCTCAGTTAATATTAGCAATTATTAATTTTATACTTATTGTTGCATATACTTTAAGATCATACTTAAATTAACTATTCCTATGTTCTTCAAATATCTCATTTCTGCTTTCCTGGCTGAAATTTCAGCCAGCGATTACAGCTGGGAAATTTATTTACCTACTCTTTTAAGCATGCACTGTATGTCAGGAGTTTTCTCTTTTTTTATTTTTAAACATGTCATTAATATCCCATGACACTGAGACATGAGAAGTTATTAATATCTTCATTCTTGGAGGAAAAAAATGGGAGCTTAGATTCTCAACAGCATGATGAGGGTTAGAATCCATATTCTGCCTCAAAGTAGAACATTCTCTGGACAAGTCCACATTTGCATCTATTCACCATTAACTTTAGACCTTTAAGAGGTAAATACCGCCAAAAATGTATTGTGGTAAGCAGGATTCTAAATGGATTCCAAGATTTCTTTCACTGGTATATAGTTTTGAATACTCCCCTGAGTGGGGGAAGAAACTATGAATTTTATGAATGTCATCTTATAATTAAGTTTCTTTATATGGAAAAGGTGAAGATGTTTTGCAGATGAAATTAAGGCCCCTGAACAGTTGATTTTAACTTAACCAAAAGGGATGTTATCTTGTAAAGGAGGATCAGGAAATAAGAGATGGAAGAAGAGAGATTTGAAGTAAGATATACGTTCTCTTGTAGGTCATAATGAAGAAAAGGTCATATTGTGAAGAAAGACATATGGCAGGGAATAGCTATAGACTTCTTTAAGCTAAGGTCCTCAGTCATACAGTCAAAAGGACCTGAATCTTGCCAATAACCATTGAACCTAGAAGAACCCCAGCAGATACTCTGATTTCAGCTTGGTGAGACCCTGAGCAGAAGACCCAGCTAATAGGTGCCCAGAATCTTGACTATGGAAACTGTGAGATAATTTGTGTTGTTTTAAGCTGCAAAGTTCATGTAAATTTCTGTAGAGCAACAATAATAGAGAATAATGTTTAATTTTCCTAGAATAATGCCTTATGTAATAAATGTTTCTTTCTTTAATAACTTGAGTCATTAAACTTGTGTCATTATCCAGCTCAAAATGTTTCTTGTCATCTAACCCCAATTCTGCCAAGTCCATCTGAACCAGACCAAGTAACAAGCATTTGTTCCATCCAGTTCAATTTATGTCCTTATTTGGGGCTGACCAAGTTTAAAACTGGTCAGCAATTAACAAGTAATTTGCCTGAGTCATCATTCTTGAGTGTTCATTTCTGAAAGGAGGCTTTGTCAAAATGTCAATCTTTGTATTCTGCTGTGCCTATAATCTGGTGGCTTTCCAGTTCTTGCTGAATAAGGAGCTAAATATGCATTTCTATTTTTGCTACTAATTAAATGTGCATGACATAGTAGAGTTGAGAAGAGCAGAGCTTACCAGTGTTCTTGTTCCTTTTGTGGTGTATGCAGTAAACCAGAAGTAGAGTGAGACTAGCTTCATTGCATCCCAGCTGTTCATTTTAAATATTAACAATACATTCTGGGAACCAAGTAGGATAACATTCACATAATTGGATTTTATTGCACATTGTGATCTTCATGGCCAAGAGAGAAGCAACAGACAATGTGGGAAAAGGACACAGTAGCTTTAGGAGTAAGAAAGCTTAAGAAAAAGAAGTTATAATTCTTATAAGACATCTGACCTTGGAAAAAATATTTAACCCATCTGAGCTTCAAGTTCCTCATCTGTACTGAATAAATCCCTTTGCTCTTTCTCTTCATATCAGAAATCCCTTGAATAAATGAGTGCCTCTATTATTCTCCACAATGCCACTTTTATCCATCCCATTCTCTTTATCTCCACTTCTTTTTAATATCTTCTGGCCAAAATAATTTCAACTGGTTTATTGAAACAGTCTCACTTTCTTCATTTTTTATCTTTCTAATTTTTCTTTCATACTGATGCCAGAATTATCCCTCCCACCTACATTTGTCTAGGTGATGAATCTCTCTTCCTCAAGCTAACCCCCTCCCATTGTTCTCCAGGTCCTCATTTTCTATGGGATTAATTAATTAGTACAATCCCTTAGTGTCTCACACAGGGTGAATGATGATATATCTTTGCCAGACTTAAAATCAAATGCATCCTATGTTCAAGCAACAGAGGATCACTGATAATTTCTTTTTTTTAATTTTTATTTTACATTGGAGTAGAGTTGATTAATAATGTTGTGTTAGTTTCAGGTGTACAGCAAAGTGATTCAGTTATACATATACATATATCTATTCTTTTTCAAGTTCTTTTCTCATTTAGATTATTACAGAGTGTTGAGCAGAGCTCCCTGGGCTATACAGTAGGTCCTTGTTGGTTATCTATTTTAAATATAGAAGTGTGTACATGTCAATCCCAAACTCCCAATCTGTCCCCCCTCACCCTTCCCCCCGGTAACTATAAGTTCCTTTCCTAAGTCTGTGAGTCTATTTCTGTTTTGTAAATAAGTTTGTTTGCATCATTTTTTTTTAGATTCTGCATATAAGCGATATCATGTGATATTTGTCTGTCTCTGTCTAACTTACTTCATCTAGTATGATAATCTCCAGGTCTATCCATGTTGCTGTAAATGGCATTATTTCATTCTTTTTAATGGCTGAGTCCATTGTATATATGTACCACATCTTCTTTATCCATTCATCTGTCAATGGACATTCAGATTACTTCCATGCCCTGGTTATTGTAAACAGTGCTGCAATGAACACTGGGGTGTATGTATCCTTTCGAACCATGTTTTTCTCCGGATATATGCCCAGGAGTGGGATTGCTGGATCACATGATAATTTCAAAATAGTTACCCTCTCCATGCCTTTTTCCATGCTGTCTTCCTCTACTCATCTCTCAAAGACCTTCTCTTCAAAGAAAAGCCTCCTCCCTTACATGTTAGATGAAATAAACACTTTTTCCCCTGTGCTCCCATGGCACTTTACTTATACACCCACCATGACACCAGTGCAGTGGATTTTAAGCACAACTGCCTCTTATGCTGAACTGGGAGCACCAGGAAAACAAACTGTTTATTTTGCTACTCTATTTTCATTGAACCTTCTGTGTTCACCATAAGTTCAGTAAGTGTTCGTTAATGAATAACAGTTGAATGAATGTGTGGATGAGGTAATAATAGTAATAAATAACTGTTATTGATTATTTACTAATTGTTGCTGTGCTAAGAGCTTTATGTAGATTAAGCCATTTGATTCTTACCCTTTTTCTTTCTGGTAGAGATCATTATATTCTCCATGATGTAGATAGTTAAACCTAAGTTTACTGAGGTAAGTGTTTCCTCTAAGGGCAAACATCTAGTAAAAGGAATGAATTAAGTGAATGCCTCAGCATATTGAATAATGAATATGAATAATGCCTTGCATATTTTAATGCATATGAATAATGCCTTGCATATTTTAAATGTCTTTATTTTTCTTGCATTATCAGAAGGCAGATTATACCAACAAGTATTGTAGTATGTGCTCATTCTGGTACATTGCAATTCTCAAAGGAGATCATCCTAAATAGTAATTTTCATTGTAGAACATTTTGAATGCCAGAAAGGTAGGATATTTGGAGTGAGTCGGTAGTTATTGGAAGGTGCTTTTGAAAGAAAGGGATTCTAAATGCATGACACAAATTCATGTTCTTATATTTTAAGATTTGACAACTACAAAATGGAGACTTCTATACTTATAGAATCTTTAGGGCTTTCATTCTAACCTTACTGCATTTATTATAAACTCTTCCAACATAAAATGCAGTAATTTTTAACAAATTCATGCACAATACTTTCTTCAAAGGCTAGCTGATTTTGGAGAGTTGAAAGCTATAAATTATACCATCTAGTGTTTCATACCAGCTAACACTTTTGTAAAATATTGTCTAAAATTTAAAAATCTCAAATTCAACAAATTATGTGTGCAGTTATTGAAGATTTTGGATGTCCTTTAACCATATTATGTTATCCTATATATTTTATATTATGGAGTTTCTTGACATTTGTCAATAGGCCCTGCACATTTGAATTTTTCCTATAATTCAAGGAACCTGCTACATCTTGTCCAGGTGTATGGACAAGGAAGGAAGGAAAGGAAATGGAAGGAAGTTGAAATTAAACCAGTTGAAATTATTTTGACCAGAAGATATTAAATGGAAGGAAGGAAAACAGACCGATGTATTCATGACTAAATCTACTCTTTTGCCTCCCAAGCACCATATTTTTAACCAGATGAGCTAAGTTGTTATGAATGTCTCTTATTCTTAGCAATCCCTGAGAAATCTGGCATCTGAATTTGCTTTCCTGAGAATATCTATTTTAGAAATTATGTTCTTTCCTTTGTGTTTTTCTGAAAAAAAAAAAAAAAGAAAGACAACTAAAATATAAAAGAGAGAAGGAAGATAAAGTTGAGAGCAGAAAAGTTGCTGGTCAAAGAAATTGCTTTTTTAAAAATTATTTTATTTTATTTTAAGAGGGAAAAATGTTGAGATTGAGTGAAAATTCTATTAAAACTAGGATGGTCTTTTTCTACATTCTGGACTATAGCTAAAAAGGGCAAAGCTAAAGCTGTTTAACTCTGTGCATTGGGGAGTGAGTTAGCAAGACAAGTCTTGGTACACCCAATGAATTTCTCCAAGATGTGCACACATCACAAACTACTTTCTGTGCATGAATCATTCAAGTCTCTCTGAGATCCTGGAGCTGTGATAAGATTGGAAGGCGAGCTATGTGAATTACCACTTCCTATGGCATTAAATCTCTCTCACCATGATTAATGCCAGTGTGCATACTTCTTTGAATAGTGGAAGTGCCTGTCTCTAGAGATGGACCATGATAGAAGCCTGTGATTCTATCATTGAAAGGGGAGCTGACCCAGGCTAGAGAAAGCCCAGGAATGGAACAGAAATACAGTCATGATGCTCCAAATGGAAGCAGAAAAACAGGTTGAGAAGGAACTACCAGCTGAGGGAGCAGTGTGGGCAAAGGCCCAGGTGGGGGTTAGCAGCACTTTATTCAAAAGAGGAGGAAGAGGGCTTCCATGGTGGCGCAGTGGTTGAGAGTCCGCCTGCCAATGCAGGGGACGCGGGTTCGTTCCCTGGTCCGGGAAGATCCCACATGCTACGGAGCTGCTGGGCCCATGAGCCATGGCCGCTGAGCCTGTACGTCCGGAGCCTGTGCTCCGCAACGGGAGAGGCCACAACAGTGAGAGGCCCGCGTACCACAAAAAAAAAAAAAAAAAAAAAAGAGAGGAGGAAGAAGATAATACTGAAAAGATATAAAGGCCAGATTAAGGGACCCATAGAATACCAAGCCCTGCATAAACACTGATCTTGGCAACACCAGTAACAGACTAAAAATTATTGAATGCCCACTATGCATTTCACACAAAGATTTACAAAAGTGTTCCTAAAAAAAGGGAGACATAAGGACATTTTCTGTAGTTACTTTGACATGAATAAACAGCCTTTCCTTCCTTGAAGATAGAATTCATCGCAGACACACAGAGGACAGAATTCAACAGTCTGTCTTTGAACCACCCATGCTAGCTTCTTTTGGAACTTAAACAAAGCTTCTCCCTAGGAATATGTGATAATTTTTAAGGCTTTTAACTTTGGCAGGAAAGTCGAACAATTCATAATGCTAAAATGGCTTCGCTACCACAAACACTTGATTTTGCCCAAACGTTTACCCGTTAGAAGCACAAAGTGTAAACATAGTTTCCTAACAAAGATTTGTGGAGCCGAATGATGCTTTGAGGACAAATAATAACGGTGATATATGTTTAAACAGAGAATCTAAAAGCACGAGGAATCCAAAGATCTCAGTTAACCCAACCTAACATATGATAATGAAATTGCATTAACCCCGAAATGACACTTGCTGAGTTGTCAACTACATTTTGCTTGAATATTCTACTTTGAATAAGTTATAGTTTTCCTGGTCTATCCTTTCCATTTTTATGGAATATGCAATAGTGATAAAAATATACTAAGCAAAGTTAGTGTATTTTCCCCAACTCCATCTGAAATTTCTATCCTTAAGGCAAATAAAATTTCTTTCCTGTGTAACAACTATTCCAATAGTCTGGGAGTTATTTTTACTTATCTCCACTTAACAGATTCATTGGATTAACTGATGATCTTCCCTCCTTCTGGAATTTACTGGCTGATGCCCAATGCATGCTGAATTCTCCTCGCACTCTGCTCATATGCTTGTAATGCCAACATTTGAGCTTTAATCCTACCAAGAGCCAAGTTTTTATTTTGAAACTTGTTATTAGGTGTACTTCTTGTTGTAATTATGTAATTTAATTATTAACTAGTATGCAAAATCATGCAGAAATAGAGTTGAATTGTTTGGAAAGACTAAATAAAGATGAGCTACTACAAAGAAATAGTAAATTATGTGTGGGTAAAATAGCTTTAAAATTGGGGAATTTCTCTAAGCTCTTGCTCCTCTTAAGGAAAATAAACTGACAATCAGTTGGATGTGATTGTGTAAAAGACATGGAGCCAAGCCCCTTGGTTCCCCACCCACAGTCCCTGGGCACTTGCTATCTTTATACACACCAGACAAACTTTCTGGTGTTGCATTTGCACTTCTTGGTATAAAGCCTTTTGCTTCCAGAGCCCTTTCTGTCCACCAGCCTAAGAGGCCAGCAATTGCTCAGAATTAACATCCCAGGGAACAGTTCTAAACAAATGATTGATAGAAGTCGGTATAAAAATACCCTAGTCCATAGTCCCATGGGAGGAACATCTCTGAAATGCCTGTTCTGTGTTGATGCCTAGATTTCCCCAGTTCCTAAAATTCCACAGAGATAACTTGCCCCATAACTAACCCTTTTCTGGCTGCCTTCTCTTACCTGTCTCTTGTCTCTACTTTCCTACCACTGTTTCCTAGGATCACTTCCCAATAGACTATATATATTCAAATTCTTGTCTCCGCATTTGCTCCTGGTGGTGTCTTAGTAAGCTCGGGCTGCCTAACAAAATTCTATAGATTGGGGGCCTTAAACAATAGAAATATGTTTTCTCACAGTTCTGAAGCTTGGGAGTCTGAGATCAGGGTGCCAGCATAGTTGGTTTCTGAGGCCCTGTTTCTGTCTTGTAGACGGTTGCCTTCTCCCTGTGTTCTCACATGGCAGAGAGGGACAGAGTTCTGATCTCTTTTCCTCTTACAAAGCCACAAATCTTATCTTGATGGCCCAGCCCTCATGACCATCTTTAACCCTAATTACCTCCCAAAGGCTCCATCTCCAAATACCATCACATTGCTAGGTTAGACCTTCTACATATGAATTTGAGGGCAGGGACACAGAATTCATTCTACAGATGGTGAGAACCAAAACTAAGACAAAACATTATATGGAATTACAATCTGTAGAAATGTACTTAAAAAACTAAAAAAAAAAACAAAAACATTGCCCTAAATAAAAAGATTGATAAATAACTGGATATTTATGCCCTTTTAATTAAAATAAACTTTAGGGTATGTGTGGAACCCAAATGACTTGTAATCTCAACTGTAATTTGAAAAGTCATGACATTATGACCAAAGCTTCTGATTCCTTATTTAAAAATAGGCATTTTTCCATATTTTTAGGCACCATTTTTGGGTCACTTATATGTGCCATATTGTCACTCTGCAATATGACTAGATTTTTTTAAAAAGTGAAACATTTTAAATATAAAAAAGTATTGAATTAATGTAATGGACAGAGGCACACCAATAAATCAAAACTTTTTTTATTTGCTTCAATATTACTATAAATGAATAAAATATTACATATCCATCTAAAGCTTTGACCCTCATTCTTTCCCTTCCTATGCCTCCCTCCCCATAGGAAACTACTCTCCTGAAGTTCATGTGCATCATTCCCTAGCATGTGCCTGAGCAGTACTTAGTGTAGCTATTGAATGATGGCACAATAGATGCTATGGTGTTACATTCAAGTCCCCTCATCAGGTCGGATGTACCCATTCTTTAGCTGCTGATATCAGCTGCTGATAGCCCACAGCTGTGCCTCAGACTGGACACTGCCTTCAGCTATGGAGAACTGCCCACCCCTGGTGTGGCAAAAAGCTGACTGATGCAGGGATATACATATCCAGCTCCCTTGCCTCAATATGAACTATCTCTGAACAGCAATCTGAGCTCCAGAACTCCATTTAGGGTGGGCTGAGACCTCAGTTACAACCATACTGTGACTTGGCTTCATGGTCTGCCCTATTCCACCTTTCTCTCATCCCTAAATCTTCCTAGGGCAATCTTCTGTATATCTTCTGCACACAACTCTCCATCTTAAGAGTGTGCTTCCAGGAAACTCAACTGAAAAATAAAAAAAGTATATTTATTGTTTTGCGTGATTTAAAATTTACATAAATGGAATCATACTGTATTATGCACTCTTTTATGATTTTGAGACATACCCATATTGATACATATTAATATAATTCATCTTAACTGTTATATAGAATATTATTATATGAATAAACCATGATTTATTAATTTATTCCCTTACTGAGCAACAGTTTACTCCACTGTGGTTATTACAATCACTGTAACATTGTTTTCTTTTGCATATATGTGAGTGTTTTTCCATAATAGACATCAAGATGTATATTACACTGAGAGATTATATGATGCTACAAGTTACCAGCCACTTTCCAATAGCTCTCTAAAGTGGTTGTACAATTTTCATCCCCACCAATAAAATGAGTTCTCATTTCTCTACATCCTTGCCAAAACATCTTGTTAAAAATATTAACACAATAATTTTTGCAAATTTGTTACTGTGAGATGGTATCTTATTTATTTAAAATTTGAATTTTGCTGATTGCAAGTGAAAATAAGCATCTTTTCATATTTTTTATATTCATTCATATTTCCTCTTCTATAAATTGCCCATACAGGTCACTTTTCTATTAGGATATTTGTTTCTTATTTTGATATATATGTTTATCATACTTAATAGTTATAATATCTTTATAATTATTAGATTCAATCCTTTGTTGGCTGCATGTCACATCTAGGGTGTGACTTTCCGCTGTATTTATTGTGTCTTTTGTTGTATAATTTTTTTTAATTTAATGTATTTAATGTATTAATCCTGGTTTTGCATTTTGATTTCCATGTTCTGTTTAAGTAATTATCCCCTATGCCTAGGTTATAAAAATATGTCTTATGCTAAACTTTTTATAGTTTTCTTTTCACATTTATGTTTTTAATCAAGCTGAGATTAACTTGTGTATGGAATAATGAGGGAGCTAATTACATTTTTTTCCCTTAGGGAGAATCTGTTATTCTAGTGACATTTATGTAATGGTGTATGTTTCCTGGATAATTTGTTTTGTCATTTCTGTCATTGTGTAGCTCCTGTCATAGATGTGGTTCCTTTTATTTTTATTTATTATTTATTTTGCCTTGCTCTGTTTCTGGGCTTGTCATTTTATTCCATAGATCTGTTTCTGAGATTTTTGCATGCAAATTCAGCAATATTTATATGTGCTAAGGTACAAGTTTTTTCTATTTTTTAACTTGTTTTTGATTTAATTTAGTTTTGATGGATAATTACTTACTGATATTAGCTTGTAAATGGATTAACAATCTGTTCTGTTTGAGTTTTCTTATTTTTGAGTCAAGTTTGATGAGGTGTTTTTCTAGATACCTTGGGTCTAAATTTTCCAAAGCATTATACAATTATTTATAATTTTACAAATATGATGTAATATATATCAATTTTGTTTTTATGTTTATTATTGATGAATTTTCATTTTGGATGATCAAGCTTGCTAAGGAACTAGCTATAATGACTTATCGATTCTTTTTTTATTACTTTAAAAAATTTCCATTAATTTTTGTTCATATACAGTTTTTTTCCTTAGATTATCTATATTTGTTTCACTTATTATGTTATTAATATTTTAAGTGGATTTCTTAAATTATAATTTTCAACATTTTCTCTTTTCTAAAATTTGCATTAGGACTACAAATTTCCTGCCTTGATGTCCATACGTTTGTTCTCTACATCTGTGTCTCTATTTCTGCCTTGCAAACCGGTTCATCTGTATCATTTTTCAAGATTCCACATATATGCATTAATATATGATATTTGTTTTTCTCTTTCTGACTTACTTCACTCTGTATGACAGTCTCTAGATCCATCTATGTCTCTACAAATGACCCAATTTCATTCCCTTTTATGGTTGAGTAATATTCCATTGTATATATTTATCATATCATCTTTATCCATTCATCTGTCAATGGGCATTTAGGTTGCTTCCATGACCTAGCTATTGTAAATAGTGCTGAATGAACATTGGGGTGCATGTGTCTTTTTGAATTATGGTTTTCTCAGGGTATATGCCCAGTAGTGGGATTGCTGGGTCGTATGGTAACTTTATTTTTAGTTTTGTAAGGAACCTCCATACTGTTCTCCATAGTGTCTGTATCAATTTACATTCCCACCAACAGTGCAAGAGGGTTCCCTTTTCTCCACACCCTCTCCAGCATTTGTTGTTTGTAAACTTTCTGATGATGGCCATTCTAACCCGTGTGAGGTGATATCTCATTGTAGCTTTGATTTGCATTTCTCTAATAATTAGTGATGTTGAGCAGCTTTTCATGTGCCTCTGGGCCATCTGTATGTCTTTGGAGAGATGTCTGTTTAGATCTTCTGCCCATTTTTGGATTGGGTTGTTTGTTTTCTTAAAATTGAGCTGCAAGAGTTGTTTATATATTTTGGAGCTTAATCCTTTATCCATTGATTCGTTTGCAAATATTTTCTCCCATTCTGAGGGCTGTCTTTTCATCTTGTTTGTAACTTCCTTTGCTGTTCAAAAGCTTTTAAATTTCATTTGGTCCCATTTGTTTATTTTTGTTTTTATTTCCATTACTCTAGGAGGTGGATCAAAAAAGATCTTGCTGTGATTTATGTCAAAGAGTGTTCTTCCTATGTTTTGCTCTAAGAGTTTTATAGTGTCTGGACTTACATTTAGGTCTTTAATCAATTTTGAGTTTTTTGTGTGTGTATGGTGTTAGGGAGCGTTCTAATTTCATTCTTTTACATGTCACTGTCTAGTTTTCCCAGCACCACTTATTGAAGAGACTGTCTTTTCTCCATTGTATATCCTTGCCTCCTTTGTCATAGATTAGTTGACCATAGGTGCGTGTATTTGGTTTTAAACATTCTAATTTTTATGACAATATATTATTTCACACATAATTCTTTTAAAGTTAAGTTCTTCTGATGTTTGTTTTAAATTTACAAACTTACGAATTTATTTTGAGTAACTCAATATTCTACTTTGCAAGATTACTCTCAAGGAAGTAAATGTATTCTTCAAGTTTGTTCAGCTTAACTTAGTCTAGAATAACATCAACAGTATCACTTCCTTTGTTCTACATGCCACAACATCTTTTTAAGTGATTGATTGATTAATCAATATAATTTACTCCTGTTATCTTTCTAATCTATAGGCTAGGTTTTTAGATTTTATTGCAGTTAAGCCTTCCTTGCTAAGTACTTTCTGTAAAGTATGAAAAAAATCATACATTTTTCTTACATTTAACCTTTGTCACAGTTATTTCAAAATCATATGAATTTTTAAACACATAGGGAATTGAAATAGTGATATTAAAACATTCAAATTCTATATTTGCAACTTGCAAGTCTCTGGAAACTCCTACTGCCCTTACTCCTTAACACTTATCAGTGAATTAAATTGAATATTTAATTTTAAAATAGCTTTAATATTTGGTTTGAAGAGTATTTAAGAGTGCTGAAACAATCTAGTATAAGTTTGTAAGGTTTAAAAAATGAATGGGAAAATTAAAAAGAGTAGAATCTTTTAAAAATGAGCTTCTTTGTAAGGTAGCTATCCCATTGCCTATCTTAAAACACTAACCCATATACATAAATGATGTGATCCTTGTTGAGTACCCAGTGAAAATCCTGGATACACAAACATTTCAATCAAAAATTAAACAAAATGCAAGAGGGAAGAGATATGGGAACGTATGTATGTGTATAACTGATTCACTTTGTTATAAAGCAGAAACTAACACACCATTGTAAAGTAATTATACCCCAATAAAGATGTTAAAAAAAAAATTAAACAAAATGATCTAGTTAGCTGCATGGTGAAGGTGGTAAGTAGAATTATGACTCAGCAGAATTATGACTCAGAATTATTTAATTAATGTTTGCAATATGTCTATTCCTAATTCAGGTATTGTAATTACCAAAATGTAAAGATAAATCAAACATGGCTCCTTTACTTCATTCAAGAGGTTAATGCTGGTGGGGAAGAAAGAAAAAGAAAGCATCAGTAAACAGTGTTCCCAGTTCAGGTGTGCTATGAAAATGCAGAAGAGGACAAGTAAACTGTTTTCAAGTTGCCTCTGAGGTGGAAGTAGAAAATAAGGGGAGGGTCTTTTTTGAGAAGGGGTTAAACAAGTAACTTAAGAAAAAATGAGTGGTATTGTTCTAGTGAAAATGGAGATGGTTTGTATTCAGGCAGGTTCTCTGATAAGCCAACTTTGAGGGAATTTTCTTGGAGAATATCTGTTTCTGAGTCCTCTCAGGAGCTACACCTGTCAGGGAGGGAGGGATTGGGAAACAAGATTGGTCAGAGAAAGGAGCTGGATTCATACACAGTTTACCAGAGAGCTTGGCTGATTCTGTGGGGCCTCTGGAGCTAGAATTTCTGAGAATGTCTTTCTCAAGGACCTGGGAGCCATCCCTTTAAAACATAATCATCAAGAAACTCAGCACCCCTATTTCCCAGTCTCTGTGAGAGGGTAGGAACCTAGCTTTGGTAAGGGACAATTAGTAAACACAGATGGCTCAGACATGTTGACCAATCTAACATTCTGCAGTGCTTTTTCATTACCCCATCCAGTGCTTAAACAATCTCCTATCTTTTGTTTAGTGGGATTAAGTTCAATCTCCCTCCTTTATTACAGTAGTTTTGAATAAAGTCTTTTATATTATAGTATTGAATAAAATACTGAATAAAGTCTTGAATAAAGCCTGTTTAACTTGTTTGGTGCAATATTTTTGACACCCATTATTGTGGACAGGCTAATCAGGGCAAGGGATCTGGTCATAAGCAAAGCAGTTCCCTTCTGCAATGGATAATTTCCAGGGACAGACTCAGCTGCGATCTGTCAGCAGCCCACACTCCCAGCAGGTGGGGAACGAGTGCCACTGTCCTGAGGTGTGAAGCCTGGGCAACACAGCATGGCCTCCACTCTATGGATATTCAAAGAAGATTTTTAAATTAATGTCAAATGCCCTGAATTTTACAGAGACCTGCACATTGGCAGAAAGAGTTCCAGTAACACTTTCCTGTGTAATACTTTATATTTAAAAAATCATGAAGATATGTGTCATCTTACAGAGCACTAAGTTTTCTCCATAAGATGACTGCTCATCTTTGCAATTTATTTCATCTTCATGTATTCTATGACTATGCTCCCAAGGTTATATTCTTTCTATACCAGCCAAAAAGTAACTTGTTACTCCTCTCAGATTCTAGACCAAACTTCTTACTAGTTTTCCAATTAAAATTAAAACTCAAACCTAAATACATTCTGTCAGTATTCTTCTTGAGGACCAAGTAAGTCTAGAACGGTGCTACTCAAATGTTTAACATTGTCACACTCTTTACCATCTTATAGCAAAATCTCTGAGAGCTAACATAAGACTACTATTTTATTGATTCTTCCTTGACTGCAGATTCCATAGACAAGAATTTGGTTGGGGTTAAACTGTATGAGTTTAATACAAATCTCCAGTTTACTGATGTTTGTATGAATCAGAATCTTAATACCACCTTGAGAGCCAGGATCTGCAGAGTAAGTTTTCAGGTAACCCAGAAAAATATGGCAAAATGATGAAAGAGAAATGTGTAATGAGTGGCTTTCTTCTTTTGTTAATTTGAACATTAAAACTTTTTAAACCTTTGAAATATTTTTTTATTTAAGAATAACATGCATTGAGAGACGTTCACAAATCAGAGGTATACAGTTCCACAAATTATCAAGAAATGAACGCATCCATAAAATATTATACAAGTCAATAAATAGTATATTACTAACACCACCAGAAATTTCCTTTTGCTCCTTCCCATTTATTAACTTTATTCTCTTCCCAAAATGTAACTACTATTCTGATTTTTCACAGCATAGATTGTTTTGCCAATTTTTAAATTTATATAATTAGAATCATACAGTATGATATAAATTCTGGCTTCTTTTGCTCAAAATTATGTTTATGGGATTGATCCATATTGTTTTGTTTATTTTTAATTAATTTGTTTTCATGGGTATGCAGTATTCTAGTCTATGAATAATCATGAATTTACTTACCCATTCAATTGTTGATGGAATTTGGGGTTGTTTGCAGAATTTGGTTGCTATGAATAATGTTATGAATCATGTTGTATTTTTTGACACACTTGTGTAAACATGACTGCTGGATATACACCTTGGAATGTCATTGCTGTATTGTATAGAATATATTGTATTATATGCTGGTATGTAGGTTTAGCTTTAGTAAATTCTGCCAGACTGTTTTCAAAAGTAGTTATACCCATACCCTCTTGCAGAGTTTGAGAATTCCACTTGATCCATATCCTGTCGGTACTTACCACTTTTTAAAATAGCAATTCAGGTATTGTGTAGTGATGTTGATATTTCATTATAATTTTATAGTTTTGATTTGCATTTTACTTATGATTAATGAAGTTGAACATTTTTCAAGTGTTTTATTTAGATCTCCTCTTTGGTGAAGAGCCTGATCAAATATTTTGTCCACCTTTCTATCATTGTTTTCCTTTTACAAGTCATTGGTAGAAATCTTTATATAATCTGTAAACAAGAACTATATCAGTTATTGTTGCTGGGAAATTCATTTTCCCTCTCTGTGGCTTGCTTTTTCACTCTCCTTATAGTGTATTTTCAAACTGAAAATTCCTTATGTCACCAATTTCCTAAATTTACTTTACTCATCTCCCCTGCTATGGTTACTGTTGCTCTTTCAATTTCATTTTCTAAGTGTCCATTGCTAACATATAGGAATATGACTGAATATTGTATTTTGACTTTAGTAAATTTAGCAAGATTTATTTATTGTTTATAATTCTCTATCAGTTGTTTCAATTTCTATTAATTAGTTTAGTATTTTAATCATTGGTGTTTTAAAATCGATGCCTGAAAACAGATTCTCTGTTCTCAATGTTATCTATTGTCTCTTTTGGTTTTCTGTTACATCTTTTCTCCCTGTGGTCCTGGTCATTTTGATAATCTCTGCATGATGGTCTCTTCCTCCAGAAAGGCTTAAGTTTCTGAAAGTAAAATAGGAAAAGGCACAAATAGCTTTAGGTCACATTAGTCATATCAAAAATTGAGATCATTCGGAGTGGGTTTTGATCTCTGTGAATGCTGGTGTATTTCTGGTTCATGTTTATTCTTTGAGGCTAGGTCTGCTGAGTTTCAACCTAGACCTGAGCTTTTACCAGGACTTTCCTCCATGTTTAATCCTGAATTCTATTTTTCTTTCTTCCAGTTTTGTGAGACTCTCAAAAGCTTTTCTTAGTTCCTTTTAGAAATCATCAATAACTCAATTGGAAAAGCAAAGCTAAATATGCTTGCTTCCTTCTTGGACTCTGGTCCCACACATCCTCATTGTATTGATAGCTCCCCAGTCCCTCCAAACCCATTGTAGTACAAATTCTGTGAAAATTTTCTTGTTCTTTATCGTGAGAGAATTGGTATGAACCACATCTTCAGCAATTGTTTTTTTTTTAATTTTTTTAAAGTAAAATACAAAAAAATGTTTAATTATTAAAATATAACCTCTTAAAGTCTTGAAGTTCTTGTTGGAATTTGAAAGAATCTATTAAATAATATCCTAGCTTTGACCTAAATATTGAAAGTAATTGAGAGACGCAAGAGTCAAGGAGGTGGAGACCATGTATCAGACCATGAATAAAACCTGGTTTGAGGATTCTGGCTTGCATGAGTGGTAACAATGTACTTCCAAATGACAACCCTAGAATTCTGCCTATTTGACACCCTGTAACAGGTTGATAAAGAAACAGTGATCTCAGAAAATCTCTCTAACTCTCAACTGCCTCCAGCTTTGCAGAGGCAAAACTTACACACTTAAGCTTATTTCATGTCTGAGACCAGAGAAAATCACAACTGTGTGTTTGTCTAGCAGGAGACTTCCTCCATTTCTTCCCCAACAAAGTGGAGCTGAGTTAGTTGTGTACAGGTATCTAGCACAAATACAGCAATCAGATAATTTTCTTTTCTCCTCCCAAAGAATATCAGTAGCAGATAAAATCATGTCTACCGCTAATAAAGAATACTTTTTGCATACAAGAGACATAATTTTATTGTGCTAAATAAGGTTGAGATCAGAAAGACTTGTTATTAATATGTATTTAGGATGCATAGCTGAGGATCATCCACTCTGATAAAAATCACAATTTATGGTAGACACTCGACCACCTCAACAATTGATCAACTCACAGTTTCTCTTCCAGCACATTTTGCAACCAGATTTTTTTTCTTTTTAAGATGAAAATAATATTCTGAGACATCAAATTAAGTATTTGTTGTATGTTGTGCTACTTCTTGTTTGTTTGTTTACTCACCCGATGGCCTTAGTCAATATTTTTGGGAACCATTCTTTATTGAAATATTTTGTTCTTGTCTTGGAGCTGACCCAGAACTGATTCCTGAGCGAAAATCTGGACCTGTTGACCTCTGGACCATGCTGACCCTCAGGAAAATATGTGATAACTATTACTTTGGCACAAAATTTTTGTTTATCAGTTTTTATGAACATGCTGTCCCTGTCCTTTACCCAGTTGATTGCCAAAGCATATGGCTCTGTATTACATCGATAAAATAGAAGAATATTCTGACTTCACATTCTTGACAGGTTATATTACCCTGAACTCCTTGCTGCCATTGCACATCAAAACATTGGTGATAAGAAATAATCATCATAAAAACAGATATCCAAGTCATTTTCTGAAACTTTGCCTTACATTTTGGGAGCAAGTAAGACCATGAGTAACACAATATAAAATAGCCAGTAAGAGAGTGGGTTCTGGAGCTAAATCACTTACACACTATGTGAAGTAGTTACTTCTCTGTACGTGTGTTTCATCTTTTGTAAAACCCTAATAGGATTGTTTTAAGGATTAAATTAATTAAAACACATAAAACACTTCAAATAATTCCTAGAACATATGGAGTTCAATGTATTTGGCTGCTCTTATTTAGATTTTTACATTTAAATTCTTATCTCAGCTAGTTTTAAAGCTCTTACATTGATTGTGCAGATCTTCTGTTGGTTCACTGTTATATCCCTTAAACTTCATAAAATAGTTATTCAATAAATATTTGTTAACTAGATTACTTTTTCATGGACCCCTGATTTTGTCATCTGATATATCATTTATCAGCCTTCTTTGATATAATAAATAGTTATTAAATTTTGATATTATTTATATAGGGCACTATGTCAAGAAAAATATTTGTAAAATTATGCAGCACTTACATTATGAGCTCATGGGAAAAGTCCCTGATAGATCTCAATTATTGGAAGATGTTATCCTTCTTCTTGAGGAGAACCTGAGCTAGCTGCTACTTGGGGACGCAGAAATCCAGAGATGAGCAAAACAAATTTTGGCCCTAAGGAGCTTCCAGTATTGTGGATACTGAGGCAATCTAGAGATGGAAAATATATTCTGAATCTGGACGTGGAAAGAAAAGTGTATTTTTAAAGCACTGGTGTTGACTGATGGGTGTACTATAAGGAGACGAGAAAAATTAAGTAAAACACACACACGAACACACACACATACCCACACCCTCATGCTTGTTCAGAAAAAAAGAGAAGTTTTATAACTGCTTTTGCAGTGATACTGGATTAAACATGCCATAAAATCTAGCATCTAGCAAATTCAAATCTGTGATTAATGCTAATACCAATTGCACATTGTCAGCATACACTGTACCTGCACACACATTTCCAATGACAAACACCATATATTACCTTTAAATCAGCAAGGACTTGTTCCAAGCTTGGAACTGATTTAACATATATCAACTCCCAGTGTAAGTATGTGTTGCAAGCTAATGCGAAAACATCTTGAAAGGCCACATTTTAAAAACAATACAGGAAACAAATTGCACTTAAAAAAAAAATTGAAGTCTGTTGCTGAAGCCTTCAGTAAGATATGTTGGATTCTATGATCATGAAGATCCTCGATGGGTTGTATATATGCATTTTTCATAACCACTGCCTTTTTGATTCTCATTGTGAGAGATGACTAAGAGAAACACACACACACATATTTAGAAAATTATTAAATATCCAATTCCTGGCCTAATGAAATATTGATATAAAGGGTGAAAATAGTATCTAAATGTCCATCGACAGAAGAAAGGATAAAGGAGATGTGATATGTATATATATATGTATATATATACAATGGAATATTACTCAGCCATAAAAAAGAATGAAATAATGTTATTTGCAGCAACATGGCTGGACCTAGAGATTATCATACTAAGTGAGAAAGTCAGACAAAGATAAATGTCATATGATATCACCTATATGTGGAATTTTAAAAAAAAATGACACAAATGAACTTATTTACAAAACAGAAACAGACTCACAGACATACAAAACAACTTTATGGTTACCAAAGGGGAAGGGAGAGAGTGATAAATTAGGAGTTTTGGCTTAACATATACATACTACTATACATAAAATAGATAACCAATAAGGACCTACTGTATAGCACAAGGAACTACATTCAATATTTTGTAATAACCTATAGGGGAAAAGAATCTTAAAATGTGTACATATATATAAAACTGAATCTCTTTGCTGTACTCTTGAAACTAGCACAACATTTTAAATCAACTATACTTCAATTAAAAAAAAAAAACATGATTTGACCCTGGTCTTTTGTCTCCATTGTACCCCATCTTTCACAGAGGGGGCTCCTGAGGATGCTATTTGTTATAAATTTTCAGTAGAGGATTACAGATTGGTCTTTCTCTGACTACCTGAGTTATCATAGGCAAGGCTCATATTGAGTTCTTCAGTATCATTCATTGTTACTGAACTCTTATTAGTGGTGGAGATGTTAATGTTGTTAACATTGTTCTGAGATAAGCAGGCATGAGTCAAAGTCAGAAGTTTTTCTTACATCCAATATAAATAAAGAGACCAGATACAAATAAATGAAGATGCATTCAAGCAGGAGGCCCACCAGTAACAGAGTTTGAGAACATTTGATCACCTAAGATTGGTACAAATTTTCTGTTAGCAATTAGTCCACTGTGTACAAAACTTGAGCAAGTTGGTTATCTAATAAAAGAGGGCTATGTAAAGTGAATTTGTCACTGACCTCTGTGTCAAATAGCAAATCAACAAAATAAGAATCACTCCAACCAGTTATTTAATTATATAATTTATATCTATAAATCTCCTTTCTGTTTACAATGCTCAGCTACATGAAATAACCTAGTTAGACTGAGTGAAGAAAGGATTCCTTTTAGGATCCTATTCTTTAGTGCAGGGATCAACATATTACAGCCCATGGGCTAAATTTGGATTGCTGTGGTCCAAACCAGGAAATATTGATTTAATTTGTCTGCATACACTTTATGGCTGCTTTTGCCTTTCAAAGGCAGTGATGAATAGCTGCAAAATAGATCATATGACCCACAAAAATAAAAGCATTTACTATTTGATACTTTACAGAAAAAAAAATTATCGATTGATTTAGATGCTCATTCACATCACAAAACAGTGTGTGCGCACACACATACACACACACACACACACAGACTATATATATGTGTGTATATATATTCCATAAAATATACAATAGGGAAAAATGACCTCTTCAATAAAGAGTGATAGCAAAACTGGACAGCTACTTGCTAAAGAATCAGACTGGACTACTTTCTCACACCATATACAAAAATAAACTCAAAATGGAATAAAGACCTAAATGTAAGACCTCAAATCATAAAACTTGTAGAAGTAAACATAAGCATAATGCTTTTTACACTGGTCTTAGCAAGACTTTTTAAAATGTTTCCACAAACAAGGGAAACAAAAGCAATTATAAGCAAATGGACCTGTATCAAACTAAAAATGTTTTGCACAATGAAGGAAACTAGCAACAAAACAAACAGGTTACCTACTGAATGAGAGAAGATATTTGCAAATGATACATTCAACAAGGGGTTAATAACCAAACTATACAAATAATTCATACCCTTTGACATAAAAAATAAAACAACCAACCTGATTAAAAAATGGGCAGCGGACCTGAGTAAACATTTTTCCAAAGAGGACATAACAGATAGCCAACAGGTACATGAAAAGATGTTCACCATCAGTAATCATCAGGTAAAGCAAATCAAAACCACAATGAGATATCACCTCACAACTGTTAGAATGGATATTATCAAAAAGGCAACAAGTAACAAGTGTTGGCAAGGATGTGGAAAAAAAGGGAACCCTCATGTACTGTTGGCAGGAATGAAAATTTGGTGCGGCCAGTATAGAAAACAGTATGGGGGTTCCTCAAAAAATTAAAAATAGATCTACCATATGATTCAGCAATTCCACTCCTGGATATTTAAAAAATAAACACTAATTGGAAAAGATATATGCAGCCCTATGTTCATTGCAACATTATTTACAATAGCCAAGATATGGAAGCAACCTAAGTGCCCACTGATAGATGAAAGAATAAAGAAGATGTGAGATTATATATATATATATATATAATGGGATATTACTCAGCCATAAAAATGAATGAAATCTAATCATTTGTGATAGCATGGATAGACATGGAGGTTATTATGCTAAGTGAAATAAGTCAGACTGAGAAAGAAAAATACTGTATGATTTTACTTACACATGGAATCTAAAACAAAGCAAATGAACAAACATAACTAACAGAAACAGTCATAGATACAGAGAAGAAGCAGGTGGTTGCCGGAGGAGAAGGGGTTGTGGGGAGGAAAGAGAAAGATGAGGGAGATAAAGAGGCAGAAACTTTTCAGTTACTAAATAAATGAATCACAGATATGAAATGTACAATGTGGGATTATACTCAATAATTATGTAATATCTTTGTATACTGAAAATCAGGCCTATCATGGTGATCATTTTGAAATGTATATAAATATAAAATTTCTGTGCTGTGTACCAGGAACTAACATAGTGTTATAGTTCAATTACACTTCAAAAACCAACAAACTCATAGAAAAAGTGATCAGATTTGTGATTACCAGAGGCAGGGTTTGGGGAGAGGGGGAATTGCATGAAGGTAATCAAAAGTCACAAACTTCCAGTTATAAGATATATAAGTGCTAGGGCTACATGTACAACATGATAAATATGATTAACACTGCTGTACATTATATGTGAAAGTAGTTAAGAGAGTAAGTCCATAAGATTTCTCATGAAGAACCTTTTTTTTCCTGTTTCTTTAATATTGAATCCGCATGAGATAATGGATGTTCAATAAACTTATTATGGTAATCATTTCATGAGGTATATAAATCAGATCATTTTTCTGTGCACCTTAAACTGACAATGTTGTTTGTCAATTATATCTCAATAAAACTGGAAGAAAAATTAATTAATTAATACCTGAGAAGGAAAAAGAATACTAACTTTATTAGAAAAATCTTGATATAAGAATAATATTCATTATTTAAATATTCATTTTATCTTAGTTTTGTTGGTCAGTTTGACTATTTAAAAAGAAAAAATGCTATTTGATAACTGACATAAAATAATTCTAATGTTTATATTTTACATATGTTGAAATATACATTTCAGATGAAAAATTATTAACATTTACTAACCTTTGGATAAATTTACATTTTATTTTTAGATAGAAAATTATTGTCAAAATAAAAAAAATATGTAAAAATCTTGATTATACAGCATGGTGATGTCACTGGAATAAAGGTAATTAAAATAAATTATTAAATAAATACATAATAATTTATTAATTATGTTGATCCATATTTAATCAAATCATCCAAACATTATCATTACATCAATATAACACCCAGACATAAAAAATAATAATTAAATTTGGTCTTTTGATATTTTTGGACTTCTGTTGACTTCCAATTATATAAAACCTATAAATGTGTTTCTCTTTTGATGGTATCTTTGTCAATATAGGAGTACATAGCATATGTGTTCATTATGTTTGATTTATGATGGTCAACCATTTAAATATATGGTAAGTGGGTAAAGGCCTTTTCACTTGAATGGGTTGAGACCCAGGTCAGAATATCAGCAGCACCATGTGTTCCTGGCTGTTTGGGCTCAGATAATTAAATCTAATCTTCTGTATCCAATTTTCTTTTCTTCACAGCTGAACATCAATCATCAGGTACATCAAAAGGTTTCTGTGCTGATTATATGAGTCAATGTGTACAAAAGTGTCCAGCATAATACTTGGCTTATGGTTATTTCTACCCTTAAACATTTTGTATGACCTGAACCCCAAAACAATGAGATTGATTTTATTAAGTTCTACTTATATTCCTCTTCAATAGATGATGAAACAGAGGTTCATAGGAGATGGTATCTACTGACCATCACAAAGTTAGTGAATGAAGAATTTGGGGTCATCATGCATGACATAACAGAAAAATGGGGGAAAAAAGGATGTATGGCCTTTGGGGTCAGAGATCCAGTTTTAAATACCACGTTGACCTCTTACTGACTACATGACCTTGAACAACTGTCAACTGGGGTTGGCAGTAGCTGTCTAAAATTTGTGAGGATTAAATAAAGTAGCATAAAATATCACATAGATGTATGTGATTTATTTGGTTTCAAATCTTATGTCTCTAAATTTACCTTTCTTGCATTCAAAACATACTTTTTAAAATTGAGAATATTTCTTTCAAATAAAATTTCATGTGGAACTCCAATAATATTAATATATGACACATGAAGAACAGCTTTGGGTGAAATAGAGCAAAGGGGCCCAGTGTATTGGAATGTCACTTCTTTCCCTTATTCTCTATAAGCATGGCAGCTCCTAAGGCACTTTCTTTAAACTTTAGGGCCCCAGGAAACAAGGTTTGAAATAAACGCCCTAAAACCATCTTACTGCTTACATCACTGCATATATCTACATAAGAAAGCATCTGCAGTGCTAGCTTTTTGCACGAAGCAGTTCCGACAGCCCAAGTGGAGAATTTTCCATCTGCCTCTGTTGGCTGACGTTGCCACTTCTGAGCATTATGAAAACATCTCCCCACAATGCCTCCCACTTGTCTTTCCTCTCTCTGTCTTGTTTCAAGGTTGGGCCAGTAGAGCAGGCATCACTGTGACCTTGACTTACCTTAACTATTGAGTCATTCTCTCATTCACAGGGAAACATTCTGAGACTCTTTGTAGGTCAAACGGATGGCCAGATGTATGCCAACCTTTTAAATGACAGCTGGAGTTACTTGAATTTGCTAACACTAGGGTTGCATTTTACACACCTGCAGTTTTCCTGCAGTTTTTAGACAAGCCTAGATTTTGCCAATGCTGGCATTTTTCAATAACAATGTATTTCTCTGACAGTCCCATAGAAAGCCAGTGGAGCTTAGCACATTTCAACTCTGATATTCCCTTTGGCTCTCACACAGATGTCTGTCATTGCAGCTTCTATGCTGGGGGTTCAGGAAATGTACAAGGTTTGGAAGACTGCACTGTGTCAGTCATCTACATAAATCAGATCATGACACTCTGCTGCTTATACTCCCCGATGGTCTCCCATCATACTCAGAACTATTCATCCTGCCTTAAAAAAAACCTGCTTAAGCTTAACCCTCCCTACTTCTACAAAATCTAATAACATGGTTCTCCTCTCTAACTCTGCCCGATCCTCAAATGACCCACTTTCTGTCCTCTTGCCACCCAGAGCTTATTTCTGCAGCAAAGATTTGGGGCTAACTTTTCTCTGTTTAGAATCTTCCTCCTCCTGACTTCACATGGTTGTTCCTTCATGCCATTCAGATTTCTGTTTAAATAACACCTCCTCAAAGAAATCTTCAGACTACCTAATCTAAATTAGCTACTGAAAAACTCTCTATCACATAATGTTATGATAATTTTCTGCAAGCATTTAGCCATACCTCTTCAATTTTAAAAATCATTACATCATAGTTTGTGTGCATGTGTATTTATCTCTCATTTTGGAATGCAAATTCCATGACTGTAGAAAACTTCTATGCTCTGTTCACCACCGAATCTCCAGCATGTAAAGCAGAGCTTGGCACATAGTAGATACTCAATAAAGTTTTGATTAATTGTTGTTTAATTTACTGCTTAGCCTCCCAACTCTTCAGTGACCTTATTCCCATAAAGTCATATATTTTTCTTCAATATTAAATTGGACAGGGGAGACACAATGCAACATGAGTTCACCCAATCTTTTTCTTTCTATCTGACCACACAAGGTAAACAATACCAATCAGATCTTTGTGGTTAGGCAAAGTTCTATGACTTGTTCTGGCTAATGCAAAGCGAGTGGAAATGACCTGTATCAAAATGGGTTAAGGTATTTTGGTAAGTTCCTTACCATTCTCCTATCTGTTTCTTTACTTTGAGCTTTGACCAGAGGCTGTGTGCCCAGATGGTGGTCAAGCAAGATGGAAGCAACCTGCATCTGTGAGTCATCACACAGAATGTAGCTACCATGGAGGTTAATCCACCAAGACTTAGTATGAATGAAATATAAGCTTTACTGTGTTCAGTTTGTTATTCCAGCAGAAGCCCAGCCTATCTTGAGTAATGTGTCAGTGCAGAATGGAAGGAGAATGGGCTCAAGAGCTACCAGAATTAAAACCAGTTAAGTCACTTGATCTTTTTAAGCCTCTATGAAATGGAGATAAAATGTCTAATTTACATGAGTGCTATTAGCTAAAAATACACATAAGTACTTGGGACATGTAAGAATTCATTAAATTTTAGCTTAGAATTAAGTTGTCCAGAAACAGATATTTGCCTATTCTCTCAGTCTGAAGGACTCTCCTCCTTCCATTCTAGACTGGGCATGATGAAGAACACCTATTCTATTGATATTCATCACACATGCAATCTTACAGGTAAGGTTGGCCAGACTTTTAGGTGTCAAGAATTGTTCTAGGAATAAAAGTGTTAATAAAACACCTTTTCCTTCCAAAACAGTTCTTACTTCAATAATGATGATGGACATATACATAGATAAATTTGATGAGTTATGACAAAAATAATAAACATTATGACAAAAGACTCCATCCAAATGGAGGAGGTAAAATTTAAGCTGCATCTTGAAGTGTAAGGAGAAATTTGTGAGAGGTTTTGCTGCCACTGCCCTTCTAATCCAAGCTCCCTCTCCCTTTGCTTTGGCTGATAAGCTCTTTTGAAGAACACTGCTATTCCACAGACATCACTCCAGAGGCAGTGACTTCAAACTCACTTAAGATGAGGCAGCTGCCTTGGGAATCTGTACACTAGCCCTTTCTAATTCTCATTCTCAGCGGTCACAGGGGCTAAGACAAGTCCTTCTCAACAGACTAAAACCCAAGCTCAAAACTACCCTCTACTCTCACACTATGGTCTGGCCCCTTCTTTTACAATGATGATAACCTGCTCAGGGTAAATTCCCTGAAATTCTCTCTCCTGATCATACACTAAGAACCCTTTATCCTGACTTCAAAGGACTACATAAGGTAATCCCCTCTTACCACCTTCCTCCACGCTCAACAGGTCCCATCTCCCAGAGATGTGACATAGGTTCACAAAGGGAATGTGAGCTTTGTAATCACTCAGAAGTAGATCTGAATATCAGCTGCACAATTTGAAGCTTTTTGTCTTCATTTTTCATTTTACACACTGATAAAATAAGGAAAATAATACCTGGAAAGCAAAATTTTGGAATTTATATTTATTAAGAAAACATTTGTCACAGAGTAAGTATTTCATTCTGTGAAACTTTTATTTCCAATCTCTTTTTCATGGATACTCTCACTTATTTTATTCTTGATTCAAATTAAAAAAAAATTTCTTTGGTCTCTTGATTCAGCAATTAACTCTCCCCTTTTAGACATTACTTTTTTTCCCTAACTCATTCCACTCAAGCTTACAATATTCTATTAAAAATATAAAGTCAAACTCAAATCGAATCAAAACAAACAAAGAGACATTCTTCTACAGATGCTGGCTGTCATCAAGCACCATTTTTAAATTTTCTGAAGATGTATGCCCTCAAGTCTCCTTGTATTTACCTTGCTTTAATTCATTAATTAATTCTGTCCCTAAACAAATATTAACCATCTGCTGTCTGCCAGTCACCATAGTAGGTCTTGGAGGGTACAAGCATGATTGCTGTCCACTAAATGCTGGGCATTTAGTTAACAAAAATGTCTAACTATACTCTGTGATATAATAGAGGTATATATAATTGCTATAGAAGTAGAGAAGGGGAGTCATCAACTCTTCTGGAATGTCAAGGAAGTCTTCCTCGATGAGACGATATTTGAAGTGAGTCATAAAGATAGCGAAGAGAGGTTTCTTAGTCAGGAGGAAGAGAGGACATTTCAAGAGGAGGAAAAAACTTTGACTAGAGCTCTTGGCTATAATAAATGGACTTAGATTGTAATAGTAAAAAATGAATAGATTTGGGAAATATTTAGCAGGCTAATTAACCTGACTTTAAATAAGTTGGTAGGAGACAAGGAGCTAGGAAGGATTACTCCTAGATTTCTGCTCTGGTGGAGTTATGTTCTGAGGTAAGAAAACACTGGAAGAAGAATATGTTTTTTGGGGGGACTACTCTAAGTTCAATTATAGACATGTTGACTTTGAGGAGTCATTCATCCAAGTGTATAATTCAAGTAGAACATTGGATATACAGAGTTCAGATGAAAAGTTTGGACTGATAACATACATTTGGGAATCATCACCAAAAACAATTTCAAACTAAAACAGTTAGGGGAAGAATATTTCCAAGTAAAGACTATGGCATGAGAAATGGGTCTAGTGTCGGCACTAAGGAAGTTCCTCATCTAATATATGAAAGAGAATAAACCAGGAAAGAAGATTAAGAGGAAATTGGTAAACATAGGAGAGAAACCATTTGGTTTCAAAACTAGAGAAAGACAGAGTTCATGAAGGAATGTCTGTCACATGCTGAAAATCACTAAGAACCTGAGTTAAATGGGAAACAATGAGGTTCCTTAGACTAGTGGTATGGGGATTATTACAGGCTTAACATGGGAGGTTGAGTAGAGAAGGTAGAAGCCAAATCTGATTGAGAAGAGAAGTGAAAAGGGAGACCTAGAAACAGAAAATGTAGGGTGTGGAATGTAGTATAAGAGATTTGGAGGCAAGAACAAAGTTGAGAAAAAATGGACCCATGGTAGAAATGGTCCCAAATGCCCATGCCATGCATGACTGCTTTCTTCTCTGGGTCTGGCTTTGCACCTGTTTGGCTCTTCCCAGTTAGAAGTTTTCTCCAGAACCCCTTTTGCCACTTATCTGACCAGCTTGTTGGAACTGAACGTATATAAATCACAGAGGTCAGGACAGAGCATTTTATCTCCTTCACTCCTTTGAACTTAAAACTTCACCCCAGTACAGAGCTCTTCTGTGATCTTGAGGGTTTCTTTTGGTTCTTAATCCATTTGGGAACAATCCTTCTCACTATGACCATTGTGAAGAAAACAATCTTGAACTTCTCCAGGGAAATCAGAGTTTGTGACTAATACATGTTAGGTCTCTCAAATCTCAGAATTAAGTAAATTGATAAGTAATACTATTTTATTCTGTCCCTTCAAAAAAAAAAAACAAAAAAAGTCATGTGTCTACAAACAGTTATTATCAGATATCAAGGACTTTGATCCCTTAAAGAAAACTTCTAAGTAAAAGCTAGTGAAAAAAACTTTCCTCATTTAGGAAAGTTTAGACAGTAAGTGTCCATTGAGTACTTCTAGATGTATATTTAATACTCCTTATTTATAAGGCTGATTCTGTGACTCCCTAATGGAGAGATTTTGGGTAAATCACTCTGCCTAGAGACCTCATTTTCATCTGCAAATAGAGTTAGGTTAAATTATTTTTCCCAGTAGTAAAGTTTTACAATATATTACTTGTACACTTTACAGTTAGAACAGATGCAAAGTCTTCATTCTATGTTTCCAATTTTGTTCCTTAATAAAATAGAATTACTAGATTAAGAGGGTTACAGTTTTGTGTTAAACACAACCCCCAAGGAAGCTATAAAAGGGTTAAACAGATAGTTACTTGTGGCACTAATGCAGTAACCGTGCTTTGCTCTGATTCTGAAATGGAAGGAAGTCATGAGTATCCAAAAAAGAAGATGAGAAAATAACTCCCTCCTGAAGGCAGCTATTCTGGGAACCTGGTGAGCTCACATCAGGCATCATCCTGACCCTCCAATCAAGAGAAGACTTCAAAGAAGGTAGGTCAGCTACCACCCACCTGACTGCAGTCTCTGAGGGAGTTAGGAGCTAACTCAAGGAGAATGTACTAATGAATGTAATCTGTCCTGACTTTGCAGGAGGCTGAAATGATCGCTTCCTGGGAGTGAAGGTTACATAACAGTACAGCTGCATTGATGAGACTAGAGGAGAGATAACACTTCCAACTTGCTAAAGAGTTGGGTAATACTGATCAAAAATAGTAGGTGTTAATGACATAAATAATTCCAGTAGTGATTCCTGACTCTAACTAAAAAAAAGCCATTGCTTTATTCTTCTTGTTTGATTTGGTATAGCAACACAAAGAACATAGCAGCATGATACCAGCCATAGAGGAAACAGGATTAGTCTACCTTGGATGTTAAGAGTAAGTTAGCTTGAGTTCAAAGGCAGTCTCCATCTCTGAAGAAGTGGAATATTTACTAACTTTTTTCTAACCTTCATAGTTAGTTTCCTCATCTGCAAAAGGGACCATGATAGTAACTAATTCTCATGTTATTATAAAAATAAATAAGAATTTAATGAAGCAAATGTAAAGAGGTTGTACTGTACCTAACATATCCTATATTAGCTATTATTGTTATCTCTGCATTTAGAATATCTGCCAAAGTCTTCATTTACTTCTAAAATGTTCATTTCTAAAAGGCTGTATAATTTGTTAAGTAACAAAATTGTGTTAGTGTCTATATAACATAGACAGGCTCTCAAACCTAAGAGTTAACATTGGCTATAACAATAGAACCTTAATGAAGGGGAAGTCACTGAGACAAATGTTCCTATTTGTTTTCAACACTGTCCAGGACAGAAAATATCACATCTTATGAAAATAAGTAGTCCCTCTATGGCAGCAAGTCTGTCCATGTGGTAGAAATAGACACAGTAATCCATTGAATTTTAGTAACATCCACAGTTTAATCTATCCCATCTCAATAACATCCAACTAATGGATGATCTAATTAATTGGCTCTGCTCTGGCTCAAGGCTCATTTAAAAAAAAAAACTTTTCTGATTATAAATTTATCTCTAGTATGGATTTGTCAACAGAGAACAAACACATTGACCAGCAAACAGTATTTGATAACTTACCTGTTACATTCTATTTCTCATCATAATTTAGCAAATTTGAGTGCCTTGTAAGAAATTAAAAAGAGGTGTTTCTGTGAAGTACATTCATCTTCAAGTAAACTACTGACATTTTTAGCCCACATAGTTAATAAGGATTCCCTGGAAATCAATGACATTTCCAAATTATATCATTGGCACCTCTCCCTGATGATTAGCCATACTTCTCCAGGCAATGTCCTACTGCAGAGTCCTTCCAAATTGGAAGAAAAGTCTCTAGTCATAACATGTATTAAATAACACTACAGTAGACATTTGGTGACCCAAAAAATCTTACTTTCAGGATCTGAATGCAACCATTCTTGAAAACAAACGTTGTTGCTTGATAGAACTCCTGCCTCCACACTTTCTTTCCTTCTCCACTCTTCTGAAAGCTTCTCTTTTCTCCTGCTCTATCCTCAGAGTTGAGTTCCCTCATGGGAAATGCAAATACAGAACCATTAGATGGCTTGAGTTAGAATGGACCAGAATGATGAGGCCAGAGTCCAGCTTCCTACTCTGATCCACTCCTTCTTGGAGCTGTAATGGCACAATGTCAGAATGGATCATGCCTAAAGATTGGGCTTCCTTTCATCTTCTCTCCAGTGCTATTTTAATGCATACTTCACTCTTCTCTGAATTTCCCAGCTAAAAAAACATCAGGACAAAGAGCATTTTCCAAATGAGATTATGTGACATCAAACATATACTAAACTTGTCCTTGCGACTCTGACGGAGCATATTCACTTCTTTGTGTAGTTTGCATTTTTGCTTGCATGTCTGTTAGTATGGACAGCGTGTGTATGAGTTTTGGAAGGTATGATTATTTATCTTCAAATAGCATAAATATTATTCAACAGCAATTTTCATACTACCTTTTCTATATATCTTCACTTTCTCATTTATAAATTGGTAATACTAACAGCAATGTATACCTGGGTTTGTTAGGAGAATTAAGTGAGATAATATATCTAAAGTGCTTATAGCAGTGCTAGGCAGGTATGAACCCCACCCTTCTGAAAAATGCCAGTTTAGTAGATATAGCATTTAGTATCATTTGCCTTATCATCTAGTACCATTTATGTTATAGCATTTAGTACCATTTGCTTTTTCTTTTCATTATGACATGACACCTGATACAGTCACTTTTTGTCACTCCCTACTGTCCATAATTTGCCACATTTTTCTTAATTATACTTATCATCCTCTAAGGTGCTTTATAACTCAATTTTTAATTTCCTTCCTTACCCACTAGATTATAGGCTTTAATCGGGTGGAATCCTTGGTCTACATTGTTCACTGTTGTACCTCCAGTTTAGGACAGTGTCTGGTCCATCATAGGTACCCAATAACTATTACTTGGATGAATGACAAAAGACCAGGTGAGCACCATGAAGTAGGCAGAGCAGAGCTTATTTTCTCCATTTTGCAGCAAAAGAAGGTGAATCCCTAAGAGGTACTAATTACCCAAAACCACACAGTTAGTTAGAAATTCCTGGAGCCATTTGTAGAAAACTTGGTAATGTATTTCAGCAAAGACTCTGAAGGAAGAAAATATCTTTTATCATCAGTAGGATTTTGAGTTTGGTCAGAATCTAGAGTAAAATGGACAAGGAGGAGAGAAGCAGTTTAGGGAGAGAAAATTCTCTTGAAAGATTGAGGCTAGGGCAGGTGGCAGAGAATCTTGACTTGCAGTCTGGAAGGCTTGAAATGTATCAAAGAGGCAACCAGAGCTATTAAATGTATAGGAAGATGTCAGTGGCATAGTCAGATCAAGCTTTATGATTTCTGTATTAAAATTATTTTATCTATCCTCTGCCAGTGTACTTATAACAATGTGATTGGGGGGAAAGAATTTTTAGGGTTTATACAAATACATACTATGGGATCTATAACAATCTCACAACTCTGACCTTCTTCTACCACATGACACACTAAAAAGAATGTGTTCCTGACATGTGACCTGGGCACACCAAGTCCTAGACCCTTCTAGTAGCTGAGCATGTGATCCTTAGGCAGTTGATATTCTGGCCACTGTTAGATCTTCTATTTGAAAAAACCCAAACTTCTTCCTGAGGAATGTAATATAATTTATGATCTGGCTGCTTCCTGCTTCCAAAGCTTGTCTATCATTGCACCAAGCCCTTGCACACATGAACATCTGTGCCCTGTACCCATCAGAGTGAATTAATGACAGTTTCTGAGATACCTGAACTCTCTTATCACCACCCTGCCTTTTTCCCTGTTTCTATGGAGCCTAGAACACACAAAATGTTTAACATAGCGCTAAATCACAATGAGTGCTGAAAAAATTAGATACTACATTGTATTATATTTTATCATATATAAATATATAGCATATATATATATGCATATTTCAGAAGTCTCATTTTTTCTTGGCCAGTCTCCCTGTCCTCATCTCTGTGTCCCAAACCCACTGTCACAGATTTCATTCTCATTACCTGGGATATTTTTCATGTTTTGTATCTGTGCTTCTCTCCCACAATGTTCTCCCTGGGAACTGGTTCTATCTCCTTCATCTCCGTATCTCCAATCTCTACCAGCACTTGGCATGAAGTCAATGCTCAAATGTAACTATACACTAAGGAATACATACAAATAAATGCAAAGCCAAAAGGATCTCTGTCTTTGGAAATGTCCAGAGGTTTTCTTTGTCAGACCTTCAAACCATGGAGTTTTCTTCAGGTTTTGTAATGTACTTCATTATAATTCGTTTGAGGGGCCTATTAAAATCTATCCCTGAAAACTTCTTACTTTTTGAAAAAAAAGCAGAGCCAGTTCTGACACTTTAAAAATTCTGTACAGGGCTGGCAATCAGACTTCTTCAGCCTCTTTGCTTTGTGGCCAACAGACAACTTTTTTCCTCTCTCAGAGCTTGGCTTGACATATTCATCACCTAGAGAGGATGCATACTCCTCAGAAATATTGAAATGACTTTAAATTGTTCTTGGAATTTGCACAATTGAGTCTCCTGTGTTGCTCATAAAGTGAAGTCTTCTGAAATTGCGTTAATGTTCACAAGAAACCTCACTGCTTGTGTCAATTCATCCCCACTCAAGAGCTGAGCCATACTTCTAGGCTACTTCACACCTCTGAGATATCTCATTTCAATTGCCAGAGTCGGTCCCACCTCAGAACTTTGTATTATCTCAGAACTTAGAATAAATTCTTAGAGCATGTAATATAAGGTTATGAGATGGCATTAAATTGCCTGGAAACACACACACATACAAGGACCCCTTGTGCAGTTCTTTACCAGAAAACTTGAGAGAACATATGCTTTCTTTTGTCTCTTCCTCTTCTTCCTACTCCTTCCATGTGACCCTTTGGAAGAACATGCCTCTTTTATGGTTCTTCTAATCTCCTCTTAATGAAAAGTAGAAAGCAGATTGTAGTTATTCATCAATCATACTAGTCTGACAACTAGAGCTGGCCAAAGATAGAAAGTAACCTCTGCAGGATGTCTCCCAGTGACCTCAACTTTTCTATTCCACTCCATGTATAATGCAGTTGCCCTTTGATCACTCTTCTGCAATTTCACTAATTTTATTGGACCTGCTATTGATGGAGGTGAGAGAATAAACTAGGATGTATTGAATATCAGCTAATTTCCAGACCAGGTGCTGGATGTATGTATGCAAATAAGCATACATAGTATCATTTCATTTCATAATGAGCATTTTTAAAGTAATATTGTTATCATCTTTGTATTTCATATAGGAAAACAGGGCTCAAAGAGATCCAGAGATTTCTGTGAGTCTAAGGACTGACAGTTAGTAAATGGTAAAACTAAAATTACAAGCCCTGAGCCATATGACTCAGTAGCCTGTGCTCTTTCACGAAACACTTTTCTCCATCCTACTCACACCTCATTTACGCTTATAGATTCCCCAGTGGCCAGCACATGGTGTGCTCTTGTCAAATATTTGTTTACTGACTTAAATTATACTAAAGGTAGCATGACTGGAACTTTATTGTTCCAGTTAGCTGGAGACTGAGGGGTTTCCTGGACTTGGGACTTTCAGAACTAAAAGCAGGAAAGTTGGTTACTGTAACTAACATTGATATAGGTAGAACATGATATACTGCTTTACTCAAAAACACATTTATATCCATTATAGTTCTATCAATGTCTTATTTCACAATAGATATGAGAAAATAATGGAACATAATAGATTAGGAGATGTCAAGTGCTTGCCTTAAAAGTAAAAAGTTTCACTCTAGTTATAACAACTTAGAAAATTATCTTTCTTTCTATGATTTGCAATTCTGTTTAAGAATATGACACATCTACCTACCTAGGTATATATTACATATATATTTTTTTCAAACTGGCTTCTGTTAATCACAATTTACAGTATGATCAGAAATAATCTGTACAAGAGGTCACAAAAAAGAAAACTACAGGCCAGTATCACTGATGAACATAGATGCAAAAATCCTCAAGAAAATACTAGCAAAGAGAATCCAGCAGCATATTAAAATGAGCATACACCATGATCAAGTGGGGTTTATCCCAGGAGTTCAAGGATTCTTCAATATATGCAAAACAATCAATGAGATACACCATATTAAAAAATTGAAGGAAATAAAAGCATATGATAATTTCAATAGACGCAGAAAAAGCTTTAAACAAAATTCAACACCATTTATGATAAACACTCTGCAGAAAGTAGGCATAGAGGAAACCTAACTCAACATAATAAAGGTCATATATGACAAACCCATAGCCAACATAGTTCACAGTGGTGAAAAAATGAAACCATTTCCTCCAAGACCAGGAATAAGACAAGGTTGCCCACTCTCACCACTATTATTCAACATAGTTTTGGAAGTTTCAGCCACAACAATCAGAGAAGAAAAAGAAATAAATGGAATCCAAATTGGAAAAGCAAAAGTAAAACTGTCACTGTTTGCAGGTGACATTATACTATACATAGAGAATCCTAAAGTTGCTACCAGAAAACTACTAGAGCTAATCAATGAATGTGGTAAAGCAGCAGGATACAAAATTAATGCACAGAAGTCTCTTTCATTCCTATACACTAATGATGAAAAAAATCTGAAAGAGAAATTAAGGAAACACTCCCATTTACCATTGCAACAAAAAGAATAAAATATCTAGGAATAAACCTACCTAAGGAGACAAAAGACCTGTATGCAGAAAACTATAAGACACTGATGAAAGAAGTTAAAGAAGTTAAAGATAATACAAACATCTATTTATATGGAGAGATATACCATGTTCTTGGATTGGAAGAATCAACATTGTGAGAATGGCTATACTACCCAAAGCAATTTACAAATTCAATGCAATCCCCATGAAACGACCAATGGCATTTTTCACAATACTAGAACAAAAAAGTTCACAATTTGTATGGAAACACAAAAGACCCCGAATAGCCAAAGCAATCTTGAGAAAGAAAAACTGAGCTGGAGGAATCAGGCTCCCTGACTTCAGACTATACTGCAAAGTTACAGTAATCAAGACACTGTGGTACTGGCACAAAAACAGAAATATAGATCAATGGAACAGGATAGAAAGCCCAGAGATAAACCCACAAACATATGGTCACCTTATCTTTGGTAAAGGAGGCAAGAATATACAATGGAGAAAAGACAGCCTCTTCAATAAGTGGTGCTGGGAAAACTGGACAGTTACATGTAAAAGAATGAAATTAGAACACTCCCTAACACTATACACAGAAATGAACTCAAAATGGATTAAAGACTTAAATGTAAGGCCAAACACTATAAAACTCTTAGAGGAAAACATAGGCAGAACACTCTATGACATAAATCACAGCAAGATCCCTTTTGACCCACCCCCTAGAGAAATGGAAATAAAAACAAAAATAAACAAATGGGACCTAAGGAACCTTAAAAGCTTTTGCACATCAAAGGAAAACATAAACAAGACGAAAAGACAACCCTCAGAATGGGAGAAAATATTCGCAAATGAAGCAACTGACAAAGGATTAATCTCCAAGATATAGAAGCAGCTCATGCACCTCAATATCAAAAAACAAACAACGCAATCCAAAAAATGGGCAGAGGACCTAAATAGACATTTCTCCAAAGAAGATATACAGATGGCCAACAAGCATATGAAATAATGTTCATCATCACTAATCATTAGAGAAATGCAAATCAAAACTACAGTGAGGTATCACCTCACACTGGTCAGAATGGCCATCATCAAAAAATCTACACACAATAAATGCTGGAGAGAGTGTTGAGAAAAGGGAAACCTCTTGCATTGTTGGTGGGAATGTAAATTGATACAGCCACTATGGAGACCAGTATGGAGGTTCCTTAAGAAACTAAAAATAAAACTACCATATGACCCAGAAATCCCACTACTGGGCATATACCTGAAAAAAACATAATTCAAAAAGAGTCATGTACCACAATGTTCATTGCAGCACTATTTACAATAGGCAGGACATGGAAGCAACCTAAATGCCCATCAACAGATGAATGGTTAAAGAAGATGTGGCACATGTATATGATGGAATATTACTCAGTCATAAAAAGAAACAAAATTGAGTTATTTGTAGTGAAAGAGATAGATCTAGAGTCTGTCATACAGAGTGAAGTAAGTCAGAAAGAGAAAAACAAATACCATATGCTACCACATATATACGGAATCTAAAAAAAAGGTTCTGAAGAGCCTAGGGACAGGACAGGAATAAAGATGTAGACATAGAGAATGGACTTGAGGACACGGGGAAGGGGAAGTGTAAGCTGAGACAAAGTGATAGAATGGCATGGACATATATACACTACCATATGTAAAATAGATAGCTATTGGGAAGCAGCATCATAGCACAGGGAGATCAGCTTAGTGCTTTGTGACCACCTAGAAGGGTGGAATAGAGAGGAAGACACAAGAGGGAGGAGATAAGGGGGTATATGTGTACACATAGCTGATTCATTTTGTTATACAGCAGCAACTAACATACACTATAAAGCAATTATTCTCCAATACACACAAAAAACAAACAAACAGAAAACCGTGGAAAACTCAAAAGAAGAAAAAGAAAAAGAAAAGAAATAGTCTTTACTTCCAGCAGAACAAACTATTTACAAGCTCTTCAGACACATTGTATTACTTTACACAAGAATTAAAAACTCTGAGCTGATGATGGCAGTGCATGCAGAGTTTGTTATATTCTAAAAGCACTTTCATATATAGCATTGTATTAGTTCCCCAAAACAAGTATGGCCTTAACCCGTATCTCATTTAGTGTTTTATATATAAAATAAGTTTTCACAAAGAACACCTCAATTTTCTGATAAAGAAACTGGAACTACAGAGATCAACAGATTTTATCATGATCACTTGTATTTGAAGTGGCAGGGCCAGGACCAACAGCTGGTGTCTGTTCTTTGCTCAACGCCAAGCTTCCTCTAGTTAATGGAAAAGTGAGAATAGAGCTGATGTTCAGTTCTTTGCAACTTATTCCACACCATTCAACCTTTGTCTTCCTACATTTTCATTGTCTTCTTACAGTGGAACTCTAATGATATTCTCCATGGAGACAGCAACACCAACCCTCCCCAATGTCAACTGGTCCCACAGTATTGCCTAGCAATTCTTCTATTTCCTTTTTCTTCTCTTTCAATTTCTCCGTGGTATCTAATTCAACACTGTTTTACTTTGCTCAAGTTTCTGATCCTATGAAAAACCCCCTCTTTCTAAGCAGATGACCTAACCTCAAATTCTACAGAGGGTACGAGAAATGATTGGATGACAACTCAGTCAACCTGTTGACAAGGAGATGGAGGGGTTATTTCTTCTTCCCTCCAGTCTTCATTCCATGTCCTTCTTTTGGGAAAGCTGACTCTTTACTATCCATTTCAATTCTGTATCTTTGCACCCTCACTTTCTCCTAGTTTTTTTACTTCTATAATTAAATCACTCAACTTGCTTCTATCTTTTAAATGACCAAAAGAAACAAGCCAACAACAACATCTGCTATAACAAAAGGTACAACACATTCTTGCTCCAGGAATCCACTTAGGGGACTTATTGTACACATGAACTTGTGAGAAATGATGCATGAACAAGGAGCAAGTTCAGGCTCCTTCATTAGAGAATAGGTTGAATAACTGATGGTACAGGGAGAGAACATGACGCTGTGGAAAAGAACAAGGAAGCTCTTTATGAGGTGACATCAGAAAGATTCTCAAGATATATTGTAAAGTGAAAAAAACAAGAAATGGAATTGTATAAATAATAACTTCTGTTTAGATAAGGGTGAAAAGATAAGACCACATATTTTGATTTGCTTATTTATGTATAAGCAAATTCATGAGAGGATGTAAGAAACATAATAGTGAACATGGGGGTGGGGTTAGGATGGGAAGTGGGCAGGAGTAGAGGGGGCCATGGGCAGAGACTTCTCACTATATTAGCTTGTATACTTTTTGGTTTAGGAACCATATGGATGCATTACCTATTTTTAAATTAAACTAAAATACCTTTGTTTCCATATCTTACTCCAATTATCAAATTCTCCCTTCTTTCTCTTTCATATCCAAACTTCTTGAAATCCGTCCACATTGTTGCATATGTTTTCATCTCCATTTTGATCTGTTCTCTATTGCTTTCCAATGTCTGCTTCCATCATGACAATGAAACTTATCTCACTGAACTTTTGCTTGTTAAATCCTATGGCCACTTCTCAATTAGTCTAAATTAAACTGTGTGCAGTATTCAACATATTTACCTCTTTAAAATACTCCTTTCTTTGACTGCATTGTGCATTATTTTCCTGGATTTCCCCTTTCCTCTTTAGAATGACTTCTCAGTCTGCTTGGGAGATTTGAGACAGAATTACCAGAATTTCAGATAAGCATGGGAGTCAGTGTTTAGTGCCTGAGAGATCAGACACAAGATCTTGCTCCTCTTCTGTGTTAATTCAAACATTCAGTGATTACTAGTCCATGCCATTAGATGCAAACTATATGCTAATGACTCATAATTAATATTCCCAGCTCCAGTGTCTCTAAATTCTTATATCCAATGTTCTACTTGCCATTGCTTTTTGGATGTGACTTTGAGCATCTTAACCTTAACATGTCTCAAAATGAATGCTTGATTTCTCCTCTTTGTACTCTCTCCTTCTCGTAGCCTTCCTCTTTGGGACACCACCCCTCCCTCCTTTCTTCCAATTGCCCCAGTCAACATCTTTGGTGAAATGCACACATCATCCTTTTTAACTTAACTCCCTCATCAATCAATCTGAAAATCCAATTGTCTTTAACTTCTAAAATAATCCAACTACTTCTTGCATCTTTAATCCATACCACTGCAATCAAAGCCACCATCCATCTCTCTCCTGGACTATTGCAGTAGCCTCCCACTGACTATCCTGCATGCCTTCAACCCATTCCCTTCAAGGTAGCCCAAACTAGCTTCTAAAACAAAGGCAAACCATGCCACACCCCTATGCAAAGCAATCCCCTTCTATGATTACTTTCTGTATTGTGTTCTTTTTAAAATTTTTAATACAATTTTTAAGGGTACTTTCCATTTACAGGCATTACAAAATATTGGCTATATCCCCTGTGTTGTACAGTACAACCTTGAGCCTATCTTACACCCAATATCTTGTACCTCCTATTCCCTGATTCCTATATTGCCCCTCCACCCCCACTGGTAACCACTACTAGTAACCACTAGTTTGTTCTCTATATCTGTGAGTCTACTTCTTCCTTTTATATTCACTAGTTTGTTGTATTTTTTAGATTCCACATATAAGTGATACCACTCAATATTTATCTTTCTTTGACTGATTTATTTCACTTAACGTAATGCCCTCGAAGTCCATCCATTGTTGCTGCAAATGGCAAAATTTTGTTCTTTTTATGGCTAAGTAAGATTCCATTATATATAATATATATATACATATATATATATGTATATATATATCACATCCTCTTTATCCATTCTTCTGTCGATGGACACTTAGGTTGTTTCCATGTCTTGGTTATTGTAAATAATGCTGTGTATTAGTGTTCTTTTGAACCATAAAAATTACCACAAGCTCATACTTAAAACAACCCCCATTGATTAACTCATAACTCTGTATGTTAGAAGTCCAGGAACAGCAAGGCTGGAATTTCTGGGTGAGGAAGCTCACGAGCTATGATGAGGATCTTGGCCAGGACTGTGCTTCCTTCTGAGGCTCAGGGTCCTCTTCCAAGCACATTCAAGTGGTTGGCAGAATTCACCTCCTTACATGTGTAGAGCTCATAGCAGCTTCCATCTTCTTCCAGGCCTGCAGAGACACATTTCTCACTTCAAATCTCAGGGGAGGCCAACTGAGGCTAATCTCCCTTTCTAAAATGTTATCTATTCATGGTAGTGACTATCCATCATATTCAGTGTTAACATTCACATCTTAGGGGAGGGTTATAAGGAGCATCTACAGCAAAAGGAAGGTATCTTGTTATCTTGGGGGTCTTCAAAGATTTCTGCCTACCACACCTTCTCAGTCAGAGTAAAATCCAAACCCTCACTCTGCTCTGCCTACCTCTCTAGTCCCATTTCTCACTTCCTTCCCTCTTATTCATTTTGCTTCCGCTATCCTGTGTTTGTTTATTTGTTTGTTTGCTCTTCCTCAAACTTGATAAACCAGCATCTGTCAAGGTTTTTTGTATTTTCTATTTTCTCTACCAGAAATATTTGGTTATATATCCTCAGAGCTAATCCCTTCTACTCAAATGACATCTCATCAATGAGGACCCCCTCCCCAACCTATAATCATAGAGCACTCAAGCATGAGTATCTCTCTTATCCAGATTTCCCTTTCCTTCAAAACACATTAACACCCTCAGTGCCACATATTTACTTGGGGTGTGTGTGTGTGTGTGTGTGTGTTCCCAGAAGAAATGTAAGTTCCACATGTTTGCTATAGACTGGATGTCCCAGAATTTAGAGGGGTGTCTAGCACATAGCTGTTATCAGTAAATATGAATTAAATGTGTTGCCCTCACAGAGCATAAGTTTGTGTGGGCAGGTAATAAATAACTATACTGTAAGGCCTATTCAGGTCATCTTCAACCAGCTTCCTCAGCTTCTATTTTGTGATGGTTGCAAACTGCCTAAAAAGTGTCCTGGGGAATTTATTTTAAGCATCTATTTCAGTTCAGTCAGTGATTTTATGTATTCTGTTCTTTGAATAGCCAACTCTCTGGGGAAGGCCTGGATGGCCCATATCTTCCTTCTAGTAAATAATTAAAGAAATTCAGCATAGAACAATTATTAGGCTCCTTTTCCCAGGCCTGGCCTCTTGCCCTCCACAGAACACATGGGCTTATTTTGACAAATTTCATTTGTCCCCAAAGCATGCTTATTCCTGGTAGTCAGTTTAATGATCTTATGATTGCAGATCATGTCCCCTTGTAATGTTAAGCGTTTATAGAAAGTACCTCCTACATCCTGCAATTACAGCACCATCTTTAAAATAATTAGTCACAAAGAAAGAATGTCAGGCACTTTTAGGGGTTAGCAGGATGACATTAATTTCATCAGTAATTATTCAGGCAGAACAAGACCTTTTCAGAAGGATACTCAAATAAATAACTTCTATGCTACCAAATTTAAATGCACATGTTTCATTGTTTCAAAACAGTTAAAGGTAAGTGGCAAAGTGAGTGATACCAAATAGTTGCATATTGAGAGAAATATGAGGGGCAATGCTGTTTTTAAGAGGTAGTCTAGTATAGTGGGAAAATTACGTGCTTCAGAGTCATTTAGAGCTAGTTAAAAGTCTTCATTCTGCCACTTGCCTTGACCTGGTAAGGTAATCTTGCCCTGCTTATTATCCACATCTGCAATAATGGAGGAAATAACACCTAACTCCCAGGGTTATTGCAAGGGTTCCAGAAGCTGATATACAGATATGCCTGTGACAGAGATGCAAAATGGATAAAAAAGATACAAATTCATGGCAATGACAACACAGATGCTGAAAAGAAAGTAATTGAAAAATGTAAGACCTGGAATGGATTTCAGAGGCTGGATGGAAATCCCTTTTTGCAGAGATAAAGAGATTGAATATGATGCTGTATCAAAGTCTTGGGGCTTTAACCAGCAAGTTTTTCTGAAAAAACTTTGAGCATAATCCATGCCTTACAATGCAAATATAGTGTTTATTCACCCCACCCATCTCTTCCTCTTCATTCTTAGGTATTTTAAAAACATATTCAAAAAGCTTTGTAATTTATGTCACAGATACTTTCATTAAAAGATTTTATATCATTAGGAATCAATAGGATTTAAAATTAGGCAAGGAATCATTGAACCCACCATTGTTCAATTAATAGAGGACAATAATATTAGTAACTTAAGTTGCAAATATGCATATACACATAAATAAATTTATTATAAATTGAGATTAAAGTGGTGCATTTAGAATCTTCTAGTTTTTCCAGTGCTGCAGACTAATGGAAGCCAGATGCATGGAGTGGATTATGCTCAGAATCATAGTGGCTTTATTCTTATCTCAGATTTTGTTTCTCACTTACAAAAAAGAGTATGGATTGGTCTCGCTTAGCTTGTTTGCTCATCCAAAGTGAAGTCTGTTTGGAAATGGTTAATGAATGCAGCACACCTCCCTTTCAGAATGAGCCAGTTCAAGGTAATCAGGTTTCCATCATTTCAGGAGCCAATTTTTCTTTTCTTTTTCCTCATTTGTCCTTCCCCAGCACACCCCACTGCAGAGTAGTCAGCAGAGGGGGTTTGAATAAGAACAGTACTTTACATGTAAATAAGGCCTTTCATCCAAGTATCCCACAGTTCTTTGTAAACATTATCTGGCTGAATATAGATTATGAGCATCCTTTTAAAGCTAAGAAAATGGGTACCATGCAGGTAAGTGACTTGCCTAAGGGCACACACTAAGACTGGTGTTGTTCAGACAATGCTCCTGCTGATTTGAGGATTTAATCATCCTACTGGGCCAGGTAAGGAAATCTACCTGCATTACAACTCAAAGTTCCTGTATATCCCCGCTTGAGTATCACTCATATTCATATAGCCCACAACGACAGCCTCTTCATTCCATCAGGTGTTTCTCCTCATAATCTGTTTTACAGCTTTCTGTCAATGTTGATAATCCCCATACTGTCACAGATCACTCTAATCCTTGAGGTTAAAGACAGCAATTATGACTTTCCCTCGTTGAGTTTTAATTTCCACATTTGGAAACCTGGCTCAATGGGACACAATGCAGCAGTGAAAAACATAGTTTAGAATGAAGAGAGAATCCACAATTCTTATTTGTAAATCTAATCTGCAGGATAAATGAAATGCAAAAGTTGATGGTAATGGAAACTTGAGGTTGCTAAGTGGAAGATTTTAAAACCTGGAAATGAAAAAAACATTTTCCCTGAATTATACAAGTGTGGTACTTGTGTTTGACTTCCTGAGGGCCAAGCTAGGCTCTTTCTTACAAAATGTATATTGTAGAATAATATATTTTAGAAGAAAAATCTCAACGTTTCCATTGTTAAGATGTCAATTTGTCATGAAAGCGCATACAAAATGCTAAAAAACATGGATGGTTATAAGGCACCCAGGACCCTGTAGGATCTCCATGGTGCTTGGTGCTTCTCTCCTTCTTTGCTCACTTAAGAGTAGGTATAATACTCTCACAGGTTCAGATAAGGGAACATCACAGTGCTATATTGGCTTTGGTTCCAGTCCTGTTGTCAGTTCCCTGCGTGGCCTTTGTAGGTCATGCATCCTCTCTTGAGCACAATTCCTGCACCTAAAAATGAAATGTTTAGATCAAATGATCTCTCCAGTTTCTCCCAGATCTAAAATGTTATGAGTGTTCTAAGATCTGAGCCTATCATGATTACCTATGAGAGTTTTAAACCATGATACCAACTCTAGAATATCTTGCTCCAGATAGCCCTAATTTCCCAAGATAGCTGTCTTCATTATTCTGTATCTGTGCTGCCTAATACAGAATCCACTAGCCACATGTGGCTATGAAACAACTGAAGTGTCTGGTCCAAACTGAGATGTGCTGTGGGTATAAAATGCACACTGTGTTTTAAAGACATTTAAAAATTGTCTAAAATGTCATTGTACATTTTGCTTTAATTGCATATTGAAACTTTATATTTTGATAAATACACTATTAAAATAATTTTGTTTCCTTTTATTTTTTAAATATAGCTTCTAGAAAACTTTATATTAGATAGTCTATTTACACTTCTATTGGACATTACCCTAGATAACAAGAAAAATATGTACGTATGTACGTATGTGCTTATATATGTAGTAATGGGTGTAAATACCTGCAAAATCAAACTGTAGGTTTTTACCTTGAATATACCATAGAACACCATCTAACCCAGTTTCCTGACCTCACCCCAGTTACATATTATTATTCCTATTTTATGAATAAGGCTCCAATAGATCAGCTGAATGGCCCCAAAACAGAGAGCCTGTAAAATTTGGTATGGTGCCTATAGCTCAGTGTACTTTTTAAATGTCACTGTATAAATTCACTTTAAAAATACTATTATATAACAGATTCTGCCATTTTCTACTCATTTTGGGAAAATGACAACTATGCTTAAAATATTTTTTGTCAATTTTAAAGAATATTTTTTTGAATCTAGCATTCTTGAATTTGAATCAGAAAGCTACTATCAGTTGAGGAAAATGTTGGGTTCAGAGGCTGCACTATAAATGACACTATGTTTTCTTTCTGAAATTCTGAAAAATGGAGGCATGAAACAAAGGAACTGCAAAGAGAAGAGGGCAAGAGATGCCCTTCATCACCAAGAAGACCTGGCTTGCTGGACTGCTGGATGTGGTTTTTTATCCTTGGACAATTAACAGAAGAATGACACCCACTGCTCCTTTACTATCCCCTTTCTGAATCCCTACTCTGTAGTTTACATTTTGCCCCCGAAAGGCTCTCAATTACATCAGACAGGATATTAATTACATGAATCCCACTGTCACTTTACATTCTTTATTCCTTATTCATTCCTTATTCTATTTCCCATCCCAATTTACATCCAGCCAAATTGTTCAACACAGTATATCAACAGTTCTGCATGAGATAAAATTGTTTTAAAAAATATTGATTCAAAAATAAAAATGCGTAGTGACACTCAGATAATAAAATGCCAAAAAATGGACATACCTCAAATTTAAATGTAAACAGCCTCTAATTATAAAATTCTCAAGGAAAAAATAAAGTTTAAAGATTATTTCCCATTGTACTTTAAGGTCAAAGTTGTTAAAGTTGGAAGGTATTCAAGTCCAAAATCAAATTGTCTCGCCCTTGTGAGTTAAAATTTAAAGAAGTTAAAGTCTAAAATTAATTGTCTTTGCCTTTTTATTCTCAGTCTCAGCTAGAGGGTTGTCAGTATCTAGGTAGACTGGGGTTCCTTTAGCAACTACCAAGTAGGCTCTTTCTGGATAACATTCCTATGGTTGTATTAATTTAACATGAAACTCTCAGGAATCTCACTTTTAAGAAGCCCTAAGACTGAAGTAAGCATCCATGAGTATCAAAGTATTGGTTCTATATATACTGAATTTAGAGGTCAATACTCAACTCTTAAAAATGCTACCCAGGGACAATTGTGTTCCTAGACTGTGTATTTAGCCTTGATAAAAATTGAAGTTTAAAACAGTAAGGTCTGTATTCAGAATGATTCTTACACCTATGGTTGAATCATAGTCAATCACAGCAAGGGCTCAGTGGTATCTGAATAAAGGAAGATGGGGGACAAAAGAAAACAAAAATAAGTTTTCTTGCTTTTGTCCTAGTAAGGGATATTAGTGTATACCAGTTGTCTGAAGCCCACAACAAATACGCTTGAACTGAGCTTAAATAAACTTTCAACTGGTGATTACTTTTGGTTCTATCCATTAGCCATATTTCTCAGGGAAGGAGATTTGTTGGGGAGGTGTCCACATATGCATAATATTTTAAATTCCATTTTCTCTTTTGAGTCTTACGTTTTTAGTATGTCAGCACTAAAATGAGTACAAGCTCTTTGTAATTATGTAATGTGCCACTTTAATAAGTCCAGACATTTCCAGTTTTAATGGAATTGTCATTCACTGCCTACCTAAGCCTGGCCTGGACATTTTAAGCTATAACTTTATTAGCTCATTTTTGTACACCCAGAACTCAGCTGCCTTGAAGTTTCAAACACCAACACCTGTCTGTAGAAAGCTTCTTACCCTTATGATTGTATTATTGCCTTTTCTATGTTGCTTAGGAAAAGTTTTTCCTTTACAGTAAGCCTTGATGCTATAAGGCATTATAGGGTCCCTCCCCATCTTGCTGACCTCTTATCCTTATTGAGGATCCCACTGTCTCTCCAAGTAAGCTAAATGTAGTTTGTATTTTCAGTAGAAAGAACTCTAACATCATCTTCTCTGAGTCACCTACATCTTTGCTGAGGCCAGAGAGGCCACCATTCCTTATCTAGGATGTTGTGTCTGCTGGGACTAATTATGAAGCTCAGAGGCTTTACTGAGGCCTGAGCACCCCCATAACCATGTCTGCCTATTTTCTTTGGACAAAGCTGCCTAAAGCTGCAGTCATCCACCAAGGTCCAAACAGCCTATGGTTAGCTAAATCATTTTGGCTAAGCTTCAGCAGTTAAAAGACCATCACACAAATATAACAACCTGCTCAGTCTAACATATGCCTCTACAAACCACCATGATTAAAATGCATGACCCATGTACTGAAGTCCAAAGTCCAAAGATGAAGCAAACCAGCCCAGTCAACCACTCCCTGGGTGTCTTGCTCCATGGTATTTTCCCCTTATCTCATTTCATGATTGTCCTGACCCATTCACCCACTGTAGGGATCTTTAGGTGTCCCAATGAATAGCACCTTGCTTCTCTGCACAGAAAAAATATAACAAAGAAATGGAAAATTAAAAAAACATTATCATCTTTACTATTAATAAAATCTAGGTAGAAAACATGGCTTATGGTGGACATATCTGTGAGCAAGTCAGCTTACACTCAGTAGACCCCAGAATTAGCTGGGCTCACTCTTCTAGTCAAAAGCAACATTTCATGAGATACACCTCCATAGGTAGGGTACCAGCCCAAGTAAGGGCGGGGCATGAACAATCCTTTCACTGAGGCATGGCATACTGAATTACTAGTACAGGATTTACTACACTCTTTCTGCTTTTTATTAGTAATGTTTGCCCCCATATTGGTTTGTCTTTCACAAACTAGTTTTAAGTTCTCAAACAACAGGGATCATGCTGTTCATCACCTCTGAATGCTCACAGTGTTTCTATGATTCACTATGCTTTGTAAGACTCTAATAATGCATTTTGAGTTAAATTACTTATCCCAATCATTGAAATTTATAGAAGAGAAATGGTGGGCTGCAAGAAAATGGCACTAGCTTAGCCATCTATACTAGTCAGTATACTTCTGTTCCAAGGGAAGGAAACCAAGCTTAAACTGGTTTAAGCAAAAGAGGACTGTTGGCTTATATAATTGGGGAGCATTTAGGTTGAAGTCATTTCAGATAGTGTTGTATTCATGTTTTCAAACATTGATGTGTTTGAAAAGTCCCCATTTTTCTCTCTTTCTGGACTCCATTTGCTTTTGCCTTATTTTCACACATTTTTTAAATGTTTATTTTATATTGGAGTACAGTTTAACAATGTTGTGTTAGTTTCAGGTGTAGAGCAAAGTGATTCAGTTATACATATTATTTTCACAAATTTTTTAATGAGTCATGTTAAGAAAGCTTTACTCAGCTCCAAACCCACCTTAAACTTTTAGCTCATAATTCCAGGGAAAACAAGGGCATTATTTCCCTAATTGTCCAGGAGAGAACTCAGATTCATTTCCCTCACCTTGAACCATACACTATTACCAGGAGGCTGAAATAGTTCCTCTGGATTTAGAGGGGTTAGGATCAGCTCCACTTGGACTTCTCTGAACCAATGTTATTATTAAGAATGGTGGGGGGGGGGGGTGCTGGCTTCCCTGGTGGTGCAGTGGTTGAGAGTCCGCCTGCCGATGCAGGGGACACGGGTTCGTGCCCCGGTCCGCGAAGATCCTACATGCCGCGGAGCGGCTGGGCCAGTGAGCCATGGACGCTGAGCCTGTGCGTCCAGAGCCTGTGCTCCGCAACGGGAGAGGCCACAACAGTGAGAGGCCTGCGTACCACAAAAAAAAAAAAAAAAGAATGGGGGGCGGGGTTTCTCAAAGAAAGACTTGCCATGTTTAAAAAATAGCATATGCCCGTTAAAGAATTAGACAGAACTACAATCAATCCCAGTGCTGCCATGCACTAGCTATTTGAAATTGTGCTAGGTATTAATCTTTTTTTAAACTCTTCATAAGATTTTTGTGAGAATGAAATGAGACACTAAATAAATTGCCTAAGATACATAACATATTCAATAAACGTTAATACCCTTAAGACACTTCCTATACATATTTCTTAATGTCATTCATATTTAAAATAAAGATGTCCTTAAAAAAGTTAATAGAAAATAGAAGAAGCAGGGGAAGGTGATGAATGGATGTACAAAAACCTACTGAAACACAGTGATTTGAATGTCAGAGACCATGTACATACATAATTGCATTTAAATCTCTTTGGAGGAAAATATATTGTTGTGTGACTACAGTTGATAATGGCAAGTGCCAGAGCTACCTTAATTGTGCCCTTTGTTACTGTGAAACCCATTGAAGCCAAGTATCTTTCATTTATTTATCAAAACTCATGTGTCTAAGATACTTCAAGAGAAATTGTAGACATAAAAGATATTGGATGTATTAGCATTCAAATAATACATCACCTTCCCATTTTTACCTTATAATTCTTATATCCATTATACCACAAATCACCCTTCAAACTGAAGAAGGTTAAGTATTTTAACAAAGAGCTTGTTGTACTCACATTATATAAACAGGTGCCACTACTGTGTAAAGGGAGTTTGATATTTCTGCAAGATATCCCTTGAGGAGCGGTGACAATGACCAAAAATATTTTTTTTAATATGTGAACTCATCTAGGAAACCTCACAATAAGGACAGAACTGATCTGAATTAATTCCAGATCACAACTTATTTGGCTGCCATGAGCTACTGTTCTTTATAACCATCAACCTTGGATTTTTAACTATCTGTGTCCCATTCTCAATTCAGCTCTGACATACAACTCTAGCTATCTTCATTATATAATCTTCTGGGGTAACTTTTCTGATTCCTATCCCTAATTGAGTTGATTGTTAAGTTTGAAGAAATTTTAGAGTCTCTTGCTGAGCACAGTCTCCATTAAATGCTAAATTATACATACTTATAATTAAGTAAATTATATTAAAAATACAATTAGTCAATTTATAAAACTCATCACTTTCCAATTATTTTAATTCATTGAAAGTCTATATAGTCTACAAAGCACTACATGCAAGATCCAGGATGGATAATATGTATATAATACCTGCCCTGAAAAGGTTTAGATTCTGTAGTCTAGTGATATTTTTCAAACTGTGGCTTGGTGCACACCAGAAATGTCATACGTTAATAAGTGAGAAGGCAGAAAGGGATCCTATGGTCAAATAGATTTGGGGATCACTGTATTATATGAAGTAAAATACATTATGTTACTGTAGGACTTATCTGAAATGCGTATATGCCAATGTGCTTTGGATTGCTCCAAAAGAAGTGCAATCATCAGGCTTTTAAAGTATTAGAACAATTTTTGGAGGGATGTATCTTCTAGAGCTAAGATTCCATAGGATTTGAAGGTTCCATAGGTTACACTACTGGGTAATACTTGTATTCTTTTTGGCAACCCACCTTTTGTCATTTGCTCTTCAATTTCATGCTCTATAATGGCGAATAAGGGACCAAGTCATTCCTGCCCACCCTTCTTACCTTTCCTCTTGGTCAAGTCAGCTTCCTGCTAATAGAGGAAAATTGAACAGCTTCCAAAACACTGGCAAGCATGCATCAACCCAGCAGAGCAAATGACCTCTACATGTAGAGAACTGTTTAAAATAGACTCTTGTAAGTAACCATCCAACACTTCCTTGTGAGGCAAGAATGCATTCTCTTAAGGTATTTATTGTAGCAATATGTGTCCACAGGGGATTTAGTGTTGTTTAAAAGGACAGGGTGAGTAATGAAAAAGAGTAATTCTATATAAATCAACCCAGGGGCAAATTAGGGTGAAGGGCTTAGCAGAACACGGGACTGGCAAATTGTAAATCCTCTGAGTTGTCTATTACTCCATGAGCTTTTGTTGAGAATTCCTCTGAAAAGCTTACTGCAGATTATCACCGTTATCTGTGAACATCTGAGGTATACTTTATCACTAGAGGAGAAAACTTTTAGAGCTTGGAAAGAAATTCAGTGGGCTGCCTTGTATCTCAGGGTTTTAGTGAAGCAGTGTTTCAGCTTCTTGGGGGAAACCACTGCAGGTATAATACAATACCACTTAGAATGCAATGTTCTTTCTGGTGTCACACACACACATGTACACACATGCATGCATACACACATGTGCACATCAAGATTTAACTGTGTGGCGCAATGAATTTTAATCTTTTACCAACATTAATGTTTTGAGTATAAATAATAGATAAGAGTAACAGGTATCAAATACAGTAACATTATCAAATTTTCTTCTTCTATATATTCTCCCTTGGAAATCTCACGTAATTTTCACAGAATCCTTTGTTTTGTCGTTGGGATGATTAGAAACAAATAATTGTTTTCAACTCTGAGCCTTCTCCAGATCTCCTGGACTGCATTTCTATGTTCTTGCTGGGCAGCTCCACGTGCATAACCCATCAGTAACTCAAACTCAACATGCCTCAAATTAGACTCATTAATCTTCTCTTTCCAAAATACTCCTATTTTTATGTTTACCATTTACAAAAAAGACATCATTTTCTTCACTCCTCCCCACCCAGCCATTCAAGTGTAAAGCATTTTTCTTTGCTTCTCATCTTTCTTGGACTGTTAAATGCTACCTCCATGATCCCATAAAAAACATTGAGAACAAACATAAACAAATTTGAAATAAGAAAACAAAAGCTTTATTTTGACTTAAGCGTATCACTTAATGAGTATTTTTAGAATACTACAATGAACTAGGAAATTACAGACTAGCTGCATGACCTTGGGAAAGTCACGCAAAATTTCTGTTCTTCGTTTTCATGAGGAAAAAGAAAGAACATTGTAGCCTCATAAGGTTAGTGGGAGGATACAAAGATGTGATGTTTGTGGGCTTGCTATGCAAATCATAAAGCAATAAAAATGCAAACAACTCAGCCATTTCTCGTCTATAACCTCACTAACTCCATCAAGGCTTGATGATTCCTTTCCTTCTAAAGTAGTATTAAATTTTTAACAGGTTTTTCATCGAGGCTATGTTGGCTTTTGAGCCACTAAAACTAAGCCTTCATTTCATGCACTGGCTCACTCACTCACTTTTTAACTCAACTAACATTTAATAAAGACTACAAGGGGCTCAACACTATGCCCTGGGCTTGAAATATAGACATTATCTGAGCCTTATTATGTGAAAAATTAGCGATTGCACTTGCTATAGAGAGTTAACATGAGTTAATGGGTAAGATGAGTCTTCCTTAGCTTACACTGTGCCTGACATCATGCAGTGGGTGTTTGCTAACTATTGGTTACGGTCCCTTTATCACTGTTAATGTCTAAAGCCCACATTTCCTGGCTCCCTGCTCAGTTTTCTCTAGATATAAAACACTGTCTTCCTTACACATACATTTATTTTCCTGTCTAAACAGCTAAATTTTTATGATACACCCTCATATGTAAGAATATACGTTGTGTCCCCAAGGATTTCAATATTGAATGAATAAATATTTAATGAATAAAATTTCCTCAATATCATATCAATGTGAAAATAAATGCCTTTAAAGCTATTTAAAAACCCTTAAGGCAGTAGGCTGTCTGGATATAAAGAGGCACCTGACATTCATATCAGCACCCATAAAATAGAATAAGCCCTTCCACCTAGTTTCTTTCCCCAGCACTTAAATTTTTCCAACTACTCATTTACATTTCCTTTGAATCTTTAAGCAGTGTTCAAAAATAGCTCTTTTACAGGAAGTAAATTAATCAACAGACATGCAGTTCTCATTGAAAGCAATATCACAAGGAACACCCTGCATTCATAAGCTTACCAGTGCAGTAACCTCAGTTTCTCTCTGTCTCTCTGTGTCTCTGTCTCTCTCCATCTTTCTCTCTTTCTGTCTCTCTCAGCCTCTCTCTCTCTCTCTCTCTCTCTCACTCACACACACACACACACACACACACACACACACACACACACACACATACGCTCGTATCTATAATCTTGTCTCTCTATGTATCCAAGGAAATTGGCTGAGTAAGCCTATTGGTGATGAATCACTTTGCAACTGCATCGTGAAGATAGAATAGAATTCAGTTAAACAATTCTTGCTTTCCCCACATTTCATTAACTCAAACCTACTTCTATGGTCCCCCATAGTTTTTTTTCTAGAAATATGTGCCAAAGTAACAATAATACTAGTCATAATTTATAACAATCTGTCCCATAGACTCCAGCATATACCTCATGCATCAATTTGAAACATATGAAATTGATCATAGTCAGCTGGTTTTGACATAGAAATACAGCAATTTCTATGACTTAACCTAAAAGGACACATGCCACACATTTGCAATTCTTTGTTCCCTTTTTCCCACCACTGGACTGAGTGCTCCTCAGGATAGATATTTTGTCTTACTCTCTTCTGTATGTAATGCTCCAAGCACGGTGCTTGGCACAGAATAGGTGCTAACAAATGCTTGTAGGTAAGAAATAACTCTCTTTTAGAGAGTATTTGTGTGCATTATGCTGGATGATTGACAGACCACACTTCAGTATAGTTGAGGCAGAAACTATTAGAAAGGATAACTAAGTTGTTAATGAGACAAATATTGGGCCAATAGACCAGTCTTAGAATGGTCTATTGGGCAATGAGTAGCCTGGGCTCTACTCTTTGCTGGTTCCAAGATCTAAGCAATTTCATTTAATCTCGTCATTAAATCACAATTCTTTCCTCTGTCAGATTAGATTAACATATTATCAGACATTTATGGAGTACATAATCTGTATAGGCCACCTGTAGTTTACCTGCATTACCTCATGTAATAATCAAATCAACTTAATGAGTGGGAAATTATAGTTAGTCCCATTTTACAGATGTGAAAAGAATCCAAGGCTATCAAGATAGTAGATAGTACAACTGGGTTTAAGTGGTGTTTGTCCAGCTTCAAACTCAGATGCCTAATCACTTCATTATGAAGTTTTCCCAAAGCCTACCTGGCAAAATAGAGCTGAGAATCAAAGAAGATTATAAATGTTCAAGTACTATAAAAATTATCGAGTTACCATTGGTTGTACTCCTATGTCCTATATTAGACATTTTATATATTTTATATTATTTAATCCTTAAAATATATTTTGAAGTTGGTATTATTTTCACCACTTAACGAATAAACTGAGGTTCAGAAAGAAATGACTTCCCATGGTCACCAGCTGGTATGTAACAGTCTTAAAATCTTAACAACCTAAGTGCAATTATAATAGTTACAATTAAAGACAAATGAAAAAAGTTGGAAAAAAGTTGAAACCCTCCTATTACCTTTATCTAAAATATGTAGAATATGAAAGCCCACAGATATGTATTCAAAGCTTGGCCCCATATCTCAAACAGACAACTTTGTTTCTTTAGGCCTCAAATTTTTTCACACATAAAAGAGGAATGATAATACCTCTGTAATTTTAAGAATTAAATGGCATATCACACTTCAGAAGCTTTGTATATTGTGCATATGCAAGATATACTTGTCATGATACTCATTGTTACATTATCCCATCAGCTAGCAGGAATATTAGTAAAGCTCCCTTAGTTGGAAGAGTATTTATTATAGATGAGTCCCTGTGGGCAATAAACAACTTTGAATGGCACTGTGGATGAGGAGAAGACGCTGTGTTTAAACAGTGATATTGACCCAGTTTTATCTGGTTACAAAATGAAACTCTAAGCTAAACCTATTGGAAAAGTTAGGATATTTTTAAAATATGGAGTTTGATGATTGAGCTCAACTGTCTGCTTGGGAATTTGTTATTTGGAAGTACCTACCTTCAATGTCACTGCTAAAGAGCATGGCCAACAATTCATACTAAAGGGGGCCGTACAAATGGAAGGTACCCGACATATTCACCTCAGTCCTTTCTCAGGCTGTATGTAAGGGCATTTTATCTCTTCCTAGACCTCTTGTAACACATCTCTCTGCTGTCTTGATGAATTATAGGTTCATGCTCTGTCACAGCACCCTGCATTCTTGTTTATCCAAAGACACCTACTTTAATGTTCTCTCTTGGGTCATTTTCTCACCATTTATATCTGAGAAGCTTTGCACATCCAGGTGTGTCCATAAAGCTATTCTTCTCAGTCTGACAAGACTTTATTTTGTAGATCATGCAGTGCTCAGGGCATCTACCTACTATTATTGAGTTCTCCTGCTGTTCTTTGTGGACAGGTCCTGAGCCTTCCATGGTCCTCCTAAATATGTTTGGATCCCCCTAAGCTCCATATGGTCTTTCACTGAGGCCGTATTCTCTAAGTCATGGCACTCATCACATTCTGTTTCAGTAATCTAGATTACTTCTTTAAGTTCTCCACTGTACTATGCATGCCAGAAGAGTTGGCAGCATAACCTGCCTAGTTTACTACTGTGTCCTTAGATCCCAGTAATATACAATTGACACCGCACTTCAATGAATAAATTGTCGACTTTGTGAATAAATTATTTATTTATTTCATGAATAAAATAAGTTGTTCATGTATTTATCTCCATCAGAAGAGTTTAACCTCTATAGATAGTACAGTCAGGTTTAGTAGGCCTAACAATTCTACTTTTAGGTGAGAAGTCAGGGACTCACCAAGGTCAAATATTTTCCCCAGGGTCACAGTTACACAATCATTGAAAGGAGAGGGGAAACAAGAACCCAATCCTTCTGACTTGAATGCAGGGCTCTGCCTTCTATTTCAGCCATAGCAGGCAGGCACTTTTATTACAGCCACCTTTATATTTAGTCTCCCTTCTAATTCAGGCTCTTGTTGCAGTGTTATACCTGGCAATTTAGGTTGTATTCACTGCTGATATATATTCCTAAATGTATGCAATAAATTTAAATGAATAAGATGTCTTGCTGAGTGGAAAATCTGGATTATTATGTCCTGAAAGTAGATCAGCATAACCATTATATGCACATAAAAATAACCTTGGGGTTGTTAATATGAATAATACGTTTTATCACCATTAAAGCAAGATTTAGATGTTTAGCCTTTTCTCACATAACAGACTGTTCATTTTAGTAGAGAAAAACTCTTAATAAAAAAGATTAATGAGATAACTAGTTTTCTTTTTATATACAGAAATTTTTCCTATTTCTGAAATTATGTCTCTTCTGAAAACTCAGACACTCTCTTTGCCATAAATTAAAGGCCACTCTTTGGTGCAAAAGAAAAGACTGAACAGGTGAATTTTACAAGTGATGATCTTAAATATTGATGCTATCAAAGGCTTTTGTTGGAGAAAGTTTCCTTATTAACTTGCCAGCAGGTAAAATTAAATCTCTATGAGGTCTCTTTTCCTCTAAATAGTTTTCAGCTGGCAAACATATCGAAAAATACATATGACCAGGGTTCAACCAAAGTAATGGAGCAGTAAAAATAGAAGGAAGTAAAAAGCCTTCCTTTTTCACTTAAACCTCAAAGAGGAGAGCAGATTTGATCTGAATTGATACTCTCTTCAACAATTCAAATTCTGTTTTTTAAATTAATTTTTGTTGGAGTATAGTTGATTTACAATGTTGTGTTACTGTCTGCTGTACAGCAAAGTGAATCAGTCCCATATAAGTCATTACAGAGTATTGACTAGAGTTCCCTGTGCTGTACAGTAGGTTCTTATTAGTTATGTATTTTATATATAGTAGTGTGTATATGTCAATCCCAGTCTCCCAATTTATCCCTCCCCCCTTCCCCCCCCCTTGGTAGCCATAAGTTTGTTTTCTACATCTGTGACTCTATTTCTGTTTTGTAAATAAGTTCATTTATACCATTTTTTAAGATTCCACATATAAGTGATATCATATGATATTTATGTTCAATGTGAGGCAGAATCCTTGACTGCCAGTAATTCCCATTGATTTAGTTTCTCCTTGGATGGTGATGACCAGAACATTTAGCTTAATACCCCTTGGTTCCAATTAAGAGACAGATGATCTTGAGGAAGAGGCAAATAGTCTTAGGCAGAATGAGATGTCTCTGGCCTCAGGCCACTCAAGCGAAACTGCATTAAGCACTGGTGGTAGTTAATCTTCAAAGTAGTCCCTAATGATTCTTTCCTCCTCATACTGCCCTCCTCCACTGGATAGGGCTGACCTGGGTAACTAATAAGATATTGTAGAAATTAGGGAGTATGACTTTTGAGGTTAGGGCATAAAAAGCATGGTGCCTTTTACCTTGCTCTTTTGGGTCATTCTCACCAGGGAAAGCCAGTTGCCATGTCATGAAGGCTCATATGGTGAAGAACCGAGGCCCCCTGCCAATAGCCATATGAGTGAGCAATCTTGGGTATGGAACCTCCAGCCCAGCCCAGTCTTCAGACGGCTGGAGACCAGGCCAACATCTTGACTGCAACCACATGAGAGACCCTGGGTCAGAAATACTCAGTTTACCTTCTCTTGGTTTTCTGATGCCCAGAAACTATGAAGTAATAAATGTTCACCATTGGAGGCACTAAAGTCAGGATAATTAGTTAGATAATAGGAATAGATAATGATTAAAGCACTAATAGAACCATTTACATAGCACCTTTGCTTCCTAAGCACATGTTAAAGCCTGCTCCCTTTTAAAAGGGCATATAGGGAATTCCCTGGTTGTCCAGTGGTTAGGGCTTGGCACTTTTACTGAGGGACCCGGTTCAATCCCTGGTCAGGGAACTAAGATCCCACAGGTCGTGCGGCCAAAAAAAAGTAAGTAAATAAAATAAAAAAGGCATATAATCACTATTATTATCCACTATTGGAAAATCAGGAAACAGGCTGGAGAGGATCATTGAGCAACTCAGAGCCACAAGGCTTTTGTATGGTAGAGTGAGAATTCAAACTCAGTTCTAGAGAAATCTAAAATTATTTTTTTGTATCACAACATGTTCAGAGATTTAGGGTTCAAAGTTCAGTTTAAACAGCTAACACATAGACAAACAAGGCAACCTGCCTGAACTTACAGGTCCAACTCCTATGTTCTTCCTAGTATCCTGCAAGAAGACGACGTCAGGCCTCCTGGACCCAGGAATTCATTCTCCCAGGGGTCTGGGGTCCAAACATGGGGGGCAGACCACATCCAAAGACGTGTCAATGTGAGAGAAGGGAAGAGTTTTACAAAGACACAACTTTGTCTCAACTGAACAGTGCTCTGCAGGTCCAAACCTGTTCCAGAACCCTCCCCAGCATGAGCTAAAACCTTTGTTGCAATGTCATTGCAAGTTCACTTCTTGTTATCCTTGTTTTCACCTCCTCAGTGCTGGTGTTTGTGAGAGCACTTTTCAACAAGCTGCCTGCAAACAAATTCCTATTTCAGAGTCTATTTCCCAGATAAACTTCACAGTCTATCCTGATTCTCAACCCACTGCCTTATTTTTGAAATGATTGAGCTAGCCTAGGTATTTCTGATTCTCATGGTATAGTCCCTGAACCAGTAGCAATGGTGTCATCTGGGAAACTGAGAGAAATACAAATTCTCTGGCATACCCCAGTCTTACTGAACCAGAATCTCAAGATGTGGAGACCCAGAATGTGTGTTTAACAGGCCATCCAGGTAATTCTGATGCACCATAAAGTGTGACTGCTATTGGTGTAAAGATTTATTCCAGCTCTTAAACACCTTGGTATTGGGTTACTATCATATAAATGTCCTTCAGCTGGTTGGTCCAGAGTCTTAATAGGATCAGATCACACACCATTTGAGTTCCAAACATTATAAAATCAGATTACAATTCAGCAGTTGTTATGTGCAGGCTTTGGACACCAGATTCTAAATTTTTGCAATTTTGCAGTAAAGACAAGTTTATTCTAGTCAGGCTGGTGGGTACAAAGGGGTACAAACTTTAGAGTCAAGAGTAGCTACTTTATAATACCATCTTCACAATCATCTTGATATATAACCTTTCAGAAGTCATTTCAACTCTCTTGAGCTAGTTTTCTTATACGTATTATGGGTTTATGTGTTCATGCACTGACTACTTTACAGAATTGTAGCTAAGATTAAATGATATAATCTGAGAAGTAAAGAAAGCTTGGGGTCATATACCTTTCTTATGGGGTCTGGTAATTTGTACTCCCTATAAATAAATAAAAGACTATATACATACATGACTATAAACAATAATGTTAATATGTATTGAATGAGTACCGTGGTCTACACGAATCACAGTGGTATAGAACATATTTGTCTTATTTGATTTTTTATAATGAATGTGTTTTATGTGGGGGGGGGAAAGGAATTGGTCACAAAGCTCACACCTATCAGATTTACTGATTCAACATAAACAATTTGTTTGCAAAGTCAGTTGAGTCCCTATTCTCTAATGCCTTTTTCGTTCTTCCAATCTAAGGAGTTTAAGTATTTATTGATGATAATAACTGAGAATACTAATAGTTAACACTTTCACAGCATTTACAATGTGTATATGACGCTGTTCCAGGTATGTGAATGTGTTTGTTTGTGTATAAATACATAAATAATATAAGTATAATTAAACATTTATTATTACATGTTAATGTTAGCCTACATTCATAAATAAAAAGCAACAAACTAGAGCACAGAGAGATTAAGTAATGTACCCAAGGTCCCACAGCATTGTAAGAAGAGCTGGGATTTAAACCTCAGTAGACTTGTTTTTAGAGACCCTGGTGTCACCAATGGTGAAATACTGCCTCTCTAAGTAAAATAATATACTACTAGCATGATTCAAGGTAAATGTACAGCCATTGGCATTTTATTAGTTATCACTTTGGTGCAGGGTAAACAACATTTGATCCTGATAGGACAGGTTGAATTATTGTATGATTGGTTTTCAGGGTTTGCCAGAGATCAAGAAGAGATCATGGCAAACATGGCCAGCAGATACAGGGGTGGGAATTTGCATAAGAAAGTACACTAATAGTGGTAAAGCACCCAAAATTCTGAAGTCTCAGTACATAGTCCAGTTGGTCTGAAGCCCACACACTAAGTAAGCATGAAGGTGAATATGATAAACATCTTTCATTTTTTATTGTTATGCTTGGCTGACCAAATCGTTCAAGTTCCTCTTAATATTTGGATGTTTTTTCACCAAACTACTGCCAACCAAAACAGCAGCAATTATAACAGTAATGACTAGTTTTCTCAGATCCCTTTGTTGTGAGGGTGCCAGATATGACCTAGGTTTAGCCAATCAGCTGACTCATGCAAGAGAATGAAGAGGAAGAGAGTAACAGGAAGCAGCATCCATGAAATGGGAAGATCGATCTTTTGGCCAGAATGTGAGAAGGGGCAGTTGTAATTATAGCTCTTCACACACTGTCATAAATGTGGTCAATGGCAAATAGTAGGTGATGATAGCAGGGGTGTTTGTGCCACCTCAATCCTCCAACATGATGGGCTTCATTCTTTGGCTTCATTTTCCTGACTGGGTAATATCCAACACTGTTTCTCTGTCCCTGCTGGATGTCCTATGTACTTCCTAGTGCCTTTAATAAATTGTTTTTGCTTAAACTAGCTAGAGCCCTGTGTCACTTAACTACTATTACATAATAAACCACCCCAAATTTGGTGGCTTAAGATAACAATTATTTTGCTCTTTCTCAGAGTTCTGTGTCTCAGCAGTTCAGACTGGGTTCAGATGATCAGCTCCTCTGCTGGACGTTCCTGGTGTCACTCTTGTGGCTGCACTCATCTGGGAGCTTGAATTTCAGTGGATGCTCCAAGATGGCCTCATATGTATCTGACATTTAGCTGGGGCTCTTGGCTAGATGGAGCATCTAACCTTCAAGACATCTTAAGGCCAAATCTTGGAAGTCACATACCACTGCTTCCCCCACATCTATTAAAAGCAGTTGATAAGATATGAAGTCATTGAGTATATTATGGTCTGAGTAGAGAAAGTAATTATAAAGCAGTGAAACTGAATATGATAGAAGTAAATGTTGAGAATGACAAGAGCACAAGAAACAGTGGAGAGGATATAAAGAAAACAAGGAAACTTGAAACTGAATGGTGTATGTATGTGTGGAGAGACTTGGGAGGGAGTAATTATAAACACCCTGGCTTTGCTGGAGTGAAATGATGATATGGGTGGCTGCAGGAGATGGAACTAGAGTAAAAAGCAAAACCAGGCTCACAAGGGTCCTTCTGAGTCAGGCAAAGCAGTTATACTCTTAGAAGCAGTTGGTGGGCAATGAGAAAATTTAATCAATGGTGAAATCTGGTGACATTTCTGCTTTAGGAAGATCACTCTGGCAACCACGAGGAAGATAGATCTGAAAGCAGCAAGACCTTGCCTACCCTGGGGACAGCCCAAAAGCATCTTAGAGTCTCTGACAATGTGTGTCTCTGGTTTTCTTTATATCACATTATCACCCTGAAACACTGCCCACTGAAATATCGTTAAGCTGCTTTCATGCACATTTAAATAACTCACAGTTGGAAATGCCTGGATATTTTCAGGGTGGGCTATTTGATTTGCCTTTTTTAGTTTGCAGTAAAATAAAAAATAAGTGGCTCCTAACCTGTGCCTCCAGCACTCAGTCTACACATACCAATCTCAATTTAGACTATTAGGTCAAGCTGATTTCTGTTCAAAGGCTAATTCTGAACTGAAGCATGAATCTAAAATTCTTGACAATACAGAAAAAATTCCTGTGTAGGTCTAAATTTGTCAACCATAGTCTCATGTATTCTATCATTCTTACTGCCTTATTCCCTTACTATATGGTATATAACATTATTGGTAGTTACGTGTTTATCAGAAGATTTATTTATGATCTGTTCTCACCACTAAACTGGCAGCTCCATGAGCATCAGCCATGCCTCTCTCATTTGTGGAACTCACACTGCTGCTCAGCACAGTGACTGTCACACAGAAATCAACAAACTGCTAGATATTAAATAAATAAGATACGAGGAAGCAATGTATAGCACAAGGAATATAATTTTTCCAATAAGTATAGTAACTCTAAATGAAGTATAATCTATAGATATATTGAATCACTGTGTGGTACACCTGGAACTAACATTGTTAATCAACTATACTTCAATAAAAGTTAAATACATAATACAATCAATGAATACGTAAACATGATGGGGAGGATAAAATATTTTGTACATGTTCTGTCTCCCAAAGAAAGCTACGTGACCGCCACATAAATCTGTGCTGTAAAAGCTAATTCTGGAGAGGTATAATGTAGCGATAAGAGTAAGGTCTTTGATGTCCAGTAGACTAGGATTCAAAACTAGGAATATGCATGGATGGTTGTGTAACTTCAGACAAACTGTATTAGTTTCCTGTGGCTGCATAACAACTTACCAGAAATGGGGTGGCTTAAAGCAACAGATGTTTATTTTCTCACAATTCTAGAGATTAGAATTCTGAAATCAAGGTACCAGAAGGGCCACACTCCCTCCAAAGTTTCTAGGAGATACTTCTTTTAATGTTCCAGACTGTGATTGTTCCAGCATTCCTTGGTTTGTGGCAGCATAGCTCCAAACTCTGTAGCTGCCACCTCAGTCTTTACATAAACATTATGTGTTTCTGTGTTTATTAGCCTTGATTTTCCAGAGGAACAGAACCAAGAGGAGTTATGTCTATCTATCTATCTATCTGGAATTGGTTAAGATGAGAAGTCTCAAGATCTACAGTTGGTAAGTGGGAGACCCAGCAGTATAGTTAGTCCAAATCTGAAGGTGTGGGACCAAGGAGAGTGGATGGTGTAAGTTCTAGTTTCACTCAGAGTCGAAAGACAGGAAAAGGCTCATATCCTAGCCCAAAGACAGTCAGGTAGAGAGAGTGAATTCCCTTTTGTTCTATTCAGGCTTTCAATGGATTGGATGAAGGTCATCCATGCAGGGGAGAGCAATCTACTTTATTCAGTCTACCCATTCTCATGTTAATCTCATTAGAATTACCCTCAAGATGCACTCAGAATAATGTTTAACCAACTATTGGGGCACCCTGATGGCCCAGTCAAGCTGACACATACAATTCACTATCATACTGTGTCCTCTCCTTTTCTCTCTTTTGTAAGGACACTCTCATTTGACTTAGGGCCCACTCTAACTAAGGATACTCTCATCTTGATCCTTACTTTAATTACATATACAAAGACCCTATTTCCATATAAGGTCACATTCACAGGTAAGAGAGGTTAGGACTTGGACTTATCTTTTTTGAGAACACAATTTAATTCATTACTATATTAATTTTTTAGGGCGACCATAAAAAAAATACCATAGACTCGGTGACTTAAACAACAGAAATTTATTTTCTCACAATTCTGGATGCTAGAAGTTTCCAGAGGAGGTGGTCCCACCTTGGAAATTTAGAAGAGATAGCCCCACCTTTTGGGTCATTTGTCATTTTTTTAAAAAGTATAACACTTTTGCAGCTGGATCACCCTACTGGCTCACACTGTAGAATCACAGAAGTCTGCCAGCCTTCCTACATTTTGTCCCATCTCTTTCCCTTGAAATCCAGGCTGGCAGTGTTTCTGGGTATAACTTCATCTCTATTCCTGTCTTCTGCTGAGATGCCTGATTATGTCCATGAGTCACACCCATAATCTCTTCATCAAGTGATTATTTTTTTTCGAGCCTTGCTCTTGTTCTTCTCTCAAGAATATTTTTTTTCATTTCTTTCAATATGGATAGAATGAAAGTTTCCAAATCTTCAAGTCCTGGTTTGTTTTTGCTTAACAGTTCCATTAATTATCTCTCTCTTCTCATATATTCTTGAATGCAGTAAGGAGAGACCAGACTAAGCCTTCAATATTTTGTTTAGAAATAAATATACAAGTGTATCACTTACAATATCTATTTTCTAGAATACAATTAAGCCAAGTTCTTTGCCACTTTATAACAAGGATTACCTTTATTTCAGTTTCCAATAATATGTTCCCCGTTTCTGTCTGAGAATGCACCAAAATCAGTTTTAAGATCCATTTTCCTACCAACAATCCCTTTTGGGCTTTTTCTAACATGTGCCTCAAAATTCTTTTAGTATCCATCTGTTGCCTAGTGCCAAAGCCACTTTCATATTTCTAGGTGTTTGTTGAACAGCATCCCACTTCTCAGCACGAAAATCTGTATTCATTTGCTGGGGTTGCCATAACAAAATATCACCAACTGGGTGAATTAACCAACAGGAATTTTTCACCGTTCTTGAGACTTGAAGTTCAAGATTATGGTGCCAGTAGAGTTGATTTCCTCTGAACTCTCTCTCTTTGGATTGTTAATGGCCTCCCTCTTGTTGCCTCTTCATATGGCCATCCCTCTGTACACATACAACCCTGGTGTCTCTCTTCGTGTATTCAAATTTTATCTTCTTATGAGGACTCAAGTCAGATTAGATTAAGATCTCCCTGTATGACCTTTTTTAGCCATAATTACCTCCTTAAAGGCTCTATTTCCATGTACAGTCACAGTATGATTTCTGGAGGTTAAGACTGCAACATATGAATTTTGAGGGGACATAATTAATCCCATAACATTTACTCAGAGATAAATAGGAAAAACATTCTGTATGTGATATAGAAGAGCACCCCCTATCATGAAATTATACCATTGGGTGGTATCAAATTATGGTCACCAAATCAATCACTATGTGTGAGAAGTTCTAATGTTTGGGTCAAAACCATAGGTCTTTTGAACCACAAAGCCTTGAATTTAGAGGGCTCCAGGAGAACCACAATTAGTACTATAGATTCATACAACCAAACTTGCATACCTAATGTGAAAGGGAGAGTTCTCTTTTCTGCAAACAAAAGGTAAGATAACCTTCAATGAGCCCAATTTCTCATTAGTGATTGCCAACAAGAATCAGGCCCTATTTTAGGTGTGGGAGATATATCCAGTTCCTAGCAGCTTGAACAAAACAACTAGTTACTTTCTCAAGGTAACTTACACTATAGAGGGGAAGAAAAATAAGAAATGAGTATTTTAAAAAATAAATGCAGTGTGTGATAAGAGTTTTGAATACTAAGGATGTTGGTATAGAGAACATATTGGCTGGAATGGAGGAAAAAAAGAGAGTTACTTCAGACTGAGTGGCCAGAAAATCTGTCCGAGGGAGACATTTGAACTGAGATCTGAATAATGAAAAGTGATAATCTAAGAAAAAAGGAAAATATTTCATAAGAATAGAATAATAAGTACAAAGACTCTGAGCCAGGAAAACAGTACCATGTTCTAGTAAATTAATTAATTTATTCATTAATTAATAATAAAACAATAATAATAAATGGTGGGTAGTATGATTCCAGTGCTGCAATTTAGGGGCAAAGTGGGGTTGGAGAGATAGTCAAGTCTAGAATAACCTATTTTTAAAAGATGACAATGTATTCCATATTAAAAAAAACAGTTAATATATTTTAAGTCAGGAAATGACTGAATCTAAAATATATTTTTCAAAAGATACTGTCAGCTGTGTAAAAGATTATAACTTCTAGCTCAGGCCAAGAAAGAGTAAACTCACCACAGCTAATCTCTTCAAAAGATTACACTAAAACTCTGTATAAAATTCAAAAGAGCAACTATGTGAAAACCTTAAAAGGTAAACAAGGCGGAAAGAGTGTGAAGGGTTAGAATTTAGAGAGCAGGCAGTACAGGGGTGAGATTACTTATTTCCTTCTTACTCTTGTGGCTTTGTTCCAAGGTCAGGCCCATGCCATAGTATTGCACATCCATGTCATTGGAGTCCCAGAAAGAGCAAGAAGGGCACAGAAAAAAGTTTTGAGTATATAATAGCCAGAAACTGCCCAAGTATCATGAAAGATATAAATTTGCATGTTCAAAGGCTCAGTGAATCCTGAAAAGGATAAACTAAAAGAAGATAATACCTAGACAGATCATAATCAGTCTTTTGAAAACTAAAAATTTTTTAAAGCTATTTAAAGCAGCTAGAGAATATAACACATTACATAATGTAGGGAAGCAATGGTTCAAAAGCTATGGATATTTTACCAGAAACTATGGAAGACAAAAAAGAGTGGAACAACATTTCAAAATGCTAAAAGAAAAGAACCACCCACTCAGAATTCCATAACCAGTGGAAATATCCTACAAAAATGATCACAAATTAAAGGAATTCTTAGATGAAGGATAAATCAGGGGATTAATTTCCTGAAAACTTGATCTAAAGGAAATGATAAAATAATGTCTTTAGATTGAAGGGAAACAGTACCAGAGGGAAACTTGGAGTTTCAGAAATAAAGGCAAAAACAGCAGCAATTGTAAATGTACAGGTAAATTTAAAAGTCAAGCTTTATCCTCTGAAATCCTTTAAAATATGCATGAGAGTTGCAAGAAAAAGTGGTGACGTTGTTTTGTGGGGCATTAAATATAGATATAATACACATGACATTATAACATAAATGTCAGTGAGGAAGGGTAAACCATACTGATATGGTTATAAAACTTATTTTCTTGAAATGATAAAATAATAACTTTATGTAAACAGTGAAAACTTAATCCCTAAAACAGCCAAAAATAAATAAATGTATAAAATAAATATAACAAGATATGGCCAAAAAACTCCAAGGATAAAAATTCAACTAATTAAAAGGAAAGCAGGAAAAGGAGAACAGAGAAACAAAACTCAAATAATACAAACATAAAACCAATAGTAAAATGACAGATCTAAGTCAGATTATATCAATATCACAGTAAATGTAAATGGTCTAAACACAGTGATTAAAAAAACATAGACTGTGAAGTTGTATAGAAAAAGAAGTTCTGATCACATATTTTCCACAAAAAAAAAAGTTTACTTTAAATATAAATATGTAGATAGGAGAATCTTTTTCTAAAAAATAGAAAACATGATATCATTTAAAAAACATGAATCAAAAGAAAGTTTTGATGACAAAATTAATATCAGAGAAAGGAAACCTCAGCATAAGAAAAAATAGCCAAAATGAAGAGAAAAATTATATAATGATATAACAGTTTACCAAGAAGATTTAAAATTTGTAAATGTGTATGCACCTAAGAAGAAAGTTATAGTGCATGAAGTAAAATCTGATAGAACTGAAGTAGATATAAGCAAATCCAAAAATTTTAGTTGGAGACTTCAACATTCCTTGTTTGTTATCAAAAAAGGAGACAGAAAATCAGTAAGGACATAGAAGACCTGAACAGCACTAAAAGCAGATTTGATCTATTTGATATTTATAGACTAATCCACTCAACAACAGCAGGATACATTTTTTTAAGTGCACATTGAATATTTGTCAAGATAAGACATATTCTTAGCCATAAAATAAAACTCAGCAGTTCAAAGGTTAAAAAAAAATCTAAAGTATGGTTTGTAATCTTAAAATAATTAAAATTAAAATCAGTAGCAAAAGATATCTTAAAAATCTACAAATATCTGAAAACTAGGTACACTTCTAAAAAATCCATAAGTCAAGAAGAATTCAAAGTGAAGGTGGAAAATATTGTAATTGAATGAAAATAGGGTGGGATTATGTTAAGGCGGTACTTAGGGAGAAATTTATATCATTATATACTTCTATTAGAATAAAAACAAAAGTTTAAATCAGTAATCTTATATTTCCCTTAAAAATTAAAATTAAATAAATAATTAAACTAAAGACATAAGAGCAAATGAAATCAAAAGCAAACAAAATAAGAGAAATAATAAAGATAATAACAGAATTCAACTCCATTGAAATGAGAAAAACTGAAACAAATACAGTGAAAACAAAGCTGTTTCTCTGAATATGTCAATAACTTGATAAACATTTAGGGCTAATTTCATAGCTAAAAATTCATTATTTTAAATAAACCAGTCTATCAGTACACAAGCAGAAGTCACTAAGAATTAGAAAACTAGAATAATCCTATATCTAGCAACAATTTTTAATTCTTATTTGAATAATTTACAGAAATAAAACCTCCATCCCAGATGGCTGTACTGGTGGTTCCTACTAAACATTTAAGAAATAAATAATACCCATACTATACAAACTCTTCCAGAAAATAAAATGTGTGCACACTCTGAATTTATTTTATAAATCCAGATAGATCTAATCCAGAGTCAAACATTAACACTACATATCAATATTCCTTTGAATGTAGATGTAAAAGCAATGAACAGAATATTAACAAATCAAATACAGAAATATATAAAAAATAATGCATCGTGATCAATTAATGTTAATATTAAAAAGAGCAGATTCACCACTTGGAAATCAAGTAATGTAACTCACCATATTAGCAGATAAATAAAAGATGTCATCTCAATAGATGCAAAAAAGCATTTGACAAAATTCAACATCCATTCATATTGAAAACCCTTAGCAAAAAGAAAAAGAAGGAAACATTATTAACTTTAAATTTAATGGTTAAAGACAATATTCCTTTCCCAAGATTGAGATCAAGAAAGGATGTTTGCTCTTTATACTCTAATTCATTAACAAACTAGAGGTCTGAGAAAATGCAAAAAAGGAAATAAGTAGATAAGTAGATAATTAGATAAATAGATGATAGATAGGATATGAATTGAAAAAGGAAATAAAACTGTCTCAATTCATTATTTCCTACCAAAAAAGACTCAATCAATCTCAAACTAATTATATTTAACATGTTTGTAGCATATAATGTCAATATAAAAGATAATTTATGTTTATAAATGAATGAAAAAAACATAAAAGTTTATAAATATACTGAGTTCATGGATTAGAAGACACAAGATTAAATTGTCAGTTCTGCCCAAATTGTTCCATAGATTTAATGAAAACTCAATTAAAATACCAGCTGGATTTTTTGGTAGTTATCAACAAGCTTATTAAAATTTATGGGAAGTCAAAGGTTTGAAATAACCAAAATGATTTTGAAAATGAAGAAATTTGGAGGACTCCCTGATTTCAAGACTTATTATAAAGCTACAATGGTCAAGAAAATGTGGTATTAATGAAAGGATAAATTCATAGACCAATGAAGTAGAATAGAGAGTACAGAAATAGGCTCCACATATATGGTCAATTGTTTTTTGTCAAAAATGAAAAGAGAGTTAAATGGGAAAATATATGCTTTTTAACATGTAGTGTCTGAAGTATTTAAAAAAATGCATTATATGCATGTCATCTGCAAAAATAAAAGGGAAAAGAACTTTGACCCATATCTTGTATCTTTACAGAAATGTAACTCAAAATTGGTTATGGATTTGAATATAAAACCTAAAACTACAAAACTTTGTGATCTTGGTCTAAGTGAGCATACCTTTGATATGACATGAAAATCCTGATCTAGAAGAAAAAAAGATAAATTAAACTTAAATGTTAAAATGTTTTCTCTGTGAAAGACTCGGCTAAGGGAATAAAAGACTAGACATAGACTGGGATAAAATAATTGCAAAATTCATATCTGACAAAGAATATATAACAGATTTTCACCAAAATTATACACAAGTGACAAATAAGCACATGAAAAGATGTCCTATATTATATATACTAATATATACTAATATAATATGTATAATACATACTATTATAATACATATAGTCTCCAAATACTCATTTGCTAGCAAAGATTCACAGTAAATGGAGATTTCTCATTCATTTCTCATAAACATGAAAAATGGTAAAGCCACTCTGGAAAGCAATTTGGCAGTTTCTTATAAAGTCAAATGTATGCATACCATATGATCCAACAATCCAATTTCTAGGAAATCATCAAAGAGAAATTAAAAACTATGTTCACACAAAATCCTGTGTGTGAATGTATCTAGTAACTTCATTCATAATCATCCCAAACTAGAAACAACACAAATGTCCTGCACTTTGTGAATGGGTAAATAAATTGTAATATATCTCCACAACGGAATACAACTCAGCATTGAAAAAGAACAAACTGCACACAACAATATGGATGAATCTCAAATGCATTTTCCTAAGTGAGAGAATATGATACTGTTTATAGGATGTCCTAGAAAAGGTAGACTTAACAGGAACAGAAAGCAGATCAGTGAGATTGTGAGTGGGAGGTAGGATTTACTATAAAGGAGAAGTAAGAGGGAATTTGGGCAAGCAATGAAACCATTTTTTATGTATTCTTCAAAACTCATAGAGCTCTAAAAGGGTTAATTTACTGATGTAAGTGCATATAGAGTGAAAGACTAGATTATAGGCATGAAGATTAAATGATAATACAAATTTAAAAAGAATTGTGGTAGTCAAGGCAAGAAATAAAGGTTTGAGCTGGGGTAGTGGAGGTGGAGAGGAAGGAACAGATTCCAGGTGTCTTCAAATTTTAACTGATGGGCTTTGAAAAGATTTCCTGTCCTGGCGGAGGGAGAAAAATCATGCAGCAGTAACCCTTAGGTTTTGGGTGGATCAATGAGCAGGTCTTAAGGATATTTACTGAGACTAAAGGAAGGAAGGTTTTGAAAGACAGGTTGATAAAGAAATTAGGAGTTGTATTTTGGAAACATTAATAACTAGATGCCTCACTTGACATCAACCTGTGGATTCCACCGCCCCAAATCAACCCATTAAACAGAGATGTTCCCAGTTTCTCAATGCATCAGATACATATAAATCTTTAACCAATCCTTTACCTGAATCTCCCTTTTTATTTTCCTTCACAATAGAGTGAATTTGATGTGCTGTATCCATGACTCTGTTCATCCCTGATCCTTTCTGACAACCACCCAAAAGTGTAAGCACAGAGGTTGTTTTCAATATTGCAATAACTTCTTCCTTAGATATTCTATATGAGCCTTATCCAATCCGTGAATTTGCAGGCATTTATTTGCATACTGGTGCTTTATTTGCTTCGCATCTTGTTACTCTGCTAATTGCTGAGACAAGATACTGTTCCAAAGGAGCTCCTAGTGGTTGAAAAAGCTACACACACACACACACACACACACACACACACACACACACACCATCCCTCACCAGTAGGATTAAAGGACATTATAGTTAAAAGGAGGTTATGAGACTGTTCTCTAAGCCTATGACAAAAGCACAAGCTTCGTGTGGCAGAAATGACTATGAGCCTGGAAGAATGGGAAAGGTCTGTACAAACTGAAAACAGGAGTATGCCAGAATTCTCTTTCCATGCCAAAATTTGTGTTTGTTTATGCTGAACAGAAAACAATTGAACCAATGTGTGTACAATACTTTGTGAACTGTAATGTGGCATGTAATTGTCAGTTCTAGCATTATCGTTATTAATGTGTGCACCATTATCCTCTCAATCCATGTACTGTGGCTGTTAAACCTGGGTTTTAAAACCAACATTTGCTAACACAATAGTGTTTGCTAAGGCTGAAATAAAAAAAACACAATGAGGTAAATCTGACACATTTTTAGTGTTATGGCATGTTTAATTGTTATTTTCCGGTAATTCAGAAGGAGGACAAGGGCCTGGAAAAGAGCATTGGTCTGGGACTGAGCAGATTTTTGTTGTGGATATACCCCTTTCATTATTTAACTCTGTTACCTCGGGATAGGTTGTTTCTCTCTCTCTCTCTCTCTCTCTCTCTCTGGTCTTCAGGTTCCAGGTGTCTTCAAATTTTAACTGATAGGCCATCTTCAGTGAAGATTCACCATCTGTAAAGTGAAGTGATAGGATAACATGTTCTCCCAGCTTCCTTTCTCATATAACATTGTATGGAAGTGTATATACTAAACAGATGAAAGCACATCAAAGAAAACTTGATAAATACATTTTTTTAAGGACATGGCAGAACCAGAGAAGAAAGTTAACAGCAGAAATTCTCATTGAATTGAGTCATGTGTATCCTGAGGTGTGCCCAGCTCAGCTGGCCTGGACCTGGAGGCTGTACAGGGCTAGAGTAACACTGTGTGAACATCTGGCCCTGGGGGTGTCAAGTTACTGAGGAAGAAAATGGTACATAGATCAGCTGGACTCAAGCTGTTACTTTTGATGGTTCTGAATCCCAAGGTCTCACACTGGGCAGAACAGTTTCTACAGAGAAGTAAATTCTATCAGTAATAATAATAGCAACAATTGAAGTAAGAGACCACAGTTATTGTAATAATAGCTGGATTTTCTGTGTTTACGCTGTTCAATAGTCAGACACTATTAAAAGAAGTTTGTGTGTATAAACTCATATAGTTTTCACAACTCTATAAAGTAGGTACTATTATTAAATGAGGTTTAAGGTAAGTAAACTAATACATAGATAAGTTAAGTTAATGGCCCACAGTTACATGCTAGTAGGTGGTAGAGCTAGAATTTGAATTTAAGCAATCCACCTCCTTAGGTGGGGATTGCATTCACTATGCTATAAAACACACCCTCACACATGCACACACATACACACACATAGATGCACAGACACACCATTCCATAGAGACATGTATTATCAAACATAGAACACATCCACCATTACCATTGGAGGAATACTTATTGTTTATCCAAATTCAAAATTTTATTTTTTTTAATTTTCTATCTTATGTGTTTAACATTTTACAGCAACACACGCTTCCTTCTGGTTCTCCCCTTGACAACACTCAATGCTCCTGGAGATCCTGCTGAAATGCCAATGCACCTATAAAGAGTTAGTGCCTCCTTTAGTAGAATAAACCCCTGTCCCATGTGTTCCCACACCACTCTGACTTGACTCGTCCCCTTCCAACTCTTGTCAGGTTCATTTCATTGGCAGTTGATTTAGATTCCACAGCGGTGAGTTTCTCAAGCTCAAGGACAGTGTTTTACACACTGTTGTATACCCAGAGTCTTCCCTGTTCCTGAAATAGAGTAAGTGTTTGGTGAATGAATAAATGAGTAGCAAAATATGTTGTCTCCACTGGTCCTCCCAATATCCCTGTGAGCTAAGTAGGGCACCAAGCATAGTCTCCACTTCCCAGAAAATAAAAATGAGGTTCAGAGAAGTAAAATGTCTTCTCTAAGTACCTCCTCAACCCCCATCCCCAGTTATCAGAAAAATAGATCAGGCTAGAAGCCCAAGTCTCTTAACTCTCAGTCCAGGGCCCTGTCTAGCTGTGGTTTAGCTTGTCCTACCCCACAGAGAAATATGTAAACACATGAGACCCTGCAGATGCCTGCAGGTTCGGAAGGGTGACTGCAAACTCCACAAGCAGAGGGGTGCTCCTTTGACTTGCAGTTGTAGCACATCAAAGGGTGAAACCCAGGTAGTGACCATAATACTAGCTTTGGGGATTCTGCCATTCATTCAAGCACTATCCACCCACTCACTTATTCATTCAACAAGAAAATTTTGACTGTCAACTAGATTTCAGTTACTCTTTTATTTTTTTACTATATCAGGAAAATAGATGAAATCTTTGCTCTCATGGAGAGAATGGTTTTGTAGGGTAGACGGAGAGTAACTATATATGCATACCAGATATTGTTGTCATTTTCTTATATCTACTCTTCTAAGCATTCCTGGGGATGCGAGGCCTTGAGCTCTCAAAACTGTTTTCTGGACACTCTTGCAGGCAGTCAGAGCTCCTATAGGAGCCCATCAGTAAGAGGCAATTTTCACAGATCTGAAAAGGAAAAGAGAACTAAGAGCCAATACCCACCTGTGGAAACGAGGCAGACCATTGAGCAGACAGCCAAGGTGGCATTTGCATCAGCTACCAGGTTAACTCCTGTGTAACCACAGTCTTGAAGTTTTTCTGGCAGCTGAGGCCATGGTTGTAGCTTCCTTGTAATTTCAGCTCTTCCATATTTCCTGCTGTTATGTAAGGCTCTGTCTGATCTTTGTTCTCCCAGACCATCCAATGTTTTTGTTATGCAAACGTTTCCTCTTTTAAAATTTTCCTTCTCAAAATACCTAAGGTGTTTTCTGATTTCCTGTTTGAACCCTGAATTATACTGTCAGGTAACAATAAATTCAGTGGAACAGGAAACAGAGTAAATGGGCAGAGAGTGAGTGAAGTGCTCTTTCAGAGATCATGGAAGGCTTCTCTGAGGAGGTGCATTTGCAGTGAGAACTGAATGCCGAGGCCATGATGATATCTGAGGGAAGTGAGTTCCAGCCCTAAGGAATGGCAAGGACAGGAGACAAATGCCAAGTACATAATTGCTGTCTTCACAGAAAGACCTCAAGGCCAATAGGACTGTAATAATGAGAGAAAAGGAATAGGGGGTAGGAAGTGATGTCCACAAGGGAGGCAGGGCTCAGTTCAGGGAGAAACCTGAGGGCCAAACAGTTTGGATTTTTATCATCAAAAGGTTTTGGGAAGGAGAGAGACATGATGAAATATGGTTGGGGTACTCTACCCCATGTCATCAGAGCCTGTACCAATTTATCAATTGCTCTCCAATATTAATATTTAATACATGTGTAGAACTGTAAAGCTTACAGAGTGATTTAATATTATTACCTCATTAGATCCTTACATTAACCCTGAAATGTCATTATTCTGGTTTTACAGACCTAGAATCTGAAACTCAGAGAATTGAACAGGGAAACTGAGATAAAACAGGTAGGAGGTGACAAAGCTAATAATTAAGTTCATGTCTTCTGATTCAAAGTCAAGAGTTCACTCTGCTAGACCACAGGTGGCCTTGTGACATAAGCAATAAGATGACCTCTCTTCACCATGGGAAATAATATTAATGCATATTTATAGATCATTTACACTTTATAAGACACTTCAAAGTGATGGACCCATGACTTGGTAGAGGCAGAATGAATCCAGATTCCTAATAGTTAAGGTCCTGTTAACTCCTTCAGTACTGCTTCTCAAATGTTGTGCATTCAAAAAAATGCGACTCCATTCAAGATGAAGATTCCAATTCGATAGGACTGAAGCAGGTCTGAATTCTGCCTTTGTGCTGAGGTCTCAGGTGGGTCCGATATTGCTGGCCCAGAAGCCACACTTTCTGTAGCCAGACTCTCCAGCACAATATCAAGTTAACTGTTCACTCAAGAAATAGTTTTGAGTCTACATTCCATGTTTGGGTCTATGAGAACAAGCATATGGTGACTTCTAAGGCCAATGGTATACACTAAAATGTTTGAAAAGAAAAATGATTGATATCTCTTAACATAAACCAGTTATGAACTGATTTCAAAGCCTTTTGCTTTTGCTTTCAAAATATGTAGATTTGGACTCTATTCAACATTTTTGTAACAAATGTTTCTGAGTTAAAATCCTAAATGTGTTTGCTCAGACTTAAACATTTCACTATGCTGAGGATTGTGATTTTGTTAATTGAATACAGTCCATAAAAGAGTTAAATATTTTTTTATTTATTTAATCATTCAGGGAAATTTTTTTTGGAATAAGGAATCAATTACTTTTGAAAATTTGAAAAAAAAATGTTATAACTGAAGAATGGTCTTATATTAGGAGTTACATAATATTACTTTAATGGCTTTCAAGTATAAAATATAACCATTTTATCGAATTAATGAATATATTTAATTGCAGGTTGTATACTGTGAACTATTGATCCAATAATTATTCAAGCAGACTATTAAAAAGAAATGATTCATTTTTTATTTTAACACTTTAAGCAATCCTTCTACATTATTTACAATTTGAGAGCTAGGAATAAAAGAATTTTTAGTACAAAACAATATTTTTAATGTAGGGTAAGGACTTGTGGGAGTCCAAGGTAACATTATACAATCAAAAATTAACTAACTTTAAATTTCAGTAGAGGAAAAATGATACCATTTTTCTTCAGTTAAATATTTTAATTGCAGGACTATGCACTGGGAGTTATGAACCTTTCCAATGTAACTGAAGTATTTAATATGAAGTATAAAATATTTTAAGTGCTCTGTAGATTTCTCAAAAAAGAATTGAAGAGGTATTCTTTTTTGTCCTTTTATTTTTTTTGGCTCCTAGAAAAGAATTTTCTCTTTAATTCAGTAGTTTTTCCTTTTATATTAAGAACAAAGAGGAAGAGGAGGGGTCCACAGTCATGGTGTAGAAAGATCCTGAAGTCATGGACACACAGAGTCTACAGCTACATATAGAGCAGTTTTTCTTAAAGAACATGTGATGGTTGACTGAACAGGTACTGCACACAGAAGAACCACATAGAAATGGGTAGGAAAGGCAGAGACATGGTATCCATGGGAACTCCACCTCCAATGCAGTAAGCAGTGATAATGCTGAGGGGTCCAAAGCAGACTTACTCACTTTGGGATACAGTGATAAAACAGCAGTTTAAAGGACACATGGACTATATGAGAAGGAAATCCATTTACTAACCCTAGAGCTTCTGCCAAATGGGCAGGGAACTTCTGGAACCAACCGCAGGATTGGAGACATCAGTGAGCATCATTGTTCGATTCCTCCCAGAGACTGCCCCTGGCACACGCCCACTATAGCCTCAACCACCCTGCAGAGTCAGCTTGGGTGCAGCACTCCCCAGCCTGCATGACAAAACCACCAGCTGCAAGCAGTCTACACAGGACATGCTCCCACACAAGGCCACTTCTTCAAGATAAGGAGAGGTAGCTGTTTTGCCTAATTCATAGAAACAAAAAACAGAAGCCAAACAAATGAGGAGACAGAGAAATATATTCCAAATGAAACAAAATAAGACTCCAGGGGAGAGAAACAAACAAACAAAAATAATGAAATGGAGATAAGTGATTTACCTGTTAAAGAGTTTAAAGAAAATGTTTTAAGTATCTCACCGAACTCGGGAGAAGAATGGAAGAACTCAGTGAGAACTTCAACAAGGCCTTAGAAAATATAAGAAAGAACCAATCAGGACTGAAGAATACAACAACTGAAATAAAAAATACACTAGAGGGAATCAACAGCAGATTAGATAATACAGAAAAATGGGTAAGTGATTTGGAAGACAAAATAATGGAAATCACCTAATCAGAAGAGCAAAAAGAACAAAGAATTTGTTTTTTCTTTTTTAATGAGGAGACTTTAAGGTACCTCTGAGACAACATCAAGAATGCTAACATTCATATTATAGGGGTCCCAGAAGGTGAAGAGAGAAAGGGACAGAAAACTTATTTGAAAAAATTATGGCTGAAAACTTTCCTGACCTGGGGGAGGAAACAGACATCCAGGAGCAGCAATCACAGAGAGTCTCAAACAAGGTGAGTCTAAAGAGATCTACACCCCCATATATTATACTTAAAATGGAAAGGGTTAAAAATAAAGGCAGAATCTTAAAATCAGCAAGAGAAAAACAACTAGCCACACACAAAGAAAACTTTGTAAGATTCTCAGCTGATTTTGCAGCACAAATTTTACAGGCCAGAAAGAAATTTAAAAAGGAATAAAAAAAAAATTCAACCTAGAATACTTTATTTGGCTTGGTTATCATTCAGAACTGGGGAGCAGTAGTTTCCCAGACAAGGAAAAACTAAAGAGTTTATCACCATTAAACCAGACTTACTGGAAATGTGCAAGGGTCTTTTAAAGTGGAAAGAAAAGGCCACAACAAGAAATAACAAAATATGTGATAGGAAAAATCTCAGTGGTAAAGGCAGATGTATAGTAAAGGCAGTGGATTGGCCACTTAAAAATCTAGTATGATGGTTAAAAGACAAAAGTGTAAAAACGATAACTACAGTAGGTTGTTAAGGGATACACAAAATAAAAAGATGTAAAATATGACAAAAAAATAAAATGTTGGGGATGGGTAGGGTGGTAAAAATGTAGAGTTTGAGAACCAACCAGTGGCCTAGAATGGAGGAAAGGGAGTAGGGTGGAAAAAAGACACTGGTAACATGTATTTAGGAAGTAGAACCAACAGGGGATGGCTACTGAGTAGAGCTAATTTAGAGTCTGCTTAGGTTAAAAGGGTTTAGTATGATTTCATTTTGTCTTCAAAACACTTTTTCCCTTAAGTATGAAAGTTTTTTATAATCTTTCTGCTAAAAGCATAAGTCTTGCTTGGAAAAATCTAATATTTTCTGTCAGGCAATTTAGCAATTCATATACTTACTTTAATTAACAATTGTGTCTAAACAAAACCTATTGCATAAAAGAGCTTTGAATGAAACACAAGAATTAGCTGGAAAAATTAAGGGTGGTAATATGGAGTAAGAATGATGGGAATGATGATTTCCTAAACAAATAAACAAAATTACTTGCAACATGTACTGTAAACCACCCATGAAATATCTAGCACTCTAAATGGAAATGAAATGTCCTTGCTGCTTTATAAAATACTATATTTCATGTTAGAGAATGAACTTTAATTAGAGAAACACTGTGTCAAATTAGTAATAAATGTTTTAAAACAAACTGAGATAATGAAACAATGGGAACACTGCCATTAATGGAAAATCCACTGTAAATTGCAAAGAATTTACATTTTCCAAGAGCACACAGTCAAAAGCATAGAAATGACAAAAGATTACACACAATTTGGATGTTCTTTAACATGGTTGAAATTATCACAAATAAATGGTATGTGTAACACCTAAAATTTCTGGAGCTTAAATATTCATGGGTAGAGCGCTTCTCGCGAGACACACTGAGGAGGCGAAGCAAGAGTGTCAGAGGACCCCAGCCCATTGAGACCCCAAGGCTGGGGTTGGGAGACCAGGGGTCAGACTGGACGCCACACCCCCTGTCTTCCAACACCACCGACAGGTGGGGAGGAGAGGTGAGGGGCCCCAGACAGAATAAGAAGTGCGGCCCAGTTCGCCATGAACATCCATCCATCATCTGGCGCAGCCTAGGCCCAGACCTGGTGAGCCAGATGTCACCAGACCCATCAATCGACAACAAAGATAGAGAGGCTTTTGTCATCTATGGTGGAATTGAAGATAAGAAAGAAGATCAAAGGGAGAAGATGACTTCAGGAAAAGCCAGTAAAGAGTGCTGAGAAGAGAAGACTGAGGCACAGAGGTGGAATCCTTCACCTGCCGTCACACAGCTGCTGTGGCTGACAGGGTCTTGGTGCTCCAGCCAGGTGTCAAGCCTGAGCCTCTGCATTGGGAGAGCTGAGTTCAGGACATTGGTCCACCAGACACTTCCCAGCTCCATGTAATATCAAATGGTGAAAGCTCTCCCAGAGATCTCCATCTCAATGCTAAGACCCAGCTCCACTCAGCAAACAGCAAGCTACAGTGCTGGACACCCTATGCCAGACAACAGGCAAGACAGGAACACAACCCCACCATTAGCAGAGAGCCTGCCTAAAATCATAATAAGTTCACAGACACCCCAAAACACAACACCGGATGCAGTCCTGCCCACCTCTACCAGAACACAGGCAACAGTCCCCTCGACCAGGAAGCATACACAACCCACTGAACCCACATTAGCCACTGGGGGCAGACAACAAAAACAATGGGAACTAAGAACCTGCAGCCTGCAAAAAGGAGACCACACACATAGTAAGTTGAGCAACATGGGAAGACAGAGAAACACACAGCAGATGAAGGAGCAAGGTAAAAAAAACCCAGACCAAACAAATGAAGAGGAAATAGGCAGTCTACCTGAAAAAGAATTCAGAGGAATGAAAACAAAGATGATGCAAAATTATGGAAAAAGAAAGGAGAAAATAAAAGAAACATTTAACAAGGACCTATGAGAACTAAAGAGCAAGCAAACACTGATGAAGAGCACAATAAGTGAAATTAAAAATTCTCCAGAGAGTCAATAGCATAATAACAGAGGTAGAAGACTGGATAAGTGACCTTGAAGATAAAATGGTGGAAATAACTACCACAGAACAGAATAAAGAAAAAAGCATGAAAAGAATTGAGAACAGTCTCAGAGACCACTGGGACAACACTAAACACACCAACATTCAAATTATAGTGGTCCCAGAAGAAGAAGAGAAAAAAAGGTACTGAGAAAATATTTGAGGAGATTATATGGAAAGCTTCCCTAATAAGGGAAAGAAAATAAACAAGTCCAGGAAGTGTAGAGAGCCCCAAACAGGATAAATCCAAGGAGAAACACACCAAGACACATATCAATCAAACTATCAAAAATTAAATACAAAGAAAAAATATTAAAAGCAGCAAGGAAAAAACAACAAATAACATAAAAGGGAATCCCCATAAGGTTAACAGCTGATCTTTCAGCAGAAACTCTGCAAGCCAGAAGGGAGTGGCAAGATATATTAAAAGTGATGAAAGGGGAAAACTTACAGCCAAGATTATGCTACCATCAAGGATCTCATTCAGATTCGAGGCAGAAATTAAAACCTTTACAGACAAACAAAAGCTAAAAGAATTCAGCACCAATGAACCAGCTTTACAACAAATGCTAACAGAACTTCTCTAGGCAGGAAAAACAAGAGAAGGAAAACACCTACAATAACAAAACAATTCAAAAAATGGTAATAGGAACATACATATCAATAATTGCCTTAAATGTAAATGGATTAAATGCTTGAACCGAAAGACGTAGACTGGCTGAATGGATAGAAAAACAAGACCTGTATATATCCTGTCTACGAGAGACCCACTTCAGACCTAAAGACACATACAGACTGAAAGTGAGGGGATGGAAAAAGACATTCCATTCAAATGGAAAGCAAGAGAAAGCTGGAGTAGCAATTCTTCATATCAGACAAAATAAACTTTAAAATAAAGACTATTACAAGAGACAAAAAGGACACTACATAATGATCAAGGGATCAATCCAAGAAGCAGTTATAACAATTGTAAATATTTATGCATCCAACATAGGAGCACCTCAATACATAAGGCAAATGCTAACAGCCTTAAAAGGGGAAGTCAAGAGTAACACAATCATAGTAGGGGACTTTAACGCCCACTTTTAACAATGGAGAGATCATGCAAAATGAAAATAAATAAGGAAACACAAGCTTTAAATGATACATTAAATAAGATGGACATAATTGATATTTACAGGACATTCCATCCAAAAAAAAAACAAAATGCACTTTCTTCTCAAGTGTTCATGGAATATTCTCCACAATAGATCATATGTTGGGTAACAAATGAAACCTAGGTAAATTTAAGAAAATTGAAATTGTATCAGATATCTTTTCCGACCACAATGTTATGACACTAGATATCAATTACAGGAAAAAAATCTGTAAAAAATGCAAACACATGGTGGTTAAAAAATACACTACTAAATAACCAGGCGATCACTGAAGAAGTCAAAGAGGAAATCAAAAGAAAAAAAAAGAGAAAACCTAGAAACAAATGACAATGAAAACATGACAATGCAAAACTTATGGGACGCAGCAAAAGCAGTTCTAAGAGGGAAGTTTATAGCAATACAATCCTACCGCAAGAAGCAAGAAACATCTCAAATAAATAACCTAACCTTAAACCTAAAGCAATTAGAGAAAGAAGATGAAAAAATCCCCAAAGGTAACAGAAAGAAAGAAATCATAAAAATCAGATAAGAAATAAATGAAAAAGAAATGAAGGAAACAAGAGCAAAGATCAATAAAACTAAAAGATGGTCCTTTGAGAAGATAAACAAACTTCATAAACCATAAACCAGACTCATCAAGAAAAAAAGGGAGAAGACTCAAATCAATAGAATTAGAAATGAAAAAGGAGAAGAAACTGACACAGCAGAAATAAAAAGGATCATGAGATTACTAAAAGCAACTATATGCCATTAAAATGGACAACCTGGAAGAAATGGACAAATGCCTAGAAAAGCATAACCTTCCAAGACAGAACTAGGAAGATATAGAAAATATAAACAGACCAATCACGGGCACTGAAATTGAAACTATGATTAAAAATCCTCCAACAAACAAAAGCCCAGGACCAGATGGCTTCACAGGTGAATTCTATCAAACATTTAGAGAAGAACTAACACCTATCCTTCTCAAATTCTTCCAAAATATAACAGAGGGAGGAAAACTCCCAAACTCATTCTACGAGGCCACCATCACCTTGATATCAAAACCAGACAAAGATGGCGCAAAAGAGAAAATTACAGGCCAATATCACTGATGAACATAGATGTAAAATTCCTTAACAAAATACTAGCAAAAAGAATCCAACAGCACATTAAAAGGATCATACACCATGATCAAGTGGGGTTTATCCCAGGAATTCAAGAATTCTTCAACATATGCAAATCATTTGATGTGATATGCCATATGTACAAATTGAAGGAGGAAAACCAAAAAACGAAAAGCTTTCGACAAAATTTAACACAAATTTATAATAAAAGCTCTTCAGAAACTATGCATAGAGGGAACTTACCTCAACATAATAAAGGCCATATATGACAAACTCACAGCCAACATAGTTCTCAATGGCAAAAAACTGAAACCATTTCCTCTAAGATCAGGAATGAGACAAGGTTGTCCACTCTCACCAATATTATTCAACATAGTTTTGGAATTTTTAGCCATAGCAATCAGAAAAGAAAAAGAAATAAAAGGAATCCAAATCAGAAAGAAGAAGTAAAGCTGTCACTCTTTGCAGATGACATGATACTATACATAGAGGATCCTAAAGATGCTACCAGAAAACTACTAGAGCTAATCAATGAATTTGGTAAAGTAGCAGGATACAAAATTAATGCACAGAAATCTCTTGTATTCCTATACAATAATGGTGAAGAATCTGAAAGAGAAATTAAGGAAACACTCCCATTTACCAGTGCAACATAAAGAATAAAATACCTAGGAATAAACCTACCTAAGGAGACAAAAGACCTGTATGTAGAAAACTATAAGACACTGGTGAAAGAAATTAAACGTGGTACAAACAGATGGAGAGATATACCATGTTCTTGGATTGGAAGAATCAACATTGTGAAGATGATTATACTACCCAAAGCAATCTACATATTCAATGCAATCCTTATCAAACTACAGAACTAGAACAAAATTTCACTATTTGTATGGAAACACAAAAGACCCCGAATTTCCAAAGCAATCTTGAGAACTAAAAAAGGAGCTAGAAGAATCAGGCTCCTGGACTTCAGATTATACTACAAAGCTACAGTAATCAAGGCAGTATGGTACTGGCACAAAAACAGAAATATAGATCAATGGAACAGGATAGAAAGCCCAGAGGTAAATCCACGCACATATGGTCACCTTATCTTTGATAAAGCAGAAAATAATACACAATGAAGAAAAGCCAGCATCTTCAATAAGTGGTGTGGGAAAATTGGCCAGCTACATGTAAAAGAATGAAATTAGAACACTCCCTAACACCATACACAAAAATAAACTCTAGATGGATTAAAAACCTAAATGTAAAGCAGACACTATAAAACTCTTAGAGGAAAACATAGGCAGAACACTCTATGACATAAATCACAGCAAGATCCTTTTTGACACACCTCCTAGAGAAATGGAAAGAAAAGAAACATAAACAAATGGGACCTAATGAAACTTAAAAGCTTTTTTACAGCAAAGGAAACCATAAACAAGATGAAAAGACAACCCTCAGAATGGGAGAAAATATTTGCACATGAAGCAACTGACAAATGATTAATCTCCAAAATATACAAGCAGCTCATGCAGCTCAATATCAAAAAAACAATAACCCAATCCAAAAATGGGCAGAAGACCTAAATAGACATTTCTCCAAAGAAGATATTCAGATTGCCAACAAACACATGAAAGGATGCTGAACATGACTAATTATTAGAGAAATGCAAATCAAAACTACAATGAAGTATCACCTCACACTGGTCAAATGGCCATCATCAAAAAATATACAAACAATAAATGCTGGAAAGGGTGTGGAGAAAAGGGAACCCTCTTGCACTGTTGGTGAGAATATAAATTGAAACAGCCACTATGGAGACCAGTATGGTGGTTCCTTAAAAAACTAAAAATAGAACTACCATATTACCCAGCAATCCCACTACTGGGCATATACTCTGAGAAAACCATAATTCAAAAAGAGTCATGTACCACAATGTTCCTTGCAGATCTATTTACAATAGCCAGGACGTGGAAGCAACCTAAGTGTCCATCGACAGATGAGTGGATAAAGATGTGGCATGTATATACAATGGAATATTACTCAGCCATAAAAAGAAACAAAATTGAGTTATTTGCAATGAGGATGGACCTAGAGACTCTCAGGCAGAGTGAAGAAAGTCAGAAAGAGAAAAACAAATACCATATGTGAACACATATTTACGGAATCTAAAAAAAAAAATGATTCTGCAGAACCTAGCGATAAAGGAATAAAGACACAGACATAGAGAATGGACTTGAGGACATGGGGAGAGGGAAGTATAAGTTAGGAAAAAGTGCAAGAGTGGCATTGACATATATACACTATCAAATATAAAATAGATAGCTAGTGGGAAGCAGCACATAGCACAGGGAGAGCAGCTCAGTGCTTTGTGTCCACCTAGAAGGGTGGGATAGGGAGGGTGGGAGGGAAGTGCAAGAGGGAGGAGATATGGGGATATATGTATACATAAAGCTAATTCACTTTGTTATACAGCCACAGCTAACACAACATTGTAAAGCAATTATACTCCAGTAAAGATGTTAAATAAAAAATAATTGCATGGTATGCTGAGTCCGTGCACTTTACTTTTCAGCTTTACAATGTTGGGTAAACTGCTTACCTTAAGTCTGTGTCATATTATATGTGAAACAGAAATAATGACCACTGTTCTGGCAGCACAAGTGTCTTTATGTGGCATGTGGGATGGTGATGTGACTCCATTGAAAGACCCTGAACTTTGATGTCCATGAATTTCAACTCCAGAATTCTAACTATGTGCCCTGGGAGAACAAAATTTGTGTTTCTGAATATCAGTTTTCTAACTTGCAAAATGAAGATAAAATGCCTCTCTCAAAATGGTTGTGAGAATTGTATGAAGTGATGCAAGTATAAATTTCGACAGGTAGGAGGTGTTTAATAATAGCAATTAACACCATTACTAATGAACACAAAGATATTTTGTATACTCAGTAGACATTAGGGGCCATCTTATTTATTTTTACTTGTCACATTGGTATCTTTAGACACTTTATTTGATAATATAAACACAACCATAAAAACACCAAACATTCTCTCTTCTTATGACATGGATTCTGGGTGAATAAGTAACATCTGTATAAGTCTGCAGTGGTTGATTAAAGATGGCCACACATTTTTCACCACTCATTTAACCAAAAGTTAAGGCCTATTTCCCTCCCCTTGAACCTGAGTTGACCTGTGGTTGTTTTGACCAATAGGGCACAGGGAAAGTGATGCTTTGCATGTTCCATGTTCTGAATCTAGACTTTGGGAGGATTGGGAGCTTCTGCCTTGCCTCTGGAAGCCCTGAGTCCCCCAACTCCCATGCTAGAGAGAGCATGTGGAAGAGCTCTAAAGGGAGGGGGAGCTGGCACAGCTAAGTCTGACCTCCAACTCCCCTTCTAAGGCACAAGCATGAGAGTGAAGCCACCACTTAAAAATCACAGAATGACCCAACCGATACCACATGAAGCAGAAAATTGACCAGCTGAACCCTGCTTGAGTTCTTGACCCACAAAAGCATGAGATGTAAGAAAAACTTTGTTCTTTTAGGTCACTAAGCTTTGGATAGCTTGCTGTACAGCAATAGATAACTAAAATGTCTGTCTCCTCAGGCACCTGCTTCCCCCAGGGATTCCCTTTGCCTCCCTTGTTCAAGACAAGTAAATGACTATTTGCCTGTCATGCTGAAGAATGGAGATGTTAACTTGTTAACAACAATGACCATCCTCTTGCTTTTCTGGAATTTTCCAGACTCTTTATTACTACTCTTTCTTGGTACATGCTATTTTCACTGCCTGGGAAATAGAATTTCTTTTCTCCCCTCACTGTTCATCCTGAATATTAGCTTTATTATTATATCATTGTGATTTTATTTTTGAATTTGCTCTCTAGGGAAAAATGAAATTAGGTGTATCCTAGAATCAAGCGAGAAATGCAAACTCTCTCTGCATTTAATGACTCAGTCTGAACCACTTCACTTAGAGATTTGATCAAACACTAACATGGATTCTAGCAGCTTAAAGCTGTGTCCCCAGGATGCCCCCAGACTCCTTAAAAATGCCAGCCTAAGAAAGCTCAGCAGTGCCAGGAGAACTAACTGTTTATTCCAGCCAAAACTTGATGATAGAATTGTAAATCCCTGAACCCCCTTTAGAACAGCTAAGGTGGCAGTGATAAATCATTTACCTGCCCTTTGAGATATGAACCTTCTATCAACCTGAACTGTCTCCTCAAGGACCTGGGAACATACTCTCTGAAATGCAGACAATTTGGGAGATAATTCTAACCTCCCAGTCCTCTGGGAGGGTAAAGGCCTAGCTTGATTGGAACCTTGCTCCAAATTGCACAACTGCCTCCTGTCATCAAGAAGTTTGTTTCCCCTCCCTCCAGATAAGTCCTGATTAGCAAACACAGATGATGTGGTCACATGAACCAAACCGCCTTCAATGCCCTTGAGCACCTTTCCTTTAATACACCCTAGCATTTAAAAGTTTCCTGCTTTTTATTTAGGCAAAGTCGAGCTCAGTTTACACTGGACCTTCTTCCCTGTTGTAGAAAGTGTACAAGGTAAATCCTTCTTTAGTGTCTAGCTTATTTCTCTTTGATGAAACAGTTCATGAGGGAGAGAGAAAGAAGAAGAGGGAAAGGGAAAAAAGAGGTGTTTCTTATAAGTGGTTCTATGGATGAGTGGTGAAACAAAATAAAATGAAATTTTCAGAGTTGATTGGTCAAGACTTGGAGGGCCTTATATGCCATGAGGAGGAGTCTGGACTTTATAATGCAAAGAAGAGAGATACATGTTATAAACTGAAGAGGTCCTTAGTGATTATAGAAGTCCTAGAACTCAGGGATATATTTTAATCTTTTGTCTGCTGTCCTTACCTTTTCTCTGATATTCTTATTTATCACTACTTTTCTTCTCTATCATCATTTAGAATTTTTAAAGGAAGGATCCTTTTTTTTTTCAGTATATATTACCTGTTATGAACTTCAACAAATTCAAGTCTATATGCATGTTAAATGATTTTTGGATGTATACTTGTCTACAGTCAAAATTTCACGAATCTAATTTGACTCTGATGATCAGCTGCTTCAGAACTCATGTCAGGTCTTCAGGTCAAAGAGTCTCTGCTGATCTAACACCAAACATTTTTTTAATGAAAACAAAATGCATAGTGCCAGATAGAAATCTGCAGCAGGACATCTAGAATTCTTATTCATGATCACTTGGAAAGATTTCTAGAGATAATATGAGAGGCTTGTTTTCATTCTATTCTTTTGTTAGCTCATTCATTCAGCAAATAATTTCTGAAGACTGTATTTCCAGGCAATAAACTAGAAAATTAATCCTGAAAAATGTACAGTTATATTCTTAAAGGACACCACAAGCTAGATAGAGACAGACACACATAGACAATTTTTTTTTTTTTTGTGGTACGTGGGCCTCTCACTGTTGTAGCCTCTCCCGTTGTGGAGCACAGGCTCCAGAGGTGCAGGCTCAGTGGCCATGGCTCACGGGCCCAGCCGCTCCGCAGCATGTGGGATCCTCCCGGACCGGGGCATGAACCCATATCCCCTGCATTGGCAGGTGGACTCTCAACCACTGCACCAACAGGGAAGCCTGCACATAGACAATTTTAATGCAACTTACTATTTGGTTCATTTAAGTAGTACTAGACTTATCAGACCATAAAATTGATTGAAGAGCTTATAAACATTAAGGTTTATATGTGCCTCCATTGGAAGTTTTAATTGCACTGACTTGGATCTGGTCTGGGAATCTGTTTTTCAAAGGTTCCTAAGTGTGTGTGTGTGTGTGTGTGTGTGTGTGTGTGTGTGTTTTAAGATTGGCAGGTTTGGGCAATATTGTATTGAAGGTTAGCACCAGGTGTTATGGGAATAATGAGGGATACCCTAGATCCAGGGAATGGCAAAAAGGGAGGAACAACATGAATGGGAGTTTTCAGGATGTATAGGAGTTCACCAAGCAAACCAGGTGAGGTGAGTCTTTTTCAAGCAGAGTGAACATTGTGTTCCAAATTACAGAGGCAAAATCGTAGCCAGTACATTTGAGAAAAATAAGCAACTAGATATTAATGAAATGAATATGAAAATGCAGAAAAGTCCAAGACTGAGGCACAAAAATATAAGAAGAGAATTGTCAACAAAGGGCCTTTTAAGCTTTCTTGTGGAATTTTGAAACTATCTATTGAATGGCTTTCAACACAGGTTGACCATGTAGCAAAATGGAATTCAAACTAAAAATGGGTGACCATAGCCTCTACACTATTTAAGAGGGTCTTAAAATAGTCCTGGAGATCTCTGATGAGGGAATATTTTACATATATTATGGGAAAACTATGGGGTTTTCAATCAACCCCATCTGGGCCCTTTTCTTCTCCTCAATATACATACTTAACTACCATGACTCACTTTTTTATTAGTGAAATAGGGATAATCATAACTGCCTTTCAAGATTCTATGAAATTTAATCAGTTAAAAGCAGATAAACAAGCCACATGTAAATCTGGTAGTGACATGACTCAGGACAGAGAGATATAGGAACCTTCAGAAGGCTGATGTATACATTATCTGATTTAATTTCCACATGATTCCAAAATGCTGATTGCTATATTCATTGTAGAAATGGTAAAAGCTGAGACTCAGAGAAGCTACTCTATTTTGTCTAATAACACAGAACTAAGCCAAATAGCTAGTCAAGATTGAAACCCAGGTCTGAACTTCAAAGCTGCATATTCTGTTGGTCCACTTTACTTCTCCCAAACTTGCCTCTAGAAGAATTTGCCTGAGTCATAGAAGGGGTTCACTATATGTTCTTTCTTATTGTCATCTCTGCTTCACACTTTCCACATCTGGGTACAGGCAGACAATGTACTTCTGGTTTATATCAAACCACTGTTTCTCAACTGACAATGGTGTTCTCCTTCATAATTGACTCAATGCTCCTGAAGTATCAAGCTATGGTTCACTTCAACAAGCTTTTTTTTTGGCAAATGTCATGTTAAACAAATGTAGTGCAGTAGATAGTTACAAACCATGATGCACGATACTGTAGAAATAAAAATAAGAACAGCTTGGTCCCTGCTTGCAATGGAAGGACACATTATTCTGAGGGGTAAAGAAGGATATCTCTGGGGTCAGAAGATCTGGGTTCAATATTTCACGTCTACCACTGACCAACTATGTGAAAGTAGCTCAAGCACCATGAGTCTCAGCTTCCCATTCTATAAAATGGAGATAATTACAGTACCTATCTTCTTGCTTACTGTAATTAAATTGGATAATACCTATATGTGTAAAATGCTTAGCACCTAGTGCATTGTCCATAATAGATTTTAGCCACTGTCATCATCATCATTACCATTTTATTACTGTTATTGTTATTATTATTAGAGGTTTTAATATGGTATGAGACATGGAAATTACTAACTACTACCCAGGATGAATTGAGTTAGTTATAACAGATACAATAAGAAGGTATAATTCTGACCAAAAGATAAGGAAAGAAGCTTGAGAGAAGGCTTATTCTTAGGGTGAAAAGGGCCCTGGGCTGAGAGTAAGCTGATCGAATTTGAGTCCTGAGTCTGCAATTGCCTGACTGTTTGACTTAACTACAGTCCTTTCAGCTCTTGTGAACCTTATTTTTTTTTTTCTTGGTGAAAAAGAGTTTGTATACCCACCATGTGCTGCTCTTTGTGATGTTGTGAGGTTTACCCAAGACAGCATCTGTTGAATTGCTGGGCTCCCTATTCACTCCCCTGGACACTTCTGGAGGCAGAACCCCATAGGTCAGCTCCCATCAACTCTGGTTTTCCCAGATTCTCCACAGGCACACAGTTCCATGCCCACTGTCTATCTGCAGAGATCCAGAATTTCCTCCTCACCATTTCTCATTTCTCCAAAGAGCCCAATGTGCCTCTAGTCTTTCACGCTAGATTCACCTGGCCAGATGTGCACTTTAACGCTCACCAAGCTTTGATCAAAGGGTCTCATCATCAAAGGCCTCATCTCTGTGTTCACTGGGATCCTGCTGTCCTGCTCCTCTATTGTTTTATCTGAAATTGTCCCTTTAGGTGTAAACACAGTCTGGCTTTCTCCGTGTTTTTCCATATTTATGTTCAGTTTGCATCTACCCTGGTATGTCCTACTTCTGGACGCTCCAGTCAATATTCCTATAGACCCTAACTCAAGCTCCAAGTCCTCTTTTTAGCATTTATAGCATCCATTCGAATCACTGAGAAAGATGCATCTGGGAATAAATAGACCTTCTCAGATATCAGAACATCTCCCATCCTACCAAATAAAAGTGGAATGGTGGTGTCATCAAAAATAAGTGTAATGGCAAATGGCATCCTTGAGCTGAGATGCTCCTTATAATCTAAATTCTCTGATATACTGGCTAAGATGCTAAACAGAGTTAATTTAATCATCCTCGTCAACCATGGGAAATGTGTGCACAGCAGTCAGTGTATAGGAAACAATGCAAAAAAAAAAAAAAAAGTCCAAACAGAAGCTCAGTGGCAAGTCCTTTCACCTTGGTATTTTTTAGATAGTTTCCTTTGAAGCACCTGAAATAATTATCAAAAATGGCCATGCCTAGGACATATAGCGCCAAGAACATTATGGGCCCTGAACAAAGAATTTAAGATCATGACAATGATGATGATCATCGTCATAGCATATAGATCTTGGCATTCTGGCTCCTCAAACAGCCATATCCAATTTGAAATGCCTTTACTGAGTCATGCTGCAATATATTGTTTTGCTTTTATGGAAACACCCAGCAAGTTCCATGATCAGCTAAAAGTTGGATAGTCATATGAAGCAGATCAGGCAAGATAGCCGAGCACACTTAGTCTAGAAATATTGATAATATTCATTTGGTACAGGCATGTAGTTCCTTAAATCTGAGTTTGCCTCATATGACTGGCTACTCAACAGTGATCATTGATCAGGGCTTATTTTGGTTTTGTTTTGTTTTCTTGTGTTTTGTTTTGTTTTTGTACAATAGTCTGAACCAAATTGGTTTAATTCATATTTATAGAGCACTCCACCAAACAACAGCAGCACTCACATTCTTTTCAAGTATACACACAGAACATCAATCAAAACAGACTGTATGTTGAACCATAGAACAAGTCTCAATATAGTTAAAAGGACTGAATTTATATAGGACATGTTCTCTGACCACAAATAAGCTAAATTAAAAATAGTAACCAAGATATCCACAAAATTCTCAAAAATTGTATTACATTAAACAACATATGTGTAAATAACCTTCAAGTCATAAAAGTAGTGACAAAGGAAATAAAGTATTTTGAACGGAATGAAAATGCAAATGCAACATCACAATTTGTGGGATGTAGTGAAGACATGCTTAGAGGGAAATTATAGCTTTAAATGCTCATATTAAAAAAGACGACAAGTCATTTCTCTTAAACGAGCTTCCAAATTTCATAACTGCAGTTCCCTTATATTCTGCTAAATGATGATGTTGAAGGAGTTACTGCCAGTTTTCAAATGTATTATAGTCGGTATGTATTTCATTTACTTTTGTGAATAATAGAGGGAGATAAGAAGCAAAGAAGTATGTACTAAGGTCCTACTGAGTAACAAATCGCACACTTAAATGAAACATATTTTTTTTTTTTCCTTCTGAGATTCAGTGAGGTTTTGCAGAGTCACAGAGATAATGAGTGATGGAGAATTTCAGACTTCAGTCTGCGTGACGTCACAGCTCACGCTCCCACTCGACAGCAGGATGCCTGAGCTCCTGATAGCTGTTCACCCTGTGGTCCACCGTGGATCCTACATTTCCTCTTGAGTAAGCTTTAATCTGTTCGTTTATCTTCCATTATGAAAGATTGTTTCTTAATAACTGGAGTCTCCTGCAATTTATCCATTGTCAGTTTCTGAAGGATACAGCGACTGTCTCTGCCTTTGTCACTGTGTTGCCTTTTACGTTACAAAGTCTTCAGGGGCAGCACTCATATTTACTGCATTACACTCCTCCAGGTCTGACGTGCATTGCACAATCACAACACGCTTTTGTCATTTGGATTTTTTTTATGTTTATTTATTTATTTTTATTAGTCATCCATTTTATACACATCAGTGTAAACATGTCAATCCCAATCTCACAATTCATCACACACACAACCCACCCCCGCCGCTTTCCCCCTTTGGTATCCATACGTTTTTCCTGTACTTCTGTGTCTAGATTTCTGCTCTGCAAACCAGTTCGTCTGTACCATTTTCTAGGTTCCACATATATGTGTTAATATATGATATTTGTTCTTCTCTTTCTGACTTACTTCACTCTGTATGACAGTCTCTAGATGCATCCACATCTCTACAAATGACCCAATTTCATTCCTTTATATGGCTGAGTAATATTCCATTGTATATATATATACCACATCTTCTTTGTCTATTCTTCTGTCAATGGGCATTTAGGTTGTTTCCATGACCTGGCTACTGTAAATAGTGCTGCAATGAATATTGGGGTGCATGTGTCTTCTTTAATTATGGTTTTCTCTGGGTATATGCCCAGTAGTGGGATTGCTGGGTCATATGGTAGTTCTATTTTTAGTTCTTTAAGGAACAACCATACTGTTCTCCATAGTGGCAGAATCAATTTACATTCCCACCAACAGTGCAAGAGGGTTTCCTTTCCTCCACACCCTCTACAGCATTTGTTGTTTGTAGATTTTCTGATAACGGCCATTCTGACTGGTGTGACATGATACCTTATTGTAGGCTTGATTTGCATTTCTCTCATAATTAGTGATGTTGAGCAGATTTCATGTGCTTCTTGGCCATCTGTACGTCTTCTTTGGAGAAATGTCTATTTAGGTCTTCTGCCCATTGCTGGATTGGGTTCTTTGTTTTCTTAATATTGAGCTGCATGTGCTGTTTACATATTTTGGAGATTAATCCTTTGTCCAATGATTCATTTGCAAATATTTTCTCCCATTCTGAGGGTTGTCTTTTCCTTTGTTTATGGTTTCCTTTGCTGTACAAAAGCTTTTAAGTTTCATTAGGTCCCATTTGTTTATTTTCGTTTTTATTTCCATTACTCTAGGAGGTGGATCAAAAAAGATCTTGCTGTGATTAATGTCAAAGAGTGTTCTTCCTTTGTTTTCCTCTAAGAGTTTTATAGTGCTCAGTCTTACATTTAGATCTCTAATCCATTCTGAGGGTTTTTTTGGTGTATGGTGTTAGGGAGTGTTCTAATTTCATTCTTTTACATGTAGCTATCCAGTTTTACCAGCACCACTTATTGAAGAGACTGTCTTTTCTCCATTGTATATCCTTGCCCCTTTTGTAATAGATTAGTTGACCATAGGTGGGTGGGTTTAGCTCTGGGCTTTCTATCCTGTTCCATTGATCTATATTCCTGTTTTTGTGACAGTACCATACTGTCTTGATTACTGTAGCTTTGTAGTATAGTCTGAAGTCAGGGAGTCTGATTCCTCCAGCTCCTTTTTTTCCCCTCAAGACTGCTTTTGTTAGTCGGGGTCTTTTGTGTCTCCATATAAATTTTAAGATTTTTTGTTCCAGTTCTGTAAAAAATACCATTAGTAATTTGATAGGATTTGCATTGAATCTGTAGATTGCTTTGGGTAGTATAGTCATTTTCACAATATTGATTCTTCCAATCCAAGAACATGTATGTCTCTCCATCTGTTTGTATCATCTTTCATTTCTTTCACCAGATTCTTATAGTTTTCTGCATAAGGGTCTTTTTCTCCCTAGGTAGGTTTAGTCCTATGTATTTTATTCTTTTTGTTGCAGTGGTAAATGGGAGCATTTCCTTAATTTCACTTTCAGATTTTTCATCATTACTGTATAGGAATGCTAGAGATTTTTGTGCATTAATTTTGCAACCTGCAACTTTACCAAATTCATTCAGCAGCTCTAGTAGTTTTCTGGTGGCATTTTTAGGATGCTCTACGTATAGTCTCATGTCATCTGCAGACACTGACAGTTTTACTTCTTCTTCTCCAGTTTGTATCCTTTTATTTCTTTTTCTTCTCTCATTGCCATGGCTAGGACTTCCAAAACTATGTTGAATAATAGTGGCGAGAGTGGACATCCTTGTCTGATTCCTGATCTTAGAGGAAATGTTTTCAGTTTTTCACCACTGAGAATGATGTTAGCTGTGGGTTTGTTGTATATGGGCTTTATTATATTAAAGTAGGTTCCCTCTATACCCACTTTCTGGAGAGTTTTTATGATAAATGGGTGTTGAATTTTGTCAAAAGCTTTTTCTGCATCTGTTGAGATGATCATATGGTTTTTATTCTTAAATTTGTTAATATGGTGTACCATATTGATTGACTTGCATATATTGAAGAATTCTTGCGTCCCTGGTATAAATCCCACTGATTATGGTGTATGGTCCTTTTCATGTGTTGTTAGATTCTGTTTGCTAGTATTTTGTTGAGGATTTTTGTATCTGTATTCACCAGTGATATTGATCTGTAATTTTCTTTTTCTGTAGTATCTTTGTCTGGTTTTGGTATCAGGGTGATGGTGGCCTCATAGAATGAGTTTGGGAGTGTTCCTTCCTCCACAAATTTTTGGAAGAGTTTGAGAAGAATGGGTGTTAGCTCTTCTCTAAATGTTTCATAGAATTTACCTTTGAAGCCATCTGGTCCTGTACTTTTGTTTGCTGGAAGATTTTTAATAACAGTTTCAATTTCAGTGCTTGTGATTGGTCTGTTCATATTTTCTATTTCTTCCTGGTTCAGTCTTGGAAAGTTATACATTTCTAAGAATTTGTCCATTTCTTCCAGGTTGTCCATTTTATTGGGATAGAGCTGCTTCTAGTAGTCTCTTAGGATGCTTTGTATTTCTGCGGTGCCTGTTGTAACTTCTCTGTTTCCATTTCTAATTTTATTGATTTGAGTCCTCTCCCTCCTTTTCTTGATGAGTCTGGCTAACAGTTTATCAATTTTGTTTATCTTCGCAAAGTACCAGCTTTTAGTTTTATTGATCTTTTCTATTGTTTTCTTTGTTTCTATTTCATTTATTTCTGCTCTGATCGTTATGATTTGTATCCTTCTGCTAACTTTGGGTTTTTCTTGTTCTTTTCTCTAGTTCCTTTAGATGTAAGATTAAATTGTTTATTTGAGATTTTTCTTGTTTCTTGAGGTAGGCTTGTATAGCTATAAACTTCCCTCTTAGAACTGCTTTTGCTGCATCCCACAGGTTTTGGATCGTCGTGTTTTCATTGTCATTTGTCTCTAGGTATTTTTTGATATCTTCAGTGATCTCTTGTTTATTTAGTAACGTATTTTTCAGCCACCATGTATTTGTGTTTTCTACGTTTTTTTCCCTGTAATTGATTTCTAATCTCATAGCGTTGTGTTTAGAAAAGAAGCTTGATATGATTTCAATTTTCTTAAATTTACTGAGGTTTGATTTGTGACCCAAGATGTGATCTATCCTGCAGAATGTTCCATGTGCACTTGAGAAGAAAGTGTAATCTGCTGCTTTTGGATGGAATGTGCTATAAATATCAACTAAATCTATCTGGTCTATTGTGTCATTTAAAGCTTGTGTTTATTTATTAATTTTCTGTGTGGATGATCTGTCCATTGGTGTGAGGTGTTAAAGTCCCCCACTATTATTATGTTACTGTTGATTTTCTATTTTAGAAATACCTATGACTTATTCATCATCGTGTATATTCCATCTAATAGCATAGCCAGTGGAAACCAATGGCTCAGTAAGAGAGAAGAAAAGAAGGAAAGACTGAACTTTGCAGGAGATATAACTTCAAGGAAAATACTAAGAACTGAGGGATACAGACCTCAAGACCCTCAGTGAGTTGACTGAAACCCCTATTAGGGATATTCATTAAATCATATTTTATACAGGGCCATAATGGCCCAGGTCTGGCTGGGGGCTCTGCTTCCACAGTCAAACCTGGACTATGACTTACTCCATATCCTTGGGCTAATCATATCATATCTGTATTTAATATCTGTTAATAAATTGATTTCCTCATTAATGTTTTTCTCTATAGAGGGAATTTGAAGATTAATTAATTAGTGTACATGTAGTAGGCTAATTAAAGTAATTGACATTAGCTGGGGATAGTCTCATCAGTTCAATTTGGGAATAATCCAAAATCACTTTTTTCTTAAGACATTCCTGATAATGACTCGAATGTTCTCCAGAAAATCATCCTATATCATAGAATACATTTCCAAAATAATTAATTTTATCTTTCTAAAAGTTTGACTCTATATTACACATATATTCATTAATATATGATATTTTTCTCTTTCTGACTTTCACTCTGTATGACAGTCTCTAGGTCCATCCACATCTCTACAAATGACCCAATTTTGTCCCTTTTTATGGCTGAGTAATATTCCATGGTAGCTCACCTGTGGTTATACAGAACTACTATTAGACATCACACCTATAGAATTTCTATTCCACGAGACTTCATTTCCTATCTTATTTCTAAAAATCTATCTCTGAAAGATTAAGCCTCATCTCAAAAAATGTTTTAAAAAATCGTTTATGCTTTGTGTCTCCCTGCTGCACTATGTCTTTGTCAGTGTTACCAGCTGTATTACTTATATCCTGTCTATTTTATAAGATTGCTGTCTCTTGCAGTATCCAGTGTGTAACTAGGCCTCCAACAAAATTTCTATGGCTAAACATCTTAAGGAAATAGATCACTTTTATAACGTAGAAAAATTATAATAATGTGATTCTAGGTATGGGAAGAAACAACAAGGGAAAATCTCGACTGGATCATAGTTAGACAGAGGATCTAGAGCATCTTTAATTATCAGTAGGCCTAATCTGAAAATTAGCACCTGCAGTGGCATATCGAGAATTTTTGCCTGACCTGGGATAAGCCTCCCAGGACTGTGGGACAAAGTTTGATAGTGAAATGTCTCCCAAATATTGGGCAAATTCCTGACCAAGAGGAGAGAATCAATCATCAGCGATGGCAGCCCTCCAACATGAGCTGCTGAACACTGAGGAAGCTCAGGATATGCAAATACAGGATACAGGCCCCAGATAGCTGTGGTACATATCAAAAAAAATGATTTTGGTGAGCCCAGACTCTTGCATCTTACCATACATAGAAAAACGCTAAATTCCTTAACTTATGATGTGGCCTCTTGGGCTTGAAGCTCTCAAAATTCCTGATAACTCTCAACTTTTAGATTGTGAATATTTTTAAATCTACAGGTGTAAAGTAGACACTTCCAAAGCAGAACAAAAGACAAATCTCAACACTTGGAACACTGACACCGATAGCGGACACTCCTGGAAAGATCCATCTGATGGGGCAGTTAGAATATTGTCACACCTTTTTCCACAAGATCGTGGAATGGACATTGACAGGGAAGAGCCAAATCGGACTCCAAGTTTTACTTGTTTCTTCGACTTTCACCTTTGTTTTTCATTGCTTTTGTTATTATAATCATACAGAATCGCCTACCTCAGGGAACCCTGCCCCCTTGCCTGAATATTAAATCAAAGTGCCTTTGTACATCCTGACCCTGTCCACCTGTGGATGGTTGCAAGAAAGAAGAAATTAACACATCACCTCCCCAAGGCTGGCCATTCCAGGGGACATTTGCAAATCTTATGGCCTGTTTACTTTACTTCCTCATCCCCTCCCCCTCCCTGTGCTATCAAAGAAACTGGCATCCAAACCCTAATAAGATATTTTTTCAGGAGATACTAGTCTGCCATCTTCGTGGTCTGCCAGCTTTCTGAATGAATTTGTATTCCTTGCATCAAAAATAAATAAATAAATAAATGCTTGACTCTAGTCATTAATATGTCTTATAGCTCACCTCAGTTGTTCTTTAGATGGATCTACACAATGTTAGAGCTGATGGTATTTGAGAGCAACTACCCCTTCCCTACACAGCCAGGAACTGAGGCTCAGGGAGACTAAGTAAATGGCCTAAGTGAAATAATTCTTTAGCAGTAGAATCAGGACTTAAACTAGGATATTTCCTGAAAACAGGGGCAACACCACCATCTACAAATACCATACTGATCCTTACTATTAAAGATGAAGAAACAGTTACCTAAAAACTTGTGATTCCAGGTTAAACCTCTCATTAGTGGCAGATGTGTTATTTACATATTATGATGAAAGAAATGAGGTTTAGCTAAGAAATAAAACTTCAGAGAAAATAATATTTAAAACGTGTATAGTTCTTTACAAAATATTTTTACTTTCATTGTCATATTTAAATTTTATAACCTTCTTGGAAGATGAGAACCATCATTACCTCTTAACATGATTCAGCATACCTTAGTAGGGTGATTAAATGTGGCTCTATATATTTGTGCAATGGAATATTATTCAACTATAAAAAAAAGCATGACATTCTGATACACAATATAGACGAACCTTGAAAACAACCCAAACTTGAAACTAAGTGAAGTAGGTCGGACACAAAAGGAAAAATATTGTATGATTGCATTTATAAGAAATGTCTAGAATGGGCAAATTCATACAGATGGAAAATATATTTGAGGTTACCATAAGTTGGAGAAGTGGAATGGTGACACTGCTTAATGGATACAAATTTTCTGTTTGGGTGATAGGAACTTTTTACAAATAGATAGTAATGATGGTTTTACCACATTACTAAAGTAACAGTCGTTCATAGAGATGAGTTGAGGAGGCCTAGATATGATTTTCTCCATATGTATCATAAATCTCTGGCAAAGTCTGAAACTCAGTTTCAGGTCTTTGACCCTCAAAGTCTGCACTCTTTTTTTTTTTTTAACCACATTGTTGCAGTTTATATCAGAAATCTTCTATAAATTATATAAATTGCATAATGTTATCTTTCTGTTTTCCAATAATTCATAATTACTTTTTTGTTAAAATATTTGTTGAGATGAGACAATCTCTCAGAGATAGGTTTTTAGAAATAAGATAGGAAATGAAGTCTCATGGAATAGAAATTCTATAGATATGAGGTCTAATAGTAGTACTGTATAATCACAGGTGAGCTACATATGTCTTTAATTTCAAAAGTTCAATTTTCGACCAGAGGGCAGACAGCAGAAGCAAGAAGAACTACAATCCTGCACACTGTGGAACAAAAAACGCATTCACAGAAAGGGAGACAAGATGAAAGGCAGAGGGCTATGTACCAGATGAAGGGACAAGATAAAACCTCAGAAAAACAACTAAATGAAGTGGAGATAGGCAAACTTCCAGAAAAAAAAAATTCAGAATAATGATAGTGAAGATGATCCAGGACCTCAGAAAAGAATGTAGACAAAGATTGAGAAGATGCAAGAAATGTTTAACAAAGACCTAGGAGAATTAAAGAACAAACAATCACAGATGAACAATACAATAACTGAAATGAAAACTACAATAGAAGGAATCAATAGCAGAATAACTGTGGCAGAATGGATAAGTGACCTGGAAAACAGAATGGTGGAATTCACTGCTGTGGAACAGAATAAAGAAAAAAGAATGAAAAGAAATTAAGACAGCCTAAGAGACCTCTGGGACCATATTAAAAGCAACAATATTAGCGTTATAGGGGTCCCAGAAGGAGAAGAGAGAGAGAAAGGAACTGAGAGAATATTTGAAGAGATTATAGCCAAAAACTTCCCTAACATAGGAAAGGAAATAGCCACCCACGTCCAGGAAGTGCAGAGAGTGCCATATAGGATAAACCAAAGGAGAAACACGCCAAGACACATAGGAATCAAGTTTGCAAAAATTAAAGACAAAGAAAAATTATTAAAAGCAGCAAGGAAAAAACGACAAATAACATACGAGGGAACTCCCATAAGGTTAACAGCTGATTTCTCAGCACAAACTGTACAAGGCAGAAGGGAGTGGCATGATATACTTAAAGTGATGAAAGGGAAGAACCTACAACCAAGATTACTCTACATGGCAAGGATCTCATTTAGATACGATGGAGAAATCAAAAGCTTTACAGACAAGCAAAAGTTAAGGGAATTCAGAACCACCAAACCAGCTCTACAACAAATGCTAAAGGAACTTCTCTAAGTGGGAAACACAATAGAAGAAAAGGACCTACAAAAACAAACCCAAAACAATTAAGAAAATTGTCATAGGAACATACATATCAATAATTACCTTAAACGTGAATGGATTAAATGTTCCAACCAAAAGACAGAGGCTTGCTGAATGGATACAAAAACAAGACCTATATATATGCTGTCTACAAAAGACCAACTTCAGACCTAGGGACACATTCAGACTGAAAGTGAGAGGATAGAAAAAGATATTCAATACAAAGGAAAATCAAAAGAAAGCTGGAGTAGCAATACTCATATCAGAAAAAAAAATAGACTTTAAAATAAAGAATGTTACAAGGCACAAGGAAGGACACTACATAATGATCAAGGGATCAATCCAAGAAGAAGATATAACAATTATAAATATATATGCACCCAAAGTAGGAGCACCTCAATACATAAGGCAACTGCTAACAGCTATAAAAAAAGAAATTGACAGTAACACAGTAATAGTGGAGGACTTTAACACCTCACTCACACCAATGGACAGATCATCCAAAATGAAAATAAATAGAGAAACAGAAGCTTGAAATGACTCAATTAGGCCAGATAAACTTAGTTGATATTTATAGGACATTCCATCCATAAAGAGCAGATTACACTTTCTTTGCAGGTGTGCAGGGAACATTCTCCAGGATACATCACATCTTGGGTCACAAATCAAGCCTCAGTAAATTAAAGAAAATTGAAATCATATCAAGCATATTTTCTGACCACAACACTATGAGATTAGAAATCAATCACAGGGAAAAAATCATAAAAAACACAAACACATGGAGGCTAAATAAAACGTTACTAAATAACCAAGAGGTTACTGAAGAAATCAAAGAAGAAATCAAAAATATCTAGAGACAAATGACAATGAAAACACAATGATCCAAAACTTATGGGATGCACCAAAAGCAGTTCTAAGAGGGAAGTTTATAGCTATACAAGCCTAACTCAAGAAACAAGAAAAATCTCAAATAAACAAACTAATCTCACACTTAAAGGAACTAGGCAAAAGACAAAGAAAAACCCAAAGTTAGCAGAAGGAAACAAATCATAAAGATCAGAGCAGAAATAAATGAAATAGAAACAAGGAAACCAATAGCAAAAATCAATAAAACTAAAAGCTGGTTCTTTGAGAAGATAAACAAAATTGATAAACTGTTAGCCAGACTCATAAAGAAAAAGAAAGAGAGAACTCAAGTCAATGAAATTAGAAATTAAAATGGAGAAGTTACAACAGACACTGCAGAAATACAAAGCATTCTAAGAGACTACTACAAGCAACTCTTTGCCAATATATTGGACAACCTGGAAGAAATGGAGAAATTCTTAGAAAGGTATAACTTTCCAAGACTGATCCAGGAAGAAATAGGAAATATGAACAGACCAATCACAAGTAATGAATTTGAAACTGTGATTAAAAGTCTTCCAACAAACAAAAGTCCAGCACCAGATGGCTTCACAGGTGAATTCTATCAAACATTTAGAGAAGAGTTAAAAACCATTCTACTCAAACTCTTCTAAAAAATTGTGGAGGAAGGAACACTCCCAAACTCTTTCCATGAATGCACCATCACCCTGATACCAAAACCAGACAAAGATTGTACAAAAAAAAAAAAAAAAAATTACAGACCAATATCACTGATGAATATAGATGCAAAAGTTCTCAACAAACTACTAGCAAACAGAATCCAACAACACATTAAAAGGATCATACACCATAATCAGTGGGATTTATCCCAGGGATGCAAGGATTCTTCAATATACACAAATCAATGAATGTGATATACCACACTAGCAAACTGAAGAATAAAAACCATATGATCAACTCAATAGATGCAGAAAAAGCTTTTGACAAAATTCAACACCTATTTATGATAAAAACTCTCCAGAAAGTGGGCATAGAGGGAACCTACCTGAATATAATAAAGGCCATACATGAAAGACCTACAGCAAACATCATTCTCAATGATGAAAAACAGAAAGCATTTCCTCTAAGATCAGGAACAAGACAAGGATGTCCACTCTCGCCACTATTATTCAACATAGTTTTGGAAGTCCTAGCCATGGCAATGAGAGAAGAAAAAGAAATAAAAGAATACAAACTGGAAAAGAAGAAGTAAAACTGTCAGTGTTTGCAGATGACATGAAACTATACATAGAGAATCCTAAAGATGCCACCAGAAAACTACTAGAGCTGCTGAATTAATTTGGTAAAGTTGCAGGATTAATGCACAGAACAAAATTAATGCACAGAAATCTCTTGCATTCCTATACACTAATGATGAAAAATCTGAAAGTGAAATTAAGAATTAAGAAATTAAATTAACACTCACATTTACCACTGCAACATAAAGAATAAAATACCTAAGATTAAACTTACCTAGGGAGACAAAAGACCTGTAGGCAGAAAACTATAAGACACTGATGAAAGAGGTTAAAGATGATACCAACAGATGGAGAGATATACCATGTTCTTGGATGGGAAGAATCAACATTGTGAAAATGACTATACTACTGAAAGCAATCTACAGATTCAATGCAATCCCTATCAAATTACCAATGGCATATTTTACGGAACTAGAACAAAAAGTCTTAAAATTTGTATGGAGGCACAAAAGATCCCAAATAGCCAAAGCAGTGTTGAGGGAAAAAAACGGAGCTGGAGGAATCAGATTCCATGACCTCAGACTACACTATAAAGCTACAGTAATCAAGACAATATGGTACCGGCACAAAAACAGAAACAGAGATCAATGGAAGAAGATAAAAACCCAGGGATAAACCCATGCACCTATGGTCAACTAATCTATGACAAAGGAAGCAAGGATATACAATGGAGAAAAACCAGTCTCTTCAATAAGTGGTGCTGGGAAAACTGGGCAGCTATATGTAAAAGAGTGAAATTAGAACATTCCCTAACACTATACACAATAAAATAAACTCAAAATGGATTAGAGACCTAAATGTAAGACTCGACACTATAAAACTCTTAGACGAAAACGTAGGAAGAACACTCTTTGACTTAAATCACAGCAAGATGTTTTCTTTGATCCACCTCCTAGAGTAATGGAAATAAAAACAAAGATAAAAAAATGGGACCCTAATGAAACATAAAAGCCTTTGTACAGCAAAGGAAACCATAAACGAGACGAAAAGACAACCCTCAGAATGGGAGAAAATATGTGCAAATAAGTCAACGGACAAAGATTTATCTCCAAAATATATAAAAAGCTCATGCAGCTCAATATTAAGAAAACAAAGAACCCAATCCAAAAATGGGCAGAAGACCTAAATAGACATTTTTCCAAAGAAGACATAGAGATGGTCAAGAAGCACATGAAAAGCTGCTCAACATCACTAATTATTAGAGAAATGCAAATCAAAACTACAATGAGTTATCACCTCACACCAGTTAGAATGGGCATCATCAGAAAATCTACAAACAACAAATGCTGGAGACGGTGTGGAGAAAAGGGAACCATCTTGTATTTTTTTTTTTAACATCTTTATTGGGGTGTAATTGCTTTACAATGGTGTGTTAGTTTCTGCTTTATAACAAAGTGAATCAGTTATACATATACATATGTTCCCATATCTCTTCCCTCTTGCATCTCCCTCCCTCCCACCCTCTCTATCCCACCCCTCCAGGCAGTCACAAAGCACCGAGCCGATATCCCTGTGCCATGCAGCTGCTTCCCACTAGCTATCTACCTTACTTTTTTTAGTGTGTATATGTCCATGTCTCTCTCTCGCCCTGTCACAGCTCACCCTTCCCCCTCCCCATATCCTCAAGTCTGTTCTCCAGTCGGTCTGTGTCTTTACTCCTGTCTTACCCCTAGGTTCTTCATGACATTTTTTTCTTCTTAAATTCCATATATATGTGTTACCATATGGTATTTGTCTTTTTCTTTCTGACTTACTTCACTCTGTATGACAGACTCTAGGTCTATCCACCTCATTACAAATAGCTCAATTTCGTTTCTTTTTGTGGCTGAGTAATATTCCATTGTATATATGTGCCCCATCTTCTTTATCCATTCATCAGATGATGGACACTTAGGTTGTTTCCATCTCTGGGCTATTGTAAATAGAGCTGCAATGAACATTTTGGTACATGACTCTTTTTGAATTATGGTTTTCTCAGGGTATATGCCCAGTAGTGGGATTGCTGGGTCATATGGTAGTTCTATTTGTAGTTTTTTAAGGAACCTTCATACTGTTCTCCATAGTGGCTGAACCAATTCACATTCCCACCAGCAGTGCAAGAGTGTTCCCTTGTCTCCACACCCTCTCCAGCATTTATTATCTCTAGATTTTTTGATGATGGCCATTCTGACTGGTGTGACATGATATCTCATTGTAGTTTTGATTTGCATTTCTCTAATGATTAGTGATGTTGAGCATTCTTTCATGTGTGTGTTGGAAGTCTGTATATCTTCTTTGGAGAAATGTCTATTTAGGTCTTCTGCCCATTTTTGGATTGGGTTGTTTGTTTTCTTGTTATTTAGTTGCATGAGCTGCTTATAAATTTTGGAGATTAATCCTTTGTCAGTTGCTTCATTTGCAAATATTTTCTCCCATTCTGAGGGTTGTCTTTTGGTCTTGCTTATGGTTTCCTTTGCTGTGCAAAAGCTTTGAAGTTTCATTAGGTCCCATTTGTTTATTTTTGTTTTTATTTCCATTACTCTAGGAGGTGGGTCAGAAAGGATCTTGCTGTGATTTATGTCATAGAGTGTTCTGCCTATGTTTTCCTCTAAGAGTTTGATAGTTTCTGGCCTTACATTTAGGTCTTTAATCCATTTTGAGCTTACTTTTGTGTATGGTGTTAGGGAGTGATCTAATCTCATACTTTTACATGTATCTGTCCAGTTTTCCCAGCACCACTTATTGAAGAGGCTGTCCTTTCTCCATTGTACATTCCTGCCACCTTTATCAAAGACAAGGTGTCCATATGTGCATGGGTTTATCTCTGGGCTTTCTATCCTGTTCCATTGATGTATCTTTCTCTTTATGTGCCAGTACCATACTGTCTTGATTACTGTAGCTTTGTAGTATAGTCTGAAGTCAGGGAGCCTGATTCCTCCAGCTCCTTTTTTCGTTCTCAAGATTGCTTTGGCTATTCGGGGTCTTTTGTGTTTCCATACAAATTGCGAGATTTTTTGTTCTAGTTCTGTGAAAAATGCCAGTGGTAGTTTGATAGGGTTGCATTGAATCTATAGATTGCTTTGGGTAGTAGAGTCATTTTCACAATGTTGATTCTTCCAATCCAAGAACATGGTATATCTCTCCATCTATTTGTATCACCTTTAATTTCTTTCATCAGTGTCTTATAATTTTCTGCATACAGGTCTTTTGTCTCCTTAGGCAGATTTATTCCTAGATATTTTATTCTTTTTGTTGCAATGGTAAATGGGAGTGTTTTCTTGATTTCAATTTCAGATTTTTCATCATTCGTATGTAAGAATGCCAGAGATTTCTGTGCATTAATTTTGTATCCTGCTACTTTACCAAATTCATTGATTAGCTCTAGTAGTTTTCTGGTAGCATCTTTAGGATTCTCTATGTATAGTATCATGTCATCTGCAAACAGTGACAGCTTTACTTCTTCTTTTCTGATTTGGATTTCTTTTATTTCCTTTTCTTCTCTGAATGCTGTGGCTAAAACTTCCAAAACTATGTTGAATAACAGTGGTGAGAGTGGGCAATCTTGTCTTTTTCCTGATCTTAGTGGAAATGCTTTCAGGTTTTCACCATTGAGGACAATGTTGGCTGTGGGCTTGTCATATATGGCCTTCATTATGTCGAGGAAAGTTCCCTCTATGCCTACTTTCTGCAGGGTTTTTATCATAAATTGGTGTTGAATTTTGTCAAAAGTTTTCTCTGCATCTATTGAGATGATCATATGGTTTTTCTCCTTCAATTTATTAATATGGTATATCACATTGATAGATTTTCGTATATTGAAGAATCCTTGCATTCCTGGAATAAACCCCACTTGATCATGGTGTATGATCCTTTTAACGTGCTGTTGGATTCTGTTTGCTAGTATTTTGTTGAGGATTTTTGCATCTATGTTCATCAGTGATATTGGCCTGTAGTTTTCTTTCTTTGTGACATCCTTGTCTGGTTTTGGTATCAAGGTGATGGCGGCCTTGTAGAAGGAATTTGGGAGTGTTCCTCCCTCTGCTATATTTTGGAAGAGTTTGAGAAGGATAGGTGTTAGCTCTTCTCTAAATGTTTGATAGAATTCGCCTGTGAAGCCATCTGGTCCTGGGCTTTTGTTTGTTGGAAGGTTTTTAATCACAGTTTCAATTTCAGTGCTTGTGATTGGTCTGTTCATATTTTCTGTTTCTTCCTGATTCAGTCTTGGCAGGTTGTGCATTTCTAAGAATTTGTCCATTTCTTCCAGATTGTCCATTTTATTGGCATAGAGTTGCTTGTAGTAATCTCTCATGATCTTTTTTTATTTCTGCAGTGTCAGTTGTTACTTCTCCTTTTTCATTTCTAATTCTATTGATTTGAGTCTTCTCCCTTTTTTCTTGATGAGTCTGGCTAGTGGTTTATCTATTTTGTTTATCTTCTCAAAGAACCAGCTTTTAGTTTTATTGATCTTTGCTATTGTTTCCTTCATTTCTTTTTCATTTATTTCTGATCTGATTTTTATGATTTCTTTCCTTCTGCTAGCTTTGGGGTTTCTTTGTTCTTCTTTCTCTAATTGCTTAAGGTGCAAGGTTAGGTTGTTTATTCGAGATGTTTCCTGCTTCTTAAGGTGGGCTTGTATTGCTATAAACTTCCCCCTTAGAACTGCTTTTGCTGCATCCCATAGGTTTTGGATCGTTGTGTCTCCATTGTCATTTGTTTCTAGGTATTTTTTTATTTCCTCTTTGATTTCTTCAATGATCACTTCATTATTAAGTAGTGTATTGTTTAGCCTCCATGTGTTTGTATTTTTTACAGATCTTTTCCTGTAATTGATATCTAGTCTCATGGCGTTGCGGTCGGAAAAGATACTTGATACAACTTCAGTTTTCTTAAATTTACCAAGGCTTGATTTGTGACCCAAGATATGATCTATCCTGGAGAATGTTCCATGAGCACTTGAGAAAAATGTGTATTCTGTTGTTTTTTGGATGGAGTGTCCTATAAATATCAATTAAGTCCATCTTGTTTAATGTATCATTTAAAGCTTGTGTTTCCTTATTGATTTTCATTTTGGATGATCTGTACATGGGTGAAGGTGGGGTGTTTAAGTCCCCTACTATGAATGTGTTACTGTCGATTTCCCCTTTTATGGCTGTTAGTATTTGCCTTATGTATTGTGGTGCACCTATGTTGGGTGCATAAATATTTACAATTGTTATATCTTCTTCTTGGATCGATCCCTTGGTCATTATGTAGTGTCCTTCTTTGTCTCTTCTAATAGTCCTTATTTTAAAGTCTATTTTGTCTGATATGAGAATTGCTACTCCAGCTTTCTTTTGGTTTCCATTTGCATGGAATATCTTTTTCCATCCCCTTACTTTCAGTCTGTATGTGTCTCTAGGTCTGAAGTGGGTCTCTTGTAGACAGCATATATAAGGGTCTCGTTTTTGTATCCATTCAGCCAATCTGTGTCTTTTGGTGGGAGCATTTAGTCCATTTACATTTAAGGTAATTATCGATATTTATGTTCCTATTCCCATTTTCTAAATTGTTTTGGGTTCGTTATTATAGGTCTTTACCTTCTCTTGTGTTTCTTGTCTAGAGAAATTCCTTTAGCATTTGCTGTAAAGCTGGTTTGGTGGTGCTGAACTCTCTCAGCTTTTGCTTGTCTGTAAAGGTTTTAATTTCTCCCTCAAATCTGAATGAGATCCTTGCTGGCTTGAGTAGTCTTGGTTTCAGGTTTTTCTCCTTCATCACTTTCAGTATGTCCTGCCACTCCCTTCTGGCTTGTAGGGTTTCTGCTGAGAGATCAGCTGTTAACCTTATGGGGATTCCTTTATGTGTTATTTGTTGTTTTTCCCTTGCTGCTTTTAATATGCTTTCTTTGTATTTAATTTTTGACAGTTTGATTACTATGTGTCTTGGTGTATTTCTCCTTGGATTTATCCTGTATGGGACTCTCTGTGCTTCCTGGAGTTGATTAACTATTTCCTTTCCCATATTATGGAAGTTTTCAACTATAATCTCTTCAAATATTTTCTCAGTCCCTTTCTTTTTCTCTTCTTCTGTAACCCCTATAATTCGAATGTTGGTGCATTTAATGTTGTCCCAGAGGTCTCTGAGACTGTCCTCAGTTCTTTTCATTCTTTTTTCTTTATTCTTCTCTGCAGTAGTTATTTCCACTATTTTATCTTTCAGGTCACTTATCCTTTCTTTTGCCTCAGTTATTCTGCTATTGATCCCATCTAGAGTACTTTTAATTTCATTTATTGTGTTGTTCATCGTTGCTTATTTCATCTTTATTTCTTCTAGGTCCTTGTTAACTGTTTCTTGCATTTTGTCGATTCTATTTCCAAGATTTTGGATCATCCTTACTATCATTATTCTGAATTGTTTTTCAGGTAGACTGCCTATTTCCTCTTCATTTGTTAGGTCTGGTGGGTTTTTATCTTGCTCTTTCATCTGCTGTGTGTTTTTCTGTCTTCTCATTTTGCTTATCTTACTGTGTTCGGGGTCTCCTTTTTGCAGGCTGCAGGTTCGTAGTTCCTGCTGTTTTTGATGTCTGTCTCCAGTGGCTAAGGTTGGTTCCATGGGTTGTGTAGGCTTCCTGGTGGAGGGGACTACTGCCTGTGTTGTGGCGGATGAGGCTGGATCTTGTCTCTCTAGTGGGCAGGTTCACGTCTGGTGGTGTGTTTTAGGGTGTCTGTGGCCTTATTATGATTTTAGGAAGCCTCTCTGCTAATGGCTGGGGTTGTGTTCCTGTTTTGCTAGTTGTTTGGCATAGGTTGTCCAGCACTGTAGCTTGCTGGTCGTTGAGTGAAGCTGGGTGCTGGTGTTAAGATGGAGGTCTCTGGGAGATTTTCGCTGTTTGATATTATGTGGAGCTGGGAGGTCTATTGTTGACCAGTGTCCTGAAGTTGGCTCTCCTACCTCAGAGGCAGAGCCCTGACTCCTGGCTGGAACACCAAGAGTCTTTCATCCACACGACTCAGAATAAAAGGGAGAAAAAGTAGAGATAATTAGTAGAAGTATGAAGAAAGAAAGAAGGAAAGGAGGGAAGAAAGAAAGAAAGAAAGAAAGAAAGAAAGAAAGAAAGAAAGAGAAAGAAAGAAGGAAGGAAAGAAAGAAAAAAGAAAGAAAGAAGCAAAGAAGGAAAGAAGGCAAGAAGGAAAGAAAGGAGGGAGGGAGGGACGAAGGAAGGAAGGAGGGAAAGAAGGAAAAAAGACAGAAAGAAAGAAGATACAGTAAAATAAAATAAAGTATAATAAAGTTATTGAATTAAAAAAATACTTATTTAGAAAAAAAAAAAGGGACGGATAGAACCTTAGGACAAATGTTGGAAGCAAAGCTATACAGACAAAAATCTTACACAGAAGCATACACATACACCCTCACAAAAAGAGGTAAAGGGGAAAAAATCATAAATCTTGCTCTCAGAGACCACCTCCTCAATTTGGGATGATTCGTTGTCTAAAGGAGGGAAGGAAAGAAAGAAAGAAAAGAAAGAAAGAAAGAAAGAAAGAAAGAAAGAAAGAAAGAAAGAAAGAAAGAAAGAAAGAAAGAAAGAAAGAAAGAAAAGTATAATAAAGTTATTAAAATTAATTATTAAGAAAAAAAATTTAAAAAACCATGGACGGATAGAACCCTAGGGCAAATGGTGGAAGCAAGACTATACAGACAAGATCTCACACAGAAGCATACACATACACATTCACAAAAAGAGGAAAAGGGGAAAAAATCATAAATCTTGCTCTCAAAGTCCGCCTTCTCAATTTGGGATGATTCGTTGCCTGTTCATGTATTCCACAGATGCAGGGTACATCAAGTTGATTGTGGAGCTTTAATCCGCTGCTTCTGAGGTTGCTGGGAGAGATTTCCCTTTCTCTTATTTGTTCTCACAGCTCACAGGGGCTCAGCTTTGGATTTGGCCCTGCCTCTGCATGTAAGTCACTGGAGGGCGTCCGTTTTTTGCTCAGACAGGACGGGGTTAAAGGAGCCGCTGATTCGGGGGCTCTGGCGCACTCAGGCCAGGGGGCAGGGAGGGGCACTGCGTGCGGGGCGGGCCTGCGGCGGCAGAGGCCGGCGTAACGTTGCACCAGCCTGAGGCCCGCTGTGCGTTCTCCCGGGAGAGTTGTCCCTGGATCCCGGGCACCTGGCAGTGGCGGGCTGCACAGGCTCTGCGGAAGAGGGGTGTGGAGAGTGACCTGTGCTCGCGCACAGGTCCCTTGGTGGCGGCAGCAGCAGCCTTAGCATCTCCCGCCCGTCCCTGGGGTCCGTGCTTTTAGCTGCGGCTCACACCCGTCTCTGGGGTCCGTGCTTTTAGCCGTGGCTCGCGCCCGTCTCTGGAGTCCGCGCTTTTAGCCGCGGCTTGCGCCCGTCTCTGGAGTTCCTTTAAGCAGCGCTCTTAAACCCCTCTCCTCACGCACCAAGAAACAAAGAGAGAAGAAAAAGTCTCTTGCCTCTTCGGCAGGTGCAGACTTTCCCCTGGACTCCCTCCCGGCTAGCCGTGGTGCATTAACCCTTTCAGGCTATGTTCAAGCCGCCAACCCCAGTCCTCTCCCTGCGCTCCGTCTGAAACCGAAACCGAGCCTCAGCTCGCAGCCCCGCCCGCCCCGGCGGGTGAGCAGACTAGCCTCTCGGGCTGGTGAGTGCTGGTCGGCACCGATCCTCTGTGCGGGAATCTCCCCTCTTTGTCCTCCGCACCCGTTGCTGTGCACTCCTCCGCGGCTCCGAAGCTCCCCCCTCCGCCTCCCGCAGTCTCCGCCCGTGAAGGGGCTTCCTAGTGTGTGGAAACTTTTCCTCCTTCACAGCTCCCTCCCACTGGTGCAGGTGCCGTCCCTATTCTTTTGTCTCTGTTTTTTCTTTTTTTCTTTTGCCCTACCCAGGTAAGTGGGGAGTTTCTTGCCTTTTGGGAGGTCTGAGGTCTTCTGCCAGCGTCCAGTAGGTGTTCTGTAGGAGTTGTTCCACGTGTAGATGTATTTCTGGTGTATCTGTGGGGAGGAAGGTGATCTCCGCGTCTTATTCTTCCGCCATCTTCAAGGTCCCCCCAACCCTCTTGTATTGTTGGTGGAATGTAAATTGATACAGCCACTATGGAGAACAGTATGGATGTTCCTTAAAGATCTAAAAATAGAATTACCATATGACCCAGCAATCCCACTACTGGGCATATACCCAGAGAAAACCCTAGTCCGAAAAGACACATGCACCCCAATGTTCATTGCAGCACTATTTACAATAGGCAGGTCATGGAAGCAACCTAAATGCCCATCGACAGATGAATGGATAAAGAAGATGTGGTACATATATACAATGGAATATTACTCAGCCATAAAAATGAACGAAATTGGGTCATTTGTTGAGATGTGGATGGATCTAGAGACTGTAATACAGAGTGAAATAAGTCAGAAAGAGAAAAACAAATATTGTATATTAACGCATATATGTGGAACCTAGAAAAATGGTACAGATGAACCAGTTTGCAGGGCAGAAATTGAAACAAACGTATGGACACCAAGTGGGGAAGTGGTGGTGGGGTGGTGGTGGTGGTGTGCTGAAATGGCTGATTGGGATTGACATGTATACACTGATGTGTATAAAATTGATGACTAATAAGAACATGCTGTATAAAAAAATAAATAAAATTAAATTAAAAAAGTGTTCAATTTTCACTTTTTCGAAATATGCAAATCAGAAGTTCAGCTGATATTTTCATTCCAATATAGTTAAAACTTCCTCTGTTTGAGCCACCTAATGCTTTCCTCTGTTTGTGAGTGTGTGTGTGTGAGATGTATGTATGTATTAATTCCTAGCAGGTATTAAGTGGTAGATTTATGATGGAAACCAGGCAATCTGATGATTTTGGGGTTTGTGTTATAAGGCATCAAAATGTACTAACTCTTTGTAGAAAGTATATGAACATAGATTGGAAAATAGTTTGAATCCAAATGAATGTGACCCATTCGTCCTACAATAATGTAAAACTAAGAAATTTGGCATAGGCCAGATGGGAGTTTAAAATCCTGAATTTTAATATATATGAATTTGGGCAATTCATTCAACATCTTTGGGTTTCACCTTCAAAACCTGCAATTTGGGAAGAGGAATACCTAATTTATAATTTTATTATTATAAAGACAATTTAGATGTAGTGTCTGCCATAGAGCAGGGGCTCAATAAGTGGCTCTTATATTTATTTCCCTAGTCCATCCCAACACGTGTTCACTAATTTACTTTGAATGCTTACCCTGCTTTTATACTTTTTTTTTTTTTTTTTTTGCCATACGCGGGGCTCTCACTGTCGTGGCCTCTCCCATTGCAGAGCACAGGCTCCAGACGCGCAGGCTCAGTGGCCATGGCTCACGGGCCCAGCCGCTCCGTGGCATGTGGGATCTTCCCAGACCGGGGCACGAACCTGTGTCCCCTGTGTCGGCCGGTGAACTCTCAACCACTGTGCCACCAGGGAAGCCCCTGTTTTATGCTTTTATTTTGTTATGTTACCATGTTAGATTAAATTTTTATTTTTAATCTCTTGTTTAGTGTTGCATTGATTTCACTTCTCATCTATGAAGATTAAACCTACATGGAGTTTAAGGAAACAATTCCACTTACAATAGCATAATAAAGACTAAAATACTTAGCGATAAATGTGACCAAGCAGGTAAAATTCCAAGCAGGTACAACAGGTACAACAGGTACCAAGCAGGTACAACAAAAGCTATAAAACATTCATGAAGGAAATGAAAGAATACACAAATAAATGGAAAGAAATCCTGTGTTCATGTATTAGTTGACAATACTATTGGAATTTTCATACTACCAAAAGAGATCTAAAGACTCAATTCTAACCCCATTAAAGGAATTTTTTTAAGAAAATAGAAAAAACAATTCTAAAATTCATATGGAAACACAAAAGACTCAGAATAGCCAAAGCAATCCTGAGAAAGAAGAGTAAAGCTGGATGTATCGCAAGTTCCAAACTGTAGACCAATGGAAAAGTATAGAGAACCCAGAATTAAACCCACATATATAACATTACAATAAGCTGAACTTTTACAAGTGTCCCTAGAATGAACAGTGGGGAAAAGATAGTCTTTTTAACAAATAGTGTGGGAGAATTGGATATCCACTTGCAAAAGAATGAAATTGGAGCTCTACCTTACCATACACAAAAATAAACTCTAAATGGATAAAGACATAAAGGTTAGACCTGAAACTGTAAAGTTCTTAAAAGAAAACATTAGAGTAAAACCTCCTTAACATTGGTCTTGGCAATGATTCCTTGTATATGACCAAAACACAAGCAACAAGAGCAAAATTAGACAAGTGGGATTATATCAAATTAAAAACTTCTGCACAACAAAGGAAACCATCAGAATTAAAAGGCAACCAAAAGAATGGGAGAAAGCATTTGCAAACTATACACCAGATAAAGGGTTGATTTCCAAAATTTATAAGGAACTCTTACAGCTTAATGGCAACAAAATAAAACAAAACACAATAAAAATAACAACTAAAAATGGACAAAGGACTTGAGCAGCTATTTTTCCAAAGAAGATATACTAATGGCTAATAGGTATATAAAAAGATGTTTAACATCATTAATTATCAGGAAAATACAAATCAAAACCATAATGAGATACCACCTCAAATCTGTTAGGATGACTATTATTAAAATAATAAAAGATAACACACACATGTTGCCTAGATTGTGGAGAAACTGAAATCCTTGTATTCTGTTGATGGGAATGTAATTTGGTGCAGCAACTATGGGAAACAGTATGGAGGTACCTTAAGAAAATAAAAATAAAACTACCATATGATCAGCAATACCACTTCTGAGTATATATCCAAAAGAATTGAGGTCAGGATAATGAAGCATTATGTGCACTGCCACATTCATTGCAGCATTATTTACAATAACCAACATATAGAAACAACTCAAGTGTCCATTGACGGATGAATGGATAAAGATAATGTGATATATAGATACAATGGAATATTTTTCAATCATGAGAAAGAAGGAAATCCTGCTGTTTGTAACAACAGAGATGAACCTTGAGGACATTATGCTAAGTGAAATAAGCCAGTCACAGAAGGACAAATACTGCATGATTCCACTTATACGAGGTATCTAAAATAGTTAAACTCATAGAAGAAGAGAATACAATAGTTGTTGCTTAGGGCTAGGAGGTGGGGAAAATGGAGAGTTGTTTAATGGATGCAAAGTTTCATCTTTGCTAGATAAAGAAGTTCTAGCAATTTTCTGTACAACATATTGCCTAGAGTTAAAAATATAGTATTTTGCACTTCAGAATTGAATAGGATAGATCTCATATTAAGTGTACTTACTACACAAAACAAAAACAAAGGTATACAAGGAAACTTTGGGAGGTTTGGGAGACATATATATATATATCTCCAAAGATATATATATATATTTCCTGAATTGAACTGATAGTATCATAGGTGCTTGTATATGTCCAAATTCATAAAATTGTGCACATTAAATATGTGCAGTCCTTTGTATACCTATTATACCTCAATAAAGTTGTTAAAAAACTAAATAGAATTAAATATATTTATTTTAAACTCACATGTATCCAAGTTAAATTCTTATGGTTTAAGAGGGTGAATTAAGTTTTTTGTACTTCCCTAAGTGTCCTGCATGAGGACAAAATCTGGCTCTAGGGGTAGGATAATCTAATTCTACTGTGGTCTCATTTTTATAGACTTTTCAAGCTAGAAAAGAAGCATGCCCTTTAGAAGCTTCTTGTTATTTTTACCCAGAAATGTTCTAAATAGCTTCTTACATAGAACACACTTTATGATGAGAGCTCTGCAACAGCAGTGGAAGAAGTGAGAGGAATGGGATATGCTTCCCACCCTCAAGGCTCCCACAGATGACCATGACAACAAGATAAATGCTATATAGAAGCATTCTCTGAAGGAAGTCACACTCTACAGCTCTGTCCTGCTCCCTGGTCAAGAATTCCATAGTAATCATAAAAGCAATGACCGGCATTTGGGTAGGCTTTTACAGTTGATATATTGCTTCTTTATGCAATGTTTTTTTCTCCTGATAATTGTCCAATGAGCAACATAGGAATAAGCATTCTCATTTCTGAGATTCACAGAAATTACTTAAGGTTCTCAGAGTCACAGGCTAATAAATGATTGAGCTGGGATAGATGCTGTATATTCAGACTCACTTGTAATATCTACTGAACCAGTCAGCTACCAATTGTTATTCTCTATGTCAGGCATCTCATTCTGTGTTCTCCACGGGAGATGCTTAATTGGAAAGTGCAATATATATATTCAGTCTGAAAAGGGTTTCGTTCTTCTCATAGTAGATGAGTTTTAACAGAATAGCCAATGCCTTAAGTCAAGAGAAAAGAAATCTGGATTTTTATATTGGTAAATCATAGAGGTAGTATGAGAAAGGGAGACTTTTTGGCTATTTTTTCATTCATCTTAATTTGTGAACCACCTAGTTGATTGTCATCTATGCACCTATAATTGTCACAGTTACTAAAACTTGTATCAGAAAGATGAGGGTTTCTGTGAGAAGAATGATTTTTTTCTACTTAGGTGTGGAGTGAAATGTTGCTGTGATACATACAGAACACTGCTAATATGCAGAGAAAACTACATCCAAAATTTTGTCTTGAGTTTCACCCTTGGAACCATAATACTCAGTTAGTAAAATCACTATGCATTTCCCAGCTGGGAGAGAAGATCCAACTCCTATAAGTTTTCTTTATGTGCAATCTAATTTTTTTTTTTTAGTCCAGAATGATATTATCTTTCAAGGTAAGAAATTCCTCCAGAAATATCTTAGAAGCTCCCAGTGGATTAAAGTTTGGAAATAATGACGTTATGTTCAAAGGGCTGGCTTCAGGCCAAATTGCATGTATTCATCTCAATGTGCACTACATCATTAAATATTTCTTTCAATATTTTTCATCAGTAGATTTAAAAGGAAACATTAGGGTTATGAATCAGCTAAATCCTATCTGCGCTTTCCTCCTGGTGGTGATTAAACATTTATATTTTGTGGAGATACCACTACCATTCATTTAGAGGATGCCAATTACATCAAACCATATTCACTCCAGATAAATCTAACTAGAGATGAAATGTATTCTTTTCATCCAACTGTTTCTATATTGCTGTGTTTGTCTTCTTTCTCTGATTACCCTAAAATTTTCTTCTGTTTTCTTCACACGGGAGATAACAATCATGTATAGTGTTCTTTCTTCATGTATACATGGTGTGGCTGGTTTTCTTCTAGTGCTTCTTTATTGTCTTAAGTTTCTCCTAATTTATTTTAATTTTCCTGAAAAACCTAATAATAGAATTCAAATCCAGTTGGTACTGAAGTGTTAGAGAAATAGAATTTTCTTCCACAGGCCCAAATATTAGTCACAGGCTTAATGGTTGGAAGATTTATAAAGGTGATGATATTCATGTATAATCATCACTTATCAAAAGCAATTTATACTTTCATATATATTATCACTTAACTCATATATATTATTGACTTCTGTTAAGGTAGGAAGAAAAGATGGTATTTTATAAGTTAAGAGATTTAATGCATTATAAATGAAGGGTTCAAATTATGTGAAAAGACGGGATGGAAAGCGTGTAAATGCTATGCCTGAGATTGGACAGATAGGAAATTGCCAAGCCAAACCTTCACTCATATCTTTGTGGTTTCAGATTGTGTAGTATTTCTACCACATATTGTTGTTTTACTTCTGCATAAAGAAGTCTCTTTTTAAATAAATGGGTAAGACAATGTAATCTACTGCATAGAGGTAAGGCATTTCTTGCTCCTTGGTGTTCATGCAATGGCTGGCTATTTTCTGGATGTGTTGGCACATTCTGCAAGGCAGGTTGGCACTAGAAGCCATATTATTTCCTACCATAACATTGGACAATAGGAAAGGGTAACCATTTTTGCCAGATTTTCTTTTTTTTTTTTTCTAGATATCTGGCACAATAGCTTCCTTTCTCACAACTTTTGTCCCAAACATGGTTTATAATTGTGTTTTCTGCTATTTGTTCAAGGCACACCTCACATTTGGGTAAAAGTGACCTTTGGTATTTTGCCTAAACACTTAATCATGTTGCTTATGTGAGTAGGGTCTAATTTCTGGATCTATATCTCAAAGCCCACCTTGGAGAAAGTGAGCTTCTAGACACTTTGCAACATTGACTGGCCCATGTATCTATAATAAAGAAAAGTGAAGCAATGCACAGGAAATGAGAGAATTTTTATTCATTTCTAAAGCTTCTATAAACATGATCTATGACTTTACAGTGCAAGGCATTCCAAAAACAAATGCTAATTTACATGAGTCTTTTATTATTTATTGGATTTTTTCTTTGACTTTATTTGATCTTTGCACTTTGTTCTACTCATTATAAGAACTGAAATCCTCTGTCTTTTTTTCCTTTTCAGTAAACATCATAAATAATTCAAAACATCTCAATACCAGTTAGGCATATTGGGGAAAAAGAAAGTGGTGCCCCTTTCCATTTTACTTGCTCTTTAGGTCACATGGGTGGGTCATCCAAGAGGGATGAGTTAGCTTTTAATTTAGTAAGATTTTATCCACGTCATAATACTTTTTTTTTTCCCATTTACATGTTGAAAATAAAATCATAAGAACAAAAAGGAAAATACAATAGGCCACACAAGAGAGTTATAAGGAGACATAGAATCAAATTATTTAAATAACACTATATAAAAGAATTAAATATGACTGAAAATAAATCCATTATAATAGTTAGATCAAACTAACATTTTTTTTAAAGTCAGGAGTCAAAAATAAATATATAGTATAGTACACAATAAATCCAACATTGCATTTTTTTGTAAGTCATTCACTCATTCATGTAAAATATTTATGGAATGTGAATCTACATCAAGTAACATGTTAGCATTCAGAATTCAGAATAATAGAACATGATTCCTGCCCCTAAAGACTTTACTATTAATCATTAGAGTAATTTGTGTACAGATAATAGAACTGGGTAAGGATTGTAAGGGAGATGTAAATAAATGACTCTACAAAATTAAAAAAAAAAAAACAAGAAAGAGCTCATCTCATTAAAGGTATTAGGGAAGGTTTCCTGGGGAAGAAGTCATTGCAGTACAGTGTGGAAGAATGAAGACATATGCACCAAGGAGACAGATGTTTCTGATCATTCCTTGGAGCATCACCAGGCTGGTATGCCAATGTCAAGGCTGTGAGCTCTGCTTGGTGAATGTATTCACCAAGATTGCAAATGTTAGGGAAAGTAACTGCACTGTATGTAAGTCATACCAAGTTAGCTTGAAAAGGTATAAACATTGTCAGATCTAAGAAACAAATGGACTTTGATTACAAATGGACTTTGGAGGAAGACAAAAGTAGACTTTGCAATATTTAGATAAAGAATCTAAGAGCAAAGATGTTTTGTCATTAACATAGCTGAGATACCCAAAGTTTCTGCTTATTGCTTGCTGGCCGTGAAATGACTTAGTAGGATGGTCTTACTTAATTTGCATAGGGTAGATAATACTTTAGAAATGCAAAACATTCAAATTAATTTCCTGAGACTTCCCTGGTGACACAGTGGTTAAGAATCTGCCTGCCAATGAAGGGGACACGGGTTCAATCCCTGGTCCAGGAAGATCGAACATGCCACCAGGCAACTAAGCCTGCACACCACAACTACTGAAGCCTGTATGCCTAGAGCCCATGCTCTGCAACAAGAGAACCCACCGAAATGAGAAACCCACACACCTCAATGAAGAGTAGCCCCCACTAACCACAAATTGAGAAAGCCCATGCACAGCAACGAAGACCCAACATAGCCAAATATAAATTAATTAATTAATTTCCAGTAATGCACGTAGTACTGTGATAGGTGTGTGTACACACCGCATCTCCTTTCCTTATTTGCATGACAGTTCCCTGTTGACATTTACATTTGCCAAAATGAAACCCTTGAAGTTATTGCAACCCCTTACCATTCACCACTGTATTCTTCTGCAAGAATGACTTCAAACCAGCTTTCTTCATCCATTGTTGAGAAGTACAACTGGAAAATAAAAGAAGAAAAAGAAAGGTAAATGCAGTTAGAATTTGAACACTATGATTCTCACCTTAGAACAATTCACTGCCTGTCATGAGAAAGGCTGAAATCAGTTAAAACAAATGTTGACCAAGTACCTATTAGTTGATATATAAAGGGATGGTTACATTAAGATTGTGAAATCTGATGGTCTTTGTCCTCCTGGAAGCTCATCACAAAGATTCTGCAGGGATTGACCCCCAAGAAAATGAAGAGAAAAGGGTAAACAAAGACGTAGATGAGAAGGAAAGATTTCATCAAGTTTCAGAATTCATAAGAACTAACATACTAGAGACAAAACCTGGAGTTGCAATGCTGAGACTTGTATGGTCTGAAGTATTTTCACACATATTATTTTTTATTGCAGTCTCATTTAAAGATTCAGGGATGCATCAATGGATACCTTTGCATATGTAAATGGAGCTCTCTTCTTTTATTGATATAGTTATATTGTCATCAATGATTCAAGCAAATAATTACTAAGCATCAACCATACGCCTGAATGGGTTCTATATGTATGGGTAATATGGTGGAGATAGGTTCTACTCTATGGAATTATGATTGTGGAGAATACAAATACTGAACAAGGGGTACCAGTGAGGTGTGTATTATGAAAAGGAAATGCAGTATAGAAAGGAATAGCATTTTATTTTATTTTATTTTTAACATTGTTATTGGAGTATAATTGCTTTACAATTGTGTGCTAGTTTCTACTGTAAAACAAAGTGAATCAGCTACACATATACATATATCCCCATATTTCCTCCCTCTTGCATCTCCCTCCCAACCTCCCTATCCCACCCCTCTAGGTGGACACAAAGCACTGAGCTGATATCCTTGTGCTATGTGGCTGCTTCCCACTAGCTATCTATTTTACATTTGGTAGTGAATATATGTCCATGCCATTCTCACACTGTCCCAGCTTACACTTCCCCCTCCCCATGTCCTCAAGTCAATTCTCTATGTCTATGTCTTTATTCCAGTCCTGGCCCTAGGTTCTTAAAGATCACTTTTTTTTTTATATTCCATATATATATATTAGCATACAGTATTTGTTTTTCTCTTTCTGACTTACTTCACTCTGTATGACAGTCTCTAGGTCCATCCACCTCACTACAAATAACTCAATTTCGTTTCTTTTTATGGCTGAGTAATATTCCATTGTACATATGTGCCACACCTTCTTTATCCATTCATATGTTGATGGACACTTAGGTTGCTACCATGTCTTGGCCATTGTAAATAGAGATGCAATGAGCAATGTGGTACATGACTCTTTTCGAATTATGGTTTTTCTCAATGTTTATGCCCATTAGTGGGATTGCTGGGTCGTATGGTAGTTCTATTTGTAGTTTTTAAAGGAACCTCCATACTGTTCTCCACAGTAGCTGGATCAATTTACATTCTCACCAACAGTGCAAGAGGGTTCCCTTTTCTCCACACCCTCTTCAGCATTTATTGTTTGTAGATTTTTTGATGATGGCCATTCTGACTGACATGAGGTGATACCTCATTGTAGTTTTGATTTGCATTTCTCTAATGATTATTAATGTTGAGCATCCTTTCGTGTGTTTGTTAGCAATCTGCATATCTTCTTTGGAGAAATGGCTATTTCTGTCTTCTGCCCATTTTTGGATTGGGTTGTTGTTTTTTTTTTTTTTGATATTGAGCTACATGAGCTGCTTGTATAATTTGGAGGTGAATCCTTTGTCAATTGCTTCATTTGCAAATATTTTTTCCCATTCTGAGGGTTGACTTTTCAATTTGTTTATGGTTTCCTTTGCTATGCAAAAGCTTTAAAGTTTCATTAGGTCTCATTTGTTTATTTTTGTTTTTCTTCCATTTCTCTAGGAGGTGGGTCAGAAAGGATCTTACTATGATTTACGTCATAGAGTGTTCTGCTTATGTTTTCTTCTAAGCGTTTTATAATGTCTGGCCTTACATTTATGTCTTTAATCCATTTTGAGCTTATTTTTGTGTATGGTGTTAGGGAGTGTTCTAATTTCATTCTTTTACAAGTAGCTGTCCAGTTTTCCCAGCATCATTTACTGAAGAGGCTGTCTTTTCTCCATTGTATATTCCTGCCTCCTTTACCAAAGATAAGGTGACCATATGTGTGAGGATTAATGTCTGGCCTTTCTATCCTGTTCCACTGATCTATATTTCTGTTTTTGTGCCAGTACCATACTGTCTTGATTACTGTAGCTTTGTAATATAGTTTGAAGTCAGGGAGACTGATTCCTCCAGCTCCATTTATCTTTCTCAAGATTGCTTTAGCTATTCGGGGTCTTTTGTGTTTCAATACAAATTGCAAAATTTTTGTTCTAGTTCTGTGAAAAATGCCATTGGTAATCTGATAGAGATTGCCTTGAATCTGTAGATTGCTTTGAGTAATATAGTCTTTTTCACAATGTTGATTCTTCCAATCCAAGAACATGGTATATTCCTCCATCTGTTTGTATCATTTTTAATTTCTTTCATCAGTGTCATAGTTTTCTGCATACAAGTCTTTTGTCTCCTTAGGTAGGTTTATTCTAGGTATTGTATTCTTTTTGTTGCAATAGTAAATGAGAGTGTTTTCTTAATTTCTCTTTCAGATTTTTTCATCATTAATGTATGGGAATGTAAGAGATTTCTGTGCATTAATTTTGTATCCTGCTACTTTACCCAATTCATTGATTAGCTCTAGCAGTTTTCTGGTAGCATTTTTAGGATTCTCTGTTTAGTATCATGTCATCTGCAAACAGTGACAGCTTTATTTATTCTTTTCCAATTTGGATACCTTTTATTTCTTTTTCTTCTCTGATTGCTGTGACTAAAAGTTTCAAAACTACATTGAATAATAGTGGTGATAGTGGGCAACCTTGTATTATTTCTGATTTTAGAGGAAATAGTTTCAATTTTTCACCATTGAGAACAATGTTGGCTGTGGGTTTGTCATATATGTCCTTTATTATGTTGTGGTAAGTTCCCTCTATGCCTAATTTCTTGAGAGTTTTTATCATAAATGGGTGTTGAATTTTGTTGAAAGCTTTTTCTGCATCTATTGAGATGATTATATGGTTTTTCTCCTTCAATTTGTTAATATGGTGTATCACATTAATTGATTTGCGTATATTGAAGAATCCTTGCCTTCCTGCGATAAAACCCACTCGATCATGGTGTATGATCCTTTAATGTGCTGTTGGGTTCTCTTTGCTAGTAATTTGTTGAGGATATTTACATCTATATTCATCAGTGATATTGGCCTGCAGTTTTCTTTTTTTGTGACATCTTTGTTTAGTTTTGGTATCAGGTGATAGTGGCCTTATTGAATGAGTTGGGAGTGTCCCTCCTTCTGCTATATTTTGGAAGAGTTTGAGAAGCATATATGTTAGCTCTTCTCTAAATGTTTCATAGAATTTGCCTCTGAAGCCATCTGGTCCTGGGCTTTTGTTTGGTGGAAGATTTTTAATCAGAGTTTCAATTTCAGTGCTTGTGATTGGTCTGTTCATATTTTCTATTTCTTCCTGGTTCAGTCTCAGAAGATTGTTCTTTTGTAAGAATTTGTCCATTTCTTCCAGGTTGTCCTTTTTATTGGCATACAGTTGCTTGTAGTAATCTCTCATGATCCTTTGTATTTTTGCAGTGTCAGCTTTGACTTCTCCTTTTTCATTCCTAATTCTGTTGATATGAGTCTTCTTCCTTTTTTTCTTGATGAGTCTGGTGAATTGTTTATCAATTTTGTTTATCTTCCCAAAGAACCATCTTTTAGTTTTATTGATTTTTGCTATTGTTTCCTTCATTTCTCTTTCATTTATTTCTGATCTGGTCTTTATGATTTCTTTCCTTCTACTAACTTTGGGGACTTTTGTTCTTTCTCTAATTGCTTTAGTTGGAAGTTAGATTGTTTATTTGAGATGATTCTCGTTTCTTTAGTAGGACTGTATTGGTATAAACTTCCCTTTTAGAACTGTTCCCATAGGTTTTGGGTCATTGTGTTTTCATTGTCATTTGTTTCTAGGTATTTTCTTATTTCCTCTTTCATTTCTTCAGTGATCTCTCAGTTATTTATTACTGTATTGTTTAGCCTCCATGTGTTTGTACAGTTTACAGATTTTTTCCTGTAATTGATATCTAGTCTCATAGCACTATGGTCAGAAAATATACTTGATACAATTCCAATTTTCTTAAATTTACCAAGGCCTGACTTGTGACCCAAGATATAGTCATTCCTGGAGAATATTCCATGAACACTTAATAAGAGAGTATATTCTGTTTTTGGTTGGAGTATCCTATAAATATCAATTAAGTCCATCTTGTTTAATGTACCAATTAAAGCTTGTGTTTCCTTATTTATTCTCATTTGGGGTTATCTCTCTGTTGGTGAAAGTGGGGTGTTAAGTCCCCTATTATGATTGTGTTACTGTCAATTTCCCCTTTTATAGCTGTTAGTATTTTCCTTATGTATTGAAGTGCTCCTATGTTGGGTGCATACTTATTTACAATTCTTATATCATCTTCTTGGATTGATCCCTTGATCATTATGTAGTGTCCTTCCTTGTCTCTTGTAATAGACTATTTTAAAGTCTATTTTGTCTGATATGAGAATTCCTATTCCAGGTTTCTTTTGATTTCCATTTGCATGGAATATCTTTTTCCATCCCCTCACTTTCCATCTGTATGTGTCCCTAGGTCTGAATTGCATCTCCTGTAGACAACATATATACGAGTCTTGTTTTTGTTTTCATTTAGGCAGTCTGTGTCTTTTGGTTGAAGCATTTATTACATTTACATTTAAGGTAGTTATTGTAGGTATGTTCTTATTACTATTTTCTTAATTATTTTGGGGTTGTTATTGTAGGTCTTTTCCTTCTCTTATTGTAGGTCTTTTCTTTCTCTTGTGTTTCTTGCCTAAAGAAGTTCCTTTAGCATTTGTTGTAAAGCTGATAGGGTAGTGCTGAATTCTCTTAGCTTTTGCTTTTCTGTAAAGTTTTTAATTTTTCCACCAAATCTTAATGAGATCTTTGCTGGGTAGAGTAGTCTTGGTTGTAAGTTTTTCCTTTTCATTACTTTAAATATGTCTCACCACTCCTTTATGGCTTGCAGAGTTTCTGTTGAAAGATCAGCTCTTAACCTTATGGGGATTCCCATGTATGTTATTTGTTGCTTTTCCCTTGTTGCTTTTAGTATTTTTTCTTTGTATTTAATTTTTGATGGTTTGATTAATATGTGTCTTGTCATGTTTCTCTTTGGATTTATCCTGTATGGGACTCTCTGGGCTTCCTGAATTTGACTAAATATTCCCTTTCCCATATTAGGGAAGTTTTCAACTATAATCTGTTCAAATATTTTCTCAGTCCCTTTCTTTTTCTCTTCTTCTTCTGGGACCCATATAATTCGAATGTTGATGCATTTAGTGTTGTCTCAGAAGTCTCTGAGACTGTTCTCAATTCTTTTCATTCTTTTTTCTTTATTCAGCTCTGTGGTAATTATTTTCACTATTTTATAATCCAGATCACTTATTCATTATTCTGCCACAGTTAATCTGCTACTGATTCCTTCTAGAGAATTTTTAATTTCATTTATTATGTTGTTCATCACTGTTTGTTTGCTCTTTAGTTCTTCTAAGTTCTTGTTTAACACTTCTTCTATTTTTCCAAGATTTTGTATCATCTTTACTGTCATTACTCTGAATTCTTTTTCAGGTAGTCTGCCTATTTCTTCTTCATTCATTTGGTCTGGTGGGCTTTTACCTTGCTCCTTCATTTTCTGTGTGTTTCTCTGTCTTCTCATTTTGCTTAACTTACTGTGATTTTGATCTCCTTTTCAAAGGCTGCAGTTTCATAGTTCCCTTTGCTTTTGGTGTCTGACCCCAGTGGGTAAGGTGTTTTCAGTGGGTTGTATAGGCTTCCTGGTTGAGGAGACTGGTTTCTGTGTTCTGTTTGATGAGGCTGAATCTTTTCTTTCTGGTGGGTAAAGTCACATCCGGTGGTGTGTTTTGGGGTGTCTGTTAGCTTATTATGATTTTATGCAGCCTCTCTCCTAAAGGGTGGAGTTTTGCTACTGTCTTGCTAGTTGTTTGGCATAGGGTGTCCAGCACTGTAGCTCTCTGGTTGTTGAGTGGAGCTGGGTCTTAGCATTGAGATGGAGAGCTCTGGGAGAGCTCTCCCATGGAACTGGGAGGTCTCTGGTAGACCAATGTCCTGAACTTGACTCTCCCACTCAAAGGCTCAGGTCTGACACTTGGTCGGAGCACCAAGACCCTGTCAGCCACACGGTACTCCTGTGATTCTGGACCAGGGAGTTAACTTCTCTGTGCCTCAGATTTCCTTTCATGCAGCACCTCCTTGGCCTAGAGGCCCAGTCAGGTGTGAGGGAAGGGCTGTCTCTCATAGGCTCAGGAATAGCAGTGTAGATGGGTATAATCTAGTCTGACACTGGGAACCTTGTGATTTTCCTCAACTCTGCCAAAAATAATTATGTATACTGCAGAGAAACTTTACATTGAACATCTTGGCTTTGTAGAGAAAGGGCTTCAAGTACTTCATTTGTTTAAATCTATCCACATTTTTCTACATTTCCAGATCCACATTTTGCTTCTTAATTACCACTATTTAAATGGCCTTTCAAGATCGGCTGTAAATTAAAATTGATCCACTGTCAGCAATATCCGACAGTTGGCAGCAGACTATTGATACAGATGAAATTCCAGTTGCGTAGTGTCTTTCTGAGAAGTCAGAAATGTAATGAAATGAGCCGACTCTGCAGCTTGGCACAAAAGACAAAATGTGATTTTCTCCAGTGGCAGAACTTAAATATAAATAACAAGCCACGTTTGGAAAATGCAAATAAATGTGTATGAAAAAAGAACCAGAGTTTATATCTTTATACCCTTCATGAATGCTTATGTAATCTTTTTCTCTTATCTGACGAACAGTCCTCCTTTTGAAATAAAGCTTAAGAGTATATTGACAAGAACATACACTTCAGAGTTACATCTGAACTGAATATTTTTTAATTTACAAGTTGTGTGATTTAGAGAAAAGGCCAAAAACATCAGGCCTCAGTTTACTTATCTACCAAATGTAAGTTAATAAGTCCCCTATAGTTATGAAAATTGAATGAGAAAATACAGGGAATACCCACAGAATATTCAATGTGGTGCCTACTACAATAAAAAGGAATGTCAAGGAAGATAATGTAGTAATACAGAAGGTTGTGGTCAAAGGCCCTAGGTTATTTCTAGAAAGCTAAGTCTGAATGTATTTATTCTGAGATGCTCTCCTTCAGCCTCAGATTTTGATGACAGCTGAGCTGAGATAACTAAATGTTGCCAAGAAGTACCTTATCACCACACACAAACAACCACACACACGCACACACAAACAATTTATAGTAAGGCCAGATCTTTGGCCTTTGCTCTTGGGATTAGTTCATAGTAGATGGATCCAACAAGTCCTTTCTGGGATTTTCCACAGTGGTTGTGAGCAAATCTAAGGTAAGATCTGAGATAGGAATTAGAATTTTAAAACATAATCATTAAGTTACTCACTCTTGCTTCCCCTTTGGAAGAGGTGGTAGATTTCCACTTTGGTCCTCTGTGAATTGTGCAGAGTCATCCAGAAATGTTACACATCCCTCATAAAAATGCCTTGGACCTTGCAGAAACATGGATGGGAGAACTAACTCTGCCTTGCTGGAGAAGAGCATGCTAAAGTTTCTGTTTTTTTCCTGCTTTTCCTAAGAGACACCTCAATCTTAATTCTCCAGCAACAAGCATTCTATCTTTGAAAAAAATAAGCTACTACTCCTTTTTACAGTCCATGCATGTGCATGAAATATTTTTGTGTTTGGGGATATTTGGTTTGATTTCTCTTTATCATTCAGATTTTTGCTTAAATATCACATTTCAGAGTGGACTTACCTTATCACATCGAAAGAACCTATACTCTCTCCTAAGTATCTCATTTTATTCTATTTCCACTTTTTTTTTCTCCTATTGCTTGTCACTAACTGAAATTATATTATTCATTTATTAAATTATTGATTCCCTCCTTCTTTATTAGAGTGCATGGTCTTTAAGTGTAGGGACTGGTCTTTTTTCCTCATGACTAAATCCCATTGTTACCGAGTCCAAGCTTGCTTTCCTTGCTGCAGGACAGGCCAATAAATCAGGAGATGAGGTGTTCAGGTAAGGATCATAGCTTTATTCAGAAATCCACCATACCAAAAAGATGGCAGACTAATGTCTCCAAAACACTATCTTATCGGGGTCTGGATGCCAGTTTCTTTTATAGAATAGAGAGGCGGAGGAGGTGAGGAAGTAAAATAAAAACGCCATAAGTCTTGCAAATATCTCCTGGAATGGCTAACCTCAGGTGTTAAGTAAGTGTTAATTTCTTCTTTCTTGCAGCCATTCATAGGTGGACAGGGTCAGGATGTTTCACTGAACAAAGGCACTTTGGTTTAACAGTCAGGCAGATGGGCAGTGTTCCCCTACCAGGCCATTATGTATAGATAGTATCCTTTTAGTGAACAAAACAATGGGAAGCAAAGGTTAAAGGAAAGAAACAGATCTAACATAGAGTCAGGATTGGCTCTTCCCTGTTACACTATCACACAGGATGGTGCCCAGCACATAACCAGTCTTCAATAAATATTCATAATTATGGCAGGATATATCATACCCATCTTGGGACCTCATGGCTAAAAATTCAATGAGGTCCATTTTCAGCTAGGAACTTCAATCTTCTTGAAGCTTGGCCATGTCTATGGATTTCACTATTTCCATCAGCTTTCAGATTAGTTTCCTGACTCTGGGATAGTTCAAGAAGGGGTGAAGAAATAGATTTGTGTATTGTTCCAGACTTAAGTATATATTATTTCTATTGGCAGCAGCCTAAATCTGAAACTCTTATGGATTAGATTTTTTTTGTATCACATGATCAGAAGCAGTATGGCTGTAGAAAAAGATCCAAAGAGGCCATCCAGAAAGGCCTGATATGTAGTAAAGGAAGGCAGAGGATAAAGGTCAGAAATTGAGAATTAGAGTGCTACTGAAGTCCTATACAAATCATCATAAAGGGGAAAAAGATTAATGGCAGGAAAAGGAAGTAAGAGTGCATTGATTTGGAGTCAGTGTTGTTATGTTATTAAATTTAATCGTTAATATAAGAAGAATGTTCATTTTCTTTCATTCTTTCAGTCTTTCTGATAAGAATATGATAGAAAAGCTCTTACATTCTTGAAATCAATTAGAGTTTTCAACCAATTGGAGCACATTCAGGTATCTGAAAGAAATGAGGAATGGATATGTTAGCGGTTTGGTTATAAGAAAGAAAAATCAACTCAGGCTATCATAAGCAAGAAGAGAATTTATTGGGAGGAAATGGGAACTCAAAGACCTGTTGGGAGACTGGAGAATAAGACTTGGAAAATGTGGACAATGATCAAAGTATCTCCATACTGGAGCACCAGAAACCACAGCCAAGGCTATACCATGGGAACAGTTTGGGCCATACCAATATTGCTACAGGCACTGCACCAGGTCTCACCTCCTGAACACTGCCCCTGTCCTCTTCATACTTTTCTCAGGATTCACAATCCAAACAATTAGCTGTGATTATGGATGGGTAGAAAAAGAACCTAGTTCCTGGGCTTCCACAATGAGAGGTATTAACGGAGAGATGGTGTCAGTAATTGTTTCCCATGAAATCTACATACAAAGAGTTTTCCCAAAGGTCATGGAGGCATAAAACAAAAAACAAACAACAAAAAAAAAACCTATATATATTGGTAACAGTGAGTCTTTGTTATGGACTGAATGTTTGTGTGCCCTTAAAATTCATATATTGAAACTCATCCTCCTGCCCCACAATGTGATGGTAGTATTTGGAGGTGGGGTATTTGGGAGGAAGTTAGGTTTAGATGAGATTGGGAGAGTGGAGTCCCCAGGATGGGATCAGTGACCTGTACTAGAACAGTCAGGTAGAAGGACAGTCCCTCAGGAGGACCCATGTTATCTTTACCAGAGATGATCTCACATATAACAAAGATGATTTTCTAAGCTCTATTTCCTATATCTAACTAGTTACCAAGTCTTCTCAGTTCTGCTAACTATACTTTCTCTTTTCCATCTCGACTTCTCCTGAAATATCTAATCTTCAACAATACCTTCTTTGTTAGTTCTTATGCTACTACCATCAACTATCTACAAATCAAAATAAATTAATCCTTCATACTCACACCATAATAGGCAAACAGACCAAACAGGACAATAAATCAGTGTTTGCCTTCTCATAGGCAAACACAGTTCTCTCTAGCCAAAAACATTTCAGATTTTTTTTCTCTATTACTGAATAGATATTATTTACCCTACATATCCTCACCTCTTATTTACACACCAATGATCTTGAACTATGCATGGTTCCACACTCATGACATGATTTCACACGTTTGTATTTTTTTTTAACTTTATTATTTATTTATTTTATTTATTTTTGGCTGTGTTAGGTCTTTGTTGCAGCATCTGGGATCTTCATTGTGGTGCATGGGCTTCTCTTATTTGTGGCAAGCAGGTTTTTCTCTTCTCTAGTTGTGGTGCGCAGGCTCCAGGGTGCATGAGCTCTGTAGTTTGCAGCACCTGGGATCTCTAGTTGAGGCACAAGAGCTCACTAGTTGTGACACATGGGCTTAGTTGCCCCCCGGCATGAGGGATCTTAGTTCCCCGACTAGGGATTGAACCCACATCCCCTGCATTGAAAGGAGGATTCTTTACCACTGAACCACCAGGAAAACCCACACATTTGTAATTTTTACAGTTGCTGTTTACTCTGGCTGGGATATCTGACCCAATTTGCACACCTAGAAATTTCATACCCATTTTTTAATCTTAATCATCACTTCTTGCATGAAATTTTTCCTAACATATAGTTTAGACAAAACAAAATGTCGTTTATTTTCTTTCCCATCTCTGTGACATCATTTATTTTATTATGTAATTGTTTATGTTTGTCATTACACTGCTTTATGATTTCTTTAAAATTTTCGAGACTATCATTTTATTTTTGTAGCTGGACCTGGTGAATAATATGCATCCTTAAATATCTGTTAAGTACATGAATGAATGACTAAATAATAAAGTGCACCATGGTATCTCCTCATTATATGTGTCATTGTCCTCCTGTTTGTTTTAGATTGACTCCATATCTTAATGGTAAAACTTTATTGTCTATTCTATGTCATATAAAGATGTTATTTTTCCTTTTTTAAAAAGACTTCTTGAAGACATCAATGAATGCATTTATTACTATCACCACAGCTAAGAAAATTGTGATGGGAAAAACAATCCTGTTAGTCTAGAAGACTCCAAACACTAAGTAAGTGGTCCCAGAAATGAAAATAAAACCACTTCTATTATTATATGGCTTCACTTAAAAAATCTTTTTAAAACCTCTATCAACATTTTATTAAATCATCAGAAAATATCTAATAAGTGCCTCCTATATGTTAGGCATCATGCTTGGTTATGGAGGGTAAAATAATGTGGGGGAAAGATAAGCCTGCTGTCTACATGGAAATTTCTATTCCATTTATAAAGCAACAATAAGTCATGCAAAAAAGAGGAGCTTAAAAGGAGGTACAGGAATCTACAGGAGTCTATTGGCATAAAGTTTTTGTTGTTGTTATTTTTTTTTAAATTTATTTTTATAACATCTTTATTGGAATATAATTGCTTTACAATGGTGTGCTAGTTTCTGCTTTATAACAAAGTGAATCAACTATACATATACATATATCCCCATACTTCATCCCTCTTGCGTCTTCCTCCCATCCTCCCTATCCCACCAAACTAGGTGTTCACAAAGCACAGAGCTGATCTCCTTGTGCTATGTGGCTGCTTCCCATTAGCTACCTACATTACATTTGGTAGTGTATGTAAGTACGTGCCACTCTCTCACTTCATACCAGCTTACCATTCCCACTCACCATGTCCTCAAGTCCATTCTCTACTTCTGCATCTTTATTCCCGTCCTGCCCCTAAGTTCTTCAAAACCATTTTATTCCTTTTGTTTTTTAGATTCCATACATATGTGTTAGCATATGGTATTTATTTTTCTCTTTCTGACTTACTTCACTCTGCATGACAGATTCTAGGCCCATCCACCTCACTGCAATTAACGCAATCTCGTTTCTTTTTATGGCTGAGTAATATTCCATTGTATATATGTGCCATATCTTCTTTATCCATTCATCTATTGATGGACACTTAGGTTGCTTCCATGTCCTGGCTATTGCAAATAGAGCTGCAATAAATATAGTGGTAAATATCTCTTACTGAATTATGGTTTTCTCAGGGTATATGCTCAGTAGTGGGATTGTAGGGTCATATGATATGTCTATTTTTAGTTTTTTAAGGAACCTCCATATTGTTCTCCATAGTGGCTGTATCAATTTACATTCCACCCAACAGTGCAAGAGGATTCCCTTTCCTCCACAACCTCTACAGCATTTATTGTTTGTAGATTTTTTAATGATGGCCATTCTGATTGGTGTGAGGTAATACCTCATTGTAGTTTTGATTTGCATTTCTCTAATGATTAGTGATGTTGAGCATCCTTTCATGTGTTTGTTGGCAAGCTTTATATCTTCTTTGGAGGAATGGCTATTTAGGTCTTCTGCCATTTTTGGATTGGGCTGTTTGTTGTTTTTAATATTGAGCTGCACCAGCTGCTTGTAAATTTTGGAGATTAATCCTTTTTCAGTTGCTTCATTTGCAAATGTTTTCTTCCATTCTGATGGTTGTCTTTTCATCTTGTTTATGTTTTCCTTTGCTATGCAAAAGCTTTTAAGTTTCATTAGGTCCCATTTCTTTATTTTTGTTTTTCTTTCCATTTTTCTAGGAGCTGGGTCAAAAAGATCTTGTTGTGATTTATGTCATAGAGTGTTCTGCCTATGTTTTCCTCTAAGAGTTTTATAGTGTCTGGCCTTACATTTATGTCTTTAATCCATTTTGAGTTTATTTTTGTGTATGGTGTTAAAGAGTGTTCTAATTTCATTCTTTTACATGTAGCTGTACAGTTTCCCCAGCACCACTTATTGAACAGGCTGTATTTCCTCTATTGTATATTCTTGCCTCCTTTATCAAAAATAAGGTGACCATACGTACGTGGGTTTGTCTCTGGGATTTCTATCCTTTTCCATCGATCTGTATTTCTGTGAGAGTATCATGCTGTCTTGATTACTGTAGCTTTGTAGTATAGTCTGAAGTCAGGGAGCCTGATTCCTCCAGCTCCATTTTTCTTTCTCAAGATTGCTTTGGCTCTTCGGGGTCTTTTGTGTTTCCATACAAATTGTGAAAAATTTTGTTCTAGTTCTGTGAAAAATGCCATCAGCAGTTTGATAGGGATTGTACTAAAGCTGTAGATTGCTTTGAGTAGTATAGTCTTTTTCACAATGTTGATTCTTTCAATCCAAGAACGTGGAATATCTCTCCATCTGTTTGTATCATCTTTAATTTCTTACAACAGTGTCATAGTTTTCTGCATACAGGTCTTTTGTCTCCTTAGGTAGGTATACTCCTAGGTATTTTATTATTTTTGTTGCAATGGTAAATGGCAGTGTTTCCTTAATTTCCCTTTCAGATTTTTCATCATTAGTGTATAGGAATGCCAGAGATTTCAGTGCATTAATTTTGTATCCTTCTACTTTACCAAATTCATTGATTAACTCTAGTAGTTTTCTGGTAGCATCTTTAGGATTCTCTCTATATAGTATCATGTCATCTGCAAACAGTGACAGCTTTACTTCTTCTTTTCTGATTTGGATTCCATTTATTTCTTTTTTTTCTATGATTGCTGTGGCTAAAACTTCCAAAACTATGTGGAATAATAGTGGTGAGAGTGGACAACCGTGTCTGGTTCCTGATCTTACAGGAAATGGTTTCTCACCAGTGAGAACGATGTTGGCTGTGGGTTTGTCATATATGGCCTTTACTTTATTGAGGTAAGTTCCCTCTACACCTACTTTCTGGAGGGTTTTTATCATAAATGAGTGTTGAATTTGGTCAAAAGTTTTTTCTGCATCTACTGAGATGATCATATGGTTTTTCTCCTTAAATTTGTTAATATGGTGTATCACATTGATTGATATGCGTATGTTGAAGATTCCTTGCATTCCTGGGATTATCCACACTTGATCATGGTGTATGATCCTTTTAATGTGCTGTTGGATTCTGTTTGCTAGTATTTTGTTCAGGATTTTTGCATCAATGTTTATCAGTGATACTGGCCTGCAGTTTTCTTTCTTTGTGACATCTTTATCTGGTTTTAGTATCAAAATGATGGTGGCCTTGTAGAATGAGTTTGGGAGTGTTCCTCTCTCTGTTATATTTTGGAAAAGTTTGAGAAGTATAGGTGGTAGCTCCTCTCTAAATGTTTGACTGAATTCTCCTGTGAAGCCATCTGGTCCTGGGCTTATGTTTGTTGGAAGATTTTTAATCACAATCTCAATTTCAGTGCTTCTGATTAGTCTGTTTATATTTTCTATTTCTTCCTGATTCAGTCTCAGAAGGTTGTGCTTTTCTAAGAATTTGTCCATTTTTTCCTGGTTGTCCATTTTTTTTTGGCATATAGTTGCTTGTAGTAATCGCTCATGTCCTTTGTATTTCTGCAGTGTCAGTTGTTACTTCTCCTTTTTCATTTCTAATTCTGTTGATTTGAGTCTTTTTCCTTTTTTTCTTGATGAGGCTGGCTAATGTTTTATCAATTTTTTTATCTTCTCAAAGGACCAGCTTTTTGTTTTATTGATCTTTGCTGTTGTTTTCTTCATTTCTTTTTCATTTATTTCTGATCTGATCTTTATGATTTCTTTCCTTCCGTTAACTTTGGGGTTTTTTGTTCTTCTTTCTCTAACTGCTTTAGGTGTAAGGTTAGGTTGTTTATTTGTGATGTTTCTTGTTTCTTAAGGTATGATTGTATTGCTATAAACTTCCCTCTTAGAACTGCTTTGCTGCATCCCATAGGTTTTGGGTCATTATGTTTTCATTGTCATTTGTTTCTAGGTGTTTTTTGATTTCCTCTGATTTCTTCAGTGATCTCTTGGTTATTAAGTAGTGTATTGTTTAGCCTCCATGTGTTTGTATTTTTTACATTTTTTTCCTGTAATTGATATCTAGTCTCATAGTGTGTGGTCAGAAAAGATACCTGATACTATTTCAATTTTCTTAAATTTACCAAGGCTTGATTTGTAACCCAAGATATGATCTATCTTGGAGAATGTTGCATGTGCACTTGAGAAAAAAGGGTATTTTGTTGTTTTTGGATGGAATGTCCTATAAATATCAATTAAGTCCACCTTGGTTAATGTATCACTTAATGCTTGTGTTTCCTTATTTATTTTCTTTTTGTATGATCTGTCCATTGGTTGTGCTACTGTCGATTTCCCTTTTTATGGCTGTTAGCATTTGCCTTATGTGTTGAGGTGCTCCTATGTTAGGCACATAAATATTTCCAATTGTTATAACTTCTTCTTGGATTGATCCCTTGATCATTATGTAGTGTACTACTTTGTCTCTTGTAATAGTCTTTACTTTAAAATCTAGTTTTTCTGATATATGAATTGCTATTCCAGCTTTCTTTTGCTTTCCATTTGCATGGAATATCTTTTTCCATTCCCTCACTTTCAGTCTGTGTGTGTGTCCCTAGGTCTGAAGTGGGTCTTATAGACAGCATTTATATGCATCTTCTTTTTGTATCCATTCAGCCAGTCTATGTTGTTTTGTTGGAGCATTTAATCCATTTACATTTAAGGTAGTTATAGATATGTATGTTCCTATTATAATTTTCTTAATTGTTTGGGGTTGTTATTGTAGGTCTTTTTCTTTTCTAGTGTTTCCTGACTAGAGAGGTTCCTTTAGCATTTGTTGTGAAGCTGGTTTGGTGGTGCTGAATTCACTTAGCTTTTACTTGTCTGTAAAGTTTTTAATTTCTCCATTGAATCTGAATGAGATCCTTGAGGGGTAGAGTAATCTTCATTGTAGGTTTTTCCCTTTCATCACTTTAAATATGTCCTCACACTCCCTTCTGGCTTGTGGAGTTTCTGCTGAAAGATCAGCTCTTAACCTTTTGGGGATTTTCTTGTGTATTATTTGTTGCTTTTCCCTTGTTGCTTTTGATCATTTTTATTTAATTTTTGATAGTTTGATTAATATGTGTCTTGTTGTGTTTCTCCTTGGATTTATCCTGTATGGGACTCTCTGTGATTGCTGGACTTGATTAGATATTTCCTTTCGCATATTAGGGAAATTTTCATCTATAATCTCTTTAAATATTTTCTCAGTCCCTTTCTTTTTCTCTACTTCTGGGACCCTTGTAATTCAAATGTTGGTGCACTTAATGTTGTCCCAGAGTTCTCTGAGACTGTCCTCAATTCTTTTCATTCTTTTTTCTTAATCTGCTCTGTGCTAGTTATTTCCACTATTTTATTTTCCAGGTCACTTATCTGTTCTTCTGCCTCAGTTATTCTGCTATTGGTTCCTTCTAGAGAATTTTTAATTTCATTTATTGTGTTGTTCATCATTGTTTCCTCTTTAATTCTTCTAGATTCTTGTTAAACGTTTCTTATATTTTCTCCATTCGATTTCCCAGATGTTGGATCATCTTTATTATCATTACTCTGAATTCTCTTTCAGGTAGATTTCTTATTTCTTCTTCATTTGTTTGGTCTGGTGGTTTTTTTTTTTTTTTTTTTTTTGCGGTACGCGGGCCTCTCACTGTTGTGGCCTGTCCCGTTGCAGAGCACAGGCTCCAGACGCGCAGGCTCGGCGACCATGGCTCACGGGTCTAGCTGCTCCATGGCATGTGGGATCTTCCTGGATTGGGGCACGAACCCACGTCCCCTGCATCAGCAGGCAGACTCTCGACCACTGCGCCACCAGGGAAGCCCAGTCTGGTGGGTTTTTACCTTTCTCCTTCATCTGCTGTGTGTTTCTCTGTCTTCTCATTTTGCTTAACTTTCTTTGTATGGGGTTTCCTTTTCACAGCCTGCAGGTTTGTAGTTCCTATTGTTTTTGGTGTCTGCCCCCAGTGGCTAAGGTGTGTTCAGTCGGTTGAGTAGGCTCCTTGGTGGAGGGTACTGGTTCTTCAGCTCTGGTGAATGAGCCTGGTTCTTGTCTTTTTGGTGGGCAGGACCGTGTCCAGTGGTGTGTTTTGGGGTGTCTCTGACCTTATTATGATTTTAGACAGCCTCTCTGTTAATGGTTCTGGTTGTGCTACTGTCTTGCTAGTTGTTTGGCATAGGGTGTCCAACACTGTAGCTTGCTGGTTGTTGAGTGAAACCGCATTGAGATGGAGATCTCTCAGAACACTTTTGCCATTTGATATTACATGGAGCTGGGAGGCCTTGGTGGACCAATGTCCTGGACTCGGCTCTCCCACCTTAGAGGCACACGCCTGACACCTGGCCAGAGCACCAAGGTCCTGTCAGGCAAATGGCTCAGAAAATCAGGGAGAAAAAGAGAAAGAAAGAAAAATAAATAAAATGAAATAAAGTTATTAAAATAAAAACTAAAAAATGTTATTAAAAATAAAAAGATTAAAAAGTAATAAAAAAGAAAGAAAGAAGAGAGCAACCAAACCAAAAAACAAATCCACCAATGATAACAAGTGCTAAAAACTATACCAAAAAGGAAAAAAAAACAAACAAAAAAAAGGACAGTCAGAGCCCTAGGACAAATGTTTAAAGCAAATCTATACAGACAAAATCACGCAAAGAAGCATACACATACACACGCACACAAAGAGAGAAAGGAAAAAGATATATATACATCTATATATTAAAAAGAAAAAGGAACAGAGCTCCCAAATCAATAAACAAATCCACCAATGATAATGAACTCTAAATACTAAACTAAATTAAACATAAAACCAGAAACAAATTAGATTCAGAAAGCAAACACCATGTCTACAGTTGCTCCCAAAGTCCACCGCCTCAATTTTGGGATGATTTGTTGTCTATTCAGGTATTCCAGAGATGCAGGGTACATCAAGCTGATTGTGGAGGTTTAATCTGCTACTCCTGAGGCTGCTGGAAGAGATTTCCCTTTCTCTTCATTTTTTGCAAAACTCCTGGGGTTCAGCTTTGTATTTGGCCCAGCCTCTGCGTGTAGGTCATCTTAGTGTATCTGTTCTTTGCTCAGACAGGACGGGATTACAGTAGGTTCAGGTTCCATCCCTATTCTTTTGTCTCTGTTTTTTTCTTTTGCCCTACCCAGGTACGTGTCGAGTTTCTTGCCTTTTGGGAAGTCTGAGGTCTTCTGCCAGCATTCAGTCAGTTTTCTGTAGGAGTTGTTCCACATGTAGATGTATTTCTGATGTATTTGTGGAGAAGAAGGTGATCTCCACATCTTACTCCTCTGCCATCTTGAAAGTCTCTCTCCAAGCTTTTTTTTAATCATAAATAAAATTAATTATAAATAGCATTACTAGTAAAATTAAGAACTGAGATCTGCTCAGTGCCTATATGCAATAGATTATTCATGTTTAAAATTTTCCCAACTTGTACCAACTCATAGGAAACCTTTGGATGACATGTGATTAGTGTCCACATTTTATACAGGGAGACACTGGAGCATGAAGACACAAAGGTTAAGTAAAATGTCTCATGACCCATAGAACATCAGAGATGGCACCAGGCACAGAATCAGAGCTGCCTGACTGCAGTCAGCACTCTTGTTTTTATGAATAAGAAAGGCAAGGTAGAAATAAATTAGCTAATGTGTCCATGATATACACATGCTGAACAATGGATCTGAGAAGACAGGTCATCTCATTCCATCTCCTGTGCTTGTCCTGTTGCTTCATCCTTACACTCTGCTCTCATTAGCTTTTTAAATCTTCACTGGGTATCTAGTGACATGACACATTTACCAGCCATATTAATTAACTGACTAATTAATTATGAAAATAATTATTGAGTAGTACTAATTTCCAGACACTGTTCTAATCATCAGGGATGCTTCAGAAAACTAAATAAACAAAACCTGCCCTCATGGAGTTTACTTGTAATGGGGAAAGAGACAAACAGTTAAGAACATTCAATATACCAGCTCATCTCTGCCCAGGGGCGGTATTCACCATGCTTTTAGTCCATTAGTCACACAATACCCAGCGAATGGTGCTTAGAATTAATCTTTCAACATTTCTGAAACTCAGGCTTTTTAGTCCTTATACCTCCATTTTAGAGTGTGTTCTTTCTTTCTTTTTTTTTTTTTTTTTTTGGTTTAAAAATTGATTAATGTAGTTTACCCACATTACCAGAGAATAAGAAATCCTGCATTATCTCAATATACGCAGAACAAGCATTCAATAAAATTCAGCAACTGTTCATAAAGGAAACTGTTAGCAAACTAGGGAGAAAAGAGAATTCCTTAACTTACAAAACAGAATCTACCAAAATTTACCACAAACCACATATGCAATAGTGAAACATTTAAAATATTATATTTAAAATCAGGAACAAGACAAGAATGGCTGCTATCACTACTGTTATTCAACATTGTATGAGACGACCTATGCTACACAATAAAATAAAATTAAAAATAAAAGAGGTGAAAGGGGCCTGGAACTCTTAATTTGTCTATACTTCTAAAGGATAAAGCTCTAAGAAAGGAGAGTAAGGAAGGAGAAACAGAGGTAGTCACTGAAAATGGTACAAACAGACCTTATTGAAGTACAGGAAATAGAGGAGCTGAGGGATTATTCTGAATCACCACTGTCATGGAATCAGAAAAACTACAACACTTCAGAGCAAAAAAGGTACTAAGAGCCCCTGATTTTACCTTTACCAATTTTAACATAATATACAAACCACCAAAACCCTTGGAAAAATTCACTTGTGCCTTAAAGTGGTTAAAAGAAATAAAAAGTTCCAAATAATTTTGAGATGAATGGCATTACTATTGACCTTTGTTATTAAAAAAATAATTCAGGGTTGAAAACAAGATATTTATTTTTACAGGTACCATCTAGACTCAGCAGATCTTAAGCTTGATTTATTCTGAGGGATATCGTAACAGAAATGAAATGGTGGAAACAGTTGATAGAGTCCCCTTCCTGGAATACTACAGTAAGGGCAAAATGGACTGTGTCAAGAGACCATCTGTTTGCCTCTTTGCTTCGCATATCCAGCATAACAGCTAGGTTGTGTCCTTGGTTTCCTGTTTTAAACTCTTAGTGTCCCTGTTAGTAAGGAAACTCAGCATGCTTGGTCAGTTCTGTAAGAACTAAGGCATTTTTCTTGCATAATTATCCCTCTCTGAAGAAGCTTGGCTCCCTGCATCTCCATCCATCAGAGGCATGGATGGATCCTTGAAGTTCAGAATGCTGCTGGCTGAAGTTCACCACTGCATGGTTTTTTGAACCCACCCTCAAGAGTAATAGCTATTCCCTTAGACTCATCCCCATCCCCGTCCTGTCATCCAGCATTTCTTGGGGTGGTGGCTGCCCCAATCAATGTCACAGTGTTCATGGAGGTCATAAAAAACATCTGAAAGCAGTTCACAGTCTTAAATACCTTCCTCAAACAGGTTTTCATCTTTGTGTAATATATTTATTCTTTACCTCTTTTTGGTTTCAAATTTTCTGAATTGTCAGCAGTGAATATGTACTCTTTTAATAGGAAAACATAATTATATTGGTACATGAGAGTCATGGGATTGTGAGTGAGTTATTTTTATTTACCCTTGTCCTATTTTTTAATAAGTAAAAAATTGAAATAAAAGCATGAAAAAAGAAAACAAAATTATAAAAAGCACCCCACCCTTCCCTTGCTTGTTCATGTATACCAGAATGATTTCCATCTCTCTTAGCTCATTAAACCTGACTTTGTTAAAGATAAAAAGAAGATGTATTATTTATGGATCACTGACCCAGTGTCTCCTACTTTACATTGACCTAACCATTTTCCCACTCCCTGCCTCTGTACCATACTCCAGAGCTCTGCTCCTTTCCTGACATCTAGGCATCCAGGACTAATTGCCACTCTTAATCTTCTGCAGTTCTTTCCTGCAAGACCTATAAATACAAACCCAAGGTGCTTTAAAGAGAAGCAAGGCCCAGCAATCTTACGACATCATTCAGTTGGAAGTGGCAATTAGACATTTTTAACGTTATTTTAATGCAAGATGGAGTAATTAAAACTTACACATTAGAAGGGAAAACACTTTTGAGATTATGTTCATTTTATTAAGCTATTTCAAATACTAAAGTTTATTGCAATGCATAATTCTTTCTTTTCCTTCCTTTAATTGGATCGCTGGCAGTACAACTCAGTGAAATGAATGTCTGACCCATCAGGAACGAGATTAAGTTATCTAGGGTGTTTATTTTTAATTGGTATTGACCACAAACCCATACATTTCCACTAAAATTAGATTGAATTGGAAAATTCCACTCTTTGATCTAAATATTATGGTTCAGACACTAAATTATTCCAGCTATGGCTTAACTTATGTCAGCTGCACTTTAAAGCTAATATCTCATTTTTGTTTGGGAGGTCAGCAGTTTCAGGCATGGCTTGCTAATGTCATAACTAGACATTTGGATAATAATAGGATTGTTCACTATGACTCAATAGTATTAACTTCAAACTTTATTGAATGCAAATATAGAAGAAAGTGTTTTTAATTTGATCCAGTGACTATCTGTGCATATGAAGTTACAACAGTAAGAGAGCAGGAAAATAGTGAAAGCAACTTGGGTTTTGAGTGAAAGCAACTACTGTCCCATATGCTGCTAAGAGTCTTTGTCTCCCTGAATTTTTTTAAATATATGCACAAAGGACATATATGTTAATTATTTCTTTATTTTTGGTCTCAGCACAAAGAGACTATATCTCTTTTATTATTCCTCTAGGTTGAATTTTCTTTTGCTGCTTGATTCTCAGTCTTTTGTCTTGTGTCTTCCTTCTCTCTGGGCTACTTACCACCATCCTGCATCCTAGACTATCTTCCTGGAAGCTCCCTCGGTCTCTCCATTCATTTCCTTGAAACTCAGCTCATTTCTGGCATCCTATCTCCTATTATTGAATTGGCCTCAGAAAGAATAATTGATTCTTTAGTTATCGGTACATTATTTGCATCTACTAGTGAGAGTCAGCTTTATGTAACAATGGGTCTAAGATTTAATTTCAATTCCTCCTGCCATTGTTTCTGGAACCATCTATTGTAGAGCAAAGGACCAGTGGGTCTCACAGCCTCTTGCCAGCACCTCAACCCTTACGTTGTGATAAGCTAAACTGGAAAAAAGAAATTGTATTAATATATTAAAACTGATTATAAAATATAATAAAATAAATACAAAATAAAGTGATGAAATGGACTTACAGATATCAAAAACAAATTTATATTTACTAAAGGGGAAATGTGGGAGGGAGGGATAAATCAGGAGCTTGGGAGTAACATACACACACTACTATATATAAGATAGTTAACCAACAAGGACCTACTGTATAGCACAAGGAACTCTACTTAGTATTCTGTAATAACCTAAATGGGAAAATAATCTGAAAAAGAATGAATATATGTCTATGTATAACTGAGTCACTTTGCTGTACACTGAAACTAACACAACATTGTAGATCAACTATACTCCAATAAAATGGTGAAAAAATAAATAAATAAAAGTGATGTGATACTACTGTAGTGTAAGATCTTCTGTCAACTAAGTGATCCCAAAAGCACATAGAGAAGAATGGAGTAAAAAGGCTGAATGGGAGAAGAATGACAATGTATTAATTTACTAGTGCTTCTCTAGCAAATTAACACAAACTTGACAGTTTAAACAGAAAAGTTATGATCTTACAATTCCAAAAGTAAGAAAATCAAAATTAGTCTCGCTGGGTTAAAGTTGAGGTCTCACAAAAGCTAGTTCTTTTTAGAAACTCTTGAGGAGCATCCATTCCTTTGCTTTTTCCAGCTTCTAGGGGCCACCTTCATTCCTTAGCCTGCAGCCCCTTCCTCCATCTTCAAAGCCATTAGCATGGTACCTACAAATTTCTCTCTGGTTCACAGACCTTCGAATCCATTGTCACATCCCTTTTGACCCTTCTGTCTCCCTCTTATTAGTAGCCTTGTGACTACATTGAACTCACATAGCTAATCTCTGCATCTCAAGATGCTTAATTTAATCACATATATAGAGTCCTTTTTACTATGTGAAGTAGTATAATCACACAATCTAGGGGTTAGAATGCAGATCTCTGTGGGGCTTAGAATTTAGTTTACCACAAACAGGATCTCATGAACTAAGACCAAGAAATAATATAAGAAATATCCAACTAGGGAAGGAAATTTAAGTGTGTGTGTTTGGGCATATGGTTAATCAAAATTATGTTCATGAAAACCTAGCCAATGTTCTCTTGGAGTTGTAAGGAGAGAAAATGGGAGAGTTTGATATGGGGAGAAGATGGAAATTCTCTATGGTACTGTCTGAGACTCTCTCTCAAAGACACCTGTTGGTGGAACATTCCCCAATGACCATACGTTACTATCCAAGCATGAATACTTAGCTAACTTCTGGTCATGGTCATATTTATTCCACAATTTAAGCTTGACATATATGGACCCACATCTTCCATGTTTACAAGCTTTAACCTCATAACCAGAGTATCCATGTGCCAGGGATAAAGAGACAATATTGGTAGCATAAGCTTCCAAGTTCTCACCCGATCTTGTCCTGTCCTTTGATTCTAGAGCTCACAGGTGAGGAGGAAGAAACAGTCCACAGAGCCAAATGTCATATTTATACAAGTCATACGAGTGGCAGTCCTCACTATTTTAATGGAAAGCAATAAATCGAATTTATTCTTGAAGGTCAATATATTCTATAGCAGGGGTGAAGTATCAATTAGCCATGTCCTATGGCCTTAATAAATAGTTAGAACAAAGTCACTTGCAACCTTCAATTCTTAGTCTTTATCTTAATATTCAGTAATGCCTAACTTCCCATTACAATTATAATAAAACACAAGATTTTCTAGGAACTTTAAAACTCTCTGTGGGCTGGCCTTTGCCTACACCTTTCACTTGTTTATTTTTTGTTTGACTGTTTTTATCTTTATTGAAGTATAGTTGATTTACATTGTTGTGTTAGTTTCAGATGTATAGCAAAGTGATTCAGTTATATATGTGTATGTATATATTCTTTTTAGATTCTTTGACATTATAGGTTATTACAAGATATTGAGCATAGTTCCCTGTGCTATACAATAGGTCTTTCTTTAAGTTATGCTCCCCTTGCTTGCTATTGTCTGCTGCACTGGCTTTCTTTCTATTTCTTATACATTCCAAACACATAATGTTTCTCAGTGCCTAAGTCTTTACTCTTCCCTCTGCCTGTAGTCCTTGCCACAGATTTTCTAAGAATGGATCCTTCTCCTCATTGAGGTCTTAGCTCAAATTTCACCTCCCTAGATAGTATTTATTTGACCACAATTGATTATTTTCCATACTTCATTCCCACATTCTTCATCCCTAGTGAGTCCCTAGCTTACTACCCTATTTGATTTTCTTTGAGATAACTAAAATCCCATTTCAGGAAAGAGACACAGGAAAGAGTAGAAGGTAACCACTATCTCCCATGAATGTGAGACCTGCAATCCAGAAGCCATTCTCAGAAGTAACATTAAACTAAAAGGTTGCCAGGTCAAAAAAAGGATGCCCACTCTATGATTTATTTCCATATACAAAGTGGGTAAGAGACTGAAAAATAGCTCATACAATTCCAAAGGGAATTGGAGATTTTAAAAAAATCCTAAAAGAGGTGGATAAAAATAGAAAACAGAAGAGAGCTGGAGTATTCCCCAAGCCAAAATGAAAAAGGTTAAATTGCTTGTCTTTTTTCTTTTCTTTTCTTTTTCTTTTTCTTTTCTTTTTTAATTAAACACATTACTCAAGATGATTGTTTTGGTTTTATTAATACTATTTTTAAAATATAAAACAGCGTGACTATTATGAACAAGACATTATTCAGTCATTTAGGGTATAAATATTTACAAAATAGTGGCTTCCCCTATCGGAGCTTGCTGTCTGTTAACATTCCTGGTTAAACCCTGAAACTCTCCGAAAGAAGCTTATCTGTAAAAAGTAATGGACATATACAGGACTCTATATTTTTAAAATCAGTTATTGTTAATCAAATAAAAACAGATTTTCAGCATTCTAGTAAGTTTAAAGCAGTGATTTTAATAAGTGATGCAGTGATAGTAAATATCTTAGTGAACGATGAGTAGGTGGTAGTGTATGCATTACTTTAGAATGCTACATAAATCATTAACACATGATAATTAACACATTAACACAATAATCATTTATTGCTACATAAATCATTAACACATGGTCACAAGGACCCTCAGCGAGTATCAAATCCACCCTCCTCATTTTTCAGTTGAGAGAACTAATGGATGGAATAACTCTCTCAAGGTTCCATAAATAGCCCATGGTGATTCCAGGACGAGGGCCAATGTCCAGTGCCCTGTTCATGTAACCAAACTGCCTAATTTGCTGGAACAGTATCTACTACTGTTTGAAGATTTACCCTGTCATAGTCCAGATGCTTAATGCATAAAAATGTGATCCTGAGACTAATGCCTTTGCATCAACAGTCAATGTGATTACTCTTTCTTAACAAAGCAGATCTGTTAAGAATCAAACATATAGAGTCAGAACAGAACCTTCCCTACATTCAATCCCTTTTCATTCATGAGGTTCTTTCAGTGTTCTTTCATTCAGTGTTCTTTCCAAGGTGCCCCTGCCCTAAGGGAATATGTTAACATTAAGGTAAGTAAGAAGATCATTGCTACCTAATGAACTGGGACTGAAGGATGTCAGGTCACAGTCACACGAAAATATTTTCATTAGTAGCTGAAGTAATAGAGTACCTGGCCGGGGAAGGAGGAGTCTCTGATCTGATGGACAAACCTATTTTAAGAAATATGCCTGTCTTATTTTACTTTTCAAGCTTTATAGCAGAGACGATTCTACCCTGCCCAGAGATTCTCAGAAACAATTCAGTCTTCAGTAAGCTGTAGATCAAAGATGACAGGACAAAGATGGCTGGTTGCTTCAACAAGAGATGAGATTGTTTCCCCATGTACAAAATGAAATGATGATTACTACTTCACAGGGTTTGTGAGGAAATTAAATAAGATAATATACATAAAACACCTTTGGCATAGCAGCTTTCCAATAAACGTTAGCACACTGATATAGCAGGGTAACCATAGATTGAAGATCAAAACCATAAATCATATATATTTTTTCTTTTTACCAATCTACACAGCAAAGCCCATGGAGCTTCTATTTATGTTCAAACATTTCAGTTCTGATTAACTTTTAGTAACAACCAAATTTAAAATCCTGAAGCTTCTTCCAAATTGCCTTTGGAGTTAAAGGTAACTTTTTTTTCATGGAGAAAATAAAACTTTATTAAATAAGATACTGGAATAGTTCATGTTCCTTGCTTGGAAGACTCAGTACTGTAGTCACATTTTCACAAATTAATCTTTTTAAATTTAATTTTATTTTTTATTAAAGTATAGTCGATTTACAATGTTGTGTTACTTTAATGTGTACAGCAAAGTGATCCAGTTTATATATATATATATATATATATATATATATAATGTATATACGTATATATATATTTTTCAGATTATTTTCCCTTATAAGTTATTACAAAATATTGAGTATAGTTCCCTGTGCTATACAGTAGGTCCTTGTTGGCTATCTATTTTTTTATATAGTAATATGTACATGTTAATATAAAGGGTAATTTTTTGGGAGACCTTAATGATTCTTCAAGATCTAGCCCTTAATCATTTAGACTCAGCGAAGTTCACACCACTACAAACTTACAAGACACTGATTAGTTCCAATTGTTACTCCCCCTCCCACACTGGTAAATCAATCTAATTGAGAACTGGAGCCTATTTTATAGATTTGGCTCAACACTTTGGGAAGTAGGTAAATAAAGAATACCCATTGGTCAATCAGATATTTATTGGACTGTATATAAAGAAGCAAAAGGAAATGCCCTCAGTTTCCAAAAATGTAAAACCAAGAGATTTTTTAAAAAGTAATATATAAATTCTCCATACTATAGTAGTCAAAGGCATGCTCTCCATAATCACACCTCCTGTGTGTAAATATCTGCATTAAGAGTAGCCTTGGTCAAGGGCACGAATCCTTCCAAGCCTCAGTTATTTTGCCTATTAATTATGGAAAAACAATACATTTATAAGACTGCTGATAAATAATGCCACATATCTAAGCACTTAATAGAATGCCTGATATACCATAAATACTAAATAAATATTAATTATAACTAAAATTATTACTATATTTGACATAAATTATAGAGTAATACATTGAGGACACTTAACTAATTTGTTAACTTTGGTCCTTAGTAGGAGTTCCCCTGAGCACAATGTAGACTAGAATTTTTATTACGTTTTTGGTTTGGGGCAAAAGAACAAAGTGAGCAATTAACAAATATCACAGGGAAACACACATGGATGAGTGACATAATACTTGGCCTCTTTTATCAGGGGACTTCCCCAAATTAATATCAGAATATGTTCCAGACACCTTGCATGTGTTATACCACGTAATGGTGAGGCGGATACCTGGGCCACGTTTGTACAGATAGGGAAATAAAAGTGCAAGGAGGTTATGTTGTTTGTCCAGGAATAAATAATTGGCATGTGATGGAGCCAAGTTATAAAGACTGGTCTGTATTACTTTTAACACCACCAAAATTCTTCTTCATGCAAGGCAAAAATGGCAAGAGATGTTTAGAAAAGGTGTGCAAGAGCCTGGTGTAGGAAGTAGTCTTTTCCAGATGGAGTAGTTGATGATAACTTCATGACAGACCTAGAATATGACTGAGCCTTAAATTAAGGGCAGAATTTGGATATCTGACATGTAGGGCATTATTTTCATCAGACAAATACAAGGAAAAAAACTCCTGAGACTCTAAAGAATCAAGTATGTTCAGTATCATTTTATTGACATCTGAACACATAGGTTGAAATAACTGGAAGAAGATGTCGAAGGCAGATCATGATAAGACATACACTGAATAAAATGATAATAATAACAATAAAAAATCAACAGTCACTGATTGCATTGATATGTTATACATTGAGTTAGGAATTCCAGATAATTATTTATAGTCATTTGTATCTTTGCATATTTATAGCAGCAATTCTGTGAAATGGATTAAGAACTGCTTGTCCTAATTTTACAGACGCAAATATTGAGGATATATTTTAAGCACTTTATTTAAGGTCTTATGGATTGAGTGTCTGCCCTTCATATAGACTATAGTTAATTTTTTCCAAGAAACCAGGCAGGTCATCTGAAGTGAAACCACCTCTTCTATACGCCAGGCAAAATGGAGCCCAATTCTAACAGTCTAACTGCATTTTATCCTCAATAATGACGTGACCTTCTACCAAATAAGTTAGAATTCAATCTATTAAAAAGAACATTTTATTTTCATTAAGTTAAAGTCAAGTTGTATCTTTCTGGGGATATACTCACCTGCCTTGACTGAAACTAATCTTCTTACTTTGATTTATTAAACCCCTTCATTCGAGTTAGTATGTATTTTATTGATTATTATATTTACTTCTCTTGGCTAGTCATATTTATCATAGGTTGATTTTGATTTCTTAAAGTAACATTTTCTTCCATGATCTAATGTACATTTTTGGGAGCAGCTAACCCTGTTGCTCAAATAGTCAAAATAGCCTGTGATTTTTATAGAAGAAATCTGTAGAAAACTGATCCTGTGATATGTTTCATGTCTGTAAAATATTTTAACTCTTCATGTTTATTAGTGTTTTATGAATCTGTAAGAATAAAGATATTTAATCTAATATTAATAATGCCTTATACCTTATAGTGCTTTCCCATTTATAGAGAGCTTTCACATGTATTATCACACTGACCTCAGAGCTACTCTAGGTAGTAGAAAAATTTATTTGTTATATTCTAGATGGGTAAACTGAGGAATAAAGAAATTCATGGTATTGAATATATACCATAGACAATTTTGATTTGGGAATATTTAACCTAATGACCTCTGCTATTAGTATATGGATTAGAAGTGAAGATCTAGTGATCTTACTCTTCTTTCCTTTTCAATTACTTTTGCTTCTTTTAGGATCTTATTTTTGCATCACTTCCTAAAGCATAGATGTCTTATGTCACTCCAGTCCATTTCCATTGCCTGTGGAATTCACCCTTGATATATTAATATCATTAACAATACCCTCTACAGTTGGATCCCAACAAAAAATGCCTTATTCAGTATGGCTGTTTCTCATTCACACTAGCTTTAGTTAGTAAGCAAATATTGTTTGGCCTTCTATATAATGTATTATTTTTGTTTGTTTTCGGTTGTGTGGTTAGAATATGAAAATTACTCACACAGGAATTCTCCCTTCTCCACAGGGAGAGGTAGACTCAGATATAAACAGCTATAATACAGGGTAAAACTGGATGACATTGTGTGATGAACGTACAAGTTAGAGAAAAGCCAACCCATTTATAAGTAGGATACATAAGTAGGTTATTTGTTGTGCTCTGTGTATCTCTGAGTTTGTCGGGAGGTGCCTCAGTGGATGTATGAGGGATGAAGGGGAAATGGGGGAGACACTTAAGGCACAGAAGTCTGATCCTGTCACTTCTGCAGCAACAAATCCATCTCCTCCATTTGTTCTGGCCTAATGTCCTATGTGTCAACACTATATCATTTGAAGAATGATAAGTAAAGAGGACAGGAAATGTTAATATTTTTAAATAATTAATCTTTTATTTACCACAAATTCCACCTTATGCACACAAAAGCACATTTGGTATTGTTGTTTGCTTTAATTTATGTTTTGATTTTTACTTGTTTTGCTTATCCATGGTCAAAGACATAACTTGTTCAGCATGTTGGCAATATGTCCATAGGAAGATAGTCTGTCAATACAAGCAAATCTTTAAAATGCTTTTAATTTTTCATTATTTATTTTAGTTATTTATTTACGTGTTTATTGAGGTAAAGGTGTGTGAGAAAATGTTGCTAAACCAAGCAAATACTGTGAAATCAGAGTGAGTTGGCGATTTGAATTTCTTTTGGCTATTTTTAAAGTAACTTGCTTTACCTAAATTCACTTGAATATAAAATTTGAAGTATCCTGGTAACTCACTGAAATAACTGAGATAGTAACTTGTTTGTTTCAAGACTGCATACATCCTACAGTATTTGGGCACCAAATGTTTGTATATGTGTATGTATGTATGTGTATATATATGCATATATATAGTACATGTGTACATATGTATGTACATATATGTGTATAAACATTTTAAAATCAAAAATTCATTTCATAATTTCATGAGAGGTTATGTGATAGGTCTGAGGAAGAGCATAGCACATTATATATTAAAATAAATGTGGGTAATAAAGTGGTTAGACATGAATGTCCAAGATCTAGGAGCTGTAGGTCTTTAAATAACCCCCAAAAAATCCTCTACTATTTCCAGGCTGGAATTTACCCAACAAAGATTATTTTTTCTCATTGAGGGATATATTTGAGGAAAATAATAGACATACTTCACTCCTTGATTAGGAAAATGACCCTGTTCCCAGTAACATTTTTGTTCAGAGCTTTCTCAAGCTTCATTTGCAATCCAAACAAGCTGTCAAATATTTGTCCTAAAAAAGACAAAGTTTTCCCTTTATGTGGAGATTAAACATTGCATGTTACAAGGAAATATTCATATCTTTGAAGAGTAGAGAGTGTTCTCTTCACAGAGAGTGGCTGTAAAGAGGAAGATGAACTCTTAATAGGTGGCTGCCTGGGAAAAGTTACACTTATTAGGTGTTTTGACACTAAACTGATTTCCTACAGTCCCATCTTTATCAGAACTCAAATAATGATCAAGGAGTGGCCTGTAGGATAACTGTTACTCAAATGATACCACTGTTGTGCTCTTTAAACTTTCAGAGTAAATATCAGATTTTTCTCATGTGTGCTTTTATTCATATTTTTTAAATATTTATTGAAACCCTATGTATGACAGGCAATAGGTTAGGCCTAGAGGATGTACCATGATTGTGATGGGATCACCATCTTCAGGGGGTTTTTAGAACCTAAGAAGGGAGGCTGATATGTGAGCAAAGCAAACACATGCTTTAGTTCCATTAATTTCAGTATATCTTCTGTTCATTGAACATTTAGAATGTGCTAAGCAGCATGCTAGGAACTGGGAATAAAGAATTAAGATGTTTTTCTGCTCCTTGTGGAACTTAGTCTACTGGGGCAGAGAGACAAAAACATTATTTTAGAATCAAGATGTTAGAAGAAGAGAAGAAGGTCATTCTGAGCAGGAGGAACAAAATCAACAGCAACAAAAAACACGGCATAAAACGTTAAATGTTCATAGTGGACAATAAAATAACTTGACTCTCATGGTGTAGACAAAGGACTCTATCAAGGATGCTATTTACTGCATAAAGTATCTTTTAGCTGAGAATCACCCCATGGTTTAAAAGTAAACTGCTTCCTACAGCAAGAGATTAGAAGGTTCCAAAGGTAAACTCTTCCTTTAAGGAGGTTTGACTCTGGATTATGGAGTGAAATGTAAGAAATACAATGGGGTCAGGCTCCCTGTTGCTACTCTTTGGGTTTGAGACAGGAGAACTGGAGACAGGATAGCAAAAGGGAAGGTACTCAGATGCTAGTAAGATGCATTGGCTACAACGCCTGGTTGTACTGGTGCTGTAGTTTCTTAGGACAGGGCCGAAAGTAAGCTCATCACACGAGATGAATTGTGCCAAAGCACAGCAGTAGAGGGCTGCCGCTCGCTCAGGCAAAACAGCGCCGTCTGTCTTGCTGTGGTAACTTTTATTAAAGCATTATCTAGGTTTACACTTTAAGACTTGTTTTCTTAACATTTCAGAAGTGCCAAAGCAGCAACCTATGTTTTTATTAATTATACAAGCAATAATTGGCTTTCGTGAGCACCTGCCGTGCTTCGTCCTTGAGCGCAAAAACAGCACAAAGTTCCCACCATTATTTTGATTATACTGAACTAGCACAAGCACATCTCCTTGCGTTCCCACCACTCTGATTATACTGAGGACATCTCATGGATCAGTGCCCAAAGCACTCAATGCTTCTTTTGCAGGCCCCCGGTTTGCCGGGGCGGGGGGGCGCTCGAAGCATTCAGAACTGTTCACAACTCTGGCTTATTCGCATGCCCCCAGTTTGCTGGGGGGGGGGGCCTCATGGGTCACGTCTCCTTTCCATGTCCTCAGTTATCCCACTACATTTCCCCCTTTTTGTTTTATAATTTTTATAGCATCAAGGAGAACACGGCAGCATTACTCTCGGTACTAAACTACATGGAATTATTTTGCAGCTTGTGCAGCATCAAGGAAAACACAGCAGCTTGTTGCGATGTTGCATAGCGGGTAGCTTTCACTCGTCGTCGAACTACAATTAAACATATGATTATTATTATAATGAGCATTAACAATCCTGCAGTAGAACCAAATAAAGCATGTAATTTAGACATGGGATTTAGATTATTAAGTCCTTGAATAATTCCAGTCCATACTTCTTGCGAATTGAGTCGTTGTAATTTCTTCTGGAAAGTTTGTTGAATTTTCCCTTGTAAATTTACAATTTCTTCTGTCAAATTTTTGTGATGTAATAAATGCTTTTTTATTGTTGTCGAGGGGAATGCAGACTGATTATATGGAACTGAAGTGACACAAAAGGCACTTTGATTCCAGTCACAACGTAGCTTCATTTGTCTTTGTAAATTTACAAGTTGGTCCCCCAACATAACCACAGCTTGTTGTAAGTCCGCTATTTCCGAATATATTTCCGAATCAATTTGTCGTTGATAGGACCAAAGCATTCCAGAATTTTTATGCCAGTCAGTTATATAGTCAACGGTCTGAATAGATTGTTCTAAAGCAAATCCAGCAACTGCAGCAGTAGCTGTTATGGCTATAATACCCATGACAGCTGCAATCAACATTCCTACAAATCTTTTACTTCTTTTTAATGCATCAACTAAATATTGCAAAACAGCCATAGGAAGAGATTCTTGCCATTCCCTTCCAAGATTGACAGGAAGCCAAAGACCTGTCCAAGCTCGTAAGATATACAAACTTTCAGTAGATATGTTAAAAGATATACTAGAGTTAATACAGGTATACAGAGAGCAATTTTTACACATTATAATACCTTGAGTCTCATTCCATACAGCTGGTCCCTTTAACAATATATAAGGTAATTTCACACAACTACGAGTATACCAAGTAACATCTTTATGAAAAATCAAACTATGATTTTCAGATTTATTAACCATATGTCCTACCCAGGCATTAATCTTTCTCAGAGCTGCCATAAGCTTTCACAAGTCCTTTTGGATAGGATATCCATTTAAATGAGGACCAGGAGGAGAAAATCCTCCAGCATGCCATACTATGGTATCATTAATAGTATCGCTATAAATAGTGTTATCTTTTTTATGCCAGTATAAATCCTTTAAACTCTTTTTTCCTCGGGCGGAGCCAAAAGGGCTCCAATCAATGACGCTTCCCCAAGAAGTATTAACAAGAACCCGAGCCATTTCTCCTCGGCATCGAGTCCAATGGACCCAATCCGATAATCGATCCACAAGAGGCACCTGGCATGGAGGCAAATAAGGTGCAGAAACATTTTCATTAAGAGTGGAATTAAAACTTTTAAAACTATAAGCACTCAAAAGATATAACCCATGATATCTGTTTTCATTTTTGACAACACTTAACCATGCCTGATAATTCATTTTGAGACAATGATCTCCCTTTCCCATACAAATAGGAGGTCCATTAACACTCACAGTGTAATTTTCTATTATCCTTCCTTCTTCTTCTGGCTTCAAAGGGCCTCTATCATCAAAAGGACCAGGCAACCATCCAGACTCATTTACATATACAAAAATTGGGGCATCCCACCAGGTAACCCCCATATTAAGAGGAGGGTTAGGAATATAAGTCCAATAAGTATAGTTAGTACAATTTATCTCATTGGCTGATATGCTTATTACCTGTGCAGACAACATTGCCAACATAGCTACAAAAATATTGGTGCTAGTGAGGGGTTTACCCTGTGAAATGACAAGATTTTCAGCAGTGCCTGCAAACTTTTTCATTTGCCCCCAAGTCAATGGAGACGACCTCTTTGATCCAACGGCACAAGGAATGCTCTCTTGCTCAAATCCATCTCCGCACATCCCTTCGTCATTCCCATCACATCAAGGCTATGCTTAGTTGCCATCCCGAAGCTTTATCTTCTTAGCCGGCACCCAATAGGATTCAGCTCCTGCCGAAACAAAAGCATATCCTCGACCCCAACGAAGAATCTCGCCAGGTTCCCAAGTGTTAGTATTTTCATGTAATATAAAAACAGTCTGTCTAAGTTCTTGTGTTCCTTTTTTTGTCTAATGTCTGTCAGCTGCACTAAGATCATCTTCTCCATGATTCAAAAAATTAAGAGTAAATAAAGCAAGACTTTGTACCTCATCTCCCCATTTTTGTTTTATAAACATTTCTTTCAAAGTGCGGTTTTGTCGTTCAATAACCGCTTGTCCCGTACTGTTTTCTGGGATACCTGTAACATGCTGTATATTATGTGTGGCCAAAAAAGTCTGACATTTTTGAGAATGATATGCAGAAGCATTATCAGTTTTTATGCTGTCGGGAATTCCCATAACAGCAAAAGCTTCTAATAAATGAGTTATTACAGCATCAGCTTTTTCAGAAGATAATGGAGATGCCCATGAGAAATGAGAGTAGGTATCTACAGAATGATGAATATATTTTAACTTCGCAAAACCAGGATATTGAGTTACATCAATTTGCCAGATAGTATTAGCAGATAAGCCTTTAGGGTTAACTCCAATATTCAAACAAGGTTGATTAATAGCAGCACATTGCAGGCATGTATGGAGAATAGTTTTTGCTTGTTTCCATGTAAGATTAAACTTATTTTTCAGTCCTCTGGCATTATATGATATCTATGATGTTCTGCTGTAGCTAATTGTATAGTACCCACTAAAGTATCAATAAAATCATTTCCATCTACCAATGGACCGGGTAAATGAGTATGAGCACAAATATGAGTAATATAAAGTGGTACAGTACGTAGTCTAATTATATGTTGTATTTGCAAAAATAAAGAATGCAGTTCTGATCCATTATCTGGGATAAAAGTGGTTTTAATATTTTAACTGTAAATTCCACAAACTGAGAGTCTGTAATTATATTAAGAGCAATTGGATAATCTTGTAACAATAGTATTACAGCAAATAGTTCTGCTTTTTGAACTGAAACATATGGAGATTGTAACACCTTATGATCATGACTGTTAGCATATCCTGCTCTTCCCGTTTTATTGGCATCAGTAAAAAAAGTTGGTCCTATAACAGGATCTGATTGAGCTATTTTTTTCAAAATCCAATTAGTCTTTTTCAAAAACTGTAAACGTTTATCAGAAGGATAATGATTATGTATTTTACCTATATAATGAGCACAGGCAATTTGCCAGTTATCCTCTAGTTGAAAAAGAGTTTGTATTTCTTTGTTTGAAAAAGGACTATAAGTTCATGTGGGACCTGACCACATAGTTGCCTTAATCATAACCTACCTTTAATAATAATATCAGCTATTTTTTGTACGTAAGATTGCAATTTCTTTTGAGCTTTATGAGCTAAAAATATCCATTCTATGAGATTATCTTGTTGTTGTAGTAAACCAGTAGGAGAATGAGGAGTATGAAATACAATAAGTCGTAAATGATCGATTCAATTCGATCCAATTGTGCATCATGTATATGTTTTTCTATCCATTTAAGTTCTTGTTCAGCCTGGGGAGAAAGTTCATGGTGACTATTTTAAGGTCTTTTATCTAGGTATGTTTCCGAAAACACATTAATTTCTCAACATGTCTTCAGTAGCATAACCAGATAAAAGTCCCCGAACATAATTAGAATGCATTCCATATGCATTAATGGCTTCTTTTAGCATTTTTAAAATTTTTATATCATGATGGTTATAATCAACATTTACATATCCATTCGGAAATTGATCATTAGCAGGCATAGCTTGTCTAACAATAGGGAAAGCAAAAAAGGATTCAGAATATTGCTTTTCTTGTTTATTCATCTCTTCTTCCAACAATATTCTATTAGATTCAGGTTTTAGAGGAAAGCGAAACTGACGAGAGGCTCCAACAGGATAAGCTGCTAATTCTAAAGGAGGAGCCGAAGGAATAGTAGGACATGGCTCCTGATATGAAGGAGTAGTAGTATTGCTTTTATTTTCTTCCAATTTAGTCATCAAATTTTTTAACTTTGAAAGTATATCAGAAATCTCATTTTGTTGAGAAAGTGGCATTTCATTTTGTTTGCTAGCCTGCTCCTAACCTTTATCATCATCAGAAAAAGCCCCTTCATCATTGGAGTCTGAAAAATCCTCTCCTGTCTCAGACACAAGGGGAGGAGGGGGCGGAGGAAGGTCTTCTATAGGAGACTCACGAAACAAAGTACGAAAAGCAGCAGAATGATCGGGAGCAGAATTCGGACGCTGAGGACGTGCCCCATTGTCACTTTCCGTTTCAGATTGTAATGGTTCCAGGGCAAGGGAAATTAATTTACAAAGAGACCAAACACGGACAGATATAGGGTCTCCATGCTGATGAGCTCTTCGTAAGGCTCGCATAACCTGTTTCCAAACTTTTAAATTTAACTGGTTATGACCAGTAGGTTGAAACCAGTAACAATGTTTATGTACCAGCGCAAACAATTCATCAAACGATTCCTGTTTCACTTTTACTCCTGAACTCCATAATAACTGTTTCAGGAGTTTACTATATTGAAATTCTACTGAATGGGAATTCCGCATTACAGTTAGTCTACTGTTGCCGAAGGTTTCGCTTACTCTGAGCGGACCAATTTCCTCTTCGGTCCCGCGATCACGCGATTACTTACCTCCAGGTCCCTGTTCAGGCGCCAAATGTTGTAGTTTCTTAGGACAGGGCCGAAAGTAAGCTCATCACACGAGATGAATTGTGCCAAAGCACAGCAGTAGAGGGCTGCCGCTCGCTCAGGCAAAACAGCGCCATCTGTCTTGCTGTGGTAACTTTTATTAAAGCATTATCTAGGTTTACACTTTAAGACTTGTTTTCTTAACATTTCAGAAGTGCCAAAGCAGCAACCTATGTTTTTATTAATTATACAAGCAATAATTGGCTTTCGTGAGCACCTGCCGTGCTTCGTCCTTGAGCGCAAAAACAGCACAAAGTTCCCACCATTATTTTGATTATACTGAACTAGCACAAGGACATCTCCTTGCGTTCCCACCACTCTGTTTATACTGAGGACATCTCATGGATCAGTGCCCAAAGCACTCAATGCTTCTTTTGCAGGCCCCCGGTTTGCCGGGGGGGCGCTCGAAGCATTCAGAACTGTTCACAACTCTGGCTTATTCGCATGCCCCCGGTTTGCCGGGGGGGGGGGGGGGGGGGGGCGGGGCTCAAAGCAATCAGGACTGTTTGCAGTTCTGGCTTATTCGCCAGTCCCCAGTTTGCTGGGGGGGGGGGGGGCTCATGGGTCACGTCTCCTTTCCATGTCCTCAGTTATCCCACTACATACTGGAAAGATAAAGAAAGAGGACCCTAAAGACACAGACAGCAGTGGTCCTGATGAACAACCTGACCCTCCCACATAAGCATCTAGGCAATCTTAGAGGTGCTGCTGCAGTATGGTGCCATGGAACTATCTGGACTCCATCTTCTCAAAATTATAATACCTGACCCTTTCCAAACGCTTACTAGGTCATAGATTGCAGACATTGGATTATTGCTGGCTAAAAGCTTACTGGTTTCAAGGGGTAGATGATGCAGTGCTCAGTATGAACGACTGGGACGTGAGTTGCCTGTGAAATAGGCATTATGACTTACAGGAAAACAGGAGTACAGTTTTTCCTCTAAAGTGAATATCACTCACTTTCTGTTGAACCTGGAGGAAGTGGGTAAATTTAATCTGGTGGGCTTCCTTACAAACTGGTAGTAAGCTGATGTGGTTTATGCAAGTCCAACAGCTAGGTAAGGGAAGAATCAAGGCTAAGCCTAGGTGTTTGTATTTCTAATTCAATGCTCCTTACCATTTGAAAGAGAATCTTCTTATTGCAAAGACAGTATAAACTTGTGGGTTAAAATTTAGAAGAACCCTCAGAGCTGCCCATGTACTTTCAAATACATTGCTCTAGTGTATCAGTGCATGAGTGGGAAAGAAGATGTGGTTGTCTAGTGCATGTATTTTAATCTATACCTATAAGTGTATAAGCATATGGTTATGTAACCCACATACACTAGGAGATGATAGGGGGGATAATACTTCACCTCTGGTCATTCCTTGTTGGCAATTCATATCACCATAGGTTGTGAAATTTAAGCCAGATTTTTGGATTCCATGGAACATGTGTAATGGAGTCCACTAATGATTCACATCTCTCCAAAATGTCAAGGCTCAGGTGTTTGTATGGAGTGAAGGATGGAATTATATCTGCAGTTAGTACACAGTGCACTGTCCACAGTAAGCACACTATAAACAAGATTCCACTCATATTTATGGTCTACCAAGTGCTTGGCAATATATTAAGTATTTTCATGAATCTCCTCTCACTTAGCTCTTAGAAAAACCTTTGAGGGAGACATTATTAGTTTCACTGTAGCAGATGAGAAAACAGGAGTTCAAATGCTAAGCACTGAAAATTGACCCAAGGGGTAACATACCACAGAACCAGAAATCATGCCCAGGTGTATTGACTCCAAATTCTATGTTTACTTAAAGATTAACAATGACAGGCTTCCCTGGTGGCACAATGGTTGAGAGTCCGCCTGCCGATGCAGGGGACGCGGGTTCATGCCCCGGTCCGGGAAGATCCCACATGCCGCGGAGCGGCTGGGCCCGTGAGCCATGGCCGTTGAGCCTGCACGTCCGGAGCCTGTGCTCCGCAACGGGAGAGGCCACAGCAGTGAGAGGCCCGCGTACCGCAAAAAAAAAAAAAAAAAAAAAAAAAAAAACGATTAACAATGACAGCAAATATCCTATAATTGAAACAATAAAAACAATAATATTTATACTATTCTGTTTGTACTAAAGGACAAAACCATGTGTTATACTTGAGAATTCTTGTGTGGGACAAAGAGAGGAATGAATGAGAAGAGTGTCACTATGATGGTAGTGAACAGGGGAGAAGAGATAGGACTGTAAACCTATAACTCGGGGGAACATTTTGCAGAACTTTGCATTTTTCCAAAAATATTACGCGTTAATTTATTAACAGGTCTAAATATTTGTGGCCAAATATTTAAAGCTGGCTCTGAGTGAAAAAATAATATTGAAAAGAAGCAGGCAAGAGACTGGTGATTTCTGGGAAGAGAGCACACAAATAAGAAAGACAAGAAAATTAAATCTTATTTTACCACTGCCAAAAAGGAGAAAGTCAGCAAAAACAAATATCTTGGTAACCTGTTGTTTGTCATGCACAGAGCCAAGAAATTTATTTTGTGATTTTTCCTTTTTCCTCACATGGATGCTCTGAAGGAGAAATGAAGAGTCCTTATTTCAGGTGCGGAAGCCAAGTTTCAAATTAATTTTAAAATGTAGCCAAGGACACTTAACTGGCAGGTTCCAAAACTTAAATTCTTTCTGTACCCCCATCAACTTTACCTATGCCATGCACAGTGTGTACAATTCAAGTAATAATAAAAGTAGCCTATCAGCTATAAAATATATAGTGTTTCAAAACTCTGTGTGTCTTCTTGCAACCTTGCCTTGAGTTTGGCATGATCAAGATAACTGCAATTTAGGAGGGATATTAAACTCAAAATTCCAATTACCAGAATTTCATCCCTAATTCTAACACTTACATGGTAATTCATTTATTCAAAACTAATTTGTTATGCCCTTGCTATCCTAGAAACTCTTCTAGAATAGGAATTACTACCCTCACAGTCTTTCCCTCAAGGAATTAATATACTGGGAGAGAAAGACAAGTAAAATGTTGATTGTAATGCAGAAGATGAGAGTTTCTAAAGGGGTGACTCAATGGTTCCATAGAGCAGAAAGAGGGGACTCTGTAGCCCAAAAGGTGTGGTCAGTCAACAATTTCCAAAGATAAACAGATTCAAGCTAAGACTTGAAGAATAAGTAGTAGTTAAGTAAGTTAGAATTAGGATATGGAAAGTCATAGGGGTTGAGATGGTCTTCAATATGAAGGAAAGAGTATGTGACTGCTGAAGGAAGGAGTAATTATTAAGAACACTAGAACTCATATTAACAAGTTTACATTTTGTTATGAGGACAGTGGGAAGCCTTTGAAGGATGATAAGGAGTACAGCAGTAAAATTAGACTCGCAGTTGTAAAAGAACACATTGATTTCAATATATAGAAGTAAGGAGTAAGCACCAATGCAGGCCAAGTGTATCAGTTAACTTTGCTGCATAATAAATCACCCCCTGCTTGGTGGCTAAAAATAACAACAATACATTCTATTTAATGTAAACTTCAGGTCAGCTGAAGGTCAGCTGATCTAGGCTGGGCTCAGCAGGAGTTGCTTTGCTCTATGTGTGTCTCTCTCTTTTTTTTATTTTATTTTTTTAAGACTAGTGGGCAAGCTAAGCATGTGTAACATCTCACAGAGACAACAGAGATGGTAGAGAGAAAACAGAAATTTGTGAGATCCGCAAGGCTGTACTGTCTAATATGGTAGCCATTCACTACATGTGGTCATTTAAATTTATTTTAATTAATTAAAATTAAAGAAAAAATTTTTAAAAATCTATTTATTTTGTAATAGACACATTTCAAGGGCTCAAATGATACATGCCACTAATATGGTTTTAAACAGCACAGGTAATGCATATTTCCATAATCACTGAAAATTATATTGGACAGTGTTTTCTTAAGGCTCCTTTCTCCCATACCACATTAGTGAAAGCAAGCTCCACGGGCAAACACAATGTCAAGGGGTGAAGAAATACACTCAGCTCACCATGAGGCCATAGCAAAGGTGTAGACACAGGGAGAGGTGAAGAATAGGGACCACAAAAAACAGGAATAATTTATTATGTTATAGTGGCAGTGGGTGATGGGTGCAATAAAGAGAGTGACAATGATGATGGAGAGAATTTTATTAACTGGAAAGAAGTTTAAGAGTGATTATTAGTAGAACTTGATGAATGAAAGTTTGGGATTGTTGAAATAAGGAAGCAAGAGTTATGTCCAGAGTTTTTGCTTGGACACCTAGGACAACTAGGCAGTGTCAAATACTGAGCAAGAAAGAAGTCAGGTAAAGGTTTAATGAGATAAAGCCCACCAATTACAATCACAGTTCTGAGTACTAGGACTAGTACAGTACCTTGTCCAAATTATAGTATTTATTAGTGTGATTTTATCATTACCATAATTTTTATATGTTATTGCTTCCTTCTTCATCCTTCAAATCTGCTCCTCTAAATTTTATATTTTTAATTTCTTAATTAAAATATATTTGACATATAACATTGTGTAAATTTAAGGTGTACAACATGTTGATTTTATATATAATATGATTGCCATTGTAGTGATAACACCTTTATCATGTCACATAATTATCATTTCTTTTTCATAGAGTTTCATTTGAATAATTAAGTTCTAATTCTAATTATTAGAATAATTAAGATCTAGTTTCTTAGTAAGTATGATGATTATAATACAATATTGTTTTCTATATTCACCATACTGTGCATTCTATCTCTAGGTCTTACATCTAACTGCAAGTTTATACCCTTAAATATCTCTCCTATTCCCCTCACTCACCAGACCCTGGTAATCACCATCTCACTGTCTGTTTTTACAGGTTTGGCTTTTTCAGATTCTGCATTTAATGGATATCATACAGTATTTGTTTAATATTGTCACCATCCATTCAGGCTTTGAAGCACGTAGTAGATGTTCAATAAATGTTAGTTGCTTGTCAAAAGTACATAGCAAATGAACAAATATATAACATATATTTTCTTCTAAAAGTAGATCAAAGAGCTCTTGAAAGTGAATTCCTTGAGTTTAGATTCCATTTAAATGTTTTCACTTTAAAATGTTGTGCTACAGTCATCAAGCATGACTCTTTGATATAGTTTAGGTGTGGTTTCCAAAAAAATCAGCTCAGGGACTCAAATTCCCTCTTTCTTTTTTCTTCTTTCCTCAGAGTTTACTGCTCTACTAATCTAAAAGTTACAGGGTCTTTAAGAGTCCATACATAATCATTTTAGAAAACTCCATACCCTTATTTTTAGGGTCTGAGAAAAATGAATCATTGAATCTCTTAGGCATGCACCTAACCTCTTTGTTTATATGTTTATGGATTGTTTTGTTTGAAGGTTAGAGGGTTGTAGAGTGAAGGATAACTAAGAAGTGCCAATTACCCTGTGGGATGCAGGAACAGGCTTTTTATACAGCCCTAGTTGATCCCTGTGTCTGCTCTCCAGCCTTTATCATTATTTTTCTGTATATTAGAGAACTTTAAACATGATGTGGCTTTACATGGGTTTATGAAGATTCACACTCAGACACAAAGCAATAACTTTCCATGATTTTTGAATCTGGGCATTGTGAAATGAAAATAGTGAATCAGATTTTCTAATTCTCAAAAAATATTAAAGATAAGCAAATTTCACTTAAGGATATAAAAAAAACTGGTAAGATTTAGTATGTGCTAGGTACTTATAATATGTCAAGTACATTTTACCTTTCCACCAATCCTAAGATTTAGGAATGACTATTAACTCTATTTTCTAAATGAAAAACTGGGGCTTGGATAAGTTGTATAATGAGCCCCATATCAAGTGGGTATTACAGATAAAACCTAGATTTGAACTCAATTCTGATTCCCAAGTCCATGTTCTTTATCAATAAGACAGCATTCATTTAAATAAATTATAATAATAATTAAAGCCATAGTTTCTTGATCATCTTCTTGGTTTTATGTACACTTCTAGCTTACTGCTCACAAGATTTCCATGAAAGTTGCCCAGTTTCCCAAGATCACATAATCAGAGGGTGGTAGAGCATTTGTTCCTTTTATTCTTTTTTAATAAAAAGGGTTTTTTAAATTATTATTTCTCTACAAGACTTTTTTACTGAAATATAGTTGATCAACAGTATTATGTTTGCTTCAGGTGTACTACATAGTTATTCAGCCTGATACAAAATGATCAACATGGTAAGTCTAGTAACCATCTGTCCCCATAAAAAGTTATTATGATATTATTAACTATATTCGTTACACTATATATTACATCCCTGTGGCTTACTTATTTTATAATTGGAAGTTTGTACCTCTTAATCCCCTTCATCTATTTTGCTCATCCCACCATCACCCTCCCTTCTGGTAACCATCATTTTTTCTCTGTATCTATGAGTCTGTTTCTGTTCTATTATGTTTGTTGTTTTGTTTGTAAGATTTTAAATATAAGTAAACTCATATAATATCTTTCTTTCTCAGTCTGATTTAATTCACTCTTAGCATGATACCCTGTAGATCCATTCATGTTGTCACAAATAGCAAGATTTCTTTTTTATGGCTGAGTAATATTTCATATATATATATATATTCTATAAATATATATATTCCACATATATATTTTTTCTTTTTTTTAACGTCTTTATTGGAGTATAATTGCTTTACAATGGTGTGTTAGTTTCTGTTTTATAACAAAGTGAATCACCTATACATATACATATATCCCCATATCTCCTCCCTCTTGAATCTCCCTCCCACCCTCCCTATCCCACCCTTCTAGGTGGTCACAAAGCACCAAGTTGATCTCCCTGTGCTATGTGACTGCTTCCCACTAGCTATCTACTTTACAACTGGTAGTGTATATATGTCCATGCCACTCTCTCACTTTGTCCCAGTTTACCCTTCCCCTTCCCTGTGTCCTCAAGTTCATTCTCTACATCTGCATCTTTATTCCTGTCCTGCTCCTAAGTTCGTCAGAACGATTTTTCTACTTTTAGATTCCATATATATGTGTTAGCCTATGGTATTTGCTTTTCCCTAACTGACTTACTTAACTCTTACTTCTTTAGCCATTCATCTACTGATGGACTCTCACATTGTTTCAATATCTTGACTATTGTAAGTAATGCTGCAATGAACATTGGGGTGCATGTATCTTCTTGAATTAGTTTTTTTTTTTTTTTAACTATGTGTCATTTTTTTATTCCATGGTGGAGATTTTTCTAATAGCTTCTTTAATAATACATTTTATAACTGGTTTCCATATGTCATGGCTTGGCACTCTCTCAACTGACATTTATTTGATTATTTCTTATACCTCTGAACTAAAGTGTTAGTTTTCTAGGGGTGCCATAATGAGTTAGTATTCTTGTTTTGTTTTACTAGTAAATACCCAGAAGTGGATTGCTAGATCATATGGTAGTTCTATTTTTAATTTTTTGAGGAACCCCTACACTGTTTTCCACAGCAGCTGCACCATTTTACATTGCCACCAACAGTGCACAAGGGTTCCCTTTCCTACACATCCTCACCAGCACTTGTTATTTCTTGTCTTTTTGATGATAGCCTTTATGACAATTGTGAAGTTAAATTTCATTGTAGCTTTGATTTGCATTTTCCTGATGATCAGTGATGTTGTGCATCCATTCATGTGTCTGTTGGCCTTCTGTCTGCTTTATTTGGAAAAATGTCTATTAAGATCCTCCACCCATTTTTTAATGGGGTTATTTCTGAAATGCAGGTCTCCTGAGTCAGATTTCATGCACTTCCCAACTCTACTTTTTAATCACAGTTCTGAATTTGGGGAGACAAAAGGAAACACTGGCTTCTTGACTTCAAGGAGCCAGGGCATTAAAAACAATAAGACTGATTTCTGACTCTCTTGGAGACAAGTGATGGTTTCAATTATACTTTCAGAGACTAAGGCAAAGTCCTTACTCTAGTAACAAGATCATTCCCTGTGTCTGCCTCTGTCCCTTACAGACTGGTACCAAGGATCATTTTTGCAGGGGAGGCTACCTTTCATTATCTCAATGAGACTGAATACTTATAATATCACATACCACTTAATAGCCATATGACACTGGGAAAGACACTTACTCTCTTTTAACATCAGTTTCTTCATTTTTAGCAATAAACCTACCTCACAACATTTAAGCAGAAAATGAGATAAACTTTGGGAACTAATTAAGCTCCCATTGGGACATAGTGACTGAAAACAGATGATTTCCTAGGACTAGATTTTTATATCAGAAAAGAAAACAGGAATTTATTAATAATAATAACCAAGATTTAAAACTAACATGTTGTTCTTCCTCTCCCCTACTTTCTCATCTTGTTCCTCTTTCTCCTGCTCTTTGTCTTCCCTTTTAGGCCAATCCAGTTCAAAATCACTTGGATGAGGGTAAGTAAGGTAAGCATCTCTGTGTGGGGCAGTGGTATTGCAGGAAAGGGGACCCCCTTCCAGGGCCCGAAAGTGGGCTCTTGTCTAACACTCTGAGATGAATTGTCCAAGGAAACACATGTGCTGACAAAGCAAGAGACTTTATTGGGAAGGGGCATCCAGGTGGAGAGCAGGAGGGTAAGGGAACCGAGGAGGACTGCTCTGCCATGTGGCTCACAGTCTCAGGTTTTATGGTGATGGGAATAGTTTTCGCGTTTTCTCTGGCCAATCATTCTGACTCAGGGTCCTTCCTGGTGGTGCATGCATCAATCAGCCAAGATGGATTTCAGCGAGGAAGATTCTGGGAAGTTGGTAGGACATATGGATTGGTGTCTCCTTTTGACCTTTCCTGAATTATTTTGATTAGTGGTGCCTTGTTAACTCCATGTTCCTTACCAGGACCTCCTGTCGTAAAATAACTCATGAAAATGGTTACTCTGGTGTCTGGCCAGGGTGGGCGGTTTCAGTCAGTGTTTCGCCTAACAGTGGTAGGGTAGGAAGTTATGGCCACATTATCTGTCAGAGCTTGGGCATCCACAGGGTAGAGGTGATGACTCATCAAAGGGTGTCAGAGACCAAGCACAGTTATTTCAGTGGGGTTGGAGGGTGGAGAGAAACCAGCATGTGATGTTGGGTTTGCAGGTCCAAGTGGATAAGAATCATGTCCTTGTGAAATGGAGGTGCTATCATGATCAAAGCCTGATGACCAGAATAGAGTATGAGAATCCCAGTGGGATAAAGAGTGTCTGCACATTGGGAGGTTGGTTGCCTTGGGTACTGGGACCCCAGCTGAAGTGACGAGGAGGGAATCATAGGAAGAGATTTCCCTGTGTGAAGTTGTAGAAAATATTCATGGTGAAGAGGGTGTTTGCAAGGGGTAGGAGTAAGTGGAGGTTGGGAGGTTGCTTTGGGAGACTGCTTACACACAGGGAGATTGATTAAATAAAGAAGTATATTAAAGAAAATAGGATTCAGGTTTCTCACCACTAGAGAAGAGTGTTACAGAGAGAGAATACTTGGATGAATTCTAAGGTTTTGGAATGTAATTGGAGGTAGTGGTGTAAACTTTTTAGATAAATCTGTGGGTGGGTATATAAATAAATACAAATATGGGTGTGTTAGCATACGTGCATATATCCCTGGATCTGTCCACTGAGAATGCCTGGGAGCAACAACATCTCAACAGCAGTGAGCACATCCTGTGTTACCAAGCACAGATCTCCCCTGAAAGAAACCAGGCTTCTAAGTAAAATGACTGATTACAGGACTGAGAAAGGATGAGTCTGAACATCTAATTGTGCCAAAAAACCAAGAATTTTCTCAAAAAATGATATGAACGCATGTCAAAAGACACAGAATACAGCTTGACAAGATTCCCACTAGACAAATTGGGAAAATTTGAACATCATCCATTAGTAATAGATAAAGGAGGAATGATTTGTTTATCCATCCACAAATACACACACAAAATAGAGGATGCAATACTTACATTGTCTCAAAGTGCCTCTCCACAAAATTCTGATCAATTAAAACAAACGTTTTTAAAAAAGTAATTTCCAGCAGAGATGCTGGGCAGAGACTGAAGCTGAATTTGGCTTCTGTACCTCAACACCGAATTAAATCTCGAAGACAGAGATTTGGGTGAAGTAGAAAAGAATAGCTTTATTGCTTTGCCAGCAATAAAGGAGGCCACAGCGGGTTAATGGCTTCAAAACTGTGTGTCCCAACCTGGAGGGGGTAATGAGGAGTTTTATAGTAAAGGTTCAAAGAGGGCATGATCAGCTCATGGACCTCCTTCTGATTGGTTGGTGGTGAGGTAAGTGGCAGTCAGCATCATCAACCTTCTGGTTCCAACCGGTCTGGGGTCTAGTGCTTAAGGGCAGCACAGCTGTTAATTTCTCTCACCTGGTGGGGGTCTCAGTATCTGCAAAACAGCTCAGAGATATTGTTACGTCTATCCCTTGATGAGGAAACAGGACTCTGTCCCAAGGCTGCATTATTGTTTCTTCTGACTGTTCCTCCCTTGTCTCTGCATCCCTCCCTTCCCTAATTAGCATCTGTCTGAACCTGCCCATTGAAATTCAGGGAAGGTCTTGGAGGCTGAAAGAAGCCAATTTCTTATAATCAAGAAATAGGGGACACAGAAAGGCTTTTGTGCCCAGGAGTCCCACAGGGTCCTACTCACTCAGTATCAAGACCACATTAATCAAATGATCAAAGTTAGCATCACCAGTAACAGGTCAAATCAAAATTATATGTCACCTAATAGGTTGCAATGAGAACAAAGCATATTTGTGATATTGCTGTTAAAGAAGTATAAACCGAATCTAATTCTGAGAGAATAAAAGTGTCAACTTAAAAATATACACGGGCTTCCCTGGTGGCGCAGTGATTGAGAGTCAGCCTGCCGATGCAGGGGACACGGGTTCGTGCCCTGGTCCGGGAAGCTCCCACATGCCGCGGAGTGGCTGGGCCCGTGAGCCATGGCCGCTGACCCTGTGCATCCAGAGCCTGTGCTCCGCAACAGGAGAGGCCACAACAGTGAGAGGCCCGCGTACCACAAAAAAAAAAAAAAAAAAAAAAAAAAGAAACAAAGAAAAAAAATTCACAACCTAAAAGTTGAGAGTTCTGTTTTATTTGGTGGGAATTTTTAGGACTTCAAGCCTGGGAGTCAGCATCTCAAGTAACCCTGAGAGAACGGTTCCAAGGAGGAAGGGGTGGGGAGCCAGGTTATACAGAAGTTTTGCAAAAAGGGGCAGGTAGTCTGAACATCAAAAGATTATTGTTAATTAAAAGAAACCATATATCCCAAGTTAAGGAATTTAGCGCTTTTCTATGTATGGGAAGATGCAAGAGTCTGGGCTCACTGAAATCATTCCTTTGATATGCACCTCAGCTCTATGGGGCCAGTATCCTGTATTTTCACACCCTGAGTTTCCTCGGGGCTCACCACTGCAGAGAGGCTGCAGTCTGATGGCTGCTAGATGGCAGGTATTCTTTCCTTCCTGAGTTCCCTCAGGGCTCACCAGTTCACATCAGTGGTGGCTGCCATCACTGATGAGTGTGACACCATCTTGTTTACTGATATGACAGGAAATACTCCATTTCGCAAAAGACAAACCCAAATGAGGGGGTCTCTAAAAAACAAACACAAAGAAAACCCCACAAAACAGACCTGCAGTCTTCAGAGAGGTTGAGGTACTGAAAGTCAAAGAAAGCTGAGAAATGAATTCACATCGAAGGAGACTGAAGAGAGATAACTAATTTCAGTGGGTCAGTCTGGACCACCACCTCCTTTAGCTATAAAGGATATAATTGGGATAATTTACAAATTTGAATGAGGTCTGAGTATTAGATGGTGATAATGCATTAGTGTTAATTTAGTGCTTTTTATGGTCATATCAGATTAGGTAAGAGAATTCCTTATTCTTAAGAATTCCTTATTCTTAATTCTTATTCTTAATAAGAATTCCTTATTGTACAAGAAATACACAATGAAGTTAGGGTGATGGGGCATACCAGCAGCACGTTCACAAATAGTTCAGAAAATAAAAGTGTCTGTTCTGTTTTTGCAAATTTTGTAGAATAGCCAGTTTGTTTCAAAATAAAAGGAAGGAAAAAAGTCACAGTGGGCATTTACTAAATGCTTTGCTTCCTTCAAATTACTTGACATATGTTAATTTACTTAATTTTTAAATCATGCAGCCAGGTAATATTATTGTTTCTAGTTGCAGAAAAGATAACTAGGGCAGAAATAATTGTTTGGTTTTGTTTCCAAAGAGAAGAGGAGAGAATTGGGAAAATGGAGACAGACAAGGAGACCACAGGAAACAGCATTGTCAGAGGCATTGGGAAATACCAGAAGCACCTGAAGCCAGGTTTTGAACACTTAGTAATCTGGTTTCCAAAGGCAACTGTTTACCAATACACTACTAATCTCTATTACTTTTTGGCAGAAGTTGCCTTATTTCCCAAGGTTTCACAGCCAGTATATAACAGAGTTGATATTCTAATTCCTTCCATATATAATTCCACAGTTCTAAGGTTATATCATGCTTTCTCAAAGACTAAACCATAATAAATGCACTTCTGTGTCCTGGTATCAATCTAGAACATTGAATATGGTCATATTTTAACCTAGTTTTTACCTCTTTATCTCTCCTTCAGTATTCTTTCTGTGTCTGTCTGTCTCTTCCCCCACCCCCATTCTATCTTTCTCTCTTATAGCTCTTTTTCCAAGCATCTCCAGCAGGAGGAGTCTTTACTCAACTTTACTAATCTCTTTAATTACTATCACTTTATACTAGTCTCCCTTTCACCAAATTTCAGTTGTTTTTCAATAGATTTCCAATGGGTAATCTGACATCTTTTGGGTTATGAAGGAAACAAATTGTCGAATAAAATATTCCTAGAAATATAGACAGGGGAAGCTGTCTATATTTCTATAAATAAATATTCCTAGAAATATAGACAGGGGAAGCTTGTCTTATTAAAAGTAAACAAACCCACAGACAAAACAATGTCTTTGACCACAATTCAAAGAACTATCATAAAAGTTAAGAATCTTGACTTCCTCCAAAAAGGACTGAAGATGAGTCTCTGACAACCTTGGGTATTCGCTCACCAAGAGACAAGGGATGGTCTATGGTGCTGTTATCCCCAAATGATATTTTGCACTATCTCCCAGGTAACATTGTAATTCCTCATGAAGAGAAGACTGTGGAATCTTCCTTTGGTATCTCACACATCCTAAGGGAATATTCACATTAGCCTCTGATATCCTAGCCCCGTCTCGTCCCAATTCACCATGTTGCCACTGTATCAGCATCATTTCTAATAGAGATAACTTTATAAAATGTTAGTAAAAGTCTCCTTTATTTTCATGATACTTCAGTGTAAAAGCTTATGATCAGTCAAAAAACATTGATCAAGCAGGAAATTTGGCCCCAGACAATTAAGCTACATTGTCCTATTAAAGAAAATGATTGATTTCAGTATGCTCTTCTGTTAAATGTGTACAAGTACCTTACCTTGACATGTTCATTTGCTTCTCTCCATGAATAAAGAAAGAAATGGTCTACTCAGATAATTCAATAAGCCAGGATTTGGAACTGACTACATTACATCATTAAACAACATCACAGCTACAACCTTGTGTCACAACACTGTGTGGTTTCCCATGAGGAAGTTTCCGATCTGTTTTGATCACAAATTCTCAGAGACATGTGCTCATTCTTGCACTAAATTAATGAGTGCTTAAGGTTGACCTTGTGAGTTGGCAAAGTCTTACTTCTGTAGGTTTATTATTTCTCTCAGTATGTGCCTAAATAATGAGAAACAATCCATCAATAACTTTTAAATGCATGGCAGTGTAACTTACAGCCCAACTCTGTCCTCAGCCAATTTGACAACCCAGTAAGTCACACTATAATGAATGAAAACAAAGAAAAAAAGCAATGGGGTTAACAGATTTTTTTAAAAAAATTTAAAACTTTAAAAGGTAAGTATTTCTTAAACGGGGTTAACAGATATTTTTTTAAAAATTTAAAAAGGCAAGTATTTCTTAAATGTTTACTAAGTAATATATGGGAAAGAAATGTGAATTTTTCAGTGTAACACATTACGTATTTGAAAAGAATTTTAGTGTCACATTTGAATTCAGAAAGATCTGGTTCTTATCCTACGTGTACACTATAGAAAGTTTGTTCTTCCCGAAACTTTCACTCTCACCATCTTTAAAATAGGGGAGGAAGGGTTAAGTGCTAACCTGTTTTTCTTGGACTTTAGAGAGGATTAAAAGATAAAATAGCTATAGAGAATCCACCCTAGTAAACTCTTAATAAATTTAAAATGTTACATTTTATGGATGTGTTGTGCCTAGCAGAACCCCTTTTGTCTCACACAAAAACCATGCACATAAAAAGAACAAAAAAACAACAACAAAACATAAAATATAAACTATTCTCTAATGTTTCTTTTCTCTCATCAAGTGCTTATGATCTCTGGACTTAGCTTCTCTAAATGGTTTCCATCACCTAGTCTATCGTTTTGTAATACCTGCAAATGCTTTAGCTGATGACATCTTTCTCCAAAAATTGTTAACATTTTCTCTGCTGGGGAGGTGAATGAGGACTGGTTACTTCAATTTCATCAGGAACTACTGACTTGAGCTTAATAGGCTTATTCTCTCTGACTTTCTTGAATCTAGATGTTCACTTCAAGATCCTTCTAACGCTATCTGCTATGATTTTTTACAAACTTTTCACCAACTTCCCCCCAACCATACACAGCTTTAGAATTCTCCAATTTTACTTAAGGAAAATAAACCATATCTTTTAGGCTTTCTAAATCCCTGGAAAATCTCTACTGGTGTCTCAGTCCCTAAGCAGTAGAACTTTGTGAGTGCAAAGCCCAGATTTTATCTCCATTTTCCAATTTCAGAATCAAGAGATTTTTCTCAGAATGTCTGTACAAGTCAACTCACTTATTCAAGACTCCCCCATTCTCTTGAAACATAGCCTCCCAGTTTTCACTGCCTTCCGAGACTTCTGGTATATTCAAACAGACACCTTCTGTATTCTACAGGTTTTTACTAAATTTTCTGGTTCTAGGCAAGAGGGATCATATTCTGTAATCAACTCCATCTCACCCAGAAGATGAAGTCTTGACTGGTAATTTTTTAAGAAATCTCTTGTGACTAGGTACTTAATTGACGTAATTCTCCATGTATGATGATTCTCTATTTTAAATATGACGATTTCAATAGTTGAAGTCCCAAGGAAACTAAATCTGTTGCTTGGGGGAGGAGCTTCAAGATGGTGGAAGAGTAAGAAGTAGAGATCACCTTCCTCTCCACAAATATATCAGAAATACATCTACATATGGAACATCTCTTACAGAACGCTGGCAGAAGACCTCAGACCTCCCAAAAGGCAAGAAACTTCCCACGTACCTGGGTAGAGCAAAAGAAAAAAGAAAAAACAGAGACAAAAGAATAGGGATGGGACCTGCACCTCTGGGAGGGAGTGGTGAAGGAGGAAAGGTTTCCACACACTAGGAAGCCCCTTCACAGAGGGAGACTACAGGTGGCAGAGGGGCAAAGTTTCAGAGCCATGGAGGAGAGCGCACAAACAGGGAGGGGTGCAGAGGGCAAAGTGGAGAGATTCTCACACAGAGGATGGGGCCTACCAGCACTCATCAGCCCGAGAGGCTTGTCTGCTAACCCACCAGGATGGGTGGGGTCTGTGAGCTGAGGCTCCAGCTTAGGTCAGATCCCAGAGAGAGGACTGGGGTTGGCTGTGTGAACACAGCCTGAAGGGGGCTAGTGTGCCATAGCCAGCTGAGAGGGAGTCCAGGAAAAGTTCTGGAACTGCTGAAGAGGCAAGAGACTTTTTCTTGCCTCTTTGTTTCCTGGTGCGTGAGGAGAGGGGATTAAGAGAACTGCTTAAAGGAGCTCCAGAGACGGACGCGAGCCAAAGCTAACAGTGCGGACCCCAGAAACAGGCATGAGACGCTAAGGCTGCTGCTGCCGCCACCAAGAAGCCAGTGTGCAAACAGGTCATTATCCACACCTCCCCTCCCAGGAGCCTGTGCAGCTTGCCACTGCCAGGGTCCCATGATCCAGGGACAACTTCCCTGGGAGAACACATGGTGCGCCTCAGGCTGGTGCAACGTCATGCCAGACTCTGCCGCTGCAGGCTTGCCCGCACTCTGTATCCCTCCCTCCCCCGAGCCTGAGTGAGCCAGAGTCCCCAAATCAGCTACTCCTTTAACCCCGTCCTGTCTGAACGGGGAACAAAGACAAAAAACATACAACAGGTGAAGGAACAAGGTAAAAACACACCAGACCTAAGAAATGAAGAGGGAATAGGCAGTATACCTGAAAAAGAATTCAGAATAATGAGAGTAAAGATGATCCAAAATCTTGGAAATAAAATGCAAGAAAATACAAGAAACTTTTAACAAGGATGTAGAAGAACTAAAGAGCAAACAAACAATCATGAACAACACAATAAATGAAATAAAAAATTCTCTAGAAGGGATCAAGAGGGGAGTAACTGAGGCAGAAGAACGGATAAGTGACCTGGAAGATAAACCAGTGGAAATAACTACTGCAGAGCAGAATAAAGAAAAAAGAATGAAAAGAATTGAGGACAGTCTCAGAGACCTCTGGGACAATATTAAATGCACCAAAATTCTAATTATAGGGGTCCCAGAAGAAGAAGAGAAAAAGAAAGGGACTGAGAAAATATTTGGACACATTATAGTTGAAAACTTCCTTAATATGGGAAAGGAAAAAGTCAATCAAGTCCAGGAAGCACAGAGAGTCCCATACAGGATAAATCCAAGGAGAAACATGACAAGACACATATTAATCAAACTATCAAAAATTAAATACAAAGAAAAAATATTAAAAGCAGCAAGGGAAAAACAACAAATAGCATACAAGGGAATCCCCATAAGGTTAAGAGCTGATCATTCAGCAAAAACTCTGCAAGCCAAAAAGGAGTGGCAAGACATATTTAAAGTGATGAAAGGGAAAAACTTACAACCAACATTATTCTAGCCAGCAAAGATCTCATTCAGATCTGACGGAGATATTAAAACTTTTACAGACAAGCAATAGCTAAGAGAATTCAGCACCACCAAACCAGCTTTACAACAAATACTAAAGGAACTTCTCTAGGCAAGAAACACAAGAGAAGGAAAAGACCTACAATAACAAACCCAGAACAATTAAGAAAATGGTAATAGGAATATAAATATCGAAAATTACCTTAAATGTAAATGGATTAAATGCTCCCACCAAAAGACATAGACTGGCTGAATGGCTACATAAACAAGACCCGTATATATATGCTGTCTACAAGAGACCCACATGAGACTTAGGGACACAAACGGACTGAAAGGGAGGGGATAGAAAAAGATAGTCCATGCAAATGGAATCAAAAGAAAACTGGAGTAGCAATTCCCTTATCAGAAAAATAAACTTTAAAACAAAGACTATGACAAGAGAAAAAGAAGGACACTGCATAATGATCAAGGGATAAATCCAAGAAGAAGATATAACAATTGTAAGTACTTATGCACTCAACATAGGAGCACCTCAACAAATAAGGCAAATACGAACAGCCATAAAAGGGGAAATCTACAGTAACACAATCATAGTAGGGGACTTTAACACCCCACTTTCACCAATGGAGAGATCATGCAAAATGAAAATAAATAAGGAAATACACACTTTAAATACTACCTTAAGCAAGGTGGACTTAGTTGATATTTATACGGCATCCCATCCAAAAACAACAGAATACACTTTCTTCTCAAGTGCTCATGGAACATTCTCAAGGATAAATCATATCTTGGGTCACAAATCAAGCCTTGGTAAATTTAAGAAAATTAAAATTGTATCAAGTATCTTTTCTGACTAGTCAAGACTTTTATTTGTGGATGGAAAGCTGACTCATATCATTAACTTTGATGATCTTTGGCTGTAAACTCATATTTACTTGACTTTAATCTCTGGAAATCATATGCATTGAAATCTGGAATGCTTTTCTACAGAGCTTTGGTTTCTTTCTTTGTCTGGAATTTCTTTAAGAAATGAGACCATTTGGTTTGCCTTAAAGATCTGGTTCTAATTTTTTGCCCAAGGCATGGAAATTTATACTCTCCACCCACATTTCACTCTTACTTTCTTTAAAATGGGGGTGGGGGTTGGGTGCTAATCTTCTCAAGTTTAATATCAGAGTCTCAACTTCAGTTTACCAATCTTGAAGCTGCTGGAGATTAGTCTTTCAGTTACTGTGCTATAATTATTGTTTATCATCAAGGAAAATTCTTCATCCTCTTTTGTTACTTTGGTTTCAACTCATTTTTGTTTTTGTTCTTATCATACTTTCGTTTTGGTGGGATACTTTTGAAACTTATTTTACCTGCTTTAACTTTAGCAATGCATTGCCATGTATGTTTGATCCAGGCCTTAGTTGGTTTGAGGTGAGATGATCCTTCAGGGAATTTAACCACTCCATTGTGCTAACAATTTTCGAGGAAGTAATGCATTTTTAAACACACCACATAAAGCGCAAGTAATGGAAATGTTGATGAATTAAACCACATTACATAAAGGATTGCTGTGAGTGTGGTATCTAACAATACTATAAAGAAAATGAAAATATAAACCACAATCTTGAAGAAAAAAATTGCAACACAGGGCTTCCCTGGTGGCGCAGTGGTTGAGAATCTGCCTGCTAATGCAGGGGACATGGGTTCGAGCCCTGGTCTGGGAGGATCCCACATGCCGCGGAGTAACTAGGCCCATGAACCACAACTACTGAGTCTGCGTGTCTGGAGCTTGTGCTCCACAACAAGAGAGGCCACGCTAGTGAGAGGCCCATGCACCACAATGAAGAGTGGCCCCCACTTGCCACAACTAGAGATAGCCCTCACACAGAAACAAAGACCCAACACAGCAAAAATAAATTAATTAATTAATAAACTTCTACCCCTAACATCTTCTAAAAAAAAAAAAAATGCAACACATAAAACTTTCAGTGGAGAACAATTTCCAATTTCTATTAGTCAGTAATATTAAAACAACAACAAAATTAAAGAGAAAAATGAGTGAAGAACTATACAAGGATATCATGGAAAGGGAAACTAAAAGTTTAATAAACACTTGGAACATTCTTCAGTTCTTTATTACCCAGGAAAATGCAAATTATAATGCCTCCTGGGGAAGGATATTACTTTCTGACATGTTGATGTCAGGCTTCACCAAGTGATTAATTTTGACCAAAGGAATATGAGCAGAATGGCCTTGTGTCATTTCTAAATAGAGATTTAAGTGCCAGTATATTGAATGTAATTTTTTTTTTTTTTGCTCTGCTATGAGATTGGCGGTGTTTCAAGTAGAGACTACTCCAGCTCCATTAGTCAACCTTGGGTGGACATACAGTGTCAGAACTAAAGGAAATCAAAAGACTTTTGATGTAAATTGTTGAGATTTGGGTGTTATTATTGCAGCATAACTTAGCCTTCACTGACTGATTTAATACACTAGATAAACATTTAGACATACATATAATAAACATTTATTAGACCCCTAGGGAAACATTTATGAGATGTTTCTAGCAAGATAGTTAATGATGGCACAAAATAAATTAATTTGTCAATAAAGTAGAAACAACCTACATGTCCATCAACAGAAAACTACACTGTGATATATTCATTCAATGAAATTTTCTATGAAAAATGACACAATAACATTGATGAATCTCATGACAATAATATTTAACAATAAAGCAAGATATAGAATACCAAATGTATTATTTTATTTATATAAATTTCTAAGGCATGAAATGGTAAGTGTACTGTTTAAGGATATAAAATTTTATGATGAAATTATTAAAAAGCAGAAAGACATAATAGGGTAATAATTGTAATGGATGCTGTTGTGCACCCCTAAAATATCTCTGCCCAGAGGGTTAGCTGCTGATAATAAGCAGTCTGATAACCCTTGACACAAAGAATCAAATGCTATTAGTTTAGTTAGTAGGTAAAGAAAACCCTAGTAGGAGACTGGGAAAGTGAACACAAGAAGGAACAGAAACCAACAAAGTGGGCAGTTGGAGCTTCACCAACTTCACCAACTTTGGAAACCAGCATAGAACTCTGTAGAACACAGCTCTCGGTTATCTCCCCTTATCCCTGTAAAGGGCAAAGAAGCTGGGGTGTTTATATACCAAGTACTCTCAGTTATTGGGTTAGGGCTGCTCTCAAAGGATGATAATTCTTTCGTATTTCTGGCTGATCAAGCAGGTGGCAAGGCAGGACACAGAGGCCAGATAAAACCTTTAGCTAAAGAAATGAATATCTAGCATATGGCAGTTGGGCCAGTGACTGCTAGAGTGCCACTTACGGAGAAGATATAGAGTTGGCAAAATAAGATAATAAGTTATAAATATGTAAAATTAGAAATAAAAATAGAGAAATAAACAGCAATAGAAGAAATTGTATGACTAGTTTAATCAAATCTATGCAAATTAAGGAGAAAACATGAGTAAAAGGGTAGTTTTCCTGGAAAATATAAATTACAAGATTTATATAAGGAAAAAGAAAATATAGACAGCCCTATTATGCTAAATAAATTGGAAAGTTTTAAAGAAAAGAAAAAAAACTCTAAAAAAAGAATTAAACCCAAGTTGTATAATAAATTAGTCTATCAAACTTCTGAAAAAATATAACCAACGTAATTTAAAGTGTTTTTAAAAATAAAAAGTTTGGAGTCTATTCCCAGCACATAGTGAAATGACACACAATAAGTAAATAAAATAGATTGATACTTAAGCACAAAATGAACAACTAAATGTAAAACAACAACAAAAAAATGGAGTCCAAATATATACTCATAAAATATGCATATTTATTATAAGACAAAAGTAGAGTTGCTAATACATGGCTAAAAGGGATATTCAATAAATCAGTTAGCTGACTTCTCATTTAAAACAAAATACTTGGATCCCTACCTCAAGGCTTATAGCAAAATAAATTCCAATTGAATAAAGTATTTCAATTAAAATTTAAATCATTACTAGTAATAGAAGAAAATGTATAAGAATATAGGAGGCTTACATACAAGTCATAAAATTCAGATTTCAGAAAGAATATATTTTGACATGTTAAACATAAAAAAATTTAAATACTTCTCTTTATAGAAAAATTGAGTTACAAAGTCAAATGATAAACAGCAATTTGAAAATTTGTTTTTACCACACCTAGAACATGCACTGGAATTAATTACTTACATGTCAATTAATAACATAATGATAGCCCAGTAGAAAGATATGCAAAGTAAAGAGCCAGACAATAAGAGAAAATATTTAAAAGGATGTGTACATGAAAAAAAGTTCCAATTCACTCATTAAAAATAATAAAACAAAGGTAAGGTAAATTAAAATAATAATGATATGTAGATATATTGGTAATAGTTTTAATAACACATAATATTTGTGCTGATGAAAGGAACTAGACATTCACATACATTTTTGATGATGTGTGAATTGGTGCTGCCCTTTATTTTGGTCATATCTATCAAAATTTATCAAAGTACTAGAAAAATACTAAATAGTTAAGAGGCTAAACTCTGGAAAGTCCATCCATGTAACAGACTACTATACAGCTGTGAAAAGAAATGAGTGAAGTCTATATGAGCTGCTATGGAGTCCTGTCTAAAATGTTTTATAATGAGAAAAAGGCAGTGAGTAGAATAATGGGTAAAATTCTGATATTTTAAATGTTTGTGTGTGTACATATTAATATTTATTGTACAATCTATATCAGCTGCTCACTCTTGGCCAAACAACTGACAGTACCACAAATGCACATGATGAGAAAGTTCATAATTGGAAGGTGTGCAGGAAAATCAAAGCAAAGGTGGAAATATTCATTAGAAAGAAATGCCCTGGGGTCTGGGGACTTTCCTGGTGGTCCAGTGGTTAAGACTCCATGCTCCCAATGCAGGGGATGCGGGTTCCATCCCTGGTCAGGGAACTAGATCACACATGCCTCAAGTAAGAGCCTGCATTCTGCAACTACAAAAAAAAAAAAAAGACCCCGCATGCCACAACTAAGACCCAGCACAACCAAATAAATAAATAAATAATATTTAAAATGTAAAAAAAAAAAAAAGAGAGAGAAAAGAAAGAAATACTAACAGTTGTTGCCTTTGAATAAGGAAACTAGTAGGTCAACAATGGGAGGAAAAGTTACTCAGTTGTTGTTTTGACCCTTTCATACAATAAAAATTGTGTACCATGAATATTTATTTCTGTATAACTCAGGACTGGGGAATAAAGGCCACAGAAATAAAATGTGGCATCTTTAATCTAAACTTGAGCCACTGGGGACAGACACCAAAAACAACGGGAACACTAAACCTGCAGCCTGCAAAACGGAGACCACAAACACAGTAAGATAAGCAAAATGAGAAGACAGAAAAACACACAGCAGATGAAGGAGCAAGATAAAAACCCAGCAGACCTAACAAATGAAGAGGAAATAGGCAGTCTACCTGAAAAAGAATTCAGAATAATGATAGTAAAGATGATCCAAAATCTTGGAAATAGAATACAGAAAATGCAAGAAACAAACAAGGACCTAGAAGAGCTAAAGATGAAACAAGCAACAATGAACAACACAATAAATGAAATTAAAAATACTCTAGAAGGGATCAATAACAGAATAACTGAGGCAGAAGAATGGATAAGTGACCTGGAAGATAAACTAGTGGAAATAACTACTGCAGAGAAGAATAAAGAACAAAGGATGAAAAGAACTGAGGACAGTCTCAGAGACCTCTGGGACAACATTAAATGCACCAACATTCGAATTATAGGGGTCCCAGAAGAAGAAGAGAAAAAGAAAGGAACTGAGAAAATATTTGAAGAGATTAGTTGAAAACTTCCCTAATATGGGAAAAGAAAGAGTTAATCAAGTCCAGGAAGCACAGAGAGTCCCATACAGGATAAATCCAAGGAGAAACATGCCAAGACACATATTAACAAACTGTCAATAATTAAATACAAAGAAAAGATATTAAAAGCAGCAAGGGAGGGGCTTCCCTGATGGTGCAGTGATTGAGAATCTGCCTGCTAATGCATGGGACACAGGTTTGAGCCCTAGTCTGGGAAGATCCCACATGCCGCGGAGCAACTGGGACTGTGAGCCACAACTGCTGAGCCTGCGCGTCTGGAGCCTGTGCTCCGCAACAAGAGGCCACAATAGTGAGAGACCCATGCACCGCGATGAAGAGTGGCCCCTACTTGCTGCAAACGGAGAAGGCCTTCACACAGAAAGGAAGATTGAACACAGCCAAGAATAAATAAATAAATAAGTAAATAAATAAATAAATATTTAAAAGCAGCAAGGGAAAAACAACAAATAACACACAAGGGAATCCGCATAAGGTTAACAGCTGATCTTTCAGTAAAAACTCTGCAAGCCAGAAGGGACTGACAGGACATATTTAAAGTGATGAAGGAGAAAAATCTACAATCAAGATTACTCTACCCATCAAGGATCTCATTCAGATTTAATGGAGAAATTAAAATCTTTACAGACAAGCAGAAGCTGAGAGAGTTCAGCACCACCAAACCAGCTTTACAACAAATGATAAAGGATCTTCTCTAGGCAAGAAACACAAGAGAAGGAAAAGACCTATAATAACAAACCCAAAACAATTAAGAAAATGGGAATAGGAACATACATACCGAAAATTACCTTAAATGTAAATGGATTAAATGCTCCCACCAAAAGACACAGACTGGTTGAATGGATACAAAAACAAGACCCATATATATCCTATCTACAAGAGACCCACTTCAGACCTAGAGACACATACAGACTGAAAGTGAGGGGATGGAAAAAGATATTCTATGCAAACGGAAACCAAAAGAAAGCTGGAGTAGCAAGTCTCATATCAGACAAAATAGACTTTAAAATAAAGACTATTAGAAGAGAAAAAGAAGGCCACTACATAACGATCAAGGGATCGATCCAAGAAGAAGACATAACAATTGTAAATATTTATGCACCCAACATAGGAGCACCTCAATACATAAGGCAAATACTAACAGCCATAAAAGGGGAAATTGAGAGTAACACATTTATAGTAGGGGACTTAAACACCCCACTTTCACCAATGGACAGATCATGCAAAATGAAAATAAATAAGGAAACACAAGCTTTAAATAATACATAAAACAAGATGGACTTAATTGATATTTCTAGGACATTCCATCCAAAAACAACAGAATACACATTTTTCTCAACTGCTCATGGAACATTCTCCAGGATAGATCATATCTTGGGTCACAAATCAAGCCTTGGTAAATTTAAGAATATTAAAATTGTATCAAGTATCTTTTCTGACAACAACGTTATAAGACTAGATATCAATTACAGGAAAAAATCTGTTAAAAATACAAACACATGAAGGCTAAACAATACACTACTTAATAATGATCACTGAAGACATCAAAGAGGAAATCAAAAAACACCTAGAAACAAATGACAATGGAGACACGATGACCCAAAACCTATGGGATGCAGCAAAAACAGTTCTAAGAGAGAAGTTTATAGCAATACAATCCTACCTTAAGAAACAGGAAACATGTCGAATGAACAACCTAACCTTGCACCTAGAGCAATTAGAAAAGAAGAACAAAAAAACCCCAAAGTTAGCAAAAGGAAAGAAATCATAAAGATCAGATGAGAAATAAATGAAAAAGAAATGAAGGAAACAATAGTAAAGATCAATAAAACTAAAAGGTAGTTCTTTGAGAAGATAAACAAAATTGATAAACCATTAGTCAGACTCATCAAGAAAAAAGGGAGAAGACTCAAATCTATAGAATAAGAAATGAAAAAGGAGAACAACTGACACTGCAGAAATACAAAAGATAATGAAAGATTACTACAAGCAACTCTATGCCAATAAAATGGACAACCTGGAAGAAATGGACAAATTCTTAGAAATGCACAACCTGCCAAGACTGAATCAGGAAGAAATAGAACATATGAACAGACCAATCACAAGCACTGAAATTGAAACTGTGATTAAAAATCTTTCAACAAACAAAAGCCCAGGATCAGAAGGCTTCACAGGCGAATTCTATCAAACATCTAGAGAAGCGCTAACACCTATCCTTCTCAAACTCTTCCTAAATATATCAGAGGGAGGAACACTCCCAAACTCATTCAATGAGGCCAACATCACCCTGATACCAAAGCCAGACAAAGATGTCACAAAAAAAGAAAACTACAGACCAGTATCACTGATAAACATAGATGGAAAAATCCTCAACAAAATACCAGCAAACAGAATCCAACAGCACATTAAAAGGATCATACACCATGATCAAGTGGGGTTTATCACAGCAATGCAAGGATTCTTCAATATATGCAAATCAATCAACGTGATACACCATATTAACAAATTGAAGGAGAAAAACCATATGATCATCTCAATATATTCAGAGAAAACTTTTGACAAAATTCAACACCCATTTATGATAAAAACCCTCCAGAAAGTATGCAGAGAGGGAACTAACCTCAACATAATAAAGCCCATATATGACAAACCCACAGCCAACATTGTCCTCAATGGTGAAAAACTGAAATCATTTCCACTAAGATCAGGAACAAGACAAGGTTGCCCACTCTCACCACTCCTATTCAACATAGTTTTGGAAGTTTTAGCCACAGCAATCAGAGAAGAAAAGGAAATAAAAGGAATCCAAATTGGAAAAGAAGAAGTAAAACTGTCACTGTTTGCAGATGACATGATACTATACATAGAGAATCCTAAAGATGCTACCAGAACACTACTAGAGGTAATCAATGAATTTGGTAAAGTAGCAGGATACAAAATTAATGCACAGAAATCTCTGGCATTCCTATACACTAATGATGAAAAATCTGAAAGTGAAATCAAGAAAACACTCCCATTTATCATTGCAACAAAAAGAATAAAATATCTAGGAATAAACCTACCTAAGGAGACAAAAGACCTGTATGCAGAAAATTATAAGACACTGATGAAAGAAATTAAAGATGATACAAATAGTTGGAGAGATATACCATGTTCTTGGATTGGAAGAATCAACATTGTGAAAATGACTCTACTACCCAAAGCAATCTATAGATTCAATGCAACCTTATCAAACTACCACTGCATTTTTCACAGAACTAGAGCAAAACATTTCACAATTTGTATGGAAACACAAAGGACCCTGAATAGCCAAAGCAATCTTGAGAACAAAAAACAGAGCTGGAGGAATCAGGCTCCCTGACTTTAGACTATATTACAAAGCTACAGTAATCAAGACAGTATGGTACCAGCACAAAAAGAGAAAGATAGATCAATGGAACAGGATAGAAAGCCCAGAGATAACACACACATATGGTCACCTTCTCTTTGATAAAGGAGACAGGACTGTACAGTGGAGAAAGGACAGCCTCTTCAATAAGTGGTGCTGGGAAAACTGGACAGATACATGTAAAACTATGAGATTAGATCACTCCCTAACACCATACACAAAAATAAGCTCAAAATGGATTAAAGACCTAAATGGAAGGCCAGAAACTATCAAACTCTTAGAGGAAAACATAGGCAGAACACTCTATGACATAAATCACAGCAAAATCCTTTTTGACCCACCTCCTAGAGAAATGGAAATAAAAACAAAAATAAACAAATGGGACCTAATGAAACTTCAAAGCTTTTGTACAACAAAGGAAACCATAAACAAGATGAAAAGACAACCCTCAAATGGGAGAAAATATTTGCAAATGAAGCAACTGACAAAGGATTAATCTCCAAAATTTACAAGTAGCCCATGCAACTCAATAACAAAAAAACAAACAATCCAATCCAAAAATGGGCAGAAGACCTAAATAGACATTTCTCCAAAGAAGATATACAGACTGCCAACAAACACATGAAAGAATGCTCAACATCATTAATCATTAGAGAAATGCAAATCAAAACTACAATGAGATATCATCTCACACCGGTCAGAATGGCCATCATCAAAAAATCTAGAAACAATAAATGCTGGAGAGGGTGTGGAGAAAAGGGAACACTCTTGCACTGCTAGTCGGAATGTGAATTGGTACAGCCACTATGGAGAACAGTATGTAGGTTCCTTAAAAATCTACAAATAAAACAGCAATCCTACTACTGGGCATATACCCTGAGAAAACCATAATTCAAAAAGAGTCATGTACCAAAATGTTCATGCAGCTTTATTTACAATAGCGCGGAGATGAAAACAACTTAAGTGTCCACCATCAGATGAATGGATAAAGAAGAAGTGGCACATATATACAATGGAATATTACTCAGCCATAAAAATAAATGAAATTGAGCTATTTGTAATGAGGTGGATGGACCTAGAGTCTGTCATTCAGAGTGAAGTAAGTCAGAAAGAAAAAGACAAATACCGTATGCTAACACATATATATGGAATTTAAGGGAAAAAAATGTCCTGAAGAACCTAAGGGTAAGACAGGAATAAAGACACAGACTTACTAGAGATTGGGCTTGAGGATATGGGGAGGGGGAAGGGTAAGCTGTGACAAAGTGAGAGAGTGGCATGGACATATATACACTACCAAACATAAGGTAGATAGCTAGCGGGAAGTGGCTGCATAGCACAGGGAAATCAGCTTGGTGCTTTGTGACCACCTAGAGGGGTGGGATAGGGAGGGGGAGGGAGGGAGACGCAAGAGGGAAGAGTTATGGGAACATATGTATATGTATAACTGATTCACTTTGTTATAAAGCAGAAACTAACATACCATTGTAAAGCAATTATACTCCAATAAAGATATTAAAAAAAAAAGAAAGAAAGAAAGAAACCACTGCTGGGGAAGGAGTAGAATCATAAGCCATGTTCCTCTGTGACAAGTCAGGAAACCTGCTTGGGCCAGGACCTGGCAGTGATACAAAGCAGAGGTCTATCACCACTGTGGGAACAGCAGGAATGCTGAGAAAGCCTCATCTTCGAGGCCTGGGAGAGCAGGAACTCTCAAAGACTAACTCTGGACCAGGAAAAGTGAGTTAATTCCCCTGCCTCCACTATAAGCCTTACACAGAAAAACAACAGCAGAAGCCATCCAATCATTAAGCCTGACTTTGCCAAAAAAAAAAAGTATTGAATACACTGGAAAAAGGAGAACGAATGTTGATTTCTCATCAGAAATAATGAAGACCAGAAGAAAAGGGAATTTAAAGCAGTGAAAGAAAAATAATTCTCAACCCCAGAATTAGTGAAAATATCATTCCAAAATAAGGGTGAGATAAAGAAAGACATTTTCAGATAAAAAAATAATAAAATACAAATTTTGACTCAAAGCTGGAAGAACAGTCTTGGAGGCTGAAAAAGCAAAAATCAGCTGCAGAAAATAAGAAATAGGAAACCTAACAACTAACTGTTGTTAGCCAAAAAGTTCTAGACAGAATGGCATTTTTGCTGTGCACATTTCTCCAGTGAATGGACACTAAAGCTGGGTAAAGTCAGTGAACAATTTTCTAACCACCCTCTCCAAATCTCTCATCTTGGTACCACTGGCTACAGGAACAAAGCTCCAGGTAGAGGCAGTGACTGGATAAAGCTAGGGCGTCTGCCCCTGCTTGACTACTATGTGACCTGGAGAGAAAGGACAATGTCCCTTTTGCATTCATACCTGGATACTGGACACTGAATACCCCTAATATTACACACAGTTGGAGATCCCACTAAAATAAAATTGGGGTTATCTGCTAAGAGGAAAAAAAGCAATAACCACAGTTATTTTTCTCAAGTGAAAAATAAAACCTTGTTAAAGCAGCTTTGACAATTAATGGAACACCATTCAGGTTTCTGCGAAATGGTCTAGCAGGATAGCTTCATGGACATCTGTATTCCTGAGTTATTTCTACATGAGAATCTATTCTATAGACAACAGGAATCACACTGTTACTGAGTCCAAGCTCGCTCTGCTCGTCGCACGACAGGCCAATACATCGGAGACGAGGTGTTGAGGCAAGGAATATGATTTTATTCGGAAAGCCAGCAGACCGAGAAGATGGCAGACTAGTGTCTCTGAAAAAACCGTCTTTTTGGGGTTTGGATGCCAGTTTCTTTTACAGCCCAGAGAAGGGGAGAAGATGAGGAAGTAAAGTAAAAAGGCCTTAAATTTTGCAAGTACCCCCTGGAATGGCTAGCCTCGGGGAGGGGATGCGTTAATTTCTTCTTTCTTACAGCCATCCAGAGGTGGACAGGGTCTGGGTGTTTCTCTGAAGAAAGGCACTTTGGTTTAACATTCAGGCAGAGGGGCAGGGTTCCCAGAGAGGCCATTGTGTATAGACAGTAACCTTTTGGTGAACAAAAGCAGTGGGAAGCAAAGGTTAAAGTAAAAGAAATAGATCCAACATGTAGTCAGATTTGGCTCTTCCCTGTTACAACATTGATGTAGTCAGAGAACAGTCAGAGAATATCTTCAGGATGTTAATTTCTTTGTCCCACAGAGATAATGTTTTGGAATAATATCTGGTGTGATTTTTACTCTTTTTAATTTCATGCTGTTCTGATTGTTTAAAAAATCTTTTTAAGCAATAGAAGCTTCAGTTCGCCCTTAATCTTCTTTAGTTTCACGTATGTTACTTATTTTAGAGAATTATCCTCACACCACCCGGTCCCCACCCCCCGCCCCCTGCAGGGCATGTTTGTTCAGTTTGTGTGTGTTAAGTTAATTCACTAAGCTATGGCTTCTCTTATGATTTCCTGTGGAACATGTTTCCTTTTGCAGGGAATTTCAGCCTTTTGATCTCCTGGGGTGGGGGGCTTGCATTTCCAAGTAGAAAAATGTCTACATAAAATAGGATTCACTCTTTCTTTTATTCTTATATTTTCCCATCTGAAGCCAATGTATTGGATTCACATATTTCCCATTTCTTGCCCCCAAGGCAGGATTCTTAGAACTGCATTTTGTTTGTTTCATTTTCATGACCAAAAAGATGTGGAGACAGGACAGGATACAGTAGAAGCTGAAGTTGCCTCCGAGCCCCCTCCCCTTCTGATATTAGTTGCAAGGTTTCTTAGCATCTGAAACCTGGATAAATTGCTCAAGCTCCCTGAGCTTTACAGTACTCATCTCTTAATTGCAGATATTGTTAGCTGTCACCAGATTGTTGTGAAAGAGGAAGTGAGGTTACTGCATTAAAAAAATTGACATTTACCTCACAGTAAGTGTTCAATAAACATCCAATATTGTTGTTATTATTTCAAATATTAATATTAATGGACAAGCTAGGCTGCAGGGATATGGGTGGCACATGGGACAAAGTAAAAGTAGCATGGGGCAGAGTGGTGACAAATGATTGACTGTTGTGCGTTACCCATCAAGAGGACACAGGGAAGCCCGTATTACTCACCGAGCACACTCAAATTTAGGGGTGGTCAGATTTTAGAGATGAACTTGCCAGTAATACTTTTCATACCATGATAACAATAAAAATAGATTGTGTGATTTCAACAACAAAAGTTTAGAAACTGAGGTTGTGTGTAGAAGCAGTACAAAAACTGTTCTGTAAAGGGCAGTGCCCGGCTTTCCACCCCCAGCTCACCTCTTCCATCCTTCACTGCCCCCCAGTGGATGAGAAGGACATTACTTGGGGCAATAACTGCTGGGTAGATACACTACTTTGATTTTAAGGCAGAAACTGGTCTGTAGTGCATTTTATTGTGTGTTTCCTCCCACCACGTGGTAGGTAGAAATACTAGAAGATTGCATGTTGTGCAAACCCACCATGTCTTTCTTCTTTCTCTCACTAATTTTTTCTTTCATTTATTTTTCTTAATGCAGTTTAGTTATATTATTAAATTTTCCATCTTAAGCATATTTTCTTCAACTTATAAATTACAGTTATTTTATTTTATTATTCTTTAAATGTCATATTTCTTTTTTATAATTAATTAATTAATTAAATTTTTGGCTGTATTAGGTCTTTGTTGCTGTGCATGGGCTTTCTCTAGTTGCAGTGAGTGTGGGCTACTCTTCGTTGCCGTGCCCAGGCTTCTCATTGTCGGGGCTTCTCTTGCTGTGGAGCACAGGCTCTAGGCGTGTGGTCTTCAGTAGTTGTAGCATGCAGGCTCAGTAGTTGGGGCACACAGGCTTAGTTGCTCCATGGCATGTGGGATCTTCCTGGACCAGGGCTCGAACCCATGTCTCCTGCATTGGCAGGTGGATTCTTAACGACTGTGCCACCAGGGAAGCCCGAATTACAGTTATTTTAAAGTCTGTGTCCAATAGCTTCAATACTTAGATTGACAATGGGTTTTTTGTATTGCCTACTTTTTTTTTTTTTTTTCCTTTTGGATTTGGCTACTTGGTCGCACTGAGTAATTTCATTGAATGCTTGATATTAGAGAAGAAACATTGTTAGAGACACAGGATGATGTATTTACCCACAGGGGATTCTCTGACAGAAAGTGAGACCACAGGGCAGATCACCTTGACGCAATCAGAGATTGAGATGATTTTTTTGGATGAATTTTGGTGTTGGGGAGACCTCGTCTATTTTGGGTGCCTTAACTGAAATTCTAAGGTTTACAGTAGGGCAGTCCCTAGCACAGTGAGACAACAGAGGATTTTGATGGGTTTTTAGCCTCTGTCAATTTCTGACAATTTGGCTTCTTGTCTTCTTGCCCAAAGCCATTTAGAAAATAGTAAATGTCTTGCAGGTATGAACAATGAAGAATGTGTGCTCACCTATCTACTTTTCTCTGGAATATTGTCTCTAAAGCCTTGGTTGTCTTAGGAGCCAAGAAGTCCAGATTTTCCCTCTCTAGCGCCATCACTCTCATGCCTCTACTTTCTGATAGATCTATTATCCTGTTGCTTAAAGAATAGCAAATACCTCTAGAGGAAAAAGTATATAGAATGAGGGGCCCACCTCCATATATTTCACTTCTCTCCAGGGTCTTGGACACTCAAGTCCTGTCTGCTTTGTTGCTTTCATTTGCCTCTCCTTTTTTTAGACAGATTTTATCCAACTTTTAAAGTTGTTCCCAGGGTAAGAATGTGTCCAATAAAGTATACTCTTTCATTAAAAAAGTGGAAATCTCTTATTCTCCACCTCCTTTGTTTCATTACTTTTTCTTCTCATTGGAGTGGTGTGAATGTAGAATCCATTTGGGACTGGTCATTTCTCTTTTCCTCTCCATCAGGCTTCCTATCTTTGTCTCTTTCTTTTTTCCACTGTATCTGAGGTGGCTGGCCTCAAGATCTCTCTGAGGTATATGAATGAGGTTTAGTAATAGAAAAGGAGAAAAGTTAGATCTCTCAACCTAAGCCATTCACACCAAATGAGTCTGATTCCAGGACTCTGCATTGAAGTATCCGGTGCTCGTAACAACAGGAAAAATTCATCCTTTGAGGCTAAATCTGTAGTAGTTTCTTAATAATAATTCTCTCAGAATAAAAGAGCTAAGAAGTATTGTCAGCTAGGATATGATCATTATTGGGTTCTTAGCTAAAACAGCTATCAAAATTTCCCCAAAACTTTAGCTATAATTTTTAATAACATATGTTTTCTGTATGCCAAAAAACTATTTTTAAAAATTTTTTCATGGAATTTTTGGGATAATCCTATATACTGTCTAATTTTAGCTACAAAGGAAATAAGTCTTAGGAAACATGATCTACCCAAAGTCACTCAACAAGATTTGTGCTTCAAATCCAAGCTTGATCCCAATGCTGTGTAATGTCAGTCATAACAATATTTACCAAAATTTCCAGTGAATACAAATACACTGTGAGATGTTAAGAGTTTTTCTGTTACAAGAATGTTTCTATAACCAAATAATTTTGCAAAATTGTGCAACCACATGCTCCCTGTGTTATGCAGCAAGTTCACCATTATAGTCACAGCTCTGAGGTATCCTGTACAAAATTCCACCTTTAAATATCCATCATTCCTCAGACCTACTTAACCACAAAGTCTTGCTCTCATGAGATGTTTATTAACATTGCATGGCCCACTAATGGGAATGTAAACTAAATTGTACAATTTCACAGTTTTCATGCAGATTATAGCACACTCCCGGTCAGTGGATCCCCATGGAGAGAATAGAACCAGACAGGGATGGTGAACTAGTAAGAGAGTTTTACCTTTTCAGAATCTCTGGTAAAGAAGCTGAAGTTCAGAGTCAAGCTCCTCTCCCATTATGGTGCAAGGATGCTCATCAGCAGTTCCAGCCAAAGTCTGGGAGTCATGACCCAACACAGTGGGATAAGTGGTTCTCAGAGGGTGTGGGCTGAAGATCTTCAAGGATCTTAACTGCTTAACTGCTGCTGAGGCTGAAATGGTTGTGCTGAACCCGCATCTCAGATGGACTGGAGGGGGTTAAGTTTAAGTCTTCACGTTTTACTCTGGTCTTCAAGTTCTCCATTTATAAAAGGGTCACAATACTACCACAATGCTTTTAGAATAGATCTGCAAATTCTTTGACAAGCAGGATCCATATCCACTGTCCTGGAATTCGAGCCAACATTTGTGCTTGACTTATAACCAATAGACTGAAGCAGAAGTAATGCTGAATGACTTCTGAGTCTGGGTCAACAAAGGCTATGAAAGTTCTGCCTGGTCCTCTTGGGGACCTGCTCTGGGAAAACCAGCCATCGTGTAAGAAGTCCAAGTATGCTGAAGCCAACATCCTGGAGAAGCATAATGTGGGTGCTCTGTTAAACACTCCAGTGGTACTTCCAGCTTGATAGCCTGCATCAAATGCCAGCCACGTAAGGGAGCCACCTTAGATGTTCAGCACATTTGAGTCTTCAGGTGACTGTAACCTTAGCCAACAACTTACTGCAATCACATGAGTGACCTCAAAGTAAAGCCTTCCCTACATTCAGTCCTTCCTTAATTACAAAACCACAACATTGTGAATCAAATAAAATGGTTGTGTTTAGGCCTCTAAGTTTTTAGTATAATTTGTTGCCTAGCAATAGTAACTGAAACGAGGTTGTTTTAGGAATTAAATGAGATAATAGACATAGAATAACAAGTATGGTGGTCATTGCTCAATGCAAGGTATAGTATCAATACATCCACCTCAAGGTGTTCCCCTGTTGACCAACCAAGAGGCCAGTCTCAGAAGAAAGGTTTTACCATCAAGATAGTCTGATAGGTTAGAATTAGTGTAAGATGTCACAAGGGATTTATTGAGATAGTTAATTATACTAAAGAAGGTACTTAGTTCTCTGTGTCTATTTCTTCTATTATTCACTGAAAATGAAGCAGAGGAACCATGCATATAAAACAATATAATAAGTTAGACTTGTTTGGCTTATAGATGAGAATTTCTCATCCTTGGCATTGCTGACATCTTGGCCTGGGTAAATTTTTGTTGTGGGGATGGGGGTGTCCTGTGACCTGTAGGATATTTAGTAGTATCCCTGGCCTCTATATACTAGATGCCAACAGTAACCTTCCCCTACAATTATACAACCAAAAATGTTTCCAGACTTTGGCACATGTCCTTTGAAGGGCAAAATTAGGCCCAGCTGAGAACCACTGGTATTAATAGCCATGTTCCAGGTGGTAGTCATGAGTGAAAAGTTTACATGGCTTTTCTAAGATGATACTGGTATTATTCATGAAGACAGAAGACAAAGTAGGTCTCTGTATCTCTGAAGATGGTGTCTTTCCCTCTGTGGAACCTATGGTGAAATTAAAAAATTGTGCGTGTTTGGTATCTGCCAAGCCCTTTCTGAGGGAGACTGGGGTGTAAGGGGAAAGACAGGCACATCTTTTCCTGGGATTGGGAACACCAAGAGCAGAGTTGTATAGAAAACAGACTGGAGCAGTAGTAGGGTCAGTATGAGGGCGAGTAAGAGGAAAAACATAGAAAGGTCTTAAAAGAAAGCAAAGTAACAAAATTAGGTCATTGGAGGGTATAGGGGTTCACAGAGAGAGAGGCCAATTACAACGGTTAAGTATAACTATCCAGGCAGTGTTGAGTACACAGGTAGGGGTGTTGTTCAGTTTTATTTGGAAAGCTGTGTATCCATTAAAACTGTCATGTGGAGTAATATGCACACAGTCAGGAAAATATAATTGACATTAATAAGTCACCTATGAAAAATATTTCCCATGATATTATATTTGTGTAAAAATATGTACGTAATGTATGTATGTAACAAATATATGTGCCTAGAAAACATAACTGCACAGATATATAATATAAATGCTGGTGATTTCTGAATATGAGTTCCTTTAAAATTTTATCCCTTAGAGTTCTCTATGTTTTTCCAATATTTTTGCATGTAGTCATTTTCTTTTAATTAAAATATACTTTAGGGGATAAAAAATATTAGCAAGAATTGAGTAGCACTGCTAACGTCACAGAATGGATAGGAATGGTATATACTTGCCTGACTATCAGGAACTTTTAAAGATAAGAGGGCAAATGTCAAGGGACAATTGATCTCTGGTTATTTTCTCTGTTGGGTAAATTCTTTGCCTCTTAGTTGTGTATAGTTGCCATATAGGAACTAAATTCAAAGTGATGATGAAATTAATCAGAAAATGGCTGAGTTTGACTTATTTTTTTATGTATATATTAGCTTCTTTCTATCTTTTATTATTATTTTTTTAATTAGTTATGCTCCTTGAGGGGAAAAAAAAAAAAAAAACAAGATGAACTAAGTGCGTAGAAATAATACAACTAGGTATAAGTGTTTATTGAATAACTTCTGAGTTATTAAACTCTACTGTGTAGTAGAAATGGGCTATCTTCTCTAATCCTTACAACCTTGCAAGTGGGCTCTTAGTATTCCCATTTTGGAAAATTAGAAAATAGGCTGAAATAACTTGTTTTAATTACACTACTAGTAAGTGCCAGAGTCAGGATTTGGACCAAGTTTTGTCTGAATCGAAATCCTGATCTTTGTCCACCATATTATGTTGTCTCTTAAGTAAAAAGAAAAACAAACAAACAAAAAAACATGTCTTGAATGCATTTATGCACTTTCAAACTCTTCTAGGGAGGAAAAAATCTGAAGCAAAGATGCTTCAGATTTCATTTTTTTTCCTCTAGCCCTTTAAAGAGCCAATTAAAGCTACCCTAACATGGATGGGGCTTTGGTTTTAGCATTCCAGCCCAGCCTACTCATTTGATCTGCAAACTCCATCACCGAAGAGTGAAAGTCATCAAATTTCATTTCTTATAACATGCGTTTAGAAAGATATTTTCCCCTCCTACCAGTTAAATTGTCTTTTACTTTGTAAACTGTTTCTATTTTTCAACAATTACATTACAAGGTGTTCAATTTTAACCACCCTGCTGCTCAATCCCTTAAAAACCCAAATAAAGTAATAGTTATATAACCCAGAAACATCAAAAAGTGAATAAAAAGCAGATATTGCTTCATATGGTTCTCTGTTAGCTGAGGACACAAAAGCAATTCAACACTTTATTATTTATATTTATTATTGTATTATTCTTTTGTTTACCTTGTCATAAGTGGAAGCCTGATAGCATCTGTCACCCTCCCACAACTTAATTACATATTCCACATCTTTATTTGCTTGGCAATGTCTTTGCTTGCCTAGATCTACCTTATCCACCACCTCCAAGTTCATATAGCATGATTTTTGTAATTAAGTGAGCAGCAAGCTAGCTACCTCCATCCCTAAATTGAACATTGCATAGTTTTAAAGCACTTCTAATAAACTTCTCAGAGTCTGAATCTCCATTAGTTCACCATCTTCCCCTGATGACTCAATTGTCTCCTCAGGGGAGAATCTGTTCAATACCAAGAATTACCTTTCCTCCACAGAGGGAGGACTTGCAAAAATGACTCTAAAACCCTCTTTCTTTCACTCTATGTCTTCAATGAATAATTTATATTTGTGACAATCTGTTTTCTGTCTTTCCTGGCTCTTAGTTTTGAAAGCCATAGAAAGGATATATTCCCCCCTTCTCATTTCTTTCAGACCGAATACTGAATGCTGCCTATGGTCCCATCTGTCCCTTGGATTCACCTTGTTCACAGTAAGAAAGAAGTAACTAACTTTCCCCCTATTGTTTTAATGTTATTCTTTTCCTGTTCAAGTATTTGTTATTCATTAAAATCCACAGAAGCTTTCAAGAAAAATCAGAGAGCATTTTTTTTCTTTAGCATTCACTTTTCCTAATAGGAAATGGTATAATGACAATTGTATAAAATAAAATGCAGAAAAGGATACATAGAATCTGCTCTAAAATCCATTAGTTTATGACTCACATAATATGAAATTGAATAAGCAGAGGAAAATGATGGAGACAATAAAAAGATCGGTGGTGGCCAAGGTTGAAAGGGAGGGATGAATAGGTGGCACACAGGATTTTTGGAGCAGTGACAATATTCTGTGTGATACTATAATCATGGATATGTGTCATTATATATCTGTCTAAACCATAGAATGTACACCAGCAACAGTGAACTGTTAACTATGGTCTGTGGGTGATTATGAAGTATCAATGTACGTTCATCAATTATAACAAATGTACCACCTTGGTGGGTGATGTTGATAATGGGAGAGGGTAGGTACATTACGGGGACAGGAGGCATAAGAGAAATCCCTATAGCTTCCCTTCATTATAATGTGAACCTAAAACTCCTTTAAATGTGTCTTTTTTTAATACATAGAACATATATGCAGCATTGTTCAAATCTCTGAAGTGACAAAAAGTGGAAAAAAATAGTATTTAAGAGGAACATAGAAAAAGATCATGTAAACACACACAATAAGTTTGAAGTCATCTGTATTCTTCTGCAAATGATACACTATCCATTTATCATTTTATTACATATTTTAAAATCTGATAGGTGATATACATTGCTAAATCTCTTTTCTTAATTTACTCTAAACAGAGTAGGTCTCTCAGAGATCTCTCTGATTTGGGTTGGGGGATCAATCAGCTTTAAAAGAGCAGAACTGAGGTGACAGATGTTCTCTATTTAATGAACGTGTACCAGATGCCAGACACTGGGTTAGTGGAGAGGCTACAAAGACATATGATGTGCCTTCTGCTCTAAAGTATCTCATGGTCTAACTGAAGAGAGACAATGAGACAATAAATATGGTGCAAAGAAATATATTCTATAGTAGTACACCAACAGTCTATAATTTAGGTACAAAAAGACCTTTCATTTAAACCCCTTTTTCTCATACAAGTACAGTTGACTCATGTCTATGTTGATATAGAAATTTGAAAATTATTTGATTTCCCTATTACATTATTTAAATAGAAGTGTTTATTATTAGAATAAATCTATGTGTTTTCTAGAATGAACCTTGGATTTGGAGTCCCATTCATGCACCCTGTTGGTCTGCACCCTGCAGACCTACAAGGCCTGTACTTGCCCAGTTTCAAGACTGAAGAAAGAGCTCAGAGTCAACAACAGAGACATCAATGGTTTAATGGATGGGGGAGCTTACACGTCTGAAGCCAACCCTGGAGTGACACCCTACCGTGCCTCCTATGGTGGGACAGGATAGGACAGCAGTTTTCACTCCTGGGGGAGGAAGGGGAGATTGCCAGTTATGGGAGGAATTGACCTCAGGTGGGCTCACTGGTTACCGGGAAACCAGCAGAGGGGCACACCCCTCACCACCCCTTTGATAAGAACAGTCACTAGCTGGGGCCTGGGGCAAGTATGTAGGAAGGTTAGTCTTGTGCATAGGAAGGAGGTGAAGCAGGCACTGGTCAGGCAGGGAATGTACAGAGAGCAAGAGAATAGCCACCTTGCGTGGCCTGACCTTACACACTTGAAACCCTACTCGATGGTAAGCAATTCTGTAAAATTGATATTTATTTTGGGGATCTTTGATTATTATTGCATCTTTCTACTCAAAAACCTCCACTAGTTCCCTATTGCTAATAAAATGCACAAGTCTTAGGCAGACATTCAATTCCTCTAAAATTCAGGTCCACTTTTTTTTTTTTTTCAAATGTTACTTTCCACTCCTGCTTCCCTTGAGCCCTGTTGTTTCAGTTAAACAGCATTTTTCTTGTGTTCTGTTCATGCTCAATTCTGTTCTTGTGTTTTCTCATCCTGTTCCCTCTCTCTGGAATATACCACCCTATAACCACATATCCATGTTGTTTCCACCCTTTGCTTGACCAACCCCAGTGCACTGTTCTCTCAGCTGAGAGTAATTGCTTGCACTGAAATCTCATGGCGTTTAGATGGTGGTCCTGTAGCTTGCACTACAGCTCTCTGGAGTATGAATCTCTCACCTCCCATGATAGACAATGAGATTCTTGAGAGAAGAGCCTGATTTACCGCTGCCTCTTCCTCACTGTCACACATCCAACTGGGACTCATACATGTTGAAAAAGTGGATGAATCAATTTCATTTCCCAACAACACATCTTTGAAAGCATTGCGTTACTATTATATTGATTTTATTGGGTTTTCCAATGTAAAGTCATATGGGCTATGAAGCGACAGAAATATGAAATAAAACTCAAAATGAAATGAATAAAAAGTGTGACATAAACCTATATGAATAGCAAAACAGGTCACAAATAATCCTTTTCATGTTTTTAATAAGAAGAACGGAAATGAAAGAGATACCAGATGAAGTCAAAGATTCAATATTATAACATGTAGGAGAGAAAGAAGAGCTACTCACCTCTTTCTGATGTTCATTTTCTCTGTCCAGAAGAAATACCCTTATGTGGAAAGGCAGAAAGTTCAAGTGCATTAAAGCTAAGGTTTAAGGTTTAAGGTTAGAGGTAGTCAAATACAGTGAGAAAAGCACTCAAGTTAAATAAAGAAACACCCATTCACATCCAGCTTTCTAATATTCTGTCTGGAGAACTTATACGATTCACCTGAACTAACTAGGTCAATTTCCATGCATAAAATATGCATTTCAACTGAAAACATATTTCAAGCATTCATGGAGAGGGTCAATAAAGATCATATTGGTGAATGTCCCTAGTAAGTTATAAAACCCCAATGCAAGCGTGAGTGATTATTACTGAAGCAAGAGCTACATTCAAATCAGTTATGGGTTGGAAATATTTTCTTAACAGAATTAAAAATAAATCTGGGTGATTTAGTCTTAAGAGATAATATTGTATAGCAAGATGACTATAGTTAATATTATTATATTGTATACTAGAAATTTGCTGAGAGTAGATTTCAGATATTCTCACCACATACATACACAAATGACAACTATGCAGAGTGATGGATGTGTTCATTAACTTGACTGTAGTAATCATTCTACTATGTATGTGTATATCAAAACATCATGTCATACCTAAAATATACACAATTTTTATTTTAAAAAGTTAAAGAAAGAACAAGTGTCCTAGTAGCTAGAGCTGGGTGTGTAGAGAGATTAAAAAATAACAATAACATAGATTATAATAGTAATAATCATAACAACAACAAACACAGTAGCTGTAAATATAGGCCACTTTCTACATAACAGGCATTCTTCTAAGGGCTTTATGTGTAGTAACTTGTATATTCCTGTTTTCAGATGAGTGTATTTATATATATATTTCAAAATTTTTAAACAGAATTTTCTTTTTTTATCCAACAGAATTCCTGATTTACAGAGAAATAGCCCTTTAAGAAACATCGTATTGAGAGAAATCAGAAACGTGAAACTTAACAGCTCACAGATTTTAAGATATTGACTTTACATTAAATGTATACAATTTAGTGGGAAATAAATTAGTAACACACCCTTTTAAAATAGAGATCTGGTATCCAAATATTGAAAATTGTCATGTTATTCTGGGATTGCATTAATCTAAAATGAGACTAAAGTTGATATTTTAGCAAACATAAATAAACTGGGGAAATAAATTATAGTTCTTTAAAATAAGAAGGGAGATATAAAATATTTTCAGACTCTTCTTTGAATCAGAGAATATATATATATCTGAATCACTTTGCTGTACACCTGAAACTAACACAACATTGTAAATCAACTATACTTCAATTAAAAAATTAATTAATTTTAAAAAAAAGCATTTAATTCAGTTGCAGCCCCTGATTGCTGGGTAGGCACACTGTTCTGTTTTAACTCAAGCATAAGTTTGTGTTTGCTGACGGTTTTGTGTGTTGGTTTTGATTACTGTTATTTCTACCGAACAACTCTGACATCACAGTGCTGGTTCTGCCTCAGCTGAAGGTTGCAGCTGTCTGTGCAAGGATTGTCTATACAGCATTTTGCTATCCATCCCTTCAATAACCCTATTTATGCTGCATTTCTCTCATTTAAACCTCCATATGAATACCATAGCCTTTCACCTTTTAAGAAAGACAAGAATAATAGTCCTTCCATCATTTAACAGCTGGTTAGTAAGTTGTAGCTCTTGGTGTGTAGCAGAAATGACTGGGAATGTAGGGGAAATTTCACTGGACAAAGGCTTTGAAGCAGGAAGACCCAATCTCAAGCTTAGTGTCACTTCATTGACCTTGAAAGAATCACCCCCACCATGTTCAATTTCAATTTTTTCCTCTGCTATGTGGAAATAGATGAGAGCAATCATGACTTCAACACATTGTTGTGAGAACTGAACAAAGTAACATGTGAAAGGTCTTGTATTGCACACTAATTACATATAAATATTTACTTATGCATAACTAGAAGATTACACAAAAATATTATTTATTACATTATAAAAATGATTTGTATTCTTTGTCTAATTCTGGGGGAAAAATTTTGAGAATCATCATGTGGGAAATACTTTGGAATTCCTGTGGGTGGGACAGTGAACAGGGTCAAAGTGTCTTTGTTAACATTAACTGAGGAGGACAAAGACGCACCATTGGGGGTCACAAGGAAGCAGGTGAGGATTCCTGGCTTCATGCCTTCCAGGAAGACCTAAGATGCCTCTGGCTACCTGGGTCCAGAGCAAAACAGCTCATCTTTTGTTTAACTGCTTTCCCCTGCTTTCTCTTAATCATTTGCTCCTGCATGATTTCCTAATGCTTGACTCATAGCAGATTATTCCCATATCTGGGAAAAGGTACATCTCAGGCATCCATGCTCAAGAGAGCATGCCTTGGATTTGGGTCCAGAAATCTTGGCTTTGAACTTTGGCTCTGACACTCTCTAGTTTGTGAATTTGGCCAAGGAACTCTGTCTTCCCCATGCTTGCTTTCCTCATTTGCAAAAACTTTAAAATAAAACACTTCAGGGAATTCCCTGGTTGTCTAGTGGTTAGAGCTCTGTGCTTTCACTGCAGGGTTTGATCCCTGGTCAGGGAACTAAGATCCTGCGAGCTGTACTGTGCGGGATAAACAACAACAACACAAACAAATGAAGAAACAAAAAACACTCACCATAAAGGATTGAAGTAATAGTTAAGTGTGATAACTCATTTAAGGTGCAAAATAATTGCCCGATAACACACATTCAAACAAGAGTTAGTCGCTTCAGAAGATGCTGCCATCTCTCAAAACTCTGTAGGAATTCTCATTTGGTATTGCATTCAGAGGACTAAAAAAAATAAAATAAAATAAATATATATGGTGCTGGGCAAAGATTTATAGTGGTTGCTTTGGAGATATTTTTGATAATCCCCAGCATTGGTTTGTTGGTGAATACCATCTTTACTCTAATTACTCCTGTTGCTAAGACCAAACATCAGGATGAAAACAGGTGACAAGCCCTGACACAGGTAATTTAGGGTTTGAGACAGGTTAGTTGCTAGACTTTTGTAAATAGAATCAAAGCAAAAACTACCTTTCTTAATAACTTATAGTGAGGGCAGAGAATCCTAACCTTTGAGTTTACATAAGGCTTGATCTCAAATTGCAAAGATTCTATTTCAGTAATTCTTTGGGACTCATGAATCTTTATGTCCAGCAAGTTTTCTGAATGAGGCTGATGCTGGTCATCCAAGATCCATGGACCCCATTTAAAGAAGAGATGCTTTATAGATTTGTTCATGGAAATAATAGCCATATATGGAAATGACACAATTTGCTGAGGCATCTGTGATTGCTCATTTCATCATCTTGTGCTATTTTTTCAGGTGCTGGAAGAATAAAAACAAATTTTGATGATGAAACAGTTTTTAAAATACAACCAATCCCTGGCTTTTTATCCCAGATGGTAAAACAAGGCCTACAATACATTTCTAAATTTTTATACATGATCATCATGCCCTCCAAACTGTATACCAAAATAAATTTAAAATAAAGAGCTAATGCAAAAAGCAAAAAAAAAAAAAAAAAAAAAAAGAATTTCAAAGTTTAAAGAAAATGATATATGGTGGAGAAAAATATCCATAGATTTTACTATATTAAATGTTTTCATACAATAAAAATTGTGTGAATCTGTTAAATGATAAACCATAAGCCTGGAAAATATATATAATATATATGAAAGATTGGGTACAAATATGTCCAAAGATATGAATAACTTTTATGAGTAGATGGAAATTTGTGCAAACAGAAGAAAAAAAGTTGGGGGAAATACAAGGATAGACATTTTTAAAGAAATACAAATGTCAAAAAGCATAAGAAAAATGTTCATTCTCATTAATAACATTTGATCTTCTGAGAGGTGCTACAGAACATAATAAAATCCATATTGGAATCTTCATACTTTTCCTCTTCTTGGATACACTTAGTACAGTTTGGAAGATGAGAATCAAGCAAGTTTTCAAAAGTTGATATCACATGAGGTGAGTCCTGAAAGGTCGATAGAAGTCAGTGAGATAAGGACAAACTTTCCAGGCAAGAGCAGATGCACTGCAGAATGAAATTCTTTGAAAGAAGCATATAAATGCACGTGGTCTAGGATCGTTGGAGTGTGAAGTGCAGGTAGAAGTGCCTGATGCTGAAGCTGAGAGGTAAGCCAGGTTATTACAAAAAAAGTCCTGAATAGCATACTAAGGATCTGGACTTGTAATGTAGGTGGGAAGACATCAAAACAAAAAACAAATGGAAAAGATAAACAAAACAGAACAGAGCAAAAGCAAGGGGTTGGAAAATACCCGACCATCTATGAATATTTCTATCTTTACTTCTTTATCCCTTTACCCATTTGTGCATTAAAAGTTCATTGAGAACTAACAAGGTGCCTCATAATTTTCATAATTTATGAGTCTAATGGTGTATTTGTTCAATGCCCTTCTATTTTTTTTGTTTGTTTTCCCCCCTCCCTCAGTGAAAGTCATCATTGTTAGAATAGCTTCCATAATCCGACTCAAACTCAAATGAAAAGGGAATCAGATAAATCTGAATTTATAATTTATATTATTTATTATAATTTAAATTATTTATTTATAATTTGTCTTATTTATAATCAGATAAACTTGAATTAGGTGTAGACAGAAGATAAGGGGTTATTGGTTTAAGTTTTGTTTCACTTTAGTCTTAGAAGTTACATCACCACTATGGAATGAAAGGTATCTCCCCACCCACAAAGCCCCCCTTGAACCAAACAGCCCCCTCTCCCTCCTCCCTCAAATCTCTGGCCTATGGATATTTATCATCCAGGAAGGAAGAATTTAGTAATCAACCCATTGCTTTTAAGGATAAAGGGAAAATTCCTTATGAGCATGGAGGCCTCGTAAGACTGTCCTAGTATTCTATAGTGGAAAATTCTACTTCCAGGATGAAGAGTAATATGGATGACTCTTGGGTTACCCCCATCTTATAAGAAAATATTTGCAGGTGGAAATAAAACTGCTGAGAACTAAAAAATGTAATTCCTGCCACTGGCACCATGAGCCAAGCTAAACATGGAGACATGGAGACTATGGAGTCAGTTTCCCATGAGGACTAGGCTGGAAAACCTGAGTCCCTAAGAGAGCTAAGTGACATTCAATGGTGACATTCTGCAAAAACTACAAGTAACCCAATCAAAAAATGGGAGGTGTGGATGATTCGACATTGGGTGTGTTAATTTCCTAGGACTGTTCTAACAAATTTCCACAATATGGGTGACTTAAAGCAACAGAAAAGTATTTTCTCAAGTTCCGGAGGCTGGAAGTACAGCATCAGAGTGTCAGCAGGGCCATGCTCTCCCTTAAGGCTTTAGGGAGAATCTGTCTGTTGGCTAAAATTAATGCACAACCTAGAAGTTGAGAGTTATGTTTTATTCAGTGGACTTTCTCAGGACTTCAAGCGGAGGCAGCCTCTCAGATAGCATGGAGGGACTGTTACGAAGAGGTAAAGGAGGAGTCATGATATACAGGAGTTTTGCAACAAAGACCAGGTTGTTAGAACATCAAAAGATGACTCAATTAAAGAAAACCAGATAACTTCAAGTTAATGATTTTAGCACTTTTTTTATGTATGGGAAGATGCAAGAGTCTGAGATCATTGAAATAATTCCTTTAATATGCTCCTCAGCTATCTGGGGCCAGTATCCCATTCTTTCCCATCATGAGTCCCCTCAGGATGCAGGGTTTTGGGTGGCTGCAGTGGCTGTGGGTTTGGCAGTGGGCAGCCCAGTGGTCTCCATCCTGAGTCTCCTCAGGGTGCACCATCAGGGTGACTGTAATGGCTGATGGGTGTAGCATCCTTTATTTACTGATATGGCAGCTGGCATTCTTAGTCCACATGTCCAATGCCTTTCTCTTATCTTCCAGTGGTCCCTGGTAATCCCTGAAGTTCCTTGTTTGGTAAACTCATCACTCCAATCTCTGTCTCCATTGTTACATCACATGGTGTTCTCCCTGTGTGTCTCTTCCTCATTTTATATAAGTACACCAGTTATTGTGGATTAAGAGCGCATCCTACTCATACCTCTTCTTAACTTGGTTACATCAGTAGAGACCCTTTTCCCAAATAAGGTCACATACACAGGTACCTGAGGTGAGGACTGAAACATATTTGGGTGGAATACGATTCAAGTCAAAACATCAGAAATTATTTATCTTCTGGATGAAAGCCAATATGCTCTTGTTTGACCTATGTGTACCTCATGGGTTCATTGGTAGTCCCTATTGGGGGAATTCCAGAGGGAGTGAGACATATGCACAGTCAATATGGTAGTCAGGGGCTTAGGTCAGATTTAGTGCAATTGAGAGAAACAGAGATTGAATTTTTACTCTGTGTGTTATAAAGAAGTCATAGTGATTACAACAAGAGGTGAAGTCAGGGGGTTATTCTCCACCATTGTAAATGACAACCTATCCCCTGTTAATGTGCAGTATTGACTCCCTGAGTTCTGGGGAGTAACGCAATGGTGTGGCTATCAACGGACACCCCACCTTGAGTTGTTTCTTAGAACTAGACAAAAGCTCAGAAGACCTGGGTTCTCTTCTGCCACTTACTAGGGGTTTTACCTCAGGGTAGTCACTTAATTTCTCCATGTCTTAATTTCATCAGCTAAACTCTAGGTCTAAAATTGCCTATCCTGCCTAGCCTAGCCATTGGGTTGTAGTGATGCTCAGTGAAGATAATCCATGGTAAAGTCCAATGTAAAATTTAAAACACTATGAGAATGCTTAAAAATTGTACACATTTTGGGTGTTTTTTCCCTTACAGCTTATTCCAAAAATAACTTGAGAACATAATAATTATTTTTTCAACTAGGAATATGACTTGTTTTGAGATGTTATTCTACTCCAGCTAAATCATCATTAAGTCGTTAAGCCCAAATGCTGTCCCTTAAATCTTGACCCAGGATAATGATGAGAAAACCTGTGGCACAATAATAATGATGACGATGATGATGATGATGATTGTGATAAAGTTCATGTGAGACTCACCCCTGTGTCCTTAAGTCCATCAGCATAATGCTCTAAATAGCTTTCAACACAGCTGACACATTCTAAAATGCAAATACCTAGTTATTTAAACATAGTCACAATTAATAAATCTCACCCCAGTGCCAGGAAAGAGATAAGGCTGCATTTGGTCTCCTAGATGATTCATAATAGCCAAAGACGTGAAGGTGGCAGTGCCAAAGTCAGTTTTTGTAATGATATAGCTGTGATTTTGAATTGCATGCATTTCAAAGCAAGCTTTAAAATTCTGAACTCCTAGAATATTTTCTACAAACTTCTACTTCATTGCACATGTAAATCTTGCTGACAATACATTTCTTAGTGCTTAATTAAAAAAAATATGGATTATTACAGATCAATATTATGGATTATAGAATGTATGTATAATAATATAGACCACCAATTCAGAAACTTTCTAAATGATTATTAGACTTTAAAAAATAATTTGGCCAAGGGAAATGATATACTAAGTTAACGAATCCCTAATGTTAAACACATTTTTCTTCCTGTAATGTCCTACCAAGCTAGGCTATGGAATTTTATTTTTTAAATGTACTACCAATTGTATTTTGCTAGAAATTTTTAAACTTTTCTCCATTTTAAAGTTGTAAATAAGGCTGGGGTGAAGTTTTGTTTTTATGCTGTGTTTGGTTATCTTGCTTTTTTTTTTTTTTTTTGGTATGATTGGAAACGATTTGTGTAGCATGTAAATAATTTGTTACTTAAATGTTTGAAAGCACTTACCTGTAAAACACTGCTTAAAACAGACATATTTTGAGGTAATTTTTGACAGTCTTAAATTGTCTCCTTTTCATTGATCTGTTCAATTTTTCTACTGTTTTGAATCAATTTACATAATTAATATCTTGCTGAAAATTATGCATTTTCTTGAGATTTTCCAATTTATTAGCATAGATTTGAATCCTCTTATACTTTAAACACCTTCTGTGTCTATTGTTATATTCATTTTGTCGCCTCTAATGTTTGAGTACTCTTTCATTATTCTTGATTAAATTTTCCATAATCTATATTCTGGCTCAAAGCCATGTTTTTATCTTCTCTTATTTTTTATTGTTTTTACTCCTTTCCTAGAAACCAAGGAAATTTTCTCATTTTTTTTTCTTTTACTACTTCACTATTATTAGCTATTCAATCTGCTATCCACTGCAGCAATTATCACTTTCCATGAGTTTAAAATCATTTTGACAAAAATGCTTTCTTTTCCATCTAAAGTTTCCTAATTTCATACTATGCTTTCCATATAACTATTTTTTTGAGTTTTATAGTTGAGTTAAAAAATACATAGACTTCTCATGTTATAATATTGATGAGTATAGAAAATATAGTTACTTCATATTCTGTAAAAGATGTGAATGTTTTCATGAATCTCCAACTGCTGGTAGCAAAAGAAATAAAATCACTGAATGTTAGTCCAATACAATAAATATAGTGTGATTTATCATTACTGGACATTTAGGTAAAATGACTAATCTTTCAAGTTTCTAACCATGTTTTCTTCTCTTCTCCAAGATGGCACCTGGATTGTGAGCATGCTTATGTGATCAGAATAGTGAACTTCATCCACACAGTACCCTCCAATTTCTTCTAATGTCTGTACAAAGAAACTGAGTCTGTTGCTTGTTCAGGTGACCACTGAGCTACAACCTGCCCAGTCCCTGGAGTTTTGCTCCAGAAGATGGTGACTGGCTTAGCTCAACATATGGTCCTACTCTCTGTGTAGAATTTACTGATGGCAGGTGTGTGTGTGCCAGCTTACAACAAAAAAATCTAAATTGGAAGTGACTTCCAAAAACAGTATGATACTTGCCTTGCTGAATTAGAAGTTTTCTATAGTATCTGTTCTTAGTTATTATTTTTTTCAGAATATATTTGGGGGAATGTCATTGTTATAATTGTATGTTAAATATATGTATACATGTTTTTTCTCTACTATCTTACCTTCACACAGCTATGCTTTCTTTTGAAAATAGTACAGTTATGCCAACAGTGATAGCATATTGATAATAGGGTTGCTTATTTTCTCTGCCCACACACAACCCTCTTACCTTTAATAGCTCAATGTCTCCTTTCTGGGACAGACCTCATTCTCTGTTGTGAGGGAAGCATGAAATCATCCGTATTCTCTTGCCTCTGGCCTGAGGATGAATAAAATTGACTAAAAATAAGAGGACTCCATTCTCTTACCCACAGGAATTTTTACAGGTATGGATCTATAACCCATTGCAGGTGGATGCTAGGAACCATTATGACATTGAAGAAAGACATAAACTGGGGCTTCATGGAATCATTTCCCAAGACAAATGGAAAAATCTATCTGCAGAAGATAAAAGGTAACCCACAAAGAAAATAAAGATGCACAACAATGAAAGAAAATTTAGTGAGGCTTGGTGCTATTAATATTATCTGAGCTCTCATCACGACCATGCCCCACCGTAGATTTGGTACTAAAATCAAATCTGCCTATGCTTTTTTCAATTGCATGTTAATTACATCATTTTTTTGCATTAAGATACTTTTCATTGGGTTTCCAACACTAATAACTAAAAGAGTTCTCACAAATAAGGTTTTTATATTTAAATCGTGTAGAATAATATAAGAAGGAAAACCATGATCAAATTTAATGTCTTTTTCAAATATTTCATTGAACTGGTTGTAAAGTCTGGAAATGAATTTGGATTGAGGAGGCAGGGCAAGTTGGAACACAGACCTTCAGCTCTTTATTCAAGTATTGTCTTTGTCTGCTTGATAGAGCAGCCAGGAATCAGTGTGCTTTTACCATTTGCCTCATGTGAGTGGCCTCATTAGGAGCCAGCAAAGAAGATGTCTTTGCTGGAGGCCAGGTAGGAATGAGGCTGCCCGTGCCAATTAAACCTGGTGAAGAAGGTCCCACTGCAGACTCATTATCAGTATGGCTCCAGCAGTAAGACTTCTCAATTAAGAACAATATGCTCCCCACCATTTGTCCTATCCTCAGCACTCTCTCTTGGTCATGTAAATCTTTACAAGGATCTATTCTTCTTGTTGCCCACACACTGACTTTTGTACAATTGGGTGTTTGGGGGCAGGACCTTTATTCATTTGTGTTTCCTTTTCACTATAATTTTAACAGTTTAAGACTATGGAGAGAGTTCTTTACAGTTGTACAGTACTGGTGCATGTTTCTGATGATTTTTATATTCCATTATTCATTTCAAGGAGCAATTGGGAAAAAAAAAAAAAAGGTGAAGACCAAATCAACTGTATTCACTTATTTGCTTTGCTTGGAAGTCCCCTGGAGCATTTTGAAAAAGAAAATCTTTGAAAACACTTATAGCTCCTTTCATAATTATTTGCCTATTCAGCTTTTCTACCTGTTATTGAGACAATTGGGGCAATTTATATGTTCTGAGAAAAAAAAAAGGATCTTTTTCATTGGGATTGTCAAATTTAACAACAAAGAGTTATACATTTTATTTGCCAATGATATTCAGATCTCCACACTATCTGTTGTTATACCCCTTTCTTATTTCTCATTTTCCAAAAGTCTCTTGTTTTAGTTTTGTGTATCCAATCAGTCAAACTGTACCTGATTCATTAAATTTTACTAAGAATCAGCTCTTGAATTTATTTTTTGATTGATATAAGTTTGTACATTTTATTTTCCATTTTTATTTATTTTGATTAACTTTACTCTGTTTACTTTTACATTTCTAAGTCTAAAATTAGGTTCTGAATTCCTCCACTTTTAGTTTTTGTATAATCACATCTTTCAAAGTCAGCATTTTTTGGCTAGTACAGCCATGAATCTACTCTATTCAATGATTAGCAAATACTGGATCACTTACATCATGCCGGCCTCTGGCTAGACATTGGAGTTAAAATGGTAAAATAAAATAAAATAAAATAAAATGGTTTATTTTTTATGAAAGTCATAAATAAAATGATAAATGAATAGTTACAAATTGTTAGAAATGTGAAGGAACTAAAAAGTACACTATGAATACAGGCAGGTTTCTAATTTAGATAGAGTTGTCTTTAAATTATAATAGGCAGAGGAGAAGTCCTGGCCAAAGACTTACCATGAGAAGGAACTTCCACAATAGAGGACTTAAGATCAGTGGAGCAGGAGATAAATGAGCAAGGGTGGGTTTGCATGAGATGAAATAGGTAATATATGTTAATTCACGGGACCTTCAGTCCTTCTGTGGAACCCTCCAACTGTCCTCATCATCACCCTTTATTTTCAACTCCAATATATCTTCCATCATTCTCAAAAGAGGGACATCATTTCTTATATTCCCAGAGAAACACAGAGATGCCAGACAAGACTCCTTGCTAGTACAAAGCAAATACCTTTGTCACTCTCTTCCTTTCACAAAGGAAGAAATGGAATGTGTGCAATGCCCATTCCATGTTTTCATATCCCACCTCCTAGGAACTCATGTCATTACTTTTAGGATCATTTTTCTCTATCTTTTAATATCCCCTCTCTACTTTCTCTTTCCCTTCCTAGCTAAATCTACTAAAGTTTCCCTCATATAAACCTTTCTTCAAGTTCTCATTTTCTCCAGCTATTGACTTAGCCTCCTTCATCCGCTTCAGAGCTAAGCTTTGTTTTTTTTTTTTACTCTTTTTTTTTTTTTTTTTGCGGTATGCGGGCCTCTCACTCTTGTGGCTTCTCCCGTTGCGGAGCACAGGCTCCGGACGTGCAGGCTCAGCGGCCATGGCTCACGGGCCCAGCCGCTCCGCAGCATGTGGGATCTTCCCAGACCGGGGCACGAACCCGTGTCCCCTGCATCGGCAGGTGGACTCTCAACCACTGCGCCACCAGGGAAGGCCCTAAGCTTTGTTTTAATAAAGCATTTTAGTATTGATACTTTGTTAAAACTATCTTTTGCATGTTTGCAGTATCCCCCTTGTTGTTAAAATTATTGGGAAATTTTTAGACCTTCACTTACTTCACAGATTGGACCGATACCTCTTTCTTCAAACACACCCCTCACTCAGCATCTAGAACGATGAGGATTTTCTATACATTGTTTGGTTTCTCTTAGTTTATCTTCATAGTGATTTTCTCATTAATGCCTTCCTCTGGCTGTTAGAACCAAGTCTAAACTTCCTTAGGATGTTGGCCAAGGAGGTATCATCTATATTCTCTCCAGCTTCCTCCATCACTGCTCCCATTCCAAAACCTAAATTTCAGATACTCCAAGTTATTTCAGTTCTAAGGGTCCTTGCTCTTCCTTACCTCTAGTTTTATGAATTATTTTACCCCTACTCCGAGAATGCTCTCTCCTAAACCAAACCCCAACTATCTCCCATCTGTCTGCAAACTCCTGTATTTCCTCCAAGTCTCATCTTCCAACCCTGCTTCCCCTCGATTGCCCCTTCTCTGTGCTCTCAGAACACGTGCACGCTCCTCATCATTGAACCTACAACACATATTGATTAACCAGATTTACAAGTTAATGCAATTGCAGCATAGTGCAGAAGTTGTTTCTAAGAGCAAGATGGTTGCAGTGATGGAGGAAAGCTCACAGAAACAGAAAAAAAAAAAAAAAAAAACTATTTCCCAGCTGAATTTTTAAGTTAAAATTAAAACCCTGAAATCCCACCAGCAAATCCCCTTAGAGAGCCATTTTTAGAAATTAACTATATCTTAATTCAAATGATATTTAAAGTACATGTAAGTTCTTACAGCATTTCATCTTTTAAAATGGAAGAAGCAATCACTTTCAAATGGCTGAAATGACGAGTAATTCAAGGCTGTTTTGTTAACGAATTGTGAAGGAAACTGGTAAGTTGTTAAGGATGCAGAAAATGACACGAATAGGTGTTTATTTCACAGATAATACTGCCAACACTAAAAATGCTATGTTATTCCAGAAGCACAAAGAACTCAGTTACACACACACACACACACACACACACACACATGTACCTATAAAATTCCACTATCTGTCAAGGCTGAAACTCAGACTGATACAATTAGAATCTCTGGGAGGGTGCATCAAGCATCAGTATTTTTTTTTAATTCTCCAGTGATTCTCATGTTAAGTTAAGGTTGACAGCTACTGTGTAAAAGTTCTTAAACTGGACTTTACAGACCCCCAAAGGGTTTGTGACTTTAAATAGGAGAAGGAAAAAAAAAAACAAAAACTCTTTTTTTAAAATAGTAAAATTTCTAAGGGAAATTTAGCTTACCCTTTTATTATGAACCCAGACAGCTAACCACAGGAGCACACACATTGCTTTGCTACCTAATTTATATTGATAGATAAGGTCAAATTACATTATACAAATTATGCAGATATCTCAAGATTTTTATTCTCATTACTACTCTGCTATTATGTTATTTATTATACCCACCACTAGATATTGTTATTTCATACTTTAAGAAGTACACATTCTGCTGTCTATATTGCAAATTGCTTTTATGTTAATATTTTGCTAATTATATTTAACATACATTCAATAACCTTACTATCTTAAGTGTTTACTTAGTTCGAACATTATTTTGAGAAAGAAAGGGGTCTATAGTCTTCTCTAGACACCCAAGATCCAGATAAAAAAAAAATGTTCAGAACCCCTGGTCTGGAGCCCTTTCCTTTTCCAGGTGGTCCTTGTTCACAGACAGCCTTGACACGGCCAGACCTTCTTCATCAGCAGAGTCATCTCCAATCACATGGTAGTCATCACTCTTGTTAGCCCAGGATTTTATGCTTTGGATTCACTGAAAGCATTAATTTCAATTTTGCCTCTAGATATTTTTGTTAAGCCTTAGTGTCTTGAATCTTTAGTCGTTTTCTGTTCTTTTATTACTGGATACCAAATGGTGAGATATATCCAGGATATATCAACTTTAATGGCCTGTGTTGGTTTTATTTTCAATGTTATTTATAAGTTCAAAGCAAATATATTTTCAGGAATGCTTACTTGGTATTACATTACCAAAACTGTGTTCCACAGGGCTTTACTAGCCCAAGGATGCAAATGGAAAAACAATAAAATTTGAAACCTACTTTGAACTAAAAGGTAATGTACTTTCACAGCCTGGTAGTAATATTGCTTTAACGATATTTTCCTGTATGTTCAGCAGATCGAACAAAATATGTTTTACCAATTTTAATTCTGTAAGAAAAGGCTTACTTTCAGTGCAACTGCAGAACACATCAGTGTGGGAGTTTTCTGATGCTAGGTTAGACAAGGTTTCCATCCTTCAAGAGGAGCTGTGGTACTCTTCACAATCATTTCCTTGGACCACCTACCACTTGCCAATATTCCTGGGCTTGATTTACTCTTCAACTTTCTCATGAACATTGACTCACCTTCTTGGCTACGCTCAGATGTGGTGTTTCTTCTCCTCATCTAGGAGTTGATAGCAACCTGTCCCCAATTTCCTTTTATAAAAGTAATAATGTTTAATTTAAGAATTCTAATGAATTATTAGTATCTTAGTGGATAAGAGTTAATAAATATTAATTAGGATTGAAAATATCTAAACCAATTTCTTAAGATGGTCCTTACAGAATACCATGAAAACATATTGAAATAAATTCTATATTTGAGCATACTTTCATCATAATTCATTCCCTGACTTTCTCTTTAATACTAAAAAATAAGTGATAGTCTCTTGTCACCTATCATAAGAAAATTAAGGACAGGATGAAGTCATCATGTGCACCTTAAATGAATGATGCTGTATTTATTCTGCCCACATCCAATCCACCTAAGATCAAGGACATTAACTAGTAAAGATATGGTAGGGGTACCATTTAGGTATAGACTAGCATCAAATTACAAACTAATTAAAATTTGATTCACTAGCTTCTCTTTTTCCTTCTTTCTTTAGTAATACTCCAGTATTTTAGATTCTGTAAAAAACTGAATTCTTATTAGGCCCTGGAGAAATGGGAAGGAGGGATGAGAAAATCACTCTAATTTATCATTATTGTTTTTATTGCTATGATAATTAACTTTATGTGCCAAGTTAGCTAGACCACAGTATATAGATATTTCCTCAAACATTATTATAGATGTTTCTGTAAAGGTATCTTAAAAAGGAGCCTAATATTGAAATCAGTAGATTTCAGTAAAGCAGATTACCCTTTACAATGCGGATGGATCTCATACAATCAGCTGAAGGCCTGAATAGTAAAAGACTGATATACCAGAAGAAAGGGGGATTATGTCCATAAACTGCCTTCAGACTCAAACTGCAGCACTAACTCTTCCCTGGGTCTCCAGCCTGTTGATCTACTCTGCAGATTCTGGACTCACCAGGCTTCACAGTGGCATGAGCCAATTCCTTAAAATAAATCTCTCTCTCTCTTTAGCTCTCTCCCTCTCTCGCTCCCTCTCTCTCTCTGTGTATACACACACACACATATGCACATATAGACACATACATCCTATTGGTCTGTTTCTCTAGAGAACTTTAACTCATACACTTGGCACTATCTAAAACCCCATAAAGAAGATTATTTCATTAATAAAATTGAATGTGTGATAACAGGTGCATTTTATTACACTAGTTAAAATTGAGTGTATGTGAAATGAAATAAGATAGACACAGAAAGACACATATTGCATGATATCAGTTACATGTAAAATCTAAAAAGAAGTCAGACTTAGAGAAACAGAAATTAGAATGCTGGTTGCCAGGGGCTGGAAGTTAAGTAGGAGAGATAGGCAGATGTTAGTCAAAGAATACAAACTTTTAGTTACAAAATGAATTTGTTCTGGAGGGCTAACATACAGCATGGTAACTATAGTTAATAATAATATATTGTATACTTGACAGTTGTTCTTAATTGTCCTCACCGCCCCCCCCACACACACAATGGTTACTATATGAGGTGATGAATATATTAATTAGCTTGATGGGGATAATTATTATACAAGGTATACTTTTATCAAAACAGCACACTGTATACCTTAAATATATACAATTTTTGTCAATCACACCTCAAGAAAGATGGAAACTTAAAAAGCTGGAAAATGGAAAGGAACTAAAAATGATGTCTAGTTTGGTAATTAAGAAAAGGAGTCTCCAGAAATTACTATGGTATATCTTTATCCTCTCACTACCCCCTGCTCTGTGTAGTCCCCATTTAGAGATTTCTATTTCACTGGTCTGATAGTATCAGCCAACAATTTAATTATTCATTAAACAACCATTTATTGTGTGCCTCCTATGTGCAGGCTCTATTCTTACAGGTAGTAACACCATGAGATGAGGTCAGTCATTTTCTTGTGGAACTTATATTATAGTCACAGGCATAGATATTACACAAATAAAGAAGTAAGGAAAATAGACATAGAAACAATCTAAAGGTCAATTGATAGATGAATAAAGAGTATGCAGTATATATATATATATATATATATATATATATATATATATACAGTGGAATATTACTCAGGCATAAAAAAGAATAAAATAATACCATTTGCAGCTACGTGGATGACCTAGAGATTATCATACTAGGTGAAGTAAGTAAGAAAAAGACAAATATCATATGATATCACTTATATGTGATAAAATATGACACAAATGAAACAGAAACAGACTTAACAGACATAGAGAACAGACTTGTGTTTGCCGAGGGGGAGGAGGAGCAGGGGAGGGATGAATCAGGAGCTTGGTGTTAACAGATGCAAACTATTATATACAAAATGGATAAACAACAAGGTCCTATTGTATGGCAAGGGAACTATATTCAATACCCTGTAATAAACCATAATGGAAAAGAAAATGAAAAATTATATGTATATATGTATGTATAACTGAATCACTTTGCTGTACACCAGAAACTAACACAACATTGTAAATCAACTATATTTCAATAAAAAGAAGAAGTAAAGAAAATAATTATAAATGATGGTATTTAAAAAGACATAAGCAGGATCCCAGGAGACAGAAAAATATAAGAATACTTTAAACTGTTTTTTCGGGGAAGTTTTCTTTAATAGAAGGAGATGAGAACTGCTTACAGAGGCCACAAAAGTGCAGCCAGGAGCAGAGCCAAAGGAAGAACATTCCAGGCACTGAGAACAGAAAGTACAAAGCACCTGAGATAAGGCAGAGCTTGACATACCTAATATTCTAGTGAAAGTTTATGAATGAAGGAAGGAGGCAGTAGTTCAAGATACAGGGCATTCTGGAGCATGTTGTGTGAAGCAACTGAAGGATATAAAGCCCAGGAGAGTTGAGGATCTAATATGCTATTTCAAAATTACTTTTGCTGTATGGATAACACACTGGAGGAAGGTAGGAATGCGGGGGGTGGGGGTCGGTCAGTTAGTTGACTATAGCAGTAGCTCAAGCAAGAGATAATGGTGATCTAAAGTTTGGTATTGGGAGTGGATCTTTATATGGGACTGTTATTCTACAAAGTGCAAAAACTATCTCTGAGTGTCCCAGAAATGCCCCAACAGATGTGATGTTTAATGCTTAGAAGTAGAGGCATATCCAGAGAAAATAGCCTTAAAGTCCCAGGAGAGAAAAGAAGAGCAGACCGGAAGGGGTGCCGGGGTTTTCTTGATCCAATTCACTTTAAGGAATTCAGGTACAGAATTAACTGAAGTGTGCTATAAATTTGCAATCTGACTATGATATCTGAGAGATGACCTGATGAGATAATCTGTATCGGTTCAGAATATTTTAGCTAAAATAAAGTGTGCTGGAAAACTTGATTACAACGGCTTAAAGAGATAATTATTGTTCTCATGTAAAATGAAATTCAGAGGTAGCTGGCCATTGGGTGGGGTCAGTAGCCCAGCAATATTAGAGCTAATGTACTCTTTGCCTTTCTCTTATGGTCATGGTATGGTTGTGTAGCTCCAGCCAACATATCTGCAATATCTGTCTTCAAAACATGAAAAGGGAGAAAGTGAAGAGGTAGACTATTGCCTATCTCACTTGCAAAATTGGTGACAATCTGCCAATGCCTTAATGCAAAGATGCTTGGGAAGGGATCTTAGTCTTTATACCTTTTGTCATAGAGCTTGTAAGGGAGAAAGAAGTTGGAGAAACAGCAGACCTACAGATGTCAAACTTGACTTGAGGTTTTATTCTAAGTTAATAGTCCCAATATTGTTGCACTGTGTTTTTATTATATGTCACTACATAAATCAGAAAAAGTTAAAATTTAAATACAGATGGGCCTAGTAACAAATTATCGTTCAAACTATGCAACTTTTTGATCTTTTTCAAGAGATACATCCTCTAGACTTTGGTTTCCTACTTTATGCATTTTTATAATAAAGAATAAAAGATGATGTTTATCGAGGACCTAGCAACCTATTATTTGATAAATGATAGTTCCATTTTTCTCTTCCATGTATCTATATATATTCCTAGTACCCTGTTTCTATTTTATAAAGCAAGTTAGAGTGTAAATGTAATTTAAAAAAAAAACAGTAAATGACTCAAGCTTAAACTTGGATGAAACCAAGTCTTTCTGCATGTGTTTCTCAGTCTGTAAAATGATGAAGTTAGTCTGGATTGTTCCTTCAATTAACTGCAATACTTAGATTTACCTGTTTCTAGGTTATATATTTCAAGACAAAACAAAATAAAAAACACATTTATTAAATCTTAGGGGGGTTGTATCTGGTCATCTGGGTGGAGCAGATTACAATATGGGGCAGTGAATTTGATCCTGAATTTCTCTCATATAAAGCAAAAAGGATAATATGTTGTTTGAATGTACTGAAAGAGAAAGAAGTTCACGTTGTCTTTAGATACACTTTTTTTTTTTACTGGAACTAAATCCAAGTTGTAAGATATTCTATGAGTCCTTGAGCCAAAGTCACTGAGAAACAGAGTGGACAATATCTTTGAATGTATTTTTACACAACATCAGAATGCAGTTCAAGTGACTGAATCTTAGAGAAAATATCTCTAGAGACATAGGGAATTACCAGTAAATTTTAATGGAGTAAAAGCAATTGTGTGTTGGCCTGCAATAATGTGACCCAGATACTCTCCTGAAGCATGGTTCAATACACTGATAGCCTAGCTTAATACAGAAATAAAAATAGATGCAGTTTCTTATAGAAAGGGAAATAGCATTTGCCCTGAGCTATTCACCAAAACTAAGAAAGATATTAGACAATTAAATCATCCTTTCTATAAATTCCTTCCTTAATTCAAGGTGATATTATGAGGTCTTTGAAATCCTTTTTAAGCTGATTTAGCATCTCTCATATTCATTCAGTTTATAAAAGAATATTATTAACAACTATGCCTAAAAAATTAGATTCCCTAGATGTAATGGGGAAATTCCTAAAAACACACAAGTTACCGAAACTGACTCAAGAAGAAATAGAATGTTTGAATAGACTTATTACAAAGTCTTAATATTACAGTGATTGAATGAGTAATCAAAACCTTTCAACAAGAAGAAGTCCAGGATCAGATGGCTTCAGTGGTAAATTTTACCAAATATTTAAAGAAGAATTATTAGTAATCCTTCCCAAACTCTTCCACAAAATAGAAGAGGAGGGAATACTTCTAACTCATTCTATAAGACAAATATTACTATGATAACAAAACCGGACAAAGACAATAGAAGACAAAAAATAATAAAGACCAATATCCATTATGAATATAGATGAAAAAATTCCTCAGCAAAATTATTAGCAACCCAAATGTAAGTGTATTAAAAAGATTATACACCAAAAAAAAATTATACACCATGACTAAACGGAATTTATCCCAGGAACGTAAGTAATGAATGTAAATAAGTAAGCATAGGAAAATCAACTAATGTCATGTACCACAAAAATAGAACAAAGTAGGGGGAAGCACATGATCTTCTCAAATGACAGAAAGAGCATCTGACAAAAGCCCACACTCTTCCTTGATGAAAAACTAGGGATCTCCCCCAAAATGACAAATATCTATGGCTAATATCATATTTACGGGTGAAATACTGAAAGCTGTTTTTCCTAAGATGAAGAATAATACAAGGGTGTTTTGTCACTGCTATTCAATATTGTACTGTATGTTTTAACAAGAGAAATTTATAGAAGGAAAGAAAGAGAGAAGGAGGGAGGGAGGAAAGGGTGGAAAGAGAGAAAAGGAGAGAGAGAGAGAGAGAGAAAGAATCTAGCTATAATAAAAAAAATACTGAAACTAACGTGTCATCAAGCATATGGAGAAATTAGAACCCACATATATTGCTGGTGGAAATCTAAACAGTTTTATCCTCTGTGGAAAACTGTCTTGTGGTTTCTCAAAACGTTAAACATAAAATTACCATATGACCCAGCCATTGCACTCCTTGGTATATACCCTGAAGAATTAAAAATAGGTATTCCAATAAATATATGTACACACATGTTCATAGGAACACTATTCACAAGAGCCAAAAGGTAGAAACAATCCAACATCCATCAATTAATGAATGGATAAACAAATTATTTTATATATATATATGTGTGTGTGTGTGTGTATATATATATATATATGAAATATCATTTACCAATGAAAAGGAATCAAATATTGATAATGTGCTACAACATGGATGAATGTTGGGGAAAAATATGCTAAGAGGAAGAAACCAACACAAGAGGTCACGTATTGTATAATTCCATTTATATGAAATGTTATTTTTTAAAAATTTTTACTGGAGTCTAGTTGATTTACAAGTTTGTGTTAGTTTCTGCTGTATGGAAAAGTGAATCACTTATACGTATACATATTGATATATCCACACTTTTTTAGCTTCTTCTCCCATATAGGTCATTACAAAGTACTGAGTAGAGTTCACTGGGATATATAGTAGGTCCTTATTAGTTATCTATTTTACATACAGTAGTGTGTATATGTCAATCCCAATCTCCCAATTTATCCCTCCCCCTGCTTTCCCCCCAGTAACCATAAGATTGTTTTCTATATCTGTGACTCGATTTGTAACAGGTAAATCCATAGCGACAGAGAGAAGATTGATGGTTCTAAGGGATTGTATAAAGTAGGAAATGGGATAACTGCTTTATGGGTATGAGCATTCCTTTGGGGGTGATGAAAATGTTTTGAAACTTTCAGAATTAGATAGACGTAGTGGTCATATAATATTGTGACTGTACTAAAGTCTACTGAATTGTTCATTTCAAAATGGCTAATTTTATGTCCTATGAATTTTACCTTGACATTTTTTAAAAAATGGACAAAGGATTTGAATATATATTTCTCCAATGAAGATATATAAATGGCAAATAAGCATTTGAAATAAAATTAGTTGTTAGGGAAAAGCAAATCAAAACTACAATGAGGAATCGCTTCACACCCATTAGTTTGTGTATAATAAAAAGACAATTTTAAGTGTTGGCAAGTTTGTGGAGATTTTAGAACCTTCATGCTTCATTGATGAAATGTAAAATTGTATAGTCTTTCTGAAAAACAATTTGGTTGTTTTTCAAAAATATATAGAGATACCACATGACCCAGAAAATCCAGTCCAAGCATAAACTCAAGATACCTGAAAACATAAAACGTACCCACAAGACAACTTATCCACATAACAACTTATACAGAAAGGTTCATAGCAGAATTGTTGATAATAGCCAACAACTGGAAACAATGTAAATGTCTATCAACTGATGAATAAATAAACAAAATATGTGTATTCATGCAATGGAATATTATTTAGCCATGGATGAACTTTGAAAATAGCATACTAAGTGAAATAAGCCAGACACAAGGTAATGTATTTCTCCATTCTATCTATATTAACTGTCTAAAATAGGCAAATCCATAGTGACAGAATGCAGATGAATGATTTCCAAGGGTTGTGGGGGAGAGACAAATGTAGAGTGCCTGCCAGTGGGTAGGAGGGTTCTTTTTGGGGTGATGAAAATATTTTGATATCATATAGTGGTGATGGCTGCAAAAGACTTGTGAAACAAGAGGCCACTGGGTTGTACACTTTCAGAGGGTAAATACTGTGGCATGTATATTTTAATTCAATAAAGTCTCAAAAAGTTAAAGTTCCTCATTAAATCTCCCTCACTCCCCCCAAATCCTCTCCATCATTACATTTTGATATTGTTGAGCAGAAAGAAAGATTTTAAAAATTCACAAGCTACTTAATCCCTGGTGAAATTCTCACAAACCCCAAGTAAGCTGGTATAGTCTGATTCAAACCTCCTTTTTATTCTGACTCTGATGATTAGTAGAATTCAATATTTGTGTCCATATACATAGTATTACGTGTGTGGTGATTTACCTAACTACAAGTACTGAGACTTTACCATAATAATAACAATTCAGTGAAACAATTATGCCACTGATACAGGGAGAAATCCCTTGCTTCCTTCCATAGATCCACACGGTTCCTTGCCGACCACCCTTTCCTTCTCCTCCAGTCTGTTGGTTGGGGCTATTGGGTTCCTGATGACCCCTACTTATTCCCTGGTTCTGGGTTCTTTTTATCTCTAATCAGTTACTTCAATAGGTGATAAAAACAAACAAACAAACAAACAAAAACCACACACACGATGGTAGGAGAGTCACACAGAACTCTGCTGAAATCTCGGCTCAGACCCAGCTCGGTGAGCTCAGTAAAAGCTTTTAAATGTCTCTGTTACTTAGTAAAAATACCCACCTCATAGACTTGGGATAAAACCAAATGAAATGTGTTTGATCCCTATCAGAGTGTCTGGCATACAGAAAAATACTTCTCATGCCCTACATTTACCTAGCTGCATTCAGGGCAACACACCCAAATCCATGACATGGCCAAATCCACAAAACCTGCATTATTCCTAATTGTAGTATGGAAAATAATACTAGACTATAAAACTATGAGAAAACCTCTACCTTGACCAGGCTGATACAGGACTATGACCAAATAAAGCTTGCTCATTCTTCCTGAGGGCACCTCAGGGCAAGAGAAAAACCACTAGAAAGGGTGGCTGCTGGGTTACCCAGACAATTGTGCGGGAACAGTTAATTCTCAAAGCTGCAGGGCTTGAGAAGAGGATGATATCAATTTAGCTTTGGGAATGCTGCCAGAATGAAGGTAGAAAACTGAAGTGAGTTGATGCTTTAATCTGATGAAAGATTTCCATCAGATTAAATTTTCATCTTCCAAATTTAGAACTAAGAACAGCATGCTATTTCTCTGAGTAGGCCTTAAAACAGTGTGAGTAAAATAAAATTTGCTCCACACGCTTGCCAGCATTCTAGTAGGTGTGAAATAGTATCCCATTTTGGATTTAATTTGCATTTTCCTGTTGACTAATTATGTTGAGCACTTTTTTATGTGCTTATTGGGCATTCCTATATCCTTTTGGGTGAAGTTCATTTTGAAGATGTTTGACCATTTTTATTGTGTTTTCTTTTTCTTTTTTATTTATATCAATTCTCTATATACCAAAGGAAGTCAATAGAAGTCTTTCAAAGAAATATACTATAATATCCTATCCTAGTCTGTGGTTTTCATTTCACTTTATTTTCTGCTTTAACACTTTTTAAATCATGGTGAAATACATAACAACATTTACCATCTTTACTGTTTTTAACAGTTCAATATTATTAGGTATATTCACATTGTTGTATAATCAATCTCTAGAACTTTTTCATGTTACATATCTGAAACTATACTGATTAAACAACCACTCCTTATTTCCTACTTGCCCTGTCCCCTGACTCTCACCATTCTGCTCTGTTTCTATGAATCTGACTACTCTAGATAATTTATGTAAGTGGAATTGTACTATATTTCTCTTTTTTGTGACTGGCTTATTTTACTTAGCATAATGTCCTCAAGTTTAAGCTGTGTTGTATCATGGGTCATAATTTCCTTCCTCTTTAAGGCTGAATAATATTTTATTGTATGTATATGTCACATTTTGTTTATTCATCCATCAGTGGACACTTGGATTGCTTCGCCCTCTTGGCTACCATGAATAATGCTGCTCCGCAACATTTTTCATTTCCTCAAACAGCGACCATTCTTGTCAACCCTTGTTATTTTCTGGTTTCATTTTTTGGTAGTAGCCATCCTGACAGGTATGAGGTGATATCTCATTGTGCTTTTTATTTGCATTCCCCTAATGACTAGCAATGTTGAACATCTCTTTACCTGCTTGTTAGACATTTGTATAACTTCTTTGGAGATATGTCTATTCAAGTCCTTTGTCCTATTTTTAATTGGATTATTCATTATTTTCTTGTTGTAGTTGAGTTGTAAGTTGTCTTTATATATTCTGGTTATTAACCTCTTATCAGATAAATGATTTGCAAACATTTCCTCTCACTTCTTATGTTTCCTTTTCATTCTGTTGATTATGTCCTTGATGAACAGAAGATTCTAATTTTGATGTACTCAAAATTATCTATTTTTACTTTGGTTGCCTGTGCTTTTAGTGCTATATTTAAGAAATCATTGCCAAATGTAATACCATAAAGATTTTCATATGTTGTCTTCTAAGAGTCTTATAGTTTCAGCTTTTATGTTTAGGTCTATGATCTATTTCGAATTAATATCTGTAGATAGTGTAAGATAAAGAGTCCTACTTCATTCTTCTGAATGTGGATATCTAGTTTTCCAACACCATTTGTTGAAACTGTTCTTTCCATCATTGGAAAAGATAATTCGACCATACATGTGAGGGTTTATTTCTTACCTCTCTATTCTATTCCATTGGTTTATATATGTGTCTTGATACTAGTACCATATGTTTGATCACTGTATCTTTATAATAAATTTTGAAATCAGGAAATGTAAAACCTCCAACTTTGTTCTTCTTTTCCAAAATTGTCTTGTCTATTTGTAGTCTTTTGAAATTCTATGTGAATTTTAGGATGAATTTTCTTTTTTTGCAAAAAGTGCCTTCAAGATTTTGATAGGAATTTCATTAAATCTCTAGATAACTTTGGATAGTATTGACATCTCAATAATTTTAAGTCTTTTAATCTATCAGCACTGGATGACTTTCCTTTTGTGGTGTGTCTTCTTTAATTTCTTTCAGTGACATTTCATAGTTTTAACTGTTCAAATCTTTCATCTCCTTGGTTAAGTTTATTCAAAAATATTTTATTCTTTTTGATGCTATTGTAATTTTCCTTGTGATTGTTCAATGTTAAGGTGTAAAAACACAACTGACTTTTGTATGTCGATTCTATATCCTGTAACTTGACAGAATTCATTTATTAGTTCTAAAAGTTGTGTGTGTGTGTGTGTGTGTAATCTTTAGTGTTTCTAGTTATAAGATTGTGTCATCTACAAAGAAAGATAATTTTACTACTTTGTTTCTAATTTGGATGACTTTTACCTTTTTTATATCTAATTACTCTGGCTAAGACTTTCGATACTATATTGAATAGAAGGGGTATAAGTAGGTATCCTTGTCTTGTTCCAGATATTAGAGGAAAAGCTTTCAGTCTTTTACCATTGAGTATAATGTTAACAATGGGAATTTTTTTCTTTTTCACCTTTTAAAAATATGTCATATTTTAGAACCATTTTAGATTCACAGCAATATTGAACTGAATGTACAGAGATTTTCCATATATCCCCTGCCGCAATACAGGGATAGCCTCCCCCATTATCACATACCTCACTGTTGTGGTACAGCTGTTTCAACTGATGTATGTAGTCAGGATGCAAAACTGTTCCAGCATGATAATAATCCCTTGTGTTGCTTACTTCTGATCACACATGCCCCTTCTCACCCAATTCAATCCCAATCCTAAATCCTGGCAACAACTAACCTTTCTCCATTTCTTGGCTACATCAAGATAATAACACTGTGTGTAACAATAGTCCATCCCTTTTTCTTGACAATATGTCCCATTTTTCTTCTTCCTCATATATCTACTAATTTTGATTGTTTACTGAATACTGTGGGAACACATTTTAGATACTTTTACTTCTGTTATCTTCCTCTGAAGTGTTAATATGTGTAAAAGAAAGCAGCAAAATTACAAGATGATAACCTTGAGCTTGAACTTATAGAAGTTTGAATTTCAGCTCTGCTAAGGCAAATCAGTGTGAAGCCCAAGGTGTTTTTCATCCACCTCTAACTATGAGGGACTAAATTTCAAACTGTTACCCACAACGTTAGTTGGCAGTAACCAAACCTCCTTCTCAGGTTTCTCTGGCTTTTGACTGTCGTATATCATGGTGCTCCCATGCCACTGAATCCCCTCTGCACCCTCACCCACCATGCTTGCAGAGCTCAATGCTCAGCCAAGGACTTGGGAGATTTTTCTGTATACAATTTTGTGATTACCCCACTGTGCCATCTTTATTTCTTTATTTTGTTTCCACCCCAATTTTCACTCTGTCACCTCTTATCTCCATCCTGTTAATGCAAGACAATAACACTGTGTACTTGTGCTTAGTCTCTTGTTACCCCCTTATTATAGGGGCATGGAGCAAAACTATATGAACATGGATGTCAATGAGGGGGCTTCCCTTCTTTCAAGAAAATGACTTATTCCTGTTTCTGTCTACCTGTGTGCATTCTCTACCACTTTAGGATAGTTTTAAAAATATTTTTCTAGCATTTATAATTCTGTGTGTGGGTGACTTATTTTGGTAAAACCTACTCTGCTATTATCAAAATTGGAATTCTAAAAACTGTGTATTTTAAATTATACAAGCAAAGCATTTTGTCATTAAAAGTTTAAAAACTGTATAAAGCAAGAAAAAATTTTACCCTAATTCCACCTCCTGAAGACATTTCATTATTTATACATATATGAAACAATTTTAGTTCTGAAAAGACTTCAGAGATTTTCAGCCTAAATCTCTACTCCTATAGAAGATTAAGTAGAGAATGAAGTCCTGAAAATATGGACAAACTTATCAAACTACACATAGTAAGTGGAAGAACAGAGACTGAATACAGGCTTTCGAACTACCAGTTTAGTGCTCAGTATACTATTCTACAGTTTGTTACTGGTCTAATCCCTTCTACCACACAGAGGATACAGTATATGGGATCTCACAGAATCCTATGTATTCAGTTTTGTTTAATTTCATAACATATTCAGTATGGTTAGGAGAATGGAACATTCTAAAGTAATTTCAAATAATTTTCCATGACTCTCCCTGAAAAGGTGGTTACTATTGATATTTATCAGTTGAGTATGAGAAAGATCAGAATATCAGAGAGAAGTGAAGACAAGGGAGGTCATAAAAAGTGAGCCCCTATTTTCTCTTCTGCCCTGTCCACATAAAGCCTTTCTTATCCAAGAATAAGGACAACGCCATTGGTATTTCAGGACTGCAATACAGAATTATAGAGATTATACCAAAGAGTTTATTACAAATTAACAAAAGTGGAAAAGGTGAAAAAGATTGAAATAATTATACCAGCTCTGATAGTAGAAGCTGGCATAAGGAACCAGACTTGTAGCACATTTGTTTTTCTTTTCTTTTATATATATTTGACATTTTCATCTCATTTCTGTTTATAGTTCACAGTATAGAGTGGTTCTGAATGTTGCGATAATTTCTAAAACTAATACTTCTCTCATTTATTTTAGCTTACTCAGATTCCTGACTGTCTCTTTTTGATATCTTTTATTTAACCTTCTTTCTGCTTTCATGGATTCAGTATTAACAGAATTTTCAGTATATTCGAGTATAGCCTATTTCCATTAATAGAAGAATGGCTAAAAATAATTTTAAAGATAACAATAGCAGCTAGCATTTGTAAACCTGACTATGTGGTGGCCTTCTCTAAATATTATTTTAGTAAATAATTTCAAGAATCTTATATGGTTGTCATAATAACATCCTGAGGTTTTTTTTTTTAACATTTTTATTGGCGTATAATTGCTTTACAATGTTGTGTTAGTTTCTGCTGTATAACATTCTGATTTTTTAAATGAGGGAGTTAAAGCAGAGTGGAATCTAAAATTTCCCAAGGTCAAATTGCTAGTTAGTGAAAAAGTTGAAATACAAATCCAGGACTTTCTGACTCCAAAGCCAATGAACTTAACATATGCTGCCATTGTGTGCAACTTTAAAACAAAACTTCCAAAGACTTTAAATATGTCAGTGTTTTGTCTTGGCTGATACACATTTCCCTGGTGATGATCAAGAATCTCTAATCTCTTGGATGATGGCAGGATCTCCCAGGATAGACTTCATTGAAGAACTTGAGACAATCCAAAGTGAATGCCTCCTGGCAGACACGCTGATCAATACTCTCTTAGATAACTTCTCTAAGGTAATCAGTCATACTGGATTGATGCTCCCTTGGTAGAAGTGTCCATTCAGTGACTTGGCCAGGTCATCATTGTTGTTCCTTGTAGCCTTGATATTCAGTGATATTTTAAATTGCAATGCATTGAATGTGAAGAACAGCTAGTCTCCTGGTTTAATATTTCCAAACAAATCAACTCAAACACGTCACCCAGTGGAAGCATAGGCAGTAAATCAGAGGATAATAGGAAAAAAGTCAGAGTATCTGTCCCTTTCTTTTGTCTGCAGGTGCCATCTCTGCCAGTACCTCTGTTCCCTGTAATTTCAGCACCCACTCCATAGGCAAAGCCATGAATGCCGAGCTCTGATAACATTGTCTTCTCTCGTGCCTCTATCCTGAGAGGTGGTAACTTCTTCCCTAATCTCTAGGTTGCCTTACCACTCCCTGTGTGCTCCTCGGCAATTCATTCACCCAGGTATCCAATTGCATGTATCGAGTTCCCTCTGCTTGAACCTAGTATAGATTTTGATGACCTGAGATTTTTTTGGTGCACATTGCAATTGGTTAGAAGCTTTTATGTGTGGAGGTGACTCATTGTTTAACTGACTGAAAGGCGGACTATGTGGTATCCAGATGGCCAGAAAAGAGACTAGGTGAGATGTAGTTGACAGATCTGGAAGGCTGAGCAAGAGTGACACCTTTGGCTTTTCCCAGATAGACTTGTTCTACACATACTTTCCTGACAAAGCCAGTAAGTATTTATTTTACTCTTGAAGGTGCCCCAGTTTAGACGACAAATCGTATGGTCACCCTATTGATGCTAAGTGAAGTCCTTAGTGATTGTTGTGAGATGGAGATTCTAGACTCAGGTATGAGCCCAGCAGAGGACACCAGACTGAAAGAGCTGAATGATAGTTTATATGTACAACAGTGCTGGTTAGGTGTGGTTGGTGCCCAAATGACAAAAGGCTACAGAAGAAGGGATGAGCATAATGGACCAAATAGCAGTGAAGCAAAGGAAAGAATTCAGCAGAGCAAGAGAAGTGGAGGGCTGGCTAGTTCTGTGAGCCAAGCTTAGCCTCAATAGAAAGCAGAGAGATGGAAGAGGGGTAACATGATCACAACTCTGTATTCACACTCTGAGTAGGGAAAGTTTAACTGGAGACACCATAGGGCCTTCTGGGGAGGAGAGACCTAGTGACAATATTTTGAGTAGTCTAGACTTACCACTGATCAATCAACATTTGTGAATGGATCAACGTGGAAGGGCTGCTAATATTGAGGTGAGATGGGAATTCACACAGAAGACAGGTTGCATTTTAAAGGCCAGGTCTACCCTCTTGGGCTTTTTTTTTTTGGCAGCCTCTGTCCTGAATAAGAATGGCTTTTACATTTCAGCTGCCAATAAGTTGAGTATTTATTCCATCTTCCCAACCAAATATTTTATTTTATTTTATTTTTTTGCAGTACGCGGGCCTCTCACTGTTGTGGCCTCTCCCGTTGCGGAGCACAGGCTCCGGACTCGCAGGCTCAACAGCCATGGCTCACGGGCCCAGCCGCTCTGCGGCATGTGGGATCTTCCCGGACCGGGGCACGAACTCGTGTCCCCTGCATCGGCAGGCGGACTTGCAACAACTGCACCACCAGGGAAGCCCCCAAATATTATTTTTTAAAACACTGAACTATGGCAGGAAAAGAGAGCCTTTATAATGGATGATTAAGTCCCAGAATTTTAGGAAGGTTAGAAAGTCATTTAAAAGTTTCTTCAGAATTATTCATCTATCCCTTTAAAATATTGATCAGTCTGCAGTTTCCTTTGCCAACTGCAGCTCTGTTTCAACAGAAGCACAAATTTATGGGCACTTGCATTAATAATCCACAAATTCCCTCTTCCAGAATCCATACAATCCTCACCCTTTCCTCATCCCTCCCTCTCTTCCTTTCTACCTTCCTTCCCTCCCTCCATAAACAATGTAGTACCTATGATATATCTCACCTGGTACGGTGACAAGTATGAGGATAAATTAAACAATGATCTATTACCTCACAATGCCACAATCTGAAGACATGTAAAAAATTGTGTTAAATAATTAAAGCACCAAAAAAGATATGCAGTAACATAGACATGGGAAAATGTTATAAAATTACAAAAATAAAAAAGACAGAGGGGAGCTAGAAACTCACATATCTTTATAGACTCTAGCCCTGTGCAAAGGCCGTGTTTTGTTGTTGTTATTTGGAACGTTAAGTATTTACCTTCACATTCTTAAAAGATAAGTAGTATTTTTCCTATTCCATAGACAGAAAAACAAGGATCAGTAAGACTAATTTTCCAAAGATTAAATGGAAATAAATGGCAAAGCTCGAGCATGATCTTCGGCTACCTTTTGTACAGGTAACTGTGGGCAACAAAAAATGGATTTAGAGGAGAGGTAAGGACTTAGCTAGGTCTTGATTATTATCAGGTGAACAGAAAGGTAGCACATTAAGTCTTACTACATTGTAGTGTGTACTAGAGTGGGGTTATCTATGCTTTATTGAGCTGATGATTTAATAAGTAATAGGATGCCGTAGTAAACTGCTGCTGTTAAGAGACAAATGACTTTTTGCATTTTTATAGTTTCCAGTCACTACACTGTCGACAGAGCACTCCAGGAAAGCGCAGGGAAGCTTTCAGTCTTTTGGAGCCTTTCATAAACTCTCCTCTAAATGCATCTTGTCTATTAGGACCCAGAGCACAATTGAAAGGAGGTAATTTATTTGCTGAAGCCCTGTTGCTATTTAGAGGAAGCTTAGTGCAAAACATCAAAATGAATCTCCAAAGTGCTCTCTCATTGTGTTTGTCTATTGCTCCAAAGTTAAAAGTTACATTCAGAATTACAACAGTCACGAGTACCACAGGGAATACCTGTAAGCATCTTTGTTGTAAAGTGATTGTATAATCCTTGATTCCCAACTACAGTAATTATAGTTTAAATTGAGCACCATTTTAAGATTAAAACCTAGTGAAATAAAGATGTAATAACATTTAAAAATAATAGTGCTCATGAATGGAACAAGAATGAGTTATGGTGTTTGAACAAAAAGGTGGGGAGGAGGTAGGTGGAGACTGGGGAAGGGTTTTAGTAATGGAACTTTGTATGGATATTTGGTTTGGTACTATGTGATGCAGATTTGGGGCACCACCTCCTGGGCCTCCTAGGTTTGCCAGCTTTCTCTGTAAAGGGCCAGGTAGTAAATATCTTAGGCTTTGCGGACAGATAGTCTCTGTGACAACTCCTCATCCCTGCTGTTCTAGCAAAAAAGCCTCCATAGACAATACTTAACCAATGGGTGTGGCTATTTTTCAATATTTCAATAAAACATTAGTTACAAAAACAGGCCCTAGGTTGCTGATGCTTGCCCCAGGCTATTTCAGACTTCATCTGATGTGTGTCTTTTAGCCATCTACACTCTTACATACACCTCTCCCACACTGATTCTATCTGACATAATTTGTCCAGTGGGAATTCAGCCAATGTGTCATTAGCAGAGGCTTACTAACTACCCGTGCATTGGGACTTGCTGTCCTAGAACTTACCTGTTAAGTATTAAGAAGCCCATGTTAGGCCACTGAATAATGAGAGATGAGGTGGATATAGATGCCCAGACAAAGCCACATCAAGCCTAAACCAGTAAAGCTTCCAGATGATGATAGCTGCATGAGTGAACCCAGAAAAGACCAGAAGGATAAAGGCCCATCTGAGATCAGCCAACCCACTGAAATGTGAGAAACAAACCACTGGATTTTGGGGTGGCTTTATGGAGTAGTAAATAGCTGATAAAATAACTTCAACCAGTTATTATCATGACGTTTAATGATAATCTTTATACAGGTATTTAGTATGATATTTGAAATCAATAGACCCGGGTTTGAATTTGAGGGTTTACCACCACTAAATGGTTTGAACTACAGTAAGGCAGAGACCTTTCTCCCTCTCACTTTGCTCATCTGTAAACTAGCTATATGAACAGCACATGGAGTTGTTATCTGCCTTCTAGTCATCTTTAATATTTCTCTTGACCTGGACCAGAAAATGTACTAGGTGCTTTACATTTGATATAACAAATTCTCAAAATTAGCCCTTATATATGAGAATTGAGATATATAGATATTAGATATATTCTATCTACCAACTTTTAAATATTGGCAAATACTGCTGTACTTCCTTTCAAACTGGTTGCACCAGTTTACATTATAGCCAAAATGTAAGATTATCCACTCATTTTCCCTCTATATCATATACTTTTTGGAAATACTCCATACTGATAAGTAAAAAATGGCACACTGAAGTTTCAGTTTGCATTTCTTTAATTGAATTAACATCCCTTAACATGTTTATATGACATTTTCATATATTTTTCAGTAACTTTATATTTGAGGTCCTCAATACGTTTTGTTATAGGGCTGCTTAACAAACTTTTCAATGGATTTTAAAGGAAATTAACCTTGCTATGGACTGAATTGTTGTGTCTCCTCGAAATTCATATGTTGAAGCTATGACTCCCAATGTGATAGTAATTGGACATGGGGACTTTGGAAGGTAATTAGGTTTTGATGAGGCTATGAGGATGGGGCCCTCATGATGGGATTAATGCCTTTATAAGAAGAGATGCTAGAGAGTTGTCTCTGTCTCTCTCACTAAGTGCACACATGCACTGAGGAAAGTCCATGTAAAGACATAGTGAGAAGGCGGCCTTCTGTAAGCCAGGATGGGACCTCTCACCAGCAACTGAATTGGCTGGCACCTTGATCTTGGACTTCTAGTTTCCAGAAGTATGAGAAATACATTTCTGTTGTTTAAGCTACCCAGTCTATTGTATTTTGTTACGATAACCTGAACCAACGCAGTCACATATGTGGCAAACAATTTCCCTGTTTTAATGTTTGTGTTCGACTTAATGTATATTATTTGGACAAGGATAATATTTTATATTTTGATGTAATCAAATTTAGCAAAATGTTCATTCTTGCATTTGGGCCCTTATGATCACAGAGACCTCTTTATCTGATTTTCATTATTATAATTATGATGTTTCATAGGTGATGGAAGCAGAATTGCTAACAATTAGAAAGCAGGAATGTTATTTTACATAATCTTTTAATTCTTAAATATATCCTGTAAGAAAAAAGCCCCTGTAGTTAAAGTTTACAACTGGTAATTACAAAAGATATTTTAGTATAACCGAAGTTTTTCATAATTGTTTTAATTTTAATTTAAAATGATATTTTTAACAATTGTTTTATTTTTTCTCTTAGATTTTTATTGTTTCATTCTTTAAGCTTTACATATTGCATTCATTGGAGTAGTATTTTTTGTTTTCATGTAAGCCATAAGGAAAGAATAAGAGATATTAGGATTCTAATATTTAGTTTGAGGATTTTTTTTTTAGCCATCCTCCTCACCTCCCTATGTCAGGTAGCTGCTCATTGTTTCAATGGTATTCATTCTTTTCTCCACTTCTCTTGCTCATTTAGCAATGTTTTAGAACTCAATATTCTATCTAATGGTCTGTTTCTCATTGCCTGAAATGTAAAATCCATCTAATTGCTGAAGTTTCATCACACAATTTGTCTTCTCTCGCCATTTTTCTCCTCCAAACTTTAAAATGTTAATGTCACATATAGATTTTTCCATATGAACTTTCAAATCAAATCACCTATGTTCGGAAAAGGAAAAATAATTATTTTTCTTTTTTATTGTATTGTGTTATGTTCACCGCTTAGTTTTGAAAGAAATATCATTCAAACAATTCCAGCTCTTCCCATCCAGCAGCAAAATATGTTCTTCCATTCACTCTTGTCTCCTTTTATGTTCCTCAGTAGAGTCCTAAATTTTATTCCTGTGTTTTGTGAATCCCTAAAGTTCCAGAGTTATTTAATTGTTGGTTCCTGTTGCTTTTGTTGAAATGTGATCTTTGTCTTCTATTTTCTAAATGTTTATTGCTTATAGAAAAGGACACCACTGAGTTAGTATATTCTTTGTTTGCCAGCCACCTTGGTCAGTACACTTATAATTACTAATATTTTTGACTTAAAATAATTAAAACTTAATTATTCCTATTTCCTTTCAACATAGTGAACCTGCTGCCTTCTCACTCAGGTGTGAGCACTTGAACTCTGGAATGAGATGGGCTGTGCTCATAACCGTACTTTTACAACTTGAGTTTCTTAACTTCTCTGTGGTTCAGTTTTCTCATCTGTTCAAAAAGGGGATAATGACAGTACTTGCTTCATAGAGTTGCTAGAGGACCAGATGAGTTAATGTTCATACTATGTTTAGATCAATGCTGCACATACAATAAAGACTCAATAGGTGCCGTCTCTCTGTGTTGTCTCAGGAACTAAATCCTTAATATCACAGCAATAGCAATGCATACTCTGGCTTGCCTTGAAGGGAAGTTTAAAGGCTATAGGATGTGATCTAAATATAAGTGCTTTGCAAATTTGAACTATTATTATTCGAATGCAAGAAACTGTAAACAACCAACTCACAAATACATTTATTCTATCAACTAGCATTTACTGTGTGTTGGTAGAAATAGACAAGGTCTAGAACCGAGATTCTTATCTGTTAAGAAAATGTTATTCATTTTAGTGAAGGCTTTGTTAGAGTTAAATCCAGAGGAGAGATTAAGATTGCTGACTGGGAATTATTTCTCTATATAGTGCCAGACAAAAATATTAATGATGCTTTCCTTTGCAAATACACCAATTGGCCCCTTCATGCAGTCTGGTTGTGTACACAGAGCTGGGAAGAAACATGCATTGCTAATAATAGCTAAGAGGGATTGAATACATAACTCGTGCCAGATACTCTTCTAATCATTTTATATTCACTAAGTTATCTATTTTACACAAAATTTAGTAAGTGTTGGCGATAATATTATCTTTACTTTACATATAAGGAAACCATATCAGAGGTTTAAGTAAATTACCAGGCTTACATAGCTGGAGGGCAGGGACCCTCTGAACCCTGGGTCTGTACTCTTATTAAACAATTCTCTAGACTGTGACAGGCTGGTGTATGGCTTTTCTGCCTCCATTTCAGAAGCCACTTCTCCTTTTCCCTTTAGTAACTTAGTTTCTATGCTATCTATTCTGAATATGAGTATTTGGTCTTTGAGAATGATCTGGCATCAGTTATTTATACCTAAATATCAATTGCAACCTGGCAACTGTTTCCAGGAAGAAAGTAAAGGAAAAGGAAACCAGCAACAAGTGAGCCTATAGCATCCATCTCATTCCCTCTTAGAAATAAGTGTTTCAAGTTTGTGTTATCACTGCAAATGAAGAAACTGAGACTCACAGCTAATGCCACTTGTTCAATGTCACAATTCTTTTGAGCTCTATGACCATGACTTATATTTAAGTCACTGAGACTTATATTTTATGCAATGTTGAGCGTGGTGTTTGCAGTTAAAGAAATTGCCGGCACCAGTCTATGAAGGAAGGAATTTAGGTGGTAGAGATTTCTCCTTTGACTCTGAGGGAACAACAGAATAAGCTATCTTGGGTTAAATGGTCACTTCTACTTAGTTCCTAGAAAGAGCCACAAGCAGCTCTGGCTGAATTTTTCAATATCCTGTCCTTTCTAACTCTGCCGTCAGGAAGCATGTGGTCCATTGACCTTATATTTGTGGTAAAAAAGCAAGAGATGGGAAAAACACTGAACTGGGACTTGGAAAAAGTGCACTCAAGACAAAATCTATCCCAACTGCCCCTGTAATCTCGAAATAGCACACACCATTAAAGAAAGCTTGTGAGTATTAAAGGACACAAGAAAAAATTGAAGTTGGGTACATTATAGTTGCAATTACTGGTGGAATTCTTCCTTATTAGGATTATCTAACTAAAATTGTATCAATTATTGTAAATAAGGTGTTCGGCAATAATAATGATGATAATAATATTTACAGAGGGTTTACTTTATGCCAAGCACTATTGTTAGTGCTTTATATTCATCAAATTGCACATTATTCCCAACGTCTTTATGAAGTAAACGCTATTATTATTATTCCTCATTTACAGATAAAGAAACTAAAACACAGAGAGGTTGGGTAATTGTCCCAAGGTCACACAGCCAGTAAGCTAAGATTTATACTCAGTCTTGTTTCAGAGCTAACCACGTCAGAAGTCATCTGTTTTTGAATGGCTTAAGTCTATTTTCTTGTTGTGATATTAAAGATGATGATGTGGTTTTGAACATTAGCACTTTTTGTAAACTTTCCAGGGGTCCTTGAACATAAAATATTTAGCTCAGTTAGGTCTAAGTTATCAATTATGTAATTCAGGTCCTCCCAATTTTTGTGCATTGTTTGGTCATTGACTTGAGTATGATAAAATGAATTTTCCTACTGCTGTTTTAAGTTTGTAAATTTTTCCTTGTATTTCTTGTTTTTTGCAATATATATTATAATGCACAATGATGATCATGCTTAAACATTTGTTAAGTTCATAATTGGGTGTTATGCTATTATTTTACTTCATAGTGTCCTTTGTCTTTTTGAACTGAATTTACTGCAGTTAAAATCACATGATCCTTGCATTATTTGTGTTGCTTTATGTGTATGTGCCAATTTTCTTATTGCAACTTCTTTGTATCTAGATGTATAATTTTTACACAAATTGTACTTGCAGTTTTCATTTTTGAGAAGAACGTGATTTTTTTTTAAACTGAGTCATAACTTAAACACCATATAACACACTGCTTTTAAGTCTACACGTTGATGAGTCAAGTGTATACCCTTGTGTAATCAAAATCTACATAAAAATATGAAATTCCATCACCCCAGAAGTGCCTTTGTGCCCCTCTCTCATCAATCAGACTTTTATATGACAACCACTATTTTGGTTGGTATCCCCAAACATTAGTTTTATGTATTCTTGAACTTCTATTGATGATGCTATTTAATAATAATATCACATTTACATACAATTTATATTTTGCAAGTATGTTTTGTTTCTTTTTGCTCATCGAAACGTTTCTAAGTTCATCCATATAGCAGTGCATGTCAATACATAGTTTGTAATTTTGCAAGTTTTTAATCTTTTTTGCTGAATACAGTTCCATTGTATGAATATACCACCATTTTTTAAGGAATAATTCATTTGATGATAGACATTTGGGTTCTCTCCAATTCTTGGTTATTATGATTATTCCTGCTAGGAACATTCTTATACAAGTCTTTTTGATTATGTGTTTTTACTTCTATTGAGAAATTACCTAAGAATGGATTTTTTGGGCTATAGGTAAGTACATGTTTAACACTGTAAGAAATTGCCAAGCAATTTTTGAAAAGCGGTTATACTTTTTACCTTCTACAATCAATTCATGTGATTCAAGTTGTTCTATGTCTTACCTAATGTTTGATATTGTCAGATTTTTGTTGTAGTTGTTGCTTTTTGCCACTCTACACATATGAGAGAATTTTTTGCTATGTTTTTAATTTGCATTTTACTGATGCCTAAGCATGTTACATTTTTTTCATAGACTTATCGGACAGTATTAAATCATCTTATTGAGGGTTTACTCAAGTCTTTGGCCCATTTTTTTTTCCACCTGGGTTGTATGCTGTGGTGTATCTGAAAGATATGCCACCAGATCCCTCTTTAAATGAGGACATCAGCTAGTTCAATGTCTGCTTCAGCTGCAGAGAGCCACCTGTCACAGAATACATCCTTCCCTAGGGCAGGCAGCCTGCATCCAATGACTGATACAGGCAGAGGTTTGAAGGCCTGCCCAATTTGGCTCAATGCAGCAAACCCTGATGGACCTTATAGGATTCTGAATTCCCCATAGGATTGGCTGGTGCTTTTTAGGCCTGCATCACGGGTTGACTTCTCTCTTTATCCAGTCCTTTCTTTTTCTTCCTTCCTTCCACAGATCCTTAATCTATAATTGCATCTTAAAATCTCTGCCTCAGCATCTGCATCAGGAGAACACCATCACAATCATTGGTACCAAGAGAGGCTTGAGAAATTAACTGTGAAGATAAAGTGTAGAGCAGAATTATCTGTCACCTAGCTAGTGATGAAGACTCATCATTGGTGGTTAGTGTAGCACAGAGTACACTAGGTAGTGTTGAATTGGGACCAGGCACCCAAGATTTAACAATCAGAGTAGCTCAGATCTGGAGAAAGGTAAACTGATGCAGGTCTGGTGTGCTAAAGTTAGAACTCTGGTTGGAAAACAATGGGTCTCTGACACTTGGGATGTTGACAATGGGTAGATGTCCCCTTATATTTTGAAAAGTGTAACATTTCTGACCCTGCAGAGTGGCTCAGATTTCTCTATTAAAATCTAGCACACTCTTAGTGTAAGAAGATAAAGAAAAAGCTTCTCCCTCTAACATAATATGTATACTCCCCCTTAGGATCTACCCTCACACTCCTCCTGGCCACCAGGTAAACCCCAGCTAACAATAGGAAAGGCTATTGTAAAACTAGGTTTATTGATAGCAGTGGGGTCAAGACCTCAAAACAATAGAGCCCATATGGTGGCACTTTACTCTCAGAAACCAGGTAGATGTAATTGTTATAAGTGACATCCAAGAGGCCTGACATACACACAGATTTATGAGGATATTTAATGCAACACATCTCTAAGGACAAAGTAAATGAGTAGCTAACAAGGATAATATTCAGCTTTTACCATAGAAAAAAATATAAAGGAAGGTCCAGGAGGATGATGTCAGTTGTGTCAATTAAAAAAAAAAAAATGTCATGCTCCTTTGCCAAATTTCTCTCCCTGAGCCAGTTTTAAGATATGGAACATAATGACTCAAGGAGAGTCTGGGTCCCTGGAGGAAGGACACTGCCACAGCACGGCAAGTGCAAGTAGTGATGATTCTCCTAGTCTTTCCCCAAAGGGACTTTCGGGCATGTATTCAAGTAACTGCACACTTGGGGAAAATGAATAGCAAAGCATTTCACAGACTATTTGACACAGGGTTGGAGCTGAGGCCTGAGTGATGTCAAAACCTGGAAACCTGAAGCATCATCTTTCAGACTCCTCTATTAGAAGGACATAAGAGAGGCAGGTAGTAAGTGAAATCTTAGTCAAAGTCAGTGTTGAGAATGGGTCACTGGGAATATACCCAGTATTTTATAGTAACGGAATATAACCTTTAAAAATTGTGAATCACTATGTTATACACCTGTAACTAAATAATATTGTACAGTGACTGTACGTCAGTTACAGAAGTGAATGGGTCACTGGGTCTATAACCCCACTCAGTGATCAATTTCCCAGTTCTTAAGTAGACAACTGAGATTGACATACTTGATAGCTGGTCACATTAGTCCCTTGGCTGATGGGAAAAGAGCTATGGTAGTAGAGAAGACCAAGTGGAATCGTCTCAAACTTTACCTTCCTCCTCCCAGCCAAGAGAATGACTCAGAAACGTCACATCCTGGGTGAGATAGCTAAAATTAGTGCTACCCTTAAGGACCTAAAGCATGCTTAGTAGTGGGCCCTGCCATTTACCCATGTAATTTATAAGTCTGGCTCCTGCATAAAGCAAATGTATCCTGGCGAATGACAGTAGAAACCTGTAAATGTTACTTAATAGGGCAGATAAGACTTTGAATGCATGATTAGGTTACTAATGATCTTCCCTGTCTTGAAATATAGTTGATGCACAATATTATGTTAGGTTACTAATGATCTTGAGATGGGAGATCATCATAGGTTATACAAGTAGCCCCAAATTTAATCTCAATGATTCTTATAAGAGGGAAACAAGATGAGTTAGAGAGAGTTCGAGAAGGAGATGAAGTGACAGAAACAGATTGAGGTGATGGCTTTGAACTCGGAAGAAGGGGCTACAAGACATGGAATACAGGGGGCCAGTAAAGGCTGAGAAAGACAAGAAAATGGATCCTCCTCTCAGAAGCTCCAGAAGGAACCGGCCATACCCACAAGTTGACTTTAGCCCAGTGAAACTGATTTCAGAGTTTTAAACTTTAGAATTGTAAAGAGTAAATCTGTGCTGTTTTAAGCCATTAATTTGTCTAATCTAATACAGTGAGATTTTTTGTTTAAGTTCATCACTTTAAAGATTATATTCCATTGTCTTCTAGATGCCATACGGTGAGAAGTCAGCCATCATTCATATCCTTATTCACTCAATGGGATACATCTTTTTTTTTTTTTTCTCTAGCTGTTTTTAAGATATTCTCTTCATTTTGGTTTTTAGCAGTTTGACTATGAAATGCCTTGGCATATATTTTTCTCTGTATTGATCCTGTTTAGCTTTCACTCATCTATGGGTTAGCGGTTTTAATGAGATTGAAAATACTTTTATCTAATATTTTTGGAAATATATTTTCCTGCCCCATTGTCTCTCTTTGCTCCTTATTGAACTCCAATTCCATATGTGTGACTCTGTTAGCTAATATCTTTTAACTCATTAAAGTTCTGCTCATTTTTCCAGTCATTTTCCTTCAGTTTGAATTATTTTGATTATCTTGACTTTCTTTTCATAATCCTTTCTTATGCACTGTCCAAACTGTGGTTAATGACATTTTTGTTTTCAGTTATTGCACATTTTTAGTTCTAGGAGTTTCATTTGGTTAAGAATTTCTATATCACTGTGAATTTCTCCACATTTTACTGAAAATTCTTGACCATCTTTTCTTGTAAATGCTTTAAAATGTTTATCGTAGTTATTTTATAGTCCTTGTCTTCTAATTTCAACATCTGATATATGCTTAGGTCTGCTTTTATTGACTACTTTTATATTGACTCTGGCTCATGTGTTTTTACTTTTCTGTATGCCTGGTGGTATTGTGTTCTGTACAGGTATTGTGAACTGTACACTGATAGATGTGGAGCATTTTTTTTTTCTTCATTTGTGGAGAGATTGATTTGGTTCTAGCAATCAGGTAAATCATTGATGGATCATCTTGGTCCTGTGGCAACTTGGGTTTAAGCTTTGTGAGCCCTTGCTCTTAAATCATGGCATTTGTGGGTTTTCAGTGGAAAGTTCGATGGTTTTGTCAAGACTCCTCCCCACCAGAAAACTATTGCTAAGTCTATTCAGCTCTCTAGTATTCTTGTTATTGCTTTTAGCTGGATTCCTTGGATTCATTATCTGCACACATACATTCCTGGAGTCTGATAAAAATTGAGATTAATTTAGATGCAGACTTTGGGGGATGGTCTTCTAAAGCACATCCTTTTCTGGTATATTTTCCTTAAATATCCAGAAGCTATAGTAGTCCTGAGAATCTAACCTCTTAACCCTTATCCCATAAAGCTATTACTTTTTGCTTGAGCTCTGTTTTCCTTGAACATTCTTGACTTTGTCATACCCTCAGCGGGAAAGCCAGTTTAAGATTAAACAAAACCAAACAAAGACAGCCTTTATTAAACCTATTCACCCTAGCTAAGAACCATGTTCTAACTTTCACCAGTGCACAAGTTAACACTGTCTTAGTTTTGTATTGATAATATCATCCAGAGCATATACTACCAGCAAACTCCATTGACTCTCTTTCCCATCGCTCAGCATCATACTTCCTTTAGCGCACCATAGAGGGCCATTATAAATAATCTTCAATTTCTTTGATCATGCCCCAACAGGAGCAGCCAAAACCCCATATCAACCTGTGTTCTACATATCATATTTATGATTACATTCAAGAGGTCTGACTCATAATGTGCATATGATCGAGCCAAAATTTTCCTTCTGTACAAAAATATTACATTTTCATAAAAGTAGAATTTTATATAGAAGCTCAGATCTGCATGGAGAGTGATGCAAAAATTTAGAAACCAGTATTTAATTTCTGTTTGTTTTGTTTCTGCCTGATTTCAGCAGCCATTTACTAGAGGTAATCTGTACTTTAATAGGCATAATAAATCATAGTAGTGATAAGAAATTTATATAAATAAAACTGGAGATATAAGTTACATATTTAACTTCTTAACTTTAAATGTAATAACAAGAATAATAGTAGGAATAAGAACAGCTACTCTTTATTGAGTGTTTATAGTGTTCTGTGCACTGTATTTAGTTTAATCCTCTTATTAAACATATGAGGTAGTGGAATCTATAAAAACATTAAAAGATTATTTATTACATTTCTTATAAAACAACAGCAGGAAATATTAGGTGCACACATTTTGTAGTCAATCCATCTAATATTTGTTGAATATGCTGATCTCTGTGTACACAGGAAAGAATAAAACATTCCTGGTGGCGTCTAGAAGGAGACTGATACATAAACAAATATATTACAATAAAGTACAATTTACACACATGTGAAAATCTTCAGACAAAAACCCAAAAAATGGTACAAAGATTTTGATTTTACTGAGAAAAAGAATTAGAGTATTCACTGAGTGCTTCCTGGAGTAGAAAAGTTTCATAGATCAGATCATGCTTCAAAACGCATTCACTTTCTCCCTCACCCCTGACCTCCATTTTAGATGGAGTGTACTTCCTGGCCTCTTGCCGTTGATTCTGGCTAACTTGATCTGCTTTGGCCAGTGGTTTTTAGCACAGGTAATCCAAAGAGAAGTGAAAATGAGTTCCTGACTTTCATCATGAGAAGAACATGTCTTTGCTAACCCCTGATTTAAAGAGGATGAGAGATGTGTGGCACAGAACCAAATCCAACTTGCATCTGGGAGGCAAGCCCAGCTTGTAGAGCCTGAATCAACCAAACCCTAGTGGACTGGCAAATGCATAGGAGACAAATAAATGCTCACAGTGTGTGCCAGGTATGGACTGAATGTTTGTGTCCCCTCAAAATATGGTGAAGCCCTAATATCCAATGTGATGGTGTTTGGAGGTAGGGCCTTTGTAATGTAATTAGAGTCAGTTTGGTCACAAAGGCAGGGACTTCAGGATGGGATTAACACTCTTATAAAAAGAGAAAGAGACACAAGATAGCTCTCAATATGTATGTACCAGGGAAAAGCCAGGTGAGGTCCTAAGATGATGGCCTTTTGCAAACAAAGAGGGCTCTCACTAGATACCAGATCTGCCAGCATATTTATCTTAGACTTCCCATCCTCCAGAACTCTGAGAAATCAATGTTTGTTAGCTAAGCCACTCAGCCTATGGCATTTTGTTATAGCAGCCCTAGTTAAGGTAATGCCAATTGATAGTTTTGTGGCTGTCTGTTTCATAGCAAAACCTGGCTGATAGGGTTAACCCGTAGATTAATCATCTTCTCCCAAAACATGTTTAATTTAATATACCTATTTTCTTGTAAAGGTATCAGCAGCACACTTATAATGCTTTTCATTCCATCCCCATTATTGTTTATGGGTTGAGATCATCCTCCTACTATGTAAATAACTTAACTCTTAGAATATACAATGATTCCTTTCTTCTTAGTGTGAGGAAAGATTAAAATAAAAAATTCTAGCCCAGATGTAGGGTTGCATGTGTTTGCATCTATAATAAGCAGGGGTAATAAAAATATGATAAAAAATATGTAAGGATACATAATCAACAAACTATCTTCTTTTGAGTTAAATTAACTTACATAGAAAAGCTCAGCAACTGGTTCTTACAAGATCTGATCACTATGCATGTGACTTTCAAGCTATCACCACCACCTAGTACAGAAAATACTTGAGAAAAAAAGGAAAAAATAACATTTTTCTAATGCAACTTATGTTTCTAGAGTGAACACATGCTATTTTAAAATTCTTCATTCCAACAGATCTTTATTTTTCAAAAGGCAAAGAGAAGTGCCAAGGGAGATAATAAATGAACTTCCCTCCCTCCAACTCTCTTTTCCTGATCTTTATCAAAGTCCACTTTATTCTCCTTTCGGGAAGAAAAAGTGATTCATATCATCTCCCTAAACCAGGAAAAAAACCTGAAGAAAGAACAAACAAAAAACCTTTCATCTGGTCATAAAACAATAATTAATTGCACTATTAAGTAACCTATACAAACTTGGGGGAAGTGGGGAAAAAACAGAGAAAAAATAGAAAAAAAATCTCCTTGAGAAATATCCTCAAAGGACTGATGCTAATCAAAGCCTCTGTGATTCAAAGAAAGAAGAAAGCAATGCCTGGGGAAAGGCAGCCCATAAGGAGGCTTCCAGTACAGTACTCCAGTACAGTACTCCAAGGGGGTTGAAGGAAAACTTGTTTCAAGAATAGATTCTTTTGTACAGTGCATTTAGTTAATCAGGGCACATGGATGCCTTGTAAATAAAATAAAGTTGGCTTGGCAGGTTCCTTAAAAAACTAAAAATAGAACTACCATAGGACCCAGTGATCCCACTACTGGGCATATACCCTGAGAAAACCATAATTCAAAAAGTGTCATGCACCACAATGTTCATTGCAGTTCTATTTACAATAACCAGGACATGGAAGCAACCTAAGTGTCCATCGACAGATGAATGGATAAAGAAGATGTGGCACATATATACAATGAAATATTACTCAGCCATAAAAAGAAATGAAACTGAGTTATGTGTAGTGAGGTGGATGGACCTAGAGTCTGTCATACAGAGTGAAGTAAGTCAGAAAGAGAAAAACAAATACCATATGCTAACACATATATATGGAATCTAAAAAACAAAAAATGTTTTTAAAGAAGCTAGGGGCAAGACAGGAATAAAGACGCAGAGGTAGAGAATGGACTTGAGGACACAGGGAGGGGGAAGGGTAAGGTGGGACGAAGTGAGAGAGTGGCATGGACATATATACACTACCAAATGTAAAATAGATAGCTAGTGAGAAGCAGCAACATAGGACAGGGAGATCAGCTCGGTGCTTTTTTTTTTTTTTTCCAGCTTTGTGCTTTGTGATCACCTAGAGGGGTAGGATAAGGAGAGTGGGAGGGAGATGCAAGAGGGAAGAGATATGGGGATATATGTATGTGTATAGCTGATTCACTTTGTTGTAAAGCAGAAAATAACACACCATTGTAAAGCAATTATACTCCAATAAAGACGTTAAAAAATAAAGTTGGCTTGGAGCAATGATTTATTTATTTTTGCTTACATAAGAGATTTGCTTTCAGCATGAATAACAGGAGTTCAGAAGGAAATGTGTGATTCAGCAGCTTGGAGAACATCACGCCTCTTCCTCTTGGTGCATATTCTTAGGTGAATTGTTCTGATTTCTGACCTAAGATTTGAGTAATATGACCACATAAGCACCTCTTGGTTTGACTTGGTTCTCAGAGAACATCCCAGCATTTGAACAGTGTTTTATTGCTATCTTGTTCCCTATGTCAAAGTATATCCAACTACTTGTGCAATATTGGCTTTTAGAGGTTTCTCAATGAAATCAAATAATAGTATTTTGATAGTTCAATGATACTGACATAGGGAATGTTCCAAATTTTAATATAAACCCATGCTTATTATGAAATGTCCATGAACACCATAAAATCCAAAGATTAAATCCCCTTGTAAGTTAAAGCCCAAGATTTCAAAATATCAAAAAATTAAAGCTCTAAATTAAATATCTTAGACTTTTCACCTAAAGGTACAAAACAATTACAGTCCTCTCCAGTTTCTTGTTTTGCTTATATTCAGCCAAACACGGGTTTTCTGATGGTTGGGCTGCCTCTTTCTGGAATGGCTATCGTTATTTCACAGTATAAGAATTTGTTTTAATTCAATGCCAAGTCATACTTTTAAAGTCAAATGAGGTTGCAACACATAGAAAATTATTGTGACACTAAAGTCCTGATCACATAATTTAAAAATAAGATGATCTCCAGAAACTAGAGCTGAATTGTACTTTCAGAACCCAGTATTTGGTATGCTAAATATCTTTTCAAATAATTAGTAGTATTTGTGCAAAGGAAAATAGAAAAAAAGGTTTGTTAGTTTGTTTTGGTCTTTTACCCTTGTCAGGATGTTAGTCAATCTATGTCAGGTTTCCAAAATTTATAAACTACAGTTACTAATTCACTTTTTAAAAATATCTCAATAGGAGGTTGATTTGGACAGAAAGCTCTTACCATATCTATATGGGGAAAGCCACTGAAGCATACTCTTTCTCTTAAGGTAGCTATGGGAAACTATGACCCTGTAGGACAACCACCTGTTTGTGTAAATAAAGTTTTATTGAAACACATTCACATCCATTTATTTATGCATTGTAGTTAAGTACTGTATTCAGAGACCTTATACTGTTGTATTACTTATTATCCAGCCCTTCACAAAAAAGTATGCTGTGTTAATAGCATTAAAAATCTTATTGCTAAATTGAGAACATTTCAGTTTTAGGAACCCAGGTCACTGGGACAACAGCCCAGATCAGATACTTTTATCTCACATCAAGATTATTTAAAATTTAGCAGTTGCCATTTCCTTCCATGTTCTGTGTTTTTCAGATCTCATTTCTTCATTGTGCCTAGACTCTGGCTAATGGCATAACCTCTACAATGTTGGATGAGCTGTCCTAGGCCATGGGGGCAGCTATCAGTAACTCTGACTGTAGATAGCATTGGCCCATGAAACTGCCTCATCACAAGTGGATTTCAGTTGGGGAAATTGTAGAGTAGATTCCTGTACTGAACCTGCTAGGTATGCTCATGAAGTGTGTGCCTTGAAGGGCCGATCAAAGAATAAATCTTCCAACCTCCATTTAAGACACTGGCTGCCCCCTCTTTTTGGAAGTTCCAGGCATCAGGGAGTGTTTTTCTCCTGCTGCATCTTTGTTTTTTCCTTTGTTTATCATATTAGAATCTCTTCTTTCATTTTACTTCCCCTTTGCTTACTGCCCATGGCATTTTTATTTTCACTATAGCCCTCAATTAATAAGCTCTAAGTCATCCAAATGAACCCATTGTTCAAATAGATCTTATCTACCAACCTGGGTTAGATAATCCCACTAGGAGACTTTTTTTCCATTAACTAAACATCTAACCCAGGCCTGGACAATTTATTATCATCCAGCACAGCTTCCCATGAATAATTTTCATCTTTGCTTCCTGTTCTAATTTCATAAAGTCTCTAGGTCTAAGGATATGTCTGAATGTTCCCCTATAATACAAGAGTATCACTTAGAAGTCACCCCATAATTCTATGAGGATTCTAAACCAAAATTTCTGATTCTAAACCAAAATTTTTCCTTATGTAATTCTCACCTTGCCCTAAATGAAGAGTGGAATCATGGGCAGTCATCCTAGTGCTGCTTACCAAATCCTGGTGCTAATAATTTAAAATGAGATCCTCATGAGTATTCTTGAGCAGAAGCAAAACTCAGCCTCCTATATCTTCTAAGACTCCAAGGCAATACATACATTAAGACAGGTTCCTGCATAGTTCAAGGTCATTCTGTAGCAGCACGTACCCTAAAAACCTTATAATATGGCTAAAGCAAGAGTAATTTTGTTTTTGCTAAAATGCCCCCTTATAGCAAAAGTGATCACATACTTTATTAAACTAGAATATTTCCAAGGGGAAAAGGGGAATTATTATTATTTATGTAGGAGTATTACATATAAACCAGACTGACCTGGAAAACTAGGATGGCTGGTTACTATACTTGTGGTGCTTTGCCTGAGGTTCAGGCCATTGCTGGGTCCTAAATCTTTGCTGAGACCCACATGGTATAATATAAACCCTGGTACTTGGAGTACTGTCTTTATAGAGGTAGCCTGACCCCGGTATAAAAAATAGCCTTAGCATTACCTCCAATATAGGCACATAATATATAAGGGAGGTGAACCACAGTATAATAAAGTGCCTCCCCATAAACGTCTTTCATCTTTGATGGATGAACAAGAGTTAGATAGGTTACTGGGAATGGCTTTTTTGAAGTAATATATTCATTCATTCATTTCCTCAAGATAAAATTTGTGAGAGGGAAACTGAGATGAAGCCCAGGAGATAGGTATCTACCAACTCAGTCCCGAGTCTGAACTCTGGAGGGACAAGGGCAGCCAGTGAACCATTTCTAAGCCTACAGTTGCTATAATCTAATCATAAACAATCTCACTGGCTACAGTGTGGAAAATAAATTGTTCTGGACAAGGTTGGGGCAGAGAAGGGAGTTGGAAAACCATTGCAGTTGGAAAGCTATGGCAGGCACACATTCATAGATAATAAAAGCTTGAATTAATGCAATTGCAGAAGACAAAAAACAGGGGAAGCTCTTATATCCTAAAATGGATACAATTAGGGATAGGATTACAAAGAAAGGTTAAGGAATTTTGTTAGATTTCTGGCTTAGCATGCACAACCAAGAGAAAAAATAGGACAAAAATTGATTTTTTCTTCAGAGGCTGTGAGTGTAGGAATGGGGAAGATTTAAAGAAAGAGAAAAAGACAGAGAGATACAAAAGAACTACCCCTTATACTTCATGGTTTTGCTAGGTTCTGCCCAACTTAACTTCAGCTGTGTAAATATGTGAAGTTCTACTATGTGATTCCACTGTTCAAAGTGAAACAATATAATTTACTTTTCTGAGTATGTCTTCCCTGAACTGTTTCACAGTAATGGGTTAACACTTTTTTAAGAGTTGTGTTAGGGATTAAGAAAAAAACTGGTTTGACTTCTGCTTGACTTTAAGGAATTTCTTCACCTATTTAATGTCAGGCTTGATGAGTAAATATTTATAAAGGGATGAGAAAATGGTTCCAGTGTGTTCATCTTGCTGGTCTTTTGAAGAGTATGCACTTCTTTTGACTATTGTCCAGTAACCATCAGCAGCAAAGCTTCCCTATAGAGAGCTACCCCCATGCCAGAGGGAAAATACACCACAAATCTCATTTGTATGACATCTCAGTAAACTTGTGAGCCATGTACATGTCATCTTCAAAGCAGTCTAAATAGCCTACTAGACTGTTTCTTGATCTAAAAATAAGGAAAACTCTAGGTCTAGTAACCAAAACATGCCTGAATTTCCATAGTAGAAAGTCAGAGAATCTGACCTAGTTAAACGCAAATTAATTCACAGAAAAAAAAAAAAAAAAAGAAAAATCCCTTGAATGAAGGATATGACAAATCCCCTTAAGGAAGAATCTTGCACCGTTGCCACAGGTAAGCACATAAATTATCCTCTAAACCTTCCCCAAGGGATTTTTGGCCATTTACTAGAGTGATCATGCATTAAAAAAATATACCCAGATTTAAGGGGAAGTATTAGACAATGGCTCTGAAATCATGTTAATGCCTGTGGATTCAGGACAACTTTGTGTCCTGTTAATCAAAAGTGGGGGTCCTGGTAGTCAGGTAGTTCATCACGTCTTACTCACAGTGGGCGTAGTTGGTGCAGAGACCCATCCTGTGGTTATCTTCCAGGAATGAAAGAAGGGGCATCATTACAGAGTCTGCAGACATTGAAACTGTAATAAGAGAATATGATGAGTACTCTATGATGAAAATTTGAGCAAGTTAAAGTGTTCAAGTTTCTTGAAGATACTAATTAACAAAATTGACAATAGATGACATTTTCGAATTTATAATAGCCCTATGTCTATTAAATAAATTGAAGTCATAATTGAAAATCATTTCACAATAAAATCTCAGATCCAGATGGCTTCATTGATGGATTATATCAACCATTTAAATTAGGAATAATATACAATTTATTTTAAAAAAAAATAGAAGAGTAGGAAGAACTTCCTAACTCATTTAATGAGGCTAGCATTATTCTCACAGCAAACCTGGCAAAAATATTATAAGAAAGTAGTTCTATAAACTAATATTCTTAATAAACATAGATGCAAAAATCCTCATCAAAATACTAACAAATCTTACTTAGCATTATATTAAAAGGGTAATGCACTATGCCTAAATGGAGATTATACCAGAAATAGATGGGTACCTATATAACATTCCAAAATGAGTCAATGTAATGTAACATTTAATACAATCAAGTGGGAGATTACATGATAATTTAAATAGATACAGGAAAGTCTTATAATAAGTTCAATATCTATTCATGAATAAAATACTAAACAATCTAGTCATAGAAGGAAACTTCTCACATTTTACTATAAGCAGCAAGGCGAAACCAGGTTGAAAGACAGACAGAGACAGAGAGATGGAGATAGAGCGAGACAGAGAGAGATAGTTAAAGGAATTAGCTCATGTGATTTTGAAGGCTTGGTGAATCCAAAATCTGATGCAGTACACTGAGATACGTGAGGTATATGCAAACTTTTCTTTGTTAAGTTGATCTGAAAGTGACAATAATATCATTTACCTTGCAGGATTATTTTAATAATAAATGATTGTGATGACATCAGCACAGTTTCTGATACACAGTAAATGCTCACTTAATGATAGTTTATTGTACCTATCTTTTTCTGGGTGTGTAAGTAAATGTGGCTCCTTTGATTGGTTGTCTTTTTAATTCATACTCTATGGCTTCATATTTTTAGAGGAAACAGTCTGTTTTCTCAAAGCTCACTAGATTAATCAACGCAAATTATAGGTGGCAAATCCTCATGGATTCTCAGTATATTTACACAATACATGAGAACTTTGCATTCTTGAATGCATTAAATCAATCCAAAGGTCTGGTATGAAAAGCATTTGGAATTTCCTTTCTGGGATGGATTCTCTTTTTTTTTTTCAGAAAACTGGTGAAAACCTGTCTCAGATTTAACAGCTAAAGCCAGATGCATTTAAGAAAGAGGTCACCATCTACATGCAGTTTGAATACTCTTCCTTTTGAAGAACTATACTTTGTTTCACTTTGATTGAGCAGCATAGCATCATTTTCTATATATTTGTTGCAGTGTAATTCTTTCTAGCTGAGTTGGAGCATGTTCCTGTATCAGAAATGGGTCTCCTCTCAAAGAGTTTTTAGTCTCAGTGGACAAAGACAAACCATCCTCATTTTCAGAATATACATAAACTGTAGAATGCTTTATGTGAATAAGTAACAAAATGAGCACTAGAGAAAAAATCCAAAGATATACAGGAAACAGAGATAGAGTGGGCTGTTGTAGTTAGAAGATTTTTTAGTGAAGGGGACACAAGTATGATCGCATACTGGTCATATAATCAACTCATGTATCAAATAGAGATGTCCTGCATTCAAGAAATATTTTAAATAAATATATACTTCTCTAGTTAGAAGAACTCCTCTGTCTAGATGCACTTTCAAGAAATCTGTAATTCATTTTCTAATACTATGCACATTTAGGACATAATGATTTGGGGGATTGCAAAGTGTTTTGTTAGGATAGTTAGATATTGCTATGGGGCTTATTGAAAGTAAAGTTTATTTTCATTATAATGCGTATTCATTGCTGGCTGATACTGTTTAGGAGAGGAGAGGGTAGGTTCTGATTCACTCACACAGAGACCAGCTGATATATGATATACCACTTTGTAACTGCATTAATGGAAATACAAGAACATCTGGGGCTTCGTGAAAGAGGGAGAGACAGCTATATGATCATGCATTAGGCTCTTACATGCTTTGAGCATATTCTCACTCTGCTCACAGCCCATCAGTCAGCTATAGTCACATAGTCCTGTCTAACTGCAAAGAGGATAGAAAAATGTGGGTGATCAGATATAATGTGTGTTTAGAGTTATGTCTCTGGCACAGATTGTTCTTTTGGTCAATCGCTCTTCCCTTCTTCCCACACATAGTGCATAGCTATCCCTTTCCAAAGGGAGGCCAGTCAAGTTCCAAGTTCAAGTCAATAAGCTCATCATGGTCAAAGTCTGGAATCTCTAAATATTGCAAAATAATTGCTACTTTAAGCCCAGAAATTCTTCACTTGGTCCAGAGTACTATAAACAAAAAGCCTAGTTATCATTCCCAGACTCCTAACACAGAACAGAGAAAGGATAAATGGGAGGTGCACTCTAGTCACTGGTCCTTAGCAATTTTTAATTTCCACTGGGCAGGCACTGAGTCTCCTCTACCCTTGGTATGGTCTTATTTCTTGATTAGGTTATGATTGTGTCCTCAGGAAATTTCTTCTTCATCTATACTTCTTCATGGTCCTCAGCTCCATTTTCTTGATGTGTTTTTGTTTTCAGTTATCTTCCTTTACTACATTTGAAGAGAGTGTCAGGGAATATACTCTCCTTGAACTGTACTGCTTTTTTTCTGTTCCCTTCCTGTTCAAGAATTGTTGAGGCTTAAGAATAACTTTTTATAAGAATTCTTCATCTAGGTTTGTTGTGTCTTGCCAGTACAACTCTCTTTAAAAAAAATAGTAGACTTATAATATATTTGATTTAATCAGTTCCATGTTCCAGTAACTGCTACCAGACTGTCCTTTAAAAGGAAAATTTCTCAACTCTGCTATATTTTATTGATTTTTTACCACATCTTTTTCCCTACCCTCCTCTCTCTCTCTCTCTCAACAATATAGTTTCTGCAAAATAACTCTATTTTTCCTCTGATCTTAATCTGATTACTGCCCTGAGTAATTCTTACCTAACAGAAAAATGTACTGGGTCAGAATACACTTAATCTGCTTTTTGCCATCGTGCACTTAACCAGCTGAGAGATTTTGGGTGTTATGGTGACACCCTTATTCTAACTTTGCCTCAAAATTGATTTAGTTTTTTTAAATTTTACTTTACATGTTTTACTTAAGGTATAATTACATACAGTACAATTTAGAGAGTATAGTTTACAGTTCTCTGACTTTTGATCAGCATATATGGGCACGTAACCACTACCACAATCAAAATATAGAACACTTCCACTACACACACACACACACACACACACACACACACACACACACCAATTCCTGTTCTTTTTTTTTTTTTAATCAAATCCTCCTCAATGCCTAGCTCCTTGAAATGATTGATTCAGTCTCTGAAGCAGTTGTGCTGTTTCCACAATGTTGCATAAAGCAAATTATACAGCATGTAGCCTGTTGGGGCCAGTTTCTTTCATCTACCATAGGGCATTTGAGATTTATCTGTTTTGTTGCTTATATAAGTAATTTTTTTGTTTTATTGCATGGGTGTACCAGAGTTTATTTTTTTTTAATTAAGAAACAAGCTGAGTGACATTTGGTTTGTTTCCACCTTTTGGTGATTATGAATACTCTACAAACATTCATGTACAGGCTTTTACATGAACATAGATTTTTATTTCATTTAGATTCCACCTGAGAGTGGAAACTCTGGGTTGCATGAGAAATGCATATTTACCTTGAGGAGAAACTGGCACACTAGCTCCCAAAGTGGCTGTCCCATTTTGCATCTGTATCAGCAATGTGTGAGTATTCTAATTGATCCATATCCTTGTCACCACTTGAGATTGTCAAGATTTTATTTCTGGGTTTTTTTGTGTTTTATTTTTTTTTTTTTTTGCCATTCTAACAAGTTTTAGTGATATCTCATTGTGTTTTTAACTTGCATTTCCCTGATGACTAATTATGTTAAGCATATTTTCATATACTTCTTTGCCTGCTATATGTTTTCTTTGGTGAAGTATCTGTTCACGTCATTTACCCATTTATTACTGGGTTATTTGTTTTCTTATTATTAAGTTTTGCATACTGAGTTAGTTGATATTCCCTCTTCCTCTATTTGTTTCAAGGTGGAACAGTAGAGCAAAACTTCTTTTAATCTGCTGTATTTTAACTGGAAATTTTTCTATTGCATGTTGGAAATGAGCCCAATATTGAAAACTTTGCACAGTCCCCATTGTCCCCTTCTGCCTTAGAGATAAAGTACACATTTTTCTTCTTTTAGATAGGCAAATGATAATTTGCAAAAATAGACCAGATTTTCATCCTTCCTTTCAGCTAGATGTGACTTTGCGACTAATTGCTGGCCAACAGAATGCATGTGGATGGGGTGAATCTACCTTGTGAAATGTATTCTTGAAGAAAGAGAACCTGCCCTCTATTCTTTTTACCTTCATGTTGGCTAAAAGATAATCTTAATGGATGGGGCTCCAGCATCCATGCTGGATTCTAAAGTTACGTTAAAAATGCTAGCATCTCAAAGTAGAACCATAAGATAAAAAAAATGGAGCTACTAATTTTTTATACTTAGCTTCCAACTTTAATGACATATATTTTAGCTTATTTAAGCTAGTTTATTTTGTTTTTTCTGCTTCTTGTAGCTGAGCTTAATCCAAACAGATAAAAGACCTAAAGACACCTATATTTCACATTTTAAGAAAATCTAGGATCTCTTCAAAGATACATAAAACTTTATAGACCAGAAAGATAAAGTAGCAGAATCATTCCAAAGAAACATAATTAATCAAATACTGAGCATTTTGATGATATCTATCATTGAGGAGATAATGTCAGAGGCTTGCTCTGAACACAAAGGATGAAAAATTAGTGAAATAGTATGTAGAGAAGGGAAAGGTATAGGATGAAACTTTTTGATGTCTTTTCTTGCTTACAAGATTTAGTTTAATTATGCTTGAACATTTGAAGAATACACGTAGCTACTGTTAGGTTTCTGAAACCTTAATACTTGTTAACAGGTTCAAGTGGGGGTGGGGAGGGGAGTTTCCTGACTCAAGGAAGGGCTACATAGTTCTGCCTGCTTGGACAAGAACGTGGAAGTAGCCACTAAAGCCACATATTCAGGGCTTCCGAAATGCTTATAATATGCACTACCCTACTTCTATTCACCTCTGTCTTAGCCCCTATTTAAATCTTTCTTTGTTGACTCTCTGTCTGTATATCTCCTTCAATACTGTTTTTACATTTTAAATTCCCAGTGCTTGGTGAGATCAGAAATGGCTTGCAATAATATTTGCTCAACAAATGGAAAAAATACATGACCCCCACCTGGATAGCCAGACCTGGCTGTAATCTTGCAGTCCTTCAGGAATCTGTTTTATATTTGTCCGTTCTTTCTATGTATCCCAACATCAGGTGAGGTGGGACTCACCACAATGCCTGCTCCAGCCACCCAGAGCAGAGTTCTGTCCAAGCTGCTCTGTACTATTTACCCAACCAGAGAGCAAGTGAGCAAAGGGGATTCTGACATAAGGTGCCAGAGTGCACCTTATATGTGACTAAAGGATTCACACAAATGTTCTAACCATTGAGGACCTGGCCCACTCTCTGGGAGACAAAGATAGAAGCACATAGGAACCAAGGAAACTGACAGTGAAAAGAGTAAGCACAGTGTGTTTTGGTCATGGAGAGAAAATTTATTTAGTGCATTTAGTGCATTAATTTAGTGAGATCAGTGAAAGTGAAAGTAAGAAGTTTACTCTTGGGCAGGTCATTTAAAAGGAAAATATCAGGGCACTCTACGTTCCAGAAAGGTGGACTAGACTGGTAAGAGAGGAAGAAAATTGCAAGACATGGTCCCATCTAGCTTTTCAAAAATTATTTTCCTATGTCAGCCATACTTGTTCAAATAATACATGCTCATTCAAGAAGAGATAGAAGGCAATAGCAAAAGCACTGGGTGCTCCTTTCTGGTCACCTGTTACCTCTTTCTTCTCTGTCTTGATTCTGAGCTCTTAGATATAAGCCTACTGGTAGCACTTTGGATATGTTTTTCCAGCTCCTAATCATTTTCATTATAAAATAATGTTGGGGGCTTCCCTGGTGGCGCAGTGGTTGAGAGTCCGCCTGCCAATGCAGGGGACACGGGTTCGTGCCCTGGTCCGGGAAGATCCCACATGCCGTGGAGCAGCTGGGCCCGTGTGCCATGGCCGCTGAGCCTGCACGTCCGGAGCCTGTGCTCCGCAACGGGAGAGGCCACAACAGTGAGAGGCCCACATACCGCCAAAAAAAAAAAAAAAATAATAATAATGTTGGATTGAACTCATTCTCTGGCTCTTCTTGATTTTGGTGTCCTACTCATATTATAGTACCCATACCACTTCAGCACAAACCCATGCTTGACCTCCAAATGCAGCTGTTATATATTTTATTTTGTCTGAGAGTTTATTCTTGCTTCTGGAGCCTGTGGGGACTTTACCCATCTTACCTCATGAGGCAGCCTTCACTCATATATTAATGGGACTTGGTACATAAAAACCTCGAATCCCTTGACCCTCAGGTAGGATAACTCCAAAGACTGTGCTCTACACTAGCAGGATTAAACTCTAGTTAGTTGCCCACAGTGAAGCTAGCCTGATAATTTGGCCTATTCCAATATAGATATAGATATATAAATAATATATAAAATATATTTTACATGATAAATATTTCATATGCATTTCTATATATATATATGAATCTATATTCAGCTCATTCATGAAACTAAGTAGTTCAAGGTAGAATCATATTATTGCTTCTAAGCATCTATCCTTTTCATCTTGTGCAAATTAAGTGAACCTACTTTTCAATCATCTGTGCACCTAAATCGATTGAACAAAGGTATAATCAAATTAGTATCCAATGCCAAAGGGATCAGTTCTAGGTATACACATTAAATTTGAATTCTCACCATGTTGGAGGCAAGTAACTTATGCACTTTTTCTGACTTTACTCTTCTTGAAAGTTTCTGTAAGATCATTTGCTGCCATGCTGCTGAGTCAAGTCAGCATTTTTTCGTTAGCAATTCTAGTCTAAGTGAAGTTGTTTTCAGTACCTTTTTGGGGTTGCCTAATGTGTATTAATAGAAGGCAGAAAATCTGTGGAAGCTATGTGAATGAAAGAAGGTAGTTTAAGTCTAAAAACTATATAGATAATCAGAGGATGACCAAAAGAATAATTGAAAATAATGGAACCGCTAAGAAGGTGGTTTGCCTCTGAAATCTATGTAATGGTTCAAAGCGATTAAATTAATTAATTCAAATGCGCAAACTCTTGTATTTTATTCTTACCACATGTTATGTAGTAGGAAGTAAACATACTCAGAAATATCACTGGATTTTTGTTTCATGGTGGATTGGGAAAAGGCTGAATGGCAAGAAAGGTGATGTGACATACTTTTGCAGTTTCCACTTTACTTCAGTGACTCCAGAAAGTGTGTTTCTCCCAGTGGGAAGAAGGCCATGTGTTAACAAGAGGTAGTTGCTGGGAAACGATTATTTCTGAGATTAGTTCTATATTTCAATTTCACCATGATGCCTTTCAAAGTCCCAATTCACTTTTTCTTGTCAAGGCTAAACACCAACATGTCCTCCATTTATTATTATCTTGTTTTTTCCAGATCATCAAAATCTGATCACTTCTTTCTGTACTCTGGTCTACCACTCAGAAGGGAATGTTAACTTCTGATGGCTATGGTCATAGTCTGATGGCAGGGTCTGATGACAAAGCAGTACTTGCATTTATATTATCTAGTCTCCCCATCTGGCACTAAGAGAAACTGCAGATTCTGTCAGTGATTTTTGAGGAATTATGGATCACATAAGAGGTTCCACGGAAGAAGGATATCAATAGGGAAATATAAATCCTATTCTCATAAAATTAGGCATTACCCCATAAGTAGAATTCTAAGATGCTCCCTGAGATTCCCAACCTCTAGTGAATATATATCCTCTCCCAGTCACTTAATCAAGTACTAATCTAGGTACTGCTGTCAAGGGATTTTGCAGATATAATTAAGTTCCCAAATCATTTGGCTTTAAAATAAGGACATTATCCTTTGTGGGTCCAAACTAATCAGGTAAGACCTTCAAAGAGACAGAAATCCTCCAGGAAAAAAAGATATTTGAAATGTGAGGAGGGTCTGACAAAAGGAAGATTCTTCACTGCCGACTTTGAAGATGGAGGGAATCGTGGGGTAAATAATGGCGAGTGGCCTCTAGGAGCTGATGATGACCTTCCTCCAAGAGTCAGTGAGAACACTTGGATCTCAGTTTCACATTTGTAAGAAACTGGATTCTGCCAACAACAAATGAGTTTAGAAGCAGAGCCTCCACATAAGAATGAAAGCTGGCCAATACCGTGAATGTGAGACCCTGAGCAGAGAACCTAGTTTAGACTTGATTCAACTTCTGACCTACAGAACTGTGAGGTGATAAATGGTATTGTTATAAGCTGCTAAATTTGTGCTAACATGTTTAAAAGCAATAAAAAATAAATACACTCCCACACCCACTGACGGAGTTACTCCCTTTCCTGAAGCAGCAAAGCTTGTGTCACTTGGTGCCATTGAAGTGGTATGCCTGCGTGCTGGTTAACCTGGCTAAATCTTGAGGGATCCTGCTCATGTGAAATGCACAATAGCTTAGCTATGAAGAGTCAGGACCTAGCATTGGACACTTTGATTTTGAATCCTGGAAACTTGGAAAAATTGCACAAAAATCTCTCTGATCCTCAGTCGGCTTATTTTTAAAGTAAATAGCAGTACTCATATCCAAAGCATTGTTTTCATTATGCACACACAGTGCTTAGCAAGCGTCCTTTCACCTGTTAGGCATCTGTATGAGGCCTAATATAAAAATATATTATAAATTTAAATATAAACATAAATTAATACACAACTTAGTAGAGTCCAGATGTCACTCATTGCATCTTAATAAACATTTTCTTTCTGCCAGGCTATAGGAATAAAAATGATAGGATGGAAAAATGTCACAACTTTTACTTAAAAAGATTTTCCAAATAAGTTGGAAAAACTGACACGTGAGCAAAGATATCTCTGTTATCTTTTAATGTGGTCAGTAGAAGAGTAACCAGAAGACAGAGGTAGCACAGAGGAAGGAATGATCAACTCTCAGCTTAGATGGAGGGCAGGAAGGGGAAGAAAAGACTTTCTCAGATATGTTGACATTTCATTTGAGTTTTGAAGAATGAATAGAAATTGATCAAATAGTCAAAAGACTGAAAAAGCATTCCACGCAGAGCAAGGAGATTGTACAATTTCTCTGAGATAATAAATGTTGTAGACTGTATGAGGCCTCATATAGGTTCTAATGTCAGAAAGTAAGCTTAATCAGATGAAGTTTACAGGTATTTTATTGCATCAAATTTAAAGACACGGGCTTCCCTGGTGGTGCAGTGGTTGAGAGTCCGCTTGCCAATGCAGGGGACACGGGTTCGTGCCCCGGTCCGGGAAGATCCCACATGCCGCGGAGCGTCTGGGCCCGTGAGCCATGGCCACTGAACCTGCGCGTCCGGAGCCTGTGCTCCGCAACGGGAGAGGCCACAACAGTGAGACGCCCGTGTACCAAAAACAAAAAAATTTAAAGACAATCTGAGGGAGAATCTAGGCATGATGAATCCAGGGTCTCATGCAATGTTGTCAGCGATTTCATCTTTCTCTTTCTCTCTCCCTCTCTACTCTATTATCTATCTATCTATCTATCTATCTATCTATCTATCTATCTATCTATCATCTATCATCTCTCTATGCCCTCCTTCTCTCTTTCTTGGCCCTTCTCTCACTATTTTGGCTTTATTCTCAAACAAGCAAAATTACTTTATCTGACGAAAAATATGATTTGTACTTCTAAGCCTATATTCTAATGGTTGCCAAGCTAGAAGAAGAGAGATTCTACGTTTCCCAAGGCCATGTACCAGTTTTCATTGATGTCTTTGAACCCCATACGTCCACCTTGAATAAAGCCCATAGCCTGCTTAGGCCAATTCTTCTCTTTGTAGTGGGGCAGGCAGGACATGGAGACTGACAATTCCCCAAAAAACACTTTAAATGAGTAGTTCCTTTTGCCAAAGGAAATATAAATGTTTTTTACCAGAAGAAATGGTAAGAACTGTTGGCTAAGTTAAAACAAATAAGATATTTGGTATCACTGGAACATAAAATGAAATGGGTCGAATTCTGATGCATCTTTTTCACCGTGCTAAAGAGTTTCAACTTTATCTTGCAGGTAATGAGGAATCTGTGAAAGACTTTAGTCAGTGGAAAGGCTTGACTGAATTGTGTACTTTCATGCTATCACAATGATGTCATGAATGATGGGTGGCCATGAAGAATATGGTAGATTAACCCAGGGTTTCTAGAAGCCACGCAATGCAGATGGCTATCTCTCAACACACCCAAAGGTAGCAGCACCCTACTATGAAAATCCAAAAACAAACCCAACCTTTCTACTTAGCATTCATAATCTTCAAATACATGACTGTCAGCAGCCACATCTTCTAATGCAAAAGTCAACATGAAATAGCATTTCCAAGTAGAAAGTCAAAATGCCTTTTGTGATTTGGTGTGATTGCTTACTTAAGTGCTTCTTTATTACATTACCTCCTTTTCATAAGTCTGACATTGCTACCAGTTCTCTCTTTTTTTCAATTTATTTTCTAAAATTCTGCTACTTTCTAATAGTTGAGGATTTCTTGTATGTGAGGCAGCCTCCAGACTGTCATTATTTTAGTGTTTTGATTTCAGGATCTAAGCATAATTTTATACCTCAAAAAAAAGTTGAGAGTAAAAAATAGTCTTCATGAGTTAAAACCCTATATTCATCTTTATGTTAGTTTGTTAATATGGTTAGTCACCAATTTATTCAGTATACACTCACGAAGTACAATGCATTGAAAAAAGCAGTGTGGTAACAAAGATGGAAAAAGTGTGAACCTACCTATTTGTGAATGTAAAGCATATTGAAAGAGTGGTAATATGTTCTCAGTAAAGTTCTATGAGGGAAAAGGAATCAGGAGCAAACCATTAAAAAAAGTGTAATATGCAAAGCTACTTCAAGGAAACTTTTTTTTTCATGATTAGTTGACCATTGTAGATTAAATCAAACAAACAAACAAACAAAACCCTGTGCTTCAAACTTGTTGCTTGTAGCACTGTGTACATTCCAGACTCTCACTTAAGATGGTCCATTGAGTTTTCATACAACATTTTGCAGGTGGGATTCTCCAGGAGGCTGACTCTGGGATGGAAATTTGGGTTCAGGAGGGTTATTGAAGGTCCTCTTGAAGTCAACATCTGTGGAAAGTAGAGGACAAAAGAAAAATTGAGGAGGGAGATGTAAATTTGTGATGCAGTTTCTGTGGAAGACTTTGTCAACCCTGTGAACAGTTCTGTAGATGGGACAATGCTGAAGAGCTATTCCATGTTATAGTAGGAAGGTCAGGTCTTTATATACCTGTTTTGATCAGTCATTGGATGCTGGCCACACAAGAAAGAGTGTGACATGGCAAGCAGCTCTCTTCAGATGAGATGGTCCCCAGGGAGGGTTGACAGCGTAGGGTTGTTGGCTGGAAGCCTCCCTAGAAGCTGGGTATGTGGTTCTTATTTTCTGAATGAGGGTCTGGATATGCGATTACATTGTCCATGACACCACCACTGTCTTCAAGACTGTAGATATCAAATGGAAATATTACCTCTTACATATACTAGGATTAATTTTCACTGAGCACTTGTTTTGGCTAGACTCCAGGTTAGATGCATAGAGGAAAGATACTCTTTTTTTTTTTTTTTTTGGTGGTATGTGGGCCTCTCACTGCTGTGGCCTCTCCAGTTGCGGAGCACAGGCTCCGGACGTGTAGGCTTAGCGGCCATGGCTCACAGGACCAGCTGCTCCGCGGCATGTGGGATCTTCCCGGACAGGGACACGAATCCGTGTTCCCTGCATTGGCAGGCGGACTCTCAACCACTGTGCCACCAGGGAAGCCCGAAAGATACTCTTGATTAGAAACACTTGCACTGTTATATGAACAGGATTTAATCTTTCATTATGCTTAGCTACTAAAATTAGAATTTGGTATAGGAAGCAAGTTTTATTCTAATACACACTTCAATACTCCCTATATATCATCCATAATTTAATTCAAAATCTAATTCTTGAGCCTCAACTCTAATACTGCTAATACTACTATTAATAATAATAACAATAACTAAATTTATTAAGCATTTTCTTTGTGCCATGAACTATTCTGCCATGAACTATACTATTCTAAATTTGTATATAATAAACATTTCTTCCTTACAATAAACCTATGTATTGTAAAATACTATTTCCATTCTATAAATGAGAAAACCAAGACAGAGGGGATAAGTAACTCATCCAAAGTTACACACAGCTTTTATGTACAGAAGCTGAGATTTGTACCCAGGTAGTTTGGCTCCAAAGTCTGTGCTTAAATAAATTCTGTACTATTGATGACCTCATCACTATTGGAGACTTGCAGTTGACCAATGGCATTATTCACTCATCTCTGCATTCATACCCTTTGCCATGTGACCCTGAAATCCCCTCCCATTCTCATGGGTGGGGACTGGCTCACCCTCGACTCTAGACTCAGCCATGTCACTATCTTTGGCCAAAGAATCTTTAAAAATGTGATGCAAGGAGAAACTTGAAAACTGTTTGCCTGATTGGGTTTGTTCTTTCTCATTCTTCTGCCACAGACATGAGGGCATGTCTGAGATAGCCTGCTCACACTAGAAGGTGAAACACGAGGAACAGAGTTATCTCAGTTTTGTAGGCAAAGGCCATCCTAGATAAGCTAACGGGTGGTCAACCTCCAGTCAGGATCAGCACAGCCTCTGAGCCTACCTGAACCTGACCACAAATGCATGCATGAGTCCCAGGCACATCAGATAAACCCTGAGATTATGAGATAAATAAATATTTACTGTTGCAGTCCAATGGGTATTTGAGGTCATTATGCAATAATTGTGTGGCAATGTAAATAATAAATCAGATGGAGTTATAGAAGAGAATTAAATCTGACATAAATTCAGTGTTAAGGAGAAGCACAGTATGCAATGGGAATATAGAGGCATTAGCTAGGGGGATGTGACAGACAACTTATTCCAAACTTCATACTCAGTGAAAGGTTCCTGAAGAAACTAATACAAAATTACTGGAAAAATAACTTCAAAAAAGAAAAAGGATGTATTTCAGGGAAATATTTCTTATATCCAAGAACAAGAAGTATTACTGGACCATTCTATTTGCAATAGCCATGTCTTTGAAAAGTTGCATGCAAAGAAAGTAGAATACATTAATCTCACTCTTAGAGCAATAGAAAGTTCACTAACTAAAACAAATTCAAAGATGAAGAGTTTTTTAATAGAAAGAAAAAAATCTGAAAAGTAAATAATTTCCAAAACTATCTGTTGCATGTTGACTCCAAGTAGATACAGCTGTATAAAACATAAATCTTTGTGTCATTGAAATTTTAAACAAGTTACTTCTGCTGAATCCTATTTCATATGTGTCTATATTTTGAGTGTTACCTTCACACATTTCTGATAAAAATATTAATTATAACTATAGCATTCAAAATATTATTCCACTTCTGCCTGAGTTTTTACCTTTATAAATCTTTATTTTTCTCTTGAAAATATTTCCCTGGGAAAAATGCCCAAATCTTCCCTTCAGGATTGGACAGTTTCCCAAAAGCCTGACTTCTTCACCAACTGATCAGGAGGCAGGCTTTGGAGAGGAAAGCAATCACACACAATCAGGAGAATGCCTGTGTAATCTTTCTTTATTATTATCAAGCAGATTTTTTGTAGTGGCTGAATACTTTATCTTATTATACCGACACAGGACATGAACTCCAATAAATTTCCTCTTGCTATCAGTCAAGAAATGCATGCTTCCAAAAAGTCCTTGACTAAGTAAGGATTTATTGATTTATTATGACTAACCTTGCAGTATGAATTCATTCAATAAGCAAACGTGGCCAAAGCACCTACAATGTGATGTGTTCATTGTGTTAGGCTCTGTGGATTCAGATGTAAAAATCATACCGTCTCTGCTCCCAGGAAGCTCATGGTTTATTAGAAAAGATAGATGAGTAATAGGCTGATTAGAATAAAGTGACAAATACTGGTGGTATCTGAAAAGCACTTTGAGAACAGGGAAATGGGGGCAGGGGAGCAATTAATTCCAAAGTAGATATCAGGAAAATAGTTACAAAGGGATTTTATATTATCATTGAACATCTCCAAATTTTCTTTCTTTATATCTCATCTACGTCACTGCTTGGCCAATTTTTCTGTAAAATTCAGATAAACATTTTAGGTTTTGTGGGCTATAGGGTCTCTGTTGTAACTACTGAGTTCTTCCATTGCTGCTTCCAAAAGCAGCCATACATAAGATGTAAAAAAAAAAAAAAAGAGTGTTATTGTGTGTCAATACAGTTTTATTTGCAAAATAACAGCAGCATTCTGAATTTCTTACAGGTAGGATGTAGTGTGCCTACACTGTTCCACAAAATTTTTAAATGTTGATGTTCTCAATCTTGGGATTCTTCTCACTCTCTATTCTCTTCATAGGTGTTACCATCCACTCCCATGGTCTTGAAACTGAGCAGAACCTGTGAGGCTACTGGGCACGGAAAACTTCCTGTCCTTTGTTTCTTGTTTGTAGGGAGCAGACTCCAGCCTCCATGACCTTCCCCGAGTTCCAAAGGGCAGATTTGAACAGTTGCTAATCAAGGGAGGAGCAGCCAAGAAAGCACCTAAGGTGAGATTAAAGGGGCCAGAGAAGCTCATCAAGAAGATTACCTGAGACCAGATTAGAGTAGTGCAGGCCCTGCACGTACCCTAATCTTACCAGCAATACCACCCTTGAACCATTGCTATAAAATTCCTCATCAAATCCTCCTGGGTTGGGACACAGTCTTTCATGGCAGGAGCCCACTGTGTCCTCCTTTGCCTGACAAAGTAATAAAGCTATTCTTTTCTACTTCACCTAAAACTCTGTCTCCAAGATTTAATTCAGCACCAGTGCACAGAGTCCAAGCTTTCAGCATCAGTCTCAAGTGCCATCTGTTTGCCAAATTTTTGTTCCCAGACTTGATCGCTCTTTTAAAGTCCAGACCCACTTACAAGGTACCCTTGAACATTTTCCTCTAAGCTATTTACCAGCTTTATCAAAATTAATAGAGTTTACCTCATGATCTCCCCTAAGCCTCTAGGCTAGATCTGGTCCTAAGCAGATTTCTCTCTTTCTACAAACAGTAATTCTATCCACCTATTTGTTCAAGGCAGAAAACTTGGAGTCAAAAATATTACTTTTTTCTCCATTATACCACACATTCACCTCTTTTCTTTAAATTCACTTAACATAGCCCTTAAATGCCTCTCACTGTGACCACTTCTCTCTGTCACCATTGCCACACCTTGGTCCTGTCACGATCACTTCTGGCATGGACCACTCTAATACCTTTGTAACAGGTCTACTGCAATCCACGCATGTGCTCTTCTAATCCATTTTCCATCCACCAGACAGCATGGACCTTTTAATCAGACCTCCAGTCATGTCATCCCTCCCTTAAACCTTGTGAAGGATTCCTTGGACCCTGCAGATAAGTGCAACATCCCCCCTGCTCTTCCCAGAGTCCTTACTATTGCTCTTGTGAGATGGACTCAGCTGATACACATGTGTATTAGTTTCCCATTGCTGCTGTAAACAAATTACCACAAACTCAGAAGCTCAAAACAGCACAACTGTATCATCTTACAGTTCTGGAGGTCAGGAGTTTGAAAAGGGTCTCAGGAAGCTAAAGGCAATGTATTGGTGGGGTTGTGTTCTTTCTGGAGGCTCTAGGTGAGAATCTACTTCCGTGTCTTTTCCAGTCTTGAGAGGTTGCCCACATTCCTTGGCTTGTGGCAATCCCTCATCTCTCTTAACATATGAACATAAATGCTCCTTTTTCAGAGAAACTCTATTTGACCCCCTTCTCCAATTCCTTTTAAATTAAGTTAACCCTGATTTGTCCTCTTACGTGCTATATTTTTCTGTTTCAATAATTTTCACCATTCAACTTGAATAAATCATGACATGATTGTTTCTTTGAAGTCTGGGTGCTCTACCGGACTGTGAGCTTACTGAAGACAACAGTGGTGTTTATATCTTTCACTCTATTCTGAACACCTATCACATTGATTAAACCATTGTAAGTGTTTACTAAAGATGTGTTGAATGAGTTAATGGATTTGTGGGTAAATAAATACATTAATAAAAAATTACCCTTTGATTAAAATTTTAAAGAATGAGTGACAGGTGACAGATAATCAGAATGATCAAGATATATATCAGGGGAAGGAAACATATTTTATCTTTTTTTCATATATTATCTTTTATAAAAATCCAGGTGTGAGAACTTAACATTTTCAGGGATTACAGACAATTTGAAAAGACTAGAAGGTACACTCCCATAGTTGGCGATGGTGAAAGTGGGACAAAGTAATAAATAGAGGCTAGATCATAAACTGCCTTCATCATTTAAGATGCCATCAGTGGCAAGTAACAGACAGCTAACTTAATAGGGTCTTAAGTAACACAGGCTTCTAAATAGTGCCTGGAAGTAAGTAGTTTAAAACCTGGTTCAACAGCTCAAAGGCATTAGGGCACTGGGTTCAAATGTTTGACATTCTCTTGGCTTCTCCCTCATTATTGAAAGATGGCTGCCATAGCAACAAACATCATTAGAGTGCCCCAGAACAATGTCCCATATGTGGAGGGCAAGAGTGGGAGTAAACAGATTCTCGTCAATCTCTTGGGTTTTTTTTTTTTTTTTTTTTTTTTTGTCCCGTTGCTGCTCTCTCCTCCGTGGCTCCAAAGCTCCACACTCCCCCACCCCCACCAACCACTGTCTCTGACCCCGAAGGGGCTTCCTAGTGTGTGGAAACCTTTTCTCCTTCACAGCTCCTTCCCACTGGTGCAGGTCCCATCCTTATTCTTTTGTCTCTGTTTTTTTCGTTTTCGTTTTCCCTACTCAGGTACGTGGGGAGTTTCTTGCCTTTTGGGAGGTCTGGGATCTTCTTCCAACGTTCAGTAGGTGTTCTATATGAGTTGTTCCACATGTAGATGTATTTCTGTTGTATTTGTGGGGAGGAAGGTGATCTCCACCTCTTACTCTTCTGCCATCTTGAAGCTCCCCCTGCACTATTGTTTCTTGACTGCCTTTCCTTTGTTTCTGTGTTCCCTCTCTCCTCTAATTAGTAACTATTTGAATCTGTCCTTTGGAACTCAAGGAAGGTCTAAGAGGTTGAAATATTTTCCTCACAAACAAGAAACTAGGAACACCAGAAGACTTTTGTACCCTGGAGGGCACATTAGGGTGGTTCTGCTTGCATTCAATTTTACTAAAAATAACAGCCAAAGTGCTTAAACTCTACATGACTGGCTCCCAATGGCATAACCTATTTACCAGCTACTACTCTGGATCCCTTCACTTCACATACCTCAGCTTCCTTTCTTCTAACACCCATGCTTAGATCCTTAGTCCTGGCTAATCCTTCTGCTTGGAACACTCTTCCTATAGATACCTAAATCCCAAATTTTCTTATCTTCATGAACCTCTGCTCAAATCAGACCCAGGCAATGAAGTCTACCTCAATTACTCTCCATATAATTTCAAATTAACACTCACCAACCACCACCTTGGCATTCAAGATTGTCTATATCCATTCTTCTTCTATTTGTTTCTTCTGTAGCTCTTATTGCATCCTAACGTGCAATATAATTTATTTATTATAATTATTATTTACTGTGGGATCCTTCCTCCTTCGCTAGAATTTTAGCCATGCAACAGCTGGCATCTTTATGTCTTTTGTTTCCTGTTATAGCAAAGCACCCAAAACAATGTCTGACATGTATTAGATATTCAATATCTATATGTTAAAAAATATATATGAAGGTTTTGATTTGTCTGCCTACATAGATGTCATTTATTCTTGTTTTTCATGTATTAAAAACTAATAGCTATTAAATGCTTATTCTATACCAGAAACAGGTCTGATTATCTTACATGTACCATCTTATTAAATCTTTACAAGAACCTTGTAGTCTGCATCTTTCTATAGCAGTACAGCATAGTAGATAAAGGCAATCGTTAGTAGAGAATATCTCAGGATCTTAAGCCATAAATCATGGCTTTGAGTCTAGACCGTGCCACTTACTGGGTGTGATGCCTTGTATAAGTGAAGTGAGCCTCCCTCTCCCCCTGCCTCAGTACCAAGATTTTCTCATTTTTGAAATGGGACATACATTTAGTACTGCCTCATTATATTGTTATACCTATACATGAAAAAGTATCAGAATGGCATCTGGAACAGAGTATACACTAAACAAATGTTAGCTATTATCATTACAATAAATTATCAACTTTACATATACATTGTGAACCTGGGGCTCAGAGAAGCCAATTAACTTGGCCAAGATCAAGTAGGTAGTAAGTGGCATTCAGGTCACTGACTCCCAAACTGTTTTTAACCACCACACAGCAAGGAACACAAAAGGAGGAACACTTAGGGGGAAAATATAATGAGTTGAAATGTGGATTTCTATATCTTCACCCCACGATATTTTCTATCTAAATTTAGACTTCCTAGAGAATATCAATCTCTGTCTATATATTTAATTTTCTCTCCAAGCTGGCATGAAGCAGACTTGATCTTTGGAAGACAGCAGCGTTCATGTGATTATTTTCCTAGGCTTTGCCAAAAGTCAGTCATTTAAAAGTCTTTGTGGCACACGACCAACTGCTTTGTACATCAGCTGCTCTGTAAAAAGTTGAAAATGTGATAGATTTGCTGACAAGCGCATTTTATGTTTGATGTGCATAAATTTTTTTTGCAGTGATTAAAAATAGAAGCAGTTAAGAGTTACTGAGTGGCTTGTTTTTCCTTCTGTCTCTTGAATATTTTGATCTTAATATAGAGCAGTTGTCTTGCTTGTTTTCACCTGTATTTTCCAGCTTTAACTTCCTCATCCTGTATTACTTCATTATAAGAAAGAAGTCATAGCTACTATGTGGAAGTGTGAGAGCTTGTTGTCTTGGGGGCAAATAAAAAAGTAACAAACATTACATTACAATTTAGTAGAAGAAATGGCAAATCATGTATTTGTCAAATATAGTAGTTAAACCTAGGACAAGCCATAGTCAATCCGCATCTGAAGCACTGTGATAGACTCCCAGATTCTCTAAGCCATTCCATACCCACTATCCAGGGTGACTTTATCTCACTGTAAATCTAACCATTTTTCTCTCCCACACAAAGCTCTTTAATGGCTTCCTGTTGAAGTAAAATCTAAAATCATCAGCATGACACGGACTGCTATGTATGATCTTGTCCCTTTCTGTCTCTCCTAGCACACTTCTCACTAATATCCACCCTTCTCTTCATCCCATGCCACCACACCAGACATTTTTTTTATTTCTAAAACATTCCAAGTTAGTCTTTGACTCAGAACATTTGCACTTGCTGCCTCTCTACATTGTCTGATCTTCTCACAGATCTCTATATAGCTAACCAACTGCTTCTCATTATTTAGAAGTCAGCTATGGTCCCTTCTTTTTGAGGTTGTCCCATAGTGCACGTTTTAAGCAATAGGCTGGGATTTTGTTCATCTTAATCTCTATTGTATCCTCATTGTCCAAAGTATCAACTACATAGTAGGTGGCCCCTAAATGACAATTGCAGACTGGTTGACTGAATAATTTATCGATTATGAATGTATCTGCAATCCCAGGTAAGGGATCATCAGTGCCAAAAAAAAAAAAAAGTCATCCAGAAAGTTCTATGAGTTGTTATGAAAGGGAGCAATCATGCTAGAATGGCTATCATTGAGCAAGAGTTGGCTCTCAAAACATGATTATTTATAATTGTTATTGTTGTTATAAATAATTATTTAGTGTCTACTATGTGTAAAACAATAGTCTAAGTCTCTTCTATAGATAATGTTATTTAATTTTCATAAAAACCTAGTGAATAGATACTCACTTTGTAAGTGAGGGTACTTGACTTAGTTTATTTGGGCTGATGTAATAAAATACCAGAGACTGGGTGGCTTATAATCAACAAATTTTATTTCTCACAGTTCTAGAGAGTGGAAGTCTGAGATCAGGGTGCCAGGATGGTCAAGTGAGAGCCCCATCCTGGGTCACAGACCTCTGGCTGTATCTTCACATGGTGGAAGGGACAAGGGAGCCCTACAGGGCCCCTTTTGTAAGGGCACTAATCCTATTTATGAGGGCTCCACCCTCATGATCTACTCACATCCCACAGGCCCCACCTCCTAACACCACCACAAAGAGCATTGGGATTTTAACATATGAATTTTGGAAGGACACAAACATTAGACCACAAGACTGAAGCTAAGATATTAGTAACATATACATGATTACACAGCTAGTGAGCAGCTGAGCAGAAATTTGAACCTAGACAGACCATAGAACCCATGCATTCAGTTGTAACACCGTATTGAACTTGGACAAATGAAAAACAAAGGAAATGCCATCCAGTTTGAGGGAAAAGTGTGATCAAAGATAAGGAAGAGGGAACAAGCAAATAATATATTGGAAGTCATGTTAGGCTAGAACCCAGTGGATGAGCAAAAGCGTTAAACATGAAGTTGAAAAGCAGTTTGAAATCAGGTCATGGAGAGGTGTGAATGGAAGGTAGGGAATGCTGCAGTGATTTATTTGGAAAAAACCTGAAAACCTTTGGAGGAGGGATTTGCATGACTTGATCTTGGCTTTATGGTGATGGGAAGAACAATTAGGAACAATTAGGAATTATAAGTTCTAACAAGAAGTAATTGATGTTTATTATACATAAACATTTATTATTTAATAATAACATTTATTATTAATAAATAAATATTATTTATTAAATATTAACAAAATATTTCCCAAAGTATTTTGACTCAAAAATATCCTATTTGATTATAAACAATTACCGTGTTATCAGTATTATTAATTCAATTTTACAGATAAGAATAATTAAGTTAAATTAAAAATAATGTTGTTCAGGGACTTCCCTGGCAGTCCAGTGGTTAAGACTCTGTGCTCCCACTGCAGGGGGTACAGATTCGATCCCTGGTCAGGCAACTAAGATCTCACATGATGTGTTGTTTTTATTTACAAAGAGGCAACATTGCCAAGAACTGAAGAGCAAGGACATCAGAGTCAAACTCCTGACTTTGAATATCAACTCTGGCTTTGCTAGCTATTTGTCTCTAGAGAATTTATTTAACTTTGCTTTATCTTAGCTGCAAAGCGTTCTGTAAATCAAATGAACTAAAAAGTATAAAGTGCTTAGACCTATGCCTAGTATTAAATAAACGCTCTTAAATATTTTGTCATGTGTGATCCTCATAACACTTCTGTGGATACTGCCATTTCCTTTTAATACACAAGAAGACTGAAGTCCAGTCTAAGGACACTATACCACAGGGGAAAGAATGCCAGGGAACAGGAAAGCCCTTGTCAAGAATAAATACATGATCACTCTTTCTAGAGAATTTGTGCCTTATCACAGATATGGAAAATTGGCAATAATTAAGTCATCAAACATGAAAATGTGAGAAAGTCACGTTTCTCCTTCACTGAGAAAAAGGTAGGACGATGCATGATGAAGAAGAGGGTGCCAATATCCTAGTAACAATGAATTCACTGAGAATTTGATGGTCAAGCCCAGTTAAAGCCCTGCTCCTTGGAAAAAAATTTCCCATTGTCTAATCATAATATCCACCTCTTCTGATCTCCTGCACCTCCTACTGCCCATTTGGTCTGATTTGGGCAAGGTTCAAGAGTACTTCTGGACACCAGATCAAAATTCCAGTATTTCTTTCCTAGCCCTGTGAGCTTAAAAAATATACTTAACCTCCCTGCATCTGCATTACTTCATATATAAAATGAATATAATTATTCTTAACTTTGAAGCATCTTTGAATTAACAATTTACCATATAAATGCATGGTGTACAGTCAGCATTAAATAATGACTACAAGGATACTAGCATATACTATTTGTGGGTACATACAGGAGTTCCAAATACTTTGTTCAAAACAAGTATTATTAATTTTTGGTTAAGTGGATGGATTATCTTGACACACTGTTAATACAGTTATGCTATTTTCTTTTTTCCCCCTTCCCAAAGTTCATTGATTTTCTATTCTTTAATAAATTTCTGTCTTTAACTTCTCTCCCTGGGTGCCTCATCCACCTGTCCCAAAGGGTGTTGCCAAAATTCAGTAAGATATGGCTGTATCAAGCATAGTGTATAGCACCTAATGATCATTAACCAGTAATTCTGGGTTCCAACAGACAGGTCATGTAAAATTGCTGGACCTCAACATTCTAACCTGAAAACTGAGGATAACTTGCAGTGATGTAGCAAAGTTTAAAAATCAGTGGATAGAAAACTGTCTCGTACATAATACAAGTTTTTAATATCCTCTCCTTTCTCTTGACTCTTCTTCTGCCTCTAGATTATCAGGAGACACTATTTCTCTTTAGTGCTCTCAGCAGATATTTCTAAATGTTTTGGAGATTAAATGCATAATCTGGAAAGAAATCAACAAATTCAAGAGTTAATGGATGAGGTGAGCTGGGCTGGGTTGAGATTTCCTAAAACATTCAGGATTCCCTTAGAATTGGGCACCAATTAGTGTTTATTCATTCATTGGCAATATTCATGCATTCAGTGCCTCCCCTTCTCATTCAAAGTAAAAGTGGTTGCAAGACCCTAAGCAATCTGCCTCCACCTCCTCTCCCAAATCCACTGTCCCTGCACTCATCAATGCCCCCCTCATTTGCTCTATTGCAGCCATCTTGCCTCCTTACCCTCCAGGCTTCTCCCACTTCTGCCTGGAATTCCCTCCCTACCCAGGGATTCCCATACCCTACATACATCTTGAATGTCCTTTGCCTTTTTTCTTTCTTACTTTTCTCCCTGGTACATTTTACCATTTGACCTACTAATTTGATGTAATTATTTGTCTGTTATCTTTCCCTCTCCTCTAACTTATAAGGCCCATGAAAGCAGGGACTAGGTCTGCTTCCTTTACTGTGGCTGGCATGTAGCAGTTCCTCAACAACTAGTGAATGAACAGACTGATACATTCAAACTGTTCACTCAATGACTGCTTTGTACAAATGTGAATACCATGATGAACACCAATAGGCATAGTCCGTGGCAAGCTCCGTAGTTGAAGAGAGTGATATTAAATAAAACAATTACTAAAATAAACATTATAACAACCCCTGCTGGTAAAGGGACTTGGTCCCCTCACATCCAGGCTTTGTCCCTCTCCTGGTCTGCTGTATGTTAGAGGGTGTCTGGCCCTGTAGACTTCTGTTCAGTTTGACTGATAGGAGCCAATTATCATGAGTTTAGAAGGCTAGGAGAAGGGAGGAATGGGGCATTTATCTTCCTTCTCTACCTCAGGCAGTGACTGCATCTCCTCTGTGAAGTAAAAGCACCTCTTCTTCTTGTCTCTTCCATCTAGTGTTCTTAGTAGTTCCTTGCGGGTGATAATATCTGTATTGCCTCACTTTCTGCTGTTTTCTTTCTAAGTTCCTCCATTAATCATGGAACTAATTACCTTCATTATATTTTCCCCTTTGAAACCTGAAGGCATTTCTGGCTGTTTCTTTGGATCTTTGCTTTTTTACTTAGACTCTGATTGGTACACCATCATCCGAAATTCTTTTAGAGGAAGGCACAGTGCATGGGACAGCACATAACAGGACCCTTCCCAGTCCAATGCAGCTATCCAGGGAGATGTTGCCTGAAGTGGTGGCATATTATTCTTTGAGAAGGGAGCATGAAGAGGAGTCAGCAGGGAAAGCAAGGGTGGTGTGTTTCTCAAAGGAAATGGCATATACATGAAAGCCCTGTTCCAGGAGGGAGTGGAAAATTTTCAATAACAGAATGAATAGCACCAGATCTGGAGAATATAGAAGGAGCACCCAAATGAGGCAAGAAGATTTGGTCAGTCATTCTGGGTCATATTGGCCATGTTTAGGTGTTCATCCTACAATTCATGGGACTCTTCCAGGGAAGGCCTTTAAACAGAGGAGGTTAAGGCAGTGGCCTCATCTGATCTGTGCTTTGTAAAGGTGATCAGTTGCAATGACGACTACAAATCTGGTAGCTAGGAGGCCAAGTGGGAGGCTGCTGTAGTGCAGGCATGAGGTCATGGTGGTTTGAACCAGTATGATGACTGAGACACAGACAGGAAGTGGAGTGTCCTGGGCTCCTCCTGTCACTCTCCTTCCCCTCCCCAGACTGCTGTCTCCTGTGTCCCTGTGGGCAGGGGAGATGCTGGCCCCATCAGCTTTCAGTTTAGGTCAGTGCCAGAAAGACTCACTTCAGAGAGAGGAGCCCCTGAAGATGATGAGAAAGGCAGCCAGGTAAATAAAGGCTTTGCTTTCTTCATCTCCTCCCCACAGACCAGCTGGAGCAAAGGTTCAAAATAACATGAGGCTGTTAGTGAGAAACTGTCACAACCTCTCCTCTTTCTCATGTGGTGGCAAACTTCTCCAGAACACTCCACACTTGATTGTTCTAATTCTGGGCAAGCTCCATCTTCCCCATGTGCTGACTCGGTTCCTCAGCTTTGCTCACGTCTGTGTCTCTTGGGGTATTTCCAGGGGCTCTAAGACTATTCCTGTGTCTTTAGTAAGCATTTTGGGAACTACTTCTACCACTTCTTGCAATGTTCCTTTTGTCGCAAGAACAGTTCTACGACAGAGAAGAAAAGTAGGACTGAATGACATCAACTAATAAATACTACTATTTCATGGTTGGTGAAAGTGAGAAGGTGTTAAGCTTGAAGTCAGAAGGTGTTTTATTGAGTTCATGTCCTTATTCTGTGACCCTGGAAATGATGAAGAAAAGACCTTGACTTGTGGTGTAATAGTTACTCACAGGTACTGAACATTTGTAGGAGACAGGCACTAGGCTAAGCTTTATACAAATTATCTCATTTCATCCTCTCAACCACCCTCAGGAAGAAGATTGCTTATTTTCTTCATTTTTGCAGGTAGGAAAATAAGCTCAGAGAGGTTAAGGGGCTAGCAGGAAACCACACAGCTGACAAGTCATGGGAAAGGATTTGAACTTGGACCATCCTGTTTGAAGCCTTTGCTCTTACTATAACTCCCACAACCTGAGCTACCAAGAACATGAGGTTGGGAGCCCATATTGGGATCTTAGTCTGATGACAACTTATCTGTTTTGTTAACTGCGTGATGCCAGACAAACAGCCTGGCCTCTCTGAACCTTAATCTTCCTTTTTTGTGAAGTAATAATAATAACAATACTAATAATGATAATAATAATAATTCTACAAGATGCAGGGCACCAGGGAGAATTTTAAGAGATTATGTATAGAAAACACCTAATCCACCAGCTCCACATGGTTCCCTGCTCAGTACTTCAGACATTCCATATAAACTGACTCCAGCCTTGCCTCCTAACAAGATGTGTAATTTTAAATGTCTTTGATAAACTTTGAGTCGCCCATGTATGGAGTGGGACAAAATCTGATTTACCTATTATTTTTATAAAGAAGATTAAATAGGAAAAATATGATACAGAGCAACCTACACATAATAGATGTTTATTTTCCTCTCCTTGGGTAAGCCTTACTGTTCTTTCTGTTTAAAATGTTTAAGTAGTAAGTGCTTTATCTTCCTTTCTGTATCAAATGAGGTTATCCTTTTGATATCATTAACTTGTACTGGAAAAAGCATAAGAGTACTACATAAAAGCTAAAGCTTACTATCACTACTTAATGATTTTAATTCTATGAATAATTATAAAGAATGAACAATTAATACCATGCATTAAATTGCCTAGTGCTTTTCAATTTTACTTATTCATTATTTCAGGGCCCCTAATTTTATAATCTATTAATTTTTTTATTTTTTTTTTTTACAAATAAGAGAACTGTGTGCCTCTTGTCTAGTCTGTTTCTAAGAACAGTTGATCCTAGCAGAGAGAAGACATTTTTAAAAATGAGCTGTAACTAGTGGATACAAACACTGACTCAAAAACTCTAATATTTTGTGGTATCTTTTCTTCATCATTTCACAATTATTATTCCATGTGTTGATGATCAATCCCCCCCCCCCATTTCTGGGTGATTGCCCTATTAATGATAGAGAGATGAGAATAGAATTAAATATTTGCACTAGGGGCTATGCTTAATTGAGTTCCTTCTCTGCTTATTGCAAGCTTTGGGTTTTGAAATTAAAGCCAACAAAAATGACGCCATTTAGAAATATGGCTAAAATTAGAAGTCTTTTAAATATGATAAAAATTATGCAGAGACTAGGATTTAAAAATTTTTAGGTTCAGACATGTGCTATAATTTTAGAAACAAAGCACAATTTTTTTATAAATTTTGAAAAATGTGTCCAGATTATACCGAGCACTCACATTGTTGCAGAAACTGTCAAACACTCAGGAGTGAAATAGATAATATTAATCCTAAAATAGTTCAATATACAACATTATCTCATTTAACTTACAAGGCATCTTGAGGAAGAGACTGTCATTATCCTTATTGGCAGGGACAAAACTGAAACACACATTCATTCAAATACAAATGCTTATTTGAGATCTGGGATATTAGATATTGGGATCTACTGTTTGGTAGGCATTATACTGGGCACTTGAGATATGTCTGTGAACAGAATATACAAGACCTCTATTCTCACTCTACTATTATTTTAGAGCTACAAACAGATCATAAAAAATTTAAAAAACAGAAATCTGTTAACTGTGTCAAACACTGAAGGTTGAAAATAAGTCAGCTATGGGAAAATTCTGCAGAAGAGCATTCTATGTGGGAAAGCAAGAGCAAAGACCTAGAAAAGGGAGAGAAGCAACAAAGCTGACAAGCGAGTGAACAAGGAGAGTGTGGTGGGGGAGAGTTGAGACAGGTGGTGTTTTGAGCCAGATCCTGTACAACTTTGTATATGACGGCAAAGAACTCATATTTCATTCCAAGAATAACGAGGTGGCATTGAAAGTTTTGAAGCAGAATGGTTATGTAATTATTTTAAAATTTATTTGTCTATCGTTCTCTGGAAAATGGACAACAGAGGGCAAGAGTAGAAGCAGGGAAACAAGTTAAGATGCTATTAAGGTGTCCAAAAAAGGAGTTGTGAACTTGTACTAGGATAGGGGTATCAGACATGGATATGGGACTCAGTAGTTTCCAGAAATAGGACTGGTGTTAGATTGGATATGTGAGGATGAAAAAAAGGATAAATTATAAATTTTATGCAGAAGCAACTAGATTCATGAGAATTTCATTTACTGATAAGAAAAACTGTGAACATAGCAATTTTGTGTTTGTTTTGCTTTTTTTAAAAAAAATACAGTACAGAAGATATTAATTGTCCTATTTGGGTGTGTTGTTTGGGATATAAAACTGAAGATATACAGTAGAGAGTTGGGCATATATATTTGAAGCTCAAAATGTTTTCTTGCAGATACAAATTCGGGTTTTCAACTTACAATTGCTATTTAAAGGCATGGGCTAGTGTGAGATCACCTAAAGTGAGAGTTTATGTAGAGAAAAATAGAGAGCATAAACCTAAGCCAGGGGCTTATTCTCTTAGAGAATATACATAATTTGCTCTACATTTCAGGGCTAGTAAGTGGCAAACTTAAATCCTGTATGACTCCAAAGTCCATACTTTTATGTTTTATCACCTATTAGATGATATTTTAAATGAGCTTTTAAAAATGAATAGACTTTTGATATTCAAGAATGCTGAGAAGGGCACTACAGGCTGAGGACACTGTAATATTTATGGCATAAAAGTGAAAGAGGACAGAGAGTGTACAATGGGTGTTTTCATTGTTCAGTGTGATTTCAGTATAAGGTCTGGGGAGAAATGTATCAAGAAATGAATCCAACTAATATGTAGGGCGAAATAAAGAAACAGCTAGTTGTCCATTTTTCTACAGTGACTGGGGATTCATGAATGGAAATGATGTTCTAATATGCTGATTCTGAAAATAGATCATATATTTGGATGATTTATCATTATTATATATGAATTACTATGTGGAAGGGGCTTAGCAGTTATATTCTGTGACTTCCAAAGATAGAATTAAGAAGAGATATTTTTCAGAGTCAGGTTTACACTCAATTAATAAAATAGTTCCAAAATTGTCTGACCTCTATAAAGAACATTGTTTCAAGAAGTTCTCAATTATCACAAGTGTTCAAATACACATTAGATTCAGCATTCAGTAAGAATGGTTCTTATTTGTCACTTATTTATTTTTCCCTTTCAACTTTCCAGTACATAACCCATGTATTAGTCTGTTTGGGCTGCTATAACAAGAATAATACAGACTGGGTGGCTTTAACAACATTTGTTTTTCACAGTTCTGAAGACTGGGAAGTCCAAGATCAAGGCACTGACCCATTCAGTCCAGTGAGGGCCCACTTTCTGGTTCACAGACGGCAGCCTTCTTACTGTGTCCTCACATGGTAGAAGTGTCAAGAGACTTCTCTTGGGTCCCTTTTTTAAGGACACTAATCCCATTTATTGGGGCTCCACTCTCATGACCTAATCATCTCCCAAAGGCCCCACTTCCTAATACCATCACCTTAGGGTTAGGATTTCAACATATGAATTTGGGGTAGGGACACATACATAAAGTCCATAACAACCAGCTTTAATCCAAAATGTTCAAGCTGTTTCTTCTTGTACAAGTTCTTTTTGGAAGCATTTGTTATTCCCCATTCCTTATCCAGCTCTATATTTATACCAATTTCTGACATATGTGAATAGAATAAAATAAATTTTCGTCTTTACTTCGGTGTTGTATTCATGACTTTGTAGATAAAGACTTGCTAAGAGAGAATCAGTATAAAGCATATAGCTTCACAACAATCAGGAAAGAAATTGGTCAGAAAGGTAAAGACAGTGTAAAATCAAGAAAAAGAAAAATGATGAAGATTTAAGTTTACTATAATTATGAGATTTGATATGCAATCAGTAAATTATTGTTATCTATTTTTAATGTTGGATCAGGACTGTGGTAGATGTAGATGTGATATTAATTACAATCATTGCTTTGAATTGTTTACTCATGCCTATTTTGTTAGGCTACAAAATTTAAAAAAAAAGTATTTATAAACTAAGCTAACTTGATTGTAGATTTTACTTGACCACATAAAGCTCTGCTAAGAGCTTCTCAGATGTGAGATTAATATTGGAAAATGGGCAGGAGCTCTGAAGGAAAAAAAATTAATTTGTTGAGCTCCCATATTTACAAATCCTTAGCTGTATTGTCCTTATCAGACAGAGCCTCTTGAGCCTTCTTGAGCCTCAGATCTTGATTTGTAAACTCGGGACAATAAAGCAGTCTTGTTTGATCACTTAAGGATCAAGTGAGATAATAAATGTAAACAATGATGATCAATCAACTGTAATCAATCAATAAAAATCACCTCCTTTTTGTTAGAATGGGATGGGATGAGAGAAGGCACCCTCACTGAGGTGTCAGATATATTAGGGATGAGTAGCTTTAAAGAATTATGTCTGGAGTGAGTTTTTGCACATGAGTTTGTGTCTTGGAATTGAAGTCAGGTAAACAAAGAACAAAACAACCAAATTCATCCCTTATTAGGAAAACAATAAACTTCAACCTTCTGAGTTAGAGCTAATATTTGACACTGAAGGCAACATAGAGGACTGGAAAAACAAGATGAGATTGGGTATGAGTTTATATGTGTGTGTGTGTAGGAGTGAGGATGTGAGTGGATGTGGATGTGTGTGTGTTTGTGGTTGTTTATGTGAGTGTTTCTGTGTGTGTTTGGGGAAGGGGAGGAGAGATAGAAGCCTCTGAGAGCAGAAATAATGTGAGGAGTAAGCAACTGCAGTTGAACAGTAGTTACATAGCATAACTAGCACCATAAGAGGAGAGGAATAAAAATACAGTCGTGGTATGATAAGACAGCATGTTTCTCACCCCCATACACCTCTTGAAGTTGAGGGAGTTTTCTTGGACAAGCTCAGATGAAGCTGGAATGAAATACCTACATCCAGTGATGTTGCATATGCTTTTCACATATTTTGCCAACTGCATACATACCTAGATGGGGATGAATGGGGGATAAACTTCAGCCTACAGCCTGCTTGTCAAGTCATGGGCCCCCCATGGAGCTGCCTCCTCAGAGGAAAAGAATATTTTATTTTTTTCTCATTTGCATAAAGACGCTCTATGGGAACCTGGTGGTCCTGCTTATATAAGTATCTCCAGACCACACTAGAGAAATGGGAAATAAGGATGTGCTGTCATAATAGATAGCACTGTACTTCTTCTTTTATATATTATGAAGCATCAGTATTGACTCACAATACAAAGGAAATAATAGATTAAAAGGGAACAATGGTGGACTTTTAGAGAGAAGATAGATTCCCCAAAAGTTTTGATTTTCTGAGAGGAATAATCCCCTTATAATCATTAAAAAGTGAGTACTGAAGTATTATGGACTGAGTGGTGTTCCCCAAATTAACATGTTGAAGCCCTAATCCAATGTGACTGTATTTGGTGATAGAGGCTGCAAGGAAATGATAAAAGTTAAATTAGGTTCTAAATTTGGAGCCGTAATCCTGTAGGGCTGGTGCCTTATAAGAAGAGGAAGAGACACCAGACCTCTCTTTCAGCCATGTAAGGACACAGCAAGAAGTTGGCTATCTGTAGGACAATTCTTCCAGAACTTTGAGGAAATGAATTTCTGTTATTTAAATGAACCAGTCTGTAGTATTTTGTTACATTAGACAATCCAAGCTGACTTATACATGTAGCTTCTCCATAAGGGTACATATATGATCACTTCCTGATTACTTTCCTATAATATGGTCAAAATTCCACATATAACTCTGATCCAAGTCCTGTGTTCTTTGCTGATAGACCCAAGATTAATGTATTTGGTAAATTAACCATATACACCTCAGAATGGCCCAATTTTATTTTCTTTTTCAAAATGCGTCTGTCTTAGTTAGCTTACACTGCTACAACAAAATACCACTGACTGGGTACCTTAAACAACAGACATTTGTTTCTCACAGTTCTGGGGGCTGAGAGTCTGAGATCAGGGTGTCAGCAGGGTTTGGGTGAGGGCCCTCTTCCTATATGCTCACATGGCCTTTCTTCCAAGCCTGTGCATGGAGAGAGAGAGATGTCACCTTCTCTTCAGGTCCTTATAAGGGCACTAATCCCATTATTAGGGTCCCACCCTCATGACCTAACCTAATCCTAAATACCTCCCAAAGGCTCCACCTCCAAATAACTTCACATTGTGAATTAGAGCTTCAAGGCATGAATTTTGCAAGGACGTGAATGGTCAGCCCATAACATCAGATGAATTAGATGGTCATTTTTACAGTCTAGGTAGCATGGGGCCAAGATTACAGTACCAAACTTGTGAATAATCCTGAGAAACACAAAGATCCTACTGGAACTAAAATCCTATGATCCTGATGACCAACTTTGACAAGCCAGCATTTGATTTTTGTCAACTTATATCATCTCCCAGGTCTGCAGATTTTTGTTTTTTTTTTTTTTCATTTTTTGCTAATAGTCCATTCTTACAGAAATGTATGAGAATGTAAGTTATGTGGTCAACCATAAGCATGTATATGTATGAATAAAATGATATTTTTTATTCAAATCATTGCATTTTGAACAAAAAAAAACTTAGATGGATCCTACAATAATAATTTTATATTACAAATTAAAAAATTGAGGGTAAGAAAATGTGTGTTTATATTTGCTTTTCTAAATACATAAAGTGTACTTTTTGGGACACTGGAATTAGAACCAGATCCCCTAACATCCAGTGATAGGTCACAAGTACAAGTACATATGTATGTATAAAGCCCATCATACCCAAAGTATGTGCTCAATGCTACAAGAGCCACTGTCTCTAAGAAAATATGCCAGTAAATATCCCAGAGCCAAGATTGGAAGAGAGGGATAGTAGCAGAATAGTGATGAAAAGCATCTGGAAAGTTGAACCAGAGGTACCTCCCTGTTGTTTCAAGGCCTGAAATTCTCCACATGCTTCTGAGAGAATGATAAAACAGCAAAGGCTTCAGGTCAGGATTAAAAAATATATATTCTATTATAATATTTTACAGTTAAGGAGGAGTAGAAAGTTTTGTAAGCAATTGGTGATATGCAATTTTAACTTTCTAAGGGAAAAGATTTTAGACTATAGAATTAATGTGGTTAGAGGCAGTATTCTACAGACATTAGAATTCTGGGTTAAAAGTTTTGTACTTTTTGTCCCCCAGAAACGTATGTAGAAATATACTATCCACTGATGCATAACAGTTTCTGAGCTTCCTCACAGAGGGCAGGACCCATTGTCTTGCTTCTCCACAGATCTGATTCCATCATTTCAGCTTTGTTTTGAGCTCTGAGAGCCAACCCATGGATCAAAGGGTATTTAAGGAGCAGGTGTTTAGTAACTAAGGAGATTTGGTGACAAAGCAGTGCATTTTCCTGTTCTGACCTTTGGCATCTGCTCCAGCCATTTCACTTAGGACTCATTCCTGTCACCAAGTCTCCCTTTCATGTATCTAGTTCAGTAATTGAGTGTCTATCTAGGCTCGTATTACTGCTCAATATATTATCAAAATCATAAAGGGAGGCTTTATAGTTTGATTGTCAGAGAGAAAGACAGAAGGGATTAGGTCTGGATCTCCTAGCACATAGGAGATAGCAACAGACAAATATGAAGTGTCAACCAAATGCTAGACTATGTTTTAAGTCAGAGACAAGCCACTGCTCTCAGGCTAAATCCAGCCCTCCATTCATTTTTGTAAATAAAGTTTTATTGGAATACACTATTGCCCATTTGTTCACATATTTCCTAGGGCTGTTTTTGCTATACAACATCAGAGTTGAGTAGTTGTGACAAAGACCATATTGCCTGTAAAGCCTACAATATTTAATTTCTGGCTCTGTATAGAAAATATCTGCTGATCCTTGTTCTAAATGCTTTATTACAAATTGCTACCTATGTGACCCTCAGCAAGCAGTGTAACCTTCTTAATATTCACAAAAACTTCATGATGTAGCATCATGACACCCTGAGATCAGGGTGTCAGCAGGGTTTGGGTGAGGGCCTTCATCCAAAAAGATAAAAGGTGTGTGCAAAAAAAAAGATAAAAGCTGTGCCAAAGCTGAAGAGTATATAGCTAGGAATCAACAGACCTAGAATTCAAGCTCAACCCATCTTCTCTGGAGTCTATGCACTTAAAAATAACAGTAAGTATAAATACATATTTATATGTGTGTTTGTATAAACTGGCTTTATTGAGCTAAACTTGACATACCATACAATTTACCTAATTAAACTGTACTGTTCATTGGTGTTTCATACATTCACAGAGTTGTGCAAGCATTATAACAATTTTAGAACATTTTCATCATCCCCAAAGTAAAACAAACTCATTAGCAGGATCTACATCTTCTCTACTTCCTCCCCAACACTTGTTACTGTCTTCATTTTTATTTTAATTATTGCCATCCTAGTTGGGTGTACAGTGGTATGTCATTGTGGGGTGTTTGGTTTTTTTTCCCCCTAATGGTTACTGACTTTGAGCCTTTTTTCATGTACTCACTGGCCATTTGTACATCTTTGAAGGAATGTTTATTCAGAGGGTTTTTTCCCCTCATTATGATTTTTTCATTATTGACCTGTAAGAATTTTTATATATTCTAGATATGTTATCAGGCATATGATTTTCAAATACTGCCTGTCATTCTGTGTATGATCTGTTTTCTTTTGTGGGTGTTAATATAAATGGCACTGTGTTTTTAATTTCAAATTTCACTTGTTTATTGTTGGTATTCAGGAAAGCAACTGACTTTTTTTTCCTTTTAACATCTTTATTGGAGTATAATTGCTTTACAATGGTGTGTTAGTTTCTGCTTTATAACAAAGGGAATCAGTTATACATATACATATATCCCCATATCTCTTCCCTCTTGCATCTCCCTCCCTCCCACCCTCCCTATCCCACCCCTTTAGGTGGGCACAAAACACCGAGCTGATCTCCCTGTGCTATGTGGCTGCTTCCCACTAGCTATCTGTTTTACACTTCATAGTGTATATATGTCCATTCTACTCTCTCACTTTGTCACAGCTTACCCTTCCCCCTCCCCATGTCCTCAAGTCCATTCTCTAGTAGGTCTGCGTCTTTATTCCCATCTTGCCCCTAGGTTCTTCATGACCATTTTTTTTTTTTTAGCTTCCATATATATGTGTTAGCATACGGTATTTGTTTTCCTCTTTCTGACTTACTTCACTCTGTATGACAGACTCTAGGTCCATCCACCTCACTGCAAATAACTCAATTTCATTTCTTTTTATGGCTGAGTAATATTCCATTGTATATATGTGCCACATCTTCTTTATCCATTCATCTGTCGATGGTCACTTAGGTTAAAGCAACTGACTTTTGTGTATTAACCTTATATTCAGCAACCTTGCTATAATCGCTTATTAGTCCCGAGATTTTTTTGTTGTTGTTGATTCTTTCCAATTTTCTACATAGATACTTATGTCATCTCCAAATAAAAACAGTTTTAAGTCTTTCCTCCCAATATACCATTTATTTCCTTTTCTTTCTTTACTGCATTAGCAAAAGCTTCCAGTAGGATGTTGAAAAAATGTAGTGAGAAGAGACATCCTTGCCTTGCACCTAATCTAAATGAAAGCTTCAAGTTTCTCACCATTGAGTAGAATGTTAGCTGTAGGCTTTTTGTAGATGGTCTTTTTCATGTTGAAAAAATTTCTGTTGATAATTTACTGAGATCTTTTATCATGAATGGGTGTTGGATTCTTTCAAATACTTTCTCTGCATCTAATGATATGATCATGAAAATTTTCTTTTTTTTTCAGATGTTGAACCAGCCTTACATACCTGGGATAAATTCCACTTGATTGTGGTATATGATTTTTTTCATAAGTTTTTAGATTTGATTTGCTAATATTTTATTGAGGATTTTTACATCTATTTTCCAGGGAGACATTGATCTGTAGTTTTCTTTTCTTGTAATATCTTTGTCCGGTTTTAGTATTAAGGTAATGTTAGCTTCATAAAATGAGTTAGGAAGTATTCCCTCTGTTTCTGTCCTCTGGAAGGGATTGTAGAGGATAGGTATAATTTCTTCCTTAAGTATTTGGTAGAATTCATGAGTGAACCCATCTGGGCCTTGCAGTTTCTCTTTCATAAGGTCATCAGTTATTGATTCAATTCCTTTAATAGATATAGCCATATTCAGATTGTCTGTTTCTACTTGTGTGAGTTTTGGCACACCATATATTTCAAGGAAGTGGCCCATTTCATCTACATTATCAAATTTGCAGGCCAAGAGTTATTCATAGTATTTCTTTATTACCCACTTAATTTCCATTGGATCTGTAGTGCTGTCCTCTCTTTCAATTCTGATGTTAGAATTTTTTTCTTAGTTAACCTGGCTAGAGGCTTATCGATTTTATTGATCTTTTCAAAGAACCAACTCTGGTTTCATTGATCTTTCTCTCTTGATTTCCTGATTTCAAATTCATTGACTTCTGCTCTAATTCTTTTTATTTTATATACTTACTTTGGAATTAATTTGCTATTATTTTTCTAGTTTCCTCATGTGGAAACTTAGATTATTGATTAGATCTCTTCTCTTTTTTAATATACACATTTAATGCTTTAAGTTTCCTTCTAAGTGCTGCTTTCTCTTGTAGTGTAAAGTCAGGCATTAAGCTTTTTTATTATAATGTAAGTGTCTGACATTAAGCTATTGATTGCTGAGGCATTCATTTCAGACATCCATCTTGAACAAACATATTGACAGCTGAATGACACATCTACTAGCAAAGCAACTGGAGAAGGAAAAAGGGGACACCCCCACCCATGAGTTTTCCCTTTTAGAAAGCCCTGGATAGCCTAGATACCTGACAACTTGAATGAATTTGCTTCTCCTTTACCATGCTCTAATTTCTGTTCTTCTGTTTTAAATTTTCCAATAAAAAGTGAACTTGCAAAATCCTAGGTAACCCACTCTCAGACCCTAATAAAGGCAGGGCCTCAAGTCTGTACTCCCTCCCGCTTTCTCTGTGACATCACTGTGTGGCCTTCATGCATAATGTATACCCTCCACAACCTGTGAGTAATAAATTGTCTTGTTCAAAGTTCCCTGATGGTTTCTTGCTAAAGGGTGTTCTCCTGCAATCATAATAAGAACCACAAGAGATGGTCAAGATACAACATTGACTCCAACCTGGCAAATGTCTGTGGGGCTCACCACAAGGAATATGGGCCCATGCAAGTGCCTCGGCCATTCCTAGCCAATGACATCACTAACATAATAATGCTGCAACCCACAAATTTTCATGTTTTATTTATTTTTTCATTTAGTTTAAGATATTGTCACATACAAATAGCTTTATTTCTCATTATCCAATTTTTATACTTTTTATTTTTATGTAATTGTCTTGGCTATACTCTCAGGTATGATGTTGAATAGAAAGAGTAAGAATGGACATTCTTAACAGTCTCTGATCTTAAAACTATCCACTCTTTTGGCAGTTAGTATGATGTTATTTGTGGGTTTAAAAAAAAAATGTCTTTTCTCAGGATGAGAACTTTTCCTACTACTCCTAGTTTCTTGAGTGTTTTTATTATGAAAGCATGCTGGATTTTACCAAAAGCCTTTCCTATATCACTAGAGATGATCATGTATTTTTTTTCTTATTCTAATTGATATGGTATATTACATGAATTGATTTTCTGATGTTAAACCAACTTTGAATCCATGGGATAAATTTCACTTGGTTATGGTAAATATTTTTTGCAATATGCTTCTAGATTAAGTTTGCTAGTATTTTGTTAAAGATCTTTGTGTCTGTGTTTATAAAAGATATTGTTCTATAGTTTTCTTTTTAATTATGTTTTTGTCTTCTGCTGTTCTTACTGAGATTTAGTAGATTTCTTGAATTTTAAAAAATATTTTTGTGTGATCTTAGGATAATTTCCAGATATTTAAATAGTTTTTTTTTCCATATATAAAATTTTTACTAGTTATGTTCTTTTCAATGGTGAGATCCTTATGCCAGAAGTCCACGGGAATAAAGTATTGGAGCCTATGATCCTGAACCAATATGCTAAATAGCCCAGTTTTCTCTGGATGCATGATTGCTAACTTCAGACATAAGTGACTAACTGCTGTTAGGGAGTCTCAGACCAACAGTGCACATTAAAAGTATTTTTAGCCATGATGGCAGTAGAGAGTTGGACATTTTTTAAAACATAGAATTCACTGATCTCAATTATTTTTGAGGAGCTATGTTTCACTGGTGACAATCAAGCTGAATATTTGTTGAAAATTCAGACACATCCAAGTATGTCTAGAGTAGAACCATTTTACATGAAGGAAAAAAGAGGCTCACGTGAACAAATTTTTACTAAAGGGAAAGGGTAATTCAACAAATATTACTGGGATCCTTTCCATGGGCCATGACTTTGTGATGTATTGTCCACACCAGGACAACTATTTTTTGGAATAAAATGTTTCATTATTTACTGCCAATTTTTAAAATGTTAGAAATAAAATAGGTGTCAGAAAGCACTAATTCCAATAATCTCATTTTAAAGATGAAAAAATGGAGGCTCAAACAAAGGATATAGCTTGCTCAAGACTGCAGAATTGATGAGAACTGTCCTGTGGGTGAATCATTACTCAAGACTGTGAGACCAGGGAAGACTTCCCAAAGATGGTGATAACCCATAACTTCCCACTCCCCTTAACCCTCCTGGGTTCCTCACTCTATCATCCTGCACTAAATGCTTGGCACAGTTAAAGTTATATTCAGTGCTCACATTTCATATTCCCAAAACAAGAAGCTTATTAATGATCCATGTAAAGTATCTAACACAGTGAACATTGTAGGCTCTCAAATATGTTTCTTCTCTTGACTGTTTTGTACCATTTCTATTTTTTTGTGTCCTCCATATGATTGATTTTCTTTATTTTTTTTTTGTGGTACGCAGGCCTCTCACTGTTGTGGTCTCTCCCGTTGCAGTGCACAGGCTCTGGATGCGCAGGCTCAGCGGCCATGGCTCACGGGCCTAGCCGCTCCGCGGCATGTGGGATCCTCCCGGACCGGGGCACAAACCCGTGTCCCCTGCATCGGCAGGTGGACTTAACCACTGCGCCACCAGGGAAGCCCTGATAGATTTTCTGATTAGTGTTTTGTTTCAAAAATGAAGTCAGGCTAAATTAAATGGACACAAATAGAAATCTAGCTATACTCGCTGACCCTACCATATTGAGAACATCAGGGTAGGGCTAATTTCTGGAAATATTTGAGTACACTTTGCCTTACACAGTACTTCACATTTTCCAAGATGGGAAATATCAGAACTCATATAATTTCCTTAATAATTTAAGACCATGATACTTTTAGAGTCACCTCTCTCCTTTTCAAGTCATTAACTTGGTTTTCTTCTTCGTGGTCTTTAGCGCTAATGAAAAGCATTCAGCAGAAGGACACATCTGAAATAAGCTCAAGAGAAGGAGTGAAGAAGAACCTGCTGTCAGAGAAGGTTTTTGACATGACTTGGATATTTGGGACATTTGAAGGAAGTTGCCATAGTAGGAAATGACTGAGAGCAGGACAAAGCAAACCTGGTCTCATGGACATCTGCTGTTTTTGCCTCCCTGGGTCATATTCATCCTTATTCTGGTTTTCATCACTCTCTACTTCCTTATGTAGACTTCTCCTCCATCTCTCTAAGACAAAGTAGTTTAAATGGGCTCATTTTCCATAGAACTAAGCCCCAGGAGGGGTATGGGATTCCAGTCTGGGCAATAGGTATGTCTACCCCCTGGCCAAGAAAGAAAGAATGCTTAGCACAAACCATTACAGAAAGATTCAATTCCATAGCTTTTTCTGGAACTCTTGGGATAAAGAATCATCTTTTCTGTTGATATTGAACCTAGAAGGATACACTTTTAACAGTGTACATGGCTTCTTTTCTGCCACCATATTAGTCCATCAGAGCTGATAGTTGAAGAAGAACTAAGTTTTTTAAATCCACTGGATATGGTGATGTCTGACAGGAATTTTCATGTATGTGACCTATAATTTCCCATTTTTTCCTACACTACTTTGAACTAGTTTTCAGACACTTTCAAATGTGAGTGAGGTCTCATCCTGTGTCTGGGATCTCTCCAAAAAAGTCTCAGAAGCTGATGCTAGGAGAGTCAGGGCAAGCAGGTGGATTATGTGCCAAGCCTGGCAGCAGGTATATGGGAAAGGACCAGCAGATGAGATGGATAAGGGAGAGCTTCAGTGAGGGAGCCAGCAGAGAGATGTAATGTTGATTCTCCCTGTCCTCTAGCATAGTGCTTTAGTATTTATATGCACTCTTGCCTATATCACATAAAAAATCCTATCTACCACTGCGATAGCTATCAGCAGCCAAACTCTGTAGTCAATACTCAGAGAGGCTAGGATTTTTCCTTAGATCATGCAAGTAGGAAATAGTACATGCAGGAGTCTAGCCCACATCTTTTTCCTACGTACTGATGCCATATTCATTATAACAGACTGTGAGTCTGAAGGCAAATAGAGGTACTCCAAACCTTACAGGTGTAATCCTACAGAAAACATGATGGTCCCAGTGATGGATTTACACTGAAGGATTTTGGCAGATACCTAATCATTGAAACTGGGAAACAAAGTGAGAAATTGGGCATTAAAATATAGCAAGAAATTGCATTTTTAAAAGTTGTTGAATTACTAGGGACTCAGACTCAATATTTTTCAGAACCAAAATGTTCAAGATAAGGTTAAGTACCTTTACAGAACAAGCACTCAATAAATGGTAATGATTTTTCCTGTAGAGATAAACAAAGGAGAAATTAAAGGATTATCACACATAAAGTTTCAGAAGTAGAAAGCAATATGGTGTGTCTGGGGAATGACAAGTACTTTTGGTGTAATTAGGGTAAAGCACATGAGAAAGGATGTGATGAGTGATGACAAAATTTCAATTGAGGCCAGGATGTGAGGGTACATGGGAAACTTATTAAGAGAGATGCACTATGTTCTTGAGAAAAGTGAAAAGACATTAGAGTTAATTTTATATATATATATATATATATATATATTCTTTCTCATTCCTTCTCAAGTTTAACTCAGTGCTTATCCACATCAAATATAAATTGTGCTGCACCCTAGGTCAAAACTCTCACTTTCTACCTGGTAAGAAATAGAGCTGGGTCATTAAATCTACTTGGACAGCTTTTCTTTTAATCATTTGCTTAATATAAAGTGTTTTAGTCATTCATTAAAGGGAACAGTGGAAGTCTTTTTCTAACTTGGAGTCTATATGAGACCTTCTAGAGGAAATCTGTCACTTTTCATGGGAAAAGTTTGAAGCTAATTTTTCTACCCAGCTTAGTTCAGATCTGCTACTAATTTGCTGTGTGATCTTGGGAAAGTAATTTTCTTCTTCTGCACTAAAATCTCATTAAACCTAAAATAAAGGACTTGGATTCAAACTCACTTGAGATAAATGGTCTATTTTATGTATAATGTCCTGAGGTCCATTGTAGTGAAGAGTAAATGGAATATTTGTTCTTAATGTGTAAGCCTTATGAGGGTGGGGAGTCACAGAAACAACCCCCAAGGCCCCTGCATGTATAAGTTAGAACCACATAGACTCCTCTCTATGAAGCAGGCAACACCATGGTTGTGTGACTAAAACAACTGGCTTGTGATGACCCTAGACCATGGACTTTATTCATAGCTGATTCATAATGAAGACATGTTTTTCTTTAATTTTTGTTTGGTTGGTTGTTTTGTTGACTGATTAGTTATATTGTTCATGTGAATGAACACAGACTTTCTAGAACCAGGCTATTTGGCCAATGTCTCATGCCATATTGATTTAACTTGTGCTGCTTTCCTTATTCTAAGTATGTAACCCTCAGCTGGATTAATATATCTATAGTGATATACCTAAATACAAATTGACTTATTAATGGAATGTATATTTAAAGAGGTGATATGTCAAGGTCTTCAAGTCCAATGTTAGGGGCTAGTTGCCACTGCATATTTCCTGCCTACCCTCTTCAGGGCAAGGTCACCCTACAGAGCCTTTTGGTTTGGTGCAAAACTGGATGTGTGAGCTTCTCCACTGAAGTACCTGCAGCATGGAACAAGAATAGCCTAATCTAGTTTCTGTAGAAGACCCAAAACTCTTTTATGTAACATTTATTCCAATCATTTAGTTTATCTGATTGATTTTTGACACTTTATTTTAACATTTTATACAAATTGAGCCTTGCCATGTAGCTTAGACACAGGATACGTGTATAAGCACCTTTTTACATATGTTTCACTGTTTACATAAGATTGCATGCATAGCATATTTACAGATCTACTTAGGAACTTTTTTTCAGAATTTGTATTATCAGTCCACTATCAACCCTTTTCCTTGCTATATGAGCTGAATTGTGTCCTCCCAAATTTAAATGTTGAGGTCCTAATCACCAGTATCTCAAAATGTGCCTGTGTTTGGAATAGAACCTTTAAAGAGGTAATTGAAACAAAATGAGTTCATAGGATAGACCCTAATCCAATGTGACTGGTGCCCTTATAAAAAGAGAAGATTGGCACACAGATATGTACAGAGGATAGATCATGTGAAGACACAGGGAGAAGGAGGCCATCTGCAAGGAAAGGAAAGAGACCTCAGAAGAAACTGAACGTGCTGACATCTTGATCATGGATGTCTATAAAACTGGGAAAAGGTGAAATTCTGTAGTTTGTCCCCCATTATATGATATTTTGTTATGTTGGTCTGAGCAAAAATAATATACCTACACAAATGGGTTGCACAGAAACCAATCTTGCAGGAGTACACCAGTATTTATGAAACCCAGGTATAACCAAAGTCACATGAAGCCCTGTTCCTGCAGAGTACATATTCAGAGAAACATCTGTCACAAAAGCAAACGAGAGAGAGAGAGAGAGAGAGAGAGAGAGAGAGAGAGAGAAAAGAAGAAGAGGAGGAGGGGGGGAGAGGGAGGGGGAGGAGAAGAAGAAGAAAAAGGAGGAAGTGGAGAAGGGGGAGGAAGAAGGGGAGGGGGAGGGGCATGGGAAGAGGAAAAAGAAGGAAGAGGAGGAGAATTATTTTTTTTTCATTTTTGTTTTTTTGAGGATAAATATGTAGGTTTGTTTGTTTTTTAAGAAGCAACCTGCCTTGATGCATTTTATTAATGATCACAGGCATACTGTATTCAAAAAAAAACTTTTATCAGTTTCCTGTAATAAATCTTTTCCATCCTCTTTTGAATAATTTGTTTCTTTTTTATAGTGCCCATTCCATTCTTGTTTTTGCTTGATTTTCTCTTGCTCTTCTGTGCACCCTGGACCCATGTTTGCAAACATGCCAGGGCCAACAATACAATTGCTTGTAACCCCAGTGACCATAAATCCTGTTCTGCCAACTCAGGTCAATTTACTCCTGTTTCACTGCATCCTGTCCTGTGTAGAATTGGTCTTAGGTTTTTAGTTTTAATAAGGTATTAGTATTAATATTTGCATGGAAGTAAACCTGAGTCTGTTTCATAAATACTCACTTTGTATTTTTAACTTATGTCACAGTCTCCTCCAAATGCATGTGAGATGCATGTAGGATGAAGGCAGTTCTTACTCAGTTAAACAAATGACAACTCATTCTCCTTTTCTTAACCTTTCCAGATGAGGCAAAATTAACACCCCCCTTTCAAGGAAAGTTTGCGGGGTGCTTGGTGACTTGGCTAGTGACAGTTCTCACTCCTTGTTTAAGCAGGTAGGAGTAGTATTCAAGATGAGTACTTTTGCTACCACTTTTGCTACCACTTGGAGTATCAGGAAATGTTGACTGCCTTGACCTTCACTGTGGTCTAAGCATAAAGTTGTCAGGCCACCATCCCGTTGATCCTATAGCAAATGGGTACACCTATAATTTACTCTATGTGAAATAAGTACAGAAAATAAAGGCTGAGAATTCCTGTCCTAGTTTTGAATGTTCTTGCTACACTGGTTTGTTCCTTTATTATATGATATAAATCTAACAATGTTAGTCCATTAATGAATTAATTGGTAGTACTTCTTTTGCATTTTCAATAAGCTGCTTTGGCAGCACTGAGTGGAAAAATTAAAGTCCACTTGTAATAAAAAAATAATTTCTTAATTACTATTTCTCTAAAAAGTTGACAATGAACCAATAATCTGTTCAACATGCTTACCAAAAATGACCACCATACAGCCATGGTGCATTTCTGTTCACGTAAAAGCTGGAAGGTATGTCAGCATCAACTTCAAAGAATAGTTTTTCTTTTATGAAAACTTCATTCTAAGGCTTCAAATAAAAGACTCAGTTAACTCTATTTTTATGGGTTTTGTCTATATCACAGAATCCAGTGAAGTTTTTGAAATACTTTTTTGTTTAATATCAAGCATTTGACAATTTTGTAAATGCCATTGTAAATTCAATTAAAAATTCAATGCTGAAAGTGGCAGTATTTATTTTCATGGTGATAATATAAATTTCAGTAGGACACCACATCATAGAAGAACAATGTGGTTGCTGAATCCATACACCTGTGAAGCAGAAATGTAGTAGAATTATTTGTGGTCCACTTATAAATTATAATTGCATCGAAACATACTACTGATTGAAATAAAAGCTGCGTTTGTCAAAAATACAAATAGCTTTACGTATACACATTTATAGTAGTACTACAAAATTTTTGTTATGAATGCTTAAGTATAATATACACAGTTTCTCTCTGCTGCTCATCTTCCTTCTCATTTTAAAAATGTTTGAATTCAGTTTATAAATCTTTTTAAGTATCCTAAGGTGAGAGTGGAGATGTTTAAAATAAATTATTTAAACACTCTTCACATGTTTTTTGAAATCAATTAGAAATTTTTATCACAGTATTTAGTGATTGGAACTTAAAAATAAAAAAAAAAAAACCTCGGCTTTTGAAGCTGTTGGCCAATTGTTACCTTGCAAACAAGAAAACCTTGGATTTATTTTTACAACAGCAAGTGAAGGACTGAACAAAATAAACTGTGAGTCCAATATTTAATTTTGATATGAAATAATTGCATCCTGGATATTTAAACTCAAGGGAAGAATGTCTTGATAGGGCCCCTACATTTTATTGGGTGAATTTACATTCTATCAAGAGGAATAAAATTGAGAAGACCTTTGATTTTGCTGCAGCTAAATTTGGTGAAACAAAAGGCTACAGGGGCAACTTAGTTGACAAGTTTCTTATAAAAACACCTGTCAAATAAATGAATTCTGCCTGAGGCAGGGGAAAAAAAGATGGTACCTCTGAACATGGACATATTTAGAATAAAATTTAAATGAAAATTTTAAATTGAAAATGTATTCAATTTAATGAAGTTATTTTCAATTTACTAGGTATCTCAGAAGTTTACTTAACTAAAAATAGTCTGTCCTACAGAGAAAAATTAATTGGAAGTGTCAACTATTTCAAATTTATTAACCATAAAAATACAACTTTGAACATATATAATTATTTTAGAAGTCCACCAATATAATAAAACTTGTTAGTCAATTAAAAATATATAAAACATTTTGCATTCACTTTCAATCTTAAAAGTGACTCATTTTGAACAATTATTAGTTACATACACTTAATTCCTTCACTGTCCACTTACACATTGGTAAGTGGTCTTGTATTGATGAAAAATTGGAGAGTAGGGTGGTGATTCTCCACTGCCTATCATGCATTCATCCTATTCCTCTCTGTATTGAAGTAAAATTTATCTTTTGCAAATTAGTGTATCTTAAGTCATCACTCAAGTAAACACCTGCTGTCCAACATCTGAATTATGTGAGGATCATTATGATTCTAGATTCAGAGGCAGCACTCCAGACATACAGATCAAAATTAGGGTGGAGGGCAGAGAATTAGCATTTTTAACACTCTTCCAAGGGGTATCTATAATTTGAGACACTGCGGAGAATCTGAAGCAAACGCTAATTCTTGTCCTTTATTCAGGTGTAGCATATTAAATGCAACAGCCTACTGCATACACAGCCCCGGTACTTTTACCCTCTACATCAAAAAGCTGAACTTTCTCTAGGATATGGAGTCCATCCTTTTAGCTCAGATATTATATGGCTTGAGAATTGGTTTTATGATTGGGTGTCAAATTATAGAACACAATGAAGAGAGAGAGGAGTAGAGGGGAAGAGAATACATCTATTGACGTATTAGGTTAGAGAATCATTCCTCATTCCCACCTATACAAAAAGGTGTTTCCTCATTACATAGTCAGCACAGTTCCTATGTCTCTAAACTAGGGCCAGAGAGTAAAGTCAAAATATAACATTTTGATGCCTCTGTCCTGAGCAGTGTTGCTGTTTCAAGCCGGAATGAAGTGTAGACATCGTTCAGAGTCATATTTCATCAACCAACCCCGTTCTACTTGTATTCCACAGAAATGTCCCTGGGCTCTGGTTTATGATCCTTGGTTACCACTAGTAGAACTTTTATACAAAAACTCTTAGTTTAAAATACATATTGCCTTGGCCTTGGTTCAAAGAGTTTCAAATGATGTGACCATGCTTCTCACTTAAACAGTGTTCTATGAACTGGTCTCTGTGACTGAGAGAGGATAAAAAGAAAGGAGAAAAGAATCAGACATGATATATATATATATATATATATATATTTGACTGAAAACATATTAGTGCTATTTCCTGAAATGGAGAATTGAGAATGAGTATACTGGGGTATGAATGAGATTTTATTATTTTATTTTAATTTTATTCATTAAGCTTTTAGACCATTCTATTTTTGGTAATGTGTTCAGGTTTATACGTCCATGAAGTAGTTAATAATAGACACCCTGATCTTAAGAAATCCAAAAACAGAGATAAGAGTCTTCCACTTGGAAGACAGGGATGAAGTCATGTGATCAAAATCACCCCTCATCCTGATCATCAAACGTTAACAGTGATCATAAGAAGCCTGGTACACCATTTTATTTTCTCAAGTAACTAAAATAAAACAGTGGACTTTCTCTGAGACAAAAAAAACAAAAAAAAATGAGTAATGAACAGCAGGAAAGGCCACAGAGACAGGACAATGCACTGACATGAAGGCTAAGGGAGGGAAAGATTTCAAGCAGCCAAAGCTTGAATTTTTTCAAGGAGAAAGAGAACTGATGAAGTGGTCATTTGGGAATTATCATTGAGCATTTTCTAACTCAATTTTTATTGATTTCTCAAGAAAATAGCCAGATTGGAAGTGGTTAAAAAGCCTCTTCCATTCCCCAAGATACAAATTCTTATGTTCCCAGTGGCTTTCTGGTTAGAACTCTGGTGATGCTTTCTGTTCTTTGAATTGACCACCCATCTCACCATGGGACCTCACGGATCATGGATCACAAATGGGACCAGACCATCCTCTGTTCTTTATCATATGACAGAACAGCGAATAGTCCTTAGTATATCCACAACAGAAAAAGCCTAGAATTTCAAGGTGCAGAGTGCCTTGAGGAGGGGAGGACAAAATCTTAAAATTCCTTTTATTTTTTAAAAATGTCTCCATGTAAGGGAAAAAAAAAATAGATCTGCTGTAAACGTTTCATTGGGCAGTTTTTCAAATTAATGCAGTTTAACTATTACATTAACTTAATGGCTATTTTCCCCTACTTTAACCATGTTAAATGTGCCGGCAATAATGAGCTTCTAATGCTGTCTCTTTTAAGTCTCAGAGGCATCTTTAGAGCTGCTGCTTCTCTCGTGCATCATAAAGCTGCATAATTTAGTATTCAAACAATTCACTTAAAACTGAAGCCCTCAGAATTACCGTAAAATTAATCAAAACAAAGTCATCTTAACCCATCAGTTTGGTTTATCTCTAGTTAGCAAATTTGCAAATGAAAGTGAGACAAATAACATTGACTGAACTCCAATATTCTCCTTCTGGGTAGAGTCCTGTACTCCCAGAGATACCGATAAAATTTTGATAAAGGTATGGTTCACAGTTGTAATGATCCTTTCATAATTGTAATAAATTAGGACTTTAATCTTATTTCATGTTGTTAATTCCAGAGCTACTCTTACCTAGCTATGTATTGTTTTACTCTTGCTTTATTTTATTGTATTTTTAATTACTTAATTTATTTATTTCAAATTTAACAACTAGGGGAATTTTTTTTTTTTTTTTTTTTTTTTGCGGTACGCGGGCCTCACTGCTGCGGCCTCTCCCGCTGCGGAGCACAGGCTTCGGGCGCGCAAGCTCAGCGGCCATGGCTCACGGGCCCAGCCGCTCCGCGGCATGTGGGATCCTCCCGGACCTGGGCACGAATCCGTGTCCCCTGCATCGGCAGGTGGACTCTCAACCACTGCGCCACCAGGAAAGCCCAACTAGGGGAAATTTTGCCCCAAGCTGAAGTGACCGATACATTCTAAACATCTTAATTTTTTTTCTTAAATTTCTAATTTGGCTTTAGAAAGTTTCAAAATGTTTTGAGGAAGTTTTCCAGTTGTTAAGATTTTCCTGGAGACTCAGGAACTTCAATTTCCAGAATATTGAATTAATAAAAGAAACTGTAGACATACTAGAACTTTCTTAATCTCTAAAGATTCTCTAAACTGTCCTGGAAAGTTGTTGTCTTAATGGAATTTTCCACTTTCTCAAGCATATCTATAGTTCATATTCAGTAACAGTTGATCTTTTTCACTGAATTTTAAAATTTTATTCTGGAATGTGAGAGACAACTCAGCTATGAGTTATATCTACATGGTGGGGAAAAAGGCTGATTTTTTAATGTAAGCCCCTCAGCTCAGAGTGGCATTTTTCAAAGTGTAGACCTCAGTGGGGATGTTACAAAAATAAAGGAGAAGTACACGCACAGATGTAGAAATGATGTGCTGAACTTATTTTTCTAAAAATATTTTGGCCCTGTGTTAGATCCTTGAAGAGTCTAGAGCAGAGATTAACAAACTTTTCTAAGTAAAGGGTCAAATAGAAAGCATTTTAGACTTGACAGGCCATCTATTCTCTATTGCAACTCAACTTCCTGAACTCTGCCATTGCAGTACTAAAGAAGCCATAGATGACATTCAAAAGAAGGGGCATGGTCGTGGTCTAATAATACTTTATGCATTAAAAAATGGTGACAGTTTGCCAAGACCTGGGCCAGGGAGAATGAACCTCTAATAGGAAAAAGCTATTGTGATTTAGCCCCTTCTTACCATGAAATCTTTGGTTTCTTTTAAGAATCATCTTGCAAAACTATTGTGTTAAACAATACCCATTGGGATATAGTGGTGTTATGGGAAGACTAGGCTTTAGGATCTAAGTGACATACACCGAAGTCTTAGTGCTTCCACTTGATAACTCTAGGACTTCTGACAAATCAATTTTTTTCATACACAGTGGAACAATTTGTGAAGTAGGAATCGCCATCTATACTTTATACAGTTGATGCGAAGGTTAAAAGAAAATGTATATATCAAGTTTATGGCATGCAGTGCCTTGATAAAAACGAATCCCCTCCTGATGGCTACTTATCTTCTTTCAAAGACTATTCATACCAGACTTAGTGAATTTTACCTTTATTTGTGGTTACTACTCTTTTCGTGGACAACAAGTGGATATGAAGTCTCTTAATGTGTACTTTGTAAAAGTGCAGTGAGTGAATCCATTCTTGCTCTAGTCATGGGTTATTTGGCATTTCTCAGTGTGGCTGGATTTCTGTTTGAGCAGTTTGGCTGATTTTAAAGCCCAGGGGTTCTCTTTCAAGTGGTTTTCTTAGTGAGAGCTAAAGAGAGGGTGCTGGGGGCTCGTATCAGGGCTCATCATGTCACTCAGTCTTTTCACTGTTATTTTCCTAATCATATCAAACATTTATTGAGGGTTCACACTATGACAAGCCCTGTTCTCAGCTCTTTTTAGGTATTAATTCACTGAACCTTCAAACTTCCTATGGGGTTGTTACTAATTTAAACCCATTTATAGAAATAAAGAAGCTGAGACACAGAGTCACTGCCTAGCTGCCCAAGGCCACACTGCTGACAAGTGAAAGATCCAGAATTCAGAACCAGGTGGTCTGCCCTAGAGCCAGCTCTGGAAAATTCAGCAACTTTCTTCAGAAAATGCTTTTTGAGCATTTGCTAAGCCATTTTGACTCTTTTAAATGAGATCGCTTTGTTACTCAGAGGCAGAATTGTATAGTTTAAAGAACACAGGCTTGGAGGTCAGATAAATCTTGATTGAATCTGACTCCACCACTCAGTGCTTAAGTGACCTTGCACCATTTAGCATTTCAAAGTTTGTTTCTGCAACCAAAAAAAAAAAAAAAAAAAAGAAAGAAAGAAAATAATTATACCTACCTCATACATCTATTTTGAAAATAAAAGCTTACTTATAAAATCACAGTCCCAGGTACTTAAGAGTTCTCCTAAGTGCTCTTTCCTTTCTAGCTCTCTCCTCACTATTATCTGAGGGGTCTCAAATGGACCCATGCAAGACAGTAGCTGTTTGTTATTCGAGGAGTGCACCTGAGAAAAAAGTCTGCCTCTAACATACCTTCCCCTTCGTTTTATTCTAGGGATTCAGTGTTCCTATGCCAATTTTTTTCAATATTTTCTTGCACGTGATTAGTATTGAACTTACAAATCCATTTTGTAATGCCATTTTATTCCAGCCTCCCAGAAATCCTGTGAAGGAAAACATTGCTACCCTGTATGTAAATAAGAAACTTGACTCTTATTGTGGAAGTTAATTGCATAACCAACCACTAAGGAGAGGTGATGCCGGGGTTTGGATTTTCTCATCCTGATTTCAAACAGCAGCCACTATACCAAAATGGCTCTATGATTGTCTTTGCCTTCCAGGGACTGTGCCAGGTGTCACAGTACACACAAAGTTGGGCAGGCAGTCTTCCTTTATTAAGTTTAAGAAGTTTTTCTATTCATTAATGTGAGATTCCCCATTCCTCCTTACCAATTCTCCTCAGGTAGCTTTTGATTTTGAGCTCTTTTCTAATTTGCATAGAATAAAGAGAAAAAGAAAGAAAGATACATGCTCTCACATACATGTAAGTAGAAAAAAATAACATACACAAAATAAAGAAAAGACCACAAAAAACCTGGCAACTTTTCTTTTCTGTAGCCCTTTACAAAGTGTATTCACATTTGTAAATTTCGTAGACTGTATACAACAATCCAGTAAAATGAGAAAGGTGTATATTTTCCTTTTCACAGGGAGAGAAATAGAGGTTGTGTTTCTATTCAAAACCTCATATATTCATTTTCCGTGGTGAAACTGGAATTGGCAAAGAAAAAATTGAAGATTGGCTCATTCATCGTTCATTTTATCTTCTTTCAAGCTGGAAAGGTTGGAAAGCTATAAACTTCATTTGGACAGCTTCCTTTGCTGCTAGGATTCTACGTGAATTCAGGAGATATTTGGGAGACAGGAGTGGGTCAGAGGCCATGTCCTAAGGCCCAGGCTGTTAGTGCTAACAAGATAGTGGATGCATGAGGTCTTCTCAAAGCAGTTTTTCAGTGTTTATTCTCCAGTTTTCTCAGTGTTGAGAAGCTGAAGCCATGGGAGTTTCCTGATCCCAGGATTTCAGTTCCAACAACCATATTTACACGTGTGAGCCTCCTTCCAGAATAGATGGTGGAGCTCACGGAGGCAGGTGTTCCCCTAGTGGAAGAGACTGGTATTGTTCTGGAACTCACTCCAAACTTGCTTACTTAGCCTTCCCAGTTTTGTAAGCACCTAATTCCCTATATTGAATCCTTTCTTGGTAAACACTTTAGTATTTTCTGTTTCCTGCACTGAAATCATATACGCTCCCAGGTAAGAGATAAAACTTTTGGGGCTTCCCTGGTGGCGCAGTGGTTGAGAGTCCGCCTGCCGATGCAGGGGACACGGGTTCGTGCCCCGGTCCGGGAAGATCCCACATGCCGCGGAGCGGCTGGGCCCGTGAGCCATGGCCGCTGAGCCTGCGCGTCCGGAGCCTGTGCTCCGCAACACAACAGGCCACAACAGTGAGAGGCCCGGGTACAGAAAAAAAAAAAAAAAAAAAGAGATCAAATTTTTGCCAGAACTTCGAGGCAATGCTTTATTGCATTTCAAACAAAACGAAATGCAATACCTTTTTGTTTGTTTCCTTCAAACAAAAGGAAAGCTAATGCCTAAGTATACTGAGAAGGAACAACCTACTTTGCATTTTCTTAAAATCAATTCAGTTCCTATTAACTTGCCTGGAGAATCTAAGGCCTTCTTAGGAGTATTAAAAAATCACGGGTTAGAAAATAAAGAAAAATATACAGGTTGTTACTTTCTGTCCTTGGGTAAAGTATACTCATCACAACCCTTTAGATTTATATATTATGTTTTATGAAGCATTCATAATATCTCATTCAGTTCATGAAACAGACCTCTGAGGTAAGCATGACAGCAATTCTAAGTCACATTCTACCCATTAGAAAATAAGGAACTTTATGAAGCCTGGGCAGTATTGTTATTTTCCTTTCTGGGGCTATGTATTTGGCACCTGGTGGTGTCTAGCGCAGAATAAGCACATAATAAAAGCTCAGTGAAGGGCTTCCCTGGTGGCGCAGTTGTTGAGAGTCCACCTGCCGATGCAGGAGATACAGGTTCGTGCCCCGGTCCGGGAAGATCCCACATGCCACAGAGCGGCTGGGCCCGTGAGCAATGGCCTCTAAGCCTGTGCGTCCAGAGCCTGTGCTCCGCAGCGGGAGAGGCCACAACAGTGAGAGGCCCCGCATACCGCAAAAAAAAAAAAAAAAAAAAAAAGCTCAGTGAATTAATGAATCTGTGAATTAAGTTCTGGGAGGTTAAGGATCTTGCCATGGTCACAAAGACAGTAAGTGATAGAACCAAGATTTCAGAAACCAAACCCTATGCAATTCTACCAGAGCAAACTAATAAATAACATTCAGGTGATTCCCCGAGATCCTGCATAATTCTTGTCTGACAAAAGAAATCTGCTGTGGGGGTCAAGATCCATGATCCTGTTAGAATCTTTACGCTTAGATTCAAATCCTGGCTCGGTCACTTTTTAGCTTGTGACAATTTCACTGAGTCTCAGTTTCTACATGTACAAAATGAGAATGATAATTGCTCCTTTATCCTCAGGAAGGAAGAGACCATGTATGGACGTGCTCATTGTTACCCACAGATGAACCGTGCAATGTCTATAGTTTGTTTTTTTTAAAAAAAGCAAAGGTACGGAGCATAGATTCTAATGGGCTGAGTGCTGATTTTGATGTACTGGCATTCTTCCAAAGTCTTCATTTACTGTTTATAATTTATATAGAGCACAAGACACCCACGGCATTTTGACGCTTATGCAAATGTGTTTTAAATGTATCTAGTATATTGAGGAGGCTGCTATCTCCCACATGTCTGTCTTGCTGTCACAGGGAAAATCACTCTTCTTTGCCAAGATCCTGAATTAGAGCCTCCTTTGAGTGCCACCCGCATTGTAGGGGAAAGTGAACAAACAGGTCAAGTGATCGACACTTGAGTCAGGCCCTGGGACAGATCTGTTTGGTATCTTCAGTAATTCAAATGCCTCATTGAATCAAGATTTCATTCTTGTGAAATGAGGAAACTGGAATTGATCTCTAAGTTTGTGTTTGGCTCTGAGAATCTTAGATTTCAGGTTTGCATCTAGGTATTGTTTCCTTGTTTTTTGTTTGTTTTTTAGGTGTACTTTCCAGAGTTCTTCATACAAAATTGATTTATTTGGCAATCTCAGCTATTATCTGAATTTTAGAGCAAAGTGGAAATTCTCACCAAAAGACAGACTGGAAATGCTCTCTGAAAATCACTGGAACAACAGATGAGCAGTTCCTATATACAGGTGCACACAGGTGAAAGACCAGCCTCTGCTTTTTGACATTTCAAAGCCCTAAGTCATTACTGGAAAAAAAAACTGGCAGGACATGGCTTCCAAATGACTATATAGGTAAAAGCTAAACTAGTCTTCCAGACTCATTTACAACCAATACATCACCAAATCCCAAATAAAAGAGCAGGTAAAAAGTTCAAAAATGGTCAAACTCAGTGGAGTCAAATTTTGATATTTTAAATTTCAGCTTCTCTTTTTCAGAGACTTACTTCAAGAAAAATTCAATACTGGGTATTCTCGCTTCCCTGTTGCACCCAGGATTTCATCTCGATTACTGAGGTGATGAGAGGGAGGAGATTACTTAGAATTTCATCTAAATCCCTAAGGAGCACCATGGCATGGGGGAGGAGCATGCATCTGGTTGGAGGTTGTCCTGCTTCCTCACCTGGCATCTGCAGAGGTGAGCAGGCTGCCGGGTGCTCTTTCTCCTTCAGCTGTTCACTCAGGCACCTCCTGAGACTTCTGTATTCCCGTCTGCTTCCTGTCCCAGGATGCATGATGATATCCTCAGCGGGAATCACCTTGTTCTGATCACAAAGCCCCTGAAAGTCCACAGACTTCCTCTCTCTCCACCCTCCCCAAAGACCTGGAAAGGCCAGCTGTGGTCTTGCACTTCCTGGGGATGCAGGATGCCGAGTATAGCCGCCTCTTTGCCTCAGCCTGGTCTGCTCTGAGGCCATGATGGGAAGGTGACCTCTGTAAGAACCTCAGGTGACAAGTTAGTATTGGTGCTTTCCACTTCCAGATCCCCAACCCATTACCCTTTCTCAGCCTTGGAGCTGCACTGGGGGTGGGGGTAGAATGGGAGGGAGCGTGGGACCCACCTGCAACCTCCCCGTGAAAATCTGACCCTGTAGCTCTTCGATCTGACTGTATCCATACTCCTTTTTCTGGAAAGACTTTATTTCTTCTTGGGCAAGAAAAGAAAAGCTGGCTCAGGAAATATTCCGATTATATTGTATAAGCCAGAATGTCTGCTTTAGGAATGCAAAAGCCAATAACTGAACTATTTTGTACTTAGAGAACAAATTCTTGAGACAATGGATACAGTAAAAGGAAGTAAGGAGTAGGGACAAAAGGTGATTATTACTTCTCAGTGGTATCCTGCTGTACAAGTAACTGTACAACTTTTCTTCTGATCCTTTGGCAAAATGAGCTTGGCAATGGTTAGGGATGAAAATAATAGTCATGAAAGTTCTTTTACCTCCCTGAGCTAGAAGTGCGAAATATGGCTAAAGGATAAAAAACATTGAATAGTACACTTTAAGTGGGTGAACTATATAATTATGTATTTTATAACAATATATAATTCATTAAAACATTAAATAATTACTTAATAAATTAGCACATTAATAATAAAAACCAAATACATATTATTTGCCAAATCCTCACTAAATTCATGCATCATAACTCTTGATTCTCACAATGACCTTTTGAAATAGCTACTATTATATGTATTTGAGAATTAAATACAATAAATACAGATAAAAAGACAAGTTCACAAAGTTTAAATGTTTTAACCAAAATCACACAAGTAATAAGAAATGGATAAAGCTGAGATTTTGCAACTAGGTTTGTGTGACCCCAAGCCAGCTTTCTTTCCTGCCACCTCAGGTGCTGCCTGCACACTTGGAACAGAGACAAGACCCACAAATTATAATCCTGAAAAAGAATGTTTAGGAATAGCACTGCTTTTCTGTTCCACAAAAGAGGACAGTGACATTTAGCTTGAATCATGTTTTGCTGGTGAGACTTTACATATATTTAAAACTCTGTGCATCTATATAGGACCAATGGTGGTAAAGTGTTCTCATGAGCTGGTACAGGCCTTGGGGATACCCAGTGGATAGTGCTTTCAGGGTTCACTCCTCTACCTAAGCTCTCACAGTGCCCACTAGGGATTTGGAATAGGATGGGGGCCTTTCCCTTAGCACCCCCAATCTTGAAAAAGTCTTCAGCCTTTTGTTTCAGTGAAGTTGAGCTCAGTTCATGCTGAACCCTCTTCTTCCCCATTGCAATAGTTATTGTGAATAAAATCTATCCTTACAGCTTTAATCAGTGTCCAGCTTTGTTTATCTTTGACAAATAACAAGAGAAAGACAGAGACGATCCTGTTTCAAATCTCTTGTATATGCCAGTCTTCACAACCACTCTAAGTATCATGGTCCATGAAGGGTTGATAATGTGAATTCTAGGATCCTTTTCAATTTCAAAATATGTCTTTAGATCACGTCCCAAGACTGAATCAAAATATTACCCTGGCCTTACATTTACGTCTTTAATCCATTTTGAGCATATTTTTGTGTATGGTGTTAGGGAGTGTTCTAATCTCATACTTTTACATGTACTTTTCCAATTTTCCCAGCACCCCTTATTGAAGAGGCTGTCCTTTCTCCACTGTACATTCCTGCCTCCTTTATCAAAGATAAGGTGACCATATGTGCATGGGTTTATCTCTGGGTTTTCTATCCTGTTCCATTGATCTATCTTTCTGTTTTTGTGCCAGTACCATACTGTCTTGATTACTGTAGCTTTGTAGTATAGTCTGAAGTCAGGGAGCCTGATTCCTCCAGCTCTGTTTTTTGTTCCCAAGATTACTTTGGCTATTTGGGGTCTTTTGTGTTTCCATACAAATTGTGAAATTTTTTGTTCTAGTTCTGTGAAAAATGCCTGTGGTAGTTTGAGAGGGATTGCATTGAATCTGTAGATTGCTTTGGGTAGTAGAGTCATTCAAATGTAAGGCCAGAAACTATCAAACTCTTAGAGGAAAACATAGACAGAACACTCTTTGACATAAATCACAGTAAGATCCTTTTTGACCCACCTCCTAGAGAAATGGAAATAAAAACAAAAATAAACAAATGGGACCTAATGAAACTTCAAAGCTTTTGTACAACAAAGGAAACCATAAACAAGATGAAAAGACAACCCTCAAATGGGAGAAAATATTTGCAAATGAAGCAACTGACAAAGGATTAATCTCCAAAATTTACAAGTAGCCCATGCAACTCAATAACAAAAAAACAAACAACCCAATCCAAAAATGGGCAGAAGACCTAAATAGACATTTCTCCAAAGAAGATATACAGAGTGCCAACAAACACATGAAAGAATGCTCAACATCATTAATCATTAGAGAAATGTAAATCAAAACTACAATGAGATATCATCTCACACCGGTCAGAATGGCCATCATCAAAAAATCTAGAAACAATAAATGCTGGAGAGGGTGTGGAGAAAAAGGAACCCTCTTGCACTGCTGGTGGGAATGTGAACTGGTACAGCCACTATGGAGAACAGTATGGAGGTTCCTTAAAAAACTACAAATAGAACTACCATATGACCCACAATCCCACTACTGGGCATATACCCTGAGAAAACCATAATTCAAAGAGTCATGTACCAAAATGTTCATTGCAGCTCTATTTACAGTAGCCAGGAGATGGAAGCAACCTAAGCGTCCATCATCAGATGAATGGATAAAGAAGAGGTGGCACATATATACAATGGAATATTACTCAGTCATAAAAAGAAACGAAATTGAGCTATTTGTAATGAGGTGGATGGACATAGAGTCTGTCATACAGAGTGAAGTAAGTCAGAAAGAGAAAGACAAATACCGTATGCTAACACATATATATGGAATTTAAGAAAAAAAAATGTCATGAAGAACCTAGGGGTAAGACAGAAATAAAGACACAGACCTACTAGAGAATGGACTTGAAGATATGGGGAGGGGGAATGGTAAGCTGTGACAAAGTGAGAGAGTGGCATGGACATATATACACTACCAAACGTAAAATAGATAGCTAGCAGGAAGCAGCCACATAGTACAGGGAGGTCAGCTCAGTGCTTTGTGACCACCTAGAGGGGTGGGATAGGGAGGATGGGAGGGAGGGAGACGCAAGAGGGAAGAGTTATGGGAACATATGTATATGTATAGCTGATTCACTTTGTTATAAAGCAGAAACTAACACACCATTTTAAAGCAATTATACTCCAATAAAGATGTAAAAAAAAAAAAATTACCCTGTATATAGGTATGCCTCACTGTTGTGTAGATTACCTTTAGATATTTCTTCTTAACCTGATTTGATGGATTGCAAATTTCCAAGAACATCAAACTTCTGCAGAAACTAATTTCAAACCATATATATGAACTTTGATCCACCTGGGGATACAAACAAATGATTGTTTGTATACCCAGAAATGGGAAAAGGCTAAAGGGAGAAATTGTTATACTTTTCTTCCAATTGTATAGATTCACCACCCTATATTCCTTTTCCTCATCTGTCTAAAACCCCCTGCATCTCCAAGCGGAGTTACTGTTCAGTTCCCTTTGCTCTTTAACTCACATAAAACAAAAGGTGATTCATGTGTTTTTTGATCCTGATTCATGGAAATCCTTAACATCAATTATTGAAATGTCTTTCTGTAAAAAATAAAGAAAAAAAACCACCTTTCTGCTTTTTCACACTACATTTGTCAAGTAAAACATGTTTTATAGGAGGAAAAACTTTTATGTCACAGATCTCAAATTAAATGTGGACCCAGTTAGAACTGTTCCCCCCACCTCACAGACAGATTTGGGAGTGGGGAGGGAACTTTATCATGAATAATATGTACCTGAGACCCATTTTCAATTCTGGGCTTGTAAACACTCATTTTTCCACACAGAGAATACATATTATAAGAGCTGTTCCACTCTATCAGTTATAGCTAGTGCATGTTCTGAGAAATCCCTTAAACAACTAATTTTCTGGCAATGGAGACTATCTTATTAAAAAGTCATTTTAGTTTACTGTGTATTGCTAGGAAAATAAGTTATTAAATAAGAAGCTTACTGCTCAGTTAAGAAACCCTTTCAAAAGCATAATTAATAGAAAGGGAGAATAGGGAAGTGCCCCAGGATCCCCACTGTTTGAGGGGCCCTTGGTATGCTCATTGGAACAGCAGTGTCATAAAAGGCACACCTTTATATTTTATAAGTCAGAGAGATCTTGTTTGGATCTTGATGGGCACACCTAATGGGCAATTCAGGCCCTTAGCTAAGCCTGAATTTTCTCATGTTCTTTGAAGTTTATTTTTATTATTATTATGCTTCTTGGGAAAATCACTGGAGTTTTACTTTATTTCATTTTATTATTTTAGGTAACATATTTATAAGTTTCAAAAATTCCAAGTTATAAATAAGTAAATACATATAAAATATAATAAATTAAACAATGTAACCTTACTACAGACATTGCTCTGCACTTTACAGTTTCCTTACCTATGTTGGAGATCTTTCCATTAAGTACATGAAAGCTTATTTTTCTTTATACTACATTGTATGGATACAGGATAGTTTTTTACATTAAATCTTACATATAGACCTTTAGGTGCTTTCCAGTCTTTTTTTTTAATTTAAATAATGCTTCAATGAATAAACTTATACATACAAAAATTCACAAATATGCAAGTATATCTACAGAATTGATTATTAGGTTAAAATGCATCTTCATTCATTGCTTTGATGCAACTTTCAATATGCTCCACACAGTGGCTATTCCAATTCCCATTCCTCATTTCCTCCCACAGTAGTGGGTGAACAGAGTTGTATCAAATGTTTTGTCTGACTTTTGTCAAACTAGACTGGCATGCCAGTCTAGTTCGAATTTGCATTTAGATTATTTTTGACTGAAATTGAGAATTTTGTTAATATGTTGAATATCTATTAGTAGTTTTTGATTAATGAACAGTCCAGTCATATCCTTTGCACAATTTTGGGGAGTTTTTTTTTTTTATAAATTTATTTATTTATTTCTATTTGTTTATTTTTGGCTGCACTGGCTCTCCGTTGCTGTGCGTGGGCTTCCTCTAGTTGCGGTGAACGGGGGCTACTCTTCTTTGCCGTGTGCGGGCTTCTCACTCAGTGGCTTCCCTTGTTGCAGAGCACAGGCTCTAGGCACGCGGGCTTCAGTAGTTGTGGCACACGGGCTTAGCTGCTCCACGGCATGTGGGATCTTCCCGGACCAGGGCTTGAACCCGTGTCCCCTGCATTGGCAAGCGGATTCTTAACCACTGCGCCACCAGGGAAGCCCTGGGGGGTTGTTATTCTTTTCCTCATCAATGTGTTGGGCCTTTTATACATTAAGGAAATTAGCTTTGTGTCTGTGATATGAATTGCCAATGTTTAATATGTCAAAACTACCATAATATATTTTTTTAAATTTGATATAGTTTTAGAAGTTGAATGCTTTATGACATTTATTTACACATCATGAAGTACCTTGCCACTTCAGAAGTTATACAGTAATTCTTCCATTGTTTCTTTCATTACATTTTAGATGTATTTTGTACATTTAAACCTTTTTTATTATTTGGAAATTTTCCTGGTTAACATTTGAAGTATAGGCACAATCATTTTTATTTCTTTTCATATGTCTATGTATTCATGCCAAGATGTTTTTTAAAGAGTCAATATTTCTCCCAAGTATTTTAGACTTTACTTTTGTCATAACTAAATTTCTGTATGGATATGGGTCTATTTCTAGGATGTGTATTCTAATAATTTAATGTCTTCAGTTCATGTAACATATCAATACCATTTAACAATTTTGTAATTACTTAAATATCCAGTAAGTGTAGACTCTAGTCATAACTATTTTTTTCTTTTTTTTAATGTTTTTTTTATTGTGGTAAAAGTCATATAATATAAAACATACAATTTTAACCATATTTAACTGTAGAGTTCAGTGGCACTAAGTATTTTCACATTGTTGTGCAACTCTCACCATCATCTATCTCTTGAATTTTTCGCCTTCCTAAGCTGTAAATCTATCCCCATTAAACACTAACTCCCCATTCCCCCTCCCCAGCCCCCCACCCTGGCCCCTGGCAGCTACTATTGTACTTTCTAACTCTATGAATTTGGCTGTTCTAGGTACCTCATATAAGTGGAATCAGACAGTATTTTTTCTGCACCTAATAGTCATTACTTTTTTTTTTTTTTTTTTTTTTTTTGCGGAACGCGGGCCTCTCACTGCTGTGGCCTCTCTGGTTGCGGAGCACAGGCTCTGGATGCGCAGGCTCAGAGGCCATGGCTCACGGGCCCAGCCGCTCCGTGGCATGTGGGATCTTCCCGGACCAGGGCATGAACCCGTGTCCCTTGCATTGGAAGGCGGACTCTCAACCACTGCGCCACCAGGGAAGCCCCATTACTATTTTTGATTCATATTTTTCTGTTCTATTCTTTTTTTTTTAACATCTTTATTGGAGTATAATTGCTTTACAATGGTATGTTAGTTTCAGCTTCACAACAAAATGAATCAGTTATATATATACATATATTCCCATATCTCTTCCCGCTTGCGTCTCCCTCCCTCCCACCCTCCCTATCCCACCCCTCCAGGCGGTCACAAAGCACCGAGCTGATCTCCCTGTGCTATGACTAGCTATCTACCTTACGTTTGGTAGTGTATATATGTCCATGCCTCTTTATCGCTTTGTCACCGTTTACCCTTCCCCCTCCCCATAGCCTCAAGTCCATTCTCTAGTAAGTCTGTGTCTTTATTCCTGTTTCACCCCTAGGTTTTTCATGACATTTTTTTTCTTAAATTCCATATATATATGTTAGCATACGGTATTTGTCTCTCTCTTTCTGACTTACTTCACTCTGTATGACAGACTCTAGGTCTATCCACCTCATTACAAATAGCTCAATTTCGTCTCTTTTTATGGCTGAGTAATATTCCATTGTATATATGTGCCACATCTTCTTTATCCATTCATCCGATGATGGACACTTAGGTTGTTTCCATCTCTGGGCTATTGTAAATAGAGCTGCAATGAACATTTTGGTACATGACTCTTTTTGAATTATGGTTTTCTCAGGGTATATGCCCAGTAGTGGGATTGCTGGGTCATATGGTAGTTCTATTTGTAGTTTTTTAAGGAACCTCCATACTGTTCTCCACAGTGGCTGTATCAATTTACATTCCCACCAACAGTGTAAGAGGGTTCCCTTTTCTCCACACCCTCTCCAGCATTTATTGTTTCTAGATTTTTTGATGATGGCCATTCTGACTGGTGTGAGATGATATCTCATTGTAGTTTTGATTTGCATTTCTCTAATGATTAGTGATGTTGAGCATTCTTTCATGTGTTTGTTGGCACTCTGTATATCTTCTTTGGAGAAATGTCTATTCTTGATTAATTTGTTTTTCACTAAAAAAGTTTAGAATCATCTTTTCTATTGAAATAAAAAAGACAAAACACATCGTTATTTTTATGAGTATAATGGTAAATTTTTAAATGTATAGTTTAACATGGACAAATTGACTTATTTACTGTTTTAAAGTTCCCATCCAAAATTATAACGTACATTCCATTTGTTCAAGCTTTCTTTTGTATTCCTTCAAAGACGTTTGAAGTCTTAAAGTTTATTTCTACATACTTTATCTCTTGCATTTCAGATCATAAAAGGATCTCCTTTATCCCATGTAGTTCTACTTTATTCTATGTTCTTGCTTATTGGTTTTACTCATTTATGTATTTCTATGCTGTATCCCACTACCTTACTTCTTGCATTGGTTGCAATGATTTCTCAGTTGATTATCTTTAATTTTCCAGATAATCATTTTACCTGCCAGTAGTGATAATTTTAATTCCTACTGTACCATTTTTATACTTATAATGTATTTCTCTTATATGTTTATGTTTGCTTGTATTTAAAAATATGATAATTAATAGTCAGTATCCTTGCCCTAGGCTTTGCTAAGGACCCTTTCTTGTTTTCCTTTCTTGTCTGTTGGCTTTGAGACTGAGGTGAAAGTATATTTACTAATGTTATAAATTCTTATATTTGTATTTTTTGTTTTTTCTGAAATCAATAATAGATATTTAATTTTATCAAAGACCACTTTAATGTCTACAGATGTAATCTTTTTTCCCCTGAGATCAAGTAATAGGATTAATTATATTAAAACATTCTTAGTTTTGAATCATTATCTTCCTGAGTATTACATAATGATGGTCTACTAATTTTTCAAATATGCTTCTAAAACCTACTTGCTGAAACTGAATTTATGATTTTTGCATCAAATTATTTATTTCATTATTTTTTTTGTTATCTATCTTCTCCCATTACAATAAAGGTCTTTGAGGACAAAATTTATCTTCCTTTTTTTTCATTAAAACCTCAGCATCTAAAACTGCCTGTCATATAAGTAATTTCTCAAGAATATATTGACATTTATTTATTCAATGAACTGAGATTTTTCTGTTTCATCTCTTTTGTCAAATTTCAGTGTCAATTTACATATACTTTACACAAATCTCAAAAACAATTCAAATAGCTTTGGAATTATCACTGCTTTAAAGTTATAGTTAGTTTTAATCAGTAGGAACACTTACCTTGGAATTCTAAATGCAGTTATGCCTCAAGTAGAAAATTTTGTATGGTTGGATTTGGAGACATTTAGTTTCATTTAACACTTAAAAAGAAATTTTTATCTTAACACAGGTTATTTGTTATTTAATAAATTTTTTTTTGTCCCTATATAATACTGAACCTTATTTGTATATCTATTGATCTATCAATTATCTATCTATCTATTTAGATTATCTAGAAGAAATCCACATATAATTTAAGAACAAGAACAAAGAATCACACATGTCTCATTAAACATTATAACATTTTGTTTAGTTGCTTTGTAATCTCTGAGAATGGAATCATATTGTTTGTGGTCATCTATGGTTATTTTAGCTCAATATAAATTTACTCTTGTTGCTGTACATTTTTGTGATTGACTCATTTTCATTGTAGTACAATATTTCACACATTGGGTTTTTAGCAGTTTCATGATAGTATGAGCTGCACTGCTGTAAGTATTTTTGCCTTTGTTTTCTGGTACTTAAGAGTTTCTGTACAAGAAAGTTCTATAAATGGGACTGCTGGTTGGTACTATGCACCCATTCAAGTTTATAATATAACTCCCAATTATTTGTCAAAATGCTTGGATTAATTTACAATCCCACCAGCAATGTGCCAAGGTTCATTAAAAAATATTTACAACATTTGATATTATTAGACATTATTTTTTTTGCCAATCTCATGGCATAAAATGATATCTAATTGTGGTCTTAATCTAGATTTCCCTACTTACTAATGAAGTGGAGCATATTTAATATGCTTTTTTTTTTAACTGTGCATGTTTATTGCCCATTTATCTTTCCTGTGCAATTTTAGTTAATTATTAACTTGATTGCTTTAATGGTTATAGTGTTTTTCAGGCTTTCTATTTTTTTCTTATGTCAGTTTCAGTAATTTATAATTTCTAGAATTTCCTGAGTTTTAAACATATTGTATATGGTAATTCATAAATTATTTTAGATATTTTCTTGTTTAATTTGATTTCTACTTATGGTTTCCTTTTTATTCCTAATGTTGCTCATTTGTGCCTGATGTTCTATTGAATCTCACCAAAGGATTAATTTAGTCTTTATTTTTCTTTGACCAGAAGATTTGATTTGTTTCTCCTGGGTCTTACATGCTGACATCAACCTGAGGCTATTTTATCCCTCTTGAGAGTCCCTACTTTAATGGAGGAATCTCGAGTTCATCTCCCTACTCTGCCCAAGGTAAAGCAGATGGTCATAGCAGTGTTTGCATTCAAGAAGATCCTGTCTTATATGATTACTTATCTCTCCTCATCCCTGTTTTGCTTCCTGGATTGTTGTCATCTTGGTTATTTATTTGTTTATTTTTTGTTTGTTTTAACCCTTAGAGATTTTCTTTAATTTCTAATGAGCCAGAAGTACCCTAGAAATTACAATTTTATAATTTTTTCATGAAGTTGGTATATTTAGAAGGAGAGTTTTTCAGAGAACAGAGCATAATATATTTTTAGAAATCAAAGTACTAATGCATTTATTTTAAAAAATTTAGAAATAATTTGTATCTATTATAATCACCATAAATTTGGGGTTTGCTTCATTATAAAATATGATTTTTTCTTAAAATTGAGTTTAATTAATTTATATTTATGGATATACATATATGCTAAGGTTTAGATTTGTCAGTTTATTCTCTTTTTATAATCTTTAAAAATACTTCATTATAAGGCCTTTCTTCTATCTTTTTTCATTTATTGTTTATCTGATATTTTGGAAGGTTTTTATGTTGGTTACATTACTAATCACAATTTATATATGATATCCTTAAATTTCTATTTTATATTGTACCTTAAATTCCTATTCTTAAGACATATGTATTTGTTTTCTACTGATTACATTCAACAAAATTAATAATTGCCAAATACGTAAAGAAAGTGTTCATAATGAATGACAATAAGAAAAAAGTAAAGAAAGTATTTAAGCCTCCCTGAGGAATTAACAGATACAAAATATGGAACAGTTGCTGCACTAAAAAGTTAAAGAAGGGGGAGCGGCTGAGATGGTGAAGTAGGAAGACCCTGACTCACCTCCTTCCACAGGCATACCCAAATTACAAGTATTTAAAGAGCAACTGTTGATAATAAAACCTAGAAGACTAGCAGAAAAGATCCTCTACCACTAAAAATATAAAGAAGGAACTACAACAAGATGGGAAAGAGGGGCAGAGACGCAATGTAGTCAAGAATTATACTCCTGGGCAGATGACCCAAAAAGGAGGATAATTACAATTGCAGAGGCTCTACCCCAGGAGCCAGGGGTCTGAGCCCCACTTTAGGTTATCCAGCCTGGGGGTCCTCCACTGGAAAAATGAGCCTCTAGAATATTTGGATTTGAAGGCCAAAAGAGCTTACTTTTGGGGGAGCCAGAGGGCGGGGGGAAATAAAGACTCTACTCTTAAAAGGTGCACATAAAATCTCACACACTCCAAGACACGGAGCATAAGCAGTAATTTGAAAGAAGCCTGAGTCAGACCCCCTTGCTGATCTTAGAGGACCTCCCAGAGAAGTGAGAGGAAACTGGAGCTCACCCTGGGGACACAGACACTGGTGGCAGCCATTTTTAGGAGCACTTTCTATGATGAGGACACTGGTTCTGACAAGCACCATTTTGGAATCTTCCCTCTAGCTTATTAGCATCAGGACCTGGCTCTGCCTACCAGCCTGTTGGCACCATTACTGGGATGCCTCAGGTCAAGTAACTAGCTGGGGGGAGATACAGCCCCACTCACCTGCAGGCCTGCTGCCTTAAGATCCCCTGACCCCATAGCCTATCCTGACCCAGTCCTGTCCACCAGAGAGCCCAAGACATTGCCCTGCATAACAATGCACTTGCACTAGCCCCAGGACCCTGCAGCCAGTGACCCTGAGACCAGTCTTACCTACCAGTGGGTGGTCACCAGCCTCAGAAACCCCTGGGCCCTGACACCAACCACCAGTGGGCTGACATTAGGTGTGAGGCCACCACAGCCCCATAGCCTGCCATGACAGGACACAGACGATCTATCAGCATGTCAGCACCAGCCCTGGGAACTCTTGGGTCCCAGCCCAGGCCACCAGGAGTCCAACACAAGCTCTGGAACACTTTGGGACCATCAGCCAGCTGCCCCAGGTACCAGCCCTACCCGCCAGTAGGCTAACACCAGCTTCAGGACACCATGAACCATGCAGCCAGCTGTGACAAGAACCAGCGTGCCCACTAGTAGGCCAACACCAGCTCTAACACCTCCAGGGCTCTGCAGCCAGATACCCCAGGGACCCAGCTCCATCTACCAGTGAGCTAACACTAGACCTAGGATCCCCCAGGACAGCAGCCCCATCCAGCAGGGGGCCTACACTAGCCCTGAGACACCTTGGACCCCTCAGCTAGCTAGCCCAGGATCCATTCATGAACACCAGTGGGCAAACACCAGCTTTGGGACCCCTCACAAACTCCATAGCCAGGCATTTCCAGAACTAGACCTGCCAACCAAGAGGTGGACACTAGATCCAGTGCCCCCAGCCCTGTAGCCACCCAGAACCAGCTCCACATACCAGTGGGCCAGTAATAACCCCAGGGCCCCACAGGGCTTCACAGCCATCAGCCTCCTGAACCAGACCCACCCACCAGTGCCCAGCAGCCTCCACACAATGCAGGGCCTGGCAACCAATCTGAGTGAGGGCAGCCACATCTACCACACTGCCCACAGTAGTCAGCCTGCAACAACAGAAAGACCCATGCAGCCCACATTGGATGCACTCCTAGAGCATATAGCCTGGATATCAGAGAGGAATGAGCTGCTGGAATGCCTAGGCTATCTCCTACAAAAGGCCAGTTCTCTAAGATTGGGAAATATAACCACACTACTACATACCTAGGAATAAAAAACAGCAAGTTAGGCAAAATGAGGCAACAGAAAAGTAAGTTGAAAGAACAAGATAAAACTCTAGAAGAAGAACTAAGTGATATGGCAATAGGCACTCTACCTGATAAGAATGCAAGGTAATGATTATAAAGATGTTTAAAGAACTCAGGAGAAGATTAAATAAATAGAGTGAGAAGTTAGAAAATTTTAACATAGAGTTAGAAAATATAAAGAAGAACCAAAGAGAGATGAAGAATACAATAATAGAAATTTTAAAAATACACTAGAGGGAATCAAGAGATGTTAGAGAAGAACAGATCAGCCATCTGGAAGACAGACTAGTGGAAATCACTGAAGCTGAATGGAAAAAAGAAAAAAAGAATAAGAAGAAATGAGGACAGTTAAGAGACACCTAGGACAACATCATGCATACTAGCACTCACATTACAGAGGTCCCAGAAAGAGAAGAAAGAGAGAAAGATGTAGAGAACATACTTGAAGACATAATAGATGAAAACTTCCCTAACTTGGCAAAGGAAAAAGACATCCAGGTCCAGGAAGCACACAGAGCTCCCAAAAGGATCAACACAAAGAGGACCACACCAAGACATACTGTAATTAAAATAGAAAAAAAAAAAATAAAGATAAAGATAGAATATTAAAAACAGCAAGGAGAAGCAACAAGTTATGTACAAGGGAACTCCCATAAGGTTATAAGCCGACTTTTCAGTAGAAACTCAGCAGAGAGTGGCACAATATATTTAGAGTGATGAAAAGCAAAAACCTACAACCAAGACTACCCTACCCAGCAAACATTCATTCAGGTTTAATAGAGAGATCAAAAATTTACAGACAAGCAAAAGCTAAAAAAGTTCAGTACCACCAAACCAGCTTTACAAGAAATGTTAACAGGGCTTCTCTAAGAAAAAAAGAAAAGGCCACAACTACAAACATGAAAATTATGAAAGGAGAACTCTCATCAATAAAGGCATATATACAGTAAAGGTAGTAGATCAACCATGTATAAAGCTAGTAGAATAGATAAAAGACAAAAGTGTTAAAACCAGCAATATCTACAATAAGGAGTTAAGGGATACACAAAGCAAAAAGATGTACATTATAATATCAAAAACAGTAAACAGGTTGGGAGTGAGTAATTATGCAGGGTTGTTAAAATGCATTTGAATGTAAGAGATCAGCAAGTTAATATAATCACACAGATATATGAATCACTATATATAAACCTCAGGGTAACCAAAAACTAAAAAAAATATATAATAGATACACACAGGAAAAAAGAAAAGAAATCTAAACATAACAATAAAGGTAGTCATCAAATCACAAGAGAACTAAAGAACAAGAAGGGAACAAAAAATAACTACAAAAACAACCTGAAAACAATTAACAAGAAGTGTCTACTTATCAAAAATTACTTTAAAAGTAAATGGACTAAATGTTCCAATCAAAAGACATAGAGTAGCTGATGGATGCAAAAACAAAGAGCCATAAATATACTGCCTACAAGAGACACACTTCAGATCTAAAGACACAAAGACTGAAAGTGCGAGGATGGAAAAAGGTGTTCTATGCAAATGGAAATGAAGAGACAGTTGGGGAAGCAACACATATCAGACAAAACAGACTTTAAACTTATATTGTAACAAGATACACTAAAATTATTCTTTGGAATTCTGGGTTTATTTTTAACATACTTAACTCACTCTTTTTGAAATCACTCTAAAAGGTATGTCTTGTTTGTATAGATAATGTACTCTCTTATAGTAAACACTAATATAATACAAATGCAATACAGAAAACAAGTGAAATACGGCAGTGAATTTTTATAGGAGTTGGGTCCCAAGATGGCTCCCAACGATCCCTGACTTGGGATATTTATGACCTTGTGTAGTCCCCTCCTATGTTATATCAGTCTGATTAGAAATAGAATAGGGCAGAAGTGATGATATCATAGGTTTCTCTCTTTTGGATCACTTTGTCTGAAGGGTGCAAACTGTCATGTGTGAGGAAATGATGATTTGGTGAGTAACTGAGGCCCCCAGCAATCAGCCAGAAAGGATGGAGAATTCTGGCAAACAGCTACAAAAATGACCTTAGAAATGGATCCTTCAGCCTCAGTCAAGGCTTCACATGACTGCAGCCCAACTGACGTCTAGATTCAATCTAAGCCAGAATCACCCAGCTAAACTGCCTCTGAATCCCTGAGCCGCAAAAACTGAGAAAATAACAGTTTGTTTTTAAGTCACTAATGTTTTGGAGTAATTCATTATATGGCAATAAACAACTAAAAAATGTGACTAATACAGTTTTTAATGTGTCATAGCTCAGGCTGACACACAAAGCACCACAGGCCGCATGGCTTAAGCAATAAGAATTGATTTTTCACAGTTCTGGAGGATAAGTCCAAGATCAAGGTGCCAATGCATCTGGGTCCCCATTGAGGGCTCTCTTCCTGGCTTGCAGACAAACACCTCCTTTCTGTGTCTTCACATGGCAGAGAGGATGTTCTCTGGTGGCTCTTCTTATAAGGACAATAATTCCATCATGAGAGCTTCACCCGCAATAAGCTCATCGGAACCTAATTGTCTCGCAAAGCAAAGGCCCCACTTCCAAATGCCATCACATTGGAGGGTTAGGGATTCAACATATGCATTTGAGGGGAGGGGCAGCACAATCCAGCCCGTAACAATATGAGAAAAATGTTAACATTTTTGTGGATATATAAGCAGTAACTATTAATTGCAGAAACTCCTTCAAAGCCACAGACTCATAGATGACATATTTCAAGCTACCTGGGACATCAAACACCAGTGTTCTCTTCCAGAATCTGCTTGATTTCTCCTTCTGGAACTGGCTCTTGTTCCTCTATTTTTTTTTCTCTCTTAGATACACAGATAATTTTATATAAAAAAGATTATCCCATTGCTCTTCCACTCAAAAATATGTTATGGGAGTTTTTCCAAGTCAATGTAAAAAACAAATATGCATCAGATTTTGTACAGGCTGCAGAGTATTCCATTACTTGAATAACCATCATTTATATAACCTATCCAATATTGATGTACATTTAGCATGTTTCCATTGCTTTGATTAACAAAATGGAGATGAATATCCTTGTACATTCATCTTTGTAGTACTGCTAAATTACTGCCTTAGGAAAATTTCTAAAAGTGCAATATCTTTGCCAAAGCAATGGACACCACATTTCAAATGATTTATTTTCCTCTTCTATTTGAAATTACATGCTCATCATTTGCTGAAGTGATATGTTTGTTCCCTGTCAAAAAAAGGGAACCAAGCTAAATCTCTTCCTACTTCACCTTGAACATATCATTCTATTATTTTCTAATTTACTATAATTATTTATTTAGACAAAGTAAGAGTCATATTTGAATTTTTCTTTATGCCATGCTTTTTAAAATGAGTGATAATTTACCATAACATTAGATTGATTTTTTAGTACTATCTTGCTTCTCTCAACTTTATTAAATTTACTTTGAATTACAAAAGTAATACATCCTTTCTGTAATAAGTTTAGCTAACAGAGTATATTAACTTACAGTTAGCTGTTGCAGGGCTGCTGCAAATTGGCCAGTGGTGATGCCTTTTCTCCATCCACTACCCGGACTCACCATCAAAGGGAAAAACACTCCTTTTTGTGTTTAGTCCCTCTCCTTAATTTTAAAATTTTGTTTGTTTGTTTCAGAGTAAGAATATGTATTTGGTGGGGTAGTCTTATGTTCTGAACATGTAGAGCTGTTGATAGCATTAAACTGTGTTGTCTCAGAAAGGGGAAGATGCATGCAGTTTTAAAAGTGGACTGGCTCAAATATGGGAATACCTGGGGAGTTTCTGAGGAATGACAGTGAGCTAACTGCAGTCAAACACAGTAGATCCAGATGGGGCTGAGGTGACACTAGGCTCCAGCACTGAGACCATGAGAACCTGAGGAGAGTCCCCTGTGGTCAAGCTATAGAAAAGGGATTTGGAAATACCAGTTCCTGAGCCCTAAGGAATCTATTATCACAGTACAAGCTGTGATCCTTCTTCTTTTCCTGGACCATGTAAATCTAGGGATGGGGAGAAGGCCCTAAACATGTCTTATCTTAGACTTCTTTTCATCCTTGGGTACTGGGGACAAGCAAATTGAATTCTATATATTTTTTTAATTTTCAAAAATGTGGCACTGTTGCACCAGGACTATCATAGAATGACCAATGCTGGTAATACTGATTGCTACATTCATTCATTCATTCATTCATTTATCCCTCCAGCTAACAGTCACAGTCACTGCTCCCACAAAGCTTACAGTTGAATATGGAAGGCAGACTTTAAAATATTACAGAAATGCATGAATTATTACATGTATGAATTATTACATCCTCCAGAATGAGAAGGCTGCCTGATCAATCCAACTTATTATCAATTTTAGCCAGGGTTTCTCTGCTCAGAACATCATTTCTGAACCGGCTCTTAAATAATTTTTTAAAGCATCTCTTTGGTGATGGTAGAGCAGAAAAGGATCTTGCCAGTTCCTACATAAAATAGTGAGTCCATTAATTCATTTCTTGACTCATTCTTTTCTTTTTTTGCACCTGTAACTGAGTATTTGATTTAAATGCATTTGCCTCTTTGTTTATTGTTCTCTCTTCATAATGGGGGTATCAATACATGATGGCAGGGACTTCACTTTCTTCACTGTATTTGCCATGACTCAGAAAAGTTCCAAAGGCACAGTATATACTGGGCAAATGTTTTCTGGATAAGTAAACATCCAGAAGGCATGACCCCTCAGGATGTCAATATCTGAGCTGCCATATAAAAAAATGTGAAAATCTTGAACAAATATAGTATTTTTTTCTACAAAAGCTAAATGTTATGACCTCTGAGATATGTGACATTTGACTTCTCAATTCCTTTTTCTCCTCAAATCTAGAAACACTTTAGCCAGTCAGATTGTCCTCAACAGAGACCCTGTCTCAAGATCTCAGACTTGGAGCTCTGTCTCAGAAGCCCCCTTCCCTCTTCTCTGAGCCCAACGCATTTATCCATTCCTCCTTTCCTTTTAGAGGTAAACACTGCAAACAAATACTCCATACATAGAAGTGCAGGGTAGCTTTGCTACAATATCAACGTTCCTATTAAGGCACCTGAGAAACATACCCAAGTTCATGTAGTGAAACTGCCTCTGCTTTCATTTATTAAGAAACCATTTGCCCCTCTTTCCACGTCTTGTGCTTAGAAGGAAAGTTGTCATTACTTGTATTCCTACAGCTTTTGTTATTTGTTTTCTCATGCATTATTTAATGTTTTTGCTGAAATACAGGGATTTCTCCAAGTTTTGCTCTCATCCCCTCACCAAAAAAAAAAAAAAAATCAAATACAATTGCCCCAAGGTCTTCTATCTTACTAAACTATTTTGGGGTGACATCTCTTTTTCATGGTGATGCCTCCTAAAAGGAATTCCCCCACTACTTATAGTCAAATTACAACTATTTACGCTATAAACTTCCGTTTCTCACTGCCATTTCAGCATCAGGAATTAAAGCTCTTTCTTTTCTACCTTGCTGAAATTTTGCTGTTTAACCCTTTCATTCCGTTGGGCAGGTATCATCATTGTACACCATCATATATATAATAGACACAGTACACATTTACCAAATGAAAGTCGAATGAGAGGACTTCCTTTTTATTCTGAATCCCTCTAATGCTACTGTTTCCTTTCTTAAAAAAAAAAAAAAAAATCTCTCCCCTTCTTTTCCCAGTAGTTATATTTTCTACTTAACTTCTTACTCCCACTGCAGCAAACACTGGTTGAACATGAACTCTAAGCTGTGTACTTAGATAGGTCTGGATAGAGAGATGCACGTCCTAGTTTCCTTTTTGATCTAATTAGTATGTTTTCCCTCAAACCAAATGTGGGTATTAGTCAAAATTTTGTTTGTTTTTAAAGTAATACAGACTAGCAGTGTATTGGTGGTGAGTTGTAATCCAACAGATATTTACAACACTGAGTTTTTCCTACAAATGACAGAGCATTTGTAGGAAAAACAAAGACAATAACCAGACTTTGGGACTCAGGTATTATCTTCATTGCTGAGTTCTTTCAGACTTTTAAAGTGGTAACTTTATTTGATGGAAACAAAAAGACTCTGGGACTTTGAACGGTTTGTCTGGTTGCAGAGTAGATGCCTGTGTCATGATTTGTATTTCAGCCATATCGGAGCCCGGTGAGATACAGAAATCTGCAGTTGGCTACCATGCCTCTTGACCCTACTAAGAATTATGTCCCCTAATCTCCAAGAACTCCATACTATCAGCTGGTCTCCAGAGAACAACACCAGAGATGCTTAAAATAAATCCATTCAAAGAAACGGCTATTATAAATAACTTCTCCTTTCCTTTGAGTTTACACACAGTTACTCTACATTATTCAGGATTGAATATCCATGCTGTGAATTATTCAGTCCTACACTGCCTCGTCTCCCTCTTGATGTCTGACTTTTGCCCTTTTTCAAGTCATTAGAAATTTCAGTGAGGTAGACAAAGAAAGGGAATCAAGATTAAAGAGATGGCTTATCCATGTCCCTTAATAGGAGATCTGTTAGAAAAAGTGCTAATATTTTGGATAACAAATCACAATTTTTACATACATGTAATGGATAAAATGACATAGTAAAACTAATGAAATGAACAATAATAGTGTTTAAGTTTTTCATTCAACACGTAGTTATGTGTTATGTGTCAAGCACTAAAATAGATGCTCTTAATATAGTGTTGACTAATAATAAAAATAATAAATAGTATTTCCCTTCAGAATCTTACATTCTAGTCAAGGAAACCAAGTGCAAACATAAACAAGTAAGTATGAAAATTTTAGATAATTACAAGTGCTGAAACAGAATCGTGGGATAGAGAGTTATGATTAGGGAGTTTCTTTAATACTGGGATAGATGTAGTGTTCTATCTTGAAGTGCAAATGCTCAATAGAAAAATTAAAGAATAAGTGAGACCCAACACAGACGCAGGTCATATAAAAATTAAACATAAACTCATCATATAACTTAGCAATTCCACTCTTAGGTATACACTCAAAATAATTGAAAACATTTATTCACACAAAAATGTGCACACAAATGTTCATAGCACCAACATTCATATCCAAAAAAGTGGAAACAAGTCAAAGTTTCATCAACCAATTGACTGATAACTGATAAACACCATATGGTATAGTTTCGTGATGGAATATTATGCAGCCATGAAAAATGAATGAACTACTGATACATGCTACAACAGGGATGAACACTGAAAGTATTATGCTGAGTGAAAGAATGCAGACACAAAATGTCACGTATTGCATGATTCCATTTATATTAAATATCAAGAATAGGCAAATCCATAGAGATAGAAATTAGATTAGAGGTTGCCACAGGCTGAGAGGAAGGGGAATGTAGAATGACTGCAAACGAGTGTGGGATTTCTTTTTGTTGCAATGAAAACATTCTGAAATTAGTGATAGTGGTTATGGTTGCACATCTAGTATATGGATATACTAGAACCCACTGAATTACAGATTTTAAAGGGATAAATTTTATGATATGTGACATATCTCAATAAAAGAGAACTTAATGATTTACATGTCTGCCTGCTAAAAAATAATCTTTTCAAAACCAAATTCCCTTTATGTCACTTAGCAGTTTAAAATAACAGCTCCTTGGACCTACAAGATAAAATTCAAACACATGTGGTCAACATATATGTTCTTTATTAACTGGCTTTTTCCTAAAGTCCCCAGGCTCATCTCCAGTCATTTCTGTTTACCATTTTCTGAATCATAAAAAATACTTGCCTCTGCTTTTCTACGTCATGAGCTCTTCTGCACTTTACACCTCCTCAACTCATGCTTCTTGGAATAGTTTACCCTCCTCCTTCTTCACCTAGTTAACACACTTGCCCTCCAAAAAAGAAAGCAAATATTACCATATTTGAAGTGACTTTCTTTCAGAGCTCCCACACCAATTTGGAAATGCTTGCCTTGTGATTGCATGGAGTCCTCTGCATATCATAGGTCTTTTCCAAACTGTATTATGAGTATCTGATATTTTCATCCGTCTCCTCCTTTTACGCAGTATGGTTTGTGAGAACAGAGGTCATTAATGTTTTCTCCTATGTATCCTCAGCACTTGTCAGAGTGAGTGAGTGTTCAGTAAAATTGCTGTGGCCTGAATATGAATAATGTGTTAGTTTTCAAGCTAAAGTAGTAAATGAAGTCATACATGGAGAGAGTATAGAAACACAAAACCAAATGTAGTTTGACCTTTCATAAAACCCTACATTTATACCAAGGAGGTGGACGTCTAAGACACCTGGGTAAGAAAATAAGGTTTGTCACACAAAAAAAGAGATCTTCTCGACTTATTACATATGAATTCATCCTATGAGGGATGTTTATAAAATGTGGTGCTCATTCCAGGCCATTTATAAAAGGAAAGTAGGATGTTATTATATTTATTCTAGATCAACAGGTGTAAACCACAACTTTCCTGGGCAGACCAAGATGATGTGACCATATTAAGTATTTTACCACTTGCTATTGCTCTGTATTAGAGTAGTTTACAGATTTTGCAATTGTAAATATTTGCCCCCAGATAGCTCAAGGCTTACTTCCTCATTTAATTCAATCTCTGCTCGTGATGTCTCATTGGAAAAGTCTCCCCAGATACCTAAAATAACTCTCTCCATAAGACTGTATGTTAGCACTAATCACGGTTAGGCTCCTTAGTGAGAATGCAAGGTCTATGAAAGAATGGATGCTTGTCTCCATATCCTAAAATGATGTCCAGCTCATAATAGCTGCTCAATAAATACTTGTTGAGTTAATAAGTAATGTGATTATTATTCTTGAGGATAAATATTTTAGGGATTGATAGAAATCAGATTAACAAATCCAAAGATATTAAGTTTTCAAGATGTTTTTCACATTGCCACTTTTCTAACAAAAGTTTGCACCAATTTTCCAGCGATTAAATTTAATTTTTATTGTAACGCACCCTCGCTGGCATCTAGTATACTAAATATGATGGCATTTTTAACATAGTGGTCAATTTTTTAGACATAAATAACAAAACCAATAAAAATGTCCTTTCTAATACACAGAGGTCACACTACCTTGGCCTCAAATAAACAATTTTAATGATTTTCAATGTTGAGACTAATTTCATATACATTAACCTTTGAAATCTACACATGCATATGAAATAACTAGTTCCAGTATATACATCATTTTACAGATAAATGGAAATGACTCTCCACGATGACAATGAGAGGCCAAGGAAAGGTTAAAACAAAATTTATCAAGTGGAAATAAAAAGAATTACATTGATTTATTCAGTAGAATTATATCTACCTACCAGAACAAGGAGTCACAGAAAGAATAAGGTTTTTAATCGATGAGTGAGATAAACCAAAATATATCAGAAAATATCAGCAGAGTTAAGTAACTTTATCAAAACTGCATACACCATCCACAAGTTCCCTATAAATGGGACCACCATCATCCTGCACTTACGTTATTATTTTTTAATCATGTGAAAATGGAGTATATGGTAAATACATGGTAGGATCCTTTGGAACAGCGGTTGGGGGAATGGGGAATGTGAAACAAGTAAAGGGTAATGAAGGGGAAAATTTTTTGAATTGTATATACACAAAAGTTGTCTTGAGCTTGTAAGAGAGAGAGCTTATGTCAACTGTCAAGTATATCTTGATACTTCAATTGGATGGTAAGAGCTCACAGGGTACATACTATACTCTGTATTCCTTTGTTACCCAAATTTCTACCCTCACCTCCAGTGTTGTCTCACCTGTATAGACTACAGATGGCTCTCATGAGATTTCTCAGCCCCATTCAGTCCCTGGAGCCACCAAAATCTCACTTTGCAAAATCAGAGGAGTCCCATTCCTCCTAGTGAATGGCCTGAGAAGACTGGGGTTGTCCACGTCCAGGCCAGTGAGAGAAGCATGCAGAAGATTCTAGGTGCCAAGTGTCAATTGGGCTGCCACCTTTCTGTCTTAGCCCCATCACAGGGATCAGTCACCATGACCCAACCCTGGCCTTGCCCTCCTTTCTACTTCCCATGGTGGCTTCCTGGTAATACTGGAGCTTGCTCTGTCAACTCATTCCATTATATTTGCTCTCCCCGCCACAGAGGTAGTGTCTACCACATGTTTTATCCTTCAATTCATGAAGCAAACTTCCATCATTGACAGCTCAGTGCCACTGATTAGAAGTCTCAGTTTGGAAATATGTAGCTAGGGCAGCTCAGGTTATGACAGTAAACACACATTATACTAGCAGTAAATAGCAGCACAATGAATGAGTCTAATAGACACACCTGGCTAATTTGTTCCTGTGTCTGTGATGGGGTGTGTGTGTGTGTGTGTGTGTGTGTGTGTGTGTGTATGTGTGTGTTTGTACCTGTGTGCATGTGTTTTTTTGCCATCAGTTTTGGAATACAAAGTTTTCTCACTCAGACTGAAGTCACTTCCCTCATTAAGCCAGTAAGCAAAAACAAATAAACAGAAAAACCTTTTACATTAATTCTCCCTTAGTTTTAGAATAAAACCAGAACTTCACAGCTCAGCATTAATTGCCCTTCATGACCTACCTCTCCCCTACCTTCCAGGCTTATCTAATACTATATTCTCCTTCCTTTTTTTTTGTCAGGTATTACAACCAGCTTCTCATCTTCTCTATTCCAGGTACCTTAAATGTGATAATCTGATTTTTTCCACCATCAAGTCTTAAATCATAGTTGTCTCTCCATCTTTCTGTTCCTCACAATCTAAGCATTCAGCAAACCTCAGCTGGTATATCTCTTCTACGGTCCCTTTCCAATTTTCTGACTCAAATTAATCACACACACCTAGGCTTTTAGCCCTGCCCTGCCATGTCTCTCCTTGGAACTTATTTCATCCTCAAGCATGTTTGCATTTTTGTCTCCCCCAGTAGAGGGAAAGCTTGATGAAGTGAGAGATGGTGCCTCATTCATTCCAGTTTCTCCCAGGTGTTATGCACATAGAAAGTTCTCGAAAGCATTGCTGCTCTTGGAGTTAAGCAAATAGAATATGAAGTTCTTTTTATAATAAAAAGAAAACTAATGTTTACCAAACAAATATATGTGTCAGGCATTTTAAAATACATTATTTACCTCCCAGCAGGAGTTTCTATTCCTCATATATATTTGGAAAATATAAATGATTCTTTTGGCATTTAAGTTCAGTTGGGTTAATAGCTAATCCTTTTTCTTCAATTTTGTCTTCTCAGTTTTTCACCATTAACATTTTCCTTGCTAGGATCTGGTTGAGAGAGCACAGTACAATCTCACAGCATTGTTAGAAGTGTCCCTAAATGTCATTTATCACTCTGGTGTGTGGGCTTTCTAGCACTTTTTGGCAGACAGCACTCTCTTCATAAAGTGCCCATTACTTTGTTACCAGTGACTCATCGGTTTTACCTCCAGCAAGACAGGAAAGGGTAAAATCCTTGAGATGTGACAGTGTTATAAGCGCTGGCTCAAATCCAACATGACCAACTAAGCTGAAATTTGAAGCAAGAAGCAGTTACATACAAGTCAGGAGATTGATAGATATACCAGTTGTCTTATCATTACCAACTGAAGGTGCCTTTGTGAGGGAAAGAAAAAGGAGTCCCTAATCCTCCTGGTGAAAAGTCTGCACGTACACCAGAAAACAGCACTGCAGGAAAGCTGTCTTCATCTGGAGCATCAACTTGGAATTATGTGGGGTCTTCTCAGGATCTAGCCCCCGCCCCAATAAGAATATCCGCTGGTATTTCAAATCACAGACGCCATAGTTTACCTAAAATAATGACTGGTGTAGTATATGCTGATGTTTTCCACAGAAACAGGATAGAACAAGGGCACACAGAGCCCCGTGAAGACATGTGAGACTTTGGGTCCCTTTATATGACGGGGTGGTGTGCCAGGTATAGGTAGGTCAATGAATGAATCTCCATGAAAAAACAGGAAAATGGAAAGCCAACAGTTTCATTGCCTGATGATGCAAATCATAACGCATTTTCTGTTTTATTAAGGAGGGGTCATGTGGCATTCGTACTTGGTGTTCCTGCCAAAAGAGTCAATCCAGGTGGGAACATTCATTGATTTGACCAGACGTGTGACAATGTCACTCTGAAAGGTGGTTGCAGTATGCTGAACTGACATAGATCATCACAGAAACTGCACTGCTAATAGAATATATCGAATTAGCAGCTCTCTAGTGGGAGTTCAATCATTTTGAAGCATAAATGCAGGATTTCGGAGTTAAAAAAGACTTGAGATCTCATGTAGTCTGAAAGCTAAGGCTCAGTGACGTAAATTATGTTGCATGAGCTTCTTAAGTGATGTTTGGCAAAACTGGATCCCAGGACCACCTAACCAGACTTCTGTGCTCTATGACCTTAATCTCATTTGCACATATTCCTCCATTTTACCCTATGATTAAGTATGGAGTACCCACTATAGGACAGACCGTAGGGGAAGCAGTGGTGAAAAGATAAGCAAGATCCCTGCTTTTGAAGGTGCTTATCTTCTAGTGGTGAGCATCCAACAGAAACAAAATACATTTGACCAAAAATAAGCACAATGAAGAAAATGCAAGCATTGGAGATAGTGACTGAGGTGAAGCAGTAATTAGAAAAGAAAGGATATGCCATTCCTGTTCATGTTCATAATAACTCTGAAAAGGAGCCAATGGAGTGATGAAAGATATTTTTTAAGAAGTAGAAATTACAAGTGTGAGGTTCACGTGAGCTTCGAGTGGAAGACAGAAAGAGGCTGACGTAGCTGCACTGAGCAAATGCAGAGTAGAGGTGGCCAGCTCCTGCCAGACCCCTGAGTTGGATCTTATTCTAAGTGCAATTGCAAACCATTGGAGGGATATACACAAAGGAGCAATAGACTGTGATTGTTAAGCACCTAACTGCACACAGTCTATCCCAGGATGTAATATTTCAGGCTACAGAGCACTGTAATGTGGGCACTGTAGAGAACACCTCAGACCTAATCCTGTATTCAATTAAAATATCACTCAGGTTTCTATTTGAATCAGTGGTAAGGTCGAGAAAGCTTTAGAACAAACCTCAGCTAAACAATGAACCCACTTATTTTCTTTTAATTAATAAACTTTATTTTTTGAGCAGTTTTAGATTTACAGAATTGAGCAGGTGGTATAAAAAATTCTCATATACTCCCTCCCCTCCCATACATGTTTTCCCTGTTATTAACATCTTGCATTAGTGTGGTACATTTGTTAGAATTAATAAATCAATATTGATACATTATTTTTAACTAAAGTTCATCATTTACATTAAGGTTCAAACTTTGTTCTGTTCTATGGGTCTGGACAAATGTACAATGTCATGTATTCACCATTACAGTATCATACAGAATAGTTCACTGCCCTAAAATTCCACTGTGCTCCATCTATATATCCTTCCTCCCCTACCCTGAATTCCTGGCAACCTCTAATCTTGCTACTGCTTATATAGTTTGCCTTTTTCAGAATGCCATGTAAATGGAATCATACAGTATGGAGACTTTTCAGACTGGCTTCTCTAACTAAGTAATATGCATTAGAAGTCCCTCCACGCCTTTTCATGGCTTTATGGCTCATTTCTTTTTTATCACTGAGAAATTATTTCAGTGTATGGATGTATCACAGTTTATCTATTCCTCTTTTGAAGTTAATCTTAGTTGCTTACAGATTTTGCAATTAGCAATAAAGGTGATATAAATATTTGTGTGCAGTGTTCATGTGGACACACAAATTTTAACACATATGTATAAATGCCAAGGAGCATAATTCCTGGATTGTATGGTAAGAGTATGCTTAGCTTTGTAAGGACCTGCCGAACTGTCTTCTACTGTGTCTGTTCCATTTTGCATTCCCACCAGCAGTGGATGAGAATTCCTGTTGCTCCACATTCTCACCAACGTTTGGTATTGTCAGTTTTTTTTGTTTTTTAATTAGCTATTCCAGTATATGTATAGTGGCATCTCATTATTTTAATGTGCAACTCCCTAATGACATATGATATTAGTATTTTTTGATTTGTTTTTACACAGTAATGTATAAATTACTCATAATAATGTCACATGTATACATATATGTGTATATGTGTGTGTGTGTGTGTGTGTGTGTGTGTGTGTATAACTATGGGGATGCTCTATACTTCAACTCACCCAGCATATATTTAGTACCTATTGTGTCCTGGAGCCTGAACCAAGCACTAAGGAAACAGGTGATTCAATCAGCACCTTACTGCCTTCTAGGAGTTCATGGTCTAACAGAGAGAGGACGAACACAGATGGGAATACTGGAACCATGAGAACTCTGAAGAGAAACACCTATCTCTTCCTTAGTGGAATCAGAGAACTTTCTGAAGTAAGAAATCCGAGAACTAAGCTAAAATACAGCAGAAGAGTTTACCAGCCGATGGTAGTAGATTGGAGTCTTGAGTTGTTCAGCCTGGTCTCTGAGGGAAACTACAAGTTAAGCTCAGAGGTGTTGTCATGTCTTATGCACTGAGAGATAAAGTTGGAGTGGTTGACATAGGCCAATATTATGGAGACCTAGTGATACGTAAAAACCATTGATGGCTATTCAGCTATGAAAGCAATATCCCTATAGAAGTCAGTTTTTCAATAATAAAAGTTTATTTATTAAGCCTGGCCATTATAAAAGTTTATAATATCTATAAAATACAAATACTTTTAATGGCAATGCCATATGGTTTTAATAATATAACAAGTACAGCTTGTGTTTTTACTTTTTAATATAAGTTAAAAAATTTCATTACATGATGGAAGCATAACAAAATACAAATATATCAAAAATTAGGTAATAATCTCACACTCATAAATTATAATAATTAATATTCTGGTTTATAATATTTCATGCTTTTATATGTATGTATAGACATGTGTATTAACAAAATTGATCACTGCATGCTATTTCACTTCATTAAGTGGAGGTTTGCAATGTCATTTTTAATGACTTCTGAGTAATCAATCTATGAAATGAACAAAGCATGATTTATTTACCAATTCTCTCTTGAAGGTTAGTTCAGGCACTTCAACTTTTCCATATTATAAATAGTTCTGAGATGAAATTATGGTATGAAACCTTTGGGAATTGATTCAGTTATTTTACTAGGGTAATTCTTTATGATGTTAAATTTCTGGTCAAAGTATATGCATCTAGTTAGTAGGGCTTTGATAAATATTGCTAAGTAATTAAATAAGTCTAAAAATATGACAACAGTGTATGTATATATAAATATATATATGCATATATAAATATACACACATATATGAATGTTCATTTTCACACTAACAATACTATTTTAATCTTTGTCAATATTATAGGTAGAAAATATGTCAGTGTTGCTTTATTTTTTCACAGTCATCACTTGCCTGGTCCAAGGTTCTATCTCCTACCTTTTTTTCTTGCTTCAGCTCTTATCATTAACAATCTCTTCTCCACAGAGCAGTTAATGGATTTCTTAATAAAGTGAATCCATCCTATCACCTTCTCCAATTAAAATCCTTCAATAAGGTCTTCTTACTATTAGAGTAAAATCTAATTGATCCTATTAGATAGGGTTCCTTCCTACCTGCCTGATTTAATTTCATACTCTGCTTAACTCCTTCCCACAGCTTTCCCCACCCCGACCCATTCCCACCCTCTTAAGCTTTATCCACACTGCTCTTCTGTTCCTTAAGGAATTACCTTGCTCTTCCCTTGCTTGGAACACTCTGGAACAGCTGTACAACTGTCCCCTTCTCCTGATTCAGGACTCAGCTCACATATCACCAACCCAGAGAGGTCTTCCCTGAGGACTCTAACCAAGGAGGCCCTTGCTCTAATCCAGTGGCTCTCTGTCAGATTACCCTGTTTTGTTGCATTAATAACATCTACTGTTATCTGAAAGTATCTTGTATTTTTGTTTCCCTTTTGTAAACAGTTGCCTGGAAACTTGCCTGTGTTCTCCATTCTGATTATCCCTAGCATCTTGTTTGTTCCTACCACATCATAGGCAATTAATAAAAACACATGTGTTAAATGATTGAAAGAGTTGAAGGTTCCATTTTTGTTCCTTCTGGAGTAAGTTGCCTTTTAATAACTGTAGCCCATTTTTCTATTGAATGTTCATCTTTCCCCTGCTTATAAGAATTCTCTGGCTTATGAGCAACTTGTTTCCTGACATTAAAAAAAAATTCCCAAAATAATTATTTGCTGTATAACTGTTGAATTATGATTTCTATGATACATTTTTTTTTACATTTTTAATTGTCAAATGTAATAGTATGTTCATTTTTTTTCTTTCTGACTTTGGAGACAACTTGTGAAGTTCTTCCCTACAAATTAATATCCATACATGTCTAGAATTGTTATACTTATACCTTTCATTAACATATTATTACATGTGTAAAATATCTTGGTATAAAGAGTAAGATACTGATCAAATCTTATTTTTCCAGGGGAACCTTCCAATATGCTTTTTAAATAATCTATTCTTCCATGATCATTTAAATTTTAACCTTTACCATATTCTTAATTTACATACATGGTTCAATCTCTGAGTTTTCTTTTCTATTGAATCATTTTGCTTATTTATGAATTGTTATAATAGCATTTTAATTATTTTAGTTTTGTGTTTTAATAATAGTAAGACAAGGTATTCTATAATTTTTCTTTGCACTTCTGTTCTGTTTACTCTTCCGGAGAAACTTGAAAAAATATTTTTGTCAAACATGTCTCAAAACCCCATTGACATTTAAGATTCTGTTTCTTAAAAAGTGTTATCAGTTTGGATATAATTGAAAACTTCATAATTTAATTCTTCTCATTTAAGTTCATAATCTAAATTCTACCTACATCTCAGCATAACTTTAATGTCCTTCATATAATGTCTCTTCATATTTTTTAAAACTATAATCTTATAGTTGCTGAAGATTTCTTGATCAATTTATTCTTACTTATTTACATTTTTGTTTTCACTATGTCTAGAATCTTTTATTTTTAAGTAGTTATAATGTAATAAAGAAAATATTAGTTTTTGCCTTGAAAATTAACCATTTCACTATTATTACTTATTAGCTCAATTTTTTTTTAACTGGAATCTAGTGTATTTTCCTGGTAAGAGTTTATATGATTACTTCCAAAAGGTAAAGATTATATATATATATATATATATATATATATATTTTTTTTTTTTTTTTTTTTTTTGCAGTACATGGGCCTCTCACTGCTGTGGCCTCTCCCGTTGTGGAGCATAGGCTCCAGACGCACAGGCTCCGGATGCGCAGGCTCAGCGGCCATGGCTCATGGGCCTAGCCGCTCCGCAGCATGTGGGATCTTCCCGGACCGGGGCACGAACCCATGTCCCCTGCATCGGCAGGCGGACTCTCAACCACTAAATTTGCAGTTTTTTTGCGGACTGTAGAGCTCTTTGTTTTTTTACTAAATGTCTCCCAGTTGCTAATCTTGTGTTTTTTTTCTTCCCTGCTTTTAAGAGTTTTTACTCTTTCATCCATCTAATATTATCTGTCACAATCCTATTTTGATCTCTTTATGTTGCTTCTAATCCCTTTCACACACTTCTCTAGGTAAAGATCATTTCCCCTTGATGTAGAACCAAGTGCATGAACATTTGAAAGCTATTTATTGCTATAGTAATGAAACATAAACTTAATTTGCTACTGTGCTCTTGGTGAATATGTTTCTCAGATGTCTGACCATCAGGCAAATGGGCAGGTGATTATATGAGTGGAGATAACTTAGAGGATCCATGTAGATCATGCTTGAGAAACACTGCTTTAAAGGAAGGTCTAGTATCAAGATTCATCCTATAATATAATAACCAGGCTCTGCATCTGCTCTGCTAACTGCTTATTCTTCCTGCTCTGCTTTTTATTATATACTTGATAATTTACCACAAATGAGCTTCCATTTATGGCTTACCAATCAGAGTGTATGGGAAAGAGAAGCTTAAAAAAATGAAGAAATCAATGAACAAATGCATGAACCAATGAACAAAAGAAAGAGAGAGAAAGGAAGGAAGAAGGAAAGAGGGAAGGAAAGAAAGAAGGAAGGGAGGGAGGAAAAAAGAGAGAGAAAAAACCATCATATTTTCATGTGCTGCCGAAAATAAAAAGGTCAGTGCCCCTCTATTGAATCACACTGATAAAATTATTCTAAATCAGGGGCTTCCCTGGTGGCTCAGTGGTTGAGAATCCACCTGCCATTGCAGGGGGCATGGGTTAGATCTCTGGTCCGGGAAGATCCCACATGTTGCGGAGCAGCTGAGCCCGTGCACCACAACTGCTGAGCCAGTGCTCTAGAGCCTGTGAGCCACAACTGCTGAGCTGGCAATCTAGAGCCTGTGAGCCACAACTGCTGAGCCGGTGCTCTAGAGCCTATGAACCACAACTGCTGAGCTGGCGCTCTAGAGCCTATGAGCCACAATTACTGAAGCCCGCGCGCCTAGAGCCCCTGCTCCACAATGAGAGAAGCCACTGCAATGAGAAGGCTGCGCACTGCAACGAAGAGTAGCACCAGCTCACCGCAACTAGAGAAAGCCTGCGTAGCAACTAAGACCTAACACAGCCAAAAATAAATAAATAAAATAAATAAATTTATAAAAAAATATTATCCTGAATCATTTTGCATTCATAAAGAATTGAACTAAGACCTTATGAACAAGGAGTTACGATACATATCTGCACGCGTGCACACACACAAACACAAGCACGCAGAGCAACCATTGGAAGTTCAAACTGTCTTCTTATGGAAGGAGCTTTCTGACTCCACTGCCAACATGTTTTATTAAAAATCTTCACATCAGCATCTCTGTTAACCTTCTATGGGTGGAAGTTTTTTTAAAAACTTACAAAAGAGATCAATGCTAAATAGGACGACTATTGCAACTTTGTACTTCTCTTAGAAATCTAACAAAATGGGTCTCTAAACAATGAATGTACAGTAGAAACAATTCCAACAGATTTAAACAGCCATCTGGAGTAGTTATTCATACTCCCTAAAAATAGGCTGTTTGAGAACGTGCAAAGTTTTTTTCCCCATATAATTCAGTGGTCTCTCTAACAACAGGCAATCTGGCTGGAGGAGTAAGAGTCAAGATGCTTTCAATGGGCAAGCATAGTTGTTTAATTTCTATTGTCATGTAAAAAAGTACCCGAAACTTAGATCTCAAAGTCATGTTGTACATTCCCATCTACTGTCATGAAAATTCTTTTATGGGTACCCTTCTCTTTCCTTGCTATCACTCCTGCTGGTGTAGGGGCTTATTTCCTCCAAATTACAACATAACACACAGATCCCTAATTTATCTCTCACCTCCATCACCTACCCCTTCAATCCCTCACACTGTTTTGCATTCATCCTTTCCTTTTTCATTCATTCAACAACTTACATTGAGACTGTATTAATAATGCCTTTTAAAAATAATAACAATATCCCTTCTTTTACAATTGAGACAATGTAAACATCACAAAGTTATTTGCCCTCAGTTTCTTAGTTACATAATCGTAGAACTCTAAAGAAAAGTGCAGATCTCCTGGCAGTTGTTTGTTTATTTCTAAAGTAGCTCTCCAATATTCTGTAGCTGTCAGGATCAAAATCACACTCCTTAAACTGGAGAAGCTGGATCCTCTATGAACTGGTTCCAATCTGACTTTCTAATATACTATTACTCTACTCTTATTCATGCACTTTTGTCATCTATTGTTTCCCTTACTTCCTTTCCTATTTTAAATAGTTTAATTGAGGAGACTAAACTCTGTAATAGAAATATAGGCAGCTTTAATTTCTCAGTCAAGGCTAATAAATCTGAGCTCTCTTTCTCTCTCTTTTTTTCCAGTGAAGGCTGACTTGAATTTCCTACAGCCTGGAATAGAGGCTGGAATTGATTCTTCTAAAATGGTACTTTTTGGGAAGTTGTAATATGATTGGCTGGATTTATAGCAGGTACTTCTCTGAATCTAGAATGGATTTCCTTTGTTCTGAGATTTGATCTCTAGTTTCCACTTCTAGGAAATTCTATACTTTCCAAGCAAACCATGGTTAATATTATTTTCTCATGCCAGAATCTTACCCATCTGTGATGGTTAATTCTAACGTGTCAATCTGACTGTGCCATGCGTTGCCCAGAAAGCTAGTTAAACATTATTTTTTGATGTGTCTGAAAGTTTATTTCTGGAAGAGATTAGCATTTGAATTGGTAGACTGAGTAAATCTGAAGTAAATCAGATGGACCCCTCGCCCCCGAAGTGTGGGTGGGCTTCATCCAATGCTATTGAGGGCCTGAATAGAACAAAAAAGGCAGGGGAAGGTTGAATTAACTCTGCTTGACTGTTTTGAGCTGGGACATAGAACTTTTCCCCTTGGTGGTCCTGGTTCTCAGGACTTCAGACCTGAACTAGAATCTCTACCATTGGCTTTCCTGGGTATCCAGCTTGAGGAAGGTAGATTGTAGGACTTTTCAGTCTCCATAATCATATGAGCCAATACCTTATTATAAATCTATTGGTTCTATTCTCGAGAGAACACTGATTACTATACTATCCTTGATCAATGTAGAATTTCTAAACTTTATATTCCTGGCTTATTTAGAATACATTATCTAGATACATAAATGAACATTTTTAAAAAGTTGTAATTCTAATTTGCCTCATAATGTCCCATAGGGTCTCCATGTTGTTCATCACATGGAGACATGCAATATTTCATTGTTGAATAAATAAATGAATGAATAAATGAATGAAGAATATGAAGTAAGTTCCCACCTTACTATCCCATTCCTCCTCTTCCTAATTCACACCTTAGCAATGAGGTTACCCTCCCTCCTTTTCCACCTCTCCTCTCATGGACCTTAATTTTTGTATTCCACATACTTTATTTCTAACAGTTCCTCTTCCTTTCTCCTTGCCTCATTTATCACCTCTACCTGTAGCTCCATATATTTAAAATTTTATATTTATAATTCTATAAACTAATAGAAAATCATACTCACAAAAATACAGTGGATCTCCTCTTTAAAAAATGTTTTTTTCTTTGAAAGAAAGAGAGAAACAGAGGGAAAAAAAGAGAGAGAAAGAAAGAAAGAAAGAAAGAAAGAGAAAGAAAGAAGGAAAGAAGAAAGAAAAAAAGGAAGAAAAAAGAAAGAGAAGAGAGGAGAATAAAAAACAAAGGAAAGGAAAGAAAAGGCAAAAGAAAAAAAGAGAGAATACCCAATGGATGAGTGATGCAGGCCTCTCGCTTTTAGTTTCCACATTTATATAGTGGACACAATATCATGACATGGACCATATTTTTATGAAAATCAAGAAAAGCAGAGTCTACAAAGCACCTAGCTAAGGCACCCTTTTTAAAAAAATAATCAAAACAAACAAAAAAATTGATTTGTAGTACTTGCTGATGTCTGTGGCTTCCTTCTTGGCAAGTTTCAAGCTATTATATTTGACAATCACCTCCCAAAATTTCTGAATAGTTATCAATTAACTCTCATGACCTAAGACAAGCCGGCTGCAGTATACCACTGGAACTTTGGCGGGGGGTGATATATATTGTAATAAATATATTAAATATATATAATATATGTTATTTGATTAAATCTATTAAGTAAAACACCTCCAACAATAGGGATACTTTTGAAGGAAAAATTGCACCTCCTTATACAAAAAGGCATGGTGAGGATTTTTCTATGCTATAAGAGGATATTTGTATTATTTATTTGGCCTAAGACTAAAGCACAATTGTAAACATATGAACTATTTAGAATCAACGCTTTGGTGCTTTAAATTAAATATGAAATTAGGATTCATGGGAAAGAACTTAATAATTAATTCTAACATCTGCATTTTATAGAAAGGCATATTGAGTATCAGATAGATAAGTGCCTTTGCCTGTAAACAAATTGCAAGTTTATAGCAAGTTTGTATCTAAACTATAATTTCTAGATATCTGGGTGGCTTTGTTTACTGTATCGACAGCTAAGGTGAGTAAATTTAACTGAGTAATGTTAGAACAATAACATTTACCTTGGTACTTTGTCTGTTTTTATTCTTCAGATAAGTTTTCATAATATGTGCATTCATTCACTTACTGTGATTCTATTCAGCATTATATTTTGTGTAATTACCATGTGTCAGGCTATATAGTTCAAGGTACAGAGCATATACTGGTAAACAAAACAGTTAAGTCCTTTTCGTCAATGGAGCTTACATTCTAATTTGTTTTTTTTTTTAAGGACCAAAAAAAAAGAGAAAAAAGAGTTATAGTATACATTTTCAGGAGGGCAAAAATGGAAGTAGAAAGATCACTAGGGAGAATGTTGTGAGAGCCCACAGCTGAAATAATGCTGACAACAGTGGAAATGATAAGAAATGGTTGGATGCAGTCTACTTTAGGAAGGTGTAGCTAACAGGACATAGTGGTATATTGCATAAAGATTTTGAAGGAAAGAAGGAATTTGAAGATGACCACTAGGTTTTGGACCTGAGAAGCTGATTCACTGATGATGCCATTTACTGAGATGGAAAAGATGTTGTGTGAAGGTTTTTGATTGAGACTTCTCTTTTGGATATATTAATTGTGAGATATTTCTTGAACATGCTAGTGATGCATTAGATGTTGAGCTCAGGTAAAAGAGGATGGGTTGAAATTTAATTTGTGAATGTTTGGCATACAGATGCTTTGGAAAGCCATGAAACTCAGTTAGATCAACTAGGAAATGGAGCAGGAGAGACAACAATTTTAAAACATGAGCTCCAAGCTACTGCAAAAGTGCTCACTAGAGTACTTTTAAATAAATCAACTCACAATGAAAAGTAAAAAACAAAACAAAACCAACACACACACATACACACCAGCTCACACACACATTGCATACACTCTCACACATGTCCACATATACTCACACTGTCTCACACACACAAACAGAGGAAGGGGGGGTGGAAGAAGAGAACTACTGACAGTATTGTACATTTAGGTAGTTTAGAGACATTATCTTATTTAATTTTCATAAGAACAAGGTGTCTAGGAGAAATAGAAAACCCAATAAAGATGACTGAAGAAGTCCAGCTGGTGAAATATAGGGTTAACTAGGACATTCTAAATGAATAAAACATTTTGGATCTGGGGGAGGGTTCAGTTCTCCTCAACACTGCAAACAAGTCGAATACAGTGAGGACTGGAACAGACCACTGGGTCAGCTGTGTTAAGGTCACTAGTAACTTTGACCAAGGTAGTTTCAGTGATATGGTGGAGAAAGAGAAGAATGAGTTCAAGAAAATGTGGTAAGTGAGGATGGGCGGACAGTGAGTGGAGCCAAGTGTTTTCTTTAAGTGAACTAGAGAAGTTGGGAAGTAGCTAGAGTGACGGAAGACGAAGGGAGCTATTGAAGAATATTTTGTAATACACTACAGGGAATATTAGACATGATTCAACAAAGAAAACCTCAAGTTGCAGGAGGGAAAGGGATAATCACAGAAGAGTGCATAATTGCTTATCTGAGTATTATATAATTGTTTGTAGGATTTGATGCCTAAATCCAGGATTTGGACTTCTATAGGAGGGAGGACGGTTCATCTATTGTAGTAGGAAAGGAAGTAAGAATAGGCAGGAAGAAGGCAATAAAGGTGGAGATACAGATAGACGGGTAAATTTGGGGATGTGCAGATTAGAAAGTTCGTTACAGGTTGTTAGTGAGAGGCAATGACTTTCAGAATTCATCAGATAATGTAGAATTTAGGAAGAGTTGAATTTGCTCAGGAGCTGTACATAGCCTTAGGAGAGACAGTGAGCAATGAGAGGTGACTAGCAGACTAGGAGGTAAAGATATACGTTTGTTGGGATTAGTGCTAATTCTCTATCAAGAAAAAAGCAGGTAATCAGTTCTAATTATAGCTTCCTTCATAGAAAGGGCTACTAGGTGCTGTGGGATGGTGAGGTCCCCAGTGTCGTGAAGGGGAGGGAGGCACAGCTGGATAAGATTCAGAGGAGCTCTCTGCATTCAGCATCCATCCTGGATCCAGACTGAGCTCAGTGGGCTTCCTTTAAATCCAGCTACAGGAGGTATCGAAGCTGATTGGGAAAAATGGTCTAAACTGGAGCCTCTGGATATCAAATTTAAACATAAAATTTACCTAACATGAGTCATCTAATCTATGGAAAAAAAGTGTAAAAAAAGGCTTACCAGTATCTAAAATAGGGATGTGGATTTCAAGTGTTCTCTATTGTTGCAGCCATGGTCAGCACTGCCAATCAATCAAGTCTTTCTATTGCAGATGGGTCTTCTGCAATCCAGGACCCCATGGCACTCTGATCAGCCCCTGCTTACCTATCAGAGTCAACATGAGAGAAGAAACCTTCCCCAGGTGACACTCGGCCTTCAGAAGATCTCTATTCTGCTAACAGACCTGTTAAATGCAATAAATCCCCAAATGAACCCCTGATCTCCCCTCAACCCTAGCACCCCAACTTGCTTTGATCAACCGAAAAAAAATTCACAACCAAAAAAGTTGAGAATTAGGTTTTATTTGGTGGACTTGGTGAGGACTTAAACCCGGGAAACAGCATCTCAGATAGCTCTGAGGGACTGCTTTGAAAAGGTGAGAGGAGCCAAGATATATAGGAGTTTGGTCAGGAAAAAAAAAAACCCAAAACAGGTAGTCAGAACGTCAAAAGATTACTGTTTTAAGATAAAACAGACATCTCAAGTTAAATGAATTTAGCACTTTTCTACATATTAGAAGATGCAAGAGTCTGGGCTCACTGAAATCATTCTTTTGATATGCACCGTAGGTATCTAGGGCCAGCATCCTGTTTTTCTCCAGCCGGAATCCCCTCAGGGTGCACAATCAGGATGGCTGCAGTGGCTGCTGCTTTGATAGCTACAACACCCTTTGTTTACCGATATGGCGGGCAACATTCTTTGTCCACATTTTCAAAGTCCTTCTAATCTCAGCAAATGACTCCTTGCTTTTTCCTATATACAAAATCTAATAGATCAACCTACCCTTTGGCTCTAAATTTAAAATGGACCCATAGTCTTCCGCCTTTTTACTGCCTCCACCACCACAAATCCTGGGTCCACACCTTGCCACCAGGAGACCAGATCACTGTAGAGGCCTCCCTATACCTGTTCTAAAGTCTCTGGAGACTGTTCTCAGCACAGAAGCCAGAAGGACCCTTTACAGCAGGTTCAGATCACTTCTCTGCTCACAGCCCTCCCGAGGATTCTTATCTCACCACTTATATAAAAACCAACCACCGTCTGATGTCCTACCTGGCCGGCATGACTTGTGCCCACCCAACCCCACCCCCCGCCTTTTTTTCCTTATTGGCCACGCCATGCAGCATTTGGAACTTCCCTGACCAGGGATTGAATCCGTGCCCCCTGCAGTGGAAGCACGAGTCTTAACCACTGGACTACCAGGGAAGTCCTGGCTTCCCTTTTCTGACCTCAGCTAGGCTTCCCTTCTTTGTTCACCCAGGTCAGATATGCTGGCCTTTCCTGTCCTTTCCTCTTCCAGGAAATGTTTTCCCCAAGACGGCATGGGTTAACCCTCTCCCTGCCTGTCTCAGTTGTTACCTTCATACCCTCTCCACTTACCCTTTGAACCCTCTAATTCTCTTAACCTCCTTTATGCTTTCCCCAGCATTTATAACCATCTGACATACTTTATATTTAGAATATGCTTGTGGAGTTCAGTTTGACCCAGTTTGCAATCATGGGAGTGAAAGAATTTTCTTTTGGAAGCAACGGTAGAAGCCACCAGCTCCCCTGAGGGTGCTTTTATCAGCTCTGAAAGCAAGTTTTACCATTCATCAGCTGTTTGCAGGAGGACTGAGCTGACCTCTCTGTGCTCTGCATTGGCACTCCCTCCCACCTCCCCCTGAGACACTTGCAGTTCCAGGAACATCTCTCGCCTGCTGCAGCATGCCCTGCTAGCAGGCTGTGCCATCTGCGGCAGAAAAGGTTACATTCAGTCACCTGTTATTCCAATATGCATCCACTTCATCTATTTTTCTCTCTCACTTTTTTCTTCGCCCGACCTGAGTTAATCCTCTCATTATCTGCCTCCCACTTGGATCAAATCCCCCTTCAACTTTCGCTCTTATTCTGGCCCTGCATTTGCCAACCTCCAAAGGGACTTTGCAAGAGCCAGGGTTTAAAGACCACTCTTTCAGTCCCAGGCCCAACTGGCAGCCAAAGAACAAAGGAGAGTGAACTACTTTCCAAGGAAACAGCACCACTGAGAGTCCCCCTTCTAAGAATGCCTCTTCGTGTCTGCGGAAATCTAAGCCTAAGTATTAATTAAGAGAAGGAGCCAGGCCAGAACTAATATCTTTGTGTCAGGAATGGGGTCGGGTGCATTTTTTATTGTTTATCTCAAATAACGGTTGCATGCAGCTTACAAATAAAGTAACAATCATCTCCATATAAAATGTCCCGTTTTAAAAAGGAAATAAGAGCATGACATTCTCCTGTTCAAAACTGTTAGGTGGCTTCCCCTCATGCACAGACTAAAACCCCAAGCCTTAGCCACGGCCAACCAGGGCCTGCACACCTGCCTGACTTCCTGCCCCACTCCTCTCCCCACTCCCCAGCACCCTCCAACCCATTCCAGTAATGGGATCTCATGTCTTTTTGCAAAAACTCTAGTGTCTATGCATTTACTGTTTCCTCTGCATGTCCTGCTCTTCTCTTCCCCCTACTATAATCACATGGTTCACAGTCTCTCTTCTTCAAGGCTCTCAGCTGTCATCTTTCCAGAAAGACTTTAGCTGACCACTCTACAGGGTGACCTCCAAATCTGGAAACAGATCTCTAAAATGTATAATCTATGGTTTATTGACATTACATTTCAACACAAGTTGAAATAATAATATTTGAATTACTGCTGTTTATGATCACCTTGTTTTTAAGTTGCATCCCTCCCCTCACTTACTCTCTGCCCTGCTTTATTATTATATGTTCTTTATATTTTCAATGTATTTTTTATTTAAGTTGTGTTCCCTGAGGGTAGGGCATGGTTATGTATACTGTCAGCTCTCTGGTGTCTAGAAAGATGCTGGAACAGAATTTTTACCAGATAAGTATGGTTGAAGGAATGAACGGAGCAAGTGGAAACGCAGAAAACGTAAATAATGTGCGCAAGGTTGCAAAACTACTAAAAGGTTTAGACAAAATTTGAAGCAAGTTTTTATTCCAAAGCCTATACTTCTACTGCTCCAAATTGAACTCACTGTTTTGTTCTGCAGTCATATCAACTGTAGAGGCACCAGGGGATAGTAAGTAGTAGTCAGCACTAAACCCATGACCAGATCATTGGCAAAATACATGAAAACAACCCTGGCAGAAGACTAGGTGTCACTAGGGAGAGAAGAGGCTAGATCTTGGGAGTCCCAGGGAACCATGTCCATTGCTGCCTCTTCCATTTCCCAGTCCTTTTGAACTGGGGTAATTTTGTTGAGCTTCAATTTTCTCAGCCACCCAATGAAAATAAGAGTAATCTGTAAAATGATCATAATCTTCAACCAGGCTCTGAGATTCAGAAAGCATGGAATCAAATTCTGATATCCCGATTCCATCCCTGACTTTGGTCAAATTATTTAAACTTGCTAACATGATAATTCAATTTCCTAACCACCAATGTAAATCGGAGATAAAAAGAATATCTTCATTATAAGGTAACCGTGAGTTTATCCACATAAATTACTTAACCCAGGGCTCAATATCTGCAAGTAATTCCTTGTTACTGCTAATTTTGCTGTCACTTCTCTTTCTTCTTCTTTACATTATTTTTATTATTATTACTAGTAGTAGTAGTAGTAAAAGTAGTAGTCATTGTTTCATCAAGTAGAGATAGAATTGTGGCCCTTTCTCACCATGAAGTCAATGTTTCTTGAAGACAGTGACTATATTATACGTATACCCTTTGTCTAATACTCTACCAGGAGAATACAGAAGCATATGCTTACAAACATTTGTGTGTTGATTAATGGGAAACAATTAAATAATAAAGTCAATGTAGCTTTTTAACATGGCTTAATATTAGCTATTATCAGTGTGTACACTGGGAAAACTACAGTTGAGAAGCTCTGGGAATTTTTGATGTTCATAAAAAGTAATGGGGCTTCCCTGATGGCGCAGTGGTTGAGAGTCCGCCTGCCGATGCAGGGGACACGGGTTCGTGCCCCGGTTTCAGAAGATCCCACATGCCACGGAGCGGCTGGGCCCGTGAGCCATGGCCGCTGAGCCTGCACGTGTGGAGCCTGTGCTCCGCAGCGTGAGAGGCCCGCGTACCGCAAAAAAAAAAAAAAAAAAAAAAAATGACGCTGATTTTTTAAGTCTTAGAATCACTCATTTTCACATTATTGTATTGATTTTTACAAATCAATAAGTTTGGTGATAGACAGGCAGGGGTCATTATTTTCTGTTTGGACCCCGCAGAAGTCTTCATGTGCTTTACATATGGTTTTTAAGTTGGTCTTCCTTATTTCATAATGCTCTATGTACATTTTTTCTTCATCTGCCATATTTTAGTCAATACATATTTACATTTAATAAAACATCAACTGAGTGCTTCTTAAATTCCCAGCATGGGGAATATAAAGATGAATTAGCACAAACTTTAAAGCAGGAAGACTTGGATTCTGGAAAGACAGCTACACAAACAATATAACCCATGATTCTTTAGACTGCCCCTGCCTGTGGGTATAGTTGGATCAATATAATAGTAAGAGCAGAAAAATCTCCCTAACTCAAGCCCCATCTGCAGATTCACTGGAAATGCAGGCCCAGAGATTCTTAGCCCCAGGATAATAGTTGCTATGTATCTGGGTAAGGTGTTTTTGAAAAAGTCTGGGCAAGACATAGATTGGGCACCTCATGACAATCCTTGAAGTTCATGGAAAAGAAAGATAGTTCCTGAAAGCAGCATCTAAGTAAAGTGCAAGGCTGTTATTTGGAAATAAGTTCATCACACCAAATCAGGATAAGAGTACAGGAATAAAAAGGAATTCAAAGCACCATGCTTTCTTTTTTTCTTTTTTTTTCCCATCCTTTGGCGTCAATGTTACCTGTTGGTTTAGCTATTCTTTTGGTGGTAATTTGTCCTTTTCTCTATGGCTTTTATTTATTTTTGAACTTTTGAATTTTATTTTTTTATACAGCAGATTCTTATTAGTCATCCATTTTATACACATCAGTGTATACATGTAAATTCCAGTCATCCAATTCATCACACCACCATCCCCACCACCCGCCGCTTTCCCCGCTTGGTGTCCATACGTTTCTTCTCTACATCTGTGTCTCAATTTCTGCCCTGCCTGGTCATCTGTACCATTTTTCTAGGTTCCACATATATGCGTTAATATATGATATTTGTTTTTCTCTTTCTTACTTACTTCATTCTGTATGACAGTCTCTAGATCCATCCACGTCTCTACAAATGTCCTGATTTCATTCATTTTTATGGATGAGTAATATTCCATTGTTTATATGTACCACATCTTCTTTATTCATTCGTCTGTCGATGGGCATTTATGTTGTTTCCATGACCTGGCTATTGTAAATAGTGCTGCAATGAACATTGGGGTGCATGTGTCTTTTTGAATTAGGGTTTTTTCTGGGTATATGCCCAGTAGTGGGATTGCTGGTCATATGGTAGTTCTGTTTTTAGTTTTTTAAGGAACCTCTATACTGTTCTCCATAGTGGCTGTGTCAATTTACATTCCCACCAACAGTGCAACAGGGTTCCCTTTTCTCCACACCCTCTTCAGCATTTATTGTTTGTAGATTTTCTGATGATGCCCATTCTGACTGGTGTGAGGTGATACCTCATCGTAGTTTTGATTTGCATTTCTCTAATGATAGTGATGTTGAGCAGCTTTTCATGTACTTCTTGGTCACCTGTGTGTCTTCTTTGGAGAAATGTCTATTTAGGTCTTCTGCCCATTTTTGGATTGGGTTGTTTGTTTTTTTAATAATGAGCTGCATGAGCTGTTTATATATTTTGGAGATTAATCCTTTGTCCTTTGATTTGTTTGCAAATATTTTCTCCCATTCTGAGGGTTGTCTTTTCATTTTGTTTATGGTTTCCTTTGCTGTGCAAAAGCTTTTAAGTTTCATTAGGTCCCATTTGTTTATTTTTGTTTTTATTTCCATTACTCTAGGAGGTGGATCAAAAAAGACCTTGCTGTGATTTATGTCAAAGAGTGTTCTTCCTATGTTTTCCTCTAAGCGTTTTATAGTGTCTGGTCTTACATTTAGGTCTCTAATCCATTTTGAGTTTATTTTTGTGTATGGTGTTAGGCAATGTTCTAATTTCATTCTTTTACTTGTAGCTGTCCAGTTTTCCCAACACCACTTATTGAAGAGACTGTCTTTTCTCCATTGTATATCCTTGCCTCCTTTGTCATAAACTAGTTGACCATAGGTGTGTGGGTTTATCTCTGGGCTTTCTGTCTTGTTCCATTGATCTACATTTCTGTTTTTGTGCCAGAACCATATTGTCTTGATGCCTGTAGCTTTGCAGTATAGTCTGAAGTCAGGGAGTCTGATTCCTCCAGCTCTGCTTTTTTCCCTCAAGACTACAAAGCATTGTGCTTTCAATGATAGAGGAAAGTTAGTTAGAGGCAGAGATATTCTTCAAGGAAAATTACACCTATTGCTAAATCTACCTCATTGCTACATAAAAACTGGATTTCTTCCACACATTTCCCTAACATGTCTTCTCCTAGAGGATGATATATCTTTACAGACTTAGAGCTAGTAAACATTTCCTTAACAGAAATAATGAGATTGTAAGGTCTCCTGGTATGGTGGTACAAGTTGTAAGTTTAAAAAGACATGGTATAGTACAAATTCAGTTGTTTTTCCAAACTTTAGGGATGATTAGAAAATCCACTAGCACCTATGTTTTCAATATACTTGCTTTAAAATTGGGGAATTTATTAGTACTTGGTTATATATGGTGTGTCTTTCCACCAAGCAGTGACCCATCTTAAATGCCTCAGCAGCTAATAGAGATAAGGGTATGAAGATCAAGGGTAGCCACTGAGACAAGATTGAGGAAGATGATGAGGAATAAAGCATTTTAAGGTTTATATAACTCAGAAACCAATATCAAATGGCCAAAAGAGCTTTTTGTCCTCCTTCTCCTGAGGATGCTGATGTGTACATTTTGGAAGCACTTAAGAGATTTCAATAAGCAGAGGACTCTCTTTTGATTGGTGATTGCCTGTGACAACCCTCTGCCATCACTTCATAGCATCTACCTTGAAGATCATCATTTGATTTTCCCAAAACCCTTGTGAGATTTGTATGATTATACTGTTTTACAAGACAAGAAAACCAAAATTCTAAGAGTTTAAAAAAATGACTCAAGTTCTCAGAAGATACTTTGTGGCCAGATCTGCATTCAAAGTCCAGACATTTTTCATGAATAGCTATAAGGATTGATAGCATGTATTTGCTCTTTGTGGTAGGAAGCCTTCAAGAAAGTCCCAGTGATGCCTGTCTCCTGATATTCTCTCCCTTGTGTAATCCCCCCATGTAAGTAAGTGTTGGCTGGACTTAGTGACTCATCCCTCAAGAATAGAATGGCAAAAGTGATGGGTTCCCATCCCAAACGTTATGTTGCAAAAGATGATAGCTTCTATATTGGATGCTCTCTTTTAGATCACTTGCTCTGGGGGAAGCAAGCTTCCCTGTCATGAGAGAGCTCTGCAGAGAGGTTTACATGAGTCAACTCAGAAGATCTTCTGAGGCTTTCTACCAGCTGGGTGAGCTGTAAGGATCTCCCAAGGCCTGCCAACAATTACGGAAACAGAACCTCTTCCAGTCAAGGCTTGAGATGACTATAGCCAAGTCTGCAGTCTTGATTGCTGACTCATGGAGATTCTGAGCCAAAACCATCCAGCTAAGCCACTCCCAAATTTCTGATCCTTAGGAATTGTGAAACAATAAATACTTATGGTTTTCAGTGGTTCAGTTTGGGGGTAGTTTGTGACATAGAAATAGATAACTCATACAATATTCAATATCACTGTAGAAACCAAACTAGTTTTTTGGTAGCATTGCAGTAAAATTAATAATATGTCATTTTCCAAGAACTTATCACTGTAATGTACAAAAATCCCTGTTTATAGACCAGTTTATAGACAAAATAAATTAACATGTTATAAAACATAGCAGTAATGTGATGTATGTAAATTATGACATACATTAGCACTGACTTTTTAAATTTTCAAATAAAGGTTGTTTACCAACTCTGATGGTTAATTTTATGTGTCAACCTGACTAGGCTAAGGAATGCCCTGATAGCTGGTAAAACTTTATTTTTGGATGTGTTTGTGAGGGTGTTTAAGGAAGATACTGGCATTTAAATTGGTAGACTGGATAAAGTTTGATGCCTGCACCAATGTGGGTGGGAATCATCCAAGCCACTGAGGGCGCAAATAGAACAAAAAGGTGAAGGAAGGGTGAATTCACTCTCTCTGCTTGAGAGGAGGCATCCATTTTCTCTTGCCCTCAGACACCAGCTCTCCTGGTTCTTGAGCTCTTGGACTCAGACTGAATTAAACCACTGACTTTCAGAGCTCTCCAGCTTACAGATGGGACTTCTTGGCTTCCATAATCACATGAGCCAATTTTTATAATCAATCTTCTCTCTCATCTTCTTTCTCTCTTTTTCTCTTTCTCTTTCTCAATAGATATAGATAGGTAAATAGATAGATAGATAGATAGATAGGTAGATAGATAGATAAATAGAGATAGAGGTAGAGGTATAATCTATACCCATATATCATATCTCATATGTGTATCTGTTTCTCTGGAGAATACTAACATGCCTACCAATATGATAATAAAACTAAAGAGATAGGAGTGGATAGCAGATTCACTTAGAACAATTTAAAAAATACAGACCTTGGAGTAATTAATTTGATGGGATGGTGGGACAGGGTATTCAAAAGAGTAGATTAAGAAGGATGCTCAAATTTTGATCCTATGTTCTTGGAAAAATGGATTTTGGATATAGTTTTTATCTAATTATGAAAAAACAAACATAAATAAGATGTAGAAATCAATAGGGTGGGGCTTATTTCTCTTTTATTTCCCAAATTGTGTCTGACTTCTATGGTTTCTCCCCTTTCTTATTTTTTAATCTCTAGAAACCTAGATTTTATGTATCATTTTATGGATTTAATAAATATGTCCTTTCCAAGAACTTAGTCATTTCCAATATGCAGTACATCTGATGCCTGTGGGGGAAGTGACTATCTCAACTTTACAGACATTATGAGTTTACACATTAAGAAGAAATAACAGTTGATCATCTGATTTATGTGGTTAAAGACAGATTTATCAGAGACTTTTAAATTTCTAATTAAAGATTATTTATTTCTTATGCATATTTTTAGCATGTAGGATGAATAGTTTATTCATTGACTTCAACCTAGAAATTTGAAGGCCTCCTGAATTATGTTATAACTTATTTCTTTCTTGGAAATCACCACTTTTCTTCCAAGCTGTAAGAGAAGCTGAAGTTTCAAATAAATTAGAATTGAATTGCTATCTCCTGGTTCTTGTACAACATTTTCCACATCATGTAAATTTAGTCAACCAAGGGCCAGGTCCCAAACCCTAAAACAATCTACTTGGTAATGATTTTGAAGTAAAGAAAGCCCTGGCTGGGACTATGTCTAGACATGGGTACACAACCAGCCTTGGCTATTTAAATGATTTCTGCCATCTTGATGGTCATCTCAAACAAATCAATTGTGCAATGATCTACTTTAGTTGGCAAGGCAATTTGTATTCTCAGCTCATCCAGACGTCAGATAACATTATTGTTTTAATAGATGCTTTTATTGAGATAAAATTCACATAACACAACAGTAACCATTTTAAAGTGTACAACTCAGCTACATTTAGTATGTTCACCATGTAGTATAACCACCACCTCTATCAATTTGCAGAATCTCTTCTTCATTACAAACAACCTATCCACCCTCTCCAGTCCTCATTACCACCTCAAGGCCCCGACAATCATCACTATGCTTTCTGTTTTTAGGAATTTACCTATTCTAGATGTTTCATATGAATGAAATCATGCAATACACGGTCTTTTGTACCTGGCTTCTTTCACTTGGAACGTTGTCAGACTTCATCCACGTTGTAGCACATGTTAGTACTTCATTCTTAATCACAGATGAAAAATATTTCATTGTATAGATATGCATTTTGTTTATCCATTCATTTGTCAATGGACTTTGATTTGTTTCTACATTTTGAATATCCTGAATAGAGCTACTGTGAGAATTTGTGTACAATTATTTGTACACAAATTTGTATTTGAGTGTTTGTTTTCAATTCCCTGGAATGTCCCATAGGGTTTAAAAAAAGAGATTGGGGAAGAGGTAACTAGAAGCAACTAGAGTGTTTTGCTTGAGTGTACTTTCATATGATCTCTAATTCACTTGTATTTTTATTTACTGTTTTTGGCCCTGCATTATCAGGATCTAGAGAGATATTGACACATAGCAGGTGGTCTGTCAAATATTCTTGGAATAAATATTACTTGCTTTATTTTTCTGTCTTGTGCTGCTAATACAACAGTCAATAACATTCTCCCTGGGATTTCTCCGGCAGTCCAGTGGTTAAGACTCTGCACTCCCATTGCAGCGGGGCGCAGGTTCGATCCCTGGTCTGGGAACTAAGATCCCACGTGCTGCACAGTGTGGCAAAAACAAATAAAAAACACAAGAAAAATAACAAAATCTCATATTAAAAAAACACATTTTCCCAAATAATTATTTTTCATTTAAAATGAGAAGATGTGATATGTCCAGAAAACTAATTTCCACAATTTGCTTAATCTCTTTTTTCCCTCTCTCTTTTATAACTTCACACACTTTATTAGATCACCTACCACTTACTACTTTATGATTTGAAGCTTGTTTTCCTCAAAATTTGCTGGTGTTATCTCTGAGGGATTCTCTTAACACTAAGTAAAGAAGGGCCTTGACAGGCTTGAGAGAGAGATTTCCATATTTTCTGCTATAGTTAGTGATTCCCCTTGTTATTAGACTGTTTTATATCTCTCTGTCAACTATGTGGCACATGTCTTGAATTATACAAGCAGGATTTCACAGCAGCACATATAACAATAGAAAAATTAGGACATGCTGTTCTCATTCTGAAACTGATTTGTTACCTACACTGGGCCCCATGGAAAAAAAGAATTTGTATTTTTCTTCTTAGTTTTATATTTTCCTTGCATTCTTATGGCACTAAAAGACTTTTCCGGAAGGTAAGACTATCACTAAAGAAGAAAAGTAGCTATAATATTTAAGTTCTCACAAAAATACTTCATTTCAAACTTGTCTGGCAATAAATAAGTTCTTCCATAATAGTTAAAAACTGTGCTTGGTAATTCACTTGAGACATAGGAAATAATTAATGATCTTTCTTCACATTGTACCCACGGGTCTATTCCTCAGTTTTTTCCCTCTGGTTCAAATGTGAAGTCTAAAATTTGAAAGGGAATGGGACTGAATCTTACAACTTACAGATTCAGAACCTGCCTAATTCAAAAAGAGTCATGTACCACAATGTTTATTGCAGCTCTATTTACAATAGCCAGGACATAGAAGCAACCTAAGAGTCCACTGACAGATGAATGGATAAGAAGATGTGGCACATATATACAATGGAATATTACTCAGCCATAAAAAGAAATGAAATTGAGTTATTTGTAGTGAGGTGGATGGACCTAGAGTCTATCATACAGAGTTAAGTAAGTCAGTTAGGGAAAAACAAATACTGTATGCTAAGACATATATATGGAATCTAAAAATAAAAAATGGTTCTGACGAACCTAGGGGCAGGACAGGAATAAAGATGCAGATGTAGAGAATGGACTTGAGGACATGGGGAGGGGGAAATGTAATCTGGGACGAAGTGAGAGAATAGCATTGACATATATACACTACCAAATTTAAAATAGCTAGCTAGTGGGAAGCAGCTGCCTAGTAAAGCCAGATCAGTTCTGTGCTTTGTGACCACCTAGAGGGGTGGGATAGGGAGGGTGGGAGGGACACTCAAGAGGAAGGGGATATGGGGATATATGTATATGTATAGCTGATTCACTCTGTTATACAGCAGAAACTAACACAACAATGTAAAGCAATTATACTCTAATAAAAATGTTAAAAAAAATTATTGAATGACTTTTCCAAGATCATCAGGTTTCTAAGGAACAGAAAAGGAAAAAAGAAGCTTAATATTTTCACTGCAAAATTCTTTCAGAGATTCATTTGCAGCATTAAGCCTCAATTATGTCTTAGAAAATGTGATAATTTTTGACTTTCTATTTATACCAGCTTAAAATTTACAGAAAAATTGGGACAATAATACAAATGGTTCCTGCATATCCATATATCCCCCCAAATAGTTTTCCTATTAATATTTACTTTAGTATGGGAATTTCTTATAATTAATGAGCCAATATTGATACATTATTATTAGTTGAAATCCATATTTTATTCAGATTTTCTTACTTTTCACTTAATGTCTTTTTCTGTTCCATAATGCCATATTATATTTAGACTCTTGAGGCTCCTTTTGGTTGTGACACTTTCTCAGAATTCAGCATGACTTACTACTATTGCTGTTGACCTTGACCACCTAACTGAAGTAGTATTCGTGAGATTTCTCCAGTATAAACTTATTTATCCCCCTTTTCCACACTGTACTCTTTAGTAAGAAGTCACTTAGAGCAGCTCACACTTAAGGAGTTGGGGGTTATGCTCCAACTCTGAAGTGTGGAATATCTCCATAAATTATTTGAAATTCTTCTGCATTGAGATTTGTCTCATCTCCCTTACATATTTGTTCATTTATTTACATCAGTGTGGACTCGCAGATATTTATTTTATACTTTGGGAAGTAATTCAATGTTACTCTAATTTGTTGCTCAATTTATTCCACATTTGGGCATTAGTCTTGATTTCTTTTAAAATCAAATTCAAATTTAATTTAATTTCAAAATCACTCTTTGCTGGTATATGGGCAATCAACTGGTTTTAACTGTGTATTTTTGAATTTTGTTGTATTCCCCTACTAGTTCTAGGAGTGTTTTGTCCATTTCTTGGAATTTCCTACATAGATAAGCATGTCACCTGTGAATAAGTTACTTTTTTCCTTCTTCCATTTAAGTCTATATATTTTATTTTCTCATCTTATTTCACTAGCAAGGACTTCCAGCATAGAATAGAAGTGATGAGAGAGGCTATCCTTACCTGGTTTCCAATCTTTGAAAGGATCTAATTTACCAACATTAAATAAGGTATTAGCTGTAGAACTTTTTTGTATGTTCTTAGTCAAGTTGAGGAAGTTCCCCTCTATTCTTAGTTTACTGGAATTTGTTTTATTTTGTTCTTTTGTTTAACCATAAATGAGTGCTGGATTTTGTCAATGCTTTTGATGTGTCCATGTCAATTGATAGGACGATTTGATTGTTCTTCTTTAGCCTGTTGATGTAGTGAATTGCATTTACTGATTTCCAAATGTTGAAACAACTTCACATACCTGGAATAAAGCTGACTTGGTCATAGCATATAATTATCTTTTACATATTATTGGATTCTAGTTGCTAACATTGTGGGGGGACTTGTGCATCTGTTCATGAGAGATATTGGCCTGCTCCATAATTTTCCTTTTTTGTAATATCTTTATCTTGTCTTTATATGAATATAATAGGGGCCTCATACAAAGAATTCAAAAGTGTTCCCCCCTAATTTTCTGGAATAAAGTATGGAGAATATTTTCCTTATATATTGGGTATAATTTACTAATGAAATCATAGGAGTCTGATGCTTTTTTTGTTGAAGTTTATTATCACTGACTTAATTTCATTAATATATGTAGGTTTTTTCAGATAGTCTGTATCCCATTTTATGAATCTTGGTAGTTTGTGTTTTAAGGAATTGGTCCATATCATGTAAGTTATCACACTTGTGGACATAGAGTTGTTTGTAGTATTCTTTTCTTTTAATGTCTATTAGATGAGTAGTGATGAGCCCCTATTTTGCCTCTGATATAGGCAATTAGTGTCTCCTCATTTATTCTCCCTCCAGTTACCCTTAGTAGAATTTATAAATTTCATTGATCTTTTCAAAGAAACAGCTTTGATTATGTTGATTTCCTCTATTGTTTTCCTACTTTCACTTTTATTGGTTTATGTTCTATTTTTCAATTTCTTATATTTGCTTTAAACTTAAATTGCTTTTTGTATGATTTTTTTTATGCTTTACTCTTGAATTTTATTTATTAATTAATTTTTTTTAAATTATTATTATTTTTTTTTGCGGTACATGGGCCTCTCACTGTTGTGGCCTCTCCCGTTGTGGAGCACAGGCTCTGGATGCACAGGCTCAGCGGCCATGGCTCACGGGCCCAGCCGCTCCGCGGCATGTGGGATCTTCCCAGACCGGGGCACGAACCCGTGTCCCCTGCATCGGCAGACGGACTCTCAACCACTGTGCCACCAGGGAAGCCCCTATTTTTATTTTTAATTTTTTAATTTTTAATATTTTTTATACAGCAGGTTCTTATTAGTTATCCACTTTGTACACATTAGTGTATATATGTCAATCCCAATCTTCCAATTCATCACACCACCACCACCACCACCCACCACGTTACCCTCTTGGTGTCCATACATCTATTCTCCACATCTGTGTCTCAATTTCTGCCCTGCAAATCGATTCATCTGTACAGTTTTTCTAGGTTCCACATATATGCGTTGATACGATATTTGTTTTTCTCTTTCTGACTTACTTCACTCTGTATGACAGTCTTTAGATTCACCCATATCTCTGCAAATAACCTAATTTCATTCCTTTTTATGGCTGAGTAATATTCCATTGTTTATATGTACCATATATTCTTTATCCATTTGTCTGTCAATGGGCATTTAGGTTGCTTCCATGAGCTGGCTATTGTAAATAGTGCTGCAATGAACATTGGGGTGCATGTGTCTTTTTGAATTAGGGTTTTCTCTGGGTATATGACCGGTAGTGGAATTGCTGAGTCATATGTTAATTCTATTTTTAGTTTTTTAAGGAACCTCTATACTGTTCTCCATAGTGGCTGTATCACTTTACATTCCCGCCAACAGTGCAAGAGGGTTCCCTTTTCTCCACACCCTCTACATCATTTGTTGTTTGTACATTTTCTGATGATGCCCATTCTAACTGGTGTGAGGTGATACCTCTTCGTAGTTTTGATTTGCATTTCTCTAATAATTAGTGATGTTGAGAAGCTTTTCATGTGCTTCTTGGCCATCTCTATGTCTTCTTTGGAGAAATGTCTATTTAGGTCTTCTGCCCATTTCTGCATTGGGTTGTTTGTTTTTTTAATATTGAGCTGCGTAAGCTGTTTATATATTTTGGAGATTAATCCTTTGTCCTTTGATTTGCTTGCAAATATTTTCTATTATGAGCGTTGACTTTTTGTCTTATTTATGGTTTCCTTTGTTGTGCAAAAGCTTTTAAGTTTCATTAGGCCCCATTTGTTTATTTTTGTTTTTATTTCCATTACTCTAGGAGGTGGATCAAAAAAGACCTTGCTGTGATTTATGTCAAAGAGTGTTCTTCCTATGTTTTCCTCAAATAGTTTATAGTGTCAGGTCTTACATTGAGGTCTCTAATCCATTTTGACTTTATTTTAATGTATGGTGTTAGGGAGTGTTCTAATTTCATTCTTATACATGTAGCTGTCCAGTTTTCACAGCACCATTTATTGAAGAGACTGTCTTTTTTCCATTGTATATCCTTGCCTCCTTTGTCATAGATTAGTTGACCATATGTTCGTGGGTTTATCTCTGGGCTTTCTACCCTGTTCCATTGATCTATATTTCTGTTTTTGTTTCAGTACCATATTGTCTTGATTACTGTAGCTTTGTAGTATAGTCTGAAGTCAGGGAACCTAATTCCTCCAGCTCCGTTTTTTTCCCTCAAGACTGCTTTGGCTATTCGGGGTCTTCTGTGTCTCCATACAAATTTTAAGGCTTTTTGTTCTAGTTCTGTAAAAAATGTCATTGTTAACTTGATAGGGATTGCACTGAATCTGTAGATTGCTTTGGGTAGTATAGTCATTTTCACAATATTGATTCTTTCAATCCAAGAACATGGTATATCTCTCCATCTGTTTGTATCATCTTTAATTTCTTTCATCAGTGTATTATAGTTTTCTGCATACAGGTATTTTGTCTCCTAAGTAGGTTTATACTTAGGCATTTTATTATTTTTGTTGCAATGGTAAATGGGAGTGTTTCCTTAATTTCTCTTTCAGGTGTTTCTTCATTAGTGTATAGGAATGCAAGAGATATCTATGCATTAATTTTGTACCCTGCAACTTTACCAAATTCATTGATTAGCTCTAGTGATTTTCTGGTGGCATCTTTAGGATTCTCTATGTATATTATCATGTCATCTGCAAACAGTGACAGTTTTACTTCTTTTTTCCAATTTGCATTCCTTTTATTTCTTTTCCTTCTCTGATGGCTGTGGCTAGGACTTCCAAAACTATGTTGAATAATAGTGGTGAGAGTGGACATCCTTGTCTTGTTCCTGATCTTAGAGGAAATGGTTTCAGATTTTCACCACTGAGAACAATGTTGGCTGTGGGTTTGACGTATATAGCCTTTATTATGTTGAGGTAGGTTCCCTCTATGCCCACTTTCTGGAGAGTTTTTATCATAAATGGGTGCTGAATTTTGTCAAAAGTTTTTTCTGCATCTATTGAGATGATCATATGGTTTTTCTTCTTCAATTTGTTAATACGGTGTATCACATTGATTGATTTGCGTATATTGAAGAATCCTTGCAGCCCTGGGATAAATTCCACTTGATCATGGTGTATGATCCTTTTAATGTGTTGTTGGATTCTGTTTGCTAGTATCTTGCTGAGGATTTTTGCATCTATATTCAACAGTGATATTGGTCTGTAATTTTCTTCTTTTGTAGTATCTTTGTCTGGTTTTGGTATCAGGGTGATGGTAGCCTCATAGAATGAGTTTGGGAGTATTCCTTCCTCTGAAATATTTTGGAAGTGTTTGAGAAAGATGGGTGTTAGCTCTTCTCTAAATGTTTGATAGAATTCAAATGTGAAGCCCTCCGGTGCTGAACTTTTCTTTGTTGGAAGATTTTTAATCACAGTTTCAATTTCATTACTTGTGATTGGTCTGTTCATATTTTCTACTTCTTCCTGGTTCAGTCTTGGAAGGTTATACCTTTCGAAGAATTTGTCCATTTCTTCCAGGTTGTCCATTTTATTGGCATAGAGTTGCTTGTAGTAGCCTCTTAGGATGCTTTCTACTTCTGCAGTGTCTATTGTAACTTCTGCTTTTTCATTTCTGAGTTTATTGATTTGAGTCCTCTCCCTCTTTTTCCCGATCAGTCTGGCTAATGGTTTATCAATTTGGTTTATCTTCTCAAAGAACCACCTTTTACTTTTATTGTTCTTTGCTATTGTTTTCTTTGTTTCTATTTCATTTATTTTTGCTCTTATCTTTATGATTTCTTTCCTGCTGCTAACTTTGGGTTTTGTTTGTTCTTCATTCTCTAGTTCCTTTAGGTGTAAAGTTAGATTGTTTATTTGAGAATTTTCTTGTTTCTTGAGGTAGGCTTGTATTTCTATAAACTTCCCTCTTAGAACTGCTTTTGCTGCATTCCATAGATTTTGGATCATCGTGTTTTCAGTGTCATTTGTCTCTCGGTATTTTTTGATTTCTTCTTTGATTTCTTCAGTGATCTCTTGGATATTTAGTAACGTATTGTTTAGCCTCCATGTGTTTTTGTTTTTATGTTTTTTTCCCTGTAATTTTTTCCCTATAAATTTCCCTGGCATTTCTAATCTCATAGCATTGTGGTCAGAACAGATGCTTGATATGATTTCAATTTTCTTAAAAATTTACTGAGGTTTGATTTGTGACCCAAGATGTGATCTACCCTGGAGAATGTTCCTTGCGCACTTGAGAAGAAAGTGTAATCTGCTGTATTGGGATGGAATGTCCTATAAATATCAATTAAATCTATCTGGTCAATTGTGTCATTTAAAGCTTGTGTTTCCTTATTAATTTTCTGTCCGGATGATCTGTCCATCGGTGTAAGTGAGGGGTTAAAGTTCCCCACTATTACTGTTACTGTTGATGTCCTCTTTTATAGCTATTAGCAAATGCCTTATGAACTGAGGTACTCCTCTGCTAGGTGTATATATATTTATAATTGTTATATCTTCTTCTTGGATTGATCCCTTGATCATTATGTAGTGTCATTCCTTGTCTCTTATAACATTCTTTATTTTAAAGTCTACTTTATCTGATATGAGTATTGCTACTCCAGCTTTCTTTTGATTTCCATTTGCATGGAATATCTTTTTCCATCCCATCACTTTCAGTTTGTCTGTGTCCCTAGGTCTGAAGGGGTCTCTTTTAGACAGCATATATATGAGTTTTGTTTTTTTATCCATTCAGTGAGCCTGTGTCTTTTGGTTGGAGCATTTAATCCATTCATGTTTAAGGTAATTATCGATGTGTATGTTCCTATCCCCATTTTCTTAATTGTTTTGGGTTTGTTTTTGTAGGTCCTTTTCTTCTCTTGTGTTTCCCACTTAGAGAAGTTCCTTCAGCATTTGTTATAGAGCTAGTTTGGTGGTACTGAATTCTCTTAGCTTTTGCTTATCTCTAAAGCTTTTGATTTCTCAAATCTGAGTGAGATCTGAGTGAGATCCTTGCTGGGTAGAGTAATCTTGGTTGTAGGTTCTTCCCTTTCATCACTTTAAATATGTCATACCACTCCCTTCTGGCTCTTAGAGTTTCTGCTGAGAATCAGCTGCTAACCTTATGGGAGTTCCCTTGTATGTTATTTGTCATTTTTCCCTTGCTGCTTTCAATAATTTTCCTTTGTCTCTAATTTTTGCCAATTTGATTATTATGCGTCTTGGTGTGTTTCTCCTTGGCTTTATCCTGTATACACTCTCTGCACCTCATGGACTCCTGTATACACTCTCTGCACCTCATGGACTTTCTCCTTGGCTTTATCCTGTATACACTCTCTGCACCTCATGGACTTGGGTGGCTATTTCCAAGTAAGTTTTCAACTATAATCTCTTCCAGTATTTTCTCAGGTTCCTTCTCCCTCTCTTCTCCTTCTGGGACCCCTATAATGTGAATGTTGTTGCGTTTAATGTTGTCCCAGAGATCTCTTAGGCTGTCTTCATTTCTTTTCATTCATTTTTCCTTATTCTGTTCTGCAGCAGTGAATTCCATCATTCTGTCTTCCAGGTCACTTATCTGTTCTTCTGCCTCAGTTATTCTGCTATTGCTTCCTTCTAGTGTTAAACATTTCTTGCATTTTTTCAATTTTTGCCTCCATTCTTTTTCCGAGGTCCTGGATCACCTTCACTATCATTATTCTGAATTCTTTTTCTGGAAGGTTGAGGATCTCCACTTCATTTAGTTGTTTTTCTGGGGTTTTATCTTGTTCCTTCATCTGGTACATAGCACCCTGCCTTTTCATCTTGTCTATCTTTCTGTGAATGTGGTTTTTGTTCCACAGGCTGCAGGACTGTAGTTCTTCTTGCCTCTGCTGTCTGCCCTCTGGTGGATGAGGCTATCTAAGAGGTTTGTACAAGTTTCCTGATGGGAGGGACTGGTGATGGGTAGAGCTGGTTGTTGCTATGGTGGGCAGAGCTCAGTAAAACTTTAATCCACTTGTCTGCTGATGGGTCGGGCTGGGTTCTCTCCCTTTTGGTTGTTTGGCCTGATGCAACCCAACCCTGGAGCCTACCGGGCTCTTTGTTGGGGCTAATGGCAGACTCCGGGAGGGCTCACGCCAAGGAGTGCTTCCCAGAACTTCTGCTGCCAGTGTCATTGTCCTCATGGTGAGACACAGCCACTCTCTGCCTCTGCAGGAGACCCTCTAACACTAGCAAGTAGGTCTGGTTCAGTCTCCTATGGTGTCTGTCACTGCTCCTTCCTCTGGATCCTGATGTGCACACTACTTTGTGTGTGCCCTCCAAGAGTAGAGCCTCTGTTTCCCCCAGTCTTGTCGAAGTCCTATAATCAAATCCCACTAACCTTCAAAGTCTGATTCTCTGGGAATTCTTCCTCCCGTTGCCAGACCCCCAGGTTGGGAAGCCTGATGTGGGTCTGAGAACCTTCACTCCAGTGGGTGGACTTCTGTGGTATAAGTGTTCTCCAGTTTGTGAGTCACCCACCTAGCAGTTGTGGGATTTGATTTTATTGTGATTGTGCCCCTCCTACCATCTCATTGTGGCTTCTCCCTTGTCTTTGGATGTGGGGTATCTGTTTTGGTGAGTTCCAGTATCTTCCTGTTGATGATTTTTCTGCAGTTAGTTGTGATTCTGGTACTCTTGAAGAGGGAGTGAGTGCACGTCCTTCTACTCCGCCATCTTCCCCCAGCAGTGTATGATTTTGTTTTTAAATTTCCAGTGTGGAGAAATGATATGTGGCATCCTCAGACTTGATTAGATTGCAAGTCAATGTTTAGTACTCAACTAAAATACTCTGTCCTGTAATCAGTGAGGACCACAACCCAAGTGATCAAAACCTCTTTAAATTTCTAGAGAATATGTTATCTATTTTTTCTTGTACATAGATTACATATCAAATTTGATTGCAGTTTTTGAAAATGTGTAGTGTCACTTCTATAAGATTGATCATTTCTTGACTATAAGAAATTTGGTACCAAAAGTTGCTGCTTCAGCCACACCCAACATTGTGTTTAAAATAAAGATACTCAATAAATATTTAATCAGTGATTCTGGGTTATGTACTGTGGTGACCTCAATGTATAGTAAATCAAACAGTAATCTTTTCAAAGTAGAAGTAGCCTGTTTGGTCAGAGTCATAGGAAACCTCTAATAGGGTGATAAAGCCACCACTCATTTACCCCAGTCAGAAAGCAATAATTATTTTGATGTGTAACCAGGAGGTTGTTATGTTTCTTCTCCCAAGGTAAGACCAACCCTTATATGGTTATCTGGAGTGAATGTGGATTCAAAGTTCACATCTGTTTCCTTTGAGTATAAAAGAGACAAACAGAACAAAACAAAACAAAAAGCAAAAAACTCAGCAAAGGGAAAACTGGGCCACACACAAAATCAGTGGCTTTGGAGGCCAGCATAACCTGTTATTTTTGTTTTTGTTTTGTTTTTAATTAGCACTCTCCTACTTGAATGGAAAAATAAGATTAAGTGAATTATTGATAATATCCACATTTGGGAGTAGATAACTGATCTGCATTCACTCAAGGCATTGCCTATTCTAAGTGGAAAACAGCACTTATTTAATTTAAATTTTTATTTAGTCTCTATTGCTTTTCTTTTTATTTTTCTGAAAGGAAATAAAATAATGCAGTAATACAACTTTGCTTTCCTTGTAAATGTGTGAGATTAACACCAGATGATGTGCTTCATCGGACTGGGCTTATCAAGATATCATGATAAGTCATGCAATTGGTAAGCCAGAGTTCATGAAATCTTTCATTCAATAATCAGTAATTTTGAAGTATTTATTCTGTGTCAGTCATGGGGTATGTGTTTTACATTGGTTATACTGTTTAGCAAACAAACAAACAAACATAATGTAACGATAGGAAAGTTCTCCAAAGTAAAGGATGCTAGAACATGGTAGTCAAAATTGTACTCATCCTTTTAACCCCAAAGTTTATCCTTATTGAGTTCCAGGTATTATAATTTTTTGTTCTTGTGCTATATTCAAGGAATATTAGATGGATTGAGTGTCTGCTCAGGCATACTTGGTAAATATTTCTTTCATGAAGAAACACATGAAAGAAGTAAATTTCAGGGATGTTACAGTATATTAAAATTATAAATACAATTAAGTAAGAATTTCTACTGTAAAGAAACACTAGTCTATTGCTGCAATTCTCATGTAATCAGGCATGTACTATCATAGAGATTAGCATAAAGATTGAGGGAACCCAGAAGAGATAACCATTAAGTAAGCTTAGAGGTAGTGAGATACAGTTATGAAGAAAAGTTGATACATGAATTGGTCCTTAAAGATGAATAAGAGTTCACCAAATGGAAACTAGGTTATGATATTCTCAGCATATGAATTAGAATGTGCAAAGACATTGAGGTAAGACAGAGTTCAGCACACACAGGGACCAGTCAATATTCCTGTGTAAATAGACAATATGATCAATACATATCTGAGACTGTCAAGAAATATAATTGAAAAAATATGCTATGAAAGTTTGTTTTTTGCAGCAGTGTACAGTACCTGGCATGTAACAGGTGGTTAATAAATAATTTGTAAATTAATCTACTATATTTTCATGTAATGCAACCCAGTAGAGAGTTTAATTAAAGCTCTGAATCCTGCAAAGATCACACTAGTTCCTGAATAACAGGAAAAGACAAGCACAATAGGAAAAGAAAAGACAAGAGGAAGCCCTGGGGCTTCTCTGGTGGCGCAGTGGTTGAGAGTCCACCTGCCGATGCAGGGGACGCGGGTTCGTGCCCTGGTCTGGGAGGATCCCACATGCCATGGAGTGGCTGGGCCCGTGAGCCATGGCCGCTGAGCCTGTGCATCCAGAGCCTGTGCTCCACAACAGTGAGAGGCCCGCGTATCGCAAAAAAAAAAAAAAAAAAAAGAGAAAGCCCTGGGAGTGAGTATGGGAACAAGGTACTAAACCCAAGAAGTATGTCATAGGCCAAACCATGAGGATTGTCTTTTATTTAGGGGAAGGAGAATGGTGAAATCACACACAGTCCAGAGTGCTATTTTCAAAGGATAAAATTAGCAGGAGGTCCGTGTCTGAAGCAGATATATACTGATTTCTAACTATACTACAAAGCTACAGTAATCAAAATGGTATGGTGCTGGCACAGAAACAGACACATAGATCAATGGTACAGAACAGAAAGCCCAGAAATAAATCACACACTTATGGTCAATTAATCTACAACAAAGGAGGCAAGAATATACAATGAGGAAAACACAGTCTCTTCAGTAAGTGGTACTGGAAAACTGAGCAGCTACATGTAAAAGAATTAAATTAGAACATTCTCCCACACCATATACAAAAATAAACTCAAAGTGGATTGAAGATCTAAATGTAAGACCAGAAACCATAAAACTCCTAGAAGAAAACATAGGCAGAACACTTTTTGACATAAATCATAACAATTATTTTGGATCTGTCTCCTAAGGTAAAGGAAATAAAACAAAAATAAACAAATGGAACCTAAGTAAACTTAAAAGCTTTGGCACAGCAAAGGAAACCACTGACAAAATGAAAAGAAAACCTACAGAATGGGAGAAAATATTTGTGAATGATATGACCGATAAGAGGTTAATATCTAAATATATTTTTAAATATATTCACATATATAACATAAACAGCTCATATAATTCAATATCAAAAAGACAAACAACTTGATTAAAAAATGGGTAGAAGACCTGAATAGACATTTTTCTAAAGAAGACATACAGATGACTAACAGGCATAGGAAAAGATGCTCATCATTAATCTTCAGAGAAACACAAATTGAAACAACAATGAGATATCACCTCTCACCTGTCAGAATTACTATTATCAATAAGACCACAAATAACAGATGTGGATCTGGAGACAAAGGAACCCTGTTGGTGGGAATGTAAATTTGTGCAGCCACTGTGGAAAACAGTGTGGAGGTTCCTAGAAAACTAAAAATAGAACTACCATATGATTCAGAAATTCCACTTCTGGGTATATATTGGAATACAATGAACACATTAATTGGAAAAGGTACATGCACCCCAATGTTCATAGCAGCATTATTTACAGTAGCCTAGATATGGAAGCAACCTAAGTGTCCATCAACAGATGAATGGATAAAGATGTGACATGTGTATATATATACACACTGTACTACCATAAAAAAATGAAATTTTGCCATTGGCAAGAACATGGATGGAGGGAATTATGCTTAGTGAAACAAGTCAGGCAGAGAAAGACAAATACTGTATGTTAACACATATATGGAATCTAAAAAACAGATGAAGGAATGAATATAACAAAACAGAAACTGACTCACAGATATAGAGAGCAAACTAGTGGTTATCAATGGGGAAAGGGAAGGGAGGAGGAGCAAGATGGGGTAGGGGATTAAGAGGTACAAACTACTATGTATAAAATATATAAACTACAAGAATATGTTATACACCCCAGGGAATACAGACACTATTTCATAACTTTAAATGGAGTATAAGCTAAAAAATTTTGCATCATTATGTTTTATACCTGAAACTAATATAATCTGTAAATCAACTATACCTCAGTAAAAAAAAAACTGATGATTATTAAAACCAAATGTATCCCCAAGTGTGTGCAAATAAAACCAAGGACTTCAGAGAAATCACAAATATTCATTGAGTGATTTTACAAATAATTTATTTTTTTACTTAGTGCTGCTTCTAGTTAAGTAAGAGCTAAATTGGAAAATTTGCTTTGTCTTTCTATTTGGCTTTCTCTTTATAATTAAAATTTGATTTTGAAAATCACTGCCTCTGGTTGCTCTCACTTGATAGCAATTATAAACATCAGCAGTCGTCACACTGCAAAGATGTCCTGCCTCCTGCAGAGAGTTTTTCCCATATTTTAGAAGATCAAACATTTCCACATCAGTCCTTGCAATCATGCTCATTTGAGTCCTCATTTTCTCTCAATGTTTGAGGAATTCCATTAATAATATACAAGGTAGTGTAGAATATGGAACTGAGTTGGGCTCAGGGGTTAAAACACACAATAATTGATCTTTTGTTTTTTCCTGTTGTTGGATTTTTTTCCTGAAACTCCTAGATATCAAGGCATGGAAGCTAGATGTCCTGATAAGCATATGTACTTTAGACCATATGGTAAGCAAAGACTTCAGAGTGTCTCTACTCACTATTCCTTCCCTGAGACACCTAGTAAACACTGCAAACCCTTGCCATGCCAAGTACTGCACTGGACATTCAGGATACAGATGAAAGACACAGCCCTGTCCTTAAGGAACTAATGGGCTGATGAGAAACAAGTTCCATTAGTGAATGACAGGAACTGTGAAAGAAGTAGAAGCACAGAAGATGGACAATTACATACCTGAGGGCCTCTGACCCTCTTAACAATTACTGAATAATATCAAATCAACAGAAATCTGCACCTAGAGATTTCTTCACGTGAAAAGGCAATTCTTTCCGACCATTAATTCAGGAGGGAAAAGAAAGATTTACTTCAGTTGCTAAATGGTAAGATAGAACAGATACATTACATGTATTAATATATTATGAATATACATATATATTTATATTAATATAACAATTTATTTCTTCATTCTGACTTTGGTCCCGTATAAAAGAAGGTCAGGGCACTCTTCCCATTTACCCACTGTTAAAAGTTTTCAAAAGTGACCTGCCGAAAGGTACGCTATTGAATGGAACGGCTCAGTTGTTTAGAATTTATAAATGTATTGAAATAAACTTCAAGCTTTTGTTGTAACAAACTACAGATATAGAAACTTAGAATTGTAAAGAGTAGAAATGTGGCACTCAGAGAGCTTTTTCAGATTATCTGAGGCAATTTTTAAAAATTATTTTAAAGAAGTGGAAACTACTCATAACAGCACTGATAAGGGGCCCAAGAACTTGAGAAACAGAATAGGCTTAGATCCAGTCTTGGGGTGCATGGCAGGGATGAGAGTATTCTCCCCCACATTTGCTATTTTCTTTCAAGTGGAAGGGCTCCATTAGCATAAAACATCTGTCCCCTCTTTGACTCCTCACCTTCCTTCCTTGGGAGATGGATTGCTTGTCTGCTTGGTGCACGCAGAAGTGAGAACAAGGCATATATAGAAAAGATGTCCTTCTTTTTCTCTGGAGCTGGCCTGCCTGTGTAGAGCATGAGTGTTGACAGCCCTTGGCTGTGCAGTGAATTCGTTAGAGACCCCAGCCACTGTGGAAATGGACTTCACAGCTCCATTGTTGCCTGGATGGGAATGGGAAGTCTGTATCCAAAGTTAAGCATCAGGTAGCCCATTTCACCAATGCTGGCTTTATCAGTAATAACAGTAATATTTTGATCTCTGAACAGGGGTGTGCTGGTAAATGTCCTACAACTAACTATACAAGGGAAACAAACAAACAAACAAAAAACCCAGATCTGTAGCATCTGCAAAGTTCTGTGCTATACATAACCACACCTGGGCTTATTTCAACCTACTACACTAAACATAGTTGAAGAAGGAATTGGGAAGACATGGATATAATCGACTCGTAAACCTGCACAAGATGGATTCTGCTCAGAACTCTCTACTATTAACTTTATTATTTTACCTTATTTCTCAGTGGGTTCAGACCCTGGTTATACAAGAAGCATCTATTTAACAACCACCCTCAAACACCAATTTTCAGGTTTCCTGATTTCCAGTTGAATGTGTTTCATACTACATCACCATGTCATTTGTAAACTAGAGTTTCACTACTCATTACATAACCAAATACATGTGCAATTTATATATATATATATATATGTATATAAATGTGTGTGTACTGAGCATATTTATATATGTATGTATGTAGTGTGAGGGTTATAGTAGTGTTTGTACAGGTATATACATTATCAAAACTTATGGAAAATTTAAAATAAGTGAATTTGATTTTATGTAAATTTTACCTCAATAAAGTTAATTTTTAAAAAGTCAACTTATTCACTTGTAAAAAATATAATAAAAATATTAGTAGTAGTTTATATCAGACACAGAAAACCGATGAGATGATAGTAGTGAATTGTTTTACTTACAAATCTTCACCCTTGCTAATTCCATATTTTTGCTCTGTGATTTGCTGTTCCTTCACTGATGTCAAGTACCTATTCAAATTTAAAATAAAGAAAATAAATGAAAAAAATCATAGTACATTGCCATAAAATTGCTATCAAAACATAAACCAAACAGCCAAATTTTCTCCTATCTATAAGCAGCAATCTTCTTTGAGCTATAACCTACTCCTCTGATTCCTGAACTGGTATGTTTTAATGGGACAAAATTATACGCAGCTTGTCCTTAGCAGCAAATGTTAAACAGATGAAAGTTGCATGAAGCTTATAATTAAGATATTACTTTGACATTGAATGCTCTTAGTGGACTGGATATCAATTAACTTCTTGAACTTCTGGCACTTTAATTGATCATCTCACTTTGTTATTTTAAATAGGAGTTTTAAAATACTTTTCCCCAGAGTTATAGCTTCTGTTTATCTTTTTCCCTTGGGCTACAGTGTGAAATTAATATATTTCCATTGCTCAAATTATAGAAATTATATGCATTTGGCTTCTAAATACACACACGGACACATACACACACTCACACATTTCAGGTTTTCAGCCTAACACATGGTATGTTATAAGATACTTTTATATAATTTAACATATTGATATAGACCTATCTATCACTGAATATTATCACCTGATATTAAATTATATTTTAATGACATAAATGTAAGCTCCAGAAATAAACACATAATAGACACATTTATTCAGACACAGGCACATGTGATTTAAGAAAGTAATATAAGTGATATTTTCAGCATCTACATGCAAAAGGATGTGACTAGTTTCTTAATTGCCCTATAAGGGGCTATGCATTCCTACCAGCAGGGGAGCCATCGCTGAAAACATTTTTGAAGCTGTTTTGAAAATTGTCTTTGGTGCTAACCCTTCCCTGTACTAACCAGTGTTGACTCTTGGCAAAGTCTTGGTCATTGACTTAATATCTCGAAACTGCCAAAGGCATATGGAACCAAGACTAATGAAGATAGCTGGTGGAGAAGGTGAAGACACAGCTTGGAATCAATAACTCAGTGTGACCATGACATAATGAGGCTGTATTTTTCTCTGTATCTTCTAACCTATATCTTAAGCCAGACCAGACTCAAATGCAGAGTTCACAACATGCTTTGAACAAATGCGTATGAAATCTATTCTTAATTGCTTACTTGAGCTACACAAAATAATATATAAATATTGGCAGCACATTCATTCTTCTTATTTTATTCCTATCCTGGAAAGTCCCTATTTGACACCAATGGAATGTGATAATTCCCTCATCTTGGAAAAATGTGGTCTAAACTTCCTATAATACTTTCATGGAATTGCAGGTTTAAGACTTCAACTTATCTGTGAAGTGGGCACATAACTCTTAGGTCACGAGTGTTTTGTGAGGATTAAACAATAATGCATGTATAGTCTATTACGGCATCTGGGCAAAATAGATGTACAAGAAATGTTAATTATCTTTTTCTCACTCTTTGCTTCTCTTCCCAACTAATAAAATATTCAGGATATTCTAACTTGTTAAATTATGCTGTTAATCCAGCAAATCATAAATGCTATAAAATCCACCCCACACCCCCCAAAAAATATGCAGCCAACTTCAACCCAGCAAAGCAGAAATGCCATGAGTTTTAGGGATATTCATATACCACACATGTCACTCTTTTGTTCCAGTACAGGAAACTCTTTGGTCTTGTGTGATGAATTCCAACAAAACATCTCAACTTGAAGCAAAACATCTTTTTTATTGAAGTACAATTGACATAAAACATTATATTAGTTTCAGATGTACAATGTAGTGATTCGACATTGGTGTACATTTCCAAATGACCACCACATAAGTCTAGCTGCCACCTGTCACCATACATGGTTAGTACAATATTATTGACTACATTTCCATGCTGTACTTGACATTTCCATGACTTTTTTATTTTATAACTGCAAGTTTGTACTTCTTGATCCCTTTCACCCATTCCCTCCCCCAACAACCTCACTCCTCTCTGGCAACTACCAATCTGTTCTCTGTATCTGTGAGTCTGGGTTTTGTCTTGCTTTGTTTGTTTTGTTTTTTAGATTGCACATGTAAGTGAGACAGAGAAAGACAAACATGGCATGATTTCACCTTATGCAGCAAACGATTTTTGTCACATTTTCATCATTTGGCAATTTCTATAGGTGATGATAAAGCACTGAAGAGGATGGGGCATTTTAGACAAACACATTTACACAGACATATTTTGGATTGATTGGTTGCAAGGAGATAGTATCTGTTTTCTTTTTTCTTTTCTAATTTTGGAAAAAACAAAAAACATTGGAACGGAAATATATGCAAAAGCTTTTCAAATAGTATCTATTTTGGGCTCCCAGAGAGCTTAGCTGTAAAGGAAGGTGCTGAAATGTTGATGATGCCGAGTTTGAAATGAACATGTGCCTGAGCCAAGGTTACAGCCCTGAGGAGCCCCCTGCTTCAGCAGTCCCCCACGTAGAGGCAACGTGGGTTCACTCCACACTGTGAAATGGCTACACACTGTGAACACAAAAGTGGAATGACAGCATTTGGATGAACCTGCCAGTCTAATCTGCATTTTCTCACACAGGACCCATAATAGCCGTGGAAAAATTCTCCAATCAGACTATTCTACAGATAACAGATGACACCCCTCCTCTGGAGATGCAGATCTCTTGAATGAATCATTTAATTATATAGTGTTCCTTTCTTCTTTTCTTTTTAAGTGGGAGGTGTGGTTTTGAGTTGTCTTTTGAAGAAAGTGGACTTGAACCTGTCATTAACTAGAAAACATTCAGAGAATTCCTCGGCAAATGCAATGGTTTTACACTATGATTTGAATTTTCAGGGAGAGCTTAGAATGGCCTCATTAGGCTCCTGCAAAGGAGACCTCTCCCATTTATTTTTAATTTTGTATCCTTGTTCCTGGGTGTGATAGGAGTGCCTGTTGTGTCCAGCTGCCACATCTCTCCTACCTTTTTGGTGGAAAAGTCTATCCCATTATCTTAGTTGACATTGTACATTATGGTTCCTAGAATTATTTCTGAGACAGTTGAAAAGTTTGCTGGGGGTGAAATGTGGGAGGGAGAGATGGGTTAAGAGCCAACTGCAGCAAAATTCCTCAGAGATAATATAGTGGTGTCTTAGCAAAACTCTTGATGAACAAAGAGTGTCTTCAGGCTAAGAGCCAGATGGTCTGGGCTTAAGGTAAGGAAAACTTAATTGCTTTGCATAAAAACATAGGTTTTCTATAGGCAGAACAGGAGGGAAGAGGGTAAAGATTCTCAGAAATAAAGAGATGCAAAAATTTGTGATAGAAAGAAATGACCACGTTTAAGATAAGAGGCAGGGGCTCTGGAAGATAAGTCATCCAAGAGATAGATCTTTGGGCTGACTTTAAAGCTACTTAATAATTATTACAACAATGTTCATTGAAGCACTATTTACAATAGCCAGGACAAGGAAGCAACTTAAGTGTCCATCAACAGATGAATGGATAAAGAAGATGTGGCACATATATACAATGCAATATTAGCCATAAAAAGAAATGAAATTGATTTATTGGTAGCGAGGTGGATGGACCTAGAGACTGTCATACAGAGTGAAGTTAGAGAAAAACTATTTTAAAAAAAAATTATTTTTCTCAGAAAAAGAAAAATAAATACTGTATGCTAACACATATATATGGAATCTAAAAAAAAAAAAAGGTTCTGATGAACCTAGGAGCAGGACAGGAATAAAGATACAGACGTAGAGAATGGACTTGAGGATACAGGGAGGGGGAAGGGTAAGCTGGGATGAAGTGAGAGAGTAGCATTCACATATATACACTACCAAATGTAAATAGATAGCTAGTGGGAAGCAGTTGCATAGCACAGGGAGATTCAGCTTTGTCCTTTGTGACCATCTATAGGGGTGAGATAGGGAGGGTGGGAGGGAGAAGCAAGAGGGAGGGGATGTGGGGATATATGTATATGTATAGCTGATTCACTTTGTTATACAGCAGAAGCTAACACAACATTGTAAAGCAATTATACTCCAATAAAGATGTTTAAAACAGTAATTATTACAAATTACTTGTTCATTGGCTCTTTACTATTTCTTTGTTGGCATGAACCTCCAAATTCAGTTAATTTCTGCTTGGAAAAATGACCATGTCAGAGCAGTGCCTTGAGGAAATAAAGGCCAAGGGTTTTTGTTTATTTGTTTGTTTGTTTTATTCTCATTATTATTTGGTACAGAAAAGGGAACAACTAAATGAAACAAGATAGGAGATTTGAGTGGAAACAGAACATTAGATTAATAAGGGATTATGAGAAATGCAACCTCCTGGAAGAATGTCCCAAAACACTGGGAAGTGGACAAATAACCCAGGTTGTCCATAATTTGTATATGAACATTTAATTCATTTTTATTTAGATGTCATCATTCAGCATAAACCCAAAGTCTTAAAGGCTTGGGGATTACTTGGATAGCAATCTCAATATTTTCACTCTAGATTTTTAGAGATATTTTGTTTAGTTAGCTATAAGTCATTTCTTTGCATGTAGACATGGATCTTCAGAATCTACACATAAAATCTAAACTCCTAAGGATTGTATATGTGACTTGTGGGCCCAAACTACTTCCCACCCACATTTCTTGCCTTTCCCTATAAGACTTTTCAACAAACCTGTTTGCAGAAGAAAAATTTTCCCAAATTTAACCTGGAATAGAAACGATTTACAGGAGTGGGTCATGACACCTTCTCTCTAGAAGAGAAAGAACACATGCTGGAGAAGAGAAATAATCTTCTAGAGTGGTAGAGTTCATAGAACCCTCCTTCTCAGGAGCAATTTGTATTCCTGGCAAAATGCTAAGTGATATTCTGCTGAACTCAAACAGGATTAATTCTTATTCTGGGAACTTCACCCTCCCAGTTGAAGGTCAGCTAATTGTCAAAGAATCCAATGGCCTTTAAGGAGATTTTCTTTTCTTTCTGTATCTAACATGATTATCTGTAATTAATAGATAATCCAACAAGTTTACTTATTCTTTCTCTTGTTCTACAAAATACCTACTAAGAGTAAACCCTTGAATTGGCCCATTCGGCCTTTTATAAAAGTATCTCATGCAAGACTGTAATAAAACTTTGACTCATACTTACAACCACGCTGTCTGAAGTTTTCTTTAATACACATGGTAAAATATTTTGGCTGCTTCAAAGCAGCCAAATACAAATTTGAGACCTACATAGTACAGGCAGCCTGGAGGCTAGAATTACATGAAATAAAAACAAACAAATCAAATCAAATATTTATTTGTGATTTGAGTAAATACATATATCTTAGAATTCCCTGTTGGAGTGTACTATAGATCTGTACCGTCTTATAGGTTAGCTATTGGGAACAGTGGCTATTGAGGATTTGAAATGTTACTTGTTCAATTGAGATTTTCTGTAAGGGTAAAATACACATCTGATTTTTAATACTCTATTTAAAAACAGTATGCAAAATATCTAATAATATTTACATTGATTACATGTAGAATACTATATTGGATAAAATTATATATATTAGTAAAATTAATTTTACCTGGCTTCCTTTTTTTTTTTTTTTATGTGACTTTAACTATGCACATGTAGCTTGTATTTGCAACACACACTGTATTTACATTGGTTGGCACTATTATAGATAATGAGAGAAATTTTTATTGGTTTTTTTTTCTTTTTTCTTTTTTTAATTTTGTTCATTTGGTTGTTCAGTATGATTTCTAAGAGGGCTAGCTGTAAAAATTATGGAAAGAATTTTGACTTAACTTGGTATGGGATAATAATGAATGAAGCCCTCCATCTGATTGCAGACTAAAAAAGTAAATAGATCCTAGATTAAAGCACAACAGTAATTCTGTGTTTCCTTTTGTTTAACAAATATTTACTAAATTTCAAATATACACTGAGCATGGTACTATATCCTGGGGTTGCAGTGATAAACAAAGCAGGTGTTTTTCTTTTCCTCTCCTTTTTGCAGAGTAAGTGGGTATCAGCCATCACACCTGTAACTACAAGCATGGGGAATATCATAAAAAGGATTTTAAGTGGTGCTACTCGTAAATAACCAATAACCATTGATGAATAACCATTACTAACCTGGAGAGTTTTGAAGTGGACTCTGATTTAATATTTTTAAACCTGATACCTGAATGATCAATATATATTAGCTAAGTAAAGAGGGATCTTCGGTCAGGAAACTCTTCATTTAGGGCCATTCCTAGAGACGAATTCTGCCAAGAGCCATCAGGTGCTGAGGGATGACTGTCCTGGTCCTAAAGGGAAAATCTGAGCAGCACAACACAGTGTTCACTACAGAATTTGTTAGGTTTGAGTTGCTCCAAAATATCCAACTGTGGCTGCTTATTGTATCCAGAAGTAGATTAACTGTAAACTAATGAATCTCAGGCTTCAGGAGCTTTCTCTGGCAGGGGTCCCTACTAAGGCTCTGGGAAGGACACTGGCAGTGAGTTGGTAGGATCCTATACGTTTGTGAGTTTGCAAAAGTAGATATTTTAACCACTATTTCTTCCCTCTACATCTCTAACTTTCCTCTGAATTCATTGGCAAGTTCACAGGTATTTAGGGATCTGGCCATGGGGAAGATAAAGTAGGGATTCATCACGTTTCATAAACATAAACTTAGAAGGTTATATTTTTAAAATTTAGACTCACTTTCAAGACTAGTTACTGTTAGCTATTCCAGCATGGGAAGGTCTTTCAGGAATAAGACTGGTGTACATTATGACACAAAAGTGCAGGGGTCATACAATGACATAAACATGTCCTTTGAAGCCTAGTGTCAGAAGCATGTGAATAATGGAGGAGCAATAAAGTTTAACATGTAAGGAACAAACATCTAATCTCTAGAAAATTATTCTAATCATTTGATGTACTGAATTGTAAACAGAAGAATCAGTTCTCATCAACACCTACTTAAAACAGAAGGTCTCTCCTGTCAAGGATATACTTGAGGTGGAAATGGTTCAGAAGAGAGGATTGTTCTGAAGAACATATGGGTGTTCTATGTGTCCATCAAGGATCTCACCTAAGGGAAATGGAGGTTATAAGGAAAACTTCCAGAGAGCTTGACACAGGTTCTCAGGAGTTGGCAGAACATGGAGTAGCCCTTTGGTTCTGGCTAAGAAAGTCTGTGAGCAAAAGCTCAGGAGTTGTCCTTTTCTGATATCAGAGCAAAAAGTAGAATGATGCAATCAATATATACTTCCCCTATGTGCTGTCAGCATAAAGAGCTAGAAAAGAAGTATTGATCAAATCAAGGACACTGAAGTTGAGGTCCTAAGCAGAGAATCTCTCAGAAATCCACAAAAGTACTCAATGAAAGAACCATCAAAATGACATCCAATACCATAGGGGCACTGATGCTGGCTCACAACACTGCCAGCCATTTCCCTCAAATTACCTCTTCTGCTGAAACTATCAGGGATAGCAGTTGAATAATATGGGGTGGAAGAAAAAGAAAGAAGCCAACTTTCACCCACTGCCCACTGCAAATTCCCAAGGTTAAATCAGATCTAGGGCTTTAAATTGGCTAAGAGTTTTGAATGTTTATTATTGCATTAGCCTAAACCAGAGTTATTTGATGATTCAACCAGAGCAGATTTTTAACGTCAAAAAAGCGTAGAAGGGTGGGAAGCATCAGCAAAGTTGTGGAATAATTCTAAAATTTCAAACAGAAATAGAGAAAGTGCCATCCCAGAGAGTGGAATTGAGGGGACAGTGGAAGAAAGAATAAAGCTAGTTATTATATACCTTCTCAAGCCCAGTTTGACAATAAAACAAGTTACACATATTTGAGTTCATTCAGATTGTAATTTTTCATTTTTGTGTATTGAAAAATTAGTTCAATGTTGGATATATACTGGTCACAGAATACATTTTTAATAAATAAATGCTTCGTGTGTGTGTGTGTACGTTATGTAATGTAGTATTTGGGGGAGAGAGGTACTGAAAAGAAGTATCCTGTCTGACTTTGGAACTGGCTAAAGACATGACCTTACCAGTTGGGAAGTTGGGAAGGTAATTTTTCACAGCTATAGGCACCGATGAAGTGCTAAACCCAGTAGGGTTCAGAGGTCTAAGAGGATGAATTTCTTATACTTTATCAGCATTCATGAGTGGATATTTAACTACCAAGCTAATGACAAAAGGTTTACATCATCGGAATTAATGAGGAATTAAAACACTTGACTGAATCAAGGGAAATTTTTCAAAGTTATCTGCCATAGGCTATTGATCTCTCAGCAGTTCATTAAACACCTGAAGCAAACATTGCCCTGAGCTGGAAGGGCAATGGGTGGGAGCACAAGAGATTTACAGATGGAACAGGGATGTGATCCATCAGTATCTTCTTTGTCTCTCCTTGTCCACCCCCACTCTTATCCCAGATCTCTTTGTTGATGTGTTGACCTTCTTAGAAGGTCTCCTGTGATTAATGAAGTCAGATAAATATAAGAATGTCCAACACAGAGGTTTAGAAATCATGTAACCTGATGGTCCTTTTTCCTAAAGCTGTATTTGACCAGAGCAAATCCTGACTAAGGAATCAAACTGTGCTTTCCATAAACCAGATATTTACTATTTTTACTACTTTTCTAGTTTGACTTCCACACTCCCCCCTCTTTAAATTCCAGAGTAAATCATGCCTCATGTGGAAAATCCCTCACAGGCACCCTGTCTCATAGCCATATATTAACTGTTGCTAATTGCATAATATAGGAGCTTCTTTAAAATATGTGGAAATATAGAAGGAAAGGGAAAGTGATACTTAAGCAGGAATAGAAGCTGAGTGTTATCTTGAAAGTTGATTTAAAAAATCAAAGTCATTTAATAATTTTTCAAGTATAGAAGAACCAACAGATATCAAATCTCCTAATGAAATAATAGTAGATAACTAGTGCATGGAAGATCAATAGATAGATCCATAGATAGATATATAGTTAAATTTATACTTATACTTTAATGAATGTATTTAAATTAATTTTATTCCTTTCTCCTGGATCATTGACCAGTTTAACATATATTTATTAGCCACCTATATTGTTAGGAAGTGTGTTACATAATTAAGGAGAGAAGACAAGTAGGAGGTAGCCATGACTTGAGGGATCACAGTCTTTAAGAGACAACAAGTGAACAGAGAATCATAAGACAGGTAAACTGAGCTCTGATAGAGGCACTCTGCTTTCCAGGAATCTCAGCAAAAGGGTCGCCAGTGTTGGAGGGTGTTATGGACTGAATTGTGTCACCCTCCCCAAATCCATATGTTGAAATCCTAATTCTCAGGGCCTCAGAATGTGACTGTGTTTGAGATAGGGTCTTTTAAGAGGTAATTAAGGTAAAACGGGGTCATTAGGGTGGCTCTAATCCAGTACAATTTAGAGGAGATTAGGACACACACACAGAGGGAAGACCAGGTAAGGACACAGGGAGAAGAGGCCATCTAGAGCCCAAGAAAAGAAGCCTCAGAAGAGACCAAACCTACTGATACCTTATTTTTTTACTTTTAGCTTACAGGACTGTGAGACAGTAAGTTTCTGTTGCTTAAGCCACCCAGTCTGTGTTAATTTGTTACAGCAGCCCTAGCAAACCAATACAGAGGGCAAGTGTCTGTGAAGGGTATCCTAACTTTATCAGGTTCTGACATTATCAGTGGAGGCAGATTTAGGGGAAATGATAGTGTCTGTCTCCAAACAGAGAGAACAATACATGCAAAATTCAGGCAATGAGAGAGAGCAGGGAACATTAAAAGACTCAAAGTGTGAAATGCAAATCAAAACCACAATGAGGTATCACTTCACACGAGTCAGAATGGTTGTCATCGAAAAGTCTACAAGTAATAAATGCTGGCGAGGGTATGGAGAAAAGGGAACCCTCCTACACTGTCAGTGGGAATATAAACTAGTGAAGTCACTATGGAGAACAGTGTGGAGTTTCCTTAAAAAATTAAAAATAGAACTGCCATATGACTCAGCAATCCCACTCTTGGGCATATATTCAGAAAAGACAAAAACTCTACTTGAAAAGATACATGCACCCCAGTGTTCATAGCAGCACTATTTACAATAGCCAATACATGAAAGCAACCCAAATATCCATTGACAGATGAATGGATAAAAAAGATGTGAGATATACATAGATAGATAGATAGATAGATAGATAGATAGATAGATAGATAGATAGACAGATAGATAGATAGATAGATAGATATAATGGAATATTACTCAGCCATAAAAAAATGAAATAATTCCATTTACAGCAACATGGATGGACCTAGAGATTATCATACTAAGTGAAGTAAGACAGAGAAAGGCAAATGTCACATGATATCACATATGTGGAATCTAAAAAATGATACAAATGAACTTATTTACAAAACATAAGAAATAGGCTCACAGCCATAGAAAACAAATTTATGGTTACCAAAGGGAGAAGGGCAGAGAGGGAGAGGTAAATTAGGAGTCTGGGATTAACAGATACACACTACTATATATAAGATAAACAACAAGGACCTACTGTATAGCACAGGGAACTATATTCAATATCTTGTAATAACCTATTCTGGAAAAGATTCTGAAAAAGAATATATATATATACACATATATATCTGAATTACTTTACTGTACACCCGAAACTAAAACAACATTGTAAATCAACTACACTTCGATAAAACAAAGCAAAACAAAACCCTAATTGTATCTGACTAGAGGACAAAATGGGAATATGCATGGCAAGTTGAATCTGGGCTCTCAGCAGGGTTCAGATCTCAGAGGGTAGCAAGTGGCTGGTTAACAGGAGCCACTGACTTCCTAGCAAGAAAATAAAAAGAGTCCTACAGTGTTGAGGATGATACATTGGCAAAGTTGAATTTCACACTCTGCTTCATCTTTGGACATTTTGAACATTCTCTGCTTTGTGACTATTTGCTAACCTCACCTGTAATGGGGAAAGCCATATGATAGAACCCACAAAAAAGCCACCTTTACAAAAGGACATTAATTTATTGGCAGAGATTCTGAGGGGTGCTAGAATGGACTGATCACAACAGATGGAGACAGGTTGCTTGAGAAAGTGAACAGCTTCATGTCTGTGTTTCTTTTTCATGATTTCAAATTTATAACAAAATTAATACAACTTATCACCAGAGATTGACGATATTTCAAAAGCAATGAGTAACCACAGGCGTGAAGCATTTTACTATATATCTGAACACAGTCATTAGTTAAAACAAGAAATGTCCTTTAAACTATGAGATGGATGACTGGATAAGTGAATAGAATTCAGCCGCTGGCTAATATTATTTGATAATACAACTGAGATTATGTTTTATAAAGCAAGATTTGACCATATTAAGGAAGAAGCCCAAGTCATACTATATTGAAAGAAGAAGCCTTGAATAATGGTTAAATGCATTGATTACGGAACCACAGGCTCTCAGTTCAAATCCTACCTCTACCACGTATTAGCTGTTTAATCTCAGGAAAGTAACACAGCCACTCTGTGCTTCATTTTTCTCATATTAAAGTCATTTTAAGAATGATGACAGCATGCATTATGGGATGTGCCCACTGCTATAATAAATGTTTTATATATACATATATGTATTATCTTCTTTAATCCTCGGAACAACCTGTAAATATAAGCATTATCATTAACCCCATTTTATTCATCAAGAAACTGGGACAGAGAGTGGTTAATTAACCAGCCCAAAGTCACACAGCTAGTAGTGACAAAGATGAGATGTGAACCCAGATGATCTCTCTCCAGGGTCTATGCTTTCTTTATAATCTACTAGTTCCATAAGATTATTAGAACTATTATTGTTATTATTATAAATACTTACTATAGGCACACACTCTCCATTCAATTAACTTACTCCATACCTAGGTGTTTTTGCACATATCTGATCTCATCTTATCCTGAGCCTTAAGCAGATTGTCTCGAACTAGACCTCGGTTCCCGTCTTCCTATCCAGCACTCTGGCTGGCACCTTCCTCCCGAAGGGTCTCAGTTCTCCAGAATTGCCTTCAGTTTTATGCTCACTGGTACCTGGATTTCGCTGTTGGATCAATGCTTCCTTGCTCAGTTCTTTGGTTTTGGTTCCAGGATATCTTCAACTTTTTCATTCTCTTCCCTTAAAGCTCCTTCACATCGGACCCATTTCACCCTCAACTCTGGGCCTGCTTCTTGCTCACTGGCACCAACTGACTTCTCCAACAACAAATGACTTTCTTCCCCCTCCTCTCTTGATGTAAAACTTCATGTTTTCCAACAAAATAAGGGAGTCCAGAATGTATAAATTCAGGTGGAATGTAGTTTGTGAGAGCCTGAGCTTTGGAGAAGGAAACCTTCAATTTGAACTTGACCCTATCATTTGTTAATCGTGTGACCTCAGATGAAGTTCTTGATGTCCCTGAAACCAGGTAACTTTTCGTACCATGTAGATGACATCAGCCCCGCCCTCAGAGAGTTGCCTTAAGGATTAAAAGAGGCAACATGTGCAAATGCCTGGGTGCAGGTCACAGTACTCAGTAAGTCCTCAGTAAAGTGATATGTTTATTATTTTTAATTTTGCTTAAGGTAATGTAATTTACATTGCCAGAACTATTAGATACACAAGCAACAAATGACAAGGCACATGGGATCATAAATTTTCCCCGCTTAAAACCTGCAAAATCTTCTAATTACCTCCTAAATGAGTTTCCTAAGTTGATATCTGCTTCTCTCTTTTACCTCATAGCCATCTATCCTGCCATGCTTTATATTCCAATAACAACAAATTATATTCTTCCTCAAAAATCACCATATGTCTTTGCATTTACAGAGTGCGTTCCTTAATACTAAGAATCTCCATTCATTCATTTCCCAACCTGGAAATGTCCTACTAAACCTTAAGAATCCAACTCAAGTAAAGATCCCTCTTCTACCCTGTTTGAGAAACCAGGCTCACAATCTCCAACTGAAGCTGAACCAATGTTCCTCTCTGTGCAACCCGTGGGCCTTGAAAGTGCATCCAGTAGCATGCTCGTTCTGATAAATTTATACATTTTTAGTGATAGCCCTATCATTCTAGGTCTCACCTAGATTCTGAGTTCTTTATCCCATCACTGGTATGTCCTCAAGACTTAGTAAAGATTCCTGATACTTACCAGGAGTCCAAGTTTTGAATGAATGAATCAACGTATGAGAACGTTTATGAATAGTAGTAAATTAGACTATTTTTTAAGGCACTTTCTGCCAAGTTCCAGTAGCTGCAACCAGAGATCACAGATAGAGGGGTTTCTCTATATATTTTCAAGAATTTGATGTAAAGTTTCTGTGTTACCTAGTTTGAAGGTTGATATATATTACATCTTAAGCATATGTTTGATCTTTACATAGTTGGCTTCAATTTCCCTCTATAAATTGTGACAATTGGCATAAATAATACTCTGGGTTTTTTTCCTAACACTCTATGCCCATGTTGAGGCAGCACTGTGGAAGAGAAGGGATATGTGCTTTAGACCCATACTGCTTATTAGCTGGATAGACTCTAGCTACTTATTTTTGCTTAGGCAGTTTCTCTCCATCTTTAAAGAGGGTTTATAATCCCAATTTGCAAGGCTTTGTTAAAAATTAAAAATCATAATATTATACATTAATGTGCAGGATTTAAAAAGCACTAAATAGAAAATATCACTATTAATTATTGATTACTATTGACATACTATTTCATTTTTAACATCTTTATTGGAGTATAATTGCTTTACAAGGGTGTGTTAGTTTCTGCTTTATAACAAAGTGAATCAGCTATACATATACATATATCCCCATATCTCCTCCCTCTTGCGTCTCCTTCCCACCCTCCCTATCCCACCCCTCTAGGTGGTCACAAAGCACCGAGCTGATCTCCCTGTGCTATGCAGCTGCTTCCCACTACCTATCTATTTTACATTTGGTAGTGTATATATATCCATGCCACTCTCTCACTTCGCCCCAGCTTACCCTTTTCTACGTCTGCATCTTTATTCCTGTCCTGCCCGTAGGTTCTTCAGAACCAATTTTTTTTTTTTTAGATTCCATATATATGTGTTAGCATACAGTATTTGTTTTTCTCTGACTTCACTCTATATGATAGACTCTAGGTGCATCCACCTCACTACAAATAACTCAATTTTGTTACTTTTTATGGCTGAGCAATATTCCACTGCATATATGTGCCATATCTTCTTTATCCACTCATCTGTCCATGGACACTTAGGTTGCTTTCATGTCCTGGCTATTGTAAATAGAGCTGAAATGAACACTGTGGTACATGACTCTTTTTGAATTATGTTTTTCTCAGGGTATATGCCCAGTAGTGGAATCGCTGGGTCATATGGTAGTTCTATTTTTAGTTTTTGAAGGAACCTCCATACTGTTTTCCATACTGGCTGTACCAGTTTACATTCCCACTAACAGCGCAGGAGGGTTCCCTTTTCTCCACACCCTCTCCAGCATTTATTCTTTGTAGATTTTTTCATGATGGCCATTCTGACTGGTGTGAGGTGATACTTCATTGTAGTTTTGATTTGCATTTCTCTAATGATTAGTGATGTTGAGTATCATTTCATGTGTTTGCTGGCAATCTCTATATTGTCTTTAGAGTAATGTCTATTTAGGCCTTCTGCCCATTTTTGGATTGGGTTGTTTGTTTATATGATATTGAGCTGCATGAGGTGCTTGTATATTTTGGTTAATTCTTTATCAGTTGCTTCATTTGCAAATATTTTCTCCCATTCTGAGGGTTGTCTTTTGGTCTTGTTTATGGTTTCCTTTGCTGTGCAAAGCTTTTAAGTTTCATTAGGTCCCATTTGTTTATTTTTGTTTTTATTTCCATTTCTCTATTTCCTGTTTCCTCCACCTACGTTTTTCCTTCTCAAGATCGCTTTGGCTATTCGGGGTCTTTTGTGTTTCCATACAAATTGTGAAATTTTTTGTTCCAGTTCTGTGAAAAATGCCAGTGGTAGTTTGATAGGAATTGCATTGAATCTGTATATTGCCTTGGGTAGTATAGTCATTTTCACAATGTTGATTCTTCCAGTCCAAGAACATGGTATATCTCTCCATCTGTTTGTATCATCTTTAATTTGTTTCATCAGTATCTTATAATTTTCTGCATACAGGTCTCTTGTCTCCTTAAGTAGGTTTATTCCTAGATATTTTATTCTTTTTGTTGCAATGGTAAATGAGAGTGTTTTCTTAATTCCACTTTCAGATTTTTCATCATTAGTGTATAGGAATGCAAGAGATTTCTGTACATTAATTTTGAATCCTGCTACTTTACCAAATTCATTGATTAGCTCTAGGCCATTTGTTTATTTTTGTTTTTATTTCCATTTCTCTAGGAGGTGGGTCAAAAAGGATCTTGCTGTGATTTATGTCATACAGTGTTCTGCCTATATTTTCCTCTAAGAGTTTGATAGTGTCTGGCCTTATATTTAGGCTTTTAATCCATTTTGAGTTTATTTTTGTGTATGGTGTTAAGGAGTGTTCTAATTTCATTCTTAACATGCAGCTGTCCAGTTTTCCCAGCAACACTTATTGAAGAGGCTGTCTTTTCTCCATTGTATGCCCTTGCCTCCTTTATCAAAGATAAGGTGACCATATGTGTGTGTGTTTATCTCTGGGCTTTCTATCCTGTTCCATTGATATATATTTCTGTTATTGTCCCAGTTCCATAGTGTCTTGACTACTGTAGATTTGTAGTATAGTCTCAATTCCGGGAACCTAATTCCTCCAGCTCCATTTTTCTTTCTCAAGATTGCTTTGGCTATTTAGAGTCTTTTGTGTTTCCAAACAAATTGTGCAATATTTTGTTCTAGTTCCATGAAAAATGCCATTGGTAGTTTGATAGGGATTGCAGTGAATCTATCAATTGTTTTGGATAGTATAGTCATTTTCACAGTGTTGATTCTTCCAATCCAAGAACATGGTATATCTCTCCATCTGTTTGTATCATCTTTAATTTCTTTCATCATTGTATTATAGTTTTCTGCATACACGTGTTTTGTATCATTAGGTAGGTTTATTCCTAGGTATTTTATTCTTTTTGTTGCAGTGGTAAATGGGAGTGTTTCCTTAATTTCTCTTTCAGATTTTTTCATCATTAATATATAGGAATGCAAGAGATTTCTGTGCATTGATTTTGTATCCTGCTACTTTACCAAATTCATTGATTAGCTCTAGTAGTTTTATGGTAGCATCTTTAAGATTCTTTATGTATAGTATCATGTCATCTGCAAACAGTGACAGCTTTACTTCTTCTTTTCCAATTTTGATTCATTAATTTTTTTTTCTCTGATTGCTGTGGCTACAACTTCCAAAACTATGTTGAATAATAGTGGTAAGAGTGGACATCACCTTGTCTTGTTCCTGATCTTAGAGGAAATGGTTTCAATTTTTCACCATTGAGAATGATGTTGTCTGTGGGTTTCTCATATATGGCCTTTATTATGTTGATGTAAGTTCCCTCTATGCCTACTTTCTGGAGGGTTTTTATCATAAATGGGTGTTGAATGTTGTCAAAAGCTTTTTCTGCATCTATTGAGATTATCATATGGTTTTTGTCATTCAAATTGTTAATATGGTGTATCACATTGATTGATTTGCATATATTAAAGAATCCTTGCATTCCTGGGATAAAACTGACTTGATCATGGTGTATGATTTTAATGTGCTGCTGGATTCTGTTTGCTAGTATTTTGTTGAGGATTTTTGCTTCTTTCTTCATCAGTGATATTGGCCTGTAGTTTTCTTTCTTTGTGACATCTTTGTCTGGTTTTGGTATCACGGTGATGGTGGCCTTGTAGAATGAGTTGGGGAGTATTCCTTCCTCTGCTATATTTTGGAAGAGTAGGATAGGTGTTAGCTCTTCTCTAAATGTTTGATAAAATTCGCCTGTGAAGCCATCTGCTCCTGGGCTTTTGTTTGTTGGAATATTTTTAATCACAGCGTCAATTTCACTGCTTGTGACTGGACTGTTTACGTTTTCTATTTCTTCTTGTTTCAGTCGCAGGAGGTTGTGCTTTTCTAAGAATTTTTCCATTTCTTCCAGGTTGTCCGTTTTATTGGCATATACTTGCTTGTAGTAATCTCTCATGATCCTTTGTATTTCCATAGTGTCAGTTGTTACTTCTTTTTCATTTCTAATTCTATTGATTTGTGCCTTCTCCCTTTTTTTCTTGATGAATCTGGCTAATGGTTTATCAATTTTGTTTATCTTCTCAAAGAACCAGCTTTTAGTTTTATCGAGCTTTGCAATTGTTTTCTTCATTTCTTTTTCATTTCTTTCTGATCTGATCTTTATGATTTATTTCTGTCTGCTAACTTTGCGGCTTTTTTGTTCTTCTTTCTCTAATTGCTTTAGGTGTAAGGTTAGGTTGTTTATTTGAGATGTTTCTTGTTTCTTGAGGTAGGATTTTATTGCTATAAACTTCCCTCTTAGAATTGCTTTTGCTGCATCCCATGAGTTTTGGGTTTTCATGTTTTCATTGTCATTTGTTTCTAGGTATTTTTTGATTTCCTCTTTGATTTCTTCAGTGACTTCTTGGTTGTTTAGTAGTGTATTGTTTAGCCTCCATGTGTTTGTATTTTTTACACATTTTTTTCCTGTAATTGATATCTAGTCTCATAGTGTTGTTGTCGGAAAGGTACTTGATACGATTTCAATTTTCTTAAATTACCAAGGCTTGATTTGTGACTCAAGATATGATCTATCTTGGAAAATGTTCCATGAGCACTTGAGAAGAAAGTGTATTCTGCTGTTTTTGGATGGAATGTCCTATAAATATCAATTAAGTCCATCTTGTTTAATGTATCATTTAAAGCTTGTGTTTCCTTATTTATTTTCATTTTGGATGATCTGTCCATTGGTGAAAGTAGGGTATTAAAGTCCCCTACTATGAGTGTGTTACTCTCGATTTCCCCTTTTATGGCTGTTAGCATTTGCCTTACGTACAGAGGTGCTACTATGTTGGGTGCATAAATATTTACAATTGTCATATCTTCTTCTTGGATTGATCCCTTGATCATTGTGTAGTTTCCTTCTTTGTCTCTTGGAATAGTCTTTATTTTAAACTCTATTATGTCTGTTATGAGAATTGCTACTCCAGTTTTCTTTTGATTTCCATTTGCATGGAATATCTTTTTCCATCCCCTCACTTTCAGTCTGTATGTGTCCCTAGGTCTGAAGTGGGTCTCTTGTAGACAGCATATACACGCTTCTTATTTTTGTATCCATTCGGCCAGTCTATCTCTTTTGGTTGGAGCATTTAATCCATTTACATTTAAGGTAGTTATCGATATGTATGTTCCTATTCCCATTTTCTTAATTGTTTTGGGTTTGTTATTGTAGGTATTTTCCGTCTCTTGTGTTTCCTGCCTAGAGAAGTTCCTTTAGCATTTGTTGTAAAGCTGGTTTGGTGGTACTGAATTCTCTTAGCTTTTGCTTGTCTGTAAAGGTTTTGATTTCTCCATCGAATCTGAACCAGATCCTTGCTGGGTAGAGTAATCCTAGTTGTAGTTTTTTTCCCTTTCATCACTTTAAATATGTCCTGCCACTCCCTTCTAGCTTGCAGAGTTTCTGCTGAAAGATCAGCTGTTAACCTTATGGGGATTCCCTTTTATGTTATATGTTGCTTTTCCCTTTCTGCTTTTAATATTTTTCTTTGTATTTAATTTTTGATAGTTTGATTAATATGTGTCTTGGTGTGTTTCTCCTTGGATTTATCCTGTATGTGACTCTCTGTACTTCCTGGACTTCACTATTTCCTTTCCCATATTAGAGAAGATCTCAACTATAATCTCTTCAAATATTTTCTCGGTCCCTTTCTTTTTCTCTTCTTCTTCTGGGACCCCTACAATTCGAATGTTCGTGCATTTAATGTTGTCCCAGAGTTCTCTGAGACTGTCCTCAATTCTTTTCATTCTTTTTTCTTTATTCAGCTCTGTGGTAGTTATTTCCACTATTTCATATTCTGGCTCACTTAACCATTCTTCTGCCTCAGTTATTCTGCTATTGATTCCTTATAGAGAATTTTAATTTTAATTTCATTTATTGTGTTATCATTGTTTGTTTGCTCCTTAGTTCTCCTAGGTCCTTGTTAAACGTTTCTTGTATTTTCTCCATCCTACTTCCAAGATTTTGGATCATCTTTACTATCATTATTCTGAATTCTTTTTTAGGTAGATTGCCTATTTCATCTTCATTTGTTTGGTCTGGTGGGGTTTTACCTTCCCCCTTCATCTGCTGTATGCTTCTCTGTCTTCTCATTTTGCTTACTTTACTGTGTTTGGGGTCTCCTTTTCGCAGGTTCATAGTTCCTTTTGTTTTTGGTGTTTGCCCCCAGTAGCTAAGGTTGGTTCAGTGGGTTGTGTAGGCTTCCTGTTGGAGGAGACTGGTGCCTGTGTTCTGGTGGATGAGGCTGGATGTTGTCTTTCTGCTGAGCAGGACCATATCCAGTGGTATGTTTTGGAGTGTCTGTGACCTTATGATTTTAGGCAGCCTCTCTGCTAATGGGTGTGGTTGTGTTCCTGTCTTGCTAGTTGTTTGGTGTAGGGTGTCCAGCACTGTAGCTTGCTGGTTGTTGAGTGGAGCTGGGTGTTCACATTAAGATGGACATCTCTGGGAGAGCTTTCACCGTTTGATATTACATGGAGCCAGGAGGTCTCTGGTGGACCAATGTCCTGAACTTGGCTCTCCCACCTCAGAGGCATAGGCCTGACACTCATCTGGAGCACCAATACCCTGTCAGCCACACAGCTCAATTTTGGGATGACTCATTGTCTATTCAGGTATTCCAGAGAGGCAGAGTACATCAAGTTGATTGTGGAGATTTAATCTGCTGCTCCTGAGGCTGCTGGGAGAGATTTCCCTTTCTCTTCTTTGTTCACGGCTCCTGTGGTTCCATTTTGGATTTGGCCCCACCTCTGCATGTAGGTCGCCTGAGGGCATCTGTTCTTCGCTCAGACAGGATGTGGTTAAAGTAGCAGCTGATTAGGGGGCTCTGCCTCACTCAGGCCGTGGGAAGGGAGGGGTACGGAATGTGGGGCAAGCCTGTGGCGGCAGAGGCTGGCATGACATTGCACCAGCCTGAGGCGCGCAGTGAGTTCTCCCCGGGAAGTTGTCCCTGGATCATGGGACCCTGGCAGTAGGGGGCTGCACAGTCTCTGGGGAGGGGAGGGGAGGATAGTGACCTGTGCTTGCACACAGGCTTCTTGGTGGCTGCAGCAGCAGCCTTAGCATTTCATGCCCGTCTCTCATGTCTGCGCTGATAGCCGCGGCTCATGCCCATCTCTGGAGCTTGTTTAGGTGGCGCTCTGAATCCTCTCTCCTTGCGCATCCCAAAACAATGGTCTCTTCCCTCTTAGGCAGTTCCAGACTTTTTCGCGGACTCTTTCTCAGCTAGCTGTGGCGCACTAGCCCCCTTCAGGCTGTGTTCACGCAGCCAACCCCAGTCCTCTCCCTGGGATCTGACCTCCGAAGCCAGAGCCTCAGCCCCCAACCCCCACCCGTCCTGGTGGGTGAGCAGACAAGACTGTTAGGCTGGTGAGTGCTGGTCAGCACCAATCCTCTGTGCGGGAATCTCTCTGCTTAGCCCTCTGCACCCCTGTTGCTGCACTCTCCCCCATGGCTCTGAAGCTTCCCCATTGCCACCCCCCCATCTCCGACAGTGAAGGGGCTTCCTAGTGTTTGGAAACTTTTCCTCCTTCACAGCTCCCTCCCAGTGGTGCAGGTCCCATCCCTATTCTTTTGTCTCTTTTTTTTTCTTTTTTCTTTTGCCCTACCTCTGTATGTGGGGAGTTTCTTGCCTTTTGGGAAGTCTGAGGTCTTCTGCCAGCATTCAGTAGGTGTTCTGTAGGAGTTGTTCCACTTGTACATGTATTTCTGATGTATTTGTGAGAAGGAAAGTGATCTCCATGTCTTAGTCCTTCACCATCTTGAAGGTCTCTCCTGACATACTATTGTGATCTATCTATCTATCTATCATCAAGAGAGAGAGAAAGAGAAAAATAAGTTGAGAGAGAAAGGAAGGAGAGGAAGAGTTACTGGAGACTGAAAATGTACCAGTAATATTTGTTAGATATAGAGTCAGTTAAGTTCGCAAACTTAGGGAACGTAGATCAATAGGCATATATAAGAAACAGAAAAAATAATGAGCAGGGATTGCTTAATATTGAATTTCATTCATGATAAGAGTGAGGTGACAAAGAACAGAGTTAAAGTTCAACGAAATAGTCCAATTGAGTTGTTCTGGCTGAAGTCCAACATCTTCATGATAATGAGAATACAATAAGAAAAGTCACAAATAAATTAGGAAATAAACTAAGTAGAAGTGAATCAACATATAGTCTACTTTTGTCTTGAACAGATGCATGGGAAGGAATAAAGGAACAGTTTGTATACTGAACCAAGAATGAGAATTTTGTATTTAGTAATTTCTTAGGCACTTCATGTTGGCAAAAATATTTCTTCCCTACTCCTGTATTTCCTTCCTTTTGAAGAAAGCTCAAATAATTTAATGTCCTGGCTTCTTTCAGCCTCTTTACCAGTGCACTAAGTGTGGTTGTTCATCTTGTGCACTGTACAAATCTATGGATACCATTCACATTGTATTCTACTTAAATAGGCCCAGTGGAATAATTCAGTATACAACTTGTACAGATGTACTCAGATGCCTGCCTTAAACTCTCTCTATACTTGGGCTGAGGAAATAACTTTTCTCACTGAAACTTGGCCTGCTTGGCTTTGTTCCTCTTCTTAGCCTCTTGAGAAGGAGCTGCCTCCAAAGAACACATTTTTCCTTGTTCTTCCATGCTGTAACTGTACAGAGTCTGCTTCCTTGTAGGGTGACCAGTAAGTGTGGCTAATTCTGATGTTTAGTGTTAGGAAATTCAATTTCTCACACACGTAAATTGTGTCCTCCCACCAACTCTTTATTATTAATGAAGGGAATACTTTGGCTCCTATTTGCTATTTATTTCTCAGTTAGTTCATGACCCAGGCATAGCAAAGAGTAATGTTGTTTATTTAGCTCTTTTCAAGTAAGTCTAATGTGTGCCTTATGGACCTTGAGAAATGAACAAGGTGTAAAATTTTGTAGAATAAATTATGCATGGAATGATTTGGGCTTTGGGCATGGTTTGAACAGATGGCTATAAGCTTTGTTAGTAATTTCCTAAGCATAGACCATGTTGATTTTTCATTTAAATCCTAGTGATTTGCAGCCAGCATTGCACAACAGCTGATTTTTCAGTTGTAGAACTGGCTTTATGAATGTCTGGCTTGGGTATGTGGTATTGAACCTTTGCTGTATTTTGACTTTAGCAGGTTACTGCAGTGAATGGAGGCAGTGACTAGAATGACCCAACTCACGTGCAGGGTCTTTGCAAACCCCAACAAATGTGTGGACTGCCTCAGCAAGCAGGTTAGAGCACCTCAACCTTGCCCTTTACTTAGTTTATGTGTGTAAAGAGCGGGGACCATGGTTACTAGGGGCTGCCCTCATAGGTTTTGGTAATAAAAAGGAAGGAGAGGCAAGAATTTGATTGGAGAGAACAGATTGTCACTACAGAACTTTCCAGCATCAGTAGCTGAAGAATATGTGCTGTGTTTAGTCTGAAATGAGTGAATTGTGGATTGTTACAGAGCACAAAGGACATTCTGCCTTAAATCGTTAGCACCAGCCCTAGGTAGGAGACTGCATTGGTCTCCCCCAATTTCAATAAGGATTCAATGCCAAGGAGGGAAATTTCAGGGCTGGAACCAGCTCAGGCTTCTCCATAGGGTCAAGCATCAAGCCACTTAACCCTTCCAGTTCTCACCACAATGTGGTGTCAAGCTAGTACCGTATTGCTTAATTACTTATATGGAAGGAAATACTCTCTAAGAAGTATAATTATTTTAAGTCTTAAAACTTCCAAAAATACATGAAGGAGAAGCAGCCTTAGTACTGAAGGACTGAAAATGCCTTCTCATAAGAGTGGGTGGTAGATCCCACATTACTTTGTAGAGCCCCGATTCAATTAAGCACTATTTGCCTGAATCAGGAGGCAAGGCAAACACTCTTCTGATCTACCAGGCAGTATTCATAAGTGGATTTTATTGATACCGTAAATAGTGCCAAAATTAACCTCTTGCTGAGAGAGTTGCCCAACTGAGTTTTAATTCCAAGTCTTAGGTAGCAGGAAATTGACATAAACTGCCTGGTATCCCAGCAAGACCCCACCAAGACATACATCTTCTTTCAGGATAATCATAAGTCTCTGCTATGGTCTTTAGCAACACAAAAGATTGGCTTGAAAACAATTTTGTCTGAGATAACTCTTTTAAGAGCAGGGATTACATTGTTTTTCTAATTCTGGGGATATGATGCCAGTGCTGTGATAATCTTGTTTTTCATAATAACTCCTGGGAATCTTTAAAATAATGAGGAACACCAGTGACTCGGTGTTGGACAAATACAACTCTGAGGCCATGAAGGAGGAGATATATTTTAGTGAGAAAGAAGGCAATATTCAAGTTAAAAGGACACTGTTTCTACCAACATGCTGAGAACTCTTCCAACTGAGACTGAATGGACTAAAAATTAAGTACTTTATAATCTTTGGAATTTTAAATCACTAGCATAAGGAAAATTAATTAATTTATGGACATTTAATTCTTAATTCTATGGAAATTTAATATATTTGGACTTTTACTTGCAAAAGAATTTAATCTCCCTCTTTTACTATTTCCCCAGTAATAGTATATTAGCAGAGTGTTTATATTCAAATTTGGGCAATCTCTTTATTGAAATTTTGTTATTGGAGTATAATTATGTCATCAACCATGCTCTCAAAACAGATCTCATAACAGACTATGCTGAGCAATGTTGGGAAAAAATGTAGACTGGAAAATCAACTAGAGATTAAATTTTCAGCCTTGTAGTTGATTTAAGTAAAGTGCTCTTCTGACCCATTTTAGAGTCTTTGGGCAGGAGATGTTGGGGGAAGTCAGCTCTGATCACAGTCCTCCTGAATGTTACTCCAAGGTGTAGTGTCGGCATTGGCAGAGGGGCCCACACAGGTCTGGAAAGAACTGACTTGTTAAACTTTCACTCTCCTCCCTGGTCAGGGAAAACACAGTGTTAACAGAGCAAAATGTAGAGGAAGGCAAAAGGGAAATACTTCTCCCCTGTTCCTCATATTTCCTTCCTTGTGGAGCGAGATCAATTAGTGAAACACTCCTAGCTTTTCTCTGTTCCATTATTCACTACGTTATGGAGAAATTGACTAATCTTGGATTAATTTGGGAAATAATAAACTGTACATCCTTGGCACCATTCCTCCTTCTCCTTTTGGAAGAGTCTGAGTTCTCTTCTGTTCCTTTCAGTCATATATAGTACAGTTTTCTCTCCCCAGGAGCAGAGGTTTGTAGGGGTCTAGTGATACCTGTGCATGGAAGAGTAAGTCTTTCTAATTTGGGGAGGGGGCCAATCCTGGGGAGTCTACCTGGCAGGACAAATGAACTACATCCTCCAAACTATGATGTGTCACTAATAAAGATGATATTTTATTTTCATCTAATGATTAGTTTATTTTCAAGGATTGTTTCTTCTGGGCCAGCCTACATAGATAGAGGGTGGGGGGAATTTCAGGGTCTTGCAGGAAAAGGGTCCAAAATAAGTGGAGTCTTGTCATCTGGAATGGGTACACCCCATGGATGGGACAATGAGGAGAGAGACTGGAGTGGGATTAGGCCAGGATTATGTGGGATGTGATAATTTAGAAAGCTCTTTCCATCTGGAAATAGCTCTGAGTCAGCACTGTCTCTGTGTCAAGCTCAATGGAAACAATGCTGATAATGGAACTGAATTGGTCTAATTTATGTGTGTGACATCACCTCAAGCTGACTTCTAGCGAGAAATAAATCCTGAGTCCGTTTTACTGATCATTCTTAGCACTGAATTAATTTCACAATAGATCAAGTCCTGGGGAAGGTAAAGCCAGTCTCCCTAAGGCAGTTCATGGTGAGATATTTTGTGACTGTACAATCTCATACACCATGCTTAATAGAAGAACATAAAGATAGCTGAGCCATCCTCATCAATCAATGTCTTTTTGCCCAAATTTGAACTCACCTGGAGCAATAACAAACTACTTCTACCTTTGAATACATTAACTTCAAGCCCAGGCTGATGTATGTGGAGAGCAAGACAAACGACAGTTAACTGTCTCACTTCTCTCTGCTGGTCTGACCAGTACAAAAGCAAACAGCATTATTATCTCTTATAGTGTAACCGTATTTCTCTTAATTCAGCCAAGTATGTCCCCAAAACCTTCTTGTATATTACCATACTAATGCACCTTCTATGTGAAGCAGAAGGAGCAATGGGTCTGCAGTCTTGTGGAGTCTAGTCTAGGCTCTGATACACACTATTGTATCTTCCAATGAGTTTCCTAGCATCTTTAAACCTTGTTTTACTATTTTCATATATGAAAAGCCTTATGTTAGCCACATATTTGTAACCATAAATGATGAGACTATAGACTCTGAAGCCAGACGGCCTGGGCTCAAATCCTGACCCTGTCTCTTATTAGCTCTGAATCCTTTGCCAAGTTAAATGACTACTCCATGACTCAGTCTCATCAGTAAAATGGAGATAACAAATGTGTCTTTATATTGCAAGATTATTCCAATAATTAACAAACAGTGAATAAATGTAAAGTTCTCAGAATAGTGCCTGGCATGTTATTAGTCTCAAAAACGTGTTGTTATTAGTAGCGACAAGATAAAACTCAAACTCCTTTGTGTGTCACTGAAGACTTCACAATAATGAATTAAACTTCTATTGATGTCTGCTGCATCCATACCCCAAGGACCATTACCATCTCTAAATAACATGAGAGCAGACCATGTCAAATCCCTTGCTGTATTTCTAGTATCTAATCATGGTATCTGTATATATGTATATTGAGTTAGTGAATTAATTCATACCACACTCAAATCTACCTTGTTCTTGATCCTTGTCAGTGACATCCAGATTCCATGTTTATAGGTTCATGAAAAACACTCTCTGGTGGTCCTCTCCCACTTCTTTTCCAAAATAAATTTTACCTGTTCTTCAAGGTCTATTTCAAAGGTCATCTGTTTAATGAAACTGATAAGGTAACACGATGCTTTAGCTGGAAAAGGCATCACTGTTCTGAAATGAGAAAGAAATGAGGATCGGAGATAGAGCAACTCTTTCTAGAAGTTTAAAAAAAACCAAAAACTTCTAGATGAAGCCCAGAAATTTGGAGCAGTAGCTGCAGGGGTGTATATAGTTCATGGTCGTCCTGAGGAAGGCTTTGGGGCTTTAGCCATTCCATGTTCCTCAAATGTCCTTTAGCCCATCCAGAAAGTCCCCTTGGTGTATTTATAGTCTGATAAGAAGAAGTAACAATTTATTATGAGTGGAGTTCACGGAGAAATAATTTGAATACTTTGTGTTTTTTTATTGTTGTTGTTTTTTTTTGATCTGTAACTCACACTCTGAGGTACACCAATATGCTTGATATACAAATAGAGCGTCAAGACAAGTTCCCCAAATCTTCGTCTTACCATACGCCTCCTCTTAGATCCAATAAATAAATTTTGGTACCACCGCTGCTTAAGGGTGGAAAAAAATGTCTTTTAACACAAAAGACCTGGCGCTATGCTTATATACACATTAAAACAGAAGAAAATATAAATTGCTGTCCCATTATTCCTTTGACTTATGTAGGAAAAGTATTAAAGCCCTCATAGTATGAATAAGAACATGAAAGCACAGAGGTTCAACAACAAGAAAGAGAAAATGTAACAAGTTGAATGCAGGGCAAAAATGAGAAGCCTGTTCTAATTATTACAAACTTTGTCTTTTATTCACAGTATTTTAATGTTAATGGAAAGTAATCTGTAAATTTTAATTCCATAGCCATGAAAATTTAAACCAAAGCATTGCCAAGTCTTTGTTATTAATAACTGCTCATGAATATTATGGCAAGAATTAGTTTCTTGCCCTGTAGTTATAGTTGTGTTTCCACATCCAAGCTGGCCTTTAATTTCTTAAACTTTATTTTGGCTATGGAGAAAAATATTAGAAAAAAATGTTTACTAGTTACAGTATTAACCCAGCAGAAAGATTTGGGCTATTAATCAGAGATTGGACCTTTAGCCCACATATATAAATACTTTATATATAGATGAAAAGTTCAAGGAGCTGAAGTCTGGAAAAGTCAATTGTTCTTAAGGATCCTTTAAAGGAGAGAGGACCCAGTGTTTGCACCAACTGGGAACTACTCTATGTGTCTGAAATGGGAACGTTTTTCACTGTTTAATGCTCTAGAGGGTATCAATGTGATAATGTCTCTTTTGAATTCTTTTCTATACTGAGTATATATTATGTGCCAGCTGCTGTTTTAAATACATAGTGTAGAACTGCTCCCCCACAACAGCCATGTCTTTTCTTTATGATTCAAACTTCACTGGCCATACTTGTTGGCACAGGGGTGGACATCTGATCAACTGACCCAACAGATATCTCAGGGATTTTCAAAGTGGAACCAAAGACAGAGAATAAAGCTCTTTTCAATAATTCCAGCTACATGGCGAGTGGCTTTGGTGTCAGTAGTAGTCATAAGTTTCAGCGTGTCAGGGAAAAAAGAACCAGACATGCAAAGACATGCAAGAGATACATAGAGAGATCTCTGGAGCTCTTTTTTTTGTGTTTAAATTTATTTATTTTTGGCTGCGTTTGGTCTTTGGTGCTGCGCGCGGGTTTCCTCTACTTGTGACGAGTGGGGGCCACTCTTTGTTGTGGTGTGCGGGCTTCTCACTGAGCCGGCCTCTCCCGTTGCAGAGCATGGGCTCTAGGCACACAGGCCTCAGTCATTGTGTCTCGCGGGCTCTAGAGCGCAAGCTCAGTAGTTGTGGTGCAAGGGCTTAGCTGCTGCGTGGCATGTGGGATCTTCCCGGACCAGGGCTCGAACCCATGTCCCCTGCATTGGCAGGTGGATTCTTAACCACTGCGCCACCAGGGAAGTCCGAGTTTTTAATATCTTTGGAATCCAATATGTTTTCCTTTTTTAATAAAATACTTCAAGTTCAGTTTCTGCCACTCTCAATCAAAATATCCCTTATTTATTCAAGAGTCTAATAGGTTCAGGGAAGAAAATGTACTGCACAGTGTGGTAAGTGTAAAAACAGAGGAAATTCTAGGGTAGTGTGAGCGCTTAGAAGATAATTTTCTATTCCTACTCCAGCACTGGGGAAAATAACATATCCAGAGAGATGTGCTAGTTATTATATTTTGTTTGGTTTTAATTTGTTGTTTTAATTTTTTTTTATGGAGGAAAGCTGGTGATGTGGGTGGAGAAGGATACAGGATAGGTATAAGTGGTAGGAGATAAGACTTCAAGACACTGTATCATAGCTTTTATTTGTAAGCAATATAGTGCAATTTATATTGGATTAACCATAATGGTTCACTTACTTGAAGATTTATTATTATAAGAATAAATCTATATTAACCTCTGTTAATGACTGATTTGTCTGGCTTCATATCATTTTTTTTTTCTACAGGGTGGATGGGTCATCCTGATCTAGACTATCATGGAATATGGTCAACACAACCCAAGTGATTGCTTTGGGGATTGACATGTATCCTAAATCAGGTCAATCCAAATTCACCCTGGGATGGTTCTGATAGCAGTTCCAAAAGCCTCCCATGTTGGTGATCATGGGATGAGAAGCTGGGGAAGCATTTGGCCATATTCTCTAACATGTGAAAAATTATCAATCTGCAGCAGGTGGGTAAGAGCCCAGCACAGAGAAAAAGGGAAGAGCTATGAGAAGGCAGAGCGTGGAATCTACATACCCACCTAAGCCTGAGGTGAGATCCACCACATCTTTCTTAGTGATAAAGCTAATAAAATCCTATTCTTTGATTAATCTTGTTGAATGTCAATGAAAGAATATCAATTACACACTGGGTACTGAAGAGTGCATCAATGTGTTTCTCCTGTTGAGTATATATGTCTTTACTTTGCAAATCATGTTATAAAATGAATTTAATAACTGAGAAACAGCATAGATGTCATGTGTCCCAGCTGCCACTGTTTTACATATAAGAAAATTGAGGAATAAACCAGGCATGTTGCTTGCCCAAAATCAAAATGTGAATTGCTGGTAGAGCAATCACCTCTTTAGCAATTAGTAAGCTAGTCTATTTCAAAATTTGTACTATACATGTTATAATTAATTGTGTATGATTGCATACACACACACACACATATATACACACACACACATATCAAATTGAATGCAATTCGTGCTGTTGATGACAGCTCCACTTGACTTTAGAGTGGTTACTTTGCACAGTGAGAACAGAATACGTGAGGACTTTGTAGGTTATTTTTCACTTAACATTTTTAATTAAAACCATTCAAAAATATCCAAAATAGACAAAATAGTGTAATAAAAAATGTAGTTATCATCCAGATTCAGTAATAGTCATCTCATTAAAAATCTTGCCTCATTTGTATTTCTATCCATCCTCTGTATGAGGACTTTGGAGTCAACTCGTAGCTCCTTGGTCTGACCTCACTGAGAACAGAGAAGGGCTCAGTTCAGGAGCAGAAGACCCAAAATATGTACCTCCTATCATTTTGTCTATAGCTTTTTTCAACAATTTAAGTTTTTATTTTTTTTCTCTTGAAGATGACTCATCAAGGTCCAGGTGATTGCTGAAGCTCATTATCTGGGGCATGGTATCACTGCTGGGTAGAACATTTCTTTGAGAAGTGTCACTACTGTGTCTTCTCACTTTAGATAGTAGATTTGGTTCAGATTTGAAAACACTAGGGTCCACCCCTCCTTCATTTAAGCTGATTATGATTAAGCAGGCTGAGAAGAATTTAACACTGATAAGCCTCTGGTAGTGAGGACAGGCCTCCTTAACGTTTAGCAGTTAACACCAAAAACATCAGCACTTAACAACAGGATCACACTTTCCTTTGACACCAAGAGGTTATGATGATAACCTAATTGTTTTCTCTCTCCCAAAGATTTAAGGAGCTGCTGCTCTTACCCAGCGGCATGAAGCACATGGAAAGAACTTCAAAATCTGACCATGTTCCATGTTCCTATTAGGAAATATATTTAAAAGGAAACACGAAAAACTTAAAATCTCAAAATCAAACTTAAAGAATTTAGAAAAGTTGCATTTTCTCTAAAAGTCACAAAGACGATGATGCAGGAGAAAGAGTTGTAATTTTAGAAAAAAATCGTCCTAGAATTTTTTTAAAAAGTAAATAAAATCTGCTTTACTACTTTTTAAAACTAATTCCTGGAATGTTACTTAAGTTTTTGAGCACAATTCTCCTCATTTATCTTAGTTTAGGATACCCAGAAATCAAAACTGAGGCAAAAGTTGATAGCAATTATTTTATGAAGGCATGCAATATCAGAGAAACAGATGTCAAGTAAAGAGAGAGTCCGGTAGGGAAGGAGGGAGTGTTATCGATGTCAACCAATTGCTTGCATGTGGGGCCGCCTTCCAAGAGGTCATATGAACTGCCTTTTCTTAGAACAGTACATCTGAAGAGAGCTAGAAGACATTAGTCATAGAAGAAGGAATATCCACAGACTCCAGCTTCCCACTGGTCAAGTTCATGCTGCAGGCCATTAACCCATGGGTTGCACATGTGTGGACACAGAGCAGCGCCTGTCACACCTCAGTGACAACATGGAAGAGGCATGTGACACCAGCAAAGGGTGAGGCCTCTTGGGTTGGGTCCATGGAATCTGCATTTCAGCTCATAGAGTTTGATGTTTAAGTAGTAACTGGGATGAAACAAGTAGTTAAATGGCCAAGGAGACAGATGAAGGCACAAATATCTGAGATGGTGGGAGAGAGTTATCTATCTGATCTTAAAGAGTTGTTCTAAGAATTAAGTAGGATAACATGCTAAGGACTCCATCTATAGTAGATATTTTATATGTATCATGTAACCAGAATGTTCTGCCTCTTAGAAAATCACTTATGAAGTATTCCTGAAAAAATGTTTAACATAATCAAAAGGAAACAATTGGAAAAATTCAGAATGTGGGATAGTCTACAAGTCAACTGGCCTAGAGTCTTCTAAAAAGTCATTATGAAAAAGTAAAATTAAAACAATACAAAACATCTAGATTAAATTCTAGAATTAGTTTATACATTAAAAGAACCCAAAAAGACATAACCATCACATGCAATACGTGAACCTTGATTGGATCCAGAAATTAAAAAGTGAAAATAACTGTAAGAGAAATGGTTAACTGGCGATTTGAATATCAATTGTATATTAGGGTTACTAGAGTTAGCAAATAAAAATATAGGACATCTAATTAAATTTGAGTTACATAAAACAATGTAGTTTAGTATTGTATTTTAATATAAGTGTGTGCCATTCAATATTCAGGATATACTTATACTAAAAAGTTATTTGTTATTAATCTGAAATTCAACTTTAACACAGTGCTGTGTATTTTATCTGGCAACCTTACTGTATACTCAATGATATACAATTGTTATTTTCTTAGATCTGTTAATGCTACTTAGGGGTGAAATATCACAGTGTCTGAAACTTTGTTTCAAATTATTCTGAAAAAAGTATGTTTAATATTAACACTATATAAATCAAGGTTAAGGATATACTGATTTTAAATTTACTTTTTACAATGTCATATGTAACTTTATTTTAAATGAAAAATTGTTTAAAAAGTTAATCAACTCGTGACCCACTCCACATAATCTATTTAAAATTAGCAAGCAAAATGAGTATTTCAAGTGTTTCTTCTTTACCACGTAGTTAATCAAACTATGTTTCAGGTTAGTTTGAAAGGCAAGGATCAACTTAGGAGAAATCAATTACATTTGAGAGACAATGAAAAAAGTAATAAAATAAAAGATTTTTCAAAAGATATTTAATAATTTTGATCTAATTATCAAAGGTGGAGTTGATGGATACATTATGTTCAATCACCCATAAAACAATAACAAAGTGTGATTAGATTTCTTTGTCATAAAGCAATCATCAACAAGAAACTGATTCTCACACATTATGATTTCTGATGACCAATAATAGCAACACCATATTCTTCTAAATAGCTAGTGTACCACAATTTTAAAAGAAATTAGAAAATGTATAATGGAATAATAAAGAAAATATTTGAGAGCAAAATTTGTGAAACACAACCAAAGTGAATTAAACTAAATCAAGAACAAGGAGGAGAATAACAAAAATAGAAGCTAAAACCAATGAAATAAAACAGTAAATAATCAAAAGAGGGTGATAAAGCCAATATCTGGCTCTTAAAAAAGAACAAAAAAATGGTAAATCACTGTCAAGAGTAATAAATAAAAATAGAAAGGTGTAAAATAAAAATACTAATAAAAAGAAAATAAAACTATAGATATTTTAGTGATCAATGGGATATTATGAAAATTATATGCCAATCAATTAAAAACCTAGATAATATTTATAGAAAACTCAACTTATTGCAACTACTTCTATTTTTAAAAAATGGACTAGTTTAATAGCCAAAAAGAAAACTGAGTCAATAGTTAAATCCTCTGCCACAAATAAAACACTAGACCTAGATGTCATTACAAAGAATTTTAACCATACAATTGAGGGCAAGATGATCACTTTGGTGGTAACCTGCATTCCTCTTTCAAAGGCTCCTGTTGGATGACCCTTTCCTACATGGAACAGTCTTCCTGGTTTCTAATACCCACCCCCTTGTCCCTGCAGCTATAAGTGCTTCCTCCTATTGGAAGGCCCGAGGGTAATCCGTCATCCATTGTTGATTTCCTTTACCCTGTCCACACATTTATAAAAAGTCCCTTCATTATTCTTATTTCTGTAGTCCTTCACTCCTTTTTTTTTTTTCTCCTAGGACCCTGACCAGTCAAGGTGCCAAATGACCAAATTGAGGAAAAAGATAGGAACCAAGACAGGGGCTAATTAGTTTTTGTTTGTTTGTTTTTTAAGCTTTGTACTTTCTAGCTCATATGGTAGCTCTATTTTTTTTCTATCTTTTTAAAAACATTTTTATTGGAGTATAATTGCTTTACAATGGTGTGTTAGTTTCTGCTTTATAACAAAGTGAATCAGCTATACATATACATACATCCCCATATCTCCTCCCTCTTGTGTCTCCCTCCTACCCTCCCTATCCCACCCCTCGAGGTGGTCACAAAGCACCAAGCTGATCTCCCTGTACTATGCAGCTGCTTCCCACTAGCTATCTATTTTACATTTGGTAGTGTATATATGTCCATGCCACTCTCTCACTTCGTACTAGCTTACCCTTCCCACTCCCTGTGTCCTCAAGTCCATTCTCTACATCTGCGACTTTATTCCTGTCCTGCTCCTAGGTTCTTCAGAACCAGTTTTTTTTTTTTTTTTTTTTTTTAGATTCCATTTATATGTGTTACCATATGGTATTTGTTTTTCTCTTTCTGAATTACTTCACTCTGTATTTAGTACAGAAAACTCAATTTGTTTCTTTTTATGACTGAGTAATATTCCATTGTATATATGTGCCACATCTTCTTTATCCATTCATCTGTCGATGGACACTTAGGTTGCTTCCACTTCCTGTCTATTGTAAACAGAGCTGCAATGAACATTGTGGTACATGACTTTTTGAATTATGGTTTTCTCAGGGTATATGCCCAGTAGTGGGATTGCTGGGTCATATGGTAGTTCTATTTTTAGTTTCTTAAGGAACCTCCATACTGTTTTCCATAGTGGCTATATCAATTTACATTCCCACCAACAGTGCAAGACGGTTCCCTTTTCTCCACACCCTCTCCAGCATTTATTCTTTGTAGATTTTTTGCTGATGGCCATTCTGACTGGTATGAAGTGATACCTCATTGTAGTTTTGATTTGCATTTCTCTAATGATTAGTGATGTTGAGCATCCTTTCCTGTGTTTGTTGTCAATCTGTATATCTTCTTTGGAGAAATGTCTATTTAGGTCTTCTGCCCATTTTTGGATTGAGTTGTTTGTTTTTGTGATATTGAGCTGCATGAGCTGCTTGTAAATTTTGGGGATTAATCCTTTGTCAGTTGCTTCATTTGCAAATATTTTCTCCCATTCTGAGGGTTATCCTTTCACCTTGTTTATGGTTTCCTTTGCTGTGCAAAACCTTTTAAGTTTCATTAGGTCCCATTTGTTTATTTTTGTTTTTATTTCCATTTTTCTAGGAGGTGGTTCACAAAGGATCTTGCTGTGATTTATGTCATAGAGTGTTCTGCCTATGTTTTCTTTTCTTTTTTTTTTTTTTTTTGCGATACACGGGCCTCTCACTGTTGTGGCTTCTCCCGTTGCAAAGCACAGGCTCCGGACGCGCAGGCTCAGCGGCCATGGCTCATGGGCCCAGCCACTCCGCAGCATGTGGGATCTTCCCAGACCGGGGCACAAACCTGTGTCCCCTGCATCGGCAGGCAGACGCTCAACCACTGCGCCACCAGGGAAGCCCTCTGCCTACGTTTTAAGGAATCTTCTTAATGTTCTCCATAGTGGCTGTACCAATTTACATTCCCAACAACAGTGTAGGAGGTTTCGCTTTACTCCACACCCTCTCCAGCATTTATTGTTTGCAGAGTTTTTTATGATGGTCATTCTGATTGGTGTGAGGTGATATCTCATTGTAGTTTTAACTTGCATTTTTCTAACAATTAGTTATGTTGAGCAGCTTTTCATGTGCCTCTTGGCCATCTGTATGTCTTCTTTGGAGAAATGTTTATTTAGATCTTCTGCCCATTCTTTGATTGGGTTGTTTGATTTTTTGATATTGAGCCACATGAGCTTTTTGAAAATTTTTGAGACTAATCCTTTATCAGTCGAGTTCTTTGCAAATATTTTCTCCCATTCTGTGGGTTGTCTTTTTGTTATGTTTATGGTTTCCTTTGCTTTGTAAAAGCTTTTGAGTTTAATTAGGTCCCATTTGTTTATTTTTGTTTTTATTTCTATTACTGTGGGATTTATGTCAGAGAGTGTTCTGCCTATATTTTCGTCTAAGAGTTTTATACTAGCTGGTCTTACATTTAGGCCTTCAATCCATTTTGAGTTTATTTTTGTGTATGGTATTAAAGAATGTTCTAATTTCATTTTTTTACTTGTAGCTGTCCAGTTTTCTCAGCACCATTTATTGAAGAGAATATCTTTGCTCTATTTCATAGTCTTGCCTCATTTGTCATAGATTAATTGGCATTAAGTGTGTGGGTTTATTTCTGGGCTTTCTCACCTGTTCCATTGATCTATACTTCTGTTTCTGTGTCAGTACCATACTGTTTTCATGACTGTAGCTTTGTAGTATAGTCTGAAGTCTACTATATTAGCCAGCAATCCCACTCCTGGGCATATATCCAGAGAAAAACATGGTTTGAAAGGATGTATGCACCCCAATATTCATTGCAGTACAGTAGCCAAGGCATGGAAGCAACCTAAATGTCCATTGATAGATGAATAGGTAAGGAAAATGTGGTACATATATACAATGGAATATCACTCAGCCATTAAAAAGAATGAAATAACGCCATTTGCAGCAACATGGATGGACATGGAGATTACCATACTAAGTGAAGTAAGTCAGACAGAAAAAGACAAATATCATATGATATTGCTTATATGCAAAATCTAAAAAAATGATACAAATGAACTTTTTACAAAATAGAAACAGACTCACAGACTTAGAGAATAAACTAATAGTTACCAGGTTGGGGGGGGAGGGATAGATTGGGAGTTTGGGATTGACATGTACACACTGCTATATTTAAAACAGATAACCAACAAGGACCTAAGGTATAGCAGGAGGAAACTCTGCTCAGTATTCTGTAATAACTGAAATGGGAAAAGAATTTGAAAAAGAGTAGATACATTTTTATGTATAACTGAATCACTTTGCTGTACACCTAAATCTAACACAACACTGTTAATCAACTATACTCCAATATAAAATAAAAATAAATAAGTAAAATAAAATCCTCCCCCAAAAAAGCTTTGTACTTTCTGAAAGCTACTCTTGAGGATGTGCTCCTAACCCAATATCATTTGTGTCCTTATAAGACGGGACACACATATGGGGAGAATGCCATGTGGAAATGAAGGCAGAGATTGAAGTGATGTTTCTGCATATCAAGGATTACAAAAGGTAGCCATCAAAGTACCAGAAGCTAGGGGAGAGGCATGGAACATATTATTTCATAGTCCTCAGAAGGAACTGACCCTGTCAACACCTTAATCTTTGACTTTAACCTCCAGACTGTGAGATAATACATTTCTGTGGTTTAAGCCACTCAGTGTGTGGTACTCTGTTATGTCAGCTCTAGCAAAATAATACCTTACTGACCGCATGTGCCGTTCATTGGAAAGCCCTTCATTTCTCTCGCTTTAATAATTTATCCACTTCAAGTTTCAAGTTTCAAGCCTCACCTTGAAACTTCTATAACCATCATTCTCTTGCAGACTTCACCGATGCACAAAATTCCTGGCAAGCAACTCCAGAATTCATTTCTTGAACTCCTACATTATAGGTTTACAAACTCCTCAAAATACAGGATAAATAAATGAATCTTATGGGCAAATAATGTATCTGTCTGGTCTAAGCAAACCAATGTATACCGGTTAAATTATACATATAGAATAGCATCTCAATACACCAGAACATGTTGATTTTGTTTGCAGATATTTATGGTGGCTTTTTAAGAGTGTGGTATCAAACTGAATGCAGACCATAGGTTATCGAAAGGATGAACCATAAACAAATATTTGTTATTTGGATATTAAGGGGTTTGTAGGGCAACAAACTCATATAAGTTAAGAAACAAAATACTCTTACTTCATAATATATACATATTGAAAGATGACAATTATATGTTATGATTTTTTAAATTGTACAGTAATTTGAATTACAATTTTAAATGAACAATTGGGATGGATAATTATACCCCATTATGTCAACTGGGTTACTCTGATGAGTTCTATTACTGGATACTGGTGAAAGTAAAATGGGTCCCCAAATATGATTTATTTAGCAAAATGGTATGTTCACTTTATGTTCCTAAGCTGTTTCTATAGAAAATAATACTTAAATGTTTGGTAGTGATCAGGTTAAGTTTGGGAGATTCATCTGAAAAAACTGAAAAGGAGGACAAATTGGGAGATTGGGATTGCCATATATACACTGATATGTATAAAATAGATAATTAATGAGAACCTACTGGTATAGCACAGGGAATTCTACTCAGTGCTCTGTGGTGATCTAAATTGGAAGGAAATCTAAAAAAGAGGGGAGATTATATATATATATATATATATATATATATATATATATATATAACTGATTCACTTTGCTGTATAGCAGAAACTAACACAATATTGTAAAGCAACTATACTCCAATAAAAATTAATTTAAAAAAAAGCCTGAAAGGGAATATTTATTTTGCAGCCAGTGATATTTGCAAATGATATGACAACAAAGGGGTTAATACCCAAAGTATATAAACAACTCATACAGCTCAATATAAAAAAAAAAAAAACTTTATTAAAATTGGGTAGAAGGCCTGGATATACATTTTTTCAAAGAATACATAAGAGATGACCAACAGGCATGTGAAAAGATGCTCAATACTATTAATCATTAGGTAAAGCAAATCGAAACCACAATGAGATAATCCTCACACCTGTCAGAATGGCTATCATCAAAAAGACCACAAATAACAAATGTTGGGGAGTGTGTGGAGAAAAGGGAACACTTACACACTGCTGGTGGGAATGTAAGTTGGTGTAGCCACTGTGGAAAGCAGTATGAAAGTTCCTCAAAACACTAAAAATAGAGCTATCATATGATCCAGGAATCCACACCTGGGTACATATCCAAAGGAAAAGAAAACACTAATTTGAAAAAAATACATGCACTCTGATGTTTATAACAGCATTATTTATAATAGCCAAGATATAGAAACAACCTGAGTGTCCATCAATAGATAATGGATAGAGAAGATGTGGGATATATATTTACATACATTGTATGTATGTATGTATGCATACATACAATGGAATACTACTCAGCTATAAAAAAGAATGAAATTTTGCCATTTGCAACAACATAAATGGACCTGGAGGGTATTACGCTTAGTGAAATAAGTCACACAGAGAAAGACAGATACTCTATTTTATCACTTATATGTGGAATCTAAAAAAGTAAAACAAACTAGTGAATATAACAAAAAAGAAACAGACTCACAGATATAGAGAACAAACTAGTAGCTTCCAGCAGGAAGAAGGAAGGGGAGATGGGTAACCTAGGGGTAGGGGACTAAGAGACACAAGCTACTGTGTCTAAAATAAATAAGCTACAAAGATACATTGTGTAGCACTGGGAATATAGCCAATACTTTAGAACAAGTATAAGTAGAGTATAATCTATTAAAAAATTTAAATCATTGTGTTATACACCTGAAACTAATATAATATTGTAAATCAACTATATCTCAATAAAATAAAAATAAAATTATTGTCAGTAATAATTAGAGTCTTAATAAAAATGTTAAAAAGCATCAAATATAAATAAAGAAAATAAGCATGGGTATATCTATTTGTATCTTTGTTTAGGAGACAGGTCATTGAGCATGAAACTACAAAATCATTAAGTGGATGTAAGCACAGTGTACATAACTTTTTTGGCCCTAGTTTTCTCATCTCTAAATGTGTACAATAACATTTTCCTCTCAAGTTTGTTTCGATGGTTAGAGGAATTCATACATGAAATGTGGCTGACACTAGGTGAGCAATCAGATGTTGTTAGCTTCTTCCTGTCAGTTTTGAAAAGAAAAGATAGTTCTGATTTTTTATGTGATTCTTGAGGACATAGAAATAATTCACATTTCACTTTTTTGGTGAATTACCCCCAACTTGATAAAATAAGTTCAGCATATGTTGAAAAGTGAGCTTACAGTGTGTATCAGTTATGAGATGGACAACAGGAGTGTCCACATTGAAATGCTCCCTAGAGGACACCCATCCTCCCAGGAGGGGGCTTGGAAGGGTTCCTCTCCTCTCCGGGTCTCTTTGACAAGATTTTGCAAGTTGTTAAAAAAAGAAACCACTTATTTTCAGGATAGTCATTATTTCATAGTTGCTTTTTTAAGTCTACCAGCTTTCTGCAGTCTGTGTCCTCCTCTATGAAACTATCTATTTTTGGGACTAAAACACAGACCGTTAACCTACACATCTGAATTTTATTACTGATTCCAAAAGTGACCTTGGACAAAATTTGACTCCTTCATATTCTGTTCCTCTACCTGAAAATTAGGGGTCAAAATACCTGTCATCAACTAATCTCACTAGAGAAATATCAACTCTTTATCTAATCTTATTACATATGATTGTAAAGTGAAAAAATAAGAATTTCCTTCTGTAACATTTACCTAGTTCCCTCATGCACATGGTATTTCAACAAGCAGAAAGTATAAGCAGACTATGTATTAAATAGTCTAATTCACAAATTCTGATTTGAAGGTAAGACTCCACTCTTTATATAGTGTTTTCTTTGATCTTTCAGAGGAAGAACAGTAAAGGATCAAGAATCAATTTTCACCCTGGAGAGTCTCTGGTAAAGTTTCAGTTGCCCCACTTCTGATGAGTCTGATGATTAATCTTGAAAAACTTTAAAAAAGAAACGTATGTGAAGATAGTTTTGAAAAATAAAAAGATAGAAAAAGATAAAGGTGATGAAGTATTATAACTATATCCAGAGGGCTACAATTTGTCTTTTAGAGTATATAAAAAGATATTTCTGAGTTTGGAAGAAAATAGTAGAATTCTCATTTATGTATTTCTCATTCTTATTATTTCTGTTTTCCTTTCCTTTTTAATTTTCTATTCCTTATTGAAGTATAGTTGCTGCACAATATTGTATAAGTTACAGGCGTACAATACAGTGATTCACAATTTTTAAAGGTTATACTCCATTTATAGTTATCATAAAATATGGGCTATATCCCCACAGTTGTACAATATATCCTTGTAACTTATTTTATACCTAATAGTTTGTACCTCCTACTACCCTACCCCTATATTGTCCCTCCCCTCTTCCCTTTGCTTTTATATTATATCATACATATTATATAGGTATAATAGAACATGCATTTAATTTATAAACAAGTAAACAAATACAAAGTAAAAATATATGGGGATACATGTTCTAATTTGATAATTAATCGCAATCAGTGAAAGTTTGGAGACAACTGGGTTAAATTCAAAACATTGCAGTAGAAAAAAGAGATATTAACATTTACTGATTGTTATTGTCAGAGAGAGGTGGTCATCAAAATCCTACTTCAAGGTCTCCATACTCGCTGCTCCAACCACGTGAAATGGTCTTTCTCCTCAAATCCATCTACCTCCTTCCCAAAGTCCTCCAGGCCTATTCAAATATTACATTGCTAATAATTCTTCCCTGCATACCCTATCTAAAATTTAATACCCCATGTTCCAATGTTTCAAATAGCCTATTACTCTATTTTTCTTATTAGTACTTAGCCCTACCTACTGACCTATTATCTATTTTATTTATTTTCTATACTACACTATAGGTTGTATACTTTCTGCCTCCCCACAAGAAAGTGAGCTTATGAGAGCAGAAAATCTGTACATTCTGTTCACCTTTAAATCCCCATTTGCTAGACTAATGCCTGGCACACAAAGGCGCTAATGTTTGTTGAATGGTATATATCATTTTATTTATTCCTCACAACCAAGAAAAGCAGATATTATTATCCATACTTTTATCTGAATAAACCGAATGCCCAAAGATAGTAAATAACTTGTTTCAAATCTCAGCAAGTAATAGCCTTCCTTTGAGAGAAGAAAAGGTGAAAGAGGGCAGCAGGCCAGCTGGATGATAACAGCTAAGGGCTGGCATCCAAAGACAGATCAGACTTGTTATATGGGTACCCGAGGAGTCAGGATGGAGTTAATGAAGAGAAACTAGGGGAGGGAAATTTCAGATCTTAGCAGAGATGAATAGACTTAAAATGCAACTATTTCTATGGAAAGAGAAGAGTTCCTGGAAAACAGAGATGTTCAAAAAAAGTGTGTAAAATCAGATTGCAGGGCTCTGGCAATGATGATTAAAGTACTAGAAGGAACATGGAATTAGATGTTTCTAAGGATCTTGCATGATTTTTAAATATAAATTTTTAAGAAAGTGGCTGCCAATGACACCAATTATTAAGCTTCTATGGAAAAAGAAATGCTAGGATTTCCAATAAAAGCAATGAAAAATCATTGTTCTGTTTTGAGTAGATAAATCATAGTTCCAAGGAGGAGAAGGCTTGGGGGTGATGGAAATAACCTTCATAGTGCATCTACTGTACCAAACAATGTGTGAGGCACTCTACTTACATTTTCTATTTTTTCTGCACATCACATTTTCAAACGAGGACATTAAGGTTCAGAGAAGTCTTGCTTGCTCAGGGTGAACACACTAAGGAAGTCACAGATCTAGGACATGAGGCCAGGCTTTCAGATTCCTTTCTAGCCCCATACTTTGCCAACTCTAATACAGTTCGATTTTTTTTAAGTTAGGCAATAAATTAGTTGAAAAATATACCTAAATTAATAGAGAAGGGCCTAAAATTATTTTTATGGCCCAACCTTTGTCATTTAGCTTTGCTATTTTAGAATAACAATTTAAAAGTATTAAAAAATGTCAAAATCACTGTGACTATGAGTTCCTAAATTCAGGTAAGTATATTTAAAAAAAACCTGCCCAAATGAGGCTGGACTGACCATTTTTTTCCACCTCGAAAAGTCTAAAGAATAATGGCCAAATGTTTTAGAATAAAACAATTCAGTATGTTCACAACTTAGTGTATTTAAGCAGGACAGGTAACTTGATTAATCATTCATTCCTCATAATTGTGTTTAAATATATCACCATGCTTTATAAAATTAAATTATTTTATGATTATTAAAAAAATCCCCTTTATGGACTTTGGAAAATAGAGAAAATCTTTCTTAGATTACTATTGTTAAAATTCTTTCTCTTCAGTCATAAAGTATGTGATCTCAGGAAGGTTTGTATGAATTCGTCGATCAGCTAATATAATAACAACGACAAACAGTTCTACAGTACTTATTCTATGGCTACACCTCACCTATATAACTCATTTAATCTTTACTACAAATACAGTATGCTGTTGCATTTCCATTTAATAACAGTGAAAACTGGAGCAAAGGGATCTTAAGTAACTTGACCAAATTTACACAACTAGTGTGTGTCCTTAGCACTACACTAGAAAACTTTGGATATTAAAAATTATTTTCCAGGTGCTTTGCCTGTCCTTAAAACATAAAAACCCTGAAATATCTGATTATTACATGAATTAATATATTCATGAATTAACTAATCAATTGAATAACTAATAAAAGAGCTAACAAACAATGCATACTATATGATCAAATGCTATCTTTGTGGTTAATGAGTTGAAGTGCTTTGAAATCTGCAGGGAAAAAAGTATAGAATAGAATCAGTATTTGAGGAAAATGAGGTTATGCCAAACTTTAGGAAAGAGAAAGCTATCTCATTAATTCAACATATATACATTATTCACATAATGCTTAAGAGCCATTGGACTCTAGGGATATAGAAACAAATGTGGTATGTTTGCTGTCCTCAGTATCTTTCTAGTAGGAGAGAAAGATTTATAAACACATAATTGTAAAAGGGTTTGGTTTAGGCAATAATAGAATACAAAGTGTTTTTCCAAATGTTGATAGAAACTGTATGTAGATATCATTTGTAATTTAATATAAATTGTTATTTAGAGCAAGAGCCCTTGTGCCAGTGTCTTCACTTCCCATTTGTTTGAATTCTTTTTTTAAACTTCAGTGAACACTGCAACTGAATGCTGTATATTACATCCCATAAATAGGAAATGGACCTTAGCTCAGTTGTCTGTTTTTGTGATGCCAAGTGATGTATCATTAGAGTAAATTAGTGCTCTAGGATTATTTCTTTAAATAGAAAAATATGCAGATGCCAAATTTTCCCATGGACATTATCAACAAAAACTGTCAATCTCTTTTCACAATACGGATTCATTTCAGAGAGTCTACAGCAACTGCACAAACAGGATCTCTGTTCTAAAATAGGCATTTTTGTAACTGCATTTCCCCTTGCAGATCTGCTTATATATATTTGAATATTATTCATCCTCTAAAACAATGGGAGATTATTTCAAATTTAACATATTGAGTTGTGATGTGTCTTGTGTAAAACAAGTCTAACAGCACAATTACCTTCTTAATTACTCAGAATTTGTGTGCATCAATGCATGCTGTGATGCATGAAGGTGTTAAAACTTACAGCGTAGTTTTCAGATGACACCATCACAATAAAAAGTATTTAGACAGGACCAGAAATCAAAAATATTTTTACATGTTATCAAAAATTGAAATGAATATTGCTGAATTGAGGACTCGAAAAGTTCAGGAATTGAAATTAAGAATTCCAAAGATTCTCAGACAATATAGTTGCCAGGAACAAGCCTAAAGCGGTACAGAAAATAATTATCCCTGATATTCTGTCGTGTCAAGTGCTGTGCTCAGATTACTCTTCTGCTATTAAACTAATATGGTCCTTCTTTGAATCTATGGTGCTCATTTGGAAATCAGTTTTGTAGTCTTTAGGAGAGGTGAAAATAGAAGAGAATGACATTTTTGAGCTGCTAATAAATAGCAGACAAAATTCTAAGCTCTTCATAATACAAAGAGTAAAATGTGGACACTGCTTTCAAGAGAAAACACACATTTGAAGTATTGTTATTTTGTACACATACAGTAACTACATACAATATTACCTACAACTTGTATATGTTTGTTATGTATGTTAACATAATGTAGATAAGCAATGCCAGACAAATCATAATTATATTTGTGTTTCTGAACAAATTCATTAAGTGGACCTTGTTTCTCAGACACACTGAGCTTCTCCTTAGTATGAAAAACAATGCATAATAAATCAGGTGCCAGAATAGTTAACTAAGAATCTGCCCTTCAAGATAGCAAGAACAACTAGGAATCTTATTTCAAGTTAAAGGGATATTACAAATCTTGGAATATGTATACTTTTAGAATATGTTGACTTACACCTTATTTCTTCTGGACAGATTCTGGAACTAGACAAAGCCAACACATCCCACATCCCATTTTGGAAAGAGTTCTTCACTATACTGTAGCTGGTGACCTTCATAAGTTTACTCAGTTTTGCTGCCTTCAGAAGTGCCTCTTTTTGACATAAAGTTTCAGAACAGCTGCCTTTCAGGGTGATACCTAATTCGCTGGTTGGCATGGTCCGTCTTCAGTAGTTCTCTCTTTGTTTCTGCTCAGTTTAATTCCAAAGCCCTTACAAATCACCAACCAGGATAGAGAAAACCCCAGTGTTTAAGTGAGAGTGTGCCTAAGGAACCCTGAGATGCTTTTAGAGTGACAGGAGGGTATACCAGTCCGGGGTTTTAACCAGGGCCTTGTAGGTTCTTTCCCTCCTTCTTAATGTGCTAGTTTATCTGTGGCTAAATTAAGACCTTGGCAACACAGCTGAGCCTCAAATCAGCAACTGTCCAAACTTAGTTCATTGAACACTCAGTGTATCATGTGGCCTCTCCCGATGCTCTTTTTACCCTCCAATTTTTAGTGTCCTTTTTGTTTATATAAACCTCCTTATTTACTTATAACTCAAAGAGATAAAAATGGGGGGGGCAAATACTTTCTGTCCAGTGCTTCAAAGCTAAAAAGGCAATAAATTATACCTTTTTGGAAATATAACAGGATTCTTAGACTGGCCCAAATCCTTATTTTGTAATGTGTCTTCAAACATTCAGATCTTTATCCTGAGAGTGAAGAGGCAACCCTGTTTGGGTGATAACACGATCATTAGAGGACAAAGTTTATAAGGTGCCTGAACTCACAGAAGAAGGATTTTAGATGATCAGGCAAAGCAAAAGAATGCAGTATTGAACTCTGCCCTTCTTGAAAATGTATAACAGTAATTCAAAGGTCTGTTTTCTTATGTCCTTAGCTGGTTTTCCCTGTAACTTAGGACCCTGGGCAACAGTAAGCACATCTCATTGAGCAAATGAAGAGTCAGAAAGGCTCATTGCTAATAACAAAATCTTAAAGGCTAATGTGTATTCATTTAGCTTTATGCCAATTTCAATTTCCATCTATATTTCAGTTTAACTCCTAAGTTTTTTATGAGTTCTCTATGAAGAGTCAAGTGAAGAATTCCAAAAATAAGGGCACATGCAAAATCTCAGACTCCTAGATTCCCAGTGCAGAGGCAGTAATTTGAAATAAGCTTGGATCAAACCAACTCGCAGATCTTGAAGAGCCTCCTGGAGAGGTAGTTGGCAACTGGGACTCCCCCAGGAACATAGACATTGGTGGCAGCCATTTGGGGAGCTTATTCTACCACGAGGACACTGGAGCTGGCAAGTAGCATTTTGGAATCCTCCTCTAGCCTATTAGTACTAGAGGCTTATATGCCCAGCAGCCATGGCCAGTCTTGGGACCATAGAGCCAGCTGCCCTGGAACCCACATCTATCCACTAGTGGGCCAGTCCCAGCCCCAGGCCCCACTGGCTCCCACTGCCAGTTACCCTGTTGACCAGAGACCTAGCAACCAAGCACAAGGCAAAGCCTGGGAGCCAACCAGGTCAGGGGCCCAGCCCTGCCTACCTGTGCATCCACAAAAATCAGACCTGCCACAACAGAAGGGCCCATGCAGCCCACTTAGGGGACACCCTTAAACATATAGCTCTGCTGACTAGAGGGGAGTGTGCTGCCAGACCCCATAGGACATCTTGTACATAAGGCCAGTTCTCCAAGTTTGGAAAATGTAACTAACCTACTTAATACATAGAAATAAGTACAGAGAGTTAGGCAAAAAGAGGAGACAGAGGAATATATTCCAAAACAAGGAACAAGGCAAAACCCCAAAGGAAGAACTAAGTGGAGATAAGCAATGTATACAATAGAAAGTTCAAGGTGAGGATCATAAAGATGCTCAACAATCTTAGGAAAAGAACACAGTAAGAATATTAACAAAGAGTTAGAAGATATAAAGAAAAACAAAACAGAGCTGAAGAATATAATAACTGAAATTTAAAAATACACTAGAAGGAATCAACAGTAGATTAGATGTACAGAGGAACAGATAGATGAACTGGAAGAGAGAGCAGTAGAAATTATGCAAGCTGAACAGAAAAAAGAAAAAAAATAAATAAAAGATAGTTTAAGAGGCATCCAGGACAACATCAAACATACTGATATTTGCATTATAAAGGTCCCAGAAGGAGAGGAGAGAAAGAAAGGGGCAGAACATTCATTTGAAGAAATAATACCTGGAAATTCCCTAACCTGGGAAAGAAAACAGACGACTATGTCCAAGAAGTAAAGAGAGTCCCAAACAAGATGAATCTAAAGACATCCTCACCAAAACACTTTATACCTAAAATGGAAATAAAAAAGAATAAAAACTTGCCATTTGCAACACCATGGATGGACCTAGAGTGTATTATGCTAGGTGAAGTAAGTCAGTGGGAGTAAAATAAATACAATGTGATTTCACTTACATGTGGAAGCAAAACAAAGCAAAGGAACCATAAAAATGAAACAGTATGAGACTCATATATAGAGAACAAACTGGAGATAACTAGGTAAGATGGGAACACAGGTATCAGTAAAATGGGTAAGGGAAATTAAGATGTACAAAATTCCAGTTATACAATAAATAAGTCACTGGGATTGGCTGTGCAGCATAGGGAATACAGTCAATAATATTGTAATAGCTTTGTACGGTGACAGATGGCAACTAGAGTTAACATGGTGATCATTTTGTAATGTATAAAAATATCAAATCCCTGTGTTATACACCTAAAACTTATACAATATTGTAAGTCAACTATACTTCTATAAAGAAAGGAGGCTTTTTAGTAGCATAACTTGTGATTGAAATTTATAAATATTCTTAAAGATCAATTTTTTTACTGTGTAAGTTTTTCTTTCCTTCTCTCTCTTTCTCTACCAATATTCATTTTAACCCTTCGATTTCATTACTCAAAATTGTTGTATTCTTACTTATATTTTTTTCTATTTAATATAACCATTTTTGATAAAGTTGCATTTAGAAATTATGGTCCAGATCATATCCTGGTGATCTTTGAAAATACCCCTTGGTAAATTATCTGTATATGTGTTTATTTATTTTTTAGAATAAAATATTTTAAAAAAGAAACCTGTTTTATAGTGTTATTTTTTAATTTAAACTAAAATATTGTGTAAGGCTAACGCATAATGGGTAGGTCTTCTCTCTTTTGATAAAGAAGTAAACTTTTTTGTCACTTCAAGTTCCATTTTGCTTAAGAGGAAGAACTTTGGAGTCCAATATTACACTGTTTCAACCCCAGCTCATCCACTAAATATGAGACTTGGGCATATCACCTCATCACTGGGTTTTGTTGTTTTTCATCTGCAGTATGGGCAGAAAAATAATTACTTCACATATTTGTTATGAAGATTAATAAGTAAATTTATGAGCAATGCTTAGTATACTTCCTGGCCCACAATGAGGCTACTTAAAATACAGCTGTTATTTTTAGTTTAATAATAGCTATTGTCGAGAAATAAATTACCAGCGATTTTATGGTGTCTTTATAGCTAATGTCCATTTTATTCACACAAAGTCTAGAGAAGTAGGAAGAACAGTAATTCCTAAGCCCATTCATAGATGAGAAACCTGAGACTCATTCTGGGAAGTGGTCTGTTCAAGTTTAGGCAAATCATTAGCATTACAGTCAGAACTTGAACTGAAATCACTTGACTGCAATCTTGTGTTTTTACATCAACTTACTGTATTTTAGTATATTAATTTGTCTTTTGCATTAATACACTAAAGGTACTTGGGGGAAAAACACACACACACTCAAATGAGATATGTAAGAACACTAAAAAAGTAATTGTAAACCTGAGGTCAAGGGGACAAGCTCTAAAGAACACTACACGGATTCAGAGAAACGAAGGGGCAGGTCTAGTGACTTATCTCTGAGGCAAGCAAGGGAGGACATGAAATGCAGGGACAAGAGGTCAAGTTTAAAATAATAAATTCCTGTGAGGCTGATTCTTCATTATTACTGTTACTTGAACAAAGATACACAGCTGTTAGTTGGACCTTTGGCCCAAACCACAAGCTTCTTTATATGTCTGCTGTAAATTTCACTAAAAAAGCTGTTCTTAAGTAACATTTTTAAAAGAATAAATGTGGGGGAAAATGACATCAAATAGAGCTCAAATTGTTCTTAAGTTTGTTGGATTAGTAACTCTGTATTTTCAGCTCCCTATTTTTTTTATACCAAAATATTAACATTAGAAGGAAACAACAAAAAAGACTTGCTACAGATAGGAAATATCAGCCAATGGCATTCCATTTTGTAAGGGCCCCCTGCTGTCTCACTCAAAGAGAATTGCTGTTAGTTGGAAAGAAGGAGGAATTAGCTGTCACATTTAATAACATCAGACCCTCTATCAAGAGTATCCCATATTTTAGGTAATGCAATTCTTACAAAAACCTTGTGAAGTAGATGATATTTTCCCCATAAAAGAGTTGGCAAACTATGGTTTACTGACCAAATTCAGCCTGCTACCTGTTTTTGTAAATAAAGTTTTATTAGAACACCGCGACTTGCATACACTTATGTCTGGTCTATTGCTGTTTTTAAGTTCATACACGGGCTGAGTTGAGTAGATGCAAAAGGGAAGAAATGGCCAGCAGAGCCCAACAAAATAAGATTGCAGAGCCCTGGATAAGGAAACTGAGACTCAGTGAGAAGAAATGTCATCTTCAAGGTCAAATAGCTTTTGGTCTTTTAAAGATAGAGATTGACCTCAGATTTTCACAGTTTGATATGAGATAAAACCCAAAGACTTCTCCAGGGCAAGCAAGATGCACTTCTTAAAAGGTACCATTTCACACACATTGGGGAATATAATTTCATCATAGGGAAAATGGGTACTACATGGGGAAAATTTGCAGTTCAAAATATGAAGAGCTGCTGAGAGAAGAAGGTTCCCTCCTACTTGTCGGTACCCTTAACTTACGAAGTGAAAATTAAATGAGGGAAGATTAGTAGTTATATTCTGCGAACTAGGAAAGAAACATATATGTGTGTGTAATATATTTCAGTGTCAAGTATTAAAAGTTTTGGTTCTTTGTTCAAAAATGTGTTTCCTCTCATAGGATTTCCTTTTATATATGATGCCTCTTTGAGGATTTTGAAAAAGAATTTCCTATTGCCCTGCCCAGGCAGAAGGAGTGAAGAATAGTTGCTGACTTCTGCCCTCAGGCTGATAAGGAGGAAGAGGGCAAGGTTAGCAAGAGGAAACATCTGCGCATAGATATGTGAATTTGTGAACCAAGGGGGGGGTCTTTTAAAATGTCCCTGTTAATATTTGTGCTGTATTACCACATAATTCCCCATGAGTTTGGGGTTTTCAGATTTTTCACCCCACCAGATCATAAAGTCAAAAAGTCATGATATTATCAAGAAAGTTAAGAAAGCAGTATGGTATAGTGGGAAAACTCACAGTCATGCTCACAAAAACATGAATTCAAGCTCTGCTTCTGTACCAAAGATCCATCTGATTGAAACCCCAGTTTCTTTATTTGAAAATGGGATAAATATTGCCCCCACCTGCCCACAGGATTATTGTAAGGATTAAAACAGACAAAGCATATGAATATGCTTTTAAATTATTAGAGACTATGTAAAGTAAAAATTATCAGTATCACCAAGATGATGATGATGATGGTGGTGGGATGATGATGACGTTGAAAATGACAATGGCACAGATGACTAGCCCAGGACATTTTTGAAAGAGAAAGAGGGTGCTGTTAATGATTACCTTAGGGCAATACTTAAACCAGAATGGTTCCCAGCAAACTAGATATATGGTCTCAGCCACATTTCTTTTTTTTTTAATTTTATTTATTTATTCTTTTATACAGCAGGTTCTTACTAGTTATATGTTTTATACATATTAGTGTGTATATGTCAATCCCAATCAGCCACATTTCTTAAGCTTCTAACTTTGCATCATGCTTAATTTCTGAGCATCAAACTTCAGTCTGTGGTGAGAGAGGGAGAATTTATATCATTTCAGTAAAATGGTTCATACAAGAAAATCCTAACTTGGAAAGAGAGTGGAAGAGAAGGACAAGTGGAGGGATGGCTCCTAAAGTCCTCCCATTGGTGGTCTCTTACTAGAGAGTCACTGCTGATTAGTTATCTCTACCTGTATGTCCCTCAGGTCCCTCAAAATCAATTGTCTCAAACCAGATTTCCTTTCCCACAAACTCCTACCTCTTTTAAGTACCTCTTTCTTACTTTGGAAGTTGCACCAAAGTACACTTGTTCATTAATTGTGCCGTATTTTTCTGGCAGAAAATGTTACTTTTATCATCTAAAACTCATTCACATCAGGTCCTGCATCTTCAAGCCCACTTTCACTGATTCTGTTCAGACACTTATCATATCTTAGTTATTACAATAGCCTTTACCTTGTTTCTCTGCTTCCAGCCCCCACTCTTCCATCTTCCTTGACTTCTTTGTCTCCTACACTTCCTTTAAAGCTTTTGAGCTTAATAATTCCCCATCATTTTCTCTCCCATACTCTCACAGGGCGGTCTAACAGGTACTAATATTGCAGCACTTAACTCTGTGTACTGTAACTGAATGTTTGCCACACTTTCACACACTAGAGAACAGAAGGTATTTGAAACTAATGCTGTGAATTGCACAGTGTGTGGCACAGCATTTAGACTCGGTAACTTAATATTAGTTTCAGTGTGCATAGTTTTATGTGTTTACTATCTACCCATCAACATGTAGATGCTTTGGAGCCCCACCATTTGCAAAAAAAAGTGCAAATATTCTTGAGGGGCCACTTCCCCTTCTCTAGAGTTTGGTCATGCTGAAAATCTTGATGTCTTTATTTTTAACTTTTTCAATTTGTGCATATGGGGATTATCATATCTGATTGCTAGGACAGGTTTGATTTCCAAAAGCACATTGCATACTATAAACCACTACTGCCATGGGAGATCTTTGATATCTAGCTCAGTGGATTGCAAACTCATTTATAATGCTCTTAGATATCAGGGTCTCTTTATGGAATTCTGTGATATAATGATTATATCATATATTTAAATTTATCATGTAAAATAAAGTATTTACTATTAGAAAATGTGATGATACATGAATGAAAGGCAACATGAAAGGCATATTGTTTTAATAGGATCTAGGGAGAAGGTAGTTGGAGGTCATCTTTTCAACAAAGCTTTTAGCATTTTGGTTTTTGTTGCTGTTAATGCTTGCTTACTTACTCTATGTGCATTCAGTTTGTCTTTTGTTTATACTTCACAGGTGCTAACCTTATTATAAAGAAGGGAAGAAGATCTCATAACTGAGAAAAATTCTAAGAATTAACCTAGCTTTCTCCACAAATTTGGAAAAGATTTATATGGCTGAATACCTTCCCCTATATTCCCCAGAAATATTTGTTTGGACCAGAATCTTTATTTTAAAAGAAAGGAAAATTTTTAAAAATAAGAATTATTTCACGATTCCCACACACTAAGGAACTGAGAATTGAATTTTATGTCATACTTAGAACAAAATCCTGGCTTAGTTTGTTTTATTTTCTTTTCTCCAAACTTGAAAAGACCAGAGACGACACCTAGAGACTTTGGGAAAATAAGCAAGAGCAATATTATCTAGCCACAAAGAGGGGCATTATTAGCCAGCCATGTAGAGCACTAGAAATAGAATGACTTAAGTTGTTGGCACAGGACAGGATGACTAAGGTTACCAGAGGATATGACAGGGAGGGGCTCTACATTTCTGGAAGTATGTTTAATGTGAAAAGGAAAGCTGACTCTTAGGTCACGAATGGGTTACCTTGTATTGTGGTGAAATCTTGATGTGCTGCAAAACAGCAGGACCAATGATTTTGAAGAACTCGTGGTGTGGAGTCAGAGAGGCAGGGTTGAACCCCAGCTCTGCTCCTTACAAGCTGCTGAGTTATATTAAACAAGTCAATTAACTGTTGCCAGTCTCAGTGTTATATTTAAGTGATAATAATAGTCTAAAAATACATATACATGCATGCTTTTAGGATCAAATGTATAAAAACTGCTTTTATCTAAAAAATGTTGATACCTACTTAAATGTTGACATCAACAAACATAGGATGAGTAATGAGTTATATTATATGGTTGATTTTATTTTAATGCTAAATTTTTACACATAAAAATTCTGTAAAGGTCAGTATTTAACAATATGCTAAACCCATCTAAGAAATCAGACCCTTGGTATGTAGACTAGGCTGAATCTAAGCACTAAAAGATTCCAGACATATCTCTTAATTATAGAAAAGTCACAACTAGTGTTAATGCTTTCATCAGAACAATATCTTCATGTTATGTCCTTTATTACAGTCTTTTCTTCGAGTAGTCTGAAAATCCTTTTTGTTGAAACTTAGGTCAATATAGCTATTGTGTATTCTTCCACTGTCCTCCTTCTATGTGCTGTTCAAATTGCCACCAGCTCAGGAAATCATCAAACAGCAGAGAAGGATTACTACACACACTAACATTTCCAGTGCTACTGTTTAATGGTTTTGTATTTGTTATCCGTGTTCTTCTAAGTTAAATGGTCTAAGTTCACCTTGAATGCCTTTCCTGCAACTAGTATATGTGTGTAAACGGGAAGAAAAGAAATAATTTTTAATCTAATTGTGTTGTTGCTTTTATTGTGTTTTCTCTTCCTCAAGTTTAAAGATACTCAATGAGTAAAGAATAAACATTTTTGAGGCTTCTGTCCCTTGAAGAAGAAGGAGAAATTGGGCTTTCTTTTTAGGAATGAGTTCTGGGTTTTCAAAACAAGTTTCAGTGGAAGCAATTGTTAAGCACTGATGAGCAAAGGTTTAAAAGGCACAAGACCTGGCCTCATATTTTGGCTCTAACTTGTGTAAGATGCATTGCTCTGTTCACATGACTTGATCCTATGAATTGCAGCTGCATGATTACTAATACCGACTTCACTGGTGTGTAAGATTTGAAAATGTTTCATAAATCATCAAGCACTATGCAAACATTAGTTATTATTGTTACTACTTTTTTATTACTTCTATAGGGAAAAGAGTGCTGGAAGTTATAACTAAGACTTCTAGTTATTTTACAATTCCATAAATAATATTGTGAAAAACCTTAAATGCTAAGATTAAGGATGCTAATATCATATTAGGAGTATATATATATATATGTTTATATACATATATGACTATAATATTTATTTATTTATTTATTTTTATTCAGAGTAAATAATATGGTCCCTAAAATTGGCCACAATTGTAAACACAACCACCGCTAGTGCTAAAAAGTACACATCAACCCAGCATGTGAAAGAACTGTATTGAATAAAATCTTCTAGCTACATAATACCTAGAGACTGCTGTGTTAACACACACACACACATACACACACACATGCACGGATGGCATTAAAAAGCAAAGGAAATGAAGATGCTAGTGAGTTCATATGAGGGTGAAATTTCCTCCAGCACCTGGGGGTAGGTTAAGCAGTGGGGAGTCTAGTGGCTTCTTAGGTCTATAGCCTGAGGCCTGAACTACTCTCAGAGGTTCCCCTTAATTCAGGAAAAATTTAAGTGCAAAAGACCAGATTCCAAGTCAACATTTGACTCTGTTGTGGGAATATTTTCAGAACAATCTATTCTCCCTTCTTCTTGCCTGATGCAGATAATGAAGTTTGCTTCTGAAATCCCCGAAGTCCCCAGACAGCTTGGCCCTGGGCTCACATGTGGAGTGTGGCACTGGCCATACAGTGACTAGCTGCCCCCCCACCCAGGTGGTGAGGTCCAACATTCCTCAGGACTGTGTGGGCACAGGAAGTGGGATAATGCTACAGGGAGTGTTCTGTGCACTGCAGGTTGTTTTTTTGTTTGTTTGTTTTGTTTTGTTTTTGTTTGTTTGGCCGTGCTGTGCAGCATGGAGGATCCTAGTTCCTCAACCAGGTATCGAAACCTCGCCCTCTGCAATGGAAGCATGGAATCTTAACTACAGGACTGCCGGGGGATTCCCCATGTTGTTGTACTTCTTTCTCCCAATGTGAAATTCTACTAAAGTCTCACAATGAATTTATAAAAATTTGTTCACATATTTCCAAATACTGCCTAGGGAAGAATTACCACCCACGTTGAGAGCCTCTGGGCTAAAAGCAAGCTGTTGCTGAGGTTGGACTCTTAAGAAGAATCCGAGAACTTGTTCCTCTTCTCTGAACTGAGTACAATCTTAGACCTAGAAGGCAAATAAGGTTTCAATGGTCAAAGTATGAAGGACTATGCAGTGGACATCTAACATTTTTTTTGGTTGCCTAGAACTTAAATCCTTTACTCATGTTTACATAACCCCTGTCTGTCACCACAGTTTAATAGGGGTGCAGATTTAACTCTCTTAGCTCCCAGGGAAATGGGGGTTAATGTCTGTAGATTCACTCACCAGCCCAGAAATGTGCATGTTGGGTTAGTGATGGGAGTAAAGAATTTTATTTTCTGATGGGCATCAGGCTTAGCAGGAATGTCAAATTACTAGGAGTAGCCCACACAGTGGTGAGGGTCCTGCATGTAATGTGGGCAGCAAGGGATACTGCATTCAGGTTCTCCCTAGACTGGTTCTATTCTTCTGTTTGCACTGTGGTTCTAGCTAATAAGTCTCTCCTCATCTCTGTCATTTTCTGAGTTTGATTCTCTAGGCTTCTTGGAAATTTATGAATCTCTCCCTATCTTTTTAGTAAATACTTATTTTTCTGCTTAAAGTAGCTCTAGTTGCTTTGTGTTATAGATTGCATGTTTGCGCACCCCCTCAAATCCATGTGTTGAAACCCTAACTCTGAGCCAATGGTATTAAGAGTTGGGACCTTTGGGAGGCAATTAGGTCATGAGGGTGGAGTCCTCATGAGTGGGATTAGTGCCCTTATGAGAAGAGATACCTGAGAACTTTATTCCCCTCTCTCTGCAGTCAGCTATGTGAGGGTAGAGCTAGAAGACTGCCATTAGCAGAACAGAAAGATGACCCTCCTTGGACACTGGATCTGCACATACCTTGACCTTGGACTTTCTAGCTTCTAGTGCTTTTGAGAAATAAATGTTTATTGTTTAAGACACTCAGGCTATGGTATTCTGTTAAAGCAGACTGAACTAACTGTATTATATCAACCTAAATGTTCGAGTGATATGAATGGTTGACTATTTCTAAATCACTGAAGAGGATTCAGCACATTATCCTGTACATGATGGACCACACATGCTGGGGATTAATAGGCTTGTTCTACAAAGTTAATATTTCTATTCATTCAGTAAGCATTGGCTGTGTACCAATATTTGTCAGGTACTATGCTAGGTTCTGGGAATACAAAAATGATCTAGACCCAATTCATGTGAAGTTCTCACTATTTCTTAAAGTTGAGGGGAATACATAAATATTTACATTCACATGTTAGTGCTAAGATAGAGGTATGGCTCAGAGTTTTTATATATTTTGAATCCTAGTCTTTTGTTTGCTATATGTATTGCAAATATATTCTAGTTAATGACTCTTCTTTTCCCATTTTCATGGTGTCTCTGAAATAGAATTCTTTTTATTATAATCTGTGTTTCTGTGTCATGTATAAAATATCATCCTTCTGAAATTTAGGTTTATTAAAACGCTTACCTATATTTTTTTTCTCAGGGTTTTATGTTTTCTATTAGTTTTAAAAAAATTAATTTAGCAAACATTTTTCTTGAATCTATTGAAGTGATTTTATGGTTTATCTCCTTTAATGAGTTAATGAGGTGAATTACTTTAAATATTTTCTAATATTAAGCCATGCCAGCATTCCTGGAATATACCCAAGCAGTACTGACTTGGCTCGTATGTTGCTGAAATTAATTTGCTAATATATATATTTTTTAATTTTACCTCTACATTCATAAATGAGATTGCCATATAATTTTTATCATTTGCCTTTGTCCGGTTTGACACCAAGATTATCTCAGCCTTATAAAGTAAATTCAGGTGGATTACCTATTTGCCAGTTCTCTGGAGCAGTTTGTGTAAGTTTGGAATTAACTCTTCCAAATCTTGACTGTTTGTTGAAAATTGCCTATAATATCTTCTGAGCAGGGTGCCAATTTTTGGCAGTTATATTTAGCCACTTTTTTCTTGATAATCACTCAAGATGTATCTTTGATGTAACAGTCATGCATTTTAAATTTAAAAAAAACATTAATTACACCATTCATTCTTCTGTGGTCCCATACACACACTATTCTTATTTCTCCTTCTAATTCTTCTCTTGACAGTCTTTCCTCTTTATGTCCCTTTCAGGCATATCTATTTTGTATAACTGTCTGAAGTGATTCTGTCCCAATTTGCTTTTCTAGAGAAGTTTAAAGGACCCTAGAGAATAGAGCATACCAGGGTTCAGGAAATGGCCCTTCAATATTCTCAAGGCACAGAATGCTCCTGTCTTTCTCAAACACCCACTTATTCAATTCCTGAGTCCCTTGGAGGGATGTAAGTTCTCTTCTGAAAAATCATTTGCCAAGTGTTTAAAGAATACTCACCATGTGCCAGGCTGAGAGCCGGGATTCAGGATGAGTAAAACAAGGTCCACACCCTCTGCCCTCCCCAACAAGGTTTCATCGTCTTTTTAGGAGATGGACATTTTATAAAGAAACAGAGCAATGCAATAAACGTAGAGATAAAACCAAGGAACCTAGAGAAGGCAATATCTATATCTAAATGCCCAGGGATGAGAGGGAACCACTGAAGTCAATAAGTTCCTCTAGACCTTGGTTGAACAACTATTTGCCTAGGAGCATCCCATTTTTAGCACTTAAAGTCTCAATATCTAGGAAACTCCTCAGTCCCTGGTAAACCAGTTCAACTGGTCACTATATCTAGACCCTGAGTTCCTAGCGCTGTACCTGGACAGAGAGAAAATCAAAAGTGTGTATTTAGTTAGTTGACATATGACCCGAATAACCAAAAACATTGATTTTCACCAGGTATAAGGAGCAGAGATAGCAGGGCAGTCAAAGGAATAATGCCTTTGGGGCAGGAGAGAACACAGCTGTGGTTTGGAATTACAAGTCATCCCTTGTGATGAAAGTACAATGCTTACAGGGAAAGGATGGACGATAACATTGCTGAAATAGGCAATGGCCAGATAGTAAAAGTCATGTTGAGGAGAGTGGGCTTTATTTGACCCTTGGTCAGTATGAGATGATTAATAGGGAGGCATTAAGAAAGTTGGCTCTGAAAACACAAGAGCACGATAGCGAAGCATCTGAATTGCTTCACACCATCATATATACAAGGTTTTTACTGCTATTGGGCATACTTGTCTGCATCTTTATTATCAAGACCCAGTGTCCTGCAGAAGAGAAAGCCTCAAATTCTTGCATCCTCATCAGAGTGGGCTACACATTCACTGTGTGTCCCCAGGTAAGTATCTAAAATTCTTTCAGCCTTGGTACCATCCTCTCTAAAAGAGAAAGTGATACTAACTGTACAGATTTTGTCAGGAACCAGAGAAAATGCCAGTGGGAGAGCCCTAGAAAATGTGAAGCAACCAGAAAATCTGGGTTTGGATTTTGTAGCTGGAATGATTGGATGGCTAAGTGTGTAAGAGAAAACTGCTGAAAAAGAAAGAAGGAACTGAACTCATCAGCGATTGAAGTTACCCCTAAATTGTCTGTGCAACTTCAGCAAGGCTGCATAACAGGCCTTAAACTTGAGATAACTCAGTAATAGCATAGCTCAGCACACTTAAAGTTAGCTGCATATAATTTGTACATGAAATGGATCAGTCTGTGATCTCAACGCAAAGGAGAGCTATATTTAACCTGACATAGAAGGGAAGCTAACTTACAAATGAGTTAACAAACATGAGGCTGATATAGCATTTTTAATTAAATGCCACCTAGCAACACCTTTCTCAGTTAATTCCAACAAGAGACCTTATATTTCCCTGTGAGGGCCTTAATCCCCCTGGCTCCTAGCACTGTGAACACTCCATTGTTTCTATCTGAACTGAGATACCAATTGTTGGTCCATGGGGACTGAAGGTGCCATTCCCACCTGCATATCTCCAAAATGTGCCATCACCTACATCCTCCCATTTGTAAGAGATCTGGTCCCAGCACTGTAAGTAGGGCTGTAATCATGGCCTATTTGTAGAGAAATTCTGCATCACTTTGGTTTATCTAATCTATCATTTTATTAGGATGAGGTCAGAAATTACAACCTTGCCTGTAAACAGAGCTCACTCAGAGTAGCATGAACTCATGGCCCACAGACTTCATAATGGTTTAGGACCCTTGTGTCTTGGTTTCCAGTCTCAGGACTGCTGCTAACTGCTGGTGTGACCCTGGGTAAGTCCCTTGAACACTCTGAGCCTGAACCTCAGTTTTCCATCTGTGAAGTAGAGGAGAGTAATCTTACTTGTTTCACCCAGCTGTTGAGCTGAAAATAAAAGAAATAATGGTAAATGTGCTTTTGTAAACTACAATTGCTACCAGGGATACAAGACTTTAGAAAAGATTAATTAAAGTGCCAGATTTTGAATCAAAATTTAAACTTTGGTTTTCTACCTACAGGTCGGATAGTAATGTATGAGATAGCATCATTATCTTGGAGTAGTTAAAAGTTTGGTGCTGGAGTCTGAATGCCTAGGTGCAAATCCTAGGGCTACAATTTACTAGCCATGTGTGTGGCCTTAGGCAGGTCTCTCAAATACTCTATACTTCAATTTCCTCATCTGTTTAATGCTGATGATATTAATTGATTATAATATTGACAAACTTATTATTAAGTATTAACTGAGTTTATGTTATGGAGTTGATATGAAGATTAACTGAGTTAAAAATCTATAAAGCTCTTTGATCAAAATCTGGCACACTGAAAATCCCTCAATCCATGTGAGTCAGTATATTTATTTCAGTTACATTTTCTGAAATGAAAAGGATTAAGATACCTCTGACTACAACACAAAATAATGAGAAGCCCAAGATGGCAGCATACGAAGACCCTGAACCCACCTCCTCCCACTGACACATAGAATCTACACCTGCATATAAAGAAGTCCTTCCTGAAGAAGACCTGAGGGCTGATTGAACAGCTTCTGCACATAGAGGGAGGGACCACATAGAAACTGGTAGGAAAGGTGAAGATGCAGTATCCATGGGAATCCCACCCCCAACTCAGAGAACAGCAGTTCTCTGATATCACTGAGAGGCCTGAACTCAGAATTACCTGCCCTGGGACCCAGAAAAAAACACATCAGTTTAAATGGCACCTAGACTACATGGGAAGAAAATCCAATCACTAATCTTAGAGCATCAGCATAAAATAATGAATTTTAAAAACTTTGCCAACTTTAAAAAGTAATTCAAATATTACTGGTATGTGGGTGTGTGTGAATAAATATTGGTGAAGGGCCTTGTTGCTCTGAAAGGTGGAACTCCTGAAGCTGGAGTCTCTCTCTCTCTCTCCCTCTCACACATACACACACACACACACACACACACACACACACACACACACACGTGGATACCACACTCAGACATAGACACATACACCTGCACACACATATACACATTTACACACATCCAAATGCACTAGATTTCTAATCATTCTCAGGGCAGAATTTGTTTCCTTTAGCCAATTTTAAACCTGAAAGTATAAAAACCAGAGTCTTTCAGAAAATTAACAACTTTGTTTTCAGGAAGTCCCCTATCCCCCAAAGATCATTAATTTTCAAGTTGTGAGCCATTAATCTTGAATAAGACTAGTCTCTTGTCCCTTTTGGGTACTCAGTTACCTCAACTGTAAGAGGAACTTGGGCTATATTTGGGATGGTGGTTACTTGAGGTGAGGTGAAATGAGAAAATGATTCAAGAGGAATTCTTACAGTTTATTCTTACAAAATGTCTAATAAAAGTGAGAAATTATTATTTTCATTATTTTTCTCATTAAAGATACTGAAGATTGAGTAACCACGAGAAATGCCTGGAAGCTCCTGATGTTTATAAGGGCGTATCTGTCTGCCTTCTCTAGTGGAGTCTACATTTTTACTGTGCAGAGATACTGACATATTCTCTGATATACCTTTTGCACCTAGCTGCTCCCCTGTATTCTGACAAGTGTTGAATCAATAATGGAATAATCACAAAGAACTCTAATGCTGGCCTTTTTACAATCCAACTGCACAATGACAAGGATTTCATAGCTAGAATTCCTTTGAACCCACTCTCCAAATAGGTGACTCTCTAGCCTTTATGAGACAGAAATCAAATCACACAGTCCTGCTTAAAAATTCCCTTGAGCTCCCTAATGTCTAAAAGAAAAAAAAAGTTCGAATTCCTAAGCATGATATTCAACACTCATAGCATATTCCATCTTCTCCCTACCTTTCCTCCTCTCCCTTTTTTTGTGTGCCACGAAAGTATACTGATCCACCGAGTTCTAGAAAACGTGCCATGCTCTCTCCAAGCCTTGCAGTATTTCATGCTCTTCCCCATGCCTGAAATTCTCTTATCATTCTTAACTGCATCCCTACCAAACAAACTCCAGTTTAACATTCAAAGCTCACACATCTGCTCTCCTTGTCAGACCCAGGCAGCATTTCATAGCCCTGTCTCTGCGGGCACCCATCACACCTCATGGAGTGATCTGTTTATGTGTGAGTGTTCCCATGGCAGAAAGCATACTCATCTCTTATCTCCAGTACCCACCAGTGTTTGGAAACAGAGGACATGCTCAATATGTGTGTGGGGCAGAAACAGAAGAAAAGATTTTGCCTTTTCCAGGCGTAGCACAGGAGATGTTCATGGTAGGGAGCCTGGGAAGGCATTTCCCATGGATCTCTCAAAATGACCCCTTAGGAAAAGAAGGAAAAAAAGAGGTACTACTATTTTGAACTTCTCAGATGTGCCCAGCCCTCAAGAGCTTATTTCCTGTGAGACTTTGTCTCTATGAAGCTGAACTGGATTTTGTCAAATAGTAATTTGTCACATGTGTAATAGGTGGAGTAGGTGATTGATGTGGAATTTTGAAAAATAACTCTAACATGTCAGAAGGACAAAAAGATTAGTGAGAATTATTATTTATAGTAGTAGCTGTGGCTTTGCATTTACCCAGCCAGATCAAAAGCCTTATTTAAAGGGAACTACCTCATACCTAGATCCTTCCCTAACTAAATATTATTTCCAGTAAGGCCAGTATAGTCAAAATAGCCCAATTGTGTTAATTTCAGGCTATTCCATCTGCTTCCTTTAATACTTCAGAACATTTTTTGCTATACTGGTTTATAAAAAAATGTGACTCTGAATATTATAAAGTCTTTATATCACCAGAAACACAAATTTCCAAAGAATATAAATATACCTTTCCCCAGTTTTTTTGTTTGTGTGTTTTTGTTTCTTAAGTTGTTTTTAATAAGCCTGTGAGGGGCTTCCCTGCTGGCGCAGTGGTTGAGAGTCCGCCTGCCGATGCAGGGGACACGGGTTCATGCCCCGGGCCGGGAAGATCCCACATGCCGCGGAGCGGCTATGCCCGTGAGCCATGGCCGCTGAGCCTGCGCGTCCGGAGCCTGTGCTCCGCAACGGGAGAGGCCACAACAGTGGGAGGCCCGCATACTGCAAAAAAAAAAAAAAAAAAAAAAGCCTGTGAGTTATCGTCATGGACTGAATTGTGCTCCCATCTGAAATTTGCATGGTCAATCGCTAACCCTCAATGTAACATGGAGGCCTTTAAGGAGGTGATTAAATGAAGTCATAGGGTAGGGCCCTCATCCAATAGGAATGGTGCCTTGTAAGAAGAGAAGATGCCAGAACTCTCTCTCTACATGCACAAGGAGGAAAGTCCATGTAAGGACACAAGGAGAAGGCAGCCGTCTGCAAACGAGAAGGAGAGGCTTCACCAAAAACCAGCTCTGAAGGCACCTTGATCTGGACTTCTAGAAATGTGAGAAAATATGTTTTTGTTGTTTAGCATACCCAACCTGTGGTATTCTTTTATGGTAGCCTGAGCAGACTAACACAGTTACATGCAATGACATACACAGGCTTAAATGGGTATTGCAATAATTCTTAGCATATGTATATGCTCAGGTAACCCCTCCCTAATCAGGACAGAGAGCATCTGCAACCACCCAGAATGTTTCCTGCTGTCACCTCCCAAGAAAAGCTGACCTATACCTCCCACCCTACCACTGACCTGGTTTCTATCACCATAGATTAAGGTTTTCCTATAATAGAATGAAATCTTACAAAATGTACTGTTTTTTGGCCTGAATTTATTATCTCAATATGATCATTTTGAGATTTATACATGCCATTTCATGTGCCAGTTACACATATATGTATATACATATATATACATATATATGTATACACATATATACATATACATATATATACATATGTATGTATATTATGTAATATATTGTATATAAATTATATATTGCTGGGTGGTATTTCATTATATAAATATATCACAATTTATATATCCTTTATCCTGTTATTGAATATTGGAGGGGTTTTTCTTTCCTATTGTAAATAAAGCCACTCTGAACATTCTCATAAAAGTCTCCTTGTAGCCTATGTTTTCATTTCTCTTGGGTAAATATCTGGAGTGGAATACTCTGATCATTGGATGGTTGTATATTTAACTTTGTAAGAAACTTCCAAGAGTTTTTCAAAGTGTCTGTGCTAGTTTACACTCTCAATAGCAATGTATAAGAATTCTGACTGTGCTTCATAACATCAGCAAAATTTTGGTGTAGTAGTTGTAGCTTTTTCTATGTATGGTAACTTATTGTGGTTTAAATGTTCATTTTTTTAATGCCTAATGATATTCAGCTCTTAAAAAATCTTTTAAAATGTGTTTATTGGCCTTTATATATCTTCCTTTTTAATTGATTTTTAATTATAGAAATTCTTTATTCTGGAGAAAAAAATCTTTTCTCAGACATCTATGAAAATGATGTTATCTCCCATTCTGTGCTCTGTTTTTTCATTTTATTGAGAGTCCTTTGATGAACTGAGGAGCTTAATTTTTATAAAGTCCAATTGGTTATTTTTTATTATATACTAGGTCTGTCCTCAAATAAACTTTTGCCTGCCTCTCAGTCACAAAGATGTTTCTCCTATGTTTTCTCCTAGAAACTTTATGATTTTAACTTTTAAATTTACGTTTCTGATCCATTTAAATTAATTTTTGTATATAGTGTAAACCAGGGGTTGAGATTCATTTTATTCCATACATATATCCAATTGTTCTTGCATAATTTATTGAAAATAATTAATTTTCTTCATTGAATTGATATGTTACCATTTGTTGAAAATTAATTGACTTGATAATGATGGCTGTATTTGAGGAAAATTAATCTGCTACAATGATTTATTTGTTTATCTTTATGCCAAGTTAACACAATCTTGATCACTGAAGCTTTATGTTGAATTCCACTTTGTCCTTTTTCAAAATAGTTTTGGCAATTCTAAGTTTTGGCATGAAAATTTGGCTTACAAATTAATGCAACAAAATCCTATTGTAATTTGCTTCATGCTGTGTAAAATCTATTGATCAATTTGGGAGGACTGACCCTGGAAAAATATTGATTCTTCAAAAGCATGAAAATGTGTACTTCTGCATTTATTTAGATTTTAAAATTTATTTCAGCAATGTTTTATAGTTTTCACTAAGGTCTTATAAATCTTTTGCTAAGTTTATTTCTAAGTAATTTCTTACTGTATGCCATCGCAAAAGGTACACATGCCAGTTGTTTGGGGCAGATACTCCAGTACACTGGGGATGAATGGATATCCTTGTCTTGTCTTTGATCATGGTTTCACCATTAAATATGGTGTTAACCGTAGATTACTTACAGATGACCTTTATCAGATTGAAAAATTCCCATTTGTTCTATGTTTGCTGAGAGTGGTATTAACATGGGTTCTTTTTGCATTTATTGAGATAATTATGAACACTTTCCTTTTTTTTTTTGTCACTAATGTCAAAGTAGATTGATTTATTTTGTAACATTAAACCAACCTTGCTTGTGCTAGATAAAATGACTTGATTATGGTGTATTATCATTTTTGTATATTGTCAGAAATGATTTATTAATGATTATTTTGCTAAGGGTTTTTGTGTCTATTCATTAGAGGTATCAGTGTTGAGTTTTGTTTCTTATAATGTGTTTCTCTGGTTTGGGTATCCTAGTAATTATGTCTCAGAAAAAGAGCTGTGAAACGCTTCCTTCTCTATTTTCTGAAAGAATTTGTATAGTACTTTAAACATTTGCTGAATTTCACCTCTGAAGACATTTACACCTGGAATTTTCTTTGTGGAAACATACTTAAATACAAGGTAACTGCCTCTAATAGGCTATTCAGATCTTCTATTTCTACTTGAGGCAGTTTTGGTAATATGTGTCTTCAAGGAATTCTTCCATTTTATTTAAACTGAAGAGTTTAATGGCATAAAGTGTTTCATGATCATCTTTCAGGATTGTTTTAGTATTGGTAACATTCTTAATAATAGTATCTGCTTCATTCCTGATATTGGTAGTTTGTGTTTCATCTCTTTTCTTATTACTCTTATTTTTCTAGCTTCTTAATGTTTAAGCTTAGATTATTAATTTTAAAACTATGTTCCTTTCTAATAGAATCATTTGAAACTATAGATTTCCCACTAACCAGTGCTCAGCTGTATCAACAAATTTGTATCTTTATTAAAAATATTCACTGTATAGTAGAAACAATTTTGCATTTATTATTTTAAAATTATATTTATTATTCATCTTTTTTTAGTAGTAATTTAATGCTAAACAAAACTAAATATTACAAATTATTTCTTTGATCCATGTGCTATTTTGAAGACTTTTCATTTAATTACCAAAATATCTATTTTCAGATATTTTAAATTGTTTTTTACTACAATTTCATTACAGATAGACTATATAATTTAACATATTCAAAATGTGTTGAGTTGTTTTATAGCCCAGGATATGGACTATCTTTGTGAATTTTTATAACACTTGAAAACACTGAATTCTACAGTTTTGGGCTAGTCTATAAATATCAATTAGTTCAAGTTAGTTCATAATGTTTTTTAGTTCTTTACGCCCTTGGTGATATTTTCTCTGCTCTATCAATTTCTGAGAGAGAAATGATAAAACCTCAAAATGCAATTGTTGACTTCTAAAAAAAATCCGGGGCTTTGGTTTTATCAACTTTTTTTCATGCATTTTAAAGCTCTATTATTTGATGCATTTTAGGATTCTCCTCTTAGAAAAATTATAAAATTATAATTATAAAATTATTCTTTTTATCACTGGTAACATTCCCTGTTTGAAAGTCTACATTATCGGATATTACTACAGCCACTCCAGCTTTCTTTTGATTAGTGTTAACAAAGTATACCTTTTTCATTCATTTTGCTTTTAACCTATTTATGTCTTTTTATTTAAAGTGTGTTTCATGTAAACAGCACACAATAAGGTCTGTTTTTTATAATCTGTTAATTGATGACTTTCAGTGGAATGTTTAGTCCATTTATAAATAATCTGAATGTCAATATGATTGGATTTAAGCCTGTCACATGTTCTTATTTGTTTATTATTTGTCTCATCTGTTTTTATTTCTTTGTTGTATTTTATTTCACTTATGGACCACAGCCCTGTGATCTCTATTGTTAAGGCTGTAAAACATTTTTATATATTTTGTCTAGTTTTTGTCATTGTTGCTGCTTTTACAGGCAAAGAATAAATCCAATATTCATTATCCATCATAACAAAAATGGAAGTGCTTTCCTATTTGTTTTGAAGTTCAATTATGAATCTAATTTTCCAATGACTAATAAGTACTCCACAATCTTTGGGTTCTATGCCAGGAAGAGATGTGTTTTACATGCTGTTATCAACTATATGAGTAGATGTGGAAAAGAAACGTGGATTATGGAGGAAGGAACCCAGCTTTAGAGGAAGGAACCCTGAGAGCAAACAGGTCAGAGGTCAGAACAAGCAATGCATCTGGAATCCTGACTTCAGGCAAGCTTTCAACCCAAAACCAACTGTCACATACTTTTGAAATATCTGACTTAGAAACTCAGTGCCAGGTACATGAAATACGATTGATACTGAAAGAAAAAAAAAACAAAACCAAAACACACATAGCAGCCAATTCAAGGAATCTTTCATCAGTAGAGGAGAGAGTGAACCTGGCATGAAGTCAAAAGCTGACTGGCTGAGATTAGGGTACCTGAACTACATGCTTCCAGAAAGAAATCTTGTCAAGCGTGTTTGGAATTGTATTAATCATCCATTGCCTTGTAACAAATTATGCCAAAAACTTACCAGCTCATGAGAGTAAACATTTATTACCTCACTCTACTTCTGTGGATCAGGAATCTGGGGAGCATTTTAGCTCGGTGGTTCTGGTTCAGGGCCCGTCATGAGATTGCTTTAACGGGTTGGCAAGGGCTACAGTCATCTGAGTGGTTTGCGGGCTTTAGTTTCTCCTTGACTGCTAGCCAGAGACCTCAGTTCTTCACCCCCTGCCCTCTCCCTAGGCTACTAAGTATTTTTATATGGCAGCTGATTTCTCCCAAAGTGAGTGATACAGAGAGAAAGAGAAGTTGATGCCATTCTGCTTTTAATGACCTAGTCTCTGAATCACACACATCACTTTGGCCTTATTCTATTCATTGTTAAGTAAGTCATCAAGTCCAGCTCACTCTCAGGGGACAGGTTTACACAAGGACGTTACTACCACGAGGCAAGGACCACTGGGGATCATCTTCAAGGCTGGCATCTACAGGAACTGTGGTATTAGTATTAAGGGTTTCCTGTTTTTATCTTTTTGGGGAGTAAGGTGGCTATGAGAACTGGAATTACAGAAAACCTCAATGCTAATGGAAGAAAGAGTTCTAGTGTGTGTAAAACTATTTAGCTATTTTATATCAGCATCTAATCTCATCTCATTATCTGTGCACAGGTTATCCTGACCTCTGAAACTATAGTTTAAGGGACATTTCTTTTGTAATTCCATGTAAATCACATATTTTATATTTTTATTAAAAGCAAATATACTTGTCTCTTATGGAAAAGAAAGTACAAGTCCTCTTAAATCACTACACCCAGAGATAACCACTATTAATATTTTGATGAGCATTTCAGACATTATTATATCTACATAAACATATAAACTATATATCACATAATTTTATGTAATTTTACAATAATCCTGCACTTGTTTCTAAGCACCTGCATTTTTCACTTCATAATATGGTGTGAGCAATTTTCCATGTCAATAAATATAGCTCTACACCATCATTTTTGGTGAATGCAGTGTGTCCCATTGTATGGATGCTCTATAATTTATTCCAGTAGTCACTCATTAGTAGAATATTTAGGTTGTTTTATATGTTTTTAGAGAAGCTGAATGTGCTGTAGGGATGCCCAGCTTAACCCAAACCCAAAATAAAGGGCATTAAATTTCCTGGTTTTATTTCCTTTTCCATAGGTTTTTAGATTTAGTGAAAATGTCAGTGTTTCAGAATTATTTGTGAAAGATGTAAAATTGTTTTAAGGATTTCAAGAGGCCAGCGTTGGTAAGGGAACACGTGGTTCAGGAGGGCTTTCCTATTTTCTGGGTAAAGTTAACTTTATTAATTTTTATGAGAAGATTCACAGCTCACACTCTCTCCATTCATCCTTAATATGACACAATGAAGACAGAGGGAAACATTAATCAGAATCACTGAGGAGATAAGCTCCAAAGAGCAAGCTTTAGTGTAAAAACACATTAAGCAAGAACCAAACACCTAAGTCATGGCTGAACCTCCATTACCCCAAGCTCATTTAATTCTCCTTATAAAAGTAAAAGAACATTACCCTTAGATCATGTAACTAGGGTGAACATATAATTTATAAGCCAAATGGGGCACATTAAGGAGTGAAATAAGGTGTTAATCATTACCTGGTACAACTGACATAAACCAAAACGACGCCAGGCAAACTGGGACATATGGTCAACCCAAATATATCAATTAAGGAAACTAAGATACAGATTGCTGAGATGACTCATCAGCATCCACAGCCAGTAAAATATCTGTGAATCAAAATCAGACCCCTCCTGGTCCAGGTCTTTTACTTTTTCATAGATTTCCAGGTCTCTGAATATCTTTGCCTGTTTGTTTTCTGGTTGGTGCCACTTCTAGGTGAGATGTCATGGATACAATTTTTTTATTTGTTGAAAGTGCTTTTTTGGAGATATACTTCTATAGTATTGATCTATTTATTCTTACCCAAATACAACAAAGAATTATTAAATACTTGTTTACATTCTAGGTATCTTCATGAGCACCATTTTACTCAGGTTCCTGCAACTTAGGAATCTGCAGAGGGGTAGTTCATAGGTCTACCACTAGAGAGAGTGCTGGCCAAGATTTTGGGTCTATAGCCTGAAAGTTCCATGTTTTGAGAAGAAGGAACAAGAATGAGACTTTTTTTATATGACCATAAGATATTTTACCCCACTTCTGCCTCTAATTTTTACTAGTTGTTATTATTCAGTTTTTTATTTAATTTTAACACCTATTGGAAACTTTGTTAATTTATCTTTTTAAAAAATTTTCTTTTTTTATTAAAGTATAGTTAATTTACAATGTTGTGTTAGTTTCAGGCGTACAACACAGTAATTCAGTTAAATATATATTCTGTTTCAGATTCTTTTCTCTTATAGGTTATTACAAAATATTAAATATAATTCCTTGTGCTATACAGTAGGTGCTTTTTGGTTATTTATTTTATATACAGGAGTAGGTATATATGTTAATCCCAAACTCCTAATTTAGGTTCTAGGGTAAAACACCCAATACGATAAATTAGGAGTTTGGGATTAACATATCTGTGGGTTTTACCCCAGAACCTCCTACTCTTTCTTCATTTTATTCCCAAAGCTCCAATGTTTTCTTCAGTCGTTTAACTCATCATGTTATATTACAGTTGCCTAACACTGTTTCTGGTGCCACCCTTATCAGTTATGATCTTATGAAGGTTAAGAACTACCTTACCAAGGTAACTACCTTACCTTACCAGTTTCACTCTTTCTAGCACAAATTTGGTACTTGGTTAATGTTAAATAAATTAGTAAAATAATAAATGAGTACATGAACAAAATGAAAAAAATATGATATGATCCAAGAGGAAATCTATATTTTGGGATGGCAGTCTTGATACAGGATGCTTGTGATTGGGATATTAAATATGGATTTTAAAATTTCAAAGAAGGAACGTGTAGCCAGAGAAAATATAACAAATAGCTGACTTCTTAAGCTTATTTCCAACTTTAAATCAAAAGAAAGATAAAGGGACTATCTCATGTTCCTCAGAAAGGTAAATCATCAGTGTCAGCCAAAAAACACTGACTTGGGACAGATCATATTTTACATGTTAATGAGACGTATGTATAGGTCTGAGTATTGCTTATGTTTATCTGGTATTTCTCGGAGATCTGAAGGAGGTAGGTATGATGCAGAAGAATAAATGACCTAACCTCACTTCATGAGTTTTTATTTAAAATTAAAAGACCATTAAATATGAGATTTCTTTCTTCGTTTTTTCATAATTACAAGACACTGTCAGGATTCTGGAGAATCTTGATTCTGTCGCCCAGGATAGTTTATACTCTCTACTTCACGTCATCTACATCTATCCATGTACCTGTAATCAGATCAGTGTTTAACTAAAATATTAACTAGAACAGGGTTAAAGACAAGACCCTCAGATGCATCACTAGGGGCCTTTGATGAGTCTGACATTGATTCATTAATTCTTTCCTTACGATTTATGCAATCACCTATGAATTAAATTATTACACTGTCATATAACCCACATTTCTATATCTTGAACATGATGGGACCATGAGATTTTTGCCACGTCTTCTAAAATCATTTAAACATACGTATTTATTTCTGAGTCTAACAACCCTCTCAAAATGGTAATACATTTAGTTGCCCTGACCCATCTTCCATGAACCAGTGCTGTTTTTTAATTGACTAATGCCTTTTACACAAGTACTGATTCATTTAGTCATTTAACAAATTTTTATTTCTGATGAACCATCTGTGACAAGCATTATGTTAAATACTTGTGTCTAATCACTAGCTTCAATATTTTGCATCTACCTATGGTAGTTTAAAAAAAAGTAAGCAATATTTCCATGACTCTACTCTTCAGGAATCTAGTTCGTCCCCCCAGAATTCCAAGCTAGTCACTAACAATGACTCACTGATATCAACTTAAAAAAAAAAATCAGTATCATAAGTAACCTAGGGGAAAGGGGGAGGACGGATAAATTGGGAGATTGGAATTGACATATACACACTACTATATATAAAATAGATAACTAATAAGGACCTATTGTATAGCACAGGGAACTCTACTCAATACTCTGTAATGACCTATATGGGAAAAGAATCTATAAAACAGTGGATATATGTATATACATAACTGGCTCACTTTGCTGTACAGCAGAGACTAACACAACATTGTAAATCAACTATACTCCAATAAAAATTAATTAAAAATTAAAAAATCAGTAACGTGTAATTTTTCTGGCACAGGCTAGACAACTGAAGTCAAGATCATCGAAAGCAATTCTCTGTTTAAATCCTAATGAGTTTCCCTCCCTTGCGATCTTGTTTTTCCGTACTTTCTCCACTGAGGACCATCTACTAGTTCTTTGAGCCCTGCTATGACCTATCTAGATTCTTTTATAGCATATCCTCAGTTCTGTGTGCTAAACAGTTTCTCTTACTCTGTAAGCCATGTTTGATGTTTGGTATTATTGCAAATAGGAAAAGGGAAGAAAACCTAAGCCTCTATTTGTATTGTCATATTTTTATCTTCCTCACTGTCAGTGACATTGTGTCCCTCTCTATGACTTTTTATGGAATGAGTCACTTTTGTCCGTTATACTATGTGGGCAGAGTATTTCTGAAAAGCCACAGATCTTGCTTCTGTATCTCAACCCTTATGTCCTACTGCCAGTTACAGTTGTTTTAGCCACATGTGGCATCTTGGTTTTTCATATCTACTGTGCTATACATTGATGGTCCTGCTGGAGTTAAAAATGATAGCCTCATACAAATGCTTAGTGATGAGATTATGTACATGAATCTTCAGAATCATTGGGTCATTCAATCTTAAATAAGTCTAAATAATGACCCGAAATCATATGTATTTCTATAATGCCAAACTCCATGATTTTGAGTTCTCTCTGCATGATTTTTGTCAATATTCCTTAGGAAAATTACCTGTTTTGCTTTCAAATCCTGCTTTTGGTTACATGACAATGGTTTACTTAAAAAAATATTTTTCAAAATTACTATGCAAGAAAGCTTGGAGCCACATGCTCTGTAGTGAATATTGATTAAGTGCTTGCAACAACAACAATTAAGATATAAAACAAAGCCAAGAATGAGGACGCATCTAAGAGCAATAAGGTTATTTTGTTTTGTGTAATTTTGTTCCTTTCCTTTAATTTTTCTTTTCATATTCCCTCCTAGGAATCTTGTCTTCCCAGGAGAGAAAGTGCTTATTGTTGTAAGATCACTGAAAGAGTTAGAGAAGAAATGGGCTCTTTTGTTTTCACTCCATTCATCTTCTTTCCCTTTGCCAAAACAAACACATTTGCATTCTGAAGTCAACAGCACCAGTCAACTGTGCTTGCCATAGATTAACCTCTGTAAAACCTTTTTTTGAACACTTGGGAGGCTTTGATGGTAAAACTGAAAAATCCAAGCTATCTTCCTTTAACCCACTTGGAACTGCTTGAAAACTGTGCTCCTGGAGTTAATGCATGCCAATTAGTCGCTTTTGGCTTATTGTCAGTTTCATCGGTGGCTGAATTTGTCAAATTGTGCACATCTTACGTGACTTTCTGATGAAGTTTCTCTTAACTTGTTTCATGTTTATTTGGAGGTTCCACTTGAAATACTGCATTTTTATCCTCACAATACTCCTGCAATATAGCCAGGGAATGTATTTGCATTTGCATTTTTCAGATACTGAGACTGATATTTAATTGGGATAAGCAATTTACTCAGATCACAAGGCACCTGGCAACATCAGGACTTGAAGTCAGGTCTTATGATTATTTGTCCTTTTCAGATTATTTCCTCAATTCAGTGTTAAATTAAAGAATACAATTAATGGGAACTTCTTATCATAAAATGTCTTTTCTGACTCTGCTTCCTCCTCAAGCCACCATCACATTTCCATTTTTCTCTATGTAAATATTTTCAAAAGGATTGAGCAGTAGGAGATAGTATTGGGGCAAATATAGTAGTGGAAGCACAGTAGTTTTTAGATCTCCTAGAATTCAACTCTCACCACCCCAAAATAAAATAATGAGAAAAACTAAGATAACATAATAAAAACCAATGAACAACTTCTACAATAAAACCAGGTGATTAAGTATTTCACAAACCTCAGAAATATAAGTAGGTAGGGACAAGCCACCAACAGCTGTGAGATGGATATTACACCAACATCTGTATGGCGGAAAGCAGAAAGAAGAAAAATGGGGCATTTAGAAGCCCCAAGAGCAGAAAAGCTGCAATATTGCCACAGGTATAGTTGCAGTTTGTATCACCAGGAAAATATGCGTAATAGACATTTATTAGGGAGTGCTCTTAGGATCTATACCTGTGGAAGGGAGAAAATAGAAGCACTACTAAAGTAGAGCAGGGGAAAAAGTTGAGCTGTGATACAGTTCTGAAGATGGCTTCAGCACATCTCCTGGAGAGTTCTGGAGCTAGAATGGACTTCTGGCATTGACCCGAGATTGTGCTGCCTGGATGTTATTATACCTCTATATTGATCAGTCATTGACTGTGGACAAATCCTACAAGGATATAGGACCTTTGGTGAAGCAGGGGTTTTTTTTCCCAGCAGTAGCAATCCTTATAGAGGATCATCTTTTGGCAATACTCCCAGCAGATGGAATAATAAGGCTTTCATTCCTGGAAGGGAATTTGGTCAGCACATCACTGAGTCCACCAATGGTACTCACTGGAAAGTGGGAAGCTAGCAACCCAAACCAGGAGTAGGTTCTATACACTCCACCTTATGTGAAAATGCAAGGGAACTGCAGTAAGGTGCTGGAATGGTCTGAGACCCATGAAATTTTCTAAACAAACAATTCAAAGCTCTGTTCTAGGACAAAGCCCCATACTGAGAATTAACTTGTAGGGAGACTATAAATTGAGCAGAACAGGCAAAACAGGAAGAAGGAAAAGAAAATAGCCTGAAATTTTTGAGTAGTTATCAAAAAGTATGAAGCCATTTTTTTTTTTTTTTTTTTTTTGCAGTACGCGGACCTCTCACTGTTGTGGTCTCTCCCATTGTGGAGCACAGGCTCCGGACGCGCAGGCTCAGTGGCCATGGCTCATGGGCTCAGCTGCTCCGCGGCATGTGGGATCTTCCCGGACCGGGGCACGAACCCGTGTCCCCTGTATCGGCAGGCGGACTCTCAACCACTGCACCACCAGGGAAGCCCTCTTATTCATTTTTAAATCAAGGTTTTGTTTTTCTCTTTTGAACACTTCCTTGAAATGGCAGAACTTATTAGGGGAAAATACGCAATCCAGCAAACAAGAGTTCACCCTAAGTCTAACTTTTCAGAAATACTAATAGCAATCATTTGTACCTTATTATAGGTTGAAAAATGCTTTCAGAAATTTGATCTCATGTTATCCTTGTAATTAAACTACGTTTGTCATCATTTTACAAATGCAGTTACAAGACCCAGAGAGTTAACTGTCCCACTTAAAAACACGCAACTAATGACAGAGCCACAGCTAACATCCAGGCTTTCTGATTTTAGGTCTAATAATATCCCAGGGCTTCCCTCAATCAGAGCTGTCCCTTTTGAGGACTAAAAATAAAGCTTTAGAAATCAAAATAAAGCTTTAGAAATCAAAGTCTGGCAAAAAAAAAAAAATATATATATATATGTAGAGTAAAAAAAAAAATCACAATTGAAAAGTCACCAGCAGAAGAAATGGGGTGAAACGCAAGCAAACTCTGCTATTTACCTGTATGCTCTTTTGGTTTAAATTTCCATTTGAATTCTGGCATGAAATTAGCGATCCACTGAAAATATTCTGAAAAAAACTAGTATTCAGAGTTACTAAAGAAGGTTGATGAGTTTCACACACATACCCCCCCCCACACACAAACACACATACACACAACCTTGCAGGTTGTGCTTTTTAACAGACCTAAATGTAAACTTCTGGAACCCAATAAACTCCAAGTTGGTAATACCTAAAATTAGCCCCAGTATGTAACTGTCTGTAAAGAGAACTGTGAGAGTCTGTTCTGAAGATAATGATAGGGACTCAAGTCCAGCTTGGAAGGGAGGCCTTCTGTGGGAGACAGACACTGATGTAGAATATGGGGTGCTGTCCTGACACTAGAAAGCCAGGGTGTCACTCCAACTGAAGCTCATTCATTCTCTTTGCCCCAGAGCTTGAACCTGATCAATGTCTGTCTCACAGGAGCTTTCCTGGAGGCTCCACACCACTTCAGCAGTGAGTTCTTGCTTGCTCGAGACACTTGTGTTTTGCAAGTTGCGGCGAGGACACCTGGTAATGAATGATGCAAGAGACACAGGTGGCCCAGGGCTGGGCCTGGTGGGCAGGTTCTTGGAGCGGCGCCCCTGTGAGGATCCTCTGTGCAGAAGGAGAACACACCAGCAGCCAGATTCTTGCTTAGTCAATTATGCACAATCACTGTCAGTCATGTCCTCATGGATGCCCTGGAAGGGCATAAACAAGGCAGTGCTATTGCTTGAAGGGAACACACTTACTCTGGTGGAAGCAGCAGCAATAGCACTGCTTATATTCAGTATTTTCTCTCTTCAAAGAGAACAAACTCCTCAGTAAGACTGGAATAAGCTTTCCATGATTCTTCCTTGTCTGTCTCTCTACACACATTTCCTGTAATGTCTCCACATGCATTGGAAGCCTCAACAATGCTGGAGGACTATTATGGGTTGAATCGTGTCCCTGCAAAATTCATATGTGGAAGGACTAACCACTAGTACCTCAGAATGTGACTGTATTTGGAAATCAGGTTATTACCGATGGAACTAGTTAAAATGAGCAGATACTGGAGTGAGGTGGGCTCTTAATCCAATATGACTAGTGTCCTTAAAAAAAAAAATAAAAAGGAGAAATTTGGACACAGAGACACACACAGGGAGAACGTCTTGTGAAGATGAAGGCAGAGATCAGGTTGATGCATCTACAGCCTAGAAATGGCAAATATCACCAGCTACCACCAAAGGCTAGAAGAGAGGCCTGGAACAGATTCTTTTTTATAGCTCTCCAAAGGAACCAACCCTACTGACACCTTGATCTCAGATTTCCAACCTCCAGAACTGTGAGACAATACATTTCTGTTGTTTAAGCCACTCAGTCTGTGGTCTTTTGTTATGACAACCCTAGCAAACTCACAGAATGATCTCCAAAGGAATTGTTCTTAAATTCTGGCATTTGTGTTCCTAGGACAGTGAAGGATTAAGGGCACAAGGTTTGGAACTAGACAGAATTCAGTATTATTTGCAGCTTAACCACTTTCTGTGTGATTCTAAACGGGACACCGTTGGAGACTCTGCTTGTAGTTGTAGTGGTTAATAACATGGCCTTGGACTTGAGACAGACCTGTTTACAAATCCTGGTCTTCCACCAGCTGAGTTATATTCTGTTCTGTTTCCTACAAACAGTGGATACAATACTACTTCCTGGGGAGCCTGTGAGAATTCAATGTCACAGTGTACAGAAAACTTCTACCTGCTGCCTAGGCTTGGTCACTACTCCTGCAGAGGCAGCAGGAATTTGTTTTCCTGGGAATCATTTCCCTTGTGCTGTTGGCACTATTCTATTTCTCTAGCAGGTTCTATAGACAGGTGGCCTTCTTGGGAATTCCTTGCCATTTTGGTTTAGCTATGTCCTATCATCTCATAAAAGCCTGTTCTTAAGTCATGCATCCACCCACAAATACACATATTAAACTGTTCTGAGGTAGCTTAGTTGCATGCAGACTTTCCCTACTGGACCACATCCTTTGAGGGAGAGACCTTGTTTTCTAATTCCATATCTCAGTTCTTCAAAGAATATTTCACTAAATACATGATTAATGAATGAATGAATGAATGAATGGTAAGGTTCTAAGTCGGGGTGAGTAATTTCCAGGAGGGAGTTCTGTCCTCCTGGGTCGCAGTGAGAGCATACTTGTGGCTTCTATCTGATTCTGGGACATAGAACTTTGAGGAAGGGAAGTGGGGAGGGTGTCTCCCTCCAGGGATGGAAAGACTCTAGCCAGATGAGACAGACGAGACCCTGCATGACTGCCCCTTGCTCATACTTAGATCTTACCCTTTACAACACCTCACACTTAGGAAACATGCTCACACATGCTTTCTCATTTAGATATCACATCCACTTTTCTTCTAGGCCAGGAAGACTGTAATTCCCCATGCACCAAGGAGAAAACTGAAGCAGATAAATTTCTCAGGATCACATACACTAATGAGAGATAGACATGGGACAAGACGACAGTCTTAGATGCCATGGTGTTCAGCTCTTTGTATAACTATGACTTCACTTGACATTCTGACTTCATGGAATTGGTTTCTGCAGTAAGGCTTTAGTTTTCTGACTGAGAACAATTCAATAGACATTTACATAAGAGTCAGCATGCATGGGTTTTCCAGGACTAGCATGCCTCTAACAGGACCCTAAGCAGAACACATTCAAGTGGAGGATGAAACCTCCAGGACTGAAGTAAAATCCTAGAGCAGATCATCAAACAGGAAGTGGAAAACACTTCAGTGAAGTTGATACCGAGCAGGACCCTGTGGGGCTCCTGGGCACAAAAGCCTTTCAGTGTCCCCAGTTTCTTGATTACAGGAAATAGGCTTCATTCAGCCTCCATGACCTTCCTGGAGTTCCAATGGGCAGGTTCAAACAGATGCTAATTAGGAAAGGGAGGGTATGTGGAGAAAAGGGAGGAACAGTCAAGAAACAGTAGTGCAGCCTTGGGGTAAGGTCATGATTCCCCCTCAAGGGATACACATAACAACACCTTTGAACTGTTCTGCAGATACTGAGACCCCCACCAGGTGGGAGGAGTTAATGGTTTGCTGCCCACAAGCCCGTAGAGCCCAGACAGGCTGGAACCAGAAGGTTGGTGATGCTGACTCCCACTTATCTCACCACCAACCAATCGGAAGAATGTCCATGAGCTGATCACACCCTCCTCTTCGAACCATTACTATGAAACCCCTCACTACCCCCTCCAGGTTGGGACACACAGTTTTGAAGGTATTAGCCCCCTGTGGCCCCCTTTGCCTGGCAAAGTAAAAAAGCTATTTTTTTTCTACTTCACCCAAAACTCTGTCTCCAAGATTTAATTCAGTGTTGGGGTACAGAGGCTGGATTCAGCTTCAAAATCTTAGTCATGATCCTAATTCTGACAATTACTAGTTGATTGATAATTCTCTTACCTCCCTGATCTCACAGTTTTCATCTGAAAATTGGAAATAATATTATCTGCTCTGATTTAGAGTTCATGACAATCCATTGTAATATGAGACAGGAAGGGCATCCCAAAAGTTTGTAGCAGACACACAGAGGTTATTAATCTGGGCTTAATAAGAGTTAGTTTTGTAGTCAGCACTTAATTTTCTTTTGTAATTGAAGTATAGTTGGTTTACAATGTTGTGTTAGTTTCGGGTGTACAGCAAAGTGATTCATATATATATATGTGTGTGTGTATATATATATATATATATATATATACACACACACATATATATATATATTTTTTAGATTCTTTTCCCTAGTAGGTTATTACAAAATATTGAGTATGGTTCCCTGTGTTATACAGTAGGTCCCTGTTGATTCTCTATTTTATATATAGTAGTGTGTATATGTTAATCCCAAACTCCCAATTTATCCTTCCCCCATCCCTTTCCCCTTTGGTAACCATAAGTTTGTTTTCTATGTTTGTGGGTCTATTTCTGTTTTGTACGTAAGTTCATTTGTATCATTTTTTTGATTCCACATATAAGCAATATCATATGAAGTTAACACTTAAATTTAAATTAAGTCCAAAACATCCTCCAAAGTCCTTTGGGCAAGTCCTAAGTTAAAGACTAGCACTATTATTTCTCCTTTGTCTAACACATCCAGCTTTCCCTTTAGTGCACAGAAGATCACTTCTTCTCTTAAGCACAAAATACATGGCTAACTTGCTTCTAACATGTGGTAGGAAAAGTATGAATATTTAATGTAAGAACCAGACGTCACTGAGGCTACAGCACATCCCTGTCTCCCATGCCACATGCAATCAAGGAAATATTCAGAGAAGCAGAGAAATGGGGGGGTGGGGGGAGGGGTGGAATTACAATGTAAGAGGGCTTGAGTGTTAAGAGGGTGTGTGCATGTGTGTGTTTCCCATACATACTCTGAGTCTGATTAGTAATCTGAAGGTAAAGAGTCAGCAAATATCTGAACTGAGTTCCTCTGGCCAAGCAAAGACTCCAGGTGACTTTTGTTTTTTTTATATCAAAACCAGATTGGGTCATTTGTAGAGGCGTGGATGGACCTAGAGACAGTCATACAGAGTGAAGTGAGTCAGAAAGAGAAAAACCAATGTCGTATATTAACGCATATATGTGGAACCTAGAAAAATGGTACAGATGAATCGGTTTGCAGGGCTGAAATAGAGACACAGATGTAGAGAACAAACGTATGGACACCAAGGCGGGGAAAGCGGCAGGGGGTGGTGGTGGTGGTGTGATGAACTGGGAGAGTGGGATTGACATATATACACCAATATGTATAAAATAGATAACTAATAAGAACCTGCTGTATAAAAAAATAAATTAAATTTTAAAAAAAGGAACTAGATTATGATTAGGTTGATTTTCTATACCCCTCCCCACCTTGGGGTGTTAGAGTTTCAGAGGATAAGGGGTAGGGGGTGGGCATACTAATCAGAGTCCAGACCAAGACAGGCACTCAAAAGCCACCGCTAAGAGGTTTATCTACAACTGATCTCTCTCTCTGGCCTCTTCACAGGATCCCTGTTCCCTGTTTCAGTTACTATGATTCTTAGAGGCAGTGGCATTAGGTTCCAGAATCTTCTCCTTGCCTTTAGTCTGAGAATACTCCAAATCCATCCCCTGCACCATAGCCAGCTTTTAAATTGTAAATCTGACAAAGTTATTTACTGCCTAATACCTGTCTGTATCTAACAGGTACCCTTCAAGACAGTATTCAAAATCCTTAAGAAGGCTTTCAAATCACTGGGCAAGCCAGCGCAAACAAACTCTCAGGCTTTATCTCTAACCATACCTCTGTAGAGTGCTGCCAGATTAAATTAAGGACAGAGAGGAGGAGAAAAATGGCACACAGAAAATACACAAAACAGCCTTCTTTGCATTGTCTGAGTCTATGGAGCTCAGGTATAATCTGTGTTAAATTTATTGCCTCTCTGCCACCATCCTATTAAATAAGAAAACTCTATAAACATTTGACTTTGCACTGGATCATCAATATTTAAGGATGGAAGAGACACTGGGGGGATTTTCTCCATATTTCGGGAAGCTCTGCACCTAGTCTTTAGAAACTCAGCTTTTTAAAACATCCTGTTTAAAGATGACCCGAAACCGCCCCCCAACAACGTGTCACTATTTTTCTGTGTCCTTCAGAAAACTTGTGTTAGGGTCAGTAAGCATGTAATGAATGTTGGGGTTTTTGTGCCCACATATTACTGGTGCTGAAATGGATTCTGAGTAAAATCCTCATCTGCTTTAGCCAGAGTGAGTGTTTCAGAGTGTTACATCGTGTGATAGTATCTGTGTTTTTTCTAGGCAAAAGGCAATCTGCTTTTAACTTAAACTCAACTTGGCAAGTGTATGTCCAATAAAAAAGAGTAGCCCTTAAACCTCACTCCCATTCCCAAAGAGAATCAAATCACAGAGAGCGAGAAACATACAAGGAGAACAGACAACTTCGGCATATCAAGCAATTGGCAAAGAGCATATTGGTGGACTAACTATGCAGACAGGCAGCTGACAAAGCATGCTCTTGTAAAATGAACTATAATAACCAAATAAGCAGAAACGGGATACTTTCTATAACCAGTATAATGAAGGGCCCTGGAATAAACAGATAACAATCTCAAGTACACAGAAGCCCAGAGCACATGGAAATAAATAAAAATACCTGGAGTGATGGAAGGAACAATATTTGTTCAGAGCAGAGAAAATGCAGTTCCCAAAGCCAGGCTGAGCTAAGGGAATAAAAATACTAGAATCAGAATTCCACAATATACTACATAAAATGTGTTGCATATGATTACGTTCAAGTTCAATGTACAGGATATAGTTCTCACTCTATAGTTACAGGCTTCTCAATTAACCTCTGTCAATGTCTTCATAAAATCTTACATATTGTAATAGACATCTGCACTTTGCTGAATGATACAAAAGTAAAATTTCTGGTCCAGGTTCTGAAAATTATAGTGGTCAGACCAGGTATATGACATCAATTCTATCTTTGCATACAGGGTGAGAGAATATTGTGCATTTCATTCATTCAACTCATTCAACAAATGTGTACTGAATCCATAATATATGGCAAGTGCATCCCTAAGTGCTGAGGAGATACTATTAAAGAAATCAGAAAATAAATTGTTATCCTAATGGGACTGACAGATAATTATGAAACAAGATAGGGGCTTCCCTGGTGGCACAGTGGTTGAGAGTTCGCCTGCCGATGCAGGGGACGCGGGTTCGTGCCCCGGTCCGGGAAGATCCCACATGCCGTGGAGTGGCTGGGCCCATGAGCCATGGCCGCTGAGCCTGCGCATCCGGAGCCTGTGCTCCGCAATGGGAGAGGCCGCAGCAGTGAGAGGCCCAAGTACCGCAAAAAAAAAAAAAAAAAAAAAAAAAGAACAAGATAATTTCAGTTTGTGATGAACACCATAAAGAGAATGAAGCAGAGTATACCGAAGAAAGCGGTGACAGTCATGGAAAGACAACTTATGAAAGAGCAAATCATAAACCACAGAATTAAGATGACTGCTTGGGATATGAAGGCCAAGAGGGCCTGAGACGGACCCAACAAACTTCTCTCCAGCCCAAAGTGAAGAGGAATGACTGCAATTTCCCAAGAAAGGTACAAAAGATAGCTGAGAGAACAGAGCCAAGAGACTTGGGAAAAACAAACAAACATAGTAATGACAACTAACAACATCTCTGTAGCACAACAGAGATTTCAAAGAAAGTCCACAAGTATTCCTTTTTTAAAATTTTTTTTCACAATACCATTGTGTCTTTATTATGAAAATTAAATGTAGGTCTTGTGAAATTAAAAATAGGATTTGCCTCAGTCTACTACCCTTATTCCTTTCCTCCCACTTCTTCCAGTATCTATTGACTTAATTTGGCACACCTTTTAGTAAACTCAATAAGGCAAAACAGGCAAATCCCTTCTCCCAAAGATTTGGTCATTGTGCGCTGGATCTACAGATATTATTACTTTTTCCAAGCAAACAACCTTTGCTTGGTATCCAAATTCTACTCTTGGTAAGCCATGCATCACTCTATGCACAGGTATTCCTTTAGCATCTTCTCACACTACTAATGTCAGGGAGGCTGCCACTATTATCTCCATCTTATAGATAAGGAAAATGAAGCTCAGAGCTGCCATGCAACTTATCCTTGGTCCCACAACTAATCAATGGCAAGGCAAGGTCTAGAACAGGAGTCAGCAAATGACAACCTGTCGACTGAACCCAGTGGGCCCACTGCTTTTGTTCATAAAGTTTTAATGGAACACAACCTTACTCATTCATTTACATGTCTATGGCTGTGTTCATGCTCCAACAGCAAAGCTGAGTAGTTGCAACAGAGACTATATGGCCTGTAAAGCCTAAATTATTTACTATCTGACTTATTACAGAAAACAATCGTCAATCTGTTACCTAGGACAAAAGTTTTCTACTTCTGAGTCCAGTTTTTCTTCCTGTGGATGGTGCTGTATGAACGTATTTCATGTTTGTTAATCTTGACCCCTAACTAGCTGAGTCCTTGAGAGAGGAGCCATAATCTATTTTATTTTTTAAATTTATTTTATTGAATTATAGTTGATTTACAATGTTGTGTTAGTTTCTGCTGTACATCAAAGTGATTCAGTTATACATATATACATATTATTTTTCATATTATTTTCCATTATGGTTTATCACAGGATATTGAATGTAATTCCCTGTGCTATACAATAGGACCTTGTTGTTTATCCATTCTATATATAATAGTTTGCATCTGCTAATCCCAAACTCCCAATCCATCCCTCCCGCACCTACCCCTCCTCCTTGGCAACCACAAGTCTGTTCTCTATGTCTGTGAGTCTGTTTCTGAAGAGAGGAGCCATATTTTTAAATGCTGCTTCCTGGGAAAAGGGAAGGCATATCACAGACATCCATTGTCTTGCTTTAACTTCAACTAAAAAGAAAAAATAGGAATGGAGCAATATAAATTATTTATGTATATATTAATCTAATGGTTAATCCAGATATTCACTCATATTGTTTGTTTCCTACTTCAGCCAAATTACATTATCATCACTGAGAAAGGAGGACCAGTTTATATTTCTATGATGATAATGACAGATAAAATTCTTAATCAGTGCTTTATTTTATGATGAGTACTATTTCTCAGTGACACAGCAGAAAGAAAACTGAACTGGAAAATTAAAGAAGGTAACTCTATGCCCTAGAAAAGTAGTTTCTCGAAATCTTAAATATTCAAAATCTTATCTAGGAAATTATTTGAAATACCTAAACACTCCACAAAATATGATTAATAATAAGAAATCTTTGAGTTCATCATTAATTATTTTATTCATTTATCAATCATTATTAAATACTATTCCAGCTATCTACTGTTATATAATAAATATCCCCAAAACCTATAAGCTTAAAATAACAATTTTTTAAAATTATTTCTCAGAATTCTAGAGTTTGACTATGCTCAGCTTAGTGGTTCTTGCTTCTCATGTGGTTGAAACTAGTCAATGGGTAGGACAGAAGTTATACCAAAGGCTTCCTCACTCACAGGTCTGGTGGTTGATGCTGGCCACTGGTTGGAACCACAGCTGGGGCGGTCTGCTGAACACCTACCCGTGGCCTTGCTACATAGCCTGAGCTTCCTCACAGCATTGTACATAGGTTCTAAGAGCAACTGTCCCAGTAGCAGGAAGTGGAAGTGACCAGTTTCTTACAGCCTGGGCAAGGTGTGCCTTTTGCTGTAATCTATTATAAGAGCAGTCACAGAATCCAGTTCAATCAAATATGTCAAGTCTTTATTTAAAACCTCCACAGTCTGGTATCCAACCACAATTATGGACATTACTCCAAAATTCAAAATACGTTCACTCACTCCCAAGATCCCACAATTTTATCACATCATGGCATTAGGCCCAGCATCAAGGTCCACATTTTTTCATTTATATTGGCTCCTTGAGTGTGGTGCCTTAAGAACAGACCCTTGGATTCTAGATTCTCTCAATCTAAAGACATATAAACTAAAAAGACAACTTATCTGACGCCCACAGTCACTAAACATACAATGGTGGAACAGGTACAGAATAACATCTACTGACACTCCTTTAGAACAAGGCGGACAACAAAGTGCACAGGGAAGTTACTGGCCCATAATAATTCTGAAATTCAGCCAAGCAAGTGTTCCTCCATTCCTGAACAGGGTCCTTTATTCTTCTCTGGGAGTGATTCTTCCACGTTTTGGTTCAGTACTTGGCTCATGGTTCCTTCCTCTGAGTCATGCATCCTTTTTCATAAGAAAATTGACTTTACAACTAATTAATCTTCTCAACCTGTGTCCTAATACCCTTTTCATTTTGCATTGCCTCTGTTTCCTTATATCTCAGCTTGTGATGCTTCCATAAGAAATTTATTTCAGATGACATGATACTCTGCAGAGAAACTCCTAAAGAAGCCACCAGAGGACTACTAGAACTCATCAATGAATTTGGGAAAGTTTCAGGATACAAAATTAATACACAGAAATCTGTTGCATTTCTATACACTAATAATGAACTATCAGAAACAGAAATTAAGGAAACAATCTCATTTACCATCACATCAAAAAGAATAAAATATCTTGGAATAAACCTACCAAAGATGGTAAAAGATATGTATTTGGAAAACTATAAGATGCTAGTGAAAGAAATTGAAGATGACACAAACAGATGGAAAGACATACCATGCTCTTGGATTATATATTTATATATAGAATTTATATTGGTAAAATGACCATACTACCCAAGGCAATTTACTGATTCAGTGCAATCCCTATCAAAATACCAATGGCATTTTTCACAAAACTAGAATAATTTTAAAATTTGTGTGGAAACACAAAAGACCTCAAATAGCCAAAATCATCTTGAGAAATAAAATATTTGTAATTTTTGAAATAAATTTTATGTGGTTTTTCTCCTTTACAATAAACCACGCATCTCCTTTACAATAAATCACGCATCCCTGTTAGAAGAGCTCTTTTCTACTTCAGGTTTCCTGTGAAGCTGTTATCAGAAAATGTCCTGAAGATGATCAGAAGCCCATTGTTTAATGGAGAGAATCTGCAAGGTGTCACATTATAATCCATAGATGAGCTCTTATTTGTTTGAAGATTTTTATGAGACACTGCTTTGATTGTTCTCAGGTCATAGAACAGCCCATCCTCTATTTGGTCTTTGTCCAAAGCCATTCTTAATTTTAGACTCATTTGCTGTCTGGAGAGGCTGGAAATGGAAAACAGCATGAATTTGGAAAGCAGCAAGCCCTGACACATTTACATTTAACTGTTTGTTCTTTAGCTCATTTCTTTCCTCTCCCATTTTACCAAGACACCGGCTGAAAATCTTTGAGATCATTAGTTACATCATCTAATTAATACATTGCCATAGTGCCAAGATAATCAGACTTTCTGCCACTACACAAGTTCTCTTTCCTCCAGCTTCTAAAAAGATTATTATTACTTTTCTCTAAGCTCTCACTGAAAGACTTCTTGAGATATTTTAGGCTCTTACTAGCAGTCTCCTCAAGGTCCTTCTACTTTCTTTTCACTGCTTAATCCCAAGGTCAATTGCCACTTGTTTTATTTATTATGGCAGCACCCCACTTTTGATACTAAAATCTATTTCAAATATCTATCTATTCATAACAGGTCACCCCAAAATTTGTGGCTTAAACCAACGAGCATGATTTTAGTACTGTCTCTAGAATTCTGTATATTGACTAGACTCAGCTATATATACACTAAGCAGGATTCTCTATGTTCACTGGGAAGTTCTTACTAGGGGTCTCTCATATGGGTGTAGTTAGAACGTGTCTAAATTTCAAGTCCTTGCAAAGGCCTCCAAACTCACATGTCTATCAACTGATGTACCCTGTCAGTGGGACTTGTGCTGGAGCTGATAGTTGGATCATGGTCTCACCATGTACCTTGGGCTTCCTTGTGGCATGGCTGAGGTCTAACAGCAAGTGTCCCAAGAAGTAGGAAGTGGAAGGTGCCTTTTCCTTAGGTTCAGAAGCAGAAGGTGGATAGGCCGCACTGCAAAGAATTTGGAGGCTGTTTTTTGTTTGTTTGTTTGTTTGTTTTGCGGTACACGGGCCTCTCACTGTTGTGGCCTCTCCCATTGTGGAGCACAGGCTCCGAACGCGTGGGCTCAGCGGCCATGGCTCACGGGCCCAGCCGCTCCGTGGCATGTGGGATCTTTCTGGACCAGGGCACGAACCCGTGTCCCCTGCATCAGCAGGCGGACTCTTAACCACTGCGCCACCAGGGAAGCCCGGAGGCTGTTTTTTTTAAAGTTTTACAAGTTCCTACTGTGGTCTAGACACAAGGTTGGGCACTTTAATGTCTTACAAACGTGAATATGACATGCAGCATCTCTTCAGTGAAATCACAGCATAGGATGGCTTTACACTCTATCAACTTAATTAAGTTGAACCTTCACAGAATTCTCTTCTCTATGTGAATCCACATTAGGGTTTAACACAGGAAAAAAATATGAGCATGACTTGGAATGTAGAAGTGAAACCACCATTATTATTTTCCAAACATTGGTTTAAGGTGACAAGCCACTGCAACATTTATATTTTGTTGCCAATATGCTGACTTACTTGCTAGCTGGTACAAAACCAGTGGCTTAAGGTTGTGCTAAAATTGCAGCTCCTCCACCTGATGCTGGATATCTGGATTTTTTTCAAGTCTTAGACAAGGAGCATCAGTTTCCTCTGTAGGTCACCCATATGGTTGAGGTTGGAGGCAGTGACAACTGTAGGTCCCCCTTTGTTCTCATGGATTCCAGTTTTCTTTACAGGTTTCAGTTTGTCCAGCTGTTCTCAATTTTACTTCCAGCTTTTTTTCCTAACTACCGGCCTTACAGACCTTCAGCGACTTTAGATCTTACTGCCAGATGCTGAGGCAACTGTCTTCCTTAGACCTCATATCCATCTCCCACAATTATCTATGGCTTAATAGGTATCTTTTTTTTTTTAACATATTACTCATAGTGGGGCTGCTTGCCTGATAGCACCCAAATGAATACAAGCAGAGCATAACTTATTAGAATTATAATACAGAATAATATGTATTATCATGTAAAGAAAAGAGTAACTAGGGAATGGATACAGCTTTTACAGAAGTGACTTTTTCATGGGTCTTTTAATTAATAAATATATTTTCACAATGCAGAAAAGACAAGACTGGCATTCTAGGTAAAGCAAACAGTATTGATTCCACTGACTTTTAAGTAAATGACTGAAAAAAATCACTCCTATGGACAGTAGCTGGTGCTTTATTAAATTACATGCCTTGGGGGGCTACTAGGCTTTCTCTGTTTACCCTGCTCATGAACTTCCCATCTGGTCAAGAAAACTTTGGACTCCGTGACATCTTACTCACAGCCCCTCCTTCTGATTTTTTTTTTTTTTTTCCATAAGTCTCTAAGGAAAGCTGCTATTTATTCCCAACCATGGCATGGTCAGGATGGAGAATCTTAATAGCTTCCTCACTACCCCAGGGCTGGCTCTTCGTAGCTGCACTTGTCTTCTCTATTTGTAGTTCATTCCCAGAACTTCAGACACACCCATGAACAAATGTGTGTATCTTTATAAAGCATTTTCTCAAAGGGAACATCAATCATTTCTCAAGCCAAATATAGACTCTCGCTGTTATGGGAAGAGTTATATATGAAAATGCAATCCCTGAGTTAAACTCCATTATGTTACAACTAACCTGTCAGCAAGGAGCACCAAATATAATTTCCATTAGCCTCAATTTCCACAGCTACAATGTACAGTCATTATTTGGTATCTGATTGGTTCCAGGACCCCAGCAGATACCCAGATCCGTGGATGCTCAAGTCCCTTATATAAAATGGCATAGTACAGTCAGCACTCCGTGTCTGTGGGTCCCCCATCTGCAGATATACAGGGCCAACTGTAAATAATGTCATCTTTAAGCTGTGTGCCTGGGGTTGCCTTTGGTGGTGTTAGTTGAATGGTGAATACAATGTATCATTTTGTTCAGTGCCAGCCTTTGTTTCCATCTGTTTTAGTGTTAGGAAGTAAGAAGACTTGACAGTCTAGAGATCTAGGATTTCACTCTTCAATCCCAGATTTTATTTTCTTGCAGGGCTTGCTGAAGATTAGAAATAAGGTAAATATTGCACCTCAAGTAATGTCTGGTACATTACAGGTACTCCTTGCTAGGGATTTAACAGGATGCAATGTAAGGCTGGGATAATGCTAAGATGGTAAAAGGTGCTAGTACAGGGGACCCAGGGATACTAATGTCTTGCCTTGGTCGGCCACTTTTCTCTGCCAGGTCACTGGGGAGAATACAAAGGCAAATGAAAGTCAGGCACACTTCACTAATATCTGGCTCTTTGTCTCAAGCCATGTAGATTAGAGGGAGCTTGGACGCACCATGTGGAGACCTAGTCGTTTCTAGTTTAAATATCGTATATGTGGAATCTAGAAAAATGGTATAGATGAACTGGTTTGCAAGGCAGAAATAGACACACAGATGTAGAGAACAAATGTATGGACACCAAGGGGGGAAAGTGGTGGTGGTGGGATGAATTGGGAGATTGGGATTGACATGTATACAACAATATGTATAAAACAGATAATAAGAACCTGCTGTATAAAAAAAATAAAATTAAAAAAGAAACTAGAGTGTTTTTCTTTCCCCTAAGCTCAAACCTATATCTTTGAACTCACCATTCAAATTATGGTAAAAAGTTTTGCTGAGCAGAGGAGGGAAAAAATGAATACAGAGCGGGGAGACAGCCTGAGAGAGTATATTTGTGGCAGAGTCTAGATCCAGACTGGTCTATGCCTTCCCATAGTACAAGTAGCAACCTGCATCCAGCACTTACTTACAAGAACGGAGAGTGCCTATAAAGAAAGAAATACCTAACATGGCTAGAATCTTTACGCTATTACTTCTCTGCCCACATGGAAACAAAATTCCAAACACCCTACTTATATGTATTCCAACTTATATCTACTTTGAGGGTATACCCTTAGGAAAATGAGGCTCATTTAGAGGTGTTAATTTTAAGAAACTTCCTCTCACAAGGACCAGAAGAGTAGTGGAATTTATGCATTTACCCATGACTTATCAGTAATCATCTCATGAGTAGTTATATTCACTCAATTTTTACTTTTTTTTTTTTTTGGTGAAACAGACTAATGCACTTTGCTGTTAATCTCAGTTCTGATAGCTGTGTGACCTTGAACGTTGCTTCCTTCTGGTACTCAATTTTCACTTCCTTAATAAAGGAGGTGGACCAGATAATTTCTTAAGTCCCTCTCAGCTTAAGTCCCTCTCAGCTCTAACATCATAGTAGATAACCTAGTTATCTACATGTCTTTAAACTACTTAAGGAAAAATTTAAAGGGCAAAGTTTTATTCTTCGAGAAATTATTCTGTATCCCACTTTTTAGTTAAAAAATCTCTGCTGCATGCATTTAACAGACACAAAATCTTGGTGATTTTGCTAAAGCTAAAAATAGTGTCTCTGACAAAAACAGGAGAGTCACGTTGTTTATAAATAGCAAGGCTTCAACTCTGGGGCTTGTTCGGTCAGAAAGAACAGCTTAAACTGAAAGGCAGAATCAAAATAAACCTATTTAACGAGTTTGGCAAGAGTCCAGGTGCAAGACTGAGAGCTCTTGAGTCAGCTAAAAGAATGGTGCAGAGGAAAAGAATTAAGAATTACCTAATGTGCTGTGAACAAGATGATGTGTCTGCTTAAATTATGACCCATTTCATAGGAGAGGAGAGTGAGGCTTAGAGGAGATTGCTGTCCCGCCTACAGTCACAGACAGATGGGGAGGGACTGGCATCAGAATCTACTTGTTCTTTTCTCTCCTTTATCCCCACATCTTGCAGCCATTCTGAGACAATCACAAAGCTTTCTGCTTATGCAAACACTTCCTTTTACTCAGTTGATACTAAGCAGAAATGTGGGACTGAGATTTGAGGAGCCGTGAGTGCCGAAGCAGGCCCAGACAGAGGGACCCCACTGATTAATGAATCAATTAATAAAAGAATATGTTTAGCAGAGACTACATACAAGATACTCTGAAATGGACTTTAGGAAAAACACAGGCCTTGGTTTCAGGACACCTATACTCCAGTAAATAAGACAAGATCATAGCTAATTAAATGCCAGAACTGAATAGTGACCAGAGAAATAGATAATATTCATTTGTTAAACATTTCCAAACGTAATGGTATTTATTTATGGGCAGTGGTATTTCATGAGAATTTTAATTTATTTTTGTTTTTTTAAAATTATAAGGCTGTAATAAATGTTATGAAATATACAATGTAAATTCTCCAAGGACCAAAGACCATAAAGGTATGACCTATTTATTTATTTATTGTGAATTATTTGGTAGTATTTTTTTTACCTAATTTATTTCTTAGAGCAGTTTTAGATTTACAGAACAAATGAATGTTAAGTACAGAGATTTCTCATATACTTTCTTACCCCATACAGAGTTTTTCCTATTATAATATTTTGCAGTAGTGTGGAACACTTCTTACAATTGATGAGCCAATATTGAAATATTATTAACTAAGGTCCATTGTTTACATTAGGGTTCACTCTTTGTACTGTACTTTCCGTGGGTTTTGGTAAATACATAGTGGCATATATTTACCACAAAACTATCATATAGAATAGCTTCACTGCCCTAAAACCCCCCTGTGTTCCACCTATTTATGTCTTAGCTTCCCCCTTCCCCAGCCCCTAGTAACTACTTTTTACTGTCTCTATAGTTTTGCTTTTCCCAGAATTTCATATAGTTGTAATCATATCACATGGAGCCTTTGTCACATTGGCTTCTTTCACTTAGCAATAGGCATTTAAGTTTCCTCCATGTCTTTTCATGGCTTAATAGCTTATTTCTTTTTATTTCTGAATAATATCCCATGGCCTGGATGTACCACAGTTTATCTCTTCACCTATTGAACAACATCTTGGTTGCTTCCAAGTTTTGACAATTATGAAATAAGCTGCTATAAACATTTGTATGCAGGCTTTTGTGCGGACATAAATTTTCAGTTCGTTTGGGTAAGTACCATGACACACAATTACTGAATTATATAGTAAGACTATACTTAGTTTTGTAACAAATCGCCAAACTGTCTTCCAAAGTGGCTGCACCATTTTGCATTCTCACCAACAGTGAATGAAATTTGCTTTTGCACTATATCCTTGCCAGCATTTGATGTTGACAATGTTTTGGATTTTAGCCCTTCTAATATGTGTGTAGTGGTGTGTTACTGTTTTAATTTGCAACTTCCTGAAGACATTTGATGTTGAACATATTTTCATGCTTATTTCCATCTATGTATCTTCTTTTGTGAGATTTCCAGATCACTTTCCTATTTTTAGTGGGATGTCTGTTTTCTTATTGTTGGGTTTTAAGAGTTCTTTGTATAGTTTGGATATAAGTCCTTTATAAAATATGTGTTTCAAAGATTTTTTCTCCCAATTTGTAGATCATCTTCTCATTCTCTTAACAGTGTCTTTGGCAGAATAGAGGTTTTTAATTTCAATTAAATAAAATTAATAGCTCATGCTTTTGGTACTGTAGCTAAAATATCATCTCCAAACCCAAGTTTATCTGCATTTCTCCTATGTTATCTTCTGGGAGCTTTATAGTTTTGCCTGTTATATTTAGGTCTATGACACATTTTGAATTAATTTTTGTGAAAAGTATGAAGTCTGTAACTAGATTCACATTTTGGTATATGGATGTCCAGTTGTCCAGTGCCATTTGTTGAAAAGACCATCCTTTCTCCATTAAATAGCCTTTGCTCCTTTGTCAATGAGCACTTGACTGTACTTGTCTGGGTCTGTTTTGAGCTTTCTATTCTGTTCCATTTATTTATATGCCTATTCTTTTGCCAGTACCACACTGCCTTGATCCCTATAGCTCTATAGGGAGTCTGGAAGTTGGGTGATGTCTGTCTTATAACTTTGTTCTTCTCCTTCAATGTTGAGCTGGCTATTCTGGGTCTTTTGTCTCTCCCTATAAACTTTAAAATTGGTTTATTGATATCTCCAAAGTAACTTGCTGTTTTTCTTTTAATTGGAATTGTGTCGAATCTATAGATAAAGTTGGGAAAAATGGACATTTTGACAATATTGAGTCTTCCAACCCATGTAGATGGACTATCTCTCCATTTATTTACATCTTTCTTGACATGATTTATTTCTCAGACCTAAAGATAAATGTTGCATCTACAGACTGCATTTTAAGCTTGCAGTACACATACATACATGATCCTTGTTGCAATTATTAAAAAGCAAAAGTAAAGACACAACACGGTAGTAAGTGCTAATAATGGAAGTGTATATAAAAAGCCATAGGAGTACAGTATCAGACCAGATTAATTCTGTGATAAGTTGATGCAAGGAACTCTCTAGCTTCTCCAAGATGATGGTGAATGAGAAGTTCATAAACTAGTGAATTATCAGAGGATCTTTCTAAACCAGGGGTGTGTGTGTGTGTGTGTGTGTGCGCGTGTCCAGGATAAGACGCTGTTCAAAGGCATTCTGGAGACATAAAATATTGGGGGGGGGTTATAGGACAGAGATATCACTTTTGTCAAAGGGGTTTGGATAATTAAAAGGAAGAAAAGTCTCCAGTAATGGACACACAAGGTACACAGGGGGCGGGGGGCAGAGTTAATGAAGTGTCAGATTGTATAAGGACTGGTAAGAAGATCAGTTTGCTCTTGTGTAGGAGGGCAATCGTTGGTAAGGCAAAAAAGTATGAGAGAATACCTGCTGCTTTTGCAGGCAGCAGCTCTATTCCTGGCCCATGTTTGCATTGCTGTCCTTCCAAAAATATCTCAAGAGGGTACACCCTCAGGTAATTCACTACTTACTCATTCATCCAATAACTCTGTGGATGATATTACACTCTGGGTACACTATTCTAGATGCTGGGGCATACAGATGTAAACAAGACAGTGAAAGTCTCTCCCCTAAAGTGCTGAAGCACTTTATACTGCTCCCCTTGTCAGCCATCTGCCTCAAGTTACCTGACTCCACACTGTGGGCCTCTTTAAATGCTTTTGTCCTATTATTTGCTTCAATGAGCAATTCAGGTTTTCTATTCTTGTTTACTGACCTAAATATTTCTTTAAACTATACCTCATCCTTTTTCACTCCTTCACCACTCAGCTCTTAATTCAATATTTTGATTCAAGAACATCTGAAACATCCTTTTTCATCCTTAGCACCATAAAACTCTAAGCACTGAGGTTCCTTTCCTCATGCCAGAGTGGGGAATTTGGGTGAGGATGTGACATTCATATTGTACATATGCCACCAATTGTACTTATCAGTCGCTTTTCTGCTGGCGTAAAAGGCTAAAATTACTTCCTTTTTTGGAGGGGATGGGATAAGGTGTCATGGAAAGAGTGGGGCTATTCTGTAAATTGATTGCCTAAAAGAAAGAAGTGTTTTTCCAATTGGAAATGGGAACTGCTGGAAAAGCCTAGGCAAAGTCTGAGGCATATGGTCCACAACCCTGGCCATCACCTAGAAGGAAAGCTAGTCACATTGTCAAAGAAAGAGCCAGACATTTTACACGCAGTATTTCCTTGAATTCCTCAAGTTGCATGAAGGTATAATTATTGTCATTTTTCACTGAGGCTCAGGACCATTAAATCATTTCCCAGGGTTACAGGGCTCTTAATTGGCAGAGCTAGGATTCAAACTTGGGTCTCCTTCTATGGTTTCCCAAGCCTTCGGTCTCTCTGTCACCCCACACTGCTTCCCAAAACTGGCTGGGCATCCAGAACTGAGCTTTTATTTGAGCTTGCCAAACAATGCATTGTACCAGGTTTGACTGGTGCCCTGTCCACCCACTCTTGGCACTAACCATTCCAGTACTTGCGTGAAGTCTCCTGCTGCAGGAATCTAGGCCTCTCTACCTGTGAGGTGAAGGGATGCCACGGCCGAAGGGGGAAACTGGGGAACCACTGGGAGGGCAGAGGATCAAAAGGGAGCGTGGCCAGGATTCCCTTACTCACTTGGGCCCCCAGGAACCTGCTGAGATGCCGGGCCTAATCCTCTGCCCACCAAGGACCCTCCAACCGCGTGGGCCCTGAGGAAGTGGGGGGGAGAGAAGGGGAGCAAAAGTAAAGGCTGGACCTCTGGGACCAGCACCACTGAGAGGTGGCTGGGGGGGGGGAGGAGTTCCTACGCCCAGCGGGACCTACGCACGGTTAGGGGTCCAGCGGCGACAGGGGAGACTCTGGGGGAGACAGTGAGGGAGGGGTGCGAAGGAACAGAAGGGAACAGGACCAGTGCCTTCCCTGTCCATTTAGGCACCAGGAAGCCTCTTGGGCTCCAGGGCCTAACCCTCTGCCCTCGGAACCTCCCTCCTGCCGCTCAGAACACAAGCCTCGGCCCTACACCGCCACTCAGGGCCCGACCTCTACACTCGGAGACTCCCTCCAAAGTGCCGGGCCTAAAACCCACCCACATACCCTCAGCCAGAGCCTTACCTCCAAACTCCGGAACAGCACACTCCAGACCCTCTCCGTACAAAGTGCTGCCTCTCCCCTTCTGCGGAGCTCCGAGGCAGAAGCCCTGCCTCAAGCTTGAATGTTGCCCCGCCTAGGCCCCGCCTCACGCTCAAACGTAAGCCCCCGACCCGCCTAGGCCCCGCCCCACGCTCAAACGTAACCCCCCCACCCGCCTAGGTCTCACCCCTGCCTAAGTTCCACCCCTGCCTAAACTCTGAACTCATAGCCAAGGTTTTTTTTGGCTTTTTTTTTTTTTGGCAGTATGCGGGCCTCTCACTGTTGTGGCCTCTCCCGTTGCAGAGCACAGGCTCCGGAAGCGCAGGCTCAGCGGCCATGGCTCACGGGCCCAGCCGCTCCGTGGCATGTGGGATCTTCCCGGCCCGGGGCATGAACCCATGTCCCCTGCATCGGCAGGCGGACTCTCAACCACTGCGCCACCAGGGGAGCCCACCAAGGCTTTTTTGTAATTTTATTTTTTTCTTTTTTCCTCTTTTATTTTTTTAAATTTTTTACTTTTTTAAGTTTTTGAATTCTATTTTATTTTTTTATACAGCAGGTTCTTATTAGTTATCTATTTTATACATATTAGTATATATATATGTCAATCCCAATCTCCCAATTCATCCCACCACCACCACCACCCCCTGCCGCTTTACACCCTTTGTGCCCATATGTTTGTTCTCTACATGTGTCTCAATTTCTGCCCTACAAACCAGTTCATCTGAACCATTTTCCTAGGTTCCACATATATGCATTAATATACGATATTTGGTTTTCTCTTTCTGACTTACTTCACTCTGTATGACAGTCTCTAGATTCATCCACGTCTCTACAAATGACCCAATTTCGTTCCTTTTTATGGCTGAGTAACATTCAATTGTATATATGTACCACATATTCTTTATCCATATGTCTGTCAATGGGCATCTAGGTTGCTTCCATGACCTGGCTATTGTAAATAGTGCTGCAATGAACATTGAGGTGCATGTGTCTTTTTGAATTATGTTTCTCTCTGCATATATGCCCAGTAGTGGGATGGCTGGGTCATATGGTAATTCTATTTTTAGTTTTTTAAGGAACCTCCATTCTGTTCTCCATAGTGACTGTATCAATTTACATTCCCACCAACAGTGCAAGAGGGTTCCGTTTTCTCCACACCCACTCCAGCATTTGTTGTTTGTAGATTTTCTGATGTTGCCCATTCTAACTGGTGTGAGATCATAACTTACTGTAGTTTTGATTTGCATTTCTCTAATAATTAGTGATGTTGAGCAGCTTTTCATGTGCTTCTTGGCCATCTCTATGTCTTCTTTGGAGAAATGTCTATTTAGGTCTTCTGCCCATTTCTGCATTGGGTTGTTTGTCTTTTTAATATTGAGCTGCATGAGCTGTTTATATATTTTGAAGATTAATCCTTTGTCCATTGATTCATTTGCAAATATTTTCTCCCATTCTGAGGGTTGTCTTTTCGTCTTCTTTGTAGTTTCCTTTGCTTTGCAAAAGGTTTTAAGTTTCATTATGTCCCAATTGTTTATTTTTGTTTTTATTTCCATTACTCTATGAGGTGGATCAAAAAAAGATGTTGCTCTGATTTATGTCAAAGAGTGTACTTGCTATGTTTTCCTCTAAGAGTTTTATAGTGTCCGGTCTTATATTTAGGTCTCTAATCCATTTTGAGTTTATTTTTGTGTATGGTGTTAGGGAGTGTTCTACTTTCATTCTTTTGCATGTAGCTGTCCAGTTTTCCCAGCACCACTTATTGAAGAGACTGTCTTTTCTCCATTGTATATCCTTGCCTCCTTTGACATAGATTACTTGACCATAGGTGCATGAGTTTATCTCTGGGCTTTCTATCCTGTGCCATTGATCTATATTTCTGTTTTTGTGCCAGTACCATATTGTCTTGCTTACTGTAACCTGGTAGTATAGTCTGAAGTCAGGGAGCCTGATTCCTCCAGCTCCGTTTTTCTTTCTCAATATTGTTTGGCTATTCGGGATCTTTTGTGTTCCATACAAATTGTGCCATTTTTTGTTCTAGTTCTGTGAAAAATGTCATTGGTAGTTTGATAGGGATTGCACTGAACCTTTAATTTTCTTTGGGTAGTATAGTCATTTTCACAATGTTGATTCTTCCAATCCAACAACATGGTATATCTCTCCATCTGTTTGTATCACCTTTAATTTCTTTCATCAGTGCCTTATAGTTTTCAACATACAGGTCTTTTGTCTCCTTAAGTGAGTTTATTCCTAGGTACTTTATTTTTTCTGTTGCAATGGTAAATGGGAGTGTTTCCTTAGTTTTTCTTTCAGAGTTTTCATCAATAGTGTATAAGAATGCAAGAGATTTCTGTGCATTAATTTTGTATCCTGCTACTTTACCAGGTTCATTGATTAGCTCTAGTAGTTTTCTGGTGGCATCTTTAGGATTCTCTATGTATAGTATCATGTTGTCTGCAAAGAGTGACAGTTTTACTTCTTCTTTTCCAATTTGTATTCCTTTTATTTCTTTTTCTTCTCTGATATCCATGGCTAGGACTTCCAAAACTATGTTGAATACTAGTGGTGCGAGTGGACATCCTTATCTTGTTCCTGATCTTAGAGGAAATGCTTTCAGTTTTTCACCATTGAGAATGAAGTTTGCTGTGGCTTTGTCATATATGGCCTTTATTATGATGAGGTAGTTTCCCTCTATGCCCACTTTCTGGAGAATTTTTATCATAAATGGGTGTTGAATTTTGCCAAAAGCTTTTTCTGCATCTATTGAGATGATCATATGGTTTTTATTCTTCAATTTGTTAATATGCTGTATCACATTGATTGATTTGATAATATTGAAGAACCTTGCATCCCTGGGATAAGTCCCACTTGATCATGGTGTGTGATCTATTTAATGTGTTGTTGGATTCTGTTGGCTAGTATTTTGTTGAGGATCTTTGCATCTATATTTATCAGTGATATTGGCCTGTAATTTTCTTTTTTTGTAGTATCTTTGTCTGGTTTTGCTATCAGGGTGTTGATGGCCTCATAGAATGAGTTTGAGAGTGTTCCTTCCTCTGCAATATTTTGGAAGAGTTTGAGAATGATAGGTGTCAGTCTCTAAATGTTTGACAGAATTCACCTGTGAAGCCATCTGTTCCTGGACTTTTGTTTGTTGGAATATTTTTAATCACAGTTTCAATTTCATTACTTGTGATTGGTCTGTTCATATTTTCTATTTCTTCCTAGTTCAGTCTTGGAAGGTTATACCTCTCTAAGAATTTGTCCATTTCTTCCAGGTTGTCCATTTTATTGGCATAGAGTTGCTTGTAGTAGTCTCTTAGGATGCTTTGTATTTCTTCTTCTTGTAACTTCTCCTTTTTTATTTCTGAGTTTATTGATTTGAGTCCTCTCCCTCTTTTCTTAATGAGTCTGGCTAATGGTTTTTCAATTTGGTTTATATTCTCAAAGAACCAGCTTTTATTTTATAGTTCTTTGACATTGTTTTCTTTGTTTCTATTTCATTTATTTCTGCTCCAATATTTATGATTTCTTTCCTTCTGCTAACTTTGGGTTTTGTTTGTTCTTCTTTCTCTAGTTCCTTTAGGTGTAAGGTTAGATTGTTTATTTTAGATTTTTCTTGATGTAGGCTTGTATTGCTGTAAACTTCCCTCTTTTAACTGCTTTTTTCTTTTTTTTCTGCGGTACGCGGGCCTCTCACTGCTGTGGCCTCTCCCGTTGCGGAGCACAGGCTCCGGATGCGCAGGCTCAGTGGCCATGGCTCACGGGCCCAGCTGCTCTGCGGCGTGTGGGATCTTCCCAGACCAAGGCATGAACCCGTGTCCCCTGCATCAGCAGGCGGACTCTCAACCACTGCGCCACCAGGGAAGCCCTGAACTGCTTTTGCTGCATCCCGTAAGTTTTGGATTGTCATGTTTTCACTGTCAGTTCTCTCTAGGTATTTTTTGATTTTCTCTTTGATTTCTTCAGTGATCTCTTGGTTATTTAGTAACGTATTGTTTAGCCTGCATGTATTTGTGTCTTTTACGTTTTTTTCCCTGTAATTCATTTCTAATCTCATAGTGTTGAGGTCAGAAAAGATGCTTGATATGATTTCAATTTTTTTAAATTTACTGAGGCTTGATTTGTGGCCCAAGATGTGATCTATCCTGGAGAATGTTCCCTGTGCACTTGAGAAGAAAGTGTAATCTGCTGTTTTAGGATGGAATGTCCTATAAATATCAATTAAATCTATCTGGTCAATTGTGTCATTTAAAGCTTATGTTTCCTTATGGAATTTGTTTGCATGATCTGTCCATTGGTGTAAGTGAGGTGTTAATGTCCCTCACTATTATTGTGTTACTGTTGATTTCCTCTTTTATAGCTGTTAGCAATTGCCTTATGTACTGAGGTGTTCCTATGTTGGTGCATATATATTTATAATTGTTATATCTTCTTCTTGGATTGATCCCTTGATCATTATGTAGTGTCCTTCCTTGTCTCTTGTAACATTATTTATTTTAAAGTCTATTTTATCTGATATGAGTATTGTTACTCCAGCTTTCTTTTGATTTCCATTTGCATGGAATATCTTTTTCATCTCCTCACTTTCAGTCTGTATGCGTCCCTAGATGTGAAGTGGGTCTGTTGTAGACAGCATATAGATGGCTCTTGTTTTTTTATCCATTCAGCGAGCTTGTGTCTTTTGGTTGGAACATTTAATGCATTCAGGTTTAAGGTAATTATTGATATGTATATTCCTATTATCATTTTCTTAATTGTTTTGGGTTTGTATTTGTAGGTCCTTTTTTTCTTTTGTGTTTCCCACTTAGAGAAATTCCTTTAGCATTTGTTGTAGAGCTGATTTGGTGGTGCTGAATTCTCTTAGCTTTTGCTTGTCTGTAAAGCTTTTGATTTCTCCATTGAATCTGAGTGAGATTCTTCCTCAGTAGAGTAATCTGGGTTGTAGTTTCTTCCCTTTTATCACTTTAAATATGCCATGCCACTCCCTTCTGGCTCTTAGAGTTTCTTCTGAGAAACCAGGTGTTAACCTTATGAGAGTTCCCTTGAATGGTATTTGTCATTTTCCTTTGCTACTTTCAATAATTTTTCCTTGCCCTTAATTTTTGCCAGTTTGATTACTATGTGTCTCGGCGTGTTTCTCCTTGGATTTATCCTGTATCAGACTCTCTGCGCTTCCTAGACTTGGGTGGTTATTTCCTTTCCCATGTTACGGAAGTTTTCGACTATAATCCCTTCAAATATGTTCTCGGGTCCCTTTTCTCTCTCTTTTCCTTCTGGGACCCCTATAATGTGAATGTTGTTGCTTTTAATCTTGTCCCAGAGGTCTCTTAAGCTGTCTTCATTTCTTTTCATTCTTTTTTCTTTATTCTGTTCCACAGCAGTGAATTCCATCATTCTGTCTTCCAGGTCACTTATCTGTTCCTCTTCCTCAGTTATTCTGCTATTGATTCCTTCTAGTGCATTTTTCATTTAGTTATTGTATTGTTAATCTCTGTTTGTTCCTTCATTCTTCTAGGGCTTTGTTAAATATTTCTTGCATCTTCTCAATCTTTGCCTCCATTTTTTTTCTGAGGTCCTGGATCATCTTCACTATCATTATTCTGAATTCTTTTTCTGGACGATTGTCTATCTCCACTTTATTTAGTTGTTTTTCTGGGGTTTTATCTTGTTCATATATCTGGTACATAGCCCTCTGCCTTTTCATCTTGTCTATCTTTCTGTGAATGTGGTTTTTGTTCCACAGGCTGCAGGATTGTAGTTCTTCCTTCTGCTGTCTGCCCTCTGGTGGATGAGGCTATCTAAGAGGCTTGTGCAAGTTTCCTGATGGGAGAGGCTCTTGGTGGGTAGAGCTGGCCGTTGCTCTGTTGGGCAGAGTTCAGTAAAACTTTAATCTGCTTGTCTGCTGATGGGTGGGGCTCGGTTCCCTCCCTGTTGGTTGTTTGGCCTGATGGACCCAACCCTGGAGCCTACCGGGCTCTTTGTTGGGGCTAATGGCAGACTCCAGGAGGGCTCACGCCAAGGAGTGCTTCCCAGAACTTCTGCTGCAGTGTCCTTGTCCTCACGGTGATACATAGCCACCCCCCACCTCTGCAGGAGACCCTCTAACACTAGCAGGTAGGTCTGGTTCAGTCTCCTATGTGGTCACTGTTCCTTCGCCTCAGTTCCGATGTGCACACTATTTTTTGTGTGCCCTCCAAGCGTGGAGTCTCTTTTTCCCCCAGTCTTGTCAAAGTCATGCAATCAAATCCCGCTAGCCTTCAAAGTCTGATTCTCTAGGATTTCCTCCTCCTGTGGCCGGACCCCAGATTGGGAATCCTGATGTGAGGCTCAGAACTGTCACTCCAGTGGGTGGGCTTCTGTGGTATAAGTGTTCTCCAGTTTGTGAGTCACCCACCGAGAAATTATGGGATTTGATAGTTATGGGATTTGATAATATTGTGATTGCGCCCCTCCTACCATCTCACTGTGGCTTCTCCTTTGTCTTTGGATGTGGGGTTTCTTTTTTAGTGAGTACCAATTTCTTCCTGTCGATGATTGTTCAGCAGTTAGTTGTGATTCTGGTGCTCTAGCAAGAGGGAGTGAGAACACATCTTTCTCTTCCATCTTGAGCCAATCTTGAGCCCATCTCCCCTTCTCCTGTTTTAGATTGGGGTTCTGTTTTACCTTGTTGATTCATTATTGTTGATTCTTTTATACTTTTATTTTCCCTAATAAATCTTTTATTTTTCTAACGTTATTTTATTCTTTATACTTTGTTATTGTTCTCTCCTTTAGGCTTGTTCTCCCCCCCACCCCTTTTCTTTTCTTTTTTCTGTTGTGGTTTTATTTTACCTTGTTGCAGTTGTTTCAATTATAGATTTATTTCCTACTATAATGTTTATCTTTCTAATATTATTTTGTTTTGTATCCTTGATATTGTACTGCTCCTTTTTTTTCTTTCTTTCTCACTTTTTTTTTTCTTTTTTTTTCCAGTGCTGGATGTCTCAGGACAAACAACCAGTAAGACAGGAATATAGCACCACCAAGCAAAAAAAAAAAAAAAATGAAATGACAAAATAACATGTTACAAATGAAGGAGCAAGGTAAAAAATACAAGACCAAATAAATGAAGACAAAATATGCAACTTACCTGAAAAAACAGTTCAGAGGAATGATACTAAAGATGATCCAAAATCTCGGAAAGAGAATGGAGAAAATACAAGAAACATTTAAAAAGGACCTATAAGAACTAAAGAGCAAACACACAGTGATGAACAATACAAGTACTGAAATTAAAAATACTCTAGAAAGAATCAATAACAGCATAACTGAGCAGAAGAATGGGTAAGTGAGCTGGAAGATAAAATGGTGGAAATACCTGCCAAGGAGCAGAATAAAGAAAAAAGAATGAAAAGAATTGAGGAACATCTCAGAGACCTCTGGGACAGCATTAAATGCACGAACATTCAAATTATAGGGTTCCCAGAAGAAGAAGCGAAACAGAAAGGGTTTGAGAAAATATTTGAAGAGATTATAGTCAAAAACTTCCCTAAATGGAAAAGGAAATAATCAAATCCAGGAAGCACAGAGAGTACCATACAGGATAAACCATAAGGATAAACCCAGAGAGAAACACACCAAGACATATATTAATCAAACAATCAAAAATTAAAAAGAAAGGAAAAAAAACTATTAAAACCAGCAAGGGAAAAGCAAACATGACATACAAGTGAATCCCCATAAAGTTAACAGCTGATTTTTCAGCAGAAACGCTGCAAGCCAGAAGGGAGTGGCAGGACATATTTAAAGTGATGAAAGGGAAAAACCTAAAACCAAGATTACTCTTCCCAGCAAAGATCTCATTCAGATTTGATGAGCGAGAAAGGAAAACCTTTACAGATAAGCAAAAGTTAAGAGAATTCAGCACCACCAAACCAGCTTTACAACAATTGCTAAAGGAACTTCTGTAGGCAGGAAACACAAGAGAAGGAAAAGACCTACAAAAACAAACCCAAAACAATTAAGAAAATGGTAATAGGAACATACATATCGATAATTACCTTAAATATAAATGGGTTAAATGCTCCAACCAAAAGGCATAGACTAGCTGAATGGATACAAAACAAGACCCATATATATGTGGTCTACAAGAGACCCACTTCAGACCTAGGGACACATACAGGCTGAAAGTGAGGGGATGAAAAAAAGATATTCCATGAAAATGGAAATCAAAAGAAAGCTGGAGTAGCAATTCTCATATCAGACATAATAGACTTTAAAATAAAGACTATTCCAAGAGACAAAGAAGGACTACATAATAATCAAGGGGTCGATCCAAGAAGAAGATATAACAATTGAAAATATTTATGCACCCAACATAGGAGCACCTCAATACATAAGGCAAACACTAACAGCCATAAAAGGGGAAATCGACAGTAACACACTCATAGTAGGGGACTTTAACACCACACTTTCACCAATGGACAGATCATCCAAAATGAAAATAAAAAAAGAAACACAAGCTTTAAATGATACATTAAACAAGATGGACTTAATTGATATTTATAGGACATTCCATCCAAAAACAACAGAATACACTTTCTTCTTAATTGCTCATGGAACATTCTCCAGGATAGACCATATCTTGGGTCACAAATCAAGCCTTGGTTAACTTAAGAAAATTGAAATTGTATCAGGTATCTTTTCTAACCACAATGCTATGATTCTAGATATCAATTACAGGAACAAAAAAAAAAAACTGTAAAAAATACAAACACATGGAGGCCAAACAATATTGCTACTAAATAACCAAGAGATCACTGAAGAAATCAAAGAGGAATTCAAAAATACCTGGAAATAAATGACAATGAAACGTGATGACCCAAAACCTATGGAATGCAGCAAAAGCAGTTCTAAGAGGGAAGTTTATAGCAATACAATCCTACCTTAGGAAACAAGAAAAATCTCAAATAAACAATCTAACCTTACACCTAAAGCAATTAAAGAAAGAAGAAGAAAAAAAAAAAAACCCAAAGTTAGCAGAAAGAAAGAAATCATTAAAATCAGATAAGAAAATAATTAAAAAGAAATGAAGGGAAGAGTAGCAAAGATCAATAAAACTAAAAGCTAGTTCTTTGAGAACATAAACAAAAGTGATAAACTATTAGCTAGCCTCATCAAGAAAAAAAAGTGAAAAGACTCAATTCAACAAAATTAGAAATGAAAAGGGAGAAGTAAAAACTGACACTGAAGAAATACAAAGGGTCATGAGAGATTACTACAAGCAACGATATGCCAATAAAATGAACAACCTGAAAGAAATGGACAAATTCTTAGAAAAGCACAACCTTCTGAGGCTGAACCAGGAAGAAATAGAAAACATAAGCAGACCAATCACAAGCACTGAAATTGAAATTCTGATTAAAAATCTTCCAACAAACAAAAGCCCAGGACCAGATGGCTTCACATGTGAATTATTTCAAACATTTAGACAAGAACTAACACCTATCCTTCTCAAACTCTTCCAAAATATAGCAGAGGGAGTAACACTCCCAAACTCATTCTATGAGGCCACACTTGCCCTGATACCAAAACCAGGCAAAGATGTCACACAAAAAAAGAAAACTATAGGCCAATATCTCTGATGAACATAGATGCAAAAATCCTCAACAAAATTCTAGCAAACAGATTCCAACAGCCCATTAAAAGGATAAGACACCATGATCAAGTGGGGTTTATCCCAGGAGTGCAAGGATTCTTCAATATGTGCAAATTAATTACTGTGATACACCATATTAACAATTTGAATGATAAAAAAACATATGATAATCTCAATAGATGCAGATCCATTTCCTCTAAGATCAGGAAAAAGACAAGGTTGCCCACTCTCACCACTATCATTCAACATAGTTTTGGAAGTTTTAGCCGCAGCAATCAGAGGAGAAAAAGAAATAAAAGGAATCCACATCAGAAAAGAAGTAAAACTGTCATTGTTTGCAGATGACATGATACTATACAGAGAGAATCCTAAAATTGCTACAAGAAAACTCCTAGAGCTAATTAATGAATTTGGTAGAGTAGCAAGAGTAGCAGGATTCTGTGCAAAATTTTTGCACAGAAATCTTTTGCATTCCTATGCACTAATGAAAAATCTGAAAGAAAAATTACAGAAACACTCCCAGTTACCACTGCAACAAAAAGAATAAAATACCTAGGAATAAACCTACCTAAGGAGACAAAAGATCTGTATGCAGAAAACTGTAAGACACTGATGAAAGAAATTAAAGATGATAAAAACAGATGAAGAGATATGCTGTGTTCTTGGATTGCAAGAATCAACATTGTGAAAATGACTGTACTACCCAAAGCAATATACAGATTCAGTGCAATCCCTATCAAACTACCAATGGCATTTTTCACAGAACTAGAACCAAAAACCACACAATTTGTATGGAAACACAAAAGACCCGAATAGCCAAAGCAATATTGAGAAAGAAAAACGGAGCTGGAGGAATCAGGCTCCCGGACTTCAGACTATACTACAAAACTATAGTAATCAAGACAGTATTGTACTGGCACAAAAACAGAAATATAGATCAATGGAACAGGATAGAAAGCCCAGAGATAAACCCACACACATATGGTCACCTTATCTTTGATAAAGGAGGCAAAGGTATACAATGAAGAAAAGACAGCCTCTTCAATAAGTGTTGCTGGGTAAACTGGATAGCTACATGTAAAAGAATGAAATTAAAACAGTCCCTAACACTATACAGAAAAATAAACACAAAATGGATTAAAGACCTAAATGTAAGGCCAGACACTATCAAACTCTTAGAGGAAAACATAGGAAGAACACTCTTTGACATAAATCACAGCAAGAACCTTTTTGAGCAACATCTTTGAGAAATGGAAATAAAAGCAAATATAAACAAATAGGACCTAATGAAACTTAAAACTTTTGCACAGCAAAGGAAACCATAAAAAAGATGAAAAGACAACCCTCAGAATGGGAGAAAATATTTACAAATGAAGCAACTGACACAGGATTAATCTCTAAAATTTACAAGCAGCTCATGCAGCTCAATATCAAAAAAACAAACAACCCAATCCAAATATGGGCAGAAGACCTAAATAGACATTTCTCTAAAGAAGATATACAGATTGCCAACAAACACATGAAAAGATGCTCAACATCACTAATCATTAGAGAAATGCAGGTCAAAACTACAATGAGTATCACCTCACACCAGTCAGAATGGCCATCATCAAAAGGTCTACAAACAATAAATGCTGGAGAGGGTGTGGAGAAAAGGGAACCCTCTTGTACTGTTGGTGCAAATGTAAATTGATATAGCCACTATGGAGAACAGTATGTAGGTTCCTTAAAAAACTAAAAATAGAACTACCATACGACTCAGCAATCCCACTACTGGGCATATACCCTGAGAAAACCATAATTCAAAACCAGTCATGTACCACAATGTTCACTGCAGCTCTATTTACAATAGCCAGGACACGGAAGCAACCTAAGTGTCCATCAGCAGATAAATGGATAAAGAAGATGTGGCACATATGTCCTATGGAATATTACTCAGCCATAAAAAGAAATGAAATTGAGTTATTTGTAGTCAGGTGATTGGACCTAGAGTCTGTCATACAGAGTGAAGTAAGTCAGAAAGAATAAAACAAATACCTTATGCTAACACATGTATATGGAATCTAAAAAAAAAAAAAATGGTTCTGATGAACTTAAGGGCAGGACAGGAATAAAGACGCAGATGTAGAGAATGGACTTGAGGACACGGGGTGGGGGAATGGTAAGCTGGGACAAAGTGAGAGTTGCATTTACATTTATACAATACCAAGTGTGAAATAGCTAGTGGGAAGCAGCTGCATAGCACAGGGAGATCAGCTCGGTGCTTTGCGACCACTTAGATGAGAGGTTAAGGAGGGTGGGAGGGAGACACAAGAGGGTGGGGATATGGGGATATACGTATGCATATAGCTGATTCACTTTGTTCCACAGTAAAAACTAACATAACACTGTAAAACAATTATACTCCAATAAAGATGTTAAAAAAAAAAGAATCAGTCTATAAACTCTTCATATCAACAGGCTAAAGAAGAAATATCACATGATCATATCAACTGATACAGAAAAAGCGTGTGACAAAATTCAAAACTCATTCATGATATACATTCTCAGAAAACTAGTAATAGAGGAGAGTTTCCTCAACTTGGTATATAACATGTAAAACTGCCCCCCCCCACCAGATTGGGAACCAGGTGAGGAGATCCACCCTCACCACTACTATTCAACACAGCACTAGATGTTCTAGCCAGTGCAATAAAACAAGAAAGTGAAATCAAAGGCACTTGTATTGGAAAGGAAGAAATACAACTGTCTCTATTTACAGATGGCATGATGGTCAGCAGAGAAGATCCCAAAGAATTGACACATTTTTTGCCTGTGTATGCCCTATTACTGCAGCACCATTTGTTGAAAAGACTCTCCTTTGAATTCCTTTTACACCTCTGTCAAAAATCAAGTTGCTGATGTTGGACAGTTTCTGGGGTCTCTATCCAAATATGTGTCTCTCCTTCCATTAATACCATACTGTTGTTTGTTTTTGTTTACCAGTAATAAACAAAGATTTATTTGGATTAAAAAAAACAGAAATAACTAAGATGTCCTTCAGTAGGTGAATGGATAAATAAACTGTGGTACATCCAGACCACGGGATATTATTCAGAGAATAAAATAAAAGTAATTATCTATCAAGACATGAAAAGATGTGGAGGGACTTTAAATACATCACTAAGTAAAAAGAAGCCAATCTGAGAACACTCCAAACTGCATGATTCCAACTTTATGACATTCTGGAAAAGGCAAAACTATGGAGACAAAAACAGATCAGTGGTTGCCAGGGTGAGGGACGAAGAGGTGAATAAGCAGAGCACAGAGGATTTTTAAGGGAGTGAAAATACTTTGTATGATGTTATAGTGATGGATATATGACATTATGCATTTGTCAATACCCATAGAATGTACAGCACCAAGAGTGAACCCTAAAGATAACTGTGGACTTTGGGTGAGTATGTGTCGACATAGCTTTGTTCTTGGTAAAAAAGTGTACTACTCTGGTGAGAAATGTTAATAATGAGGGCAGTTATGCATATGTTGGGGCAGGGGGTATATGGGAAATTCCTGTACCTTCCTCTCAATTTTATTATAACCCTAAAACTGCTTTAAAAATAAAGTCTTAAAAATGCCCCCAAAATGAGATGTATCCCAAATTCGTGGGCCATTATAGACAATAAGTAGCAGCTCCCTCACTGCCATACACAATAATAATTCTAGTAGAATTGAATAAAATCTCTCTTTAACAAGTTGATTAAAAGATTAATTTTTGGCTTATATGCAAAATATCCTCAGTAAATGCTTAAAAGAAAGCAGAAACACCTGGATTGTGAAAACAGTCATTGTTTTGCTCAGAATTTATTAATACATAGAGTTATGCTCCCATGGTGCTTATCATTGTAGAAAAAAACTTATTCTGTCATAGAGGCAGAAGGCTCGATTCAGGGAAGTATGTCTCATTCAAAAAAATTTGGCTAATTTGACAAAGTATGTTTTAGTAATGGACAAAGTATGCCTGTAGTGCCACAGCTTTATTTTTTTTTTAAGTTCAAGAGGAATAATCCTGCCATTTACAGATGGTGTCAGTGGAGGCCCTTGACAAAGGATAAGATGTCCTCTGAGAATGCCTCCATTCTGGAGTGATGTATTTCATCCCTCTGCAGACTTGACCCAACACACTGTGTGGCATTCCTCAAATGAGGCACCAGTGACATTCATTTTTCCCTTGCTGCTTCTGAGACTTATGTCAACACCTAGCTGGTGAAATTCTTCATTATGTTTCCTAGTTTTAATAAGAATGCAACCAGCCCAATTCCTTCGAGCATCTAAATTCACTGCATTCTGGGAGAAATTAGGAGAAGTCAATCTCTCTATATTTATTGCCCTGAAAATGAAGCATGCAGCTAGAAGCACTTTTTTTCTGGCAGAAAATAATTTTATGAGTACAACTCAGAACTTAAATTAATGAAAGAATGAGGATCTATAATTAGTTTTCCAATGCAATTGTTGTTACTGAGAATATAGTTTTCCCCCTTAAAAAGAGAGAGATAGAGAGAGAGAGAGAGGGAGAATGATAAAGCAAATATAGCAAAATGTTAACCATGAATACATCTAAGTAAGCAAATATAGGAATTCATGTACTAGTTTTGGAACTTTTCTATAATTTGGCAACTGAAACAAAATAAATGTTAAAAAATTGTGTTCACACCTCTCCTATAGCAGCCCTTATACCCATTAAGTACCCGAATTTCTATATCCCATAACACTTAAGTTCTAATATCAAATATATAGTATGTTTATCATGAATCTCTCTCCATAAAAATACAAGTTCTCAGGGACAGGAATATTTGCAATTTTGTACAACGAGGTAATCCTCTTTCTAGAACTGTACCTAGCATTTTGTAAATGTAAAATAGATATTCTTCAGTTAATGAATAAATGTATAATTAGTTAAAATAGAAAAAAAAATTAATTACAAAAATAATCGTGTTGAGAAATGAAGTTGCCCATTGCATGTAAGGTGGTTCCTCATTCACTGAATGCTAATCACTTGATTTGCTCTTTTGCTGGAAAGAGTCAAAAAAAGAGAATAAAGAAGAAGAAAAAAAAAGACAAAAGCTGTTTTACGATACTGTGTGTGGTTCCTTTAGGAAAAGGCCTTCAGGAAGGCTCTCAATTGAAGTTCATTGAAAGTTTAACTGAAGTTATTAAATGACTGCTTTTGGCAAAAAAAAAAAAAAAAAAAGGACTGAACAGTAGTTTTTGAGTAGTGTGTATAGGCAATATTGTTTTCTCTTGCTCTTACTAGCTTTACCATCTTTGTTCCCATCTTCCTCATGAAAGAGTAGAGAGATGCTGCTTTGATAATAGGGTTAAATTTTGTTTGTGTTGATTTTTAGTTTTAATGAAACATACACAGAGATAGTAATTGGTCAAATTTGTCAAAATTCATGATATATATACATACACATATATATGTATGTGGGTCTATATAAACATGTATATTTGTATGTGTATATCAGCTATTAGAGAAATTAGTAAATTTTATATTCTTCAAACTGAGGCAAAGATATCATCTTCACTCTGATGTTGTTTACTAGAAAGCCAAACTCTTTTTCTTCTTCCACAAATCATCCTTTTAGGTAGGAGATATTTTTTAACTTCAATTCTTGAACTACCAAAGCATATTTCACTATCAGGCCATGCTAAACATTAGCAGTTACAGAGTTCCTGAATATCTATTTGTGTATGAATAATTCAATGTACTTTGAAGAAATGTTCCACGAATCATTAATGAACAAGAAAATATTTGTGCTAGGTACATCCAAAAGATGGAATGGGGGGGTTATTTGGTCATTTGCAAGCTCGAATCCAACAATAAATCAGAAATCAGTGTAAAGAACGTGACACAGGATACCCGTGAGGGAGTCTTTTCTTATCCACCCAGTTTGGTTTATGAGACAAGAAAGGTGTGTGATTAAACATGAACACAGGTATACTCCCATGCCTAATTTCTGACTCATTATCAAGTCTCTGGATGAAAATCTTGTCTTAAAGAAATGCAGGATTAGGAATTTACTTTGAAGATATTTGAAAGAAAGCATTCTACTCCAAGCACTGAAAATTAGATGTTTAAATTTATTTCAAAAATCACTTTTTTTCGTTTTGGAAAAGTCCCCTTAATCCCAAATTCAACTTCCATAGCACTGGTGGTCCCAGTGTCTGCCAGCCTGTATGTGCCTAAATGTGTTTGTACAGTTGAACTTAGAGTTAAAAATTAGTGACACATCCCTTTTTTCTTCCTTTTCCTCCCTCTGTTTCACTCCAGCTAGAGATTGACTGAACTGATTACAAACCCAGGGCTCTACAGTTTCCCACTAAAACACATTAACTTTAATAAATGTTCTTACCCATGACCTTACATTGTTTTCTCACATACATTATCTAATTTCATGTTTACAGTAACATTTGAGGTATGTATTAACTTAGCATTGTTTTTCAGATTAAATACCTTAAGTTTAGACAGGTTTGCTCAGCCATTAATTAGTAAAGCTGAATTTGAAACCGGTATCTTTTATTCTAATTCAATTTATATAAATAACTTCTTAGATGCAGTTTCCTTGTGTGTAAGTGGATGAAATATGTCTGTGTATATATATAAATTTCCTGGTATCATTTAGAAGATGTATAGTAGATGTTGTGTGTGTGTGTGTGTGTGTGTGTGTGTGTGTGTGTGTGTTTCTTATAAATGAAGCATGAGAGATTCTGGTTTAATACGGAGTTACATATATCAGAATTCAGAATAATCAAGAAAGTATCTTAATTAAAAATATATACCCTGTTTAGAGGCTATTATTTTAACTTTATTACCAGAGAATTAGAGACGATGTTAATTCCAACTCTAAGGCAGTGCCCACCTAAGTGACTATAAGTCAGTAAAACCACAGGATCACGAGATGAACAGCAGAGAAATTTCGATCCCAGTTGAGATATCCAGCAGGGGATGGGATAGACGAGTGGGACATCCGAGGCGACACCAGAAACAAATGGTTTATGGATAATGAGGCTGAGATTTCCCATCAGCACTAATTCCTGAAACTGTTCTTTTTCCACCTGAAGCCAGGGGGGTTTGTACCACTCCCACAGGAGACATTTTGCAGAAAACAGTAGTGGAATTTTTGCAGAAGGCATGCTCACATAAAAAGTCTGTCACAACTTCATTATTTCCAGAATATATGAAATAGCAAATAAAAACAAAAATAGCAAATAATAGTTGTGATAGATTGTAAAGTGGCTACAAAATCTCCCTGTGCCTGAATGTACCCCTCTTTGCTATGCGACAGAGTGTATCTTCCATCCTGTGAAATTGAGTTGGTCATGTGACTTGCTTTGGCAGATGGGGTATTAGCAAATGCCTCAAGCAGAAGTTTACAAGCACTAGTGAGTAGGGCTTGCCCACTTGCTGTTCTTGGAATCCTAAGAATCCTAAAATTGCCATATGAAAGAGCTCAAGCTAGCCTATGGGACCCATGTGGAGGAGAACCAAAGCATCCCACTGACAGCCAACCAGCTGCCAGATACACCAGTGAGACCATCCCCAGTCTGAAACCAGCTGGTCTCACAGCCGACCACCAATGCATGAGAGAATCCAGCAGAGATCAGACCAGAAGAAACATCCAGCCCACAGTATTATAAGATGGATAAAATGACTATTGTTTCACATTTCTAGTTTGGGGCAGTTGTAATGCAGCATCAGCTAAACGGACACAACACTGAAAGTACAACCAGTGAAGACTGAGTCAGCAAAGCAGAATTTCTCAGTCCTTTAAAAAATAACTCAGAGAAATCACAGGCAGAATGATTGGGAAAATATCGTATTTGACTAGGATATGCCATAGCAATTGGGTCCTGTAGATTGCTGCTTGTGGTGGGCAGTGTCACATTAAATGTCATAAAGGGCTGAATACAGACCCAGACTCTACATTGTAGTATGGAGACGCTCTCTAACCTTGCTGAGTTTCAAGGGTTTTTTAATCTATAAAATGGAATTAAAAACCTTTTTCTTTTACAATGTCAATTAGTATTGTATCAGTATGCCATCTGACACAGTGTAGGTGCTAAATAAAATGATAGCAATTTTAGTTTTGGTGATAATAATAATGCAGGTAGAAATCCTGCACCCATACCCAGAACACCCTTGCATGAGCTGTTTAGGTCAAAGGGCACCACAGGATACAGGCTGCACATTTGATGTATCTGTTCTGATAGGGTGAAAAGTTTGACAAGGACCAGCCTGGAACAGCCTGGGGCAATGGACTTTGGAGATTGGGAATAATGAAGAAACACAGTAAGGAAACATGACTGATGATTTAATGAGGGTGAGGGGCTTGTTATTAACACCAGAAATACACTGAAACAATGTTTGTTTGTTTTTTCACAATGTGGAAACTTTCCTCCATGTAGGTGTATAGATCTAAGAGCAGAGACACTGAAAAATAATTGTTTTAATTATTTATTTTCTTTATTTTTTTGGCTGTGTCAGGTCTTAATTGCAGCATGCGGGATCTTTTGTTGTGGCGTGACGGCTTCTCTCTAGTTTTGGTGCTTGGACTTCTCTCTAGTCGTGGCATGTGGGTTCTCTCTCTCTAGTTGTGGTGTGGGCTCTGTAGTTTGTGGCGTGTGGGCTTAGTTGCCCCGCAGGATGTGGGATCTTAGTTCCCTGATTGGGGATCGAACCCACATCCCCTGCATTGGAAGACAGATTCTATACCACTGGACCACCAGCAAAGTCCCTGAAAAATTTTTTATTCTAATATTTTAGTTTACATCTTTAAAGGAGTCTCTTGTTTTCCATATAAGTGTTTACACTAAGTTTTCACATTTGGGGATTAATTTAATTTAATAAAATAATATTTATCAAAGAAATGAACTACACTTATAAATAGACATATCCTAAAAATCTACTTCTGATGAAAAAGCATTTCTTAAAAGTTAAATAAGCAAGTAAATAAGTAAACTGCATATCTTCTATCACACATATAGTTAAAGGTTAAAAAAAATAGCCATAAGACCTCTGTTCCTAAAAAAATGATGATCTATATATCTTCAAAAAGAAAAAAAATGCCACCTAGTAAGAAAAAAAAGAAAAAAAAGAACTTTTTTTGTGTGAAATATACATATATTATAAGGAAAAAAGTATTTTAAAAACCTGTTTAAATGAATAAACAATTTTTTTTTCCAAAAAAATTTTGGAAATTCTTAGGGCTCAAAATGAAGTCGGAATCTTGAATCCTGAGTGATTATTTATGAGGGAAGTTGGTAGCTGCCCCAAATCATTGTCTAATCCCTGGTAATTTTTAGGCTCCTATTGAATACAATATACACTGGGGACAGAGACCAGGCTTTGGGCCTGCAAAAAGTGAGCAGCTGAAATAGAAAGGCTGCATCAGCCCAGGACAGGCCACATCCTCAGTGAACTTAGAGGTGAGAAAAAAATCCAGCCTCAATGCCAGTATGACTTGTCCTTGGGGGTGAGTAAAAGAAAAAGAAAAATAATTCTTCTTAGCTGTAATAAAGGAAAAATTTTCAAGGTTTTAAGGAAAATAGTATTTTTATGCCAGTAAGACTTCATAAGTAAATATTGTAATGCATGAAACAGTAAAAAATTAATTACCTAATTAATAAAAGCTTACTATACCAAAATACACCATTCACAAAAATAGTGGCGAAAAACAGACACGAAATAGTTATTTATCACACATATAAGCTTTATAAAGAATTCCTGGAACCAGTAAGAAAAACAAAGCAAGCTGCCTAATAGAAAAATGGCCAAAGACATGAACAGATATTGTGCTGAAAAATGAAAACACATCAACCAAAAAAAATAAAGCAAAGATGATCAACATCATTAGTAATCTGGGAAAACCAACCTAAAAATCACAATGAGATACCATTTCACTCCTCCTAAACTGGCAAAACATTTAAAAGTCTAAAAATTGAAAGGTTGGGCAGGGCTGTGGAGCAATGGGAACCCTCATACACTAGTGGTAGGAGTGTAAATTGGTACATTTGCTTTGGAAAGCAATTCAGTATTATCTATAACAGTTTAAGATGCAAGTATACCATGACTCAGCAATTTCACTCCTAGATAAACTTTGCTTTGTGTATCAGAAAAGACATATACTAGAATGACCTTGTCTATGTTGTTTGTAATAAACTCAAATACCCATCTTTATGAAAACAGAGCAAAAATTGTGTAATAGACACAAAAGTGTCTATATGGCAGTAAAATAATTAATTAGATCTATATGCATACAATGAATTAATTTCAAAGACAAAATTTTGAGTGAAAAAGCCAAGCTATAGAGTAAAATTCAGGATGATATTTAAAGCTCTAAACAGTGTTAACCATTATACTGTTTTAAAAATGGATAGAAAATGACACCTCATATTAATGGGTTATGTCTTCCTGGGAAGGAAGGTTTTATTTCTTAATGAAAGGTGGTTAAGTGGTGGTTACACACACATATATTTATAATGTGAGGCTTCATAAAGATTTCATGCTTATGAAATATTGCATAATCCATTTTTTAAGAATGAACTTGAAAGCCACATACCAGTTATACCAAATTCATGCTAGTCATTAACCATGGGGGAGGGAAAAGAGACTGGGTTTGTGGGTATGAGAGAAAGAAATTTAGAAGAAATTATTGAGGTACAATTGACATATAACATTACATTAGTTTCAGATGTACAATATAATGATTCAATATGTGTATATATTGTGAAACAATCATGACAATAAGTCTAGTTAACATCTGTCACTATACAGAGTTACAAAATGTTTTTCTTTCTACTTGGGATCCATGACTTTTCCTTGTTGCCATTCATATTGGAGCACTAGTGTCCTGCCCTGGGCACACATCTAAATTAGCCACCCAAGCATTGTCTGTGGTATCACCTTGCTTTAATTCTTTCCATAGCACTTATCAATGTTACATTGATTTGTGTAAGTATTTATTGTCTCTCTCTCTCTCTCTCGAAGGTAAAATCACATATATAACCCTGACTATGTGCCTGGGTTCTCTGTTCAAGAACTCCAAGTGTGTCTACTGATTTAAGATTCAGTACAGCCCTTAAAGGTAGGTGACATTCTTGTCCCCATTCTACAGATGAAAAAAACTGAGGCACAGAGACACTAAGTTACGTGCTGGAGATCCCAGAGTGAGTAAGCACCACAGCCAAGACTTGCCCTTGGACAGGCTGGCTCTAGAATCTACCACTTCACCTCTCTACTATACTCACCACTTTCTGTACAGAATGACATGGGCTTTGTGTTTTTCTCATTTTTCTCTCTATCCCTACCACTTAAAATGATATTTGGCACATGGTGCTAACTATTTAAAAATTTAAATTTAAAAATTTTTGAGTAAATAAATAAATGGTACATTTTAAAGAAAATCCATGTTTATATTGCTTGTCTCATACACACACACACAATCTAGAAAGCAGAATGCTGTGTGACTTAAATGTTCAGCACCCTAAATTTAGCTACACTCTGTTTCAGTTTCTTCATCTGTAAAATGGGCATAATAATAGAACCTATAACACATTGGTAAGGATTAAATAATGTAATATACAGAAATATTTAGAACAGAGCCTGTGTGTATATATGTGTGTGTATATATATGTACATATGCATATATTATTTAATTATATATTTTACATAGTTTTATTGTATGTATTTTACGTATTATATATAACTTCTGAATAAACGGTAGGTATAATTGTGAAGAAGATAAACCTGGATGACTGGAAAACATTTTTCTTTTGTACTTTTCTTTCTTTACCAAATTTCCAAACACATAAATATGTTATCTAAATGTAGTCATTTATTTATAGATCTATATCTGTATGTGACTCCTTCAGGCTCTTTTGAGGAGACACACCTAAACTGGCGGGGCCCCTTTCATGTTATTGTCACTTAACTGGCTCCAACTGCCTACAGCAAATCTGCATCTTCTCAACAGAACAGTGTCTCATTCAAGAACTATTAACCTGGAGCCTGCAATTGTGCCAGGATCCCTCTTAGCAGCAAGGGGACAGAGGTGGAGGCATAAGCTCAACCATCCAGTTGCTCACATTCCACTGGAGGGAGGAGAAAGAACGGCAAACAAACCAGTACTGCACAGCACTCTGAGTTCTATGACAGAGGGAACACTGCCAGGGCAGAGTGAAGAGCCACAGAGACATCAGATTGCCCTGTGCTCCCATCTGCCAGGACAGTCTTGATCCAGCAGGGTGTCCAAAAGGAGACCTGTTCTCTTATTCTCAAAAGCCAGCAGAATTCTAATAAGAAGGATCTGCTCTAAAAGTAGGTCACTACCTTGTCATGCTGGTCTGTTTCTCTTTCCTCACAATAAACCTACAACACAGCAAATATTAATATACCCATTTTACAAATGAAATACTGAGGCAGAGAGGTTCAGGAACTTTCCTGGGATCACACAGCTGATAAGAAGAAAAGCTCCAGAATCCATGTCTGAAGATCACAGGCAGAAGAAATTGTGCCAATTATTACAAGATGTCTTTGAGCAAGTTATTCACTTCTCAATTCGCAGATCTAAAATGGCCTAATAAATGTGATTTGCATTATTTCTATGGGGGCTAAATGACATGATGCACATGACAGTGCTTTTTAAACTATACAGGGCTTTAAAATCAAAAGGATTATGATAGTAAGCAATTATTAATTACAGTTATTTTAATAATATAATGGTTACAGAATTGTTATTATCAACGATTTATCATATTACTATTGTTACATGTTATCTAGGACTAAAATTATAACTAGGCTAAGGAATGAAACAGAGTGGAAATAAGTACTTTTTTAGAACCCAGTTTCAGTATTTAATCATTCCCAGAAGTCCAACCCCCAGCCAGGGCCTTGTCCTTCAGGACAGAGGTGGGTGGAAGGATTTCTGGCCTGCCATGTTATCTTGAGTATCCTACCAAGAATAGGGATTGGTCTCAACCAGTGGAAGATCAGACTGAACCAGGTTCTACCACAGTCCCAGAAACACTTTTTTCTCTTAGATATGTGTGTATGTATTTTCTATTTTCATATTTTTTATGATTACAAACCAGGAACATTTTTATTGTTTATTCCCCATAGACAAACTATATTAAGATTTTGGTGAAAACACGCATCTTTTACAAAGGTAGAGATAATAGTTGCCCGCGTACCGCAAAAAAACAAAAAAAAATAGTGTGGTTAAGACTTTTTTACAATGTGTTCATTGCCATTGAAGTTCTGGTTTTGTAAACAGTATTTTCAGGAATCCAGACTATATTGTCTATAAGGCTTTCGACCTGCTGGACCATAAGTCAGTCAAGTTCTTTGTCCCCAGAAACAATTTTTAATTTCCCCTGATTCACCCTTATGCTTTCTCTTCCTTCTGGTCTCCTGCCCTGGTAAATGGCACACAAGCATTATTCTAATTAAACAAACTCTTCCTGATTGTTCATTTCACCCTACACAGGCACCAAATCTTGATAATTCTAGCCCTTAAATATCTCTCATACCTGCCCCTCCTGATCCGTTCCCACTAATGCCACCTTAGAAGAGTCACTGATCAATCCTCACAAGTACTTTCAGTAGCTTCTTAAGAGAAATCATAGCCTCACACTCATTCCTGCAAACTGCCTGTCCCTCATCTGCCAGCGTGATGGTTTCAAAGTGCAAATGTGCTCAGAGTGTAACCCCATCACCTTCTCTTTGTACTCCTATGGAATCTTATGTGTGCATCCTTGATATTAATTTTTTACTCAGTTTAAGATGCCTAACACTGGTTTAGGTGATGAGATTTTAGTTGACACATGGACAGACCCCTTTTTTATTTCACTACTTATGTACATTTATTTTAATGCAATAGAAATGATATGATGTATCCAGTAAATGATAGCATGTATTATTCATAAATGACGTATAATTAAAATGGTATAAAAATTTAACAAGCAAATAATTAAAAGATTGACTGGTGAAAATGTCAAAAATATCTCCAAATGAAATATTGGTGACTTAAGTTTGTGAAGCACTGTCTCACGCCTTTGTTTCATTGTATTATAGACACACTCGGGGCTGAATTCCCTGCCAGGCAATGAGCCCCAGGTACAGAGACTCCCTTGTTGCTTTCTTTATCTCAGGCATCTCTCCAGATGCTCCAATGATGCAGAAGGGAATCACTTTTCTCTCTTTGTATGGTTTAGACTTTTAAAAAAAATGTTGGTTGTGTGTTTTGGTTGAGATCTCATGCACCCTCTTTGTATATGATAATTCTGCAGCTTCAGTTTTATATTATTGTTACAATGAATAATCAGGAAAGAAAACACCTGTTTTAATAGTTTCAGGTGCTGAGATGGGATAGGGCCCTTCAAATGGATGGTCCGTTTGAAGTTGAGTCCTGATATCTCTAAGTCTACCATTTACTGATTATTTATTTTGTTGTTCCTTTACTCAACAAACATTTATTGAGCACCTAATATGAATTAGACACTCTGTCACAAAGGTCCATTACATGTAGCTCCTATATTCAAGTCCATCATGGAATACAAACAATATATGAGAGCCTTTATACTGTTGGAAGTACCATGTAGGGATGTGTGCCATGCTACAGATGCAGGAAGGTAGGACATCTAAATCAGTCTCAGGAGGTCAGGGAATGCTCAAGGACATGTTGAAATCACCTAGGTAAAGAAACTTTAGAACTTGATATTTGTTGTTATCTTGTAATAGTGTTGTCTGTGCTCATTGCTGCCACTATTAGTTTTGTTAGAATCTTGGAGGTCTCTAGGGATAACTTCTCTATACAGAGGAATGGTTCTGCCTAGAAGGACCCTGTGTCATTTCACCCACGGAAAACAGTATTTGGAACTCAAAAACTAATTTTTCCAAATTTTTCTCTAATGTATGTGAATTTGTTTTACATTGTATTCATTACTTATTTTCTATTAATGAATCGTTTGATTACTTCCCTTGTGAACAGAACAGAATTTTCCAGCAGTTGAAGATCTGAATAATGCAGAGATAACTAATTATGTTATTTTTTTTCAGCATGCACATTTCAGATGCAGAAAGATTCTTACCGAGGGAAAATAAAAACCAAACATGTTAAATTGCCACTGTCTAGAAAATGTGATGGGAAAGTACTCTAGATTAGTTTGAAAATTAATGACTAGACTGGATAAATAAATAAATAAATAAAAGCATGATCTCTCTGTTAAACCAGTAGCAAATTGTGGCAAGTCAGCAGCTCTGGTGTCTAGGCCTGCCACTCACTATTTAGTGAGTTAATTGGGATCTTGAGCCCTTGGCTTCTCTGCCCCATCCCTTCATTTTAAAAATAATTCCCTTTCTGTTCTGACAATCAAGAGATTATGAATCCATGAAATTAATTTCAAAATAAGAACAGACAAATTGTATTTCTTTAGAATAAGTAACTTTTGTGATTTTTGATCTCCAATCCCAAGGCACATGATCAAATCAAGCAAGGTACACACTCTAACTCCAAAAGCCAAGCAGAAAATTGATTTATTTAACATTAGAACAGAGAGTAAAAATAAGGACTGAAAGAAAAGAAAACTAATAATATCAATTCTTCTGCTACTGTGTGATCTTTTTTTGCACTTACATGAACTGTTCCACATTTTATGATTTCTTATTTAGAGAAAGTACTTATATCCAAGGCTGATGTCCAACAGAGGCTCACACTGGGAAAGCCATGTTGACCATTTCAACCAGTGTCTGTTCTGCTCAGTCACAATTTGTGTCATTCCAGTGGTTAAACATTTTTTGTCACCCTGCTTATATCCATTGGGAAATTTATATGACCTCTCTCTTAACCTGAATAGTTGGGGATAGATAGATATTTTATCCTGTATCTGTCAAACATTATGGAAATAGTCCAGCTTTGGGATTGTACAGGCCTGGGTTTGATTCAACCAACCACAGATTATGTAGTACCATGGTATGTATTTATTTTTTAAAAATATGTGTGTAAGTGGACTCGTGCTGTTGCAATCCAGGTCATTCAAGGGTCAATTATATATATATAAATATATATATAATATATATATATGAGCTTATATATACATATATATATAATGAGTTGGAAACAGTAGTTAACAAACAGAATTCTCACAAATTATATGATTCTATTTTTTTAAAAAACTGTTTTTCTTGCGTTCCTAAGGCACTGATGTATATTATCTTTAGTTATCTAACAACCCCTCCCTTCTCTTCTAAACATGTTTGTGGTTATAGACAAATTTATTAAACAGTTTAAATTATCTGTGAGTTGTAGACAAATCCATTAAATAGCAAAGAATCAGTTCAAGTATCCAGTCTTCTGTACACATTCCTATTGTAAAATCCTAGGCTGTGTGTCTATGTCACATAAAATCATGAATACAGGCATGTGTTGAAGCTTCTATTTAGAAACTTATGACCGATATAGCTGATGATGGTTATTCTTAGAAAGCGCCAATTACAAGGATGCTTGGAACAGTTCTAGACTAGTGGGATGGTAATTGACCTTCCTCTGTGGCTGATTCCTAGGGAATAATCCAAGTTACTAGGTTTATAGGAGGTGAGAGCAGGCCTCCTACTTGTGGGTGTGGCATTTCACAAGGATTTTTTCCTCTACTTTAATACTCACAGGCAGGCTTTACTTTGTACAATCCCATATTACCTACTAGTCTGGGAGAGGGAGGTGGTAAAAACGAATGCAGGATGTTGGGATTCTTGAAACAGGATACAAATTCAGTGCTACCCAGGTAAGCTTGAAAATTTATGTGTTGGAGTCATTTTGGGTTTTAATTCCTTCTTTTCCACTTGGTTGCTAGTTGGCCTTTGGGCTATTAGATAACCTCTCAACGACAAGTTTCCTCATTCATTAACTGGAAATCATTACACTCACCTAATAGCATCACTGCCAAGATTACTGGAAATGTTACCTGCAGTCCAGTCAAATAACTTCAAAACCACTGCAATCGTTTCAAAAACAAAATCATTGTTTGCTCAGCTGAACAAAATAATTCCATATTTGACTCCCACTTAAAGCAGCTAAGAATCTGTATTTCCTCTTTTTCCTGGCCTTAGTTCTCCTAATTTATTGTATTTGTTAACCTACTATATTGTAAAATATAATGCATGTAGAAAAAATACCATAAAATAATTTTGCAATCTGATCAATAATTCTTAAGTGAACTGCCATGTAACCATGAAGCCATTATTCAGTAGGTTATGACCAGTATCACAGAGTCCCAAGGCCTTTCCTTTCCCGTCATCTTTCTCTCTCCAGAATTGAGCACTATTCTAGTGTCTCTGATCATCATGTTCTGATTTCCTTCATAGTTTTACTACCTATATACATCCCTAAAAATACAGTTTAGTTTCACTTGCTTTCTAATTTTATATAAGTGAAATAGCACCATATGTATTCTTTTCTTAATGTCCTGCCTTTATTTCCCAAAATTTGTTTGTAAGATTCACGTGGTTGGAAAAATCTTTTTCCTTTGCTGGGTAACATTGCCTTTAATAAATGCACCCCAGGTTATATATGCATCCCACTGTTGGAAAGCATTGGTTTGGTTTCCAGTTTTAATCTATTATAAGCAGTGTTGATGTATACACCCTTGTATGTGCTTCCTGGGGCTCAGGTATTTTGGCATTTCCACCAAAGCAGAGGCTGAGATAAAGATGAGGGTGTAGGAACTTCATTTGAGAAATGATGCAAGAAAGGGAAGTGAGGGAGCAGATAGAGTAAGAAGAGAATAAGGACAAGCAATAAGTAATGGTTTTAGCTGTGGCGGCTTAGACATTGGGCCTTGAGTCTACCAGGACCTCCGAGATACAGAGCTTCCAAAAATGACCTCAAGGCCTCTATGTTGAAGTCTTCACCCACAGACTTCCGACCCATAGCTGCTGGGACCTGATCCAGGGGAATTAACTCTTCTCAGAGGTACAGTAATCTTGTAAATGCTTTATTTTAATTTAATCTTTTTCTTCTGCTTTTAGTACAAATTGACATTGTGTCCAGAAATCGTGCTAAAATATTTGTTAATAATTATAATAATTAACTGTAGATGCTTTTGGATTTTCTACACACATAATCATATAATATGCAAATAATACCACCTTATTTTTTTCTTTCCAATATTTTTGCTTTTTAAAATAATTATTATTATTATAATTTTTTTACCCCCAGAGGACGTCTTACTAACTGAATATACCTGCTATAGTTTTTATCATATTGAAGAAATTCCACACTATTCTTAGTTTGTCAAAAAATTTGCCATGAATGGATTTTAATTTTATGAAAGATTTTTAATGCAGCTACTGAGATGACATGACTTTTCCTATCACTTAATAAATTTGGTAAAATTAAATTGATTGATTTTCTAATGTTGAAACAAATTTAAGTTCCTGATATAAAAGCAAGAGGGAGGGGATATGGGGATATATGTATACGTATAGCTGATTCACTTCGTTATACAGCAGAAACTAACACACCATGGTAAAGCAATTATAGTCCAATAAAGATGTTTAAAAAAAAAAGAAACAATAAATAAAAAGCAATTTGATCATGATATAGTATGCCTTTTACACATTTCTATAAAAAGTTCGTTTACCCTTTTTTAATCTTGCTTTTATATATATATGTATATAATATGTATATATATTTGTTTTAAATTTACATAGATAAATATATAAGAAACATATACAGGACTATGCATAAATATATTTTAATATATATATATTTATATTATATACATATATATATTAAACATGTTAAATGTATTAGATTTAACAATACATGTCACTTTTATATGTATGTGTGTGTGTATATATACATATATATATGTATATATATATATATAAATTTAGTAAAATTATATTCCAAAGAGTTTTGGCAAGTTACTGAGTTACTCATTGCCATACAGCCAGTTAAATTACAGACCTCCAAATATATGTAGGATTGGCTGAAAATCTTTCTTCCCTGGATGGTTGATAGAACTTACTGGTGAAGGCTTGTAGACTTGAACTTTTCTCTAAGGGAAGATTCCCAGTTATAATTAAATGTCTGTGATGGTTGCAGGAAAATTCTGACATCTGGGTCAATGTCAGGAGAGTTATATTTCCTAGACATGTGTCTAATCCCTCCTAATTTTCCAATGTATTACTATAAAAGTCTTCTTAAGTCATTGTTTTTTAGTGCCTATAGGTCTTAAAGTGACTTTTTAAATCCCTAATATTGGTTATTTGTGCCATCTGTTTTCTTAATCAGTCTCGTCAGAGTTTAGATGATTTTATGTGTCTTTGCTGATTTTCAACTTTACTGACCCTCTATCATATGCTTTTCATGTATTTCATTAATTTCTGGTCCCATTTTATGACTGGATCCCGGAATGTAATCCCCTGGAATGTGGCCCACTGCCCGACCGCCCTCACTTTGGGGCATAGTCCTGGGTCTCAGGTCCCCAAGGGAGGGTTCCTGCTCAGTCCCCTCCTTGTGCAGACCCAGGTTTTGAATTCCGTGCCCTACACTCCACAGGCCACAGAAGAGAGTGCTTTTCTGTGGATTGTAAAAGTTAGCAGAAAAGTGGCTTGGGAGATGTCTTAGCTTGTTGGGTTTCCAGTTTTCCTTGAGTTGATCCTGATAATTCATTAATATCTTGTCAACTTTTAAGAAACTTGTGAAATATTTTATTCAGCTTTATTCGTTGTGTGGGTGGTAGTTTTGTTTAAATAACAAGAAAAGCCTTACTTGTATTTTAACTTGCTTCATAACAGTATTTCTCCCCAGTTGTGCCTTTATTCAGGAACAGGTGCAGGTGCTGTCATAATAAAGTGGAATATAAAAATAAATAATATGTGTAGCATATGTATGTGTGTGTGTATATATATATATATATATATATATTCTGAATAGGGAAATCTTTATTATAGTGTTCTGTTCTCTTTTTCTTCCTTATAGTAGAATCACCTCTACTTGTGCAATACTCTTATTGAGCTTGAAAAGCATTGTAGGTCATGTTCCCTAACCTGGATGAGGTCAATGTGACATTCACCTCTATGTGTGAGCATGCTTCACCAGATATAGAGTAATTTAAGAGTCTTAAATTGGAAATCATAACAAATTTCTGATTTATTTTCTATTTCAACCATGGCAAGTAGAAACAATAATATCACATCTTTTTCAAAAAGAACATCTTCAATAATATTATGACGTGATATTTTTATTTATTTATTTGCGGTGCGCGGGCCTCTCCCGCCGCGGAGCACAGGCTCCGGACGCGAAGGCCCAGCGGCCATGGCTCACGGGCCCAGCCGCTCCATGGCACGAGGGATCCTCCCGGACCGGGGCACGAACCCGTGTCCCCTGCATCGGCAGGCGGACTCCCAACCACTGCACCACCAGGGAAACCCTGACATGATATTTTTAAAAGTTGACATTTCAGGATGTTAGTAGGTATGCCAAATAAACACACTAGTCTTTTATATAAAAGACAGACCTAGCATGCTCAGTATCAAATTTGGCTTTACCCAGATTCAAAGTCATGAGACTTGTTAAAGTGAGCGTTCTAAATCTCAGGAAAAAGCTGCTTGGAACCTACGTGCACATTTACAATACTTTCTCAGAGAGCAGCACTGCTATTCCTACTCCCCACATCAGAGTTTTGTTTTTTTAGGACATCTGAAAACAAAAATGTTACATCAGAATAAGTTACCCAATTGCCTAGTGAGTCGATGATCTTACCAAAATGCGGTAGCTTTGTCTTTATTAAGCAATATCATTTGTAGAGACATGCTAAGCCAGAACTTTGAAACTTTACCATTTTTCTTCTTCCAAACTAAGCACCACTATGCACTGATAATCTTCTCTTTCCTTAATTAAATAACTTACATTATGCTGAGATTACATGAAGAGGTGCAGTGACGGGCTACATGTGGCACACCTGAATTCACCTGCTCTGGTCACAAACCCTTAGAACTACTCACCATTGGCCTTTGGAGGGATTGTTGAGTGGAATTAATATTTAAGGATTTTTAAAGAACAAATCTTACTGATCTGTGATGTGTTATGTCCCACTAGGGGACCATGAGGTCTTAAGAAGAGTCCAAACTTGGTTCAGTTTTGAGTTAATCCACATGCTAGTTAGGTAATCTTGACAAAAGTTATCTAAATTCTCAGTATTCCAGTTTATCTATTGAAAATGTGATATTGCCTGTCCAACTGGCTGTCTGTCTAATGTAGCAAGATCATTGCAACCTGGCAGTGTACTGAAATAAAGTCAGATACTAGGGATTCTTTCTTGTCTTGTTCTAACAGTGTACTTATTTTCTTCTCATCCATACTCTTCATGCAGCCTGGAGAGAGATAGTGGTCACAGCTATCTCACAACCACATTTCACCTTTCACAGAGCAGCCCAGTAAAAGGATAAAGTCCAAGCCTTTATCACCTCTTACCTGGACAACAGTTAAACCATCATACCTGGGATCCCTTGGTCCACACTTTTCCCAACAGTGCTTCTCCATGGAACTCGCATAGTGATCTTTCAAAAATGTTCCTAAGACTGTGTCACTCCCCTGCTTAAAATACCCCCAAGTCTTGCCATCACCCACTCAGACCAAAACCTGAAGTCCTTGCTGGTTTCACAAGGCTTGGAAACATTTCACCACCACCTGACTTTCTAATCTCACTCCTCTGAACCTCCAAGTTCCACACTTGCTCATCTTCTTTCTGTTTCTCATGTACACCAAGCTCTTTTCCAACCCACCTCACAGCCTTTGCACATTCTGTTCCCTCTCCCAGGCATGCCCTTCCCTCAGTTCTTCACGTGGATGACTTCTCTAAACCTGTCAGGTTTCTTGTCACCTTTCCAGAGAAACTGTCCTCATGTGCCCTTTCTAAAATACTCTTTCCCCAATGCCTGTCACCTTCTTGACATTGCCCTCTGTATTTCTCTCATATTAATTACAATCTCAAAATATCGCCTAAGTTTAGTCATATCCTTTGCTGTCTGCCTCCTACTCCAGTGTAAGCTACAAAAGAGAACTCATCTGCCACATCCATCGCTGGATCCTTAATTACTTGAAGGGTGCCTGGCACATGACAGGCTCTCAACATTTGGGAATACAAGAGCCTTTATAATCCACCCCAGCCTACCTTGTCTGTAACACTAACAGCCTCCCCCTCTGTATTCCAACACCACCAATATAATCATTGCTTTGCCTTTGAACATTTGCTTTTTTCTCAAGAAATAAAATGCTTCTACATTGCCTAATCTTGCATACTCATCTTTGGAGGTGTGTTCCATCAACATCTTCTCCAAGAAACCTCTGTGACCACCTTAAATTGTGTTAAGAGCTCCTTCTCTAGGGCTGAATTACCCAAATCATACCCTTATTATTTGTTCACCAAGTGCTTTTAGAATGCTTGGGATGGTTTGCCCCCTTCCACCATCCCATACTATGCCAAAGGTTAGAGACAGACCTGTTTCTCTCCATATTCACAGTATATAGCACCATGCTTAACACTTAGTAGGTGCAGAAAGAAAATGTGTGTTGAATGAAAAGCTGAAGGAGAGAATGGCCAATAAGATCACATGAAACAGCTTGAAATAAGTCAAAGAATAAAACATATGAAAGCAACAGAAAAAAAGACAAAACATTTCTTTGGGTATTTCTCGGGGCATCCACTCATCCTGAACTTTATTATGTGAGAGCCTGTCCTATTCTAGGGATGAGGGACAGGGAAGAAAATAAGCAAATCCCAATGTTCTATGCATTCTGCAGACTTCTTGTTTTCTTCAAGAACACCATGAGTTAGAGTCATAGATGAATGATAGTTGGGTTTAGGTGACATAAGCCAGAGTCTTTTGTCCAAGATCAAACAACCATCAAAATGGCAAAACTGGAATTTACAGCCAAGATTTTTGGTGTAATCAATACGTGTGTTTGGCTGCATCGTGCCCCTTCCCCTAACCTGGAAGGGAAATCATGGTGTATTTAATACACACGCTCTAAACTGAGGCAGAGACACATTAAACCCTTTACTGGTTGGATAGGTGGCCAAAGTTACACTCATTTGTTTGAATTCGAAACATAACTCCAGAGAGTCTAATATTAGTTAGTTCCAATATCTTTGCTGAAGTTATAGAAGACACAATACGAATTTCAAGTGATAAAAATAGGAATGCCTGATGAAAACTGGAAGTTTATTTAAGGCTAAACTAAAATTACTCAAATCGTAGTTAAGGCTTGAGGGACTTCACAGGTTATCTAGTTCAGAGAGTCTTTCTTTTCATTTTTGGGGGGAGGGTCAGGTACCAGAACATCCAGGATTTAAGCTATTTTATTCAGAACACTATTAAACATGAAACTTAAAATAACTAAGTGCTAAGTATGTATAGACAAGTAGTAGCATATGCCAATTGCTTAAGAAGACTGTGTGTGTGTGTGTGTGTTCCTGCATAGGTGTGTGTGTGTGTGTTTACCCAGAGAAAATGTAGGTTATTTAGTTTGCCTAAAAGTGATTGATCTTTTATTAGAGCCCTCCCTCAAATATTAGCTAGTCTAGGCTGGGGAGGAGGTCTAAATTAAGTATAATCTAGCAAAGGTTTACTAATGCAATAATATAAGTGTCTCTGTAAGCAATTCTCAGTCTAAGATTCCCCACCCTCCCACCCCATACCCCAGTCCTCTTTTCAAGATGCCATAAGAGTGTAAGAAGAAGCATACTATATCCTCATAGAAGCTGTGTGCTGAAGGAGGTCCTTGGGTCCACACAATGCATCCTTGGTGATCCTTGCCTGCAAAGACTACATCAGTCTCTTTCATGTATTAGTATCCACTGTGATGCGCTGTCTCTCACCACTTTTGGGGAAATACTGTGTGAGCATCCACATAAGTCCATGCCCCTGGAGCACCCTTCCCTAGAGTCTCATTAGCCTTGATCCTTTGCTCTCAGAAACATCAAGTCTCCTTTAGGCACATGGGAGTACCATGATCTCCTGAAGACCATTGGGAAACAAGAATGCTACCACTTACTCAGTGTCCAGCTGCCCTACTCTGATGCTGCCACCATAGACTTGTGCCATCACACTGCAACAGCCAAGATGAAGCTGTGATTTCTATAAGCAGACCTTCTCCTAGAAGTTTGTGGTCTACCACGCCTGTTTCAGAGGAAGCGTGCCACCAGCCCCTTTATTGTTTGGATTCTTCATACACATTTGGATTTTAAAAGTCTTTAATTACTTAGATTCCTTATTAATGGCAGATGAGAGAAAAACAAGAACCCAGAAACCTGATTTACTTCTGTTCCCAAGTCTTTCCCTTGTCTTCATTATGGAAGAAGAAAAGGAAATTCAAATTTAAAAATCATGTGCATTAGCATTTTTTCTATGATTGAGAAAGTTCATCATTATTCTATCTTTTTCAGTGAAAAACCTTATTTCAACTCATGAAATTTCAAAGTCTACATTATTACAATTTGAAGAACACTTATATAACTCCAGTAAATCATTTCAAAGCTGAACCCCAAAGAGAACATGCGACTTGTGTAAAATCTGAACTCTGCTTCTTACCAACTGTCCCTCTCAGCAATTCTAAGGGGCACTAACTTTTTATCCTCTGAAGTAGATGGTCATGTAAACAGTTATAATTAGTGGTTGGATAAACCACAGACAAACACATTTTTAAAAGTAGCTTGGGTCTCTTAAAGTCTCTCTCTTATGACTTTAGGGAACGTCTGTATAACCCAAGACTAAACCCAGGAACAGAAACGTATTCCATGATTTACTCATAAGTCCATCCAAGCAGCCATTTATCTATTAATCATTCATTCAACAAAATTATGTCAGTTACCCAGCTACTAGTTGTGTTCGCAGGGCCAATAAATCATTTGCATTCTTAAAACATAAATTTTATAAAGCAAGGTCCCTTCCAACAAAGGGAAGTAGGGGAGATAGTATATACAATGCATGTTTGTAAGTGCTATAATAATTTAGAAGGTGCTGTGAAATCATAGAAAAGAGAGATATTAGCTGGAACACCAGAAAAGGGGCCATATAGAAGTGGCATTTGAAATGAACCTGAAAGAAAAGTTATACTAAACACAGAAAGCCGTACCAGTCATAGAATGAGCTCAGGCATAGACACAGAAAGATGCGACACTTTGTATTTGTATTGAAATGTCCTTATTCCTTGCTTGCAGTTTCTCATAATAGCCAAAGTCAGTGGGTTGTTTTATATAGCAATTTCCTATTTAAAGCAAATAAATTGCATAGTGTGGTGGAAATAAGAATAAAAAGTGGATTCTATGACAGAAATTCTGAGTTCAAGTGCTTGATATATAATTAACTAATTATAACCTTAGATCAATTAATCTCTTTTGGATATTTTTCCCCAGATAAATAAAGAAGTTTTAAATCATAAGTAAAAGTGACAATGAGGAGGGTACTACTAAAGTATGTTCTAAGTTACTGGCATGGATTTTTAAACTAATTAATCCTCACAGCAACAGTCATGTAGATACTCATTTTTTCTACCTTAGAAATAATCAAAGCCAGCTTATCTCACATTCTTTAGACACATGAAATGCTTAGGGGAGGGATGCTTGTTAGAAATGCTATTTCATGGACTGCCTCCACTTCTAGGAAATTTGACTTACCTACTTGGTGGTTATCCACCTTGCCTGTTCATTAAAATCTTCTGGAAAGCTTTTAAGATGACTAAAATATGACCACCACCCAGATAAATTCAATCAGAATGTCTGGTAGTTGGATGGTCCCAGTTTACGTACCTCCTCAAAGTATTCTAATGTGCATCCTGGATGAAGACCCCCTGACTTAAATCTGTTCATCCAGCTCCCCAGATGATTCTGAAATTCTCTGAGTGTGACCTGAAGGTGTTAAAGGAGCAGGGAGGATGAATTGTGGAGGCAAAGATACTGTCGGCTGAGGAGTGAAGGGGGAAACACATTGCGGAGGGAGAAATAGAAATAGCCTGCATGTTTAGCAGATGAAGGCAATTTCACAGATGATGCAGTTTTAGATTAAATGAGCAATTTGAGCTGGTATTGCAAGTTTAGGACAGATTTCTTTTCCCGTTTACTATAAATGGAATTCAAGCCATTGGAACCAAGACTTGATGAAGAAGTGAAACAAAATCCTTGATAAAAACTGGATGTTCCATCACATTTAGCTACAAGCAGTGGTGCTTGGAGGGGCAGGTGAAGAAGAAGCCTAGAGTGCTGAGTAATAAAGCAAGAGGAGGTCAGTTTGGGGTTGGATCTTAATTAACATGAAGAGATTAAACAAAAATGAAAACAGAGGAAGAAAAACCTGCTACTGATACTTAATTGTAAAGTGCTATATGTGCAGACTAGGAGAGCAGAAATAATGCAGATAGGGAAAAAAAAAAGTAAAAATGTAGAAAATGGCATGATTTTTCACTCCATCAAACAGTAAAAATCAAAACAAAGGGGTCCTATATCTGTAGAATGAATGAATGACACTAAAATAAAGAGTAGTTGATATTTGCCCTGGAAATACAAAAATTAAGAATATTAGCTTCTCAGCTCACTTCTACTAAATGATCTTCATTTCTTGTTTGGCCTTGGGCTACTTTGACTGGAATGGAAGGACCAGATTCACATCTGGGTTTTAAACGAATATGTAGTTTACCTGTTTACATAGATTATCTCATTTAATGTTCACAACAACCTTATGAGAAAGGCATTATTCTACCCTTTGATAGATGAGAAAATTGAAGCTCAGAGCATGGAAGCTGGCGCTATTCAAGATCACACTGCTGGAAACCAACCTGGAGTCAGAATTTCAACCTTTCCACCTCACTGCCATGTCCCAATAGATTCGCCACACGTATGACTACACACACCACTTACTTGAGCCTCGATCTCCCCAAGAAGGAAATGAGGAAGATAAACTAGCTCCCAAGATTTCAGAGTTGATTGCATAAGGTCAAGTCTGTGAAGTTACTTCATCCCAACTTTTATTATAAAATTTTCAAATATACAGCAAAGCTGAAAGAACTTTACACTAAATACCTATACACCCATATAGTTAAAATCTATGATTAACCTATTACTACACCTGCTTTACCACATATCTGCCTATCTATTCATCACTCCATTCACCATCTTGGTTTTGGATGCATTTTCAAGTAACTTGCAGACAACAGTACACTTCCTTATATATCTGAATTTGGTTTTAAATTGCCAAAGAACTTTACAAATTCATGGATCATCGTTCTTAAAATTATGCTTCTCATTGCAATAGCTTCCTCCCATTACCTCCATCACAGTGAGTGCGGTAACTAACTGCCTGTTTCCAGTTGTGATAGTATTTGGCTATCCTACTTTGTGATTGGATGGCACTTCTTAATGGTTAAACAAACAAACAACAAAAGAGCTACAGTTCCTGCTGTTTTTCTCCTCTTGGCCTGTTCATGGAGCAGCTCTTTTTCTCTTTGGAAGACTTACCTACTTCTAGGTCTCAGCACCGCCAATCCAGTCTGCCTCCCCTCCATCCCAGTTACTTGTTCCGTATCTATTTCTCCCAAATGGTGAAAATAATATGTATCCCATGTAGGGAATTTGTTAAAACATATCGCTTTGTAAAGGGTAGAGTAGACAAGGAGAGACCTAAGTATTTGCCATATACCATGTCAGTTGCTAATATAAAGATTTTTCTATAATATTGATATATAAGTACATAATACATTTATATATAGATACATAATATGTAATATAATTTTATAGTCATTTATATATTTATATATTGTAGAATATATAATCATATATACTTATATATTACATCTGTATTTTAAAATATCAATATTGCATGTAATATTTGTATACTATAGAATTCATACATAATTACATTATGAAGATACTAAATACATATTAAATAAATAAATGCATCTATTTACCTTTAAATTATATATAAATAAATATATTTCTTTATATCATAGTCCTTAAATCTAGAGATCACCTTTATTTCAGTGAAATATAGAAAAATAAAAAAGGAAAAAAAGAGAAAAAATAGAGAATTGCCAAATCTTGAAAACAGCAGAATAGAAAAGACTGATGCCTCTGGATTCATTGGGAAAATTGAAACTACTAACCTCTGGAGGGTGGGGGGATCTAGTGGACTTTAAGGAGATAATTGATATGATGGAAGAGAAAGTTGTTATTGACTGCCACCATCCTCCACGTGCCACATGATATTATCATCTGACTGAGGACAAGAAAGCAAAACTCATCCTCTCCAAACATACATATTTTAGTTTCTATGGAGTTGGTAAAGAATAAAGTGAACAGTCACGAATTCTAGAGAAGTGCTCTGATTCACACATTGACATCTGGCTTGGCTCCATGCAGTTTTCACAAAATGTACAGCAAACTCCCCAGAAGCTTACTTAATGCTGGCAGTGGCACTGGGAGACAAGCACGAAGCAAAATATTAGCATTTCACACACTGAGCGGGTCACACCATGTGAGTTTCGGGAACAAAGTGCCTCTGTTTCCCCGGAGCTTATGCCGATGACAGGGCCTCCCTTCACAGCTCATTACCAGTGCACTGATGGCTTCTCCCAGAAGAATGCATTGACTTTGGTTGGCATTGAAAAGACGCTCAAAAGATCAAAATAATAAAATCAAGTGACAACGGTCTCTGCAAGAATGACATACTTCTGCTCAATGATGCCTGAACTGGTTGCATCTCCAAGAGGTGCTTCCCATGGAGAACTCTACTCAAGTGTTGCTTTCTGCTGGTGGTGCCATGACATCTGAGACAGAGGAGGTGTTGGTGCAACATATGCCATCTCCCCAAAGGAAGGCTGGTGGTGCAGAAAACCTCAAAGACTTCCTCTAGAGGATAATGGCACAGTCACAGTGAGCATCAAATCCCTCTAGCTCTTTAAGTCATAAAGTAGATGCTCCAGGAGGAAATCCACAAATGAAAGTCCTTCGCTCCCTTTGAGATCACTCATCCCCTGGAAAATCTGATTTCGTCCTCTACAGTGATTAACTAATAAGAAATAAAGTGCCAGAATAGGCACTTGGCAGCAGCATAGAATCCCAAGGGTTTTTTGGGTACCTGATATATGCCTACTGGTTTACATACACTATCTCTAGTCATCTTCTAGAACCATGCAAGTTAAGTACTATAAGTCCCTTTTACAGGCTAGGAAGCTAAGCTGTCATGAGATAAATCAACTTGTTTGAGTCCATGCCATGTTAAGTAGCTACATGATGGATATGAGATTAAAAGTCAGATCTATCAAATGCTAAAGCTTGGGCTTTATCCAATATTGCATGTCGTGGTTGAAAGAATGTTCACTAATTACTGCATTTCTTTATGTTCTAGGAATATGAGTTATACAGCAAATGCATTTTAGAGCAGTTCTCAAAGTTTAACTTGCATACAAATCACCTGGAGATCTTGTTAGATACAGATTCTGATTCAGCAAGTCTAGGGTGGGTCTGGGATTCTGCATTTCTACCAAGAGCCCTAGTGACATGGACAGTGCTGATCAGAGGACCATACTTGGAGTATCAATGTTTAGAGCATGTAAGCTAAATGAATACGACCTTAAGCCCTTTTAGACACAGTAGTTGAGTGTATTTGCATAAAATAGCCTTCACTAGGTGAAAGTTCTCAGGATCAGTGTTTTTTGGGGTCATCATTAATGATAGTGTCTGAATATATTTCCACACCAGGCACATTTAATTTCCCTATATTCAGCCTGTCAACAGAGATGTATTGGCTGTCTACAAAAATAGTTATAACTGACATTTTTTTCTGGTGCTTTACAGACTAGAAAACATCTTTATATGTGTGATCATACTTAATACTCACAAAAAGTGAAGAAAACAAAGTAAGCATTGCTATTGATATCATTTTAAGTTAACGATATTAAGGTTCAGAGGGAGAAGGTGATATGTATCTTACTTGTATCACAGATTTTGTTAGAATATTCAGTTATTTTGAATCTCAATATCATAAAAAGTCATAATTTGCAAGACCTTGATGGTAAGTGGCTTAGTTTGCTAGGGCTGCAGTCACACAAAGTACCACATGTGAGTGGCTTAAAAATAGAAATTTATTATTTTTTGGCTCCAGATGCTATAAGTTCAAGGTCAAGGAGCTTGTAGGGTTGATTCCTTCTGAGGACTGTGATTGTTCCGTCCCTTTCTCCTAGTTCTGGTGTATGATTGGCAATCTTTGGCGTTGCTTAGCTTATAGACTTATCATTCTGATGTTTTTCTTTGCGTTCAAGTGATATTCTTCTTGTGTGCATGTCTGTTTCCAAATTTCCCCTTCTTATAAGGACACTAATCAGTTTGTTGAATTAGGAGCTCACCCTCTTCTAGCAGGACCTCATCTTAACTTAGCTAATTACATCTTCAATGACACTATTTCCAAATAAGTTTGCACTCTCAGGTACTGGGGGTTAAGATTTCAACATTAGTATTTGGGGGGTGGAATGCAACTCAACCTATAAAATAAGGTGTTGCCTGGTCCCTGTTTGGGAGTTGCTTATAATCTATTTGGGCAGACTAAATAAGTATCCAAATCATTGCACATAAAAGGTAGGAAATGAAAGGTTCCCAGTGAGTCTTGAAGAGTCCTGAGGTGAAGGCGACAGTATTCACCTGGGTAAACCAAGACAATTTTTACAAGTTGACAATCCAGGTTATCCTTAGGGTATGGGTAAGATTTAGAAAGACAGAGAAGTGAAGAATTATTCCAGACATCAAGTACAGTGTTTGCTAAGGAAAGAAAAGAAGTCAGTCCCCAAATGTGTTCTGAAAACAGGAAGTAGAGATATTTTTTCTAAACTATAAAACAAGAAAATAAGGTTAGACTTAAGTAACATTGATTCTGTATTTATTTCTGGAGCTAAAAATTAAACAACTCCAAGGTCTTGTCTTAGTCTGCAAAATGGAAATACTAACTCCAATATCACAGGAGGGTGGCTTTTTTCATTGTTTTTTTAAAAAATTTTAACCATAAAAACAATATATGATGAAGCTTGCATGTTAATGTCTTAATAGATGTCTGTGGTATGCTGCTAAAAATTGAAAACAAGCCACTGTCTGAAGTTAGAAAGAACAATTATTATTGCATTCTAAAGTCCCAGTGACTTTTACACTGGGAAAGGATAGCGAATCTTTTGTTGGATTAAAACAAACCAGTCCTTGTTTATGAGCCTGTGGATTTAAGAGAATAGGTTGTCATTTTAATTGACAGAGGTTTCTGAAACTCTGTCAAGAAGATTTATTTAAATTCTTCTGAACAGACTCAGAACTTACAGTACTGTATGTGAAAACAACTCTTTCTCTGTTCAGAGAATGACATCTTTGGGGAGTTGTCTCTGAAAGGATGTAGTCACCAACATTCACAAAGAAAGAAATATTCATACCCTGAGCAGAGATTATCTCACAAGATAAATAGCCTTGCCCCAATTCAGACAGAAATGTATTTTGACAAGGTCAGAGTCTCTCTTCTTATTCCTCAGGCCTCAGTTCCGTGGGACACATTTGGTTCCTTGTCTGAGTCAAAGAGCTAAGGGACTGGTGGGGAGAGAACTCATTAATTTTGTCAATACCCATTCTCTGCTCTTAGCTTTTATAGACTGTCTTAAGTAAAAGATGAGCTTTTCTCCATCTTCTTATTCCATTCACAGAGTGATTTAAAAATGGACCTTTCTATTTGCAGCTAATATCATCCTCTTTATCTAATATTCACATGCCCCATAAATCTACCGTTTCCTTACTCCTCCCAATGTACAATCGATTTCTCCCCAGCATAAATCCTCTCTATAATCAAACTGGTCTCTCATCACTTTGAATGCAATATCTTTTCTTGACTTTTCACAATGGTTTTTAGGTTCTCCTCAGCTGAAATCTCTCTTCATGACATCTCTCTCCTCTTCCCTTTACATCTATCTCATCCTAGTCTATGTTGGCCAATGTCCTGCATGTGTTCACCTCTACCTGTGCAAGGCCAGTGACAGCCATGACCAAAGGATCATGGCATTCTATCCTGCTAAGCCTGGATGGGTGCCTACAATATTTTTTTTTTGTTTTGCTTTATGAACACAAGTCTCTGATGACCCCCTGCAACAAAAATAAAAAAGTAGGAAAAGAAATAGGAAGATTTTAAGTTAACATAAAGCAACAAGACAAAGAATGGTGAGAGATGAAGATGATTAATGTGAATATGATTTTGGAGAACTTTGAGGGAGACCTCATGGGTAGAGCAAGCCCATAGGTCAAATTTATGAGACACACAATGAGGCTTAAATTGAATGATGAACATCTGACACTCAAATCCAGAAGCAGTATTCACTAACATTTTTTTTTATTGTACATTATGTAACAGATGGTGTACCAGGAGTTTCCTATATGTATCCTCATTTATCCCACTCAGTAACTTGATGGGCTATTATTGCTCCCATTTTGCAGATGAGGAGCCTGTGTCCCACATAATTTAATTACCTTGCCCAACCAATAAGTGAATAAAACACAGTGTTTTTCCTGCTATGCCGCTGGAGGACAGGGGAGACTGTCAACAGGTAAGTACACATTCTTTGGTTGCTAATCTTCTTGTAAATATTTTGACTCCTTTATTTTCATTTTATTCTCTTAAATTGCTTAAAGAAATCTTCATTCAAACTAAATAAAATGGAGTATATACTTGAAAGAAGGTAGAGAAGAAAAGTAGTAATTTATGGTAGCATTATATTAATGTGAACCCCAAATTTTCTAACCTAGAGAAACTATTTTATGCCTGGTCAAATCTCAGGGTGGAAAAGACACCATTTGTACAGAGTAGAATTTTCTTGCTCATTTATAGGCAAGTCCACACAAGTCATGTCTGGTTAATCTTCCACTATTTAATTTAAGTTCCTTCCAATAGTCTTTGAGAATTGCAGGCATTCATTATTTTACTTAATATAGCAGAGAAATTTGACATAAACTTTTATCACATGCTTTTTATTCATCTTCTTGATCATCAGTTTCTACAAGGAGACTCACAAATTTCAAAGAAGAAACAGAAGCCACCATTTAGCTCAAAGAGAAAGACTCAGGCCAGAACTGTAGATATACCCTTCAATCACTGAACAAGTATGTATTATCTGCCTGTTATGTGCCAGGCATTATTCTATGCTCTTGGAATACAAGAGTGAACCTTGACCTCATGGTGTCATATTCCAGTAGGGTAGGACAGACAATTTTGACATAATAAATACATAAAATTATATCATATATTAGAAAGCAATAAATAATAGGGGAAAAAGAAAATGTAGACCAGGGTAAAGGTCATCAGGAGTGCTGGGGGAGATCTTAGCAATTTAAATAGGGTAATCTGATTAGCCCTTGGAGAAGATACTATTTGAGTGAGGTCTTAAAGCTCATTTAAGTTAACCATGCTTAGAGGAAGCATTGGTAATGTTTCTCTTATAGGCTAGGGTGTTCTGGGTTGAATCTATCAGGAAGATACCTGGGATTGTAGATGGATTATGAGAATAAGTCAGTTAAGGTATAGTGAACAGACTGGCCTGACTGGGCAGTGTGAGCTAGTAATTTAAAGTACTCTATAAGGGTAGAAAGAAGCACAATCAAGTGATGAAAAATTAATTGTGGTCAAGAAGGGAGTCAAAGTTCAGAGCTGCAGAACCAGGGCCAAATGTCAGGCCTAAAGGGCCACCTGGTTTTATACAGTAGCAAATAACTCAGACCAGAAGCCAAAAGAATTAGGAGCATGTTATAAGTGAAAATTCATAATGAATCATAGAATTCAAAGAGCCTGATTTTAGCCTGAAATTGCCTGGCTGGCAAAGGTGAATTGGTGAAGTTAATTGATGGCAAAAGTAACCCAGGATGCCCTAGATAGCTAGCTGCCTTTCATTTGGCTATACTAGCAGTATGGGAAGGACAAGTTGGTGGATGAAAGTTGGCATCTCCAAAGAATCCAGGATAAAGAATGGGTATGCCTGATAGAGTAATGTTCTAGGCAAATATACCAAAGTTAGATGTGAGGCTAAAACCATGATTAGATTTCTCTAGGGCATTTTATGATGATTCAGTTCCCTCTTTTAAAACTACTTGGTGCTGGGCTTCCCTGGTGGCGCAGTGGTTAAGAGTCCGCCTGCCGATGCAGGGGACACGGGTTCGTGACCCGGTCTGGGAGGATCCCACATGTCGCGGAGCAGCTGGGCCTGTGGGCCATGGCCGCTGGGCCTGCGCGTCCGGAGCTTGTGCTCCGCAACGGGAGAGACCACAGCAGTGAGAGGCCCGCGTACCGCAAAAAAACAAAACAGAACAAAAAAAAAAACAACTTGGTGCTATAAAATGGAGTTGGATACCAAAGAAAGAGACAGAGATGAGACAGAGACACAGAGAGAGAGAAAAAGAGAGAGATAGAAAGATTTCAATAGAGTGGACCAGGTCACACAAAGACAGTGAGACGAACTAAGCATGGTGTTGAGGTAACGGAGGCAGAAGGATGGCTAATAGAAAGGAACATACAGATAAATAGGGCAAGATCCTCAGCTGGAGTTCTGCAATGTGAAAAGGGGTAGGAGATAAAACAAGTATCACAGAACACCTGAAATTAGACAATTTTGACATTTTTATAGTTAGTTCCCCCCAGAATTTTTGTGATTTTTGTCCTGCATTTCCTCATCTCCCTCTCCATCTCCTGTGATAGAGGCGGTACTATTCTACAGTTAGTCGTTGTAGCAGCAACATCCTGTTTCAGCAGCTTCTCTAATCAAACAAGTGCAGCCCTTTCCTTGGCGGTCCAGTTCTGCAGAATGGCTCTGGAAGCCCTCTTGGAAGCTCAGCCTAGATTCTCTTTCTTCAGTCCCCTTAATAATTCAGCGAGCTATTCATGTCCCTTTATAGATAATCTTGCTGTTTACACAAACTGGGGTGAATTCTGTTTTCTGCAACCAAGAACTCTGAACGATACAATGATTATGAAATCTAAGAAAAGCAACTCCTGGGCAAAGCAAAGTTGATGCAACTTTCTTTTATCTGTGCTTGGTACCTATATAGCAGTCCTAGTGTGATACCTCAGTGTTTGATTTATGGCCAAGTCAAGACATAGATCTCTCCCAGGGATAAAAATGCCTGAGTGGGTGCCTTAGTATTATAAAACAGGTAATCAAAGTTACACATAGGATCCAAAAAGAAAGGGCTATGGAAAGAAATGTGTGAGAATTTTGAAAAATTACTACTTTATCACATCATTACAAATCACAATTATCTTTATAATCATATTGTGGATTTCTGGATCACTCTTGTATTACCCAAATGAAATCATTCATTGCCTGACTCGACTGCTAAAATTTTAGATTAAGAATAGGAATAGAAAGAAGGAGAAGGAGATAGATTAAGAAAAGAAGAGAAAGAGTAGGAGGAGGAGGAGGGAGGAAGAAGAAGAAAAGGAAAAGCAGCAGCCATATAATAAACTTTAGGGTCTGGAAAATGGGCCTGACTGTTTTTCTCAGGAGACATACTGCAATTTTCATTTGTACATACAAGGCAACCAAGGTTTATAACACACAGTTAAGTAGTGGTAGAAGATAGCATCTTTGTGTAGGGGATGAAAATTTTCTGTTCAGTTCAATAACTATTTGCTGAGAACCTAGTAAATCCCTGTCACTGTAAGGGGTACCAGGGAAAAATGATCCCTGAAGAAACTGCAGTTGGTAGGAAATATGAGGACATGAAGAGTGCCATTTTGGGGTGTCACTGGAGGGAGCACAGAGTCCTTGAGATTGTGAAAAACATCAGATTAAGGGGGCAGAATCCTGGTTTGGTAAAAACAGTTCTTTTTTGTGCCCTTGCCCTAGATTTATTAACAGTAATGTTCCATTTCACTCTCAAGTGCTTTGATTTGGAGAACAAAGGAAGAATCAGAAAGAATCATGACTGCTCTGCTGATTCAAGGGGTATTGGAAAAAGTATCATGGTCCTTGTACTCACCATTCCCACCCTAGACACTTGTATTGGAGGAGGAAATGCAAGGTTGATGTTCTCCAAGTTTTACTTGATGGGTGGAGAGGGTTACCACCTTGGCTATAGTGTGCCAGTGAGCATGGACTTTTCTGTGTCGGAAGGCTCTGCCTTATTGGGGTCATAATGGTATCCTCTCATCCTCTTTGTTCACTTCTTATACCTGGGCAGGAAGGACTTCCCTCTCACGTGCAGTAAATATACCTGGACAGGGCCCAAAGTATGCCTTCCAGATGGTCAGGCCTCTGTGACCATCTCTGAGTTCCAGAGACACTCCACAACATCTCCATAACCATCTGCTCCACAGATCTGGGTGACTTTCTTTTAAAGTCATCTGAATGTGCAGGTTCAAGATTCATATTAGGGCTGGGAAGTAAGAGCAAAATTTTGACCTCAGTCATGGGTCATGTTGTCCCGTCTAGTTTTTATCACAATTTGGCCAAAAGGTGCACATTTATAGCTGTTGCATTTATTAGAATTGCCTCTTTTCTCCGATTGATTGATATTAAAATAAGCAAACATTATCAATGTTATTAAGTAAATTTTACTAGTTAAATACTGGTTCTCTTCATTTTATTCATAGGGGCTCCAATCCTCATTCAAAAAGAAAGGGGCTCCTTTGCTATGCTTTGAGCATCACTAGTACAAACTCCAAATTTTACTATTAAAATATGCAAACCCCAAGAGCTGAAGCAACTTCTAAGTGTCACACAAGATATATTATAAGTTGGTTCCCAGAGGAAGTTGTTTTTGTTTTTTCCCCCTTTTTCTTACAAGAAAAAAAATCTGTGCTTATTTACACTTCATGGGAAAAGCATCATTAGCATTTTGTATTTTTCTGTAGCCTTTTTTCTTCCCTAGGGATTATTTTACATCTGAAAGGGCATTATTCATCAATGAATAATGAGAAAGTTTTCAGGAAACTTTTCTGCTACAGCCCTGCTCCCGCCCCATCCTCTTCCCCCCAACCCACAGATACTGAGTGTGTGACTGAGACCAAGGAGTAACTGCAGGCTTTGTAGGCATTTTCTTACTGGCCTCGAAGTCACATACACCCTAGTAATGACAGCCATTCCTGCCAGCCACGACTGCAAGTGGTGGTCATTGTCACTGACTCTGAAAACTAACATGGCAATTTTATTAAAGAGTGTTTTTCAAATGGATGTAATTGAACATGCAAATTGGATTTACACACTCAGATTTGGGGAACTGTGACTATAAACCCAGCATAAGACTCACATTCACAAAGTTATATTGGACTGTACATACAAATCAGCTCCCATTGAATCTTTGAAAATGAGATCACATTTCTTCCGGATTTACCACTCATTCCACACTGGTTAACGAGAGCAAATCGTTGTCACCAAGCTCAGCAGAAAAAATATGACATCCCCACAATGGTTATTACTCTTTCCTCCTCATGAGGGGCTTTGCAGGTGATACATTTACAGGGTATTTAGAATGTGATACAAACCAGGCCCCTAGATTTTCCTCCCATCGGTGGTGTCATCTGGATAAATCACACCCTTTGGCATTTGCACTGATACAACAAGAACATACCATGCAGCACAAATAACCTCATTTCCATAAAACAGCCTTTTAAAATTAGAAAATGTATAATTCATTTGGGGTAGTTATTATCGCTTTTGGACGGGAGGGATTTAAACTTGTATTTGAATGCAAATAACTGTATTTCTTCACAGTTACACACAGGAAGCGACACAACTTAGGAACGCTAAGAGGTATGGTTATCCTTAACTATCAACTCAGGATGATGATATTGATCACAAAAGCTATTTGTGTGTCCCATTACAGTTTGCAGCAAGCTCTCACATCTCAAATGTGATCCTCCGCCCTCCACGAGAGAGACTTCCCGTTTTACACATGAGGAAACAGAAGCCCAGAGAAGTTAAGTGATTTCCGAGGATTACACAGTCAGGAAGTGGCAGATCCAGTGCTTAAACTCTGATGGAAGGACAGAATGGATAAGCATAGACACCCAGATAGATTCATGAATGGGGACAAGGTAGCCAGAAAAAGAGTGGAAGTGAGAGAGGGCAGAGGAGAAGGAACAATTTTTAAATGGCAGAAAATGCCCAGAAAAGAAGAGGCCAGGTAAACTCTTGGATAAGAACACGCTACTTTGCCTGCTTCCCATCTCTGACCCTCTGCGTGGTACTCCAGCTCCCAGATATTTAAAGAACCAAGGGAGGCAGAGCCCTGAGGTGACTCACAACCAAGGTGCATGACCCTATAGCCCTGGTTCCCTCTATTCACCCACACTGCTCGTGTCTCCTTTGTTCCTGAGGCCTTGTTCCAGAAGGCTGTTTATCCTGGAGTCACCTGGGCAGGGGAAAGTATATCCAAGCTCTGCGATGGAAACAAGTGGCTCATGCTTTAGGTATTAAAGCTATAGTTCCACAAAGGAGTCTTGTTTCTGGCTTCTGGGTCTTCACCCATCCTAAGAAGTTCTGGCTTTCTCCCTGCACCAGCTTTTCATTACCCTAATTCCCCCTTTCTCTGACAAATGTCTACTCACTCTTCAAGCTTAATCTAATGCAGGAGTCCTGGAGGAAAACTTTCCTGAAATCTCTTTCCGTCATCACCCAGCCTCCATCATTCAGTGAGCCCTCTTAATCCATGGCAAGAATGTCTGCTTCACAGTAACCTTCCCACTGGGCCCAAGTCCCCCAAAGCAAGGATCTTTTCTTAACTGTATATCCCTAACAGGTGTTCCGGAGAGTGACATATAGAAAAAATTCTATACCTATTTGTTGAGTGTTCATATTCCGCTGACACTCTCTGTGTGACTTCAAACAGTTACTGAATTTTCCTGAATCTCAGTTTACCTATCGAAAAACCAGAGCTGTAATATGGACGGAATGAGAATTACACAAACTCGAAAGACAATGTTCCTGGCATACAGTAAGGTATTGAAAAATGACAGTTACCATAATTACTACTGTTAATATTAAGTCAGTGAATAAATGTTTGAATACCAGAGATGCTGCCCTCAAATTCATCTTTTTGGTCTTTGGATATCAGTTTGGTATCAACTATACTTCTTTCTATGCAAAATGCTATCTCCCTCCTGACAACATCCTCATTTATGCCACTATTACCAACCCTTTCCTCCAGACTAGAAACATATGGTTACGTAGGCCTTGTATTTCTCCAGTGTCACTGTCAACTCCATTAATACATTATCATAAACCAGCTTCACTGAGGTATCCGTTTGTCAGTAATGGCTGGAGTTATCACCATTCTCCCAGAGACTGAATTTAATCCATCAAGTTATCCTTTTCCCTGTGCTTCATTTTCTCATTGGCCAAATGAGGAGGTTGCATCTGATGGATTCCAAGTTTCCGATTTTCAAAGAGAAATTTGATTTGATCAAAGAATTTAATAATTTAATGTACTTGCTAAGACTTGATATAGCAGTGAAATTGAAAAGCTTCCTGGTCCAAGCTTTAAGAACAAGAGGAAATACTTGTTTGACCTTAAGTAAGACACTTTCTTTTTCTGAATATCCTTACCTCATCTGAAAAATAAGGGTCAGAGAGAGCAAGATCCTCATGTGGGTGTGTTATTGAGCCCCAGGGGGCATATAGAAAGTGGGGAGGCATTTTTATTGTCACATTGGCATGGCATTTAGTAGGTGAGACTGGGAAAGTTAACCATTCTACAATGTAAGCAACACTCTGAGATATGAAGAATTATCGTACCCATATTGATAAGAGTGTTTCAGTTGAGGCCATCTTAGCACTGTTTAGATGGTCTCTACAGAATATTCCAGTTTTAATATTTTTTAAACAGCTAATTTAAATAATAGGTGTTCAGTAAATTTGTGCTTAGAGAGAGTTTTTAGTTTTGCAGTAGCCTGACTTTCATATTATATATAACTCTAATTAACCTTGAAATTTTATGCTTGACCTATATCAAAGAGCACAGAGTTTTTCTCCTTTAACTATGCAGTTTCCAGAAAATGTGATGCATCTTCACTTCCTGTAACCTCTCCCTCATTTGCCTACATCAAAGCCTCATCAAAGCTTGGACCTGCAACTATTAGAACTGGGAAAAGTGTGGCAACATTTATCTAGGACTCATTTGGGCTTTTCATTCTATCATTAGTCTGCTTATAGCCACAGTTCTAGGAGGAAAAACTGAATGGATCATTTCACCTCCAGAATTGCTGATTTTTATATTTAGTCATTGTCTTTTTTTTTAAAAAAAATATAGATTATATTGCTTGAGTGCCTGCTCTGAGCCAGACACTGTACCAGTAACTTTACAAACATTATTTTTAATAAATAACATTTTAGTTATAGGTTATTTCTTCATTTTGAGGATAAGGAAAATAAGTTTTGGTGAGGTTTGTAAAATTTCCCGAGGATACACAGATACTAGTGGTGAATCCAGGTTTGAACATGTCTGTCCACTAAAAATCCATGATTTTGAGCTATAAGACATTCTCCTATAACTGGGAGATATGGATGGTACAACTGCTCTCTGCTGGAAGTGACATGGTGCCTACCTGAATTTAACCATATGAAATACTTATATCAAAGGAAGAGCTGGTCTGCAGCTATGCAGAGAGGAGCAGGGTAGCATGTGTGCTGTGCGTATGCTACTCCCTCACTTATATCACTGGCCCATTTTGTGCCTTCGAGAATTCTCCAGTCTAAATTAAAAATAATGTCTCTCAAAAAAAATAAATAAATAACGTCTCTCATCCTGAAAAATCACCTCCTGTCTGGGGAGGGGCAAAAATAAGAAAGGGAAAAAACTTACTAGAAGTGAGAGAAATTCAGCTTTCAGATAGAAGAAAAGGCTTTGTGACAGTCAGGGTTGACAAATGGAAATACAAGGATTGATGTATTAATAGTTTTCCTGAGAGCAAGGGTAAATGCTGAGGCTACTGTTCACTAGCTTTATGACCCTGGACAAGTCCCATAAGATTTCTGAGCTAATATGTTCTCATCTGTAAATTGGTTCGTGATACTCATTTCAAGATACTGTTGTCACTAAATGAGAGGTGGAAAAGGCATAGAATACCTCCTTCACCAGCCATGGGATGCTTCTACTCTCCCCGTTCTTGATAGGTTGATAGTTCCCAGAACTCTATTCCTCACCTTCATTTTCCTTTTTTTTTTTCTTTTCACAAGCTCCCTATGAGTGATTCCATTGCTTTCTGGTATTCCTTATCACCAACCTTGAACTTGAGAATTGCACATCCGAATGCCAACAAGGTCTTTCCAGTTAGTTACCCCAAAGGGCTTCAAATTTGAAATGCTATTATGTCAACACATCATTTTCACTCTCCCTTTGTCTACCCACATAGCTCAGTCTCAAGAATGGCAAAACCATCAGCCTAATTCTGATGCTTGAATCATGGGGTCATTCTTTATTTTATCTTGTTTATTGGAAATCACAATAAATTTATTTTTATTTATTCATTTATTTATTTTTCATTGAATGAAACTTTCTTTAAATTCTGTCATGGTTACAATTTTCAAAAGTTTCACACACATGATTTCATATAATCCCATAATAACCCTTTTATCCCCCTTACTCCCCCCCACTGGTAATCACTCCCCACTGGTAATCACTAGTTTGTTCTCTATATCTGTTAGTCTGTTTATTTTTTGTTTTATTCACTAGTTTGTTGTATTTTTTTAGATTCCACATAGAAGGGATATCATACAGTATTTGTCTTTCTTTGTCTGACTTATTTCACTTAGCATAATGCCATGGGGTCATTCTGGGTTTCCAATGTTTATACCAAATTGCCATAGATTCCTACAAGGTATCCAGCCTAGGTAAGCCTGAACACCTCCAATGATAGAGAACACTGACATTCACAGTGTGACTGATATGGACAGAACATCTGTAAAATAGTGCATGGGACTCTGAAAAACACTAGTTGTTCAGTGGGCTAAGCTGAACTGACCCCAATAAATAATACCCTTCTAATCGATGTCTTCAGAAATAGCATTTTCTTTAACACTGGGGTTATTCAGCTTTAGGATGGACAGCTGTGATCATTTTCTGTAGAACAATAAATGCTTGTAATCAATATATTTGAATTTTGGTTCTATGATAAAAATAAGAAATAGCGTAAAAATTATAACCTTTTGTCATGAAATAATCTTAGGTGGTAAAGAGGATTCTAGAACTTACTCAAATTAAATCTGTATCTTTAGGAATTGGCATACCATAAGCAGTCAATCAATATTTGTTGAATTAAGTAATTAATTAATGGTGTGATTTTATGAAAAGACAGTGATAATCCAAGTTCAGGATCAAACTCTTCATGCTGTAACTTTATCACAAATATCAATTCCTAATCTGCTCATGCCCTTTCACACCTCTAAACCTATTTCCTTTCTTCTTCCCTTGAGAAGCACACATCCTCAAGACCTCTTTAAAATCAACTCATTGGTAAGACCAGGGCTCTCCATGCCTTTGCACTGTCCTTGGCAGGTTTTGAGAATTTGGAGAGGGGGTTGTATTCCACACACGGACATCCAGCTTCCAATGACTTCTCTCCTTATGTCTCATGAGTATCTCTCTTCTTTAATCTCTCTACTTCCAAAAGATCTCTAGACTTTTCTCTTCATAACCTGATCATCCTCCCATTTTCCCCGGCTCGGCAAATGGCAATCCATTCCATCAAACAAACAAAAAACTTAGGGCAAAGCTTGGAGCTTTGACTCTTTTCTCTCAGACCATATCCAAACTATCAGCAAAGTTTGTCTATTCTAACCTCAAAATATATACTAAATTGCTAACTCACTCCACTCTAAACAAATTACCATGTCTTCTGTGGACTTCCACAACTGCTTCCTCACTGAATTGTCTCCCAAGTGACTAAAACCTCAGTGCAACCAAAACTGGAGACCTGGACTCCTCAGTGCAGACTGGGGCAGTGGATCACTGTCTTGTCAGCTTGGGCTGCTATAACAAAATACCACAGACTGGGTAGGTTAACCAACAGAAATTTATTTTCTTTCAGTTCTGGAAGCTGGGAAATTCAAGATCAGGGTGCCATCTTAGTTAGAATTTTGGTGAGGATACTCATCCTGGCTTGCAGACAGTCCCCTTCTCACTGAGTTCTCACAAGGTAGAGAGGGAGCTCTGGTCTCTTCCTCCTCTTATGAGGACACTAATCTATCATGAGGCACCCACCCTCATGACCTCATCTATACTTAATTACCTCCAAATGTTCTGTCTCCAAAGGCTATTTGATTACATTGGGGGTTAAGACTTTAATACATGAATTTGGGGGGACACATTTAGTTCATAACAATTACTTTCTCACAGGCTATTGAGAAGAACAGGCCACAAGGCAGATTCATGAAGTGAGAACAAATACCCAAGACTGTGTCTTCACCCAGTGAAATCATTGATCCCAAAGAGTTTACAGACAGTTGGAATCCAAGTAGAAACTAGGAGTCAGAGAGTCAGACAATGAGATTTCAGTAGGGCTTGGTGGAATTTTTGGAAAAGAAGATAGTGCTTGTTACAGAGTTCAAAAAAACCCATGTGGCATTGGGAGTAGATGAGATGAGAGCTCTTGGGTATATTTCCCATCTCAGTGAAGTGTTGGTAATGTTTAACAGCAAGGGGAAAAAAAACTTGATTTAGTAGCATTTGCTAATTTCCTGCTGTAAAGATTTCCTCCATGGCTATCAGTCTCCACCCACTGATCTGTGCCATCATTTCTGAAGACACTGGTTCCCTAAGAGAGCCTTAATGAAGAGTATGAACCACAGCAGTAAAAATATAGGTTCATATGATGGGGAGAAAAGCAAGCTTGCCATTCCTATTCTGTAAAGTAATAACAATTGTATTAATTATAGGAATAAGAATAATAATTTATTACTAACGATCATACTCATAATTCTCAATCATTAAGCATTTAGAATGTAACAAGCACTATAAGTAATGCATTCAATACATTATGTTACTTAACTTCATAATAGTTTTGTTAGGTATTATCATTAGCTCATTTTACAGAAGGAAAAAAAATCTTCCTAAGGTTAAGGAACTGATGTTGTATTCAGTTAGTGGCAGAGCCAGAGTAGGAACTCATTTTTGTCTAAGTCTAGAGCCCTCACTTTCCTCACCCAACTCAGTACACCCCCCAGAAGGCCAGATTGGAACACCTCCCATGACTCAGCTGCCTGTTTTCTGGTCCACTGTGTAAGTAGGACTACTGTCTCCCCATTTCCTGCATCTCCTTCCTCCTAGAACTCCCTCAGCCATTGAGTTTCCCAGGCATATCTGGTCTCATGCAGAAGTGTCCACACCCATCCCCCATCCCCTGCCAAAGCTCATGGAGCTGCAAGAATTTTGAGTTGTCATTCATGCTCTATTGTTATTGCAGCTCTAGAAAAAAGCAAACAAATAAACAAACAAAAAAAACAGCCAGGCTTGTATGTTTTGACAATAGTCTATGTCATGGGCTGAACTATATCTCCCAAAATTCATTTGTTGAAGTACTAACCTGTAGTACCTCAGAATGTCACTGTATTTTGAGATAAGGTCATTATACAGGTAATTAAGTTAAATTGAGGTTATACAGATGGACCCTAATCTACTATGACTGTTGTCCTAATAAGAAGAGGAGATTAGGACACAGACACACACAGAACAAAGGCCATGGCGAGAGATAGGGAAAAGATAGCCATCTACAAGGCAAGGAGAGAAGCCTCAGGAGAAACCAACCCTGTTGATACCTTGATCTTGAATGTCTAGCCTTCAGAACTTTCTGTTGATTAAGGCACAGTTTGTGGGTTTCTTGTTATGGCAACCCTAGCTAACTAATGCAGGCTGGATCACCCGTACTCATCAAATTCCTTCTACAAACACAATTAGTCTGTTACAGAAGAGAAATTTTTGGTAGCAATATTGTACTCAGTTCAACTGAAATATATGTAACCGTTTCATGCAGATACTGGCATAGCTTCAAGGGAACACCTAAAAGTGCAATGAGGTCCCCTGACCTGAAGGTGGACCAAAGTACACAAGGGAGGTGGGGTCAAGATGAGGACAAAAGGCTCACATTTTGTGCAAGTCACATCTGTGCTGTTTGTACAAAGCCCTACCCTAAACACTCAGCATGCATCATCTCATCCATCTCTTACTTTGAAGACAAGGAAACTGAAGCACAGTGAGGGCAAAAACTTTTATAGTTAATGTAGGTAGTGACATATACCTGGTGACATCTCAGGTCCATTCAGAAATCCAGTTTTGGCCAAAGCTCGAAGCTTTCTAAAACCACATGAAGGATGGAGAGTTTTGTACAAGTGGTTGCAGTATAGTTGAAGTTCTGCCTTGAAGGATCTGAGAAGGACTCAAGATGAATGTGGCTTACATTTAAGGTTCATTTTGATAGATATAGAAAGGGAAAGGGCATTTTTTTCAGCCAAAACGCAGAGATATCCCCATGCAGAGCCCTTTCAGGGAATGTTCTACCTCCAGTGGGGCTGGCTTGGACAGTGAGGTGGGAAAGAGTCATAGGAGTGACATGGCTAAAAATGTGAAGATTCACTTCCCTCAATTCCTCTCCTGCACATTTACCTTTCTCACTTGTCTTGTGATCAGGCTTAGCAGGATTTAGACTCAGTATCATCCTCTCCCTGCCAAGTGAATTTTCTTGTAGCTTTTACGCTCCTGGCATTTACCTGGGAAACTGTGCCCTATGACTTGCTTTCACCTTATCCTAGTGAGCAGCTTAAATCTTGTTGGGGTCTCCACCCATCTCCCAATGCTCCGATCCACAGGTCTGAATTGAACTGTACACACCTCCCAGAGCAGGACATTGTCCTTCTGTCATTTTGACAAGGCTGTTTTGATGCAAGAGATAATTTGCTGTGGTCTTTGTAATGTTGCTGTCAGTTTCACTGCAGCCCTGGTGAGCCTCTCAGGTGGGATTAAGGATGGGAAAAGTGAGGAGAGCTGCCAGAGGTAGGTTGGGGGGCAAAGATGCGTTTAGGATGGAATGGCTACCAGGAAGACCACTAGGTATAGCAGTAATTATTATCTTTGAAATTCCAAGTGTTTAAGGATTTGCTTTTAGGCTAAATCACAATGTTCTTCCATTATGATGGCTTTATTAGTACCTTATGCAGTTTCTATCACCTCTGGGCATCCTGTAAACACTTGCTTGTGTAACTCTAGTTTTTTTCACTCAAACTCTGGTTATAGTACCTTCACGTTCACCTATCATTTTAGGAAATTCCATCCAGAAAGCGCCATTTTAAAGTCTGACTTTTAACAGATATGAGGCAAAAATTGTTCCCTTGAGTAGTGACTTGTAGCTCTTGAATTCTGTTTCTTACCACACCCTTGGCAGGAAGGTGGCTCATTGGTACCAGGGTGTTGTCCTTGGGCTACAGGAGGAAAGCAATGACTAACTAACTAACTAACTAACCAGACACTTCCTTCTAATGAGGTCACTTCCTGGTTCATTCCAGCTCTCATACTTATGCTACATCCACCAATGAGAAGTGATGAGCTCCCTACCTTGAGGATCTCTGAAATGATCGTAACCCTGTAAAGCAGAATTAGCTTTGTTTCACCTATTCCATAATCACATTTTGTATTTCTTCTTGCCTTGCCCATATCTGCATGGCAGTCATTGATTTTGAGGGCAGCCTGGAGCAATGGGCAAGCCAGGTTTCTGGACAGACCTGGGATCTGTCCAGGTTGATTACTGCTGTAGGATTTGGGCACACCCCTTAAGCTTGCTGAGTCTCCGTTTTCTCTTTGTAAAATGATATTAACTATACACACTCCACAGGGTGATTGACAGTGTTAGATGATATAATGCAGGTATAGTCTTTAGGGTAATGTTTCAACATATTACTATGGCACTGAGATGAGAATTATGAGCTTTTAGACTAAAATGGATATCAAGAGAACTAGAATACAACATCAGGGCACATATGGAAATGAGGTGACCAGGAGAAAAACAATGAGTGCTATATCTAATACAAGCTGGTTAGGTCAATCCTGCTGTTACCTCCAAGGATTACACCAAAAATGATGTTGGCAAGGAGAAACATGGTTAGAGGATAATGACTGAAATTGTGGAGAGTCTAGAAATGAAAATAAAGTTTGGAAAATCTCAGATGGTTAACCTGAAGTGGACAGAACTTGGGAGCACAGAAAATTTGTCACAGAATATAGAAAGTGTGACCACAAGGACTCTGAAAGAACTGGGCTCAGTGAATAACAAATACAGAAGAACAGATTAGAGCTCAAAATGTAAAAGGAGTTTCCTGATTTGATGATCCTTGTCAAGCCAGAATAAAGTCTCCTAGCCCAAGAGTTTCTCTTGTACTATTGAGCTATGCATCTGCATATTTTAATTTTTACTCAGCAAAAATATTCCCAAATAGCTGTATATACATCAAAAGTGGTTATGAATCATATTTTATTATTGACCTACATTAATATGCTGAGAAGACTCTAAATAATTCAATCCTGATTTTCCCAGGACCAGGTTCAATGAGCCAATGTGCTTTACTGCCCAATTGTCAGTGTCTCCTTATTTTGTCTATTCAAGAATGTAACCAGCAATTGTTTCCTTTCTTTTGTGCATCATCGATTTTTCCTTGATTCTGGATCAGTCTGATTAAATTATATATGATCTATTTATTTTCCATTCAAAAAATAAAATCCTCATTTGATTCTACATCTTAACCTCCAATCATCACTCCATATCTTTTTTTTAATGTATTAGCTTTTAATTTTTATTTATTTATTTATTTTTACATCTTTATTAGAGTATAACTGCTTTACAATGTTGTCTTGATTTCTGCTATACAACAAAGTGAACCAGCTTTATGTATACATATATTCCCATATCCCCTCCCTCTCAAGCCTCCCTCCCACTACCTTATTTCTTTGTCCTCATCTACAGTTAAATTTTCAATGAGTGGTCAACATTCACACTCTCCAGATTCTTTCCTCCTCCTCTCTCTTGAACTCAACCCATCATTTTGATCTCCTCACTACTCCACAGATATTACTCCTGTTTCTTTCTCCAAGGTTCTCTATATTGCTAATTTAATGCACAACTTTCAGTCCATCTGGCTTGACTTATCAGCACTTAAAACATTAGATACCTCCTTCCTTCTGGTCATACTTTCTTCCTTTGTCTTCTACATCACACTCTCTTGGTTTCCTTCTGGGCAGCCTCTTCACAGTTGACTGGGCTCTTTCCACCTCATTCTCAAGACATCTAAAAGAGCCTCAGACCTTGTACTTTCTTCATTGAGATTTGCTTTCTAGGGGATAACATCCAGATGCAGGGTTTCACGTACCATCCCTGCTCTGGCAAATCTCAAATGTACATCTCTAGTCAGGACATCTCCCTTGAACCCTTCCTTGTCTTGTAGGTCCAACTGCCAACTTGACATCACCACTTGGAGGCTAAAGAGATATTTCTTACTTGACATATCCAGAACTTACTTTCTGCTACTTCCCAGCCCACCCCCAGCTGTGCCTACAAAAATCTCTTAATTTCAATGAATAGAGACTTTACTTTTCCAGTTGGCCAGGTCAAAAATTTCAGAGCCATTATTAACTCTTTTCTCTCACTCTTCAGATACTCTCTGCCTGACTGTTTGTAAGCTGGGGCATCAGTCTTCTATACTTGGACTGGAACTTATAACATCTGCTCTTCTTGTTCTCAGGCCTTTGGACTTGGACTGGAACCTTCACCATTGGTTCTCCTAATTCTCAGGCCTTCACACTCAGATTGGAACTGTACCACTGATTCTCCTGGGCATCCAACTTGCAGGTGGCAGATCATGGGACTTCTCAGGCTCCATGATCAATTGTGAGCCAATTCCTCAAACTAAATCTCTAGATAGATAGATAGATAGGTAGGTAGGTAGATAGATAGATGATAGATAGAGCTTATTGGTTCTATTTCCCTGGAGAACCCTGACTAATATTTAAAAATTCAGTTGGTTCTTCCTTCTTCATAAATCCAGATTCTGACCATTTTTCACCACCTCCACTTCTTGACTCAAGCCATCACAGTCTCTCTCTGGATTATTGCAATAACTCCTTATTGTTCTCCTTCCCCTCCACACAATAACAAAGAATGTCCTGTAGACAAAAGAGTGAATATTTTAAAAGGTAAACCAGATCATATAATTCCTCAGCACAAATCCTCCAAGAGGTTCACATCATTCAAAATAAAAACCAAATTCCTTAGAATTTGTCCCTACATGAATGGCCCCCATGACCTCCCAGACCTCCACTGTCCCCTCCTTCACTCTTCTCCAGCTGCACTGGCCCCTTGATGTTTTCTGGACACACCAAGAGTGCTCTTGTTTTGGGTTTTATACATACTTTTCCTTCTACCTGGACTATTGTTCTTTCCCATATTTTCATAACTGCTTTTTGCCTTCTTTAATTTTTTACTCATATGTCATCTATGCCTTCCTGGAACAACTTTTGAAAATAGTCACACTTTCCCTGCCCCAGCACTCACTAGCCCACTTCCCTTGCTTTGTTTTTATTCATAACATCGGCCACCATCTGGCATATTTTATTTCGTTTATTTGTTTTTGTTTATCTTCTGTCTTTCCCATTAGATGATAAACTCAGTGAAGGATATTTTTTTCTCAGTTTTATTCTCTACTCCATCTCTTGCACCTAGAATATGTCTAGATTAGGATAGGTACTTCAGGCACACTTAGGGGGAAGAGGAGAGGGCAGTTATGGGAACCCAGTAAAAATTGAAGCTATAGGGAAAGGATTCCCACAGGAGCTGCTGTATTCCAGAGAGGAACATGGTCATTGTCAAGCTGCAACTGGGCAGAGAGGGGACCACAGGAATACATACCCTTCACCTCCCTTTCATTTTACCTTTATTTTATTTTATTTTTTTGCTGGTGCATCCCACTGACCAAGTCCAAAGAGAAGCCAGATGATAAGGAGCTTATTTGATGCAATCCACACAAGGCTATTTCCCAGGATTCCTAGCAGAGTGGACAAGGGTAGAGAGTGAATCCAGAGGGGCAAGTAGAATGTACCCCAAACAGTCAGACAATAACAGTGAAGCAGAAAGAGAAGAAATGCCTTAATTTTAATTATAGAACTCATTACTCATTGTTGTTGTTGTTGTTGTTTTTACCTAAATGAATTCCAGGTGCTTCTGTGACGATAAAGAGGACTTGGCAGGGGCACATTGATCCAGGGGTGTTTGTTTTTCTGCGTTCATTTTCTTTTCATCAGTGTCTTTCCAATAAGAATGACATTGGAGAGTATGCATTTGACTTGGAATACCTATTCTAGAAGGGATTTTTGATGGCTTGCCTAAATGCGCACAGTGCAATAAGTAGAAACATAAATAGACACTGAAGATGTACATTACACTTATACAGAGAAGTGCTGAGCAAGGGAAGTCCTTTACTGGACTTCTACTGGGAGTTTTTGAAGAGTAAATACTGGGTTAATATTTGGATTTTAGCTTTACTGTCTTTCCAAACAACATCAACCCCTCTGAAGAGGAATCTCACAACCCCTAAGCATTGAGCTTACAATCATCTGGGACCTGCTCCCTAACTATCTGAGGCTGGGTCACAGTGGAACCTTCCATGGTCCTGCCTTATTTGTAGCTCAGACTTACTGAGTCCCACTTGATGACAGTCTGATTACCTAAAACAGATCCTAAACCTAAATTAAATGTTTAGACTAAACCAACACCCAACATTTCTTCTTCAGCTTCACATTCCCCTTACTAAATAGTTGTTAAGAAATGCTGTTGCCAATAGTCATTTACTCAAGTTCCTATTTTTCAAACTAAAGCTTGTAGGAATTTCTAAATGCCATTTCTATGGTTGAGTATTCATTGAGTCCTGTTCATTTTGTCACTGGATGCAGTGAGCATTCTTCTCAGAGGAGAGAAGAATGTCTGAAATGTTCTTTTGGGATTTAGTTCTACCACTTTTGGTGGTAAATCCAGATTGGTAAATTTGGATAAATTAATAAACTTCTCTGGACCTTATTTCTTCTCTGTAAAATGGGAATAGTAATATTAGCATTTAGTTTATTGAGCTGTTCTTTAAGGATTAAATGAGTTAACATCTTTGAAGTGCTTAGAATAGCACCTGGCACAATGTAAACACTATATAGGTGTTTGCTTACTAGAATAAGTAACCATCTTTGAAACTTTCACTTTACACCTTTTTCACCATTGATTCTACTGAAAAATAAAAAAGTTTAGCGTCAGCTTTCAGGAATCATGTATTATGTTATACAAGGATGTTTATATTATGTTGTATAAGATTGCATTGTTTTCAGAGAATCAAGATTTTTAAAAAATCTAAACATAAAAGAAATGAATTAGGAGGTGTGGTAGGCAGGATAATGTGCACCCCCAAAACTATTCATGCCCTAATGCCCAGAATCTGTGAATATGTTTCTTTACGTGGCAAAAAAACTTTGAAGATGTGAATAAATTAGGATCTTGAGGTAGGGAGAGTAGCCTGGATTATACAGATGAACCAAATCTAATCCTTAAAAGGGGAGAAACTTTCCCAGCTGTGGTCCAAGGAAGACATGACTATAAAAGAATGGTCAGAAATATGTAACACTGCTATCTTTGAAGAAAGACAAAGAGATCCATGAGCCCAAGAATGTGGGTGGTCTCTAGAAGCTGGAAAGGGCAAGGAAATAGATTCTTTCTTAGAAGCTCCAGACATCTTGATTTTAGTTCACTGAGACCTGTGTCAGACTTCTGAACCATAACTGTAAGATAACATACATGTAATATCAAGTTTATAATAATTTGTTCTAGCAGCAAGTAGAAAACTAATACAGGAGATAAGTCTTGACTTATTAAGGGATTCTCACTTCATATAATGTCCACGCAGTATTTGTATATTGATATCAATTTATTTTTATCGGGAGATGTCTGTGGGTGATGGTTTTAGTTTTGAGTGTGCCCTATCCTTCAAATCTGAGAAAGGGAAACACCACAGTATGGTTAAAAGTCAATGAGCTTTGACATTAAAGACACCAACTCTGGACTTACACTTGCCAGATTTGCCAAATAATTTTTGAGTATGAATACGTTCAGTGCAATCATGGCAACAGACAAATAGTAAAAAAAAAAAAAATTCATTGTTAATATGAAATTCAGATTTAACTGAGTGTACTGTATTTTATCTGTACTGGAATAATAACTGTCACAAATATAAGTGGACTCTCAGTGCAAGTTTCAAACCAGGCTGATCATTGGAATGTCCTTTTAGAGCCTTTATAAATCCAATGCCCAGAGCCAAAGATGTAATGATAATTTAATCACTATCTATGAGGGTAGGACACAGGCATGAGTATGCTTCAAGGTACTCAGGTGATTCCCAGGTGCAGGTAATAATTCAAACAGTGGTTCTCTATCTTGTGTGTAAGAATCACCCAGGGAACTTATAAAGATGCAAATTCCTGGTTTCATCCCAAGAGATTCTGATTCAGTAGGACTGCAGGAGGATTCAAGATGTTCTGTTAACAAGCATCCCAGGTGATTTTGCTGAAAGATCTGTGACACTGTAAAAAAAAACCTAGATTTTACCTCTCTGAACCTGTGGACACAAGGTTAAGTACAGTGAAACTCACTGTGCAAGTTTTATGAGGATTATATGATTTATGTTTATGTGCTGTAGAAACTTACTTAACACAAATTACTGAAAATATAGTCATCTGATTCCTTCTCTTCTCCCTTAAGTTTCACCATTACCCTGAATTTTTCTTGATTTCTTAGCTGTTTTGAGTCCCATCTTTTATCTCTATTTTCCTATAAGACCAGGAGTTTATGCCACGTAGCTTTGTCCAAATTAAACACCATCTTAAACTGTTCTTTCCAATTTCAGGGAGATTGGTCTTGTCTTCCCAATGGGTCCTGAGTTTTCTATTCATTGGTAGAGGTAACAAGGGTCACCAGCATTGTATTTTTTGTTGCATCATCCAATAAGCCTGAAATCTTGGTATTTTTATCTCCATTGTCCAAGACAATGTCATGTCTCTACATCAGTCCCATAAGGAATTTAAAGCTCAGAGTTTTCATGGAAGAGGAAAACATATGAAACTCTGTGACTTTCTGACTCCAGGTCAGATACGCTTTCCATAACCCACCCTGCCTCTCCTGAACACAAACCTGAGGCAAATCCTGTTTCTCTAAACCTTTGGTGCCCTTCCCCTCACCCCAGCCCCCCTCTCAGTACACACAGCAGGCCAGCAGCACATTCCCATGTACTGAATAACCAACACGATATGGAAAACACACTGAATACGGAAGAAAGACTTTTTCCTCCTCTTCCTTGATTCTTGGCGCCTGCACTTTCCCAATTCCTGCCTGAACGGACATGAATCCAAGCAAGCAGGCATCTGTCCTTTTACCCTGGGGCCACCTGGGGTTTGCCTGAATGGCCCAGATCCACTGAGTTTGATAGTCAGGAAATTACAGGCTGCGAGGTCAACCAGATCCTTCTTAGAAAAACAGCTAACATTGTTCTGACCACAGGGAATAATATCTACACTTACCCTAAGGCTGCTCGGAGAAACAATAGCAGACTTTATCACCCCCCTTCCCTCACCCCTACTAAACAGATATGGCTTCACACAGTGTAGGCAACGAATTCAAGTTTTTCAGTTGATATAAGGAGTATTTAATAAGTAAATCTGCCTGGATTCTATGTGTGGATTTCATTTCCCCGAAGTCCTCAGGTTCATATGCATTGTGCATGGCAAAAAGCAGAGATTTGGAGGTTGGAAAGATCTGAGTTTGAATCCCTGCTCTGCCACTTCAAAGATATGCCATATGGGTAAATGCCTCAAACTTTCTTGAGTGTTCTGTAATCAGGGTGCACTCCAGAGGATACATTGGCTGGCCTTTAGCCCCTACCTAGAAACTGTAATCCTGAGAAGTCTATTTCTATTGTTGACCATGAAGGAGCTCCAATGGTGTTCCCAGGACTCTGATGGAGAGCAGCCCACTCCTAGACTCCAGGTCTAGGAGGCCACCTATAGTGCTAACCTTGACAAGCTGAGGCTTTTGGCATAGGTACAAGACCTCCTGACACACCTAACCAGCATGCTTCATTTTCAATGAGCCACCTGCTAAGTCATTCTGAGATACCTGGAGAATATGTCAGTTACACTTCATCTACACCTGAGGTCACCTCCGTGCCATCAGAACACACCCTTGAAATGAAGAGGGTGTGGAATATGCTGAAGATAGTGACCAGGATGCAGGAGACTGTCTATCGAAGAGTGATGGGTTCAATGCATATGGCTGATTCACTCTGCTGTGCAACAGGAACTAACACAGTATTGTGAAACAATTATACTCCAATAAAGATCTATTAAAAAAAAAAAAAAAAAGAATGATGGGTCCAGACCCAGAGGAGACAGGCCTGGGGCCATAGAAAATAAAGGAGAGCAGTTTGGCAAATTATAATTTAAAGCTAAGGCTGAAGTCTGGCCTATCCCTAGAGCAACCCTCTTCTCTCCTCTGTAGCTCTCAATTTCATTATCTTGAATAAATAAACAATATTTGCCTCACCAGATGGTTGTTATAAAAGGGGGTAGGATATTTTCCTCTAATCATTAAAGTCTCATTTGAATCTTTCTATTCTAGGCATATCACAGGCTGCTTATGAATAGAGGCAGAATTACCTGTCAAGGCATGGACTGGGTTGGTAATAAGATAGCCTAGTCTCAGTTTCCTCATCTCTAAAATGGTAATAAAATCCTGATATTCACAGTAAATATTAAAGAGTCTGGTAATGGAAAAGAATCTGGAGCCATACACCTGAAACTAACACAATATTGTAAATCAACCATAGTTCAATTAAAAAAAAAAAAGACTGGTTGTAGAAAACTGCTTTGTAAACTATAAAGGACATGAATATTAGTGTGTGTTGCTATTTTTGCTTTTATCTTGTCTTCTGTCCTAATATCTAGAGACTAGGACAGGCACAGTAGGTCAAAGAAGGCAATAGGTCTAGCTTTCAGAAACAGTCAGAGGAAGCCTGGTTGGGTAGGCGGATAGAGCTAATTAAAATTAGCAATAGGTAACTGAAGCAAGTCATAACAAGTGGGTCTAATATCAGGCATTGGGTAACTTCCCAAGCAAGCAGGAGATGGAGAGCTGGTTTGACGACTAGAGCACGGGAGTCAGGGACGCATTTTCTGCTATGTTAGCCAATACAGGAGTCTTGTAATTAAGAAAAATCAATGTGGTACCTTGTCATTAATGGTCTAACTTATTCATTTTGCAATACTTAGTAAGTTTCCAATGTATGTCAGGCCATGTGCTAGGGATTTACTACGTAGGGGTGAGCAAGACCCTTTCCTTTCCCTCATGGAACTAGAGTAGAAAATGTTAAGAAGACAAACATTAAAAAAAAAAAGAAAATATTAAAAATGTGAGACAATTGTTTATTGTGGACATATATTTTTGCTCAGAATTTCTTTCCTGTAACCTTTACCATCCCATGAAGTTTGGATGGGTCTAGCCTATGTCCTGCCCACAGAGTTCATCCATGAAGAAGAAGAACCAGAATATGTTTGATAAATGCATGTATGTATTGTTTTTCTCCTGAATCTACTGAGATTCCTCTAGGAGTATAGGTTGCAGAGACACAGTACTGCCAGTTGCCTTCTTTCCTTCCACAAAGAGTCTGTCTGATTAAGAGAGCGGGTACACAGAGGTAAGCATTGCTACAGAGGGAAAGAGAGAGTAAGAACCTTATACTATAATTTGAGTCCCTGGATGCAGCAACACCTGAAACCAGAAGAACCCCAGAACCTTTCTCCTAAACCAGTGGAACTGGGTTTCCATCTTTTACAACAAAAAGAGATCTGAATGATAGAGTAATAATAGTGAAAATGCAAGGTTCTATGGGAACAGAGAGATTCTAGGGGTCAGAGAAGTTGCCAGAGACAGAAAGCTTGAGAGGGGACGTCTAGTTTCTCAGGAGAGGAAATGAGAAAACAGTAAAGACCCAGGTCTGAGGCAGGAATGAGGAGTATAAAGACCTAACAAATTGTCATTATGGCTAGAGAAAATTTGCATGCCGTGTGTGCACATGTGTGTATGTGTGTGCATGCCTGTTTAGGGGAGGGAGGGATGAAGCGAGGCATAATTCATGAGGAGTGGCTTCCACTACTGTCACTTCATGGCCTTGAACATGTCACAGTTTTTCTTTCCTCTGTGAATCAGAAATACTCATACTTAGTTCATAGGGATGATGTGAGGTTTAAATTAGATTACTAAAGTAATACATACGAAAGCACCTGTCCATTTAGGGGAAAGGTTAAACAAAGAGTCTGAAGCCTTTCCAAATGTGCCATCGGCATTTGCTGCCAAATTGCCTAGAAATGGGACAGAGATGCCCCTGACTGTAAGCCCCAGCTCCCTGAGCTGACTCTGCTCACCGGGAGAGACCCTGGGCAGGACCTCCAGTGTCCCGCCAGCATAGAAAAAGAACATCTGAGCTGAGCACCTGGCTCAGGCCACACATCAGGCAACCTGGGCTGCAGACCAACAGCCCAGCATCAGCAGAATGGGTGTGTCAGTCACTCAGCTCCGTGAGGGAAACAAACAGAGCCTGTAATTCCAGGCTGGCCACAGAAGGCTCCAAAGGGCTTCCCTGTATCAACAATACCAGGTGGAAGAAATAACAATGTCATACCATTCCCATTTCCTTTAACCAGGTGGTGTTACTTCTTTCTGGAGTAAAAGAGTCTATCCTACATATCAGATAATGCTGATTAAAATCCTTAGTACAAGGTCTGACATACTGTAAGCAAGTCATAAAGGTTAATATTACCATTATATGACATTTAGATGAAAGAACAACTTAGAAAGTTCAGAAGCAACATGCAAATATAAGGATTCAGTGCCAAAAATTTATTAGTTCAACTAATATTTATTGAATGTCTAACATATGCCAGGTCCACTTCTAGGCACTGGCAAAATAGCTGTCCACACAATTGTATAAGATCCCATGTAAATGGAAAGAATAAATAACCCAACAAGAACAATGTCCCTTTTCTTACAGATCTTACCTCCTACTTGGAGAGACAGACAGCAGAAAGTAAATAAATAAATATAATTTCCGATGGACGAAAGTGCTATGAAGAAAAATAAACCAGAGTGACAGGAGGTCACAATGGTGAAAATTGTTTTAGAAAGGCTGTCAAAGGAGTTCTCTAAGGATGTGGAATCTTTGAAGGAGGCAAGGGCACGAGCTCTATGGAGGTCAGTGTGATTAAAATTCAAGGACCAAGAGAAAATGCAAAGTTCCTGAGGCTGGGATAAATCTTGATGGATTGGAGGGGCTTGAGTGTTAGCAAAAGAGGTGGTAAAATGTTCAAATTTGCATTATATTTTTAATTTTGAACCTACAAAGTTTACAAATAGATTAATAATAACATATGAGAAAAGAGAAGAGAAATTGAGTAAATGATGTTGGTATTTACCAAGATGAGGAAGATTAGAGGAGGAGAAATTTTGAAATGTAAGAGTCAAGAGTTTTATTTTGGACCTATATTTATTTTGTACAAGGTAAGGTTGACATGCTTACTAGAGGCCAAGGGGAGATTTTGAACCTGAGGTCCAAGGAAAGGGTTAGCGTTCAAGTCATTGGTACGTAGTAGGTTTGTAAATCTATAGACTTAGATAAGATCTCCCAGGGAGAAAATCTAGATAAAAGGGGGCTGGCTAAGCAAAGGAGACAGAAAAGTGGTCACTGAAGGAGTAGGCTAAACAAGAGAAGGTGGGATCCTGATGGCCAAGTGAAGAATAATTTAAAGAAAGACTGGTTAAGTGTGTCATAGGCTGCTGAGAGGCTGACTACAAAGAGCTGGAGAACTGACCTTTGGATCCAGCAGGAAGGAGGTGTTAATGACCTTCACAAGAGCAGCTTCAGATAACAGTGGTGGTAAGATAAAGAAGGGACCAGGAAGTGAGAAAATGAATTCAGCAAATAAATTTGTTGAAGACCTTTGCTATAAGACAAAGCAGAAAAATAGGGCAGTGGTTGGAGGAAGTTGTGAGAGGCAAAGATTGCTTAGGGAGTATTTGGCTTTTTGAGATGGGAGATAGAGAATATATTAACAATTCAGTAAACAAGAATAAATCACAATGAAGGAGACCATTTCAGTGGGGAAAATAAAAGCCCTTGAATAGCAAAAGCAAATGGGCTCCACTGTACAAATCATAGGCCTGGTCTCTGATAGGATCAGGTCTGACTCATGTCCTAATGAAAATGTGGATGATTTCACGTGAATCAAATCTTAGTCCAGTGTCTATATCTCAGTAGGCACCTATATCTGTCAGTTTCCTCTCATTGTCTAGGTTTAAGTAGAATCTCTCAGATTCTCTCACTCTGTCCACAGCACTCATAAAAGAGCTAGAATTAGAAACTCTTCTGTAACCCAAGAATTAGTACTTAGAAAGTCATTGACCTTGCTTTGCTCTAAAAAAAGTTTTTCATGAGTTCTTTTTCTGTACCAAGTATACTTTATTTTAGCTTAGTCAGCTTCCTGCTTGGATTTTGCACTCCTTAAAAAAAAATAATGGAATTTTGTCAGGCCTGTATCCCATTTGGAGTCTCTCTGTCAAAGGTCTGATGAGAAGCCTCATGAAATGACTGGCTAGAACTAAGTGAGGAGTTCTAAAATCCCCTGAGTAAAGAGAGGAAGCATAAGAAACCAGTTTTTATGAGTCCCCTTCCTTGAAATCCAGATCTTGGTAATCAGTAAGTATATTTTTCTGCAAAGAATTCATGCTTTAGAGAGAAAGGTCAGTGTCTGGATACCAGTTCCACTCTTGTGACCTGTAGGTAAAAAAATTAACTTCTGTGAGATTCCATCTCTCTACAGGTAAAATGTTACTAACTAGCATCCCTCAGGAGGAGACTGTGATAGGTTTAAATTGCCCATAAGTAGAAATCTGGGCTCACAGCAACTGCTTATTTAAGGTTTCTTTCCTTTGAAATCATCTTTTGATTTATAAGTTAATTAAATGTATTGACCCATTGCTAAATGGGAAAACAAACTGAACTTCAGCAGGCACTAATTGAATTTCAGGCAGTTTGAAGACACTATGTGCAATACAGAAATCACAAAATTGTCTCTTGTCTCCAAGGCATACATGAAATGTACATTAGATCATATAAATTGTATCTTATATACCGTTGACCCTTGAACAACACAGGTTTGGACTATACATGTCCACTTATATGTATATTTTTTCAATAAATCCTTGGTTGATTGAATCCATGGTAATGGAGAGGCAGATGCAGAACCGTGGATCTGGAGGACTGGCTACAAAGTTTTGCACTGATTTTTGACTGTGCTGGAGGTTGTTGGCACATCTACCCCCTCATTGTTCATGGGTCAACACACACATGCACACACACACATACACATATATATGACTAATGTAATACTACAGTTTAATGTCATCACCAATAACATTTAGCTGGATGGCAGATGGTTGGGATTTTGAAAATTGTGGCCAGAGGCTAAAGGAGACTGTATTAATTCTGCAATCAATTCACTTGCATGGAGAATTTTTTTGTGTGAAAGTCCTATTAAGATGCTATGGTGACATGTGTATGATGAGGTCACTCTCCCCTTGCAGAAATAGTAACATAACTAAGAATTTCAATCACACACACATTGAGTAAGTCATTCAACACTCTTCTAAGCACTGGGGAACAGGAGTAGATAAGAGAAGAAAGACTATTCCCTTATGGTTCTTCCATGTTAATGGGAAAGATGGATAATATAAACAACAAAATAGATACACTTCTTAGGCTTAAATATATACCATAAAACATAGGAAGAATAATAGAAATGGGTTTTAGACAAATTTTGTGTAATTCCAATATCCATGGGCTTTGCATTATGCCAGGTATTTAGAAACTATTGTTTGTAGGACATATCCAGCCCAGGTCTTATTTTTGTAAATAAGGTTTTTTGGAACACAGTCATGCCCATTTATTTGTACGCTATCTATGGTTGCTTTCCAGCTACAGAAGCAGAGTTGAATAGATGTGAGAGGGACCATAAGATCCACAAAGCCAAAAGTCTTTACTATGTGTCCCTTTACAGAAAAAGGTTTCTGACCTCTGTATTACACTAGACAATAAAAATAGATCTTTATTACCAAGTACATCATGAGGTCAGTTTTGGCTGTAAGCAACAGAAACCCAACTGAAAACTGGAGAAAATTATACACTCTCACAGAGCAAGAAGTTGGTAGTGTGGGAAACCCAGGTAAATAAAATTAGCAGACAAATGTCATCACCAAGAACCTAGATTCTTTCTTTCTTTCCTTCTGTTCTGATACTTTCAGTGTAGCTTGTTCTCACTGTTGCAGGATGGCTATTCCAGTTCCAGATGTCACATGGAATGACAATGTCTAGATGGGGAAACACAAGCATCCATGTCCCGTGTCCTATGACTTCCCAGACCCTCCTGGTAGAACTGTTCTTATTGAACCATTGGCCAGAGATGTGTAACATGCCCCTTTCCAAGCCAATCGCTTACCAGGGAGATAGGATGCAAAAGGCCAGACGGAGTCCAATCCTGATGCACTCCCTGGGACTGAGGAGGGACCCACTTACTCCTGAAACAGAAGACTACCGCCTACCTGATGAAAATTGGGAAAATTTTCAGTTAAAATGAAAACAGTGGTGGTAAAAGGCACCAATGATACGTGCTACATCAACTGAAATAGCTAATTATAAACATTTTTACAAAATATTGAGTTAAAATAAGCACTAAAATGTAAACTCCATGAAGGTAAGGATTCTTTTTTGTCTTGTTTGCTGCTATAGCATCAGAGTTAAAATAGTGCTTAGCATACAGTAGGTACTCAATAAATATTTGTAGAATTAGTTATTGATTAAATATACTAGTGTGTTTGGCAGAGCTGGGTGAAGAACCAAAAGAAGTCTAAATGAAAGGCCATTAAATAATGAAAAGGCAACAGTGGCCATGTCACAGTTCGTCCTGAGTGATCTCAGCTAACCATACAAGAGCTAATGAGAAAAGTGAGCATAGGCAAAAATAAGTTCTAAAGGATGAAATTGATAATTCAGCTGTGTAGTCCTGGAGCTCAAGTCCAGCCAAATGCATTTAAGTCAGGACAACTTTTCCCTACCTTTGTCACTGTGTCCAGAATAATACAGTTGCCTGGAAGGAGGGTAAATGTATTGTGATTGTTCACCTTTCATCTTACTTTATATACTGGCAGCAGCCTAGGAGAAGGACAAGAGACCCCACCACCACCACGGCAGAGATATAGTTGCAGAACAGACCACTTTCAATAAGTATCGATCATGGCCAGCTCTAACCATGGTTAGCTAGTTACACAGAATTAAGTAATTCAACAACTTGAAAATGTTTACTGCCCATATTTACTATGTCAAACGTTGTGTAAAGGAATGAACAAAACAGGTTTGGTCTCTGCCTGCAGGAAGCACATAAGCCAGAATGAAGGAAAGGTGCATTAGGTAGGGGTTCCTGGAAAAGGTTACATCTCAGCTTGCCAAAGACTAGGACGTTATCCATGTTAAGAAGGGAGAGGGAGTGAGTCATGCAGAGAAAGCCAAGCACAGAGGTTCAGAGATGACAGCATCTTAGCACATGCCCTCAAGACATTCATAATCTGGATTAAGAGTTAGGAGGTGCAGGTATGAAGCCCAGTGCTGAGAGAAATACCAAGGCACTTCACTCGTTCATTCATTCATTTATAGAGTCTCTCTGAGGTTGAGATACAGGTAAGCAACCTTAATTTTTTGATGCTCCTGATGTATTAAAAATGAAACAAACTCTCAAAAATACTTCCTTTTAACATTGACTCATTTTACAGAAGAAAATACCACTGCAATAATAATCTTAAGATCAAATTTATAAAAATAATTCATTAGGTCACTACAGTAGGAGTGGTCAGAAAATGGGACATACCTTTAAATTTCTATGATTTTTTTCCCAATTCTGTAAGTTTATATGTTACTGCATGTGTAATTTCATTTGGAGACAATAACAAAGATCTAAATTTGAGGACATTGGTTATTGTAAAAGTCAAGCTTAGTGGTCCTCATTATAGTATCCAATCTATTCACTAATTTAATAAATATAATTGTGGACCAGGAATATTCTAAAGTTCAGTCACAGAGAAACTGTTGACAAAACAAGTAGAGCACTGCTTTCATGGTTCTGGCAGCCCCATGGAGAAGACAAATATTAAAGAAATATTAAAATTTTTTTACACCATATTATGTTAAGTGTTTTGAAGGAAAGACAGTATCTCTCTAGGTCTCATTCTACATTTATAAAAAGGGGGTGCGAAAATTATATCTTAGTTGACCCTGGCATTCTACCAGCTAATCAGTTTGTGGAGAAGAACCTGCTCAGAGAAAATTTTAAAAAGGCATAGGTAATGATCATCAAAGGGACAGCCATATTGCTAGGAAACATAAAGGCAAATCTGGAAGCATTCATTCAAGTCATAGGACTATGAAATCAAAGTTGGAAAAGATTAGAGGAATGGAAAAGGAATGGTAGAAACTTCCTCCACGGGCATCACGTCCAGAGAATTTTAAAAGCAAAAGGGACATTGGGGATCATACATTTGCATCCCATGGCTTCAAAGATGAGAAAACTACAGCTCAGAAAATCTTAACTGACTTACCCAGTGGGAAGAGTGAGCCAGTAATGCTGGAATCTTAGGAATGGCATTTTATGGAGTCCAATAGACTCATTGACTTTCCCGAAATACAGGTTAGCTGAGTCAGAAGGGTCATTTCTCCAGACCGAGCAATGCCTGTTGTGTGTAAATGTTTCTCATCCAAGAAGGTGAACAGAAACAGGAGTGGACTCAGTCTTGACCTTTACAGGTCATGAATCTAACCCCCAGAGAGATGGATGGATTTGGTCAATGAATAATGTTAGCAATAGACAAAAATTGGGAAGCAGGTTGAAGTTGAGGAGAAGGTTTAAGGAGGAAGACACTTGTTTCCTAGAACAGACTACAAAATTTATCACCTCAAAGAAATCAAGCTTCTGTGGTAGGTGTCTCTCTCCTACTGAGCAAAGCAGTTGTTGGAAGTGTGCTCTTGCCTGGGGAGGGTGAAGACATCCTGTGTTTCTTTCCCTCCATGACTTCTCTGAACTGGATTCTGGGTCTTCAGCTTCTCAGAGCTGGATCAGTGGGAGAATTTGAGAGAGCCAATGAATGTGAGGCAACTCTTCACACAAGTTTTTCTGACCCTGAGCTAAAGGAAAATCATTTGCACTTTCAGGAAAATGAAGACTACTTGACTCTTTTTAATCCCTCCACCATTTTAAAATGATGTGGCATGTCCCTTTGATACTGCAGCATATACTTCCTTAACAAAGGTATCATGCTGATTGACAATGAAATGAATCTCAGGAAGTAGCTTGTTCATTAGGATTCTAAGAATCTTAATTTCTGCCATCAATTTTCACTTTCTTCTTCATCTTTCCAAGCACTCCTGGTTAGATATTCATCCAAACACATTTTGACTCTATACCATCTATTTCTTATGTCTTCTATTTCCACCATCCCAATTTACAACAATAATATCTAGATAAATTCTCTAATAGAAATTTTCCAAATTCCTTTTTTTTTAGAAAAAGACATGATCCTATCACTGTAATTTTCTACAAGTCATGGTGTGTGATCAGTTGTTTGCCCTGGAACATAGCTATGCTCTTTTGAAATAAACAAGCAATGGTGCTTATTAAAATGTTAAGTTTTGTTAGCAATTTAAAGTTCCCAAGTTGCATTCAGATCCACTATTTCACCTCCTTCACTCAACAGCTTTAGAATCAGCAAATGGTGCACAGCTTACTTAGGAGGTAGTGGACGCCCAGAATTTCTGAATGACTTAAGAAGCTGATGGCCAAATTATGAATATCTCAATTACTTGCTCAAGGCCACGTGTCTTAGTGTAAAAACAGGCAGGCTGTCACTCAGGACTTAAGGTCGTGAACCCATGCTATATGTTACACTGCAACTTATTAGGAAGAAAGAAGTAAATCAGTAAATAAATTAGTAAATAAAAATAAATTCAAGAACTACTATTTAAATACCTTCTTGATTACAAAAATAATTACACATCTGATTTCAATTTGACAAAATTTGAATGAACTGATAGAGAAAAAAAAACACTTCATTTTGAAAGGACAGGATGCAAAATCCAAAGTTAGTGTGAGCTGAACATTTAATAATGTAGTTAATATTATTTGTGTCTTTCTCCTCATTCAGGCCATGAGTGTCTTGATATAAAAGATTGTTTTAGTAATGTGTGTAGCTCTGGATCAATACATTGAGTAAATCAGAGGATTATTTAGAATGAGGAAACGGTTTAGTATTTTGAGGCTATAGTAAAGAATGACTAGTATCTAGGACAATGTGCACAAGTCCTTACAGAACTGATTCTGACACCATGTCAGAAAGACTCAGAAGCTTTGGAGTCCAGAAAGACCTGAAGTTAAATCCCAGCTAAGCATATTGCTAAAAGTCTGTATAGGTTTCTTAACATCAATTAGTACCAACCTCATTTTCTTCATTTTTCAAATGAAGATAATAAAACCTCCATCCTGGAAATGTAATAAGGATTAGACATAATATATTTAATGATCTAGATAACTGACAGGTATTTATGTGCTCTGTCCCTAGTATGAAATCTCAGGTTTAATCCCATTGCCAATGTCCTTTCTGGAATGGAAATCCACTTTATTCTGATTTATTCTGTAAAAAGCATTGACCTGATTTCCTCCTTAACCACAATTATGAGATCTTAGACAAGTCATCAAGCTCTTCTGGGCTTCAGGTTCCCTCACTCTATAAGAAGACAAAAAAAAAAAAAAAAAAAAGAACTGGAAAGAAGGGACTTTATGACCTCAACCACATTTTAACCTCCCAACACTCACTATTATATAATTTGGGTACATATCTCTATTTTCGTATGTGAAATGTACTGGGTGGAGAAAGTTCTTCTAGGTATACTTTGCTTCCTGCATATCTGAATATGAAATATGCATATCATATGAAATATGCATATCATATTTGCTTCGTGCATATCTAGACTCCAGTTCACATCATCACATATGATTTCTGACAGAAACCTGACTGTTTAGCTGATCTCTGGAGGTTGAGAGAAATGGTGTTGATAGATTGCCCAGATAATATATCAGGATGTTAAGAAATAAAACAAGTGAAGAGCAAATCAGGAGATGGTAACAGACTTGAATAAAATACAATACTTTAGCTAAGAGAGTAAATATGGGAAATGGGTGAGAAAAATCTGAGTAAATATTTTGAAAGCCAGTAACTAAGAGAACAAGTAAATAAAAGGTGAGATTAAAAACGACAGAGAAATCAGTAAATAGTCCAACTTGCCCAGCAGGAAGTAGATTTTTTTTGGTCAGATTACCTTCCCCATGAGCATTTAATTATCTCAATTTTTGTGGGGTCTACTTAACAGAAATGTTATGATATAAAAAATGAGGGTCATGAAGCTGAAAAATATACATGGAATTCTAATTCTGTTACTCCATGTGCTCTTCCCAATTTTGAGTAATCAAATAAAATTTTCATAGAGTGTCCACTTCATGCAGGATATACTGTTTGATAGCCACTGCCGGGGGATATGAGTTAAGGTAGCCAACTAAAATTTGTAACACATACACTGAAAATGCAATGCCCCCACAGAATAAATTATTCAAGGGCAGTTCTAGGTCACAGACAGGTTTGGGGTAGAGGAGTTGAGATATATGTTTGCTCTATACAGTGGTTCAGGGACCCAAGAAGATGGCGGTTCCAACAACTCCAACAAGAAGCTTACCTGAATTGAAAAAGAACATGAAGGGACATGGATGAGGAGGTTTTCATGGACCAGGCATGGATGCACCCCACAGGGATTCCTCTACATTCCCTTAGAGTGGAGTCTGTCTTGTGACTCCATCTAAATGCAAGGAAGGTGGAACAATTTGGCCTGACTTTGAGAGCAGGAAGCAGATAATGAGAGTGGTCAGCTAGCAGACTGTGCCAGAGGGCAGTAGGAGACCTAAAGGAAGGGTCATCACAGCTGTGGAGCCAGGTATGCGAAATTTCTTTTATATATGACTCAATGTCTCCCACTCATGGAGAGATCTTTAGAAAAGGAGACTGAGAACATGAAATGGGGGATAATTCATTTGCAAGTAAGTATAATCAAGGAAATGCTTTACAGAGTGTACAGAAATGAGATATACCTGAGGGATGGGTTTGATGCAGGAAATTTCACTAAATAAACCACAGGTGGTTTTAGTAAAACACATCTAAAATGAATATAAAATCTTTCCTTCCCCACTAAAAACAGACTCCTCCATTAGGTTATAAAGAAAGTCAGAGGTAAAAAAATAAATGTTGCACTCATCAGAGAGACCTTCTTTGTTCATCCGTTTTGAGTAGCATCCGTGTCACTCTCCTTGCCATGGTCCTTAGTACACAGTCACCAGATACTTGTATGCTGTTTTCCTTCCCTCTATAAGTACCATGGGGCAGAACGTTTTTCTTTCTTGTTTACTGCTTTAGCTCCAACATCTAAAACAGTGCACAGCACAGGCGTTCAATGAGTATTTGTTGAATGCATTGTACAGACAGAAGGTCTAGCTGATTGACTGAGCAAGTGAGATCATTCTGTGGGGAGTTGAATAACAAAGATGAGTAGAAAGTCAAACTAGGACAGACTTTATGAACAACTGAGTGCAGACTCTCTATATTGAAGAAATGGAGGCTCAGGGAAGGAAATAAATTTTTCTAAGATGACCTAACAAATGGCAAAACATGTTCTCAAGGGCAATAGATTGACTTTCCAATATGTATTGCCAAACTAGACTATCATTTAACTGTAAACAGATTTTTGAAGTTTTTTTTTCTTTTTTTAGCACTTACTGTTATTTAATTGTTATTTAATATTGTTATTTCCTCTTACTGGCAGAATCCATTTGTTGTTAATTGCCATGGAGCATTATATGAACATATTTCCTTTTGCAATGCTATGTGTCTAACACTGAAAATAAAATTGAAAGCTATATGACAGAAAAATATCCTTAATACATAAAGATATAATAAAAAGAGTTAACAAATTTAACTAAATAGATAAATGACTGCACCTCACTCTCAAGTAGACAAATGGAAAAAGGGTATGAACATGAAAAGAGAAAAACAATGGTCCTAGAAGGAGTTCAATTTCCTTGTGAATCAAAATAATACAAAAGTGAGACTTCTTTTCTTAGAAAACTATATTAATTTTAAAAACAGAATGATGCAATCCAATATTTGCAAAGTTGAGGGAAACAAGTATTCTAATAACTATGGACATATGTATCAAAGACTCATATTTTTTTTCTCCTTTGACTTAATATTTTTATTCCTAGAAATTTATCTTAAGGAAATAATCATGGCTGAATAGCATGTCTAAAACTGTTGACTGTTTGTGTGTATATAGATAGGTAGATAGATATGTATGTATATATATATATATATATATATATATCCTTGCATTTGTTTATATATGGTACAGTTTTAGTAGTTTTACATATATGGATATAGCAATAATATATTTTGACAGGCCAATGAGAAAAATATTGAAAATAATTTTCAGAAGAGCTAAAGCTCAAATGATAAAAGCAGTGGGAATGCTTTAGTAAAAATAGTACCTTGGGTTTAATCCTATTTCAGACATAATTATGTTGCAGAGTCCTTAAGGACTCAGACAATTCTAGGCTCTGTAAGACAAGAAAATCTTTTACCCAATTTCTGCCCTGGTGTGACTAATAACAACGTAAAGGAGATAGAGCTTTTAAACAAGCATTGACAATACGGAGTGCTAGGAAGAAAACATGAAATCACAGAGGAGGGAGTTTTATTGGATGAAAGAATGCACTAAATTCTCTGGGCTCAGTTTCCTCATCTAAAACATGAATATGGCTGGCATTTCCCAATAATATGTGATCATAGGAACCTTTTAAAATTACTCTTTATTCATGAAACACAGAAAGCATTTCATACAAACCAAGGAAAATCAAACACAAATTTGATTTAAATTACCTTTTAGCAACAGTTACAAAGAAACAAATTTTCTTAGTAATTAAAGTTTAATTTATAATCAATATTGAATAATATGACAAATGTAAAGCAAAAATATAAGGTAAGATGTATAATTTAGACCAGAAACCCTTGGATCCATTGCTTATACTGTGTTTGGTGTCAGGTCCAATGTTGATACTATGTGCTCATACATCAGGACCATATGACCTTTGCGTTTCTTAAGTATGGTCCAACTTTTGTTAAAGACAGATTGTCACATATAGCAAGAGTTATTCTCTTAATACATTTAATATATTTTCTTATATTTATTTTAAAAGATATATTTTATAAGAAAAAGATACTACCACTGATGATTATTTTTCCCCAGGATCTATTAACATCTCTTAGAATCCAGATGTGTATTGCAGGTCTTTGAAATCTCTCATTTCTTTTTTTTTTTCCAAAATAGAAGGTGGCAGGGCCCATAAGATTGTTTGTAGATATAGAGCTCATAAATGAAAAACTCCATTCACTCGTAGGAGTTGGTAGGAGGGATTTGTCTCACAAAGCACGTATCCATCAACTCCTTCAACCATTCATCCATTCAATTCATGAGAAAACAAATATTTATTGAGTCTGTACAAAGTCCAAGCCCTATCATACACTCAGGGATACACAGTATAAAAAATAACATCTTTGTTCTCATGGTGCACACATTCTAGTGGAATATAAAGAGTTTAGTCAAATAATTACATGTCTATCTAGTTACAAATTGGGATAAGTGCCATAAAGGGAAAGTACAAGAACCTACAGTAATGTATAACCAGGAAATCTGATCTCACTCAAAGAATTCAGGGAAATATTGTTTGCTTGAGCTGAGCTAAAAAGATAGGAGGAAAGACTAGGAGTTAATTCTACCCTAGCCTTATGGCCTCCTGTTTTTCCTCACACACTAGAGAAATGCTTCAACTTGACACAATTTTGCACTTATTTTTTTCCTTTGCTTGGAATGCCCTTACACAGAAATTTGCAAGTCTAGCTAATGCCTTCATCTCTTTCAAGTCTTGCTTAAGTGCTAACTTCTCAGTTAAATCCACCATGACGTCTGTTTTAACAGAGCAATCTGTAGTGACCACCCGCAACCCTTGAAACGCTAATGCTGCTTTATTTTTTTTCATAGGACCTTCTAACTTATCATAATTTCATTTTTTCCCAATTCTCTGGATTACTTTACTAGATATAATTGCCATAAGGGAAAATTTTTTCTCTGCTTTGCTCATTGATGCATTCCAAGTGTTTAGAACAGTGTTTGGATATAGTTGTATATTTTAAAAGTTAAGTTAACTAAGTAATTGTTAAGTTAATTAATTGTTAAGTTAATTAATTAATTGTACTGAGCTGTAGTGAATATACAACATAACAAAATGTTAGAGAGGCAGATATAATAGTACCCAGAAGAAAAGTTACAGGTTTAAATGAATATATTATCTTACTTCCCATATGCCAAAGTTTAAAAAGAAGAGTAAAATAAATCTCAAGTGTGTAGGAAAAAAGGAAATGACTAAATATGAGAGGAAATAAATAAAATTGAAAGTTTAAATAAACTGAGAAAATCAGCAAAACCAAAATTTTCTTCTTTGAAAAGATTAATAAATTTGTTAAACCCATTTTGATAAAATTAGCTGAAATAATCAGGGGAAAAAGGAAAGAATAGAACCCATAAATACCAATATCAGTAATGGAAAAATGGAGATTTTCAAATATTAAAATATAATAATATTATGAGGAACTTCAAATCAATAAATTCAACAAGTTTGGTAAAATAGACAAATTTCTTAAAAAATCCAAATAGCTAAAATGACTACAGGAATAATTAAAAATCAAAATACCCATATATATGTTGAAGAAATTGAAAAGCAAAATCCATACCCAGAGGTCTACACTTGAGAATTCCATTAAACGTTTATGGAAGAAAAGATGCCATTGTACACAAACTCTTTCAGAAGATAGAGGAGGAAGGAACATTTCCCACTTCATTTTAAGAAGACAATCTAACTTGGTGAGTCACTGTAGCAAGCCAAACAATGTCCATGTTTAAATCTTCAGAGCTTGGGAATATGTTACCTTATGTTGCAAAGGAAATTTGGGGATGTGATAAAATGAAGGATTTTGAAATGAGGAAGTTATCTTGGGTTATCTGTATGGGCTCAATATAATCACAAGGGTCCTTGTAAGTGAAATGAGGGAGACAGGACAATAAGGCTCAGAGGAGATGTGACAAAGGGAGCAGAGGTTATAATAGTGTGGGGCTCATGGTAAGGAATGTGAGCAGCTTTTAGAAGCTTGAAAAGGCAAAGAAACAGATTCTCCCTAGAATCTCCTAAAAGAATGCAGACCTGACTACACTTTGATTTTAGCCCAGTGAGACCCATTTTGAACTTCTGACATCCAGAACAGTAAGGTAATAAAGTCATGCTGGTTTAAGGTACAATATGTACAGTAATTTTTGCAGCAGCAATAAGAAACTCATGCAGACGTATCTGCAATGTACACACAATCATTCCTGGAGACTTAATCTAGAAACCCTGCAATTCTGGAACCACCTATTTCTACTCATTATATCCCTTTTTGCTTAGTGTTTTCTCTTCCTTGCCCTGAAGGCTGATTGTTTCAGAAGGGCACTGAGTCAGGAAAGCTGGTCTTCTGGACCCAGTTCCATTGCTCCTTTGCTCTGTGCCCTTGAGTTAGCCATGAGGCTTCTCTGGATCAACATTCCTAGCCTGTAAATCAAGGGTATTGTATTATATTTTTGATATGTCAATACAGAAGGTTAATTTAGGTGGATATGTGTCATTTTTATTTTTATATCTATGTATACATTTTTGTTTTCCAAGTATAGCAAGCAATACTGGTTTTCCAGGTATTGTAGTATCTTAAAATTTCCTTTAAAATAAATAATCTAGAATTGTTTAAAAGAGAACAATTTGAGTGTTAAATAATAAGGAGCACTTTGAAATGACTAAAATGATGAAAGATATATGAGAAAAGCTGGGCTACAACATGTCTTGCTTCTCTTCTCTACTTATCTAATCGGTAACCAATTTACCCATTCATTTACTTATTTATTAAATATATAAATATGTATGAGCAGCTTTCAAGCACAAGGCCCCAAATAAGAGCACACTGGGATAACAATAATGAATGTGATACAGTCCTTTACCTGAAAGACCTCAAGGCTGAGCAGGAAGAAAAATACATGTTTTAAATGGTAATAAACTAGGCTTAGAACTTGAATGGGGATATGTATATGGTCCTGCCAATTTCTACCTTTGGAACTTCCAGTTTCTCCTTAAATTCATCCTCTTCACAAGTTTCCAGAATAGTCCATTTAAAACACAACTCTAATCATGGCACTCCCTTTCTTTACTCTCATACTTGACAAACTATGATCCCAAGACAAATGACATTGCTCTAGCTTTTTGTAAATAAAAATTTGATGAGAGTTTTGTTGACACACAGCCACACCCATTCATTTAGGCAAAGTCCGTGCCTGCTTTCACGCAGCAGTGGCAGAGTTGAGTAGCTGTGACAGAGACTGAAGGGAGACCGAAAATATTTACTATCTGGTCCATTATTTTTTTAAAAAATGGCATCTCTGACTTTAAAACCTTCCAGTGAGGCTCCCATTATGATCAGCTGAAATTCAAACTCCTTAATATAACATATGCAAACTTTCTAATATCATCTGTTTTTTGATTGAATCATGGTTTTTTATTTTAAAATTGTGTTGCAACCTCCCCGAAAGCACTAGTGTGCAGTTTTGTCTGTTATCTAGCAGATCTCATGAGATTTCATCCATAGTTTAAGATGTGATGGTGCTCCATGTTAATATTCACTTAAAAACATTTTTCTTTAAGAACATCAGTATTTTCGTGTGTTCATCATTTTATTTTCATTCTAACTCTTTCTATATGAATTTTCTTTTTTTTAAATACATCTTTGTTGGAGTATATGCTGATTCACTTTGTTGTACAACAGAAACTAACACAGTATTGTGAAGCAATTATACTCTAGTATCATCTTATAGCATCTTTCTGATGCTTAACCAGGTCGTCCATATCCTAAAAAGCATAACTTTTCAAGATGTTTTTGCCTAGAAAAGTGACATTATTTAGCTTAAGATTTCCTCCTTCCTTCTTTATGTGTACAATTCCTACTCAATCCTTAAAATCCAAATCAAATTAATTTTCACAATGAAGCCCTCCCTGACTTTCCAAGGAAAACTTTGATTTCTTTATTTTTGCTTTCTCAACAGGCTATGCCCTTAATATACCTCTTAGAATGTTCTAAACATTCCTAAATAATTCCATTACTTTTGTTATAATGTCATATTCCTCAGAATAAAAATACAAGCAAACATAGCAGAAATGACAATCAAAAATCATCCCAAATAACACAAATATAATAATCTCTAAAATAATTTCTATCAACAATTAGTGAACATAGTTTTAGCCATCTCTCTTTGCATATTTGTAGAAATGAGGGTAAATAGAAATAATTTTATCAAAAATGCACATATATCACCTAATCATATTCTAATAAAAAGTTTTATTTTAAACTTACCTATAGTTAGTAGAATATAAATAAATTCATGAAACTAAAGGAATCCTTACATTTCAGAAAAGTTTTTACATGGTATTTTCAATTCTTAGAACATCACACTGTTTTAAACATATATATAATATGTATATTATATATATTCTCATAAGAGAATAGAGTATTTGTTATGGGCTACATTGTGTCACCTCAAAATTCATACATTGAAACCCTAACCCCCAGTACCTCAGAATGTGACTGTATTTGGAGGTAAGGCTCTTAAAGAGGTGATTATGTTAAAATGAAACCTTTAGGGTGGGCTCTAAGTCAAGCTGACTTGTGTCCTTCTAAGAAGAGAAAATTTGAACATATCAAAAGGGAAATACACACAGAGGAGACAAGTGAAGACACAGCAAGAAGGTGGCCATCTACAAGCCAAGAAGAGAGGCCTCAGAAGAAATCAAACCTGCCAACACCCTAAACTTGAACTTCCAGCCTCTAGAATTGTGAGAAAATAAATTTCAATTGTTCAAGCCATCCAGTGTGTGGTGTATGGTTATAGAAGCCCTGGCTTCTTATAACAAGAAAATCTGAACTCTATTAGTTATGTTATTTCTACATTAATGAGGTCTAAACTATTTACATGCTATCCTACATTCAACATTCTCACTTTGTTTAGGAAGAGTTTTCTATTCAAATTAATTTGATTTCACCATCAGACCACCACCATGTGGTCTTCTTTGACAAGTTCTTCATTGTGGTATGTCTCTGGATTGACCAATTGTTGTCATCAAATATTTTTAAATGAGGAGAAACAGGTGTTATATTCCTGATTTCTTCTCATGATTGAAATTGTCGGTCTGTTGCCTTCATACTTGAAAAATGATGGGGCTGCAATTGCTTTTCTTCATTTTGTGTACATGTTCTACAAACCTCTAACATTAAAAATTGTTGAAGAGTTTGAGGCCAGCCAGATGATTTGACCATATAGGTTACCTGATCTTTCTGTTCACACTCTTTCCCCTAATCCAATTCTAGGATGCAGGGATCCTTTTCAATGTGTAAATTATAATTTTAAATAGGTTTTTCATTTAATTTTATTTATATTTAAAACATTTTTAAAATTAAGTTTTATTGGAATATAATTGCTTTACAATTTAATTCTAAATAGATTTTTTCCTAGTCTACATATGGATATTTTTGTTGTTGTTCTAGACAGTATCATGGAATGGTTCAGAGAATGGAGTCACACACATGCGTCTTTACTTACTGAACATGTGGCCTTGGAAAGGTACTTAACTTTTCTATGCCTCAGTTTCCCTCATCTGTCAAAGTATCAACTTCACAGAGTTGTTTTGAGAATTATGTGAATTAGTAAATGTAAAATAGTGGTAAATAATATTAATTATTATAATACTGTACATGTTAATCTTTGCTTAACTTTCTTGTCTGTAATGTTTTCACTAATATTTAACATGGTTATTTTCCACTTCATTTTTGGTAATTTCCTTAAGCCTGTTTGATTGTGTTCCTAGTCACATTCATTCTTCCAATAAAATCCCCTAATTACAAGTTTTGTGTTGGGAGTCTAGAATTATTGCTCTTTTTTCTCTTATTTAGTACAAACTTACCTCCATCCATGTGCCTTGGCTAATAGGTTAGGAGTTAGCCATTTTTGTAAGGTAGAGATAGTCAATATTTTAGGCTTTGTGGGATACATATAGTCTCTGTTTCATATTTGTTTTAGTCCATTTGGGCCGCTCTAACAAAATGCCATAAACTGGGTGGCTTATAAACAACATACATTTATTTCTCACAATTCTGGAGACTGGAAGTCTGAGATCAAAGTGCCAGCATGATGGAGTGGGGTCCTTCCTCCTGGTGACAAACTTCTTGTGTCCTTACATGGCGGAAGGGACTAGGGAACTCTGTGCAGCCTCTTTTATAAGAGCCCTAATTCCATTCACTAATATCTACCTTCATGACCTAAGCACCTCCCAAAGGCTCTACCTCCTTATACCATCACATTGAACATCAAGATTTCAACATCTGCGCTGGGGGTCGCAAACATTCAGATCATAGCAATGTTCTTTTTTGTTAACTATTTAAACATATAAAACCATTCTTAGCTCAGGAGTTTTGGGAATTCCCTGGCAGTCTAGTGGTTAAAACTGTGCTGTCACTGCTGAGGGCCGGGGTTCAATCCCTGGTCAGGGAACTAAGATCCCACAAGCTGAGCGGTGAGGTCAAAAAAAAAAGTTTTAAATAAGCATGAGTGTGTACCAGATAGTCAGTAGTTTATCCACTCCTGGAGGACTTAATAATGATGTGGGGATTGTGTGTGTGTGTGTGTGTGTTCTCTGCCTTCCAAAGCACCTCTCTTACAGATCTAGGCAATGAGATTCAACTTCCATTACAATATTTTCCATTTCTCTCTTAGTCTCCTGATATTTCTCCGTCTCATTAATCTAATCAAAGATACATTGGACGGGACCTTTCAGTATTGTGACACTTATTTTGAAAGAAATCAATACCCTGCCCAGAGTCTGAGGAGGCTAAGGTCAGTAACAGCACGTCCACATGTTTCTATGTTGGATGCATATTCTTCATAAGGTTTTTTTGGAGCAGGGGGTCATTTCCTTTTATTGAAGTCAGATTTCTCAATTTTTGTTACTGTGGATACTAAATTTCAAAAGAGGCAAAAGAAGTAAATATTCCCTCAGACTGCCATTTTAAACCAGAATAAGCATGATCAGATCTTTTCAAGTGTATATCTATATATTTCTTGAGTCCATAAAATCTGGCATCTGAGGGCTAAGCAAAGTTTGGTGGAATAAATTAATTCACAGATTCTCATCATTTCACAAGTGCAGGAGCTGAGTAAAAGATGTAGATTTGGAGTCTATTCCAGAAAATACCAGTCCCCCCATCTGACCTCTTATACATCAGGGAGCTCATGAATAAAACTGGCTCCTACATCCATGCTCTCCAATGGAATCCCCATACAGGTTTGCTTTCTTCCTCCCCAGCTTGGTTTTGGATGCCATGCAGTCAGAAAAAGCCTGAAGAAGAAGTCAGGCCTCCAAGGGGAAGATGAGGGCTCTAGAGAGACCAAGAGAGGGGCTGCAGTTTTCAAACTGGGTCATGAGGCCTCTGGACCATGGAGGTGGGCAGCTCTGCTGACAGATATTCTGGCCCTGGGAGGCTGTTGGCAAACTGGCCTTGTCTCTGTTTTAAAATCTTGTTATGCTCTAAGCGTCTGTCAAAAATAATAGTTTGCTGAGCTTAAGTTTTAAACTGGAAAAATCATTTGACATCTGTAAAATGAGCATGTTTGTTAAAGTTATAGGTTAGTCCTTGAGGCTTCATGAGTCGTCTTTAGGATGTTATACAAATTTCAGGACAACACCAGATTGGGGGGTGGAGGTAGAAGATAACTCTCACAAGATGGGAAATTGCTTTTTCTGATTGAAAAGGATGACATAAACTATCTTTTGCAGGCAAAAATAACGCACTATTGAGTAATTATTGCTTCCCCCTCAGTCTCTGAATCTCTCTCTCTCTCTAGTGCTATTTCTGTTTCTCTTTCTGTATACGTGCATGCATATGCCTCCAATATATCTTATTTATCACTGTGGAGTCAGCCCTTACCCTATTACCTGACATGTATTTTTATTTTATTTAGGGCATTAAAAATATTTGAAGAAAAAATGAATGAATGAATACTGATCAAAGAGAAAAAAAAAATAGCAGTAACCCAGAGAGAGGAATTTGGAAGGGCAAATAGAAAGCTTCCTTCAGTTTACTTCCTTTGTAGTAAACAGAATGTTCACACCAGAACATTATAGAAACATGTCCATGAGAATGGTTAAAGCCCAGTATTCCTTAAGCCTGTGAATACAGAACTAGGGTTACATGGGAAGACTTTGACTCATGTCATATGAATGGCTGAGACAGATGCTGAATAGATGTGTTGTTGCAATGGTCCATTTAGTGATTGTCCTACTGATTCTTTGGTAAATATTGCTAAATATTTAAATCTGTGAAATAGTAGTACCCCTGCCCCCCATCGTTAGAAAAAGGTAGAAGCTATATATCCCCTTCCTAACAACTTGACAACAATAAAGTGTGCTACAATAGAAATAAACTTCAGACCCAATTCTTCTAAACATTAAAAAATTTATTAGTAAGGCCAAAAAATGACCCAGTCTATTCTTATGCAGTCCTCACTTGGTCTATTCAGGCACACAGGAAAAAAAAAAAAAGGAAAAAGAGAAAAAGATTACTTAGAGGTTAATGCATCAATAGTTTGAAAGACAATTAAGCCATCTCTCTGATCAGCTCAAGCAAGAGAGGCCTTTAATATGTGAAGACACCAAAGGCAGCTCTAGATACAGACGTTGTGAAGATGATTGGCCACGAGGTTGTTGAGTTGCTGGATTCTATCCCTCACTGATCCAAGGACACTGCAGCTCATGATGCTTTTCTAGTCAGTCTTATATTTTGAACACTACTCATTTCACCAATGAAAAATTATTTCTAACATATCTCATGCTAATTAATGGATCCTCTTGTATAAATTTTGATACTGATATCTGAAGCACTTGTAAATAGCTACTGTGTGCTCTTGGTTCCTGATCCAGTTCCAAAGCAATTTAACTGCCAGTAAGTATAGACTAAAGCTAATTCGGGTGCAAATATATACATTATATTGTTTATACTAATGTCAAATTACTAAATTTGCTTAATTACTAAAGTCACTAAATTTAAAATTACTAAATTTACTAAAGTCAATTGCCACACACATGATATTATAATGTATAAAGATTCAAGGTAGCTGGAAAAAATTCAACCTGAAGCAAAACACTGAATTAGATTCAGTTGTGATCTAGTTGTCAGTTCGTTCATTCATTTATTTATTAATTCATCCCATAAATATCAATTATGTGCCAAGACAAAGGCCAACACATTCATTAGAGTGACTCTTTAGCTGTTTGAATACAATGTGTTGAGGGAACAGTATGACGGTTCCTTAAAAAACTAAAAATAGAACTACCATGTGACCCAGCAATCCCACTACTGGGCATATACCCAGAGAAAACTGTAATTCTAAAAGACACATGCACCCCAATGTTCACTGCAGCACTATTTACAATAGCCAGGATGTGGAAACTACCCATATGTCCATCAACAGAGAAGATGTGGTACATATACACAATGGAATGTTACTCAACCATAAAAAGGAACAAAATTAGGTCATCAGTAGAGACATGGATGGACCTAGAGACTGTCATACAGAGTGAAGTAAGTCCGAAAAACAAAAACAAATATCCTATATTAACGCATATAAGTGTAATCTGAAAAAATTTGTATAGACTATCTTATTTACAAAGCAGAAATAAATAGAGACACAGATGTAGAGAACAAACATATGGATACCAAGGGGGCAGGGTGGGGTGGGAAGAATTGGGAGATTGGGATTGACATATATACACTATCGATACTATGTATAAAATAGATAACTAATGAGAACCTACTGTATAGCACAGGGAACTCTACTCAATGTTCTGTGGTGACCTAAATGGGAAGGAAATCCAAAAAGGAGGGGATAAATGTATATGTATAGCTGATTCAACTTGCTGTACAGTAGAAACTAACACAACATTGTAAAGCAACTATACTCGAATAAAAATTAAAAAAAAAAGAGGGTAGCATCTTAAATTCATGTGTCAGTGTTTTGATAAACACATTTTTATAGAAAAAGTAAAAAGAAAAGCATTTTTTAATTGAAATATAGTTGATTTGCAGTGTTGTGTTAGTTTCAGAGGTACAACACAGTGATTAAGATATATATATATATATTCTTTTTCAGAATATATATATATATATTATTTTTTAGATTCTTTTCCCTTATAAGTTATTACAAAATATTGAGTATACATCCCTGTGCTATACAGTAGGTCCTTGTTGGTCATCTATTTTAGATATAATAGTGTGTATATGCTAATCCCAAACTTCTAATTTATCCCTCCCCTGCTTTTGCCTTTGGTAACCATAAGTTTGTTTTCTATGTCTGTGGGTCTATTTCTGTTTTGTAAAAAAGCTCATTTGTATCTTTTTAAAAAAATTTAAATAGCTACATCTCAAGGGCCCTGGGAAAACTTTCCTGGTCACTAAGCAAAATCAAGCGATAACCACCTATTGGTTGCACTATATAAGTTTGTAGGACATGAACTTGCCATTGGTTATTAGACTTCTAAAAGTAAACATATATGATAAAAAAAATCATAGTGCGGGAAGATCTAATTTGTTGGGTGACATTGTCCCTGGGTTTCTCACATTTCTGAACATCTTTTCAGCAAAGGCATAAACAGTATTTTTGTTCCAGACTCTCATTTCAAGGATATTTGTATAAAAACAACCTCGGAAAAAAGAGAGTATCTCCATCTGGAGCAGATTTATTTACTGGCCAAAGGAATAAAAATGATATCTTTTTCTATGGCAAAGATTGAGCAGGATTTCCAGCAGCCCCTTATATAAAACTGTGGTTTTCCAATCCCAGGGTTTCTTTTCTAGAGCTCAATCTACTGCATAGCCAGACAGCACCTTCACTTCATGTAGTCACTCTTTGGGGACTGGGGCTAAGGAAGCCAGTGGAAAAATATCACTCAGGCTACTGATATTGCTGTGAATAATACACTATCTTTTGTCTCTGACCCACTAATTGTGTGTCTGTTGTGAGTTTCCATGAAAGTGTGGTAGGCTAACTTGTTAATCTGCAAGTCGAGTAAAATCTCAGACCCCTCATAGCTCTTGACGTAGCCCCCATGCCCAATTGTCTTAAATATAGGAAAGAGTAGATACTATTCACATTTGTGTTTCCTAGTGATCACATAGGATTGATGTAAAACTGAAAAGAAAAGTAAAAAATGACTCCCAAGTCCACTGAAAATTCCAACATCCTTTTCGCTGCATCTTGAGGCAGCACAGAATAAAGATCATCATCAGACTGATAATCCAATAACCATGAATTCTAATCCTGATTTTGACACTGGCCATCCAGGTGACTTTAGATAATTCATTTGCCTCTTATGGGCCTAATTTATTCTTATATAAAAAAGATAATTATTACATCTACCTCACAGGGCCTTTGCTAAATTAAATCATAACATATCTGTAAATATTTATATAGAGCTTAACACATACCTCGGTAATTGTTCATTTCCTTTATTCCTAGTGACTTTAAGTGTTTTGGAACTTCCCTTAAAATCCTCTTATTATAACAAGAAAAGTTATACTTTCTTAAATATATACATACATAGTTATGTATTATAAAAACTCTGTTTATCTATTCAGCATCCATTCCTATTTTCTCCTCCTCCTTTCTAACAGAACGCTGTTTTATTCAAAAATTCTACCATCTTTAGTTCCAGAGGTGGATCCCAATTAGCCCAACCAATATACACATCATATTCCACGCTGAGCATTACTGATCTAAGAGCAGACATAGAACCCCATCGAACTGAAGGGAAGAATTCATGTTCTACAGTTGAGGAAAATGTTATAGGTTGAATCATGCCCCTCAAAAGATATGTTGAAGTAGGTTGGATTAATGATGGTTGGTAGAAATGGAGAGGAATGGATGGAATTGAGATACTTAGAAGAAATTTTATTGGAGAGAATTTTGACAAATACACATCTCACAGGACTGTGTGAGGTTTGAAGGCTCTGCTGGCACCCCACCATTCAAAGATTCAATCAACATTATAGGTCAAATCACATGACAGCACCATATCTGTAGGCCAATGAAATGGTTAAATGTTGACAATTTTACTGGATTCCCTTTCTCTTGATAGGCGTGCTTCGTTCACCATCTATGGTGATTCAATTGAAGTGAAACATAAAACGTGTGAACCCAGTCTTTTTTAAAACATTTAACAAGATTTCTCTTGCCACAGAAGTTGAGGCCTCTAGAGCCACAGTGGGTCATCAGAACACCTGGTTCAACACCTTTCTTTTAGGAATTAGCAGACTAAGTTTCAGAAAAATTGAGAGACCTGAAAACTAATAAAATATAATGTGGTGTAACATAAAAAGATACAAAATAAGGCAAAAGAGTGTCCTTTAACAGTAGCTAACACTAAACCCAGGAATGTTAGAGAATGTTTTCACACACACAAAAAAAATTCAAGTAGCATACATTGACTTCTAGGAAAATGGTTTGCAAAACTTAGAATGGTAAGGATAGAGTTAAACGTCTTTCCCAGTCACCAGATGTAGGACACTTAGGAGAATCAGGGTGACTACAGAGCTCAAGTGGATATGGCTGTACCTAGCGGGTGTTTGAGGTTTTGTCAGTTCATTCTTATTTTTTTGACAGAGCATCCTGGCACAGCAGTTTTTTTGCAGAGTACCATTGCTACACATCCATTCAAATAACACTCCCGTCTTCACTGACCCATTTGTCAGACATGCCAAAATGTGGGCTGACCCATGTGACCTTTTCACTGAAAAAAATATATAAAGAGTGTCATTAGGCCTCACACTGACAAGCCTGGAATGACAGTTATTTTTTCTTTTTCTTTTTTCTGTTTGTCATAATAATACCAACTGCACTACACTTGCCATTCTGAAACAGACTTTGTTTTGAGAAGAGGAAGGACACTCAAAGTGGGTATTTCCAAATCTTCAAGCAATCATTATTAAGACCTGATAAGAGAGGAGAAATGGAATTTATTGGGTAGTTGTTTTGCCCTAAATTTGGAACATAAGTAATTTCATACCACATCCATAACCTCCTTTTAGGAATGGAATCTCAAGGTAATTAACACACCCAGTTTCACATGACTTAAAATATTGGCCAAGACTCAACCGAGGTCTGTCAAACTCAGGAAATAGTCACTTTTCCTTCCATCATGTGCCAGAAGGAATCTAGCTAGCATCCTTCCCTGGAGATCAGTTACTTGTCTCCAGGAATTCACTCTTTTTATAGTCCTCTAGACTTAACAACAATGCATGTGCGTGTATGAAGACTTTGGTTAGGTTTCTTGGAAGACATACAAAAAAAAAAAAAGGGAAGAAGACATCATCCACTTAAATAATTAACCAGAAGCTAAAGATTCTGTCCAAACAAAGCATTGCATTTTGGTATCAGGCCAACACTATTCCGAGTAGGCTGCTCGCAATGAAATTGTAAACACAACAAAAAAACAGAATTGACAGGAGTCCTCTGCTAAATGATCCTGTATTGACATTGGAATATCCAGTGTATGAAACATGCAGGAGAAGCAAGGTTGAATCAAAGTGCACTTCTTAATTTGCACCATACCAACTGAACAGTAAAATGTGATTTAATTTACTATATAATTTGCTTGTTCAACAAAGCTGAACGATAACTCAGTGCCACTTTGCTTATAAGTAAGCCTGTAACTGGTGGTGTTCTTTCAACGAATGGCTTTGTTGTTAATGCCAGAGAAAGCTGTTTGAGTGGAAAATACACAAAATTAAGGGTCTTCTGCTGTCGTATTTGCAATGTACTACTTTTGTCCTCATCAAGTTTATTTCAGTGGAGCAGCAGTAATGACTCTTTGTTTTTCTAACTCGATGAAGTCACTAAGTCTTGCTCGGTGGCACACGGCTCGGGAAAAATGCATTCAGCCAAATTTAGAACCATTTGGAACTTACAAGTTGTGAATTTTGAACCAAACTTGAATCTTTTAAAAGCTCATCTGTTCCACAGAGCGTGCCAGCTCGGCTAACAGCTTTGCAGCAGGGGCTGTCCTCTGAAGGCCTAGCCAGGGTCCCTCCAGTCCCTCCTTTTGCTTCCCTTGTTAAGTTGGGGTGCTACATGATGCAAAGAGATGGGTATTTTACAAAGCCCTGAAATCTACACCTCAGCAGGAGATATTTCCCAAAGGTGAAATTAGGGGTCTCTTTTGTGGTTTGCCAAATTTCTAATATTTTGTTCATGTCTCTTGTATCCACTTGTTCTTTTTGTCCACTCATCCCATCCTAGGGTCGACCTGTAATAACCATATTCATCAGAGAGGGCAAAAGCAGTTTAAGTAATTACATGTGAGTCACAAACTCATCCACAGAGCGGGTGAGCATGTGGGTGTTAACAAGCGGGAAAGTGGTGTTGATCAAGTGCTACAAGGAAAGTAGAAGGAGAGGAAGGCAGGAGCCAGTTCGTGGAGGACTCACCACAACCTCCTAATGAGTTTGGACCATGTCCTGAAGACAAGTAGCCATTCTACCTGATGACTCATCCTCGTCTACAAAACACAGACAAACGCCCTTGCCCAGTATTTAAGGCTCTGCATGTGTTTCCAGCCTACCTAGGAAATCGAACCTCTCCTTGTTTCCTTTGGCAAACTTCTTTACTTGTCTACAAATATATCTACAAATATGTGTTTGTCTACAAACACATCACAGCCCCCTGCCTCTGGTGTCTACATATTTGATCATACTGCTGACTTGGAACACCTACCAGCCTCCTTTCATCAGGGATGTGGGTCTTCTCTCTGTTTCTTGCATTTATTCATTAAATAAATACTGTGCATCTAGCTAAATATAGGGCTAGGGCTTGAGAATTCATTTATTCATTTAATATATATTTAGTGAGCTTGCACAAGACAAACTGTCCTAGGTGCTGAAATGACAGTGATGAATAAGAGATGGGGCCACTATAGTCATGATGCAAGCGTGATCTATTTTGGACAAGACAAACAAGCATCTGATCTTGTTTGGTGAGATTCAGGATGGAAGGTGACATGGAAGGTGAGATTCAGGGATAAACAGAGTCCAATAGATAGTAATATGTTGGGAGAGGCACAGGGAGCTATGATAGTGCCTGGGAGAGAAACCTAATTTGTACCTGAGCAGTCAAAGAAGGCATCTTGGAGGAAATATTATCTGAGCTGAAGCGTAAAAGATTAGTAAGAGGTAGCAGAAGAGAAGGAAAGAGTATTCTAAGCTGAGGGAAAACCAAATGCAAAAATAAGGGGCTAGAGAGATGACAAAATAATTAGACAATAGAGCCCGTTCAATACAGCTAGAATGTGAAGTGCAGAGGAGAGTGGAATTGCTATAAAGAAAAGAGGGAAAAGCCAAGTGAAGATGATGCTGGGCAGCAGTGATGCAGCTAAAGTCACGCTACATGCTAAGTTTGAAATGGTCCTCAGCTCACTGTGTGAGCAAAAGTTCACTTTGTTTAGCAAAAGAGGACTACTAAACAAGAGCTCATTTGGGAGGATTGGGGTCAAGCATAGAGAAAGAACTTTGTTCAATTTTTCCCTTGTAGGTTATGAGTGGAAACTCACCAAAGACTGAAAGGCAGATGCTGTAATAATATGGTTTCCTTGTGGTAACAAACACTGGTGACATCCTGTCCCACATGGCTTAGTCCACCTGAGCTCGACTGAGGAGCTTGTCCAGGATGAATTTTCCTCCTGGGGGCAGCTTCTCACCACAAGGACCTACAATTCTATGGCTCCAAGTCTGTAGCTTTTACCCTGAGAGCTTTTTCTGTAACCAAGGAGATTTTCTTTAAAGCGCAAAGAAGCAACCGAGAAGTATGGTAAGGGGTAGGTTGTAACATCCCCAGGGGAATCTATTAATCAATGGAAGGTGACATCAGGGATAAATGTCCTAATGTCATCAAACTTCAGGCTTCAGGTTCCAGGTTCTCAGAGTGCTGCCAGCAAGACTGAGCCCCGTTTTCTCATGGCTGTAACCTACTTGTTAATGTACCCCATGTATCTTTCCTCCCTTCCATCTCTGACTTTCTCATTTTCTCATATTTGATTCCTGGGACCACTTTCCAAATAAACTGGGTACCAAATCCTTGTCTAGGGGTTTGATTTTGAGGAAACCCAAACCACAACACAGCCTTGGATCATGTCACAGAACCTTCCATAGATATGTCTGTAGATGTTCCTGATGCTTTAAACAACTTTTAGAAAAGCCTTCACAGTCCATAAGGATGATAAGATGAGCCATAAGTATTGCCTTGTAAAACTTGTAAAACTTTTCTCTCTGGGGTGTGTGTGTGTGTGTGTGTGTGTGTGTGTGTGTGTGTGTGTGTGTCTAGGGCTGTGTTGTAATTTTTTACTCAAAGTCATGGTCAATAAACATTATTATAAAACTGCAATAGAGGATGAGACTGCAGACATGGGGACCAACTAGAGGCAGTGAAACTCTTCCAGAAAGGAGATATGGAAGAGCTCAACAATGACAGTGACAATGACGATAGAGACAAGACAACAGATTAGAGAGACATTTGGGAAGATGTGGATACTCCTTATCATGATGGCCTGAAGCCCTACTTCCCCCTCCAAAAGAATACGATTGACATGATGAGAATAATAATAATGTAGGGAAAGGCATGCCAATGGCCTAATGAGCCTTCTCATGATGTGCCCAAGAAATCAATTTCCTTGGAATAACTCATGCAAAGCGAAACCTACAAAGAGTGCTAAGCACTAAACATGCAATTACAGTTTTCTGAGTTTAAAATTGTGTTTGGGTATGTGATGCACAATCTCTAAAATATAATTACTGAGGAACATAGTTTAATTTGTATCAGTCACAATTTACGGCTTGTCTATGTTTATAGAAATGATTATGGCTTGAAGCTTCTTGTGCCTTCCTTGATGCATAAAAAATGATTATCAAGCCTTCAGTCGCAGCCGCCTTCCCTGAGAATTGGCAGCAACAGGCCCTTTAATCAGGAACAAGATCCTGCTGAGCCAACGTGTGCAAATATGCAATCTCAGAACAACAGTTAACTTTTTATAATGAGAATGTTGGAAAGAACGTAGGAAAGAGCCACAGCAGAAAGTGCCCACCTAAGAGAATGCCAGTGATCAATGGCTACTGAGCGAGGGATGTTGAGTCCACTCCTGCATTGTTTTGCCGCATCAGAACTCAAGAGAGTTTCTACCACCAACTTATCATTTTAACACCGTCACTGTTTTAAACAGACTATCACAGGATGCCCTGCCAGCCCATTTTTCAAAAGACCTGATATGAAGGGACCTTAAAAGTTTTCAGGTTGAAGAGACAGTTGGTGATTACCCATCAACACTGCCTTTAACTCATTGCATAACCTTAGGCAAGTCATTTAACCGCTCCGGGTAGTTTTCTCATCTCTGTAAATAAGGGGGTTGAATGAAATAACACATAAAAACCCCATCAACTCCCCAAAATGGAGACTCTATATAAAGAGAAGTGTGGTAATTCATTGAAAATCCATTCATTGTGGGTGCACGCACAAACACACACACACACACACACACACATTCCATTTTTTGGCTACTCAATCTCAAATGATATGTGATTTAAGCTATGTGTAAGAAAGAAAAAAAAACTGTAGACAATAGAGCTTGCCTGTCTTTGCATTTAATATATTGCTTAGAAACAGTCTGGTTGTAGAAAATTGTCAAAAACTTCACCAGGATGAAAGCTGGTAGAAAAGAATGTGAATCTTTGAGGCCAGCGTATTACAGAGTGGAGCTGCCTCACCACCCCATAAAAGCAATCTGTCTGGTCAACCAACAGGCTGAACACCCTATTCTTTGTTGGATAGTTAATGTTTTATTTTTCACAAGAGTAATGCGATGGGAGAGAGACAGAAGAGGAATGTAACTACTCTTAAAAGGATGCCCAGCTCTGAATGTTGTTATTATGAGGCGTTTAGCTAGCCCTTCACAGGTGCAAAGTGTTCCCTGATCATCTCATTACTGTTATATGAGCTAAAAGCTGTTGAATTTGTCATCCTATAATCTCAAAGTGGGTTTGAAGACAGCAAACACTTTGTTGCAGAATCATTGTGTAAGAAGCACTTCCCTGTAGGTCCCTGAATAATAATAGCTCTCTTGGGGAGATTTTATTCAGCCTACCTCAGGAGTCTTGAGGGCAGGAGGAGAAGGTTGGGGTGATAGGACAGGACATGCAATTTTAAATAGGTGGATTAGGAGGCTCATTAGAAGGTGACATTTGAACAAAGACTTGGAGGGGAGAGGAATGTAGCCCTGAGGATACCTGGACCAAGTGCCATCCAAGCAGTGGGAAGATCTAAGGCAAAGATGGAAACCTGCCTGGTGAATTTGGGGAACATCAAGGTCAATTAGGCTGGATCAAGTAAGTGAAAAAATAGTAGGAAGATCAGATCAGAAAAGTAATGGGGAAATCAGGTCACATAGACATTGTAAAGGCTTTGGCTTTTACTCTGTGTAAGATGAGTAGCCACTGGAGGGTTTTCAACTGTGAGTGATGGCATCTTTAATAGCATCCCTCTGGCAGTGAAGTGTTGAGAATAACCTGTAGGGGGACAGGCTAAGGCTATGAAATGAAATGAATGAAATGAAATTAATGAAGGCAGGGAGACCAGTTAGGAGGTGATTGTAGTATTTCTGGCAATAGGACATTGTGGCTCAAAATGGGTGGAGAGGAGAACTGGAGTCTAGATGTATATTTTGAAGGCAGCATCAAAAGGATTCCCCAATGGTTTAAATGTGGGATATGAGAGAAAGAATCTAAACAATTCCAGGAAAACTGGCCTGAGCGCCAGAAGGGTAGAATTGCCATCCACTGAGAAAGGGAAGCTGTAAGTCATAGAGAAGAGATCAGGGGTCAGGTGTGGCAATGATAAATATGTACTGACAATTAGACATCCAAGCAGAAATTTCAGGTAGACAGTTGGATGTACAAGTCTAGAGCTGAGGCTGGGCTTAAATCATTCATCACCGTAAGTATCCAGGTGACATTTAAAGCCATCAGACTGGATGAGAGCAAGAGAGTAAGTGTGGAAGAGAAGAACCAAGTTCAAGACTGGAGCCCTGAGCAGGGTCACGAGGGTGGGGAAGAGAGCACACTGGAGACAGAAGTCAAACCAGGAAAGGGCTGTAGGAGACCAAGTGAGGCAAGGTTTTCAAGGAAGAGAGACTGACTATATCAAATGGTGCTGAGAGGTCAAATAGATGTATACTGAGAACTGATCACTGCGTGAATGATAAATATTTCCTGCCATATCAGTAAACAAAGGATGCTGCAGCCATCAAATCATCACATTACAGCTGCCTGATGGTGAGCCCCGAGGTAACTCAGGATGGAGGCAGGATACCCTCATCTAGCAGTGAGCGCCTGCAGCCACCCACCTCCAAAAGTGCACCCTGAGGAGACTCCAGATGAGAAACAAAGGATACTGGCCCCAGATAGCTGAGTTGCAGAGCAACGGAATGATTTCAGTGAGCCCAGCCTCTTGAATCTTCTTGTACATAGAAAAACACTAAATTCCTTAACCTGAGATGTCTGGTTTTCTTTAATGTACAGCAATATTGTGATGTTCCGACTACCTGGTCTCTGTTGCAAAAACCCCTATATATCCTGGCTCTCCCGCTGCCTCTTCGGAGCACTCTCTCAGAGCTATCTGAGATGCTGTGTCCTGGGCTTAAGTCCTCAGTTTTGTTTGCCAAATAAAACATAACTCCCAACTTTTAAGTCGTGCATTCTTTTTTAGTCAACAACTCAGTCAGTTTTAGCACTGAGCACATCAGGAGGATGGAGGGATGAGGCAAAGGCTGCAAAAGAGAGAAAGAGGTGAGGAATCAGGCTCAGGAAGTAAAAACAATTTTTTCAAGTAATTTTACTGCAAAGGGAAAAGGTCTGGTATCTATTAGAGAGAATACGATCAAGAGAATGTTTTGTTTGGGTTTGGTTTTTGCTTTTTTTTTTTTTTTTTTTTTTTTGCTGTACGCGGGCCTCTCACTGTTGTGGCCTCTCCCGTTGCGGAGCACAGGCTCTGGACGCGCAGACTCAGCGGCCATGGCTCACGGGCCCAGCCGCTCCGCGGCATGTGGGATCTTCCCAGACCGGGGTACGAACCCGTGTACCCTGCATCGGCAGTAGGATTCTCAACCACTGCGCCACCAGGGAAGCCCCTGCTTTGTTTTTAAGATGAGATACATAGCAGAAGGTTTCTATGCTGATGGGAATGATGCGGATAGAGACCATTTATGTATGCCGAAGGGAGAAGGGAGACTGGCTGCAGCAATGCTCTTGACTTGGTGATGGGACATTGTGCACATGTGGAAGGACTGGTCATTGATAACATCGATGGTAATACCCAGGAAGTCAGGATATCTGGATATCCTGAGGATTGACCTTGAATTCCTCTCTCTTCTCTTATGCCTGCTTTGCTTGTGCCTTAACCATGTGTTTAAATTGATAGAAATATCCAGCCAGACTTTAAGGCTTTTTTAATTAATTCAAAAGGTAATTGGACACTCTAGGCTCCAAGAAAGTAGCTTGTGGGTTGTACCTTGCAGAATCAGTGGAAGAGCAGTAGCAGAGAGTGTGAAGCAGAGAGAAGTATGACTAGGTAATATGATAAAGAATATCAGCCAGTGTTCCCACATCCACATACCTGGCAACATCAAGGTCAATAAACTTTTCTAGATTCATGAACACTGGATATCTTTCCATTTGTTTGTGTGTTTTTTTTTTCCTTGATTGGCCTTGGGGCATTATGCTAAGTGACATAAGTCAGAGAAAGACAAATACTGGAAGGTATCACTTACATGTACAATCTAAAAAAGCCCAATTCATAGAAGCAGATAATACATAGATGGTAGTCACCAGGGCCTGGGGGATGGGGAAGTGGGGGAGATGTCCTTAAAGGTTACAGATTTGCAACCTAGAAGATGAATAAGGTCTGAAGATCTAACTATATAATTACAACATAGTGATTACAGTTAATGATACTGTATTATAAACTTCAGAGTATCTAAGAGAATAGACCTTAATTGATCTGACCACAGAAAAGAAATGATAATAATGTGACTTGATAGAGGTGTTAGCTGACACCATGGTGGTAATTCTATTAATATACATATATTAATATGTGTCAAATTGATATATATTATATATCAAATTAATATATATAATATATCAAATGATACAAAAATATATATCAATTGATATATAAATATACCTACAGTATTATGTCAATTATATCTTAGTAAAAGTAAACAAACAAATAAATACATAAGTATAACTAAATAAATTTCTCTAGAATCGTGCACCTAGGACATTTATTTTAAAAGAGTATTTTTTATTTCAGAAATTCAAAATAATAGAATTTTATTTAGACTTGCATATAAGAAGTACTATATATTTTTTAGTGCAGAGAAACTCTGAAAGCCTTCATTTTCCCCTGCCCCAAGGCTGCATGTTCCATTGCCAGGGCAGCAGCCTAAAAACAGCACAGAAAAAGCCACATTTTTGTAGCTAGGGGCAGAAGTAACCAGTGGTGCAAATTTGAGTCTTATTAGAGGAGACAAGCTGTAAATGATATCAGAGGAAGCAGAGCTCATGTCAATCACCAGTGCACGACTGTGGTGGTGGAGCCTGGGGCATCAGGAGCAGGTGAGAAACAGTCAGAAAAATTATGACCTTCTCAGTCTCCTTCAGTAACCATCTGCTAATTTAGGGTAAAATTCTAAACCCTCCTCTGACATACAAGATTCATCCCCCTCTTTCTTCTCAGGCTCCTCCCATCACAGTATCCTTGAAATCTACAATCAACCTGTGGATTGTATTTTTTAACCTCAAGCTCTAGCACTCTCTCTACCTGGCCTGTCCATCACAATCTGCTTTACTGGGCTAACTTCCTTACCTACAGGTCTCAGCCTGATAATGACTTCTGGCCAGAAGTCTTCCTTGACACCACAGCAATCTTGAAACAGTAAACATTTATATAGGGCTTATTCTATGCGAGTTATTCTCCTAAGAACTCTACAGAAATTAACACATTGAATCCTCAAAAACAGCCACATTGTTATTATTGTTATCAACATCATTATTATCCCCATTTCATAGGCAAGAAAAATTAGACACAGAGAAGCCAAGTAATTTTCCCAAAGTCACATAGCCTATGGATGTCATAGCCAGCATTATCAGAGTCATACCCAGCCAGCCTAGCTCCAGAGACTCGCTCTTAAACACTACTCTAGACTGTCTCTCATGAAAGGATGTTTAAGTTACAGTTTTCAGATTTTTTTACATTTTAGTGTTTTCACCTTAATACAGCATTGCCATTGGTCTTGAGTTTAGTTATAAACAATTAAATGTTACCCCCTAAAAGTGGGCATGTGTGGTCCATTTGCTAGAGTCAATCTCAAATGGCCTGCCGTGCTACCTTAGGTCAGGTAAAAACGTAAAATGTGTTTGGTTGAAAAATTAATAGTAATGATAGAAATGTGTGGTGATTGCTTTATCTTCCTATTATCCAAAACTACTAACAAATCCACAAATACTGGTTGTTACCATTTGCAATGGCTAAATGGAAGTATATATGTCTTCATATATACGTTGGTTACATTTATTCTCCTTTAAGATATATAATTCTACTCATTAATTAATTCGTTCATGAGGAGTCCAGATCCCAGGTAAGAACTTGTGATTTTAAGGACCCTGTGGACTGGGCTAGCTGGGAGGAAACCCTGTCATTTTCAACAACGTGGATGAACCTAGAGGATATTATGCTAAGTGAAATAAGCCATACACCAAAAAATAAATAATGCACAATCTCACTTATATGTGGAATCTAAAAATGTTGAACTCATAGAAGCAGAGAGTAGAATAGTGGTTACAAGAGGAAATGTTAGTCAAAGGGTACAAAGTTCCAGATATTCAGGGTGAACTGGTTTGGAGATCTAATACACAGTACAGTGATTATAGCTAATAATGCTGTATTATATACTTGAAATTTACCAAGAAAGTGAATTTTAATTGACCTCACCCCAAAAAAATAAAAACTCTATGAGGGATTAATTAGCTTGATTGTGGTATCATTTCACAATATATATGTATATCAAAACATCACATTGTACACCTTAAATATATTCAATTTTTTTTCTCAATTATACCTCAATAAAGCTGGAAAAAAATTAAGGCACTACAATTATAAGAAATTAATGCAATTATAAAGGCTTTACCTGGCAGGCCAAGCTGGCCTCCCCACACCAGACGTGGGGCACAACCAGTGCAAGGTGAAAGTTGCAGCCAAAGATTCAAGTCCCTCTGGCTAGTCTTACTCTTTGCATATTCTCATTCCTAGCCCAGATGCCTTCATTCATAAGTCTCTTTAGCTGAAGCCTTAAGCCAAGTTTCCTTTCAAGCACTTCTGTCAAGGCCTCCTTCAGGGAGAAGGAGGGGGGAAGCTTGAAGACACTTTTCCCCACTCTGCCTCAGTACTCAGTGCTTTTCCACTCTTAGCCCTCCCCTTTTTACCTCCCTCCGACCCCCTGGTCCATAAGCTGTAGGAGCCTTTTGTTTGGGGCTTCGTCTGCAGTGAGACACCCCCCCATCTATGCTGATCCACCTGACCTGTACTGGTGTGCTGTCTTATGAGGGGCGGAAAGAGGATAGGGGGAGTCAACATCGACTCTGATTTGGATGCTTGCTCTCATCGCAGCCAGTAATTCAAAGCTTGCTTGTTACTTCCATTGTGGCTTGTTGCTTTAATCAGCCACTCTGACAACGGATAGCTAAGTTCCTAAAAATTTATTTAATAAACATCACTGAAGTCATACTAAGAAGTATTATGAATGCAGACAAATCTACACAATCAGCACACTCTCGGTTCACACAAAGTCCACAGTCTAGGACAGTATCTCTCAAACTCAACATCAGTAACATTTGGACCAAATGATTCTTTGTTGAAGGAGTAGGGAGGAGGCTTTTGCAGGAGTTTTACGTTAACAGCATCTCTGTTCACTGGGGAACAACGGGTCTAGAAGATCATGCCAAGCTTGAGTCTAAGTTATATATATATATATATATATACTCACACATATGTTGGCGCAAGTTTGTGAGCCCAATGCACAGTGAGGCCAAACACACCAAAACGTCAGAGTTTGGAGCAGAGAAAGGTTTATTTCAGGGCCATTCAAGGAGGCAGTGGCTTATACCCTAAAAAGACCCAAGCTCCCCGAAGGGTTCTGGCAAAGCATTTTTAAAAGCCAGGTGAGGGAGGAGGGCCGCAGGGTATGTGACCAGCTCGTGCACAATTGGCTGATGGTGAGATAACAGGATGGTGTCACAGGGCTTAACATTATCAGTCCTTAGGCTCCAGGAGGGCTGGGGCTATGTGCTCATGGTCATCAAGTGGTTAACATCTTCCATTTTTTGGGGGGTGGGGAGGGGGCGGTCCACAGCTGTAAAACTACTCAGGAAATGTGCATCCAATACTGTTATCTAGGTCCTTCAGAGAGGAGCTACAGCAGAGCATGTGGGGGAAGCCCTGTCCCAGAAAGGCCCCATAGGGTCCTGCTCGGTTACGTATAGATAGATAGATAGATAGATAGATAGATAGATAGATAGATAGATAGATAGATACTAACTTTATATCATCCCTATGCAGCAAGTACCATTTATTATCCACTTTTCATATGAGAAAAATGGAGCATGGATTTGTTAAATAAATCACCCAAAGTCACAGCTAGGATTTTAATCCACGCAATTTGTCTCAGTTTCAAAGCCCTCACTCTAAACTATTGTGCTGCAAGTTAGAAGAGAAGGTTCTGGGAACACAGATAAAACAAGACTACCTCTGTCAGGAGATCAGGGAAGCTTTCACAGAAGAAGCACCATGTGATCTGAGATTACACCTTTACAAGCCAAGAAGGCTCTGCACACACTCAACATCTGGAACCAACAAAAACACCCACCACGGCTCAGCTGCACACCCATTCTTGACCTGAATGCATCTTGCTCACTTATCTTTGCCTTCACTGATTAAGTTCCACTTTTCCTACTGAGATCTTTCTGAGATTTCTTTTTTTTTTAAATTTTTATTGGAGTATAGTTGCTTTACAATGTTGTGTTAGTTTCTACTGTACAGCAAAGTAAATCAGCTATACGTATACACATATCCCCTCTTTTTTGGATTTCCTTCCCATTTAGGTCACCACAGAGCACTGAGTTGAGTTTCCTGAGCTATACAGTAGGTTCTCATTAGTTATCTATTTTATACATAGTATCAATAGTGTATATATGTCACTCCCCATCTCCCAATTCATCCCACCCCCTTCCCCCTTGGTATCCATACATTTGTTCTCTACATCTCTGTCTCCATTTCTGCTTTGCAAATAAGATCACCTATACTGTTTTTTTTTAAGATTCCACATATATGCGTTAATATGTGATATTTGTTTTTCTCTTTCTGACTTACTTCACTCTGTATGACAGTCTCTATGTCCATCCACATCTCTACAAATGACTCAATTTCATTCCTTTATGTGGCTGAGTAATATTCCATTGTATATATGTACCACATCTTCTGTATCCATTCCTCTGTTGATGGACATTTAGGTTGCTTCCATGTCCTGGCTATTGTAAATAGTGCTGCAATGAGCACTGGGGTGCATGTGTCTTTTTGAATTATGAGATTTCTTAATAGAAAACTCATGACACATCTTGCTTGAATCATTCCTTTGATAAAGACCCAGTTCAACCTTCTGGCATCTTCACCATTTTTTTGTACCTCTTGTATAACTTTGTCATCTGTCATCAAAATCCTTTGGGTCAGGCACCATGTGTGGTTTGACAGAAAAAACATTTGCAGTGAAAATGAATGTCATGTGTCTGAATCTCAGTTCAGCCACTTGTTATCTGTGGGTCTTAATACCCAGGCTTCTTGATCTCCAGTTCCCTACCTATAAACAATTCAACTTACTAAATAAGACTAAATACTTAAGGTGAATTATCCATTGTACAGCACACAGTAAGTCTTTAATAAATGTCATTTCCTTTCTCCTCAACACTTTCCTTCCATATAGTACCTTGCACATTACTCAGAAAAGTGCTGCAAATGTCTCAGGAAGTGATGAAGGATTTGCTCAGACATTATCAGAATGATGCAGATGAGCTCACTGTTACAGAAAATAAACTTCTTGGCAAAATAAACTTCTTGATAAGTGAAAACAGAGGGAGAAACAAAATATGTGCAATCAGCTTTTCAGGTCCTCACTGGAAACCATCACCCAGACACCCGCACTTCCAACTGCAGAGTTCTCCCACCTCTGCTAAGATGCTCAAGGCATGCCCTGAGGTGTGTAACAAGAGGGAAGAGAAAAACTGGAGGCTCAAAAATATAAGAAACTTAGTTAATTTGAAGGGGGAAACAGACATTTCCTGCACTCCTAAAAATCAGTGTGACCCATCAGCAAAAGGAGCCTTAATGGGACTTCCCTGGTGGCACAGTGGTTGAGAGTTCGCCTGCCGATGCAGGGTTCGTGCCCCGGTCCGGGAAGATCCCACATGCTGCGGAGCGGCTAGGCCCATGAGCCATGGCCGCTAAGCCTGCACGTCCGGAGCCTGTGCTCCGCAACGGGAGAGGCCACAACAGTGAGAGGCCCGCGTACCGCAACAACAACAACAACAACAAAAAAAAAAAAAGGAGCCTTAATGGCCAATCTAACTCTCTGTGGGCATGGATGTTACTGTTGGCACTGACTTCTTTTCTTATTATTAGTTACATGTTCTAAACGTTTAAGAGTGTTTTGAAGACAGATCTATGTTGAGTCTTACTAGCTCTTTTACCTTATGTAGATTAATTAACTCCCAGCCTCATCTGTTTCCTCATCTGTAAAACTTAAGAAAGTGTAGCAATGCCATCAATTCTCCCCTCAACACTTCTGTTCAGCCTTTGCCTTTAAAGAAAACCTATAGAGACCATCATTGCAACTGCTGTCTGGATCTTTTTTCTGAGCTAGCAGCTCGTGAGCTCAAGGGCAGAGCAAGCCCTGAGAGCAGCAGAGAGAATGCCCCCAGGAGCCTCCTTACCCAACAACGACTGGAGAGTTGGTGGGTAACCATCATTCATACTCACCCTTTGGTTGAGATAACTGTATCAATGTACCCTGCATTCCAGAATTCACAAACTGCATTCTCTAGCTGCCCACAGGATTAACTTGCTTGAAAGCATACCATTTATTTACTGCCTTCTTTTCCTTGTCTTACTCCCTCTCTCCCCTACTTGTATTTCCTGGGATCACCTTTTAAATAAACTGCTTGTCTTTTCAGGGTCAGCTTCTAGGGGAACTCCAAACACCACAGAGAATAATGGTGTGTAACACCTGAGTGATTGTATATTCAATTCTTGGCACACTCCCTAGCCCATTATATCAGTCAGAGTTCAAACAATCAGAAGCAATAGGAGAAATATATACTAGGAGATGATTTATGGCAAGGAATTGGCTTATGGGAGTGTGAGTGTTGGCTAAGCAAGTCCAAAATCTGTAGGACAGGTGACCAGGCAGGCTGGAACTCTCAGGCAGGAGCTGGAGACACCCTACAAGTAGAATTTCTTCTTCAGGGAAGCCTCAGCTCTGCTCTTAAGACCTATCAACTGATTTAGTGAGACCCATCCAGATTACTTAGGGGAAATCTCTCTTATTTAAAGTCAACTGATTATGTACTTCAATAACGTCTACAAACTACATTCACAGCAACATCTAGATTAGCATTCAACTGAATAAGTGGTGGCTGATGGCTAGACAAGTTGACACATTTAAAAGACAATCTCACACCCATGGTAAGTGCTAATGACAGAATATTAGTTATTAATTTACATCTGATAATAAAGATAACCATGGTTCATTGTAAAACATTTGAAAACAGAAAAAGATATGAAGAACAAAATAATACTCATTCATAAGTCCTCTCTGAAAAGCTCACCACTAGCCATACATTCCACACGCACAAATAATGCCTCTGCTTTTACTCCATTAAATTACATGTATCCTTCACTTCACAGTAACAATGAGCATGTGTTAGCTCATGTAATATTTAAAGACTTTATTTTAATAGCTGCAAAGTATTTTATCATCTATAAGTATCATATTTTATTAACTGCATGCCTTTTTGTTGGACATTTGGGTTCCTTCCACTTTTTAATTTTTTCATGAATCTCCTTGTATGTAAATCTTTGCCTGTGTATTAGGCCTGCATAGTAATTATTTTAGGATAAGTTCCTAACTATTTAGTAATGAATCTGGCAGGTTCTTATAATTGGTTCTGAAAAGAAACAGGCCCTGACACTCTAAGTCATCCATCATATGTAGTGAACGAAACTCTCTCCAACACACCGAGAATGGTACTAGGAGTATCTTTGGGAGAAATTGGGAAAGTGAATGTCCAGTTGAGAAAAGTTGGCAGAAGATTTGCAAAATTAACCCAATTCTTTTAAAATCTTGTTGATGTAAGTTTCCAGCTTATACCCTTTCTTTCCAGAATTTTTTAAACATACTTTTTACACACAATTTGTATTATTTTAAAATCTAGATAATAAGAGAAGGGTACAGATCAGTGGTTGCTGCATATTAAGGACAGGTGACGGTGTGACTATAAAAGTGTAACAAAGGAGTTTTCCAGGTGATAGGACTGTTTTGAATTCTGATTTTCTGGTGATTAAAAAAATCTATGTATGTGTTAAAATCCAGGGAAGTGTACACCAAAATAAGTCCATTTTATTGTATGACAATTTTAAAAAGGAGGAAACATGGAAAAAGTGGAATGATAGATAAGAAGAGAATGGGGTCATGGAGGGGATTTTGCAGAAAGATCAAGGCACATGTTCTTCAGTTGGTTTAATGTCATAATTTGGAGCACTGTGCATTTCAGATCTTCAATCTGAATCCTTAGCTTTAAGGGCAATGGTAGTTTCTACCATCATTTATACCCAAATAAAAATTATGATTGCACTTTATAAAAGATTTCTGGTAAATGAACAAAGTGTACCAATAAAGAGATTGATCTTTTCTACTTTGATTATTTTCAAGTGAAGATTTATTTATATTTCCCATGCTCATTTACTGAACTTTTTCTGCATTTATACTTAGATGAAATCTTTTAGCTAAATGTTAAATCATACAAAGATAGAGTCATCAATAATTGCATAAGGAATTTCAGCATTATGTTAAAAATCTGGAAACTCAGTAGAAATTTTAATGTTACTTAATGCAAAGTGTGATCTCTACATTTTACAGTATTTCCTTTTATAAGTATTGTCGGCAGAGGTGGAAAGTCAAAGGGGTCTTGGTTTGGAACCAGGAGATATAATTCCTACATTGGTCCCAACCATCCTCTTGGGGAGACCCCAGGTGAGGCTGCTACACAATGACTGAGCCAATGCTGATGGTCTCCAGTAACCTTCAGAATGCTGCATTCACATGTTATAAAGTGGTCCTCATCTGTTATCAGATGGTAGCTGCTAGCCAGTGGGTCTGTGTTCCTGTTCACGTGGACACTTACCTCTCCATCCAAAGAATCCTTAACATTTTTTCCAACCTTTGAGGCTTTTGAAATCTGTAAGATTATAAAACTGACGCTTATGGCTTTTAAGATTTACAATAAGTAGATAATGGGGCTCTCTTCAAGCCACTCCATTTTAAATGCATGTCCCTGGTCTTTGCTCCCCTCTCCTCCTGCCACTAATTTCAGAAATTTTTACTTTACACCCTTCTCTGTCTATGTGGTGATTTGTTTTGGTGGGAAGAGAAGAAAGATGAGCACAAGAGCAAGATTCCAAGTTAGCTTCAAGGTAATCTTTTAAGAGGTAAAAAGGCCCTTATATCACTTATCTCTGTCCCTGTCTATCTCCACCTAGGTCCAACCTCCCACCATCTTGCAGCAATCACTTTACAGGTTTCTCTCACCCACTCCGGCCACATGGATATGATTTCTCCAGGAGGGGTGTTCATCCCTGGTGTGAGTCCTATAGGCAAAGGCAAGTGCAAGACAGAAAATTGGCTCTTGAAGACCAGTCTCTATTAGGTCTGACCTAGATTTGGGGACCCCATGGAATATTAAGTGTGTTCCAGCTGGCAGTCTTAAGGACATCCCTGCCACAAAAGAGGCCAGCAAGACAGTAGCCTAAGACCCCAATCAGAAGCTAAGTAGGTGTTTGTTATATACTCAATTTTCTGACAATGATACTTTGTTCACTCCTCTTTGATGCTCTCTGAAGCCATAATCAAGGTCCACTAGAGACTTACAAGCCCACCAATAACAACCCCTCTCTCCCTCCTGAATTTGGAAGCAAGTGAAGAAAGACACAAGAATCAGACAGATGAAGGTCCAAATAATCAGATGCATTGCTTTTCTAAAATAAAATTAATATATATATATATAGTATACTTTTTAACTGAAGTATAGTTGATTTAAAATGTTGTGCTAATTTCTGCTGCACAGCTTCGTAAGCCAGGGTTGGAGGACATAGACTCACCTGCAGCCAGGTGAGCTTGCTAATGCTTCTCCCTGAATTAGATAGACACACACAGCCACCAGCACAGATGGGCCAATCCAGGCCTCACTTGTAGGGCATGACAGGGAGCAAACCAGAATGCATGTGGAGAGTGTGTTGGGCAAGGATGCTCAGCTCCTTCTACCAAACTCACCAGTCAGAGAGGCAGCCCCTCCTCCCATGGAGAGGAAGGAATGAAGGAAGGAAAAGTAGCCAGGCATGCTATTTGAGCTGAAGTTCCCCATGGCTACCACTATGTGAAGGAAATTAATGTGTATCTTCCTCTTGCTGAACCAACCAGCTGAGTCTAGGTTTTTTATGCAAGACACGAACACAAGATAACACTTGAACTAAAAGGAGATTACCTCCGTATGGGCAACTTGGTGGTGCCAAGGGAGATGGCATGGAGAATGTAAGAATATTGAGAATTAAATTGTCATTCTTGGAGATTCAGGGTTTTACATCGTGGCATCATGGTGATTGTGTTAGTGTCTTCGCAGAAGAAAACTAGAAATCAACACTCTATCCACCACATCCCCAAGGAAGAGGCTTTTGGTCACTGCTGTTTATTTTAATTTAATTTTTTAGTTTATATTGGAGTATAGTTGATTTACAATGTTGTGTTTCAGGTGTATAGCAAAATGATTCAGTTATGCGTATACATATATCCATTATTTTTCAGATTCTTTTCGCATATAGGTTATTATAGAATATTGAGAAGAGTTCCCTGTGCAATACAGTCAGTCCTTGTTGACTGGTCACTGATGTTTGATAAGCCTCTTGGAGTGTGGGGTAGCATGGCAAGAACCCAGGACCCCCATACGATGCCTGCCACCAGCGGGTTCTATGTTAATAAGGATGGTGGTGTCTCCCTTAGAGCAGTTCCGGGCACACTTTTCCACTGAAGCATAGATAGGAACCAGCTGGTGGGTGAGAAATGAAGGTGTCAGAAGCTTGAGAATTTAGCCTTAAAAAGTCTGCAACGAGGATGGCATTCCTTTGAAGCCCCTTATTTGTTCTGTCTTAAAAATTCATGAGATTTTAAGTCTCCCCTACAATACTTCCATTTTTACCTTGATATAAAAATGAGGTTTAAATTTCCCACAATTAAGTAAAATTTATGCTTTCTGGGAAGATGTGGTATGCTTTGCCCTTGAACCTGCATTTCCCAGGCAGGTTTCTGAGTAACCACCACCTGAATTTCCCAGGCAGGTTTCTGAGTAACCACCACCCCCTAATTCCATTGTACCCAAGCCCAGTTTTAACAAGCACTGTTCATATGCAATATTCTTTCATCTACCCATCCAAAAAATATTAACTAAGCATCATAATTATTTGAAAGACCTTCTAAGTCATTAAACATTGTCCAAGTCTCAAGGAGTTATGACTTCTAGTAGAGGAGTTTACTCAATTTTCATTTATAATTTCATTTATAACAGGACATTGAATGTCAAGTGCCTTTTCCAGTGAAAAGTAGTTAGTAGACATTTAAAAAATATTTGATATCATTACAATTGTTTTTATTATTATCCTAAGAGTATATTGGAAAGAAAGGCAAAAAATATTGGCTTTTTGCTAGGAAAGGAAGAGGAAATTTAAAAGCTTTGCTCAAAAATCAAACCAAAACCAAAACAAAACAAAAAATACGTTTTCTAGTTCTCTGTTGTTCTGACCTTCATTAGGTTGAAGACATCGTTTTAGTTAAAAACAAAAAAAGACAAAAAAGTCTTTGTCCTGTCTAAAAATATAAAATAAAATATACCAAGCTACAGGTAGCTTGGTATATGGTGATTCACGGACTTACTCAGTTACTTTTTCATATATTAAATATCTTTTGTAGATTTTTTGATGATGGCCATTCTGACCAATGTGAGGTGATACCTCACTGTAGTTTTGATTTGCATTTCTCTAATAATTAGTGATGTTGAGCATCTTTTCATTTGTTGGCCATCCCTATGTCTTCTTTGGAGAAATGTCTACTTAGATCTTCTCCCCTTTTTTTTTTCATTGGGTTGTTTGTTTTTTTGATATTGAGCTGCATGAGTTGTTTGTATATTTTGAAGATTAATCCCTTATCAGTTGCTTCTTTTGCAAATATTTTCTCCCATTCTGAGGGCTGTCTTTTCATCTTGTTTAAGACTTCCTTTGCTATGCAAAAGCTTTTAAGTTTCATTAGGTCCCATTTGTTTATTTTTGTTTTTATTTTCATTACTCTAGGGTCCAAAAAGATCTTGCTGCAATCTACAAACAATAAATGCTGGAGAGGGGGTGGAGAAAAGGGAACCCTCTTTCACTCTTGGTGGGAATGTAAATTGATACAGCCACTATGGAAAACAGTATGGAGGTTCCTTATAAAATTAAAAATAGAACTACCATATGGCCCAGCAATCCCACTCCAGGGCATATACCTGGAGAAAACCATAATTCAAAAAGATACATGCACCCCAATGTTCATTGCAGCACTAATTACTATAGCCAGGACACGGAAGCAACCTAAATTTCCATCAACAGAGGAATGGATAAAGCAGATGTGGTACATGTATACAGTGGAATATTACTCAGCCATAAAAAGGAATGAAATTGTGCCATTTGCAGAGATGTGGATAGACCTAGAGACTGTCATACAGAGTGAAGTAAGTCAGAAAGAGAAAAACAAACATATAATATCACTTATACATGGAATATAGAAAAATGATACAGATGAACTTATTTGTAAAGCAGAAATAGAAACACAGATGTAGAGAACAAATGTAGGGATACCAAGCGGGGGAGAGGAGAGTTGGATGAATTGGGAAATTGGGATAGACATATATATACTACAATGTATAAAATAGATAACTAATAAGAACCTACTGTATAGCACAGGGAACTCTACTCAGTGCTCTGTGGTGACCTAAATGGGAAGGAAATCCAAAAATGAGGGGATATATATGTATGTATAGCTGATTCACTTTGCTGTACAGTAGAAACTAACACAACATTGTAAAGCAACTATTCTCAATAAAAATTAATTAGGAACTTCCTTGGTGGTCCAGTGGGTAAGACTCTGTGCTCCCAATGCAGGGGGCCTGTGTTCAGTCCCTGGTCTGGGAACTAGATTCTGCTTGCATGCCGCAGCTAAGAGTCCGCATGCCACAACTAAAAGATCCCGCATGCCACAACGAAGATCCCACAAGCCACAACTAAGACCTGGCACAGCCTAAATAAATAAATAAACAAACAAATAAAAATAAATCTTAATAAATAAATAAATATTAAAAAATAAATAAATATCCTTACCCCAGCAAGAGTGTAAGTCCCTTAAAGCAGCAATTGTTCTAGACCAGCACCATCCAATAGAAATATAATGCAAATTATATTTAAATTTAATTAAATTTAACTAGTAGACACATAAAAAAAGTGAAAAGGAACAGGTGAATTTTAAAAATCTAATAGACTCAAAATATCACCATTTCAATGTATAATCAATTTAAAGTTATAAATAAAATATTTTATATTTGTACCATTGTCAAAATCCAATGGTTTTGTATACAGCACATCTCAGTCTGAACTAGCTACACTTCAAGTGCTCAGTAGCCACTGTGGCTAGCGCCTACCACCTTAGGACAGCGCAGGTATAGACTCTAGAGCTTTAGTTGAAACTCCAAGAATACCTTCCATGAGGAACTCATCAACATACGTGTCTGAGTGAGTTTATTTTCATCATGGGCATTGATAATAACAAACTTACTCAATGGAATTCTTTCTAAATGTATTGATCACTTCTTAAAACAGCATAAATTAAGCATAATATAAATCTTGGAGGAAAGCAGTGGTTATGAACGTTAAAAGGAGTAGGTCTCTTCAGACCTACCTAAATAGGTCTAAAGACCTAAATAGGCCTATTGAGACCTAAGTAGATCGTTTGTATTTACCCTGAACGGCTCTGTATTCCTAGGATTTTTGGTTCATATCTTTGGTGCTTCGACTCCTTATTTTCAGTCTTCTCCATCAATATCAGGCTCTTGTGTGTCCTTAACCTACTGTCATAATGCCACACTGCTCACTCTTAACACAGATCTTCCCATCTCCCACACTCATAAACTTACACCCTAGAGGAAATGTTACTGTATATGTGAAATGTGCACATCAAAGTAATATATTCTTGGGGTGAGAGACTGGAATATTCTCCCATGAATAAAAATGCTTTTATTAACCTCTTGTCCTCTCAACTAACCTCAAGATACTGGCAGCTAGAAGACACATAAGGTTTTTTCAAGTGAAGAATTACTGTATTAATGTATTCTATTGTTTGATTATTTGGGTGCAACATATTTAAAAATACAAAGATTGTGGTCTGAAAATCCATGCAAAATACCTATACTACAAAAAAGTCATTTGACTCATAGAGATTTAATGATTTCTCAAAGTATTACTCAAGTGATACTCAAGATACTCAAAGTATCTCAAAGTTACTTTTGAATAAAAAAGAAGACCTGGGGATATTTAGAAAGTATGTTTTACAAATAAAATACCCATGGAGGTATTTAGTCCTCCTCTAATGATATGTTGATAGTTTCAACATATCATTTGTGCAATCACATTACTAACACTGTCATGGCCAAGAAAATTCCAAGGAATACAGTACTTATGAATTGTACATCACTCTTGTGACCTAACCTTGAGTGACTTTCTTTATTCTCATTTATCAATTAAAAATTCCATTTCTCAGACTGAAATGCTGTGGCCTGGATGTATGTTTGTGTCCCCTTGGTTACTTGATCTGTAAAATGGAATAACAGTGTCTTCTTTACACAGAAGCTGGGAAGCTTACATAACCTAATGGCCTGAGAGCATTAGAAACTGCAAACATTATATCACAGGTCAGCAAACTACAACCCACAGGGCAAATCTGAGCAGCCACCTGTTTTCATAAAGAAAAGGTATTGGAACACAGCCAAACCCATTCATTTACATTTTACCTATGGCTGCTTTAGTACCATCAGGACAGAATTAAGTAGCTGTAACAGAGACGTGTTGTCTAAAATATTTTCCATCTGGCCCTTTGTAGAAAAAGATTGCCAGTCCCTCCTTTATATAAAGGTGAGGTAATTATGAATATTGTTCTCTTGACCACTTGTGGAGAGACACCATGATATAGTGGCCCAAGTTTAGGTTTTGAAGCCAATAGTCTTAGGTCACAGTGCCCTCTCTACCACTTTGGGAGATAGATGACTTCAGATATGCCCTTTGACCTTTCTGAACCTGTTTCTAAATGAGGATAAGAGCACTCATCAACTGATTTAACATGTGGATGAAGTAAGGCTACATTTTTAAGGTGTCTGATACCTAATAGCAACTTCTAAGCAATTGTTAATATCTGTCCTCTTTGGGTTCAAGGGCCACTGTTAGCATTTCTTTTTTTATTTCCCATCTTGCTTCACTCCTACAAGTGCTTCATACTGATCACGATATAGATCGTTAGCTTGTGTCTGTTGATTTTGCAATTGATTCTCCTAATAGTAAGTGACCAAGCCACTTATGTTTGGCTAGCACTGGATTAATGGTAAACTGGCATCTTTGCAGCAGAACTTGTCAGAGCCTTTAGCACCCTAAGGCACACTGTGAATATCTAATAATGGGACAGAGAATACTCTGTCTCTAACCTAGTTAACTTTGGAATAGTTTTCAATGAAGACCTGGCAGCATCTCAAGGATCTAGTATTCCTGTTCCACAGAACAAGTGCTGGAAATGCTAGTCTAGTGCAGATGCTTTCATTTACTGAATTCTTGAGAGGGCAAGTGTTATCCACATGCTCATGAGTAAAAGACATAAAGCTAGAACCTAGATCTCTCCACTTCCAGTTTGGCTTTATAATTAATCTACTGTTGATGCATTCAGGCAGTAATGTAGTTAAAACCCAGCTCTAGAGTTGGAATTACTGAGTTTAAATCCCAGGTCCACAATTTACTACTTGCATAAATTTGAGCAAAACAAGGGATGTCTCTGTGTTTCTACACCTGTAAAGTCAGAATGCTGCACCGCCTACCCTGGGCTTGGTGTTAGAAGCAAATATATCGGTGTGTGCATGTAATCCAGGGCCTAGCATATAGTATATGCTTGATTGACATTACCTGCATTTATCCTCTGACTTAAATTATTAAAAACCATTTATTTATTATCCAGTATTTATAGGTATGAATCATACAAAACTAATACTTTATAGGTTTAACATTCCTCAAAGTATGTTTAAAGGCATCTTGTCTACCTGAGTGGCTGTATATCCTCTATTCCATTCCTTACTTATGGTCTTAGTGAATTCTTTACACAGATTCAACTGCTGATGGTCTGAAACACTGTCTGCTGTCTCTCAGCCTTGAGGTTATTCATATGCTTTTCTTTCCATGATGTGTCCTTCCCCTGTCACCTGCCTGACAAGCACCTATTCACCCTTCAATGGTCACTTCAAGTATCACCTCCTCCATGAAGCCCTCCCTGGCTGCCCCTGATTCACAGGCTCTTTTGCCCATTGTCCTGAGCTTCCCTTGAAGCTCACAAAAGTAATAGCTTTTTTTTTCTTTTTCCTCCCACAGCCCATGTACTGCAGGACACAAATGTAGAGGAGATATTATCTTTGCTTTTCATGCTGCTTTGAGATACCATTCCTCTTCCCTGTCAAAACTCCATCAGAGCTCCACTAAAATACATGTCATCAGATTACATCACCCCTACCTCTCCTTATGAAAATGATCAACCACAATCCTGTCATTTTTCTTCACTCATTAAAGAATTTGACACTTGGTCACCATCTTTCTCTCCATCATTCCTCCTGATTATCATTTTTGTTGATTTCAGTAGAGCTGAAGATGGATCCAATGACCTGAGCCTTGGAATTACGTGTCTAGCCTCACTTTTACCTCTTCCTCACCTTCTACTCTGTTTTATTTATTTTGCGGTACGCGGGCCTCTCACTGCTGTGGCCTCTCCCATTGCAGAGCACAGACTCCGGATGCACAGGCTCAGCGGCCATGGCTCACGGCCCTAGCCGCTCCGCGACATGTGGGATCTTCCCGGACCGGGGCACGAACCCGCGTCCCCTGCATCAGCAGGCGGACTCTCAACCACTGCGCCACCAGGGAAGCCCTCTACTCTGTTTTGAATCCACTTCAGTGAGGATTTTGTTCCCACCACTACAATGATACTGTAGTTTTCAGAGGGACCAGCAACCCCCAAGCTAGCAGAGCCATTGGTTCATTCAAATTCAATCCTCATCTTAGAATCTCAAGACACGGTTGACCACTCATCTTTCTTGAAACACATTCTTACTTGGCACTTGGGAAACCACAGTCTTGATTTTGTCCTGTCTTCTGAGAAAGCAGTCTGTTCTCTTCAGACCCCTTTGCTGTCTGCTCCTCCTCTACCACCTGTAAATACTGATGTTTTCTGATCTCAGCCCTTGCCCCTCGGCCCTTGTCTAACCACACACACTCTTCCTAAGTAAGCAGTCCCATAATTTTAAATACCATATACGTGCCCATAACTCCCATATTTATATCTTCAGTTTTGACTGCTCCCCAAATTCCAGACTGGTATAACCAACTACCTACCTAATAACTCATTGATCAGGTCAAAAACCTTGATTACCTTTTCTTAACTCCCATTTTCAATCAATTAGCAGGTCTCTCCAGTTACTTCCAACCTACGTCGTGAACTTGACCACTTCTCAACAACTCCACCACTACCTCATCAGCTAAAGCTCTCATTGGACACTGCAGTTTCCTCCATTCTTGCTCCCCTCCTCTTTATATTTTCTTTTTCTTAATATTTTTATTTATTTTTTACTTTTTAAAACTAAAGTATGGTGATTTACAATGTTGTATAAAAGAAGTTAAATGTCCATCAACAGATGAATGGTCAAATAAGGTGTGGCACGTATACACAATGGAATATTACTTGGCCATAAAAAAGAATGAAATAATGCCATTTGAAGCAAAATGGATGGACCTAGAGGTTATCATACTAGGTGAAGTAATAAGCCAGACGGAGAAAGACAAATTATCATATGACATCACTTATATGTGGAATCTAAAACTATGATACAAATGAACTTATTTACAAAACAGAAACAGACCCACAGACATAGAAAGCAAACTTATGGTTACCAAAGGGGAAAGGGTCAGGGAGGATAAATTAGGAGTTTGAGATTAGCAGATATACACTACTATATATAAAAAAGATTAACAACGACCACCTACTGACTCACACAGGGAACTATATTCAATATCTTGTAATAACCTATAATGAAAAAGAATCTGAAAAAGAATATATATCTGAATCACTTTGTGTACATCTGAAACTAACACAACATTGTAAATCAACTATATATTTTCATTTTAATACACAAATTAGATCATGCCACTCCCTTACTCAAAGCTCAGATAAACAACACTCAATCTGGGGGGACCTTGAAGATGGCGGAAGAGTAAGACGCGGAGATCACCTTCCTCCCCACAGATACACCAGAAATACATCTACACGTGGAACAACTCCTACAGAACACCTACTGAACGCTTGCAGAAGACCTCAGACCTCCCAAAAGGCAAGAAACTCCCCACGTACCTGGGTAGGGAAAAGAAAAAAGAAAAAACAGAGACAAAAGAATAGGGACGGCACCTGCACCAGTGGGAGGGAGCTGTGAAGGAGGAAAAGTCCACACACTAGGAAGCCCCTTCGCGGGCGGAGACTGCAGGGGGCGGAGGGGGGAGCTTCGCAGCGGCGGAGAAGTGCACAGCAACGGGTGCGGAGGGCAAAGCGGGGAGATTCCCGCACAGAGGATCGGTGCCGACCGGCACTCACCAGCCCGAGAGGCTTGTCAGCTCACCCGCCTGGGCGGGCGGAGCTGCGAGCTGAGGCCGGAGCGCAGGGAGAGGACGGGGGTTGGCGGCTTGAACATAGCCTGAAGGGGTTAGTGCACCACGGCTAGCTGGGAGGGAGTCCGGGGAAAAGTCTGCACCTGCCGAAGAGGCAAGAGACTTTTTCTTCCCTCTTTGTTTCCTGGTGCGTGAGGAGAGGGGTTTAAGAGCACTGCTTAAAGGAGCTCCAGAGACGGGCGCGAGCCGCGGCTAAAAGCGCGAACCCCAGAGACGGGAGCGAGCCGCGGCTGAAAGCGCGGACCCCAGTGACGGGCGGGAGACGATAAGGCTGCTGCTGCCGCCACCGAGGGGCCTGTGTGCGAGCACAGGTCACTCTCCACACCCCTCTTCCACGGAGCCTGTGCAGCCCACCACTGCCAGGTTCCCGGGATCCAGGGACAACTTCCCCGGGAGAACGCACAGCGGGCCTCAGGCTTGTGCAAAGTCACACCGGCCTTTGCCGCCGCAGGCCCGCCCCGCACGCCGTGCCCCTCCCGCCCCGCCGGCCTGAGTGCGCCAGAGACCCCGAATCAGCAGCTCCTTTAACCCCGCCCTGTCTGAGCAAAAAACAGACGCCCTCCAGCGACCTACACGCAGAGGCGGGGCCAAATCCAAAGCTGAGCCCCTGGAAGCTGTGAGAACAAAGAAGAGAAAGGGAAATCTCTCCCAGCAGCCTCAGAAGCAGCGGATTAAAGCTCCACAATCAACTTGATATACCCTGCATCTGTGGAATACCTGAATAGACAACCAATCATCCCAAATTAAGGAAGTGGACTTTAGGAGCAAGATCTATGATTTTTTTCCCTTTTCCTCTTTTTGTGAATGTATATGTGTATACTTCTGTGTGAGATCTTGTCTGTTTAGTCTTGCTTCCACCATTTGTCCTAGGGTTCTATCCATCCATGGTTTTTTTTAAAAATTTTTTTTTCTTAATAATCAATTTTAATTTTAATAACGTTATTATACTTTACCTCCTTTCTTTCTTTCTTTCTTTCTTTCTTTCTTTCTTTCTTTCTTTCTTTCTTTCTTTCTTTCTTTCTTTCTTTCTTTCTTTCCTTCCTTCCTTCCCTCCTTTAGACAACGAATCATCCCAAATTGAGGAGGTGGTCTCTGACAGCAAGATTTATGATTTTTCCCCCTTTACCTCTTTTAGTGAGGGTGTATGTGTATGCTTCTGTGTAAGATTTTGTCTGTATAGCTTTGCTTCCAACATTTGTCCTAAGGTTCTATCCGTCCCTTTTTTTTTTTCTAAATAAGAATTTTTTAATTCAATAACTTTATTATACTTTATTTTATTTTTACTGTATCTTCTTTCTTTCTGTCTTTTTTCCTTCTTTCCCTCCTTCCTTCCTTCCTCCCTCCCTCCCTCCTTCCTTTCCTTCTTTGCTTCTTTCTTTCTTTCTTCCTTCCTTCCTTCCCTCCTTTCCTTCTTTCTTTCCTCATACTTCTACTAATTCCCTCTACTTTTTCTCCCTTTTATTCTGAGCCGTGTGGATGAAAAGCTCTTGGTGCTCCAGCCAGGAGTCAGGGCTCTGCCTCTGAGGTAGGAGAGCCAACTTCAGGACACTGGTCAACAAGAGACCTCCCAGCTCCACATAATATCAAACGGCGAAAATCTCCCAGAGACCTCCATCTTAACACCAGCACCCAGCTTCACTCAACGACCAGCAAGCCACAGTGCTGGACAACCTATGCCAAACAACTAGCAAGAGAGGAACACAACCCCACCCATTAGCAGAGAGGCTGCCTAAAATAATAATAAGGCCACAGACACCCCAAACACACCACCAGACGTGAACCTGCCCACTAGAGACACAAGATCCAGCCTCATCCACCACAACACAGGCACTAGTCCCCTCCACCAGGAAACCTACACAACCCACTGAACCAACCTTAGCCACTGGGGACAGACATCAAAAACAGCGGGAACTACGAACCTGCAGCCTGCAAAAAGGAGACCCCAAACACAGTAAGATAAGCAAAATGAGAAGACAGAAAAACACACAGCAGATAAAGGAGCAAGATAAAAATGCACCAGACCTAACAAATGAAGAGGAAATAGGCAGCTTACCTGAAAAAGAATAGACAGCTTACCTGAAAAAGAAAGATAGAATGGACAACAGAATGGACAAAATGCAAGAATCAGTTAACAAGGACCTAGAAGAACTAAAGATGAAACAAGCAACGATGAACAACACAATAAATGAAATTAAAAGTACTCTAGATGGGATCAATAGCAGAATAACTGAGGCAGAAGAACGGATAAGTGACCTGGAAGATAAAATAGTGGAAATAACTACTGCAGAGCAGAATAAAAAAAAAGAATGAAAAGAACTGAGGACAGTCTCAGAGACCTCTGGGACAACATTAAACGCACCAACATTCGAATTATAGGGGTTCCAGAAGAAGAAGAGTAAAAGAAAGGGACTGAGAAGATATTTGAAGAGATTATAGTTGAAAACTTCCCTAATATGGGAAAGGAAATAGTTAATCAAGTCCAGGAAGCACAGAGAGTCCCATACAGGATAAATCCAAGGAGAAATACGCCAAGACACATATTAATCAAACTGTCAAAAATTAAATACAAAGAAAGCATATTAAAAGCAGAAAGGGAAAAACAACAAATAACACATAAGGGAATCCCCATAAGGTTAACAGCTGATCTCTCAGCATAAACCCTACAAGCCAGAAGGGAGTGGCAGGACATACTGAAAGTGATGAAGGAGAAAAACCTGCAGCCAAGACTACTCAACCCAGCAAGGATCTCATTCAGATTTGATGGAGAAATTAAAACCTTTACAGACAAGCAAAAGCTGAGAGAGTTCAGCACCACCAAACCAGCTTTACAACAAATGCTAAAGGATCTTCTCTAGGCAAGAAACACAAGAGAAGGAAAAGACCTATAATAATGAACCCAAAACAATTTAGAAAATGGGAATAGGAACATACATATCGATAATTACCTTAAATGTAAATGGACTAAATGCTCCCACCAAAAGACACAGATTAGCTGAATGGATACAAAAACAAGACCCATATATATGCTGTCTACAAGAGACCCACTTCAGACCTAGAGACACATACAGACTGAAAGTAAGGGGATGGAAAAAGATATTCCATGCAAATGGAAACCAAAAGAAAGCTGGAGTAGCAATTCTCATATCAGACAAAATGGACTTTAAAATAAGGACTATTAAAAGAGAAAAAGAAGGACAGTACATAATGATCAAGGGATCGATCCAAGAAGAAGATATAACAATTGTAAATATTTATGCACCCAACATAGGTGCACCTCAATACATAAGGCAAATACTAACAGCCATAAAAGGGGAAATCGACAGTAACACATTCATAGTAGGGGACTTAAACACTCCACTTTCACCTATGGACAGATCATCCAAAATGAAAATAAATAAGGAAACACAAGCTTTAAATGATACATTAAACAAGATGGACTTAATTGATATTTATAGGACACTCCATCCAAAAACAACAGAATACACATTCTTCTCAAGTGCTCATGGAACATTCTCCAGGATAGATCATATCTTGAGTCACAAATCAAGCCTTGGTAAATTTAAGAAAATTGAAATTGTATCAAGTATCTTTTCTGACCACAATGCCATGAGACTAGATATCAATTACAGGAAAAGATCTGTAAAAAATACAAACACATGGAGGCTAAACAATACACTACTTAATAATGAAGTGATCACTGAAGAAATCAAAGAGGAAATCAAAAAATACCTAGAAACAAATGACAATGGAGACACAACGACCCAAAACTTGTGGGATGCAGCAAAAGCAGTTCTAAGAGGGAAGTTTATAGCAATACAAGCCCACCTTAAGAAGCAGGAAACATCTCAAATAAACAACCTAACCTTGCACCTCAAGCAATTAGAGAAAGAAGAACAAAAAAACCCCAAAGCTAGCAGAAGGAGAGAAATCATAAAAATCAGATCAGAAATAAATGAAAAAGAAATGAAGGAAACAATAGCAAAGATCAATAAAACTAAAAGCTGGTTCTTTGAGAAGATAAACAAAATAGATAAACCACTAGCCAGACTCATCAAGAAAAAAAGGGAGAACACTCAAATCAATAGAATTAGAAATGAAAAAGGAGAGGTAACAACTGACACTGCAGAAATAAAAGATATCATGAGAGATTACTACAAGCAACTCTATGCCAATAAAATGGACAATCTGGAAAAAATGGACAAATTCTTAGAAATGCACAACCTGCCAAGACTGAATCAGGAAGAAATAGAAAATATGAACAGACCAATCACAAGCACTGAAATTGAAACTGTGATTAAAAATCTTCCAACAAAGAAAAGCCCAGGACCAGATGGCTTCACAGGCGAATTCTATCAAACATTTAGAGAAGAGCTAACACCTATCCTTCTCAAACTCTTCCAAAATATAGCAGAGGGAGGAACACTCCCAAACTCCTTCTACGAGGCCACCATCACCTTGATACCAAAACCAGACAAGGATGTCACAAAGAAAGAAAACTACAGGCCAATATCACTGATGAACATAGATGCAAAAATCCTCAACAAAATACTAGCAAACAGAATCCAACAGCACATTAAAAGGATCATACACCATGATCAAGTGGGGTTTATTCCAGGAATGCAAGGATTCTTCAATATACGCAAATCTATCAATGTGATAAACCATATTAACAAATTGAAGAAGAAAAACCACATGATCATCTCAATAGATGCAGAGAAAGCTTTTGACAAAATTCAACACCCATTTATGTTAAAAACCCTGCAGAAAGTAGGCATAGAGGGAACTTTCCTCAACATAATAAAGGCCATATATGACAAGCCCATAGCAAACATCATCCTCAATGGTGAAAAACTGAAAGCATTTCCACTAAGATCAGGAACAAGACAAGGTTGCCCACTCTCACCACTCTTATTCAACATAGTTTTGGAAGTTTTAGCCACAGCAATCAGAGAAGAAAAGGAAATAAAAGGAATCCAAATCGGAAAAGAAGAAGTAAAGCTGTCACTGTTTGCAGATGACATGATCCTATACATAGAGAATCCTGAAGATGCTACCAGAAAACTACTAGAGCTAATCAATGAATTTGGTAAAGTGGCAGGATACAAAATTAATGCACAGAAATCTCTGGCATTCCTATATACTAATGATGAAAAATCTGAAAGCGAAATCAAGAAAACACTCCCATTTACCATTGCAACAAAAAGAATAAAATATCTAGGAATAAACCTACCTAAGGAGACAAAAGACCTGTATGCAGAAAATTATAAGACACTGATGAAAGAAATTAAAGATGATACAAATAGATGGAGAGATATACCATGTTCTTGGATTGGAAGAATCAACATTGTGAAAATGACTCTACTACCCAAAGCAATCTACAGATTCAATGCAATCCCTATCAAACTACCACTGGCATTTTTCACAGAACTAGAACAAAAAATCTCGCAATTTGTATGGAAACACAAAAGACCCCGAATAGCCAAAGCAATCTTGAGAACAAAAAAAGGAACTGGAGGAATCAGGCTCCCTGACTTCAGACTATACTACAAAGCTACAGTTATCAAGACGGTATGGTACGGGCACAAAAACAGAAAGATAGATCAATGCAACAGGATAGAAAGCCCAGAGATAAACCCACGCACATATGGACACCTTATCTTTGATAAAGGTGGCAGGAATGTACAGTGGAGAAAGGACAGCCTCTTCAATAAGTGGTGCTGGGAAAACTGGACAGGTACATGTAAAAGTATGAGACTAGATCACTCCCTAACACCATACACAAAAATAAGCTCAAAATGGATTAAAGACCTAAATGTAAGGCCAGAAACTATCAAACTCTTAGAGGAAAACATAGGCAGAACACTCTATGACATAAATCACAGCAAGATCCTTTCTGACCCACCTCCTAGAGTAATGGAAATAAAAACAAAAATAAACAAATGGGACCTAATGAAACTTCAAAGCTTTTGCACAGCAAAGGAAACCATAAACAAGACCAAAAGACAACCCTCAGAATGGGAGAAAATATTTGCAAATGAAGTAACCGACAAAGGATTAATCTCCAAAATTTACAAGCAGCTCATGCAGCTCAATAACAAAAAAACAAACAACCCAATCCAAAAATGGGCAGAAGACCTAAATAGACATTTCTCCAAAGAAGATATACAGACTGCCAACAAACACATGAAAGAATGCTCAACATCATTAATCATTAGAGAAATGCAAATCAAAACTACAATGAGATATCATCTCACACCAGTCAGAATGGCCATCATCAAAAAATCTAGAAACAATAAATGCTGGAGAGGGTGTGGAGAAAAGGGAACACTCTTGCACTGCTGGTGGGAATGTGAATTGGTTCAGCCACTATGGAGAACAGTATGGAGGTTCCTTAAAAAGCTACAAATAGAACTACCATATGACCCAGCAATCCCACTACTGGGCATATACCCTGAGAAAACTGAAATTCAAAAAGAGTCATGTACCAAAATGTTCATTGCAGCTCTATTTACAATAGCCCGGAGATGGAAACAACCTAAGTGCCCATCATCGGATGAATGGATAAAGAAGATGTGGTACATATATACAATGGAATATTACTCAGCCATAAAAAGAAACGAAATTGAGCTCTTTGTAATGAGGTGGATAGACCTAGAGTCTGTCATACAGAGTGAAGTAAGTCAGAAAGAAAAAGACAAATACCGTATGCTAACACATATATATGGAATTTAAGAAAAAAAAATGTCATGAAGAACCTAGGGGTAAGGCAGGAATAAAGACGCAGACCTCCTAGAGAACGGACTTGAGGTTATGGGGAGGGGGAAGGGTGAGCTGTGACAGGGCGAGAGAAAGTCATGGACATATACACACTAACAAACGTAGTAAGGTAGATAGCTAGTTGGAAGCAGCCGCATGGCACAGGGATATTGGCTTGGTGCTTTGTGACAGCCTGGAGGGGTGGGATAGGGAGGGTGGGAGGGAGGGAGACGCAAGAGGGAAGAGATATGGGAACATATGTATATGTATAACTGATTCACTTTGTTATAAAGCAGAAACTAACATACCATTGTAAAGCAATTATACCCCAATAAAGATGTTAAAAACAACAACAACAACAACAACAACAACACCCAATCACACTAAAAACAAAATTTAAGCTCTGTTAATATGCACAAGGTCTTATAGGGTTAGGACCCTGCCAGTATCTCCAACTTCCATTTCACACCACATACCCCACTCAGCCTATTATGCTTACTGGACTTATTGCTGTTCCTGTAATTCACAAATATATTCCTGCCTCAGGACCTTATCACTGCCTGTTCTCTCTGTCTCCCCTTACTATTTATAAGTCCCTGATTCTCAAAAATTTCCTCCTCGAAGAAGCCATCCTTCCATAAGACAAGCAAACTGGTTCCCACTTCCCATTAGTCTCTAACCCTTTTCTCTCCTTTATTTTCCTTCATGGCATTTATCTCCAAGTTCAATTACATTACTTAACCATTTGATTATTTATTTCCTATTCACTGTACTAACATAAATAAGTTCTATGAAATACGGAGACTGTATCATTTGAACTATGTTAACGTTAACAAGTAGATTAGCCCATAGTGGGTGCTCAATAAATACTTGTTGAATAAAAAATAATAATAACTAACTGTGTGCCAATAATATCTACAATGCAGATTGATAGCACTTATAGCATCTTATTGGACATGACCATTCTAATGTTTTTAGTTTCTCATTTTGCTGTGAGGATGGGGGTTATGAGTTATTTATCCACAGTGCCTTCAACAGTTTATGGCATGAATTAGATAATCAGTAAATATTTAATAGATCGAATTACATTTACTGATTGTTATGTTTTGTATCATTTGAGTCTCAGCAATGAGAGGTTCAGGGAAGTTTTTATTTCCACTTTGCAACAGAACACAAATACCAAGAAAAGAGAAACGTTTAACCCGTAACCATATATAAAAGAGAGGGAAAGGGAGAGAATAGGAAATGCCAGAAGAAGCTGGAGGTATAGGTTGCAGCCAGATGGGGAAGCACTTGGAAAAACATGCTTGGAAATTTGGACTTTATCCTGTAATATATTGCAAAACAGTTGCACAAATCAGCAGTATAACAATCACATTTGGTTTCTTATACTATGTAACAGTTCTGAGTCTAAACCCTCCATTTATGACATCTAAACAATCCACTCAACTGAAGAATTGGCAAATTTCTCATCAGTTCTGGGCTGTGTGGCTGGCCTAGTACTTCCCTAATTTAATTCACAGGCAACTCCTAAGGGTTTCTATCTGCACAAGGTCTAAGAAATTAAATCATCCCAGAATATCCTCTTTGTATAAACATCTAACTTGTTATTTACTTATTTTTCCATTTATCCAACTCCACATCCATTTATCTGATTATTCATATTTATTGAGCACCTATCATATACCGGGAATTGTGCTAGAGGTCGTGTGAAGTTTAAAAAATAAGTTTATACATAGAAATATATTTTAATAAATAGGTGAATATTTCAGAGAGTTAGAAATCTTTATTCATTAGTCATAGCTGTTGCTCACATGGCATTTTACAATTTATAAAGATTTTTAAATATAATTGACTCATTCATTATATGAAATTTATGGAATGCTTACTACGAGCTAAGCACTAGGTATATGAAGATACATAAACACCTCGTGCCTTCTAGGAGCAGGCTCATCTGTGTCAGTGTGTATGTGGGACGGTGTGGGGGCATAGGACAAGGAAAGGGCAGATGTTAGGATGCAGCATTCACAACAGCCTCAGGTGGGCGTAATCTTCACCATCACCCACACTTTACAGAGGAGGAAACTGCGAGTCTGGTTTAGCAGGAAGCCAAAGATGACTCTTTACAGATGGCAACACCAGAATATGAATATGATTGATCAACTCCCAAATCTTAGTCCTCTTCTTCCCCCTTTCCCTTTCCTTTCCAGATAATTCAATCCTAAAGCTATGAGGTGGAGCAGATGAGCACTGGCCTCTAGACCCAGTTGGGGAGAGCCAGGATGGTCCAGAACAGAGCTTTGGAGCCCTGACTTATCTCTGTTCCATGTTGTCTGAAGCCTCAGCAAAGAACAATGAAGGCTGGAGATGATTCAGTAGCTGAAGGCCAGACTCAGCTGAAGAGTTACTCACCTATAAAGGACATTGTTGAGACATTGGAAGTGAATGCTTGTTGTCAGCTAGCGTGTCACCTGTGAATTTCAGACAGAATACCGACACATGGCCACTTGGTATGGTCTCTCTGATTCCCCAGGGCATGGAGACGGAGTTCCAAGAGTGAGCAGTTCTAAACGGGCCGGCAAATGGGCCGGCAAACGGGCCGGCAGGAAGCTACACTGCTTTTTGTGACCTGACTTTGGAAGATACATTGTATCTGTCCCTTCATAGTCATAGGCCCACTCATATCAAGAAAAGAGAACACATATCCCACCTGGCAGGAGGAGAACAGTCAACAGCACACTGTAAGAACAGCCAGGCAGAGAAAGACAAATGTGATACCACGTAAATGTAGAATCTAAAAAAAAATGGTACAAGTGAATTTATTTACAAAAAAAATAGACCCACAGAGATAGAAAACAAACTTATAGCTACCAAAAGGGAAATGTGTGGAGGAGGGATAGATTAGGAGTTTGGGAGTAACAGATACAAAACTACTATATATAAAATAGATAAACAAGGACCTACCATATAGCACAGGGGAAAAAAATTTAAAAAGGACAGCATGTAAGGTGGAAGATCTCTGTGGAGCCATCTTGTAGAACGCAGGCTGTCACAGATGCAGTGAGAAGGACACAACATCAACTCTGAGATACTCCTGTTAAAAATGTGCGATGTGAAACTAAATATGAGGCATATTAGACAAAGCCAAATTGAGGCAGTTTGTAAAAATAACTGGCCTGCAGTCTTCAAAAGCGTCAAGAGCATGAACTTTCAGGAAAAAATGAATTATTCCGGGGGTAACATGTGATTCTGAATTATACCCTTTCACCATAAAGGAACATTATTGGGACATTTGGAAAACTTCAATGGAATTTGAAGGTTAGATGGTAATAATGTGTCAAGGTTACTTTCCCAAATTTGATGATGTTATTATGGTTATGTAGAAGAATATTCTTGTTGAGAGAAAATAAATACTACAGTATTGAAGGGGAATAGTGCCTCAGGTCAATAGTATTTCCTCAAAGTTCTTTCTTCCACATTTATAATTCTTCTGCAAGTTCAAGACTTTTTTTTATTAAAAAATTAATTCTCCTTTTTTTGATTAACTGAAACAACAGCTGGATGCCCAAGGCCATTTCCAGCAAAACCATCAAGGAATAGATTCTATTTTTCCTCAAATCAACTGGAAATACATACCAAACCTCCACTTCCCTTTGAATATGCAAAGACCAAGGAGGAGGGAAAAATTAAATTAAAACCTTAATGTGCATGTTTTCTATCATATTTTTTGTTTTTTTCTGTAGAGGTTTTTTGCTGGTGTCTCTTTTTACTTGGAAGAGAACTAGTGGCTGTCTTGTGCTCCTATAAGAAAGAACAAAACCTGATTCCTAAATAATTCATGCTTTGTATTGACTAAGATCACAGCAGGTAGTTTAGAATAATCAATCCATAATGTGCCATAATAAGGTTTTGCTGAAGGATACATGTAGAGTCAGGAATTTTCAGCAATCTCTCTATTTGTGTGATTCTCTGTTTAGAAGTTCTGCTATTCAAGTCAAGATTATGTTTAGATTTTTCCAACTCAAGAACATTACCTTATTACTATGGATAAATCTGGTCCTTAATTGTTCATTAAATTATTCTTATAATTCCACAAAATCTACTAATCTTTAAAAAAGAGAAAATATCATAAAGAACAAAAGACAGTTTGAAAAAAATAAACAATGGTTTTTAAATTTTCCATTCTAACACAATTCCATTCAATTCCAGTCTGCATTAAACATTTTAGAAGTTGTAGAGTATCACAGCATTTCTTACTTTTATTTTTTCACCTAATGTTGTATCACAAACTATTATCCATATTGTATATAGTTGCCATAACTGTCATTTTTAGTAACAACTCATCTCCCCACTGCAGACTGGTTTGCCCAGACTTCTCTCCCAACACAAACCTTACACTTAATTCAAACCTTTCCTTCCCAAATCACCTCCAACTTCCCTAAAGCTGTCTCTCCCTCCTCTAAACATTTGCAACATTTAATGTATCTCTTCCAGTCGACACTTGTCAGATATTACTGGTGTTGGGAGATCTTTTTCTCTCCATCTAGAGCTCTGCTGTCCAATCTAGTTCCTCCTAACTTCATAGGGCTATATACATTTCAAATTAAATTTAAATTAAAGTAAAAACCCTGTTCCTCATATGTAGTCACCAGATTTCCACTGCTCAATAGCATGTGTGACTAGTGTCTACTATTTTAGACAGTGTAGATTAAGAACAGCTCCATCATCACAGAAATTTCTAACAGACAGAGCTGCTCTAGATTGTGAGCACCTCAAAGGCACATCTTTTAAAATGTCAGTCCTGCAATTCCAGATGCAGGTAAAGGTGTATGGAAAGGACATTCTCATTCAAAGGGGAAATGGGTACAAACACTTTTGAGAATAATCTGGTAATATTTAGTAAATTTAAAAATATACAAACTTCACAATTTCCACTTTTCCACTTTTTCTTATACTCTAGAAAAAACTCATACTCATAGGCATAAAATGACATGCACCAAAAGTTCACTGCCGCTTTGCTTATAAAAGCAATAAGTTAAGAATAAAATCTAAATATCCATCAATGAGGATATGAATGAATAAAATAAAGAATATTCATGTGAGAGAAAACTATACAAAACTTAAATAAAAGAATCATTCTTTGTATCAGCCTAGAAGATATAAAAACATATATATATATATATATAATAATGGGAAAAAAATGTATGCAATGATATGCCGCATTATAAACATTAAAACTTAGGCAAACAACACTATATATTATGTACATACACACACAATGTTGTGACAATATAAAGACAAGGACAAGAACATGCAATAACCTCATAATCTGCTGCTGCTGGTCAAGGTGACGGTGAGAGGAATGAAACTGGGAAAAAGAATTAAAGGATGTAAATGGTATTTGTTAAAGTAATTATCAGTATTATTTATATTAAACATTTTTAAATATAAAGTGACTATGGAGTCATGGGTATGAAATGTACAATGTGGTGAATATAATCAATAATTATATAATATTTTTGTATGGTGACAGATGGTATCTAGACTTATTGCAGTGATTATTTTGAAGTGTATAGAAATATTGAGTCACTATGTCATGTAACAGGAACTAATATAGTGTTGTATGTCAATTCTACTTCAAAAACAAACAAACAAAAAACTCATAGAAAAGGAGATCAGATTTGTGATTACCAGAGGCAGGGGGAGGGGGAAGGAGAGGGGGATTTGGATGAAGGTGGTCAAAATTCCAGTTATAAGATAGATAAGTACTAGGTATTTATTTATGTAATGTATGACATGATAAATATAATTAACACTGCTGTATGTTATATATGAAAGAGACTAAATCCTAAGAGTACTCATCCCATGGAAAAAAATATCTCATTTTCCTATTTCTTTAATTTTGTCTCTGTATGAGATGACGGATGTTCACTAAACTTATTTTGGTCATCGTTTCGTGATGTATGCAAGTCAAATCATTATGCGGTACACTTTAAATTTATACATGCGCTGTACATCAACTATAACTCAATAAAGCTGGAAGAAAAAAATAAAGCAACTATGAAAAAATGTTATTATTTGTTAATTATGGATGGTGAGCAGTTAGATATTCTTTCATAATAAAAATATTCAACAAACTAGAAATAGAAGGACATTTACTCAACTTGCTAAATGCTATCTAAGAAAAACCCACAGCTAATACCGTATTTAATGGTGAGAGACTGCATATTTTCCCCTTAATATCAGAAACAAGACAAAAATGTGTCTGCTTTCATCACTTCTATCCCACATCATAATAGAGGTTATAGCCAGGGTAATTAGTAAAAAATATGAAAAATATGACACCCAAATTGGAAAGGAAAAAGTAAAACTATCTCTGTTTACAGATGACATAATCTTGCATATGGGAAATCCTACAAAATTTCTTTTTTTTCTTTTAATAGATCTTTACTGGAGTATAATTGCTTCACAACACTGTGTTAGTTTCTGTTGTACAACAAAGTGAATCAGCCATATGCATACACATATCCTCGTATCCCCTCCCTCTCGAGCCTCCCACCCACCCTCCCTATCCCACTTCTCTAGGTCATCACAAAACACAGAGCTGATCTCCCTGTGCTATGCTGCTGCTTCCCACTAGCTATCTATTTTACATTCCATAGTGTATATATGTCGATGCTACTCTCACTTTGCCCCAGCTTCCCCCTCCCCTGCCGTATCCTCAAGTCCATTCTCTATGTCTACATCTTTATTCCTGCCCTGCCACTAGGTTCATCAGTGCCATTTTTTTTTTATTTTTAGATTCCATATATATGTGTTAGCAAAATTAGTAAATGAGATTACAAAAGTTGCAGGATACAAGGTCAGTATACATACATTAATTATATTTCTACACATCAACAACAATTATTGCAAAAATAAAATTAAGAAAACAATTCACAATAGCATAAAAAAAATAAAACACTTAGGTACAGATTTAACATTAGGTGCAAGACTTGGGTACAGACAACTACAAAAAAATTATTGAAAGAAATTAAAGAATATTTAAATCAATGGAAGAACACCCATTGTCATGGAATGGAAGACTTAATATTGTTAATAAGGCAACACTCCCAAATTGGTCTACATATTCAATGCAATTCCTATCAAAATCTCAGCTGCCTTTTTTTTTTTCTGCAGAAATTGACACGTCCATCCTGAAATTCATATGAAATTGAAAGATGATAAGAATGGAGAAAGCAAACTTCCCCACATACCCCTACTGGAAAACAACCTTATTGAGATTCTACCAGCTGTACAAATCTGTTCTGACATTAGGCCCCTTCTTCCTTTGCCATTCAGTCCTTCTTAAGTGATCCCATGAATGGTTTCTTCTCCACAGTCTGGAAGCAGCCTTGGCCAAATTTGGCGGTGGTGTCTATAAACTTGAGGTCAGTCTTCTCCAGAGCCTGCCATTTGGTCTGCACCAGCAAGTACTAGGGCAGGGTGAGCACTCACTTGTTTGTTCCCACCATGCAGCTTTTGAGCATGATAAGCTAATTGGTCACTTCACTGTAGTGGACAAAGCCACCGTGGGAAGGTGCAAGGCCATTGGGTCAGCACAGATCCAGCATGGGGCTGGAGACAGGTCTGACAACACATGAGCCACTCCCCCCCCACCCCGCCCAGATTCTGGTGGTCCCAGCCACCTGACCAGAGCTGTTCTCAGAAGGAAGACAGCAAGGAATACTTCCACAGTCTGACTCTGACACTGTGCCCCGCAATCATGCAGGAGCCTCATTACTGAAAGGGAAAGCAAACTTAAAAATAAAGTTGGAGAATTAACCATTTCTAATGAAGTGTAGGCTTAGAATAAATATATAGTTCAATGGAATGAAATTGAGAATCCAGAATTAAATCTTTACATTTATACTCAATTGATTCTCAACAAAGGTGCAGAAAAATTTAATGGAGAAAGAACAGTCTTTTCAACAGTTGGTTCTAGGACACACACAAAGGAATAAAGTTAGACTCCTACCTCACAACAAACACAAAAATTAATGCAAAATTTAGTATAACCCCAAATGAAAGAGCAACAACCATAGAATTATTAAAATAAAACAAAAGTGTAACTCCTCATGATTTTGTTAAGCTAATTTTTTAGATTAGCTTAATCTAATCTAAAAAATTTTAACTACACCAAAAGCAAGAGCATTAAATGAAGAAAATAAATCATGTATCATCAAAATTAAAAACTTTTGTGATGCAAACAATACCATCAAGAAGTGAAAAGGCAGCCCACAGAATGGGAGAAAGTATTTACAAACCATGTCTGATAAGGGAATCTTAAGTAGAATATATATATATATATATATATATATATAATTCCTATAGCTCAATAAGGAAAAGACAAGAGAAGAATTTAGAAATAGGAATGAATATGAATAGTTAGTTTTCCAAATATATCAGATATCCAATAACTACATGAAACTATTATGTAAATTATGTTATCTAAAAATGAATAAACAGAAACCTCAGTTAAAAGAGTGAAGAGGCCAGAAGGGGGAGCTCTCATGTACTACCGACAATGATAGCACAGCTCAACAGGAAGAAGAAAGATTTCCTTCTCTTGCCTGGCAAGAGCTCAGCCAATGAGAGACTGTCACAACTCAGCCAATGAAAAGCCATTATACTTCAAATTCTCAATTCTTCCAATATACTCTGTTTGCTATAGGCCTCCCAACTTTATTTTTCCCTCCTTTTTTTTTTTTTTTTTTTTTTTTTACTTTTTTTTTTTTGGCCATGCCATGAGGCATGCGGGATCTTAGTTCTCCAACCAGGGATCAAACCCGTGCCCCCTGCAGTGGAAGCGTGGAGTATTAACCACTGGACCGCCAGTGAAGTCCCCCTTTCCCTCTTTTAATGAGTTTTCCTCTCCTTGTTGCAGAGGACTTGCATGTGGCTCATGATTGTTGTAGATCCCATGTGACAATTCTTTGCCAATCCTGAATAAACCCATTTTTGTTTGAGGAATAACTGGCAGTGTTTTTGTTCTACATCAACAGTTACCGAAGATGCAAATCAAAACAATAGATACCACTTCACACCAACTGGCTAACTATAGACAAGAGGACATATTATCGAGTGTTGGTAAGGATGTGGAAGAACTGGAACCCTCACGCATTGCTGCTGGGAATGTAAAATGGTGCCACCACTTTGAAAAATATTTGGCAGTTCTTCAAAATGTTATACATAGTTACCATATGACCCAAAAATTCCCTCCTGGGTATAGACCCAAGAGAAGAAAACAAATGTCTACATAAAACCTTGCATCCACTGTTTATAGTAACATTATTTATAATAGTCAAAAAGTAAAAACAGGGCTTCCCTGGTGGCACAGTGGTTGAGAGTCCACCTGCCAATGCAGGGGACACGGGTTCGTGCCCCGGTCCGGGAAGATCCCACATGCTCCGGAGCGGCTGGGCTCGTGAGACATGGCCGCTGAGCCTGCGCGTCCAGAGCCTGTGCTCCGTAACGGGACAGGCCACAGCAGTGAGAGGCCCGCGTACTGCAAAAAAACAAACAAGCAAAAAAAACAAATGTAGAAACAAGCCAAATGTCCATCAACTGATGAATAGGTAAATAAAATGTGGTATCTTCATTTAGTGAAATATTATTTGGCAATAACAAGAAATAACACACTAATGCATGCTATAACATAGATGAACCTTGAAAAAATTATGTTAGTGAACCTTGAAAAAATTATGCTAAGTGAAAGCAGTCGCAAAATACCACATATTGGAATATTCCAATTCTACAAAATGCCCAAATCTATAAAGACAGAAAGTAGATGAATGGTTGCCTAGGGCTGAGGAGGAGGGAATGGGAAATGACTGTAAATGAGTGTGGAATGTGTTTTAGAAGGGACAAAAATGTTCCAAAATTAGATTGTGCTAATGGTTGCAGAGCGCTATGTATATACTAACACATGTTGAATGATCTACTTTAAATAGGTAAATTGTATACTATGTAAATTACAATTCAATAAAACTGTTTTTAAAAAGTTGTAATGAGTGGCTGAAATGGATCATAGATCTTAATGAAAAATGACAGATAAGCAGTACAATCTCATTAACAATACAGTACAGTTTAGTCATTAAGAATAAATTAACCAAATGCAACAGTTTGGCAAACTTCTAACACCTTGACGTTCTTTCATCCCTCAAGTTTGGTTTAACTCAAGTCCCACTTCCCCCATGAAGTCTCCAGTTGCTTGTCCCTGCAGAGATAATTTTTCTTCCCATGTTGCCTAAGACTCATCTTTTACACACTCAAAGCATCGTACCCCATATTGATCTGTCTACCTCCCCACTAGGTTGAACTTAATCTTTCCACACGCAGTTCTGGTTCACTTGTATCCACCAAAAACATAGTAGTTTCTTAGTAAATGGTTGTGCAAAAATGGGCCAAGAGTGGTAGAAAATTTGTGTTCAATCAGCTACAACTAGACAGAAGATAAGCTTTGTCTTCATGTACACAACGTTTAGTAAAATAAACTATATTGAAATCATTTCTACATAAAATCCAGATTCCTAGACTTTTGAAAATTTGCAGAAAATCAGGCCTCTATTTCTGCATGTTAACACTCAACTGAATGTTCACTGTTATCGCCACAATGTTATGACCCCCACCACTCCTGTCTACACACCTGGCCATTTAAATGTATTTATAGTTCCTGCCTGGCCTATGCACGCATTTAATTATGTGATTTCTATGCTAACCAGTCAAGTATTATTCAGCTTTTAGTGGACAAGTAATTCTGTTTTATTTTACTGAAATGACCTCAGAACTAAGACTGGCATTAGAATGACCCCAGAGTTCCCCAATGACCTATGATTGGGATAAGCGGATGACTCATCAGAACATGCATACCTTCTTTTACGCATGCCAATATCACGGCAGTAAGGGGTGCCTTCCACCTGTGGTTACCAAATAATGTAGCAAATAATTTAGCTTATTTTTTTCACCTTAGTAAAATTCCCGTAAAGTGTTTTGGTATTTGGTTTGTGTGTGTTTGTTTTATGCTCTGTTGGTTCTGCTGGGAAGTCCAGAAAATTTTCCCTAGGAGGTGGGCTCCCTGTAAAACCATTCTCCATTCACCAGTTCCTGTTCTTCAAGCTGACTCATTCCCTTTCTTCCACTGCACCTGTGATTCAACCACCTTGAATGAAAAAAGATAAGAAAATTGATCTCCTTAGTTCAGTCTCCCAAGGCAATAGAAATAAAAACAAAAATAAACAAATGAGGGCTTCCCTGGTGGCACAGTGGTTGAGAGTCTGCCTGCCGATGCAGGGGACACGGGTTCGTGCCCCGGTCCGGGAAGATCCCGCATGCCGCGGAGTGGCTGGGCTCGTGAGACATGGTCGCTGAGCCTGCGCGTCCGGAGCCTGTGCTCCGCAACAGGAGAGGCCACAGCAGTGAGAGGCTCGCGTACCGCAAAAAAAAAAAATAAATAAGTAAACAAATGAGACCTAATCAAACATGCAAGCTTTTGCACAGTAAAAGAAACCATAAACAAAATGAAAAGACAACCTACAGAATGGGAGAAAATATGTGCAAAAATATGTGCAAATATATGTGCACAAAATATGTGCAAACGATGTGACAGCTCATACAACTCAACACCAAAAAATCAAACAACCCAATCGAAAAATGGGCAGAAGACCTAAATAGACATTTTTTCAAAGAAAAATTACAGATAGCCAATAGGCACATGAAAAGATCTCAACATCACTAATTATTAGAGAAATGCAAATCAAAACTACAATGGGGTATCACTTCACACCAGTCAGAATGGCCATCATTAAAAAGTCTACAAATAACAAATGCTAGAGAGGGTATAGAGAAAAGGGAACCGTTCTACACTGTTGGTGGGAATGTAAGTTGGTGCAACTACTGTGGAGAACAGTATGGAGGGTCCACAGAAAACTAAAAATAGAGTTACCATATGATCCAGCAATCCCACTCCTGGGCATATATCCAGATAAAACTATAATTCAAAAAGATACACATACCCCTATGTTCATAGCTGCACTATTCATAATAGCCAAAAGATGGAAACAACCTAAATGTCCATTGACAGATGAATGGATAAAGAAGATATGGTACATATATACAATGGAATACTACACAGCTATAAAAAAGAATGAAATAATGCCATCTGCAGCAAAATGGATGCAACTAGAGATTATCATACTAAATGAAGTAAGTCAGAAAGAGAAAGACAAATACCATATGATATCACTTATATGTGGAATCTAAAATATGACACAAATGAACATATCTATGAAACAGAAACAGAATCATGGACATAGAGAACAGACTGGTGGTTGCCAAGGTGGAGGGGGCTGGGAGAGGGATGGAGTGGGAGGTTGAGGTTAGCAGATATAAACTTTTATATACAGAATGGATAAACAATTAGGTCCTACTGTATAGCACAGAGAACCATATTCAATATCCTATGATAAACCATGATGGAAAATAACATATAGAAAAGAATGTGTATGTGTATATATATATATATATATATATATACACACACACATACAAATACATGTATATATGTATATATAAGTAAATCATTTTGCTATACATCAGTAATTAACACAACATATAAATTAAACTCCATTTAAAAAAATAAAAAGAAACAAAAAGAAAAGTCATCCTATTCAGTCTTACAGCTTCAAGTACTATGTGAAATATTTGATGACTTCTATCACTGATGACTACTAAGTATGCATCTTCCACCTGGACCTCCTCCCCAAACTTTGATCTACTGGACATCTTGAACTTGAGCTCTTGATATCCCTCCAAGCCAACTCTTCCAGTAACCTTCCCCATCTCACTGATAGCAACTCCATTCTTCCACCGCTCAGGCAAAACCTTTGGAGTCACTCTTGATCCTCTCTTGTTCTCACTCCCCAGATTTTGTTCATCAGCAAATCCTGTTGGCTTTACCTTTAAATATATCCAAATCCGATCATGTCTCCCACTTCCACTCTCACCTCCTGGCCCAAGTCAGCCTTATCTCTTAACTGAAACATTGGAAAAGCCTCCACACTGGTCTTTCTGCTTCTGTCCCTGCCACTGCTCCCCACATCTCTTTCAGTGTACCCTCAGAACAGCAACTCGAGTGATTCTCAGGTTATATGAAATATGTCACATCTGACTCCTCCTGTGCTGGCTTCCCTGTTTCCCTCAAACTACAAGCCAACAGCCTTAAAGTGGCCTTGTAGACCACAGATGACACAAACTTCTGTCCCCTCTCTGGTCTCTTCTTTTGTTATATTATACCCTCTACTCCAGCCACTGGCCTCCTTGCAGTCCATGAAAACCATGGAATGTTCCTTCCTGAGATATCTGCATGCTCTTCCTTCAGCTCTTTCCTCAGATTTCACTTTCTCTACGAGGCCTCTATGGACACCTTCTTTTTTTTCTTTTTTTTTTTTGCGGTACGCAGGCCTCTCACTGTTGTGGCCTCTCCCGTTGCAGAGCACAGGCTCTGGACGTGCAGGCTCAGCAGCCATGGCTCACGGGCCCAGCCGCTCCACGGCATGTGGGATCCTCCCGGACCGGGGCACCAACACGCGTCCCCTGCATCGGCAGGTGGACTCCCAACCACTGTGCCACCAGGGAAGCCCAATGGACACCCTCATTACAGTTTTTCTCCTGGTACTTCTGATCCTCCTTACCTAATTTATTTTTGGCTTAGCAGTTATCTCTGTCTCTATATTTTATAACATATATGCACACACACCACACACACATATATATACACATATGTACAGTTTTATTTTTATTTAGGAAATTATATGTAAACATTTGTGTTTTTATGTATATTTTATAAATTATATATGAATGCATTTTATATATTTTATTTTTTCATGTATTTTGCTATACATTTTACTTATTCCCCACGTCCATTGTCTGTTCCACCCTCCCAGAATATATAAGCACCATGAGGGCAGAAATGTCTGTTGGTTGTGTTTCCTGCTGAATTCCCAAAACAGAGAAAAGGAGCTGGCACCTGAGAAGGTGCTCAAGGAATCGAATTAGTTGCTCTGTTCAAACCCCATTGACTAGAGCTCAGTCACATGCACCCCAATCTAACTGCAGGGGATGCTGGGAAACACAGAGGGGCAGAGAGAGAGGTACTGAACTCCAGCCATCTCTGCCGTGTCCAGGATGTAAGTATAAGCAGTACTAGTACAGCTCCTGTCTCTAACCTTCAGACCCATACCGCACACGGCATGTGCAATGCTATGGTGCAATGCCCTTTTTTGCGTTCTAGTTCATTCCTTTCAGTAGCAGGCACTTTTCTATCTTCTGTTTTCACTTCTCTGGGAAGTTATCTAAGGCTAAGCCCGCATTTGTCACTTTCGTTCCTCACTGTAGCAATCCCCCAGCCAGAGAGGCAGAACTGGTGACCAAAGCCAGAGGAGACAGCCTTTCCTTTCTCCTATGTGTGGGAAAGTGTCATTTCCTTCTTTAAATAAAGGCAAATTCATTCTTATTAGGAATATGGCAGTTCCCCAAGTCTTCCCTTAAAAGAACCCTCTGCAATGCTCTCTGTGCTCCCTCCCACCTTCGAACTCCCTCAAGCTCGAAACTACCTTTGTCAACTTCCTGGCTTTAAAATAATTGACTTGCCTAAGGCACACTGAACTTGAAATTCACCTGTGGGGCAGAGTACAGAAATTAAGAGGCCAAAGTCACCAAAATTATAAAGCATTCCCATACAAAGTGATGAAAGGAGAAGGGAAAATTTTCATATTCTCTGAACACATTTATTAGATTCCAGTAATTCCAAATTCCAAGAGAGCAGGGGACAACTTCCCTGTTGTCACCCAAAGAGCCTAGTGCAACGCCTGGCACAGAGTAGGAACATAATACATATTTGTTATATGATTGAAATGAACACTGGTCTCTGTCTTTGGTTCTAGAAATGCAGTCATATTTATCTATGATTAAGCTTCACAGATAAATATTATCATCTATTCTGCAGATAAGAAAACGGGGATTCACAGAGAGAGAGTAATTGGTCCAAAGTTCCACAGATAGTAAGGGATAAGCTGGGAATGGGACCAGGTCTTTCTTACTCTGTCCATGACCTCCCACTGCCTGGTATGTTAGTGTGAGCTCATGGCTAATGCCCAGGAGAATGGCTCTGTGCTAATGCAATCACTCAGTGTGGGTAAAGCCCTAGGATGCCTTCATACAGGGTAAGGAAAGAAGGGCTTGCAAATCCTCTTCCTGGTTTCTTAGAAAAAGAGAGGAAGGCACCCATGTGATTTCTTCCCACACCACCATGTGAGCCTCACAGCCACAGCCCTGTATCTGCTCATCGACAGAGAGATTAATGATGATTGTCGTAATCAATGTAGTCAGCTTTGCTCTAGCATGTACTGCACACCAACCATTATGATTTTCAGTCCTTTGTCTCAGTTTGTCTTTCACCTTAATCCTCTGTGAAGGGTGCTACCGTCATTTCTAGTTTTTAGTTGCAGTCAAGTAACTTCCTCTAGGTCACACATCAAGGTGTCCAGGCAGGAACTTCAATCCAGATCTGCCTGACTATAGAGGGTGAGATGGTAACCTTGATGGTGGACACCATCTCACAGGGACATACTCACGAGCAAAGAAGCAAACACACACACACTCGTGCAAGGATACCAACCCCCAACCCTTGGGGGTTGTATGGGCAGAGTTCTGAGGGTCCTGAAGATTAGGGAAGAAGACCCACTGGTTCTTATTCCCTGTCTTACTCCCAGGAGAGTGGCTGGCTTAGGGACATCCAGAGGTACAGCAGAGAAAGAAGAGCATCGTCAAGCAAAGAAGGAAGTCCTACATTGCGAGTTGGCTCCCAGCCACTCCTCCACTGATCCATAATGTGCAGAGCAACCTATAAAAGCATTTCCTATTCATGCCCCCATTTTCTCCCTCTTCCATTTGTTCCACTGCTTTTCCAGTGAAGAGGAACTGAGATTTATTGGACATCTATCTTGTGCCTGAAGCTTTACATACATGAACTCTTTGAAGAACCTTTAGGACTATGTATGATTATCCACATTTTAGAGATGGAGGAACTAACATTCCAAGGACTGACTGGACAGGAATCACACAGCTACCTAATGGCACAAGATTGTGTGACTCTGGAGCCAGTGATCTTCCTGTCACACTTTGTAAAAGTTGTTCGCTTTCTTACAAACTAAGAATGACTAAAATAGATTGAGAACTGCTGTTTTGCAGCACTATTCTAAGCTCTCGATCTGAAGAATTGCATCCCATCTTCACAAAACCCTCTGAGGTAGTTCCTAGTATTTTATAAAGGGCGATGGTGAGGAGAACATTGCTGAAGTAGCTTAGGAAACATGCAGCTGGAAAGTTGCACAGCCAGACTTCAAACCCAGGAGGCTGACTCCAGCACCCAGGCTCTCATGTGTTACCTCGTGCTCCCTCCAGAATTCCATGCGTGCAGTATAACTAGCACAATAGTCTGCTGAACAAAGAAACTAGTTCAAAGGAACATTTGCCTCCTTTCTCCCTGGACATCAAAGGAGCCATTTCTCTGGAGAAAAAACAATTATGTCATTAAAAAAATGTATGTGTGTCCATTACTGTTTTTGCATGCAGGACTGCCAAATGAAATACAACTCTGAACAAAAGCTATGCTAAAACAATGGGCTCTTTGGAGGGTAAATAGAAGGCAGAATTGTTGTACAATTGAAAGATTTTATTGGTTCTCACTGTTTTCCTTTGCCTTGATTATTTTGCTATGTATATATGAGTTTTTGGTTATAGCAAACCAGGAATTATTCTAGGATAGTCTTTGTCATCTAGATAACCTGTTGACTGTACGTTTCGCTCTTTGTTCAGCTCTGTGAATGATGTCCATTTTTTAAAATTCTTATTGATAGTAAATTGAATTGTGAAGGTTCTGTTTTTACACGTTATGACAACCCCCTCTTATTATCTAGATTACCTAGGACCATCTTAGAAAATAAGCAAAAGAGAAATGCCTCCAAGAACAGAATCCAAAGAAGGGTCAGCTCTGAGCTTGCCAAATAGAGGGGATGTTACCAGTAGGTCTATTCAAGTAAATCTTGTCCAGAAGAGCCAAGCCAAAATCAGGACAGAGAGAGACAAAGGCAAACATCATGGAACAAATAAGAACAAAATTTAACTTTAAAAAAAGTAAAAAAAACTTGAAATGTAAAAGCAATCATATTTTTTTTATTTAAACATTTTAAGAAGAACAAAATTTGAATACCAAATGTTATAAGGCCAAGGACACGTACCAAAGAGATAATCAGAGAACAGACAGTAGTGCAGGCAGAAGAAGGATGGTTCAAAACAGTCTGTTGAATACCGAGGTTCCTTTGAGAACCACAGACAGGGCTGAATTCAACCTATGAAGCTGAATCATTCAAAAAGTACCAAGGGCACATGATGGGTGGCACAGTTTGTCTTGGGTGAGGGGCTGCCTGACGCTGGGAGAAATTCAGCTTATGCCACTTGGAACAAAAGCCATCTTAGCAACTTCTCTTGGGAGTGACACAACTTAGAGTGATCCTGGAGGAAAGAGATGGGGTTGGGGGTGGGGTGGGGAAAGGAGCAGGGAGAAGAAAGTAGAGGAAGATGCATTTGATCAGACCCTGTCTTCCTGGTATATATAAACCTGACTCCTAACCATTGGAAGGAGCTGAGCCCTCTACGGCCTTGACCTCCTAAAGAACCTAACAGCCTCAGTATGCTGAGACAAGTTTTCTCCCATAGCAGAAAAAAATCACCTTTCCTATCCCTGCCGTCTGAGAGTCTTCACCACACACAGCCAAATATCCTTCCCCTCTTGGCCTGACAAAGGAGAGGAACTTCCACACAAGGAGGACCTGTAATCACTGGCAGATAAAAACTGGTAAATTTTTGTTAATCCTGTCTCTGGCCTGAACAAGCCTCTTTACAAGTTACAATTCCTAAATTAATAATTGCTGAAAAAATACAATTCCCTTCCCAACTCTATGATTCAGTCAATGGTCATGCTGATAAGAAATATCACTGGTTTAGAAAAAAGTGTTTACATTACTGATATAAGAGAGTTTAGTAGTTACCAACACTGGCTCTGGAAGAAAATGACCAGGTGATAAACTCCCATTCAGCCATGTAGATGCTATGTGACTCTGGAAAATCACTTTTCCTTTCTCAGCCCAAGATTCTACCTCTGTGTAACTAGGGAATAGTATCTATATCAGAGACCTGTGTTGAAGAGTAAAATGTGTAAGATATATAGGCAAAGTATTTAGCAAGTTGTCTGACATATTAAACCTTGAATAAATGATAAGAGGTCTTCATATTATAAGACCAGTTTTGAAAATATTACTAAAGACGCTTTGTTATTGTTTTCCTAGTTGATGGTGATGATGATGTTCGGGTTTTTTTGGTTGTTGTTGTTATTACCTTCAGTCCACTACTGGAATAAAACTATATTCTAGGATAGGAAAAAATGGTAAAATCTTATATAGTGCTTACTGTGAGTCAGGAAGGGGTTACAGTTATGTCACAGCCCAAAGACCCAAACCCTGAAAAAAAAAAAAGCATCAGTATCTTTCTCAAAAGTTGGAAGTCATTTAAATTAGACTACATCTGAATATGAATATTTGTCTCATGGAGCTATAGAAAGTTCACTTACATATCACTCTATGTAAAGCATGATAACTCAAGAAGGTATACAATATTAGCTACTTTTTTGTTGCCTTTCATTTTTAAAAGTGTCCAGTTTGTACAGTAATTGCATGGTCACATAAATTATGTGTGCACATAAATTTTTTTACACATAAGTTGTTTCATGTTGGAATATGTTGTGAAATAGCTAAATGAAGCTGAAGTAAACCTTCAACACCAAGGAAAGGCCATGATTCTATCTCAGCAACAAATTTGGTTCTGAGTTTCCTAGTGGCCAAGGCAAAAATAGTACATGATCAGTTATGTGATCCTCATTTCTAGAAAGGAAAGAGATATTGAGTGTTTGATAAAAGCAATTTTGTACATGGAAACTCCTGTAGGAGACAGAGAATAATTAAGTGGATAACGAAAAATGTGACAGGTCTGAAGCATTATTGGTGAATTTGGGTATTCTGCTCAACTCTGCTGCTGATTTTTGGCATATATGAAAATGTTTGGTAAATTGAAGGGACGGACTATGGAAATCTGCATCTATAACATTCCCTGGGGTTCAGACATATACAAAAATATCAAGGAAGTTGTTCCATGGCCTTATAAAAGTCAATATGCAACACTGTGAGTAAAATAAAGATTCATCCTAAGAAAAAATTGAATGGTAAATTTAACTCAGAAAGGAAAAATAAATAAGTAAATAGCCTTCATTTAGAGATAACCATGGATTTCTTAGGGCCACATGTTGGCTATCTATTCCTAAATCTGAATCTACACAGGTTTCTGTAATGTGATGCCTCGATACTTGTAAGAGAGATGTTGTAGCTAAAATCTAAAAACCCAACTTATACATCTATCTATGGAATACAATTCAGCAATTTAAACAAATGAACTAAATTTAAGTGGACCAACACAGACCTTTAAAAAAAAACATCATGTTGAATGAAATCTAAGCTAATTACAGAAAGCTGAATATTGTATGATAATATTTGTAAAAAAAATTTTAAACTTCAGCGTATGGTTGATGTATTCAAGGTACAAATAGTTGGTTGGTAAGTTATACGTCAACTTCATCCTAATAGTTATCTCTTGGGAAGGACTGGGTGGTCTGGAATGGGACGAAGCAGTGAGCTTCAACTTGACAGTGAAATTATTGTATTAATGACAATTTGTGAAACAAATACTATAAAATATTAATACTTGTTAATTGCAAACAGCAGGTATGCAGATGGTTGTTAAATTGTTCTCTTTTTGCTTCTGTATCTTTCAATTTTCTCTTTTTCAAAGAATAAAAGCATACCTGTTTGACAAGTAAGTTCCTACTGAGAGCCAAGCACAGCTGCTCTGGTACCCTTGTTACACCATAAACCCCAGATCATGGAGACCTTCCTCCACCTGCCGTGGGCTACACAAACTTGGCATCCTCAGGTCTGAAGCAGTCCCAGAGGGGATCTCGGTGCCTGGAAGAGTGAGGGGAACACCGTGGAAATGAGGGTTTTCTGAGCCTTCATCTGACTCTCCACTGAAGAGCCCAGAAATAATTCAGGACAATTTGAAGCAGTCTGGGTTCCTGTGGTCACTGCTCAAGATCAAGAACTTTTCTGGAAGTTTCCTTTTGTAGAATCTATAGAATAACAGGTAAGGATTGGTCCAACCCATGGGTTGGACACTTGGCAAGTACTTTAGTAAACTCTTTGAAGTAGTAATTGCTAATGCACCCAGATTGCCCTCATTCTGAACGTAAACTACTTGTTAGGGAAGATATATGTATTGAGAAACTAAAATCGCTAGTGTGTCTTTCACTTTTTTGAGGAAAATGGGGTTGTGGGATGGGGATGCCCATTTTGAACATGTAGGTGTGCATCTGCCAGTAATACGGGTGCGTACAATACAGGAACATGACATCTTCTCCCTGGAAAGTACCACTGTCCCCATGCTCATGCTTCCTAACCTGTGTAACTCATAGTCTTTCTTCAAAGCTTATGGGATCACCTCCAGGAAGTCTCAACCTCTCCTACCCAGTCCCCAGGTTTGGTTGGAGGATTCATCAAAACACCTTGAGAATATCTCCTTCTTAAGATTTCTCAGATGACCCTTTTTATAATATTGGCAGTGAATATGTGAAGATGAAGAAGTTTTAACTTTCTGAAAACTAATGGATTTTTCCCCAAAGTTATTTTACAGTCATATATACACAGCTTGATTTTATTGCATTATTTTCTAACTTTATATAGAATTAAAGGAAACTGCATTCCATAATCTTTTGAGTAGATGTGGCTACAGAAAGCCTGTCCTGCTGACACTCCTGTCTAAGGGAACAACCTATGGCCTCTGTTGTCCAGTGGCTGTGACTAATACACCAAGGGTGGGAACTTGGCAAAAAGTCAGCCTATTCTCAGGTTGACCTCTGGTCTATGACCAGAACTGACACTAAAGAATAGATAGCATTTCTTTATGGTTCAATATATACCATGTACTATACTAAGCATTTACCATACATTATTGGATTTAGTCCTCACAACAATTCAATGGATGTAAGAACCATAATTTTCTCCATATGACTATGGGAAAATTGAGATTCTGAAAGTTTAACAACTTGCTTAAGGTCACAGAGTTAATAAAAGTTGGAACTAGATTTTTATCTCAGGTCTGCGGGACTCCAAAGTTAAATTTGTATGGCCTGGTGTGAAAAAGATGTCTTGACATCAAATTCTTCTCTTACAAATGTGGAACTGAGCAACATGGTGAGACCATAGCTATTATGATGGAGTCAGAAGCTGAGAGGATGCCTTGAGGTAAATCCATGTCCAACAAGGCCATGGAAAATCAGAAGCAAGTAGCAAATCTGAGCAAGCAAAGAAAAGTTAATACTAAAGAGGTAAGAACTGAGAAGATGTGCAGGAAGGGGATCCAAGCTGGTAACAAATGAACGTTAAGGAGATGCATGAGTGTCACCCTTTAAGGACGCTGGGGCCATTTTGGATGAGAACGTCTCCTGCCTGACTTCCTCTAAAATTTCTGTGGTTCTTACTATCCACATATATGTATCATTCTGAAGAAAAGCACCTTCAAATAGAACCAGAAGAGCATACAGGAAACTCATATCATTGCCTCTAATGCCTTCGTGTCCATGAGGCAGTGTTCACTACCACCAAGTTACAATCAATGAAACGAGGCTCAAAAAGATTGTCACTTGTCCAAGGTCATAATTCAAATCTAAGCATGACTGACTTTCAAACCTGTTTTTGTGGCTCCCAAAATGCCTTCTAAGGATGATCTAAAGAATCGGATGTTGGGGAATCCCTGGTTGAGATAAATGCTGTGAGAGGAAAGACCAGGATATTTTTGCCCTGTCCTCATAAAGCAGGCTGGAAACTAACTATGATAGACTATGGGCTACTATGGTCAATGGGAATTGGGTCCATTCAAGAGTGAGTAGGGCATGTGTATGCAGGTGGTTCACGCATGTGTAAGCACACTATCGTGTGTGTGTCTCTACAGAAACACAAATACATGGATGGGCCTGGATGTTTCTGTGGGTGAATTGTGTAAGAATATATGTGTGCATAGATATGAGAAAGGTGAGGTATTTTTTTTCCATTTTATCTATAGAAGAAACTTTGTGATTACAATCAAAATCTATTGAAAATGTCGAAATTTTCTGTCAGTTAGAGATCTGGTCTAAACCCATCTCCCTAAGGTGTTGTAGAATACATCAACTGTGCATTTGCTGAGATCTCAGCCTAGATTAGATGCAGGAATTGTTTATTTCACTGACCTTGAGCATTCTAGGGCTTTTTATCTTCTTGCTGAGATGTTCAACTGCAAAGAATTAGAACAATTTCCAGGGACCCTTTATGAACATCTAACAAAATGAAACATAGTAGCATCACCATCAGGATTTTGTGTCTGACAAAGTACTTTCAACTTCTACAATATTATTTGACCCACATAACAAATCTATGAAGGAGACATTTTAAAGTTGAAGAAACTGAGACTTAGGAACATTAAGTTTTGCAGCCAATGGGACATCTTGAAAGATATGGGGTAGAAACAGAACTTTAAATCAGACCTTCTTTCTCACAGGCCTACGTTCTTAAAAATGGGCTCCCAAAACGTTCTCATAGTTTACTTATTCCCTTTCCAGTAAAGAAAACTCTCTTCATTATTTTAAATTAGTTTCTGCACAAGACTTTTCTGTGTCTTTTGGTGATGTACAACTTTCTGTCCTTTACGTGAGAAAGTTTCTCTTGTCTCTTTATTTTGTCATTGTGGCCTAAAGACATGCCTTCAGCCTGCGTATAAACTGAAGGCTCCCTGAGAGCTTTGCCTGGTTTCTATATGCAGAGCAGTCCCTCTCATACTTGAGCAATGTATACATTCCATCTGCAAATAAAACATTTTCATGGACCCCCTAGTGCTGTCTGCATAATTTTATTACAATATAACTTATATAGGTGTACATATAAACTCATTATAATCACCTTATGCTTATAGCTCTTACCCTGGTATAAAACCTGAAAATATTCACCAAGTTATCACAAACAAAACTGTAGAACCATTATATTCCAAGGAATCAACATCAGATTTACATGTCAGTTGATATAATTTTGCTGAAACCAAAAGTGCTATTTGAAATGTGAGTCTTGTAAGAGCTGCTTGGGCAAAGTCTGTGTGCATGTGTGTGTTCTATTTTTATCAATTTTGTGTAATTTAATAATTCAGTTCTTCCAACTTATGCCTCTATTCAATTTATTATGACTTGTGATGTCATTTAGTTTCTATTTGAAATACATGCATCATTTTCATGTTAAATTCTACTTTGCTTCTTTTTCCACAATGAAGGTAATTCTAACACTTGACAATACAATAAAAAATAAATAAACATGAGGAAAAAACTTTTGCCTAGAGTATGTAATTATGAGGTGGTCCTCCAAACAATCTAAAATAGACTAAAATTAATTTTGAAAAATATCTTCAAACTGATCACAAAAATATTTTTTTAACGCTGATAAGGATCTTTAGAGAGAACTCAAGAGCAACAGTTGGAGAAAAACAGTTCAAGCAAAATGAAAATTGAAGAGTGTGGATTCCTACAGCCTAAGATAAGTTAGCCAAATGAGATAGAGACTGCAGAAGGTACTTTCCAATAAATTATCATTTGTGATGTCCAAACGGTCTTGTGACATTGCTGTTTTATCACCATTTGTCTATCAGTTCCTGCAAAGTATGATAATGTGTCTAACAGAAGAAGCCAACAGATATCAGATCCAAGACTAGAGTCTATTTTTCTGGCTCTCAGAGCATAGTGCAGAGTAAAAGAGCATCAGAGGTCAGGAGCAGCAGCTTAACAGACATGGAGTGGGAACTAGCAGAGAAGGATTTCCTGTAACTCTTAGACCCCAAGTAAGTCTAGAGATCATAGACTTATAAGGACTCCCTCAAAAAGAGCTAGTCCTTCACCCTCCCAAGGTCCCATCATCCTCAAAGGCCAGTGAGGTCAGGGAAGGAGCTTCATAGTAGGCAGTTAAACCATTTATGCTATAGACTCAGGAAGGACAGAATGGTAAAGCAGGAAGATCCAGAGGAATAAATACAACCTGGATGGGACTCCTGGAAGTAGGGGGTGGAAAGTAGGCAACTCAGATTCATCTTGAGAAGAATATAAGCTTGAAAGTGCTTGACTTGAGTCCCATTCTCAATCTGCCCAGCTCTCCAGAGTAGAAATCCAGAAGAAGGGGGGTCTACTTCCAGAATGGTAGGGGAAGGGCCTCTGAAAATCCACTCCTCTACAAAGTAATGAGAACACTGGAAAAAATTGTCAAAAGCTACTTTTTCAGAACTTGGGCTTTTAACCATCAAAGGAGTGTTTATTCAGGAAAAATGGTTGAATCAAATAAGAACAGAGAGCCTCTGGCGTTTTAAATCACCCTAACACCATCACCTTCTTCCAGCTCTTGAAAGCCAACAGCCTTGCAACTATGCTAGCTAGCTATGCCAGCAACTTGTAAGTCACAGGAGCGGGAAAAACAGGTTTGGACCATCCTAAAAGCCCTTCCCTGGATAATTGCATTATTTGATCTTTCTGAAAGCTCACTGAAGATCTCCATTCTCAGAACTCATTGTTTATTGACCTGACTCAAAGCCACAATTATTTGACATCATAGCCGTCCCAGTGGCACTACCAGTTGGTGTTAATATGAGTTGGTGTTCAAAATATGTAAAACTCAGTCATCTAAGACAGCACGCATTTATTATTGTAAGGTTCGAGATATTGACACTCTGACAACAGTCTCCCTAGGTTAAAATCAAGGTGTCGGTGGGGATGTATTCCTTCTGGAGGCTCTAAAGGAGAAACCATTTCCTTTTCTCATGCTTCTAGAGGTGGCCTCCATTGTTTGGATTGTGGCCTCTTCCTCCATCTTCAAATGCAGCAAACCTGCTTCACTTTGACCATCCTTTCATAGTCACATCTCCCTCAGAAACTCTGCCTTTGCCTCCCCCTTCCACTTTTAAGGATCCTTGCAATGACATTGGTCCCTCTCTATTAATCAGGATAATCTCCTTATGTTAAACTCAGCAGATTAGCAAACTTAATTCCATCCGCAAACTTAAATTCCCTTTGCCATGGAACATAACTTATTCACAAGTTCCAAGAATTAGAATATGTACATTTTGTAGGGCAATTTTTCTTACTATCACACCTTATGACCCGGCAGTTCCACTCCTATGTATATATTCAGGATAATTGAAAGTATATGTCTGTAAAAAGCATGTGTACAGAAATGTTCGTAGCAGGATTATGTATAATAGCCAAACAGTAGAAATTCCTCAAATGTCCATTAACTGATGTATGATATATCCATACTGTAGAATATTATTTGAGCATAAAATACATGGTACAACCTGGATGAGCCTTAAAAACATTATTCTAATTTTAAAAAGCCAGATGCAAAAGACCACTTATTGTATAACTCCATTTATATAAAATGTCCAGGAGAAGCAAATTGATAGAGATGGAAAATAGCTTGGTTGTTGCCAGGGAATGAGGGAGGGAGGAATAGAGAGTGACTGCTAGGGGGTATGGAGTTTCTTTGGGGAGATAATGAAAATATTATGGAATTAGTGGTGATCAATGCACAGCTTTGTGAATATATTAAAAATCATTCATTGTACACTATAAAAAAGTAAACTTTGGTATATGGTTTCTATCTCAACAAAGATGTAACAAAAAATAAGATTTAGGAAGTACAGATACAGACTTGGAACCAAAGCCTAAGGCATCCATATAGAAAGCGACTTTCTGTGTGGGTTTCAGAAGGGAGTTTTGCCAAAGCATTTCTCCCTCAGGAGACAGAGAAACTCAGCGTGGGAATGGTCATATAGACTCTCCCTCAACTCATCTTTCTACCTCTTTCTCCATTAAACCTTATTTTGCAGGAAGAAAGGTCAGGCAGTCTGCCCATAGCCACACAACTCACCACCAGTGTCTGGAATTTGAATCCAGACTCTGGCTCCAAAGCCTATGCTGTTTCCACTAAAGGAAGCAGCTTTCAAGCTGTGCAATCATCACCTCGTACCAGGAACCCAAACTGAAATAGCAACAACAGCAATAAGATAACAGTTTTGCCACTAAAGGAGCTCTTCTCCCAGCCACATGTCATTGGGGATATGACCATAATACATATTAATGATAATGAAAGTTAATCATATGCAACGTCATTCAGAGTGTAGCTTAAAGTCTTTTATTTGGTTCATGTTTCCATGATTATTATTCCAACTGAAGAGCGTTTCTGAGGGCTCTCGAAGACCAAGTCAGCACTATACAGTGCTCTTAATAACTTTTTCAGTATTTCCCTTTATTGTCAATTAATATTTATAAGTGTCTAGAAGGTTCACATTCTAGTATTCGAGAAATGCTTTATTGAGTAACTTGTGTAGAAAGCATTAAATATGTGTGCATGCATGCAGCTCTTACATCTGAGGTTAATTTCTGAATTTATTTGATTCACTATTCATTAACCCATTGGCAGAATGTTATATAGATGTGTGACCTGGGTCTTCCAACCCAAGACTGAGATATTAGTATTCATTTATTATGTGGGTAGGTGGAATGACTCTGTGTCATTAGGCTTCAGGAATGACAGGCAATAGTGAATAAAACACAGTCTTTTGGGAGAATCCAAAAAGGTTAGTCTTTCCCACCAGAAGTAGAAGTGATGTGCCTATTTTGGGAAAACAGATGTTATTAATACTTCTGGCATTCCTTCAAAGCTTTTGGAACATGGACATGCTAAAATGACTTCTACTTCAAAAGTTATCTTCCCCAGTGTGATAAATCGTTAACAGTGCCCTGAGCTGAGTATTCTCAACAACGTGGGCCAAGTGAATCAGTCACCTTAATCCAATAGATTTTAGACTTCAAATGGATGTCTGAGATGATCTGTTCATAAAACATTAGGGATCATGGTGGTCATCCAAAGTCCAACATCCTGATTAAATAGTTGAGGTCCAGAAAGTTTTACACACATGTCTGAGACCCCATATCCATTTAAGGGAAGATCCAGTTTAGAATCTGCCTATAAACTTATTTCCCAAACATCACTGAGCATCAGCTGTATGCTAGAAACTGAGGATATTGGCTGGCTTCCACGACCTTACAGTGAATTGGGGAGACAGCAGGTGAATCGATATTCATGGTGCAACACTGCACAGGCTCTGAATTGGACAGCCTGGATTCAAATCTCAGAAAGTCCACTTGCTAGACATGGTACCTGAGTAACACCTTCTGAAAACTGGGGACGAGCATTGCACCTACATTTTAAAATTGTTGTATGAATCGATTGATATAATATCTGTGAAATTCTTACAGTAGTGCCCAGTATACTATAAGTAATTGATATATCTTACCTATCAACATCAAAATTGCCATCATCATCATTATACGTACCATGATAAAGTTAAATACAAGGTTTTAAATCCATATTTAGATAAGGGGTTCATAATCCAGCCTGTAAAGCAGAACTATAGTTGGAAGAAAAGAACAAGGATGATGTGTCATGCTGAATAATGTCCCGCCAAATATATCAGGTCCTAATCACTGGAACATGTAAATGTTACTTTATTTGGATAAAGGGGCTTTGCAGATGTAATTAAGTTAGGATTTTTAGATGGAGAGATTATTCTCTATTATCCAGGTATGCCCTAAATATAATCACAAGTATCCTTATAAGAGAGAGGTAGAGGGGGAGATTTGACACAAAGATACACAAAAGAAAAGGCAATGTGAAGATGGGACAGAGAAGGACAGTTGAAGATGCTGGCCTTAAAGATTGAAGCCATGTTGATCACAAGCCAAGGGATGCTGACAGCCACCAGAAGCTGAAAAAGACAAGGAACAGATTCTTCTCTAGAGCTCCCAGGGGAGAATGAGGCTTTGCTAACACCTGGACTTGGGCTCAGTGATATTGATTTAAGATGTCAGGCCTCCAGAACCATAAATGTGTTGCTTTAAGCCATCAACTTTGTGGTATTTGCTATAGCAGTCACAGGAAACTAATATAGAAGACTTCCTGGAATAGGAGATTTTTGAGATGTATACCACAGGATGAGTAAAAATTAGCTGAGCAGATAAGTGAGGAGAGGTTTAGTACATAAAAGGAAAATTTCTAAAGAGGCTCTGAGTTCATAATTCTGTAAAGCTGGAATGAAGATTATCACTAGAAGAGTTGCTGAAGATGAGGCTAGAGAAGAGGTAGAAGAAAGATTATCAAACTCCTTGAGGGCTTATTTTGAGGTTTTTATTTGTTCAATATTTTACATTTAATTTTCATTTTATATTGGGATATAGTTGATTTACAATGTTGTATTAGTTTCAGATGTAGAGCAAAGTAATTCAGTTATACATATATATATATGTATATAGGTTATTACAGAATACTAAGTTTGAATTTTATTCTAAACATATGGTGTTCGAGCATGCTCATTTAACACAGGATGAGGAATTCACAAGCCCAAACCTTTCTGAAGAATTAAGAAGAGCCCAGTGTTTCTCCCTGAAAAGGGAACAAATAACCCCTGACATTATAATGGAACTTGGGGAAAGAGGGGAAACCTACTGAATATAAATATCTGCCTCATCCGAATGGGTATCACTGGGATGTTTCTTAAGAAATGGGACTGTTTGACTCTCAGCAATAACAACAGCTATGGAAATAATGCAGTGTCCTAGAAAGAGGTGGTTTCAGAGCCAAGTTTGAGAACAACATCTTTCTTGATGCCAAGTTAAAAAGAAACAGCTTTTGGTGCCCAGGTAAAAGAGAAGTAAACCCATCAGGCAAGCGCAACCAAACTCTGATTAATTAGGAGAAGTAGAGTTGATACTTCCTCAAAAGGTCTATTTTAAACTTAAATAGAAATAAAATATGTGCTCTTTCTGGGTTCTTTTTATTTTAATTTTTTAAATTTCAGTTTGATTAAGAAAATAGTATTTATAGCATTAGAAAAAACCCATGAGATACATTTTATGCTGTTTATGTTTTTACTCTGCTATACTGTAATATTGGAACCTTCCATGCATGCATTTTTTTTTTAAATCCACTCGGAAACAGCATTGATTTTTTAGAGGTTGTATTTCTTTTTATTTGATAGGAACCAAGTTTGTTCTCACAATGACCTTTATTGGACTTGAGGATGTATTGTCAAAAGCAGGGGTAGATACATACATTTTCAATAAAAATCGTGTGATGCAGAATCAATGGGCATTCATTTGTCATGTTGCTTTTTCCAATAGCTAGTTTGACTCAGAAGGATCTATGTGCTGGCCATGACTCTGCTGGAAGTGAAGCAAGGAAAGATCACCTGATGTATGCCAAGCCCTGCATGAGTGTTTCATACACATTACTTCAAATTCTCCCAGCATTCCTATACTATGCTCATTTTATTATTTTATATTATAGGAATCCTAAGCTTAAAGAAAATTGCCAGTGTTTACACAGGTATTAATAGAACTAGAATTCAAATTCAGGTATTATATTTAGACTCTTACTAGTTGAAAGGGAGTTATGGTCCTCAGTTTCTTATGTTGGGAGTTAATGAAAAGGTCATATAGAAATCCAAAAAAGTGCCAGGAAATAGTCCCTTGAGGTCCTATCACTTCTAAGAGTACAATACACTCCTGAGGTCATGGCAAAAGAGATCAATGGTTCATCATCTTTTAGAATGTAGGAGCAGCACCAAGGTTTAACATTACTCGTTATTTTAAGATTTGTTAGAAAATATTTAAATACACAAAAGTAGAGTGAATTGTCTGATAAATCTACATATCTATTCCCCAGATTCAATAGTTGTCAATTATTTTCCATAACTGATTAACCTGTTCTTTTAAAAGATGTGTTGCTGTAGTAGGGGAAAGCAAATCAGGACTCCATTTCATTCCTACATTTTTTAGTATATATTGCTAGCAAACATGAACAAAATTTTACAAACTATAATGCCATTATAGGACCTAATGAAATTATTACTAGTTCCTTATTATGATCAAATACCCAGGGCATAATCAAATTTCTCTTTGTCTCCATAATGTCTTTTTACACTTTTTTTTGTAAAGCATATCCAAAAAGCACATCCACAAAACCAAAAATCAATATCGATTTGTTACATTTATCTGTTAAGTCCCTCCTTTCTTTCCCTTTCTTATAGATTTGTGAAAAACAGGTCAATTGTCTTTTAGAATATTTATATTCTGAATAATAAAACTACACTTTACGTGGGATTGTTCTAATGTATACTTTTTTTCCACCCTAGGTAACACCTCTTTTAACTCAAGACAATCCTTGTTTGGGCAATATGATTATCACATATTCTTTACTCATCTGTTTGCTTATTGTGATATTCAACTGGTATTTTTAGCTTACTTTTTTCTTATAAGTTAGTTGTGCCAAGTTCAGTGTTGTTAAACTGGACCAGTGGGTTCAAGTGTTAATTCCCAATTCCTTCATTGTGAAGTTCCCTCAACAACCTTTCATCCAATGGTTTCATTCTGAATCAATTATTTTAGCAGAGTTTTCAAATAGTGATTTTCTAATTTTATTATTTCCTCTACTTATTATTTTAAAAAGTTTTTTTTTATTGGGGTAGAGTTGTTTTACAATGTTGTGTTAGTTTCTACTGTACAGCGAAGTAGGGTTCCCCATGCTATACAGCAGGTTCTCATTAGTTATCTATTTTATACATATTAGTGTATATATGTCAATACCAATCTCCCAATTCATCCCAACCCTCCTTTCCCCCCTTGGTGTCCATATGTTTGTTCTCTACATCTGTGTCTCTATTTCTGCCTTGCAAACTGGTTCATCTGTACCATTTTTCTAGATTCCACATATATGCATTAATATATGATATTTGTCATTCTGACTTACTTCACTCTGTATGACAGTCTCTGGGTCCATCCACATCTCTACAAATGACCTAATTTCAGTCCTTTTTATGGCTGAGTAATATTCCACTGTATATATGTACCACATCTTCTTTATCCATTCGTCTGTTGATGGACATTTAGGTTGCTTCCATGACCAGGCTATTGTAAATAGTGCTGAAATGAACATTGGGGTGCATGTGTCTTTTTGAATTATGGTTTTCTCTGGGTATATGCCCAGTAGTGGGATTTTAGCTTGAGTTCATCTCTGAAGAACTTTTCATTGCCATGTAGGGCTATTTGATTACACTTAAACAAATAATCTTGTATATACATGAATTCATATATTTTTCTGATGTATCTCTGGTGGGTTGTGATGTCACCTTTATCATAACCAAATTTCCATATTATTTTGTTTAGCAATAAAAAGAGTGCTTGTGAGAAGGTACTCTTTATATTCTCTGAGAAGTCTATTTTATTCATTTATTCACTCATTCCCTTTAATCTGAAAATCTCTAATGTGTATGTGTGCTTATTAAGCTTGGCATCATTTTAGCTGCTGTAGAGATATCAACAAACAAAAATGACAAAAAACCCTCATTTCAAGAAATTTATATTCTGGACTGGAAAGGTAGACATAAATAAAATCATAAATGGTCCGTATATTGTACTAGCAGGTGATAATAGCTATGGACAAAAATTGTTCAAAGAAGGAAAGAAACGTGCTGGGAATGTGATTTTACATACAGTGTTCATGGAGGTCCTCAACCTCAGAAGGTGACATTTAAGAAAGTATTTAAAGGAAGTAAGGAATCAGTCAATCCTCTGGTCAGAGAAAACAAAAATTACTAAGGCCCAGAGACCAAAACATCCTTGTCATGTTCAAGGAGAAGAGGAAAGCCAGTGTGGCTGAAGTGGAGTAACTAAGGTAAGGGTAAGTGTGGTAAGGTTAGAGCCTTAACATTGGCCCGATTGTGAAGGGCCTAATAGGTCACTTTAAGGAATTTTTTTAAAGCAGAAATGTGACATGATCAGACTTATTTTGTAACAAGATCACTCTGGCTCTTGAGTTGGAAATAAATGGTAGGAGGGTGAAGATGGAAGCAGTAATATCATTAAGAGGCTATTACAATAGCCAAAGCAAGAGCTAATGGTGGCCCAGGCCTGGTTAATACGGTAAAAGTGGTGAGAAGGAGTCAAATTCTGGATATACTATCTTAAAGGCACGACTTAGGATTTCCTGATGAACTGAGTAGAATATGTGATGTGAGAGAAACAGAGGAGACAAGTAGGACACTGAGTGTTTTGTTTGTTTCTTTGTTTGTTTGTTTTGGGGCCTGAGTACCTGGAAAGATTGAGTTTCCATCATCTGAGCAGAATATCTAGAGTACCAGTGGGGTTGGAGGAGATCAGGAGCTCAGTTTTAGATATGTTAGGTTTGAGATACCCATTTTATCCATGTGAAGATGGCCAGTAGGCAGTTGGACATACAAACTTAAAGTTCAAGGAAGAGGTCTGGACTAGAGATGTAAGGTTGAGAGTCTTCAACACACAGGTGGGACTTGCTACCTGTGTTCAGACTGGCTGAAATCAACAACTGAGTGTAGATAGGAAAGAGATGAGAATCAGGGACTGGGCCCTGGGTTGTTCCAATGTCAGGAATAGAGAAAGAACCAGCAAGGAAAACTGAGGATGAGAGAACTGTGAGGTAGGGAGGAACATCAAAGAAGTGTAATATCTTGGAGTCTAACTAAAGAAAATATTTCAAGGAGGAGAGAGTGATTAACTCTACCAAATGCTGCTGTTAAGTCAAATGAGGATGGACAACAGGATTGACTGAGCATCACAGTAGTCGTTGGTGATCTTATAAAGGAGTTTTGGTGGAGTGTAAGAATGAACATCTGATTAGAGCTCATTAAAAAATTAACGGGAGGGGAGGGATTGGAAACAGTAAGTACATATATCATTTTTGAGAAATTTCCCTATGAAGAAGAAGCGAGGATGGTAATAGCTGAAGGAAGAAACAAAGTCAAGAGGGACATTTTTTTTTAAGATGCAGAAACAGTAGTGTTTTTTTATCTTGATGATAATGTTCCAGAATAGAAGAAGAAATAGATGCAGAAGAAAGAAGGGTAATATCCTTGGACAGGCACAAAGAGACAGGATCTACTGCACAAGAGGAAGCGTTAGTCATAGAGAGAAACATGGGCAATTCATCTCTACAAATTAGTAGGAGTAAAAATAGAGATTATGAGTAGGGATGATGGTAGCTGGATATAAAAGTTGAGGCAGTTTGTTCAGATCTTCTGAGTGCTTCTATTTTCTCAGTAAAGTTAGAAATGTGATTATCAGCTAAATGTGAGGAAGAGGATAGAGATGCTGGAGGTATGAGGAGAGAGAAATTGGTATGAACAAATGCCAATTGTATACTTCACTGCTCTTCACATTATTATGCTCCAATAAACAGTATCTAATATGAAGTGTCTCTGTTGGGAAGTCTATTGCACAGTGAGCTCATGTCATTACTATTGATAATATCAAGCATATTCATGGTCACTGGAGGCCTGAAAACTGTTCCATACCATAATCAGTTGTAACCAGAGTGGTGGAATTAAATGGCACAAAGTTTGGCAATAGCAGACAAAAATAATAATCTGTGGCCAAAGCCTCAGAGGATGCTTTAATCAGGACCAAAGCCATGGACCATCCACTTCTAACAGAACCTGTACTCTTTCTCCTCCACTACACTGCCTCTCTCTTGTCAGTGTCTTTCTTATAGCTTCTGTTTCAAGACTTTTCATTGTAATGGAATGCAATTTGTGTAGTTCCAAATAATGTATTCAGCTTCAATGAAAATTAGTCATTGATCCATGGCCTCTTATCTGAGGTGTCAGAGAGACATGGTATCTGGACAGGTGGTTAAGTCCTGCTGACCTCTGAGTTCATGTCTATTGGCTAATTAGGATAAGTGTTTATTGTACTATGAATCTCAGGTGGAGCCCATGTCCAGTTCAAGTGGTTCTCACTTAGCCTGCAGGTTGGAAGGTGGATTCCCAGGGTTTAGAGTGTGAACTCTCATAGATCCCAGATTATCCACTTTCCTTTTGTTCCATTTATTTTTGCCAAAGGGGACAAGCAAACCTCACATTCTCAGTAATAAATAGCACCAACCTATGACCCTAGTCATGGAAATGCCATCAATAATAGTTTCAAGAAAGTGCATTTTGCCTGTTAATCTTCCAGGCAAAAACTAAAAAACTTCCAAAGATATTTTCAGAGATAATACAACATACTGGGAATTTCAGAAGGAAACTATATAAAGGATGGAATGGGGATCAGGGAGATGTGGTGGCCTAGTGCAAAGAGGATAAGAGCTGGAAGAAGTGAGATGTGATTTCATGGAATGAGTATGTGACCTTAGGCTGTAGAGCTTTAGTCTTCTCATCCGCAAATAAGGGTAATTAACGTAAACACCTCCATGGGGACTTGTAAGGATCTGTTGAGATAATGCATGCAATGAAATCTTTGAAATTATATAGCTTTCTATAAATGTTTGTTCTGCAGCCCCTATCTAAATTATAATCCTTTGTCTGTGAAATCTCTTAGGAAGAAAGGATGTATGGCAGAGAGAGAGAGGGAGAGAGGAAGAAAACTGATAAATGTGTGTGGTTACAAACTACTAGATTTATGAAAATTTGTTACAGCAGCAACAGGAAACTTATGCAACAACCAAAGAAATCAAGACTATCAATCTGTCCCAGGATTTCTGCCATGTCACACCTGGAGAAACAAATACATCCCATGCTTAGACTGACCAAGAAACACGGCCCGATATCCCTTTGAGTAGAAGTCACACTTTGTCACAGAAAAACAAATTGTATTCAGATAAACTGATTGAGTCATGAGCTTGACGGAACGCAAAAAAATCTGGGGAAGAGATGCCAAACCAGGATGATATGGGGGCACTGGGTAGACAGGGCAGGGCTGCCCACTAACCCTGTGGTAAAGCCACCTAAAACTGAAAAAGGAGAAAGCAGTTATCCAGAATAAGAGGGAGAGAGAAAAGAAAATATAATATTTCAGGGAGTTTGCACTGATAGAACTTTTTCAGGGAGTTTGCACTGATAGAACTTGGGGGCAGATAACAGTGATAATAATGGCTGATCATTGCCCTCGTGTGCTTGGCGCTGGCTAAAACTTTCATGGGCATTACAGCCTTAAATCTTCACCATCAAATCATCACACGTGCTGTACCATTAATTCCTCACAATTGCCCAGCAAAGTTAAAGGCTGATGAGGCCATGGGCTGACCTAGGAAGAAATAAGTGTGAAGTCAAACGTGCTTTAAGAACACCAACACAAACACAATTAATTGTTCAATGGAGAAGTTAGTTTCCTTGAAGGAGCTGCAGTAGAGGACCCTCGGGTTTCCCATGGTGGGCGGAGAATGTCTCATCTCCTGGTGCCCATTCACATCTTCATTACCACCTGGATGTCACCTCATTTTCACGCTGCGCACATCTACCTGCTCTGCCCTGAGTTCCACTTCAGGCTTCTCTGCTGACTGATACTGTGTGTAACCTTCAGAAAGCTAATTAACCCCATATCTCAATTTCCTTGATTGGCTTAAATAGCAGTTAATTGATCAGAGATTTCTGGAGATTAAAGAAAACTACCCATTAGTTACAAGGAAAAGGCTCTGTGATTAGTCTGATGACAGGAGGCTTTCTACATGTAAGGCACGACCCAACTCCCTGACAGCCTTCCTGTCACACGCTGAACCAGCCTGTTGCCTTGGCAGACTGTCCCAGTTCTGATTTGTGCTGACAACCCTAACTGGGAAGCAGGTTGGATGGGGAGGTGTCCCTTGTGTGTCATTTAAAATACAAGGTCTCTATTTTCATGATTCATTATTTCACCACTGGCTCAAGGGAAATCCATCTCTTCCTTCCTAGCTAATCCCTGTACCCCCCTTTTTTTTTTTAGAGTCTCTTGCTTGCATCATTCCAGGACGTATTGTATTTGTAGGGTGCTGAAGGACACATTGACTGCATTGCACCATGGGTTATTCTCCACCCAAAGTTTCCAGATCCCCTAATTCCAGAGGGTTATGGAATTAGTAAGGAAAGCTTCCAGGATGAGACACAAGGTATCTCAAAAAAAAAAAAAAAAATTAGCAAAAAATTGTCAACCAGGCCTGGGTTAAGAAGCCAGTATCACAGAAAACCTAATAGCTTTAAGATGAATAATCTGTCTTGCTTATATCTCCCTATTTATCTTGATGGAGGAGAATGAACATTGAATAAGAACCTAACTGCCACATGCCACGTCCTGGGCTACAAATTTTATGTGCTACATTTTACATTTAAGTTTACTTAATTCTCCCAACAATTCTCAGTAATCCCATGATGCCAGTATCATTCTCTCTGTTTTGCATTTGTCAGACTGCAGTTGGGAAAAGTTAAGTCATGCATAGTCATATGTTAAGTCACGCATTGCTGATAAGAAGCAGGTTTTGAGACCATATCTGTCTGATGAAGAAATCTAGTCCTTTCCACAATATCAGATTGTCTCTAGAACACTAAGTCTGATATCAGAGTTGCCTGGGGTTTCAAAAAAGAGGGTACTTTCCCAGGCCAGGAACAAACAAAGAAAGCTAAATTATTCTTATATAAGATTCCCAAGTAATTCTCAGAACAGCCCTCAAATGACAATCTCCTACTTTTGCATAGGAGGAAGCTGAGGCTCAGAGAAAGTAGGTCATTTGCATACACAGGTGGTTAAGAGAGGATGCTGGGTATTTACTCAACCCTGGTTTTCCCACTTTTTAGTTTTACAACTTTCTTCATTCATTGTACAGCCAAGACACCTACCTAGGTTTGGCCTCATTCTTTCAGCCTTTAGGATTCAATCATCTAAAACACCAGCTATTCATTCCTTGATTTTGTCAGGATTTCCTTGCATCCAGCTGCATCTCTGAGAAGTAAGGGTGAAGCATGGAGTCCTGAGCCTGTGACATTGTCACTAAATCCAGGAAGTTCAATATCCAAACCTTATCCTAAATCAAGAATGGTTCATGAGGTTTTTTTTCCCCCCCTTTTTTCTTACCACTCCACATAAAATCTTCCTGCAAATCCTTATTGCTTTGCTTTCAAAATGCATCCTGACTCCACCACTTGCAACCAGGTCCACTCATGACCACCATGTTCCAAGTCTCCAGACTCTTCTTCTGAAAGTTCCTGCCTTATTTCCCTCTGGTTGTCAAAGTCACTGACCTGTCCAATACCTACCTTTTCTTTCTTCTTCTCTACTAACAGGACCCTAATTTTGTTTGAAGCAGTAACATGTCCATAGGAAAACAAAATCCCAAAGCCCCAATCCACAGCCTTCCTTGACAGTAAAGGTAGACATTTGATACTGTTTTGAGCAATGAAACATAAACTGTGTTCTCTTGCCGATTCCTAAGAAAACCTTTTTCCTCCAGCCATAGAAGCTTCCATTCTCCCTTATTACCTCCTTCTTTCTGATTGGAATATGGAATCAATGTCCAGGGGGCAGAACAGCCATCCTGTAACCCTGATGATGAGAACTATATGCTCTAGACGGTGGATTAGAAGCTAGACCAGTCTGGGTCTTTCATGATTTCATTGAGCAGCTGTATAAGCCCTCGGCTGCTTAGGAAATGCAAGTTTAATTTGCCTCCATGAAAGAAACAGGGAGAATAAATAGAAGATAATTTCATGGCCTCCTAAGCCCAACGTGAACCCGTGGGCTCCATCTCCAGGCTGCTCCTGATGCTTCCTTACTGACTATGCTGCCTGTAAAGTTCAAACTTCAGCATCAGATGTGGAGATAGCCTTGTAGACACTCCTTAACCAGGTGTACAATGGCATATAAATTGCATACAAATCTCTCTCCCTCTCTTTACTTTTTATTTTGAAACAATTTCAAACTTACAGAATGGTTGCAAGAGATGTATAGAAAACATGTATATCCAGATTCACCAATTTTAGTACATTTGCATTATCATAATTGCTGTCTCTCTGTACACACACACACACACACGAGTGGGGTGGAGAGGGGAGAACAGTATCCCCAGTTTGTCCATTACAAGGTTCCTCCCTGTCAGCATCTGTGGATTCAACCAACCGAATCGTGTAGTACTGTAGTATTTACTATCGAAAAAATCCAAATGTAAGTGGACCCATGCAGATCAAACCCATGTTGTTAAAGGGTCAACCCTGACTGATAGTCATTATGAAGTTATAATTAATAATAATTATAGCTAAGATTTGTTGAGCCACCTCCTAAGCACGGGGCTCTGCTGTGAATGTTTTACAGCCATCTATATCTCATCATAGCCCAGAGGGGCAGAAACTGTCATTTTCCCCATTTCACACAAGGAAATGGAAGCACAGAGAGGTTAACTAATTTCCCAACTCACACAGCTAAGCAAATGGCACGACTAAATTCAAACCCAGAAAGGCGAACCACACATTAACTGCCACCTGAAATCATCTCATGTCAAGTTAATAGAACCCATCTTCCCACTGAGCACCATGTCTTGTAATCTTTTCTCAAAATAAAAGTAGGTTTCATAAGTGAAGCAGAATCTGTATGAGACAGATTACAAAATACAGGCAGTGAGCATACACTGAACACTCTCTGTGTTCTAAAAACTTTGATAATTTATGTGGCAGATACAAGATAATTACAACATATTTCCCTTTCTCAAGTGTTTATAGCCTAGTGGAGAAAGCTGACCTGGTCTCTGCTGAGCTTCTGTGTTTCCATCTCAGGCTAACCCGGCCTGGTACCATCTGGCCAGCCCCAGAATAATGGAGCCCTATCCCTATAACACTCTGCACACAAGGTCCCAAACACCGTTGCCTTGAACCCTCTTTCATTCATGTCTCCTACTTTATGCTTGTGTTAACCTGGCTTCTTATAGTTTGCTTCAATCTTTATTTCTGGTTCCACGATTCTGACAGTAGGTTTGGCAAATCTGCTAAGATCCTTGACAGTCTCCCTTGGGCCTAGCTCTGCCCATGATCTCCAGATTTGCCTGCTCCTGGCTGTCCTGTGTAACCAATTTGTGTGTTCAGTTTTTGATGCTTATCAGCCTGGGAATGAGATATGCCCCTCAGTGTCCACCAACCAGACAGCTTCAAACCCATCCACTCATGAAGAGTGCCAGGGAGCAAAGCAAGGAAGAGGTGGGTCGAGTAGGTAAAGTACTACAGTCGGACTAACTTCAATGAGCCAGCCTCAAGCTTCCATATTTAAATATTCTTTCTTGAGCCAATTACAAAGTGAGATTGTGGGCCAAGAACAAGAAGCTTATAACAGGGGAAACTGTGGGTAAAAATCAAAGGGGCCAGGAGAGAGTGAAGAAGAGATAAGTATATCAACATACTAGGTACACAGGTATGGTATATAGTGTATATACCATATATATATTATAGTTACTATATACTATAGTAGACTATAGTATATATACTATAGTAAACTATATCTATATAGTTTATTATATAATATATGTTACATATAACAAAAACAACAAATTAGATCCCTCCAACAAACAAGTGAAGAAAGGAGAAAGTAATAAAGAAGAATTCAACACAGAGCATAGCAGAGCCTAACTTCTCTAACAGATTGTTTTAGTGTCTCTGGGTATCTTTAAAGGGCCAGATGTACACCTCCAACTTAGAGGGAGCATTCTCTTAAACAATCTATCATGTGTCCACCATATTGTTTGTTCAGCCTTTTGTAAAATTTATGGTAGTGGTTAGAAGGATGAGAAGAGTGACTTCTATCCATAGGTCAATGGGCAGGTGAAAGCTGAAAGGTCACTTTGTAGTCCAGACACAATGACAGGGCAGAGAGTTGAGCATCCCTCATGAATTCATGAGAAGAGTATAGTAGAGATTTCCTAGTACCTGTTTTTCAGAAACGCTTTTTTCACGTTTTTGAGGTTAAGTCCATCTCTTTGATCAGCATTCTGTTTCCTTGAGAAAGAATGCACGTCGCACAGAGCAAAGGGTGGAGAAGGAGACAGTGTCGTGCACCAACAGTTAGGAGCACAGGGTCTACTTTCTTCTTTCACCCCTGATTCCCAGAGTGACCTTAGGCAAATCCCTTAAGTTATCTGTGCTTCCTATACCTTCCTTTGCAAAGTAGAGAAAACTTAGCCTATGTTATGAGCAGCATGAAGGAAAGGGAGATAAGGCCGTAAGGACTTCGGGTTTAACACGGAGAAAAATACTGCAAGGAAAAAATTACCATGCACACACACAAAATGTAATTTATGGTTAAGCCTGAGAAATCTGGGTGAAGTTCCCCTTGATCTTATACACAAAGGTACAAACCGGAAGATGCTTGACCCAATTCAGGATTTCTTTCATTTCTTGATTTAAGTTTTAGCCAAAATGTGATTGAAATGTATTTTTACTCAGCCTTATATAATAACCCAATCACAAACTGAAATCTCTCCTTCCTTACTTGGGAGTTAAGAAATGTAGAGGTCAGATTGAATCTTTTTTTTTTTTTTTTGCGGTACGCGGGCCTCTCACTGCTGTGGCCTCTCCCGTCGCTGAGCACAGGCTCCGGACACGCAGGCTTGGCGGCCACGGCCACGGGCCCAGCTGCTCCGCGGCACGCGGGATCCTCCCGGACCGGGGCACGAACCCGCGTCCCCTGCATTGGCAGGCGGACCCTCAACCACTGCGCCACCAGGGAAGCCCAGATTGAATCTTTTGATGAGTTTCCCTAAGCCGATCAGTCGACTTACCCATTGTCCCATTTTCCTGTGTTGATTCTCTCCATATACATTTGCTCAACACCCATAAAATGGCAAACATGCTATGAGAGGGAGTCTAGCATAGACTCTTCAAGTGACTACTCAAAGAGCAGTCCACGGACCAGCAGCATCAGCACCACCTGTGAGGTAGGTAGAAATGCAGACTCTCAGGCACCAGCTTAGACCTGCTGAATCAGAACGTGCATTTTCAACAAGATCCCAAGGCTTGTTTGACTCTAAGTCTATATTTTAAACAAGTGCTTAAGTCACTGGGAGGCTTGGAGTCAAGAAATCTAAGTTCGGTTTGCAATTTGGCCACTTTCTTGCTCTGTGATCTTGAGAGAGGGTAATCAACTTTATAAGGCTAAGTTTACTCATCTCAGAAAAGGAGATGATAATTACACCTGCCTCTTAACTTTGTTCTGAGGATGAAATAGAGCTCTTTATTGCATGGTGCCTAGCATAGAGGTAACCCTCAATTAATATTAGTTGTTTTATCAGTTTTGTTGTTATTATTATTAGCATATGGCTCCTATTCTATGAGAAACTAATAGCCTAGAAGACGGAGAAACATGTGGACAAATCAGCATACCAATCTATTACAGGCACCGTAAGACACTTTGTTCCAGATCTTTCTCCCAGAGATCCATGGCCTTTCACCTATGAAACATCATCTCTCCTATCCAGGCACCAGAATCGAAGCAGAGCCTAAGATTAAAACCACAGTCCCTACTTATCCCAAAGTATACACAGAAACTATCTGTTCGATAAAAAAGTGAATGAGTACAACCAGAGAATTTTCACTTTTCACAGTCTTTTGTGTTGTTTTGTTTGTTACCTCTTCTATATTGGAAAGCCTGTGATTCTGGCCCTGACAATACACCCTCACAGATTTTAAGCTCATGGATCTTCAAAGTGAGTATTTAGGATATAGATCCCAAGCCAGAACTGGATCCAGAAGTTTATAGGACTATCAATCAAGATGGAAACTCACCAGAAACAGAGGATCTGGACATGCTGAATTGAAGTCCTGAGGGTAGAGCAGGACAAGAAGAATATGCCCCCTACATTGTTTTCCTTCCTTCTGTTTATCTTTTTTATGCTCTCTTACCCCTCTGCCAGATCCTTAAATTTTGGAGCGCCTAGGGTTCTGTTCCTAAATGGCTTATCTTCTCTAGCTATACTCTTTCTCAGGTAATTGTATACAGTCTCCTGCCTTTAAATACATAGATACAGGAAGGTTTCCAAATTTGCATTTCTAAACCTGATAACTTCTCTGAGTCCTAGGCTCGTGTGCATAACTTCCTACTCAGTATGTGCACTTAACAACCTGCAACTTAGCCCAGAACAGAACAGAACACTTGTTTCCCCACATCACCCCTGCCCCTACCAAAAGCCACTCTCCCCTAAGCCTCTGGATCTCAGCAAATGGAATCAGCATCACCCCAATTTCTAAAGCCCCAAACTAGGAACAACTCTTGATTTTCTTCCTTTACCCTTACCCCAACCTGATCCATCCACAAGTTCTATGAGCTTTTTATCCAAAATGCATCCTAAATCCTGTCTTTTTTTATCATCTCTACCATAGAAACCTGAATCCAGGTCAGCATTGTCCATCACCCAGTTCCAGAGTCATCATCCTTCCTGTTATCCCCACCTCCATGCCTGTGCCCTGAAGTCTTCTCTCTACACAGAAGCAGAGGAGCTTTATAAACAGTCAGTGTAATCTCCCTGCATAAAGCCATGCCCCAAGTTCTTTACTATGTCCTTCAAGGTCCTTCATGATGTAGTCCCTGCTCCTTTCATGAACTTCATCTCTGGTCACATTCTTCTTCATCTCTTGGCTCCAACCACACTGACCTTCTTGCTTTCCCAAGAACAGCACATCAAGTACATTCATTTCAGGACCTTTGTATCTGCCATTCCTTCTATTTGTAATATTTTCCTTCAGACCTTCCCATGATGATCTTATCATTCTGTCCCACCACAAAAGTCATGTCAGGGCCTCCCACCTCCAGCTATGGCAGCACCATCAGTTCCTCTTTAACACACAGATCAATTTTCTCTTTTTCATAGCGCTTATCGGGACCCAACATTATCCTCATAACATTTTATTTACATATTAATTTTCTGTTTCTTCCTCTAGAATATAATTTCTTTAAGGGCAATGATTATGTCTCTCTTGTTTGCACCAATACCTAGAACATTGTCTTGCACATGTAGGTACTTACTATACACCTGTTGACCAATTTATCTCATTTTGAAGGTGTAGGCTCAGCCTTCTATATTTATACTGTTTTATATCTTAAAGTAGCTGCCCTGTGTGGTCAGTTTAAAAAATAACACTTGATGATAATTAGGGAGCTCTGTGGCTTTTTTAAAAACAGCTAATGTTTTTTATGAACCATTTGAAATATGAATAGAAAGCTTCTTGTTTACATGCCTTAGTTGTTCTTTTCTTTAAACCATTATATATAAAATTTGAACAAAAGATGTTGTATCCCAAAATAGATTTTTAAAAACATTGTTATGTATTCATCAAAAGAGAGAAACCATGTGTTTCATCTTGTTGCTTGTTTAAGAATTATCTCTGCTTAGTGACTCTGGTAAGGCCAGAGAATTGGAATGAAAATTCTTCTCAGAATAAAAGTGGTGAAGTGAAAAATAGTAAATAAAAAAAAATCAAATCAAAAAATATTAAATAAAAAGTGGTCTCATTTTCTATTTCCCAGAGCCAGAGTAGAGAAACTAGCCTTTGAAACAATCTGTATCATACTAATCTGAGAATGGAGTGTAAGCTTCATGAAACCAAGGGCATCTGTCTGCATTCACCATTATTTTACCCCTGGCTATACCTCAGGGCTTAGAAAATAGTCAGGGAATGAATGAATAAATAAAGTGGAACCCCATTATGAAGGATACTATTAGTGTTGTTAGCATGGAGTCATTCATTTCACAAGCACTGTGTTAGTGGCTAGTGATAAAGAAAGCAATAACAGAGCATCACATCATGATGGACAGAGAACATGAGGGACTTTGTAGACCTTGTCCCTTATGTGAGTTCTGCCTCTGGGTAACTTTGGACAAGTCCCATGACCCCTTGTAATGTAAGCCCTGACTTCAGCTTTGACTGCTGAGGCTTTTACTTAAGCATCTATTTCAAAGAAGGGTATCCAAAAAACACACTGCCAGTCGCAGAACTAGATAAAGAGATGGTCATCCCTTCCCCACCACCAGGACTCTTTGTTTTAGAGATCTCTACTGATTTAAATAACTGACATTTCGGGCCACATTTTTTTCTTTTTCCTTGCTTTAAATTGCCCCTCTCATACATTAAATTCACCAATAGGAGACTGGGATTAACATATACACACTACTACATATAAAATAGATAACCAACAAGGACCTACTGTATAGCACAGGGAACTATGCTCAACATTTTGTAATAACCTATAAAGGAAAAGAATCTGAAAAAGAATATACATATACATATATATATATGTATGTATAAAACTGAATCACTTTGCTGTACACCTGAAATTAACACAACACTGTAAATCAACTATACTTTATTTAAAAAAAAAAACAGTAAAAAAACAAACAACAAAAAAGAGTGAATCTATGAAACTCTAGCCCCTACCCTCGACCCCAAAGAAAGTAGAATCCCAGACCAGCGTTCTTTAACTGCAACCCCGCTGTGTGGCCCCAGGTGTGCTGTGTAATTTCCAGGACCTGAAAGTAATAAACCTTATTTCTTTCAAAGTTTCCTGATGGTTATTTCTGAGGATGTCTTGCAATCCTAACAAGAACCACAGCATTGGTTATCAGTAGGCTGAGATCGACACAAAACACCCTTGGAGTCTCAGCCCCTTCATAGGAACAAGGGAAGCATAGGACTACTTAACAATAGTAGCTACAGCATACTTGGGATGAGCCATGAGTCTGACACTTCAGTGAGTTCTCTACATGTGTGATTTAATTTAATCCTCACCACAGATGTACCAAGTATGGGTTATATCCTCATTATTAATATAGCCTTGGAGAGGTTATGATATTTGCCCACTGTCTCAAGTTCAAGCATTGACCTAGATATTCCTGACTACAAAGCCCAGGCTTTGAGCTCTCCACCTCATGCCTCTCTACCCAGGCTGACCACATGCCCAAGTTGGCTAGGGACAGTCCCAGCCCTACTTGGTCACCATGTGCCCAGGGGCTTTTCACTTTGGGACTCATTGGTCTCTCTGTTAGAGACAGTCAACACGTGTGCTCTGTTCACCCTCTGACTTTTGCCATAGCCTAGACAGAACAAGGGACCGCATGGCCATGGAGAAACTCAGGTGGAGTATGATCACATGCCTCTGGTTAAAGGAATCTGAGTGGTATGAATTCTTATGGAGAGTCAGGTGTCCTTGAACAAATTCAAATTCATTTGCCTAAACGAGAATACAAGTGTTAAACTGGTGACAGTGATGATAATAATAATAGTAAACACAACAATTGGAAGACTAAACATAATTTTCTAACCTACATTATGTAACCAATTAAGTGTTTATTTATTTGAAAGCCCTTACTGAGGATTTACTCTTTGTCAGAGAAACTAAGGCACTTTATTACCATTCTTTTACTTAAAATTCCTTATCTCTAAGCCTCTTTTCTCTCTCATCTCTCAAATGGGAATAACAGTCCCAACCTGATAGATTGAAGTAGTTATCATTCAAAAAGAAAAATGCACTGAAAGGACCAGCCCCTAGCCCACTAAATGTTTGCCCCATCCCCGTTAGTCCAAGTACCAAGACAGAGTTATTTATAAAGGTCAGTGTGTTCATGCATTCTTTTATTCAACGAATATTGTACATACATGAACCCACGTACTCCTTCAGCAGATGTCTATAGTACACATACTATACATGAGGTGTGACACAATCAATGCAGATGAATCCAGCTGTTACTTCCAAGATTCCCTTCTAGGCGGGTGCCTCGAGTGAGAGGAAGACGAAATTTACAGAAAGCCAGGGGTCAGGCATCCAGCTAATGTTTCACAAACACAATTTCATTTAAATCTCACAGCAGCCCTATGGGGTAGAGGTTCCAATTCACACTTTACAAGTGAGGAGGCTGACATAGGGGGAATGTAAGTGATTTGCCCAAGGTCAAAGTTAGCTTTGGTTTCCAGGCATGAAAGCCCATCTTCTTCCTACACAGCCCCCTATGTATTCGTGAACATGTATACACTTCCTCTTGGTCCCTTTCATCATTCAGAGATACACTATGCTGAAGAGTGATTTAATGACAATGAAAACCACTTCCCAACTACAGAAGCCTTGCAGTTTTTCCAGCTCTTTCACATTTATTATTGTGTGCTTGCTATGAACGGGTTCACTCCCGCCTCACTGCCTTTTATTTTCATAGGCATGGCAAGTACAGGATGTGATAAATACCCTGAACAAGGAAACGTTTAGCCTAAGCTATTATTGGCAGCATCTATGACGGATGACTTAATATAACCCCGAAAAGCCCAATGTGATGACTAATATGTAGTTAAAGGTAGTTGGAAATTTCCTTTGTAAAAAATTATATGGAAGTAACTCGATTAACTTTGAAAGAGAGAAAAAGCCAAGAAAAATACCCACGTAATGATTTACTCCTCCTTGCAAGGGTAGCAATAAAGATAAGAATTACAACCCCAAGAGCAGCTAGAGAGGGAATGAATATGTTTCACTGTGCATACCGAATGCTCAAAATGTATTTGCCCAGGCAGGGTAAATAGGAAAGCTCTGGGACTCCAGAAACCTCGGCAAATCCTCTCTACAGCCGTCTAGTCCAATCTCTTTAACAGAGAAGGAAACTGAGGCATGTGTGAGAGTGTCTGATTTGGGGTCCACTGAGTCGGGATCTTCTCCTTGGCAGGGAGAGAAATAAGGCTTGGTATCGGAGAAAGACATGAGCTCTGGGTCCCTGGCCTCAGCTTGCTGGCTCCATTCTGGGTGCCTTAGGACAAATCACCTAATCCCTCTGAGTGTCAGCTTCTTTGGATGAAGAATATGGATAATAACGCCAACTTCCTAGGATTATAAAAGGTAATTGGCTTCTTACATATAAAATATTCAGTGTAATGCCTGGTATGTAGTAATTAAAACCAAAAATATTCATTGCTTTCTTCCTCTGAGTAGTTACTGTCATTCCATAGGAGGCCACAACCAGTCTTTCCTAATTCTCTCTCCAACTCTATCCCACACCAAAGAAAATCATAAGATTGTCATTGACCCCATAGGATAAGCATGGAGCCATGCAATCAGTGTATCTATGTTTGTAAATATATATATATCTCCCAAAAGTGTTCAATGTTCACCTTCTCACTATTATAGTTTGGCCACCACTGCTGGATTTATCTCCACTTTCATTAAGTGCAGTTTAATTAGAGTCCTGGCATAAGGCATTGTGCTTATGCGGGGACTGGAGAAAGTGACCAGAAACATCCGTTCGTGACATCGCTGGCGGATGGAAATCTTACCAGTCATAAGCACATCTGGGAAGATAAAACTGCTGTCTCTCTGCGATTGCTGTTAGCTCTACCAATGCTGATTCTGTGTTACCAGGACTTTCCCCAAACCTATCTCAGAGCCTTTCTTCCCCTCTTCCTTTCAGGACTATTCTCTTTGTTCTTTTTTTTTTTTTAACATCTGTATACATCTTGGAGTACAATTGCTTTACAATGGTGTGTTAGTTTCTGCTTTATAAAAAAGTGAATCAGTTATATATATACACATGTTGCCATATCTCTTCCCTCCTGTGTCTCCCACCCTCCCACCCTCCCTATCCCACCACTCTAGGTGGTCACAAAGCACCGAGCTGACCTCCCTGTGCTACGGGGCTGCTTCCCACTAGCTATCCACTTTATGCTATGTAGTGTATATATGTCCATGCCACTCTCTCACCTCGTCACAGCCTACCCCTCCCCCTTCCCATATCCTCAAGTCCATTCTCTAGTAGGTCTGTGTCTTTATTCCCATCTTACCCCTAGGTTCTTCATGACCTTTTTTTTTTTTTTCGTAGATTCCATATATATGTGTTAGCATACAGTATTTGTTTTTCTCTTTCTGACTTACTTCACTCTGTATGACAGACTCTAGGTCCATCGACCTCACCACAAATAACTCAATTTCGTTTCTTTTTATGGATGAGTAATAATCCATTGTATATATGTGCCACATCTTCTTTATCCATTCATCTGATGATGGACACTTAGGTTGCTTCAATGTCCTGGCTATTGTAAATAGAGCTGCAATGAACATTTTGGTACATGATTCTTTTTGAATTATGGTTTTCTCAGGGTATATGCCCAGTAGTCAGATTGCTGGGTCATATGGTAGTTCTATTTTTAGTATTTTAAGGAACCTCCATAGTGTTCTCCATAGTGGCTGTATCAATTTACATTCCCACCAACAGTGCAAGAGTGTTCCCTTTTCTCCACACCCTCTCCAGCATTTATTGTTTCTAGATTTTTTGATGATGGCCATTCTGACCGGTGTGAGATTATACCTCATTGTAGTTTTGATTTGCATTTCTCTAATGATTAATGATGTTGAGCATTATTTCATGTGTTTGTTGGCAATCTGTATATCTTCTTTGGAGAAATGTCTATTTAGGTCTTCTGTCCATTTTTGGATTGGGTTGTTTGTTTTTTTTTTATTGAGCTGCATGAGCTGCTTGTAAATTTTGGAGATTAATCCTTTGTCAGTTGCTTCATTTGCAAATATTTTCTCCCATTCTGAGGGTTGTCTTTTGGTCTTGTTTATGGTTTCCTTCACTGTGCAAAAGCTTTGAAGTTTCATTAGGTCCCATTTGTTTATTTTTGTTTTTATTTCCATTTCTCTAGGAGGTGGGTCAAAAAGGATCTTGCTGTGATTTATGTCATAGAGTGTTCTGCCTATGTTTCCCTCTAAGAGTTTGATAGTGTCTGGCCTTACATTTAGGTCTTTAATCCATTTTGAGTTTATTTATAACCCTTTGTTCTTAAGAATAAAATGCAAACTCTGTACCATGGCCGTTAGGTGCCTGGCACCTGTCTCCAGCCTCCTCCAGGGCTCTGGCTCCACACTCCTTTCTGTCCCTCTCACACTCAGAACATTTGTCCATGCTCTTACTTCCTCCTAGAATGTCTTCCCCAGAACTGCTACTTTCACCTTGGAGGTGTCTGCTCAGATGTCCCCTCCATAGATGTGACACTTCCCTGAGTATCTCATTCTTAGTATGCCTCGCTCCTACTTGGTCCTCTACCACCTTCCCTAGGTTAGCTTTTAAATCTACATGTCAAAGATCTGTACCTAAGTTGACATTTATTTACTTGTTCATTTTTTTTTACCAGTAAAGTGAGCTTAGAGAGTGTGTTACTATCCTAGGGCTGCTAGAAAAAGTAACACAAACTGAGTGGCTTCAAATAACAGAAATGTATTATCTCCCAGTTCTGGTGGCCAGGAGTCTGAGGTCGAAGTGTCAGTAGTGTTGTTTCCTTCTGGAGGCTCTGAAGGAGATGCTTTACCTGGCTCCCTCCAGCGTCTGGTGGCTCCAGGAAGTCATTGGTGATCCTTGGCTTGTAGACGTGACACACCACTCTCTGCCCCACATGACTTTCTCCTCTGTGTCTGTGTGTCTGTGTCTCAAATTCCCCTCTCCTTTCTCTTGTAGGGACACCAGCCATTGAATTTACAGCCCACCCTAAATCCAAGATCTCATTCTGAGACTTTTAGCTAAATTACATCTGCAAAGATGCTATTTATAAATAACTTCATCTTCACGGTACCAGGAGTTAGAACTTGGACATCCTCTTTTGAGGGAAGAGCATAATATACAGAAAGCAAACACCTTCTCTCTCTTGGGGACCACCTGAGTCCCTGAGCCCAGCATAATGCCTTTCCCCCAACAGGCTTTCATTAAATATGTTTTGAGTGAATGAACACTGTCGCTTTAAGACATTCCCTCTCTGATCCCAAAGCCTTGTCAGGTGGCCCCTCCAACTTGGAGAGCTGCAGCTTCTCGACTGTCTGAGCAGCTCACTGCTTCTCCCATCATGGAAGATCCACGAAGCTAGCCCCCTGGCTGGAGCAGTGCAGTAAGACTGCATGGCTGTCCCCAGACAAGGTGTGTTGAACAGTGCTGTGAATGTTGCTCAGTCAGAGCAGGCTCTGTATCTGCTGGGCTCCATGGTGATAAATGTCAGTGCTCTGGCTGCCTTCTCAGATGAACTTCCTTCCCACAGGGACACTGGATGTGGTAGATTCACGGTTACAAATTCCTGCTCCCATTCCGCCCTGACATCACCTATTGGTTTTCCCTCTTCCCTTTATCTCAATGATCATATTTGTCCCTATCCTAAAATCCCTTCCTTAGCAATAATCATCCATACTCTAGCTCAATCTACTTCCTTGCATGATTATATTCTTTCATAACATATTTCTCCTTCAAAAGACTTAATCCATCAGTCAATAGTTATTAGCATAGTTGCTTGTACAACATCTGGCTTCCTCAATAATCTCTAAGCTTCATGAGGGCAGCCTCTGTCCATTCTACAAGGAGAGTGCAGCCCCCATGCCTGAGAGCTAGAAGATGCTGAATATGTGCAACTGACCACCTGAATGTGTGCACCACACTCTTATCTGAGCCTCCACTTCTCTCATCCACTCTTCAACTTCCCAACTTCCTGCATCCTGGATTCAGCCCACCACTCACTGTAAACTGTTTTCATGATCCGCGTTACCATATGCAACAAACGCCGTTTCCCAACATCCAGTTCATTCCCATCAAGTCCGATTTATGGTATCCATTGCATAGCCACTGACTTCCTCCACATCTCCATCATTCCACTCTGGTGGGTGGATTCCTACCTGTATCAGCCCTACCTGCTAGGGCTGCCATAACCCAGTACAACAGACAGGGGAGCATAAACAACTGAAATGTATTTTCTCACAGTTTTGGAGGCTAGATGTCTGAAATCAAAGTGTTCACAGGGTTGATTTCTTCTACAGCCTCTCTCCTTGGCTTGTAGATGGCCATCTTCTCCCTGTATCTTCATATGGTCTTCCCTCTGCCTGTGTCTCTCTCCTAATCTCTTCTTCTTAAAAGGACACCGGTTGTATTGGATTAGGACCCACCTCAACGACCTCAATTTAACTCAGTTACTTCTTTAAAGACACTGTCTCCAAATACAGTCACAGTCTGGAGTACTGGGGGTTAGGACTTCAACATATGTATTCTGGGAGGATAAATTCAGCCCATAATACCACCCATCCTTCAGATTTCAATTCAAATATCACTTTGATGGAGAAGTTTTTATTGATATGCCAAATGAAGTCCGACTTCCCCACTACGGTCTATCATAGCATCCTACACTGTGTATCCATTCACAGCCCTTGCCATGGCAGTAATATTCTACATGTGTGCTTGTAATTATTCAATTCATGTCTATCTCTCCATTAGACTGTAAACTCCATCAGGTCAATGGACATGTCAAAGCTCTGCTTACCATTAATATCTCCAGTGCTCAGCATTTGACACTCTTGACTATCCACTCTCTTAATTGCTTTCTTTTGATTTCTGTGATACCACCTTTCTATCTTCTCCTACACCTCAAACTCCTTCAGAATTCTTCACTCTCCTCTTGCTTTTGAACCGCCTCTAAAATATGGTTTCCTTGAGTTTCTATCTTGGTCACTTTCTTTTCTTGTTCAATGAGCTATACCTAGGAAATGTTAACCCTCTCTCAGCTTTAGTAAGTGTCATGTCCTGCCAATGACTTCTAAATTTCTGTCTCTACTGTGGTACTGCCTCCTTTGTTCCATTTCTAAATTTTCTACTTCCTACAACTTATATCAAGCTTTACCACCTCAAAAACATGTTCAATACAGAAATTATCTTTACCTTTAAATCTACTCCACCTCTATTACTTAGCTTAGTAGATGGCACCAACATACATGCCCAGTTGCACAAACAATAAAGTATATCACAGGAGCCCATTATAAATGTAAACTATAAATATATGAAATTATATCTGAGTCCAGCTTTGCCCCTGCATTTCAAACCCAATTCTGTTGATTTCTTCTATGTATCCCTTGATTCACTTTTTTTCTCTTCATTCCTTAAAGCAGACACACATTCTATCTGCACTGCCACAAGAACATTTAACTAATACAAATCCAAGTTACTCTTCTTCTTAAACCTTCCAAAGGTACCCCATCCATGAGCTAAGACCCATCCACCTCTCTAGACTAATTTCCTACTAATCTTCTCTGTTTTTCTGCATATCCTCACCTACATTAAATTTTCCACTTATCTTTGAATGGCAGACTCCTCCATGCCTTCGTGTGCACCTCTCAGACCCCACTTCAGAAATGTGTATGAAAGAAGAAGCTCTTAGTTGTCATGCTTCACTGGGAATGGTCTCAGTTATAGAAGATGGCTTTACACAAGGTCACACCTGCTTCCACAAGGCAGCCTACATCCATTGTTAATCATCACAAGGTTATAAAGTCCCAGCTCCCTTTCCCCAACTCAGGACATCTCTGATGAGCTCTCTCCCTTTAGGGCTGCCTGAAGACTTCGTTGGGGCTGAATCACAGCTCAGTTTCTCCCTCTGTAGAGTCCTGATTCCTCTCTCTCCCTTCCACAGCTGTAGATCCCAGGGCATTCCTGAAAAAAAAAAAATTCCTGCACACTAATCTCCATCTCCAAGTCTGCTTCCCAAGGAACCAGTCTGTGATACTGGCTATTTGTACATACATGTCCTCTGCCTGGGTAGTATTTCTGTTCTATCTTCACTTGCCAAACTCTATGCATTCTTCACGTCCCAAGTCAAATGTCATCTAGATGCACATTTCAAATTTTCTCTATATCAACACATATTGCACTGCATTATAATTATTACTCAGACATTTTCCTTTCTTGCTAAGCTAACTTTATGTTCTGCAAGGATACTGTAGTAATTAGCTACTTCTGTGCAAAAAAATGCTATAAGCTTGGTGGCTTGAAATAACACCTCTTTGTTATCTGGAAAGTCTGTAAGTCAGAAATCCAGATGAGCTCAATTAGGTTATCTGCTTAGTGTCTTGTAAGACTGAAATCAACATGTCAGCCAGCCTGGGTGTTCACTGGAGGCTTTGGGGAGAATCCATTTCCAACTATGCAAGTTGGCAGAATTCAGTTCCTTATGGTTATAGGACTGGGTTCCCTGTTTCCTTGCTGGCTGTCACCTCAGGGCCACTCTGCTTCTAGAAGCTGTCCCCTTGACTTCTCACATGGCTCTCACCATCTTCAAAGCCAACAATGGTGCATCAACTCAACTTCTTCTTATGCTTTGAAACTCTGTGGCTTCTACCTCTATCTTCTTCTGCTACCAGCCAGAGAAAGTTCTTTTCTTTTAAGGACTCATGTGATTAGATCAGGCCCACCAAGATATTGTATTATCCCTTTTTTATGGTCAACTTTGCTTTATAACACAATCATGGGTGTGATATCTCACATTCACAGGTGCTAAGGATTAGAGAGAGTGTGGATTCTGGTGGCCTTACCTAGACATTCTGCCTACTGCAGATGGAAAGAAAATCTTATTGCGTATCCTTCTCAGCACCTAGCAGAGCTTCTGATATAAAAGATAATTGATCCTTGTATTAATTTTTAGGTTGAACTGACATCAGTTTCACTGATTATTACCCTTTTAAATGCTCTGTTGCATGTGTAGTGAAAAAAATACCTCAAATAAAGAATAAAAATAAAGAAATGGATTGCAGTCCTCCCATGATGAACATTGATCCATAGAAGAGATTAAAACTGGAAGAGAAATGTCACAAAATGGAAAGAAAAACCTCCTGAGAAATGAATGTGTAGTTTTGCAGTTTTGCATATTTTGCAGTTGAGTCCCATCAACTTTCAAGCTCAATAATTAAATAATAATTATAAGTTACCAAAGTTGCTTTACTGTTAATGCCTCAATTTGATTAATGACAGAAGGTTTCCTAAACTGGATTCTGCTTAAACTTCAAACAGGGATCTGGTTTGGAGCTGTAGGAAAGCAAGGATCACTAGACTGCCCCTAGAGTGTGCTGTGATGAATTCATGGCTTTGATTTGGAAATGAAGTTATTTTCATGCATGTATTTTTGTGTTTGTTTATGTACATCATCACAATGTTTTCAGGGTTGCTGTCTCTCTACATATACATATGCCAAATCTCTAATACTTTCTTATGGCTTCCTTCCCTTCTGCTGATTGCAGCCTTCACTTCATTTTGTGTTTAGGCATACAAAGTGATGACAAAGGTGGACAATTGTTTCTGGCTGCAGCTCACCCAAATAAAACTGTTTCAGTTGATTCAGAGCACTGATGTCAGCCAAGACCCTATACTTCTTGACACTGCATTTTCCCAGTAAATAATAAATCACTGTGTTTCCACTAGCAGCCTCTCTCCCTCTGCCTTCCTCTTTTCTTCCAACATTAGTCATGCTAGCGTAGCTCACCACCTGTCACTTGGCAAATTTCTGCAAATACTTTTACCCAAGTAGAGGCGGATTTGGTTTCATTGAAGTTAGGAACACACCTGTGCTGACTTGCGTCTGCAACTCACCAGCTGTAGTTCTTTTAAAAGTATATATTTTTTGGCTGTTTGTATATATTACAATCTGCTATTTCTTGGTATGGATTTTTCAAACATTTCTATCATTAGAGTTTTGAATTTCAGGTGATGTGAATATGCTTCAGGACAAAATATATAAGCAGTTAAATACATAGTGGGTTATCTTGAAAGGGGATTAATGTTACCTAATTAACTTGTATTTAATTCATATATCATAGCTCCTTTAATCCTCCCAACAAATCTAATGAAGGGAAATTATGCATCATCCTCATTAAATAGGTGAGAATGTAAGACTCAGGAAGAGCCACTTGCCTACGTCATTCACCAACTACCTGCAAAATCCTGAACTCCAAATAAGGAGTGTCTAACTTAAAGTCCTTGTAATTTTCCCTTTATATGTTGTATTTCCTACTTGATAACACTGCTTTCTTTTACCTATTCATTCAACATTCGAAGAATCCCTACTACGTCCCAGAGAAAGTGCTAGTGACAAAGGTTTGTACAGGCAAACACACAGTCCTGTCCCACAGATGCTGGTAGGTCAGCAGAAAAAATGTTCATATAAATAATTATGATGCAGTTTTTATTAAAAGTTCTGTAACGGAAGTAAGTCTCAGTGTAGGTCTATCTAGAGCTGCTCTTCCAAAGCAGTAGTGACCACTCATGTATGATTATTTAAATGGTTAAAACGATTTTATATGTAAAGTTAGGAATTCAGTTCCTTACTTGCACTAGTCACATTTCAAGGGCTTGACAGTTATGTGTGGCTAGTGTCTATTGAACAGGGCAGTGCAGATAATAGAAAACTCCCATCTTGTACCGCATTCTATTGGACAGCATTAGGCTAGAGGATCAGAAACTCTTCACCCAAAGTAGCTCTTGGCTGAGACATGAAGACTAAATAGGAGCTTTCAGGAAAACAGCAGAGGCAAGAGATTTCAGGCAGAGGAAACAGAATGTGCCAAGGTAGGGATCTGACATGAGAAGACACAGATCATCTAGTGAGATGCAAGTAAATCAGAATAAACCTAAATGTTTAAAAGATGCCCTGGAATAGGGAGCATAATATGGATTGACTGGAAGGCAGGGACCCCTTCACAGGTAATCTTCTATGTTATTATATGACATAGTATAATAGAGGATGGAATGTATGTTGCAGGATGAATGTTGTATATGTATGTTATACATGTATGTTGTGGGATGGAATGTGAATTTCCTCTTGTGGGTCAGTAGTTTTCAAATCTTTTCAGTTATAGGCCTTTTTACTTTTCAAATAAAATATGATTCAGAATCCCTTGATAGAAGGCAGATAAAAATAGAACTGCTCTTTTAAAAGTCAGGTGGAAGGCTTTCCTCTCAGGCATACCTGGACCCCTGAGACATCCTCACTGAACCCTGGGGCTCTGCAGAGCTAGTGGACACATCAGAGATCCCCTGGACAATTTTGAACATGAAGTGGATGATAGGATACTATGTATTGGGATTATCACCCTGTACAGTGTGGAGGACTGGTGGGTGTAGATAAAATGGATGCTGGGATGGATGACTACAAAGGCATGGAAATAGATGAAGAAAAAGATGGTAAACAGCATTTTTAACTAGGGCAGAAAGAATGGTCTGAGGATCTGAAGGAATCTAGAATACAAGGAAGAGAAGAAACAAACTCACTCCCATTTTTCCACCTTGGGCAAGTTGGTGGCTAGTGGTATCATTTTTCATAATGTGGAATTCCAGAGTGATATTTTTACTTATTGGATGATTGGTTTAAATTCTCTAGTCCTCAAAAAATAGCAGGATGGGGAGCACAGTGGTTTACATTGAAGCCTTGAGTTCCCTCTGGCTTTGACAGAATGCTCTGTCATTCTGTCAAAGCCAGAGGGAATATCACACAAATCCTTTTATTCACTTCAGTGAATAATATATGTCTTATTTATTTATTCTTTCCTACAGCAAACACCAATCAGAAGCATCTGAAACAAACAGACCCCAGAAACTAGAGTCAAAAGGAGCATTTTGTCAACTGATTAGATAGCAGTTAGTTTAATGCTAACATTAATCAGGGTCTGATTGCTCCACTGTGAGGAACAAGAACTGTGTGCAGAGACTAATACGCAAGATCTGTTTCAGAGTGTTTCTGTAGAAACCCCCATGCAGTAATCAAGAACACCAAATGAAGGTTATTGATCCGTTGTGTTATTGAGAAACAATATAATTGATATTTCAGATCTTAATTTTTGGTTCCAAAGTAAAAGAGACAGTTTGTACAGATCATTAGTAACAGTTTTTTGTTGTTGTTTTTACCATTTAAACCAAAATATGGAGTTCAAATGTTACTCTGGTTCAAATAAACATTGATTTAATTGTCAAGCAATCTTTATTTGTAAGTGTTTGAAGTGATCATCCTTTGGACAAATCTGAGCTTTGTAGTCAGTTTCCATGCCTGAGATTTGTGGAATGAGGTTTTTCATTTAACTTGTCTGGACCTCAACATTCTCTTTTGCAAAGTGGCATTTTTAATACCCACATCACAGTTTTATTGAAAGGATTCAGGGAGAAAGTCAATATCGGAGAGTCAGTGCAGCACACTGTTTAGGAGCAAAGACACTGAATCCAACTTTTGTGTTTAAAACACAGCTTTGCCACTTATTAGCTGTGCAAACTTGGACACATTAGTTGACCTCTCTGTTCCTCAATGTCCTCCTCTTTAAAGAGGGATAATAGTAATAGGCATCCATGACAGGGTTAGAGTGGAATGAAATGAACATATGAAAAGTTCTTAGAAGAGGGCCAGACAGACTATAAGCATAACATAACAACCATTAATTGTTTTTACTGTTATAATTTGAAAGTGTTCAGGCACAGTGTTAATTCTTAATAAATATTAACTGTATCACATTCCCTTCTACAGTAATTCAGTAGCTGTAGGCCTTGCCTTTGCTTCCTATGGAGCAATGAGCTGTTAAGGAGTAAAATAGAAGGAAAGATTGTTGGTCTGAATGCCTTACCCATTTGTACACAAAACTTCAAAAATTCATCCTTTTGCCTAATTCCTAAATATGACTAGACAACACAGAAACTCCTGAAATGTGAAGAAACCATGATAAAGACTGCGATGAATTGGTTGAAGAATAAAGACTCTAGGAGAAATAGATTGTTCTAACAGGAAACAGATTCTAATTAGTATCCTGACAAATCTATGGACACACTGCTATCAAAAAATAAGAATCAGTTGCCATGAGAAGCAAACCACAAAACAACAAAGAAGAGTTTCTTTGGAGTTGAAAAATATATGTGACAGATAAAATGAAAGGAAAAACATATACGGGTTGAAGATTAAGTCAAATAACTGGTACAGAACCTAGAGCTAAAAAGATAGAGAAGAATTTGAGAGAAAAGTTGGAAGACAGTCCAATGGGCCCAGCATTGGACTCAAAGGAATTCTAGAAAGGAGTAATGGTGATGATAGAGGGGGCGGGGGGGGGGGGGTGGTGAGTGGGGAGGATATTGCCAAATAAATAATACAAGAAAAGTTTTCTGAACTGAAGGAAATGTGAATCCTCCAAAGGAAAGGGTCCAAATCACAAGATATAACTATATATACACTGAAATGTCTAACAATAAAAAATAAATAAAATTAAAATGGAAAATACTAAGTGCTGGGGCTGATGCAGATCAACAAGTGCTCTCATACACTGCTGGTGGGAAAACAGAAAGGTACATCCACTTTGGAAAACAAGTGGCAATATCATATAAAGTTAGACATGTAATTATGTTGTGACCCAAGAAATCTTACTTTCAGTTATTCACACAAGAGAAGTCAAAACAGATGCCCACACAAAAGTCTGTAAATAAGTGTTCATGGTAGCTTTATTTATATGATATCAAAAAAAAGCGACCCAAGTGATCATCAGTTCTTCAGTTGTTGATTGGATAAACAAATTATGGTACATCCAAACAATAGAATATTACAGAAACCAAAAGGGACAAACTACTGATATATTCAACAATGTGAATAAATCTGAAAAGTATTTTAATAAATTAAAGAAGACACAAAAGCCTACATACAGTTTGATTGCATTTGTATGGCATTCTCAAAAAGGCAAAACAATAGAGACAGAAATAAGATTAGTGTTTTCTAGGCATGGGAGATGAAAGATTGGGGATTAAGAAGAGGCATGAAGGGCTGGAAATATCCTATATCTTGATACAGTGGTAAATTTAAAACGATATGTTTGTGAAAGCTTATCAAAATGTTCTTCAAAAATGGATAACCTTGTTTGTGAATTCCCCTTTAATAAATATGAATTCTATAAAAATAAAAAGGCCTACTGAATAACAAGCAAGATAAATTTTAAGACCCACATTGGATATGTCATTAAGAAATTTCAGGAGTGATGTCAACAAGATGGTAGAGTAGGAAGTTTTGGAATCTTCTTGCCCCTACAAACACACCAATTCAGCAACAATTCATGAACAAATTATCTTTTTGAGAAATCCAGAAATTAGGTGAAAGACTCCTGTAACCCAGGAGAATGTGAATCAGACTAACAGAAGACAGTAGGGAGATTCAGATCACCTTCTCACCAGAGGACCTGCCCCTGGCACAGCATCAAATGATCAGATCTCTCTCCAGGATAGATAACATGTTAGGTCACAAAACAAGTCTTAAAACACTTAAGAAGATTGAAATCATACCAAGTATTTTTTTCTGACCACAATGGATTGAAAGTAAAAATTAATAGCAGGAGTAAAACTGAAAAATTCACAAATGTATGGGACTTAAACAACATACTCTTGAACAACCACTGAATCAAAGAAGAAATCAAAAAGGAAATAGAAAATGCTTTGAGAGCCAGGAAAATGAAAACACAACATACCAAAAACTTAGAGGATGCAGCAAAAACAGTATTAAAAGTTTATAGCAGAGATGAGGGGAAGATGGCAGAAGAGTAAGACGTGGAGATCACCTTCCTCCCCACAGATACACCAGAAATACATCTACACGTGGAACAGCTACTACAGAACACCTACTGAATGCTGGCAGAAGACCTCAGACCTCCCAAAAGGCAAGAAAGTCCCCATGTACCTGGGTAGGGCAAAAGAAAAAAAGAAAAAACAGGGACAAAAGAATAGGGACAGGACCTGCACCAGTGGGAGGGAGCCGTGAAGGAGGAAAGGTTTCCATACAGTCGGAAGCCCCTTCGTGGGCGGAGACTGCGGGTGGCAGAGGGGGAAAGCTTCGGAGCCGCGGAGGAGAGCACAGCAACAGGGGTGCGGTGGGCAAAAAGAAGAGATTCCCACACAGAGGATCGGTGCCGACCGGCACTCACCAGCCCGAGAGGCTTGTCTGCTCACCCGCCGGGGCGGGAGGGGCTGGGAGCTGACGCTCGGGCTATGGAGGTCAGATCCCAGGGAGACGACTGCTGTTGGTGGCGTGAGCACAGCCTGCAGGGGTTAGTGCACCACGGCTAGCCGGGAGGGAGTCTGGGGAAAAGTCTGGACCTGCCGAAGAGGCAAGAGACTTTCTCTTCCCTCTTTGTTTCCTGGTGCGTGAGGAGAGGGGATTAAGAGCGCTGCTTAAAGGAGCTCCAGAGACGGGCGCAAGCCGCAGCTAACAGCGCGGACCCCAGAGACGGGCATGAGACACTAAGGCTACTGCTGCCGCCACCAAGAAGCCTGTGTGTGAGCACAGGTCACTATCCACACCTCCCTTCTGGGGAGCCTGTGCAACCCGCCACTGCCAGGGTGCCGTGATCCAGGGAAAACTTACCCGGGAGAACGTAGGGCGCGCCTCAGGCTGTTACGACGTCACGCGGGCTTCTGCCACTGCAGGCTCGCTCCTTACTCCGTACCCGTCCCTCCCCCTGGCTTGAGTGAGCCAGCGTCCCCGAAGAAGCTGCTTCTTTAACGCCATCCTGTCTGAGCAAAGAACAGACGTCCTTCGGTGACCTACACGCAGGGGTGGGGCCAAATCCAAAGCTGAGCCCCTGTGAGCTGTGAGAATAAAGAAGAGAAAGGGAAATCCCTCCCAGCAGCCTCAGAAGCAGCGGATTAAATCTCCACAATCAACTTGATGTACCCTGCATCTGTGGAATACCTGAATAGACAACGAATCATCCCAAATTGAGGAGGTGGACTTTGAGAGCAAGGTTTATGATTTTTTCCCCTTTTCCTCATTTTGTGAGTGTGTATGTGTATGCTTCTGTGTGAGATTTTGTCTGTATAGCTTTGCTTTCACCATTTGTCCTAGGGTTCTATCCGTACGTTTCTTTGTTTTTTTCCTTTTTTCTTTAAAAATTTTTTTTTCTGAATAATTATTTTTTATTTTAATAACTTTATTTTATCTTATTTTATTTCATTTTATTTTATCTTCTTTCTTTCCTTCCTTCCCTCCTTCCTTCCTTCCTTCCTCCCTCCCTCCCTCTCTCCCTCCTTTCTTTCTTCCTTCCTTCCTTTCTCTTTCTTTCTTTCTTTCTTTCTTTCTTTCTTTCTTTCTTTCTTTCTTTCTTTCTACTTTTTCTCCCTTTTATCCTCAGCCGTGTGGATGAAAGGCTCTTGCTGCTGCAGCTAGGAGTCAGCGCTGTGCCTCTGAGGTGGGAGAGCCAAGTTCAGGACACTGGTCCACGAGAGACCTCCCAGCTCCACTTAATATCAAATGGCAAAAATCTCCCAGAGATCTCCATCTCACCACCATCACCCAGCTTCACTCAATGACCAGCAGGCTACAGTGCTGGACACCCTATGCGAAACAACTAGCAAGATAGGAACACAACCCCACCCATTAGCAGAGAGGCTGCCTAAAATCATAATAAGTCTACAGACACCCCAAAACACGCCACCAGATGTGGACCTGCCCACCAGAAAGACAAGATCCAGCCTCATCCACCAGAACACAGGCACTAGTCCCCTCCACCAGGAAGCCTATACAACCCACAGAACCAACCTTAGCCACTGGGGACAACACCAATATCAACAAGAAGTATGAACCTGCAGGCTGCAAGAAGGAGACCCCAAACACAGTAAGTTAAACAAAATGAGAAGACAGAAAAACACACAGCAGATGAAGGAGCAAGATAAAAACCCACCAGACCTAACAAATGAAGAGGAAATAGGCAGTCTACCTGAAAAAGAATTCAGAATAATGATAGTAAAGATGATCCAAAATCTTGGAAATAGAATAGAGAAAATGCAAGAAACATTTAACAAGGACCTAGAAGAACTAAAGATGAAACAATGAACAACACAATAAATGAAGTTAAAAATACTCTAGATGGGATCAATAGCAGAATAACTGAGGCAGAAAAACAGATAAGTGACCTGTAAGATAAAATAGTGGAAATAACTACTGCAGAGCAGAATAAAGAAAAAAGAATGAAAAGAACTGAGGACAGTCTCAGAGACCTCTGGGACAACATTAAATGCACCAACATTCAAATTATAGGGGTCCCAGAAGAAGAAGAGAAAAAGAAAGGGACTGAGAAAATATTTGAAGAGATTATAGTTGAAAACTTCCCTAATATGGGAAAGGAAATAGTTAATCAAGTCCAGGAAGCACAGAGAGTCTGATACAGGATAAATCCAAGGAGAAATATGCCAAGACACGTATTAATCAAACTGTCAAAAATTAAATACAAAGAAAACATATTAAAAGCAGCAAGGGAAAAACAACTAATAACACACAAGGGAATCCCCATCAGGTTAACAGCTGATCTTTCAGCAAAAACTCTGCAAGCCAGAAGGGACTGGCAGGACATATTTAAAGTGATGAAGGAGAAAAACCTGCAACCAAGATTACTCTACCCAGCAAGGATCTCATTCAGATTTGATGGAGAAATTAAAACCTTTACAGACAAGCAAAAAAGCTAAGAGAATTCAGCGCCACCAAACCAGCTTTACAACAAATGCTAAAGGAACTTCTCTAGGCAAGAAACATAAGAAAAGGAAAATACCTACAATAATGAACCCAAAACAATTAAGAAAATGGAAATAGGAACATACATATCGATAATTACCTTAAATGTAAATCGACTAAATGCTCCCACCAAAAGACACAGATTGGCAGAATGGATACAAAAACAAGACCCATATATATGCTGCCTACAAAAGACCCACTTCAGACCTAGAGACACATACAGACTGAAAGTAAGGGGATGGAAAAAGATATTCCATGCAAATGGAAACCAAAAGAAAGCTGGAGTAGCAATTCTCATATCAGACAAAATAGACTTTAAAATAAAGACTATTAGAAGAGACAAAAAAGGATGCTACATAATGATCAAGGGATCGATCCAAGAAGAAGATATAACAATTGTAAATATTTATGCACCCAAAATAGGAGCAACCCAATACACAAGGCAAATACTAACAGCTATAAAAGAGGAAGTCGACAGTAACACATTCATAGTAGGGGACTTTAACACGCCACTTTCACCAATGGACGGATCATCCAAAATGAAAATAAATAAGGAAACACAAGCTTTAAATGATACATTAAACAAGATGGACTTAATTGATATTTATAGGACATTCCATCCAAAAACAACAGAATACACATTTTTCTCAAGTGCTCATGGAACATTCTCCAGGATAAATCATATCTTGGGTCACAAATCAAGCCTTGGTAAATTTAAGAAAATTGAAATTGTATCAAGTATCATTTCTGACCACAGCACTATGAGACTAGATATTAATTACAGGAAAAGATCTGTAAAAAATACAAACACACACACAAAAAAAATACAAACACATGGAGGCTAAACAATACACTACTTAATAACGAAGTGATCACTGAAGAAATCAAAGAGGAAATTAAAAAAAATACCTAGAAACAAATGACAATGGAGACACAACGACCCAAAACCTATGGGATGCAGCAAAAGCAGTTCTAAGAGGGAAGTTTATAGCAATACAATCCTACCTTAAGAAACAGGAAACATCTCAAATAAACAACCTAACCTTGCACCTAAAGCAATTAGAGAAAGAAGAACAAAGAACCTCAAGTTAGCAGAAGGAAAGAAATCATAAAAATCAGATCAGAAATAAATGAAAAAGAAATGAAGGAAACAATAGCAAAGATCAATAAAACTAAAAGCTGCTTCTTTGAGAAGATAAACAAAATTGATAAACCATTAGCCAGACTCATCAAGAAAAAAAGGGAGAAGACACAAATCAGTGGAATTACAAATGAAAAAGGAGAAGTAGCAGCTGACACTGCAGAAATACAAAAGATCATGAGCGATTACTACAAGCAACTCTATGCCAATAAAATGGACAACCTGGAAGAAATGGACAAATTCTTAGAAATGCACAACCTGCTGAGACTGAATCAGGAAGAAATAGAAAATATGAGCAGACCAATCACAAGCACTGAAATTGAAACTGTGACTAAAAATCTTCCAACAAACAAAACCCCAGGACCAGATGGCTTCACAGGCGAATTCTATCAAACATTTAGAGAAGAGCTAACAACTATCCTTCTCAAACTCTTCCAAAATATAGCAGAGGGAGGAACACTCCCAAGCTCATTCTACGAGGTCACCATCACCTTGATACCAAAACCAGACAAGGATGTCACAAAGAAAGAAAACTACAGGCCAATATCACTGATGAACATAGATGCAAAAATCCTCAACAAAATACTAGCAAACAGAATCCAACAGCACATTAAAAGGATCATACACCATGATCAAGTGGGGTTTATTCCAGGAATGCAAGGATTCTTCAATATACGCAAATCAATCAACGTGATACACCATATTAACAAATTGAAGGAGAAAAACCATATGATCATCTCAATAGATGCAGAGAAAGCTTTTGACAAAATTCAACACCCATTTCTGATAAAAACCCTGCAAAAAGTAGGCCTAGAGGGAACTTTCCTCAACATAATAAAGGCCATATATGACAAACCCACAGCCAACATCATCTTCAATGGTGAAAAACTGAAAGCATTTCCACTAAGATCAGGAAAAGGACAAGGTTGCCCACTCTCACAACTTTTATTCAACATAGTTTTGGAAGTTTTAGCCACAGCAATCAGAGAAGAAAAAGAAATAAAAAGAATCCAAATCGGAAAAGAAGAAGCAAAGCTGTCACTGTTTGCAGATGACATGATACTCTACATAGAGAATCCTAAAGGTGCTACCAGAAAACTACTAGAGCTAATCAATGAATTTGGTAAAGTGGCAGGATACAAAATTAATGCACAGAAATCTCTGGCATTCCTATATACTAATGATGAAAAATCTGAAAGTGAAATTAAGAAAACATTCCCATTTACCATTGCAACAATAAGAATAAAATATCTAGGAATAAACCTACCTAAGGAGACAAAAGACCTGTATGCAGAAAATTATAAGACACTGATGAACGAAATTAAAGATGATACAAATAGATGGAGAGATATACCATGTTCTTGGATTGGAAGACTCAACATTGTGAAAATGACTCTACTACCCAAAGCAATCTACATATTCAATGCAATCCCTATCAAACTACCACTGGCATTTTTCACAGAACTAGAACATAAAATCTCGCAATTTGTATGGAAACACAAAAGACCCCGAATAGCCAAAGCAATCTTGAGAACAAAAAAAGGAACTGGAGGAATCAGGCTCCCTGACTTCAGACTATACTACAAAGCTACAGTTATCAAGACGGTATGGTACTGGCACAAAAAGAGAAAGATAGATCAATGGAACAGGATAGAAAGCCCAGAGATAAACCCATGCACATATGGACACCTTGTCTTTGATAAAGGTGGCAGGAATGTACAGTGAAAAAAGGACAGCCTCTTCAATAAGTGGTGCTGGGAAAACTGGACAGGTACATTTAAAAGTATGAGATTAGATCACTCCCTAACACTATACACAAAAATAAGCTCAAAATGGATTAAAGACCTAAATGTAAGGCCAGAAACTATCAAACTCTTAGAGGAAAACATAGGCAGAACACTCTATGACATAAATCACAGCAAGATCCTTTTTGACCCACCTCCTAGAGAAATGGAAATAAAAACAAAAATAAACAAATGGGACCTAATGAAACTTAAAAGCTTTTGCACAGTGAAGGAAACTGTAAACAAGACCAAAAGACAACCCTCAGAATGGGAGAAAATATTTGCAAATGAAGCAACTGACAAAGGATTAATCTCCAAAATTTATAAGCAGCTCGTGCAGCTCAATAACAAAAAAATAAACAACCCAATCCAAAAATGGGCAGAAGACCTAAATAGACATTACTCCAAAGCAGATATACAGACTGCTAACAAACACATGAAAGAATGCTCAACATCATTAATCATTAGAGAAATGCAAATCAAAACTACAATGAGATATCATCTCACACCAGTCAGAATGGCCATCATCAAAAAATCTAGAAACAATAAATGCTGGAGAGGGTGTGGAGAAAAGGGAACACTCTTGCACTGCTGGTCGGAATGTGAATTGGTACAGCCACTATGGAGAACAGTATGGAGGTTCCTTATAAAACCACAAATAGAACTACCATATGACTCAGCTATCCCACTACTGGGCATATACCCTAAGAAAACCATAATTCAAAAAGAGTCATGTACCAAGATGTTCATTGCAGCTCTATTTACAATAGCCCAGAGATGAAAGCAACCAAATGTCCAACATCAGATAAATGGATAAATAAGATATGACACATATATACAATGGGATATTACTCAGCCATAAGAAGAAATGAAATTGAGCTATTTGTAATGAGGTGGATAGACCTAGAGTCTGTCATACAGAGTGAAGTAAGTCAGAAAGAAAAAGACAAATACCGTATGCTAACACATATATATGGAATTTAAGAAAAAAAAAATGTCATGAAGAACCTAGGGGTAAGACAGGAATAAAGACACAGACCTACTGGAGAATGGACTTGAGGATATGGGGAGGGAGAAGGGTAAGCTGTGACAAAGAGAGAGAGTTGCATGGACATATATACACTACCAAGCGTAAAATAAATAGCTAGTGGGAAACAGCCGCATAGTGCAGGGAGATCAGCTCGGTGCTTTGTGACCACCTAGAGGGGTGGGATAGGGAGGGTGGGAGGCAGGGAGATGCAAGAGGGAGGGGATATGGGTACATATGTATATGTATAACTGATTCACTTTGTTATAAAGCAGATACTAACACACCATTGTAAAGCAGTTATACTCCAATAAAGATGTAAAAAAAAAAATTCATAGCAATAAATGCCTATATTAAAAAAGAAGCAAGACCTCAAATAAACTACCAAATTTACCTTGAAAAGAGCTAGAAAAGGAAGAACTAACTAAACCTAAAGTTAGCAAAAGCAAAGAAATAACAAATATTAGAGCAGAAATTAATAAAATAAAGAATAGAAAAACAATAGAAGAAATCAACAAAACTAAGAGTTGGTTTTCAAAAAAGATAAGCAAAATTGACGAACCCTTGACTTAACTAAGAAAAATGGGAGAAGACTCAAATAAATAAAATCAGAAATGAAAGAGACATTACAACTAATACTACAGAAATAAAATGGATCATAAGAAACAACTATGGACAATTATAAGCTAACCAGTGGGATAACCTATAAGAAACATACATTCCTAGAAACATACAACCTATTAAAAAAGATCATGAAGAAATAGAAGGTCTGAACAGACTTATCACTAGTATGAAGATTGAATCAGTAATCAAATCCTCCCAGCAACAACAAAAATCCCAGGCTAAGGTGGCTTCAAAGGAGAATTCTATCAAACATTTAAAGAAGAATTAAAGCCAATCCTTCTCAAATTCTTCCAAAAAACTGAAGGGAATGAAACATTTCTCAAATCATTTTATGAGCCCAGCAATACCCTGATACCATAGCCAAACAAAGATACAATTAGTTAAGAAAACTACAGGCCAATATCCCTAATGAATATAGATGTAAAAATTCTCAACAAAATACTAGCAAACTGGATTCAACAGCATATTTAAAAAAATCATACACCATGACCAAGTGAAATTTATCACTGGGGTGCAAAGATGGTTCAACATAAAAAAGTTAATTAATGTGACACAATACATGAGACAAAGCAATGGATAAAAACCATGTCATAGTGCCAATAGATGCAGAAAAAGTGTTTGACAAAATTCAATCTCCTTTTATAATAAACACCAACAAACTAGAAATGCAAGGAAAGTACTTCAACATAATAAAGGCCATATATGACAAGCCCACAGGTAACATCATACTCAACAGCAAAAGACTGAAAGCTTTTCCTCTGAGAAGAGGAATGAAGCAAGGATGCCCGCTCTCACCACTTCTTTTCAACATTCTACTGTAAGTATTAGCTGGAGTAATTAGACAAGAAAAAGAAATAAAAGGCACACAAATTAGAAAGAAAAAAAAGTAAAACTGTTCCCATTTGCAAATGTCCTGATCTTATATATAGAAAACTATAAAGACTCCATTAGAAAACAAAAACAACAAAAACTTTAGAACTAATAAACAAATACAGTAAATTTACAGGATACAAAATCAAAATGGAAAAAACTCAGTTGTATTTCTATACACTAACAAAACAAATTATTTGAAAATAAAATTAGGGAGACAATCCAACTTACATTGGCACCAAAAAAGGGTAAAATACTTAGAAATAAATTAGTTAAGGAGGTGAAATAATTGTATACTAAAAGCTGGAAAAAATTGATGAAAGAAATTAAACAAGACACAACAAATAGAGAGATATTCTGTGTTCATGGATTTAAAGACTTAATATTGTTAAAATATCCATAGTACCCAAAGCGATTTACAGATTTAATGCAATGACTATCAAAATTACAATAGCATTTTTTACAGAAATAGAAAAAACAATTCCAGGATAGGATGGAAAATAATTCCTATGGTACCACAAAAAGCCATGAATAACTAAACTGACCCTGAAAAAGAAGAACAAAGTTAGAGGGATTACAATTCCTGGTTTCAAAATGTATTACAAAACCACAATAATCTAAACAGCATGGTACTGGAATAAGGACAGACATATGGAACAATGGAACAGAATAGAAAGGCAGAAATAGATCCATGCATTAATTGTCAACTGATCTTTTATACAAGGGTGCCAAGAATACACAATGAGAAAAGGATAATCTCTTTAACAAATAATTTTGAAAAAATTGGATATCCACATGCAAAAGAATAAATTTGGCTCATCTTCTACAATACACAAAAATCAACTGAAGATAGATTAAAGACTTGAAAGAAAGAAACTGAAATTTTTCTAGAAGAAAACATAGGGAAAATCTTCACAATATTTATATTAATAATGATTGCATTGATATGACACCGAAAGCACAAGCAACAGCAACAAAAATAAACAAGTGGGATTATATATATCAAATTAAAAACTGCATAATCAGGGAAACAATCAACTCAGTAAAAAGGAAACTTATAGAATGGATGGGAGAAAAAATATTTGCATATCATATATCTTAAACTGCTCATTATGCTATAACAAAATACCATAGACTGGATAGCTTATGAATAACAGAAATTTATTTCTCATAATTTTATAGGCTGGAAATCTGAGATCTGGGTGTCGACATAGTCAGATGAGGGCTCCCCTTCCCTGTTGCAGGTTTTTCCTTGTATCTTCATGTAGCAGGAGGCATTAGGGAGCTCTGTGGAATCTCTTTTATAAGAGCACTAATTCCATTCATGTGGAGTCCTAAGTCCTCCCAAAAGTCCCACCTCCTAATACCATCACATTGGGAATTAGAGTTTCAACATATGAATTTTAAGGGATTACCAACAGTCAGACCACATCACACACATCTGATAATGAGTTAATCTCCAAAATATATAAGGAACTCCTACAAATCAATAGTGAAAAACAAACACTTAACCTGATTTAAAATGGGCTAAGGACTTAAATGGACATTTATCCAGAGAAGTCATACAAATAGCCAATAAGTAAATGAAAAAAAAAATGCTCAACGTCACTATTTACCAGGGCAATACAAATAAAAGCCACCATGAGGTATCACCTCATACCTGTCAGAATGGCTATCATCAAAAAAACAAAAAGACAGCAACTATTGGTGAGAATGTGGAGAAATTGGAAACCTTTTAAACAGTTGATGGGAATGCAAAATTCTGCTACTTCTATGGAAAATAGTATGGAGGTTCTTCAAAAAATTAAAAATAGAACTACCATATGATCCAGCACTCACACTTTTGATATTTATCCGAAAGAATGGAAATCAGGATCTTGAAGAGATATTAGCACTCCTATGTTCATTGCAGCACTACTTACAATAGTCAATATCTAGAAACAACCTAAAGGCCCATTCATAGATAAATGGATAAGGAGACTGTGGTATATACATACAACATAATATTATTTAGCCTTTAAAATGGACATTTTGCAATATTGAATAACATGAATGAACCATGAAGACATTGTGCTACATTTAAAAAGTCAGCCACAGAAAAACAAATACTGCATGATTCCGCTTACAGAAGGTATCTAAAATATTCAAGTTCATAGATCAGAGAGTGGAGTGGTCGTTGTCCAGGGCGGGAGGGAGGGGTAATTGGAGAATTACTCATGAACAGGCATAACATATCAGTCAAACAAGATGAATAAGCTCTAGAAATAAACTCTACAACATTGTAACTATAGTCAACAATAATGTATTATACACTTAAAATTCTGTTAATAGGCTAGATCTCACTTTGTGAACTTACTACAATAAAATAAAATTTAAAAAAAAAATTTCAAAACACTAATGAGTAACCAAAGTATTAAAAATTTTATATAGAGAAAAATAGGTTACCTACAAAGAAATAAAGGACAGAATATCTTCAGACACATCAAGAACACAGGATGCCAGAAAACAATAGAGAGAGGATTTCAAAGTTTTAAGGGAGACATATTTTTTAATTATTAATTATTTAATAATAATTTATTAAATAATTTACTTAATAATAATTAAAGAATTTTTCAATCCAGAATTTTATATGCAGCCCAACTGTCAGGACAGATAAAAATTAATGAAGTGTATAATCTAAATACCCACTCTTAGGAAGTTACTTGAGAATGAAAATTAAAACTAAGAGAAAGACATGGCTTCAAAAAAAAAATAGTGAATTTAAATCAAGACAGCAGTAAAAGGAAGCCCAGAGAAGAGGGTGCTATGAAACCATTTTAGGGAATATACAGTCCAGATTCAATCAGGACATGGAAAAAGGATGCAAAGGGAAAAAAGAATTAAGCAGAGTAAGAAGAAAAATGCTTGAAAATGTAGAGTGGGAAGAGTGACATCACTAAGATGGTGACATAGTTCATTCCCACCTTTGCTCCCCCACACCCCACAAGAAGAACAACTAACAACTATTAATAGATAAGACACCACTGAGAAAATTCTAGAATTTGGTGGTGAGGCTGAGGCACTCCCTGAACCACAGAGACTGAGAAAGAATGGGCATAAGACAAGGGCGTAATTTTCAAGAAATTTTTTAAAAAACAAAAGAAAATCTACTGGAAACTTTCAGGAAAACAAAATGGAATAAGGCATCATAATCTTTACTTGAAGCAAACCTGTAATTTTGGAACAGAAAGTAGGCTTCGAGAGGAACATGCAAGTGGATTCTAAGCACCCCTCCCCACAAATTGCCATACACAACATGAGGAAACAAGGGAAGATTGAAGATGTATCAATTTAAAGAGTTTAATGCTGAAATCACATAAAACAAATGCCAAAACTCACTCAAAAAAACTAGCTGAGGTAGGAAATGAAACTTAACAGAATTACATGTTTGTAAAACAAAAATCAAATTTGAGTAATTGCTGTAGAAAATTGATCTGATGTGTAGGAGTTAATGTTTTCTCTTTTATTATCAAAACATAAACGAGGCATATAAAATAAATTAAATATGAAATTATGCAGAATTAAAACAAGGATTTGGTGGATGTGACATAAATTTTGGAAAGCATAAACATTACGTTTCCCCACTTCCCCCATCATTCAAGTTAAATTGTTATACAGAATGGGTGCCAAGGTTATCCGTGAGCCTTGTATATCATGTTCCCTGGGCCTCCCTACCTCAGCATACAGCACTGTGCCTCTTGGTGTAACAGAGTTTGAGAACTTGTCTTAACATGATCTTCATTTACTGACTTCAATCATTGCCAGCTGGCACTGATTCTGTGAGTACACATGTTCTTTTTTCAAAAATCTCTAGCTGAGTCTCAAGGTATCATATTGGCTCACCAGAATGAAGATTATTTTAAGACCAGAGGAAGGTTCTTTTTCTTTATTAAATTCTTTCAAAGAGATCTTTTCTATTGGAAAATAACATTCTTACTGGTCTATGTTACTGTTCACAGCTATCTAAATCACAGATATTATGTTCCTCAATCCACTTGAATTGTGTATATCCCAATAGTTATCTCAAGTAAGGAAAATGAAGATGGGATTTACCTAAAATGCCATAGTTCTCTTATTCAGCCATTCATCCTTCATGTGATGATTAGTTATTTAGTACCTAATATTACCAGTCATGGTGCTGCATCATGGGGGTACAATGGTGAGCAGATTGTTATGTAATAAGATTTGTGTTTGGGAAAAAGGAAAACTTAGTTGGCTTCAGGGTAAACAGGTTAAAGAGTAAAAAGAGCTGAGAGTAGAAGGAGATTGGATGCCTAATTGGCAGATAACCCACAAGACATGATGCTGAGGGAGGGAAAGAAAGATGTATTGAGGTCACCTCCTAAGTTTCAAATTTCTTACCCAAATGACGTTCTAAGGAGAGCTTCCAACAGCCGTCCTGTTGGGGTACTGGAGGAAATCTTTTTTCAGGAAAGCCCTGAAAAGCCTCTCATTAGGATGAGGTATTGCCACAGGCACTTGGCTTATCTCAAGAGTTTGCATGTTCCTAAATTCACTCAACTTCAAGACTCACTAATTACACTTTCATATTTTAAGCCTATTATGGAAGAAATTCAGACTACATGGGTGTTTGCTACAAACCAAAATTTGCTCAAGATAAGCCAGTAGTAATAACCTCAGGCCTAGTGACTCTTGAACATATTTAAACCTTAATGATTTAAGGGGGGAGGTGGTTAATAAGCATTTCAGAGTTCTTTCCAGATGGAAGACAAACATTTTCTTTTTCTAATTTCCCTTAAACTTGTCATTATTTGGCAGAAATAGTCAAAATAAATGTACCATGCTTCAAAGGAGCCAGCACATAAGAGACCAGATAGCAGCAAGATGAATCCTCTTGTCTCAGCAGGCTTATGCTCTGAACACAGATGTTTGGGAAATGAAGGGTGGGCACTTGTGATAATGTATTGCATCATTTCTTTGACCTCAAGATAAAAGCAAATAAGAGAAGCAAAATGTGCCACTCATCAGTCTATTAAAATGAAAACTGTCACACAGCTCTGATCTAGCACATGAATTCTGTCTTTGCCTGAAAGATGGAGTATTTTCATCAGAAGGCCAGCTATTCCTTGTTCTGGTATGCTTTCTTGTGAAAGAGGAATGGAATTAGGGAACAGGAAAGAAGGATTTTACATTTCATTTAATTTAGCTAATACTTCAGGCCACATTCACTGAGTTGTTCCACGCTTCTAAAAAGATAAAGAAAAATGAACACTTACCCAGTTTTCACTGTCACAAACTTTGGACAAATGTCTTTACTACTGCTGTCAGCAATCTTGTGAGGATGCAATTATTTTCCCCATTTTCAGATGAGGAAACCAGAGTTTGGCAAAGTTACATAACTTGTCCAGCATCGCATAGTCAGGCTTTAGTATGGCCAGGACCAAAATCCAAATCTAATTCTGAAGGTCATGTGGTTACCTAAATCTCATTCCTTTTCAGAAGTAGGTGTTGTATAAAATACAAAGCTGGATGGTGACAATAAATATAAATAAAACAATACAAGAAGATGGCTCACATTTGAATACTAAGCCATGTGATGCTTACTGTAAAGCTACAAGATTTCAAAGATGAAAACCCAGGAATGTGTAGTGAAAGGAATATGATCTTTGGGATCAAAAAGACCCTAGTTCTGTAATGGGGAAGAACAAATCTGACTCCATATTAGATCTGTCTCTTTTACTTTAATCTTTGTATTCTGTTGCTTTTGCTTTGAGTAAAGAATGTTGCCTATAGCCTGAAATATACAGGATAGCCTATTCTCAAGGCTCTGACCTTTAAGGGTATTACACTTTTCCATTCATATAGAGATAAAAAGTTGCAGAACAGAGAATAACATTTGTTCTATTGGAGGTTTACAGGAACATCGTGACCGGACCTACTGAACAAAAGATTCCTGCACCAAGAACTTTGCAACAACCAACAATGCCCCTCCTTTACCTTGCCTTTAAAAATGCTTTGCTGAAAGCTTTCAGGGAGTTCAGGGTTTTTGGGAGGCATGAGGCAGACATCTCCTTTCATGACCCTGCAATAAACCTTTCTCTTCTCCAAATTCTGATGTTTTGGTATTGTTTGGCCTCATGGTGCATTGGGAACACGAACTTGTGTTTGGTAACAGTTGAGTCTCAACTCTCACCCTTACTCGCTCTGTGACCTTGAACAAATTGCATAACCTCATAGCTGCAGGTTGCTTATCTAAAAAAAAAAAAAATTTCCCCATATCATAGAGTTTTTCTGAGAATTAAATGAGATGATATGACTAAATTACCTGACAGTATGCCTGGTCCACAATATCTGTCCCCAAAATGTCAACTTCATGTCACCTCAAGCTAGTGATACCCAGGAAGAAAAGTTGAAGAGAAATTCATTAACCGAGTTAATATCTGCACAGCAATTTGAAAAAGTGCTTATGATAAAATTATGTGTAGACTCATGTATATGTATATGTACACACACATACATGCACATTAAAGTTTTATGTTTGCTAGAAAACAAGTTCATTTCAAACCTGTGCTATTGTTCTATCTATCAGAGAACTGTTTTCCCAGTGCTCTGCCAGAAAAAAATGTAAATTTCCTATTAGTGTCACCAGCATGATGGGTGATGCACACTTGTACATTTCCAGCCCAACTCCCAGAAAGAATGACTGTAAATGCAGCAATTAGCAGACTCTTATTCTAGGCTTCAAAACCTTATCTGCAGTACTTATGATCACAGAATTGACACTCAAACACATTTTTGCAAGGAAGGAGCTTATCTCTGATTAAATAAAAACTATTTTCCATTTAAAAAAGTGATAAACACCAATTATTAAAAAAATAGAATATACTCCTCCCCCAGAAAAGTATCCTAGTGCTCCCAAGAATATTGTCTCTTCCTGTAATGGTTGTTATGCAGAGTTTCTTTTCATTGTTATAATTTTATCATAGAGACCCTACCATTTTACCCAGACTTTTCCTTCAATATCGCAAAGATTATTTTTAGCAGAGTGGTTAAATCTCTGAAAACAAACTGTGATATCCAGGATATCCCTCTAACCTGCTCTGTATCCTTGATCTGGGCACTAAAACTCTATAAGCCTCAAAGTGTCACATACAAAGTGAGGATAATAACAGCCATCAACTTATTACAGGGCTGTGTGAGGGTAAAGTGAGATGATCTGATACCTACCAGTGTTCTTGGTCTTCCCCAATCAATAGAAATTGATCAGAGGCCAGACAAGAAATTTAGACAAGGCTTTCCTGGGACCCCTGTTGCAGCCGCAGGGGGCCAGAACAAGCAACAGTTTCACTTGCTTGCTCCCTGCGGGGATGCTGAGCTTGTTCCTTATATGGGGTGAGGGTAGGGGTGTGTCCTTGGGCCAGAAGGATGGCCTAGGCGGTTTGTCCACCCTTTGGTGGTGTTGAGTGCAGGGAGCATATGCATTACTCTGTTTTTGCTCCCGGCTCTTCAGACGTGGCAGTTGGTTTTTGTTTTTTTTTTTATCTTTTTGTATCTTGTTGTCCCTAATTTGCACCAACTGCACATGCACACAGTTATTTTTAGTCCCTTATAATCTCTTTGTATTTTGTTGTTTGAGGGGACATTTGTCCAGTTACAAGCACTGCAGCAAAGGGGTCCAGGTCCCAGGTCCCAGCCTGTCTCAGATCCATGTAAAACTCTTAGAAGAATACTGTGTAGAAAGTAAGAACTCAGTAAAATTATTATTGCTTACCTCTAGGAGGATTTATTTTTTTTATTGCAAAAGACACCAAAAAATCAACTGACTTCAGTAAATGAAATCACATTTACTTCCAAAACGGAAAGTCCAGATGTAGACCTGGCCAGAGAGTCAATCAATGGAGTGGCTGTTACTCAGAGACAAGCCCTGCCCATGGCGTGGCAGGTTGGCTACAGTGGAGCTGGCGCTGGTCCAATTCCCCACAACCCCAAGGTCAGCAAAGGGAGCCTCTTCCTGTTGGCACATGCACAAGTCCTAGGAGTCCCTCTGATTGGACTATTCTGGGTCACTTGCTCATCCAAAACAATGACAATTGCTGGGAGAATTTCAAGTTTTGATTAACTAATTGTGGGAGGTCAGTTAATAGTCCCCCAAATATGGTCACTGATCCCAGGAACCTATGAATATGATACCTTACATGGCAAAAAGGACTTTTCAGATGTGGTGAAATTAAGGATCTTGAGATGAAAAGATTATCCTGGATGATCTGGGTGCACCCAATGGAATCACAAGGGTATTTATGAGAGGGAGGCAGAAGGATCAGTGGTCAGGCAGCATGACGATGGAATCAGAAATTAGAGTAAAGTAACCACAAGCCAAGGAATGCTAGCAGGCTATATAAGCTGAAAGAGACAGGAAACATATTCTCTCCCTGGGACCTCTGAAAGGAACCAGCCCTGCCTTCTGACACCATGATTTTAGTCCCATGAGAACCATTTTGGACTTCTGACCTCCAGAATTGTAAACCTCTAAGTTTGTGATCATTTGTTACAGTTGCACCAAGAGAATCCAATAGGCCAGTCTTGGGGTCACAATCTTCACTCCCAGATCACATGGATAAGAATGGAGGAGGGATAATTCTCCAGAAGGAAAACAGAGGTTCTGTTACCAGAAATGAATGAGTATTGCGGTAAAGTCTGCAAGTCCATGTAGCGATGCTGTCTTTGCTGCTGCAGCTTTTTGCTGTTGTTATTCTTTTCAAAAAAATTCTGCATAAACAGCAGTACCATAGCTGACTACATTTTTGAGTAGCTTTGCCATAGTATACTCACTTCATCTTCTATACTTGTACATTGGATCCTTGAAAGGAGGTATTTTTCTTTGTTCATCCTGGACACACATGATGTTGAGATAACAATAAGGTGGGGTGATCTGTGTAGCAAGTTGGCAGGTTATTTTCCTATTGGTGTTGATCACATGACAAAAGGTATCTAATAGTAGTTATAACCATGATTGGACAATTGTAAAACAAACTCAGTTCTGGAAACTTAAGTGCTAGGCCTTCTTTCACCAAGAGCCTTGTTCATCTTAAGTTCTCACTTTCCTTCCTTGGGTCTTGACTCATAGTCTACGGATTATTGGGAGTTGAATGAACAAAGTGAGCTCAAAGCCATCTTCTGGTTTTATGGTTCTATAAGTCACTCCACACTAATGGAATTGATTGTAAGGGAAGCATAGTCTCTTTGGGGCACAAGCAGACTGTGGGATGTGGAGGGGGAAGGGTTCTGAGTTTGGAAAAGTTGGGATAATAGTAAAAAGAAAGCTGATCAAAAGACCAGAGGCACTAAATTCCAGGGCCAACTCCATCACCACCAGTTTTCTTTCCTGTATAAGAATGATGTAATTGAATCCATGGCCAGGATAGTAGAGAAGGTTTTCAGTGAGGAGATGGGCTGAGGAAAAGTTATTTTTCTGAAAGTGGTAACGATAGCAGTATACTGAAATCATCTGGGAGATTTTTTTTTTTTTTTTTGCGGTACGCGGGCCTCTCACTGTTGTGGCCTCTCCCATTGTGGAGCACAGGCTCCGGACACGCAGGCTCAGCGGCCATGGCTCACAGGACCAGCTGCTCCGCGGCATGTGGGATCTTCGCGGACTGGGGCACAAACCCGTCTCCCCTGCATCGGCAGGTGGACTCTCAACCACTGCACCACCAGGGAAGCCCTGGGAGATTGTTTTTTAATTGCAAATGGATCAATCACAGGAAACCCCCCTCAACCAAATTAATTCTGATAGTGTCCTTAAATGTCAGTATTCAAGGTGGAAGGTCTTGGATAATGTGACAAAAGTCTCACAAGTGATTTTGACACATCTTCATTCCCCAATCTACCCCAGCCCTGTTGATTACCAGGGTTTAGATTATATTTAACGTCTTTTGTAGTTGTCTGTCTTAATTCTAACTTACCATTCTATGCACTGCTTTTCCCTGTGTAGGATCTCAGTAGACACTGGAGAAAGACATAGAACTATCACCATCACCTTATTTTCCACCTGTTGCCTTTTTCTGGGCCAGGGTGCAGACAGGACTTTATGCCAGAGTGTTCAGAATTCAGGGCACTAGCCCAGCCCAAAGCAACCTCTACCTGACAGGTTTAGGTGACAGAGGCTGTCCCAGGCCTCAAAGGTAGAATCTTGAGTTTCTCAGACAAATACACACAAGCAAGAAGTCAAATGTGGCAACCACAAGAGGCTGTCACCCACATATGGTAGGTTCAGAAACTCAATTTTTCTTGACAATTCAGCATCGGTTCGACAAGACAATCTTTTTCATCTGTCTGGGAAAGAGAAACAAACAATTTTGTCTAGTCAGTAATGGTTGATGGGGATAGATGCTCTACCCAGGGAAATGTTTTTTACCTAGGGCCATGCTGGGACATTCACAAGTCCTTTCCTGGACTGCTCTAAAAAAATAAAACCATCTTTACTTGATGTGGTGTCATTACCACTACTTATGACTCAAATCAAACATTCAAATCATGAGGATATGATAGAACAATTCAGCAAATGAGAAGAGACTAGGAAAATAAAAAGTACCATTGGGCCATAGGACATCTCTGCTTTATCAAAGACATTAACTTTTTTTAAAAATTAATTTATTTTATTTTTGGTTGTATTGTGTCTTCATTGCTGTGCACGGGTTTTTCTGTAGTTGCAGTGAGTGGGGGCTACTCTTTGTTGTGGCATGCCAGCTTTTCATTGTGGTGGCTTCTCTTGTTGCAGAGCACGGGCTCTAGGCACATGGGCTCAGTAGTTGTGGCACGCAGGCTCTAGAGCGCAGGCCCAGTAGTTGTGGCGCATGGGCTAAGTTGCTCCACGGCATGTGGGATCTTCTCAGACCAGGGCTCAAACCATGTCCCCTGCATTGGCAAATGGATTCTTAACCACTGCACCACCAGGGAAGCCCAAAGACATTAACTTTTTAAAGGAAGCATGATTTAAAAATGAAAGGACTACATCTGGCTTTTACAAGAAAAAGACGGGTCAAAAGACCTATATGGAGTGATTACTTTTTGTCAAAAACTGTGTTACCTCCTTCCCATTCACAGCCTTATTTAATCTTCACAACTAGACTTAGAACTGTGGTGATCTTATAGATGAAAATATTGAGGAACAAAACACCACAATTCATTGTCCTGGTGTATAAGTGGGAAGAAAAACTCTCCTTCTGCCTTTTCTAGCACAACCTGGATGTGTCTCTTTGTTTAAACTGAAGAACCTTTGCAAAATATTCTGTGACCTCCTTCCTGGTGGAGCTGAGGTGATGGTGGTGTCTAGAACAGAGCCTTAGTCATACCCACCAGGCACTGTGCACCCAACCAGAAGCTTGTCTGGGACTCCTTGACAAGTCATATGTGTGGTTTGGGAATTTTGTTTCCCCAGTGACAGAAACCAACATAAAATTGGCAAAAGTAAAACTGGAATTTGGTGTTCACCAAATATCGGGGTATTTGAACAGAGGGAATAAATATCTTAATATCAGAAACATAGGGATCTATTGGTTTTTAAGAAAACTGGAACCAGGGGCTCAGAATGCTGCCAGGATACATTATTTCTCTATCCCTATCTCGACTTGTGTCCATTGTCACTGCATCAGCCTTACTCTCTTGCTATAGATGGGCTTGCTCCAAGTAGCAGGAAACTTACCTCCCAAGATCTGGGAAGGACTGACTCATATTCATCCTGGTCACAGATTTAGAAATTAGCTCACCTCATGTTGTGTGCCCACTGGTAGACCATCACCTAAAGCCAGAGAAGTAGCTCTGTATGTTCACGGTAGCTCCTGTACTGACAATACAAATGAAGTGGAAAAGAGAACTTTCCAGAACAGTAAGCCTACTGGGGTGACCATACCATTAGCATCCAGGACACAATGGAGGCAAACAGCCACGGGACAAAGGAGAAGTTTCTACCAAGTCTAATGTAAACATTTCAATGCCCTGGAAACTGTTACATTTTCAAACTCCAAGTAGGTGGTTGTCAAGACTTCAGAGTATGCCCACACTCTCTTATTCATTCCTCAGACTACTGGTGCTAAAATAGAAGAGAAAATAAGAATAAGATATGATCCCTACACTCAGAGTTTACTGCCTGCCAGGGGAAACAGACAAGTATACTAATGATGTCAGTACTGTGAGCAGAGTGTATTAATGAAGGTCCATAGAGGGCAGCGTTTTTCATGCTGTATGTTGGGACCCATTGGCAGGTCATTAAATCAATTTAGTAGGCTGCAGACAGCATTTTTAAAAAAGAAATAAAACAGGCCAGAGTATATCAGTGTAAAGATGCAAGAATCTGGTGAAACAATTGTATTTCAATTGTGAGGGAGGCTGTGTATGTGTCGGTTTGTGTAGTAAGTCATGATATAAAATATATTTTTTACTTTAGGCCATTGTCAAGAATCTTTGAAAGACACTAATATGGTGTGAGTAGGAACACAGAGAAGAGATATCTAGATGAGACTCATAGAAGTTGGAAGAGGAAAAAGTTTTCTGAAGAAGAGGACTCTTCATCCGAACCTCGGAGGAAAGGCAGTAATTCCAAGAGAAAGGGTAGCTTGTGAAGAAAGCACAGAGGACTGAGAAAGCAGAGCAGACTGAAGAAGTCTTGTGGCTGAAGAGTAGCAGTTGTGGACCTACAATGGGTCATGCACTGTAGTTTTATCCCTCAAGCTACCGTCCCATGACCAAGAGCTGAGAATGGAGAAATGAGGAGACGGGGAACATACCTATCACAGAAGGCATGAAGTGATGGATGAGAATCAGATGAAAATATTATAAAAATTTAGAGTGTCAAAGATCACTTTTGCTTAAGAACACAAGAAAGCTTCATGAAGGAGGAAGCATTTTTGAGTTATCTATGAATGTTTCTCAAGCTTGGCCCAGGGATCAAATGCATGGTGCTTGAGTGCTTGAGTGTGGGGAGTTGGGTGAGGAGGAAAGAGTAGAAAACATTCCAAGAAAATTTCAGAGCCAAAAAGAAAGGGGTGACTGAGTAGGCACACCCTTGCCCTGAGACTCTCTCAAACCAACGGTGGTCATCATTTGAGTTCTTTGTACAACGCCAAATAAAATCTAATTCATTATTTGACACTCTGAAATATGCTCATTGGAGGGAGGCAGTCTTTCATCTTAGTTAAAATTCTAAGATCTGTGTGACATTGGTCTAGTTAACTTGTCATTCTGTGCTTTGGAGTTCTCTTGGGTGAAACTGATAATTGTATTCTGCTCAGATCTTCAAGAAAGAACTTGACAGTCAGCTGACAGTAGTGTCATTAGCTATCAGCCTTCAGCCACAGCACCATTGGTTTCCACTGCAGAATTCAAGCTGAGGGCACACTCTTTCCAGAAGGCCCTAGGCAATGACAGAGCATGGACAGATACTAGGCCCCAGCCATATTTGTCCAATGTGGGACTCTGCTAAAGAGTAAGCTTTGCTTTGGATCTCCCGCTTCGGATTGCCAAGACTTTGTCAAAGCTGCATCAGTGTCAGAGTCTCATTCTACCTAGCTCTGCTTCCTCCAGACTCCTCCCTTTCAGAGGTGTCAAATCTGCTTGGTGGTCTGAAGTCTTTCCCCACCCTATCCTGCTTCTTCCCTCTTTATCTTCCATAGGCAAAATGGCCAAGAAGTCTCTTGCACTGCCTGAGCATCTGTTTCCCTGAATGGACACAATACCCAAATGTTGGGCTGTCCCAGGTTTCAGTTCTTGAATCGCTACTCTTTCTCATTTCCTAGATGAGCCCACTTCATTTTTAGGGTTTTAATGCCATTTGTATGTTAAAGTCTCTCAAATTTGTGACTCCAGACCCAAAGAGTCTTCTGAACTTCAGGCACATATATCCAATCCCTATTGAACAGCTCCAGTGGCTATCCAATAGGAACCTACGACAAAATTGTCCAAGTTCCAACTCGTCATCTTTTCTCCTAAACTTGTCCTTTCTTCAGTATTTCCCACCTCAGTAAATAGCAACTTGACATTTATAATTGGGCAAACACTTTGGTGCCATCCTTGATTTCTCTTATTCTCTCATAGCCCACATCAATCCAATGGCAAATCCTGTGGATTCCACCTAAAAAAAACACACTGAATCCCAACCAGTTCTCAACACCTGCACCAGTACAACACAGTCTCAGCCAGCATGTCCTTCTCTCTGGAATACTTCCATGGCCTCCTATTTGGACTCCCTATTCCTACTCTTAACCTATCCAATCTATTCTCAACACTGTAACCAGAGTACCCTTTTTAAATGTAAACCAGCTCATGTCATTTTCATCTCAAAACCCCCAACAACATCTCCTGTCACTCAGAATGACAGGAGACCTCGTGTTATCTGTCCCCTCTTTCACAGTTTCCTTCTTGTTCACTCACTTCTGGTATTCTAACTACACTAACTTCACTCCTGACCCCATATGCATCTACCTCGGGATGCTGTGCATGCTATTCCCTTTGCCTGCAATGTTCTTCCCCCCAGTATCTGAATGGCTCCCTGTCTTCTCTGCTTCCCATTTCTGCTCACATGTCCCTTATCAGTGAAGCCTTCTCTGAACTCTCTCTGCAAAATTGCATAGCCCAGCACTCCTTTTCCCTTCCTTGCTACACTTGTTTATGACACTCTTAACATTTAACATAATTGATGCTTGTCTTATTGCTCTCTTCTGCTCCACTTAGATGTAAATTCCAAGGGAGCAAAATGTTACACTTATTTCAATCCCTGCCATATTCCCTGAGGCCTATTTCAATGCCTTGTGTATGGCAGGAACCCAATACATGCCTGGTGTATAAATTAATGAACTGGGATAATAATAGTGCTGACCTCATACAGGGGTTATAGTCTCCAATAATTGATGTAAATACCTTAGTACAGTGCCTGACACATAATAAGTACTTGACAACTAATATTAACGATTCTTAGTCAATTCTTGTGTAAGGTGGACGCTTAAATGTAGTCCCCATTCTGGGGACAAAATTTGACAGCAGTAATCAGGTGGGGAAGACAGAATCTAGACATATCTCTATAAAACAATTTGTTCAGATTCTTTAGCAGGAAACTTTAGGGTAACGCATCCCATGTAGGTGAAAATGAGTAAAATTAACCCACAAAATGACTGGGTAACTCTAAATAGTTTACTGTCTTCCTAATAAATATATTGTACTATTGTACTATAAATACTGCACCATAGATTTCTAGAAAAAAAGTCAATCTTTTCTTCAACAACGTGAACAATTTTAAGCCAGGTATAACTGAAAGATAAGACTCTAGTTTGGTTTACCTGGATTTCTCCTCTTTCATTGCCCAAGTCTGGGGATTGTGTTCATTTTTTTGCAACAAATGTTTTTGGAGTGCCTGATGTATCAAGGCACTGTGCAAGGGAAGAAGGATTCAGCAGCTAACAAGACAAGCTTGGTTTCTGTCTTCATAGAGCTTACTCTATCAGAAAAGAGGGATCATTCAATAAGAAATGACAGCAGGAACATGCTGGAATAGTGGAAGTACAGAATGCATATGATAGAAGCAAGTAACTTAACTTGGGGTAGGGAAGAAAGATGGGAAAAGAGAACACTTTAATTCTCAGAAGAGGAGATATTTAAGAAGATGTGTGAAGTTATCCTGGTAAAGATTCAAACACAAAACAAAATCAAACAAAAAACCACCTGGCAAAGAAGTTATCCTGGTAAAGTAAAGGCTGCTTCCAGGCAGATGGGAAATATGTACAACGGCTTGAAGCCTGGAGAGAACATAAGACCTCCAAGCCTTAAAAGTTCTGAAAGGTGTTTTTAAAGGTAAAACAAGGCTTACCTGCTGTGTCACATGAATGACTTGCCCATAATGAGTAGAGTTTCTCAGATTCTATTAGTAAGTATAGGAAATTCTTAATCTTTCTTTAATACATGTTCAAAGTTAACATTAAATCTTAATAAATAAGATTTCCTTTTTAATATGGTACACTCCAAAAATGTCTCCTGATCACATTTAAACTCTGGCCAGGATTCTTTCTCTGTTAACATGGACCTGCAATTCTCTGTCTCACTCAGTTGCACGAGTACACAGCTGGCCTTGGGCTTTGGACTTTGAGCTTCTTTCAGGGCTGGAGTATATGCTTGCTATTCCCCCTCCTTTTCAAGAAAAGAGTAACTTAGTATTGGCGACAGAGCCGGACATAGATCCTAAATGTAGGCACCACATGCAAGCCTTGGCAATTCCTTCCACTACCAGGCCCTGTAGAGTTGCTCTACAGGGCACTGGGTAGACTGGCTGATCCCAGGAAATATACAGTGTAAATAAGGAGATAGGGCGTGTAAGCATAAAAAGACGGTTAAAAATACAATGCAAACTTTGTGAAATGATGAGTGGTTTACCCAAAGAATATAATAGAAAATCAAGAGAAGGAAAGACCATCACAATCCGGACAGGTATTGCAAAGCAATAACAGTTTGAAATGGATCCTGAAGAATTAGTAAGATTCTGAAAGACGGGTATCAGCTGGATAATGCAACGCAGGGAGAGGGAAGGTGGTGGGGTGGGGGGCAGAGAGACAGGGGAGAGAGCATAAGTAAAGAAGTTCTATAGAAACCTGCAGTCAGCGTTCTGAGGTTCCAAAGAGACTCTCTTGAAATTAGTGATCTCTTTGCTTGCAAACTTAGACTCATTCATTCATCAAAATGTGGATGTGGTTATTTAAAAAACTTGGATTCTGCAAAGTTTTAGGATAGGATTTTAAGTCAAACCAAGGAAATAAAAAAAAATGTTAAAGAGTAAAGACATGGCTTCCCTGGTGGCGCACGGGTTAAGAATCTATCGCCAATGCAGGGGACATGGGTTCAAGCCCCGGTCCAGGAAGATCCCACGTGCCGCGGAGCAACTAAGCCCATGTGCCACAACTAATCTAATCATAAGGAAAAGCCAGACAAACCTACACAGAAGAACTGTCTATAACTGGTCTGGATTCTTTAAAAATGTCAGTGTGTGCAAGTGGGAGGGACTGATAAACTTTTCAGATTAAGGGAGACTAAATAGACAAGGCCACTAAATGGACCAGATCCTATATTGAAGGGGAAAGTGCTTAAAGGACATTACTGGGACAACTGACAGCTATGGGATGTTGGAAGGTAGATTTGATGAAAGTACTGTAATAATGTTAAATTTCCTAAATGGAACAGTATTGTGGGTATTTATTTAAGAGAATATTCTTGTTCTTAGGAATTACACACTGAAATATTAATAAGTAAAAGGGCAGAATGTATGTAATCTACTTTAAGATAGCTCAGAAAAACAAATAAATATTTTAGAATTTATAATTTAAGCATACATATGTACATGCAGATACATGTGTGTATACATATAACTGTATACCTATCTATCTATCTACATATATATAGAGAGAAGATGATAAAGCAAATATGGCAAAATGTTAAAAACCAGTGAATCTGGCAGAAGTATATCCAGAAGTTCTCTAGAGAGAGAGAAAGAGAGAGAGAGAAAGAGAGAGAGAGAGACTGTTTTTCCAGCAATTCAATGAGCTTTAGAAGTTTAAACAAATTGAAATTTCTATTAATAGGGAGTACTTACTGTGTGCCCATCATTTGCTATAGAATGTCCTAGACAGGTTACAGGCATTCTTTCTAAACTTTTTAAATAGCTGTGGATGTGGAAATCATTTTCATGTTTTGATATGAGGAAGTTGAAACAGGATACTCACTGCAGGACTTGGCAGGGTCCTGGATTTAAATTCAGGTTGGACTCATTTCCTATCACTAGAAGGGACAGTTCATGTGAGGTCAGGTGGGAAGAGGTGAGGCTTCACCCTTCAGGAGCTCAGAGCCTATAGGGAGGGTAGAGAAGGAAAATAGAAAAGACAAATATCATATGATATCTCTTATATGTTGAATCTGAAAAAAAAAAAGGATACAAATTGAACTTATTTACAAAACAGAAAAAGACTCACAGACATAGAAAACAATCTTATGGTTAAGGGGGGAGGGATAAATTAAGAAGATGAGATTAACATGTACACACTAGTATATACAAAATAACAAACAAACAAACAAAAATAACAAACAAGCACCCACTGTATAGCACAGGGACTCTACTCAGTATTTTGCAATAACCTATAAGGGAAAAGAATCTGAAAAAGAGTAGATATATGTATATGTTTAACTGAATCACTTTGCTGTACACATGAATCTAACATGACATTGTAAATCAACTATACTTCATTTTTTAAAAAAGAAATAAATTTAAAAAATTAAAAATTAAACTGAAAATAAAAAGAAAGAAAAGTAACTGGATACCATAGAGTGCTGTGATAAGTACTGTTAAAGTCTTCCAACCACTGTTCATTGAACACCTACTAGGTGCCAGGTGTTATGCTTAGCTCTCTGGGATCAGAGCTGTGGACAGCAGAGCCCTGGGCTCTGTCCTTCCAGACCTTCGGTTGCAGTGGATAAGATGACGCTTGTGAGCACAAGCACTATGGGAGCACCTGGGAAGGATGGATCTCACATCCAGACTGGGAGGATTCTCAGAGGGGATGCCGCCTTAATGGATTTTTAGAGATGGATGAACCTGTGAAATCTTGCTCACCCCTGTGTTCTAAAGCCTGGCACGTATAGGGAACTCACTAATTGGTGAACTTGGAAAAAGAAATAGAGGTGTTCTCCATTGTGTACGGACTGCACTATTCCTGATTAAATGAATGAATGAGAGAGTGAATGACTAAGTGAGTGAATAAATCCTCACCTGCAAGGAGCCCAGTGGGATGAGCTCTCCCAGCAGGTGAGCCTCTCTGTCATCCTTACAGGTCACCAGAGAGAATGGACCAGTCTCAGCAGGCTTTCCTTCAGTGATGGAACATTGAGAAGAATTTAGGGATGGCAGCTGGTGATTAACCCTAGTCTGCGTGTGTGCGTGTTTGTGTGTGTGTGTTGGGGGCAGGGTGCGGTTCCTTGTTGCCCTGGCTTCTGTGTTTTGCTTTTCTATTAGAGGAAATGCTTTATTAAGAAAAGACATTCAGATCTCTCTTTCTCACTCTCTATTTTTTGTTTTCCTGACTTGCTCAATACTTTTTCAAGCTCTTATTTTCACAGAGGAAAACCAAGCCGCCTTCCCGAAGCTGTGCCTCAGGTTTTGTTCTTGCCAAGGTCATGCAAACCCAGCAGCCCACGTGCCTCTGTAGGTCAGAAACAAGGGCCCTTCGGCTCCATCCAAAGATCATAATCATCATAGTAACAAAACAATATCCTTTCAGTTTTGCTCAGTGCTTTTCCTTCTATGATCTCTTTTCATATATAGAGTACATTTAGGAAAATATGTACAACATTTGTGGATAAAATGCTTAGGGATTTCCACATTCGTTTTGGTGATGCCCCAGAAACCTGTGTAGGAGCCTATTGGGGAGGGGGCCCCCTAAGGGCAGGATGCTCTGCTGACTTATTTCTCTGCCCTTTGCTCAGCCAGTCACACCAGCCAACTCAGCTGCTTGCTTGTGCACGTTCCATATACTGGAGTCCCAAGTTCCAGGTAACATACATTTCACATTTCACCTGATACATATATCTCATAGCAGGGGAAAAAATAAAAAAAGGTTGGAGATTAGTAATCAGTGGCAAAGTTGCATATCTTCATAGTGTTGCTAAAGAAATACAGGCCCAGAAAGGGAAATCATTTGCCTAAAATCACAAAGCTAATTAGTGGCAGAGCAGGAACTAATCCCTCATCCTAGGTATCATTCTGATTTCTACTCTAGAACATGTTTTATTGCTGCATCTGGCTAAACCAATCACAATGAGTGAAAAGGACAAGTAATTTGGACCAAGAGGGGAGAAATAATAATAATAATTAAAAATCTTGAAAGCTGAAGCTTCTGGCCTGCCCCATCACCCTCCTGTGTACCTGGGGGATCTGAGTTCCCTGAAACTTGAGAGGTTATAGAAGGCCTGGTGCAGCTACTTCTCCCTCCTGGAACCTCACTTTCACCTCCAGAAACTGACCTGGGTTGGTCACTCACCACCATCTCTTTGGGCTCTGGAATGTTCTTCCAGGTAGGAAATAACTAGCAAGGATTACCCCTGTCCAGACTAACTAAAAGTCTGGATCTGAGGTTCAACTGAAATCAAGGATGGGAATGCTTTCTTTCTAATGTAAAACAATAAAGCTTTATAATGATGAAGTTGCTCCAAGCCTCCTTGCAGCAGCACAGAAAGACAATCAGCTTCCAGGGAAGAGAATCAAGTCTCTACCACAACTTTCAAAAACCGCAGAAGGGAGGTCTCCAAGCTGCATGAAGTTCCTTTGAGAAGGCAAACTCAGATCTATTTTAGCCTCTTCCTGTGAAGGAATGGCAGCACTGAAGATGCTCCCTGGTGTCACGACCACCAAAATGACACTCTTTGTGCCACCTAGAGGTACTGGGAAAGTAGGGGGAGACCAAGGCAGTGACTGCAGCTGAATTAGCAGCTCCAGGAGGGCAAAGCGACAGTTCTTCCCAAGTTTTCAGCATATTCAGAACACTTTTAAAGATACTTTTACCTTCTGTAAAGAAAAATATGTTTGCTTATAGCTTCCTTACCTGTAATTTCTTGCAATGGTTTGCATACTGTCTGTTCTGTCCTTCCTTCCTTCCTTCCTTCCTTCCTTCCTTCCTTCCTTCCTTCCTTCCTCCCTCCTTCCTTCCAGTAAATCTCTCTCTCTGGCCAAAACAATACCATTTTTTCCTGTTCATTCCCTGAAGAGAGTACCAGTTATACTTATTTTGAAATGATGACAACAGTACCATTAAAAGCAGATTTGAATTCATGTCTAGTACTCAGATAATTTCTTCAAATTAAGCATTGGTCTCTCCTACAAGCTTATTTTTAAATGTAAACAGTAATGTAATATTTTAATAATATCTTGAATCATGGAAGCTTTTACTGAATTAAATTTATTGAATCGATTTCACATCAACAGTAGACTCTGGCCAGGGACATATTCTGGCTATACTTATAAGGTTCTTCCTGGGGAGCAGACCCATTCGTTTCTCATCTCTGAGAAAAGATGAGTGGAGAGAGTACTACAAGAGGGGGTAACAAAACAGGTAAAGACAAGGATGTGGGGAAATCTGGAACACAAAGAGGGATAGTGAAGATCAGTGATTGTTTATAGGAACTATTTTGATGCATATCTCCTTGGTGGCAGATTATCTTCCATTATTCCCACCTCTTTAAGATGTACAACAACAGGAACTTCCCTGGTTGTGCAGTGGTTAAGAATCAACCTGCCAATGCAGGGGACACGGGTTCGAGCCCTGGTCCGGGAAGATCCTACATGCCACGGAGCAACAAAGCCCGTGCGCCACAACTACTGAGCCTGCACTCTACAGAACTGCGAGCCACAACTACTGAGCCCACGTGCCACAACTACTGAAGCTCATGCACGTAGAGCCCATGCACAACAAGAGAAGCCACTGCAATGAGAAACCCATGCACCACAACAAAGAGTAGCCTCCACTTGTCACAACTAGAGAAAGCACGCGTGCAGCAATGAAGACCCAACACAACCAAAAATAAATAAATAAATTTATTTTTTTTAAAAAAAGGATGTACAACAATAGCCATAGTATTTTCCAGTGAAGCAGATCAATGTTATTTGCCATCAGGGATCTTAATCTTGTAAAAGAATAAAGTTAGTGAAATATATATATGAGTGAAAATAAACCTCTCTCTTTTAAAAGAAAAAAAACAAAACCTTTTATTAGTTTGTGTCACACGGCTTGTGAGATCTTAGTTCCCTGGCCAGGGACCAAACCTGTGCCCTCTGCAGTAGAAGTGTGGAGTCCTAACCACTGGACCACCAGGGAACTCCCCAGCCTTCCTCTCTTACACTAGAATAACAGCCAAGGGCCCTGGGAGGTGGGAAGGGGGAGGGCTGAATGTAAGGGCCATGAGTTCATGCCACACATTGGTGCCGAGGAGTGTTGCCATCACACCTATTTCCAACTCCAACCACCTTCGCAGTCCTGCATGGAGCTTTACTTCTGAAGGGGTTTTGTGTGTATAAACAATCAAATTTACTACTTGCTCTTTCTTTAATGTTCAATGTAATTATACTTATATTAACTAAATTTTCTCTAAACATTTAAACATAAATTTACACAAATTATAAATCAAAATTTAAACTTTATGAAACCTCTTACACATTTAAAAGTTAATAACAAACCTTAGTCAAATTCTCTATCTCAATAAAAGCATGAGCCTAATGTGCTGCATTCCTTTAAGTGCGTCAAACACCTTAAAAACACATTCACAAATGTGTGATAGTCACAAAGTATCATAATGCTTATAAAATATATTGTTATATTCATACTTAGCCTATGAGAAAATTAGTGATTCTATAGGTTTAGCTAAATTTCTCCATTATTCACATACTTTAATATATTTTAATGCATCTTTCTGGGTTACATGACCTATTGAACATAAAACCAAAAGATTATGGTTGGTCAGCTGAGATTGTTATCAGTGAATTGATTATTAATCACACCAAGGCCACTGTTTGAATTTCCAAAGTGAGTCAAACCCTAGCAGATATTTTTTATCAAGATTGTTTCATTGTGTCAATGAGAATGTCCACAGCCACGTCTTTTCCTGCAACTTGGTGTCTCTGCTTTCTTCCTTCATTATATCTGTATCATGGGATGTGACTTATGTCCTCCCCAAATTCATATTTTGAAGTCCTAACCCTCAGTATCTCAGAATGAAACTATATTTGGAAATTGTATCTTTAAGGAGATAATTTAATTAAAGCGAGGTCATATGGGTGAACTCTAATCCAATATGACTGGTGTCCTTACAAGAAGAGTATACTGGGACATAGACGAATACAGAGGGAAGATGATATAAACAGAGAGAAGACAGCCCTCAATAGGCCAACTAGAGAGGCCTGGAACAGATTCTTCCTTCATGGCCCTCAGAAGGAACCAATCCTGCTGACACCTTGATCTCGGACTTCTAGCCTCTAGAGCTGTGAGAAGGTAAGTTTTGTTTATGCCACCCAGTCTGTGGTACTTTGTTCCAGCAGTCCTAGCAAACTAATATATAATATTTAGCCTCAATTTATAATTTAACTCGATTTACAGTTTTTGCATCTCAGGAAAATTGGTTGAGTCATCCAGAAGTTTCATTTTCTAGGAGATAAGAGGCTGAGTTGACCTAGCAGTCCTTCTTCTTGAATTTGACCCCTTTATCATGTGGCAACCCACTGGTATGCTTTCCACTTAGTTTCTGCCCATGGTCTCTTGAGCTGACAGGCCTTTGCTGCTCTGGGTATAATTTCGATCTCCTAGGTAAAACAAAAACAAAAAACCATAATACTTATAAACATGTACTTGGAAAAACAGAATGTCATGTATGTCATATATGTCAATAGTTCCTTACCAATTTTAGTTCATTTAAAATTTTTATTCACCCTTCTTTGGTATTATAATGATCATCTTATACGTGTTAATGAACTTATTTCATCTTTGAATGTCATAGCTTTCTTATAGACTCAATTCATTCCAGTTAGATATATTTAATATTCTTGTTTGATGGTCAAATTATTATAACTTGGCAAGTAGGAGTTTCTTAAAACTATCTCCTTTGTCCTTGCAGGATGACCCTACACATTTTTAAAAGTGTCCTTGACTTCTGACACTCACTGTAGCTCAAAGTTCATCCTAATTTTTCTCCATACCAAGACATGGAGTCAGTTGATCTCCAAGGAGCCTTGGTTCTCTCCAGCTCAAGAACTACCTAGTGTTGGAGGAGGAGATGTGGCCACTCAGCGTCCATGACCATGCTTTGCATTTGAGTGATGGGGGACAGGGAGACATCAGTGCTGGACCACCAGTGCTGGACCACCCTGGGGATAGAACTGAAAACATCTGTTTCTTGTCAAGGTCAGGAGGCTCACAATTAATCTCTAATTTAGCTTTAAGATTAATAAGTTATTAAAAAAAGATTAATATGTTATTTAAATTTATTTCCATTTCACTATGTTTAACTTAACTTTTAACCCATCATCCCAGTTGCAATCATGTCTCCTTTTTTACTTTCTTTTTATGTCTCATCAACCACCATTTTGCAGTCACTTTATTGAACCTAAAGAATCCCAAAGTACCTCATAAATTGCCTCTGTGTATCCTCCCTCACTGTCAGGACAGATACAAAGCAATCTAGCCCCTTTCACACGTGTGAACACATTTAGGTCCCATAAGATGATATTTCACAGGCTTAAGGCCTAATTTTCTAAGGATGTAATTTATAGGCTGAATGACCTTTACCCATTTTGTTCCCCTCTCTGGACCTCACTAACTCATCTATAATGTTTTGTTTCGTTTTGTTTTGTTTTGTTTTTAACTAAGAAAAGAAAAAGAAAAGGCCAGGTTTCTGTGATTCTGTGATTCAGGAATGTATCTGGTCCAGGACCAAATCTGTTTCATTAACTAAAGGATCTTTACAGAATGAATACAGAGGGAAGGAAGGACAAAAGAGCTGAGAGCTCTCCAGTCCTATAAAACCAGACACTGAATACCACTCAGCTGTTCTTTCCCTATGTGAACCCGAAAATTAAAAGGGTTAAGCTGTGTGAAAGCAGTTTATAAACTTAAACCATGTGTAAATTTTCTTTATTCTTATTACAAATTACCAATCATGATAATGATTGAGTTAATTCAAGCATTAAGCTGTTAAAGCTCTCACCTAGGTGTCGGCAGCAAAGTCCTTACAAAGTCCACATACCCTGGATTTCCAATTCAGTGCTCTATCCACCAGATTATGCAGCATTTCAAATATGAAAATGAATTCCATGGATGAGAAGCAATCATTCACCCATGGGCCAGGCTCTCATCTTTCTCTGCACACCTGTCAGGAAGAGATCCAACTGGAAAGGCCCCACTTGCCTGAGATAAAGGCCAGTCCACTAAGGACTGTGACGTCGGGTGCTCTGCTCTTGAGCATTACAGCACACCAGCTGCATTAAGGTTGTAAGGCATGCAAGCCTTCTCGGGCTATTTTATTCATTCCAGGTCTCAGAGATACCTGGAATGTGAGATGAGTTTGGGTATACCATGTCTCTTCAGCATGGCTGAAAAATGAAGTGCATACATTGTAAACAATACATGACTTGTGTAAATTTATTTTTAATATACATACACTAAAGTATACTGTTTTATTATTGAAATATAATTGATATACAATTTTTGTGAGTTTCAGATGTACAGCAAAGTGATTCAGTTATACATATAGATATATGTATTCTTTTTCAGATTCTTTTCCCTTATAGGTTATTACAAAATATTGAATACAGTTCTCTGCTCTATACAGTTGGTCCTTGTTCGTTATCTATTTTATATATAGTAGTGTGTATATGTTAATCCCAAACTCCTAATTTATCCCTCCCCCTTCTTCCCCCTTTGGTAACTATAAGTTTTTTTTCTGAGCCTATTTCTGTTTTGTAAATAAATTTATTTGTATCTTTTTTTTTTTAGATTCCACATACAAGTGATATCGTATGATAGTGTCTTTCTCTGTCTGGCTTACTTCACTTAGTATGATAATCTCCAGGTCCATCCATATTGTTGCAAATAGCATTATTTCAATCTTTTTTATGACTGAGTAATACTCCATTGTCCATATAGACCACATCTTCTTTACCCATTCATCATCTGTTGATGAACATTTAGGCTGCTATATGATCCTGCAATCCCACTCCTGGGCCTATATCCAGAGAAAACCATAATTAGAAAAGATACATGCATCCCAGTGTTCACTGCAGCACTATTTACAATAGCCAAGACATGAAAGCCACCTAATGTATACTTTTCAGTGTACTTTTTTTTTTTTTTTTTGAGCTTTGACAAATGCCTAGAGTTTTTTTTGAGTTTTGACAAATAACCACCACCACATTCAGGATGCAGGACAGCTCCATCAACACACAACTGCTGTCCTTTTGTATTCAAGTACTCCGCGGTACGTGGGCCTCTCACTGTTGTGGCCTCTCCCGTTGTGGAGCACAGGCTCCGGACCCGCAGGCTCAGCGGCCATGGCTCATGGGCCCAGCCGCTCCGCAGCATGTGGGATCCTCCCGGACCGGGGCACAAACCCGCGTCCCCTGCATCGGCAGGCAGACTCTCAACCACTGCACCACCAGGGAAGCCCCAACCTTTTACACAATGTCATATAAGTGGAAATCTGGCTTCATTCACTTACATACTGTATCATATATTTTAGATCTATCCATGTTGTCTTGTAATTTGTGTTTTTTATGGCCTGGTAACGTTCTATTGTATGGATACACCAGTGTTCGTTCATCCATTCATTAGTTAAAGGACATTTGGGTTGTTTCCAGGCTTTGATGATTACCAGTGAAACTGCTATAATCATTTACATACATGTTTTTGTATAACATAAGTTTTCACTTCCTTGAATAAATACCTGGGAGTTGAATTGCTGAATCACATGGTGAGTGTGTTTAACTTTATAAGAAACGGCCAAACTGTTTTCCAAAGTGACTAGACCCTTTTGCATTCCCTCTAGCAATGCATGAGGGTACTAGTCAATCTACAACCTTACCAACACTTAGTAGTGTCAGATATTAGTATTAGTAGTAGCACTATTATTATTATAGCAATTCTAATAGGCATGTAGTGGCATCTCATTGTGGTTTTAATTTGCATTTTCCTTGTGACAAATGATGTTGAGCATCTATTCATGTGCTTACTTGCCATGGTAAATTGTCTTCAGTGAAGTGTATACACAAACCTTTTGCCTGATTTTAAATGAGTTGTTTTCTCATTCCTGAGTTCAATAACTATATTTAAGCTTACAATTTTTTGTTCACCAAGAAAAATCCAAATACCCAAGATTATTATAAATAGAATTTGAATCAATGGTAACAACAGACACCTAGATTTTAAGAAGTCCACATATTTAGTTATAGAACAGTACTTCTCAAAGTTTAGTGTACAAATGAATCATCTGAACATCTTGTTAAAAATGTAGATTCTGACTCAGTAGGTCTGGAAAGGAGCCTGAGAATCTGTGTTTCTAATAAGCTCCCAGGTGCCGCTGGTGCCTATGTCAAATTTGAACTAACAAGAGTCTAAAAGATCCTGGTTAAGTTCCCTTTTCTACCCCAGAGCTGACCAACACTCATCATGTAATCAAATCTTCCTTTTCTTTTAGAAGAAAAACATGGAATTAATAAATACCTTAAGATAATTGTATCTCTTCCACGGGTTATAACACATATTGCTAGACCTTGAATGGTTATGTCACAGAGTCACTGTAACAAATTTTTGTCCAAAATTATCTTATCCTGTTTTATATTTTGAAATTTTGCTACTAAAGAACAAAGAGGGATCCCCCGCACTGAAGTCATTCCAATGAAGAAATAGTTACATTTGTACCTTATTGGAATCAATTATTTTTTGACCCCAAAATACTTTGAAATAGTTTCTCATTGAAGTAAAAACTTTGTGTTTTTCCCCCCATTACAGTGATGTGGGAGTGGGTGAGTCGTATCCAGATATCCTAGGATGTTATTTAAAAATCCTCACAAACACAGGCTTTTTTTTTTTTTTACATTTAGATGGCACCTACAGGAATTATTGTAGGTACTATCTAAATGTTATTTAATATTGCATTGGATATAAAATAAAATGATAGTAGAAAAACCCTTTTATGTCCAAGTCTCTTTGAGGCCTGGAATTTCTGTTTCATTTCTTGGGTTAAGAGAATCAGAATCCTACTAGCTAGCCCAGAGAAGAAAATCATCTACAATTTTGGCAAATGCAAATACTTGTTTATAAATGGATTGTGTATACTTTAGAGGGTAACCAAGATGAGCCACTGAGATTCAGGAAAAAACTATTAGAACTTCTATTTTCATTCATTTGTAAATTTAAAAGAATAAGAAAATCACATTTGATCAGTGTTGACTGTATCAATCGACACATTGAACTTCATTTCATCTCCATGTCATAGAATGGAAGATAAAGAATTCCATTTTGGACATAAGTTTGAAATATCTGAGAGAGATTTGAGTGGAGATGTCAGGTAAGCAGTTAGACCAGCAATCACAAGAGAAGACCTGTTGGAGCCACAAACCAACAAGGTGTCAGAACAGAGAGGGAAGTGAATGGGATCCCTTCAGTAACAAAAGAAGGTGTAAATAGGAGGTAAGTCTAACATTTAGAGCTTAAGCAGAGGAGGAAAGACAATCAAAGAAAATTGAGGAAGCAAAAGAGTAAAGAGTGTGGAGAGAAGCAAGCTTGTTCCCAGGAGAAAATAATGTTTCAGAAAGTAGTTGACAGAGTGTCAAGAAAGATTGATTAACCATATTAAATATTGCTGGCGGGTTTAGTAAAATGAGGGCAGAACATGACTACAGGATTTGGTTCCAGGGATGATTGGTGATCTCAGCAAGAGGGTGGCCATCTCAAAAGACCCCAATGCAAAGTGGAAGCACACAGGATCCATGCCCAAGGAAGGACACTTCCTTGCCGCTGTAAACAGAAGTCAACTTTATTTTGGTGTAAAGAAATACATGCATGTTCTGACTGAAATTAGGGGGAATTAAAGAAATGCAAGAGGTGACCAAAAAAACATGTTCTAAATTAATCACTGTTAATCCTATCATCTAAAGGCGAGCCCTGTACTAATGTTGTGTCCAACTCCTCTGTTTTCTCAGTTGGTAGGTTTTGTTCCTTTAATTTGCTCCACATAATTGTGATTAGGTTTTATGCACTGCTTTTTTCACTTCACTTTTTAACAAACAAACTTTAAATGGTTTGTCAGCATAGTATACCATAAAGTATGTACATCATATAGATACTCATCCCATTTAGATTGTTTCCAATTTGAAAGCTGTTACAAATAATGCTAAAATGAGCATCTTTCTGTATAAGACTTCTCCCCAATTACTTTGTACTTAAAAAATTTTTTTTTAAATAAGGAAATTTCTATGTTAAATGTTAAGATGACAAACTCTAAAGACCTATTTTTTTTTAACTGTAAAAAATTTTTTTTGAAATATAGTTGAGTTACAGTGTTACATTAGTTTCAGGTATACAGAAAGTGACTCAGTTATACATATATGTGTATATATATATATATATACACATATATACATTCTTTTTTTACATTCTCTTCCATTATAGGTTATTACAAGATATTGAGTATAGTTCCTTGTTGGTTATCTATAACTTTATAGTAAAATATTCAAACATACAACAAATTGGAAAGAATTTTACAGTAAACACCCATATACCCAAACCTGGATTCTACTATTAGGTACTTGCTAAGGACCTCTTTTTAAAATGAATATTAGCATGCTATGGAATGACAGAAAGGACCCCAGATCGACCCATAAACAAGATAAATAAACTCTTGGCAGTTTTAATTCAGCAATTTCCATGAACACAATTTCTAATTTCTTTTCTCATAATTCAGAATATTACTTTTCTACCTTTACCTCCAAGGATACAGAACTTGTCTAATACTGAGTGGTAGGACATTGCTGCCAGTAAAAGGAGAGGGAGGTGGGTCGGGGGAGAGAGAGAAACAGGAAGGGAAAGGAAGGGAAGGGAAGGGAAGGCCATTTGCTACCTTTAATTTCAAGAAAACAGTTGAAGTTGTTTAAGTTATATTTTTCTCTAAATATCTGCATTGTCAAAAGCTGGAGCATCCACATAGTAGACACTTATCAGAAGTTTTAGCTTCTGGGACAACCAGCCTCCTCTTCCTACCATCCCCAGTCTCCCATTTGGGAAACTCCTCTTAGCTGGAGTCCTGGTGAGAAACACCAACCCCTCACTAGAGAAGAAGAAGCAATACAATTCTTCTCTCCCTGTCTTGGGTCAGCAAGAAGCTCGCTCGTGAGTTGGGCTCTGCAAGTTGGCAATCAATTCCAGGGTTTGGATCTTGAGAGAATGATGCAATAATGTGGGAACAGAGGTCATTTTCATCACCGTGGTGCCCTGAGAGGGCCATCCCATGCTTCTATAATGACCTTTGCTGCAGTCTTTGATGGTCAGCTCTCCCTGGTGATTACCTGTTTCTACATCTACTCTTTCTCCTCTTGTTGTTTCTATAAGCCCTGAAAACACTTCAATAATCACCCGTTTCAACTAAATTGCTACAAGTCAGTCTTTGGTGCTTGTAAAGATGTCTCCGTCAGAGACCAGTGGGCAGGGCCAGGCTGCATTTAGGATTTTGGACTTTAGAGCTACTAATGGGTAAAAATTCTTTCAGCACAGCAATCATTCTTCAGGGATGATGGAGACCTCCCTGAAAACTAGTGGCAATCAGAACAAAAGGACACACAGGAGTGAATGCTCCTGGATGCTAAGGAGCAGAAAGAAGGCTGCTCAGAGTGGCTGACACCCTGGGAGCAAGGACCTTCTCATCTTCCCATCACACAGAGGCTCAGGACACCAGGGAAGTAAAGACAAGGGACACAGAGGCTGCAAGTATACCTGTCTGGGAAATCCAGGGACAAATGAGGACGCCAGGAGAGACATTTCCTGCAGCCTGTGTAGACTCCAGTGCTGTGTTTTGTCCACTTTGTGGAGCCAGAAAGAATGAAAAATTGATAATAATCTGTTCTTCTGACAGCTCCTGACCCCTCAGTGCTCATCTCCAACATGTCAGGTGGGAAAAGCCCACCCAGCCTATAGCCACCACGCCCATCTTCAAGAAGTGTTTCCTAAACTTCATGGGTAAGATTCACCTGCAACTCCGGTTAAAAATGTAGCTTCCCAGGTGCTGCCCCCAGAGATCATGATTCAGAAGGTCGGGGTAAAAGCTGAGAATGATTTTTTACCATGTTCTGCCATAGGATTCTTGTCATCATGGAAGTTTGGGAAACACCACTGTAAAGTCTCTTACCTGATAAAGGTATAACATAGACGCCTAGGAGGGATTTCCCTGGCCATCTGCAGTATCATCACAGAAAAAAGGTGGTTTGAAGGCCAAGAATAGTGGTTCTTGATATTGTACATACCAGCATCTCCTGGAGGGCTTGTGACAATATAGATTGCTGGTTCTACTCCCAGAGTTTCTGACTCAGAAGGTCTTGGTTGGGGTCTGAGAATTTGTATTTCTAACAAGTTCTCAGGTGATGCTGAAGCTGCTGGTCCTGGACCACATTTTGAGAATGACTGACCTAGAAGGAACACAATGTCCACAGGTGTTCATGTTGGATGTCAGGCCATGGAAATTATCACTCACCTATTCTCCCAGAGGAAACCCCTCCCCCAATCGATGAACTATTAGAAAAGAACAGGAGATCCTCAATCCAGAATTACATAACCTGAGGCACCAGAGGCCAAGATTCCCCATCCCGCACAATATATCAGACAATAAAATCTAGAATCCCGATTGTGGTCATCAAGTAGACTCAGAGATGCAACCCAAATCCTAACCCTCCTGAAACTGAATAAAGTAGGAGGTTGGAGGGATATGGATGCCTGTACAGAGGCAATGTTTCTACAGTACAGCCTTGGGAGACCCATGGCAGAGTCAAAGCAAGGAAACTGATACAAAAACACCTGGGCCTTGGGACACATCCCTAGTGCGTCAGGGAGAAGACAGCTGAGAGGAAGGGGAGGGCATGCTGGGGTGGGGACTGGACACAGCTGAAAGAACCAGGCCGAAGCTCCCAGAATGACTCTGCCATACACTGGTGGGATGCCACCACGTGTAGAGTTGGACCATGGAACCCAGTGCATACAATCTACCTTTGGAGGGCTTTGTAAATGCCAGACAATGCAATGTTCTAAGAACTTTTCATGAAACAAACTCCCTTAAGACACACTAATCCCAGTGAACAGGTACTAGTAACATGGCCCTTTACTGATTAAGAAAATAGGGCACAGAAAAGCCAAGGATATTGGTGGAAGTCACAAGATGAGCGCTCACTGGAGCCACATATCCAATCCAGGCCATGTGACTTCAGTGACTCTAGGCTCAACCTCAATGTGCTGCTACTTCTCCTTAACAGAAGATGTATTTTGTGATTATCTGCCACCTTTAAGTTTATATTTTAGCCACTTTGGGTGGGGGTTAGAGGAGGGGGATATAAAATAAAAAAGATACTTTCCCTTCTTTGAGAAAGATTACCCTCTGGTAGGATGGACAGACATACTTACAGCTAGCAAGGCATCTACATCCAGTTAAAGGCTGTGGGGATGCAGAAGAGAGTATTGAGGGAGTAAATGGTAAATCTTGGAGACTTGGTGATAGAGGAGGCCTTTAATCTAGGCCTTAAATGTATTATAAGCCGGAAAAAAAAAAGTCCTTGCAAGGTGGGTACTTAAGAGAGAATATCTTAGAGAAAGAAGCACGTGATTCTGAGGCCCTGACCTCATTTTTCAGATTCTCCTTTGCTTTGCATCCCTTTCTGGTTCCCACTATCACCATCCTGCTGGCCTTAGAGGGTAGTAATCTTCAAATATTCTGGACCAGACAGAAAAGACCTTTCTATTAACTCCCCACTGTACAGCTGAGGCCAGGCTGGAATTAAAAATAATGGAAATCAATAAGCCTTTTACTAAATGCTCAGGAGCAGAAACAAGGAAATAAACAGTCCTAGTAATATCACAACTTTGTCTAAGAGGGCTTCTCCTTCCACACTGGATCCCTGAGGAAAGGGCATCATGCCTGATGCCTTCTCTTCTTAGACCCTAGTCTCCCTTGAGTTAGTGGATATCTATTTTCATCCCCACCTGTTATCTGGACTCCTCAAAGTCTAGACAGGAGATGGAGAATAGTCTTCCCTGGATCTGGTGCCTGTCCTTTCAGGTCTGGCCTTGTATGTTCTAACTCACCTCTCCTCTGAGTAATTAGAAGGGATTGACCTTCTCCTCTGGACTTTCATTTCTTTATGGGCTTTTAAAGAACACCATGGCTACCTTGTCTGAAATCAAGTCTGGACACTGCCATGAATTAACTGCATAAATTTGATCCAGGCATTTGACCTTTCTGAGGTTCTGTTTTTCTGTTGGAAAAATTAAGGGTTGGAATGAGTGGTTAGCTCTGTTCCATTTCTGATCTCTCTATTATTCTAAGGTTGTCCGTGGACATGACTCAAGTTGCTCGTAGCATATGTTTTTCCTCAGCAGTAATACATTAAGGGAAATTGTCTGAACCTGAAATGTCAAGTCTATGAGGAGGCCCTGTGTCCCTAAGCTCAAAGACTGCTTTGCTTTTAAAGAACAAGGTTGGGTGAGTAGAACCTGGGCTCTTGGATTCTCTATCTTTATATACATAGTATTTAAAGTACATTAGGTCTAAAGAAATCCAGGAGCCCTTTCTATCTCTGGTAAGCTCAATTGCATGTAAAAACAGCATGGCTGATATAAACACTAAGGCCCATTCATCAGCTTCTCTCTCAGGCTGCAGCGTCCAGTCTCTGAGATAACAAGCTGGATTCAAGCACTTTCCCAGGAACTACAAGCCACGGCTGGGTCATACCAATGGGCCATCAGCATGTATATACAAATGACTCTTAGCCAGCCATTGGTACTCACAAGTTCCTTTTTATATGTGAAGATATACACAGAATTTTAATATGATGATGATAATGATCAGGTTTATGCTCAAAGAGGAAAAGAACCCCAGTGGAAATAACAAAATGGCTTGAGGTGACCCCACTGACATCAGCAATATCTAAGATTGTATTGAAGGTCATACTACTGCCTGGAGGATTTTCACCATTAAGTGGTCTAGAACATTAGATGCTTCTCCTTTGGTGGGAGGAGGTCTGCGAGAACCAGACCAGGAAGACATAGATATAACAGAACCAAGATGGAGATTCCTCTCAATAAAAGTACAGGAGGCATCAAAACTAGGAACCCTGCTTCAGTGGAGAATCAAAGTTAAGAGACCAGAGAGCAGGAAGAAAACATTCAGACTCAGGTACAGTACCAAGGAATCCAAAGGTAGTAAAAGAGAAGAGTAGACCATTGAATGAGATGAAAGAGCAGAAGGTTCTTTGGACAAATACTAGAAAAAAATCTCTATTATCTGAGGTTGGATATTAAGGTGGCCTTTTAACATCCTGGTGGTATGGTACATGGGGCTCATCAAAGATTCTATAAGTCAATCAACCTACCAAAAAAAAGACAATGGGTGTGTGTTTTCTGGGCTTCGTGATATCCTTGGCTTCCAGCTGAATTTGGTTTCTATCACCTAAGTTCACGGTATATTAGTTACATATCCCTGAGTAACAATTTACAAGAAACGTAGCACCTTAAAACAATACACATTTATTATATCACAGTTTCTGTGGATCAAGAGTCCAGGCTTTATTTTGTTAGGTTCTCCATTTCAGAGTCTCATTTGAAAGCTGCAATGGAGGTGCTGGCCAGGGCTGCAGTCTCATTTCAAGTTTTGACTGGGGAAAGATCCTCTTCCAGGGCCACATGACTGTTGGCAGTATCCATTTCTTACAAGCTGTAGGACAGAAGACCTCAGTTTCTAACTGACTGTCAGTTAGAAACTGCTATTCTCAGTTCCTCACTATGTGGCTTCCTCCACAGGGCAGCTCACAACATTCATGGCTTCTTCACAGCCAGTGGGGAGAGTCTCCTAGAAAGATAATATTACAATCTCATGTAATATAACAGTGTACATGAAGTCACTTACATCCCATCACCTTTGCCAAATTCTAGTGGTTTGAAGCAAATTAGAGGATGCACTTGCACTCAAGCAGAGGGAATTATGCAAAGGTGTGGCTACTAGGAGGTGGGGATCACGGGAGCCACTTTGAGTCTGTCACACATAAGTAGAGCTGCTTGTTGGTGCTGGCTCTCAATATTCTTCCATTCTCCTTGAGAAATTCAGCGAAGACACCATAGGCTTGGCAATGAACTGCCTCACATAGTTAAGTACAGACTGCTGGACCAGACAATGGGGCTCTCTAATCATTGTTTCTCCTCTCTCTTGGCTAATAGCTGAGTTTCCATTCCCAGAAATCAAAACTTTCCTTTTCCCAAGTAGACAGAAACCACAAACCAAATGAAATGAGGTAAAGAATTTAACAAGGAAAAGTATTTGGGTCCCCTAAACCTACCTCACAAGTTGGGGCAGAACTTGGTCATAAAGACTCGTGAATAAGGCTTAAGGGATTTGATTGACTCAATATGAGTCAGCAGTGTGATGTGGCTGCCAAGAATAGCAAAGGCTGTGTTACATGCAGTGTAATTAGTCCAGATGGAGGATTACCCGAGAGGAGATGACCTTTTCTCACTTTGTGCTACTCTGACCACACACAGAGGCTGGTGCTGATTCCAGATCTCACGTTCTAGAGGGCACATGGGGACATCCCTGAACCTGGAAAGGAGAGCCCCCAGGAGGTTGAGGAGTTGGAAAGCATGGAAGATAACAAAACAAAAGGAACAATCTCCCGAATGGAGAATAGCACTGTTTTCAAACACTAGAGGTCTGTCTTATGGACGAGGTATCAGGTGGTTTTATGTGAGCCCAGGGGAGAGAACTGATACACTTAGTGGAAGTCCTAGAGAATCAGAGTTCTGCTCACGGTGAGAAACATTTTCCAAAAGGCATAGCTGCCATAGAAGAGGGTAGATGCTTATTGCTGGAGATCTTCATCAAGTCGTTCAGTTATTCAACAAACTTTTATTGGTTCCTACTAATGGATAAGCACCAAACTATGCAGATACCCAACAAAGAAGATGCATTCCCTGTCTTCAAGGAACGTACCTTGAATAAGACAAGTCAATAAACAGTTTCAATGACAGGAAGTAACCAATAACCTCCAAGCCTCAGACATTCAGTTCTTGCTCATGTCCCATGTAGGAGGCCACAGCTCGGCTCCTGGGGTTCCATCTGCCTGCTCATTCTAGAACCAGAATGAAGGAACTTGGGATAGGGGAAGAACAAGAGTGTTGGTGGAAACTTGTGATGCCTTTGAAAGTTTCCCCTCAGAGGAGACTAATCTGCTCACATCCCATTGGCTGAAGCATGTCACATGCTCAATGCCAATGTCCATGGACAAAATAGTACAGTCTTGCCACAGGGGGCCCTGTAAGACACAGCAACAGGCAAGTATGTATAACCCTATACAGGAAGGTGGGAGCAAATATCAGGAATAACCACACAGTTTACTATAGTACCCTCACAGTCATTCTATGGAAGTTGAGAGAACAAGATTTTGTGGGAGACGTAACCCTTTGAAGGGACTTCAAGGATGGAGAAGACTGTTTTCTTGACAGTCTTGGGCCAATCACTCTCCCTTTCCAAAAATCACTCTATATTCACACATGTACTTACTATATAGGATAATACATTTTAGTGTGAATGTTTATAACTTAGTTAACTCTGGTCTAAGTGGGATGGTTTTCTTGCCTAGGGAGAGAAGTGAAAAAATAAACACTTTCCACTCGGGAAAGAAACCTCCAGAAATTTAAATGAGGTAAATGAAATTTAACAGCTGAGAGAAATTACAACTACGAAGAACTAGGTTAATCCAGGAATGAAAGGGAGTGAATCAAGAAAAAAATATAAGAAGCTGAATTTAATTAAGGGACCTAGAAGGAAGATATTAGTAGCTGTTCTCCGTGAGGAATAATAAATGAAAGATTGTCATTTTTGGTTGTAAAGGCCTAAATTATGGTCCCCTGCACACTTCCCTCCTCAAAAAATAATTTATTTAAACTATCTGTGAAAATTTCACAAATGGAAGGAGCCAAGGCAGGCTGATTATAGTCTGTTGATTTGTTTGTTTATAAGAAATTCTATTGCCATGGCCCTTGGGAGCAATAGAGTGGAAAAGAAAAAAATATCCCTTTTTTCCTAAGTGTGGCTTGTGAACCAAGGGAAGAGGCCGGGATGGGCACTTAGCCTAAAATACTTCATTGCTCACATTGCATGTCCTTTAATTTTTAATACATTTAATTCCTGTGTTCGGGGAGTTTTTCTTTTTTTTTTTTACCCTCCTGGTGCAAAATCATTTTGTTAAAACTTTTGGAATCAACATGCCAAATGCCAACTGCACCATACAGTGGCTGTGAGATAAATGCTTCTTCAGTAATTTTCAATTAAAAAGCTACCTTGTTCTCTTCAGAGGAAAAAACAGTGCTTCTTCAGTAATTTTCAATTAAAAAGCTACCTTGTTCTCTTCAGAGGAAAAACACAATTTTAATATTTTAAAAATAGTGTGGTGATGATAATAAAATCACAACCAGCATTTTCCTCTAAAGCTACCACTGGGGCCCTGGGTGGGCCCAATTAGGGGTAACTATGGTGAGTTTCAATCTTTCTGGATGTGTAAAGTTGTTGTTGGCAAGACAATGTCTGGTGAATGGAAGTTAGAAGCTTCTTTGGAGTTCTGTGTCCACAACTTGCTAGCCATGGGAACCTGGCTGATAACAATAGGAAACACTTAGGGGAGCACTTACTGTGTGCCACATATGGTTCTAAGTGTTTACATGCATTAACTCGTATAATCCTTGTGACAGCATCATGTGAAGCAGGTATTATTATTATTACCATTTTGTAGACAAGGAAACAGAGGCATAGTAACTTGCCCCAAACATATAAAGATCTTCTACAAATCAATAACAAAAAGACAAAAACACAACAGAAAAATGGGCAAAAGACATAAATAGGCACTTCATAAAAGAGGGACAAATTAAGGGTATGGTATTAACAGATATAAACTATTATATATAAAATAGATAAGCAACAGGATTATGTTGTACAGCACCGGGAATTACACCCATTTTCATATAATAACCTGTAATCAAGTATAAGTTGCAAAAATCTGAATCCGAATCACTATGCTGTACACCTGAAACTAATATAATACTGAAAATCAACTATACTTTAATTTTTTTAAAAAAGTGAAAGTTGATAGTCAATGTTATCACCACCACCCCCAAAGAAAACCAAACAAACAAACAGTAATTATGTCAGGGAATGGAGGTGTTAACCTTACTGTGATAATCATTTTGCAATATATACATATATGAAATTATCATGTTGTACACCTTAAACTTATTTGTGCTATATGTGAATAATATCTCAGTAAAACTGGGGGGGGGGAAAGAGGATATCCAAATAGCCACTAAACATAGAAAAAAAGCTGCTCAACTTCATTGGCAATCACAAAAGTCCAAATTAAAGCCAAAATGGCACAGCATTACATACTCAGTAGAGTTCCTGACAGTAAACAGACTGGTGCTACCAAGTGCTGGAGAAGAAGCAGAGCCATGGAAACTCACACACTATGGGTGGGGACTGAGCCAGCACACATTCTCTGGAAAACAGTTTGGTATTAACCACTCAGTTGGACTTTTGCAAGTCCTGTGATGTAGCAATCCCACTCCCAAGTGTAGAACAACATAAATGTTTGCACTTGTGCACCAAAAACACATGCACCAGGATATTCACAGATGTGTGATTTGGGAAAGTCCTAAACTGGAAACAACCTGAATGCCATCCACAGTAGGACTAAGAACATTCCGCTACTCACACGATATAATACGATTCAGCAGTAACGATGAACTTCATCTCCAAGCAATGGTGTAGATGAATTGCATAAATGATGTTGAAAGAAAGGACTGAGACACAGAAGAATACTGGATGATGGTATGTAAATAACATTCCAGTTTGCAAATTTAATCTCTAATTAAAAAGTCAGGAGAGTGGGTGCTTTGGGGAAGGAGGGAGGGTGGTGCAAAGAGGAAGAGGCATGCGAGCCTTGCGGAGGTAAAAAGACCTATCCCTACGTCTTGAACCCAGTTCTTCATTCCTGGTTCATGAATTGGGTGAAAGTGAGTTTGTTTGACTACTTACCCTTCTTCAGACTTCCATGTATCATCAGACAATATTTGTTCATTTTCGATATGACGTGAATGTTGAAGTATTACACACTAATTTGATTTTTTTAAAGCAAAGACCTGGCCCCTGTTCGTGCCTGTTCCTAAGAAATTAGAAATCCAAATATACAATAAATGTTATGCTAAATAAAGTTAAAACTAAACAACTTTAAATGCTACAGGCTTAGAAATACCCTAGTAGGACAAACTGGCAATTTCAATTTCATTTTTCATTTCAGCTATTATCTACCCAGTCTTAATCCAGGAATTGCCTTTGGGTAGTGGTGTTATTGTTTTGTTTTGTTTTTTCCTCTAATTTTCTGTGATTTTCCAAATTAGCTATAATGAACAAGTATTACTTTATAATCAAACAAATGCAAAAGTAAACTTTAAAATTTAGCTGAACCCTTAATACTGAGATGCGGAAGTTTAAAAGTAGCATGTAGTCCTTATTCATGTATCACTTGGGGCCTGTAAATGCTTCTTTCTCCTCTGACGTTTTCAGTAAATTCAGTGGAGAATTTTGCCATTTGAAACTCTTCTATAGAAACCAAGCCCATGATTCCTGGATGTGGCCCAGATCCCACCTCTTTGTGAGGCTTTCCATTCTCTGACTAGTCATTTGGAAGCAGGACCTTTGATGGTCAAGCAGGACCCTTGATGGTCAAGTTAAAATGATCTTTTTCTTTGAGTACATCAAACATTTTGAGGATTAGTTCACATGCATAGAACACAGTAGTATCGATCTCTTGAATGATTTACTAATTAAGTACCTCAAAATTTGATTCAATGGTTTTGGCTTTCTTTATTCTTATTATAACATGTAATTACAAAGGTACTGTGAAAAATTACAGGAAAAAAATGTTATAATACATCACTTAAGGGTGCCATTTCAAAGATTGTAAGAAATAACATACTGTATTTCACTGACTTTAAGGTTTTTTTTTACATTTTAATATTTGTGAAATTGGGATTATCCCACAGTTGATGGCATCTTGCCATTGTGGTCAGCCAAGCAGTGTCATGAGGCTGATGTCGCTGCCTGCTTGTTGGTGGACTTGCTTGCTGCTGCAGTCAGTTTTGAAACTTGTCATGATCCCTGCCTCCTGAACTTCATATTTCCAGTAGCCTCATCCCCTACAGTATAGGCTAGACCTAGCTACTTATTTATAACAAATGGCTCATGACAAATGTGACAGGATGTCTCTTCTGAGGTTAGGTTATAAAAAGATTCTGCCTTCCATCTGGGGTGTGCTTTTTGCTAACTCAGATGAAGCCCACTGCCCTATGGGGAGGCCATACAGCAGGGAACTGAGGGAAACCTCAGAATGGCCAGCAAGGAACCAGGTCCTCAGTTCAATGACCTGTGGGGAACTAAATCCTGCCAACAGCCAAGTGAGTGAGCTTAGAAGCAGATCCTCCAACTCTGAGCCTAGGCATGACTGCAGCTCAGACAGACACCTTGATTAGAACCTGAGCTACTCTGAGCCAGAGGACCCAGCTTAGCCATCCTGACCCACAGAAACCAATAGAAAAATGTGTGTTGTGTTAAGGCACTAGCATTAGGGTTAATTTGTTACACAGCAATATATAGCTGATACACCCAACTGCCATCACTTCATGTTATTATTATTTGAAGTACATGTGGTGAGTATAATTGTTTTAAAATGTCTTTTAGAAATACACTAAGAATTTTCATTGGAATGAAGTAAGTCAGAAAGAAAAAAAACAAATATTGTATATTAACGTATATATGTAGAATCTGAAAAAAATGGTATATACGGTCTGATTTACAAAGCAGAAATAGAGACACAGACATAGAGAACAAATGTATGGATACCAAGGGGGAAGGGGGGGTGGAATGAATTGGGAGATTGGGATTGACATATATACACTATTGATACCATGTATAAAATAGATAACTAACGAGAACCTACTGTATAGCTCAGGGAAGTCTACTCAATGCTCTGTGATGACCTAAATGGGAAGGAAATCCAAACAAGGGGGGATATATGTATATGTATAGCTAATTCACCTTGCTGTACAGTAGAAACTATGCAACATTGTAAAGCAACTGTACTCCAATAAATTTTTTTTAAAAGATAGTATATATGCAAAGAGAACAGAAACAGGGCACTGTGGTATAAATGTGACTTCACAAAGTCAATGTCCGTATTTGTAGTAATGACCAGGAATTCTCTATTCTCTTGCAAACCAACAACAAAGTGTTTATGGAACTGTGTTCATTTTTTAGGGCTGCCGTAACTCAGCACCACACACTGGATGGCTTAAACAACAGAAACTTATTTCCTCGCAGTTCTAGAAGGTAGAAGTCCAAGATCAAGGTGTTGGAAGAGTTGGTTCCTCCTAAGGGTCTCTCTCCTTGGCTTGTAGATGACCATCTTCTCCCTGTGACCTTGTATGGTTGTCCCTCTGTGCATTTCTGTGGCCTAGTCTCCTCTTCATATAAATATACTAGTCAGATTAGGGTTCACTCTAATGACCTCATTTTCTCTTAATTCCCTCTGTAAAGACCTGATCTCCAAATACAGTCAACTTCTAAAGTCCTGGCAGTTAGGACATCAACATATGGATTTGAGAGTCGGGGTACACAACTCAACTCATAACATAAGATCATATGTTCACAGGTTCTGGGTGTTAGGATGTGGACATCTTAGGAGGCCATTATTCTGCATATATCAAGGGTGGATGATGAAAGAGAGTTTCCTTTATGCTTCAACATGCCACATGTGTGAGTGGAGTACAGCTAGCAAACTTAGAAAGATGTTCTCTGCAAAAGAAACACCTCCCATTCTCGCTTATTCAGAAGATAATGGCCCAGTTTGATTTCCCATGGGGTTGGGGTCTCTTCCTTTTGCTCTGTTCCACCCCTTCTGTGTCACTTGCCTTTCAAGTGAATACAAGTCCACTCAGGAAGCAACATCAGCTCTGGTTAATGGCACTACTTGAAATCAGTGACAAAAGGAATATTCCTTGTATTCAGTAAAACCAAAATATATGTGCCACACAGTCAGTGGCTGTTAGCTGCATCATCTTACCTAAATCTCAAAATATTGTCTTCTAAGTACCATTGTGTTTACCTTATAGAAGAAAAACTGAGGTTCAGAGGGAAAATGTGAATAGACTTGAAAGGCAGAGAATCATACTTAGCTTTGTCTGACTCCCAAGCTTTTCTCTTTGAGAACTCTCCTTCCCTTCACTGCTATGATTTTCAAGCAGCAATGACCTCTGGAGCAGACGTTGTCAGTTCACAAGAACTGTTCCCTTAAAGGGTCTGTAATCCAGAGGCATTTAGGGTGCTTAAGAAAGTAGATGGGTTTTGTTGTACTTTTTTTAAGAAAGGCGGGACCATCTGATTTAATTCCCTTTTATAATAATGTGCTTGCATTCAGTGTGTACTGTATGCTTTACATGCAATATGAAGAGAAGGGGGCCATTTTTATTTTCACCATTTTAGAGAAGAAGAAACTGAGGCTAAATAACTTGGGTGAAGTCACAGAGCTCATTCTGCAGAGCTGGGATCTGAACCCCAGCAATCTGGTTCTGGAACCTGCCCTCCTGGGGTTTGCAATATCTCCTGAATGTTTACTTTGGAGGAGTTCACTTCATGTTCTCTTTCTAAGTATGAGTAGGGCCTAAAAGGCATAGACTATGAGCCCAATAGACATACAATAACCCCAGGAAATGACCTTGGCCATGGTAACAATTAGAGAACAGGGCAGTACATAATGAGTGCTAATTGTGGGCAAGGGATAAGTGAATTAGGACCAGGAAAGAAAGAGGGCTAATCAGTTGGGAGATTTTAAATCTACCTCCATAAGTGGCACCCCTCTTCCGTGCCTCTGCAATAAACACCAAGACAGATGAAAGCTAAATAAGTTCTTCACTACTGAGGGAAGTTACGCTGGAGAACGTACCACATGAGAGCCAAAAGGGCTGCTAGCTGAACCCCAGAACTGGGTACACTTACGTAGGGAGGAAGAGACAGCCCCAGGCCAGAAAAGACCTCTCTCCAACAGGGGAGGACCCCAGAGAAGCAGCAGAGGAGTCGAGCAGGTTGGATGCTTTCTGCAGGCATCCTGCTCCCATGAGGAAGAAGGGCAGAGCTGATGAAGCATCTGAAGTTATTCTTCTTTGCAATCTGCTCACAAATCAGTCCATCCATTTCCCTAGACAGGTAGTGTCCCCACCAACCAGAACAGCTTCCAGGAAGAAATAAATTCAGAAAGGCAGGCTGTCTCCAAATAAAGAGCAAGAGCTGGCAAGCGCATTTAATCCTCCAAAGGATGTACTGACACCTTCCTGATTTTCAGCTCTAAGACGACAGCAGGTGCTGTCTCCACTTCACCCTGTATCTCCAGGGCCCACCCCTGTGCCTGGCAGAGAGTAAGAGCTAGAAAACTACCTGATGCTGGAATAAATGAACTAGTGACCATAAGACACTAGAGCTGAGATCTGAAGCACCACATGAAATCAAGGGCCCCAATGTGAGATAAAGTTTGCAGCAAATACATCTCCATAACAGCTACTATATTAAAGGGCTGATTGTATGTGGGGTGAGAAAAATAATTACACTGAGAACTGAGCTTTTAAGTCTAGAGTGAGTTTACTGAATGCAAATACAGTATGAATATTGGATGTAAATACCTTATGGATAATTCCTAGAATGTAAGTACATTTTCTAGGCATGAAGAGAACCCTAGATCTCTTCTTCTACATTTGGAGACAGGACATAAAATCCACTGGACTCTTCTTTCTGCTTTTTTAAAGTGCATACATGCAGGTAAGAGAGGAAAGAAAAAGAAAAAAAGAGAGAGAGAGGAAAGAGAGAATTACATCATGAGACAGGAAAAAAACATAGAAGGACTTGATGTTCACCTGGCCCTAAATCCAGCATTGCTAGTTGTATGCCCTTTAAGAACGTACTTAACTTCTATATGTCCATGTGCAAAATGGGAATAAAAGGAGAATGTATTCGAATCTCCTAGCATAACGCATATCAATAAATGTCATGATTTTTATTTACCTCTACATACCTCCTCCTTATTTCCCATGTTGTCTAATATATTTTCCTAACTTTGTACAAGTTAACCATTTTTTTTAACATGGAATTCAAGCATGGTTTGATCAGGGCTCTGTCTTAATTCTTCTCTGATCCACTTGTTTTTACATCTTCTGTGTACCAGAGGTCAGATTTTGTTTCCCTGCTGAGGTCTCTCATGGTCACAGGACAGCTACAAAAAGGAATTGAGGTATCATACTTGCAGGTTAGTCATTTTTACATTTTATAATAAATATTGTTACTAATATATTGAGATGTCAGCTTGATCATTTTAAATACAAAATGTTTGTTTTTCATTTAGAGCTAAGTTGTCTGAGCTTCAAAGTGTTCTTTGAAATACATATTGCTACCATAAAGGAGAAAAAATATATAAATATAGCTAGCTCTTCTGAGTGTCACTGCAAACTCTTTATAAGAAAAGTATAGCAAAAGTCAGAAAGAGAACTTGAGCATCTTTCAAGACTCTTCTCATAGCTCTGGCTCTATTTTAAATATAGAATCAAAACAAGGCTTAGAAGTGAGAAGGCAGCCCTGCCGGTTTTCACGGACAATAGGCCACATTCTGGAGGACTTCAGCGGGGACTCGGAGAGGAGAGAGCTGCTAGAAATATCATGTGCTGCTTGAAGCTGAGAGTTCAGGGTAGGAATGTAAGGGTGTGAGAATCACAGCCCAAATGTTCCTTTGACCTTCCTAGTATACAGAGAACAGGAGCACATGAGAATCGTCAGACTGAATTGTAATTTTTCTGTTCTGCTCATCTGTGAGCCCCTTCGGGTAAGGGATTACATTTTATTCTTCTCTATAAATCTCAGCCCAGGTACGTACCACGGGGCTGCTATATAGGATGTACCCAGTAAATGTTTCCACTGAACTGATAGGGCTGAAGAGAGAGGAAAAGGTCCTTTTTTTTTTTTCCTGGAGAGTTTGAACCTCGCAGGATCCTTGAATAAGACCTAAAAGAGAGAATCAGCAAGACCTGCTCATCAAAGCATCAGTCAGCTTTGGTCCGAGCAAACCTGAAATCAAAGAGAGTGCCAAAATTTCCCATCGCCCTGAAGGCTTTCCAGCACTCAGCAGGGTCTAATAATTTGAACAAGGGGACCACTTTGGACCTGCAATATTGCAATTTTTGCAGCACTGATGTGTGTAATTTGGGGCAAAGTTTGACACAGGATCAGAAATAAAAGCAGTATGCTGTCTAGAGCTGTTTACCCAACACAACAAATGGACTATAAGATATGAGTATGAAATTGGGTTTATCATACATTCTTCACCAGAATCAATTAAGCATTCATCCCTTGCAATATCACCATCTACACATGGCCAAGCTCTCCATTAGAAGTCATGAGAGCCCAGGGTACTTTCAGTGCTTCTCAAAAAAGTTTTAATTTCTTTTAAAATCAGAAGAAATAACAAGCTTTATATCTCAGAAAATATTTAAATAAATAAGAATAATATACTCTTCTTTACACCAATGTAGTCATGCAATATAATTTTAATTTTTAATTAATTAAGTAATTCATTTTGGTGAAGGATAGGTCCTATAAAGGCAAAAGTTAGAACTAAACCCTGTAACCACATGTGCCAAGAATACATCTGGTATCGGGAAGGGGATGAAAGTTCTGTTTTCAGAAAAACATCCAATAATCTATTAATCACAGAGGCGTGAAACGTTTTCAAGGACATATAGATAAAGTTGGGAGTTGGTCGGGCTGTTGGGGGAGGCATGTGATGGGTGTGCTGATTGGAAGGAACCACAATCCTACATGTTTTCTGGATATGACCCTCATTTTCTCTCTCACAAGCCGTCTGCTCCAGCTAATTAGCAAGTCAAAAGATATAGAAACAATTCTAGACCTCAGCACAATCAAATTAGAGGAGTTATTTGAGGATACCATTTCCACACAGTGTAATCATACTCTCTTTGTTTTGGTCAAATGAGTGAAAATTATCTTTCAAACCCAACTCCCTCTCCTCTACCCAACCAGCTCTGTGGATGGTGGCATTTCATATCTGCTTTTATCAGTTTTACATGTGATCTTTCCTATGAAGACAGGAACGCACAATCTACAATTAAACAATACCCATCAAACTTTCTATACAGCAAGGACCTTTTAAAAAATACATTAGGGGCTTCCCTGGTGGCACAGTGGTTTACAGTCCGCCTGCCGACGCAGGGGACACGGGTTCGTGCCCCCGTCCGGGAAGACCCCACATGCCGCGGAGCGGCTGGGCCCGTGAGCCATGGCCGCTGAGCCTGCGCATCCGGAGCCTGTGCTCTGCAACAGGAGAGGCCACAGCAGTGAGAGGCCCGTGTACCGCAAAAAAAAAAACCCCAAAAACATTGACTTTTAAGATGATTCAGCACTGAGAGCCATTAGAGCTCTATCTAAATCAAGACTTGAAAAGTTTATTAAAATTGGATTTTTAACCTGATCCCAATTTCCTCTGCTTATAAAGAATCCCACTGGACTCCTTAATATTCATGCTATTAACCTGAAAGAGTCAAATGGCCATTAAGGGAGGAAAGGCTGAGGCTGCGCAGGGTAGCCTTACAGATAAAATCAGGTTGAGCCCAGGCAGGTAGAGTGACCGTGAGTCCTGGAGGTGCTCCAAGGAAGCAAGCTCTCTCTTTCTCTCTCTCTCCAACTCCCCTTCTCCTGACCTCTCTCTTCCATCACATATTTGGGGGAAAGTAAACAAACGAAAATACCAAAAACAAACATAAGCAAACTATTCAAGTACAGAGAGCATGGGCTAGGAGTCTAAGTTTTACTGGAAGGGTAGCTGCCTTGGATAAATCACTTCCTCCTCTGGTGCCCTCATTACTCCCACTCACTCACGTCATGACTTTAAACTTCTGTGCCTTTTTTTTTTTTTTTTTTTGTAAAATGTGGACATCATGGTTTCCAAGAAGATCGATGAAAGAACAAATGGTGAGGTTCATATCATTCACTTTGTACAGAACCTGGCACAAAAGCCTTGGATGAGTCTCAGCTGGGGGTATTCCTGATTCTTGATCCAACACACAGGCCAGTTACTTCCACTTCCATTTCTTTCCTGCAGCCTTTATCTTCTGCAGGACACAGTATGAAACTTAACTGATGCCAGTGAGTCCTGGTAAAAATGGGTTCTGTCAGTCTTGTTTCTCCTTGAGATAAGATTTTCTGCTCCCTTAGGGCAGTGGCGATGTCTTACTTTTCCATCTCTTCCTGAGTACCTGGCATAGTAGTAAACACATACCTACTGGGTGCTCTATAAAGACTTTGGTACCTCAGAATATGAGCAGCTGAGAGATCACCTACTAACACTCTCTCATTTTCTAGTTGATGACACTGAGTAAGAAGGTCTTAGGCCACCCATCTGAGAGTGACACCCACTTTTCTAGTTGACTGTTACTGTGTCTCCTATGTCCATCCATTCTTACACTGATAGCTTTGAAATGGAAAAACGGAACCACATCTGACCTAAACCCTGACTCCTTCAGGGAAGTTCAGTTTACAATCTTTTTTGAGAGTATACTATGTTTCAGACACCATGCAAGGTTCTGGAAGAGATAACTAAATTGTACTCCCAGTGTTCAAAGCACTTCTAATCTAGTGGGGAAGACAGATCTCTAAGCAGATATTTTCAGTACAGTGTTTGTGTTGTTATAGCAGAGCTGAGTTCTGGTGATACATAAACACTTGGATAGAAAACCTAACTCAGGCCCAGAAGAGGTCAGGGAAGGTTGTTCAGGAGAAATGACAAATGTTTTGGCAAAGACAACAATGCTGAATAACAAAATAACCAATTAACTCTTTCTTAGTTATCTAAGCACAAGAATACTCACCATCGATCAGTGAATGTTGGCTAAAATCAAAAATTGAAAGAAGCTAAAATTCCAGTCCTTAAACTCTTGCCAGTTGCCAGATCTGCCTTGAGTCACTTGGTGCAAGTGAAGCTTGTAACAGAGACTCAAGGCTGGGGCCTGAGGTTCTAGTTCCTTTTTTGGACTTGTAGTGGGGAACTAAGCAGATCAGTTCACCCGACTTTGGCTCCCAGGGTGCAAATGGAATCACTGCCAGCCTCCCTTCACATCTTACAAATGAGTTGTGAAATTCGGACTATGGGCACAAAATCACTTTGAACTCTTAAGGAAAAGTAATCATGCCAACTTAGTACATCAAAGCCGCTCCCTATTTCGAAGAACTCATGGTCTGTGCAGGGCTTAGCCTCTGGTAGGAGCTTAAGGACACCAGTAATTGGCAAGGGTATATCTTAAACTACCACTTGACCCACACAGCCTCATATGTGATTTTACACGGCTTCATAGAATAGGGGGAAAAAAGCACTTCTTTTAAAGCTAATGTAAATTTGAACGTTAAGGCTTTTCAAAGTGGGGCTTTCAACTGACTTTGCTTTTTCCAGTTTTACTGAGAAATAATTGACATACATCATTGTATAAGTTTGACATACATCACTGTGTAAGTTGAAGGCACACAGCCTGATGGTTTGATTTACATATATTGTGAAATGATTACGACAATAGGTTCAGCTAACATCCATTTTCTCATATACACACGATAAAAAGTAAGGAAAGAAGAAACAAATGAAAGAAAAAATTCACTTTGTGATAAGAACTCTTAGGATTTACTCTATTCGCAACTTTCCTATGTGCCATACAGCAGTGTTAATTAACTATGGTCATTATGTTGTACATTATACCTCTGGTACTTATTTATCTTATAACTGGAAGTTTGTACTTTTTGACCACCTTCCTCCAATCTCAGCCCCTAACCACAAGTCTGATTAAAGTGACTTTTTAAAACATATATATATATTTTTTTCTTTTTTCTTTTCCTCTTTTTTTTTTCAACCTAAAATAGGCATGTCAAAATTAGTCTGGCTCAAAGAAGTAACCAGGGTCATTAAAACCCCTAAAAGCTTATTTTCCAAAATAAGACTTGGCCTTGGCCTCCCAGATGCTACTAGCTTTATTAGACAGCAAGATAATGTTGGTCATTATCTTGTTTTCTATTGTAAAAGGACACTGGGTAACAGTAAGTGAGAAAGGGGTCAATTTCCTACAGCATTAATTACTTAGATGGGAGAGTATTTTTAATCTAAGCAAAGTTAATGAAAGATTTTTTTAAACTTAAAGGACAAATTCGAATTCTTCCAAGTATTTATCTTCCAATATTTAAGATATGGAAGAGCTGCTGAAATTTCATATAAAATAAATTACTTTGACGTTCACCTGGCATTTTTCTTTTTTTCTTTCCTTCTTTTTTCTCTTTTTCTTTTTCTTTTTTTTTTTTTTTACGTGTTTGCTGATCTGCCTTTGAGGGCGACTTGCTTTGGCTCGGCTAGGCAGGAAGCGCAGCTTCCCCAAGGAGATTCCAACTCCAGGCCCCTGGAAACCTTAAATCTGAAATTGAACTGAAGGCCGGTCTAATTCTCACACAAAACTTCCCAGCCACAGGAACGCGGGGTAGGGGGCAGGGAGACCTGCTTAATTTCAGAGCTGACATTTGCAATCCTGGTGCACTAGCAAAGGCAGAGCTGAACGCTCTGCGCTCCCCTGGTGAACCGGCATCCGCTCGCGGACGCGAAACCGAAGCTGGAGGGCGTGTTCATGGCGACACGGAGCGCTTGGGAGCCGGCTGCTCGCGCTGATCCCGGCCCGGGGTGCCCAGCCACTGGCGTCCCGGTTGGGCTGCGGTGTGTGAGGATGGCTCACCCTACTTCCTGGGCGGCGCGGGGAGCACCGACGCCTAAAGAGGGCACCTGCCGGGAAGGAAACCGGCCGTGCTGACGCACGTGGGAGGAGTGCAGGTATCGGGGACCTTGCAAGGCTGGAAAGTGGAGGAGGAGATGGGCTCGGGGTTCGGACCTACCTTTACCTAGCAAGAGTGACGGAGTAGACAGGACTTCCCAGGTTTGCAGCGACGGCAGAGTCACCCAACCCACAACAGACCCCATCCTCCCGGTAGCGCTGGTCCCCTCCCCAAGCCCCCATCCCCACCCCCCAGCCTCCCGGGACTAAAACCCGAGGAACTGCCGTGTCAGGTGGGCGGGACTGACTCTTTCAATACCTATCGGCGGGAGTCCTCAGCCCAGCCCCGCCGCCGCGAGCGCTAAGTAGCTAGCCGGTCACCGAGCGGACCCGACTCGGGGCAGCACCGGCGCGGGCCGGGCAGCAGTGGGCGCTCGCGATCCTCCTCTGCCCAACGCGCTCTCCCTCAGCGCCCGCCTCCTCCGTCCCCTCCTCCCTCTCCTGCCCCTCCTCCTGCCCCTCCCCTCCTCGGGTCTGATAACCTAGCCTCGCGCCTGCAAAGTCCCCGGCTCGCGGGCAGCCACGAACCTCCGCCACTGCCTGGTCTCAGTGGGTGCCTGCGCCCGTGCCTCACCCGCCTGCCCAGGTCGTCTCGAGGCTCGCTCCGCCGGCCGCCGGTGCTCCACGGCGCTGCCCATGGCCAAGCCCGAGAGCCGACTTCGGGCGCCAGACCTGCTGGAAGGTGGCGCGGCTCAGGTGAGTGACGAGCGCGCGAGGCGAGGGCCGTCAGTCTGGGGAGTGGCAAGACGAGGGGCCGTCGAGGTGCCCTGACCTGGCAGCCCGGACTTAGGGCAAGAGCAGAGCCCAAGGTGAGTTGAGGCTGGAGCAAGTGGAATGTACATTGGGGGAAAAAGGAAGGAGAGGCCAGAGGTTTTCCCATGCTCCTAACCTCCTGACTTGGTCCCTCAGCTGTGCAAGTCTTCAGGGACTGGTTTTTACAGGCAGGTATCCGGGTTTCTGATTTGGTGAATTGGATTCTTATTTTTCCCTTACCCCCTAGCAGAGTCAGGAGGTTCGCTCCTGCCGGAGGCTTCTCTCTAGGACAGACCGTGAGGGATAGCAGGAGCTCAAAGCGCAGCGGAGCCCGGGTACCACTCTGGCTGAGAACTTGGGGCGCGGATACAGTCAGCAAAAAGTCAGTCTGTTGAGGGAGCATCCAGGGTGGGGAAACCTTGGTCTGGTTTGCTTTTGGAGCGGAGCAGAGATGGGGCATTTCCCGAGGGGCGGGGATGCTCGGGAGGAGAGAGATCGAGGCGACAGACAGTAAGTACCCTTTTCCCCTAATGCCAATTATGCACGGTTCTGATTTTTCGTGTTACTTTCTACTCTTTTTTTTTTTTTTCCCTGCATCTGTTTCTATTTCGAGCACCTTGGGTGGTGACGGCAGATGAAGGTGAGGGGAGGAGGGGCGCCAACCTGCGGTGGGAACGCGTAGAACCCGGCTCAGAACCAGGGGCACACTCACGGAGCCTGGTGTCTCCAGGTGCGCCCTCCGAGCCAGGCGACCGACTGCGCGCTGCTCACCCTTCTGGCCCCTGCCTGTGCCGGGAGCCGGAGGGCCGCTTCCTGAGCCGGCAAAAAAAAATGGGATGGAGAAGCGAGCGGGGGCGAGAGCTGGGATGCAGGGCGCGGGGTGTAAGGTGTGCTCTGCTCCGCGGACGTTTGCCGGCTCAGTGAGTCTTCCGTCTCATCCCCTCCGCCGGGCGGGAGTCCACGCTTCCTCGCACTCCCGGGCCCCTCTCTCGGGAGGGGATTTTATCCCTCTTCCTCCGCCCTCCACTTTGCAGGACCAGTTGTATCCGTTCCTTGTCTTGCGCGAGTCTCGCTCCTCCCCACAGCGTTGTCCGCCGGCTATTTTTATCCACTACTTGTAAAGAGATGCTTTTGAGGGGATTCTAGGGAGGCGACTCCAAATCTACTGCCTTCTCGCTGCGCTCCCCGAAGCGGTCCCCTGCTAGCAGGGAGCAGCCAAGGGATGAGGATGGAGTGCGCCCACTTCTCCTTCTGCAGCCTGAGCTCTCGAAGCCCCGGCACCACCGGCTCGGCTGCTCCGCCCGCCGCTTGCTGCGGGAGCCGATCCCCGGAGAGTTCCTTAGGGCCCGGGCGCAGGTGCTTGACCGACTTTAGTGGCCACAGCCCTTTTACACGCAGGATCCTTTGGGTCCTACACGGGCGTTCTCGCCTTGCCTCAAAATCTTACCTTATTTTGTTGAAATGTAATTACCAACTTCCACTCAAGTGTTAATTTCAGGAATTTCATGTTTAAAAAAAAGGAAGGGGAGATAACCCAACTTCTGCCTCTCTGCATTTCTAAATGGGTTTCTAAAACCCAACGCCCCTCCTTTGGCGTTCGGAATTACTGTTGCCTTTTGCTTTCTCAGTAACGATCGGGTGCGATTCGAATAAGCGTGACCCAGTGAAATCTCAGGAGATGGACGCTTCTGCTACAAATCCCGCGTTACTCTTTGTGTTTCCAGTGCTTAGATTTTTTTCTTTTTTCCCTCCCATAGGACTGCACAAATAATATTGAAATGGACCATTGTGTTACATAAGGTTTCTCCAGCACTAGGCAGGGAAAGATCAGCTTCCCAAGGAGCTTTTCAGGGCTTCAGTGGGTCCTTTCTAACTCTTTCAGCCGAGTTTGACTGGGATCAGCAACTTCGTGACTAAGCACTCTTAAGTCGAAGCAGTTAATTACGGAGGTAACATGCAGTGAAGATCCCTTATGGAGGCATCTTGAGCGGTGTTTCCCGGCTAGAGATCCAGGCTGAAGCTGCGGGCTGTTCAGGGCACCGTAGCTTTAAGATTGGAAATTCTTTGCTTGGGAAACTGGTGAGAAAGTGCTACCTTGAACTTGCAAAGGGCATCAGGAAAAACCCATGGTTCTTAGCTGTGTTGTGCTTTGTGTGAAATTTCAAGTCCTCCACTTTGTAGATTTTCAGGAACCCTTGGACTCCACAATATAATTGGGGATGCACTTTTGTTGTGAAAAGAAGAAATCCTCTTACTGGAAAAGTCTGGAGTGCTCCTTGAAGGGAAACACAAAGTGGAAGCTTTTCTTATCTTGAACTAAAATTTGATGGCGAATAGAAAGGGGCTAGGGAGGTGGACTGGCTGATGTAAAATTGCTTGATGGGTAAACAGTGCCTTTCCCAGAACAGGGCATCTACCCAGGGTGGCCCATACCCACAGGGAGTACAGAGTAATTTTCTCTCTATTGAGGACAGTTTGGAGAGAGGGACAGTAAAAGGTAGTGATGTCCTGATGGAACTGAGCCTGTATTCAGGGTCACAGCTGAGAATCCAGGTTCCAGGGCATGCTTCTAAGCCAGGGTCCTTGTGTGAGAGACAGTCTTGGAGGAGTAAAGGCCTGTGTAAAGGAGTAGAGGCAACTTTGGGGAGTAGCAACTTTCTAACTGCTCTGTGGGAAATGCAGTAACTTTCCAGCTGGTGTTGGAAAAGATCTGGGGTTTTCCCCATTACTTTGATGTAAGTGTCTTCCTTCAACCTCACTAATGACCTAGTGCTTCTTAGCAAGGCCAACGTTTTCCAGTGGGGAATGGCAAGAGTGCTAGCTGAATTTGGAGCCAGCTTCTTGCCCCAGGACCCTAAGCAAATTATTTTTTAATCTCTGAGCCTCAGATTTTACCTCTGCAAAATAGAGACTGAAAGATTAAAAGTGAGAAATGTATGTGAAGAGCATTTGGGCAGTTCTCAAACACTGGTGAAAAATGTACAAGGTTACTTAATATGCTTTTCCTGCCAATTTCATTTGGTCTATTTTAATGCTAAATTTTATTATAGTTTGTGAATGTCTGTGTGAATTACATATGCTAAACTTTAAATGAGGGAGAGGATTCCATATAATGGACCAGTATCTCCTTGTGATTATGCCACCTGAAATTCACCAGCATCAGGGCTCCTGGCTTTTGAGAACTATTAGTTTCTTGTTTGTAGAACCAGAGTTAAATTTCTGAGTGTTTTTTGGTTTTTTTAGCTTAATGCATTTCGTATGTCTTCAGGAAATATATGTTTCAGGAAGGGCCCTTATATTGATTAACCAAAAAAGGAGGAACTTGCAGATGAGTATATCAGTTTCAGGAGATGACCTGGGTTTCCCTTGTCTACCTCTGTCATCAACATAAAGTGTCTCTCTATTGCATTTTGGTGTTCAAAAGTTGTCCTCAGGACCTAGCTAAGTGGCTAATGCATGCTGGATAAGTTTTTTGTTGTTGTTGTTTTTTGCGGTATGCGGGCCTCTCACTGTTGTGGCCTCTCCCGTTGTGGAGCAGAGGCTCCGGATGCACGGGCTCAGCGGCCATGGCTCACGGGCCCAGCCGCTCCGCGGCATGGGGGATCTTCCTAGACCGGGGCATGAACCCGTGTCCCCTGCATCGGCAGGCGGACTCTCAACCACTGCGCCACCAGGGAAGCCCTGGATAAGTATTTTTGAAGTGAGTGAATGAACGATTGAACTGAATCTTCGCAAGCAACCCCATGCTTTACACAGGCAGATGGCATCATTTCTGTTTTAAAGATTTGGAATCTGCTGATTAGAAAAGTTAATTAATTTTCTGAGGGTACAGAGGATTCCAGATTGGAGTTCAGGTCTGTCCTCATTCCATTCCTCTGTACTGCCTGTGTTGCCCTCCCTCTCCCATCACCACTTAAAATCTCCTCCTAATCCATAGTGGACTTCTGCATTTTGGAAGGTTCCCAGCAACCAAACACCCTTCTTATTCAGGGGGTACCACCCTCCACTCATGGAGGGACCTTTCCATGGTGGGGTGGGGCTCTTCCTCTGTGTCCACATCTCCGGGCCTTGAACTGGGGCTCAGCTGGATGATCCCACCTGAGACTTGGAATCTCGAGGGACTAACTAAGGGACAAAAGGACAATTGAGCATTTATTTGTGACCGTGGGTCATGAATCAAGTGTTGTCAGCAGCAGCCTCAATGTCACAGGATGTCCCAGGGATGCCATTCCTATGTCATTATCCTGACGGTCCCTGGCGCCAGGTTCCCTCCATTCCTTTTCATTTCCAAGCCTGGCTTTTCAGCTTCTCATTAATTCCTAGAGGTAACTCATAGTCTTCAAGTAAATTCTTTCTCTGTTTGATTTAGCCAGAATTGTAACCAGCTGATGCACAGCCGTTCACAGTTTGTCTTCAGGCCTGCCTCTGGCATGAAGCATTCTCAGCTTCCTCTACCCACAGGGAATTAAGCTCATAGCTTTTTCAGGCCTTTAGAATAATATTTACTGGGCCATAGTTTGTCGGTTGTTATGTGATACCACCAGAGTTCTAGAAAAATGAATATATTATTCTTCCAAGAAATAGCATAAACATAACGGAAATAGATCCCAGGGGACATCTTTTCTTTTCTTTCTTTCTTTTTTTTTTTTCATGTTACATGCTTTTTGGTAACTTTCCAGCAGGGGTCGCTCACTCAAATGCCTTCAGCAGCCAGGCAAGGAATAGCCTGAGCAAAACAGGCCTGGGAACAATCAGGGTAAGGGGGGTGGGGGGCTGCAGCTCTGACCCAACACACAAGTTGGGACCTCAGGCCCTGTCTTGCCACATCTGTGTTTTTTTTTTTTTTTCCAAGATAGGCTGCAAGTTCACAATTTTATGTAGAATCTACTGACTTTTAAGTACCAGCCGCTAATTCAAAGCAATTCTACAGGTAGGCCTCCTCATCTATATCCCACAGGCCTCCAATTTATGGCCTCTGGGTTCTGGGAATAGAAAAGAAATTGGTTGGAATATGAGGCTAAGTAAAATCAGTTCTTGGGAGTATTGAGGCAAGGATATGTTGGGAGTGTAGTGTAGACAGTGCTCCAGTGAGTTAAATTTCATGTCTACAGAATTTGTGTTTGCGGTATTCCTTTTCCTTGTCCTGTAAGCAGTTACACCAATTGCATTTATCCCTTTAACATATGTTTATTGCGTTCCAGTCATGTACCAAGAGTTGTTCTTCTCATTGGTGACACAGTAGGGAATAAAACAGGGGGAAAGCCTTGCCCTTCTACTTGTCTTCTAGTGGAAGAGACAGGTAAAAGCAAGATGGGTAAGGACAATCTATCCTAGATTAGATCGAGATGTGCTAAGAATAAAAATAAATCAGAGGAAGTGTCAGGGTGCTGGGGTAAAACCTGCGGCAGGCGGGGCAGGAATCTCCAAGTTCAGTCTCTGACTCAGCATAACCAAAGTCAGCTTTCACTGTTGGAAATAAAAGATTTTGGGGTGTGGGAATTTGGACCCTGGATTATATTCTGGGAGTGGCTATTGTGGGTAAACCCCTAATAACAGACTGTTATCTTAATTTTAATGAAATCAACTATTGAGCCCATTCATTGAGTGTCTAGCAGGTGCCAGGCGCTGGATTAGGTGCTAGAATCCACTAACAGACAAAACCAATCAAGGGACAGTCCTCAAGGAAATTGTAGACCAGCATGGAAGACATGAATAAGTGATAGCAAAAGAGTAGATGGCGAAAGTGAGCAAGGAGGGTGGAAAGGGTATCATAACTATTGAGTTTTGACATTCGGAATGCTGGCATTCAGCATCTTTTTAATGGAGCATCTGATATGTGTCAGGAACAGTTTAGGTCTGTGCTTCTCAACCTATTTGAATCCTGGACCCCATCATCAGTGAAGATTTTTTTAAAGCTTTTTTTACTTGGCCATGACATTTTGTGTGATTACCAAATTTCATTTTGTGTCAAGAAAACAAAGTATTTAAAAAATCTGTTCTAAGTGTGAAATGTACTTATGATTTTTGAAACTCTAGTACACCCTCTCCCCAGTCGGCCCAGCCATTGATAGTGACTGTTGTTGCCAGGGAAGTTGTGCAGAAAATTAAAGAAAATAGTTCTTGTTCTTGAGGAACTGACAGTTTAGTATGGTAGTCAGATAAATCAGCAATTTTTTTTTTTTTTTTGCGTATGAGCTGAGAAATGCATCCTGTTTGAGCCTTTGCCTGTGTCATCAGGTAAGCCTGTCCTTGAGAACACCTTCTTTACAATCACCCTATTTATTTCTTTCATTGCAGTACTCGCTCCCACAGCATGGTTTTGTAGCCATAATGTTTATCTGGAGTCCTCTCATTACTTCATTGGTTCACTTGCTCACTATCTCTCACGCCCCCATCAGAATATGTACCCTGTGTGAGCAGGCATCTGGAGGTACAGGCTTGTTTCTCCCACCAGCTTCCAGAACAGTGTGTCTGGTTCCAAGTAGTTGCTCAGAAAAGAAACAAGAGGCAACCTTTCTGCCTGGGGGAATTAGGAAAGGCTTCATGGGGGAAAGAGAAAGGCTTGCAGAGAAAAGCCAAAGAACGATGATGATACAAGATAATCAAAATATGGCCCCAAGCCCTAGGTGCGATCTCATTTGTCGGTTTTAGGGATTCCTAGTGCGGTCAGCCCAGGTGAAGAGCTGACATGCTAAATACAAACCCTTCCCTGATTAGATCCTGGCAGCTCCAAAGCACTCTGGCATGAAAAGAATGAAAATGATTTAAAAAGACTGAAAAAAATGGAAAAAGAGAGAAAAGAGTGAAAATGATAACTCTTTACTTCCATCTAGTACGTTAATACCCACTGTCTCCTTTTTCTTCTGTACGCAGTCCTTCAAGGCAGACAGGGAGCTCTTAGCATCTTCATTTTGTATTTAAGGAAACCAAGGTCCAGGAGTGAAGCGACTTTTCTTAGATCCTCAGAACGAAGGCAGCAGACCCTGGATCCAGGGCTGTGCTTCTCCGCCTGCAGTGAGCAGATCGCTCAAGGTGGAGACTGGTTAAATCCCTGGAGGACTGAGTTTTCTATAAGCGAAGAAATATATTTAGATTTCAAACATTCACGTCTCCTTTGATTCGTTAAGAACTTCCATTTCAGCACTTTCTGAGATGTGTTTTGTGTCTTGTTGAATTTCCCCTAGAATTCTGCAGATTAGGTACACCCTGCAATAGGGTTGCTTTATGTAAATGTCTTCACTCTTTAGTTTAGGAGAGTAAATCAGAGTCCTGCATCAGCAGTTAAAATACAGTGGGAGAAAGGTGATTGCAGATGCAGCTGAAATGAAAAGGCATGCTCTTTTAGCTGTGCTCAGAAAAATACATACTCAAGTGGCATGGAGTGAAAGCAGGCTGGCACTGTCTCTGGAAAACTCACTTGCACTTGATGTAAATTACGTCTTCAACCAGATTTTTCCCAGTGTCCCGGACAGGAAGGACAGAAAAGGTGTCAATTACAGATTTCTGGGATTAGATTTTGGAGTTATTCTTGAGGTGGAAACAGCATGGCTTTTGAAGTCATGTCTGTTGGCATTTCTGATTCCCCTCCTTACTGATTGTATCACCCTGAGAAAAAGACAGTTTTTCTGGGTCTCAGATTTTTCAACATTCTAATGAGGATTAAAAGAGATTGCCCATATCAAATGCCTAGTGTAATGCTCAAGATAACTTATATTCATCTTATGCAGAGTTGCCCGATTTAACAAATAAAAATACAGGACACCCAGTTAAATTTTAATTTCAGATAAATAGCATATACTGTTTTAGTATAGGTATATCCCAGATACTCAATATTAAGACATGATTGATTTTTTTTTCTGAAATTTAAATTTAACCGGAAGTCCTATATTTTATTAAGCATCTCTATTCTTGCAGTGACAGTTCGGGTAATGCCTTTGGTGAAAGTTCCAGAGCTGTAGACAGTTACAGAGGGGACAATACAGTAATTTGGAGGTGAAATGACTTAGCCAGGGTTCCAAGGAGAGCAGGAAGGGCTGTTTTCTCTGATGAAGGGCTGTTTTCTCTGATGAGCTTAGCAACAGATTAAACCAAGGCAAGCTTACTTGTTTGCTAAAAGAAGCAGAAGAATTGTGGACAAGTCAGATCTCTGAGTGCATTTAATAAGTTAGTCAGATATCTCCCATGCATGCACCAGATTATTCCCAATACCTTTTGGGAAGAAGGTATTTTAATCCCGTGAGGCTACCAGGGGAGCATTCAGTCCGCTAACGCAGCACATGATTCAACAATATTGCTCCGAGCTCATTTACTGCACAGGGCTGGAGCTGGAACTACGAGGCACACACAAGGGTTCCACTGAGTACACTGAAGGAATACTTTGTGCTTTGAAAACTCACACCTGCAATGTCTTCCTCGTCTGATGAATCCAAAGCTCATAAAACAGTGAGAGGGCCTTTCAGACCCGCTCCTCCCAAGTAGATGAACTCAGGTTATGAATTGAGTCTGAGATCTCCCCAGGACTGCTAGAATATGTTGTTCTGAGGATGGCCATGAAAATGTGTTTCCATTTCAAGTAATAACCTGCTGGGGAATTCAATAAGCAAGACTTTGGCTGCCGGTAGACTTTTCCCAAGCAGAATTTAATGCTTTCTTCTATAGTGAGATACTGCTCATGCCAAAATAATCAGTTTCTGTTGCAGCCTATATTACTAACTCCTCATTTAACCTGAGCTGCTTACTAGCATTATGTTTATATGGAATATGGACCAGAAAGAAGGCAAAGCGGCATGGTGGTGAGGATGCAGCCTTAATCAGCCAGAGAGATCTGGTTAGATCTACTTTGCTACTTCTCAGTCATGCAGTAGGAGGTGTTACTTCCCCTCCCTAAGCCTCAGTCTCCACATCTTCAAATTGGGCACAATTAAAATTATAGCAGAGGATTGCTTAGTGCGCATTAAACCAAATAAGTAGTGTCAAGCATTTACATGGTGCCTGGCTCCTAGTCATCTTTTTAAAAAATGTTATTAATAAGACGACAAAAGAAAGCAGTGTAGACCTTGAGATTGCAAACTCAATGTCATGTCACAGAGACCATAGACTGAATCTCATGCATCATACTCATGGGAGACTCTCTGAGTCTTTTGCCCTTTGTTTCTTTAGTCTTTATTTATATAATCCGTACAGATCTTATTATTTCATTTTCTGGGCCAATAGCTTAGAAGCAGTAATGTAGAAAAGCTTTTACTGTTAGGGGAAGACACAAAGTACAGAGAGTGAAAGGGAGGGAGGAAGAACCTGGGGAAGAGGGAGGGAAGAGAAGAGAAGGGAGAGAAGCAGGGCAGAAAAGGAATGTAAGAAGACAGAGGATTTGAAGCCCAGGGAAGTGCAGTGACATCTTGTAACAATAAGTCCCTGGTTAAATCCTATCCCGATGCAGTCATTTAAGTAAATGCCACTCCCTCTCCCTCTCCCAAGGCTTCTCAGGACCCCAACTTAATACTTATGACCTTGAGGGAAGGACTGCAAGAACTGTAATGGTGAAACTGGAAAGAGTGTGGAACGTGATGGAAATAGAGAAACTGGAACCTTTCCCCCTGCTCTGTAACTGCATAAAGTCCTAGATGACAACTGAACACAAGGGAACCCAGTGACATTGTGTGGAGGACACAGCCACCGTGCCCATCTTGGTCCTCCTCTTGCTGCGAGAGGTGGGTCTGTTATTTTGGGTTTAGTTTTACATTTCCCTTCATTAAACATGGACTCTTATTAGAGAGAGTTTCAGTGTGGCATCTCTCCTGCCCCTATTTCTCCCTGTGAAATGGTTCCCTCCCTTCTGATCTTTAAGCACTTTCCACACCACACATCAGAGGAACTGACCTTTTCTGGGGGGACAGGTCGGTCCTCCTCAGTTGTTCAGCAAGCTGGGAGCATCCTCGGGGCCAGAGCACTTTGGAGGTCACGAAAAAGAACTGCCCCTGCTCCAAAAGGTAGTGTATTATCTGAGGTGTTTGACATTGGGAAAAATGATTTTGTTTTTCCCAACCTTGGTTGTCTTGTTAAATGGAATTACACTTCATGGACCTTTTGTTGCTAGAATCACATTTAATAACATATGTGAAACATTGATTTGAGAGTCTGGACCAAGGAAGTGTGTATAATGCCGCACTTAGTAGTGATCATTAGCTTTTCTTGCTGGTAAGCCTGATTTTGTGTGAAAAGCAGATCAAGAGTGTTATTAAGACTTTAGCTGTGTATTGCCTTCCAGGTCACCTCCCACTTCTGCTGATCTCTGTCTAGGTGGTGAGAAGCCCATGGTGGCCCCAGCAGCCTCCCTCATCCCTTTGCTCTAACATAGGAAGGGAGCAAGTTTGGGGAAGTCTTTTAATTGGGGAAGGAAACCTTTCTCAAAAGCCTGCAGAAGATTCCCCGGTAGGTCCCATTAGCCACAGGCTAGAATTACAGAAGGAGAAACTAAGGCACAGACATTTGAAACTGTGGAAGAGGCCAATTAATCGAATACGGTCATCCCAAATTGATCCCTCTTGCCTTTGAGCAACTGTTACATTTATGTTTGTATCTTGCAATGGACTATGGACCCTGCTCTGCTTCATAACATCTTTTATTTCTGTCTTCGGCTGAAATACAAATCTTGTATTCTCCTGGTTATGCTTTTCCTTCCCTCCCCAGCTCCATAACTTTTACAACCATTTGCATCTGCAGTATTTCTCTATGTTAATTTCTCCAGCCCTGATCCGAACAATCTTTGCAAAACACAACTATAATCAGGCCCCTGCCCTGTGCCTTGATGAATAATGTCCCATGGATCACCGTGATTTACAGTATTAGTGTTTGAGTGCAGGACACTTAAACATAGATGAGATCTCGGCTCAGCCATGTTGCTACATCACGATATCCCTCTGGGCAAGGTCATCGTCTCTCTAAACCTCACATATTCTGTGATTTTTAATTATGGATTTTTTCATACACTTATTTAATGTTTAATCTGTTCCAGTAGATTAAATCATAGGAGGATGGAGGCTACAACCCTGGAACAATTCTGAACCAATGCCTGGTAGGCAGTTGGCACCCAGGAAATAACTGTTGACTAAAAAAACCTAAGAACCCAATATATTCTGTTTTTAATTCTGATTTGTCAGGATTAAATGTGGTGGTGCATAGGGAACACTTAATGCCCAGAGTGGGTGCTCAAAACCTAGTTTTTCTTTTGCTGTTTTGTTTTTTTTTTAAATATAATTATAAGTAATGATGCAATTCAAATCCTGCAGCATGGCATTCACATTCTAATCTTTCAAGCCTCGTCCCTCACCATCCTCTGTTCTGACACACACCTTGTGTTCTGACCACAGGACTGCCCATTGTTTCCCCAGATAAATCAGGAATGTGGACATTCCACCCTGTGCCCATGCTGTTCCCTCTGACAGCCTCCCCCCTTTTTTTTAAATTAATTAATTTATTTATTTTTGGCTGTGTTGGGTCTTCGTTGCTGCGCACGTTGCTGTTGCTTTTTGGGCTTTCTCTAGTTGTGGCAAGCAGGGGCTACTCTTGGTTGCGGTGCACGGGCTTCTCTTTGCGGTGGCTTCTCTTATTGCGGAGCATGATCTCTAGGCACGTGGGCTTTAGTAGTTGTGGCACATGGGCTCAGTAGTTGTGGCTTGCGGGCTCTAGAGTGCAGGCTTAGTAGTAGTGGCACATGGGCTTAGTTGCTCCGTGGCATGTGGGATCTTCCCGGACCGGGGCTCGAACCCATGTCCCCTGCATTGGCAGGCGGATTCTTAACCACCGTGCCAGCAGGGAAGCCCTTCGCCCTGTTTTATTAGCTCCAGACTGTCCTTCCCTTAGGTCTGTCCTGGATGCTCTCCATCCATAATAAATAACGTGCATGTGGCAGTTGCATGTGGCAGCTCTGCGGCTCTCTCTCTTCCAGGCACAGAGTAGGGTTGCATTTTTCCTATCTGAAGATTAGATGGCCTTGTGACTTGCTGTGGGCAGTGAAAGCAAGAGGAAGTGAAGTGTCACTTCCTGGAGCTTGAAGGGCCAGCTGAGGTTCTGTGCATTTTCTCCCCACTCTGGCGTGATGGCCTGCACTGTCTTTCTAGGTCTCTGAGAGCCTCAAGGCAGAGCCCTGCCACCGACCTGAGTGGGACAAGCTGCCGAGGGAGGAGGCACTGAGATGTGGGGTCGATTCTCAGTTCTCCTGGCTCCTTCTGGCGCCGTGACGTTGCTGTGATTGCTGTGGGCTTCACCGCATCCCTCAGTAAACAGCTGCCCCCAGAGAGCAGGATAAACCACTGCTCTTAGAGCTTTGCACCCGCTCCCACCTGCTCCCTGATCTCAGTGCAGGATTGCTCAACAGAATGTACCACTGGGAAGTGAAAGTACCGTTATCGTAAACAGAAACATCAGTATTTGAGAGAAGCCTGATGTTTTAGTTCAGATTTTTTGAGCTCACGTGGGCAGCTGTCCTTAGTGACCCACCAAGGAATGAAAGTGACCCCAGAAAATGTCCTCTGGGTAAAGTCAGTGCCACCCGGCTCTCTGTCCTTTCCCGATCCCTCTCACTGCAGGCAGCCCTGTGTGCATAAGCCTTCCCCTAGCCTGGGAGGCCCCTGTCCCAGGGAAGGCTCTACACTGCTTACTCTTGAAAGTGGAGCCGGCCTTGGCCTTGCTCTGATCCCAGCCACGCTTCCTCCATCACACAAATTCCAGCAGATGCAGCAGAAGGGCTCGGGGTTGGCATGGAGCCATTAGTGAGGATTCTGATTACACAAGCCACCGGGCCCTGCTGATTTAAACAATCGCGTGTGTTCAGAATTGCCTTCACCTGCCGCCTTTTCTTACTTAAATAGTTCTTTTCGGTCCTCTGCAAAGATGGTTCAAAGGGTAATTATCTCATAATTGTTGTCCTTTAAAAACATTAGATTGAGCCACTTGGTGCTTTTCATTCTGCTGTTTTCTTTGCCATCTATCTCTCTCTGCATAGCTCTCAATACTCAAAATTTTCCACTTTTTCTGAAGAATGCTTTTCCTTGTCAATTTTTGGAATGTTGCAATTCCTTTCTTACGACAATTATTTAGCAGCTTACTTGTTATAAAAATCTGAATTTTAATTGCTATTATTGTCCTTTTATTTTTCTCTTCAAGCTAATTCATCATACTACTGTTGATTGAACCAATTTTATTGAACTCCTATGTATTGAGGGTCTAACCCTGTGTCAGATGGACTGAGGTATTTTTCTGCAATATCTCATTTAATTCTTACAGCCACTCAACATGGTAGGAAGCATACCCTATCTTTGGATGGGAAATAATAAGACCCAGGGAGGCATGTAGCTTTTCCGTGATCAAATAACTAAGCCAGGATTTAAACTCCGGCAGATATCAACTCACTTGCTTTGATCTTCCCACACCGTTCTATTTATTTCTCTATTTTTCTGTTTATATACTTTACCCTGGATGTCAGTTAAAAGCGTTGAGCTTGGTTTTTGTCCTCATCAGACCTCTGAATGTTTCTTAGGTATTTTTTCATGAAGCATGTCACAAACTTCCTCTTCCTGGCCTCCTTTAAGTTGCTAAAATTGTGTCTACCACAGAGCTTCTTCCATCTCATTGAGCTGTAAGTATATATTTCCACATCCATCTTTCCCCTTCCACAGTGGTCTCCTGGAGGCTGAGGGGGGACCTGTCTCCTTCCTGTATCCCTGGCCAATGCCCGGAAGGGACCTGCCCTCAGGAGACCTGGTGTCTGTGTCCTGAGCAAATAACATAGACTCCTGGGTGGTGTCTGAGGGAAGAAGGAGAGTAATATGTGTAAGAAGAAATCTTCTTGAAATCTAATTTAGTGACTCACACTAAATGTCTTTCCTCCTATGACTCTAAACATTTGAAGGAGACTTGTGGAAAGCCAAACTATGAATTTCAGCACAATCTTCAAAACCTCATTTAATTTGAACCCTTGTGCTTTGGCCAAGCCCCTCCTTTTCCCTGGCATGTTGGACACCAATGCTAGTTTGAGTTTGGTCCTAATCTGGGGTACAAAGCCAGGCCTGCACGTTCCTACCAGCTGATGGGGGAATGAAGGTAGTTGTCAAAGTGGGAAAGCAATGTGGCTCAATGATCAAGGGGGACACAGTCATAGTTTTTCTTTGAGAACTTTGGAAACTCATTGTCATGGAAGCATCACATGGGCAGGACCTCAAGACACGTGTTAGCTTCATTAGTGCATTGATGACCTTGAGAGGGTGTGAAAGTTGCAGGAAGTCTTGAAAACTTAGTTCATCATTGGAGCTATCTCTCTCTCTCTCTCTCTCACACACACACACACACACACACACACACACACAATTTTATGTAGCAAATTCCTTTCAGAAGGAACTGGAATGGGGAATCCCGTGGATGAGCCCTACTGAAGTTCCATCAAATCTAATCAACACCAAAAAACAAAGAGCAATGTAGAAAATCACATGAAGACTCCCTCTTCCAATGCCTTTGCTTTTTCCTTCTTGTTCACTAAGAATTGGAGAAATACAGTTATTGGGACATGATAACTCATTCCCACGCCATTTTCCATCTTTGATTTTGAAACACAAAACAAGCTATTTCTAAATGTAACTCTGTTACAATTCTTCTCGTCTCTTGACACATTAATAAGACCAAAACAATTTGATGTGTGATGTATGTCTACCCATTATTCTGTTGTCTATGAATCTTTCTGCTAATAAGCAGCATATCTGTAGCCATCTCTCAGCCCTAACCTTAGTGCAGTCATCACATATTTTGCCCCGTCTCCCTCCATTTGCCTCCCAGTACACCCTACACCCCTGCGTGTACCTGAGTCATTTGAGGGAAGGAACAGGATGCAAGCTGTATCTCCAATTCCCCAGTGCCTGATACGCAGCTAGTCTATTTAGGGCTTGTCTGAATTGTGGCTACGCTGAGCAGGCTGATAATTGGGTTTTTGCACGTCCTACTGTTCTTCAAAGGTTGCATCTTCATTTATTTAGGGAGAGACTGAGTGTTATGTGTGGTCAGAAACAAGAAAATGGACGCCTGTGGCAGCCCTCAGCCCTTTTCTGTTGTCTTAGGCAATTTTGCTCACTCCCAAACTTACATCCCTCTCTTACACAAGCAAAAGACCTAGAGTCCACTGCTTCTAGCCAGCCTAGAAGGTCCTGAAGCTGACCCTTTGGAGTTGGGTGTGGGGAAGGCTTATCTCAGCACACACAACCCCTCAGCCCCTACCCCAGCCTGAAGGGCTTGGTTTAAATGTATATCTTCTTATCACTGAGAAGCCTTTTATATAATGCTATTTTCCTTCATCTTGTTTTGTTCTAGTGGTGACTAACATCCTTTGGAGATGGTTCTCTAATCAAGCTGATCCACCTCTTAATCAGGTGCTACGTTCAATTAATATTTGTTGAATGAACGCTGGATACGATCTGAATAGAACCAGAGCAGCAGGTAGTTTGGGAGACCCTACCCAAGGGGACAGTCTTTCCTGCTAGAAGCTGTATTATTTTCCCTTATATCAAAGGACTTTGGCAGTGTAGAAATTCAAGACATGTTGCTACCTTTAACCCATGAAATGTTAGACTGATGCCAAGTGACAAAGCTTTATGATTTATTTTTAACAGTAATTGTTTTGTTAGGAATTTTGGATAATAGTATCTTGCTTTGATAGTCAAGAATGTTTCTTAATTCTCTAAAGCCTTTGCATTGTAGATAGATATAAGAGGGCGGATGTTCTTAGCATTTGTGGTCCGATTGCTTCCTTTTGTAAAAGAGGCTTAGAGTATTTCTTTGTCTTGGCCAAGGTCACACAGAAGTCAGGACAGAACTTGGGACTAGACCCCAGCTCCTGACCCCAGCTAGCACCATGCTCACTCTTGTGCACTGGTCCTTTCAAGCAAAGGTGACTTTGTGGAGATGCATTTTATGTGCCTGAAATGATCGGTGTTAGCAATATTGACTACCTGAATAAGACCTTTATCAGCCACTACAGTGGAAAACAGAGTCCTGCCAGGGCTGATGATGACATTTGATGAGGGTTTTCATATGCCAGGCCCTCTTCTTAGCACTCATGTAGTAAATATCTCCTTTAAGCCTCATGACAATCCTACAAAATTAATACTGTAACCACCCCTACATTTCAGGTAAAAAGCAAACGAAGCACACAGAGAACACACAACTTGCTCTTGGTCACACAGAGGGAGTAAGGGATGGAGATGGGATTCAAACCCACACTCTTAACCACCAGCCTGCCCCCTCTGAGCTCTTGTAATTCATCTTAGGATTCCTGAATGTCTCCCTCAGATGCCAGATCGTTTCAAATATGTTATTTAAGTAATAATAAATTGAAAATATTTTAAAAGAAGAAACCATAAATCACTCTGCAGCAACATTCAGAAAGAATAAATGACCAGGCTGATGATGATTGAACTTATTATAGAGTGTTATATTTAATCTGAAGATACTGAAATTATAACAAGAGATAACAAGAGATCACAGGGAAGCTTGTGTCAAGTGCAAGATCTTTTCGATAGATTAAATGGCATTTAAAGATTTCGAGATGACTGAGATAATAAGGTAGGTGTTTCCTGTTTAAAGTAAATTCATTATAGATAAGTTCAAGCTCAAATCAGAGGCACATGAGACACTAATTCATTTTTTAAAACCTGAAGCTTAAGAATAAAGGAATATTTAACTTGAATAGTGGTTTTAAAAATTTTTTAAGTAAGGGATGAACAGAAATCACAGCCCTATGTGTAAGTGGGGGGGATGGAGGAAAAAGCCATGCACCACCATTGCTGTATTCAGTGCTGTTACAGGAACAGCAGCAATTTAATTCAAAAAATGAAAGAAAACATACAGACAATGTAAAATCAAAACCAGCCATGGTACCATGCTTTAATTCTGTCCATGCCTGTTTCCCCCTCAGCGACTTGCAGGCAGGGATGTCAGTCCTCACTGCAACCCCAGTGTGTTTCAAGGTCAGTACTAAGCTGTCACTTAAATGTCTGCCTTTAAATGATCATGTTTAAACCAAGAACATGCATATCCAAAGCAAAGACAAAATCAAGCTCTTGGACCAAAAGTGAGCAGTAGTTTCCAAGATTTTCCATTAACTTGCCCCATCTTGGAGTCTGTGAGTGGCATTGCTGGGATTCAAGCTCAGCACCTTTTGCTTTGTTCCATTGCCATGGCTCTTTTCCCTCCACTGTGTTTCCGAATCTCAAGTCGTGGCCCCTGCTGGCTCCTGCAGCCTCATATCTGTCACCCTCCCCCTCCACCTCCACAGCCAACCCCAGCACAGGCCAAGTCCCCGCAACCTGCCCTGCCCTGCCCTGCCCTGATTCTGCTACAAACTCCATTTGGGATGATTGTCCCTGGGGGACTGCCTGCTGAGCAGACCCCAAGCCTCCTCCCGGGTTATACCCGGCCATTGATCACCTTTTGGTAGAATGGCACCAGGCCCTCCCTGGTCTTCTACCTGTGTGGCCTCTCTCCCCTGGGCTCTGATGCAACTGTACCTGATCCCTGCCCACACTGAACACGGTAATAGGTCTCCTTCCACCTGTATCTTCTACTTTACAGGGTGCTCTGAGGACGGTGACTGGGTTATTTCTGTGTCCCCGGGAACTCAGTACAATCTTAGCAACATCATAGGTGCCTTGTAAAAGTTTGGGGGGAGGGGCACCTGTGGGCAAAGTATAGACCTGAGGCATCAGTCTTTGCAGACTTGCTTTCTAATCTTTTCTTTTTTTCATCTTCACCTGTCTTGGCAACTGATAGCCATTTATTACATTCATAACTAATAATAATCGTGAGTTTTCACATAAATATCCATAGTTCAATCTTGAAAACTCCAAAGATCAGCCCACACGGGTCTCTTGTCTCCAACCACATCTGCCAGAGTTGGCAGCAGCTGGCTCCTTAGACAGACCACGTACACATGTGGCTGCTTGCTGCAGTCCCCACTGGCCAGCAGCCTTCCTAGGTGGATGTCACTTGCCTGATCCAGGAGACCGCTGTGTGCTACCCCTGGGAAAACTTACGCAGTGGAAGCAGTCCCAAGCAGACTCTTTTTCTTTACTATTTCTTCTAAGGGCTATGTATGTGTCTGCTCAGGTAGCTGTAACAAAATGCCATAGACCAGGTGGCTTAAACAACAACAAAAATGTATTTTTCCCAGCTCTCCAGTCTGGGCAGTCCAAGACCAAGATGCCAACAGATTCAGCTCCTGGTGAGAGCTCTGTCCTGGATGCAGATGGTTGTTGTCTCCTAGTGTGCTCAAGTGGCAGACAGAGTACCAATCTCTCTTCCTCTTTTCATAAGGATACTCATCCCACTGTGGGTCTTATCCTCAGGACTCCATCTAAATTTAATTACCTCCCAAAGGCCCCATCTCCAGATATCCACCACACTGGGGATAAGGGCTTCAACCTCTGAATTTTGGGGGGAAACAAAATTCTCTCTGTACAGTCTGGCTCAAGAAATGAGACAAATCCGCCCTCTACCTTTGCCCACCCAGGGGAAGAATTTACTTTGGCTTTATATATGTATGTTCAGCTGCAAAAGTATTCTAATGTTCCCTGTCCCAACATAAAAGAAACACAGATTCCCATGTGTTTGGGCCCTGGTGGCATGGGAATCAGAACACCTTGCTTTCTGATTCATTTCAGCCCCTACACACTTGACCTTGGGATTCCCGTTCTGTGTCCACCTGTTTCCCCATCAACAGGGATACAGACAGGACAAGATGACAGCACAGGGTTCTTTGGCCTCTGATGCTCTGTGTGTCTTTCCTTGCCATTTCTAGGGAAATGTATGGATTTCATAGGTGCTGGCCATCTGTGGGGTGATGATGACCGTCCACCTCAGCCAGGGAGGCTCCCACAGTCAGATGGTACCTGTTGGGAGGTTGGGTCACAGCTGGAGCAGGGATCGAGCCATGCATATCCAAGTGCACTGAGGCAGCCCAGCTCCTGTCTCCTGTCTGCTAGCACGGCCCTCTTTTCCACTCAGCCGCACCGAGTAATAAGAGAGGCCCTGTCCGCCCTCCTGTCACAGAACTCTGCCTGTGCCAGTGTGTTTCTGCTTCTAATGAAGGATTTATTTAGGTCACTGCTGCCTTCTGTGCACAGCACCGCAGATTAAACATGTTGAGGAGAAGTAGCCCCTCCTCAGCCCTCCTGGGGGCCTCCCTGCTGCACACATATGGCTGCCCATCACTCAGGCAGGGGGTATTCAGGGAGGACCCTCTGTGTGCCCCCTCCCCAGATAGAGAGCCTGGACTGCTTCTGTGTGTCACTGTCCTTTCTTCTGTAAGCCTCTGTCTGGTTGAGTCACTGCAGTACTTTGGATCATGAACAAATGCGTTTGACTAATTATCATCCATGATTCCCATTTATACCACACAGCCTTCTTTTTTAGGGACAGAAATAGCTACCACGATTGAAGGGCTTGCCTTGGGCCAGGCAATATGGCAACTTCATAAGCACCACACAGACTGTTCTATTTAATCCTCAAAATCGGTATATATTGGGCCAAGGCATTCAATCTAAGGCTCTGAGATTTCAATCCTGTCTTGTGGATTTTAAGTTATACAGCTGAGGTTTGAGCCTGGGTTTTTGGCTCTAATCCTCTGAATTCCAACATCTCCCCTCTGCCCGCCTCCACAGATAACACCACCTCTGTGACGGGACTGATCCCTCTCTATTTTGTCTACTGCAGGTGGTTCCAAACCTGGATTTAAAAACAAACTGCCCCAACAATCATAAGAAACAAAAACCAAAGGCACATCAGCCTTCACAGCCCAAGGCCAAGGGCATCAGGATCTGAATGTGAATGAACACAGTTGTTCCAAGCTCACTGAGTTCTTGCCATTCCGAGGGCTATGGGTGGGCAGACCAGTTCTCCTGGGAGCTTATTGAAACACAGACTCCCAGGCCTCTCCCCAGAACTCTTGGATCAGAATCTGCATTTTGAACTACATCTCTAGCGGATCGGTGTGCATGTATAAGTTTTCAAAGCACTGTTGCTGGTGATTGTCATGGGGCAGACAGAGCCCCTGGGGGGATGCTTAAGTCACCTCCCACTTGCAACTCCTTTCTAGATGCTTCAACCCTAATCTCTCACTAATTTGGAAAACAACTTTGTATGGGTTGACTTCAGACTACCTATGGGACAGTTTTCCTTTATCATCCTCATAGTATCATGGAATTCTCAGAAGCTCGGCAAAACACTGTGACTGAAATCTTCTGGCCCTAAAGCCTTGCCCCACCATGCTGCCCTCCCTGGTTGGCCCAGGTCCCTCCTTCCTTCAATCCTGAAGAATTACATTCATTATGCAGGCAACCTTTTGTATATATGGAACCTCCCAGCCATGCCATGGAAGCAACAGAGCATAGAAAGTCTGGAAGAGGGAGTGTTGGAAGAGTCCTGATCTTTTTCAAGGGGAAAACAGGGCCAATTACTCCTCCTTTTCCCAGATAGCCAATGTGACCCAGAGAAACTTATTAACATTATGTGGACTGACCTGGGGTCTTTTCTACCCTGGACTCTTTCCACCCCATCCTACCTCACAGCAATTACCATAAGTAAACCCAAACAGAAGTGAATGTCAACACTGTATGACAAGTGTCATGTGTAGGCAATTTCAAGAAAATAAATATTAATGCAAGTCTTGAGATCTCACTGTCCTTCTGTAGACTGACAGGCATGAGCTAAATCTGTTTCCTCTTTCTTGGTTTCCAAGATGATCTGCCAAGGATAGAAATCTGACAGCTCTGCCATGCACTCTTAAGTTAGCAGTGCAAAGGTAAAAGAGAAGACATTTTTTTCTCCTAAAGATGAACAAAAAATCGTATACTGTTGATTGCTCAGAAGTTTGGTTGGATATGGAAATGACAGTTCTGATCAAACTGTCTTGGCTCAGATATCAGTGCATTCCAGAAAATTAAATCACTCAATACTCGGGGATGCTTGGAGAGAAACAATTCTTGTAGAGCAGCACAAGAGCTCTTATCCTTCCTGCTATGTTATCATCATTCTTTGGAGTAAGCTCTCCCCTCTGCCGGGAATGCACTTGCCACTGCCCACAGAAGGCATCTCCATTCAAAGGCAAAGCAGCACAATGGGCTTTACAGATGGCCTGTGGAATTTTAGTCATCACACTTCCTGGTTCTGTGACCTTGAGAAGGTCATTTAACCTTAATAGCATGTTTCCATGTCTGCCTTGGGGAGAGAGACAGGCCATTAACATTCGTTGAATGCCCACCGAGTGCCAGGCACTGCACTATCTCTTTGCCGTGGGTAATCTTACTGAGTCACGATGGCATCCCTATGAAGTAGATTTTAGCCCATTTTGCAGAACGGCACATTGAGCCCCAGGGAGGTGAGAAACTTAGCTGAGTTCAGTTAGGTATAAGAATTCTAGCCTGGTTCTGTCCAATTACAAAAGCCTCTTTGCTTTTCTACTACTGCACACTGCCTTTTCATTGCTTAAAAAATATATAAAATAAAAGGAGACTAACCACCTCTTACTATCGTTACAAGTATTAGAGGAGATAATTTATACACGAGTGCCTACTGCCTGATACACAGTGGGCACCCAGGGAGGAATCTATTTCTTTTCAACGCTTTTGTCAGATCCCTTAGACGACTTGGGTCCCCATGTTTTGATCGTCCCTGTTATCCAAGGAGATTCTCACCTGTGCCAGCTGGGTCACCGTCTTTTGTTGAGAGGCTGGGAAGTTTTTCCTGCAGACACAGGGACCGCAGGCGTCACTGTTCCCGATGCACTGAATTTCCCTCCTGTTACATATTCTAGTTATTTCATTTTATCCACGAATATACTCCAGTGGTGGGACTGAGAGCAAATATATTGTATTAGTTATATTTGAAATCTGGGTCATGATGTGAATTATGTAGTAAGAAGACTTAAGGAGAAAATTAAAATATTTTTGAAGGGTGATTTCACTGCTTCCCCTCCTTTTGTAATGAAAATATGTTTTAGACTCTCAGTGATCTTGTCCAATCTCCATGAGAAATTTTGAGTCCCCCTCTTAACATCTGGTTTCTGCTTAACCCTCTAGGGAGGGAAAACTCACTACTTTTTGACACAGACATTTTCATAAAGGGACAGACTGTTAAGTTTCTCTTTCTGCTGAATTAAAAGCCTTTCTCAGTGCCTTCAATCATTTGCCTGACTTTCCACAACATTCAATGTATTCATTCAGCAAATAGCATCTCTAGTACCCACTGTGTACTAGCAATCATGCCAGCCCCAGAGGATGCAGCAAAGAGAGACAGGACATCGATAAGGAAGCTCTGAATTAACATTGTTGGGTGGAGAGGCAGGCAGTAAACAATCAAACAATTTTGGATAGTATATGAGGAATATAAAACAAGATGATGTCAAAGAAAGTGATTAAAGGAGAGTGGGGGCGCTAACATTGCGGGAAAGCCAACATTTGAAATAAAATCTGAATGACAAGGGAGAGCCAGCCTAGCAAAGCCTAGGGCTAGCATCCTGGAAAGAGGGAGCATTAAATGCCAAGGCTCAGAGCTGGTGTGAGCTTGGTGTGTTCAAATGAACAGAAAAATCAGGGCTTGGCTTAAAGGAGGCGGGAGGGGCAGGCAGGTCCCATCCTAGGTTCCTCCCTGACCTGAAGAGGAGTGTTGAGTTAATTTTCTTTTTTTACTTTTCTTTTTTTTTTTTTTTTTTTTTTTTGCGGTACGCGCGCCTCTCACTGTTGTGGCCTCTCCCGTTGCGGAGCACAGGCTCCGGACCCGCAGGCTCAGCGGCCATGGCTCACGGGCCCAGCCGCTCCGCGGCATGTGGGATCTTCCCGGGCCGGGGCACGAACCCGCATCCCCTGCATCGGCAGGCGAACTCTCAACCACTGCGCCACCAGGGGAGCCCTCGATTTAATTTTTAATGCAAGGAAATCTCCATCTGGAAAATCCTGTGTCCTCTCCCATGTGTTCCCAATGCCTGGTGTGTGGTCAGCATCTTCATGATGGGGCCCAAGGACACCTAGTGCTGCTGATGGGAAAGACTCTTGTCTTTGGAATTCTTGAAACTCCGGGCTTGGTTTATCACTGCAGGATGAAGCAAACAGCCTCCCGGATAAAAGGGAGTGAACAGGGAGTGGGCTGGATCTCTTTTGGGGACCTTTTAACTCATCTACAAAGGGAAGGATGGGGTTCATTTTATGCTCGTTCTAGCAAGACTGGGCCATTCCAAGGAATCCTGTTCTTCATCAAAGAATCAGTGGCTGGCATGATGGTTCAACAAGACCAAAGACAAACCAAGGAGCCCAGTAACTACTTATACACTAACTCTGGGTGTTGCCACCTAGTGTGAGGGATGGTGAGGTTCCTGGCTTTGCCTGCTCAGACTGAGTTTGAGTCCTAGTACTGCCTCTAACTTTCTAGACAAACCACTCTGTTTCTCTGAGCCTCACTTTCTCATAATGATATCGGTTCTATCGAGAATGCAGTGAGCACCACAGGGGTCCTGTGTGCAAAGTTGCCAGCCTAGTGTCCACTTAGTAGCGAGGGCTGCAGATGGCAGCTGCCATCATTGCTTTTGGGAGGAATGTGGCTCGGGTTCCAGATTCTGTTGAACAGTCTTTGTCTGTGCCTGTGCCAGCTCAGGGCTCCAGACTTTCAGAAGATTCCTTTGACAGTACCTAGTTTACTTCCGGAGGGAGAATAATCAACTTTGTGCTGCTTGCAAGTTCAAACTTGCCTTCCTGGTCCTTTTCCTGTTTGGGAAGCTCCTAATTTGTGAATGGGGTAGAGTATCTTACTTATTAAGAAAGCACTTTCCACAATTAAAGGGATTTCCGAGTAAGAACTGCAACACTGCTCAGTGTTCTAATACCTCTCTGCTGTCCACCTCAGTTGCCAGTAGCCACATGTGGCCTTGAGATGTCCTGTAAGAGTAAATGTATACACACTGGATTTTGAAAACAAAAAAAATGCAAAATATCTCCTTAATTTTATATAGTGATTATGTGTTGGAGTGATAACATTTTGGAAATACTGGCTTACATAAAAGTTGCCTTTTTAAAAAGGGGCTCCTGGAAAATGTACAAGTGCATATGTGGGTCATTTTAACACCTATAATAAAATTAACAATAAGACATGATCTGTCTTAGGGCAAGATATGACTAAGTGTCAGGGACATAAGTAAATAGTGGCTGCTATCACCTTTGAGGGGAGTTGCTGTTACTTTCCTGAGCATCTCTAGATCGCCTAAGGAGATTTGAGTTTTTTCTCCGAACGTAGTAAAACTGTGTGTTACACTTTTTATTTACACAACTCATCTGCTGCATAACTCCTATGGGGAAGGCATCGTGGTTGGCATAATGGAGGGGAGAAAGTATTGGTGAAAGTGGGGAATTCATCTCATAGCTTAGCTAAAATGCTAGCTATGTAGCATGAATTCAATAAATATTTGTTTGATAATTGGAAAAAAAGTGCATATGTGCTTCACGTTACATTTCTATAGGACAGTGCTGATAACCCATCTCACTTCAGTCCCAAAGTAGCCATTTGAGGCAAGTGGAATTATTACCACTTTACAGATGAGAAAACTGAGGCTAAGAGAGGTTACGGCACTTGGACCAAAGTCAAAACTGGAGACAGGATTCCTGACTCCATAGCCTGTGTGATTCCTTTAACTCTTCTACTGAGTAGAACAAATGAATGCGTTTCACCCACGTGCTATATGTATATCCCCTGTGTACCAGCTGATTCTGGAGTTGGCAGCCAGGGCTTGTCACTGCTAGGTAGGTTTTTTCGGGGGGTTTTCTTCTTTAGGATCCCCAAAACACTGCCTTTGTTTTAAGACCACATGCTAGGGAGATAGCAATAATAGCAGAGAGTACAGAACTGGAACTCAGGATCCACAAGTTCTAGGCTCTGATTTTCTACCTGATCTTGGGCCTGTCACCTCAGGGCCTCCTCACCCATAAAATGAAAAAAAGGGACTTAATGACATGATGCTCTGATGCTCATAATTCCATTGTCAAGACCAGCTGGCCCAGATGTCCTGGCTTACAGGTTCACCTGAGCTTGGGGATCTTTCCTTTTCTGAGAATGTTACTAAAAGGCACAAAAATTCTATCTGTACCACTGAGAAATTCACATTATCAAACTACAACAGGAAGAACTTGGCTCTCGATGGCCACTGTGTGTGTGTAACTACATTTTATATATATTTAGATGTATAAATATATGCGTGTATATATACATAATATATATGTGTGTATAATATATACATAAAACTTAGCTAAAGTTTCATACACACACACACACACACGTGTACATATGAGACTTTAGCTAAGATTTTTTTTCCATATACCTCAAGTACTTTTGGAATGTAATGTAGATGGCTTAGAATAAGTAAATATACATTTTAGAAACTATTACATTATAAATGAGGAGTTTTTAAACTACAAAGTGCCCAGTTTTTTGGTTGTTTGGGAGGGTTTTTGTTTTTTGCTTTGTTTTTGTAAAGGACAAACTATATTTAGTTTCTTGTTTCTGCTGTCTGCTGGTAACTTCCCTTTAGGAAAAAGATCTCAGATGTGCACTGTGCTAATCAAGATGCCTCATAACAGAATGGAAAGAGCATAAATAGTCAGATAATATGAATCTCAGATCTGGGCTCTGACTCTAACCCTTAGATGTTGCAGGATCAGGTTGTTTCCTAAGTCTGGATGCAGAGCTGTATGATGGGGATGACAATACCCACCACAGAGAGTATAGCAGTTTAGTGTGGAGAAGCTACTCTCTCCATCACTTCACCCACCCCACCCCCTGCACACGCACGCACACACACATACATGTGCACACCCACGTACACACGTGTACACACATACATACATAAACACACAAAAGCATACACTTGCACCGGCACACACATACCCCAAACATGTAAAAAGCAAGCACAACTGGTCCCTTTGGTCAACGCACATGGGCCGTTGAGAAGGAAATAGAATTTCACTGAAACATACTAAAACGTTCATTTGACTGAAGCAAATGGCCCATTAAATTGGGCTCATCCAATCAGTAAGACCAGGCTTGAGCCCCATCTTGTTTGGCCATCCCTCCTTAAATTTTTCTCTTTCTTTTTCCTAAATATGTATGTCAGGTGATTTGGCAAGTCCCTTTTCTAGTGTTCTGTGATTTTCTAAAGGTTTCAGCTTTTTAATTGCTTGATCTTTAATATACATTTTACAAAGTGGCTATTACAGTTAATATCTGAGGGAGGTAGATCAATTGATCTGATCATAAACACGGAAGTCCTGCCTGTTGTTCTTTGTTTACACATTCTAGACAAGTTTTAAGCTAATAAAGTGAATTTTAAACCTGGCATAAAGAAGATGATGGGCTCTCTTGATAGAAAACATTTTTCTGGCTCTGTAAATCCCATAGTCCCCAAACTGGGCCTCTGTGCAACTCTTCCTGAGCTGTGTTTAGACAGAGATTACTTAAAAGAGAGTTTCCAGGACTTCCCTGGTGGTGCAGTGGTTAAGAATCCGCCTGCCAATGCAGAGGACACGGGTTCGAGCCCTGGTCTGGGAAGATCCCACATTTCTCAGAGCAACTATGCCCCGTGCACCACAACTACTGAACCTGCGCTCTAGAGCCCGCGAGCCACAACTACTGAAGCCCGCACACCTAGAACCCATGTTCCACGAAAAGAAAAGCCACTGCATTGAGAAGCCCGCACACCACAACGAAGAGGAGCCCCCGCTCGCCGCAACTAGAGAAAACCCGCATGCAGCAATGAAGACCCAACGCAGCCAAAAATAAATAAATAAATAAACTTTAAAAAGAAAAGAGAGAGCGTTTCCGATCTGCTCTTTCCGGGAGAGGGTCGAACACGGATTGCTGCTTATCAGCCTCCTAAAAACAACAACCATAGCTCTTGTGTCTTTGGGAACTCCATGCCATGTAGCTCAGCAGTGCCCGTGTTCCTGAGGGACTTTAATGCCCAAATGTGATAAGTCTCAGTTAAAGAGAAAAAGGTATAAAGCAGGCAGTTCACAGGAAGAGCCCTGAATTTCGAATTTTAAATTTGGACCGTGAATTTTGAAGTGGACTAAATTTTTGTGTCCTTGTGTTTCTATAACTGTCCTGCGTTTCTACCTGACACTGTAGTGTTAAAATGACAATCCACTGAGCAGACTGCAAGACCTGTTCTTTATAAATAGTAAACATTTGCATGCATGAAGGTTTTTTGCTCTTTCCAATAACCTCGCCTGTTTATCCCTCTAGGCCCACTTCAAACATTTGCTTTACTTGGAAGACATCTCTAATCATTTCAGGCAAAATGAATGAACATAGGCCCTCACAGTACTCTCCCTAAATTATAATCGTAACATATATCGCACTGATGCTTACAGTCCGGTTGTATCAATTAACCTTTGCCAAATTGGTGCTGTAATGCAAACCACCCCAAAACTCACTGGCTTAAAACCACAAGCATGCATTCTCACTCCTGAGGGAGTTGGCTGGGCTGCACACAGGGGGCTGATGGGGCAGCTCTACTGCAGGTGTCTCTCGTCTTCCTCCTGGCACCAGCAGCTGGCTGGCCAGGGCATGTTCTTCTCGTGGCAAATAAAAAAAAAAAAAAAATCAAATTGCTAGGAAGTACACTCCCCCTACAAGGAGGCTATAGCAAGAATTGGATTCAGGGAAGAGTAAAGAATTGTAGTTAATCATTCAATCTTTCAAACAGGTTCACCTGCCCTGTTAGATCAGGAGCCCCTAGTGGGTTGGAAACAATGCCTGCTTCCATATCGCTTGCCCCTCTGCCTGGGGCTGGCAGCTGGTAGATATTCTCTGATGTTTGCCAAGGTCCAAAAGTCCTTCCCAACCTTTTCCTTTATAGCAGATGTTGGCAAACTATGACTGCAGGCCAAAGCTTGGCCTGGTTTTAGTGCCAACAGAGCAGTAAAAATACAAATGTTTGAAAAAAATTAAAAGAAGAATATTTAATGACCCATGAAAATTATATGAAATTCAAATGTCAGTGTCCATAAATAAAGTTTTATTGGGACACAACCACACCCATTTCTCTGTGTATCATCTATGGGTGCTTTAGAGCAAAATAGCATAGTTGGAGTTGCCATAGAGACTATATGTCCCCAAAAGCCTAAAACATTTACTCTCTTGCCTGTACAGAAACCATTCGCCGCCCCTGCTTCATAGGATAAAGGAACCAAGAAAGCCCCAGGAGGTGAATGTCGTGCCCAAGACGACAGAGTTATCAGCTTGATTAAGCCCAGTATTTATGTGGGGTTAATACTTCTCCCCTTTGTTTCCTAGTAATCGGAAGCCTGCGACACCCATGTGTCACTGATCTGGAGGCATCCCTCGCGGCAGCGCTTCATGACCCAGCGGCGCCCCGCCCAGTGAAGCCACCGTGGTGTCCAGCATGGCCGCGCTGCTCCTGGGCGCGGTGATGCTGGTGGTCCAGCTCCAGCTAGTGCCTTCCCGCCCCGCTATGCCCGGGGCCGAGCTGGGCCAGCCGGAGCTTGTGAGGAAAGCGGCGACCTTGCAGGACGAGATCCGGGAAGGCGCGGCCCCCAACGGCTCCGCCCAGCAGCTGCCGCAGACCATTATCATCGGTGTGCGCAAGGGCGGCACACGCGCGCTACTGGAGATGCTCAGCCTGCATCCCGACGTGGCGGCCGCAGAGAACGAGGTGCACTTCTTCGATTGGGAGGAGCATTACAGCCAAGGCCTGGGCTGGTACCTCAGCCAGATGCCCTTCTCCTCCCCGCACCAGCTCACAGTGGAAAAGACCCCCGCGTACTTCACGTCGCCCAAAGTGCCTGAGCGGGTCCACAGCATGAACCCGTCCATCCGGCTGCTGCTCATCCTGCGGGACCCGTCAGAGCGCGTGCTGTCCGACTACACCCAAGTGTTCTACAACCACATGCAGAAGCACAAGCCCTACCCGTCCATCGAGGAGTTCCTGGTGCGTGATGGCCGGCTCAACGTGGACTACAAGGCTCTCAACCGCAGCCTGTATCACGTGCACATGCAGAACTGGCTTCGCTTCTTCTCGCTGCGCCGCATCCACATCGTGGACGGCGACCGCCTCATCAGGGACCCCTTCCCCGAGATCCAAAAGGTCGAGAGGTTCCTGAGGCTTTCGCCGCAGATCAATGCCTCGAACTTCTACTTTAACAAAACCAAGGGCTTTTACTGCCTGCGGGACAGCGGCCGGGACCGCTGCTTACACGAGTCCAAAGGCCGGGCGCACCCGCAAGTCGACCCCAAGCTCCTCAATAAACTGCATGAATATTTTCACGAGCCAAATAAGAAATTCTTCGAGCTTGTCGGCAGAACATTTGACTGGCACTGATTTGCGATAAGCTAGGCTCGGAACCTTTCCTATTGTAAGTTCTAGTGTACATCTAGGGGGGAAAGAGAATTTTAAAAGGGCATTTAAGCTATAATTTATTTGTAAAATCCATAAATTACTTCTGTACAGTATTAGATTCACAATTGCCATATATACTAGTTATATTTTTCTACTTGTTAAATTGAGGGCATTTTGTATTGTTTTTCATGGTTGTTAACATGTGTAATATGTCTCTATATGAAGGAACTAAAATATTTCACTGCAAAAAAAAAAAAATTCTGGACACGCTGTCTTTTTTGAATGTAATTAACTTGCCCCCAACTCAAGATAGCTGTCTGTGTTCACTCACTGCACATATTCCTTTATTACTTACTTAAAAAAAAAATGTTTTTCATAGCTGTTATACTCCTCTCCCATTCTCTCCCTTCTTCATTACCTTTTAAAAATTTTAATGGCTCGCTGTGGTCATCAGATTTATTTTTTTACTTGCATGGTGAGATTTCTCTTCATTGAGATCCCCTATTATTTTTGGAGGTGATAGTCTCACCCATGCCCAACTAAAGCAAGTACCTGAATGTGGATTTTAACCCCATGTAAACTCCAAGTGGACAAAGAAATGAAGCTGGAGAAGTAGTTACTAACCAGCAAGAGGCTTGCCTCCGAGAGTGCTTGCACTTACTTCTGACAGCAGCAATATGTGAAACTACAATAAAGGGAATTAAACCATTGGTCTTCAGAACGATCTTGGGGCTGTGTACTTTGCCCCAGGTGGCAGTGGGTCTCTGGAAAGCCACTTAGAATAGAAAAGAGGAATTGCAAAACCTATGCATGTCCCCATTTGTAAAAAGCTGACTAAAGTGGTAACTGTTTCCTTGAGTTGGGAGTCTATTAATCTATTTCCTTAAATATAAATATTATACTCCATATACTTTGAGACATAGGTGTATGTATGTTTAAAAATCAACTCTGGAGTCCTGAAGGTGAAAGGAAATTTAAACTCCCAAGGGTTGCAATTGAAAAGAGAAAAGTGCAAAGCAAATGGTGAAAGGTAAAGAATCCCTTGCACCTGCCTTGATAGGCCAGAGGCCCAATTTCAGTTTCACTTCTGCCCCGAACAACTGGGTTGTTAGAAGTGATAGAATAAGCCCTTCTGTGCCTCAGTTTTCTCATGCGTTCTTCATTCAGTCAGCCTTTTACAGAATTAAATAAATTGGATATTTTTTCTTATTATGAATGAAATAGACATTATATATAGGAACTCATTGAAATTCCCCCCAAGCAACCCCAGGAAGAAGGAATTATTACAGCAAGTTCAAAGAGGAAGAAATAGGCATGAAGAAGATAAGGAACTCGCGCAAGTTCACACTGGCTATAAGCCAGAGCTCAGAGTCCACTTAAAGCCAAAGCACAGGGTTTTTGGGTTGGTTTTTTTTTTTTTTTCCTACACAATTTTTTCTAAATTCAAATGGAAAGGCCCAGGCTCAGAGATAGTTCTTCCTGACATATTCCTTCCCTGGTGCCAAATGTCTTCCACCCCAAGAGGTGAGCCTGAGCCAGAGGAAGAGGGCAAGAATGAGCCTGAAGTTCTCTCAGCAGTGCTATCAGGGAAATGAGTCACCTTGGTTGTGCTTTGCAGCTGCACCCTGGCTTGACCTTAGCATGGCCCATGCCCCAGCCTGGGCCTTGCACAGACAGCAGAGAATGTCATCTCTCCTCCTTTATTAAGGTTGTCATTAAACAAACAACTCCCCAGAGGGTGTGGCAGAAATATAGCAGGTTTCCTGTTGACATGGTACTTTGCCATTTGCAGAGTGTTTCTCTCTGTAGCACATGATTGGATCTTACTTTTATCACACTCATTCAAGACTGAAAAAGTGAGAGGCTGGGCTTCCCTGGTGGTGCAGTGGTTGAGAGTCCGCCTGCCGATGCAGGGGACACAGGTTTGCGCCCCAATCTAGGAAGATCCCACATGCCACGGAGCGGCTAGGCCCGTGAGCCATGGCCGCTGAGCCTGCACGTCCGGAGCCTGTGCTCCGCAACGGGAGAGGCCATAACAGTGAGAGGCCCACGTACCACAAAAAAAAAAAAAGAGAGAGACCAACAAAGGTGAAATTGTGTTATCAAGTTCGCCCAGGAATTGGCTGACAGAGTGGAGACTCCAGGGTGTGTTTTCTGACTCCTAAGAGGGTGCTCTTTGCAAAATACTTATGCATGTCTGTTCCCTGATAAGGATGGTGTGCGTAAAGCCTGCACTGTTGGGACAAAAGGTGGTGGGTGGGGCTGGAGGAGGGGAAGACCAAGCACTGGAGACACATCTAGCTGCTGCGGCTCACACAGCTGATGGTAGGGGATGATCCAGTTTAAAATGATCAGAAGGTATAAATTCAATAATTGTTGGTTTGGAGGTATGAGTCTTGACTAAAAATGCATTCATGGGGTCCACCATGGGCAAGGGGTCAAGGGTCAGGTGAATATTTCTATTCATCTATTTATGGTACAACCCGAGCCAGCCATTTGGAAGAGATAAGCAGTAGGAGCCTGTCGCTCCAGACCTAGCCCAAGCACTTAGATCTCATCTGAGCTCTGTCAAATTCAGAGGAGGTCCTGCAGTAGACCACCTGCACAGAGAGACAAATGCAATGACTCAGGAGCCAGATGGGCACCTGACCCCTCTCCAAACACACCTAATACTAAGTCTGTTAACAAAGAGAGAGATGCTGAGGGAGTGAGGTTGCTGCCTGGACTGATCCAGGCTCAGGGGCAGCCTGGGGGCCTCTGGATGACAGCCTCCCAGAGGTGGCTGAGGGCAGTTGAGCAGGGCCTCAGCTATTATATTTGGAATAGTCACTTCACTTGATGCTTCTGAGTCAGGACAGCCCCCTCCCATCCTCCAGGAACTGGATAGTGCTGAAACCCTGGTAACACTTTGGTTATCAGCTCACAGCCTGAAAATTTGCCATTTTAGCAAAAATGATTATGTGCCTCTGAGCAGAGTGCCTTGCCCTTTCAATCCTGGGAGGCTGTACTCAGCAGAAGGGAGGTGTGAAGCAGAAGAGGCCATTGCTCAGGGTGCCTGCTGAGCAATGAGGTGGAATCAGAGATCACTGCCAAGAGTTCAGGTATGCATTAAAATTGTATTTTTCTTTCGAGCCCCTACTATGTGCTTAGCATGGTATTAAGATCTCAGGAGTAGGAAAATGTTAATGCAAGAACGAATAGACATTAACTGTTCTGTGTTTAAATTAAAAACGACAACAGCAATATGGAAGGGCTAGGAAGGCTGTTCTGTGTTTAAATTAAAAACAAAACAAAACAAACAAAAAGACACACATGGAATGGATGGAAAGGCTAGAAAGACAGGTAGTATTAACTGTGTGTAGACTGACCAGTGCAGTCATTCTCATTGAATTCAAGAACATCCCTGGGAGAAATCAACTAGCCCTGTGATAGAGAGGACTAAACTGGGCATAAGAAATGGACCTGCACTCATTGTTTTAGAATAAATAGAGGAATACTACTCACGGTAGGGGGATGGTTGCCCCAGAGATGGGGAATGTTGGAATTAAGGATCATACACAGAAAGTGAGAGATGACAGAGACATGTTTCATTACTCAGGAGTAGCAAGAGATGGGAAATCTTCCCGAAGGCTGCACGGCCAAGCTGTGAACCAGATCACTTACCTTGTGGGCCACAGGACCCTGTTCTTTCCACAGGAAGTCTTGGTGAAATTGCCATAGAGCTGGAGTACAGGAGGCAAAGGACATAACCAGAGCAGGGCATTCTGAACAAGGGCAGCTTGAGGAATCATGACAGTGGTGATAAAGAGGGGGAAGGAAGTAGAGAGATGCAGGCAAGAGACTGTCTACTGGTCATGGGAGTGAGTTAAGCACACTGGGAACTCACTCTGTGGCCTTGACATCTGCTTTCCAAGTGGTGGAAGCTTGCTTAGAAGGCACCCATGTGTCTCTGTCTCCTGTGCAGGTGTATCTATCATATAAAAATAACTACCATTTTTTGCATACCTGCTATGTGCTTGGCATTTGAAATAGGTTGCTTCTAATCCATGTGACAATTCTGAGAAGCAGGAAATGGCATAGTACTAATTGTACAAAGGAGGAAACTCAAACTCAGACACTAAAGGGCTTGCCCACGATGCCAGAGCCATTGATTGCCACAACTGGAATTTAGGGTCTAATGTCCACGCTCTGCTGCTTTGTAGTCTATGCAATTGTGGGACAGGGGAGGAAGAAATAAAGCATAGGCATCTGTCTATTAGGCAGAGCTTGGAAGAATGATGGGCATCCAGAATGCCAGGATGCACAGAGAGAGTTATATCAGATCACCTTCAAGCCAGGAGTGGCTGGGACCTGATACAAGGGACACATGATAAAGCATGTTCCTTACCGGCAGATATTCATTTAGAAAGTCTAAGCTTGAGCTAGAGACCAAAGCAACACAATGGAGCTCTCCAAATGGCAAGCAAGGGGTGAGGACCAAAGTTACAGACTGTCCCTGATTGAGATGCTTGACTGAAGTAATTTGATGTAAGAAATGGCCTTGGTTCTTCAGTTCATCCTGATATCAATATCTTTACTCCATTTTCCTCAAGTTTCCCAGTTAGGTGACCTGAGAGAAAAATCAAGTAGAGCCAGGAGACCTGGATGTGAATCCCACCTCTACCAGTTTTTAGGTTCAAATTCTCAGAAGCTCAATTTCTCTCTCAATGTAAATGCGCTTAACTCTGTTTGGGGGAGAATTCAATGAGATAAGTAAAAACTGTAAAATCTGTGGGTATGTGGCTTAGTGGTTAAGAGCATTTAGAACTTTGGGAAGTAGACCAAAACTGGTTTTGAAACAGTCAGCAGGCACGCACTGCCTTGGTTTCTCCATCCATTTCCCAGCTTCAGGACTGTAGCCTTTGCTGTTGGTGCACCATCCAGAGCCCATTTACCAGGGAAGTGTCCCCATTCCCCACCATCAGAAGAGTTGGCTACTAAAAGCTCACCCTGTACTGTGTTCTGGAGCATTTCTCTCAGTTGTCAGCTGCTGCCTTCCCTGGAGGTACCTGGGAAGTTATGCCCACCCTTCTTTTCTACTCTCCTTGGGGTTGCCTGTGAGTAACACTTGATTGATGTGGGATGTGGAGTGGGGTCTTGGGGAAGCAGCTCAGATTCCTGGTCTCTGGGCAGGGCAACCTCTATGGTACAACTTATGCTCCAGAACTCCTCCTGGGATCAGGCTGAGGCTAGACTTCTGAAACCACACTTTTGCTTAGTTTCTTCTACTTTATCCTGTGCCCCTTGTTACCCATTTCTTCTGTAATCCCATTCTTAGTAAATGACTTGCCCAAGAATACAGGAATCCCCATCTCAGGTTTGCCTCTAGGGCATACAATCTAAGATAGTAAACTTGCATACATGTCTTATTCTCTCTATATTTCATATGAGTAATATGACCAGCCCACAGGGTTATTATAATTTTTCCAGTTAAATAACAGACAATAAGGAATGAGTCTGTTTTATCCTCTGACACATAAAAGAGCTAAATACAATAATAGACACAATTGTTACCAAGTATAATAGTTGTCTCTTCTTTGGCTTATCAGACTATCAACATAGTGTTCATGCATCAACATCAAACTTTAACTTCATGAAAGATTTCTGGTTCTCACAAATATAAGGGCATCACGCTATCTTATGTTACAGGATATCGTATCTCTATTGTTTGATAAGTATTTCATTTCGAGCTTGTGCATGAATGTTTTCTGCTCTTGGTTGCAACAACTTGGCACCTAGCACAGTGCCTGGCACATGGTAGACAGAAAGTACTTGTTTGTGAATTGAATTGTAATTCTAGCCCAGTTGTCAATCTGATGTGAAAATCCCCTCTACTATATCCCAGCTTCATGATCTGACCTCCTGGGAACACCTTCTGTGGGCCAGGCACTGCTAGCACTTCACAATATACTGCTTTATTTACTCCTTAGAAAACCCTAGGGAAATAATCAATCCAAGCTCATTGTTTTTTCCTTACCATCATATCCCCAGCAAATAGAACAATGCTTGACATAGGAGTTGCAGATATTTATTAACTAAATGAATCATTCTAATGCCCAAGCTCTCTCCACTATGCAGTACTATACAACCACACTTCCTGAATATAGCACTAGTGGAGAATCCAGTATTCTCTAAGGCAACCCATTACATCTCCAAATTGGCTACTAAAATTCACACTTCCTGTAACTAAATCTCTATTCCCGTAGCTTCCTCCAATAGAAATGAGTTTACCACAGGGCGTCATGGAGAACAAGCCTCATTCCACTTTTCCATATTGGCACACTGGATGAAACACTGGCCTTGGGTTCTGAAGTCCTGAACTTGGAGATTTTTCATAGCTATGTGACTTTGGGCAATTTCCCTAGCTTCTCTGAAATTCTGGTAACTTTCTGCAAAACAGGATAAATCATGCCTTCTTCACAGAGGTTCTATGAGTATTGCATGGTTAGTGACCAATGTATAAATATAAGAGATCATAATTCTATAAAAATTCATCTAATATTGAAAAGTAATTCAGATCTTATGACTGGTGTCATCCCTTATAGAGGCTAATGGGATAATTACTGAGTATTAATGAAAGCTGGGTGTGTATTATCTCACTTTATCTTTAGGTCAACCTCTGAGACAGATATTACTATTAACTTCATTCTATGGATGGGGAATCCAAAGCACAGAGATATTAAGTAATTTTCCCAAAGTCACATAGCTAGTAAATAGCAGTGTCAGATCTGTTCCCTGGGCTGTCTGTCTTCATGGCTAGCATACTTAACCTCCTGGCTACCCTACCTTTCAGTGCAAAAGAGAACCCTTTCTCCAACATATCTGCCCATGAAAAAGGCTAGAGCACAAAGAAGAAAAAAATAGAGATTAGGAACTTAAGATAAAAATCAGCAAAAAGACATAGTAGGCAGAATTCAAGAATGTCTTCCCAAGATTTCTAGCCCCTGGTGTACACACTCCATGTAATCTTCTCCTCTTCAATGTGAGCAGGACTTGTAAATAAGATGGGATGTATACCCTCTTGATTAGGTTATATTAATGGGATAATGGATAAGGATAATTAATAAGGATAATGGGATGTGACCTATCAGGTTATCTAAGACTCCCACTTAGCAGACTGGGGAGGGAGAGAGATTCTCCTACTAGTTTTGAAGAAGTTACCTGCTATGTGAGAGGGCTAGCAAGGGATTGCAGTAGCCAGCAATACTGAAAGTGTCCCTTAGCCAGCAACCAGCAAGGAAACAAAAGCTGTAGTCCTACAGTTGCAAAGTGTTCCAGCAAGCTGTGAGCTTGGAAGAGGGCCCCAAGTTCCAGATGAAAACACTTCTGGCTGAGACCTTGACTGTTGCCCAGTGAGGGCCTGCTTGGACTCCTGTTTTATGGAAACTGAGATAGTAGAAGTATGTTGGTTTAAGCTGCTGAGTTTGTAGTAATTTTTTATGTAATAGGAAACTAATACAAAAACTTAAATCTACTTTTTAGCGATCTTCTCAGTTTATACTCACTTTTCTATACTCTCTCTTGAAAACAAACAAAATGCATGACTTTTTGCTACCCAAGGAATACATGTCCATTATACGAAAATCAGCTTCTTCAAGTAAGATTATTCAGAAATAATCACTGTCAACATTTTGATTTGTATAGTTTCAGATTTTTCCAACACATGAATGTGTGTGTGTGTATTAAAAAATAAATTACATCTTTTTGATAACTCAGCAACCTGAGAGTAAACATCAGCTGATACCTATCTATTGATAGAGTTGAAATGGATCTTAGAAGTCATTTAAGCTAATCTTTTTGTTTTATGGAAGAAGGATGTGAGGTTTGGAGGAGTCAAGTCACTGTTCATGCTGAATCTATATGAGAACTCAGAGCTACTTCCTAATACCTTCCACACTGTATGTTTGATGTCTAATCACTTGTCTAACTCCCCACCAGACAGTTTGCTCCCCAGGTGAAGGCCTGCACTTCCTATGAAACCAGTGCCTCACAGTGTTTTGCAGGAAGCTGATATCTAGGTGAGAGTGGCTGATTAAAGTTTTCATTTAGCGGTGCTTTTAGTGCAATGGGAAAAACAATAAAAGCTACATAGACGTGGTATTACAGTTACCTGTGGCTGTGTAGCAAACTACTCTAAAACTCAGTGGCCTAATGCAACAATTTATTATCACTCACGGTTCTGTGGGTGGCCAGTTCTTCTTTGGGTGCTCACCCAGTTGTAGTCAGATGGTGGCTAGGACTGAAGTTGCCTGAAGGCTGGACTGTGTTGGAGGTCCAAGATGGCTTCTTTCCTTACATGTTTGATGCCTCAGCTGGAATGACTAAAATGCCTGGGGGCTGGCTGGGCATCCTCCCCCCATACACACACACACACACCATGTGGCCAACTTGGGCTTCCTTATAGCATGATAGACTTAAGGTCATTGGTGGAATGTTTTATATGGTACCTGACTTTCCCATGAGAGTGATTGTTCTAGAAGAACGAAGTAAAAGTTGCAAGTGTTACATCATGAAACTACTGCTACATTGTGTTGTTCCAATGGGGCCAGCCCAGATTCTGTAGGAAAGTACTACATAAGGAGCTGAATAATAGGAGGTGTAGCTCACTGGGGGGACTGGCTCTCATGCTTGGTTGTTCCTTGACAATAAAATGGACAGAACACCTACTTAATGGATTTTTGGTCATATTTAAAAGGGAGATTAATATAGGTATGAGCTTTCATGAACCTTAGAGTCCATTATACAAATGTAAGCTATCATTATTACAAGTCCTTGGGCCTACTATGTAATTTCAGCAATTTTGACCTAAAGCATTTGCCTATTTTCAGTCCAATCTTTTGATCACATGTGTTGGTGTTAAGTGATTTTGCATGAATCATTTGTTCCATGTTGCTTATACTGTATTTTTATTATAGCCCAATGAAACCACATGAGAAAAAGATATACTTAGAACAAATTGTGGACTCTGGTCAGCAGGGAAAATTTTGTCCTCTAATGTAGGCAAACCTACAGAACATCTTAGAAAATCTGTCAAACACAAAAGAAAGTTGCTGAAAAAAAAAAAAGAAAGAAAGTTGCTGAGACATTTAACACTGCATATTAGAAACTGTGTATAACATTCAGAAAAGAATGCATGGCAGAGTCCATTTCTACTTTCTTTAATTTGGAAGTTCTATTTTTAATGACAATTTACATTTTCCACACAATTAAGGACTCCACCTCAGCTGTGATTTACATTTTTTTCCCCTCTGTTTATCTGTTTACCTGCTTCCCAGTAAGAAAACTAGGTTTTAAATCTTGACTTTAGTTGTGAGTAATACTAGACAAATTTGATTAACTATTTTAGAGGCTCAGTTTGCTCATATGTTAAATGGGAATAAGATTTTATTTAAGGAATTCTTAAGTAAAAGGCCAAGAGCACAGTCTTTTATTTACTTATCTTAAAGGCCAAGAGCACAGCCAGGTGCAGAGTAGGCATTCACACATGTGCATTCATTGTTCTTTTCACGAATGTTTTTTTTTTAATTTATTTTATTTTATTATTTTTTATTTATTTATTTTTTATGTGGTACACAGGCCTCTCACTGTTGTGGCCTCTCCCGTTGCGGAGCACAGGCTCCGGACGTGCAGGCTCAGCGGCCATGGCTCATGGGTACAGCCGCTCCGCGGCATGTGGGATCTTCCCGGACCGGGGCACAAACCCGTGTCCCCTGCACCGGCAGGTGGACTCTCAACCACTGCGCCACCAGGGAAGCCCCATTGTTCTTTTAATACCCTCTTTGTGGACCCCTCCAAAGGGTCTGCAATAAAGAACTGGCTTTTGGAATAGAACAGCCCTTGGGGTATCACTGCCCAGTATGAACATCAAGGGCAACACATCCAAAATCAGTGAGAACTTGTTGTGCCTCTAAACATAAACATTCACATAAATCCAGGCCACTGACAAGCAAACAAAGCTTTTGAGACAATTATCTGAATAATAAAAGTCTATTTGTTTTCCTGAAATATTCAAATAATGAAGAAGATAAGTTTGAATGGCCTCTTTGTTCCTTTCTTTTCTATACATGACAGATGCAGATTAAAGGTAATTTAGAAAGAAAATATAGTCCACTAAATAGTTTGTAAATTTACCTGTTTTGATAAAGAAGGCTCCTAACTATTTGCCAAGGACATAAAATGACTGTTTTTCAATTAACTGTCATTTCTCTCATCTGTACCAAAATCATTCCTTTAAAATCCAGTTTCTCCCATCTCCCAATGTACAGTGTCCTGCTTAGTTCCCCCCACCCCCCGACCCAGGGGGTATGGCAAATTTGAAAAGGAAACTGGAAAGGGTTTTAAATTTCAAGGGATATTTTAGCCATGACCATCTATTTATTAAAGTCCAGTCTTACTCTCGTTCACAATCACCAAATGGTAGAAACAACTCAAGTGTCCATAAACAGATTGCTGGATAAATGAATGTGGTCTATCCATACAATGAAAATTTATTCAGCCGTGGAAACAAATGAATCCTGATGAATGCTACAACATGGATGAACCTTGAAAGCTTTATGCTGACTGAAATAAACCAGACACAAAAGAACAAATATTGTATGATTCCAATTATATGAAATAACTAGAATGGCCAAATTCAGAGAGACAGAAAGTAAATTAGAGGTGATCAGGGGCTGAAGAGAGAGGGGGAAATGAAGAATTGTTATTTAATAAACATAAAATTTCCAATGGGGTAATGACGAAGTTTTGGAAATAGACAGTGGTGGCTGATGTACATTTTGAATTTAATTAAAGCTCCTGAATTGTATACTTAAGATGGTTAAAATTTATGTTTTGTTATATTTCTTACCATATATATATATATACACACAGATATAGATATAGATACATATAGAAAAGGACACAAATCCAACCTTAGGTTCTATATTAACTTTTTACTTAATTGCAAGCAAGTCAGCTATGTTCCTAATTCATCTGCAGTTTATGCAGAAGGACCTTCATAAAGTGTTAACTTCACGCGTCACCAACAATTGCATGACAATTCTAGTTTCTAATCACTGCATTATTTATCAGTTTATAGATGGAAAATAAACATGATACTTAATGTAAAGCAGACCTAATTACCCCCACTTTTCATGTACCTAACTTATGACTTATCTTCAGACAAAATAAACTATTTACAGTTCTAATTTAAGCTACTGTACACAGTTTTCAATTCCTCCCATCCTGAGAAGTACATTACTGCCTCTAAAATGTATTGTTCCCATCCTGAGAAGTACATTACTGCCTCTCTAAATTGTATTGTTCCCAATCTACCTGTGAAATGTTCAACATCACAAACTTGGGGTCTCAGCATCATCAGTCAGGTCTCTCCGGAGTGAAAATTAGCCCATGACTCTGTCAGCTCTGTTTGACAAAAATTTCCCTTAATGAGTTGAGCCTAACTGACCAAACAGTTGGAAATAAATGATAAAAAAAAAAAAAAGCTCCTTAGCAAGCAAAAGCAGATGATGTATGTAATCAGAGTGTCTGCCTTGTATAGGAACGGGTTGTTCACCTACATGTGGATTTAGGTCAAGCCAGAAGACCCATCAAGGTGCTTATATTTGCTTCCTATGGAAGCTATAACAAATTAGTGTAAACTTAATTCATTGTTTAAGACAATGTGTATTTATTATCTCAAAGTTCTGGAACTCAGAAGTCCAAAATCAGTCTCAGTGAGCTAGAATCAAACTGTGGTCAAGGACCCATTCCTTCTGAAGGTTTGAGGGGAAAATCCATTTAATTTTCTTTTCTAGCTTCTAGAGACTGTCCTCATTCCCTGACGAGCAGGCCCATATCACCTCACCTTTTATTCAGGTGATCTCTGCTTCCTTCTTACAAGGGTCCTTGTGATGACATTGGGTCCACCCAGATAATGGGTCCACCCAGATAACCCAGGATAATCTCCTCATCTCAAGATTTTTAACTTAATCACATCCACAAAGTCACTTTGCTGTGGAAGGTGACATATTCACAGACTCTGGAGGATTAGGGTGTGGACATCTTTGGGGGTCATTATTCAGCTTACCACAGGGCTCTAGAGGTCTGTCATAGAACTGATCATTACTGGAGATGATATACATTTATTTGTAGGTTAAATATATATATTTTACTCATCTCTCTTATTTCAGTTTTCTTGTGCCAAATGTAATTTGTTCAATTATTCCATGGATATTAGCTGAGCATCTAGTGGGCCAGGCACTGTTCACAGGACAGGGAATGCCACAGTAGATAAAAAGTAAAGTTTTTTCCATCATGAAGCTTTCTTCTGGTGTTGGTTTACCGCCCTCCCCTGCTAGAATCTCAGCGCCATGAGAGTAGGGACTTCGCATCTTTTGTTTATTCCTGAACCCTCAGAGCCAGAACAGTGCCTGAGCCCTACTGTTAACACTTAGTGAATGAATGAACAAATGATCTTTCAAATCTGTCTCATAGAAATTTACCCCAGGGAGAAAAGGGGGACAAATTTTGAAGATCTCTCACAGGTAGAGAATGAAGGGATGGAATGCATCTCATACTTCACCCTCATGATTTCCTGTGGTCTGTGTTTGTCCCTATGGTCAGCTGTGGAAAGTGGGAATCAGAGACATCCAATCACTTCCTCAATGACACACAGCTAGACTGGAACAGAGTCTATTTGACCCCCAGTTCCATGCTCTATATACTGTATCTGTTCAGAGCAGCACAAGCTTACTGATTAGTGACTAGAAGAAGAGTGAAGGATTGGCAAAGACCTCAGTTACACACACAGTTTCTCTACACTCTACCACCATACATTCTATGTAAAGTAGATGTCTAAAGAGCTAAGGTTTAGATACATGAAAGTATAAGTCACCTCAGTGTTTATGAAAGAAAGAGAAAAAGAAGAAGAAGAAGGAGGAGGAGGAAGGTAGGGAAGAGATGGAGGAGGTGGAAGAAGAGAAGGAAGAACAAAGAGAGTAACAAAGTAGGGCTTTTAATTGACTATTTGCTCACATCAGTATTTCATCCTGGCCTACAATTCTGCACTTGATGTTGTTTACCATCCTAAAGGGATTTCTCAATAGTTTCTTGTGCAGGATTCCTACACACTCCTCAGTAGAGAGCCAAGATTCTCCTCCCAGCTGGGCGCCTCCCTCCCATTCACTGCAGTCCCATGATGCCTGTCCAGAGCCCAGCTCCTCTGGCGGGTGGCCAGGAGCTCAAACAAGCGCTGTTCTCCGAGCATAAAAATAAAGTACCATTATACAAATGGGAGGCTGGATTCTGCAATTCAAATTTGGGCCAGAAAATCACCTCTTACCTAAGCTGTTGTTTATCTAGGCAACAGGGGACTGTGGAAATTGCTGTACAAAATTTCAGTTCATCCATTCACTGGTTCTGTGGTTTTAGATACATATCTTCATCTCTCTGAGCCTCAGATTTCCTTCTTTGCAAAAGGTCATAGAACTAGATGATCTTTATGTTCCTGACAAGTTCTAGAATGCTATAATTTCTCCTAGGTAAGAAAAAGAAGAAAGGGTTGTCTTCTCACCCTCCCTTCCTTCCTTCATTTTCCTTTCTTTCTTTTTCCTTTTTCTGTCTTTTCTTCTTCTTCTTTGTGCCAAGATTTTAAGTAACAGGCTGCTCTGGCTGAAATTAGTACCTTAAATTTTTGAAATTGTCCTGGGTAGAAGCCAGAAAAATAATCACTTAAAAGCCATAACCATCTTGTTATGCTCTTAGAGGAGGAAACTGGAGGACAACTTTGTTGCCTCTGTCCTGAGAGCATCTATTTACAAATCTTATTTCTTGAAAAGTCACCCCTCCATCCTGATAGGATTTAGAGACAGGATTTCAGCATGGGTTTAGAAATGCAAATCCATTTTCTATTTCACGTGTTATCTTGGTCAGTCACTGGTGAGGTGTGAGTGGCTAAGTTAGGCTGTCTTGGTCTAGAGTTGGAGCCTGGCAAGGGACTAGTGAGAGGAAATGGATTTAGAATGTTCTGCAAACCATACCTTATCATTGGAGAGATGGAAGTGGTGTTTGAAAGTTTGTTTTCTGAGACTTGCGTGCAGGAGAGGAGACATGGAAGAGGGTAGATGAAGGAATTGATTTCATGGGAGATTTTGTGGAATTCTGGGTGGAGCAAGGTTTTCTTAGGATCCAGTGAAAACGTGACTCTGAATTGGGGGGAGGCCAGTGTCCACATCCCAGCCCTTTCCTCCCCAGCCATACAGACAGTGGGTGTCAAGCCCTTGAGATTCAGGGGTGTCGCTATTGTAGAAACCTTACATTATATGATACAACCTAAGCTTAACCAGACAAACAACCGACCAGGCTGTGGTAACTAGTTGATAACTGTGAGTGTATGATATACTCCTTTTGGGGATCCAATAAAGAATTGGAAGATGCTGATGAGAGGAAATGAGACCCTGTAATCAAGTCAGTAGGGTTCATGACACCATGGTTTTAGATTGCATGTAAATGAGATCTTGCTTGGATTCAGCATTAATGTCTTTGGTATATTCTGTCCCCTTGAACCTTGACAATGATTCCTTAGAGGAGAGGACACTGAGGCTGGGGTTTGAGCCAGGACTGTCTCACCCTGCATCCAACTCTCCCCATCATACAGCACTGAGTCTGTCTTCCCTTTTGCTCTGCTCTCATCCCTGTCCTGCACATGCATCATTTTAAAGTGTGCATAATCATATCACATTATGTATTTTACTATCACTACACTAGAGACAATGGACCTTTCCTGTTGAAGACCTTGACATATTCATAGTGTAAAAAAAAAAAAACAACAACAGCTAATGTTTGAAATACTTCATGCTTGGTTCCTCTTCCTATGAAACATGCTTGGAGTTTGAAAACCCTTAAGCTCTTGTTCCAACACCATGGGGGCAGATAGAATTGGGAAGCTTTCAAATGTAAAGGAATTTGTTGTTTCCTTGGCAATGTCATAATTCAAATGACTTCAGGTTTTCAAATGTCACAATTGTGATATACTATAGACAGTCATTAATAAACACAAATGTGTTTTTGAGGTTTAGATAAAAGTCAGTAAATAAAGGGATGGGAACCTCTATGCAGAAAGCAAGTGGATGGTGTTGGGAGCTCCATTTCTGTAGCTAGCTGGCATTTGCATGGAGTTCAAGTTATCTATGTTGACTGTGATCTTTGGAGGGGTATTAATTATTTCCCACTCACAAACCTTGATGGCTGCCCATTGATGGCAGGTAAGCTTGCTTTTTGCTTTTTAAATGTGGCATTTAAAGCCTTTTGCAAGATTGGTCCACCTTTACCTTCTTGTCTTCTTTCTCTACCTGTCTACTTTCTTGGCCACATTTTAAGACACAAGAGTACCAGACACCCTAGCCTAGATTCCCAAACAGGGCCACAATTTTTCATGCCTCTATGCCTTGTTCAAAACATGTTCCTCCCTTTGCTACCCAGCAGTGGCCTCCATGGCTTTCAGAGCCCTGCTAATATGTCACCTCTTAGATTTAACTTTCCCTGGTCCTCACTGGTGGAAGGACTTAGCACCTCCATGGCATCCTCAAAGCACTTTCTAAGAATATCGTCTTTGGGGCAGGCCTGACCATTCAGTGTCATGGTCAATTCTGGGCCCGAGTCCCTGACCAGGTACAAAGTCCATCAATATTCCTGTGTCACCTTGTCTCCCTTGCACTTCACACAGCAACGACCTCATAGCAGAAGCGCTAAAAAAAAGGTTTGGTGAAAGAATATCTGAATAGTTAATAGATAGTTCATAGATACTGGTGTTCTTCTACCTGCCTTCATTTAATATTTTCTTTCTCCACTTTGAGAGAAGGACCTGCTTTTGAAACCAGGGGCATCCCAAGCCCACAATGGGCTAAACTTCAAAACTTGATACCCTGAACCTCTGGGTCAGTAACCATTTGTGTAAGTGAACAAGCATTAGCCAAAACCACAAACAGCACCAGAGAGGGAGGAATTAGAATATTAGCAAGCCATGCATTGATAACCACCAGCCAGCTGGACATTCTCCTTCTGGGGCTCCTATGCTATTTGTTCTCTTCATTTTGAAAAGTGAGAAACTGAGGGACTGTGTAGCCAAATTTAAGAAATGTATATGTAGAGTAAGGAGACTTTCTATCAAGGTCCACCTATAATTCCAGAAGCAGGAGGGAAAAATGTATACTCCCTAGAGGTAAAATACTTACTAAACAAAGATATAGATAATTGCTCCAACACTCCAGGGATAATTTTTAAATTAATTGTAATAAAAGTGAATGACAATTTCACCCACCAAATTATTAAATATTTAAATATATATGTGCATATATAATTTACATGTGTGTAATATTTAACACTGATAAAGATCTATGGATAGATTAGGACATGCTCATATAATCTCAAGTTCAAATGGTGAAATCATTCCAGAAAGCAATTGAACAATATATATCAAGGTCCTTAATAATGAGTAGAGTCCTCTGCTCACTAATTCTGCTGCAATAAATCTCTGTTAAGAAAATAGCAATACCTGAAGCAAAGACTTATGAACAAAGATTGCATTGAAGTGATATTGTAATACAGATATTGTAAAAGTTATATTGAAAGCAACTATGTCTATTAAGACACACATGTGCTATATATCAATCTAAAATGTATTTATTACAAAATATATAAAATGAGAGACCTTGCTTGAATATTTTACAAACATCAGCCCACCTGGCATAAGGTCTGAATAAATCCTGATGTGAAGAAAACACTCTCTAACCATTAATTTTTCAAGCCTCTGGGTCAGTAATCATTTGTGTAACTGATTCAGTATTAGCTAAGACCACAACAATTCCAGAAATGTTGGAAATGAAACACTAGCAGAGTTTGCATTGATAGCAACATCTTGCTGGCCAAGATGTGGTTGTACAGAAATTCTTACACATTCCAGGGAGAGATGGATGATTGGTTAAACATTTTGGTACTTAGGGTTAATCCTGAGAATGAAACCTGAGGAAGAAAACTAAAATCAAGGGCAACAACAACGGAAAGTCTTACTTACAAAAATATTTATTGTAACAAATATTATAATACTCAAAGGTTCTAAAAAGTCAAATAAGAACAACCTACCTATCAAATGATGGGATATGGTCAAGTAACTTGTGACCTAGACATGCAATGGTGTATTATGTTGTCTTCAAGCAGCTTTTCAGAAAGCTACATGAAAATATGGGAAAATGCTTGTCAAGTTAAATAGAAAATGCAGGCTAAAAATAAATATATGGTTACTATACATTCAGAGGACTATAAATTATTCAGGAAACTATTAACTGAGTGGTTTGAATAGTGGGGTTGTAGATTTCTGTCTTTCTTCTTTTTTTTTTTTTTCCATTTTCTCCTTTTCTCCCCACCCCCGATTTTTACTGGTCTCTTAAAATGAAAACATATAATAACATTAAAGATGTAGAATTTGTCTTCAGGGGAAGCTTTTGCATAGTCAACTGAGGGCAAATTAAAGGCTATAATACTTTATTCAACACAGAGGAAGCATCTAGCATCACAAAAGAATGAGCAAAGGGAAAGTGTTTTCCTAAGATGTGAAGACTGGAAATATAAGTAGACTATTAAAAGTCTTAGACATTTTTTGAATGGAAGGTGTACAAAGGATTGTTAAGCTCAGCAGGATATTTAAGGAAAGTACTTAGCTTCAAATTTGATTTTTCCTGAAATGCTTTCGAAATCTTTATCACAAAAGCCTCAGACTGAACATGTCCAGATTTTTAGGTTTCTATTAAGATCTGCCTTGTGGACTTGAAGAACTTTTATTTGGAAAGATACATGGGACCCTTTCTGCGTGACTCCAAGGAATGGAACAAGGGGTCCCATCACCTTGGTAAGGGAGACCTTTCTATTAGTTAGGAACAGTCTGTGGTAGTCAGGGTACCAATGAGAAACAGATGGCAAATTCAAACTGGGGTTGTTTGAAATGGGCTTATAAATGGAGCTAACTACACAGGTATGGGAGAACCATGAAGGATAATGTGATAACCACAGCTAGTAAAAGAGCACGATGAGATGGCTATCAGCACCCACTAGCTCAAGAGGAGTGGTGACTTCAATCGGGGACTCGCTTGTCCTACATCACCCTTAGGACAGGACCCAAGGAGAGAAGTAGCCTGACTCCTCTCCTCTCACCCACCAATATCCTGCTGGATGTTGGCTAAACCTATTGGCTCAATCTAACTGGAAATGAGAATACAGTCCCGAGAGACCATCCTTATGGAGAAAAGCATGTCAAAAAAAGAATATCCAACCATATAAAAGAGTATGTTTTTCATCATTGCTGTTGGTGAAGAGAGGCTGAAGGATCATTTCTTTGGGAAATCCAAGCAGAGCATGGTGTTTGGACCAGATGGCTTAAAATTTTCCATTTAATTCTGAGATTTTGTAATTCTAAGGTACCTCCACTGAACTAGAAACATATAAATAACCAATGCAGCTGCAATTGTGTATTATGATCACCAGCCTCAAGTCAGGAAAATTGAGCTCTTTATTCCTTTTACAGTGCAATAATAATTTTCAGCATTCACACTGATTATCTTTGGAAGATTTTTACAAAGCAATAAAACCAATGATATATTTAATTGAAGTGTGGGTGCTGATGATCAACAAACACAACCTGGGATGAATATGTAATTGGCCCTCTTTACGTTTGTCACCCAAAGACCAGGGTGGATGAGAAGCACATTTTAATAAGAGCTGATGAATATTAAATGGCCACCATGCACTAGGCATTGAGCCATGTACTTTATATTAACTCATTTCATCCTGCCAAGTGTTGTTTGAACTATGCACTATGGTTAGTATCTTCCAATCTGTGCCCAGAAGCAGCCAAGGAAATGTACCACTAAGATTTCTTCTGTAAGAGCACAATTTGCTGATAGTCCCAGCTGCTGCCCCTTTGCTCTCATTACCATGTGTGCCAAAAGCACACTTCCCTTGGGCTACTCCCAGCCCAATGACAGGACACTCTACTGCATAGTGAGATGCAAGACTCCTCCAGAGAGTGACTATCTCAAGAACACCTATTAGAGCTACCATATGATCCAGCAATCCCACACCTGGGAGAAAATCACCTGGAGATTATCTGGAGAAAATCATAATTCAAAAAGATACATGCACCCCAATATTCATAGCTGCATTATTTACAATAGCCAGGACAAGGAAGCAACCTAAATGTCCATCAACAGATGAATGGATAAAGAAGATGTGGCACATATATACAATGGAATACTATTCAGCAATAAGAAAGAATGAAATAATGCCATTTGCAGCAACATGGATGGTCATGGAGATTATCATACTAAGTGAAGTAAGTCAGACCGAGAAAGACAAATATCGTATGATACCACTTATATGTAGAATCTAAAAAAAAAAGGACACAAATGAACGTATTTATAAAACAGAAACAGGCTCACAGACTTAGAAAACAAACTTACGGTTACCAAAGGGGAAAAGTTGGTGGGGGGAGGGATAAATTAGGGGTTAGGTATTAACATATACACACTATTATATCGATATATAAAATAGATAATCAACAAGGACCTAGTATATAGCACAGGGAACTCTGCTCAATATTTTCTAATAACTTAAATGGGAAAAGAATCTGAAAAAGAATAGATATATGTATAGGTATAACTGAATCACTTTGCTGTACACCTGAAACTAACACACCATTGTAAATCAATTATACTCCAATATAAAATAAAAAGAAATTTTAAAAAGGTATATATGTGAGGTGGTGAATGTACGAATTAACTTAATGGGGGCACTGTCACAATGTCTATGAATGTCAAATCATCACATTGTATACTTTAGACATCTTACAGTTTTATATGTCAATTTTAACTCAATAAAGCTAAAAAAAGAACAAAAAAATACTTATTAGCCTGGCCTAACCTTTCTTGAAAGTGGGCTGCAGTAAAAGATCCTTCCTACTCAAATCTTCCTCCCTTTTCTTCTTTCACAGATATCAGATCCACATAGGGGGAAGGCTCTGCCTACTTTCTGCTCCCTCCATGCTATGGACTGTGTTATATCCCCTTCCCCTGTTCCTAATCTCTCTCTCTCTCGCTCTCTCTCCCATGTGAGGACACATCCAGAAGGTGGCCATCTGAAAGCCAGGAAGCAAGCTCTCACTAGAAACCCAGTTGCCCAGCCCCTTGATCTTAGACTTCCCAGCCTCCAGAACTGTGAGAAAATAAATTTCTGTTGTTTAAGTCACCCAGTCTATGGTATTTTGTTATGGCAGCCTGTGCTGATACTAATCCACTCCTCCAATAAATGTCTTACACCTACAATCCCATCTTGACATCTGGTTCTCTGTGGACCCAAACTAATGCATGCGCCATTGGGAGTTTCAGGTGTTTGCCTAAGTTCACAGAATTGGGTTGGGGCTCAAACCCAGGCAGTTGGACTCAACTATCTGTTTACTACTCTGCCTCTTGTGTTACTGACTAGCTTAACTTGCCTAGGAACACCTTTTTGGAACCCCTTCTCTCCTCATTTAACCAAAGCATCCCTGCTTTCTTTATCTATTTCGCCTGACTTGAAGTCAGACATCTCTTGTATCTGATCCGAGACTTCTGCTCTTCAGGAAAACACCTCTGGTACTTTCTTTCATTCCTCATGATGGAGCAGTGTTCAGATGCCTCTTCACTCTCATTCTTCTAAGACAACTTAGACAGATGTGAATGTAACCAGTTCTAACATTTCCCAGCTGTGAAACCTCAGACACACTGACTGCCCTGAGGCTTTGTTTAATTATATGAAAAAAAAAATGAGAATCTCCATTCCCAACTCATGGGTTCCTTGGAGGATTCAGTGAACATTTAAGGGTCTAGGACACTAGCTGATCCACAAAGCCATTTATAAATAATACGGTTCTCCCCTATTTGGACCCACTTTTTGATTTATTTAAATTGATTCTCTTGAATCTATTGCCCACAAGTGCATAAGATATTATCATTTGCAATACTCCTCCCCTTATGAAATTGCCAATGAATATACTCAGGACACCCTACTCAGAAGCTCTGTCTAGATTTGACATTTTCCCTTATATTCCTGGGATTCAAGAGAATTCATTTTGATTTCCCAACTTGTTTATCTCATTCCCAGAATATCTTATGAACTTGATAATCAAGTTCATACAAGCACTTGAGTTACAGTCCCAGCTTATGGCAAAAGTTGCTTTTTCTAAGGGAAAAAAGTGAATCCTGGAGGTAATTTTTTCTCATTATGATCTGATCTTCAACAAAGTACTGTACTTTCAACTATTTCTAATCATTCATTACTTGAATCCATCTTAAAAAGTTAAAAAATAAACAAACAATTTTTAGGCCATTTTGAAAATTGAAAATGAGAAGCAGTGTGCTATCCTGGGGGCTGGAATGACCTTTAGAGTAACATAGGTGAGAATTTGGCTGTACTGATAATGAGCTGTGTTACCTTAGACAGTTTCCTTAACTTCTCTGTGTTTGTTTCCTGCCACTAGAGAAGGATAATAACGTTCCCTTTCTTGGGATTTCTTCTTGGGAGGATTAAATGAAATTATGAATGAAGTGCCTCCTTGCTGACAAGCAGAAGAACCTAAATAAATTGTCGGTATTGTCCATGATATTTTCATTAATTTGGTACCCATTTCTTCTCTTTCCATATTGTTAAGTGTTCAAAGCTCTTCAGGGTTTTCAAGAACTTCTAACAAAGAATTTCCACTGTTTTAATTTCCAAGAAAGTCTAGGATGGCCTGTTAGAACTTGGAAGTTCCACTCGTGTCTTATATAATTAATGGACTGTTATAGGTTTTTGTTCCTTTGGTTGTTTATTTTAAATTAAAATAATTATTAATTATCTCCATCAAATATAGGTTTTGTTGAGAAATCAAATTTTAGGTCCCACACAGCACTCCTTTGGATGTGTTCATTTCTTTGCTTACCTGGTCTTTAAAGGGCTCCTTTGGAATATACTAGAACACCTGGAAAGTCCCACTGGATGGTCCCTCAGGTATTACCTGCATTGTGAAATACAGACAGCAGGTACTCGTTCCTGTTCCTATAAGTTCTGGAAGAATTATACTATTCTCTGAAGAACAATGCATCTTACTGAATTGTCTTCTTAAAAGGGATTTTGTTGAATATGTCATGATTTCTAAAAACCTTAAAAATGTTTTTTGTTCTCTAGCTTACTTCTTAATGTATCTCTCTGCATGACAAGCTCTGATGTTGACAAGCATAGGTTTATGCACGTGATGTGCCATGATTCCTTCATAATGCTAAGTGTATGGGAATTTTTGGCCCTTGAGTAGGTGACTGCATCACAGTGAGATGGACTTATGGCTGGGGTGCAAGGGCTCTGTGCTCTTATGAAAACTGGTGGCTTTCATGAACCATACGATTGTGTTAATTACTTTTCAATACTCTTCTATACTATAGTATGCCATTTTAGACATTCTTCCCACATGTGTCTTCCAGTGATAAATAAACTAAAAGGCAAATAAAATATTTATTTTCAGCTCCTGAGAAGAATCTGTAAGCCCTACCTTTGAGTCTATGACACTCCAGCTCCTGAGTGGACCCCAGGACATCCTTTAAGAACAAGACTTGTCCCTGTGTCTGAGCTATGTCTGCTCAGGACAGGAAACGTGTCTGCAGCCTCAGCCCCAGACTCCAGTGGGAGTCTAGCAGAGTGAAAGTGACCCTGGAATCCTGGCTCCATCACTTGTAAGCTCTTTGAACTTAGACAAGTTACTTAACTTCTCTGTGCCTCAGTTTCCTCTTCTATAAAATGAGAATATAACACCCACTTCAGTGGTTTACTTTGAGGACTAACCAGGATATTACATGTAAAGTGCCTGATACATAATAATCCCTCAATAAATGTAAACTCTCATCATTATTGTTTTCTCCTCTCCCTCCAGGTGGCCCTTGCTACTGTGTCACAATCCATCTACTCTGCTTCAAGCCTGTCCCCATTCTTGTACAAAGAATGACTGACCCACTGGCTCAGAGTTCATGGGGTCATGCTAAGCCTCACCACTTTTAGTGACTTTGGAAATTTATTTCATCTGCAACTTACTTATCTCATCTGTAAAATGGGTATCATACCATCATTAGTGGTAGTGTAAAGATTACATGAGCTAATTCATGTTGTTTAATGAAATTCCCCAGCAGCATTGCTACTCAATAATTTATATCAAAATGTATGCAAAACTGAGTTATATAAATCTTTGAACCCACAGTGTATTGGGTCTGCTCTCTTAAGAATCCCACCTTTGTGCTTAGCTGCTGATGTTGCTTCTTTCATTCCTATAATAGTCAGCTTGCACTGTGTTTTGTTTTTGTTTCTGTTTTTACGAAACAGGCCATGTTCTGAAAAGCAGACCCCTCAATTTGAGGGTAGAGGCACAGAGCAGGCATCACAACTCCCGTTCTTACTGCTTCCATAGAATGGCAAAATTCATACAGGGGTACTAAATACATTGCTATGCTGAAAAGTGAAACTCTGCTAAATAAATATTCATAAAATGCCATTTACAAAATGAATACCTGTGCTAAGTGAATATGCATAAAATAAAACCTCATTGAACAGGTACAGAATTTAACCAAATTATAAAATTCATTAACCAGTGAGTACACTCATCCATTAACAAATTAATCAGCTTTCCCTGCTTTAAAAATGAATTCATAATTGAATGGCTTATTATACTGATCTTTCCTCATTGAAGACTTTTAATACAGGAACAGTGAACATGGAGGCAAGGAAGGTATAGCTAGTGTGTTTTCCTTTTCTTTATAACTGTCCTAAGTTTACTGATTCTTCAGTGAAGACTCACGTAAGTTGCACGACAGGGAAAGGACACAGTATTTTTTGATTTGCTGTTTTTTGGTATGTTTTTGACATTTACTAAAAGTCAATGAGCATACCTCATTTAATTTAATTTAATGGGTTAGGAATCACTAACCCATTTTGGTTGGAATTGGCTTGGACAGAGTTACAGGCCTCAAGCATCTCAGAGCAGGAACGTGACTAAGGGCTGTCTGATTCTGAAGCCTGGGTTTCCTTCACTTATACCCTGTCAAGCAGAGATATTAACACTGGTAACTGCCCTAACTGATGGCAGGATGTCAGCCAAACTCTACAACAAATCCCTTCTGCAGGCATTAGCCTCTGTTCACTGACTCACTGCCCAAACCTGCCGCCTGTGATACTGTTCTTGGCACTTTTCCTGTCCTCCTCTCGTGAGCAAGCATACTGTACGTAGCCCTCAGCAAAGCACTAATATGAACGGGGCCTTTACCACACTGGAATCACTCTAAATTAAAGTTAAGGGAAACCCAGAGGCCATTTCCTTAAATCTAGCAGGAATCAATCAGGTTCATTGTCTTGAAGAGAAACAGTGCAAGCATTTAAGGAAAGTCACGGTGGCTTCGGGTCATAGAAAGTCAGAGCTCGGTGTCACGTGTTCACTCCCCTCATTTCCTCATAGATGAAGAAACTAAAGCCCTCTCTCTTATGATGTTTATTGGCCAAGTTGTGCAGTTTGGAAAAAAGAATAGTTCAACAGCGTTTAAAGCTGAAAGTGTGACGCCAAAAGATACGTGTTAAAGTCCTAATGCCCAATACCTCTTAACGTGACCTTGTTTGGAGGCAGAGTCTTTACAGAGGTAATCAGACCATCAGTGTGGCCGCTAATACAATATGACGGTTATCCAGTGAAAAGAAAGATTCTTGACACAGAGACAGACACATGTGGGAGGATGACAATGTAAAGGGACAGAGGGAGAAGATGACTCTATTAGTCTGCTTGGGCTGCAGTAACAAAGTGCCACAGACTGGGCGGCTTGAAAAACAGATGTGTATTTTCTCATGATTCTGTTTTAGAAGTCTGAGATCAAAATGTCAGCAGGGTGGATTTCTTCTGAGGACTCTCTCCTTGGCTTGTGGAAGGCTGTCTTCTTCCTGTGTCCTCACACAGTCTCCCTGTTTGTGTCTGTCTCTTACTCTCCTCTTTCAGTCATGTTATTGGATCAGGGCGCACCCACAGGACCTGATTTTAACTTAATCACCTCTTTATCTCCAAATACAGTCACATTCTGGAGTACTGGGGGTTTAAGTCTTCAACGTATGAATTTTGGGGGGTTACAGTTGACACCCAAACAACATCCATTTACAAACCAAAGAGGGAGGCTTGTGGCAGATACTTCCCTTACAGCCAGGAGTCAGCCCTGCCAATGCCTTGATCTTGGACTTCTAGCCTCCAGAACTATGAGAAAATGAAAGGAACTTGTGGTACTTTTACAGCAGCCACAGAAAACTAACACAGCAATGTTTACCTGGAAGTGCCTAGCTGGAGTTTTCAGCCGCCAGGTGCAAAGGTATAAAGATTCAGCTGATTTCTAGAAAAATAAAATTGACTATTTTGCACCCACGTTTATTTCCTGAAAAAAGTTGTTCCTGTCTTGTGTTGTTTCATCCTAGTCTCTCTTCAGGTCATTCTCTTGGGTCTTTGTTGTTTTATTTTGTACTTGGTTCCTGATAGCTCATCAAATAGGGAACATTTGTAAAAGATGACTACAGGGGTTATGTTTTTATTTCCAAATACCATGGTGGACTGGAGGAGATGTCCTTTCTGGCATCTTGGAGACCTTGGAGTGTGAGACCTTCCTGGGAACACTGTTTACACCGCTGTAACTTAAGTTCTTTTGCCTTGTTCTCCAGGTGATTATGCCTAAGTAATATTGCAGGAGAGAACATGGTAATGTGAGTTCACACAATGCTTACCTTCTTGAATCTCAGGAAACTACATTTTCTAGAGTGAAGCATTTTCTTGGAATTGGTAAAACTTGGTTCCTTTAAACTTTTACATTTAGAATGATACTATTCTTGATGGATTCTTTCATAACAATGAATCACATTTTCCTGTGTTCTTAGATGGAAAAACTTTCCTGGAAAATTATTTTCATGTTCATGATATTTGTACAATCATCATATGTACCCTTAAGTTGCATTGAAATGTGTAGTCCCCTGAGGATATGTTTATGTATGTAAGATTTTCCCTTTATTTATTCTGGGGTACTATTTTTTTGGAATTCCTGTCTCTTCTTAGACACAACTTACCATAAGTGTTGGAATAAACATTTTAAATCAGAGGAGTTTTGTTAGATGCAAATGGTCTACAGTAACTGTAAACCATAAACACAGTACCTGGTACATGTTAGTTCATCTCTTTCCTAACTGGCTGGAAAATATATTGTCAAACTACTTAGAACTGTGAATAAAATAAAACTTAACAGGTGCTACATGCTGGCCTGAGTAGTAATCCTTTGAAAGTTGTACATGAACTTTAGTTTCTGAAATTTTTTGGTGGTTTAAAGGGATTGTGTGTGTGTGTGTGTGTGTGTGTGTGTGTGTGTGTGCACGTGCGTGTGCGTGCACATATGTATAGTCTTTGTTCTAAGCCTGCTCGTAGGTGTGTGGGAGTGCTGTGCTTTAAGATAGAATTGGGATTGAATCTTGCTGTATCAGTTTGCTGGGGCTTCCATAACAAAATACTGTGAACTAAGGGCTTAAACAATAGAAATGTATCGTCTCACCTTTCAGGAGACCAGAAGTCCAAGATCAAGGTATCACCAAGGTTGCTTCCCTCTGTGAACTGTGAGAAAGAATCAGTTCCATGCCCCACTCCTAGCTTCTGGGGTTTGCTGGCAATCTTTGGCATCCCATGACTTATAGAAGCATCACCCTGATCTCTGCCTTTTTGTTCACATGGCATTCTCCCTGTGTGCTTACCTGTCTCCAAATTTCCTCTTCTTATAAGGATATTGGTCCTATTGGATTAGTGCCCACTCCATTGACCTCATTTTAACCTAATTACCTATCTGAAGACCCTATCTCCAAACATAGTCACATTCTGAGGTGCTGGGAGTTAGGACTTCATCATATGGATTTTGGGGGAGAGGGACACAATTCAGCTTATAATATCTGGCATTTCCAGTGACTATCTCTAGTGATAGCAAAGTTATTTGACCTTTCTTTAGTCTCAGTTGCCTCATCTGTGAGAGGAAGCTCATACTGCAAACCTCCCAGGAGGTACATGAGAATTTTTGAAGATATATGGAAAGGTACTTTGTGACTGCCCAAGTGCTACTCATGAGTATTAGACCAGGGAGATGTCACCATGCCTCAGGCATGTGAGAGCCCTGGAGGGGTTGTCAGGGCACCTGGATTTCAAACCCTAATAAGGGAGGTGAAGAACTTTTGATAAGCCCCTACCATGTGCCAGTATGACTCTAGTTGTTCTTATGGGGAACTCAGGTTTGCCCTGCTCTATCTAAAAGGGGCTGAGTGGGTTGGGCTGCAAGCATCAATTTGCTCACACTGGACTTGTTCCTTTTTTGGCTGAAGTCTGAGGCAGAGGAATAGGCATTGGGGGAGTCATAGCTACGGCTATAGCCACAGACTATGGGCCAAACTTAGAAGTCGAAGAATCTGGAGCAGAAGCTAAAGGGAACTCTTCTCTGGAAGCCTGTTGGGGAGTTGGAAGTTTGCACCAAACCAACTAGGCACCTGAGGGTTTTATAGGTTTGAGATGGCCTGGACTATGTCTCCATCTTGGGTGTCAGTGGCTCAAAAAATTCCCAGAAATAATACTGCAACATAGGGGGCACTTTGAAGGGAACTGAGGTCATATGATTATGCTGGAAAGATAGGTAAACGATGCTTACGGGATTCCATCTGTACCTCTAAGCTGAGGACACTGGGGAGGTTTCACATTTGTCATCTAATTTCAACCTTATAAAAACCCATGAGTGGTTATTATGTCCTATTTTAAGAATGAGGAGACTGAATATCTTCCATTGAGCTATTTGTCTGCCTAAGTGTTTCCCAAATAATTCCTGTATCACCTACGCAGTCTGGGCCACATATACCTACCACTTGTATTTCCATTGTATTTGATATTTTCTTTAAACTGATTTAATTTTACTTAGAGTTGTCTTGAGAAACAATATATATAATTAAGGGCTTACTGTGTTATATATAAACATATAAAATACACATTAAAATAAATATGTAATTAATATTAAAATATTTTTTAACATCTTTATTGGAGCATAATTGCTTTACAATGGTGTGTTAGTTTCTGCTGTATAACACAGTGTATCAGCTATACATATACAAATATCCCCATATCTCCTCCCTCTTGCATCTCCCTCCCACCCTCCCTATCCCACCCCTCTAGGTGGTCACAAAGCACCGAGCTGATCTCCCTGTGCTATACGGCTGCTTCCCACTAGCTATCTATTTTACATTTGGTAGCGTACATATGTCCATGCCACTCTCTCACTTCGTCCCAGCTTCCCCTTCCCCCTCCCTGTGTCCTCAAGTCCATTCTCTACGTCTGCGTCTTTATTCCTGCCCTGCCTCTAGAATCACTGACCAACAATTCCAATACTAGGTATATACCCACCCCCCCCAAAAGAATGAAAACATATATTCACATAGAAACTTGTATATGAATGTTCAGAGCATCATTATTCGTAATAGCCCCCAAATGGAAACAACTCAGATATCGATCAATGATAAATGAATAAATAATATGTGGTATATGCATAAAAGGAAATGTTATGAGGCCAAAAAAGAAGTACTGATACATGTTACAACTTGGGTGGACCTCAAAACATTATGCTAAATAAAGGAAGCCAGACACAATAGGTCACATATTGTATGATTCCTTTTATATGAATTATCCAGAATTGGCAAATCCATGGAGGTAGAAAATGGATACGCATTTACCAGGAGATGTGAGGAATGAGGACTGATTACTTGCTAGGTACAGGATGTTTTTATGGGATGATGAAAAGCTTTGAAACTAGAGAGAGGTGGTGGTTGTGCAACATTATTAATATACCAAAAACAACTGATTTATTTACTTTAATATGGTTAACTGTATTTATGTGAATTTCAGCTTCAACTAAAAAAATCATCATCTGTGTGCTATAAAATTGCCATGTCTAGGTGTAGGGCGACCACAATGCAAACCTTTTATTTTTGGCTCCAAATCTCTGCCCCACTCTGCTTGATGTTGCCACAAGCTGATCGAAATGGAAGCCCAGCTTTTACTTCAGCCGAATGTTTGCAGACATCCACTTCAGCAATTGCAGGAGATGGCAGGGGCAATAGGAGAAGAAGGAAGGAGAATTGGTTCCAGACTAGGGAACCCAGCTCCAGCTAGAGCCACACATCACACTCATGGTCAGCACATGGGGTTCCCTCGTCATGGTTTTCGCCTTCGATGATGGCTCCTCCCTGTTTCAGGTGCCGATCCGGCCGACTAAAGATGAGAAGGAAAGTGTGAGGCCGGTGGTTTTGGGTGAACCTGTCCTACCTGGCTGCTCAGGCAGCCAGACTGCTGGAATCACGCGGGACACACACCCACGAGCCTTTTCATTTCAAAGGATGCTGGCTGCTGGGGATGGGGCACAGAGGCGTGATCAGAGGGAAGATGCTCTGAACCGCCCGCCCCCGGCCTCCGAGGGTGCGGGAGGATAGGAAGAGAACTCCTGGGTGTGGAGGCTGGGGTCTACTAGCAATCACCTGCCCCCAGCAGAGGTTTCAATCTTCTCCTTCGCTTTGGCATTTATGCAGGTTCATTTCCTCTCATTTTAAATGAAAGATCCCATAATCTCATGCCCCCACCTATTAACACTGCTTTTTTTTTTTTTTTTTGCGGTACGCGGGCCTCTCACTGTTGTGGCCTCTCCCGTTGCAGAGCACAGGCTCCGGACGCGCAGGCTCAGCGGCCATGGCTCACGGGCCCAGACGCTCCGCTGCATGTGGGATCCTCCCGGACCCGGGCACGAGCCCGCGTCCCCTGCATCGGCAGGCGGACTCTCAACCACTGCGCCACCAGGGAAGCCCAATACTGCTTTTTAGTGAAACTTTTCCAAAGGGTTTCCCTGGACCGCCTGCCCCTATGTCTCGTGTCTCTCTCATTTGCTCAATCCAAAGGTATACCTGGGTTCTATCCCCAGCCCTCCCCTTCGCGGTTCCTGCATGCTGACACCTATTTTACAGGAGGTTCCCGCAGTCTTTGACCTTACCCGCCACACCCTCCAGTTTAGAATGCTCCATTTCTTAGCATGCGTGATACCTGTCTCCCCGGGCTTGTCTCCTCCTCCACCCCCTCCATTGGACCCTAAGCAGAGTGAGGTGGGGAAGATGTCTGCTTCCTTCAGTATCCACACACCTAGCAATGCCTGAATCACAGTGAAACCCCTTGGGGGAAAGGAACTAATGAATACCTCGATTCTTCCAGGTGGAAGACCTGGATTTCATTCTCTGAGATGTGATAAACTTTTAAACAGAAGCAGTGGACTGTATGACACTTTACTTTCCCCTGGATAGCATCCAAGCTCTGAAAATTGTAGTTGGAAATCTTCAAACGCTCTGTGAAAAGCTGATCCTGCTTCTGTGAATCTCTTGAGTAATAGGGAAGTAGATTTCTTCAGTTCTGGAAGCACCGGGGCTAAGAGCCATGCTTGGGCATCAGACTAACCTGGGTTTTAATTTCAGCTCTACCAAGCAGTAGATGGAAACCTGGATTAAGCCCTAGTTCCCACAGATGTTATTGGTGAAAATAATATCCGCCTAGTAAATACTGACATAATACCCACCTGCTATTATGAAGCTAAATTAAATGAGATTATATACAGTCAATTTTGCTGTAATGTGACGTATGAGTCCCTAAAAATCATTACACTATGCACAATCATGCAATAAAAATGACAGGGCTCAAGGGAAGCATGGAGTTATTGGCACAGCACTCAAAAACTTCATCACTGATACATTTAAAGAAGAACCAGATAGGAACTTAAAAGTGGTGGCACAGCTTTACACGTAGTAAGTAGATAAGAAATAAAATACTTCAATAAATGTGGCCCTTGACTTTGAAAAAGACCTGAAGTTTGTATACTGTGAGTGATGGAGAAGTGAGGAAGGAGAGGCATAAAACTGGGTGGAAAGTCATAACACAGGATGTGGATGAGAGAGTGTGGCTTAGGGCACACGCGAGGGACTGGGTAGTTGGTGGATGTCTGAGGTACGTTTTGTGTTCGTTTTTTTATTTTCATATGTCTCTGTTGACATGGATGCAGTTTTCTTTGTTTATCTAATGCTTCTTGTGGACAAAATTCTGCTAAGCAAACACAAAATTTGTGTTATGCTCAAATTGTTCCCTGATATATCAATTATGCTGGAAAACATTTGTGTTATAAAAATAAGTCTTGTTTCAGAACTGGCTGTAAGGAAGGTACTATAGTGTCCCTGGCCTGCAGTAAACATCCAAATAAATGGTTGGTATTTTTCCTTTATTTTTCTCTTCCCTAAAATCTGATCTTGTTGAGGGCAGGCACTATGTTTTGTCCACCTTTTTGCTCCCTGTGACGGACACTCCTTAGCCAATCAGTAAGTATCCCCGATGGTAAGAGCAGGACAGGGCTCAGCCTCTGGGGAAGAGGCTGCTGCATTTGACAAGACCTAAATCACAAGGGAAAATATAACAACTCCGATACCTGGTGACCTGCAGGTTGGAGTAAGCCCAGAACCTGCTGACCAAATGCTGGACCCTGAGTATTGACCTAGCCCAGAGGTGGGCCTGCAGGTGGAGAGGCAAGTGAAGGGTTCCAGAGAAAAGAAATGGCCATACTGTGGCTTCCCAGGGGCAAATGACAAATTTCAGAGATGTGACACCATCACAAATCTGGTAAGTGACAGACTGAAGTCTTGATCTTGGGCAGAACTGGCTCCAGGCCCATGCTTTTACCTGCATGTCACTACTTACCAATGCCTATGACAAAATCAGTCAAATCTATAAGGTACTACCGCAGTACTGTGAACTTTCTACCTGATGTCTTATTTAATCCTCAAAATCACCATATAATATAAGATTAATTTTCTTCTTTTACAGATGAAAAGAAAATGAGCTCAGCGAAGGAAAGTGACTTGCCCAAAGGCACACAGGAATATGTGGACAGCTGGCTCCTCATTTAGAGCAGGGCAAGGAGAGTTCCGGCTGCCTGTCCTGAAGGGCCAGGGGGAGGATGGATGAGAGAGTGGATAATAAACGTCAGTGCTGCTGTCGGCTCTCAGCGGAGGGCACGAACTGTGTCAGTGAACAGCATCACTCTGCTCTTCCCTAACAGAAGCATAAATATGGCCCTTCTCTGCAATGAGCAATTTCCTTAGCTCTGCTGACACAACGGGAAATATCCTCAACGAGAAAATTAAATATTGGTGTCACAGGACTATTAGAGAAGCAAATAGCATCCCACACTTCCTCCTCCCTCCCTCCTTTTGAATCTCCACCTTTTCTCAGGCTGGCATGAAGCCCTGAAGAGGGTCCCAGGTCCCAGCTATGAAAGTGAAGATTTTTGAGATGTCTGGGACTCGGCTTTGTAAGGTGAGTCATTCGTTCACTGATTTGACACATTTCTATTTGAAACAGCATGAGGTCTTACCGAGAGCTTCTGATTCACATTTTAGAGCTCAAGTCTGGACTCTGCCTCTGAGATGCTGTGAACTTGGGGGAGGTTACTTAATCTTTCTGAGCTCCAGGTTCCTCTGGACCTGTTTCTTTCTCTATAAAGTGAAGATTCTCACCATCAGTATAATCATCCTCATGAAAATACCTCCTTCATTGGGTTTCGGAAAATGAATTGTGTCAGCCTCCCAAGTCTAATGCACAGAGTGTGTGAACACCCAGGAATGTGATTTTGTTTTCATTCCTAGGAGGTCCCGGAGCTTGTGCTCAGCGATGTGAGAAACATAGACAGCGTCAGGGATAACCCTGCCCTCATGGAGTCCACAGTCTGCCAGGCACAAGAACCCACATGCCTGACTCCCCAGCCCATACTTCAGAGAATCATCACATTTTGGACTGTGAAACACCTTTTTAAAAGTCTGTTTTGCAACCACCACGGGAAAGTGCTTATCAATTAAATATCCAAGTATTGAAAAAAAATACAAGACTGTCATGTATTAATAAAAATGTAAAATGAGTCAGGATTTTATTTCACAAACCATCATTAATATGCATTTGAAAAAATATTAGAACTTATAAAGGGCAAGGTATTTTATCTGGGGTAGAGACAAAGCATAGTACATATATGGTTCAAGAGCTCTTGAAATCACTCTATGCCTCCCATCCCCATGGCCTACACGTTGAGAATTATACAAAAACAAAAAACAAGAAAAAACCAAAACAGTCCCTGGAGGGACTCCTGCCTTCTTTGTCTCTTGAAGAAAGGTTAGAATGACCAGTACATTTTGTGATGATGAGGTGAAACCCATAAAAGGAATGATGTCTCCAAAGCTCTACAGGGATACCGAGGGCCTCAATGACACGCACAGAGGGATAGCAGGTAATTTAGAAATAGAGGGTGGAGCTGCTCCCCAAATGTAACATTACAAGTTAATCCCATGGATGGGAAAGAGAGAACTGTAGAAACTAATGCAGAAACTAAGAAACTGTAGAAACTAAGATCACCAAAAATTAACCGAAGTTAATCTCTATAGTCAGTGTGGCATGCTCTGCTCTGTTGAGGAAGGAGAGATGAAATGGTGGCAACATATTTTACACTAGATTTGTTAATTTTTGCTTCTGCTTTTGCTCAAAATATACACATCTGACAAAACCTAACATCTAAAGGTCTGTTGAAGTAGAAAGCTGAGCTTTTGGGATGAGAGTATAAAATTCATCTGGAGATAAATTTTTAGTTTTCACTCTTGACTGATGCTCAGATACTTATGTGAGGACGGAAGGAAGTATCTGATGTGGTTTTGGATGGAACAGATTCGACATTCCAGGTGAGGGCTCATGCCATATAGGAAAAGAGCACTTGCAAATACTAGACACTGTGTGTTGAAGCCGTCGCTGTCACACCCACTCCAAGCTATGATTTCTCACGTGGGCATAAGAATAGCCTCCTAATTGGTCTCAGTACCTTCATCTCCCTCCCCATGCCCCACCCCACTGCCATCATGCACCATCTATGCAAAAGCCAGAGAGAGTTTTTAAACTTTCTTTTCGGATCACAACACTCCTCTGCTGACCTGGCTGCAAAGCCCTCCCTAATCTGCGTCCTGTCTTCCTCTCTGACCTCAAAATGACCTCCATCTCCCTTTCTCCCTGGTTTTCCTTCTGTGCCTCAAACACCCCGACCTTGGGCATCCTTCTCACCATTTGGATTTTAGCTTCAGTCACTTCCTGTGAAAGGCCTGTGCACACCCCTGCCTCTAACATACTTTTGCTCACATAGACCATTTTCTGTCACATTTCTTTATTGTAGTGTCTTCCTAGCAGTTGCCTTCATCTGAACTTACCCTGTTTATCTAGTTGCTAACTTGTATGTTGTCTGTGGACACCCTACTATAAAGTAAGCTCTGTGAGAACTGAAACCTTGTCTGTCTTGTTTATACCAACCCCCCAGTGCCTGGAACGAAAAAGGTAGGCAATAATCACCTGTTGAATGAATGACTGAATGATTGAGTGAGTGAAATAACTTAGTTGATTTACAAAGCTTTGGAATGGTCTGGGAAAACTTAGGAACCTTTATAAAAGAATAGAAGCTAGAATACCGGTGGAAACATGAACAACTAACTACATCAATAAAAATGTGTTCAGTTCCTACGACTAAGTCATTTAATCTTTGTGATCTCACTTGATTTCTCACAACTGCTAACGGAAGTAGGCAAATCATATACAATATCATTATGCATGTTTCAGAGCAGATCAAATCCTAAGGTTATCAACCTAAGCCAACAAAGTGAGGTTGAGAGGAAGGGGTTGAGGGAGGGAAATGGAGTCATTCTCTGCATTGGGGTATGTCCCAAGAACTCACAACTTCTTCCACATCCATTGCACTGTTCAGCCTTTGCAACAGCTCTGAGAGGTGGTCAGATGAGCACGGCACAGAGGCAGAAACACAGAGGGATGGTGTGGGGTGACATTCCTGCTCCTCCCATACTGGGGTCATGACTTTGGGAACATAATTGAATCACTTTGTGCCTTAGTTTCCTCTTCTGTAAATGAAGAGGAACATAATCTCATAGAGTGAAGGTAAGGATTAAGTAAATCAACCCAGGTAAGGTAGTGAGAGTGGTGTCTGGCACATAGAAAATAAACTGCTCAAATGTATTACATCATCTTTCAGAGAGTGGTGAGACTCCTTTAAGGTCCTATATTGAGCACGTGGAGGAAACAGGATTCAAACTCAGATCTGGAAGCCGCTAAAGCTGAGTGTTGCCCCTGAGCCATGTGACTGCTCTCCTCCTGGGGTCTCAGTTACTGATGGTCAATTCCATATAATTTATACACTTGGACCATTCCTTGCCATTTTAGTGTGTGCATATTTATTTTCCTCAGTGGGATTATAGACACCTGGAAAGCAAAGATTGCCTGTCTGGAAAGCAGGGCTTACCATTTTGTAAATCCCAACACATCTTGTCAGTGTATAGACTTTCACTTAAACTGCATCTAAAACCATCCACCCTCCTTATTGTCCCGATGATTCCCAAGGTGAGTTTGCCTCTAAGCCGACATCCTTGGAATCCCCATGTCATACATTGCTGGTATTAGTCGTTCAGGTTTTTCGTCTCAATATTAAAGCACTCGGTAAGTCAGTATAGGTCCCCAATGTGGCCTCTGCCACTAGCTAGAATTGCTATTGTTTGATTGCCTAGAACAGCAGCTTGGATAGCAACACAATTCATCCACTGCTCGGAGGGATTTTATAGTAACAAACTTGAGCACAAAATGGTGCAGCAAACATTGAAATGCACTTAGGATGCAGAGATGGCCCCGCCCTCGAGAAAATGCAGTCCACTGAGGAAATGATATGTATGAAGTAATCACAAGACAGTGTGGTAAGTCCCATGACAAACAGGAGACGAGGGAGAGCCCAAGGTTGGAAAATCTCTGAGGAAGAATTTGGCCAGGCTAGGGAAGAGGGAACAGGCCAGGTATGGGCTCAGGGGTGACTTTCAGAAGAAGGTAATATCTGAATTGAGTCTTATAGAATTAATGGAATTATGTCATCTAATAAAGATGGAAAGATTATTCTGTGAGGTAGTTTGAACAAAAGCATGGAGGTCTGATGCATAAGGAAGGGGGTTGGATGGGACATAGTAAATTTTGAGTAGGTGGAGCATTAACTCAAGACATCCAGTGTCAGAATGAGTCTCTGGGTACTTCCCAGGCTGTACCAGGGAGCTGGGACATTTTCCTGCAGATACAGGAGGATTCTGGAAACAACAGTGAGACAAGTCAGGGAGAGCAGCATTTATTCATACTTTACCAGGTACCAAGCACTGTGTTAAGTGCTTTACAAGGATTATGCCATGTTCGTAACAGCCATATGGGACATTGCAGGCAGAAAAATGGTCCCTAAAGATGTGTGTGTCCCAATCCCCCAATGTTATCCTACATGGCAAAAGGGACGTTGCAGATGTGATTTAGTTAAAGATCTTAAGACGGGAATATATTCTGGATTATCCAGGTGGGTCCACTATAATCCCAAAGGTCCTTAAGAGGCAGGAAGCTCAGAGATAAAGAGGAAGAAGTCATGATGAAAGCAGAGGTTGAAGTTAAGCGTGGCCATGAGCCAAGGGATGTGGGCAGCCTCTGGAACCTGGGAAAGGAAGTTAAATGGATTCTCTCCTAGAGCATCCAGAGAGAGCCACCTCCGCTAAACCATTTTAGACCTCTGACCTCCAGAACTGTAAGATAAAAAAAAAATTGTATTGTTTTAAGCCACTAAGTTAGTGGTAATTTGTTACAGACACCATAGGAAGTTTATTCATGGAGTCAGGTATAAAAAACAAAATCATCTTCATTTTAGTAATGAGGAAACCAAGTCTCAGAGAGGTTAATTTGTCAAAGGGTCACAATGCTGAGAAAAGGCAGAACTAGTTAAACTGTGCAAATTCTCTCTCCAGCGTTGCTTATTCTGCGTGAACCAATTTTTTGCTTGAGTTGAGGGTAATTTCTTGTCAATTTCTTTCACTCCCCATTCTTGGCAACACCCTTTACGCAGTATTCATGCCCACCAACATGTGATTCTTTACCAAACAAATGACAGTAGAGAGATCTTTTACTCCTGCCAAAAACCTAAAGGAAAGGGGGAAAAGCACAGGTTATGAGCATCTCAGTGAGATTAGAGAATCTGAGTTTAAAAATTAGATTGGGTGATAAAAAGCACATTCTTCATAAATATTTAACCTCCATCAGCATGACAGTAATTAGAGAGCTGAGTGGAGTACACTGCTTGCAGTGGGCTGTCCTGATTTCTGAAAGGAAAATCCTCTTTTTGCAGCTGTATAATTCTTCTTCGAGAAATAAATGATTGAAATCCAAGAAAATGAAATACTGCTTTGGCCACCAATGTTTTATTTGAAATGCCCCCAAAATGATGCTTTTTATTTTATTTTATTTTTTTTTTATTCTTTTTGTTGCAATGGTAAATGGGAGTGTTTTCTTGATTTCACTTTCAGATTTTTCATCCTTAGTGTATAGGAATGCCAGAGATTTCTGTGCATTAATTTTGTATCCTGCTACTTTACCAAATTCATTGATTAGCTCTAGTAGTTTTCTGGTAGCATCTTTAGGGTTCTGTATGTATAGTATCATGTCATCTGCAAACAGTGACAGCTTTACTTCTTCTTTTCCGATTTGGATTCCTTTTATTTCCTTTTCTTCTCTGATTGCTGTGGCTAAAACTTCCAAAACTATGTTGAATAAGAGTGGTGAGAGTGGGCAACCTTGTCTTGTTCCTGATCTTAGTGGAAATGCTTTCAGTTTTTCACCATTGAGGACGATGTTGGCTGTGGGTTTGTCATATATGGCCTTTATTATGTTGAGGAAAGTTCCCTCTATGCCTACTTTCTGCAGGGTTTTTATCATAAATGGGTGTTGAATTTTGTCAAAAGCTTTCTCTGCATCTATTGAGATGATCATATGGTTTTTCTCCTTCAATTTGTTAATATGGTGTATCACGTTGATTGATTTGCGTATATTGAAGAATCCTTGTATTCCTGGAATAAACCCCACTTGATCATGGTGTATGATCCGTTTAATGTGCTGTTGGATTCTGTTTGCTAGTATTTTGTTGAGGATCTTTGCATCTATGTTCATCAGTGATATTGGCCTGTAGTTTTCTTTCTTTGTGACATCCTTGTCTGGTTTTGGTATCAGGGTGATGGTGGCCTCGTAGAATGAGTTGGGGAGTGTTCCTCCCTCTGCTATATTTTGGAAGAGTCTGAGAAGGATAGGTGATAGCTCTTCTCTAAATGTTTGATAGAATTCGCCTGTGAAGCCATCTGGTCCTGGGCTTTTGCTTGTTGGAAGATTTTTAATCACAGTTTCAATTTCAGTGCTTGTGATTGGTCTGTTCATATTTTCTATTTCTTCCTGATTCAGTCTTGGCAGTTTGTGCCTTTCTAAGAATTTGTCCATTTCTTCCAGGTTGTCCATTTTATTGGCATAGAGTTGCTTGTAGTAATCTCTCATGATCTTTTGTATTTCTGCAGTGTCAGTCGTTACTTCTCCTTTTTCATTTCTAATTCTATTGATTTGAGTCTTCTCCCTTTTTTTCTTGATGAGTCTGGCTAATGGTTTATCAATTTTGTTTATCCTTTCAAAAAACAAGCTTTTAGTTTTATTGATCTTTGCTATCGTTTCCTTCATTTCTTTTTCATTTATTTCTGATCTGATTTTTATGATTTCTTTCCTCCTGCTAACTTTGGGGTTTTTTTGTTCTTCTTTCTCTAATTGCTTTAGGTGCAAGGTTAGGTTGTTTATTCGAGATGTTTCCTGTTTCTTAAGGTAAGATTGTATTGCTATAAACTTCCCTCTTAGAACTGCTTTTGCTGCATCCCATAGATTTTGAGTCGTCGTGTCTCCATTGTCATTTGTTTCTAGGTATTTTTTGATTTCCCCTTTGATTTCTTCAGTGATCACTTCGTTATTAAGTAGTGTATTGTTTAGCCTCCATGTGTTTGTATTTTTTACAGATCTTCTCCTGTGATTGATATCGAGTCTCATAGCGTTGTGGTCGGAAAAGATACTTGATACAATTTCAATTTTCTTAAATTTACCAAGGCTTGATTTGTGACCCAAGATATGATCTATCCTGGAGAATGTTCCATGAGCACTTGAGAAAAATGTGTATTCTGTTGTTTTTGGATGGAATGTCCTATAAATATCAATTAACTCCATCTCATTTAATGTATCATTTAAAGCTTGTGTTTCCTTATTTATTTTCATTTTGGATGATCTGTCCATTGGTGAAAGTGGGGTGTTAAAGTCCCCTACTATGAATGTGTTACTGTCGATTTCCCCTTTTATGGTTGTCAGTATTTGCCTTATGTATTGAGGTGCACCTATGTTGGGTGCATAAATATTTACAATTGTTATATCTTCCTCTTGGATCGATCCCTTGATCATTATGTAGTGTCCTTCTTTGTCTCTTCTAATAGTCTTTGTTTTAAAGTCTATTTTGTCTGATATGAGAATTGCTACTCCAGCTTTCTTTTGGTTTCCATTTGCATGAAATACCTTTTTCCATCCCCTTACTTTCAGTCTGTATGTGTCTCTAGGTCTGAAGTGGGTCTCTTTTAGACAGCAAATATATGGGTCTTGTTTTTGTATCCATTCAGCCAATCTGTGTCTTTTGGTGGGAGCATTTAGTCCATTTACATTTAAGGTAATTATCGATATGTGTGTTCCCATTCCCATTTTCTTAATTGTTTTGGGTTTGTTATTGTAGGTCTTTTCCTTCTTTTGTGTTTCTTGCCTAGAGAAGTTCCTTTAGCAGTTGTTGTAGAGCTGGTTTGGTGGTGCTGAACTCTCTCAGCTTTTGCTTGTCTCTAAAGGTTTTAATTTCTCCATCAAATCTGAATGAGATCCTTGCTGGGTAGAGTAATCTTGGTTGCAGGTTTTTCTCTTTCAACACTTTCAATATGTCCTGCCACTCCCTTCTGGCTTGCAGAGTTTCTGCTGAAAGATCAGCTGTTAATCTTATGGGGATTCCCTTGTGTGTTATTTGTTGTTTTTCCCTTGCTGCTTTTAATATGTTTTCTTTGTATTTAATTTTTGACAGTTTGATTAATATGTGTCTTGGCGTATTTCTCCTTGGATTTATCCTGTATGGGACTCTCTGTGCTTCCTGGACTTGATTAACTATTTCCTTTCCCATATTAGGGAAGTTTTCAACTATAATCTCTTCAAATATTTTCTCAGTCCCTTTCTTTTTCTCTTCTTCTTCTGGAACCCCTATAATTCGAATGTTGGTACGTTTAATGTTGTCCCAGAGGTCTCTGAGACTGTCCTCAGTTCTTTTCATTCTTTTTTCTTTATTCTGCTCTGCAGTAGTTATTTCCACTATTTTATCTTCCAGGTCACTTATCCGTTCTTCTGCCTCAGTTATTCTGCTATTGATCCCATCTAGAGTACTTTTAATTTCATTTATTGTGTTGTTCATCGTTGCTTGTTTCATCTTTAGTTCTTCTAGGTCCTTGTTAACTGATTCTTGCATTTTGTCCATTCTATTGTCCATTCTATCTCCAAGATTTCGGATCAACCTTACTATCATTATTCTGAATTCTTTTTCAGGTAGACTGCCTATTTCCTCTTCATTTGTTAGGTCTGATGGGTTTTTATCTTGCTCCTTCATCTGCTGTGTGTTTTTCTGTCTTTTCATTTTGCTTATCTTACTGTGTTTGGGGTCTCCTTTTTTGCAGGCTGAAGGTTCGTAGTTCCTGTTGTTTTTTGTGTCTGTCCCCAGTGGCTAAGGTTGGTTCAGTGGGTTGTGTAGGCTTCCTGGTGGAGGGTACTAGTGCCTGTGTTCTGGTGGATGAGGCTAGATCTTGTCTTTCTGGTGTGCAGGTCCACGTCTGGTGGTGTGTTTTGGGGTGTCTGTAGACTTATTATGATTTTGGGCCACCTCTCTGCTAATGGGTGGGGTTGTGTTCCTGTCTTGCTAGTTGTTTGGCATAGGATGTCCAGCACTGTAGCTTGCTGGTTGTTGAGTGAAGCTGGGTGCTGGCATTGAGATGGAGATCTCTCGGAAATTTTTGCTGTTTGATATTATGTGCAGCTGGGAGGCCTCTTGTGGACCAGTGTCCTGAAGTTGGCTCTCCCACCTCAGAGGCACAGCACTGACTCCTGGCTGCAGCCCCAAGAGCCTTTCATCCACAGGGCTCCTTAATTTGGGATGATTGGTTGTCTATTCAGGTATTCCACAGATGCAGGGTATATCAAGTTGATTGTGGAGCTTTAATCCGCTGCTTCTGAGGCTGCTGGGAGAGATTTCCCTTTCTCTTCTTTGTTCTCACAGCTCCCAGGGGCTCAGCTTTGGATTTAGCCCCGCCTGTGCGTGTAGGTCGCCGGAGGGCGTCTGTTCTTTGCTCAGACAGGACGGGGTTAAAGGAGCCGCTGATTCGGAGGCTCTGGCTCACTCAGGCCCGGGGGTAGGGAGGGGCACGGAGTGTGGGGCGGGCCTGCGGCGGCAGAGGCCGGCGAGACGTTGCAGCCTGAGGCGCGCCTGTGCGTTCTCCCGGGGGAGTTGTCCCTGGATCCCGGGACCCCGGCAGTGGCGGGCTGCACAGGCTCCCCGGAAGGGCGCGTGGCCAGTGACCTGTGTTCGCACACAGGCCTCCCGGTGGCGGCAGCAGCGGCCCTAGCCGCTCTGGGCGGCCCTAGCCACGTCCGTCTCTGGGCTCCGCACCCCTAGCCGCGGCTCGCGCCCGTCCCTGGAGCTCTCTCAAGCAGCGTTCTTAATCCCCTCTCCTCGTGCACCAGGAAACAAAGAGGGACGTAAAAGTCTCTTGCCTCTTCGGCAGTTCCAGACTTCTCCCCGGACTCTCTCCCGGCCAGCCGCGGTGCACCAACGCCCCGCAGGCTGTGTTCACGCCGCCAACCTCAGTCCTCTCCCGGCGCTCCGACAAAAGCCGGAGCCTCAGCTCCCAGTCCCGCCCGCCCCGGCGGGCGAGCAGACAAGCCTCTCGGCTGGCAAGTTCCGGTCGGCCCGATCCTCTGCGCTGGAATCTGTCCGCTTTGCCCTCCGCACCCCTGTTGCTGTGCTCTCCTCCGCGGCTCCCAAGCTCCCCCACTCCGCCTCCCGAAGTCTCCACCCGCGAAGGGGCTTCCTAGTGTGTGGACACTTTTCCTCCTTCACAGCTCTCTCCCGCTGGTGCAGGACCCGTCCCTATCCTTTTGTCTCTGTTTAGTTTTTTCTTTTGCCCTACCCAGGTACGTGGGGGGTTTCTTGCCTTTTGGGAGGTCTGAGGTCTTCTGCCAGCGTTCAGTAGATGCTCTGTCAATGATGCTTTTTAAATTGTTGAACTCTTAGCAAATCTGCCTTCCATTTTCAAGCTATAATGGACCTGAAAGCTGTACATAGTCAGTGCAAACAGTTATCCCACTTCATTCTTCTGCATTCATTCGCTATTCCTCTTGTGGTGGATTGATCATTAATGGTCCTGATTTATTCAAGCTTCCCTGAATGCACACCCCTTGGTAATGCCCTTCAATATTGACTCTGACTCCAGTCTTGGCCATATGCCCTGTTTTGGTCAAAAAGTAGTAACAAACAAGACTTGAAAAGTGCTTACACATTAGGGCTTTTTCTCTTCCCTTTCTTAGAATCCTGAGTGTGGCAAGCTTGGACAAGCCTATTAGATGATAAAAAACATATAGTCCAATTGTCTTATCAACCTAGATGGCAGCAAGCCAACTGGCACACATGAAATGTGGCCAATTTACACTATCCAGACCCAGAAAACGAGAAGCTGCCTGCTGACCATTGATATATGAGTGAGACCAGCCCAGCCTAGCTGAATCATCTGGTTGAACCCAACACAAACTGCCAATCTGCAGAATCAGGAATGGAAAAAATATATATATTGTTTTAAGTCACTAAGTTTAGATCAACTTGTTATGCAGGAAAGCAAAACTAACTTACTTTGCATCAGTATTCAAGCATGCTCTTGGGTCTTCACTATTAATTTAACACAATAAAATAATACAAGCAAAAGGAAACAACCCCACAGGTCATCCTTGCAAGGCAGCTGCTTCAAGTAACAAGTCTACACCATTGAAGGGGAACAGCTTTGCTTGGGGGTCACTAGCTGTCTCTAATTTACTACTTAGACATTAGCTCTGCCCTAGCATCACTTATACAGCTTCACTTGTACATTTCTTGGAATGATTGCATACTCATGTTATTCTTTAGTTTCAGGTAACTCTTTATTCACTTCAGTCTGGTTTCCAGTCCTAACACTTCACTGAAACTGTTCTTATTGAGGATCGGTTAGGACTCTATAATTTACTGACAAGCAGCATAAACCCAAATTGAATAACTCACAAACTAAAAAGGAAAGTTATAATTATGGTATAGAGTATCTCACAGAACCCAAGAATGGGGTTCACCAACACCTCAGCCACCACTGGAACCAAATCTTTCTCTCTTTGGGTCTCACCTTTGGGCCTCTCCACATGTTTCCTTTTTTATTCTCTCTTGTTACAAGCTAACTGTCTCTGTTCCTGAATCTGTAAAACAGAAAAAAAGGTAGCAGCCAAAATCCTCTGGGTTGCATCACTCAAGTTCAAGAGAGTAGCTAGGCCTAACTGTCATCTCTTAGATGGATTTCATCTTCCCTGAGTATCTTTTTATTAACCCTACTTGAGGGAGACACCAATTTATGAAATGACTCGTTGTGTCTAGGGTTTGGGGTCATACTGTGTAATCACACAGAATCTCTTATGACAACCATGCGGCTATAAATGAGGGAGGGAGGGACAAATCTCAGAAAAGGAGAAGTTCCCAGAAATGTGGTAGAACTAGGCAGACAAAGCAATTTTTGTTCACTAGAGCTTACCTCTTGGTTTCCAATCATGTGTTCTATCAATACACACATTTTTAAAACTTTCCTACCCTAAATGAGCAAAAATCTTCACACTGTGGGTCTTAATATCAGCTCTCAGAGTTGTAGCTTTATTCTTGGTTTTTGTACGATTATGTGATTCATGTCTATTTTCCCCACTAGCTTATATCTTCATTAAAGCAGAGTCCAGTTTGTTGTTTAGCTCAGGATCTGGCTCTAATGGTAGGAACCTAATAAATGTTTGGGAATGACCCAAGGAACACCAAGTCATTTTTAGGTTTGGCATTGAGAAATAACGTCATGGGATACTATGTTCTGATCCACATTACCTGTATTGTCAGGTGAGCAAAATAAGACGTCAAAATATTAGATAATTCACCCAGGTTCATGCAGCTAGTCTATGATAGACCCTGGACTTTGATCCTTACATTTTTGCTTCAGAATTGAAACTTTTAACCATTCTGTTCTATGGATTCTCAAACATACTAATATACAATAGTGGAGGAAAAGCAGGATAATGGCAATAAACTTTACCAGGAAAAAACAAGGAGGAAAGATGACGGAGCATATGCTGATCATTGATCCAGACCACAAATCACATTTCGTTGGACAAATATAGTAAGGTCATTGAGAGGATGAATGGAGCTCATGGAGATAACTTTTCTGAATTACCTCTTTGATCAGGGAGTGAGATTCGTGGTCAGCCATATGGCTGTATCTAATTCTGTCAGTTGGGAGGATTTCTTTTGCATATAAACTTTTACTGGAAGTCTTTATCATCTACTGTAGAATGTTGTCCCTGCTTTGAGTCACACTCTAACTGAGTACTTAAGGAAGAAGACTTCACCACCACAGAAAGAAGACTTTAACACATTAATCCCACGGGATAAAGGAGGAGCATAAGCAGGAGTCCTTTGGAGACGCATGCTGGTTCAGATTGTCAAGTCATCTGACTCCTCCCACATATCCCTAATCCACATTTCCATTATCATACACAGTTACCTGGGATCTCAGATCTCTAGGGACATTAATAAATGTATGTTCCTGTCCTGACACTTAATTCCTTGTCTTAAGGTAAAACAGCTTGAATTAGAGAGTATTTCTCTTATAGTATCTCACAGAATGCCATCAATAACTGCACACACACAGTATAATGACCTGATAAAGTGCTTTTAAGCTTTAGTCTCAATGCACACATCCAAGACCAAAAATCAACAGATAATAGTTTATCCAGTTAGTTCACTAGAACACAAGAATGGCAAGATTCCTAGTCCAGAGTGAATATGTTGTTGTTGTTTCCAATACCCATTTCTCTTCCAGTCCTGAGCATCTGCTACTTATAATTCTGCTTGTGGTGAACGTATGATGTAGTGGTTAAAAAATATGAAATGTGGATATAGAGTATATGTGTTAAGTCCTAGCTCTGCTACCCACTGGCTGCATGACTTTATACAAGTTACTTGACCTTTACATGCCTCGCTTTCCCTGTTATGATGAGTTAATAATAGGGTTATTGTGAAGATTTAAGCATATTAAATAGTGTGTGACAGTTTCATGATATTCCTTAACTATCATAGTATAAATTTATTTGTTAAAAATATTATTTTTATTAATAACAAAGTCATACTTGAAATAACTGAGGCAAAAATGACATGAGGTTTGTGGAAACTAAGGCTAGAATGAAGCTAGAAATTCGGGAAAGCTGGGCATATAAACTCATACACCACCATACATTCTTGGTGCGGACAGGTTTTCCCTTCTCTATAGTCTGGTTGCAGTAAAAATGGCCACAGTCAATGCTTTCTTGGTTTACTTCTCTTCAATTCAAAATATCAGTCAAGCTTAGCTTAAATATTAATTTAATTCCCAATTGCCAGCTAAGTATTCTTATTGGCATGTTTTGGGCCAAGTGTTCTTCCTTGACTCCAACAACTGTGGCTTGGAGATGGGATGAAGTTATACTAGCGGGCATCTGCCAGAGTAACCATATAGGTTGAGTAAGGAGGAAAGGAGATGTTTCACAAAGGGGAAAAGGTGAAGAGAACAGTTGTCAGTAAAGAGGAAAATTGTGTGAGGAAAAGGATAATCATTCTCTACCACAGACTCTGATAACAAGGTTGTGGCAGAAATCTGAGAAATGTTTTTAATGTTCCTTGTGCTTGATTTCTCAATAGTTGACTCAATTAACCAAGTTCCCTCAAAATGGTATCTTTCCTTGGAGACTGTGACATACTTATTTTTTTACTCTTTCATTGCCCTTTCTATGCCTGTGTTCTATGCACCCTCCTCCACCATTCCACAGTTGACTATTGGTACTTTTTTAAGATTTTTTTTCTGGGTATTTTTTGCTTTGTATATTTTCTTCTAGGTAATCTCATCCACTACCAGTTTCAAAAGCCATGTGCTGATGACTCCAGATTTATATCTAGAGTTCCGGACTGTCCACTCAACCTCTACATTGGATTTTCTCACAAGGATCTCAAATTAAACATGTCCAGGGGCTTCCCTGGTGGCGCAGTGGTTGAGAGTCCGCCTGCCGATGCAGGGGACACGGGTTCGTGCCCCGGTCCAGGAAGATCCCACATGCCGCGGAGCGGCTGGGCCCGTGAGCCATGGCCGCTGAGCCTGCGCGTCCGGAGCCTGTGCTCCGCAACGGGAGATGCCATAACAGTGAGAGGCCCGCATACCGCAAAAAAAAAAAAAAAAAAAAAATGTCCAAAGCAGAACTCAAAAGCTTCCCTTTTGAACTAGCTTCTCATCCATTATTCTACCATTTGGTATTTTATGCATACTTTCTCCAGAAACAGGCATAACGGAGCATAACTGACAGCATTAGGGCTTCTATTTTATTGAAAGCCCCATTTATAGTAATTCTAGAAAGATGAAAGGGAATTCCTTGAACTCACAGTAATAATTTAGTGGAAAAGATCCTATCAAATGTCAAAGAGGTAGTTAATTTAAGGTTATGAATTTGGATTTATTTCTGCAAAGCTGAGTTGTTCCCTGATAGCTTAAGTAAATATAGGCGATATAGAGCTTAGCTGTTTATATATTGTTCATAAGCTTTCATGAAGATTCTTACATAAATAAAGATTGCTCTGTGATATTCAGGGGTGCTGAGGGACGTAAAGCAAATAGCTAATAAAATAACAGAACTGGGATTTGAAGCACCATCCATTAAATTCCAAGGGAGATGTGTCAGAAACAAAACAAAATACAGCAGTGAGGGAGTTTCAGAGACAGAAATTCACAGAAATGCCTAACCCATACTTGAAAAAGTTCTCCAGCCCATGCACCTAGGGTAGGGTGTGGTCCTTAGTAGAAGCTAAGAGCTTGTGTGTTGACCAAATAGAGAGCCACTGCATCCTAGAAGTCCCTGAAATTCATCATGGAAGCATAGTTACCAAAGAGGCTGGAAAAAGAGGATCCTGCAGGTAGCTTCCAGATGGGCATTTGAGATGGAGGGAAAGCTGAAGTAACACTCTGAGATACAGCTCTTTCTGTGATGAAATTCTCTCTCTCTCATTTTTTTTTTTTTTTGACCGCATGGCTTGTGGGATCTTAGTTCCCTGAGCAGGGATTGAACCCAGGCCCTCGGCAATGAAAGCAGGGAGTCCTAACCACTGAACAGCCAGGGAATTTCCTATGATGGAATTTTTAATTTACAGAAAACATTAAGGAAAACATTTTTGCATAGGAAACCCCAACATTTTCAAAAAGCGTATACTTTTATTGAGAAAAAATAGATATGTGATTATTGGGGCACAAAATGAATTCTATAGTTGGAAGGTAGCCTAGAAATAATCTAGTTCAACCACGTCATTTTCCATTTATGGAAATAGGCAAGACAAGTGAGGCATGAGAGGAGTCTGTATAGAGAGAATTTTTGTGCCTCCTCTGACTCCAAAATTTACCATGTGAACCACTCCTCTTCTATCAGCTTGTTAGAGCAAGTTATATATACTTGTTACATCTCCTCAAATGTGTAGCAAAGAAATCCGTTCCAAAAATAATCACATGTGACTTACTTTTTCTTATTTCCCCATAATACAAAATAAACAGTGAAAGCATATTCATTAAATACAACCTAGAAAATACAAGAAGACAGAATGATACTGAGGATGATGATAGTATGATGATAATGATATTATTAATAATAATAGTAAAATCATTCCTAGTCCTATCCCCCAAAGATAGTCATTATTATTATTATTTGGATATGTAAAGACATAGATTCAAAGACATAGATTAAGAGTGTGGGCTTTCCTTTGAGGGAAACAAATTTCAAATCTCAGTCTTCCGCCAGAAGTTGTCTGACCTTGGATGTGTGTTCTGATGTCACTATGGTGGTTTCCTCATCTGTGAGCTCCAGGTGTTACCAACAACTGCCTGATAGGACTGTGAGGATTTAATTGTGAAGCGTTAGTCCATTCCAGGAAAAAGCATGCAAAGCTCTTCGTTATTGTCATTTTAATATATGCTTTACAACCTATACTTGAAAAATACAGCATACACCAAGAGCTGTATGTTAATATATACATGTCTAACATATATGGGTAATTGCATGTTCTACTTTAAGTTGCCATTTATGATAAGAAATGTTCATGTTATAATATTCACATTCAAATATCATTTTATGGCTAAAAATAAAAGGATATGTGAAATCAAACTTCTTTCTTGACATTTAAGGTCTTTCAAAATTTTTGCAATTACAAATAATGCTGTGATGAATATGTTTATATATAGTCTCTTTTTATGGATACATTTCAGAAATGGAGCTATCACAGCAAATATCAGGGATATTTATAAAACTTATGATGCATCTTGCTGGATTGCTCTCCCAAGGGGTTATACCAATTTACACAAAAATTAGCAACACATGAGATTTTTTTTCCATCTTTTGGTACATGTGAAAGCATTCCATTCTGATATTTTAAAAAAACTTTGCAAATTTGATATTTAAGCAATGAGATTTCATTGTGATGATTTCAATTTTGCATGACTCAGATGACTGGTGAGTTTGAATATCTTCCCATTGCTTTTTAAGCAAATGCCTTTCCACTAAGGGAGACATATTATTTTCTCATTTATCTACAGATATACAAGTACATTTCTTATTGATTTGTTTGGGCTATCTGATTATTATTGATAACAATCCTATTCTGTGTTTCCTAAAAATTGATTTATTAGTAATAAATTTACAATGTCTTTTTATATACCTTAGGTTTATTTGTTCATTACTTTGTTTTAACTTATATGCACTCTGATCTGAGTATTTTGATAAATTTATCAAATAACTAGAAAATTATTATGATTTAGGAATTATGTGTCTGGTATGTATATTTTGTTCCATTCATTTGTTTGGTCAGGCCTGGGTCAGAATCACACCGTTTCAATTTCTGTAGCTTTATAAAATTTAGATTTCTGGTTAGATTAGTTCTCCCCCATGGACTTCTGTTTCCGAAAAACTTCTCCGCTATTTTTACAAGCTTATTTTTTACAAGATAAATTTGGATTAATCTTTCTTAACTAAGTAGACAATCTGTCATGATTTTGAGAGAAATTACATTCTACTTTAAAGCTACTTGAAAATAAATAATAGTTTAGAGTCTTTAGTCTTCTCATCCAGAAATATGATCTATATGCTGATGACTCAGTATTATCTTATACTTTTCAAGAATATTTTGTTGTTTTCTACAAATTTCCCTGAATATTTCTCATTGATATTACTTCTAAGTATTTTCTTCATTTAGCTATGGTTAATGAGATATTTCCTGATTAAGTATTTTTAAATCCAGTTTTTGCTAAATATATGTTTACCATTCATTCAGTTTACTGAACTCTGATTCCAATAGTTCTTTAGGTGATTCCTTCAGGTAAAAAGTGCCTGCATTAGTTATCTTTTGCTGCATAGAAAACTTCCCCCAAACTGAGTGGCTTTAGACAACACATTATCTCTCATTTTCTGTGGGTCAAGCATCTACACACAGCTTAGTTGAGTCTTCTGGATTAAGATCCCTCACAGGCTGTAATCAATATGTTGGGCAAGACAGTCTAAGTCATCTTAAGGCTTGACAGTGGGACGAAACTTTTCTTGACTCACTAACTTGGCTTTTGTCAAGATTCAGTTCTTTGTGGGCCATTGGGCTGAAGGCCTCATTTACTTGCTGACTGTTAAATAGCGGCTACCCCTCAGGTTGTTGCAACCCAGATCTTTCCATGGGCAGCTTGCTTCATAAGAGTGAGAATAGCCAGATGGAGGGATGGAGAAAGCCAGCAAGATGGAAGTCACAATTTTTATCACCACATCCCATCATTCTTGCCATATTGTGTTGGTTAGAAGTGAGTCACTAGGTCAGGTCTAGACCACACTCAAGGGGAAGGGGTTACACATGTAGCAAAAACCAGGAAGGTGGGGACCGTTGAGAGTCTATTCAGAAGCTGCCTACTATAGTACCTTTTGAGTGATTTAGCAAATAAATAAGTTCAACTGCAATTTTAATTCCAACTAATCTACTACATCTCCTGTCAATTAATAAAAATAGCAGTTCATTCTCTCAGCCAAGACCACAAAGGTTGGGCCTCTCCATATGGGAAGTCCACAGCTGATTGTCTGAACTTTGGGCTCTCTTGCAGAACTTCTAGACTGGGCTGATCACAATGTCCTCAGACCATGCCAAACCCAGAGGATGGCTAGCCATTAAGTTACTATATTGGACCAGGGTACTATTCTGTGTTCACAGCTCTGTTCTTTCACACAATTCTAGACAGGAAAAATGGAGTTCAGGTACATAGTTGAAGAATTATGTATAAAATTGCAGTGTATATTTAGTGGAGAATGGTATTTATCTCCCCAGTCTCCAGACCAGAGCTAGATTGTACTTTATTAGTGAAGAATTAAGTTGCTGTCTCTCATTTCTTTTCAAATGAAGAATCAAAAGTTCAAGGGGTCTTGCCAGCTCCCAGAAGTTTGCAAGCCAAGACTCCAGAAGCACTACACAAAATGATACTAATTGCTTAAGGGAGTTCTTCGAAACTGAGTGCTTTAGTCCATCTTCAAAGGAGAAAGAAATGGAGTCAGTGATTCCCTCTTGCAACAATAGACACTTTCTCCTGCACCCAGTTGAAAGGAGAAAAGAAAAGAAGTGTTAAGTGAGAATTGACAAGTGCTTGCACAGACTGTCAAAGTAAGATGATAATGAGCTTCAGAGTTTTAAAAATTGTCTCTCCTTATTACCATATTCCTACTCTCATGATACATATTTCCTGAACCAAACACAGACAACTAACACCAGATTTTTCCTTGAAAATTAGGAGGTTGAGTTTAGGAATAATAAAAGTTACTTAAATTGGATTAGAAAGGACCTTGCAATGGAGGGGATACACTGTAAGGTTTGTAATCCAGACCTGGATTTGAATCCAGCCGATCTGCTCTAAATTCACTGTCTATGCAACTTTGGACAATTTTGCCTTTCTGAGCCTGTCCTCATATCCAACAATGATAATACCTTACTCAGAATTCATTCAACAGACATTTATTGAGAAGTCATTATGTGCCAGGCATTCTTCTTTATTCAAGAGGCATGATAGTAAATAACCAAGGTCCTAGTAAAGAGATATAAGTAGACAGAAACCTATATAAATTCTGTATCAATATGTGATAAATTAGGTTAATGTGATAACCCAACTGGTCAGAAAAAGCTTTGCTGAGGAACATAATATATGTAAGATAAGACACATGGTCCTTAGAACATCATAGGGGCTCAAAAATGCAAATTCCAGTTTGTTCCCAGTATCCTTGCTCTGTTTATTAAGCAAAGGCACAGCATGTGAGCAGCATTAGCCATCCCATCATACGTTTTACATTGTGTAAAACTCTGAAAATTTTAGAAGCAGCCTTAAAGTTATCCTAGCCTAGCTCTTATAATTTATAGATAGGGAAACAGAGGCTAGTAGAAGAGACTGAGCTGAGGCAATACGGGTTGATTTTCATCCAGAATACTCCACTGCAGAGTTAACTGAGCTGTTGTGTATTGGTGAATCAGCCTCTTCCCTGGGCAGCTGCAGATATTAAAGTCCTGGCATCTGTGAAATCAGCTTTTCTCAGTTCTGGAAACAAAGAAACCCTGGTCTGAAAGTCTCCTGACTCCTGGCTGAGAATTCCTTTATCCTTAGAGTTGTGATAATGCCCACACCCTTCCTATCTCCAGCCCAGGGCAGTGGGGAGTGGCCAGCGAGGTGAGAGCCGTGGAGGAGTAAGTTGGGGACAGTGGAGCCAGGAACAGGAAGTCCTCCGCCCACAGTCCTGTCCCCTTTCATCCCCTCTCCTTACTCAGGTCAGCAGGACATCATTCTGAAGCTCAGATCTGATCTGTCACTTCCCTGCCGGGTGGGTCCTCTACGCTATCACGATAAAGCCAGATTCCTTCTGCGACTAGATGACTTCACAGTCTGGCTCCTGTATTCTCACCATTCCTCTTATCAGTTTGTCTGTACAAACTGAGCTCACTGCCACTTCAAAAATATACTATTTCCCCTTGTGCCTTTTGCACATGTTCTTCTCTGGCTGCAACATCCCTTTATCCCACTGATGCACCCGAAAAATACCTATTCATCCTTTGAGGTCTGGCTTTGACATCACCACCCTGGCCAGCCAATGGCACTCCTGCCACCCAGGCCAGGTGCTTACCTATGTTCTGTGTACTTCCCTTTCACTCCATGCTTAGCCTCATCACTGTGCCTGTCACCCTGCACCTCTGCCCTGGATTTTGTCTCTTTCCTTGTTTGTCTCTCCCACTAGACCATAATAAGATCCCCTGAGTTCACTGTGGAACCTCAAGGGCATTGCACTGTGCTTGACATAGAGTGAGACACCAAATACATATTTGTTGAATAAATGGAGGGATGAATGACTGGATGGAAACCATAATCATCATTAGCTCTGATCAATAATTTAAGAATCTGAGAAGTCAGGGAAGAGCATGATTGTGTTATAGTTCTTGGGGTCTGCATTAGTTTTCTCTAGGACTAGACCTTGATCCATGGACCTCTAGCAAAAACTGTGTCAAACTTTTTGATCTAAAATGTAGACCCATATTAGACCTTGTATTCAATTCTTAGGGCTGGTGTAACCCTGCTTAAGGAAAGACGTGGTCATCTCTGTTTCATTGGCTGTCCTCCCCTTTCTGGCTCTTTGGCTGATCCCTTCTGTATTAGTTTCTTAGGGCTGCCATAACCAAGTACCACAAACTGAGTGTCTTAACAAAAAGAGATGTATTGTCTCACAGTTCGACAGGCTAGAAGTTCAAGATCAAGGTGTTGGCAGGTTTGGTTCCTTCTGAAGAATCTGAGGGGAGGATCTGTTCCAGGCCTATCTCTTTGGCTTATAGACAGCTGTCTTCTCTTTGTGTCTTCAAATTGTCTTCCCTCTATACTTGTTTGTGTCCAAATTTCTTCTTTGTATAAGGATACCAGTCATATTGGATTAGGGCCCCACCGTATTCCGGTACATCTGCAATGAACCTATTTCCAAATAGCATTACAATCTGTGGTACTAAAGGTTAAGACTTGAACATATGAATTTTGGGGGGATACAATTTAAACAGTAACAAGGTCCATAGTGGGTTGAATAATGTCCCTCTAAAATTCATGTCTATCCAGAGTCTCAGAATCTGGACTTATGTAGAAATAGTGTTTTTGCAGATATAATGAGTTAAGAACTGTGAGAAAATACGTTTCTGTTATTTAAGTCCCCAGTTTGTGACACTTTGTTAAGCCAGCCCTAAGAGACTAATACAGAATCTAACATGTACCTACATTTTAGATCAGAGAAGTCCAGCACAGTTTTCACCAGAGGTCCAAGGAGCAAGATTTAGCCCTAGAGAAAGGGAACATTGGAACTTAAAGATCAGGGCTTAAAGATCATCAGATCCAAGAGAACAGAGTGACTAATGGTTAAAAGGGTGACTTTGGAGTTAAAGTGCTCTTGTTCATAGCCTAACTCTACCACTTGCTGACTGAAGATAACAGTTCCTCTATCCCATGACCAAAGTGAGGAATAAAAGAGATAACGCCTGTAAAGTGCTTAGCAAGCACCTGGGTCAAAGTCAGCAAGGTGTAGACAGGGAACTAGGAACCTGCCCAAGGTGGACCAACCGTAAATGGAGATGCTCAATAGGGCCCTGTACTCTGATACCCACATGGCCCTCCTGGGCTCAGTCAGTCCTGCACCACCAGCAGAAGGACCCTGGACTCTTTCCAGGCCCCTGAAGGGTGGGGAAGAAGCTCTTCATACAAGCAAGTGGGTCAGACTCTTCTAGCTGTGTTGGTGTGATGGGGTAAGGCTGGGGGTGGACCCAACCCTTCAGGAGGCTGCCATGTAATCTGCTTCTGGGGAAGGCAGGAGAGGTGCCAACACTCTCCTTACTGGGCTCCCCACCTTCAACCAACCGACAGAAGAGTAAACAGTCCCAACTCTTGCAAAACAAAAACCAATCCTTTTGTCAAATTAATAGTTCTTTTTTTTGGTTTGTTTGTGTTCTAAACTCCCAGGACACTCTGTTTCTATGTACAGCATTTAACAAAGGCAAACATAAACAAAGGCAGCCTCCATAGCAATGATTGGCCCAAGGCTGAACCCCTTTATCAGAGAGCACTCTGTCTTAGGTAGGATGGGCTCTGACTCTCTCATGTCTATGTACATTACCTCCTCTGGCTACAGAGCCCTGGGAGAGTCCAGTGATTCTCAGGAAGCCTCTTTTAATAAGGAAGGTGCTAATGTGTTTATTTTACTGTATTACTTATAATCCCTTTTTTGGTCTTATTTCCTTGAATTTTTCTTTAACACTACTACCCCCAGTTAGACTTTAGGAGCGACAGGAAATTACTTGAGAGGAAAAGAAGGTTCAACACTACATTTTACCGTTGAGACATTTAAGTAACCATGCATCCTCCACCCAGCTTGTGATAAACAACTTTAAATTCCCTCCACACTCAGCAGCCTTTGTCACCACCGCCGATGAGTTCTTCAAGGCAAGATGGTGAGAGATGTCATGAGGATGCTCCCTCAGCCCTGGAAAAGGGGATCTGGAGTGAGAAACTCATCCCTGGGCTGTCACATGGCTCTCTCAAGGGCCTTCAAATCATAGTCAAACCAACTTCACCCCTACGTGCTGTGTTACGGTCCGCCTGCCATTCAAAACCAGGGGCACTGACAGAAAACAAGAGGAATTAGCATCCGGGGTGGGCAGTCTATGCAGAAGGGAATCTTTGCCTTTGCAGCAGAGCAAAGGACCAGACACCAGATGTACCTGAGACCCACTGGTTTCATTCTAGGACTGTGTTGGGTGGTACCTTGTCCATCATAATCATAATAATAATCATGATAATAAGACTTAACTTTACACATTTACTTATCCAAGACCTACTGTGTGTCAGAGACTGCAAATTCTTTAGCATATGTTTTCTTAAAAGTCATGCAATCTCTGCAGAGTTGATATTGTTATGACCATTTTGTAGCTAGAGAAACTGAACTTGCCTAAGTCACACAGCAGTGTTGATCAGAGGTCCATCCAGGGCCTGCTGATTTAGAGACTTATGATCCCCAAGCCATTGTTTCATCTGAAGGCAGTAGAGGAGAATGGTGTGTGCTCAGATCTAGGGCCAGATAGCTGATGGCCTTTGAATAACTAGTCCTCTAGTGACTTGCAGAATGACATTGGGCAAATCATTAAATGTTTCTCAGTGTCCTCATATGTGAAAAGGGGACTCATTGGTCATGCTTTCTATAAACATTTAGTGAGTGCCTACTAATGCCAGGTGCTGAAAATATAGGAGAAAACAAGAGACAACAATTCCTGAACTCTACCTTCTGGGAGTTGGAGAAATGGAGGGAAATGAACAAATTCATAAGTAAACAACATTGCATATTACATGGCTGTTAGGGTAATGGGGAAAATAAAACAAGGAAGAATGGATCGGAAGCAGAGTGCTAGGAAGAAAGGAGTGGTGTAATTTGTAGTGTCTGGGAATGCCTCCCTGATAGGGTGGCATTTGAGCAAAGTATGGAATAAATCATGTAGATATTTGTGGGACCAGCATTTCATGCAGAGGGAACAGCAAATTCACAGGAGCATACCTGGCAGATTTGAGAAGAATGGGGTTGGGGGCAGTATGGCTGAAGTTGACTGAGCAAGAGGAAGAGGGGGTAGAGATGGATTCAGAGATGGGAGTGAGATTGCTCAGGACCTGAACAGACCTGTAATAACTGGTTTTTAACTCCAAGAATAGAAAACACTGGAGGGTTTGAAAGGTTGACTAATAGGATATGAGATATTTTCAAAGTATCATCCCGACTTTTAGACAGAGGATGGACTAGAGTGTAGCAAGATCAGCAGCAGGGAGGTTGCAGCCATAATCCAAAGCAACAGATAACGGTGGCTTGGATGAAGGTGAGATGATGGGGAAGCGGTATGCAGTGGTTAAATTCTGGATACAAGATGATGTTAGTTGAAAGCACTGCATAAGTTTACTGTTACAAGGTGTAAATGTGTTGATATAGGTAAAGCACTTCCAATAATGTACAAAGTAAGTGTTAATTGTATTTTTCCTTATGATAGGCACAACATTATTGATAATAGCACACTGTGAAGTCATTCTATCATAAAGCCAATACTTTCTCTTCCCTCCTTCCCTCCCTCCCTCCCTCCCTTCCTTCCTTCCTTCCTTCCTTCCTTCCTTCCTTCCTTCCTTCCTTCCTTCCTTCCTTCCTTTCTTCCTTTATGTATTTATGTATCCACTCAAGGACCTATATTTATATTGACTAAATTTGTAGGGTCTGGAATCATATACATATTTGGGTTTAAAGGCTTGGTTATGCCATTTTACAGCTGTGTTACCTTGAGTAAAATCGAGATTCTCAACTTCTCTGAGCCTCAGTCCCTTCATCTCTAAGGTGGATATAACAATGGTACCTACAGTAGAGGGTTGATTTGAAGATTGAGATAATTTGTATAAAACCCTTAGACTAGTTACTTAGAGTAATAAATGCTCAATAAAAACTTTTTTTTAATTTATTGTATTATTAAATTTGTATTAACAGCTAATAAGTACTGTATTATATGTTGAGGGTTAAACATTTATTTACATAGTCCTAGCTCTTTAACACCTCTTATCTAGAGGAAGAGGCCTGGGGAAGAAGCACAGATAAGTTGTACAGAACAACATAGCAGAGGAAAATATGGTGTGTTGCCAGGGAATTATCCAGTAGTAACTAATCCAACTCATAAATTCAAGGTTGGCTTACTGGAGGAAGTGATGTTTAAACTCAACCCTAAGGGATCAGTAGAAGTTTGCAAGGAAAGTTGGGAGTTGTGAGAGCTTTCTCAACAATGTTTAGGCAAAGGAAGCAACATGAATAAATGTCCTGAGGCAGGATATGGCATGATCCAGGCAGAAATTGTAAGCCGTTCTAAGAGATCAGTAGAGAATTATTTGTCTATCAGGTGCATGTTAAACTGGTGAAATGAATTAAAAATTTGGAAATTGTGACACTGACCCTTTTCTTCCACAATTATTCTATTTGGTAGAATAGAGTTTCAGAAGGAATTCATGCTTATTGCACCTGTCTTAGCTAGTGTCCAAATAATGATGTCAGCTAGGGGGAAAGAAAAACAAATTTACCCCCCTCTACCCAAAACAGCTCCTCTTTCTGTGTCCCATGCCCCTACCCTCATTTTTGCTAATAGCATCAGTATCACCCAGCAGTGAAACATCTCTCTGAGTCTTCTACCCCTCCTCCTGCTACAAGGACACACACACACATACACATAAACACACACACACACACACACAAGCATATACATCTTCATTTAACTAAACATAGAATTGTGTCATTTCTACCCCCAGGATGTCTCCTACCTTTTTCCTGTCCTTTCTAAACCCACTGCCATGATCCATGTTCATGCCATCACTCAGCTAGATTGTTGCAGTAGCCTCACAACTCATCTTCCAAACTCTTCTGTTCCTAGGACAGGTCAGGGGTTTGAAGACCATGGCTATCAGATTAGTCTTTAAAACAAGTGTCAGCAAACTTTCTCTGTAAAGGGGTCAGATAGTGAATATCTTATGTTTTGTGGGCCACAGGGTCTGTGTTACAAGGACTCAACTTTGCCATTGTAGCGCAAAAGCAGCCATAGACAATACAAAAAACAATTAGTGTGGCTGTGTAATAAGCAGATGCCAGAGTTGACCCTGTTCTAAAGCAAGACTCTTAGCATCACCCCACAACTGCTTCCCATAACTTCCAGAGTAATGTCTGTAGCCTAAAATTAAACACATATAATATATCTTTTCATCTACTGTTTCAATCACTTTCCTCTGGATCCCCCCACTATTTCCTTTCCCTGTAGGTCTTTAGCTTCCTGTCCCACTGAACATTCTCTATCTTCTGAACAGGCTCAATTTTCTATCTAACTTGGGTGCCCTTTTCTCCAAAATTATCTTGTTAAAATTTCCCTTATCGCTCAAGACCACCTCTGACACTGGTTTCAGTTCCCAGGGGTCTTTTTCACAGTAGGAGTTCATCCCATCCCAAAGGGTCAAGAAGAAACTGTTGAGTGTTAATGCTCCTACTGGTGGTTTCTGTGAGGAAGAAACTTCTGTCATCTTGTGTTAGACACTAAGACCCTTGCTCTTGCCTGAAAAATCTTTGACAAAAGTCCCATTGAGAACCAGGATCTGTGACCCCTAATCTTGAAACTGGGCAGGCTCTGTGATAACCGTGACCATAGAGTATGGCAAATGTGAGTGTCATATGCTTGACGTATGTCATATGTGTGTCAGTGTCAATGCCTAAGTTTAAAAAAACTGACATCTTTTACTTTATGCCTTTTAGAATACTCTCTTTGGGAGCCCTAAGCAACAATATAAAGAGTCTGACTACTCTGAGACCATTTACTGTCATACTGGAAATGCCAGATATTAGTGCTTAGATCAATAGTATTAGCTGAACCCGGCCATGCCTCTCAAGGCACCACATAGGTAAGTAAAGCCATTTTGGAACCCCACACTAGCCCAGCCAGCAGCCAAATACATCTATATGACCTCCATCACCTCCACATGGGGCAGAAGAATTGTCCAACCAAGCCCTGCCCAAATTCCTCACCCACAAAATCAGGAGATAAAACAAAATGATTGTTTTTTTAAGCCATTAAGTTTGGGGCTGGTTTGTAACAGAGCGATACATGAGAATATAGGCTTCTAGATTAATCACCCTGTTCTCCTCAATTTTTGTGAAGGGGAATGTCCTCAACTCTTTTCCAAGCCAAGAGACTTCACATTCCCATTTACTTTGTGGTTGCTCTTCCTCCTGCTTGGAATGCTTTTTGACTGTGACTTCCTTGTATTCTTTACTTTTTGCCTATTAAAAATCCAGTTTTACAGACCCATTTATAATACCACTTCCCTATGAAGACTTTTCTGATTTCTCCAGGCAGTTATTCAGCAAGGCCTTGAAGTTCTCCCAGTACATGGTTTAAAAGCTCATCACTGTAGTGATTTCTTTTGTGAGTTTTCTTTTAATGTGGCTGCCTTCCCCAGTGGGCTGTGACCTCCTCAGAGGCATAAACCATGCCTTACTCTTCTACACAGCTCTGTTTGTTGTATGGTTGCTGACAATTATTAGCCACTTAATAAACATCTATTGAATAAATAAATGCAAGAGCTGGGATGTGCACACTAGTAGTTGCCATGTTGGATTAAAGATGATGAAGGCAATCTGAGAGGAGTAGCCAAGATGGTGGAGTAGGAAGACCTGAACTCACTTCCTCTCACAGGCCCACCCAAATTACAACAATTTACAGAGCAACTATTGATGAGAAAAACTAGAAGATTAGCAGAAGAGACCTACAACTAATGATATAAAGAAGGAACCACCACGAGACCAGTAGGACAGTAGGAGGGGCAGGGATATGGTATAGTTAAGACTCATACCCTATAGTAGGTGACCCACAAACAGGAGGATAGTTACAAATGCAGAGGTTTTCCCCAAGGAGTGGTCTCAACTCCACATCAGGCTCCCCAGCCAGGGCTCTGGCACCCTGATGATGAGCCCCCAGAATGTTCAATTTTGAGGTTCATCAGGGCTTAATTTCAGGAGACCCAGAGGGCTGTGGGAAATACAGACTCCACTCTCATTGGGCACACACAAAATCTAACATGCTCCAGGACACAGGGAAGGAGCAGTAATTTGAAAGGAGCCTCGATTAGACCCACCTATTGATCTTGGAGGGCCTCTGGGAGACGCAGGAGGGCAACTGGAGCTCCCCCTGGGGACATAGACACTGGGGGAAGCCACTTTGGGGAGCTCGTTCTACCATGTGGACACTGGTGCTGGCCTCCTTCCAGATTACTAGCACCGGCCCAGCGCAGCAGCCTTTTAACACTGGTACTATGTCTTAGGCCAAGGAACTACCTAGGTGGAGATATGGCCCCACCAACCAGTGGGCTGATACCTGCTCCAGGACCCCTAAGACCCTGCAGCCAACAGCCTCATGACTAGCCCCACCTATGAGTGGCCAACTTACTAGACACCCATAGTAGTCAGCCCACCACAACACAAAAATTCACACAGCTCACAAAGGGGACACCCCTAGAGCATATAGCTCTGGGGATCAGAGAGGAGTGAGCAGCTGGGAAACATAGGATGTCTCCTACAAAAGGTCACTTCTCCAAGGTCAGGAAACATAAACAACTTACCAGATATATAGAAATAAAAACAGCAAATTAGGCAAAATGAGGCAACAGAGTGTGAAATAAAATTCATATTTAATGGCAAGATTAAAATTTAAACAAAAAATTTTCTCTGCCATTTGGCCTCCTCTTTCCCCCCACTGTGCATTGTGTATCTGCATTATGCATTGACCAAACCTCCCCCATCAGCAGAAATACCTGCTCAACCATAAAGAGCAACATTCTCCTCGTATCAACAACTCCTTAAAGATAACATTCCTTCTTGATCTTGTAAAGGGTCACATGGAGCTTACATCTGGATTGTGTAAACTGTCAATAATACATCATTTGATGTATAGCCCTCTGTCTCAAAAAACCTGTATGACTGTGACTTGATTTCTAACGTGTGAGACAGTTCTCAGAGCTTTCTGACATGGTCTACCCAGGTTATAATCCTCAAATTTGGCTTGAATAAAAGTTTCCATTTCTTTCTCAGATCAGCTGATTAATTTTTGTTGGCAAGAGGACTATATTCAAAATGAAGAGACAAGATAACACCCCAGAGGAAGAACTAGCATAGCGTTGTAGGTCAATTATACTTCAAAACAAACAAACAAACAAAATCAAAGAAAAAGAGATCGGATTTGTGGTTACCAGAGACAGGGGGAGGGGTGGAGTAGGAATTGGATGAAGGTGGTCCAAAAGTGCAAACTTCCAGTTGTAAGGTAAATAAATACTAGGGATGCAATGTACAACATGATAACTATCATTATCCCTGTTGTATGTTATATATGAAAATTGTTAAGAAAGTAAATCCTAAGAGTACTCATCACAAGAAAAAAAACTTTTCTCTTTCTTTAATTTTTTATCTATTTGAGATGAAGGATGTTCATTAAACTTAATATGATAATCATTTCATGACCTGTGTAAGTCAAATCATTATGCTGTACACCTTAAACTCATACAGTGCTGTAGGTCAATTATATCTCTACAAAACTGGAAGAAAAAAAATATGTTGAAGGGAATCTACTCATTTACTGACAAATTAATTCAAACTTTCTCATTACTCATTCCAAAGGAAAGGATAAATGAGTTTAGTTTATTTCTAACATATAACATGTCAGGAATGAAGACTGAGACTAGGCTGTGAGGTGATCAGAAGTAAATCCTAAATCTCAGTGGGTTAAATGGCAAAGATTTATCCCTCTCTTTATGTCACAGTCCAATGCAGATTAGGCAACTCTCCTGAGCAGGTCTCCTCCAACTGAAACTGTGCACCTCATATTGGAACTTGAACCCACGCGGCCGGGACTCGAACCCGGCCAAAACCCACAGTCTTCCAACTGAGATCATACACCTGGTTTCAGGACTTAATGAAGCTCGGGTTCTTGATGTCTCATCGCAGAAAGAATTCAGTGAATTCACAAAGATCTTGTGTGAAATTTCAGTTGAGTTTCTAGTCTGTACTCTCACACTCTATTTAATAAATACTTGAGATAATTCAGTGCATTACAACAATGTATATTTATGAGTTCCTTTTTCCACAGAATATTCCCAGTGATTTGCAATGATTCAGACTGTGGGATCTGGTATCAAATTGCCTGGGTTCAAATTCCAGCTTCGTCACTTCCTATTGAACATAGGGTCGGTAGCATAACCTCCGCACTCTGTTTTCTCAGCTGTAAATCAAGAATAATAACAATAGTAACTCCTACTAGGGTTTGGGGGAAGATTCAATGAGATAATCTATGTAAAATGACTGTGAACTCTCAAGAATATAATAATAGCTCACTAAATAGTGCTTAATTACTTGTCGCAGTGCTATTTCTCTGATTTGGGAAAGGGACACCCATGGGTTCTACATCCTTTGTTAGGATGACAGGAGTTTTTTTTTTTTCTTTTTTCCTTCTCTTTCTCAGATAACAGATGAAGAAGTGACAGTGACAACTCTTTGTTGTTATCTTCTGATAATGCAAGTGTTGCGTCAACACAACAAGTTTCTTTTAAGTCATTGGTGAGCTGGAGAAAAGAAGACAGAAAGGAACCTGCAAGTACCATCAACCATCTGAAGGCCAGTCAAGTGGAAGTGGATTAGATGTGTGCTCTGTCACTTTGGAGGACAGAATAGATCTTTGGATGGGAGTTATATGGAGTCTAAGTTTTATTGAATTAAAGAAAAACAATTTACTGAATGTAAGGAAAAATATTCATGGTGTCAAACAATAGATGGGCTGCTCTTGTATTTTAAGTTGATTTCCAAGAAGCAGCCTCTGATATGATGATGAGCACAAAAGCAAATCAGAGACATGGGAAGGAAGTAAGATGAGGAAGGAGAGGAGGCCAAGGAAGTATATGATATCAAGTATAAGATATACCCACACTTGGAGGGTAGCTTTGGCTCAATCCCACAGGGGAGCCTTGGACACAGTGAAGGGCACATTCCAGAGTTCCTGAATCAGGGGCAAGGGAGCTGGAGTAGTTATACTCCTGCACTCATCATTAGTTAAGCCCTAGGATGACATACATTCCCAGGTACTTCTGGGTCTTTTTGCCTTATGCCTATAGGCAGTGAAGGCTCTGGTAGCCTGAAGGCAGCCCTCCAATTGCTGCTGTTGGTAGCAGAAGCACATGAAAGCTGGTGGACACAAAAATAGTTAAAGGGATCTGATGGAATATAGATGGAACACTGACATCATCTGCTAAGCTTTGTCTGTAGTAAAATCCCATTTCTGAGGAGATCCAGGCAGAGGCTGACAACTAAAGATATGGTCTCTCGACACCTATTTTAACTCAGAGTCTTTAACAAAGACTTTCTTTAGAATGAAACATTATCATTGCTTGGTTTCATTTGGCGCTTTTAAAAACCAAGTGCCTGGAGAAAGCCTTCCCCTAAATACATAACCTGGTCTCCAGTTGACCTGCTCTTTGGCTACTCAGTGGACTGTAGCTTCAGACAGACTTGGTTTCTCTTTCCTGCTCTACTCTCTTTGGGCTGAATCAGACAAATCACCTAACATCCTTGTTCTTCAATTACTTCAGCTATAAAATGGAGCAAATAATAATTACCTCTTAGGTCTAATAACAATATCTCTATATCTGGCTCACACTAGGTATATATATATGTGTGTGTGTGTGTGTGTGTGTGTGTGTATACTACATGCATTCCTTCATTCTCAATTTGAGGCAGTAGAAATTAAAGCAGAAAGATTAAGTCGCATCTCAAGTCTCTTGGAGAGAGTGGGGATTATTCCTATTCTACTGACTCTTTCTCCAGCACAATTTCTAATTTATCATTTCACATGGAAATAAGGATATGGATAAGGCCAGATAGAGTGTAGAAAAACAATAGATCAAAACCCAGTGTCACTGCTGGTGTTGTGGCGGTTTTTATCATCCATATCTTCTATTTACTAGCTATTGGACCTTAAGAAATTACTTATGTTTTCTGTGCCTCAGTTGTCTCTACTCCAAAACATGAACATTGGGCTACATGGACATAAAGTTCCCTTTGGTTCTAACCACCTACGATTCTAGGAGGCAAAGAGGGGACAAAGGCATGTAGGTGCTAGAAGTCTAAGTGTAGTGATATGGATGGAGTTGTATAATATTTCCTCAAGAGGTCAAAAGCCTCTGTTGCCCATAGGGGGAAAATAATAAAACATAGCCTGCCTACCGATGGAACTTGCATTTTCTGATTGCTGGTTGGATTTAGACTTATTTACTTGTTTCTCTTCAAGGGTATTTCCAATCCTGAGGTTAACGATTAACAAAACCATAATTCAAACAACTTACCTGAGAGGCACTGAGTATATGTATCTAAGAGAGGAAAATCGGCTGCAAATGAAACAGAATATTTGTGCAGTGAGCTCCTCTTCCCACAGATGCTGGGAGGTTACAATGCCACAACTGAATAGCTGTTTGAAATAGTTCACTAAATTACTCTGTTGGGTACCCCTTATTAAACAATCTGCTTCAGAAAGTTCTTTTGTTTTCTTCTTCTTTCTTTTCTTTTTTCCAGGGCTGGCAAAGTCTTACAATTTCATTATGCTGGGGGGCTTGGTGCTGTCTCTTTTGAGAGATATGTCTGCTTGGCAAGTGGCCCGAATTACCTTCGTTGGTGGGCCTTGATAAGTGTCTCTGAACGAAGGGAAAACAATTTGTACAACTCTTCCAGTCAATTGGAGGCTGAACTGTGGGACTGAACAAAGCTCCAAAGTGCCAATTTGCCCTTATCAGGTGCAGCAGAGAAAATGTGATGGCCGTTACTGGGAGAATAGGCAAGTACTCCCAACAAAATGAGAAAACAGTTATTGGACCAGTTTTATGAATCCAGAGCTAGTTCTGCAGCAATTTTCATACAATTATGATATGTTAGTATTGCCTCACCATATGGCTAGTCATTGATCATTTTGCCATGATATTAATTTAATATGTAGTGTGGATGTTTGTTTGTTTTGTTAATAAAATTGTCATTTTGGTGTTCTGATTCTATCATAGAATATGTGAGCATTGATAGGCTTTTAAATAAAATTTGTTGATATTTGTAGAATAAAAATCTCTTTCATAAACCTCACACTATTTGAACTTTCATAAGAAAGTTATTGAGTCCCATATACAGAAAGACTGACTGAGGCTGAGAAGTTCCTAATTTGTCCCAAGGTCAAGCCAGTGGTAACTGAAAGGTCAGGGTTCAGTCCATTTTTTTTTGTTGTTGTTGTTCAGTGAAATATTCTTTCTGGGCTGGGATACTAGCTTTCTTTAAATAGAATTCCTTTATAGGGATCCTGTTGTGACATATTCAAGACCTCTCCCAACCTACTGGAGAAACATATGTGGAATCAACTGAGTGACTCTCCCTCTGCCCATGTGTTGAGATCTAGGGGACATATTACGTACTCTGGAAACCAGAGCCCAGCTCAGGCAGACATGAGAAAGCCACCAATGAGACATCAAGGTTCATATAAAAGGCTGAAAAGGACCTCTGCAATGCTCTAGTTTTGAAATTCTGTTTCCCAGAACTTCTAAGATTCTGTGTGGGCATCTCAGAGTCCACTGCAGAGGTCAAGAAGAGGGTTTGAAGCTTTCTACCCTCTGCCTCAGCCAAAGCTGTTTAAATATAGGACTTTCATGAACACTTTCCTTTGGTAAGAAGGTTCACTATGGGACAAAATGTTTGAAATAACTGGTTTAATCCAATACACTCTCTTTCTGAAGGTGGAAGAAGCCAGCCCTAGAGAGGCCATGGGTCCAGGAGGAATCTGCATCTTTCAGGAAACCAAGCTACATCCCATCATCTCCCAGCTCCTACTTCTGTGGACCATTGCTGGCAGGGTCAATCAATAAAAAGACCCCATACCTCAATACTGTTAATGCTTAGACTCACATTTGCCCTATACTGAAGACCACATTTGGAAGCTGGGTATGTAGGGTTGTTGTGAAATATATAATTCATGAGGAGATAAGAATGTTCGAGTGGTAGGGAGGAATGTCTAAGTACCTATTAAATCTCTAAGGTCTTTCTCTTCAATAATATTTTATTATTAATTCACTTTAAATTATTACTCTATGATTAATTTCCATTCCTCCTCTCCATTCCCACTGTGTTGCATCATCTCTTAACCAGTGTCTCTGCCTCCTCTTTTGCCTATATCAAATGCATCTTATGCACAATCACCAAAACATATCTTTGCAACATACAAATCTGACTGTGCTACTTTCCTGATTGGAATCTGCTTCTTTAACAAGATGACATCCTGACATCTTAGCTGTACTGCAGAATGATTTTTTCTCTCTCCCTTATACCCACTGATTACTTCTCTGGCTTCGTCTCCCACTGCTGGTCCCCTTGTTCAACAAGTGCCAAACATAACATTTTACATTTTCCTCCACGCACTCATCACTGCTTCACACATGGACTCCTAGGCACATTCAGTCCCTCCTGTCTGGAAAACGCTTATGGCACTTGTGTACCTGGAAAACTCAAGCTTCAAGATGTACCCTAGGGCTTCCCTGGTGACTCAGTGGTTGAGAGCCCGCCTGCCGATGCAGGGGACGCGGGCTCGTGCCCCGGTCTGGGAGGATCCCACATGCCGCGGAGCGGCTGGGCCCGTGAGCCATGGCCACTGAGCCTGCGCATCCGGAGCCTGTGCTCCGCAATGGGAGAGGCCAAGATTTACCCTAAGAATTGCTTGCATTAGGAATCTTTTTTTTTTTTCCTATACCCATCATGTGTTAAATAAATGTTCTATAACATACCTTTATCTAGCAATTGCCTGATTCCAGTGAAATCTGCACATGATGTGAATATATCTGTCATTAGTAAAGCTTTCTGGGGCAGAACCTGCATTATACTTTCTTAATCCCCCCATAGTACCCAACACAAAGAATGCTCGATAAATACCTCTTGAATTTAAATGTCTCTATTTCTGATTCCATGTATTAGTTAAGGCTCTTTTGTTAAAGGAAATAAAACCACCTTCTACAAATTCAAACCAAAAAGGGGATTCAGTAGGAGTATGCAGGGATAATTAATAATATCCTAGGATGTGAAGTTCAGCACAACTTGATGGGGGTTGGAATGCTAGAGGCATAAAGTCCATTCCTCCATCTCTCTGGGACCTCAAGCTCAGTCATCCCTGCTTCTTTCTGAGGATCTGATGAATTTTCTTCTCATTTTGTCTCTGAGGATTGCTTTTCTCTGCTTCCGAATACATATGGAGGGAAATGATCACCAGAGCCCTAGCCCAATGTACTATCTGAGCTGGACCTAAAACTTCTGAGTCCTGATTTGAAAGAGGAAGGATAGGACTCTTTCTACTTTTCTAAGCAAACATTGTCAGAGGGGAAGGCATGGCTATGAAGATTAACATAGAGCCTATAATTACCCATTTGGTTGAGTCTGTTTGAAGAAAAGAGGATTGCACAAGCATCTCAGAAGTATCCACCTGGAACATGCTATTTGTATCATGATTAGGCAGTCTAGAGTGAGACTAGTATTTCTCATAGTGTTTTCCACTGAAAGTTAGTTCCATTGGGTGATGAAAGTTGATATAAGAAAAACAAAAACCTCTAGTCCCATAAGCTTGAGAAAATGCTCAGTTAAACACAGTTATCCAGGTTTCTTTTCTTCAAGACTCCTTAATGGCTTTTATATGCAAATGTGATTTCTGGACCAGAAAAGAAGGATATCATTTGTTGCATTCCCTAAACTTATTTGTCCACAGAAACACTTTTTCCCCCAAGAAACATCTTTTAGCATTAAAGTTCCATAGAGTATACTTAGAGAACACTGGGGTAGTCCAGTGTTAATTATCTCACCCTCCTGGTGGAAATACATACTAACCAATATGTTCTACTCCACCAATTATAGTAGTGGCATTTCCTAGACTGTATTTAGGAGCCTTTGAGAGGCGATAAATTCCTCTTTCTCTCTCCCCTCCTCTCAGCAGGAGTGAGTTGTGATTTCCCTAGTGACCATCCCTCAGGTGGAATCTTCTCTTTCTGTCCAATTTTAGGCCTAATTAAATGTCTGCTATGATTTTAACAGATTCCACTTAGGATGTGAGTACTGGTTCTTCTTGAGAAGTTGTTTCAGCAAGTAGAGATGAGCTGGGAAAACAAAAGCAGCAGTTATTTATAGGGCACAGCAGAGTGCATTGACATTATGTTTCCAGGTTAATGATTGGTTCAGGTCCATTCATCTCATGTTTATTGAGTGCTTGCTTGATTTTAGGCTCCAGGTTGGGCATTGCTGATACCAAGGTAAATAAGACTAGAGCCTAACCTGTAGCAGCTCAGATTTTAGTAGAAGAGACAGACATGTCACCAGATAACTTCTGAATGTGATAAACACTTTGGTAGAAGAAAGTAAATGATAAAGAGCTAGCACAGAGACTAGGACCATTTAATCTGGAGGAAGCTGCAAGAAAACACTCTCCGGAGGAAATGACACCCATTCCCTATTTTGATGAAAGGGTAACTGTTTTCTTTTCTTTCTCTTTGTCTGTGTTGAGTCTTTGTTGCTGCACGCAGACTTTCTCTAGTTGGGGTGAGCAGGGGCTACTCTTCGTTGTGGTGCACGGGCTTCTCATTGCGGCGGCTTCTCTTGTTGCATAGCACTGGCTCTAGGTGTGCAGGCTTCAGTAGCTATGGCTTGCGGGCTCTAGAGCTCAGGTTCAGTAGTTGTGGTGCACAGGCTTAGTTGCTCTGCAGCATGTGGGATCTTCTGGACCAGGGATTGAACCCGTGACCCCTGCATTGGCAGGCAGATTCTTAACCATTGCGCCACCAGGGAAGTCCTGAAAGGGTAAGTGTTTCAATGAAGATAAGAAAGGAGGACTTCCCTGGTGGCGCAGTGGTTAAGAGTCCGCCTGCCAATGCAGGGGACACGGGTTCGTGCCCCGGCCCGGGAGGATCCTGCATGCCGTGGAGTGGCTGGGCCAGTGAGCCATGGCCGCTGGGCTTGCGTGTCCAGATCCTGTGCTCCGCAACAGGAAAAGCCAGGACAGTGAGAGGCCCGCGTACTGCAAAAAAATAAAAAAAATAAAAAAAAAAGGAAACCTTTTTATGCATGACTGAGAAGAGAAAAGGGTCAAGGACAGAACCCTGGGTTATACTCACAATTAAGTGGCTGACAGAGGAAGTGAATCCAGGCCAAGGAACTGAGAAAAGATGTCCAGAAAGTTGGGAGAATTAGGGAGAAGGGTAGAAGAGAAAGAAGAAAATTTCACGGAAAAAAGAAAACAAAGAAACAAAACCAGAGCATCAAACGCTGCTGCAGAAAATCCAACAAGATTCCAAAATCCGTGGTTTTAAGGTTAGTATTCTCAACCTTGAGCTTGAATATATTGGAGCCCCCAAAGACAGCAATTTGGACTCCCATCAACTTTTTCCACTCACCCAGTGAAAACCTTAAATGGACCCATGATAAGATAGTATAGACTGTTATTACTGAATCAATGTAAACTTCAGTTAACAAAGATACAAAACTTGAGAATAAAGGGAAGGGAGGGATGGAAATCAAAGGGGTCTTTGGTGGGTTATGGGTTTGTAAACATTTATATTTGATCAAAAATATGCATAAGAATAAGGAATCAGGAGACCTGATATTGATACTGGATTCTACCATTAACCAATCATGTGAGCTGGATCTGATAATGACTGACATCTAGTGAAGAGACCAGGCTGCCATGTTGTGAGCTGCCCTGTGGAGAAGCCCATGTGATGAGGAACTGAAATCTCAGCCAATCAGCAATGAAAATCTGAGACCAGCAAACAGCTGTGTGAGAGACAGTCTGAGTGGAACCTGCCTGTGGAGCCTCAAGGGGACAGTGGTCCCTCCCAGTGATCACCTTGATTCCAGCCCTGGGAGAGACTCTGAATAGAGGTATCAGTTAAGCCACACCTAGACTCCTGATCCACAGAAACAGCGAGATAACAAATGTTCATTATTTTAAGCTGCTACATTTTGGCATAAGTTGTTACACAGCAATAGATAACTAATACATGTGTTACCCTTACAATGGTCTACTTAACACACATGTTTTCAAATCAACTTACTTTTTTTACATGCCTATATTTATTTAGATGGAAAACTTTATATTACATATGTAAGAGAATGGTATCAATTTCCACAAATGGAGGTTGAAAGCATCCCATTTTTATATACCTTGAAGAATAACTAGCTAATCGGAAGAACAAGGGTTTGTGAGAGAGACCCTGGTTTGAATTCTATGTTCACTTCTTGTTAGCTGTGTGATACTAGGAATGTTTTTTTTTTTTGCTCCAAGACTTAGTTTCTTTGTCTGTACAAGAGGAAATTTATCTCTATATTTTAAGAGATTTTTGAGGATTAAAAATGCAGTATTGTGAAAGTACCCAATGATGATAATGATGATGATGACAATGATGATAATTGCCATCTTTTTAATCCTTACCTCTGTACCAAGCACTATGTTAGATGATTTATATCCCCCCCAACTTTATTATATCATTATAAACATTTTGCCATCCAAGAAACTCTTCTGGAGAGGTTGGATAACTTGAGGTCACCCAACTAGTGTAAGGGTGGGGTAAGAATTCAAACACAAATCATTTTCATTACGAAGCTCCTATTCTTCACCATAATAGATTACAGACTACACACAGTTAAAAATACTTGCCAGTGTTGGTTGCCTCCTCTTGCTTATGAATGATACTTTTCAGTTTTCTGCCTCCTACTTTAAAGTAACATTGAATGCTTGTTTTTCTAAGCCAGATTTAACTTCATCTCTTGGATCATCCTCGGTTTTCTAATGGAGCAGTGGTCAGGACCCCATTTTTCTAGGTTCACAGCAGCTCGTCAACCATCACCCAGGGTCAATTGGCGCTGCCTGTAGTAATGACAAAATCCATGCCTTCAATTTCTTAATTAACTAAATACAATGAAGTCTGTAAATTGATCAAAACAGGATCTCATATAGAATTAATTAGGAAATTGCGGGGGAAGACTTGGTAATTAATTTAGACTTTATAAATCTTACTGGGAATTTTATGGAAGCCCCAAATAAAACACAGTTTTTTTAAAAAAATTAATTTAGAATGTGATATTCACTTCAGCATTTTTTCTTTATTTGGGAGCATGAAACATCTCAGCTTCCAGATGCTGTGTTAAGAGGGTGACATTCTGGGGTTACGCTGTGCCTTGAAAAATGCCCAGTGGCAGTGCCGTAAGCGGGCAGATGGGAGCCTTTTTATAAATTCCATGATTGCCCTTTCCCAGCAGATGCCTCTAAACATTGCTCTTGACACAATCATTTTAAACAAGAAACACCATTTTTTTCTCATCTTATCGAAAGTGTAAATAAAAGCATTCTTAGAAAATTTTACAATGTTTCTCACCTGTTACAAAACAATCTGCAAAACCAGAATACTTAATATTATGGTTTCAAGAAAAGTCCCCCAGCTTTTCGACCTCCAGCCAATGTGTATGAAAATTCTGGGGCCACCACTCTATTGAAACCCAGGCTTCATTGGTTTCCTCCATCCACAAAGGATCATACCCATTTGATTCATGGCACTGCGCCTGGTACTTGTAGAAGAGCAATGCATGGGGCACCTGTCTTTGCCTTCAAGGAGCACACAGGTGAGTGGAGGATATGGGCGGGAAAATGGGCAAGTTCACAAAAGTGAGTTTGATGGTGGGACCAGCAACCTTGTGTGGAGCAGTAGCGGGGATGGGGAGCTGAGACTCTACATTGAGGTGCTAGCACTTGAGCTGAGCTTTGAAGGAGGAAAGACTGTCACCAGGCAAGCTCGAGGGAGTGGCATGAACCTGGAGGACTCAGGGACAAGGTCACATCTACCACATTAAAAGGACTTGGGTCTATGATGGCTGGAGCACTTTATTTTTCTGGGTCCTGACACATTGGAGGTGATGATTGTTCCATAATAGCACTTCTGTTGCATTGACTCAGCCTGAATCTTTCTGATAATGAATTAAAAATGCAATTATAAAAAAAAAAGGAATGCAATTAGCTATTTTACATTGTGTTCATATATGCAAATTAGAGAAGAGACTTGATATAATTATGTAGAAAATGGAGGTTAATAAATATTCGTTTGGGCTGTAATTATCTGTACATTCGTAGAGAAGGATAGTTTAGAGTCTGATTTAATGGAGTAAGAGAAAGGAAGAACTGTATGTCAGCTGCTGAGCTATTTTTAATTGACTCCTCTGACCATGATGAGAAGGTCACATTATCCCCAGTTTACAGATAGGAAATCAAGACCCAGAAAGGGAAGGCAGGTGTTGAAATTTGCACAGCCATGCCTGACCAGCCTGGATCACGCCTGGCTTGGTCTGACTCTTAAGCTTATGTTCCTTTCATTTTCCCTCACTTTGTTTTATTATTATTTGAATATTTCATGATTTTATGGTGTAGTGATAGCTGGATTCAAATGCTAACACCTGAAAATGTATTAATCATTTTTTGTTTCTTTCAGGTAATTTAGCTAACAGTGTACTTTGACAATATAACCGTCAATTAATGACATCATAGTATGTGCAACTTATAATATTTGATTTCCACAATCTTAGTTATTTTAGGAAAAAAAACCCCAATAAATTCAAAGCATAAAACTAAGCCAGCTTACATTTACCCTTCAAAATTGGAAACTTTCAAAATGTACAATAAGGAAAATTGAGTAAATTATGTTATACTATTGGGTCGGCCAAAAGGTTCGTTCTGATGATGGAGAGGCCTGATATAGATAACTGGGGAACTGGTTAACAAGCTATAAAATCTGCTCTGCAGTTGGAGAAAGCATTAAACAAGCTGCTGCCAGAACTGAAGACCTTGGCTTCTAAGAATAAAGAAACCAATCTCTCACACTTCATGAAAAAGTTCCTGGATTAACAGACCAGGAATATAAGCTATCTGGAATACCAGCTTAACTATCGTAAGGACTTAGAAAAGGCAGACCAGAGTGAAGGACAGCCCGAAAAGGCTGCTGAAGCATCTGAAACATCAAGTAAAGAGACAACATCTGAAGGCAACACAGCAAGTCTTCCCACCCAGGAGGTCCCAAAGCCAGCTACTTAAGAATCTTGTTCTTCTCCATTTGACAGAAGTGTGCTTTCCTTTTCACCTCACAAATGAATCTGTTTTGCATTATAAAAGATATTTTATGGAAAAATCTGAACAAATCTTTTGGCCAACCCAATACTTGCAAGGAGTATTAAGTAGCAAATGAAAATACTGTGCTCAAAGACTATAAAATATACACAGAAAAAAAAGAATTTGCTCTGTATGCATTAAAAAAAATTTTATAATAGGCAAATATTTTAATAGAAAGTTATACTTTATTATTACTTTTAACTGAGCAGACAGGATATAAAGACTCCATGTTGATTTTACATTCCTTTGAAATAAGGTCCTGTTGCTTTAAGAGCAAAGTACAATAAATATCTCTAAATAATAATATCAATGCATGATTAATTAGCCCTCTGATTTATACAAGCAAGGTGAATAAATTCCACGATATTTGTAGTAAGAGCAACAAAGCAGACGTCAGAATGAGTCCCAAAGCCAGCAATTACTCCTCTTATTTTACACCTCGTATTTTCAGCAAGGGTTTCTGCATTTATTTTTGTCACTTTTCTTTGCCCTTTTGGGTTCATCCTTTTTTTGCACGGACTTGTGCTATGCCCCATCTGCTGTGATTCACCCTGTTCTAATTATACAGCACACATCCTGTCTCTATGAACCAGAATTTTATGAGGTTTTTAAAAAATAATTAATCAGGGCCTCCCAGGTGAAAGATAGGAATGCAATATTTTTAAAAGAGATGTTATTGCTGGAAGTAACTTGCACAAGCCTGAGCACATTAGGTACTTGTGATTATTTGGGACAGAGGGAGAACATATATTGTAAGTAACTCAGTTTCCTGGAAGGCTGCCTGGTCCAAGGCAGAATAGTGGCCTGAGAGAAAGGACCCCTGACAGCTTGCCACAGTTCTGCCTGTTACTAGCTATGACACTTTGGCCACTTAACCCCCTACCTCTCAATTTTCTCCTCTTTTGAGATGAGAGATAATCTCTGATCTTCCTTCCAGGTCTGATCTTTCTTCCAGACCTGACCCCGCCTTCTTAATTGAATCACTTTTACCCATTCATTTGTTCAACAGATATTACTGGAGCACCTATTTATATGAGACCCCAGGTTCAGAGACTTGGAATCCATTTGTAGTTCTTTTGGTAAACAGCTAAGTCAGGCCTGAAAATTCATTTCTATATGTTTCTACTTCATTTACTTAGAAAACATTTCTATCACATCTACTAGGTGTCAGGCACTGTTCTAAGCACTTTATAAACAACTTATCCTCTCCGTTTTACAGATTAGGAGGGTTCAGTAACCCAATGCTATTGGCTGAATTGTGTCCCCCCCAAATTCATGTGCTGAAACCCTAACCCACAGAATGTGACTGTAATAAGAGATAGGACCTTCAAAGTGCAGATTAGGTTAAATGAAGCTGTTAAGGTGGACCCTAGTCCAATATGACTGGTATCCTTATAAGAAAAGGATATTTGGACATACAAAAAGATGCCAGGGATATGTGCAAATGGGGCCAAGACCATGTGAGGGCACAGAGAAGAAGTGGCCTTGTGCAAGCCAGGGAGAAAGGCCCCAGAGGAAACCAAAACTTTCCACACCTTGATCTTGGACTTCTAACCTCTAAAAGTGTGAGAAAATAAATTTCTGTTGTTTAAGCTGTCTAGTCTGTGGTATTTTGTTATAGCTGCCCTAGAAGTCTAGCCTACCCACCCAAAGTCATGTAATTAGTAAGCATTGGATCTTGTATTCATTTAACCATAGTTTTATGCTATTTCTCAAAGATATAAATATACCTTCCCCTATTACCCAAGTCTGGGATAGTAGAAAGAGCCTACTTTTCAGAATGGAGTACATCCAGGAAAAATTAATCCCTGCCTGGGCAGTCCTTAGCTGTGTGACCTTAGGCAAGAAACAGAAACACTCTGACCTTCAGCTTTCTCATCTGTAAAACTGAAATAATAGTACCTACCTCGTTGAATTGTTAGGTGGGTTGGAAGACATTGCATCTGTGTAAAGTACCTACTAGGGTATGTGAACATACAGAAGATTCAAAGGCAACTCTCTTTCCCTTCCATGAGATGATGGATATGGAATAGAGATGTAAAATTTGCAAGTGAAAGTCTACAAAAGGTATTGATAATAATACCCCCTTTATACTGCATGCTTTTTGCCTGCCAGGCCCTTTGCATATGCCATCTTCAATCCTGTGAGGATGCCCAGGATGGTTTGTTGTAACTCTCCCCATTTTAGAATTCAAAACATGGAAGCCCAGAGAGTTTCAATAACTCACTAACATCATAGAAAGTCACTGACAGAGGGAAGTTTTTCCCCATGGTGATTCTTATGCCAAACCCTGAATTCTTGCTGGAATTATATTTCCTTAGACTCCTTCCTAACTGTTTCCCAGTCAACTCCTTAGCCCCCAAGGCCAGGAGCTATATTTAATTTGTGTGTGTGACTCCTATTCCAAACCAGCATTACGAATGGCATAGGCACAAAGAAAATTAGTATTTAAATGGCAGTGTAAATAAACACATTAAAGATTCTGGGTGTACACATCCCTGATTCTGCTTGCTTTCTCAGGTGGGTGAAGGGCTGACCATGGACCTCTGCTGGACCATCTGGAGTGGATGTGGCCTCCACATCAGGAATAACAGGACCAACCAATTACAATCTGGAAGGCACCTCACCCAGACAACAGGGGGCCCTTCTGCAGCTTCAAACAAAGCTGAAAGTCCACCATTTTAATGCTTCCCCAGAGCTTTTCTGCCTGTTAGATCCTCCAGGGAACAATAAAATAGGAAACCTCCTGCCTCTCCTGGCCCCAACTTCCCAACCATTGCTTTTTAATATTCGGGCCCTCTGGCCTCCAACCAGATCAATACAGCATGATCTCTCACAGAGAATCACTTCAAAATGACTTGCCTTTGGTAAAGCAAGCTGCTCATCAGACCGTCTGCAGATCAATGACGGCTCTCTCAGGAGAGAGACACGTGTTGTTTCCTTATTACAATTTAAGGATTATGTTTAACCTTACAACAAGGGTGCCCTTGAATGCTTAAGTAGGTGGATTTTGATCCAGGTCTTGGAAAGTAAGAACTTTGCAAGGGGTGGCAGTTAAGCCTGGGAATGGCAGAAAGAGGGACCACTATGTCCAAAAAACACGCAGGTGAGAGCCTAAATAATAAAGGAAAATTGATCATTTACTGAGTGTCTACTTTATGCCAGGGACTGTGTAGGGAGATTTACATCCTCATAAAAGCACTAGAAGTTAACTATTTTTATCTCTATTTTTTAGAAGGAAAAGCTAAGGCTCTAGGAGTTCACGTAACTTTCCAGAAGTGGCATAGGTGTTTGTTGATGGAGAGTTTGAATGTTGAGTTGACTGATGCAAAGCTCACTCTTTCTAGAAGAACAAACATAATATTAGAGGCTGGCCTGCTAAGTCTCCAGGCTCCGTTCTTAGATATTTGTTTATGGGAGTTTTATTTGTTTGTTAATGTTTATTTATATTTCAAGTGATGGTTTTAGAACTTGATGAGTGAGACGGTCAGGAGTTACAGGCAGGGATTTAGAGAGATTTTATTTCATGAGAAGTTGTGGTCCCTCTCTTCTTTGTTTGTGGTTCTTGGAGAAGCAGACTGCTTTGATGAGGCTAAGAGGGAAGAATTTCAGATATTTAGATGGCATCTTCAGAAGAAATGCTACATTAAATATCCGCCCCTGAGTGTTGAATAGATCTCCATCCAGCAGGCATTTATTTTTTCATTTATTCATCCTTTCCTCACCATCTATGTATGTAACACTTCCTGGGCAGCAAGCATAGGGCTAGTCCTTGGGGCACTAAGTGGCCAAGTGACCCTCCTGCTCTGTCCCTGGAGAACTCACTCTCACATCCAGGGCAGGCAAAGGAATTGACAAAAATGAGAATATCAGAGAAGGCTAGAGAAGGGAGTAAGTGGTGATGTCCCAGGTGGATCTGCAGGGGAGAAGGAGCCCCAGGATGTAATGTTCCTGAAGATTCTTGGAGGGAGAGATGGACTGCTGGCCATCTGGATTCAGAGCTGGGCAGCAGCTCCAGAGGACCTGGGAATAAATCCGAGGACAGCAAAGTGGTTCCAGCCTGGGTACTTGAAAGACAAAAATCCCCCAGACTGTGACTTCCTGTCTCAGAGACCACCTTGCACTTTCTTACTTTGAAGATATAGGCTTCTCATGAACAGTGAATTTCACACTTTCCAGAGTGATAATCAATCTGCTAGTGTTGGTTCAGGTTAGAATGTAAGGGTTCGAATAGATTCTATTTGATGTAGCTCCTCAAAATTAGTGTCAACTCATTTAAAAGCAATTTTTATGGAGTACCTCCTTGGGCGGGCAGGTATCTATAGAGATCCTTGCACATAGGAGGGCTTTGTAAGTGTATTTTATGTGTTATGTATGTGGATTTCATCTCTTCCCCCAAGTTATTGCCTTAATCTCTACAGTTCCCTGTGCATCTGATCGCCTTTCCCTCCCTCAATCTTTGTTTCTCTCTCTTTCTTTCTCTTTGACACACACACACATACAGAGTTCCATCTGATTTTGCCACCTTTGTTCCTTCCTCCCTTTGTCCTGTTTCCTCACTTTCTTTTTCCTCATTATTCGTTAAGTGCAGAGTGATACTGTCCTGGAACCAGTTTACTGTGACTATAAAGACCCCTGTGCTAGGCAGTCATCACTATCTGTCTCAAATCAGGGCACAGGGGAGACAATCCTTGGCACGTGCACAGGGCTTTGCAATTTAAAGGAATTCTGCCATTTGCATCAATTTTCTCCATTAATTTTTGCCATAGCCTGGAAGGGAGGGATTCAATAACGCTCTCATATGAGGACCCTCCACACAAGGATATAATGAGTGAAGTAGACACGCAGAAGAACCATCTGGAAACCTGTTGAAAATCCAGTTTGGGGGCTCTGCTACAGGAATTCTGATTCAAGGAGAAGCCAAAAATCTCCATTTAACTAACTCCTCAAGTGACTCTGATGAGGGGGCCCTACACTTAGAAAGGTGGTCTAGAAAAATAGACCTTGATAAAATGGGGTTTTAGATTCATCAGGGTTATGATGAGGGTGAGACTTTGCATTTCTAACAAGTTCCCAGGTGATGCCTGGGGTGCTCTGGTCCAGGGACCACACTGGATGTAGCAGGGGTTTAGTAGGGGTCTTTATTATTCTCCTACATTTTGCAGGCCTGGAAACCATGAAGGTAACTCCATTTCCTCAAATCTGTAGAACTAGTAAGGAACAGAGCTGGATTCACTGCCGTGGGCATATTGTTTTACTTCTACACATGGAGATTCCCTGTGAGAGAACCAGGAAATGCAAAGTATCAAGACTTTAGATATTTAGATCATGTGAAAGACACAAGATGGAGATAGGAAGTCAAGTTTTGCAGTCTTTTGACAGTCTTGTTCATTCTATTCTTCTGATTGGACCAGCCAGCCCACCTGGGCTCACACCACTGCCTTGTTTTCCCCAAGGCTGGTCACCATCTTTCTCTCTGGGGAGCCAGGTCCATAGAAAGCTTATGGCCTATGGAATCCTGCAGGCCTGAATTAATATGTTTGTTCTGCCAACTCAAATCATATTGGTAGGATATTAATATTACTTACTAATGCGGAAGTTGTAGTTTATTTCCCCCAACTTCAGTTTCCTTTCCCACAAAGCAAAGGTCATCTTCTGCCTCCCAGAAGAGCTATAGCAGGGAGTGTCAGGGAACTCTTAGATCTTAACTTCTGTAGAGGTGAGAGCAGGGGGTGATGCCCAAAATGGTTACAGATCATCCTCTGACCCAAGTCTTCTGCTCTTCATTGCTTCTTGTCCTGTGCCTGTAACTGGTGAGTTCTTGAAGTGCAGTGACTGTGAGGGTTAATAATTGTAAAAGCATTTAGAAAGGCAGCTGGTACATAGGAAGTGCTTGATAAAGGTAGCACCACTGCCATCATTGTTATTAACATGACTCATCTGTGTTTCATACATGGTACCTGGCCCACAGCTGAAGAGAAGCCTGCTGCTGGGGGTTATATAGTAACCATAGAATGAGATCAAGAAACATTCAATGACTACTTAGCCATAAAAAAGAATGAAACAATGCCATTTGCAGCAACATGGATGGACCTAGAGATTATCATACTAAGGGAAGTAAGTCAAAAACAGAAGGACAAATACCATATAATATCATGTATATGTGGAATCTAAAATATGACACAAATGAACTTATCTACAAAGCACAAACAGACTCACAAACATAGAGAGCAGACTTGTTGTTGCCAAAGGGGAGGGGGGATGATGGAGGGATGGATTGGGAATCTGGTATTAGCAGATGTAAGCTATTGTATATAGAATGGATACACAATGTCCTACTGTATAGCACAGGGAACTATACTGAATACCCTGTGATAAACCATAATGGAAAAGAATATGAAAAAGAATGTATATATATGTATAACTGAATCACTTTGCTGTACAGTAAATTAGCACAATGTAAATCAACTATACTTCAATAAAATAAATTTAAAAAAAGAAAAAGAAATATTCAATGACTTTAGGACATATTTCCATCTAATTTCTGGGTACTGGATGAATCCTGCTTGGGGACGGGCATTACTATATAGACATCTGGCTGTTAGAATTTGAGTGGCCTCTTTCCAGACATGTTCAAATTTTCCTCGAGGCCAGGCCTCCCTGCCTGGAGCTTGGTCCCAAAACTGGAGCTTCCCTGTTCCAAGTGGGTAGTTTCCTTTCTTTGGCCTCTTTCCAGGCAATCCTCTGGCCCAGACAGGGATGTTGCCCTGTCCCCCATTCCTACCTGTAACACAGCTACAAGTCGTCTCTTTAGAATCAGTATAGAGAGGAGGCTAAGTAGGTGATTACTATGAATTCTCCTGTGGTCTAACATAGGCCCATTGTGTAGTGGCATGCCTGTCCTCCAAGATGCTCTCAGTGTTCTCAACTGGAAATATATGGATGATCACACCAATCTAGTAAGGTAATAATGGTGATCAAGCTGTAATTAAAATACTAGCTATGGTTACTGGATGCACAGGCACTGTGCTAAACAGTATTGGGATTCTCTCCTTGAATCCTAGGAGATCAGTGTTATCAATCAACCCATTTACAGATGGGAAAAGGCTTTAGAGGTTAAGTACCTTTCCCAGATCACAGAAGTGCTACATGTGTCTTGACAATATTTCTCAGGCAATCATTCTCATTGCACTTAGAGCAAAAACAAAATCCCAGCTCCTCAGTGCAGCTGGGTGCATACGAGGTCCTGACGCAGCCAACGTACCTCTGTCTGACCTTGGCTCTGATCTTGGTTCTTGATATTTCTCTCAGGTGCTTGAGCTGTGGTGCTCCCATGGCCTAAAACACTGGTTGGCTGTTCCTCTCTCTCCACTCTCACCTCTGCTCTGGTTACTCATCTTTTAGAGACTGGAGGAGCCTAGCTGTACTATTTTGGGGGGAAGCCTTCATAGGGTGCCCATGCATGGAATTCTACCTTGGCGGAGAGAGTGCTCTTTTTAAAAAAATGTTTTTAACATCTTTATTGGAGTATAATTGCTTTACGATGGTGTGTTAGTTTCTGCTGTATAACACAGTGAATCAGCCACAAGCATACATATATCCCCATATATCCTCCCTGTTGCATCGCCCTCCCACCCTCCCTATCCCACCCTCCCTCTCCCACCCCTCTAGGTGTTCACAAACCACCGAGCTGATCTCCGCATGCAATGCAGCTGCTTCCCACTAGCTATCTATTTTACATTTGGTAGTGTATATATGTCAATGACACTCTCTCACTTCGTCCCAGCTTACCCTTCCCCCTCCGCGTGTCCTCAAGTCCATAGACAGAGTACTTTGAGGATGGATTCTTGCCCATTTCCTTGTCAGCCTCCTGCTAGCTCGTGAGCTTCATGAAGGCAGGGTTCGCATCTGTTTTGTTTGTTATTTTACTCCTAGTATCCAATAGACATTTCCTAAATACTGGAGTGAATGAATCCACTATTGCTTTCCCTCCTGACCCCATCCCTAGATCCTGAGGTTAGACCTCACTTGAGTCATGGGCCATGATAATACCATTTATATATGTTTTTATGAGTTACTTTTCTGGAAGCCAGGAACCCTACTCATCTTCTTCATTCCCTCCTATGATATCACAAAACTGGTGCTCAATGAATAAATGCTTATAATTGAATCAGACACTATTAGACTTGAAGGAATTATTCACAATCACTGAGTATAAATACCTCTATTCACAGATGGGAGAATTGAGATGTTTGTTGAATTGATTAATTTGTTTATAAAACTTGGGTTAAAACACTCACACACACACACACAGAAAGAATATCAAAGGCTTTGGTGTCATACATTACACATTTCTGGGCTTGGATTCTGATTCTGTCACATCTAGTTTCATTGCTTTGCATAACTTTTCTTAACTTCATTGAATCTCAATGTTTCATCTCAAAAAAGTGGGCTCATAATATGTAACTCAGCAGGATGTTGTGGGAATTACATATTGAAAGCATCACTTGAGAGACAGCTTCTGAAAACCCTTGAAGCTTGCAGTACAGTGCAGGTTCCATCCAGTTGTCAGTCTAGCTACGTTCAGATCCCTGCTCTGCCACTCACTAACTGAGTGATCATGGACAAGTTACTTAACCTCTCTGTGCCTCAACTTTCTCATCTGTAAAATGGGGATTATAATAATCATATCTACTTCATATGATTGTAATGAAAATGAAAGATCTAAATATTATAATCTCCTTTCTCTCTCTCTCTCTGCACAAATAAATAGGACTTGCCACGTCATAACATTCAGCAGATGCTGACTTCCACTAGGAAAAGGAAGGAATTTCTGGACTATTTTAGATACAAATCTAGCTATTTGGGCTCTTTGATCACTGAGCATGGGACTTACCATAATATGACATGGCCACCTCAGAGACTGGTCTATCCCAGGAGAAATTATATCATTTTTCTACCTGACACTCTGCTTATGGGTCTAGGAGACAAGATATGACAGATGTGCTCTCTCTGAGACACTGACCCCAAAAAGTCACAGTGCATGGTCAGCAGCAGGGAGATAGTGCAGTTTTTTTTGTGACTGTTATTTCCATGTCTGTTTCTAACTCAGAGTGAGGGGCGATGTATGCAGAGGAACCCTTGCGGATCTTGGGGGATTGGCCATGTAGAGGTGGTGATGTGGGCCAGGGAGGAATAACGCCTTCAAGCTGCTTCCTTCAAGTTGCTCAGTCAGATGCCTACATCAGGACCAGATGTGCAGAGACACTATGGGGTCCTAAGTGCTGATCGACTTTCCCAGGCATTCTTTGTCTTCTTGGGAACCTTCTTTATGTAGCCACATAGTCACACTTTGATTAATTCAATAGACATTTGTTGGTAACTGCGACATGCCCAAGCACTGGGCTGCTATAGCAGTAAACAGGCAGGAGCCATCACCCTCAGGGAACTTAGAACAATGGGAGAGACAGTTACAGAGCAGTGTAGGAAGGCATTGTAACTGCAGAGGGAGGGCCGGGGGAGCACGGGTGAAGTGCGTAGAATCAGCCTGGGAAAGGCTTCCTGGAGAAGGTGGAATGGATGGGATAAGGTACAACTAGCCACTCAAGACACCAGATGTCACAGTATCATAGGTGGTTATGTGGCTTGGGCATTACCTCCCCACAAAATGGATGGAGACAATGAAGGAAGCCAAGTAGGGGAACACCGCTACAGTGTCGAAAGCTCTTATCTAAAAACTGCAGTTCGAACTGCATCCAAGTAACCTCCAATGTCAGTGACACCTTGAAATGTGTTGATATAAAGTTGGTTCTTACATAGTGAGTGGTTACAAAGCAGAAGAAAGACACTTATGAGAGTGAAAGGGGGAAGGATAATTATGAGGTGACAACGGGCAACAAACTAAGGCCTGTCTTGGCAAAGGAAGACATGTGTCATCTGTTTAAGGGTTAACAGTGGGAGGTAGGGAATCAGGCAAACTTGAGTCAAAAAACACTTTTCCACCAACTCTATGTGTGGCCTTATGGGGTTGTACTCTGTAAACCTCAGGGGAATGTGATGCTTAAAATCATGTGCATGATTGTCCTCAGATGTCCTGGGTTTCTGGTTGACAGATTTAGTGAAGAAAAATACAAGGTACTCAGAAATACATAAAGGACTCTTCAAACTCGACAATAAGAAAAGAAACACCCGATTAAAAATTGAGAGAAAGACCTGAACAAGCACCTTGCCAAAGAAGACATACAAATGGCAAATAAGCATATGAAAAGATGTTCCATATCATTGATCACCAGGAAAATGCAAATTTAAGCAACAGTGGGATACCAGTGTTAGAACGGCCAAAATCCGGAGCACTGACAACATCAAAGGCTGGTGAGGATGTGTAACAACAGTGTCTTTCATTCATTGCTGATGGGAATGCAATCTGGTACAGTTACTTTGGAAGACAGTTTGGCAGTTTCTTACAAAACTGAACATGCTCTTACCATATGATCCAGCAGTTACACTTTTTAGTATTTACCAAAAGTATTTAAAAACATCTACCCACAAAAAATCCTGCACACGGATGTTTATAGCAGTTTTACTCATCACTGCCAAAATTTAGAAGTAATCAAGATGTTCTTCAGCAGGTGAATGGATAAATAACTTTGGTCCATTCAGACAATGGACTATTATTTTGTGCTGAAAAGAGCTATGAAGTCTTGACAGACATGGAGGAACCTTATCTGCATATTACTAAGTGATATAAGCTAATCTGAAAAACCTATATACAGTATAATTCCACCTATATGACTTTCTGGAAAAGGCAAAACTCTGAGGATAGTAAAAAGATAAGTGGTTGCCAGGGTTTGAGTGGGGAAAGAGGAATATACAGAGCACAGAGGATTTTTAGGGCAGTGAAACTACTATGGATGATTCCATAATGATGGATACATGCCATTATACGTTTGTCCAAACCCATAGAATGTACCACAAAGAATGAACTGTAAGGTAAACTATGGACTTTTGAGGATTCTGATGTGTCGTTGTAGGTTCATTAATTGTAACAAATGTACCACCATGGTGTGGGATGTTGATACTGGGGGAGGCTGTATATGTGTGGTGGCAGGGGTGCATGGGAATCTCTGTATCTTCCCTCAACTTTGCTGTGAACCTAAAACTGCTCTAAAAAAATAAAGTCTGAATATTAAAAAAAAGAAAAGAAAAAAAGCAAAGTGCTCAGTAAATTTGAATTTCAGATAAACAACAAAAAATTGTTTTAGTATAAGTATACTACAAATAATCATTGTTTATTTGAAATTCATATTTTAACTGAACATTCTATATTTTATTAGTGATCTTACTTGGGTTCAAATCCTAGTTTCTCTATTTCTTCATTATATTACCCTGAACAGGTACATCAGTTTCTTCATCTGTGATCTTGAAGTTGTCATGAACTCATAGATATAAAACTTTCAGTAAAATCCCTGACACAAACAAGAAAAGTCAGGCACTACTATTCTTATTATTCATTGAACATATATTTTCAAGGGCCTACTAAGTGCCTTATCTCTCAAATGGAGGTGTATTGTGTCCTTGAGGATTTATTATAGGGATTAAATGAGGCATTATATTCAATGTGCCTGGTGCAAGGACTACTTGGTAGATGCTGGCTGGTAGCTGTATCAGTATGTGGGTCCAACTGACCACTTTCTATCTCTAAGGAGCCCAACTTTGTTTTCTCTATTCACATTCACCCCAGGACTAGTGTGAGACAAGCAAGACATTCACCTTGAGAACAAAATTTAAGCAGTGCCAAAAGGCTCAGTAATAAGATAAATAATAGATTAGCTTTATAGATTATTTTAATATATTTAAAGAAATGTTAAAATTCAAAATTAATGCAAAAAAAAAGTCTATTCCGAACAAAATATAATTTTTAAAAAATACAGACAGGATCAGACTCTATACTTGCAAGACCTAGACTCATTTGATTAACCTTATTCCTGTCCTACTAATCACTTTAAAGAAATGATTGAATATTTTCTTCCTGAAAAATGATCTAGAAAAGAAAGACAGGCATCTTCTATTGCTGGTGGTAGAAATAAAGTGAAAAAGAAGAAGTTTGAAAGACTGGTGGCTCTTTGTTAGAATATAACACGCCACAAAATCTCTTCTTCTTTTTGGATAAAATTTTAGAGACACATAAGTTTGACAATCATTTTTTTTTAACATCTTTATTGGAGTATAATTGCTTTACAATAGTGTGTTAGTTTCTGCTTTATAACAAAGTGAATCAGTTATACAAATAAATATGTCCCCATATCTCTTCCCTCTTGCGTCTCCCTCCCTCCCACACTCCCTATCTCACCCCTCTATGTGGTCACAAAGCACCGAGGTGATCTCCCTGTGCTATGCGGCTACTTCCCACTAGCTATCTATTTTACCTTTGGTAGTGTATATGTCCATGCCACTCTCGCGCTTTATCACAGCTTACCCTTTCCCCTCCCCGTATACTCAAGTCCATTCTCTAGTAGGTCTGTGTCTTTTTTCCTGTCTTGACCCTAGGTTCTTCATGATCATTTTTTTTTAATTATTTTTTTAAATTCCATATATATGTGTTAGCATACGGTATTTGTTTTTCCCTTTCTGACTTCACTCTGTATGACAGACTCTAGGTCCATCCACCACACTACAAATAACTCAATTTTGTTTCCTTTTATGGCTGAGTAATATTCCATTGTATATATGTGTCACATCTTCTTTATCCATTCATCTGTTGATGGACACTTAGGTTGCTTCCATGTCCTGGCTATTGTAAATAGAGCTGCAATGAACATTTTGGTAAATCACTCTTTTTTAATTATGTTTTTTTCAGGGTATATACCCAGTAGTGGGATTGCTGCATCGTATGGTAGTTCTATTTTTAGTTTTTAGGAACCTCCATACTATTCTCCATAGTGGCTGTATCAATTTATATGCCTACCAACAGTGCGAGAGGGTTCTCTTTTCTCCACACCCTCTCCAGCATTTACTGTTTGTAGATTTTTTGATGATGGCCATTCTGACTGGTGTGAGATGATACCTCATTGTAGTTTTGATTTGCATTTCTCTAATGATTAATGATGCTGAGCATTCTTTCATGTGTTTGTTGGCAATCTGTATATCTTCTTTGGAGAAATGTCTATTTAGGTCTTCTGCCCATTTTTTTGGATTGGGTTGTTTGTTTTTCTGATATTGAGCTGCATGTGGTGCTTGTATATTTTGGAGATTAATCCTTTGTCAGTTGCTTTATTTGCAAATATTTTCTCCCATTCTGAGGGTTGTCTTTTTGTCTTGTTTATGGTTTCCTTTGCTGTGCAGAAGCTTTTAAGTTTCATTAGGTCCCATTTGTTTATTTTTTGTTTTTATTTCCATTTCTCTAGGAGGTGGGTCAAAAAGGATCTTGCTGTGATTTATGTCATAGAGTATTCTGCCTATGTTTTCCTCTAAGAGTTGGATAGTGTCTGGCCTTACATTTAGGTCTTTAAAGCATTTTGAGTTTATTTTTGTGTATGGTGGTTGGGAGGGTTCTAATTTCATTCTTTTACACGTAGCTGTCTAGTATTCCAAGCACCACTTATTGAAGAGGCTCTCTTTTCTCCACTGTATATTCTTTTTTATTTTTTTTGCAGTATGTGAGCCTCTCACTGTTGTGGCCTCTCCCATTGAGGAGCACAGGCTCCGGATGCGCAGGCTCAGCGGCCATAGCTCACAGGCCTAGCCGCTCTGTGGTATGTGGGATCTTCCTGGACTGGGGCACGAAACCGTGTCCCCCGCATCGGCAGGCGGACTCTCAACCACTACACTACCAGGGAAGCCCTCCATTGTATATTCTTGCCTCCTTTATCAAAGATAAGGTGACCATATGTGCATGGGTTTACCTCTGGGCTTTCTACCCTGTTCCATTGATCTATATTTCTGTTTTTGTGCCAGTTCCATACTGCCTTGATTAGTATAGCTTTATAGTATAGTGTGAAGTCATGGAGCCTGATTCCTCCAGCTCCATTTTTCTTTCTCAAGATTGCTTCGGCTATTCAGAGTCTTTTGTGTTTCCATACAAATTGTGAAATTTTTGGTTCTAGCTCTGTGAAAAATGCCAGTGGTAGTTTGATAGGGATTGCAATGAATCTGTAGATTGCTTGGGGTAGTACAGTCATCTTCACAATGTTGATTCTTCCAACCAAAGAACATGGTATGTCTCTCCATCTATTTGTATCATCTTAAATTTTTTTCATCAGTGTCTTATAATTTTCTGGATAGAGGTCTTTTGTCTCCTTAGGTAGGTTTTTTCCTAGATATTTTATTTTGTTGCAATGGTAAATGGGAGTGTTTTCTTAATTTCACTTTCAGATTTTATATCATTAGTGTATAGGAAGGCAAGAGATTTGTGTGCATTAATTTTGTATCTTGCTACTTTACCACATTCATTGATTAGCTCTAGTAGTTTTCTGGTAACATCTTTAGGATTCTCTATGTATAGTATCATGTCACCTGCAAACAGTGACAGCTTTCCTTCTTCTTTTCCAATTTGGATTCCTTTTATTTGTTTTTCTTCTCTGATTGCTGTGGCTAAAACTTCCAAAACTATGTTGAATAATAGTGGTGAGAGTGGGCAACCTTTTTTTGTTCCTAATCTTAGAGGAAATTGTTTCAGTTTTTCACTATTGAGGATGATGTTGGCTGTGAGTTTGTCATATATGGCCTTTATTATGTTGAGGAAAGTTCCCTCTAAGCCTACTTTCTGGAGGGTTATTTTCATAAATGGGTGTTGAATTTTGTCGAAAGCTTTCTCTGCATCTATTGTGATGATCATATGGTTTTTCTCCTTCAATTTGTTAATATGGTGTAACACATTGATTGATTTGTGTATACTGAAGAATCCTTGCATTCCTGGGGTAAACCCCACTTGATTATAGTGTATGATCATATTAATGTGCTGTTGGATTCTGTTTGCTAGTATTTTGTTGAGGATTTTTGCATCTTGTTCATCAGTGATATTGGCCTGCAGTTTTCTTTCTTTGTGACATCCTTGTCTGGTTTTGGTATCAGGGTGATGGTGGCCTCATACAATGAGTTTGGGAGTGTTCCTCCCTCTGCTATATTTTGGAAGAGTTTGAGAAAAATAGGTGTTAGCTCTTCTCTAAATGTTTGATAGAATTCACCTGTGAAGCCATCTGGTCCTGGGCTTTTGTTTGTTGGAAAATTTTTAATCACAGTTTCAATTTCAGTGCTTGTGATTGGTCTGTTCATATTTTCTATTTCTTCCTGTTTCAGTCTTGGAAGGTTGTGCATTTCTAAGAAGTTGTCCGTTTCTTCCAGGTTGTCCATTTTATTGGCATAGAGTTGCTTTTAGTAATCTCTCATGGTCCTTTGTATTTCTCCAGTGTCAGTTGTTACCTCTCCTTTTTCATTTCTAATTCTATTGATTTGAGTCTTCTCCCTTTTTTTCTTGATGAGTCTGGCTAATGGTTTGTCAATTTTGTTTATCTTCTCATAGAACCAGCTTTTAGATTTATTGATCTTTGCTATCATTTCTTTCATTTCTTTCTGATCTGATCTTTATGATATCTTTCCTTCTCCTAACTTTGGGTTTATTTTTGTTCTTCATTCTTTAATTGCTTTAGGTGTAAGGTTAGGTTGTTTATTTGAGTTGTTTCTTGTTTATTAAGGTAAGACTGTATTGCTATAAACTTCCCTCTTAGAACTGCTTTTGCTGCATCCTGTAGGTTTTGGGTCATCATGTTTTCATTGTCATTTGTTTCTAGGTATTTTTTGATTTCCTTTTTGATTTCTCAGTGATCTCTTGGTTATTAAGCATTGTATTGTTTAGCTCCATGTGTTTGTATTTTTTATAGATTTTTTTCCTGTAATTGATATCTGTTCTATAGCGTTGTGGTCAGAAAAGATACTTGATACGACTTCAATTTTCTTAAATTTACCAAGGCTTGATTTGTGACTCAAGATATGATCTATCCTGGAGAATGTCCCATGAGCACTTGAGAAGAATGTGCATTCTGTTGTTTTTGGATGGAATGCTCTATAAATATCAATTAAGTCCATCTTGTTTAATGTATCATTTAAAGCTTGTGTTTCCTTATTTATTTTCATTTTAGATGATCTGTCCTTTGGTGAAAGTGGGTTGTTAAAGTCCCCTACTATGATTGTGTTACTGTGGATTTCCCCTTTTATGGCTGTTAGTATTTGCCTTATGTACTGAGGTGCTCCTATGTTGGGTGCATAAATATTTACAATTGTTATATCTTCTTCTTGGATTGATCACTTGATCATTTTGTAGTGTCCTTCTCTGTCTCTTGTAATAGTCTTTAAAACAAAGTCTATTTTGTGTGATATGAGAATTGCTACTCCAGCTTTCTTTTGATTTCCATTTGCATGGAATATCTTTTTCCATCCCCTCACTTTCAGTCTGTATGTGACCCTCGGTCTGAAGTGTGTGTCTTGTAGACCGCATATATATGGGTCTTGTTTTTGTATCCATGCAGCCAGTCTACGTCTTTTGGTTGGAGCATTTAATCCATTTACATTTAAGTTAATTATCAGTATGTATGTTCCTATTACCATTTTCTTAATTGTTTTGGGTTCATTATCATAGGTCTTTTCCTTCTCTTGTGTTTCCTGCCTAGAAAAGTTCCTTTAGCATTTGTTGTAAAGCTGGTTTGGTGGTGCTGAATTCTCTTAATTTTTGCTTGTCTGTAAAGCTTTTAATTTCTCTTTCAAATCTGAATGAGACCCTTGCTGTGTAGAATAATCTTGGTTGTAGATTTTTCTCCTTCATCACTTTAAATATGTCCTCCCCCCCCTCTACTGGCTTGCAGAGTTTCTGCTGAAAGATCAGCTGTTAACCTTATGGGGATTCCCTTGTGTGTTATTTGCTGTTTTTCCCTTGCTGCTTTTAATATGTTTTCTTTGTATTTAATTTTTGATAGTTTGATTAATATGTGTCTTGGCATGCTTCTCATTGGATTTTTCCTGTATGGGACTCTCTGTGCTTCCTGGACTTGATTAACTATTTCCTTTCCCATATTAGGGACATTTTCAACTATAATCTCTTCAAATACTTTCTTGGTCCCTTTCTTTTTCTCTTCTTCTTCTGGGACCCCTATAATTAGAATGTTGGTGTGTTTAATGTTGTCCCAGAGGTCTCTGAGACTGTCCTCAGTTCTTTTCATTCTTTTTTCTTTATTGTGCTCTGCAGTAGTTATTTCCAGTATTTTATCTTCCAGGTCACTTATCCGTTCTTCTGCCTCAATTATTCTGCTATTGATCCCTTCTAGAGAATTTTTAATGTCATTTATTGTGTTGTTCATCACTGTTTGTTTGCTCTTTAGTTCTTCTAGGTCCATGTTAAATGTTTCTTGTATTTTCTCCATTCTATTTCCAAGATTTTGGATCATCTTTACTATCATTATTCTGAATTCTTTTTCAGGTAGACTGCCTATTTCCCCTTCATTTGTTAGGTCTGGTGGGTTTTTGTCTTGCTCCTTCATCTTCTGTGTGTTTCTCTGTCTTCTCACTTTGCTTAACTTACTGTGTTTGGGGTCTCCTTTTTGCAGGCTGCAGGTTCGTAGTTCCTATTGTTTTTGGTGTCTCTCCCCAGTGGCTAATGTTGGTTCAGTGGGTTGTGTAGGCTTCCTGGTGGAGGGAACTAGTGCCTGTGTTCTGGTGGATGAGGCTGGATCTTGTCTTTCTGGGGGGCAGGTCCATGTCTGGTGGTGTGTTTTGGAGTGTCTGTGGTCTTATTTGATTGTAGGCAGCTCCTCTGCTAATGGATGGGGTTGTGTTCCTGTCTTGCTAGTTGTTTGGCATAGGGTGCCCAGCACTGTAGCTTGCTGGTCATTGAGTGGACCTGGGTCTTGGTGTTGAGATGGAGATCTCTGGGAGATTTTTGCCATTTGGTATTACATGGACCTGGGAGGTCTCTTGTGGACCAGTGTCCTGAACTTGGCTCTCCCACCTCAGAGGCACAGCCCTGATGCCTGGCTGGAGCACCAAAAGCCTCTCATCCACACGGCTCAGAATAAAAGGGAGAAAAGAAAGAAAGAAAGAAAGAAAGAAAGAAAGAAAGAAAGAAAGAAAGAAAGAAAGAAAGAAAGAAAGAAAGAAAGAAAGAAAGAAAGAAAGAAAGAGGATAAAATAAAATACCATAAAATAACGTTATTAAAATAAAAGTAAAAAATAATTTTTTTAAGAAAAGTAATAAAAGAAAAAAGAAAGCATGAAAGAAGAGAGCAATCAAACCAAGAAACAAATCCACCAATGATAACAAGTGCTAAAAAGTATACTAAAAAAACAAAACAACAACAAATAAAAGTACAGACAGAACCCTAGGACAAATGATAAAAGCAAAGCTATATAGACAAAATCACTCACAGAAGCATTCACATACACACTCACAAAAAGGGAAAAAGGGGGAAAATATATATATATATATATATATATATATATATATATATATATATATATATCATGGCTACCAAAGTCCACCTCCTGAATTTGGGATGATTCATTGTCTATTCAGGTATTCCAGAAATGCAGGGTCCATCAAGTTGATTGTGGAGATTTAATCCGCTGCTCCTGAGGCTGCTGGGAGAGATTTCCCTTTCTCTTCTTTGTTTGCACAACTCCTACGTTTCAGCTTTGGTTTTGGCCCTGCCTCTACGTGTAGGTCGCCTGAGGGCGTCTGTTCTTCTCTCAGACAGGACGGGGTTAAAGAAGCAGCTGATTCGGGGGCTTTGGCTCACTCAGGCCGCGGGGAGGGAGGGATACGGAATGCGGGGTGAGCCTGCGGCGGCAGAGGCTGGCATGACATTGCGCTAGCCTGAGGCACGCCGGGTGTTCTCCCGGGGAAGTTGTCCCTGGATCACGGGACCCTGGCAGTGGGGGGCTGCACAGGCTTGCGGGAGGGGAGTTATGGATAGTGACCTGTGCTTACACAAAGACTTCTTGGTGGCGGCAGCAGCAGCCTTAGCATCCCATGCCCATCTCCGGGGTCCATGCTGATAGCCGTGGCTTGAGACAGTCTCTGGAGCTCCTTTAATCGGTGCCCTAAATCCCCTCTCCTCGTGCACCCCAAAACAGAGGCAAGAAAAAGTCTCTTGTCTCTTCAGCAGCTCCAGACCTTTTCCCGGACTCCCTCCCGACTAGTCGTGGCGCACTAGCCCCCTTCAGGCTGTGTTCACGCAGTCAACCCCAGTCCTCTCCCTGCGCTCCAACCGAAGCCCGAGCCTCAGCTCCTAGCCCCCGCCCACCCCGGCGGGTGAGCAGAAAAGCCTCTCGGGCGGGAACCTCTCCGCTTTGCCCTCTGCACCCCTGTTGCTGCGCTCTCCTCTGTGGTTCTGAAGCTTCCCCCCTCCGTGCACCCGCAGTCTCCACCTGCGAAGGTCCTTCCTAGTGTGTGGAAAGCTTTCCTCCTTCACGGCTCCCTCCCACTGGTGCAGATCCCGTCCCTATTCTTTCGTCTCTGTTTTTTCTTTTTTCTTTTGTCCTACGCAGATACGTGGGGAGTTTCTTGCCTTTTGGGAAGTCTGAGGTCTTCTGCAAGCGTTCAGTAGGTGTTCTGTAGGAGTTGTTCCACATGTAGATGTATTTTTGATGCATTTGTGGGGAGGAAGGTGATCTCCATGTCTTACTCTTCCGCCATCCTGAAGCTCTTCCAAGTTTGACAATCTTTCAATAGTTTATGAGAGAAATGGTATTTGCCAAAGTGATATTATCAAACTTGGGATATTTCTGAAAGTCTTAGAGTTTGTCAACAGTTTCAAACGTTAGCAGTACCTCTCTTTTTGTACTTCTCCCTGTGTATTTAATTTGGGGGAGAAGACAGGGGGAAGAATAGTTCCCCCCCCATGACTATGAGCTTCTAAGTGTCACCCAGTGACTGACACTTAACATGGTATCGAGAAACAGTCAAGGAATGTGAGGTGACTCATACAGTTTCATAGAAAGTGAATGGCCCAGAGTTAATGGTGGATTGTAAACTTGAAACATGTAGTCTTATATACTTCCATACCTTTTGGTTCTTTTTTAAAAAATTTTTGATGGCCTAATAAAACTTGAAACATGTAGTTGTTTATGTTACTATTTGTATTTTTTAAAAATGTTTCATGAGGGCCTAATAGGAGTGAGTCACAGTTCTATACACTCATAGGCCTTGTATAATATAACTTAGTCAAGTTCTCCTAATCCTATTTAATTGATACTATTAATTCCAATTTGCAGAGGAGGACACAGGTTCAAGGAGATCAGCTAATTACCCAAGATGACAAAGTTGGAGTGTGGCAGAATTAGGCACCAAATGCCATCTGGCCAGACACCATACTTTAGCATGACATATTCCATCACCCCAAGACCAGAGATAAATGAGATTGTCTTAAAATAAATCAATACTGTGTGGGATATTTATCCATATGTGGCTCATCCTTCATGGCCCAGTTCATACCCACTATTCTAGACAACACCCAGTCTTTGTGAGGTTTTATAGATAACCATCTGCTTAGAATGACATTTGTTTTCTCTATAATCACATTTCACTGACAGTCTGTAAATATGGACTTAATTAGAGCTATTGCCTATATTATAACTTTCTTTTTTCTTAGTTAAGATCTTTAATTTCTCAAGGACCAATCCCATGTCACATCCTGGAACCATGTTTTCCCCTATCCCAGTCCCAAATCATAAACTCAGGCCATAAGGTAAAGATTTCATGTATCTAGGGAACTCCTCATGTAATGCTTTCAATTTATAAATGTGGATGCTGAGACTCAGAGAAATTAAGTAATTCAAGCAAGGCCATACAACTAGCTCATCCATTCATAGACATTATTTATTGAGTATTTATTATATGCCAAGCACCATGGGAGAGAATTAGGCAATATTAAAATAAATGAGTGAATATACAGATCATTTCTGAGACTGACAAATACAATCTGGAGGGAATAGCACAAGAGAGATATGACAGAGAATGGGGGGAGTGGTTGCTGCTGAGTTATGCAGGGGAGCCAGAGACACCATACTGAAGGAAACGATAGAAGCATAAAGACCTGACTGAAGATAAAGAGATGATTATGTAGACTTCTGGGGAGGGGAGGCATTTCACACAGTAAATGCAATGGTCTGTGATGTGAATAAGGCTTCTGTGGGTAAGGAGTAGAAAGAAGACATTGAGTCTGGAGTGTAGGAAGGTTAGAATTTGACAACAGTGAAAGGGGAAAGCACTTGAGGGTCTTAAGTAGGGAAGCCACAGGATCTAATTCATATGTTACAGCAGTCGTCTGGCTACCATGTGAAAAATGGGTTAGAAAGAAGAATGAAACAGAGATCGATTGGGAAAGCATGCCATTATTCTTTTTAACAGCTTTGTTGAGGTATAATGTATGTACCCAAAATTGCACATACTTAATGTACACAATTTAGTTTGGACATATGCATACACCAGTGAAAACATCACCATCCTATTAAGATAATAGATAATATCCATAACCTCCAAAAGTTTCTGTGTGTGTGTTAAAGATAAGCTCTACCCACTTTAGAAAATTTTAACTATTGTTAACGGTAGGCATTGTGTAAGACAGCAGATCTCTAGAAGTTATGCACCTTGCATAACTGAAACTTTATACCAATTGAACAACTTCCCATTTTCCTCACCCTCCAGCCCCTGGTAACCACCATTATATTCTCTGCTTCTATGAGTTTGACTCTTTTAGGTAGCTTATATTAAGTGAAATCATGCAATATCTGTCCGTCTGTAATTGGTTTATTTCACTTAGCCTACAATGTCCTCCAAGTTTACCCATGTTATCACAATGACAGGAGTGTTTTTTCTTTTTTAAGAAGAAAATTTTATTTTGTTGAGCTAAGTTTCTTCTATATCTACTTGTTGAGAGTTTTTATGATAAAAGTTAGCTGAATTCTGTCAAATGCTTTTTCTGCATCTGTTGAGATTACCATGTGGTTTTTATTTTCACTTTCTTAATGTGGTGTATCACATTAATTGATTTTTGTATGTTGAAACATCCTTCTCCCCCAGGGATAAATTCCACTTGGTCATGGTTAAGATCCTTTTAATGTACTGTTGAATTCAGTCTGCTAGTATTTTGTGGAGGATTTTTGCATCTGTGTTCATCACGGACATTGGCCTGTAGTTATCTTTTCTTATGGTGTCTTTGTCTGGCTTTAGTATCAGGGTAATGTTGGCTTCATTAAATGAGTTTGGAAATGTTCACTCTTCAAATTTTTGCATGAGTTTAAGAAAGATTGGTGTTAGTTCTCCTTTAAGTGTTTGGTGAAATTCACCAGTGGAGCCATCTGGTCCTGGGCTTTTTTTTTGTTGTTGAGAGGGTTTTGATTACTGATTCAATCTTCTTATTCATTATGGTCTGTTCAAGTTTTCAATTCCTTCATGGTTCATTCTTGATAGGTTGTATTTTTTAGGGATTTATTCATTTCTTCTAAGTTATCTAATTTATTGGCATACAATGGTCCACAATTGTAGTCCCTTATGATCCTTTTTATTTCTGAAGCATCACTTGTAGTGTCTCCTCTTTCATTTCTAATTTTATTTATTTGCGTTAAAAGAACCAGGGTTGGCATTTAGTCCTTTGGATTCCTTGACATTCTCTGTCTACTTCTCTGTGTTTCTTTCTGTTGTCTACTCTGGTTTTTCCTTCATCCCAAAATATCTATCTATGAAGTTCTCTCACCACAGATATTGCGTTTTACTTCAGAGATGACCCTGATGGGTATACAATGAGATGGCCCTCTTTAGGTCTATACACTGAGTTGGATTTGGGGTACATTTCTGAATGAGAGGTGTTGCAAACTTGTGAGGTGCTGTTGTGCAAGATGTCCATTCTTGGCAAACCTCTATACCTTCAGCACATAGGCCACATGCTGGTACGTAATCTTTTCAAAACAAAACAAAGAAAACAAAGACCCAGGGGATAAAAAATGAAGTTCCTATGGGACACACTTCTCCAGGCCCTATAGCTCAGTGTCCATTTGGCAGAATGTTTAGAGATTAGCCAGACAGTCAAGTAGGTTGAAGAATAAACAGTAGTCATATTGTTCCTATGTATTTTAGCCAAAGGTTATTGATATACTCCCTCCATTTTCCAAACAAATCTTAATTATTTCCTATATTATTCTGGACATCTTCCATGTTGAAGAGTGAACAAGTATGCTTGCATTGGGATGGGCCCCAGGTGCCAACCGACACCCATACTCCAGGCAGAGGTCCTAGCTGACTCTGAGTTCATAGTTTCCATTGAGAAGAATATTTTTATAGCCTTCTGATCTGCATACTTCTGCTCCACCCTCAATATTAATTTTGAGTTAACTGAAGTCTCAAGGAGCCCAATATTTTGGGCCAAGGACATGATCTGTGGAGAGGGATGGAGGAATGTATAGGTCTCTGCTTTGTTGGTACCAGAAATCCTGGAGTGAGGAAGAGGCCGCTAAAGAAGGCAAAAGAAGTTTCTGGTCAGAATGGCATATCAGAAAATATTAAGAGCAAGTAAAAAACCCAGACTGTGAAATGGGAAGAGGAGAAGAAGGAGACTTCTCAGAGAATGTTGTTTACCACGCTCAGTAGCTCCACAAGGATAGATCTCCTGCCTTAGCCTTGCCGATATGGCAGAGGAGGCTCTGAAGAGTGAATTTATCTGTCCAGGCCATGCAGACAGCAAGACACAAGGGTAGACTTTGAACTCAAGTGTTTCTGTGACATGGTTCTCTCCTAGGAAGGGCTATAATGTAAAAGGAATGTGCAGGAATGTAAAGTGATGGTCCTTCTATGGGGGACACATAGTAGGGGAGCCTCTCCCTAGAGCCCCTCTTTTCAGAATACAAAGGCAAGGAGCTCAGTGGATGAGAGAGCTTGAAGTGCTTGGCTTTCCCCTGCCTGTGCAAGTAGCTGAGGGATCGTGGGGTTTTCTGGTAGGCTTGGGCATCTTCAACTTTAGGCATCCAAATAATTCTGGGTTATTAACCAATTTCCATTTCTCTAAACTCTTTGCCTTCCTATCAATAATCCTTTCCTAATCCTTCCCAATAGGAACTGTATTCATGAAGACTCTTCTGGTTGCAAGCGACAGAAGCAAAACTAGGAATTTTATTGGCTCATGAAATAACAGAAAAATCCAGGTGGTTGACCTAGCTTCACATACAGCTGGATCCAAGTATACAGTGTTGTTATTCAGAGGCAGACATCTTCTCTCTCTAGACCTATCTTCCCAAACACTAGTTTCCCTCTCAGGCAGCCGTTTTAAAGGATATAATGGCTTCTGTGTCTCCAGGTTTGCCTTCTCAGTGAGCCCAGCCAAAAGAGAATATCTATATCTCAGTAATACTAGCAAACTTTGGAAACTCTCTGATTTGTATGGCTTCTGTCACACACCTATTGTTAATGTAACCAATATGGCACAGGGCTGGGGGGGGTAGAACATACTAGTTGGCCAAGCTTGAAGCACAAGTCCACATCTGGATCACTAACCCACACCTGGACCATAAGCCCGTGCCTGAACTACAAGCTCACTCCTGAAGCACAAGACCACTCCTGGACCACAAACGCATGCCTGGAGCTGGGATGTGGGGAAGAATTAGACAGACCTCAGGACCCTGGACTGACAGTGTGTGGTGGGGAATGAGAGACCAGCCTGATGACAGAAGATGGAGGAAGGGATTCTGGAGAGAAGTACAGAAGATGGATTGATACATTGGAGCCCCCTGTGGGAACCATGTTATTCAAACCTTCAGGAACCTTTTCTAAATCTTAGTTATTCAAAGAGTGGTCTAGGGACCAGCCATGTCAGCATCACCTGGGAGCTGGTTGTAAATGAAGAATCACAGGTCTCACCAGGACCCACCATATCAGAATCTTCATTTTAAACAAGATCCTTCTAAGATCTGTGTGCCTATTAAAGTTTGAGAGGCACTGATCTAAACCTCTTCAATCATTATTTTTATCAATGAGCAAGTATTCCTTAGGTAGAAGAAAAAAAACTCAGTTTGGGAATGAGGAGAACTGGATTCTGGAATCCAGGCTCTGCTACTAAGCTCAGGAATTCCGTGATGGTCCTTTTTTGCTTTCTACCCTTTGTTTCTGTTTCCTCATCAGGAAAGTGAGGGATATGGACTAGCAAACCTCTGAGATTTCTGCCAGTTTCTGACCTTCCAAAATTCTGGATTTGTTAAGTCCCAAAAGAAGAGTTAATTTGGACATTACACCAACCATAATAAAGGGTTTTCTGCAACTGTCAAAGAAGAAAGATGCATCCAAAAGTAATCTTTGGAATATAAATTTTAGATTCTCCAATGTATAAACGACATTCAAAAGCTTGAAGATTCTGGATGGGCCACACGGTTCTAAGGAGAAGTTCTTCAGAAACTCAAAGAAGAGGGAGCAGTTAGCATCTGCTACAAGAATCCAGACATCCATCCTGGAGGAGACAAGGTATAAATTATGCCTTGAAAACTACATAGGACTGGGTTCTGGGAAGCCTAGAGAAAGCTTTTAAAAGTTCAAGCCTGCCTCTCCTCCCTCCATTAATTGCTTTTCAGAATATAAAATAAATTAAGTAACAACAGCTCCAATTAAATAATAGCAGTTACAACTTCCTGTGGTAATTAGAGAGATGGATCACATGTAATTAATCCAGAGCCCCCAGAAGTGACTTTCACCCTTCAGATATCAGCTCTCAGCCATTCTCTTTTCAATGGAAGGAACACTGAGGATTTCTGGTTGCCTCTTATGTTCAGTGCATTATTACTACCCAAAATACCTCTGTGAAATACATTAATTGCCTGCCTGCCAGCTCACACCTGAATCTGAACACTTGGTCTATTGAAACCAAATCCATCATCGTGCTTTGCTGGGTAACTGACCTCACCCGTGGAACTTTAATGGAAGCCTTGATGGATGTGATGCACACTCTTCATTCCAAACAGAATATTTGTCAGTACAACCATTGCCTTCAAGAAGAAAAATACATTTAAAAAGAGAAAGCAGACAAAAGCATGGCTGCATCCCATTTGCCAGTGCTACTTGTTTGTGAGCTAGCATCCTGGGGAGCAAATTAAGGAGATAATGACTTTGGTAAAACCTGACTTGAAATGGCAGTTTGGAAGGGGAATACTGCTAACAGCTTGTCACTGCCTTTGTAAGAGGAGCTGAGGGGAAGACCGAAGAGGGTGGAAGCCAGTGTGCTCAATGCCTGGCCAGAGAAAAAGCATGGAGCTCTGTTACAAGTGACTCTTAAAGGTTCAGGAAAATTTTCCCAGGATGAGCTAACCTAGTGCTGTGACCTGCAGGACCATTTATAAACACATGACCCTCCTACCTTGAATTCCAGGCTTCTCCCCTTGCTCTAACTCCTCTGAGTATCTGTTGGTCTTTCCAGTTCACTCTTGTATCACTCAGGGACCTGGCAGCAAAGAGTTGGCATATGATGACCAAAAAATTAAAATTCAGATTACCTAAGCGTTCCTTTTTTTTTTTTTTTAATAAAATGACAAAGGTATAGGCAGTGTTCAGGAAAACCAACAAACAGCTTGACTGTACTTACATCCTAGTCCTGAAAGGGTAAGAAGAGAACAGAGAGGCTACATGCAATGGTGGAGAGAGTAGCTGAGGACAGGACCTCCAGCAGGAGCTATGGCCTTTGGAAGGGGAATAGAGTCTGCCATTGCAGGCCATACATGCAAGGAGCCAGGGCTATGCACACTCTGCTTGCACTCTCCTTCCACTGCCTGCTATTCTGGAGCTTTCTATTAGAGAAAAAACAAAACAAATGGAAGAGAGAGGACAAGAAGGCCCATTGAAGCACTGTCAGCCTTCCAGGGTGCAGAGCTTGATGGAAATAAGGGAGAGTCATTGGGAGGGTCAAATGGAATACATTCAACCCAGCTTGTTAGTGGGTATTTCAAACCTACCAAGCCCCAAACTGAACTCTAGATTTCTTCTTACTCTGTCCCAAACCTTCACCATCCTAGTCTCCCCCATCATAAGAAAGATACCGCCAACTACCTAGTAAGCCCAAACCTCAAACCTAAGAGCTGCTCTTGAGTCTTCCCCTTTACCCAAACCCCAACCTGCATTCTCTCAGCAAATCCTATAGATCAAGTTTCCAAATGCATCCTTATATCTTGTCCCCATCTCTACTGCTTCTATTCTGGACCAAGACACTCTTATCTCTCTAGTGGATTATTGCAATGGTTTTCTAGTTTGTCTCCTTGTTTCTGCTCCTTCTCCTCTAAAATTCATTACCAACACTTAGAATAAAACCCAAACTCCTTATTCATCATTTCAAAGGTCTGTGTTGTGGTTCCTGCCTGTCTTTCCACCATTATTCTTTATCCCTCATTGCCTTAGACACTCTCTTCCACCTTATACTCATCTTGCCCTGTCTCTCAAGTAGGTCAAATATATATCTGCATTAGCATCTTTGCGCCAACTATTCTTTCGCTTGCAAAGTCCTTTCTGGAAACTCCAGGTATGGTCCTTTTGATATTTGAAGATCAAATTACATGTCACCTTCTTAGAGATATTTCTAGACCATCTATTCTAAAGTTGCCACTGGATCAATCTCTATTGTGTCACCCTGTTTTAGTTTCTCGTACATTCATTAATTTGTTTGTTTACTTATTTGTTTTTATTGTTGTTTTCATTTCTCTCTCACTCTAATACAAAGCCTAGGAGGTCAATGGCCTTTTTTCTCTTGTTTGTCTAGGAGAATAATAAGGGCTCAGAAAGATATTTCTGATTGAATGCTTGAGAGCAGTTAACATCAATATATTTTTTAAATTATCCAGGAGAGACAAAAGGAAGCATTTTGACTTTTGAACAGAGACAACTTGAATTTAAATCTGAGTTCTACCACTTACGAGATCTGAGAAACTATGGGGAGATTTCTGTGTTTTTATGCCTCATCCTTTTCGTCTGTTAATTGAGATTACGATATTACTTATTTCACAGGTTTCTGAGAGGAGTAAATTGAAGCATGAATGTAAAGTGCCCAGCAAATTGAAGGATGAGGAGGTTATACCCTATCAATACTCTATCAATTTGTTTATTTAGATAGATAGATAGGTTATACCCTATCAATAACCCTATCAATTGATAGGGTTATACCCTATCAATTTGTTTATTTAGAACAAAATTAATAGTGTTATTAGGGTAGGAAACCAAAATAATTTATGAAGAAAAACTAAGAATGCTCTCTATATTTCAATTTATTTGACAAGTGAACTTCATTCAGGCTATGTCTGTTTTACTCACCACTGTAGAACTGGAGCATCAGACACATTATAGATGCTCACTTGTGAATGAATGAATGAACAAATGGGTAGTGTAGCAGAGTGATAAACAGTGCAATAGAATGGAAAGGAGCTTTGTAATACAAACCATATTAATGTGTTCATTCAAAAAATGCTTATTGAGCACTAGCTGCGTGCTGGTGACTGTTCTAAGTCATGGGGAGACAGCAGGGAAGAAAACAAGCTTGCTTCATGAAGCTTACACTGAAAAAAGTAATTCAGGAAAAAGAGATACAGTTGTAGTTTTAGAGAAGTGTCACTGGAGGCCTCATTGAGAAGGTCACATTTAAGAAAATACCTGTAGGAAGTGAGGGATCCAGCTGGGCAGGTGTCTGGAGAGCAATCTTCCTGCTAGAGAGGAAACACATACAAAGTCCTGAAGTCCAAGTGTGCAGACAGGAGTCTGCTAGTTGGGGTGTTGGAGCAGGTAAGACAGTGTAGGGAATAGGGTAGAGATCAATGTGGGCAGAGAATACAGGACCGCCAGGACCATCATAAGCACTTTGGCTTCTACTGCATGCAGGCAAGAAATCCTCGGAGGGTGACTACTAGAGGGATAGAATCTGACTGCCTTTAGCTGGAGCACTCTGGATACTTTGATGAGAACCGACGGAAGGGATAAAGGGTGGAAGCAGAGACACCAGTTAGAAAGATTTGGACCAGGATGAGAGCAAGGACAGTGGTAAAAAGTGGTCATGTTTAGAATTTTCTGGGAGATGGGATGTGATTTTGAGAGAAAGAGATAAGTTCAAGAAAATTCCAGGGTAAAAAGGCACATTAGGAGTGTGTATATGTTAATCCCAAATTCCTAAATAATCTCTCCCTGGCTCTCCCACTACCCCCTCTGGTAACTGTAAGTTTGTTTCTATGTCTGTCAGTCTCTCCCACTACCCTCTCTGGTAACTGTAAGTTTCTATGTCTGTCAGTCTATTTCTGTTTTGTAAATAAATTTATTTGTATCATTTTTTTTAGATTCCACATATAAGTGATATCATATGATATTTGTCTTTGTCTGACTTACTTCACTTAATATGATGATCTCTAGGTCACTACATGAGCTCTCATTTGGTGATGTGTCCATATGTACTTTTCCTTTCAAAGATGTTATCTTTTGATTTTAGTTGCTATAAAATTGTTGAAAACTAAATTCTGCAAGAGAATCAGAATGAATATAATATGACTCCAAGTGCTCTAGCATGTCTGGACAGGATGGCAGTTATTCCTCAAAGTTTTGTCCCTGTAACATCTTCCCCATGAAATTTTAATGAATGTTATAAAAAAAAAAGTCAAGCAAGTTTACTAAAAGACAAAGATAAATAATATATTTGCTACCAGATTGATCAGAGCCTCTAATATATTACTGTGCACTGTGAGTCTTCAAGGTCACAGTATCACAAGAATGTACCAGGCTGAATTGTGTCCTCTCCCAAATCCATATGTTGAAGTCCTAATCTCCAATTTCTTTGTATGTGACTATATTTGGAGATAGGCTCTTTAAAGAGGAGATTAAATTAAAACAAAGTCACATGGATGAGTCTTAATTCAGTTTTACTGGTGTCCTTATAAGAAGAGTAGATTAGGACAGAGACACACAGAGAGCAAAGACCATACGAGGACACGGGGAGAAGACGTCCATTGACAAACCAAAGAGAGAGGCCACAGAAGAAAGCAACCTGTCCACACCTTGATGTCAGACTTCTAGCCTCCAGAATTGAGAACATACATTTCTCTTGGTGAAGCAGCTTAGTCTGTAGTATTTAGTTATGCAGCCTTAGGAAACTAATACACCATGTATTTGTCCCTTTCACTGAACTTACCAAAGGCAGTGCAGCACTATGCATCAGCACTAATAGGAGCTCAAAACCGCTCAGGAAGTATCTGGGGTGATAAGTAAGTGACTGAATAGGAGGGAGGTCCCTGAATGATAGCAGAAGTGACTGTATAGTTGCTAACGGTAAAAATCCATCAAGAAGGAGAATGTGAAAACATATTAAGGGGGGGGGGGACAAGAAATTTCACATAAAGTACACACAAGAGGCCTTGCTTAATTACTCTGAGGACAAGAAATATGATGAGGGTTTTAAATTATGGAAAGGAGACCACACCAAGCTGAAGATGCACCATGGATCTTGAGATACCCAGAGATGATGCTACACCATGATCCAATAAGTGGATTTCTCTATTTATCTCCTGGGAATAGGAAGAAGGACTGATTGAAATTTGGAAAGAATGGGGAATTACAGAATCAATTTTTATTTGGTAACCTAGCACTTAACATGCTTATGATATGCTCTGCCCTGTTAATTGCATTTTACTTTGAAAATCTCTTGAGATAGAATGGCTAGCAAAATTCTGGGAAGGTGTGCATGCATGTATGTGCATGGGTGACTCTTCTTAGTAGGGTTGCTATTGTTTTATTTGATGCTCTACATTTTGACATCCTTAGATTTTTAGTGGTCTGCCCTTAACCCTAATTTTCTCATAAATCTGTTAGGCTTTTCTGGTAATACATTTAACATTACAGCAGAAATGTCTATGCTTAGAAATATGGAAATAAATGCCAGAAGAAAGAGTTAAAATAGATGAATTTATTGCCTTCAGAGAGCAGCAATTGAGGGAAGTATGAGAACATGGGCATTCTCTTTATAAGAGAGAATGTATACCATTGATAAAATGTATACCTATGTATACCATTGATAAAAATAAACTTTAAGCACATTAATAATTTTCAATGAAAAGATTTAAGCAAATGCATATGTCTAGCAATATAACGGATTAGATAAACTTACATCCTCTTATTACAAACCACTCAAAAATACTGGGTACATCATAACAAGCAGTCTTTGAACACATAGTTGAGTGCTTAAGAAAGTAAAACAGGCACTAAAAATAGATAAGGAATTAAAAATCAAGGTGGCAGATGTGAGCTCCTGAGGGAGGTGAAGAGTTGATTAGGGGTCTCAGTAAGTAGAGACGTTGAGATTGAGATCCACACATAAAGCTGAAAAACTCAACTGGCTCTATCCACAATTTTATATATATTCTCCTCTCAACACAGGAGAATTATTACAAAGCTTGCCTGTCTTTGCCTGGATGCTACATGAGAATAAAAATCTCTCAAAATTTTATCACAGCTCTCATGAGAGTTTGAGGGTTACATTCAGACTCATAAGCTGGTTAATTAAACTAAAATGTGGTCCTGGGCTGGGGACATTCTGGGGTGCTTGGATAAAGCAAACACAAAGCACATCCTTAAATGGACCACTCAAGAGATCCACATATAAAACGTATATACACTACCAAACGTAAAACAGATAGTTAGTGGGAAGCAGCAGCATGGCACAGGGAGATCAGCTTGGTGCTTTGTGACCACCTAGAGGTGTGGGATAGGGAGGGTGGGAGGGAGGGAGACGCAAGAAGGAAGAGATATGGGAACATATGTATATGTATAACTGATTCACTTTGTTATACAGCAGAAACTAACACACCATTGTAAAGCAATTATACTCCAATAAAGATGTTAAAAAACAAACAAAAAAAAAGCCTGGCTGAACATGAGCTCACAGACCAAATTATAAAGCCCACAAAGAAAATATCCACTATTTAGTGGTTCATCATATATGTATCAAGACCAATTGTATGCCCAGCATTGAACCAGACACTGGGAATACAGCAAGGAAAGAAATATCTCCAAAGGAACTTTCATTCAAGTGAAGGAGACAAAGTGCAAACCCACCAAAAGTCCCAGCAGCATTCAATTTCCCAAAATTCAAACAGAACAATTGAGTAGCCTTTAGTGTGCAAACATTGCTAAGATGGCTAAAATTAAGAGAACATCAGGGTCATATGATAAAATTACTGAATAGAAACCAAAATGAAAAATACAATCACTGGAAAAAAAAAAAAACTCAACCCATAGCTTGAACAGCTGATTCCACAGAGCTGAAGAATTAATGAATTAACAGATAAATATGAAAAAAATTACTCAGAATGCAATAAATAAAAAAGTGAGAAAAATACAAGAGCTTGAAATTTGGAAAAGTAATAAAAAGGTCCAATTACTGTAGAAAGAATGAGAAAGAGGCAATGTTCAAGAAATAATGGGGTGTTGATAATTTTTCAGAATTTATGAAGTTTCACGTTAGGAATAAACTCTGACATTTCTTTTCTGAGTCGATAAGTCTATAGCATTCTGTGCATTATCATACCAATGCAATTTTTATATTCTATTATAACTTTTTGTTTGCTATCACTTTTCTCCCTCCCTCCTTTCCTCCCTTCCTCCCTTCCTTCCTTCTTTCCTTCCTTCCTTCCTTCCTTCCTTCCTCCCTCCCTCCCTCCCTTCCTCCTTCCTTCCTTCCTTCCTTCCTTCCTTCCTTCCTTCCTTCCTTCCTTCCTTCCTCCCTCCGTTTCTCCCTCCCTCCCTTCCTCCTTCCTTCCAACTTTTCCTGAGTACCTGGTCACTATGGAGAATGCAGTACTGAGCTCTGAAGGATTGTACCTTACAGTGGAGAAGAGCTGCCATGTACGTTAGTAAGTTCTGGAGAGGGAAGGTGATGAAAGGATTGGTTCCTGGAGTCACGCAGACCTAAGTTCAAATCCTGATGTTTGTTAGGACTCTGTGATATTGGGCCAGTGAACTTCCATTTCCTCATCATAAAGCTAGGATAATAAAGTTTTATCAGTGTCAGTGAGGGTTCAGGAAGGAGACAGAAACCACACTAGTAATTTAACAGAAAAAATTAATATAAAGAATTATTAACTAGGTATTAAGCAAGTGAAATGCAAAAAGGAAAACGATGAGTTATGGAGGTTGAGAAAAAAAGAGAAGAGGTTGGAGTTATGTAATGCAGAAGCCTGCAGTAGGGCTCTTGCAGAATGGAAGTTCCTTGGTCCCTTGGGAAGGGGCACCGTCTGGTTCTGGCATCTTCGAAGTTCAGGGCGGGTCTGTGAATCTAATATTCAGGCTTGTTTCTTTGTGTGTGTATGTGTAGATGGAGGAGGGTAGGAAGGAGGCAAAGAAGGGGCTTTTACTACTGTTTGGAAAACTACAAAGTAGAAAACCAGAACCGACTGCTGCTGTGAGAACAAACTAGTGGAACAAACTACTGCTGTCAAAGTGAAGAAATTGTGTTAGGGTGATGCTGACCGGAGCAAGAAACCCCATGAAGGAGCAAATCTCTCCTTCTTTCATCTTCCCATCTGCCTTAGTACCTTCCATTACCAAAATGGGAATGTGGTTTGCAGAGTTCCAGTCCCACTGTCCAGACCATGAAGTCATGGACCAGAAGGATCAGCTTGAAGTTGAAAGGCAGTAGCTTAATCATTGGTCCAGTTTAGCCTTTTGGCTAATCCAGCATCCATCCATACATATATACTCATATTTATAATGTATATGATGACAAAAACAAAGTTATGCTTCTCCTAACAAGATGTTATTATTTTATGTACAAATAAACACATTTCCACCTTCTCCCCTAAATGAGGAAATAGAAAATTCTATCAGTCATTGTATCCATTTCTGGGGAACAGTCACAGCTATCCCTCTCTGGACTATGTTAATTATGTCGCAAATTCAGTCGTAGTCTCACCTGAATATTTGGTTACCTGAAGAGTCAATTGTGTTAGCCTCTAATAAGGTTGCTTAACAAATAAGATAATAAATTTAAGCTCCAATAAAATGTGTATAAAGTAATATGGTAAAAGAGGAGAGAGAAGAAAAAAATTAGGTTTATATATATATGTATATGCATGTATGTGTATACACTTAAATTTGTACACACACACTTAGCTTCTAAAACCCTTGCTTCCGTAACTGATCACAAAGTCATAGTTAATATTTATAATTTTTTTAATTCCATTACCCATTCTGAGTTTCCCTTGACCTCAGCCAGCACCTTAGCTGGTCAGCATTTTTTGCCTTGTAGAGTGCTACAAACTTTCATTACTGAAGGGTCTGAATCCTCAGTGCTCCTGACTTTTTTTTTTTTTTTTGATTGCTGTAGTTTTCCACTAACTTTTACTACTGGACATGTAAGTACGAAGGGGAGCCTCCAAGAATTCCCCATGGTTCTAGACATAGCCTATTAACTCCCACTTCTCCTTGCTAATTGGGATCAGTCATTCCAGCCAGTAGGTTATTCCCTGGATTTTTCTAACCTACCTCATTAGAACACAATAAGGACCAGTGTAGATGACCTCTGTACACCAAGTGTCAGATAGGTAGCGAGGTCTCTGCACATGTAAGTTCCGCCCTTTGAGTCTTCCTTCAGAAGACATTCATTTTTACTGAAGTTATTGTTGGGGGCCTTTTGGAAGGGATCTCCAATAATATCTCTCTTTCTTGACTGAGTTCTGAACAGTTTGAGAAACAATATTTTTTTCAAAATGGAGATGAAATGATCACCTCTATTAACTATTGAAGCCAAACTAAAGGATGTAAATCTACCTTCTGAGCTCCAGGAAGTGGTGGCAGATTTACCCATCAGCCTCTGAAGCAGAGGGGAGAACCTGGGTCAGGTAAGACTTGTAGCATAAGGAACAGAAAGGATCGTGTGCTCCTGTGGGCAGCTGGCTCCCAAAAGAAAAGCAGAGGTTAGAGCCAGGCATGGCCACCAATTCTTCCCAAATTCACCAAGTAGGCAATTTAGTTCACTACCCTCTTCCCCCTCCCACAGGAGAACTGGGAGAGGAAAGGCTGGAGGCAGCAGTGATATTTACTTAGAGGAGAAACACATGCTCTACAGGGACACTGGAGAGAGACAGATTTACACACTCTATCATCATAAATATATTAGGATGGGCCAGACCTGTTCACCCCTCCTCAGTTTGCAGGAGTGAATGCAACACATCAAACTTGTCAGTAAGACACAGCCAGTCTGCCTTCCTGAGAGGAGAGGCATGAAGAACCCCAAAGAAGGGTGAAGATGCCAAGTCTGGGGTACTCCAGAGTCTGGAATCCTACTGAATGGGAATTTTAGTGCCTTTCAACATTGCTTAACCCAAGATCATATGAATTGTCTGTTCAATACTGTTTTCTGAGAACTTCATACATGATGCACACAGCATTCTGTTGGGATAGAGTTCAACTCTGGAGAGAATTAAGATAAAATATAGATTAAATTATATATTTTATGTGTCAATACCCAGAAAGAGTTTGGATACTTCGAATGTTAGGAAAAAAACAAACAAATTATTCTGATGTTCTTTCTTTAAATCCTTAAATCTCTGTATTTCTGCCAGGTGTAACAGTGCTTTTTATTTCAGCAATGAATACACAATGGCACCACTTCTGAGAAATCTTAGACCAAAGACAGAGTTATCTCCCCAGCTATCCATTTCTGCAAACTGTCTCTCATTCTCAAATTTCCCCTCCCTTCCACTCATCTCAAATGTGACCCATGCTGTTTTCCCAGGGCACTATGGTTGGAGAGCTACCTCCTTTTCACACAGTCTGAAGACCTATTTTCAGTGACAATTGTGCTGTGTCCCCTGAAGGAGGCCATCTGTTCACCCTGGCGATGTGAGTGTTTCATTACCTGTCAAGATTTCTAACCTGGATCCTGTTACTGGATTAGATTCCACACCTTTTGATTGTTCAGCTCAGGTCCTGTTGGTGCCAGAATCTCCTTCTGGGGCTGGGAAGATGGTTTCACAGGCTCTCTGGGCCCCTCAGGAGATATTTGTTCAGGGTCCTAATTTCTTGGACATTGTTCTTCTTCTGAATCATCAGCAGTCGACTCACTCCTCACCAGCCCCGCATGGTGGATAAGCTGTAAATCACGGAACGTCAATGCCATTTCCCAATCATTCACTGTTTTCCAAATAATGCAGAGGGCAAAATAATGAAAGGAACAGTGTGAACTCAAGTTACCAAAAACTCTGCTAAATAAGCTCATCATCTGCAACCCAAATTAACTTTACCGTAGACCATATGTTGCCAGGTTAGTTAGCAACATAAACAGATTTATCTAACTGGCCTGGACTCAGTACCCTGATTGAAATAAGAAATAGAAGATAATTGTAAATCATCCAATGCCCTTATTTATCCTCATAAATCCAACAATTGCCCTTTCTCCCCCAAACTGAGAAAACATGTTATGAAGTAACTAAATCACTTTTCATATCTCCAGAACGAACCAACCTAAGCCAGTTTGCCAGGGAATAATATTAACTGGGGAAAGATCAAGGGGAGAAAAATAGGAGAGGGGCAATATATGGGTGGGGGATTAAGAAGTACAAACTATTAGGTATAAAATAAGCTACAAGGATATACTGTATAACATGGGGAATATAGCCAATATTTTATAATAACTATAAATGGTATATAACCTTTAAACATTGTGAGTCACTATATTGTACACCTGTACTTACATAATATTGTATAGCAACTATACTTCAATTAAAGAAAACGGTGACAGATTTAGCATTTATTAGAAAGCTATTATAAATCAGTCATTTTAGGTTCCTTCTTGGTTTCTCTTTTAATCTCCACAGCCACCTAGAGAGGCAAAGTTTAAAAATTATAATTATAGATGAGTAGAGAGGAGCTTGGAGAAGTTAACTAACTGCCCGAAGTTACCCAGCCCAAAAATTTGCAGAGAGTAGGTTTCAGGTGCTTTCACTACACACACACACACACACACACACACACACACACACACACACAAAAGAATAGTAGTCTTTTAAGAGTGAGAATTCACGAATTTGTGGGTTTTTTAATTTAATTTTTTATTCTATATTGGAGTATAGTTGATTTACAATGGTGTGTTAGTTTCAGTTGTACAGCAAAGTGACTCAGTTATACATATATTTAACACATATTAAGCTCCTACAATATGCCATGTACTCTACAAACCTTGGGAACATAGCTCTAACAAAATCCTTGCTTTCATGGAGCCTCCATTCCAGCAGGGAAGGCCAACATAGAAACAATAAGCAGGGAAATATAGTTAAAGGCTTCTAGTTTTTGGTCTGACATGACTTGGAAGTCTTAACTCCTGTCCTTATAACAACAACAAAAAAAAGGCTAAACTAGGTAAAAATTTACAACTCTTCTTAGATCCATCAGATAATCAAGCTAGAAGGGAAAACCATCACACCAGAAACTGGAGAGACAGGCACATACAGACTCCCAGCTTACCAGGAGCAGAAGCTGCTGTTATAGCCTGGTAGGAACAGTGTAAACCTTAATTGAGGAATTGCTGGATATCAAGGATGCACCAACTCAAGACACAATATTCTTAGAGGTCTCCATACTTCTCTGAGTTTTATCTCCAGGAGAAGAGACCTACCCTGCTCCAGCTCCCTCTAGCTTTCATGTCTCACTTATGGGGAGAAAAGAACTGAGAAGTACTTTTGGAGATCACAGCCCAGAGACATAGGCTCTTGGAAGGACTGAGACCTAATTGTAGGACCACAGATCTTCCTCGACTTATAATGGGGTTACCTCTCAATAAACCCATCAGAAGTTGGAATTATAAGTTGAAAACGCTTTTAATACACCTAACCTATCAGTTATCATAGCTTAGCCTAGCCTGGCTGAAACGTGCTCAGAACACTTACCTTAGCCTACATTTGGGAAAATCATCTAACACAAAGCCTATTTCATAATACAGTGTTGAATATCTCATGTAATCTATTGACTACTCTACTGAAAGTGAAAAGCAGAATGGTTATAGCTTATTGGGTGTTTACTTTCACGATCGCATGGCTGACTGGGAGTTGCAGCAACCTGCCGCACAGCTCAGCATCACAAGAGAAAGGATTGACATTCAAAATCTGAAGTTTGGATTTATACCGAATGTGTACAACTTTTGCACCAACGTAAAGGTGAAAAAAAAGTTGTTATTCAGGGACCATCTACATAGAAATTTTCCCCATCATTCACACTTTACTACCCCATCAATAGGGTTCTTGTATAAATTACAGGGGATTGTAGCTGACATATAATTAAAATCACATAGCCCCAGCTATCACTGAAATACATTCCAAATCTATCCATCTCTTCCTTTCCTTTCCCGCTGCTATGACTTCTTACCACCTCTTACCTAAACTAGTGAAATACTTCTTGAACAGGTCTCCTTGACCCAGTACCTCCAGTCTATTCTTTAAAGCATCCCAGTAGAAGTCCCTTTAAATAGTGGACCTTGTCACTGAGGTGCTAAAGATGAGACAATCATTATTTGAGCCAATCAAACCACCTGGAATATGATGAGGATATACAGAGGAGATGAACTTGTCATTCATAGAAGGAAAAATAAGTAGACAAAACCTGATATGGGAGGCAGGAGAGTGAGACACCAGCACAGCCACAGGTAACAGCAAAGCTTATGCTGCATCTTCTCACCAACCCCTGGGAATTAAGGTCTTCAAGAAGGCATCTGGTCCACAACAGGCCAAAGGCTCTAAACACAGTTCAGAGAAAGTGTTATAGAGAAAAGTGAGTACATACAGCTCAGTGACTGTGCAGGGTCAGAAAGTCCTGGATTAGGTCCAGGGGCTGCAAATTACAAACTGTGGATGAGGAAAAGTTACTTAAACTTCCACAAGCCTTGCTTTTTCAAGTTTAAAATGCAGATCATAATGGTATTAACCACATATGATTCTTGTGAGAATTAAAAGAGGTGTTGGATATAAAGTGCTCAGCAAAGTTCCCAGTGTGTGTTGAAAGCTCAGTAAATCCATCATTATTATCAGAGCTCAGAGTCAGGAGAAAGCATTGGCTGGGATGGTCAGGGGAGACCTGGTGAAGCCCTATCTGCATGAGCATTTAAAAGGATTAGTGCCCTTTTGAAAAAGACCCCAGACAGCTCCCTCAGCCCTTCTACCATATGAGGACACAGTGACAAGATGGGGGTGTCTACAAACCAGGAAGCAGGCTCTCACCAGACCCTGAATCAACTCTTGGCTTGATCTTGGACTTCCAAGTCTCTAGAAATATAAAAAATAAATTTGTGTTGGTTCAGACACCCAATCTATGGTATTTATTTTCATTATAACAGCCTAAACAAATTAAGACATCTCCCTATATTTGTCTACTCTGGCATCCTGAGCAGATTGCCAGGTCTTGTTCCCCTTTAACTTAGAAAAGGATGTGAAGCAAGACATAGGCATAAGCTGACTCAAACAACCCCACATCTTGATGTTTATTTCCAAAAGGCTGGTTAAATTCCTGAAGGAAAAGACAGAAGAAGAGAGGGTAAAAAGTTGGCTGAGATTTCCTTTAAGGCTAGGAAGGTAGTTATAGACAGACATAGATATGTCAGATCTATGAAGTTAGAGTCTCAGGAAATGGCAAGATCTTGAACAGAAAATGGCTGTGAGATGCATTAAGGGAGTTTGGACCAGCAAGAATTTATGTGTCTCACTGAACCACACTCTCCTTGCTTTAAGGATTTTGTAGCTGGGACTCCGAGGACATCAGTAGCAATCATAATTAGAACATTTTCTGGGCACCAAGTAAGCCTCCAGAACTCTTTTAAAACTTAAAAAAAAAAAAAAAAAAAAGAATAGGTACTAGTAATAAAGAAAACAATTTTCCACCAGTCTAGTGAATGAATAGAGGCTAGAATAAAGATTTAATATAAGGTAAAGGAAAAATAAATATGATATTATTGTAGTCTTGAAACTGTGTAATAAGATACATCAGCCACATGTACAAATGCTGTTCGAGTCAGAACAATGTGTAGATTCTTTTGGCTGAAGCAGAGGATGCAAAGAGGGTTGGGGAAAAGAGGGAGGGGCTGTGTTTGTTTCAACAGACTGATTGGAACACTGTTGTGCTAAAGTCCATTCTTAGCATTCAACCAGCCCTGGGGAGAAGTTCTCTAATCAGCCGCACTTTATAACTTCGCCCTTGGCTCTATCCCGAGATCTCTTGTGCACAATCTGGACTTGACATTTAATGGTTGGTCCAGCCTGGATGGGATATGGATGAAGCCATTCTACAGATAGGATGGGATCCCTGGATCATATCCAATTTCTGCTGATGGGCATAGCTCTCCTTCTGAAGACTTGTGCAGACAATATGTCAACTGTAAACATCAGATGATGTTATATCTTCTATAAATGGCATCGATGATTATCATTAAACCTGTTTAAACAGTGTAAATAAAATAATAGCAATAGTCACAAAGTGTTTACTAATGCCCAAAATATATTATGTTCTAACAGTTTTACACATTTTAACTCATGTTATCCCCACATGAACCCTATATGGAAGGTGTTCTTATTATCCCCATTTTACAGAAGAGGAAACTGAGGTACAGGGAAGTTAGATGATTCCTGCTAGGTCACACAGCTTATAATTGTTAGAACTATAATTTAAATTGGCTTGTCTGGTCTTAGAGTTCTTAGTTTTACCACTGGGCTATGCTTCTTGTCTGAATTCTTGTCTCTAAGTGTTCTCCCAACTTACTGTGCTTTTCACTTATTTTTGATGTATATACACACATCTTCCCAAACACAATTTATTGCACATCTTTTGGGTGCATGGCACAGGTCAAAGCTCTGAGTGCTCAATGTGGTAGTGATGATGAGACACGCATGTTTTTTCAAATGTTTTCCAAATTCCTTAGAGGTGTGAAAGGATTCAATCGAAGTGGACACAACTTTACATATATGTGATGGTTAATTTTATGTGTCAACTTACCTGCACCTTGGTGCCCAGATGCTCTGTCAAAAATTATTCTAGATATGTCTGTGAAGGCATTTTTAGATGCATTAATATTTAAGAAGAGGGAATAATCAAGATGAAAGAGTAGGAAGATCCTGAATTCATCTCCTCCCACGGACACACTGAAACTTCAACTACATATAGAACAACTTTCTCTGAGAACCACCTGAAGACTAATTAAATAGCTCTCTTAAAATTAAGCATATAAAGAAAAAAATACATTGAGATGGATAGGAGGGGATAAGGTGTAATTTATTCAGGACACAAGACAGAAAGAATATCAAAAACTCAGAGGTGCTCTCTAAGGAGTTTAATCTTTGCACTGGGCCTGTGGATGGGTACTGGAAATATGAGCCCCCATAGCTGGTTTTGAAAACCAGTAGGGTTTATGTCCAGGAGAGCTGGAGGACTATAGGAATCCAACACTCCACTCTTAAAGGATTCATACAATAACATACTCATTCCAAGTGACAGTGAAGGGGCAACAGTTTGAAAAGCACTTAACACTCCAACTGACCTGCCAAGACCACTCCAGTATACCAACTGGTCCATACCCTCTCTAGCTCTGGGCAACCTGCCAAGGTGGTGGCCCCTGGCTCACACCCAGGACAAGCTACAGCAGTGCCAACTCCAGATCAAGCTGTCCTGCCAAAAATGTGTGGCACGCAGTCTACATAGGAGATGTAGAATCGTATACAAGGTCATGACTTCAAGACTGGGACAGGTAACTGTTTCACCTAATTCATAGGAAAAAACACAGAAAGCCAAACAAATGAGAGGATAGAGAAATTTGTTCCAAAAGAAAAAACAAGATAAAGTCAATAGGGAAAATACCCTAATGAAATGGAGATAAGTAATTTAGCTGGTATAAAGAGTTCAAAACAATGGTCATAAATAAGCTCACTGAATTTGGAAGAAGAATAAAGAAACAGTGAGAACCTTATCAAAGAGTTAGAAAATAGAGAAAAAAAGAACCAATCATGGCTGAAGACTACAATAACTAAAATGAAAAATAAAATACACTAGAGGAAATCAACAGCAGATTAAATAAAATAGAAGAATGAATAAGCAACCTGGAAGACAACATAATGGAATTACTCAATAAGAACAGCAAAAAGGAAAAAAGACTTTAAACAAATGAGGATAGTTTAAGGGATATCTAGGACAAGCAAGCTAGCTTTTTTATTATAAGGGTCACAGAAGGAGAAGAGAGAGACAAAGGAGCAGAAAGTGTATTTGATGAAATTATGGCTGAAAACTTTCTTACCTGGGGAAAGAAACAGATATCCAGGTCCGGAAATCCCAGAGAGTCCCAAACAAGATAAACACAAAGGGATCCACACCAGTATGTATCATAATTAAAATGGAAAAATTTTAAAATAAAAAGAGAATTTTAAAAACAGCAAGAGAAAAAAAGCCACACACAGTGGAACTCCCATAAGGCTATTGGCAGATTTTTCAGCAGAAATTCTGCAGACTAGAAGGGAGTGGCAAGGTATATTTAAAGTGCTAAAAGAAAAAAACCCTACAATCAAGAATACTTTACCTGGCAAAGTTATCATTTAGAATTGAAGGAGAGGTAAATATTTTCACAGACAAGCAAAAACTAAAAGAGCTCATCACCGCTAGCCCATCCTTAAAAGAAATGTTAAAGTGTCTTCTTTAAGCAAAAAAGAAAAGGCCGTAACTAGAAATAAGAAAATGTATGAAAGAAAAAAATCTAACTGGTAAAGGCAAATATATAGTTAAGGCAGTGGATCAATCACATGAAAAACTAGTATGATGGCTAAAAGACAACAGATGTAAAATCAACTATAACTACAGTAAGTAGTTAAGGAATACATAAAATAAAAAGATGTAAAATATGATGTCAAAAATATAAAATGTGGGGACTTCCCTGGTGGTGCAGTAGTTAAGAATCCGCCTGTCAATGCAGGGGACACAGGTCAAGCCCTGGTCTGGGAAGATCCCACATGCCGTGGAGCAACTAAGCCTGTGTGCCACACCTACTGAGCCTGTGCTCTAGAGCCTGCGAGGCACAACTGCTGAGCCCATGTGCGACACCTACTGAAGCCCACACCCCAAGAGCCCATGCTTCACAACAAAAGAAGCCACCACAATGAGAAGCCCACACACTGCAATGAAGAGTAGCCCTGGCTCACCGCAACTAGAGAAAGCTGGTGCTCAGCAACAAAGACCCAATGCAGCCAAATACATAAATAAAAAAATAAATAAATTTATTTAAAAAAACATAAAATGTGGGAGGAGGAGTAAAAATGTTGGGCTTTTAGAATATGTTCAAACTTAAGTGACTATTAGCTCAAAACAAGTATATATATATATATATATATATATATATATTTCAAGGTAACCACAAACATGAAACCTACAATAGATACACAAAAAAATAAAGAGAAAGGAACCCAAATATAACACTAAAGAAAACCATTAAACCACAAAGGAGGGAACAGACTAAAAAAAGAAGGGAACTGAGAAGAACCACAAAAACAATCAGAAAACAATTAAGAAATTAGCAATAAGTATATGCCTATCAATAATCACTTTAAATTCCAATGGACTAAATATTCCAATCAAAAGACATAGAATGGCCAGATGAAAAAAACACCAAACAACAGCAACAACAACAAAACAAGACCCATGTATATGGTGCCCACAAGAGACTCATTTCAGATCTAAATACACACAGAGACTGAAAGTGATGGAAAAAAAATATTCTATGCAAATGGAAACAGAAAGCAGGGGCAGAAATACTCATATCAGACAAAATAGACTGTAAAATAAAGACTTTAATGAAAGACAAAGAAGGGCATTACATAATTATGAAGAGGTCAATCAAGAAGAGGATACAACATTTGTAAATATTTATGCAACCAACATAGGAGCAACTAAATATATAAAGCAATTATGAACAGACATTAAATGAGAAATTGACAGTTATACAATATTAGTAGAGGCCTTTAATATCCCACTTACATCAATGTATAAATCATTCAAACAGAAAATCAATGACAAAACATTAGCCTTTATACAAAACATTGAACTAGATAGATTTAATAGATATATACAAAGCATTCCATCTAAGCACTGCAAGATAAACATTCTTTTCAAGTTCACATGGAACATTATCCAGGGTAAATCACATGTTAGGCCACGAAACAAGTCTCAATAAATTTATGAAAATTGAAATAATGTAAAGCATCTTTTTGGACCACAATGGTATGAAACTAGAAATCAATTATAGAAAGAAAACTGGGAAAAAAAACACAAACATGTTATGACTAAATATCATCCTACTAAAAACCCAATGGGTCAATGAAGAAATCAAAGGGGTGATCAAAAAATATCTTGAGACAAATGAAAATAGAAACACAACTTTCCAGAAGCTATGGGAATTAGTAAAATCTTTCTAAGAGGGATGTTCATAGAGATACAGGCCTACCTCAAGACACAAGAAAAATCTCAAATAAAAACCAAGTTTACATATAAAAGTGAGAAAAGAAGAAGAAACAAAGCCCAAAATTAGTAGAAGGAAGGAAATAATAAAGATCAGAGAGGAAATAAATGAAATAAAGCCTAAAAATATATGTGTAAAAAAATCAATGAAACTAACAGTTGGTTCTTTGAAAAGATAAACAAAATTTACAAACTTTTAGCCAGACTCATCAAAAAAGAAAGTGAAATGAAATAAATAAAATTAGAAAGGAGAAAGGAGAAGTTACAAGCGATATCACAGAAATACAAGCAATCATAAGAGACTACCATGAACAATTATATGCCAACAAATTGGACAACCTAGAAGAAATGGATAAATTCCTAGAAACATACAACCTTCCACTACTGAATCAGGAAGAAATAGAAAATCTGAACAGACTGAATACTAGTATGAAGTAGAGTCAGTGATCAGAAAACTCCCAACAAACAAAAAGTCTAGGACCAGGTGGTTTCATAGGGGAATTCTACTAACACTTAAAAGACATTTAACACCCATCATTCTAAAAATATTTCAAAAAAAAGAGGAAGGAACATTTCAAACTCATTCTATGAGACTAACATTACTCTGATACAAAAAAAAAACAGACACTACACACAAAAAAAATTCACAGGACCATATCACAGATAAATATAGATACAAAATATCTTGGCAAAATACTATCAACCCAAACTCAACAATATATTTAAAGGATCATACATCATGATCAAGTGGGATTTATTCCAGGGATGCAAGGATGGTGCAATAACCACAAATAGATCAATGTGATATACCACATGAACAAAACAAAGGATAACAATCATATATATAAATTAGTCTAAAGCATTCATTTATTTTTCTTTTGCACTGTTAAGAAAAAAAAGTCTGTTTCAAATCCTATTTGTCCCTTATCTCTGTTTGTTCAGTTGTTTTTAATATCACATACTGAAAGAATTTCAGTAGCAGTTTTACCATGAAGTTATTTGTTATCATTTAGCAGGCTTTTGCCTACTGAATTGTAAAGCAGTTCTATTTGCATCCTCCAGATGGAGTGGCATATAACTGCTCCCAGATATATCTGGTAAGTATGAAAAAACATCTTATTTGTCCTCTCTGTGAATAAATAAGATAATGTCAAATTTTATAGACTAATAAATTTGTATGCTGGCAGTGACATTGAATCACTCTCATGGCCTACAGTGTCACAGATCCTGAGAAACACCATTCTTTTTTTGTTTGTTTGCTTCAAATGAATACTAATTCAAATAGAAGCTCAATAATAAGCCAGAATTTGACAAAAAAAAAAAGAAAAAGAATTTGACAAAAATGTATCATCCATTAATGACAAAAACTCTCAATAAAGTGGACATAGAGGGAACATAATTAAACATAATAAAGGCCATATACAACAATCCCACAGATAATATCACACTCAATGGTAAAGAGCTGAAAGCTTTTCCTCTAGGATCCTCTAAGACAAGGATGCCCACTTGCCAATTTTATTCAACACAGTATTGAAAGTCCTAGCCACATCGATCAGACAAAAAAGAGATAAAAGACATCCAAATTGGAAGGGAAGAGTAATGCTGCCACTATTTGCATATGATATGATACTCTATATAGAAAACCCTAAAGATTCCACTAAAAACTATTAGAAGTAACAAATTCAGTAAAGTTAGAGGATACAAAATTAACATAAAGAAATCCATTGTATTTTTATACCCTAATAACAAACTGTCAGAAAGATAAATTAAAGAAAAATATTCCCCTTTACAACTCCCTCAAAAAGAATAAAATACCTAGGAATACTTTTAATTAATTAAAGACAACAACTTGTACTCTCAAAGCTGTAAGATATTAATGAGAGAAATTGAAGACAACACAAACAAAAGGAGAGCTATACCATGCTCGTGGGTTGAAAGAATTTTCATCCAATTCGTTGAAAACTTAATAGACCCAAAGACTGAAACTCTCTGAGTGTGAAGGAATTCTGTAATTAGATGATCTCTGGGCTCAAACCACAATTCTTCCCTGGGTCTCCACCTTCCTAGTCTGCTCTGCAGATTTTGGGTTACCAAACTCTGCAAGCATATGAGCCAATTCTTTAAAATTTCTTTTGATAGATAGATGGATGGATGGATGGGTGAATGGATTGAGAGTTTCTGTCTGTATCCTATTGGTTCTGTTTCTTTGGAAAACCCTGATTAAGATAATATGGCATTTGTGTAACTGAAGACCTACACAGAGTTTCCTTTGATTCTGGTACAGTAAACAAAATGGGCAGAGACATGACTTTTGCAGATTTTTGCTTCCGCTCAGAAGAAGCATTCATCCAATGATTCCTCATCCCAGACACAGCTATAAAATGTGGATGTTTATTAACTGGACTCCTTTCTTGATGGTGCAGAGCAGAGAATGACAAACAAACAAACAAACAAAACAAGAAAAACAATGAGCCTTGTGAGGTTGGATGACTTGATTTGGAGATGTTAAATCTTTAACACCTAGAGTGTCAGTGGTAGTAAAGGCAGTTGGCCCTTCCTCCTGCCAGCATCAGCATCCTGAAGATGCCTAAAAGCTCACTTCCCATATTTACCAATTCAGATTCCTACTGGACTTCTGGTATGAAAAAACAATGGTCACGTGAGGGGAGCTGCAGCCAAGGATGTACCAATAGCACAACACGGTAATTTCCAGTAAGTCAAGAAATGTTCACTGAGCACCCTCTTCCCTCCTGTTTGTGCTCCTGCAAGTTTTGTTCATCCCTGAAGTTCATCCTGGACACAGTGCAGAATGACGACAAAACAGGAATGTGGGTGTCAGGGAAAAAGGCACAAGATGGCATCAGGAAGTGGGGAGCAGTGGTAAACGCATGTCACCTGTGGCAGAGTATGGAAATCTTCCCTCCAACTTAGCAATAGGTGACCCTAAAGGAAGCAGAACCAGTTACCTGGAAGTTGGAACAACCTTGATTGCAGTAGGTTGAGAAAGAAATGGGAGACGAGAGAAGAAAATACAGTTAGGTCTTTCGATAAACTCAGCAAGAGAAGAACATAAAGGTTTCTGTCTCTGCTACTCCCACCCACCCTACCTCCCTTCCTTCTCTCTTTCTTTTCTTTAGTTTTAAACATGGAAGGGCTCCTTGAGCATGTAAATATCCTGAGAAGATAAAGGCAGCAGAGATGGGAAAGTTGAAGTAAAGGAATAATTGATGGAACAGTTTTTAAGGAGGTCAGAGGTGATGGCATTTAGAGCAGAGCTGAACAGTTGTGAGCCAAGTGCTTTGCCTGGCACTGGGCAATCTAACCAGCTGCATCATGCCTGCGCCTCTCATCAGTCAGCCGTCAAATGTCAGGAAAGAATATTTGTAGCAGACAGTTTCAGTGCTTCCCCCAGATCCCCTCAAATTCCTTTTATATTTACATATTTGTTTATTAATTGGTTTGTTTGCTTATTTATTTAGTACACCCTTCAAATGCCTCCAGTCTTCTTTGGCTTCTCACACAAGTACCTATAGCTTTTCTTAGGATGGTTGCCTTCAAGCTACCTGCAGGAACAGATAACAGGAAGTACCTGGGAATGTATTCCTCCCTGGATGGCCTTTGACCAATAACAGACAGATGCAGGGGTGCATGTCAGCCCAATTATCTTGCTTTGATAGGAACAAGTCACAAGCATCCTTTATAATGAAGAGTTTCCCTCTGGGACAAGGTTGAAGCCAGTTCTCTGGGAGATGCTTCCTGAGTTCTTGGTCTTGTTTGGCTTCCTCTTCTTCCCTTTCCTGCTTCCTCCACTCCCTAAAGTTCTCTGCCTGGAGACCTGCCTTAATAAATCACTTGCAAAAAAAATCCTCACTTCAGGGTCTACTTCTGGAGACCCTCACTTCAAACAGAAGCTTTTGAGCAGAGCCGAACTGCATGATGAACTCAAACAGAGAAGCTGGGAAAGAAGATTCTAGGCAGAGTAATCGGCAGGATCGAGGGTCCAGAAGTGGAAAAGTACCTGGGGAGAAAGGGAGAAGAGACCTCTATGGCCAACTGTGAGGGTGGAGATGGGGTCAACAACCTTGAGAGGCATCCATCCTACTGGAAAAGACAGACCTGGCAGTGGGTGAATCAAAGTTCCAAAGCTTCTCTTGTCTTTTCCTTTTGAGAAAAAAGTATGGGAAGAGGGATTGGATTTGGGGAGGTAGGTTAGCAGAATTTCCTCTGGTCTATCTCTGTAGTCCAGCACCACAGGGAAAGTCTGGGTCTGTTAACACGTAGCTATTTACTGAGTACCTGCCTGATATGGACAGGATGCTATAGTGTGTATCTAGGCCAGATGGCATAGATTGTTTTCCAGGAGCTCACACCCTGCTGGAAAGTAAGTCACAATAGAGTATGGTAAGGTATCCATCAGCTGTGGGATTTAAAGGAGGGGTAACCAACTGCCTGAGGACTTGGAGAAACTTCTCTCTTCTCTGAGGGGCGACCTGAGCACTAAATCTCCAGTGGGCATTTTAGATGCAGAGTAAAGGGTTTGGGGAAGGGCAGGGGATAAGGCATCCTGGATACAGCAAACAAGACCAGGCAAGAGTATGTCTGTCCAGAGAAGAATAAGTGAGTCCAGAATGGCCCCAAACACTCTGTGTGTGGTGCATATGGTGCCCAAAGAGGCACCGAGTGGTACATTTGTACATGTTAATGGATTTGAACTTTAATCATTAGAATATACTGAATCAATGGATCTTAAGAAAAGGAATGTTAGGGTCAGTTCTTCATCTTAAGCAAGTGATTGACAATGGAGACAAGGAAGGTAATTTTTGGCCCTGTTGTCACTAGCATGATGTGAACTTCCTTCTTGCATTCTACCTCTGGGCTAGGAATTCATAGCAGTAACTTACTTCTGATAAAATAAATTCTGCATTTCTGTGCTTTCATTTCTAGGCAACCATGACAACTATGCTCCTTGAAAGTATTCATGTACAGTTTGTTTTTACATCTTTTAATTTACTAAATCGCCCTGTGAGACTGACACATATACTCATATGGTGTCTTTCTTTATTGCTGTTACTTTGCTATTTCTTTGGGTAAACTGTCTTGCAGAACTAATAATTAGCATACAATTAAATACAAAGCAATCAACCCAGAAAGATGCCTCCTATAATTTGCTGCGATCTTGCCCAGGCCCTGCATCCCTTTTACTGTTTGATAACTCAAGCCTGGGTAGCAAAACATTCAATTACAAGCAGTCTCAATATTGAACGAGCACCTGGATGCAATGCAAAATCAAACAAATTAGGGTTTTCTTTTTTCCTTTGTAGCCTGCAGAGATGGGGCCTCCGCAGGTGGCAAAATGCACACATTGACCTGAGGTCCACTAGAGTCACTAATGACAGCAAACCTAGCCAAGCGACCTTGGAAGTGAGAGAGGGGAGCTTTATGTCACAGCTTCCTTTGCTTTTCTGTTAAAGCATTGGCTTAAGAGAAATATGCTGTATTTCCAAACCAGGTTAGTGCAACAAACATGGGTCCAAGGGCAACATTAATCATTTGGTAAAAGAGGCAGCCAGGAGCCATTTGCTGAAGTTTGTTCTGTGCCAAGAACTGTATGAATAGTGCTGTGAATTCACACAATAATCCTGCCAGTGGGTCTATGATCCTCATTACAGGCTTGGGAAAACTAGGACTCAAGAAGTTTAGTAGAAACTTATTGCAGTGAGTGGGTCATGTAGGAAAGAGATATTTTAGACTTTCCAGGGAAGGACATACAGTGTGGGAAGAGACATATTCATTATTACAACATGATACGATGTTTTGCAAACTAAAAAATTGTTTCAACGCAAATAAGAAAAAGCAAAACTGGGCCCAATCTGCCCATCCTGCAGGACTAACTGAAGATAGATTTTGTATTTGTTGGATCAGAGTTGATTGAGGTGCAGAGGGAATCTCTGCATGAATCCTATACCAGGACAGATGTAAATAGAATCCCTTGAGGTCCCAATAATGTTCAAGTTTACCAAATTGGTGCGTGGTTTAAAAAAGACTCAGAAACATTGCCTTACACCACCTTATCCTTGTACAAGGACGTAATGACAGGAATACATCTATCAATCATCAATGAAACATAAAGCCATTTACTCTTTATTGAGCAACTATTATGTGTCAGGCATTGTACTACATGCCGAGCCACAATAGAGGGCAAAACAGAGTCCCTTCCTCAGTTACCTTCTATTGGGGAAGAGACAATAAGTCATAAACAATAATGGCAGGAAAGAAGTGCTATGAGGAAAAATACAAAGCAGGAAAGAGACATAAAAATTAGTGTGGGGATGAGGGCAGGGGTTCCATAGGGTAGACGGGATGGGTTGATATAAGATGGACATGGTGGACAGTTGAAGATGTGACATTGGAGCTAAGACCTAAGTGAAGTGACAGAGAAGTTCTGCAGAGAAAGACTCCAAGAGATAGTGCTGGCACGGTCCACAGATAGAAAGGAGGCCAGTGTGGCTGCTGGTCACTAAGGGAAGCAGCAAGAGTCAGGTCATGTAAGGCCTTGCAGAGCATGGTAAGGATTCTGAATAATAAACATATAGATAAATAACAGTAATAGCAAAAACTTACGTGCCAACAATGTTCTAAGCGATTTCCATGGAAAGCCTCACTGAATTCTCCCAACAACCCTGCTTCATGGATGAGGAATCAGAATTGGCTCAAGATTGTACAGCTGGTGAATAAAGGAAATGGATTTGAGAGTAGACAGTGGAGAGTCCTGAGTCTGTCCTCATAATCACTGCTTTACAATGCCATTATAAACAATTTTTACCATAAAAAGACAGGATCCCAGGAAAGTGAATGACTGCAGAGCTGCTTTACTTTGCAGGGCTTAGGGTTTATAGAGTGGCTGTATGTGTACTTTGTCCATCTGTATGCCCTTCAGGCTGCTGAGAGATTAATTTACTAATTATTGTGCTGGTGCAAATCAATAATGGCACTTTACAAAAGTGAAATGTTTAAAGTTTGGTCTGTTGAGTCACAGTAATTCAAGTCCTTAGTGGAGGGGGTGGGGATCAATTGTGAATCAGTACAGTTTCCCAGCAAAACTTGGTACTGATCCCAAAAAGACCCAATCACTGTTGTTAAAAATATTGACACAGTATAGGAATGGATAACCTTGCTAACTGCTTCTACTACAGGCCAGAGTGGAAAAAGTGCAGCAAATGCAGTAGACGAAAAATCACACTCAGAAAACATTGCCTTAAGGGGACATGGTTTTTAGTCTTGCCTCTATCACTAACTTGCTCTAATTTCTGAGAAGGTATGTCATCTTCATGCATTTCAGTTTTCTCACTGACCAGATGGAGATAATACCTACCTCGAAGGATTTGGGGGAGAAATAAAGGACACTAAAAGCCATGCCCATTCCTCCTGTGACTGGCCCAGGAGTTGAAAGGTGACATTCTTACCATGTCCAGGGATGGGAATGGGGCAGGACTGACCAGTGATTGGGGACTGATTCTAAGGGATTGGAACTGAGAAGTATCAGTTATTATAGGAAGGACAGGAGGCCAATTGTAGGAGAAATTATAGGTTCACATATCAAAAATCCTAAGTATAAGCATCATACAAAAAATGGCTCAGACCCACAAACCAAGTCTGGGGTCAGGGAAAAAAAATGGGAGCATTTTAAGAGAGCCAAGACCATGAAGAAAGAGCAGGGCAGACACTGAACCCAGAGCTCAGGACTATGGGCAAAATCCCCAGTCCATTAGGTGGCTGGAAGACATGCATGGCAGAGGTAACTGGGCTGTCTCCTAGCTTCTGAGGGTCTGAGAGCCATGCTCTGTTGTCCATTTATTCATTTGTTTTCTACACTTCTCATTTTCTTTTCTTTCACTTATTCAACAAAAGCTGTTGAATGTATAAAATGTGCCAGTGTTGTTCTAGCTACTGGGGACTGAGAAAAGGACGAAACAAGCCTGGTCCGTACTCTCATCGACCTTATGTGAGCTCAAAGGCATAGATGATAAGCACATCAATAAAGAAACTTTAAAATAGATAGTGTTCTAATAAGTAACACGAAAATAAATAGGGAAAAATTGTTTAGCCACTGACTGGAAGTTACTTTAGATGATATTGTCAGAGAAGGCCCTTTTCTTCCTAGATTTTATTTTGAAAATTTCAAAATTGCAGAGATGGAAAGAATAGAACCCGTGTATATCACTCATATAGACTCACAAACTGTTCACATTTTTGTTATAGTTGCCTTTTCCTTTTCTGGATCACATAAAATTAAATTGCAGGCATCATGATACTTTATTCCTAAATATTTTAGCATTTAGTTTGTAAGAGCAAAGTTGCCTCTTTTGTATACTTTAATATCATTAGCACAACCAAGAAATTTAACATTTATTCAACAAAATCAGATAGTAATAGACTTTAGGCTTTGTGGGCCTTTATGGCTTATGGGTCAAGATTTTTCAATTGAGAATATTATTAGTTTCATATATAACAAAAGGAAAAACAAATTACTAAAAGCTTTATATTGCTGAAATTCAAAATACAGTAATAATCGAGTACACATTTTTGGTACTGAAGTCTAATAATGATAATAATGGAATTTAAGTAACATTTCACTTAATTGGGATTCAAAGTTTGTATTCCCTCTCATCAGATCAATTGTACATATTCATCTGTTAATGCTGATCTATAATAAGGTTTTACCTATTTCATCTTTTAAGCATGTGTTTTACAGTTAGGTACTACCAAATATCGATATCTATCCACCAGCATATGATTGAGCATATTCATCATTTGGAAGGCACTTATAGAATTTTATTAGGCTCTTTCCTACATTTGTGTTTTAATGTGTCATTATATTACAGATTAATCACTTTCAGTTGAAGATTAGGTAGAAGCTCCTCAATTGCACATTTCAGTAGGATTTTAAATACAGAAATTTCCTTTACATTTGCACTGAGGTCTGAAAAACATTCCTGGAACTGTAGCTAGAGCTCAGAAAAATCTATCTGTTGAAAATTTGTGTGGGAATAGAGATCTTGCTTCTTGTTTTAATTTTTGACAGTATTGGAAATTATAAAGCAGGTTGACACTACTTTTTAAAACATTTTTATTTTAGAGTGGAGTAGAGTTAATTTACAATGTTGTGTTAGCTTCTGATATGCAGCAAAGAGATTTAGTTATTACTTGTGATGCAAACATTAGTTGTCATTGAAATGACTTGACCACAGTCTAAGTTTTGCATATCACTGTTTTACCTAGTAATTTTATGTTGAATTTATTTTCCAACATTTTCAAGGCTACTGCAAAATTTAATTACTAAATCCATTCAATGTTATATCACAGTAGTTGAGGATGGATTTTCTTCTTCTGAAAAATTTAAATCTTGGCTCAGAGCTCAAGCAATTATAGTAAAACCTGAAGCCAATGAACGGATGGTAAATTCAGGATATTCAGCTTTTATTGCTCTCCCCAAAAACAATCACAGAACTGATAATGGTGAAGTCCATAAGAGCAAATGAAGTACACTCTTGATATTATTAGTTCAATAACACATGAGAAGTTCAAATATTTTCCACAAAGCACTCTTTTATGAATAATACAATAAATAACTTAGGCTTCTAATAGATTATGTTTTTCACAAATTTTGTAAATTTGTCCAATTAAACCTTTTTTTCTATTTTACACATACTTTCAGCACCATCAAGTGTAAAAAACCTTAGCAGATTCCACTTCAGTTTGTACTGAATTAGTGTTTTCTCTACTTCTTTAAAAATATTCTCACCTATGGTTTTTCCATACAGACTAATGATGGAGGCTAATTCTTCAACACTTAGAATTCAGCAGGGACTCCTCAAATAAACAACTACTGAGCCGTATTAGTACATATGTAGACTTATCCAGAGTCACAGAAATGATCTGAACACATTTAACTGACTACGGACGTTCTCCCAACATTCCCAACTCTTCCATCAACTCTTCTCACAAAGGACTAAGAGCCTGAAGTTTATTTTCTCTAGATCATGTCTTCAGCTACTGCATGCAAACACAATTTAATTAACTCATGATTGGTAAAGGTTTTTGTTATTGGCTAACAAATACACCACTCAAAATTTTACATTTTTTTAAAATCTCATTTTCATTTATTACTTTTGTGAAGAAATTTTGCCGCAATGAGATACTCAGTTTCAACTGTTCTAATTTTTCTGATGGTTGCCTTCCTGTGAGATAGGAATATGGTGAGGTCTTGGCCAGATAATGTTGATGTAGATTGTATTCTTTTAGCATAACTGTCTTGTCATTACATAAGAAACGGGTGTTTTGACGTCTAATGTGATAATAAAATAATCCACATTCCACTATGCCATAAAAATGCAACATTTGAAGTCCACTTTTCCTTTCTTGTTTTGACAAGATGGGTATGCATGGCAAATTAATAAAGTACTATGGTGACACATTTGGAACTCAAAACCTTGCTGAGATGCAACTGTGTTGCTACAACTAACTGTGTGCTGAGCAGGAGTGTGAAGCAATGAGAGGATCACACAGTCTTCTTCCCAACTACTCACTCTGAGTAGTTGTGTATGAATGCAATTACAGATGCTGCATGAACCAGTGAACATGGCTGTATTCCAATAAGCTTAACTGACAAACACTGGAATTTGAATTTCATGTAATTTTCATGCAACAAAAATTATTATTCTTTTGAGTTTTTTCAACTGCTTAAAAGTGTAAAACTTATTCTTATCCGTAAAATCATAAGGAAAAAAAAGCAACAGGTGGCAGGCTGGATTTACCTCATGGGTTTTCCAAGCTCTGATTCAGAGCTGTCCCTCTACCCTTTTTCACTTCCCTCAATCCCTCTCTCTCTTCCTTCCTTCCTTCCACTTTTTTCCCTCCTTCCTCCTTTCTTTCCTCTTTCCTTCTTTCATTTCTTCCTGCTTTCCTTCCTTTCTTCCCTCCTTTTCTACTTTCTTTATCTCACCTCATTTAGAGGGTATCAATTTTTTTCTTTTCCTTTTGAAACAATCTCAAACTAACACAAAATTTGTAAGCACAGAATAAAGAGCTTTTTTTCCCCTTGAACTACTTGATATGACGTCATTGGCATGGTGCTCCATCTGTACTGAATACCTTATCTTACCAAGAAGGACATTCTCCAAATAGCCACAACAAAAACATTCAAATCAGAAAATTAACATTGACACATTACCACCATCTAACATTCACATGCTATTCAAATATTCCCACTTGTCCTCTAGCCCATAAAGAGCTAGTTCATGATCAGGAGTTACATTTTGTTGTCACTTCTCATTAGTTTCCATCAATCCATAAGAGTTTCTCAGTCTTTGATTTTCATAACTTTGACATTTTTGAAGGTTATGAGTCAACTATTTTGTAGAATGCCCTTCAATTTGGCTTTGTTTGATATTTATCTATGTTTTGGATTATGCGTTTTTGGCAAGAATATCATAGAAACCATATTATATTCTTCATATTGCATCCTATCAGTTAACACGCAGTTTTACTTTCTCTCATTACTCATTATGTTCATTTTGATTTCTTTATTAAGTCAGTTTCTGCCATGCTCCTCCACTATAAAACCACTCTTTTCCCCTTTGAAATCAGTAAGTAATATTGTGGGGAGTTATTTTGAGACTATCTCATTTTCATCAAACTTTCTTTTCATTTATATGTCACGTATATAATTTTTATCAGTATCTACTCTTGGTTTCTTAGTTTATTCAATGAGTTATAATCCTTTACTATCATTATTTTGATGCTCAAGTTTTTCCATATTTGGCCAGTGGTATCCTCATGAACCTGGCTTCTATACCCGTTGACACACCCCTATCATTCTCTGAGCACTTTCTTACTTTATCACTAAACAAGATGTTTCAGATCTTGTACTTTCTTCAATCTAGCCATGGAATCAGATACATTCCAACAAGCACTGTTCCTTTCTTTGGATAACTGTATTTAGAATCCAAGATCTGGGTTCTAGGTGTGCTCTTGTTTCAGGCCCTCTCAGGGACAGAGCTAAGGAACCTAGGTCCTCTAGGTAGGTGGAACCAAGGAATATATGTATGTGTACACACAGTGACATCTGTTTTTTCTGTTTATCTGTTTATATTTACAACCAGAAGTTCAATACAAAAACTCCAATTACAACCAGAGTTCAAGTGAGCTTTCTCCCTTTCCTTGTTTGCAGTTCCCTTCTCCAATGGGAGAATCCTGTCTCCCATTATCCTTAATGTATTTACTTGGTTAATCAATCTTCCTGTATGTAGCTGGTATTGTGGCCATTACCTTTACTTGGCACAGGGCTCATGCCATCATCAGAACTTAATGGAGTAACTTATGCCCCATTCAATGTGCTTGGCATTTGGGAAGCAAGGGCAAATAAAAGCATCATAGTCTACTAGGGAAGCATGGTGAAAAGAATCACACAAACGAAGATGGAGTTTAAACTAGAAAATGTGCTCAGAATGTGTAAGGCTTGTGGTGCCACCAGAACTGGCAGTAAGGGCACCTGATCTGTGCTCTGAGGCCAGAAATCCTAGAGAGGTGGGATTTCTAGTAAGAGCTAAAGAAAGTCTGGCTGGATCTCATAAGGCAGGGGGCAGATGGAGTGAGAGAAATCTGTAAGAAAAAGAGCAACCAGATAGTGTAGAGTCTTTCGATCACATGAGGGTTGGTGGGCAGGTGTCAGATGGTGGAGTCATGATCGAATTTTCATTTTCCAAAGATCCCTCTGGTTATAATCTAAGAGTAAGCTTTGTATAGAGAGAGACCAGTTACAGAGCAACTGCAATAATCCAGATAAGAGATGAAGGTAGGTTGGACTAGGGGATAATTGTAATGCTCAGTAAATATTTGTTTCATGTGTACATGCATGCATGAATGGTGAGGAGACTCATAATACCCTTCCCGAATCACATTAGTTTCCTTTTGGCACACTCTAACACACTTCTCATGGCAACTTAGGTGTCACCTCTGCTATGAATCTTTCAGTTTCCATCGCACACTTACTTGTGCAGCCGAATGAACCACTGCAGCCCTGAGGGCAACGTCCATTTCCATCATTTCTAATAACACCAATCACACCATGTAGAAACGGTATATTTCTTTGTCTGTGTCTACCATTAGACCTTGTTCTCTTCAAAGTCAGAGACCGCCTACTCATTTCTAGCTCAGGCAGAGAGGTATTTATTTTCTGGATGAAGGATTTTTTCGTGAAGCTCATATAAGCAAAGGATATTTTGGTCTGTGAGTGAAGAGTCACAGACAGAGCAAAGAGTGCTTAAAGAGTGATTATTTGGAAACCAATTTCTTAGTCTGGGTTCATCCCCTAACTTGTACTGCAAACTTGATGGTGACGGGGGTGGATCATGCCCTTGCTGGACCTCAGTTTGCTCACATACAATACAATAAATAATAGTTAACATGTACTGAGTAATTCTTTTGAACCAGACACTACTATGTTACAAGTACATATCTTGTTAAATCCTCACAACAACCTTTTGAAGTAAATACAATTTTTCCTTCATATTACAAATGATGAAATGGAAACAAAACAAGATCAATAACTTGCCCATTGGGTCACATAGCCAGGAAGTAATGGCAGTCAAGGTAAACCCAATCAGTCTAGGACCAGAGTTGGTGTTCCTAACCATGATTCTCTTTGAGAATTGCAGTAACCATTTCTGAAGATCACCTTTCTAATCTGGCATTCGGTGATATACAGGTACTAGTGATGGGAAAGCAGCTCCTGGGGAGATGAGGTAATCGAGCTGAGGCCTTATGTAAATATAAGAAACAGGGGCTTCCCTGGTGGTACAGTGGTTGAGAGTCCGCCTGCCGATGCAGGGGTCACGGGTTCGTGTCCCAGTCCGGGAAGATCCGACATGCCGCGGAGCGGCTGGGCCCGTGAGCCATGGCCGCTGAGCCTGCGCGTCTGGAGCCTGTGCTCCGCAATGGGAGAGGCCACAACAGTGAGAGGCCCGCATACTGCAAAAAAAAAAAAAAAAAAAAGAAACAGTATCCTATACATATACAGAGGTTATTCATATATATGTGTGTGTGTGTGTATATATATATATATATATATATGCATACATACACACACTTATGGATCACTGTTCATGTGGATAATCATATTAGGTCTAGATAAAGGATTGGTCACATACTATCATATTGCTGATGTTGAGACATAAGGGATGCACTGAAGTAATACAAATATATCCAAAATGTCCACTTTAAATTCAAAACGTACAGTTTAATTTCAGATACTAGATTCTACCTGAAATTGAGTTAGTGAAGAAACATAATAAAATATTAATATGAGCCTAACACACCTATCAAGGACAGACATTTTCCTAATGATGGATACAAAGATTAAACCGAATAGTAATATGAAACAAGAAACTCACACACAGACACACACACAAACTAAAACTAAAGTCCATTGGGTGCTTGTGTTAGGAAGGCAGGCCGTGGCTGAGGCGTGTCAGACACTTCAATATGGTCCCAAAGATAACGGATAATGTGGTGGTTGGGTTTTCATGATTTCTCATCCTGGCTGTCAGACTACAACTCGATAAAATGGAATAATTCCAGGTTTATTAGAATTGAGGTGCATTTAGGTCTCCCATGAGAGACAGGTAAAATACTCAGTGTAGCAAGGTGCTTTTAAAGGCTGCCTGTTGCTAATTGCAGGTATAGGGGAATCTGAAAAGGGACATCCTGACAGGAGACGGGGAGCCAGAGCAATGAAGCTGGCCATTTCCCACCTTGCAGCCACCAGATTTCTAAAAGCCAATCACACCCACCTGTCACATAAAGCCATTCTCAAACTCAGATGGATGATTTATTCTGCAGGGGCTGCATCCTGTGAACGTTTGTACACAACGTAAAATGGCTTGTGCCTGAAGGAGCACCCTTTTCTTCAAAAAGTGCTGGTCTTATGAGGGAATAGAAAAACTTGTATACACGCACACTCAGAGGCTGAGTCAAGGAAACAAACATACATCTGTTCTCTATGTCTGCGAGTGATAAGCTATAATGGAAAAGACTATGAAAAAGAATGTATATATTTGTATAACCAAATCACTTTGCTGTACAGCAGAAATGATCACAACACTGTAAATCAACTAAGCTTCCATAAGATATATATATATTTTTTAAAAAAGGAAACAAACATTTGGAGGGGAGGGAGAAAATACACCACATTATAAGCAGCTTCTATGTTTATGTGCTTCCATTATTTTGTTGAAACCTCCCCAAAACCTCATGAGTTGAGTTGTATTATTCTCGTCCGAATGAGGACCCAAGATTTAGAGAATTTAAAGAGTTGACTGGGTCGACACCACAAGAAGGCAAAATCAACTCCAGTTTATCTGACCCCAAAGCCCATACTCGTTTTGTAACACACAGTTTTCCACTGAGATGTGGCAAAGGCAAGCTTGCTTTCTCTTCTTACATAGATCTTCTTTGTATGCAAACATTAATTATCGCTTCACTCAGGTTTACAAACCAGCTTCCATTTCCAGGACCTTAGGGTCCTGGAATGCATTGCCTAGTAGTTAAAGATCCCAGAATGTGCTAGACCAACAAGCAAAGATTGAAGGGGAGGGGTGGTGGTATTCCAGTTAGAAGACAGAAAAGTAATTCAGAAAAGGACATCAAACATGTGGGTGGGTATATTTCATAGGCTTTCTCAGTCTCATCCATCTTTGCTTCCCTTTAGCAGGAAATGGATGTCTGAAAAAGTTGCCCGTTGGATGAGCAGCTGAATTAGATAACCTGAGTTCCTCCCAAGATTGTGCACAGAGAAATCAGAACTGCCCTAGGAAACACATGGAGCCTATTTCCTGGCAGAGAAAATTCCTTGCCAGCCTCTCCGCTAAAGCTGACCACACCTCCCTGTCTTTTTGGACTCATGCATACACCAGACCTCAGATTCAGTTATTAATTATCTCGAAGGAAGACGACTAAGGGGAGAACTTTATTTTCACAGCAGCGGCATGATAATATTTATATTAGTTGAAGATCAAGGGAATGACTGTCTGGCACTTGTCCATCCCTTCTCTGAGGAAGCAGGTTCAGGGCTGGCTGCAAGAGGGAGGTTCCTTGGACACATTCCTTTACCCTACCACACTGCAGTGATTTTTTTTTTTTTTTTTTTTTTTTTGCGGTACGCGGGCCTCTCACTGTTGTGGTCTCTCCCGTTGCGGAGCACAGGCTCCGGACGCGCAGGCTCAGCGGCCATGGCTCACGGGCCCAGCCGCTCCGCGGCATGTGGTTCTTCCCGGACTGGGGCACGAACCCGTGTCCCCTGCATCGTCAGGCGGACTCTCAACCACTGCGCCACAAGGGAAACCCACTGCAGTGTTCTAGATGAAGGGACTTTGATTCACACTGAGTGCCACTTATTTGTTATTTAAAGAGGAGAGGAATTCGCCTCTCTTCATGAAGAGACCTTTGAGGGAAAGACTCAATTGGGAAGGGAGTCTGAAGGTCTATCATCTCCCACTATCCTGACACATAGACCACTCGGTTCCCATTTGTTCAACGAAAGATTGATTATTGTCTTTGGTCTCCATGAGGGCAGGGGCTGGCTCTGCCTGTGCATCACCACATCCCAGTCCCTAACCAAGAGCCCTGAATAGTGTAGGTGCTTAAATATACCTGTTGATCATTACCTCACATAACTTTCAAGTATATAATGCAACCATTTTTAACTATAGTAATGGATTACCTTATGTGGTAATCATTTCACCATATACATATGTTAGGTGCTTAAAAATACCTGTTGATCATTACATCACATAACTTTCAAGTATATAATGCAACCATTTTAAACTATAGTAATGGATTACCTTATGTGGTAATCATTTCACAATATATGTATGTATCAAATCATCACGTTGTATACCTTAAACTTACATAATGTTATATGTCAATATAATAATATATCTCAATAAATCTAGGAAAACATAAAAAAAAAAACCTGTTGAGTGAGTGCATGCAAGCATTGAATACACTTTCAGTGGATGGACTTCTGCCCAATCTTTTGTTTTAAAAAAAAAAACAGAATGGAGGCTATAGAATATATTGAACACCCACAATGTGCTCAACACTATGCTAAGTACTTAACATACATTATTTCTTGGGGATTAGTGTGATCATTTTCATATGAAGAAAAAAAAATTTTGATGTAGTCACATAATCTTTCCAAGGTCACAGACCTAGCAAATGACAGAGCTGGGATTCCAACCCACGTACACCTGATTTTGTCAGTCAAAGTTTTTCTGTTTAGTTTTGTTTTCCCATTGTATCTTTTCACATCCCTAAAATGTTTGAAGTCCTCAAGGTAGAAAAGTATGAGCCTGGGAAATGTAGAAAAAGGAATAGATTACCTGATTTAGATAAATCTGAGGGCATAAGAATGTGTTTACTGGTATAATGGAATGGAAAGCATTCAGAAACACAGAGGTCAGACGTTGCAGCTTGTAATGGTTTGCAGTTGCTAGAAATCCAGGTAAGACAATTTAAGGTTGTCCTTAAGTTTGCCTAGACTATCACTTCAAGGAAAAAACCGGTCACTGCTCAACCCTGCTGGAAGTAGGGAAGATTTTTCAACCCATATCATGCATTCATATCATAGTTTCAGCCAGTTTTTCCTGTGTAGTGGAGAAAGGAGGCATTCATTCAACGTCTCTTAGGTACTTACTAAGTGTGAGACTCTACTGCATTCTAGAGATGCAAAGATACAAAGCCATGCTCCCTCCCTCCAAGACTTTCATAAGAAACTAATAATGAGACAATAAATAATCAGGAGTTTAACATCTGTAGTTATACCATCTGATTGTGGCAAGGCACACTTGGAAATGCACACTACTAGGCTGGATAGAAATCAGATAACCAAAAAATGAGGGGCAAACTCAGATTTCTGGACCAAGTTAAGTTAATGAACATCATAAACAAGAAAAAGCTATAACCACCTAAATGTCTAATCATGGGTAAATAGATAAATAAAATGAAATATGTATATACAATATCGTTCAGACATGAAAAAGAATGAAACCTTGACATTTGTGAAAACATAGATGGACCTTGAGTACATTATGCTAAGTGAGATGTCAGGTGGAAACCAATAAATACCGTATGATCTCACTTATACGTGGAATCTAAGAGGAAGGAAGGGTGGAAGGATGGAAGGGAGGATTCATGAATACAGAGAACAGATTGGTGGTTGCCTGAGGTGAGGATGGGGTGGGAAATGGGCAAAAGTGGTGAAGAGGATCAAAATGTACACATTTTCAGTTATAAAATGAAGTCCTGGGGAATGTACAGCACAGTGACTAGAGTTAATAATACTGCATTGCATACTTGAAAGTAGCTAAGAGAGTAGATCTTGAAAGTTTTCTTCATGAGAAAAATTGGGAGTTTGGGACTGACATATACACACTACTATATTTAAAATAGGTAACCAACAAGGACCTGCTGTATAGTACAGGGAACTTTGCTCAATATTCTGTAATAACCTAAATGGGAAAATAATTTGAAAAAGAATAGATTATATGTGTATGTATAACAGAATCACTCTGCTGTACACGTGAAACTAACACCTGCGAGAGCCTCCCCACAGGATAAGATTGGCTTTCAATCACTTCCCACATTAGCCATGAAACTTGAGGATTTATATAGATAAGAAAATCATGGTGTTTCTAGTCACTATGGTCTAAAGGGCAGGTAAACATGGCCATTCCTTTCCAATTTTTTTGAAGGCAAATACCCTCAGTTGTGTCTGTTTAGGCCAAAACAACTTTAAAGCAGATTAAGGTCTTGCTGTCTCGTTGCTGTTTATCAGAGAGACAGGTGGGCTGGCTGTGTTTGGAGGACAAGCTTGCCATTCTCTAATCTGCTTCTAACCAGTGATCTTTAAGGGAAAACTGTGTCCAAGACACCATCCACTTTGCTTAAGTCAGCCGCTCACTGTTGCTATGGACATTCTGGTAGTTTCCTGGAACTTGAAGGCTGACCAACTTGCTGACGCATGATGCAAATGGCTTCAGTCTTTAAAAAGCTTTTGTAAAGTGTCGGACTCATTGTTATTGCAATGATTCCATACAGAATCTCCCATTTTGTGACTTTATCAGAAGAAATGCTCGAGGAATATAGTATCTGAGATCTTCTACAGGGTGATGATGATTTGTCTGTCTCTTTTTGTCTCTCTTTATGTCCCAACACAAACCCTTGGTGCAGTTGCTTGAACCATCTGACTATGTGGATCTTACTTTCTGAGTCAGTCGGATCCAGCAAGCTTTGGATGTCAACTCTGATCTAATAGCACAACTTTGGGAAAACAACTTTATTTTCCCCCGAGCCTCAGTTTCCCTATTGTTAAAATGGAAATGATTAAAAAACCTACCTCAGAGGGCTATTATGAGAGTTAAAAGAGATCACCACACCTGCAAATGCCTGTCCTGAGTAGATATAAGTCACCCCTGAACCTACTTCCCCTCACTTTCTAGTTCCAAGATGTACACATTTATATGAAATATTATAATGAGATTCTAGATTATGATTCTCATCTCATTAACACATATTCATTCTTCAAGATCCAGCTCAAAAATTACTTTATTTCAGTAGTTCTTTCCTATTTTTGCACTGGGAAGTGAAGTCCTGAGTCTTTGATGCTTTAACTGTACTTGTTATCTCTGTTATAATACTTACCTTGCCATTTGATAAACATTCATTCGCATGCTCATTTATTTAACAATGATTTCTTCTGCATCCTTTATATCCCAGGACCTGTGACTATGCTAGGTGCCAGGGACACTGTGAGAACAAGATATCCTTGCTGCTACCCTCATGGGGCTGACCTGCTTTTTCCTCTGGACTTGACCAAGAAACAGGCAATTGTATGGTTGTATGGTAATCATTCAATAGGCATCTTGCATCTGAATTGAATTCTACCTGAAGACTCACAGGAGATACTGTGAATGTCCCAGAGCCCCCTCCTCCATGGGTATGGGTCTGGAGGCAGAAGGGTAGGTGCAGGTATAACATATCTGGGGACTCAGAGCTGTGCAGGGGAGGAAAAGCTTTCCTTCTACCCTCCTAGGTTTGATCACCGTGACTATGAAATAAACTGATGGCAGGCAGATTACCAGGAGAAAAGTCATACACATTTATTAATGTTTAATATACATGAGTGGAGGCATCACAGAAAAAAAGTGAATGCACAAAAATACAGGGAGATTTGAGAGTTTATATACGATCTTAATAAGAGAAGGGTTTGTAGTCCACTTAAAGGAGAGTAAGGAATTTTCAGGAAAGATTCATGGGCCCTTAGAAGAATAGATGGGAGGTGAGATATTTTGGGACAAAGTTTGTCTGGCTGTGGTGTCAAATTCTAGTCTCCTTTCCTGGATGAGTCCATCTTCCCTGGTTGATAAAACTACCAGGGAGTGGACTCATAACACTTTAGCTCCTTTTGGAGGATCTGTCTTTAAGCAGATAAAGGAAGTTCAGAGAAAGCTTCTCCCTGTCTTTGCTATTTTACAAGTGCCTTCAGCTCAAAATAATCAATATACCAAAGCGTCATATTTTGGGGTGGCCTGTCTTACAGCTCCTTCAGGTTCAGAGAAATGTGCCTTCCATTCTCCTAAGCTCAGTGGAGTTGGAGCAGGAACAGGCAGCCCTCCTGGTGATAAGGTGATGCTTCTATGCCATCCAGAGAGATGAGTGAGGATTCACATGGGAGATGGCAGGTGTAGGAGGGATATGGGGGGGATGTCGGGAGAAGCTAGCTCTTCATGCAGGGGCACAGAGAGCTGCAAACAGATATTCCTCCAGTTTCCTCTATGCTGCCTTTCCTTGATTTCCTTCTAAGTCCCTGACTGACACTTTGTCTTCTTTCGCTTCTGCCCTTTCCCAGCTTGTCCACGGTCCTGTCTTTGGGTCACTAGTCCATGCCACTCCCCTTCTGATGGCACCAGAGCTGCTGGCTTCCCCAACCGCATCTCTAGCATCAATCTCTCCTTGAGAGGCAGCCATTAATTTCAGGCTGTTGGGCATTTAAAGCAAGATTTCTATGACCTCTTAAGATACACAAATTGCACACTGTATCTTTCTTCCAGTTCAGTAACTTTTAATTTCTTGTTTTGTTTATGGAGTCATCATTGTATCAGTCATGCACACATGTAGCTAGGATTCCACTGTGCCCGTTCTGCTGCTTCCACCCCCGCCACACACACGCAAGCCACGTCTCTGCTCCCAAATGGTCAGCAAATCTCACGTCCTCTGCCATGCCATCTGCATATTGCATGAATCACCACCACAGCAGCCCTTTTTAAATATCTCACTATTTAGGGTGACTATAAGTAACCTCTGAATGTATCCTCCTATATCTGATCTCTAGCATCCCCCATCCATCATCAAGGAACTTTCCTTTAGCCTACAGTACCTTCCCCGTGCCTGCTGCATGTGGAATTCCAGGCCCTCTGCAGCTTGCCTTTCCTTCTCTTCTCTTTCTTCTCTGTAGTAAGTACCATATTTTCCCATCTTGGAATTGGTGAAGGTCCTAGAAGAGAAGCTTGGTGCAGTGGATTCGTTACACACTAGGAGGAAAGGACCTTTATTTTAGTATCAGCTCTGCCTGTAAATACAACATAACCATGGGCAAGTAACTTCAACTCACTGAGATATGATATTATTTATCTAAAGCCCAGGTCAGCAAATTACGGCCCATCAACCAAATCTAGTTCACTGCATAGTTTTGTAAAGAGTCTTATTGGAACATAGCCATGTTCATTCATTTACATATTGTCAATATCTGCTTTTGTGCTATAACCACACGGTTGAGTAGTTGTGACAGAAACTATCCGTTCCACAGAGCCTAAAATATTTACTATATGGTCCTTTACAGAAAAAGTTTCCTAAATCCTAATCTATAGTAAGATCTCTGAAGTTTATAAGCTCTAACCTTTTATGATTATAAATAACTATATTTATAATTGTTTAAAATCATGTATATATAAACACCACTGGAAAATTAAGCTGTTTAGTCCTTTATACATTGTGATTTACATGCTAAGGGAATTCAGACAGGTCACTTCATCTCTTTGAGTTTAAATTTCCTTACTTTTTAAATGATGCTACCAACTACCTCTTAGGGTTGTTGTGAGATTTAAAGGTAAAAATACTTGCAGAACCATCCAGCCTCATACCTGGCACATGGCAGGTATTCAATACATGTTACTTTTCCTTCCCTTAATCTCCTCAGTCATTTTATCGTAATCTCTATGTAGAGAAGAGACAAAATGTCTTTCTTATTTAACAGGTCTTGAGATGAACTCCCACCACTTCAATATCAATATTCCAAGCCAAACTGGCTTTGACATCTACATAAATACATGTAATACCTTTGTAATTGCCCTTCCCTCCTCCTCTCCCATTACTCTGTCCTTCCATGCATGAAGACAGTAAACACAGTCTGCCTGCATAATTAAAGGCTCTGTGAAGGGTCAGGTCATTTGTGGTAAGTGTTGCCCGGGAGTGTATAGGATGATAATCATCTAGAGATGCATCATCTAGAGATGCATCAGAGCTGTTGTAAAAGGAAAATAGCAGCTTAGTATCTGATTATCTTTGTGTTACATCCCATGAAACCCTGGTGTGAGAATCTTCCCACCACATTTTAGGAGTCAGTGTTGTGTTTAAGACAGAATGGTTATCTCAGGAACAGATGAGGCATCCATGAAAATGTGCTGCCCAGGTCATTTGCATTGGGAAGAAATAGTTGAATGACAGCCCCAGCAGGTACACCTCTGATTCACCACTGTGTATGTGCTGAAGCCATGCTTCCCCAGGGTTGCTCACAGCCAATGGCTGGGCAGTGGGCACACTAAACCTGCTCGTGAAATGAAGGGTGACTTCAGTTGGCAACATTGGCTGCAAGAGTCCCCATTGACCCAGGTGAAACTTTCATAGACTGATGCTACGGTCTGACATTCCTCCTACCCCATCTCCTCCCTTCTATCTCTCTCTTCATAGATGTCAGGCCTGCATCGTGGTCTGAAAGCTCTCCCTGCCCACTTCTGCTTTCTTAACTTTACCCTTCACAGGTGTTTCTACCAATAACTCCCCTCGTCCTATCTTGATGTTTGCTTCTCAGAGGACCAGAACTAAGACAAGTAGACCAGAAATGGTCCAAGAAAACAAGTGGTGAACTTGTATGAAGAAGTGGATCTGTATGGCATCAGGGACGTACTTTAGTGGCCATAGAACTCCTATGCTCAGATCTTTCTCCAGGAGTACTAGCTGCAGGGAGTGTACTTGACTGTCAGGCCACTCAACTGCCGCAACCATGAATGCTGAGACCACCTTCCCTCAGGCTGGCCCCACCCAATGCCTGAACCTGATAGGGACTCTGGTTCTGGCCCATTTCTCCTGATGTGGGACTCTGCCCATGGGTGCCATCAGCTCAGGAACTCCCATCAGTCTAGAGGGCTTTCTCAGACCACTGTCCTGGAACTGGAGGTTCTTCCTACTCAATCTTTCCTTACCCCTCTTCTTTCACAGGTATATGACCATCTCTGTGGTCTGATGGCTCTCCCCACCCACTCTGATGCCTCACCTTTAGCATTCACAATTTCCCTAAGAAATCCCTTGTACATGTAATTTTGCCTTGACGTCTGCCTCTCCATGGACTCAAACAACCACAAGAGCAATCAGAAAAATGGAGCTAGTGATCATGTATTCAGTCATTAATTCATTCAACGAATATTCATGGATCCTCCTTATGTGCTGGACACTGTGTTAATGATAATAAGTTAAATAAACTAGTGTCTGTCCTTTCAGTTAAAACAGCTAAATAAATATTCTCTGATATATTCTGAGTGGGGTGCACACATAATCATAGTAGGGGGAGTTTAGTGGAAGAATAAATTCCACACTCACAGAAGTAGTAAGGAAACCCATGGGGATGTAGAAAGAAGAGCTGGACACTTCTCTAGGGAGCAGTTTAGAAGACAAGTCAGGAAATTAGGAGTTTGGTGATGTTCTAAATGTGAAGGCTCAAATTCAAAACAACCACATTAAGAAAAGTGTTAGGATTAAGAGGGATTTGGTTGGGTAAATTGCCTCAGGTCTCCTTGTGATAAGCAAAGATTTTAATTCTGGAAAAATCTACTTACCAAGCCTATGAAATATTTGCATCCATCACCCGAATAAACAAAAATAAATGTGTAGCTATGAAACCAAGGTGTAAAGAGAGGAGGGGACCTGTGGTGAATTTACCAAGGGATAAATTGTTGAAAATTCTGAGGGTTTTTAAAGCTCCTTCTATAGGAATAACAAAGCGAACCTATGGATGTGTTGAATCTGTTACACACTTTACGGAAATAAGCCCATTTCATGATGTTACCATGGTCACTTATAGTACTAAAGACCATAATGTAAATCTCATGGATTGGGATGCCTAAACAGTTGGGAAGCAGGTCATCTGCTTCCTTATTGGTTTCAAATGTAAGTACTGAGCGACTAGCAAATTGCTGTCCAGGATAATCATAGTAAATAGTCCATTTAAAGGGCTATTATGCTTTTAAGCATCTCACATCCATTCCCTTGTTTGGCTCTCAAGACTACCTTACGAGAGACCTTACACCGACAGACATCATCCCTGATTCATACAGAGAAGGACCCCGGGGTAAGGAAAAACTTAGTGGTGGAAGACATGTGACCCAGGTATCCTGATGTTTTGTCCTGAACTGTGGCTACCACCATATATTTACACTACAGTTTTCACCATACACACACATATTGTTTCCTTAGGAAACGTCTAAATAATTTGCATTTAACGATTACTATTATGATGAATTTAGTCATCATTCTCTATAAAGATAAGGAGAAAAAAAAGAAGACTTTGTGTGTTTCCTTGTTACCTGTGTACGGATCCATTTTAATTTCATGATAACTTTTACTTAGAAATGTGCACTGTGTAAATCGAAGCTTAGTACTTACGCAGCATACTCACACTCAGCAAGCTGAAAATATAATTCTTGTTAGGAGAACACCCTAAAAAGACCTATGTAAATCTGACAAAGCTCTTGTAGGACTATGCTATGTACCTAGGGCTGTGTGCTCTGTAGCTGCCAGCATCTCGGGCAGGAGGAGGAAGCAGCCTCCTTCATGGAATCCCAGATGGGCTTAGCTGGCACTGGCTCTTCTTCTCGCGGGACACTGTGGGGTTTCCATTCTGAATTCCTCCTGGAGAGCTGTAGATCTCTGATTTCCACATTAGCTGCTCTCTAAGGCTCTTCCTGAGTGATACGCAGGCATTGTTCTCAACCCCTGGAAGCTGGAGGGGGCTACCTAGCCCATCTGGGAGGGAAAGAGTCTGAGCTTTGGGACCGTGAAAAGAAACCCATCAGTTTTCCAGGGGGCAACCGTGTATAATTCCACTGGCTCCCTGCTTCTGCAATTTTCCCAACCCCTGGTGGGGAAGAGCACAGGGGACAGAATGGGAATCGGCAGGCTACTACTGTCTCACCGATGGAATCTTATGGAAATAGGACCCCAATGTTCTTTCCTGTTTTCCTGAATCTCTGAGGCTGGCAATGTCTGCTATTTTATTTTTTTCCAGAAGGATGCTACACAGTAGCCACTGCCCCTTGGGAAAGCAAGTCACTCCAATTTGAAACCAGAGTAAATGTCTTTAACATGTGTGAAATGCTTTCAAAGAGCATCAGCCATTTGTAATTGTTAAGAATGCATGCCCCACTTCATTTGCAGGACTGTTGGGGTGGAAACAGAGAGGACTCAAGGTTGATCACAGTAACAGCAGCAATAATAACTATAATGATAGAAGTTAATTTATTTATTGAGAACTGAGGTTTCTTAGACACCATTCTAAGGACTTGTGTAACTCTTGGATCTTCACAAGAGCACTGGAAGAAGTAGCTAAGAGGGCCTTCACTGGACAGAGCTGAAGCTAGTGCACAGAGAAGTTAAGCTGACCAAGGTCACACAGCCAGGATGCAGCAAAGACAGATGACATTCATGACATTCAGGTCATTGGTCTTCAAAACCCCTTAGTCATCACCTGATGATATGAAAGACACTAGATCTAGGAAACACCCTTCCAATGATTTTATTCTACCTCTTGGACTAGCAGAATGTTATCCTTTTCCATTATCCTCTGAAGCAGAGTTTTCAGAAGTAAAAGGAGGAAATAAATGTTCACAGAGTTTCAATACTTTCTCAGAGTTCCAGCCACAGAGACAGGGCAGGAAACGGAAAGAACATGTTGTTTCTCCTCTATCATGTATCCTCCCAAGAACAGTAACTTTTCATTCCATGAGGTCTTGGCCATGACACAAAGTTTTTCTAAACTAACCTCATGTTGGACAGAGACTATTTTTCATGGAGATCTATGAAATTCCAAAAATATAGCACAATGAGGAAACAGGCAAAGATGCAATTGGCATTATCTTAGCAGCCAAGGATTTAATGTGATGACATTTAATTTTAGACTTTGTCCTTACAAGAAAATAAGTCACACTCTATGGGTCCAACAGCACAGTTTAAACTTGTAAAAGTCAACGTTTTCATGCTAAGCATCTCCCTTTGGAAGAATCCTTCCCAGGATCAATTTGCTCTACTCTGCATGCTTATAGCCCTGATTATTTTGAATTGAGAGCTTTATATACTCCATACATATAAATATAAAGAAAAAGTGACAAAACACAAACCAAGTTCTCATTTCTATCATCTGCCAGGCCAAAAAATTGTTAATAATTTTTCTATCGAGCTAACTTTCAAATGGGGGATGTGTGTGGAACACACATGAACATTCTTCTCACCCAGAAGGACAAGTCTTGATGACTCCATCTTGAAAAACTAATTAATAGAAAGTACCAACATTTATTGACAATTTTCTTTTTAACCAGACAATGATCTGAGCAATTAACATTCTCTGAATTCTCACATTAGCACTATCCGGTAAGTGTTATAATTACAAAGGTCATACCCATGGTCCTCAGCCAGGGTCAGTTTTGCCCTCCCTCTAGGGGATATTTGGCAATGTTTGGAGACAATTTTTGGTTAGCACAACTGGGATGCTGTTAAACATCCTACAAAGCACAGGACAGCCCTCAACAACAAAAAATTTTCCAGCCCAAAATGTCAATAGTGCCAAGATTGAGAAACCCTGTAATAGACTAAAGAAGAAGTAGAAAATCTGAGCCACCCAATAAGTACTTTATAAATTGAATCTACAGCCCAAATCCTCCTCTGCCTTTTTTCCTGCCAAAATAAAAAGAAAGCAAGGTATTACAGACAAGTCTTAAATTCCTAATTCACTCTATTAGGCTAGTATAACCTTTTATTTTTTCTCTTTTTTGCTTTCTCAGTTTCATGTTCTTTTTTTCTTTATTTTTATTTTTTTAACTTTTTATTTTATATTGGAGTATAGTTGATTAAAACTGTTGTGATAGTTTCAAGTGTACAGCAAAGTGATTCAGTTATACATGTATGTGTATCTATTCTTTTTCAAATTCTTTTCCCATTTATTGTTGTTACATAATATTTAGCAGAGTTCCCTGTGCTATACAGTAGGTCCTTGTTGGTTATCCATTTTAAATACAGCAGTGTGTACATGTCAATTCCAAACTCCCTAACTATCCCTTTCCCCCACCCATCCCCCCTTACACTTGTACAATCTTTTTTTTTTTTTTTAACATCTTTATTGGAGTATAATTGCTTTACAATGGTGTGTTAGTTTCTGCTTTATAACAAAGTGAATCAGTTATACGTATACATATGTTCCCCTATCTCTTCCCTCTTGTGTCTCCCTCCCTCCCACCCTCCCTATCCCACCCCTCTAGGTGGTCACAAAGCACCAAGCTGATCTCCCTGTGCTATGCGGCTGCTTCCCACTAGCTATCTATTTTACGTTTGGTAGTGTATATATGTCCACGCCACTCTCTCACTTTATCCCAGCTTACCCTTCCCCCTCCCCATATCCTCAAGTCCATTCTCTAGTAGGTCTGTGTCTTTATTCCCGTCTTATACACTTGTACAATCTTGATCCCTAAATCACACAAGGACATTTCCAAAAGAAATTATCAGGTCCCCAGCCTTAGGAAAGACCTTCAGAGCCCTGGTTTGACATAGAAGCAGCAAAACATAGCTTTGAAAAGAAGTTCAAACATTGGACAATGAGTACATTCATAGTGACCTGTGTAGATCAAAGCCCCGAGGACACAGAGACACTTACCCAGTACCTACTTCCCTACAAAACTAGCTGGGCATTTCATGCTGCCCAGTCAGGAGCAGACCAGAATGACTTCCATTAAATTTTCCACCAGCCTGGCAAGGTGGTGCATAGTATCAGATTTCATTCGATTTTAGGGGGGGAAAAAAAGTACTGGGCCAATTTTTGCAAACCTGAGTTTGGAGAGTAATATTTATACCAGCTCTAGACATGCCCACCATTTAAAGCTCATGTGTGGAGCTCCTGATGAATTTTTAGCCTGGATAATTATAGAGCTTATTTTTATCTCCTCAGTGTCAGGGTCTCGCACGCCTGGCATGTAATAGCTTTTTTGGAAATGTTAATGCCTTCCTTCTGGTAGGTCTGAAGTCACACCATTCCTTCGCCTCCTCCTTCACCAACAGACAAGCCTAACTCTCATGCAGGACAATGATATTTAGGAATATTTTCTTGATGTTTTTTACCCCAAAGCTCCAAACATTTTTTGTCAAGCCCTGCTGCATACTGAAATTGGTTGTTCCTCTATCATATTTGTTCTGGGCTTAGTACTAAATTCTGCACCAATCAAAACAAATATCAATAGAACCCGCCTCCTACCTTCAATGGCCTCATTCTGAAATTAAAATCCCAGGGATTCTGTCAGAGCCTTTAGCCTCAGACATTTTTCTCCTGCTGTTCCTCACAGGCTATTAGGCTAATAAGCTTTATTATCTGTTCTATAACCACTGGTAGTTACACAGCTCAGTAACCATTAGGAAGGAAAACATAATGAGAGGAGAACAAGGTAAACTTAATAAAGCGCTCTTTGTTCTCCTGGTATAGGTAGAGTAATGGGCAATTTCTTCTTGTTTATTGACCACGTAAAGAGTGTGATGTGATCTGCACCCTCTCTGAGGCTGAGAGCTTCGTCCTGGAAAACTTGCTCTCAGCTGAAACGGAGGTTTGGAAGTGGCTGCTGGGAGGCAGAGACTGGACACACCAGGCATTTTCACACATGCTGTCTTCTTTGAAAGATCCATGGTACTTCTCATACAACCCTGCTAAGGCTGCTTTGTTGTGCATTGAATTATAATATGTAAACTTGAATTTTTCCTTACTAGAAAACCAAGTGTGTCATTTTCGTTTAGAACATGGATTCTGCATGTTTTTAAACCACATTGAAGTGAAGCGATACAAAAGACCTGAAGGGTAACCCATCTGCTTGGTTCTCAGTTTCAGAAAGGAAAAGAATTAGTATCACATTTGGTTTGGGGAGGTGAAGGTGGGCAGTTAGATAAACATTTGCTTTTTTAATGAGGTAATGCTGCTTCTTATTTAAATCAAGAAAGCTACTTATTTAACAAACACTTATTTGAAGCCTATTCTTTGCCAGTCTGTAGTCTAAGAACTTTACGTATGTTAATGCATTTAATCCTCTTAATATTCCTATGAGGTACTACTCATTATCCTCATTCTACAGTTGAGAAAATGGAGGCACAGAGAAGTTAAGTAGGTTACCTAAAGTCACACAGCATAATTTGCCCAAGTGTTGGAATTAAGATTCAAGCACAGGCCATTTGACTCTTAACCAATGCAGTGAAATTATGGGTCACAGATACTGTTGATAAAAGTGTGCATCCCTACAAAGTTAACCAAATAACCCACAGTAAACCCATATTGATAATTATGATGCTAAACTCACAGAATTTCTAATGGAAAAGAAAGGACGGAATAAATATTTATTGAACATCTACTTTATATCTAGAAGTTAAAACATATTATCTCATGTACTGGCATCCATAAAAAATAAATTATTATCTTCATATTACAGATGAGGGAACAAGGTTTATAGAGATTAAAAGATTTGTCAGTGGCCCCAAGGTTAGTTAGCAACAGAACTATGGCTTGAATACATATCTGAATTCAGGGTTTTGTGTCTAGCATCTTTGTGAAAGGTACACTCTATTCCCAAACTGTGGAATTGATGCCAGAGTTTTCATTATTCTCCTGCAGAACAGTCAGTGCTGTAACTGGAGGCTTTCTACTTTGTACTATCATTACAGAAGTCATTAAATAAATCTAAAAGCATATTTTTGGCCCAGAATATTTTCCCACTTTTATCACAATTCACCAATTTTCTGTGGTTCATACTATTGTACAGTGCTTTACGGTGCTCCGAAAACAACTTTTGACTCCCTGTTAATGTTCTTGGTCTCCTCTCTTACTTTTCATTTTGCTGAGAGACAGGCTTGGTTTACAACAAAGGCACTGTGTAATTTTTTCCCTTCACAAGTTTCTGAAAAGCCTACATTCACGACATTCTTTGCCTCTCCCTTTGTGATCAGTCCTTCTGCCCTGCTCTGTTAATAATTAGAAAGATAGTGCCCCTCTCTTCCCTTTGCCTAGAGTAATCAGAGAAGCATCTCTTCATCTTTTTTCCATTTTCCTTTTTTGCCAGCCATGTATTCTAAGCTGATCAAAAGTAGTTTATTCAAGTGTCAAACGTGTTTCCAAGAGTGCTAAACTGCAGAAAATCCAATGTTGCACAGGTATAATGTATGTATAATTTATAGATAAAGAGAATGAGGTTGGCAGTTGACATTTTGACAGATGTAAATGCTCCCAGTTCAAGTATTCATGAGTTTATTCAAAGACCAGTTTCTAGTGGCCAGGTGCCTGAAAAGAGTGGTGTTGCTTCTTCTAAGCCTGGCATAGAATCACAGCAATAACAACATTATTACGTGAAAAACAACACAAAAGCCAAAGTAGAAATATTCCTGTGAGAAATACCCCTGTTAACTTGGAAGTTCATTTTCTTTTCTTTTTCAAAAGTAGTTTGTTTACACCTGTCACCTCTCAGCTCTTTATATAAAAATGTTCTGTAGGAGAAACCATCAGAGGGGCAGTCTATGCCATAAATGAGTATTTTAAAAAATGTATTTCAACCCAGTGCTTCCTTTAGTTCAAATAAAACCATTTGAAAGCTTTATGACAATTATATTCCATACTGAGATCATAAGTTTGCACAACCTCCTACCCCACTTACATAAACATTTGCATCTAGACACAGCTGAATAGCGAGCAAAAGTCTGAGCTATCTACAGCAGAATAGTGTCATGCTCCAACATCTGGGCAGCAGATGCATTATTTTTAGCTTTCTCCCAGAAGACATGATACTGATAGGTACAGATTGTATATCTCATGAGATTAGTGCAATCCTTTTTCAGGAAAATGTAACTAGTTCTTAGAAACTCCCAATGACTTAATCCTTCAGCCAACTATGAAGAGTTCCTTAAAATAAATGTATTGTTAAATCTCTATCAGATGATTGAATCATTTCTATCATTTATCCATTATGTAGTCATCCCCGTGTGTGTGGTCAGCTCCAGGATAGAGACATACTGTGTTTTTAAGGCTACACTGTCATGGATGTCCTTCTTATTTTGAGTCAATTTTATTTTCTCACGTGGTAGCCACAATCCATCCATCCATCCATCCACTCATCCATCTATTCATCCAAGCTTATTTCCTTGAGACCTTGAAAAATAGATCAGATCCCACCTATGCATGAAAGGCATTCTCATATTGAGGACAGCTAATCTTGGCTACGCGGTTCTTTACCTTTCAGTACAAACATCCCTAGTTTCTTCAACTATCCTCATATTTTCTTTCAAGACCTAGACTAGGGACTTCCCTGGTGGCGCACTGGTTGAGAGTCCGCCTGCCGATGCAGGGGACATGGGTTCGTGCCCCGGTCCGGGAGGATCCCACAGGCCGCAGAGCGGCTGGGCCCGTGAACCATGACCGCTGAGCCTGCGCGTCCGGAGCCTGTGCTCCGCAACGGGAGAGGCCACAACAGTGAGAGGTCTGCATACTGCAAAAAAAAAAAAAAAAAAAAAAAGACCTAGACTACTAGAAGGCTTCCCTAAGTTCTCCAGGCATAGCCAGTCCTCCTTCTCCAAGTACTATGGGATTCTGAATGCATCTCTAACATCACTCTTATTCTAATATCTGTTACATGCCTATAGTCACAGTTCGTATCAGTTAGGAATGCTTCCAACTGCAAGTAGCCGAAAGTTCAAAGAATATTGCTTTAAACCTTATTGCTATTCATTCACTTAAATTTTAAAAATATGGAGGTAGGCAGGCTCATGGTTAGTCTGGCAACATAAACATGCCATCAAGAACTCAAGGTTCTTTGAGTTTTCTTCTCTGCTTTTCATGATTTTTGATTTTTTCTTACATTTCTTCACTTAATAATTGGGAGATGTTTCCAGATATCCTATCCACAGTCAAGGCAAAAAGCAGAGAAAGAGTGATGCCAAATTGTTGTCTCCATATTTATCCCTTTTATAAGAAATTGAAAGCCCACTTGAAAATGTATCAAGTTGAAATTAAAAATATACAAGAAAGGTAATACATGATGACCAAGTGGAGTTTATCCCAGGGAAGCAAGGTTGGTTTAACATTTGAAAATCAATCAATGTAATGCAACATACTAACAGAAAAAAGTTAATAAATGAGATCATCTTAATAAATGTGGAAAGATCATTTGACAAAATCCAACATCCATTAATGATTAAAAATCCTTGTTAAATTGGTATGAAAGGAACTTTCTTAATCTGATGAGAGCATTCATAAAAATTCTACAGCTAGGCTTCCCCGGTGGCGCAGTGGTTGAGAGTCCGCCTGCCGATGCAGGGGAAACGGGTTCGTGCCCCGGTCCGGGAGGATCCCACATGCTGCAGAGCGGCTGGGCCCATGAGCCATGGCCGCTGAGCCTGCGTGTCCAGAGCCTGTGCCCCGCAGCAGGAGAGGCCACAATGGTGAGACGCCTGCATACCGCAAAAAAAAAAAAAAAAAAAAAAAAAAAAAAAAATTCTACAACTAATAACATAATTAATGGTGAAAAGTTAAATGTTTCCTCACTAAGATCAGGGACATAGTAATGTTGTCTTTTCCCCTCACTTTTGTTCACTGTACTGGGGGATTTAGCCAGAGACTTAAGATAAAAGATAAAATTAAATTAAATTAAATTAAATTAAAATTTAAAAGTCATCTAGATTTAGAAGGTATATGTAAAATTGTCTTTATTAGCAGATCATCTATGTAGAAAGTACTATGAATCCTACACAAAAGCTATTAGAACTAATAAGTAAACTTAGTAAGATCATAGGATTTAAAAAGAAGGAAAAAGCCCATCTGAAGACTTTTAAATTGTCCCAGAGCCAGTCCTAGCTTAGGAGAAGGAAGGAAAAGTGATTATCTAGCTTGGACTGGGAATATTGTTGAATAAGAAAATTAGTTGAGAAGAAAGAAGGCAGGATTAGCTTCTGAGTCCACAAGAAACCATGCTTGCCACACACTGAATTGTAAATATTTTGTCAGTAGGAACAATCACATTCATTTTTGTATCCCTAATTTGTGGAAAAAACTTGATACTTATTGATGAATGAATGAATAGATGGAGGCATAAACTTGAATGGATAAATAAATGAATGAATGAATGAATCCATCTTGGCTTTAGTCACTTGACAACCTTTAGTGGCATGAGAAGAGAAAAAGCACCACCAATGCGTCACAAGCACAGAGCAAAATAGGATTGCCACCTGCTTGGTCCTGATACCATTCTTCTGAGATTACATCAAAGAAATGTGGATTTAGATCCACTGACTTCACTTTAGCCTCATTATATGCTCATTTGCAGAGCAAATGCATATGTATATATGTGTATATATATATATATATATATATATATATATTATTTTTTCCAAATCTCATCCTATTGTTGGCTTTGTCTTGAACAATTTTATTTTATCAGTTTCATCCAACTTCACTACATTCCCAAAGAGGAATAACATGCTTCTTAGTTTCCTAGGGCTACCCTAAAAAAGTACCGCAAACCAGATGGCTTAAAATAATAAAAATTTATTCTCTCCCAGTTCTGGAGGCCAGAAGTCTGAGATTGAAGTTTGCACACGGTTGGCTCCTTCTGAGGCTGTGACAGAGAATCTGTTCCATGTCTCTCTCCTATCTTCTGATGTTTTTCTGGAAATATCTGGTGTTCCTTGGCTTGTAGAAGCATCACTTTGATCTCTCCTTTCACCTTCACATGGCATTCTCCCTGTGTATGTGTTACTCTCCAAGTTTCCCTTTCTTATAAGGTTACCAGTCTTGTTAGGGCCCACCCTAATGACCTCATTTTAACTTAATTACCTTTGTAAAGATTTGATCTCCAAGTAATTTCACATTCCGAAGTACTGCGGGTTAGGGTTTCAACATTTGAATTTGTGCGGGACACAGTTCAAGCTATAGCACCTTCCTTGGGGTAATATGGTCCATTAAGCAGCACAAATGGGGAATTATTTGAGAGACAGTGGTTCCAGCGGGGAGCTGCACGGGTCATGGAACTGGATGGCCTGGGTTCAAGTACTGTCTCGCACCTTTATCAGCAGTGTGTCCTGGGCAAGTGACTAACTTGCTATGTGTCTCATTTTCACCTAATGTAAAATGGGATCATATTTGTAGGTACCTCACAAGGCTATAGTGAGAATTAAATGAGATAATATAAGAAAGTTCTTAAAATAGTGTCTGGCAAGATGTAAATTTTATATTGAAACTTGCTTCCCCCCCCTTTTTACTATTGTTGACAACATGTACAAATCCTATTTATTTTTCCATTTATGGTATATAATCAATTTTGTCTAAAAATATACTGTACAAAAACTTTCCAAAGTGTGTGTTGAATTTACATAATTAATGGTGAAAAGTTAAACGTTTCCCCACTAAGTATGTGTTGAATTTACACATACTTTCCCTCTCTGCATATCCCTGATCTATCTCAGCATTAGCTGTGCTAAAAATAGGAAAGATTTTATTAGAAATAATCAATTCTTCAAGAATCCATGTGGAATGATCATCTCTACATGTTCACAAACCATTTCTATATGTATTTTGCTAAAAAATCTTTTCTATCATTGAGTTATCCATCATTTATTTAGTCTGTAATCCTCATGATATTAATCTGTATTTTTTTCATATTCATTTATTTATTTTGGCTGTATCGGGTCTTAGTTGTGGCACACGGGATCTTCGTTGTGACATGCAGGATCTTTCATTCCAGGGACTGGGCTCTTCGTTGCAGTGCACAGGCTTCTCTCTAGTTGTGGCATGTGGGCTCCAGAGTGCGCGGGCTCAGTAGTTGGGCACATGGGCTTAGTTGCCCCACCACATGTGGGATCTTAGTTCCCCGACCAGGGATCGAATGCATATCCCCTACATTAGAAGGCAGATTCTTAACCAGTGGGCTACCAGGGAAGTTCCACATTAATCTATATTTTTAGAAATCCATCTATTTTCTCTCCTTCTCATTCCCAGTCCTTTATACGCACTTATGTGCATGTGTACACACACACACACACACACACACACACACACACACGCATGCACGCGCACACAGACATGCTTCTTTTATTAGCAGGGTCTTTATATGCTGTTTTCAATCTCTTAAGACATTCCCCATTCTCCACATTCTCACGTAATGTCACATGGACTCAACAATCTCATGTTCAAAGTTAACTCTGTTCACAAAGGAAGGAAGAAAAACAGTGATTATTGGGCATATACTAGACACTGGGCATTTTATAGGAAATGTTTCTCTGATACTGTCACTTTCCTAAGGTGACACAGCTAGTAAGTGCCAGAAATAGAGTTTGGTCCCCCAGCTGATTTTAAAATATGCATAGTATTTTCTAACTATTGTACAGATTCTGAATAAAATATAATAAATATGGTTCAGATGTACTATATCCAACACAGTTGTAGCAGATCATTTTCTTATGACTTTGGGTCATCTTTCCTCATGTTTCACAAAGTTCCCAGGGATGCTGGGTGTGTGTCTGGGGATGGGATGCAGTTGGAGTTTCTGATGACTAGGGCTCAGAATAAGACCAGTTCAATCTAGGAGAGGCAAGACCTCCTGAGTTTATTTACAAATAATATATTTATGTAATTCAAGAATATGATTTGGCCAGGGTTATTCTTAACCTGATTTTTATGCAGGTTGACAAAGGGAAGAAAAAGGAAAACATCAGGCAGCTTCTGTAAGCTTCCAGGTTTACAGCAACATCAAGTCACAGCTGACTGCCCGGCCCATGCACTGCAAGGATTACAGGGTGTGACAATAAACTGGCTTTTTGAGAAATGAGATGTTGCATATTTCAATTTTTTCAATATTATCACCCTGCAAGGAACTGCTAGAAAAGTATCCTGAGTTCTGAAATGGGAGGGGTAGATTTTCCAAATAGCCACCAAGTGCTAGGGAAGCCTCCAAGCTTGTAAGTTGCCCATTTGGGCTGCTGACACAGACACAGCAGCATAAACCAAAGTATTTATTAAGGGCCCAGCTATCCTGGCTGCCACACAAGATGCTTTTCAAACAGGCAGAAACAGGAGCAGAACTGCTTTCAAGGCTCAGATCAATAGGAGCTGACAGTTTTAGGCCAAGAGTACAGGTTATCTCTGGTCGGCATGTGCATCACAGCCTGGCTTACCAAGTGTGCCCTCCTCCCTTTAACCCCAAGTACATCCTGTGTGATCGGCAGGACAAGAGATGTTATCCATCTTTTACATGAGAGTTCATGTGTCCTCCCCTGGGTTCCACAACTTGAGGGTAGCAGAGTCACAGTTCAAATCCAGATCTCTGGAGTATTCCATCTCCTGGTCTCTCTGCTCCCTCCAGCTGCCTTTGCCACAAACTTTGAACTTTTTAATATAACCATGCATCTAAGGTAAAAATCTTGTTTTTTAAATTTTTATTGGAGTATAGTTGATTTAAAATGTTGTTTTAGTTTCAGGTGTATAGCAAAGTGAATCAGTTATACATATATATATATATATCCACTCTTTTTAGATTTGTTTCCCATATAGGCCATTGCAGAATATTGAGTAGACAGAGTTTCCTGTGCTATACAGTAGGTCCTTATTAGCTATGTATTTATTTTTTTACAAAAGCAATTATATTTTTATTTACTTGCAGTGAACAACCCAAAAATAAAATTAAGAAAACAATTTACAATAATATCAAAAAGAATAAAGTACTTGGGAATAAATTTAACAATAGAATTCAAAACTTACAGTCTGAAAACTCTAAAATATTGCTGGAAGAAATGAAAGAACACCTGGATAAGTGGATATATAGTAGTGTGTATATGTCAATGCCAATTAAGATGCAAATCTTAAAATGGCAGAACTTCAAACCTGAAAGGCACATAAGAGCCTGAATTCAACACTTTTATTTTATTTATGAGGGACTCGAGCTTCTCTGAAATGTCCACTGAGCCCTCAGTACAATACATTCTAGGCAGAGCTATGCCTAGAACACAAGGGGAGCCAATGGTTCCAAAGCACCATTATTTGTCTTTGAATTGAGAATTCCATGGGGCTAGATGTTTCATGTAGGTTGTAGGTTTCTTTTTTCCTGGTCAAATTTCTTCCCCTTACCCCATGTTGATTTTCTTAAGGCAGCATGAAATATTGTTCACCCCCTGAAATAAGAAAATGCCCTGGATGAGATAGAATGAGGTTGTTAAGACACTGGAAACAGAAGAAGAGAGACAATGAAGTCAGGCGGAGGTTCCCACGTAAGGAATTGGCTTCATTCTTCCCAGCTGTGGAAAATCAGTCCAAGATAAAAAGAGTGGTCTGAACAAACTCAGCACCTCACACAGCAGAGCGATAAAGGAATCTGAACCAGACACACAATTTTGAAAGTTCTAACTGAGGCAGGGGAGAATAAACTAAGGGAACAGATGTATCAGGAAACTAGAATTCATACTTTGCACCTAAGGTGCAAAACTCTGGACTAAAATTAGATCCACAGAGCGTTGATACATGTTGAATTGAAATTGACTTTTTGTCATCCTCCATGGAAATGAACTGAAATAACCTGTCCTAGAAACTTCTCTTTCCAGCTCATTTCCTTACAGAATGAAAAAATAAAGGACACACACACAGGAGCATATAGATTCATTCTTTTAAAATAGATCAGCAAGATGAATGGAATGGTGTTATTTACTTTTAATCAATAAATAAATATGTGTTTATTGTGAGTTACAAGGATAACATTACAAGATTAATAAGACAGGGTTCCCTGCCTTCAAGGAACTCTGAGTCTGGCCAGCAAAACAGACAAGGACAGAGTAATCAAAACATGATATAGAAAGGGCTATACAGCTACATATAAAAGAATTAAATTAGAACACTCCCTGATACCATACACAAAAATAAACTCAAAATGGATTAGAGACCTAAATGTAAGACCGGATACACATAGGAAGAGGAAAACATAGGAAGAACACTCTTTGACATAAATCACAGGAAGATCTTTTTTGATCCACCTCCTAGAGTAATGGAAATAAAAATAAACAAAGGGGACCTAATGAAACTTAAAAGCTTTTGCAAAGCAAAGGAAACTACAAACAAAATAAAATGAAAGCCCTCAGAATGGGAGAAGATATTTGCAAATGAATCAACAGAGAAAGGATTAATCTCCAAAATATATAAATAGCTCATGCAGCTCAATATTAATAAAAACAAACAATCAAAAAATGGGCAGAGGACCTAAATAGACATTTCTCCAAAGAAGATATACAGATGGCCAAGAAGCACATGAAAATCTGCTCAACATCACTAATTATTAGAGAAATGCAAAGCAAAACTGCAATGAGGTATCACCTCACACCAGTTAGAATGGGCATCATCAGAAAATCTACAAACAACAAATGCTGGTGAGGGTGTGGAGAAAAGGGAACCCTCTTGCACTGTTGGTGGGAATGTAAATTGATACAGCCACTATGGAGAACAGTATGGAGGTTCCTAAAACCTAAAAATAGAACTACCATATGACCCAGCAATTCCACTACTGGGCATATACCCTGAAAAAACCATAATTAAAAAAGAGTGATTTACCAAAATGTTCATTGCAGCTCTATTTACAATAGCCAGGACATGGAAGCAACCTAAGTGTCCATCAACAGATGAATGAATAAAGAAGATGTGACACATATATACAATGGAATATTACTCAGCCATAAAAGGAAACAAAATTGAGTTTTTTGTAGTGTGGTGAATGGACCTAGAGTCTATCATACAGAGTGAAGTCAGAAAGATGTTGATGCTGAAGAACTGTCATGCCATGACTACTGCTCAAGAAGCATCATCCTCAGAAGTGGGGTGGAAGGACTCAGCTCTCACCAAATCAATGGACAACCACATGGACAGTAGGATGTGTTCACCTTTCAGACAGGTGAATAAGCCAGTCTGCCATACCTGCCCATCCTGTAGCAATGGGCTAGAGCTAGGGAACTGAAGTCAACACTCTCAGTGATAAAAATGAAAAATGCTTGAAGTTAGAATTTAAAACCTCATCAAAGAGCTAAGAAGTTAGGGAGAAATAAATGATCAAGCCAAGTTCAGGCAGAGTTTTTGAACACAGACAGGTGAGCCTAGCACTTGAGTTCCCTTTATCCTGGACCATGTTGCTACATTGGGAAAGACAACTAAGAAGCCCATTGGTGATTTTGGTGACCTTGAGAGGCTATAAATGTGTGGTGCTTGATAAGCCATCGCCTACATGGTTCTGGACCCAGATAGATGTAACCTGGTTATTGCCACAGTGATGTAGAAAACAAATCGCCACAAACTTCAGTGCCTTAGAACATTAATGCTTTTCTTGCCTTCAATTCTGCAGGCTGGTGGGGGCTACTCCGCTTCCATCTGAAGTCACTGGGCTTGTTTCCAGGATGCAGATGAACTTCAGGTGTGCTTCTTATGTCTGTTATCCTCCTTCCATCAGCAGCTGCCCTGGGTATGTTCTTTTTATGGAGAAAGTCTAGAGAATAAGCAGCACCATACAACCACATCTAAAGATCATTTGCATTTTATTGGTCACAGTAAGTCACAAGCCAGGTCCAGGGATACACATCCAAGGGGCAGGGGGGCAGGGAAGTAATAATTTTTTGAACAATGTACCAGTTCATCCTAACATCTAAATGTGAAGGATGGTTAGCAGACATTTGGTCCTGTCCAAAGTGCCCTTGGTATTTGGTTCTGTACAAAATCCATAAGACATTTGGTCCATAAGACATTTGCCCTATGCCAGAAGGTCCTTGATGTTTGAGAACTATTTGGACCTTTCCAAAGCATCCATAAGACATTTGGTTCAGGCCAAAAGCTCCTCAGTATTTGGTCATATTTGGACCTGTCTAAATTGTCCTTAGAGACATTGAGTCCATGCCAAAAGTTCCTTGATATTTGGTCCTGTCCAAAACCATTGTGCATGGACCAAATATATTCATGGACATTTTGGATAGAACCAAATTTCAACAACTTTTTGGTGTGGACCACATGCCTTATGGATGTTCTGGACAGGACCGAATGTCCTGCAAGGGTGAAAGATACTCATTTTTTAATATGCTTTTAAAAGATAATATTTGAGAATATCTTCAGGGCAGAGAATAATTTCTTGAAGTGATATCAAATAAAAAAGGGTTGGGATAAAATGAACTACATTAAAATTAAGAATTTATATTATTAAATGATATCATTAATGAATGAAAAAGTAAGCCACAGAAAGGGAGAAAATTGTTGCAACACGTATAACTGATGAAGAGCTTGATTCCAGAAGCCATAAATGTTTCTTACAAGTCAATGAAAGATAGAAAACACAATAAAAACATTGATTAAAAATGTGAATGGACATATGATGTAAGAAGTTTAAATGCTCAAAAAATAAGGAAAAGTGTTCAATCTCATTATTACTGAAGGAAACACAAATTAAAACCAGAAAGTAATATCATTATATGCCAATAAAAATGGCTAAGTTAAAAAGTCAATTTCAAGTGTTGACAAGGAAAGTTTCATTCACTGAAAGAGGGAGTATTTACATTGGGACAACCTCTTTGGAAAACACTTGGCCTTCCTTATCTATTGAAGTTGAAACTATGCTCACTTTCTGATCTTGCAACTGTACCTCTAATGACACACCATAGAGAACTGAGGACATTTGTGCCCCAGAATACACACGAGAATGTTCATAGCAACTTCATTATCTGTAGGACAAGCAAGAAACAACTCAACTGTTCCCTAACAGTTGAATGAATAAATACATTATATTCATGAAATGGAATTCTGTATAGCGATAAAATGAACACAGCACAGGTCTATACAACAATGTCCATGAAACTTGCAATGTAATGAAAGAAGCCAGATTTAGAAACACTGCATGTTCATGAGTTCTTTTCTAGAAAGTTTGAAAAAAAAGAAAAGAAAAAATAAATGGCCTTGTTCTTTTAAAAGGGGATGAAGGAAAGAGGACTTGGTACATTTGTTTTATCATATTCAGGAAGCCTTGCATTTATGTCTTGTGAATTTTACTGTGTATTATTTTTCCCAACAAGAGAATTAAAAAGAAAAGTCCTACTCTCTAAATCTTGGTATCTGTATTAGTTTGCTGGTGATGCCATAACAAAGTACCACAGACTGGGTGGCTTTAACAACAGAAATATATTTTCTTTCAGTTCAGAAGGCTCAAAGTCCGAGATCAAACGGTCAGCATGTTTGGTTTCTTCTGAGGCCTCTCTCCTTGGCTTGCAGATGGTTGCCTCTCCCCTGTGTCCTCACATGGTCGCGTCTCTGTCCTTGCAGGCATCTGGTGTCTCTCACTGTTTGTGTCTTACTATCCTCTTCTTATAAGGACTCAAGTCATATTGGATCAGGGCCTACCCTAACATCCCCATTTTGATTTAATTGCCTCCTTAAAGGCCCTATCTCCATATATAGTCACATTCTGAAGTACTGAGTGTTAGGACTTCAATTTATGAATTTTAGGGAACACACTTCAACCCATTAATAGTGCCTAAAAAATTCTCATAAGAAAAGTCATCACTCCTCTGAACTTCCAACAGTGTGTTGGAATGGTCGCTATGACTCTTCTTTGGGTAGCACCACAGTGGCTCACCATTATTACATCTTTATTACATACCAGGCACTGTTCTATGTACATTAAATCATTTAATACAACCAACAAAATGGGCATTTTTATTATTCCCATCTCACAGATGGCAACACCAAGACACAGAGATAGGAATTGTGTAGCTGGGACTTAAATGCAAATGATTAGACTTCAAAATCTTTTTCTATACCCTTTACACTGTCCTTAACCTCCAGGTAAAACTCCAGGAGGCAGGAGGAGTTTTGAAGAAGGGAGTGTGTGTGTTTGCGTGGGGAGGGTGAGATTCAAGGAGACAGGGAGGAAGGATAAGAAAGTTGTGGAAGCTTTGCAAATCTTTGCAGGAAGTTTTGCTATGTTATTGTTATAATCCCCTCTTACTCATGTCTTCATGGAACTTTAGTAAAAACAGATCTTGCTTTTCAAACTTTTCCAACTGAGATTTGTATGTCTCTTGGTAAGTTTCCCTGCTGAGACTGGGAAGCTCTCCTCCATTCAGGTAAAAGGCACAAAATGTTGCATGTAATTTCAGGCCATATCAGTGTCTCCAGGGCCAAATTTCAGAACTCTTCATGTTATTATTATCATTCTAATAATGAAGGAGAAATAAAAGGAAAGCAAAATGAGTCTGCCTGAGAGAATGATTCCTCCCAGTATTGTTAACCTGGGAAACAGACTGTCATCATTTCTCGCCGCTGTGCTCTGCTGACAGTGCACATTTGTAACTGCCCTTACTGGGCACCTGGGAACACTTTGGAAATAAGCACACATGCCTCCATATTAGATAGATTAATCTGCATGTTCTTGGGATCCACAAGAGAGTAAGTCAATTAGCATATAGGAGATGTTGATCTATAACACGAACACACATACATTTTCTTGGCATAGAGTCATAGCTTAAAACAAACAAACAATGAAAAAAAACACTAGTTCTTTGTTTTCCTGATAATTCATGGACGAGTTCAAAAGATATCTGTTTCTCTTTGTAATTTTTTAAACAAAATGACAGACTGGGGCTTCCCTGGTGGAGCAGTGGTTGAGAGTCCTCCTGCCGATGCAGGGGACACAGGTTTGTGTCCCGGTCCAGGAAGATCCCGCATGCCGCGGAGCGGCTGGGCCCGTGAGCCATGGCCTCTGGGCCTGCGTGTCCGGAGCCTGTGCGCCGCAATGGGAGAGGCCACAACAGTGAGAGGCCCGCGTACCGCAAAAAAAAAAAAAAAAAATGACAGACTGTTAATATGTCCAGTTCAATATAGATATTTTAATAGGAAAATTTCCTGCCTTCTTTCCTTCAAAGTATTCTTTTTACACACTGCTACCACTTCCTCTGCACTTCAAATCTCATCCAACTTCATATGCATAGAGATTAAGATCATACACCTTGGTATTAGATGGGGCTGGTTTTCAGTCAGTTCTGCTGCTTGTTGGCCATTCCTCAGCCAGTAAATTATGTTCTGAGCCTCAGCTTCCTCCTATGCGAAATGGACAGACTAGTATGATCTCCCTTATAAGGTTATATGCATATTAAGTGAGAAAATTCCCATACAGCATTTGTCATGGGAGTGACCACCTAGGGAACACTCCATACATATGTCACCATCCTCCTCCTATCATCATATCACCAACTATGCAATGTGTTTGTATTTCTCTGAAATTCCTTCTCCCTTCTTTTCCCCAAACCTACAGAGAAAACAAGGTCTTCTATGTCATTGGCATCCCAGCCTCTGACTCCTTCCCAGAGGTAATATCACAGTTTAAAACAATCATTCCTCTGCCATGATGGTTTTTAATCCCACTTTTTTCCTTATAGTACTTTTATAAATCAATATTTCTTGGAGTTTTAGTTATTATGACCTTAATTAATCAAAAGCTTCACAAGCACTGAGACTATGCCACCTCACCATTCTCCAGAGCTAGTTTCTGATTCTCCCTTAACAAACCTTGATAACAAATCTAAGATTCACTGAAATTCTTTGGAATGTGATTAGTTATCTCAAATACCATCATTCTAATGAAAACTTCACTTATTTATTTGTTCTAGATTCATAAAAATCCTGTAGGAATTGATAGATTAAGGATTTGACAGCACAGAGCTCAAATATTTCATAACAGATAGGACAGGAATATATAGAAACTCACATGGCTACAATCATACTTTGTTTTGCAACGAAACTTTACCTTCCCCTTCAATCAAGGGCAAAAAAAAGAATAATCAGCATTTTGACTTAGATTTCATTTGCTCATGACAATTTCTAGCACAAAATAAGTGCACTCTGACCGAAACGAGTGCCATACAGATATTTGAAAACAGGCTAAGACACACATTTCTTTCACTAGGCTTCAGATGAAGCATCCTAGAAAAATGGTAGTAATAATAATAGCTACAACGGGTCAGCTGGCTGACCAGAGGCACAGAGGTTCTCTTGAGAGTTTCTTTATTGGTAGAACAAATTATTTGCCATCCAGAAATGTGATAAGCATTGAGGTCACCAAGAAAAACAAAACAGATGTTTTTTTCTCAAGAATCTCATGAATCATCAAGAGATAATTATCACACAATGTGCTAAGTGCACAATGTGCTAACAGACATACATTCAAGAAGAGGGGCAACCAACCCTGTATGAGGGTGCCTAGGAAATCTCTGAGCAGGTCACTTCAGAGATGAATCTGAAAGACTGGCAGAAGTAAGACAAGGGATGGAGGAAGGAGGGAGGAAAGAACAGCAAAGACACAAGGAAAAACACAAACAAAGTTCAGAAGAGAGAAGTGGCATGCAATGGGAAAACTCAAGCTACTCAAGCTTCCAGAAGCTCACATAAAATGAGCTCACAAAGGCAGCTGTTGAGGTAAATTGACGCCAGATCTTAATGGATCTTCGAGGGTCTATTCAGACACTGAGATCTTACCTAGAGTGCAATGGGAAGGTCTTAAATGATTTTAAGACACAGTCATAATATTGATCACTGTTGGCTGATGAACTTATTTTTTTCAGACTTCTTATTCATAATTCCTTCTAATTTCTAATGTTTTCAAATGGTCATATCTTTTCGATTTAAAAAAATAGTTTTAAAAAGGACCACTTTTCCAAAGAAATTTGGTTGACTCCCTACTTGCAAAATGAGGAAATTTTCATAGTTTTCCTACCATCCCTCCTTCTTTTTGTTTTATTTATTGGTGAAATCTTGTCTTGGATTTTAGACTGATATTCTTCCAAATTATCATTACTATGTTATAGTACATATTTCATGTTTCTAGAAATAACGATGCTTGCATTTGTTCCTTAACTGTCTCTATAATGATTATGTATGTGCAATGATAGGTAAAGGTACCACATTGCCTAACTTCATGAGGCACCATTTGGCACACACCTTATCTTTTGTGACTGGTTGCCCTAGGGGTTGTGGATGCAGCAGATGTAGCAGCTCTGATTAAAGGATTTTGAGATTTATTCTACACCCTAGTATATAGTTCTATTTGCATTCTTAAGTTCTTTTTTCTTCTCTAACATTATTAGCTATTCTTTGAGTAGACAGTGTTCCCCAGCAAGGGTGGTATAATTTCTAAGTTGTTGCCTATCTTAAATAGTTTTTTAATCTAAATTTCAAATATACAAATAAAAATTCATCTAAGAAATAAAGTTTTAGGTATCATTCATTATTCTTTGGACTCAAACATTTTCCCATTTTTTTGCCATCTCTTTTTTATAGAAGTATAAAACTGGTTGGCTTTATCTTTTTTGTTTTTTTTTGTTTTGGTAACATATATTTATTTTTCTACCGTTTCTGGATGTTTTCTCTTGAATTGAAGTTGAAGACTTTCTCCAGATTTGGATATTCAATACTTATTTCCTGGTACTATATAAATTTTCTAAGATGCAGATTTATTGCTCTTCGGCTCAGGGAATTTTTCTTCTATTTTTTTGTGAAAATTGCTTCTGTTTCATTTGTTCTGGTGTATTTGTCAAGAATACAAAGGAGAGGGCCACCCACCACTCATTCAGAAACAGGTGATGGTCTCACTTGCTAAGCAAGGAGAACTATTCTTTAAAAGCACAGTCTCTCTGAACAAAGCAGAGCTGGGACCGTCTATATAATTTTGTGAAACACAAGGTTAAGGATTCAAACACTCTAAGAAGTGGAAATGTCAGGGATTGGCTGATATTTTGGCCGTGGAAGCTGGGTATTACAGTGTTAAAACTGGGAATGTCCAGTTTGGTCACCAAAACAAGTTGGTCACTCTACTAAAATACAATTCAGATTTGCTTAAAGAATCTTCTTTCCTTCCTCCCTCCCTCCCTCCCTCCTTTCCTTCCTTCCTTCCTCCCTTCCTTTCTTCCTTCCTTTCTTTATTTCCTTCTTTTATCCTAGTTCTTTTTTTTCTTTTATTGAAGTATTTACAATGTTGTGTTAGTTTCTGGTGTACAGCAATGTGATTCAGTTATTTATATACACATATATTACGTATGTGTGTGTATATATATATATATATTCTTTTCCATTTTGGTTTATTGAATATAATTTCCTGTTCTATTTATCTATATTATATATAGTAGTTTGTATCTGCTAATCCCAAACTCGTAATTTATCCCTTCCTGCCCCTTCCCCCCTGGTAACCAGAAGTTTGTTTTCTATGTCTGTGAGTCTGTTTCTGTTTTGTAAATAAGTTCATTTGTATCATATTTTAGATTCCTCATATGATATCATATGATATTTGTCTTTATCCAAGTTCTTTTTAACAATTGTTCAGATTCTCCAACTCAACTGAAAGAAAATCAGCCTTGATCCAGTAACTCCATCCCTTTCATTTGCCAATTAGCTTTTATTTCTCCAGTGCTTAAAATTCATCCATGTTATCGCTGCAATGAGTGATAAGGGAGAGTTTAACCACTGGGTGATTATAAGTATAAATAAAAAGCCCAATTCCCCTAGAGACTGATGATTAGGAACTAGAAGTGAGTGTCGAGATCCCAGATCCTCAAATGAATTGTTTTCCATTAATGATTTTTTGTTGTTCAAACTAAAGAATGTATTTGTGAAATATTTAATGATAGGGAAGGCTAAGCTATAATATTTTAGAACTGGAGAGGCATTTTGAGATCAAATAGAAGATAGTGTTTCCAACATTCTTCTGGAGAGCAAAGACTTCCCTGGAAGGTCCAACTTGGGAGATAAGAATTTAATGAAGCAGGTGGGACTCCTAGCTCCCATTTTCATTTTACTTAGAATAGCCTTGATTTCATCTGGTAAATGTAATAAAGTATTGTGTGGGATGATACCTCTTTGTGGTTTTGATTTGCATCCTCTGATGAATGGTGATGGTGAGCACTTTTTATATACTGTTGGTTATTTGTATGTCTTCTTTAGCGAAAGTCTATTCAGGTCCTTTGTACAATTTTAAATCAAGTTATTTGGGTCTTTGGGGCTACTGTGTTGTTTAAGTTCCTTTTACACTAGTGAAATAAGCCAGACACAGAAAAACAAATACTCCAAGATCCTACTGATATGTAGAATCTAAAATGTCCAATCTATAAAAGCAGAAAATAGAACGGTGATGGCAAGGGGCTTGGGAATGGGGGAATTGGAAGTTGTTGGTCAAAGGGTACAAAGTTTCAGTTATACAGAATAAATACATTCTGAAAGAATGATGTACAGCATGATGACTATAGTTAATAATATTGTATTGTATACTTAAAATTTGCTAAGATAATAGATGTTAAGTGTTCTCATCAAAAGTTGGGTGTGTTATGTGAGGCGATAGATATGTAAATGACCTTGACTGTGGTGTATCATTTCACAGTGTATTCATATATCAAAGCATCAAGTTGTAGACCTTAAATATACAAAAAATTTTTTGTCAAGTAGGTCTCAATAAAGCAGGGTGGGGGGGAAGTTCTGTGCAATGTTTTATAACTTTGGGTAATGTGTTTAACATCTTAAAAAGCAGGGGGAGGAAAATAGTTAATCACTCCAACTCCTTCACTTTATAGAGACAAGAAGTAGGGCCCAAAAGGCAGTAGAGCTTGGGAGAGACAGGAGAGGGACTTTGCACTACGTTGTACGGTTTGGGGCACATTTATGAATTCTGGAAGTCTCTCTCTCTCTCTCCCTTCTCCCAGCCCCCATTCACCTGGGTTTAGAAAGAGAGAGAGGGTGAACTTCTGACTGTTGTAATTCTTACAAGGATCCCCATGATATATGTGAAAGTTCCATGAAAAATGCAGGGAATTAATGATGAGTGTAAGCTCTCTTCATGGCCTCCCATGCATTTGATGCAATCAGTCAGTCACTCAGTTTCTTCCTAGGATCTTTGCTCTTTGCTAGCAAAGACTCCCTTTGAGTTTGAGGGGTGGGAAAAATCCCTGCATCAGGCCATGGATTCCCCAGTCCCCTCGGAGGAAGGATTTATCTCTTCTTCCATCACTAATCAAATGTCACCACAATTATCCCACTGCTGGAAATAGCTCTGGCATTTTTTGACACTGCGCAGCTCTGAAGCTTCTGTCAAATGAATCTCTGCTTCACTCTTTCAGTGTCCTCTTCTCTGGACCCTTTGCTTCATTTGCTCTAGGGCTGAGATAGCAGTCATATTGCAGCTCCTTGCCCTGTTCAACTCCACTTCTAAACAAAACGAAACCCCTTCTTTTTGTTGTTGAGTTTTTAGTGAGTTCAGATGGGGCTGCTTCTCTGTTTCTCTCTACCGTGGGGTTGTCCACACAGGCTGGTCTCATCATCCTAATGAGTGTCTATAGCATCTTCCAATTTTGTGCCATCCACAGATTTCATTAAGGGGTCATTTCATCTCCTTTCCGGGCAGAGATGAGCCAGTCTGAAAAGTGCCACATTTCAAAGCCTTCTCCCAGATGCAGACTTGGCTATCCACTTCTCCTTTTTGTTCATATTTCCTCAGTCACTTTTCAATCTGTGGGTTCAGAAACAATTTCTGTAAGGGTGGGAGAGAGTCTAGTGCTTGAATTCTTGCAGACGTACCAGGGATAATGGAAAGGACAGGGACTTTGGGCTCCTGCATATTAACCCCCAGTTGGCCCTGCCCTCACTATGTGATTGTGTCAAGGAACATTAAGGGCTCTGAGACTCTGAAAATGAAACTGAGATTATTGACAACACTTCTAAGAATTATTGTGAAGATTAAGTTGCATGAGATAGTACACAAAGCACTGCACACAAGGTCTGTTTTACATCAGGGATTCAATAAATGTTGATCCTTTCCTCCCAATAATGTATATTGAGGATTTGTGACTGATGCTGCCTGTGTCCAGCCTGTGTCCCCTGACCTTGACTGTATCAGTGTACGCTAGCCCAGTGTCCAAGGTCAGCACCTGCATTTCTTTCCAAGCCCTTTCCTGTACCATGGGAGCTTATTCTTCTGCCTAAAAGGAAGGCAGATGGAATGGGGAAGGAACGCCCACCAGGCAGCTACCTTTAACCCATGAACAAAGGTGTCTGTGAAAAAATACTCCAGCTCTTCCACCTTGTTTGGATAATTCCAAGATGCCTGTTCCACACTGGCTCCAGAGTTCCTGCAGCATGTCAAATTTCCAGGTTCCCACAATGGTAGCTGGCTTTATAACACCCCCTTTACCATTTACCTTCCCTTCCCTGATCTAAGACAGCCTAAGATCACACAGTCTAAGAACTATACCTAGTGCAGTGTGAAGTACTTGATTAAAAAGCGATTCCTCCTCTACATCTTTTCCTGTCCATTGAAGTGTTCAGACTGAGGCCAGGCAACTGCCTGGTGGTTTGAACCTATAGTAGGATTTTGCATCAGTTGAAAGATGGGAAGCAAGTTTTAAGATATCTCTTGATACATGAGAAAATGAGATGGGTTTCTACGCAGGAAAGATACTCAAGGGCTTTGTGATTATTAAAGTCACAATCTGTACAATTATTACCTATTGATTATCTGTCTTAATTCCTGCTCAGCAGGAAATTTTCTCCAAGGGTAGTCTAGTATGGGAAGAACAAGCATTGTAAATAGTGGGTGAGGAATGGAGGTAGAGATTATCCAAGCCAGAGGTGATAAAAGGGAACATAAAGTTGGTGGCTGGGGGTGTGATAAGATCAAATGCCCAACCAAGAACTTAGGAGCAGGGGAAGCATGGAAAGATGGAGCCCAGAGTCAAGCACCAAGCGCCATGGGACCAGGACCCAAAAAGGGTTGGGGATTAGTGAGGCGGTTCTAGGAGAATTCTAGTTTTCGCAGTTTACCTTTCGGTACCAAGGTTTACAACTTTATAAGAGCCACCAATACTGAGTGTTAACTATGACCTGGGAAGCAAAGTGCAAGCTGGCCTATGGGAGGAGAGTCAAGACCGCCTCACCGAGATTCAGAAAACAGGACAATGGTATTACAACCCATCTGCTGCTCAGTGTGTGTGCTCCTCTGCTCTTGAATTCCATCGGTTTCACACAGCTGCCTCTTCTTTTTGTCATTATGGCTTCACTGATGACTTAACTCCCTTCTTGACACAGATATCACCCCTGTTTCTGTGCCAGCTCATCCATTGTTGGCTGACCTGGAGCAGAAAATAGGTTGCTTAATAAATAGTCCCAGCATCAGTACAATACAGCTTATTTCTAGGTCAGCTGTACCTGGTGGGGAGGGAACAATGGTCTTGTGGATAAAAGGAAATGTGTTACCTATTAGGAGTGTTGTCCCTTAGATGGTTAATTAACCAGAGACCTGGGAGGCCAACACAGAGAGCATCCTCTGAAGATGAGAAAGAAGTGGTGGGACAGTAGGCAAGCTGTAGGGGATAACCTTGGATATTCTGTAAAGAGCTGGTCACACAAAATGTTCCATGGAGAGTGACTGATGTAGCATTTATACAGTACACAGCATTGTACTTTCTCACTGCTGTGGACCTTTTTGGCAGGAGCTGTTTAATCCACTAGGACATTCAATCAAGTCCTTTTGAAAGTTTCAGGTCCTCCATGTTCCCTTTATCCAAGCAGGTCACCTTCCCCCAGTCCCTGCCCGGGCAGCCACTGCCACAGAATAACAGTCTGGGTGCTCTGTGTGCGTCAGCAACTCCCCTTGACCTTCCTGTCTTGACTCTTCACACATTCCACTTCCTGACTATTTCCCAGTCTCCACACTTTCTAACTGTACTATTTATAAAATCCACTATTTATTGAACATCTTCTATGAAATAAGTGCTCAGTAAATATTAACTGTTATTACTGTTATTAACTGTTGTTTTTTTTCTGTTGTTATAGAATAACGATATCAAATATATAATGGCAAATAATATAACTATATATTTATATAGATATACAATTTATAAGCCATAAATATTATAAATATACTCATACACTATTTTTGATTAATGTTATTGTTAATAAGTACTGTCATTATTACTTTAACTTATCACTATATTCATATCTACATTATTTTATGTAAATGCTCAATCCTAAGAGTCATATATAATTACTCTCATTTTATGAATGGGAAACTGAGGTTTAGGAAGATTCAATAATACTCCCATGGTGACACTGCTTGTAGTAACTGGTGGGACAAGAATTAAATCTCATGGCTCTCAAATCCACTTTCTTTCTCATTCTCTTCTTTCCTTCCCCTCTTCCTGCTTCTTCTTCTAATATAACTCCTCTCCTTTTCATATTCTCTTGCTCACTCTCTTCACCCAGGGAATCCAGAGTTTAGGGACAGCTGCTCTGACACCTGACATTTGCAGACCAGACTTTCAAGAATAAGTATTTTCTGCATTGGATTAAATCATAAAATACCACATTTAAAATCAGAACTTGGATCTGGAACTTCTCTGAGGAAGGAACGGTGACTGAGAATCCAGGCTGTGAAAGGTGATCAGAAATCCTGTAACATCCACCTGTCAGAGAAGAAAGCCCCAGCTCCCAAAACTAAGATGAGCAGTGAGCCCTCCTGCATCTGGTCCAGGGGTTCTCAACCTTGGCACTATGACATTTGGGGCTGGATGATTCTCTCTTGTGGGGGCTGACCTGGGAATTGTAGCAGGTTGAGCAGCAGCCCTGGTCTTTACCCAGTAGATGACAGTAGCACCTCCCCCGAGTTGTGACAAACCAGTACATCTCCAGATATTGACAAACATCCCCCATGGGGGAAATTCATCTCCAGTTGAGGATGACTTATCTAAATTAAATGGAGGAAAACCAGGAGGAAATAGTGAAAAATGATGTTGAGTAAAAGAATCTTCGAAGGAAGGGCCATGGAAAGCTTGCTTTCTTGGCAAGATTGTAGAATTCAGGATTGGGAGAACTTAGTTGGGCTCCAGCTTTGCCCCTCTGCTGGCACTTGGTCAAGCCCACATGGACAAGCCAGTTTCTGTCTCTCATCCTGAGTATCTTCAGTAGGGAGATGGGGAGTTACAGACCGGATGTTGGTATCCCTCCAAAATTCATATGTTGAAGCTCTAATCTCCAAAGTCCCAGTGTGATGGTATTTGGAGATGGGGCCTTCATAAGTAATTAAGATTTAGATGAGATCACGAAGGTGAAGCCTTTATGATGGGATTAATATCCTTATAATAAGAGCTTCAGAGAGCTTGTTCTCTCCTTTTTGGCCACGTGAGGACATAGCTGGAAGGAAGCTGCCTGGCACCCAGGGAAAGGGCTCTCACCAGAACCCACCCATGTTGGCACACTGATCTCAGACTTTCAGCCTCCAGAATTGTGAGAAAATAAATTTCTTTTGTTATGGTAAATTTGTATTTTGTTATGGCAGCTGGAGTAGACTAATACATAGAGGTAATCATTTTGCTTATGGCTCTGGACTGTTACAGGAAGCTCCCTACATACGAACCTTCAAGCTGTGAACTTTCAGAGATGTGAACATGTTTTCGCATGTCCAATCACGTAAGTTAGTTCATGTGGCTGGCGTACATGGACACATGCGTGCATCTTCTATAAGTGCTTGTGCTTTTGTGTACTTTACTGTACAGTACTGTATACAGTACAGTAGCACAGTATCTCAAACCCAGGAAGTCAGGAAGCAAGTGTAAAACAGAAGTGATACAGTTGGTACTACTGTACTTTTCAAGGTACTGTATTGTAAGTTTAAAAATGTTTCCTTTATTTTTTGTGTTTGTTTTTTATGTATTATTTGTGAGAAAAGTATTATAAACCTATTATAGTATAGTACTACATAGCTGATTGTGTTAGTTGGCTACCTGGGCTAACTTTGTTGGACTTGCGAACAAACTGGACTTACGAACGTGCTCTCGGAACGGAACTTGTTCATATGTAGGAGACTTACAGTAATTGAAGTAAATCTAAAAACTGTAAAGTGACATATCATATTCAGTTTTTTTGATAGTTATTAGTTTCAAGAACATTTAGCAATTAACTGCTTATGAAGTTTGGCAAGCACTGGTGCTACTAGACCCACTTTGCTGAAGAAGTGACATAATTGTAATTAACTCATTTCTGGTATGCTACAGAAGGCTGCTAAAAACTTGAAATTAGTGCACAATTAATGAGTTCATTTCAACATTTCACAGTGAGTGAACAAGTCAGACTCAGAATTTGCCCTCATGGAGCTTACATTAAGGTAGATATATAAAAACTTGACTTACAAGATTGAGTCAATAAAAATATTGAACAGAATAAAATGATAGATTATTTCATTACAATTTTTAAGTGCTCTGTCAGAGAAGCCCAGAGTTCCATCACAGCACATACTAGTAGAAACCTCTTTCTTAAAAAGTGAGAACATCCTTACTGGTATCCACAGTAAATGACTGAATTGCTTAAGAAACCTTTCTTCATAAATAATATGCATTATTAGAGGTGATATAATAGGGCGATGAATCATAATTTCATTTAGTGTTTTCCTGGAAATTGTTAAACTCCTTTTTCTATATACAATGTATGAAACCAAAAGCAGAATTGAACAAGTACTTGTTCTTTTCCTGCTGCCAGAACTGTACAGCACTGGCCAAGGAAGGGCTGGTAATGCTCAGTGGGAGGAATTGGAGCCAAACAGAATACAATTCTCAAAGAACATTTATTCACAGACAATTATGAAACTTGCAACACGTGTCAGGCACAGTGCTGGTTGGCAGAATACCTAACTCTTACAACTGCAAGAGTTTCTGGTTTACAAAGCCCATCCCACTCATTATCTTATTCATTTCTCATTTGTTTATCAAATCAGATGAACTGTAAAACAAGTAGAAGATATGATTCTTATTGAAAAAATAAGAAAACCAAGGCATAGAGAGGAGCAGTGATATGTTCACCATCAGCATCTGGTAAGATGAAGAGCAAGGATTCACATCCAGGTTAGTCTTGGGCGCCATACAATGGCCTTTCATTGTACCATGTGAGGCCATGCTCCATCAAAACACACTTCCCTCAAGCATACTATTAAGCACTCAACAGAGTAGCCCAGTTTGTTTTCCTTAACTAGATGAGTGCATTTGGTGACCACTAAAATCCATTTCCTAAATTGTTCAGGTCAAGCCTTTTCTAAATCATACAATTAAAATTATCTCATGCTTCATCTTGACTCAATTTACTTTTATTCAGTAAAATAGTTACATGTAGTATCCACTTCGTATGTGAGCAAAAGTGTAAAAGGTAGAATATATTGGGTTCTTTGAGCATCAATAGGCCACTCACTTTGGCAGAGCATGGGGTGTCTTAGAAGATGAGACCTGAAGAATAGAAGGGTGGATTGAGGCTGTTTGAAGGGTCGGTGATTTCATAAAGTATCGATCTACTCGGGCTCCCATAACAAAATGTCACAGACTGGGTGGCTGAAACAGCAGAAATGTATTATTTCATGGTTCTGGGGGCTAGAATTTCCAGATCATGGTCTGCCAGGGTCAGCTCCTGGTGAGGCTTCTCTTCCTAGCTGGCTAATGTCCATGCTCTCACTCTGTCCCCACCTGGCCTTTCTCCTACCTACCTTCTGAGAGAAGAGAGCTCCCTAGTGTCTCTTCTGATGAGGACATTAATCCTATGGGATCAGGGCTTCACTCTCATGACCTCATTTAACATTTTTTACTTCCTTGAAGGCCCTACCTCCAAATACAGTCAGGCTGGAAATTAGGGATTCGACATATACATTTGTGGGGGTGAGGATGCAAACATCCAGTCCATAATATTACACCCCTGGATCCCTCCCAATTCATGTCCTTCTCATGTGCAAAATATACTCCTTCCACCCAAATGGGCCCAAAGTCTTAACTCATTCCAATATCAACTCTAAATTCTCAAGTCCAAAGTCTTATCTAAATAATATTTAAATCAAGTATGGGTGAGACCTGAGGTATGATTCACCCTGAAGACAAATTCCTCTCTAGCTCTGAGCCTGTGAAGCCAGACAAGTTGTGTGCTTCCAACATATAATGGTGGAACAGGCATAGGATAGACTTTCTCATTTCAAAAAGGAGAAATCAGAAAGAAGAAAATATCGACAGGTTCCAAGCAAGTCTGAAACCTATCAAGACAAACTCCATAAGATCTTTAGACTTGATGCTCTGCACTCAAGACCCATTGAGGTGGCAGCCCCTGCAAGACACATGCAGTTCATAACACAAGGGTAGTTCTGGAGGCAAAGGAAAGTCATTAAAAGTGTTTTCAGCTGGAAATGACATGTGCAAAATATTATTCCAGAAATATAAATTTGGCTTAAGAGAAAAGAATAATTTGAGTTAAGGAAAAAACAAAGTAAGTGCGATAAAGCTATTGCTGTGATTTGTTAACCTAGACAGCTTAAAGTAAATTGAGATCTTTCATTTATTTGTTCATTTAACAAATATTTAATGAATGCCAACCATGTGCCAGATACTATTTTTGGTACTGGGAATTTAGAGGTGAAAAAGATATAAAATCTCTTCTTTTCTGGAGGTAACATTATATTGTGAGAGACTGGCATCAAACAAGTAAATAAGTACATGATAAGGTTTCAGACTGCGATTGTGTGACAGGAAGAAAATTTAAATGGGGTAAATGATCAGAAAGTGATGAAGAAAGTGACACTTTAGAGCACACACTTAACGAGGACTCTCTTTAGAAGGGACATTTGAGGAAAACCCTGAACAAAGCTTTGAGTCACTTCAACTCTTATTTAATCTCAATAGTACACAAAGCCTGGTGGTAGATCCTAGTAGTAAGACTAATTAATAAATCAGGAAACAGAGCAGAATGACAGCAGCCCACATAAGGCACTCTTTTTTAAAAAAATTTGTATTGGAGTATAGTTGATTTACAATGTTGTTAGTTTCCACTGTACAGCAAAGTGATTCAGTTATACATATACATATATCCAGTCTTTTTAAGATTCTTTTCCCATATAGGTCATTACAGAGTATTGAGTAGAGTTCCCTGTGCTATACAGTAGGTTCTTATTAGTTATCTATTTTATATGTAGTAGTGTGTATATGTCAATCCAAATCTCCCAGTTTATCCCTCGCCCCCTCCCCTCCTGGTAAGCATAAGGCACTCTTTTTGATGAAGCACATCCTGAACTCTTTCTCTGCCAGTTGCTTACTTTTCCCCTTTCTGACCCCCGGAAATCATTTATTTCAGAGTCACAGAATGCACAATTGCAGAAAAAAATGGAATATTAGGAATAGAAGGATGATTTTGAGACAGGAGCTAACCCCTACTATTTGCAAATAGCAATTTTCTCCACATGCAAAGTCTCCACCTTGTGATTGTCCAACCCATGTTTGATGTTGTTGCCCAGTGGAAAACTCACCACCCTGAGAGGAGCCCATTGTGCTGGTTATCTTTTCTTATCAGTCTAGGTCTGGTCTTTGTGCAAAACTGGACAGATATATTCTCTCTTCTTCCACCTGCCAGCCCTACGCGTCCAGGTGAAGGACACTTCATCCTCTTAGATATATTGGTATAGAGTGGCTCTCTATTCTGGCTTCCTTCCTCTGGCACCACCCACACGCCTTGACTGCTCTACTTGATTCTTTTTGTTTGTCTATTTGTTTGTTTTCTTTCTCTGAAACATTTATTGAGGGGACTACTATGGGCCAGGAACTTCACAAGGCAGTAAAATATCAAGATCAACAAGACATGGTGCCTGATCTTTAAGATTTACCATCCATCAGGGAAGAAAAGCTTTGAGAACAAACCCATCACACTGTGAAAAGTTTACTTTAGTTAATAGAGGACAATTGAGCCCCAGCACTAGAGAAAAAGACGGGGTAAGGATGGTCAGAGCTAATCCATGTGTGGCCAGGCAAGTTATTCCTAGCTGAGGGAATGAGCCACGTGAGCAAACATAGGCTCGTGTAAAAACACAAGCATATTCAAGGATCTCCTCCTTAGAACTGAAGCTTAGGTTCCTGAAGATGGCTCTGCAAATCTGCAAACCTGGTTTTTTGAAAACCAGGTTTGGGGGTGTTTCATTGTGTCGAAGACCCTTTGAGCATCAGGTTAATGTAACTATATAAAAGAAGACTTGCCCCCTCTGTTTTGGACTAGAGATTCTAATTGTGTTTTCTGAGGTGGAATTAAACGGAGTTGGACTGTGTCTCTTCATCCCTCAGATCATTTAAACTTTCCTTTTCTCCAGTTCAAGGTATTAGTCCCTTGAAAACATGGACTAGATTATGTTTCCTTCAGAATCTCACAGAAGTAATGGCAGCATAGAAGTCTAATAATTATAATAATAACATGTGTGGCTTGGTAGCATTTGGAATGTGATACCATATACAACATTCACTTATGAGGGGAGATTTTTCCCCATTTTGCATATCTAGGGAGTTGGTGGGAGTCCAGAAATGTCATATGGGTTGTCTCCATGACATGATTACAATTGGTAGGGGTAGAGCTAGAATCTAGGCCTTCTGGCTACAAGCTAATGTAATTTCCACTAACTTTTAATGGTTGCTTTCCTCAGAAAAAATAAATAAATTTAGATGGAAGTAGAAGATATAATGAAAAACTATTTATTCTTCTATGATCCACTGAGCTACCAGGCACAGCCCCTGCATTTATTACTCATCTCCAATCCCATTTACAGTGCAATCGTCAGGATTTTTAGAAAGGATCTGAGAAGGCTGGGAGCAATTATCAGCTTTTCAGAGGTTCTCTAGTCTGTTTCTGAGAATGTGTCTGCCTCTGAATGCAGGTAGCACAGCACCATGGATAAGAGACATGGTCTTCCACTGAGATTGCTAGAGTCCACGGTGCCCAGCTCTCTTTCATGCAATGTCCTGTCAAGCAGTTTGCATAAAACACTAGCCATAAAGTTATTGGATGTGAGTGCTTTTGTCTGTTCCTTCTTTAAGAAGAGCATAAGATGGAGAAAGAACTGGCTTTTCAAGCCACATAATGAGGTGCTATGTCATGATAACAAGTAAAGCTTTGGTAAAGCTTTAGAGCATAATCAATATGTAAGTTTAATTATTGAAATTACCTTTCGTAATAGACATTTTTAACATCTTTATTGGAGTATAATTGTTTTACAATGGTGTGTTAGTTTCTGCTGTGTAACAAAGGGAATCAGCTATACATATACATATATCCCCATATCTCCTCCCTCTTGCGTCTCCTTCCCTCCCACACTCCCTATCCCACCCCTCTAGGTGGTCACAAAGAATGGAGCTGATCGCCTTTTGCTATGCGGCTGCTTCCCACTAGCTATTAATTTTACTTTCGGTAGTGTATACATGTCCATGCCAATCTCTCACTTCGTCCCAGCTTACCCTTTCCCCTCCCCATGTCTAAAGTCCATTCTCTAGGTCAGGGTCTTTATTTCTGTCTTGCCCCTAGGTTCTTTTTTTTTTTTTTTTTTTAGATTCCATATATATGTGTCAGCCTACAGTATTTGTTTTTCTCTTTCTGACTTCACTCTGCATGACAGACTCTAAGTCCATCCATCTCACTACAAATAACTCAATTTTGCTTCTTTTTATGGCAGAGTAATATTCCATTGTATATATGTGCCACATCTTCTTTATCCATTCATATGTCGATGGACACTTAGGTTGCTTCCATGTCCTTGCTATTGTAAATAATCCTGCAATGGACACTGTGCTACATGACTTTTTTTGAATTATGGTTTTATCAGGGTATACACCCAGTAGTGGGATTGCTGGGTCATATGGTAGTTCTATTTTTAGTTTTTTGAGGAACGTCCATACTGTTCTCCATAGTGGCTGTATCAATTTACACTCCCACCAACAGTGCAAGAGGGTTCCCTTTTCTCCACACCTTCTCCAGCATTTATTGTTTATACATTTTTTGATGATGGCCATTCTGACTGGTGTGAGGTGACACCTCACTGTAGTTTTGATTTGCATTTCTCTAATGATTAATGATGTTGAGCATCCTTTCGTGTGTTTGCTGGCAATCTATGTCTTCTTTGGCGAAATGTCTGTTTAGTTCTTCTGCCCATTTTTTGATTGGGTTGTTTGTTTTTTTGATATTGAGCTGCATGAGGCGCTTGTATACTTTGGAGATTAATCGTTTCACAGTTGCTTCACTGGCAAATATTTTCTCCCACTCTGAAGGTTGTCCTTTCGTCTTGTTTATGGTTTCCTTTGTTGTACAAAATCTTTTAAGTTTTATTAGGTCCCATTTGTTTATTTTTGTTTTTATTTCCATTTCTCTAGGAGGTGGGTCAAAAAGGATCTTGCTATGATTTATGTCATAGAGTGTTGTGCCTATGTTTTCCTATAAGAGTTTAATAGTGTCTGGCCTAATATTTAGGTCATTAATCCATTTTGAGTTTATTTTTGTGTATGGTGTTAAGGAGTGCTCTAATTTCATTATTTTACATGTAGCTGTCCAGCTTTCTCAGCACCACTTATTGAAGAGGCTGTATTTTCTCCACTGTATGTTCTTGCCTGCTTTATCAAAGGTAAGGTGACCATATGTGCATGGATTTATCTCTGGGCTTTCTATCCTATTCCATTGATCTCTATTTCTGTTTTTGTGCCTTACCATATGGTCTTGATTACTGTAGCTTTGTAGTATAGTCTGAAGTCAGGGAGCCTGATTCCTCCAACTCCATTTTTCTTTCTAAAGATTGCTTTGGCTATTTGAGCTCTTTTGTGTTTCCAGACAAATTGTGAAATTTTTTGTTCTATTTCTGTGAAAAATGCCCCTGGTAGTTTGATAGGGATTGCATTGAATCTGTAGATTGCTTTGGGTAGTATAGTCATTTTCACAATGTTGATTCTTCCAATCCAAGAAAATGGTATACCTTTCCATCTGTTTGTATCATCTTTAATTTCTTTCATCAGTGTCTTGTAGTTTTCTGCATACAAATCTTTTGTCTCCTTAGGTAGGTTTATTCCCAGTATTTTATTCTTTTTGTTGCAATGGTAAATGGGAGGGTTTCCATAATTTCTCTTTTTGATTTTTCTTCATTAGTGTATAGGAATGCCAGAGATTTCTGGGCATTAATTTTGTGTCCTGCTACTTTACCAAATTCATTGATTAGCTCTAGTACTTTTCTGGTAACATTTTTAGGACTCTCTATGTATAGTATCATGTCAACTATGAACAGTGACAGTTTTACTTCTTCTTTTCCAATTTTGATTCCATTTATTTCTTTTTCTTCTCTGATTGCTGTGGCTAAAGCTTCCAAAACTATGTTGAATAATAGTGGTGAGAGTGGGCAACCTTGTCTTGTTCCTGATCTTAGTGGAAATGGTTTCAGTTTTTCACCATTGAGGACAATGTTGGCTGTGGGTTTGTCATATATGGCCTTTATTATGTTGAGATAAGTTCCCTCTATGCCTACTTTCCAGAGGGATTTTATCATAAACGGGTGTTGAATTTGTCAGAACTGTTGAATTGGAGATGATCGTATGTTTTTTCTCCTTCAGTTTGCTAATATGGTTTATCACATTGATTGATTTGCATATATTGAAGAATCTTTGCATTCTTGGGATAAACCCCACTTGATCATGGTGTTTGATCCTTTTAATGTGCTGTTGGATTCTGTTTGTTAGTATTTTGTTGAGGATTTTTGCATCTATGCTCATCAGTGATATTGGCCTGTAGTTTTCTTTCTTTGTGACATCTTTGTCTGGTTTGGGTATCAGGGTGATGGTGGCCTCATAGAATGAGTTTGGGAATGTTCCTCTGTCTGCAATATTTTGGAAGAGTTTGAGAAGGATAGATGTTAGCTTTTCTCTAAATGTTTGATAGAATTTGCCTGTGCAGCCATCTGGTCCTGGGCTTTTGTTTGTTGGAAGATTTTTAATCACAGTTTCAATTTCAGTGCTTCTGAGGGTCTGCTTATATTTATATTTCTTCCTGGTTCAGTCTCAGAAGGTTGTGCTTTTCTAAGAATTTCACCATGTCTTCCCGTTTGTCCATTTTATTGGCATATAGTTGCTTGTAGTAATCTCTCATGATCCTTTGTATTTCTGCAGTGTCAACTGTTTCTTCTCTGTTTTCGTCTCTAAATCTGTTGATTTGAGTCTCCTCCCTATTTTGCTTGATGAGTCTGGCTAGTGGTTTATCAGTTTTGATTATCTTCTCAAAGAACCAGCTTTTAGTTTTATTGATTTTTGCTATTGTTTCCTTCATTTCTTTTTCATTTATATCTGATCTGATCTTTTTGATTTCTTTCATTCTACTAACTTTGGGGGTTTTTTTGTTCTTCTTTCTTTACTTCCTTTAGGTGTAAGTTTAGGCTGTTTATTTGAGATTTTTCTTGTTTCTTGTGGTAGGATTGTATGGCTATAAACTTCCCTCTTAGAACTGCTTTTGCTGCATCCCATAGGTTTTAGGTCATTGTGTTTTCATTGTCATTTGTTTCTAGGTATTTTTTGATTTTCATTTCTTCAGTGATCTCCTCGTTATTTAATAGTGTATAGTTTAGCCTCCATGTATTTGTATTTCTTACAGTTTTTCTTCCTGTATTTGATATCTAGTCTCATAGTGTTGTGGTCAGAAAAGATACTTGATATGATTTCAATTTTCTTAAATTTACCAAGGCTTGATTTGTGATCCAAGATATGATAGAATGTTCCATGAGCACCTGAGAACAAAGTGTATTCTGTTGTTTTTAGATGGAATGTCCTATAAATATCAGTTAATGAGTCTTTTAAAGCTTGTGTTTCCTTTTTTATTTTCATTTTGGTGAAAAGAAATCCATTGGTGAAAGTGGGGTGTTAAATTCCCCTACTATGATTGTGTTAGTGTCAATTTCCCCTTTTATAGCTGTTAGCATTTGCCTTATGTATTGAGGTGCTCTTATGTTGGGTGCATAAATATGTACAATTTTTACATCTTCCCCTTGGATTGATCCCTTGATCATTATATAGTGTCCTTCTTTGTTTCTTGCAATAGTTTTTATTTTAAAGTCTATTTTGTCTGATATGAGAATTGCTACTCCAGCTTTCTTTTGATTTCCATTTGCGTGGAATATCTTTTTCCATCCCCTCACTTTCACTCTGTATGTGTCCCTAGGTCTGAAGTGGGTCTCTTGTAGACAGCATATATATGGGTCTTGTTTTTGTATCCATTCAACCAGTCTATGTCTTTTGGTTGGTGCATGTATTCCATTTATATTTAAGGCAGTTATTGATATGTATGTTCCTATTACCATTTTCTTAATTGTTTTGGGTTTGTTTTTGTAGGCCTTTTTCTTCTCTTGTGTTTCTGCCTAGAGAAGTTCCTTTAGCATTTGTTGTAAAGCTGGTTTGGTGGTGCTGAATTCTCTTAGCTTTTGCTTGTCAGTAAAGGTTTTAATTTATCTATCGAATCTGTATGGCATCCTTGCTGTGTAGAGTAATCTTGGTTGTACCTTTTTCCCTTTCGTTACTTTAAATATGTCTTGCCACTCCCTTCTGGCTTGTAGAGCTTCTGCTGAAAGATCAGCTTTTAACCTTATGGGGATTTCCTTGTATGTTATTTGTTGCTTTTCTCTTGCTGTTTTCAATATTTGTTCTTTGTATTTAATTTTTGATAGTTTGATTAATATGTGTCTTGGCGTGTTTCTCCTTGTATCCTATATGGGACTCTCTGCACTTCCTGGACTTGGTTGACTATTTCCTTTCTCATATTAGGGAAATTTTCAACTATAATCTCTTCAAATATTTTCTCAGTCCCTTTCTTTTTCTCTTCTTCAGGACCCCTATAATTCGAATATTGATGAGTTTAATGTTGTCCCAGTTGTCTCTGAAACTGTCCTCAATTCTTTTCATTCTTTTTTCTTTTTTTTGCCCTGCAGTAGTTATTTCCACTATTTTATCTTCCAGATCATTTATCTGTTCTTCTGCCTCTTTTTTATGCTCTTGATTCCTTCTAGAAAATTTTTAATTTCATTTATTGTGTTGTTCATCATTGTTTGTTTGCTCTTTAGCTCTTCTAGGTCCTTGTTAAACATTTCTTGTATTTTCTCTGTTGTATTTATGAGATTTTGGATCATCTTTACTATCATTACTATGAATTCTTTTTCAGGTTGACTGCCTATTTCCTCTGCATTTGTTTGTTCTGATGGGTTTTTATTTTGCTCCTTCATCTGCTGCATATTTCTCTGTCTTCTCATTCTGCTTAACTTACTGTGTTTGGGGGCTCCTTTTTGCAGGCCACATATTTGTAGTTCCTATTGTTTTTGGTGTCTGCCCATGGGTAAGGTTAGTTCAGTGGGATGTGTAGGCTTCCTGGTGGAGGGGACTTGTGCCTGTGTTCTTATTTATGAGGCTGTTTCTTGTCTTTCTGGTGGACAGGACCAAGTCTGGTGGTGTGTTTTGGGGTGTCTTTGAATTTATTATGATTTTAAGTAGCCTCTCTGCTATTGGGTGGGTTTGTGTTCCTGTCTTGCTAGTTGTTTGGTATGGGGTGTCCAGTACTGGAGTTTGCTGGTTGTTGTGTGGAGCTGGGTCTTAGCATTGAGACAGAGCTCTCTGGGAGAATTCACGCTGATGGATATTATGTGGGGCTGGGAGTTCTCTAGTGGTCTAATGTCCTGAACTCAGCTCTCCCTCCTCAGAACCTCAGGCCTGACACCCAGCCAGAGCATCAAGACCCTTACATATATATGGGTTAAATTCTCCAATACAAAGGCATAGGGTGGCCGGCCTTCTGTGCTCTGCTCATTCCCCAGCTGGGCATTGTCCTCCAGAATTGGTCGATATTGAGAGCCTGTTTTGGATCCAGGTCCAGCTTCATTCCCTAGCATCTAGAAGAAGCAGCTGACACCCCTATCCTCCCCTATCCCCGCTGCAACTCATCATGATCCTGGAGAACTTGAACCTTTTGTTAATAAGCCGTTTTTAATCCCCATTTCATGATTGAAGAAAGTGCCAGTCAAGGGATGAAAGAAATAAAATAAATAATACATTGAGGGCATTTGTAATGTCAGGCATTCTAAGAATTTTGCATATATGGATTTATTTACTGTTCACGAAAACCCTATAAAATGGTTACAATTTTTTTTTTCTGTTTCGTAGGTAAGAATCAGTGAGAGTCAGATTGATCATGTAACTTACCCAAAGTCACAAAACTAGTAAATATGGAGTTGATTAGAAGCCTGACAACTGCTCTGTGGTCCTCCTACAAGTAATCATGCTGGGAAATTTTCATCATTTGTAGCCTCATTCAGTCCTGTTTGTCACCCTGGGAAAGAGGTATTGGGAATCCTATACTTTATATGCTAAGAATCAGAGAAACTAAAACACATGTCCAAATTCATTTGGCATTCAACTGGAATTCAATTCCAAGTGTTCTAAACATCACATTTCATATTGTTCAACTATACTCAAGTTCCTGCTAAACAAGACAAATTAGAACCACAATTTTTTTTTTTTTAATACTGAAAAACAGTCATTTATATTCTTAATCCTATGTTAAGGCAGTGGCAGTGATGAAACTCATACCTTTTGCCATTATTATATAGGCTAATTTCATTTCTGTTTTTTAAATTGTGATTTCATTATTTAAAATAATTTATTAAAAATCAGTAGTAAGAGAGCTTGTTCTCATTTAAATACTCTTGGGGGTAGAATGAGAAAATATTCCAAAGCAGCTCAGATGGAGGCAGATGTGGCAGGTATGTGGGCTGTGGGACTTTGGAGGGGAGCTCCTCGTCCTTAAAATCAGACAATGTCCTGCCAAGTTGCAGAACCCAATCGAACATGCCTCACTTCTAAAAACCAATGCTCTTTTGAAATCACCAGATCCCTTCTCAGAAGTCCTTGGACTTTACCATCCATAATTCTTATTATTTTTTTACACTAGATCATCATCCTTTGAGTCTTGCTGTCTTGTTTTCTTTGGCTTTTCAAAGGGTAGAGTTTTCAGCTCCCTTCTTGATTCCAATAGAAGTATTATTTCTGAGACACCTCTTTCAGAATTTCCTTAGTTGTCAAATCTTGTACCATTAAAAAAAGTAGAATATCTCCCAAGCTACACTTGCTGGCTTCAGTCATTATACAAGAATTGACAATCACAACTATATTTTTCCCAACATTAATCTGTAGCTTCTGCAGCTAGGTAGAATCAGATTTGAAATAATAAAACCTTGGATTTTAATTTTAGCTTGACAATTTACTGTGTGTATAGCCATTGTTATGAGTTAAGCTTTCTGATTCTTAGCTTTTTCATCTCAAAATTTTAAGCTCTATTATCTATCATGATGGTTGTTCTGGAGATTAAGGGCAATCATTCATTCACTTATTTCCTCACTCATTCATCATATTCAATAACTATGTGTTGAAGGTTTACTAAATATCAAGTATTCTGTCAACCTTTGGCAGTGAGAGAAGTTACAATGTTTTCGTTTTTATTCTCAAGGAGTGCATAATCTATGTGGGAGAGAGTTAAGTGCACAGTTAACAGTTGTCATGCTGTCTGCTCATAGGATGTATGTACAGAAGCTACAGGAACACCAAAAGGTGAGGGGAGGGTTGGTATCTGACATTGTTTGGGTGTTGAGTGGTGACAAATGTATGGAGGAATCAAGGTATATTTTCTGAGGAAGAGATAATTAGTCAATGACTTAATGAAAGAATAAGAGTAAGCCAAATGGGAAGAGGGCTGGGGCAGGGACACAAGAGAGGTAGGTATAATTGAAGACACATACCTAAGACAAAGTGAAATGCTAATAAGTGCTTAGTACTTTGAACCTCTTTGATTCTAAATAAAACAATGAAAAAAGACAATTTGACCTCAAAACCTGCCTTTGATTGCATATAACCAAAGCTATTACTTTTCAGTGTTAACACTGAGTCTTCACAGCTTCCCAAACTTAGGAGCTGTTCTTTGAAGTACACAAAAGATAAGATCCTATGGGGACAGGACTTTCTGAATATAGTGAGATTAATTTACACCACCACAAAATAAAATCAACCTGCTGTTAATCAAAGGTCCAAATCCTATTTTCCAGGGCATTTCACAGGAGGATTTTTCCCACCATGGGAAAAAGTGAAAAGATAGTAGAAAAATCACTCTTGCGATACTTTGGGATGAAAACAAACAACAGAGTCATACTTTGATGAGAAAGTTAGCAGGCTGCCATTGATATGTCTCCACAGAGGAGGAAAAGTAGCCTTTCAAACAGAAAAAAATGCTATCTCAATTAAGCAACTTAATCTATTTATGTGTTTATTTTTTATATACACCTAATATGAGTGGAGCATCATGTTGGTTATTAAGTTTTGGTTCCATATAACACACTTAGATTAAGGATGAACATGTTGTGAAGAAAAGAAGATGAGCATTTTGATTTAGTTCTGACTGTACCACTTAGATAGCATGACCTTGGGCAGGATTTTACCCCCTTTCCCACATATTCAATGCTACTAATAGCATCAGCCTAGCCCACAGCACTTTTGATAACCAGATATGGAGCAATAGATGCACAATTACTTGAGGAGCAATAATGTAAAATGAATGTAGGATATTGATAAAATTAAAGTTAGAAAATATTCTAATGATGAATTCGTTTTGAGTTAAACCTATCCTAACCCTGGACCTGCATTCACAGGGCTAGGAATTCAACAAAAGGTACTCACACATGTGATTCCTGTTGTCTTAGCCTGGCTGCTAAAACAAAATATCATAGACTGGGTGGTTTAAACAACAGACCTTTATTTCTCACAGTTCTGAGATCTGGGAAGTCCAAGATCAAGGTGCTGGCAGATTTGGTGTCTGTTGAGGACCCTCTTCCCATTTTACAGACAGCTGCCTTCTTACCGTATCCTCAGATGTCAGAAAGAAATATCATCTCTCTCATGTCTCTTCTTATGAGGGCAGTAATCTCTCATGGGGGCTCCACCCTCATGACCTAATTATGTCCCAAAGGCACCACTTCCAAATACCATCACATGGATGATTAAGGCTTCAATATATGAACTTTGGGGAGACACAAACATTCAGTTCATAGCACCTGCTTTTAATTTATGGGCAATTTCTACTGTTGTATCATCTTTCAGACTTATTATCAGTCTCTTGATTTTGTTTGGGAATTTCATCTCAATTTACCTATGCAGACCTTTCCACCCTTCTCCTTCCTCTCTTTATAAATGATTAACCGGAGAAAGCATTCATCAATCTATGACACAATAGTATAGATTTTGACAAATAAATTAATGAAAAAATGAAGAAAAATCCAAGGTCTTCCTTTTCTGGAGGAACTCTTACCTGTAGCACCTTACAGGCAAGCCCCTCAGAAGGAAGATTAAGGTCTCTGTCTAATACAGATCTTGGTACCAAGTGGATGTTCGTGTAATGTTGGTCATCATCACTCACTTCCCTTCACAGTCCTCACCCTCACCCTTAATTTTGAGGACACAAATTGGAAGATTAGGAACCTTGCTCCTTTTGCCTCAAGTCCCAAGGCCTAATTCTGTCATTTGCTTACTGTTTGTTTGGGTTTTTTTCTGAAATTGATTAAGATTACTAACATACATCAACTGACATACATCAAATAGTAATGGGAAAGCCTCCAAACACTAAAATAGGTGCCTATAAACGGAATGTAATACTGGTGGGGGGAGCAAAGGGATCAATTTCATTTTGCTATTTATGCTTGGTCCTTATTTCCCTGATACCAGAGTGTAATTCCAGGCTAAGTTAGTTTTCCTTTTGGGAGGTGCTGGAGGCTGTGATGGGTTTCAGAGAAAAGGGGCATCATCAGATGGCTGCTGAAGCTTGTCCTGATCTCCATGGCAGCATTTCTCAAAGAGGATCCTATGGGGAAAAGGAGAATATTCCAATATTCTCTATGACTTTCCAAAAAAGAAGAATCTGGAAGAGAGTAAACCCACATGTTTCATCCTGAATCTTCTGCCCTGAAGCTGCTCCATTTTACAGGAAACTCTGGTCTGCCTGTTTATTCAGCATCCTTCTTGTCTCTTAGAAGGGAGCACGGATGAAGAAGAGATGGTGATTGGACTCCTGAAAGCCATTGGATGGATCCATGACAGGAGAATGTAGCCTTGACTTTCACCTGACAGGAATGGATTCTGCTGGACATTTCCCTGAAAAACCTGTACAGGGGTGATGGTAAAATACAGGCATCTTTTCTCATCAGTATATCCCTGGGCAAAGCTGCGAGCCCTCCAAATCAGAACCCACAGAAATACCAGAAATGGCATAAACAGGACTTTCACAGAGCACTTGTTAAAATTGAGAAATGGTATTGAAAAAGAGAGACAACTCTTAAGCAGGACATTCTTGAGATAGCACAATCCAATATCATGAAACAACCATTTAAAAAAATTCTGTGTGCTGTTGAAGCCAATATATACCCAGTCCTACTCCTATTAATTCCTCTACAAAGGTATCAAAAATCTTAAGGTGGGATTGGCTATCTCAAAATTTTATTATTTTTCCAATTACATATACATATATATGTATATAGTATATGTAATATATATATGAAAACTATACATCACTTTGTGTGCTTTTAAAGTTACATAAGTGGTTTTGCAATATAAAAACTGAAAATTATGCGTTTACGCTTGGGAAATACTGCAAGGTTTCTGCAAGATTTTTCAGAAGCTTAAAAATTATTATGACTTGCAGTATTTATTAATCTTACTTGACCATGATGTTATAAGCAATAATTGCAACCATACCAACAACAACAACACAAGAAATTGCTGAGCCTCTCTACAGCTAAGCGTACAGAGGAACCCATTTTGGAATGAATATAAGACTCTGAGTTGAAGGTGCAAAGGGATCCTTGCAGAGTCTGCACTGAGCCCCAGGACGAGAAGGCTGCAGAATTCAGGGATGCAGCGAGGCTCAGGTTTAGCTCAGGTGTGTAGTCGTGCTGTCCTTTTCATGCTCCCTGGGGAGCCTAAGTGTGGCAGCAGGCAGCCAGGCAGAGTAAAGGTCTGAGTGAGCTGCGGGTCCCCTGACATCTGGCAGTGGCAGCAGGATCAGCCACAACAGAGTACTATGCTCAGCCCCAGTCTGATAGGATGGTTGTGAAGATGAAATGAATGGGAGCTCATGACAGCATCTTGTGAACTGAAAAATGTCAACTCTGTATGCCACCACTTCTACAGGCAGTGTCAAATCTTGTGGTAGGTGTCACTAACACAGATCATTTTAAAACATCCATAGCCAACAATTCTTGAGCACTTGACATCAAGAGTTGTGTTAGGCTGACCATATTCTTGGTGCTCTTCGTGTATTAACTCTTTTAATACTATTTTTATTGATACAATAATTTAACACTGTTATTCATGAGTGGGAAAACTGGGTCGCACCCCAAGCAGTCTGACTCCCAGCTCAGCTCTTATCCTCCTTACTGATCACATCATGAGCTTATGAGAGACATATCATTGCTCTTGGTTTAGGAATGAAGAAATTGACTTTCATGGAGTCCTGTAATTTGCATAATGTCGTACAATTGTTTAAGGGCAGAGCTACCTTTGCAAGAGAGAATGATGCCTCTGCTTGAAGTTGCTGAGTGGCAAAAGTAGCGGCCGCCCCAAAACCCCATCCCAACAATGCGCTCTGCACGTTTCACATTTAGAGATAATTCTCTACCACGTGGGCAGCCTGCGACATTGACTGGATCATCAATTTGACTAGGTGGAGTGAAAGACTTTCAGGAAAAGCAGGCAATATTGAAATAAATATAATGTTTTATATTTACATAGTCAATTACACTCTTGTGAAGAGGCTTCCATATCGAATTGTCCACATCGTTTTGTTCTCCCAATACCTGCAGAGAGTAGGTAGTTGCTTTCCAAAAGTATACCAGATTTAGATCTATTCTGTTTGAATCCCAGTTCATCCATGTAACAACACTGTGATCATAAATAAGTGTCTTAAACCACCAGAGTCAAAGACTTTCCTTTAAAAAATAAGGTTAATGTGGGAGTTTGGGATTGACATATATACACTAATATGTATAAAATAGATAATTAATAAGAACATACTGTATAAAAAATAAATTAATTAGGGCTTTCCTGGTGGCGCAGTGCTTGAGAGTCCACCTGCCGATGCAGGGGACATGGGTTCGTGCCCCGGTCCGGGAAGATCCCACATGCCGCGGAGCGGCTATGCCCGTGAGCCATGGCCGCTGAGCCTGCGCGTCCGGAGCCTGTGCTCCGCAACGGGAGAGGCCACAACAGTGAGAGGCCCATGTACCACAAAATAAATAAATAAATAAATAAATAAAATAAAAAATTAATTAATTAAATAAAATAATTTTAAAAAAAGGTTAATGTGACAAACCCAGAGTGGTGAGGAATAAATTAAATTAGTATCTGTTGAGTGCCCTTAAATAGACGGTACTACTTTACTATAGCTTCATTTATACACAGAGTGTCTGTTGAGGCCCCACTGTGTGCTGGGTGCTGATCCCCATACTAGATGAATCTTGTTTAAGTGTAAGGGATGAAGTTCAGTAAGCTCAGACCGTGAATCAAACTGGGTGATCTGAGCCAGGAGACAGGTTTTCTGGATCTCTAATCCTGGCTCCTTATAAACAAAACAAGCAAGTCTCTTAGATCATATCAGGGGCTTTCATGTTGTGTTCTGTGTCCCAAAGTTTCCATTCATGTTCCTTGGGAGCCTCCCATTAAGATAGGAGATGTAGGTTTGACAGGACCCAACATCCATGCACCCCACTGCCTTCCTTCAGAAGTGATAGGACGGTTGCTCATGAGTAAGAAATAAACACAGACTGTTTGAACATTGTGTGGTTTTGTTTGAAATAGAATTGATTTTTTACAAAGAGAGAGAGAGAGAGAGAGTGTGTGTGTGTGTGTGTGTGTGTGTGTGTGTGTGTGTGTTTAAATCCATATTCCAAGTTTAAAAATATCAAATGACTATCACACAGAGAGGATAAACCAGTGGTGTCAAGCAGATCTGAATTTACTTGCTAGCTGTGTGAACATAATGGGTGTTAAACCTCTCTGAGCTGTAATTTTCTCATCCATAAAATGGGAAAATGCTATCTCACAGAATAGTAATAAGACTTAAATGAGATCATTCTTTAAACAAGATGCCTTGGCCCATAGCTTTGCTAAATACATGTTAAGTTTTTCTCTTCACACCATCTTGGGGAACAGAAATATCTCCAAGGCTTTGTCACAGGGTCTTAACATATAACCAGGATCCTCAAAGGTTGGGTTTTCAATTCTTGAGAAATGATTGTACCTATCTTTCTTTATGACTGCATTGTCTGATTTCATCATTTTCATACTGAAAATATTCCTACATACCACATATTTCAATCCAATATACATTAAAATGTTTAGATATATAGTCATTTTTTGAAAAACTAATATATAATTAAGGTACTTTACTCCTGCTCTGCACGCTATGATTATTAAAGATAGTTTCAGATGTTCATATACAACTTTTAAACACAAAATGTACACATACATCATTATTTTATATCTTGATGGTTATGATTTAAGGGTCAATCTTTCCATTTAGTGAGTATTCAAGGGAAACTGGCTGTGCTCTCAACATCAAAAAGTGGGTGTATTTAGGTTCTAAATCCCTAAGATCTACATTACCTTGTACAACCCCTGTGAGCATGTATAAAATGGTGGCTATTATACCAGTTGGAAGTATTTTTTAGCCTGCAGTTTGCACTTCAGAGCAGCTATTATTTTTCTTTTTTTAATTGCTTATTTTTTTAAATTGAGGTGTAATTGACATATAACATTATATTAGTTTCAGGTATACAACAGATGATTTGATATTTGTATACATTGAGAAACAATCACCACAATAAATCTAGTTAGCACACACCCTCTTATGTAGTTACAAAATTTTTTGCTTGTGATGAGAATTTTTTAAGATCTACTCTCTTAGCAACTATCAAATGTGCAATACAGTATTATTAACTATAGTCACCATCCTGTACATTACATTCCATGACTTATTTGCTTTATTACTGAAAGTTTGTAGCTTTTGACCCCATTTACCTATTTATCTCACACCTTGACCACTCCTACACCCCACCTCTGACCACCACCAATCTGTTCTCTGTATCTGTGAGTTTGTTTGTTTTTGTTCTATATTCCACATATAAGTGAGATCATATGGTATTTGTCTTTTTCTGTTTGACTTATTTCACTTAGCATAGTACCCTTGCAGTCTAAATATATTGGACTTGCCAAGAATGGCAAGATTTCACTCCTTTTTATGGCTGAATAATATTCCATTGTATTAAGATATATATATATATATATATACCACGATTCCTTTATCCATTCATCCATTGATGGGCACTTAGGTTATTTCCATATATTATCTATTGTAAATAATGCTGCAGTGAACATGGGGTTACAGATATCTTTTCAAGTTATTGTTTTCATTTTCTTCAGTTAAATACTCAGAAGTGGAATTGCTGTATCATATGGTAGTTCTAGTTTTAATTTTTTGAGGAAACTTCATACTGTTTTCCACATTGGCTGCACCAATTCACATCCCCACCAACAGTGCACAAGGATTTCCTTTTCTCCATATCCTCACCAACATTTGTTATTTTTTGTCTTGTTGATGATAGCCATTCTAACAGGTATGAGGTGATGTCTCAAGGTGGTTTGATTTGCATATGCAAACATGAATTTGCAAATATGCATATTTGCATATTTCTATGATGATTGGTGATGTTGAGCATCTTTACATGTAACTGTTGGCCATGTTTATAGCTTCCTTGAAAAAATGTTTATCAGCTCTTCTACCATTTTTTTAGCAAATTGTTTTCTTTTTGTTATTGAGTTGTTTGTATTATTTACATATTTTGGATATTAACGCCTTATCATATATATAATTTAAAAATATTTTCCCATTCAGTAGGCTGCATTTTTTAGTCTGTTGATGGTTTCCTTTCCTGTACAGAAGTAATTATTTTTTCTTTTCACAGTAAAGCTACTTCTCATCCTTAATGCAGTGGAAAATGGACATTAAAAGGAGATATTCTTTCTAAATAAAATAAGAGGGAGAAGATACAGAAGGAATTTGTTGGAGGATGAAGAAGCATTCATTTGGGGAGACCACCAGGGTACTTAAGTGATAAAGCTCTTGACTAAAATGATCCTCTCAAGTGACTGAGCCTTGGGATGAGTCAGGAAACCCAGTTCCCAGTGCTGGCTCTCCCTCTTAATCATTGAATGACCCTCTTATTTCTTAGTCTTTTCTTGAACTGCCCAGCTCAGAATCGAGGTGAAAATCCACTGGGATAATGAATGGAAAAGTGTTTAGAAAAAAATAAAAGCATAATTTTGAAAATATGTAGAATTATACTGAAATACTTAAGTTTGAGTCAAATTTGAGGAGCTTACTAGTTTTGAGTGTAGCTTCTAGAGACTGACAGATCTTTATGAAAACCCTAACTTTAAAACCCATAACCTCATTCTGAGTGTTTTATTGAACTGATCTAAGAATTGGCTTTCTCCTCTTTAAAATGGGCATAAATTGTATTCTCCCAAATGAGAACCGAATGATGAAATGCTTGCATGATGCTCAGTTCAGTGTATGGCACAGAATTAGCCCTTAATAAATGGTAGTGAGAATAATGAGATGAGATTATGGCAATGGCCTGGTCAAAATGTTAACCGTAACAGAAAAATGAAATTCCATTTTTCAGGTCCTTTTAAAATCTGGCCACTTGGGTATCATGGAAATTGAGTTAATTTCTACACATGCAAACCAATGGGTACCTTGGTTGAATTTTTATTTAATACATTAGATAAGTTATATGTATTGGGTTAGCAGATAAAATATTACCAACTGGTACATTAGGTGAAGAGCATCAGATAAGTTTGTGTATTAGTTGAAAGTGTCAGCCAATGGTTGCCAAAGAAACAAAAATGAACTGAAAATAAAAAGCTCACTCTAACCATGTTTTTCCATATAAACCAAAATAGTGACTTCATTAGGCTCTTGCTCTTTTGTGTTTCTGAAGAGCATGTGGTATTAGGACAAATCACAGGCTTTAATTTACCACATAAGTCCTCTAAGCTTCCTCTATGACTCTAATAATGCACCTTCCAGCATGGTCATGAGGCACTAAACAAGATATTGTACTTGAAAAGAATAAGAAGGTGGTAATTTTTTCTCAACTGAATAAATATTAACATGATCCCAGCACATCTAACACATCATAGTTGCACAATAACTAAGAATATTCAGTCCCTTTTCCCTGAGTAGCTCACTGACAAGTTGCCAGAACAGGTAAATGAGCACATAACCTTAATGAATTGCCAAGGGCACTAATAATCTTGGATTAATATGCTTCCTAACCCAGTTTGAAAAGATTTCCTGAAAGAAGTATTCCGTGAATCTAGAATTCCATGAATCTAGATGAGAAATATTTAGCCAGGTGCAAGTAAGGAAGAAGAATATAACCAACAAGTTAGGAGGCTGGGAAAAGAAATTACAAAGGAGAGAAACTGGAAGTAAGTTGTTTGGTGAAAAGGAGCAGTAGAAGGTGTGATAAGAGAAGTACAATTTAAGGGCAATCTGAGTTGATTCCTTTAACCATGGGAAAAAAAGTTTAATCAAGGGGCAGAGACCTATGTTACTTATGGACATACCATCTGCACTGAACAATCATCAGACAGCCAAATATGGTAAAATAAACAGTCACTTGGAAGATTTCTTAATTAATTTTAAGAATTAACATCAGGGAACCAAATATATGGTAACTCTACATGATCAATGTATATTGATCCCCTCTGTTGATGGAACCATGACTGTTGCCTTTCATCTTGTCTTCACTTTCTGACCTTGGATTGGATCCCTGTAAATTCACAGGCAGCTCAGAGGTAGTAGGAGCAGCCACCCCACCCTCTATACCTTATTACTCCTGTAAAAATTTCCTACATGGACATTACATCTCTTTTCCTGGAAGAAATAAATGAAGGAAGTACAGTAATAAAAAGGAACTTTACGTTTCCCAAGACCATGGACCAGTGAATAGATAAAGTGGAGAAGAAAAATGGTCCAAATTCCTTTGGAGAAGGGGAATCCGGTAATCATAGTGATGAAGATGAACATTTAAGCTGACTTTCCTTGTTCCCAACTTCCTAGGGTGTATTCTGTCAGCTCAGCTGGACCAATGGGCTATCATGTGTGTTTAACTTGAGCCCAATTTCCAGGATGAATGGGGCTTCAAGATGAGAAATTCCTGGCCCAATCACGAGTCAGCCTGTCATGAGTACCCCAGGTTGACTCTGTTCTCAATATCCTCCTTTAGATATAAAACTCCTATCTTGAACCACAGTTCTGCTCTAGTTCCCCCAAGTTAAAATCCCAACTTCCTTTCATATCTGTTCTCTATTTTCCTGATTCTAAGGCCAGATGTTTTTCTCATCCATAGCTCCAGTTCCTGGTTTCCAAATCCCAGAACTTCAGGCTTATGTCTAATATCTGCTATTGATATATTTTTGATGCTATTGATATTCCCCCCGATATTCATACTTTATCCTTTTTTCGATGCCCATATACCATGTTCTCACTATCTTATAGAAATCTCACTTGTAATGTTATTCATTTATTGATTTATTCCTTCACAGATGAGCACTTGTTTACCATGTGCTAGCTGTCAGAGCAGCAGATGTGAATAGGACACGCTTCTGCCCTCATGGAGTTCACAGCAGAGTACAGGACACTGAGACATCCACAAAGAAAAAACATACATGGATTAATTACATGGAAACCTGAATCAAAAATAAATTAGCAGGCTTCCCTGGTGGCGCAGTGGTTGAGAGGCTGCCTGCCGATGCAGCGGACACGGGTTCGTGCCCCAGTCTGGAAAGATCCCACATGCCGCGGAGCGGCTGGGCCCGTGAGCCATGGCCACTGAGCCTGCATGTCCGGAGTCTGTGCTTCACAATGGGAGAGGCCACAACAGTGAGAGGCCCGTGTACCGAAAAAAAAAAAAATTATCAACTTTCCAAGCATGGGGGTGAGGAAGAGAATGCCAGGGATAGGGCTCCAGATATAATTGCTGCATAACAAACCACCCCAAAACTCGGTAGAGTAAAACAAGCATTTTCTTATGTTTACAGGTTCTGTGGGTTAGGAATTTGGTCATCTCATAGTGGGAGGATTTGTCTCAATTCCCTAATGTTTAGGGCCTCAGCTGGGAAGGTTTGAAGACTGGTATAATGTCATGGCTGGGGCCTGGAATCATCTGGAGGCATCCTTATTCATGTGATTGGAAGTTGATGTAGTTTGACAGCTGGAAAACATACACAAGGCCTTTCTGTGTAGCCTGAGCTTCTTCACAGCACGGCAGCCTCAGAGTAGTCAAATTTCTTACAAAGGCAGCTCAGGACCACAAAGGTAAATGTCCCAGCTTACAGGGCAGAAGTTGCATTGCCTTGTAACCTAGACTCAGAAGTTTCACAGCATCTCTTCTTCCTATTCTGTTAGTTATATATGAGTAAAAAGGGAGGGGGCTTAGGCTTCTCTCTTGGTGGCAGAGTTGAAAGTCTCTAGAAAAGCATGTGGAATTGGCGATAGTCTTAAAGCCATCTTTGTTAAAATATAATCAGTGGTTTTCATATGTGAGCAAGGGGAAAAGTTCTGAACAGTCTGTGCAAAAATGTTAGGCATCAAGGGACGTGATTAATAGATGAGTGTGTATCAAGGATAACATACATGGAGAGGAATTGGTAAGGAGTTGTCAGGAGAAGTGTTGGAGTTACAAGAGGAGATCTTGAAAAGAGGCTGGGGACCATTTAATAAGCCACAGTAACTGACAAGATGAGAAATGATAAGAACTTCAACTCAGGCAATGGCAGTGGAATTTGAAGAAGAAAATGACTAAGAGATATTTAAGATGTAAAATCCATATGACTTGCCAGTTCCCTAGCTATTAGGTAAGAGAAATGTGGATGCACCTGATATCTGTCACTTTCTGTTGCTCAGAATCTTTCTCATTCACTGAACGAATCAAGGGGAGGGATGGAATCTAGGCTGGTCAACCAGAGCACCCCACCTGGTTGGGGTTGGGGGTGGGTAGGCATATGCCTCAAGGTACAGCTAGTGGAGACTGACATAGGATTTCTGGAATTACTAGAAAAGTGATTTGCTCTTTCCTATGGGAAATGTAAGAATGACTTAACCCCAGAGCTACCATTTGCCATATTTTTCCAAATGGAGAACAAAGGTCAGAGAATGAAGTTGTCCCAGGAAAAAATCTAGCCAAGAAAGGGGAAAGAGAAGCATGCACCCAAAGATATTGTTAGAATCCTCAGATCCAGCTGAGTCAAAAGCTATAATTCAGGTTACACAGACCACTATATTCACTCTTTCTGAAAACTTTTATGAACTGTACTTCCATCCCCTACAATCAAAAGAGTACTGACCTATGTAATAGAGAAATTAAAGATGACTCTGAGCTTGTCGGCTGGGCATCTTGGAAAGTATAATAAGATACTGTGACTGTCATGGGGACCACAGTAGAAGAGAATGTCTGGTGACAGCATACATCCTGGTTTGAACATTGGCAGTGGAGGATCCTGTCAATCAACCCAGCGATCAGCAGCATGCTTTACTCACTGACACATGACAGCACTCACACATGTGACATTCCCATTCCCATGGGCATATCCCATGCTGGGCACAGCTATTAGTCCACTAAATCTAATTCTACCACACCCTTGCTCACTCAAGAAGCATTTCATGATGCAAGCAGTTGGAGTTATTAACAACCTCACTGATTTGTATATTTCAAATTAATTGTTTGACACCATGAGTTAATTAAATATTAATAGTGACAAATGATCCCCACCACACTCCACAACTGATCACGGTCTTTGACTATGACCTAAATCATGGGTGTGACCTGATGCTTTTGGCTATTAGGGTGTAGAGATTTGGAGAGAAGACACAGATTGGGTTGAAAACTTTGGAATGAGCTAGGGCTTTGTCAGCGTTGCTCCTTCTGCTGTGGCGGAGGATAATTCAAGTTACATTGTGAAGCCTCTAATTCTAAGTGTAATACAAGTAGCTTTTCTCTCCCCAGTGTGTTCTATTGATTGCAGACAAAATGTAATTACCTTCTGAGATATACTTTTCCCATCTTAACTCCCTTTACATGTGAATAGAACTGTAACAGACAAATTACCTTTTTTAATTTTCTTTCTAGTTCCTAACATTCTTAGATTTTTTTTCCTGATCTGATGATTCTCCTCTCCTACCAATATAGCAGTGTTATTGAGGATTAATGGCATGTTCTATAAGGCCTGATAGAAATAATATGCAGTCCAATACAGTATCTAGAGTTATACTGGAATAGATACCACAGCTGAAGGTGCCATCTGAAATCATCACATCTTAAGTCCTGTCTTACCCAGTGGGAAACAAGGAACCCCAAAGCATACAAACCATCCAAGATGGCTCACTCCTTGTTAGTTAAGAATTCTTTCCTGAATCCTGGTTCTTTTCATTGCCTTAAAGTTTGATTATATGTACTGAATATATTGTATTTTGTAGGCATTTTACATGGTTTTCTAGCCACTCACAAGTTCAATCTCACTGTAATTTGTTTCCATCAGAGCAAGAGGATCCCCAGCTCAGCTTTATTCTATTGCTCCATTCTGGACCTTCTTTGTCAGCAGAAGAGGCAGCATCTGCTGCATTATGACAAACATACAAGCCTTAAATTTCAAAAATCAGGGCACCTCAGTCAGTGCACATTTTAGACATACAAATTAGGGTGATGATATTAAAAATACTTTTGTAGGATAAGGATCACAGAGCTTTACAGTGCATAAAGTATGTTGAGGGCTTGTTGACCATTAAGTGAGATATGTAGATACAAAGGCTTCCATCAAAGAACAGACCTGGAGGACCTGATGAATCCTTTTAGGCAAGAGTTGCTCCTTCATTTTAAAAAACAAATTCACAAAGAATATTGTGACAAGAATAAAATAAGCAAAATGCAATACACAATCTAATCACAGAGTAAACCTATCATTCCTTATTTTCCATGTTTCTTTTTGAATATGTCCATTTACACCATGTGTGTATGTGTGTGTGTGTGTGTATCCATATTGATTTATACACTAGGTCTTTTAAACCTTTTTATTTTACTTAATTCCATATGACTTTGCCTGTTGCTACACTGTATTTATAGTACTCATGATTAATTCTTGCTTAATATTAAAGTGAATGGATATAATACAATTAAAAATATTTTTCCATCAGTATTATTTCTTTTGAAAAAATTAATGAAAGGGGAAGAAGTGGGGGAGAGACAAAGGCTTTAAAATGTAACTGTTGGTTTTTCATTTCTTTGTTAATGAGGATCGGGTGGAGGCAATAACTGGGAGAGAAATTAATGAAGACACCCCAAATGAGAACAGGCAGAGGCTATTAATTTAGACTTTGCGAGGGCATCTGCCACCATCATGTGGGTTTGGCAGAGATTCAAAGGCAGTCAGAGGAGTGGGAAAGCTTTATAGAGGAAAAAGACAAAGCTTCAGGTTTGCGCTGATTGGAAGTTAGGGAAGCTGATTTGTAGGCTTCCTGGCAGAGGATCTATGTGATCAGTTTTGGGGGCATATGTATTTGCCTTTCTCTGATTAGTCCTGAGTTGGAAATGGGGGCAAAAATGAGAGAAACTGGCAGTCATTGAGCAAGTCCTGACCTTTTGGGGCCAATTGCTGCAGATGTTGTGAGTCACAGTTTTGTTGTTATATGTGGTCTGGCTATTATCTACCTTTATTGTCAAACTCTCACTGGATAAAAGTTGACATGATTGCTTACAGCCAGCATTAAACTGAGAATTAGTCTCTGAGTCCTGGGCATGAGTGAACCTTAAATGTCAAAAGAATGTCTCTGTGGTAAAATAGAACATCTTTAATAAATTCCTATGTTGCCACTTTGACAGTTATTTACTGAAATAAATTTATTAGTAATAGTTATTTAGTACAAGTTCATAAATAGTTACTCAATTGACACTTTTGTGTTTTACTTGCCTGTTTCTACTAACATACAAATGGTAATAAATTAAACCAACCTAGAGGTGGTCTGTGTTGCTCTTTTAGGGAGCCACCAACACCAGCTCAACCAGTGTATGGTTTGGAATATTTTATCCTAAATCCAGTTTGTAGTTTTAGTTAAGTAATTGCTTCCCATTCATCCTACTTAAGATTCTAGACTCATAATATTTCACCTCTTATCCTTTTTAAGTTATAAATAAATTTATTTTAAAGTGTGTATTTGAATAGATAGAATCCATGCATGGACAGATTACAAATAATCATATAGTGAACACTTGTGCAGTTAAAACAAAGGTTAAGAAATGGATTGGGCTAGTTCTTTAGAGGGCTTTGAAGCTCATCTCCAGTTTCATTCTTCTCTCTTTCCCCAGAATCATTATTAAGATTTTTGTAAAATGAGTAATCCATTGTCCCAGGACTGCCTGTTATATTTTGTTTTCTGATCTTCCAATCTTGGTCTATCCACATGTTCCTGTAAGAGTCCACTGTTCAGGCATTTTGCCTCCCAGGAGGTTCTGCTGAAGTATGAAACCAATATTCCCATGAAATGCATTTCTTCCAGATGTGGTTAAGTGACGTCCAACACCTATCAATGGAGCAACCCAAAAGTTGAAGAGATTCTATCTGACTGAGAATAAGACTCATTAGATGTAATAGTACCCCTCCCCTCCAATATCTATTCACAGGTGATGGGAACAGAAGCCTAACAAAGTCTGTTAGTCTAAATATCAGTGGCAAATCACAGAATATATAACCACTATCTTTGGGCTTCTTTTTGAATTAATTCAATACAACCAGCATTCCTGCTGGGCACCTCTCCCTGAAATTTCTTCAAATCTTGTGGGTTTAGGTGGAGAGAGAAGGGAATATGAGAGTAATCATGACATCATTTCTTCCCTTTTGAAACCACTGCATAACTATAGGAGAGACAGAGAAGGTACTATTGTCTATTTGGTTGAGGAAACTCAGAAAAGGCAAAGGTTGCTCCAGGGTAAAAATACAAATGGCAGAACTGGAATTCTCATTCAGATTTCTAATACTGCATCCTGGGGTCTTCCTCCTAAAACACAGTACTTCCCAATATCATATCAAGCATCTAGGAAAAGAAAAGCTGTCTCACGCCCATTCTCTTTGTTTGAAACAGAAGAAATAGAGTTTCCACAGCTGGGCTTGATCTGGAATGAGCTTGAATCTGAACTTTCCTAATTTTAGATAAATTGTTGAAGAAAAATGCATTCTTTCAAGGAGCTAGGTTCTAATTCTCCATAAATGCATATGCAACAGCAAAGAATTAACTTCTCATTTGTTCTTTCAGCATTTGACTAATATTTACTTCTTAAGATGTCTATAAGATAAGTGGAACACTTACGGTTAACACCATTTTACAAATATATAATCCATGCTCAGACAAAGGTAAGTGACTTGCCATCTTACAGAGCTAAGAGCTGGTGAAATTTGGTATCAACCTCAGCCCTTGACAGTGTGAATCTAGTTTTCCCTGTCGAGTTTCCTCTCTGAGTGCAGTGATTGCTTCTGTTCCCTACATCATGACTGAACAGTAGTATTTATTAATGCTTGAAATAAGAGCAAAACAGAGGAGCCATCTATGCCTAGCCTTGCTTAATTGGAATTCTCTCTCTCTTTTCTTTTTTTTCTTTTTTTTTTTTTTGTCTGGGGGTACATATGGTCACATTTTAAAACCAAACTGAAATGCAGCAAGAGAAGAAGCCAAGTCAAGAAAGAGTGAGTGTTACTATTCCAGCTATTCAATCAAATGAACCTAACAGTCAATGCTAATGGACCACTAGTACGTTCCTAGCTCAAAACATGGCTTAACAAAAATACTCTTTAATAACCTAAACGGGAAAAGAATTTGAAAAAGAATAGATGCATGTATATGTATAGCTGAATCACTTTGCTGTACACCTGAAACTAACACAGCATTGTTAATCAACTGTACTCCCATATAAACTAAAAATTAAAAAATATATATATAAGGAAAATAAGCACTTGGTTCTTTGCCTGCAGGAACTTAAAAATTCTCTTGTTTGAAAGAGAATAGTAACATTAAAAAAATAATAATGCAGCATAGAAATTTTAGCTCTTAGAATGTGTTCTATTATATATGTAACCAATATTTGGGCTCATTTATTCTCCAGGACTATGTGACAGGCCCTATGCCCTTATTCGGAATCTGCGACTCAGAATAGATGATCAGCTTACCTGAGATCACACGGTTCAGAAGTAGTGGGGACCGAGATTTTTAACTTCCTATCCAAATCGCAGGCTCCTGATTGCAGTAAGGATACCCCCTTATCACAGCATTCTAGCTTTGAATTTATATCTTGGAGGAATATGGGTGTTGGCTCAGGAAAGAAAACAAAAAAGGAAAAATAGAGAGGGCAGAGGAAAAGAGCTGTCTGTGTGGGTGCATGTGAGCAGTAGAAAAATTCTGGGTCTCAGCTCTCACCTGAAAAAATGGTGTTTCAATGCCTGCAGGCATTTGACAAGAGAATGGCAAGCTTGTAGCACTGACAAATCAATTGGAAACATCTTAACTAGAATGTAGGGGGAAAATACACTTTCCGTAATTTACTTCATCTGATGCTTTTTTACATGGACAAAGAAGTCACTTCAACTCTATTAGGAAATTGCTTTCGGAGTTTTCAATAAGTTTCTTCAGTGGCACCTTTGTATCTTATAAAGTTGCAAAGTTATCCATGTGATGGCACTATTAGAAGAGAGAGTGTAAAATGTAATTGCTTTGGTAACATTTTGCAGCAACATCAAGAAAGACTTTGATGTCCCTGTGGTTTCAAAACTCAAATAATATCAACTGTGTTTCCTGGGCTTTTTTTTTTTTTTTTTTTTTTTTACTGATCTACATTCGTATTAATCACAAGGTGCTGACAACTTGACAAATATTCCTTTGCATGGTATTCAACTGATATTTTCTAGAGCCCAGTGATATATCAAGTGGGGGTGGGGGGCCGGGGGGGAGAAAGAGCTGATAAAAATAAATTTCCCACTGTTGTCAGCGAGAGCTTTGGATCTCTAAAAATTATTCATAGCTACAAGGTAGCATTACTTCAAAGAGATGAAAATCATCCAAATGGAGTGGAAAAACTTCAGCTTTTTCTGAACCATATTTCAATTGAGGGAAAAGAAAGGCATCTACATTATTAATCATGGGGAGAAAAACAGCAGTGTATGAATTTTCACAGTGTGTTTTTTATTTCCTCTTGGACACAGTGCTCCAGGAAGCCCAGCTAGGTGATGATCTTAAACCCAAAACAGATGGTCTTTAAAATGATCATACAGATTTTCTTTCATAATGAATCTCAAGAATCCTATAGGATTTATAATAAAAACTGTTCATACATATGAAAAGACAGATGTTTCTTTAGATGCTACTCACCATTTCTTTGGCTGAATCCAGGAAGAGCCATTAGCTATGACTTTATTTTCAAGCAGCTGAGTTATGTGGGACTTTAGTCTCAACTAATCAATGTCAAAACACCTTTTAAATGGAAATTATTTTTTCTCTGGGGTGAAGTATGGAGGTCTTGTGTTTAGAAGACTGGGGAATTAAGTCCCTTTTCATATGTATTTTTTATTGTTTCACAAGACTTGGGACACTCATCAGCTTCGTTTTGCAATTTTTAGTCCATGAAGCAAAACACTATTCAAAACACATATCTTCTGTCTAATAAACCATGAATAGAATACTGTACAGAAAAAAAGTAAATTCTAAAGTTTGGATATGATTGTGGTTTTCAATACTGCTCCAGAAGGCAGGAAACTGAGTTCTACACCAGAATCTATCTATCACTCACTAGCTTCTGAGTTCATCTTGACCAATAGCAAAAGACATTTAAAATAATTCAACATATCAAAAACCTAACATCAGTAAGAAAAATTACAAAGTAGCAATAATTGTAATACATTATTAACAATGTATTTGTAATCATTAGAAATGTGTGTTTTCTGGAAAGAAATGCAACCATTGTAATATTTACAATATTGAAAGAATAGAAACAACTCAAATACTGGACAATTAAAGGAACAAATGTAACATGTCTGTCTTAGGGAAGAAGACCACCTAACTGTTGACAAGGATGTTCATAAAATTTTACCTCATGATGAAAATTTTGGGATTATTATGTTAATTTTTAAAATTCAGAATGTAAATGTGTGTGATCTAAATGAATGTTTTTGTCTTTTTTTTCTTCCCTCCTCTTTTTCTTCCAGCCTCATTTTCTTCTTAACAGAAAACTGCAGTGCAAAACGTTTTCATGTAAGGGGCACCTTCAAGATCGTAGAGGAGTAAGACATGGAGATCACCTTCCTCCCCACAAATACATCAAAAATACATCTACATGTGGAACAACTCCTACAGAACAACTATTGAATGCTGGCAGAAGACCTCAGACCTCTCAAAAGGCAAGAACCTCCCCATGTACCTGGGTAACACAAAAGAAAAAACAGACACAAAAGAACAGGGACTAGACCTGCCCCTCAGGAAGGGAGCTGTGAAGAAGGAAAAGTTTCCACACACTAGGAAGCCCCATCACTGGTGGAGATGGGGTGGGGTGGGGAGGGTGGGTGGGTGGGGTGGGGTGACAGAGGGGAAAGCTTCGGAGCCACAGAGGAGAGCGCAGCAACAGGAGTGCAGAGGGCAAAGCAGAGAGAGTCCCACACAGAGGATCAGTGCCGACCAGCACTCACCAGCCTGAGAGACTTGTCTGCTCACCTGCCAGGGCAGGTGGGGGCTGGGAGCTAAAGCGCCAGCTTCGGAGGTCAGATTCCAGGGAGAGGACTGGGGTTGGCGGTGTGAACACAGCCTGAAGGGGGCTAGTGTGCCACAGCTAGCTGGGAGGGAGTCCGGGAAAAAGTCTGGAACTGCCTAAGAGACAAGAGAGACCATTGTTTCAGGGTGCACAAGGAGAGGGGATTCAGAGCACTGCCTAAATGAGCTCCAGAGACAGGTGAGAGCCACAGATATTAGTGCAGACACCAGAGACCGGCATGAGAAACTAAGGTTGCTGCAGCCACCGAGAAGCCTGTGTGCAAGCACAGGTCACTATCCACACCTCCACTCCTGGGAACCTGTGCAGCCTGCCACTCAGGGTCCCGTGATCCAGGGACAACTTCCCTGGGAGAGCACATGCCACATCTCAGGCTGTTGCAACATCATGATGGCCTCTGCCACTGCAGGCTCGCTCTGCATTCCATACCCCTCCCTCCCCTCAGCCTGAATGAGCCAGAGCCCACTAATCCATTACAACTTTAACCGCGTCCTGTCTGGGTGGGGAAAAGATGCCCTCAGGTGACCTACATGCAGAGGCGGGGCCAAATCCAAAGGTGAACCCCAGGAACTATGTGAACAAAGAAGAGAAAGGGGAATTTCTCCCAGAAGCCTCAGGAGCAGGTGATTAAACATCCACAATCAACTTGATGTACCTGCATGTCTGGAATACCTGAAAAGACAATGAATCATCCCAAAATTGAGGCAGTGGACTTTGGAAGCAACTGTAGACTTGGGGTTTGCTTTTTGCATCTAATTTGTTTCTGGTTTTATGTTTATCTTAGTTTAGTATTTAGAGTTTATTATCATTGGTAGATTTGGTTATTGATTTGGTTGCTCTCTCTTTTTTTGTTATATATATATATATATTTTTTCCTTTTTCTCTTTTGTGAGTGTGTATGTGTATGCTTCTTTGGGTGATTTTGTCTGTATAGCTTTACTTTTACCTTTTGTCTTAGGGTTCTGTCTGTCAGCTTTTTCTTTTTTTGTATAGTTTTTAGTGCTTGTTATCATTGGTGGATTTGTTTTTTGGTTTGGTTGCTCTCTTCTTTCTTTCTTTTTTTATTACTTTTTATTTTTAATAATATTTTTAAAATTTTTATTATAATAATTTTTTACTTTATTTTTTTTTGATTTTTTTTCTATCTTTCTTTCTTTTATTTTCCTCCCTTTTATTCTGAGCCATGTGTCTGACAGGGTCTTGCTGCTCTGGCAAGGTGTCAGGCCTGAGCCCCTGAGGCAGGAGAGCCGAGTTCAGGACATTGGTCCACCAGATACGTCCTGGCCACAAGTAATATCAAATGACAAAAGCTCTCCCAGAGACCTCCATATCAATGCTAAGACCCACATGCACTCAATAACCAGCAACTTATGGTGCTGGACACCCTATGCCAAACAATTAGGAAAAGAGGGACACAACCCCACACATTAGCAGAGAGGCTGCCTAAAATCATAAGTTCACAGACATTCCAAAACACACCACCAGATGTGGTCCTCCCCACCAGAAAGACAAGATACAGCCTCATCCACCAGAACACAGGCACCAGACCCCTCCACCAGGAAGGCTACACAAACCACTTAACCAACCTTACCCACTGGGAGCAGACAAAAAAACAATGGCAACTACAAACCTGCAGCCTGTGAAAAGGAGACCCCAAACACAGCAAGTTAAGCAAAATGAGAAAACAGAGAAATATGTAGCAGATGAAGGAGCAAGGTAAAAACCCACCAGACCAAATAAATGAAGAGGAAATAGGCAATCTACCTGAAAAAGAATTCAGAGTAATGATAGTAACGATGATCGAAAATCTCAGAAATAGAATGGAGAAAATACAAGAAACGTTTAACAAGGACCTCAAAGACCAAAAGAAAATGAAGAACAACACAATAAATGAAATTAAAAACTCTCTAGAAGCAATCAAGAGCAGAATAACTGAGGCAGAAGACAGGATAAGTGACCTGGAAGAAAAAATAGTGGAAATAGCTACTGCAGAGCAGAATAAAGAAAGAAGAAGGAAAAGAATTGAGGACAGTCTCAGAGACAACTGGGACAACATTAAATGTACCAACATTCTAATTATAGGGGTCCCAGAAGAAGAAGAGAAAAAAAAGGGACTGAGAAAATATTTGAATAGTTTATAGTTGAAAACTTCCCTAATATGAGGAAGAAATTAGTCAATCAAGCCCAGGAAGTGCAAAGTCCCATACAGGATAAATCCAATGAGAAACATGCCAAGACACATATTAATCAAACTACCAAAAATTAAATACAAAGAAAAAGTATTAAAAGCAGCAAGGTGAAAGCAACAAATAAAACACAAGGGAATCCCCATAAGGTTAACAGCTGATCTTTCAGCAGAAACTCTGCAAGCCAGAAGGGAGTGGCAGGACATATTTAAAGTGATGAAAGGGAAAAACCTACAACCAAGATTAATCTACCCAGCAAGGATCCCATTCAGATTTGACAGAGAAATTAAATCCTTTACAGACAAGAAAAAGCTAAGAGAACTCAGCACCACCAAACCAGCTTTACAACAAATGCTAAAGGAACTTCTCTAGGCAGGAAACACAAGAGAAGGATAAGACCTACAAGAACAAACCCAAAACAATTAAGAAAATGGAACATACATATCAATAACTACCTTAAATGTAAATGGATTAAATGCTCCAACAAAAAGACATAGACTGGCTGAATGCATACAAAAACAAGACCTGTATGTATGCTGTCTACAAGAGACCCACTTCAGACCAAGGGACACATACAGACTGAAAAAAATATTCCATGCAAATAGAAATCTAAAGAAAGCTAGAGTAGCAATTCTCATATCAGACAAAATAGAGTTTAAAATAAAGACTCTTAGAAGAGAAAAAGAAGGACACTACATAATGATCAAGGGATCAATCCAAGAAGAAGATATAACAATTGTAAATATTTATGCACCCAACATAGGAGCACCTCAATACATAAGGCAAATGCTAACAGCCATAAAAGGGGAAACAGACAGTAACATAATCATAGTAGAGGACTTGAACACTGCACTTCCACCAATGGACAGATCATCCAAAATGAAAATAAATAAGGAAACACAGCTTTAAATGATACATTAAGCAAGAAGGACTTAATTGATATTTATAGGGCATTCCACCCAAAAACAACAGAATACACTTTCTTCTCAAGTGCTCATGGAACATTCTCCAGGGTACATCATATCTTGGGTCACAAATCAAGCCTTGGTTAATTTAATAAAATTGAAATCATATCGAGTATCTTTTCCAACCACAGCAATATGAGACTAGATATCAAATACAGGAAAAAAACACTGTATAAAAATACAATCACATGGAGGCTAAACAATACACAACTAAATAACCAAGAGATCACTGCAGAAATCAAAGGAAAAACAAAAAATACCTAGAAACAAATGACAATGAAAACACGACAACCAAAACCTATGGGATGCAACAGAAGCAGTTCTAAGAGGGAAGTTTATAGCAATAAAATCCTACCACAGAAACAAGAAAAACCTCAAAAAAAAAAAAAACAACCTAACCTTACACCTAAAGCAATTAGAGACAGGAGAACAAAAAAAATCCCAAAAGTTACCAGAAGGAAAGAAATCATAAAGATCACGTCAGAAATAAATGAAAAAGAAATTAAAGAAATGACAGCAGAGATCAGTAAAACTAAAAGCTGGTTCTTTCAGAAGATAAATAAAATTAATTAAACCATTAGCAAAACTCATCAAGAAAAAGAAGGAGAAGACTCAAATCAATAGAATTAGAAATGAAAAAGAAGTAACAATTGACTCTGCAGAAATACAAAGGATCATGAGAGACTACTACAAGCAACTGTATACCAATAAAATGGACAACCTGGAAGAAATGGACAAATTCTTAGAAAAGCACAACCTTTTGAGAGTGAACCAGGAAGAAATAGAAAATATGAACAGACCAATCACAAGCACTGAAATTGAAACTGTGATTAAAAATCTTCCAACAAACAAAAACCCAGGACCAGATGGCTTCACAGGTAAATTCTATCAAACATTTAGAGAAGAGCTAACACTTACCCTTCTCAAACTCTCCAAAATATAACTGAGGGAGGAGCACTCCCAAACTCATTCTATGAGGCCACCATCACCCTGATAGCAAAACCAGACAAGGATGTCACAAAGAAAGAAAACTACAGGCCAGTATCACTGATGAACATAGATGCAAAACTCCTCAACAAAATACTAGCAAACAGAAATCCACAGCACAATAAGAGCATCATACACCATGATCCAGTGGGGTTTATCTGAGGAATGCAAGCATTCTTCAATATACTCAAATCAATGTGATAAACCGTATTAACAAATTAAAGGATAAAAAGCATATGATAATCTCAATAGATGCAGAAATAGCTTTCAACAAAATTCAACACCCATTTGTGATAAAAACCCTCCAGAAAGTAGGCACAGAGGGAACTTACCTCAACATAATAAAGGCCATATATGACAAACTCACAGCCAACATCATTCTCAATGGTGAGAAACTGAAACCATTTCCACTAAGATCAGGAACAAGACAAGGTTGCCCACTCTCACCACTATTATTCAACATAGTTCTGGAAGCTTTAGCCACAGCAATCAGAGAAGAAAAAGAAATAAATGGAACCCAAATTGGAAAAGAAGAGTAAAACTGTCACTGTTTGCAGTTGACATGATACTATGCATAGAGAATCCTAAAGATGCTACCAGAAAAGTACTAGCGTTCAGAAAACTACAAGACACTGATGAAAGAAATCAAAGATGATACAAACAGATGGATAGATATAACATGTTCTTGGATTGGAAGAATCAACATTGTGAAAATGACTCTACTATCCAAAGCAATCTACAGATTCAATGCAATCCCTATCAAAATACCACGGACATTTTTCACAGAATTAGAAAAAAAATTTTCACAATTTGTATGGAAACACAAAAGACCCCAGATAGCCAAAGCAATCTTGAGAAAGAAAAATGGAGTTGGAGGAATCAGGCTCCTGGTCTTCAGACTATACTACTACGTTACAGTAATCAGGGAACTATGGTACTGGCACAATAAGAGAAATAGAGATCAATGGAACAGGATAGAAAGCCCAGAGATATACCCATACACATATAGTCACCTTATCTTTGATAAAGGAGGCAAGAATATACAATCGAGAAAAAACAACCTCTTCAATAAGTGGTGTGGGGAAAACTGGACAGCTACATGTAAAAGAATGAAATTAGAACACGCCCTAACACCATACACAAAAATAAACTCAAAATGGATTAAAGACCTAAATGTAAGGTCAAACATTATAAAATTCTTAGAGGAAAACACAGGCAGAACACTCTACGTCATAAATCACAGCAAGATCCTTTCTGGCCCACCTCCTAGAGAAATGGAAATAAAAACAAATGGAAAAACAAATGGAAAAAATAAACAAATGGGACCTAATGAAATGTACAATCTTTTGAACAGCAAAGGAAACCATAAACAAGACGAAAAGACAACCCTCAGAATGGGAGAAAATAATTGCAAATGAAGCAACTGACAAAGGATTAATCTCCAAAATATACAAGCAACTTATGCAGCTCAATATCAAAAAAACAAACAACCCAATCCGAAAATAGGCAGAAGACCTAAATAGACATTTCTCCAAAGAAGATATACAGATTGCCAACAAACACATGAAAGGATGCTCAACATCACTAATCATTGGAGAAATGCAAATCAAAACTACAATGAGGTATCACCTCACACCAGGCAGAATGGCCATCATCAAAAAATCTATAAACAATAAATCCTGGAGAGGGTGTGGAGAAAAGGGAACCCTCTTGCACCCTTGGTGCAAATGTAAATTGATACAGCCACTATGGAGAACAGTATGGAGTTTCCTTAAAAAACTAAAAATAGAACTACTATACAACCCAGCAATCCCACTACTGGGCATATACCCTGAGAAAACCATAATTCAAAAAAGTCATGTATCACAATGTTCATTGCAACACTATTTACAATAGCCAGGACACGGAAGCAACCTAAGTGTCCATCGATAGATGAATGGATAAAGAAGATGTGGCACATTTATACAATGGAATATTACTCAGCCATAAAAAGAAAAAATAATTCAGTTATTTGTAGTGAGGTGGATGGACCTACAGACTGTCATACAGAGTGAAGTAAGTCAGAAAGAGAAAAACAAATACTGTATGCTAACACATATATGTAGAATCTAAAAGAAAAAAAAATGGTTCTGAAGAACCTAGGAGCAAGACAGGGACAAAGACGCAGACCTAGAGAATGGGCTTGAAGACATGGGGAGGAGGAAGGGTAAGGTGGGACGAAGTGAGAGAGTAGCACTGACATATATACACTACCAAATGTAAAATAGATAGCCAGTGGGAAGCAGCTGCATTGCACGGGGAGATCAGCTTGGTGCTTTGTGACCACCTAGAGGGATGGGATAGGGAGGGTGAGAGGGAGATGCAAGACAGAGGGGATATGGGGTTATATGTATACATAGTTGATTCACTTTGTTATACTGCAGAAACTAACACCACAATGTAAAGCAATTATACTCCAATAAAGATGCTAAAAAAAACCCAAAAACTTTTTCGTGCATTTTTGTAAGGAAGGATTTAAAAAGAAGCTGATGGAAATGGAGAAAACAGTGATGAGTTTCATGAGTTGAGTGATTCTCCAAAGACCCCAAACCTGGTGAATGTAGTAAACTGGAGGGTGACAGAGTGCCAAAGTCACCTTTTTCCTGAGCATGTCTGAAGTCCTCTGGTAACCCTGACCTTGCAGTTTGATGCCTGCCAGGGAGAAAGGAAATAAAGCCCAAGGCCTGCCCAACCTGGGAATTCTAATAGGAGACCTTCATAAAGATGAGATTCCAAAGGCCTAAACCCTCAGTGGAAGGATGGATGTTGAATTCCACACTGAAGGGGATGTCTTGACCTCTGACAGAAAAAGGGAAAAATCCTCTTTAAAAATTTATAATCATAAACCTCCCTTTATATGGGTTTTGGTCAGATATTTAACTGCCTGTGTCATGGAAAAAAACCTCTGTCTTTTCATTCAAAAGGTTCTATCATTGATGTCCCCCAGATGGCTGACTTAAACAAATTCAAAATCTTATTGAAGCAGTGAAAAGAGTCTCAAAGAAACTAAAGACCCAAAAAACCACAGACACTCCATCATTCTCTCTCTCCATCTCTCTTTCTTTTTCTCTCCATCTCTGTCTCTCTTTCTCCCTCCTTCCTTCTCTGTCTTTTGTTCTCATATACACATACACATATCATAAAAAAAAATAAACAAACAAACAAGCAAACTCCATCATAACAAAGCACCATGAGAAACAGTGGGAATAAAAAATAAGATAAGCAGAAGTGCAAAGATTTCAGGTTTCAGAATTATGAAATGCAGAATTCAAAAACATGTTTTACTAAATTAGAAATAAAGGAGATTCTTGGAAGTATCAGTTAGGGTCAGGAGACAATAATCATGGCAAAGTAGACCTTCAAATCATTTAAATAGAACTTTTAGTAATCAATAGTCCAGTAATTAAAAATTATAAGCAAAATAAATGTGCTAAGCAAAAGATTTAGTAAGAGTTAAAGAAAGAGTTAATGAACTGGATGATAAAATGTTAAAAAAAATATTCCAGCATTCAGCACAAGAAGACAAAGAAAAGAAAGATACAAAAGAGAGAACAAAGTATGAATATCTAAAATATTCTAACCAACTTCAGAAGCAGGTAATAGACACAAGACCGTTTTCAGTGAGACAGCAGCTGAAGACATTTGAGAATTGTAGAAAACATAAATTCAGGTTCCAAAGCCCAAATAACTCAAAAAAGATAAATAAACATAAATTGACCTCAGAGACACCCTGAGGGTCTCTGGGTGTCTTTTTTTAAATTATTAATTAGAAAACTAATTAAAATGAGAAGACTTTAAATATCACCTTGAGAAACTGACAGTGTAATAACTGGCTTAGCAGCAATTGTGTATGTCAGCAGTTAATGGACATGACCATGAACACCCAAACTACTCAAGGAAGTTAACAGTCAACTTCAACTCTATCCTGAGCAAAGGTCTTTCTTAACCATAAGTGAACTAAAGGTATTTTAAACAAATAATAACAGAGAATTTATCACCAACAGCTGTTCACCATGGATATTATAAAGGTTGTACTTCAAGAAAAGGAAAGTGATCCCAGAAGGAAGGTCTGAGTGGCAAGGAGGAATGATGTGAAAATAAATTAATAAATATATGGAAAGGTAAAAAATAAACATTGACTTTATAGGACAATAACAATCATGTCTAAATGGTGATATTGGAAAAAACAAAATCCAAATAATATTTTGCACAAAAATAGCATCTAAGTTAGGAGAGAAAAAGTTGGTTTCCTGAAAACACTACCAAATGAACATAACTCTATATATGCCTGATTTGGCAATAAAACAAATAAGGCATAAATACATAATCATAAGAATGATAAACAGCACAGTACCTTAAATGTAACAGATATTACTGAGGAAAAAATAAGATATCATGAGTTGGTAAATCTAAGTGAAGAGTATATGGAAATTTAGTGTATTATTTTCACAAAATTTTTTGTATGTCTAAAATTATTTCAAGACAAAAAGTTAAATAAAAGAAGTTAGCTGACAGTATTTAACCCTATCCCTCAAAACATCAGATCTGGAGATATTACAGGTGCGTTTTATCAAATAGGCAAGGAATAAATCAATTCAAACTACACAAACTTAGCGAACAGAAAAAAGTAAACTTTTAATAGTTTTATGGAGCTAACATGTGTTTAAGCATGAAACCAGAAAAGCCAATCTCATTAGTAAAAACAAAAGCAAAAATAGATAAAAAAATAATTTAAAAATTGGGTTTATTTCAGGAATACAGGATTGGCTTAACACTAAAACATTAATCAGTGCACCTTACTGTATAAAAAAAAAAGTGTTAGACTCAACTCACCATCCACTCATGAACTAAAAAGTATAAAATCTTTTAGTCAATTAAGGATAAAAAGGGCTTTTCATACCTGACAAACAATATCTTTTTTAAAAAGTATAAAATTTAATAGCAAATATGTCTTATTTTTAAGGTTGGGAACAAAATATTTTTTTAAAGCTATGAATATATCTATTCAATATTGTACTTGAAATCCTAGGTAGGGCAGTATGTCCAGACATATAAGCAAAAGATACAGACACTGGGACATAAGAATTAAAACTGCCATTATTTTCAAATAATAAAGTTATGTATGAAAAAATGACCATGAAAATTTGGAATTTAGTAGGGTTACTGTATAAAATCAATACACAAGTGTCAGTTGTGTTTCTCTACATATAAAACAACCAGTTTAAAATGTAATAAAAAAGAAATCACGTATAATAGAAAGAAGAAAAAAAAAGAGACTAGGAATAAATTTACCTAAATCTTATAAGCCTTTTATGAAGAAATCACAAAATTTTATTGAAATGTCTATATATGTTTATCTTGATATTGGATGAGATAACCTTGTATGCTGTGATGATTGTATATTATTGACTTAAAGAAAAACACACAACATAAGAGTTGTGAGTTTAAGTTTTATTCAGGGTCTTACTGAGGACTATAGCCTGGGAGAGAGCCACTCAGCACTGCAGAACTGTTCTGAAGAGGTAAGGGTGAAACCAGTTTATATATGATTTTTTTGGCTAGTAAATACATGCAGTCAAGCATACATCTTGGTAAAAGATTACTGCTAATCATAAAGAATGGATATCTCCAGTTAATGATTTTAGTGCTTTCCTGTGGGGACTATGCAAGAATCTGAGGTCACTGACATTCTGCCTGAGATATGCATCTAACTATCTAAGGCCTGTTATCCGAAGCTCAGAGTCCTCAGTCCTGTTTTTCATCCTGAATTCCTCTCAGGTTCCACTGTTGGCGGGCAGCTGCAGTGGGTTATGACTTAATCCTTGTAGGACTAGGTGGTAATTAATGCTCCTTCATTTGTCTTTGTCCACAATATCCATACAGGAAAACATGAAGTTGGATTTCTATCTCCTAACATTCAGAAAACTCAAGTGTTGTTAAATTAATTATTTTATAAGATAGTATGGGAGAATATCTTGATGACTTTGGGGCAGAAAAAGATTTCTTAAACCAAACAAATCATTAAGCAAAAGATTAATACATATAAATTTATAAAGAATGATAGGACAAATCAAAACTGAAAGAAGATACTTGTAACACATAAGTCTTAGTATTTGTATACAGAATATATAAATACTCTGTGAAATAATAAAAAAAATAGGTAAAATTATCTCAAAAAGAGAAGAAAGTTGGCATAAAGGTGATAAGGAATAAGTAACCTAAAAAAAGAAAAAGTCAGTTTGTCTGGGTCAATGAAAGGAATTGAGAAGAGGTGATTGGCAAAGTAAGAAGGAAGTAGAAGGACGACAACCTGGACCATGTAAAGCTCTGGGGGCCTACAATGATTTTGAAATGGAAGCCAATGAAGAATTCCAAACAGGGAAATTATGTGGATTAATATAATTTCTTAAAAGAGATCCCTTTGATCATTGTGTTGCCAAAGAGCAGTGGGAGAGTACTTTTCAGGCTAGAGTATGGCTTCATCAAGGGAGGGGCAGAGGAGATGGCAAAGTAGACAATATTATGAAGCATGAGTCCAGAGGATCAGCTGATGGATTAAACAACAGGGTGGAAATGATGAGAAAAAAAAAGAAGCAGAGATGCTTTCCAGAATGTGAAATTAAATAGGGTTATGCTGGTGCCAATTGAAGAGATGGGAAAGTCTGGGGCAAGTGGTGGAGGGGAAAATCTAGAGTTTTGTTTTGGACTTGTAAGGTTGAAAACATCCACTAGAACTACTTCTTTTGTTGGTCAATAACCAAGAAAGTTAGTATGTGGGGTGTTATAGACTACAGGCTTTGAAGTCAGTTGGACCAACATTTAAAGGCAGATTTTTGTCACTTGTAGTACAGCCATGGCCACAACACTTTTCCTTTATGAGCTTTATTTATTTGTTTGTTTTCCTCATCCTCAACAGTTATCATGAGGTTTAAATGTGATGGTGTATTTTACATTCTTAGCACATTTTAGGTACTGAAATACTAATGAGTTTTTTCCCCTTCTAAAGTTTATGATGAGAGAACTGAAGCTTAGCAAAGGAATGGCATCTATTAGAATTTATACAGTTGGGAGTAGAGATAAAGGAAACATCTCTGTTATTGGTTACAATTCCAATTTTTTTTTTAAGTATCTCCTTTGTGTACTTACACACTCAAGCTGGTAGATAATCATAGGTGACAAATTTTGCTATTCTCGCAGCAGAGTAACCTGCTATGAGAGGTGAGTTCTCTTGCATCCAAATGATGCCTGTGTGGGAGGGAACAAGAAGAAAAGTTCAGGCACTGAAATTAAAAAAGTAGGGTATGTGAGGTCAAAGCATGATGATCTCTGGCAGGTCAAATTCACCAGCTAATGACAACCTTTATTTTAAGAATCCATATCCACTTAGCAGAGCTAAGTTCTTGCCCTCTTTCTTTGAAAGTTACCAAAGAGATGAACTTCCTCACATTATTCTGGGAGAGAAGAAAAATAGGTTTTACTTGCTTTTATCTTCACACACAAATGAAGGCCAAACTAAAGGTAAATACTCACAAAAGAAACGGAAAAATTGAATGTGCAGGTAAGATAAAATAGATGCGTTTTATGGAATGGGTTTTTAAGTCATTTAAAAAATTCGTTTTAAAATATATCTCTGATTTCCAATGGCATACTGTTTCAGATTGGTAAACCTCATGTGTCTCTTTTCTTTTTCTCCTTCCCTTCCTTCCTACTTCCCTCCCTTCCCTTTTGTCTCCTTCCTTCTTTCCATCTTCCTTCCTTCCTTAGCCTCTCTATCTTCCTGTTATCAATCCAGAGTTTCAACAATGTTACTTTAGAGAGAAAGTGACTCCTCTTTGAAAATTTGTTTTACTGTCTTTCTTTATGGTGCTTTGGAGATAAAGATGTCCCTTTAATGTTCGAAAATGCAAAATTGGTATGCCAGGAAAATGTACTATTGTAAGGCATGGTTATAGATACCATTTGTCTGATGGAATGGCAAATGTTAATCTGGGTTCACAGTCCAGTTTTATCTTTCCCTTGCTGTATCATCTTGGAAAAGCCACTTTGAGTCTTTAATATAAATAGGCCAAAGACAGTCCCTGTTTATTAACCTAAAATGGTCCCTGTGGCGCCTCCTTCTTCACAGCAGGCTAGCACCATTAGCCTAAAGTCTGATGACATTAAACTCAAATTCTTACATATATAATAAACTCAAACTCTTACATATATACATATATAGAGATATATCTATCTATCTGTCTATCTAGAAGAGTCCAAATAAACATATTTTAACCATTTAGAGCCTATGTACTTCACATTTCCTGCAAAACTGCACCAACATCTGCTAACCACGGATAAGACAAGCCTTTTAGCTAGATCCTAACTGCTGCCTCTCTTAGGAGCTCTTGACCCAGCCATTCCTCACTTGCTGCTGAGGGACAAGAGGCATCAACTAGACATGTAAGCTCCCTGTATTGCTCTTCTCCCTTGGGAGGTCCTTAGGGACCTCTTTGGAGGAGGTCTTATCCCCCCAAAAGCTTTGTGCCATTGTCTCTCGAAGATCTCTTGATGGGAAGGACTCCTCTCATGCAACCCTGTCCAAGCACAGCCCCAGAAAGCTGTGTTGCTGCCTTTTATGGCTTTGTCTCTTTCTAAATTAACCCTAGAATCCTTGAACTCATCACAGAGTCTGATTTATAAAATAGGGAAATATTATTTACCCAGCAGGATTGTTTGGAAAGAGGCTAGTATCACACCAGAAATTTAATTGGAGGTCATTAAATGCAATACCCTTTTCTTTGTAATTGATTCATATGTTGTCACTTGTACCAGAGAAAGGAAAGACGAGAGACAATAAAAATTATTCTGTCATTTACTTAAACATTTTAGAATTACCTGTTTGAAGCTGGAGGAATAAATTTGCAGGGGTGAACTGAGCTCTTTGGATCAGTTGGCTCTTTCAAAGTAATTGATTGGAATCTGCCAAATACCTATATTGCTTAGAGCTCTGAGGGGACTACCCTGAAGACACTGAAATTCATTCAATGTCATTTTCCATAGGATAATAGTCAATATCAAAGGTGGCAGACTGTCTCTTGCTGGGACAATATGAGAAATATTTTCCAAATGCAGATTAGTGAATAAGTAGATATCTCTTTTCCCTCTAGTGATAGGGATGGACAAGTAAATGAGTAAAATAAGCAGTGTCCTCTTCTTAAAAGGGCTGTGGCAGGGGAAGTTCAGGGTATGATGGATATACAGGACAAGTAACCATTCAGAACAGAGGGTGCTTAAAGCATGCATGACCTCAGTTGAACAACCAAAAAGGTTTCTGTCCCTCAGTGTATCAAAATAATTGAAACCAGATTTCTGTATTTGCAAAAATGTAGTGGCTTACTAGAGGCAAAGGTTCACTTCCTCTCGGAAGCCATTCCTAACTTCCCATCTGATCAGAGCACAATTGGCTGCACTCTGTATCACAGTGCTCTACTTTTAATGGAGTGTTTTTGGTTTACTCAATAAAGGCGTATATTTGGACTCTCTCTTACTAGCCTTGTGGTTCTAGAGAAGGTTTACAGTCCTTTTCAGACTCAGTTTCTGCATCCCAAAAAATTACACTGAAATATCTACAGGCATACCTCAAAGATATTGAGGGTTTGGTTTCAGACCACCACAATACAGCAAATATTGCTGTAAAGTGAGTCACACAAAATTTTTGTTTCCCAGTTCATTTAAAGTTTTGTTTGCACTATACTGTGGTCTATTAGGTGTGCAATAGCATTATGTCTTTAAAAATTAAACTTAAAAACCAGCATTAATTTTAAAAATAGTATTGGAAAAATGGTACTGATAGACTTGCTCAGAGCAGGGTTGCCAGCAACTTTCAATTTGTAAAAAATGTGCTATCTGTGAAGCACAATAACGTGGAGCACAATAAAACGAGGTATGCCTGTATAAAAAAATTTTGGAAAAAAGAGTAAATCTTAAAGTATTTAATCAAAACAAGAGGTATATTAAAAAACAAAATGGGTAATGGAGCAGGAGTTGGTGGAGCAGAAATCCTGGTTGTGATGTAGGTCTGGCATCTGGGAAAGAAGAGAGGGAAGGAAGGACGTTGGAGAGGAAGACCCTGAGACATCACGGCAGACCTTAGAAAATCTTTTCTAGGGTGAGGGGAGCCACAGAGTGAAGATTACTGATTGGACGAGTCCCATATTGGGCTGCAAATGTCCACAATGGTGGTCCTGCCATGCACCGTCATTGCTAGGACTCTCCTGGGAGAGGCTGGCCTCACAGTAAATTCAACAATGGATCCTGAAGCTGTGGCACCTATTAAAGGCTGTCAGCTCACTAGATCCTTTGTAACAAGTCTTGTGAAGGGGAGCTGAGTAGAATACTCAATGTCAGCTCTAGTACACCCTTGTATTGCACAGATTGACTTCTCCATCCGTGTGTGGGGAACAGCTCCCTCCATGGCACACAGAAGCTGCTAATACTGAAAAGAAAATAAGAAGAGAAGGGTTAGTGGAACAAAGGACCACACCATTTGCTGCAGTTGGCCACAATGTTGCAAGAGGTATTCATTTTCTTCTTATATTATCCATTCTAAATGCTCCTCACCCTCAGTAATCAACTCTGCAGGTCTTGCTGGCTTACCTAATGGTGTAAGTCAAACGTTCACTCCTGATGGGTTGAGTCCTTTGTAATCATACTCTTCTTCAGGCCAAAATTGCTTCAAATGTCCATGCAGAGTTATAATGAAGCAAGGAGTACCAAGATGTTTTCCATAGAGTCTTCCTTTACAAGTTGTTTGGAAAAAAAAAAAAAAGAACAACTCTTTCTGTTGATCAGAGTCAATTACCACTGGTAAGATGGTGATTCCTCTTCTTGCCAACAGGACTCTTTGGACTCAGGGAATACTAAAGTTCCCAGACAGCCACCAGAGCTTGTGGTCCAATGGTAACTTTGCTCTGTTCCCTAGAAAAAGCGCATCTCTTTTGGAGACCATGAACTCTAACTCTAGAGAGCCTAGAATGTGTGGGACAAGGAAGCACAAATTCCCCCTGTGGATCTCTCTAAAGTGATGTTATTTGGACCACTCCTGCTCCCCTTCCTTGGTTCTTGGTCCCACCTTCCCTTCTGATTAAGAAAACAACACTTACAACCCTTACAGAGGTCCCTGATTTGTGCCAGTACTGTGTTCTGAATAATGGCACTCAGCTTCCAGAGCATTCTCTATAAGCAGGTGCCACAACTGCATCTTCACTAAGGTGTTTTAACATTCTATCAAATCAATTGCCTTTCCTTTCAGATTTCTTCAAGCTGGGAGGCCATTGGTTAGTGCCCAGAAATCTATATCTATATCTATGTCTATATCTATGTCTATGTCTGTGTCTATGTCTATATATATATATCCTCTCACCTCAGGCTATTTCTCTTTGCACACAAAGGAGAACCAGGTTCAGCATTCATATTTCTATCCACTGGGAAAAAAACTTTCTCTATTGTCTTTCAGTGCCACGCTTTAGTGTGGCTTTAAGGCAACCACCATCTGTTTTTGATTTGCATGCACATATCAAGCTAACATATATATCACCCAAGCTTGGGCATTTTCACTCTTCTTTCAGGTGGTCATATGCTACCTCATCTCTCTCTCTCACACACACACACACACAGATACACACACAATTATAAGTGTGAGCTGGGGGCAGTAATGGTGTGTCACTGTGCTACATAACAGTGGATCTGGGCCATTTGGTCATGCAGCTTGCTCATGGCATTTGACTTTGCTTGGTCTTAGTCCTACACATATGATTTTCATCGTATAATGAGCTGCTGTTAGATCCCTCAGTTATGGATTGCACAATTTTTATATTGGCAGGACTGGTAGAATCAGCTTATTATATAGGCAGTCTGCATACGTGATTACTTGTGCCCCATGACCAAGTGCTCCATCTCTACTGGCATCCAGTAATGGGTAGGGAGTTCTTTCTTGATTGTCTTATAATTCTTTGCTGCAGATGGCATGTCCTTGCTTTAGAACTTTAGGGGTCAACGTCTTGATTCTCCCACTATGACTTATACGCCATACTGCATCCTTTCACACCATTACTGCCTCCAGCACTATAGGGTTTGTTGAATGCATGGTCCAAGTTGCAAGTCTGCTTGTGTCACTGAGGAGGCCTAGAACAGAGACCTTTTCTGCTCCACGTCAACTCAGAACCGGCAGCCCTTCCACGTCATCCAGTGTATGAGACAGAGAAGCATTTCTATATGTGTTATACTTGGCATTTCCCACCATGATAGTTTTTACTCCATAATAATATGGAGTTACACTACAACTTCACTACCTAATGTTAATCTTAGCTAAACGCTCAGAGAACTGGGGAAATTATCACCAAGTGGGTTCACAGACCCAGTCAATCCACTCTAAGCTGTACTTCATCTATGCCTCAATTTATTATCTGGCTCTCACATACCTTCAGTCTAACTAGGATGCCATGGCTATACTTACCATCTACAGGGATCAATGTCAACTCCAATCTAAACCAGATCTCAAAATGGTGGGGATTCCCCTTTTCCCACTATAAGTAAATGGCCATAGACTCCTTTGGGGAAGGACTAAGGACGTCTCTACTTTCCCCCAAGTCAATGAGTACCAGATCTGAAAATTATCTCAGGTCCAAGGACTCATGCTTTTTTTTTTTTAATTAAGCAACTAGCCCCAACCTATGCTCCTTTATTTTCTATCTTCTTCTGAGTATAGATGTGAGGCAGCCTCTCCATTGACAATCTGTTTATTTTGTCTCTAAGGATATCATATTCCATGAATTGTGTTTAAGACTCCCTCTGGGTCAAGCTCCCTCCCTCCATCCTCATGGTTTGTAATGGAAACTGCAGCCTCTAATACTAAAGGTTAAGTGTTGCCATCTAGTCTTTGTCACTGTGAGGCCCATGATCTCCATGAATATAATAAACCCAGCTCTGTGATGACTTTTCTACTGCCCACCCTGCTCTTTAGAAGAGAGTCACCAGGGAAATTCTTAAAAATGCCACGGACTCTCTCACGAGCACGGCCCTGATTGTCTTGATGAATGGGTCTGAATGGGCCCTCAATGGAAGCTACTTTTCTGGTGGATCTTCTAGCTTCATGTGACACAATCATTTTGCTATGCCTATTTCTTTCAGCCTCTGTATTCCTTCCACTACTCTTGGTCACAGCAACTCAGGAAATCCTACTTTGTTCAGAATAGGACATCACTTTTTCCAGACTTCAGAGATCCACAACAATGAGTTTGCCCTATATTCTGACACTGGGGGGTAGGGAGTCTTACCAAAGGGTTATATCTCGTGTCACAAAAATATGCTTCAAAACAATGAATTTATGCTTGCCTAGTTCTGTGTTCCAAACTTCTTGATGAAGCACTCTTAAAATCCATTTCCAGCGATACTCCCCTATCTCCTACCAGTGTATACGAGGTGATGTTTGCAGCTCCTTTGGGGTATAACATCTTTTATTTCTATGAGACCCAGAAAATCCCCAGCTGAACCTAATATAGTGGGATTTATTCATAGTTATTGGTCTATGTTCCAAAAAGAGCAGACGGAGGCAGCTCCAGAGAGGAGATCTTATTGCTTTGTTGGGGAAAGACCTTTGCAGTAACTTCCTGCACAGGGGAAGTGTTTGCTCTTACCAGAGAAGGCTGTGTCAACTCTGAGGACACTGATGGTACAGGTGAGGTTGCAGAGCTGCCAGATGCCCTCCATTCCCTTTTACAAGGCCCCCGATTTTCGCAACCAGGGCCATTATGTTAAAAAAACAGACCTGCTTTGACTGAGCCTATGTCCCTGGAGCACTCCACTATGACTATCGAATCCTGTTTGTGCTCCTCTGCTGTGTCTGTGTTTCCACTGCAGAGATAAAGACTTCTTTTAAAGCTATAAAGAAGCCCTCTGCCTCTCACAATTAGCTTTTAACTGCTTGTTGATAGTTTTTCATCTTTTCAGCAGGGCGTTGCTATGGACTGAATCTTTATGTCCCCTCAAAATCATATGTTGAAGCCCGAATTCACAATATGATGGTATTTGGAGGTGGGGTCTTTGGGATGTTGTTAGGTTTAGATGAGGTCATAAAGGTGGAGCCACCATGATGGGATTAGTGCCCTTATTAGGAGGTGAAGGGACTGAACCTCTTTTTCTCCACCACGTGAGGACACAGCAGGAATGAGAGAATCTACAAGTCAGAAAGAAAGCACTCACCAGAACCTGACCATGCTAGTACCCCGATATTTGACTTCCAGTCTCCAGGACTGTGAGAAATAAATTTCTGTTGTGTAAGCTACCCAGTCTACGGTGTTTGGTAAAGCTGCCCAAACAGACTAAGATAGTAATTGGTACCAAGGGCTGCGGTACTGCTGTAACAAGTAACTAAAAATGTGGAAGCACCTTTGGAACTGGGTAATAGATAGAGGCTAGAAGAGTTTTGAGACACATTCCAGACAAAGCTGATATTTCCATGAAGGGACTTTTAAAGGCAATTCTGTTGAGGACTCAGAAAGAAAAGAGGCTGAAAAGAAAAGATAGCTGTAGAGAAAGCTTTATTGAGGTATAATTGACAATCAAAATTGTATATATTTAAGATGTACAACCTGATGACTTGGTATACATATGCATTGTGAAATATTCACCACAACCAAGCTAATCAACATATCCATCATCTACACTGTTATCATTTTTCCTTTTTTTTCTCGTTGGATAAGAACATCCAATTTCCACAATATTAACACATTTTCAACTTGATTTGAACTTGAGACCTCCTGTGACACAATTTGTTTTCTCTTTTCCTCGTTACCCTCTGCTATATTTACCCACCGTTCCCAGGCTGGTAAATGAGAGTAGCATCCTGTTGGACCTGCAATCAACAGGCAGAAGTTTCATTTATAATTTTGCAAAGGGTCCTAGGAACCACATGTGCAGCAGTGTACTTGTCAATCTGATCATAGGCTGTCCACACACACATATTAACTCTAGGGAAAACTGAGATAACATAGCTTCACCAAGATTCCATGGCCCTCAATCCAGTGAGCAGTGGGTGGTTGTCAGACTCTCACAGTCTTGATGCGTCTCAGGATTTGAGATCTTTAAGAGATTTGTGGCAATACCTAATTATCACACATTTAGTCTCTAAATATGATGAGACTATAAAGGAGGCTAATGAAAAGTAATGTGTTATGGTCTATTTAACTCTTCAAGGGGACTTTTAGATCTAGGTGGTAAGTCTTCAGAGGTAGTAATGTTCATTTATCAACCAGACAAATAGGGTAGCAGAGTCTTTTCCACACTTTGGATATTGCTAAGTGATTCCTGATAAAACTTGTCTGGGAAACAAAATTCATTCAGGCGTCATTTCTGCAGGACTTCTTGGAACTTTCATTTGCTACTTTAATGAGTATTGTGAAGAGAGTAAACAGCATTAAACAAATGTATTTTCTAATAACATCTTTCTTTCATGGAACATCACTTAACAGAGAATCAAGGAGTCCTGTTATCTGTTACTCACTCTATGATTATCAGTTAAATGACTCAATCTTTCTGACTTTCCATATCCCCATCTGTAAAATGGGAAGACTACCCCCAGCCATGCCTGTTGATTTCCCTTCACTGGAGGATAGAGGTTGAATATGTGTCCATAGTGAGTGCTAGGAAGGAGGTAGCCTCAGCTTTCATCAGCAGGTAAGGGTGTAGATTCAAGGAGCAAATGAAAGCAGAGGGATTTAAAGGACCTGTACCAGTCACAGAGCATTTGTTTCTGGTCAGCAATGAGATTAGTAGAGAAATGAGCAGAATGTGTTTAGAAATATTTAGACCAATGTGAGAGGGATGTGATAGCCAGCCTGTGATCAGAGGAATACCCTGACTTTTATTGTATTTTGCAAAAACAAACTGGAGAAATAGCTAAACAAAACTGGTTTCTCCCACAGACACCTGGAGAGGTAGTGCTCTACAGCACATCGAATCTCTCCCTCTAAGAGACTTTTAATGTTAGATAACCACAAAATGGGTTTCCTTTTCGATATTTGAAAACTCTTTCTTTTAAAAGCTTTTCTGTGCTTTAGTTTACTTGGATATGACCATTTTGCCTCAGACACAATGTGATGCCTTCAAAATGCTGCAGGCAAACTCACTGTTTATGTGCACAGAACAAGAGCCGAGCCCAGAGTGAGATGAAGATGCATTGGAAGACCAACAACTTGTCTTTCTACTCTTTAATTTTGATTTATCTTCCTCCAAGATTTTTAGCTTGGCCTGATGACTTGATCATCAGAGCAATGTGAGTCTTTTAGGAAAGGAGGCTGGAGACAGAGTATTTACAAAGTTGAGTTTTCCCAAGGATCAGACAGTGTCTGGCCCACGGTGTGGGCTCTGCCCTCAGCTACATCTGAACCCACTTCTTGCAGAGACATTCTTCTGGTCCAGCATCTGTCTATAATGCTACAAAGACCCAGGTTCCATTTTAGAGCAGTTCTGGAAGCAACATCAGAGTGTCTTTCTTCTGCTCCTCATTTTATTTTTGTCTGTATAAGGGCTGTTACTTCTAATCTAATGGGACTTTTAGCCATAAAACAAAAAGTTTGAAAAATAACTGTCCTTGATATGAGCATAATGTAGGCTGCTTAATGTTTTTAAGATGGGGTGTGCCCAGTTACACATGATAGGTTATGAATACACTGCAGATTTTATGTTCTGAAATGGGCTTATCATTCATTAACCCACAACAGAGGTTCACACAGAGAGACAACCAGGGAAAAAGTAACATGCCAAAGGAGGAAGATGCAAATTTACCCAGAATAAATCTGAGGCTTTCAGAAGCTCAGATTCTCTCAAAAGACACGGCAAGGCTTGTTGTGTGCACATAATGAAAAGGATTTTAGGCAAATATGTTTCGTACATGTCAGGTATTTCTGCATAAGTGCTCAGGAAAAACAGGGAAAATAGCTTTCAACCTGGTGTGAAGTTTTCTGATTCTCCATCAATTTATCCATCCATCCATCCATCCACACATTCATCCATTCCAACACTGTCTACCACGTTTCCTTCTTCAAGTTTTCCTTTTCCCTATTGCTATAGGCATTCTTCTTCTGTGACTCCTAATAGGAGGTGAGAGTGGGCAAAATATGCTTAAGATTATTGTTAATAAGTGAACCTAATTTCACTTAACGAGGAAAATTTATCCTTAATCAATTCAGGAAAACCCAAGCATTTTAGAGTTTTCTCAATCAAACTGGGGGTTTTCATCTGCTCTTAATCATGTCTCTGGATTGATTTTAACTTCAAACTTCAGGGCATTGGGCCATGCCAACCACACAAATGCGGGGACTTATGATCTTTCCTTATTAACATCTATCCATTTTGCTATCTGCTAATTTTATTCATGTTGTTCTTGGTCCCCAGTTATCAGTCCATAGTGTTTTTTCTTAATCCACCCTTGCTTACCCTCAGGGCACTCAGCTAACTTGCTCTCTCTCAGCAAACTTCTGCATCCTTCCCAAGGACATGGGACATTTGAGCATTCTCTCCTCCAGCCTCTTGAACATTCAAGAGCCCAGCTTAGACCCTCTTTTCCCCCACATGCCATACCATATTAACGACTATACCTCTGTCAGCCTCTGCAAGGAAATTTTGCCAGATTTGTGGCCAACCCTATCACCCATGGGTTGATCAGGACAATAAATCAAGTGGCCTTTGATCATTAGGTCCTCAAATCGGTTCCTATATTCTATATTTTGCAGTTTTATCATCTTGCTTGTCCCATAGGTCAGAAGATAAGGAGAAGAATTTGGGCTGCGGTCTCTTTTAGGGACCCATGTCTAAGCTTCTTCTTTCCTTCATATGTTTTCCCTTTCTCCTGCCTATGGCAGCTTTATAGAATTTTGGGTGATAAAAGTAACTCTTTTTCATAAAGCGTTCTTCATGTTAGGTGCAGTGCATATTTTATGTCCTGAGTCTTTCAGTGTTTATGAAACCCCCAAATTATAAAAATTTCTTGGAAATGAAACCTTGACTTCCAAAACTTATTTATGCCATGGATTTCATCAAAAGACTGTTTGGAAAATCAAAACTTAGTATTGACTGTGTGTATGTTGGGGGGGAGCAGGGTGTGTGTGTGTGTGTGTGTGTGTGTGTGTGTGTGTGTGTATTTCCTACTAAAACAATCCTTTTCTTCAGCATGGACACCTATTGACTATGTGTATGGGAGGGGTGGGGTGTGTGTGTGTGTGTGTGTGTGTGTGTGTGTGTGTGTATTTCCTACTAAAACAATCCTTTTCTTTGGCATGGACATCCATTAACTGTGTGTATGGGGGGGGGCGGGGTATGTGTGTGTATTTCCTACTAAAACAATCCTTTTCTTGGGCATGGAAGCCCATGAGTGCAGTGCCTATGCAGACCTGGAGGAGGGAGGTGGGGGAGCCTTAGTTACTACCCTAAATTAACATCCTATAATATATGCTGGGCTTGTCACAACCTGCAGTCTTGCTTCATCACTTGAAGCAATCCACAACTTTTACTCTGTGCCCTAGTTTTATCTAACCACTGAAATCTGCTCAAACCTGCTATGCTGTGCTAATTTTCTATGACTTTGAACAAAGCTCTATCTTTGTTTTAAACACCTTTGTCTATGTGGAAAACTCCTATTCATTCTTCCAAAACCAACTCAAGAGTTTTTACCTTTGAAAGCTTCTTTGATGTTTCTAAACTAAATTGAACCTTTCTTATCACTAAAACCTCTATTTGAAACTTACTACAAACTGTTGTCATTATTCTGCTGACACCCCTCCCTCCCTCCCTCCCACCTAGACTGTCAGTATCTTAAGATCTGGGACTGTTTTAAACATTGATATCTGCATTTCCAGCATCTATACAGCACATTGTTCATAACAGGTACTTAGCAATTAGAGGAAGAAATGAAGGCAGGGAAGAAGGTAGAGTTTCTGAGATAGAAGGAGAAATAAAGGGAGGAAAAAATAGTTTATTTTATTCCCAGGTGAGTAAGATACTAGTAAGTAAAAAAAAAAAAAAAAAAAGCTAACATTTGTCTCCAACCTACGTTGTATTGGCTACATATTTAATTTAGATTATTTCATCAGACATGGCAATTTTGTGCTCTCACTTCACAGGTGAGGACTCCAAGGAACAGAAATGTTTAACAAAATTATCCAAGATTCAACTTCAAGTTTCAAAAGAAACTTGATCCTGGAATTCACATCCTTGCCATGATGTTCTACTGAAAAGCTGAGCTGAGACTAGGGAAATTATCTTAGTGCCTGCCTTAGATTCTGTTCTAGAAGCCTCTTCAGCTGCCGTTTGCTTGTTTGTGAGCTCCTCTTGGAACTGCTCTTGACCACATTCTCTTTCCCCAATTAGGGCTCTGTTTATTTGCTATTTCCTTTCTGTAGTCATTAAAACATAAGATCTGGCACCCAAAACCCTGTTTGGAATCACGATTCTGCCATACTTTACCTTCTGTGAGTTATTTAAACTCTTTAAGCCTATTTATTCTCCAAATGTAGGTTGTTGTGAAGACCAAAAGAGATAATTTATGAAGTGTTTTATAAATGGTAGTTTTTATTCCCATCCTCTATTGAGAGGCTGGCAGTTATGACTGTCCAGAGCCTCATGCGGATATATTCTGTGCTCCTTTGGTCTTGAAACTCTGGCTATCTCTAATTGATGGGAATGCTATCTCATCAGTTCATAAGAATCAGGGATAGAATTCTCTGGTCCCATGATGGCTCAAGTAGAAGTGAAATTGGTTGGAGGACATGCAAAAAGTATTTTAGAACCCTAGGCTTCACAGTACTGAATTCCACAATTACTCCCTTCTGCCCCGCCCCCCCCCCCCCCCCAGCAATAGGCAGCACTGTGGAAACTCAGTCTTTGACCTACAGAGATATGGAACTTTTTAACTTAACAACTTAATTTTATTTTTCTGGATGAGAAAAGACTGGAGCTTATCTGTTCTGAGTCAGGAAGGTCCAAAAGAGAAGGCAGGATTGAAGCAACTGGGTATTGTTCTTAAATTTAGGTGGGTGAAAGTTGGGATAGGGTCATAAGCTAGTAGTGTTTGAGTCAATTCCTGCTGAAGATAATCACAAAAATGGTGAATAAGTAGCTCCCTTGAACATGTGTGACAGAGGCTCTCTCCTTAAATATGAGAACAGTGTCAATGGGATATGTGGATGACACTTTCTCTGTGTTTCTCTGGAGGCCATAAATTGAACCAGTGGGTGGTTTAGATGACATGAGAATAAGACCATCTTAAGGAAGAACTCTGACAATCAGGGTTAGCCATCAGGTGAATGGACTGACTGATGAGATAGTGAGCAGAGGCAGAGAGAGGTCACAGTTCTAGGGATGTATTATTTATCAGAAGTGCACATGTGGACCATTTAGGTTATCTGGATGGATGCAGGTCTTAGATGAATCACATGGCCAATGACTAGCATGTGACCCAAAAAAAATCTTACTTAATCTGAGCCTGTTACCTCACTATAGCTTCAAACTAAGTAAGTCTCAAGTTGCTTCCAGACCTAAAATTTTAGAAACACAGCTAATCCAATGGTCCTGTCTGTTTTTTCCCATCTCTCTTTGTTGTATACATTCAAAGACTCTGTTGCAATTATATTACACTTTCTACATTTTATAGAGTCACGTACCTAAAAAATATATTCCAGAGCAAAATAAAGGGACAAACCATAATCCCCTAAATAAAATACAATTGGCTTGAAATAATAGGTTCAATAAGATTACCCTGATGCTAAGTCACATTAAAAATAAAATAATAATTCTTCATGATAAACTATAGCATCTAGCCAGAATTATGCTTGACTACCCTACATTCTGATAGCAAAAATGAAAAATTAAAAAGCAATGGTATACCCTGAAATAAGTTATATCATATAGATACTTGAAATGATGAATATTCCCAGGATTTTCTTTTGTTTATTATGTCTTGAGAGTCGATAGTTGATTTCACAGCTGATTATACATCACTTTAAATATTGAAGAACCATTGAAACACTCTAAAATAAGAACCATAATAGCATTGTACTTAAGAAATGAGGTAAGGCTGATTATGCTCTGTTCACTACAATGATTGTATTCAGTAAGTTTCCAACACAATAGGAATAAAAGAGATGCTTTTAATGTACTCACGTTAACGGCAGAAGATATGTCTTTTTATTTTACAGGAAAAATTCTTTCTTCCTTGCAATGTTTCCAGTCAACTTCCACAGAATTTAAAACAGCTGTACTCCCTTTGAAAAAAAATTGCTAGAGACTAGAGACCGCTGGCCAGTCACTTGTTCACTCCTGGAGAAAACAGTGCAGCACAAGGCTTTCCCCAAAAGGCTGTGAGACCAGTGTTCATGCTGGCTAGGCAAACGAGTTTTCAACCCATCTAAGGGGTCAGAAAGGTCTGGTGAATCAATTCCTTTAGGACTAACTTTCATGTGGTGCCACTTGCTCTTAATGATACATCTAAACTACTAAGAATGTATCCTGGTGACTTAGGGACAAAAGGAGACAGTACTGAGACAATCCCATGTTCCTCTAAAGGTTCTTGTGTTTCCTGAAAGGAAGTAATCTCAGGAGTGATGCTAAGGTGTGTGTGGTGTATTGTGTAGCTTTGTGACTCCTAGCCTCAGTCCTTTTTTCCTTTGAATATAATGTTAATGACTACAGTCACTATGTTTTGCATTAAATCTTTAGAAATTATTCACCTTATAGTTGACAGTTTGTACCCTTTTATTAGCATCTCTCTATTTCCCCCATGCCCCAGCCATTAGCAACCACTTTTTTACTTTGTTTCTCTAAGTTTGACTTATATTTTGATTCCACATATAAGTGATAGCAAGTATTTGTCTTTCTGTCTGACATATTTCATTTAGCATAATGTCCTCAAAGTTCATCCATGTTGTCACACATGGCAGGATTTCCTTCTTTCTCATGGCTGAATAATAGTACATTCACACACACACACACACACACACGTATATATGTATTATATTATTATATTTTCTTTACTCATTCATCTACTGATGGGCACTTAGATTGTTTCCATATCTTGTCTTTTGTGAATAATGCTGCAATGAACATGGGAGTGCAGATATCTCTTCAATATCGTGTTTTCATTCCCTTTGGATATATACCCACTAGTGAGATTGATGAATTATATGGTAGTTCAATTTTTAACTTTTTGAGGAATCTCCATACTGTTTCCCACAGTGGCTGAACCAATTTAAATTCCCACCAACAGTACGCAAGTGTTCCTTTTTCTCCACATTCTCACCAACCCTTGTTATCTCTTATCTTTTTGATGATAGCCATTCTAAAAGGCATAAATGATACCTCATTGTGGTTCTGATTTGCATTTCCCTGATGATTAGTGATGTTGAGCATCTTTTTATGTACCAGTTGGCCATTTGTATCACGTCTTCTTTGGAAACATGTCTATTCAGGCCCTCTGGTCATTTTTAAATCAGATATTTTTGTTTGTTTTATGTTTTGTTGGGTTTTTTTTTTGCTATTGAGTTGTATGGGTTCTATACAAAATCTAGATAACTCCTTATTAGATATGTACTTTACAAATATTTTCTCCCATTCCATGTTGCCTTTTTATTTTGTTGATAGTTTTCTATGCTGTGTAGAAGCTTTTTAGTTTGATGTAGTACCACTTGTTTATTGTTGCTTTGCTGGCTTTGCCTTTGGGGTCAAATCACTCATAGTCTTTTCTTATCAGCAACAGTGGAGTGAGAGGGAGGGAGAACTTGGTTTGCTTAGAATGTTGCAAACCACTGAGCTAGCTGCACTGACTTAAGCAGCTCAAGCAATCCTTTGAGCATGTTTTTTATCTATCAAACAAGAACACTGCTGCTTAGGAGTGTAGCTCCAATTAAATGAGGGAAGGATGAATGGAACATCTTGGAAAATTATTAAGATGGTAGTTTCTCAATGAATATGTATTGAAGATAATTAGACAGAGTATATATGCCAATAGTTTAAAAATGTGTATGCTGAGGGGAAACTGCAAGGAAAGGTGTGAGAGGGAAGGGTAGAGGGAAAGGAAGAGTGAGGTGAGTGAGAGAAGAAGAAATAAGAAAAAGAAATGAAAGGGAAGAGAAAGAAAGGTAACAGATGGGAGGAAGGGGGTGGATTTCAGCCACATTCTCTTGGATACTCTCTCTTACCACTACATGTAGTTATCACACTCACACACAGTGGCTGGCTTCACTCTAACCCTGGAATCTTGCCTGACTTGACAGAACTGCCATCATTACAAAAGTCTAGCACTCAGGGTGTGTACCTCATTCCTTGAAGGCCCCATAGCAGATAGCATGGTACCTGACACTGAACTCAAATTCAATGTCTATTTCTGCATATACTGACCTAGTTAAAAGGGATGGTGGGAAGCGGAATCTCCAAAGGCAGGGTCAGGAAACATGAATTTGCATTCTTCTGTGCCATTCAGTAGCTCGGAACCTTGGGAAGGCTCTTTACCTCTGTGTTTTCTTATTTTTAACCTGGGGAGGTTGCTTAACTAGAAGATTAGTTGGGAGAATTAGACAAAATAATGGATTTTTGAGGAGGCATATGTAACCTATAAGGTACTAAGTGAGAGTATTTGTTAGGGCATGAATCATCCCCCTAAAAAAGTCATGCTGAAGTCCTAACCCCCATTACTTCATTGCAGATGTAACTAAGTTAAGATGTGGTTATACTACTAGAATAGGGTGGGCCCTCATCCAATATGATTGTTGTCTTTATAAGAAGAGCACTGGAGTTTTGAACCCAGTTTCCTCATTATGTTGAAGGTCCCTAGATGCATGGAGCTCTGGGGGTCAGAGGATGGGTGGAGAATATAGCAATCATTTCTTTTCATTTACATTCTTCTCCCATTGTCAAAGTATGGGTAGCCAAACAACAGCACCAATTCAGTTGTAAGTATTGACTACTTTACTTGTTCCCTTTCCCAGAACTGGAGTCAGTTAGTACCCATTAGAGACATGGGTCTCACTATTGTGCCTGGAACCTACTTGGATACAGAGAGACATAGTATATTCTGGCCCAAAGGCAGAATCCAGCTGGCCTGCTTCTGGTCCAGCTATTGCTCTGGGCCTCCTTTTAGGACCTGGATTCTGTTTTGTTTCTTGGATCTCTGATCCGCTCGTAACGATTCCGACCTTGCTCACCGTTATCTTGGCCCTGTGTCTACAGTTGCCATCATGGGTGGAAAATAACAGATGTCACTGTGGTGCCAAGTAAAGGAGTGGCAGAGGTGATATCCTTTTCTATCCTAGCAAGGATATCAAAACTACTATAAAGAATAATGTCAAAATTTATAGTCATTCACCCAGTCAACAACTATTACTTGCATATTACTATGTGCCACACACTCTAAGTACTATACCATGCACTGGGATTAAAAAAAAAACACAGTGAAAAATGCAGAAATGATCTTTGGACTCATGGAGCTTTGGGTCTAGTGTCAGAAGTTGGTGGTGAGAGAGAAATTAGAATATGGTAGGAAAGAATCAAATCAAAAGAGTCAGGCAGAGAAATGAAAATGAGTCCAAAGTGAAAGATCCAAATCAATGACATCAAGGGGGAGTGAGGTGGTATGAAGGATGGGCACAGGAGATACCTCTAGAGGTGTCCTAATGCACCAGTGGGCAGGAACAGGTGTCTTTTTTATGGTACCTCTCTTGGGGAACCCATTTGAAGAGGCCATTAGAAACCTTGAGTGGGTAGAGACACTCATCTTAGAAACTGATCTTGTATTTCCAATTCTCCTACCTCTAAAGTCCCTGATGGGCTCGCCCCCGTCACTTCAGATCAGTCCCCTAACCTTCATCTCACACCTTTCATTCCTTTATTGATGACTGATTTTCCTGAATCCTGGACCTTTGAAGCAGGATATTTCCTGGTCTCCAGGCTAAGGTGTCTCTGATCCATCCCATTTTTTCATCTCAGGTCACGTTGATGGCCAGCCACTGTGTTACTGTTTCTGCATTCCACGGTTCATGGATTCTGCCTTATAATTGGGACTTTATCTCATTTTTCTGCTTTGTCTCTCTCCCTGTACTTACCTCCTCCCTCAAGGGTGTATTCATAGCCTCTGGTCACGGTCCTTACTTTCTGCCCCAGCCCACCAGTGTTAGCCCAAACATGAACTGGGCTTTACTTTCCCATCATTTTGGTTAATACAGCTGCACAACTGTTTTTTCTGCCCCATTTCACTTAGAAGAAAAAATGTCCCTCTAAGTTTTTTTCTTTTAACATTCTCTGGATTGTCTTGCATTTTTTGCAGAGACCTCCTGGGTAGGAGTCTTCAGGATGATGAGCTGTAAGTTTCAGCTGCCTGTTCTCCACTAATCAAGAAAAACAAAACAAAACAAAGTATGTTATCACTTATATGTGGAACCTAAAAAATAAAACAAACAAATGAGTATAACAAAACAGGAAAAGATTTGCAGATATAGAGAACAAACTAGTGGTTACCAGTGGGGAGAGGGGTGGAGGGAGGGACAAGATAGGGGCATGAGATTAAGAGGTACAAACTACTATATGTAAAATAAGTAAGCTACAAGCATATATTGTACAGCCCAGGGAATATTGCCAATATTTTTATATCACTTTAAATGGAGTATAATGTATAAAAATATTGAATCACTATGTTACACACCTGAAACTAACATAATATTATAAATCAACTATACTTAAAAAAAAAAGAAAAACAAAACAAAAACACTGACATCTATGTCCCACTCCAAAAGATAATTGACAAATGTGGACAGATTCTCAGATGGAGGATTAATTCATGTCAAAGTGGGTCTTCCAGTTAATAATAATAATACCAATTTAATGAGTATGATTTCCTCTTTGCCTTAACAAGAAATTGCAGATGGCTAGGTTAGATAGCTGGGGGGCAGAGTGGTTCCAGGAGCAGAGACTTGCCTATTTACTCCAATAAAGCTTCAAAATCCCAATAAAGAGGTCATAAGAGCTGATGATTTAGCAGCCACAACCTTTCTCTCTGCTGGCTACAACTGAAATGTGAAAGATGAATATTGGCCCTTGGGCCATGTATATTTGAAAGATACATTCTTTAAAGAGTAAAGAAATTATTAAACAATGTAAACCGAACTCTGCTTTCCCAAGTGTTTACATAAATCAATATATATCAAATGGCATGCATGCTACTATATAAAAAAGGAATGTGTCTCATTTCTGTAATATATGGTGCCAGATGATTTGTGTAAGCATGGCTTTATGTTATCACTTTTCTGCTTATTCATCCAAGAGATGGAGATATTTATAGTCAACAAGGAAAAACTATGATAGTTTCAATGTGGGAAATATTTACAGAGGAAAATATAAAAGGAGGCATGAGAGGATTATTTGCGTTATTTGGACTAGGAATAAAAACTCATAGCTGTACTTGAAGAACCCAGATAATTATAATAGAAGTGTGCTACCCCTGTTGTAGAAGCAACCATTGACTCTTCATTTTATGTCCTAAATACCACTCAAACCTTTTCTCTTATTCACCACACTGCTGCCAATTCCTGAGTTCAGGGATGTATCAACTCTTACTCAAATGAGAGGGGATACACTTAGGGATTTAACAGATGGATAAAAATTCCTTCCCCCAAATTGTAAGGATTGTAGAATTGTATAGGTCACTAATAACCTGGGACTGGCATCATTTCATCTTGCCAAATAAGGATATTTTAAAAGCACACCATCTGCTATCACCGACATTTTGTAAAACAAATGATAGATTTAATGTTGGAAAAAATGTAAAGTAACAATTTCCAAACGTGTTCTTTTCAGTTGAATTGCATTGGATGTCACTAAATCCAATGAATTCTGCATTGTCTTTACTGTTCTCATTTTGCCAGACATATGTGAACATTTCCTTGAGGAGCAGGAGTGTCAAGCAAAGCCTTGGATGCTAGCAAATCTTCCTAGCTCGATTTCTCTCACTCTGAGTTCTTCTTGCTACTTCAGCCAAAATCATCTTCCTTAATATGCAAAGTACTCACTTGCTTACAACCCACTCTAGCTCACCATTATCCTCAGAATAGTTTATACTTTTTCCCAAGATAGACAAACTCTCTAGGTTCTGGGTTTCCATCTTCTGGTGCCTTCACTTGGTCACTTCCCAGCTTACACTGTGAGTGGTCCAGCAGTAGTAGACTCACATAGGCTCAGGTGTGCTCAAACCCTTTCATTTCTGAAATGCTGTTCCCTCTGTCTATCCTTACACTAAAAACCCCTCCCAGGTCTTCTCCTCTTTAACTTAGTATGACCTTCTTTGCACTGACTCCCCTGGCTGCATTTTACTCATTCCTTCTACAAATGTTTACTGATCCTCTGCTGTATGTCAGGCATACAGATGGAGCATAAAGATAGAGCAGAAAACAGAGCAAGTAAAACCCTTTCTTGTATGGAACTTATATTCTTATATGTTCTTTTTCGTAAGCTGCCACTGCATCTTAAGTATTATAGATGTATACAAGTATACATCATACTATGAGACCGTATGATTTGTCTTCCAAACCAAAACCCTTTCAAGAGTAAGAGGGATGCTATTAATAATTATTACCAGACAACAAATGTAAACCAGCAATATCCATGGCAAACTGGGATGCTGGACTACTAACTATAAAAAGTGTCACTGTTAGCATCTCAGACTTCCTGAAGAATTTTGTATGCATAACACCCAGCACAAACGAGGGACATGGTTGACAAGCAAAAAAAAAAAAAAAAGTTGACTTGTTTAATATGCTTTGATTTATTTAATAAGGTAATAAAGAATGAACAAATAATCACAGCTCTCTGTTTATCTTTGCATATGTGGGCACTATTGTGTTCCTACAGTAAATAACCAGAACTCTTTTATAGGTTACAAGTGACAAAAGCACTACTCAAATTAAGTTAAGGGAGAAAAAGAAATGTGCCTGGATATCCAAGGGGGTTACCATTAGATATGGCTAGATACAATAGTTCAAATAATGTGATCTGGTTCTCCCTCTTTCTCTCTCTCTCTTTCTCTTCTCTCTGCTTGGCCTCATTCTTAAACTCTCTCCATATAGAATCAAGATGGTCCCAGAAGCTATAAGCTTCCTTGATTTTATAGTTTATGATCTAAGAGAAAGAAAGGTCCTTTTTATGAAGAGTTTTGGCTAAAGTTCCAAGGAGGGCTTTGATTGGCTTTGCTTGCATAACTTTTTTTTCTTAAAACAGCAATTAAAAAAAAAATTCCCTACTATTTACATAGCACTTCATGTTAACTATTGCCTTAAGACCTTTTCATGGCTTCTGTCCTTTGATTCTCCCAGTAATCTTACATGCCAAGCATTGTTTTATCTGAACTTCACAGAATTAATGAGATTCTCTCAGAGTGGGAATAGAATGACTTCCAAAGGAAGGTATGCTAGAGAGAAAAAAAAAGTTCCGCTCTACCCCAAGAAATTACTCAAATGCTGGTTTAATCTGAATATTCTAAAAGGTACTGATAAATGAGAAATGCATGAATCCCTTTATTAGTGTTTAGTGCAAGAGAGCACAAACCAAGCTCACATCTTCCCACTCTGTCTGGAAGACCCTTCTGCTGCCTCTTCTACCTCTATGAAGAGAACAGAGGTCCAGGGCTTGGGTTCTGTGGTTGGATGGCAGGTGTTTTAGTCCAGGTGTGCCATTTGCCAGCCGAGGATCTTAGTCAAAATGCTTAATCTCCTAAACCTCGGTTCCTTCATCCATATAATGAAGATATTTATAAGGTTACTGTGAAAACTAAATTACGTAAAATATAGAGAGAGTACTCATCACAGGGCCAAGTCTAAGTGCTTGTTCAAAAAATGATAGCCGTTGTTAGAGCCAGCTTCAGAAATTACGACCTGTGGGATCACACAGAGCCTGGTTCCCAGGAGAGCATCTTTCTTGGTTTAATTCCCCATTGCCACCTTCTTGAAATTCTTAATAATTTTATCTTTGAACTTGTGTTTTATAAGTGAAGTCCAATGACACAGTTGGGTCATACCCACAAGTAGAGGCAGTCCACGCACATATGGCCTTGCAAATGTTCATGAGTACAGAACTCTAATGGATTCGTGTTGCATAAAAGTTTAACAGTACTCAAAGCCAATATAAAGTGGGTATGTTGTCTTTGGTTAAGTAAAGGTGCTAGCAGCTCAGAAAATGCCTTGCTTTCTGTTTGAACCAGAACTTGCTTCAAACACAGAAATAAGGCAATGCCACCCAAAGAAACACAAAAGAAAAAGGAGGCATATCATATCCTTTCCTGCTTCTGTTACTTCCCTATATTAGCGAACCACTTATGCTAGAAATGATACCATAGAAGGAAAGAAAAAGACAGGACAACTCATAGTCCCTTTCCTTTCAATCCTTCCTTACTCATCAGTAAAGCAAAAGTAGGGAGTGTGCGTTGAATGTGTGCATATAAAGAAGTGAAAGAAAAACAGCTGAGCTAGTTTTGTGCATCATTTCCACTGTTGTAAGAACAAAATGAGTATGTACATAGGAGTTATAAAATATGAATTGTGCAATTCCGGCAATTCTCAACATGAGATAAATGTTCTTATACCTATGTTTAAGATGGGTGTTGCACAATATGAAGATGAATGGAAAATGTCATGTTAATAATTTAAAATATTTATTTTTATTTACTGAAAATGACATCAAATACAAATAAAAAAACATCAAGACAAGTTAAGAGAGACCACTGGAAAAAAAAAAGCTTTAATTTTTGTTTTTTTAATGGCACTTCCTCTGCCTTCTGAACAAGGGACTCATATTTTTATTTTGCACTGGCCCTGCAAATTCTGGAGCTGACCCTGGCTGTATTATTATTATTATTTCACGCCGAGAAAAAAAAAATCTAGGTCTGTCTAAATACTGCTTCCTCCAGGAAGGCTGCCCTAATTACTTGATCCAAATCTCTCTTCTCTCTCTCTCTCTCTCTGTTAATCCTGCAGCAATTTTCTTAACTTTCTTTTTTAGCACAAGCCCCACTGTGATTGCTATATATTCCTGTCTTGTCAATTAGACTGTGAACTCCTTGGGGTTGGGAATCGTATTTGTTTCCCTGTAGCCCCAGAGCTCTCAGACTAGCTGACAGCGGAGACCAGTCTTCAATTAAAGCTTCCTGAATGGAATCATTGGCGTCTTTGGGAAGTGTTCGTCCCGATGTGAATTTCTCTTCAGGGGCTTACCCTGAACGTAGAACTTTGATTGAATTCAATCTAATGCCTTGGAAACATCTGCACACTGCTTTTCTTACAAGAGTTTTCTTCCATATATTGATGTAGGCCTTTTGATCTCAAGTAGTCAAGATGATACGTAGATTTCATTGGCTGCCCTGGGGATAGACCTCTTTTCCTGGGGCAGCAAATGGATTGTCGCCCTGCCCCACACCCTGGCAGTTCTCTCTCCCTCTGAGTCAAGTCTTTGGTCTGGTAAATGGCCCAGCAGGCAACAGAGGGTTCTTTCTTTCTCTCTTAGAAGAAAGAGAGCAGCTGGGTGCTAAGAATAGATTGTGTGCACCTGGGGCTGGATCTCTACCCTACTCCCTGCTGGAGGGGCCCTTGGAGTCAGAAGCGAGCAACATAAACATGGAGCAGAGGACACTGCCCATCGTCCTTGGAGTAAACTATGGAGTCCTCACCATGACCTTGAGTCCACTGTGATTCAGCCCCTGACCTCTCACCACCACCCCAGAGCAAGCCCATGCCTTGGTGGTTGTGAACATATAAAGCTCTCCCTGCATGCACTTCTGCACCAGGCTTCCCTGCTCACATGGTCCCCTGTGCTCTAACTTCCATTAACCAACCACCACATCACTGCCAACTCAGCTTACTCATACTTTCAGCTAACTCCTCCTTTAAGGCTTATCTTAAGCATAAAATACAGTTAGTCTTTTGGGAATATAAAAGAATCCCTTTCTCAAAACTTTACTAGAGGGGAAATATATATACATATATAAATATACATATGTTGCAAAAGCATGAAAATCAAATAGAACCAGAAGAAAACATAGGTTTCTAATCTTGTGATAGAGAAGGTCTTCTAAGTATGATATCTAAAGCAGAAATTATAAACAAAACATTTCATAGATTTGAACATAGGAAAAACTTAGATTTTCATATTAAAGCATTCCATACAAAATTAAAAGCAGAGAATAGCCTAAAATAATTTTCCTTGATACATGAAAAGATGAACATCCTCAGTTTCTAAGGTTCTCTAGAAACTCATTATGAGAAATACCCACATGACAGAGTAATTCACAAAAGAAGAAATGCAATACATGTTTAAGGAGCTTCAAGATGGTGGAAGAGTAAGACGCGGAGATCACCTTCCTCCGCACAAATACATCAGAAATACATCTACATGTGGAACAATTCCTACAGAACACCTACTGAACGCTGGCAGAAGACCTCAGACCTCCCAAAACGCAAGAAACTCCCTACATACCTGCATAGGGCACAAGAAAAAAGAATAAACAGAGAAAAAAGAATAGGGACGGGACCTGCACCACTGGGAAGGAGCCGTGAAGGAGGAAAGGTTTCCACACACTAGGAAGGCCCTTCGCAGACGGAGACTGCCGGTGGTGGAGTGGGGAAGCCTCGGAGCCATGGAGGAGAGTGCAACAACAGGGGTGCGGAGGGCAAAGCGGAGAGGTTCCCGCACAGAGGATTGGTGCCTACCAGCACTCACCAGCCCGAGAAGCTCGTCTGCTCACCCGCTGGGGCGGAAGGGGCCTGGGAGCTGAGGCTCGGGCTTCGGAGATCAGATCCCAGGGAGAGGACTGGGGTTGGCTGCGTGAACACAGCCTGAAGGGGCTAGTGCACCACGGCTAGCCGGGAGGGAGTCCAGGAAAAGTCTGGAGCTGCCGAAGAGACAAGAGACTTTTTCTTGCCTCTTTGTTTCCTGGTGGCAAGGAGAGGAGATTAAAAGTGCCACTTAAAGGAGCTCCAGAGACGGGTGCAAGCCGTGGCTATCAGCGCGGACCCCAGAAATGGGCGTGAGACGCTAAGGCCGCTGCTGCAGCCACCAAGAAGCCTGAGTGCAAGCACAGGTCACTATCCACACCTCCCCTCCTGGGAGCCGGTGCAGCCGGCCACAGTCAGGGTCCGGTGATCCAGGGACAACTTCCCCGGGAGAACACACAGCGCAACTCAGGCTGTTGCAATGTCATGCTGGCCTCTGCTGCCGCAGGCTCACCCCGCATCCGTACCCCTTACTGCCCCCAGCCTGAGTGAGCCAGAGCCCCCGAATCAGCTGCTCCTTTAACCCTGTCCTATCTGAGCGAAGAACAGACGCCCTCAGGCAACCTACACGCAGAGGCAGGTCCAAATCAAAGCTGAACCCCGGGAGCTGAGCAAACAAACAAGAGAAGGGGAAATTTCTCCCAGCAGCCTCAGGAGTAGTGGATTAAATCTCCACAATCAACTTGATGTACCCTGCATCTGTGGAATACCTGAATAGACAATGAATCATCCCAAATTGAGGAGGTGGACTTTGGGAGCAACTATATATATATATATATATATATATATATATATATATATATATATATATATATATATATATTCCCTTTTTCTCTTTTTGTGATTTTGTATGTGTATGCTTCTGTATGTGATTTTGTCTGTATAGCTTTGCTTTTACCATTTGTCTTAGGGTTCTGTCTCTCCGTTTTCCTTTTTTTTTTTTTACTTAAAATTTTTTTTTCTCAATCATTATTTTTTATTTTAATAACTTTATTTTATTTTACTTTATTTTACTTTATTTTATTTTATCTTCTTTCTTTCTTTCTTTCTTTCTTTCTTTCTTTCTTTCTTTCTTTCTTTCTTTCTTTTTTTTCGCCCTTTTATTCTGAGCCATGTGGAGGACAGGCTCTTGGTGCTCCAGCCAGGCATCAGGGCTGTGCCACTGAGGTGGGAGAGCCAAGTTCAGGACACTGGTCCACAAGAGACCTCCCAGCTCCACATAATATCAAATGGCAAAAATCTCCCAGAGATCTCCATCTCAACACCAGCACCCAGCTTCACTCAACGACCAGCAAGCTACACGGCTGTACACCCTATGCTAAACAACTAGCAAGACAGGAACACAGCCCCACCCATTAGCACAGAGGCTGCCCAAAATCATAATAAGGCCACAGACAACTGAAAAAAACACCACCAGATGTGGATCTGCCCACCAGATAGAACTACCATACGACCCAGCAATCCCACTGCTGGGCATATACCCTGAGAAAACCGTAATTCAAAAAGAGTCATGTACCAAAATGTTCATTGCAGCTCTCTTTACGATAACCAGGACATGGAAGCAACCTAAGTGTCCATTGATAGATGAATGGATAAAGAAGATGTGGCACATATATACAATGGAATATTACTCAGCCACAAAAAGGAATGAAACTGAGTTATTTGTAGTGAGGTGGATGGACATAGAGACTGTCATACAGAGTGAAGTAAGTCAGAAAGAGAAAAACAAATACCGTATGCTAACACATATATATGGAATATATATATATATATATATAAAAAAGGTCATGAAGAACCTAGGGGCAAGACAGGAATAAAGATGTAGACCTAGCAGAGAATGGACTTGAGGATACGGGGAGGAGGAAGGGTAAGATGGGACAAAGTGAGAGAGTGACATGGACATATATACACTACCAAACGTAAAATAGATAGCTAGTGGGAAGCAGCTGCATAGCACAGGGAGATCAGCTCCATGCTTTGTGACCACCTAGAGGGGTGGAATAGGGATGGTGGGAGGGAGGGAGATTGAAAAGGGAAGAGATATGGGGATATATGTATATGTATAGCTGATTCAGTTTGTTATAAAGTAGAAACTAACACACCATTGTAAAGCGATTATACTCCAATAAAGATGTTAAAAAACCAAAAAAAAAAAAAAAGAGAAAGAAATGCAATACATGTTTAAAAAATCATATAAAACATTTTTTTTCTTGGAAGGCATGAAAGAAATGCAAATGAAATATACTATATCAGTTGGGCAAACATTTTTAAATGATGCAAGATCTGTGATGCAATAGACTATTGTACAGCAAATAATTATTCACTTTTTACTCCATTGATTTTGGGTTTGCCATGTGATTAGGCAGGTTAATTATACTTCCTCACCCCTTGACTTGGGGATTGTCTATATGACATGATTTAATAAATGTGTCAATGGATAGTATTTGAGCAATGACATAGTGTGTGTTCATATTTTAGGAATTACTCTCTTGTACCCCTGCTTTCATTATGAGAAGAACATGCCTTGAATATCTGCTGGTTCAAACACCTGAGAAGTTGAGAGATGGTGGGGCAGGGCTAAAACCTGACTTATATCTTGGAGCTCAGCTGAACTAAGCCCAGACTAGATTGGTCAAACTCCAGCCAAACACATAGACATGTGAGCAAGAAATTGATTTTACATTGTCAAGGATGACACTGAGCTCAGCCTGGTGTGTTACACAGGATCATTGTAGCAAAAGCTAACTGAAACAATGTTTGATATTGGTGAAAATGTAGAGAAACCATTTTGGCCACTCTAGTGGGATAATTAAAAATCATGAAGGAAGTGAGAAAGGAAGGGAAAAAAAGGGGAAAAACTTGGGGGCAGAAAGAGGGAGGGATAAAGGAAGAGAAAATCATGATGAATTTCTTTTTTTACTGAATTGCTATGCCTAAGATTGCTGGAGTTTGGCTATATAATAAAAGCAAACATCAAAACCAAATAATCAAATGAAATGATAAAGCGGAAATGAGAGCCATATTACTACGTATGATTATCACGCTGACCAGGATGTTGCTGATGAAGATAACTTGCGACCATATAACATTTTTCAAACTGAAAAAGCTCTTTACGTCGTTGTTAAAATCTGACTTATTCCCCTCTTACAGACGAGGGAACTGGGACACAGAAGTCGTATGGCTTTCCCAAGATCACAGGTAGTCCTGAGATTTTAGTGAAGGTCTTCTGACTCCTAAGGAAGTACCTTCTGCATTTCCACACCTGCTTCCAGTTGTCCCTGGCTGGCTCGGAGTTTCTCTGCATGACTCATGGACACGACTTCCTGAGAGAATCTAACATGTTCTCCTCTTCCCGATAGGGGAAATGGAGCTTGTTAATGATCATATCTATACTAATTATGAGCAGTGATGGTTTAGAAGACCTGACTTTAGACTCTTCTCAGATCTTGTCAATTCCCATTATGGGATACTGCCAGGATATTCCTCATGAAAGGATAATAATTACTCATTATTCAAAAGATTCAATTAAGGGGTCTTTCATTGAAGGATCTTAAGTACTTGCTGTGCTCCTTCAAAGGTAACGATGGTGTTTACAGAGAGAGCCAGAGATACGGAGCAGCATTCAGAGATTAAATGTTTGATGTGTGCCACTGGGGAGGATGCTACCCACATAACGGAATTACAGTAAACTAAGCTGTCCTTTGAAAGTTGCAAATGGGAAAGACCAGTTTGCATTCTGATCGCTGTACTACACTACTTGTTTAATAATTTAAGAACCCTAAGAAAGTTTTTAGTCAAGACTGAGTTGATAGTTTCTACAAGGGCAAGTTAAACTCACTGAAAGGGGCAGGTATGGAGTGTGGAAAAGAACCACGGATGTGGGGTTAAGCGTCTGGATTTAAGCTTTGCCACTTAGCGTCTCTGGGAGTTTGGACAAGTCTTTCAATTTCTCACATCTTTTTGTTCCTCCTTCCTTCCTTCCCTTCTTCCATTCCTCTGATCTCTTGCTATGTCATGTAAAGATGTGTGTGTGTGTGTGTGTGTGTGTGTTGTGTGCATGTGTGTGGCAAATAACAGAAACCCCAGTAAATCAAGCAATAAAGTGCTTGATTTTGATCATGTGAGTGAAAAGTCCAGAAGGACGAGCTTCCATGGGAGAGAGAGGAATGCTATAGAGCTATGTCTCTGTGGTTCCCAATTTCCTGGCTCTTATTAATACTGCGCTCTGCACTTTCACTTTACCCCATTCCTTTTCTGGTGATCATTTCATAATCACAGGGTCTCTGCAGAACACTGATGCCCCCTATTTCATTTCCCCACTGAGAAGAGGATATTTGTGTGTTTCTAAATATTAGAGCATCTTCACCCCAGCATCTCATTTTGAGTGTCTTTATTCTGGTGCCACTTGCAGTATTAATTATCATGTTTGCCAGGGTCCAGATAGCAAAAAGATGGCATACTCCAGTTGGGAAGTTTGAGGAAACAGACTCATCACAATGATGTGGTCAGGGTTTAAGGAGGACAACATAGGAGGGTCAGCTCAGGTCCTGGCAACAGTGGGGAGCTGTTGCCACCCAGGGGTCTGAAGGGACAAGGGAAGGAGTGGTACTGGCTTCCAAATAGAGAATTGCATGGAAAGGACCACTTGACAAAAGCTAGGGCTTTGGCAGAGGGCCCAGCCCCAAAGGAGTCAGGAAAACAAGACCTCCAAATTCACTCTCTTAGTGGTTTCAATGCCTTACCATTGCTGCCTTCCCATCTCCCCCCAAGAATGCCAAACACAACCCCAAGTCTGAGGGCATGGCTGCCCAGGGAGATAAATCATTCCCAAGACAGAGCATTCAAGACACAGAGCAGGTAGATAAAGACAGGGCTGCACCTGGCACCCAGCCCAGTCCCATGATAATTCTGGGCTTCGCTTTGTAACAAGTGGATCAAAAATGTAGAGAAAGAAGATTCCCTGGGATTTAAACACACATTATATAAAGAATAAAGAAAGAAATACAGTTTTCAGTCTTGAGTAAAAATGAGGACATGAACTTGAGGGATGGATACATTTTAACCATTTGAAATTAGAAGCTGGCAGTGAACATATACAGAGCCCCACCATATTTCAGGTATACAGAGGGGCCTGAGACACATAGAATGAACTGGTACCCTGGCCTTTGGGAGCTGTTATTTGAAAGAGTGGTTAAACAGATTCCAGACAAGCTAAGAGAATGGCCTTGGAGAAATGAATGGAAACTCTAAGGACAACAGAATTAGCCTCAGATATTTTGGCAGGACATGAGCACAAGAGTTAGCTGTCTCACAAGAATTTTGAAATAGAGGAGATCAATTGCCACTAAGAGTTAAATTTAAATCTACACTCAGTGGTTGTGATTTTCTGTTGGTGGTCTGTGGTAGAAATCCATACCGGAAATGTGAGTCAGAAAAGGTAGGGAGCAAAAACACCCCTGTGTTATTTTGTGACGTGTCTGTCAGGAGACTCATTTTACACATGTGGTATCATTTAATCTTCACGACAACCCTGGGCATCAGTTTCATTACTCCTATTTTATATACAAGGTATCTGCCTTCCATAGAGTCTGGAGCACTTGCACAAAGTCTCACATAAAGTTAAGGAACAGAGAATCCAGTTAAATACAGGTCTCTCTGGATTCAAAGGATTGTTCAGGGAGATAGAGCTGGAAGGCCACTGCAATTTAATAAAAAATAACCTGGCGGGCATGACTGGATTACAGTGGTGATAGTCTGTCCCACTTCTTTGCCCACTTTTCCATGCACAAATGCTTGAATTTAGCAGAGTTTACAGCATTTTCCAAAAGGCAGAAATTTAGAATTCATGGTGTAGTGAATTGAACAGTAGCTCCCAACAGATATGTCCATCTAGAACCATGGAATGTGACCATATTTGAGATAAGGGTCTTTGTAGATGTAAATAAGCAAGGATATTGAGATGACATCATCCTGGATTAGGCTGGGCCCTAAATTCAATGACGGGCGTCTTTAACACAAGGAGATAACAAAGAAAAAGGCACAGGAAGAAAGTCACGTGAAGATGGGGTGCTGAGAATGGAATTTTGCTGTCACAAACCAAGGAATATCAGGAGCCACAAGAAACTGAAGAGGCAAGGAAGGATTCTCCCCTAGACCCTTCAGAGGGAGCATGACCTCACTGACATCTTGATTTTAGATTCTAGCCTCCAGAAATGTGAGAGAACAAAGTTCTGTTGTTTTAAGCAACCAAGTGTGTGATAATTTGTTATGGCAGTACTAGAAAACTAATACAAGAACTTTTGGGGGGTACTAATTAGATGTTCTTCCCTATGGAAGATGGAGGAAGGGCAGATTCATCACCTTATTTCTGAAGCTTATTCCTTTGCTTAACTCAGATTTTTGCTTACCGAGTGACTTTTGGACAACTATTACAGAACTGGAAATTAGCAGGTGTTCATAGAGGACTCGGAGGTAAAAGAAGTTGTCAACTAGTTAATGGCAGGTGGGACACAAAACAAGTGTGTCATTCCAAAACCAGTGTTCTAACCTCTACTTCGCAGTGGGTCCCATCTGATCAGGGGAAGGAGTTACTCTAAGGAGAGAAGATATTTGGTCAGTGTGGGGCACCACAAGGTTAAAAGCCAAATCCTTTATTTATTTATTTTATTTAATTAATTTTATTGGAGTATGGTTGATTTACAATTTTGTGTTAGTTTCTGCTGTACAGCAAAATGAATCAGTTATACATATACATATACCATTCTATTTTAGATTCTTTTCCCACATAGGTCATTACAGAGTCCTGAGTTAGGTTCCCTGTTCTATACAGTAAGTTCGTTTTACTTATCTATTTTATACATAGTAGTGTGTATAGGTCAATCCCAATCTTCCAGTTTATCCCTCCCCGCCTTTCCCCCTTGGTAACCATAAGTTTGTTTTCTACATCTGTGACTCTATTTCTTTTTTTGTAAATAAGTCTATTTGTACCATTTTATAAGATTCCTCATATAAGCAATATCATATGATATTTGTCTTTCTCTGTCTGACTTACTTCAGTCAGTATGACAATCTCTAAGTCTATCCATGGATTTCAGTATAAAAAAGCCACTGTGATCTCCAGAGAATCAATCATCTGACATTGCTATCACTTTCTTTTCTAACCACAGTGCAGGGCTTTGGCAGTCAGAGCCATGCCAGCAGGGAGGTCCTTGTTCCTGGAGATAGTCGGGCACTAGATGAATACTTGGACAGCTGACCCTGAAGCACTGAGATTCTTTGATTCTATGAGACTTCCTCAGGTGTCTGATTAAATGATCAAAGGACAGAGTGGTTGCAAAGAAGCTTTGACAAGCTCTCAGCTACAGGAGAGAATAAATATTAAATAAGTTAGCATTTTAAAATGGTGTCGCACAGCTACATGTAAAAAAATGAAATTAGAACACTCCCCTCCCTAACACCATACAGAAAAATAAACTCAAAATGGATTAAAGACCTAAATGTAAGGCCAGACACTATAAAACTCTTAGAGGAAAACATAGGCAAAACACTCTATGATATAAATCACAGTAAGATCTGTTTTGACCCACCTCTTAAAGAAATGGAAATAAAAACAAAAATAAACAAATGGGACCTAATGAAACTTAAAACCTTTTGCACAGCAAAGGAAACCATAAACAAGAGGAAAAGACAACTGTCAGAATGGGAGAAAATATTTGCAAATGAAGCAACTGGCAAAGGATTAATCTCCTAATATAAAAAAAAAAAATCCAAAAATGGGCTGCAGACCTAAATAAACATTTCTACAAAGAAGATATACAGGTTGCCAACAAACACATGAATGGATGCTCAACATCACTAATCATTAGAGAAATGCAAATCAAAACTACAATGATGTATCACCTCACACCAGTCAGAATGGCCATCATCAAAATAATCTACAAACAATAAATGCTGGAGAGGGTGTGGAGAAAAGGGAATTCTCTTGCACTGTTGATGGGAATGTAAACTGATGCAACCACTATGGAGAACAGTATGGAGGTTCCTTAAAAAACTAAAAATAGAACTACCATATGACCCAGCAATCCCACTACTGAGCATATACCCTGAGAAAACCATAATTCAAAAAGAATCATGTAGCACAGTGTTCATTGCAGCACTATTTACAATAGCCAGGACATGGAAGCAACCTAAGTGTCCATCGATAGATGAATGGATAAAGATGTGGCACATATATACAATGGAATATTACTCATCCATATAAAGAACCGAAATTGAATTATTTGTAATGAGGTGGGTGGACCTAGAGTCTGTCATACAGAGTGAAGTAAGTCAGTAAGAGAAAAGTACCGTATGCTAACACATATATATGGCATCTAAAAACAAAAATTTATTTTTCTGAATAACCTAGGGGCAGGACAGGAATAAAGATGTAGACATAGAGAATGGACTTGAGGACATCGGGAGGAGGAAGGGTAAGCTGGGATGAAGTGAAAGAGTGGCATTGACATATATACACTACCAAATGTAAAATAGATAGCCAGTGGGAAGCAGCCTCATAGCACAGGGAGATCAGCTTGGTGCTTTGTGACCACCTAGAGGGGTGGGATAGAGAGGGTGGCAGGGAGATGCAAGAGGGAGGGGATATGGGGATATATGTATACATATAGCTGATTCACTTTGTTATACAGCAGCAACTAGCACAACAATGTAAAGCAATTATACTCCAATAAAGATGTTAAAAAATAAATATATAAATAAAATGGTGTCACATACTGCCTAGAATAGGCATTTGTTATTTGTTGCTTAAGTATCAATTTTCCAAAAGCTCTTTAAGGTAGTTTAGTATAATAAGAGTATATCTCATATTTGAAAACATTTGAGCAATATTAGAATATGAACTTAGGAAAGCTACATAAATCCTCTGAGCTGCATATGTGAAAACTAAATGAGACAATGTTTGAAAATTCCCAACTCTGTTTCTGACACATGTGAATCATGCAATAAATGGTAGTCATTTTTTATTTTAAGAAGTAGACTGTATAATATCTAGGAAAGAAAATCCCCAAAGAGTAGCTTTGTTTTCTTTGGTTTTAATCTTGTATGTGAAAAATATTCACGGCAATGTTCAGGAAGCAATGTTCAAGATATATTGCTAATTAGAGGAAGCAGGATGTGAAACAGTAGATAGGTGTGAAAATTGTGCAACATTAATTTTTTATTCATTTTTCTGTACAGTAAAATCTAAAACAACATTGTAAAGCAACTATACTCCAATAAAAAATGATTTTTAAATTAAGCATATTTGAAACTGCCATTTAATAACATACTTGTTATGTTCAGGTATATCTGTGTTTATGGCTGTATGGTCACATATATAATCCACAGGTGGATTCTTATATAACAAATATAGTTTACATACAGATGTACATAATTGAAAGTTGTTTATTAATTGCTTATAACATCTACAAGGTAATTTACTTTAAAAATACTTCTATATAAATAGTGTGATATTTGTAGGTAAAATTTAATTTAATTCCAGACTGTTATTTAGCACTTAGAGTATGCATAACAAGAATCATTCCCTTTAGAGTGGTTATGTGACATGTACAATATTGTTAAAATTTACACCAGAGGCTGTGTTAATTAGCATAAATGTTGGTAAAAGTCCATGTTATTGGTGAAAAGAGTAACATTCAAGTGATTAGGAATATTACAAGGGATCTACTACTGTTGCATCAATATGGCAAAACCAGTCAACTAATGTCACCTAAACAATATTTAAGGTCCAGGATCCCATTGATCCTAAATCTGCATGGCATGTAAGGTTATCACCAAACCCAAACACAAGTCCAGTGGATCCTGTGGTTAAATATCTGTTTCCACCTTTCATGGTAAGTGTCAGTCTGACTGCTCTGGGGGAGTGAGAGTAGGAGGGGGAGTTGCCTGAACCACAGAAAAAGTAGTGAGATTGTTTTTGTGCCTCTTGGCAAATACTTGCTCTGCCTTTGACAGAATTTTGTAGAACCTTTGCTTTATTGAAACAAACCATCTGATAGTGAAATTGAAGGGGATGTAACATATACTCTTCTAAGCTCTATGACAAGAGTGTTATCAATATATATCCACCAAACATAGGTCAATTAACATATGTCATATATACCATAAATTCTGGAAATACAGGCAATATTATTTTATCAAGTATTATAATGTATGATAAATTAACCACTTATTATGTATTTGCCTATGTTTCAAAATTTGTTGGTCACCCTGTGTATATATATATATACAAACACACACACACATTACACACACACACATAAAAACTGAACGGAAAAGTATCAAAATGTTCAGATTACCTCTAGGCAATGTTCATTTTCTTCTTGATATTATTTTATTTTTTAAATTTCCTTCAGTAAATAAAGTAAAAATTTATAATAAAAATGCAATAAATGCTATAAAAATTTGCATTCACACTTTCCAGTTGCAGATTTGCTCAAAGGAAACAGTTGGCTGGTAGCCCTGTAACATTCTGTCTCCTAAAATTAGAGCCAGAGACTCTGATATGATCCATTACATGAAATAGATTCTATACTTACAAATGTAAATAGACATTGCAAAACATTAACCTAAGCTGTAGGATCGGGGCTGGATCTGATCAGCCCAATAATTCTTCAGTGATACATGTTGAGTGCACACGGTGTGCTCAAGCTGTGTGCAGAACAGTTTAGAAGAGAGACATGTCCCCGCTCTCATGGAGCATTCACTCGAGTTGACAATCTCAATTGTAATTACTTACACAGGCCTGATCTCCCTTTCTAGATAAAAGTTCCAACTAAGGCAGAGATCCATCTGTTAATAATTGATCTCATAGGTCTTCCTCCAGTTGTGTCATATAGAAAATGCAAAATCAATATTAGTCAAATTGAAATGGAAAGGATTTACCAATTCAAATCAATGGAAATCAGTTCACCAGGATTTTTGAGTGTCTGATACCAGGCATCTGGCTAAGTTCCAAGATAAGAACAGCACATGGACCCTGAGATTCTAAATCTCACGGTCTCCTTGGAAAATCATGACAGTGTGATAAGTGAAATGACAGAGTTACATACAAAGTACACAATTAGCTAAGTGGAAGGAAAGGTTGATGACTCAAAGATGAGAGGTCACTAAAGATATCATCTAGGTTATTTCAGAGCTGGGCTATTAAGGAATGAGTCAGCTGGGTAAAGGGTGGAGGAAGGACATTCCAAACAAGGAGAAACAGCATGTGTAACTGCCTTGGAGGTTAAAGCAAGCTGATGTACCTCAGCATTTGGCTATTTAGACTGGTTAGAGCAGTAGAGGGTTTACAAGCCATGTCAGGAAGCTAGACTTCTGTCATACTGTAGGTGATGGGGGACCATGGAAGATTCATGAATAGAGAAGTGACAGATGAGATATATTCATGATAAACTTTTTGGGCAGTTCTGTGAAGGATGTTCTCTGGGGAGAGAGAATACGAGAATGGGTGAAAGAGAGGCCTGGTAGGGAAGGTACTTAGTCAGTTAGAGTAGGAGATGGAGAGCCAAGGTCGTGGGAAGAAAAGAAGTGGATAAAATTAACAAATTTTGTTAAGGATTAAAGTCACACTGACATGATTTGATGGTATCATTCGCTCATTCAACTAATATTAGTTGAGTGAAAGAAGAACTCAAAATACATTAAGTTCAACAGTCATGTTAAGTTATTGTAGAAAATACTTTGGAAAATGCCCTGTCAAAGTAGTATTTTTGAAACATACTTTATGGAATACATTTTTGTATCATGATGCTGAGTCATATCTTGTTACATAATATTAACAAAATCAACAATAATTATATCTTTATACCATGAAACTAATTTGATCATCTCAAGACCCTGTGACTAAAGAAGATAAGTGACAATTATTCTCATTTTAAAGATAACAAGAGGAAAATGATGCTTAGACAAAGTAAGAAAGTTGCATGATATCGAATCTTATGTCAGTGATGGTGTGTGTATGTGTGCATGTGTGTGCATATTTAGGTTTTTTTTAACCCCAAGTATAAAGTTATTCCACCAGGCTAAACTGTAAAAAATAAAAACAAAAACACAAGCAAAACAAAACTGGTACACTGTGCCTTTGAGAGAAGAATAGCCTAATCTGAACACAATTAGACCCCTAATAGCAAAATAAAGAGTTCCAAGAACATTATGAAAACTTCACATAAAATTTTACTTTGCTCTAGTCCATTTTATCTGAAATAAATTTATTTTTTAAGTGGAAAATTATGATGTAAGGTATAAATGAATTAGTCATTCTTTGACCTGGGCTGTATTAACCAGAATTCCCTCTACTCATGAATCACTTCTATTAAGATGACAGGATAAATGATTTCTATGTCAGAATAGTAGTAGTGAGTCTAAATAGTATAGTATTAACCTAACAAAATTTTTTTAATGAAAATAATTATTGATTTTTTTGGTTTGATTTTGAAAACACCTTCCCTCTCAGACATGTCTATGAAAGACAAAATCTAGGGTTCTGGCTGTTGGTTGAAAAGAGAAAAACTAAAGATAAAATGACTCAAAGATTTATCAATTGATACATTGGTGGACAAATTTGAACATGAAAATATCCCTTGCATCCTCACTCTCTCTCCGAACACAGCTTCAAACCTTGTCCACTTATGTCTTTCAAAACTCTTACCCCACTATTATCCTTCCTTCACTCAAGAGTAATGATAATCTTTTGAAAACAAATATCTGAGCATATTTTCCCTCCCAATTAAAGTCCTCCAATGGCTCCCATTTCATTTTGAATTGAATTCAAAGCCATTGCTCTAGCCTGGAATGCTCTGATTATTCTCTCTGCCTATCTTTGTAACTTCTCCTCTATCAATATGTTCATTTATACCTCACCTCAACATTCTATTTCTGATTCTTTCCTGAACATTCAGTATTCTTTTTGTACCTTTGTAATTTGTACACCTAGGGTTCCAGAGTTTAGTAACTGGGATGGACAAAATGGAATACACTTTGGGCTATGAAAGGGAGGGAAGACAAAACATTGACTATAGCATCATGTTTCTAGTTTGTCTTTCTTCACTTAAAAAAGAACATTAAATTAACTCTGTTCTAGAAAACTGGAAGCAATGATGAAGACTTATGACTGTTTAGAGAGTGATTATAATTATGTCATAATAATGACTGAGGATATTTTAATTGTGATTTCCTCATAAACATCAGCCTTTTCTTTCACAGCCTAAAGTAGAGAGATAAGGAGATAGCCTAGGGGAAGAGCAGGAACAGGCCATGTGATCCACCCCATACTATTCAGTCCTAGGAGGAATGAAGTCTTAAATTCAAGATGCCTACCAGCTGACCAGAAAGATCTAGTCAGTACAAGGCCAGGGCCAGATCGATGACCTATTGCTTAGAGATCACAAAAGGACACTTTTAAGAACAAAAGCTAGGCAACTGTAAATTTTTCACAGGCATCAGAGGTAAGTGGAACCAAGTATAGATGTCAACATGAAGACCAAGTAGTCAAAGAGCCTAATGACAAATGAAGAATTCAAAGGAGGAGATGGATGGAATCAAAGGTGGGTAGAAAACTGTAAAAAAGAAAACTTTTGCAGTGTATGTAGCAAGCAAGAAGCTATGTTAGAGATACATAAATAACTCCCACAAATCAATAAGGTAAAGACAAATAGCCCAATAGAATATTGAACATGAAGTTTACAGAAGGAGGGATACAAAAGATCAATGAATATATGGAAAGCTATTCTAGTCCAGTGAAATGCATATTAAAACAACAAGAAGATAGTATTCCTCACCCAATGGTTTGGCAAAAATGGAAAGATTAATAATAGCCATTTTTTAGCAAGGGGTTGGGGAACAGAGTCTCTCTTACGTTTTGGAATGTACATTTGTAGAGCCTATTCAGAGGGTAGATTGGCATTACTGATGAGTCTATGTACTATCCTGGAGAAACACTTTCACTGGAACCTAGCAAATCAGGCATAAAGATCATCATTGTGACACTGCTTGGAATAGAAAAAATCAGGAAACTAATGTCTATCAATAAAGGAATGGTTAATAGTTTTGGACATTGCATAGAACACTATGTGGCCTCTAAAATAATGTCTATCTATATTAACATGTAAGGCTCTCAGACACATATTGTTGAGTGAGAAAGCCAGTATGATTTAAATTGGTAACAAACAAAAATCACAGTCAAGAAATCCTACAGGAAAAACAACACTATGCACATAAAGGCTTTTAAAACCAGGCTGGACAGATAAGAGGCATTGCATCTACAGGGTAGCTCGTAATTACCTGTGGAGAGAAGAGGGGCCTGAGGCCAAGGGTTGAGGAGGGATCTCGTTTTGTCTGGAGTGTTTGAATGAAATTCAAACTGAATTGGACACGTTGCAAAAGACTGGAAAGTTGCATAATTTATAGAAAGGAACAAGTGTATGAATGTGTTGGAGAAACAAGGGTACACGCTCCTGCTTCCAGTTCTTAAGGGCATCATGTGGCATTTCTAACAGTTACTTGTATTAACATTAAATTGATTTATTTCAAAACATTAATCTTAGAAAATGTGACTAGGGAAGTAAAGAAGAACAAAAGAAAACAAATGTAGCACTTGCATAAACCTGTGTTTGTGAGCATGGAGTATGAAATAGCATTTTCCAAAAAACTTAAAAAAGAAAAAAATAATAACAGCCATCTGGCTAGTTCAAGCTGCAATATCCCACAGGCCTATATTATTTGTAAATAGTATAGCAATCTCTTTGTCTCTATATCCAAGATGTCAGTTGCTTAAAAAATTAAATAATGGAACTGGGATGCTAGAACCTCAGTGCTAAGACAGATTTTACCTATTTTACATCAACAATTTCATAGATGAATAAATAGTACTCCAGAGCGTAAGCTGAGCAAGTTTTGGTTGCAGGCAACAGTAACCAATTCTGGTTAAGAAAAATAAAAAGATAATAAATTGGTAGATAAAAATGGTTCACAGGACAGAAATAACTGAAAAACCAGACTCAGAACAAGAACTTATATAAGGATCCAGGTAACTGTGCTACATAATTAAGTACCACTTAATAGATGTTAACTTTAGGAAGCAATAAAAATAATGCACATATACTGAGTTCTTGCAATATTCTCAAAGCTATACTAAGCCCTATAAGTATATTCACTCATTGATTTCTTTCCAACAGTTATTATTATGTCCATTTTACAGGTCAAGAAACCATAAATGAACAAGACATAGAATTGAGAGTCAAGTCAAGCAGTCAGATTCCAGGGACCACACTCTTAATTACCATGAGATTCTGCCCCTATTAGGTGATCAACAAAGCCTGTCTAGAGTTGCTACTGGTTGGCTGAGCTGTGACTGCATATTCTAGCCCCACTTGTATCTTCTGTTAAGATAACTAGCTTAAAAACGTGATATAGGGCTTCCCTGGTAGCACAGTGGTTGAGAGTCTGCCTGCCGATGCAGCGGACACGGGTTCGTGCCCCGGTCCGGGAAGATCCCACATGCCGCGGAGCGGCTAGGCCCATGAGCCGTGGCTGCTGAGCCTGCACATCCGGAGCCTGTGCTCCACAACGGGAGAGGCCACAAAAGTGAGAGGCCCGCGTACCACAAAAAACAAAAAAAAAAAACAAAAAAAAGTGATATATGCTAATTCTAAAGCTCACCCTTCAAAACCTTATGCATGACCTTTCATGACCTCTCTTCTTCCTGCCTAGAGGACATCAATGCCCTTGATGATCTTGGAAGCTACATGTTGACAACCAGAGTCTCCACCAGCCTGGATCTCTAGATGACTGTGTGAGCACAGCCCCTCCCTGCCCCCAGTCCGATATCCATATTAATACATTTTTTCTCAGGATAAAGCACTGAGATTTCAAAATTCATCTACTATAACAACTACCATAACTAATACATCCAGACATGTAAACTGAACTAGGAAAGTACAGTGGAGAGATTGGATGTCTGAAGAAATCTTCCTGGTGGAGGTGACATCTGAAATTACACTAGGAAAACAACTGAAAACTTCTTGAAAATGTCTCCCAAAGCCAGTTGTATTTTAGAAAGAACATGGATAAGTTCAAGGGTTTTGTGTATTATTCAAGGACTCTTAAGTGCTGGAACTTCCCAGGATATCCAAAATGCATGCACCCATGGAAAAGACCAAGGCTAGAATAAGATGCTTTCTCTGTCTGCAGGATCCCATTCTGATCCAGCTGGCTTCAATTCAATATGCTTTTCTGAGCACCACTCTTTGCTCAAGGTTCTGTGTTAAAGCCAATGGGAAACAAACAAAACAGAACAGAAGAAACAAAGATGTGAAATTCACAGTTCCCTGCCCCCCACAGAGGAGTTTCCAATCTAATGATGGAAGAAGAGTGGACTTGGTCTTGAAGCAGGTAATGAGTGATGCTGTTTGGGGGAGGAGGGTCCAAGTGCTCCTTTATTTGCCATTATTTCATGAATTGGAATGTAACTGATAGGAACAAGAACCAAACAACATTTTGAAAATCTGTATATCAAATATCAGAGTGATTTTGGAGAGAGAATCTCAATTTATCACCTCATTGATTATTTCCCTTGAAATTGTAACTTGTCAGTCAAGAACTGATTCAATCACTTTGTGTTGAATGCTACTATATGCTAAACACATTTACATATATCAAAATATAGAAGCCTTAAGAAGAGTATCTGAGACTGGTGTTATTATAAGTATTTAAAAGGGGCCCCAGGAGGTTCAGAGTGAAGCTGCTTTTCCGAATCAACCCAGGAGGGAAGAGACAGAGTGGAGAGTAAACCCAGTGTTCCACCTATACTTTTAGAGCCGTGTCTGCTCCCCTATAGCTGTTATCCCACCCCTACACCATTTTCTTCCCTGAGCTCTTTCTAGCTTTCATCTTGCCTCTTCCAAGTACCTGTTTCCCTTCTGAGCCTCCCTTACTTGAGATGGAAGTCTCAAGCTGTATGCTCACCTCACTCTACTTCAACAGCCCTGGGAGGGAGGGAGGGAGGGAAGGAGAAAACAGAAAATAGCTCAGCAGATGTTTCTGGATAAATGTTTTTCTTTAAGTGCAAGTTGCTAATGTGGAGGTTTATTTTGGGGCCTGCCAGTGTTAGCAGATGTTTGAGCACACATGTACCTGTTTAGACAATTATACATAGAAATTGATAGCAAGATTGCATAAGAAGTCAATCTTTAAAAAAGGATAATATAATAGTATTTTTAAATATAGATTCAGCATGCTTATCCTAGATTGGTACTTGGTGACTGATTTCGACCCTATATTTATTCCTGAACCTTTGTACTTACAAAAACGGGGCCATACAAAAGGGGAAATAGAAATAGATTGTGCCTACAGACACAGGCTAGAGAATATAATTAGAAGACACAATGCCAAGAAACTCTGACACTCAGGCACTGGAGCTCCGATTAATTGCAGCTACGTTGTTTTTGGACATAAATATTTACACTTTATTTCTCATTAAAATTCTGCTTCTTAAAATATTAAACCTAAACTTCTGATTGCTGGATAATTAATGACAAAATAATGCATCAAGACTTTCAGGAAATTGAAGGTGTGCAATTTTCACTCTGGGTATTCTTATAGTGGGGAAAGTATGTGCCAAAAAAATCCATTCAGTAAACATTTACTACACACTTACCTATGAGTAATGACATAAGTATTGGGATTCAGAGATAAGTAGGACACAGCTCCAGCTCTTTGGCAGCTTAAATCTCATAAACATCATGTCAAAAAGCTGATAGATTTCATGGACCTCATAGAAAAATTTCCCTCTGATTGGGAAGAAGTTGCAAATATGAACTTTAGAACAGCTTAAGACCTGCCTGGACCTACATGAAAAATGTATTCCCGGGCTTCCCTGGTAGCGCAGTGGTTAAGAGTCCGCCTGCCGATGTGGGGGACACGTGTTCGTGCTCCGGTCTGGGAGGATCCCACATGCCGCGAAGCGGCTGGGCCTGTGGGCCGTGGCCGCTGAGCCTGCGCATCCGGAGCCTGTGCTCTGCAACGGGAGAGGCCACAAAAGTGAGAGGCCCGCGTACCGCAAAAAAAAAAAAAAAAAATGTATTCCCAGGAAAATGGTCCTTAGAAAAGCTATGAGAATGGTGATGGGAGGTTCATAAAAATTCTGATGTGACCTTCTGGAAGATCAGTAGGTGCCTTGGGTGATGAGGTACTTTTGTTGGGACCTAAGAGCCAGGGAAGTTTGCCCTCCAGCAGGTGACTGTAGATGAGATGCCTACTTTGACAGCAATCTGTTTATAGTTATATCTGACATTTTTTTCTGGACTTATTATTTCTCTGAGTCTGTTGGTAATTTTCCAGAAGCACTAGAGCCCTGTACCCTAATTGTGCAAGTCTTCCTTAGTCAAGTGATCACGTTACTCTCCCGTGGTTTAAAACACCTTAGCATTTGCCTTTGCTGGTAGGCTGGATTCTGTCAAAACCTCCTACCATCTGGCTTCTCCCCGCATCTCTAGTCTCATCTGTAGTGACTTCCCCTGACAATACTAAACTTCTGAGAGGTCCCCAGATGTGCCAAGCTACTTTAACATTCCATTTTTTTTTTTTTTTTTTTTTTTTTTGCGTTATGCGGGCCTCTCACCGTTGTGGCCTCTCCCGTTGTGGAGCACAGGCCCCAGACGCGCAGGCTCAGCGGCCATGGCTTATGGGCTCAGCCGCTCCGTGGCATGTGGGATCTTCCCGGACCGGGGCACGAACCCGTGTCCCCTGCATCGGCAGGCAGACTCTCAACCACTGCACCACCAGGGAAGCCCTGAAATTCCATATTTTGCTGATGATCTTCTATCTGAGAAGGTTTTGCTCCTAAGTTTTGCTTCCGAGCAATGAACTGTCCATTATTATAAACCATGCTCTAGTGTCTCCATGTCTGGGGTGAATTTCTTGACTTCTTCATCTTTCCAGGGTGCCATGTACTTACTTTTGTTATTCTTATTGTATTACAGTATTGTCATTATAGATTTGCATGCCTGACCCCCGAACTAGCTGTGAACTCCTCCACAAAGGTAGGGGCATACCACACTCATCTCTGAAGTTCCTCCCCAGAATATACCTTGCCACACAATGGGGGCTCACAGAATGTCCTCTGAATTACTGCATCAGTCTGAATATTTCCCTTTGAAGCAGCAGAGTTCAAACTAGTTTAAAGACCAAAAGGAGAACACTGGTTCACTTAAGTGGGAAGCACTGGGGTGGCATTGGATTCAGGCATGACTATATCTGGGAACTCACATTGTCAAAACTCGACATTTCTTGGCTCTGGTCCTTCTTTCTGAGAACTGGCTTTATTCACTCACAATTCAAATGCTCTTTTGCCACATAGTGGCTGCTTGATATTCTGGGATTACATCCTTGACTTTATAAACTACAAGGAAAGAGAGACCATCTTTCTCCAGTGGCTAAATATAAATTCCCAGGGAAGAATTCTGATTGGCCAGGTCTGGTTCTCATGCTCACCCCTGTGGAAATTGCTGAGACTAGGAGGATAAGTTAATGTGGTCGGGGGCAGGTCTGAGTGAGTGACCAACTCACTCCAATGGCTGTAGGATACACTGATTGTCAATCACACCTAAACCACACAAGAATGGTGCAGAGGCAAAGAAAGAAAGGTAGTGAGAAGGACCAAAAGAAATAGAGAACAAATCTTGAAAAGAGAAAAACAACAGTGGTTTACTAACTCCTTAGTAGAGTGTGTGACACATAGCGTTTAATAGACGTCCACTTACTGAGTGAATTCGCAAAAACATAGGTTCACGTTAATTTTTTTTTCTTATCCCATCAGTGACTTCTCTGATTCCATAGAAAGAATCTGGCCCTGCGTGTTTCATGTTTGTAAGTTTATTTCTTTGTTCAAGTCCTAGACACTCTTCAAGCTCACAACATACTCTGTTCATTTTCCAACATAAAATTTTTATTTATATTAAGACATTCTGAATCCAGCAATCCAGATGGGTTACTTTTAGGCATCTGCCCACAAGTACAGGCATCAGTCTGTTTCCTACAAAGTGTTGTTTACTGTGATAATCTCACCTCCATCAAATGTTCCTAACGTTAACTCTTTGTTATTAAAATAGTGTAGAGGAAGCTCAGGAAAGATAAGGCCATGGGCTGAGGCAACATGATACAGTAGAAAGACAAGGGGTCTGGGAAATTTTTACATGGCTTTAAGTGTATCTTTGCTACCAACTCACCTTAGACATGTCACTTCACCTCTCTCAGCCATTATTTTATCTATAAAAGAGATGAGATTAGGTGATTTATTGGTGTCTTTCAGCATTAACTCTCTGTACATCTATGGAAGATTTTTATCACCAGATCAATAGTTGAGCAACCATGGTTCCATCCAAACCATGAGAACCCAGAACCTACCACATTCATCATTCATCAAGACTAACTTGGCCATCCATCCAGTGAACACATAACTTAGCTTTGTGCTTTAGGATAGACCAAATTATCTGACTTCAATTAAATTTCCAAACAATATGTTTTACTCTGTTTCCTTAACCCCTATATGCCCCTCCCCAAAGAGTTTATGTGTTCTTCTCCAAGAACTTTATATTTTTCTTCTGTAGACTTACTTATGCTGTTTCTGCCACTAAGAAAGTCCCCTCCTCCAATTTTATCTGTTCATATCCTACCCATCCTTGAAGGTCCATGAAAAGACTACCCGCTCTGTAAAGTTTTCCTATTTTCCAACTCGCCTCCTTCCATCAGGATGCTTCTCACTCTTTTTCACTGAGTTATTACAGCTCTTTCTTTATGTCTTTGAATAACAGTGACCATGTTCTAACTTGTGTTACAGTTATTTGAGGATTTATCTCATCTCTCCCCCTGGAATGCAAGCACCTTCCCATTAGGACAGGATGTTCTGTGTAGTCAAGCACGAATGGATTTTGCAGCAAACAAGCCATAATCAAATCCCAGCTCTCTGCCTAGTCCTTTGGGGAACTACTTAATCTCCATGATCATCGGATTCCTTATCAGTAAAAATAATAACTACTGGCGTGTTGGAAAGACAAAATGAGATCATTTAAGTGAAAACACTTAGTACTGTGCTTTGAACATGAGGCAAGGTATTTTTTTGTTTGTTTTGCATTTGCATTAACTGAACACTCATAAGAGCTGTTGAAATCCAACATCTCTACAGCATTTTGAGTTCAATTCGAATTCCTCACTAGGGCATACAAGGCTGGACATAATCTGCCTCCTGCTTCTCCTGTTTTACCTCCCCTTGTTTTGTGGTCGGTTTGTTTTTTACCAGCCTTATTGGGATAAAATTGACATACAATAAATCACACATATTTAATTGTATAATTTGTTTAGTTCATATATATACATGAACTCATCACCACAATCATAATACTAGAGTATTTATGCCTCCCAGTTTCCTTTTGCTCCTTTGTAATTCTTTTTCCAACACTTTCCCTACTATGCCTTCTGTCCTATAATTAGGCAGCCACTAATCTGCTATCACTATATGTTAATTTGCATTTCCTAGAATTTTATATAAATAGAATTATCCAGTATGTAGTAATTTTTGGTCTGCACTTTCTACTTTCACTCATCATATTTATTTTGAAATTTATCCCTATTGTAGAACGTAGCAATAGTTCATCACTCTTTATTATTGCACATGATTCCATTGTATAAATATACAAGTTTGTTGATGGACTGTTGGATTGTTTCCAGTTTTTAACTATTGCAAATAAAGCTTCTATGGGCTTTCTTGTACAGGTATTTATGTAGACATATACTTTCATTTCTTTTGGCTAATTATCTAGAAGAGGAAAGACTGGGTCATGTGATAATACAAGTTTAACTTTTTAAGAAACTGGCAAACTATTTCCAAAGTGGTTACACAATTTTTACATTTCTACCAGTAGTATGTGAGAGCTCCAAGTCAACACTTGGATTATCAATCTTTTTTTTAATTTTAGAAATTTTGAAATGTGTATGGTAGTATCTCATAGTGATTTTATTTTCATTGCTCTAGGACTACTGATGTTGAGCATCTTTTCATATGCTTATGTGCTCTGCCTGTCTCCTTTGGTAATGTGTCATTCAAATATTTTGTCTTTTTTTAAACTGGGTTATTTGTTTTTATATTACTGAGTATTAAAAGTTCTTTATATATGTAAGATAGACGTTTTTATCAGATATTTGCTTTGCAAATATTTTTTCCCAGTCTGTGGCTTGCCTTATTCCCTTAACAGTATTTTTCAAAGAGCAGAGATTTTACTTTTGGTTAATTCTAATTTATCAAATTGTTTTTTTATGAATTACAATTGTCCCTCAGTATCAGCAGGGGATTGGTTCCAGGACCCGCAGCAGATACTAAAATCTATAGTCCAGTCCCATAGTTAGCTCTCATCTGTGGATTCTGAACCTTGAGATACGGAGGGCTGATTGTATATTTATTGAAAAAAATCAGTGTATTAGTGGACGCATTCAGTTTGAACTGGTGTTGTTCCAGGGTCAGCTGTATAATTTTAACAAAGTATCCGAAGAAGCCTTTGCATAACCTAAGGTTATAAGGAATTTATTCCATCCTTTCTTTTAGAAATTTTGTAGGTATATGTTTTATATTTAGATATGTCATACATTTTGATTTAATTTTGTATATGGTATAAATACTGATTGAAGATCTTTTTTTGTTTACGTATGTTTAAATTTTCCAGTGTCATTTGTTGAAACTTCTTTCTCCATTGAGCTACTTTTGCAACTTTGTAAAAATATGTATGTGTAGGTCTATTTCTGAACTATTTATTCTGTTCTATCAATCTATTTGTCAAACTTTATACCATATCCGCACTGTATTTAATACTTTAGCTTTATATTAAGAACTGAATAAATTCTGAAATAAAGTATTGTCTTCCAACTTTGTTCTTATTTTTCAAAACTGTTTTGCTATTTTAAGTTGTTTGCATTTCCATATGAATTTTGGAATCTATTTGTCAATTTCTATAAAAAAATAAAGCCTGCTGGGATGATGATTAGGATTACAATAAATCCATAGAACAAGTTGTTAAGCATCAACTTTGTAATAATATGAGTTTCCTTACACATAAACATGGTTTAGCTCATCATTTAGTTAGGTCTTCTGTAATTTCTTACAGCATATTTTGTAGCTTTCATTGCACAAATCTGTATTATAATTTGCAAGGGTAAAGAAATACAATTAATTTATGTAGGTAGATTTTGTGTCCTGCAAACTTGCTAAACTCACTTATTAATTTTAGTAGATTTTTAAAATAGATACATTAGAATTTCTACATAGATAATCACATCATCAGCAAATTAAAAACACTATTTCTTACTTTCCAATGTAAATGTTTTATTTATTTCCTTACATAGTAGCAAGGGCCAAACCTTTAGTACAATGTTGAATAGAAATGGTAAGATTGGGCAAGAGAATGAGATCCCCCAATTGTAGGGAGAAAAAAAGCATTCAGGCTTTCCCCATTAAGTATGATGCTAATATAGGTTTGTAAAAGATGCTTCTTATCAGGTTAAGGACAATCCCTTCTATTCCCAAATTTTTGAGAGTTTTTAAAAGAGATGGTTATTGGATTTGGTCAGAAATGTTTTCCTACCTGTATTGATATGATCACATGGATTTTCTTCTTTTGGTTTGTTAATATGGTAAATTATATTGATTGATTTTCAAATATTAAACACATTTCATATAACTTTAGTCCTTTGAAATTTGTTGAAACTTATTTTATGGCCTGCAATATTATCTCACTTATTAAATTTTCTTTGGGCAAGAATGTGTGTTTGTGTGTATATTTTTTTTCTGGTGGAAGAGTCTATAAATGGCTATTAAGTTGGCAAACGGTATTCAAATCTTATATATCCTTATTGGTTGTCTATTTACTTGTTGAGAGATGAGTATTTTTATTTCTGACTAAAATTGTGTATTTCTCTTGCAGTTCTATCAATTTTTGCTTCATGTATTATGAAATTCTGTTCTTTGATAAATAAACATTCAATATTACTATTTCTTCTTGATAAGTTGACCCCTTTATCATTATCTTTACTCTGAAATCTGCTTTGAGATGAATATAGCCACCTAGCTTTTTTGATTAATGTTTGCATTGCATATCTTTTTCTACCCTTCTACTTTCAATTTTTTTGTGTTTTTGTATTTCAGGTGCATTTCTTGTAGGAGGCTATACTTGGGCTTTGCTTTTCCCTCCCTCAGTCTGACAATCTCTGCCTTTTCATTGGGGTATTTAGACTATTTACATTTAATATGATTATTGATATGCTCAGATTTTAGTCTATCATTTGGTCATTTTTTTTCTATTTGTCTCAGATGTTCTCTGTTTCTTTTTTTCTGATTTCTTTTGGACTAATTGAATTCATTGTATGACTCCATTTATAGTCTTTCTTGGTTTATTACCAGTACCTCTGTGTTATTCAAATGGTTGCTTTAGAATTTATGGCATATATTTTTAAGTTATCACAGTCTACTTTCTAGTGATTATTACCCCACATCAGATGCATATAAGAAACTTAGCGTAGTATACTTCCATGGCTTCTTCATTATTTTTGTCATGCATATTACTTTCATGTATAACACACCAAATATATGTTTATTATTTGGTTTAAACAATTATATTTTAATAATATTTAAATAATAAGAAAAAAAATCTTATGTAATTTTCAAGTAGTCACCATTCCCAGTGCTTTTAATTCCTTCCTGTAGATGCAGGTTTTCATCAGGTATCTTTCTTCTTCTGCCTGAAAAACTTTCTTTAACATTTCTTGTAGAATAGATAGATCTCTTGGTAAGAAATTTTTCAAATTTTGTATATCTTTAAAAGTATTTCTTTTGCCTTCATATTTGAAAGTTATTTTGGTTTTGTATAGAATTCTAGGTTGTATAGAATTCTTTGTTTATTTGCTTCCTTTTTCAGTACTTCAAAGACATTACTCAACTGTCTTCTCACATAAATTGTTTTCAATGAAAAATCTGCTGTCACCTTTAACTTCATTCCTCTATATGTAATGTCTTTTTTCACTGTCTGCTTTTAAATTATTGCCATTTATCACTGATTTTGAGAAATTTAAAGATGTGCTTTAGCATAACTTTCTTCATGTTACTAGTATTTGACTTTAATTGCATTTCTCGAATCTGTGGTTTTATAGTTTTCATCAAACTAGGAAAAAATTTGGCTATTTTCTCAAACACACACACACACACACACCCTCTTTGGAGATTCTAATGTTACTCATATTAGACAGTAAATCTTTCCAACAGCTCACTGAAGCTTCCATCATTTTTTTATTCTATTTTTCTCTCTATGCTTCATTTTGATAGCATTTTATTGCTATGTCTTCAATAGTACTCCTTTTTTTAAATGTAATATTTAATTTGCTTTTATTCCTATTCATTGAATTTTTATCTCAGGGATTTTTATCTCTAGTAGTTGATTTGCATCTTTTATATATCTTCTATGTCTCCACTTTACTTTTTAAACATGTAGGAAACAGTTATAGCTGTCTTAATGCTCTTGTTTGCTTTATCTAACATAAGTGCCCATTCTGGGTCAGTTTCAATTGATTGATTTATCTTCTCATTTGCTTGCTCCTTTGCAAGCCTGGTACTTTTTTGTTAGGATGCCAGACACTAGGATTTTTCACCTTGATAGGCACAGGATATTTTTGTATTCCTATAAATATTCTTGAGCCTTTTGGTGGGGAGGCATTTAAGTTCTTGGAATTAGTTTAATCCTTTAGGTCTTGCTTTTGTGATGTGTTATTAGGGACCAGAGTCAGTTCCTTATTATGGATGCAAAACTCTGTATACTCAATTCTATGTCTTATGAATCTTGAGGTGTCCCAGCGTGGCTGATAGGACTGAGCACTATTCTCAACACTGTGTGAATGCTGGGCGTTAGTTCTTTTTGGTGGCTTTTTCCTAGCTTCTGGTATTTTTCCTCACATGCATGTGCTGATCAATATTTAGCTGAATATTTAAGAGGAATCTCTGCAGATCTCCCAAGTGCAGTTCTGTGCAGTTCTCTCCTATCTTGTAAACTCTTAATTCTTTGGTATCCCTGGACTCAAAGCTTTGTCTCCTCAACTCATGAAGTCCATTGAGCTCTACCTCAAATTCCAATCCCTACATCATGTCCTGGAAATTTGTCAAAAAGTAAGTTGGGAAAATATCAGAGCTGTCCTTGTTTATTTCTTGTCATTCAGGGTCATTTTCCTTTTTTGTTTGTTTTTCAAGGTCTTGCAAAGAGTTGTTTCATATATTCTGTCCATTTTTTGACTGTGTCAGATGGGACTTAACATTCCTATTTATAACCATATTCACTAAGTTGCCCTTTCTTTCTACCCTTTGCCCATACCGAGCTTATTCACACATCAAACCTGTAAAACCTGCTGACGCTTTTTTTCTTTGCTCAGAATACTTTCTCCAAGATCTCTGAAAGTTGATGTCTTCTAGTTATTCAGGTATTAGTTCTAATGCCAACTCCTTTGGGAAAACTTCTTGATCATACTAATAAAGTAGACCATTCCCACCTCTAAGTTATCTATCCAATATCATGCTTTATTTCTTTCATAATGTTAATCACCATCTACATTTATTCAATTGACTTGTTTACACTAAATATATATTGAAAGAAGAGCCGTGTCAAATATTAAAAGAATAATTGAAAGTAGGTTTATAATATGGGCATATAAAAGATTAGACCATTTAGAAGTGACTTAGAAAGAAACTTTGCTTATTTCACATAACAAAAGTGTCCAAAGTAGGAAAGTTCCAAGATTAGTTAATTGAGTGGCTCTGTGAATTCATCAAGGATCCAGTTTCTTTCTACTTTTCTCCTTGTCATCTGTAGTATATTAGATTGCCATCTTAGCCCAGCTCTATTTATTTTCCCAAGATGGCTACCACAATTCCAAGCAGAACTTGAAGTCAGATTTTAGAGATTGTAAAGGGAAGGTATTTTTCTTCATCTCTTTCTAAAGGTAGGAAAGAATTTCCCAGAATCTTTCCAACTTCCAGCAAACTCTCTTCACATCTTCTTGGCCAGATATTGGTGTCATTCCCAAATTAGGTGATGGCAATGGGAATGAAAATTACCAATATTGGCTCAAACTAATTAAGGCACGCTTTCATCTCAGACCTCTTCTCTTCAATCTTGGGTTTATGGAAGTTTCTTTCCCCACCTCTCCCAGGAACTTGGTGCCTGAAGTTGTCAAGAATGGAGTTCTATTAGAAAGAAGGATGGGAAATATGTAGTTAGGGAAGATGCCACAGATTATTTTATTAGGATGAGAGTGTGTAATTCAAGCATTTAAATTAACTTATTTTGGTTCGTCTAGAAAATCTCTCAACTAGTTCAAATATTTGCCAGAGTGTGAGACAAACCTTCTGATATCAGCTGAGTTAAGCATAAGGTTTTTAGCTTGCATTTTTAGTTTTTCACTTTGTATAACATCTCCAATTCTCGGCCTTCCTTCCTGGTATCTTGCCCACCACATTGATGCACACTGTCAACTGAAAATACTGTTTCCACAAATTTCCAACAAGCTGGCAATGGGATTTCTGAAGTAGAAACATATTTCATTTTTTCTTCTTAAAAATGGAAATTTAATCATAGTACATTTCTTGTCATGATACACCCATTCAAAAATATTTACAGCTGATTCTATTTACAGTGGATCCACAAATCTTAGTAAACATTTTGATCAAAAGGATGATGCTATGCTTAATTAATCTTTGACACAACCCTGTACTCACGGGGAAAATTATATTATTTTAATCTAGGGGTGAAACCAGGAGATCACCTATTCATTCCTGGTGTTGAAGGTGTAGAAACTGGATGGGTAGAAATTAATTTATTTCATCAAAGTTGTATGAAGGTGTGTGCTAGAGTCCACTTATATCAGCCTATGAGACCCAAAGGTGAGCACCTGCTCCTAACTACACTATCAGTGATGTCAAATTGATAGATAGAAATTGGCTATTGTGGGAGTACTTAAAATATAGAAATTGGCAAAATGCTACAAATCACAGCTTTTTCTTTTCTGAAATGCTGGTTTTAAACATTTGCCAGCACACCATATAATAAGATGCAGAGCAAATCTAAGATAGTAGAATTGAAAGAATTAAGAATTTTAAAGCCATATATTAGTAAAAGTCAATATTATTATTAATACCTGTTTTGTTGTCATTATTAACATTTCCTGACTCAGAGTCTATCTTTTTTTTCCACTATATTGTGACAGTGTCTATAATTCATTTGTATTTACCCTTTTCACCAATTTAATGGATTCATTTGCCTCTGAATAAATTGGGTTGGACACTGTTTTCGTCAGGGTTTTGGTGGTGAATAACAAAAACAAACAAAAAGACCCTGATGCAGGGAGAAAAGGAGCTTATAAAGATATGTAATGACTCACTGGATCAAGAGAGAATAAGACTTGGAGAATGGACAAGAGCCAAAGGGACCTGGCAGCAGAAACCTGAGTCAAGATCAGGCCTACAGGACTGTCTGGTTATGACATTGCCAGTGGTGTCACTACCTCAACTGTTGTGGAACACCATGTCTGTTTACGAACCAAGTAATTTCTCCATAATCAATCTCTCTTTACAGTAATAACATAATATTTAAAACTGATGACACTGGCACAAAAATAGAAATATAGATTAATAGAACAGTATAGAAAGTCCAGAAATAAACCCACAAACCTATGCCCAAAAGTTCTAAGGCAAAGTATGCAAGACTATACAATGGAGAAAAGACAGTCTCTTCAATAAATGGTGCTGGGAAAACTGGATAGCTACATGTAAAAAAGTAAAATTAGAATATTCTTTAACAACACACACAAAAGTAAACTCAAAATGGATTAAAGATGTAAATGTAAGACTGGATACTGTAAAACTCTGAGAGGAAAACATAACTCTCTGACATAAATTGCAGCAATAACTTTTTCGATCTGTCTCCCAGAGTAATGGAAATAAAAACAAAAATTAAAAAATAGGACCTCAAAACTCAAAAACTTTTGCACAGCAAAGGAAACCATAAACTAAATGAAAAGACAACCCACAGAACGGGAGAAACTATTTGCAAATGATATGACCAACAAGGGATTAATCTCCAAAATTTACAAACAACTCATGCGACTCAACATTCAAAAACAAACAACACAATCAAAAAAGTGGGCAAAAGACCTAAATAGACATTTCTCCAAAGAAGATATACAGGTGGCCATGAGGCATATGAAAAGATGCTCAACATCACTAATTATTAGAGAAATGCAAATCAAAACTACAATGAGATATCACCTCACACCAGTCAGAATGGCCATCATCAAAAAATCTACAAATAATAAATGCTGAAGAGGCTGTGGAGAAAAGGGAACCCTCCTACACTGTTAGTGAGAATATAAATTGGTATAGCCATTATGGAGAACAGTATGGAGGTTCCTTAAAAAATTAAAAATAGAGCTACCATATGACCCAGCAACCCCACTCCTGGGCATATATCCAGAGAAAAACATGGTTTTAAAGGATACAATGCACCACAATGTTCATTGCAGCCCTGTTTACAATAACCAAGACGTGGATGCAACCTAAATGTCCATCAACAGATGAATGGATAAAGAAGATGCGGTACATATGTACAACAGAATATTACTCAGACATTAAAAAGAATGAAATAATGCCATTGTGGCAACATGGATGGACCTGGAGATTATCATACTAAGTGAAGTAAGTTAGACAGAGAAAGACAAATATCCTATGATATCAGTTATATGCGGAATCTAAAAAAAATGAAACAAATGAACTTGTTTACAAGACAGAAACAAACTCACAGACTTAGAGAACAGAAATTATGGTTACCAGGTGAGAAGGGTGGTTGGGAGGGATAGATTGGGAGTTCGGGATTCACATGTACATACTGCTATATTTAAAATAGATAACCAACAAGGACCTACTGTAAAAAAAAATTAGTTTAAAATTAAAAAAAAAACTGATAGAACCACCTGCTTTGTTGAGACTGAGTCATGCTGCTGCAGGTGTTATAGGAATCTTGCTTTGCCTCCCAAAAATATAATTCCCACTGACAAACTCACCCCAAAATAGGAATGGAATTTGGTTACTTGGTGGCAAAACTGAAAAGAAATACAAACAAATGTTCCTTGACATAATTATTGTTAAAAAATGGGGGGAAGAAAAGAAGACACAGTGCCCTGACTATATGCTGATATGAGAAGGGGAGAAAATATATCATAAGCATAGAGCAAAGTACAGTAAGTCCCCTATATATGAACAAGTTCCATTCTGAGAGGATATTCCTAAATCCACTTTGTTCATAAGTCCAACAGAGTTAGCTTAGGTACCAAACTAACGCAATTGGCTATATAGTACTGAACTGTAATAGGTTGATACTTATCACACAAATAATACATAAAAAACAAACCCCAAAAATAAAGAAAACATTTCTAATCTTACAGTATACTACCTTGAAAAGTACAGTAGTACAGTACAACAGCTGGCATACAGGGGCTGGCATTGAGTGAACAGGCAAGAAGAGTTACTGCCTGGAGAAGGGAGAAGAGGTAGGAGATGGTAGAGCTGAAGGATCATCAACAATAAGCTATGGAGGGAAAGCTGCAATTTCACTCATGCCTAACGTGATTGGACATGCAAACACATGTTCACACCTTGAAAGTTCACAACTTGAAGTTTCATATGTAGGGGACTTACTGTAAATGAGAAGCATGGTCTCCATGGAACCTCTCAAGTTGTCATGGTGTCTTATAGTTTTGTACCTAGGTATTTAAGAATCAACATTGTGAAAATGACTATACCACCTAAAGCAATCTATAGATTCAAGGCAATCCCTATCAAATTGGGTAACTACCAGTGGCATTTTTCACAGAACTAGAAAAAAAAAATTTACAGTCTGTATGGAAACACAAAAGACCTCAAATAACCAAAGCAATCTTGAGAAAGAAAAATGGAGCTGGAAGAATCAGGCTCCTGGACTTCAGACTATACTACAAAACTACAGTAATAAAGACAACATGGTACCGATACAAAACAGAAATATAGATCAATGGAACAAGATAGAAAGCCCAGAGATAAACCCACACACGTATGGTCACCTTACCTTTGACAAAGGAGGCAAGAATATACAATGGAGAAAAGAGAGCCTCTTCAATAAGTGGTGCTGGGAAAACTGGACAGCCACATGTAAAAGAATGAAATTAGAACACTCCCTAACACCATACAGAAAAATAAACTCAAAATAGATTAAAGACCTAAATATAAGGCCAGACACTATCAAACTCTTAGAGGAAAACATAAGCAGAACACTTTGTGACATAAATCACAGCAAGATCCTTTTTGACCCACCTCCCAGAGAAATGGAAATAAAAACAAAATAAACAAATGGGACCTAATGAACCTTAAAAGTTTTTGCACAGCAAAGGAAACCAAAGACAAAGTGAAAAGACAACACTAAGAATGGGAGAAAATATTTGTAAACAAAGCAACTGACAAAGGATTAATCTCCAAAATATATAGGCAGCTCATGCAGCACAATATCAAAGAAAAACAAAAAAACAAAACAAACCCAATCCAGAAATGGGCAGAAGACCTAAATAGACATTTCCCCAAAGAAGACATACAGATTGCCAACAAACACACGAAAAGAGGCTCAACATCTCTAATCATTAAAGAAATGCAAATCAAAACCACAATGAAGTATCACCTCACACTTGTCAGAATGGCCATCATCAAAAAATCTACAAACAATAAATGCTGGGAACCCTCCTGCACTATTGGTGGGAACGTAAAGTGATACAGCCACTATGGAGAACAGTATGGAGGTTCCTTAAAATACTAAAAAAGAACTACCATATGACCCAGCAATCCCACTACTGAGCATATACCCTGAGAAAGCCATAATTCAAAAAGGTACATGTACCACAGTGTTCATTGCAGCACTATTTACAGTAGTCAGGACATGGAAGCAACCTAAATGTTCGTTGACAGATGAATGGATAAAGAAGATGTGGCACATATATACAATGGAATATTATTCAGCCATAGAAAGGAATGAAATTGAGTTATTTGTAGTAAGGTGGATGGACCTAGAGTCTGTCACACAGAGAGAAGTATGTCAGAAAGAGAAAAACAAATACCTTATGCTAACGCATATATATGGAATCTAGAAAAATGGTACTGATGAACCTAGTGATAGGGCAGAAACAAAGATGCAGACTTGAGGACACAGTGGGAGAAGGGGAGGCTAGGACGAAGAGAGTAGCATGGACATATATACACTACCAAACGTAAAATAGATAGCTAGTGGGAAGCAGCCGCATAGTACAGGGAGATCAGCTTGGTGCTTTATGACCACCTAGAGGGGTGGGATAGGGAGGGTGGGAGGGAGACACAAGAGGGATGAAGTATGGGGATATATGTATATGTATAGCTGATTCACTTTGTTATAAAGCAGAAGCTAACACACCATTGTAAAGAAATACTCCAATAAAGATGTAATAATAATAATAATAATAAAAAGAAGGCATGATGAATTTATTGTGGTTTAGGGATATAGTTTTAGTCCTAAAGAGTCAGACCCAGAAAAAGTGAAATTTATCAAATTTATGTGGAAAGTGAAATTGCCCAGCTATAAGATTAAAAGTGAATTCCCGAGTAATAAGAAATGGCTTGGCTAGTTGGTAGGAATCAGGAAGGAGAAAATTTTTAAATCAGAGACAAGGGTTTCTGGGGAAGACACATGTGAATGGGCACATGGAAGTGTGAACAAAGTGTATGGATGTTTGTGTCTCATGTTAAGGTCCACCAGAAAATATCCACATCAGAAGAACCACTGAATAACCATGTAAGCAGAAGGATCCATCCACTGCCTTACAACCAGCCCGTGTCGCCAGGTACCCAGTGCTTAGATAATGCACCCATGATTGGAATAGTCATTGTGGCAGGGATGCAGTCTTTGCATTGAGCCCAATAGTATGGATTCTTACCCAAACTTAATAGAGTCTCTTCTGCTGCTGTATGCCCAAACTTTTAGCAGTAGAGATTAACTCCAAATCTTCAATGTGGCTCTATCCCTGGAGGAGTTCAGCCTGCCACTTGGTAGCTTGGTTATGTTGTGGGCAGTTGTTGGTAGGACAGCAATTTGTCTTAAATAGAACAGTAAATGTATGTACATTTGCCTTCCCCAACTTCAGTATCTCTGTCAGAAGCAGTTTTCAAGGATGTAGAAAGCACTTGATTAATAAACATGAGATCCTGCATTACATTGGCTCAGATCATAGGATTCATTCTATTGAAAAAAAAAGTACAACGATAGATACACATAAAACAGATCCACTGATCCTACCACATCCTTCATCACCTAGAAGCAACAGCCTGATAGAATGTTGGAAAGATCTATAAAAACCTAAGCTAAAGCACCATTTGAGGACAAATACCTTGCATGTCGGAGTGCTATCCTTCAGGATATGATACATACTTGGAAACAATGACTGATATATGATAATTTGTTCTCAACAAACAGAATTCACAGGTTCATGATCTAAGGGAAAAATAGGACTGGTTCCTCTTACTATCCCCAGTGATACTGTGCTTCTTCTCACAACTGGGAAACCCAGTAAGAGTATTCCCAAACCTGAAGCTGCGACTGCCATCTGCTCACTTTGGAATCTTCATGCCAGTGGGCAAATCAGGAAAAAGGGATATCATAGTAGTTTGGGTAACTGACCCTATTTCATGGGGAAGTAAGGTTGCTGCTATATAATGAATGCAGAGAGATCCAGTCAGAATTCACAGAGTCATATTTTGACACGTCTGTACTTGGTGATAACAGAGATCAGTCAGTCATATGAAACTTGACCCATAAGGGAAGGTCTGATGGGGATGATGGTCTGGATCACTCCAACAAGGAAATACTGGGAAATGCTGCTGGCTAAGGGTGAGGAAAATATAAGTTGAATGATATATTTCAGAAGAAAGAGATGATAAATCTCAATTGCAGCCTCAGGAGCCCCTGCAATGGTGAGTACCATGGCTTTTATCACTAACCCTCATGACTGTTTTTAGAGACTATTCTTTAGAGGGTGCTTCTGGACACCACCTTGAAAAGTCAGGGACAGAATGGACTACATGAGGGCATTATTAGAACTGAGCATGCAAGAGGTAGCAGACACTTGTGGCGCTCTGTGTCCCATGGAGCCCTAGGAGGCTCCATGTACACTGACCATGTCCCACCTAAGCAGGGGCTTCGACATCTCTGTTCTTCTGCCTCAGGCTTTTTCTGACGCTATCTTAGCCCACGTGCAGGAAAGCCTAGAAGTACAAATAGATATTGTTCTCATGGGATCCCTCGAACAACGGGACATGAGAGTTGATAGATAAATAATGCAGACTCCTATCCTTGGAGGGACCATTCTGAGAGGGTTCTATGTGACCCACAGTGCAACTGAAGCCCAGTTCTGATTCTGGTAACCAGTTCAATAGTGCACACTCTATTCACTTTTTCACTTTCATAATCTCACTCTTTGTACTTCCTCACTCCTAAATTCTGGAATCACTTCCCAAAAGTACAATCTGTATCAAATCCTTGTCTCAGGCTTATTCTGTCTCTTTAAAAACTACTGTTTTCTGCTATTGTTTCCACTTTGTTTATTTCTGATTTATTTCAGAGATCCTTTCACAAAAACTTACAATTGCTATCAGCTATTGCTTAAAATACCAACTTTTCAAGATTATTTTGAAATTAGTATATATAAATGATTAAAACAGGATCTAACAGGTAGTATATTTCCTACAATGCTTACTTTCCCTTCTATGGCTATTATCTATTTTCATTATTATTACCAATAATATAATCACTACTCTCATTGCTGCATCCCTGGGATCTAAGATAATAATGCAAGAACACAGCTCCCATTTTTATTTTATTTTTTAAAATATCATGACCCAGTTTGGGAGTCTCACTTTCATTAACTTTAGCTGTTCAATAATTCATTTTCACCAAATATGGCAAACCTGATCCAACCGACAAATGGAAGATGGCATTTGCAATTTGCGTGTTCTGTTATGAGAGTTACCAGTAAGAAGTGCTTTCTAGGATTTATTGGCTCTACAGTTGGTACTCATCCATAATATAATATAGCATGCAGAGGAACGTCATTGATTGAATGCCAGCTCTGTACCATGTGCTGTGCTGCATATTGGCCTATTACTGTCCAGAGCCACCCCTCTGACTTCCCATCATTGATACTAATTCACAGGTGAAGCACCAAGGCATACAGAGTTTGAATCACCTGCACGAGGTCATGTATTCAGTACATGACAGAAAGAATATCTCCTTCAAATCAAATTGATAGATGCTATTTACTATATTTTTTTATTCCTAACAAAGGAACCACATGCAAGTCTCAGAACAAGAAAGGCATCTGTACTCTGAACTCTGATCAAGAATAGAAACACTGAAGGTGACATTCAGATCCGGAGGCATATCAGAATTGCACTGACTGCCGTATGTCCCAGTTAGTTGCTGCTCTCACTGTGTCTTTCAGAATAGCCTATTTTGAACTGAACCATGTAACAAGAGCTTATTAAAAAAAAATACAAAAAAGAAAGAAGAAACACTTTCAGAGACGGGTGCTCTCCCTGTGGTTGTAGGACTTGCAAAACTCTCAACTCCAAGGGGGCAATTCCACAAGGGCCCCTCAGCATTTGAGACTTGTGGCAGGAACATATCGGGCACAGGCCAGTTTCTCTTCCTGCTTCTGCCTTTATTTTTTGTGGTAATTCATCCTGTAATATGAGTCAAATAAACTCACCAAGGGTTTATTTTTAGTTTGTTTTTCTCTTGGTTATGGTAGATCCTTTTCACTCAGATATGCATATTAATAAAAGGCCAGTTTTAAGCTCCATTTTGGAAAAAGCGTGATGTCATGCAAAAAAGTATGAATTTTGGAGTCCCATACTTACATTGAATTCCTGCTCTGCCACTTACTGTCTGTGTGACCTTAAACCCATTCCCTAACCTCTCTGAACCTCAACTTTGGCCTGGGTTAAAGGGGATAAAATGCATTTTGCAGGGTTATCATGAGAGCTTACTGAAAAGAAAAAATCCCACTGGAGTTTCTGATTCTCAGTGTTATAGTAAATGAATATCGATTCCCCTCATTTATTCCCTATCCTTTCTCTGTTTGAACATTACTTGATGGGATTTATTTTGGAAAAGGTGGTAGACTTAGCGGCAAAAAATCTGAGCTCCCTTCCAGTCTTTGTCTTTCTCTAACCATATTTTCTTAGCATGATGAAATGGTATGATGCACTTGAAAGAACAAAAGAAAATTATTTTGATCTCTTGGAATCTTGGGCCATCTCTTCACCTGCTCATGTCCCAGTTGTGTTGGTATTAAGGAATCATCACACCATCTGACATGGAACCAAAGAGCTCAGGGTTTGGCTTCCAAAGCCATCTCAGACACTCAATGTCCTTGTGAACTTGGACAAGAGTGTGACATCTCTGAGTATTGCATGATTATTTATAAAATGGGATTCATAATAGTACCTGTGTAAGAGGGCAGTGGTGAGTACTAATTGACATAGAATTAAAAGAGTAGAGTCTGCTTCATAGATAAGTTCATTTCTGTCATATTTTAGAGTCCACATATAAGGGATATCATATGGTATTTGTGGAGGAGGGATAAATTGGGATTTTAAGATTAGCAGATGTAAACTATTATATATAGAATAGATAAACAACAAGGTCCTACTGTGTAGCACAGGGAATTACATTCAATATCCTGTGATAAACCATAATGGAAAAGAATACAAAATTGAATATATATATATATACATATATATATAACTGAATCACTTTGCTGAAGAGCAGAAATTAACACAACATTGTAAATCAACTATACTTCAATAAAATAAATTAAAAAAAGAGTAGTGTCTGACAATATGCACTATACATGCTAATGACAGCAATTTGTAATTTGTTTTACTTAAGGAAAATTTCAGCTCTAAATGGCTATTTATCTGTTCATTCACGTGTCTGTGAACTTACTGTTTACTTAAGCATTTATTAAAGACGTATTTTGGGAATGACTGCCGTGTGCCAGGCACTGCTGAGGGTTTAGAGAATACATGACATCTGTCTTTAAGGAGCTCACGGTGTGCTAAAGTGTGGGGCAGACAAGCCATCAGTTGCAAGACACTGGTAGATCCCGAAGATGGGAATGTATACAAAGTGCAAATAAAGCACCTGACTTCAGAGGGACAATTAAAAAAAACATGAACCTTCATTTTCCTCTGATACCTGGTTACCACGCTGAGTGATATTTTAGGAGCTGCTGAAGATGAGCTCTCTAATGTCAAGACTTCTCATGATGAAATTTGTTTCAATTTATATTTCATGGTAGTTTCCAAGAAGTCAACGTACCAATTCAACTAACAGTGTTAATTATAGGATGTTTCAGTTTTCTTGGTTTCCATTGGTTCAGCAAAATCCTTACCCTAGGAAGGCTATTTTATCTGCTTGGGAACACTTCTAAGGCCACATCCACTGGAAGAAGCACCACATCTGCTGTCGGGATGGAGTGCTTTGCAGTCATCAGATATCATTTTGGAAGGAATCAGAAGAAAGAACCAGATCATTAGCAGAAAGATTTTCTCTAGGAAAATTTGTAGAAAACTGAGTAAGGAGGTTTTTTTTAAAAGTAAAATAATCACAAGTGAGTTTATAATGTTTTTAATCACGTGTGAGGGTGTATTTCCTTCCCTTTTGCTAACCCTGGAACAAAATGAGCACTGGGCCGAGAGTCAGATTTGAACCTTAGCTTCATCTCTAATTAGTGATGTACTCTTGAGCAAGTCAGAACCGTTCTGAGTCTGTCACCTCATTTGTAAAAAAAAAAAAAGAAGGATAATTATGGGACAATTATTGCTTAGAAAAAACTCTGCAGAGTCAGTGACCAATAAAGGACCTTCAGTAAATAATATCCATAAGGATAAGGATGATGATGATGATGATAAGTAATAATTTAAAAAATAATCTGTGCTGCTCATTTTAAATGAAGCCTGTCAAGAAATCTCACTGCAAGCTGCACTAGCGTGTGATTATGAATTGGGTTAAGAGATGAGAATATAGAGTAGATACATAAGATAATGGCCCAAGAGGAAACGAAAGAGTGAGCCTTTAATATTTTCATTAGTAACTTGAGCATGTAAATATACTCACAGAGGAAGCCTTTGTGGAACGGAGAGGAGTTACAGAAAAGTGTGGGACTCTACAAGACAACTTGTGTCCCCATAGAGCTTGTGAGAAGTTTCCGTCTGCTCCTGCTTTAAGCAGATGAGACTTGGGACACCACAGATGGCCAAGGACATCCCATGGAGGGCTCTCACTGAATTAGCAGGGGGATCTGGGACAGTAACTCTCATCTGGCACAATAGAAAACTTACACAAGGGGTGCCAGTCAGTATGCATCCATGTGCAAAAATTGTGTGTTTAAAATTGAGTGTAATGCTGTTAGGGTGTTGCCTGCTGGGTAAAACATAGAGCCGAGCTGGTTAAATAATACAGAGAAACATGAGCTACAACGTGCTTTGGGTAAAAGTAAAGTGTGGTGAATAGCTGGCACTGGAAAGTGCAAGGACTTCACCTAACAAGTAATTGAGAACTGAGTGAGGGCAGTGCAAGGTTTTTTCCCCCAACAGCAGCCTAGTGCCAGTAATTACGTGAACTAAGCAAGAGTCAGCTACTCACTACTAGAGGTGGTTCTGTAATTATTGATAAATTTTGAGCATTTTAATATCTTCCCATTCAGCAACAAAAGTCTAGCATTTGACTGCACTCTGCTTCCTCACAAAGGTTTAGAACTACTGATGTTAGGAACACAAAGAAAGACCTCCACCTATTTGATCTATTAATTACCTATTACTGTGTAACAAATGGCTCCAATATGTAGTGGCTTAAAATGGCACACATTTATTATCTCAGAGTTTTTGTGGGACAGGAATCTAGGCATGGCTTAATGACCTCCTTTACTTCTGGGTCTCATAAGGCTGCGATCAAAGTGTTGGCTGGGGGTGTAGTGTTGTCGGAAGGCTGAGCTGAGAAAGGAGCTTCCAAGCTCACTCCAGGAGTGGCTGGCGGCATCCAATTCCTCACAAGCTGTTGGTCAGCAATTTCCCTCATTTCCTTGCCTCATGGCCCCCTCCATACAGTATTTCACAACATGGTGACTTGCTTCATCAAAATGAGCAAGTGAGAGGGTGAGAGAGAGTTTCAGCAAAAGGGAGAGGATGCTAGTAAGATAGAAGTCCTTATAAGTTAATCAGGGAAGCGCCATTTATCACTTTTGTCAGATTCCATTCATTAGAAAGAAGTCACTAGATCCATGCCACACTTATCTGGAGAAGGATGTATAAAGGCCTGAATACCAGGGAGTGAGGGTCATTTGGAGTCATCTTAGTAGGATGGCTGTGACAGTTGATATAGGAAAATTTAAACTGTAGGGATCCTAGTCTCCTCTCTCATCATCTTCTTCCTACCTTTTTCCTCTTCATGTCATGTTTCTGATTCTGAAATTTTTCCTGGCCAATATCTTTTTTCCCCTATACCTCCTTTCCTTTTTGCACTTCCTTAACTTTTTTTTTTTTTTTTTTTTGGTCCTGAGAGACTCTGATATAGTGAAAAAGACAATGTCAATAGGAGTGCTCAAATTTAGACTTAATTCTAATCCAACTACTTAAACTGTATAAGAACTAAGGAAAAAGCACTTCACTTTTTAATCCTCAGGGTCTTAAGCTGTTAAATGAAGCTACAAGGTAATATAGTGTAGCGATTATTATAATGGGATTTGGAGTCAGACACTCTGCAGTCAAATGCTCTACCCCTGATTTATAGCCCCTCCTTTGGAGTCAGACATTCTGAATTGGATATTAGGCGTCTAATGTTTTAGTATTATTTCATTGTGTATTATTTATTTCTTTTAATTTTATAATACTGCAAATTAGAATTTATCTCCAATTTATACACGAGGAAAATGAGACTTAAAGAAGTTAAAATCTTAGAAAACTTTTTCATTACGAAGTGTTAATGAGAGTGTGAAACAGCAGGAGGTCTTACATACCCTATGCCTGGGGGAACACACATTCTTACAGCACATTTGGTACACAACTGGGCATTGACTTAAACTTTCATTTGTCCCACAATCTACAAGCTGGAAGCTTAATTAGTAGGAGTATACCCCAGAGAATGCCTGCACTCTGATATGTAGATAACATTCATAGCAATACTAATACCAATATTAATAACTGCCGTTAACCTGCATGGTACGGTGGTTCTCAAATCTTACGTGCAATCATGACCATCTGGAAGGCTTGTTAAAACACAGCCGCTGGGCCCCATTCCCACAGTTTCTGATTTTGTAGGTCTGGGGTAGGGCCAAAGAATGTGCATTTCTAACAAGTTCACAGGGGATCTTATGCTGCTGATCTAGGGACCATCCTCTGAGCACCGTTGATAAAGTGTCTACTCTGGGCCAGTCACTCCTTTAAGTGATTTATGCATATAAAGTCCATAATTCCTCACAACAATCCTAGAGGTGGAGAAATCTTATTATCTCCTGTTTACAGATGGAGAAACTGAGGCATGAAATGTAACTTGAGCTGCCTGAGCTGGGAAACTCAGGCTGACTGGTCCTGGGTCTGCGTGATTAACCAGAACATCTGGTGTGCTCCTGATGGACAGATGCAGAAAAACATGTCAAGTGGAGAGAATGTTAATAAAAAGCTTGGTAGTATGGGCCATTCTGACAAGTTTGGGGACTAGAAAGGAGTCTAAGTGACTCTAATATTGGACACACATGGGGCAGGTATAAAGCCTGGATGGGGTCAGAAGGAGGAAGCAGGGGTTGTAGAACCAGGACTTTGCTTTCCACGTGAGATTGCACTTTGTCCTGGGGATTACAGGGCACAGGGAGGGAGGGCCAGGATGAGATTTGTGCTTTTAAATACATGTATAATATACAGGGCTTGGGGAATGGCTTAGGGGGAGAGAGATTGGAAAGGGAGAGAATAGCTGGGAAGTTATTTGGGATGTTCCTGATGGGAAGTGTTGGCAGCTTGGACCACATAGGTGGAAACAGAGCAGGGAGATCGAGTATGAGAGATATTCAGGTACAGAGTCAGCAGGATCTGGTGGCTGCCTGGGGTTAAGGGGAGACCAAAGGGGTTAAGGCTAATTCCTAGCTTCCTGACTTAGTCCATTTGGTAATGGTGGTGGTGTTCTCTTGGGACTGGGTTGTTTTGGGGGTAAATGTGCTTTTTTCACTGCTGAGTCTGAAGTCCCTGTTAGAAATCTAAGCAACTTTTCCTCTTAAAAACAAGAACAGCTTGCAGCAGCTTCTGACACAAGGAGTCCAGCAGACACGGTTTGAATCCCAGCTCCAACATTTATTAGCTGTGCAGTCTTTGGCATTTGTCCTTTCTGAGGCTCAGAACAATCCCAACATCATAATATTGTTAAGAGAAGTGCATACTGGGGTTGGCATAGGAGTTCATTAAACAGATATTGAGTCACCTCCAAGTGGGATGCTGATAGAAACACACAAAACCCCTGCTATCATGGAGCTTCTGCTCTAGAGAGGAAATACTTATGAAAGAAAATTGGAGTGTGCCCTGTAGCCACCTGCTCAGCCATGAGTCCCTGAAAAAAACAGGGAGTTCAAGCAATCGGATGGGCCGTGGATTGAAATGATCTGCTCCTGAGGCCTCCCACTCCGGCAATTACAATCCTCACAGGCAGAGATCAGCCTTATTAATGTCTGTATCCCCCAGACCCACAACACTGCCTGGTACATTACTGGTATTCAGTGAAGGTGTGTTGAATGAAGCAAAACAGTGTGTTCAGCGGTTTTCACAGATGAAAAATGCTGAATCTGGAAAGAGGTCTGTGCTGGTGGCGAGGACGGTTCGTAGGGTTTTATCATAGAGCTAGGATGAGTTTGTGCTGCTTTCATGCTCACTGGCAAAACTGCAATGACCTAGTTAGCTTCCCAAGCTAAAATAAAGAAATCACTCTGTAAACGACAACATTCTGTGCTTAAAATAGGAAGGTTTCTCTTTAATATATTAACCAAATCACCTGCAAAATCACCAAAACACCCCTGCAATTTGTGGAGCAAGATGTTTCCGTAGAACTGAATAATTTATTCATACATCTGCTGACAGTGTGCATTTCTGACTACCATTATTTGCAATCCTGCATCATTTCCTGATGCAATGTGGTCACTATTCTGCCATGTCATATCAGAAATCTGTTTAATTTTGCACTCCCTAAAATTACAAGACAGGTCTCCCAAGGATGTTGCTTTTATTTCCAGCAGCAACTAAATTTTGAATAGTGGTGAAAATATATTGTTTTTAACCTTTACCAGAAAGAGCAAGAGATGTGTCTTAGCACCCCACTGGTGGGCTTTCTAAAGATGCCTAGGGTCCTTTCTGTGTGTCAAAACCTTGTCGGATGATGAGGACCTGTATAGTGACAGCAAAAATCACAAGCTCCCTCCCTGCCATGAACTTTGCCTGTGCTGAGCCGCTTTATTCTTGCAACAAGCCTGGCACAGAGGAACTATTATTATCTGCACAGAGGAGGAAACAGAGGTGTAGGTGGGGTTAAGAACGAGAGAGGAAGGGCCTAGATTGTGAGAATACAGCTTTAAATAGTTGGTTTTGATTTTACTGCGTTAGGAGCATTTTTACCTTCATGACTTCACTTGGCATTTCTCGAGACTAAAGTCGTTTCCTGCTTATTTTTAGACGTTATTTTATATTTTTTTAGTGACTGGAGGGGTTGAGGAAGTGTAGAATGAAAAGGGATCTGTCATATATTGAACAACTATTAACTGTCCTACACTTTCTTTTAAAAAATTGTATTGATTCTTTACACCAGTCCTAGAAGGGAAATAACATTATGGTATTTGCCCCTTCAGTCTGAGGATGAGGAAATAGAGCTCATAATGATCAGTGATTATTCAGTGACTGCGTGGTTAAAAAGCCCTTACACGGCTGAAATGGAACTTTGGACTCTCGTGTTTGATGTCAAGCAGTGCTCTCCTCATGTTGGAGAAATTGTGCCCAGTGGGAGAAGAACCCTACCTTTCCTCATGATACTGTAACCTGTGCTGTGAGACCCATCCAGCAAACTAAGAGCTGTGTTCCCACATAGCATGATCGTGACCCCTCCATAATTGCACGTATGCATAGGTTCTTTTGTGCTTTACCAAAGATGTCGTTAAAAAAATGGCGTTTTATATGTTATTGAATTGTTGCCCCCATCGTCACAGTGCATGAGAGGAATTCCCTTCAGATCTCACTTCTAAAATAAAGACGTACACCCCTCTTCTAGGTTTTTCACTTATTGCCTTTCCCACTTCTCTCAGCCCACTGAGAAATCCAGAACCAAGTGTGCAGCATGCCTTTAACAAGTGTACAGAACTTGAAGAATAACAACCATTTGCTCAGCTATGGGAACTAACCCTCTTGGTCATCAACTGTTAGCTATCTTCCTATCTTAATTTGTCCTTCACCATCATTTCCTCATTAACAAGAGTACTATATGAAATTCTATACGCTACCACAATATCCTTCCAGCATTTGGCTGAGTTACATACACAAATAAACAATGTTTTCCAGTGGACAAGCCACCCTGAGAAGCAGATCTGAGAGTGGAGGTGCTATTTCCTAGGAGGTGCCCCAGAGAGATAACCTATAAGACAATTATGGCAATAATAAGCTTGATTAATAATTAATAAGTGATGACATCTTGTGTACTTATGATGTGGCATCTATGTCAAATGCTTCCTCTGTGTTTAGTCCTCGTAATAAACTTGGAGGTAGAGACCATCGTCCTTTTTACCAGATGAAGAAGTTGCGCATTAGTGAGATCCAAATATACCCATCTGGGGAAGGGTCACCAACTGGAGAGGGGTGGAGCCAGCGCTCCAGTTCCGGTCTGTCTGCCCCCAGATCCCAGGCACTACTCCACAGGGGGAACTGCCTCTCTGGGTGGAATGGTTCCAGCTCCTAAAGTGAGCTGAGTGGGGCAAGAACCTGGTAATGAAGCAGGGAGTTCACTGCCCCAGAGAAGGTTCCATTCACTTCCCTGCTTTCAATTCTGTTGCTTTCAGCCCCCTGAGATGGATGACGTGACCTGGTAACACGTATTGTATTCTCCACACTGCAGGATTGTTAATTTCAAAAGGCAGGGGATTTATGAATTTTGCACGGCCCTGTATCATAGCTGCAATGTGGAGGTTTTCCTGGGGAGGCAGCCCCAGAGCCTTGCCTTTTCTGGGGGCAGCACGCTTTTAACTGAATTGGCCTCACAGAGGAATGCGTAAGGCCTGGCTGAAATGGCATCAAAGGCAATTGTCACCAGCACCCAGGAGAGAAAAATTGGTGACAGCGTGGAAGTGAGCTTAAGTTGGATTTCTCAGGTGGGTTTCAGTGTCTGCCCTGCCTGGTGGGGGCAATTCACTTCCCCTTTTTCTATTTAACTTGTCCTGCAGCTTCAAAACAATGTACATCCATTGGGAAGAAATTAGAATATACAGAGACACAAATACACGTTGAAGTTTTCATTATCTCATCCTCCCAGATGATCTGTTATCAGATCACATCCTTGCAGATCTTTTTCTATGTAAATAAAATTAAAAACAAAAAAAACTACTGTCTCTGTTATTTTAAGAGCAGCTCTTTTTCTGTAAAAAACATATTGTGAGCATTCATTCATGCCAATTAGCTTTCCATTGCAGCAGAGTTCAGAGATTGGTGACTCAGGCTCTCCACCTCCCTTCTTCATAGAGCTTAACAGGCTAAGTAACTAGATAGTAGGTGGTAGATTTGGTATCTTACCATTTATTGTTTTATTTTAGAGCTAGCAACTTACCTGCAACTTCCCAACTTTTGTCGGTATCTTGAGTGTGAGCTTCCTGTTCTACCATGGGAAACATTTGACTGCTGTGTTTCCAACTGCTGCTGTAACAAAAAACCACAAGCAGTGGCTTGAGCCAAGATGAATGTATTATCTTACAGTCCTGTGGGTCAGATGTCTGATATGGGTCTCACTGGGCCAAATCCAAGTTGTCTGATATGGGTCTCACTGGGCCAAATCCAAGCAAGACTGCATTACTTCCAGAGGCTCTAGGCAAGAATCTGTTTCCTTGCTTTTTTCAGTTTCAAGAGGCCACTGCATTCTTTGGCTCCATCTTCAAAGTCAGCAAGGCAGCATCCCTCTGACTTTGCTTCCATCACAGACTCTCTTTCTCTGATCACAGCCAGGAAAATTCTCCCCTTTTAAGGATTTATGTGACTCCATTGTTTCCTCCTGAATAACCCAGGATAATTTCTCCATGTCAAGGTCTTTAACCTCAATCACATTTGTAAAGTCACAGATTCTAGAGATTAGGACATGGACATCTTTGCAGACCTTTATTCCCTCTTCCACAAGTGGTACACTGTCTGATAGCTGTAGGGCTACCATATATTTAACTGGTCCCCATTAATATACATTTAGGCTGCTACCAACATTTTTGCTTTATAAACAGTTATTCAGTAAAAAATTATGTAACTAAATCTTTGCTTAGCTTTAATTGTTTTCTTAAAGGGAATTACTAAAAGCAGGATTTCTAGATTAAAGCATATGCCCATTCATAAAGCTTTTCCACATTCAGTGCTCCATAAACATTTTTTGAGTACCTACTTTGTGCCAGGCATTTTTCTGAGCTGAAGAGATTCATTAGGGAACAAAACAGATCAAATATCCCTGCCTCAGTAGTTTCTATTCTACAGGATACTGGTGGCTAATTACCTTTTGTCAATAGCTAGACTGCTTTAGAGACTGCCTTTTTCAATTGTCTCTCTTCAATTCACCTCTCTTTCTTAGGAGCCCAGCTTTGATTCATTTTTTAATCAGTCTTTTAAAAACGACATTTATTTTAACATGTGGTAGCAATCGATTAAGCTGGTATTTACAGAGAAGTAAATTTTGCTTATACTCAGAAACCCAAGGCTTAAGATCCAGTTTTGCTATTTACTAACAGTAAACTTACACTGGCCCCCTCGTTGTTACAGACCCGTGTGATAGAAGTAGAGTGAATTTCATGTGTTAGGCAACTTTTAAGTCATTTTACATACATTATCTCAGTTATTTCCCATAAAAACTCTGTGAGTTAAATACTCTTAAGAATGCCATGTTATAGATATGGGAATTGAAGCACAGATAACTTAAGTAATCTGCTCAAGGTCACACAGCTAAGAAGCACTGGAATCAAGATTCAAACAAGCCAGTCTGATTCCACAGCCTGTATTTATAACTGTCTTGATCCTTGTTATAGGTAGAATTTTGTACCCCAAACATATATGTTGAAGTTCTAACCCCTAGTACCTTAGAATGCAACTTACTTGGATATAAAGCTGTTGTAGATATAATTAGTTAAGATGAGGTCATACTGGAATAGGATGGATCCCTAATCTAATATAACAGTTGTCCTTATAAAGAGGGGATATTTGGAAACAAAGACAGACATGCACACAGAGAGAATGGCTTGTGAACACGGAGGCAGAGATGAGGGTGCTACTTCTACAAGACAAGGAAAGCCAAAGCTTACCAAGAACTGCCAGAAACTCCAGGTTTCAGAGGGAGCATGGCTCTGCCAACACCTTGAGTTCACACTTTTAGCTTCCAGAATTTCTGTTGTTTTAAACCACCCAGGTTTTGGCACTTTGTTATGGCGGCTCTAGAAAATGGATACAATCCTCCTCTACATTGTGGAGACATGTTAATTTACTTTTAGCTTATAGACAACGTGAACATGTTATTGACCATGTGTTTTTCTTTCTTTGGTTGACAGGACATTCAGAGCAGGGTAATAACTGCAGAACCAAAGCTACTACACCTCTGTCATCTGAATGTCCCATCTGGATCCCATCATTACAGCTGTATTCTACCTTTACTCCAATGTCTTTATTTGTAGGAAATCTTACTGTACTGCATGCAATTCTTTAAGCTATATTAAAATTACATCCTGTCTAATGGCTAAAATGTATAAAACACAGATTGAGAAGAAATTCTAGAGGGGAGACATGACTTGTTAAGTCACCAATCATTTGCAGCAGATGCAAGGCTAGAACCTGAGCAGGTTGTACACCCCGTTCAGTGGAAACCCTTGACCAGGGTGCCTCCAAATAATGGAGGATTCCTCCAAACTCCTCTGTCTCCATTCCTCTGCCCTCTTCCCTGGGTCCTACAACTTTCCTGTCTGGAAGACCCTACCCACGCCAACTCATTCTTGACTCTACTTCTTAAGCCAACCTTGCCTGAGGCAGCTCCAAGTGCTCCCATTGTACAGATGACCTGGATTGTAGATACCTGAAATTGTATCCCTCCAGATCCCAGGATCTTTTCATTCTGCCCAAGCTGATTTCTAATAAGAACGGGTCCTCTCAAGGAATTTCCCAATTGGCAAAGCTACTGGGTTGGTGGGAAGGAAAAACAGAGTAATGGAAAGATGATATGTAGGATTTGGTCCTATTTCTCCTTCTAGCTGGGTGATCTTGGACACATCACTTAGCCTCCTGGAACTTACTTGGTTTTCTATCTGTGAAATGGGAATTGTTACCTCACAGGAAGTTTACATGTGTCTCACCCAGTTTTGGCCCACAGAAAATTTCACCCCTTCCCTATGCCCTCACTTCTATTGTTCAGTTAATTATTCAGCCTCTGCTACTCTGGACCCACAGGAAGAGCTCTGTACCCTTGATGAATTAGAGTTTAGGTTTTCTTGCCCTCCATTGCTTTCCTCCATGGCAGCATGAATGACAGAGCTTCAGGGACAGGAAGACAAAGGCTGCCCTTGGGTATTAGAGAGCAGAGCAGGGAAAGAAGATGATTCTTCTGCCCTCAAATCAGCTCTATTGTCATCTCAGCCTGTCTGCTTTGATGGAAAAGACTTGGGGAATTCTGAAAGCACAAGTGATCAGCCTGGCCAGTGTAATGTGTTTATCTCTTTCTAACTTATTCTGTCTTTGCTGCTGTTAGGACAGGACGTGTGAAATCTGAATAGCCCTCATGATCGGGGCTCAGCAGTTTACCAAACAAATGCTGACATTTCATCCAGAGCATTTTATTTCTCTCCAAAGCACCATTACACAGAGAGCTCAGACAGACTGTTGGAGTGGTCCATGTTGAGACAGGTCTTTAAGCTTTGCTATCAGAGAGGTGATGCTGGGACCTGGAGCATCACTGGCCTGGGGGAGAGAAGATGAGGCAACTAACATACCCTAAGGACGTGCGTGCCACAGGTTGGGCACACCTGCATCTTCCAGCCACTATACTTCTGCATACCCAACGTGGTGATCCTCATTGCACAGAGGAGGAGATTGAGCCTTCGAGATGTCCTTCACCCCGCTTCTCCCACTATTGCGAGAAATAGTTCTTTTGTTTTTTTGTTTTTTTGGTTTATTTTTTGGGGGTACATGGGCCTCTCACTGTTGTGGCCTCTCCCATTGCAGAGCACAGGCTCCAGATGCGCAGGCTCAGTGGCCATGGCTCACGGGCCCAGCCGCTCCGCGGCATGTGGGATCTTCCCGGACCAGGGTACGAACCCATGTCCCCTGAATCAGCAGGCGGACTCTCAACCACTGTGCCACCAGGGAAGTCCGAGAAATAGGTTTTGATTCCCAGTGCATCAGTTTCCTCTACATGAAGCTCTCCTGGCCTGCAGCCAAAGAGCACAGGTTCTAATGAGTCTGGGCAAGTCATATAGACTCTGTCTGAGCTTCAGTTTCTCAACTTTAAAATTGAAATATTTATCCTGCTCATGATGGCTTCTGGAGTCTCAGTGCAACTCAGTCAAGGTAAATAGTAAATGGAATGACCATATCATCTATCACCATACCCTTGAGTGCCTGGAATCCCCAAGACCACACCCATCTTTGGAGATTCACTAGGACTAAGCATAGAGTTAAACTCACAGCTAAGATTGATTACAGCAACATAGTAGGGATACACAGCCAAAACATTTGGGAAACAAACACAGGCAGAGTCTGCAGGAATCCATGAGAGGCTTCCCTGTGGTTTCTCCCTACCCCATGAGGAATTGCACAGAGCACACTCTTTGCCCAGAAATGAAAATGCAGAACTGTGTGCCATGTTTCTGCCCAGGGAACTCCACTAGAGGCTTGGTACTCCAGGTTGTATTATGGGCTGGTCACATAGGCACCCTCTGCTTAGCACATTTCAAATTCCATACTTCCAGAAAGAAAAAAGTATAAACAATACTGTCTCCACGGTGTAAGTGCAGTGAGCCACACTTGTTAGTTAGGAAAAGTTTTATATCAGTGTTAGGAACCATATACCAGGCAAGTGCCCAGAAACGGCCAAGGGCCAACATTGTAAGAAGGCCTTTTTAGGGATAGCAGTCTCTGATCTGCTATAATAACTACTTTCTGGACTCCAGAACACCAGTGAGAGTGAAAAGAGAGCTTAACAGGATGGTACCCCAGGACAACAGGCATAAACCAGGAAAGTTCCAGATAAACCAGGACATGGGCATCCAGACATTTGACTACAAAGCTAGCTGTGCGATGAAACACTGCCTTGCCAGACCAGGTCTCAGATGGATGCTAACTAGTCTAATCTAACTAATGCTTTCTAGAAGAGCAATTTTCAAAATTGAGTTTGATTTCACATGTGTGATACCCAAAAGGAAATTCCTGTATCTGGTGCTTAGCCACACGTGAGCCATTGTTTTTAGGGAAAGGGGGACTTCCAAACTAAGGCATTAGTGAAAAATAGATTCAAGTTGTTATGTGCTTTGTATTTGGCTGTGCGTCTTTAACGCTGCATACTCAAATTATCACGTTTGAATTTTAATACTGCAAACAGCCCTGCAAAGAGTTAATTAATTAGAACATCTAGCTATCTGCAGCCCTTTAAATCTGTTGCTTGTTAAAGGCAATATAGTTTCTAGTTCAAATGTCTTAAAATAATGAGCAGAATTCCTTTTCCATTCATTAACCCAGCTGTCCGTATTCCCGGACAGGTGACAATACAGCGAGTTTTACCAACCGCGGATGCAGCTCTCAAGCTCAGGGAAGAAAGTTCCTGGGTCTCTCTGCCATATTCATTCTTGTCACACTCCTCAGCAATGTGTTCTGTAATTCTCTGATCTTTTGACATTGTCATTCCCTGGTAAAAGAAATTTAATCAAAATATGTATGCTGAAATTTTACTTAAGCAGAAATAATGACACTCATAAATTCAGATTTCTACGTGAGACTTTTCATTTGAGATGTGCATAATCTGAAGCCTGGCCTCTCTGTGGAGGCGAGCCACTTCCAGGGGAACCAGGACAGGCAAGGCTCAGGCCTCTCTCCTCCTCCCCATGGGGTGCAGCTTTGCACATCTGAATGTGCACTCTATTTCTACTGAAGAATTTCTGCCTTATATATCTCTGCCAGCCCACCAGTCACCAGTATTTATTTTTGTGAGGATTAAATAAAATTATATGTATACATGTATATATATATATATATATATATACACACACACACACCTAGGAGATGACTGTTCAGTTCTAGACCACTATAATAAGGGAAATAGCACAATAAAGCGAGCCACGTGAATTATTTTGTTTCCCAGTGCAGATAGAAGTTATGTTTACACTATACTGTAGTCCAGGGGTCCCCAATCCCCGGGCCGCACAGCAGGAGGTGTCCCCATGTCTCCCCATCACTAGAGTTACCACCTGAACCAACCCACACCCCGCCCCGTCTGTGGAAAAGTTGTCTTTCACAAAACCGGTCCCTGATGCCGAAAAGGTTGGGGACCGCAGCTGTAGTCTATTAAGGTGTGCAAAAGCATTATGTCAAAAAATATATATATATATGTATACACACCTTAGTTTAAAAAATCCTTTATTGCTGAAAAAGTGCTAACCAGCATCTGAGCCTTCAGCGAGTCGTAATCTCTTTGCAATAGTAACATCAACCATCACTGATCACAGATAATCATGAGAGAATACTAATGAAAAAGCTTGAAATATCATGAGGATTACCAAAATGTGACACAGAGACATGAAGTGAGCAAATGCTGTTGGAAAAACGACACCGATAGACTTGCTCTACAGAGGGTTGCCACCAACCCTCAATTGATAAACAGCACAATATCTGCAAAGGACAATAAAGTGAAGCACAATCAAATGAGGTATGTCTGTATATATATATACACACAGACACACACAGAAATGGAGAGAGAGAGAAAGTGCGCACACACAGAGTGGGTTGAATGGTAAACCCACCTATGTCCTCATCTTCATGGTAGAACCTGTGAAAATGGGATCTTATTTGAAAAAAGATCTTTACAGATATAATTGCATTAAGGATCTCGAGATGAGATTACCCTGGATTATCCAGTTGTGTCATAAAACCAATGACAAGTGTCATAAGAGAAAGGCAGAGGGAGATCCAAGACAGAGGAGAAGAGACCGTGGGAAGACAGAGGCAGAGATTTGAATGATGCAGTCACAAGCCAAGGAACAGCCAGAGCCACCAGAAGCTGGAATAGGCACGAAGGAATCTCCCCAGAACTTTTGGAGGGAGAAAGGATCCTCGATTCAGATTTCTGGCCTGCACAACCATGAGAGAATAAATTCCTGTGTTTTAAGCCATAAGTTTGAGGCAATTTTTTATGGACCAAGGGAAATATAGGTATAGATGTAGATGTGGATACAGATGTAGATATACATGTACATGTAGATATAGATACAGATGTAGATACAACCTACAACCAGCGCAGGCCTGGGCACACATTTTATATTCAGTACATGTTCTTAACTGCTCTGTCCTCTGTCCTGACCTGTGTCTGTTCCCTGGAGTGACAGTGGCTCTGAAAAGTCAGCACCAAATATCCCTTATCCAATTTGCAATTTGAACCAAAAACCTTCCTTTTAAAAATCTCTTCTACTTGACCTCATCTATTATGGGGTGAATCATGTCCTCCCAGAATTCATATATTGAAGCCCTAACCCCCAGCACCTCAGAATGTGACTGTATTTAGAGATGGGCCTTTAAAGACATAAGTGAGATACAATGAGGTCATATAGGTGAGGGCCCTAATGCATTGTGACTGGTGTCCTTATATGAAGGGGAGATTTGGACACAGACACACACAGGGGGAATACTAAGTAAAGACAGGGGAAGATGACCATCTACAAGCCAAGGAAATATGCCTAAGAAGAAACCCACTCTGCTGATGCCTTGATCTTGAACTTCCAGCCTCCAGGACTGTGAGATAATAAATGTCTGCTGTTTAAGCCTCTAGTCTGTGGTACTTTGTTATGCAGCCCTAACAAACTAATACACCATCCTGGCAGCAAAGAAATATCACTACGCCTGTCACTTTCTGAATCTGGGCCTGGGGGGTGTCGCTAAGACCCACCAAAGTTCCACACTGGCTATGACGTGAAGAAAGTGTTCCGAAATCGTTCATCAATGGTGCATCATGATCAAAAGATGAGGAACCAAGCAGGAAAAAACAACCACACCATGCACTTGGCCTCTGCCACACATCCAGTCCTGTGATGAGCTCTTCTCATATAATGACTCATTAAATGCTCATACTACGTCTTCAAATCAGCTGCCATTGTTACCTCATCCTATGAGGAAGCAGAGGTCGCAGAGCTTGCATGCAGAGTTGCTGAGGTGTATACGCAGCCCACTGCATCCTGAGGCTGCTTTGCAAGCCTGCAGGAGGCTGTGGATAATAGAGGCCTCCTCATCTTCCAGCCCTTTCTCCCTCCTAAACGTTTCCTGATGACTTATTTGTTATTTTTTCTCCACTTAATCACCCAGGTTCTGCTACTTGGAAACTGGTTTAAAAACAACAGAATTTTTTTTGACATCAGCTGCTAAAAAGGCATCAAATGGAAGCAAATATATTGGTAATCATGTTTCTTGTGGGGAAACATTTGTGAAATATAATGTAATCTTCTACAATGATATTTTCCAAAGCCCTGCAAAAAAAAATTAATAAAGAGAGGTAAAGGGGAAAAAAACTCTTTTATCATATTAGATTTTTATTGACTCTGGTGTCAGGGGGGTTACTGAGGGCCTCCAGTCTGGTGTGCTTTGTAAAGAGTCACCATCAAAGATTTATCATATGTCTTGTTTATGCCTTTTCTCCTTCCAACAGGCACCAGAATTGTAGGACTGCAGGCAGGATACTGTGTTCCACTTGTGGTTTCCATGAAGAGGGACATTTATCCTAAGCATTTTCTGGTCTCTCTCTCTGCCTATATTACTCTCTCCTCCCTGAGGACGTGGCATGACTTATCAGGTCAGTAAATTTGGGAAGAGTCAACTGGATACACTTGTCTCCCAGCCCAGTCTCTCTTTTTTGTGTGGTTCTGGCTACTCCCCAAAAGCACTCCTGGTTCTTCCATGCTCTAGCCTCTCCTGGCCATGGCCTGTGTAGAGACTCCTGGTGTAGCAGGAGTTTTTGATGTCCTCCATCACCCATCTTTGGTTGCAGCCATAGCTGCTGTGATTCAAGCTCAGACTCAGGTAACAGAATCCCCCCTCCAGGGCATGTTACAAGTCATTCCACTTTCTGCCTCAGGGACTTCTTTGGGGCTGCAGGAAACTGCTTGACCAGCAAACTCATACGGCAGAAGTGCCAGGGTGTTACATCCCTGGAGTCAACATTCAGTCAATGAGGAGACAAGCCAGGGGATACCTGCTCCTGCTTCCCATCATTCAGACTCTCACTTCTGCTTCTTGGAATCACCTTCCAAATACTCTACCTACACCCAAGTCCTTGTCATAGACCCTAGCTTGGAAGGAACCCACATTAAGACACAGGGAGCTCAGCTCGGCACTCTGTAATGATCTAGATGGGTGGGATGGGGGGGTAGGTGGGAGGGAGGTCCAAGAGAGAGGGTATATATGTATACGTATAGCTGATTCACTTCGTTGTAGAAACTAACACAACATTGTAAAGCAATTATACTTCAATAAAACAAACAAACAAAAAAAGACACTGCTGGATGCTGCATTCCGTGAACTGAGATGTTTTGCTCCGACATGATGCAAAGTCCTGCAGCCTCTATCCACAACTTCTGTTTGGCCTCTATATTAACCTGGACTTTTTTCTGAAATTGCACAGACCTGGCAGGAGAAGATTTGTACTCTTTTTTTGCGGAGATACAGAGAGATCCCATCATTCAGAAGTGTTTAATGCATGCAAAGTATTTTGTAGTTTTCAGAATAACTTGCATCTGTGCTTTCCATAGTGTGAGGGAAACACACATAACAAAAGCATCTCACAAGGCCAGTCTTTACCTACACAACCTCAGGTATGTCATGAACTCATCTGAGCAAGCATTAAATAAGATAAAGTGTATCTAAGAAAGAATGTTGCCTTAAAATTCTCACTTTGAACTAGAAGGAAGGAATTGGAAAGTGTGAATTATTAGAGTTTGGCAGAAAAGGTTGTATGGCCTTTAAGCCTCCAATATGAGATACCAATACAGCATTGGAGGGTGGATAAGAGTCTGCTTACCATGCCCTGGGCCTTGCTTGGAGCCATTGTGGATTCTGACCCTAGCACTTACTAGCTGTGTGATCTTGTTTAAGTGGCTTAACATCTCTAGGTCCTGGTATCCACATCTGAAAAATGGGCATAAAGATACTGAAATTATTTCCGGAAGTGGAGTAAGGATGAGTACAGTGATGTAGGAAGAGCAGTTAGCAAAGCGTTTGACACGTAGTCAATGCTCGACAATTGTGTCCATTATCTACTGCTATGTACACATCACCACAACACTTAGTGGTTTCAAAACATGATAAACATTTATTATATCATACAGTTTCTGAGAGTCAGGAACTTAGGGATACTTAGCTGAGTGCTTCTGGCTCAGAGTTTCCCATGAAGATTCAGTGAGATGTCAGCTGGGGCTGAAGTCATCCAAATTTTGGCTGGGGTTGGAGGATCTGGTTCCAAGAGGACTGCCCCTCATGGCTGGCAAGTCTGTGCTGGCAGTCAGCAGAGGACTCAGCTCCTCGCCACAGGGACTTCTCTATAGAGCTGGCACCGTGTCCGTATGACATAACAGCTGGCTTCCTCTATGTATATGTACATGTAGACCTAGAATCTAGATCCATATCTGTCCGTTTCTATTTCTATACCAATAGAGTTTATGATAAATTTTAAAGTCACTGGTTCTAGCCATCAGAGCAGAGAGGAGTGAGGATTCCATGATCCTTCAAAAAGAGTATATTGGATTTGGATTAGTGGAGAGGCAGAAACAACACGTGCAAAGGCATGGAGGAAAGAGTGACATATATCTGAAAGACAGATGGAAAGACCAGTTGCATAAAAGCATTGGATAGCCAAAGACTCAGGCTGGAAAGAACACAGGAAGACAGAAAAAAAAAAAAAAAAAGGTGGGAAGTGCACAAGGGAGCAGCAAGGTCAATGACACATGACTGGGAGCATCTGAGCGGAGAACTAACCTGATTGAAACAGCAATGACTGTGATAGGCTTGGACACAGTGTATTTGGGCAGCTTGAAGAATTCTGTAGGCAGAAGACTGCGCAACATTTCACTGTTCGTTTATTATGAGCAAAATGCCTGTCTTCGCAGGGAAATAGGGACTAATTTACTTAAAGAGCCTTTGAGAGAACATAGTATACGCTGCCTTCCATACAAGTTGAAATTAAGGCACTTGTAGATGATAACTCTGAGCTGACAGCCCAAGTGATCTTCCTGGGATTTAGTAATTATGGCCAAGGATGGGCACATTTGGGGGAAGCCTTGTGGTGGCAGACACTTTGCCAACTTTTCTGGAATCATGTCATAGGTATCATTTGAGGGGCTTGCATTTGCACTGCTGTGTACAAGGGTCTTCACTGATCCCTCATAGCCCACCCAATGGTAACTGAACATAATTTCCTGTTAACCTAGTCCCACCTCCTGATTCCCAGGGTGGGAGGCAGCATGTTAAGGGGTCAGAGCTTGTGCTGATGAGAGTCAGACTGACTTGAGCTCAAAACTCCAATCACTTAATGCATGATTTTCATGAACTTCTGTTAAAAAAATACTAATAGATGTATATGTACTAATATATGTATATAAATACAGATTAATGCCTGGAAAGATTGTAGTGACAACTGAAATTTACTTGGAAATTTATCTAGCATATGGAAGATAATATGTTTATCTTCTCAATTCACATAACAGAGAATATAAATACAGAAAGGAATCAGACTTTATTCTCTGCGGATGGTGACCTATAAGCAGTAGTGGCACCCTGATTGTCAAGTCTTAACCCAGAAGAATACTGTGGTCAAGTGAGGTTTCCAGAACCCATTAAAGTTCAGAGACACTCCAGGTTTTCCTATACTGTTCCATTTTTAACCCACTCATTGGTGACCCTGGAATTTCTACCCTTCTGGTTATAACATCCTAAGCACATTGACTTGTGTCCAACTCTGCTTTCAAATTACAAGTTTTTATATATATTTGGTGCTTAGTCTGTGTCCTCCCCAGAGTCCAACCTTTGCTTGGTTTTCCTCTTCCAGATTGACAGCTCAAAACCTGTTCTCTGGTATAAGCCAAAGAAATCATCCAGTTCAAACATTCCTTATGATATGTGAATCAAGCCCACAAGCTACAACACATTGGATGAGACAGAATTAAACATTTGTTACTGAAGTTCCTAAGAAGCTGGGGTTGTTTGCTACTTTACAGTAAAATTTTGTCTGTTCTGATTAAAGTCATCAGAAGATGTGGGGTTTAATATTTATATTACAATTAGCAAATAATTGATTGCTGATTCCAGGGCCAGAGAAAGCCAATGAGACCCCATTAACATGGCAGGGTGTGGGATAATAAGATCTAGGTTTCAAATCTAACTGGGAGAAATTTTACTTGATGAAGTCTGGGGGATTTGAGACCAGAATTCTGATAAGTAGGAATCAATTTGGACGAAGGGAAATGGTATTTAGTGTTCAGTCTGAAAAAATAAAGTACCAGCTCTGAGAAAATGGCTGAAAAATTAATATTTGAAAGGGTCTCAGGTAAGAGGAAGATAGCCATGTCTAGGGCTGAGCCATGGATGCTCCAGAGCTAAGACCTTGAATCAGACGCTGGGGCGTATCTTTCATTTGGCGCCATGGGTGTACGGCAGCGGGTAGACATGGACCTGGTAAGACTTTGCTTCTCTGAGCCATGGTTTCTTCTTCTTGTAAAATGGGGATCATCATGTCTATCTCATATTTAGTATTGAACCAGGTATGGGGGGAAACAACAGACAACACAGCACAAATGTGCAAGAATTGCTTATAAGACAAATGCCAGTTGAAGTTTAACCTTAAACAGATGGTACACTCTTCCCGGACTTCTGCAGGACACACTTCTCACCATGCAAGCAAACTTACAAATTGTTCCAGCTGTTCCCAAATCTCATTCAGGTTTTTGGCCAAACAGAGATGACGGTTTGCTTTAACTCCATTACCTTTCCATTAGAACCTTCTACTCCCAGGAGGGATTCTTCATTTCCAGGGCTCATGGGAGGGCCCAGGAACAAAAGATGGTTTGTGGTTGGGTGTAAGATAGCCATTTTTTAATTTTTTTTTTTTGTTGTTAATTCAGGTGATAGCAGGTGATTGCCTGCAAAGCACCAGCCTAGGACACCTGTTCTCACCTTGATGCCTTTCACCACTATGAAAGGGGCTCACCTCAGAAGGAGGGCTACACTATGATTTCCTCTTGTTTCTATAATATGCAAGTATAATGATATAATAATACAATAATATAAATATATATGATATATATATAATGTATAACATATATTTTTAAATTTTTTTAATTTTATTTTTTATTGAAGTATATTTACAATGTTGTATTAGTTTCAGGCATAGAGCAGAGTGATTTGCTTGTATATATACGTATTATATCTATATATAATATAAATATATTATTCTTCAGTTTCTTTTCCATTATAGGTTTTTTACGAAATATTGAATATAGTTCCCTGTGTTATACATTAGGTCCTTGTTGTTTATTTTATATATAGTAGTGTGTATCTAGGTATATATGTATATATAATAACTATAGAGTATAATAATAAACTCACATTATTGGGGACCTGTAATGGACCGAATATTGTTCAAAATACTTTCAACATTTAGTTCTCTCAACAACACATCATACGAGAGAAATGCCAGTTCCCCCAATTTACAGATGAAGATGCTGAAGCACAGGAAGGTACCCAGGGTGATGCAGCTGGTAAGGGTGAACAGAAGTTGAACCGTTGAACCCAAGCAGTTTGCTCTAGAAATAGCACTTGTACCCTACAGACCCACAGCCTGCCTCTGCCTCCATCTGTGTGTGTGTTTGAGAACTGGTATGGTTCTCACAATGTGGGTACCAGCAGATTTCCAGGAAGCATTATTGCCAACATCTAGACCTGACTCACCATATGGAAAGCACATCTTTCAAATCTATTTCATTACCTCCTTTATAGGTGATGCCATCTGTCTGTCACCTCTGCCTAAGCCTGACCTCATGCCTTCAGTTCATATGCCATAAACATGTCACCTGCTTTCTCTGGACTTCAGTTCTGCATAAATGAACTTTTTTATAATTGAATGCATGAATATATAGGACTCTACAATTTCATAGATTCCGTATACTTAGTCTTTTCATGTTAATTACACTTTAAATAGAGCTTTGGTCAAAAGGGGACATCAAAATTATTAAGGGGTGGGTGTGGAACCCACCCCTAAATCTGAATCTGCTGCTTATTCTATAACATGGTGCATCATTAATTAAAAGGAGACTTTTTCCTTAGTTTTTAAAATATATTTAGAGAAGGTGGTCTTATATATAACACATTAGGCCCAAGTTGCCTAAATAATCATTTCAATATACTGATATCAAACATAGTTTAAGTCATTTATCCAAGTGGTTCAAGGGTCTAGAATATAACTCAGCCAGAAATGTTTAAATGACAAAGCCAGTTTCCCATAGGCAAAGCCTTTGCCCATGAATGTGCCCCTCAGTCCCTTGATTTATATAACATCTGTTATATCTGAGAGTCTGAGACAATTTTCTAATAGAGAAAAGTAAATCTAGACTTTGTTCATTAAAGCTCCGGCTCAGCAGGCAGGGTCTAAGTGAAGTCTTCAAGTGTGTGTGGTCCATAGTCTTCTCTGGACATCAAAATGGAATCAGGAAATTTAATGTTGCTCTTGGGGAAAAATAATTATTTTCTCCCATGGGATTTATATATACTTAGTTTTATTCTCTCTCTTGGAGAATAGGCACACACTTAACGTTTAACCCGGAATATCTTCCACTTCCTCCTGACTTCCTTCCTTCCTCCTGACACTAAACTACTATGATTCCAATTTTTATTTGTTTGCAACCTACCCAGTGCCTGGAAGCCCATAAATAGCATGACTTATCATCACAAATGTCCATCTCATAAATTAGAAACCTGAGCAATCGTTTCTGTAACTATTTAAATAGTAGTATCAGTCAGGGTTCAACCACAGAAGCAGAAGCAGCAGGAAACATCACAAGTAAACTGGGATCCCTTGGGAGCAAACTATTTGAACATCTGGGTGGAACTCACCTAATTAGGGCAGACCCACCAATGGTAATCTTTTTGATGAATTGAAAAACCAACTGATGAAGAGATTTAAGCACAATTAAAAAATTCCTTTATACCTAGATTAGTGTCTGGTTGATGCCTGGGTATTGTAACAGAGTTGACACATCAAAAAGTCATCAGAGTAATGGAGCTGGCCCATATGGTACTAAAATAAGTACAAATTCTATCACACCACATTGCCTCTCACAAAGCAGTCTCCAGCCTTTGGTTCTCCAGAGAAAACACTTAAAAACAATAGATGCTTCTTCTCACTAACAAATGATTCACTGTAGAGATGATTTTCAAGGTTGGGGTAGGGGTACAAGGTGATAAAATAGTTTTGAATAAGTTGAGAAAACCCTTTTTCATCTGAGGATATCAGTGTATCTCTAAATTTTTTGGTAAAAGAGAAACACAGAACCTCTGGAAATTCAGTGTGATGTAGTTTTAGAGAGAAATCTGCCATTTCACTAGTAATGAGCGAAATGGTGAAGGAACACTTCTAATACGGTTCTTTGTTCTTGTGGAGTTTAATTTCTACTAAGGCAAATAATTACATCTTATTCCATATTTTGTGTAATATTTTATCTATCGTCATCCTGATTATAAAGTCTGTTGGGGGCCTGCCCATTTTGTGTTCCCCACAAGCAATGCACATTTGTTCTGAATACAAACCTCCTGGAGTATGTGTTTTCCTACAGTAGACCCAAAACAATGTACGAAAATTTCAAAGGGTGGTAAAGGACTCATGCCAGACTAAAAGTAGACAGAAAACTGATAGAAGATAGAAAACTGATAACAATAAGAAAGAAGAACTTCTGACATTAACAACAATAATAATACTGAAACCATCAATTATCTGGTGTCATTTAAGGCAAGGCCTAGTATTCTGCACTCCATAGTTGCAACAAGTCTCACCCTTACTTCTATTGCAGCAATCATTAATTTTGGGGATCGTTACTCAGACCATCAAGGAAGGTGCATACATGTTCAGGGGCACATGTTTAAATGAACTTAGGTGTTTTAAAAGTTTTTCTGTAGAAATTGTTACAGCAGGTGAAATTTCCTTGTCTGAAAAGAAGTCACATTGTTTCTACAGTGATGTCAAATAAATAGCACTGTTTACACATTTATGGTCCCTCTTGTACCAGCCTTTGGGACTGGAATACATCCACTTAGAACTACTCACAAGATCAGTATCTAATATGCAGGTAAGACTACAAATAAGCAATGAAATATAAGAAGAAGATACAAGAAGGTGTCCCACTGTCTAAGGCTAGGAAGGGTCATACCACAGGAGGTGGTGCAGTAAGTAACAGTATGGAGTGCAGCATTTGGGGATAAAGAGCCTGAGTTCAAATCCTTATTCTAAAAGCAGTTCTGTAGCCTCAAGAAAGTCATATAATTTCTATGTGCTTTACATTTCCCATTTAAAAATTGAGCTAATAGCCCCTACCTATAGAATTATATGATAGATGTTAGTTACTTGAAATATGTCAAGTACTAGTCACAGTGGCAATGCATTATATGAGCTCTATAAACATTTGCTGTTATTATTTCTCCAATGAAGGTAGCAGAGGAACTTAGGAACCAGCTCAGATGCTCTGAGCAGAAGCTGTGAAATTTCTTCTACTAGTGGCCTGTAGTGGGGGTAGATGTGCAAAGGTACATGCTTAGAAGCCCTGTCTACTTTAGGATCTGATTCCATGAAGCAAAATTAATTTCCATCCAGGAAACAAGCTTCATTCGGAGCACAGGCAGAGGGTTGCATTGTCAGGGAAGCCTGACCATCAGTATGATTCTGCTCATTGAAACAAAGTTAGGGCTCTGTACAAAATGGGATCTCTATCTGAAGCCTGCTTTCCTTCAGTGAGAGAGTGCACACCTATACCCGCCCTGTTTAATGTAAGCAAAGGATGCTTAACAGTTGTTCTTGGGAGGCTTGGGCAATTCATGTGTTCTTAGGTGGCACAATCAGTAACGCACCATGTCCTGATTAATTTGTCCTTTCCTGTGATGGGGCAAATGATAGGCAACTGCAGAAGTTGATGGAGTGGAGAGATCCGTCCCTTTGAATAGATATTGGCCTCTGGCCAAACCCAAGAAGTCCTGGGATGGGAAGCCCATCTATCACACTCAAAGTTTTGCTGTCAGGAGCCAGGGGGCAGGACAGTACATGAGGGGGACAGAAAAGACAGGACTAAATCAACAAAACCAAAAGGGAACTATGATTATAGCTTCTACACATCCCCCCAGCTAGTGTTGTGTGGCTTCCAGAGACCTTTGCTCTTGCTTCTCTAAAATCATTTTCCTTTTCTAAATTTAACCCAGCTTTGTTTTTCAAAACAAAAATAACAAAATAGGGCTTCCCTGGTGGCGCAGTGGTTGAGAGTCCGCCTGCCGATGTAGGGGACACGGGTTCGTGCCCCGGTCCAGGAGGACCTCACATGCCGCGGAGCAGCTGGGCCCGTGAACTATGGCCGCCGAGCCTGCGTATCCGGAGCCTGTGCTCCGCGACAGGAGAGGCCACAGCAGTGAGAGGCCCGTGTACCGCAAAAAAACACAAAATATTCTGTGTTTATGTGAGACGGTAGCAGAGAGCAGGCCTGACACTTCCCTTTGTGAGCTAGTGAACGAAACAGATCTTATAAACACAGAGGTAGCGAGGCTGGCTAAGAAATAGGCACACAAAACATGGACGAGAGAGATGCATAAATATATATGAAGGTGTCGAGAAATCATCACTTTTTAGAATTGAAAGGCATTCTTTTAAATGTTCAAATATTCTTGTACTCGAACTCCTCTATAATGTGACTGTCAAATAATTTTCCAGCCTGGGATTATAAATTATGTTCAGGGACAGAGAGTTTATTACTCCCCAAGCCAGATCTAACAGTTGGAAGCTTTCTTTGAGTTAAACCAAAATCTTAATCCCTGATGTTTTCAATCCTTGGCTCATGTTCTACCTCTACATTTAGTTCTGTGTGGAACAAGTCCGGGATTTCCTAGCTGCTTGTGAGTGAAAAAGTTTATTTCACCGTCCTGTATCTCAGCTTTTTCTTCTGTAAAGAGAGGGTAACAAAGATATCTATTTTATGGGGTTGCAGTAAATGTTAAATGAGATAATCCAGGTAAAGGATTTACCATCTGATTTGATTCAGGGTAAGTGCTCGCTAAATGTTAGAAATTTCTGTAAGTATTATGTTTCATGTGGCAGCTTTTCAAACATTTTAAGAAATTCATTATCTAGATTATCATTGAGGAATACAAGCTTAGATGTAAAGAAATTCTGTTCTCTAGATCCACCTCACCTAGCCTTTAGGAAGAACCTTCAACTGGCCAGAGAATGTGCCTGGTACAATGATTAGCACAAAAATAAGTAAAGCACAATCCCAGTCTTCTGTGAAAATAAGTGAGGATGCTCATTATCTAGAATAGAGAGTGAATAAGGGAAAGGAGATCTGGTCATATGGATAAGACAGAAGTGGATTCTGACCCTGGTGGTGACGTTTGAGCCTGGCCTTGGATAAACAACTTTAACAGCTCAATCCTCAGTGGGGTGGTGGTTTTCCACTCTCTAATGCCTAGTCTTAACTAAGCAGAAGGTACTGAACAGAACTTTACATTCTCCTTGAAAGGCTTGCGATTCACACCAGGAACACCAGTTATTATATATGTCCTGGAGAGAACTGAGAAACTTTGCATGTAGTCTGAAAACTGCAATTAAGTAGGTAGCCCTGTGCAATGGATTGGGTGTTCACGTCTCCCTAAAATTCGTACTTTGAAATCCAAACACCCAATGTGATGATGTTAGGAAGTGGGGCCTTAGAGACATAATTAGGTCATGGGGGTGAAACCCTCATGAATGGATTCACGCCTTTATAAAAGGATGCCAGAGAGCTTTCTTGCCCTTTTTTTCACTGTGTGAGGATACAGATAGAAGTCAGCAGTCTGTAGTTTGGAAGCAGGCTTTCACCAGAACCTAACCCTGCTGACCCCTGATCTCAGACAGCCAGTGTCCAGAATTGTGAGAAATACAGTGTGTTGTTTATAAGCCTCCCAGTCTCTGGTATTTTTCTACAGCAGCCTGAATGGACAAAGATGCCTTGTGATCCTGGGTAAATGGGCAAGTGTCTCCATTCACTGTAAGTTGAGAGTGTGGATCAAATGTCCTCTAGACCCTTTCAATTCCCAAGGAACAGGTCTGCCCAGCTCATGTAGGGGTGCTCAGAGTCGACCACAGAAAACACTCCATGTGCTGGAGTAGAGGATGAGGTGAAGGCAAGGAAGGAGTGGAGAGAGTACATGTAGAGACTAGGAATCTTCCAGCACAAATAATTAAGAGAAGTTGGAATAGTTTCTTCAAATCAATTTAAACCTGACCATTAACCCTTCTAGGTCTTGGAACAGGGGCCAATTTTCAATCTGTCCTTACTGAGGATCCTTTATGCTCTCAAGGCCAAAGGGAAGACATATGCTTTTGCTTTTGTTCAAAGACTGAAGCTTGAAAAGGAAGTTAACTTTAGACAATTCTGCTTTTTGTTTTACCACACCAAATGCTTCTAAAAATAGGGTGGCCCAAGGGCTTCAATCAAGGTGAGGAAAAACACAGCAAGAACAAAGAATAAAATATAAGTTAATATTCCAGTAAAATATACAACAATTATAAACTAGTTGGGTTGGAGATCTACTAGAACTCTAGAAGGTTATTCGTTGTGGGTCTTAATGGGTTTCTGCAAGGGTGTGGGGCCCTTGGGGTCTTTACCTATTGCTAGTCTACCTCCCTTCCCTCTTCTGATTCAGTCTTTCCTCCTCTTTGACTTAGTGTTGAGAAAAGCTCAATTTTGGTTGCATGTTACTTTTTGTAAGTGTGTGTGGTACACGAGCCTTTCCTATGAGAATCATACACATATAATAAATGCAAGTCATTCGAAGAGATGTCAAAGTCTGTTCAGTTCAATGTAGGAGTCTGTACACCAGACTGATCTTTTCTCCTGGTTACATACTCATTGCACCACTTTGGCTCCATTAATTTACAAGTCCCAGGAGTCCCTTTCTTCTCCCAGATCTCTCTTTATTTTCATTTCAACCAGGAGAATTTTTTATGCTTCTCTCTGGTCAGTGAAGCCTTGTAAGTAACACCTCCATTTTGCTGGTTTCAAATCAAAGGTTCTTTCACTTTCACTGACACAATGTCCTCCAATGTCATGAATTCAGAGGTTCAAGGATGCGTCAGAGAGGACAATTCCAGTAAGACTGAAGATGTGTGGATGAATACAAACCCTTCTATCCAAGTGAAGATGGAGTGTAGAGAAACAGAATATCACAATCTTGAGGATTAATCATAGGTGCTGAACGCTAAGAAAAGTTTGGAAGAAGTAAATAATTTTGTAATGCTGTTATGGATTCTACCAAATATAACTCTCTTTGCTAAAAGCTGAAAAGAAAGTGCAATGCAAGTAGATGCCTGGCACAATTCCAATCAGGATAATTACTGTGTTATCTCTGCAGGGGAATATGAAATTATATGGGAGGAATAAATTGTTCAGCTACCTTTGAGAACTCAGTTGAGTCCATCAGAAGCAAAAGAGGATCCAGAATTCTCTGGATATATTGGAAAATGAAATATAGACATATTTCACTGCATTCTGAAAGAAATCTTAACCACTAGATGGAATACTATTATTCTGGAAGTATTTTATTAAGTTGGTCATGGAGACCCCAAATGAGAGTTGCAGGAGTTTAATAGTTTTAAGAATAATAGGAGTATTAACTTTATAATAATTTTCAAAGAGTTTGAAGCAAGTTAATTGGGAAAAACTAAAATGAAAATGTGTGACCTTGAGCATATTCTTGCCCCTTCTTTGGCCTCATTTTCCTTGTTAGTCAACTAAGGAGTCTGAACTAGAGGAGACTTGAGATCTCTTCCAAGTTCAACATCCACAGAATAAAGGAGACAGTCATGATTTTCCTTAGAAGAATAGGATACTGTATAGGAAATAGAGCATGTGGCCTTTAACAAACCACTTCATCTCCCCCAGACTAGGGGTATAAGGGAGAAGTTGTATTTGCAAAACTTTATAAGGGAAATATCTGCAGCCATCCTCTCTAGGTTCTTCTGACACTAAATAATTACTTCTAATTTTTCAGAATGACTTTTAGATTTGATTAGACCTCCAATAGCCTAGGGCATGGGTTTGTTAACTTGGGTGCCTTGCACTACTGGAATGCCATGACTATGCTTCAGGCTTGTAGGGATTCCCTAAAGTTGTATGCAAATGTCATGTCCACCAGTATCTATAGATGTGTATGTGCATGGAATTATGCATATATTCCTCCCTGTTCATGGGAAAATGATCCATGGATTTTATCAGATTCTTAAAAGGACCCAAGACATTCATAATATTTAGGAAGAACTACTGTTGTTATGCAAGGTACATGCTATAGACTGAATTGTGTCCCCCCAGATTCACAGGTTAAAACCATAACTCCCAATGTGATGGTATTTGGAAGTGGGGCCTTTAGGAGTATTAACCTAAAACTATAAAATTGCCACTTATTTTACCAGCAAAATGGGTTTACTTGAGAGCAGCTAAGAATTGCAATCTAGGACATGAAACTATGGTAAACCGCATGCAAGTCTAGCAAAGCAGAGGGGAAGAAACTCTTTTACAGAGAAGAAAGGAAGTTGAGAGGGGCTGTTATAAACAAAAGTCCCTTGGAGGAAGCTGAGAGTTCAAAGTATAGTGGCTTTTCATTGGCTGAGTTGTGACAGTCTCTCATTGAATGAGCTGTTGCAAGGCAAAAGAGAAAAATATTACTTTCTCCTGCTGGAAGTAGCAAAGTAGTATCACTTCCTTCCAGAGATACAAGATACCACTCTTCCTTTTGCTATTTGTATTGGTGTTGAGTGGTAGCTGCCTGGGAACTCCGCCTTCTGGCCTCCCAACTCCATTTTAGTGAGGTTTCTCTTTATTAATGTTCACAGGAGGTGATTAGGTTTAGATGAGGCCATGAAGATGGGGCCCTCATGATGGGATTAGTGCTTTTATAAAATGAGACCCCAGAGAGGTTGCTTCCTTTCTCTCTCTCTCTGCCATGGTTATAGAAGACAGCTATCTATAAGCCAGGAAGAAGAACCTCAGTGGAGAACCAGATTGGCCGGTACCTTGATATCAGACTTCCCAGCTTCCAGAACTGTGAGAAAATAAATGTCTGTGCTGAAAACCACCCAGTCTATGGTGTTTGCTATGACATCCTAAGCAGACTAATACAGTACAAAATATTGAATTCATGAGACCTACCTTCTGGGCCAATTTCTCTCATTGAATATATCTGTAACCTTGAATATTAAAACATGATTTCCTCTGAAAGATGGATACAGTATCACTTTGAAGGCCCAAATTCCACTTATGTGTTCCATATCATTTTGAAATTGAATGGTATAAATAACTTGGTTTTGTTTTTCCTCTTTACTTAATAGATGAAGAAACTAGAGGTCCCCTAGCTGGCTAATGAAGAACTAGCTGCAGAGCGGTAAATGCCCACCACACTAAACTGTGTACTACTTAAAAGCAAAGAGCTGAGAGTTTATGGTCTAGAGGATCTAACACTGATATAACATGGAAGCACATCCTATAATTTCTGGTTAGTGGACTGAAACATGAAACAATCAAATAATGCCTATTTTAAATATGAACAAATGATTATTTGTAATTGACTGGATTTTCTACTTAGGAAAATCAACTGGAAAAAAGATCATTATAATTGCTGCATTACAAATGAAGACTCTGACCCTGCGGAGAAGCTCAGGAAATAACACAAATCTCAAGACTAGTCAGAAGTAAAAGCTGTATTTAAAACCTAGACATTTGTACTACAAAAACTGTACTTTGCAGCTTGACAAAGTCTTTCATTTGGCATCCACTTAAGAGACTATTTAAAAAATTATAATTTAATTCTAAATTATGTTGGTTTTATAATATGAATTGAGCTTACCTTTTGTTTACCTTACAAAATAATTATTGTATTTGTTCCACCTTGTAGGTCTTAGATAACTCACAGAGCGTAAAATATAAATAATTCCTAATAACTGTTTAAATTGTTTCCTTTGTTACTGTCCTATTCAGGTTTTCCATTTTATCCAGTTGTTGTCAATTATATGTGTATATTACAAAAAAGTCATTCATAAATATTTATTGAATGCCCCCTATGTGCTGGAATAATATGTGTTTTCATTTTGTTTTGTTTGGTATTGGAGGTACAACGACAGGGACTGACTACAGAATCTCCATCTTCAGAACTTAATATAATAGAAGATGAGCAAATAGACTGGCAATTATAATACAATGTATTATGTTCACTTCCATATTTTTTGGAGACCTTAGTATATATTGTCTTACAATAGTAAATCATATGTCCGTTGTATTATTCTTCTAACCTCTCATTTGTGTGTAGTTTTTTAAATTTTATTTTCTTGATTAAATTCTCCAAATATTTATCTTTATACCTAAAGATTCAGCTCCTGAAGTTCTTTTGCAATTCTATGAATTTTCAAGTGTTTTAATTAATCTGTTTACATTTTTCTCTTTTTTTCTTTTTATGACTTTGCTTAGGGTTTTAGTTGTTATTGTCTTGCTTTTTAATATGCTTTCCTTCCATTATTTTCAGTCAACCTCTGTTATTTTTATAAATCACTGGCTGGATCTGATTGAAGACAGACTCTGAAACAAAGAATAATTCATCTTTAGGCCTCCAGACAAATGATATTGGAAAGATATAAAGCAGGAGATGGGGCCCTTCTGCCTGTTCATAATAATTTGCTTCTTCTCCCAAATCCTTTCAGATAATACTCTCACAGCAGGCATTTGGGTCCTGAAGACCTCTTCTGGTTGAATTCTAGAGACCAAGCATACATTTTGGCATCCATCAAGTGTGGTGGGTTCTAATCCTGACTCTGCTGTGTGAGAAAGGAACATCTTTGCCTAATTGCCTAACCTCCTTCAGCTTTTTGACTTCTGCTTTGGTGAAAACTGAGGTTCATAACACCAGCCTCCTAAGAATGACTTGCTGTATAAGGAAAGGGTAAAAACTTTGTCCACAAGCTCAGGCGTAGAAATTCTACTTTCTTTAAGTCAAATTAAATAGGACTCCTCACCCCAGCTTGGTAGGAAATTTAATCTCAGTCAGCATTGGACCTCACCGTCTGCCGGGAATGTCTCAAGTCTGGAGGTTTAATTGGCACTTAGAAAAAGAAGCCATGGCCTCTGACCTTCAGGTCATTCTGGTAGCTGTAACATCCCCATTGTCTTCACTCCCTGTGGCCCCTGGAAGTCTGATGGCTTTGCTGGAAATCCTGCCAATATTTAGCTGATGGACATGTTCACCCTTGTCTGATGGGGGCCACTGCAGAACCGAGCTGGCCACAATGGGAGGACACAGTGGTCTCAACCTCAAGGGCGGCTACCTCCTTTCCAGGCAACCACTTCTCTTCCTTCTCTTTCCCCCCATTTTTTCCCCACTTTCCCTTCTTGCTCCCCAAACCACATCCTTCTTTCCCCTTCTCTCCCACAGAGACAGTTTTCAGTGAGCCCAGACTTTTACAAAGAAAAAAAAATGACACTAGTTTTTGGGAACTTCTGTTTTTATATGGGAAAAGCAGGCTGTTGGCCTATCTACAATTTGAATTGGGGTCAGTGGAAAGATAGGAAGCACAAAAATCAATGAAAATATTATAATCATTTACCCCAGCACACATATAAAGTGCTGGCTACTCAAAAATGTAGGAGTAGCCCCTTCCTTCTTTAAAAAAAGTTGGTAATTGGGCTTCCCTGGTGGCACAGTGGTAGACAATCTGCCTGCTAATGCAGAGGATATGGGTTTGAGCCCTGGACTGGGAGGATCCCACATGCCACAGAGCAACTAGGTCCGTGAGCCACAACTACTGAGCCTGAGCGTCTGGAGCCTGTGCTCTGCAACAAGAGAGGCCGCGATAGTGAGAGGCCCCTGCACCATGATGAAGAGTGGCCCCCGCTTGCCACAACTAGAGAAAGCCCTCGCACAGAAATGAAGACCCAACACAGCAAAAATAAATTAATTAATTAATAAACTCTTACCCCCAACATCTTCTTAAAAAAAAAAAAGTTGGTAATTATTTGATAGATACAGTTTCAGTTTGGGATGATGAAATGTTATGGAGATGAATAATGATGGTGGTTACACAGCAGTGTGAATGTACTTAATGAAATTGAACTGAACACTTATAATTTGTTTGAATAGCAAATTTTATGTTTTGTATATTTTACTAAAATTTAAAAATATTCAGTGATTCCTTAATCAGACAAAATATAAAATAGTTCTTCAGATGACCACCAAGGCTCTTGCCTTTCCAAACATCTTTCTTTTATGCCCTTTGTATCCTCCAGTTTTTGCTGTAATGTTGTTGTATAAGAAACAATTTAAGTGATTTACAATTAATATGTACTTCTCACTCATATCAGATGCTAGGGTTCTGCTCTAAGCTATCAATTAGTTCAGGACAGCCTGAACTGTCTTCTCATTCCAGGACGCAAAAGGAAAGAGTCATATTTTGAATGTGATATTCTCAGGGTGGAAGACAGGAGTGCAAGAGAGCTGGTAAAACTGGTGGAGATGACCAGTGACTATGGTCTTCTGCTTGGAAAAGGCACATCAACGTTTCCTTCAATCCCACTGGACAAAGCACTTGGTCCATGCACAAGCCCAATAACCATTGGACAGGGAAAGTAACCCCCCCGCTTGGAGATAGGAAAGAGGAAGTTTCTATTTGATTTACAACAATAAAATGTACTGAAGTCCATACTTCTAGTCACAAATACTCTCCTTCTTTCCCAAACAAATATACAAACAAAAATTTCATATAAAAATGGCATCAGGCTCAATATTGAAGACCTCATGATAGTTTTCACATCATATCCCAAGGTGGTACTTCTGATCCAGAGATCTATAAGCTAAAAAGACAGGTGATTTATTTCCTCACACCCAAAATACATTGGGTGAAACAGGGACAGGATAACCAAAATCAACACCCTCATTTGTAAAGGGGAAGAGTAAAGGGACACAGTTACTAGGCAATAGCAATTTGTATACTTTCTTGGGTGCACCTTTCGAGTATTCACTGTCTCAGTTTAGGAAATATACATTGATTATCCCCTGGTTCTTATCCCTGGGAGTAGCTCCCCAGTGTATTGCCCTCTGGCTCTTAAATCCAAACTTTGAGATGGCTTTCTCTTTCCATCATCCTCTTTGACCACATCTAAAAAAAAATTGGAGACTATGCCCTTCTTAGGGTTTACACAGCTTTCTAAGCACGCTTCCTGACCATAAACAGTTGGGGGGTCTGTGATAACAATCCTCTTAGATACATCCCGGGGTGAAAAACTGCAGACAACAAAACAGTAGACACTACTCTTACATGTTAAAAGCAAATTAACTCTTGGTTGTGGAATTCGACTTAATTATTACTTTTGGATGACTATCTTTCCTCAAGAGTTATTTATTTAGAGTAACACACTCCAGAGTAATGAAGTAAAAGAATAAAAACTCTAATGGGATATACACTTTTCAGCCATACAATATAACTCTGTTCTGCCATTGAAAATAGTGCTTTAAAACTATTTGAAGATTTGACAATATGTTTGCAATCTATTTGGGGATGGTAAAAAGGCAGTTTACAAAATAGAATATACTTTGATTAAAAGTAGTTGACTCTGTTGGTAGGATAGAGCTGATTCTCATTTCCTTGTATGTGTTCTTTTATTTTCCACATTTTGTATAGAGAAATTTTTGGGTTTTTTTTTTTTTTTTTTGGTGAGAAAGTAATGTTAATTTTTACTTTAAGGAATTCAAAAGATGCAAAAGAATGTAAAAGTCAAATGATGTTTGAAATATGTTGGTGCAAGTAATGTCCTGTCCGTAATTCCCTTTTAGTTGTCAAGCATGTGTAGCTTTAAAATCACTATTTTATTTTATCATTTTTAATTTTACCTTATCATTGTCATAAGGAGTGCTGTTCATTGACTTTAATACTATCATGACTAGGGGAAACAGTAATTGGAGTGTTTCACATGATTCAAAATTTGGCCACTAGGGCAAAAGCCGCACCTTTATGCTGAGCTCCATACCTCACAGAGCGGAACAGAATGAGCTGGAGAGAGCTCGCCCTACCTTGTCAAAAAAGGCAGCGTATTCCCAGGTGTCCACACTGGCTTCCAAACCCTCTACATCTGCAGGCCCTGCAGCCTGACAGATAAAGCTCAGAGCAAAACACCCCAGCCTAGAAGCTCCTTTGCATGGCATGCAAACCATCTGTCAACACAGCAGAGACTCACCTACCCCCGCCCCACCTCTAGGTTGCAAGTGCAAATTCCAGAGCCAGCCATGGGAGGGTTGACCTTGTCTAGGTTTGCAGGGCTTTGGTTGGTATGTTCTGGAGATTCCAACGGTCAGGTGATCTTAGTTCTTGGCTAGTTTGTGGCTCTTGCAGATCTCAATGTGACACTGGCTCTGACCAGCAGGGAGAAGTTACATGAGTGGGTCCCTGTGCAAGGTGGTGTTGGCATTGAGGCACTGCCAATACTTTCCAGCAAGGAGAATCCCTCAGGAGCCAGCGATGCTTGTTCTTCAGAGGTGGGGAGCCAACAAAGAACACCAACTTATCTATCTTGAGTTCTGAATCTAGAGAGAGATAAGGCTTAAGGGAGATGGGAGAACAAAAGACTGCCTTTACAGCAGGAAAGATCATCTTGGGGACTGTGGATTATAACTGAACCTCAGAATTAGCTAAATCCACCCAGGAATCACAGGTGATTCTGGGTGAGGCAAAAGCTGGTGCTGCTGGGAAGAGCACTGAGGAAGGTGTTCTCCCTGAAGGGACCCATCCTGAGAGGGAGAGGGGAGGAAGGGGCAGAGACCTGCGGGTTACCCCTAGGAGGACCAGGCTTTAACTGCTAGGTTTCCTCAATGAAGGTAAACCAGGCACTGAACAGGGCTGTGCTGGTGTGGATGCAACTTGCTTCTTCTAAACTCTAAACTTCTAAACTCAGTCATGGAATTAAGTCATTCCTCCTCCCCAGGAAAAACAGAGTCCCAGGAATCAAAGACAGGCCAGAGCATCAGACTCATTGCACTTCCTGCCTATGGACTAGAGCTTCTCATTTGGGAGGAAGTACTCTCATGCCTCAGCATTAAGGATGGCCCAAGTATTTTCTCAGATGAAAACATATAGGACTGGGAGTCAGCAAGCCACAGTTTTCACACACATCTGGGCCTCCACTTCCTTATTTGTTGTTTGTTCCCACATTTATGGTATTTCTTTTAGGCCAGGCATTGTATTAAACAGAACTGCGGTAAAAAGAAGGACTTAATCCAGTCCTTCACCTTGAGGTACTGGAGAGAAGATGAGCATGTAAACACTGTGATTTCTAAAATCGCTCTCACCTCTGCAATTCTGAGTTTGATACAGCAAGCATCATTGTGTGGCACAGCAGCTCTGACTCAAGGAAAAGATGGAGATGATCTTAAAACTTCTTACTGAAGAGACAGGTTCTTAGTCTGTAGTAGAAGCTTCAGCCTTAGATACAGAACTCTCAAATGTGTCCTCCTGAAGACAGAACCAGTGTCAAGGGTATGGAAAGATGGAATCTTCACAAAACTGGACAAAGAGAAATGTGGGCTTGGGGTAGGGAGAGATATCAGGGAAGAAGAACAGAAGCTATTGTTTCTGAGAAGCTCATTGTTCCTGACTCAGGGACATTTTAGCATTCACATTGCCAAATGAATCGATGTATGATTCATGAGACCAATCATAAAAATACTTTGCATAAAATCCTTTAAAGTTCTCCCTCTGATCCCATCTAAAATAAGGTGGCTTGCACGATGTGTACAATCTGATTCTCAACCCTCTCAAAGTTTCTCCCCTTGAAATCTATGATCCAACTTAACCAAGTTTATTTCCCTTCCCTGAATAAGTAATGTGCTGTCTTTCTTCTGTATGTGATAAAACTTGTCTCCACCTGGAACCCTTACTGAAGCCGCATCCAGCCTCTGTAACCCAACACTGAATTAATTCTCAGAGACAGAGTTTTGGGTGAAGTAGAAAAGAATACTGCTTTGCCAGGCAAAGGGGGCCACAGTGGGCTAATGCCCTCAAAACTGTGTGTCCCCCCTCGGATGAATGGATAAAGAAGATGTGGCACATATATACAATGGAATATTACTCAGCCATAAAAAGAAATGAAATTGAGTTATTTGTAGTGAGGTGAATGGACCTAGAGTCTGTCATACAGAGTGAAGTAAGTCAGAAAGAATAAAGACACAGACATAGAGAATGTACTTGAGGATAGGGGGAGGGGGAAGGGTAAGCTGTGACAAAGTGAGAGAGTGGCATGGACATATATACACTACCAAACGTAAAATAGATAGCTAGTGGGAAGCAGCCGCATAGCACAGGGAGATGAGCTAGGTGGTTTGTGACCACCTAGAGGGGTGGGATAGGGAGGGTGGGAGGGAGGGAGACGCAAGAGGGAAGAGATATGGGAACATATGTATATGTATAACTGATTCACTTTGTTGTAAAGCAGAAACTAACACCATTGTAACACAACTATACTCCAATAAAGATGTTAAAAAAAAAAAACCTGTGTGTCCCAACCTGGAGGGGGTAGTGAGGAGCTTTATGGTAATTGTTCAAAGAGGATGTGATCAGCTCGTGGACATTCTTCTGACTGGTTGATGGAGAGGTAATAAGGAGTCAGCATCATCAACTTTCTGGTTCCAAACAGTCTGGGGTCTGTGTGTCTGCGGGCAGAATATTTAATCTCTCCTACCTGGTGGGGGTCTCAGTATCTGCAAAACAGCTCAAAGATGTTGTTATGTGTATCCCTTGAGGGGGAACCAGGACCCTACCCAAAGGCTGTGCTATTGTTTCTTTTGACTGTTCCTCCCTTGTCTCTGCATCCCCTTCCTTTCCTAATTAGCAACTCTTTGAACTGTTGGAACTCAGAGAAGGTCATGGAGGCTGAATGAAGCTTATTTCCTGTAATCAAGAAGTGAGGACAAGAAAGGCATTTGTGCCCAGGAGCCTCTCAGGATCCTGCTTGGGATCCTTACCAAACTCTCCTGCCCCACACAGTCCTTTTCAGTTGGTTTCTCCCATTCATGCTGTACAGCTTAGATGTCACTCCTGCTGGGAAGCTTCCTTGCAAGTGTCTGAGCCTGATACCCCCTCTAGGCTCCCTCCCCTGGCCCAGGTCCTCCCTCCCCTCTTTCCTCTTTACCTCACTAACTTGTAAGCCTTGTCTGCCTTATCCATCACCACACCTCAAGCCTGGACAAAGGAATGAATCAACATGTATTTAGTGTTTTACATCTGCCTTGTAAGCATTTTACTCAACCCTTAAAATTAGGCTGGAATTGAGAGGAGCAGAAAGAAAGATGTTATTCCCTTTCACAAGTTAGGAAACCAAGAATCAGAGTTTAAATGGCAGGTGTGAGTTCACAGTTCATTGAAAGATGGAGCAAGAACTATAACGTGATCTTCTGTGATTTCTGGTTGTTTATGGTACTCACATTTTGGGGAAGAAAGAAAGAAATCATGTTCAATTTTGCCATGATCATCTTACCTGGTGTGAAACTACAAAATTACTCAGATTCTAACTTCCTTTGCAACAATAAGCTTTAAATGTAATTAGTTCATTTAGACATGAAACCAGTTACATATGTGTGTGTATTTGTTTATATATAAAATATATGTTTATATATAAAATATACATAGGATTTTGAGCTTTTCCAATTGATAAAGTACTATAGCTCCTTGAGAAACTATGTTCCTTTTGACCCCTATATCCTGCTGAGATCACTCATCAGTGCCCTGCACAGAGTAACACACTTTCCAGATTCACTTTTAAGTGCTTCCTATGGATTTTTTTGATGTGCTGTTTATTGGAGGCATAGCCTTAAGTCCTCATAAAATTAGCAACTTCCTATCACTTGATAATGTAAAAGTAGTGCCCAAAGCTATATTTCAAAATACTGTATTAGCCTAAATTCCATTGTTCTCATTGGGTAAGAAATATTGATAGAGTATACATGTTATCTGAGAGTTCGTAAGTGCCAAGTACTGTGCCAGACTCTTAAGATATACAATTTCATCTAGACTTTACAAATTGCCTTTGTGTTGAGAATTATTATCACTATCTTACAGAAAAGGAAACTGAGACTATGAGTTTAAGATTTTCCCAGGTTTATAGACAGTACTTGACAGAATAGAAACTCAGTTACAAATTATCTGACTCCCCAAGTCCAAATTCTTTCCATTTCTTTTCTAGAATTGAGTTTGCAAGCTTGACTCCATTTCTCCCATGATCCAGAACAACTTCAGTACTTAGATTCTCCAGGAGGAAGGATAATAAGAAAATAAAGTTATTCAGAGACTATCAAGAATGGGGTTCAATTCCCAGATTTGACTGTTCCAACCAGGCGACCTTGAAAGAGCTAAGGAATCTTCAGGTGCAGTGAGGCTATTAGATGAGAACTCTTACTAAACCAAGATTGATTTTGGTGGTCACCTCTGTTCTAAGCCATGCGACCTTATAACTTACTTCACCTCTCTGGGTTTGCGTGTCCACAAGTACAAAAACAGGAGAGTGGAGCCCAGTAATCTCTAAACTATCTTGCTGCTACAAAACTCTATAAGTTCTAGCCCACAACAATCTCTTTCTTCTTCCTCTCCTCCTCTTCCTTCTCCTTAATATATTGATAATTATATTGATATTGATAATAATATATTGATAATATATTGATAATTATTAACTTGCTTCCTACCACTGACTTTAAGCTTTGACTTTCCTTCATATATCTCTTCCATATATCTTCTAATCCACCAATTAATGAAGTGTTTGTTCTTTTTCTATCCTTTAAAATAAACACAAGCATGTTTTGTTTGCATATTCTCAATCCATTGTGCTACACCACACTTTGGAAAAATATACTCAAACTTTATTTTGCTTCTGAACACAGACATATACAGATGTGCCTTTCCCAAGCAAAAGGAGGTGTTGTTCATGGCCAACCTTTTTTGTAGCTGTCATTATGATGGCCTGTAAGAAATAGATGGGCTGATGGAGAGTACAGAATTGATATATTTTTTTTACTTATTTTTTTTTAACGTTTCCAGTTAAAGGGAAAAAACCATCAGTTAGGACATTCTGTTGAGCTATAGATTTTTTATGGTTGGTTTTCCAGTTGTAACAAGTATTAATGTTAGAGAAAGGAAGAGAGATAGAAACAATCAAGAGGAGCCTGATAGCCAACTAAGAGCATTTCTACTGAGTACTTGTGCCTTAGAGGTATTATAAAGTTTTAGTGTCTGGTCCTCAACATTTTAAGTTTGGGAACTAGTTTTCCCTAGGTGATCAAACTCAAGAAGACTGATATTTTCTAACCAACACACAGGTATTGGTATATATAAAAAAAACTATTTTGTTTACATGTTTATTGACACCTAGATGTGCTATGGATTCTAATAGGTGATGGATATACAATGACTAACAAGATGCAGTCTTCAAACTCAAGAGGTTTGTAGGCTCACAGGGAGCACAGAAAAGTGTATAGAAATATGTGATGCAATGTAATACATGTGCAAACACCTAGAAACAAGCTTGAAATTTCTGTGAGGAGTTCATTATTGTACCTTAGGGTACAAATTTAAGAAACAAGATAATGCTGGAGAAGTTGGAAATTCAGAAAATTCTTCTAAACCATGCTTAAGATTTTGAATAGGTCAACACAGTCAGATCTTCATTTTGGAAAGAGAAAAATGATATGGTACAATGAAGCTGGGAGTACATTAGATAGAGCAAACTTTGAGGGGCTGACATGGAGCAGAGCTCTGCCTTGTCTGAAATCAGTGCCCCCACCCCACCCCGGGCGGCTGGGTTAGTGAGTGGAATGGTTGCAGATGGAAAAAGGAGCAAGGGTGTGTTCTGGCCATGGATAACCTGGATAAACCATCTTTACCCTCACCTTTGGAAGTCCTTCCCTGATGACCAGAAATTTCACCTCCCCTAAATCCTGAGCTTCCCTTTGGTTGGCTGTGCTGAATACACAGGAAAAAGGGCTAATTCATAGAAAACACTTTGGCCAGGGTTCCATGAAGACCATCCTTCATGCCTCCCACACACTGAACAATAACAGCCACATGTATTGAAACCGTACTGTATGGAAAGCCTTGGATAAGGCTTATGTCTGCTCACTCTTTACTTTTTTACCTATCCAGGGAGGTCAGTTTGGGGCAAGTTACTCAAACTCTCCAAGTTGCAAGTTCTTGTGTGATGCAAAGATTAAGATGGCAAATAGTAAATGAGCAAGTAAGGAACAGAAGTTAGATATCTCTGACTCTAATACCTGTGCTGTTCAACATATGAGAGCCAATATTGCAGGCTGGAGTGCACAAATACTTACATTTCATTCCTTCCAGATTTTTTCAGTTTTCCATGGAATGGGTCCTTTCCCCTCTTGGATGCCAGGTGAACACCAGATGAATATTGAGATTCAGCTCCAACATCACTTTCTCTGGAAGCCTTGTCTGATCTCTACAGAATAAAATTCTGTCATCTGCACCCTGGGGCATCATGCACATCTGTACAAGAGCAGCCATCTAGGAAGGCAATAGACAGGATCCTATTTACTCTGTGTCCCCAGCTTCTCTCAAATGACTGACAATAATGGTCTCAATGAGCTGGCTTGTTGAATGAATAAGTTATGCCTAAGTTGTGCCTTTCTAAGATCACCCCCTACTCTTCCTGTGGACTTGCCCATTTCTATCCTTTTCTCAGTAAATCTTTGGAGCACATCCATGGCTGGTTAGCTAATGTGCACCTATGTAGTGCTGTCTAGAATCTTAGTGTCACACCAACCTAAAACATATAGAAACTAAAATTAATGTGCATATCTGTGTGCCAGAGGCCCTCACAGTGCTTTTTATTCTTTCTTCTTTTATTTTTTTTTCTTCTTTGAATACGTTTGAGGCTTTGTCTATCTCTTTATGTTAAAAAATATACCAACTTTTATCCTATGTTGTTTTTCTGATTGAAAAACCTGTATTTGAAGATCAAGCCTCACCCTCTGCTCCAAAGAAAAAACATGGTGACTTTCTGTGTTGTTGTTGGCTTCAGAGTGTGGGTCTCTATTTTATCTCCTGATAAATCTCCAGTTTTATTTCCTCTCTTCAATGAGTGAGGTGAGAGATTCTTATAGAGGATTCCCATGGGGATCTGGAGGAAGCCAACCTTCACAAAGAGATTCAGATCTCTGTGTGTTTAAAAAAAGAAGCACAGGAAGGCAAGTTCATGTTTTTCTAGTCCTGGTTTGTGTGCTGGACATTGTGTTATGTTAAATATTATGTGATGAATCTACCCCAGAATTTTACAAGGTTTGTCCCTGCATTAACTGAGGTTGAGCAGGTTTGGGTAAGAAGTCCAAGGCCACACAGAAGGCAAGGGTGTGGAGTGGGGTTTGTGTAGGGTATTTCTTAGGCATAACTTCTGATCCTCTCTTATTTCTGCCACTGCCTCAGTTCTGCACCCAAGCAGACCAGCTTCAAGGTGATACAGTCTAATGGTACTTTCACCAAGCTTTGACCTGAGCATTTTCCCTCCAGCCCCCACCTCTTTGTGGTCTTAAAGTGTTCTACCTGTGTAGCCTGGACATGAGGCTGTGGCTAATCTTTGACCAAGGGGCATGGAACCAGTGCATAAATGGGTTTCCCCAGGTGGACAGTCCCGAAGTTCACTTCACGTGACCTCTTGAATTGTATCACAGGATTGTGCAGCTGGTCATCATGGCAGTGCCCAATTCCATGAGCATCCTTGCGCTGGCTCTCTTTCCTTCCTTCCCTGCTCCCCTCTCCTATCTTGCTGGCCTGATCCTTGGGACCACATGCCCAATAAAGGCCTCACACTTAAACTTCTGTCTTAGGCTCAGATTTCTAGAGAACCCAGGCTGCATCAGTATTCCAATCCAAGCTCATAATCCATGTTCTTTCCAATATTCTAGTGGCTTTTAAGCTTTTTAGTTCCCTGGAGACATTTAAATCATACAGATTCTTGGACATTTCCTACAGACTTGATGATTTGAATATTCAGAGGAGTGCTAAAAATATGCACTTTCTTTGTTTTTTTGTTTCTTGTTTTGTTTAATTTTCCCATAAACTCCAGAGGTGATTCTTATGAAGAGCCAAGGCTCCTCACTCAGGCTTTGACTGGGTTCCCCAAGGTCAAAGACTAGGTATTTACTTTTTGCTGTACTCCTAACCCAAGCACACTCTGGGATCATAGCAGACACACACACACACACACACACACACACACACACATTTGTTAACTTGCATTAACTTAAATGATTTCTTTAGAGAAAAATCTGAAATCTTACTTCTATTAGAGAATAGCTTACTTAAGAAAGTCAGACACTCCACCCAGATCCGAAGCACTTACTAGGCTGCTAATTAGTACTTGAGGCTTAATTCTCCCCTCAAAGCATGAGCCTGGGAATTAAAAAACTTACATTTGGATTTCTAGTTTATCATGTAGCAAACTTCTCTAATTTTTTGTTTCCTTATCTATCAAATGAGGATTAAAATATCTCATCAAGGGCTTTCCTGGTGACACAGTCATTAAGAATCTGCCTGCCAATGCAGCGGACATGGGTTTGAGCCCTGGTCTGGGAAGATCCCATATGCCACAGAGCAACTAAGCTCATGCACCACAACTACTGAGCCTGCGCTCTAGAGCCCACGAGCCACAACTACTGAGCCCATGTGCCACAACTACTGAAGCCCACGTGCCTAAAGCCCATGCTCCACAACAAGAGAAGCCACCGTGATGAGAAGCCTGCACACCGCAACAAAGATCAGCCTCCCACTCGCTGCAACTAGAGAAATCCCACTCACAGAAATGAAGACCCAACACAGCCAAAAATAAAATAATAATAATAATAAAATAAATTAATTAAAAAAAATAGCTCATCAAGTTATTATAAGAATGACCTAAGGTAACATATTCAAAAGTTCTTTGTAAACCCTAAATGGATCTATGTATGTAAGGATTAGGCAAAGGAGTTGACAGCCTGTGAAACAGATATCCCATCTAGCCAGCTGAGTAATTTTGCTTTTCCAAAAAATCCTAGAGAATCCAACTGACATTTTTCTAGCATCATGTTGCTTAATCTGGGGCAGAAGCAGACATTGTACTCCCACCACTTCTTTAGTGACTTTGAAAGTAAGACATGACACACTTTACCATCTGATTACTGTGCAATCTCACAGGATGAAATTATTGGAAATCTGTACCTGGAACTCATGTGGACCATTCAGTGATGATTTTCCAAAATATATTTCAAAATCTTTTCCTGTGGGTTTTCTTTAAAATGATTGTAATTTTATTGAAAGCAGAGTGATTTGGGAAATGAAAATTGTTTGGGAACCTTGGCAGTGCAATGATGTGTGCATTACGAAATGGTGGGTCTACAGTCTGTAGTGTATATTTCCATTCAAACTTGTCCATCTGTCATCTATAGTAGGCACTACAACGTTAAGCCCATATTCCGGTTGTTTTTCTTCCCTTCTTTAAAATACAAATGCTAACAACTTTAGCATTTTGATTCAGAAACAATACTTTTGTATTTCTTTGGTCAATAAAAACATAAAATTTAAACAAGGGAGTTTGATTTGATATGTTTCAATTCAATAAGTATTTACTGAACCACTTTCACACACAAAGATCTGAGATATAATAGCTGGAAGAATCACTACTACAACATTACATGTAAACAACAGTTTAAAATCTAGTTGCCTGCAAACACATCACCTAATTTAACCCTGACAACTGTCTTGAGAGTTATACAATCCAAGTGTTATGTACACAGATTGTGGAGAGAGAAAAACTGATGTGTAGGGTAGAAGGAATTAAAATTGATGGAGCAGGTATGATATCTCAAATGCTGCACCAGGCATGTAAAATGTTTTATTCTTTCAACAAACATGCAGTATAGTTGTTTTTACTATTTCCATTTTGTTAAAGAGAAAACTGAGTCTCAGTGAAAGTCAAGGATCTGTCCAAGGTCCTGCAACTAGAACATCCCCAGACTGATTCGAGTTTTAGGTGACGTTTTATGCCAATGGAAGTCATCAAAATGATGAATGAAATTTGAAACAAAGAAAGCTACTGAGCTCATCTCAATGTTACTCAGAAGCTGAGCTGCTTCAGAAACAAAGGCAGTTAGGCTCCTGCCCCAATGTTAGTCCCTCCCCCTGTGGAGAAGTGATTGTCGGTTCTCTTACTGTATTATTTGGCATATTAAAACCATGCTCATTTACATCATTGGAGTCTGGCAGGGGTTCATTCATCACTCAGTATCAATTCCATCCTTTCTCTAAACAGCAAAGAATAATTTATAATGAAAATATTGTATAATTCATAGCACTTGGAATGAAGTATCATCCTTTGCAGAACAATTTGCTTCTGCCTATTATGAAAGGGCAGAGAGATGAGGTGAAGGTCAAAAGACCTCATGTCTGGTGTCCATGGTCAAGCCACTTAGACTCTATGAGCTCCAGTTTCCTCTGTAGTACAGTGAAGATGCAGGACATTAAGCTGATACCTCAGAAAAATTGCCTGTCAGAGCTACAGTTCTCACTCTGCAAAATGTAGGTGGGGACAGTGACTGAACCAGATCATTGAAATATCACCTCGAGGTAAAAAGGAAAGAGTGCTGATAGAGAAAGTGGAAGGAGTGGATAAAAGAAGTTGGGAACACTCAGAAATTCATGCCAGCTTAATTCATAATTTGACACTGTGGTCTCTTCCACACCAATCTATCTTATTAAGTAAAGGATCCAGAGCTGAGACTATAACTGTGTTCCAGGATCAAGGTGGTAGGAGCATGTGATGCCCCATCTCCATAATGATACTGTATTAGTTTGCTGGGGCTACCATATCAAAATATCACAGGCTGGATAGTCTAAACCACATAATTTTATTTTCTCACAGTTCTGGAGGCTAGAATTCTGAGATCAAGGAGTTCTGAAGTCTTGGTTTTTTCTGAGGTCCCTCTCCTTGCCTTGTAGATGACCATCTTCTCCCTGTGTTGTCACATGGTTTTCCCTATGTGTGTGCCTGAGTCCAAATCTCCTTTTCTTATAAGGACACAAGCCATATTGGATCAGGGCTCACCCTAATGACTTCATTTTATCTCAATTACCTCTTTAAAGACCTTATTTCCAAATAGAGTCACATTCTGAGGTGCTGAGGTTAGAACTTCAACATCTGATTTGGGGGTGGGGTACACAATTCAGCCCATAACAGATACTTTGCTGTGTGACTGCAGAGGATTAACTTTCTGTATCTTCATTTCTGCATCTATAAAATGGTAATAATTATGCTCAGATTAAAGGTGTATCATGAAGATTAGAAATAATGCATGCAAAGTACCTAAATAGTGACTTCTTTCTGTTATTCAGAGAAGGCTAACCTATGGAACAATGTATAGGTTCAGTGACTTAACACATTAAAAGTTTATTTAGCACTCATTTTCCAGGTTAGTGGGCTCCCCTTCATCAGTGAGTCTGGAATGGAGCCTCTTTCCAGGTCTTGTGACAACTCCACCTTCAAGCAGTAGCCTCCAAAATTGTCTGGGAAGTGGATCAGAGCATGGAAATGCACCACAAAGCATTCCTCATGGCAGCTTGCTTTCTCTTGGCCCAAACTGGTCACGTGAGCCACACTGGGGCAAAGGGTCTGGAAAGGCAGTCCCTTGGCTGAGAGTCCCCTTGCCAGCAACAATTCTGCACTGTGGGAAAAGAGAACAGACACTTGATAGTGGATAGTTATTTACATCAGTCAGGGCCATCACAGGCAACAAAAGATGGCACAAAGTAGGGCATGTGCAGAGTGGTTAATAAAGGAACAATTTACAAAGGGATGGGCAGTTTTTGAGGAAAGTACAAGGTCATGGGAAGTGGGAAGGGACATTGCCACACCCAGGCTTGAAGGGGCCAGAAGAGGAAGTAGATCCCAGGACCCAGAGGGAGGGGCAGCATGTGGAGAGGGCTGCCTACCAGGAATAGTAGTCCCTGGTCAACAGATTCAGCCAGAGAGACCGCACGGGAAGGAAGCCAAGTGAAAAATACCCAAACTAATCCTTGGCTCCATCTAGCCTTGAAACTCACTGCCTGCTGCCTGGGCTGCCCAGAAGCCAGAAGGCAAGGGAGTTCAAGGATGTGTTACATGCAAGGTGGCCTCACGGTCCTGGGCAGATGGACAAGTGTGGAGAGAAAGTGGAGGGGGAAATAGAATAAATAAAGCACAGCTCAAATGCTATATTCTTCAACAGAAAATAAAATTAGACTGGAGGTCTTTGGAGGTCTCCTGAGGTGGCTCCATTACTACTTTTTATTCCCTTTGGTCTCCTTTCTAGAATAGATGGGAAGCAAACAGGTGAGCAGAAGTGTTGTAGAGCAAAGCCCACCAGCTGTGGAACTGGCACCAAATACGTGTTGACTAATGTATGTATTAAGGCACTCCAGTGAGTAAGGAGCTTCCCCATTGCCCACAAAAGATTACAAGGCAAGCATCATTACCTCCACACCTTTAGGAACTCGAATTCTTGGTCCCCTCTTCCTCTCCCTCAGGCCCCACCTAGTCCCACCAGAACTCCAGCATCAAAAGTGCTTCCCAAGCAATCAGAACATTCAAGCCCAAATAAGAGCAATGAAAAAAAACCCTGCAAATCTTCAGACTCCCAACAATTCCCAACACCTGTAGCCAAAAGGGTTCATCAAAATTTATAAGGCAGAATGCATACTTTCAAGTGGAATAGATTAGGCACACTCCTCAAACATTTGTTACACAAATCTCTTTTCACCTCACAAACACTTTTTTCAAATAAGGAAGCAGAAGATAAGGAGTTAAATCACTCTTTCTAAGGTTTCTGAGCTAGTTGGTAACAAAGCCAGTGTAAGGATACAAGGACCTTGCTTTATTCTCTGTACTCCAAACCCAACACACACACACACACACACACACACACACACACACACACACACACACACACACACCACATGCAGACCTTCAGCTATGCAAGAATTGCAATCACTTCCTGCTGACTATGGAAGTCACATCTACCTGACAAAAGAACAGGGAGGGAGAACCAAGGAGCTGTTGGCCTCTTCTTAGTTCTGGAATGAGAAGTAGGGATGGGCCAGCTAGAGAGAGGGCTCTCTCTGTCTCTGTCTCTGTTTTTGTTTCTGTCTCTCTCTTCCTTTCTCATGCCCTCCTAATCTCACCAGATAGAATCAAGGATAAAATAAAAGGAGATTCAGATAAAGAAGAAAACAACACAAAGTAATTAGATGCAATTTTCTGAAAACTCTGCAGTTCATGTGGGATGTTAATGTGCATTTAAAGTCATCCCAGTTGGGCTACTCTCAGACACTGATGTCTCTGAGTCCATCTTAAAGACAAATCGAAAACTTAAGTAAGTTATCTACCTAAGGAGACAAAAGACCTGTATGCAGAAAACTATAAGACACTGATGAAAGAAATTAAAGATGAAACAAACAGATGGAGAGATATACCATGTTCTTGGATTGGAAGAATCAATATTGTGAAAAAAAAACTATACTACCCAAAGCAATCTACAGATTCAATGCAATCCCTATCAAACTACCAATGGCTTTTTCCACAGAAATAGAACAAAATTTCACAATTTGTATGGAAACACAAAAGACCCCGAATAGCCAAAGCAATCTTGAGAAAGAAAAACGGAGCTGGAGGAATCAGGCTCCTGGACTTCAGACTATACTACAAAGCTACAGTAATCAAGACAGTATGATACTAGCACAAAAACAGAAATATAGATCAGTGGAAGAGAATATAAAGCCCAGAGATAAACCCATGCACATATAGTCACCTTATTTTTGATAAAGGAGGCAAGAATATACAATGGAGAAAAGACAACTTCTTCAATAATTGGTGCTGGGGAAACTGGACAGCTACATGTAAAAGAAAGAAATTAGAATATTCCCTAACACCATACACAAAACTAAACTCAAAATGGATTAAAGACCTAAATGTAAGGCCAGACACTATAAAACTCTTAAAGGAAAACATAGGCAGAACACTCTATGACATAAATCACAGCAAGATCCTTTTTGACCCACCTCCTAGAGAAATGGAAATAAAAACAAAAATAAACAAATGAAACCATAAACAAGATGAAAAGAAAGCCCTCAGAATGGGAGAAAATATTTGCAAATGAAGCAACTGACAAAGGATTAATCTCCAAAATTTACAAACAGCTCATGCAGCTCAATATCAGAAAAAACAAAGAACCCAATCCAAAAATGGGCAGAAGACCTAAATAGACATTTCTCAAAAGAAGATATACAGATTACCAGCAAACACATGAAAGGATGCTCAACACCACTAATCATTAGAGAAATGAAAATCAAAACAACGATGAGGTATCACCTCACACCAGTCAGAATGGCCATCATCAAAAAATCTACAAACAATAAATGCTGGAGAGATTTTTAATGAAATTTAGGCCATAGTTATAAGACACAAATTATGTTATGTATCATTGATATTGAGCTACATGGTAATTAGACACAAACGATTCCTAGAATTATTGTAATTGATTAAGGGTTTATATAATAAAACATAAGTGAGTTTGTCAAAAACAAACAAATAAAAACAAATATAGTCACATCCGAAGTACTGGGAGTTAGGACTTTAACATACGGATTTGGGGGAGGAGGGGGCGGCATTTCAACCTATAATACCTTCTTACCTATATTTCCTGCTTCAGCTCCCAAATTAACTTCTTGTTCTTAAATCTCTGTCTATTGCTTCTGAGGGAACCTAAACTAGGTGTTTTGCTATAGTTTTCTTTTTTTTAATGTTTCTGTAAGTGCCTAATCCTTTCAACATTTCTGCCAAGGTGTAATTATCCACATTCTGCATATGAAGAAACTGTGATTCAGAGAGACCATACATATTCTCAACAATCTGTAAAGAGAAAAAAAAAGAAAACTGAGATGAGAACATAGATCTATGTAGGTCACTATCTTTACATCCTTTCCTCTTGTGTCTGCGGCAGTCCTTAGTAATCTCCAGAAGGTCTCTAGAGAGTTCATGATACTGTAGATAAAAATATTAACTGTTCTAAGAAGTTGTTTTTCCTGTCCAGAAAGTATTAGTACTGTTACTTGAACAGAACTGTGTTCCTATTTCTCAGATCAACTTAACCAGCCTCCCTGAACACAGACTCTGGGGAATGCATCAGCCTGCTTCAAGAGAAGTGCAAGATGAATAAGTTCCTATTCCCCTAAACTCCCCTGTGAAAAATACCATGTAGATTTTAGTGCAAAGAAGCACTTTGTTTTCAATGTGGAAAGACATGTTTCCTTTTTGGAAATTCAGAACTGAATAACAGCTTATACCTCCCTTTCAAGCAGGGCTTCTGGGAAGCATTAGGCTTACCCATATCATTAGTGTATTTGAAGTTTATTCCCATTCTCTTTGATGGATTTTATTTATTTACATTCTGGTATTTCAGGATACTGACAACCATACAACAATGACACCACCAACAACAATAACAACTGTTATTACCAATATTAATAAAATGCATCATGTTTTAAGCTCCACAATTTACATGTATTTTATTATTTTATATAGCAACTCAATGAAGTGATTGACTAAACAAACAACAGTCTACCAGCTGTTTTAGAGAAATGAGATTCCTTCCTCAAGATCATACAACTAACAGAAGAGATGTTGGAGACTCAAACTCATGTCTGTACAACCCCAAAGCCTGGGGTTAATCTCAGTGGTATAATTTACATGTCATATTTTAGGTCATCTGAAATCTCTTATAAGAACAGGAAGGCTGTGTACCATGGTGGGGAGTGTGGAGGTGCTCTGCTCAGAATGCCTTTCACGGAATTGCTGCAAGAATCATAAATGACCTTCAGTCCAAGATGTTGCATCTTCAGATCCACCTCAGGCAGATGCAAGCATGCCAAGGTCACACTTTCCCCGGGCTATTCATGGTCAACAACTGAGTGTGGGAGGGTTACCAAGCAGGCCCGTTCCTACCCCATGATGAGGAATTCTTCTGAAGGGTTACTTTGGCTTAGAGACACCCCATTAGCCTAGCTGAGACTTTCTCGAAATTGCAGTGTGGTCTGAGGCTCTCCCTACCTACACCTGCTCCCTCCTTCTTTAGTTTTCACAGGTATTTCTCCCAATAAATCTCTTACACTTCTAATCCCATCTTTGCATCAGAGAGAATGATAGATAAATAAAAGAAAATAAGTGTATTCACTTTTTAATTTATGTAATATAATCCCAGAGCTAACTTAGTGCCTGTGACATATTCAATGCTCAAGAAATATTTGTTGGATAAATGCCTTCTATATTCAAGTGGCCTACAGCACTGGAATTAAAAGTCATGTATGGTAATGGATAACTTAGACAGGAGGCATAATGTAAAAAAGGTCTATGATAAGAGAATAATTAGTAAAGTGCTTTGGTTGTAGAAGATTGGATTGGAGAAACCAGCAGAAAGTTTCATGGAGGGGGAAGCATGCCACATGATTTTAAAGGCCATATAAGACTTCTGTGAATGAAGAAAGTCAGAGAAATTAGTAAAACTCCAGAAACAGTGTGAATGAATTAGAGATATCTGTTCTATTACATGGCTTCTACTAGACAAGTAAGTGGTGACACACGACTGGAGTAGCTTTTACAGAGCATAAATGGGGAGCAGAATGGAGAGGGAAACTGGGGAAAGAGTTTTTGAATGAGTGTAAGAGGTGTATGAAGTCATACTCTTTGAATGATCTAGAAATGAGAATTAAGATACTTGCTCTCTAATAGTGCTATCCAGTAGAAGCACAATGCAAGCTACACATGTGAGCCACATTTGTTATTTTAAATTTTCTAATAGGTGCATAAGGAAATGAGTGAAGATAATTTAATAATATATTTTAAATATCCAAAATATTATTACTTCCTGTTATAAATGTAAAAATTATTCATGAGATGTCTTACATTATTTTTTCTTACTACATCTTCAAAATCTGGCATTTTATACTTAACAGAGCATCTCAGTTCAAACCAGCCACATTTAAGTGCTCAGTGGCCATCTGCATCTAGTGGATACTCTACTGAACACCCCAATTCTATAATAACCTACAGATAAAAAGATGGAATGGCCTAACAAAACACTGTAAAGAATTCACATCTGGTAGAGGAAACACTTTCTGAAGATACCCTGAAGAACTCAGGTCATGGGGACAATGCCAAGCCTTCCTGCTTGGGTTGTGTTTATTGAGAGTAAAGACTTTGAGAGGATTGGCTTTGGAGAATCCAGCCCTTGCAGTGGCTAAGTGTGTGATCGTGAGCACATCAGGGCATCTTTGAGTCTCAGTGGCTTCGGGTGTATGATGGTGATAACTCCATCCAGCTCTCCAGTTGCTTGTTCTTCTTTTCCCATGAAGCCATTTTTCTTGGTTTGTTGCAGGCATAATTCTGTGTGCCTTGCAACACTAGTCTAATTCACCTAAAAATCCTATGAGGTAGGCACTACTATTATTTCCTGGTGCTATTAGAGACATAAAAAGAAGTGAAGTGACTCACCCAGGGCCACCCAGTGAGTAAGTGGTAGAGTCAGGATTCAAACCCTGCCCTTCAGCTCCAGAGTCAAAGTTCTTATCATTCTATCATGTTGCCTCCCTAACAGGGCTTTGAGACCCCAAATTATAAACAACAACAGCAAAACAACGACAAAAAAGCCACGTGCTCAGAAGGCAAGTATTTCTAGACATAACCAGGAGATAACTGATAATAATTCCTCAGCAGCATAGTTGAGTTCTGACTATATTTGAGGATAGGATCTTTAAAGAGGTAATTAATGTAAATTGAGGTCATTAGGGTAGGTCTTAATCCAATATGACTGGTGTCCTTATAGGAAAAACAAGCAGGGATACAGAAATACAGAGGGAAGGCACATGGAGATGACAGACTTCTACAGGACAAGCAGAAAGGCCACAGAAGAAACCAACGCTGCAGACACCTTGATCTCAGACTCCTGGTCTCCAGAACTGGAGTTTTTTGAACCACCCAGTCTATGATCCCTTGTTATGGCAGCCCTAGATGACTAATATAGAAGGTGTGGAAGTAAGACAGGGAAGGGAAGGAGGTCACTCATGGGGCATTAATGGACAGCTGACCTGTGAGAGCCTCTAGGACTCAGTCCCATTGAGGACCCATGTAATCATCTCATCCACAGGGTTGGGGACGCTGGGTGGTTCATCCACCAGGTTCCATCCTTTTTGGTCTGAAGTCTGGGGCATTAACATCCTAGCTTGCCCCACTTACAGGCTGAGCATCTCCTGAAGTCAGAGAGATTCCTCAGGCCATAGCAGTAAAAATCCTGTAAAACAATGGGAACTGTGAGTGTAGGGTACATGGATAAGGCATCAGTGGCATCTGCTATTAAAATGCTTAGCAAATGCTAGTTCCACAATAATGAATGAAGGCAGTACTAATTAATTCAACACATATATACTGACCCCAGGCCATGTTCTAGGCTCTAGGATTACCCAAGTTACCCAGATGGCCATCGTTCAGCTTGGAGTACAGATAGGAGTGAGTGATGTGGAGCTAAGGAGTCAGAGAGGAGACATATAATAGAGAATAAGCTCAGAGAGTGACAGATGCTATGAAGGAAGGGCAACAGGACAATGAGACAGATAACCTGACACAAGGTCACTAGTATTTGTGACTGAAAAGGACAAGAGCCTCAGATCCCTACTAAATAATTCCTCACACAGAAGGAGAGCAGCTTCATTTACTAAGGAACTCAGAATTCTAGGGAGACCCTGAGCTTGGGGCACAGATAAATTTATTTCTAGGAGAGCAGAATGTGGCAGGGGAGAACACTGAAGAACTATGGAAAAAAGATACAAGTTCACTTTTTTAAAGGACAGGCAAATGTACTTTCAGGGAAGTGGTCTTTAGCTGGTACTAAATTCTCTTTGGCTATTCTCATGAGTTTCAAGCTTCTAGAGGCAGAAGTTCTGTAGTAAGGAAGGACTAACTAGAATTTATCACCAAATGAATCATCCAGTCAACAGATATGCATCTAAATATTTTCTATGGTTGATCCTTGGGCAAACAATTTAACAGCTAGCTAATCAGAAGTGGCCCCTGAACCTACAAGGCTACAGTCTTGCAAAGTAGTTCTCAACCAGGGGAGATTTTGTATCCAGGAAACATTTGTCAACATCTGCAAACATTTCATTTGTCACAACTAGGGGATGCTACTGACATCGGATGGATAGAGGTTGAGGATGCTGCTAAACATCCTACAATACACAGGACAGCCCCCACAAGAAAAGTATTATCTGACCCAAAATATCAATAGTGCTGTGGTTGAAACCTTCAGGAAAGTCAGTGATACTAGATCTTAACCATTCAACCACAATATTTAAGCTTCTTTTCTTTTTCATGTTCTCTAAGTATCTAGCACAAAGCTACCATGTATTACATGCTAAATAAATACCAAGTATCATATGATAAATGCTGATCATCAAGGTAATATGATGTAATAGAAAGAGAACAGGGCTTGGAGGTAGATGCCCTGGTTTTTAATTATTTAACTTACTACTCATGGGACTTAAGGCTGTAGCATGACCACTCTGACCCTCAGTTTTCCTATCTGTCAAAATAGGGTGGATATAAACATGTAATGGAGAGACACATGAAAAGCAGCCAGAAGTGTAAGACATAGCGTAAATCCTCCACAAATATTCTTTTGCACAGCTTCCCTCCCCCCATCAGTGACCCCAGATGTTCAAACACCATTAAGTCACTCTACACCCATTTCTAATTTTGAATAAATTGACCAGGTTGCTTTCATTTTTTGAAGTCCATACTAGTCCCAATCCCTTAATCATTTCATTTTTATAGGAATTCATTTATAAAAATTGAAATTAGAAAGAAAATGCAGATTTTAATTTCTGATACTCAATATTTTAGCAGTTTAAAAATTCTTATCAATAAGTTCTTCAGAAGGAAGACAAACCTGAATAAATAGAGAAGATCATGTCATGAAAAATAGTGCTTCAATTCAACATAGTTTTGGAAGTTTTAGCCACTACAATCAGAGAAGAAAAAGAAATAGAAAGAAACCAAATCAGAAAAGAAGAAGTAAAGATGTCACTGTTTGCAGATAACATGCATACATAGAGAATCCTAAAGATGCTACCAGAAAGCTACTAGAACTAATCAACGAATTTGATAAAGTAACAGGATACAGAATTAATGCACAGAAACTAATTGCATTGCTATACACTACTGATGAAAAATCTGAAAGAGAAATTAAGGAAACACTTCCAGTTACCACTGCAACAAAAAGAATAAAATATCTAGGAATAAACCTACCTAAGAAGACAAAAGACCTGTATGCAGAAAACTATAAGACACTGATGAAAGAAATTAAAGATGATACAAACAGATGGAGAGATATACCATGTTCTTGGATTGGAAGAATCAATATTGTGAAAATAACTATATTACCCAAAGCAATCTACAGATTCAGTGAAATCCCTATCAAATTACCGATGACATTTTTCACAGAACTAGAGCAAAAAATTTCACAATTTGTATGGAAACACAAAAGACCCCGAATAGCCAAAGCAACGTTAAGAAAGAAAAACAGAGCGGGATGAATCAGGCTCCCTGACTTCAGACAATACTACAATGCTACAGTAATCAAGACAGTATGGTACTGGCACAAAAACAGAAATAGAGATCAATAGAAGAGAATAGAAAGCCCAGAGATAAACCCATGCACATATAGTCACCTTATTTTTGATAAAGGAGGCAAGAATATACAATGGAGAAAAGACAGCCTCTTCAATAATTGGTGCTGGGAAAACTGGACAGCTACATATAAAAGAATGAAATTAGAACACTCCTTAACACCACACACAAAAATAAACTCAAAATGGAGTTTAATGTAAGGCCAGACACTATAAAACTTACCTAAGTATAAGGTCAAACGCCATAAAACTCTTAGAGGAAAACAGGCAGAACACTCTATGACATAAATAACAGCAAGATCCTTTTTGAACCACTTCCTAGAGAAATGGAAATAAAAAAAATAATAAACAAATGTGACAATGAAACTTAAAAGCTTTTGCACAGCAAAGGAAACCATAAACAAGACCAAAAGACAGCCCTCAGAATGGGAGAAAATATTTGCAAATGAAGCAACCGACAAAGGATTAATCTCCAAAATTTACAAGCTGCTCATGCAGCTCAATATCAAAAAAAAAAGACAACCCAATCCAAAAATTGGCAGAGGACCTAAATAGACATTTCTCCAAAGAAGATATACAGATTGCCAACAGACACATGAATGGATGCTCAACATCACTAATCATTAGAGAAATGCAAATCAAAACTACAATGAGGTATCACCTCACACCAGTCTGAATGGCCATCATCAAAAAATCTACAGACAATAAATGCTGGAGAGGGTGTGGAGAAAAGGGAACCCTCTTGCACTGTTGGTGGGAATGTAAATTGATACAACCACTATGGAGAACAGTATGGAGGTTCCTTAAAAAACTAAAAATAGAACTACCATACGACCCAGCAATCCTACTACTGGGCATATACCCTGAGAAAACCATAATTCAAAAAGAGTCATGTACCAAAATGTTCATTGCAGCTCTATTTACAATAGCCAGGACATGGAAGCAACCTAAGTGTCCATCAACAGATGAATGAATAAAAAAGGTGTGGCACATATATACAACGGGATATTACTCAGCCATAAAAAGAAACAAAATTGAGTTATTTATAATGAGGTGGATGGACCTAGAGTCTGTCATACAAAGTGAAGTAAGTCAGAAAGAGAAGAACAAATACCGTATGCTAACACATATATATGGAATCTAAAAAAAAAGGTTTTGAAGAACGTAGGGACACTACAGGAATAAATATGCAGACGTGGAGAGTGGACTTGAGGACATGGGGAAGGGGAGGGATAGACTGGGACGAGGTGAGAGAATGGCATGGACATATATACACTACCAAGTGTAGAATGGATGGCTGATGGGAAGCAACCACGTAGAACAGTGAGATCAGCTCCGTGCTTTGTGACCACCTAGCGGGGTGGGATAAGGAGGGTGGGAGGAAAACGCAAGAGGGAGGAGATATGGGGATATATGTATATGTATAACTGATTCACTTTATTATAAAGCAGAAACTAACACACCATTGTAAAGCAATTATACTCCAATAAAGATGTTAAAAAAAAATAGTGCTTCACAAACTGTAAAAACAAACCTCTTTAGAGGAGGTCTTTTTTTTTCATCTCTAAAGTTTTATTCTCCCATTTGTCAGACCAGTGAGCTAGCTAACGGAAGGCTAAAAATGAGGATTTAAATGAGTGTAATGAAATTCTGCCACCTCACTATGCATCATCATAGTGATAATAACAGTTAGATCCAGGTCTGCTCGGCACTCCTCTCAGATGCTTCGTTAATCCTCACACTAACTTCACAAAATAGTTACTTTTATTCTTCTCATTTTACAGATGGGAAAAATAATGCTCAGTGACAGTAAGTAATTCATCTGAGGCCACTCAGAAAGAGCCAAAACAACAGTATTTAATATACCACATATTCACACGTCGATTCATTTAAAGTTCATTAAAAATGCATGTAGACAACTTGGAAGCATTTGCTCTTCTCATTTTTTCAAAGAAGGAAACTAAGATTCATATGACATCATCATTTCCAAGCAATGGCAGTCTTAGAAGGCAGTCAACATGGGTCAGTTCAATGTTCTGATCCAGAAATAGAAAATCTGGGAGGAATTGTACAAAGATGGTCAAAAGGTACAAAATTCCAATTATAAGATAAGTAAATATTGGGGATATAATGTACAACATGATGACTATAGTTAACACTGGTATATGGAATATTTGAAAGATGATAAGAGAGTACATCCTAAAAGTTCTCATCAGAAGGAAAACAAAGTCATTTTTGTTTTTTATATCTATCTGATATGACAGATGTTAACTAAATTTATTGTGGTAATCATTTCATAATATATATGTCACTATGCTGTATACCTTAAAGTTTTATAGTGCTGTATGATAATTATATCTCAACAAAACTGAAAAAAAAAGTAAGAGAAAAAAATCTGGATCTGAGGCCAGTTTTGCTTTGGGAAAGCTATTTGACATTTCTGGCTTTAAATTCTGCATATGTTAAAAGGATGCTAATGAGAGATGTGGACATAATTCAACATCTCACATGGATTACATCTTTTGAACCTTACAACAACTCGCTAGGGTGATTGCAGCAAGGACGATTTGCTACCATCCTAGTGACTTAAAGATTCTGATTTCTTTAAGTCTGAGGATTGCCTGTTATTTTTTATTATATAATCTGGATACAGTCAGTGTCTGACACGTAATAGGGTTTCTATAAATGTCTGTTGGCTAAAAGACTATCCAATAAACATTTGGAAAAGAATCCCTCCCCCTTCATAGCACATGAACTATTATAGAAATTTAAGATCATTTTCTGGTTGGTTTTAATCGAATAAATGGCTGTCATTGCATAGGATGTCAATAAAGCTATTTAAATCAAAATCATTCCTGAACTTGACTTCACATTTAATGCAGAAGGAAGAATTAGGAATATACACATAGACAATGATGGTTTGCTGATTGCAAACTATGGCAGTTACTATCTTCATAGAGTGTCCAGATATAAAACTCTATGGCTTGAAATTCACTTCTTGCTTTCAGCTGACCCCTCTGCTGAACTTTAAACTCATATAGCCAACTGCTTACATCATATTTCCATTTGGCTGTCTAATAGACATTTCTAATTTAACACGTCCAAAATTCAGATCCCAATCTTTTCCTTGAAATCCGCTCTTCCCCTAGGTGACCTCATCTCAGTTAATGACAACTCCATTCATTAAACTGCTCGGGTCAAGAACCTGGGAAATATTCATAACTGCTCTCTTTTGATCAGCATTACCCACATCCAATTCATCTGCTATTCCTTTGGTCTCTACCTTGAAAATTACCTAGAACCTGACCATTTCTCTTGTGTTGCACGGCTACCATTGGCTCAAGTCATCACCATATCTCCCTTGCACTGTATAAAAAGAAATTGTTCTCTCTGCTTTGATTCTTGCTTGCCTATAATTTAAAAATTTGTTTTTGTCTCTCTTCTGATTTCCCCTATTTCAAAGCCTTGCCCTTAATCTGCTCCCACCTCAGCAGGCTCTGTGCCATTCCTCACACATACCAGGCACACTCCTTTTGGAGGGCTTCTATCTTTACTGTTTTCCCAGTCTTAGACTTGGTCTGTCTTGTTCATGCTGAATTCCTAGTGCCTGAAACTGTGCCTGATACATAAAAGGAACTCAAATATGTGTTACGTAAATGAACTAAATACTATGTAGACTGATTCTGAAAATATACTTGATGGATACTCTTTTATTTATTCATTCAACAAAGTATTTTGGGAGCTACTATGTGTCAGATACTGGAAATAAATTGTTAATATGAAGACAAGGAGTTTGTGGTACTTTTTATTTTTCAGAGAGATAGGCTTTAAACACACACATAAATGAACTAATAGATTATTAAATAAGTGAACATTCTGTATAATATTGAGGTAGAAATAAAGAGGATGCATTGAGATAGGGAATGGGGGTGGCCCTCTGATAAAGTATTTCAGCATTTAAGCAGAAAACTTAATCAGGAGAAATAAGCAGTCACATGAAGAGCTGACATGAACCTCTCAGGCAGAAGAGATAACATGTGCAAAGGCCCTGAGGCAGGAATTAATTTTGTAATACTCTAAGGAGTGATTGAAGACGGATATGACTGACTATAATGAGTAAATGAGAGAATCGCAGGAGATGATATTCAGAAATAAGGTGGGGTCAAATCACATTGGGCTTCTCATAAACCACAGCACAGAGTTTGGGCTTTATTCTAAATACAATGGGAAGGCATCTGTACAGGAAGTGGCATGATTGGAATTTTTTTCCTTTTTTTATGATCACTTTTGCTGTGTAAAAGAATAGCTTGGAAACAGACAAAGTTGAAACCATTAAGAGCAAGAATATAGGTAAGGTGATGTATTCATTTCCAAGAGCTGCTGTAATAAAGTACCACAAACTCATTGGTTTAAACAACAAAAATGTATTGTCTCCCAGTTCTGGAGGCTAGAAGTCTGAGGTCTAGGTGTTGGGGGGCTGGGGGCTCTGAGGGGGAGTCTACTCCAGGCCTCTCTCCTGGCTGCTCATTTGTTGGCCATCTTTGGCATTTCTTGGCCTATAGAAGCATCACCCAGATCTCTGTCTTCATCTTCTGGTTCTCATATGTGTCTCCAACTGCCTGGCTTTTATAAAGAAGCCCATCATATTGGATTAGTGCCTACCCTAATGACCTCATTTTAGCTTAATTACCTCTGTAAAAACCCTATCTTCTGATAGAGTACATTTGAGGTTGTAAGGGTTAGGACTTCAACATAAGAATTTGGGGAGACACAGGTCAACCCATAACAGAAGGTATGATGGCTTGGATGAGTAAAGATGGGGAAATAACAGTATATGTTTGGAGGATGACATCCAGGACTTGTGGATAACTTCAATGTGACTGACAAGGAATAAGCCGGAGCTAACCTGAATCTGATATTTAACAATTGGTTTGAAAACGGTTTGGTTCCTGGGAAGGAAGAGTCTAAGGTAAAAGCAGATGTGTGTGTGTGTGTGTGTGTGTGTGTGTGTGTGTGTGTGTGACTTAACTTTTGGTTTTTGGGTTTGTTTTATTTTTTGAGCAAGTGTGGTTCAAAATGGCTTTGAGATATCTAAATAGACATGTAAGCAGTTGGACACATGAGTCTAGAGATGAGAGAGGTGGTGAGGTGGAGATCTAAACTTGCAATCACCAAATATGGACAGCATGCAAAGCCTCATAATTTTGATGATACCTGAGAATGGAAGATCTATAAGGAAAGAAGCCCACGCCTGTGCCTGGAAGCACTACAGAATTTACGAGTTGGGAGCAAAAAGGAGCCTGCATGGGAGACCCATAAGAAACAGCTAGTAAAGCAGGAAGAAAACCAGTTTTCTTGCTCATATGATGAGAAGAGAGAAAAGACAGCTTCCAGAAGAATAGAATGATGGGCTGTGTCAAACACCACTGAGAGGTGGAAAAAGATGAGATAAGAAAAGGGTCCACCGAGCTTGACCATATTAAGATTACTGTAGAGAGTCTCTCACATGGTGATGGGACAAAAGGCATACTGGAGGAAACCAATTGAAAGGTAAGAAAGGGAAGCTCTTTGAAGTTCTTTTATGGGGTAGAAAGCAATAAGTGAAACAATCACTGGAAGGGAAAATGAGGTCAAGGGTGGATTTTTTTTTAAAGAATCTTATATTCTGATGTGAATAATATACTACAGAAAAAAAACACAAAAATGCTAGAGAGAGAGCAATTATTACATCTCCTAATACAGATGAGGACAACAAGCCTCTAAGATGCTAAGAAAATCCTTAAAGTTCATTCAACCAGTATGTGATAAGAGGCAGATTTCAAACCAGGTCCTGCCTTGCTCCAAAGCTACTATTGTTTCCTTAATAACATGCCATCTCTCTGAGGTGAGGTAATTCCCATCATGCCCATCTAATGTCATTTTATTATTTCATTTTCTGCAAGAAAATGTGTCACTCTACTTTTTTTTTTTTTTTTTTTACAGATTACCTTTTGAGTTTTGGAAATGCCTGAATTCATAAATTTAAACAACTCTAAGCAAATATACCCTGTTATATATGTTTGTTTTGAATGTTACAAATAAAAATAAATGATGAAAAAGTTTAGACTCTTTGTAAAATAAATGTTAGAATATGGAACAAGCTTTCATGAAAAGAATTAGAGCCTTTGAGTAAGATATGAACTCAGATCTCCTACATGCTTCTATTTGCAGAGAGCAGGTATGAACCTCTTTCTATGAGGAGAAAAAATAATCTCAGCATAAAAAGAAATGCTTTGAAAGAGAGAAATTAAACATAATTAATGGTCACAGAATTAAGAATGGTCACAGAGTTTAAAAGAAAAACTAATGTTTCTTGGGATTTTTTTCTCAAATAATATCTAATGATAATATGGCTTTGAGGAATCTCAGAGGCAAGAGAAAGACAAAAATAATAGCTTTTCTCTAATTATAAATAGAAATGAATGCTTAGATGACAATTGTTGATAACATTTAATTAGGGACAAATTAATTTGTGTTTTCATTAAAGAGTATGTACTACTTTAACCTTTGTTTTAACTTGGATATAATCTTGCTTGAGAAGAAAAAACACAAGTTAATTAATATGAACTGTTTCTCCAATAAAGTTTTAACATCAATTTAAAGAAACTAATAAGCACAATTGTCTTTCTGGTCCAAATTTTCTCATTTTTCTTCTTTTGTAGAATGCTTCCAAATCTTCCCTAAGCTTTGTAAAATAGGAACTACATTTCCCTGGAGGAAGATAAACAGAATTTTAGCCCAGAGTCTAACCTCAACTTTGTTAAGTCATTTTAATGACAAAAATATTACAAGGGGTCAATATAAGTATCTCTACATCCTGATAAATAAATTCTTTCAAGTAAATACAAGTTATATGTCAACTTAGAAAAAGTGGTACTAACAACATCTCTAATCCAAAGGGAATGAAATTCTTCTCTTTATAAATGTTCTTCATTTTCTGGCTCTATTAGTCCTGAATAGCTCAGTGAATTCTGAGCTTCAGTTTCCTGTTGGCCAAAAGAGGGAAAATTGCCCCACCAACGTCTACCTTACCAGCATGTTTGGACAATTCAAGTGGATAATGGATGAGAGAATACTTTTCATTCATTACTATCATTATACCCTATGCTTGTCCATACAACTGTCCATTTAGACCCAGGAGACAAAGGTTCTGTATTCACTATGTCAAGGTCACGTCTTAAGTGCATTTCTCTTATGAATGTGTTTACATCAAGGAAGTCATCTTGGGCTTATTGGTGACTATTGAGCACTCCAGTTATTCCAGTTTTTAGAAAGATGGTCTCATTGCAGGAATCATGATTTAGAGATTAATATATTTAAAATAAGGTCCTCATCTCTGAAAACCAGGGCAATCAAAAGCACAAGCATCAGAAGGTACTTCCCTGATTTGTTCCTCGGTTACCAAGATCTGGATTCAGAAAGCCATGTGTGGCTACGAAACAATGCTCACCCATTTTTGGGGACAAGAGATGAGGAGACTACCTCCCTGAGGCAAGTTAAATATTCCCTGACCGTCAGTGAAGCTATGAGTTCGTTTTAGTGACAAGACTTCGGTTTGGTTTGTTTTTCATAATACAGTCATCAGCTAAGGCCACCCTAACCTTAAAGTGTAAATAAAATCCATATGGAAGTCCCACATTTTGTGGGACTTCTGCCTTAGCCCATTCGGGTTGCTATAACATATACCACAAATGAGGTGGCTTATAAAAGGACAGAAATTTATTTCTCACATTTCTGGAGGCTGGAAGTCTGAGATCAGGGGCAGCATGGTGAAATGAGGGCCCTCTTTCAGCTCACAGACTTCTCATTGTGTCCTCACGTGGTGGAAGCTCTGTGGAGTCTCATTCATAACGGCTCCACCCTCATGACCTAAGCACCTCCCAAAGGCCCCCACTCCTAATACCATCACATTGGGTATTCGAATTTCAACCTATGAACACATTCAGATGATAGGGACATCCAGTATTCACCCCCAAATGTACCACAGGCCGTTCACGCTTGCAGTTCCTTATGTGTTTATGTTCTTGTTCTATTGGACATGTGCTCTCCTTTTGTGAATAACCACTGAAAGTTCTTCTCTTTGTCCTGCTCTGAAATTTACAAGATAGGGGAAATCATCTCCTTTGCTTTGAATTGAAAAGACAAAAATCATACCCAGCGTTTGCGACGTAGCATTCTTTAGTGAGTTTGGCATGAAAAGGGTTTTCAACTTATTATAAAACATTCCTTTTTGCAAAACTCTCAGTCATGCCACATGGTTAAACCTCTTCTATCCCTGAAGACTGCCCTGCTTAGATTCTCTAGATTTATTATTCAGAACAATTTTGTTCTGTATTGACCATTGTATGTCCGGTAACTCATTCATATGCTTTGTTAAAACCAAGCATCCTCAAATCTGTGACTCACTTTTTCAAAATATTTTAATTTTATTTTATTTTGGAAGACCACGCATCATGAGGTCTACTGTGTTTAAAGGGTGCAACACATTATGGTTGACTATAGGTACAAAGTTGTACAGCAGATCTGTACATCTTGCTTCATGGAAATTTTATGCCTGTTGATTAGTAATTCCCCAATATCCCCTCCTCCCAACCTTTGACCACTACCATTCTATTCTCTGAGTCTATGAATTTGAGTAATTTGGGTACTTCTTATAAGTGGGATCATGCAGCATTTATCTTTCTATGGCTGGCGGATTTCACTTAACAGAGTGTCCTCCAGGTTCATCCATGCTGCTGTGTCCTGCATCTCACCTTCTGTGGCCTAGAAGGGTTGGCTGGTTCTCTGATATGACAGTCTTTTTTTCCCTTTCCTCTCCAGGCCCTGTAAGTGGAGGAGAGCAGTGTGGAGACTCATTTTTTTTCTGATATAAATTATCACAAACTTCTATTTCCTCTCTCAGAGTAAAAAATGACTTTAATCCATTTTAATCAACATTTTTTTTATTTTAGAATTTTATTTCAGGTCTACAGAAAAAATTACGAAGATTGTAGAGAGTTCCCATACACTCCCCACTCAATTTCCCCCATTATTAACATCTTACATGAGTACAGTACATTTGTCAAAACCAATGAACTGGTATTGATATATTATTAGCTGAAGCTCATGCTTTATTCAAGTTTCCTTAGTTTTTACTTGATATCCTTTTCTATTCCAGGATCCCATCTAAGATATCCTATTATTCCAATAAGTTTTAATTCTACTTAAACACACAGACAAAAATTATGATATTTTTCACATCATGCTCTGGTTATCTATTTTCTTAGTGATGACATAGGAGCCCAGAAAGCATGTGGGCTCTTGCGCACATATCATTGCAGATTGGGAATGGAGTTGTGGCTGGAACCCTTGGTGGCTATCTTTGAGCACTTTCCATTTATTTTGGTAATTTCCAACATTGTAAGTCTAGCCATCCTAAAGAGGAAGACAGAAAATCCCCACCATGACTCTCTTGCAGTTAGGGTTGGAGCACGTGACATGGTTTCTTTGAGTTGGACTTGGGTTTAGAAATAAACAATGTGAGGACATGACAGGTCTAGAGACAAAAGTCAGCTGTTCCTTCAGGCAAGGTACATTGGGACTTCTGGCATCCACTCACTCACAGGTGCCTGAGTAGGGTTTTTCCTAAAGAAGCCCTCACCATGTGATTGCACACACTCCTTGACTACAGCATCACAGACCCACTTATCCACTGTCATGAGATACTTAGTATTACCTAGTATCCTTTAATAAATTTATTTTCTACTTAACTAATGAAGGGATTCCAGTATTTGCAAGTAAAGATCATGAGCAATAAAAATAGAATTCTCAGAAAATCCTCATGATTAATCTTATTTACTTCTACTACATAATTGGTCTTTGCAAAGTTTGATTGGTAGCAAAATGGTGATAATTTTGAGTAGTGCATCCTTCCTTTGATTTCACTTAGCCTTTAAAAAATGTAGGAAGAAGGAAAAATATGTTTGCACCTATATTTGCTTGTTAGGGCTGCTGTAACAAAATACCATAAACTGAGTGGCTTAACAACAGAAATTCATTATCTCAGAGTTCGGGAGCTTAGAAGTCTCAGATCAAGATGCTGGCAAATTTGATTACTTCTGTTGCTGTAAGAAAGAATTTATTCTATGCCTGCCTTTTAGCTTCTGGTGTATTTCTACTGATCTTTGGTGTCCCTTGGTTTGCAGAAGCATCACCCTCATCTCTGCTTTCACCTTCATACGGCACTCACCCTGGGTTTGTGGGTCTGTGTCCAAATTTTCCCTTTTAATAAGGATACTATCATATTGCATTAAGGCCTACCTTGAAGACCTTATTTAACCTGATTACTCTGTAAAGACCCTATCTCCAGATAAGGTCACATTCTGAAGTAATGGAGGTTAGGACGTCAACTTTGGAGGCACACAATTCAATTGGAGACATCCATAAGAGCACCCCTAAGTAAATGATAACTTCTAGAAACCTAACTCCTGCCAGGGTCATCAGCTTCATTTCAGCAGTAGTACTCTGAAGGGACTGAGAACCAGAGAACCAGGTAGTGCCACAACCTCTAATTCAACCAGTCAAGGTGAAGAGTGTATTATAATCAGAAATCAGTTGAAGGACAGAGAGGCTGACTGATACTAGATATTAGGTATGAACCTGTTGTCACAAATCCAGATTTTCAAGCAAGTCTTGATTGGAAATGTCTCAAAGAACTAGAATCTAAGTGGGTGAGTCATTTGGCTCAAGTGACAATAAGTCAAAACAAGGCGCTATGGATTTGTTATTGAGAAAAAGTTTATTTCAAATTGGAGTCCTTTATGAATATTCTATCAAGGAACTAGAGTCTAGATAAGGCTTTGAAAATGGGAGGGGGATCTCTGCAAGTGATAATGATCTCAGTGTGCCTTCAGTACCTTCCAAGAGAGAAACCCCTCACTTCTTACCACTTCCTCCCTTCTTTCACACTGTTTTGCATCTAATCAGTCACCAAACCTGTCAATACTGCCTCTTCAGTATTCCCCAAGGCCATCATTTCCTTTTACATCCCTACTGCCATTACCTTATTACAGGCACTCATTTGATATGCAAACTATGACAATAACCTTATTTTATTTAAATATCCATATGGCTGCATTTTTGTTTTGCCCATTTTCACATATAAATCTTTGCTTGTTTGGAATTTGTTTTCATGTAAAAAGTGAATAAGTGATTTCAATCATTTTTTTTCTCATAATGGTTTGCCAGTTGTCCCAATACAATGTATCAAATAATCCATGTTTCTCCACTGATTTCAATGCTGATTTGGCCATAGACTAACTTCCTATGCATATTTGTCTCTAATTTGGATTCCTTTCATTCATCATTTTGCCAATTTTTGTATTGATTTCTGTTTTAATTGGAATCAAGATTTACAATGTATTTTGATTTATGACATTAAAGCTGTCTTTTCATTACTTCTCCATTTCAAGGTTGTCTTTCCTATTGTTGCATATGTATTTTTTAAGATGGACCTTAGAATAATTATGCCAATTTTAAAAATCACTGGACCTTTGATTGGAAGTGCATTGAATTTGTAGATTGAGGATGGGCAAATTGCCATCTTCACAATCTTCCCTCTTCCCTCATCTCAAACTAGGTAAGTTTCTTCATTTGCTTGTTCTTTCATGTTACTCTAAGTTGGTTCTTTCAGGTTTACCATTTAAAAACTGTATCTTTTATTAGATTACTTATATTTGTTTGAATCTATTGCAATTGTGAATGGGATTTTTTGGTTCTATTTTCCTTTTGTTTTTATTATGAGAAATCTATTGACTTTTGTATTTTTTAAATAACTGTTAAACTTACTGAACTTTCCTATTATGTACATCAGTTAGTCAATAGATCTTGTTAGGTTTTCCAGAAATGCAATTGCATTATCTTCATGACATTATTATTTTCTACCTCTGTCAAAGCTTGACCTCAAAAGTAGAAATCATAAAAGAAAAGACTGGTTAGTTTAACCACAATTTTTTCAACAAAAATTGAAATCTGAAATTTAATAAATAATTTTATTAGCTCTATGCTAAGAGCTATGATGGAAAAATAAGAAAAAAGACAACTACATCAATGGAAAAATGAGCAAAGAACACAAATATCTAATTCTCAAAATTTGATCACAGATAGAACATATATGACAAGATATTCAACCCCATAGGTAATGGAAAATCATGAAAATGAAATGATATACTTTTTACCCTATAATTTTGGCAAAGGTTAAAAATATCAATATTAGTGACTATGAGATGAGGGGAAGGGGTGCTCTCATACAATGCTGTAGGAAATAGATATTGGTATAACATTTGGAGAAGAATCTAGCAACAAGATACAAAATTTATAGTGCATATCTCTTTAACCCAGACTTCCTTTTCAGTTAATTGTTCTCTACAACTATTCAGGAAAGTGTATAATAATACATACTCTGTGGATATTTAACAGAAGTTTTTATAACAGCAACAAGTAAATGTCCATCCATACGGAATTGGTTCAATTAATGACAGTATATGATAACAGAGTACTCTCTAGCCATTTAAATAATAATGTAGAGCTATATTAATCCACATATAAAAGCATTCAAAAATTGTATGCAACAATAAAGTAACATGTTTATTATAATCCTACTTCTTTAAGTTATTTTTATATTTATATACTGTCTTAGTCCGTTTGGGCTGCTGTAACAGAATACCATAAATTGAGTGGCTTATAAGCAGCAAACATTTATTTCTCATAGTTCTGGAGGCTAGAAAGTCCAAGATTATGGTGCTGGCAGATTTGACATCTGGTGAGGGACTGCTTCTTGGATGACATCTTTTCCTCTAACTTCACATGGCTGAAGGGCAAGGGAGCTTTTTCCGGCTGCTTTTATAAGGGTACTAATTATCTCCCAAAGGTCTCACTTAATTCCCTCTCAATGGCACCATCTCTTAACACCATCACCTTGGGGGTTAGGTTTCAACATATGAATATTGAAGGGACACAAACATTCAGACCATAGCATACAGTCATAAAAGTTTCCAAAGCTGCAACCCTTATTTAAAATCATTTTAGTTTCTTTTCACTGGGAACCTATGCAAACTCTTTATTGTGTTCCACCATCCACTTCCTTGCTGCCCTGGTCAATTCTTGCTTAACTCTGCCTCTGCAATCTTAAGTCACTATGTTCAGCCACACTGGGATGTCCAGACACCCCAACTCTTTCAAGTCAGTACCTTTATCTGCTCATTCCTCCATCTGAGCTGTTCTTATCTTGCTGATGACATCCTTTATGTCTCAGTTGAAATACCATTCTTTATCTCTATGTAAACCACCCCAGTCTGTATCAGTGCATACTTTTCACTCCCCTCCATGGCACTTGTTACAACTTGCAATTGTTTCTGTGTTGAGTTGACTTTATTATCCACCTCTATCACTATACTTGAAACACAATGAACCCAAGACCATAAAATTTCTCATTCATCACTGCCTGACACATATTAGATGATCAATAGATATTTTTCAATGAATGAATACGCATGAAGGAATATCTGTAGATATTTCCTGAAATGTTAACAATGCTATCTCTTGATATTGGGATTTGTGGTGATTTGAAAATTTCTTATTTATATACTTCTTAGGTATTTCTCTATTGAAATGATAATGATTATATTTGCATTTCAAGTTACATGTTCTATTTCTTTCTTTTTTTTGAACTTTTGAATTTTATTTTATTTATGTTTTTATACAGCAGGTTCTTATTAGTTATCTATTTTATACATATTAGTGTACACATGTCAATCACAATCTTCCAGTTCATCCCCCACCCCCACTTTCCCCCTTTGGTGTCCATACATTTGTTCTCTACCTCTGTGTCTCTGTTTTTGCCCTGCAAACTGGTTCATCTGTACCATTTTTCTAGGTTGGTTCCATATATATGCATTAATATAGAATATTTATATTTCTCTTTCTGACTTACTTCACTCTGTATGACAGTCTGTACATGTCTCTACAAACGACCCAATTTCATTCCTTTTTATGGCTGAGTAATATTCCATTATATATATATGTACCACATCTTCTTTATCCATTTGTCTGTCGATGGGTATTTAGGTTGCTTCCATGACCTGGCTATTGCAAATAGTGATGCAATTAACATTGGGGTGCATGTGTCTTTTTGAATTATGGTTTTCTCTGGGTATATGCCAGTAGTGGGATTGCTGGGTCATATGGCAATTCTATAAACTCAAAATGGATTAGAGACCTAAATGTAAGACCAGACACTATAAAACTCTTAGAGGAAAACATAGGAAGAACACTCTTTGACATAAATCACAGCAAGATCTTTTTTGATCCACCACCTAGAGTAATGGAAATAAAAACAAAAATAAACAAATGGAACCTAATGAAACTTAAAAGCTTTTGCAAAGCAAAGGAAACTACAAACAAGATGAAAAAACAACCCTCAGAATGGGAGAAAATATTTGCAAATGAATCAATGGACAAAGGATTAATCTCCCAAATATATAAATAGCTCATGCAGCTCAATATTAAAAAAACAAACAACCCAATCCAAAAATGGGCAGAAGACCTAAATAGACATTTCTCCAAAGAAGACATACAGATGGGCAAGAAGCACGTGAAAAGCTGCTCAACGTCACTAATTATTAGAGAAATGCAAATCAAAACTGCAATGAGGTACCACCTCACACCAGTTAGAATGGGCATCATCAGAAAATTTACAAATGACAAATGCTGGAGAGGGTGTGGAGAAAAGGGAACCCTCTTGCACTGTTGGTGGGAATGTAAAGTGATACAGCCACTGTGGAGAACAGTATGGATGTTCGTTAAAAAATATGTTCTATTTCTAATTATGAAAATATCTGTTCATTTATTTACACATACATATATATAAATTAAAATGTATATATGTTATATATGAATATATATATAGAAAGAGAGTGTGTGTATGTGTCTAGTTTTAAAATGTGCATGTGATCAATACCCCTCCATAGCTTACAATGGAATTTTACTCAGCCGTAAAAAAAGAATGAAATAATGCCATTTGCAGCAAATGAATGGACTTAGAGATTACCATCCAAAATGAACTAAGCCAGATAGAGAAACACAAATATCATATGACATTGCTTATATGTGGAATCTAAAAAAAAAGATACAAATGAACTTATATATAAAACAGAAATAGATCCACAGACATAGAAAACAAACTTATGGTTGCCAAGGGGGAAATGGGGGAGGGAATAACGAGTTTGAGATTAAAATATACACATTTCTATATATAAAATAGATAACCAACAGGGACCTACTGTATAGCACAGGGAACTATACTCAAAATTTTGTAATAATCTATAAGGGAAAAGAATCTGAAAAAGAATATATATATATATACACACACACACATATATATATATATATATATATATACTGAATCACTTTGGTGTACACCTAAAACTAACACAACATTATAAATCAACTATATTCAATAAAAAAAAATTAACATTGTGTATACACGTGTGTGTGTCTAGTTTTAAAATATGCATCTGATCACTACTCCTCCATAGCTTAACTCACAATTACTTACAGAATAAATTTTAGGGGCTTCCCTGGTGGCGCAGTGGTTGAGAATCTGCCTGCCAATGCAGGGGACACGCGTTCGAGCCCTGGTCTGGGAAGATCCCACATGCCACGGAGCAACAGAGCCCGTGCGCCACAACTACTGAGTCTGCGCGTCTGGAGCCTGTACTCCGCAACAAGAGAGGCCGCGATAGTGAGAGGCCCGCGCATCGCGATGAAGAGTGGCCCCGCTCGCAGCAACTAGAGAAAGCCCTCGCACAGAAACGAAGACCCAACACAGCCCAAAATAAATAAATAAATTTAAAAATAAATGAATAAATACTTCTGTTAAAAAAAATTTTTTTAAACACTTTAGCATGACATTCAAGTCCCTTACAAAACTGCTTCAGTGCCCCATTTAAGTCTTACATTCTGTAGATTCATTCCTTCTGACAGTTCACCCTGAGCCTGAACCACAGTGGAAAGCATCCCTGTCCTGGGTGACACATGACACTCATCCATTTCTGTACTCCTGCTCACATTTCATCTTCTGGTGGAATGCTCTTCTCTATCTTTTTTCCTGAAGATCTCTCATTTTAGTTCTATCAATAAGGTAGCCTTGGGCTCCCTAAAGAGTGTATTCCTAGTGACCTGCAAAGTCGATTCCACCTCTAGAATGTGAACTATTAAAGGTCAGGGACCTTATCTTTTTCTACTTCAGTTCTGCAGCCTAGATGGTGGCATACAGTAGAGAGTTGTTTTTTCTTTTTAACTGATCAAGTTGTAAGTAAATTTTACAAAGAATGTTCTAGTTACTAGTTTCATGATAATTAGTCCCAAATCAGTGAATTAAAACAACGATCATTTTATTATCACTTACTGTTTCTCTGGGTTGGGAATTTAGGAAGGGCTCAGCTAAGTGATATTGGGACGCTGTCATTTGTAGTCAGACAGTAGGTAGAGCCAGGTGAGATGGAGCAGCTGCCTTATCATCTCTCCCTCTTTTCATGGGGTCTTTAGCTTCCCCATGTCATTTCCCCACATAGATAATAGCATATAGTAGTTACATGTTCATATACCAATAGTTTGGTATATTTGCTGATAGTTTGAGTTTCTTCGTAGCCTGGCAGTTTCAAAGCAGAACAGCTGATTACATGCCAGCTCAGGGCTCCACAGGTAAAAGTCCCAGCTAACACAGTGGATGCCTCGTCACTTTCTGTGATCTAGCCTCAGAAGAGCCAGGTCATCTCTGCTGCATTCTATTAGTTAAGGCACTAAAGCCAGCCCAGATTCTGGGGGAGGGGCTATAGATCCCACTTCTCAACAGAAGAGTCTCAAAGAATTTATGAAGACATTTTAAAGTCACCACAGAGAGTCTTATATCTGATACCTGCACCCCGTGCAAAACCCTCTTCGTACAAGGATCAAAGGACCTGAGTATTTCACACGCTGAAATTACTAACCCTTAATGCAAGAACTATGTTATTAGCTTAAACTGAGTGCATCATCTTTGCAAACATGATTTCAGCCTGCTTAGAAGAAAAAAAGCAAAAGTAAAAAAAAAAACAAAAAAAAAACCTCTGGAAATGATAAAAATGAAGCTTTGATGTTGATAACTTACAACTGATGTAAACATTGCTAATTTCTGCTTTTATCAATAGCTGTGCTCCCATTTTTAGACACACAGAAATCAAAGAATTCTGCTAGTGAAGGAATCCCTGTTTTGATCTGGAAGATGCTACTAAGGTAGATGTGTTGAGGTTTAGTTCATAAATCTTACAATAAGCAGGAATTATAGAGCTCTCTGAGTCCAAATGTGTCTACAGGCTCATTTCTCCATTCCTTGTACCAGAGACAGGGCTCAAGCAGTCAGATAGAAAAAAAGTCTGGACTGTTTCCTGTGAGAAACTGGAGATCCAACCTCAAGCTAGAGATTCAGCCATTTTTGGAGGCTCCAAATGGAAAAGAGGACAAAGAGTTCAGAGAAATGATCTGGGGCATTGAATTTTGCTAGGGGATGACACAAGGGATGGAATAAGTCACATTGTTACATTAAAAAAATGTTAGATTGGGAGTTTGGGACTGAAATGTACACACTGCTATATTTAAAATAGATAACCAACAAGGATCTACTGTATAGCACAGGGAACTCTGCTCAATACTCTGTAATAACCTAAATGGGAAAAGAATTTGAAAAAGAATAGATACATGTATAACTGAATCACTTTGTTGTACACATGAAACTAACACAACTATAATAAACTACACTCCAATAAAATTAAAATTTTTAAAAAAGAAAAAAAAAATGCTTGTATAGATTTATGTTTTGTTTGGAGGGCTGTCCTCTAGAAGTGGGATTCAACAACCAAACATTTGCTGACTGCTTATTTGTGGAAAGCTCACAACCTGACTCAGGTTGGTTGCAAAGAGCACACCATCTGGCTGGTAGGAGAGCCTCCTGTCTTTTCTGAGAGCAAGGTTGAGCATCGGAGCTGGGAACTCAGCAGAAACCTTCAGAATGCAGAGTCTATCTCGAAGGTTATGGACCAGGCACAGCACATTGTCCCATGCATGAATACGTACACATAGGCATGCTGGCTTTGCACTGAGAAGAGTCAAGGATATGTGGCTGCACAACAGGAAAGAGAGCTTTCCCATGTGAAATCAGTCCATAATGTCTGGGATTGGAATAAACATCTCAGCAGCTTCAGTTTTACCAGCTGCCATCCCATTAACTACTTAATTGAGTAGTTCATGTTATTTTATTTTCTTCAAATGAAGGTGATTTATAAAAATTATAACCAAATGAAATATAGTTTCTCACCTTTACAAAAACCCCCCAAAGTTAATACTTTGAAAATCAATAAACTAAGCATTTATTATATTCAGGGCCTGGTTTATCTGTAGGAATTAGGGTAGTAAACATCAGTACTGTGGTTGGCAGACCTACTGTGTGCCACACACTGTGCACAAGAAGAGCTGTTTGTGGGAGGTGTTACTTTTCTAATTTTATGTTGAGAAAACTGACCTGGGGAGGTGAGTCAATTTCCCAGAGGTTATACGGTATGGATAGTGCGTCTAGGAGTCAAGCATGGACCTGTTTTGACTTCTACATGCCTATTTTTTTCCATTATAACACAACTTTTCTAGCTTTTGGCATCTGACAGAAAAGCTTAGTTGAATTTATATGTCTAAAGAATATAAGTAGATGGAAAAATGTTTTCTTTCTTCTATTTTTTTTTTCTTAATCAATAGCAATGTAGAGTGGAATGAACATCTGAGTTGCATTCTGGCTGCACTATTCATTGGCACTAAGTCCTTGGATAAGTTACTTATTTTGAGCCTATTTTTCACCTTTAAAATGGAAATAATAACTCCTGCTATACTTACACGTTGAGATTATTATAAGATTAAGATAAAACATTGTATAGGAAAGCATGTTGCAAACAGATGATTCCAGATAACTCTTTTTTATTTAAGTGGGTGAATTTTATTTTATATAAAGTATACCTCAATAAACCCACTTTTTTTTAATTTAGCAAGGTAATATTTTATTGATTGATTTAATAAGTTTCAAAAGATATTTTTCTTAATTGGGGTATAGTTGTTTCACAATGTTGTGTTAGTTTCTACTGTACAGCAAAGTGGAGTTCTCTGTGCTATATAGCAGGTTCTTATTAGATTCCAGAAAACTCTTGATTGAAATTCTGCCCTAGTAGTCATTTGAACATATGTTGGATCTATTTCTGACCCATGGACCTCTTTGGGGGCTTGGTTTTCAAGAGATACATTGTTCACTGTAGATGGAAAGGTGTGTGGAGAGACACTATGTGTTGTTATTCCTACATATAAAGTAAAAGTTGGGAAACTAATATTAGACATTATGTGTGAATGAAATAAATAAGCCATATATATGGTAACAGAGAGACAAGAGATACAAAGACGGGACCTGACCTTTTCTGTGAATGGACCTGAAGCTCTGATGGCCAGTGGCCAATGGGAAGGGAGTGAACTGTGCTCATTGAAAGATTTGGAGCCAAATACATAGAAACTGCTGTGGGAACTGAATGGGAAACAACATTTGTGCTGGATTTTGGTAGCTCTTGTAATAGATCGTGACTGCAAATTTGTGATGAAGATCACACATAAGAGCTTTCTTAATATGAACCTGGAGTCCCAGGCAAGAAACCACATAAAATAAGTGATTAAACTTAAAGTTAGATAACTGTGTCCTTGGACATTCATTGGCCCTTTTTCTATTTCTGAGATAATCTGGTTATTAAATGACATCAAAGAGATAGAGCCGGGCTTCCCTGGTGGTGCAGTGGTTGGGAGTCCGCCTGCCGATGCAGGGGACACGCGTTCGTGCCCTGGTCCGGGAGGATCCCACATGCCGCAGGGCGGCTGGGCCCGTGGACCATGGCTGCTGAGCCTGTGCATCTGGAGCCTGTGCTCCACGATGGGAGAGGCCACAATGGTGAGAGGCCCGCGTACTGCAAAAAAAAAAAAAAAAAAAAAAAAGAGATAGAGCCACAAATAAGGGCATGTATACCACCTCTCCTCCTATTCCAGAAGCTTAATTGTGAATGGAAAGTTCTGGTTTAAGTCACAAATCTTGAAGATAAGAGATGGGACAAGTAAGCACCTAGAATTGGAAACATCTTATTTTGGCTTATTGGGAAGGGTGGGATCATAAAGATGAGAGGACTAAGGTTTATTGGGTCTTGATCTTAAAAGCACATTTGTACCCAGGTAGTACTTGGAACACACCTGTGATTCATCCCATATAGAACAGAGTCAAGCAGTTTGCTTGTAGCATTTCTGAGATGGTGGTCCATACTCCACTCTTCCACTGTTCAGCCTCAAGCAAGCCGTTTAGCTCCTCCAGCTTTGGGTTCAAATTTGTAAAATGAGGACAATGTTCTCTTTCTTGCAAGAATGAGAAGTAGATTAAAGGAGGTATGTGTAAAACATGATCTGGTAAATTGTAGGTTCATGAAAATTACTGGTTTTCTCTTCCCTTTTGTTACCTCTTTCTGTAACATCATGCTAAATGAAAGTTTGGAGCAGTAGGGAATACATTTCTCAGAATCCAGGTCTATATTTTTCCAGGAAGGGTACAGCCACAGTTCATAATATATGATGCATTCAGCTCAAGTCTTACTAAATGGAACAACTCTGTATCAGGATCTAACTATACCTGGAATTCTCTATAGCCCGAGAATGATTTCATATGGCACTGGATTGGGGCAGCTCTTTGAGGCTCCACATATAAATATAATGATTTACATAAATATTTTTTCTATCACAATATTTCAAGACTGTGGGATTACATTTGCATACCTCAGATGATCTCATTATACACTATTTTATCTCCCACTTTCTGTCCCCAGTTAGTTAGGTCCTATGATATTAAGCTGTCTGAAAAGGCAGTCTCTGCTTCTGAATTTCAGATTTTGGCTTACAAGTGAATTGGTGCTGATAAAGTGATGTTATATGTAGATAAGAAGCACAGGAGACTTCCTGGAGGCCTTATCTACTTCCTTAATATCTTTTAAGCCAACCTTTTGGGGTCTTATCTGCCTATGCATGGAACTCCAATAAGCAATATACCTAAAGCCACCTCCTCTCCTCATTAAGTTGATTCAATTTTAACTTTCCCATCAGGATGCTCTGTCCCAGTGAACATTTGGCCTCATCGCCTTTTTTATTTCCAGCTGTCAGTTTGAAAACTGGTGACTGTCTATCTGCCTTTCCCATTTTGCAGCATCAGCAGAACTAGTCAGGTGCTTCCTGTTTGCAGAAGACTTGCCATCATCTTCTACCAGAGGTGCTGAATCTGCACAGCTGGCCAAGTTCAGCAGATGGCTGGCAGGGGATTCAGCCCGGGATTATGCTGGTTGAAAAAACACAGGCATGGAATGTGTGCTCCAGGCACCACCAGAGAGTGAGTTCCCACTTGGACAAAGCAGCTCATCAGAGGAGGCCACGTGGAAGATGATAGGAAGAACCTGGGCGGGGGGCAGAGAAGTGAAAAGGAAGAGGGAGGGCCATGATGAGTCTCTTTCAGGCTCATGCCCTGTTTGATGAGTGAAAAATATCCCAATTTTCAATTCTAGAAGTATTGGCCATTTACCATGAAACTTTTTGTCAAAGAACTTGTGGAGACATGGGCTCTTTAGTGGGGCTAATGACAGCCTCTGGGGGGGCTCACGCTAAGGAGTACTTCCCAGAATTTCTGCTGCCAGTGTCCTTGTATCCATGGTGAAAGAGAGCCACCCCCCACCTCTGCAGGAGAACCTCCAACACTAGCAGACGCTTTGCCGTGTGGATGAAAGGCTCTTGGTGCTGCAGCCAGGAGTCAGTGCTGTGTTTCTCACATGGGAGAGCCAACTTCAAGACACTGGTCCACAAGAGACCTCCCAGCTCCACATAATATCAAATGGCAAAAATCTCCCAGAGATCTCCATCTCAACACCAACACCCAGCTTCACTCAATGACCAGCAAATTACAGTGCTGGACGCCTTATGCCAAACAACTAGCAAGACAGGAACAAAACACAACCCATTAGCAGAGAGGCTGCCTAAAATCATAATAAGGCCACAGACACCTCAAAACACACCACAAGACATGGACCTGCCCACCAGAAAGAAAAGATCCAGCCTCATTCACCAGAAAACAAGCACTAGTCCCCTCCACCAGGAAGCCTACACAACCCACTGAACCAAACTTAGCCACTGGGGGCAGACACCAAAAACAACGGGAACTAAGAACCTGCAGCCTGCAAAAAGGAGATCCCAAACACAGTAAGATAAGCAAAATGAGAAGACAGAAAAACACACAGCAGATGAAGGAGCAAGATAAAAACACACCAGACCTAACAAATGAAGAGGAAATAGGCAGTCTACCTGAAAAAGAATTCAGAATAATGACAGAAAACATGATCCAATATCTTGGAAATAAAATAGAGAAAATGCAAGAAACATTTAATAAGGACATAGAAGAACTAGAGAGGAAAAAAGCAATGATGAACAACACAATAAATGAAATGAAAAATACTCTAGGAGGGATCAATAGCAGAATAACTGAGGCAGAAGAATGGATAAGTGATCTGGAAGATAAAACAGTGGAAATAAATACTGTAGAGCAGAATAAAGAAAAACAAATGAAAAGAACTGAGGACAGTCTCAGAGACCTCTGGGACAACATTAAACACACCAAGATTGGAATTATAGGGGTCCCAGAAGAAGAAGAGAAAAAGAAAGAGACTGAGAAAATATTTGAAGAGATTATAGTTGAAAAAGTCCCTAATATGGGAAAGGAAATGGTTAATCAAGTCCAGAAAGCACAGAGAGTCCCATACAGGATAAATCCAAGGATAAACATGCCAAAACACATACTAATCAAACTATCAAAAATTAAATACAAAGAAAACATATTAAAAGCAACAAGGGAAAAATAACACACAAGGGAATCCCCATAAGGTTAACAGCTGATCTTTCATCAGAAACTCTGCAAGCCAGAAGGGAGTGGCAGGACATATTTAAAGTGATGAAGAAGAAAAACCTACAACCAAGATTACTCTACCCAGCAAGAATCTCATTCAGATTTGATGGAGAAATTAAAACCTTTACAGACAAGGAAAAGCTGGGAGAATTCAGCACCACCAAACCAGCTTTACAACAAATGCTAAAGGAACTTCTCTAGGCAAGAAACACAAGAAAAGGAAAAGACCTAAAATAACAAACCCAAAACAACTAAGAAGATGGGAATAGGAACTTACATATTGATAATTACCTTAAATGTAAGTGGATTAAATGTTCCCACCAAAAGACACAGACAGGCTGAATGGACAAGACCCATATACATGCTGTCTACAAAAGACCCACTTCAGACCTAGGGACACATACAGAAAGAAAGTGAGGGGATGGAAAAAGATAGTCCATGCAAATGGAAACCAAAAGAAAGCTGGAGTAGCAATTCTCATGTCAAACAAAATAGACTTTAAAATAAGGACAATTACAAGAGACAAAGAAGGTACATAATAACAAAGTACATAATGATCAAGGGATCGATCCAAGAAGAAGATATAACAATTGTATATATTTATTCACCCAACATAGGATCACCTCAATACATAAGGCAAATACTAACAGCCATAAAAGGGGAAATTGACAGTAACACATTCATAGTAGGGGACTTTAACACCCCACTTTCACCAATGGACAGATCATTCAAAATAAAAATAAAAAGGAAACACAAGCTTTAAATGAAACATTAAACAAGATGGACTTAATTGATATTTATAGGACATTCCATCCAAAAACAATAGAATATACATTTTTCTTAACTGCTCAAGGAACATTCTCCAGGATAGATCATATCTTGGGTCACAAATCAAGCCTTGGTAAATTTAAGGAAATTGAAATTGTATCAAGAATCTTTTCCAACCACAACTCTATGCGACTAGATATCAATTACAGGAAAAGATCTGTAAAAAATACAAACACATGGAGGCCAAACGATACCCTACTTAATAACGAAGTCATCACTGAAGAAATCAAAGAGAAAATCAAAAATTACCTAGAAACAAATGACAATGGAGATACGACGGCCCAAAGCCTATGGGATGCAGCAAAAGCAGTTCTAAGAGGGAAGCTTATAGCAATACAATCCTACCTTTAGAAACAAACATCTCAAAAAACAACCTAAAGTTGCACCTAAAGAAATTAGAGAAAAAGAACAAAAAATCTCCAAAGTTAGCAGAAGGAAAGAAATCATAAAGACCAGATCAGAAATAAATGAAAATGAAATGAAGGAAACAATAGCAAAGATCAATAAAACTAAAAGCTGGTTCTTTGAGAAGATAAACAAAATTGATAAGCCATTAGCCAGACTCATCAAGAAAAAAAGGGAGAAGACTCAAATCAATAGAAGTAGAAATGAAAAAGAAGTAACAATTGACACTGCAGAAATACAAAGGATCATGAGAGATTACAAAAAGCAACTATATGCCAATAAAATGGACAACCTGGAAGAAATGGACAAATTCTTAGAAAAGCACAGCATTCCGAGGCTGAAGCAGGAAGATATAGAAAATATAAGCAGACCAATCACAAGCACTGAAATTGAGACTGTGATTAAAAATCTTCCGACAAACAAAAGGTCAGGACCAGATGGATTCACAGGCAAATTCTGTCAAACATTTAGAGAAGAGCTAACACTTATCCTTCTCAAATTCTTCCACAATATAGCAGAAGGAGGAACAGTCCCAAATGCATTCTATGGGGCCACCATCACCCTGATACCTAAACCAGACAAAGATGTCATAAAGAAAGAAAACTACAGGCCAAAATCACTGATGAACATAGATGCAAAAATCCTCAACAAAATACTAGCAAACAGAATCCAGCAACACATTAAAATGATCATACACCATGATCAAGTGGGGTTTATTTCAGGAATGCAAGGATTCTTCAATATATGCAAATCAATCAATGTGATACACCATATTAACAAATTGAAGGAGGAAAACCATATGATCATCTCAATAGATTCAGAGAAAGCTTTTGACAAAATTCAACACCCATTTATGATAAAAACCCTGCAGAAAGTAGGCATAGAGGCCATATGTGACAAATCCACAGCCAACATCGTCCTCAATGGTGAAAAACTGAAAGCATTTCCACTAAGATGAGGAACAAGACAAGGTTGCCCACTCTCACCACTCTTTTTCAACATAGTTTTGGAAGTTTTAGCCACAGCAATCAGACAAGAAAAGGAAATAAAAGGAATCAAACTAGGAAAAGAAGAAGTAAAGCTGTCACTGTTTGCAGATGATATGATACTATACATAGAGAATCCTAAAGATGCTACCAGAACACTACTAGAGCTAATCAATGAATTTGGTAATGTAGCAGGACACAAAATTAAGGAACAGAAATCTCTAGCACTCCTATACATTAATGATGAAAAATCTGAAAGTGAATTTAAGAAAACACTCACATTTACCATTGTAACAAGAATAAAATATCTAGGTATAAACCTACCTAAGGTGACAAAAGACCTGTATGCAGAAAATTGTGAGACAATGATGAAAGAAATTAAAGATGATACAAATAGATGGAGAGATATACCGTGTTCTTGGATTGGAAGAATAAACATTGTAAAAATGACTCTACTACCAAAAGCAATCTACAGATTCAATGCAATTCCTATAAAACTACCACTGGCATTTTTCACAGAACTAGAACAAAAAATTTCACAATTTGTATGGAAACACAAAAGACCCTGAATAGCCAAAGCAATCTTGAGAATGAAAAACGGAGCTGAAGGAATCAGGCTCCCTGACTTCAGACTATACTAAAAAGCTACAGTAATCAAGACTGTATGGTACTGGCACAAAAACAGAAAGATAGATCAATGCAACAGGATAGAAAGCCCAGAGATAAACCCACACACATATGGTCACCTTATCTTTGATAAAGGAGGTAGGAATGTACAATGGAGAAAGGACAGCCTCTTCAATAAGTGGTGCTGGGTAAACTGGACAGGTACATGTAAAAGCATGAGATTAGAACACTCCCTAACACCATACACAAAAATAAGCTCAAAATGGATTAAAGACCTAAATGTAAGGCCAGAAACTATCAAACTCTTAGAGGAAAACATAGGCAGGACACTCTATGACATAAATCACAGCAAGATCCTTTCTGACCCACCTCCTAGAGAAATAGAAATAAAAACAAAAATAAACAAATGGCACCTAATGAAACTTCAAAGCTTTTGCACAGCAAAGGAAACCATAAATAAGACCAAACGACAACCCTCAGAATGGGAGAAAATATTTGCAAATGAAGCAACTGACAAAGGATTAATCTCCAAAATTTACAAGCAGCTCATGCAGCTCAATAACAAAAAAACAAACAACCCAATCCAAAAATTGGTCAAAGACCTAAATAGACATTTCTCCAAAGAAGATATACAGATTGACAATAGACACATGAAAGAATGGTCAACGTCATTAATCATTAGAGAAATGCAAATCAAAACTACAATGAGATACCATCTCACACCAGTCAGAATGGCCATCATGAAAAAATCTAGAAACAATAAACGCTGGAGAGGGTGTGGAGAAAAGGGAACACTCTTGCACTGCTGGTTGGAATGTGAATTGGTACAGCCACTATGGAGAACAGTATGGAGGTTCCTTAAAAAACTACAAATGGAACTACCATATGACCCAGCAATCCCACTACTGGGCATATATCCTGAGAAAACCATAATTCAAAGAGTCATGTACCAAAATGTTCATTGCAGCTCAATTTACAATAGCCAGGAGATGGAAGCAACCTAAGTGTCCATCATCGGATGAATGGATACAGAAGATGTGACACATATATACAATGGACTATTACTCAGCCCTAAAAAGAAATGAAATTGAGTTATCTGTAGTGAGGTGGATGGACCTAGAGTCTGTCATACAGAGTGAAGTAAGTCAGAAAGAGAAAGACAAATACCATATACTAACACATATATACAGAGTCTAAGGAAAAAAAATGTCATGAAGAACCTAGGGGTAAGATGGGAATAAAGATACAGACCTACTAGAGAATGGACTTGAGGATATGGGGAGGGGGAAGGGTAATCTGTGACAAAGTGAGAGAATGGCATGGATATATATACACTACCAAACATAAAATAGATAGCTAGCAGGAAGCAGCCGCATAGCACAGGGAGATCAGCTCAGTGCTTTGTGACCACATAGAGGGGTGGGATAGGGAGGGTGGGAGGGAGGGAGATGCAAGAGGGATGAGATATGGGAACATATGTATATGTATAACTGATTCACTTTGTTATAAAGCAGAAACTAACACACCATTGTAAAGCAATTATACTCCAATAAAGATGTTAAAAAAATAAAAAATAAAAGGCAGCCTACAGCTGTATTAAAAAAAAAAACTCCAACTAAAATAATACTGTCTAAATGACTTGAAACTATTGATCGTATCTATAGTTCTATATAAAATAATGGACATGCACAATGCACATATGGGATAAAATTGCCATAAGTCCTATTGGACAACCTAGAATTGACTTTCAGTCCTCGCCAAGCATTCTACTAGACTAAGCCCCTAAAAGGAAAGAAAGAACTGGGGCTTTTAAGACCTGGCATCAAGGAATATGATGGATCCAGGGCAGCAATGTTACTTCTTAAAGGAATAGTGTTCTGCTTTCTGCCTGTGGATGCCACCAAGTAAACATCGTTAAAGTCTCCCCCGTCTACCGCTGTCATGTCTAAGTCAGAGTCTCCCAAAGAGTCCCAACAGCTGTGGAAGCTCTTCATCAGAGTTTTCAGCTTTGGAACAACAAGTGAGAGTCTGAGGAGCCATTTTGAGCAAAGGAGAATGCTCATAGACCATGTGGTAATGAGGGATTCAAACACCAAGCACTCCAGAGGCTTTGGGTTTGTCACATATGCCATTGTGAAGGAGGTAGACGCAACCATGAATGCAAGGCCACACAAGGTGGATGAAAGAGTTGTGGAACCAAAGAGGGCCATCTCAAGAGAAGATTCTCAAAGACCTTGTGCCCACTTAACAGTGAAAAAGATTTTTGCTGGTGGCATTAAAGAAGACACTGAAGAACAACACCTAAGAGATTATTTTGAACACTTGGGAAAAATTGAAGTGATTGAAATCATGACAGACCAAGGCAGTGGCAAAAAGAGAAGATTTGCTTTCATAACTTTTGATGACCATGACTCTATAGACAAGATTGTCATTCAGAAATACCGCACAGTGAATGGCCATAACTGTGACGTAAGGAAAGCCCTTTCAAAGCAAGAGATGGCTAGTGCTTCATCTAGCCAAAGAGGTCGAAGTGGTTCTGGAAACTTTGGTGGTGTTCACTGAGGTGATTTTGGTGGGAATGACAACTTTGGTTGTGAAGGAGACTTCGGTGGTCAAGGTGGCTTTGGTGGCAGCTGTGATGAAGGTGGATATGGTGGCAGTGGGGATGGCTATAATGGATTTGGTAATGATGGTGGTTATAGAGGAGGTGGCCCTGGTTACTCTGGAGGAAACAGAGGCTATGGAAGTGATGGACAGGGTTATGGAAACCAGGGCAGTGGCTATGGAAGGAGCAGAGGCTATGACAGCTATAACAATGGAGGAGACAGAGACAGCTTTGGTAGTGGTAGTGGAAGTAATTTTGGAGGTGTCAGAAGCTACAATGATTTTGGCAATTACAACAATCAATCTTCAAATTTTGGACCGATGAAAGGAGGAAACTTTGGAAGCAGAGGTTCTGGCCCCTATGGTGGTGGAGGCCAATACTTCGACAAACCACAAAACCAAGGCGGCTATTGCAGTTCCAGCAGCAGCAGCAGCTATGGGAGTGGCAGAAGGTTTTAATTACTGCCAGGAAACAAAGCTTAGCAGGAGAGGAGAGCCAAGAAGTGACAAGGAAGCCACAGGTTGCAACAGATTTGTGAACTCAGCCAAGCACAGTGGTGGCAGGGCCTAGCTGATACAAGGAAGACATGCTTTAGACAATACTCATGTGTATGGGTAAAGAAACCTCAAGGACTGTATTTGTGACTAATTGTATAACAGGTTATTTTAGTTTCTGTTCTGGGGAAGTATACAGCATTCCAACACAGGGTTTTAGTGTAGTTTTTTTGTGTTTTTTTGCATCCATGCTGTTGATTGCTAAATGTAATAGTCTGATCATGATGCTGAATAAATATCTTAAAAAAAAAAAAACTTGTGGAAATCCAGATATACCTAATCCCCTGTCTTAAATTCCCTTTTTTCTCCCTTCACCACATTCACTCATACTTGTCTGATGATGCTGCATTCAGATGTCACCTTCCTTTTCCACCCCTACATCCTCAGCATGGGAGGGGTGCCCTTTACCTACACTCTCACACACACACACCTACGCTCAGCCCCATCTTCACACATGCCACATGGAGCTGTGACTGTTGACTTGCCTGCCTTTTCCACCCGATGTCAGACCATCCAGTTTATTCATTTCTGCATCCCTAATGCAAGGCTTTGATATAAAAAGGAGAGATGTATTGAGGTAATGACCAACCCTACAAGGACCACAGTGTCTGCCAACTGTGTGAGGAAGACCTCCATCAACGTCATCCAGGTTAAATGAAGGACATCTTGAGCCATGATACCACTATGCTAAGCCTGGCACCATACCTGACAAGTGGTAGGTTTTAAATCAAGTTTTCTTGACTACATGAACAAATATTTGAACAAACAGATGAATGAACGAACAGCTGAACAAAGGGATGAATGAATGGTTTTCACTGAATCTCTGGCTTTACCATGAAGCCTGTCAAAAAAGGAGATAAGACGTTACTTTAGATAAAGCACCAGTTGGAAAACACTGGCATAGATTAGTAAAAATCGATGAATCCAAGTCCCTCAGAATAACATAAATAAGATGAAAAAAAGAGAGAAAAATGTATATGCTTGGGGAAGGTAGTTTCTATGTAATGCCAAATGTATGCATGAAAATGCCTTTTCCATCCCCTAAAGAAGACCATTTTGGTATTTGAACTTCTCTTTACAGAGAGATCAGTGACCCCTGTATTGGTGTGTTATATGAACATTGCAGTTAATATATGGAATTTGTGCTGAGCATGGACAGTGCTTCAAAATAACATGTGTATGGGGGAAGTGGGCAATTTGGTTCATGCTACATAAAAAATAATAATAAAAATAAAGGAAACAATGAGCATTTTGAGTCCCATCTCAAAAAGCTTGCAGGTACATTTACGATTGACACCCATATGACGCTGATGGGGTACATCACTCCAATTATATGATAAAAGTCTTTACTCTTCTCAAAGCAATTAAGAAAAAATGTCACAATAAACAAATGCTTCAGTGGGCTAAAACTCTCTCTATTTGAACCACTTTTTCTTTTTTAAAAACTCAGAATTCACTCATCAGATCTAGAAAAAAAATCCATCTATAAAATTGGCAAACATCTTGGAAATGCACCTCCCTTCTGAAACCTGTTTGCTGAAAGGAGAACAAGGGAACATAATTGTCTGGCTAAAAAATCCCCTTAACAAAGATGACTGGAAAGTTTTTCTGTATTTCCTAAACCATTTCTCCTCCAGTTGGGTTTTGGCCAACCTTGGATCTATAAAAGGTGACTGTTGGCTTTTTAATCATTTTATGACTCAGGGTTGCAGTAAACATATTTTTTGCGTGCAGTCTTTATATTTGTTCATTTATTCATTGACTCAGAAAATGTTGTTTTCCGATTTTTCTATGTTCCAGTCACTGTGCTGGACACTTAAGAGGCTATGGTGAGCAAAACTGATGTTTTTCTAGCCATAATGAATCTTATAGTGGGGGAAAGGGGATGGTGATATAAAATATAATCACACAATTGACTAATGAATAACCATCATGACAGGCTGCAGAGTTCAGCATCAAAGTATAACAAGGGGTCTTAGCTAATTGGCCAGCCTGGGTTCACTCCTCTGAGAAGTTATATATTTGTTGGGATCTAAAGCATTAATAGTTTCAATAGGCAACAAAGTGTTGAGAGAGTGTTACAGGTGGGGGGGGGGCGCGTGTGTGAATGCCCCTGGAGAAGAAGTTTTATCATATTCTTTCATCTGTGTCTACATGCACCAAATAGTTTTTGAGCACCAACTACTTTCCCAGCTCAGTTCTGTTTCAGCCTTCAGGGGCCATAAACCAATGGGGGAGAGAGGGGCTGGGATCTGTCTCAGGCCTAAGGAGCATCACAGTCTAGCAGAGGAGACCAAGAAACAGGGCAGAGTTCCAGTCTCAGGGACATGATTTCTATCCTTTTGGAACTTAAGGGGCAGTGCTGGCTGTAAACAGAGACTAGAAAAGTCGAGAAGCTTAACAGGATCCTGTCTCTGAACTTGCTGACACAGTGCCAGCCAGTTCCCACTTGCCAGAGGTGTCAGCCCCATAGTACCCCTGTTTTATGGAGGGGCTGCTTGGGGTTCTCACTGAGCAGACTCTTAGGTCTACCTCTAATATGTTCCCGTGAAGCAACTTAGTTAAGCTCCCAGCTGCATATACGCAAGGTGTCCCGAAGCAGAGAATGAGTCTATCCCAGCTTGACTGGCCCTCGTTTATGTGCAAAGAAACCCCAAGGATCTGGAATAACAAAAGTCTCTGCTAAGAGACTCTTAAGTATCAAAGTGGTCTCCTGCTGCAGTGAGACTGTTACCTCCTTGACTATTCCTTAGATTTATTTTTTAAATTTTGTTTAATTATTATTTTTTTTTTGTCCACGCCACACGGCATGGTTGGATCTTAGGTCCCCGACCAGGGAGTGAGCCTGTGTCCCCTGCAGCGGAAGTGCGGAGTCTCAACCACTGGACTGCCAGGGAAGTCCCTAGATTATACTTGAGGCATTAAATCTTGGAAAAACACCAACTTTCAAGTTCATCAACTCTTCAAGTTCTTCCTCTTATCCATTGATATGTTCAAAAAATTAGAGTAAGAATCTCACCCCTTTTTTCAGTAAGGTCTTGGAACAAAAATCACTGTATGCTTGATTTGGGGTATGTGGCAGGGATTAATGCCGGTCATTCCTACAAGCCAGGCTCTGCTGCTACAGGGCTCTGCTGCAATGGCCCACACTGCAGACTTCCCTTGTGGGTGCATGCCTTACACCAGTGTGGCTACTCTCTCCTACTTTGTTGCCCTGAGTCCTTTGGGCCTGTGTCTGAACACATAGGCGGCAAGAGGAGTGTCAAGATTGCAATTAAGTCAAGTGATAAAACTAGCTGTCACTTACTAAGAGCTACTCTGTGCTAGTGTTCTTGTATTAACTCATTAAGTTTTCAGAATGATGCAATAAGGTAGTTATAATTATTCCCATTTTAGAGATAAGAAAACCGAGGCACAAAGAGGTTAAGTAACTTGCCAAAGTCACACAGAAAAAAGTAAGTGAGTTAGAAATTAAACCAGGTGGTCTGACTCCAGAGTGTGCATGGTCCCTACCATGCTGCCTGGCAGAACACTGGCCAGCACTTATGACAAAGCCTGAGGCTCTGGTTTACATGAGGTTGGGTTGCAGACTTAATGAGGGCTTGAGCTGGGGCTTTTTTGTTGGCAAGGAACAAAGACTCACTCCAGTTGGTTTAAGGAAGTAGAGGTTGGATAGTTTAAGAATGAAATGAGTTGGCGGAAAAGACAGAATCTCACGGACATCATGAAACGTTGTTTTTGATCTCACCACACTGACACTGCAGGTGGACTCTGTGTAGGGCTGCACGGTGGCTCCATGCACCTTGGCAGGGAAAGTTATAGATTGGTGCTTACTGCTTAGGTCGCCTAGTCTAACTCACATTTTCTGAGTGTCTACTACCCTCTTGCCTCTTAGCATCATGCCTTGTGCTCTCTGTTCTGTACCCATCACTTCTTATTCACAGTTCCTGATCCCTGCCAACCTAGGGTACACATAGCAGCAGCCAGAAGCTGCGGATGTCCCACCCACACTCCCTGGCCCACACTGTGCTCACCTGCAGTTCAAGTGGACAGGTTCTCTTGAAGGCTGACAGCATCCTTCCTCAAGCACCTGCATCTCTCTGCTTGTTCACCTGAGGCTTTCTCCATGTGGGCGATCATTGAGCCCACCTGCAGAGCACCCTACAGTGGCACCCCTATCCAACAAGGGTTGGGAGTTTAGAGATAAGTACCCTAGCTCCTCACAGGTGGATCCATTACTACCAACTCAGAGGGTACCCAGGAGGGAGTGGACAGGTGGGAGTGCTTCAGGAAAAGACAGTATGGATCCAGAAGGAAATAGAAAGGAAACCAAAGTTAGTTATGCACTTATCTTGGGTCAGGAGTTTTAGCGGGCAGGTTGACCTTTTTATACACATTTATGCAGATTAAGAAACAAAGGTGCAGGGCTGGTGCCTAAGGACCCCACAGCCACTATGCAGGGAACTTAAATATAGTTCACTACAGTCATTTTTTCTTCCTGTGGTATCAGGCACCAAGGGACAGATAAAGTCAACATGTCAAGGACTCAATAGTTACAGATATTGAACAGATTGAAATGAATACCTTCAAATGAAAACGCGCAGGTGAGTGAGGTGACCCGCAGGGGCCTGTTTCACAAAACTGACAAATGTCATGTGCCTCCTTTACTACGTTCTCTCAGAGAAAGCAGCCCAAATCTCCTCGCCACAGAACCAGCACTGTCCTACCCTAGATCTGTCAGTAAATGTCAATTTGGTGCCAAGAAAATAATGTGACACTAACAATTTTTGCTTGACAAGCATTCATGACTTTCAGGAAAGAACAAAAAAATTCTTACTATTCACCTAGAGTCTGTACCTTTAAACTTTGAATAAAATAGCTACAAAAATGAGGCAAAAGCCTGGGGTGGGGAGGACAAAGGAAATTAAGAGAAAAACAAGAATACCTACTTTCTGTATGCATGGATATGATTAGGTCAATTAAGTTGGATTTTTTTTCCCTTTATTAGTGTTGGTGTCTGGAACACAAGGGGAGTGGCTCAGATCAAACCAGGGAAAAGTAAGACCCGCGCTGTGAATAACCCATTAGCAGCAAGACTGAGCTATGGAGCTGAGAGGAGCAATATTTAAACAATCCTCTAAAGTCTGAAAACTCCTGCACCCACATTTGATTGTGTTACAAGCATATTCTGACCTCTCTGGTATGACAAATACAGGTACTCACACACACACATAGAGACACACATTTCCAGATGCACATTGAACACAAACACAAGTTTGAATCTCAATAAAACCCACCATCATGGGCAAAATACCTGCTCTGTGTAAGGTCCTTTGGTTATTTTGTTTGTTTGTTTTTTATTCATTTATTCTGACAGCAAACCTGTGAAGCAGGGGGGGATTTTGTTCCCATTACATAAATGAGGAGACTATGATTTATAAAGTAAGTAACTTCACTGTGGTTACCCAGGGAAGAGGTAGCAGAGCTGATATTTCCAACTAGGCACACTGAGCCCAAATCCAGTTCTCTCCAGCCCACCACATGGCTCCCAGGGGATGTGCTCAAAGGGCAATTGCCAACCATGTTCATTCATCTATTCAACCACTGTTGATGGCACATTTAGTATGCTTCTGCCAGAGATCATGGCTTTGGAAACAGGCACAGTCCTTCTCTGTATTCATTTGTGTTATCCCCTTTCGATCCAGAGATTTTTTAAAAAACTGCACATTTGGGGATTTATAATCCAGAGGTAATATAAAGAGTGATGAGTATTGAAAAAACAATCACACTGAGCTCTGGCCAACAGTGGGGCTGGTGAAGACTCCATGAGGTGGTCATAATGGCAGATAACTGAAGGATGAGAGTTAAGCTGAGCAAGTGGTAAAGCTCCAGGTGGAGGAGACAATTATACAAAGTCCTAGGGATTGCAATGTAAAGGGCATTATAAACCATGTTAAGGAGCCCGGAAGACATTATAGGAAGAATGGGTATACATGCCGAGGATAGAAAGTCAAGAAGTGTCATCATCACGTGGAAAATTCTAGAACTTCACTGCTGCCTGACGTTAGCCATTTGCTGAGAGCTTCCCAGAAGTATCCTGCTTGAAGTTAGGGCTTAGAATGTTGGGGTTTGCCAATCTCAAGGAGCCCCCATGTAATGACATGGTCATTTTGAAAAGTATTACTATGACAAGGCAGTTTTGTTTTGGAAAGTGATAGAGTATTGAAAAGAGGGAGTTGGTTGCACAGAATATGTGATTCCAGCACAGAAGATGCCCTGACAGACTCAAGTGACTAGTGTTATAAGCAGGTTTATGTCAATAACAACTGCTGCCATTGAGTAAAAACCCTGTGTGCCAAGTCAGATAATATACTCTAAATACTATAGATGCTATATACTCTACACTGTAGTCTATCCATGATTCCTCACAGCAACCCTCTTGGAAAAGTACAATTATTCCTGTTTCAGAGATGAAGATAATACTGAGTCTTAGAAAAGTAACTTTTTCAAGGTCACACAGGTGAAGCCTGAAATAAAAATTAAATTCCCATCTGTCTGACTCCAAATGCCACACTTCTGCTGGTGGAAAGAGGATATCATTAATTAATAACATTTTCCTTTACTGCCTTCCAAGCAAGCTGCCACAGCTCTCAGTTCAATGTCCCAAAGAGACTCTCCAACCTGGCTGTGGAAAATACTGGCCACACACTTTCTCCAAACAAATAAATGCTTCAACATGGTGGATTCCTCCTCTGGTGCTTGAGTGTGACTCCGTTCCCAGAGTTTCGTCTCTCTTGTGGGGGTAACAGAATCCAACATCTGTTCCTGAAAGTGGGCAGTAAGCTCTGTGGCATCACCCAAGCCTGGGCAAAACCTGGGGCTTGACTAAAATCAGGCAGCCAGACCAAACTTGCCATTGGAAAAGTTCAGACAGCCAGTGTCACCAAGGTTCCTTTGGACCAACTATCACCAGCCCATATGTTAGGTTCCAGGGATGTGAAAATGAACCAGCCCTAGGCACTGCTCTGGAAGATCTTATAATCCAGTTGGAGAGACAAGTACATACATAAATATGGACAAAGTTGAGTGCTTTGCCGGAATTCTAATCAATGTGCCCTGGAAGCCCAGAGAAGGGGCTTGGAACTCATGTTGGAGAGGGTGGAGAAGATCATGGCTGAGCCGAGCCTTGGGAAATGAGGAGGAATTTCCCATCTGGAAAAGAGGGGCAGGAAGGAGCTCCAGGGAGGTGGAATGGCATGAGCAAAGTCATGATGTAACAATGTCAATGTTTTCACTGTTGAAAGGGAGAGTTAGGCTATCGTAAGAGATGAGGCAAGCCGGGCTATCAGGGCAAATATTGGACAGACATATGTGCTAGGATCAGAAGCTTGTTTTTTTGATTTTATACTAAATATGACAAAGGGAAGAAAAAACTTTACAAAAGGCATATACATCAAGTTTCCATTTAACCTAAGAAAATTTCACTTGATAATCTTCCTCAAGTTTCTTTTCTTTTCTTTTGTTTCATGTTGTGTGCATTCCTAGCTTTCTTCTTTTCTTCCCTCTTTAGCATATATTTTATTCTCTACAAGGCTGTAAGTTCTTTGAGGGAAGAATGTGTGTATCTTGCTCATCTTTGTTTTATTACCACACTCGGCAGAGTGCTTGGCATGTAACGAAGTACTTCATAAAAAGCTGAAAGAATTGAAATGAAGGATGAATTTCATTAAGCCCAGGTTAGAGGTTTTAGGAATGCTCTTTTCCTTAATTTTCACTACACCACATGACTTATGTATGATTATTTTCCTCTCTTTATGCGTAAATAAATTAGAGGTCAAGGATGACAAGTAACAACCCCAGGGCCACAAAGGCTGTGTGCATTTACTAATGTATAGAAATGTCAGGACTTAGCCTGGGTGTGTGTCATGACAATGACCATGTTTTTAAGCATTTTGCTATATATGTGACCTCAGGTAGGAAATCCTGGGCTCAATATTATCCTGTACACACTCATTGGCAACCTCACTGAAGTGAGAAATCAGCCACAAATGGGTCTTTGAAGGCAAAATAAATCAAAATAAAGCATGCACAGCTGCCTATGCACTTCTCTAAGGAGAATCTCTCGGAACCATTCTCTTTGGCTGTGGAGATAGACAGACAACATTAGGTAAAAAGATGCCTGAGGTTTGACTACTGATGTATCTAATTCATCATTGCATGTCAAATTAAATAAATATAATTAGATTTGCACCAATAAACTGTCAGGGCTTTTTGTTCCAGAGAAATTTGTGCTCAATGCATTTGGTAGTTTGAATGCTTACAACATGTCTGTGCTATGCTGGGTGTTGTGCCTCATTCAATTCACTTAATAAATTTGTGTGTCAACTTCATTTGCGCCCAGCCCTGAGCAAGTGTGATCATACAGAAATCAATAAGACAAAGAACAGGAGTACATATGGAACCCTGGCTAAGGGTTTGTGGATTTTGCTTATCTTTTTAAGAAACAAACTCTTAGTTTTGTTGATCATTTAAATTGTTTTTCTCTTTTCTGTTTCACTTATTTCTGCTTTAATCTTCATTATTTCCTCTCTTCTGCTATTTTTGGGCTTAGTTTGGTCCTCTTTTTCTGGTTCCTTGAGATGTCAAGTTAGGTTGTTTATTTACGATCTTTCTTGTTTTTAACTGTAGGTGCTCATCACTATAAACTATAAACTTCCCTCTTAATACTTCTTTTCCTGAATCCCATACGTTTTAGAATGTTGTGTTTTCATTTTCATTCATCTTGAGATATTTCTTAAATTCCCTTTTAAAAATTTTCCTCTTGACCTCTTTGGTCAAGAATATGTTGTGTAGTTAACACATATTTATGAATTTTCTTATTTTCTTACTGTTATTGATTTTTAGTTTCATTTGATTATTGTCAAAAAGATACTTGGTATAATTCTGATCTTTTAAAATTTGTTAAGACTTATTTTGTGGCCTAATATGTGGTCTATCCTGTAGAACATTTCATGTGTTCTTGAGAAGAATGTGTAGAGGCACATCTCATTTTATTGTTTTTGCAGGCATTGTGTTTTTTACAAATTGAGGGTTTGTGGCAACTCTTCATCAAGCAGGTCTACTGGTATGATTTTTCTAACAGTATTTGCTTACCTAGAGTCTCTATGTCCCTTTTTGATAATTTTTACAATATTTCAGACTCTTTCATTATTATTATATTTGTTACTGTGATCTGTGATTAGTAATCTTTGATGTTATTATTGTAATTTTGGGGGGTGCCAAGAAATGCACCCATATTAGACAGTGAGCTTGATAAATGTTGTGCGTGTTCTGACTGCTCACCAACTGGCTGTTTCCCTGTCTCTCTCCCTCTTGTTGGGTCTCCCTATTCCCTGAGACACAACAATATTGAAAGTAGGCCAATTAGTAACCCGATAATGGCCTTGAAGTGTTCAAGTGAAAGGAAGAGTCAATTGATGCTGCAACTTTTATTGTTGTCTTAGTTTAAGAAATTGCCACAGTCTCCCTAACCTATAGTACCAACACCCTGATCAGTCAGCACCCATCAACATTGAGGCAAGGCCCTCTACCAGGAAAAATATTATGACTTGCTGAAATGATGGTTAGCACTTTTCAGCAATAAAGTATTTTTTAATTAAGCTATACATGTGTTTTTAGACATAATGTTAATGCACACTCAACTGACTACAATATAGTGTAAAAATATTGTTTATATGCTTTGGGAAACCAAAAAATTCCTGTGACTCCCTTTATTGCAATATTTGCTTTATTGTGGTGGTCTGGAACCAAACCTGCAATATCTCTGAGATGTGCTGGTATTCTGCTGTTGGGTGGAAATTTCCCAACAGTATATGTTTATTAGGTTCATTTGATATAGCTCATTGTTCAAATTCACTCTGTATCTTCTCTCTTGGTGTTCTATGCATTTTTGAAAGCAAATTATTTAAGTCTCTTATTGTTATTGTATTGCTGTTACTTTCTACCTTCATATGTATTAATATCTACTTTATATACTTAGGTGCTCTAATGTTGGGTGCACATTAATTTCAAATTGTTACATCTTCCTGTTGACTTGAACTTTTGTCATTATGTAATAACTTTCTTTGTACCACTATAAATGGCCACTATAATTACAAAATGCAAAGACCTTAAGTGAAGAATGAGGGGATGTTTCACAGAGAAGGTAGCAAGTAAACTAGGATTGTGGAATGAGTAGGAGTTTGCTAGATTGGCATTAAAATAAAAATCCAGGTTTGCCTTGTTTTGTTGAACACTTGGATTTTAAATTCCACCTATGGGATCTGTCAGCCCATTAATTAGTTTTAATATCTGAGGATAGCTAAAGTCCAACAAGCTTCTGAACATTAGAACTGCAGCTTTCTTTGTGAGGATAATGTAGGGTGTGTAAGGGATGTTTGCTGTTTGTATGTGTGTGTGCATATATTGGGGGGTCATTCAGAGTTTATTCTTTTCTTGTGATAAAAAGACCTTGATTTTGTTAGGGGTTCCAATCTCCTGTCACTCTTCATTGAAGTGTTTTAGGTAAATCTAACACTGTACCCAAGCCAGGGAATCAGGTGTAGCCTATCAGGCAACCCAGTTTCTCCTATCACAGTGATTAGTTTAAGGATGAGCAAGTCATCCCCTCAGAGTCAATGGTATTCACTGAGATTTGTGCTGAAGCTCCTAGGAAATAGGCTTTTGTTCTGATTCTGTGGATGTGAAACCTGAGAGGGGTTGGGGATCGAAATGGTTGCTTCCATCTGATAGAGACTAAAATCTTACCAATCAAAGGCAGAGCTAGAAGATAGAAGAACTGAATCTTGATGATGTTATTTGATCCTGACTGTAGGAAAATCTGAAGTTTTATCTACCCTACTGGGATCTTCTATTACATTGAGGCAATACACTCTCTTTCCACTTGAAACAGTAAATGCCCTGCCGGGTACTGTGTGTATTTTTGAAGGGTCATTGCTTCACATAGCAAAAATAGATATTTGGTCAACAGGGAACCTTATAGATATACTTTTTGCTTACAAGCTTTCATAGTGATGTGGTGAAATGTCCTCTCTGAGTGAGAGAGGCTTTGGATCTATAGGCTCTTCCAACTATAATATCTCCTGTTAAGATCCCAACTATATCACCAATTACCTGTGACTTTTTTACTTTAAGACAAACTATCCCCTACCCATCACTTAGCCCTCAACCTTTCTGTTTCCACTACAAAGATGTAATTTATTGCTTATATATTTTGGCTTTTCTCTTATAGATATGCTTTCAAAATGAAAAAGGTAAAGGACAGGCATGAGCTCATTTCAGGAAATAATTTACTTTTTCACATATTACAATTAAATTAAAAGAGGAATATTGGTTTTGTATTTAATCTGACTCTGGGCCTTTCAGTGCTGGAGATACATTGCAGCATAACAAAAAGAACTCTGGGGTTAGAAAGTTCCAGATGTAAGCCCAGATATCACCATTAGTGTGTAAAATCTTGAGCTGATCACCTAACCTTTGAGCCTCAGTTTTCTCATCTGACAGTGGGAATGATAGTACCTCCTGAGAAGTACTTTTGAAAGAATATCATCCACACTACATTTTCAGAGTGTCTGCCACCCTCATTTCTCTTCCAGTAGATTCTATTGAGGGCAGCCCTCTGCGTCCCTCTGCAGCTAACCACAATGGATTGAACTGGGGTGGACACCTGTGCCTTACCCAGAAACAGCCAATCTATAGGCTTCTGCTGATTGAAAGAAGAGTCTGGTCTAGGAAAGAGGATTGGAGAAAATAAGATTCTCTCTCAGAAATTTACTTTGAAAAACTTGGTGAACATGATGAAGGTAGTAGCGAGATCTGAAACTAAAAATCACACTACAGAGAGAGACAGGAGACAACTGGAATGATGGTCCATCAGTGTCCCCATTTGTTTTCCTTTAAAAGCAGAGCCTGAGGCAAGGGTTTGGTGCAGGTGGTTTCTTTGGGAGATGATTCCAGAGAGTGTTAGGGAGAGAGAGGGGACAGTGAGACAGGGAAGGGAGAAAGGTAGAAAAAGGAGTGTTAATGAGTGGGTAATTACTGTGTGAAAGTTACACCTTCTTTGGTGGGTCTTCCCTAAATTTATCAATTAAGTATAACCCCCCATCCATATCACCTTATAATTCTCATACCATAACACTTAGGAAATTGTATTTTAGCTGCTTATTTAAGTAAGATCAGCTGGACCTCATTAAATATTTGCTGAAGGAATAAAGAAAGAAAGAAAGGATTGAGAAAGGAGGATTGAGTATGGAAAGAAAGAAAGGGGCACCTAGAGTGTACCTGGGTGAAGCTTTGGGGACATTACAGAAACAATGCAGAGAAGCTTCAGGAAACTGATGGTTTGTTGAGGAAGAGAGACAAATATTATAAGGACCTGTTATGAAAGGGGAAGTGTGCAGAGTTATGAGAACATAAACCACAGGGATAAGATCCAGTTAGGGACATCAGAGCATCATGCTGGAGGAAGTGAAGAAAAAACATTCTTTAGAAGCTGTCTATGTCCATAAGGATGGCTGATTAGATACCCTGAATTACTCTTCAAATGCAAACATCTTGAAAGCTGAATAAGACAGAAAAATATTTTGAAAATGATTTTAATCACTGTCTCAGTTGGCAAGGAAGTAAGGAATTTGCAGAGGTCAAAAGCATAGGTGAAAGTGAAAAATCTGAAGGGTGAGTGAACACAAAGACAGCTCTTCCCTGTGAGAATCTGCAGAGCCCCAGGGCTGTACTGAAAACATGAAAGCCTTCTACTGAAGCCAGTGGAGGAGTCAGCTTTGTGTATTTGTCTTTAAAACAATAACAAAACAAAACACAAAAACCACTTTCTTCTTTTCTTCATACTCTATATTCTTTTTATGTCTGAGTTGAAAATGATTTATCGTGGATATTATACATGATTTGGGACTTTTTTATCCTTATGAAATTTTGAGATGGCAAAGTTGACATTCTGCTTTTGGTTCAATCTCACTAGAAGTGAAGAATTCCAAAATAGGGCTTTAAATGAAAGATCCACCACCAACATTGAATTAAATAGGTAAAAATTCAATATACAAATATCTGTATATCTTAAGGTTATTTTGTTTAACGTTATGTAAACTGGTGAACCAAGCTTGGGCAGTGGAAGTGGTCTATCAACGGACGAAACACAAAGTGACATACAATATACAGAGAATTTATAAGAACGATGAAACAAACTAAAGTTCATTTGTTTTTTCGTGTCACCAAATGCCAGCACCTCTACAAGATTAGTGACACAATACTCTTCCTTGAAAAAAAAAAAGATTTTGTTGGTCTAAGTTCTAAAAATTACTATGCTTAGTGCAGGTTTTTAATAACATATGTAAGTTTCATAGCAGGATATTTTTGTTAACTATCTTTTAATAAAGTAAAAATAAACGTATGTGGAAGTCAATTTGGAGAACTCTCGTTTGTACAGTGAACTCCCTAAAACATAAACTTAATTACATGCATTTGTTAAGAGAATAAGATGTTAATGTTTTGAAGTTTTTCAAGCTAGTGTTGGGAGCAGTTTATACCTCTAATACCCTGTGCTTTAATACATATTCTTGTATTTGAGCAGTAGATTTTAAATAATCAATGACAGCTGTATGAGATTTTCTTTTCTGAGTTATCTTTTCCTTTTGGTGTGAAGTTTTAGATGAACATGATTAGAATAGAAAATTATTGCAAGTTAGGAACATTTACATAGGAAAAAGAGTCAAATTTTAAAGAAGAATGCCAGGAGAAAGGATGAAAGATGCTGGTCTTACTTTACCAGAAAAAATGTATGGAACAATGTTTGAATGGCTCCATTATTCTCACCAAGACCTGATACTAATAAAGCAATGGATGAAAAGATCTCAATGTCTTCTACCATTCAGTCATTTCTCTGATATTTGCAATATAATACTTTTGAAATGTTTACTAAATATGCTGAAATTTATAATAAATTGTCAGGTGAAGTTATTCCACTGGAAAATTTTTGACTGCAGAAACATTTTCAAGCTTTTAGAATCAATCCCAATAGGTACAGACAGTATTGCAATTTCTAGAATTTATTATTGATACATTTTTGTCAAATTTATCCTTACCTTTAAGATTTTTCCTATTTGTATATATAAATCATCTGTGAAATAAATTTTTAAAAATTAAAAGTAATGGAAAATATACTATCAACTAAAGCAAAGGTAGGAAATCTAGCTATACTGGGTGCTGAACACAAATATTCAAAGAAGATCAGTTTTGATGAAGTAATTGATGAATTTACATATATACTAGATGGGTCCATAGCATGAATGCCAGTGCATCAACTTGTACATATTGGAGTTGTGATCTAATCTAATCTCAATTAGTCTTCTGTATTAATTAAATTTCTGTAAATATTTGTAGACTCAAAAAAGAATATAATGTTGTTCCTAATATGACACAACTAAAATACCCTCCTTTAAGGTCAGTGCAAACTGTCAAACTATTTCTCTATTTAATCATTCATAAGTGTTGATTAATTGTTTTATAACAAAGCATAATAGCTTTCACAATCTCCACATACTGGAGGCAGTTTATGTGCTTCCCAGAAGCCCTCTTCCCAGCCTGTCTCCTAGGTGTCACATGCTTGCCCAGGGAGTAGTAGAGTCCATGCAATTCTCAAGTTGCAAAACTCTAGTGCTGTCAGTTACTTGTGTCACTGCCTTTATGTTTGCACATCTCGTGTCTTGTTTAAGAAGTCTTTTCTTGCCTAGAAGCTTACAGGTTTGTTCCTATGATGTCTTCTAAATGTTTTATAGTTTCACCTTTCATATTTAAGTCTTTAATCCAGTTGGAATTGATTTGTGTGTATAGGGTGATTTAGGGGTTCAATTTATTTTCCTCCCTATTGATAACCCAGAGTCCCAGCACCATTTTTTGAGAAGTCTCTCCTTTCTGCACTGATTTGCAACACCAGATTCCCCATAAATCAGGTTTCCATATTTGCCTGGGCTGTTGGTGAGCCCTTTATTCTGATGGTTGTCAATTTTCCTATGCCTAATGTCACCATCGCTTAATTACTCTAACTTTACAGTAATTCATGATACCTGCAGAGGAAAGGCCATGCAACCCACTTTTCTTCTTTGTCTTGACTATAATTGACCTTAGCACTTCCAGTTAGATTTGGGGTTTTAGGTTGTCAAGTTCTATGAAGTACCCTATTGACATTTTCATTGGAATTACATTACAGCTATAGCTCAATCTGGGGAGATGTCCAACATCTTTATAATATTGAGTCTCTCTACTCCTTCTGTTAGGTCTTTAATATCTTTCAAAAGATTTTTATAATTTTACCATAATGGGCTTGCATAAAGTTTATTGGACTTTTTCCTAGGTGTTTTATGTTTTATGTGCTTAGATAGATAGATATAGATGGGGTGTGTGTGTTTGACTATTATAAATTTTAGATTTAAAAATTATATCTTCAAACTCTGTATATGAAATTCAACTCACTTCTGCATATTGATTTTGTATTCAGAAAACTTGCTAACATTTTTAATTCTAAAAAACTATCTTTTGATTTTTTTAAAGGTTTTCTATGTAAAGAATCATATTATCTGTGTTAATAATACAATTTTTGTTTTTTCCTGTGCAATCTTTATACATTTTTTTCATTGTCTTGCCTTCCATGCTGGTCAGGACCACCAGCACAGTATTTAGGTATAATCATTGGTCTTATATTCATGGCTTACTCTCAAGGGCATCTAAGACTCAGGGAACATTCCACATCTTAAGCTGTATACTGAGTATAGAGAAGTTCATTTTGTTATTTTAATTTTTTTTTCATATTTATTATATATACTTTTGTAGGCTTTTTATATTGACTATTTCTAAACTGAAGTAGAGTTGATTTACAAGGTTGTACCAATCTCTGCTGTACAGCAAAATGACTCAGTTTTACACATATAGACATTTTTGAAAATATTCTTTTCCATTATGGTTTATCCCAGGAGATTGGATATAGTTCCCTGTGCTATACAGTGGGACCTTGTTGCTTATCCATTCTATGTGTAATAGTTTGCATCTACCAACCCCAAATTAGAAATAAAATTTTAAACAGAAACTTGAATAGAAATTAGCCAATTGTGGAGAAAGAGGATCTTCTCGGGTGTTCGATCAGAAAGCAGAAAGCAAGGATAGAGGTAGAGCAAGCATGGGACCTTTTGAGTAATGCTGACAGACAGAAGAGGAGGAGGGTGCTTCCAACTGAACTTACTCCAGTGGGTAGAGGGCAAGTCATCACACCTTGAAGGAGGTTGACAGCATTGTTTCTTACTCCCATCCTTGCTTCCACAATTGCATGAAATAATCTCATGCAGAGTGAAGGCAGAAACTCATCTATCCCAATTTTAAAGGTAATGAAGAAGTTGGCACCAGCTCCAGGCCAGGCTCCCGAGGCCCAGCAACAGGTTATAAGCATCTACCATGCAAGGTCAAGATGAAGTCTGACCAGTTAATGATGTGGTCAATAGAAGATGCAAGTGGGGAGTTTTAGAATCACACACATTGTAAGGGGTGGAAGGCTGGAGATCATGGCTTGGCTCTGACTTCCTTGCCAGCATTATTTCCTACTCTATCTCTCCCCAGCACGATTCTGCATCATTGGAGCTCCCCAAAGGAATTCTTTCAAATTTCTGGGATTTGAACAGGCCCTTTCTTCTGTCTGGAGTGGCCAAGCCCACATCACTGAGCCCTTATTGATGTTTTCTAGTTCAGCTTAGATAATACCATCCTTGGGAAACCTTCCCTTATTTCTCCCACTTCTCCAAAGAAGGATCCAATCCTTCCCTATGTTGCTTTGTGTGTGTCTTGCATGTATTTTTCTGGTTGTATTTGTTCTTGTTTATTTGGTCAATGACTCTCTTTCCTCAGATACTGTGAGCTCCTCAGTAACATAGCACAGTACCATGTATGCAATCATGAGGGCAACATTTATTGATTTTTTTGTCATGTTCTGGGAAATGTGTAAGTACTTTTGAAGCATGACAACATACTAGGTGTTCAAACATTTCTTTCTAGATGGGGGTTGGGAGTGTTTTGCTCAAACCCATAGAGCTAGTGAGAGGCAGACCTCGAATCATCTGACACTGATGACATCATACTCTTCCCTCTTCCAAGAATAGACATCATATGTAGTTTAATCTATGTGGACTCTTGGAACATACCCTACATATCTGAACCCCTTTCTTAGCTGCTATGAATTTCCAGATATTCGGCCCAGTGCTTTCAGAGCCTGAAGCCTCTCTTAGTCAATATAATCAGCATCTCTAAGAATAACTACAGAGACAGGGCTTTGCCATCCCAGGGAGAAAAAGTACCTATAAGCCAGCATTACTCTTTGTAAACAAGAAGTGAAATGGTTCAGGATAGACCCTCTGCAAGTTTATGTGCCCTCCAACTATTTCCTTTTCATCTCATCTTTTGAATCTGTTTGCTAAACTGTCAGTCTGGCCAGCCTGTCCACTGTTGTTCTTCTATCATGTGTGTACATGTACATGGGTGTATGTGCATGTGTGCATGTGAGTTTTCCATGCATTGAGTGTATATATTTGTGTTTTCCCCTTGATGGGTTGTTAGACCAGGACAAAATATGTTTTCAAACAAAAAGCAAATTCATTTCCTTCCTTTTCTCTGAGGAGCCCTGGAGTTCAAAGCTGAAGTGACTTTGCTTACTTGGATACCGGAAATTGTGGTTACGGCAGCCAAATTTCAAGAAGAAACACCAGAACACCTCTGGCAGATGTTCTCTCAATGGCAAGACATAGTTCAAGTTGGTATCGTTTCTGCAAATCCAAGACATACTATAAAGGAAAGAGCATTGCACTTGGGATTAGAAGCACTGACAACTATTAATAATAACACTGGGGTTTGTTTGTTTCCACACATATCCTGTGCCAAGTCAAGGGCTAAACATGTCATCTGGATTCCTCAATTCTTCTGAAACTCTTGTCACATTTGATGAACAGAAACCTTACTGTATTGTCCTGAGGGAAAAAAAATGGGAAGAAAAAGGGAGTTGACTTTTGTCGACTCCTCAAGTGTTAGGTATCTTGCTAATGATGATAATAACAATGATGATGGTAATTATTTCACTTATTGAGCACTAACTAAGTGTCAAATGCAATGCCAAGCACTTGACATAAAATATTTAAACTTACAGCACCCTCTGGTACAGGTGCTCCTATGAGCTACAGTTTACATGTGAGGAGAGTGAAGTGTGGAGACAGTAGGGGACTTGCCCAGGGTCAAAAATAACAGAGATGGAATTAAAGACAAATAATAGGAAATTTAGAGAAATTGTTATTACCTATTTAGTGCTCACAGGAAAACTGTGAACCAGGTACTAGAGTTCCCACTTTTCAGACAAGAGAGCGACTCGTAGGAGTAGGGAAGAAGGAAACGACAGGAAAGTGCATCATATCTACTGCTGGTCAGTGACGCTCATGGTGTCTCTGATACATAGTTTTCCTCCTGCTTAATTAGAGTTCATTGTAGGACGTGGCTTCGTCCACCTAAACTCATCCTCAGCATTCCTTTCCCAGATTGTATCCCCCCTGTGCACCTAAGAGCCAGTTCCTTGCCATGCATTAATTTAACAGATGGCTTTTGAGAACTAGCTTTGGACCAGGCATGGACTAGTTCCTGTTATCAGAAAGACCCAGAAAAGAGTGGGTGCCTGCCTTGCAGGTCATTACAATCAAAGTTACCATGTCCCACCCGAGATCTTTTGTTGCCAACACTAGAGCTGCTGCCATGTAATTGACTTGGCTTGGTCCCTTTTGTACCACATGCTGGGAGCAGCTCCTCCTTTGCTGACTGTGGTTGGCCAGGAACCTCTGTTCTCCACCCCTGAATGCTCAGCCAGCCAAGCCCAATCTCAGCATTTTAAGCTGAATTTAGCTACATCCTGTGCTTGGCCCTGAGCTGGTTATTTTTGTGGTTTTTTTTTAACTTTGTAAATCCTAGAATTTAAAAATATATATACAGAGTAGAGAGGAAAATATACAAATCACGACGTACCCACCCACAACGCAGCTTTTTCAGTTATCAACATTTTACACAGCTTCTCTCATCTGTCTGACCCCACGCTTTCTCCTTAAGTTCTTTTTTTTTTTTTTTTTTTTTTTTGTGGTACGCGGGCCTCTCACTGTTATGGCCTCTCCCGTTGCGGAGCACAGGCTCCGGACACGCAGGCTCAGCGGCCATGGCTCACGGGCCCAGCTGCTCCGCAGCATGTGGGATCTTCCCGGACCGGGGCACGAACCCGTGTCCCCTGCATCGGCAGGTGGACTCTCAACCACTGCATCACCAGGGAAGCCCTCTCCTTAAGTTCTTTAAAGCAAATTCCAGATAGAATATCTTTTTAATCTATACATAATTCAGTATGCGTATCTAACAGATAAGGACATTTTTCAGAAACCTTTCTGCCATGCCATTATTACCTCTAACAAAATAAACAATAATTCCCTGATATCATTTGACACCAGTTCCATATTTTCCCAATTGACTCAAAAATGCCCTTTTAGCGTTTACATTTGAATCAAGATCCAAGCAAGGTCTACGTTCTGGTTGATATGTTCTCCTTAGTAATTTTTAAAAAATTAAATTTCTTATTCTGATATAATCATAGGCTCATGTATAGTTGTAAGAATATTACAGAGAGATCCTGTGTACCCTTCAGTCACTTACCCCCAGTGGTAGCACCTTGCAAAATTATAGTACAGTTTCACATCCAGATAGTGACAATTGGCGTTGTCACTGAGCTGACTTTTGAAAAATGTCAATATTTCAAAGCTCATAACTCATTAATGTTTAATGGAGAAATGCTGTTTTCTTTCTTGTGTAATTCACTCATTCTCATCTAACTTTTCTTCCTTTGTAGGAAGAGAAACACTATCTCAAGGAATGCCTTGATACAGGTGTCCTACTACAGACTTGCTTCATTGTGGTCACATCACCTGTTTTTCAAGGGGTTCAGGCCAGCCTGAGTGTGGGTAAGCTGGTCTGGTTTCCCCAAGACCTTATTAGTTCCCTAGGAGATCACTCATTGCTACAAACCCTGGACTCAGAAAAGGTGTCTGTGTAACCTTAGAGAACACTTCTATTACTTCTATTATTATTCATGATAAATCTTTGGGAATCAGCCACAAAGGTGAGTCAGGTTGTGAATCCCTGTCTTTTCTACCACCCTCCTAGTGAGGCCCAGGATCTCTCCAGCCCAGGGAGGAGGTCTCACACATTCATACATTTTCAAGTTTGCAGAAGGGATTGCCTGGGGGTGCCTCTGCAGTATCTGTTGCTCAGTAAGTAACTTTACTGGAAATTAATTTCTGGACAGCCAAATAGAAGTCAGTGGGTTATTTTACATGCCCCTAATATTTGCAGTGGTCTTTTAAAAGAGATAACAGACTTGCCCTTGGGGTCTTGACAGACAGCAGTTGGGTAGGGGCGTGTGTGTGTGTGTGTGTGTGTGTGTGTGTGTGTGTGTGTGTGTATGACAGGGCTTGTTGTAGACATGTACATGGAGTGGGTGAAGGAAAGGAGACTATTTTTCAGCACTCCCTATGTACCAAGAACTGTGGTAGAAATAATACACACATTTCACCATGAAATCCAGACATTGGTAAAACAAGATTTAAAAAGGAATTTTAAAAGCCAGGGGTTCAACCAAACAAGACAAATCTGGATTGTTCTTTTAATGCCAATCTCCATTTTTACAATAAGGAGACAGAGAACGTTCTCAAGGTCCCCCAGCTGGTGAATGCAAATCAGGATTCATACCAGAGTCCAGAGAGCATGCTCTTTCATCCTTTAATTTTCTCTCTTCAGGTCACTGCTCTGCTCTGCACTGTGAGGGTCACTGAAATCTTTGAAGGAACTGGGGAGCTTAAGAAGAGAGAATATTAAGGGACATCATAAATACTGTTTTAACTACTGAAAACCTCTCTCCCATCACACTGCTTGTTCATTTGTTGTGCTCATTTCTGGTGGGAAAAAAAATTATTTGTTTATATCCTTATTTAATTTTTTAAATTAATTAGCTAATTAATTTTTGCTTACTTGATTTTAGTTTATCTTCCCCACCAGAATTAAAGAGAGAGCATGTCTGTTTGGTTCTCCCCATAGGAGTTCCTAGAACATAGTAGACACTAAGTATACATTTATTACATGGATAAATGAATACTTTATGAGGATTAAAAAGATAAAGTGAAATGTCTGTGCCTGGGATTTAGCTGGTGTTTAAAAAGTAGGGTCCCTCTTTGTGATTCAAAGAAGGAAACAAATTTGTCTGCATTAAACGCCGCATAGAGTTTGGCCCTAAGCTACCTTTCCAGTCTCATGTCCTACCGCTGCCTTATAAATACTCTTTTCTCCATTCTCACTGGTTTCTTTCCTCCTCCCTGAGGGCCTTACATGAGTTCTGCCCCTGTGCCTTTGCTCATGTCAGCACCCCTACCAGCATGTCCTCTCCCTGCTGCTTTCCCTTCTCCCAGTTACTCTCTCCTGACCTCATGTTAGAATCCTGTGGTCTTTAAAGATCTGAATGAGGCTTCTAATGTGCCATAACAGTTGAGAACCACTGACTGGTGTCTGGTGTCTATGCAGCTCAAGAAGCATAAGGCTGGAGGGATCTGAGATATTGGCAGCCAGTGTTAAAAGCATTTGCAATCTTGACCTAGTGAAGCTGTGTTTCAAGACCTAAGTTACCTCCCCCATCCTCCTCTCTCTGGGGTCCTGCTGGATGCCCCTCTGCTCTGATATCCTGTGGCCCCTCAATTTATCCATACTTCATTTGGCATCTGCTACCTTTCACCTTATTTTGTAAGTTACTTTTCATGTTAGCTCTTTTGTTTCTTTATCTAAATCCTCAGAGAGCAGGGCATTTGCAAAAATACAAAGCATCACAGTTGAGCTCAGTCTGATTTGCTCCCAGGCTCCTACCTGCTGATTGATAAGGAAAGTCTTCTGGTAAGGACATGACCCCAAAGTTCTCCCTGCACCCACACCTCATGCATCATCTTTAAAAAGCAGGAGAAAGTGGGAAGGGAGGCAATCAGGTGAGTTTATCATAGCAAAACTCCCCTCCTTCCCAGGGAGCTGGCTCTGTCCCACTCCATTTTCCTCTGGTGCTTGACACTTAGCTCATTTACTTAACAAACATTTCTTAAATATCTACTTATGTGAGCCAAAGTAATGAACAAACTTCTCTAGAGCAGTCTTGACCTCAGAAAAGTGCTAGGGCATTCCCTAATACACATTAGTGAGTAGGGAGTAAATTGAAATATACCTGTCACTCTTTTTCAATCTCATCCCATTTGTCTTTTTTGTACAAAACAGTATGAGACTAGGGAAAACTGTGGGTGAGGAGGGGGGTTATATGGGAGCTGTTTTACTCTTTGCTTAATTTTTCTATAAACCTAAAACTGTTAAAAAAAAAGTCAAATACAAGAATTTAACAGTGTTAGTTGTGTTTTGGTCACCTGATATTTCCCAAGTGCTGTGATAATATGCATTTTTATTAAACTAGCAAATATTTGTTGAGGATCTCCAGCATGTCAGGAATCATGCTTAATAGGTATACTGTGGTAATGGGAAAGGGCCAGCCCAGAGTCCACAGGAGAAACACAGAAGCACTCAGAGAACAAGCTTGTGAATATCAGCTGGGTGGAAAGGAGCCAAAAGAAAGAACCCACAGGGAAAGGGAAATAAGGAGTGTGGTCCAAGAAAAGACCCAACTAAAATAAGAAGAATGTTATAAATTCTTGCACTGACTGCACTACCTAGATTCAAATCTGTGGCACCATTACTTGTTGAGTACGTACTGAAAAACGACATGATGCTTCTAGCTCTCAGTTTCTACTTCTATAAAATGGGATAATGATATCTACTTTCAAATGTTGTTAAAGGCTTAAATATCTTAAAAATATTCTGACACTTGTTAAAAGGGTAAGGGAGACTTTATTTAGGGCTATTGCAGTAGGTGTCAAGACTATCACAGGAAGGAGGAGAGATTGGATTCAACTCTGAATACAGAAGAGACGGCTGGCGATTTACAGCTAGTGACCAGAGTTAGGGGGTCATTGGATGGAAAATTACTAAGAGGAGACATGGATGGTAGGGGAATTCTAGCTAAGGCAACTTATAGAATTCTTGCTAAAGGCAGACCAGGATGATCAGATTACAAGTGTGTGAGATGAGGAATTTGATCAGCTCTTAAGGATGATCATATATTAAGATGGGGAGGAATTCTCACTAAACTGACTTAGCTGTTAAAACTGAGCTATGCAGGCCCAGCAAGGGCAGAAGGCTCAGAGGAGCCAGACTAAAGTTTAGTTATGGAAAGAGTCTTTGTCAATTGATACAGAAAAGTACTTATATCAATATCTGGCTGTCTTTGTCTGCTCAGGCTGCAATAACAAAATACCATAGCCTGGGTGGCTTAAATAACAGACATTTATTTATCATAGTTCTGGAAGCTGGAAAGCCCAAGCTTAAGGCGCCAGAAAACTCAGTTCCTCATAATAACCCACTTCCCAGCTTGCAGATGGCTGCCTTTCCACCCTGTGCTCACATGACGTTTCCTCTGTGCATACACATGGAGGCAGGGATTCTCTGTGTTTCTCTTCTAAGAAGGCACTAATCCCATTATGGGAGCCCCACCCTCATGAGCTCATCTAAACTTAATGATCCCCAAAGGCTGCACCTTCATATACCATCACATTGGGGGTTAGGCTTCAACATATGAATTTTTTAAAATTATTTTTTAATTTTTTAAAATTTATTTTATTGAAGTATAGTTGATTTCCAATGTTGTGTTAGTTTCTATTGTATAGCAAAATGATTCAGTTATACATATACATGTTCTTTTTCATATTCTTTTCCATAATGGTTTATTACAGGGTATTGAATATAGGTCCCCGTGCTATACAGTACCACCTTGTTGTTTATCCATTCTATATATAATAGTTTGCATCTGCTAATCCCAAACTCCCACTCCATCCCTCACCCAACCCCGCCCCCTTGGCAACCACAACTCTGTTCTCTACAACATATGAGTTTTGAAGGGACACAAACATTGAGCCCGTAAAATTGGCACAGAGTAGATATCCAATATCGGGGCTATTGAATCCTGATTCATTCCATTTTTTTCCATTAGAAAATTAATCCATAACCATTTTCAAAGGTTCAGAAAATACTGAAAACTAACATATAAATACTTTAAATATCTTGTTATCTTTTCCAGCTTAGAAGAGTATAATGTCTTTTTACTTGAGGTCAGTGAGTTTAATTAAGAAATTTCTGTATCTATTGTTTTTGTTTAGTTATAAAACAGAATGTTTCTATGTTATACTAAACTCTTTGTAAACGTATGTTCAGAGTACAAAGTACATTTACTTAATAAATAACATTTAAATCATTTCCTGATTTTCCCTAAAATCATACAGCCAAACACATCTTTGATAATAATGCCTGCTCTTTAATTAGAATCATTTCCTTATAAAAGGTTTTGAAAACAAGAAATCAAAAGCAAACCCTGTCACTGACCTGTCAGGGGTGGGACCTTCAACTGTGACTACAAACCAGGGCGATACATTCCTCATCAACCTGCTGGGTCCAGGGAAAGCAACTTCCCTCTCTGAGTCTCTTTTTTCTCGCCTGTAAATGGACAAAAACTACCAGCTGAACCAAGTTGGTACAAAGATTAAGTGATATGTCAAGTGAAAAAAAAAAATCTAAAAATGTACCCAGGGCAAGCAAATGACACCCAGTTCAACTCACAGTGTGTATGTAAAACCTATAAAACATTCCTTCACAATGTTTTCTTAGGATTTCCTCCTTTTTAGTCAGAAGTCCTTGGAGAGGTACAGGCTGTGTTCAGAGCCCATGGTAGGTGGGCTGCTTTGTGTCTTTTCTAGCAGGGAGGGGTCTGGCAGCTGGAGTTCCTGTGGGGAGGATGGGCTTGTCCCCATCAAATTCCACTTATTCCAAAGATGGGGAACTGCACACAGGTATAACATAGTGCTTAGACCTCCAGCGTCTGAGTGCTGTCCAGACTCCAGTACTAACACTGTCTAAGGGAAAGAGAGTGGTCGTGTGCCCAGACTTACTTTCTCCCACCCTAGAAGGCCACATGGTTAGTACCCAGAGTGTGTTGGAGAAGGACGCCCAGCACCTGAACAGAAAAAACCTACTACGTGGAAACCACTCTTGTATGCACTTATGTCAACCTTTTTTATATACGTAATTTAAGGGATTCAAAATCTTCCAGAAGCCTATGCATGGATGGACACCAAATTAAAAAGCCTTATTTTAAATATAACTGATGTTTTATTGAAATCACTCTTCAGATTCTACCTTATCCAGAATAAATACTAGTTCTATTTATTTAGAATTCAAATACGGTGTCTATGATATATTTATTATAGAGAGGCATGTATAAATTCACACACAGCTTTTTTGCTTGTGCTTTGTTTCATTTTTAAGAATAACGTGAATGCAACTACTCACCCGACAGATCTTTACCAGAATCTACCTTTAAGTCCCAAATCTGCTAGGTCACTTTATCAATTCAGTTCACCCTCTGCTAAAGAGGAAGGAATATCACTCAGACCAGCACTGCAGCCCCACTCTCTGTTCATTGTGGTTAGGACCAAATGTAAAAGTGCTTTAGAAAGATTAGAGTGCAATTAAAATGTAAGAAACATTTGTTGTGATAAGTTTTCATTACTCTTGTTTCTGGGAAAATTAGCTCTTAAGGCCAGAAAATCTAATGTCAAATACTCCAAACAGAAGAGGCAAGCCCATAAAGAAAACATGAGCTTTTCACAGTAACTTTGAATAAATAAAGTGTGTGTGTGTGCATTGCTTTGTTGTAAATTCACAGAGATACACCCACAATTAGCGAACAACCTTCCATAGAACCAGATGTGCTAGCTCTGAGGTATTCCTGCAAGCTCCCACTCTTTCACCCATCCCAGGGCTGTATAGTGTAGACCAGTTGTCTAAGGTCTAATTCCTATAAAACCCTGATTCCATAATACTCATAGAGTTTCTGCCTTGTGTTTGAACTCTGCCGTGTGCGTGTGTGTACGCGCCCATGCTTGCTGGTTACACAGCCTAATTCTGACTCAGAAACCAGCTCTTCAACATCTGTCACCCCCACACACCTCACATCTCCCTGACTGTTCTTAGTGAACGAGGCCATGTGAACGTGATTGCTGTGGTTGACCACAATGAACACATGCCTTGGAGCTTACAAGAAGTACTCAGCTGTGGTTTTCCTGATCTGAATCAGGAGGTCATCTTTCAGGATCTACTCTTTCCTTGTTAAATGAACTCAGTCAAAACCCCAGGCCCTATGAGAACAAGAGAGGCTTAGTGAAAAATGGGCAGAAATCTATAGCTGTAGCTTATAGCTACAGCAATTATTCCTTCTTCCAATAGGCATGTGTGTGGCTACCTGCAGCATGGAAGAAAATCAGGAGTCCTAAGAGCAAGGGCTTACCTGCCACTGTCACAAGATGTGTGCTCATTTCATCTCTCTGATCCTTAAGTTTTCTGTCTTTGAAATGTAGTTAATCATATGCAGTTCCTGAAGTTGTGAAAATGATAATCATTAATGAATAATAAAGTTCTATATAAGTATTTTAGGTATATTATAAATAAAATGTGCTATATGTGCATATCAAGTTCAATCAGGGAAGCAGAATCTCTATGAGGATTACGGAATCACAGTTTTATACGAACTAGACTTTAGACAACTGGTCTACCCTAGCCAGTCCTGGCATGGGTGAGCCAGTTGGCACTTGCTGGGGAATTTCAGAGCTAGCGTACCTTGCTGCTGGATTGGGGCTGTGGAGAAGGCTAATGTACAAGCCTGTGTGTGTGTGTGTGTGTGTGTGTGGCGGTGGCATAGCGGGTGGTCCTTATCTCTTCTTAGACCCACCTCTATGAATTTGCAGCAAAATATCTACTGGTTGGCAGGGGCCACAATGGTCAGCAGAACTGGTGATCAGAAAGCAGAACTGGTGATCAATAGAATGAGCTTTGTGCTAGAAATGCTTGTGTTGATGTTATCAGCCCAGCACCACTGCTGTGTGCTGAGTAATCTCTAACAGTAATCTCTAGCAGTGGCCCCACTGGCCACAGGATAAACTCCCAATTCCCTAATGTGGCATTCACAGTCTTTCTGAGTTCTATAGAGTTCAGTACAATTTCAGCCTTGTCTGCTAATGACCCCATTGCTCACCTTACTTTCTTCACACAATGAAATAAGTGCTGCTTTTCAAGTACAGTGTGAGTTTTCATCCCTGTACCTTCCATCTGCCCATAATGCTTCCCAACCTGCTTCTGCTTAGTGGCTTGTTTACCCTTCAAGTCCCTCTCAAACACAACAGTCTTGAAAAGTTGAGATGTATATATTTAGATCAGGGAAATTTGGCTGCTCCAGGGCTGGCAGAGAAGAGCTGTTCTCACCCAGCAACCAATGTATTCACTGTTATTTGGGGCTCAGAGCCTCTCCTGAAGAATGTAGGGCAGGAATCCAAACCACATATCTTGTGCATTCAGCAGTTATGCCCTAAGAGGAGAGCTCCCCTATGAAAAGTGCAAAGGGCAGACCACGGGGCTGGAGCCAGTTGGGTGGATTGGAACTCTCTGCAAGGTGCAGCAGGTACTGAAAGCTGTCCAGATCAAAACTCTAGCACTGTGCATATGTGTCTTGGAAGAAAATGTTTGGATTGTGTAAATCTAAAATATCTTACTAAGGATGTATCTGGGGGCCTAAGCAGAATGGCTAAGCAGAAACCTGAGAGGACTCAAGGACCCACCATTGTCTGGGAAGTGGGAAAGGAGACAAAAGGGAAGGTGTCAGGGTACCAGAGTCAGCAGCTCAACTGGGTGCACATTGCTGTAGGTTTTAGAACTCCAGCAGGTTGTCAATACCAGCTCAAGATGATGACCCTGGTGTAAAAAGTCAGAAAGAGAGACTGTCCATGGGTTTAGTGGCTGCAAATACGAACATCTGAGGGCATGATTCATTCCTCTTTTATCAATTGCTTTCAGTAAGAACACAGACCCCTAAGGACCCCTCCTAAACAAAGTAATAAAAGAAATCCTGGAAGATTGAAGAAATGAAGAGTTGAGTTCCTGTTACTTGGGTAAGTAGAATTTTAAGTCCCTCTAATTTGGTTGTTTAATGGAAATGCAACTTTATTTTATTGTCCCATATTGAAGGGGTTTTGACAATTGAGTTATACAACAGATGAAGAACATAAAGCCATGAAAGAAAAAGAAAAAATAGGGAGGGAAAATGGGAAGTAACATTTCCTGGGTGGAGGCAGTATTTGCCTTCAGGTTATCCCATTGCCTTTAGGTTATCCCACAAACCTGCAAGGAGAGCATCATTAACCATGTCTTAGTACCCTTAGTAGAGGGAGTGAAGTTCAGAAAGACCCATCAGCTTGTTGAAGTTCTCAGAAGAGGCAGGTGGCAAAGCAAATTCTCCAGAAACCTGAGCTATGATGTTAGTAAGAGATGTATTCCCTGTCACTTAGATATCTGTTCAAATTAAAGGCAGATGACGGTGGAGAGCTCACTTGGTTTGGGACTTTAGCAAACACAATCATCTTCTGGGAGCATCACATTATCAACCAGTATCTTGCTTCCTTTCTTTTAGACCTTTCCTGTCATAGCAGTTTGCCAGAATTAAAAAGATATGCACTCTTAGTGTCCATAATTGTAGTTTAAATGTTCTTCTTTTGATGTTAGGAAGTATTTTCTCAACTAGAAAATTCCTTTATTGTGATAATTCCACCAAACTGTATTTTAGGGAGAAATGATAATTATATGTATATAGATAGATAGATAGATATAGATAGATAGATATAGATATGTAGATATATATTCAATTATATATATGCAATTGTATACAATTAGCCCACCTGCATATATTATTATCATTACTATTGGATAGTGAAGAGTGGAAACAAGAATTGAGGGAAGAGTATATTCTGTATACTTCAGAACGCTGTATACTGTATACTTCATGTATTTTATCATGTGCCTTATACAGCATTGCCTCATTTTATATTCACAACAATCTTAGAAAATAGGTATTTCTATCCACATTTTAAAGATGAACAATGAAGCTCAGATAAGTTAATTTGCTTTCTGAGTGTGTAGCACAGGTAAGAACAGAATCTATTATTATCTCTAATTCTGAATAACTTTATTAGCTGAAAGAGACCATAAAGTTAATTTTAAAACTATCTTAATAAACTGTCCATTCCTTAAACATAAGAGTGTCTGTTTATTTGATAACATCTCCATACCCAATCCCTGGGGGAATGCCTAGTGTATAGGAGGCGGTCAATGTGTTTGTCGAGCAAATGATTCCTGAGTGGAGGATCCATGTGGCCTGTTGGCATTGTTCTGGAAATGCCCTTAATGTTTTAAATTCTATTTATAAAGGTGATGCCTGAGATGGAATATATATAACTAGTTTCTAAACTCAGATTGTGTGTATATGACCTAAAATGTGGACACACTGCCTCTAAAAGCTAAAACCGGAACATATTTTCACTGATAATATGGTGTCTTTGCATGTATGAACTCTTGGCACTTAAAAATACATTACTGTTTGTGGCTAGTGTCAATATATAGTCTAAAAGGTCTATGCATGCAACAAAGGGAAGAAATTCCTCAGTTAAAAACAGGTAGATCCAGAATGACTCATCTGCAAACCTGAGTGCCGACTCTTTTCTTTTCTGCAAGGATGTAAAGTTTTTTGACACTTTCCTTAATATGACCTTTCCTATTTAATCTCATTTCTCCAGTTTAGACACACACACACATACACACACACAGTCAATGCTCCAGGACTTAAGAGAAATATAGAAAAAGTAGCAGCTATATCTAGATTTATTTCAGATCTTAGAATCTTGTTAGAGAAGTAACAGAAGCAAACATAAATGATTAACAACACATATAAGACAATAGGTACCAATTGCAAGATTGGGTCCAGGTCAGGTCAGACTTAAGATGAGCAAAGAAAAGTGAATGTCAGAGGATCCCAGAAATGTAATGAAGGCAAAAGGATGTACTATACATGCAAGGTAAGCCTATTTGCCTTGCAAATAACAGAGAGTAACTTGAGCTAATTTACAGAGAAACGAGAAATGTTTTATAAGGATAGAAGGATACATGTCTGAAGGCAGATGCTGAGATGGATGGAAAAATGCTGTCTATCTATCATCTATCTACCTATCTATATGTAAGAGAAAGAAATTTACTTGGAGGAATTGTCATACGTGATTATAATTGGCTTATACGATTTTGGGGTCTGGCTGGGTAAGTTTGGAATCTGAAGGGCAAGCAGCAGATGGGAAACTTAGGCAGGAGTTGATAATGTCAGCCTTAAGGTAGAATTTCTTCTTTCTCAGAGAATCCTCAGTTTTTGCTCTTAAGCCCTGCAGCTTATTGGATGAGGTCCACCCACATTATCAATGGTAGTCTTCTTTATTTAAAGTCAAATGATTGTAGATTTTAACCACATTTACAAAGTACCTTCATGACAACAACTAGGTTAGTGTTTGATTAAATAACTGAGTATAGAAGCCTCACCTAGTTATCACAAGAAATTAACCATCACAGTGGCTTACCTGGAAATGTGACACAGACCTTAGTTCCTGGGTGGCCTGAACCTGAGAAACCATTCTCCTCTCTGACCAGACTTGCTGGATTGCAGACATAACCAAGCAAGGGACTCCTGAGAGAGCAAAATGGACACCTGAAGTTTTCTCATAGCCCTTCCAGCTCCATTGTGCAATAGCAGCCTTACCAGCACAGCTGATAAGGGACAATGTCCCTCACCTAGAGTGTGACTCCTCTCTCCTGCTGGATCCTGGCACAGCATGTTCAACTGGACCCTAGATGTGTCTTCTGGAAAGAATGTACCCCCTCTGGGGACAGAACCTCTCAACCTACCAAGTCCAGGGTTGCAGAGATGAGAAATGACAGATCCTCCTTCAATGAATGTCATATTGCTCCATTTGTTAAGAGTGTTGCCATCATACAACCTTCAGCTCTCAGCCCTTCTAAAGATTGCTTTAACTGTAGACAGCCACCTTGCACTAGGACATGTATCCTCCATATCCAATGACTGATCAATATGGGAATATAAAGGTCTGGTCATCTTGGTCCAAGTTGGGACAAGTCTGAAGGACCATTCTAGCTCTGAAGCTCCCATGGGACCAGCTACATTTTCACTGCATGACCTGCTTTGCAGCTTGACTTCTCTCTTTGCCCGGTGCGGCTTCCCCTGTCTCCTTTCCAAGGACTTTGATTTCAAGGTCACTCCTTAATAAACACTCTGCATTCTCAACTCTGTCTCAGGGTCTGTTTCTTGGGAACCCAATCTGCAGCCAAGTGTTTCTACAAATGAGCAATCCATCTTGGGTGGAACTGAAGCTTAAGTAGAAAGTGAATTTTTACTGCCAAAATACGTTTTAAATATCCTTTCTTTTTATAACAGAGAATGAGGCCTGTAGAAAAAAAAAGGGTCTGTAAGCCCAAGATAAAGAGAAATGGGGAGAACTACAGCACCCAGGAAACAGAGAAGAAGAAGCCACACTTGGCTTCATCAGAAGGTGGGAGCCTGCTCTCTGCTGAGCATATTGGATGGAGTGAACACTGCTGATAAGCCGGCACTTAACAGGACCTGCAAGCAGGTGCAAGCACAAGCACAAAGGGACGTCCAGCAAAGGTCACAAGAGCTGGAAACCAAACTCACAATAGCTTGAGGAATAACAGTGTGGGACAGGAATAAGAACTTCAGCAGGATTTTAAAATATCAAAAAGTCTTGGCTGATTCCCATATTAAATACTCTTTTATGAGCCCAGAGTCCCACAGCAGTATGATATTTTAGTAATCATGGCACAGTTTTGTAATTGTCTATTTACTCTTTTTGTTTGTTTGTTAGTCCATGGTGGAAAGTCTCTTTATGGGCAAAATGGAAACTCACAGGACGAAGAGCACAGGTGGAGATGCAGGGAAGTTATACAGAGAAGTTCGGTTGACCATAGAAATATGTCCCCCATCCTCATGGACACTCCTCTGTGTGAGGGTGCTTTTCCACAAATGTTCCATGAGCAGGAAGCAACCTCAGGATATAAGGAAAAATTCTTCTGTCAGTCTCTATCCCAGTCAATCTGCCTGGACTCCTAAGACACAGCTCTCCTGATCGTGGCAGCTCTTTTATGGATTCATATGAAAAAACCTCCCCCATATGACCACCACTCCCCAGTAAGACACACAAACATGAAGCCACAATTGTTGCCCTGAAGAGTTCTAACATCAACTACAACCTATTTGGAAAGCCTACTGTCACTTCCAACTCCCAGCACTTGTTGCGAAGGCCAGCCTCGGGTCCCCAGGCTTCTGCCTTCCCCCATCCCAGCCATGGAAACAGATGATGAAGAGAAGATCTGGAACTCACAATGTGTACAAGAATGATCTGCAAGAGGAGACTTGGGTAAAATGAGACATCTGGGAGGAGAGAGGAGGTGGAAATTGTGGTAAAGGAGATGATTCAAAGGACCCCAGTACCACTTGGCACGAGAGCGTGTAGTGTAGAAGGAAGGTGTGTAAGAGAGTAAGCTCTAGGCTAGTGGCCACATAGGAAGAGGTGCCCCTAAGGAGAGGGCTTGGAGTTGACACCTGGGAATTGACTTATCACACCCAGGGGCCACAGCTAATGTTCTACTTCTCCCAACCTCTCAGCCCCTGTCCCAACCTCTCACCCCCTGTCTCCCAACCTCTCAGCCCCTGTATGGTTAAGGGTCTCTCTCTGCAGCAGGATGACAGGATGGTTAGGAATCAGGGTTCTGGAGTCAGACTGTTTGAGTTCCATTCCACTCTGCCACACTAGCTGGGTGACCTTATGCCAGGTAGTTAAATTCTTGGTGCCTCAATTTCCTCATTTGTAAGATGGAGATAATAATAACAAGGGCATATACACACTAACAAACGCAGTAAGGTAGATAGCTAGTGGGAAGCAGCCGCATGGCACAGGGATATTGGCTCGGTGCTTTGTGACAGCCTGGAGGGGTGGGATGGGGAGGGTGGGAGGGAGGGAGACGCAACAGGGAAGACATATGGGAACATAGGTTTATGTATGACTGATTCACTTTGTTATAAAGCAGAAACTAACACACCATTGTAAAGCAATTATACCCCAATAAAGATGTTAAAAAAATAATAATAACAAGGAAAAATTACATAAGCCTGTTGTGAAGATTAAATAAAATATTATACATAAAGCACTTAGAACAGTTCCTGGCATATAGGAAGTTAAAGTTCTAAATGATGTTAATTATCTATCTGTCTATCTATCTATTTATCTATCTATTCATCTGTCTATCTCTTATCAAACCTTCTTCCAAATTAGATATGAGCATGTTTTCTCCTCTCTTTTACCCACACTAAAGATGTAAGAGTCATCCATAGATACTGCCTCACCACCTTAATAATGAGTGAGTTTTTCTAACCAACGTCCACAACGCATCCTCAAGATGGTCCAAGTAACTTGATTACATTTGACAGTTTGGGGAAGTCCATTCATTCTCTGGGTCTTAACATCTCTATCTGTAAAAAGAGGGATTTGGAATGAAATGGTCTGGAAAGTCTTTTCCAATTTTATTTTATTCTTATAACATCTTTATTGGAGTATAATTGCTTTACAATGATGTGTTAGTTTCTGCTTTATAACAAAGTAAATCAGCTATACATATATATATATATCCCCATATCTCCTCCCTCTGTTTCTATCTGTCCCTTCTTCTCTATCAAATGCATCAGTCATTAATAAATTGGCATTCAGTAAAACATCAATCAAATAGAACTTGACAGACAGAAAGAGACTAATTCTATGAAACCATGTCTCTACCACCAAAATCCTAATTCTCTGGGATGTTCTCAGTTTAGTGACTACCCAGACACAAATTTTCCATACTTCCTTTACTATCATCTACTGCCTGAACAGTGATTTCTGGTGCAAAATTTAGTCACCCTGGAGCCCTATAAAAGTCTTGGCCTTGCCAAAAGCCCCCCTGGTTAGAATCACTGGGATCTTCCCAAATCCAGGAAGAATATGACGCATTATAGAAATATCTGGAACCACAAAAGGAGAGACAGAGGAAAAAAGTTACCAACCCACTCATTCTTTGTGGTATGATAATTCTTTCATTGGTTCAGGATCTATTTACACTAGAGAAAGATTTTTCTAATTGTGGGGTAACTGGAAAAGGGGTAGAATATGGTGGAGGGGTGGGATGTATGTGGTATCAGCACAATGGACTCTCATCCACACCTGATTCGAGTCCACAAATTCAGTTCTGTTGCAATTTGTTCTCTTTGCTTACCTTTGAGATTCTTTGTGAAGAAAAGTCTTTTTTTTTTTTTTTTTTTTTTGTGGTACGCGGGCCTCTCACTGTTGTGGCCTTTCCCGTCGTGGAGCACAGGCTCCGGACGCGCAGGCTCAGCGGCCATGGCTCACGGACCCAGCCGCTCCGCGGCATGTGGGATCTTCCCGGACCGGGGCATGAACCCGTGTCCCCTGCATCGGCAGGCGGACTCTCAACCGCTGCGCCACCAGGTAAGCCCATGAAGAAAAGTCTTTTGAAGAAAAGATTTTTGAGCTAAAAATTTGAAAACCCTTACCCTGGAGAATGTTTCCACGGATACAGTCCTCATGACAAACTCATGCAGTCATTATTGATATTATCCATTGTTACTAAAAGGTCCACAAACCTCAGAGGGATAGGAAACTTGCCCACTAATAAGTCACAGAGCACAGACTACAAGCCAGGAAGTCTGATCATAAGTATATATATTCTTTCCACTACATCTCTGCATCTGCTTTGAAATTTTATAGTAACAGAGAATTCTGGACTTTATACGATTGTATATTCTCCAACTTTATTCGAGATTAATTCAGCAAATTTTAAATCAATGCCTTCTCTAATAATAACAACCACCATTTTTATGCATTTCCTTTATGTCAGGCACTGTGCTGTGCTCTTAAATTAACTCATTTAATTTTACTTAATCTGCCACCAAAATATATATGTTAAGGTCCTTTTTTTTACAGAGGAGGAAACTGAGACTCCAGGAGGTAAGACACTTGTCTAAGATCAAATAGCTACTTAGAAACTGGTCCAGAGGTTGATCCTAAGCAATGTAACCTATTAAAGCCTGTGCATTACTAAGTGGAGTATAGCTGCGTTTAGGTGCTGAGGAATCTGAGATGTATAAGACATTGTCCTGAACTCATGTAGCTCACCTGTGGGCACATGGCCTCTAAAATATGGTTTAGTATGAAAGTAACTACACTGTCACAATAAATGCCAGCATGCAAATCAGTGAGTTTAAAAATAAAAATTGGGGGGGATTAGTTTTAAATAGGGTCAGAGTTCTAAGGAACCGACTAAGATTGTAGTATTTCTTAAATATTTTAAGAAGATAATTCATGCTAGCTTCAGGAAGGATTATTGAGAAAATCTCAGAGAATGCACCCCATGGCAGAGGCAATACTTAAGTTACAGTGGACATAAAGGCAGAAGAATATTACATTGGAGAACTAGCTCTCATACTTGCTGAGGACTGCATGCTAAGGGCTCTCTGGGAACTCAAGCAAAGATATCTGAATATTAAAGAAAGGGATGAATTATTCTGCTAGGTCTATGGCTTATGGATGCATACACATTGTCTACCAAATGTTCACAGCTACTGAGAGCATAAAAGTCAACTCTTAGCTCTGTTCCTCCACTGATAATCATGCACAAGACCAGAGCCTCTTTAGAAAAACTTTGGAGGGTGACATATTTTCCGCATTTCAACTTCCATACTTATTTTAATCAGTTCCCTGGTAGGACAGCAGTACGTGGGTTTTGCTTTAAAGCATGCTCAGTGTAAAATTAAAATCACGATTTGAAAGAGAAAAGACAAATTGGACAGATGTTGCAGACAGAGACTATTGGAGGTGAGTCATAGTCAAGCAGTTAGTGGTGGAACATTCCTTACAATTGGAACTGTCAAAACAGGCTTGCAGTGCACCCGAGGTGAAATACAACCCTCCAGAGAGAAGTTTTCATCGTCATAAAATCTAATCTCCCTAATTCCACAGAAACCTGATGGTATAACACAAAGTGGAGGCAAGAAAGAAGCAGTAGGTTAAATGTTCACTCTATTTGGTTTGGTTGGTATCTTTTCTTTTGCCTAATCAGCTTCTGAAAATGGGTGAGAATACTGAGTCAGGATGAATTGTCAGTTATTTAGGGAGGATGGGCAGAAAGAGACAGCAACAAGGAGAGAGGAAAACATATTGACTAGTACTGAGGGTATAGAAACCTTTGTTCGGATACTTTCCTGAGCCTTTGTTTTTGTTTGTTTTAATCTGTCAGTCTTGAGTATAATGATAATTATCTCCCTGAGTTATTATAAGGAAAAAGAAAATATAAAACATTTCTACCAAGATTCATTTTTAAGCTATGAAGTACTATGCAATTATTGGTCAGACTATATTCTTTATATTTTGGTTTTGATTATAGGACAAAATAACCCACAACATAAGCAAAACAGGGGAAGTGATATGTCAGTACCACCCAAAGAAAGGTGGCAATGTGTGAAGGAAAATGATGGAATTTGGTTTGAAGAGCCTGGATTCTACTTTGGCTCTACCCCGCATGAAAGTACGAGTTGATATATATAAAATATTTGGAAGTGTGTCTAACCATAATAATGGCAGCAAAGGCTAATTACAGTTGGCAAAACTTTTAACTTTTCTGAGCTTCTATTCCTTGTCTATAAAATATGGATCAGTATACCTATTTCATATACTAGGGAAGGAGGCTTAATAAGAAAGGAAATTATATTTCCAAATTATCTATTATTATTACTTTTTGTTGGAATCTGTGTTTTTATACCAAAGTTGAAGGGAACATATAACACTATCTATATCAGCAGAGAACTTGATATAAAAATAGTGTTTATTGAAATAAACGCTAGGTATCTTTTGCCCCAATTTGGGGTTGACGTGATCAACTCTGATAAATATGAAGACCGTTTTGGAAAAATTTGAGATTTGTTTAAAAGAAATGGGCAGAGGCTTTAATGGCCTGTCCTAATTAGAACCACAAAGGCCCGCATTCAGATACTGGTAGTGACGATTTTAAAAATATATTATGTTTAAGAGCATTGATAAGATTTATCATGTAACACAACAGACTTTAGTAGCAGGCAGCTTGTGATTCAGAAGATCTGAAAACCGAATTCTCACTCTAAAAATGCTTTCCTCTTATGCTGTACTTTTAACTTTTCTCTACACTTTCAGATCAATCACCTTGAACTGAAAGCAAAGGAATGAATTACAGCCTTCAGTTAGTGTCCAGTGTGGAACGACATCATGTAGCAAACCTAGATGTAGTGAGAACAGCATCCTATTTGTCATGAATCTGACCTGGGTTCAAATTCCTGCTGGGACTCGTTTTGTGCTTGATCTTAGAAAACTTGGTTAATCCCTCTGAACTCCCATTTAAATTATTATAATAATTATTGCACCCTCCTCCCAGGACTTCTCTGAGGTTTCAATGAACAATGCATGAAATATACCCAGCCAGACCTGTGCCTATACATAGTAAGCATTTTATAAAAGTTAGCTCTCTTCCTTTTCCCCATTCTATCTTAGACCTCATGCTTCTATGATAAATATACCAAAAGGAGTGTTACAGTTATACTCACAGAGTCTTAGATGTGAGTAGGCTTTGTAATACAACCTTGAATATCAGCAAATCAAATTCTCTTGAAATACAGTTAGTAAATAGGTTTAGAAAGATGAGTGACTTGCTCAAGGTAATACTTAATTTGCAGCTGAAACTACAGACTTGTTCCCGTGGTTTCTAGTTCAAAACATTCCCCAAGCCCAGATATGACCTATTTCTTGGTTGCTTCAATGGAGGTATGAATCTGTGCCATCATGGGGCTTAGATTCTAATAAGACAACACCAAAAACAATCTATACCTCTGGTCACACTCAGTACCAAGAAACAGCTGATGGTTAAATGCTCCCTAGTTATCTTCTTTCCTTTGCTTGTGTGAATGCAGCCTTGCATTTATTTAGTAACTGAACAGGCTGACATCATACCATGCAAAACATTCTGTTAAGCACTGTACAAGGAGGAAATGAAAATTCAGCCCAGGAGAAAAGAGACACACAGTCAGCTGTAAAGTAGATCAACAACACAGATTTCAACGTCAGATAAAACTGTTCAAATCTCACGTCTGCTACTTAACCTGTGCTGTACTGGTCAGATCCCTTAACCTCTCTAACCTTTGTTTGCTTCTCTATATTATGTGAAGAATTATACTCAGATATGTCATGAACGTCGAGTGCTACAATGTTTAAAAAGGACCTAACTGTTATCTAAGCTCTAATCAATCACTTTATCAGTGGCGACTATTGCTAAGCACCGTTATTTATTAAGAGTGGTAAAAGCGAAGTCCTATGTGGTTAACCTTCTCAATTAGGGGTCGACACACTTCCTGTAAATGACTAGACAGTAAATATTTTCAGCTTTGTGGGCTGCAGCGTGTGCCTCACAACTACTTAGGTCTGCTGTTGTAGCCTGAGAGCAGTCCTAGACCACATGTAAGTGAATGGGTTAGGCTGTGCTATAATAACTCCACAAACACAGTAGACCAGCCTGCTGGCCATAGTTTGCCAACCCCTGTTCTGAATGGAAAATTATGGGAGGTTTAAATACAAGGAATGATTGGAGGCTTAATGAAACTATAGGATTTAGTAGACAGATGGCAAAAGCAGTGGAAGAAATAGCCTAAAAGTAGACAAGAATTGGGAGTGGTTTAGAGCAAGTCAGGTGTTTACTTGAACCTAAGCTCCCTCATCTGGCATCCCCCAAATACCTCGTCCAAGCTGGAGCATATAAGACATGTTCAGTGAAAGGAAGCATGGGACACTGCTGCAAATGACATTCTGGAACTCCTATATTTCAATGCCTTGACATCCCTGTTGAATGACAACTTTTCAACAGGGAACTGACATAATTGATAATGTATTTTACTGCAAAAGAAATTCAATGGCAACTCCCCGAAGGCAGAATAAACAAGTAACAAGGTAACTGATTTAATTGGAGGAAAGAGGAAGTGGATGGAATGGAGGACAACACCTCTAACTCCAGCTTAGAGGACACAGATATGGAATATTGAAAGCAGGCAACATAGCTAGTTTATGGAGCTGAAAAAGACTCAAAAGTGAACTACGGGACTTTGGGCAAGTCATTGAACCAGGGTAGGAAATGGATTGGATCATCTCTGAGTCCTTTTAGATCCAGAGATCAACGATTTCAGATTGAATTTGGTATTGGGACCACACCATTATTTTGGGCCTCTGTTACTTAGAAACCAGACTAAGCCAATATAGGAATTAGTATAAATGGACAGTGAAATCACCTATATTGTTTGAAAACTCTTTTTATCTCTCTGGTTTTCTTTCACCCTTTTCTCTTTTCCTTGATTCCTTTGTTCCTTGACTTCTTTGGGTCCTGTGGAACACATGCACTTGAATCTATAAGGTGGTACTTATGATTTGGCTCCATTGCATTGTGTTCGATGCTCTGACTGAACATTCTCAGCAATGGTGCTTGAGTGGATTTTCAAAAACACTGATATTTTCATGTCTGCCCACTGCCTTAAACAACATCAGCAACTTAGGCCCTCAGTATAAAGCCTGCACTGTTCAGTATGGCACACACGTCTTTCATTGTCTGATTCTCACATGTCTTTCTAGCTTTATATTCCATCCCACACCTCTAGTCCAGGTATATGAACCATAGAGTTTCCAAAATGCTCCAACTTGTTTTATGCTGCCCCCAAAATAGAATCCCCCTTTACCAGCTGGATTTTGAACAAGTAGGGAAATAGAGCAAAACAGTTTGGGTGTGGAGGGATAAGATGCCACCTAAAACATAGTCACATCACAGAGGAGCATGATTGTGGGCATTTTTGGAAACAATCTACACAGCTAGGAACTACATTCTCCAAAGGATCTAGGTAAAAGAAGAAGGAATGGACAAATGATTTGTGGTATCATCCCACCTTGAATCCAGGCTGGCCTTCATACTCACTTTGGCCAGTAGATGGGGTAGAGGTTGTGTCAGGCTAGGTCTGAGCCTAGGTTTCTGCTCGTTTTCTTGGACCCTCACCACTCTCATGTGAACAAGCCCCAGTCACCCACTGGGGATGAAAGACTAGGTGGGGCAGAGCCTGCTCGTTTCTCCCCACAAGGTCCCAGAAGTGTGTGAGGAACCAGCCAAGATCCAGAAGTCCAGCCCTTAGCCACCCAGCAGCTGACCTCAGATGCATGGACAGCACCTCTGCTCGCCCCTGCAACAGCTGAGCCTGGCTCCAATCAGCCGATGCTCCCAGCCAAACTGCAGATGGGGGCTAACAAATGCCTACTGTTTTAAGCTACTGAGATTTGGAGTGGTTACTTACACAACACTGGCTAACTTTTTCCCCCCAGTTTTACTGATATTTAATTGATATACAGCATTGTATAAGTCTTTAAGGTTTAAAATGTAATGACTTAATATTGGTACTTAGAAATGGCTTTGAGGTTCGGTGCCAGGCAGAGATTGGAAAAATAAACAGGCTGTTGATGGAAGATGAAAAGTCTTGGAGTTCAGCTTTTCCTTTCTTTTTCCATTCAGACCACTACCCTAAATCCATCCAACAGAAATTTTCTTTTTCTTTTTTTATATGTAAATTAATCTGAGTCACTGTATGTTGCTTGAGGTGGAAGAAACCTAACTGAAACAGACTAGAAGGAGGGAAGGAAGGACAAAATAGAAGGAAAAAAGGAAGGAAGGATACCCAGTTCTTAAATAAACTCTCATCTGGAAAAAAAATCAGATGTCCACATTTAAAAGAAAATGAAATTTCCAAACACCAGAGTGTTCTTGAATCAGCTAAAATGCTAGTGATCATCAGACTTAAAAACAGAATATGTTCTGATGTTGTGATTATTCAGTATATGTGTATAAAATCTCTCTCGCTCTGTCGCTCTACAAATGGCTAACCCATCTGGTCAGAGGGCAGCAGAAAAGTCACAAGCAAATGTGTACTGGAAGTTTTTGATTTATGTAGGAGGTTTTCTGCAAACAATTCACTGTTACTGATTAAATCATTGCGAACAGATTGGGTTCTGTTGGTGAGCAGGGTAACAAAGTGAAATCTATTTCTGCTTCCCGAAGCATTTATTCTGTATTTACCTAAGACCAAGGCATTCTTCAGATAAACAGATTCCAAATGCAGGGATCAAGAACAAACTTTGAGTCTCTGCAAAATTACAGAATATTTCTGTTTTTTCCCTTTCATACCAAAAGTAAAACATTAGATAAATTCTTTGTGTCCGTCAAATAATTTTCAAATCCTTTATACAGAAAACCAGATACTAGATATTCAACAATTCACTCTTAATTATTAACAACTCAAATATACTCTGATAATATGGCTATACTTAGGAAGCACTGTACCTCAATTGGCTTCCTACTGCCTAAAGAATTGTGTAAAAATAATTATAATGATTACATTACTGTTTATTGTGGCTGAGAATACCCATGGATCTCCCTAGGAGGTTCTAGATATTTCTATAGCAGTACTGGCTACACCTGGGCTTCATTCACAGGTTGTTTGTGCTCATCCTCAAGCTTGCTACTCACTAATTGTGTCAACATTAGGCAAATTATTCAACAATGCTGGGTTTATTCTTCTGTAAATGGAGCTAGGAATTGTACTGTCTCATCATAGGTTGTGAAGATTAAGCAAGTAAAATTATGTAAAGTACTTATACCATTGCCTGGCATGTACTAACTGCTTAATAAATGTTATGTCAATAGCTATAATCATCATCATCATCAGAGCTCTGGATCATCTAATATTTCACAAGTCTGATTTCTCAGATCAGTCCTGTGATTTATATTATTACCCTAACTTTACGGAATTGAAACTGAGACTCATGTTTGTGAATAATTTGCCAAGGCCACTCTCCTAGCAAAGAAAAAGGTCAGGGTCAAGCCCAGGCCTGGTGGACTTCAAAGTCTATTCCCATTCTCTGCACCCTCACCTTTCATTGGTTTCTAAGGCTGTCTACCCATTTCCTTTTTACCTTCTTTCCACATGACTCCTCTATGTTCTACCTAAATCAACTGTGCTCAGCACTGGTGGGATATAAGCATGGTTTCCTTCCAAGAAGTTGACCTTGGCATAATTCCCAACCCTGCTACTATTGTAGCAGGGGAAGGAGGAGTTCAGGGCAGTGTTTAACTATTTGGAAATCAACAGACTGCTTGGATTAATGTCCAGCTCCAATGCTTATAACTATGATAACTTGAATTATTGTGTCAAAATTTCCTCATCAGAAAAGGGATGTCTACCCAATAGGCTTTTCTGGGGATTAAATGAATAACTAGAGATTAGCACAGTAGTTGGCATGTAGTAAGCCCTTAATAAATGTTAGCATAGAAGGCCTATAAAATGGGTCCTCTCTTGTCTGCCCAAAGCCCACAACAATGGGTGCCAATCAGTCAGATCCTAAATAAGGGCTGGGCCATATTTGATACAAAACTGTACAGCTGAGATTATCCATCACTCACGTCAAAGGAATAGAGGGTTTGAGAGAAAGAGCAGGTGAGGAAGTTTTCCTTTTAAGAAGGTGTCTGTTGGGGCTATGTACCACCTCCCAAAACCTACAAGGAAGAGGGAAGTGTTTGCCCCTTACCTCAAACAAAGTTAAAGGGGTTTTAAGGAGCACTGAGGTTCCTTTGTGATCTGGGATGTGGGGAACACGTGACCTTTGCCTGGGGAAGACCACAATGGGTAGAGTTGCAGCCAGAACTATGCCTCCTGGCATAGGAAAGAGATGGAGTCCCATCCGTGAGGCAAACAGCATTTTCTAGGGGACCAGATGTGACCTCAAAGTTGGAAGCCAGCCTGGAGTCTTTGTTTGGATTGTTGGGAGACAAGGGGACAGGAGGAGAAGCTGGAAGTGGCCAACTAGAGGTGTGGTATCACCTGTATTAAAGCTCTAGCAGGAAGACCTCTGAAATATGTCCTTAAATGCAACCCCTCGAGAGATTGACAGGGAATGCCTATGCCATGGGCTGCAGGAACCACACTCGGCTACATGTCTGCCCATCACATTGGCCACCGTGTTATATCAGGGACTTTTTCCCTATTGCCCTCTCCTCCTACACTTGATCATGGAGAGATCAGAAATCTACACTAGAGAGAGCAGCGGGGAGCAGAAGGGCAGGGTGGGAAAATAGAAAAGATGCTCACTGCCCATGCGCCACCCAAGGCATCCAAGCCTGAAGATGGCCTGATTCAGGCAGTGGAAGAGCTAGAATTTTGAATAAGGCTTGAGTTGTTTATTTTTGGCTTGTTTTGGGGTTTTTTGTTTGTTTTTTTATGGTACGCGGGCCTCTCACTGTTGTGGCCTCTCCCGTTGTGGAGCACCAGCTCCGGACGCGCAGGCTCAGCGGCCATGGCTCACGGGCCCAGCCGCTCTGCAGCATGTGGGATCTTCCCAGACCGGGGCACGAATCCGTGTCCCCTGCAGCGGCAGGTGGACTCTCAACCACTGCGCCACCAGGGAAGCCCAAGGCTTGAGTTTTGATGATTGCGCTGGTCTGGATATTTCGATTATTTAAAAGGCTCTGCACTTTGACTTAACCTCAGAATGTTTGGAAATCGCTGAGACTTGGTCTGGGACAGGTAGTCACAGGACCATGTAAGGACCCTTCTCACATGAAGGAGTCAATACATTTCAAACTTTTAGCGCATTTTGGCACCTTTCTCAGTGGAGGTATTATGACTTCTCTCAATGATACATTTCCAAGAATAAACTGGCATGCTCGGCTTATCCCCTCCCATTGGGGGCAAGCTCTGCAGAGGACAGGCCCTTTGCCCTCCAGGTGGTGAGTCTTACCTGAGCAGCAGGTAAGACTCCCTGCCTGCCCTTCGGATGGATACCCATGCTTGGTCGACATACCTGTGACAGTTGGGGATTCTGTTTAAATCGGGAATTCACTTTTCTGCTGCATTTGGCTCTCACTTTCATCTAAGTCCTACAATCAGCCTTTCTGTGACATGAAGACCCTATATTGGTCTCCTTGTGTCTACTCTCTATCTTATTTCTCAAATTGTTCAAAGCTGACACAAGGAAGAGAGGTGAGATGCATTGGTTCTCCCAGATACACCAACAGTCCACAGTGTAAGGTTAATGGGGAAAAGTGATAAAGACGAAAGATATTCTCTGACTGTAACCATTCCAGTCCAGCATTGCTGAGTAAATGGTTGCATTTGGCCACTGTGACTATTACTACCTGTATTAGTACTTGTAAAATCCTAAATATGCCCCCTTCCTTTCCTGTATTTTCGTGTTTGCTAGGGGCATTTTCCATCTCTGTCCTATTTCCTTTTCTGGATTCATTTCAAGGACTTCCTGATCTACAAAGCCTCTTCTAACTCACTCCATGCTGTGCCTTCTACCCAAATTATGTGATATTTCTTCACTCGTTCTTACCCAGAAAACTTTGTCGTGATGGCTCTTACAGTATGAGTCATACTTTACTTTGAAACATATAATCCTATTGAACACAAGGTCTTTATGACCAGGTCAGCCTGGCCCTTCCTGGGCCCTTCCCACAGTACTGCTCTCACATATAATGGGGGTTCAGTGTTTGCTGAAATTGATTGAAATGACACTGACTCTGTATCACGCACAGCTTTGGGATTCAGGCAGATCCAGCCTCAACCCTGGACTTTTCTCTGCTTCCTCCTTGTTTTCCTCATGCCAGCACTACTACTCTCTGGGTCTCAGTTTATATCACAGTTATAGAGCAAGTTAAATGCTTTATGTTAAACATCTAGGGTTGTACCTGGTTTTAGCACTCAATAAAAACTATTTCCACTTCCATTTTGATTGGAAAAAAATAACAGAAGAGATATTATCATTATTTTACCAGTTCCTTGACAAGAATATTATCCCAGAGAGCATTCAAATCTATTGCCCTTTGAGTTTTGAACTACCTAAGAAATCGTTTAAAGAAATGAGGATATGAGCAGCTCTTTCTTCCCAAAGTGAGCTAACCCACCACCAAAGAGGGAAAGTATGCAAGAAGCATTGTAGTACACAGGCTATACTTAGCCGGTCCAGACTCTAAAGTCAAACAGACCCTATGGAATCTTGGCTTGACTGTTCTCTCTGTAAAATTAGAGCAATGATCATCATAATATCAACCTACTTCATAGGATTTTGTAAGCATGTGTGGATATAATATCAACATCGTGCTTATTGACCACAAATATGTGTATTAACACCTATATTATAAGAAGGAAATCTCAGATGATCCCTATGAGTTAGGCTAAGGTTCTAATTATCCCACGTCTTCATCTTTATTTTTTGTAATTTTATAATTTTTATTGTGTTTTTACCTTTTATCTGGTAGAGATAAACGGTCATTTAAATATGGACATTAAATAAAGTGTCTTGTTAGAGATAACTAGGATCCCTTTTTCTCTCCTAATTAAATAAAAAGTCAGACTCAACAGTAACTCAGTATGATCTGGGGCAAGTCAGTTTGACTCTCTGTGTCCCTATCTTCCTTATGCATGGGTTGATGTTAATAGCTGATGAAACTGAAGAAATGCCTAGAATGATAGACGTCTACATAAAATATAAAGCTGACAACTAACGTTAGGTATACTTAGCTGGGGACAGCAGAATCCTGAAGTTTTCAAGTCCTGGCTCCATAGTCATATACCTGGAACATATCTGTGGTCTCTAAATCTATTTTCTTACCTGCCAACGGGCGAGAAGAATAATAGTACCTCACAAGGTGGTGATGAGATTTAAAGGAAATAATGTACATGAAAGTACTTGCTCAATTCTGAAATGCTATAAAATGTTAACATGTGTTACATTTGTAAAGCCCTGTCCTGTCTTCTTCATAAAGAACCAGATAAAGCATACAGGGTGGGAAAAAGGAAAAATGGGCATGAAGGAAGGACTGATTGTACTCCCAACTCCACCACTAGGTAAGTCAGTTATTTCACCTTGCAGAGGAAATAAACATTCATATAACGAGCAAAAAGAAAACTATGCTACAGCAAGAAGAATACACTATTTCTACAGTCCTTTCAAACTCTGAAACTGTGTGATTTGCATGCACCTGCTATCTGCATACAAATAAAATAATATCTAATCCTTTTATAACAAATAATTCCACCATCATTAATGAGATAGAGCAGTGTAGTGTAGTGGGAAGAATAAAAGTAACCAAAGCCAGAGAACTCTGGTTTGAATCTTGGTTCTTCGGCATATCAATTGACTTTGGAGGAAGTTATTAAATTTTCATGGCCTCGGTTGTCTTATTTGTAAAATGGGATAATACAACACCTCATGGGACTTCTGTGAGGGGTGAAAAATTCATGAGATAGTGCATTCTAGTTCATTTGTTCTGCCCTTTTAAAAATATCCAGCAGGCATATGGCAAATGAAATACTGAACCCCCTTAGTTCTGCCTGATTGGAGACATTGGGAGTCAGGGAGCTAATAAAGATCTCTTGGCGTCAAGGTTAAAGTCAAGCCCTTTGTGTTGAATATGGGTGATAGACACAGAGCCAATGGCTAAGTTAGAAAAGACCCTTGTTTTGGCAGTGTAGAATTCCAGACACATTCTGCACTCTGTATTGCCAGGAACCGTGCAAGCAGAATGCTGAGGAAACAACGGGATTAATCCTCACTGGAGGACTTGTCTTTAGTCCCCACAGGAAGCCTGCTTTCTGTGGGCTGGGAGAGGAAACATGATGTTTTTCTGGGGGTGGGGGTGGGGGGAAACTCTAGCCTTTCCTTTCTCTGAAGCCTGAGAGCATGAAAGTTGAGACGTAAAGACATCTGAATAGCTCTTCTTACCATCCCAGAAGCCTCGGGCTCAGAGTACTGGGGGTACATCTTCCATTTCCTCCCTTCCATACTGGACAAGCCTCACAGGTTGGAACTTCCAACTTTTCTGTCACCCACTGATTTCTGAGCTAATGGGCCAGTGGTCTTCATCATAGGGTGGGGATCCATGGTGTACACAAGGCAATCCATTAGAATGAAGCAGTAAATTAGTAAGCCTTTGATTTATGCTTCGTTTTAGCTCCTCTTAATGTTTACTTTAAATTTTGTAATAGGAGTAATATATTAGCACAGTAGTACCTTTATATAATTTATAAATAAAAATAAAGTTATATATTGCAGTTGTGTTTTAATTCTTATTGTGTGCAGAAACAAATAATATATAAACTACTAGAAATGTACAACACCCCTGAAAATTGTATATCTTTAGACTGTAGTCTCTTTAAAAGCCAAGATGAGAACACGGATCTTTGAATTGCAAGCTTCTGGTACAATGTCTGACAGTCTAGAAAGGATGGAGGAATGAATGAAACTGGGCAAGTACTATGGACAAGGTTCTGTTCCAGGCACTCAGGATTCAGAGACTTATAATACTGTGAGAAGATAATCATGTAAGTGACCAACCAAAAGACAATGTGGTGAGTACTACATGTGAATTATAATGATGTGAATGCAAAGAAGAAATGATTCATTTTATTAAGGTCAGAGCAAGATTGGGCTAATTCACATAGGAGAGGGGGTTGAACTGAGCCGTAAAGGGTAAATAAGAATTTTTCAACTTTTTGGAGGAAAGAGGGGAGAAAGGACTTGGAGAATTTGTAATTCCCTGTAACTTTCAGTAATTAGCACAGGGTCAGGTACATTGGGACGTCTGCACAGAAAGAGTCACCATTTCTAAACGTATATTGGTTAGAATTGCTTTAGTTATTACTAACAAAGACACATCAAAATTAACTAAGTACTAGGGCTTCCCTGGTGGCGCAGTGGTTGAGAGTCCGCCTGCCAATGCAGGAGACACGGATTCGTGCCGCGATCTGGGAAGATCCCACATGCCACGGAGCGACTAGCCTCGTGAGCCATGGCCGCTGAGCCTGCGCGTCCGGATCCTGTGCTCCGCAACGGGAGAGGCCCGCGTACCGCAAAAATAAATTAAGAAATAAAAATAATTTTTAACTTATGCTACTTAGAACCATAAAGATTAGAAGGGTTTCAGGTATAGTTTGTTTCAGAGGTTTACAACGTTATCAAGATTTCAGCTTCCTTTCTCTTAGAAACACTGAACTCTGCCTTCTACTGTGGTTTCATCCCCAGGCTGGCTTCTACTATTACTGGCGATGGCAATTCCAAGCCTCATTTCTACAACCTACAACCTTCAGAGGCAGAGAGGGCCCCTGTGTCCCAGAAGCTCATGCAAGAGTTCCAACTCTAACCCTAATTGCACTAGCTTAGATCACATCTCCATTCCTGAATCAAATGTCAGCCAAATACAATGCCTGACTCTTAGAGACAGATGTGGAGTCAGCTTCTGTAAAGCTACATGGGTCCCCAAGTGGAAATCAAGGTGTTACCAACAGAGAAAATAAGGAAATTGAAACTGCTGGGGCAACCAACAGAGGACTACTACATGTAGTGTAACCCCATTCAGAGTTTGGTGAAGAGTACAGGTGTAAATTTTGCACATTGTGAAAGCAAATTAATCTGAGGGCTTTTTTAAAAACTAAATCTCCTGAAATTTATCACACATTTTTTTTTTCTGTATTTCATTCTGTTTTGCCTAAACCTCTGAAATAAGACATCTTCAGTGAAGATATACCAGCTCTCATTTACCAACATGGTGAGTGAGAACTGAGCTTCCTTTGTTTATGCTTCTCTCCTCTTTTCTTTTTTTTCTTTCTTTCTCTCTTTTTTTAGAAACTTAAAACATAAGTAACTAAATCACACTCAAAGCCACTATTTTATTCTCTGCCTTCTGTGTCTGCTCATGATATCATTACCTTCCTCTCTGAGAAACAGATATTTGCTTTATCTTGTATAAAACTAGCCTGAGATCCTGGACAAAGTGCAAGTATATAATAACCATTTTGTTAGACAGAGATTGGCTTGAAACACACTGGCTCTTTATGGAGAAATGCAATTATCCCCAAAAAGGTATCCAACTAGAGCAATATCATCCACAATAGAATCTAAACCCATTTGTTCATTCTACTCTTGTCCTGAATCCAATTCTCACCCTTGAGCATACATCTACACATCACACATGAATCTCACAGTTTCCATTTTGGAGACTCATTTTGTATGTCAATCCACTAGCTTTCTCCTTTATTCTACTCTATTCTTAGCCCAAGATTGCTTGAAATTCAATAAATATTAAATGTGGCAATAATAATGATGATGATGACTGTGTAAATAAATAAAAAGAAATAATCCTTTTTAAGCCTTTCCAGATTGTCTGCATTTATGATTTAAGAATAAAAGTTATCTCTTGGGGTCAAGTGAAATGTCTTTTGGCCTCTTCATGTTATTAAGTCTACTCAATTTTCCAAAATCAAGGGATAAACCTCTAGTGGAGTAAAATCATTCCCAAATGGACACAGGGTCCATTCAGAGACCACATTAATAGTATTCTTAGTGGTGAAAACAACATATTTGGCATCTGCAGTTTCAGATATAATTGAGTCTTCTCTCTTGTACAAACCTCTACTAAAGTAGCATTAAATTCATGGACATTATTGGTTTGAGTATCTTGCACTGGGCTGTGACTATTTTCACTATAACCACAGCATATGCATTTGTAAACCTCTCACCCCAGGCACAGAGGCTGACACATAGTAGGTGTTCATTAAAGATTTGCTTATAATTACTTTTAAATGAATGGGCTAAGTCTTTCTGCAAATGTTTAATACATACATGCAAACACATGGCTCAGGGTTATTTGAGGATTTTCACAATCTGTCCACAGATGCAACCCTAACCAATCAATACTTGGAGTTCTACCATTTTGGGTGCATTCATTTTTATAAATTAAAGAACAAACTTCAGTTAAAATGAAATAGACCAGGTTTTTCTTCACCCCTGACAGCATTTCACATTTGGCAAAGCAAGCACTGAGCTCATGCTCGGCACATAAGACAAGCTATAAATATTAGCCCCAACTTACCCAACCCCCTTCTTACTTACTTAAATACCTCCTGTACCAGGTGCTTTCTCTGACCTGGTCACTGCTGGTATCTTCCATTTGCCCATCCAGACCCACTTGGCTCTTGATATGGGAGGCTGACCTCTTGGACAACATCGACTGTCTCTCGTGAGGCTCCAATAGGGAGCCTCAGAGGGCGACTGAAGGGAATGAAGAGAGACAAGTCAGAGTATTTCTTCCGCTGGATTCCTCCCAGTGAGGTCACTTCAAAATATCCATGTCCCCTTCCAGGTCACTGCCCCTCCTGAGTCAGCCTTCTCTATACACACACTCTCTCTGGCCTTCCAGATTCCAGTAAGCCCCCTTCTCCTCGTCCCTTCAGGGCCACTGCTGTGAGCTTGGGTCTTTGCACTATCCTTTGTAGTTCCCTACACCACACACCCACCTGAAATAAATCTCCTTTTAGGTAACATTGTTTGAGTTAGCCTAATTTCAACATGCCATTTATTTCCTTTGTACCCTGAGAGATATGATGCTTCTCCTGGCAAGCCCCTGCCTCGCCCTACCCCAGGGTGATTTTGAACATCAGCTCTCCATCCAGGCCTTAGCATCCTCTGGCCTTTGTGTCTCCTCTTTGTGACTTTAGTGGGAAGTCTCTGCTTCTGTCCACCCCAGAAACCTACGACATGCACCAGCTACTTATTTTATGCATTGCCACAGTTACTCATATGTCCTCATAAAGCAAGGCCTGCTCTAATGGGTAATAAATTAAGCAAAACCTCCCAGATGCAAAACTTGTGAAAACCTGGGTTTTTAAAATTGGTATAATATTAGCATTTTCCTGTGTGAAATGGAAGAGCTTTGAAAAATATTGGGTATCAATTAGAAAACTAAATGTTCTAAGGTTAGAAGAAAAAATAGTTTAAATTTTTTTAAACATTTTTTACAGACTCAAATGTACAAGGCATTGGGTGAGAAGAATGAATATAAAGATGACTTAAAGCATTATTTCTATACTTGAATAACTTGTTCTATAATTAAATAAGAATGCATACATTCACACAGACACTCACACTCACATCCTCTAAGTTCATTGAAAGGCTATTAGATGCTGATGTGTTTATATACATGCTATTCTATATTTTAAACCTCTCAACAACCGTGAAAGTTACATATACTCCTCCAACCTTAATGATGAAGAAGTGGAGAATTAGAGGGCGTAAGTGGGTTGACCAGAGCTGCATATCTTGAAAGACATGGGCAGACAGACAGACATATTAGAGTGAACCCACCATGTTCAGGCACAAATCCTTATCCATTAAGACTTTATTCTTTTTTAAAAAATTATTTATTTATTTTAATTTTTATCTTATATTGGAGCATAGTTGATTAACAACGTTGTGTTAGTTTCAGGTGTATAGAAAAGTGATTCAGTTACACATATACATGTATCTATTCTTTTAAAAATTCTTTTCCCATTTAGGTTATTACAGAATATTGAGCAGCATTCCCTGTGCTATACAGTAGATGTTTGCTTGTTATCTATTTTAAATATAGTAGTGTGTACATGTCAATCCCAAACTCTCAGTCTATCCCTCCCACCCACCCTTCCCCCTGGTAACCATAAGTTCCTTCTCTAAGCCTGTGAGCCTGTTTTTGTTTTGTAAATAAGTTCATTTATAACGTTTTTTTAGATTATGCATATGTGTTATCATATGATATTTGTCTTTGTCTGACTTACTTTACTTAGTATGATAATCTCCAGGTCCATACATGTTGTTGCAAATGGCATTATTTCATTCTCTTTAATGGTTGAGTAATATTCCATTTTATATATGTACCATATCTTCTTTATCCATTCATCTGTCAATGGAAACTTAGGTTGTTTCCATGTCTTGGCTATTGTAAACAGTGCTGCAATGAACTTTGGGGTGCATGTATCCTTTCAAACCATGTTTTTCTCTGGATATATGCCCAGGGGTGGAATTGCTGGATCATATCGTAGCTCTATCTTTAGTTTCTTAAGAAACCTCTTTACTGTTCTCCATAGCGGCTGCACCAATTTAAATTCCCACCAACAGTGTAGGAGGGTTCCATTAGGACTCTATTCTCGCCACCAAACTTCTTCCTTCTTAATGCCATCAAGTCCCCACCACATTTCATCTCAGAGCTGTTTCATTCCCCAGCTTGCTGGTTTACAGCAGAATGTGATTCTGCCCCCTCCCCAGGGGACATTTAGTAATGTCTGGAGACATTTTTGGTTGTCACCACAGGGGGAAAGAGTGCTACTGACTAATCCAGGGATGCTGCTAAACACCCTAAAATGTCAGAGGATCAAATGTCACTAGTGCTGAGGCTGAGTTATTCTCTCTAGATCCATCACTTTGCCCTAGGAGTCCATCCTCCTCCAGCCTCTCTGCAAACATGACTCCAAACTGTACTTCTCATTCTTGCTGCCAGTTTTGTAGTTTTAAGGGTTTCAGCTTGGTCATTTACTGGGTCAAGATATTTAAATGTTCTGAGCCTCAGTTACTTAGAAGCACACTATACCACTCTGAGATTTATTTCCTCATCTTTGAAGGTTTCTTATGAAAATTAAATAAGATAATGTGGAGACAGCTTTATCCATTTCACCTCCAAGTTTTTTTTTTTTTTTGCAAAAACACATTTGCCACAGTCTTGTCAAGCACAAGAGAAAGACATCTCTTCCTACTCATGGTTAATGAGACTAAACATGTTTAAACAGCCGGTTCTCATTACACAAATCAAAATGCTTGCTCAACCTCTTCTACAAATGCTCGGCAAATGGTCTGATTCTCAGCCTCCAGTGTTTGTGTTTTATATGTTAAAATAAGGTCCCAGCCTACAGTATCTGTGTTTTGTTTTGTTTTGTTTTGTTTTGTTTGTTACTTCTTTTTTTAATAGTTGTGTTCCCAGCTGGTTTTATTTAAGGCTAGGCTTTTGATCTCTTTTCAATTCTGGGCTTTAGTCCAACTTGGCTGTCAATATTTCAAAAGCTCCCTTGGAGCCAGCCTTGCTTAGAAGATGGCCCCATGCCAACCAGGAGAACTGGTCTACCCCATCTGATAGTTTGGTGAGTGTGCTGGGGTTTCAGGCCTGCCCCCATCATGTGTCTGATATGAAAGGTATAAGTCTGTAGTGATGCTGCCTAGGGCACTGTAAATTCATAGACTATTACAGCTAGACATGATTGTATAATTCACTTAGTCCAACAGACTAATTTTACAAATGAGAATACTGAGGCTCTTAGAAGGAAAGAGTCTTACAAAGGAGACCTATTTTCTGACACTTCACCCAGTCCTTGATCCACAGTGTTTACGCTGCTACACCATGATAGGATTAAAATAACGAAATGAAATAAAATGCTGGCCTCTTACCTCTTGCTACTGAGCACTTAAAAACTAATTTCTTTTATGTTGCTTTCAACCCTTCATGTCACTATTCCTTCCCACCTTTCCACCCATACACCTGGCACTTCCATGTCCATAGAAGAATGTTTTCTAACACACTGTTCTCTCCATTCTTCCCCCTGGGCATCTCCAATCATCCACTTCCTCCCAGCCACCACTCTCAAGGTCATGCCCTAAACTCGTCATCACCGATACCCCTCTGACAGCTTGAGTAGGACATCATCCTACCCCCTGTACTCCACCTCGATCTATCAGCTCATTCAACCTAATGATCCCTTACCCAGTAAGTGATCTTTGTACCTTCTCTGATCACTAGTCCATTAACCAGCTCCTTTGTACTATTGATACTCTCATGTCCTTGCTTCACATTTTACTCAGTATAAAAACTTGACTACATAAAAATACGTCTTAAAGTTGGCCTGGAAAAGTGCCACAAACAAAAATCAAGAGGAAATTGATACACTGGGGAAAATATTTACAGAGTATATCATAGACTTAATAAAAGCTAATGTCCTAAACATGAGATGATCTCCTAAAGCTCAGTAAGACAAAAAAAATTACCAAGGACCTAATAAAAAAATAAAATAAGGGAGTGTACTGGCTGTTTAAGGTAGAAAAGCACCTAGTAGTAAGTAATCACCCTCAATGTATAACTTAAAATGAAACTACAACGAATATAACTTTTAAACCTAATTTATAGGCAAAAAATATAAAAGTTTCATAATACACATGAAGGAACACTTATATAGGTTGCTGGTAAAATCTTATTTTGGTACAACTTCAGGAAAATAGAAATTCTCATTATATTAAAACCCCAATAAAATATGACTCAGCAATTTCAGTTTTAGGAATTTGCTCTACAGGTAAACTTTCACATATGGTCAACAATATTCAATGCTGCTTTGTTTTTTAGTAACAACAAATTGGATATGACCTAAAACTCCATTAATGCAAAACTAATCAAATAAATCCAGATCCTTTCCTTCTGTGTTATATTAAGCAACCATTAAAAAGAATGAGACAGCTCTATATGCTGATTTGGAATGATCTACATCTTTATATATATATATTTTAAGTGGGAAAATCTAGATGCAGAGCCATGTATTTTATATTACTATTTGTGGAGAAAATTTTAAAACAGTCACATGCATGGTTTCATAGGCATGGAATATCTATAGAAGTCTGCACAGGAAATTGATTAGCTTAGTTATCTCTAAAGAGGAGAAATGGTGAGCTGAATACTTGCATGAGGGAGGGGAAGGTAAACTAGTACTTTTTACCACATTTTCTTTCATCCCTTTGACTTCTATAACATATGTGTTACCAAAAAAAAAGTCAAAAAAGAATTAGGAAACTAGTAAACGAATAAATAAGGTAGTCTCTTAGTGAGTTTCTTTCTCACGACTGCATTTTATCTCTGCATAGCACTTATTTCTTATAGTTGTCCTCTTTATATGCCTATTATACATCTCTGCCACTAGAATGAAAGCTGACTAAGACTAGAAACCATATCTGTAAGATCTGACTGTAAGTCCTTTGTGAATTAAAAGAAGGGTCTCCCTGAATGGATGCAGCTCCCACAGACCAGGGCACATTTTGGAGTATGGAGACCAATGAAATTTCTGCTCATACTTGAACCTTTGCCAGATCACTCTTATGCTAGGAACGCTACACAAAAACATATGCAGCCATATTACCTTTCTGGCTTGTATGCATTCTTCCCCAAATATTTAGAGCAGTATCTTCTACGTGGTAGAAGCTCAGTGTATATTTGTAAAATTGATACATATACAGGACACAGTGTTGAACTCACTGGGAACATAAATTACTAAATAGAAAATATCCCATTGCAGTAGCTGAGGCAGGCATAGCACTTACTTCATTCATTTTCTTTCTCTCAGTGATTACTTTGCCTGATGTTCAGTGTCTCAAAAGCCATTGTATTTTTTTTAATTGTTGATTGTTCTAGGAGAGAGGGTAGTTCTGTCCTTATTTCTCCACTTTGTCAGATGTAGAAGTCTCTCCAAAGTGATTTTGAGACACAATTAAATTATATTATTTTTAGCCATAACTTGAGATCTGATTTATGTTCAGATCAAACTGAGTTAGCAATAAAAAAAAATGCATACCTGTAAAAGGATAACATGATGAGATTGTTTTGAAAAATTGTATTATACATTCCTTTGCCCCATTAACCAGAATATTTTAAGCCAGTTATTCTACTGTAAAATTGCCCTTACATTTTTAGATAAATATATAAGACTTAGCTTTCTCTCTTAACATTCTTCCTATTACCACTTTCTTAATGTTGATCTTTCCTTTTACCTCTCTTATTACTCTTATTTTTGTTATCGGTGTTATTTGTTTTGTTTTGTTTCTATTTCTTGGTGATTTGACATCTGGCAGTAGCAGCCTTCCCTTCTTTACCACACTCACTGCTTCCAATTTTATTTCTTCTCATAACAATAAAAGATTATCAAGAAAATCATAGAGTTAAACTGGTGAGTAATATAAGGTTTGATTTAGCAATACAAAACTTCAAGCTTTTGTTCCCAAGTCATAAAGTAGCTCAATATTTCTCCTATAGAATAAAGTACATTGGTGTGACAGTCCATGTGAGAAACTTGTTCACTTACATCTAGGTTGGGAACTATGACCCATATTTTAAAGAGTATACAGAAGTGAAGAATGAACTAGAATTAGAGTCAAAGACCTTGATTTTCATTCTGAGTCTCATTTGCCAGCTATAAAAGCTTCTACAAGATGCTTACTCTTATTGAAACTCATTCTCTCCATTACATTAGGTATTATTATTTTCATCTTACAAGTCTTTAGTGAGAATTTATTTATCTTTTTCAGAACATTTGTTGAAAGTTCATAGGCATTGTATTACTGTTTGGAATAAAGTATTAAATGAGAGAACATATGTGAGTCAATGACAGAGAAGTCATTCAATAAAATATAAAAGCAAGGTTTATTGGAAAGCCAGAGGAATGAGTGGCTAATTCTAGTTGAAAGGACTAACAAAGTCTTTAGGAAAAAGGTGATTATGTAAGCATGACCTTGATAGATGAGATAGGACTTTGATTTCCTGAAAGGAATAGGAAGACATGTATTCATTCAAAGTATATTTATTGAGCAATTACAATGTTCCAGTGCTCTAGATGTCATGAATATGGTCATTAACAAAAGAATGTAACCCCTAATGAACCTTACATTCTAATGGTAGACATAAACAATAAACAAAATAAGTTTATACACTGCTTTAGTCCCTTCCTGCTGCTATAGCAAATACCATAAACTGGGTAGCTTATAAAGAACAGAAATGTATTTCTTCAGCCTTCACAGGTGTGGAGGTTGCAAAGTCCAAGATCAAGGCCCTCATGCTGTCTTGTGAGAGCCTGCTTCCTAGATGGTGCCTTCTACTGCAACCTCACACAGCAGAGGGGATGAGCTAGCCCTCTGGGGTCTCTTTTATAAGGGCACTAATCCCAACCATAAGGGCTCTGCTCTCATGAATAATCACTTCACAGCACAACGTCCCACCTCCTAATACTATCATCTTGGGGGTTAATATTTCAGTATATGAATTTTGAGAAGACACACAAATTCAGACTATAGCTCACATAGGCACACATGCCTATGTTATAGGTTGTGTATGTATCTATCTATCTATATGTGTATATCTAATATACTAGTTAGTAATAAGTAGAACAGTGAAAAATACGGTAAGGCAGTGGATAAGGCTTTTCATCATTTTTCAGGAAGTAAAAACTTGAGATTGTAAATATGGTGGCAGAGAAGCCTCACTGAGAAAATGATAGTTGATTAAAAACTGGAGGAGGTGAGTGAGTGAGTCAGGCTGTAAACAATGGAAGTTGTGAGAAATGTTCAAATTCTAAATGTATTTTGAAGTTAGAGCTGATAGTATTTGTTGATGGACTAAAAGTGGGGCATTAATAGAATGAGAGAGAGAGAGCTCATATTTGGTCATATTTAACTTGAGATCAATGAAACACTTGAGTGGAATGTTCTTGAGTTCCAGAAAGAACTGATGACACACAATTTGGAGTCATCAGCACATGGATAGGATTAAAACAGCTACGGTGGATGAAACTCCCTCAGGAATGAGGAATAGAAAATAAGGAGACCAGGGCTTCCCTGGTGGCGCAGTGGTTGAGAGTCCGCCTGCTGATGCAGGGGACACAGGTTCGTGCCCCGGTCTGGGAAGATCCCACATGCCGTAGAGCAGCTGGGCCCGTGAGCCATGGCCGCTGAGCCTGCGCGTCCAGAGCCTGTGCTTTGCAACAGGAGAGGCCACTACAGTGAGAGGCCCACGTACTGAAAAAAAAAAAAAAAAGAAAATAAGGAGACCAGGGATTGAGCCCTTGGATGTTCTTAACTAAGAGGCTGAGATATGAATAAGAACCAAAAAAAAAAGGATAGAAAGGGAACATCCAGCAAATTGGGAAGAAAACCAGGATAAGCTTGGAAGACAAGGGGAGGCACAATTTAAAGAATTGAAAATTCAAATATGTTGAATGCCAGTGATAAGTTAAGAAAGAGTTATTTATGAATTCAACAAATACTAATTGAAGACCTACTATGTGCTAGTCACTTTTCTAAGAAGTAAAAATAGAACAATGAACAAAACAAATAAGCATCCTTGCTCTAATGAATGTCAACTAAGATTGACCACAAGATTCAGGATGTATAGGCAATCTGTCCTTGACAAAGGCTTTTTCTGTAGTTGTGAGGGAAGTCTAACTGGAATGGGATCAGGCATGAAGTAGAGCAATTTGAGGCAATGAAGAAAGTCTTATCATTGAGAATTTTTGCTTTAAAGATGAGAAGAAAATGGTGAGGAGAAGGAATGGTATGATGGTTAATTTTGTGTGTCAATTTGTCTTGGCCATTGGCGCACAGAAATTTGTTCAAACATTTTTAAAGGTGTTTCTATAAAGGTAATTTGGATGAGACTGACATTTAAATCAAGAGACTGATTTAAGCAGATTGCTCTCCTTATTGTAGGTGGGCCTCATCCAATCAGTTGAAGGTCTGACTAGAACAGAAAAACCCTGATCTTTCCCTGAGGAAAACGATTCTTTTTGTATGCCAGTCTTTGAACTGGGACTTTGGCTTTTTCCTGCCTTGGAACTCGAACTGAAGCATTGGCTCTTCCTGGTTCTTGAGCTTGATGGCCTTTGAAATTGAATCTATACCATCAGTTCTCCAGGGTCTCCAGCTTACCAACAACTCATTCTACAAAATTTGGGACTTGTCAGCCTCCATAATCATGTGAGACAATTCCTTAAAACAGACCTCTCAATAGATGATAGATAGATAGATAGATAGAAATAGATATAGATAGATAGAGGTATAGACATAGACATAGATATACTCATCCTATTAGTTCTGTTTCTCTGGAGGATCCTGACTAACACAGAGGTAGAGAGAGGTTTGTTGGTTTGTTTAAATATGCAAGAAATAACCACATGCTGTATTCTAATAAAGAAGGCCCTGGAGAGAGGGTAAGAGAACTGATGATGCAGGAAGAGAGGGGAGAATAGTTGGAGGGATACTCTAGGAAAGAAGGGAAGAGAATGGATCTGACATACAAATAGAAGTACTAGCTGTACTAAGTTGAATTGTGTCCTCCAAGAAGACACATTCATGTCCTAACTCCTAGTACCTGAGTGACCTTACTTGGAAATAGGGTCTTTGCAGATGTAGTCAAGTTAAGATGTGGTCCTACTGGTTTAGAATAGACCCTAAATCCAATAACTTGTATCCTTCTAAGAAGGTTGTGTGAAGACACAGATACACAGGGGAAAATGCCATGTGTCAGTGGAGGCAGATTCTTTTCCCATTTAAGTTGTTCCATAATACTGAACAGACTTCCTTGTGCTATAGAGTAGAAGAATAGATGCATGTATATGTATAACTGAATCACTTTGCTGTACACCTGAAACTAACATACTGATAATCACCTATACTCCAATATAAAATAAAAAGTTAAAAAAAAATGGAAGCAGAGATTGGAATGATGCAGCTACAAGCTAAGAAGCACCATAGATGCTCAGCCACCACCAGAAGGCAACAAGAGGCAAAGAAGGATCCTCCTCTAGAACCTTCAGAGGGAGAATGGCTCTGCTGCTATCTTGATCCCAGACTTCTAGTCTCCAGAGCTGTAAGAAAATAAATTTCTGTTGTTTTAAGTACCACTCAGGTTGTGGTATTTTGTTTCAGCATCCCTGGGAAACTAATAAACTAGCCTTAGTTGCACCCATAGTCATTTCAGGAAAAAGAGTGGCAAAGTTATAGGAACTTAAAATCCATGTTGTGCTTAAGAATAACAAGTTATTTTATGGGCTCAATGACAAAGAACGCTGGTAGATATCTTAGAGTGGCTGTATGGGCTTCATGGTATCAATCCCTTTATTCTTCCTTTTCTCCAAGTTTCTAGCTTATAAAGCCAATGCATATAGAAAGAAGTTAGTCAAAATGGACATAAATATCAATTCTAGACATTTTTGCAAGTTATCTACAACATCCCATTCAGTGGTCTCTGGAGAATTTTGTAACAGGGGCCAAAGTAAAGTTTTCTTCCCCTGACCCCCCTGGACTTTTGAGGTTGTATCTTGCAACCTCAGTATTATGCCTGTAGGGCCATAGGGCTGTCAGGATGGGTAACCTACTTGGGAACACACACCTGCTCCTGGAAGACAGGTCCTGGATCTCTCCAGGCATATTAACTCCTTTGAGGAGGTGTGAGGAAGAGAGTGAAAAGAGAGAGACAAGAAACGTTCCCCCTTACACTGTCTCTCTGGAGGGAAATTGTGGAAGTTCCCTCCTCTGTGGAAGCATGGAGAGAAGAGTTAAGGAGTTCTGGTCTAATAATAATGGGCCTTAAGTATCAGGCTAAGAGATTATACTTCAACTCAGTAGCAAAGATTACGTTTAGCTATGGAAATTTGCATTTCCATAATGCTGTACAGTTACTTAATAGTACCCCAGTGGGCAAATATAGTTATTGTGCTTAAGTCTAATTACAATGAAGCCTAAGCCAAAAAGCTATATATGAAAAAGTGTTTGAATTCTAGCCAATCCAGCATTTAATACAGCAAAATTCCGACAAAACAAAATTGCTGACATTCCCACCACTGTTTTTAAAATAAATTTTATTATTCTACAAAAATCACAGGTTTCACCTTCAGAATATCTGCATTTAAATTCTGACTCTGTCACTCACAGATGATATTGAGTAAGACATGTCACCTTCCTGACTCTCAATTTCACCATTTGATAAGGAATATTGATACTTGTTCAAAATAGATCTCAGACCATGTTTAGGGTGATCCTACATCCAGTGTGCCCAGGTCAATCCCCGATTGTTGCCTCAGGTAAATCATGATGCCCTTTTACTCTCAAAAATATCCAGATGTTTCCATAAAATTATATGATCATTCAGTTCATATGTGACCATATGAAAGCAAGATGAGAGTTTTGAAAATATATACATTAACATAAGTTACGATGATGAGAGTGATGATTCCTAAGCCATCTCCATAATAAAAAAATATAATTTCTGCTCTTGGCTTCTGTACCTGCTCTTGGCCTGCCTGGGAATGTGTAGAATGAGTTAATAAAGGACTGAAGTGTATGCGTGAGTGAGTGAGTGTAGGAACTTGTGTTTTGGAAGTGTAGGGAAGCATTCTTGAAATCAAGTAAATCTTTTCAGTTACTAAGTATATCAAAAATTTTTCTGCAGAAAAAACTAAGAGGCGCAGTAGGAACTAAGGTGGATATAACATCAACAATATGCCAGATGACATCACTTTGTTATTTATGTATATATATATATATACATATATATATATATATATATATAAGTTTAAATATAATTAAATTCTCACCGTAATCTTGTGAAGCTTGTGATAAACCCACTGGATAATCGTGAGAATGGATAATTTCACTGGAAAATTGTGGAAACACTTGGACAATTGGTAAAATTGGACATTGCCCAACTTAGCAATGGAACCAGGTTTTGGATCCATTTCTTCCAAAAGCCTTGTTCTTTCTCCTATCTACTGATCCTTGGTATGACCTATCATTTCACAGTCAAGAAATTTTTTGAGAAAATAGAATTGGGGCCAGAGGTGAAACTCAAATCTCAGTCTCTGCTCCATCAAAGCAATCTGAGATCTATGTCACTACCAGTGGGTGAGGATAGAGCCTTTGATGGTGTCATCGGAGGAGACCAAGTCCAAAAAGACTGCAGAGGAACTATCTTGGAAAAGTGAGCTACACTTGAACTCCAGTAAAGGTGCAGCCTCCCAGCAAACAACAAATATATAAAAGACAGCTTTTCAGAGCTATCAGTGTCTCCAACTGGAGCACGTGAGACCCAGGTTAAGCTGTGCTAAGGAAATAGGCATCCATATTTGCCCTCATTTAAACAACAAGTCCAAGAACTGGCAAAAGATTTTAGCTTATGACAAGTAAAATCTTTAGGCTGTTTCTTTGTAATTCTACCCCCATGGTGGCTTCCACCTACCTCCCTTGCCCAGCACCCACTGATTCAGAGGGCTCTGCATTTCTGCCAAGGCTGCCAAAAAGTGAAAGCAGGATGAGACCCACTGGGTTTCGACTTTGACACTCTCTGACTCCTCCTACCAGATGCCTCTTAATCTGACTTTCTGCAGGAAAAAGCAACTGGAGAGGGAAAAACCCAACTGAGTGACTGTCACACTACACCACGGGGGAATTGTTCTTGCCTGTTTCTTTTCTCAATGTCTATTCTGAAAGGCATTTTCATAGCTCTGGTTATCAGCCAGTATATGTCAGATGTTCTAGTTGAAACCCCACCTATGCCTTATCTACTTGATAAGCATGTATAAATAATTCTGGAAAGTTAGCCACAATCGTAGCATCTCTGGTCATACAGAGATGGGCAAGGCAAGTGAAATTTTCTAAATGCATACTCATATCAGTGTCATTGAATATGACTGCTGGCTTTTTTGCTTTGCTTTGCTTGCTTATTTTTCAAATATATATATATATATATATATATATATATATATATATATATATATATACACGTGTGTGTGTGTGTGTAATTGAAGTATTAATACTGTCAGTAAAATGCATGGAACTTGAAGTGTACAATTTGATACATTTTGATAAATGTATACACTCCTGTAACCACAGCCACAATCAATATATAGGACGTTTTCATTGTCTCCTAGAAACTTCTGTCATGTCCCTTTCCATTCAAACCCACCAGTGACCCAGGACCCCATCCCCAGCCCACTTACAGAGGCAACGATTTACTTGATTTCTATCACCATAGATTATATTTACCTGTTCTTGAACTTCATATAAAATGAAGCATATAGTATAACTCTTTTGTGTCTGTGTTTCTTTGTTGTTATCCATTCACTTTGTTTGCATTTGTACATTATGTTCATCCATTTTTCTGTTGCAGGACCTTTGGGTTGTTTCTAGTATTTTTGCTTTTATGAATAATGCTGCAATCAATATTCTTGTATACACCTCTCTTATAGACATATGTTTTATTTCTTTTGGATAAAAACCTGTGGGAGAAATTGATGATTACAAAGTCGGTATAAATTTAACATTATAGGAAATTGCCATACAGTTTTCCAAAGTGTGCCATTTTACACTCCCACTAGCAGTGTATCAGAGTTGCAGTTTCTCTGCATTCTGTCCAAAATTTTAAAATGTTAATCTTTAAAATTTTAGCCATTCTAGTTGGTGTGTAATGGTATATCATTGTGGCTTTAATTTGTACTTTCCTAATCCCTAAACTTAATGAATATATTTCATGTGCTTATCAAACATTAGTATTTCTCCTTTTGTGAAATATCTGCCCAAGTCTTTTTGCTCACTATTTTTAAGGTTTTTGTCTTTTTATAACTGAGCTGTAGGAGTTCTTTATATATTAAGGATACAGGATCATTGCCAAATATACGATTATAAACTATTTCTTCCAGTCTGTGGCTTGCCTTTTCATTTTCAAAGTTGACTTTTGATGAAGTTTTCATTTATTATGAAGTCCAGTGTGTCAACTGATTTTCTTCTCTTTTAAAAGTATTGCTTCTTGAATCCTAAAAAAACTTTGCCTATATCAACAGCTCAGAGATATTTTCCTATATCTTCTTCTAGGAACTTTAGAGTATTAGCTTTTACACTTAGGGCTGCAATTTATGTATATGATGTGAGGTATGGTTAGAGACTAATATTTTTTCATAGAGAGGTTCATGTTTTCTAGCACATTTTCCATTCTCCACTGAATTGTTTTGGCATCTTAATAAAAGATCATTTGGCAGTATATTTCTGGAAGCTATGTCTGGTCTATTTCTATGCTTTCTATTGTGTTCCTTTGATTTATTTTCCTGTGTTTATTTTCATAACATGTCTTAATTATTGTGTCTTTATGATGTCTTAAAATCAGATAGTGTGTGTTCTTTTACCTTATTCTTCCTTTTCAAGATAAATTTTAGTGTAAGCCTGTCAACTTTACAAAAATTCCATGAAAATTGAATTGGAACTGCAATGAATCTATATATTAATTTTGAGAAGATTGACATCTGTATTGAATCTTCCATCCCATGAACATACTTATCATCATTAATTTAGGTATGTCTTTAAAACTATCTTTTAGCAATAATTTCTGGTTTCAAGCACATAAATCTTGTTCATCGTTCATTACCTTTATTCCTAGATATTTTATGTTTTTAGGTCTGACATAAATAGTATTACTTTTTTAAAAATTTCAAATACAAACCCCTTATACGGTTTATAAATATTTTCTCCCAATTCATAAGTTGTCTTTTCATTTTGTTGATTGTTTCCTTTGCTATGTAGAGACTTTTTAGTTTTATATAGTTCCACTTGTTTCTTTTTCTTTTTGTTCCGAGCTTTTGGTTTCATATCCAAAAGTCATTACCAAAACCAATGTCAAGGAGCTTTTTCCCTATGTTTTCTTCTAGGAGTTTTATAGTTTCAGGTTTTACATTTAAGTTTTAATCTATTTTGGTTTTATTTTTGTGTATGGTACAAGATAAATGTCCAATTTCATTATGTTGCATATGGATATCTGGTTCTCCTAACAGCATTTATTGAAGAGATTATCCTTTCCTCATTGTGTATTCTTGGCATCCTTGTCAAAAATCAGTTGCCCATATGTGCTTGGTTGATTTCTAGGCTGTCTATTCTGTTTCATTAGTCTATCTGTCTATTTTTATGCCAGTGCCACACTATTTTGAATATTATCACTTTATAATATAATTTGAAATCAGGAAATATGAAGCTTCCAACTCCATTCTCCTTTCTCAAATTGTGTACCCTTATCACACACACACACATGCACAAATGGTAACTATGTGAAGATGATATGTTAAGTAGCTTAACTGTAGTAATCACTTCAATACACATATGTATATCAAATCATCATGTTATACAACTTAAATACATAAAATTTATATTTAAAAATAAACTAAAATTTAAAATATTTTTTTAAAAAATGTTTCCAAGTGCTTGTTGCAGATATGAAGAAATAGATCTGATTTGTGCGTGTTGACTATGTATTCTGAGATGTTCTTAATTCACTTATTAGGTCTCAGGGTTTTTGTAGTTTCCTTTGGATTTTGCAAGCACACAATCAGGTCATCAAAAGACAGTTTTGTTTCTCATATCTCAATCTTTATGTCTTTCATCTTTATTTTTTCTTGCCCTGCTGCACTGGCTTCCAATACAAATAACCACTGGCATTTCTTGTAGTGAATGTTTGCTAGTGGTGAATTCCCTCAATTTTTGTTTATCCAAAAATGACTTTTTAAACAGTTTTTTCTTGACATAGAATTATAGTTGGAAAGTTTTTGCTCTTTTTAGTACTTTAAAGTTGGCATTCTACCATCTTCTGCCTTACATTGTTTCTACTGAGAAAGTAGCCATTATTATTAATGTTCCTCTGTTTTAATGTATCATTTTTTTCCAAAGGCTAATTTTAAGAATTTCTCTTTATCTTAGCTTTTAGCTATTTGACAATGATATACCTTGGTGTTGTTTTATTTGTGTTGATTTGCTTGGGACTCACTAAATTCTATAATGTTTTAGCCTTTGAACAAAAGCTGTCAAAGAAACAAGAAGAGATAGAAATAAGTGGGTATGGTAGAGGATGTTGTACCTGGTTATGTTAATGCTGAGCACCTGAGAAACGATCCAGGAATTACAATGCTGGGGTCTCTGGAGTGAGTCTTTTGTCTAAAGAGCCGCGTTGTGGCTCTAGGCTCAGAGAAAGCCCTTCCTACCATCATTTCAGTTCTTGGATGTCAGTAAGAATCTCTATTCTTTGAACTACCTTGAATAGTCTTAAACCTTACAATGCGAAGAGTTAACATTTATCTATGATATCTGTTACTGAGGACACAAAGCATGCAGTTTGTTGGCCCTCTCTCTTCCCCTTAGAACATTCCTATCTTTGTTCTGCCCTAGGATCACAGTAACTTCTCCATACTACTTTCTTCCCCTTAGCAATATTTACCTATCTTACCTGCCATCCCCTCATATTCCTGATGGGTTAAAAAAAATCTGTTTTTTTATTCTGTTAATTAATTCTAAAGAAGCTATTAATAACCGGTACTTGTTTATGACATTTGATCCCAAGCCAGATGGAACAGAGGCTACCATGTGCCACCTATATCCCCTCCGTCCTTACCATTCTAGTCAATCTCATAACATTTCCAAATATCAGCACCCACATACGTTTACCTGAGGCTCCCTCAGGCCTCCAGTAGCCACTCTGTGCATTGTCATGCACACAATGGTCTTAAAGTGCCATAAGTGTATGTGTCACCCTCTCTCTGGAAGTATACCTCAACAAATGATTGGATGGAACTGATGTATGAACCCACAGCACCTCCCGCCTTGTCTAGGATGACTCTGAGACATGCATTCTATTCTGGCACCCAGAGTTTCCTAGAAAAATTAAGCTCCAGTTGCCTCTGTGGTCACTTGCTTAGCACTAATCTCTTTGATATCACATTAGAATTCTTCCCTGTCTCATTCACCTGGAATCAACCCCAAATAAAAACTTGTACTTGAATCTTTGTCTCAGGGTCTGCTTCTAAGAAAACCCAAGTAACATATTCACACATTAAAAAATGTCCTCAGTGCCTCAGTCCCAAAGAAGGACTTGCAAATGTCTAAGTTATTTCCTGGCCATCAGAATAAATATGCATGTTTATGCCTAAGACTAAGAAGAGTTCATCTTTTCCCAGCCATCAGTTTGGGTCTAAGTTAACAGTAACTTCTGATTCCCTTGAGGTGACTCACCACTATCTTTTGGTATGCAGCTCAGTGTGAAATTGTCCTGATGCTCCTCACTATTGGGTATGAAGCTTTTGTACCTGTAACAAATACTCCTTGTGCCTTAGTCCTACTGTCATGCCTTCCCACAGAGCACACTGCAGAGGTAAGGGGTTTTACCTCTGTGTTTTCCATGGATGTGGCCCCTCTACCATGCTGCTCATGGCATGACCATTTGGTTAAGCTGCCTTAAAGGCAGGAACAGAAGTGAGCTGCTAGGATGGATTCCCCCACCTCCCAGGCTAAATGTCCTGATTCTTTCCTCCAAACCCATATTAGAAATTCTTTCCTCTGAGTTAACTGAGCCAGATCAGTTCAGACCAAACCACATGCTGGTCAGTCATAAAAAGTGTTTGATGAATCTTTTGTGTTACTCCTTAGTATTCAAGTCTCAGATGAAAAGTTGTGTTTCTTCTTTTTCTCTCCTTATAAAGAAGAAAACACACCTTGTAAGCCCTGCTTCCCCCAAGAATCTTCTTTTTTGCCTCCCTAATCCTGGCCTCAGCCAACTCTTTTGCGAATTAGGTCAATTGAATTAAGTCTTTGGTCCCTTTGTAACAATTTCACTGTACAAAAATCAAAGAAATATGGTCACTTAGAATAGAAAGAGACAACAGAAGTTAACAACTTTATTCTAAGGATGAAGGAATCAGTAGAAGACCTCTGAGCAATTTGCCCTAAGTCTAATAGGAAGTTAGATGGAGGAAAGGGAATAGAACCTAAGTTGCTCAAAATCTGTCCAGTGTTCTTGGTGTACAGCAAATAGAATATTGGTATAAATTGGCTTGTAGTCAATGAAATACAATAAAAAATTTGAGTAGAGAGACTGAAGACATTATGCATTTATTCAATAAATATTTTGACTGCTTATTATGTACTATGCACTGTTCTAGATGCAGCAGGGAACAAAGTAGAAAAATATCTCCACTTTCATGGAAATTACATTTTGATCAGTGAGAAAGATAATAAATAAGCCTGGAAATAAATGAAGTACATAGTACATTAGCTATGTTAAGTGCCACAGTGAAAAATCATGCAGAGAAAGGAAGAAGAGAACCCAAGAAGGGTTAATATGAATTACAGTTTAAGAAGAAAAAGACTTGTTCATGCAGTAACATCTGAGCAAAGGCTGAATAGTTTCATGCTGCTCTTCCTGCATAGAAAGTTCTTCCTTCACTCCTCTCCTGACCAACTTCCACTCATTCTTAGTGACTTTCTCTCAAAGAGAACTTTTGTGATGTATCATCAATCCAGATAAGTCCTATCAGTCCTATACTGTGTTTTGACCAGTTACACCTATCCTGGTTTGAAACCATATATTTAATTATTTGTTAGTATCCCTGTCTTCCCCACTAATCTATCATCTTTATGAGGTTCAAGGATAGTAGTACCTATCTTTTTGACATTGTATCACCAACACCCATGTAGAAATGGACTCATAATAGGCTTTAAATTTTTGTTTAATACATGAATAAGTGGGTGCATGGATGGATGGAGCAGAAATTAGGAGAAACGTAGAAAGGGTGTGCTTGATGGTCTCCAAAGACAGTGCTATAAAATCTTTCCCTCCCTATATATGGATACTGCAACTGACATGAAAGTGGAGTGTACTTTCCATCCCCTATATTCTGGGAGGGCTGCCATGACTTGATTAATCAAAGTAACATGACAGAAGTGACATTTTGGGACTTCTGAGGCTATGACTTAAAAAGCTTGCAACATCATCTCGTCTCTTAAAGCACTCATTCTGGAGAAGCCAGCCACTATGTTAAACTGACTACGTTAAGCCTCCATGCTGGGAATAAGCTCGAGGTAGGCATGTAGAGAGGCCATGTGGAAGGAGAGAAAGTTGACCAGACCCAGGTGTTTCAGCCCAGTTGTCAGACTCCAGCCCCAGCTGTCATCTGCTTGTGATCCCATGAGAGAATTCAAGCAAAACAGTTCAAATAACCCCAGTGGTCCACAGAACCATGGAGGATCATAATAAATTGTTGTTTTAAACCACTAAGTTTTGGAACATTTAGTTACATCACAGTGGATAACTGGCACACCTAGGAAAATAGCATATTGAGAAGCTCACCATGTCATTTGAAATATACAACAGCCATACAAAGTAGAAAAGGTAGGTATGAATGAACCCATTTTATAGATGACAAAAGATGAAGATTACAGAGGTTAATTGGCAGCCAGTAAGTGGCATAACCAGGATTAGATTCAGTCCTAGAATCAAAAGGAAGTTGGGAGATGGAAACAAATGGTTCTTTGCCTTCAGAACATCCATAATCTTTTCTCAAATCCTTCTTAACTGACTTGAGCTGAAGCCAAGTATGTATAATCCATGTGGTCTTCACTGAGCTAAATAGGACCACCTTACCCCCTGGCTTACACATGAGCTATAATTTTTTTAAAAATTCAAAGTCCTCTGTGCCTGTAATAGCAACAGCCTTTGTCCTCCCACTCTTCATAGCGCACGATCCTGGGAGATATGTCCTCTAACTCTTGGGTCCTTCTAGCTGCTTTTGGACTTGATCCAGTGATTTATAATACCAGGAAACCCAACAGAGCAAAAAGTTCAAAGCTACTTCCTGTTAATTAGCCCAGGCAGTTTTGAGGGGCCCAGCTGTGCAGTTCATTTTCATGTGCAGTATCCCCAATTAGGCCAACTCTGTCTGAAGTTTCTGGAGCCACATCTTGGTAATCAGTAGAGAGATGCACCAAGCTAACATAAGGTCAAAGTAGACTTTCTTTAGAGGCTTCTCTAAGACAACACTTCAAAATAATTTACCAGGTAAAAACTATATTTTGTATTTATTATGAAAATAATTATTTAGTCCTTGAAAGGGGATGTATCAATGTTAAAAACCTGACCATTTTTCTTAATGCTATAAGCTAAAGGAAACACTGTTAGGTTTTTTTCCCTGACTTGTCTGACCCCTCTTCTCATATTTTGAAATAAACTCTCCATAGATGACAGGATTTCCTGTCTTTTCCTTTCCTTTTGGTCAAAAGATCCATGTTGGATTGCTGACCAGGGAATCCATTTTGCTTTAAGCACCTGCAAGGTAGATGCTATTTCTTAAGGAAAGTGGTCTTCTTTCCTGCATAAACTGTATAGAAGACACATTGATCACAGTGCCTTCCATGCCCCTTTGAAAGGCAATTGACCACCCACAGGACCTGAAGAAGTGGGTTTTGGCCAGGTCAGCCAATCCCTAGTCAAACCAGTGCCCTGTTACCTTGCATTTAAGTGGAAAGTCATGTTGAGCGAATCAAATTCTTTTCCTCTCTGCAATGCAAACAGAAATTCTGAACAAAAGCAGCCTTAGCAAAGAAGTGGCTGCTCAAAGCCACGGCAGAGTGAGAGGTTAGAGGGCACATGCTGGATCTTGAGTGAGACAAAATGATGAGTAGTCTATGAAACAGAGAAATGAAGGAAGGGCCAGAAAAGTCAGCTGGCAGCAAGAGGAACCTGGAGCACATGTAGAATGTGGGGTCACCCTGAGATAGTGAATGAAACCATGCAGGTCCCTGGCACAACCTTAGGTCCTGAAGGCTCCATGGTCTTCTGAATACTGGACTAGTCCTGGTCCATGTGCATCAGTACCACTTCCTTTTCACTTAAGCTGCAGTGAGCTCAGGTTCTTTATGAGACTGTTGGCAATGTGCTTTGGAGTGGAAACTGCCTTGGATCCAGCCTTAAAATTCTGTAGGGGAGGCTGCTGCATGATCCAAAGGTGCTTTCCTAAGGGCTGAGCTTGAGGAATCATGTCCCTCTGAGGCAGCCTGACAAAAGTGCTCCCAAGTGAGGTTGTGTAGTGGAGAGGTAGGTACCTAGCCCAGTTCAGTGTTCCCATTTGGAACATATAAAACCTTTGTGAACAAAATTAAGCATGGGCTATTGTCATGCAAAATGCTGAGCCATCTTCCCGGCCTCTCTGAAGCTGTCATGAGTTTCAGCCAGAAGAAACACTGACACTCTCGTTACTGGGAGGCTTCTGAGGCTTCTCTGTGGTTTGTGGCATATTCCCTCATCCCCGCACCCCACACATACAACCACCACCCCTGAACGCCCTTTTCTGGCTCCTTCTAACCCAGATCCTTCAGAACCTAACATTTCTCCTCCTTACGCTCCTCCACAGGCCCATAAATGGGGACTTTTCATTGTTCCGTAGTTTCTTTTTATCTATCAGTTCCTGAGACCAATTCAAATTATTTTTCTTCAACCCAAATCAATAGCAGTCATGATTTTACCTTACTGTAAAAACAATATATGTTTATTATACATGATCTGAAAAATGCAAAAGAAATGACAGAAGACACGAAATTTCCAACCCAGAGACAACCAATGTTAACATTTTAATCTTATTTTTCTGTCTTATTTTTCTATGAATATATTATTTGTAGATATACAATCTGATATTTTTAAATTATATATATTCCGATATTTTCTTTTAACATTGTTTCATGAATATTTTACGCTATCACTAAAAATCTTCAAAACCATGATTTTATAGAGGGGTGGGATAGGGAGGGTGGGAGGGAGGGAGACGCAAGAGGGAAGAGATATGGGAACATATGCATATGTATAACTGATTCACTGTGTTATAAAGCAGAAACTAACACACCATTGTCAAGCAATTATACTCCAATAAAGATGTTAAAAAAAAACAAAACCCAAAAAACAAGAGTTTAAATTTGTTGAAGAATATCCTATCAGATGAAAAGACAGTAATTTACTCAAACATTTCTTGACCATTGTACATTTAGCTCAGTTCTTCAATGACCATAATTCTTCCAGAGAAGTTTGTATTGTCAGGTTGGGCCTCATTATTGTACAGATGGCAGGTGTACAAGATGACATGAGAGGTCAGAGGCCAGAAGGTGTAGGGTCTCAGAGTAGCCTCAGCAACCATCACATCTGAACCATTTGCTTTGTGCATGACCTCTGGCAAGTAGTTTAATATCCTGAGTTTCAATTTCCTCACCTCTGAAATGAGAATAATAAAAGTAGAGTTGTTGGGAGGATTAAATGAGTTAATATCTGCAGTTGGCTTGTGGTAGTACTGGCATGTTAAGTTTTTTTATTAGTTCGGTACTATTAGGAGGAAATATCCCCATGCCTGATGTGGACTTTCTTGTTGGTGGACCCCTTTGGTTAATCTATGGCCTCATCCACATTCTCCCCCTCCCCTGATATTCTTCTGGGAAAGAGGATGGACCTTCCTTGGTGGGAGTTTGGAAGAAGGAATGGGTATGTGCAGTGTAGTGGGTTGAATAGTGTCCCCCCAAAAAGATATGTCCAAATCCTAATCCCAGAAACCTATGAATGTGATCTTATTTAGCAAAGAGTTTTCTGCCAACCTTGAGATGAGAATATCCTGGATTTAGAGTTAGTCCTAAATCCAATGACAAGTGTCCTGTAAAAGAAAAGCAGAAGGAGATTTGACAAAGAAACAGAAAATAAGGTGATGTAACATTCCACGTGAGGATGGAGGCAGAGATTAGAATGATGCGACCACAAACCAAGGAACGTCCGGAGCCACCAGAAGCTGGAAAAGGCAAGGAAGGATTTCCCCCTAGAACCTTCAGAGGGAGTGTAACTCTACTGACACCTTGATTTTGGACTTCTGGCCCTCTAGATCTGTGGGAGAAGAGATTTCTGTTGTTTTAGTCACCTAACCTCCCAGTTTGTTACAGCAGCCGCAGGAGAACTAATACACGTAATATAGTTCCTTTTGTTTGGTGGCAAAGTGCTCACAGGGACCACATGATTGACCCTGCTTCTCCATGTCACAATCCCTACAGGGGTGACCCCTACACAGGCAGAGCTGGAGCATTTGGCACTGCCTATGCTGGGGTGGATGAATCATTAAAACATGATCAAGGTCGGGAAGCCCACTTGCTGATAGATTTATGTCACGTCCTTCCATTTCAGCTTTATCAGTATTAAAATAGATTTCTGGATCACCATGTGTTTTACTCCTTCTTTTCTCACTCTTAGCATTTAGAATTCGGAAGGAAGACCCTATAGGTTATGATAAACTTTTGTTACTTTTGTCTTTAAAGTCATTTCTCATATCTGCTGTTTGGGGAAGAGTTATATTCTTTTATGGACGGACCTGGATATGTTTAACTGCTTTCGTAATACTATCATTTCACACCACTTCATAGTTTTTCACATCTTTGTGGATGATTTCAGAAGGTCTCTGCCCTGTCTCAGGCTCCTATGATCTCAGCATTGAGTGTTGAACGCTTGCCTGTGACTTGTTTTTTGAATTTCTCTCTCTTCACTTCTCAACGTTAATCTAATACTGTGTTAGGTTTATTCTTTCAGTTATGAGAAAGTGACCTGTTTTGAGATCCATATCTAGGGAGCCTGAATGGCAGAAACCAAATTAACTCAGGTCTAGGGTAGTATTACTAAAGCACCTCTGAAATCAAGACTTGAAGCAGTAGTAGGAAAAGTGCTTTTGAGAACTGAACAGTCTTAAAGACAGGGCTGATACCAAAAGGTGTCATCTTTCTCTCCTGTAACTGAGAATGCAAATAAAGTTCCTCCCACATAAGAAGGAAACAGAAATAATGTGGGTAATCCCTGGAGGAGGATGGTGCAGGGGAAATGGGGAACCTTCTGCAGGTGGATTTTCACAAACCACATAGAAATTGCACTGCACCAAGGCCATGAGGGCTGAACTTTGAGCACCTGCAGCTCAGAATTCAGAGAATTCTACAACCCCCTCATCAGTTAAGATACCAGAAATAAAGTAGCCAGCACTCCCAAGATGGACCAGTGAGGTTGGAGATGATCCAGGAGCAGAACATTGGAAGCCTAGAAAGGAGAGGTTGGTGGTTGTACACGTTCGTCAGATCATAAATACAGTAGAAAATTTAGAAATGGTTTAATTTATTACATAGGTATGATTTTTCTCAACTAACCCCCTTATATTTATCAAATCATAAACTAAGAACTCTGTCAGGCAAAACCAAGACAGGGGTTACCCTACTGAGAATGTTAGCGAAAATTCTAGTGCCTAGATAGGGTAATACAGGAAAATATACTTCTTACTGAATGGCAGATAGAAAAGAAATGAAATGAGAATAAAGCTAATGTATAATGCAGATGCCATTGCCCAAGATGCTTTAATGAATACATTATTATTATTCAATCATAATAACACTTGAAGAAAGCTAGTATGCTCCCTGAGCTACAAATTAGTAATTTAGGATGCATAAAATATAATCAACATGCCCAAGATCATAAAGCTAGCAAATAGCCCTGTCAAGATTCAAATTCAGGACATCTCACCATGAAGCCCTGATTCTTGGCCCTTAACACTCTCCTTCTGGCCCCAGTACTAACACATACATTTGACTTTAGACTGTGTGCAGGTGACATTAATGCCGCTATAGCAAAGTACCACAGACTAGGTGGGTTAAACCGACACCCCTGATCATCAAGTCCAGAAGAGTTCAACAGGGCTCCACTCTGGAAGCTCTAAGAGAAATATATTTCCTTGACTTTTCCAGTTTCTAAAAGACACTTTAATTCCATGGCTCACGTCCCCTCCCTCCACTTTTCAAAGCCCACCATTCACCTCTGCTTCTATCATCACATCTTTTTTTCCTGATTTTGATTTGAATTCCCCTTATAAGGACCCTTATGATTACATTGAATCAACCTGGATAATCAACTCAGATAATCTCCCCATCACAAGATCCTTAATTTATTTATATCTGCAAAGTTTCTTTCTGTCAGGTAATACACTTGCAAGTTCTGGATGTTAGGTCGTGGACATCTCCGGAGAGGTGGTTATTCAGCTCCTCACTGATTGGTAATGGCAGGCACGTTGCAGGTATTCTGCCTCTATTGAGTGCTGGCAGTTTAGAGCCTCTCATAGACGATGAGCAGTCAGAGTCTCTTACTGGCCCACAGCCCAACTTTATTAAACAGAACCTGTAGTCCTATGATAGTGAAACAAAGCGCTCAGGGAGATAACAGGGAAGTCAATGTAAATGACAACAAGAGACAGTGGTCTTTGACTGAGGAACTCCTATTTTTAGATTGTCAGAGGCTCTGCCCCAAAGGCCCTGCCTGGCAGAATCTGTACAACCAAGTGTCTACACAGGCTCCCTGGGATGGGATAAGTCTGGAGAAAGCACTTGATCTAGGGGACAGGGATCTCTACCCCAGCAGAAGAGATGAAATTGTTTTGCTTCAGAAATTACATACAAAATCATGTGATCTGTAAAAATGAAAGGGCCAAGGAAGCTAAACTGACTCCAAGTTCTCTTTCTTTCTCTCACTCTCAGATGTGCATCACTCATCAGCTCTGTAAATAACTTAACCATCCTGGGTCTCAGTTTTTTCATCTGCAAAATGGAAATGACAATATCCTAGTGATTATTGCCAGGAGGATTGAATGGCATAAAATTCACACTGCAGAGATTTCACCCCAATGCTCGGCATGTAGCTCCAAATAATGGTTTTCTTCACTGTGGTTCAATATCATATCCAGTCTGCATTATAGACCAGCTGTGTAACCTCTGAATCTGTTTCTAGGAGCTTTACTTTTCCTCTTTGAAGGATAGAATAATAAATTGTTACCTACTAAGGTTACTAAAATCATATAATTTATGAGAAGTCACAGTTCAAATGCTGTAGCCCATACTGATGGCTTGTGACTCATGGTTTATGTGACAGTCTCCTGGACTGTGTTCTCATCAGAGCTCTACAAAACTGAGACACCCACTCCCCTGTGTAGGCTCCAGGTTATCTTCCTGGAAGTGGATGCTGGTCATCTATGAGTATTCAGCACAGTAGCTCTCTGAGTTTGGGTTCACTCAGAAGCAGGCTTGGCATCAAGTAAGCAGGTACAAGTAAAAAAACATACTAGAGGATTAAAAATTGAACCTGGAGCAGAAAGCAGGGGATAAGGGTTTGTTATCACTTTGGAGAATTCTAGAAAAATGAAGACCATGCTTCTCAGAGTTAGCCCACTTGAGGGGTTAGTGAGCTGGGATATTGCTATATAAATTCCTACCATCTTTGAGGACTGTTGGGGAAGTGGGCATGAATTCTCCAGTATTTCTAGACAGCCACATCATGGGTAAAGTGAACTCAGAATTTGAGAAAAGAAATCAGAGACTCACAACTGAAAATCCATCAGGGTGAGGAGATATGGGAGGGGCAGAGACGGCTTCTGCCATAGGAGTTAGAAATATAAAACTAGAATCAATTAAAGCTGGACTTTTTGGGAAAACATCTATTTAGTTCCTCGGCCAACTTATTAATCAGGTTGTTTGTTTTTTGTTATCGAGTTGTATGAGTTCTTTACATATTTTGGATACTAACCCCTTATCAGATATATGGTTTGTAAATATTTTTTCCCATTTTTGTAAATATTTTCTATTCATTTTACTGATTTTTTTCTCTTGCTGTGCAGAAGTTTTTCGTTTGAGATAGTCCCACTTATTGATTTTTGCTTTTGTTGTCATATCCAATAAGTGTTTTCCAAGACCAATGTCCAAGAGCTTTTTACCTAGGTTTTCTTCTAGAAGTTTTTCAGTTTCAGGTCTTATGTTTTGGTCTTTAATCTACTTCAAGTTATTTTTTGTAAGTGGTATAAGATAGGAGTCCAATTACATTTCCTTGCATGTGGTTATCCAGTTTTCCCAGCACAATTTATTGAAGAGACTATTCTTTCCCTACTGCATATTCTGTTTCCCTTGTCAGTTATTAGTTGATCGTATATGTGTGTGTTTATTTCTGGACTCTCTATTATCATCCACCGGTCTTTGTGTGTATTTTTATACCAGTACCATTTTGTTTTAATTACTATAATTTTATAGTACAGTATGAGATCAGGAAATGTGATGCTTCCAACTTTGTTCTTTTTTCTCAAGATTGCTTTGGCTATTTGGAATCTTTTGTAATTCCATACAAATTTTAGGATTGTTTTTTCTATTTCTGTGAAAAATGCCACTGGGATTATGATAGGGATTTTATTGAATCTATAGATGGCTCTGCATAATATACACATTTTAACAATATTAATTCTTCCAATTCATGAGCATAAAATCTTTCCACTTGTTTGTCTTTCTTCAATTTTTTTCATCAATGTTCTATAGTTTTCAGTGTACTGATCTTTCACTCCTTGGTTAAATTTATTTCTCAATATTTTACTGTTTTTGTACTATTATGAGTGGGATTGTTTAACAAATGGCCAACAGACACATGAAAAGATGCTCAATGTCACCAATCATCATGGCAATGCAAATCAAAACCACAATGTGGTATCACCTCACACTGGTTAGAATGGCTACCATCTAAAAGACAAGAGATAAAAAGCATTGGTGATGATAAAGAGAAAAGGTAAGTCTCCTACACTGTTAGTGGGAATGTAAATTGGTGCAGCCACTATGGAAAGCAGAAGGAGGTTCCTCAGAAAATTAAAAATAGAATTACCATATGATCCTGCAATTCAACTTTTGGGTATATATCCAAAGGAAATGAAAGCAAGAGATTGAAGAAATATCTACACTCTCATATTTACTGAAGCATTATTCACAATAGCCAAGATATGGAAACAACTTAATTGCCCATTAGTAGATGAATGGGTAAAGAAGATGTGAGATATACATGCATATAATGGAGTATTATTCAGCCATGAGAAAGAAGGAAATCCTTCCATTTACAACAATGTGGATGGCCTTTGAAAGCATTATGCTAAGTAAAATAAGCCAAACAGAGAAAGACAAATACTGTATTATATCATTTCTACTTGGAATTGAAAAAAAACTGAACTCATAGAAACTGAGTAGAATGGTGGCTCCCAGAGGCTGGTAGATGAGAGAAATGAGGAGGTACTTGTCAAAGGGTACAAACTTCCAGTTAGAAGATGAATAAATTCTGAGGATTTAATGCACAGCATAATGAATATAGTTAACAATACTTTATTATATACTTGGAAGTTGCTAAAAGAGTAAATCTTAAATCTTCTCACCACAAAAAAGAAATGGTAATTATGGGATGTGATAAATATGTTAGCTAACTCTACCATGGTAATCCAATTGCAATATATAACTGTATCTAATAAACATGTTGTACACCTTAAACTTACACAATGTTATATATCAGTTATAACTCAATAAATCTGGGGAAAAAAACTAGACCCCAAACCTTGTTTCTTCCATATACTATATGAGCTAAACTATTCTACTTCCTTTATTCTAAAAATAATGAATATTATAATAATATGTACCTTTTTGAATTGTTGTAAGGATTAAATAAAATAATAGATTAGTGTACTGCTTAGTCCATTTAAATGATAACAGTTATTATTATTAAGCCAGTTTTAGCATGACACAATAGCCTGAGCACAGGAGTGCCTAATAAATATTCACTGAATCTAAATTTATATATACCAAAAATCTATTAAGAACTCCAGAAGACATTATTCTGAATTTTCCTTACTTGTATTTTTCCACCACACTACCCAGAATGACAGAAAATTACAGATGTTATTGAACATAATTCTTCAAACATGAGGGACACATTTTAGTATTTTAACAGAATGGCTTTGCTTTCCAGTGCTCCATAAAAAATAAACTAATTAGAAGGAAGGAAAATACATTAAAAGAAAAATTTTCTTCAAACAAGACATGAAAAGAAAACTATTCTTCAAATATTTATAGGGTTTTGGCCCCAGAGTCTCCCATGTTTTCATCTCAATTCAATAGCCTCAGGAAGATGAGGAGGGTGCTTTGTATAATGTAGTGGGAAGGGGAGACCCTCCACAGAATTACAAGGTCAAGAGGCTGCATCATGCCCGGAGGATGTGGTAGGTGTTTTCTGCCTCCTTTTCAGGGTATCACCAGTGGGTGGGGAGGGAAAGGAAGTAACAGAATTTTGAATCTGGAAGACATGGAAGGAACAAAGATTTTGAAAAATGAAGAGACTTTTAATTGTTATCATAATTCTGTTTCTTTAGGTCTCAAGCCACAGAACTCACTTGTCTATGGGAAGATATTAGAAGGAATCAGAGGATGAGTTTTAAGTCCCAGATTTGGGAAGGGCTCTCTAGACTTCAGCACAGGGCTGGGTTGTCTTCTCAACCAGCAGGATGGTATCAGGAATATGACTCAACTCCAATGTCTCTCTGTTCTCATGTGACATCCCCAAGAGACAGAGCAACTCAGCTGGGGACAGCTGGTTGTGCTCTGCGTCAGTCAGCAGTGGTGAGGGACAGAGTCCCCTGGCCCAGAAGTGACCTGGGAGAGAGGCACCCAACCCCCCCTGACATTTAGTGCTGGTCTATGCTCTCTCTTCTGCTTTTTACTCTCCTCCTTCCCAAGAGAGCTAGAGTAGGGTGCACTGAGGGTTTCCTTCACTTGAGAAGTGTCTTTGCAGAGAATTGAAAAATGCAGGATAGGACCTCAGAGAGACACAGGTAACAGAGATCTGTGACTTTATTGCAGTCAGGTAAAGGATTGAAACATCGAATGTGTTTTCTAAATAGTCCAAACTAATTCACCTAGAATTGTGAACTTGAGATTCAGGACAGAAGTGAGAGAGAAAAGAGTTAAAATAAATTAAATAATTCAAATATCGTTGGAAACACAGGAGGAAATTTTCACCTATGTTGTATCATTGAACCCTCATAGCACCCTGATGGAAAGGGGTCAATAGTTACATTTTATAAAAAAGGAAAGTAATGTTTTAAGTGGACAGAATTTTTATACCAATACACATTTTTTATGCTTCCTGATTGAAGTGACCTCAGTGAAAGCTCATGCCATTTCCACAAACTTTTATTTATTAATAATTTTAATTGAGTTGTAATTTACATACAATGAAGTACAGTCATTTGAGTTGGAAAGTTCAGTGAGTTTGGACAAATATATGTACTCAGATCATCAGTACCTTCCACCACATAACAAATTGTTCCCACCACCCAGATATGTACGTTATGCTCCTTCCAAGTTATCCCCCTGGCAGACGCTGTTTTGATTTCTATCATTTCATATGAATAGACAAGTACATTGGTTATTCTTTTTGGGCCTGGACTCTTTTGCTTAATATATACTTTTGATATGCATCCATGTTATTATATGGATCAACTATTCCTCTTTTATGGGTGAGTAGTATTCAGTGTAAGATTATACCATCTTTTTTTCCTCTTAATTTGTTCACCTAATAAAGGACATTTGAGTTTTTCCAGTTTGGGGTTACTAAGAATAAAGTTGCTATGAAACTTTATTTCTACACAGGAATTTTTGTGGACATATGTAGCCATTACTCTTGGATAAATATCTAGAAGTGGACTTGCTGGATCATAAGGTACATGTATACTTCATATAATAAAAATTTTCCAGCTATTTTTTCCATAAGTGATTATATTTTACATTCCCGCCAAAAACGTGAAAGAGTTCAGATTACTTCACTGCCTGACTAATAGTGAGTATTTTTCATTTAAAAATTTTAGCCACCTTGGTGAATGTGACATAGTATCTCACTTGGGTTTTAACTTGCATCCCATATGACAAATGATGTGGAACACATTTTCATGTGCTTTCTTGCCAAATGTATCTCTTTTGAATGGATTTACTAAATTTGGGTAGCTTATATCTATTATTGAGTTGTATGGGTTTTTTATATATTCTAGATACAAGTTTTTTTTTCTTAGATATGTGTATTGTAAACATCCCCCTACCCAGTTTGTGATTTTCTTTTGAGCTTTCTTAATGTTATCTTTTAACCCAAATATTTCATTTTAACCAGACTTATATTTTAAATTCAACATACGATTTTTTACAGTTAGGGCTTTTTGTGTCCTAAGAAAAGTTCCCCTAACTCCAAATTTTTATAATTTTAGTTATAGTTTGTGCTCTGATCTTTCTTGAATTTAAATGCCATATTAAATGAGAAATAGGTTGAGGTTCATTTACCTTCATATACTGATAGCTAGTTTTTCTATCACTATTTGTTCAAAATTTTATTTTGCCCTTGAATTTGTCTTGGTGCCTTTGTTGGAAATCAGTTTAACATCTACGAGAACATTTCATGAACATCTGTATTGTGTCAGGAGTTTTTGTAAAGCACTATCTTTCACCAAAAAAGAAATACTCTCTTTTTACTTGCATTTGAAATTTTTGTCTCTCTTACCAAAACAATACATTCCACCAAGAAATCTAGTTAAGTTCTGTCTAGTTACATCTAAATTAAACTTCAGAAATAAAAGAGAAACTTCTAAATGCTTCTAGGAAGAAAAACAAAAAACACTATATTCAAAGGATCAAGAATCAGATAGACATTAAATTTATAATCAGAAAAACTGGCAGCCATGAGGCAGTGAAAAATGTCTTTGAAATTCTGAAAGAAAAATATTTGAACCTTGGATTCTATACCTCAAACATCAAATACAAGTGAAAATAGACTAAAGACATTTTCAAACAAACAATTTCTTAATATGTTACCTTCTTTGCAGTTTCTCATAGGAAGCTACTGAAGGATGTTCCCATAAAAATAAGGAACCAAAACAAAAGAAGGCATGAGATCCACAACACGAGAAACAAATAATAGACAATGAAACTCCCAGGAAAATTGCTAAAGGAAATTGCTAGATCTCATCTGTACAACTGACCCAGAAATAAATCAGCACAGATAAGAACAGGTCAGAAATTTCAAGGCTGCACAAAACCCAGCATATTTCAATGCATCAAAAGTTTGTATAGTTGAGAGAAATATGGGGAACACTTTAGGAATGAGAGCATAGATGATTACAAACAAATAAGACATAATATTGCACAGGGAAAAATAAAAATCATCATAGTTTGCTAAATGACCCAGTGATCAATAGATTTATGTGGTCATGATAATTTAAATTCTCAATAATGATCTAAACCAAATTATAAGATATTTACCATAGGTAGACGAAAAATTGGAAAATGAGCTGATGATTGATGCAAGGGAAGGAGATGTAAAAGAAAGAAAAATCCTCATTTTCTGTACTAAGAACACATTACAGAAAGCTTAAACATTATAAAAGCAATAAGTAGACATCGAATTTTTTATCTGAATATGGAGATAAAAGACAGAAGTGGCTATTTTTGGTGAGAATAGAAGATGTTGAAGGGCATTTAAGGACAGTCTTTTCCATAACTGTACTTGTAGAATGGTTTTAATTTTTATGTTAAAATCATGCATAACTAATACAAATCTTTAAAAAGAAAAACTTTTTTAAAGAAAGTGTCCTAAACTTAAGAATCTGGAGGGGCCTGAGTGTACATGGAGACAGTTCCATAAACTAGCAGTGTTTCTCAAGGTGCCTATGGATCTCAGTTCCCTTTTCTGTAAAATGAAGATAATTGAGTCCATTTTTTTTGCAGTTTTGGAAGGAGAAACTGTGAACATCTCACTACTAAAATGCATGCAGAAAGTTCTTTAATAAGGTATTTCTCAACGATTATCTGAATTGAAATTATGTGAATTTATTCTTAAAATGCAGGTCCCATCCATCATCTGTAAATCGTATAACCTGGCCTTTATGCTAAGGATTTGTACATTTGGTGAAGCCTCAGTTGGTTCTGATGCTCAACAGAGCTTGGGTATTAGATGCACTTGGTTTCAGTCCCAGTCTTGCATAGACTAGTAACCTGGAAAATTTCCTTAAATTGCTTTGGTCTCTGTTTTCAAACTTTTGGGATAGAGGGAGATGATTTCTCCAGCATATAAAAACTTTAGCACTGGGCCTGCTATTGTCGGGCATTCAGTAAATATGCGTTCTCTCTCCCTCCATCAATCAGCTTTGTCTCTGATATAAAATTATCTTGGTGTATTACTGAATCAGACAGTGAAAATAAAAACTCCAGACATTGAATTGGATCCAGCTACAGTTGTACAAACTACCAACAGCTGGTTATTGAGCAAATGGTATGTGCTCCGCATTCTGTTAGATGCTGTGAAGAAAATTAGCATTTTGAGAAGAGAAGTTTATTCCATAAGAGGTCATTTTGACAGACGGTACCCATGCAAAGTCATTTCAGAACCAGAGAATGTTAAAGATGGAAGATACCTTAGAGAATTTCTGGTTAAACCCCTCTATTACATAGAGAAAGGGATAGGGGATCTGTAAGGGTAAAATTTCCTCAAAATTATTTAGATAATGACGGAAAAATGTACCAGAGTTTGGTAGAACAATTCAAAGGCCATCTTTCTTTTGAATGCAACAGTGATTTTCAAAACATTTTTTATTATAAGCTAAACATTTTTTTCTAATCAAATATGATGTGGCAACAATATATGTGAGCAAAGCTTCTCTGTTTGAGGTAGGATTCAGATGTCCACAGTTACACCGCTTGGACCCTTCATGGAACCTGTCAAAAACTGACTATCCAAACATCACCAACATAACCTGTTGATAAGATAAGAGTGAGTATATTGATTACTGAGGGAAAGGAAGACACCATCTTTGCAAATCTTTGGCAGTGTCTCAGCACGAAGATGGTAAGATCAGAATTTATTAAGACTTGGAAGTTTGGCTTAAGGAAAGTCTTTCAATGCAGGGACTTGATAAGGATTGAATAAGAACCATGATACAACAACCCAGAATTTGTGGAAATTGGAAACAAGGACGTTGAGGTGAAGGATGCAAAGAATCTGAGGGTGCAAAACATCTTTTGCTGCTTTCCTTTGAAGAGTCAGTGGGTCTTTTAGGAAATTCCTGAAATGAACAATCCAATCACTTGCTTGGGCAGAACAATTCCAGAAAAGTAAGGTGGTGTCATGAAGACAGTAAAATAGCAAAGCCAAGTTAATGTGGGCAATAAAGTGTGATTTCAGTTCACCGCTCAGGCTGAGTGTGGGAAGTAGAAAGCTTTGGTTCATAAACACTTGGGATTTTATTGAACAGAGCTAGAAAACCACCTTGTGCCTTTACCAATCAATCCTTATTGTAGTTGACACCCAGTGCTAGGGATCCTAGCTTTCCTCTCTATGAAAATTGTAAAGTCTCTTTTGTCATCTAATCTTGTGTTTCACCTCCGTACCTTCTCCTCAGCCTGCCCCACCTCCACTCACATCTGATGACCCATAAAGCCTCATCAGCATCCACCTTTGCACTCTACTATAAATAAGACTGTTCGTGAAATCACAGTCTAGCTTCATTCTCTTCTGGCCATCCCAGTGACCCAATACATCTGGCCCAGCCTTAATCCCTAGACCTTAGATTGAGATCAGTCCAGAAGGTCCAATTTCATCGCCCAGGAAAAGAATTTGACACCCAGTCAGCCTACATATACTTTTGGGTGATATCTTTTATGTTGTCAAAAGACTTGGCAATAACAAATACTAGGAAATATCTAAAGGCACAATTAAGACAAAAAGGTCCAAAATGAACTTACTTATAAAACAAAAACAGACTCACAGACTTAGAGAACGAACTTATGGTTACCATGGGGGAAGGGTCGGGGGAGGGATAGACTGGGAGTTTGGGATTTACATGTACAAACTGTTATATTTAAAACAGAGAACCAACAAGGACCTACTATATAGCACAGGAAACTCTATTCAATATTCTGTAAAAAACTAAATGGGAAAATAATGTGAAAAGAATAGACACAAGTATACGTATAACTGAATGACTTTGCTGTACACCTGAAACTAACACAACATTGTTAATCAATGATACTCCAATATAAAATAAAAATTTTTTAAAGTATTGATCCACCTGCTGAAGAACATAATGTCTCCCTCATGTTATTTATTATTTTTCTACTTACTGCTAGAAACAGGGGGATGATAAGTATACCCTATCAAATAAATGAACATGTCTTGGAAATAAATTGAGATTAACTGTCATAAAACATTTAAAGACACTATGCAGAGGACCTTCAAGATGGCAGAGGAGTAAGACATAGAGATCACCTTCCTCCCCACAAATACATCAAAAATACATCTACATGTGGAACAACTCCTACAGAGCACATACTGAATGCTGGCAGAAGACCTCAGACATCCCAAGAGGCAAGAAACTCCTTATGTACCTGGGTAGGGCAAAAAAAAAAAAAAGAAAAGAAAAAACAGAGACAAAAGAATAAGGATGGGAACTGCACCTCTGGGAGGGAGCAGTGAAGGAGGAAAAGTTTCCACACACTAGGAAGCCCCTTCACTGGCAGACATGCGGGGTGGGGGGGGGAAATTTCAGAGTCATAGAGGAGAGCACAGCAACAGGGGTGCAGAGAGCAAAGCAGAGAGATTCCTACACAGAGGATCAGTGCTGACCAGCACTCACCAGCCTGAGACGCTTGTCTGCTCACCTTCTGGGGAGGGTGGGGACTGTGAGGTGAGGCTCGGGGGCTTCGGAGGTCAGATCCCAGGGAGAGGACGGAGGTTGGCTGCATGAACACAGCCTGAAGGGGGCTAGTGCACCACAGCTAACCAGGAGGAAGTCCGGGAAAATGTCTGGAACTGCCTCAGTGGCAGAGACCATTGTTTCAGGATGTGCGAGGAGAGGAGATTCAGAACACCACCTAAACAAGCTTCAGAGATAGGCATGAGCCACAGCTATCAGCATGGACACCAGAGACGGGCATGAAATGCTAAAATGGCTGCTGCCACCACCAGGAAGCCTGTGTGCGAGCACAGGTCACTATCCACACCTCACCTTCCAGGAACCTGTGCAGCCTGCCACTGCCAGGGTCCCGTAATCCAGGGACAACTTCCCCAGGAGAACACACGGCATGCCTCAGACTGTTGCAATGTCACGTCAGCCTCTGCTGCTAAAGGATTGCCCCACACTCTGTACCCTTCCCTCCGCCAGGCCTGAGTGAGGCAGGGCTCCCTAATCAGCAGCTCCTTTAACTCCCTGTTGTCTGAGGAAAGAACAGATGCCAGAGGGCAACGTACAGGCAGAGACAGGGCCAGATCCAAAGCTGAACCCCAGGAGCTGTGTGAACAAAGAAGAGAAAGGGAAATTTCTCCCAGCAGCCACAGGAGCAGTGGAATAGACCTCCACAATCAACTTGATGTAACCTGCTCCTGTGGAATACCTGAATAGACAATGAATCATCCCAAAATTGAGGCGATAGACTTTGGGAGCAACTCTAGACTTGGGGTTTGCTGTATGTGACTGACTAGTTCTGATTTTTATGTTTATCTTAGTATAGTTCTTAGTGCTTGTTATCATTCATGGATTTGTCTATCGGCTTGGTTGCTCTCTTCATTTATTTTGTATTACTTTTTAACATTAATTTTAATTTTTTATTTTAGTAACTTTATTTTATTATTTTTTTCTTTCTTTCGTTTTTTTCTCCCTTTTCTTCTGAGCCAAGCAGCTGACAGGGTCTTGGCATTCTGGCCTGGTGCCAGGTCTGAGCCTCTGAGATGGCAGTGCCAAGCTCAGGACACTGGGCCACCACAGCCTCTGAGATGGGAGTGCCGAGCTCAGGACCTGGGACCACCAGAGACCTCCCAGCCTCATGTAATATCAATCAGTGAGAGCTCTCCCAGAGATCCCTCTCTAAACGTTAAGACCCAGCACCAGCCAACGGCCAGCAAGCTTCAGTGCTGGATGCCCCATGTCAAAAAACTAAGAAGACAGCAACAAAACCAACCCATTAGCAGAGAGGCTGCCTAAAATAATAATAACTCCACAGACACCCCAAAACACACAACCAGATATGGTCTTGCCCACCAGAAAGACAAGATCCAGGCTTATCCAGAAGAACACAGACACCAGTCCCCTCTACAAGGAAACCTACACAACCCACTGAACAAACCTTAGCCATTGAGGGCAGACACCAAAAACAACAAGAACTACACAACTGCAGCCTGAGAAAAGGAGACCCCAAACACAGTAAGTTAAGCAAAATGAGAAGACAGGGAAATATGCAGCAGATGAAGCATCAAAGTAAAAACCCACCAGACCAAACAAATGAAGAGGAAATAAGCAGTCTACCTGAAAAGGAATTCAGAGTAATGATAGTGAAGATGATCCAAAATCTTGGAAATAGAATAGCGAAAATACAAGATATGTTTAACAAGGACCTAAGAGAATAAAAAATCAAACAAACAATGATGAAGAATAAAATAAATGAAATTTAAAATTCTCTAGAAGGAATTAATAGCAAAATAACTCAGGCAGAAGAAGAGATAAGTGACCTGGGAGATAAAATAGTGAAAGTAAGTACCACAGAGCAGAATAAAGAAAAAAGAATGAAAAGAATTGAGGACAGTCTCAGAAACAGCTGGGACAACATTAAATGCACCAACGTTTGAATTATAGGGGTGCCAGAAGAAGAGAAAAAGAAAGGGACTGAGAAAATATTTGAAGAGATTATAGTTGAAAACTTCCCTAATTTGGGAAAGGAAATAGTCAATCAAATCCAGAAAGCACAGAGCGTTGCATACAGGACAAATGCAAGGAAATACATGCCAAGACACATAATAATCAAACTATCAAAAATTAAATACAAAGAAAAAATATTAAAAGCAGCAAGGGAAAAGCAACAGATAACATACAAAGGAATCCCCATAAGGTTAACAGCTGATCTTTCAGCAGAATCTCTGCAAGCCAGAAGGAACTGGCAGGACATATTAAAAGTGATGAAAGGGAAAAACCTACAATCAATATTTCTCTACCCAGCAAGGATCTCATTTAGATTCGATGGAGAAATTAAAACCTTTACAGACAAGCAAAAGATAAGAGAATTTAGCACCACCAAACCAGCTTTACAACAAGTGCTAAAGAACTTCTCTAGGCCAGAAACACAAGAGAAAGAAAGACATAAAAAACAAACCCAAAACAATTAAGAAAATTGTAACAGGAACATACATATGAATAATTACCTTAAATGTAAGTGAATTAAATTCTCCAACGAAAACACACACACTTGCTGAATGGATACAAAAGCAAGACCCATATATATGCTGTCTGCAAGAGACCCACTTCAGACCTAGGGACACATACAGATGGAAAGTGAGGGGATGGAAAAAGGTATTCCATGCAAATGGAAATCAAAAGAAAGCTGGAGTAGCAATTCCCACATCAGACAAAACAGACTTTAAAATAAAGAGTACTACAAGAGACAAAAAAGGACACTACATAATAGTCAAGGGATCGATTCAAGAAGAAGATATAACAATTGTACATATTTATGCACCCAACATAGGAGCACCTCAATATATAAGGCAAATGTTAACAGCCATAACAGGGGAAAGCAACAGTAACAAAATTATAGTAGGGGATTTTCACACTCCACTTTCACCAATGGACAGGTCATCCAAAATGAAAATAAATAAGGAAACACAAGCTTTAAATGACACATTAAACAAGATGTACTTTGATATTTTTAGGTCATTCCATACAAAAACAACAGAATACACATTCTTCTCAAGTGCTTATGGAACATTCTCCAGTATAGACCTATCTTGAGTCACAAATCAAGCCTTGGTAAATTTAAGAAAATTGAATCATATCAAGTATCTTTTCCAACCACAATACCATGAGACTAGATATAAATTACGGAAAAACACTGAAAAAATACAAACACATGTATTGTGCTAAACAATATGTTACTAAAAAACAACAGATCACTGAAGAAATGAAAGAGGAAATAAAAAAATACCTGGAAACAAATGACAATGAAAACAAGTTGACCCAAAACCTATGGGATGCAGCAATAGCAGTTCTAAGAGGGAATATTATAGCAATACAATTCTACCATAAGAAACAGGAAAAATCTCAAATAAAAAACCTAACCTTACACCTAAAGCAATTAGAGAAAGAAGAACCAAAAAAAAAAAACAAAGAAGAGAAGGAAAGAAATCATAAAGATCAGTTCAGAAATAAATGAAAAAAATGAAGGAAAAGATAGCAAAGATCAATAGAACTAAAAGCTGGTTCTTTGAGAAGATTAACAAAATTGATAAACCATTAGCCAGACTCATCAAGGAAAAAGGGAAAAGACTCAAATCCACAGAATTAGAAATGAAAAAGGAGAAGTAAAAACTGACCCTGCAGAAATACAAAGAATCATGAGGGATTACTACAAGCAACTATATGCCAATATAATGGACAACCTGGAAGAGATGGACAAATTCTTAGAAAAGCACAACCTTCCAAGACTGAACAAGGAAGAAATAGAAAATATAAACAGACACTGAACACAAGCATTGAAATTGAATCTGTGAATGAAAATCTTCCAACAAACAAAATCGCAGGACCAGATGGCTTCACGGGTGAATTCTGTCAAGCATTTAGAGAAGATTTAACACCTATCCTTCTCAAACTCTTCCAGAATGTAGCAAATGGAGGAACACTATCAAACTCATTCTATGATGCTACCATCACCCTAATAGCAAAACCAGACAAAGATGTCACAAGAAAGAAAACTGCAGGTCAAAATCACTGATGAATATAGATGCAAAAGTCCTCAACAAAATACTAGCAAACAGAATCCAACAGCCCATTAAAAGGATCATACACCATGATCAAGTGAAGTTTATCCTAGGAATGCAAGGATTCTTCAATATACACAAATCAATCAATGTGATACACCATATCAACAAATTGAAGGAGAAAAATCATATGATAATCTCAATAGATACAGGAAAAGCTCTTTCGACAAATCTCAACACCCATTTATGATAAAAACCCTCCAAAAAGTAGCCATAGAAGGAACTTACCTCAACATAATAAAGGCCATATATGACAAGCCCACAGCCAGCATAATTCTCAATGATGAAAAACTGAAACCATTTCCACTAAGATCAGGAAGAAGGAAAGTTTGCCCACTCTCACTGCTATTATTCAACATAGTTTTGGAAGTTTTAGCCACAGCAATCAGAGAAGAAAAAGAAATAAAAGGAATCCAAATCGGAAAAGAAGAAGTAAAACTGTCACTGTTTGTTGATGACATGATACCATACATAGAGAATCCTAAAGATGCTAGCAGAAAACTACTAGAGCTAATCAATGAATTTGGTAAAGTAGCAGGTACAAAATTAATGCACAGAAATCTCTTGCATCCCTATACACTAATGATAAAATATCTGAAAGAGAAATTTAGGAAACACTCCCATTTATCATTGCAACAAAATGAGTGAAATAACTAGGAAGAAACTACCTAAGGAGACAAAAGACCTGGATGCAGAAAACTATAAGACACTGATGAAAGAAATTAAAGATGATACAAACAGATGGAGAGATATACCATATTCTTGGATTGAAAGAATCAACACTGTGAAAATGACTATACTACCCAAAGCAATCTACAGATTCAGTGCAATCCTATCAAACTACCAATGGCATTTTTCACAGAATTAGAACAAAAAAAATTCACAATTTGTATGGAAACACAAAAGACATCAAATAGCCAAAGCAATCTTTTGAAAGAAAAACAGAGGTGTGGGAATCAGGCTCCCTGACTTCAGAGTATACTATAAAGCTACAGCAATCAAGACAGTATGGTACTGGCACAAGAACAGAAATATAAATCAATGAAACATGATAGAAAGCCCAGAGATAAACCCACGCATTATCGGCACCTTATTTTTGATAAAGGAGGCAAGAATATACAGCGGAGAAAAGACAGCCTCTTCAATAAGTGGTGCTGGGAAAACTGGACAGCTACATGTAAAAGAATGAAATTAGAACACTCCAAAACACCATACACAAAAATAAACTCAAAATGGTTTAAAGACCTAAATATAAGGCCAGACACTGTAAAACTCTTAGAGGAAAACATAGGCAGAACACTCTATGACATAAATCACAGCAAGATCCTTTTTGATCCATGTCCTAGAGAAATGGTAATATAAACAAAAATAAACAAATGGGACCTAATGAAACTTAAAAGCTTTTGCACAGCAAAGGAAACCATAAAGAAGACGAAAAGACAACCCTCAAAATGGGAGAAAATATTTGCAAACGAAACAACTGACAAAGGATTAATCTCCAAGATATACAAACAGCACATGCAGCTCAATATCAAAAAAACAAACAACCCAATCCAAAAATGGGCAGAAGACCTAAATAGACATTTCTCCAAAGAAGATATACAGCTTGCCAACAAACACATGAAAGGTTGCTCAACATCATTAATCATTATAGAAATGCAAATCAAAACTACAAAAACTACAAAAACTATAACTACAAGTATCACCTCACACTGGTCAGAATGGCCATCATCAAAAAGTCTACAAAAAATAAATGCTGGAGAGGGTGTGGAGAAAAGGGAACCCTTTTGCACTGTTGGTGGGAATGTCAATTGATACAGCCATTATGGAATACAGAATGGAAGTTCCTTAAAAAACTAAAAGTAGAACTATCAAATGACCCAGTAATCCCACTACTGGGCATATACCCTGAGAAATCCATAATTCAAAAAGAGTCATGTACCACAATGTTCATTGCAGCTCTATTTACAATAGCCAGGACATGGAAGCAATCTAAGTGCGCATCAACAGATGAATGGATAAAGAAGATGTGGCACATATATACAATGGAATATTACTCAGCCATAAAAGGAAACAAAATTGAGTTATGTGTAGTGAGGTGGATGAACCTAGAGTCTGTCATACAGAGTGGTATAAGTCAGAAAGAGAAAAACAAATACTGTATGCAATCACATATATATGGAATCTAAAAAAAAAAAAAAGTGGTTCTGAAGAACATAGGAGCAGGACAGGAATAAAGACACAGACGTAGGGAATCAGCTGCATAGCACAGGGAGATCAGCTCAGTGTTTTGTGACCACCTAAGAGGGGGTGGATAGGGAGGTTGGGAGGGAGATGAAAGAGGGAGGAATTATAGGGATACATGTATATGTATGGCTGATTCACTTTGTTATACAGCAGAAACTAACACAACATTGTAAAGCAATTATACTCCAATAAATATGTTAAAAAAAAAATTAAAAAAAATAAAGACTCTATGCCAAGTAGGTTGCTTCATTTCAGTGTGACAAACTTGAATTAGAAAGCTGGTTCTGCCATTTACTAACTTTAAAACATTGAATACATTATTTAATCTCTCTTATCCTCCGAGTCTTTATCGTCATTCTAAAAACGGGCTGTCAATGCTTATTCGATAAAGTTATTGTCAGGATTAAAAGCTAAATCCTAATGTATCAGATATATGATATGCATTCCAGTTATAATAGTAACTCTTATTATTTTTACATTCTTCGTTGGGAAATCTACTTTTCATACTTGTTTATAAATACTTCTAGAGGTAGTTATTGCTGTAGCTGTTATATAAATTCTATCAATGTATGTCTTAAATGCAGAAGATGAAGAAAATAGAAAAGAGGGGTGGGAAAAGAAAAAGAGGTGGAGGAGTAAAAAGGAAGGAGAACCTGTATTTACTGAGGTTTTAACATGTACCAGTACTATAATAAGACTCCAGCACACCTTGAGCCCTCCATCAGACACCATTATTATCATCCTGTTTTACAGTTAAGGAAGGTGAAGCCAGAGACCTGGAAGTCATTTTCCCAATATTCCATAAAATGACTGGATTTATACTTATTCCAACAACTTTCCAGGGATGGGGGTTGCTTTCCCCATGTAAATATTGAGGAAACATAAGCAGAAATGGACATATGTAGCTCAAGTTCACAGAACTAGCCTGATGCATCCTGGGCTGCAGCCTCATGTCTATCTACTCCTAAAGTTCACACAGTTTTCGTGGCTCCAAGGATTAATAATAGGAGGAGGTACATGTTCACTTGTAGAACTTTATTTTCAAATACACAGCATTCTGTTGTTCTTCTTTGTTTCATGAAGCAAAAGCAAACACTCTATAAGAAAATAAGGACAGAAGTAGGTTACATTAAGAGGAGTCTTCCCAGAGGCAGGTATTCATTCAAACAACAGGCATTCCTATACCCTATGTGTCAAGAATCATGTCAGGTTTTGGAGCATGGCTTTTGATAGTAGTGATCATTTCTAATCCTGATAAGATGGGGTGTTTTTCCTTTTGTTGAGAAGAGAGAGGGCAAGGTGGCCTGGGGACAATTCAGGGGGGTTAACATACTAATGGTTACCATCTAATTTCATGTGCCCTTTCCAGAACTGCTTTAAATCTTCTACCTGGTTTATCTCACCTCCTCTTCACAGACATCAGGTCAGCCCTGCCACTATTACAATAGTGTCTCTTCTTATAAATGATGAAACTGTTTCTGAGAGTGGGTACATAATTTGCCCAAAGTCATACAACATATAAGTGGTGGAGATGCTGATCAAAAGCAAATGTCTTGACCATTAAGTCCTCTGATGACAGCACATGACGTGAGAGAGTGAACCAAAAGATTGGTCATGAACAGGAGGTGAAAGATAAGACAACTTGGACAGAAAGTTCAAGCCCATGGAGTGAGCCAGGAAGCAGTACCAGGACATAAAAACCAAATAATGAAAATTAGACCAAGTAAAGGTTACTGTGCAAAGCTTTTAAGTTTCATTAGGTCCAATTTGTTTATTTTTGTTTTTATTTCCATTTCTCTAGGAGGTGGGTCAAAAAGGATCTTGCTGTGATTTATGTCATAGAGTGTTCTGCCTATGTTTTCCTCTAAGAGATTTATAGTCTAGACCTTGTCTTTCTGGTTGGCAGGGTTGCATCCGGTGGTGTATTATGGGGTGTCTTTGAACTTAGTATGATTTTAGGCAGCCTCTCTGCTAATGGGTGGGGTTGTGTTCCTGTCTTGCTAGTTTCTTGGCATGGGGTGTCCAGCACTGGAGCTTGCCGGCTGTTGGGTGGAGTTGGGTCTTAGCGTTGAGATGGATATCTCTGGGAGAGCTCTTGCTGATTGATATTACATGGGGTGGGAGGTCTCTTGTGGTCCAATGTCCTGAACTCATCTCTCCCACCTCAGAGGCTCAGGCCTGACACCAGTCCAGAGAACCAAGATGCTGTCAGCCACACAGCTGAGAAGAAAAGGGAGAAAAAAAGAAAGAAAAAATTTTTTTAATAAAATAAAATAATTAAAATAAAAAAATAGAAAAAATTTTGTAATCAAAAAAAAAAAAAGAGAGCAACCAAACCAATAAACATATCCACCAAAGATAACAAGCACTAAAAACTATACAAATATAAACATAAAAATCAGAAACAAGTCAGTGTCAAACAACAAACCCCAAGTCTACAGTTGCTCCCAAAATGCACTGCCTCAATTTTGGGATGATTCATTGTCTATTCAGGTATTCCACAGATGCAGCGTACATCAAGTTGATTGCAGGGATTTAATCTGCTGCTCCTGAGGCTGCATGGAGAAATTTCCCTTTCTCTTCTTTGTTCACACAGCTCCTGGGGTTCAGCTTTGGATTTGGTCCCACCTCTGCATGTAGGGCACCCTCAGACCTCTGTTCCTGCCCAGACAGGATGGGGTTAAAGCAGCGGCTGATTAGGAGGCTCTGGCTCAGACCACCAGGGGGAGGAAGGGTTACGGTAGTTATCATTGGAATGTGGGGCAAGCCTGCAGCAGCAGAGGCCAGCAAGACCTTGCAACAGCCTGAGGTGCACCTTGTGTTCTCCCAGGGAAGTTGTCCCAGGATCACGGGACCCTGGCAGTGGTGGGCTGCACAGTCTCCCAGGAGGGGAGGTGCGGATAGTGACCTGTGCTTGCACACAGGATTCTTGGTGGCTGCAGCAGCAGCATTAGTGTTTCATGTCCATCTCTGGTGTCCGGGCTGATAGCCGCAGCTCATGTCTGTCTCTGGAGCTCATTTAAGTGGTGCTCTACTTTCTGTGGACAGATGGGGAAGGAATCCCCTCACCTTGCACACCCTGAAACAATGGTCTATTGTCTCTTAGGCAGGTCCAGACTTTTGCCCAGACTCCCTCACTGCTGGTTGTGGCGCACTAGCCCCCTTCAGTCTGTGTTCACATAGCCAAGCCCAGTCCTCTCCCTGGGATCTGACCTCTGAAGCCCAAGCCTCAGCTCCCAGCCCCTGCACGCCCCGGCAAACAAGCCTCTCAGGCTGGTGACTGCTGGTCAGCACCAATCCTCTGTGCGGGAATCTTTCCACTTTGCCCTCTACACCACTATTGCTGTGCTCTCCTCCATGGTTCTGAAGCTTCCCCCCACTCCCAGCCCCTGTCTACGTCAGTGAAGGGGCTTCCTAGTGTGTAGAAACTTTTCCTCCTTCACTGCTCCCTCCCACTGGTCCAGGTCTCATCCCTATTCTTTTGTCTCTGTTTTTTCTTTTTCTTTTGCCCTACCCAGGTACGTGGGGATTTTCTTGCCATTTGGGAAGTCTGAGGTCTTCTGTCAGCGTTCAGCAGGTGTTCTGTAGGAGTTGTTCCACATGTAGATGTATTTTTGATGCATTTGTGGGGAGGAAGGTGATCTCCATGTCTTACTCCTCTACCATCTTGAAGGTCCCCTCACATTATAGTTTTAAACAACAATTTCCATGATTTCAATAGATATATGCAAGTACAAGTGAATAATGATAGTTTCATTTAAATTTTCCAGTCCTATTACTTTTCTTGCCTTATTGTATTGACTACTGCCACTGGAAAAATGTTGAATAGTAGTCTTTATTGTCTGAGTCCTGATCTCAGGAGAAAGTTTCCCATGTTTTACCATTAAGTCTACTTTTTTGCAATCTTTTTTTTTTAATTTATTATATCTGATTAGATAAGTTCACTTCTATTTCTACTTTGCTTAAGGTTTTGTTTTTGGTTTGTGTAAATAATGATTAGACATTAATTTTATCAATTCTTCTTGAATTAGTTTTGGTAAGATGTGATTTTTATTGAATTCATTAATTTCCCCTAAAGATTCAAATAATGGCATAAAGTTGTTCGTAATATCATCTTGTTTTAATGTCTGTTGGATCTACCCTATCTTTATTCTAATATTTTTAATGTGTGTTTTTTGTCTTTTATCATGACTAGCCCTGTTAGGGAATTATCAATTTTACTACGTGTTTCAACAAATTGGCTTCTGACTTTGTTGTCTACATTGTATATTTATATCCCTTTTATTTTTTCTGCTTATTTTCTATTTTTTTCTATCTACTTTGTTTGGGCTTATTTGACATTCTTTCAATATCTTAAGAAGCATATCTATTCATCTATTTTTTAATCTTTTAAAACAATATATATGCTTAACATGAGAAATTTCTTTCTAACTTCAGTTGTAGCTTCATTGTAAGGTTTGATGTTTTATTATATTTTCATTCTATCCAAACTATCTTCTAATTTTAATTATAATTTCTTCATTGACACATTGTAAATTTAGCAGTGTTTTTAGTTACTTTCAAAATTAAAACAAATTTTAGTTATTTTCTTGCTATTCATTCCAAGCTTGGATCTATATGATCAGAATATTCTTTGTATGATTTCAGTTCCATGTACCTTTGAAAGTATTCTGTAGTTATCAGGTGTAGTGTTCTATGTATATCAAACAGATCAGGATGTTTATTTTTTTATTTTGTTTTATTTTTTTTTTACATCTTTATTGGAGTATACTTGTTTTACTATGGTGTGTTAGTTTCCGCTTTATAACAAAGTGAATCAGTTATGCATATACATACCTCTTCCCTCTTGCATCTCGCTCCCTCCCACCCTCCCTTTTCCACCCCTCTAGGTGGTCACAAAGCACTGAGCTGATCTCCCTGTGCCACACGGCTGTTTCCCACTAGTTATCTATTTTATGTTTGGTAGTGTATATACATCCATGCCACTCTCCCACTTTGTCCCAGCTTACCCTTCCCCCTGCCCATATCCTCAAGTCCATTCTCTAGTAGATCTGCATCTTTATTCCCGTCTTGCCCCTGGGTTCTTCATGACCATTTTGTTTTTTTTTTTTAGATTCCATATATATGGGTTAGCATACTGTATTTGTTTTTCTCTTCCTGACTTACTTCACTCTGTATGACAGTCTCTAGGTTCATCCACCTCACTACAAAAACTCAGTTTTGTTCCTTTTTATAGCTGAGTAATATTCCATTGTATATACGTGCCACATCTTCTTTATCCATTCATCTGCCGATGGACACTTAGGTTGCAGCCATGTCCTGGCTATTGTAAATAGAGCTGCAATGAACATTTTCGTACATGACTCTTTTTGAATTATGGTTTTCTCATGGTATATGCCCAGTAGTGAGATTGCTGGGTCGTATGGTAGTTCTATTTACAGTTTTTTTAAGGAACGTCCTTACTGTTCTCCATAGTGGCTATATCAATTGACATTCCCACCAACAGTGCAAGAGTGTTGCCTTTTCTCCACACCCTCTCCAGCATTTATTGTTTCTAGATTTTTTTGATGATGGCATCCTGACCAGTGTGAGATGATATCTCATTGTAGTTTTGATTTGCATTTCTCTAATGATTAATGACATTGCCCATTCTTTCATGTGTCTGTTGGCACTCTGTATATCTTCTTTGGAGAAATGTCTATTAAGGTCCTCTGCCCATTTTTGGATAGGGTTTTTTGTTTTTTTAATATGGAGCTGCATGAGCTGCTTGTAAATTTTGGAGATTAATCCTATGTCAGTTGCATCATTTGCAAATATTTTCTCCCATTCTGAGGGTTGTTTATGGTTTCCTTTGCTGTTCAAAAGCTTCTAAGCTTCATTAGGTCCCATTTGTTTATTTTTGTTTTTATTTCCATTTCTCAAGGAGGTGGGTCAAAAAGGATCTTGCTGTGATTTATGTGATAGAGTGTTCTGCCTATATTTTCCTCTAAAAATTTGATAGTGTCTGGCCTTACATTTAGGTCTTTAATCCGTTTTGACTTTATTTTTGTGTATGGTGTTAGGGAGTGTTCTAATTTCGCTCTTTTACATGTAGCTGTCCAGTTTTGCCAGCACCACTTATTGAAGAGGCTGTCTTTTCTCCATTGTATATTCTTGCCTCCTTTATCAAAGATAAGGTGACCATATGTGTGTGGGTTTATCTCTGGGCTTTCTATCCTGTTCCATCGATCTATATTTCTGTTTTTGTGCCAGCACCATACTGTCTTGATTACTGTAGCTTTGTAGTATAGTCTGAAGTCCAGGAACCTAAGTCCTCCAGCTCCTTTTTTCTTTCTCAAGTTTGCTTTGGCTATTCAGAGTCTTTTGTGCTTCCATACAAATTGTGAAATTTTTTGTTCTAATTCTGTAAAAGATGCCAGTGGTAGTATGATAGGGATTGCATTGAATCTGTAGGTTGCTTTGGGAAGTAGATTCATTTTCACAATGTTGATTCTTCCAATCCAAGAACATGGTATATCTCTCCATCTATTTGTATCATCTTTAATTTCTTTCATCATTGTCTTATAACTTTCTGCATCCAGGTCTTTTGTCTCCTTAGGTAGGTTTATTCCTAGATATTTTATTCTTTGTGTTGCAATGGTAAATGGGACTGTTTTCTTAATTTCACTTTCAGATTTTTCATCATTAGTGTATAGGAATGCAAGAGACTTCTGTGCATTAATTTTGTATCCTGTTACTTTGCCAAATTCATTGATTACCTCTAGTAGTTTTCTGGGAGCATCTTTAGGATTCTCTATGTATAGTATCATGTCATCTGCAAAGAATGACAGCTTTATTACTTCTTTTCCAATTTGGATCACTTTTCCTTCTTTTTCTTCTCTGATTGCTGTGGCTAAAATTTTCAAACCTGTGTTGAATAATAGGTGAGAGTGGGCAACTTTGTCTTGTTCCTGATCTTAGACGAAATGGTTTCATTTTTTCACCACTGAGAACAAGTTGACTGTGGGTTTGTCATATATGGCCTTTATTATGTTGAGGAATGTACCCTCTATGCCTACTTTCTGGAGGATTTTTATCATAAATGGGTGTTGAATTTTGTTGAAAGCTTTCTTTGCATCTACTGAGACGATCATATGGTTTTTCTCCTTTAATTTGTTAATGTAGTGTATCACGTTGATTGATTTGCATATATTGAAGAAGTCTTGCATTCCTGACATAAACCCCACTTGATCATAGTGTATGATCATTTTAATGGGCTGTTGGATTCTGTTTGCTAGTATTTTGTTGAGTATTCTTGCTTCTATTTTCATCAGTGATATTGGTCTGTAGTTTTCTTTCTTTGTGACATCTTTTTCTGGTTTTGGTATCAGAGTGATTGTGGCCTCATAGAATGAGTTTGGGAGTTTTCCTCCCTCTGCTATATTTTGGAAGAGTTTGAGAAGGATAGGTGTTAGCTCTTCTCTAAATGTTTGATAGAATTCGCCTGTGAAGCCATCTGGTCCTGGGCTTTTTTTGGTGGACGAGTTTTAATTTCAGTGCTTGTGATTGGTCTGTTCATATTTTCTATTTCTTCCTGGTTCAGTCTTGGAAGGTTGTGCATTTCTACGAATTTGTCCATTTCTTCCAAGTTGTCCATTTTTTTTGGCATACAGTTGCTTGTACTAATCTCTCATGATCATTTGTATTTCTGCAGTGTCCGGTGTTACTTTTCCTTTTTAATTTCTCATTCTATTGATTTGAGTCTTCTCCCTTTTTTTCTTGATAAGTCTGGCTAATGGTTTATCAATTTTGTTTATCTGCTCAAAGAACCAGCTTTTAGTTTTATTGATGTTTGCTATCGTTTCCTTCATTTCTTTTTTATTTATTCCTGATCTGATCTTTATGATTTCTTTCCTTTTGTTAACTTTGGGGTTTTTTTGTAATTGCTTTAGGTGTAAGGTTAGGTTGTTTATTTCAGATGTTTCTTGTTTCCTAAGGTAGGATTGTATTGCTATAAACTTCTCTCTTAGAACTGCTTTTGCTGCAGTTTGGGTTCATTGTGTTTTCATTGTCATTTGATTGTAGGTATTTTTTTTTTTATTTCCTCCTTGATTTTTTCAGCGATCTCTTGGTTATTAAATAGTGTGTTGTTTAGCCTCCATGTGTTTGTATTTCTTACAGATTTTTTCCTGTAATTGATATCTAGTCTCATAGCATTGTTGTCAAAAAAGATACTTGATACAATTTCAATTTTCTTAAATTTATCAAGGCTTGATTTGTGACCCAAGATATGATCTATCCTGGAGAAGGTTCCATGAGCACTTGAGAAGAATGTGGATTCTGTTCTTTTTGGATGGAATGTCCTATAAATATCAATTAAGTCCATCTTATTTAATGTATCATTTAAAGTTTGTGTTTCCTTATTTATTTTCATTTTGGATGATCTGTCCATTGGTGAAAGTGGAGTGGTAAAGTCCCCTACTATGACTGTGTTACTGTCGATTTGCCCTTTTATGGCTGTTAGTATTTGCCTTATGTATTGAGGTGCTTCTACGTTGTGTGCATAAATATTTACAATTGTTATATCTTCTTCATGGATTGATCCCTTGATCATTATGTAGTGTCCTTCTTTGTCTCTGTAATAGTCTTTGTTTTAAAGTCTCTTTTGTCTGATATGAGAATTGCTACTCCCACTTTCTTTTTTTTTTTTTTTCCCCACTTTCTTTTGATTTCCATTTCAATGGAATATCTTTTTCCATCCTCTCACTTTCAATCTGTGTGTGTCCCTAGGTCTGAAATGGGTCCCTTGTAGACAGCACATGCACAGGCCATGTTTTCGTATCCATTCAGCCAGTCTATGTCTCTTAGTTGGAACATTTAATCCATTTACATTTAAGGTAATTTTTGATATGTATGTTCCTATTACCATTTTCTTAATTGTTTTGGGTTTATTATTGTAGGTATTTTCCTTCTCTTTTGTTTCCTGCCTAGAGAAGTTCCTTTAGCATTTGTTGTAAAGCTGGTTTGGTGGTGCTGTATTCTCTTAGCTTTTGCTTGTCTGTGAAGGTCTTAATTTCTCCATCAAATCTGAATGAGATCCTTGCTGTGTACAGTAATCTTGGTTGTAGGTTTTTCTCCTTCATCATTTTAAATATGTCCTGCCACTCCCTTCTGGCTTGCAGAGTTTCTGCTGAAAGATCAGGTGTTAACCTTATGGGGATTCCCTTATGTGTTATTTGTTGTTTTTCCCTTACTGCTTTTAATATTTGTTCTTTGTATTTAATTTTTGATAGTTTGATTAATATGTGTTTTGGCCTGTTTCTCCTTGGATTTATCCTGTATGGGACTCTCTGTGCTTCCTGGACTTGATTGACTATTTCCTTTCCCATATTAGGGAAGTTTTCACCTATAATCTCTTCAAATATTTTCTCAGTCCCTTTCTTTTTCTCTTCTTCTTCTGGGACCCCTATAATTCAAATGTTGTTGCATTTAATGTTGTCCCAGCAGTCTCTGAGACTGTCCTCAATTCTTTTCATTCTTTTTTCTTTATTCTGCTATTTATCCCTTCTAGAGAATTTTTAATTTCATTTATTCTGTTGTTCATCACTGTTTGTTTGCTCTTTAGTTCATCTGGGTCCTTGTTAAACGTTTCTTTTATTTTCTCCATTCAATTTCCAAGATTTGGATCATCTTTACTATCATTATTCTGAATTCTTTTTCAGGTAGACTGCTTAATTCCTCTTCATTTCTTATGTCTGCTGGGTTTTTTCCTTGCTCCTTCATCTGCTATGTGTTTCTCTGTCTTCTCACTTTGCTTAACTTATTGTGTTTGGGGTCCCCTTTTCGCAGGCTGCAGATTCATAGTTCCTGTTCTTTTTGGTGTCTGTCCCCAGTGGCTAAGGTTGGTTCAGTGGATTGGGTAGGCTTCCTGGTGGAGGGGACTAGTGCCTGTGTTCTGGTGGATGAGTCTGGATCTTGTCTTTCTGTTGGGCAGTTCCACGTCTGGTGGTGTATTTTGGAGTGTCTGTGGCCTTATTGTGATTTTAGGCAACCTCTATGCTAATGGATGGGGTTTTGTTCCTGTCTTGCTAGTTGTTTGGCATAGGGTGTCCTGCACTGTAGCTTGCTCGTGGTTGAATGGAGCTGGGTTTTGCTATGGAGATGGAGATTTCTGGGAGATTTTTTCCGTTTGATATTTTACAGAGCTGGGCGGTCTCTTTTGGACCATGTCCTGAACTTGGCTCTCCCACCTCAGTGGCATAGTCCTGATGCCTGGCTGGAGCACCAAGAGCCTGTCCTCCACATGACTCAGAATAAAAGGGAGGAAAAAAAGAAAGAAAGAAGAAGATAAAATAAAATAAATTTATTAAAATAAAAAATAATTATTAAGAAAAAAAATTAAGTAATAATAAAAAGAAAAAGGACAGACATAACCCTAGGACAAATGGTAAAAGCAAAACTATACAGACAAAATCACACACAGAACATACACATGCACACTCACAAAAAGAGAAAAAGGGAAAAAATATATATATCATTGCTCCCAAAGTCCACCTCCTCAATTTGGGATGATTCGTTGTCTATTCAGGTGTTCCACAGAAGAAGGGTACATCAAGTTGATTGTGGAGATTTAATCTGCTGCTCCTGAGGCTGCTGGGAGAAATTTCCATTTCTCTTCTTTGTTCACTAATCTCCTGGGGTTCATCTTTGGATTTGGACCCTCCTCTGTGTGTAGGTCGACTGAGGGCATATGTTCTTCGCTCAGACAGGAAGGGGTTAAAGGAGCAGCTGATTCAGAGGCTCTGGCTCACTCAGGCCAGGGGTAGGGAGGGGCACGGATGTGGGGCGAGTCTGCAGCGGCAGAGGCCAGCATGACGTTGCACCACCCTGAGGCACGCCGGCACACCCTGCGTTCTCCCGGGGAAGTTGTCCCTGGATCACGGAACCCTGGCTGTGGCGGGCTGCACAGGCTCCCGGGAAGGGGGGTGTGGATAGTGACCTGTGCTCGCACACAGGCTTCTTGGTGGAGGCAGCAGCAGCCTTAGCATTTCATGCCCGTCTCTGGTGTCTGCGCTGATAGCTGCAGCTCGTGCCTGTGTCTGGAGCTCCTTTAAGCGGCGCTCTGAAACCCCTCTCCTCTCGCACCATGAAACAGAGGCAAGAAAAGTCTCTTGTCTCTTCAGCAGCTCGAGACTTTTCCCGGACTCCCTCCCAGCTAGCTGTGGTGCACTAGCCCCCTTCAGGCTGTGTTCATGCAGCCGAGCCCAGTCCTCTCCCTGGTAACCAACTGAAGCCTGAGCCTCAGCTCCCAGCCCCCGCCCACCACGGCGGGTGAGCACACAAGCCTCTCGGGCTGGTTAGTGCCGGTCCGATCCTCTGTGCGGGAGTCTCCCCACTTTGCCCTCCGCACCCCTGTTGCTGCGCTCTCCTCCGCGGCTCCGAAGCTTCTCCCCTCGACCACCCGCAGTCTCCGCCCGCACAGGGGCTTCTAGTGTGTGGAAACCTTTCCTCCTTCATGGCTCCCTCCCACTGGTGCAGGTCCCATCCCTATTCTTCTGTCTCTGTTTTTTCTTTTTTCTTTTGCCCTACCCAGGTACATCGGGAGTTTCTTGCCTTTTTGGAGGTCTGAGGTCTTCTGCCAGCGTTCAGTAGGTGTTCTGTAGTTGTTCCACATGTAGATGTATTTCTGATGTATTTGGGGGGAGGAAGGTGATGTCCGTGTCTCACTCTTCCACCATTTTGAAGCTCCTCCAGGATTTTTAAATTTTATTTTTAATCTTCAGTATACTTAGCTTCTCTGATTTTATTGATGCCTGTTCTATCAGTGACTGAGAAGTGTGTGACAAAATTTCCATGATTGAAATTGAAATTCTATGATTGAACATTTGTATTATTATCCTCTTAAATCTGTCAATATTTGCACTATGCATTTGGGGGACATATTGTTAGAGGAAAAAAAATAATTAGAATTTCTATATAAGCCTAGTGGACAGGTACTTTTAAAATAATAAAATATAAATATCCTTTTTCTCTCTTGCAATTTTTAAATATCATTATTTTGAGATTTTAAAATAATATTTAAATTTTTAATATTTAAAGTGAGATGAAAAGTAGTGCCAAATATAGTGGTCAGCTGTATGGATTTTGGGTCAAGCAGTTGCTGCTTTAATAGTACTCTGACATCTTAAAATATATTAAAAAATTTTTCTAGCATTTTAATTTTTTTTTTTTTACAGTGGGAATGTCCATCTGCACAAAACTAGTTCACCTTAACCATAATGGGTAGAGGCATTTAAAAGCATTTGCTCTATATTGCACACTAGGTTTCCCAAACACTATACCAATTTACATTCTTACTAAAAGTTTATCAGTAACTATTTATCCAAACTTCAATAACAATGTCTATAAGTAGTATTGTTGAAGCTTAAAAAAAGAGAAACAATCAGGATTCATTTATTTATTGGTTTATTCAACACATATTTTTGAGCTCTTACTGTATAGCAGGCATTCTATCTCTTTCCTCTTACTTTCAAGGGACTTCAGAGAACTTGTTTTCCATCCTTCTCTCCAGCAGCCTTTAAGCTATATGAAGAAGTTACTTTCTAAGAAAAAAATCATGTTAATAATATTTCTGTATAAGTATGGATGCCTACCTACCTCATATTCACAAAACTAAAGAGTAACCTTGAGGTCCTTCAATTGAATGAACACCATTTACTCCAACTGATATTCTTTCTGTTTAACTTAAAACACATACACACACACACACACACACACACACACACACAGAGAGAGAGAGAGAGAGAGAGAACAGAAGTTCTACTGGCAATCTTTAAATGAAAGTTTCTCTCACCAAAAAATAAAATAAAATAAACTATATAAGAGAAAGAGGAGACTATTTGAAATCTCCTATATGGTTTGAATTGCTTCATTATGTATACATAGATGGGTGATCCATATGATTGATCTTTTAAAAAGATCATAATAGACATTCATTTAAACACTTTCATTAAGAGTACATCAGGACATGGAGTATTATGTCTTAATATTCTCTTCTCCACCCTCAACCCATAAATCACATATCATGCATCATTTAGACTAATAGAAGATAATTTTAAATTATTGATCAATTACTTTTGTGTGCTACACAATGTTCTAAGGGCTTTCATCAATGGCAGCAATGGAACATAATTAAAAACAATATTAGTGGCCACTATTTCTCAAATACCACATGCATGGCTCACCATAAGCAGTTTACAATCATGATCTCAGTTAATACTGACATCAGCCATCTGAATTAAGTGTTCCTAGTTTCTACTTTTTCTACTGATCAGGGAACTGTTGCTCATTTAGAGGAAATGTGAATATCAACTGAAGCACCAAAACACTTCAGAGGATAATTGATATGAATGCAAATATCAAGTTGTAGCTAATTTAATTAAATAATAAATAAAACTATATGTTCATTGCATGGTAAAATTTATGAGATGTTCTAGCCTTAGAAACTTGGTTTTAATTAGGCAGAGCTAAATAAATGACTAGTTCCCAAAGTTAGAGGGGATTTGTTTTTCTCAAGAAATAAAATCTTTTTTTTTAATAGTAAATGCTTCTCTGTTACATGGACAGGCCCTACTGATCCATTTTTTACTTAAGTATAGCAATAGAATATAGAAATATATACCATTTCCACTTTATGATTGGGTATACTACCCTAGGATTCCACTAATTTATGATCTACTATGAATCAAGAGTGTATACAAGGTAAGAATATAGTGTTTTTTATAAACACTTTTTTCACAAAATTATATTGTTTCTTAAAGAAAAATGCTTTTAATAGGAATACTGTATAATCCATGAAAAGAGAAAAATTGTGCCCTTTTTACAGATGAGAAAACTAAGGCTCAGTGGAGTTAAGTGAATAGCCAACTTGCTAAATCTGAGAGCTTAAAGAAATTTTATCTAAAATGGTATTGGTTCCAGTGTATTTGATGTTCATGTGTGACTTTATAGGGAAGGTGTAAAGGAAGTAGAAGGAGAGGTCTATTTTATCTGACTTTGTTGGAATTCACATATAGTGAACTTGAGCTTTGCTTTCAAATCTATTAATACAGTCCCCACTGAGAACAGTGGAAATACACTATATTTTGGTCAATTTGAATGCCTATTCTTTATCACTTGGTAGTCATTTCTTTGAAAAAAGTTCAAGAGTGTGTGTTAAATGTTTAATTCTTTTGGCTACACAGCTTTTAAGAAATATAAAAATGTTTCCAGTATTGTTTATCATATTTGAATTAACCATGTAGGATTCCTAATAACAAGTCCTTACAATTCCTTTTTTACTTCTTGCTTTTGAATTGGTTTTCTTTGATTGACTTACTTGTGTCTGTATACATAAAATGCAACACTTCCCCAAAGTACAGCCTTTTCCAGTCAAACAAAGCACCATTCCTAGAGTGCCAGGATGACCTATCCCCACACATTTCCTATCTTATCATGGCCCCTACCCAAATTCTTCAGGAGCTCCCCTTATACTAGACAAGATCTGAACTCCTTCTCCTGGCATATTTCCCTCTCTCTCCAAATTTATATTCCGCTACTTTCTCTCTCAAAACACATGTTTTAAAAAGATGGGTAACTAGTAGTTTCCAGGATATTCCTTGTTTTCTCATTCCTCTTGTGTTTGTTGATGCTGCACTCTCTGCAATGTTCCTTCCCATCCTTCCACCTTCCTCTCATTGGTCTTTGTCCAGAACTACCCTAAGGCATGTGTAGCTACACATTTTAATAGTTTGAACCTCTACGTCCCTTTAAAAAGTTCTCATACATTCATTTCCTCAATAATCATTCAACAGTCACTGGGTGCCAAATATTGTACTTAGGTCTGGAGAGAAGTGGGGTTCTAGGTTTAAAAGGATTACCTAGAGGCACAGCTCCTGCGCTAAAGAAATTCCCACTCTAATAGGGAGAAAAAAATGCTTAATACTGTATATTATACAAGTGCTTTGCTATAGATGTCCATTAGTAATTAATGTCCTGCTTTAAATTGATAATCTTTTACATTAAAATTTCCCTGTTCAATTACTGGTGTGGTTTCTGTCTCCTAACTGGACTCTGGCCAATGTAACAGGGGAGCCCAGGAGCTTTGGAAGCACATGTAGGACCTTTAACATAATGCCTGATGGAGAATGGGGTTTCAGGTATCTTCTTACTCGAGATACCCTCCTACTAGTAGAAACTATGGTGCTTGGAATTGATTAACTGCTAATTGAATGAATAAATAAGATAAATACTTTTTAATATTATTTTTTACAAAAGTCTTATAAAGTAAATAGAGAAGGAATCATTATTATCAATTAACAAATAAGTATGTGGTAGCCAAACTGGTCAGATCAACTTACCAAGGACACTTAGTAATCATCTGACAATTCTTTACCATTTGATCCATCAATCCCACTTCCAGACATTATCCAGAGGAATTGAAATCTGGATCTCAAAGAGATATCTGCACTCTCATGTTTATCGCAGTGTTATGCACAATAATCAAGATATGGAAACAACCTAAATGCCATTGACAGATGAATGGATAAAGAAAATGTGGTGTATACATACAATGGGATATTATTAAGACTTAAAAAAATAATATCTTGCCATTTGCAACCATATGGTTGAGTCTGGAGGATATTATGCTAAGTGGAATAAGCCAGACACAGAAAGACAAGTACTGCATGATCTCACTTACATGCAGAATCTAGTCAAACCATGTGGAAATAGTCAGATTCACAGAAGCAGAGAGTAGTTGCCAGGTGGTTGCCAGGGGCTACGGGGAGGAGGGAATATGGGAGGTGTTGGTCAAAGGGTGCAAAGTTTTAGTTATGCAGGGTAAGTAAGCATGTAAGTTCTGGAGATCTACTGTACAACATAGTGCCTATGGATAAAAATTATTTTATACTTAAATTTTTGCTAAGATGATAGATCTTATATTAAGTGTTTTTTTCACAAAAGGAAAGAAAAAAAAACAACACAAAAAAATAAAGAGGGCAGGCAAATTTTTGAAGTGGTGGATAAGTTTATGCCATTGATCGTGATAATAGTTTCACTGGGGTATGCTTAACGTCAAACAAATCAAGTTGTATACATTAAACATTTACAGTTTTTTGTATGTCAAAAAAATCATTGTATGGCAATTTTTGGACCAGAGCACAGTTCTGTTCATGTCTAAGCAAATGATTTTTCCAATTTTTCAAAAGTGTTGCAAAAAATTATATTTAATATGTAGGTACTAAAAGGTGGTATGATTTTTGTCTTTCATTTTTAAGGAAGTATGGGAAAATATTTTGGCTCTTCAGAAATCTGGTCCAAGACCTTCCTTCCTCTTGCCAACAGTGAGGATATACCCAAGTATAGAGTGCGAAACATGATTTCCCTCTCTTCCGATCCAAATTTACTCCAGTTCTTTTCTGCTTCATATGGGAGCAGATTCTGTCCCTTGCAGGCTACATTTTTTCTGGCTCCTATACCAGTGGTTTTCAGCTTGCTTCATCTAACAGGGGACACTAGTGGAGTTTGTATCTTTGTGAAAGAGAGAAACAAGGGCACCTCACCTTTCCTGTCTGCCCCAAGCAGCATCCCTCACAGCAGCTGCATTTTCTTTGTGACCCCAGCTTCTGCCTGACAGGCTCATCAAGGTCCCAGTGTCTGCCAAGGGACCCTGTATCTCTGGTGACACTGCCTCCCCCGTTTGATCCTGCCACCCCTGGATTCCATCTTGCCAGCTGTTGCTAAAGCTGTGCTAACTCACCATCTCTTAAACCATAACATGTACAACCCAAATTCTCCCCATTAAAAATAGTTGATGATACCTTTCTTCCTGGTGGGACTTTGACTGATTCAACCAGTCAAGGGTTACCAAACACCCTTTAAAGTTGAGTTAAATATTCAAATGTACTCTTAGGGGCTTCCCTGGTGGCGCAGTGGTTGAGAGTCCGCCTGCCGATGCAGGGGACACGGGTTCATGCCCCGGTCTGGGAAGATCCCACATGCCGCGGAGTGGCTGGGCCCGTGAGCCATGGCCGCTGAGCCTGCGCGTCCGGAGCCTGTGCTCCTCAATGGGAGAGGTCGCAACAGTGAGAGGCCCGCGTACCGCAAAAACAAACAAACAAACAAAAAAAACCAATGTATTCTTAGGTTGGCAGGTGACAAATGAGTGAAGTGGGCCAGGTCTAGAAAAATATATTCCTAATATAAAAGGACAATAAAGCAAGTGTAATAATAAATGGCACCTGTTGATTGGTACTGAGGTTGGAAGACAACGGGGAGGGGAACAAAAAGATATAATGTGCTCAGGCAGTCCAAGCCCTCTCTGCTCCAAACAGGCTCCACTCCCACCTGTGTCCATATCTCAGGTAATTGATAGAAATACACAAGCTGGGGCCCCACACCAGATCATCTGTATTTAAACAAGATGCCCAGGTGACAAAGCTGCACTTAAAATTTTGAGAAACTGCTGGTCCACAGGCTCTCTTGCTAAAGGAGTACCTCAGCTCCAGCTGATTGTTGCCATGTAAAAATGTGTTCTTCACATTATCAGATCTTCCAATTTTTCAAGGTAAATTGGAAATTACCAAAAACGTGAAATTCTTTGATTTTCAAATCAAATTTTGTTTACTTTTTTTTAAAGGTGTGCATGTCAGATAAAACTCTTCTCTGGATATCATAGGACCAGCAGTGTGAGTTGGTCATATGTTTAAGGAAACAAAGGATGGAGCTTAGAATACATGCCAATAAAACATATTGGCATCTTTTATCTTACTGAAATTTACCTCTATCTTACATGTTTTTCTCCTTCTAAGGTTGGGAAATCACAGAGAAACTGGCTCCCAGAACAGAGAGTGGTTGAAAGGCACACAGTGTGCAAAAAGAGGATAAGCCAGAACTTCATCAAACTCCAAATGCCCCCTTTCTCTCACTATAGATGTGCTTCTAGAGTTAATGGGTCAGTGTCCCGGTGACCTGGGGTCTATCTAAGGTGCTAAAATCCTGAGATATTTTCCCCCCTGCTGTATCTTCAGCAAATAGAGCAATGGTTAAGTGCAGAAACTTCCTCACTGTTCACAAAGTAGACGTTTAATTATCAGAAGCTTCAGTGTTCCCACAGCAGGATGCATAAAAGGAAATAAAACATAATTGTGGCAGTGCGTCTGACTCGGAAATTAAAACTCAGCAAGGAAGGGCATGTGGGGAGCCAGATGGTGTGGAGCATAAGGTGGTGTGCAGTGAGCCATTTCTCGCTCAGTGGATCTCATTGGGAGCTGATTTGTTTGAGGCTGGGCCGCCTCTGGGCCAGGCTCCTGGCTCTCTGTTTGGGGATTGTCTGTGCCTGTTTTAACAATCATTCCCTGTCTGGCAGATTGTTTTCCAAAGAGGCTCATTGTTTGATCAACAGCTAGGGAACAAAACTGTCAGATATTCAGTAGCTCCTGGAAGATGGATGGACAGAGAAGTGCTGGGAAACAATAACTCTGTGTTTCTCGTCTTCCTCAGGTGACATATTTAAGACCCCATCTGGGTCCTGGAACAATGTTCAGAGTAAAGGAATTGCTCCAGCCTAAGCCCTGTGTTTGTGAATTTGGACTCCTGAAGTGTCTGAACTTGCTTGTTCTTTACCAGATTCCTTATTCTTAACCCGTTGGATGTTACATAAAAGCTTGAAAGAATGGAGGAGAGGATATCACGGCACATGACAGATGCTTTCACCTCATCAAGCCTGGTTTCCAACTGCAACTTCCCTCCAAGAACAGTTGCCACACGTCCTCACTACAACAATTTTGTGTATAACTCAGAAGTGTTCCTGCTCCAAATTTCATCTCCCAATTCATTTTTCTACCAACTCTGATTTACTCATATATTTATTCTTTCTTTCAACAAGTATTCAATGAGCAACTAATACATGCCAGACATTTTTCTCAATGCTGGGAATATAGTTATGAATAAAATAGATAATGAACATAAATATATCAGACAATTTTGGAAAATAGGAAATTCAGGTAGGCATGCTCATGTACACACACATACACACACCCATGCTCACACCTCAGAATCTTAGGATAGAGTGGGGTTACTACTTTAGTTAGGATGTCCAAATGAGGCAGCTCTGGAAAGGGGGCATTTGAGTTGTGGCCTCAATGATGAGAAATCTAGCCATAAAGATGAGAAGATGGAAAGAGAGGGAAGTGTTCCATGAAGAGGGATTGATAGTAAGAATGGAGAGGTGGGAATGACATTTTGTGTTCAGGAGTAGAGGAGATGTGCTGGTGAACGGAGAGAATGACAGGAGGTGAGATTGGAGAGGGTGCATGGGGCTGTATTATATAGGACAATGTAGTCCAAGGCAAGGATTGTAGTGTCTTTGCAGTGAAAAATGCACACAAATGTGTTAATCTTTAATCTAAATTGTGTCTTAGGGAGATTGTTCTGGCTATAGGATAGATGATGACCTGTAAGGGGGACAAGAATGGTAAGAGCAATTAGGAGGTTATTGCAGAAATCTAGGTGATGGCCTGACTAGGATGAGAGAAGTAATAATGATGAACAGTATTAGGAATATTTTTGGAGGAAGCTTTACTCTAGGCAGCCCCACCTTGATTATGCCAACCTTATTTATTGAGTTTGTTCAAATTCCAGCAGGTGTCAAATAATATGGGTCTTTCCTTGCAGCAGGTAGACCCCCATGATTCGAACAAAATGGCAAAAGGGAATATTTGATGTATTAAGAACATGTACTGTTCAAGGCTCAATAAGCACTTTGAAAACTTTCATTTACTTATAAGCCACTGCACAGGCAGAGAAGAGCAGGAGACTATAGCAGAGAGGAGGTCACACAGCTGGAAGAACACGATCATTCCTGGAGAGGAAGAGCCCTCAAGATGGAACAGGTGAGCTGACATCGAATATTTGAAAGATTATCACGTGTAGAAAAAGGCAATCTGTTTGGCACTTGAGCAAAAATTACAGGGCTGTGTTAGTTTTCTAGGGCTGCTCTAATGGTACCACAAACTCGGTGGCTTAAACAATAGAAATTTATTGTCTCACAGTTCTTGAAACTAGAAGTCTGAGATCAAGGTGTTGGCAGGGTTGGTTCCTTCTGAGGGCTGTGAGGGAGAGTCTGTGCCAGGTCTCTCTCCTAGTTTCTGGTAGTTTGTTGGCCATCTTTGGTATTTCTTGGCTTATAGAAACATCACCCTTTTATGTTCACGAGGAAGCTTCTCTGTGTGTATCTGTCTCCAAATTTCCCTTTTGATAAGGACATCTGTCATGTTGGGTTATGGTCCACTCTGATGACCTCATCTTAACCTGAGTATATCTGCAAAGTGCTGGGTGTTTGGTTCAACATATCTTTTCTTCTAGAAACACAATTCAAGCCATAAAAAGGGCTAATTAGTAGAAGTTGAGAGAAGGCAGACTTTGTTTCAATGTGAAGATTAATTTTTCAGTAGTCAGAATCGTGCAGCCATAGGGAAGTTCTGTCTTTTGCAATAGTGAGTTCCTAATGGCTGGATATTTTCAAGAAAAAGTTGAAGGGTATTGCTGCAAGGATGTTGTGAGTAGGGATGTCTATATTGCATGTAATGATGGGTTGAAATTATCTCTAGTCTTCAAAAGCTACTCATCCATAGTTCTATAATATTTATCTCATTCATAATAATAACTGACATTTACTGATGCCTCACAGGGAGCCAAGCTCTAGATTGAGATTTTTCTTTTAATTACAAAACCTCATGAGGTTACAAAATGGATGAACCTTGAAAACATTATGCTAAGTGAAAAGAAAACAGACACAAAAGGCCACATATTGTATGATTCTATTTATATAAAATATCAAGAATAGAAAAATCCATAGAGAGTGAAAGTAAATTAGTGGTTGCTAAGAACTGGTGAGAGGGGCATGGAGAGTGATTGCTTTTGTGTAAAGAGGATCCTTAGGGGGGTGATGAAAATGTCTGGAATTAGATAATGATGATGGCTGCAAAACTTTATACATAAAACCACTGAACTGTATACTTTAAAATGGTGAATTTTAAGGCACAAAATTGTATTTCAATAAAAATGAAAATCTCATGAGATGGACATTATAGTTCCCATTTTACAGATTAGAAAATTTGGATTTAGAGAATTAAAGACTAGCCATGCTCAGATAGCAAATGACAGAGTTAGGATTTATATTTATTCTTTTTTTTACTTATAAAAACAAGTTTCTTTTGGCTGATATTTGATCACTTAATAGGAAAAATCTGCTGGTGATTAATGTCTCTTTCCTTGAGGACATCCTACAACCTAACCTGTCTGGTCCTTTAAGCTGTCTCTGGACTTGAAATATGGGTATGAACATTTTCTTTCCTTCATGGTCAGAGAGAGGCAGAGACAGTTTTCTTCTCTTTTATCAAGTTTTCTGATTCTCTACCAAAAGAAGGAAAACCTGCTACAAGACAAGACTGGATGCTAATTAAGACACAATTTCCTAAATATAATGTATGTGTCTGTGTGTGAGAGTGTGTCTGTGCATGGGTACTGTGTAAAGAGCAGGGGAGAATCAGCATTCTGGCCTCGCATTAGTTTCCTATTTCTGCCGTAACAGACTACCACTAACTTAGCAGCTTTAAACAACCAACCTTATTGTCTCAAGATTTCCTTGGACCAAGTGTCTGAGCCTGGGTTAGCTGAGTCCTCAACTCAGGGTCTCAGGTCAGATCTGGCTGAAATCCAGGTGCTGGCCACAGCCTTGTTCTTACCTGGGGCTCTAGGTCCTCTTCCAAAGTTATTCAGGCTCTTGAAAGAATTCAGTTCCTTGGGTTTGTAGGACTGAGGTTCCTATTTTCTTTCTGGCTCTTGGACAGAGGTTGCTCTCAGCTCCTAGAGGCCAGCTCAGATCCTAGTCATATGGCTGTTTCACAACATAGCCACTTTCTCCTACAAAGCAAGAGACGCTCTTCCTTCATTCTGCTAAGACAGACTCTTATATATAATATAATGTTATCGTGGGAGTATTTGATCACTTTTACCATGTAACATAAACTAATCAAACCATAATCCTATTCACTCTCAGAAGGAGGAGATTATACTGGGCATATGCACTGGGGTGGGGGTGGGGGCTTGGCTGCCTTCTTAGAATTCTACCTGCCACAGGCATTGAGTTGTGTTGATCTGAAATTAGATCAGTTTGCTTTGGTTCCATCATCAAAACAGTGGACTTTTGCAAAATCCACTATTTAGAACATTGCACAGAAAGACCTCACATGCAATGTACATGGAAGTCAGGAGAAAGTAGTGGACATAAGCCTTAAAGTGTTTATCATGTTTTGCACTATTAATTCAGAAAGCACTTCCACACAACATCTGTGTCTGACATTCTCATCTGTAGCTGTCAAAAAGGCTCAGGGAAGTGCCATTTATGGAGAAGGTGCACAAAAATTACCACCTGACTTTTTCAGCACTGTAACTGTATTGTGGTGCTGGGGCCACCATAACAGAATACCCCAGACTGGTGGGCTTCAAAATACATTTACTTTTTAATAATTCTAGAGGATAGAAGTTCAAGATCAAGGTGTCAGCAGGGTTGGTTTCTTCTGAGGTCACTCTCATTGTCTTGTAGATGCTTGTCTTCTCCCTGTGTCCTCACATGGCCTTCCTTGTGTGTGCTTGTGTCCTAATTTCCTCTTCTTATAAGGACACTATTCATATGGATCAGGGCCCACCCTAACTACCTCATTTTAAATCATTACTTCTTTAATGACGCCAACTCCAAATACAGTCATATTCTGAGGTACTATAGGGTAGTATATCAACGTATGAATTTTGGAGGGGACACAATTCAATCCATAACACCAACCAAGGATGAAGCACACAAAAAAACTCTCATTATCTTCATGTTACTAATGAGAAAGTTAGGGCACAGATAGAGATGGCTCAAGGTCAAATAAGTAATAAAGAGCTGTAGAGACCTTAAAGCACAGCGCTACAGAGCTTCAGCTTCTGGGGTCTTTCAAGTGCTCCAAAGCATGTGGCAGGTTGAAATTTTAGAAGAAAAGCTGAGATATTAGAAGAAAAGCTGTTAAGTTAGGAAGCTGCCAATAAACACAATGAAGAAAATCTCAGAAGACTGCATTAACTCTGTAGCTCTTTTTGGGACGTGAAATTATCCTTGCTTTCCATGCTGCATGAATGCTATTCAAAGACTTTTTGTTTTACCTCATCCTCTTGTTTTATGATGAATTTGTGCGTGAAAAGACTCATTAAGGACATCATTATTCTACATTTATCACTAATGAACTGTCTGTGACACCTATTAGCAGGAAAATGGTCCCAGTCCCTTTTTGTATCTGTCTACATTTTTCTTCATTATTTGCTGCTCAACTCTCATCCATTTCAAATGGATTTGGCTGGATGCAATTTTCCCCCCAATTGTTCTTTTATTTGAGAGACAAATATTATTAGAATTCATAATCCTTGAGGAGTCTAGTCTGCATGTTCCAATGTTAAAATGATTTTTTTCATTTTTAATATTGAGAAGAGGCAGGGGTGACTCACCCGAGGAACCTACAGTTAAGCAGACCCTTTGCATTCCTTATTGTACTTAATTTTCACAAGAACTCAGAGATAGGTGTTATCACTCCAATTTTACCAAAAAGACACTGGAGAAACAGAGAAGCAGCCTGCCTTGTTTTGGTAATCGAATTAGTAGTTACAGGCAAGGCATGAGGCTGAAGATCATTAAGAAACTCACAAAGATTTTGTTGCAGGGTAGATTTTCTTTGACTTCCACGCGCATGTTGATTCCAATGTATCCAGACCCAGTCTTAAAACTTGAACTTATTAAAATGTGTGAGCACCTCTGCGGACTGCAAGCCCCACAGCACCTTTGGCTTAGCCTAGTTCATTTCTGCAGTTTTTTATGATGCAAATGACTCCTTCTGGTATAGTCTGTCACCTTTTATGTAAGAAAAGACATTCTTTAAAAAAAATCTTACTCACTTCTTTAGTTTCTTTGTAGAATTTTTCTCTTATCTCCCTTCTCAATGATTAACATTCCTTTTGAGGACATTGGGACAGGAATCTCATCAGAGCCCCCAACCTGCTGCCTGAAGTCATGATTTTTTTATTGGAGTATAATTTTTATACTTATATATTTTTATTGGAGTATAATTGCTTTACAACGTTGTGTTAGTTTCTGCTGTACAACAAAATGAATCAGCTATATGTATACATATATCCCCATATCTCCTCCCTCTTGCGTCTCCCTCCCACCCTCCCTATCCCACCCCTCTAGGTCATCACAAAGCATAAGATTTTTACATCTAATCTCTCCAGCCTCTCCTGCTGTAATTGGTAATTGAGTGGTTGGTTAAGTTTCACTTTGTGTAATTTGCTCAGAATGGAAAAATGCAAGCCGTGATTAACAAACCAACTCTTAAATATGATTTTAGAGCAGTGACAAATTATTATTTATGTGTGTCTTCACCTGCTAACCTTCAGAGTATAAGAATTTTTGTGGACATCTGCTGACAATGATGATGACAGCCTGAGTCTTTCTGTGCTTGGACTTCAGCATTGCCCTTTTGAAATGTTTAATTACACGTCAATGGATTTGTTTTTTCTGATCATGAGATACAGAAATCTAATTCAAAGTGGCTTGAACAAAGGAGACTGTCAAATATTGTGACTACATCGTTCTTAACATTTTAAGTACTCCATAGCTCCTATATTTCTATGCACAATAAGATCATAATATTTTTGACTAACCTATTACATGACATTGATGTATTTGTATTTATTTCTACACATTGTTATTCAATGATCTTAATAAAATTCTGTTGAACATTCCTATGACTTTGAGTCACTCAAGGGCCTTTGTAGCACAAATCTGAAGCTTCCAAAATGGCATGTGAGAGGAAGATAGTTTCCAGAGACCCAGGCACACTGAACATCTCTGTTCATTCTGATTGTGTGATTTTAGGAATGTTGCAGCATCTCAGGCATGGGAGGTAAGAAAAATCTTTCTAAAGAAAGTGATTTCAATTAATCTAACAAAATACTAAGCTAAGGAATTAAAAATTAGATGTTAACTAACCTTCTCATTTCCCAAACTAGATCTTCCCTTTTATATTCTATGATTTTCAGCTGTATTTCCTTTTCTTAGCATATATCACAACTTAGTTACTTGTAAATACCTATGTTTCTTGTTAAAGTATATATTGATAAAAGCTGCAGGGACCCTGTAAGTGCTTGAAGGATTGATGGATGAATGTATGATAGATGGATAAATGGGTGGATTGATGAATGGTTAGAGGATTATGCACATAAATGGGTGGATGGATGGATGGATGAGTAGGTTGATGAATGGATAGATGGTTGGATGGACAGATAGATGGAAAGATTGATGAATGAATGGTTGGGCAGATGGATGGATAAATGGGTAGATGGTGGAAAGATAAATGTACCACACCAGCAAAGTGCTGAAGGTGACAGAGAGCACGGGCTATCAAATCTTTCCTTATTTTCTGCATTTCCATGGATAGAAATTATTTTAAAATGTACAGTTACAACTATGATAATATATGTTAAGAAAAATAAGATATTCCAAAAAACACAATATGATATATACTTAAAATTCTTTAATTGGTTTATAGAATATAGTCATAGTAAATAAAATATTTTGACATATGTTTCAAGTATTTTCTAAAAATATCATACCTATGAAAGAAAACATCATATAGGAGTACAATTTATTAATCATTTTAACAATATAAAAACTAGCCATGTATCCAAAATCCAGGTTACATAACAGAACATATCTAAATATTCTATGCTCTCCTCCTTAATTGCATCTTCTGCAAGAAGTAACAGCTTTCTGGAATTTGTTCTTCACCCCTTGCTTTTCTTTGAATTTTTTCTAAATATGTAAATGTCCCTAAAATGTATGTTAGGGAGACCTTCAAGATGGTGGAGGAGTGAGACGTGGAGATCACCTTCCTCCCCACAAATACATCAGAAATACATCTACATGTATTTCTGTACATGTAACAAATCCTATTGAACACTGGCAGAAGACCTCAGACTTCCCAAAAGGCAAGAAAATCCCCACGTACATGGGTAGGGCAAAAGTAAAAAGAATAAACAGAGACAAAAGAATAGGGACAGGACCTGCACCTCTGGAAGGGAACTGTGAAGAAGGAAAGGTTTCGACATGCTAAGAAGCCCCTTTGCGGGCAGAGACTGCGGGTGGCGGAAGGGGGAAGCTTCGGAGCCACAGAGGAGAGCGCAGCAACAGGGGTGCAGAGGGCAAAGTGGAGAGATTCCCACACAGAGGATCAGTGCCGACCAGCACGCACCAGCCCAAGAGGCTTGTCTGCTCACCCGCCGGGGCGGGTGGGGACTGGGAGCTGAGGCTCCAGCTTCGGAGGTCAGATCCCAGGGAGAGGACTGGAGTTGGCTGGGTGAACACAGCCTGAAGGGGGTTAGTGCACCACAGCTAGCCAGGAGGGAGTCCAGGAAAAAGTCTGGACCTACCTAAGAGGCAAGAGACCATTGTTTCAGGGTGCACGAGGAGAGGGGATTCAGAGCACTGCCTAAACTAGATCCAGAGACGGGTGCGAGCTGTGGCTATCAGCATGGACACCAGAGACCGACGTGAAATGCTAAGGCTGCTGCTGCAGTCACCAAGAAGCCTGTGTGCAAGCACAGGTCAATATCCACACCTCCCCTCTCAGGAGCCCGTGCAGCCCACCACTGCCAGGGTCCCATGATCCAGGGACAACTTCCCCCAGAGAACACACAGCGTGACTCAGGCTGTTGCAACGTCACTCTGGCCTCTGCCACCTTAGGCTTGCCCCGCATTCCGTACCCCTCCCTCCCTCCTGCCTGAGTGAGCCAGAGGCCAGAGTGACGTTGCAACAGCCTGAGTCACGCTGTTGCAACGTCACTCTGGCCTCTGCCACCTTAGGCTTGCCCTGCATTCCGTACCCCTCCCTCCCTCCTGCCTGAGTGAGCCAGAGCTACTTTAACCCTGTCATCTCTGGGTGGGTAAAAGATGTCCTCAGGTGACCTACATGCAGAGGCAGGGCCAAATCTAAAGCTGAACCCCGGGAGCTGTGTGAACAAAGGAGAGAAAGGGAAATCTCTCCCAGCAGCCTCAGGAGCAGTGGATTAAATCTCCACAATCAACTTGATGTACCCTGCATCTCTGGAATACCTGAATAGACAACGAATCATCCCAAAATTGAGGCAGGGGACTTTGGGAGCAACTGCAGACTTGAGGTTGGCTTTCTGCAACTAATTTGTTTCTGGTTTTATGTTTATCTTAGTTTAGCAATTAGAGTTTATTATCATTGGTAGATTTGTTTATTGATTTGGTTGTTCTCTTCTTTTTTTAATATATAGATATATTTTTTTTTCTTTTTCTCTTTTTGTGAGTGTGTATGTGTATGTTTCTTTGTGTGATTTTGTCTGTATAGCTTTGCTTTTACCATTTGCCTTGGGTTCTGTATGTCCGCATTTTTTTTTTTTTAGTATACTTTTTAGCACTTATTATCATTGGTGGATTTGTTTTTTGGTTTCATTGCTCTCTTCTTTCTTTCTTTCTTTTTATTTATTACTTTTTAATTTTTTTTTACTTTTAATGATTTTTTAAATGTTTTATTTTAATACATTTATTTTATTTTTTCCTTTCTTTCTTTTTTTCTCCTTTTTCTGATGAGCCATGTGACAGACAGGGTCTTGGAGCTCTGTCTGGGTGTCAGGCCTGTGCCTCTAGGTGGGAGAGCTGAGATCAGGATATTGGTCCACCAGAGATGTCCTGGCTCCCCATAATATCAAACGGTGAAAGCTCTCCCAGAGATCTCCATCTCAACGCTTAAGACCCAGCTCCACTCAATGACCAGCAAGCTACATTGTTGGACACCCTATGCCAACAACGAGCAAGACAGGAACAAAACCCCACCCATTAGCGGAGAGGCTGCCTAAAATCATAATAAGGTCACAGAAACCCCAAAATACACCACTGGACGTGGTCCTGCCCACCAGAAAGATGAGATCCAGGCTCATCCACCAGAGCACAGGCACCAGTCCCCACCACCAGGAAGCCTACACAACCCACTGAACAAACATAACCCACTGGGAGCAGACAACAAAAACAACAGGAACTACAAACATGTGGCCTGCAAAAAGGAGACCCCAAACACAGTAAGTTAAGTAAAATGAGAAGACAGAGAAATACACAGAAGATGAAGGAGCAAGGTAAAAACCCACCAGATCAAAGAAATGAAGAGAACATAAGATGTCTACCTGAAAAAGAATTCAGAGTAATGACAATAAAGATGATCCAAAATCTTGGAAATAGAATGGAGAAAATACAAGGCACATTTAACAAGGACCTAGAAGAACTAAAGAGCAAACAAACAATTATGAACAGCACAATAAATGAAATTAAAAATTCTCTAGAAGGATTCAGTAGCAGAATAACTGAGGTAGAAGAACAGATAAGTGACCTGGAAGATAAAATAATGGAAATAACTACCACAGAGCAGAATAAAGAAAAAAGAATGAAAATAATTGAGGACAGTCTCAGAGACTGCTGGGACAACATTAAATGCACCAACATTTGAATTATAGGAGTCCCAGAAGAAGAAGAGAAAAAGAAAGAGACTAAGAACATATTTGAAGAGATTATAGTTGAAAACTTCCCTAATATGGGAAAGGAAATAGTCAATCAAGTCCAGGAAGTGCAGAGAGTCCCATACAGGATAAATCCAAGGAGAAACACTGCAACATACATATTAATCAAACTATCAAAAATGAAATACAAAGAAAAATTATTAAAAGCAGCAAGGGAAAAACAACAAATAACATACAAGGGAATGCCTATAAGGTTAACAGCTGATCTTTCAGCAGAAACTCTACAAACCAGAAGCGAGTGGCAGGACATACTTAAAGTGATGAAAGAGAAAAGTCTACAACCAAGATTACTCAACCCAGCAAGGATCTCATTCAGATTTGATGGAGAAATTAAAACCCTTTCAGGCAAGCAAAAGTTAAGAGAATTCAGCACCACCAAACCAGCTTTACAACAATTGCAAAAGGAACTTCTCTAGGCAGAAAACACAAGAGAAGGAAAAGACCTACAAGAACAAATCCAAAACAAGAAAATGGTAATAAGAACATACATATCAATAACTATCTTAAATGTAAATGGATTAAATGCTCCAACCAAAATACATAGACTGGCTGAATGGATACAAAAACAATGCCAACATATATGCTGTCTACAAGAGACCCACTTTGGACCCAGGGACACATACAGACTGAAAGTGAGGGGATGGAAAAAGATATACCATGCAAATGGAAATCAAAAGAAAGCTGGGGTAGCACTTTTCATATCACACAAAATAGATTTAAAATAAAGACTATTACAAGAGACAAAGAAGGACACTACATAATGATCAAGGGTTAGATTCAAGAAGAAGATCTAACAATTGTAAATATTTATGCACCCGACATAGGAGAACCTCAATACATAAGGCAAATGCTAACAGCCATAAAAGGGGAAATTGATGGTGACACAAACATAGTAGGGGACTTGAACACCTCACTTTCACCAATGGACAGATCATCCAAAATGAAAAAAAATAAGGAAACACAAGCTTTAAATGATACATTAAACAAGATGGACTTAATTAATATTTATAGGACATTCCATCCCCAAACAACAGAATACAATTTCTTCTCAAGTGCTCATGGAACATTCTCCAGGAAACATCATATCTTGGGTCACAAATCAAGTCTTGGTAAATTTAAGAAAATTGAAATTGTTTCAAGTATCTTTTCCGACCTCAACGCTATGAGACTAGATATCAATTACAGGAAAAAAACTTAAAAATACCAACACATAGAGGCTAAACAACATAGTACTTAGTAACCAAGAGATCACTGAAGAAACCAAAGAGGAAATCAAAAAATACCTAGAAACAAATGACAATGAAAACACGATGACCTAAAACCTATGGGATGCAGCAAACACAGTTTTAAGAGGGAAGTTTATAGCAATACAATCCTACCTCAAGAAACAAGAAACATCTCAAATAAACCACCTAATCTTACACTTAAAGCAATTAGAGAAAGAAGAACAAAAAAACCCCAAAGTTAGCAGAAGGAAAGAAATCATAAAGATCAGATCAGAAATAAATGAAAAAGATATGAAGGAAACAATAGCAAAAATCAGTAAAACTAAAAGCTGGTTCTTTGAGAAGATAAACAAAATTGGTAAAAGATTAACCAGATTCATCACACAAAAAAAGGGAGAATACTTAAATCAACAGAATTAGAAATTAAAAAGGAGAAGTAACAGCTGACACTACAGAAATATATAGGATCATGAGAGATTACTACAAGCAAATCTATGCCAATAAAATGGACAACCTGGAAGAAATGGACACACTCTTAGAAAAGCACAACCCTCTGAGACTAAACCAGGAAGAAATAGAAATTATAAACAGACCAATCACAAGCACTGAAATTGAGACTGTGATTGAAAAATCTTCCAACAAACAAAAGCACAGGACCAGATGGCTTCACAGGTGAATTGTTTCAAACATTTAGAGAAGAGCTAACACCTATCCTTCTCAAACTCTTCCAAAATATAGCAGAGAGAGGAACACTCCCAAACTCATCCTATGAGACCACCATCACCCTGATACGAAAACCAGACAAACATGTCACAAAGAAAAAAAACTACAGGCCAATATCATTGATGAACATAGATGCAAAAATCCTCAACACAATACTAGCAAATAGCACATTAAAAGGATCATATACCATGATCAAGTGGGTTTTATCCCAGGAATGCAAGGATTCTTCAATATATGCAAATCAATGTGATACACCATATTAACAAATTGAAGGAGAAAAATCATATGATCATCTCAATAGATACAGAAAAAGCTTTCAACAAAATTCAACACCCATTTATTATAAAAAACCCTCCAGAAAGTAGGCATAGAGGGAACTTTCCTCAAAATAATAAAGGCCATATATGACAAACCCACAGCCAACATCGTTCTCAATGGTGAAAAACTGAAACCATTTCCACTAAGATCAGGAACAAGGCAAGGTTGTTTAAGTACATTTTGAGAAGAGTCAGTGGAAGGAAGAACAGTAAAGAAGTTAAAATACACTATGTGAAGAGATTTTGAAGGATACAATTTGAAAACAAAAGGAATGACAGGAACAATATAAGCAATACATCTGAAAGGAGATGCCAGTATACTTTTGAAAAGAAAGGGAGTCACAGTATTCATTCAAGATATTGAATGACTTTAATGGTAAACAGGGTGAAGGACAGGAATCTTAAAAAGAGTGATTTTCCATTTCACCTCAGTAGTCCTCTGGTTATTTTTCTGTTCCCACACAGTTTTTCAGGACTTGTTTCATTTCTAGTCTTCATGCAGTCCATTGTGCATAAGACAGGGTAACTTCCTTTTTCTCTGTGAGGATACAGTTACACCAGTGGGATAAAAATTTCTGGATTTGTGGAAGTTTAAGTGATATCTGCTATTCTGTGAAGAGTCAGGCTCATCTTGCTTTGGTGGCAGTTTTGTTACAGCAGTGGCTTTTTGGTGGATTTTTGTTTGCAATGAGTTCTGTGCATCCCACAAGAGCCAAAAAAGCATCCATAGGGGAGAAGCTGTCTTGAGAGTGAAGCAGTTTTTACTCTGAAATGCCTTTGTCTAGTGTCCCAGCTGGATTGCCCTAGAGTCCAGTGTTGGCCTGGAAGCTCATATTTAGGCTGAGAAGGACTTTGGAATAGAAGAGAGCCTTTCAGAAGACAGCAATGTGTGGAGACAGTTGCTAAAAAGAACAGCTGAGAAAGTGATGAAGTTATCATGGGCTAAATTTACAGTTAACCTGACTCTACACCTTAATTAGGACAACTGGAAAGACCTCAGGCTAGTTCTGGCCTTTCTTTTTAATGGCATTATCTACTAAGATAATCTAGAAGCCACTTTATGGTTGTTGTGTCAAATTTATAATTTCAAGAGGAAAGTGCTTCTTTCTCTGAATTCAAACTAAACCAATTATCTAATTATCTTTCCTACTAATAAAAAACTGTAGCTTCCCTCACCCCTGAATTGATACACACTCAGATATCTAAATGTTGTTCTTCTTTTAATTCTAGATATTTAAACCCTGTGGAAGACAACAAATTTCTTCGATAATACTTAGAATTATTTCCAGTTGTATTTTGGATATTTTATGTGTCTTTATCTGGTTGGAGGTCACAGTCTATAGAATAATTTTATTGATGTTCCCAGTGAGTCAGAAAAATATGATTTCTAGGTGGTGTGTTTATATTCACTAGCTTATTCTTCATTGATGCCATAAATGAGTCAATAATACAACATTTTGAATAGAAAGACCACAAAGATTGCACTTGTCTTCTATTCACCTTCATTTAGAGACCTTTATGCTAGTGTTTTCCCCTTTTGTTTTTCATTATAAACTCAGGACTTTTCAGATTTACTGTATATAAATCAATCTGCATTAATGTTATTTTGAGGCCCAATTGTCTCAACTCAACAGAAACTCCCCTCAAATTGGGTATTTTGTATTCCTTTGATATGATTATGTATTCTATTATTTGTGAAAGCTACTTGGTTTCCAGCACAACAGATTTCACAGGCTCATGTTTTTACCTTTCAAATCCAGAAGTAGAATCAACCACTTCTACAAGGAAACCCCGTGTCTCATAGTGACAAAATAGCACTGGAGACAAGCATTTAAGTGCTACTGTAAACAATGGAGGGTGAGAGAGAAGCACTTCTTCTGGGTTATTTCTTCGGGCAGAGCTAAAAAGGATGTATTCTGAATTTCCTTTGTGAAGTTATGTTTGATTTTGATATTTCCAATCCAATTTGAATAGTATAATATTTTTACTTAAATTTTTTATTCCAAAATTACACTTCCTTTTATTGTATACTGAACATCTTGATTCCAAATGAAATAAATATCATTGCCCTTATACTTTACTGAGAATATAAGAAAACCATTCTAAAATAGCAATTCAATATTAATGCAACATATATTTACTAAGTTGTTTTTTTTTTAGGTTTTTCTTTTTGTTTGTATTGCATTTTGCTATGGATGTGCGGTCAGATTATTTTGCTTTAAAATAGTGTTTCTCAAACTTTTAATGCATCAGAATTACCTGGAAGGTTTGTTGAAAACAACAACTACCAAAAAAAAAAAGAGAGAAAGAGAGAACTGGATCTGGACCTCACTCCCTGAATTTCTGATTCTGTAAATTTGGGGTGGGTTGAAAATTTGTAATTCTAATAAATATTCTGATGATGCTGCTACCACTGGTACAAAACATTTTGAAAAATCCTGTTATAGAATCAATTATAATTTTTCACTCTCTATGGTTGCAAGTATACTTACCTGATCTATAGCATTAGTTCAGGGATTTCTCCTTTTCTTCATTCTGAAGTTGTTGGCATTCTAAGAGTTGCCACTGGCAAATCCATGGAGAATGAAGGTTGCTTAGATTGTTAAAACACCAGGAAAGAAACATTCGTTCTACCTTGAGATGGTTAAAAGCACACAAAAAAAACTCCATCAGCTCTGTATTCAAAATTCTAAACAACAGTTTCATTTCATCACTTGATCCACCTACAACAACTTGGTACATAGTTTTAAGTACAAGATATCTATATTTGCTTTCTGGCTGAATAAACCAGTCCTGCCGCCTAAGATTTAATTTCTGAAACACACAACTTTCACATGTAACATTCCCCTGTTGTGTATTGTTGCAGTGAGATTATCCTAATTAGCAGTATCTTGACACAATACCAACCAAAGCTTTACCTTTTCCACTGGGGAATCAAGAAGATCCCTAGTACCTTAGAATCTCATGTCATTAGCAAAGAGAAATAAAATAAATACAATCTCTTGGTGTTTGTCCTGAAATCCTTATAGATATTACTGTATCCTCATACAGTTGTAAATCCCCAAGTTTGGAATCAAAGTTTTGAAAAATACAAAATTCAAAAAGAGCCTTTTGTAAAGAAAAAGGAGGTACTATCCTTGCTATTATGCAAGATGTTAAGGCTCTTGGCCTCAGGACAAAGTGTTTTGCCAATTCATTGGCCTATGACTTGTTTTATCAACCACAGATTAAAACTCCACTAGAAGAAAAAATTCTTAGTTTTAAAAATGTTTAATTCTTATAATTTTTAGTTTCAAGCATTTACTGTCATCCTGTTGCTTTTGATAAAAATCATTAGCCACATAAAATTATTCAGATAGAAATTTATCTCATTTCCTATGTTTCACCATATACATCTTTATGTTTTCTTGGGGGGAAGAGCTCTTTTCCAAACAAATATATCTTAGGATTAAGCTATTTCTGAACTTCATTTTTATTGCAACATATTTGTAATATATTTTTAAAACTCCAAGAATTTTTTAAGGTGAAAAATTCCTTTATACAAAAAATAATATGGTGCTTTTAAAATATGGTCACAAAAATTTTGACATTCCTCCCATTAAGCAGTGAATCCAGGCTCTGTGTCTTCTTGACCAATAGATAGAAATGATGCTGTGCAGGTTCTTGGCCCAGACCTTAAAAAACTGATAGCTTCCTTTTCCTGTCTCTTACTCTTAAAATACTGACACCATGCTGTGAGGACTCCCAAGCCACTCCACAGAGAAGCCCCTATGGGAAAAAAACTGATAGGTAACAACTTGGCAACCAGGTTACTCAGTTATCTTGTAAGTGAGTCCTCTGGTCCCAGTTGAGCCAGCTCAGCTAACATTGCACGGAGCAGAGGTGAGCTGTCCCCTCTCCCTAAATTATAGATTTGTGAGCAAAACAAATCGCGGCTGTTATTCATCCACTAAATTTTGAGGCAATTTGTTATGCAACAAAAATATCCAGAACACTGCTGCTTACAATTTTATATTCTATAACTGGAAGAAATTTCTTAGGGTTAAACATGTTTACATTCTAGTATCATCTAAACACTTCTTGATACATTAATACATTTTTAAAATGTAATAATTCTTCCCCCTCTTTAGATCTTTATAATAAATTACTGTAAGCAAGGAAAGTTACTCTGCTTTGATCTATTTCTATTTGTAGTTTTCAAAAATTTAAGTCAACAGCGAATAAGTTTTTTGTGGTGATGGAACCGATTGCGGTAATGTTTACGTCAATTTATACATGTGATAAAATTTCTTAGAACAGTACACAGAAAATAAAAAGAAAGAGTTCATGTAAAAACTTGCAAAATCTGAATAAGGTCTGCACTTGAGTTAATATTATTGTACCAATGTCAATTTCCTAGGTTTGAAAATGTACTATGATTTTTTAAGTACTTTAACATTTGGGAGAAGCTGGATGAAAGGTATGCAGGAACCCTGTATTATTTTCAAAATAGCTAGTGATATTTATACTATTTCAAAGTTAAAAGTTATAATAAAAAATTAAGGTCTGGACAATAGAAAAAGTCATTTCAGTAAAATAACTCACCCTAGCAAGGAGTCTTTGGCTCACTTATTGCAGTTAGAAGAGGAACTACCAGTCATGGTTTCTAGGATGAGCACTCTTAGGGCTCAGAGACTTTGGTGATGATACTTCAAAGGCTTATTCTTATATTTATACAGACAATTTCATAGAGGAGATTCTGTCATCCTCAGGAAAGAAAAGTATGGAGGTGTAAGTACTTGGTACAAGAGTGGTTTTAAATGTACAAGGAAAACGTGAAGGTGACTGAGGTTTATTTGGACACTCATTTTTCCAATGACTTGGATTCTTTAGTGGTCACAATTTTCCCAAACCTGTCCTGGTAGGTGGATAAAGGTTTCAAATATGTGAGGCTTTGGTCATTATCTTGTGGATTTTTTGCAAGTATTTGTAAAAGTCTTCTCCAGTTTTCCCACTTCACCCCAGGTCCTTAATGATGTTCAGAAACCTCACCTGAGGATGTTGTGAGGAATGCAATGCAGGATTACATCATTCTTTTGTAACCTTCATCTTCCTACAGATAACTTTGTGATGGGAATGATTTTTCCAGGTTTTCTCTTCCATGGTTCAGGATCCAACAAGGGAAAACCATTATTTGGGGCCATCTGTGGGGAGCTGGTTTCCTCTCTTAGTGCATTTTATAAGTAGAGGACCATCATAGTTCAACAAAAATTGAGGTGCAATGGTCCTTAATAACTAAAAAATTTAGGACAATCCATTTTGTATAAGGATCAAAATAGAGCACACAAAAATAACAATCTCCTTTTTGAGGAGGGGGATGGAGTCAGACAACAAATAGGAAGCTGTATAGGAAGAAGCAGATAGAAGCAGATAGGAAGCCAGGCTCAGTCTATGCTTCCTACATATAAGAGTGAAAGTCTTCCTGAACATTGAATAGCTCAAGAATAGAGCTTCACTGCAGCATCAGTCCCTAGGTGGCAGAGGAGAGGTAAGCAGAAGACAAAAATTTGAGACATCAAGGGGTCTCATATATGTGCACTTGACTTTTACTTTGTAGCCCTTTTGCATTGTTCTCCAGACCTGAAGACTCCAAATCCTGCCCAGAGGACTCCCATTTGTTGTGAAAATAAAACCACAGCACAGAAATGTTAAAATGCGGCATTATCATTTACTAAGATATCTGCGTATGAAAAGAAATGAGAGGACAATACACCAACCAGAAACCAGGTAATCACTTTGCCTTAGTTTTTAACACTCCAGTTTTCCTCAGGTTTGTTTTATTCATGAATACCACCTGACATTCCATGTCCCTGGTGCTACCTCCCCAAAACAAACTTATTCTAATAATCAGTAAGAGAAAGTCAGAAAACCCAAATTTTAAATGGGTAACAGTTACAAGTATGTACTTCACAAGTGAGAGTATCCAAATAGACAATAAACACATGATGATGTGGTCAACATCTTTTTTTTTTTTTTAAGAAATATGGGTTTAAACCACAGTGAGAAACAAGCCCACCAAAACGGCTAAAATTTAAGAAGATTGGCCATACCAAGTATGATGAGGATGTAAATTGAAATTATTATGAGCTTCTAATAGACATTTTAATTGGTGTAACCAGTTTGGAGAATCGTTTTCAGCCACGTCTACTAAAACTAAATCTTACCAACCCTATCCAGAAATTTCTATCTATGGAAATGAGAGCATACATGCACTCAGTAGCATTCATAGCAGCATCATTCAATAATATTTCGTAGGCAGAAACAACTCAGTTACCCAAGAAGAGTAAACTGCTAGATAAATGGTGGTATATGTAAACCATCCTGCAGCATGAGGAAACGCACATACTGGTGCTGTGCACAACTACTTGGCTGGGTCTCCTAAACATGGCAGACACAAAGGAGAACCATCTATATGATTCCATTACATAAAGCTCAACGACAAGCCACACTGATTTAGGGTGGTAAGTCAGGATCATGGTTTCTTCTGGACAGGAGGGAACCTCCTGTATGTGGGACAATGTCCCCAGTCCTCTCTGATCCAATTTACCATATCTGTGCCACCACTTCTACCTCTGCTCTGCAGGACTTTCAACGGACAGTACCTGTGGGGCTTCTTGGGCAAGCTGTTCCTTTGGAGACTTTGACCATAAGCACAGAGAAATAGAGGGGTCTGAGAGTTTGTGTTTTCCATTCCCACAGAGTCATTATCACTGACTGTCACTGGGAGTAGGAAAGTCCGGCCCCCCTGACACACGTGGAATAATGCTGAGTCCTCTCACTCCTGAGTTCTCCTCTCAGGTCAGACTGAAGCTACCTGGGGGGGCCTTTCATGCTGATGACATCTTTCTCCCCTTTTCTGACCTCCCTGCTTCTCTCACTCCCTGACCTGTCTCCCATGGGAGCATTTCCTCAATAATTCACTTGCACACAAATTCTCATCTTGGCATCTGCTTCTGGGAAACCTAACTGAAACAGCTGGCAGTAGTCAGCTTTTCTTGAAAACGCTAGCTGGAGAAGAAAAAAAAGTTGGTAATGTTGATGTGTTCACTTTATGATAGTCTATCAGGGTATACAATTATCATTTTTAGTTTTCTATATGTATATTATTCTTCAAGAAGAAAAGTTTAAAATATATATATTTCAAACCCCGTGACTAGAAAAATCCAGAAATGTGTCCTAGAATGTTTTCATATAGTTATGTAGTAATTTGAGTTTAAGAGCATTAATTACAATGTTATTATAATAACAAATAATCAAAAACATTGTATATATTCAAACTTAATTTTTAAATTATAGTATGTTAACATCTACATGATTAAACACCCCCATTTATTACAAAACACTTTAAATTATTTAATGACAAAAATATCAATAAGTATTATTTTTAAAATAATCAAATTACAAGGCAGTACATAAAATATAGCTCCCATTTGGAAAAATAAAATTGTTTATGTATTTTTAATGTGCATCAAGATATTAGTAGTGGTTAAGTGGTAAGATTATGCCTACATTTTTTTCACTCTCTTCTGAAATCTTCAGCATATTTTCTCAATTTTCTATGATAAATATGTAGTAGTTTTAATCAGAAATGTAAAATAAAACAAAAGGGGGCTTCCCTTGGTGGCGCAGTGGTTGAGAGTCCACCTGCCGATGCAGGGGACACGGGCTCGTGCCCTGGACTGGGAAGATCCCACATGCCGCGGAGCGGCTGGGCCCGTGAGCCATGGCCGCTGAGCCTGTGCGTCCGGAGCCTGTGCTCCACAACGGGAGAGGCCACAACAGTGAGAGGCCCGCGTACCGCAAAAAATAAATAAATAAAATAAAATAAAAATAGGTGGATATTCTCCACAGCAATCGAGATGACTACTACCAAAAAAAGAAGAAAAAATATAACAAAATAACAAATGTTAAAGTGTTGGTGAGGATGTAGAGAAATTGAAACTCTTGTATACTATGGATAGGAATGTAAAACGGTGCAGCCACTACGGAAAACAATATGTCATTTCTCAAAAAATTAAAAACAGAACTACCATATGAACTAGCAATTCCTCTTCTGGGTATGTATCCAAAAGAATTGAAAACAGGGTCTCAAAGAAATACTGGTGTACCCTTGCATACAGAGGCATTATTCACAATAGCCAAAAGGTAGACACAACCATGTGTTCATTAATGGATGAATGGATAAATAAAATGTGGTATACCTATATACAGTGTAATATTATTTAGCCTTAAAAAGGGATGAAATTCTGACACATGCTACAACACTGATGGACCTCAAAGACAGAATGCTAAGTGAAATAAGCAAGTCACAAAAGGATAAGTACTGTATGATTCCATTATAGGAAGTATCTAGAGTACCCAAATTCATAAAAACAGGAGGTAGAATGGTGGTTGCCAGGTGCTGGGAGGTGAGGGACATGGGGAGTTGTTTAATTGGTATAGAGTTACGATTTTGCAAGAAAAGTTCTGGAGATTGTTTGCACAGCATTGTGAATATACTTAAAAATACTGAACTGTACACTTAAAATGATTAAGAGGATAAATTTTATGTTATGTGTACTATAGCACAATTTTTTAAAAAATGAGTGGATATTACTATTGCCATTTAAGGACAGTTGAGGTGGAGCAATTCCAGGACTTTCAGTTTTAATCCTAGTCGCTGCCCAACAAATGCTTACTCTGCTAATTAACTCTGCATCACCATCAGTGGTTTCCTTTTTTCTCAGCACTTTATGTTCTAGACAAGTGTTGTCCAGTAGAACCTTCTGCAATGATGGAATTGTTCTATATCTGAGCTGTCCAAAGCAGCAGCCACCAGTACGTGGCTGTTGAGCATTTGAAATGTGCCTTGTGTGACTGAGGATCTGCATTTTTTATTTTATCTAATTATCATTCATTCAATTTAAGTAGTTGCATGTAGCCACAAGGGGTTTCTATATTAATGCTGGTCTAGACTTTTTTGTATCCATTGTCCTCTACCACTGGATGAACTTTGCTTGTGATAACTTTGAGAAAACAGAAGAAAAGTTCTCCACTCTCAACAGTTCTTATTTTTCTCTTTTTCTGGATTACAGTTATCCCATTTGTTGGAACCACATCCCCTAAACAGTATGCTTTCTCTACCTTTCCCACTTAAAGAGCCTCCTTTGTGATATTCCTTTTCATCTGCTCTGCTGGCAAACAATTGTCATTGTGAAATAGCTGATAAGTGCTTTGCCGAGTTTCTAATTGTTATCAGGTTACAGAGTCCTATAGGGGATCATTGGTGAAGAGCAAGCCAAGACAGTGTGAGTAATTTAGGGGTAACTACAGCTGCTCAGGTGTAATTAGCTGATACTGGGTGTACTTTTTTTACCTGGAGAAGTCAAGCATTCAGAGATGGCTCTCCTGATTACAGAATAAACTCATACAGAAGACAGCAAAGCAACTTTTTGAGGAAGGAAAGGACAAGCACTGGAATCAGACGGCTCTGGGCTTAATTCCATTTATGGCAAATACTATCTATCATCTTGAAAAATCCAAAAGTGCTCTGATCCTACCATATTTTGCATCTACAAGATGAGGGTAATAATACATTTTAGATGATTAAGCCTGGTATATAGTGATCAGTCAGTAAATGGCAACTCTTAAAAATGACTAACTCGGGCCTCCCTGGTGGCGCAGTGGTTGAGAGTCCGCCTGCCAATGCAGGGGACACGGGTTCGTGCCCCAGTCCAGGAAATCCCACATGCTGTGGAGCGGCTAGGCCCGTGAGCTATGGCCACTGGACCTGCGCGTCCAGAGCCTGTGTTCTGCAACGGGAGAGGCCACAACAGTGAGAGGCCCATGTACAGCAAAAAAAAAAAAAAAAAAAAAAAGACCAACTCTTCATCCCTGCTCTTCTTTCCATTACCTCATTTTATCTCTTCATCCATTTGGCTGTAACAGAAATAAGATGTTTATAACCCCACCTGCCTTTTAAAGAAAGTTTCTCTGTGAACTCAGCCTTTCATTTTGCTTGGAAAAATAACATGTAGAGATAAATCACTAAATGATTCATTTAGTTGGAAGAAAGTTGCAGTTCTTATTCGCTGTTTTATTTCGTTTTGTCGTCTTGGTCTGGAGGTGGGTTGGGGGTGGAAAACAATGCAAGAGATGAAAGATGAGCCAGAAAAGCTGGACCTGCATAGAGCAAAAGCAAGGTGAGGGTGGGGGACACCACCATGGTACAGTCAAGCAATGGCTTCAAAGACTAGAAATATTCTTATGGATTCTGAAACCATTGGCTACCAAGCACGTGATGCAAGTTCCCTGTTTTGACACCCCCATAAACCGTTTAGTAGAATTTGCTTTGCTTATTACAGCTTTTTGCTTGAAAGGATGCTTGTTAGGAAACAATGAGAAGTTCAATTCTGCAGCTATCTGAATGAGGGACTAAAACAGAGAGAGAAGACAGCATACATCTTGGGTTGCCCATTCATCCACTCATTCATTTAGACTTTTAATCAACCAGAATTTATTGAAATTATTTTCTTGATCAACTCTTCATGTGAAATATCACCAAGCCCAAAGAAAGGGTTATCATCTTTGTCCTAAAGGATCTTATGGTATAAGAAAAAGGACGAGTACCATAACAAGAGACTGGAAGAGATGCTGAAGAATTTCCAAGACATCTGCTTCATTTTGCTGATAAGGAAAAAGAAGCTACAAGGCTCAGAGGCTTAAAAGGCCAAGTGATTGCCACTGAGTGTTAGAGCCTTGGCTCAGACCTGTGATTTTGTAATAATAATCTTCCTGTTACACTGAGAATGCCAATTGTGATATCAGGAGAAGGAGAGTTGGATCTTTCTATAATCATCTCAGTCAAGAGCAATGACCAGGTGTTACTTGAGCTAGGCTAGAGCAGAAACTATAGTTGATTCCCAATTATGTCTCCTCTTCTTCCTCAGTATCAAAAACAACAAAAAGTACTGGTTCTAAGTTAAGACTTCATTTTCCCTCTTCCCCTGTAAGTTTTGTCTGGAGAGCGTGAGCTACAAGTAGAATTGCCCTGTGTAATTCCAGAAAATTCCACTAAAGGAATGCAGTGGGCCTCTCAGCCTCTTTCTCCACTTGGATCAGAGCCCTCTTTATGACTACCTACATCAACTCAAAGATCTGCCTCCCAGGCACATGTTTATTTCTTTGTTCTATTTTCTGTGCCATATACTCTCTTTTCAACTGTGGAATCCTGTTCATCCTTGACATCCCAGCACAAGAGCAAGCCCTACCTCCTTCAAAAATCTTTGTCTGACAGCACCAACTTTCAGTAATGGCTCTTCTCTATAAACACACACGGCACTTGTTAATTGTATCACGTGTGTCTAGGTAAAGGCCTGGAGACCATTCACCTGAAGGTTTTAGAGCCCACAGCTGCCCCTGAGGCTCCTCCATAGAACCCCAGCCCTCGGCAGAGCACAGTCTGTGTGTGTGTGTGTGTGTGTGTGTGTGTGTGTGTGTGCGCGCGTGCACACGTGCGCACTGGTGAGTTGGAAGAGTATGGGTAGAGAAAATATATATTAGTGTGGATAACAGAAAGTGACAAGAGGAATGCTGCAAAGCCAACCAAAGTCACCCATTTACAGGAAAACTTTTGCCTGGTGCCTGAGGGTGCAAAAGTATATATGTGCTGTGAACCACTAGCTACTCTGTGAAGACCAAAGAAGAAAGAACATATGAATATGGGCCCACCAATTTTGTATTCAAAGCCTGAACTAAATTTCTGTGGGGAACTAAAATTATTGGGTACACAGGTATACAACTAACATCTGTCAAAGATATTATTTAATCCATTAGTCAATGAAGGAACTGGAAAAATCTTTACAACCTATTTAGACGAGAAATCAAAGAACCATAAATTTACGTGCAGTAAAAAGTGTTGACATGAATTTGCAAAAACTGTTCTATCCATAGGCCAGAATGAACTGCATTGCACTGGACAGAGTAAACTTGTTTTTATCTAGCCAAAAATTGTTTGCATTGCTCTCAGTTTTCTACAAGTTACCTTCTATATTCAGAATTTTAAAATAGCTTAAGCAAAGACAAAAGCTCACAATCTGATAGAATCAGATAATCCCTAGAGGCTCTGTCGTTTCATGGAAAGGATGTACATTAATCTCTTTAGCTCATACCAAAATCTTAAATTTCTCACTTTACTACTTATTTCCCCAACATTCTTCAACCTTCTCTAACTCATTTGTAGCCATAGTCTGTCCATAACATCTCCTCAGACAAGTAACTCTTTCTTGCCTCCCAGGCCTTACAAATGCTTTTCCCCTGCCTTTGAAACTCTTCCCTCTCCTTTTCCATCTTCCCCTACCTAACTCTCCTACTTACCTCTTTCCTTCCCAGTCTCATTTCCAATGTCTCTTTCTCAGGTAAACCTCCTTGATCTCCTGAATTCGAGAGGCTTCTCACCTACTCCTATATTCCTAATGCTAGGTACGTGCTCGTTTTATGTTTTTAAGCTCAATGGGAACAGAGGCAAGGTCTCTATTTATTGCCTTGGTGAGTAAAAAACAAAAGAAAACAAACAAAAAATAAAGCTTAACTAAGCTTCTACATCCTCATGTATAACGAGGGAAAGGATCCCTGTCCTACCTTTTCTAAATATTGGGATGAGTATGAAGTGAGACATATAGACAATGACAAATGAGCCTGACAAATAAAAGGGTTTTGTTTTGTTTCTCACTTAAAAAAGAATTTGGCAATTTCTATCTATGACAGCCTTCGATGCTCATGAAGTAAGGTCCCAAACAGTCAATGATAAAAATCATGATAGAAAAAAATATTTAGAAGCTGATTTAAAATGAAATTTATCCATAGGAAAAAGCAGACATTTTAGGTAGCATTAGAAAAAGTAAAAGTTAAAAGAATAAACACAAACATGAAACTGGCGTATATTTGTGAGCAAGGCTGTCAGTTAATTCGGTAAATATTTATTTCCTTCTGACGCATGCACTGCGTTCTTTTGGAGTATTTAGGGAGGGGCTTGGCAATGAGTTGTTTATTATGACCTAAAAACAAATCAAGTCACGTGTAAAATGCAGACACCTAATTAAGGAAGAATGATTAATAGCCCATCATCAGAGCCTCCCAACTACCTGAACTCCAATCCCACGTCCAGCCTTGCCCGAGACACTTAAAAGCTATCAGTTTACCACATGTACCATATGATGTTCATACAGAAGACAGATCTACTGACTCGTTAAAGTGAACTAATTATCTCACAATTTTGAAAGTGAGAACATATGGGAGATGTTTTCCTTGTGCTTCTGCTTCAAAAACAAAGGACATGAAACTGAACGAGGATTTTCTATAATCTATGTTGGTTGCAAATGCTACTCAAAGTTCACCAAATTCACCAAAACTAAAAATGCCTAATCCCCCCACCGCAGCCAAAGGCTGTCTGGTATTCAGTTCCTCTTCTCAAGTCTTTTTATGTCTAGTGTCTTTTCTCCCACTGAGCTGTGACTACTTCTACCAAGATGCGCATGACTAAATTAAAAGTGAACTCTTCTGACCATTCAATTAGTTGTTGGGTCAACACAATGTGAGCAGCTGGTGAGGTGCTTTAATTTGTCTTCCCAAATCCAGCAGATGCATTGGTGCTGTAAGCACAGGCCTCTAAGGACTCAGAGCCTGTCTTCAGTGGACATGGCAGTGAGAATCCCAGGCAGGGAAGAGAAGACCTTGAAGGAAGAGGAGAGACCCTCTCATTCAGGAGCACTCTTCTTTAGTTTAACTCTGTAGCGGAAGTCAATCTCTGGCTTCCAGATGGAAACAGCGTAGGATCTGGGGCCCAAAGTCAGCTATACTGAATAAGCCTGTCATTTGTAGTAGCACCCAAATTCAAAACTAACACTGAGTTACTTGAAAACTGAACCATTCATATGATTCAGCAATCTCACTCCTGGGTATATATCTGGAAAAAGTAAAAACTCTAATTTGAAAAGTTAATATATCCCACTCCTGGGCATACACCCAGATAAAACTGTAATTCAAAAAGATAGATGCACCCCAATGTTCATAGCAGAAGTTTTCACAATGATCACAACCCAAGCACCCATCAACAGACAATTGGCTTAAGAAGACGTGGATATTATATATATATATATTATATATATATATAATATATATATAATATGTTATATATATTATATATATATATAGTATATATATACACACACACACAAAATAGAATATTACTCAGCCATAGAAAAAGAATGAAACTTGCCATTTGCAGTGACATGGGTGGACCTAGAGAATATTATATTTAGTGAAGTAAGTCAGACAGAGAAAGACAAATATCATATGATATCATTTATATGTGGAATCTAAAATATGATACAAATGTTTTATTTACAAAACAGAAAGAGACTCACGGACATAGAAAACAAACTTATGGTTACCAAAGGGGACAGTGGCAGAAGGTGGCGGGAGAGAGATAAATTAGGAGTTTAAGATTAGCAGGTGCAAACTACTATATATAAAATAAACAACAAGGTCCTACTGCATACTACATGGAACTATATGTATATATATATATACATATATGTATATAAAACTGAATCTCTTTGCTGTACACCTGAAACTAACACAATATTGTAAATCAACTATACTTCAATAAGAAAGCAAAGAAACAAAACAACTGAGCCAGGTCACAGAAGCATAAGGCTGAGATTATTCAGTAATAGTTTAGTAATATCTAGATGTTTATCTAGGTATTAACCATTACATTATTAATGAAATTTTTATTCTTTTGCCTTTCTTTATACATGAACTTTGTCCTTGCTAGCTTACATTTACCTAGGGAACTTGTCCCAGACAGAATGCAAAGAGAAGGAGCAAGGTGATATATGAGTTTTGTCATGCAAAAATAGGATTGGGCACTAAGGCAAAGGCCCTGCAAGCCAGGCAATGGTCGTGAGAGTAGGTTTCCCAATACTTATTTCTCCTCCTTTGGTCTATCAACAAGCATGTCTAAAGCGTCCATTGCCATAGTGTTCTCCAGCAATGTAAAGAGACATCCTTTCACCTACAGCAGCAAGGGCAGGAAGCCAGCCATTTCATGATAGATATGATGTGAGTAGGGTTTACAGTTGAACTGTGTCCCCCCCCAAAAGATATGCTGAAGTCTTCACCTTCAGTAATGGTATATGAACATGACTTTATGTTTAAATAGTCTGTACAGATTGAAACAAGTTAAGATGAGGTCGTTAGGGAGAGTCCTAATCCCATGTAACTGGGGTCCTTATAAGAAGACAGCCATGTGAAGACACAAACACAGAAGAATATCATGTAAAGACACAAAGACACACAGACACAGGGAGGACACCATGTGACAATGGAAGCAGAGACTGGTATGATATCTGCAAGCTGAAAAATGTCAAGGATTGCTGACCAATATCAGAAGCTAAAAGAGGCAAGGAAGGAGTCTCCCAGAGAGGTTTCAGAGGGAGCATGGCCCTGCTAACACCTTGATTTTGACTTTGGGCCTCTAGAACTATGAGACAATACATTTCTGTTGTTTTGAGCAACCTAATTTGTGGTACCTGAGAGATTCATACATGTACTATGAGAATATAAAAAAAGAAAAGACGAGATGAGAGCAAGAGGTGAACATCTGTGTCCCTATTTCCCACTCTGGGCTTCTGCCTGGAGGATGTGAGAACATCAAGTAATTGGGGTAGGGGTAGGGGTAGGGAGGTCTCTGGCCAAGCTTCTACAAGTACTTGAGAGAAGGCTACCTCACAGGTGCCCCACAACAACCTGGGGAGAGTCCTGGCAAGAAAATCTTGGTGGTACAATGTGTCTGAAAGGGGACCCCAAGAGGTGTAGCTTTCCCAAGGCTCCCCTTGGTGCCTTTGTGGCATTCCCAAGGACCAGGAAATGCTGGAACCAATAGTACTTTATGTTAGAATTCCACATTTGTCTTGAAGTTCCAATTACTGCTCTTGTTTATCTCCTCTTCTCAGTTGTATAGATTTGTTTTGAATGGGTTGGGAGCTCAATTCCTGATTCCAGTGAGGTAACCATTGTACAAGTTGGTTAAACAAACATTGCTTTTCCTGGCATCCCAATTTCTGTTAATGACATGACCATTCATTGAGTCTCCCAGGCTTGATACCACAAATGCAGCTTAGGCGACTGCCTCTCTCAGTCGTAACGTTGTCACAATCATTCCTCCGTGTGATAAATACCCTATCAGCCCTTCTGAGACCAGCCTCCTGCCTGCTTCATTCATTAAAGAAAGAAATAAAATTAATGCTTAATAAGCAACAGTCATCTTTCTAGGTATTTGAGGTTTAATAATGAGTGCAGTGGAAGTAATATCTGCCTTCATAGAGCTTTTATAGTCTGTTAACAAGGGTAGATATAAATGAAATAATTATCCAGCTAAATTTCTAACTGAAACTGTCATAAACATTGTGAAAAGAAAGTGCAGGGTTCTGTGAGATATTGTAATAGGGGAACTGATCTAGTCTGGGCAGTAGTAGTAAGGAAAGGTGGAAGAGGAAGTGACATTTGATGCAAGATCCTACAAGCGAGCAGGAGTTACCTGGGTGGAGGTAGGTGGTGGTGGAGTGGTAGCTTATGGTAAAAAGCTTATGTAAATGAACTTATTTACAAAACAGAAACAGACTCATAGACTTAGAAAACAAACTTATGGTTACCAAAGGGGAAACGCAGTGCAGGGGGGATGAATTAGGAGTTTGGGATTAACATATACAGACTACTATATATAAAATAGATAATCAACAAGAACCTGCCATATAGCACACAAAACTCTACTCAATATTCTGTAATAAGCTATATGGGGAAAGAGTCTGAAAAAGAATGGATATATACATATGTATAACTGAATCACTTTGCTGTACACCTGAATTAACACATTTTAAATCAACTATATTCCAACATAAAATAGAAATTAAATTTTAAAAGGCTTATATAAAGCCTGAAGGAAGAATGAGCATGGAAGGAACCTTAGAAAGGACAGCAGGATGGCAGTGGAGAGCCTGTGGGGAAAGCTATAAGAGCAACAGAAAACTACTGTAAAATTTCCACTGGGTGATTACATCTGGCGACTGCAGCCTTCAGTCACCTGGCTTGACTGTGAAGAGATGGGAAGGGTCAGTGTTGGTACAGGGAGAAGATCTGATCTCCATTCAGTGGTCCTCAGCTTGGCTGTATGTGGGCATCACCTGTGGAGCTGTCCAATATTCTGGTGCTGGGTCTCGCCCCCAGAGTCCCACACAATTCATTTGGTTACACTCTGGGCATTTCAATTTGTAAAATTTCTTCAGGTGATTCTAATAAGCAGTCAAGATTGAGAACCACTGTGATACCTGGATAATGGCAAGGGTTTTCTTTTTTTCCTATCTCTTAACATCTCTCATCCCTGTCCCCATATTTAGAACAGTATCTGATGTAATGCTTAATAGGAGAAGGAAGGAATGAAGGAAAGAAGGGAGGGAGGGAGGGAGGGAAATGAGTGAACATTTTTTAATATATGTTTCATTATTTCCATTTATACTTCTATCTCTAAGTAAAATATTTTGTCCTTGCATCTAGTATAAATCCCACCACATTGTAGTTATAGTTTCTCTCTCTTCTTCTCTCTCTCTCTCTTAACCTACCACCCCCTAGGTGTTGGATGTTCTCATGTCTACCCAGCTGAACACTACATCTTGCAGCTTCCTTGGAAGATTGTCTTGGTCATGTGAAAAAACATTGACCAATAAGATGTCATCTGAAGTTACATGTGCAAGTTCTAAGTTAAGTTCTCAGAGACAAACGCAGTTGCATTTCACCTTCTCTTTTCCCTTCCCAGGGCTAGAACATAGACATGGAGTTTATGAGCCAGTTTCAACACTGCAGATGAAAGCAACACATCTTGCGAGGATGAAGCAACAAGATAATGCTATCAAATGTTTGGCCATATAGAGAAACAGTCATGTAACAACTAGCTTCCCACTAGACAAAGAAAACAAATATTATTGTTCATATCATTCAGGAGATAAATAGATGAATGTGTATTTTATTTTAATAAGCAGCCAGAAAAAGTAGCCTTAGGAAAATAACAATGATATATATTAATTTAATATAGGTTTCCCTCTGAGAGTTTAACATCAATTCTTTGGGAAGCTTTTGCATTGGAGGCCAAGATAGCATACAGAATATTGTTTTTATTATGGGAATCTCATATTACTTCATGATCATATGCCAATTCATATTTGATAGCAATTGAGCAAAAGATGAAAATGGATGTTGTACACTCCATGGGTGTTCACTCTACATCTTAAAAGGAATAAACTATGGCAAAACATTTGTTATAACTTTGAGATCCTTGTTTTTCATGTGCATTTACCCCAGCAACATCATGTTTCATTTCTCCAAATGTTCATGAACTACAGGTGACAGATGGATACTGAAAATGTTTTAGCTGCTCTAAAAAGGAGTTCTGGAGTTATTCTCAGGATACAGTTTTTTTGTCTTTAAATCAAAAGTATTTAAACTCTTTAAGAACAAAAAAATAATTTAAAAAAATCAGGGTGTGTGAGAAAGAGTGGGTGAACATTCACACCAGCTGGCACACTCAAGCCTTCAGTTGTTAAGTAAGCTTGTGGGACTTCTTTCCATCTCTAAAATGAAAACTGTTCCTGCTGGGAGGAATTAAATGTGTTAATGCACCAAAGACCACTGGACCCTTCATGTGTCTGTACCTGCAAACTTCTAATGCATACAGGTCAGCGAAGTGGGGAAAATGTCACACGGCTTCCTTTGCTCAAAAGTAATTTTCAATAGTTCACTTTACATTTCACCTGGAACACAAATGTCGTTGACAGAATAATGCCTTCTCCCTTCAAAGATGTCCATGTTCTAATCCCTGAAACCTGTGAATATGTTACATTACATGGCAAAAAGGGACTGTACAGATGTGATTAGATGAAGGATCTTGAGATGAAGAGAGTATCCTGGATTGTCCAGGTGGGCCCAGTATAATCACAGGTGTCCTTATAAGAGGAAGGCAGAAGGGTCAGTGTCAGAGGAGGAGATGTGACCATGAAAGCATAGGTTGGAGAGATGTGGGGCTACAAGCCAAGGAATGCTGGCAACTTCTAAAAGCTGCAAAAGGCAAGTAAGTAGATTCTCCCATAGAACCTTCAGAAGGAATGCAGCCCTGCTGACGCCTTGATTTTAGGCCAGTAAAACCCATTTCTGACTTCTTACCTATAGAATTCTAAGACAACAAATTTGTGTTGTTTGAAGTCACCATATGGTGATTTGTTAAATCAGCAATAGGAAATTATCTTTTTTATGGAAAAACATCAGTCATGACCCCTAGAATATGCCATATGCATAAATGAACTCACAGCGGATAATAGAACAAAGTTAGAGCTATAAAATCCCTTCAAAAACACAGAACACCTTTGTGGCCTTGGAATAGGCAAAATTTTATAGACAGGACATGTAAAATGAATTGGCTGCATGGAAAATGAAAACTTCTGCTCATGAAAAGATACCTTTAAGAAAATCAGGAGAAGGTCCCAGATGGAGAGAAAATATTTGTGATAGATGTATCGGACAAAGGACTTGTATCTAAAATACATAAAGAACTTACACAACTCAATAAAAAGACAAACAACCCAAAGCTTAAAATATTAACAAAAGAATTGAACAAGCATTTCACAATAGAAAATATAAAAATGGCCAATAAGCACATGAAAATGTATTCAACATCATTAGTCATAAGAGGAATATAAATTAAAACAAAAACTCTCAAGGAAATAGAACTGAGATGCTCATACATCATCACTGGTGGAAAAGTTAAATGGCATAACTTCTGGAAAATAGCTTTGCAGGTTCTCACGAAGTTAAACTGATACTTCCCATATGACCCAGGACTTCTACTCCATGGCATTTACCCAAGGAAAATGGAAATAATTTTCTACCAAAACTGTATTTGAATACTCATAGCAGCTTCATTTTTAGTAGCCAAAACCTGGAAACAAGCCAAATGTCTGTCAACAAATAAAGGGATGAACAGATTCCAATATATCTATGCAATGGAATATTATTTGACAGTGAAAAGAATGAACTACTGCTACATAAAACAACAAGGATGAATTGCAAAAACATTAATCTGAGAGAAAGATGCCAGACACAGAAGAGTACATTCTATATGATTTCATTCTGATGTTATTCAGTAATACGCAAAACTAAAATCCAATCTATAGTGATAAAAAACAGAACCATTGTTACCTGGGGCGGGGAGTACTGGTGGGCATTGATTGGAAAGAGGTAGGGGATATTTTTGAGTGATAGAAATGGTTTTTTATCTAGATTTTGGTGGTCATTTCATGGGTAAGTGAATTTGTCAAAACTCATATGTGGATGCATTTTAATTATGTACATTACAATTTTTAATCTTTTTTCAGCTTTATTAAGAGATAATTGACAAAATTATATATATTTAAGGTGTACAACATGATGATTTCATATAAATATACATTGTGAAGTGACCATCACCATCAAGCTAATTGGCATCCGTTACCTCACATAACTGATTTTATTTTTCTTTTCATCCTCCCAGCACCCTCCCCTCTGCTCTCTATATCTATGGGTCTGTTTCTATTTTGTTATGTTTACTTATTTGTTATATTTTTTAGACTCCACATATAAGTGAAATCATACAGTATCTGTCTTTATCTGACATTTCATTTAGCATAATACCTTCTAAGTCCATCCATTTTGTTGCAAATAGAAGGATTTCCTTCTTTTTATGACTGAATAATATTCCATTGTGTGTCTATATACATCACATCTTTTTTATCCATTCATCTGTCAATGGACTTAAGTTGTTCCCGTATCTTACCTATTGTAAATAATGCTACCATGAACATAGGGGAACATATATCTTTTCAAATTAGTGGAAGTGGAATTGCTGGATTGTATGATAGTTCTCTTTTTAATATTTTGAGGAAGCTCCATATTGTTTTTTGTAGTGGCTATACCAGTTTATATTCTCACCAACAGTGCACAAATGTGCCTTTTTCTCCAATGCTTGTTATTTGTGGTCTTTTTGATAATAGCCATTCTGACAGGTGTGAGGTAAATTGTCATTGTGGTTTTGACTTGCATTTCCCTGATGATTAGTAATGTTGAGCATCTTTTCATGTGTCTGTTGGTTATCTGTATGTCTTCTTTGGAAAAATGTCTATTCAGGTCCTCTGTCTCTTTTTAAATTGGGTTGTTTACTTTTGATGTTGGGTTGTATGCATTCTTTGTATATTTTGGATATTAACCCCTTAACAGATATATTATTTGCAAATATCTTCTTCCATTCAGTAGCCTGCCTTTTAGTATTATTGATAGTTTCCTTCATGTGCAAAAGCTTTTTATTGATAGTTTAATGTTATCCATTTGTTATTTTTCTTTTGTTGCCCTTGCCTGAGGAGACATATCTAAAAAACTATAGCTAGGACTGATGCCAAAGTGCGTACTTTCTATGTTTTCTCTTAGGAGTTTTATGGTTTCAGGTCTTACACTTAAGTCTTTAATCTATTTTGAATTTAATTTTGCATATGATATGAGAAAGGAGTCCAGCTTGATTCTTTTGCATGTAGCTGTCCAGTTTTCCCAACACCATTTACTGAAATGACTGTCTTTTCTCAGTTGTATATTCTTGCCTCCTTTGTTGTAGATTAACTAACCATATAAGAGTGGGATAATTTATAATTTTAATTATTTAAAGTAGATTTAATTATTTTAAATGATGAAAATTTAAAGTATGAAAGAAGGTGGTGATAAAGTTAAAAAGCTCTCTTCCCATGTCTGAGGCAAGAAATTAAGGTTGTGATACTTTATTATATCAGAAAGCAAGAGAGCAATTCAAGACAATAATTCAAGATCTTGTCAAAAGGCACTGGAGCATGAATGAAGAGGCTCCCAATGGCCAAAGATAGGGCAATACGAACATCAAAATGAATAATAAATGCAGTTGACTGAACTTTGTTTAATAGTTAAAAGCTGATGGATTCATAACAAAAGAGAAGGAGGAAGGAGAGGAGATTGAGAGAGAGAGAGAGAGTGTGTTAGAGAGAGAACCGTATTAGACACCATTGGAATTAACTGGACAATGGACCATCAACTCCTTCCCTGAAAACTGGAAATTAAAGGAGAAGAATTAAGCATCTATCTTGCATTTCCTTTATAAAGTTGTCACAGATCAAATTGCCCTAGGTGATAAGGAAAATTTATTATTTACACATGAATTCTAGGTAATAGATATGGAAGGAATTATAAAATTTTAAAAATCTCTATTTAAAACCCCAGTTGAATCATTGGCTCAGGCAATGACAATCAATTCAGGAACAATTAGTGAAAATTTACCTTAATTTGTTATGAAGACAATTATAATAGTGAGATTGACCTGTTCTACCTGAACCCATTAATCCATTTTTGCATCAGTCATAGTGGGACAGCAAGGCACTGTGTACCTCCTGGGTGATACAATACAAAGCACACTATGAAATGTTCTTGCCCCAAACATTGAACTTGAGTCTAATCAAACCCATAGCATGACTTCTATGTATAGAATACATGAGGAGGATATAAGAATATGTTAAATGACCCCACCAGGAACAACCAGACAGACTCAGAATATGGGATTGTATACAGGAAATCTAAAAGAGAGCAATGGAACAGAATGAGAAGTTGTTGTTTCATAACCTCAGGAGTTCCCTTGGTGAAATATGAAACTGAACCCTTTACACAGAGGGCATGCATGCAGAGAACCAAAGAAAAAAACCACTCCAGACTGGCAGGTGGCAGGTTTAATAGGGAAAGGAACTTACCTACTAGGCTTGTCTTAGGTGGCCACAAGACAAGTCAATCTCCACACCCACTCATCAGAATCTTAAAGATAGGGGTAAGGGATTAAAAGGTACAAACTATTATGTATAAAATAAGCTACAGGGCTTCCCTGGTGGCGCAGTGGCTGAGAGTCCACCTACCAATGCAGGGGTCACGGGTTCATGTCCCGGTCCGGGAAGATCCCACATGCCGCGGAGCGGCTGGGCCCGTGAGCCATGGCCGCTGAGCCCGCATGTCCGGAGCCTGTGCTCCGCAATGGGAGAGGCCGCAACAGTGAGAGGCCTGCATACCGCAAAAAATAAAAAATTAAAAATAAAAAAAAATAAGCTACAAAGATATACTGTACAACACAGGGAATATAGCCAATATTTTATAATAACTATAAATGGAGTATAATCTTTAAAAATTGTGAATCATATATTATATACCTGTAACATATAATATTGTACATCATTTGTACTTCAATTAAAAAAATTTTTATATAGGTGCCTTATTGGCAATCAGTCACATTAGTGTTCAGCCCAGATGGCCTCAATAGTGCATTGCTTTCTTAGGGTTGCATCCTTGAAAACGGCTCCCACTGTGAGAATGGCAGGCAGAACGTACATTCCAGGGACAGTGGAGTGGGTAAGTAACCTCTGATTGCCCAGGTCCAGATCACAGGTCAGTCGCCCTCCTGATGACCGCCTCCAACAGAAATCTAGAGTTCATCACATAATAAAGGTTGTACGTTCAAGTCAGTGGGAAAATTATAAAATAGGCGATAAAAGCTTTTGTGAAAATTAGATAAATATTTCTGGAATAATGATAATAAATTTGTTCCTACCATATCATAAAAAAACTACAGATGGAATAAGAACCTAAGCCTAAAAATAATATTAAAATGTACAAAAATAAATAAATACCTTTATAATCTTGGAATAGGAAAGGCCTTCCTCATTAAAACTCAAAATACAAAATCCATAAATGGAAGTTCTGGTAATTTAAGATATATATGTTAAAATTAAGGTATGATTTAAAAAGTGAAAACCAAATTTTTTACTGGGGAAGAATGTTTTCACCTTAAAAATTAGGCAAAGCATTAGTTTTCAGACTATAAAAAGAACTCCTACAAATCTAAAAGAGAAATACAAAAACCCTAAAGAAAAGTGGGCAAAGGATATAAACCACTAATTCACACAGAAGGGAAAATGTGAGGAATTAGCACACAATAATACATATTCAACTTTGAAATATATGCAAATAAAAATAATAAAGCTATATAAATAATAAAAGTAGTAATATATAAATAATAATAAAATTATATAATAAAGATATATGTTATATAATATAAAATGTATAGTAACATATATAATTATATGTAGACATATATCATATAATAAGGTATAATAAAGATATATAATTTTTCAGATCACAGAATAGGAAAAAAACTGAAGATCATGTTTACTTTTAGCAAGCTTATGGAGAAATGAGTACTCTTATACATTTATGGTGGGAAAATACTTTCCCCCACTTATTATGTTTCTTTTCTTTCACATGAGAAAAGCCCCAGTCACATAGCACACCTCTCTCTGCCTGTCAATCATTTATTCCTATGAGAGGAAGGATTAATATGATTGTGGAGTTCCAAAAATGAAACAGCAAGACTGCATAACCTGGTTTCTTCTTTCTCCCATTCTCTTGATAGTACACAGCTCAAAATCAGCAAGCTTTCTGTTTTGCACCTGTATTTTCTGATCCTGTGGTTGAGGGATCAAGCAGGGAAGGCTGCTCCAATCCAGGGACTTCCAGAGGGAATTCTATCTAATTCTGTGATTCAGTGTAGAAAATTTACTTGCCTGCAAAAATAAACTACTTATTCAAAAACAAGTTTTATAAGTAATGAAGTAGAATGTTTGCTTCCGTCTACCATATGATTCCATTTATCTATTACTGAATAATAAAACATCCCTAAACTTGGTAGCTTGAAACAATTTATTTTTATGTGTCAGAGTTCTGAGTGTTGACTGTACTTAGATGGGCAGTGTTTTCCTGGGCTTCTCGCATTGTTTGCAGTCAGATAGCAGCTGGAGTTGGAGTCGTTTGAAGGCTCAACTGGGCTAGGCACTCAAGATGGCACTTTCACATTTCTATCATTAGATGATGGCTTTTAACTCATTGATTAGCTAGGAACGTTGACCAGAAGACCCTCTCACATAGTTTGGATTTCCTACAACATTTTACCTCTGCTCCCTATGGGTACTTCCTGACAGTAAGTACCCATTCCAAGAGACCCAAGTAAAACCTGCAAGGCTTTTTGTATCTTAATTTGAAGTTCCCAAATATCACTTGTCACATCCTTTTAGTCAAGGCTACTAACTAGGGTCAACCCAGATTCAAGGGAAGGAGAACTAGACTCTACTTTTGATGGGAAGAGTAGCATGTGAGTACAGATAGGAAAGACAGTGGCAGTCATCTTTGATTTCTATCTCACACAACTTTTGTCTTATTACTGAATCAGTTCAAAGTTCAGATGGAAAAGAAGAAGAGATTTTCATTGGGCTTCCACAAACCTGCAACCAAACTATTTATAGGAATATAAATGCTCTTATGAAGAGCAATTTGACTGCATAGATTAAATAAGAAGTGGCATACCCACGAATATAAATTCTAGGATCTCTCTGAAATATTTGTTCACAAATGCACCCAAAGAGATTTGTACAAAGATGTCTGTGTCTGCAATATTTTTTTTTTGGCTGCTCCACGCAGCTTGTGGGATCTTAGTTCTCCGACCAGGGATTGAACCCTGGCCCCCATTAGTGGAAGGGCGGAGTCCTAACCACTAGATGGCCAGGGAGTTCCCTGTGTCTGCAGTATTTGTATTAGCAAGCAATAGGAACAGTGGGAATAATCACCATTGAGGTGAAAATTTTAAAATATGATAAACTCATACAATGAACTATTATGCAGAAGTTCAAAAGAGTAAGATGCAAATAACAAGGAAATTTTTCTGAGACTTACTCAGTGATTTGCCTTTTACATATAATAATGGAATTAATAATGCAAAAATGTTAATATATGTGTATAATTTTGTTGGAAAATTACTTATATGACTATATAATTTTAATAATGGTTTGTTCTTGGGCTAATATTGAGGGATGGATGTCAAGCTTAATCTCTACTTAATATTTTATAATAAAAACATTCTTCTATTACTTGTGTAATTTTAAAATATACAATAAACCAGAGATCAATAAGAACTATGGCTTTATTTTGATATTTTATGGGTCCTTCTTGGATTTGACCAATTAACAGAAATGTGTTTCTTTAATAGAAAACATAGTAACATCTAAAACAATAGTACTATGTTTTAACGGTTATAGATAGTTAATAAATAATACTGTCTTTTTCATTTGTTTTCAGAAGTAATTAAAAGATAGATGAAGGAATCAGACAGAGTTCCTTATGTGTAAGGTTTATTGCTAATTAAAGCTAAGTTGGAGAACTTGGTTTAAAGTGAAAGCATATGAATACACACCCAGAAATATACTCACCTTCTCAATTACAGGAAAGGCTTAGAAATTGCTGGACTTCTAAAAGGCAGGCTACCTCTATAAAATTTACTGCATAGAGAAGCAGAGAATATGTGGGACACCAAACCTGACGTGGTAGGCAAAATTCCAAAATAACCTCCCAAATTCCTGGCCCCTGGTAAACACATACATTCTCCCAGTTATTCAATCAACACTGATCTAAGTGTTGCTGTAAGGAATTTTACAAATATAATTCAAGTCCAAATTCAGTTGACCATATTAGGATAGGAAGATTATCCAGATGAGCCTGACCTAATCCCATGATCCCTTTAAAACTGGTCTAGAAGTTATAGACAGAGACTTCAGAGATTTGAAGCATGAAAAGGATTTGTCACACTGCTGCTGGCTTGAAGATGGAAGGGACTCTGTGTCAAGGAATGTGGGCAGACTCTAAGGGCAGAGTCTGGGCAGCCAATAAGGAAATGTGAAACCTCAGTCCTACAGTCACAAGGATCTGAACTCTGTCAACAGCAACATCAACAAAGATGAGGACAGAAGTAGATATTTTCCCCAGAGCCTCCAGAAGAGACCTCAGCCTGGTCATCACATTGATTTCAGTCTTGTGAAACCTTGAGAAGAACTCAGAAAAACCATGCCTAACTTCTGACCTACAGAACTATTAGCTGATAAATGGGTGTTGCTTCCAGCCACTAAGTTTGTGGTAATTTGTTCCACAGCAATAAAAAACTAATACACAGAGTAAAAAGACAGAAAGAGGTAAGCCATAAATTCACCAAACAGAAAAGCTGAAGAGAGATAGAGGGAGTGGGAAGAAGCCCAAATATTACTTTAATGAAGGTTCCTTTTCATAGAAACTTGGGAATAAGTAAGTGTTCCCCCACTCACATAAAGTTGGAGATGTTCACTGTCAGCTCCGGATAGGAGCTTCCTGATCACTTACCTCAGAGTTCTCAACAGATAACCTACGTATATATTCAGTAGGACAAGCTGTTATGTTGGACCTTCTTGTGTGTTACTAGAGATTTACTTTCCCTGGATCCCACCCTCTGTCTTATGTATCCCCTAATCATTGACAACCAGAAACACTCTCTCACATTTCCATATGCCCCCAAAGGGCAGTGACAGTACCATTGGTCGAGAACCAATGAAGCTCAACCTCATTACATTTCAGATGATGAAAGTGAGAGACAAAGGGACTTTGAAAAGGTATTATGAGCCCCTTAGTGTCAGAGCTACACTACATGTAGGATTTAGATCGCTGTTTGTTGCAAACATAAATTACACGTGGCATTTTCTTAGAAAGTTGTTTACCATTCTAGTCACTATGCAAGGATTCTGGGTCCCCATGTTTCCCTCCTTCACTTTCTTCCAGTGTTTGCTCAGATGTCCCCTCCTCAGGAAAGTCTTCATGACCCTCATTTAAAATCGCAAACACCCCCTTTTATTACCAATAGTCCGTACTTATCATTTTCCTTCTCTGATTTATTTTTTACATAGTATTTATTAGCTTTTAACAGACTATACAATTTACTGATCTTGGTGGGGGTGGGGGGATGCTGTCTAACCTACATTAGACAATAAACTCAAGAATAAAGAATTTCAATCGGTCACATTTACGGATGTGTCCTGGCTTTGTATCATTGCCTGACACCTGTTAGGCACTCAAAATTTGTTGAATAAATAAATGAGTGGATCCATTAGTCTAAGTATTTCATAAAAGTAATTATTTTCTCTCCTGTTTAGAGAGAAAATAATAAATTTTAGAATGTAGTTCAATCACATTATATTTGCTAATAAGTACTTCAGAGGAATAACTACAAAAAATATGATAAAATAAAGTATATGAAAATAAAGTATATTCAGTAAAGAGTTTATGTGTTACATTTTATAAGACTATGTAAGAAAGAGATTTATTTTAGTTTCTCAATCAGAAATGATATTTGACTTTCATATAAAATCAAGACACGAATTTTTTATTTCTTTTATATAAATTAGGTATTGACAAGCTCAGAGAGGAATACTATGCATTCATATTCTTCTTAATTTTGCAGTAAATTATTATTCTACATTTTTCTCCTCCATTTCTGCTCTATAGATTAACAAGATCAACAGCTGGGTTTCTTTCTTAAAAGGGAATTCTGAATTTCAAAGAATTTGACCATGGTTTCATCAATTTAGTTGTTTTTAAAAAAAACACTGAGTACTTGAGAGATGTCAATAGCGCTTTACTTTTGAAAATATAAAGATAAATTCAATTTGGTACTTGAACTTGAGCATATTATTTTCTATTAGCAATGAGAAGATATATGTATAGAAAACATTGTTAACAGTTGAATGTATATGGTTTGTCATACCAGGAGAATTAATGTGTACTTTAAAAGCTTAATCATAAGCATTTGAAAAAGTGTCATATGCTACTTATGTTGATTTCATTATTTTTAATCTTTAACTAGATTATCTCATTTTTTTCTATAGTAAATATCCTCACCTAAAAATAGAAAGAATATAAAATTCTTGCAGCATATTATATCTTCATCGGGTTTCAAGATTGTTTCAAACAGTAAATATGATTCTTAAAACTTGCTATGAACTTCACTGCCATCGATGTTAATTTTCCTATCTATCTTTTTTCTTGTAAATGCAATTATTTTTTTCCTGAAAAACAGAAAGGATGTTGATACACAAGTTTGCTGCCCTCCTGAATATTTTAATCAGAGAGTTCAGTGTTCAGTTGAATAAAATTGAACTAAAATGTCCTCCATAACTTATAACAAGTGATTTGAACATATCAGGAACATTTTGTTCTTACATAAAGTCTGTTTTTTTCAATATGTTAAGTAGATTTTTTATTACATAGGGTGGCTGGCAACTCACCAAACATTTACTTGCAATGTTATTATGACATTTTCATACAAAAGATCACATAATCAACCCAGGAGCACTTGCTATGTTTACATAAAAGGAAGATAATGATTTTTTCCAAGTAATTTAACTTAAAAACCTAGGAGATTGATGTTTTCTGGAAGAAAGGGGATTATATTTTATACACTAGAATCATATCACGGTGAAGAAAAGTAAGACAGGGTGAATTCTTTTTAGTTTGATTAGAAATCACCAGCTATGTCTCAAGGCCCCAGTTATTGAAAAGGCAATGAAGGTATTCTCTGTGCCCGAGGGAATATGATTGATGAATTTATGGAATTAGGGATATACAGGTGAGCACAATAGATTTAGATTTGAGATAGCTAAAAGGGGTACCAGTCAGGAAAACAATGGAACAAGACCAGGATTGACCTAGATATTGGTCTAAAGGTTGAATACTCTCTGTATTTGGATCATCCAACTCTGGACTCCTGCTTTTTGTAGGCCCAGGACTCATTGATTTCATATCTCTCACTATGGGAAACTTATAAGAGATTATCTAGAGGAAAATACTAGTGATACAAATATCTGGGCCAGAAAGCAGTGGGAAAATTAAAGAAAGCACACAGATCCAATGAACAATGCTGGAGAAGGAAACTGACCTTCTAAAGGAGTACAACCCAAGGTAAGGAAACCCAGTGGAGTCCTTCTGAAGGAACATCAGAACAGAAAGGGAAGTTGAGAAAATAGAAATGCTATTTTAAGCATGGAGAATTTAAAGGCCAGGGAAGGACTGTATCTTGAGGAACACAGAGCAGAAGCATTGGAACTCTTGGGACCCCAGGAGCATCTGCTTCAGAAACATCAATAGCTTTAGTTCAGGAATCTGCTGAGGATGTTTTGAGTCCCAGCTGAAACAAATGTAGGTCTAAGCAAGCACCTTCCCCAGGAAGCAGATTTCACAGGCCTAAGAGAAAATATGGAAAGTCATGGCCACAAGCTTATTGACAGGACTAGGAAGGCCTGCTTAAGAGAGAATAGCAACCATGTCACTTATGAAGCTCAAACATTACAGCTCTGGAGTTTCATAAACAAGAAGTTCAAAAGGAAACTGAAAAATAAGAAGCTTTGAATAAGTCAAAAGGAAATGAAAGGCATTTCAATCAAGCCTGGTGATAGGAGTTGGCACCATGTAAATTTCTAAACTTTGAAGAATAATTGCCAACATTATCAAGTGCTTGCTGTGGGCTGATCACTGCTCTGTTTTACAAGGATTAACTCATTTAATTCTCACAACATTCTAATAAAGTGAGAAGCACTTTTAATCCTTTTTTTACAGATGGAGAAATTCAGACCCTGAGAGCAAGTAACTTGCCCAAAGTCACACAGATAATAAGAGGAGGAGCTGGGATACAGGCTCACAAGGTCTGGCTCCAAAGAAAGCACTCTAATTACCATACTATAAAACAAGGAAGGAATGAGTCTACAGGAGAGGAAGTAGTTTTCCTGCCCTGCTATGGGATATGCATGGTGTCATGTTAAAATCTAGCAAGACATATCTCCTCCTAAGATAAGTTGCATATTCCAGAAAACGCATAAGCTGACATCTTCAAAGACTGAAATTAAGATGGTCTTTTCTGGGTGTGGCAGACACTGTGTCTGACCAACCCTATATCCATCCATTCCCTACCCTCTTTCCATCCCGAGGTGATCATGAATCATCATTCCAACCAATGAGATTCAAGCAGAAAAATTCTGGTTGCAACTTCCAAGAAAGCTCTCACTTGCCTGACAAAGGGAAACTTACCTGGTATGTATTTTCACGCATAGCCCTGTTTTCTTCTTCCTTCATGGAATTCAAATGTGATGTCTGGAGGAACAGCAGCTACCTAGGGACCATGAGGACAGCCACTAGCTGAGGATGGCACCACAAGAATAGAGGATCATGAGCTTTTAACAGCATCATCCAGCATCTTCCCCACCCCTGGACTGGATGCCTCTGGATCTCTTGTCTGAGAGACAAATAAACCACAACCATTTAAAAACTAAAAAGAAAAAATTCATATAATTGTTTTGAGTACTTTATGCAGATCTTTCTCTTCTTTGTCTCCCAAATCTGTATAAAATTTTAATAACCCATATCTAAGGGGATGAGTCCTCAATTCTGAGTTACTTCTCAGTGGTCTCTTGAATTCTAGATCCCTCCAGCTGACTCAGCAAGCCATTCCATGAAGCTCACTGAGGCTCTTACCTCCCTTCCTCTGACATAGCTGTCACTCCAAACACCCCATCTAATCTAGTACTGCTGAAGCATCTTGCTCTTTTCTAATGCCCAGTTTAAATATGGGATGTCACCTTCTGCTTTTCATATCTGTCTACCTTTAGTTTTATCAAGAAAGCATGAGATCTGAAAAGAGAAAAAAAAATCTTGTTTTATGAAGAGTTAGGGAACACTACATGTTAAACTTCATATATAACTAGGTTGTTTTATTTTTTCTTTGTGCTTCTTTGTTTAAATTTTTAAGATGAGGATAGAAAAGTCATTAAAATTTAAAAAGACATTTAAGATTATAAAAATATTATATATCAGTAGTTTCCCCTGGATCAGCAGTATTAGCATCACCTGGGAATGGTTAGAAATGCAAATTCCTGGGACCAACCCCAGGTCTACTCAGTCAGAAACTCTGAGGGTGGGCCCAGCAACCTGCGTTTTGCCAAGTCCTCCATTGGGTTCTGATGTATGTTCAAGTTTGGGATTCACTGCTCTTTTCTCTAAGCTGTTCAACTATCCCCTTTCCACTCACAATAAGCACATTCGTATACTGAAATGCAAACTCCCTGAGAGCAAAGACTCAGTCTTATTTATCTCTGTGTCCTCAATACTTAGTAACATGCCACATACAGAAAGAACAGTCAATGAACTATGCAGGCCAATAAATGAACCAGAGAACAAGTGGTGATATTTTATTTTTAAAACAAACCCAAATAAAAGCACCTTATAAATTTAAATAAGAAGTGCTATATATGAAATATCAGGCATTACTCTTCTCAAGATTCATCATAATAGCTACGTCTTTTTTTGATACTTTTGTTTCCACTATGAGTTATATTTTATATGCAGGAAAGTGCATAAAAGACATATATAGTATAATATAATATAATTATAATATAATATATAACATTTTTAAATGATGTAAACATGTAACTAGCATCCAGATTAAATCAAATTTTTTAGTTATTTAGAAGCCACTATGTCTTACCCTTTCTGCCTACACAAAGTGCTGTAATAATCATTCCCTTCTTTGTTTGCCATCCACACATGGATCCCTCAACAAATGTCATTTATTTGTGCCTGTTTTTGAATTATAGTGAATAGGTCTTTGGCACTTGGTTCTTCTTCTTCAGATGAAAACCATCCACAATTGAGGCAAGTAACTGTAGTTCATTTTTTTGCTGTATAGTTACATTGTGTAAATGTGTCATGGTTTTTGTTTTTGTTTTGCTTTGCTTTTTGGATCCATTCTATTCGTGGGCATTTGCAGTGTCTCCAGTTTTTACTATTGTGAACATTTCCCAGCTACAACACCCACCTTCTCAAGACCACACTTGAGCCAAATATACCTCCTTCCTTCTCTTCTGTCCCCACTTGATTATTTTAAGGGTTCATGTAATTCCATCTGTAATCTATAAAGATTTTTTTGATAAATAGAAATTCTTAATTCTAATTGGTCGCATTAACCAATCTTATTCGAGGAGAGGAAGTCTTATAGATTACTTTTAAGAAAAAAGGGCTTCCCTGGTGGCGCAATGGCTGAGAGTACGCCTACTGATGCAGGAGACACGGGTTCGTGCCCCAGTCCGGGAAGATCCCACATGCCGTGGAGCGGCTGGGCCCGTGAGCCATGGCCACTGAGCCTGCGCGTCCGGAGCCTGTGCTCCGCAATGGGAGAGCCAGAGCAGTGAGAGGCCCGTGTACCGCAAAACAAACAAACAAAACACCTTTCCTACTACAAGTTTATAAAGAAACGTTTTTATTTTGTTTCTAATTTTTTAAATTTCTTTACTTTTCATGTATAGGTCTCAATCCACCTGGAGCTGGTTTCTGTGTAGAGGAATTAATTTCATTTTTTGTTCAATATGGTTACAAAAGTTGTGTCTAGGACATTCAGTGAAAAATCTATCAGTTCACCACTGGTCTACTCTACCTCTCTGCCATATTTAAAGCCTCTGTATCTACGTGAGTTTAGTGTCTAAGCTTTCTGTTGTGGTCCATTTGTATACTCTACAGTCCTTGTACCTATAATCCAGTAACAAATCCTTAAGCTCTTTAAGCTTTGTAATCAGGTAGAGCAAATATTCACTCTGTTCTCTTGGAGAACTACTGATAGTCATAGACTTTGCAATCCCCATATAATTTTCTAAAATCAGCTCATTATGTTAAAAAGTAATTGTGATTTTGGTTGATATGGCATCAGATATCTACACAGTATAGACTCTGAATTTATGTGCATAATACATATCTACATTTTAGGTCTCCTTTGGTATATCTGAATAGTGTTCTTTAATTGTCTCTTTGAAGGACTTAACTTTTTTTGTATTTATTCTTATGTAATTATATTTTTATGCTATTGTAAACTTTTAAATTTGACTTCTGTTTGTTGTTATATAGAAAGCAACTGATTTTTATATTGATCTTTTATCCAACATCTGTACTAAATTCTTATTAATTCTAATGTACCTATAGTTTCTTTTAATATTTGTAGCAATCTATTATTGCAAAATAAATTATCCCAAAATCTTGCGGTTGAAAGCAATAATAACAATGTATTGTTGTTCACGCTTTCGATGGGTCAGGAATTCTGTTAGGGTACAGCAGAGATGGGTGTCTCCAGTCTATAATGTCCTCAGCTGGACAGTTGGGAGCTGGGACCATCTAAAGTCTTATTCACTTCCCAGCAATTGATGCCGACTCTTAGCTAAGACCTTAGCTGAGGCTGTCGGCTGGAACACTCACATGTGGTCTCTCCACATGTCTTGGGCTTCCTCCCAACATGGTGGCTGGGCTCCAAAAGCAAGTGTCCTGAGAGACAGAGAACAATAGCACTATTTCTTCTAGACTCCATTCATCTGGGCAGTCACAAATCCCCTCACAGATTCAAGGAGAGGGAACACAGAGGCCACCTCTCCCTGAGAGGAGTGTCAATCACACTCTAAGCACCAAGATGTGAGTAGGGCTGTGTTGGAACATACAACTTGCCACAATATTGTATGCACAGAGACATTGCCTGCATATAATGACAGTTTTGTTTCTTCTTTTGCAATCCTTATTTCATTTATTTTTGTCTTGCCATACTACACTAGCAGGTCACTTTCATACCGTGCTGAATAAAAGGGACAAGTGGGTGACCCTTGTATTTGTTTCTTCCTATCTCAAAGGGACTGCTTTTAAACACTCCACCATCAAGAATAATTTTTTGCTGTAGGTTTTGTTTGGGTGCACACAACATTGTAACACCAGTGTCCCCCAGCCAGGAAAGATTTGCTGCCCAGCTGTAAGGATGTGGCCAGCAGATAGCTCCCAACTGTCTGCCCTTCAGGGACTGCCTCAGCTGCAGAAAGCCGGCTCAGTTGACGTTATGTCCTACCCAGAGCAGCCTGGGAGACTGAGCAAGGTGTGGGTATGAAGGTCTGGCCATTTTGGCCCAACGTGGGATCCTCTAATGGTTGGTACTAGATCCTAAGATCCCACTGTGTTTTCTGAAACTCTGTCAGGCTTGTATCGCAGTTCACTTCCTGCAATCAATCCTGTTTCCAGCCACTTCCCTTCACTGGTGTTGACCCCTCAAAAATATCTTGTAGCCCAAACTCCATCTAAGCGCCTGCTTCCAGAAAACCTACCCTGCAACCACTGGCACAGGGAGTGGTAGAATAAAGTGGGCAATGAGAGGCAATTTGGAGATGGATGGCCCACCTCCTGGCTGGACTAGGACCCCACCCCTGGTAGTAAGTGGAACACAGGGGGCTTTGGAAGAAGATGGTGGCCCAGTTGTTACAACATTTACTGGAGGTGAATTCTGAGAATATTTTGTTGAAAGACAGTGCATTTCAGGGAGACATGTATCAGGCATCTGAGAGGTCTGTAGAAAATAGTAGCTATAAAGATAAGGGGACTGGATGGTATATTATTTTGATAGAGCTGCCATAACAGAATACCACAGATTGGGTAATTTAAACAACTGAAGTTTATTTTCTCACCGTTCTGGAGGCTGAGCCCAAGAAGAAGGTGCTGGCAGGGTTGGTTTCTAATGAGACCTCTTTCCTTTGCTTGTAGATGCCACCTTCTCACTGGGTCCTCACATGGCCTTTCCTCTGTGTGTGCACTCCTGTGCCTCTTCCTTTTCTTACAAGGACACAAATCTTATTGGATTAGGGCCCCACCATCATGACCTCCTTTAAACTTAATGATGTCCTTCAAGGCCCTAGCTCCAAATACTGTCACATATTAATTTGGGAGGAACACAATTCAGTGCATAAGAGATAGCTGTTACTAAGCACTATTGATGTTCTACAAAATGATAATGAACAGCCGAACTGAGAAACAGGCAATTAATTGGTGTGAAAGGGGGCCTCTTTGCTTACATACAAAGAAGTAGGAGAGATTGCATGGTGCTCTCCCAGGCAATGGCAATCAACACCCTTCTCAATGTAGAAACACTCTACCATATACACCCCAGCAACAGTTCCTCCGTGGTCCTGTAGGACCCTCTTTCTGAGGGGAACCTTCGAAGAGGGACATTATTGGGACTGACTAAAGCCCCGATTGCTGCAGTTGGGCTTAGGCTGCTCATTGTCTGTTCTCCTGGGCATCCATTCAGCAGGAGGTAGAGGCTTACCTGGAGACATAACCCAGCCCCTCATTACTGGGGGATGGAACTGCACTTGCCCATTTGTGATCAAATATCAACAGCCAATTTTCTTGAACTTCCTCCAGCCCCTGTTGTGTAACTGCAGCCTTGACCCCTTCTGCCAATCTGGGTCAATTACCCAACAGGGAGGTGACTCTTCTCCTGGGCTATTTCAAGTTGTGCTGTCATGTACAACTGTGTACATACCGCTTTTAGAGTTTGTCAATTTACCTTGGAATATTTACCTAGAAGTGTGAATTCCATATCAAAGAGTAAATATGCATGTACTTTTAATCAATGTTGCCAAATCTCCCTCTATAGGTGTTATCCCATTTTGGATTTATACTAACAACATGAGGACTTTCCCCACAAACTCACCAACAGGAATAGTTGTCAAATTAAACAGGTTTTGTGTGTGTGCACTGGCTAACATGGTTTAAGGAAACTTAAGCTATGCAAGGAATAACAATACTGCTTCTTATCATTCCAATGAAATATGAGCAAACTCGCCTTGTATGCTGGTCTCTCCTATGAGGAGTGGAAGGGGTTTCTCCAGCTAATTTGACTTCCAAGCAGAAGTCATCAACAAAGCTAGTGTTTAATGCTATCTTTGACTCCTCCCAACTGGTTCTATTTCTCGCCTCCTAACACCTTGGAGAAGTTATAGCAGTGCAAGAATCTCATTCAATGAGTTGATGGCAAAGGACAAAGGCAGGGTTTTACTCCTTGGATGAGGGAGAGTCACACAGGCAAACTCTCTTTGCTAAGAGAGTAGCGGAAACTTCAGGACACAGGTGACAAATTGCACACAGAGCTGACCCTGGAGATTAATGTACTGAATCAAAAAAATACCAGAGTTGATGCGAACTTTGGTTATTATCCACCTCTTCCATCAGGAAAAAATCATGGCCTCTGTCAAAGGCAAGCAAAGTTGGACACTAGCTAAAGCAGCAAGAGCAGATTTTAATCAATAATATACTATTGCAGTAGGGAAAAGAGTCCAGTCTAGTAAAGAAGATTGCTCAGCAGAGCCTGGCTAGACTTTGGTCAGGAAAGAATCTTTGTCACGTCTAAGGATCAAACACCTGGCCCAAGGTTACCCGAGAAAATAAGGGAAGAGGCTGGACCAAGACCCTAATTTCCTGACTGCCACTGGCTGGTTACGTTTTCTGGGCAGAAAGTATACACTTACAAAGATTACTTATCCACCCACACAAAGAGCCCCAAATCTAGAAAGCCAGCTATGTAAGCCATTCTGGCTAAAAGAAAATAATATGAATCCTGCATTCACCCACTCCGATGAAAGTGACATATGGAGAAGGCTCTTTCTCAGCACACGATCCATAATTCACACAGAAGTGCTGCCTCCTTCCTCATTAGCTAGATTGTGTTCATTGCAGAAAGCAGCTTTGGGTAGCAATATCGATCAGCAGGAAGTACGATGGAAAAAATTAACACAACTTGAAAACTCCAGTCTCTGGGTGCAACTTGCCATCTGGGAATGACTTATTAGGAAAGGAAAAGGAAACACTGTCCATATACGCTCCCATTTTTACATATGCAGTCAGTCCTCGTTAATCTGAGCCCACCAACACAGAGTTTGTGATAATTCAGAGGTGACATTTGTGATCCAAATGTTCCACCCAAGACATTGAACTTCAGACCTTGATGTTACTAATGCAAGTCAGGCACGTTTTTCTCCATTTCTTTAATTGTTTTTATATGTGTTCATGTATATAATACCTACAATGCACACAGTGGGCAAAATGAATGTATTTAATTTCTTTTTTTTATAATTCTCACATTTCAGTTGCTTTGGTAATTTTGTCCTCCTTTCCTCATTTTTAATTAATACACTTTATATGATAAGAACAATTCCCTTTTTATTGTGCGCTATTTTACCTCAAAAGGTTTCTTTCCACCTAAGTAACAGAGATACACTTTTAAATAAATGGTTATGGCAAAAATGCAATAAAATAAGGGTCTTAGGCATAGTACCTTTCTCTGAGAAATTCACAGAAACATATTATAATATGTAAAACATTTGTTATTGAAGATCCACATTATCTTTCCTTTTGTGTGTTTCCAATAATTGAATAATTAGCACTCTGCAAGTAAATTGAAGTGAACTTACACTATCCTAAATCCATTATCCAAGTTATTTCTAATAAGTTCCTGTTTACTTGCAGTTTCAAAATTGTTTATATTTCACTTCATTTTTTTAAATCAGTTCACTCTTTCAGATGAAACGTAAATGGGTTGACTAGAGATGTAAACTGTTTCTAAAGAATATGAATTGACCCAAATAATTGAGTGAGAATTTGAAATTAATGGAAGAGGGGACCTATCATGAGGCATGAACAATAGTAGGAGGTAAATAGCATGTAATGATTCATTCTTTCTATTCACACTTCTGTGTTTGTTATAAATTTCCAATTTGTTGTGAAGTGGTTTCAAATTAAAGCTAATCATCAACTAGATATCAATGCTTTTATTGCAGCAAATATATGATAAATACCTCCACGTCAATGCACTATGTTGGGGGAAACCCAAAGAGAAATAAGAGCCAGACTCCTGCCAGCTGAAGCACTTGTGTTCTAGTTGGAGGGGGAAATAGAAAGTGGATACAGAAATAATAGATGGTAGTGTATTAGTTTCCTGCAGCTACCATAACAAATTTCCACAAACTGAGTGGCTTAAAACATCAGAAATGTATTTTCTCATGGTTCTGGAGGCCAGAATTCCAAATCAAGCTAACAGCAGGACTGTAGTCCCTCCAGAGGCATTATGGGAGAATCCCTCCTTGCCTCTTCCAGCTTCTGTTGGTTCCTGGACAGACTTGGTGATCACTGACTTGTAACTGCATCACTCCGATCTCTGCCTGCATCTTCACATGGTACTCTTCTCTGTGTCCAAGTATGTCCTATTCTCTTCTTATAAGAATACCAGTCACTGGACTTAGGGTCTACCCTAATCTAGTATGGCTTCATCTTAATTATATTTGCAAAGACCCTATTTCCAAATAAGGTCACATTTTGAGGTCCTGAGTAAGCATGATTTTTAGGGGGTGGGGACACTAGTTAACCTAGTCGTAAAAATGATGCTGGAAAAAGAGAGGTATGATCTGAGCTGGACTGGGAACCCGTATAAGTTCAGAACATGATGGAATAGAAGGCAGGGTACGAGGCATCATGGGAAACCAAACAATGTGGGCTTTATTGCTGGGTCCAAACTGACTGCTCATCCCCACACCCTGCCTCTTTTCCGGTCAAAACACATTTACTTTGTTCATACTGACCTTCTCCTGGGACATGTGGTAATCTTCTAAACCTCTGTGAAGTGGTAAATGGATATGTTTGTCTCTGTAATTTCTATTGACATCCCAAAGCTGGGACAATAGAGGTTAATTGCCCATATGTTCTATCAAGAGGAGATAAGCCCATCTCTGCTAGATCCACTGAGAAACAGACAAAACAAGTCCTGAGACCCAAAACTCACCACCAACCTAATTGTCTACACAAGCAGCCCAGAGAGTCAGTAAGCAGATTGATTGGAGAGTTTTTTTCAAGAAAGTCATCAGTCTAGAAGGATGGATAAAGGCAATTTTCCTCCTCTCTCTGGGGAGGTGAGGACAGCTATGTGAGGAGGCCCTGAGTTCCAGTCCTGACATTGGGCTCTGCAAAGTACAATGAGAGCTTTCTGATGAACTGATTTGTGCCTTAAAGAGTGAAAGGGCACAGGGATGATGCTGGACACTTGCCCATGTGGGAAAGGCTGGCTGGAGCTGCCCCAGAAGCAGACAGAGGACAGAAAGCTGCTGTGAGAACAGTGCCTCCACAACAATGAAGCAAGGCCATGCTTCCTGTGTGTCTAGTGGACACTGCAGAGAGCAGCTAGATTAGGGTTGTCTCAAGAGGACCCTCTTCAAGAGGTCTACCTGCAGGGGACAGCAGATGCCAGCAGAAAATGACTGGAGGAATCTCACTGGAAGTAGGAATGGAGGTGGAGTCATAAGCCATCAGTAGAATCAAGCATCACCCTTCTCAGGAAATACTGCAGAATGAGGAATTCCAGCCATGGTACTATAAGGAGCTCCTCCAACGTCCCATAAGAGAAGAATTAACATTTAGACATTTGCCATGTCAAAGAACATGTAACACTTAAGGGAGAACTACAACTGCACCGGGGACATAAAACTGTACCATTTTTTCCTCATCAACCCTCATGTGCAGCAGAGGAGTCACAACAGCAGATGCAACAGAGACGGGGAAAGTGGAAGAATTATCAGTAAAGATAAGCTAGATTATGCTGTCACACACACACACATGCACACACACCTCCTTAACTTAAACAAATAATTCTCACTCATGCTACATGTCCGTCCCAGGAGCTCTGCTAGTTGTATCACCCAGAGACACAAGCTGAATACTGCTGGTATACCCAGGAAGACAGAATGAGAATTCGGCTAAGCATGCACTGATTCTTACAGCTGCCACCCAAAAGGTGCACAGTTTGTTGGCTAAAACAAGTCAGACAGTCACAGCTAACTTTAAGTAAGTGTCCAAGTGTGGTATAACTTGTTCTGAGTAGAGAGAGCTGAGATGTCTGTGAGCAGCTCTAAGGATGACCAAAACAAGCAAGGATAAAGGAACAGGCTGTGTCTTCCCTTTCTCACTGCTGGTTTCAGAGCCTTTTTACTACACCCAGAACAAAGCAGTGGAGCAGACCAAGAGCCCACAGTCAAATCCAGCTGACCCATGGCCAGAGAACTTCCCAGCCAAGCCTAATCAAGGCAAGCTGAACCACAGTTGCCCTTCAGACAGAGAGAGTGAGAATAATTGCCTTGATTAGAAAGCCACTGAGAAAGCCACTGAGTTCAGAATGGTTTGTTACAGAGCATTGTCACAGAAATAGCTGACTAATACATACCTGAAAGTGATTTAAAAGCACCTTCCAAACATTACTCCAATTTTAGAAAGGGAGAGATGACAGAATGAGCTTTATGGTAGAGAAAAGGAACACTTTTAAGTGTTTTAAGTTACACTCTATCAAATTCAGCTCATTCAACAGATCAGTTATGGCTCTTCTCTTTTACTTACTCTGTCTTTTTTCCTGCAAGTTTTCTCCATGTAAAAAAAATCTCTACTATTCTTTGAAGACCCAAGTAACATGTTACCTTCTCAGTAAAGAGTTTCCTGACTTGACTAGACCTTGCATTAATGCCTTTCCACAGCACTTTGTTCAAGCTTCCAGTTAAGAACTTAAGAGTTTATCTGCTAGGCTGGATTAGGTGATGTCTTAAATGTTGGAAATACTACAAAGATTTTTTATTCCTGTATCTACCTTCCCTCCTAGACCACATCCTCCTTATTCATTCATTCCATCATTTACTTAACATGTATTTATTGACTCTCTACTGATGGCACAAGCACGAACAAGACAAGACAGTGTCACACATGTTCTCAATGCTTTTATTAGCATTACTATGTATTTGTTAGGCTATGTGGCTAAGAAATTCTAGGGAACAAATTCATCAGTGGGGGTAGATTATGAATCCAGTTTTGTGTTTTATGTGTTTTCAGGGACAACCAAATGGAAAATGTCAATGGAGATTAAAATCCCAGGGTTTTTTCAAGGAGATCTTAGCTACCAATTATATCAGGACTTCATCTCTGTGTGGTAGCTGTGGATTTGGATGACATCATACATTGAGTATACCTGAGGGAAAAGATTTTCAGACACCACAGAAAACACATAAAACACAAAATTTAAATGTAAGTACCTTGAGACCAGAAACAATTCTGTCCACTGTTCTATTCTCGGTACCTGAAATAGTACATCATAAGAAGGTACTCAATAAGTGTTTGTGAAAGTTCAAGTAAATGAATGAGGTTGAGGGCCAGACAGAGAAAGAGAAACATGAAATCAGACCACTAAGAAGTGTCTGAATCAGGATTTGAACAAAGGTTTCTAATTTCAAAGACTTTAGTCTCTCTACTGTGTGCCACTGCCTTGTTAAAGGTAAAATGATGAATTAAAGAAAGAACAAAGGCAACAATGAAATGAGATGTATATAGCTGATCAAGGTAATGTAAAGTAAAGTCCAATCTATATTTCTTTTGCCAATTTCATGTGATTGTTTTAACAACAATGGGGGGTCTTTGCTTCTAATGAATAAGACTCCAAAAGAGAAAAGCGTAGTATTATCACTTGACCAAGAATTAGACCTATAGTGAAAAAGCTGAGTGCCTTTTTGTATTTTTGTTATTTTCTTAAACACACATGCACACACACAATTCACACATACAGGAGACAGAAAGAAAGAAGAAATGAAAAGGGAGGAAGGAAAGAAAGGCGAGAGAGAGGGAAAGAAGAGAGAGAGAGACGGAAGGAGAGGAAAACAGCAGACTCAATTTCTCTAAAACTCTGTCATTTAAACCTAATTACACCAATAATAATGCACACTTATTTTAATGTAGATTTTGATTATACAATTTTTAACAATTAGAATATGTCAGAGAGCAGTACTATTCAAAAGCTAATTACGAACTATGCTTGTTAAAATGTCAGAAGAGAAATTCTAGATCACTGACCTGTTCTGCTGAAGACTCCCGTCTGAGATACTCTGGATGCAGCAGTGATTGCCCCAAGATCTCTCTTTGCAGGAGATGTCCTGAGTGCACAGAGAATTTAAGGTAGGAGTCCACCTTCCAGGACACAGAAAGGTAAAAATGAAAGAGGCAGGGCTTTGAACTAAAACAAAACAGAAAAAACTATAAGCACAAATACCAACCTATGACTTCCTAGCTATGCAGAATGGGAGGCTCACTTAAACTCCCCAAATTTCTATGACCCCATCTGTGACATGAAGATGGCAACACCTTTCCCAGAGGACTGTTGGATAGATTGTCCGTAAAACATTAACACTACAAGCACACAACTGGCATTCAGTGTGGACATTGTTGTGGGACCTAAGAGTAATGTCCGTGTTACAAACTGAATTGTGTCCCCCCAAAGATACATTGTAAGTCCTAAACCCCAGCACCTGTGAATGTGACCTTCTTTGGAAATAGAGTCTTTGCAGATTAAATCTTGTTAAGATGTAGTCATTAGGATGCAACTCAATCCAGTATTGACTGGTGTCCTTCTAAGAAGATGACCATGTAAAGACAAAGAGAGATACAGGGAGAAGGCATACGAAGACAGAGGCAGAGATTGGAAAGGTGTGTCCCCAAGCTAAGGAACACCAAGGATTGCTGTCAACACAAGAAACAAAGAAAAAGTCTGCAACAGACTCTTCCTTGAGACTTCAGAGAGAACATGGCCCTGTGAGCACCTTGATGTCAGACTTCCAGTCTCCAGAACTGTTAGGGACTAAATTTCTGTTATTTAAAGCCACCCAGTTTGTGGCACTTTGTGATGGTATCCCTAGGAAATTAACACAGTCTGTAAAACATTTAGTTAGCATCAGTCTCCTCTCCTTCCCCACCATCCCACCTGTAGTATTTCCTATTGTCAAGGCTGATTCCTCTTGCAGGTCTTGAGTTCCAGCCCCAGGGCATTATCGACTAACAGTATGACCACAGGCACAATGGCAGAGCCTGGACCATGGCTCATCAACTGAGGTCCCCACCACTTCTCAATCCCAGTCTGTCTCTTTTAAGTCTAGGTAACAGTTTCAAAATGTAAATTATATTATCGATTCACCCTCCAATAAACCCTTCCCAGACTTCCCCACATGCTTAAGATAAAGACAAGAACCTGCAATGGCCTATGTGGGCTGGCCTTGCCCACCAGCCCCACCTGGTTTCTTTCCATTCTGCTGCTAGATCTTGGTCCTACAGCCACACAGAGGGAACACAGTGCCACTGAGGGACTGAAAAGCCAGGTTCAGGCCCTGTCCGCATGATGTCCTACTGTCATAACTGGTCCTCACATTTCCCTTCTCACAGTTAGTCCCCACCCCCAATCAGGTAAGACATCACTTCCTGGGGAGAGATTAAATTAGACCCTCAATTACAAGTTATTATTGCCACATGAACATTTTATTCATAGTATTTATCACAATTCTTATTTATATTTGTATGTGATTACTATGTTAATGATTCTTGAGACTCCACCATATTATAAACTCTAAGACAGGAACTGAGCCAATTTGCTCATAACTGTATCACTTACCATTGTACCTGTCATGTAAAAATAGCTCAATATACATTGGATGGGTGGTTAGACTGGTGGATGGTAGGTGGATGGATGGATGGATGGGTGAATGGATAGATGGATGGATGGATGGATGGATGGATGGATGGATGGATGTCTTAACTGAAGCATAGAATAAGTCTTTGGCCCAGGCAGTTGGAAATCTCCATTACTGAGGACTGGTAAGTACAGGGTGCCCTGAATCTAAGCCTGACACTGGCTTAACCTTATCCTTTCTGTTTCCATGGTCATAGTGGCCTAGGACTTCTATAGCACCTATTGGCATTTCTGCCCTGATTTCTATCTACTTGCCTGGCTTAGGATCCATTGTCCACCTAGACCTTGATGCTTTATACATTCTAATAATCTTCTTGTCTCTCATTTTGTGGAATGAATATAGTTTTGATACTGGATATAATGTGGGTCCAAAGTACAGTTTTTCCAAATACATGCTGTGTGGTTTTTCTTGAATTATTTGCACTTCTTCGATCTTAACAATAACTATGAAATTATATGTTATTATTCTTTTTGTAGATTATGAGAGACTATGTGAAAAAATAGAGAAATCTGTTTCAGAGAATGTAAATGACTTTCTCAAGTTTAAAAAGAAATGAAGTTTAAAAAAACTGAGATTTCCAATTAAGTCCAATATTTTTCCCTTCCTGATCGCAGTTCATATATTTTTTTTTAAATCCAGGATATTATCCATTGTTCTCTAAGGATTACAGCACATTCAGGCCCATACATATTTGTTCCCAGTCTGAATTTAAGCTTTTCTTCATTGCTGATGTTCAATTTAAATCCTCTGCTCCCACCTAATAAAAGAAAAAAGGGTAAAATAATGAAGAGACCTGGAACAAATGAAAAGAGGTGTCATATCATAAGAAATCTTGATTACTCCACTTGAAAGCCTGCGTTATTGCAGAACATGTGCAGGAGCTTTGGAGGGAAATGTTCAAAAAATTAGCTGAGGTTAAATAATCAGTATGAATATACCCGAGCTGAACAGATTATAACATTCAAAGAAAAGTTTTACACAGGATGGAGAAAAATGTTATAAAATTAAAATTAATGAGAATAACTTTGACATTCATGTGTTAGCTTAGATCAGCCTGGATATGAAGAAAATGGCACATCCTGCTGGGGAAAGGGAGGTGAAAAGGTGGGTGTGATATTGACTGTTGCCTTCTGTGCATATGGAGACAATCTCGACCATGCCTTAGTTGCTCTTCATGTGTAAACTCACACTTGTCTAAGGTCAAGTTCAAGTTTCTCACAGCTCTTCTGTCTCATCCTCCCAGAGCTAGGTCCATTTTTATTTTCTCTTTGTAGTTTTTTTGTTCTGTACTCAGAACCAGTCCTGAATTAAGACTGGAGACATGTAACCAGGATGGTGTATTTGAAAAGGTGAAGATTGAGAGTCAAGTGGACTTGCATTTGTATTCTGGCTTGGTCTAGCTGTGTGATGCTGTATTTTTCAGTCTCACTTTCCTCATCTCTACTGTGATGACAAGAAGCCTTTATCACAGACTTATTGGGAGGATTTATTGCAGCTTAACGCCTGGGAATGATACTTAACACATAGTTTGCTCCTCCACTGGGGGTCTTCATTCCAAGCAATGGAAAATCACCCTGGATGTTTACACGGAGAAAAAGTTTTTTCAGAAAAGATATTGGGCAGCTCACTTAATTTGTGGGAAGGCTGAAAAATAAACGCAGTGTAGATTTCCAGCAATGTCCTAAACAAAGCCTGCTGAGAAAATTGCTGAAGCTCACAAAGGACTAAATGAAACTGCCCCTGCATTGTCACTTCTGCCCCAGAAACCCTACCTGGCCACCTCCAGACTTTCAAGGAACTCAGGAAATGTCCTCATTGGAGGTGAAGCTCAAAAAACTTACATCTCACCTGGGACAGTTCTGCTCATCTGGTCCTCACAGCAAAATACACTCATCCTCCATTCACTTAGTTTCTGCCATGACTGAGAATGAAGCATCAGACCAAAGCAGAGTCAAGTACATTCTCCTCTGATGTTTCTTTCTTTGTTTACTGTCTGTCTCACCAACCTGCTAGACTGACAGTTCTGTGAGGATAGAAACAATTCTTTTATTATTACATTATCTGTGCCTAGAATTGGGACTAGGAAGGGTGTTCAGTAAGTATTTGGTGAATGAGTAAATGAATATATGTTGTAAATGGGGAAATTATCCCTCCTAGGAGCCCTTCCCAGTTAGAGAGATAAGTAGAGCAGAGCCCTGGAAAGTCTTATCCTCAATAAGAGACAAGTATATGACAGGAATTTTAGGAAGGGAAGGGGAGAAAATAAAATCATGTCTGCCCAAGAATTAAAGGCATAAACAGGCCTGGCTGACAGTGTAGTACCATATCATCTTTTCCATTAAGATGGTGACAGTGTGCCCACCAATATCATCCCATGAAACCATCCACCTGCATTTCGTTCTCACTGACCCATGGGGCCCATGGTCTTCCTCTCCTGGAGGAGAGCTCTGTGCAGAGAAAATGAATGGGTGCCAAGGAAACCCACATTACCCCCCCCACCTTCCCACCATGATTCCTCTAGTTCTTTCCTCACCAAGTTCAGTCTAGATCTAGGGATCTCTAGAAGTTTGAGAAAAACCAACAGACAGCATCAAATAACCATGAGGGCTATCTCTGAGCGCTCACTATGAACAAGGAAGAGTCTACGCTCATCACACCTATTGCCTGGCTTAACTCACATGAAACTCTATGAAGAAGGTACAACCATTATCCTATTTTACAGATAAGAAAACTGCAACACCGAAGGGTTAAAACTTCCCAAGTTTGCACAGCTAGTAGGTGGCCAAGCCAGACTCCAAATTCAAGCCACAGGACTACAAGACCAAAGAACATGAAGGAAGAGAGATGAATAAAAAGCAGGGCAATGCTTTGCTTTATTCCTTCTATTCTACTTCTGAATAAATCCAGCAAAAATTCATGAAGCTATCGCACCTCTCAGATAAGAATTGGCTGCTACAAAGAGGAAAAAAAGGAGAGAAATCAGAGAAGAAGAATTCTTGGAGATTAAAATTATTATTGCCAAATTTCTTTATGTATCACAGAAAAATTGAAGGTTATAATTTAGCAGTATAAATTGGAAATTATTGAATATAAATTGTAAAATGCAACTTGGAAGTATTGATTTCAATCTTAATATACCCCAACCCACTGATCCAGCAACTGTACTTCTTCTTTTTTAAAATATTTTTTATAATTTATATTTTCTATTGAAGTATAGTTGATTTACAATGTGTTAATTTCAGGTGCACAGCACAGCAGTTTATATATATATATATATATATATATATATATATATATATATACACACACACATAGATTCTTCAGATTCTCTTCCCTTATAGGTTATTACAAAATATTAAGTATAGTTCCTTGTGCTATACAGTAGGTCCTGTTGGTTCTCTATTGCAACTGTACTTCTTAGAGATGCACTTAATCATCTGTACTGGGCAAGCCTTGGGGTTTCTTTCAGCATTTCTGGCAACCTCTAAACCCTAGCAGCTTCTTAAATGCCTGTTACTGAGTAAATGATGTAAAGTTTGTTCATCTTTATTATGGCATACTATTTAGACCTTTTTTTAAGGAGGGCACAAATATATGTACTGATTTGGAAACATATTCATTGTATACTATTTTTTAAGAGCAAACTGCTATAGTCCTGTTTGGTAAAGCATGGGGATATATGTGTATGTGTGAAGGTATGTGAGTTGGGTGGATCTGAAAAGTTATATGATAGAACTTAAAAGTGGCAGTGACAGTGATGCAGAGGTAAGGAGAACGGTCAAGCCAGAGGAAGGGTCTTTCCGCATCCTGGTTTCTATATTTGAATTTATCTTCAAAGAGCCTGGGCAACATTTTTTTTTAATTTTATTGAAGTGTAGTTGATTTACAATGTTGTGTTAATTCCTGCTGTATAGCAAAGTGACTCAGTTATACATGTATATTATTTTTCATATACTTTTCCATTATGGTTTATCACAAGATATTAAATGTAGTTCCTTGTGCTATACAGTAGGACCTGTTGTTTATCCATCCTACATATACTAGTTTGCGTCTGTTAATCCCAGACCCCCAATCCTTCCCTCCCCCACCTCCCCTCCCCCTTTGTAACCACAAGTCTATTCTCTATGTCTGTGAGTCTGTTTCTGTTTTGTAGATATGTTCATTTGTGTTATATTTTAGATTCCACATATAAGTGGTATTATATGGTATTTGTCTTTCTCTTTCTGACTTACTTTGCTTAGTATGATAATCTCTAAGCCCACCCCTGATGCTGAAAATGGTATTATTTCATTCTTTTTATGGCTGAGTAATATTCCATTGTGTGTATATATAAATATGTATTATACATACGTATCACACCTTCTTTATCCATTCATATGTCAATGGACATTTAGGTTGTTTCCATGTCTTGGCTATTATAAATAGTGCTGCTATGAACACTGGGGTGCATGTATCTTTTCCAATTATAGTTTTCTCCAGATATACGCCCAGGAGTGGGATTTCTGGATCATAAGGCAACTCTATTTTTAGTTTCTTAAGGAAACTCTATACTGTTCTCCATAGTGGCTGCACCAATTTACATTCCCACCAACACTGTAAGATAGTTCCCTTTTCTCCACACCCTCTCCAGCATTTATTGTTTGTAGATTTTTGGTGATGACCATTCTGACTGGTGTGAGGTGATACCTCATTGTAGTTTTGATTTGCATTTCTCTAATAATTAGTACTGATAACCATCTTTTCATGTGCCAGTTGGCCATCTGTATGTCTTCTTTGGAGACATGTCTATTCAGGTCTTCTGATGGGCAACGTTTGTAATAAAAAGAAGAAAAAAAAAAGATTTTACCAAAATGTGTGCAAGAGCTCAGGGGTAGGAAATGTGAGATCCAGTACGTACTCTTTCACTAAATGGCTATGTGGCTTTGGTCATTCTATTTTCCCTTTCAGAAAAGCTTCAGTTTTCTCATCAGTAAAATAAACAGAGGACGGGTGGCAGCTGAGGATCCCAGCTAGTGAGCAGAGAATCACATACACAAGGAGAGACCTCAAAACACAAGCACTGGGTTTCCCTGGTGGCGCAGTGGTTGAGAGTTCGCTTGCCGATGCAGGGGACATGGGTTTGTGCCCCGGTCCGGGAAGATCCCACGTGCAGCAGAGCGGCTGGGCCCGTGAGCCATGGCCGCTGAGCCTCTGCATCCGGAACCTGTGCTCCGCAATGGGAGAGGCCACAACAGTGAGAGATCTGCGTACTGAAAAAAAAAAAAAACACAACCACTGTTTGTTTTCTTGTTTCTCATGTCCATGACATTCGGGAGGCATGCAACTTATCTCCTAATGTAAGTCTGATGGGTCTTGCAAGATCTCTTTTCTCTGACTGAGCAATATGTTAGACTCCTCTTTTTTTTTCCTGATTTCTCTTAAAATCCTATATGTTTTATGCTCCTTCTGCCTATTTCTGAAGAGAACTTCCTCTTTCTCTACCTTGGACTGCACTGTGCTCTGGATCTGGGGAAAACTAAACATTTAAACAGACTGGATTTTCTTCACACGTCAGCACAACAGACAGGAAAAGGCCTGGAAGCCTAAATGAGCGTGTTAACTGCATGGGACTTCACCTGGGCCCACCTTCAATTCGGTTTTCTGCATATTCTCGGTTCTCTGTAATAAAGAAGCTTTACTTTCAAACAAAGAAGAAAAACAGAACAAAAGAAAACACAAACAAGCACTCATGCTCCAGTGGAAACATACATCTTTTGCATTTCAATCCAGCTTTAGCCAACCCTGGCCGAGTGCCCAGGATCCTCAAACTTTGCTGAGAAAAAGTCTGGCCTGAGCAGCTCTTATGAATGAATGACTTTCTTGCAGGTGACAGCTCAAGGATTTCTAGGAAGCCAACATAGGGTGCATTTTTTTTTTCGGTACGCAGGTATCTCACTGCTGTGGCCTCTCCCATTGCGGAGCACAGGCTCCGGATGTGCAGGCTCAGCAGCCATGGCTCACGGGCCCAGCCGCTCCGCGGCATGTGGGATCTTCCCGGACCGGGGCACGAACCCGTGTCCCCTGCATCGGCAGGCAGACTCCCAACCACGGCGCCACCAGGGAAGCCCCTTGGGTGCATTTTTAATGGGGGTCCTGGGCCAAAGAAAAGGGACTAAGCCAGGAGTCAGGACTCATGTTTAAGACTAGGATTGGACGTACTCACTTTCCAAATCCTGGCCAAGCCCCTGACTTCACTGTGACAAGTAAGCATCTTAACGCTTCTGAGCCTCTATTAATCTCCTGAGGCTGTAAAAGTATCACAAACTTCATGCTTTGAAACAACAGACATTTATTTCATCTCTCACAGTTCAGGAGGACAAAAGTCTTAGATCAACGTGTCACAGGGTTAGTTCCTTCTGGAACCAGGGGAGAATCTGGCCTCTCTCCCTGCTTCTGGTGACTGCCTTGTATGTGCATCACTCCGTTCTCTGTCTCTGTCTTTATACAGTGTTGTCCCTGTGCGTTTCTGTCTGTATCCAAATCTCCTTCTTCTTATAAGGGTAATATTCACTAGATTAGGAGCCCCCCAACTTCACTATGACCTCATCTTAATGCTATTACATCTGCAAATTCCCTATTTTCAAATATGGTCACATTCACAGGTTCCCAGGGGTGATGGCTTGAACATATCTTTTTTTTTTTTTTTTGCAGAGATGGGGCATAGGTCACAATTCTACCCACCACAGAACTCAAGTCTCCATTCCCCAATTAATTTCACAGTATTTGTTGTGAGGGTAAACAAAATAAAATCATGACTGTATAGGCCAAGCCATGTGGGCATTTATATATGTGAACAATAATAATAATCTTTGTAACATTCAGATTCCAAATGCACATGATGAAAACGTGGCAATCCTTTCATCACACAAAGATGTTTCAAGCACCTACAATGTTTTTTTGTTTGTTTGTTTGTTTGTTTCCAGTACACGGGCCTCTCACTGTTGTGGCCTCTCCCGTTGCGGAGCACAGGCTCCGGACGCACAGGCTCAGCGGCCATGGCTCACGGGTCCAGCCGCTCTGCGACATGTGGGATCTTCCCGGACCGGGGCACGAACCCCTGTCCCCTGCATCGGCAGGTGGACTCTCAACCACTGCACCACCAGGGAAGCCCTCAAGCACCTACAATGTTAAAAGCACTGTGTTTGGGGCCGGGAATCACGGAGAATAGATGACCCTGGCCCCAGCCCTGGCTCTAGCAGATTCATCCCCGTCAGGCTGGGGTGTGGGTGAATCCAGGGCTCCCTCAGGCTTGTGCCAGATGAGAGGTTCTCTTAGAGGCTGGGGATTAGACCCACTCAGCCCTGTGATCCTGGCTGGAATCGAGGAGTCCTGGTGTTGGCAGCGTTTGTGTTCCAAGGATGCAAACTCAGGCTGTCTCCTTCCGTTTTCCAGTTTCAAGATAGCAATGGAGGAGGTTCAGAAAGGAGTGCAGAAGGGTCTGGTTTGGGGTTCAGAAATGTGGCTCCAATTGATTGAGGCAGTGGGTGCAGGGAAGCCTGTCTTAGCTGAGCAAAGCCCACCTCACCATCCTCAGACTCAGAGCCCCCTTCCCACCTCCCTCACCTCTGCTGTCCCCATCTGTCCTCCACCCTCTCCATTCCTCTCCCTAGAACTGGGTGGTGAAAGCTTCACTGGTGCTCCAGCTGTCATCTCCTTTCCACTGCACAGCTGGTATCACCACTCCTCTTTCTCTCCTCCCCAGGGATCATCAGGGAGCCAGGAAAACCCTTCTGCCCACCCGCAGTCATGACGGCACTTTGATGGGAAACACATTCTCTGTCTTTGGCTGGGAGACCACTCCCCTCCACTCCCCTCCAAATGCTGATGTTGATAGGAAGAGTCACAAACTAAATAAGACATTGGGCTAAAAGTCCTTGAGCCCTTCTGCACGTCAGGCATTTTGCAACTTCATGTAATAAAAAATTCTAAGTAATTTGCTCAAAGCAGATGGTGAATCCAGGCTCAGCTTCTCCCACCTCATCTTTCTGTAGACTCCAGGCCAATACCCAGGTGGTGCCCAACAGGATAGTTCTGGAAAACTTACACTGCTCTACAGATCTCCAAATCGTGGTCTGAGGGGACCCCCTTCAGCACCAGTCAGCCACCTTCCACACACTCCCCTACTTTATTGAACTATAAGAAAAGAAAGGGAGAAACACATTCACCCAAAGTGTGTAGAATATAGACAGCACCTGCATTTTGACTGGGGGACATCCTGATGCCAATTTTCTTTTCATTGAAGTTGTAAAGGGTGGATTCAACACCTGAGGGATTCCCATTGGGTGATGGGTGGGTGATGAGGGTGGCCCCTTACCTGACCCAGAGTGGGGCTCTCCACTACGGTCTTGTCCAAGCTCCTCTCAGCCTGAGATGGTTTTGCATTTTATTTTTTTTAAAGGGTCTACACATATTTCAGTCATCTTGCCAAATTGCTTCTTTCTTTCTTTCTTTCTTTCTTTATTTATTGTCTGCACGGAGCAGCATGCGAGATCTTAGTTCCCAGACCAGGGATCAAACCCGTGCCCCCCGCAATGGAAGCACAAAGTCTTAACCACTGGACCATCAGAGAAGTCTCGGTTTTGCACTTTAAATGCTTGCAGTTATAATGTAGAAGTCTTTCTACTGGGTTCTATATCTGAGTTGACGTCTGGTTTATATCGATCTCTGTAATACCTGTTTTAATCCTCATCCCTATCATACCTGCCACCAGAACCGTGCATTCTCAGATTGCGGAGTGAGCAGGTGCTCACTTCCTGCATTACCCTTGTTCCACTAAAATAACTCCCATCAGGCATTTGCTCAAAGCCACTGCTCTATCCCCAGCTCAATGACTTTTAAATCAATATAAATAGATCTTGCTATCATTATTGTTAATAAAGAAAAGGTCCGAGCTCCAGGGAGAGAGAGTGATATCTCTGAAGCATCAAATGCCTGGGAGCGTTCTAGTCCTGGCAAATTTAAGCAGATACTGGCCCTGGGCAAGTTCCTCAGCTTGCTGGCTTTCAGTGTTCACCACTGCAAAGTGGGAGTTCATAGCTACCTTATGATGCTATTTCAAGGAATAAATGAGAAGATGTAAGTGAAACGCTGTGGACAGACCTTGGACCATAAAACCTCAGCAGGTACGATCTATGAGAATATTACAACACTATTTAGCCTGACCCAGGTCAGAAGGATCTGATTTGAGCTGCTGGACAGTAGGTTCCCACATGTATTGAACCTCACTATACTGAGTTCACGGAGGTTTCTACATCAAATGATATCATTGTAAAAGAATTTTCTCCAGCCAGTCATCAAAAGGAGCTTGATCCTGCTGATTGGGGAGCTACTTGCGTGCTCTCCAATCAGCAGGACCATGTAGACAAAGGAGATCACACAGATTGTCTCGGCATCATACTTCAGGCACAGCCTCCTTTGGCAAACCTCAATGCATGCTGCAAATATACATCCAAATTGCAAACTTATGGGTAACCTTTTTTCCCCCAATGAAATAGTCACTGGAACAAGTTGCCTGGTAAGGTAAGTGTTACTTGAAAGGCTTTCTCTGGTAGAGATGAACATCTCGTTGTTGATAACCACACACCCACCCACTGGAAACACTGGTTATCTGCTGGCTGTGTAAGGAGCAGAGACAGGAAGGGTGAAATTCCAGTCTCACAATCCAGCCCAGACATTCACTGTGAGCCATAGAATCTTCCAGATAGTCTAGACTGGGTCACCCAGGTAAACAGACAGTGGTGTTTTTAAAGAATTAAACTGGTTAAAAAACCAGGAGACTAGATCAAGATTACCCATTAGTAGTTCAGTGACATGAAAATTCACTTTATCTCTGGAACAATGACCCACAATAATGTCCATGGACCTACCTTGGCACTTCAATCTCCATGGCCCTCCTGCTCTATAAAAACATATTAAAGGGCTTCCCTGGTGGTGCAGTGGTTGAGAGTCCGCCTGCTGATGCAGGGGACACGGGTTTGTGCCCCGGTCCGGGAAGATCCCACATGCCATGGAGTGGCTGGGCCCGTGAGCCATGGCCACTGAGCCTGTGCGTCCGGAGCCTGTGCTCCGCAACGGGAGAGGCCACAACAGTGAGAGACCCACGTACTGCAAGAAAAAAAAAGACAAAAAAACAAAAAAACACAGACCTACTAGAGAATGGACTTGAGGATATGGGGAGGGGGAAGGGTAAGCTGTGACAAAGTGAGAGAGTGGCATGGGCATATATACACTACCAGACATAAAATAGATAGCTAGTGTGAAGCAGCCACATAGCACAGGGAGATCAGCTCCGTGCTTTGTGATCACCTTGAGGGATGGGATAGGGAGGGTGGGAGGGAGACGCAAGAGGGAGGGGATATGGGGATATATGTATACATATAGCTGTTCACTTTGGTCTACAGCAGACACTAACACGCCATTGTAAAGCAATTATACTCCAATAATGATGTTAAAAAAAAAAGAGTCAGAGGACCACGACTGACAGCCAAGTGACAGGGTAAAATGCCTGGGGCATAAGAGAGGCACAGCCAGGGATGCTTTCCTCTTTTTGCCAACAGAGAAACTTTAGTCTATCAAAGCATGCTCACACACCCACCAGCCAGGTGTCTCTGAACAAGGCCACTTAGGATGTAGTGCCCCCCACCCCTTGACTTATATATAATAAGAAATTCCTCCCATGAGTCACCATGGGAATCACTACCACCCCAACCCCCTTTCCAGGCAGGGCTCCCGGCTGCTTCAGTTCACCTTTCCAGCTGCCATGTGCCTTTGACACAAGGGCAAGTTTACAGTCCTTCTCAAGGGCTCTAGACACACACTCACAAACAAAAGACTACAGCTTTAGCTGTCAGTGGGAAGAAGAAAGCCAAACAAAGAAACAGCCCACAAGTTCCCTGAGTAATAACAGAGCTTATCTAAAACAATGGCTGTGCACATCTGCACACTTGCGCCCAGGGGACCTCACCCCTGCCCACCCCCACTCACACAAGCAGACACGCCAAGTACAAAACTAAGAGAGGGTGGAAGAATAAAACGAATGGCACAGAATCAAGTTTTAACAGACCTCCAGCTCTGGAAGGGATTGGCGAGAGAAGCATTTACAAGATGCCCTTTTCGAGACTGGAAGATGAAGCCTAGAGAGGGGTGACCCAGCCACCATGAGTCACAGGTGCAGCCTGGTTTCTGTGAGTAATGTCATCTCCTGTTTTAGGATAGATTACGGATATGCAAGAAATTATAAGTTAAATGTCAACATGCCTATAGTTTGTTAAAACAAAAGAAACCTCATTTTGGTAGTCAGAGAAAAAAAAAAAAAAACCTTGATTTAAATCCAAACTTTACCTCTTACTCACTTTGAGACTCCCCCATGTTCTCCTATATAAAATGGAATTAGCATAGCCATCTCCCAGAATTAGGTGACCATTATTCTAGATAGTTCAGGTTAGTCCCTGAAACATAGTAATTAGTAATAAACTTAACAACAGTAAAAATGAACATAAAAGTAATAATGTCCACTGTATAGAGAATAATTTGGTTTAACATTTTAAAAAGGAAGTTCAGCAGAGGGACTTTGGGGCCGGATTTCAGGATTTGGAGTGTCCATTAAAGAAGCAACATGGGCAGTGCTTAATAAGCCAGATGGTGTGGGTTCTGATGCCAGAATGGTGGGATCTGCCATTTCCTGCCTATGGTAGGAAAGTTAACTAACCTCTCTGGCCTCAGTGTCTCCATTTGTAAATGGTATAGATAGAGTTGTAGTGGAGCTGTGCATTAACGTTCTCACATGAAACACTTAGAAGAGTGCCTGGAACATTATAATATGGGTATTAGCTATTATACTCTTAGAATGGTTTATATCTAATCCAATCTGGACTCTAATGGGCTTTACAGAGATAAGCATGATATTCAGATATTCTTTGGAGTTTCTGTCTATAAATGAGGTGATTGAGAGTACTACCCATTTTATTTCTCTGAGGTAGGGATTTCCATGCACTGACTCAGAGGAATAACAGTGTTTTTATTTACTTGCCTGTAAGACTGTTTTCTGACTTTGGAAATTGTAGGCAAAACTTGTTGCTATGGCGTTCTTGTTTGTGATCTCCCAACAGTCATATGTCGAAATTCTAATGCCCAGTGGGATGGTATTTGGAGGTGATGTCTTTGGGAGGTGCTTAGGTCATGAGGGTGGAGACATCATGAATGGAGTTAGTGCCCTTATAAGCCACCCAGTCTATGAAACTTTGTTATAGCAGCCTGAATGGACTAAGACACTCATAAAGTATTGCATGGGCCAAAAAGTACCTTTGGTTTTTTAAGTAAAAATAAAAGAAACATTTTTTATTTTCACTAAGAACTTTATTGAACAACACATTCACCCTTTTGTTCCACTACCTTCTGCCATTTTTCAGGCAACTTCATAATTCCATCTTCCCAAAACTTTTCATCTTTTTGAGCAAAGAACTGTTCCAGATGCCTTTTACAGTCCTCCAGGGAACTGAAATATTTTCCATTAAGAGAATTTTGTAAAGACCGAAATAAATGGAAATCCGAAGGTGCAATGTTTGGTGAATATGGTGGATGAATCAGAACTTCCCAGCCAAGCTGTGACAGTTTTTGCCCGGTCATCAAACACATGTGGTCTTGTGTTATCCTGATGGAAGATTATGCATTTTCTATTGACTAATTTTGGATGCTTTTCATTGAGTGCTGCTTTCAGTTGGTCTAATTAGGAGCAGTACTTGATGGAATGAATCATTTGGTTTTCCGGAAGGAGCCCAGAATAGAGGACTCCCTTCCAATCCCACAATATACAAAACATCACCTTCTTTGGATGAAGACCAGCCTTTGGTGTGGTTGGTGGTAGTTCATTTCACTTGCCCCACGATCTCTTCCATTCCACATTGTCATACAGTATCCACTTTTCGTCGCCCATCACAGTTTGTTTTAAAAATGGAACGTTTTCATTATGTGTCAGTAGAGAATTGCATGCAGAAAAATGGTCAAGACGGTTTTTTTCACTTAACTTATGGAGAACCCAAACATCAAAGTGATTCACATAACCAAGCTGGTGCAAATGATTTTCAACGCTTGATTTGGATATTTTGAGTATGTTGGCTATCTCCCGAGTGGTATAATGTTCATTGCACTCAATTATTATTTCAATTTGATCGCTATCAACTTCAACTGGTCTACCTGACCGTGGAGCATGGTCCAGTGAGAGATCTCCAGCACGAAACTTTGTGAACCACTTTTGACACGTTCGATCAGTCACAGCACCTTCTCCATACACTGCACAAATCTTTTTGTGCGTTTCAGTTGAGTTTTTATCTTTCTTGAAATAATAAAGCATAATATGCCAAAAATGTTGCTTTTTTTCTTCCATCTTCAATATAAAATGGCTACACAAATATTCACCAATTTTGATAAGTCTTTTTTTAAAAAGCACACTGATATGACAGCTGTCACATACAATCTAACAAAATTGCTTCCAATGAAGTTAAAGACAACTAAATGCTACTAGAGCCATCTTAGGGAAAAAAATGAACGAACCTTTTGACCCACCCAATATTCAGTTACCGAACCACTTAAATATAACCTAATTTTTGTTCAGTAAGTTTTATTAACTACATTCCACATGCCAAGTACCAAGCTGAGTGTTGTGTGTTGGGGACACAGATAATTCTTGGCTATGTCATTCGGCCACTCATATATCAAAACCTACTCATTTATAGAAAAGTTCATTTAACTTCAAAATATCAGATGGTGTTTGCCCAAACCTAGGTAAATTTCAAACATTAGAAAGCTCAACCTTGCCAGTTTCATCCAGTCACTACCCCTTGGACCAGTCACTTTCCTGCTTGTAGGGCGAGCCCTGAGAGTGGGATTGCCAGTGGCTTCTCACAGGACATGAGCCTGTCAGGATTGCAGGAGGGGCAGGCAGAGTTCCAGGTTTCCATGACCTTGCTGGGTGACTTAGGATGCTTGTTTTCCCTGAGTTTCGCTTTACTCCTAGGCAGGGAGCTTTCCAAGATGGGCAAGAAGGTTTGTTCCAATGGAGGTGGAGCCCTCTCCTAAGGAAGCCAGGCCTTGGGCCCCTGACTGGGAGTCTCCAGAGAGCTCCTGACAGAGGCAGCCAGACACGTGAGGGAGAGGTGTCTGGGGAAGAAGGAGTGAGTTCTCACTTTGGACAAAGGAGTGGGGATGAGCCACCCTCTCCGTGAGAAAAACAGGGATGACGTGGTGGAACTTAGGAGCTACATCCAGGCTGACAGAGTGTGGACTATTTCCCATGTCCTTTGAGGTTAAAGGATTCTTCCTTTGAGTTCTGAAGAGTGGGGGCTAAGTGGGTACAGAAAGTGCAGGATCCAAAGCTCACGCGCAGGTGGACACCTGTGTACAGAAAGGGACGTGAACAGGCCGACAGGGCAGAGAATCTCAGTGAAACTTCATATTAGGAAGGCTGGTGTGTCTCCACTCAGAACCACGGAGTTGTGATTCCTGCTTACTCGCAATGGATGTCCCAGTCTCATCCCCTCCTGCACACCCTCTACAAACCACCAAGACACACACACCCCCAATCCAAACTCACTTCCTTTGGTCATTTGTCTGGGAAGGGACAGCAGTGAGCTGCAGGCTTAGAGAGGTGACCAGGGCCCTGCTCCACTCATCCTGCAGGCCAGACTGAGTTTGGTGGCTGTTGGGGAAGACCCCAGTGGTGGCATTTCCCTCAATGGGCATCTGTCAGGGGCCACTTCACTAGGCCAGCCCCCTTGGGGATGGGGGTCAAGGAGGAGCCATCCAAAGGTAGAACTGATGTGGGCCCTGCCAGAGGGCACTTGGCCTCAGCAGGCAGTGGGGGGTCAATCCAGGGAGATGATGCTGGTCTTAGGCAATGGCCCTGTGCTGACTGACAGATCTGGGTATCACCTTTTATAAGTTAAACTTGACAGACAGACACGTATCTACCATATTAAGGGGCAAGTTCACTTTGGATGAACTTCTATTCCTGAGGCAGAGGCCTAGTCATGAGTCTTGGGGCAGCCTTCTCACTCATCTGGGGATGGGATGTGACTGCTGAGTGCCTTGAAAGTAACAGACTGCTGACTCTTGGAAGGAAGAAGGCAGCCCCAATGGAATAAAAAGAAGGAAGGAGCCTCAGAAGTTCAGGCCCAGACTACAACCTCCGGCTCAGAAATGGTCTTGGCTGGGGCCTTGTCACTCTTGTCACAAGGTATAGGAGGAGGCTGTCCTTTGGGGGCTCTTTTCACTGGAACCACAGCACTGATTTTATACTGAATGTGAGTGGGAACCTGGACTCATTTTATGGCCATTACTACCAGAACCCATCTCCTCCCTGAACAAAGCCCTGGTCCCTCATGGGAGGACCCAGCCTCACATTTCCCTGGCAAGGAGAGGGGTTTGGTATTATGGGGCCCAGGATTACAGCACCGGAGTCTCACACATTTAAGAAGACCTGATAACTGGTCTTACCTCTATGAGGGATGGGTTTTGTTGCACAAGTTGTCTGTGTGGGCAAGATGTTGGAAATGTTCCCAAAGTACTTTAACATTCCTTCACACAATCTTTATGGAACACATCGTACAAACAGAGAAAGGTTTTGACCCATGTGTGCAGATGCCTCAATGTCTTAATTATAGACCACATTTTTCTCTTTGTTCCAACCAGTGCAACCTGGGTAGCCCAGCTCTCCTTACTACATGGACTTAAAACAAATAAAATGCATTTTGGGGGGGGGGAAGGTAGAAAGAAAAAAAAAAGCTCAGCCTTGAGCTGAACACAATTTTCATTTTTTTTAAAAAGTATTTTTTCAAAGTGAATTCCAGTTCAGCTTCCCATCTCTCCATTGCCAAGTGTCAATTTCCCTTTGCTGATCTTAAGACAAATGTGACTTATACCTCATCTTAGTCCCATTGTGATGCATCTTAGTCCCTTTGTCCCTAAGTTCTGTTTTGAACTTGGGAAGAAGAATCTGACTATTCACGAGCACATTTCTAGAACCATAGCACATATACAGTACCTGGTTTTATGGTGAAATAACCTAGTTTTATAAATCTGTCAAGTGAATAAGTTGGATTTCTTTTAAAGGGTAGGTAATACGTTGCTCAAATGAATCTGATTCATGGAAAGTTTTGATGTTCCTTTAGAGTGTATTTTTAGAGCTTTTTTTTTTTTGGCAATTGTTGAATGGCATATTTGGAACATAGGACATTATCAAATAAGGGCACAGCAGTGTTATACAACTGAATTTAAATTTCAATTTTTTTCACTGAGTGAAATCACAGATATCAGGGAGGAAATTACATTCTCCTAGAGTTTGAACGGTTAGCCTATGACCTGAGCTGATATGCCATTGCTAGATGAGACAACCTGGGCTGGGACCTGACAGCAACCCTTCTGTCTATAACCCTGGGCAAGTCACTTCTTTGAGCTACTCATTCTTTGCATTTCTGAACCAAGAAAAATATCTCTCAGGAGTGTGAAGTAGGCCCTTCAAATGTCAGCCCCCATCCTCCCCAAAAGAGAACAAATCAAAAAAAAAAAAAAAAAAAAAACCTTTTTATTCTGCACCTGGCATTTAGGCCAAAAACAATTATTTCCCCTAGCTCTGGCCCCCCTCATTGGTGAAGTTGAGTACACAAGTAAATGTGCTTTGGCAAGGCAGAATGTTTTTTCAGCTGAAATGGTGGTGGTTCAATTAGCTTAGCAGTTTGCAAAGAAGATTCATTCAAAACACTGAAAAGCAAACATTGGCAAAATGGAAAGTTATTTCCTAGCTTGCTTTGAAGATATTTTAAATACCGAAGCTCAACGGAAAAAGAGCTAGAAGACAGCTTTTTGGTCCAACTGAAGTAGAAGTAGCCTTGGATCAAATGAATTCATGTGTAAACAAGGGCATTTCCCACTTGGACTATGCAGTTGTATGTTCCTATTTACCAAGATGCAGGGTTCCACATCCAGGCAACCCCTCATTATTTTTCATTCTTCTATTTAATATTTATCTTTTTCTTCCTTTCTTTACATTAAATGGTTTATTCTAGCTCTTGCTCCCTTTACTAGACCAAAAGCCACCTGAAGGCAAAATATCTTACTCCAAATCAAAAAGAGTGACTATTAGCAGGTAATCAGAAAGAAAGCAGAAATTCCAAGCCTGTGGGTGAGTCAAGGGCTAACAAACTTAGCCATTTGAGGTAGCTGGGCTGGAGTCACAGACATCTGGGTTTTAGCCCTAAGTCCAACACAAGGAAAAGTCACCCATCACCTGCCTCAATTTCTCACCTCTGAAATGAGAATTATGTCCCTTAGCTCAGAAAAAATTTTCAGAATTGAGGTCAGGTTGGCATGTTAAAAGTTGAACACTTAACTATCGCTGGCTTTCCTTTCTCTCCAAAAAGCATATGATGGACACAGACAGTGAAGGGAGTCAATAACAAAAAGATAAAATCAAAGGGACATCTGAGCATCTACCATGTGTAGATCCTTCCGTGCACAGAGTCGAATTAGGTGCCTGGGGTTCACTGTCATGTTCCTGCAATGGCCACCCTTGTGCTCGCATGACCTAAGAGTGAGTGCCCCCCTAAATGCTGCCTGCCATATGCCTGCTGGCCTCCCACAGTGCCTGTGCTGCCTGCCCTGGATCTTGGATGTGTGTCCTCAGGCTGCCTTAACCTATTATCACAAAGCGGGTAGCTTATAACGCAAATTTACTATTCTATCAGGGGTTTGGAGGCTAGGAGTCCAAAATCAAGGTGTCATAGGCCCTGACTCCCTCCGAAGTCTCTAGGGGAGAAAGTTTCTTGCTTCTCCCAGCTTCTGGTGGCTCCAGGTGTTCACTGACCATGGATACCTCGCTCCAATCTCTGCCTCTATCTTCACATGACCTTCTCCTCTTTGTGTCTCTCCTCTTCTGTCTCATATAAGGACATTTGTCATTGGATTTAAGGATCACTTGTATAATCCAGGATAATCTTATCTTGACATCCTTAGTTATTATACATCCGCAAAGACCCTTTTCCATTCACAGTGTCTGGGGGCAAAGACATGTTCATATATTTGGGGGGACACCATTGAACTCAGTTCTCTTCCTCCCTGCTAACCTTCTCATACTCCTTTTCTGAATCCCTTGCTTTGCAACAAAAAACGTGACCATCATACATGCTTGTAAGAGCAGAAACAGGGAGTCCTGTTGAGATAGGGAACATTTGCATTTTGATGGATGAGAATATTCACAACACCTTATAGATCTCATTTGTAATTACAGCACTCATCAAAAGAGTCATTAATTGATATTAGACTGTAAACTCAACGAGGACAGGAACTGAGGCTTCCGCAAAGCATTAACTCTAATACCGTGGCTCATGGGTGCTCAGGAAATGCCCCTTCAATAAGTAAGTGGAGGAGGGTTGGGAAGATAACCTATCCCATTACACAGCTTCTAAGAACATGGTCTGGGATTTACACTCACCTGCCCGGTTTAGGCAGACAAGAGCATTCGAGAATGGAATTGGACTAGAAACCAGAAGAGCCAGATTCTGATCCTGTTGCCAAGTCCTAGTTTTTTCATCTGTAAAATGGGGAACGAATTCTTGTCCTGCTGTTCCCAAAGTTCTTTATTATTAGTGGTAAATGCATCCAAAGTCATTGGTTCTTACCAGAAATACACAGAGGGCAAGAGGAGGAACTTAGGAAAGGTACAAATAAACCTGTTTGATGGAGCGGAGCCAAATTATTTTGCACAACATCCAGACACCTGAATCCCGCCTCCTGCTGTCTTTCACAGGAGAGTCTTCCAGAGGCACTGGATAAAGGGAGACAGGGAGCCAGAGCTGCCTTGCCCAGAAATGCAGCCCAGGAGCCAAAGCCACTTTTTTCTCTGCAGACAGTTTTCTTCCTCCTGCCTTGTTTTCCAGTGGTGTGTGTCATATCAGTACACAGTGAGGTGCAATTAAAATGTGTGTCATGGAGCGTGAGCATCTTTACAGTCTAATTACAGGTTAATAGAATGTACCCAGAGAGATCGCCTAATTAATCTTGGAAGGAGATGTGTATGTTTAACGATCTTTCAATAAAGGAGCTATGCTCCCTCCAAGAAGACTGTATTGAAAGGAGGTTAAATCCAGGTAAGGGGATTCATTTCTGAATGAATACGTGCCATCAACGTCAAACTCACCAAAAATTAAGGTCCACCAATTGTATGTTCAATTCCACTTTGTGAGTGCTGCTGATGTTGCAAAAGTCTTTAATCTCCCCAACTCCAAACATGCACGTTGTACATTTAAAACATTCATTCAGCACATAATTACTGAGTACATTCAACTTACAGCTATGGCCAGGAGCAAATTATTTCATATGCCAACATCACCTGAATCCCTGATGGTGACTCACCTGATCTATTACCATCACCTCCTAAGTAATGTCTCTTACTCAGATTTCTCCCCGTTCTAATCTGACCACAATGTGAGGGCAGTGAACATTTGAGCTTGATGATAATATTCTCCTGATCTAACAATTCAGAGGTCCTCCCTGCTTAGAGACTGTGCTCAAAATCCCTCAACATGGCCTTCAAGACCTTTTGAAAGTTCTCGAACAGTACCTTGAAAAGGTCCTTCCAGATCTTTCTTAATCCAAACCCAGATACTTGACCACATTATCTCCCATCTTCTCTCTGCTACTGTCACCTCACAGATAGAGTGTTTCTCAAACTATGGGTTTATGTGCCACCTGCATCAGAGTCACTGAGCTGCTTGGTAAAAAAGGTAAATCCTGGCCTCTGGGCCAGACAGGCTAAATCTGAACCCATGAAGGTAAATCCCTGAGATGTCTTTTAATGAAGGATCCCAGGTAACTCTGATGCACTAAAGTGTGAGAACCTGTGCTCTAGGAGTACAGAGCATTCAGCTCAATTCTGAAAGCTCTGTTCTGTTTCTCACCTCTATAAATCTGCTCTCACTGATTTCTCTGCCAAGATGCCCCTTCCCCTCTTCTCTTCTCAGTGACCTCCTGTCACCTTCCAAGTCCACTCAAACATCACCTCTTTGGGGAAAATTTTCTACTTCCTTCCATTTAGTGCTCACGTGCATCTCTTTACTTTCCGGTTTCTCACCCCTTGCTCTCCTCTTCCATTTATAACATCCAGTGTTTTTACTGAATAGATTCATTTTCTTTACCATATCTCCAATTTCTTGCAGAGGGAAAAAAAATGTCTCAAGATTTTCAGCTTGGAGTGCGGGTACTTGTATCTCTGACATTCATAGGGTATCGGTGTTCCTCAAAATTAGGATGATGATAATGTAAATGTGAGGTAGAATTTGAGAGAGCATGGATTGAAATGCAACTCTACCACAATTTTGGGGGGAGAGGAATATATAAGCCTCAGTTTCCCTAAAAAATTGTGTTAACTTAACCTACTTGTGGAAGATTTATTTTATTAATAGCTATAATTCTTCATCCTCCAAGTATCCACACCCTTCGCCTGCAACTATGAAGTTCCTCACTAAAGATGTGCAACCTATTCCCCTACCCTGTGAGTCTGGACCAGTCTAGTGACCAGCTTTGACCAACAAAGTGTGAAAAAATGTAATCAAAATAGAAGCTTGAGAAAGCACTATCACAGATCTGCACGTGCTCTTGTACTTCTTCAACCATCGTGAGAACGTGCTGGGGCTAGCCTGCTGGAGGATGAGAAGCACGTGGAGCAGATGCACTCTAACCAAAGCCAATCACCAGCTGACCTGCAGATGTGAGTGAGCTGGCTAAGATCAGCAGCACTGTGTTGATTTCTCTCATCTGACCCCAGATATGTGAGCAATAATGATCTCTTATTGTGAGTTTTATAGCTTTTGGTTTCACAGCATTATTGATGTCATCGAAAACTGAAATAGAAAACCACTGGGTTGTTGTGAAGATTAAATGGACTGTATGAGAACATGTTTAGCTCAGCAGTTGGTATCCTTAGAGCTCTCAATAAACGGTACAGTTGCAATTATTGACATTGTTCCAGGTCGTTTTCTATATCTTTGGGAATTTGGCTTATAGTCAGGCACTTTCTCATTGGTTCTCCTCCTTCCTTTTGGCCCATGGCATGAAATAGACCCTCAATTTCTAGTAAATTATGGTCAAAGGAGCCAGAGGCTACCTGTAGACTCCCAGCTTGGAATTCTAGCAAAGTTTTCAAATCAACAGGTTCTGCAGATCATCTACTCTTCTTCCTGAAAAGATTCATCATTACTTCAATGAATGTTTGTTGACCCAATGTCATATTTTAATGTACTGTATGTATAGAGGTAAACAAGACAGGCTCCCTGATTTCTTGAAATAAACAGAATTTTGATATACTGGTGACTCCCCTTAGTCATTCATTTATTTCTTAATTTATTCACTAACTCACTTAACATTATTGAACACCTATTGGTACTAGAACTGGAGCAGGGCACACTTACAATTTTTTCAAGAGAAACTTAACAAATTCCTGATTTTTATATAAAATTTCCAGACTTTGAAATGTTGAACCAAACTGGAAAAAAATATTAAAGCTTTCTATGGGCCAAACAACAACAACAAAAAAAAATCAAGGGCCACTGTTTGAGGTGCTGCTTTGCAGCTCTCGTAGCTCTCATTGAAATTATCTGTGTGCATCTTATCTCCCCTTTTAAATTATGAATTCACTTTAGAAGAGATCAGTGGGTTCATCATGGTATCTCCCAGGTGTTTTGCACTGTGCTTTCAAGTAGGAGGTGTCTGTGAGTCTTTATGAAATGGCTAGTGAGACACAGTCTCTGTACAAAGTGATCACAGAGATAAGACACATAAGACATGTTCACAAATAGCTATTACATGTTAATATCTGTGGTAAAGGCAACAACAATAATTACTGCCATTTATTGAGCCCCTACTATTTACTATGCATTGTACTAAGTCTGGAGATATGCTCCTAATTTAATTATCCCAGAAATTCTGCAAAATGTTGAAACCCACATGTCACCTGCCCGAGTATCCTTAAATGCTCTTGTCTTCTGAGGTCACCTGTCCTGAAATTTTAAATATAAAATGGCTTATACATCATTCCCCACCATCTACCACCAGCGATCTAAAGACTTTACTTCCTATTCAATTCTTGCTCCAGTTTCCTCCCTCTGCTGGCTTCTGGCTCACCCTTGTGTTTTACTTCCCACAGTTGATTTATTCTCATACAACTCAAATATTGAGACAGCCTCTTTCTCCTTTGGTTCTCCAAAGTGACCACAAAATAAATACTTTTCAGAGATTGCTGAAGATTTGAGATTAACAAGTAAGGATTTCACTGAATGCACCATAGAATGAGTTTCTTAAAAAAAAAAAATCTGGACAAACTTTACTTAAAATTTCTTTGCCTTGCATAATATTGGGGAAAACTCACTGGCTTCTTCTCATTCCTGATTACTTTCTATCAAGTTGCACAGGGCCACCTCTCTCAAGACCATCTCAGATATTTTGAGCTTTGCCACCTCTACTACTTTTCCACAACTACTTTTAGTTTCATTAGCTGCTTTCAGGAACTTCTAATTCCTATCAAGTTCTTAGCAGAACAAATCACTTCTCGTGATGGTTAGTCTTATGTGTCAACTTGTCTAGACTATGGTACCTACTTTTTTGGTCAAGCAGCAGTCTGAATGTTGCTATGAAAGTATTTTTTAGATTGGGTTAACATTTAATTCATTAGACTTTGAGTAAAGCAGATAATCTTCCATAATGGGTGGGCCTCTACAAATCAGTTGAAAGCCTTAAAGAAAAAAGACAGATGTCCCCCAGTGAGGAAGGATGCCTCCAGACTTGCCTTTTGACTCAAGACTGCAACATCAACTCTTGGTACAATTTCCAGGCTGCCTTTCTGAAGCTTTCAGACTTGCCAAACCTATAACTGCATGAGCCAATTCTTTAAAATAAAATTATTTACATATAGTTATGTGTACATATAGTTACATATAGTTATGTGTGTGTGCATGTGTGTCCTATTATTTCTATTCCTCTGGAGAACCTTAACTACTTTGTCCTTGCTTTTCTCTCTTGGCATTTCTCTGAGGAAGAGAAACTCATCACATTTCACACCCAGTTGGACCTATCAAGGTGTATTGGTAAATATAGCCAACTACCCCAAAGATACTTCTCGAATTGCTAAGAGATCAGAACAAAGTGTAGGCAGATGGTTGTTGAAGAACATTTTTCTGTCTTAAATAGAGCTTAGTTTTGCTTTTGTTTGCTGATTTGTAATGTGGAGAAAATGAAAATCAGAGGGATGAGATGATTTCCACCAAACTATTCAATGGCCAGCCTGGACTTATGAACTTCAAGGTTCGTATCCTTCCACCACATTTCACTGTCCCCATAATGTCAAAAAAAAAAAAACTAAGAAAGAGAAAATATTTTGCATCTTGGCTCAGTCAGGAAAAGCTTCACTGAGAGATGAAGGCACTGGGAACCTGAAGGATGGGTTGTCCATCCCAGGGATGGTGGGTGGGATGCTGGCAGGAGGAAAGGCAGGGAGGTGGAGAAGCAAAAGTTTTATTCAGGGAAATGGAGAATACAGAAATCTGGCTGGAACACATAGTTCACTCTGAGAATACCATTAGAATAGTTTGGAAAGCTAGAATGGGCATAGCCAGGGAAGAACGTGAATAACTACAATAAAAATCTAACACAGATACCATAGTATTCAAATCTTAAGTGCCCTGTGTATAGTGTCACAGGTCCCCTAACGCTGGTGCTACCTAGAAGAAAGGAAATGAAGAGCCTTAATTGCACAGAAATCAAGATGATGACAAAGACATAATTCATAATTTGCAAACCCTCTCACATATTAAGTAACCTGCAAAGCACATCAACTTGAAGGTCGTTTTAAGAATGTGAAAGACACTTGGCAAAGTTAAACTGTTTTTCTCTCAAGCTTCTAAAAACTCTGTGCAGATGTGTTACTGTCTATCATCATGAAGATGCTACTGCTGAGGAACAATCTAGAAATAGGTGAGACTGCAATGGGCTCTGTTCACCTGAATTGCTCCCTCCTGCAAGATGCTACCTGAAACCCCATAGCTGCAGTTACTTTCCAAAGTTTGAGGCTTTGATCCCTGGGAGATGTCCTCCTCTGGTTAGAGTCCTTTATGTCTTTTCATTTCCCTTAAAAGATGAGACAAATGAATCAGTAATCAGAAGGTGAAGGGTCTTCCAGGCAGTGGAAAAGGCATTGTTTGTCTTCATCCTGACATTTTCCCTCTAATTCTCTCTCCTTGAGCTTGACGGTCATGTTGCCCACCAGCTTCTCATATGTACTCTGCTCACTCCCCCTCACCCCACTGAATTTTTCACAGATTAATTCCTCTGCCTGAAATGCTCTCCCTTCACTCTTCTTTCCCATTTATTTCCTACTCATTATTCAGATTTGGTTAAAAGGTTGCTTTTACAAGAAAACCCTTCATAGTGGTTGAACCTGGACAAGCCTTCTGGATAACATTCTGTGGCAGCCTTTATAAGTAATTTATCATCTCTGGCATCTCTCAGGGCCTTATGCACACCTGTCTCCATCTGACTTCTTAGTCTTCCTTCAGTCACCAGAATGTTACCTGATACCTGCTGCCTCCTAACCCCACTGATGCCCCACACTGACTATTCTGGCTGCTTCTCCTTTGACTCCCTTACTTTGAGCCACTTACATTATACACTGTGGTATATAGATGTCTTAGTTTGTCCAGGCAGGAATAACAGAATACCATACACTAGGTGGCTTATAAACAGCAGAAATCTATTTCTCCCAGTTCTGGAGGCTGGAAGTCCAAGACCAATGCACTGGCAGACTTGATGTCTGATGAGAGCCCCCTCTGGTATTACAGACTCCATCCCCCTGCCCTCATGTGGCAGGAGGGCCAAGGAGCTTTGTGAGGTCTCTCGCACAAGGGCACTAATCCCATTCATGAGGTCTCCTCCCTCATGACCTAATCACCTCCCAAAAGCCCCACTTCCAAATACTTTGGGGGAACGAGTTGCAACATATGAATTAGGGGGGAACAAATATTCAATCTATAGCAACAGAATAATGACATCCCCAATACGTCCTCATACAAATCCCCAGAACCTTTTTTTTTTTTTTTTCCGGTACACGGGCCTCTCACTGCTGTGGCCTCTCCCGTTGCGGAGCACAGGCTCCGGACGTGCAGGCTCAGTGGACATGGCTCACGGGTCCAGCCGCTCCGCGGCATGTGGGATCCTCCCGGACCGGGGCACGAACCCATGTCCCCTGCATCAGCAGGCGGACTCTCAACCACTGCGTCACCAGGTAAGCCCCTCCCCAGAACCTTTGAATCTGTCATCTTACATGGCAAAAGGGACTGTACAGAGATGATTACGTTAAAGATCTTGAGATAGATAATCCTGGATGTTCTTGGAGGGTACAATGTAATCACCCACCTTGTGAAAGAAGGAAAAAACGGAAGCGAATGACACACAGTTAGAAACAGACATGTGACAATGGAAGCAGAGGTTGGAGTATGTGCTTTAAAGACAGAGGTGGAGACCATGAGCCAAAGAATGTGGGCCCCCTCTGGATGCTGGATGAGGCAAGGAAGCAGGTTCTCCTCTAGAGCCTCCAAAGGAACATCATTTGATTTTAACCCAGTGAGGCCATGCTGCTCTTCTACCCTCCGGGATAGTAAGAGAATAATTTTGTGTGGTTTTAAGCTACGAAGTATGTGGTAATTAGTTGCAATGGCAATAGGTAACTAATACACACAGCCTTGCTTCATTGTAATTTAAATTCCTTTCCACATCACAAGACTACTCTTCTCACTGAGAGGGAGCTTGCCTTAGTCACTTTTGTATTCTCCATCACAAAATAAACACAAGAAATACATTTTGGGTTTTTTTTTTTTAACCTAAATAAATGCGTAAATGAGTGAACCACTCAGTCTACCAAATTTACTCTAATAGACTTTTCTGTTGTTTGGCTTGTTTAACTCCTTAAACATATTGAATATTTTATTAAAATATAACATGCGTAAAGAGAAGTGCACATATCATCTGGCAGACAGCTTGATGAATTTTCGCAAAGTGAACATATCTGGCTAATCAACATCCAGCTCAGGAAACAGCATTAACAGGGCCTCCAGAGACCCTCGCATGCCCTCTTCCGCTCAGCACCCCCACCCCATTACTGTTCTAGCAGTTTGTACCACAGTGTGCTTCTTTTTCAAATAAGGCATTCATATGGTAAACAATTCAAATGTTTGGGCTTCCCTGGTGGCGCAGTGGTTGAGAGTCCGCGCCCTGGTCCGGGAAGATCCCACATGCCGCGGAGCGGCTGGGCCCGTGAGCCATGGCCGCTGAGCCTGCGCGTCCGGAGCCTGTGCTCCGCAACGGGACAGGCCACAACAGTGAGAGGCCCGCGTACCGCAAAAAAAAAAAAAAAAAAAAAAGAATTCAAATGTTCAAAAAATATATACAGTAAAAATTAAGTTGTTTTGACCTTGTTCCATGCTGATTCTCCCCAGAGGCATCCATTATTAGCAATTTATTATGAATCCTTTCTGAGACGTCTTTTGTGTATATCAGTATATACCTTTTGGCTTTTGAATCACTTTCTGCAGAATTGTTGTCTTTGGGTTAATGCTTACCCTTAATTTTTGCTCCAGGTAAGTGTGCTAAAGTTAAGCATTTTGAGAGCTAACACATGCAGTGTAATTCTCAAGAAAGATGACCTCACCCTTGCAGGGAGGTTGCCCACATCACTTTGCTCACTGGCTTAATGTTCATCTCTGGTCCATCCCTCGTGCCTGGTTCACCTGCTCTAATCTACAAGAAAAGGGATTTTAATATGACTGAAAAGAATTCTACTCTTGAAGAGAGCACATGAGAAATAGCTACTTGGAGGTGGAATTGGTACCCTGTTGCCAAAATCAGCCTTCTGTTTAAAGGCAAGAAAACACAGCCGTATGATTCACTGTTAGTGTGTGTGCATAGGGTGTTAGATTCCAACTGCATGTTGGAGTTGTCTGCTTCCTGGAAAAGACCAGATGTAAGTGAGAACATCTCTGGGACTGCAGTCCTGTAAATGCCACAGTGCCGTTTTAGCTGACTGTAGACAAATCCAAAGCACTGTAATTCTGTTGCCCTCACTGACTGGGAAAAGTGAGCTTCTTTCATCCTTTATACTGATTTGGTACCTTCCAAATACTTTTCCCCTAGAACTCACTTCTATACCACAGAAGGCAGTAGAGGGCAACGGACAAACATGGGTTTTCAAGTCAGGACATGTGGGTCCACATCACGCTCTACTACTTACAAGCCCTGTGACCTTGAGAAGGTCAACTTAATCTCAGAATCTCATTATGTGTACAGAGGAAGAAAAATGATGACTTACCTTGTCCAGTAGTTGAGATGATGTATGCAAAACCACCTGGAACCAAAAAAAAAAAAAAGGCAGTTATTATCCTCCAAGGATTTTGCACTGGAAAATTAAAAATCTTTAACAATAATTTAAAAAATTAAAAACTCACCTACTTTTTTTATAAGCCGGCTTTCCTCTTTCTATATACATTATCACCATTACCCCCAAGGACTCAGAAAACAGACACAAAACTTGGGATCATCTTTATTTTCTTCTTTCCTTTGACTTCTCTCAATTAATTAACCACCAAGTTCCCCCATCCCTCTTTACAATACCTGTTATAGCCAGTTCCTATATTCCTGCCCCAATTCAAGCTTATCCCTCCTTCCATCTAGTCCAGCAGTCCTCAGCCACAGGCAATTTTACCCCCGGGCACAATTGGCAATGTCTGAATACATTTTTGGTTGTCACACAGGGGAGCTGCTACCCCCTTTAGATGTTGCTGAATGTCCTACAATGAAAACCACAGGCCCCTGCAACAAGGCGTCATCTGGGTTCAACTGTCAATAGTGCCAAGGGTGAGAAACACTGGTCTCATCTAAGTCTTTTTCTTATCCAACCTTCCCTGGATCTTTTCCAGACTAATCTTTCTAAAATTTTCTCTTATGATCTATAACACATATTGACTCTATGTTCCCTAGAAGAGCAAACCCACTACTTTGTTTACCCATAGAAAATGAAAATTAATTTAATAATAATTAATTTTTTGGGCTGCTTTGGGTCTTCGTTACTGCACGTGGGCCTTCTCTATTTGCGGCTAGCAGGGGCTACTCTTCGTTGCGGTGCGTGGGCTTTTCATTGCGGTGGCTTCTCTTGTTGTGGAGCGTGGGCTCTAGGCGTACGGGCTTCAGTAGTTGTGGCATGCAGGCTCAGTAGTTGTGGCTCACAGGTTTAGTTGTTCTGAAGCATGTGGAATTTTCCTGGACCAGGGATCAAACCCGTGTCCCCTGCATTGGCAGGCAGATTCTTAACCACTGAGCCTCCAGGGATGGCCATTAATAATTAGTTTTTGAGCAACAAATATGTGCTAGAAATTGTTCTAACTATTTAATACATATATGAACTCATTTCCTCTTCAAAACAGTGCTATTAGAATTAAACTCAGGTGTTCATTAGCTCTGGTTTTGTGAGATGGCTTTCTGTAATTGAGCTTGGAACATAACAGGCAGACACTCAGTAAGGATTTGTCAAGCAACAATAATTAACGTCAAATGGACCTGCTAATATTTGTTGAGTTTGTTATATAACAGGTACTACTAAGTGTCTCCCATGTACTGCTTCACTTCATCATCAAGATCAAACAGTCCTGTAACAGGAAGAAAATGCAAGTGTCCAATTTAGTCATGGTTGATTAGGTTTTCATATGGTTTAAGGTCCATGAAACGACAGACATTAAAATAAATAGGCCACTTTTTCATTCTACAATGGGAGGATTTCTGTGGGATAAGAACTTGATACTTATGCATGTTCCAGTGTTTTTCTTCCATGCCTTGACTGAAAAGGTGTATCTGAGGAGTGGCAGTCTTCAATCTTTAAAGAATATATCTCCTGCTCACTGGAGCACATGTATCTTAGCAAGGTTTCCAAAGTATTAACCACATCTTGCTCATTCCATCTGATTAAGATAATCTCATCAATATTGTGGACCAGAGTGATGTTCTGCAGAATGTCCAGTTGGTCCTGGACCCTTAATACTAAAACTACATATTACAACGGAGGATGAGAGAGTCAGCATAGCCCTGGGGCAGGTCAGCAAATATATACTCAGTCCAGGTGAATGTAAGCCTTTCCAATCCTCTTTCTGATTGGGATAAGAATAGGTTTGTCAAATTAATGGTAACATGCCACATACCTGGAGACAGGCTAACCTGCTCTAGTAAAGATCCCACATGTCACCCAGCAACAGTAATTGGGGCTACTACTTGGATGAGTTAGAAGTAATCTACTATCACTTTCCAGAATCCATCTGTGTTTTGTAGGAAACTGTCTAGGCTTAAATTATGAAATAGTAAGAACCATCACCTCTGCTTCTTTTTTTTTAATTGAAATACTGTTGACTTATAATATTAGTTTCAGCTGAACAAAATAGTGATTCAATATTTTTATAGTTTATATTCTGAATAAAGTTATTATAAAATATTAGCTATATTCCCTGTGCTGTACATTATATTCTTGTAACTTATTTTATACCTAGTAGTTAGTACCCTTTAGTCCCCTTCATCTATCTTGCCCTTCCCCGCAGCCCTCTCCCCTCAGGTAACCTCTAGTTTCTTTTCTATATGTGTGAGTCTCTTTCTGTTTTGTTATATTTGTTCATTTGTTTTATATTTTTCAAATTCCGCATATAAGTAAAAATATATAGTATTTGCCTTTATCTGACTTACTTCAGTTAGCATAATACACTCTAGTTCTACCCATCGTGTATATACATATATAGATATATTTATACCACATCTTCTTTATCCATTCAACTTTTGCTTCCATATCTTGGTTATTGTAAATAATGCTGCTATGAACACTGAAGTGCATGTATCTTAGAGTTTTCGTCTTTTCCAGATATATGCCCAAGAGTGGGATTGCTGGATCATATGGCAGTTCTATTTCTAGTTTCTTAAGGAACCTCCATATTGTTCTCCATGGTGGCTTCACCAATATACATTCCCATCAACAGTGTAGGAGGGTTTCCTTTTCTGCACACCCTCTCCAGGATTTATTATTTGTAGATATTTGGTGATGGCCATTCTGATTAGTGTGAGGTGATACTTCATTGTAGTTTTGATTTGCATTTCTCTAATAATTAGCGATGCTGAGCATCTTTTCATGTACCTGTTGCCCATCTGTATGTCTTCTGTGGAGAAATCTCTATTTAGGTCTTCTGCCCATTTTTTGATTGGTTTGTTTGTTTTTGTTATTGAATTGTATCAGCTGTTTGAATATTTTGGAAATTAATACCTTGTCGGTCTCATTGTTTGCAAATATTTTTTCCCAGTCCATAGGTTGTCACTCTGCCTATTTTTTAAATTGGGTTGATTGGGGATTCTTTGATGTTGATTTGTGTGAGTTCTTTATATATTTTGGATATTAACCCTTTATCAGACATAACTTTTGCAAATATTTTCTGCCATTCAGTAGGTTGCCCTTTTACTTTGTTGATGGTTTTCTTCACTGTGCAAAGCTTTTAAGTTTGATATGGTCTTATTTATTCATTTTTGCTTTAGTTTCCCTTGCCTGAGGAGATAGATTAAAAATATATATTCTTTTAAGACCTATGTCAAAGAGTGTACTGCACATGTTTTCTTCTAGTTTTACAGTTTCAGGTCTTATACTTAGGTCTTCAATCTATTTGGAGTTTATATTTGTATATGGTGTGGGAAAATGTTCTAATTACATTCTTTTACATGTAGCTGTCCAGTTTTCCCAGTGCCACTTTTTGAAGAAACTGTCTTTTCTCCATTGTATATTCTTGCCTCCTTTGTTGTAGATTAATAAGTGTGTGGGCTTATTTCTAGTCTCTCTATTCTGTTCCATTGATCTATATGTCTGTTTTTGTGCCAGGACCATACTGTTTTGATTACTATAGCTTTGAAGTATAGTCTGAAGTCAGGTAGCATGATATCTCCAACTTTGTTCTTTTTTCTCAAGGTTGCTTTGGCTATTAGGGTCTTTTGTGGTTCCATATGATTTTATAGGAACAAGTATGGACAATTAAATTGCAAAATAGTAGGGACAATCATCTCTGAATTTTTAAGTATTTAAGGGCAATGCAGATTTCTACCATTCCCCCTATGTGCTATACTATTTAATGTGTGTTGCTTCAGCTAAGGAGTAAACAATTTCAATTTTAGAGACTTCCACTTGGCATTTTCTATTACAAAAGCTCTTATTTCACAAGCCAAGGAATCAACGTGGAAGTTGTGAGAACTACCAAGAATGTTGTATTAGTTTGCTTGGGCTGCATAGCAAAGTACCACAGACTCAGTGACTTAAACAATAGAAATTGGTTTTCTCACAGTTCTGGAGGCTAGGAGTCTGAGATCAAGATGTCGACAGGGTTATTTCTTCTGATTCCTCTCTTCTTGGCTTGCAGGTGGATGTCTCCCCCTTGAATTTTCATAGTATCTTCCTCTGTATGTGTCTGTGCCCTAATCTCCTCTTCTTACAAGGATACCAGTCATATCGGATTAGGACCCACCCTAATTACCTCATTTTACCTTAATTAATTGTTTAAAGTCACATCTGAGGTAGTGGAGGGTTAGGACTTCAACATATGAATTTGAAGAGGATACATTTAACCCATAACAGGAATCTATTCATGACATAATTGGGGACCAGGAAAAATGGCCACCTGGTGTGTCCATGGATCAGTCATTGGATGCAGAACCTCTTGGGAAGAGGCATGACCTCAAGTAATGGGGCTCTCTTGAGCTGAAGCCATTTTTGTACAGAAATAGGAGCTGAGCACTGTCTGTTGGTACCACTCCTATGACTGTAGAGTTTCATTCTTTCTTCCTAAAAGTTGTTCTTCTGTCTGAAACATCATAATACCTACCATACAATAATTGGGCATTTTGATGACATTCAAATTGACTAATCTATATGTTGACAATTTACTTGAGAATTTTGCAAATTTAGGCTCTCGTTAATTAGAAAGTATACCATTCCTCCCCAAGTGACACATGATTGTCATCACTCTAAGCCTTTGTGGTTTTCAGGGATAATCCAGGTGATAAAAAATAAAACACTAGATTGGGTATCAAAAAATCCTGACTTCTTATTTCCCTCATGGAATACCCTTGCTACTCAGAATGTTCCATGGGCCAGCAGTAGTTACATCCCTGCAAAACTTGTTAGAAATATAAAATCTCAAGACCCACCTCAGACCTACTGGATCAGAATTTGCATTGTAACAAGATCCCTTCAGTTGATTCCTATTCTTATTAAAGTTTGAGAAGTGCTGCTGTATATGACCTTGGACAATTAGTTAAGCTCTTTGAGCCTGATGTACTTCGTCTGTAAAAGAAGGCAATTATAACTAGAAGACCCCTTAGATCCCTTCAAGTTCTAAAATGCCATGACAAATCTGAGCAGAGTTTGATCTTTAAAAGTAACACTGTGCCTCCGATAGAAAATGCATTGAACTTTTGGCCTCTTTTATGCACGAATGTGCTGCTTACTGCAAACTTGACTTCCATCTGTAATGGGCAATTAAAGTCATGGTTGAAAGGAGATTTCTGATAGCCTAAATGTAAAAGGCATTCTTACTAATATGTCAGCTCTGCACCTTAAGGCTAAAGTAACTTAGAGGCATCTCAGGGTGATGGGTAAATGTGCTAGACCAACACTTAGTGGAGTTTGAGAAGTGATTTGGGTTAGGCCAGCAAGGACTCTTATCAATTTGACCATTTAGTGACTTGACCCTCAAGAGAGGACTGATGACTCCTGGTTAGCCAGTTAATTTATGGCAATACTTCATTTAGATTCAGCCACCAGCAAGACAGTGATGGTGAGCAGGAAGGAAAATGTCTGGAATGAATGAAAGATAGAAGCTTTACAGTTGAACACCAAATTATCCCCCATTCTTTCTGTATGGATCATTTGAAGTCCCAGGCCCCCTTCTAAACTGAAACTTCCCAAATGATTAAAAGCCCCAAAGTACTTGAATGGTGATCTGTGAGTAGAATTTGGTATAAAAAAATTATAATATAATATATTATATATATAATATTATATAATGTTATATTAGTTTGAAAAATAAAAACAATATTAATACCAATATTCTAATAGAAATAATGGCAACTAACTTTTATTGAGTATTTTCTCAATGCCAGGAAATTTTTCACATACTTCATTCCTCCTTAAAACAAAATAATGTAGCAATGCTATTGCTATGCACATTAAACAGATGAGGAAACTGAAGCTTAGCTTAGGAGATATGGGGTAGCTGAAATAAGAACCCAGATAATCTGACCTCAAAACCTCAATTTCTAGACTGTTTTACATTTCTTAATCATCTAATCTTTGTCACCTGACACATAAATCTTCTTAATGAACATGCATGATAGAAATTATCATCTATATTTTATAAATGAGGAAAGGTCTGTTACCACCTAGATTCCCACAAATTTACATGTGGGAAGAAGAGGGCACTATATCTACCTGATTAGAAAGCCTCACCTCTGTCCATAGTGCCCACCACCTCTCAGCACAAGGTTTGGGCTAAACCTTTTCCCTACCTGTTACAACTATTAACTTGTAAACAAAGTGATGCACATAATGCTCATCAGGTCTTCTCTCCAGATGATCTGGCAGGGCTCTACTTGGTTCATGATAAAAAATAAGTTACAATTTTAACATAAAACAAGGGATGTTCTCATGTAGAACCATGTGGAACAATATTACTTGATTAATGATTTATCGGCAGAGTAGTTCTCCAAATGCAGTCAGTTCACTCTGCAGAAATATCCCAGGTGGTTGTCATGTCCATCCTGTGGATGGGGAGCTGCGGTTGAGAGAGGTGCAGAGATGTGGCAGACACCATGGGTACCCACTCTTAGCTTTTACCCCATCAGCACTTACCATCCATGAACCCTGCCTCACTTCCAGTTGCCAGCATCCAGGCTCTCTCCTCGAAGACTTGGTTTTCTTTGGCAGACAAGTTCCCTCTGCCTGCGTGCCAGGCAGGCCAGCAATACTGGGGTGTTATTTGTACTCCCACTCCCATCCAATCATCCTCAAACAATGGCTGGTGGGAGCTGATGGTGGGAGCCAATGGCTTAATGCCCTAGCTCCCTGGCCCCTCTGAGAAGTTTTTCACAGTATTTCTCAGAACTTCTCAGTATAATAAGCTATTGTCCACAGTGCCATAATCAAAAATTGCTTGATAGGACCCTCCTTATCAGCTTCCTTACCTACTTTCTTTCACTTTTCCACTCCCCCAGATTTCTCCTGGGCTCATCTTCCAAATGAACTATTTGCACTTGGAACCTTAATTTTGATTTCTCCCAGAAGCAAACTCTGAGACAGGATAGTTGATTTGCTGAGTTTACACTGATATTGTGGGCTGAGTGCCCGCTTTATGTCAATCACTAGACTAAATGTCGGGGATATGATGCTAAATGAGACAGACAGGGCTCCGACTTTTTTTGAATCTACAGTCTAGTGTACAAGACGTTGAGAAAGTAATTGCAAGTCATCACAGTGGCATGAAAGAAGCCAGTCTAGAAGGCATTTGTATGTAGTATTCCATATATTTTGATAGTTAAAGAGGGAGTCACAATGGGGGAGAATGGTATAAGCAGGAGGAAGTAAATGCAGTAAGCACATCAGAACATAAAACCAAAGGACCACGTGGTGCATTGGGGCAGCAAGATTAATGTGGCTGCAGGGAGGGGAGAGTAGCAATGAGATAAGTGATAAGGATGGAGAGGTAGCAGAGGCCAGATCCAGGAAGGGCTTTTAATTACAAAAAGGGTTTCTGACTTTATCCTCAGGGCAATGAAAATCTGTTGAAGGATCTTAAACAAGGCAATGGAAAGACCACTCTGGCTAAAATCTGGAGACCTGACAAGAAAGAATTGTAACCAGAAGACCACTTAAGAGAGATCTTAGACTTCTAGTCCAGGATGTTTATAATACACTTTGCTTCCTTTTGCTGACTGTGTCACTTAGGAATTTAGTTTAGCAGCACATAACAGAAAATCCATGTAATGGTGACCTAAACAAGTCGGGGGTTTATTTATTTTTTCTTTCATAACAAGAAATTCAAGAGTAAGTGGTTTTGGCTTTGGTTTATTGGCTCGAAGATGTTGGGGATAAAGTCTTCGTGGGTATCTTGCTATTGTCCTCATGGTCACAAGGTAGTCCAATCCCAAACATTATCTCTTCATTCCAGACAAGCAAATACGTAAAGGAAGGTGGAAAAATAGATACTGGCCAGCCAAGTCCACTTTTCAAGGACCATTCATAAGAGTCCATCCAATGATTTCTGCTTACATGAAAGTTTTCCCAAATTATCTCATGCGATCATCCCCAGACACTAGAGAAAAGGGAAAATGCAGTTTTTAGATGAGAACATTGCCATAGAACAAAGTTTCATTAATAAGGAAGGAAGGGAAAATGGATATTGGGAAAGCAATTAGCAGGCTCCACCAAATCTATGTATACAATAAAACAGTCCGATTAGATGAAGCAACAAAACCACAAATGATAGCAAGAGAAAAACTCATAACAATGATAATAATTCAAATACTGCCTCTGTTTGCAGAGCATTTGTGCTTTTCAAAGTACATGTTGTGAATTCAATTCCCCTATTTAATATACTTAATAAAATGGTGGAGCATAAAGATATTGACGTTTCACTAAGCAGAAATAACCCAAGAAAAGCTGAAAGCATGATAAATTGGAATGGCAGAGAAACAACTTTGTCACTGAGCCTTAAATTGCTTTTTCACCACAAATTCTTTTTTCTGGGCTTTGACTTACTTACATTTGTAATTGGTTACGTCTTCCTGAAGCAGGTGCATTTGGGGGTCACTTAAAGAAATGACCAGAGATATTGTAGTATGGTGGAAAAAGAGAGATCCAGGTTCAAATCTGGCCTGTGCATTCACGACTCAGGAAACATGAGCAAAAGTTACTTATCTTTTGAGCATCAGTGTCCTCTTTTGTAAAATCTAGTAAAATGAACCTGCCGTACAGTTTTCGAAAAGTTTCAAGACAATTCCTGGCTCAAGATATATTAACTAGGTGCTTGTTTATTCTTCCCTTATTGTGCTATTGCCATTAATCAGACACTAGGGAGAATATTAGGGTAACAAACTGGCAGAGCAGTGAGTAGTAAATTTTGACTTGGCCTGGAGGGCAAAGTGTGCTTATGTCACCTAAAGCTAAAAGACAGCTGGCTTTGGTGTGAAGTGAGGAAGTTTGCACTATATTCCACATACCATAGGCAACTGAGAGCGCTGCAGGGTGTTAGAAAGCAAGGAATCCTGATCCCGGCAGCCTCCTTAGGCAGAGAAGCACTGGACTGAGGGCAGGGAGAGAGAGAAGAATGGGGAAGTCTTTAAAGAGAAGGTCTCTGATTATTATTCTCCCTTAGAATGGGGTGTTTGAAGCATGACCAACATCTCCTTACATAAAATAGTCTCTTTCCCCTGAAAGGAGCTTTCGGAAATGCGGTTACCACAGTGACTCACAGCTACTGAGGAGAAAATCCCCAGGGCCTGTGTGATCGGCCTGTGGGGCAACCACTATACATCACTTCTGCTTCATGCTGTGAGTCCAAGGCACTTTTTCTGAACAACTGTGGTCTTGCCATCCCCTATCGCATGCCTGCAGATCCTGAAACAAAATTAACTCTATCCACCCCCTGCTGAGTTCAGTTAAGCTGCTCGGAGTTGCCAGGATGGGCCAGGAGAGGTTACTCACATATATCTCAGAATGGTTGATGGCAGTCGAAAGCAACAATCATTTACCAAATGAAAACTTCATGACGGCTCTAAGCGTGGCTCTGAAGATGAAGAGTGATAGAGCAATAGTCCTTTTTCAAGGATTCCACAGTCAGATTGGGGAGGGTCACAGATAGGAGGAAAAGGAAGGGCTCCATCTGCCTGAGAATCTTGGGAAGGGTCTCCACAGAGGTGTTTTGCTGGTTTGTTTCTTTGTTTGTTTGTTTGAGTGAGTGAGAAATAGCAGAATGAAACATCAGGCCAGAGAGTGAGAATGCCCAAAGGCACAGAGGAGGGATGTAGCCTGGCATGTCTGGTAGCTGTTTTTTGGAAAGATATGCTGAGTTCCATCATGAATGCATAGCTAAAGGATGTAATAGTTTATTCTACAGTCAACAGGGAGTCAATGAAGGATTTTGACCAAGGATAGAGTGTATTAAGATATTTATTTAATCTAACAGTTCAACAAGGTGTAGAAGGACCAAGAGTAGAGCTACACAGGAGTGAGGAAGATGAGCTTGAGGAAGTAATGTGAGAGTCCAAGCGAACTGGGAGGGACAAATGAAGACCCTCTCCTGGGCAGCAGTGACGGCCATCAAGTGAGAGATGGAGCCCCATTTTTAAATGTGCATACATAGATGCCACGTCAAGTAATGTTCATGACAATTCTATTTCCATTTTATAGATGGGAGGACTGAAAAGAAGTAATGTCTTACCCTAGGGTTAGTATCGGGACGTCTTGATCACAATTACAATTTGTCAATCCAGGCAGCATGTGGACTCAAAGTTTGCAAATGAGGTAGGTCTTCATGGCAGAAATCATAAGTCATCCCTGGAAATCCTGCTAGCTTGATATCTCAAATGCTTTTTAAAAGAGATCTTTTGCACACATAATGAGGAATTTCAGGGGTGCATCTGAGGCCATGCATTTAATCTATCTTCATCTGGGGGAGCCCAGAAGAGAGATTTTGAAATAAAGTCCCCAGAATTCAAGTATCTTTTCTCAGTCTCCTTCCCTAGTCACTGTAGGAGTCACTTCTTGCTTTATCAACTCCAGTCTGAAGCAGATGTGCTTAGAAAGTATTAGTAATATTTGCTGGAAAATATAATCATTTTCTTACATTTGTATTCATTTCTTTGAACTGCTGATTTATTTCTGGATATTAATTTAAATCCACTCCTAATTTTAATTAGAGGTAGGATTTAATAGTGTTGAGTTTCTTACCTTTTTTTCCTTCTTCTAAGAAAAAATGTGAACTTCAGCAATCCAGGATTTAAAGTATCTATATTTATTCTGGGACTTAACAACAATGAGTGGGGATTAATATTTGGATAGGGAATATGGGAGTGCATTCACTGTGCCTTTTGAAATTAATTAAAAATGTTTTAAGATTTTTTTAATGGGTTATTTAGTTAAATTTTTTAAATGGGTTATTTTAGGCATTTGCGTGTTTTATAGTGTCTGGTTCTAGCCCACCTCAATATTCATTAACTCATTTTTCCCCATCACATCTCTTGTTCAGCAGCACAACATCATCCTACTTTTCCTCCCATTACATTTTATATTCCTTTTTTTTTTTCTTTTTTTTCTTTTTTTTTTTTTGCGGTACGCGGGCCTCTCACCGCTGCAGCCTCTCCCTTTGCGGAGCACAGGCTCCAGACGCGCAGGCTCAGTGGCCATGGCTCACGGGTCCAGCCACTCCACGGCATGTGGGATCCTCCCAGACCAGGGCACAAACCCGCGTCCCCTCCATCGGCAGGCGGACTCCCAACCACTGAGCCACCAGGGAAGGCCCCATTGCATTTTAAACTGCAGCACTGCTCAGTGCCTTGTACATTCCATCACACACCTCAATGGTTCATGTCCATGTACTTTTGCCCCTCTTATTCTCTCTGATTGAACGCTCTTTCCATGTCCTTATGCACCTGGAAAATTCCTACACATTATTCAAAACCTTGCTAAGCCATCCTCTTCTTAGCAAAACCTTCAAGGAATCTTCAGACAGAATTTATACATCCCTCCTCTTATCATTTCTATCCCTCAAACAACTGCATTTGGATTTATGTATAATAAGGTATTGCATTTGTATATAAATGCCTGTCTCACTTTCTAGACTATAAGCCATTTAAGGTATTATTTGCTTCTATATCCACCCCCCCCCCCCCCGCCAGGCTTAGCATGGCCTTCAAAAATAGTGCTGACTCAAAAACCTGAACTCAACTCCCTATCCCACCTCTTTCAAGGGGAAATGATGTAACTACACAATGAAAGTTAACTTTTTTTTAACCTGCCGAGTAGATGATACTTTCAATTTGTCAACCGTATGGTTTGAATTCAATCATATGTTGGTGGTGTACTTAGTGCAGTTATCGAATGCCAACTAAAAGAAATGGCAGAAAACTCTATCGATTTTATTGCTTGGAATTTACAATTTTCCATTTTAAGGAACACTATTGATATCAAGAATTGCAATGAAATAACAATGATATGTTCTGATTAAACTGTGTGAGCAATACAGCAGAATTTTTTCTGCATGGGGAGCTTTCCCACTTTTTGCTGTGAAGGAATAGAAAGTGAGTACTTTGATCAAAGTGGCAAAGCTCTACTGTTTGCTTTTTTCTTTGGCTTCTCATTGTTTCTGGGATGCACAGCAAGGATGAAGTGTATTTTAGTGACATGCAATGAGGTTGAGAAAGCGTAGTCTATATGGGTTTTTTTTTTTTTAATCTCAGGAATTTAACAAATGTACCTAAAGCTTACTCCAACGGCAAAATTCCCCAGAGAACGTTCATAATCATTTTTGCTGAAATCTAGGATTTCATAAAATATACTGTCAAGAATGATTCTCTAGACTCAGAAACATCTGTCTTCTTTTCCTTATTTTCCATGTCATTTTCTTTTACAGCATCATGGATGAAATACACGTATACACACAGAGTTTAAAACCATGTGCAGGGTTCACACCCCAGTTCTGTCACACGTGAGCTGGGGAATCCTGGGCTTTAGTTTCCTCGTATAAGAGTAACCTCATCCTGCAGTAGCCCCATCAAGCACCTTGCACAGTGCCTGCCGAGAAGAATGTGATTAAGAAAGGTGAAGTCCCTCCTCCTTCCCACCTTCCCCTCTTCCTTCCTCCCTTGAAGGGAAGTAAAAGTAAACTTCCATACTTCAGCTTTCCATTCTAAAGAATGCCAAGTTCTGATTTAGTTTTTAATCCCCCTTGAATTGAGAAACCAGATAGCCAAGTTTATTTGAATTATATAGAAGAAAATAATAAATGGAGTTAATGAAAAAAAGAAAGAAAATTTTCAGGAATTTACTTAAAATTTTACACCCAGAACAAGACCAGGGGTTAGTAGAGTAGTGATGAAGCCACATTTAACAGGTATCATCCTCTATAAAGCAAACATTCATTCAAAAAATACTGTTGCTTTGCCTACTGAGTCTTGGCCAATGTATTGGACTCTGTGGATTCCAAGATGAATTAAGATGGCGACACCCTCTCTGCAATCCATGAGCTAACAATTTAGTGCAAGGACAAAGACTTAGCTTTGTAATCATCTACCTTCTCACTGCTGTAATAAAGCAGACGTCCAAGTGTTGCTTGGAGAAAAACAGAAGTCTGAGGTTCTGTGTCTCTCAACTCTGTTAGGGAAAAGTAAGTGAGAGTTATTAGAGAATGCTCTGCTAAATAGCAAGGGGGATGGGCTTTGTGAGATGGAATGGATTATGACCTGCAAGCTACAGAGAGTAATCAACAGGTTCTAGGCTAGGGAGGCTCTTGAGAGCATGACCAGTTTTGTGTTTTGGAAACGTGATATTCAGAAAGTTGACCCATGAGTTTTTTATAAAATCTTCAGTGTATAGATAGCTGTATTGCAATTGTCCATACTTTATTATACAGTAGGTTCCCACTATCTACAAATATCATGAGTGTAGTGAAAGGTCTCATTCTTCCAAGCCACTGCATTCCAGCATCAATAAGTAAGACCGTTTGGTGGTGGGAAACAAAAATCTGTGGGTAACTGAAATAAAAAAGAAAACCCCATTGCTCTTAGCTTTGTAGTGGAAAAGATTTCAAACCTACCTTTTCCCAATTTTCTGTGGTTTAAATAAAAGTTTCAAAAAATAATTTTTTTGTTATGATTTATTGTTTTGCATGTCGTCATTCATCTGTTCATTCATTCAGTGGAAGGAAATATCATTTATTGAGTGGCTATTGAGTACCAGGCACAATGCTAAAGCATTTTCAAATACATTATTTCATTTAATTTTCTCCAAATCCCTCTGAGGTTGATGTTGCCTTTTTCATGCTATAGATAATGAGACTGTGACTCAGAGCTGGCATTCTTTGCTAAAGGTCACAGGACTGTTCAGTCTTGACTTTCAATCACCATTCCTTCCAGGGCTACCATGTTTGTTCAGATGGTTTGTTCAAGTGGTACCCTGCAGGGTTGTATAGTGTGACAGACCTATTACACCCCTATGTGACCCCAAAGCCCAGTATGAAGTTCTATCCAGGACCTTATTATGCCAAGGCTCATCTCTCCACAAATTTTCAATTGTATTAATTTATGGCACTGAAGTACTGGAAAAAGGACTCTATATATTGATACCAGAAAGTCAATAAATTCACAGTAGTAACGTTTGTTGTAGATATTTGTTTTGTTCTCATAAAAAATAATCTATCTAGAAACACAAGATAAAAGTTGTTTCAAAGATCCAATTATTTGAGTTTTACTTCTATACTTCCGTCTCATTTACTTTACCCAGAATCCTGAGCTCCCCCAAATAGCTGAGAATATTATGTAAAGCAAATAAAGACCCCAGATCCTCCGGAACCCCCTCTGAAGCACAGGCAAATTATCCGTGGGGCCGACTTAGGTCTTCCCTTTGCCCCTTTACTCATTTTCTGCTAACTTAGAACCTATTTAGTCTCCATTTAGGAAGGATTCTAACATGCCTGATTATGACTGGACCAGCCCAGAGCACAGACAAAGCACCAGGTCAGGAGGTCTGAGAGATGTTGAGGCGGGAATGATGGTAGAGCTGGAAGGCAATGAAAAGCCAGAAAGAAACCAGAAAGCTTAACAGTTGGCTCGCCTTCACGTGAGGGCAGACATCCATCCAGACTTCAAATGGCCCCTGAGGGGTTCACTCTAGGGGCGGAGTCAACAAACCAGGCCCACAGGCCAAATCCAACCCACAGCCTGTTTTTGTAGACCAAGTTATATTGGATCACAAACGACTCATGTATCATGGCCTCTTTCATGCTGTGATGGTAAAGTTGTGTAGTTGTAAAAGAGACCCTATGGCCCATAAAGCCTAAACTATTTATTTTACAGCTCATTAGAGAAAAGGCAGGCCTGCTCTCGAATAATCAGTCTTACAAGGATTTGCCCCAGTCATCAGGTTAAGCTCAGTTCTGTGGGTCACTACTAGGCTGTCACTCTCTGGAACAACTGGAGGCTTTTCTTGTAACCATGGTACTCACATGGTACTCAGAATATCATCCACTGAACAGAGATTCCCCAGAATACAAAGTCCTTAAAAACATGCTGATGCTTACGATAATAATCTTTCCTTACAGGTAAATTCACTGATGTGATATTAATGGGTGCCTCTGCTTAGAGTAATCTCTCAGGAACCTGTATGGTGGCATTTCCATTTCATTCAGGGCTCTTCTCGAATGCCACTGCCTTAAGGAACCCTGCCCCCAACCCCTGACCCCTTCCTTTCATGAATGGTCAGGAGGCTTAGAAAGAAAAACAAAATAAATTCCCTCATGAAAACATGAATGATTTCTTTAACTCTATGATATACCAATAAAGCTCATGGAATCATGGAAGAAAATATTTATTCTATTCTATGGTGAGAATCTGAGAAAGAGTAGCAAATGAATGGAGTGACACAGGTCTGGGTTCAAATTTTAGGTCTGCTTCCTATTAGTTGACCCTTTTATATATAAATTATTTGAATATCAATATACACATATGCATATTATTCAAATACATATTATATATAATCAATACACATTTATATACCTATATATTATATATAATCAATATATTTCTATATAATTTATATATATAATATGTATTCAAATATTTTATTCATGTATTAAGAAGTAGACCTGGAACTTGAACCTAAAAATGTATTTTTTCATATGTTCATATATACATATATGCATGTGTGTATATATATATTTATGATTAGTTACCACAAAGGATTATTAGGAAGGAAGACGATGTATGCAAAGTCACTGAGAGCTTGGCCCTCCACATACTTGTTGACTGAGTTTGCTTTCACTTCCAGCAGATGGGCTGTCTCTTGGAGAAGTGAGATATTGGTGCTCAGACCTGCCTTTGTGGTTCTTTACTAAACCCTCAGTTCCTCACTTTTCATTTTGAAAGTAAAAATGAGAACCAAAAGTCATCTCCCAGGGGAGCTCCTTGGGTCACCTTCTCCTTTGTTGGGAAGGGGAGGCTGACTCACTTCCAAGGGAATTCCCAAAGTCTTTGGAAGAAGACTGCAATTTGTTTACTGTTTTCCACAGTCTTGTTGGTTGTCACAGCTTGACTTGAGGTGGCCCTGGAACCAGCTGCCTCATTAAAAATAAAGCCCACTTTCTGCCTTCAGCAGCCAGGGCTGGGCATCTGAAAAGGCTTCTGGTCACATCCTGCAGGTGACCAGAGCTCACCCTTGGAGGGGAGAGGCCTCCAAATCAAGGGCAGGTACACGCCCCCCATTCTCAACCCCCTGCCAAGCAGTACAATCACTCTGGAAATTTTTGGAAAAAAATATCTTTCAGCATAAAAGGCAAATTTCATGCTCTAATCAAAATAACTGCCAAGTTTTTTTTAAATGCCACATTTTTTAAAGTCTTTCAGTGAAAAGGGTGCTCTAGGAGAAGGAACAAGAAGAAGAGGAATGTTCTCACCCAGACACTACCTCTCTGTGAGGAGGAAAACAGAATAAAATAAAATGACATGAAAGAGTTGCTTTTTGCTTTTGAGAAAGGGTAGCCAGCTCAGCAAACAAAGCACCCTTCTGAAATGTTAAGGACTTCTAATTATGACAAATAAGCTTGGCTTCAACTAACTTCCATCCCTAAGATTTATAACCTCCAGCTGCTTGGAGAATTTTAGTTCTTTGGGCAGATCCTTCCTGCTAATATAGTCAATTCTTGTTTGTCTACAGTGTTGAGGAAATGGGGGATTTCTAGCCTATTAAATAATTCAGGTAAGTAGTGACAATTAAAACCAGACAAGGTTTCAAACCCTGGATCTGTTACTTCACGGCTGTGTGAGGTTGGACCAAATCTTTGCCTCTCTGAGCTCTATGCTGTCATTTGTAAAATGTGCAAAATGTTAGCTGACTTTAAAGGTTGGTTGAAAGGTTGGTGAAACCTGAGTAAGAATCTATTTTCAAAGTGCCTACAATGGCATGTTTTGCAGTAATCTATCCTATTCCGTAATCTCTGGACACCACACTTTTAAAACAGATATAGGAAAGTGGCTCAAGACCATAACTTGAAAACCTAAGATAGGAGTGAGACTTAAGGGGACATGAAAACCATCTTCAAATGAGTGAAGCACTGTTTGGTAGGAGAGGGATTAGACTGTGTAGGCGACATGAAGGAGGAATTAAAAACAAAAAAGAAAACAAAGATTACCAATTATGGGAAACATACTTTAGTTTAGAATTGGGCTGATATGAAATACTAATTAAACATGGGTTGAGAAGTCAGACAGAGTTTGGTTCTTTTGTGAGTTATCTGACCTTGAGAAATCTTCTTCACTTCTTAGGTCCCACTTTCATTTTTGAAAAATGTAACCAGTCATAATCCTTATGACCAATTTATGGCATAGATATTAAATGCATAGTGATATAAAGCACTGTGTACCTGGCTCATAAAAACATAATAAAATAGAATGTAATGTACAAAATAGAATGTAAAAATACAATAATAATAGCAGCTATTATAATTCCCTAACATGTAAAGAGAGTCCTCTAGAGCAGAAGTAGTAATAATTCATGGTCATTGATGTGAGGCTAATACAAAAGTAACTATCTGGGGAGCAGGGTGGAATTCAAGCAAACCAAGATTGTTGTCCTAGAATATTTCTGAGATCTATTCAGACCTCAGGAGTCTAGCATTCCAACGTTCCTAACGTCATCTGAAACATGTTTTTTGTTGTTGGTGTTTCCAACTTTGTTGTTGCAGTGTTTTAAATACAGCTTTTTTGAGATATAAGTCACAAATCATAAAACCCACCCTGTTAAAGTATACAGTTCTGTGGGGTTTAGTAAACTATCTCATTTTAGAACATGTTCATCACCCCCTAAAAAACGGCATACTCATGATCTGTCACTCTCAATTTCCTCCTACCCCTTCTCCTTGACAACTACCAATCTTCTTTCTGTCTCTATGGATTTTCCTCTTCTGGAAATTTCACATAAATGGAATCATAGGTCTCTTGTGCCTGGCTTCTTTCACTTAACGTAATGCTTTCTGGTTCATCCATGCTGCAGCATGTATCAGTATGCTATTCCTTTTTATGACCCAATAGTTTTCCATTGTATGGATACATCGCATTTTGTTTACTCATTCATCAGTTGATGGGCATTTGGCTATTATGAATAATGTTGCTCTAAACATTTGCATACAAGTTTTTGTGTGGAAATATGTTTTCATTTCTCTTGAATGTATACCTAGAAATGAAATTTCTAGTCATAGGGTAACTCTGTTTAGTATTTTCTCCATATCCTCCAAAAAGGCTTTTTGATTTTAGCCACCCTAGTGGAAGTGAAGTGGTAGCTTAGTGATTTACATTTCCCTAATGACTAATGATGTTGAGCATTGTTTTCATGTGCTTATTAGCCATTTGTATATCTTCTTTGGAGAAATATTCTATACTTTTTTGAGAAATTTTTATTCAGATCCTTTGCACATTTTTTGTCTGAGCACGGGTTTGAGCCCTGGTCCAGGAAGATCCCACGTGCCACGGAGCAACTAAGCCCATGCGCCACGACTACTGAGCCCTTGTACCACAACAACTGAAGCCCGCACACCTAGAGCCCATGCTCCACAACAAGAGAAGCCACCACAATGAGAAGCCCGTGCACCACAATGAAGAGTAGCAATTACGAGTAGTGAATAATTTGAAAATAAAATTAAGAAGAGGGCTCTATGGTAGTATCAAAAATGTTAAAATACTTAAGAATAAATTTAACAAAATAAATGAAAGATTTGTAAAACTATAAAGCCTTGTTGAAGGAAATTAAAGATCTAAATAAATGGAAAGATATTCTGTTCTTGTTTCAAAAGACAATATTGTCAACATGGCAATACTCCCAAAATTGATCTACAGATTCAATACAATCCCTGTTAAAGTCCCAGCAGATTCCTTTTGAAGAAATTGATAAGCTGACAATGAAATCTATATAGAAATGCGAGAGACTCAGATTAGCCAAAACAATACTGAAAAAGAGAAGCAATATTGGAGAACTCACATATTTCAATTTCAAAACTTACTGTGAATCTATAGTAAGACAGTAGGGCACTGCCATAAGAATGGACATTTACAATAATGGAATAGAACCAAAAGTACAAAAATAAACCCTTATAATTATCATCAACTGATTTTTTTTCAATAAATTTATTTATTTATTTTTGGCTGTGTTGGGTCTTCATTGCTGCATGCAGGCTTTCTCTAGTTGCAGCGAGCGGGGGCTACTCTTCGTTGCGGTGCACGGGCTTCTCATTGTGGTGGCTTCTCTTGTTGTGGAGCACAGGCTCTAGGTGTGTGGGCTTCAGTAGTTGTGATATGTGGGCTCAGGAGTTGTGGCTCATGAGCTCTAGAGCACAGGCTCAGTAGTTGTGGCACACAGTCTTAGTTGCTCCGTGGCATGTGGCATCTTCCTGAACCAGGGCTCAAACCCATGTCCCCTGCGTCAGCAGGTGGATTCTTAACCACTGCGCCACCAGGGAATCCTATCATCAACTGATTCTTAACAAGGTAATTCAATAAAGAAAGAATAATCTTTTTAACAACTTTCTGGGACAACTGGATATACCCATTCAAAAGAATGAAATTGGATTCTCTATTTTATGCCATATATAAAAAACTAACTCAAATGTATTACAGATCTAGACGTAACAGCTAAAACTATAAAACTCTTGGAATAAAACATAAGGGTAACTATTTGTGACCTTGGGTTAGACAATTGTTTCTTAGATATGGTATCAAATGCACAAAAAAACAAAGGAAAAAAATACATAAATTGGACTTCATCAAAATTAAAATGTTTGTTGTTCAAAGGATACCAGTAAGAATGTGAACAGATAAACCACAAAATGGTAAAAAATATTTGCAAATCTTATATTTGATAAGGAATTTATATCCAGAATGCATAAAAAAATATCAAGTTCTTAAAACTCAACAATAAAAAAACAGCCCAAACAAAACATGTGCAAAGGATCTGAATAAAAATTTCTCAAAAAAGTATAGAATATTTCTCCAAAGAAGATATACAAATGGCTAATAAGCACATGAAAACAATGCTCAACATCATTAGTCATTAGGGAAATGTAAATCACTAAGCTACCACTTCACTCCCACTAGGGTGGCTAAGATCAAAAAGTCTTTTTGGAGGATATGGAGAAAATACTAAACAGAGTTACCCTATGACTAGAAATTTCATTTCTAGGTATACATTCAAGAGAAATGAAAACATATTTCCACACAAAAATTGTATGCAAATGTTTAGAGCAACATTATTCATAATAGCCAAATGCCCATCAACTGATGAATGAGTAAACAAAATGCGATGTATCCATACAATGGAAAACTATTGGGTCATAAAAAGGAATAGCATACTGATACATGCTGCAGCATGGATGAACCAGAAAACATTACGTTAAGTGAAAGAAGCCAGGCACAAGAGACCTATGATTCCATTTATGTGAAATTTCCAGAAGAGGCAAATCCATAGAGACAGAAAGGAGATTGATGGTTGTCAGGGAGAAGGGGTAGGAGGAAATTGGGATTGACAGCTAGTGAGTATTCAGGGTTTTAGGGGGTGATGAACATGTTCTAAAATGAGATAGTTTACTAAACCCCACAGAACTGTGGGGTTTAGTAAACTTTCTAAAAATTAAATTCACCTTGAACAGGGTGAATTTGATGATATGTGACTTATATCTGGGATTGATTTTTGTACATTGGTCTTGTATTAATTTAAGCTTATGGTGGACCTGCCAGCCACACAAGTACAATGGTAAATAGAAAACTGTAACTGCGATCTGAGAAATTCACAAGTAAATGATGCCAAGTTGTGTGTGTGTGTGTTTTTCACCTCCTAAAAGCATAGGTTAGAATTACATTTTAAGCCAGTATTTAGCAGAAAATTAATTTTGCTTTTTGAAAGACATTGCCAGAGGACTTAGAAGTCTGAATTACGGGTCGGAGCAGACAGTTCAGAGCAACAGCATGACGAAAGACCTGGAAGTAAGAGCATGCTTTGCTCTGCTGGGCCCTGCCAGCTACCTGACAGTGTTGTGTCACTTTTACATTCTTGCAATAAAAGAGCATTGAGCATAGAAGTACTTTTCTTCATTAACTACATGCTAGAACAATAAGGGAAAACCACCCTAAGTCTTTTTCACTGTGTTGTCCTCAGGGCAATGTTTTTAGACTGTAGCGAAACCTAAAGAAATCAACAATTTTGGTTCAGTCTGTGCTTCTTGTTTTACATGGTATGGGTATATTCTCCCCAAACCACTTCTGCTCCTGTTCCCCTGGGACCCTATTCTATTTTCAATTTTAGCACCATTCTCGTTTTCAAAATCACTCGTGCAACACACAGAAATAGAAATGTAGGCTACCTGAGTCAACCTGAAAAAGCAACTATCCAGTACATACCCATCCACAAATGACCCCTATGACCATATCACACTTTGCGCACACCTCCCTTCCTGCCTATCTCACATGTCTTACAGCTACTGGGGCACAGATCTGTCCCCAGAAACCTCCTTAAGAAAAAAAATCATGTCTTTTTCATTGCTGCATCCCTAGAGCATCTAGCATACTGTCTGGCCCATAATACATGTTTAGAAAATGTTTTTCAAACAAGTGTGCAAGGGAACTCTCTTTTGAGACTCTCCTTTACCCTTCCTGAGTCCCCAAACAACTTCACAAACACAACTGCTTTGGCATAATTTTCCTAAGCATTTCTTCTGACATTCCTTTTGGGAAAAAAATTTACCAAAAGTCAACAGAGTTATTGAGCACCCGCTGTGTGAAAGTCTCTGCCATATGTTATGGGGGGTACAAAGAACAGAACTTTTGACCTAACTGAGGGCACAACTTATTGACATGATAAAAATAAGTGCAAACATTAAGTGAGTATGTACTATGTGCCAGCCATTGTGCTTTGATGAATATAACTCATTTAATCCTTGCAGCAAGCTCATGAGGTGGGCACTGGCATTGCCCTCTTTGACAAGTGAGGAGATGACACACAAGTGGGCTAAGTAGCTTGTACAAGGTCATTCAATTCATCAACAGCTGAGACAGGATTTGACCCCAGACAATCCAACTCCAGGACATATTCACTTAATTTGATGCACTACTCTGTACATACAAGGCCACAAATGACCACTGACAGGGAAAAATTTTTATTTCTCCAGTATTTTAGAGAAATAGGTGACCACTTTGTGTTGGGATGTTCACTGAAAGACTCAAAGAGATTGTAGATTTGAGTTGGCTGCAGAGAACTAAGCCAAATTTAAAGACAAAGTCAGGGAACTCTAGGCAAGAGGGGAGTGTGGGCAACACTATAGAGGCAGGAGGGGCTGCAGTCATTGAGGTAATAATGATTAACAGTGCTCAATGCACTAGTTTGGGCAATAAAGATTGAATAAGACAAACTTCCTGCTTTCATGGGCCTTATAGAATAAATTCAAAAATAAACAAAGATTTATTGTCTGGTGGTGAAATTGTGCTATAAAAAAATTATAAAAGATGGTAGAAAGGGACAAAAGGGGTGTTGCTGTCTTACACAGTGCTTGAAGGAAACAGCCTCTCTGAGAAGCTGACATTTCACCAGACACTCCCAGGAAGAAGAGGACGGAGCCACATGGAAACATGGGGATGGGGCATTTCTGGGAAGAAGGAACAGAAAATCCAAGGACAAGTACTGTGTGATATCACTTATATGTGGAATCTAAAAAATATAACAAACTAGTGAATATAACAGAAAAGAAGCAGACTCACAGATACAGAGAACAAACTAGTGGTTACCAGTAGGGAGGGTAATACAGGGGTGGCAGATTGCAAGGTACAAACAATTGGGTATAAGAGAGGCTATAAGGATGTATTGTACAACATGGGGAATATCGCCAACATTTTGTAATAACTGTAAGTGGAAAATAACCTTTAAAATTTGCGTTTAATTAAAAAAAAAAAAAAAGACCCTGAGGTAGGAGAAATCTGGGAGGTGAGACCCAACAAGTAGCCGAGACCAAGTTCTACAGTCTTGTAGACCATTGCAAAGTCCTTGGCTCGAGGAGTAAGTGAGCAGATAACTAGGCATGTTGGAGGACCAATCTTCTTAATAAAAATGTTTATGTAAATAAGCAATGAGCACTGAAGCTGGAGAAAGTAGATGGGAGGTGGTCTTGGCTGCCATGCTGGCAAATTTGGGCTTTGACCCTATGGTAATCAAAGGGTTAGAGGAAGACTCTCTACCAAATACATGATACAATGCTCATATTTCCTGCCTCAAATGCCTTCCAGTTCTATGAATAATATGAGCACCGATGATTTCCAGACTTTTTAAAAGTATGTTTGACTAGGTGAGACACAGGAAACCAAAGAAACTCCAAACAAGTAAGGATATAGCCGTCACCGATCCTGGGGCAGGTAAGATGCATTCCAGATGATTTTATCTTACTGACAGCAGACATCTTCTGAGCATTTCCTATAGGTTAGGCACTCTGATACATGCTTTCCTCAGATTATCTTTTGAATCTTTATAAGAACTCAAGCAATCAGGTGCATCTTGATTTCACAGATGTGGAACCTGAGACAGGAGATAACTTAGCCATGGTTACAAGGTTAAGAAGGGTGAAGCCTGGGAGTGTTTTCATTAATATTTTACAGTCCTTTTTTAATATCACCATACACTAGTATAAATATGTACAGCCATGTTAGTTAACCTGGGGTTTATGACTAATTCCTAACAACTCCTAAGAAATTGTTTATAGTGGATAAACTAATAATTTCTCTGTAATACATAAACCGAAAACTTGGTTAGAGGTTGGGAGAGAAAATGGAGGAAGAGTAGATCAACGACACAGGAGGAAACTTAGAAGAATGTGGGACCTGCATTCTTCAGTCCAATCCTGATGCTATTAGACCAAAAAAAAAAAAAAAAATCATAAAGTCAAATTCAGAGTTTTCAAGATAAGACAAAAATTTTCAGTATATTGTTCCCTTTACAGGATTCTTATAAGCATCCAAATAATTACTCAGAAGGAAATTCAGTGAGAATTTAATCCTCATTCTTCACTTCCCAGGAGCTAAGAATAGCTTGCCCACAACTGGAGAGTCTTAAGCTATACTAACCTCAGGTACTCTGCTCTCATCCTGGGATTTATCTCATTGCCCAGCTCTGAATTCCATATCTGATGACCAGTCTAGGCACTGTGAGAGGAGAGACAGAGTTTTCATATTAGCCATCCATCAAAACCCCACATTTCACTCCTAAAGGAAACAGGACTTCCTTCTGGCTCTGGGTATTGTGTTCAACATTGTGGGCTGGAGATTTTTCCTATCAAATGTGACTACCTCAGATCTCTCTATAGAAGTCAGACGTGAGAATAATGAGTCTTCCATACTAATCATACAATATATAAGCAGAAGCAGGGTGTCAGAGAGCTTCCTCTTGGCAACATCTTTTATCCATCACTTTGGTTGCGCTTAGCAGAAAAGAACTTAGGGCAAGGTAACAGCCACCCCTTTCTTCCCTACTGTGATTAAAGGTGATGCCTACTGATGCAGTCCCTCTTATTTGTGTAGTGAATGGATTCCTATCACATAAACACTTAATACATGTCTAATCGCATATAATTGGCAAAAAACATTTTTTATACTGGTTCAAAGGAAACCAAATCAGCTGTAGGTGACTTTGCAAAACTGAGTGCTGATTAAATTCAACAACAGCAACAAAAACTGGTTTACTGTCTACCTTTTTGGGCAGGGGATAAAGAAGGGAACCAACTAATTCGAAATAAGATAAGACGATCCTTAGAAGTTTCCTAAGAATTGAATGGAAAGGTCATGAAGAAAGAAAAAGCGATGAGATAAGAGAACAACATTGACCTTCATCCTTGCATCATTCCTCCCCTTAGCTCCGTTTCCGTTATCTACCTTTGTATCCATCTGCCTGTCTATCCCTCTATCATTGTCTTATCCATATCCCTCCCTCATTTATCACCCATGTCTATCTATAAACTATGTATGTAGGTGTCTATCCATCCATCTCTCCACTCTTATTTTAATTTTTCTTTAGTTTACAGGCATACACTGGATACTTAAGGCATCAATCAGTTCCTCTATTAGAAGGGATACTGTAATCAATATAGTAAAGACCTGACCTCAGTTTACAGCCTACATGGGGAGAGTCTGACAAGTGACTATAGTGACAATTCAGTGGGATAAATGCTACAAACAAAGTTAGCACAGGTCTGTGGGGACTCAGAGAGGGTGATGCTTGAAGGAGGTTCAGTGAATGGAAAGAAATTAAACAATCAGGAAAGGGAGGAGGAACAGTATGCAGAGTATAGGATGTACCAAAATAAGGAGATATAAAAGAGAAGTCGGAATCTGGTGAATCTAGAAAGGTACATGTAGGACCAAGTTAAATGTTTGGTTTCACTTTAAAGTTGTTTTTCAACAAGTCATGAGTGTAACTGGAACTCTGCCCAGAGCACCTGCAATTCAAATATAAATACTGCAGCATGGCTTAATTCATATTCCCAGAAATAGGTGAAAGCTGATGACATGTAAAACAGACTGTCAACATAGACTTGAGTGTATTGTCAGTTTAGATTATAAATATTGAATACTGGGATGTCATTTGACACTATCTGGAAAACAAGGTACTCTTAAGAGAGGAACTGATAGGAAAAAAAGGAGAGATAAAAGGAAACAAAGAAAGGCAGCCCAGCACTAGATGTATGCATTTTTTTTAACCTTTAAAATATATTTTTAATTTTATATTGGAGTATGGTTGATTTACAATGTTGTATTATTTTCAGGTGTACAGCAAAGTGATTCAGTTATACATGTATCTATTCATTTTCAGATTCTTTCTCATTTAGGTTATTACAGAATATTGAGTAGAGAGGTCCCTGTGCTATACAGCACGCCCATGTTGATTATCTATTTTATATATAGTACTGTGTAAATGTTAATCCCTAACTCCTAACTTATCACCCTCCACCCCCACATCTTTCCCCATTCTTTATCACCACTTGGAGAGTCTGCTTTTCCGTTTTATATGTTGCTGTCCCAGGTGGAAGCAACTGAGAATTTCCGTTATTATCCAAGTAGGATTAAGAATTTGGTTTCTACACTGATGTGCAGATAAAACATGCTTTCCTCTTTGGATTCAGTCTTTTAAACACAGCCTATTAAAAGTTGCTTTAATTGGCATTTTGTTAGAAAGTTAATGCAAACTTACCAAAAATAGCTTGTGAAAGAAGCAGATAAGAACACAAAAGAAAAATGCATTCTAATTGCACAAATACTTTTTCTTTCATTCAAGCTTCTTTTCAAAGGCTGTTTTAAAAATAGTGGTTCAATAACTTAGCCTTGGGCAGTCTTGTCTCTCTGGCAGTCTCCATTATTCCTTGAGGGATCTCTTTTGCTCCTGCTTCTATACTTCTGCTCATGTATTGTTGGTTAGAAGGCTTCCTTATTCATCCAACCAATACTGTTGGTGTGGCATTGCATAATTCTCCTTGCTGCTACACATAATCTCAGTTTGTTTGACTCTTTTCTGTTTATCCCTTTGACAGGAAACTACATTTTCATGTGTGTCCTTTGAGAACTGTTTACAAATCCTATGTGGAAGAGGTTTCACTACAGTCAACTTTTATTCTTTTCACAAACGCAAAGATTCACATGGTCTATCATGTACCGTGTAATAAAGGTAAAATGTACACACAGTCCTCACCTCCAAAAAGTTCATTGTCTGGTGGTCAAGACAGATAAACAGAAAATTACAATAAAAATTCAGTATAAAGAGACAAAGAGAAAGAGAAAGAAACACAGTCCTGGAGAAGGGAGAAAGGAAACTTTCTATCCCCCCTACGCAAAACATGGAAGTTCTTACGTGTCATGAAATGGTATTAATCCTGTGGGTTACTGGGCTTGTCCAAGGTCTCTTTAATCGTTCCTTTTCGTGCACACTCTTCATTTGCATACTTTTTTCACATAATAATCATATAATTACCTTTCTCCTGAAGCCACAAAGAAGCCATTGAGTATTTAAATTAAAATCTACTTCATTTGGCTGTCTCTTTCTCTAGCTGGGTTTCTTCTGTTCTGCCTCATGCTGTTCATTATGTGTGCCTTGCTGCTTCTCAAGCCCACACACCTGCTCTTCTCTCTCTGGAGCAAGTGGGCTGGTAAGACTATCAAGGTATAACTCATAGAGCACAAGAAGCCTTCATGCACCGTGTTCACCGCCATAGCCCTCATAGCAACCATCGCATTTGTGGAACACTTTAGCAAAGATATTTAATGTGTAGCATGTGCATTTCACCAATACACGTAAGAAAACTTCATATCAACTCCATGAAGGTGAAGTTATTCTCTTTGCTCAGAGAATTCGTACACTTGACCAAGGTCACTCAGCTAGGTGGTACCTGAGCCCTTTCTGGTGAGAACTGAGGCATGGGCAGGGGGTGTGGGACAGATGGTAGGTTAATCAAAACTGGAGCTCAGAGCCCAGCTCACAAGATTGGTGAGTCTAGGAGTGGATCTGGAACTGCCTAAGACCCTCCTTCCTGATTCAGCTTTAGAAGTGCTGGCTATGGAGAGGAGGGCAGGAAGCAGGCAGAACTGACAAGCCAAGCCTGAGTCCCCACTGTGAAACTGAGGACTGGCCCTCCGTCTTTGCTCACCACTGCACTAACCTCATTTGACACGTCAAGGCTCAACATCTCATGGAGGAGCCTGCTTTGTTCAAGATCCTGTAGACACATAGGGCCCAGGGGGGCTTTAAACCCAGACCTCTGAAGTGGTACAGCCTGAGCCCTCTGCTCTGCCAAAGCTGCAGGCAACACATTAGCTGAAAGTCCTGAGTGTCAGGTCAGCTTTGCTCTGGTAGCCTTCTGCCTTGGTTCTGAAAATAGAGCTTTCCTTGTCACTTACAAGGCCAACTGCCCACAGGACGACCCAGTACCAGTCCCAAGCCCTAGTCTCTTTCTCCTTCTCAGCACTCCAAAATTGATAACTAGATTTCTACCCCAACCCCTGGGTCCAAGACCTCACTAATTACTCTTTACTCTCATTATCTCCAATTTTTCAAAGACTAAGCCCCAAACTTTCTCTTCCATGGCTTCCTTTATATCTTCAGGTAGAAGCTTCTGCTGAAACAAAACATGAGGCTTGAGCCCGTCTCCTTGGTGTAAGACCTAACTGGTGCTAGTGTCTTAACCAACTGCCAATTTGTAAGCATTTCCTGGTTTTATGTTTCTGTTATTCTGTCTTTCACTCAAGCCTTATTTTATTATCTTACACATTTTGACCCTGATGCTAACTAAAATACAGCACCAGGAACTGACACCTCACAACCTGCAGAATAAAATCTCAACTTCTTAACATACAGAGTGTGTCTGTGATGACAATGTGAACTCCAGAAACCTACCCAGCCTCATCTCTTACCATCATCTGCTACACCTGTCATGACACAGGACCACCAAACTGCCTGGACTTCTTCCCTGAACTCATCATTCTATTCATCCCATGCTCCATTTACAAGTCTTGGGATATTCTCTTTCCTACTTGGTAAACTTCTATTCACGCTTCAGAGCTAGAGCTCATGTCACTTCCTCAAAGAAGGCAAAATCTGCCTGTCTTCTTGAGAGAGAACGTGTGTTTCTACAATCTACGATAGTCTATACTATCCCTGCTCCTTTCATGAATTTTTATCTTTCCATTCACCAGTCCCCAGAGTTCCATCCAGTGGGTACACTGATAGAAACGTGAATTGAAATCCATTTGACTATTTAGCTAGCTTATTCCAGGGTATAAAGTGACAGTACTGGGGGCCCTCATGGTTGTCAGACATTCTTAATAGATCATGGTGCCCTTTCCTACTGAGCTGCCCATGGTCTCAAAACTTTTTGTAAAGTGATGCTCCAAGCAACCACTACCAATCAATATGAAATGAAAGATGAACCTCTGATCATCAAAAGATTCCATGAGAACAGCTAGAAGGCAAGCCTAATCCTGGGAGATGATATTTACAATGTACATAACAAAAGATCAGCATCCCGATCTTATATAGAATGCTGGCAAATAAAGAAAGAAAAGAAATGGCGTATTCGTTACCTTTACCCTAGGAAGGAAGATTCCTGGTCTGGGGTGGGGGGGAGACAAGTTCCCTAAGCTTAGGCTTTGTGAACATAAGGAAAGAGCACCACGGGGTCATGCAACTGTTTGATGTCAACAGCAGGTGTGAGTCAGGCTTGTGGCCCCTCCTCTGCTCTCTTACCTACTTTGTCCCAAAGCCAGCAGACTCCAGGCTCCTGCAAGCAACTTTGTGTCCTTGTGAGTAGTTACTAGGCACTTCAACCTGATTTGGTTCTCCTTGACCACTGCACCCATCAAATAGATCAATACATTTACAGACCAAGATACTTACAGGGAATCCAGAAAGGAAAGAGATTTTCAAACAAGCACTGACACAAAACATTTTGACAGTGAAGAAAATCCGATGCTTCTGTTTGTTATAGCAGCTGGGACTTAGCCATAATCTAGAAGATGCATAGTGAATGCAGTTGAAAGATGTTTAGCCGTGTTTCTTGCTAAATTTCTGTGTCTTCAACAGTGAGTCCATTAAGCTTTTTTTTTGTTGTTAATCTTCCCTCAACTATGGAAAAAATTGTCAACAATCTGACCTGCATAGTAGAAAACCTGAATAAAGAGGAGGGAAAAATTGAGCTGAGGGATATCAGGATTCCCTCACCTGACAGTGCAACGCTTTTGCTTCTGCTATCATGCCTGAGAGGTGATAAGTCTTGGTTCAAAGCCAGAATGGTAGAGCTGTAAGATTGTTTGTAGATTGATAGCATTGCAGGCAGCAAAATGGTCAGGCTCTGGTGTCAGGCAGCCCAGGTTCAGGCTTGGCAAATCCCGGAATTGGGGACAAGTTCGTTAATTGCTCTCGCCTTTTGCTAACTCAGTTACAAAACCAAGTGAAAGATGTCTCTGCAAATGGCTGTTGTCAGGAGAAAATGAGTTAATGCCTATAAAACCCCACTGTAGTGCAGGCACACTGTAGATGCTTGTTGAGTAGTAGTCTGTCTCCTCTTATTAGCACTCCTTAAAAAAAAATGAAAAGAGTATGTTTGTCATATGACATAGTAGTAAAAGCCATAGACTAACGTTAAAAATACACTTTAAGGAAGTAAGCATGGGCAACATGCATCCAGAATTGACTCTCTAGGAGAATGGCACCAATGTGTGGCGGTTATGCAAGAAAGTCAACTCTCTGGGTCCAAGGGGCACCACCATTCATTGTCTGATAGATCTGTTAGATTGGCAGTAACACAGGCTAATATTCTCTGAAAAGTGATGAAAGTACCTCTGGACAAAATAAAAGAAGTATCAGGTAAATAGTTCCTATAAATTACGGGGCCAGCAAGCGAAAGTGGACAGCATGGTGCCTGACACATAGCAGACACTTAGATGGATGAGTACGTTAATGCGTCTGTGAAAAACACACAGATGCAGGGCAAGTGCAGATAAAAATAATAATCATAGAAGGTAACATGTTATTATTCATTGATGGTGTTAGGAATTTTGATATACTCATTTCCTCTATTCCTAACTTGGGGGGGGAAATGAATATTCTAGTACCCATTTTATAGATAAGAAAACTGAAGCTCAGAGAAGTTCCCTAGCTTCTCTAGCTCCCAGTGTCATGTAATTAATACATAATGAAGCAAAAATCTGACTGTCTTCAAAGCCATCTCTCTTAAGGCTGCCCACAGGCAAGACCAATGAGGAAGTAAACTCCAAGTGGACAGTGAAGGTGGGCTATTGTCTGGAGTGTCCAGTGGCAGTGACCTGAAGGGGATGGTGTCCAGGAAGTGGGTTGTGGCACAGGGTCCAGAGGCAGACACGGAGATGTGCTAACTTCAGGGCTTCTGCCATGGGGGAGAGCACATCACATGCTTCAGAGTCACCCCGAGAAAGGCTGTGGTTAAAACCTGGAGGGCAGAGGGGGTCATAGAAGACAATGCGATAGCCACAGCCATAAATAGAAGGGGCACCTCTGGCAGATTGTTTTTTCTTCTATTTGAGGCTTTTCAGAAGTTTTTCTTAATCTTTGGTTGTGCTCTCTGAAATCTCTTGCACAAGGAATTTCCTAAAAGGAAATGTTGCAGGGTTTACTGTCCCACTCACTCCCTTCAAGAGGGAATGGCATAAATAATTCACATTATCCTTTTTACAATCATGTTGGCAAAAATGTATGAGCAGATATAATTGTCTGACACTTTGAGGAAGTGAGGTTTCAAAAATAGGAGCCCATGGAGAAGGAGGGAGAGAGAGAAAAAACACCTGACTCTCTTTACTTCCTGTGGCTATTTATTTGAAAGATAAGGCTTTTTTTTTTTTTTTGCCTCAAGTTGCTGGCATATTTGTATATCTACTTGTAATGTGCAAGACACCATTTCCAGGTTCTTGATGCATCAGTTCTCACCTCTTCCATCTGTCCTCAAAAACTTCAGTCTTTTCTTCAACTGCTATGGTGTTTCAGAATTGAAAGGGGTTTGCAGGGCACCTCGTCCCCATTCAGAGCTTGAATCCCTTTCTGTGTTTAGCTAAATTCAACCAAAACCATTCAGTGACAATGGGAACCCCCACACACACACACAACTCTCCCACAGCAGGCATTTCCCAAGTACAGCCTGTAAAACTGGAGGAGCTATACTTGCTATTAGGATGAAGAACAAAAAACCTTAGCAACCTTCCCAAGCTCCCTCTTATCACAGGGCCGTTGTACATGCTGCTACCCCTGTTTACTTCCCGTGCTTATTTAAATTCACTCAAACTTCAGTCCTGTGCTGGATATAGCTTATATGGACTCCCAAGGGTTGACTATTAAACTTCCAGGAGTGGTTCATGCTGGTTGTTAAACAGAGCTGTTATTAAAAAATGAAATTATATAAACTCATGAATAAACTATATTAAAATAAAAGTAATAAATACTAAAAATTCATCATTTCCTGATTATTTTACCACCCTTTCCTCCACCTTGCAGACCCTGGCAACTACCATTCAACTCTCTGTTTCTATGAATTCAGCTTTTCTTAGATTTCATAGATAAGTGATATCACACAGTATCTATGCTCTTAAGGTCATTTTTGTGTGGTCGAAATGCTATACGATGGCAATTTCTGTACTTTCCTTTCCAAAACCATATTTAGACACACCCCATTACGAGCCTGAAAACAGACATAGAGAGATGATTTATACCATGGAACCTGGCAAATGACACACAACAGGGCTTTTTACCCTCCCACTCCCCCAGAGACCCAGTTGTTAAACCTTTAGCAACACACCACTGCTTCAAAATCACCTCCGTCCTCACTTCCCATGGATGCCTTTTCAGATCTCCAGTCTAGGTCAGATCTGTATGTGGTGTTATCTCATAGGACTGAATACCTCTCTCGCAAAGCCTTCTTTTTGTAATTACACATGAACGGTAAATGTCCCTACAAATATGTAGAATCTACACTGAGGGCAGAAGTCTTGTTGGGTTTTGCACATCATCATGACACCCCTGGCAACAAAATGATGTCCCACTCATAAGTTCTCAATAAAAAAAAACTGTAAGGTGAATATCAAACTCAAATTATTAGAAAACTTTAACTTGAGTTGAAATCTTCAGCCCCTTTTAAAAGAGAATCATAATTTATTATCTTAACACATGAATGAGAGTTTCTTTTAGGAAGAAACTATCTTCCTTTGAAATAACAACGATAAGCTATTTGAGGTTAAAAAGAATGCCTAGGACTGGGTGTTAGCAGGAGTTAAGGCACAAAGGATGTGGTTAAAGCCCCTGCCTGAGAGGAGAGGAATGTGTAGCCTGATAGCATGAGGCCAGAGGACTTGGAGCTGTGAACTATCCAGTGAGAAGCCCCTATGGCTGGATGGCCAGAGACTATTTAAGAAGAAGGATGTCTGGTATTTTATTTGAAGTTTTATTGACATAATGTAGATAACTCTAGTCTTCCTCTCTAACTAAGTATAGTTAGACAGTGAAGTCTACTATACACACAGATGTTGCGTGTATGCACATGAATGTAAATTAAAAGAAGGACCGCATTCCGTTCTTGAACTGATGCCACAATCCAATGGGTGTGCGATGGCAAGATAATTCATAAACTGAAACGATTTAACATATACAGGAGTTGAGGACTAGAGGTGATCATAATCAAGTGAGACTAGGAATTTAGGAAAGTCTCCTTGGTAGTTTTAGACTTCCAATTCAGGAGGCATATAAGATGTGGAGTTTTTTTGTTGTTATTGTTTTCCCTCAGATGTTAAGGTGCTGGAAGACTGGGAAACATTGATTTCAGTAGTGGTCCCGTTTCTCAACCTGGAGAACAGAAAATATGTCATCTGTGGCTGAAAGTCCCCTTTGGAAAAGGGGAAAAGGAAAGGTCGGAAACAGTCAGACCTGTATTCAAAGGCAAGATTAAAACTGCATCACTTCAATGTGGTATATATACAATGGAATACTACTCAGCCATAAAAAAGAATGAAAATTTGCCACTTGCAACAACATGAATAGATTTGGAGGGCATTACGCTAAGTGAGATAAGTCAAACAGAGAAAGACAAATACTGTGTGATATCACTTACATGTGGAATCTGAAAAAGACAACAAACTAGTGAATATAACAAAAAGAAACAGACTCACAGATATAGAGAACAAACAAGTCATTACCAGTGGGTTTAGGGAAAGGGGGATGGGGCAAGTTAGGGGTAGGGAATGAAGGGGTACAAACACTTAGTTATAAAATAAGCTGCAAGTATATATTTTACAATACAGGGAATATAGCCAATGTTTTATAACAACTATAAATGGAGTATAATCTTTAAAAACTGTGAATCACTATACTGTACACCTGTAACTTATATAATATTGTACATCAACTATACTTCAATAAGACTATAAATTAAATAATGCATCACTTCTGTTCAAGGCCATTATACTCATCTAACAGGAACTAACAGAGGATGAATTTAATGAGGAGCAAGGAGATCAGAGGCAGAGTTTGAGATACATTTTGGAGATGACATCATCATGAGACTTATTAATAGATTGATACTGAGAGTGAGAAAAACAGAGGAGTCTTAAATGACTCTCAGATTTCTGGGTAGAATACCTAAGGGGATGGTGGTATCATTTAGTGAAAAAAACTGCAGGGCACATTGGTGCAGAAGGAATGTGAGTTCAGTGCTGCTTTGGTGAGCTCCTGTTAGAGCAAGAATGACCATAGATGGTGGGTATGCACACCTCTCACTTCAGAGTTGGGTGCCCAGAAATACTCATGGTGAGGTAACATGATTAGGGTCACACAGCCACTGTCAGTACACCCGCTGGCCACACCTGTTGGTTTCTGCTCCGCATGTCATGTTGTGTTGATCAGCATCCTGTGTTTTACTTGGATAAACTTAGAGGTTTGAGTCATATTAATAACTGTCTATATTTCAAATTCATTCCTTTTTCAAAAGCAAATGGCAGTGAAAATATTAGCTTGGGGCTGCATGTAAAAACTATCTGGTAAATTTCCAGTCTGCCTCTTTCACACATATTTATCTAATCTTTCTTACTTGCAAGAACTATACATTAAACGTTGAATGAAACACAGTCAAGTAAATATCATGGGGGAAAAGGGGCAGATGGGGCAGGTAATTGTATATAAATTACCTTTTTTCAAAAATTTTAGCATTGTTCTTATAGTTCAAGGTTTAATGAACATGGAGTACAAACCAGGAAAATATAATTCAGATGTGACCTCAAAGAGCTTAGATTATCTAAAAGCTACAGAGACACCTGTATTCCAAGTTACAAAGGGCCAAACAGGATACAAAGAGACAAATTCAGAAGACGTATTAAATATTCTCACTTAGCAATGACCCAAAGATTTGAGTAGGAGATACTAACCGTGATTATGTACCTTCAGGAAGCTAACAAAAATCACAATATGTAATATGGATATTGCATCTACTATACAAATGCATTTATATCACATATACACAAAGATAAAATATAGCTTCATTTATGCTTCTTCTCCTCAACACAAGACCTAATTCAAAACCCAGGGCATGCAGGCATTCTTCTAAACACAATTTGCCAAATAAACCTGGTTTGAAGGACACAAGAAAGAGGTTCTGTGTAGGAGATGTATCAGGATGTCTCAATTTCATCACCACTGACATCCAGGGCTGGATAACTCTCCATTGTGTGGGGCTGTCCTGTGCATTTTAGGATGTTGAACAGCATCCTTCATCCCAACTTACTAAATGTCAGAAGCCCTACCCCAGTTGTGACAACAAAACATGTCTCCAGACATTGTCAAATATCCCCTAGGGAGCAAGATCTGTTGAGAATCACTGAGCTAATCTTGAAGCTGGCAAGGATTTGACAGTGTGACCTGGAACAAGTTTCCCAAGCCTTCTTGATTGTTCTCCTCATTACTTAAACAGACATTTTATGATGTGTCATTGGGTTACTGGGAAAATCCAGCGAGGTGGTTCACACTAAGGACTGAGAACCATGTCCAACAAAACACAAGGGAAGGATTTGAGCAGTGCTGTGCTTATTGTTAGTTATCTTTCCCATCTTTCTATTTGTTTATATAGAATACCAGGTACAGAAATTTGAGTAAAAACCACTTCCCAGATCATTGTACCATATCAGCATTTGCTTAGACAAGGCTCAAAGCTTCTTTCTTTCCTTCTTTTTACCCCTCATTCCTTCTCACACTTAACTTCTCATATGGAAGAAACGCATTAGAATGGGGGTCTTTATCATCATATAATTTTGTGCATGTGCATGCTTTTAATTTAAATAATCCATTGAACAGTAAACCTCCTCTCTTTCTTACTTTTTAACCTAAGACTGTTTTAATATCTCTGTGAACCTCTACTTGTTAAAGCCATTAGAGAGGCCAGACTCAGATTTTCTGACTCGTTAGAATTGGGGTGGGGCCATTCATTTGCATTTCTAGTAAATTCCCAGGTGATGCTTATGCTTCTGGTCCTGGTACCACAGTTTGCGAACCACTGTGCAAGTTCATTTCTTCTAGCTGCTGCCTAGTGCCCTGTTATTTGCATCCTCAGTATTTGACCCATTTATTCCTCTCACAATGGAAAACTTGGCCGTCTCCACTTCTTGAGCCCACAAACAGCACTGCAGTCGATATCATACTTGTGCCTGTCCCCTCACACATGGGTGTGACTTTCCCTATGTCTATCTCCAGGAATGGCATTGCTGGCTCATAGGCTGCATACGTGCTTTATTTTCATGAGTACTGCCCAATCACTCGGGAATGGCTGAGCCAGGCTATGTCCTACCAACTGTGCCTAAATAGCTTTATGCTCATTTAGCAGAAGAGGAGCTATGAATCAGGAAGTTACTGAAACTGACCCCCTCTGTCCCTGCCATTAACAGAGCTAGTGAGTGAATAGTTTTGGTGAAAACCCTGGTCTGACTGTTTCCTACAAAATGATCTTTCAGTGGCTTTGCGTTCCACCACAGAATTTTCCATGACTCTCAAACTGACCTTCATTATTCACCTCACCCTTAAAGTGTGCTTATTTACTCTCACTGGGCCTCACAGCCTTAAGCTGGCAAATGAGCAATCATGTTGAGAATTTTACCAAAGAGGAAAGGTACCTGGTATTTATGAGCTCTTCACAGGGCTGGGCTGGATCTCTCAGCCCAGTCAAATTCCAAATTTTTTATGGGATGAGTGTCAATCTCTGTGACATATTTCTCATTCGTGTTCATGAGAGCCTCAGACTTCTGCCTTGGGTCTCACAGACAGGGGTGGCCAGGACCGTGCTGTGTCTAAGGGAAGAACTTCAGACTTGATATGCTGCTGATAGATACCTATTGCTTGTGACCTTAAAGAAATTACCCTTTATGCTTCTATGTCTATTAGAGTTGATAAAGCATCTTCATGGCAATGGTCCCATTTGACCTTTACTCCCCATGCCTGGTAATGCCAAGCAGGCATTGTCATACGCAAGTGGAGGATGAAAGTCTTAATAGGTGATTCTAGGTCATGTGGTTGATAAGAAGTGGGGCTAAAATTCTGAAATGAGCAAGTCCTTTCTACTCCATGTCACTCTCATACATCTCTGGGCTTTAACTTTCTCTTGTATAAAATAAGGTTAAAGGAGCTGTTGGTTTTTAATCTTTAATGATTTTACAATAGAAATCTTACTTACCCCACATATGGGTGGCACTGTCCCCTCCCCCCTCCATTCACATGTTGAATTTCTAACTGCCAGTATCTTAGAATATCACCTTATTTTGAAATGTGGTTGTCTTAGATGCAGTTAGTTAGGATGAAGTCCTATTGGAGTAGAATGAATACACATGGGATGATAAAGCAGAAGCCAGTGATTGCCTGCTACTGCCAGAAGCTAGGAGAGAGGCCTTCTCTTTTGCCCCTCAGAAGGAACCAACCTTGCCAACACTTTGATTTCAGACATCTGGTCCCAGAACTGTGAGAGAATAAATTTCTATTGTCCTAGGCCACTCAGTTCATGACACTTTGTTATGACAACCCTAGGAAACTAAGACACACCCTAATATATTCATAATACCCCAACTGGTAGACCCCTTCCTTCTTAACTTTAGTTCCTACATGTTGCAGAGTATCTCTTTGGTTGGGGAGTGGAGGTAGTGGGGGAGGTGAGGGTAGAGTTTTCTCTTTCTACAGCTGAGACCCATCTAAGGTGTAGTTATTTCTCAACACCAAGAAGCAGGTACAGTTGTCTTTGAAGGTGCTGCCAAGTCAGAGACTAGGGAGGGGAGACACTTTCTTCCTCCTCTCATTTCAGACATCTACCCATCTTTACCTCGAATTCATACAGCACCAAGTGAAGCTTAGGTTCCAGGCAAGTCAGTGCACATTACCAAATGTCGACGTAAAAGTGTGACTCCCTCATTTGGTATAAAGTCACAGAAAGTGGATATTCTGGCAAAGTGGAGATTGTGTGCCTGTGTAAAGTGACTAGGTGCAATTAAACTATTTTTAAAGAACGTCTCACCCCCTGGGCTACAGTTAGTCATCTCTGGCTTAAGTAGTTCCTTACCAAAAGGATCCCTTTGCCATATCCAGGGTGTTACGAGAACCTGGAGGAGAATGATGCCCCTTGTCTAGTTGCTTTGGCTCTTCTACTTCACAAGGGAAATAGGTTCTGAGCTCAAAAGATGGAAAGTCAAAGATACATCCTCTTGTGCTGTCACCCCCTCCTCAACCTCTCCTTCAAATCCGACCCACAGCCCTCTCCCCTGAACCCCTTTCTCTGCAGGTGTCCTGTTTTCACATGTGTCTTCATCTCCATCCTCTTCCCCAGGACCCAGCAAACCCTGGCCTCAGAAGTAATACACATCAGTTCTCCCACTAACATCCTCTTGGGTCTTAGAATTCTTCATTTTCAAACATTGCATTTGAATGGCCTTTCTTTTATCCCCATTATTAAGGCTATTCTGAGGGATATCATGGGTTCTGGGCATGAGGTCAGATGAGTCACCAGGAAAAGGGGAAGCTCCCTTCCCCCCCAGGGACTGGGAGCCTGGGGGAGAAAGAATGGGTAACTGGAGCCTTGGGCTGCAACTGCTTCTTCCTGGGAGGGTCTCCAAGCAAACCCATCTTTTCCTCATTGGGGCTATTTCCTCTGCAAAACCCCATCTGATTTATTCTTTTATTCACCCAATATTAGCACCTACTGTGTGCCAGGTACCTTTCTAAACACTTAGTATACAACAGAGAACAAAACAAAGTTCCCTGTTCTAGTGAGGTTTATGTTCTAATAGGGGAGATAGAAAAGAAACTACAAATATAATAACCAAGTGAGGCATATAGTATTCCAGAAGGTGATTTGAGCTATAAGAAGAAAGAAAGGTAGAGAAGAAAGAGAAAGAATGGAATTCTGAGGATGGAGAGTACATATTGTAGAATTAAATAGGGTGGCAGCCTGGGTCTCTCCCAAGGGTGACATCAAAGCAAAGACTTGAAGGATGAGGTGAGGAAGTTATCCATGCAGATATGTGGCAGAAGATTCTGGGCAGATGGAATAGCAGGTATAAAGATTAAAGATGGGACCATGATTGGCATGTTTAGGGAGAAGCAAGGAGGCCAGTGTGGCTGGAGAGGAGTAAGCAAGAAAGAGATAGCTACATAACTTACATGATAAATTCATATATATAAACCTTTATACAGTTTCCTTCCTCATAATAAGTAATTTAAATTATCCTGAGAGTATCCCTCAATACCTTGTATTCATGTTTGAAATATCTCACAAAATATCCTATGCTATAATTTCTGGGCAAACTCATGTATCCATCCACACTCAAAAATAACCAAAGCCTCTCTGGCCACTGGGGTATCCTCGGACCCCTCCAGAGAGCAATAGAATTTCAGCTGACATAGATAAATGTGATATAACTGGAAGAGACACAAGAAGTCTTACAATTTAGTGATTTCCAAACAAGCTGTTTCAATAAACATTATCTACTCTGTACCAGTAAATAATATACTGAATGGCATGCACAATTATTTTTTGTAACATTATTATTACTGTGCAAGAATCAAAATACTAAAATGAATAAGAAATAGTCCCTGCTTGGAGAGAAAAAGGAAGTGGACAGAAATGCAAAAAAAGATTTCTCTTACTATAATAAGAACTAGCATTTCCTAGTCCTACACACATTCTGGGCAGTTTTCTGAATATTTTCCATGTGTTATTTGTCTTAACCTCATATCCGTTCTGAGACATGATCGCATTTGCATCCATAAAGCCATAAGGAGATAGAGATTCTGAGAGGTTTACAAGCTTTCCTGAGTTAAAACAATCAGTAAGTGGGAAAAGTAAAATTCAATCTCTATCAACTCCATCCGTTTGATCCCTGAGCCTCATGTGTTCTCCTAGCACATGATTAGAACCTTAACAACACCTATACTTAAGTGCTGTGGGACCAGATAGGCATAGCCATTCACTCTCCCTCTGTGCAGTAACCGGAAAGCCGTCAAAAGCTACAGAACAGTGGGACTTTGGGTTTACAAGTGGGAAAAGAACACTCCTTTGCAGAAAGCACATGCAGAGAGAATGAAAAACACAAGGAGCCCAGCTGAACTAGCTGAAGATGAGGTAGGAAAGGGAGGTTAGGGCCACGTATTGGGATCCCGGTGATTCCTGTTTAGGAGCTTGGATTTTATACTGGGGATAATCATATTCTATCCTGATGAATGGATGATTTTACTCATCCCTCTGCAAAGAATTGGTGAATTACTCTCCTTTCTCACTTTCTATCTACCTTATTTCCTAGGTTGTCAGAAGGTTAATCATTTGGCAGTCAGCTCTGAAAGCATGCTTTTTATGCAGTCAATAAGCAGTTATAAATTAATGACATATATAGTCATATTTTTATGCCAAGCAAAATGGCAAGCCCTTGGGATATAATTAGGCATTTATCAACATTGGTTGAATGGTTGTTTGGTTGTTTGGTTACTTGGTTGTTTGGTTGGTTGGTTGGTTGGTTGGTTGATTTGGTAGTGAACTTGGCTGATGGAATGTATAACTGAATTACTGTGAGCTCCCTAAATTCAGATGCCATGTCAGGCTCATTGCCCCATTCCCCTAGTGCTTAGTACCATACTTCATATACAGTTGGTCTCAGTAATTACTGTTTGAGTGAAAGATAAGATGAACAAGTGAATAAAAATGTTTATAAATGAATGAATGTATGAGCATATAAATGAGTGGACAAATTGACTGCAAGAACAAATGAATGAATGAATAAATGTGCCAACCTATCTTTGCCTTTCCCTCTAGGGAGTAGACCTTTACAAGCACATAACATATTCTCTCTACACTTCTTTCAACCTCTTTCCCCAAAACACAATCCAGAAGTAGCCTATATTCCTGGTGAGAGGAATATGTCAATGTGTTCTTTTTATTTGTTAATCAAACTTTTAAAATGTGAGATTATTGTAGAATCTCATGCAGTTGTAAAAGAAATAAACAAAGAGCATCAGTGTGCCCTTCACTCAGTTCCCACCCCGCAATGGTAATATCTTGTGAAAATATAGTATAGCATCACAATTCAGATATGGACATTGATACAGTCAAGATACAGAAATTTCCATCACAAATATCCCTCTTGTTGCCCTTTAATGGCTACATCCCCATTCTTCTCAAACCCTGCTTCCTCCTCAACCCTTGGCAACTACTTATCTGTTCTCCACTTCTATCATGTTCTCATTTTAAGAATGGTAAATAAATGGAATCATACAATAAGTAACCTTTTAGAATTGTCTTTTTTCACTCAACATAATTCTCTGAGGACTCATCCAAGTTGTTGCATATATCCACGCTTTATTTCTTTTTATTACTGAGTAGTGTTTGATGTTATGGATGTACCAGATTGTTTAACCATTCACCGATTGAAGGGCACTTGTGTTGTTTCCAGGTTTTTTGATTATTACAAATAATAACCTGTATTTGTGTACACATTTTTGTGTGAACATACATTTTCATTTTTCTGGGATAAATGCCCATGAGCACAATTGTTAGACATTAGTGTTTCAAGAAACAGTACAACAATTTTCCAGAGTACCTGTACCATTTTGCATTCCCACTAGCAAAGTATGGGTGGTCCAGGATGTGGAGAAACTAGATCACTCATACATCACTGAAATGTAAAATGATACAGGGACTCTCTACAGTCATGTATTTTATTTTAGTCATTCTAATAGGTAGGTAGTGATATCTCATTGAGGTTTTAATTTGCATTTTTCTAATAGCTAATGGTGTTGAACATCTTTTCATGTGCTTACCTGCCATCTGTGTATCCTCTTCTGTGAAATGTCTGTTCATGACTTTAGTCCATTTTCTAACTGAATTTTTTCCATTGAGTTTTGCAAGTTCTTTAAATACTCTAGATATTAGTTCTTTGTCAGATATGCGGTTTGCAAATGTTTCCTCCCACTCTATAGTTTGTCTTTCATCCTCTTAACAGAATCTTTCACAGAGCAGAAGTTTTTCATTTTTATGAAGTTCAATTTATCCATTTTCCTGTTACGAATTATGCTTTTGGTGTCAAGTCTAAGAACTCTTTGCCTAGTCCCTGATTCAAAGACTTTGGCCTATTTTTTCCTAAAAGTTTTATAGTTTTATATTTTACATTTAAACCTATGAAATTTTATATTTAAGCCTATGATTAAGCCTATGAGTTAATATTTACATAAAGTGTGAGCCTTAGGTTAGGTTAAGTTTAATTTTTTTTAATTGCCTCTGGATGTTCAATTATCCCAGTATCGTTTGTTGAAAAGGCTATCTTTCCTCCATGGATTCTCTTTTGCACCTTTGTCAAAAATCAGTTGGGCATATTTTCATGGACTTATTTTTGGGTTCTCTGTCTGTAGTGTTCCATTAATCTATGTGTCTGTCCTTCTCCCAGTACCACAGTCTTTTTTTAATATTTATATTTTTTATTCGTATTTTCAGGATTGCCTCATATCTCAATTTTCTTCAAATCTCTCATTTAACTGAGGGTACTTCAGATTGAATATGGGTATTCTCAAATCCTCATATTTTTTTTAATTGAAGTATAGTTGATTTACAATATCATGTTAGTTTCAGGTGTAGAGCAGAGTGATTCAGTTATATATATATATATATATATATATATATATATATAATATATATATATATCCTACTAGCATGCCCCTTTCCTACTCCTCTGGGTAGAGAGGGCAGACTTCTGTTAAGATTTTTTGGGGGGGTGTGGTTTTTATCTGTGCCTGTTGGCATCTCTGGGTGGCTGGTTTCTTCAGCTCCAAGTTTGGGACATATGAAGCAGAAAAAAAACTCAGGGAACTCATTACCTTGTTTCTCTTTGGGTCTACAGGTCCCTAACCAGTCCATCATCCTCTTCACACCCTGCAGAGTTTTCTTATGTTTTTCTTGATGTAACATCTAGGGTGTTTAGTTGAACTGAGTGGAAAAAATAGGTCAAAGTACATCTACTCCACCTTCCCAGAAGCAGAAGTCTTGAGGTGTTCTTCATGGTTCTCCTGTAAAAATATTAAATTGCTCACATACTTGGCCTCAACTGATACATTTATGTATTTCTTATTAACCAATTTACTTGATTTTACCAGAATTCTAAACCTCAAAGCCCCAAAAAAAGTGAAATAAAAAGAGAGAAAAACAAAGTTATAGAAATTTTCCTGAGCCAGGGAGTGCAAATGTTGCCACTTATAAAGACGAAAACTCCTGAGAATTAATTCAGATAGAAACAGCTTATTTTTGTTTTAATATTGCTGAGACCTTAATTCTATGGCATTCACTCAGAAATTCCAACTTTAAAAATAATCTTGCCTACTCAACTTTTGGTTAGATATCATTAAAAACTTCCCTACTCTTTCACACAGTAGACACTCAGGAAAATATATCATCTCCTCTTGATGACTCAGACCCTAATTCCAAGCTACTGGGGGCAGCTTTGTTTTCTCTCTGAAAGGCAACTGCAAACTCTTAATGCACTTTTCAGCAGCTGCCTTTCCCGCATCCATAATTTCTGTTCATAATGTTCTAGGGAATTGGAAGAAGATAACCATTCCTGATAGTTGTGGGTAGACAAAAAGTCAAATGCTTGGGCTAAGGACACAGGGTCTCATCTACCATACAACAAGCAAGGAATTGACTTATGGTGGGTTTCATAATAATTGTAGTGCCACTGAAGAAATGTAAACTTAATTCAGTATTCTTAGTTATACTCTGGGTAGCTGAGATTGCCAAACAAGTAGAAGCTTAAGAAAAGAAGAAGAAAAAAGAAGGTAAAGAAAAGGAGGACAAAGGAAGGAAGAAAGAGAAACTAAGTGTTATTTTGACAATGGTGAGTATGCTGTTATCTTGTTGGAAATAAATTTGTGGAGTATTGTTATGAATGAGATAGTACACTGCATCCATTACAGATACGATTATTCTAAATATGTCCTAATTTGCAGAGTCATGGTAAAGCATATTATACACATTTTTAAAAGGAGACAACTGGGGCTGGGAAGCTAAGTGAATTAATTGCCTGAGGTCACACACCTTACAGACAAAGTAGCTGGATTAAACCCAGTTCTGCTTCTATCCTTTCCACGATGGTGGTGTAGAGGTGGGAGTCACAGGTCTAGTTTAGCACACGGACAATAAAGCCCATGCTAAACATAACACGGCTATCTAGAAGAGTGCTTCTCAAACTCTAATGGGCCAGGAAACAGACAGAGGTTTCAGTATTTGAAATTTAAAAAAAAAGAAAGATAATAAAAAATATCTTTCCTTTTTTTAAGAGGAACTAAACCAGCCTATCAAAACAAAAAACTTGGTGAAGCAGTATGTTTTCAAGATGCTCTGTTCCAATATTCTCTGAGACCTTTTATTTTATGGATTAATATATATTATTATATCTCAAAATTATTTGACAGCTATTCTTTGGGAGAGAATGTTCTGTGACCCAGCAGTATTAGGTTAGAAGGGCTTCTGTGAAATTAAAGACCAGAGTCAGAGAGCACTTGTTTTTGCTAAGAAAAACCGATGGTTCTTGAACTTGTGTTGGACACCAGGTCCCACACTGCGTTAAAGAAGCTTGGTGCCTCCCAGCCCCCAAAGCCCATAATGTGGGTGCCACAAAGCAGTTGAGAGCAGAGATGCTTTAATGTCCCAGACCTATGGTCAGCCACCAGCTCACACCTTTAGAGAGAGATGAGTATGTTGGTAACAAGTTCTACATCTGTTATATTGGTCTATAGATTCTCCACTTTGAGATGAGAGGTAGAACCTTCACACCTGGAGCTGGAAATCACCCAAGAGACAAAGTCAGACCCTTGGGCTATAAATATTAATCATTCTAATAGTTAAAGACCTCAGAATGGAAACATGCCTCCAGCATCTGGTTTCACTTTCAAAGCAAATAAGATGTCCTACCCGGCTCTTCTGTGATGTTCTCTCGTCACATCATTCATTTGGCTTTTATCAAGCAGGTAATATGTTTACAATTGCCTGTCTTATTAATAAGACAGGCCGTGAGTTTGAAGAAGTGACAATTTAAAGGGAGACACAGACATAACCAAGGGCAGCAGCACATCCCTCTGACAGCAATTACCCCAAGTGTCTGGGAGGCACCCAGGCAGTTTGGGAGAGAGCAGGGTACTCTGACTTTGGGGTTGAACACATCACAGCTGTTGCCAAAGATGCTGTGACTTGCTCCGTCAAGATCCTTCCTCTCCAAAGCATCTGTGTCCTTGGCTGTCAAATCGGGGCCAGGGCAGCGCCTGCCTCAAGGATTTGTTGTGACGATGAAATGAGTTAATTCTTTTCGACTAGCCGGAATAGGGTCTATTACATAAGCAGTGTCAGACAAACATTAGCTCTTATTATTCGAAAGGACTGTGATAGGAAACACGTGCCAATAAATAAACACACAGAGAAAGCTGGTGTCTTTTTGTTTCTTTATGAGTGTTTCTTAGCCCACTCCTTTCCCCTCTATTTTTATTTGTGGCCAGCTTCACTTTTGCCCCCTCCCACCCTCCTAAGAAGCTGGAGGACCACCTCAGCTCTGGTCAGTCTCTCTGACTCCTGTCCCTCCTAGTCCCTCATCACCCTCACGCTGATGAGTACAGAGGACCAACCACTCTCAGTGCCTTACTCTGCTGCTCAGAAATCTAAGGGGTGTGTTACTGCCCACAGCCTAGATCCACGCAGTTTCCTGATTTACAATTTCCAGAGAGAGGGAGACCTGGGTTAGCTCTCCTTTGTTTATTGCCTTGGTGAACTTAATAAATCCTCCTTTCACTTCAGAAATGTCCCAGCCTGTATAGTAAATCAAATGGTTATCATATCAGTTATCAAAAAATGCTATGTACCAAACAAACCCCAAACCCAGTGACTTAAAACCACTTCTTGAGCTTGGGACTTTGAGGGCTGTTTGAGCAGTTCTTCTGGTCTGGGCCAGGGTCCACTGTTGCGAGCTGGGTTCACGCCTGCACCGGCAACATCAGCAGGGGTGTCTGCTGAACTGGGATGGCCTCACATGTCTGCATTTATCAGCTGGGATGCTGGGGCTCCCAGGCCATGAGGCTCTCATCTTCCACAATCTAAGCTGATATTGTTTATCTGGGGGATGTTAAGGACTGAATGTTTGTGTCCCCCCCCAAATTTATGTTGAAGTCTTAACCCACACACAATGTGATGGTATGAGGAGGTGGGGCTTTCAAGAGGTAATTAGGTTTAGATGAGATCATAAGAGTGGGGCCCCTATAATGGAATTAGTGTTCTTATAGAAAGAGGAAGAGACCAGAGCGCATTCTCTCTACTACATGAGGACACATGCACCATCTGCAAGCCAGACAGAGGGCACTCACCAAAAACCAAATTGGCTGGCACGTTTATCTTAGACTTCCAGCCTCCAGGACTGTGAGAACTAAATGTCTGTTGTTTAAGCCACCCAGACTTTGGTATTTTGTTATAACTGCCCAAGCTGACAGAGACTAAGTACTTGGCAGTGTTTCAAGAGAACTAAGAAATGTTTATATATAGCTTCTTGAGGCCTGAGTTTGGAATGGGCATGGCATCACTTCTGTCACATTCAATATTGGCCAGAGCAAGCCACAAGGCAGACCAGATTCAAGGGGTGGGAAAATACATTTTACCTCTTGATGGGAGGAGCTGGGAAATCACATGGCAAAGACCCAGCTACTGGGAGGGATGAGAGTTATGGCCTTTTTTGCTATCAATATACCAATGTCACCAAACTGAAAGAACAAGAAATAAGAATTTTAGAGTCAAAAAGATACAAGTCTGAAATTAGCTGTGAGGTTTTGGGAAAACGACATAATCTCCCCAAGACTCCATTTCCTTGTTTCCTCACCTATAAAATAGGGGGCGAAATTACACCAAACTCACGTGGCAGTTCTAATGATTAAACAAGAAAATTCCTAGGAGTATGGCGCCTGGACATATTTATAATAGGCACTCAACAAACATCAGCTTTATAAATATTTTATGTAAAGTCCCTTCCAGTAAAATAATTTTTGTGTCTTTCAAGTTTTATATTTTACAAATGGAAACACAGAGTTAATATAAGCCTCAAATTCAAAACTCCTGATTTCTTTTTGATCCCATACTACTATCCATGATGAATGGAATCTTATTAATACGAAGCTTAGTCACTAAAACCATTGAGTGAGTGTCCTTGCTTAAGTAGAGTGTTTTAATGCTGTTTTTATGTTCATCCAAATTGAGTTAAGCCCGGCTTTTCAACAGACCTTATAGAAAAACCCTGGAAAGACAGCTTTATAACATAATCATACGAGTAGTCTCCATGGCACCTTGGCAGTCTCTCTTCCTTTACTAACTGTCCTCTTCCTGTGACACTGTAAAGGCTATAAATGAAGGCTCTTTAATCTCTTTCAACAAACTTAAAATGTCCTTCAATATCCCGCAAAGACAGAATGCTGCCTTATTCACTCCAAATCTTCCTGTACTTGGCCACAAGCAGGATCATCCTAAAATGAAAATCTAACCGTGTCACTTTGCTTGGGTTCTCAAAGACTCACTGGATAAAAGACAATCAGAGCCCTTCAAGATCTGGCCTCTGCCTACCTCTCCTGCTCAGCAATGCCCCTCCTGCCCCACTTTGAGCTTATTGTATGTTGTACATGTTATCGACACCACTGGTTAAGAGCATTGTTGGATCTGAACCCCAGCTCTGCTGCTAATTAGCAGGTAACTTTGGACAAGTTGCTAATATATATATACATATTTTTTGCATTTAGATTCCTCATCTATAGAACATGAGAAGGGTAGTGTCTAATATAAAGAGTTGAGAAGTTTAAAGAATTAATAGGTCAATCCCAAACTCCCTAACTATCCCTTCCCCCTACCCTTCCCTGCTGGTAACCATAAGTTTGTTCTCTAAGTCGATGAGTCTGTTTCTGTTTTGTAAATAAGTTCATTTGTATCATTTCTTTTTAGATTCCACATATAAGTGTTATTATATGACATTTCGCCTTCTCTGTCTGACTTATTTCACCCAGTAATGACAATTATACAATATTTTTCTTTCTCTATCTGACTTACTTCATTCAGTATGACAATCTCTGGGTCCATCCATTTTGCTGCAAATGCCATTATTTCATTCTTTTTATTGACATGTACACACTGCTATATTTAAAATGGATAACCAACAAGGACCTACTGTATAGCACATGGAACTCTACTCAGTATCATGTAACAATCTAAATGGGAAAACATATAAATGAATCACTTTGCTGTACACCTGAAACTATCACAGCATTGTTGATCAACTATACTGTAATATAAAATAAAAAGTTAAAAAAAATAAAGAATTAATAGGTATAAAACACTTAGCAGTAAGTGACACAGATGCAAACTGGATTTGAGCCCAGGTCTCTCTGACATCAGCATTGAATGCTGTCCGATAAGCCAAGTTTCCTCCTGCTACCTCCTGCTATCAGAGGGAACCACCTACTCTTCTCTGAAAGAGCAAATCCATCTTTCACTTCTGTTCCATTGCCTGGAAACCCTGCATCCCATCTTGGTCCAACAAAGGCCTACTTTGCCTTCAGCATTTAGCACGCGTATCCTTTCCTCCCTGGGAAACTTCTAACCATCTCCACACTGGCTCAGGTAACTCCCCTGGGTCTAAACATACCTTGCACTTTTCTCCATCATAACCCATGCTACACTGTATCACCATCAATCTCTACCTCTGTGCTGTGAGACACTTGAGGGTGGCAACCAGGTCACCTAAATGAATGAATAAATGAGTGAACCTCAGCTGTGTCCTAAGGAAGCCTATGACCCCAGGCATTAGCAGGGGTAGCTCAGAGACCTCACATAAGAAAAGGAGGTACATGGTGCTTTGGCCTGATCAGTGGTCAGCAGGGTAACATTGGCTCCACCTTTTCTCTGGACAAAAGCAACTATAAAACCCCTCCAATGTACATTTAAAGATTTGGAAGAGAGACTTCCCTGGTGGCACAGTGGTTAGGAATCCACCTGCCGGTGCGGGGGACACAGGTTCGAGTCCTGGTCCGGGAAGATCCCACATGCCGTGGAGCAACTAAGCCCGTGCGCCACAGCTGCTGAGCCTGTGCTCTAGAGCCTGCGAGCCACAACTACTGAGCCCACGTACCACAACTACTGAAACCTGCACGCCTAGAGCCCTTGCTCCACAACAAGAGAAGCCACTGCAATGAGAAGTCCGTGCACCACAAGGAAGAGTAGCCCCCGCTCGCTGCAACTAGAGAAAGCCTGCATGCAGCAACGAAGACCCAGCACAGCCCAAAATTAATTAATTAATTAATTAAAAAGAAAAAAAAGATTTGGAGGAGGGATCAAATAAGGAAAAATGAATGGGACAGCCCATGACATCCACGGGAGATGTGCACAAATGACATAACTTCTCTTCTCCCAGTCATGTCCCCACAGCTGATATCAGACTCTGGATGTATTCAGAGATGCTTCAGGAGGAATTTAAATAAAGTTCGCCCCTTGCCCAGTGAAACACTAGTGTTTATACTGGTGTTTCTCCATATACACTGGGGAGCCCTTGCATGTGGCCCTCGTCAGGAAACTTCCCTATGGAGTCAGCTCAACACAGAAACAAATCCTGGGACTTCCCCTAAATGGCCCGCTTAAGCCTTGAATTTACAATGATAGAAGCCCAGCCCTTGGGAGAGAACTGGAGGGCCAGGAGTTCATACTCTACATGACCCCCTCTATAGAGGGTCAAACTGAGAAGCAGAAAGGAGGTAAATTGCCCAAAGACACACTTCACCTGGGACTTTGAGATTCTGAGACAGGTGGGCTTTCCCCCATACCTTTCTCCTACATTCTTTCCTTGTGGAGGAGGAGGTCTCAAATATCTTTGTAAATATGCAAGTGTGTTACCCCAGCTAAAGAACAGAGCAAGACTAACACAGACCTACCCTGTTCCTCCTTCCTTCTCGTGTGACAATCACTCTGTCTCCAGACAGGGCTGCTGATACACAAGTGAAGAAACAGGGAACCGTGAAATAAAATGAATTGACAGATCACATGGCTCATGAACAGTGACGCTGCCCTTGGCTTCTGAAAGTAGTTCAGTGCCTTATACTTTTTGCATGCCCTTGGCCCAATGTAAAAGCACATTTGATTTTATGCAACACTGCCTGTGGAAGGCAGAAAAGCAGCCCCCCAGATATGTCATGCCCTAATTCCTGGAGCCTATAAATGTGTTATGTCACACGGCAAGAGAGAATTAAAGTTGCCAATGGAATTAAGGTTGTTAATCAATTGACCTTAAAATAGAGAAATCATCCTAGATTATCTGAGTGGACCCAATGTAATCACAAGGTCCTTAAATGTGAAAGAGGGAGAAAAGAAAGGGTCAGAATGATGCAGTGTGCAAACAACTCTCTTCAACTTTGCTGGATTTGATGCAGGAGGAGGCCACGTACAAAGGAATGCAGGCAACCTCTAAAGGCTAAAAAGGCACAGAAATGCATTCTTCCATAGAGACTCCAGAAGGGAACACAGTCCTACCCACACCTGAATTTTAGCTCAATTGAGACTCATTTTGTACTTCTGACCTCCAGAGCTATTAGATAAAAAATTGTGTTGTTTAAGCCACTAAGTTTTTGGCAATTTGTTATAGCAGCAAATGGAAAAGTAATACAGTGTCTAAGTGTACCTAGTATGCCCCAAGGTCACACCAGCTGGGGAAGGACAAATGAGTCCTAACAACGTAAACGTGTATTTTGTTCATTCTTTCTCTCCACTTCCTGTAGACTCTATTCCTTCGACCTCATTTTCACTAGTTGTTCCCTGGGAGTGTTTTATGTGAGTTTATATGTAACTGCTTATAATGAAGCATTTACATAATGAATTCCAGATAAAATCTTCTTACTCTCTTCTACCCTTTACTGATGCCCACTCCAAAGGCCACCCCTGCCTTCCTTGCTCCACGAAGGCACTTTCTTGCACCCACTGTCTGTTATTGGACCAAACCATCCTAGACTCTGCATTTAGATGCCACTCTGACCACATTGGTGCCACAGAGACATTGGAGCCCTTGATGCACCCAAGCGAAATGTTATTCCATCAGATCTGTCATCCAGGGCTTCCCTGGTGGCACAGTGGTTGAGAGTCTGCCTGCCGATGCAGGGGACACGGGGTCGTGCCCTGGTCCGGGAAGATCCCACATGCCGCGGAGCGGCTGGGCCCATGAGCCATGGCTGCGGAGCCTGTGCTCCGCAACGGGAGAAGCCACAACAGTGAGAGGCCCGCGTACCACAAAAAAAAAAAAAAAAAAAAAATCTGTCATCCAGTAGAGTCCAGCTCCTCCCACCTAAATCTCTCATCCAGCCCCCCATGGACTCATGTCCAAGAACAAATCTGAGTGGCAAATACCATCTGATTCAGGAAGTTCTGCTTTGTGACCCCAGAAACGTTTCTGTAGATCAAGTGTATATGCCTGAACCCTGTGTCCATCTGGATGAGTTTACTGGGAGTTCCCTTCCTTCTTCATGGAACTAAAGGGTCTCAAATCCAGTTGGACCCACTTAGGGCTGAATTTAACAAAAGTAAGAAAGCCAGCAGAGAAAAGGTGTGCTTTGATTTATATGTCCTGTAAATCTACTGTGTGCCAGGCAGTCTACCAGACATTTTTTATAATTGTGTTTATATTTCTCAGTTCCAGGCTCTGAGCTTCAGAGAATTAACCCTTCCCCAATCCCACCACCAGGAAGCAGCGTGCTTGGAACTTCAGGCACAGGGAGGCTGGACCCTGTGGGTACAGAGACTCTGCCTGTACCAGCTGCCCTGGGCAGAGATGTCATATCCTGGATACAGGGGCGGGTGTGCTGTCCTAGCAGCTCTACCCTGCCCAACCTGGGGGAGGGGGATGGCAGACTTAGACCTCCTGCAGCATATGGTTAATCAAGGAGGAAGGAGGGAAGGGGGCTGCAGGCAGCACCGTCCCCAAGGCCTCAGGGTAGGCAGCTGACATCAGCCAGTAAGAAAAAAAAATCCATTTTTAAAATGCCATAAGAAAAATTAAACTTGCAGTTCCATCATTTCATATTTAAAAAATCAAGAGTGGAAATAGAAATGGTTCCACGTTATTTTATTCTGAATTTATTTTTAATGCCAATGACAACAAAATCGCTCTTTTATGTGAGTCATTTTACAAAACAGAAAATATGATTTCCTGAAGTGTTATTTTACAGAAGCTGAAAGGAAACCACAATTTGACATGAGAAAGATGGAATGCAGCTAACCCTGCTCACTTGGGGGTCTCTCTCTCTCTGGAATGTTCTCCCCTCTCTTCTCTAGCTAAATCCTTGTTCTTCCTACAAATCTCTTTTAAGCTGTTAGTTTCTCAGAGAGGTCTTTTCTGGTCACCCCCTCATTTTATATGAGATTCCCCCGTTATACACTCTCAAAGAATATTATACCATTTCTTCATTGCACTTCCTGAAATTGTGTTCATTATTCTGTATGTGTTCATGTGCTAGGCACTTGGGACATGATGAAGTGTCGACACAGACACGACTCTGCTGTCTTAAAGCTTACGGTTTAATAGGGGGAGCAAGAAAGTTTCTATGTCTCTCTCAATCAATTATACTAAGAAATGCAGAATTCCAGAAAACAAATGTCCTTAAGTCAAGAACCATGAGTGCACATAGCAGGGGACTGTGCTTACACATTAAACGAACATCCAAATGTATGTGTCTCCTATGAGACATTGTTTTATTCTCTCTCTGTATGTCCCCCATCCACTGATCCAGTGTTGGGCACATATTAGATGCTCAATAAATGATTATTGAAACTCTTAATGAAATGGAAAGTAGCCCACTTCTGACATATGGCCCAGTGGTGTAGTTATTGCTTGTGGCTGTGTGTTCAAAGCTGAACCCAGCAGGTCTAAAAGACAAATATTTGGACTATTATCACTAACAATCCTGCAAAGCACATTCCAACTCTCACCTTTGGTGTAGAGTTCAAATCTAATGGAGCCTTTTCCATGTTTAACATCATTGCTCTCCAGACTGGGTTGGGTCTTGCTGACATGACCTCCTGAAGGAAGCGTACCTGACGTGACGTGAGCTTCTGCTGGGGTTCTTCTTCGTCTCTCTCTGGCTGGTCCTTCTCACAGTCTTCTTCAGCCTGTTTCTAAGATGCTGGTCCTGCCTCAGGTTCCTCTCTCTGTTCTCCCACCCAAGGACAGCAAGTATCAAGGGAGAAGACAAAGGTCAGCTGCCATCTAGATGTGGTTTCATTTATTTATTTTGCTTAATAAGTGCTAGTACAGCAATGACTAAGTTCCAGGCCCTGTCTAGGTGCTTTATAGGTAACAGTTCATTTAGGGCTACTAACTTACAATATAGGATTAAGGCCTGGCCAGTGGCAGAATTCCAGACTCATATCCAACAAATGACAGTGTAAGGGAGTGGTATAGAGAGGACTCTGGCTGCCCCACAAATCTCCAGCACCTCCTTCCTTGAAAAATAGCCAATTGTCTGTATCCCAGTTCTATAAACACAGTTGTGCAAGCCCCCAGTCACCACTTCTGCCCAGATTGCTGCCTCTCAGCGCATCCATCCAGATGCTGATCCCGTTGTATCCACCCGTGGTGTGCAGGCATCATCCCAGGCAGAGCTCCCAGGTACCTCCATCCCTAATGTTCCCAAATAGGACTATCTTCCTCCCCTGCTCCATCTTATATGTTCCTTGAGACCCATCTAACCCAGACCCAGTTCTCAGCATCTTCCTCTTCTTCGCTTGCATGGCCCATCAATTCTAATTCTACTTCTCCCGTGTTTCCCAGTCCATCTTGGGCTCTCTCCTCTTCCCACCCGCACCTTCTTTCTGTTCCTTGGCACCTGGACAGTTGTGAAAGTCTCCTCACTGGTCTCTGCTTTGTGTCCCCACTTCTTCTCTAGCTACAGAGACTCTCCTTCACATGTCCTCTGAATGACCTCATGGATAATGGAAATCAGATCATGCCAATCTTCTAGGTAAAATTATTCAATGGCTTCTTGTTGTCTTCAGAATGAAGCAGGGAAGTCTTTGCTTGGAAGAGGCAAGATAAATATGCTGAAATGTCTAGCCTCACTCCTTGGCATTTGTGTTTTCATTACCTGTGTGTCACAGGCAGGTCTCCATCCCTGTCTTGCCTTCCTGGTCGCTTTTGCCCCAAATTAGGCAGCTCTCTCTACATGGAATGTTCTTCCTCTTACTGGTTAACCAATCCCTCCCCCACTAACCACTAGGTGAGATGGTGTAGGATAGCAAGTAAGTGTACAGACTGTGGACCAGTCTACCTGGATTCAGATCTCAGGTCATATACCTGCAGTGTGACTTCAGGCTACTCACCTTTCCATGCCTCAGTTTCCCCATCTATAAAACAGAGATGGTAGTAACCTACCTCACAGAGTTATTGTAAGGACCAAATGAGCTACTATCAATATACGTGAAGCCCTTATCATGGTGGCCCATGGCAGGTACTGTGCAAATTTTTATTATGATCAATTCTCACATATTACCAGGTTCATCACCAAATCCTTATTCATCTCTCTATTTGCTCATTCACCAAACAACTTATCTGTTTATTTGCAGTCTCTCTTACCTCACAGCAAGTTCCTTGAGAGCAGGGACTGGGTTTTATTTGTCCTTCTAGCATTTAGCACAGGACATGGAAAGGAACAGGAATTTAGTAAAGGTCTGTGGTAGTAGCAAAGAATAACTGTTTTCATCCGTATTCTCAGCCTGGTTTAGAAGGTCTGGGACACACACCTTTAATGTAGGACATTTAACCACATGGTTAGGAAAGAGGCAAGGGAGGTAATATTTTCAAGGAGAGAATTTTGGTTTATGTCCATAGGCAATAGATGCAACAAAGCCTGAAATAGAAAATGTCTGCTTGCAATATCTGTGGCATGATTTTAAGCATCTCCTTGTCGAAGTGTTGAAAAAGAAATGAAACAAATATATCTTAGTCCTGGCCAGGAAATGTGGATAGTGGTAGCCTCATGGACAACTTTATGAAAGAAATGGAAGAATTAATTGAGGGCTTAAAGAAATTTTGACTAGGCAACGGTTAAAGCTGGGAAAATATTTTACAGGCACCAAAAGTGATCAGCTTGATTGTTCAGCAAGTTTAAATCACTACAATTTGCTAAAATGTTTTAAGCGGTACACCAGTTAAATGACTTAATTTCTAAATACAAAGTCTCTGTGTAAATATATATATATACATCATTGTATATCATCTGTTATAGTATTTGCGTATTCCTGTTTGCCATAGTCTGCACAAAACTGCATTTCTTTTACTTTATGAAAGACATAGAGCTTTTTGTAGGTAATTTTCCCCACCTGTGCTCGTTGCCTTACCAGTTTCTGTAAGAACCTCACTTCCTTTAAAAGCCAACCCCACTGAATAGAGACGAAGCACATGGCTTGGAGTCAGGAAGTCTGAGCTCCAGCATCACCACTGCATTCAAGCTGCATGATTAGCAACTCACTTCTTTAAGTCTTGAGCTTCCTTATCGGTAAAATTATAAATAGTACCTACATCACAAGCCGGTTCTGAGGTTTGAATGAGGTAATGAGTGTTAAATTTTTAGAGACTATGAAGCACTGTGAATGCATAATAAGAACCCTCCTACGCCCCTCATGCAAAATAGTGGATAATTCCAGGGTCTCTGCAAAGTCACCATAGATATTTATTTGCCTTTGAAGTTAAGCTTGGGTTCCTTTTCTGGCTCCATATACTAGGTATCTTTTTTATTCACTATGACCTTTGGTTTTCTGTAGAGCAATCACATCAGTCTCCTAGGGTTTACTGAATAATTATAGTGCTGGATGCATTACCTAGGCTATCTCATTTAATCATCATAGAAATTCCACTTCCTTTACCTCCAAAGTCAGCACCTTCATCTCTAGCTCATGCCTTAAATCCCATAAGCAGGTATTTTTCCCTTTGCCAAACCTGTTTCCTCTTGAATTCCTATTGAAATGCAAAAACTTTAGTCTATGGCCATACCACCCTGAATGCGGCCCAATCTCATTTAAAATGCAAAAACTTTATCCATGAGTATATTGGTCAGGGTTCTCCAAAGCTAGATAGCTAGCTATCTAGATAATAAGGAATTGGCTCATAAAATTATGAAGGCTAGAAATGTTCCAAGTTCTGCTGTCAGCAAGAGGGAGAGCCAGGAGAGTAAAGGTGTGGTTCCAGTCTAAGTCTAAAGGCCTTAGACTCAAGAGAGGATACGGTATAAGTTCCAGTTTGAAAGCTGACAGTCTCGTGACCCTAAAAGAGCCAGTGTTTCAGTCCAAGTCCAAAGGCAGGACAAGCCCAATGCCCCAGCTCAAGCAGTCAGGCAAAAAGAGTTTCCTCTTGCTCAGCCTTTTTGTTCTATCCAGGTCTTCAGATGATTAGAGAAGGCCCACCCACTTTGGGAAAGGCAATCTGCTTGACCCACCACCTGAGTTAACATTTATTCCATTGTTGTTTAGCTCAGATAATGGTTTTAGTTCCAAGCAAAAATCTTTCTCCTTTAGCTTTTACTTCCATAGGCTTATTTATACCACAGAATTGAACACAGAACAATCAACTCTTCCACAGATGCATATCCTGCTCCTGTCTTCTTGGCCCAGTTTAATGATCATGATGATGAAAATGACGATGGCGCTTAACTATGATTTTTTAAGTTCCTGTAACATGTCATGACCCTTTTATAATTAGCCTCATTTTATTCTCACAACTCACACAAGCTGAAACAAAGTTTCCATCGTTCAAATGAGTAGACTGAAATTTAAACATGGTGGGTAGTTTAGTCCCTGTCCCCAAGATAATGAGAGCCAAGTTGGGTTTTGAAACTATTTCTGTGTGACTCCCTAGTCCCTTCTCCACCTACCACATTAGATAGCTCTGCCCAAAAGTAGCCAACAGAAAGAAAATCAAAAGCAAATTTATCCTGTACGTGCCCAGTGGGCCTGCTAACTACATAAAGGAGGCGCTCAGGTATGAGAAGCCATTCCTGTTGAACCCCTGAACTTAAAAAGTGAATTATTTGGGGTAAAAGAGGCAATCATTATATTCTCCCTCACAAGTTTATTCACCCCTGTAATTTTCTTTTCACTGCACTTATAAATACCACCAGTAGCTTCTTTTGCTTACCAAGAGAGATGATCGGCTGAAATTTCTTGGCTACCCCAAGGCTAATTCTGCAGGGAACGTTCCAAATTAAGTCAGCTGTGCAGACTTTTATAAGATTGCCTTAGTTCTCAAGAAGTCTACCTGTTCAAGCATCCACGTCCCCAGACTTCAGATGTTAAATGAACCGTGCAACAGCTCAGCAATTCCTCGTGGATAACATTGGGGTGAGAGCAGACAGGGGGCCAGTGGCAATGACCTTACTGCCCTGAAACTCTGTGGTAGCCTCTGGTGATTTTGTTGACTTTTCTGGAATGGGATTTACTTAAGATTTCATTTGCAATCCCATGCATCTGTAATCATTCACCTGTGGCAAGAAGTGTATCACAGGTTGAGGGAAGAGACTAGAGATAGTTATTTCTCCGTTGTTCCAAGTAAGATGCCAAACGTTGATCAAATAACCTGCTCTTCTTCCTCAGTTTCAGAACTAGAGCACTGGTTCTCAGACTGTAATGTGCATGAGAATCACCAGGAGAACTCGTTTAGAATGCACAGCCCTATACCCAAAACCCAGAGATTCTGAATCATACGTCTTGGATGGGGCCTTGAAATCTTCCTTTTAACATGTTTCAGTGATCCAGAGAAAATGCTGTAAAACCAACAATAGAGGGAACCTGTATTAACCCAGTTCCCCAGAAAACAGAGCTTAAGGCATTTATGGTTGACTGCTTTATTGGAGAATTTGATCGTAGGGAAGCTGGAATGAGGGGAAGTGGGAATAGGACAGGCTAGGAGGGAGTGCCCATATGGTGAGATGGCAGTGAGCTGAGTGAGCATTTTATGTCATGTCCAAGTAATTATTCTATCTCACTCTCTCATGATATTACCTTCCTAGTACCTTTACCAGCCATTGTGTTCTGGACAGTCCCTTTGCAGGGATGAAGGGAAAGTGCTTATCCACCAGCTTACATTTCCCAATGTCAAAGATAAACCCCAAAGTGTTCTAACTCCCCTGTACTTCCAGTTGTTCTGCCTGGGCCCAGGTGAGTCCTGCAGCATCTCATGCTTCAGCAGCAACCGGGGTGCTCAATGTTGGAGGTGAGAGGCCCAAGGTGTGGCTATCAGGGTAGATGCAGGGGAGATGGCTAAGGAAGCTCATGTAGTATACACGTTACTATATATAAAATAGATAAAGAGCAAGGACCTACTGTATAGCACAGGGAACTATATTCAATATCTTATAATAATATATATATATAATATATATATACTTTTATATATATGTTTTATATATATTCAGTTATATATTATATATTATATTCAGTTATAGTATATATATAACTGAATATATAATGTAATATATAACCGAATCACTTTGCTGTACACCTGAAACTAACACATTGTAAACTGACTATACTTCAATTAAAAATTAAGTAATTAATTAATTTTTTAAAAAGGACACTCAAATAAAGCAGCAGTCTTGCAAGCCCAACAGTTTCCCTGATGGCCCAGAATTAACCATGCTTCCCATCTGAAAATTCTATTACGTATACAATAGACCTATAATGAAAATTTTGTCCTCTAATTAATTGATTAGAATATCCTCAATTCATAATGGGCAGTCTCTCAGAATAGGAGCCATGCCTTCATCTAAGACCTGGTATTAATGAAATGGAGGCTTGATATTCAAATTATTTGGCATAAATCGAGAAATCTATGTAACCCTTTGTTATCTCTTTTCCATCTGCTAATCTGTAAAGCTGAGCAAGTGCTGTTCCAGGTGCTGAGAACAGAGCATGAACAACGCAGATCAAGCCCAGGCCTCAAGGGGCTTGTATCAGTCCTTCATTGATATTCATTAAGCACCTACTATGTGCCCAGAGATGTTCTACATGGCAGGTTTCAAGAGGGACAATAGTCCACCTGCCTGAAGCATGCATTTCAAGAACTTTCCCTTCTCCTCTCCTTAAAGTGCCTTAGAATTCTTTCCTCTACATTTTGCATTTTTATAACCTTCCTCTTAGGATTCTAGTTGTAATGGACCTCTCAAAATTTGTATGTTGCAAGCCTTTTCCCCAGTGTGGTAGTATTTGTTGGTGGGGCTTTGGGGAGGTAATTATGTTTACATGAGGCCATGAATCCTTATGAATGGATTAACACCCGTATAAGAATCACAAGAGAGCTTGCCTCTTCCCTCTGCTCTCCACCCTGTGAGGATGCAATGAGAAGTTAGCAGTCTGCAACCTGGAAGAGGGGACACACCAGAGCCTAACCATGCTGGTTCCCTGATCTTAGATTTCCAGCCTCCAGGACTGTGAGGAAAAAATGTCTGTTGTTTATAAGTCACCCAGACTCCCACCTCCAGTCTTTGGAACTTTGTTACAGTAGCCTGAGCTAAGGACATTAGGTTTTCTCTGGCTGCTATAAAGTATCTGCAGGATTTTCGACATGAAATCATTAAAGAGCTGTGCTCCCATTGCCTCTTAGAAAATCCCAGAGTCACAGAAGGTTCCCATCACAGAGCTAGCAGCAAGGACTGTGCAGACAAGTCCAGCCTCAAGAACAGAGACCAGCTTTATAGCTGCTAACTGTGAATTTGGTCCTGACTATACTTTGCCATGCCTCTGTTTCCTCCTTTTAAAGATGGAAAAACTACTGGTTGGGGCAAAAGCAACATGAAGGCTAGAGATGTGAGTTTGTCCTTGCTCAATGGCTTACCAGCTGTGGATCCCAGGCAAGACTTGTAATTGAACTTCATTGAGTCTCATAGAGGCATTAAGGACCAAGATACATAGGAAGAAAAACAAAGTTTAGGAAGAGAGTCTGAAAATGGTAGTTACTTTACTGATATCAGCTATTATTATTCCTATTTGTCTTAGCGACGACAGTAATTTTAGTTTCCTTCTCCATCCTCTTAGAAAAGGCAGTCTTAAAAAGAGAAAGAGAGAGAGAGAATTAAAGAGATTAAAAGCCCTGTTCCTACTTTTTTAAAAGCCAAAGGTCCAAGTCCATTTTGGATGTGGAGCTTGACTTTATTTCTGTCTTCCTCTACTCTGAGCCCTGCCTTGTCCCACTGTCCCCCGCAAAGATTGTTAATCATATAGGCTGAGCGGAGCCCATCAAGGATTCCACAGCAGTGTTTGTGCTGTTTTCCTTTTTCTTAATTTGATTCTCACTTCAATACCTAAATTCAACCAATGTGAAGACAGATGGCATGAGGTCCTTTGCCCTGTCAATTTAGCGACGCTGGCAATGATTCAGGCCATGCGTGGATAGGGAGCGATTTTGCCTGAATGGTCTAAGAATACTACAGTTTTTAACCTCTTGGAAAAGTGTTTAGCAAACGACCTATAGCAGATTTGTGTGTGGGGGTGGGGGTGGGGATGATGTCACATTCCTAGGCAGATTTGTCTAAACAAGGCTCTGCTCAAGATAAATGGCTAGCTATGGCCACCATTTTCATATAGAATTAGGAGACATAGCTATGCTGGCCTGGCAAGAGATTTGGCTAAGTGATTGGAACTTGGGTTACTGTCTTGGTTCTTCCCCCAACTCACCAGAGTGGTTGGTCACTTCACCTCAAAAGGACTCCACTTCTTCATTTTAAAGTTAGAGGTTTAGTCTATAGCCAATTCAGTTCAACTATTGCCGGGTGATACAAGGTGGGTTCTTGGTACTGTGATGTATTCCAAGATGAGAAACAACTGCAGTCAGCCTCAAGAAGTGTAAAATTTATTAAGATATATATACCCCTAAAGCTTATCTCTTGGTTCCCTCTACTAAAAAAATCTCTTCTCTCCAGAGCTACATTTGGCTGGATTCTTTTCACCACTCATGCTTCAGCTGAAATGTGACCTCTGCAAAGACTCAACCCCAAAACACGTTACCTAAAGAAACCCCCATCTCATACATCCCAGGCCACTCTCTGTCCTCTTATTCTGAATCGTTCATTCATTGCACAGTGCTTTCTTTTAAGTATTTCTTTCTCACTGGCATTTCACTGGGTACAGTAGTCTGTACTAGTCCCATGGCCTTCATAGGACAAAGCCACTAATGTTCTGGAGCCATCATGGTGCCAAAGCCAGGAAGGGACACCTGGAGACAGTAGGGACAAGTGAACCTGTCACCAGTGTGATGAGACTCTGCTTTTGTATTCAAATGGGTAATAGCGATTATGATACCAACATGGAGGCATCATTGTGGTGATTAAATTATGCTTTTATGCAAAGTGCCTAGAACAATGTCTAGTATATACTGAGGTCTTAATTTTTCATGTTAACCCCATGAAAACTTCCTGGGGAAAAATAAGGTGACCTAAGCAATAAGTTCATATTTAATGGGTATTCATTCGTTAATAAACCTCCTATCATTTCTGTGAATAAAGATTTAGAGGAGTCTAAGGAAATTGAGCACAGATTTTAGGGAAAAGCTCTTTCGGCATTTACTACCACCTTCACCTCTGTGATTTCTAAAGAACTTAGGTGTGGATGCAACAAAAGTAGGCCAGGAGATAAAGCCAAAGGTCAGGAACCATGTTATGTTCAGAATAGCCCTTCACCTCTGGCCTGTGAGCTATTACACTAAGTCCTGGATTTCCTTATGTTGGGGTCTGCCTTTCTGTGGGGTGTGTCACGGTGGTTGGCCGAGGAAGCAGGGAAAATCTGAAGACCGCTTCTGGGAAAAAGAGACTTCCATGGGAATAGTCCCACCTTCTTTAGTTCCCCGGATATGACCAGATGTGTTTGAATGTCAGCTGTGTCTGTGTTTGAGATTTTTCCCCAGGAAGCTACTTCTTAGCAGCCAGGAAATTGTCCAACGGCGACACAGACCCAGGTGAAAGGGAGCATGCCTGAAATCCAGCAGGGGACAAGACTTAAGTTCAGCTAAGGTTCTTCCCCTTCCAAAAATGCCAGAGTGATGCAAAAGGGTGAACACAGCTACTTGGGGGCTCATAGGGTGTGTCCTGAAGGGAAAGGCAATTAACTTGAGGTGAGCCCCTCTCAGGGGCCTGCAGTCAGACTGCCCAAGGCACCCACATAAACAGGTGCTAAGCTATAATAAATCAGAAGTGCTGGAGCCAATTAACCCAGGTTTCGACACAGGAGCTCCCATACAATTAGTAAAAAATACAGAGATTTTGATCCATTGCAGGAGACAGTACCTTCAACCAGGAGTTATAAAATAACACACCTACCGTGATGGTGGTGGACAGCCTCCTGTGTTTCCGGCATGTTTGTGTAAGTGGCATAGTGCCACTCCAGGCTTGACACCACCCTGAAACCAGCTGTGTGACAGGAGCCTGAACTTGGTTGGCAGTCACCACTGACTGAAAGGAAGAATCCCAACACCACACAATATCGGGATGCTTATCCAGGACCTGCAAATTTATTTATCACCTAAATTTGTTTTATTCAAAAAAATTGCAAAAGAAAACGAGAGCAAGAATAATAGGAAAGTGGTAAGGTTAGGTCAGACTTTGCTATCTTTCTTTTTTTTTCTCCTCCAACACATTGTCTTGGCTTTAGAGAGAGGAAGTAAATTAAGAATTAAACCTTTCACATAGAACGGTTATTCATCAGAAATCAGTTTCTCAAACAAAACTATAAATCAAATTTGCTCTGGGGTTGACTTGTGTCCCCCCCCCCAAAATTCATATATTAACGTCCTAACCTCCAATGCCTCAGAATATGACCTTACCTGGAGACAAGGTCTTAAAGAGGTAATCAAGTTAAAATGAGGTCATTAGGAAAAGCCCTAATTCCATGTGACTAGTGTGCTTAAAAGAAGGAAAAATGTAAGCCTTCCCTAGTGGTGCAGCTGTTAAGACTCTGTGCGTCCAATGCAGGGGGCACGGGTTCCGTCCCTGGTCCAGGAACTAAGATCACATATTCTGCACCGGTGCAGCCAAAAGAAAAGGAAAAATGTGGACACAGACATGGGAAAATGCTGTGTAAAGTTGAAGACTGCCATTTATCCTTCCCTCACGGCCCTCAGAAGGAACCAACGCTGCCAACACCTCGATTCAGACTTTATCCTCCAAAGCTGCATGACAACACATTTCCGTTGTTTTAGTCACCCACCTTGTGAAACTTTGTTATCACAGCCCCAGGAAACTAACACAGGCCCAGACCAAATTACTGACCACACACAATAGCGAACTAAATAAAATGGTTATTGCTTTAAACCCCTTATGCAGCAAAAGCTAATTGATAAAGTGGGTAAATTATGGAATCTCTCTAGGCTTCAGCGTTCACAATTACAAAAGGGATTTAAACATATTTTCCTCACCTAATTATCAGGAAGATTTAGTAGAATAATGCCTGTACATCGCCCAGCACAGTACCTGGCATATAAGTAACATTTAATGAGTACTTATTTTAGTGTTACCTTAGGAATATATGATAAGTCAAAATAAGAGTTATATATCCAAGAAAATATAAACTTCTGCCTTTGAGTATATCTGAAATAATGTTGGAGTTCAACATCATTTCATATAAAACAGTAATTTGTATAAAACTAGAGTATCACGTGGCAAGAACCAAGAGAACAGCAGGCACTTGACAAGGACTTGCTGTCAGTTTAAATGAACCAGGATTAAGGTGGAGCAAAATTAAAATATACTGAGCACCTAATATGTGCCCCAAACCTTGCTCCTTGTATTTATTGAACAAATGAACATCATTTTGTTCATTTCTTGGAATATCTCTAAAATAGAAATATTACTATCCCTCAATTATAGGTAGGGACACTAGTTGAGAAATAAACTGCAATTTGCTCAAGATCACATAACTGATGTGTAGTACAGCAAGAAGAAGAGACAGGCATTTCTTATCCCAAATCCCAAGTTTTCTCCATCACACATGAGGGATTTGGTCCATGTGACTTGTGGTGGGGGGTGGGGGGGTCTCAGAAAGCCATTGGCAACATCAAGTCGCAAGATAATCAGTGTTTCATGTGTATGTGAAACAAGATAAACAAAACCCGTATGCTTCCATGTTGCTCAGCAAAGCTTCAGGAAGTTCTGGTAATGTCAAAGTGCCATATGAGGATATTGTGTGTCTTTAAGGACACTCTTTGGGTTGGGAGACCTCAGCCTCCTGTAGTTTTGTTCATTGCACTTGAACTCAAGAAGAGGAAGTCCCTCCCTTACACAGGTCACACCACCCAAGTTCTGTGGCTGCATTTCACAGGAAACCAAACGTAAAACGGACCTAGGAGGAGCTTTCTGCTAAAGGACACTGCTTACCACTGAGAATATTTTAACCCCCGCCTCTTGGATTACCGGCTGCTGGACTTCTCCGGGATGCTGCCACGGACCCCCGACGCAAGGGACATCTCAGCACAAGGCTGTTTGCGATCCCCACGCTGTTCAGGTAAACTACGTAGGCCAGCCTCGTCTGAGTGGTCATCTCACTGTCATAGAGGATCATTAAGAAAGAGCTGATGTCAAGAATAAAAGGTTTTTCTAACGTGGAATGCTGGGCCTTCTATAAAGCATCTGACGGACATAACAAAAGCCAGCTCCCTTAATCAGTTTTTAAAGATTCCTTCCTCTGCTGGAAGAAGGAATCAAGATACTGACCCATAAAAATTGAAAGATGAAACGTTTTCAATCTTCCCTTCCTGGAGCTTGAACCCCCTAACTGTTGGCTACTAAAAATCTGAAGACCAGGCTAGTCGCTGGCTTTCTTGGCTGACCTTCATTACAACAGCCATCTAGAAAGGCAGCCTCTACCCAAAGTGGGCCATTGAAAGTAGAAGTTAACTCCTGGAGCCTCTGTGGGTGTATATTTTTTAAATGTTCTAAATTGAGATGATTTTCTTTCTGTGTTGGTCTGGAGGAGTGTGGACTTTTTAATCATACTAACCATTTTCCCTCTGCAGGGGTGAGGAACCCAAGCAAGAGAGTGAAGTTGGGGTGAAATGCCTACCCTCTACGGGTACCAGGAGGTATCTCTTCTAGATGCCTCTTCTTCTCAGAGAGAACAAACAAATAGTAAGCTGGAATAAGACAGAAAAGAGAATAAGTGTCATCCAAGTATCTATACTTTAAAAGATACTGATGTAGCTGAACTTTATCAGAACTGATTTTATTACAATGTACCAATGTTACTTATCTAATTATCTCCCTCAACGATGTTGTTCCTTTGGATTCCCAAGGGCCACCCAAACCACAGGGAATAGTCATTTCAAAAATCAGGAAATCAATTGTAAGTCAGGCGAACTGGAGGTCAGCAGAGAAACGACAAAGCTTCAGAAATCCTCTGAGAAACTTAAGATAAAACTTTCCCTAGAGAATCAAGAAGGGCAACTGGTGTTTATTTAACTATGTCTCTTGCCAACCAGTCTATAGGCATGAGCTCATTTAACCCTTATACCCAAACTTGAGACTTAGATATTGTTTTCCCTGTTTACAGAAGAAGAACTTGAGTGGTCCAAGTTAATGTCCAAGGTTGTCCAATCACTAATATCAGTAACAGAATTCAAAACTACACTGATTTGCACCTGGTTCTCACTAATATGAACGGTGGCCACTGTTCCTTTGCAGCTTCACAGAGTTCACCTCGAGTCCATTCCTGGCATCTTTGACACCAGCCCTTCTAGTGGTGACATTATTTTTTCTTTTCTCCAAGGAGCCCTCTCAGATGATTCTATGAATAAAACCATTCTAAAACCAAAGCTTATGGTTTTCTGTACCATCTGGTCACCCCTGGCTTTATACCCAGGACCCCATCTCTAGCTCACTTTGCCATGAGTCAGGTGTTGTCTTGGAAAGACAGTAGGATTTAACATCTGACTACACTGATTAGGATCCAAACTCTGTAGCTTGACCATATATGCTACCTTATTCCCTGAAATCCTCAATTCCTGCATCTTCATAATGGAGCAAGATCATATCACTTGTATTGACAACTCTTTTGCCCCAATAATATAATATCTATATTAAATGACATATGGTATATATTTAATACTTAGTAAGTGTTCAATTAATGTTGGCTTTTTCTCCATTACTTTCCTTTCCTCACCTTACATCAGCTCTGGCCTTCTTCCTAAAACATGCTCACAATTAGCATGGAATTTATTAATACAGATAAATTTATGAATATTTTATTTTAATAATCTCATTAGAGAATAGTAATATAACACAGTTACATAGCCTTGTAGAATTGACAGAGTGTTTGGACACTTTTTTTTAATTTAATGATCTTAACTTAATGAAGTAGGCAGGGCAATATTAGATGTTGAAACTGAGGCTCAAAAAGTTGATGAGGATGGACAGTATGGTGATATGGAGAGGAGGCTTTGAGATCAGTCAAAAGTGAATATGAATGGGGTGTATGACTTCATTATTGTTTGGGGGTAAGTGGCTTAACCTCTCTGAGCTTTGGTTAGCTTTGGTTGGTATTTTGTAGTTTGAAACTGGGTGGATTAATACACGCTATGGATTGCTATGAGGATGAAAGTGAATGTATATATTGTGTCTGACACAGAGGAAACATTCAGGAAATGGGTAAATGGCAGCTGTACAGTGTTGTTGCCAAGGTCACAGCAAGTAGCTGAGCTAGATCTGGCAGTATCTTTTCATGAATACCATCACATAAAGCAGTGAGATTCACCTTCGCACGTAGTTGCCAAGGTCCACCAAGACCTGAGCTCTGTACAGTTGCTCCAAGCTGTGCCTACCCGTCCTAGCATGAGAAAGAGAGAATGGTCAAAAGGGGTGAATTACTAAACAGAGATAATTAATTGAATCTAATTATATTTAAGATTTTTAACAGATTAAACATAATTTATAGTGATTTGGGGAAGTAAGTTATCAATAAGACTGAGAAACATCAGGTTATAAAGGTTAGATATGAGTAGCTTAGTAAAGAAAAATAATCATGAAAAACAGACTTGTGGGAAACAGCGATCATAGAAATTTTTTGTGATTTTTGTTTCTTTTTGTTACTTTTGTGGACAGGATACTTTGGGAATCATCACCATGTTTATTCAACTTAATTTTAATCATGCCCTCCAAATAGCAATGACCATTTGAGTGCCTGCTATGCACTGGACGGTGCATACTCACTCTTTCTCATTTTTTAGTAGATATACTTATTCTTACTCTATAAAACAGGATACCAAGGTTCAGAGAAACTCCATACATTGTCGATTTCACACCAGAATGAGAAGCCAGGTCTATGGAAATCCCAAGCCCCTGCTCTTTGCACTGAACGTCATCAATGCCCTGCTGGATGTATTCAGAATCATGATCACAGCATCACTTTCCTTTCAACTAACCAAAAGCATTTTAGGACTCCCAGACATACCATAAGCAATAGTAAAATATGTATGTGAGTTTTGTTTTTTGTATTTCACTGGTGATGCTAACTGAAACATTGTTTCCCAAACACCTAAGCATGGGAATTGGAATTCTACCATGTTTAAATGGCTCTGTGCATAGCTGTTTGCCCTACAAACTACGATGAACCAAAAGGTCTGGACATAACATGGAAGTTCAATATCCATGTGCATGAGGGCACAGCCCTTAATTGTGGTGTCTTCGCTGTTGAATTTAGCATGAGATAGAGATGAAGCATGGCTAGTAGCCCAAGCCCAGCCTCTGAGAGTGTCGAGCTTTTGTGGAGTCCCCAAGGATCTGCATTTCATCATCAACTTTGCAGATTCAGAAGACTAATTTTATGCAGGGAACTCAGAGTTCATGGGACTTCAGGACATTGTCTCACTCTGGTATTCTGGTGTATACATCCATGTTCTGTGACTTCATTCAAGTGTTAAAGGAAGCAACCTAAATGTCCATTGACACATAAATGGATAAAGATGTGGTGTGTGTATGTGTGTGTGTGTGTGTGTGTGTGTGTGTGTGTGTGTATATATAATGGAATATTACTCAGCCATAAAAATGATTGAAATAAGCCCATTTGCAGAAACATGGATGGACCTAGAGATTACCATACTAAGTGAAGTAAGCGAGACAGAGAAAGCCAAATATCATATGATGTCACTTATATGTGGGATATAAAAAAAAAGATACAAATGAAATAATTTACAAAACAGAAAGAGACTCACAGACATAGAAATTAAACATGGTTACCAAAAAGGAAAGGGGGGAGAGATAAATTAGGAGGTTGGGATTAACATATACACACTACTGCATATGAAATAGGTAACTAATAAGGACCTACTATATATACACACATATGCATACATACACACACACATATATACATATATATGTATATATATTCTTTTTCAGATTCTTTTCCCTTATAGATTATTATTAGTACAGTTCCCTGTGCTATACAGTAGGTCCTTGTTAGTTATCTATTTTACTGTATATAAAATAGATAACTAATAAGACATTGTAAAACAACTATACTTCAATAAAAAATAAAATAAAGTATATTTTAGTTGTAAATTTCCTCCCAGGAGGCAAATCTACAGAGGATATCAAATGCCTGTCAGAAGTTGAGAGCCAAGTCAGAGTTGTCAGTGCAATAGCTGGATTTGCCCAGCTACTGATGATCTGATGCCTTGATAGGCACCTGGGAGCCAGTCTGCTTATGAATATTCACAGAGCAGGACACTCTTACTCCTGGGCAAGTCCAGGGAGCTCCTGAGCAGCTCCATCTCTCTGGTACTTCCCAGAGAACACCTCCACACTCTCCTTATCCCAAACTCCTACTTCTGTTCCCAAGCTCTCTCTACTAAACCACCACACCCATCCTTTGAAAAATAGATAACCTGGGTTTGAATTCAGACTGTTACTTGCTGGCAGGATGATTTTAGACAAGTTATTTAACTTCTCAGAACTTTAGGTTATCATTTATAAACTGGAATTGCAATACCTACCTTCTGAATTTGTGGTGATAAGTGAGATGCAGTATGTAAACAATATAGTGCATATTATAGTGTCTAGCAATTATTAAGTGCAAAGTAAATGATGGTGGCTATATTAATCACTTTTAGCACAGTTATCATGAGTTTATTTTATATTCAGATGAACCGTCATTAGAATCTTTGGGAGTTTGTCTCTTCTTAAGGATTTTGATCTAAAGAAGTCCTATTTTGAGGTGATTTCTACAGAAAGTTAATCTCATCATTTTTGCATTTATTTTAATCAGCCATTTATCAAAGCCTTGGTAGTATCTTCCAACTCTCGAAATGTATTACTCTTCTGAAAAACACAAAGATTTCATGAAAAAATGGTAGAAATTCCTTTAGAATACTTTCCTTGCCAATTACATATCCTGCATCCTTCATGGTACTGATGCATAGAATTTACTCAATAACTATCTGTTGAACTAGACTTGTCTAACAGTTTATAATTTACAAAATACTTTCACTTCCATGATCTCATTTGGTCTTCAGAATCATCCTTTGAGCAAAGGAACATGAGGATTTATATCCCCACTTTTCTGATTAGAAAAAAATGAGGCTCAAGTTGTACAATTCACTGTACAGCTCAACGTACCTGGGCTTAGAGACCTGCCTCACATCTGGCTAGGGGAGTGATCCTGAATAGAAGAAGGGACAAAGAAAGCATTAATTACATGGAGGAAGTTCAACTCAGAAGTTAGGTTCTAAATGCATTGAAGTTACAAAGTAAGTGATGATCTCATCTTAATCCATATTGTGCATTTGTTCGCTGAACAGATTTGGCTCAAGAGGACTCTCCCTGAAAAAAATGACAGAATTGTTCAATATTGAAAAATCTGGGTCACTTGGATTGTTGCCTTACAATGGAATATAAATTAAACAGGATGTCCTACATAGGGTTCTGGCATTCAGTAAATGGTGTCATCACCATCATCATCATCATCATTATTATTATTAAATTATATTACTCTTAGTCCTGGCTTTTCATGCCTCTTCTTTGGATTTTTAAGTTTCCCTCAAACTTCTTTGAAGTCCTTCTTATGGTGAAACAGTTCCTCAGAAATGGTTAGCATACAGCAGGTGTCTTGTAAATGACTGCTTAAAGAAAGACGGTGCTTTCACCATTGGACTTGAGATGTTCATGGGAAGTAGGCTGGCCTGTAAGTTGTGATTGATAGATAAATAGATAGATCCATCCCTGAATCTCAGTTTATTTTCTTAAATCTTTCTTTTCTCTAAAATTTGCCTTCAGTTCTGCCCTAATGCATTAATCAATCAATGGAGAATTCATCACAGTTGGGGATATTCTGATTAATCTAGGCCTGGCAGTACCTGCCCCTAATCAGCATGCTTCTAGCATCATTTATGAGAGCTAAATGAAAAAAGGGGCAAGGTAAACAGTTAAACTTTGAAAAAAAATAAGAAAACATCAAACTAGGCTCTTGGTAATCTACATTTTATTTTCCTACAGCTTTATTTTATTGAACAGTTAAATAACTTTAATGATAAGAGAGCAGAAAGAGAAAGGATGGGGAGAAAGGAAGAGGAAATTAAGGAAGAAGGAAGGGAGGACAGAGGGAAGAAAGGCATACGTGAAAGCAAAATGAGTGAATGAGGAAAAGAGATGATAAAGAAAGAAGCTATTTACTACAACATAGGGGGGAGATGGAAAAGAAAAAAATCTTACTACTGAAAGAAGGCAACCCTTTCTGCAGAAGAGAAAAGGAGATGGCTTTTGAAAACAAAAGCACCAAGAGTGATAAATTCCGAAACGATAGATTGCATCAGTTCATTAAGGGTGTTTTCAAAATCATTTAAAATAAAAAATGGATGCACATGAAAATGCCTTGAGATATTTAAGGGAAGTTACTTGTTACCAAGACAGTTGCAAAATCTTTTCCTTAATATATGCCCATACTTAATAGCAGAAAAACTAGGAAAGAAATCTCCCATATCCCTCAAGAAAAATCTATAATAACAATCCATTTGACTTCAAATGCCTCCATTCATTGGAAATGCAATAAAATTAAATGTTATATTTAATTAAATTTAGCTGATTGGTCTGACCAGGGTATAGAATTAGAAATCCAATCAGCATATATCTTTCTGTAAGTATGAGTATCTCTAAAATGTAACTTTCTAATTTGTGATAAGAAAATAGAGGAAAATTACATACAGTTGTGACCAAATTAATAAATATCTGCATCTGAGAAATCTTGGTTTCAACATGTTTGCTCAAAATTCGTGCACCAGGCGTGCGTGTGCACTCACACACACACACTTCCTGGCCCTCTTCCCAAAATATACACATTTCACACCCTCCCTCAACTCCAAATGACAACCACCACTGTTCATATGTTAGTTGTGATTGTGCAGGGAATCAGATGTATGTTGCATGTATTTTATATTAATTTCTTTTCTTGTTTTCTTGTTTTAATGGGAAAAAGCATCAACCCTTAATTTAGACCCTCTCCTCCAGCCTTGACCCAGGTTTAGCTGCACAGCTACGTCTTGGCTTTATGACTGATTCTAATATCTTCTTCAGCAATTCTTAGTTTGCTTCTGGTCATTTCCTATATTTATTTAGGTACATTGTCATTATTAGAATGATGTTTCTTAAACTTTGCAATAAACAGAGGCCAGTATTTTTATAGGCTTCATCTTCGAGGAATAAGTGAGAAATGTTTGAGAGCAAAAAAAAAATGTCCTTACTATAAAAAGCATTGTTTTCCCCTCATGAAATATTAATTTCAGATCAGGTTGAAATGCAGCAGAAATATTTATGATAAAAATGTCTCTTTGCAAGCTCAGTTTGGTAGCATGGGTGAAGTCCCTGTGGAGAACAGTTCTCCAGGATAACAAGGAAATATGATTTTTGCTTTACTTGTTTCCAATTGTTTAAACTGTTTATGATACCATAGGGGTATTAATTATTTTTGGATTAAGATCCTCCCCAAAATCCAATTTATTTATTTAAAAAAGTCTTTCCTTCCTAACACATCCACTGAGACCCCAGGTGGGTTATGGGCTCAGAAACGGCCATTCTGTTTTAATGCCCATATTTAATGTACATTCTTTGGAGGTCTTAAGCATGCTCCCAGTCTGTAGAATCCTGTTTCCTTTATTTCAGTTTTCTGAAATATTGATGTGTTTTAACCATCAAATCCATGGCCTTTACCAAATGCTTTTCAACCTACAAAGTGAGCTAATTATTGGGATCATCATCTCCAAAATGGTGGGATGATTTGGCCAAAATGGATGATTAGGGCAGGAACTCCTTTACTCTCAGGACCTCAGCCATGTTGTGCACCTGTCTTTGACATGACCCTCTTTATACCTTGAGGGGGGTGAAAGAGCCTTATAGGGAGGCAACATAGGATGGAACTGTGTTTCTCAAACTGGGGTTCATTTTGGACCTCCAAGGAGCCCCAGAAGCCTAGGGGCCTATAAACCCCATGGGAACTCTATTCTTGAAATCAAACCATAGATTTCTATGGCAAAATTAATCATGAGCATATTCCAGCTCTTCTGCTTAGGCTTTGAAGCCTGGTGTACATTCAAGCAATTTTAGCACTCAGCTTGGTATTTATGATTAGATCTGCATTGGCTTCTACCTTTTAACGCAGTCAGTATTTTCCCTTGTTGGAGAAGTGAACAGGCATTATGAAAAAAGGTGGCCTCCTTACGTGGACTCCTCGAGGGCCCAGGGTCTCTTCTTACCCAGTCGCTTCCTTACCGTGGGACCTTGCAGGCACGGTGTGGTTTCTTGGTGCAGGCAGGATGCAGGCAGCATCCCCAGGGCAGAGCCAACTCTGGACATGTTAGTATCATTTGTAATAAGTGCCCTGCTGTGACTGACCGATGGCACCTGAGCGTCACTTCCCTTTGGCAGCAAGAGCTGTGCTTTGGCTTTATTTCTGTGGCTAACTAGGAAGAGAACCTGAAATCAATGCCTCTGTTCCTATAGAAAATGAATGTGCAAAACACAATGAGATTTCCCCATTTCTGGGGCACCACAGCCTCTCGAAGTCCCTGAGTGAAGGCAAGAAAGGCAGGCATCTAATGATGCTCTTTTATCTCAGATCATCTCTAGATCCTGAAGCTTCCTGGAGAAAGACCTGCAGGCCTGGGGGACTCCTCAGCCTGGAAGTCCTTCCCCCTACCTCCCATTATCATGCCCCAAGTAGGGGTCAGGGTTACTTGAAGCTTTGATTGCTGTCTTTGAGACATTTGAGAAATTGCTGTCTGGTGGCTTTTCCCACTCTCACCTGTGTCATAAATTTTGGGATGTGGTAGATTTCCTTTCAACATTTCACTGAAAATTAACTCAGAAATAGCTCTAAATGTATGGAGGATTCTTGATGAGCGGTGGCAGTTCCTGTATTTCCATTTAGGATGAGCTTAGGACTGCAAGGAGAATGGAAGTGTGGTTATCTGGTATTTTCCATAAGGGTAAGAAGTGTCGGTGAGTGGTGAGTGCAGACGGAAATGAGTGGCCTGATGTTCTTATATCCACTTCCTCTGCCTCACTGCCCATTAAAATACCTGAGGCATTTTTAAAATACCAATACCTGAGCTCTAGCCCAGAAGAACTGACTCAAACTTTTGGAGCCATCAATATTTTTTAAAGTTTCCCAGGTCATTCTGATAAGTATGAGGATCCATGCTTCCCTCACCTGGTGGTCATGAACTACAGGTAAGCACTTCTCATTTCTGGAGACTAAAACCCAAAAGTGATATACGGCATTTAATTAAGCTTAAAAGTTTAAGTTAATGTGAATCACCATTTCTCTATGTCTTAGATACCTTATGTTCTCATGTAATCCTAACAAGAGCCCTACAGATGGCTGCTGGGTTACACCCATTTTAAAGATAAGCAAACTGAGGCTCAGAGCAGGTAGATAGGCATCTCAACATGTAACTAAAACATTTCAAGACCAATGGTTTGCAGTACCAACTTGTAGAGCAGGCTACCTACCACCTGTGAATGTTCAGTTTGGTTTTGTATAAAATAAGGATGATAATACAGATCATATCAGGTTACTGTGATAGAAGCTGAGGACACATAGTCGGTGTTCAATGTTCATTCCATTTGTTTTTTTTAAATACGCATGTCAGGAAGGGACGGGTCTTATCTTTTCTGTAATATGTTACGTTTGTAAAACCTATGGGCATGAAATTCTGTCTGACTCACCACATCCCATTCTCACCACATCCTTTACAAAGTAACTAAGATCAGATAAGACCGTCGCATTCTCAGACAGGACTTAGACATTCTGAGTAGAGCAAAGAGCTCTTCACCTTGTGGAGTGCTACCCATTCTGTCGTGCTGATGACACCATTTGGCTGACTCATCTTCTGATATGGGTCACTAAGTCCCCAAATTTTGCTTTTCAAATGCCAGCAAATTTGGACTCTCTTCATGACATTTTAAAATTATTTTTGTACAATAGATTGCTCACATCTCTCAAAAGCTGCTAGTAAAATATCTCCTTTGAACTTTTATTAAGATTTTAAAATACAAACCTAATAAACACTGATGTTGCAGATTGAATAATTTACAAAGGTTTAGATATAAAGCAAAAGCTAAGAATTCCTTCCCCAGCGTCTTCCCTGACCATCGCTGATGCCCTAGGTGTTCACACTTTGTCAAAGTCTTTCTGCAATTTTGCTCTGCAAGGAGCTCTATTAAAGAAGCCAATAAAATGTGAGAAACATAATAACCTACTTCCAACTTTTTAAAGCCATTTTCTATCACCAAGTAGGGAGGGATTGTAGTTTTTAAATGGAACTTTTTTGAGGAATCTTTGAGCTGGAAGAAACCTATTGGGTCCAACCTGTTCATTATTCAGATGAAAAAAAAATGAGGCCCAGAACACTCCAAATGCTTTGTTCAAGGCTACACCGTGGATGGCCAGAGCAGGGTTGGAAAGCAGCTTCCCCGGCCACCTCCCCGTGGCCAGTACTGCTTACTGATCCAAGGCAGCAAGCCTTCGAGGAAACTGTCCTGTACCTTGCGATTCCTTCACTCTGTACATAAGCGCTAGCCAAGAACCAGGCACATGGGGAGCCCTCTATAAAGATCTACTTATTTTATCTCATTTCAACACAACTTTAGCCCTGCTGGTCAATGCACTGAAAGGAATGAAGAGACTATATATGTAAGACATTTAAAGTCATAAATGCTCCCAAAGCCGGGAAGGGGTTGCAAATTGACCTGTATGACTATAATCAAGTCATCTCATTCCTCTAAACAGTAATATCCACAAATCAATGTCAATAACCCGAGATACCCAAATATAACATGACCAATGTTAAAACGACTTGCAAACTTTGTTATGCAAGGAATTGCATATCTGTATTTCCATAATGTTATAGTTTGTAAGGTATTTTCAGAGGTACCAGCTTATTTCACACTTAAAATAATACCAGAAAAGGATCATATGGACATTACCATTTATAAATGAGGAGATGCCAGCTGCTCCTACAAGGTCCAGTGCTGGTTAATGACAGCACTGGAACCGAAAAGAGTCCCTCAACTTTCAGTCCAGGACTCTTCCAGTATTTGATGTCCATTGTTTGTATTACATTGATGAAGTCCTCTTCCCCACCCCCATGGACAAGACAACTTACAAAGAGGCCACGAACTAAATAACTCCACACCCTATCCATACAGAATGGTCAGTGAATGAGTACCTAACAGCAGCCTCCCCTTTCCCTGTGTCATTCATTGACCTAGAAGCACATGGTGAGAGATGCTGTGGGGTAGAACACAGGGTATCTGAGGACCTGGAGCTTAGTCCCAGTTCTCTAGTAACTTTCCTGCAGTTACTGGTCCAAGATCCTACGGCTCAAGTCCAAATCCCATCCTTTGTCATACATGGTCCTTGACAATCAAAATCCAAGGGACCAGGACTTCCCTGGTGGTCGGGTGGGTAAGACTCCTTGCTCCCAATGCAGGGGGACTGTGTCAATCCCTGGTTGGGGAACCAGGTTCCACATGCCACAACTAAAGATCCCACATGCCACAACTAAAAACATGCCACAATGAAGATCCCGCATGCCACAGCTAAGACCCAGTGCAGCCTAAATAAATAAATAGATAGATATTTTTTAAAAACCCAGTGGACCTTCCTAAGCTTTTTTCCACATGCTATCAACATCCAAGCTGCTGGCCTCTGTGGTCCCACCAAGCTGTGCAAAGCCTCTATATCACACTATGTATTCTAACATCTTCACATCTTTGCAAATGGTGCCCCATTGGCCCAAAACACCTTCCCTAATTCTAAGCCAAGAAGATGCTGACATATTCTGCAAGATCCAGCTTAAGTGTGATCTCCTTCATGAAGATTCCCCTGGCTGTCCAAGGCAGAGCTAGGATTCATTTTGTTTTGTTTTATCTGCATATTTTATAAAGCACTTTGATAACAACCATCATGGGGGATGCAGAATCTACCTTAAACTGAGTTTTAGGCATGATTGGAGGGAAAGGGATGTTTCTTATTGGGCACAATATTTGAACAAAGTTAGTTTTCAGTCAATGGCGATTGGAGAGATGAAAGGATGAATGGATGGACACATGGGTGGCAGAATGATCTAGGAGTGCCTCAACTCAATGGGCAGTATGGTGACTGGCTAAGAAATGGAATGTGTGAGTCCTATGGATCTGGGCTTTTATTGCAGATGGGTGATCTTGGGCACATAATTTAACCTCCAGGAGCCTCATTCTCTTTAACAGTGAGATCCACACTCCAGGACACTCAGCTGAGAGCCCCAGGAGGCTGATGGATAGAAACCATGCCAATGGCTCCGCACCCTTGGCTTCCTGTTGAGTTTGGCCAATGGGAAACGGCAGCAGCAAGATTATTCAGGGCAGGAGGAGCCTGAGATGCATATCTTTATTCTGCCCTCCAGAGCCCCCTCCCTGCGGGTCCCTCAATTAGAAGCGACAGTTCTTTTCCCACCAGCCCTGTTTCTGGGTTCACATGACCACTGGCTCCCCAGACGCCTCCAGGTTCAGATATGGTAACAGGCCCCTCAGGTCCTTCACTGTCCTTCGTGGATTCCCTACACTCTGCCCACATTGTTTTTTTTTTTTCTTTTTACATCTTTACTGGAGTATAATTGCTTTACAATGGTGTGTTAGTTTCTGCTTTATAACAAAGTGAATCAGCTATACATATACATATATCCCCATATCTCTACCTTCATGCGTCTCCCTCGCTCCCTCCCTATCCCACCACTCTAGGTGGTCACAAAGCACCGAGCTGATCTCCCTGTGCTATGCGGCTGCTTCCCACTAGCCATCTTTTTTTTTTTTTTTTTGCGACACGCGGGCCTCTCACTGTTGTGGCCTCTCCTGTTGCAGAGCACAGGCTCTGGATGCGCAGGCTCAGCGGCCATGGCTCACGGGCCCAGCCGCTCTGTGGCATGTGGGATCTTCCTGGACCGGGGCCCAAACCCATGTCCCCTGCATCAGCAGGCGGACTCTCAACCACTGTGCCACCAGGGAAGCCCTAGCCATCTATTTTAGGTTTGGTAGTGTATATATGTCCATGCCACTCTCTCACTTTGTCACAGCTTACCCTTCCCCCTCCCCACATCCTCAAGTCCATTCTCTAGTAGGTCTGTGTCTTTATTCCCGTCTTACCCCTAGGTTCTTCGGTCTTTTTATTAAACTATTCTCATATGACCCAATTTGAGGGTGGCATCTGTTTCCTGCTGGGGCCTCAACTGATCCCATGGGTAATATCCTTTATAACTCCTAGCTTCTCTGTGTAGATTAAATGTGATTATTGATGTAAAGCCCTTATTGAATACTCCCAGGGTCTCTGCTGCTAATTTATATGGTAAATGGGGCTAATCATCTCTCCTACGCAAGTGAATACAAACCACAAATAAAATGTTGTGTCCTATGTGAAGCGGTATATAAATGTAACTTCCAATAAATATTTCATGGCAAAGTCACACTTTGAAAAGAAAAGCATTCCTTCTGCTACACGTACATGGACTCCCCAGAGCAGAGCCTGGGCTAACACGCCTTGGGTGCCCAGGGGAAGCACACAATTGCAAGCCAGGGAAAACCAGGCTCGCTCAGGATAGGTTTGCTCAGCTCCCTGAGGCAGATGGGATGAATGCTGACAGAAAGAGGACAGCATGTCAGGGAAGAAGTCCCCTCACCCACCCATTCCCAAAATAAACCAATTATCGACCTGGATTGATTCTCTTTCTGTCGTTTCCTCTAAGCTGGCACCTGTATCACATTTTAACAGGAAGCAACAGAAGCATGTTCACTAGATTTAAAACATGATGGGTAAGGCCCAGTAATGAGCTCGCTTTTGTTTCCACAGGCTGAGTTGAAGTTCCCTCTCATTTGCTGGGTGCCAAGAAAGATGAACAAGCAGTAAGTACCGCGATGTTGCCCTGAGCACGAATCTCCCATCTCGTAGTGGGGAACGGAGTCAGCTGCTGGAAGAGCACTAAGGATGCAATGTACCCCCGTGGGAAGGCCAGGCTTGAGGATGTGTGTCTAGTGAATAGCTGTCCCACTAACAGCGATTTTTTGCAGGCAGGTCCCTTGTTCTCCCCCAGCCCAGCTGGGGATGTGGGATTAGGCAGAGACTAGATAAACAGGACCAGGATGCCAGGAGGGCACCCAGAAATGCCATCCGTCACCTCCCACCAGGGTGTGGAATGAGAACTAACAGAAGAGCAGTTTGCACACTTATTCCTGCAGCAGAGAGCCCGGAATCCAACTTTCTCTTTGTGGAACACCCAGAGGGGGCAATGTGGTCGGTTTAGGATGTCTAAGTGTGTAGCTGAATCAGCAAAACTTTCATCCCATTCCAGACGTTTATGAGTATAGTAAAAAGATAGCTGGCCTCCAAGTTGTAAGAGGTACTTATGATGAAAACAAAGGACCTTTCAATGGAGAAAGTTGGGTACACTAATTTTAAAATTGATCTACTCATCTATGTCTTTGCTTTATTTGCCAATTGGAAAGGTAGCACTGTTTTTCTCCTCTGCGTGAAATGAGCAGTCGTGTGAGAAACACGAGTTTCAGAGGCAGGCAGACCTAGTGTCAATCCCTTGCTTTTCCCTGTCATTTTATAGCTGTACAATATTCAGGAAGGTACCTGATACCCTGGATATTAACCCTCCCTCTGGGAAGTAGGATCTGGCCTGGAGAGGAGGACAGCCTGGCTTCTGGGTGGATCCCCGGTCCTAGAGGAAATCTGGGGGTGGCCCAGGGTAACCAGGTGATGCCTGGGTGTCACAGGTGGGCCCTAGGCACGTGCTTGTTTTCCAGGGTGACAACAGAAGCAGCAGCCCAAGCATCAGACTCATACCCCTCTTTGGGGGCAAAGTGGGGTTACTTTGACAATCTAGGCAATATTTGCTACAGGTTCCCATCTGGCTTTGAGGTCATGAATCCCTGCCTTTCAGTCCTTGCTTCTGTTTCTCTCTGTGATTCCACCCTGTGCCAGCTGTCTCCTTCATAAAGAAGAGGCATCCCGCTTTCGTGACTCTAGGTAGATTTGTTTTTCACCCAGACTGTGGTCCCTTGGCAATTGCTCTCATCAAGCTTCCCAAAGGGTAGTTTTATGAGTTCAGCTTTAGAGTCATGTCAGATATGAAGCTGCCAATACATAGACCAGAAAACAGACCAAATCATCATAATTTCATGAACAGTAGTTTTCTCCTCTAAGGATGCTGATTCCAAGTCTGTACTTTCACAAGATCCCCAGTTGATTAATAGCCACATTAAAGTTTGAGAAGCATCTGACTGTAGAGCAATGGTTCCCAGAGCTGTCTCCATCCTGGCACACTGTCGAAGTATCTCCAATATTCGTCAAGATATGACTCAGAGAAGGCAGTCACGTATGAGATGTTGCATGGGCGTAAATTGGAAATTTGCTTCCCTCCCCCTCCACAGACACACACACACACTCACACACACACACACAAGCACACATACACAAATACACACACCATACATACACACAAGTTTTTGTTTTGCTATATCTTGGGGGGAGCAATCCTTCCTCTGTGAAAATCATTAACCCAGTTAATTCAAGGCAGTAGATTTTAAATCTGACTGAACATTAGAATCATCAAGGAACCTCTAAACAACAGCAATTTCAGTGACTTTCCCAGATCAAAGAAGTCAGAATACCTGGACAGTGGGCCATTCTTTTAATGCACAACTAAGTCTAACCTGCAGTTAGCCTTGCAAAATGCTTGTCTAAGATGTCTGACAATTCTATAACCTAGAATTCTGATTTTATAAAGTGAAATTCTAAATGGCCTTTTTAACTATGGCTAATTCCTTACTCTCTCCCATTGGGCACTTTTACAGAGAAGGAATGAATAAACACAAATGAAAGGATGATATAGAAATAGATTTATGTATTTATACACATGCACACATGTATGGGTACACACACACAGTACGAGCATTTGCACATGCATTTCCCTTTAAATGTATCAGTTGGGTCAAAAGCATTTACTGAATAGTATACACTGCACTGGGCACTGAGCTAGGCACCTCCATTATAAAGATGAATAAGATCTAGTCCCTGCCCTCAAAGAACATTAGCCGTACATTAAGCAAAGCAGTTTAGTATTATGTTGAAAGTGATGGGAAAACTCCACAAATGCTATGGAGTCTGGCTGTCCCGATTCTAAATTGCTTCTGAAATTAGCAATCTATTCTGCATTAACGGTCTCTGCAACCAAACTCGCAGCTTCCTTAGCAATCAATTAAACTACGTAAAGCCTCATTCCTTGGAGCATATCGGTGGAGTTAGAGTAGACTGACCAGACCAGCCCACTGCCCATTATGCCCTCAGGGCTAGTTACGGGAGTCCTGGGCTTGGTTTCCAGTATCTCTCCATCATTCTGGACAGAACAGATAAGAACCGTGGTGCTGCGGTTCTGAGTGTTCTGGAAGAGACCACTAGAGTGATCGCTTCTAGGCCTTTCCAGTAAGCAAGCGCCCTCGCTGGCCAGGCTCCTTTGGGAACTCAAGAGGAGGACGCCCTCTGACATCCCGGATTGGGGACTGATGGGGGAGCCAGAGCCCCCAACTTTGAAACATACTGAGACGGTATAACACTAAACTCACTTTGTTCACTGTTAAAATGATTCCTAGTTCCCATAGAAATTTCAGAAAATATACCAAAGTACCAAGAAGAAAATGAAAATCACCAATTACCCTATTAGCACCCAGAAATAACCACTATTTTGTTACCGATTCCTTGTCATTGTTCTATATCTTTGTGTAATATTTTGAAATCCCAGGAAGCCTACTTTTAAAACTTATGTTGTTTTCAGTTTTTCATTCAATAATACTGCTTTATATTATAAACATTGTCCCACATTAGTAAGTCCTCTTCAAAAGCAAGGTGTTTTAAGTCTAGTGTTTAAATAAGGTTCACAATCTCTTAGCCATAATTTCAAAGTCAAAAGTTTTCAAAATACTGAAAATTTTTCATAACTAATTTGATGACAAAACTTGACCTACGATGAGGTGAAGTCATGGATGTTCATCATTTATCCGACTTAGTGTGAAAACACACGTTTCACTGCAGAAATATTAATGTTTTTAAAGACCAGGTGTTGCTCCAGAGCTTACTGGGGACATTACATAGTATTCAATGAATGCACAATATTACTTTCTAAAATCCAAAATATTCTGAATCCCTAGCCCTAAGGAATTTAGATAACAAATGGTGGATCTGTATTTTACCTAGTGGTTTATTTTTTCTTGACCTTGGTGTTGGACATTTCAGTGGTTACCTGTAAAGTTTTATGAGGCAGTTTTATTGCCGAGATTTAACTTAAAACTTTATACTCTAGGAGTATTACAATAGGCTGTATCACTATGGCCCCCAGCATGCGATGCTAGGTGTCCTGTCACATGTAGGACAATTATTCTGTGATATTCTAATATTACGTAGAAACACAGGTACAATCAAATTATCTAACAAAATCTACTATTTATTTTCTTGCTTCGGGAAACTTGTCTTTCACATCTATTTTGGAAAGAGTTTTGATGGTTAAAAAAGTAGAGTGTGTCCCTAAAGAAAGAGTATTAACGGTATGGAATTCAAGCTTCCACACATGGTTGTAACCCCATTAGCAATAGATCTGAGAGATAGAATTGAGACTCCTTCTTTTCCATCATGCACACATAATTTTTATTAAGAAATGTATACTGTGTTTAAAACCAATTACAAAGCCTATTTCAACTTTGAGTTACCCAAGTTCATTTTACCACCAAAAGTTTTCTACCCATTTCTGTTCTGGAAATATGTTTTTAGATGATTGGACTCTATACAAAAATAGAACAGAAATGACTGATCAGATTGTTCCCACATGAAGGCTTTCTCATTTTTAAAAAATATACAGTGGTTTTTAGTATATTCATAGAATTGTGCAACCACCACCCACATTCAATTTTAGTATTTTTATATTCTTTATGTATTATAGATGCAAGTCCCTTATCAGATGTCTGAACATTTTCATCAACCCCAAAAGAAATCCCTTACCATTCAGATACTCCTCTTGAATAGGTCTTAGGATAAACAGTCAACTACCTTCTGAGACAGTGAGTTTATAAAGTGTAAGAAAGTGCCTCTCTGTATTGACATCAATGAAGCCAGCCTCAAGTCAATGTTAATCATTAAGCAAAATAATGATACTTTCCCACAATACTTTTCTCACTTGAATTCATTGTCTACTTATGAGAATGAAAGGGTAGACAGAATAAAAATTTCTACAGGCCGGTAGTGCCTACAGGCCAGGTACTCTGCTAATCATTTTGCATGAGGATCTGTGCCATGCTGTCTGGCTACTCAACACTAAAACACCTTTCCCATGTTGCCACATAAGACCCCCTGCTTTGGGATAACAGTCTCCCCAATTCAGAGTCTGTTAAAGCCACATCTCTCTGACTCCAAAATCCATAATCTTTGTGCCAGATTGAGCTGCTTCACAATGATAAGGAAAATCATCCTTGTGTATATCTCATCAGGAACACATTCCCAAACTGAATGACTGTTTTGTTTGTGAGGGGCATATTTTCTTCTTGAAAACTTGACTGATGAAATTCACTCCATCACTGGGTGGCAATGGACATGGGCTCCTCTCGAAAGGGGCCAGTTCAATGTCTGGTACACAGGAAACGCCCAATAAATTATATTTCCCTCAATATGTATGTATCATATCATTTTTATGATAAAATGATACAATTTCGTGTAAACCCCAGGTCATTATTTTCCTTCCTGATATATGTGAACACCCCTGCCTTTGACGTCAGGGAGCAACTGCATTTTGATTTGCAGGAATTAATAAGTGTAAATCCCACTGAATCTTGGGGATACAAGAAGCAGCAATTTTGGCATTCTGAGATCAGAGTCTTGCATCCAGCAGAGGAGTCAGTGTGGCTGCCTTCCCAGTTACCCAGTAGTAATTATGAACCAACTCTCAGGGCAACCCGGCTCATACACTGGTGCTATCAAAGTCACATAGCTAGGATTCAGCTTCGTGGCCGGCTGGCAATTAAAAAGCTACAAGCTGTGAGAGAACATAACCAAGATACAGGATGAGAGTTCACCCAAGGTTGCAGACATGGCCAGAGATACCTTTGCAGGAGCAGCAGGTATGATTGGTCCTGAGACCCATGAAGATGGGTAGTGATGGGGGATGGGAGATTTTAAGATAGCCTTTCTTCTCTCTTAATGGCAATATTGCCAGCTGGGGATGGAACTAGCTGACTGAACTCACCTACCACCACTTGGGAAACTTCCAGCTGAACAAGCTTTGTCTCCTGCTAACTAGCCGCAAGGTTGGACTTTTATAGCTATAGCCTTTAAAAATATTACAAAGAGTAAAGAAGGTTGTGACTTATTTTAATATTTGAGTTTATTATCATTCAAGTAATATATATTCAATGTAGAAAAAGTTTACATACTAAAATTATATATAAAGAAAAAATACCAGTGATCAAACCACTGAAAAGGGTTCAACACTACTATTGGCTATTGGGTTTATGGTTTTCTTATACAACTCTGCATCTTATTTTTTTAACTTTAATGTAACATAAATATTTTCCAATGTTACTATCGTTATTTTTATAGCTATGCACTCTTCCATTATTTAGGCACTCATATTTTATATTCTTCCACTACTGAAAAATAACACAACCCATGAACCAGTTTGACAAACTCTATTCATCTAACCATGTCCAAATGTTAAGATGCTCTGTTCTGTTACCTGGTAATGAGCAAAACCTACCCCCCTAGGGAATCTTATGAGCCAGGGCAGTATTTGGAGAAGCTTACCCCCAATGACAGCTTATAATGATCACATACTATTTAATTATATAAATGTGCAGAGAAATTGGAAACAAGGCCTAGAATTTGCCATTGGATACTCCATGAAGGCCAAACCGCCAGTTGCTTGCATGTTCTATTTCACACATACCTGACATTTTCCCACAAATAAGGTATAAGAAGAGAGAAAAGTCAACTTCGTAAAAACACTTGTTCATATCCAAATGCACCTGATAACCAAAAAAGTTAAAGATTTCCAAAACTTTTGGATGGATATGACTTGAGGCCAATATTAGGACATCCTGGAAAATGAACCCAATGGAAAGAGAAAAAGGAATTTCCTAAAAACCTAGGTGTCTGGAATTTCAGAATTCCTGGAAAAGAGAGATCAGGTCACAAACAAGAGCAAATGAGTTTTATCAGAGGCTAAATATCAAGTAGAAAAGCATGAGTGTCTCCTGCTTGGTTCTCCATTCTTGACTTTAATTCTTCTCTATTATTTTTTTTGTGGAGGGGGATATTTTAGCAGCTTAAAAATAATTCCATTGAGTTAATCCAAGAAGGGGGATATTAAAGTCAAACATTTATTTAACTTCCATGTTAAGGAGGCCAAATACTTCATTAATTAGGAAGGTGGGCACTGTAGTGATCTAATGGCAATATCAGCTCTGCTGCTTACCAAGCTGTGCCATTTTAGGCAATCATTTAGCCTCTCTGAGCCTTGTTTTCTTTATCTATCAAATGGAAATAGTAATAGTAACTAAAAGGGTTTTTGAGAAGATTAAGGGGCCATGTATGCAGTATGCTTAGCACTGTATCTGGCAAATGGGAAGCATTTGATAGATGTTGCAGCAGATGGTACTTTCTAAACATGGCGACAACAATATCTTCCATCCCATATGTTCTAGTACAACGTGACCTGAACGCTCCCCATTCAGAGTGAATCAATTTCTCCACCTCCTTTCACTTGTGCGGGCTGTGGCAGTGTTGACCAATGCAATATGGCAGAAGGGACACTGTCAAATCTGGGCAGAGGCTTTAACAGCCAGGCAGCTCTGCTTTCTGCCTTTGGCAGCCCACTTCCATCAGTCACATGCTATGACTACCATGCCGTGAGAAGCTCCAGCCTTGTGGAGAAGCCCTAGGGAAACAGACCCCATGGAGAGACGGGGGGCAGAGGGGCACCAGGCACTAGACTAGACTTAAAATCAGGAAGCCATCTTGGGCATTCAGCTCAGTCCAGCTTTGAGATAACCCTCTGAATACAACAACACGACAAGACCCATCCAACTGAGAACCAGGAGAGAGAATGATAAATTGTTTCTAAGCCGCTGCTTTGGAGTGCTACGTTATGTAGCAAGAGATGACCAGGACAGATGTTGTCTCATACTTTTATCATCATCGCAATTATTACCTCACACAAGACCCTTTGCTGTTAGATATTCAGGATTCAGCTTAGAGATTCATAGGACTACATATCCCACCTTGAAGAACATCTGCTCTAGATGAGAATGATAAAACACACTGCTAATAATAGGCAAGCAGAGTGTTAATAAGGAGATTTTTGTTGCAGGTGTGTGCAGAGTGCTAAGGGGACACAGAGGAGGGACTGGTTATTCTGTGAGGGAACAAACCCTGGGGAAGGGTATGGTGATATTGGAAAAGACATCCTCAGAGGAGGTGACAGTTGAGTGATGAAATGCTGCCGAGTAGCAAATGGAGGAGAGAGCAGGGATAGACTTTCTGAAGTAATTACTGCAGCTGGAAAAGCTCTATCAAGATTCACTATAAAGGTAACACTAAATTGACTGACAATTTGAATTTTGTTGCTTAAAAACAATATAAATAATTGGAGAGAGCATTTCTTGACGACATGATGGGTGGTAGAATTTATTTCCCATATCTCTTTTTTTATTTGTTTATTTTTTTAATTTTTATTGGAGTATAGTTGATTTACAATGTTGTGTTAGTTTCAGGCGTACAGAAAAGTATATCAGTTATACGTATACATATGTCCACTCTTTTTTAGATTCTTTTCCCATATAGGTCATTACAGAGTGTGGAGTAAAGTTCCCTGTGTTATACAGTAGGTTCTTATTAGTTATTTATTTTATATATAGTAGTGTGTATACATCAATCCCAGTCTCCCAATTTATCTCTCCCTCCCTTACCCCCAGTAACCATAAGTTTTTTTTCCACATCTAATAGCATGTAGTAGTAGTAACTCTATTTCTATTTTGTAGATAAGTTCATTTGTACCCTTTTTTTAGATTCCACATATAAGCAATATCATATGATATTTGTCCTACTCTGTCTGACTTACTTCACTCAGTATGAGTCTCTAGGTCCCTCCATGTTGCTGCAAATGGCATTATTTCATTCTTTTTTGTGGCTGAGTAATATTCCACTGTATATATGTACCACATCTTTATCCATTCCTCTGTTGATGGACATTTAGGTTGCTATTTCCCATAGCTCTTTATCAACAGGGAAAAGAAAGAACTTCAATCCACAGCCTGAAGGAGGATAAAGGCCTGAATCTGGGTTACAATGTTTAAAATCCCATGTTAGAGGGCTGGATTTTTGCTGCCCTGCCATGTTACCTTTTGGATAGGCTGCAATTAGAGATATTTGTCCTGCCGTTTGGTGCCGTTGTTGTTCATTTAAACAAAAATTCTTTGAATAATGAAAATTCTACATCCAGGTAAGTTTCTGTGGACTTTTCTAAGGATTCCATCAGCAAAGATACAAGAATTTTTTTTTTTTTTTTTTTTATTGGCCGCACCATACAATATGTGGTATCTCAGTTCCCCAACCAGGGATCGAAACTGCACCACCTGCATTGGAAGTGCAAAGTCTTACCCACTGGACCACCAGGGAAGTCCTTACAAGAAATTTTATGAGGAAAATTCATGAAGTCTTTCTCTGCCATTTCAGCAAGGTTTCATTTTCTTCCTTTATTTTCTGCTATTTCTTAAAATACTGAATAGAAACAAAAGAATAGTCATAAAATAAATATGCATGAGGTATAAAGAACAAAAAAAATTCAGATATATGAATGAAAAACTCATTCTCAGTTTTAAAAAATTACTATTATTTTTGCAGTTTTCATTCACTTTTCTGTGATCACAACTCCTCACCACCACCACCCCAAACACACAGGAAACACCTGTCCTGAATTTTGTGTTAATCATTCACTCGTTTTTATTTTTAATTTTACAACATATGGTTGTATCATTAAAAAAATTTTGTTTTGTTTTGCTTGTTTTTGAACTTTAGGCCAAAAAATCATATTACAGTGTGTATTTTGCACCCAGACTACCTGGTTTTTGACAACTGTTTCCACTGGTTCCTCCATGAGACCTTGAGCAAGTTAGTAAACATTGCTGTCTCTGTTTTCTCAACTGCAAACTGAAAATAATAACAGTGCTTCCTTTGTAGTGATCTTGTGAAGACTAAATGAGCTAATTTATATAACATGCATATATAAATGGAAGATAATGTGAGCTCTATACGTATTAGCTATTATCATTCTACAATCTGTTTTATGACTACCCCAATTTGCATTTCAAAGATAATCCATGTTTTTGTGGCTAGCCGTAATTCCTTCAAGGTTGTACCTATATAAGATTTCCTTATGTGCATATAATACTATTTATTCATCCCATCTAGTCAATAGAGATTTGGATTCTTTTCCAGATTTTTCTTACATCAGTGCTGCTCAGAACATTCTAGCTTGTGTCTTGGAGTATATATTCAAGAGTACCTGTTTATAAAGGTATACACTTAGGATGGAAATTTCTGGGGCACAAGGTATTCACAGCTGTAACTTCACCAGGTTATGCCACCGTTTGCAAAGTGAGCAGGCCGTTTTGCACTCCCACAAGTGTGTGTAAGTGGCCCGTTGGCTTTGCCATCTCATCAGCCTTCCATACTAGCAGTTTTCATGTTTACCAAACTGGTGGGTGGTTTTACTTTACCTTTTGTTGACCACGATGGGGTTAAACACCTTTTCAGATATTTACTTTCTTTTGGTGACCATAATTCTGAGGCAGTTGAGCATCACAAACTTTTCTTTTTGACTTATTGAATTTGTGTATTGTTTAAAGAAACTTTCCTTACCAGGAAATCAGTAAGATGGTTTCCTATATTGAATTCCAAACATCATAAAATTTGTCTTTAATTAGCCTGGAATTGATTAATTTGCAGGTAAAATGAAGTAGGGGAGGATAGTTTTTTTTCATACAGATGATTTACTCAGCATCACGTATTAAAAAGTCTACCTACCCCTTCTACATTGATCTGCAATGCCAGCTCTGTCATAACCAACTTTTCTTATACAAATGAATCTTTTTCTGGGCATTCTCTACTGTGCCATGATTAATGTATCCACCCCATGTCAATTACACAAATCCTAATTAGTATAACTTTGTAGCAAATCATGGTATCTAGGAATTTACAAACCACAATTTGTACTTTATCAATGAATTGGCTCTTGAATGTTTATTCTTTAATGTAAACATTAAAATTGGCTTGTCAATATATACACATACACAACCTTTTGGGATTTTGGTTAGACTTACTCTGACTCTGTAGATAACTTTGAAGAGAAATGGCGTATTTATGATACTGAGTTTTCCAGTTCATGAACATACTATATATTCCCAGAGAGAGAGACAGAGACAAACATCAACATAATTCCATAATGTTTTATAATTTTCTCCCCCAAAGGACGAGACCCTCACATCTTTTGAGAGATTTGTTTCTACGCACTTTACATATTTTAAAGATCTTATAAATGTCAAGATATCATGATTTTGTGTGTTCATGTTTGTAGTTGGTGTGTACATTTTTATAGATGATATATACAGCAGGCTTGCAAAGTGTTTTATCAGTTCTAGTATTTGTCAGTTTATTCTTTGGGGTTTGCTATGTAGATGATATCATCTGTAAATAATTTAATTTTATTGTCTCCTTTCCTTTTTTATACTTTTTTTTTCCTCCTGATGGTACTGTTGAGGGTCTCCAAACAATGATAAACATAAAGGTTGATAGTAAGCACCCTTGTTCTTACAGGGAATGCTTTCAATATTTCAGCACAAAGCATTAGTCTTGTTTACAGATTTCGTCTTTTCCTTAATTATAAATAAGTATAAAATTTTATCAATATTTTTTCTGTATTTATTGAGATGATTATATATTTCCCCAACCCTTAGTGTTAATGTAATGATTTAAATTAATGATTTTTCTAATGTTAAACAAAACTTTAATTGCTGGGATAAATACAACTTGATCATGACATATTAATTTTTAGTATATTGGTGCAATGAATCATTAATGAGTATTTGTGAGAATTCCCTATAATTTTTCTTTCTCCTACTTTCCTTGCTGGATATTGGCTCGGATTTGTGCTAGCTTCATCAAATGAGTTAGAGAGTATTTCCAAATTTTCTATTCTCAGCAAGAGACTGCGTGTGTAATGGGTAATAATTTGATTCTTTACCAATAAAACAGTCTTAAAAAGGTATTTCCTTGGGAAAGATTTTCAACTATTGATTCAATATCATTGTTGGTTATAGAAATATGTTCAGTTTTACTAGTTCTTCATGAGTAATTTTTGTTGTTATATATTTTTACATATTCATTTATTTCATGGTATTTTCTTATAATTTTGATCTGTTGTGCCTATAGTTATGTCTTCTTTTTCATTTCTAATTTTGCCTGTTAATGACTTCCCTTTCATGCTTAATCAAGCTTGCCAAAGGTGATGAATTTCATTATTCTTCTCTGTTACAGTTTTATGTTCTATTTTTGTAACTTCTGTTCTTATCTTCATTATTTCCTTCTGCCTACATTCTTGGCATTATGCTTTGTTATTTCACTGATCTACGAAGTTAGGTGCTTTAACAATTAAATTTTAGCTTTTCTTCTTTTCTAATATAAGTATTTCAGTTACATATTTCTACATTATTGTTCAGATTTAAATATTTTTATTCCTATTATAACTTATTCTTTGACTTGTGATTTGCAATTTCCAAATAAAGTTGGATTTTTAAATTACCTTTTGTCACTATTTTCTAACCTAACTATATAGTGGTCATAGAAAATAGTCTACATGATATTATTTTTAAAAAAACTTTTAGTACTTGCTTAATGTTCAAATATAGGGCAATTTTCTTGCAATATTCCATGTGTGCTTGAACAGAAGGTGTACACCACCAAAATTGAATGCAATGTTTTAAAAATATCCATAAGAACAATTTTGTTCATTATCTTATTTAAATCTTTATTCTAATGGAGCTTTTATATTTTATCTTATTTCAACTTACAAGACTGGATGTTTAAAATATTTCGTAGGATTGTGAATTTGTCTTTTTCCTGACAGTTACTGCAAATACATATGTTATTAGGAACATAGAATTTTCAAATATTATACTTCTTAGTAAACTAATTCTTTTTTCATTATGCAGTGACCCTCTTAAGAAAAATGCTTTTTTTCTAAAAAATTTATTTTGCCCACTGTTAATATAGACAGGATGGCTTTCTTTTAGTTAGTATTTTAATAGTACATCTTTTGCATCACTTTATACTCAAACTGTAATATCCTTATGTTTTAGGCATGTCTCTTATAAAAAATTTAAAAAGTATATGACTGCACTGTGAATTGTTTGATCCAGTGAAGTAAAATTGTCTTTTAATGAAGGATTTTCTCAATTTACAATTATTCTAATTACCGAACTACTTAAATTTATTTCTATGTTTTATTTTGTTCTTTCTATTTATCTGCCCATTTCTTTTTCTTTCTTTCATTTCTCTTTTTGGTCTTCTACTTTCCTTCTTTTGGTTTGATGTGCACATGTGCATGCATGTGTGTGTATGTATTATTTTCACACTCCATTATACCTCTACTAGTTTACTAGTTATGCTTTCTAATTCTATTTTTGGGATTTCCTTAGATATTTTTAAGATATAATTAAATGACCAACATCTAAGTTTATTTAACCCTCTTTTAGAACAATACATGCACTGTTCAATACTTTATTTCTGACCACCTATTCACAATTTATATGCTACTGTAGTCATGTATTTTAATTCTCTTATTTGTTAACCCCTTAAGACTCAGTAGTATTGTTTTAAACAGTCAAAACTTTAAAATATTTAACATAATCTTTGGTCATTTTTTTCTGTTTATATCTCAAACCTTCTCATGAAGATCACTTCCTTTCAGTATGGAGAACACAATTTGCAATTTTGTTTTGTGTCAAGGCCCATTATAAGAAAACAAAATGTCTTTATTTTTCCCTCATTCTTAAAATGATATTTTCATTGGACATACAATTCCAGGTTGACAGTTATTTTCTCTCCAAACCGTAAAGTTATTTTTCTACACTTTTTTGCCAACCACTGTTGTGATTGAAAAATCAATCAATATAATTGTCATTCTTTTGAAGGTGATATTTCTTTTCCATCTGGATGCTTTTCGGGTCTTCTCTTTGATTTTCTGCAGTTTCACTATGATGTGATGAGTGAAACTTATTTCTCTTGCTTATTTGTCTTACTTTTCCTGCTTTGGATACACGAGACATCCTGATTCTCTATTTTGATTTTTTCACGATTTCTGAAAAAATATTTCTTATGTTAAAGTCTCATCTTATTTATTTAAAAATACTATACACAATTGGTTTATATAATTTGTCTGATAACTTTAACATCTAAAGAAGGAGCAGATGATTCTGTTGTCTATTGTTTCTTCCATCTCCTGTTTTGGTGCCTTGTTATTTTAAGGGTTTTCTGATTTTGTCTGTATGCTCATCTTTCTTAGAAATTAATCTGTGAGAATTCTTTGAGGCCTGAGTTGAAGGTGAGCTCCTCCAGAGAGGATTTATGCTTGTTTTTGTCAGGTCTTTGAAGGAACTACAAAAACAGGCTTTATTTACTCTAAATTCTCAGGTTGAAGGGTTTCAGACAATCTAGGCTGAAAACCCACGTGTATTAACAGATTCTCAGGGGGAAAAGAATTGTCCCCATCACTCTGCACCAATGTTTGAGAGCAGGGAAGGTAGACTTAACTCTAGTTCACTCTTACACTGACACTGTAGGTCTTTAGAGTCCAGTTTACATGGGCACAGGGTCTCCTCCTAGACCCTGAGCATAGAATATCTCAAATACTCAATATATTTCAAATTCTCTGAATTCTGGGAGGCCATGAAAATCAAAGACCATTTTCCCCTGTTTTAGCAACACCATCAAGGAGAGGGCTGCCTTCAGTGCTCTGTTTCCATCTCTGAGTTCTTACTTCATTTAAATTTTGGGTTCTCTTTGAGCAGTTCTTACTTTTGCCAGCAATCGACTGCAAAAATAAGTTGTTTTTTTAAAAATTGTTTCCTATGGAAGGTTCAGTCAGGGTACCTTGTTTATTATGCTGCAAGAAATAAAAGACATTCTCCCTATGGAATTCAATTTTTTTAATTATATTTTGATAAAATTTTAATTAAAAATAGAGTAAAAGAGAATTTCCATGTTTTCAGTTTCATTAAGGGTATTCTTATTTTTATATAAAATAACACATCCCTGGGACTGGTGTATTCTTTACTTAATATGATTTATCATAGTTTTGCAAAGGCTCATTCAATGAACATGAATTAAGCTCTTACTACTTGCCAGACTTTGTGCTATCCATATTTGTATACAGAATCTCATTACCTTTAAACATCAGAGATTGAGGATTCTAGGGCTGCCCTATATATTAAAATGGGAAAACAGTATCAGATAGCAGTCTGTACAAAGCTATCATTGCTTGTTATATGCCTATATTAACAGGTCCATATATGTACTACCAATTAATCTTTGTATGCATGAATGAGCAAACAAACATATCAATAAATAAACCTAAAATACATGAATAGCCTTAATGCTGGTAAGGAATGATTATGGAATTTGGGCTCTAATACTGGATATGGCAGCTCTTAAGACTTGAAGCCTGGACTATTAATGTCATCACTCTGTGCCACAGTTTCCTGGATCAGCAGGAGATAATAATACTCCACCTAGCATAATAAAAAGAGGCATTAAATAAAATAAAGTATGTAAAAAACACCAGTGTTAGGTATCTCTTTCCTTTTAATCAATCAAGTTATCTTTGGTAACTTATCAGCTGTGTGACCTTGAACAGGTTACTAAATCTCTGTGTGTCTCAGTTTCTTAATCTGTACAAAGTAGATAATAATAATAATAATTTTATTAAGTTGTCCTGACTACTAAGTGACTTAATATATGTAGAATGCTTAGAACATTATCCTGAACATGGTAATCCTTCATAGATGTTAACTATTCTCAGCAGTTATTATAGCCCCAATTTAAGAGAAACCCTAAATCGTACCAGCCTTTTTAATATAAGAAATAACATTTAAAAAAAATTCTTTTCCTCTGATTGTAAAATAGGAACACAAAGATAAATCAGAAAGGCATTTTCAAAAAGTAAAAGCAGCCCAAAATGGCACTCATGTTAAAGATCACTATAACATTTTAGGTTCATAAAATTCTAGAAGGGTGTATACTAAAGTGTTAGTTGTGGTCTCTGGATGTGGGATCAGGGTGATTTTTAATTTTATGTGGGTACATAATGTTGATATAGGCATAAATATCAGTATATTCAAGCAATATATGCATATGTAGATATATCTAATTGTCTCTTTACAATTCAGTCATTAAAATAGGGTCAGTTAGCAGTGTCTAAATTAAGACATTGATTCAGCCCTTTATTCTCTTCTTTATTCATCCATATGTTAATTCAACCCATCATCTATTCATTTGTGCATTCATTCATCCATTTATTTCCTATGTGCAAGGCTCGGTGCTGGCTGCTAGGGACAAAGAGATGGAGACATCTCAGTCCCAAATTTAACAATCCAATGGAGCCAGTAGAGCAATGGATCAGTAAGCAAAGAGTTTCCAAACAACGATGTATATTAAGTGCCAGAGGAAAATGAAGGGTAATGCAGGATCACAAAAATAAGGGTACCTGCATCCACCTAGGTAGGAGGAGTAGGTGAGAGGTGCAGAAATCTATGTGAGAATCACAGAAAGTTTTCTTCAGGGCTTATACTGAAGACCAGTAGGAGTTTGCCAAGTACGCATGGAAGTAAAATTTATTCCTAGGAAGAGAATGCTCAGTGATGTCTGGAAAACATGCTTCCTTCTAAGCCAATGAAGACCAATGGTTTCTGTCCTCCCAGGAAAACCATACCTCCCTTGTTTGAGGGATGAAAGTAAGGGCATTAGCTTGGTTATTAAATGGATTATTAGTAAATAAAACTGAGCTGCTTTGTTTTCTCAAGCTTTGGGCACTAAAGTCTGGAAGACTAGAACAACAGGACAGCCATTGACTCAGAACCAGAAAGCCTAAGCCTTCATGCTCTCTCTGACACTCACAAGCTCTTTGAATCCAGGCAAGAGCTTTATTCTTTGACTTTTGAACTTCCTTATCTAAATAGGGATACAATAGCATCAAATTTCTCCATCATTTTTATATGGTAGATGCTTGAAATGGCAACATGTTTGATCATGAAGATAAATGACTGTGGCTGCTGTAAAAAGAGATTATGTGAAGAGAGATTAAACCTTGAAATCAACCAGACCACAGTCCCAATCTTTCCTCCATCATTTGCTAGATAATGGTTACATGATATAATGTATGTAAACCACATGGGAAGTGCATCAAATGCCTCTTTATTGTTGGTTCTTTGAACTTGGAATCATAAGAAAGCAACACCTCCAGCATTTAGTGACATTTGAGACTAAGATAAATTGCCCTGTTACCTCATCTATAAAGCAGAGATGTCTCACAAGATTTCAACCCTATGACGTCACTTGAGTTAATATGTGGCGAAAGTCTTAATCTGTTCAATGGGACCAAAACAATGTGACGACTCATTACATGGTAATTTGTACAATGAGATGTATTGCTGAGAAGATTAGTAACAAGGTGAGGACCCTGTCCTATAGCACCAGGATACAAGTGAGATATGAAGCGTGATGATGTTTCTCCTGGTTTCTGATCAATGAAGAAGGTGAACTGCAAAGATCTAGTATCCAGAGAGAGGTCACAGCAGAACAAGTGGATTCAGTAAAATTGGATGTAATGAAATGGGTACTGACTTAGAATCCAGAAGCCTAGATTTCTTTTTAGAATCTGACCCATACTGGCCTTTTGAGGATCCAAGTTGGAGTACCATGGGCTTTAGGGCTGCTAACGTGTCTGTGTTCATCATTTTTTTAATATAGTTTTTATCTTATATGGAAGTATAGTTGATTTATAATGTTGTGTTAGTTTCAGGTGTACAGCAAAGTGATTCAGTTATACATATACATGTATCTATTCTTTTTCAGATTCTTTTCCAATATAGATTATTACAGAATATTGAGTTCCCTGTGCTATACAGTAGGTCCTTGTTGATTATCTATCTTATATATAGTAGTGTGTATATGTTAATCCCAAACTCCTAATTTATCCCTCCACCCTATGTTTCCCCTTTGGTAACCGTAAGTTTGTTTTCGAAGTCCATGAGTCTGTTTCTGTTTTGTAAATAAGTTCATTTGTATCATTTTTCCACATATAAGTGATGTCATATGATATTTGTCTTTGTCTGGCTTACTTCATTTAGTATGATAATCTCTAGGTCCATCCATGTTGCTGCAAATGACATTAGTGCATTATTTTCTGTGGCTGAGTAATAGTCCATCGTATACATGTACCACATCTTCTTTATCCATTCCTCTTTCAATGGACATATAGGTTGTTTCCATGTCTTGGCTGTTGTAAATAGTGTGTTCATCATTCTTACATCACCATCACCTAGAAGAGTGTCTTGTATGGGTCAAGTGAATGCATAAATGAAGTATTTTTTTTTTACAGGCAACTTCCTCCTCTGTGCAATGGTGATTATAATAGCAATCTGTCAGAATTACTGGGATAGACAGGAAAGGCCTCACCGAGGACACAGTAGGTGCTTGTTATGGAGCACGTCCCTCCCGGCACTGCTGATGAGAGGCTCAGCTCTGTATTGTAGGTGGATTTAATATGGCCTTTTCCTACTAGTCCCACCATAGAACTCAGAAGTATGTCCATAAACGAAGTGCCCTTACAACTTCCAAAAGGTTCTGTCTTAAATTGCCATCTTCTTCTTCATTAGAATTAATGATAACAAACCAATGAAAAAATATCTTCTGGTAATAAACTCAAGATCCAAAGAGGACAGATGTCTAGCTATTTCCCATCCCTAAAAACATTCAAGTTCATAATCCAGCAGCTCAGAAGCTTCATATAAAATAATCAGATAAGAGAAAGTAGTGAAAGACTCTGAAGGTTTCCCAACAAGCCTGAGATTATAACTGCAGTAGCTAAGTCCCCACTTTCACCGAAGAGTTACAGAGGGAAACAGTTGAGAAAAGGAATGATTTCTTGGTGGACAGCAACTTTTTGGAGGTAAACTCAAGGCCAGTCTAGAATAAGCCATGTCTCCTGTGCCTCACAGAACCTGGACCCACCCAGTAGGTGCTAATGAGGTGAGACCCAACACCTGGGCCAAGAAAGGGGGAATGCTGGGATCAAAGTGTGTACAATATTCAGTGATGGCAACAAAAAGACTAGGAAAACCTGCCTGAGTATGGGGAGGAAGGTTCAGAAAGGCCGTCTTGAGAATATTTTCTTCAGTGTAGTCTTGACAACAAGAATCTTAGTTCAGCAATTTTTTTTTCATATTCCCAAATCCATAGTCTTGAAAATAATGCTGGGATCAACCCAGTTCCTATAGAAACATCTGCATAAAGTTGGTGCGAGTGGACAGTAGTTAGGAATAATGGTTTGAATGCTGGCTGCTTGAGTTCCTGTGAGTCGTGGGAAGGTGCATTCGCCTGTGAAATCACTCACTTTTACATAGAAGAAAAGGAAAGAAGCAGGTGAGAGGAGACAGCCTGCCTCCATCACACTAGCATGGCTCAGAGGAGGCAGGACTTTTATCAAAGCAATGTGGCTGGGAAGCCACGCTCTCGGCCAAGAAGCACACAGCTTGGTGGACAACTTCTGCCTCCTCCACCTTGTCCTCCATAGGCCAGGTTCACTGGCAGAGAGAAACTTTGTCCTGACGAAATAGATTTGCTTGGCCTCATCTGCTCCAAAGCTGATAGCACGTCCTTGAAACCCATCATTGGACCATGTCACTTTGCACCTCAAGTCTTGGGTCTATTTCCAGAGCTGACACATAAGTGACATAGACTGTCTCTTCTTCCAAAGCTGTCTGGGTTTAAAAATAAATCTTAACCTTGCCAAGTTCAGCCTCTGATTTGCTTCTGGTTGTGTTTTGTTTAAAAGAAGCGTTAAAGTTAGCAGAACTGCAATTAGAATTTGAAAATTTCAAAATGGATATCTATACATACAACTGTAATATGTGTGTTGGTATGTGTGCATGTGTGTGTGTGTGCACGTGTTCTACTTCTAAGTTACCCAGTATGTGCCTGATACAAACATTATGTCATAGGATCATCCAAAGGATCAAATGAGGATTATATGTATTGTTGTCTCCAAAGGTAGACGAAACAGTTCAGTAATTAAACTCAGGTCTATCTGATTTAGAGACTGTGTTACTTCTATTTACCATGTTGATTTATAAGGTTCTCACCCTCAAAAGCAGAGGAATTGGTATTTCAAGAGGCATATAGAACCTTAGAACAATATACAGGTTAAAGTTTCCTTGAAGCACATTTACTCACTTTTCAGGCATCTAGTGAACTCTCTATTATAGCTAGAGAGTTGTCTAGCACCAACTAGACACTAGCACAGTGACACAAACACATTGTCAACCATGCCTTCAGGTGTATCCTCACACCCCTTCATTAGCTGTTAGAGGCAACAAGTACTGTGACAGAGAACAGCACAGGATGCTTGGCATCTAGGAGAAGACCACCTGCCTGAGGCTGGAGCAGTAACCCAGAGACGAGGGGCATCAGGGAAGGTCTTTTGGAGAAAGTTTTTTGTTTCACTATTCACCTTACTCCTTTTTATGACCCAAGGTCTTGCAACACTATTCACTATAGTTAAGATGTGGAAACCACCTAAATGTCCATGGATGGATGAATGGATAAAGAAAATGTGATATCTACATACAACATAATATTACTCAGCCTAAGAAAGCAAGAAGGAAATTTTGCATCATGCAACAACATAAACGAACCTGGAGGACATTATGCTAAGTGAAATCAGCCAATCACAGAAGGACAAATACTGAATGAACTCACTTATGTGAGGGATCTAAAATAGTCAAATTCATAAAGTCAAAGAGTGGAACGGTAGTTACCAGGGGCTGGGGAGAGGAGGAAATGGGGAGTTATTAATCAATGGGCATAAAATTTCAATTAAGCAACATGCATAAATTCTAGAAATTTTCTGTTCAACATGGTTGGACAGAATACTGTACCGTGTGCTTAAAAATTTGTTGAGTGTAGATCTCATGGGCTCACCACAATCAAAAAGTTTTTTTTTAAAGAGTCAATTCAGGAATCACAGCCAGAGCAAATAGTAAGTGCAAATGCAGGAAGACACATGACAGGTACCCAGCTATCAACTGGCATCTTCTAACCCTCGCCATCTAGCAAGGATCTGCACGAAAATCCTTTCCACACTTTGTAAAAGTGCAAAGCCCTACCTGAGAATTTTACAAATCCTGTCATAAGCATCTGCTCAGAGCCCTCCCTGGTTTAGAATGGAGAACAAGAATTAAGAAGCAGCAGGAAAATCTGATTCCACTTAGGATTGTGCTGAGCCACATTGGAGCCAGTGGGAAAAGAAAAATCAGAAATATTGATCCTGTCTTTATTTGATATGTGATATTTTTTCATAATGGATTTTTGAACTAATTTTTTTAAAACTTGCATTCAAACTATGCTCACCTTGATTACTGTTTTGTGTGTGTGTGTCCCCTTAAATCTTGTTCCCAACGTGAATGCCTCCCCTGCCTCCCCCTGGTCTCCATCCTAAAACTCCACTATATTGTGGCCTGCGGGGTGTAGACCCAAACCTGGGCTCTGCCTCCTACTAGCAGGGATGAGACCTCCCTGAGCCTCAGTGCCCTCCTCTGTAAAGTGGAGAGGATAACAGCACCTATCATTGAGTTGTGAGGTTTAACTGAGTTAATACATGGAATGTGATAGAATAAGGCCAGTCACCTGAAAAGCACAGCGTTAAACTATAATGACACATAATAAATGTGAGCAATCATCATCCTGAGACTCCCAGCTGTTCTTTTGTCCCCACTTCTCACCATAGCAACGACCAAGACAAGCCTGGTGCCTGAAGCAAAGCTTGTGGCTGAAGATTTAGGAGTAAAAGGGAACAGAAACACCATACCCTATGCCACACACAAGTTAAATCTCATAATAGATGTTCATTCCTTGGGGTCACTTTTCCCCACTGCCCCAGCCCTCATATTGCTCAGCCTCTTAATCTCCTCCTGACTCCTGCCTCTGACCTCCTCTGTGTCTCCTTCTTACCCTCTTGCTCCCATGTTGCCCAAATTCTTGTTTATGTTATGCAGAATATGTTGACCTTCTCCAGTCCCTTCTTCCTGTGTTAGGAAAAAGTGAAGCTGGTGTGTTAAATTAAGAATATGTAGATGATGGGCTTCCCTGGTGGCGCAGCGGTTGAGAGTCCGCCTGCCGATGCAGGGGACACGGGCTCGTGCCCCGGACCAGGAAGATCCCACATGCCGCGGAGCGGCTGGGCCCGTGAGCCATGGCCGCTGAGCCTGCGCGTCCGGAGCCTGTGCTCTGCAACCGGAGAGGCCACAACAGTGAGAGGCCGCGTAACACACAAAAAAAGAATATGTAGATGATGACATGCTGAACAACGAGGCACAAGCCACCCACTAGGAGTCAGCAGGGAGCTCCCTCGGCATCCGGTCTCCCACCCTGGGGAAGTGAAAACCCCGGGGTGATTTTGATTGGAGGCACAGTTTCAATACATCCACACAAAGGAAGTAGAGTCACCAGATTTATAACTTAGAGATCCCAGCATAGGCGTACAGTGAACGGGGTGGGGAGGGGAGTCCTCTGTCCCAGGTCATGAGAGAGCAAGAGACGGAGAGCAGGGTAGCAAGTACCTATTATTTACAAGGTGGTTGGGGCAGAAGTCACTAACTTTTCACAGACTCAGCTTTAAGTGGTTATTTTAGAAGGTTCCCTGGGAAAAGCAAAGCAGGAACTTGTAGCAGGAATCAGCTCAGGTCCTTATCTGATTGTCCAGACTCTGGGTGGGAGCAGGTTGTCCCATTGTAAAATGCCTTGGCAGTAACTCGAAATGCCTGTTTCCTCAACACACAAGCCCAGTTTCAGGCCTGCTGTATGCAGCCTTTTTTTTTTTTTTTTGAAGTTTTTTAATGCGCAAAAAGAACATCCCAGAAACAGGGATGACTTATTAACAATGAAGCGCTACATAAGGAAGCCCCCTCCCCACTTAGTAGATAGGAATATAGTGTAAACAGACTTAAAGGGAAATGGACACTTTAGGATTAAATGCAAAACCTAAAGTTGTATTGAGATTGAGGTTGTCACTGACGATGACAACAGAAAAAAAGGGATTTCCATGTATGATGATCTAGGGAAGTATGATGATAAACACAGGAGTGTCAAAGAACTGAGGAACCACAAGATACTCCGTGTGGGTGATGCCCAGTGAAGGTGGAATTTCCCCTGGGACATTTGGACATTCCTTTGGGACACTGAGACTTTATAATTGTGCTGTTGCTATGGAATGTTACAACCTAATTTTGAAAGCTCGTTGGGGGCATATTAGAAAGTGGAGGAGTTTTGAGGCTGTAGGGATACTGGTGTAGCCACCCACCCTTTGACTATCCTCTACTATTACATGCCTGCACATGACAGTGTGTCTTTTCCTAGTGTGTTATCTTTTGTTACATCAGCATCTATCCTGGTGGCAGCAAGAAATTCTGAGACAGTAGCAATAGGTAAGAAATCAGTCATTATTGGGCAACTGCAAAAGGCTATTTCATTGCTTTTGGACAGTAGACGCCATCAGAATGAGGATGACATCTCTCTGGGTCACTGTTATATCCTCACTGTGCAGCACAGACCCTGACACAGCAGAGTCTTTCAATAGAATTTTTTTCAATTTATTTTATTGAAGTATAGTTGATTTACAATGTTGTGTTAATTTCTGCTGTACAGCAAAGTGACTCAGTTATACATATACATATTCTTTTTCATACTCTTTTCCATTATGGTTTATCACAGAATATTGAATATAGTTCCCCATGCTATACAGTAGAGCCTTGTTTTTTATCCATTCTATATATACTAGTTTGCATCTGCTAATCCCAAACTCCCAATCTATCCCTCTCCCACCCCTCCCTTGGCAACAAGAAGACCGTTCTCTATATCTGTTAAGTCTGTTTCTGCTTTGTAGATAAGTTCATTTGTGTCATATTTTAGATTCCACCTATAAGTGATATTATATGGTATTTTCAATAGACATTTGTTGATGGAGTTATTGCCAGAGCGATTGATTGAAAGATGAAGGGAACCTAAAGATGGAATCTCATGACTGACGTCATAATGAGTTCCTCCCTCGGCAGCCATCCCAGGGAGGAGAAACTATGAAGAGGTATTTACCTCTTTCAGGAAGAGCCATTCTTATCCAAGTGACATAAGTTAGAAATACAATCAGCAAAGAAAACCATGATAATAGCCAAGATCCTGAAAATTTACATCCTAAAGTTGACCAGCTGATTTTAAATATCATGTCTGTCTATCTGTCTGCCTTCCTGTATGTGGAGATATAGCTTGATAGTTCCATTAGCCATCCATCAATGTGGGTTTGCCAGATATATACTAAAATAATTTTTTTTAAGTGTGACTTAGAGCTTTGCAGCACTTAACATTTTGAATATCCTTCAATGTCCACTGTTTTATTTAGTCTTCCCAGGAGCTCTATGAGAATATCAAGGCAGGTATAATTATTCCCATTTTAGGGTTAAGGCAACTGTTGGTTTAAAAAGTTTGGGCTTCCCTGGTGGCGCAGTGGTTGAGAGTCCGCCTGCCGATGCAGGGGACACGGGTTCGTGCCTCGGTCCGGGAAAATCCCTCATACCGCATAGCGGCTAGGCCCGTGAGCCATGGCCGCTGGGCCTGCGTGTCCAGAGCCTTTGCTCCACAACAGGAGAGGCACAACAGTGAGAGGACTGCGTACCACAAAAAAAAAAAAAAAAAAAAGTTAGGTGACTTTCCCAGAGCCACCCAGTTATTAAATGACAGGGCAACCCAGTGAGATAGGTTGTGGTTTTTGCTTTGTTTTCTTTATATTTTCCCTTTCTGTTAAATAGATGGGGATACTGAAGCTCCAAGATCCCATGCCTCACCCAAATTGATACAGGCCCCATCGGTGGCAGTACCGGGACTCACACTAGCAAAGTGAGATGCCCTGTTTTTTCGTTCTAATATCCATCCTGGCTCCCTGCCTCTGTCCCAATAGCCCACTCTGCCTGGAATGACCTCCTTTCCCCAATGGATCCACCTTTATGATGTAAATCAAATGACTGTCCGGCAAAAAAGGGTCCCTTATTCCTTCACATCTTACTGGACATCCCCTTGCTGCTCACCCTGACTTTACATTTGTTCATTTTGCCCCTGCATCTCAATCAGAAACTCCCTGAAGGCAAGTGCAATGTCTTGGCCATCTCTGCCTATCCCAGAGCAACTCTGGGACAGGTGTCAGGTACATGGCAGCACGCACTGAACATGAAGTCTGAATGTGTATGGCACTGTAAGCTGAAAATGCAAAGAGCTATATATATATATGTCAGATTATTTATTTTTACTCTTATGTACACTTGGCCTTTTTTTTCCCCAAAATTGACTCTTTTTTTTAAAGATGGTCTTTTATTTTTTTTATTTATTTTTTTTTTTTTTGGCTGCATCGTGTGGCATGCAAGATCTTAGTTACCCAACCAGGGATCAAACCCATTGCCACCTGCTGTGGAAGCGCCAAGTCTTAACAAGTGGACTGCCAGGGAAGTCCCCAAAATTGACTCTTAAAAACTGTTTTTCATGTATTCGTGACTACAGTTGTATTCTTGAGAATACCAAATTAATGGATGGTGTATTTGAAGGATGCACTTTTGTCATTCATTCCTTCATTCACGCGTTCATTTGCTCAGATGAAGAGGTCTGACCGTTGTCTGCAAGCATCATGCCCAGCAGCTGGGGTTAGGGTGGAGGGGGACTCCTTCAGTCCCACAGGATGATTTGGGTGGCACATCACACTGCCCAATACAGACGCACCTGACGTGGTTTGGACTCTATCCCAAGTGCAATGGGGGATCCCGTGGAGTGAGTGTAGTATCTGCAATTGACCTTTCACTCCAAGTAAACTCTTGTTTTCTGCTGAAGTGGTGCTTGGTGCAGACCCAGATTGAATCAATGACCCAGATTATGGGAACCATTTGTTTGTTTCTGCCCACCCTGAGTCTTCTGCTCCAAGCAGCATAACTTGGGTAATGCCACTGCAACTACCCATCCCCCCATGCCAGTCCTCCATTCCAGGGACCTGTGAAACCCCATTCCACTCAGTGAGCCCTGCCACACACCCCTAGTCATCCCTCAGGAGGCCAATTCCTCTCTACTTAGAGGTAAATCAGGCTTCAAAGCACAATCTTATTCACTTATAGCTTTAAGACATCAAGGCAAAAATCATAATTCTGATCTAATACTTGAATTTTTTTCACATGAAAAATAGCCCCACCACGCTCAGAGCGGGTGAGCAGGCTTCCAGAGGCAGCAGCCATGAGCTCCTCTTAGCTGTGGCTTCACTTCCAACTGTAGCGAAGGTCTGCCTCTGAAGCTTGAAGCACAGGCTCGCAGGCGAGCGCTCCCTGCTGGCTTCAAGCATCTGCCTTTCATCTGCCTATAAGTAGGTTTCATGTTGCTGTTTATAGTTCTTGCTGCAAGATAGCTCTTGGGCTGGGAAAGCAGATGCCTGCAGCACTTGGGAGAAAGCAGAAGCGTGATGACGGAAGAGTAAGAACAATAGTAACAGGTCATCCTTGTACAGCTCTGTGTAGTCTGCATCTTAAGTCTCCTGAGAAGAGCTAATGGCCCAGCAATAGGATCCCTATTTTATTTAGGGAATGGAAGTGAAGAATGTTTATGAGGCTTGTTTAAGTTTGCACAGCAGTTAGCACTGCTAACTTCTTCAAGGAAGAATTGTGATACACAAGGCGTGTGGGTATGTGTGTTGCAAAGAGAAACAAAGAATGAGAGACATAAGGACAGAGACAGAAAGTCAGAGAGAGAGAGACCTTTAAGACTTCTTCCAAAAATTTAAGTCCGGCCCCTGCCCAATACAGCAAAGTCCTGGATAACCTCCTCAGCAGAAGATTCCAGAAACCAGAAGCTTACTCATTGCCTTTCAAGTTAGACTATAGCGTTGTTGACTCTAAAGATCGAAGAGAAATAATTCATTAAGCTAAAAATAGGATGCATTGTAGTGAAATAGAACCCAGACCCTAGACATTGGGCAGTTCTGGAGTTGAGTCTCAGTCATTCTACTTTGTACGTGACATGGAAGAAGAGATTAACATCGCTGCACCTCGGATGCTTCACCCATGTAGGGAAAATAATATCCTTCATGAGAAAAGCTATGTAAAGCTCCTAGAACTTTCCAGTAGAACTTTCTGCAATGATGGGAAATGTTCTAAATCTGGACACTCCAATAGGGTAGCCATTTGCTACACCTGGGTATTGAAAACTTAAAATGTGACTAGTGCAATGGAGAAACTAATTGTTCTAATTATTTTAAGTAACCACATGAGCTTGTGCAGATCTAGAAGCTACAAATCCATGGCTTCATTTGTTCTCCATGACAACTTTGTGACTTATACGATGCAGAGATGATGCATATGATTAATGAGGAAATTGAGTCTCAAAGGAGATCCTGCTAAAAGCTCACATGGGCATCTCACGCCATCAGGAGTCTCCTAAGCTAGGGAGCTATAAAGAACCCCAACCCAGCCAGCCCAGCAGACACACACAAGCCCTAAGACCAGTCAGGCACAGCCTGAGCGAGAAAGTGTTTTTCACAAAGAGCCAAAGACACTGACAAAGTATGATTCGCTGTGTCAGTGTTAAGACATTCTGTCTAAACTGTTTCCCATCACCAGCAGGAGAGAGCTGGCTGGGCAAAGGCTCAGAGTCATTCAATCAGTTTCACGCAGCCTCACTCATCAGGGCAAGAAAGGGCTTAAAATTTGATGTTAGACTATGCTTTGCATTAGCCAGAAATGTCTCTAACTCACCAGATCAAGAGTATTCTTAAAATTCTTTCATTACAATGGGTTTTGCCCTTGATACGTGCCAACATTTCTGTTGGAGGAAGGCATCTATTATGGGCTGAAGTGTGTCCCCTACACCCACTAAATTCATATGTTGAAGTCCTAAACCACAACACCTCAGAATGTCACCGTATTCGGAGATAAGCTTTTTAAAGAGGTAATTAAGGTAAAAGGAGGTCATTAGAGTGGGTCCTAATCCAATATAGCTGGCATCCCTAAAAAAGGGGAAACATGGACACAGATGTACAGAGGAAGAACAATCCAAACAAACTTACACAGTCAACTTTTGACATCCACAGGGGACTGGTTCCAGGACACCCCGCAGGTACCAAGTCCATGGATGCTCAGGTCCCTTATATAAAGTAATGCAGTATTTGCGTATAACCTACACGCGTCCTCTCTTGTGCTTTAAATCATCTCAGATCATTTATAATACTTAATAGAATGTAAATGCTATGTAAGTAGTTGTAAATGCAGTGTAAATGCTATGTGAATAGTTGCTGGTGCACAGCAAATTCAAGTTTTTCTTTTTGGAAATTTCTGTAATTTTTTTCCAAATATTTGCAATCCGTGGTCGGTTGAACCTGTGGATGCAAAACCCACAGATACAGAGGGCTGACTATATAGCATTTATTTGATCAGTCTTCCCAGATGATTCTAGAAAGTAACACAGGTGAAGAACTTCAGCTTTAATTCACCAAGGAACAAAAATCATTACACAAATGTCAACAGCAAGGATGCTAATAATAAATTAAAGCATTATAACTTTTTAGAATTAATATGCCACTTTCACATACATTTTCACAAATGTTGTCGTGAGAATTAATCATTCTTCCCAATTAACAGACAAGCTACTGGAACCTTGTCCAAGTTCACAGTCTGTAATTAATAAAGCCAGGTACGCACACCAGTTCCTGGACTACACAATCCTGGGCAAAACCATTTCATCACTTTACCTGCTTTTCACCAAAACCATCTCTGAGCAGGGTGAACATGTATCCCAACTTGCCCAAGATACTCCAAGTCCGCAAAGTTTTCCCAGAGTAATTATGAATAGCATCCTCTTTCACTCTCTCAAAAGTGCCTGGGTTTATGCAATTTATCACATGGCCACTTACAGACAAGCCACATTTGATAGTAAAAGTTTTCCTGCAGCGGTTACAAACCCTCACAAGATCGAAGCAGCTGTTGATATGACAAGGGAATGTCTTCGTGCAACGGGAAGTCTCATGGGCACATCTATTGGGTGAAACATCAGCTGGACAATGGGCTGTGCTGTAGAGAACAGAGCACACCCAAGTACCCACCCAATTCTGGAGACCAGGACCCTGATTTGACCTGCTTTGGGCTTGCAGTGGGAGCTTAGATAAAAGGAAGGAATTCAGCTAGATAAGCCTGAGATCATTCCAGCTTTAATTCTCTGGTTAATTTGATGAGTGCTTAGTATGTTTAAGGGACTGTGGGTGGGAATGGGCAATAAAAGAGGAATGATCAACGTGTTCCAGGGTCTTTTGGAGATGTAGGACGTATGTGTGATGGTGATGTTTTACCTCCAAACATCTGAAATATGCATTCGTTAGTTTGTTACAGTAGCAAACAAACCCCAGAAATATCCGTTGCTTGCCACAGAAAGGTTTATCATTTTGTTCACACAAAGCGTGTGGCGAGTCCGGCAGTTCCCAGGGCAGATTCCTTCCACGCAGTGGTTCAGGCGTGCAGCCTCACATCTTGCAGCTTCACCATCTGAAGCAGGTACCCGAGGCTGGGAGACAGAAGGCTGGGCAGTGATGACACAGTTCCCTCCTGCTCACACTCTATTGACCAGAACTAGTTGCCTGGCCCTGCCTAGGAACTGAGTTACCTGCTAAACCCCACCCTTTGAAATTTAGTCCCAATCTAGCATCTCACCCTCATGGCCTGCAGTCTCCTGCCTGCATGCCCCGGCTCCAGACAAACTCTCAATGCATGATAGGGAAGTTGTCCCCATGCCTTGGTACACTGTTTTCCCCTCCTGCCATAGCCTCCCCCCAACTCCTCTGCCCAACACCACTCAGACCCCAAGGTCCACCTAGGTGATATCTGTTTGTATCAGTTTCCTAGGGCTGCTATAACAAATTAGTATAATTTTAGATAGCTTAAAGAACCAGAAATTTATTCTATAGCAGTTCTGGAGATGAGAATTCTGAAATCAATGTTGTCTGCAGAACAAAGAACTCTCTCCAAGCTTCCGGTGGTTGTTGGAAATTCTTGGCATTTCTTCACTTGTAGCTGCATCACTCCAGTCTCTGCCTCCAACATTACACGGCCATGTTCCCTCTGTGTGTCTGTGACTTCACATGGTGTACTCCTCTCTGTGTGTCTGACTCTCTTTTTTTCTCTTCTTATAAGAACACGAGTCATATTGGATTGAGTCTATCCTACTCCAGTATGAACTCAACTTACATCCTAACCACATCTGCAAAAACATTATTTCCAAATAAGGTCACATTCACCGGTACCAGGGGTGAGAACTTCAAAATATCTTTTGGAGAACACAATTCAACCCATGTCACTGTTTGAGAAGCCTCCCCAGATGCCCTAGAGGAGAATTACCCACTTCCATCTCTGTGTTCTCATGGATCATATGCCATATACCATGACGATGACATTTGTTCCAGTGTAGGAGTTACAGGTCTGGTCACCTCTCTTTCCCACTTTGTGGACAGGGATGATGTCTCGTGTACCCTTGACACCTTTCTAGCTGCATCTCTCATAATGCCTGATGCTGCCCAGAGCAGACTCGTCTAGAAGAGAAAACATGGGCTCTGGAGACAGGTATTCCCTTGAGTTCTAATCCTGACACCTTCTTGCCGTGTGACTTGGAGGAAGGTATTTAACCTATTAGATTTTCTTCTTTAAGGTGGGAATAACCCTCCCCTGAAGAAGACCCAGTCCAACCTCGCATTTTACCAAAGTTCCTTCCAGCAATTATGTTCTCTGGTCCTTCCTCATCTCTGATGACTTTCACTAATCTGAATGGACCTGAGGAAAAAGTCAGATTGTTCTCCCAAGCTCTGCCCAGGAAGGAAGCTAAAGAGCTTCAGAAGGCTGAGTGGTGACAGGGATTTCAAACAACCAAAGGTTGACTGGGAGCGCTGGAAGCACGGAGGTGCCTCTGAGAAGCAGTGGGACCACTGAACGTACTAAAAGCAATTAGCACTCCAAATGCACAGGTTTGCGGAGAGCAGCATAAGCCCAGTAGGCAGGATCTGGACTGCAATATTATTTTCTCTTCCATTAGATCAAATGAAGAAAGGTAGAAAGCGTGAAGCTTGAGTTGCAGGGGAAATGACAGGCAAAGACAGTAAATAGGACTAATTAACGTCAGCTTCGTTCCCAGGTTACAAAGAGCCGTGTGTGCACAGCAAGCTGGCCGGGGAACGGTAGGATATTTGGATCTGCCTATTGACCTGAGATAACTTGTAAAATACCTCCCAAAGTGACTGTCTTCTTTTATTTGAAATTTTTTAACATCTTTATTGGAGTATAATTGCTTTACAATGGTGTATTAGTTTCTGCTTTATAACAAAGTGAATCAGCTATATGTTTACATATATCCCGATATCCCTTCCCTCTTGTGCCTCCCTCCCACCCTCCCTATCCCACCCCTCTAGGTGGAGACAAAGCACGGAGCGGATCTCCCTGTGCTATGCAGCTGCTTCCCACTAGATATATATTTTACATTTGGTAGTATATATAAGTCCATGCCACTCTCTCACTTCGTCCGACCTTACCCTTCCCCCTCCCCGTGTGCTCAAGTCCATTCTCTATGCCTGTGTCTTTATTCCTGTCCTGACCCTAGGTTCTGTAGAACCAGTTTTTTTTTTTTTTTAGATTCCATATATATGTGTTAGTATACAGCATTTGTTTTTCTCTTTCTGACATACTTCACTCTGTATGACAGACTCTAGGACCATCCACCTCACTAAAAAATACTCAACTTCAGTTCTTTTTATGGCTGAGTAATATTCCATTGTGTATATGTGCCACATCTTCTTTATCCATTCATCTGTCAGTGGACACAGGTTACTTCCATGTCCTGGCTATTGTAAATAGTGCTGCAATGAACATTTTGGTACATGACTCTTTTTCAAGTATGGTTTTCTCAGGGTATATGCCCAGTAGTGGGATTGCTGTGTAGTATGGTAGTTCTCTTTTTAGTTTTCTAAGGAACCTCCATACTGTTCTCCATAGTGGCTGTATCAATTTACATTCCCACCAACAGTGTAAGAGGGTTCCCTTTTCTCCACACCCTCTCCAGAATTTATTGTTTGTAGATATTTTAATGATGACCATTCTGACTGGTGTGAGGTGATACTTCATTGTAGTTTTGATTTGCATTTCTCTAATGATTAGTGACTTTCAGCATCCTTTCATGTGTTTGTTGGCAATCAGTATATCTTCTTTGGAGAAACGTCTATTTAGGTCTTCTGCCCATTTTCGGATTGGGTTGTTTGTTTTTTTGATATTGAGCTGCACGAGCTGCTTGTAAATTTTGGACATTAATCCTTTGTCAGTTGCTTCATTTGCAAATATTTTCTCCCATTCTGTGGGTTTTCTTTTCATCTTGTTTATGGTTTCCTTTTCTGTGCAAAAGCTTCTAAGTTTCATTAGGTCCCATTTGTTTATTTTTATTTCCATTTCTCTAGGAGGTGGGTCATAAAGGATCTTGCTGTGATTTATGTCATAGAGTGTTCTGCCTATGTTTTCCTCTAAGAGTTTTATAGTGTCTGGCCTTACATTTAGGTCTTGAATCCATTTTGAGTTTATTTTTGTGTATGGTGTTAGGGAGTGTTCTAATTTCATTCTTTTACGTGTAGCTGTCCAGTTTTCCAAGCACCACTATTGAAGAGGCTAACTCTTCGCCATTGTATATTCTTGCCTCCTTTATCAAAAATAAGGTGACCATATGTGCGAGGGTGTATCTCTGGGCTTTCTATCCTGTTCCATTGAGCTATATTTCTCTTTCTGTGCCAGTACCATACTATCTTGACTACTGTAGCTTTGTAGTATACTCTGAAGTCAGCAAGCCTGGTTCCTCCAGGTCCGTTTTTCTTTCTCAAGATTGCTTTGGCTCTTCGGAGTCTTTTGTGTTTCCGTACAAATTGTGAATTTTTTTGTTCTACTTCTGTGAAAAATACCATTGGGTTTCATAGGGATTGCCTTGAATCTGTAGATTGCTTTTGGTAGTATAGTCATTTTCACAATGTTGATTCTTCCAATCCAATAACATTGTATATCTCTCCAGCTGTTTGTATCGACTTTAATTTCTTTCATCAGTGTCATAGTTTTCTGCATACAGGTCTTTTGTCTCGTTAGGTAGATTTATTCCTAGGTATTTTATTGGGTTTTTTGCAATGGTAAATGGGAGTGTTTTCTTAATTTCTCTTTCAGATTTTTCAGCATTAGTGTATAGGAATGCAAGAGATTTCTGTGCATTAATTTTGTATCCTGCTACTTTACCAAATTCATTGATTAGCTCTAGTAGTTTTCTGGTGGCATCTGTAGGATTCTCTATGTATAGTATCATGTCATCTGAAAACAGTAACAGCTTTACTTCTTCTTTTCTGATTTGGATTCCTTTTATTTCTTTTTTTTCTCTGATTGCTGTGGCTAAAAATTCCAAAACTGTGTTGAATAATAGTGGTGAGAGTGGACAACCTTATCTTATTCCTGATCTTAGAGGAAATGGTTTCAGTTTTTCACCACTGAAAACAATGTTGGCTGTGGGTTTGTCATATATGGCCTTTATTATGTTGAGGTAAATTTTCTCTATGCCTACTTTCTGGAGGGTTTTTACCATAAATCGGTGTTGAATTTTGTCAGAAGATTCTTCTGCATCTACTGAGATGATCATATGTTTTTTTTCCTTTAATTTGTTAATTTTTTGATCACATTGATTGATTTGTGTATGTTGAAGAATTCTTGCATTCCTGGAATAAACCCCTCTTGATCATGGTATATGATCCTTTTAACATATTGTTGGATTCTGTTTGCTAGTATTTTGTTGAGGATTTTTGCATCTATGTTCACCAATGATATTGACCTGTAGTTTTCTTTCATTGTGACATCTTTGACTGGTTTTGGTATCAGGGTGATGGTGGCCTGGTAGAATGAGTTTGGGAGTGTTCCTCCCTCTGCCATATTTTGGAAGAGTTTGAGAAGGATAGGTGTTAACTCTTCTCTAAACGTTTAATAGAATTTGCCTGTGAAGCCGTCTGGTCCTGGGCTTTTGTTTGTTGGAGGATTTTTAATCACAGTCTCAATTTCAGTTTTTGTGATTGGTCTGTTTATATTTTCTATTTCTTCCTGGTTCAGCCTCAGAAAGTTCTGCTTTTCTAAGAATTTGTCCATTTCTTCCAGGTTGTCCATTTTATTGGCATATAGTTGCTTGTAGTAATCCCTCATGATCTTTGTATTTCTTCAGTGTCAGTTGTTACTTCTCCTTTTTCACTTTGAATTCTATTGATTTGAGTCTTCTCTCTTTTTTTCTTGATGAGTATGGCTAATGTTTTATCAATTTTGTTTATCTTCTCAAAAGCCATCTTTTAGTTTTATTGATCTTTGTTATTGTTTCCTTCATATCTTTTTCATTTATTTCTGAGCTGATCTTTATGATTTCTTTCCTTCTGCTAACTTTGGGTTTTTTTTTTTTTGTTGTTGTTGTTCTTTCTCTAATTGCTTTAGGTGTAAGGGTAGGTTGTTTATCTGAGACACTTCTTGTTTCTTTAGGTAGGATTGTATTGCTATAAACTTCCCTCTTAGAACAGCTTTTGCTGCATCCCATAGGTTTTGCATCATCATGGTTTCATTATTATTTATTTCTAGGTATTTTTTTTGATTTCCTCCTTGATAACTTCAGTGATCTCCTGGTTATATGTAGCGTATATTTAGCCTTCATATGTTTGTATTTTTTCCCTTTTTTTTCTCCTTTATTTGATCTAGTCTTATAACATTGTGGTCGGAAAAGATACTTGATACATTTTCAATTTTCTTAAATTTACCAAGGCTTGATTTGTGACCCAAGATATGATCTATTGTGGAGAATGTTCCATAAGCACTTGAGAAGAAAGTGTATTCTGTTGTTTTTGGATGGAATGTCTTATAAATATCAATTAAATCCATCTTGTTTAATGTGGCATATAAAGCTTATGTTTCCTTATTTATTTTCATTTTGAAGGATTGGTCCATTGGTGAAACTTGGATGTTAAAGTCCCCTACTATTATTGTGTTGCTGTCGATTTCCCTGTTTATGGCTGTTAGCATTTACCTTATGTATTGAGGTATTCCTATATTGGGTGCATAAATATTTACAATTGTTATATTGTCTTCTTGGATTGATCCCTTGATCATTATGTAGTGTCCTTCTTTGTCTCTTGTAATAGTCTTTATTTTAAAGTTTATTTTGTCTGATATGAGTATCGCTACTCAGCTTTATTTTGATTTCTATTTGCATGGAATGTATTTTCCCATCCCCTCACTTTCAGTCTGTATGTGCCCCTAGGTCTGAAGTGGTCTCTTGTTGACAGCATGTATACTGGTCTTGTTTTTGTATCCATTCAGCTGCTCTATATCTTTTGGTTGGAGCACTAAATCTATTTACATTTAACATAGTTATAGATATGTATGTTCCTCTTACCATTTTCTTAATTGTTTTGGGTTTGTTATTTTAGGTCTTTTCCTTCTTTTGTGTTTCCTACCTAGAGAAATTCCTTTAGCATTTGTTGTAAAGCTGGTTTGGTGATGCTGAATTCTCTTAGCTTTTGCTTGTCTGTAAAGGTTTTAATTTTTCCATCAAATCTGAATGAAATCCTTGCTGGGTAGAGTAATCTTGGTTGTACGTTTTTCCCTTTCATCACTCTAAATATCTCCTGCCACTCCCTTCTGGCTTGAAGAGTTTCTGCTGAAAGATCAGCTGTTAACCTTATGAGGATTCCCTTGTATGTTATTTGTTGTTTTTCCCTTGCTGCTTTTAATATTTTTTCTTTGAAGTTAATTTTTGATAGTTTGATTAATATGTGTCTTGTCGTGTTTCTCCTTGGATTTATACTGTGTGGTACTCTCTGTGCTTCCTGGACTTTATTGACTATTTGCTGTCCCATATTAGGGAAGTTTTCAACTATAATCTCTTCAGTTATTTTCTCAGTCCCTTTCTTTTTCTCTTCTTCTTCTGGGACCTGTATAATTCGAATGCTGGTGTGTTTAATATTGTCCCAGAGGTCTCTGAGACTGTCCTCAATTCTTTTCATTCCTTTTTCTTTATTCTGCTCTGTGGTAGTTATTTCCACTGTTTTATCTTCCAGGTCACTTATACGTTCATCTGCCTCAGTTATTCTGCTATTGATTCCTTCTAGAGAATTTTTAATTTCATTTGTTGTGTTGTGCATCACTGTTTGTTTGCTCTTTAGTTCTCTAGGTCCTTGTAAGACGTTTCTTCTATTTTCTTCATTCTATTTCCAAGATTTTGGATCATCTTTACTATCATTACTCTGAATTCTTTTTCAGGTAGACTGCCTATTTCTTGTTTATTTGTTTGGTCTGGTGGGTTTTTACCTTGCTCTTTCATCTGCTGTGTGTTTCTGTGTCTTCTGATTTTGCTTAATTTACTGTATTTGGGGTCTCCTTTTCACAGGATGCATGTTCGTAGTTCCCTTTGTTTTTGGTGTCTGCCCCCAGTGGCTAAGGTTGGTTCAGTTAGTTGTGTAGGGTTCCTGGTGAAGGGGACTTGTGCCTGTGTTCTGGTTGATGAGGCTGGATTTTGTCTTTCTGGTGGGCAGGGCCACATCCAGTAGTGTGTTTGGGGGTTTCTGTGACCTTATTATGATTTTAGGTAGCCTCTCTGCTAATGGGTTGGGTTGTGTTCCTGTGTTGTAAGTTGTTTGGCATAGGGTGTCCAGCACTGTAGCTTGCTGGTCATTGAGTGGAGCTGGGTATTAGTGTTGAGTCAGAGATCTCTGGGAGAGCTTTCACCATTTGATATTACATGGAGCCAGGAGGTCTCTGGTTGTCCAATGTCCTGAACTCAGCTCTCCAACTTCAGAGGCACAGGCCTGACATCAGGCCAGAGCACCAAGACCCTGTCAGCCACATGGCTCAGCAGAAAAAGGAGAAAGAAAGAAAGAAAGAAAAAAATAAAATAAAGTTATTAAAATTAAAAAAATAAATTATTGAAAAAACATTTTTAAGTAATAAAGAAAGGAAAGAAAGAAGAGAGCAGCCAAACCAAAAAACAAATCCACTAATGATAACAAGCGCTAAAAACTATACTTAAGAAGAAAAAAAAAGGACAGACAGAACCCTAGGAGAAATGGTAAGAACAAAGCTATACAGACAAAATCACACAAAGAAGCATACACATACACACTCACAAAAACAGAAAAAGGAAAACAAATATATATATATATATACATATATATATTTTTAAAAAAAGGAGGAAGAGAGCAACCAAATCAGTAAACAAATCTACCAATAATAAACTCTAAATACTAAACTAAGATAAACATAAAACCAGAAACAAATTAGATGCAGAAAGCAAACCCCAAGTCTACAGTTGCTCCCAAAGTCCACCACCTCAATTTGGGATGATTTGTTGTCTATTCAGGTATTCCACAGATGCAGGGTACATCAAGTTGATTGTGGAGATTTAATCTGCTTCTCCTGAGGCTGCTGGGAAAGATTTCCCTTTCTCTTCTTTGTTCGCACAGCTCCTGGGGTTTAGCTTTGTATTGGCCCCACCTCTGCATGTAGGTCGCCTCAGGGTACCTGTTCCTACCCAGACAGGATTAGGTTAAAGGAGCAGCTGATTAGGGGGCTCTGGCTCACTCAGGCCAGAGGGAAGGAGGGATATGGAAGGCGGGGTGAGCCTGCAGGGGCAGAGGCCAGTGTGACATTGCAACAGCCTGAGATGCGCCGTGTGTTCTCCCAGGGAAGTTGTCCCTGGATCAGGGGACCCTGGCAGTGGCGGCCTGCACAGCCTCCCAGGAGGGGACATGTGGATAGTGACCTGTGCTTGCACACAGGCTTCTTGGTGGCTGCAGCAGCAGCCTTAGCATTTCATGTCTGTCTCTGGAGTCCGCACTTATAGATGCAGCTCGCACCCGTCTCTGGAACTTGTTTAGGCTGTTCTCTGAATCCCCGCTCCTCATGCACCCTGAAACAATGGTCTCTTACCTCTTAGGCATATCCAGACATTTTCCCAGACTCCCCCTGCTAGCTGTGGTGCACTAGTCCCCTTCAGGTTGTGTTCACGAAGCCAACACCAGTACTCTCCCTGGGGTCTGACCTCTGAAGCCTGAGCCTCAGCTCCCAGCCCTGACTTGTCCCAGTAGGTGAGCAGACAAGTCTCTCAGGCTGGTGAGTGCTGGTCGGCACCGATCCTCTGTGTGGAAATCTCTCCACTTTGCTCTCTGCACCCCTGTTGCTGTGCTCTACTCTGCGGCTCTGAAGCTTCCTCTCCTTGCCACCCCCATCTCCGCCAGTGAAGGATCTTCCTAGTGCATGGATACTTTTCCTCCTTCACAGCTCCCTCCCAGAGGTGCAGGTCCCATCCCTATTCTTTTGTCTCTGTTTTTTCTTTTTTCTTTTGCCCTACCCCGGGTATGTGGGGATTTTCTTGCCTTTTGGGGGAGCCTGAGGTCTTCTGCCAGCATTCAGTAGGTGTTCTGTAGGAGTGTTTCCACATGTAGATGTATTTCTGATGTATTTATGGGGAGAAAGGTGATCTCCACATCTTACTCCTCTGCCATCTTGAGGGTCTCCCCTGTCTTCTTTTATATCCAAAGCCTCCAGTGGGAAGATTTTTCAAGACGATTATTCATCCTTCCTCCTTAGTCTTTCCACAGTGTCTCCTATTTTTTCAGAAGCCTTCCACTGGCTCAGACTCCCTTTTCTAAGCTCTGGCACCTTCAAGAATAAGTTTTGGCCGAGGAGAGGGGTTGTCACACAAGGATTAAGGGCAGGGCTCAGGGTGAGACCCAGTCTGAACCCAGCTCAACCTGTGTGATCTTAGCAGATAACTTAACCATCCTGGGTCTCATTTTCCTTGTCTGTAAAATGGAAGTTCTAATTCTAACCTCACTGGTTGTTCTAAGTATTCATGGGAATATGTAAACACAATGCGTGACCATCATCTTTATGTGACAGAGCACCCAACATTGTTTGACTTGTCCCACTTCAACCAACTTCATGGGACTGACCCTGGGAGTCAATGAAATATTGTACGTGAAGGCACATAATGATGTCTAGCACTTTTTATATTGTAATTGCTGCTCCTATAACAATTATGTCTGCTTCTTGTATGTATGTCTTTCAGGCCAATTTCATTCCTACTGTGTGGTATGGTATAGAACAGTTATAAAAACTTGGAGTAGAAAGATGACTGAATTCTTAGTCTTTGGAGAACTTGCAGACATCCAAGAGGGCATTGCGGTCAAGAGGAAAGGACATTAGTGCTAAGGCCAGATATTCTTGGGTCAGGTGTACCATTTCCATCAAATTGCTTATCTCATTTCCCTCACCTGCAAACCGTGATCACAATCAAACTTCCCACATAGGGAATAAGAATTAAAGAAGGGAATGTAGATGAAGTGTTAACATATCACCGTGCACAAAATAAGTACTAAGTAAACACTAGCTCTCATCAGATCCTCTGAGAAAGCCACAAGCCACTAGTAACAATGGTGAGGATGATAATCATAATTAACAGCACAAATGACAATGCTCTCAACCTGAGATAATGTGCATGCCTCAACTTAAGAACCTTTAACTTAGCTTTCATTCTATAAAAGAAAAGAAGTTCCAGATCTAAAATGCTTCTGTTGTGAGTAGCCTCACCATATTTGCTTATCTGGATCTAGGTTTGAGGTATTTTTTAAATATTCTTTAGTTCATGATATGTGATGAATGCAAAAGTCGTGAGAACATTAAAAGTGGTGGAAATAAAATTGGAAAATTTTTATGTGAGAAGTGAATAAAAATGATGAATGTCCTATGGTTTATGTGCCATGACTCTTTCAATAGTAGGAACATTCTGGAGGACAAACCGTGAACCTGTTGTGTTTGAAAAGTGCAGTCAATGTGCACCAACAACATTTATCAAAAAAAGAGGAGCATGATTGTCAGACACTGGGCTGGGCTGGGTCTAACATAGGATGCATGGTACACAAAGAGAGCCAGCCCAAGCCCTCTCAGTGTTACAATATGGTGAAAGAAACAAATGTTCCGCAAATAGTCACACGAAGGTCAGATATGCTCAATGAAGGTTGTATATCGTGATATGTCTGAAATGCTACACAGATTGCCAGGACAGAATAGAAGTTCCGCACCTTGTTCTTTTGTATTCCTTTACACGAAGCTCTGATAAGGGTTAAAGATGCCGTGGGAACACTTGGTGGACCAGGAGACCAGCAAAGATGATGGTGGGTGTGGAGGAGGTCAGATAGAGAGAAGTGGACCAATCCAGGAGTTGGTTTGGAGGGAAACTCTCCAAGAATGGTGAAGGCTTGCTCTGGGGGTATTAGATGGTCAAGGATGATTCCTGGACTCTTCTATTGCACAACTGGGTGAAAGAAGGTGACATTTATAGAACCAAGAAAGCCTGTGGAGATAGAGGTGTGAATAATAAGAGTCACATTTTGAATGTTTTAATTTTTAGATGCCTGTCAGGCATTTAATCGTAGATATCAGGTGGTCACCCTACACAAGGGCCGTCCATGCTGTCAACTACTGTTTAATGTTGCAACGCAATCTGTGAATCAAGTGACATATGTATCGAGCTCTCTATTCAGAAAAAGAGGCTAGGGATTCAAATAGAAAGACCTCAGAAGCAGACCATTGGAGTTTTTATTCCATTGTCATTAGCTGTGTGACATCTGAAGAACAATTGGGAAAATCCTTTTGTGGTTCGAGCTTTGCTAAAATGTAGAAATAATTATCGTGTCACCAAGTGATTTTGAGAATGAAAAGAGATAGAAGTTTTTTAATTGCCAGACACTATAATTTCCCTTTTCATTTTTTCATTTCTCTTTCTCTCCTCTATTGCCCTGTTACTTGGTGATGGGACTGGAGTAAATTACTATCAGATGTGTAATTAAAAATTGTTGAAATTGTTATGTAATGTTAAAAAATTATTTGCCTTACCCCAAGTTCCTGACAATTTCAGATAGAGATAGATAGAGGATAGATTAGATATATAGATAGATAATAGGTATAAATAACTATACAGATCTATATGTCTAGGTGATATAAATATAGATATAGGCATAGATAGACTAGATATAGATATACCAAGTGTTCTCATCTTATTTTCCAACTACACATGATCTGGAAATTTTCTAGCTCCCTTTAATTGTGATCTTTCCTCTCCAGCCATTTCATTTTCTTTCTCTTCATCTGAGCATCTGAGGCAGAGACAATATCTATATCCTTTCCCACCTGTCTCCAGTCTCCAGGCTTCTGCTTTACCCACTGCTGCCCATCCTAGAACAGAACACAATTAAATTACTTCCTGCAGAAGCCAGCTGGAGCTCAGCCTTTATGAGAGATGATGCGTACCTTAGACAGCATGGAAATGCTTTTCAATCAATATGCTCCAGGCAGGGGTCACTCAGACGGTACTTAGATCCTTTAGAGTCCTTCAGGAGCTGACCTCATCATGTTGACTCTAAGATGAGTAGACACTAGGAGGAGCAGGAGGGAAATGGAAGGCCGGAAATAAGGCTTTCATTATGCTCTGATGGGAAGTGAGAGTGGGTCAGGAAACGTTGATTCCCTAAAACGGCTCTGGCATTTGGCAAGATTGATGTAATATGGGAGAGGGCATTTTCTTTTGTGTTTCTCATCTACACTTTCTGTAAATACCTTCATCACAGCCCTTACTCATTTTCCCATCCGTTTATTCAACAAATGTGCATGGAGATAAATGTGCATGGGCATAAACATCACCCTCAATTCTGCTGACCTATTTTAAGGGGCGGCCCACTATAACATACGTAGGACAATAGTGCCTGCCTGGCTTGTGGTAGGCTCCCCGTAAGTAATGATTTACTGGTGTAATTAATAAAGAAGCATATGAGCTTATGAACATGAAAGGGTGGATAAATAGATGAATGAATGAATGGATGAGTGAATGAAAAGGAGTGATGCTCAGCCCAGCCTGTGAGATTGTGTGAATAGGAAATAGGATGTGCACGTTCTCTGAGGTTGGCTGAAACTCTAAATATTGGGTTGAGGTTTTCTAGTTCTGGGCATCCTCTCTCGTAGCCTTGAGAGCTGTTAGTGCCTTCTCACCCCTCTGGGTCAGAGTTCACTTCTGGGTCCCAGAACGGGTGAACTGTCAGGGATCTCCCAAGAGAGCACTCTATTGCCTTGGATTTCAATTGTTGGTATGTTTTGGGAAGGTGAGCCCACCTTACCCCTCCTCCTTAAAGCAAAGGCCAGTTTAGCTCTAGTTAAACCACTAGTGGTTATAACCACTAGTTACTGAGCAAGGCCTTGTGCACAAGCCTGTGAGGGAGGCTGGCACTGCTGTCCTCACTGAAGGACAATGGCCAACACCATACAGTTTGTCCCAAGCAGCTAGGAACTGAATCCATCTCCCCCTGCCTCCAAAGCCCCTCTGCCCCTCTGTTCCATTCTGCAATGTCCCAGGTACCTTTCTAGGGGCTGTCATATCCTGGTGAGCAATGGAGAAACAAACCCTGCCTTTTCGAAAATGAACATTAATTCAGAGAGAAAAAGAGAGTAAATAATCTCACAAGTGAATGTTTCCAAATTACATGAAGTCCAGGGGTGACTTATGTTGATGTCATCTGAGTTAGACTGTCACCTTGAGCTGAAATCTGGAGGACAATTGGAAAACTAAACAAATAGTGTAGAAAAATAAATAAATAAGTAAACTTCCCATCTGAGGGAACCACAGGGAGAAAGACCTTGAATTTGAAGGGATAATGACCTCTTTGAGGAAATGAAACGTCAGTATGGCCTGAGTTAGGGAGGAAGATAGGGGTCAGCCTGTGAAGACTGAAAAAGCCAAGCAGTGTGGTCCGCGTGGTCTTTGCTCTGAGTACAAGGAGACACTGAACGTTTCAGGAGTGGGGTGGACATAAACAGATACGTTTTAAGGTATCCGTAGGCTGCTTTCTGGAAACATATTGGAGGGGCACAAGAAAGAGGGGTGTGGGAAGGCCCTTAAGAGGATCCTCTCCAAGTGACAGACGGTGCTGAAGTCCACCTCATTGTCTGCCAAACCTTGTGCGAATATCGGTTTCTAGGAGCAGAGCCTGCGACAGGGATTCATGTGTGAGTGATTTAGGGACAGAGTGCATCCTGCAGCAGGGAGGAAACCAGGAGGGGCCGGGAGAGTTATGCGGAAATCTGCCTGACCCCTGATCCCGCAGGAAACTCCCAAGCGTAAGTGTCATAGATACTGTTCAACAAAGAGGTAGGGAGCTGAGTCAGTCAGTGGCTCAGGTTGCCCATGGGGGTGGGAGTGGGGAACCCAACCTCTCAGGCATCAGCAGGCCAGGGGCCTCCTGTCAGTCAGAGGCAACCCTCCCAAAAAGGTGCAAATCTTAACTGTTAGCAGTCACCTCTCAGTGGCAGGAGGAAGGGTGCACTGGTCCAGTAAAGCAGGGGTCCTTAACCCCCGGGCCACAGACGGCTACCAGTCCGCGGCCTGCTGGGAACCGGGCTGCAAAGCAGGTGAGCGGCGAACGATCAAAGCATCTCTAGTGTGGGAAGCAGCCGCATGGCACAGGGATATTGGCTCGGTGCTTTGTGACAGCCTGGAGGGGTGGGATAGGGAGGGTGGGAGGGAGGGAGACGCAAGAGGGAAGACATATGGGAACATAGGTATACGTATAACTGATTCACTTTGTTATAAAGCAGAAACTAACACACCATTGTAAAGCAATTATACCGCAATAAAGATGTTTAAAAAAAAAAAAGCATCTCTAGCATTACCACCTGAGCCATTCCGCCCCGCCATCCATGGAAAAATTGTCTTCCACGAAACCAGTCCCTGGTGCCAAAAATGTTGGGGACTGCTGCAGTAAAGGGGTCCACTGGGGGCACCAATAGCATCCGCTACACCTCTAACTGAGGACCCAAGTGGTCATACTGTTTGAATAAATGAATCAATATGACACTATATGTTAGCAAGCTAGGTAGAGGTTATTAATAGGTAACTATACAGAGGTTTACATGGATAATTGACTTTTTCTCCAAAAGCCCGAGCAAAGGGAGGAAGGACCAGGCTATCAGAAAAGGATTCTCATTTTTCCCAGGCTCTGAAGGCTCAGAACACTGGGCATTCACAGGCCTTTGGCCACAAGGCCAGTCTTAGAAGTGTGTGTGTGGTGAACCTCCTCTTCTACATAAAGAAGGTAACTGTGCTCCACAGCCTGGGGCCGCATACAGCTCCACACTCCTGGGGCTGGTCCTGGCCCCTGAGAAAGTCATAACATCACCAGTAAAACAAATCCATTCCCTGTGCCTGTCAACTTTCCAGCCAACAACTGAGGGGAAAAAAAATGTTTAAGCTCCTTGGAAGAGGAAGGCACAGCTGTCCCAGACATGCCTCTGACACTAGGTGACATTTACCCAGCACAAGAAAACCAGAAACTATGAAAGTTGGGTTCTAGACCTGGTTCTATGGAAGAAAAGTGGCACAAAGCTCTCCCTGTGGTGCAGGTGAGGAAACTGAGGCATAGAGAAGTCAAAAAGCCTGCTCAAAGAACCCATACGTGATGAGTGTCAGGACAAAGGCACTTATGAAAGCACACATCATGAATCTGGGAAATTGTTAAAATATAGTCTAAAAGCCATTTTCTGGAATGTTATGCAGCCATCAAGTATGATTTCATGGAGGCATGTTTAATTATGCACATATCTTTTACCAAAAATAATTGTCATTTATTCGTGTGTCTGCTGTAAGCCAGAATATGTCAAAATTTGCACTGCGTGATTTTTATTTTTTTGTTTTCCCTTGTAGTTATTTACTCAATTTTCTACAACGTCCATGAATTATTTTTGCAATTAAATTGTTATATAAATAAAAACTTAAAAGTCAAATTTAAAAAAAGGAGGAAAAAGGGGGGGGCTTCCCTGGTGGCACAGTGGTTTAGAATCCGCCTACCAATGCAGGGGACACAGGTTCAAGCCCTGGTCCGGGAAGATCCTACATGCTGCGGAGCAACTAAGCCCGTGCGCCACAACTCCTGAGCCTGCGCTCTAGAGCCTGTGAGTCACAACTACTGAGCCCACGTGCCACAACTACTGACACCCGCATGCCTAGAGCCCATACTCCACCACAAGAGAAGCCCTCTCTCACCACAGCTAGAGAAAGCCCACGCGCAGCAACAAAGACCCAACACAACCAAAAATAAATTAATTTTTTAAAGAAAAGGAAAGGGGAGGGGGAAGGGGGAGGAGTTGGCCCTCCAGTTGTCGGGAGGGGAAAGAAAGAATGTGTGAGTAAATTAAAGACCTTTCAAGAAATTCAGAGGAAGTAAGATGGGCTGATGCAGGTCAATGAAGTAAGAAGATAGGTGGGAAGAGGATGAATGAGAAACAGCAAGGTGGAGGCAGGAGCTGTCTGTCCAAAATCTAAGCCTCTTAGAAATAAAAAACCTTAATCAGACCGTTGCCCGCAGAGAAATCCTCATCCCATAGATGTACAGATTGAGTCCCGTGTTCAAGGGTAACTTCCCCCAGACTCTGTAGGAAGGAGGCAGAGCTGACCCTAGAGGATGGGTCACTGCCCAGTGGGAAAGGCATGGGCTCAGGGTGGAGAGACCTGAGTGTGAAGGCAGCACTGCTACCTACTAGCCAGATAGGTACAGACAGGTCAAGGTCATCCCCCAACATTCAGTGGCTAGAGTTGGAAGATAAGAAGAATCCTTCCTATGCCTGAACCATGAAGGTTAAATGGAATGAGCAGCAGGAATGAGTGTGCCTGGTCCAGGGCAGGTCACGAATGCTGGCTTCCTTTCCGGGTCTAAATGACCCTTCTCCCCAGATAGGACCCCGCTCTCCTGAACCACGTTAGCCCTCAGATACGTCACTGGGAGTTTACAGGGAACAGACCTGGTACAGAGTCAACAAAAGGAGGCTTGGTTTGGGTGCCTCTCTCTCTGTCTGTGTCTCTTTGTCTCTTTCTCTCTCACTTTATCTGTATATGTTTCTCTGTATCTCTGTCTCTGTTTCTGTCTCTGTCTCTGTGTCTCCTTCTGGCTGTCTCTTTCCCTCTGTCTCTCTATCTCCATCTCTCTCTGTCTCTCTCTCTCTGTCTCTCTGTCACACAAGCACAAGCAACACACACACACCCTTAGTACAATAAACGCCTCTCTCTTCATTTCCAAAGTTCACACATGATCTCACTGGGACTAAAGGAAACAGTAGATTGGAAGGAGAGAAAGGAGCCCAGAAGAGCTGAACTCCATGTAGAAGCAGAGAGAAAAGCAAACACAACTTGTTAAAATGGCCTCACGGTGACCTCAGCCTTTCACGTCTGCTTCCACTCTCTCCTTTATGCGCAGAACGCTTTCAGTTGCGTTGATTAATGTCTCCCTGTAATAGCGATCTTCAAATCCCATCAGACATCCCCAGAGCCTGCTTGATTTGTCTGTTAAAATCTTGGGTGGTTTTATGATTCCAGACACAGGAGATCTCCAAGTCAAAGGCCTCTTGGAGAGCAATGCCTGCGTGTTCCTTGTGCGCCTGGGGCTTTGGGCATAAAAGACTCATTCGCATTCACAGTGTTATGATGGTTATTATTTTACTGCCCAATGAAACCACTGCAATTCGTTCTTCTTGGAAACTACCAAGAAGGACATCTCGATCTCTCCACCCAGTAATCAGTGAAGTAAAATCAAGAAAGTCTTGAGCGCAGCAGGGAATTGCCACCAGCTTGGTTGGAGATGTCAGGCTGGTCACTTCCCCACCGTAGGACTATTTCCTTAATCATAGGACAAGGAATTTGGGCAGATTCACCATTTCCCAATGTGTTCCTTTGGATACCAGTCACTAAAGATCTGCTGAAGAACAAAGAGTTGCTTTATAACCAAATGCTATGGAAAGCAAGACAAACCCTCCCTCTTGAGTTTCATGATGCTTGAAGTTTACACAATGAAGTCTCTGAGAAGTCCTGCAGGAGGTCTGCCTGTGGTGTTTCATATCCAATTGGTAAAACAAAACCACCTGACATTAGGTTGCTTCTCTTCATGGAACGTCTATCATTTAAGATGTCTTGAGATTAGGGTCCAGCAAAGCACATCAGCGCTTACCTGTCCCAGCATTGCTGACATCCCTCTAGCTTTAATGCTCTGCATTGTTTAAATGCTGTAAGCCTAAACTACTTGGGCTCTGTACTTTTCCACCTGGGGGTGGAGATGAGAGAAAGCACTTCCAAATGCTGGTTGGCTGCAATCACTGGGATATTCTCATTTCACAGGAATTCACGTCTTAAGCACATCTCAATGTTCCAAGTTAAACACATACCTTGCAAGTGTCACATTTAACACATCCCCATACCCCTCTTCACTGGTCTGCCTTTTTATCCTTTCAGTCTAAACATTGCCATCCTGACTGAGGTTCCACAAAAGCTTTTCTAAGATTGGGTCTCCTTCCATAGCAGCTGTATTTTCCATACATAGAACTTTCACAGTGCATTGAAATTGCTAGTGCATTGAAATTGCTTGTGCATTTGCTTATTTCCTCCTCTAAATTGAGAATCCCTAGAGGTCAATGCACAATTATTTTTAAGTATTATATCACTGTGTGCCTGACACTTAAATATAATAGTATCTAAAATGCACTGGGTGTTTATATCGTGTGGGCACCATCTTATTTAGTCCTATATATCCAGTGAAGTAGAGACTGGTACTACACCTGATTTGTAGACAAGAAACCAGAGGTTTAGAAGTGTGTTCTGACCTTCACTCTAAGTCCACACAACTACAAAATTAAAGGCTGAAATTTAAACTGGGCAGTCAGACTCCAGAACTCTCAGACTGACCATCATATTAAATTACCCAGAGGCACTGACAAGATTTGTTGAAGTAAGAAATGAACAAAGCTGTATTAAAAGATCATTCTGTAAGGGGGCTGCCTCTCCAATTTTGCACACTCTGAAACTTGGAGCAAATGGTCCATTAACCCTCTTCAACCCAGGTATATATTTCTAAAAACTCAGAGAGAGATTTATTGTCAGGAGCTCATTAAACTAATCAATGAGTTAATTGAGTTAAGGAGGATCCATTCTTCAGGATGAGAACCGTATATAGTATAGATTTTTTAAATAATACTTTAAGATCTTTATTGAGGTATAACCTACAGAATAAAAGTCACTGAATCATATGCTTAAAATAGGTGAATTTCATAGTATAGACTTTTTTATGTATTTGTACTGAGGTTCCCTCTACCAAACCATGACAAGGGGTTTTGATACAAAACTCATGCTCTTTCTCAATAAAGAGCTGAGGGAAACGCAGCCAGACTGGAGACATCTTTGCTGTGGTATGAAGGCCCCTTTCTGTCCCACATCATTTGGACCAATGATCATAAAGAGACTCTCTACTTGGGTCTGTGTCCTCATGCCTGTGTCACAGTGAACCTTGACCTGTTGCACAGTCAGGTCTCCTCATGAACTGTAAGCTCTCCAAGGATGAACCCAAGAATGAACAAAGTAACATAAATGTCTAGAAAAAACATGGGGCTTGAAATCAGGTGACCCAAGTTTCCTTCCCAACATCACCCATTTTTAAGCTAGGTGGCCCGAAACCTCAGTTTCCCCAGCTGTAGAATGGAAATAATACCTATGGGTTCCAGGCTGGCTATGCTCCTAACAATCTATACAGCATTTATCAAACAAAGGGGTAGAGCTCAAAGACATTTAATTATTTTCTATTCCTTGAAACCTTCCAAGGCCTAGAATTTAAGGACTCAAATTTCCAAACAAAAACTTTTTTTTCTAGTCTTTAAGCAGCCATTGCTCTCAAACCACTTGCTTTGATGACCCGGACTGCAATACCAAGTCCTGTTTGGCCCAGATGAGAATCATTCAACGGTGTACATTTCTCAGCGTCACGAACACAGAAATACCTGGGCTAAACGGCTCGGTGCTGATCCACTGTGAAAATCTGTGGAGTGTTCAATTATCCTTAGAATTGTTCATCTCTTACCCATGGAGCCCCATCATCTAATCATGAACAAGAGGCTGCAATTGGGAAATTGTTCATTGCACACAAAGGCAGTTCCCTGAGAAGCCACAGGCTCCAGGCCCCAGGTGCAAAGTGAGTGGTCCATTTTTCAACACGTGCAACATCCTTCTCTTGGCATTTTGTTTTTAGCATATTCCTGGAGGAGACAGAATAATAACAGTGAATCTAACGTTGGTTTAGGGAATATCAGGGTAGAACGAACTCAAAGGCTAGAGATCCCAGGCTAACATTTGTGGGTCTTTGTAGGTCTTCATTAGATGTGGTCCACTTCAGACATGAGCCACATTTCTGGCTGCAACTCTATCGAGCAAAGCTTATGCCCTTGACTCAAAGCACCCCTAAATGGAAAGGCCTCAATGACACTTAGCCTTCTTATATTGAGTTATAGACTCATTCATCCATTATTTTTTTTAATTTATTTATTTTGTTTTATTGAAGTACAGTTGATTTACAATGCTGTGTTAGTTTCAGGTGTACAGCACAGTAATTCAGTTATATATATATATATATATATATGTGTGTGTGTGTGAATATATATACACGTATATATATTCTTTTTCAGGTTCTTTTCCCTTGTAGATTATTACAAAATATTGAGTATAGCACCCTGTGCTATACTGTAGGTCCTTGTTGGTTATCTATTTTATATAGGTCAGTGTTTATATTATTCATCCATTTCTTATTCCACAAATGTTTAATAAATATCAGTTATCTGCCAGTAACCATGCTTGGGGCTGTGAATTAGAAACAAAATGAGATACAGTCCCCATCCTGAAGAATCTCCCTGTCTCAGATGTATTGCTACTATTCTGCCCTCTCCAGGAAGATGTTTCTACTCTCTTTCAAGGGATAAACAGACAAGGAAACCAGTAGTAACAATCCAGTATGGTAAACATGATAAGGGAACAAACACAGACCATGAGATCCAGGAGAGAGACCACCTAACAGGGCAAGCTGGCAAGATAGACTAAAGAAGGCAGAACTGGATCTTAGTTTTGAAAGATTTGAAAATAAGAATCAGCCGGCTGCCTTACAAGCTGGGCAGGAGAAACTCTATTGGTATGAGATGCAACATTCCTTGGGTGGAGGGCATGGCACCTTTATGGGAAAACGAGAGGGGAGGACACTGAGTTTAGAGAGAGCCCCACAGAGCAGCTCCAGACGTAATAAGCGATAATTCTGGGACAGTTAAGTCAGTGTCTGAGTGAGGTGACTTTACAATACCTGGCTTCTGGCATCAATGTTAACATGGATACACTGGGTACAAAAACTCCACTGGAAAGGATAAAGCAGTTGATCCCCCCTCCCCCCAAAAAAGGCACAGATGCCCAGTAAAATGGTGCCCTCAGGAATGGAGGTAGCTCTGCCTTGTGCGGGTTGGGTGTACGGCTTTCCATTTCTGATCTCCAAGTCTCTCGTTTTCGCAGTAAGGAGTTGTGAGCTCTAAGGGGGGTAGATGTAAGAAGATGGATGCATGCTTCCCTTTAACTTGATACATAGAATTTCCTGCTTAGCCGGGACGTCCAAGGGGAAGAAGGAGTGTCCAGGTACAGATTCCCCACATTCTTGTGTGCAAAGAAAATGAGAGCTGGTGATTTAGCCTCCTTCTTTTTGTGCCCCTTAGAATCCATCAGTGAATACTAAAAACAGGGCATTGCTGAAAGAATCCTGGGCTTTGGGCTAAACAGGAATAAGTTTTGCCGGCGGCTGCCACTCATCACTAGGGGGCAAGATGTGCGTGCCTCCTGGCCTCCGTTTCTGCATCTGCAAAATGGGGACAAGAACACCAGTCCTCTGAGAGGACTCCCTGTGACTCTATACACACAGCATACTGTTAAACACCTTTTTATTTGTTTACGTTTTGGTTTTTTGTGGGGTATTTTTTAGTATCGTAGAGATCTATTCCAATGCATTTATAATGCATTCATTTTTATTTCCTTCCTTTCTTTTCTTTTCTTTTCCCTTTATACCTCCCCCCTTACCATCACATACACGTCTGTGTTTCCTGCGGAGATGAAGTCAATTCTAATAACTAATTAGTGAGGTCACTGTCACACAGAGAACAGCCAAGGTGCTCTGAGAAGGACGGAAACCCATAACATTCAATTTTATTCCAACAAGGTTTTGACCACATCATTATTACCCAAACACAGTCCCGAAGATGCTGTCTATCTCCCACTGATACCTATCCCTGGTTTACTGGCAGCAGCTGGAGGAGTCTGACCGGTTTGAAAACACAAAACTCCTGAAAAAGGAGTAAGTTCATTTTCCTTACAGTTGATTACTATGCTTAACTCTAATTTAGCATGAAAGCCCGGGCGATTGCCTTCAGAGATAGCTGGGTGTTATTAGAATGAATTATAGCTCTTGGTCCATGGTTGTTTGCCTACCGACAGGTACAACCACAAAGACTAAGCCTTTAGGGAGTTTCAGCTGAGGTGAGCGGTGGTGCAGAGCATGGACCTACTCACAGGTTTTCTGTGGACAAGGACAGAGCCTGGGACATTCGCTGATGATCAAAGTTTAAGGATGCTGGCAATATGTCATTTTTCTCCTAAACCTTCTTTTAAATAGAAACTTACTGTTTTCTAAATTTTAAATCATTATCTGTAGAATATCACATAATTCACCCATTTCAAGTATACAATTTAATGATTTGTTTGTAGTAAATTTACCAAGTTGTATAACCATCACCATAAAACAGTTTTAGAACATTTCCATCATCCCCAAATTTTCTTGTCCCCATTTACTATTAATCCCAGTCTCCCAGCCCACGCCCTTTGCCCCAGACAACCTCACATCTAGGTTCTGAATGGAATCATACAATATGTAATCTCTTGTGTCTGGCTTCTTTCACTTAACATGTTTTTGAGGTTTGGCCAAGTTGTAGCATATGCAATAGTTCATTCCTTTCTATTGCTAAGTAGTATTCCATTGCGTGAATATATCCCATTTTGTCTATCCATTCCCCAATTCATGAATGTTTAGTTTTTGTTTTTGTTTTTTTCCATTTTTGGCTCTATGAAAAATACTGCTAAGGACATTTGTATACAAGTTTTTGGGTTGGGTGGATATTTCCCTCGGTAGATACCTAAGTGTGGAATTGCTGGGTCATATGATAAATTTGTGTTTACATCTTTAAGAAACTGTCTTGAGAATCTTGATTCTTTTGAATAAACTCTTTTACTCTTTCCTTCATGACTAAAAAGCTAGTGATTCTACCATATGGAACCTACTCTGCTCATCCTTTCTCTCTGCTCACACCTCTTCTTACAGCCCAGGATTAAAAACAAAAACAAAAGCTATTATTTTTCTCCTGATTGGATACATAGCAGAAGAGATGTGAAAGGTTCAAACCACAGAATGAGCCTGCCAGAGCAGTATAAAATGTATTTTTTCCCTCTCTCTTTTTTCTGCCTACATGGTGCAGGTGGAGAAAAACACATTAGAAGTTACTGGGAAGTCAAACCTTCCACTTTAAAAGATTGGCTTGGCTCCTGAGTCACTAGTTAAAGTCTTTATTTGCAATGCTCTGAGCAAACATTAACTGTTACCTAATTAGAATTTAATTTACTGGAGAGTTGTGAGTAGCTACTAAGTGCCTAATACAGAAAAAGATGAAAATAGGAAAGTAGTTTCCAATCAGCAGCCTCGCCACTTCAACAGGTTGTGGTCCCACCGGTGGGAAGCCCACACCTTGTAATTCCTTTGTAATCACATTGTAGATCACAAGGGAATTTTGGACTTTTCTCCTGTTTTGCTCCCAAATCAGTTGACAAAGATTTTTTTTAAGGGGGATGAAAGAAAGTGGTATTTGAACTTAGATCTGCCCTGAATTAACAGCTCCTCTAGCTATAAACAAAGATGCTGGGGGCAGGGGGGTTGATCTCGAAGCACAGCGGAACAAGTATTGAAGTCATCCACGTATTAGGGAGGGAATACAGAAGCCCACTGATTTACATTCACTTTGGGAGGGCAGAGGAGAGGAAGGCGACATGATTCTATGGGCTTTTGTTCCTTTTGTGTTCCTACACTTGAAAGGAGAATAGAATTAACTTTTACTGGGCACCAGCTTCCCATCCCATCTGCCAAGGCATTATTATTGTTCCCACTTTCAAGATGAAAAACATGTGACTCAGAACAGTAAAATCAATGACTCGGGCTGAAACCTAGGGTCTAATCACAGATGTGCCACATACCAGCTATTTCTGGCACCTAAGCTGAACTCCTTCTGCCTTAGGACACCGTAAATGGTGACGGTTCAGGGTGGCTTAGCCAGTGGTGTTCTGGTAAATTTTAGTAAATGTTTGTCAAACGGCTCCCTGGGGGGAAAAATGTATGCTTATATATGTACACAAGTTGTGTTATAAATTTTACTGATATAAAGATGTATGGAATACCATTTACAAATAGTAATCAAATATACAGTATTCTTAAAATACATCCCATATAGCCAATTGATTCTCACAGAATGATTTTATTGATTTTTGCTAAACTCATATCTCTAGCCAACCTCTGGTTGCAATTGACAAGGGACTACAGTTCGGACATCAATATTGATTAATATTTTCCTTTACTTTAATGAGTAAAACAGAAGCGAAACCACAAAGAAGGATGCCAGAACTTCACTGATTCATCAATGATGTCAGCACCTTCTTTGCTGAATTCGAAATTAGTTTTGAATACTGGAAAATATCTTCTCGGTTCTTGTGCTATTCACAATGGTACAACTACAGACATGACTCACTTTTATTTTATTTATTTATTTACTTACTTATTTTTGGCTGTGTTGGGTCTTCGTTGCTCCCTGCAGGCTTTCTCCAGTTGCAGCGAACGGGGGCTACTCTTCGTTGCGGTGCGCAGGCTTCTCATTGCGGTGGCCTCTCTCGTTGTGGAGCATGGGCTCTAGGTCTGCGGGCTTCAGTAGTTGTGGCACGTGGGCTCAGTAGTTGTGGCTTGCGGGCTTAGTTGCTCCGAGGCATGTGGGATCTTCCCAGACCAGGGCTCGAACCCGTATCCCCTGCATTGACAGGCAGACTCTCAACCACAGCGCCACCAGGGAAGTCCCTAACTTTTAAATTAAATCTGCTTTATCAACATTTCTTCCATCATTTTTTTAAGTTAATTTAACAACAAAGCAGTAAGTCAAACCCTGATCTGTAGCACATGCCAATGTCTGTGGTATATATGCTCCAACTATGGCCAAAATCAATGCCAATGTGAGGTCATGAAATGCACAGTAACATATTTCCATCCTACAGATATGACAGACAAAAATAGCACCAAGACTGCAGGTAGTAGTAAAGTGTGGTAAAATAATTAGGAAATGATGCATTTTAAGTATTTATTACATTTGCTTTTAATATGTGTATTCAATTGTAATTTTATTTAATTTTTTTAGAAGACTGTGTTAACAGCTGGCTTTCAAAATTCATGACATTTTTAACATTTTAACACTCAGCTCTGCTGTGTAGTGTGGGCCAACTCCAGTGCATCACCGTGTGTGGAAGGTCCCGTCATTACTGACTTTATGTTTAAAGACTTAGGGCTTTCTCTGAACACTGACAGTTACTAGATGACCTTGGGAAAGTTGTTTGACCTCGAGATCATTCCTCTCGTTTTCAAGTGGGGATGGTCATGCCTTCATCATAGTATCACTGTGAGGATTGATAAAGTGACCAGCCCTGTGACAAGACAGTAAACCTGCTCAGTAACTAAAAGTTTGCACCCTAGTTTTCCCCCTTCATACTTCCCGGGGCTCTATGCACAGACAGCTGCACTGGCCCCCATTCACTCTTCCCATCTCCGTCACTATCATTTCCAAGTTCTGTGCCCAGAGCTAATAGTGACCACATGACCTTCCTGATTAGGAGAATGCATACACGTGACAAGCAATAGTAAGTAACAAGGCTTTTCATGTATTAGCTCATTTGATTCTCATAACAGTTCTATGATGGAAGTGTTTTTATCCACCTTGTTTTGCAGATGGGGAAAATGCAGCACAGAGGGATCAGGTCACTTACCCAAGGTCACATTAAACCTATCCCACTTGAAGTGCACACAGATCCCATGGCCTCTTGGTACAATGCAGATACTGGTTCTGTAGGGCTCAGGTGGTGCCTGGGATTCTACATTTCTAGCAAGCTCTTGGGGGATGCTGCTGGTCTAGGGACCGCATTTTGACTGGGGACGAACTGGACTGCTAGGCTGAAAAGGAGGCACTGTCACTTAGGTGATTCCAAAGCTCATGTGCTTATCTCCAATGATATTCAACTTCCTGGAAAATTAGAGCTCTGTGCCAAGCAGGAGTCTTCTGATGGGGGCTCCTGGGGGCACATGGTATCAGAAATGTCTGCAGAACAAGACAGGCAGCTCAGCTCCAGGAGCCTCTGTAAATAAGCTTCACATACCCAGGGCACCTGTCTTCTTCATGATGACAGTGTTTACCATTATTTGAGTCACTCACCAATGTGCTACACACCATACACCCAAGATGACTAATACCCCACACAAATTCCCCACCACTAGGCCCCTGCCTACATCTCACCCAGGCTTCGGCTGGAGAAAAAATTTAATGCTTCACCCCATCTGACCTCATTCACCAAAAGGCCATTGGATGGTCTTCCCAATCCATCCCTGCATTCAGTCCTCTTCAGCCATGCTGACCCCCTCACCTTGACTCAACTGCTCAACTGGCCTTCTGTCTTCAGGTTTTCACCCCAGCCATCCCTGGGGCTGGTTGCTCTTCCTGCAGATACCCCAGAGCTGACACCTGCACACCTCCTCATGGAAGCCCACCTTGACCACCCCATGGAATAGTCACACCTGTCCACATGTCTTTCTGTGTATGGTGCTTGTCAGCTTTCTCCCCCACAAGGGTAAAACTCCTTTTCTGTTTTGTTCCAGGAAAGTTAGGAATCTTTATTTTGTTCACTGATATATCCCAACACCAAGAGCAATCCCTGGCCCATATCCTGCACTCAGAGGAAAAAAAACGTATTGTTGAATTAATTTTGAGAAAGATTTGCAGCCCAAATATTTATTGAGGAAGTATTGGATTCAAGCACTAAGTGTTTCGCATGCATTCTCTCATTTAATTCTCACAATGTTCTCAAAATATAGCAAAATCTAAACACCTCCCAGTGCTAAGTGATGCCATTAAAGAGTCCCTGGGAAGCACAGATAAGAGGATGTGTTATAGCAATTAGATTCCACCCTGACTTTTCCATGTTTGATTGTGTTTTGATAAGTGCTTTGGAAACCAGTGTCACCAGACAATATGTTAAGATAGTTCTGCTGGGGCTCAGAGCTCATCAACGTGGGAAAGCAATTGGGTACAATGGACAGCATGTGAGTTCCAGGGTAAATCTGGGATCGTGGATCGTGCTCACCCCCCATTTCCATGAATCCTGGCACGATGTACTAGAAAGAAATGGTCCTTCAGTCAGACAGGCCTGACGTTGAATCCCAGCTTGGGCACTTATAGCTATGTGGCCACGGGCAACGTGTTTGGCCTCTCTGGGTGTTCTATTTTCCCACCTGTAAAATATAATGTATCAACAGGAAGAATTGAGGAAAGTGGTTGAAACACTAAGTAGTATTTTAGGTCAATTTGTCCACTATTCCTGATTTCAAACTCATGCTCCCTCACCAGGACCCTGATGGAAAGATCTGGTGTTAAAGCTCAGCTCTGTCACGTCCCTCCAAGCTGTGTTGAACCATTCCTGTGGGTGGGGCTCCGTACTAAGAGCAGGAAATACAGGAATGCCATCTTCTCACTGAGAGATGTGGGCAGGGTCCTTGAGTTCTGTCAACACTCAGTTGCTGAGAGGATAAAACAAGATGTGTGTGGAACGAGACCTGGCACTGTGTTCATCCGTGGACCTCGTGTAGAAAGTTGGAGATGTTTATACTTTCTCTGCATACAGACAGAGATTTGAGGGGTCAGGCCCATTCAAGGACAGGCCAATGGTGCATGACAGCTGCCATTAGGGCGCAGAGATGGGGCTGTAGAGAGAGAACTGTGGAGAGAATGTCAGGGACCAGACCATGAGAGGCCTATGTGCCACGTTCAAAACATAGACTGTAACCTTAGGCAGTGGAAACACCAGATTTTAGAATGAGGACTCCAGCTGCAGCTTGGCAGACAGGTTGAAGAAAAGGAGAAATGATGTAATGGAAGTAGAGTGATTACTGATAAGGGGCTGCAGATTCTAGAGCACAGAGGCGACGCCAAGCCCAGGAACTGTCACATTATAAAACTTCCTCCTCTCTCACCCCATTTCCCTTCTGTGCCTTGATTTCCCTTCCTTTTTCTTGGCCCTCTGGAGTCAGGAAGTGCTGGACTGGGAGATGGAGGAAAAGATACTGTCGTGAGGAGCCTCATTCTCTACATTCTAAGCACAAGGTCCCTCCCTGGCGCCCCTGCCGACCACCCTTTTACTCTTGGGTTTTTATGGAGTGTGTACTAACCAGGCACACATCGAGTTTTTGTTCTGAAGGTTTTTAAAAGATAAACATATTGCTTTTTCCTGTTGCTTTCTATCATGCATCCAGAATCTTTCAGGCATGACCATCTATAAATTAAATTCCACTATGAATACATCTATGGACATATAAAAAGGGTAATTCACTGTTGTTATTGTGTTTGCTCATTACATACATTGATGGCCTATTAGAAGCTACATCCTCTGACAATCAAGACAGAGGTGGGGGGAAAAAGGAGAAAGCATTTGAAAAGATATGTAAGGCTTCTATTTCTTGGTTCATTTGTTTCCTTTTGCTGAATCAAAATTTAAACAACAACAACCAAAAAAAAAAAAACAGGAGAAAAGGTTTCATAGGGTTTCTTGAAACCTGAACATAAAAGGATTCAGGATTACTTTCTTGTTTTCTAAATTAGGTTATCTTTCTTTTGTCTTTCTGGCCTCAAGGAGATTCAAAAGAAAAAGAGATTTTATTTAGAAGGCACACAAAGAGGCTTAATTAGAAGACAAGCACTGAGGAAGCCCAGACGAAATGAAAGGGACCTCAGGCACCACGCATGGAAACAGGAGCGGATCCAGAATCTTCTGTGTCAGCCTCTGGTTAGCGTGGGCAAGCCACTTTACTTGTCTGGGCCCAAGTTTTCTCATCTGTAACATTAACAGGTTCAAGCAGATGATATGCGTAAGGGACTGCAGATTCTAGAGCACAGAGGCGACGCCAAGCATGGAGCCCCATGCTCTGGGACTCTCTGAAGCTGTAACTCTGGGAGAGCAAAGAGTTACATTCAGACACCACCCTCCACTCTGCACCTGCAGCCCACAGGCAGAGCTGGTCTATGCTAGAATATTCCGGCTCCATTTTCTGCCTTAATAAGCAAGAATTAGTAATTCCCTCCAGAGATTCCTGCCTCCATATATGGATCTTCTCATGAGAAACTGTTTGCTGCTAGTCTGTGTGAGGGGAATAGCAGGAATTAAGAGCTTTGGTGGGGGGATGTACACACCGATCATGATCACGGAGGTGGTAGCCCCTGAAAACTGAAGCCTGATCCATTTCATCAGAGAACCCACAGCCTCTTCCTGAGTCCAGAGAATCGGGAAGAAGAAGTGCAGCCCAAGCGGCTCCCAGAGGCCTGAAGGAAGCCCAGAGGTAGCTGGCCAGGTATGAATCTACGGGTAGCTGTCATAGCTGTGTACAAAGGGAAACTCAGGGAAGAGCCTGGTGGACTGTCCTGAAGCCAGGGAGCCATTCAAATCAGGAGTCAACAAAGATAGGAAGCCGTGGGGAAGAAAGAAAGACAGAGGAGGTGAGCTTCTTGCTCATTAGCTTGGTTCCCACTCACAGGCTGCCAGCTTCACAAGGGTAGGACCTTTTGTGTCTTGTCCACCTGTGTCTCCAGGCATAAGACAATAACCAGCACATAATAGCTACTCAATAAATATTTGACTGAAGGATGGCGCCAGGGCCCACTGCTCAATTTCAATTCAGTTCAGTAGAGGACTTAAGTCTGAGAGGATTTTGTTCACAAGACCATGGGACAGAGCCTTTCAGGAGCTGTCAAAGAGGAGAGGGGCCGGGTCCAGGATGGGCTGGGGGCTTAGGAAACATGGCTGCCATCCACTAAGATAGAGAACAAGCACCGTTCTAGCTCACAGAGGGACTTAGGACATCTGCCTAGTCACATTTGGAAAACATAATTGGAAAAGATGGTATCTGTGCTGGGCCCAGCAGAACAAGGAGAATTTGATGATATGGAAAAGTTAGGAGAAGAGAAAGAGAGAGAAATGAATCTCAGGTAGAAGAGAACACATGAGAAGAGAGAGTTTCAGTGTGCTGTGTTTCAGGTAGCAAGAGGTTCGGTTTGCCTGGAACATAGGTTTGTAAAACAAAACTGGAGAGTTGAAATGATGGGTGAGATAAAATTAGCAGAGGATCTTTGAGTAGAAAGGGACTGATGTCAAGGAAACTGACAAGGAGCTCTTGAGACCCAGGCGAAAGATCTAGGGAGCTTCAGTGAGCACAGGACCCTTAAGTTAATTCATTCTGCCACTAAGTTCTCAAAGCATGTTATACACACACCCCTCTTATGCCATAGTTTTTAGGACTTTGCCACAAGACTTTCATCTGCTTATGAATCAGGACTCTTATTCCCCTTTGTTTAATGCAGGGACAGGAAAGTGTTCAGGATACACAGAGTAATGATGCTTCAGGGAACACACCAACCAGTCCCAAACTCCGATTTTACACATGGCATAACCATGACCGGGTTATAGTTAAGTAACATGATTGAGATAACACAGTGAGGCAGTGAAATATTTAGGGCCCGAACCCTAACCCTAACCCTAAGGTCACTGGACCAAACTCTCTTTCCTCTCCAGGTGGCTGTCCCTGACATTATTGTCCAAGGTTGTAGCTATAAGTTCCACAAATGGGAGACACTGGACAAGACAGACAGAAGGCTCTGAGCAATGCCCCCAACGTTGAAGCTGCTTTGGAATAAAAGTCTGTCTTGTATCTGGGTCATTCCCCTCACTTTCCACTATACACATACTGTCAGGCAGGGCAGGGACACCTCCGAATTTGGTGTGTTTTTATCTCCTGGTGTGTACAGACACAAGGAAGTACAGGATCTTACTGCATCCCCATCTGTGAGCAGAGTTTGAAATCATGCCTTATCATCAGCGTCTGCTTCCAAGTAAATGTAGCTTCCCATGAGATATCTAGGCATGGGTTTATTGCAACAATCCAGATAGGCAATTAGGCCACATCCCATGGACAACAGCATCCACTGTGTCTTCACTGGCAACTCAAATTCCACTATGACTCAGGCACCAGGAGAGAGAGAATGTCCCACAGTGGAGGCCAGGGCAACCTGCCAGGACCATCTCACACTCAGGCTTCCTGCAGAAACTTACTCAAAGCCGTGTTCAATTCTAGAGGGACACTTTAGGACAAAGAGTCTTCTGTGTGTACATCTTTCCCTGCTCCTCAGACACTGTGGCTTGGAGTGAAACATCTATTTTCTATATGGAGTCCGTTCCGTGAAGGAACAGGTTTCATACCAAGGTTTGTCTCAATAACCGGGGTGCTGAGTCTTTGTTTCTTCATCTGTAAAATAAGGATAACATGAGTATCTGATATGAAGCACTGTTGTGAGGATTAAATTAGAAGTATATTAGTCAAGCTTACATATATTGAGAGAGAGATTTATTTTAATGAATTGGCTTACATGCTTATGGGGGCTGGCAAGTCTGAAATCTATAGGGCAGGTAAGAAGAGTGGATGTTGCAGTCTTGCACCCAATTCCATGGGACAGCAGACTGGAAACTAAGCCAGGGTTCCTATGTTGTAGCCTTGAGGCAGAATTTCTTCTTCAGGAAGGGAAACCTCAGCCTTTGCTCTTAAGGCCTTCAACTGATTGGATGAGACCCACCCACACTAGGGAGGGTCATCCACTTTATTCCAAGTTTGCTGATTTAAATGTTAATCACATCTAAGAAATACCTTCTCAGCAACATGTAGACTGCTGTTTGACCAAACAACTCGGCACCATAGCCTAGCCAAGTTGACAGGTAAAATTAACCATCACAAAGTCATGAGTAATAGCAACTCTCTCATTTCGACTCTCCACTGTGGTCAATTGATTACTGAATGGACCTTCCTCTCAAATTCTTCTGGGGAGGTCACCAGCTCAAATCTTCAGGGCTCATTCAAGCAATCTAAAAGTGCAAGAGAGTCGGGAATGAATGGGGAGGCTGCATGAGCTTGAGAAAATCAGCCCTATGTAAATATATTCAAACTCTAACTTTAAAAAAAAAAAATCTGTGTGGCTAGAAGCCTGCGTATGTCCTTCAACTTTTCTGGGTTCCGCAGTGCAAGCACATAAAAGGTATCCATCATCCAGGCTATGGCATGTCAAATCCCCAAGAACCTGGGCTTTCCTCAGATGCTCAGAGAGAGTGTTAAACATTTCCTAGGTTTAAAAGAAACTGTGTGCAGGAATACACAGCTTGAAGGAAGTTTGTCCATACCACCCCCTTGGCTTAATGACCAAATAGAATGAACAAAATAGATATCCATCACTTGGAGAAGTTGTTTGTGACAACTAGTGCAGTGACTATTTTAAGAGAGTTAGAAGTATAGCATGCTGCTGCAAAAATAATTACAATGACCCCTCACATGCAACAGCAAAGAACTGGAGAACCAGTGTCTTCTGGAATTAACTGAAAAACTTTTGAAAACAGGCCTGACATTTTCAGGAGTCACAGAAGGTTGTAAAACAGGCTGCAGAAAGATTCTAGCTTATTTGGTTTGCAGGTTTGCCAAATACCTTCTGAATGTTACTAACTGTTGTCGCCTCTACTCACACTTCTACATTGAGGGAGCAATATTATGTGGCAGACAGACACTAAAGTGGCCCCCAATTACCTCTTCTCCTGGTACTTATGTCCCTCCCTGTATAATCCATCCCCATCCCTCTTAATTGAGAGCGAGGCCTGTGACTGCTTCTAAGCAACAGGAGATGGCAAAAGTGATGAGACGTCATCTCTGTGATTACATTACATGAGATTGCAACTTTCCTCTTGTCTTCTTGGTTTGCACGTTTTGATAAAGCAAGTGGCCGTATTAGGGAGGCCCATGTGGCAAGGAACTGAGGGCATCCTCACACCAACAGACACCAAGGAAGTGATCTTCTCAGTCTAATAGGCCATAAGAAACTGAACTCCGCCAACAATCACATGTGCTTAGGACCAGATAGATCCTTTCCCAGTTGAGGTTTCAGATGAGACTCCAACTCTGGCTGACACTGTGAGGTCTCTGCAACCTCAACGGAGACCATAAAACAGAGGACCCAGCAAAGTCACGCTTACAATCCTGACCCACGAAAACTGTGAGTTAATAACGCACACTTTTGCCCTGGCTGAAATACTTTCAATATCAACTGTCTTTCTTGGTGCTTCTGGCTGTCCACCTCTGCTATTCCTTAATTATTTGAGTAAGAATTGGGTCCTAGATAATGAAAATGATCACTAACATGCAATCAACATGTGAGGGAGGGAGTTATTATAACTCTGCCCTTCCTTGTGGGTAAAATGGAGATGATGAGATAAATTAGTGACTTATTCAGATAAAGTACAAGTGTGTGCTCTTAACCTTTGTGTCCACACCTCATCACATTCCACAGAGACTAGCATCTCTCTGACTTGCTTATCCACTCCTTCCTAGGGGACAACCTGCCCTCAGGATCATACTGCCCTTGGCCACATCCTTCCTTCCTTCCTCCTTCCATCCTCATTCTCTCCTAATGAAAAATATAGCCAAGACCTATGTTGATCATAGGACCTCAGACTCTAAAGAGTCAGAATGCAATATGATGTTACACTAGACTTTGGGAGTTTTGCCATAGCAACCTCCTTTGGGAATTGTCTCAGTTGAATGGAGTTGCCTCACCTGGGGCAGCTCACATCCACTAACTGGTCCACCTGGGAGTACCAAAACACAGGCCCCACCACAACTTGGAGTAGTTCTGAAGGGGCATCATACCAATCCAAGAGCACTGCCCAACTTTTCCCCGTGCCCAATCCTGCTTCCTTCCCTTCCCTCCACAGGGGCGGATCCCAAGATCTCACCCTAATGGACTTCCTGCACCATCATCTCCTTCTCAGAGTGTTTCCTCAGGAGCCTAATATGCGGCAATTCCTCAGGAGATGGAGCATAAACAGAGCATGAGATAAAGAAATCCAACAGGACTGGGGAAAGACTAGGACTGACCTCATAGGACAGTTGTGAGCATTTGATGGATTAATATGTGTGAACTGGCAAACAATGGTTAGTAAATTGTAAATCTTATCTCAGTTTTAAGCTGTTGTTATTATCATAATTATAACATTATACATTATTGCTATTCATGATCTTGGAGTCAGCAATCCAGCTGCACAGGCCCTTGAAAGAGAATTATGGCTTAAGAGCAATTTGTGTGATTTCTCAGAAATCTGCAAGCTCAATGGGAGTGTATAGAATGAGAAGCTTCTGGAGAAAGCTGAACTTGATCTGAAAGTTTATTTAGAGAAGTGTAGTTTCACAACAGAAGAAATGGTAGTTCTCTTTCTGTTCTGGTCAGACTGTACCTGCCATGTTGCGTGTACCTGGGAGTACAGGTAAAGGTGAGAAATTAGAGGAAAATGGCCAGGACAGCTTGGAGCAGGCATCTTTAACTCTCAAAATAGGTTGCCCCGCCTTACTCTCCACCTCCCAGTTCACCATGTCATCTGTCTGGCAAATGCCTGTACATCCTCATTCATCACTCTGCAGAAGCCTTCCTTGACTACCCCCTCACTTAAAGATATGACCCATTTCTTTTCCTTTCTTTTTCCTTTTATCATTACACCTAATGTCTTGACCTGCTTGAGCTTTGGGTCTGATGCATCTTCTGTACCTTGGGACAGGTTAGATGTCCTGTGTGTTAGTTTCCTAGAGCTGTTGTAACAAATTACCATAAACCAGGGCTTAAAACATCAGAAACGTATTCTCTCGCAGTTCTGGAGCCCAGAAGTCTGAAATCAATTCAGAGGGCTGTGCTCCCTCTGAAGGCTCTAGGGAAGCATCCTTCCTTTCCTCTTCCAGCTTTGGGTGGCTCCAGATGCTCCTCGGCCTGTGGCAGCATTACTCCAACATCTGCCTCTGTCTTCACGTGGGACATTCACATGCCCTTCTCCTCCATGTCTTCTCCTCTTCTAAGAACACCTGTCCTTGGATATAGAGCCACCCTAATCCAGGACGATCTCATCTCAAGATCTTACCTTGATTACATTTTCAAAGAACCTCTTCCCAAATAATTCACCATTTCTAGACAGACACATTTTTTTATAGACCCTCTTCAACACACTACAGTCAGTATGTATTGATTCAACTACGCAGAACTGGCTTCTGTTAGATCTACCTGAAAAGTAAAGAGGATCTGGAGAGGGCAGACTCAGAGGGGGTGTAAGAAAGGGATGGAGCAATAAGACATGTGAAGGAGGACTGGATGGGTTTTGTCAACTGACCATGCAGGAGGGAGGTGTCAAAGAGAAAAAGGAGGGCTTCCTTGGTGGCGCAGTGGTTGGGAATCCGCCTGCCAATGCAGGGGACACAGGTTCGAACCCTGGTCCGGGAAGATTCCACATGCCGCGGGGCAACTGGGCCCGTGAGCCACAACTACTGAGCCTGTGCATCTGGAGCCTGTGCTCTGCAACAAGAGAGGCCGCAACAGTGAGAGGCCCACGCACTGCGATGAAGAGGGGCCCCCGCTCGCCACAAATAGAGAAAGCCCTCACACAGAAACGAAGACCCAACACAGCCAAAAAAAAAAAAAAGAGAGAGAAAAAGGAAATCAGAGATCTCCGAAAAGTGTAGAACAAGAAGTGTTGGGTGTATAGTTAAGAAGAGAAGCTGGTTCCTGTGAGGTGATATGCTCTTTCTCAGAGGAGTAAGAGGTGATTTCAAGAACAATTCATTGGCTCACCCATTGACACTCTGTACCTCATTTTCCCCACAAACCTACAGCACTTCCCACTTTTCTGGGATGTGTTGAGTTCTCTGTGTAATAAATTAGCCTGTGTTCCTTCCCCTACTCTGGGGGAACATGAACACATACAAGGCACATACAAGGCAATATGATAAAAATATGATTGTTTATTTACTTGTTTATGGCCTATCTCCCAACAACAATAAAAGATTCACGAGGCAGACTTCATGTGTCTTCTTTAATGACTGCATACAGCCTGGCACAAGATAGATCCGATATTACTTGCTGAGTTAATGAATGAATGGATTCATGAACAAATGAATGAATGGTAAAACAGAGATATACCAAAAATACTAAAAGGGTTGAAAGAGGAAGCAGCACAGAAGACCTCATGGGGAATTAATATTTGAACTAAATCTTAAAGAATGGAAAGTATTTTGCCAGATCCAATGGAGGCAAAAGAAAAATGGAATCAATCATCTGGGAGCATACAAAAGTATGACGCAGAAAGAGGACAACGCAGGGGCCTGGCAGAGGGAGAGGGTGGCAGGAAATGAGAAAGCAAACAACAGAAATTGTATTCAAGGCCACTGGGGCAGGGATCTTGGTTATCATGGTAAAGAGTGTGGACTTTGTCCTGCAGAAATAGAGGCGTGGTGAGGATTTTCAAGCAGGGAGGTGACTCAATAATATTCTGCTAATTAGAAAGATGGTTGTTCTTACTGCAGTTTGGTGGGTGGATTGGAGCCCAGGTGGCTAGGGGGCCAACACCAAAGTCCAGACTGGAGAGAACTTAGTTCTAAAAGTAGAACTAAGACCGGGTATCACTTATGGGAGTGGAGAGAGAAGATGTTCGGGAATCGATTGTTAGGACCTGGTAACAAATTGTTGAGATGGTGAGGATGGAGAGGAGAGGAAAGAGAAGACTTAAGGTGAGTCCCCAGGCTGCTGGTTGGGAAACTATGTGAGCAATGGAGCTGCTCCCTAGGAAAACTCACTAGGAAAAGGGCCTGGGTCTGACAGAGGACCAGAGGACCAGTGAGAAAGGTCCCAAAAATAGTTAGGTGTTCATGTTTAGAACTTAGAAATTAAGTCAGAATGCAGACATAGATTTACGACTAGAGCTTTAACACAGATAAATTTTTTTAAAAATGAAATAATAAAATATATGAAATAATACAATGATGAAATAATTGTGTAATCATGGAATAACAAAAAAAAAGAAAAAGAACAGAATAATGCCATCATCTTTCTAGATGATCAATTTACACAATGACAAAATATATCCAAACAACTCACTATTTTTTGTATTTATCATGCTGCAATCATTAGGCTTCACACAAAATCCTAGTTGGAGATAGAGTCTCAAGTCATCTTTTGGTATTTCCTGGAGACCTTTGTTCACATGTGCAGCCATGTACATCCACTGCAGGTCGGGCACTGACCCAAACCCTGGGCATGCAGAGCCCTGCAGTCCCTGCCCTCATGGAGATGGCAGTTCTGCAGCTTAGCAGACATGAATACAAGCTACGTGTTAAACCAAAGGACAATGAAAGTTCAGACAAGTTCTGTGAAGGGGTCCGTCTCAGAGGGGAAGGAAGGTTTCTCTGAGGAAGTGATGTGAGCTGAACTCAGAAGCATGAGTTAGATGCAGGAGAAGAAGGAAGACAACAGGTGCTTGAAAAAAGAGGGACCAGTCCCTGGAAGAGACCTGGGGGAGGGAGGAGAGAAAATCTAAGGACCAAGAAGTAGCAGGTGTGGCCCAAGGGGAGAGAAGCAGGGGGGCAAAGGGGTCAGAGGAGCTACCCAGGTAGCTGCCAGGAACATTTGTGGAGGAAAGGATCATCCTTAAATGTCTGATAAAGCTCACGAAATGCCTGCACAAGAAATGGAAGTATATTAAACTTGGCTAATGAAATGAACGAGAGATGGTTTATGATAGAATGTCTTACTGAATTTAAACAAATTAACTCAATTTAAAATAAGTTAATCTCTTCATAGAAAATATCATCACAAAATGACTAAATTATACAGAAGTTCAATACAAATTATTTTAATCCAAGTTGCTATTTCTAAATCATCTGCCTCCCTAAACCGGATGATGTTTGCTAGTTTGGGGCCGAATTCAATTAACATAGGAAAGCATCTAGGACATTCCTTAGCACATAGGCACTGTCTTTGTTTGACAGCCCCCCTTTAACCAGGTGTGATGCTCTTCGCTGTACAGAGCGATGTCATGGACAATCAGAGAGCTTAAGGAGGGCACCGCCGTGACCTCCCTGATGTGGGAGTGCCCACGTCCTCATTCTGATGGGGGCGGTTATTCTACCCCATGCTATTGCCACTTGTAAAATAAAGCACTTACATTAAAAAAAAAAGTTAGAAGTAATTGGATTACTTTAAACTCAGATTTTGTTTAACCCCAGTGGAAATGCAAAGAGAGATTTCGAATTTCGTGCGAGATGCTAATTGCTTACATCTGACTGGGTGGTTGTTTCTATGAAGGAATGCACTTAATTATTTTTTTTTCCCCTCTCTTCTTACAATTTCCTGACTATAATCTATTTTCTTTCATCACAGGGGCAATAGAAAAACAACAAAAGAAGAATCCCGTGATTTGAAATTCCAGAACTTTCCTCTGCCAGAAATTAGGTCAGAATATTTCCTTCTTTGTTAATAGAGGAGTAAAAATTTTGACGCTGCGGCAAATTAGCTGACCAGCACGTGCACACACACGCACCCTCACAAACACACTCACGTACGTACACGCACACGCACGCACACGCATGCACACGCACACACACGAAATGTAAATGGGATAAAATTGTATTGCTGTCATTGTTCTTAAAGGTTACACGATGACCAAGGCCCAGAACAAGAAGGGACTTGACTCAGGTTGAACTGCCAGCAAGTATGTGATGCAGATATAGGCTATGGGGGAGGGATGGAGTGGGAGATGGGGGTTAGCAGATACAAGCTATTATATATAGAATGGATGGACAACAAGGTCCTACTGTATAGCACAGGGAACTTTAGTCAATATTCTGTGATAAACCACCATGGAAAAGAATATAAAAAAAGAATGTAGATATATGTAGAACTGAAACACTTTGCTGTACAGCAGAAATTAACACAACATTGTAAATCAACTATACTTCAATTTAAAAAAAGTAAAGATCAGATGCAAGGAAAAACAGCCAATAAAAAAAATTTTTAATTGAAAGAAATTTTAAAAACAGGCCCCCAGGTGTCCACAGCATTTCAGACCAGGGCTATTTCCACCACCCACCCAGGTCTCTCAACAGCCCAAGAGACAGCCAGGGGGAAGCTTACATCCTGCAGCTGCTGAATGACTTAAGTGATGAATCATGGATGGATCAGGCCATGAGCTCACAGCCAGGTCTCGGAAGCGAGGAGACTAGAGGGAACCTTGTGCGCATTTGGTTTCTTTTCTTTGTCCTTCAATTGAGCAAAATATTTACTGAGCAATTATGGCATTAGGACTTGCACGGGCTCTTGAAAATGCAGAGATGAGAGGCAATGTCCTGTCTCCAAGGGGCTCACAACCAAGGCTTAGAGCTTAGAAGGAAAGCTACTTGATGAAATGACTGACAAGGGACCAATCCTGAAGCCAGCTCCAGCTCTGCACTGGCCAAGGTCTGATCCTGGACGGCACCCCAATGCTCAGAGGGATTGCAGGCCTCCCTCACCCAGCCAGAACCCCCTTGCCGAGCCCTCCAGAGCTGTCTCTGTGCCTAGAGGGACGCAAGGGTCTCTGACTGCTATACCAACCCTTGCAGCCCAGTGAACTTCAGCTCAAGTCAATTGCCAAACATCTGTTCAGTTCCTACTAAGTGCCAGGTACCAGAAGCAATCTTGACATGCTAAGATGTGCCTGAAGAAATATTTTCCCTAAGCAGAGTGGACGCGTGCCTATAAAACAGAATACTTGAAATATTTTCAAGATTGCATTAAGCAAAGGAAAATTTGTGGCTGTTCTCAGACTTCTTCAATGTTTACATTAAACACAGTTGAATGCTGCATTTTAAGTTGGTTTTTCTTATTTCTTGACAATAGCAAGAGATGAGAGATGGAAGGGTTAGAAGTCTTCCTTCAAATGGAAATGGTTGCAGCAATTACATACATCAAAGTAATATTTACAGTTACATTTGAAAAAAAAAAAGAGAGAGAGAGGGCACAGTGCTTGTTTCCAAAGCAAATTATTTCAGGATACATCAGAGCATGCTCAAGATATATTAAAAAGAGCAGCAGATGATGTTTCTGCAACCTGTTCCAAACTATTTATAAACCCAAATTTAAAAAAAAAATCCCTTATACACACAAATCTCTGTACCTTTGCATATTTTATAATGAAAGTATTATAGGAATATAAATTAGTAAATGAGATCTATAAATCAAATCAAAATGTGTGAAAACTACGTATTGGATCTACCATCATACCTTCATAACTATTAAATTGATGTTTTCGTTCTCCACACAAATTATAATTCTTATCAGCATCTGATGATGATCAAGTAAGGACAGTGCTACAGGTGGGCAGGGCAGCAGAACAGAACGGGTCTGTGGGTGCTGGATTGAAATTTCAGCTGACCTGTTTGCTAGCTCAGCAGCGACCTCACTCTGGCAACCCATTACCATCTCAATGCTTTGCGTATTTTAGAAATGGTATTTGAAAACCAAGGAGGAAATGGTGGGGGGGATGAATTGGGAGATTGGGATTGACATATATACACTAATATGTATAAAATAGATAACTAATAAGAAAAAAAGAAATTATACAAATAAAAATGAAACATTGAGAAAAGAAAAACAAGAGTAGATTGAATTCCCTGGCGGTCCAGTGGTTAGGACTCTGTGCGTTCACTGCTGAGGTCCCAGGTTCAGTCCCTGGTTAGGGAACTAAGATCCCACAGGCAGCGCAGCACAGCCAAAAGAAAACAAAAAATACAAGAATAGACTATTTTGACCACCAGGGATCTGTTGGACCTAAAACAGTTCCTGTGCTTGGGAAATAAATGCATGACCTCTGTAGTGTGCCTGGAAAATAGGAGGTTCTCAATAAATAACAAAGGCTAATAGCCACTGAGTACTCACCACGGGCTAGGCGCTGTTTTAAGAGCTTAATAGGCAGAGAAAGACAAATATCATATGATGTCACTTATATGTGGAATCTAAAAATAAATGGTACAAATGAACCTATTTACAAAACAGAAACTGAGTCACAGATGTAGAAAACAAACTTATGGCTACCAAGGGGGAAAGAAGGGGGAGGGATAAATTGGGAGATTGGAATTGACATGTACACACTACTGTATATAAAATAGATAACTAATAAGAACCTACTGTATAGCACAGGGAACTCTATTCAATACTCTGTAATGTGGGAACAAAATCTAAAAAAGAGGTGATATATGCATATGTATAACTGACTCACTTTGCTGTACACCTGAAACTAACACAATATTGTAAATCAACTATACTCCAGTAAAAAAATGAAAAAGAAAGAGCTTAATAGGTAGTGTCTCACTGCATCCTAGCGATCACATTCTTACTAGGTTTCCTTTTATAGGAGAGAAGAATGCAGACTGGAGAGGGTAAATAACTTCCTCGAAGCTGAATAGCTGGGTGTGGTATATAGTAAACAGTGGACATAATCGTTAGTACTAATCTCTGAAACAACCCGGGCACTCCACGTCACTGCCCTCACTACTGCCATCCCTTAGTTACGTGTAGGGGTCAACTCTGGCGACAGAGGCGGAAGGGCTGTCCTTCCCCACCCACCCCCAAACTCAAACATGCGTGGACCTCCCCGTAAGGTACAAAGGAAAATATAAAGCTCCATGCTGGGGTTTCACACAGATGATACAGCCCAGGAGACTAACCAAGAAAAACACGCGATCTCATGCACATCCATTACCCCCAACCTGTCAACAATATTATGATGAATGTTTCCTAGAATGTCCCATGGAATCTCTCTTGCTAAATCCCCAATACCCACTTCTATTCTGTGCCCTGTGCCCATGTGGAAAGAAACAGAAACATCCTGATGGATGTTTTCCAGTCAAGTCCAAACTTTTATCAATAGCTGAATGCCTAACCAGTACCAGAAACCATGAGAGGAGCTGTGGCATTTAATCCTCACAATAATTCTCTGAAGTAGGTAATAGTGTTCCCATTTCACAGATGAGGAAAGAGAGCCTGGGAGAGGTGACATGTCTTGGTCACAGTCACAGAGCTGGTAACCGTTCACAGCTGGATTTGCATTCCGAGTCTGACTTCAGATTGAGGGCCTCTTCTGGGTTCCAAGTTGCCGCATGTGAATTTTGTTTTCTAATCCTATGAGTCTCAAATCTACTCATGTCAAGACTCTCCACTATGAAGCAGGGGCACATGCATTAAACTCCTGAGAAGAACATCCACAGCCATAGCTACGAAGCCTCCTGGCGGCGATTCTTAGGGCTGGTCCCTGGGCCGGCAGCGTCAGCATCACCTGGGAGCTGCTTAGGGAGGCAGGATCTCAGGCCCCACCTACTGAATCAGAAACTTGGGTGTTGGAGTCCAAGCACCTGGGTTTAAACAAGCTCTCCCAGTGACTATGATGCCCATTCAAGTTTGAGAACCGCAGCATCAAGCATCGTTATCAAGAGGGCAAGCTTTGGAGCTGGAGCAAGAGACCTCTGGGCCCAGCTCTCTCGCTCTGCCTCTTCCCATTATGTAAATGAGACGGGGGGAAGACGATATAAGACAGGGACCCAGTGTGAGAGAGCGGGAGGGAGATGGGAGAGAATGTTGTCCCCACCTGGGAGAGATCCCTGCTTTGGGGACCAGGAAAATCAAAAATAAAGAAGACATAGCACCTGCCATCAAGATGCTCAGCCTCTTGTGGAGACAAACATAAAAAGGCATGTATAATAGATCACAAGATACTGTGCCACATGTGGGACAGAAGCAGATGCAGGCCTGTGGGAGCCCAACCAGGAGGCTAAGGAACGGAAGGGGAAGGGCTTTCCCAAGGCCACTTTCGAGAACGGAGCAAAGCCAAGGTTCACACTCCAAGTGCAAGTCTCTTTCTCCTCCATTCCTGATGGAGCTATTCCTAACAGTGTCACTCACATTTCCCACATTCAGACCCTTCCCAATTCATCATCTCATGGACTATTGATTTTTCCCTGCTGTCACTAAGACCTGCAGCAATAGTTAACTCCAGAGGACAAGGTACAGGTGGCTGTCATTTCTCACATCCCAGCAGGCCACTCCTCAAGGAGACGGCCTCCCTGTTCTATTCCGTGCACAGGGAGGCCCCTGTGCCAGCCTTCCTGACCAGGCACACCTGAGGTCACAGCTCGTGCCGGGTGGCCACAGCTGCTGGTCTTCTCTCGACTTCTCTGCAGCTGCCCTGGGTGTCTGCTCCCTCTGGACCCCTGTAGAAAGTGTCCTCCCAAAAGAGTTCACAAGCTTAGAGCTTTACAGAGGGTGCCAAGTGCTTTCAGAGGATGCATGCAATAGGGTGGTGTCCCGCCATCTTTCTGTGGTTGTCCACAAGGAGCTCCTATGCAGGAGATGCTCCGTAAACATTGCCGAAAGGAGGGGAGTACAAAGTGGGGAAGGAGGAAGAATAAGGTCAGGACCCAGCGGGACGCACCAGGATGCTGTGAGATTGTACTACTCCCAGTGCCTGGCATAGACTGGATCCTGAAATAGATGATAAAAGAAACTTTTAACAGAGGGATAAGAATGGAAGAAGAGAGAGAAGACAGAACAAGCAGGGGAGAGACAGAGAGAGAGTGGAGGGGATGGTGGACTCAGGAGTTGCTCTGCCCACTGCAGCTAGAGTAGAACAGCAAGGCATCCTGCTCTGCTCCACTCACTCGTCTGCTGAATATCCATCAAACTGCCAAATAATTTTGTTTTCATCTTTCAATATTTGTCAGGAACACAGATAGCTCATGCACAGGGATTACAGCTTACCAGACATGCTTTTTGTCCTCAAAAAACTTAAAATCTAGTTGAAGAAAGAAAAAACCCAAGTAAAATTTAAGATAAAATTTTTATAAGAAATTAATAACTCTACACTGCTTTTTAACTATACTAAGTATGCTATTAGAGCCAGCAGTGCTGCCATAGGAGCTCAGAGGAGGGAAGGCCCAAGAGCCTTTGCAGGGCAGGATGCTGAGGGGGTAGGCGTGGGGTTGGACCTCCCCCAGCCAAGAGGGTCATGGGGGGTTTGAGCTTTTTACGGTTCGGAATAATGCCAAACACTGTCAATGTTTCCCTCGGGATCGCCTCAGGGAGATGCATCCTCCCAAATATTTTTTTGTAAAAACAAAATAGAACTCAGGAGATTCTTAGAACTAGTCAAGGACATCTTTCACAAAAAATGAATCCATAACACTTCTACACTGTTGGAGGGAATGTAAATTGGTGCAGCCACTATGGAGAACAGTATGGAGGTTCCTTAAAAAACTAAAAATAGAACTACTATACGACCCAGCCATCGCACTCCTGGGCGTATACCCAGAAAAGACAAAAACTCTCATTCAGAAAGGTACAGGCACCCCAGTGTTCATCGCAGCACTATTTACAATAGTCAAGACATGGAAGCAACCTAAACGTCCATTGACAGATGAGTGGATAAAGAAGATGTGGTACATGTATACATTAGAATATTGTATGTTCATAAAAAAGAATGAAATAATGCCATTTGCAGAAACTTGGATGGACCTAGAGATACTAAGTGAATAAGTCAGAGAAAGACAAATATCATATGATATCACTTATATGTGGCATCTAAAAAAAATGATAAAATGAACATTTACAAAATAGAAATAGACCCACAGACATAGAAAACAAACTTATGATTACCAAAGGGGAAGGAGGTGGAGGGATAAATTGGGAATTTGGGACTAGCAGATACATGCTACTATATATAAAATAGATAAACAACAAGGACCTACTGTATAGCACCGGGAACTATATGCAATATCTTATAATAACCTAAAATAGAAAAGGATCTGAAAGAGAATATATATAACTGAATCGTTTTGCTGTACACCTGAATCATTATAAATCAACTATACTACAATTTAAAAAAGAATATTTCCATCACCCCTCCAAAAAGAGAATGAATCCACTTTTCACTTATTAAATATGAGTCTTGATCTGATTCCACCTTGGTGTGAATTTCATCTGCTTCAAAGGAATATGGAGTTGGGAGATGTTCTCCAACGTTGAATCTATAGTGAAAGTGAAGAACCTATTCCCAGGGGGTTTTGTGTGGGAGGTATGCACACCCGTGTATCAGGTTCCTAATGTGCTGGGCACACTCCAGGCCTTGCTGGGGGAGCGTGAGTCTGTGTATAGACACAGACAGGGACTGCGGTGTGGCTCAAGGCTGTCTTACTCGAGGGATGCCCTCTTACCTGTGCTTTCCCTGCACCTGTGCACTTTGCCTTCATCCACTCATCCATCCTCTCCCTCATGCCCATTCAACAGCACGTTTTTGTGTACGAGCCATGTTCCAGGCACTGCCTTACGTACTTGGTCTCCCTTTTAGGAGTTGGGGGCCTGGTGTAGAAGGTTTGAGAAACGGCGTTGTGCTCTGTTCTGGTGATACAAGTGTGAGTTCCACCAAGCAGGTGTTAGGTGATCAGAAGAGAGCTTTGGTGGCCATGTGGGGAGGAAGAAAAACACCCAGTGTTGAGGCCTGTCACTACCTCTTACTAAGACTGTGACATCCCAGTCCTTCCCTTTCCACTCCATCATATGCGCTCCCGAATCACCTTCCTAACATGTGGCTCTGAGCATCCTTTATCCTCTGCCTTGCAAAGCTCCAGGACACCTCGAGATTGACACAGTCCTTCCAGCTTATCCTTCAGGTTACCTACTCTCCAAGCTCACTGTGCATTTCCACACCTTAGCTCCCATGGCTCCCTGATGCAAACCCTACCCTTCCCTCAGAGAGGTGGAGAGAAGAGGGTGAGCCTGCCATCAGACAGGCTGGATGGGACGCATGACACCAGTGACTCCCCCATGAGATTGACCTGGGCCTCGTCAATCCATCTGCAAAATGAAAAGGCCAGTTTGTGGTCCCATCCAGCATAAACATCCCATCATAGCCCTAACACTGAGATAAAGATACTGTCCAACAAGAATTGCTAGGAAGTTTGGGTGAAATGATTTCTGTAAAGTGCACAATTCCCAACATGGAGTAGATAATGTTCAAAGAGCAGGAAGATGAGAATGAATTTAGAAACTTTACCTCCATTTTCATTTCTTTCTGGTTTATATTGAAAATGAGTTTACTGACTCTTAAAAAGATCAATCATCTTCCCCCAAATGAGAGAATTTTATTCTAGTCTTTTCCTTTCAGGGGCAGAGCTTAAAGTGAGGTATGAAGCTGAGCCAGTTAATCTTGGAGGTTTGAGAGGGGGGGATGAAATCACCCCAACCATTCCCCAAGGGTTTTGCTGCTGCATTCTGGACCAGTGGCGGGTGCCTGGGGAGACCCAGAGGGGCCCACACACACCAGACTCAAGGATGTGATGAGGAATTAGTCTCCATGCCAGGAGCCTGACCCTGGAGACAGGACCAAGTCCCATCTCTATGGGACTGGAATAACACACCATCCAAACTCTGTTCCCATAGATAAGAGAACATGGGTGCACTCTGCCCATTCCGTCAGATCAAGTTCTCCCAGGCAGCGAGGGTGGGGGGAGTTTAATTTAGTACCCTTTAAAAATTATTAAACCTTTTAAATTATTAAGAAGTATTAAAAATTCAAAATAATTTAGAAATTGAACATCTTCATTTAAAATGAGCCTTAAATATTGAAAACCACAAACCTCTGGAGGCCAGCTTTGTTCAGTTCATGCTCCATGCCTACCACGTGGATGGCTGCCTGTCCAAGCAGAAATAGAGAGGGAGACCTGCTTCACTCAGGCCCAGATGCAGAAAGGAGCAAGCGGGTGGGAAGGGCAGAAGGATGGCTGCCAAGCTACACAACATCCAGCTGCAGCTCGTTCACGTGTGGCCGTGTGATGGATGCTGTTGACTAAAGGAAGCCGGGGAGCATCTTTGTAATTCCCTGGCAAGAGGCAGCTTGCTAACACATGGGCCTTCCTTGAGCACTGAGAGAACACATCAAATCTCCAGCAAGTTTGCAAGCAGCATCTTTCATTAATCACCCTGGGCTGTCAGGCTGCAAAGAGTGTTAACACAGGAGCCTTTTCAGAGTGCTTGTCAGCTGCCGGTGTCGAGATATTGTCTGCACTCCAGCCAGACAGAGCCGTGGAGTCCGGCACGCCTCCCCAGACCCCTCCTTCCAGCCTCCCTCTCCGCTTTCAGGCTCAGCTGAAATAACAACATCGTTCCCTGCTCTGCCACTGCTTCCTCTGCTAATCCATTTGGCTTGCAGTGACACACAGAGGGCCCTGGGGTGCACCGTCCCAGAGGATACGACATATGAATGAGCACCATCGCTCTGGGGCCCCGCCAAGAGGAGTCAGCAGATAAACCGCTTCCAGACAGCCTTACAATTAGGAGGAAGCTTCCAGATGCAGGGAACTCAGTGGGCTGAGTTGTTGCATCGGCTAGTAATTAATAAGGCCAGTCCCGGTGCTCAGTTGCTTGCTGTGCCACTTTAGACACGTCACTTCTCTCTTCTAAGCTTTAGCTGCATCTGCAAAGTGGGGAAATCCCACCAGCCAGAACTGAGCCTTGCTTGTGCCTGAACAGGCATTCTTCCCTTCAGATCCACCCTTTTTAAGCTGTCCAAAGACCTCAGTCCCACCTCCAAGAATCTGAAACTTGGAACCACGAATTGGACATTACCTCCAACACACTTTCAACGTTAGTGATCTTTGAATCTAAAAATCGGGTGAGGGGAAAAATAAATAAAATAAAAATAAAAGTCAGCTGAGGCCAAGGTCGGAAGGAGGATGAAATCCTAATTTAAAACCTGAAGTGTGTACATGTCAGTCCCAAACTCCCAATCTATCCCTCGCCCCCACTCTTCTCCCCTGGTAACCATAAGTTCATCCTCTAAGTCTGTGAGTCTATTGATTTGTTGTAAATAAGTTCATTTGCAACATATTTTTTTAGATTCCACATATAAGCAATGTACATGTACATACTGCTGTATTTAAAATAGATTAGTTCTAACAAGGAACTACTGTATAGCACAGCGAACTCTGCTCGATATTATGTAACAATCTAAATGGAAAAAGAATTTGAGAAGGAATAGATATCTGTATATATATCGCTGAATCACTTTGCTGTACACATGAAACTAATCTAACATTGTTAATCAACTATACTCCAATATAAAATAAAAAGTTAAGGAAAAAACAAACAAACAAAAAAATGATCTCAGGTTATCCAATGGAAAAGTACGGGCATTGTGATAGGGCTGACATGCTGAAGGAAACGACAATGACTTTGAAATAACATAGACTAAGGTCAAGTGGTGGAAGCAGATTTAAAACTCAATTCATGTCTAATCTTCAACATGATTCTGATATACGTCAATGGATTGAAAAATAAATCCTGGATGTATTGATGTGTCATGATAAAATGTGACAAAACAAAAACAAACAACAAACAAAAGCCCTGAAGCTCCTCCTAGGATCCGGGGAAGAGGGTGCCTCGTATTCAAAGTCCCTGGGCTCAGGATTGCATCCTGCCTGCTCTGAGGTGCTGCTTTCTGTCCGTGGCCTGGCCTGCCCTGCCTGCATCAAGCTCCCTGTACACAGTCGCAGAAACATATCATTTCCATGTCACATGTCAGGAGCTGCAAGTCTGGGGAGTCTTTTGAGGCTCTAATCAAAGACCAAGATGTCAGGGAAGGGGCTGCGAGTGGAAAGTGTCAAAAGAGATCTCTCAGGACCCAGATAAATGATCTGCTCCTTCCTGACCGATTTACTGTTAATTTCTGCAGCATCTCAGGCAACTTGAAAGAGCGCCAAGAGCTAACCACAAAGCATCCCAGACGGCAGCTGCAAAATCCCTCCAAAGCATGACTCTCCACTGCCTGCAGGCAAGGGCCCCAGGAGGCAACAAGGATCTGCGGGTCCAACAGGCTGGTGGCAATTCTCTTGCTTCCCATGGGACTGGGCAAGTCATGGAGCCCTCCGAGTCCTCTGTTTCCTCGTCTATAAACTTGGGACAGGGAGAGCTACCCAACAGAATCACTTTGAGTATTAACGTGGTGAGCAGAGAGCAACAGTCTGAGCTGGAAGTGGGACACGTGGGCTGTGATCTCCTGGTAACTATTATCTCCTAGTTTAACTATTCTGTGCCCGGTGTCGCAGCCACCAATGAGGCCTCATAAATATTTACAGCTGGCGTGTGTTGTGATGCTCAATTAATTGCTCCTGTGACGCACTTTGAGAGCCTCAGAGGATAGGTGCCATGCAAAGGGATTATTAAAGGCACAAACAAGTAAGCTCACAGAAGCCGCATCCTTCTGAGCTTTCCATTGCCCCAGGGCTTTTCAGATCATTGCCCCAGATCTAGGGGAAATGTGCTTTCAAAATCACACTGTCCAAGGCGGGATGTGGCAGCCAGGAGAAGACCTCGTTGGTCTTTCCAGATAACTTACCACCGAAGAAATGCAAACGGCCCAAAACCATTTGAAATAAATAATAGTTAATCTAACTAGGCATCAGGGAAGTGAAACAGATAAAATAAGGAATCAAGTAGGAAAAGTTGTTTTAAATGGTCGTAGATTTAATGGTGGTAAGATATGTTGAGATGGTCACTTCACACTCTGTAGATAAGAATATAAATTCATTCAACCCATCCAGAAGGCACCTGAGTGATATGAAACAAGGGGCCTAGGAGACCCACATTATCATTATCAGACACCTTCATCGCAGTTGCACTTGATAGAGTCTCTCCATGGAAACACTCAGAGATCAGATTAAAAAGGATATCATGTTGCAGCAAAGGTACACACTGCAACATGATTTACAATTGTAAAAATGAGCAGGAACCTAATTTCCCTCTCCAAAAATCACACAGCTGATAAATACCATGTTTTCGAGTAACAAAGATCTGCAATGCATTTTTAACATCAGGAGCCTATACATTCTTTTATATTATTTTTAGACATCTGTATATTGAAATGCATGAAGACATCTTCATACACGCGTTCACATATGTGCCTGAGGCTCGCCAAAATATCACCTGTGGTGTTGACTGTTATTTTCTTCTCCATGCAGTTTTCTATGTTCTCTGTAATGAGATGTTCCTTTCGGTCTAGAACAGCACAAACATAAAGGAAGTGTCCCATAAGTTGATTTGTGATCTGCGTTTGATGACTACCCACTCCTCCGGGGAGGATGGTGAATCGCTTGCAACTGACGCTTACCTTGGTTCTCTTTTCTGCCCTAGGTCATGGCCTCGAATCCACAGTGTCACAGGTGAGTCAGGGCCCCCCAGACACCTAAGCAGTGGGAATGTTAGCAGGAGTCTGTTACTCTTCTTTCCATTCTTTTGTTTTTCTTTGGATAAAACTATTGGCTGGTTCAAGGTGACACTGGTTACTTAGGGTCTTTCCCTCTGGTGGCTCCCAGGCTGGAAGTGTGTGACATCCACAGCTTTGGAGGCTGGCAGACGGCGCGGGAATCCTGGCTCTCCATTTCTTAGCTGTGCAGCCTTGGATGAAGCACAGATCCCTGTGGGCCTGAGTTCCTTCAACTGCAAAATGGGTATAAGTCTGCCTGAATGCCAGTATTGTGGCTACTCATCAGTGTTCATTCAACTAAACTGTACATAATGGGCTCCCCCCAAAATATGTGTTGAGTAAGTGAATGGTTCAGAAACCACATTTTATGCTTCTCCTGCATCTCTTTTCAGAGCCCAGTTCCTGTTACTAGACACAGAGTAAGACGCCACTAAAGTTTGAATAAAGTATATACTTACTTTATAAAGTAAAGTAAAATAAAGTATACTCATATTGGAGTATTATTATATCAAGGAAAGTCCCATAGGACTAACTAGAAAACTGATGGCTAGAAATAATGACTGGAATGAGACATAAAAAAAGAGAAATAGGGAGCTCCCTGACAGTCCAGTGGTTAAGACACTGCGCTTTCACTGCCACGGGCCTGGGTTCGATCCCTGGTGAGGGAATTAGGATCCCACAAGCTGTGTGGCCCATAATAAAAGAGAGATAAATAAAAGAGAGAGAGAAATACAGGAAGTGTGCAAAGAAGCAATAGATGCATTGGGAGTGATGTCATCTGCAAATCAATTCACAGGATTCATTATAGCACATGTTGGAGAATATAAGCAGCACCCAGCCACCCAGGGTGGCTTGCACAGCAGGGAGGAGAAGGAGGAAAAAGCAAAATCAATGCTGCAAGTAGGAATATAAATAAGAGACAAATGAGCACCCAGCTCTAATCCCTCTTGCAGAACGTGTTTTTCTTCTGAAGCTTCTCAGGTCCTAAGAAATGTTACATTCTCTCAAGGTAGATGTTTCCAAACTGTACTGAGTCCTTGGTGTCAAAAGTAGCCCCCCTCCAACTACTTGTCACCTCTCAGACCTTCCTACCATCCACTTAAAGTCTTGGGGGGACTGTAGAGAATTCTAAAGGGGATGGTGCTTGGAAATGAGGTTGCTAACCTGATTCGGTGACTGGTGAATTATAAATGTGACCTGTACCCCTCCCCCTTTGGGCTCGTTCTCCACCTGCCTTAAGGTAGAAAAAAAACTGACAGGGGGGATTCCATTTCATTAACAACATTCTAGAGACACAAGCAGGGAAAAGAAAACAAATCAAAACCCCCCAAAAGTCAACTGAGATAAAGCTGCCCAGACCTGCCCATAGGCACTCAGATCTGTACCCTGACAAAAATACTTAGCAAACCACACCACCCCAGCCTATGCAAGCTTAGGCGCCAATACCAGTGTCTACTACACTATAACAAAACTGATATAATTAAAGATGCACATGATGATTTACATAAGAGACTGCTCATCGTGGTGCTATTTATAACATTCCCAGATACTTTAAAGTTGTTTGCAATTTTTTACCATGGGATTTGTTGAAAATGTGGTAGGGCATCTATATGAAAGAATACTACATAGCCATTAAAAATGATGACGTTGAAGCATATTCAGTGATGGGTATGTTATAGCATGCTATTATATGAAAGGGCAGGGAAGAAAACAGTGTGCATACATTTTGATCATATATACATAGATTATGTCATGTGTGTATGTGTTGTTAGTGATTTTCTGTAATCAAATATTTATAGTTGTTATCTTGGTATGGGGACGTTATAGTGATTTTTATTCTCCTCTTTTTTGCTTACCTGTATCTTATAATTTTTCTACAGCAGCATTTTTTTGTATACTAAAAACAATCTATCAAAAAAAAATTCTCTAGGCCTGGAGAAGACAGACACATATTCAAACTTGGACAATCTGTCTGTCAATACCAACATCTTCTATGAAGTTGATATATAGAGAACAGGGTCATGTTTTTCCGTAAAATAAACTCGGGAGATTTTCTCCTTCCACTTAATAAAAAATGAAATTTAGAGGATAGCCCTATTTAGAAAGTGAGGCTTTCTGTCTTAAGTTACCACACACAATAAAAACTGATAAAGATGTATATTGGTTGACTCAGACAGACAAGAAATTTCATTTTGTCCAGGAACACTTGTTTTGTTTTGTTTTTTCCTAAGGAAATCAATCTCTTTTTTTTTAATTTATTTATTTTATTTATTTATTTTTGGCTGTGTTGGGTCTTTGTTGCAGCGCACCAGCTTTCTCTAGTTGCGGCGAGCGGGGGCTACTCTTCGTTGCGGTGCACAGGCTTCTCATTGCTGTGGCTTCTCTTGTTGTGGAGCACAGGCTCTAGGCATGCAGCTTCAGTAGTTGCGGCGCATGGGCTCAGTAGTTGTGGCTCATGGGCTCTAGAGTGCAGGCTCAGTAGTTGTGGCACACGGATTTCATTGCTCTGCAGCATGTGGGATCTTCCCGGGCCAGGGCTCGAACCCATGTCCCCTGCATTGGCAGGCGGATTCTCAACCACTGTGCCAACAGGGAAGCCCAGGAAATCAATCTTAAACGTTGGTTTTTCCCACTTCTAAAAGAAAAATTAATACAAATTTTAGGACTAGAGGGAGGAAAGGCGGGTATGGAATATGTGAGCATCCAGTGCCTCCTTCTGGCCATTTCTAGATAATTCAGTACCTGTGTTAATTTATCAGAGGCTGGTTCTCTCCAAGATGTTGAGGAAATTGGTGAACAGAAAAAAATTGAAACGTTAACAGTTGAATTGCAGGGAAAAGGTGTCCACCCAGTTCTTGTAAGCACAAGCCAGTACTCAAATCATCTAAGGTTGATATGCCCAAGGATTTACAATGTCTTCACAATTCATCATGTATCAGAATGACAGCAGTGAAAAATGCGTCTCATCAAGCCCACGCCAGGGTTTATGCTTTGGTAGAGCTATAGTGAGGCCAGAGAATCCTTACCTTTAACACGATAATTCTAATTCAGGTAGTTCTAGGACAGTCTTTTGAGAATCATTGGCTGAAGCAAAAACATATATAGATAGGTGGATGAAAACTATCAAAGCTGTCTCCACCAAGAGGCAGCTGCCTTAACTATCACTGTTCATTCATCCATCCATCCATTCATTCAACCAATTGTGGTAGTTTCTTAATGTGACAGACACTCTAACCAGCTTTGGCCACAAGCTTTTAAAAAAGGAAATAAAAATGAAAATTTCTGGGGACTCAGCTAGTCTGAAATTCTAAAACTGTGCTCTACAGATGAGGAAACTAAGAACTAGAAAAGGGAAGTGAATTTCCAAGAGCCATCTAGTGAGAACATTAAGCCTGTTCTCACAACTCCCAATACATGTTTCCCATGTAACTGTGAGTTTAGACTATTTATGACTTGGAATTCACAGTTTATAATCTTCAGATCAAGAGACTGTGGTTCAGTGAATAAAACCAAAATTCCCGGAAGTGCTAGATGACTGAGCTGATAGATACATAGGTAGATAGATAGATAGACAGACAGATAGATGATAGATGACAAAGTCAATATATCATAGATATATAACATACATACATTATATGTGTGTATATATATTCTATATCTCTATTTCTGTCTCTTTCTTTCCCTTCCTACTTCCCTCTTTTCTTCCCTTTTCTTTCTCTGCTCCCCTTGACTATACAAGTCATAGTCAAGGCTTATTGGACATCATAATCCTTTACTCAGAGACAGTGAAAATAACTCTAGGTAAATTCCTTCCTGCCTTTCCCTATAACCATGGATCGATGCCAAGCTGAAGATGTTCGAAAGTTTGGGAACTGCCAGGGTAAAGAGTGTAAACTATCCTACTCCACCATAGTGAGAGGAAGATCAGGCCAATGCCCTCCATCCCCAAATACTTTCAAGTTTTTAAAAGATAAAAATGGAGAAAGGCAGCGTCTTGTAGAGGAAAGAACCAAGGGCTGTAAGTGTGGAGCTCAGAATTTGTATACTGGTTCTCTCATGATACCAGCAAGCTCTAGGATCTGTGAATGAGAGAAAATGAAAAGAAACTAACATAACTTTGTGCCAGACCTTTTATAAACTTATCTAATTTAGTTGTAAGGTACAGATTTTATTATCCTTGCTGTATAGATCAGCTAAATGAAGCCCAAGTGAAGTTAGGGAACTTGTAAAGACACCAGTAGTGTAGAGCTCAGATCTATCATAGCACACATGTTAAGTTAGGCACCAAATATTGTCAGCCTCGGTTTTCTCAGTCACTGAATCCCAGAGCTTCACGGCTAGAAGGGACCTCAGCTTGAAGAACCCTTCTGAAGAACTGACTGGTGCTCGTCAACACAGCTGAATGTTGGAAAAGGCACATACTTTGTTTGAAAATGGGCACTAAATAATGACCAAGATATAGATCTGAAGATCTAAAGATCTGGATTGAGTGAAAAAGATTTGGCCATGAAGTTGAACTTGAGAAGACATGAAACACAGAACACAGCAATTCCTTAGTGGCGCACTGAGCCAGGGAGTTACTTATACACGCTTCTCAACAGCTATTTGGGGTAGATACTCTTATTCCCACCCGGCTTACAAGCTTGCCTGAGGTCACACGGCCAGAAAGTGAAACGGCCAGGATTTGAACCTAGAACTTCTCATTCAGCTTCTGTGAAACATGTGTCCATGCCTTTGCTCAGAGGCTCTGCTACGTTATTGGTGAGCACCAAGACTGATTTAAAAAAAACATTTAAGGCCGCAAGACACTTTAAAAAAGAAATCGTGGGGCTGAAACATGACACATGTTTATGTATTTTTTTTATGTAAGTCAAGACCAGAGGCAAGCAGTCTAAGGCTGTTTGGCAACTCTTCTCCTCAGGGTCCTCAGAGACCCTGCCCCTCCTGCATCCCTCCCCGCCTCGAGTTGGCCTCCATACCATCGCCTAAAATAGTGATGTCTGCGCTCTGGGCTGCAGGAGGGATGAAGGGAAGGAGAAGAAGGAATGAAGGCTGCACAGTAACTTCCCTCAAGAAAGTTTCCTGGAAATGGTGAGTTGATTTTCCACCTCTTCCATCAACCAAAACTTGAACTCATGCCCACATGAAGATTAGGACAGGTAATAAGGACGTACTCAAGGTGGCCATGTACCCAGCCAACCAGGAGGAGTTCTAGTACAGAGAAGCAAGGGAAAAATGGGTATGCGGAGACACAGTGGTCTCTGCTCTGGAGCACTTAGTGACAGGAAGTTGGGATTCACTGGCCTCTTGTTTTTTTCTACATATTTATAAGTCCAGCTGGCAGCCTCTGGAATTGGAGGCAACCCTAACCCTCACCATTCCTCTCTCCCCTTGTGCCTCTCCCTCTGAAGTTTCATGACTGAAATGAAAGCAGAAGCGGGTTTCGCTTGGGGAACCTGTCTGGTTTAGAAATACAGTCATCTGAAAGGCCTGTTAACTCATTTCCCTTCCTAGAGAAACAGAAAGTTCTAGAACTCTGCAGGCTTCCTACTTTTACCCTTCTTCTCACACCAGGGAAGCATATTCTCTTCATGGGACTAGTTCGGGATTTTCTTCACCTTTGCCTATCCCATGGCAATGGCACTTGGGTGCTCAGCCAGCTACCCTACCCCTTTAAAGGTACTAAATGGGGACGTAGACAAGGCACCAGCCTTGCACCTCCAGGGGCTTAAGTTCATGGAAGTGTTTATACGTGAAAATAGCCTGAGAGTCTCTCTTCCTCACTTTATTTAACTCACATGGCTCACCTTCCACTGGACAAGAGTGAGAGCTTCTATGTCACTAATTCTCAGACTTCTGAGACCAGAATAAGTATCACCATAGGAGCTTGTGTAAAAAGCAATTGATTTGTTCTGGGGCCCAAGTTTGCTTTCTTTCTTTCTTTTTTATAAAGCATCCAAGATGCCAATGGTCAGGGGACCTAAATTTGATGGGCATTGGTTGTACACCTTTGTCACACCTCTGCAGGCATGAGGTGTCCATGTTCACGACTAAAGTCTGGGGTAATTGCCTCTGTCAGTCAGGAAACCCCCCGAGCTTTACATGACACATATTCATCTTCACTTCCCCCTTAAAAATAACTGTTAGGGAAATGTTGCCTTTTGTAAAAAGATGTTTCCTTGAGGGTCACGTAGAAATCAGTTGTTCTCTGTGGCTGTTTGGTTCCAGAGGGCGATGAGGGACCCTCCACTGTCACAGCATCACCATCACTCTTCCAGGATGGTGATGTGGAAAGCTACTAAGCAGCTTCCCTCATCTTTCTAAAAAACGGCTCTCTCTGAGAAGCCAATCTATCCTTCAGTTCCAGGAAGACTCAAAGACTGGGAAGAATTTGGGGGACTGTTACTATGGTGAGGATCTGGGCCCAGCAAGAGGGAGCGCCAATCTCAAGTTCGCTCAGCAAGGGAGGGGATCAGGTTCTACTGAAAGTTCTGTCGCTGGTTCCAAGCTCTGGGTGTTTCCACAGCCGACTGTTCATTTATTGTCACTTACCATACACAGGGTTACAGGAGTGATCAAGAGCCTGGAATCTCACCACTGCCTCGGGGGAGACAAGCACCACCGTCTGTAACTGTGTGATATATTCATTGGCTTGCTTTGTTCTTACCTGCTAAGGAGAAGCTGAGCAGGGTGTATTCATCAAGGAGGACTAACATCTATAATGCATAAACTACAAACGTTAGTAGTTTAATAAAATAAAGGTTTATTTCTTGCTCACATCATAATCCAATGTAAACTGAAGGAGGTCTTTTTCCAAACATTCATTTGGGATTCACTCTCCTTTTACCCAGTGGCTTCCATCATCCCTGAGGGCCTTGGGGTCCTCTGCTTCTGGCCAGCCACTGAGGCAGGAATGAGAGGTGGAGAGTAAGCGGGCCAGCCTGGAGTGGAATCCGTCACACCTGCCTCATCCCAGTGTCCATAGCTCCATGCCAAGACCGCCCAGTGCAAGGGATGCCAGGAATTGTGCGCCAGCCGAGCGCCCACAGGAAGAGGAAAGGGGGTTTGGTGAGCACACAGCATTCTCACCACTGCAAGGCGCCTGAGCTAGTGATGACCGGGACTGGAAGGTGCTCTTTAATTTTTAGCTGAGATTGGTAGTCAGGGAGTGTCCTCCAGAGGAGATGACATTTCAGACACAGTAGGATGGGTGAAAAGTATCCAGGCCTGGGCAGAGCTGAGGAGAGAACTTTCTGGACTCAGGGACACATGCGACATCTCTGAGGTAGATGTACTGGATGAACTTAAAAAGAGGCTGATATGGTTAGAGCTCAGAGGAGGAAGAAACTAGAAAGAGATGAGATCAGAGACAGGCCAGGCGGCAGGCTGTGCTGGCCTCTGGGAGCAACGGCAGGGAATCTGGACTATGTTTCATGGGCCATGAATGACACGTGCTGATTTACAGTTTTAAAACTATGCTTTTAAAATTGCATTTGCAGAACTCTGCATTGTTCATAACACAGGTAGGTACTGAGGGAGATAGAGATAAAAGATCATTCCTTCCCTATAGAAGGGCAGTGGACTTAAACAGCAAAGAAGTAATCAGACGCTGCTTCTTTTTATTTGCATAACGGTGAGTAAAACAGAAAATGACGGCTGTAACTGATTCAGTGAGATTACAGTGACCTGTAGTGGTCAGAAAGTGAAGCCCCAGGAGGATCTCAAAGTTTACTGAGCATTTTGGAAAACAAAATGGAGGAGGCAGGGACTCCAGGTGGAACCAACACGAGCAAAGACCCAGAAGTGGCACGCAGCATATTTGGGGAATCCAGGAGGGTCTGAGACTGCAATGCTGCTGAAAGAAGAGATCCTCACAGCTCTGCATGAGAATGTGGGTATAATGACTATGTTCAATGAAGCCAATATCCTAAAATGAAATGATATTGAACCCTGAATTAGACAGTGGAGCTGCTCTCCTAGATCACAAGTGCCAGAGCGGATCCCCAGTAAGTCTGTGCTCATTTGTGCCTGCCAGACCAGCTGGTGTTTAATGGGTGACATTATTAATTTAACTCAATTCATGAGAGAGTACAAATTGCTAAAGGGCTGGAAAACCTGTAGGTTTCTCTGCCAGGGATCTCACTATGGGTGTAATTGTGCTGGGACAGGGAGATGTTATTAGTGCCCTGGGGTAGTGTTTGCTGCTGGTCCTACCACCAGAATAGACTGTAACTGGTGGCAGGTGCAGACAGGATTCTCCTCCTCCTGGCTCATTATCTCAAGGAGATTAGCTCTGGCTTAACATTTCCCCCATGCACTGGTCCTAGGAAAATTCCATAGAACTGTGTTTCCACTGAGCCAAAGTTTCATTAATTTATACATTACACCCTACAGAAGACTTTGGCATGCTGGCACAAATTCACAGCTATTAATTTTGTATTTTGGTATGGGAAGAGAATTCAGGGTGAAAGGACAAAATTTAAGAACATGATGAAGCCAGACCAAAAGGTAGAAATACACATCATACCATGGTCCTCTGCACTATTTGGATGCAGCCTAGAGATTTGCCCTGAGAGTCTTAACAGCTAAAGGAGGAAGGGAAATGTGATCTCTTTTAAGATTGATGCTTTCCATTAAATCAAAGCAAAGAAGTGTGCAGCTTCTGGTCCTGAGACCTACTAGAAACTTCTCATATATGTGCTAATAAAGAGAACATGATAAGAACATTTTCTGCCTACAATGTTCCCAAATTCAGACTAACAGCGTGAAATTATACTGCAATTTAGGAAAATGAAGTGTATGAGGAAGCAAAAAAACCTGCAGGTCATGTGAGCGATTCTTTGGTGGTTTTGCATAATCTGAGGGTAAAATGTAAAACATCGAGCACTGAGTACACCAGATGACCTTCTGGCAATCTTTCATAGAACAAGTCCAAGGGAGGAAGTTGAGTGTCAAGAAACATCTGCTGAACAAGATTTATTCATCAAACTCCTATCAAGAACTCATTTGGGGCTTCCCTGGTGGCGCAGTGGTTGAGAGTCCACCTGCTGATGCAGGGGACACGGGTTCGTGCTCCGGTCCGGGAAGATCCCACATGCCGCGTAGCGGCTGGGCCCGTGAGCCATGGCCGCTGAGCCTGCGCGTCCGGAGCCTGTGCTCCGCAACGGGAGCGGCCACAACAGTGAGAGGCCCGCGTACCGCAAAAAAAAAAAAAAAAAAAACTGATTTGGTGAAGAGTGCCCTGCACCTCAAGCCAGGGATAGATGAATAAGTAGATATGGTCCCTACTCTTAAAATATGTAGAGTCTGTTCAAGAAGACAATGTGTGGACAGATTATTGCAAATGCAATGTGTGCCAGAGGGCAAGGGGAAACACATGTGGTCATTGGCTGAGATGCTGCTGAGTCATCACTTTGGGTGCTACAGATTGGGGGGCAGCGTTCCTTCTAACATTGTTTCTCTTTCAACGAGAAGGTTAGCTTGCTGTGGAAAGGCTTCTTAGTCGGGAATTGATTCTCTTTCCTCCTTTTCCATCGCCCCTGTTATGTAAGAGCAGCTGATAGAATGAGAAGCATGGAAATGTGCACTTCATTTTGAGCAATTACAGTCAAGAAAAATTAATTGAAATGAGCACAAGATTTCTGGAGAAAAACAAGGGCCCAGTCTTCCCAATGTTTTGCAATAACATTTTGGTCTCTTTTTGTTGGCAGGCCAGTACCAGACTATTAATGAGCCTCTTCTTGATGGCGTAAGTCAGCTGCTTTCCTTACCTATTTTGTCAGTGTTTGATATTTACAAAGTAAGTGGCTTTTATCAAGGTACTTAGTGAATTTAAAACAATTAAACTTTTCCAAATGTCATAATTCCCTGGCAGAGAAAACTGCATTTCAGTTCTTGGGTAGAAAACTGTATTCCTACAATATATGTAAATCAAATCATCATGCTGTATGTCTTAAACTTATACAGTGATGTATGTCAATTATTTCTCAGTAAAACTGGAAAAATAAATAAATATTGAGGCATTAATATAGAGAAAGGGAAAAACATTACATTTCCATTCCTCAACTATACAATAAAGACAAAAATTAACTCACAATGGCCATTGTGAAGATTGAATAAGGTGAAAATACCAACACATGGTGCTGGCAAGTGTGTGATGAGAAAATCACTTCCTAAAACTCATGGTGAAATTTTAAATTGCAAGAAACTCTTTGGAAAGCAATTTCATAATATTAACTAACAAATATAAAAGTGTCCATTTTCTTAGGTCCCATAATTCTATGGTTGGGAATTTAAATTAAAGAATTAAGCTAAAATTTGGATTAATATTTAAATACTCATTTATATTTTATAATATATTTTAAATGGCAATACACTAGGATCATGCTAAATATTCAATAATAGAAGAATCATTGAATGTATTATGATATATTCATATTATGAAGTCAATAATATTTACAAAGAAGTTTAATGACAAGAAAATTTTAAATTTATAACATGAAATCAGATATCTAATACTATAAATAATTTAATTGTTAAATTATAATTTACATAATTTGAATACTTTTAACTAACCTATCTATAGATGATAAATGGGATAGATAGAAATGATAGAGATAGATAGATGATAAATAGATGATAGATAGATAGATAGATAGATAGATAGATAGATAGATATATAGACAGACAGGACTTACCTGTAAAATCATTGGTTCTTTACTATTTGAAAGACTTCTTTAAGAATTTGGATTTCCCTGGTGGCACAGTGGTTAAGAATCCGCCTGCCAATGCAAGGGACATGGGTTCGAGCCCTGGTTTGGGAAGATCCCACATGCCTTGGAGCAACTAAGCCTGTGCGCCACAACTACTGAGCCCATGTGCCACAACTACTGAAGCCCACATGCCTAAAGCCCATGCTCCGCAACAAAAGAAGCCACTGCAATAAGCCCACACATGAAAACAAAGAGTAGCCCCTGCTCACATCAACTAGAGAAAGCCTGCACGCAGCAACAAAGACCCAATACAGCCAAAAATAAAAATAAATAAGTTTAAAAAAAAATTAAATTAAAGCTATGGCTCTTCATCCCAGGACACACACTCACACACACATACACACGATGAATCAATCAGTCACAAAATATTTTATAAAGTATAAGGCTTATATATACTGAGCTTTTAGTAAGAACCCTGATAGTGACAGTAGACAGATACTAGATAGGTTAACAGATAAATAGGTGTAATGCATTATATTTAAAATAAAACTCTGTCCCTTTCTCTTTCTGGGAAAAAATAAACCAAAATATTTATATTTGGTCCTGGGGACAAGTTTCTGAGGGTCTGATGTAGATTCTCTTCAGACCTGGAGCGGTGGTTGCTGTTCCTGCTGGCGTCCCTTTGTGCCCTGAGCCCATGAAGTCTAGCAAGGTGACGGGATTAAAGATGGGCTCTGTCTCACATCTCCAGTTCTTCCAGCAGGTCCAAGGCTTTCCCAAAGAGACTATGCTCTGAGGAGTCTTGGTTGCCATAATAGTATAAAAATGATGTCCTTGCAAAAATGTCTATCTGTCAAATCCCAAAGGAGTCAAATACTGGTGCTTCAACTCAGAGCTCACTTCTGTGTGCAGTTCTGGAGGAGAACAGCCCAGTCACCTCACTCACTTTGCCAGGTCAATTATGAAAACTCCTGGAGTGCACCTCCCAGCATCTTTGCTTTGCCATGGGCACTCAGCTCCGCTGATACTCAGCACGTCAACTAGAGAGAAGGGATCTAACATGTCCTGAGCTCCTGTCATGGGCAGGCACCAAAGTAGAACCTTTATATACAATTTGCTCAATTAATCTCTGACTGCAATCAAATAAGGTAACTTTAGCCTTCTCCAATTTACAGACTGAAGTAAGGGAGGTTAAGTAACCTCCCCAAGGTCATAAAGTAGACTCACAGTTTAGATCTAGGATAGGATGACTCCATCTTGGATCCATGCTAACACTAAGCAGACCAGTCTCACCTGGTTTCCCATCCAAGGACTCCCAGTCTGATCCCTGCTTACCTCCTGAGACCTGACCAAGTAGGCAGGGTTTCAGGGCTATAATGACCTGTTGCTGGGGGCACAGCATGAGCGCAAATATGCAAATGTTTCTACTCCAACTTTGTGTTCAGTGACGTAATCTTTTTCCTTTGGGTCACCAAGCTCTCCCCTTCTAACCTGTTCCTGCTCTTAAATCACTATGTCACTCCCTGGTCTCCTGCACCTGAACTCCTTACGTTTGATAAACGGGCCCTTCAAAACTTGCCTAATTCCTCTGTTCATGTAAGACTCAAGCCTTGCTTTCCATAGGAAGCACTTGGGAAAATCAAGGGCTAGCACATTGAAAGTCAAAATTGTTGTCTTCAGTGGGTCCATCTCCTTCTTCATGCTGTCCCATGAAGAACACAGATTTACTAAATTGCACTCTATACCTCTTCATTGAATGAGCAGAGTTGCCTTGAGCCGAAGTGGAGCCCAAAATGTCCTCCAGATAGGGGCCTGGTGAGGTCCCCCCATGCTATTGCTTACCTGGAAAGCAGACTCATCCTGTAACTAGTCTTTACTTTTACCAAACTGCTTTGATAGAGTGATGATAAAAAAAAAGACATACACTTGGAAGCTTGGGACTACAAAAGCACTTGTCTAAATATATTTCAGAATGAGAATAATGCCGACCTAGAATTTAAACTCAAGCCTATCTAATTCCAGGTTCCTACACTATAGTAAAATCACCTCATAGATATTTCTGCTTATACAATGAAATAGAGTACAGAAAGCACCTAACACATATGAAGTACTTAACAAATATTAGAGAGACTTTAAAGGGAGGAGAACAAACCATGATTGGTGACCTTCTCTTATCTCAAGCTTTTTTTAATAGTAGTTGTTATTACAGTAGCAGTCATAATAATATTTACAACTAGTGCTTAGTGAGTGCTGACCATCAGGTATTTTGCTAAAAATTTTACATTCATGATCTCAGTTAAGACACTTCTGGTTGAGTATGATGTTAACTGTGGGTTTGTCATATATGGCCTTTATTATGTTAAGGTATATGCCTCCTATACTCATTTTATTCAGTTTTTATCATAAACAGATGTTGAAACTTGTCAAATACTTTTATGCATCTATTGAAGTCAATATGTGATTTTTTTATCCTTCGTTTGGTTAATGTGGTGTATCGTGTTGATTGATTTGCAGATTGAACTATCCTTGCATCCTTGGAATAAATCTCATTTGATCGTGGTGTATGATCCTAATGTATTGTTGTATTTGATTTGCTCATTTTTTCTTTAATATCTTTATTGGAATATAATTGCTTTACAATGGTGTGTTAGTTTCTGCTTTATAACAAAGTGAATCAGCTATACCTATACATATATCCCCATATCTCCTCTCTCTTGCGTCTTCCTCCGAAACTCCCTATCCCACCCCTCTAGGTGGACACAAAACACCGTGGCTGCTTCCCACTAGCTATCTATTTTACATTTGGTAGTGTATATATGTCCATGCCACTCTCTCACTTCATCCCAGCTTACCCTTCCCCCTCCACATGTCCTCAAGTCCATTCTCTACATCTGCATCTTTATTCCTGTCCTGCCCCTACGTTCTTCAGAACCTTTTACTTTTTTTTAGATTTCATATATATGTGTTAGCATACGGTATTTGTTTTCTCTTTCTGACTTACCTTCACTCTGTATGACAGACTTGAGGTCCATCCACCTCACTACAAATAACTCAATTTCATTTCTTTTTATGGCTGAGTAATATTCCATTGTATATATGTGCCATATCTTCTTTATTCACTCACCTGTTGATGGACATGTAGGTTGCTTCCATGTCCTGGCTATTGTAGATAGAGCTGCCATGAACATTGTGGTACATGACTCTTTTTCAAGTATGGTTTTCTCAGGGTATATGCCCAGTAGTGGCATTGCTGGGTCATATGGTAGTTCTGTTTTTAGTTTTGTAAGGAACCTCCATACTGGTTGTATCAATTTAAATTCCCACCAACAGTGCAAGGGGGTTCCCTTTTCTCCACACTCTCTCCAGTATTTATTGTTTGTACATATTTTCATGATGCCATTCTGACTGGTGTGAGGTGATACCTCATTGTAGTTTTGACTTGCATTTCTCTAATGATTAGTGATGTTGAGCATCCTTTCATGTGTTTGCTGGCAATCTGTGTATCTTCTTTGGAGAAATGTCTATTTAGGTCTTCTGCCCATTTTTGGATTGGGTTGTTTGTTTTTTTTGATATTGAGCTGCACGAGCTGCTTGTAAATTTTGGAGATTCATCCTTTGTCAGTTGCTTCATTTGCAAATATTTTCTCCCATTCTGAGGGTTGTCTTTTCGTCTTTTTATGGTTTCGTTTGCTGTGCAAAAGCTTTTAAGTTTCACTAGGTCCCATTTGTTTATTTTCATTTTTATTTCTATTTCTCTAGGAGGCGGGTCAAAAAGGATCTTGCTGTGATTTATGTCATAGAGTGTTCTGCCTATGTTTTACTCTAAGAGTTTTATAGTGTCCGGCCTTATATTTAGGTCTTGAATCCATTTTGAGTTTACTTTTCTGTATGGTGTTAGGGGGAGTTCTAATGTCATTCTTTTACAAGTAGCTGTCCACTTTTCCCGGCACCACTTATTGAAAAACCTGTCTTTTTTCCATTGTATATTCTTGCCTCCTTTATCAGAAATAAGGTGACCATATGTGTCAGGGTTTATCTCTGGGCTTTCTATCCTGTTCCTTTGATCTATATTTGTGTTTTTGTGCCAATATCATAAGTCTTGATTACTGTAACTTTGTAGTATAGTCTGAAGTCTGGGAGCCTGATTCCTCCAGCTCCGTTTTTCTTTCTCAAGATTGCTTTGGCTATTTGAGGTCTTTGTGTTTCCATACAAATTGTGAAAATTTTCGTTCTAGTTCTGTGAAAATTGCCATTGGTAGTTTGACAGGGATTGCATTGAATCTGTAGATTGCTTTGGGTATTATAGTCATTTTCACAACGTTGATTCTTCCAATCCAAGAACATGATATATCTCTCCATCTGTTTGTATCATCTTTAATTTCTTTCATCAGTGTCTTATAGTTTTCTGCATACAGGTCTTTGTCTCCTTAGGTAGATTTATTCCTAGCTATTTTATTCTTTTTGTTGCAATGGTAAATGAGAGTGTTTCCTTAATTTCTCTTTCAGATTTTTCATCATTAGTGTATAGGAATGCAAGAGATTTCTGTGCATTAATTTTTATCCTGCTACTTTACTAAATTCATTGATTAGCTCTAGTAGTTTTCCGGTAGCATCTTTAGGATTCTCTATGTATAGTATCATGTCATCCGCAAACAGTGACAGCTTTACTTCTTTTCCAGTTTGGATTCCTTTTATTTCTTTTTCTTCTCTGATTGCTGTGGCTAAAACTTCCAAAACAATGTTGAATAATAGTGGTGAGGGTGAACAACCTTGTCTTGTTCCTGATCTTAGAGGAAATGGTTTCAGTTTTTCACCATTGAGAATGATGTTGGCTGTGGGTTTGTCATATATGGCCTTTACTATGTTGAGGTAACATCCCTCTATACCGACTTTCTGGAGAGTTTTTATCATAAATCAGTGTTAAATTTTGTTGAAAGTTTTTTCTGCGTCTATTGAGATGATCATGTGATTTTTCTCCTTCAATTTGTTAATATTTTTGATCACATTGATTGATTTGCATATATTGAAGGATCCTTGCATTCCTGGGATAAACCCCACTTCATCATGGTGTATGATCCTTTTAATATGTCGCTGGATTCTGTTGCTAGTATTCTGTTACGGATTTTTGTATCTATGTTCATCAGTGGTATTGGCCTGTAGTTTTCTTTCTTTGTGACATCTTTGTCTGATTTTGGTATCAGGGTGATGGTGGCCTCATAGAATGAGTTTGATACTGTTCTTCCCTGTGCTATATTTTGGAAGAGTTTGAGAAGGATAAGTGTTAGCTCTTCTCTAAATGTTTGACAGAATTTGCCTGTGAAGCCATCTGGTCCTGGGCTTTTGTTTGTCAGAAGATTTTTAATCACAGTCTCAATTTCAGTGCTTGTGATTGGTCTGTTTATATTCTCTATATCTTCCTGCTTCAGCCTTAGAAGGTTGTGCTTTTCTAAGAATTTGTCCATTTCTTCCAGGTTGTCCATTTTATTAGCATATAGTTGCTTGTTGTAATCTCTCATGATGCTTTGTATTTCTGCAGTGTCGGTTGTTACATCACCTTTTTCATTTCTAAATCTATTGATTTGTGTCTTCTCCCTTTTTTTCTTGATAAGTCTGGCTAGTGGTTTATCAATTATGTTTATCTTCTCAAAGAAACAGCTTTTAGTTTTATTGATCTTTGCTATTGTTTCCTTCATTTCTTTTTAATTTATTTCTGATCTGATTTTTATGATGTCTTTCCTTCTGCTAACTTTGGAGGGGTTTTTGTTCTACTTTGTCTAATTGCTTTTGGTGTAAGGTTAGGTTGTTGATTTGAGATGTTTCTTGCTTCTTAAAGTAGGATTGTATTGCTATAAACTTCCCTCTTAGAACTGCCTTTGCTGCATCCCATAGGTTTTCGGTCATCGTGTTTTCATTGTCTTTTGTTTCTAGGTATTTTTTTATTTCCTCTTTGATTTCTTCAGTGATCTCTTGGTTATTTAGTAGTTTTCCTACAGATTTTTTCCTGTAATTGATATCTACTCTCATAGCGTTGTGGTCAGAAAAGATGCTTGACATGATTTCAATTGTCTTAGATTTACCAAGGCTTGATTTGTGACACAAGATAGATCTATCCTGGAGAATGTTCCATGAGCACCTGAGAAGAAAGTGTATTCTGTTATTTTTGGATGGAATGTCCTATAAATATCAATTAAGTCCATCTTGTTTAATGTATCATTTAAAGCTTGTGTTTCCTTATTTATTTTCATTTTGGGTGATGTGTCCATTGGTGAAAGTGGCATGTTAAAGTCCCCTACTATGATTGTGTTACTGTCGATTTCCCCTTGTATGGCTGTTAGCATTTGCCTTACATATTGAGGTGCACCTATGTTGGGTTCATAAATATTTACAATTGTTATATTGTCTTCTTGGATTGATCCCTTGATCATTATGTAGTGGCCTTCTTTGTCCCTTGTAATAGTCTTTATTTTAAAGTCAGTTTTTTCTGATATGAAAATTGCTACTCCAGTTTTCTTTTGATTTCCATTTGCATGGAATAACTTTTTCCATCCCCTCACTTTCAGTCTGTATGTGGCCCTAGGCCTGAAGTGTGTCTCTTGTAGACAGAATATATACAGGTCTTGTTTTTATATCCATTCAGCCAGTCTGTGTCTTTTGGTGGGAGCATTTAATCCATTTACATTTAAGGTAGTTATCAATATGTATGTTCCTATTACCATTTTCTTAACTTTTTTGGTTTTGTTATTGTAGGTCTTTTCCTTCTCTTGTGTTTCCTGCCTAGAGAAGTTCCTTTAGCATTTGTTATAAAGCTGGTTTGGTGGTGCTGAATTCTCTTAACTTTTGCTTGTCTGTAAAGGTTTTAATTTCTCCATCAAATTTGAGTGAGATCCTTGCTGGGTAGAGTAATCTTGGTTGTAGGTTTTTCCCTTTCATCACTTTAAATATGTCCTGTCACTCCCTTCTGGCTTGCAGAGTTTCTGCTGAATGATCAGCTCTTAACCTTATGGGGATTCCTTGTATGTTATTTGTTGCTTTTCCCTTTCTGCTTTTAATATTTTTCTTTGTATTTAATTTTTGATAGTTTGATTAATATGTGTCTTGGTGTGTTTCTCCTTGGATTTATCCTGTATGGGACTCCCTGTGCTTCCTGGACTTTTGACTATTTCCTTTCCCATATTAGGGAAGTTTTCAACTATAATCTCTTCAAATATTTTCTCAGACCCTTTCTTTTTCTCTTCTTCTTCTGGGACCCCTATAATTCGAATGTTGGTGCGTTTAATGTTGTCCCAGAGGTCTCTGATACTGTCCTCAATTCTTTTCATTCTTTTTTCTTTATTCTGCTCTGTGGCAGTCGTTTCCACTATTTTATCTTCCAGGTCTCTTATCCATTCTTCTGCCTCAGGTATTCTGCTATTGATTCCATCTAGAGAATTTTTAATTTCATTTATTGTGTAGTTCATCATTGTTTGTTTGCTCTTTAGTTCTTCTAGGTCCTTGGTAAACGTTTATTGTATTTTCTCCATTCTATTTCCAAGATTTTGGATCATCTTTACTATCATTACTCTGTACTCTTTGTCAGGTAGACTGCCTATTTCCTCTTCATTTGTTTGGTCTGGTGAGTTTTTACCTTGCTCCTTCATCTGCTGTGTATTTCTCTGTGTTCTCGTTTTGCTTAACTTACTGTGTTTGGGGTCTCCTTTTCACAGGCTGCAGTTTCATAGTTCCCGTTGTTTTTGGTGTCTGCCCCCAGTGGCTGAGGTTGGTTCAGTGGGTTGTGTAGGCTTCCTGGTGGTGGGGATTGGTGCCTGTGTTCTGGTGGATGAGGCTGGATCTTGTCTTTCTGGTGGGCAGGACCCCGTCTGGTGGTGTGTTTTGGGGTGTCTGTGACCTTAATATGATTTTAGGCAGCCTCTCTACTAATGGGTGGTGTTGCGTTCCTGTCTTGCTAGTTTTTTTGGCATAGGCTGTCCAGCACTGTAACTTGCTGCTCGTTGAGTGGAGTTGGGTCTTAGCATTGAGATGGAGCTCTCTGGGAGTGCTTTTGCCATTTGATATTACATGAAGCCGTGAGGTCTCTGGTGGAACAATGTCCTGAACTCAGCTCTCCCACCTCAGAGGCTCAGGCCTGACACCTGGCCAGAGCATCAAGACCCTGTCAGCCACATGGCTCAGAAGAAAAGGGAGAAAGAAAGAAAGAAAGAAAGAAAGAAAGAAAGAAAGAAAGAAAGAAAGAAAGAAAGAAAGAAAGAAAGAAAGAAAGAAAGAAAGAAAGGAAGGAAGGAAGGAAGGAAGGAAGGAAGGAAAGAAAGAAAGAAAGAAAGAAAGAAAGGAAGGAAGGAAGGAAGAAGAAAGAAAGAAGGAAAGGAAGGAAGGAAGAAGAAAGAAAGAGAAAGAAAGAAAATATAATAAAATACAATAAAGTTATTAAAATAAAGAATTTTTTAAATTTAAAAAATTTTAAAGTAATAAAAAAAGAAAGTGCAACCAAACCAAAAAATATATCTATCAATAGTAATAAGTGCTAAAAACTATAATAAAAAAAAATGACAGACAGAACTCTAAGACAAATGGTAAAAGCAAAGCTATACAGACAAAATCACACAAAGAAGCATACAAATACACACTCACAAAAAGAGGAAAAGGAAAAAATGTATATATTTTTTGGGAAGTCTGAGGTCTTCTGTCAGTGTTCAGTAGGTTTTCTGTAGGAGTTTTTCCACATATAGATGTATTTCTGATGCATTTGTGGGGAGGAAGCTGATCCCCACATCTTACTCCTCCTCCATCTTGAATGTCTCCTGGACTTTTGTTTTTGAAATGTTTTTGATTACTGCTTTAATCTGCTTACTAGGGATCAGTCTATTCAGAAAATCTGGTTCTTCATGATTCAATCTTGGAAGGTTATATAATTCTAAGAATTTATATCCATTTCATTTTGGTTATCCAATTTGTTGGCATATAGCTATTCATAGTAGTCTCTTATAATCTTTTGTATTTCTGTGGTATTTGTTGTAACTTCTCTTTTGTTTCAGATTTTATTTATTTAAGCCTTCTCATTTTTTCTTAGTATATCTAGCTAAAGGTTTGCCCATTTCATTTATCTTTTCAAAGAAGCAGGTCTTAGTTTCATTCATCTTTTTCTGTTGTCTTTTTTTCTCTATTTCATTTACTTCTGCTCTAATTTTTAGTATTTTCTTCCTTCTACTGACTTTGGGCTTTGTTTTCTCTTCTTTTTCTAGCTATTTTATGTATAAGGTTATATTATTTATTCAAGATTTTTCTTATTTCTTGAGGTAGACCTGTATTGCTACCTTCCCTCTTAGTACTGCTTGGCTGCATACATAGGTTTTGGTATGTCATATTTTCATTTTTATTTGTCCTCATGTGTTTTTTTTTTTATTTCTTCTTTGAATTTTTCCATTAACCCAATATTTGTTCAGTAGCATGTTGTTTAGTCTTATATTCATTTGTCTATACAGGTTGTATCCTTTTCTTCTCCCCCTCATATTTTTGTTGCCACAAAAACTTCCCTTTTTATGTTGTGAGTTCATTACCAAATTTAAGTAGCTATAGTTATTTTTAATGTTTTTTCCTTTAACCTTTATGCTATAATTAAGTGTTTAACAACCTATTCTGATATAGAGTTGCAATTTTCTGATTCTCTCTCTTTATCACATTACTCAAAGTTTTGTATACTTTTACCTTTTTGTTTCAAGTAGAAGAGCTCCTTTCAACATTTCTTGTAAGGCAGGTCTAGTGGTCATGAACTCCCTCAGGTTTTATTGTCTAGGAAAGCCTTTATTTCTCCTTCATATCTGAAAGATAACTTTGCTGGATAGAGTATTCTTGGCTCACAGTTTTTATCTTTCAGTATTTTGAGTATGTCATTCCTTTCTCTCATGGCCTACAGAGTTTCTGCTGAGAAGTCTGCTGATAGCCAAATGGGAGTACCTTTGTAAGTTACTGTCTTTTTTTTCCCTGAGTGCCTTTATTACTCTTTCTTTATCATTGACTTTTGACAGTTTTAATATAATGTGTCTTGGAGAAGGTCTTTTTGCATTAAGATAATTAGGTGTTCTATTAGCTTCGTGGACTTGTATATCCAGTTCCTTCCTCAGGTTTGGGAAGTTCTCAGCTATTATTTTTTTAAATAAGCTCTCTACTCCTTTCTCCCTCTCTTCCTTTTCCGGTATACCCGCTATCTTATGGTGCTTTTTTCTAATGCAATCAGATAATTCTTATAGAATTTCTTCATTTTTTAAAAAAATCTTAGTTCTCTCTCCTCTTCTACCTGAATCATTTTTAAATTTCTATCTTTGAGCTCATTGATTCTCTCTTCCACATTATCTGCTCTATTCCCAGTGCTTTCTAATGTATTCTTCATCTCATTTACTGAGTTCTCAAGCTCCAGAATTTCTGTTTGATTATTTTTTAGAGTTTTAGTCTCTTTGGTAAAGTATTCCTTCTGTCATTGGTTTTATTCCTGAGCTCATTGAACTCCTTTATGAGTTTTCTTATGGCTTGTTGAGTTTCCTCATGACAGTTATTTTTAACTCTACCAGTTAGATCATAGTCTCCTGTGACTTAAATTTGGTTTCTGGATAATTGTCATATTCATTTTGTGATACTGTGTTACCATGGTTTTTCATGGTGCTTGATGAGTTGTTCCTCTACCAGTGCATTTGAAATAGTAAACACCTCTCTTGTTTAGGTAAAGCTTTGATTACTTTGATTCTAAGAGTTCCACAGATTGGTAATTAGAGACCTTTCTTTTGTTTTTCAGTAGGTGCTGCTATAGCACGTTTTTGTTTTTTCTTATCTGAGCTGCCTATTTGAGAATCAGCAGTTTCCACCCTCCACTGCCTCTACCAGAGATTTCACTGGTGCCCATGTCATTGCAGCTTATGTCTCTGGGATCACTGGTGCCTTGCTGATGTCAATGTCACTGCTGCTACTGGCATCTTCATGTCCAGTGTTGCTTGAGTTATCAGCAATGCTACTGTAGCAAGGGATGGGGAGCCATGGGCAGGGGGTGCCAGAATCACACACACACCTGGCGTTTGCAGGTCCTGCTGCTGCTGCTGCTGCTGCCCAGTTCCTTATGGCCATGGGCACCACTGTAGCCAGGAAATAAGAGTCGTGTACCACCTCTGCTGCTGCCACCAGGTTTTCTGGGGGTCAGGATTATGGGCACCACCTCTACTGTTCCCCTGATTATACTCTCTCTATGTATTCCGATCTACCTACCTTCAGATGTACAAACATGTGGATCTCTCTGGAGTCCTGGTGTCTTGGGCAGAGGAACCTTTGTTGAGTTATGGATGTTTTACTAGTTGTAGATTGAAGGGGAGAGACAAAGGGAGTGTCTCACACCATCATAACGCTGATGTCATTCTAGGGATAACGTTAGAATTCTGCCTACTACAAGAATTTAACTGCCTCAGATCCCAGACTCTCAAATCTTTAACTCCAAGCTAAGAGAATCCGTATTACTCCCCTAGCTAGCATGGTAGTCTATAATCTTTGTCATTATTGTACCTTTCCTTGACTCACTCAAACGTTCCCTCCTTAGGGAAGGAAATTAGCAGCAGTCCTCGATGGAGCAGAAGGCCACACAGACGAGGACTATGAAGACCTTGAGTTTCACATGGTAGAAGCACAGCAATCAGTGAAAATTTTACCAGCCAGGCCTATAAAGGAATCTGAATATGCGGGTAACATTTGGGGGCTGAAATCTAAAAATGCATGTCCGTGCTGCAATAATGCATAGCAACTAAAGCTGCAGGTTCTGAATTAAACAGCTCTAGTTTAAAATCATGCCTCTATGTCTTATTAGCTGTGTGACCTTGAGCAAGCATCTAAAAATCATTTTCTCTATCAGAAAACAGGGTTCATAATAAGAGAACTTACCCCCAGCGTGTTTTTTGAAGATCACATGTATGATGCATGCTGAGTTCTCACCAGAGGACTTAACACAGAGTCAGAGCTCTGTGACTATTGGTTATTATTATCATGATGCTCATCTTGAGTCCTAGAAACAACTGATGAGCATGACAGAACATTGACCAGCAGGAATGTGGGCAACATCCCTGTTAAGACAAAGTTTGCATAGAGGAGATTACAGTAAAAGGGAAGACTTTTTAATATGGCTGATCTGTTTTGCCAGTAACCAGCATATGAGTGCAACTAGGGCATGGCAACAAAACCAAGCTTTTTAAGAGAAAGAAGAGCTTATTACAAATCCACCTTTGCCTCTTTCTAACTGGGGTGTTTTGGGCAGCTCCAGCAAGTTCTCTGAACATTAGGTAAAGCACACTGCTGTAAGGGAAAAGAGAAAGCATTTGTGATTTCTGAGAGCCTGATCTACTAAAATGACTCTACTGGGGAGAATCACCTTGTAAATAATAATGATATTCCTTTCTTCATTTACTCAGCAAGCATTTACTGAGTATGTACTGTGTGCCAGTTATCACATTAAGATTGATCAAGTGACATAAAGATAAACAAAGCATAATCCATGTTCTCAGGAAGGTCACAATCTAATGGCAGAAAGACAGATAAACAGATAAGTATGATAGAATAAGTTAAGTAGATAATGTATATAATTATGTTAAGTATATAATTAAGCATATGTTAAGTATATGACATGGAAAAGAGAGCCAGGGTGGTGTGCAGGTGTCTAGGAAGATTTTCGAAGGGCATGACACAGCCCAAGCCTTGACAGATGAGTAGGATTCTCCAAGTGGATAAGAGAATGAAGAATGTTCAGGTCCAGACTTTGACATTTACGTGTATGGACCAAGAGAAGTGACTTCTCCTCTTTGAACCTCAGTCTCTTCATCCGTTAAGTGGAAGTAGAATTACTTGCCTCATACCTATATTGTGATGATTCAATGAGTTTGTAGATAGGCAAATAGTTTATAAATTATAATATGCTGAGCCATGTAAAGTATGAACTTAAACTTTTTCTCTTCTCACAGATACACGTTATTTCAAGGGTGTGATGGACACACCCCTTTCCTTAGATGCCAAGACCTCTATCCCCACAGACAGGCAAACCCGGATGAGGCTGGAAGAAGTGAGTAAAGGCTTGACCATATGAACCAAACATATGGAGAGCACATCCTAGCAGCCTAGAGCTTCCCCATCTCTCATTCCCAAGGCATCTTGTTAGGTGATGAGCAGGTCAAGCTCAGTGAGGTGCAGGGGGATTAGACTGGTGGGGTCATCGTCCTGTAGAGTAAGCCTAGAAGGGAGAAGAACATTTGTTGAAGGTTTTCTGTGAGCCAGGCATCAGGCTTTCCCCTGCACCTCATCGAATGCTCATCCTGTTCTCCGGAAGCAGAATTTAAACTCAAAGCTTTTTGATAATAACATCATTTTGCCCAGATTTTAGGCCCAAAGATTCCAACTGCTAATTATGTGGTAATAAGTACAGTCAGCCTTCCATATCTGCCAGTTCCCCATCTGCAGATTCAACCAAGGATTTAAAAAACAAAAATTCCACAAAGTTCCAAAAAGGAAAACTTGAATTTGCCACACGCCAGCAAGTATTTACGTAGTATATACATTGAATTTACAACTATTTACATAGCATTTACATTGTATTCGGTATTATAAGTAATCTGGAGATGATTCAACCAACCAAGGATTGAGTAGTACCATAGTATGTACTTAGTGAAAAAAATCCAAGTGTAAGTGGACCCACACAGTTCAAACTCGTGTTATTCATGGGTCAGCTGTATACAGGAGTATGTGTGTAGGTTATTTCCAAATACTATGCTATTTCATATAAAGGACTTGAGCATCCACAGATTTTTATATTCATGGGGATTCCTGAAACCAATCCCCTACAGATACCAAGGGATGACAGTAAGTCAAACAACCTCTCTGAGCCTCTTTGTAAACCCATCTAAAAAATAAGAATAAAAATCTCTGCCTTGCTTACTTCAAAAAGCTGTTGAGACCACAAAAGATAATCTTATGAAAATATCTTGTAAATGTAAATGCTCTAAACACATATAGAATTTTATTTGTAATAACACTTTTGCTAATGTTTAATTTTCTTAATGCATAAATGCATAAAATACAAATTAATCATCCCTGGGGGTGCAGGGCTATTAGTCATAACATTTTGGGTACATTTCATGTCAATGTTTTCTATGCTGATAAGTTTTGCACAAGGGAGTCCTTATTATATAGCATACACCAGTTTTCTTTCCTTTTCACATTAACTTTCAGTCATAAAACAATCTCTCATGTGACAAAACAAGCATTAATAAGCATAATCTTTACAGATACATCACTCCCCATTATAAGATTTTTAATTATTTTACTTAACCACCGAGTGAAAACATTTTAAATGGTTTTAGTACATATTGTTAAATTTCTTCCTGAAAAATCATTTCAATTTACCCTCCCGGAAGCCCTATGTTGGAATTTCCACCTCATAGAATTCTCACCCAAACTGGATATCACATTTTTAATCATAATTTAAAAAAACAAAAAAGAGACTTCACTGTTCTTTTTTTAAATCTGTAGCACATTTATTAGTGAGTGTGAACATGCTTTTGAATATTTATAACACATCTTCCTTGTGCATTATCTGTTCAAATAGTTTACCTACTTAACTTGAGGGTTTCTGTTAAATATTGACAAGAAAAGGAAACTACAAATTTTACCAAATAATGTCATTTACACAGAACACAGCCAATAGAGATTGGGAGAGCAAGATGAGGGATAAAATACTGAACACTTCCTCTTTACACAGACACCAAGCTAAACACTTGAATCATTCACTCAACAAATTCACTCAAGACATATGTGTTGGGTGCCTGCCATGGACCAGACAAAATTATAGGCATCAGTAAACCACCAAGGCCCTGCTCTCGTGAAACTTACATCTAGTGGGAGGAGGCCTGTGATAAATAAATAGGTAAATAATAGATACAAAGACAGTATGTCAAGTGATGAGTGCTTTGAAAAAATAATGAAAGCAGGGCACTCATGGAAGGTCTTTCGGAGGATAGATGGCAATGAATGACATTTAATCCTTAAAATGACCTTGCAAGACAAATGTTATAATCCCTATTTTAATGGCTCCAATACTTACCTTCTCTGAGCCTTTACTGTCTCAGCTATAAAAACTCATAGCTTTATGATAATACATACAAAACACAGTGCCTGGCACAAAGCAATCCGTTACTAAATGACACCTCCATGAGGACAGGGACCATTTTAGCCCCAGTACCCAGCACAGTGCCTTTATGTAAGAAGTTTTCAACAGATGTGGGTTAATTGGATAGAAATGAACAAACAAACTCTCAGTCATTTGATCTGAACCTTGAAATACGAATAGCCCGAAATATTAACAGGAAAAGAGACACAGTCTTCTTTCCCAGTTTGATTTCTATTCACATGGAACCCTTATTCCAGTCTGTTCCTCAAAGTTGTCACGTGAATATTTGCTACTATTCCCAAGATGTAAAACTGGGGCAGCCCCACAGGGGGCTGTTTGACAGGGAGGAGGACACTTCAGGGCTCTCATCACTAAAGCATGAAGCATATTCAGGGAACAATAGGAATTTTAGAGTCATTGGGCCAGAGGCTAAAGACACAAGTTCTTATCTGGTTATAAAGAATAGAAAATTCTGACCTAGAAAGTTAAGTTTTTCTTTCCCTAAAAATCACTGATAATCCCCCTTTCCATGTAAGTAAACCTTCATGAGAAGAATGCTTTTTAAAAAAATAATAATTCTTATTTAATTTTTTTTAAAACAACTATGCCAGAATTTGTCTCCATTTGTATTACTTTATATCTTTTCATATTATCTTTGTAGCTTTCTGTTACAAATTTCTTCTTTTAGTTAGGTCACTTTGCAAGTGGAACTATAATCTCAACATATTAAGTCAAGTGAAATCTTGTGAGTAAAAGGATATGGGAGATTGAGCACAATTTTGGCCAGGAGGGAAGTTGTCTTATAAATTAATTATATAAGGACTTGGCCTCGATTCAGATAAAAAAGGAATTTTGCTTTTATAATCAATGTTTGAATAATCAAGTTTTTATGGTAAGCAGATTTTTTTTATTATAACCTCATTCTCAGGAGTTAATTCTAATTCATTTTGCACATTTATGTTGAGATTAAACTCTCTGTGAAATGGATCTTCAACAATCCTTACAGGGGCCAGTTCTTACGATGACTCCTTAGACTGGTTACAACTGTCTTAAACCACTAGACCACTGTCCAACTTTTCATTTATTGAGCGCTTGCTGTGTACAAAGCACTACGCTCAACAATGGGGGTAAAAAAAAATTAGCCAATGCCCACAGTCTAATGGAGGAGGCATTGGCCCAAACAGGCAGCTTTGATGTAATACAAAGCGTTAAGACAGAAGTGACACAGGATGCAAAGAGCAGGGAGCTGCATCACTTAGTCCAGCCAGAGGCTTTTAAGAAGCCTTCTGGAGGAAGCAATGCAAAGCAGCCTTTGACATCAGTAACATATTGCACTGTAATCAGTAGTTCTGATCCGAGACCATTTTGACCCCTAGTGGTCATTTACAATGCCTGGAGACACTTTTGGTTGTCAGGACTTGGGGAGTGCTACTGACACGTGCTGGGTGGAGGGCAGGGATGCCGCTCAGTATAATGCAAAAACACAGGGCAGCCCTCACAGCAGAGAATCATCCGACCCCAACTCTCAATGATGCTAAGGTTGAAAAACTTCTGTTGTAATTAAACGTGTGTTATAATATGTTGTAAACTCAGAACTGCGTGCATGTCTGAGTCTTCCTTCACCATCCAAGTTCTTATTCCTCTTTGTTCCCACATAATCCAGCATTGATACAGGTATAAAGTAGGCACTAGTAAATATTTATTTGATAGAAAAATGGGAGTAGTGCTGGGGGAGGGGCAGGAAATATTTCTAGGCCCAGGATCCTATGCTAATATCATCAGAGGGTACCTCCCCCTGCGGAAGATGCAATGCAAAGAAACTCTCTCATGCGAAAGATCCAAATGGATCCAAATGTTCAAAAGGGAAAGTGGACATTGGCCACCAAAGGGGAAAAGAACAGAAACACTAAGGAAGCCCCATCCCTAATACCGTAATCACGCACGGCCCAGCTGAGACAGAGACAATGGAGAACCTCTCCTGCTCCGGGCTAGCAATGGCAGGTGGGCAAGGGCATTGGGAGAGACCCGCTCTGCAGGGCAGGTGCACAGGGAAGGCTGAAAGCTGAGGATGCAACAAGAACTTTGCAAAACTCCAATAAAGATGTTTAAAAAAAAAAGCTACTATAAAAAAATAAAATAAAAACCCAGCACACCAGCCTCCATACCCTGGTGGAATTGGAAGCTGATGGTGTGACGAAGGAAGCCATAACAACAGCAAACCCAAACCACGCTCAAGCCTTGACTAACTTGGCCAGCAGAAGAGCCACCACTTTCCAAGCATAAATAAGGTGTTTCAATGTTCCACAGAGGAAGAGGTGGACGTTGAACATTAAGACATGAGGTAACAGGGCGTTCAGTGACCCTTCCTCCCCATTCACCTTGGCCAACTCAACTTGGCACCAATAAAGTGTAACACTGAGACTCTCTATTAGTCAGGGTTCTCTAGAAACATAGGCGGTAGATGATAGATAGTTAGATAGATAGATAGATAGACAGATAGGTGATAGATAGATAGATGATAGGATAGATACAATAGAAAGACAGAAACATATAGACATATATAGCCATAGACATACACACATACATATAAATAAATTAGTGATTATGGAGGCTCAGTCCCACAATCTGCCATCAGAAAGCTGGAGACCCAGGAAAGTCAGTGGCATAAGTTCCAGCCTGAGTCCAAAGGCCTGAGCACCAAGAGAACCAATGATGTAAATCTCAGTCATCGAGGGCAGAAGACCTTCGTCCCTGGTCAACAGTCAGGCAGAGAGATCAAATTCTCCTTTCCCCTGCCTTTTTATTCTATTCAGGCCCTCAATGGACTGAATGATGCCCACTGGCATTGGGGAGGACAATATGCCTTACTCAGTCTACTGATCCAAATTCTAATCTCATCTGGAATCACTTTCACAGACACACAGAAATAATGTTTAATCAAATATCTGGATACCCTGTGACCCTGTCAATTTGACACATAAAACTAACCATCGTAGACCCCAATACTGATCTAGGCTTAAAGGCTTTCAAAGGCATTGGACATCATTAGGATGTCTCTATCATCTTCTTCACTCTCATGCCTAATAATTGTACAGCCATCCCTTAATAGTTCAGCAACACCTTTAATACTATTAATAATGACAGCTAACAATTATTCAGCTTCATTTGTGTCATTTCCCGTTCTAGGCACATTGCCTGTCTCATGTAGTCCTGCCACCCTTGTGAGGTATCAGTTCTTTTGCTACCTCCACTTCACAGATGAGGAAACTGAGGCTTAGAAGGTTAAATGACTGGCCATGTTCTCATAGCCAGCACATGATGGACGTGAAATCCCAACACGGGCATCCACACGAGGCCACACACTGAACTGCCTGCTCCATCGCTTTCATGGACTTGATCATGAATGTTGAGCTTCACAATAATTCAATGACATGATTGACTAAATATTTTCCCTATTAAAAAGATGAAAAATCTAAGACTCATAATATGGTAAATGCTTTTCCAAAGTTTCACAGCAATAAGATTGGATTGGATCTCAATTGGATCTCAAACCAAGTATTTTTATGCCAAATTACCACCTGAGGCCACTACCCTCATTGCTGGCACAGTGGTACATGTATTTACACGTATTTACACGTATTTACACGTATTGACTGATTGCCTCCCATACTCATAGGGTGATCTATAAGAATGATGAGTCCAGGGACTTATGCCTTTACCTTGGGAATCATCAGATTACAGTTATATACTGAGTGGCAGGTCATGAGATGATATAGTCACAATTTAAGAAATAATGGTGCCACGTTGTCTTCTACAGGTGGAACAACCCATTTCCAGGGATATCAGAAGGCAACATGTTAAAGGTAAAGTCAAATCACAAAGTTTGAAATATAAGTATATTTGCATCTTTCTTTGCTTCCAAGATCCTCTTACATTTTTGCCTGTGGTCACAGATTTCTTCAACAAGGTTATCTATTGACTTAACCTTCATGAAATAACTAATTTTGGAAAGAGTCTCTCACGTCTTATGCCTTTTTATCACCTTACCTTATTAATGAAGAAATTGATCGTGAAAAGTCATATTCCATGTTGTGCAATTTGGGAAAGAGATTGTTTTGAAACATATGGGTTGCATCAGATACATAACTAAGTTATTTCTCTAAGCATACCCCTCTGTAAAATTGCAAGATAGAAATCTAATTTTAAAATGCTGATTAATTAACATGAAAATAGATTTTAAAGCTTCAGGCAAAGCAACTCAATTTGGAGATAAAGATACAGGTAAGAACCTGAAAGGAAATAATCAATTTCAGTAGTGCTAGAAGCACAAATGGAGGACAGCCAAAGAAATTTAATTGGATCCTATACATTATAGCTTCTCTCACCATTTCCCCCAATGTCCCCATATTCTCTTACAATATTCAGTTAGAAAAGATGAGGGGACAGCTACAGAAAACCAGAAGGAGCTCACCACCTTGAGAGGAGCAGTGACCATTGGTTGAGGAAACACCACCAGCCCATGTGGACCTCCCAGGGTGGGACTCAAGGGAATACATGCCCCAACCTCCCTCTCCAACTTTCCTCTGATCTCCTGTTCGGACTTCCTAATGGCTGAACCCAACCTGAAACCACGGGGCAAGGTAGCCTGCATGTGCTGGTTGGTCTCCCAGGATGGAGAGTGAGGTGGAGCAGGGCGGACAAGGTGAACAGTGGACCTGGAGGCACAAAGGGAAGATATGCACAAAGGGAAGCAAGGTGGAAGGAGCAATGAGAGGAGCCCAAGCCCAGGCTCTACTACTCCCTGGCTGTGTTACCTTAAGTAAGGCACCTAACCTTTCCGAGTCTTACTTTCCTCCTCTTGAAATGGGAAGTGGGCAGGGCTTTTCTGACTCATCAGTTCAATTGAATTAGCAGAGGCAGGAAACAAGAGCTGTTCCCTATTCCATCTCTCCTCTCCATCCTTCACAGCCTGACAGATCCCTGTCTATCTTCCCTCTAGACCACTCCTAAACCCCTCAAAATAGGGGAGATTTCCTATCAGTGCCTCTTTAGTCCTTAAACATGGAAATGCCTTCCATGCACACAGCACTTGATTCAGAGCTTTTCTCCATTAACTGATGTATTTTAATCCTTAGAAGACCACATGAATTATGTAGAGGAAGTTTTTTCATGCCTCTTGACAGAGAAAAGGAGCAGAGCACAGAGGCATCCCAGAGCAGATCATAATCATTTGATATATAAATGTCTTAGGTCCTAATAGAAGTTTTATAGGCAATTTATTGAGAAATGAGTCCTGGGGAGAAAGCAGACAAGAAATGGATTTCACAATTCCCCTCTTTTTTTAATAGTTCACTATAGACATGCACCTTCATTTCTTTGATTGCAGAATCTTCTTTGACCACTATTCTACATATATTAATATGTCTGTGTCACTATCAGGATGGTTCTAATTCCAATTCCAACATATGCAGGGGGGCAGTTTCCACCCACGCACCATCAAGCAATTCTCTGGATACCAGCTGGGTATCCTACAATTCAACCCAATTCTCACACTATCCACCCAGAGACAGCACCAAATTCTACAAGTTAAGGGCTCAGTGCTACCAGACCGTACCTCACCACCACTTCAGATGCCAGTCACAAGCCCAGATTGTCACCTGTGTTTCTATAGATGGGAGGTTCCAACCACTCCCTCCTTAGGTTCGATTAATTTGTTAGAGTGGCTCACAGAACTCAGAGAAACATTTTACTTATTAAATTACCAGTTTATTGTAAAAGGATATAACTCGGGAACAGTCAGATGGAAGAGACATATAAGGGGAGGTATGAGGAAAAGGCAGGGATCTTCCATGCTTCCTGAATCTCTCAAACTCCAAACTTTTGGGGTTTTATAGAGGCTTCATTACATAGGCATGGTTGATTAAATCATTAGCCATTGTGGACTGAACTCAATCTCAAGCCACTCTCCTCTCCCTGGGACGGTGGCGGGGGCGGGGGGCCAAGGGAGGGTAGACATAGGGGACTGTAAGTTCTTCTAACCCTTTGATCCCGTGGTCTTCGGCTAACCACCACTGACAAACAGTCCCCATCATTAGATGGAGTCCAGAAGTAAGTCACCTCCTTAACGTAACAAAAGACACCTTGATAGCTCTCATCACTATGAAATTCCAAGGGATTTAGGAGCTCTGTGCCAGACACAGGGACGAAGACCAAATATATATTTCTTATTATAAATCCCAACATCACACCTATTCATCCATATATTCATCTACACTTTGCCTCAGCTTACAAATATTTGGAGTAGTCAACAAAAACTTGCATGGTAAAATGGAGGAAAAATTTTTTAAATCGTAGGAAGTATCTAGATAGACTGTAAGACTAAGGCAAAGATAAAATTCAGGCTGCTCGGGCACACATCACTACATTCTATTACAATTAAACTGCTAGTTTTTCTCTAAGCTTCCCGGTAACCTAAGCAAAAAAGCGATCACGCTTTTTTTATGTGAAATTAATTACCCAAAATAAAAAAAGAGCAAAGAAATTCCTCCAGGAGTGCAAGAAAGACACATCTTTCAGAGCTAAGTTAGTGCTGTCAATTTAATAAGGGTTGTTGGCTGATATCCAAGTAGCATGGCTATAAAATATGACTTTTTTAAAAGTAGACCCCAATGTAAACTGAAATCATAACTGCAGAGATGACCTCAGTGAAAGCAAGACTCACAGGAGTTGAGCTTGTAGGTTGCATGGAAAACTTCTTCAATAAGAGTTATTTCTTTATGTCTTCTTTTCCTGCACTTCCATAATTGATGGTTTTGTATTACCACCCAGAGCTCTAAGGTACTGTACAGAGAAAGGAGATGGAAAGGGGAAAAGTAATATGAATACCCCCATTTTTTGGATCAGGCATCTTGCTGGAAAATGCTTGAATGATTTATGTGTTTATTATAAAATTCTGTATTTTTGATGCAAACGCATTCTCAGATAATTTATTCATTCTCACAAAATGTCATAGAGAAAAACATATTGCGTGGTTCAGTAATGGCAGAATTTTATGGTGATATTTTTCATCAAGTTGAGCAGTTGTAGATTTATGTTAATGTACATTTCATATTATTTTTCTTGCAATCATATTCTGACATTATCTGGAAACTGTCAGATTTCAAGAACTTATCTTCCCTGAAGCTTGGTATTTTTCTTTTTTTTTTTTCATTCCTAAAAATGGGTAAAAGTTTATTTGGAGGCAAAGTATGTATATAGTGTAAGTTGTTTATGATGAACCATTAATTAGCATTAACCACAGTTGCAGAAGAAATTGTCTCTTCAGGTGAAGATAGCTGTAATATTCAAAAATGGTGTGTCTTAGCTTCTTAATGCTGAGAATAAGTGAGCTTAAAATGAGTTTCTCTTTGGCTTCCATGTGAACCAAGCACAAACTTTAAACCAGTTTCCTTTGAAGTAAAAAGCATATCATATACAAGAATGAATTTATAATGAAATACAATGAACTATCCATGAGAAGAAGAAGGAATTATGCATAGATGGCTAAACACGGATATCCAGAAACATGAGCTTGGTTGAAAAGAAGCAAGGTAGAATTCTACATAATGCCATCAAAAGACCTTTCTACTAGTTTGATTTTATTCAAATTTAGATGTCAAAGAGTTTAGAGTTAGTCTGGTTTTACCCCCTCATTTTATGCCAAGAAGCCTGGCAAGAGAAGGGGCTCACTCAAGGTCACAGAGCAAGCGGTCCTAGCCTGGACCAGAACTCAAGTTTTGTCAACTATGGCAATGTTTCCATGGTTTTACTATATTTGCTAGTATCTAAAATTTTTTCTGCAAACTCTCCCTGTTCCCTGATTTCCCACTCATCCAAACTATGCAATTTTTAGTGCAAAAGACATGAATTGAGGGATGATACTGTCCTCTAGTGGCAGAACACGGCAACACAAAACATCACAAAAAATGGTGGAATTTGCCATCCTATAGATTATTTCCTTAACGAATGACAAGCTTTAGGCCCCTGGCCTAGAAATGATAAGAAATAAATTTAAGATTATTCTACTACTATTTTAGATTTAAATTTATTTCAGACACAGCCAGTGGCTCAAAAGTGATAGAGGTCATATACCTTTATTTGGGAGCAAAAAAGAAAGAAAGAAATAAAAAAGAAAAGTGAGAGAGGCATTGATACAATATTCAGTTCAAAGCCAATGTTATAAATGTTGTAAAATCACTCATTAATGGAACTACAGGACAGTATTTTGTCTCACCAACACACAGAGAAAAGAAAAAGCGTTTGAGTAGCAAATACACTCTTCAATAGTGAAATATAAAGTAGCCACAATTAGAAGAATTGAAAACAAGGCAGTTACAACATTGTGTGATAACTGCCAGGGGAGAATGCCACTTCTATTCACTTTGTGCCAGGGCACTGAGTCACAGAAGACCTTAGACCACGAGGAGTCCACAGTCTGGTCGGGTCTATACGAAGTGTTGTTGGAACTCAAAAAAGTACATACATACTTAATTCGGCCCCTGCAGAAGAACTGTGAATCCTGGGAAGGATTCACACAGCAACGGACATTGGGCTGAGGTGTGAGACAATGACCTTAGGGGAAGTTAATTATGTTTGAGATGTAGCAGCAGCTAAAATATGGTTGCATGAATGTTAGATTTGGGGACAAGGAGACCTGCGTTCAAATCCCAGCATTACCGCTTTCCAAATGTGAAATCTGCAAGGAACGTAACCTCTCTAAGTTTGTTTCCTTATCTCTAAAAGGGAGGAAACGCACCTACATTGTAATACATCTGTCTGTTTTAAAGTTTATAACCAACGCAAATCCTATAGCATGGTTATTGACACGTGATGGACACTTGACAAAGGGATACTGACCTGAACTAATGGTTTCTGGAATTCATTCCTCCCTCTTTTACCCTCTGCCATTCTCCCTACACTGGAATGCATTCCTGCCTCTCTGTGTAGGCTGAAACTATCTCATGCTCTATCTACTTTGGTGTGGAGCATACACAATAAATCTGTTATCAATGAATATAAAAATAAGCTCCTCAATCACAAAGACCAAAGTTTACTAGACATTGTTTTCCTTACAGCAAACACATGGCACCGTGCTGAGCACATAGTGGATGCATGGTAAACACTAAAGCAACTCTAAAATTTAACCCATTTTAATAAAAGCGTATTAGATAAGCACGGCAGGCTGTCATAGGACCAACTAGAGATGAGCCTGTGATCCTCAGCCATGCGATCCCATTAGGCAGAGGCCCGCAAGAGGCAAGTCAAGAAGCCTGGTTGCTTCTGGCTCTGTCTCTGTCTGTGCTATGAATTTGTGAGTGCAAGTTCACATGCCTGATGAACAGGAAGGCCAAACAAACTGAAACATAGGAGTTTGGAGCAGAAAAAAGTTTACTGCAGGGCCATGCAAAGAGACTGGTGGCTCATCCTGTAAAAAATCACGAGCTCCTGAAGGGTTTCAGCAAAGCATTTTTAAAAGCCAGGTGAGGGGGTGGCGGTCACAGGGTATGTGATCAGCTCATGCACAGTTCGCTGATTGGCTGATGGTGAAGGAACAGGGCAGTGTCACGGGGTTAACATTATCAGTCCTTAGGCTCCAGGAGGCCTGGGGGCTGTGTGCTCATGGTCATAAAGTAGTTAACATCTTCCGTGTGGTGCAGGGTTTTCACATCCGTAAAAAAACTCAGGAAATGTGCATCAAATACACTTATCTATGTACTTCACAGAGAAGATAAAGCAGAGGATATGGCGGAAGGCCTGTCCCAGGAAGATCCCATAGGGTCCTGCTCCGTTACAAATTTAGGCAAATGATATTCCCTTACTGGCCCTTAATATCCCATCTATAGAAATGTGGGAGAACACAACGGCCTCTAGCATTTTGTGTATCCATGGATATGGTCCATACATACAGATCCACCCACCCCACTGCCCATGTCATCGCCTCTGAAACCTCAGTCCTTCCCTTCACCCTGCCTGCCCACCTTTCCTGAGACACCCAGGTCAGCGGAAAAGATGTCTCCTGGGCTTGTTTAGGAAAGATGCTTCTATCCCACATCTGTCACTAACAAGGTGCAGCTGTTGACATACATGTTCCTAAGAAACTGCACTTTCCAACCTTATTTGAGGAACTGTTAAATCTGGCAGGTCCCTCCCACATCCTTGGCTTTGCCTAACTTAATCCCTCCCCACTCAACCCAAAGAATGGTTTCAGCAATTTACTGCTGGAATTAATTTCTGAAAGTTTCCACAGACGTGGAGAGGTTTCTCAAACAGGCCTTGTGAAATATGCACTAGCCACTTGGATCGTAAGTTGCTTCTTTGGACGCTTCTGCAATTAATCATCAGGACGTGAAATCCTAAAGGTTCACTTTTATACGTCATAAAACTTTTAGACATAATAAATACGGCGACTGAGGCCAGGTTTTATCCAATTTTGTTCAGAGTCTATGTCTCTAATTACAGAACATTACACGGATGGTATGTTTCCAAAAGCGTTGATTGTGATGATCATATTTCATAGATAAAGGGTATTGCATATATTTAGCACAAATTGACTAGGAGCTAATTGAAAAACAAGTATCATTTTATTTAAGCTTGGCCATCCAAGGAACTGCACTTCATTATCTGCATTTTACAGACATGGAAACAAGCCCAGAACATTTAAATAATGTGCCCAAGATTACTCAGTAAGTGACTGAGGGGGGATTAGAACCCAACACGAATGATTTCAAAGATCCCATTTGTGACCACTCTATTGCATCATTGTCCCTTCTATCAAGAAACAAATTCTTGGAACCCACATATCTTCTCTTCCAACCATTTAAATCACAGATGAGGAAACCAAAGCTCAGAGAAGCCAAACAACTTGTACTAAGTCACGTGGCACATCAGTAGTAGCACTAAAACCAGATCACAAGCAGTGGTAAATGTGTAATATCCAAATCTCTGAAAAAAAGGTATGAGAACAAAGTTGGAGGACTGATGCTACTCAACATCAAGGCTTACTGTAAAGCTCCAGGAATCAAGACAGTGTGGTATTAATGAAGGACTAGAAAAATAGATCAGTGGAACAGAACAGAGAACCCAGAAATAGACCCCCATAGAGTCAACTGACCTTTGATAAAGAAGCAAAGGCAATACAATGGAGCAGAGGTAGTCTTCTCCACAAATGGTGCTAAAACAATTGGATATCCACCTACAAAAATATAAATCTAGATACAGATCTTACACCCTTTGCAAAAATTAACTTGAAATGCGTCATAGACCTAAATTAAAAATCAAAACTATACAACTCACAGAAGATAGCATAGAAAACCTAGATAACCTTGGGTATGGTGATGCCTTTTTAGTTACAACACCAAAGACATGATCTATGATTGATAAGCTGAACTTGATCAAAATTTTAAAACTTCTGCTCTGCAAAAGACAATATAAGAGAATAAAAAGACAAGCCACAGACTGAGAGAAAGTATTTGCAAATGAAACATCTGATAAAAGACTATTCTCCAAACTATACAAAGAACTCTTAAAGCTCAACAATAAGAAAACAAACAGCCCAATTGGGAAAAAAAAAAAAATGTGTCAAAGACCTCAACAGAGACCTCACCAAAGAAGACATACAGGTGGCAAATAAGAATATGAAAACATGCTCCACATCATATGTCACCAGGGAAATGTAAATTGAAACAATAATGAGATACCCCATCCATCTATTAGAATGGCCCAAATCAAAACACTGATAACAGCAAATGCTGGTGAGGATGTGGAGCAACAGGGACTCTCATACACTGCTGGTGGGAATGCAAAATAGTACAGCCACTTTGGAAGACAGATTGGCAGTTTCCTACAAAACTGAGCATACTCTTACCATGTGATCCAGCAATCACACTCCTTGGTATTTACCAAAGGAATTGAAATTTTATGTCCACACAAAAACCTACACACAGATGTTTATAGCAGCTTTATTCATGATTACCAAAAACTTGAAAGCAACCAAGATGTCCTTCAGTAGGTGAATGAATAAATAAACTGTGGTACAATCCAGACATTCCACTGTGGAATATTATTCAGTGCTAAAAAGAAATGAGCTATCAAAACACAAAAATACATGGGGGAAACTTAAATGCATATTACCAAGTGACAAAAGCCAATCTGAAAAGGCTACATATTATGTGATTCCAACTATATGACATTCTGGAAAAGGCAAAACTATGGTGGCAGTAAAAAGTTCAGTGATTACCAAGAGTCTGAGTTGGGGAGAGAGATAAATACATAGAGCACAGAAGATTTTTAGTGAAAATACTCTGTATGATATTATAATGATGAGTACATTATACATTTGTCCAAACCCATAGAATGTACACCAAGAGTGAGCCCTTAGGTAAACTATGGTCTTTGGGCGATTATGATGTATCCATGTAGCTTCATCCTTGGTAAAAAATGTAACATTTGGGCTAGTGATGTTGATAATGGGGGAGGTTATGCATGTGTGGGAGCAGGTGATAAATTGGAAATCTCTGTACCTTCCTTCCAATTCTGTTGTAAACCTAAAACTGCTCTAAAAAAAAATAGTCTTTATTTTTTAAAAAAGTAATTATGCTCACCACAGACATATTAAAGAAAATATCGCATCTCAAAAAATAGTATGTACATACATGCATATATAGACCTATTATAAATTTTACTGATAAAAGGATGTATATAGCACACAGTTTTAAAATAATAGTAAAATATACAACACTCTATCATAAATTTTATATAGCCAATTGATTTTCACAGAGTGCTTTCACTGATTTTTTCTAAACTCTTGTATCTGCAGCCAAACGATGACTGCAATTGATGTAATTACATGAACAGCTTCTTAGCTGAGTCAGATGACAGTTTTTCAATATCAGAAGTATATTTCCTCAATTTTCCTCTTTTTACAATGTAATGCGACAACGTACAGACACAACACACTTTTATATTTAATTTGCTTTGTCAACATTTTCTCCATCTCTTTAAGTATAGACAAGCAGTAAAGCAATAAATCAAACCCTAATTTGCAGCATTTGCCAATTTCCATGGTGTAAATACTTCCCCTACAGCAGATTTCAAGCTACCAACATGATCATTGAACAGGTAGTTGGGAAGAGATACCATTTCTTAGTATTTCCATCATAGACACAGTAGAGGTAAATAACTTCAACAGCATAGATAAATGTGGTAGAATAACTAGGAAGTCATGAGTTTTGAGCAGATGCTACCTTTGTTTTTGAAATAACTTAAGTGTACATTTACATAATTATTTTTTTAATAATGGCCGTGTTTAACACCTGCATGGCAAAATCTTGAAAAATTAACAACCAGCTCCTATAAGCTGGCACCAGTAACCCTCCCAGCCCCCCACCCCCACCCCGAAATGCCACATGCAGGTCTCGCGATACTCTAACTTCACAGAACCCTCTGAGGTTGAGAACTTGTTCATGACTTCACCCTAACAAGTTATGGAGGTAATAGATTCTACAGCAATGCTGTGTTCAGCTCACTACATTATCTCCCAAGAAGCAATACATTTTTCAGCAGAAGTGAAAACTGCCTTACTGCAGACTGAAGAGCAAAATAAGGACACAGTCTCGGCAGATGGTGCTAATTACACATGCAGCCAACAGATGGCGAGCATGCCAGCCTCCTCCTAGTGAAAACTGCTTGACTGAATGTCAAGATGCGAACTATCTCGAATAACAACTGTTTGGGTCTTCTGATGGGACAGGGAATTTTTCATAGCATTTGGGGTATTTGTGTACCTCCTCAGGAGGGTCGATTGCCATTTTCCCTCTAATCTTCCATTACACAATAATACTAGTTACAGTGGGGATGCATTCAAAGCCATCACGTGAACTTCATCAATTCATTTATTCCACATACGAAGTCCCATGAAGTATGAGTAACCATGTCTCACTCTTCCAGATGAGAAATTGCAACCGTTCCTCAATCCATTTGTTTATTTCATTAATATTTATTGAGATCCTGCCATGACCCTACCCATAGTAGTAGCAGAATCAAGGTTCAAACTCAAGAAACTCAGCTCCAAATCTCATCTTCTTCCAGTATGTCAAATACCTGAGTTGTTACTACTTTCTTGAAAAAGCCCCACCCCTGCAAAAAAAATATGGTTGAATTTTATCTGAATTATTATCAAAGCTGTATGACAGTATGACAAGTTATTTCACCTGTTTGATCTAGTTTTCTCCCTCGTGGAGTCCCTGAAGTTCGTTTCTACCTCTTAGTCTATAACGTTTCAGTTATCTAAGCAATAAATAAGAGAAGCTCATGGCATAAATTACTGCTGTTAGATATATTTGACATAGCTGAAGGCTTCAGGATTTTTGATATTGCATATAATATCAGAAACACATTTTAAAAAATATTTTAAACATCTTTATTGAGATACAGTGCACACACTATAAAATTCACTAATTTAAAATGTACAATTCAATGACTTTAGTATATTCATAGAATTCTGCAACTATCACCACAATCTAAGTTTAGAAAATTTTATCACCGAAAAAGAATGCCTGTATCCATTAGAAGCCGTTCCTCAACACTTGCCCTTCCCCAAGAAACCACTAATATACTTCCGATCTCTACGGGTTTGCCCATTCTAGATTTTTAAAATATAAATGAAATCATCCAATATGTAGTCTTTTGACTTCCTTCATTGAGTACAATGTTTTAGAAGTTCATCCATGTTGTAACATGTATCAGTACTTTATTCCTTTTTACTGACAAATAACATTCCATAGTACAGACATACTTGTTTATTCTTTCATCAGTTGATGGACATTTGGGTGTTTTTTTTACCTTTTGACTTTTACGAATACGGCTGTTATGAAAATTCATGTACAAGTTTTTGTATGGATGTATGTTTGCATTTCTCTTTGAGTATATACCCAGGAGTGGAATCTGCATACACACATTTTTTTTTAACTTTTTTTTTTTTTTTTTTTTTTGGCTATATTGGGTCTTCATTGCTGCGTGCAGGCTTTCTCTAGTTGCAGCGAGCAGGAGCTACTCTTCGTTGTGGTGCGCATGCTTCATTGCTTTTCTTATTGCAGCGTGAGGGCTCTAGGGCACGTGGGCTCAGTAGTTGTGGCTCACAGGCTCTAGAGCACAGGCTCAGTAGTTGTGGCACACGGGCTTAGTTGCTCCGCGGCATGTGAGATCTGCCTAGACCAGGGATCAAACCAGTGTCCCCTGCATTGGCAGGTGGATTCTTAACCACTGCACCACCAGGGAAGTCCCCACACACAGTTTTTAAATGAAGGGGATACTAACTGATGCCAGGGAAAACCTTACATTATAATGAAGGCACACGACTCACAGACGGTGTAGGGAAAAATGCACCACCGTTAAGGCAAGGTTCTCACCACAGCCTACAAGACCCTGTGTGATCTGGGCACCCCTCCACCTCCACCACCACTGTGGGGACAGTAGTGCCCCTTTGTGCTCATCCCACCTTTGAGTCTTTGCACTTGCTGCTCCCCCTGTCAGTGATACTCTTGCCCAGGTGTTCATATGGTGTGTTCCCTCACTTTCTTCAAGCCTCTGTTCTCATCACCTATCCACAAAGGCCTTCTGGGGTCTGTCTGAAAAATAGTAGCCCCGTCCGCCATCTCTCACTCACCCTACTTCATTTTTCTTTGTAGCACCTGTCATCACCTGACAACATATACTTTTGTTTATTTCTTTTCTATCTCCTACCACTGGAATGTAAGTTTACATGAGAATAGCAACTTTTTTTGACATTATATTCCCCAAAACCTACATCAATAAATGTATTAAAAATGAATCCATGCCTGACATACACTAAAACCTCAATAATAAGTAAATGAATAAAAGCAAGATAGATGTCCTTTTCTAAACTCACAGTCACTGAAGCAAATGGGATACATATCTCTGAAGCAATAAATGGAATGTTCCTATTGAATTCCAGATGCTCAGTCTTTTTATTGAATTCTTTTTCCAGTGAATTGAATTGATCCCCAATAGTTATAGTGGTAGCTATGAAAAAAGATGTCTTAGACAGCCAACATCTAGCTTCACAGGGAAAGTCATCAGAATAAGCCATAAGGTAGTTCCACAGGGAGCTCTACTGCTGAAGCCAATGCACAATAAAATGAGGGCAAGTTAGTTTTGTTTTCTAATTTCATGCCTTAAAGAAGCATCCTGTGGCCTAAGTTTTTTAGTAATATCATTGAAATAACCAAAGATCTAACATTAACTAGGTGGCCACAGTTGTTGAAATACGTTCTGGGTCATATTTTGTGTTTTTACAATGCCTGGAACGTCTACGATTCATGTCTTCCATCAGTGTTTGAATTCATGCAGAGAAGTCTATCCTATCTGTTTAAAAGTGTTTTCCAAGAACAAAATAGGGAGAGTGGTAATTTTGTTCAATGAAGTAGTTATTTTTAGACCTGGAAGAACCCTTAAAATCATCCAGGACAGTATATGTTGTGTTATGCTGTTTTTGGCCAGCTGGACCTTTCCCCAAAAGAAATCTTAAGAGGAGATCCAGTGGGAAGTGAGTGGAGGTAGAGTCCCGCCAGTGACATGGGGTGATGAACCAGAAACCAGCCGCCCCATCCTGCCGTCCTGCAGTTTCCTTGGGAGTCCCCAGGGGGACCACAATGGACTCTTCATAGCAAAGTTAAAAAACACAGATTTAATCCAACCTTGTTGTCTCACAAATAAGGAAAGGAGGCTCAGCCAGTGCTCAGTTGAGTTTTAAGTCTCCTACAATAAGATACAGACATTGTCTCACTGACTCCTCCCACCCTCTATAAAGCAGCATTTATTTGGTCACATCCATTTTTACAGATAAGTGAGCATTACTTCCTCAAAGAGCTTTTTCTGACACCCCAGACTAATTTGTCTCCTGTGTGTTCCTTCAATACCATGCCCTCTCTTCTTGAAATTATCATCACGATTTTAATAGTGTTTTCAGTGCATCTCTACCCTCTTAGTTATAAGCCCTATGGCAGCAGGGACAGTGCCTCTCACCTTTCCAATTATGTCCCCAGAACCTGGAACTTGGCCTGTAAACAGAACAACTGTAAACACCTTGAGGAGAAGGATCGTGTTGTGCCTAGTGCCTGGTCCTGTGCACAGTTCAGAGTAGCAGCTCAATAACTGTCTTTGAGTAGAATTGAACTGTGGAAATAAAACTACCTAGAAGTTGGGAAAATCCTTTCCGGGCCTCATTCAGGCTGTTCTAGGATTGGGTGGTCTTGGGCAATTGTCTTACCGAGTTTGTCCTTAACTTTATCATTCGTAAAATAAAACAGTTGTTTTCTGGCGTCTTAGAAAACCCTTCCATCTGGAAAATTTCGTGATGCTATTTTCCTCTGCTTGGAAATGTCCGATGAAGGTGTGAGGCAGGGACTTGAATTAATAAGATGACTGTATATATAAAAGAATGCTAATCAAGAGTTAATGGTTAAGAGAGGACCTTAGGGGTCACACCACATGCCATGAAATCTTCATTCTACAATTTACTAACTGGGGGACTGGAGGTGAGGTACTTAACTTCCCCACACCCCAGTTTCTGCATCCAGAACAAAGGCAAGCATTGAATGAGGTCACATAACTAAAATATTTAGCATGGTGCTGGGTATCTAATAAGAGCTCAACAAATGTTCATTGGCGTTATCACCAAAATTATTCAAAGAGGAATGATTTCCATTTAAACATATGTGAAAATAGCTTGTTGACATTTTCCATAAACTCACTGATGTTCCTTCTTATGTTTTAGGAGACAAACCCACAAAGGGAAACAAGGTAAGAAAAAGCATTGAAATGCATTTGTTACCCACCCTTTGTTTTAGAAGCACAGGAATATGGACAATGTGAAAGTTTAGGTGGCACTTGAAATATATATCCTAGAAGTTTGGTTGGGATTTGTCATGTCTACCTGTAAACCAAAAAATCACTAACCATTTAGCTCTGCTCAAAGAACCAGGACTTTAATTTCTGATTCTCTTTCCTTTTGCAGACTCCTTTACCACCTCCTCGGTAAGACACTGAAAATAGAACTTTGTTTTGCTATATACTTAAATGATTAGTTCTATCATTTGAGAAAGAGAAACACAAACATCTGATACTGAAAGCTAATGAGTTGGTCAATGAACAAGATTAAATAAGCCTCATTCATCCATTTAATCATTCATTCATTCACAGTCATCTAGTCAATCTACCTCCACTTATCGATCTTTAATGAATGCCTTGCTTCCCTGCTTCCTGTTTCTTTCCCTTTGTTTAGTACAGAAATCTCTCCTTCCTTTTAGTACAGAAATCTGCCAGAGAGTCCTGGCACTGGGAAATGCCTTCAAGGGACCTAGAGTACATAAGTATATAATCATATAAGTATATATATATTTATATATATAATACATATACAAATGCAAATATTATTATACTTATATATATGGAGGCAAAAGCAACAGACTTGATTTCTTAGGCTCTGAGTTAGTCACTCTGTTGTTCTGCTTGGGCCCGTGAGGACCTCCATCACAGCACTTACTTCCCTGGCTGGTCATCTTCTCACCACTTCTCTCTCTGCCCTCCCAGAGGGAAGCATCTTGAGCCAAGGACTGTCTTTTTCCTTTCTGCATCTCCAGCATCTACCAACAGTGCCCGATACACTTTGTGAATGAGTGAGGGCATGGGTGAATAAATGGGTGAGTGAGGCACCCATTGACTTTGGAACATTTTCCTATTTCTTTGGGGAGATTCAAAAGCTCATGTCTTCTAGTCTGGAGCAAAGGAAAGGCTGTAATCATATTTTTACTCCAGGCCTCCTAAAACTTCAACAGATGGCAGATTGATAAAGCTATGACACCCTATAGAAAAGTACATAACACTCTAAAAAATTGAACCAGACCAAAGGGCAAGTTGCAAAGAGAGAGATTTAAGCTGATTAGAAGAATGAGTATTCTGACATTCGAAGCTCCCTATAGAGAGCTGCCACCCCCCGCCCCCAAAACTGATGTTTCCAGCCCAAAGCTGAGGGCACAGCGGGCAGGGCTGTGTGAATTCCAGGTCTGAGGAGCCATCTGTGCAGCAAACCTTCTCAGGTCCCCACTGTGACTCTTCACACAGGCCGCCCATCACTCTTCCAAAGAAGTACCAGCCCCTGCCCCCTGAGCCGGCGAGCAGCAAGCCACTCTTCCCTCAGAGGTGCACCTTTGCCGAAGTCCAGAGAGAGTCCAGGTGAGAGTCTTGCTGTTGCTGGTGGTGAGATGACCAGGGAACGGGTGGGCAGGGGGAAGAGAGCAACAATAACCAAACCAGTCGCCTCTCTAAATGGGCTGCCCAACGTGGTGGGAACAGCCATCCCATACCTTGAGGGAAAGCACCTCAGAAACCTGTAGTTTGACTCCTTAATGGAAAATACACCTTCTTTGTAATAAAATCAGTTACTGGAAGAATGGCTCACTTACGATGTGAATTAGTTATTAAAGAAAATGTTATCATTGCCGGAACTGAAAGGGGTTCAGACTGTATGAGGACCAATATTGGCACGCAGCTTCCCATCTCCCAGGCCGGAGAAGTATAACCGCGCACGTGAAAACCCATTTGTCAGAAACATGATTGCCTTTTTGACAAAGAAATATAAAAAATCCAACCCTCTGGTATTAAGTGCTGATGCCAGAGCCCCGCTCCCAAATGTATGGGGCACCGGGCAGCCGAGCAGCCAGCTCTGATCAAAAAATGTCACAAACACGAAAGGACCTCTTTTTCTTTTCCCCGAGAGAGTTTACATTTCCAAAATTACCTTATTTTAGAAGTCAAAACAGAGACTGGTGTTTCCCTCGTGTTGCTGCCCAGAGTGAGTGATGCTTTCTGACTGCGAGCTTGGATCAGCCGGTGAGGTGCAGGGCACTATTTCGTCCGTGAGCATTTCTCGTGCATACAGAAATTCAAAATATCAGGCACATTTGGCACTTCTGTGGAAAACCCTTTCATCACTGGTTCTGATGGCGGAACGTAAAAGAGCCGAAAATGCCATTTCCCCCTTAGTTTTTTTGGCAAATGCCTCTTCCCTTTCTGTCCTTTAGAAGCCCACACAAACATACATCTTCCATGCAGAAACCTCTCCTGCTCTTCCTCGTGCAATTTCCTCTCTCCCCTGTCCCCATCTCGAAACGCAGGTTCTCCTTCTTATAAACTAGCAGAGGAAGGGCAGCGGGGGCGGGGGGGGGGGGGGCGGAAATGTCTTTGCTCCCAGGGGAGTTCATAGTGTCTGGAGACATTCTGTCGTGACAGCTTGAGTGCTGGGGATGTATCTAGTGGGTAGAGGCCAGGAATGCCGCCAAACACCCTGCAGTGTGCTGAACTCCCCCAGAACAAAGAGTAATGAGACCCAAAAGGTCAGTGGGCCAGAGACTGGGAAACTCTGCCCCAAGGCATATGACTTGCTTCTCTAAGCCCAAGGCTTTTCTCAGCAGTAAAGTGAGGTTAAGAATAATGCCTACTGCCTACCTCCTGGGCTAATGTGAGAATTAAATAAGATGATTTCTATCAAGTGCTTATCAGTACCTGCCTAGCACATATTGATTACCAACATGTGTTACAGTTACTACCTTGAGCCATTTTCTATTGGTGCCTTTGCCACCGCATATAATATATTTGGAAAGAAGTCTGTCCCTTTGACCTCAAAAGGAGGGGCTAACTCACTGCAGTATGCATATGTCCTAGAACCCCGCGAGGCAGTTTCCAGAGGGTCTGAGCCAGACCAAGAGTCACCAGATTTCCTCTCTTTTGATTTCTGTTTTCAAAGAATGAGTGTCTTGGAAACAACAACAGTAATAGAACATCATCTGAATTGGAAATGTGAAATGCATTGTCCCTAAAATTCCTGACCAAGTCGTCTAATATGACAAGAACTGGCCCAAACTCAGAGAAGGAGATAGAAAATAAGATGGGGCTTCCCTGGTGGCGCAGTGGTTGAGAGTCCGCCTGCCGATGCAGGGGACACGGGTTCGTGCCCCTGTCCAGGAAGATCCCACATGTCGCAGAGCGGCTGGGCCCGTAAGCCATGGCCGCTGAGCCTGTGCGTCCGGAGCCTGTGCTCCACAACGGGAGAGGCCACAACAGTGAGAGACCCGCGTACTGCAAAAAAAAAAAAAAGAAAATAGGATGAATAAATATCAAAGATGATGAGGTTGTTCAGTGTGGAGAAGAGAGGATTTTTATTTTCTTTCTGTTTCTTTACATTGGAAAGAGTAGGATATGGGAACCCAGCAGGACGGGGTTTGGATCCCTGCTGAGCCACTTCTGGCTGTAAAATTTCAGGAAGTTCTTAAACAGTTCTGAGTCCTGCTTTCCTTATTGGTAAAAAGAAAATAACCAGCCCCATGAGATAGAATTGTGGTAAGGAGGTATGTGATTTTTCTAAAGTACTAGGATAATATCTGTCACAGCATAGGAAAGAAGAAAGAAAAACACTTAAACAGCATCTCCCATCTGTACCCGACAGAATTAGGCACCCATAACCCTATTTTGTCTTGAAATAGAAGCTATAGATTCTAGGGCAATGTTTCTCATCCTGGCTTTACATTGAAATAATTAGGTAAACTTTTTAAAAATTACTGTTCTCCAGGATCTGTTTTAATTGAGAGCATCACTATAGGGCATTAGTATTTTTCAAAGCTCCCCAGATGAATCTGATGTACATCCAGGGCTAGGCGCCCAGAGGGACCCAGATTCTAGGGATATTTCTGCCACTCAAGCTTCGAAGGTGCTTAGGCCTTACCTGCCTGTGTCCAAGCTTCTAATGTCTAAAATAATACTCTCCAGATTTCCAGATGAGCCCCTCTGCTGTCTGGATCACACCAGCCTACTGTCAGCCATGTCAGTGGTGTTGGAATCTTTAGACTTTCGTGTTTTGTAACTTTGCAGTGTCTCTAGTTGTAGTTTACAGTGTTTAATCATGCTTAGATGTGATGAGAGCTGTGCTGGGTCTCTTCACCAGAGGATAGTTACATTTCATCTCATTGAATCCTTTCTGCAGCCCAAGTATGATTTTCTAAGGCTTGGAAAGGCCAAAGTGCCCAGCCCAGTAGAGGCATATAATAAGAACCTGGTAAAAATCACTTCCCTACCCACTGGGCACAAAATGTCACTAAGATTCAGAGAAGTTAGGTGACTCGGTCAAAATTATAGGGTTGGTATATGACTGTTGAGAGGGCAAAAACATTCAAAGCCCAGTGCAAGACACTGGGAATGCCACGAGGGCTAAGAGAGCTTTGCTTTATTCTATTTTATTTTATTGTTTAATTTTTATTGGCATATAATTTATTTACAATGTTGTGTTGGTTTCTGCTGTACAGCAAAGTGAATCAGTTATACATATACCTATATCAACTCTTTTTTTAGATTATTTTCCCATATAGATCATTACAGAATATTGAGTAGAGTTCCCTGTGCTATACAATAGGTCCTTATTAGTTATATATTTTATATACAGTAGTGTATATATGTCAATCCCAAGCTCCTAATTTATCTCTCTTCCCCCTTTCCCCCCTGGTAACCATAAGATTGTTTTCTACATCTGTGACTCTATTTTTGTTTTGTAAATAAGTTCATTTGCACCATGTTTTTTAGATTCCACATATAAGCAATATCATATGATATTTGTCTTTCTCTGTCTGACTTACTTCACTCAGTATGACCATCTCTAGACCCATCCACATTGCTTCCAATGGCATTAATTCGTTGTTTTTAATGGCTGAGTGATATTCCATTGTATATATGTACCACATCGTCTCTATCCATTCCTCTGTCAATGGACATTTAGGTTGCTTCCATGTCCTGGCTATTGTAAATAGTGCTGCAATGAACATTGGGATGCATGTATCTTTTCGAATTATGATTTTCTCTGGGAATATGCCCAGGAGTGGGAATGCTGGGTCATATGGTAGCTCTATTTTTAGTGTTTATAAGGAACCTCCTTACTGTTCTACATAGTAGCTGTACCAATTTACATTCCTACCAACAGTGTAGAAGGGTTCCCTTTTCTCCACACCCTTTACAGCATTTATTGTTTGTACATATTTTCATGATGCCATTCTGACTGGTGTGAGGTGATACCTCATTGTAGTTTTGATTTGCATTTCTCTACTAATTAGAGATACTGAGCATCTTTTCATGTGCCTTTTGGCCATGTGTATGTCTTCTTTGGAGAAATGTCTGTTTAGATCTTCCACCCATTTTTTTGATTGGGTTGTTTGTTTTTTTTTGTTATTGAGCTGCATGAGTTGTTTGTATATGTTGGAGATTAATCCACCTGCTAGAGAAATGAAAATAGAAACAAAAATTTTAAAAATGCAATCTAATTAAACTTAAAAGCTTTTGCACAACAAAGGAAACCATAAATGAAACAAAAAGACAACCCACAGAATGGGAGAAAATATTTGCCAACGAAGAAACCAAGAGCTTTGCTTTAAGAGAGGTTTCAATTCATTTTTAGTTGGGCCCATCTAGGTAGTCAGATGGCCGTTACTAATGACCACATGTGAATGACCACGTGAGGCTGCTGTAAGGTTCACTTTCCATGAAAACAGAAAGAAGATTGGAGATCTGAGCTTCTTTGGCCAACGCAGGAAGAATAGTGCCCGCTACCTTCCTAACAGCTGCTCCCTAGGCCCCTGCGATGAATCGCCCTCCCTGGGAGGCTGTGATTTACGTCCAGGGATCAACTGCATCAGTGAAGACAGCTGCAGCCTTACAATTGGCCGTGCTCACTGTGGATGACAGTGGTGGTCCCCGCTATTGTGTTTCAGTCCCCATTGGTCTCTGCCAGCTCTGCCCTTCTCTATTTTATAGCTAAGTCTTGACTTCACAAAACAGTTGCTGAATTGAAGCACCTCAGTTAAGGAAAACGCCATTTAGAACATTCATTGACAACTTGAAACTAGGAGAGAATGTTGACATTTGGGGAATGTTGGTTAGACATTCTCAACCACTTATGGGTCATTATTATGATGTACTTTATATATTTTGTCAGCTTATTTTTTTTTTTTTTACTTAAATAGATGTATTTAAGAGGGAAACATATCATCACCATAAACAACCACAACATAATTTCAGAGCAAAACTTTCAGCCTGGGGGAGGTTTTCTCTGTTAGAAGGGAAGAAAAGTAAAGTTAGAGTGATGTTTAGGATATACTAACCGCCACATGGAAACTGTCTCCTTGACATAATTAGAAAGAAGAAAAAAAAAAGTTTCCAACTATGTATCCATTGTAATTTGAATACCATGGTCCATGCACCAAATAAAACTCACCCTGAGAAATCATGAGAGCAATCATCATTTGCTGTAGGTCTAGCTACACATGGCCCACTTTAGAGTCCTCAGCGCTGTGCAAAAAGCAATGCTACAAACCTTAATTTTCTGATGAGGACATAGAACTGCAGACTGGTCATCGAGCCATGAAATTTCCTTTAAACTTCAGCAAATTCAGTGGCCCAAGGTGGGGGATTCAGCCAAAATTTAAATAAAGTGTGTGATATTTTACCAACAAAACACTCACTTGCCTAACTAAGGTTTTACCTTTTCAACTAGTAATGCTGACGCTGCATCAGTTCAAGCAACCTTAGTGGCAAAAATGCATATTCTGATGATTTGGGTGGTGGAAAAAATCATTATACATATCAAGAAACCATAAAAAGAGAGAAAGTATGGATTACAAAGAAGGTAGACAAATTCACACTCATGAATGGAAACTATTGATTTTAAAGTGTAAACTTTATTATCATCATAGTTTTGCAAGATGTTGCCTTTGTGGGAAACTGGGTTTCTGGAGTTTCTTCTGAGACCCCTCCAATGGTCTGATGTCCACTTTATCAAATGCCATGTTGAATTCTTTCCCTATCATGCAGTTTCGTGTTTTTCCTGTCTCAGATCTCCTTTAATTATCAGCATCCTTTCTCTCATGCATGCCTTCCTGGGGTCCAGCTGTACCACAACTTCACATTTAAAACCTTTTATACTCCCTCAAAGCAAAAAATGAAGAGCTTTAAAATGAAGGTAATAATAGCAGGTCCTTCTGTGCTAATGAAACTTGACATAGAAAACCAAATGTCAGGAGAAATGATGATGTTATTTAAATTCTCTTAAAGTGAGAAGCAAGTTTATTCATGTCCTTTCTGTCACCACCTTTTATATTGGCTCATAACTTCTCCTTTTGCTTAGAAAATTATGAGAAAAATAAACAGGGTTTAATTTTATAGAACAGTGATAAATATCACACTGGACTATGGGCTATTAATTTGGCAATGAAAATGTAATCAAAGAGTTTTTAAGGACTCAGAATGATTTTATCTTGATCATTATGAACTATATTTTATGTAACACCATACTTCTTTTCCTTGCAGACAGATAAGCTTAAAGAACTTAAGTGAGGTAAGTAGCAATTGTGTCCTAAGAAACAAAGAAGGGAATTTTTGTGCAAAGTGTCTGTGATTGGCAAGATACTTAATTATCATAATAGAAATGCTCAATATGTATTAATATCCCTATTTTAAAGGTGATAAAACTAAAGCAAAACAAAGTAAGCTCAAGATTTTAAATCAAATTCCATTTTGCCACCATATTCTGTGTTTATTGGTACAGTGATGAGAAGACCATGTCCATGATCCATGGAGGACATCAGGTTTCTACCAAGGGCTTCCAGCCTCTAGCATTTCAGAAATAAATGTTGGAAATTGTGTAATACTTTGCTAGTTGTTCTTCACAAGAGAGAGAGGACTGCAGAGTAGAAGGAATATGAGATACAGAGTTGCACAGACCTGAGTTAGATTCCCGCTCTGCCACCAACTACTTTGTGAACTTGGCAAATCCTCCTGCCCCCACCCAACCACCCCGTTCTGTTCTGTTTTCCCAATAAAAAAATAGAGGTGGATATCCTCAACTTGGCAAAGCTGTTGTGACAAAGTCAGTCAGTCAGAGTCAGCACGTAAATGACCAGGCGAGCAGTAGAGGCCCAGTAAATGGCCTGAAGATCAGGTAAGATGGAACTATCTTAGAGCCCTCTTAGATGTTTACTTTCTTAAGCCCCCAGAGAAGTTCCTTAAGCAGATGGTAGGTCCTCACTTCACTCCCACTGGCCTCCTAAGGGATTTGGTTCTTATCTTAGTATTTGACCTTTGCTCTTACATCATCTAGAACGTAAAGGTTGATCCCTTTCTTTCTCTCCTTCTTTCTTTTGATGTTGAAAACTCAGACTCTGTGTACCAGTGCCAAATTGAATCTCGGAGACAGTGTTTTGGGTAAAGTAGAAAAGAATAGCTTTATTGCTTTGCCAGGCAAAGGGGGACACAGTGGGCTCCTGCCCTTGAAAACTGTGTGTCCCAACACCGGAGGATTTGGTGAGGAGTTTTTATAGCAATAGTTCAAGGGCAGGGTTGCTGATAAGGATCAGGGTGTGGGCAGGGCCTGCATTTCTTTAACCGGGCCTCAGGTGGTCTCCTGATATGTTTCTGTGGTTTTCAAGGTTATCAAACTGTGACCTTCTCTCTGGAATGAAGAATGCTCCTTCAAGTAGTTAACATCTTCCAGTTGTTGGCGATTTTAGCTCTGCAGAAGAGCTCAAAGATATTGTTATGTGTATCCCTTGAAGGGGAACCAGGACCCTGCCCCAAGGCTGCACTATTGTTTCTTGACTGCTCCTCCCTTGTCTCGGTATCTCCTCCCTTCCCTGATTAGCAATTGTTTGAATCTGCCCTTTGGGACTCAGAGAAGGTCGTGGAGTCTGGAGTCTGTTCCCTATGAACAAGGAACAGGGAACACAGAAAGGCTTCTGTGCCCAGGAGCCCCACAGGATCCTGCTCGGTTTTACTTTCTCCCTTTTTTCTTCCTTCCTTTCTTCCTCTTTCTTTCTTTCTTTCTCTCTCTCTCTCTTCCTTCCTTTCTTCTTTCCTTCCTTCCTCCCTTCCTCCCTCCCTCCCTCTTTCTTTTTCTTTCTTTCTTTCTTTCTTTCTTTCTTTCTTTATTTCTTTCTTTCTTTCTTTCTCTCTTCCTTCCTTCCTTCTTTCTTTCTTTCTTTCTTTCTTTCTTTCTTTCTTTCTTTCTCTCTATCTCTCTCTCTCTCTCTCTGTCTCTCTCTCTCTTTCTGGTGTTATGACAATGTTAAAATTAAGAGTCACATTTCTAGCTTGTCTGTCAAACAAGATATTTATGACCTCTAATCCACAAGACAATCATGTGAAGGAGAAAAACACGTGACTGCTAAATGAGAGGCGCTGTTCAAGACTTCACTCAGCTTACCCTCTTCTGGGAGTTGCTGGACTTCCCAAGTGCCACCAGGAAGGAGAAAGTTGGGGTGGTTCTCTGCTGCTGGGGAACCCACACATCTAGAAGAACTCCACCTCTTTCTTCCTATGGGTTGGTTTATGTGTCCCGAGTAGGCAGCTACTCAAGATGACTTATATCCATAACTCACCAGTCAGTCTAAAAGGACAATAGCCCCACCAATCACAAACAAGCAAGAAGGAAATGGAGAGGTCAGTCTTAAACAGCAGGGACCATGCAGGACTCTTTGTTTTTCTTGCAACTTTGGTTGGCCTTCTGCTAGAAGTTGATACTATCTAAAGAACAACAAGGCCTAGTGGAAAAACACGTTCTTCCTCCTTATCTTTTGCCAAGACACTTCCTCTTTGTTTGTTTGTGCTGAGAGTCAAGGCCATTTCTCTATTCCAAAAGCCCATCTCATAGGGCACATGCCATGCTTGTGTGAGTGTTAAGTGCTTGCTCAAATTATATCTTGGGGACCAGAATTCATTCCAGCAGAAATGATGTGCCATCTGCCCCAATTCAAATTCACATAGCACTTTATAGTTTTCAAAAAGTAGAAATTTATTGTCTCCTTTAATTCTTAAAGAAGGAAAGAAAAAAAACCCTAAGAGAAAAAGAAGCTTCAGAGAGGTGACAAGAATTGCCAGAGTTCCCACAGCTGGCAGATGGAGCCACCCTAGAAAGCCCAGAGTCCCGATCTAAGCCCCATGCCCATGACTTTGCCCTAGAGAATACAGAGGCACCCCTGAGGTGAAATAGTGGTGAAAAAAGGAAGTAAGGAAGGGAGGAAAGGATGAGAGGGAGGGAAGGTGAGAAATAATAAAGAAGGCATTACTATTTAACTTGAATATGCTAATTTTCTAACAAAAAAAAGTTAAAGTAGGGAAACTAGAGAGATTTCACTCCATTTTTCTAATTGCATTTGATTTTAAATTCAGAGCCCTCAAGCAAAATATTGGCTGGGTCTCAATTCAATAAAAAAAAAATTGCTCCCCCAGACAGATGGCTTCCAGGCTATTTTTACAGCAAGGCTTTCTCCCCTCCTTTGACAAGCCTGAGAACCACAGCCGCAAATGATTGAGCACTTTGAACTGCCAGGTTCAAAGTCCTGAGGAAGACTCAGTGGGGAAGCTTTCAAAACACCCATAAAAATGGATTCATTCATTACCCTTTTTACATAGCCTATAGTTTTGCCTTTATTTGCTGTCCATGATGAAATGTATGTCCTCTTTCCAGAAAACTAGGGGATGCCAAGCTCTTTGAAACAAAAGGGCTTGTCTGGGCTTCCTTGGTGGCACAGTGGTTGAAAATCCACCTGCCGATGCAGGGGACGCGGGTTCGTGCCCCGGTCTGGGAAGATCCCACATGCCACGGAGCGGCTGGGCCCGTGAGCCATGGCCGTTGAGCCTGTGCGTCCGGAGCCTGTGCTCTGCAACGGGAGAGGCCACAGCAGTGAGAGGCCCGCGTACCACAAAAAAAAAAAAAAAGGGGGCTTGTCTGTTGGTTAGCCTTAGAAAAGATGTACAATGCCTCTCTAAGCTATTTATTGATAAGTGATTCTTGTCTATGAAGCCAATGTGAGTCAGGAGACCTGGGCTCCAGGGTCAGCTCAGCCACAAGATAACTCTGAGAATCTGAGCAAATGGCACCACCTCTTCGGACCTCATCTGCAAACCACTGACTTTAACTTTTCATGGACCTCAGACCCCTTTGAAATTTTGATGAAAGGTATAATAAAACTTCCTCACCCCAGAAAAAAAAAATGCACATATTTATAGAGGAAAAAAAATTTAGCTTTTCATGTCAGAAGGTTCATGGACCCCACGAGGCCATCCAAGGACCTCTTACATCCCCCAAGTTAAGAAGCTTTAGTCCAAATGATACCTGTGGACTTTCTCAGCTGATGCAATGCATGAAATGGACTTTAGAAAATTATTTGCAGTTAAGTAAATACTTCAGCAAATACTATACTTCTTGCGGCATTTTGATTCTTCAAGAATATAATAGGACTCAAGAATACAAGTCCCATAAGCACATAGACTTTCATAATGAAGAATGATCAAGAATTCTACTACTATTAAGGAAAAAAAGAGAATGAAAATGTTTGAGAAGAGAAATGGCTACATTTAACAAGAATACTGTGAATATTTTCATGCTAATTTTTAAAAATAAAAATTCCAAAACAGGTATAAAGAAAATTAACTATGGCTTTCATCACTTAAACACAACCTCTATTAATATAATATTTTATCATATCTCTTCAAATCCTTTTTTCTACAAAATATGTCATAAGCCCAGTTTTTAATCCTGAACAATTTTATGTAACTTTGAGATATACTTACAGAGTAATCTTATTCCATACTCTACGTAAATACTTGCAATGCATTTCTAACATTCCAATAGTGAGTATAGCACCAAAAATTACTTAATAGTTCTCACTTAGAGGCTTATGTAGATTGTTTCCAGTGTTTCAATATTATAAGTAATGATGTACTGCACATCTTTGTACATGGAACTTGATCCAGATTTCAGGTTGTTGTCTAAGAAAAAGAAACTCATCAATGGAATTTTGGGGATAAGAATAAGAGTATTTCTAAGGCTCTTAATAGCTATGGTTAAATTGGTTTCCAAGAGTCAAAGCAATTTATAGTCCCATCAGCAGACTGTATATTTGCCTGTTACATCACACAAAGAGTATAAAATTTTTATTTTTGCTTAGTCTTTTGGAGGATTATTCGTAGATTTTTAAAAATCTATCCTAAAAAAACTAACCAACTGCTCTAAAAACATACATAGTATAATGTAAAATTCTCTGTCACTAAGAGTAACTCAATGTTTTGGTTTTTTTTAATTCAATACAGGTTCTTGGAACAGAGAAAGGTGAACTATTTATATTTGTTTTCTTATCCTAATATCATTAGGTTAAGTCCTATTTCCAGGTTAATAACATTAGTCATTTTTTAAAACGATTACTTGTTTCAGGGCCTGGGCTGTATGGACACGTACGTGGGTGCATGATGACGTGATCCAGATGGTTCCAGGACCTCAGAGTCTATTCAGGAGTCCTGTGGTCTGAACAGGGTGATTTAAATTGGGGGTGGGGTAGAGGTCTTTCTTCAGCTACAGGCTACTGACAAGGAGGCACACTGTCACCCCCTGCCACTTGGGAAAGACATTGCTGGCCTGCTGCTCCAGAGAAGCTCTTGGTCTCTCCATCTTTGATGTCACCCGTGCATACACACATAAGCCCTCATGCGTGCATGCATACACACTGCGGATGTCACTGTTGTGGAAGCATGCAATCCAACACTTGCTAGATGGCAGGATGCTAATCTGGTGATACCTTCATGCCCACATTTGGGATACTGTTCACCATTCACTTAGAATGATGAGTTATGTCCAGAGCCAAAGGACCTGAGCTATGGCCCAAAGAGTTAGCACAGGCAGCCTAGTTTGACAAAGCAACATTGGGCTAAGATTTCAGAGGCTCACCACCAGCTCACTGCGTGTTTTGACCAAGTTGCACTAACTCTGTGAGTCTCAAGTCTGCTCTTTTTACATTGAGAAAGTTAGACTGGAGTGGGACCTAACCTGGGTTTGTGGATTCTCAAGGGTTTCTGATGGAGGAGTGAGGGTCTGTTGGCAATTCTAAATAATTTTAAAATCTAAAGGAAACTGTACCCTTTTCCACAATAAAGCTCAGCATCCTACTGAAATGTTGAGGAGTTGTTGCCTCAGGCTTCAGTGATTATAAACCCAGCAATGTGACATTGATCAGCTCACAGAGGTGGCTGTTGATGACCTGAAATGATTTTATGGGATGTATGACTAGTGGACCAGTCACTGACTCCAATCACTTTTCAAGTAATGACAGCCCTTCTGTCAAAGGTGTTGAGTTTGTGATCAGCCTTGGACACAGCACAGAGTAACAGCCAAAATTAAGACATGTCAGTGTTTATGCTTCCTTAACTTTACTACTTACCACTGCAACTGGAAGAGTGTTTTATGGGATTCCCTATCATAGTATTATTATGTGCCCTTGGTAATTCTGGATGGCTAGTTAAAATCTATCCAGGATGAAAAGGAAATAAAAAGTGGTAACACCAATGACATATGTAATTACTGAATAAGTCCAGTTCCTGTGGTTGTCAAAACTTTTCAAAACTTGAAGATCAAAGGGGAACAACTGAGAAAACTCACGTCTGGTGGGAACCAGGTGGAAACCGCTGATTTATAATAGAATCCTGGGAGCTCTCCTGCCCTATCACCGCAGAGATAGGAGAATTCAGGTGTGCCTGGGCCAGCATCAGGCATCCCCCTACCCTACATTGCTCAGAATAGTTCTTAAGCTTAACATTTTTGTTTATGTTTCTATGTAAGTTTTCATTTGAATGGAGAATTCAACCTCAGTCCACTTCCACTTCAAGCCCTTCCAATACCAAATACCTTCCAATGAAATATTCTATATATTGGCAAGTTCAAGGATGAGTTCCAAATTTAATATTTTTTATAATATTATTGAATATTCAACATTCAAAGCAATTTTTATAGCCTCAGGGAGAAGCCAGTCCCAGGAGCCACGGTTACTGCAGAACACATGGGTTACAGTTTCCACTAACCATGAACAGCTTACTCTTAATAATCAGAGATTACTTGGATGAAATTATAGCAGTTCCGCTAGACTTCTAATGGTCCCCTATCATTTTCCTTTTGCAACCTGCCCAAATTCTGTGACGCCTTTACACAGTTCCTCATCATCAGATGAAGCCTGAATTATCTCACATGTCACAAAACCAAAGTCCTCAAGAGATTTCTCTTGCCATTACCAGGTAAGGAGCCAGGAATCCCTTGCTGGGTCCCAGCTTGGGGGTCAGGTTATGTGTTGTCTGGGATGATGACTCACAGAGGCTTCCTGAGAAAGAGAAACTCTGGCCTTTCATAATGAGGCCCAGTGTTGAGGCCCCAGGGAAACCTGTGAATCATTGTTGTTGTTGAAGTTAATAACATTGTTCTTCCTGCACTTTATAAGCGATTGATTGCATGTTAGAGACGATATTTGAAAACATGGATATTAAGTAGGGAGGATTAACTGGAATGGAGGCTAGTCAACCCTGGAAGAAAAGTTGGCTTTTCTAACTAGTCTCAGTGGATGACACACAGAAACTGACGATTACTTTGGAAAAGCACTTTATAAATGGCCAGGGGTTGAAAATGCCATTATCTGATTAAAATCTTGCCTGATCAGGTTATTGTGACAAATGTCATCCCAACAGAAGAGTCAAGGAGACTAGTAAGGCTCAGGCTGGTGATTCATTGGCCAAGGTCACGTACATTAGTGGTAGCTTCCTTAACATACAGTCTCCAAAATTAGTGCTATCAGACCCTCGTGACCCCAGTCTGACCAGTGGCTCCAGCTCAGTTCATGTTACTCTCCACCGCCTCCAACACAGGACACTTGCATGTGCTATTCCTCTGCCTATAACAGCACACCACCATATTTCCCTCTCTCCACCCTCTCCCTACTTGGAAAACTCCTCTTTATCCATCAGACCACAGCTTAAAGCCACCCTGAATACAAGAGGTAGTTCTGACCCATTCCCCAAAGGGAATAAATGAGGCCTAGAGAGACTGAGTCTCTTGCCATTGAAATCAAGTCCAACTCCACTCTTCAGTAGCCCATGATGCCTACACTGACTTGATTTTAAAAATGCAGCCCATAAATCTTGACTTTCCTTAGTGCCTGCCCACAGTTAAGGTGCTCTTTTATTATTTAATAATACGCTGTTTGTGATGGAATAGAGTATTGCTTAAGAGGGAGCCCCTGGAATCATACTGCCTGGCTTCCTCACTTACAAACCGTGTGGCCTTGGGCAATGTCACTCACCTTCCATGTGAAGCTGAGAGCAGGGCCAGACCTGTTCAACCTGCCCATGTGCCCGCTAACCACCAGCTCTCAATGCCATTGCCAGGCCCTGTATGTCAGGGGCATGGTCTCCATCCCCCACTCCCTTCCTCTCTCTCACTTTCTTGTCCTATTTCACACCTTCAGCAACTTTGTTCTCAGTCTTTGATCTGTGGACATTAGGACTGCAGTTTCATAACTCTTATTAGGCTGTTTTCAGTTTAAGACCCAATCTGACACAAAACTCTTGCCCATACAATAAGTACATACTCTTTCTTAATGTAATTTTCTGAAAGGAAACAAAAACACATCATATTATAGTGAAAAGATGAGATTTTAGTTGGGCCCACATCTGTAGTAGTTGTTATTCAGTGTGGTTTGGCTTCTTTTGTTTGTTTGTTTAATTGAACAAAGTCTCCTGATTTTTCTTCCTCTCTTAACTGGCTGCTTCTTCTAAGTCTCCCTTTTAGGCTTTTTCCAAAACTGAACTCTGAATGTTGGTATTCCTCAGATCCTTCTGATGTCCTTTTTTCTATCAGTAAGAGTGTAGGCAGTTCATCCATCCCTACAGTGTCAAGGGTCAACTCTATGTTGATAATTACTAACTCTCTATTCTCTGCCCCAACCACCCTTCCTAGCCCCAGACCCATATATCCAGCTACCCAATGGGCAGTTTTCCTTAAATCAGTGACAGATATCTCAAACTCAGTGTTAGAAACTGAACTCTTCATTTCTACTTTCATTTCTGGACCAACGCTCTCCTCCTACAAACTTTCTCACCTCAGTAAATGGTATACTGTCTTTCCCATCTTCACTCTTCCCATCCAAATCATTAAAAACTCCCAAAATTCTCAAATCTCAACTCAAAATGGGTCTTGAGTCTATCCATTTCTACCCATTTCCCCAGCTCCCAACATAAACCAGCCACCATCAACTCTTGCTTAAACAGTAGCCTTCTAATGAAACAGTAGCCTTCTAATGATACATCTTCATACCCTACCTTCCATCCATAAGGAACTACTTTCTGGTCTCTTGAAGAATAAGCCATGTTTTCTTGCCTCTGAGCCTTTGCACCTGCTGTTCCCTCTGCCTGGAACACACCGTTACTCCTCACCAATCTCCTATTCACCTTTCAGAAGTCAGCTCAGTTAGCATATGTCCCAGCAAGACTTTCCTGAGAATCAAATCTATTTTGTCTGGATTGTGACCTTCTTCTGCTACCACAGGATCTTCTGCTGTGCTCACCTCAATTGTGGTGTTTACCCCAAATTGTGATTATGGTATAATCATGTCTTCCCTCCATAAATTAAGCTGCTTTAGGATAGAGGCCATGTCTTATTCATTTGATATCCCCCAAAACATATCACGTACTTGGTAAATGCTCAATAAATGTTTATAAAATGAAAGAATTATTTCTATTTCAGTTTAGGTAGTTTTTTTTTACTTATATTTTTATAAACTTTGTACACAAAACCTAGAATATCCTCAGAGGATATCCCTATTCTCTCAATATTTTCTAAAAATCCTGAAAAATTAGGGCAGTGAAATTTTGCTATCTGTGATTATTTTTCCAGATATTTAAAAAATTGTACACTGGCTCCTAGTAAAGGGATCCTGATTTTAACAGAATCGAAGGCTTAGATAGCAGGAGAAGTCTAACCAGTGATGACAGCACAGTGTGGTGGTTCAATGATCTAATGGCATTTTTATCTACCAAGCAAATCATAAGACCCCAGGCTTCCGTGGAAATAACAAAAACCAGATATGTACTCAGTTGATTTCATTGGTGCTGGAAAAGGGCTAGATTTCATTGAATTAACCCAGAGGCTTTGTTCAATTGTACAGTCGTGGCATAGAACATGCTCCATGTAATTAGATTTAACTGTAGGAGCAACTAAAGTTTAAAATGACAATGCCAACAACAATACAAAATGAACCAGAAAATCAGAGCTGCATGTTACACAAAGCCAAACATTAAGTAAAGCACCAAGTAAAGCCATTGGTAAACAGTCTTTTTTTTAAATAAATCTATTTATTTATTTATCTTATTTTTGGCTATGTTCGGTCTTCATTGCTGCACGTGGGCTTTCTCTAGTTGCGGTGAGCAGGGGTTACTCTTCGCTGTGGTATGCGGGCTTCTCATTGCAGTGGCTTCTCTGTGCTGCAGACCATGGGCTCTAGGCACATGGGCTTCAGTTGTGGCACACAGGCTCAATAGTTATGACGCATGGGCTCAGCTGCTCCGCGGCATGTGGGATCTTCCCCGACCAGGGCTCAATCCCATGTCCCCTGCATTGGCAGGTGGATTCCTAACCACTGCACCACCAGGGACGTCCTAGTAAACAGTCTTTGTGTGTTTAGAAATGCATATCATTTTATTGCCTTTTATTATGCATATCATTTTATTGCCTTTTATTATGTTTTTATAATCCCTTTTTCTTTATCAATTTCCTTGTAATAATACACAATTTTCTTACCTAGCTCACATTAAGAAGGAATAAAATAATTTCTATTCTTTTCTTCTTTGCTATGGCTGACTCTCCTTCAATTGGTAAACAACTACTATAGAGTAGGAGCCCCATCCAGCTACATAGCATTTTCTATAGTGACTGTAGCTACAATGCAAGTCTAAATTCATAGCTTCCAAAAGTAAAGAATTTTGATGTGTGCTCACTGAAGTGACATGGAAGGAACTTATGTGGTTAAGTCGCTTTGTTCCATATCTAATGTTCATCTGTATTGAGAAAGGAAGGAACCAGCATTTTATCAACCTTACAAAACAGACAATTTTTCATCCAGTAAAATATAAAGTGCTCTGTAAATATGACAGGCCATGAGTACTGACCCAGCGTGGGAAATACTAACGTTCTTTCAATTGTAACATTTCCTTTAGCTCTTCATTCGTGACTCACAACCAGAGTGTACAAAACAGAGGTAAGAACACTTTATGAAATAATTATAGAAATAAGTAGGTTAAGTCATACACTGCTACATTCCTGCATCGTGACTTAGCTTTTGTGAATCTCAGAGTCTCTGAGCTGATGCATGTAGATATAATTCGCTTGTTTTCATTGATAGGCAGCATTGCATCGCATTAATATAATGTTTATCCATAGTTAAATACCATCACTTAGGTGTTTCCAGTTTTTTCCTCTTATGAATGTTAGTTTGTTGTGAACAATATCGTTGATGTCTTCCCCTGTGTATAATATGTACATGTTTTCCCAAGTACTTAATATGATAAGTTCTTTTTCTAAGAGTGAAATGGCCATGTCTTAGAATATTCCTCTCTTCAGTGGCACTAGATGTATTTTCCAAAGTAGATGTATCACTTTGTTTCATCAAAAGCGTGTGAGACCCCATCGTTCCCCATCCTTTCCAACAGTTGTTTTTTGGCAAACTTTTAGTTTTTGTCAATCCATTCGGTGTAAAATAACTTTATCTTAAGAAGAGTCTGTGAAATGGAGAAAATTAAACTGACCTCTCTTACTAATTGATTGTAAAGATAAAACTCAGAAGCATACCATGTCCATGGAGATATCAAAAGCAGCATATAAATATAGTGTTATATTACTGTTGATGATGGGTTTTGATATTGTTAGTATTATTTGGCCCAAACTAGATCTGTCATGTTCTTTTTTCTTTCTTTCTTCAATCCTATGCCATGGATATTCTGTGTTCAGGTCTAATCTTTTGATCTCTTTCTTCTGAGCCACAAGAGAGGGCTTTAGGGCTGGAGAAAGTGAACTCCATGGGATACAGTGGGAAGGCCGAGGGCTCTACTGACCTTGGTCCCAGTTCTGCCTCTCTGAGCTTCACCCTCCTCCATCCATAAAATTCAAATAATGATATTAACTCTCAGAGTTAATACACACACACACACACACACACACCCCACACACAGAGCCCTCACTTTGCACATAGTAGGCAACTGACACATTTTAATATCCTTCCTTCTTTTTTGCATTCCCTTTCCTTCTCCAGGGATTCTCCACCTAACTGATCCTGTGAGACCAAGAGTTTCCTCCCTGGCCTCCATCATGTCTTTATTTCTCTTCTACCCTATGCCATCTGGGCCTTAGGTTGAAAACTAATTTGGCCCATGTACACATTTCTAATAAGAGTTTCCCAAGAAAGAACTCTTTTTCTAAAGTGCGATGAACAAAGGGGGCTGTGATTAACCCAATGGCTCAATCCCTGGAAATTAAATGATAGGAACAGTAGTCCTAGAGGCCATATCTTGGTGTATGAAAATGAAAAGACTTGGAGTATCCAGGTGGAAGGTTCAAGGCCTGAATGGGCCCAGAAAGGGCTTTACTGATGGGGGTTTTGAGAATGGAAATGTTGCAGAGATAGAGAAGCAGAATCATAGATCAAAGAGGAATCCAGAGTCTTAACCTGAAAGACAAAATCTTGCACAAATAGAGAGTCGGGACCTTCAAGTTGGTGGAGGACTAAGACGTGGAGATCACCTTCCTCCCCATAAATACATCAGAAATACATCTACACGTGGAACAACTCCTACAGAACACCTACTGAACACCGGCAGAAGACCTCAGACTTCCCAAAAGGCAAGAAAATCCCCACGTACCTGGGTAGGACAAAAGAAAAAAGAAAAAACAGAGACAAAAGAAGAGGGATGGGACCTGCACCTCTGGGAGGGAACTGTAAAGGAGGAAAAGCTTCCACACACTAGGAAGCCCCTTCACTGGCGGAGACTGGGGATGGACAGGGGGGAAGATTCGGAGCCATGGAGGAGAGCACAGCAACAGGGGTGCAGAGGGCAAAGCGGAGAGATTCCTGCACAGAGGATCAGCGCCGACCAGCACTCATCAGCCTGAGGCTTGTCTGCTCACCCGCTGGGATGGGTGGGGGCTGGGAGCTGATGCTCCAGCTTCAGAAGTCAGACCCCAGGGAGAGGACTGGGGTTGGCTGCGTGAACACAGCCTGAAGGGGGCAAGTGCACCCCAGCTAGCTGGGAGGGAGTGTGGAAAAAGCTCTGGACCTACCTAAGAGGCAAGAGACCATTGTTTTGGGGTGTGCGAGGAGAGGGGATTCCTTCCCTGTCTGTCCACAGAAGGCAGAGCACTGCCTAAATTAGCTCCAGAGATGGGCGCAAGCCATAGCTATCAACTCAGACACCAGAGACAGGCATGAAACCCTAATGCTGCTACTTCAGCCCCCAAAAATCCTGTGTGCAAGCATAGGTCACTATCCACATGTGCCACCTGTCCCACCGACCCCAGGAGCCTAGCAGCCTGCCACTGCCAGGGTCCCGTGATCCAGGGACAACTTCCCCAGGAAAACACATGGCACTCCTCAGGCTTTTGCAACGTCACACTGGTCTCTGCCACCTCAGGCTCAACCTGCATTCCAATTATAACTACAGTACCCCTCCCTCCCCACGGCATGAGTGAGCCAGAGACCCCTAATCAGCCGCTGCTTTAAACCCATCCTGTCTGGGTGGGAACAGAAGCCTGAGGGTGACCTACATGCAGAGGTGGGGCCCAAACTAAAGCTGAACCCCAGGAGCTGTGCGAGCAAAGAAGAGAAAGGGAAATTTCTCAATGCAGCCTCAGGAACAGCGGATTAAATCCCCACAACCAATTTGAGGTACCCTGCATCTGTGGAATACCTGAATAGACAATGAATGTTCCCAAAATTGAGGCGGTATATTCTGGGCACAACTGTAGACTTGGGGTTTGCTGTCTGCGACTGACTTGTTTCTGATTTCTATGTTTATCTTAGTATAGTTTTTAGTGCTTTTTAGTGCTTGTTATCATTGGTGGATTTCTTTATTGGTTTGGTTGCTCTCTTCTTTTTTTTATTTTTTATTTTAATATAAAAGCAGCACATGCACCTCAATATCAAAGAAACAAACAACTCAATCCAAAAATGAGCAGATCTAAATAGACATTTCTCCAGAGAAGATATACATATTGTCAACAAACACATGAAAGGATGCTAAACATCACTAATCATTAGAGAAATACAAATCAAAACTACAGTGAGGTATCACTTCACACTGGTCAGAATGGCCATCATCAAAATATATACAAACACTAAATGCTCGAGAGGGTGTGGAGAAAAGGGAACCCTCTTGCACTGTTGGTGGGAATGTAAGTTGATACAGCCACTATGGAGAACAGTATGGAGGTTCCTTAAAAAACTAAAAATAGAACTACCAACAATACAAAACAAAGTAGAACTACCATATGACCCAGCAATCCCACTACTGGGCATATACCCTGAGAAAACCATAATTCAAAAAGAGTCATGTACCACAATGTTCATTGCAGCACTATTTACAATAGCCAGGACATGGAAGCAACCTAAGTGTCCATCGATAGATGAATGGATAAAGAAGATGTGGCACATATAAACAATGGAATATTACTCAGCCATAAAAAGAAAGGAAATTGAGTTATTTGTAATGAGGTGAATGGACCTAGAGTCTGTCATACAGAGTGAAGTAAGCCAGAAAGAGAAAAACAAATACTTCCTGCTAACACATATATATGGAATCTTAAAAAAAAAAAAAAAAAAAAGGTTCTGAAGAACCTAAGGGCAGGACAGGAATAAAGACACAGACGTAGGGAATGGACTTGAGGACACGGGGAGGGGGATGGGTAAGCTGAGACAAGTGAGAAAGTAGCACTGACATATATACACTACCAAATGTAAAATAGATAGCTAGTGGGAAGCAGCCGCATAGCACAGGGAGATCAGCTCGGTGCTTTGTCTCCACCTAGAGGGGTGGGATAGGGAGGGTGGGAGGGAGACAGAAGAGGGAGGGGATATGGGGATAGATGTATACTTATAGTTGATTTACTTTGTTATACAGCAGAAACTAACATAACACTGTAAAGCAATTATACTCCAATAAAGATGTTAAAAAGAAAATATTGCTAAAAATAAAGAACAATTAAGGAATGGAACAGCAGTGTTAGTGAAGTGGGACGGTCTTCAAAGTCATGAGTCCAGTCAAGTACCCTCTGGCTGGAGTGGATCATTAGTACTGGGGTCATGTAGATTGTTCTCTACTCATCTTAGAAAAAACAGGCTGCTTAAAGAAATGGCCTGGGGTGGACGAAGGAAATGTTTTGGCCTCCAGTGCCTTCAAATACCATTAATTCCTTTTTTAGTCAACAAATATCTCAATTTGCTATACAGCAGAAACTAAATTGTAAATCAACTATACTCCAATAAAAATTAATTTTTAAAAATATTTTAAGAACAACAAAAAAACCCCAAATATCCATCAAGCACATGGTTTATACCCCATTGGGCTGGGCCCTAAGTGTACAGAATAGAGACAGCCCCATCCTTTAACTACCCAGTGCTTGAACTCTGTGATGCTATCAGCTTACTGAGTGATGTTCATTCTCCTGGGTAAAAATTCACCCTTGGGTCACCAGTGCTTTGCAGAAATTAGATGTACAGAAAATAGCACACAATCCAGGCACACATAGAGTTCTGAGTCTAGTGGGCTCGCTAAAGCTTACTGGTTTTAAGTTGAACACTTCAGATGAGGGAGACAGTACTCTTCACTTAGACTCATGATAACTACTTCTCTGTCAATGTAGATATCATTATCCTTATCCAACAAATGAGAAAATATTCAGTTACTCTTGATAGCTAAGTTACTACTTGATAAACAGACTTTGCTCAATTCTCTGATAAATGAATTCAAGCTAAGCTATTAAGAGGCTAAGTAGATGGATCTCAGGACAAAAAGAAAATGATTTTGATATATTGGAAGAGAATCCAGAAAGGTTTGGTGATACTCCAAATAGTAACATTACTCTCTAAATTTGGGGTGGTGGATGATTTCTTTTCTCTTTTGTTTGTTTTAGTTTTTGTTCATTAATGTTTTCCTTTCTATCTGCATTTTATAAATGTTCTTTGAAATATATGACTCTTTACTTAGAAAATTATTTTTTAAATTTTATGTAAGGGTAAGGTTAAAATTTGCTAATAAGTATGGAGAGCTGCTTAAAACAATGGTTTTATTCTAAGTTTCAAAAGAAACATCTAGAGCTGTTTAATAACACTAACAGCAGTAGCATTTATTGAGTGACTAGTGTGGATCAGACACTGTACTAAGAGTTTTATATACATGAGAATTTTCAAATATTAGTAAATATTGATATCAGTATGGTTCTACAACCCATACCGTTTTTATTAGACTACCCTAATTTTATTGCCCACCTACAGATTGTTCTCTTTATTGTTCTTCCATCTACGCTGTGTCAACCTCTTTTTTAATGTAAGCCTCTATTCTCCAAGTAGGACAGTCCTATTTCTTGCAGTTATAAAACTCAAATGCAATGTTTTATATAAAGAAAACTTTCCAAAGATTACTGCCATTACTTAAGAACAAAATCAATTAAATACTTGTAGGGGATTACATACTCAGAATTTTATTCATTTATTAAGCAAAAATCCATCCAGGCCTTCAGGGGAAATAGCATGGCAAAGTTGTTTTTTTGTTTGTTTGTTTTGTTTTTTTTAACTCATTCTCTGAATAGACTACAAATGCACATAGCTGTTTCCAAATTCTTTTTCAAGTAGGATTTTTAAATATTCAAGCAAGGCCCTCAGAGTTGAAATATATTAAATCAGTTGCCACAATATCAAGAAAAATTCATAATCACTGAACTCTTATTACATATGCCACACAAACTGATACGAAACGCTGATAATGGTTATTTTTTTACTCTGAAGTATGTTCTTACTGTTTCAATCCATGTTGAAAAGATAGCTATGGCCATTTAAATAATGTCTTTATGTATTGATTCACTATGATTTAAAATAAAGTTGTTAAAGTCTTTTTTTTATATTTCAATAACTCTTTTAGTTTTCTCTTGGTTAGGATTTGCCTGGTCTATGGTTCTCCAACATTTCATTAGTGATCCTTTTGTGCCATTATATTTCAGATGTGTAATTAGCACAGACCTGGAATTTTTAAACCAATCTGCACCTGATTTTTAAGTGTTAAACTTACACCATTGATATTTATTGTAATTACTAATATTTTTTAATCAATTTTTATATTTTGTTGTGCCTCCTATTTGCCAATTTTATTGACTTTTTTTTCTTTTCCTGCCATATATTGGATTCATTTCTTTACTCCTCTTTTTTTCTCTTTCTAGAAAGTTATACAAATTCTATTCTTCCATTGCTTACCTTCAGTGTTTAGCTAAATAAATAAATAGTATGCTTGAATTTTAAAACTCTGAAGTTCATATCCTCTTCCCAACAATACAGCAAACTTAAGATGATTTTGCTCTGATGGTATGGATGCTGTACTGTGTTTGAAAATAGAGCTCTTTTCCTTATAAAATAAAATTTGAAAAGGCAGAAATGTCTTTAGCATTATTCCTATTTTTAGTCATAAATTGGTGAGTGAAATTAACTTACTATGATGAATGTAATTTCAACTTTAATTGATCAAACACTTATCTAAAACAAACATTTTGATACATGTAATTCCCTATATTCTTAGACTCCTCATTAAAAGCCACAAACCTTGGAACCCTTGAAATAGAACTTTCAATGTTGCAGGAGTATTCTTTGCTCTTCTTAGTAAGCCTACAGAGAAATTTGGCATTTTGATGACAAAGAGCAGAATAAATACATACATAACTTGTGTTACAATAACTGGCATATAAAAATTTGCTAATGTTTTATTTAGTATTTTGTCTCAAAAATATACTGTGTGAATATAACTATTCCATTTTTTTCAATGCTCTTATTAATCTACTAACCAGAACTATAACTTGGGTAAAAGACTGTTTTCTAGACTGAATTAAGACTAAATAGCTTATTATTCTGCCTTAATACTAATCACCCCTTTTCCATTTTATATGTTATTACTGTCTAATATTTTATTTTGATATTGTTTTTATACCCTCAAAGCCTTATAATTTGTATACACTTAATCCTTGCTTTAAATTACTAATATATTTATAAATATCTTTTTTTAAGTATTCCTTCTAACACCTCACTCCTTCCTTGTGGGCTTAATTTCTTGAAATTCATTTTTTATTAGTGTTTACTGGAATGACACAGTGGAAATGTTATTTTTATTGAAGTACGTAGAGAAAATACCACATCAAAACTGGACAAGTGTTTCAATGAACTTTTTGTATTCTGTTACTTTAAAATCCATCGATCTATCTTCCCTTCTAAAGAATCTTTTACACAGGCATGATTTTGTAGCATCATATATTAGTCACTTGGAAAACAGTGGTTCACAGACCTGAGCAGTTATTTTCTATGTTAACTTATTTTAGTACATAATATTGTTTTAAATCACATTTGCACGTAACACCTCCAATCTCATCAGAAAAGTCAAACTGTGGATATGCTATTCAGTCACGGTGGCAGATACAAGTTTTTCCAAATTCCAGTTTGCACTTGAAAAGTCTAATTTTAAAATTGGCCACAAATACTACCAGTTGCTTTCCATGAAGTGACAGGCTTACTTTGTTCATTTTTATTAAAGTATCTGCCAAGTGCCCAAGTCTGAATAATGATAGTCTGTGTTAGTCATTCTTTCAGGTTAAAAATGATGTTCCATTAAAACAAAAATTTATTCTTTTACATTTAAAAAATGGTGTTTTCTGAGTTGGGAACAAGCTTGGCTTGTTAAAGAAACTGAACAGAGTTCTTTATGGTTAAAACAGTGTGGAGGATGGGGGCTGGATGAAGAAATAAAAGAAAGATTATCTGGGACCTTATTGACAGAAGTTAAAACGTTTGGATTTTCTTCCAGGTGTAAAGGAAATCATGGAAGGATTTGTACTGGGGGGCGGGTAGGTGGCAAAGTCAGAATTACATTTTTTAAAGATGACTCTGGATGCCCTAAAGAGACAGGGGCAAAAGCTGAAGCAAGAGAACAGTCTAGAGGAGACTGCTGTCTGTAGTGAGATGATGGTGGTACAGACCAAGGTTGCCATAGACACAGGAGGGAGGGATGGGTTCCAGCTCCTTGTCAGAGGGACGCAGTCATATTTAAATGTGAATTTATTTTTCCAGATCATAAAGAAAGCATGCAGTCCTATCCTCCTCAGAGATGTCCGTCTTCAGCCAGCTATGGCCCTCTGGAAAATTCGCTACGTTGTAAAAACACGAGCAGGAAGAAACCTCTCCCCACAAGGTCTGACGAAGAGGTAAAACAGACACTTCTCTGCAATATTTTTCTAGATGAACTTAGCATCTAAAGAGAGCTTTCTTGAACAGTGCTTAAAAGGAGATCATTATGACTGGATCTGAGTGTTCCCCTTCTGGCTATGTATTATTGGGCTTTAATATTTTTTTAAGTATTTTGCTATATAACTTTTTTTTTTTTTTTTTTTTTTTTTTTTTTTTTTTTGCTGTACACGGACATCTCACTGTTGTGGCCTCTCCCGTTGCGGAGCACAGGCTCCGGACATGCAGGCTCAGCGGCCATGGCTCACAGGCCCAGCCGCTCCGCAGCAATGTGGGATCTTCCCGGACTGGGCCACGAACCCGTGTCCCCTGCAACGGCAGGCGGACTCTCAACCACTGCGCCACCAGGGAAGCCCTCACTAGATTCTTTAACTTGCATATTTCCAGATTCTAAAAGTGCTTTTTTAAAATTAATCCAAAAAATAGAGATTTAGGACTGTTTTATATTTATTGACTGTTCAGTAATCTTTTAGAATTGATGGGTATTTACATATTGCAATTGTTTTTCCAACAAAAGATCCACGTATTGTATGCTCATTTCATTTGAACAGTCTAGGAAGCATGTGTTGAGCACTTATTCTATACCAGACAACCTGCTAGAAGCTATGGTCTCTGCCCCAGAGGAGACATACAGAGGAGGGAGAGATGAAAATAGATAGTAGATGGATTCTTGCTTGCCCTTCATTTATTTCCTGGTCTCTTTCTAAAATATTCTCCATCCCTACAATCAGTTCTCAGACCACGTTGCACTTATACTTACCTATATGGGGGGATAAAACTTTCTTTGTAAATTCTATGCTCTTTTCTCAATCATCTTGCAACATTACTTATTAAAGTCTTTCACAATAAGGCACAAAAAGACATGCTTCGTCTGGGTCTCCATCCCATATCCTCATATGCTCAGGGTTCTGCTACAGAGCTTGCAAAAGATTTTAAGCAGAAGCAGAGTACATAGAATACCTCTGTGGTCAATTGCTCATAATCCCTACAGCGTCCCAAGCGCCATTGGTTGTCCTTATATTTACATTAATTTTGACCTTAATTCTAAAAGAAGTCTCATACAGCTAAGTTTGACTTTGGGGAATGTTTTGCACATAATTCTTTTGTTGCCCCTTCTTACAGACCTGGTTTCCTTTTCCTCATCATCTCCTTCATAAGCGCTGGAATCCCAGGGTCCTAACTAGATGTCTATCCAAAAGTTACATCCCTCCCAGAGCCTGGATTCCTCAAGCATGGGAAAGTCTTGCACTAAATAAGGATTGCCCTGATTTCAACTATTTGAACGCACCTTTATGATCTGTGGCCTATCCATGTACTATCAATAATAATGTTATACTTAATCAAGTTAACTTTTTACATTTTATATCACTACTCCAAATAGAAAACCAGTATTACATACATATAAAGTAATCTTTTTTTTTAATTTATTTTATTTATTTATTTTGGGCTGTGTTGGGTCTTCGTTGCTATCCACAGGCTTTCTCTAGTTGCAGTGAGCAGGGACTACTCTTCATTGTGGTGCACGTGCTTCTCATTGTGGTGGCCTCTCTTGTTGCGGAGCACGGGCTTTAGGCACACGGGCTTCAGGAATTGTGACACGCGGGCTTCTGTAGTTGTGGCTCGCAGGCTCTAGAGCACAGGCTCAGTAGTTGTGGCACACAGACTTAGCTGCTCCGCGGCATGTAGGATCTTCCCAGACCAGGGATCGAACCTGTGTCCCCTGCATTGGCAGTGGATTCTTAACCGCTGCACCACCGGGGAAGTCCCAGAAAGTAATATTAAAACTAATTGCAGCATTCTACTTCTAGGTATATACCCAAAAGAAATGAAAGCAGGGACTCAAACAGATTTTTGTACATCCATGTTGACAGCAGCACTATTTATAATAGCCAAGTGGTAGAAACAACCCAAATGTCCATCAACAAATAAATGGATACAGAAAATGTAGTAACATTATTCAGCTGTAAAAAAGAATGAAATTCTGACAGGTGCTACAACATAGATGAACCTTAAAAACATGATACTAAGTGAAATGAGTCAGACACAAAAGGACAAATATATGATTCTCGTTATATGAGGGTAAAATAAGTAAATTCATAGAGACAGAAAGTAGAATGGTGGTTACAAGGGGCTAGGGGAGGAGATAATGGGAGTTGTTGTTGAAGGTGTACAGAGTTTCAGTTTGGGATGATGAAAATATTTTAGAGCTGGATCGTGGTGCTGGCTGCAAAGAAATGTGAATGTGCTCAATGCCACTGCATTGTATGAACAATTGAAAATGGTTAAGTGGTAAATCTTATGATGTGTATATTTTATCACATTTTTGAAAAAAATTTTATTGTAGCTCAAACAAAACAAGGCTATTAAATTGTAGCAGGAGCGGTGGAATAGGGAGGGTGGGAGGGAGGGAGATGCAAGAGGGAAGAGATATGGGGATATATGTATATGTATAGCTGATTCACTGTGTTATAAACCAGAAACAAACACACCATTGTAAAGTAATTATACTCCAATAAAGATGTTAAAAAAAAATTGTAGCAGGATGCCATCACTCGCTAATGAGTCTCAGCATAAGGAGAGATTAGAAATACCAGAGAGATATTAAGGACAAAATAGCACCAAAATGAAATGCCCCTCTTGGATTATTCAAAGGGCTAGAAAGAGAGCTGAAAGGGAACCACTTCCCACCCGCCCCAGGTAATTCAGAGTTATCTAATTCTGTGTTTGAGCAGCACCTAAACTCACCAGCCAGCACTCATGATCACACCTGGAGAACTACGGGGTTATAAAACCTCTAAGTGTCTTCCAGCTTGAACAAATAAACAAAATCAGAGTAGATGAAGCACACCATGACGGAGCCCTCCCAAGCCCCGGGACTGGCAGAGAGGCCCCCAGAAGCAGCAGACCACTATCAGCTCAGAGAGCTCCCAGTTCTGCAGAGAGATGCCCTTTCTGAGCTGCCCTTTGTTTCTGGAGCCTGTTGCCTGGCTTTGCTGGAGTGGAACAGGTCCTGCCTCTGGACCTTCCAGCACCAACCCTCTGCTAGGGGTAGGGACTAGGTAAAGGAATTCATTCCAAAGGAGGCCTCATATAAGAGGTGACTTTGCCCCAAAACTTGATGGAAGAGCATGGCAGAGCCAGGGAGAAGGAGAGTGAGGAGAAGGAGGGATTCCAGGCAGGCGGCGGGGCTAGCTCATGCCAAGCCCTGAAGCTGTGTGTGTCTAGACAACAGCAAGCACATCTGGCTTGTCCTCAGACTGGGGAGCAGGGCAGGGAGAGGAAGTGAGGCTGGAGAGTTGGGAGGGAAGCTAACTCATGCCTTTCCCAGTGGCGCTCACATATGTTTGCTGTGCCCATCATTGGAAGGATCAAGATTGTGCTGGGAGGACCAGGTACTTTGGGAGACCAAAGACCTGATGTCACATCCCTAGTTCTTGCCACATGTAACAGAAGTTGACTTCCTGAGCCTCCACTGTCCTGGCAATGCCTGCCTCACAGGATTCTTGCAGGCATGGACTGGGATAATGAATGAGGGATATCCTTGGAGACGTTGGACTCATGCAAAGGATTATTTAATATTATTATCCTTGGGACTCGGTAAAGGCATTGCAGATCCATGGTGCATCTCTGACTGCCCTTCCTTCTCTCTGTTATGTGGATTTTACAATCGAAAGAAATAAATTAGTATAAATAAGGTAGCATGGCACAAGGAGAAAGCCAGACAGACGAGGGTTCAAATCCCAGTACTACTACATGGGACTTTAGGCAATTGGCATAAAGATGCTCTCAATCTGTACCTGTCTTCCCCTCCCCTGCTGTTTCTATGGTGCCTAGGGCCTCACAGGGATCATAAACAATATATATCCTACCTCAATAAGCTTCAGCAGGTACAGGTTCAGACAGCATTGACAGATAAATGGTTTATTATCCATTTTGAGTTTGGTGCCAAAGCACCTTTCTCAGTAGATGGAGTGACATTTCTGGTTACTCTCAATGACAGACAGATTTTGTCATGCCAATTTTGTAATTCCTAAGCTGCCATTACATTTTCTGTGTCTAACTCAAGATCCGGGGACAGAAATTTTATACTGCGTATCTCCCATAAATCCAACTGTGATTTGGCACTAGTGGAATAAAAACAAATTTTAATTAATAATTAATCATTTCTTTTGACCCTAAAATATTCATCATTTAAACCTGTACTGCAGGATATCCGGCACAACGAATGGTACATTGGAGAATACAGTCGCCAGGCAGTGGAAGAGGCATTGATGAAGAAGAACAAGGTAATGGCTTCTCCTGTTGTTGTTTCTGTAGTCATCCTATGGTTTTCTGCCCATAGGTCACAGGATGTAACAAGCAGTGCGCTTTGATGTAGTTCCTGCCTCACCCTGTATTTCTCATCGTTGGGGAGGTTGTCGTTGAAAGTGGGCTTTCAAACAGAGTTTTAGATTTGAGACTTGGTTGTACCACTTATCAGCTGCGTGACTTTCTCAAGTTCCTACATATCTGTAAATGCAGGTTTCTTTCTTTGTTAAATGAAAATAGTAAAATCAACCCTAAGGAACTATTTTGGAGATCAAATGTGGAAGCTGGGGTATAAATGGAGGTTGCAATGGAAGGTGCCATCCTTCTGCTTTGTTCAAATTTCATCTCCTTCCTACATGTCTGCCCAAGGTACAGTTGGGTTTTTATGTCTCACTTCTTCAGGAAAGGAGCAGGGATCGTGAATCCTGTAATAGTCAGTATGTGATAGGTTATGCTGTAGTAACAAACAGCCCTGAGATCTCAGTTGCTTAGCATAACAGAACTTTATTTTTTGTTTAAGCTCCATGCTCAAGACAGGTTTGGGTGGGTAGACCCAGACTGCTAGAGGCTCCATCTCAATGTATGCTCACACCAATCACATACTGCCTCTCAACACATCCTCTCAAATTTAACATGCCACATCTTTGCTCACATTTCATTGGCCAGAGTAAGTCCCATGACCAGACCTAACTTCAAAGAGGGTGAAAAAAGTACAAAGCTACATGTGACCAAAAAAAGAGGAAACCTGTGATATTTGTGATCAGAGCAAATGACTACTGCAACCATCATCACAAATAGAAAATAGTTATTAAGCAACTACTCTACTATGTGCAGAGAACTATACTAGATTGTTTAGAAATGGTAGAAAGGCTCTCAAGACTGATGCGACACCAAAACCTATCCTCAACTAACCAATACAATGGTCACTGCTGAATGAGGAAATACAAAAATGAATGAGTTAGTTAATTAGTGGATGGCTGAATAAATGATAGGTCCTCAAAAAATTTTAATAAAGCCTAGCTTTTAGAATTAATATTAAAAAATTAAATAAGATAAATTATATGTAAGTTACTATGGTAAACAGAAAATGCTCCCCCTATCACGATATATCCACATTCTAATCCCCAATACCTGTGACTATGTCACCTTATTTGGAAAAGGAATTTGCAGGTGGGATTAAGTTAGGAATCTTGAGATAGGGAGATTATTCTGGATTATTGGGGAGGGTTTAATATAATCACAAGGGTCCCTATAAGAGAGAGGCAGCAGTATCAGAGTTAGACATAGAGGGCCACAGGTAAAGGCACAAGTGGTGGCTTCTAGAAGCCGGAAAAAACAAGGAAATGCATTTTCCCTTAGAGTTTCTAGAAAGAACACAGCTTGGCTGAGACCTTGATTTTAGCCTAGTGAGACCCATGTTGGACTTCAACCCCCAGAATTGTAAGAGAATAAATTTGTGATGTAGTCCTTTAAGTTCATAGGAATTTGTTATAGCAACAGTAGGAAATTAATACAGTTGTTAAAGTATCTTGAACACATTAGGAATTAATGAAACTATGTCATGCTCTAGATAAGGAAACCGATGCTAAGGTTTCAATTACAAGGTAGAGAAAGTGGCAGAATCTATATTCATGATCAGTCCTCTTTTCACAAAGTCACAGCTGCCTCTAGTAGCCACTAGAGTTCTTTACATTCTGGAAGGGGAGTCATAGGTGGCTGGGTGGTGCCTTGGCTGGAGCACCCTCCCATCCCTCTCCCCAGGGAATCTCATGCACAACTGACCTCTGCTGGGTCTAATGGTGGCACAGTGGTTCCAGCTCCGACCCTGTCTCTTCTTGGCTAATCAGCGGTCGGTCACACTCTCTTAGCCTCTTTCCCAAGGGAAAATAGCTCTTAGAAGACCTGCTTCCGGGAGCCCCTGTGTGGACGGTACTAAAAGGGCAATGTACATGCCACATAATGTCCTTCCAACTATGTTTGGGCACTCTCAACGCTCCCTTGCCCTATTCTCTGTGCCTGTTTCTGCCTCCTCCCAAAAAGCACTGAGAAACAGAAACTCAGTTGAATGACTTCATATTTTCCTATTTTGTTTGTCTCAGTTAGTTTTGTCAAAACGTGTTTCCCATTTATGTAAGATAATTTAATTCAAATTGCAGGACTGCCCAGATTCATTGTGACAAACTCATTGCAGAGTCTAAGATGATAAACCCCAAAACTGGCCACATGTCTTGGCCTCCTCTCCCTTTGTGATCTTTGGCAATGTTCTGTGTTTGAGTCTTTTTTTTTTTTAATTTTTTTTTCTTATTGAAGTATAGTTGATTTACAATGTTGTGTTAATTACGGCTGTACAGTAAAGTGATTCAGTTATACACATATGACACAAAAGAACCTATCTATGAAACAGAAACAGACTCAGGGACATAGAGAACAGACTGGTGGTTGCTAAGGGGGAGGGGGATGGAAGAGGGATGGAGTGGGAGGTTGGGGTTAGCAGATGTAAGCTTTTATGTATAGAGTGGATAGACAACAAGATCCTACTGTATAGCACAGAGAACTATATTCAATATCCTATGATAAACCATAACGGAAAAGAATTTTTTTAAAAAAAAGAATGTGCTTGAGTCTTAAGGCTTTAATTACAGCTGAATGTTTTTGGCAGAACAGGTTCCAGAAAATTCCTTGAATCCACTTTATGTACTTGGAGGTTGGTATATTTATAGAAAGAATTTCACCTTGACTTTCAGGTATTCCATTGATTAGCTGTGATGTGTGAGAGGATCCACTTAGACAATTAGACCCTAATTCCCTTACCTGTAAAATGGGGATAAAATACCTCCTCAAATTTTATGTAAGGATCAAATGAAATGTGTGTAAAGTGCATGGCATCTTGAGAGCAGTTTTCAGTAAACCTTAGCTGCCAGCATCATCATGGCATCACTGTAGTTTTATAGTATTGTTTATAAATTTAATATACTTATAGTATTGTTATACAGTATTATAATCATTATTATATATGTACACATAATATCTATAAATATTAGTTACAGATATATATAAACATATAGATATGAAATATATTCTATAGAGGAGATAATATATATAACAGCTATTATAAATATAAATTATCATATATAATATCTATCTATATAAAGAATAGATAGTAAGTACCACACACACCTAATTAGATTTATTCTTTATGGATTATTTATAACCACCTACACAGAAATCTATGCAATTACAGTTACAGATTTTTCAGTATTTTTCGTCATATAAGTGACACAATGTAACCACAAAACTAAACCTTGTACGTGTGTGTATGTTTAGGAGGATTGCTCCATTTCTTAGCCTTTTACGACCAGACCTTCATCCTAAGCTACTCTCCAGGGTGTGCCTGATTATTTTATATTATATTTATAGTTGGCCTACTCACATCCCTCAGACTATTTCATACTGTTGACCTTCTTTTGGAAACCCTCGCTCTCCCCCCCCCTCCACTTCTATGACACTGAAGCTTCTGGGTTTCTGTCTGTCTTTGAGACATCTCCTTAGAATACTTCCTGTCTCTTCTTGCTTACCCTGAACATCCTTTTACCTCACCTCAGCCTATATTTTCTTCTCCTTCATACAGTCTCTTCACTCATTTTGACACCAGTGACTTTGAAGCCCCACATCTGTTTTGGGGACCCTAGTCCTATGTTGACATCTCCCCACGCAGAGTAGCAACTTATAATGTTCAAAGCCTCTCCTGCTCAAAGCCTGTGATGGCTCCCACTGTCTCTAGGATAATAACCTGAACGTCAACAGAACAGGAAATGGGAACATTGGCAGATGGAGGGAGGCACCCCCAAGGAGGGAAGATGCCAGTGCATCTATCCTTGAACATCATGCTACAGTTGTCGGCGTGTTGCTGAGGACAGCAGGGAATATTGGAAGATTTCGAAGTAGGGGGTGTTGTAATCTGACTGGTGCACTTCTCAGAAAATTAAGAACCCTTTAGGCAAACTAACCCTCAATAAATACTTACTGAATTAAATTGAATAAAGAACTGGTTTGCCAAACACTAAAGCCATTTGGGAATCTCAGGCATACAAGCTTCACTACTGCCACGGTTGGGAGGTTGGATTCTGATTCTGATGCCTGAGAAGATCATTGTTCTTCCTTTTGCTTCAGGATGGCACCTTCTTGGTCCGAGACTGTTCCACAAAATCCAGGGCGGAGCCCTATGTGTTGGTGGTGTTTTATGGGAACAAAGTCTACAATGTGAAAATCCGCTTCCTGGAGAGGAATCAGCAGTTTGCCCTGGGAACAGGGCTCAGAGGAGACGAGGTGTGTATAACCCAATGATTTCCCTTTTCCAGGCTAAGGACAACAACACGGGGAGAGCTAGGGGATGCTGGCCGAGTCACCCCCATATCCCCCTGACTGCAGCACTGGAAAGAGCCACCCTGGAGGTGCAGAATGTAATCTAATCCTTCCAGCCCCTTCCACAAGCATTCCCGCTCATGTTTTAGCTCATGGGGCTGGCAGCCAATCCTGACCCTTCCATGCACCCTCTATCCTGCTTTGCCCATTAAAGACAACTCATTCTGTAAAACACATCTACATTCTGCCTGCCAGAAAGCCTCCACTGAGCCCCACGTTAATGCCACACTCCTTCCCCACCCATCGCTGAACTCCCACTGCAGCCATTTCTGATGACATCTGATGGCGTTAGGTAGGTGTGTGTCCCTACATTGAATATGACCTCAATCACAGCATCCAGTGCTACACTGAGCATGCCTGTGCTTGGTACACATCTGCTAACAGGTGGCTAGGTGAAAGAATGACTCAATTAAAGCATTAATTAATAACTGTATAAATAAATCAGAGAGAACAGGGAAAGGAGATTGATTTTCGCTGTGTTTATGCTAGGCTTGGTCTGTCTGCATTATCTTATTTTAACCCTCAACAACTCTTCGATATAATGGTCATCCCTATCTTAGATGTAGGGAAACTGAGGCTTAGAAAATTAAGTAAATGGCTAGAGATGCACAGGTAGTGAGAGGGCAAACAGAGGCTGGTCTTTCAATTCTTCTAGGAAGGAAGGAAGGAAGGAAAGAAGGGAGGGAGGGAAGGAAGGAAGGAGGGAAAGGAAAAAGGGAGGGAAGGAAAGGCAGAGCTCAAATTCTGTCACCATTTACTAAGTATGTGAGCTCAGGCCAGTCACTTAACTTGTCTGAGCTTTAGTTTCTTCAACTGTAAATGTTCTTTTCAAGTCTAGACTTCTATAATTCAGTGATTCTCCCTTAGCATCTCCAGACCTCAATTTTATCTGTTGGTATATATTATGGGCTGAACTGTGTGCCCCTCCCAAATTCCTATGTAAAAATTCTAGCCCCCAGCACCTCAGAATGTGACCGTATTTGGAGATAGGGTCTTTAAAGAGGTGACTAAGGTAAAGTGAGGTCACTAGGGTGGGCCCTGATCCAATATGAGTAGTGCCCTTATGAGAAGAGGAGATTAGGACACAGACACACACAGATGTGAAGTCACAGGGAGAAAAGGGCCATTTACAAGCCAAGGAGAAACCTCAGAAGAAACCAACCCTGCTGACACCTTGATCTTGGACTTCTGGCCTCCAGATCTGTGAGAAAATGAATTTCTGTCATTTAAGTCGCTCTACCCCCACCCCGGTCGGTGGTACTTTATTATGGAGGCCCAAGAAAACTGGAACAGTATGAAACCAGAACTGTCACACAAATATCTATTGTTCTTCAATAGATATCAAAATAAGGACTATTGCCAGGGCTACCAAAATGCTTCACGAAGGCGTGTGTGTGAAGATTCCAGCTTAAACCCAGGGTCTGACCCAGAGTCCTTTTCTGAGACTCATATGTGGCTGGAGAGGTGTGGTCAGCACCTGCTAGGCTACCTACCATAGGATCAGTTCACCATCCTTTGCTCCAGCCTGAGAATGTTTTGGCATAAAGGAGAACATGAGTGAATAAATAGATTAATACATAAATCTGTCAAATATTGCCACAGTAAGAAAGGGTTACAGCAAAACTAAAAAGAGAAGTAGCCGATTTTTTCTTTTGTGATGAGGATTAGTGAGTTAATGAATGTAAAACACTCAGAACACTGATTACTGACATATCGCTAAATGTTAGTTATGATTTTTTTTCATTATTATCACTGAGTCATGGCAATAACTAAAACATGGTTCCCCTTAGGTCCAGATATATATGGCTAATGGAATTTCCAGCTCAGTATCCCTTTATCCTCCTGTATTTTCTTCCAGCTCATAGACGTTCTCATTAAAAAAAAACCAAAAAGCTTTTTTCCCAACAAGCCATACTTTGGTCTGCTTATAAAAGAGAAGAAACAGTGACCCTGTGATAACTTCCTAATAGTGTTGAATCAGATTGCCAGCCAGTTCCCTGCAGGCCTCAGCCGGTTGTCATAATGACAGCCCCTGGATTAGACCACCAGCTTTCAGGTGAGCTGCTCTAATTATTGTCACCAAGGACCCCTTAAGAATTCAAATGCCTATGTATAATTGAATCACTTTGCTGTACACCTGGAACATTGTAAATCAGCTATACTTCAATTAAAAAATAAAAATTAAAAAAATAAAATAGACATCATTTTCCTAGATTTTTATATTTGTAGTATTTTTAGGCCAAAAATATTGTAATATTTTGAGATTTTTTTCTCAATCTAAATAAATTTTCATTTATATAACCTAAAAAAAAGAAAAAAAAAGAATTCAAATGTCTATTTTAACACTTTTTGTGTTATTATGGAATTTTCTCCTCTCGTGCAACCCCCAAGCAGAAGTCTCCTTTTCATATGTTTATTTAACACTTACATACGTTTATTATGCACAGGCACTATTCTGTGCAGTTAACAATTATTCATTAACTTGATCGGTTTAATCCCATAGCAACCCTGTGGGGTAGGTGCTGTTGATACATTTAACAGATGGTGAAATTGAGGCACAGAAATGTGAAGTAACTGGCCCACAGCCACAGCTAGTACATGCCAAAGCTGGGGTTTAATATAGTCTGCAAAAATATTGACTTTCTCACATAGTCTCAGATAGCATCATAGCAAATGCAAATGATCCCCAGCCCATTTGAAAACAGCCCAGAATTTCAGTTGAAAAAAAGCTAAGATTTCCATGGAGCTTACTGTGTGCCAGGCCCTGGGTGAAAAAATCACAATTTACAGGTAGTTTTTCCTGCCTCTCTTCTGAACAAGCCGTGCCCTGGTGTAAGAGGGGGATGATCTAGATTGTTCTCAGCTCCTGCACACCTTTCACAGTTCGAGCCCTTTGCCTTGCTGAGGAAGAATCTCCCAACTCTAAGAAAAGATAAAGAATTTGCTACAGCAAGGCTCTGCTAAATGCAAGCCAGGTACTACTAGCTACTTCATCTGGTGTTTGAATAAAGAAGTAGCATCTTAGTCCAACTCTGCAGGAGAAACGTAATGAGGCACAGGGTTTTCAAGGATAATTTTGATTTCCTGTGGCTTTTTGATTGTCTTTCAAACTTTAGACTTTATCCCCACATACAATGCAGTGACACCTATTCCAAGGGAGGTATTCTGAGTGTAAGATGAGATGCTGTAAAGAGAGTGCCAGATACATAGAGGCAGGTGCTAAGTATCATTTCTCTCTTAAATGATACCCTAAAGCCCTTTCACTGGGTCTGTGTGTCCCGGACACAGATGAAAAGCTCACATGGAGCCATGAGAATTGCAGGAGAAACCTGGACGGGTCCCCTGGGAAGGCACAGCTTGTCGACACCTGTCACAAGCACAGAAGGCCAGCAAATCCACACATGCCTGCAAAGAATGAGACTGGGAAGGTCCATTTTGCTGTATATTATAAATTTGGGTCATTCTGCTAGCCATGTGGCTAGAAACTCGTGTCTGAACTTAGATTCAGGGAGCACCCAATATATTCGTTTTCTGAGATTGCTGTAACAAAATGCCACAAATTGGTAGCTTAAAACAATAAATATGTATTCTTTTGAAGTTCTGGAGTCTAGAAATCTGAAATCAAGGTATTGACAGGCCACCCTTCTTCTGGAGTCTCTGGGGGAAGATCCTTCCAGCCTCTTCCAGCTTCTGGTGGCTGTCAGCAAACTGTGGCTTTCTTGGCTTGTGGCCATATCACTCTGATCTCTGCCTCTGAGGTCACACACCTTCTCCTCTTCTCCATGTGAATCTCCCTCTGTTTCTATCTTACGAGGATTCAGGATTCAGGATATCTGCTTTTAGAGATAACCTAGGATCAGCCCCTCTCTCAAGACCTTCCTCCCAAGATACTTAATGTAATCCTAACTTTGCCATGTAAAGTAATATTCACTCTTTTGCTTAGAAGGTCATATTCACAGCTTCCAGGAATTAGGACATGGGATATCTTTTGGAGGCCACCTTTCAGCCCGGGTCTCTCATTTGTTCAGTTTTGGGGCCAAGCCTTAATTTTATGCCTACATTATGCTAGATTCAATGCTTCATTCTGAGGACACAGAGCAGAGCAAGGCAGAGTCCCTGCCATCCAGGGGATACTCTGTTAATCTCTGCCCATCTATGCACGCACCTATTTATCACCTGGTAGAACACTGGCGGCTCTGGACCAGCCAGCAGGGCACCTGCTTGTGAATAACCTGCAGAGCTTTACCTGCTGCCAAGTTTTAGAAATCACATTTGTCAACATTTCTGTGGAGTCTAGTAGAAGCGAGCAATTTTAATCAGACCATTCCTTGTCCTGCAAATGTTTGTGATAAGTTGCTAAAAAATTATGATAGACGTTTAGTTGATAAATTCAAGTTCAAAGACTAGGAAGCAGAGACAATTAACCAATGAGTTTATTTCTCACTTCCCTAGTCTGCTTCTCTCTCCTCCTTCTGTCTTTGCACCTCTCTATCTTCCTCTTTTTCTCTTTTCTTCTTTCACTCCCATGTGTGTATCCAAGCAGATTGATTAAGCTTTCTGGCAGTGAAACATTGCCTATCATTGGTATTTAGGGCAATCACAAAAGGTTTAAACAAATTTTAAGATCTAATATTAGGATGGTATTTGCTGTCCTCCTGAAAAAAGGAATTTAATATAAAAGTAAGAGCTTAATTATAATCTTTTTAAAAATAATCTTTAGGGTAATATACCAGTTGTTAGCCTATCACTAGAAGTCAGTAATAAGAAATGACAGAATAACTTATTTATTCCTTCCTTGCTTGCTTCCTACTACTTGTTAAAATTACACTTTCATATAAAATATCATCCCTGCAGTAACTGTAAATAATTAGTATTGAGTTCACTATTTTGGGACCATCCTAAAGAAAACAGGACTGAGATTATAAAGCAAGATTAATCTTCTTCCCTCTAAAGATTAATCCCAGGATAGAGAATTTCCTTTGTGCCATGTGGGTTACCCAATTTTGTAGAAGAGTTCTGCATGGAAAATCTCTTTTCATAAATTATTTTTTGTTCCAAGTATGAAGAAAGAGAAAGAAAATTCTGTCCTTAATTTATGACTAGAAATGAAATACAAAAATGTCCTTCCTTTCTTCCTAAAGGCTTACAATGAGAGTCTATAAACTTCTACAGTGATTTCATGGCTCTTTCATCATGTTCTTGGCAAACTTGGAAGGGAGGAGGTCATAGCAATGACTGACATTTACTGAGCAGTCACTGCAGAAAGAGCTCCCTTCTAAATGCTGTGTATGTCAACTCAATGAACCCTCACAATGACCCTCAGAGGTAGGTCCTAATATTACCATCACTGTTCCTAGACAGAGAAACTGAGACAGAGAGTGTAAGAAACTTGCCCAAGGACACACCGCTAGTGGGTGGGAAAGCCTTGTTTGGAACTCAGGCATTTGGGCTCCACAGCCCTCCACTTACAACTACTGTAGCAGAACAATTACTGTCCCTGCTGGACAACCACCTTACCTTAGCATCAGGTAGAGACTAGTATTGATTGTGTACTTACTAGGGGTGGTCAAATAGGTTATCTCATTGAAAACTCTGCCACAGATCCAGTATCGGGCTCAGAGGGGCAAGTTACTTACAGATTTAATCAGAACTCTTTTCAGATGAAAAGACAAACCAACTCAATGAGCTTAAGGGTGTGGGCGGAGGTTTGTTGACTCAGTTCCCAAGAAGAACAGGAATGGAATGGATGCAGGGACTGGTCAATATCAGGAAGGCCCCGGGAGGACTGTGTGAGGTTCTCAAGCCCCAGGTTGATTATTTCCACAGCAAATTAACCCTAAATGAAATGATCTATCTGGATAGGGAATTACTTTCTGTCTGCCCCCGCCTGAATGCAATGCATGAATCCCCATGAGGACACGGACCTTGACAATCTCATTCCCTCTTGAGTATCCCTCAGGCTTGCAAACGTTTCTGTGCTGGGCAGAGGGAGGATGTACAAAACTAAAGAGAATCAAAGTCGTCCCCAATGCAGCTCCCTCCTTCAGGCTGCATCATCTGGACACTGCTCTGTTGGAACAGTGGGTTCACAAGCCACAAGCAAAGCTGCATCAGGGAAGAAACTGATACACGTCCAGAAAAACCAGATTGCATTCCTGGTCCTGCCCTCTGGCTGTGTAACAAGTGAAGCAAGCCAGTCTTCACTCTGAGCTGCAGTTCCCTTGGCTCTTCAGGGAAGGTCCGCTCTTCCCTCCCTGTTCACTTCACAGTGTTGCCCTAAGTTACAAAAGGCAGGTCGTGCAAGCTCTTTCTTCCTGATCATCTCCAAATAGCCCCTTTCAAGAACTCAGCCAAACTCATCAGAATTCCTATCTGTGCCCTCGTGTTCTCAACACCTGCACACTCGTCTTCCTCTGCTCTTAGGATCTTTAAACCCACTTTGTCCACTTGGCTCACCCAGAATGTGTAGCCCATTTCAAGTCTGTATCTTCCACAAAGCACTTCCTGATTCCCCTACACTTGAAATCATCTTACTTTCCATTAAATCACCCCAGCACTTTATCTGTACATCTCTAGAAACATAAAAGTGTAATGATTCACTGTCACCTCATTATTTCACAAGAAGCCCAGGGAAGGAACCTAAGTTGGCCAAGAACTACCAGGAGCCCTGTGGTCATCAGTATTCTTTCCTTTTTTTTTTTATTAATTTATTTCATTTTTGGCTGTGTTGGGTCTTCGTTTCTGCATGCCGGCTTTCTCTAGTTGGGGTGAGCGGGGCCTCCTCTTCGCTGCTGTGTGAGGGCTTCTCACTGCGGGGGCTCCTCTTGTTGCGGAGCAGAGGCTCTAGGCGTGCAGGCTTCAGTAGTTGTGGCTCACGGGCTCTAGAGTCCAGGCTCAGTAGTTGTGGCGCACGGGCCTAGTTGCTCCGTGGCATGTGGGATCTTCCTGGACCAGGGCTCAAACCCGTGTCCTCTGCATTGGCAGGCAGATTCTTAACCACTGCACCACAGGGAAGCCCATCAGTGTTCTTTCTGATTAGTCTAGAATGCTTTAGAACAAGAGGGGTGTACAGGAGAGAGATTTCACCGCAGACCTTTCCCATTAATTTACGAAGTGAAGGTCAAGCCCTGATCTTCTAGATTTTAGTATGTCACAGTTGGGGACAAGGTAAGGGAGGCACCAGGGATTCTCTGTGGCTGACTGCTGTGTAATTAACCCATCCGAACTGCTTACGGTAGGAACATGTAACCACAGAGTGGAGCTTGTCCAGTGTAACCTGATTCTGGTGAACATTCCGTGGGTGGGAAGTTTCGAGAGCTGCGGAGGGCTCACTTTTGGTCACCTTCGTTACCTTAATCTTATCACTGATCCTTCAAGGGCTTCTTTGTCACATCCATTAAAAAAAAAAAACATAAAAACATTTTCTGTTACCCCTTTACAATCTAAAAAACATTAAATGAGTTAACCTCTTCCCTAAATAAAACGAAGCATGTTAGGCTGCACTTTAATCGACAGACACAAAGTACCTAAATTTTCATTAACTTTCTCTTCTGTGTTTCAGAAGTTTGACTCAGTGGAAGACATCATCGAACACTACAAGTATTTTCCTATTATACTCATTGACGGGAAGGATAAAACTGGGATCCACAGGGAACAGTGTTACCTGACTCAGCCCCTCCCTCTCAACAGACACTTCTCATTTATGTAGCCTGGTCTTTGTTTCATCTTCAGTTCAGTGGATCCAATGCCTCTATCATTTTTTTCCTTTATTTCAAAAGATTGTTTTCTGTGGTTTCAAGGGATTACTTCTCTGATTCTGTAGAAAAGAAAAACATTCTATCATGGAAATTGGAAAATCAATTGTGGTTTTGAAAGCTCTAATTGCAGAAGAAATATTTATAAGATGAAAAAATAAAAACTGGCTTTTAAAAAATATCTTCTAAAGAAAAAAACAAAAACACGGTCCTTATGCTCATGTTACAGATGAGCAGCAAAGGTTACAGGAAGCTATTGCTTCAATGTTTGCAGCTGGCAACTGACAAGTCTAGGTAAGAGTCCCAAATCTGTGATTTTTATAGGACTCGGTGCTGCCTTTCTTTATTTCAAAATTGTTTGGACTTGTGCATTTACAATGTTTTCATGATTCCTTATGCTAAAGATGTTGGTGAATGTTAGCTCTATTTTATTTGTAATTCTGGAAATTCAATTTTAGTGAAGGGTGTGGTATGGAAAAACAAATCACTTGTGAACACCACGTGAAAGATAGAAATCAGAAATATTTTTAGTATGGTGTGAAATGGCCATAGGACCATCTCCAGCCTACTCTGTTTAGAGTAGCTTTAAGCCCAGTGGAATTAGCAAATTCACAGAAAGGGAGGAAGCTTAAGTCTGAGTGAAAGTATAAATTTTTAATTCCATTTGTGGACTTCCATTCAAAGGAAAAGAACTGTCCTCGAATTAGTGCTAGTGTCTTGCAGGAACTTGACACATGTCATGATGTTGTCCCCACTCAAAGCTAAGAGGATTACATTTTCTTCCTGTTTCACAACACAGATGAGGAAACAGGCTCAAAGACGTCATTGATCTTACTCAATATAAGAAGAGATCCCAGATTTTTATCCATGTGCCTAGTTTCATCCAAGCATATCTTCCCCTGTACATTCTCTGCCCTAGGGAATTTTATAATCAAGTTGAAAAGTTAAATTTAAAAGAGACAGAGAGAAACAATTTGAAAATGCCGATTTACCCACGTTAAAATATATAAATAAACAAACTCTTGTAGTGGTGTAAAGTTTAAAAACAAAAAAGTGCTGATTGAAATTAATAGTACACAATGATTTCAAATGTTTCCAAAGCCTACATGTGAAATATATGGAGTATTTATGTAATTGTAGCTTTAATGCAGAAGTAAAGCCAGAAAGAATGAGAAGGCAAGAGATATCAATGAAAACAATACAAATGAAGCCCAGGACCAGCATAGAAACAGACTCTGCAGAGAGGACACAGGCTTGAGGGCAGAAAGAATATGACCCTCACCCTAAAAAGTTATTGAAAGATTACAGATGACTCTGCTGCACTTCTCACCGGGGCCATGCCATTCAATGCTGTGTTCGCAAGAAATGTTTCAGAGTTTCCTCAGGCACTGTTGTTGTTAAAGTCCATGAACATCAGGTGGTGGTTAGCACTGTATGAGGCTTACATTTTAAAAAATGCTTTATCACCTATTATTCATAAGTGCATGAGATGATGATAAAGGAAAAAGAAGTAGAGCCATCTTAAAATGCTCACAATGCTTATACATATGAAAATCTCTGGAAAGAAATATAACATTCATAATAGTGACAATTTGGGGGGGCCACGTTAGTTGAGTCTTCTGGAACTCAGATGCCAAGACAAGAGTTACAAGTGCTAATATTTATTGGAGGCAATGCCTAAGAAAGATCAAGGGAAGATGGAATAGGAATAGACAGGAGAGACACCTGTGAGAGGAACAGGGAAGGAGAGAGGAATGGGCAGGAAAAGCATCAGACTGAGATGCAGCTCTGGGAGAGGCTTGGCTAGCCCATTGGTGAGATCCAGAGCAAAGACTGCCCACAGAGGAGAGTGCCCCGTGTTGTGCAGAAATGGCCAGGTCTTAGTCACCATTATGCCAAGTCATTGCCAGAGGCTGCCCAGGAAAACATGACCTTCATATGCTCTGGGAGACCCAGAAGGTGCTATTAGCTGCAGGCCGACAAAAAACTTTTTGATCAGCATGTTCTTATTTCAAGAGAGATTCAAGGGACCCACCTCCATGTCTGCCACAGTGACATTCTAATTTTCAGTGTTGATTGTAATAAGGACATTTTGCTTGTAATTGATTACTAAAGAATAAGAATATATAAATGTCAATTGTACTTGATTTTTACAACAATTCTGTAAAGAAGGCAGGGCAGGTATTCATAACCCATTTTATAATTGAGGAAACTATGTCTCCTTGGCCAAAATCTTAGAGTGACATACTTGTGGCTGGAACCAAGGTCTTCATACACAATTTTTCTGTTTAGTGTCTAGATGGTCATTGAATCTGTAATTGAAAGTCCAGTGATTTGGGCTTGGCATGCCTAAATTCCAAAGAGTTTTAATCCCTTTTCAACCATTATTTCATTTTCAGTTGTAAAGTGTCGCTTGCCTAGGCTCAATATAGTAGTGGAATTTTACCTTTATCTGATTATAGCATCTATTCATTCAAGATATTACATTTGACTAAATAACTTCCATTCTGGATCAGTTTATATCTTCCTCATATTTAATAATATCTTGTCATAAGCACTTGTTTGTGTACTGCATATGTATTCATTACTATGCATTCTTGTAGATATTAGAATAATAGCAGTGAATTAAGTGGGAGAAACAGACAACAAATAAGTATACAATGAATAAGACAATCTTAAGTTGGTTTCCCATTACTTTGTTGTATTTCTTTAACACTTATCACTAAGTGCTTGTGAGCAGGGCCAATATTAGATATTTTGATGAAGCTCATTGAATTGGCTTTAAAAAGTTTTGAACCAGAAAATTTTTAATTTTCCCAAAGTTACTTGGAAAACTGCCTCTCTTGGGGGTATGTGTGTGTGAATAACCATGTCATAGCTGAAATCAATTAAATCTTCTCTTCAAATTACTATAGAGGAATCAAATTTTACCCCATTGCCAAATTTAGTTCATTGCTCTGCATGTGTGTGTGTGTGTGTGCACATACACGCATTTTTTTACAAGATAGTCTATGCAGTATATGATTAGCACTATATTTCTGTATCTACTTTTTTATCCTGAATATTTGTTCTAGCTAAGCACATTTCCTTTCTTTTTTTGCACATTATGGCTCTAACTTAAATTAAAGCAAATAAGTAATTAAATGTCATAATATATCTGAAACTGAGTATTAAAATAAATTTAAAATACAGTTTAATTTTGTTTGAGTCATGCTCTATTACCTCTAACGCCCTTTTGAAATCAAATTTTGGGTTAATTTATGACAAAGTTTCTTGAACAATTTTTGACATACAAGCATATGCTGGATTTGGGAGATAAAGGCCAAAAAGACCTAATCCCTGTGCTAGAGAGCTAAGAGCCTAGCAGGCAAGATACACATATCATTAAAATCATGCAGTGCAGAATAATAGATTTGGTAATTCTCTCCCTCGTACCACCATCGCATTGGTAGGCCTGGATGTGTGGGGCAGGGTGTAATCAGGGAAAACTGCCCAGGGGATGTGTCTAAGTAGAGAGCTAAAGGATGGCCCTAGGACTGCAAGCTTTAGAATTACAAAAACCTTGTCAGTTTGTTTTTGAGCACTCTTATCTTTAGGGCACTATTCTAGGTCATTCTTATACTACTGAAGCAGTGACTACCTGTTGAATGGGTAAGTGAACACAATAGAAATAGAGGTAGCTTCCCTGGGGAAAGAACAAATGACTTATTAAGTGGCTCTGGGGAAATTTCAACTATTAGTTGGAACCCTGTAGTGTAGGTACCTGACAATTAGCTTTTTTGATTATAATGTAAGTGCCTGACATTAAGCTTTTGACTGCTGAGGCATCCATTTCAAAGACATCCATCTTGGAAAGAACACATTTCCATCTACACAACTAGATAAAGAGCCAGGCTGCCCCATGCATGAGTCTTCCTCATTGGAAAGCTCTGGTGGACCTAGATAACTGACTGACCCACTGCTTGCTTTTCCCTTCCTGTGCTTTAATTCCTGCTTTATGTTTTAATTTCACCAATAAAGAGTGAACCCTCAAAACCCCAGTACCCCACCATCAACCCCAATAAAGGCAGAGAGAGCACCAGTGAAACAGGAGGGAAGGGGGCAGGGCACAACCTTTAAAAGAATGATATAGCCATAGTACATGACAAAGACTGGTTAGAACCAACTGGGTCCAAGATGGCAGAAGATTCAACTTCCAGTGGACCTTGAGCCTCATTATACTCTTACTGTAATACATTAGCTTGCTAAATGACATACCCACCAGTGCCATGACAGTTCTGACTGAGGCCAACCATAAAAGGTCCAAAAGTGGTGGCCCAATTCCTGGAAATCCCCGCCTCTTTCCCAAAATAGTTGAAATAATCCCATTCATTAGCCTATGAAATTACCCACCCCATAAAAATTAACCATGTCACCTTTCAAGGCCTCTTGCCTCTTGCCTTCCGAGATGGCCCACACTCTGTCTGTGGAGTGTGTTTCTCTCTAAATAAATCTGATTCTTACCTATCACTTCATCTCCGAATTCCTTCGCTACAAAGAAAGAAACTTAAATTCACCAGCAACACCAGGCTCACACATTCATATTCTCTCTCTCTCTCTCTCCCACCTCTCCCCCTGCCCCCTGAACATTGCTAAGTGGTGCAGGACATGACTTGTACCCTCCAGGACATGTGAGTAATAAACCTTGTTTCTTCTAAGTTCCCTGATAGTAGTTGCTGAGGTGTGTCTTGCAATCATAAGAACCAAAAGGGCTGGTCCAGCCTCAGCATTGGCTTCAGTTGGGGACATGTCTGTGAGGCTTGCCACAAGTAGCCCAGAGGAGTGCCCTCTGCCATTTCTAGAAAATAGCATCAGTATGGATAGGCTGAGACCAACCCAAAACAAACATAAATCAATGCAGCACTTTGAAAAGCAATTTCACAGTATTCAGTAAAATATAAAATATGTACCCACTGCAATAAGACTTCCAGTTAAAACATGGCTATATATGAACTTATCTTTCATCTCTCTGGAAACACCACTTTAATGACAATAAATAAATTGAAAAGGCAAGAACATAGGATAAAAAGAATAGAAAAAAATATGACAGATGAAGAAAGACATCAACAAAATTTCAGATGAGAGAAATTAAATGGACAATGCATAGTAACTGAGTTAACAAAACTTTAAAAAGCTAAAATGTAAGCCTGCTAGGAGGCAATTCAACAAGAAACAAACTGGTTTCTGTCAACTGAAAAAAATGCACAACCTATTCGGCAGACATTCTTAGGACTTCGAGCCCGGGAGACAGCCTCTCAGATAATGCTGAGAAAACTGTTCTGAGGAGGAAGGGGGGATGCCAGGATATACAGGAGTTTCTGTAACAACACCAGGTAATCTGAGCAAAGGATTACTGTTAATAAAAGAAAACCAGACGTCTCAAGTTAAGGAAGTTAGCGCTTTTCTGTGTATGGGAAGATACAAAGAGTCCAGGCTCACTAAAACCATCCCTTTGATATGCACCTCAGCTGTCTGGGGCCAGTATCCTGTGTTTTCTCATCCTGAGTCTCCTCAGGGTACACTGCGGGGAGAGGGGTGTGGGTGGGGTGGGGTGCTGTAGCACTTGACTGCCAAATGGCAGGCATTCCTGGTTTCCATCCTGAGCTCCCTCAGGGTTCACTGTTGGGGATGGCTGCAATTGCTGATGACTGCAGCATCCTTTGTTTATTGATGTGGTAGGCAGCGTTCTTAGTCCACATTTCCATTACAAAAATCTGGAAAGGCTCAGAAATTGAAGTCACTGGTAACACTTAAATGCTGGTAAAGGGACTTGGGTGAAAAGGAGATTCACTGATGGTCATTATAAGTTTTAATCAACACCCCTCCCCTAGAAACCAGAGGCTTCCTCAGCCAGGCTACTATTCCTCACTCACCCTGGTGTCCATCCAGAGAATACATCTACAGAAAATGTTCAGAAAATATTTAAATACAAAAAATACATGCAAGATACTGCTGAAAATGGTAAGCGTGTGCTGTGCTGAAAAATAGGGTTTAAGTGAAAGTGTCATTCCAAAGTTTTAGAACTCCAACCCGTTTGAAATACTTTGTTCCCAGGAGAAGGAGAATCATAACCCTAAACCAAGAGAACAGATTAATTCTGCCACAAATACTAGCATGTGCTGGTCCCCAACAAAACAGCCTGATCCCCACTCTATCATGCTACAGTGAAGTCCCACCCATAAACATACATGTTCCAACTAGCATTTTTGTACCTCACTCTTAAGTCAAGACCTTGGAGAAGATATGAAAGACATTAAACAAAACCTACAAACTGGAAAAAAATTACAGGGAAAGATAAAATGTGGGATGCTGAAGAAAACTAAAAGAGAAATACAGTTGATATGAGCAGAGAGATAAGACATTGAGTCCACAAAACATGAATAGAATGCTATTTAAATAAAAATATGCAGAAGTAAAAATTGAGAGTACTAAAAGAAAAAAACAGAAAAAATCCCAGTGATAGTTGGAAATCTTAATATACATTTCTCAGAAACTGATAAAGTAAGCAAGCAAAAATGAATAGAACTATAGAATATTTTAACAACACCAAAAGCCAACTAGACCTGTCATTTACAGAGTAGTTCACAAAACACATATAGAATACACATTTATTTTTTTTCTAGTTCACATAGAACTTTCTCACCAAGAAAGATCATCTTCTGGGACCTAAAATGAGTTTAATAATCTTTAAAGGACTAGGAAAAAATAAAAAAAGAAAGAAAGGAAGAAAAGAAAAAGAGTTAAATTAGAAATAAATAACACTAGTATATCTGGAAAAATCTCCAAATATTTGGAAATTAAGCAACACATTTCTAAACTACCCATGGTCAAAGAAGAAAACACAACAAACATCCAGAAATATTTCAAAATGAAACACAGTATGCCAAAATTTGAGGAATATAACCACCCTTTAAATATAATGATTTAATATAAGCATTCATAGCTTAAAAGCCTTAAATGTTTATATTAGAAGAAAAAGGTAGATAATCAAGCATCTAATTTTCACTTTAAGCTATAAAGAAAGTATAAACTAAGCCCAAAGTAAGTAGGAAGAAGGAAATAATAAAGATAAGAACAGAAGTCAAGAAAACAAAAACACAAACAGAAAAACAACAAAGCCAAAACCTGGCTTTCTTTAAAGTTTAAGAAAATTAATAAATAACTGGCTAAAATAATTTTTAAAAAGGTAAAACAAAACACAAATTACAAACATAAGAAATAAAAGAAGAGACAACACAACAGATCCTACAGACATTGAAAGGCTATTAAAGAAATAGCAGAAGACCTTTATTCCAGTGAAATTGAAAAATTAACTCCACAGATACAAGACTAATACAAAAAGAAATTTAAATCTGAACAGCACTTCATCTTTAAAGGAAATTGGAAACTTTCCCAGACAAAAAAAGCTCTGGACTATGGTAGATTCTGTCAAAAATTTTTAAAAGTAATAATATCAAACTTATGAACTTTTTCAGAAAATAGAGAAAGAAGAAATACTTCCCAACTATTTTTATAAGGCATAAACCCAATCATAAATAAATGAACAAATAAGCAAATAAGCCTGACTCCGATAATATAAAGAAAGAAAATTACATATTAATATGTCTCACAAGCATAGATACAAAACTCCTTAGCAGAATATTAGCAAATCAGTGGGGAGAAAACTTGTTGACCTAAGTAATTTTAGAACTGCATGGAGACTATAATTAAAGACAAGAAGGTGCTTCCCTGGTGGCGCAGTGGTTGAGAGTCCACCTGCCGATGCAGGGGACATGGGTTCATGCCCCGGTCTGGGAAGATCCCACATGCCACAGAGCGGCTAGGCCCGTGAGCCATGGCCACTGAGCCTGTGCGTCCAGAGCCTGTGCTCCACAATGAGAGAGGCCACAACAGTGAGAGGCCCGCATACCACAAAAAAAAAGAAAAAAAAAAAAGAACAAAGTTGGAGGACCCACACTTCCTGATTTCAAAGCATACTACAAAGCAACAGTAATTAAGACAGTGTGGTACTTGCATAAAGACAGACATAGAGACCAATGGAACAGAATTGAGAGCCCACCAATAAAGCCTTGCATAGATAACCAAATGATCTTTGACAAGAGAACCAAGACTATATACTGGGGAAAGGACAGTTCTTTCGACAAATTGTGTTTGGAATATTGGATATTCACATGTAAAAAAAGAAGTTGGATCCTCACCTTAGACCATATACAAAAATTAACTCAAAATAGATTATAGAACTAAATGTAAGATCTAAAACTATAAAATTCCTTGAAGAAAATATAGGAGAAAAGCTTCAGGACACTGGATTTTGCAATGAATTTTAGATATGATACCATAAGCAGCAAGAAAAGCAAAACTAGACAAATATGACTACATCAAACTTAAAAATTTCTGTGCAGCAAAGGAAAGACTCAACAGAGTGAAAGGGCAACCTGCAGAATGGGAAAAAGTATTTGCAAATCATGTGTACCTGATAAGGAGTAAATATCCAGATTATACTAAAACTCCTACAACTCAACCATAATAACAAACAAATAACCTGATTTAAAAATGGGTATAGGACTAGAATAGACATTTCTTCAAAGTATATATACAAATGGTCAACAAGCATATGAAAACATCACTAATCATCAACATCACTAATCATCAGGGAGATGCAAATCAAAATCTCACACCCATTAGTATGCTCACTATCTAAAAAATAGAAATAACAAGTGTGGGCAAGGATGTGAAGAAATTGGAACCCTGTGCACTGTTTGTGGGAATGTGAAAAGGTTTGGCTGGTATGGAAAACAGTATGGAGGTTGCTCCAAAAATTAAAAATAGAATTACCATATGATCCAGCAATCCCATTTCTTGGTATAGATACAAAATAATTGAAAACAGGATATTGAAGAGATATTTGCACATCCATATTGATTGCAGCATTATTTACAATAGTCAAGAGGTGGAAGCAACCTAAATGTCAATCAATGAATGAATAAAGAAAGAAAATTTGGTATATCCATACAATGGAATATTATTCAGCTTTAAAAAGGAATGAAATTCTATCATACTATATGACATGGATGAACCTTGACAACTTATGCTAAGTGAAATAAGCCAGTCATAAAAACACAAATAATGCATGATTCCACTTGTATGAGGTATCTAAAGTAGTCAGCCTTGTAGAAACAGAAAGTAGAATGTGGTTACCAGGAGCTGAGAGGAAGGAGGAAATGGGGAGCTATTGTTTAGTGAGTACAGAGTTTCAATTTTTCAAGATGACAAACTTCTAGAGATCTGTTGCACAAAAATGTGCAAATAGTTAACATCATTGTGTTATATACTAAAAAGTGGTTAAGATGGTAAATTGTACATTATGTGTATTGACAAAATGTGTGTGTATATACATATACATGTGTGTATATGTGTGTGTGTGTGTATAAAATGGTGAGAATCTCACGACCAAATAGGGTTTACCCTAGGAATGCAATGTTGAGATAACATTTGAAAATCAATGTAATTTTCCACATTAACAAATTAAATGAGAAAATTATTTGATCATATGAACAATTGCAGAAGAAGCATTTGAAAATAATTCATAATAAAACTATTGACAAGCTAGAAATAGAAAATTTACTCAGTTTGATTAAAGGGATCTACCAAAGAAAACCCTTCAGCTAACATGATACTTAATCATGAGATATAGAACACTGAAAAGGAAAGGAATAAGTGGCATCTTTAATCCATTCTTCCCTGTTACCTGGGAGAAGCCCCTGGAAAAGACAGAAGACAGGTGACCTAATTCAATTTCCTTGTAAACATAAAATAACAAAACTCCTGACAAAGAATCTAATGGTATTTGCTGACAGGGAAATCCTTACCTATAGAATACATTTTGAAGGATGGATAGTAGTTTACTACTAGGTTGTAGTAAACAGCCTAGAGCCTATGGATTTATGGAACATTGCTCTCTGGAAAATGTCATATAACTATCTGAGTATAAAATAGAGATGTTTCTCACAGCAATATCTTTTTGGATCCCCCTCCTAGAGTAATGAAAATAAAAACCAAAATAAACAAATGGAGACTAATTTAACCTAAAAGCTTTTGCACAGCAAAGGAAACCATAAACAAAATGAAAAACAACACAATGGGGGAAAATATTTGCACATATTTCATGACTTAAATGGCGCACTGATGTGTAAGTAATGTGAATGGCACTCATTACTTTAAAAAGCACAAGAGGAAATCTAATGTGGCAAAAAGTACCTAGAGGGCTTCCCTGGTGGTGCAGTGGTTGAGAGTCCGCCGGCCGATGCAGGGGACGTGGGTTCATGACCCAGTACGGGAAGATCCCACATGCTGCAGAGCAGCTGGGCCCTTGAGCCATGGCCGCTGAGCCTGCACGTCCGGAGCCTGTGCTCCACAATGGGAGAGGCCACAACAGTGAGAGGCCCATATACCGCAAAAAAAAAAAAGTACCTAGAAAATTCTGTCAATGTTTCTGAAACTGTGCTTGCTTCATTCATGTAATTTGACTACTTGTAGCCTTTAAATTATTAGTAAAGTTTAATACTGCTTAACATTTCTGATTTGGTGTGTCTGCTTTGATAATCTGATGTTTGTGTTACCTCAAATATGTTCACACTAAAATCAGAAACAGGCAAAGATGTGTGCTTTCACCACTTCTATTCATCATTGTACTAGTGGTTCTAGCTAGCACAATAAGACAAGAAAAAGTAACAAATATAAGGCATAAAGATAAGAAAGGAGGAGGTAGATCTGTCTTTATTCAGAGATGACATGCTTCTATATGTTAAATAACCCTAAAAGATCTATAATACAAACTATTAGAATAATAAATTTAGCAATGCCAAAAGATAGAAGGTCAATATACCAAAAGTAATTGTATATCTATATCTTAGAAACTATTGATCGGAAAATAATGTTCAATTCCATTTTGAATAACATTAATATATTTAGGAATAAACTAAATAAAAAATATGTAGTATCTCTCCACTAAAAACTAAAATAATTATGGAGAGAAATTATTAAAGAAGACTTAAATAAATGGAGAGAGGTGCCATATTCATGAATTAGAAGACTCTATACTGTTAAAATGTCACTTCTCCCTATATTTATCTAAAAATCCTAGCAGACTCCTATAGAAATTGAAAAGGTGATTCTAAAATTCATATGAAATTGCAAAGAATTAAATCTAGCTAAAATAATCTTGAAAACGAAGAACAAAGCTGAAGGACTTACACTACTTGATTTCAAGGCATTATATTAAAGCTACAGTAACCATAAATAGTCTCATATGTATGGTCAATTATTTTTGGCAAAGGCACCAAAGTTATTCAATGGAAAAGGATAGTTCTTTCCGTAAATTGTGCTGGAAATACTAGATATCCATATCCACAAAAAACAAAACAAAACAAAACCCTCAATCTCAAACAAAACAAAGACATAGAAATGAATCATAGATATAAATGTAAAAGCTAAAACTATAAAACTGCTAGAAGAAAACAGGAATATACTTTTGACCTTGGGTAGGCAATGATTCTTTGTTATGACACCAAAAGCAAATAACCATAAAGGAAAAAACTTGATAAACTGGATTCTATTTTAAAAAAATAAGTTGGGGGCTTCCCTGGTGGCGCAGTGGTTGAGAGTCCGCCTGCCAATGCAGGCGACACGGGTTCGTGCCCTGGTCCGGGAAGATCCCACATGCCGCGGAGCAGCTGGGCCCGTGAGCCATGGCCGCTGAGCCTGCGCGTCTGGAGCCTGTGCTCCGCAAAGGGAGAGGCCACAACAGTGAGAGGCCCGCGTACCGCAAAAAATAAAATAAAATAAAATTAAAATAAGTTGGATTTCATCAAAATTAAAACTTTCTACTCTTCAAAAAAGACTGTTAAGAAAATAAGAGGCTAGAGTTCCTTAAAAAACTAAAAATAGAGCTACCATATGATCCTGCAATCCCAGTCTTGGTATATATATGGAGAAATACATAATTTGAAAAGCTATGTGCACCCCAATGTTCATTGCAGTACTATTTACAATAGCCAAGACACGGAAGAAACCTAAGTATCCATCGACAGAGGAATGAGTAGAGAAGATGTGGTATACATATACAATGGAATATTACTCATCCATAAAAAATAATGAAATAATGCCATATGCAGCAACATTGATGGACCTAGAGATTATAACACTAAGTGAAGTGAGCCAGGCAGAGAAAGACAAATATCATATGATATTGTTTATATGTGGAATCTACAAAAAAAATGATACAAATGAACTTATTTACAAAACAGAAATAGACTCATGGACATAGAAAACAAACTTATCATCACCAAAAGAGAGGTAGGGATGGATTAATTAAGAGTTTGGGATTAAAATATACACACTACTATATATAAAATAGATAACCAACAAGGACCTATTGTATAGCACAGGGAACTCGACTCAATATCTTGTAATAACCTATAATGGAAGAGAATGTAAAAAAAGAATATATATATATATATATATATAAAACTGAATCACTTTGCTGTATACCTGAAACTAACACAACATTGTAAATCATCACTTTAATAAATATTTTTTAAATTAAAATTGAAAATTTTTAAAAATTTTAAAAAGAGATACTTAGGCTTGAAACTGTCACATAATGAAAGCAAATGTATTTTTCTCAACTTATTAAAATTATCAGAATAACAAAACAGAAGAGGCAAATCTCAGGTGGGGAGAAAATATTGTACATATATTAGATATATATTTCTTATCTAAAAAATATAAAGAACTTGTACAAAAAGACTTGAATAAACACTTCACAAAATAAGAAATATATAAATGGCCAATAAATATATGAAAAGATGCTCAACATTATTAGTTATTAGAGAAATGAGAACAGTTGAGTATGGTTGCCCCTGGAGACCCAAATTAGAGAAAGGAGATAAGGAAGAAGGAAGATGACTCTTGTTTTCCATTGTAAATGTTTAGTACTATTTGACTTTCCAAAACTAGGGGACTTTTTAAAGCAAACATTAATTTTTTTAAATGAGCACATCTTATGAATCCAATGTGTTAGTCTGGTCCTTATAGGAAAGAGAACTTATCCCAAATGTTCAAACCAAGAGCTTTTCATGAAAAGAATACTTAAGAATAGGCAGGGAGAAGGAAATAATGGATGGCGAAATACCCATAAACCAGAAATAGTGGGAACCTGTTACCTTGCTTTGGGCTGACTGGAAGAGAAGAGGAAACAGAAGTGCTGGAGCCATCAGACCTGGAACAGGGGAGGGGGAGTGGCCCAGATGGAGCTGCAGTCATGGAAGGATGGGGCTACTGCCAGATATATGCCACTGTAACAAATGGGAAAATATCCAGATCCCTCAAATCTCCTGCCAGGGACTCTCATTGGCCAAACCCAGTTTAAAGGCAGTAGGTAGTATAGTCCACAGATATCAGCATCCCAGAACAGAGCAGTCAAATAAGGATGGAGAATGGGTTGGAGAACAACCAGCAAACCAACAATTCCACATTTTAGATACCCCCTTGAGAAATTCTTGCACATTTGTGATGAGATGTGCACAAAAAGACATGAACAAAGATGTTTTCTTTAGTATTGTCTATATTAGCAAAACGTTATATTCCCTTGGAAGAAAACTATACACCCATGAAGAGGAAAGAGCTAGATGCTATCTTTCAAACTAAATAGGTCTCAAGAACAAATATATAATATTCTCTCGGTAAATTTTTCGACTACATAAAACAACACCATATATTGTTCATGGGTACATGTAAAAAGTAAAAAGTATGACTCATGGATTGTGTGTGGACACATTACATATATGATATGGATACAAGGAAATGAGACTGGGAAGATCAAATGATACTAAACTACATTTCAAGAATCCTAATATATGAGCAGTAGCAAGAAGAACTACAATCCTGCAGCCTGTGGAACAAAAAACACATTCACAGAGAGAAAGACAAAATGAAAAGGCAGCGGGCTACGTACCACATGAAGGAACAAGATAAAACCCCAGAAAAACAACTAAATGAAGTGAAGATAGGCAACCATCCAGAAAAAAGAATTCAGAATAATGATAGTGAAGATGATCCAGGACCTTGGAAAAAGAATGAAGGCAAAGATTGAGAAGAAGCAAGAAATGTTTAACAAAGACCTAGAAGAATTAAAAAACAAACACCTAGAAGAATTGAAGAACAAACAAACAGAGATGAACAATACAATAACTGAAATGAAAAATACACTAGAAGGAATCAATAGCAGAATAACTGAGGCAGAAGAATGGATAAATGACCTGGAAGACAGAATGGTGTAATTCACTGCCACAGAACAGAGTAAAGAAAAAAGAATGAAAAGAAATAAAGACAGCATAAGACACCTCTGGGACAACATTAAACATAACATTCGCATTATAGGGGTCTCAGAAAGAGAAAAGAGAGAGAAAGGACCCAAGAAAATATTTGAAGAGATTATAGATGAAAACTTCCCTAACATGGGAAAGGAAATAGCCACCCAAGTCCAGGAAGGGCAGAGTCCCAGGCAGGATAAACCCAAGGAGAAACATGCCGAGACACACAGTAATCAAATTGACAAAAATTAAAGAGAAAGAAAAATTATTGAAAGAAACAAGGGAAAAATGACAAATAACATACAAAGGAACTCCAATAAGGTTAACAGCTGATTTCTCAGCAGAAACTCTACAAGCCAGAAGGGAGTGGCATGATATATTTAAAGTGATGAAAAGGGAGAACCTACAACCAAGGTTACTCTACCAGGCAAGGATCTCATTCAGATTTGAGAAACAAATCAAAAGCTTTACAGACAAGCAAAAGCTGAGAGAATTCAGCACCACCAAACCAGCTCTACAACAAATGCTAAAGGAACTTCTCTAAGTGGGAAACACAAGAGAAGAAAAGGACCTACAAAAACAAACCCATAACAATTAAGAAAATGGTAATAGGAACATACATACTGATAATTACCTTAAATGTGAATGGATTAAATGCTCCAACCAAAAGACACAGGCTCACTGAATGGATACAAAAACAAGACCCATATATATGCTGTCTACAAAGGACCCACTTCAGACCTAGGGACACATACAAACTGAAAGTGACGGGATGGAAAAAGATATTCCATGCAAATGGAAATCAAAAGAAAGCTGGATAGCAATACTCATATCAGATAAAATTGACTTTAAAATAAAGAATGTTACAAAAAAACAAGGAAGGACACTACATAATGAGGAAGGGATCAATCCGAGAGGAAGACATAACAATTATAAATATATATGCACCCAACATAGGAGCACCTCAATACATAAGGCAACTGCTAACAGCTATAAAAGAGGAAATTGACAGTAACACAATAATAGTGGGAGATTTTAACACTTCACTTACACCAATGGACAGAATGTCCAGAAAGAAAATTAATAAGGAAACACAAGTTTAAATGACACAATAGACCAGATAGATTTAACTGATATATACAGGACATTCCATCCGAAAACAGCAGATTACACTTTCTTCTCAAGTGCTCATGGAACACTTTTCAGGATAGATCATATCTTGGATCACAAATCAAGCCTCGGTAAATTTAAGAAAAATTGAAATCATATCAAGTACCTTTTCCGACCAAAATGCTATGAGACTAGATATCAATTACAGGAAAAACATCTGTAAAAAATATAAACACATGGAGGCTAAACAATACGTTACTAAATAACCAAGAGATCACGGAAGAAATCAAAGAGGAAATCAAAAAATACCTAGAGACAGATTACAACAAAAGCATGATGATCCAAAACCTATGGGATGCACCAAAAGCAGTTCTAAGAGGGAAGTTTATAGCAATACAAGCCTACCTCAAGAACCAAAAAAACTTTCAAGTACACAATCTAACCTTATACCTAAAGGAACTAGAGAAAGAAGAACAAACAAAACACAAAGTTAGTAGAAGGAAAGAAATTATAAAGATCAGAGCAGAAATAAATGAACTAGAAACAAAGAAAACAATAGCAAACATCAATAAAACTAAAAGCTGGTTCTTTGAGAAGATAAACAAAATTGAAAAACCATTAGCCAGACTCATCAAGAAAAAGAGGGACTGGACTCAATAAAATTAGCAATGAAAAAAGAGAAGTTACAACAGATACCACAGAAATACAAAGCATCCTAAGAGACTACTACAAGCAACTCTATGCCAATAAAATGGACAACCTGGAAGAAACGGACAAATTCTTAGAAAGGTATAACCTCCTAAGACTGAACCATGAAGAATTAGAAAATATGAGCAGCCAATCACAAGCAATGAAATTGAAACAGTGATTAAAAATCTTGCAACAAACAAAAGTCCAGGACCAGATGACTTCACAGGTGAATTCTATCAAACATTTAGAGAAGAGCTAACAACCATCCTTCTCAAACTCTTCCAAAAAATTGCAGAGGAAGGAACACTCCCAAATTCATTCTATGAGGCCACCATCACCCTGATATCAAAACCAGACAGAGATACTACAAAAAAAGAAAATTACAGACCACTATCACTGATGAATATAAATGCAAAAATCCTCAAAAAAATACTAGCAAACAGAATCCAACAACACATTAAAAAGATCATACACCATGACCAAGTGGGATTTATCCCAGGGATGCAAGCCTTCTTCAAAATACACAAATCAGTCAATGTGATACACCATATTAACAAACTGAAGAAGAAAACCTATATGATCATCTCAATAGATGCAGAAAAAGCTTTCAACAAAATTCAACACCGATTTATGATAAAAACTCTCCAGAAAGTTGGCATAGAGAGATTTTACCTCAACATAATAAAGGCCATATACAACAAACCCACAGCAAACATCATTCTCAATGGTGAAAAACTGTAAGCATTTCCTCTAAGATCAGGAACAAGACAAGGATGTCCACTCTTGCCACTATTATTCAACATAGTTTTGGAAGTCCTAGCCATGGCAATCAGAGAAGAAAAAGAAATAAAAGGAATGGAAATTGGAAAAGAAGAAGTAAAACTGTCACTGTCTGCAGATGACATGATACTATACATAGAGATTCTTAAAGATGCCACCAGAAAACTACTAGAGCTAATCAACAAATCTGGTAAATTGCAGGATACAAACTTAATGCACAGAAATCTCTTGCATTCCTATACACTAATGATGAAAAATCTGAAAGAGAAATTAAGGAAACACTCCCATTTACCACTGCAACAAAAAGAATAAAATATCTAGGAATAAACCTACCTAGGGAGACAAAAGACCTGTATGCAGAAAACTATAAGACACTGATGAAAGAAATTAAAGATGATACAAACAGATGGAGAGATATACTATGTTACTGGACTGGAAGAATCAACATTGTGAAAATGACTATATTACCCAAAGCAATCTACAGACTCAATGCAATCCCTATCAAATTACCAATGGCATTTTTTACAGAACTAAAACAAAAAATCTTAAAATTTGTATGGAGAAACAAAAGACCCCGAATAGCCAAAGCGGTCTTGAGGAAAAAAACGGAGCTGGAGGAATCAGGCTCCTAGACTTCAGACTATACTACAAAGCCACAGTAATCAAGACAGTATGGTACTGACACAAAAACAGAAATATAGATCAATGGAACAGGATAGAAAGCCCAGAGATAAACCCATGCACCTATGGTCAACTCATCTATGACAAAGGAGACAAAGATATACAATGGAGAAAAGACAGTCTCTTCAATAAGTGGTGCTGGGAAAACTGGACAGCTCCATGTAAAATAATGAAATTAGAACACTCCCTAACATCATACAGAAAAATAAACTCAAAATGGATTAGACACCTAAATGTAAGACCAGACACTGTAAAACTCTTAGAGGAAAACATAGGAAGAACACTCTTTGACATAAATCGCAGCAACATCTTTTTTGATCCAACTCCTAGAGTAATGGAAATAAAAACAAAAATAAACAAATGGGACCTAATGAAACTTAAAAGCTTTTGCACAGCAAAGGAAACCATAAACAAGACGAAAAGACAACCCTCAGAATGGGAGGAAATATTTGCAAATGAATCAACAGACAAAGGATTAATCTCCAAAATATATAAACAGCTCTTGCAGCTCAATATTAAAAAAAACAAACAATCCAATCAAAAAATGGGCAGAAGACCTAAATAGACATTTCTCCAAAGAAGCAATACAGATGGCCAAGAAGCACATGAAAAGCTGCTCAACATCACTAATTATTAGAGAAATACAAATCAAAATTACAATGAGGTATCACCTCACACCAGTTAGAATGGGCATCATCAGAACATCTACAAACAACACATGCTGGAGAGGGTGTGGAGAAAAGGGAACCCTCTTGCACTGTTGGTGGGAATGTAAATTGATACAGCCACTATGGACAACAGTATGGCGGTTCCTTAAAAAGTAAAAAGAGAACTACCATATGACCCAGCAGTCCCACTCCTGAGCATATACCCAGAGAAAACCATAATTCAAAAAGACACATGCACCTCAATGTTCATTGCAGTACTATTTACAATAGCCAGGACATGGAAGCAACCTAAATGCCCATCAACAGACAAATGGATAAGTAAGATGTGGTACATATATACAATGGAATATTACTCAGCAGGAAAAGGAACGAAATTGGGTCATTTGTAGAGACATGGATGGATCTAGGAACTGTCATACAGAGTGATGTAAGTAAGAAAGAAAAAACAAATATTGTATATTAACGCATATATGTGGAACCTAGAAAAATGGTACAGATGAACCGGTTTGCAGGGCAGAAATAGAGACACAGATGTAGAGAACAAACGTCTGGCCTCCAATGGGGGAAAGTGGCTGGGGGGGGGGCATGGTGTGTTGAATTGGGAGATTGAGATTTCCATATATACACTAATATGTATAAAATAGATAACTAATAAGAACCTGCTATATAAAAAAATAAATAAAATAAAATGAAACACTAAAAAGATGCACTTTCAGTCTGGTCTGGTTTAAGGGTACTTTGTCTTTATTTCATAGGAGAAAATTAATAAATAAAATCCTCTGAATAGTTCAGCCCTAAAAAAAAAAGAATCCTAATATGTGTCAAATTCTCTTTTAAGCACTTTAGATGTACTGTTTCATTAAATCTTTTCAGCAAGCCTGTCAGTCAGTGGCCATTATAATCCCTAATTTTTATAAAATAAAAGTGAAGCACAGAAAAGACCAACTGCCTTCCAAGGTCCCTCACTCATCCTTTCCTTAATTCAGAAAATAGTGAGTTCCGTGCAGTGTCAGCCACTGTTCCAGACAGTAAGGTGACAGCAGGGACAAAATTATTCCCTCCTCCAGCTCACCTTCCAGGGTGGGAGAAAGACAATAGACATAAATGATAAAATCTAGAGATTATAAACTATAAAGTCTGTTAGAGGAAATTGTGTCATGGAGAAATGAATTAGCAGATTGTGAGAGTCCAATGGTGCTGGACTGTTGGCAATTTTAAATCGGGCCATCAGGGAAGGCTCTGCTAGAAGGTGACATTAAATAGAAACATGAAGAAGATGACATAAGACACGTGGATTATGTGGCAAGGGCAGTCCAGGCAGAGGGAACAGCTGGTGTTAAGGCCTGAGGGAGGCACGTGCCTAGGAAGTTCATGGAACAGCCAAGGGACCAGCCTGTCTGTCTGTCTGTCTCTCACACACACACACATTTCACCAAAATGTCCCAGGTGCCTCTAACAGTGCCTGGCATGTAGTAGGCACTCAATAGATATTTGATGAATGAATGAATGACTAGCTGAGAGGGAGAATAGTAGGAATAAAGACAGAGAAGGCATAAGAACTGGACCGTGCAGAACTTGGAGCCATTGTAAAGGCTGGCTTTGACTCTGAGTGGAATGGGCAGTCCCTGGAGAGATTTGAACACAACCAAACTTCAGTTTTAAAAGGATCACTCTGGCTGCTGAGTTGAGAATAGACTGAAGAAGGATGAGGGCAGAAGTAAGGAAAGCAGTTAGGAGGCCATTGAAATAACCCAAGCAAGTGATGTTGCTCTTGAAGAGCAAGCCACTATGATGATGATGCACCAGTCATTAAAGAGGATGCTTGATCAAACTGGTCCAGTTCTATACCCCTGGGGACCAGCAAAAAAGGAAAAACAAATAAACAAACAAAAAAAACTACACTTCATATGGAGGATAAATGTCCAAAAATAGTTAAGAAAACTTTAGTGGAAAAAATAATAGTGGGGAGCAGGTAAGGAGGCAATTTTGTTTTACTAGATTTTCTAAAAAGCATAAAGCCACTGTAACTAAAACATATTAGAAGTTCACAAATAGGGAACTTATGCTGTGATAAGGATGGTATTACAAGTCATTGGGAAAAGGGTGGTTTGTTTAAATAAAGATTGCTGGAACAATTGCCAGTCAAACAGGGAGGGAAAGTTAGATCCTTCCTTTCATCTACATAAAAAAATAATTTCCATGAGGATTGAAATACTTAAAAATGTATAACAATAACTATTTAGAAGAAAACCTATGAAAATATTTGCATGCCCTTGGCATTTGTGGCAGTGGTATGTGGCAGTGGGTGGGTTTCTTATGCAAGACAGGAAACTCAAAAGAAAAAAAAGGAAATGAAGAAATACTTGACTATGTAAATATTTTAAATACAACAAAACGACAATAAGAAAAGTCAGAAAACAAAGAATAGACTGTGAAAAATCTTTAAAGCACATCTATCAGATAAATAATTCCAGCATATCCTATATAAATAGCTCCCGTAACTTGACAATATAAAGACAAAAAGCCCAACTAAAAAATTGTCAAAGGATAAAAATGTTATAAAAGGGGAAATTCTGATGCTCATAGATACATTAAAAAGAAGTTCAACTTTACAATTAGCAGGGACATTACAATTAAAGTAACAATTAGTTAACATTTTGCCAACAGGCGGCAAAAAGTTTAGAAGAATGTTACATCCAGTGCTAGTTGAGGGGGTGAGGGGAGGGCAAGCCGGAAATTCTATAAATTGTTAATAACAATGGGCACTGGAATTGCTGCCACTTTTTGAAAATTAATTTGGCAAACTGTGTTAAAATTAAAAATGTATGCATCCTTCTACTCACCGATTCTAGTTCTGGAAATTTATCCTACAGAATTAAATTGTATAGAATTAAAAGTATATTTACTAAAGTAGGAAGTATAAAGGGTATTTATTGAAGCACTGTCTGCCAAGCAACAAAGCAAAAAAATTAAAATTCATTAGTAAAAGGATGGCTAAAGTAACAGGATTGTATCCAGCCTGTGGAGTATTATGTAACTTTTTAAAAGAATGTTTTAGCACTGTATCAGTTTTCCTATTAGAATATTCATTATGGGTTGTAAGCGATCAAACCACCTTGCAGAGAAACACGAATAGAATTATTCTATGTCTATAAAAAACAACTACATCCCACAACATGTATCTGACTATCTTTTTATATTATGGTTATATAAGGATGCACTAGAGGTTATTAAAATCTGATAGAGGTGGTAGAGGAACATGTTTGAGAAAGGAGAGATGGTTTTGAGACAGATGAGAGAGGAAGAGACTACAACATAAAAAATACCCTGGCATTGTGCAAGAGAAAGAGTAAACTAGAAAATACTATTACTAGAAGAGCAAATGTGTAAAACTAAATATGAATGTTGACAAGGCTAGTAGGTAACATGGAAAAATGGGAACACTATCTTGATTGGCTACAAAAAAAAAAAAAGCCATCCTTTGATACCAAACCTCATAATGCATCCCTCAAAATGGTGTTATGTATTTCCTCAACTTACTAACAGCAGCACCTCTCTGCAATGTCTCATGATACTTGCAAGCAATCACCATTCTTCACTTCCTGAATCTCTTTTCAAATCTACACACAGTGTATATCCCCCATATTTTCTTCTCTTAAAATAAAAATTAAAAAAATCTGAAACCTAAACTGCTAGCTCTTTAGCTTTATTTATTTATTGGCTGCACCACACATCTTGCGGTATCTCAGCTCCCCGATGGAACACTGTCCCGTGAGTGAAACTGCCGAGTCCTAACCACTGGACCTCCAGGGAATTCCCTAGCATTTTTAAAGACTAATTTTTTATGAATTTGGAGAAACTCAGCTTCAGTTTGAAACTGAAATTTAAAAACATTATCCAAATTCCTTAAAACAACCACATTTAAAATAATAGCTAAAATTGAAGTCTGTATGTAGAAAAATAAATAGGATTCATCTTTAATAATAAACTAAAATAACATAGTGAGCATCTGCTATTTATCAATGGTTTTATCAACTTGTTTAATCAATAAATAAGATGCAATGTCATCTTATTTACTCTCTGTAGATAACTTGTGGTGGTATCCGTGAGGTAGATTTTATAATTCCTGACTCAGATCTTATGATTATGGCTCCTTCCATGCTTATGGCCAAGTGTGAACAACTAGGAAATCTCTGTCCTTAAAAATACTGTAACCCTCTAATTAGAGGTCCCGGACTGATGGGTAAAATGTTGAATGGAAATGTTACTGTCCCTGAGACAAGTGTATACAGTATATATTTAGGTGGTTCACAATCTGAAGATGAAGCCCTTTCTATGTGACTGAAGAAGAGCGCTGGCAGCTGCTTCTGGAAGTCCCCAGCCTCTCTGTGTTTGCTTTCTCCTGCCCCACCACATCCTTAACCTTTATTAAAGCTCTATGTGAATATACTCTGTGGGGCCTTGGGAGTCCTTTCAGTTATCCAACACCACTGCACCCTGACTCACACTGAACACTGAGCTTTCACTCAACTAACTTGTGTGGAAACCAACCATGCCCCATTCTCACACAGTTATTGGAAAATGGTTGTCATAGCGGTTAGGAATGAAACCAAGCAGGACCCTGTGGGACTGCTAGGCACAAAAGGAAATAGACTTCATTCAGCCTCCATGACTTTCCCTGAGTTCCAAAGGGTGGGTTCAAACAGTTGCTAAACATGAAAGGGAGAGGATGTGGAGACAAGGGACGAACAGTCAAGAGAAACTAGAGTGCAGCCTTGGGGCAGGGTCCTGGTTCCCCCTCGAGGCATATACATAACAATACCTTTGAGCTGTTTTGCAGATACTGAGACCCCCACCAGGTGGGAGGAATTAACTGTGTGCTGCCCACAAGCCCATAGATCCCAGACAGAAGGTTGGAACCAGAAGGTTGGTGATGCTGACTCCCGCTTACCTCACCACCAACCAGTCAGAAGAATGTCCACAAGCTGATCACACCCTCCTCTTTGAACCATTGCGATAAGACTCCTCACTACACCCTCCAGGTTGGGACACACAGTTTTAAGGGCATTTAGCCTGCTGTGGCCCCCTTTGCCTGGCTAAGCAATAAACCTATTCTTTTCTACTTCACTCCAAACTCTGTCTCCAAGATTCAGTTCTGTACCAGGGTACAGAGGCCAAATTTTGGCTACAGTCACATCCTTCAAGGGGTGGTTCCATCCTCAGGTTCAAAAGGTGGGTCCTAATGAGGACCAATTACAGAATTTTCAGAGTCCAATGCAAAATAAAAATGGGATCTTGTTATTCAAAAGTTATGAAAAATTTTGAAATGGTGACAGCACAGCATTAAACCAAGTGCAAGGCCCTTGTAAACACAGGATTCTATGTGACTGCAACAGGTCACCAGCACATGAAGCCAGCTCTGGTCCTGATCTAACTACAATTAGGGATGCCAGACCGTTCCAAGTCATGAGGAGAAATCTTCCAAGAAGCTTCTAGGAAGTTTTTTTTTCTCACTACCAAGAGCTACACACATGGCCAGAGTCATGCTCTTTTCCCTTCAATCTTTGTGTTGTCTGGAGGAGGTAGCTGGGCTGTTGCTAGTAGCCTAAGGATGACACTGTCAAACCCAAGATGGGAGCAAGTAAAGATGGTGAGAACCATGCCCTTGATCATGGTCTAAAATCTGATCAACCAACCCTGCAGTTCCCCTTCCATTGGACCCCGTGATAGATGAGATCATCCATTTCCTTAGTGATTAAACCTACTTGAATTTGAGTTTTCTGTTCACTGGAAGTGAAACCATCCTTCTCAACTGAATCAAATGCATCCAAAGTAGCTACTATTATTTCTCATTTTAGAGATGTGAAAACAAAAAGCCAGAGAGGCCATTCTGCTCTATATCCTAAAGCAGATACATGATAGAGCTAGGATTTAGTCCCAGCTCTGCTTTGTACACCTAATTTCATGTGAATAGTGTCACTGGACTTGTGCTATACAGCAGCCCTACTCTAAAGATGGCTGCTTTTCAACTTCCAACATTTTCCCCTTATAAAGGCAGAGGCCATGTTCAATACTAGAAGTAAAGCAAAGTAATTTATTCAGTTGTGTGATCCCCTAGACTTCTTTTGAAACTTTCCCTATTGATAGAAAAATTCTTAATGACTGAAAATATAAGAAAAAGAAAGATACGCCCAAAACATAATATATCTTCCATTAGGACTGGCTCCATAAGTTACAGAATCCCAAGCAAAATGAAAGTGTGGGGCCCCTTGTTCAAAACATTAATCATTTTAAGACAGTGACAGCAGAGTATTAAGCCAAACATAGGGCCCTCCTAAGTGCAGGGACTCCTTTGACTGTTCAGGTCACACACCCCTGAAGCCAGCCCTGCCTTCGGTTAATTATTTTCATTGAAAAGACAATTGTATTAGTTTCCTATGGCTGCTGTAACAAATTACCAGACACTTGGCCACTTAAAACAACACACATTTATTATCCTATGGTCTGGAGACCAGAAGTCCAAAATGAGCTAAAGTCAAGGTATCAGTGGGGCTGGTTCCTTCTGAAGGTTCCAGGAAAATCTATTCCTTGTGCCTCCCAGTTTCCGAAGGCTGCTGGTATTCTTTGACCCATTGCCCCATATCACATAGCCCTTTTCCTCTGTTTCCTTCATCACATTGCCTTCTCTCTGACTCTTGACTCCTCCTGCACCCCTCTCATAGAAACCCTTGTGATTACCCCATCCCTACCTGGGTAATAAAGGATAATACCCCTGTCTCAAAATCCTTAACTTGGTCACATCTGCAAAGTCCCTTCTGCTACGTAAAGTTCCAGGAATTAGAACAGGATCCCTTTGGAGGGCCATATTCAGTCTACCATACCAATATATTCCTCTTTTTATGTGTCTAGTGTGCTTCTAAAGCAGCCAAGACAGGTAGTATCATGAAATCATTGAGCTGGAAAGGACTTTTGAGTTCTCTAACTGCTGGAAATTCCCAACTAAATATCTCATGGGCACACAAACTATTTCCAAAATGGAACTTGCCCTTTTTTCTACCCATCAATAGTCCTGTTGCCACTTTGGTATGTGCTATCTCAGCAAATGGTTCAAAAATCTATACAGTTGTGCAAGGCAGAAACGTAAGAGTCATCCTGGATGATTTCCTCTGCCTCATGCCCCATTCCCACCCTCATTTCCAGCTGATCCCCAAGTCCTGCTAATATATAGCCTCAAAATTTTTCTAGAATCTGTTTCATCCCTGCCATTGTCAAGCTTTGGTCCTCATTATCTCCTCTAACTGCTGTCCCTGCCTCTATTTTCTCTCCATTCCAATATATCTTCTAAAGATCTGTAAAAGAGTATTTATTACAGCACTGTTAAAAGCACCAAAAAATTGGAAATATCCTAAATTTCTGAAATTAGAGAGCCATATTCATGATATAGTCATAGAATGGAATCCCAGATGGCATTGAAATGGATAAATTAGAGTTATGTGCATCAAAACAGATAACAAAACTATGATACTGAGATAAAGAGAGGTAGCAGAATATGTATGTTATGAATATATATACACCCAGATACATATATGTAACATATATACATATACATATGTGTATATAAAGTTAAACACATGTGAAACAGTACTCTGTATTATTGAGGGATAATACATAAGTAGTAAAGGTACATAAACATTCATCAAAATGATAAACACAAAGTTCAGTATAGGGGTGACATTAGCAAAATGATGGAAGAGAAAGAGAAAGCTCTAGACCCTCTTTCCTCCAATAGACACATCATATAGACCAGTTCCCTTTGTGAGAAATCCAAAACTCGGGATGATATTTTCTCGAGGGAAGGATGGGGACAATGTGTATAGGGGAAGGACAGAGGTGGCTTCAGGAATATCTGCAATGTTTATGTTTTGTCTTGTAGGAGGAGGATATCTGAACTAAATATAGTACAGACATTAGGAGTGTCTAAAGCTGGGTGAAAACTATGTGGATGCTTGTTAAGTATGCTGACCATATCTTGAAATATCCCATAATCTAAAAGGAAGTTGAAAGCCCCAAGAAGACAGAAATTCATATTCTGGCTTTCATGAGTCTCCCAGCATAAATAACAGCTCCTACCCAATCAACCCAGAGTCATCAGGCCCTGCCACATTCCCTAATCTTCACACTTCATTATAATAAATGGAAGACAATCAAAGATCACTAGACATTTGAGGAAAACTTCTCATTGAAAACAAGAGAATAAAATGATCCCCACCAAAAGAAACTCTTTTAAAAATTCTCAGTAGGGCTTCCCTGGCGGCGCAGTGGTTGAGAGTCTGCCTGCTAATGCAGGGGACACAGGTTCGAGCCCTGGTCTGGGAGGATCCCGCATGCCGCGGAGCGGCTGGGCCCGTGAGCCACAACTACTGAGCCTGCGCGTCTGGAGCCTGTGCTCCGTAACAGGAGAGGCCGCGATAGTGAGAGGCCCGCACATCGCGATGAAGAGTGGCCCCCGCTTGCCACAACTAGAGAAAGCCCTCGCACAGAAATGAAGACCCAACACAGCCAAAAATAAATAAATAAATAAATAAATAAATAAATAAATAAATAAATAAGCCAAGCATTTGAAGGCCTTTAAAAAAAAAAAAATTCTCAGTAGTATAACCCTCAGAGAGATTAAAGAATATACTGCATTCATAACATTCTATAGAAAAAAATTATATATATATATATAGGAAGATAAAAATCTAAGAATTCTTCCAGAAAGTAAATAGAAAGGGAAAAAGGAAGAAAATATAAGAGATTGAGAGGCATAGCAGATCAATCTTGAAGTTTCATTATCTGAATAATAATATAATAATGAAGATGATGACAGAAATAGATACTATAAGGAAAACAAGAATTTTTTTAAAAAAAGCAAATTTTAGAATTGAAGGACATAAGTCTCTAGATTGAAAAGCTATATTAATTGCACAGAACAATTGATAGATAGATAGATAGATAGTTATCATCACAAATGATAAAGAGAAGATTCTAAAGGTTCCAGAGAGAGGGAAGGGTAACAGTTTACCTATAAAGGAAATAGAAGTAGGTATCAAAGTTCTCATCCACACTGAAGCCAAGAAAACAATAGAGCTGATCATCCAAAGCTTTGATGAAATTTTATTTTCAACCTAGAATAACCCATTGGCATCATATAAGGGTTGAAAAAGATAGCTTTAGACATTCAAGGCTTCTGAAAACTTACATCTAAAACTCTTTCTAGTAGGTTATTTGAGATCATCTCTGGCAAGAAAAAGAGTAAGCAAACAAACAAACAAGCAACAAACAGAAAACTAAGGGATTCCAGTATCCAGGGTTTTAACAAAGAAAAAAGGAAAGAAATGAACTAAGATCAGAGGATGCCCAGTGGGAAGCAGGTATAGACACAAGTGCAGATTAGAACTGGAGGTCAAAAGGTGTCAGGAAGGAGATTTGGGAGTTGGGGGAGCGGGAGGGAACTTTTTAGAACATCCTATTGAATGCAGTGGTTGGAAAAGATTTAAAGTATATTTCTTTTCAGTAATGAAAGAAAAGCTGCAAAGAAATTCCATGAAAATCAGAAACTCACAATCATGTAATCACAATTGTGTAACTACTTTGACTTTCCCCTTGTAGAGTCCACCTAAAGGAAAGGGACAATGACACTTATGGCTACAGAACAGAATGTAAATGTTCAGCCTTGAAAATGTAAAAATGTAAAAGTTGAGGATGTAGAAACCAGAGGGGGGCATGGAGAGGAGGACTGAGGAAAGGCACTGGGTGGGGGTGGGAGGTGGTTATCTCCATCATATAAAACGAGGAGCAAAAGTTCTGTCTCTATAGTGGAAAAACAAATTAAAGTGTAAGCACATTATTGCAAATTGCAAGGACAACCAAAAGAGAAAAACAAAGAGAGAAATGATTGTATATGATAATTCCAGGGAGGTGAAGTGATGATTCCTGTAAAAGAAGTAATTCCTCCTTTATCGTTGCAGAATAGAGAATTCCTAAAATTGATAAATCAAAAAAAAACATTATACTCCTGTTATTTAGCCATATGGAACTAATCTTACGTGATAGGCTAAAGAATTAAAAGTGGAGTTAATTAGAAGCCCCTAGAATAATATCTGCCTGGCATGTAGCCATCCTCAGTCAATATTGATTTACTAAATGAACAGTTGAGAAGGGATGGAGTAGTGTGGACCGTTGTATTTTCGTCTTTCTATTCCATTGGATATTTTAGCCATAAGTATGCATGACTTTAAAAGATACTCACAGAGAAAGACAAACACTGTATGCTATCACTTATATGTGGAATCTAAAAAATAAAACAAACTAGTTAATATAACAAAAAAGAGGCAGACTTACAGATATAGAGAACAAACTAATGGTTACCAGTGGGGAGAGGGAAGGGGGAGGGTCACGATAGGGGTTGGGGATTAAGAGGTACAAAATACTATGCATAAAATAAATAAGCTGGAAGGATATATTGTACAGCACAGAGAATATAGCCAATATTTTATCATAACTGTAAATGTAGTAATCTATAAAAATTTTGAATTACTACACCTGAAACTAATATAATATTGTAAATCAACTATACCTCAATAAAAAAAAACTAATATTATCACACTACATGCTAAAATTTCTATGAAACAAAAAAAGTTATCAAAATTTTAAGCATTAAGGATTTGAACATGAACCTCTCCCAAAGAAAAATAAATTCACTATGTTTTAAAAAACAGATATCATGTTTTGGTTTGAGAACAGTTTGTATAAAATACAGATCAAAATACAAAGTACATTCTGCAGTACTGAAAATACAGTTTTCATGAATGGATATTTGGAATTCTTGCATTTTTCACTTAAAATTAACTGACTTCTTATCTATAATTCTCACAGTTTTATTTATAAAATGATAAGAAAGAATTTCCAACTAGTATTTGCAAGTACTTCTCTGCAAATAACACATCCCTGGTGTGGGTAGTCTTTATTTCCAATTAATGTAAAGCCAAATTGGATAAAATTATTATAATATTGGATATAATTTTCTTTTTATTATTTTTAATTACTTGAGGAATCTTGATATAATACCTATGAATTTGGATCACATACCTGCAACTCAGGTCACTAGAAAATCTCATCTTGAGGCTTGAATATGTTGAAAAATTATAATTTTTTACTCCCATTTTCTTTCATTTCAACATCAGCATTCTCTTGGCCTTCTTATTTTGTCTGTTAGCTATTTTGGGTATTCACTAAATAATCTGCAATTATGAAGAAATGGTTCAAAACTTCATACTGATCACCATTCCACTGGGGAGCAATATCTAGCTGAGTGAATGACCTGCCAGCTGACAGCTTGATTCTGACTGTGCTCATCTGACCATCAGAATATGCATGTAGAGCTCTCAAAGTTGTCTGTTTTAAAGGCAGAAGAGAAGATATATCATCCTTTACTCTAAGATTCCAATAAAAATGGTGAGAGGGGCTTCCCTGGTGGCGCCATGGTTGGGAGTCTGCCTGCCGATGCAGGGGACACGGGTTCGTGCCCCGGTCCAGGACGATACCACATTCCGTGGGGCGGCTGGGCCCGTGAGCCATGGTCGCTGAGCCTGCGCGTCCAGAGCCTGTGCTCCGCAATGGGAGAGGCCACAACAGTGAGAGGCCCACGTACAGCAAAAAAAAAAAAAAAATGGTGAGAGAATCCCAATGGTAGGAGATGCAATGGTGCTCAATTTATAGCTGGGAATTTTTGAAGGGGTTGGAATGGGAAGAGAAAGATCACTTCTATTTCTTCTGCAGACTTTTCCCTCTGAGTTGTTGCTTCTGCTGAATTATTTGAAAGTGTAGATCATGCAACACATACTGTTCATTCTTCATATCATGTTGGCTCATGCTTTGCCCATTCCCACCATTTACTTTTCCCAGCAACACTGGATGGGTTCACATTGGGTTTTGTTGTGAGTGACAGGAAATCCAAAACAGCAGTGTATTTCCCTCTTAAGTAAATTAAATTGGGATAATCACTGAATGGTAGGTATGGTAGCTCCATGATTGTCAGGAACCCAGGCTCCTTCTACCTTGTTGCTCCACCATCCTCAACAAGTTATATTTACTTTTATGGTCCATAATAGCTGTTAAAGCTCCAGCCATTGCTTCTTCATCCCTCTACTCAAGCCAACAGAATATAAAAAGGGGCAAAGAATTGCACTTGCCTTCCTTTAAGAACACTGCTAGATGTCATATATACTCTAGTTCTACTTGCTTTTCCTTGACTAGAACCTAGTAACATGATCATACCTACCTACAAGCAAGACTTGGAAATTTAATCTTTCTTTTGAGCAGAAAGAAATTGGAAGAAGCTTATTACTAAGAAAAAAAAAAGGAAACAACTAGAAGACTCTGCTACCATTGTGATCTTAAACTGATGGCAAGTGCCCGTGGGCTGCCTATGAATGCTTTATAGAGTGCTCCTAAGGAAAGGAGCTCATAAAAGGCTACAGGTTTACATGCCCAGCTAAAAGTAGGCTTCTTGTAAGGAAGAAGAAGAAAGCAAACATTGGGAGAAAACTGGCAGCTTCCAACATAACCATGAATGCTGAGTTGTGTGTATCAGACTTTTCCTAAAGAGTCAGGGCAACAGAGGAAGTTTACATAAAACAGTGAAAAACACTGATTGTAATCTTAAAGTCTGTGACCATCCAACTCCTGGGAATTGATCACAGGTCACAAGGCATCTTAGGGTAAATTCTCCCATCTTCACCCCTTCTCACTTCTCTGATCTTTTCTCTCAAGTCTTCAGAACCTCGAATTCCTGGGAGCGACATCATTCTGCATAAGAAATCAACTCTCAGCTTTAGGTGTGGAAAGTGAGGTCCCAAAGTCAAGATCTAGAATTTTATTTTCCCTAACAAAGACAGTTTTTCCCCAAGAGGATTTCTAGTTCCAGTCGTCTTTGAAGTAATGTTTCCACCCAGTATAACTTGTTTGTTAAATAAATGAATGGTCCAGATTTTTCTCTACAGGGTTCCTGGATAAAATGGAAAGATAAATTCTGGGTACTATAACCTCCATACTTGTATTCTCAGTATACAAAGGTGAGCAAAATAAAAATGATGTTTGTTCTCATGGGTCTTACCATCCAGTACCATCCAGATTTTGTGAACAGGTGGATCTCAAGACACATGCCACCCACACATTTCTTAGAGAGCAAGAGCTTGGGGCTATATACAAGAACAAGAAAAAAAAAATCCATACGTAAGCTGAGCCTTCCCAGAGTTTTGTCACTTGCGATGCATATGGACCTCATGTGTTTTAGTAAGCAGACTTCAGGAATGAATAACAACAACAGTAATAATAATAGCTATTATTGTCTAGAAAATATTTCCAGTTCCCCGAGGCGCATGATAGAATAGCCCTCCTCTGTCTCTTGCAGCTAGGTGCGGTCACGTGACTTGCTTTGGCCAATTAAATGTGAGTGAATGTCATTTGCCACTTCCGGTTGGAAGTTTTAAGAGTCAGTGCTCAGGTAAGCCAAGCTTTCCTTCTCCTGTTTTGACAACTGACGGCACATCAGCTGGCGGCTGCTTTGTCAGCCTGGTTTGTGGACTAAAGATGTCAGGGAGCCGAGTCCTCAGCTAGTTGAAGATGGATATATAGTATAAGTGAAAAATAAACCTTCGTCTTTTTAAGCCACTGGGATTTGGGGGTTATTACTAGAATGTAACCTAGCTTATCCTACTTGATGCAATAGCCAAATTATCTATGCCTCTCAATATGAACATCGTTTAAAGTTTTTTACAAAAGTTAACTAACTCATCTCATTCTCATATGAAGCAGATACTATTATTATCCCCATAATTTTCCCAGATGAGAAAATTTAGAGATGAAAGAGTGGATTCGTAATTAAGTGTCAATACTCTCGGACCTGAGGATTCTAAGTCTGCTTTCATGCTCTGGTCACTCAGACCACAGTTTTTTCCTCTTGAATTAATAAATAATCACTCAACTATCGTGGGTGCCTGTTAAGTGCCAGGGTCTCCACCTTGGGCACTGGGAATACAAGAGTGAACGAGACAGACAATAATTTATTTTGTAGTGGAGGAGAATGAAAAGACTCAAGTAAATGAATAAAAAGTAATTTCAGTTCATTATGAAGAACATAAAACACAGAGATGTGACAGAGTGAGGGGAAATTACAGTCCTGTGAGGTGAAATTGTTAGAAAGGTGGTTTTTGAGTTGAAACGAGAGAGATGAGAGACGTGGCAGGCAGAGGGAACGGGGCAATGGCCTTGAGACAGGAGAGGCAGGTGCATCAGCTGTGTAGAGGGAGGGAGCCAGTGTGGCAGACAGCAGAGGCTGAGGAGCGGGTAAGAGATGCTGCTGGAGGCTGTGCAGGACTGGAGGGTCCCGCAAGAACTCTGCAGCTGAGGAGTGACTCGACCCCATCTGCTTTGTGGAAGCAGCACTCTGGGTGCTGCAGTATGGTGAGCTCATCCTCCACCGCTATCCTTTTTGAAACTCCGGGCGTCTACTGTGTCTGGCTAGAACGCAGCCTGAGCCACGAGCGACCATGCGCTGAGTCTGAGAGTACAGCCCACCAGAATTCCTTTACCCTGTTCCGCGGGTCACCCGCTCGGACACTGCAGCCCTGTCCGATTGCTCTGAACGTTTCTCACCTGCCCGCCCCCCTCCCTTTCTGTACCCATCCCCTCACCTAGGGACCAGCCCGCCTCTGCACCTTGCTTTGCCTAGGGCTGATCTAGGCCGGGGACGCTGACGACTCCACCCAGCTTCGTGTTGGAAGACGGGCCTGTTTTGTGCCTGGCACTGTGCTTTATCCCGGTGCCTCAACAACCTGCAAAACACCCGGCACGCGTGTCCTGGTGGGACTTACGGCCCAGAGGCGGCGGCGCACACTTACTTATTTGTAAGTCTAACAAAATGTGGGGGGTGGAGGGCTCATCAGGAATGCCTTTAACCCCGAGGCATTCTGGATCTTCCAGGGCGACATTTGCATTTGTTTAAATGCAAACGTTGCGATTGCTGCAAACCTCTGTCGGGAGAACTCAAGGGAGGCCTCACTAGGGCCGGCGCCTAGCGCTACATCGAGTCCTCGGAGATCTCGTCCAGCCCCCGACGCTGACTCTCCCACTCCCGCGACACTAAAGAAACAAAAGCAAAGCAGCGCGATTCTCTCAGGAGTGGGGTCAGGGGGGAAGGCGGTCCGCGGTCCGGAGGCGCCCGGGCTACTTCCCCGACGGCCTGCAGAGCGCTAGGCCGCCCGAGCGCCGGCGCGGGGTAGAGCTCTACACATGCGGAGCCACAGAGCAGCGACTCCACAGGCCGCCGGCAGTACTGCAGCACGGGGCGCTGGCGGGCTGGGCGGGGCGGGGCGGGGCGGGGGCGACGTCCCGGCGGCCTCCCAAGGCTCTACCGACCGCGCATGACCGTTGCGCTGCTCGCAGCTCCTGGCCTAGCCCACCGCGGTCTACCGCGGCTCCGGAGGCGGCGGCGAAGGCCGTGGGAGCCGGCAGCGCTGGGGAAGGAGGCAGCGCCACAGGTAGGCACGAGGCGGCTGGGATCTGAGCCTAACCCCAGGCGCCCTCCGCCCCGACAACCTCCATCAATGGTTGCCCCAGTTACTCCCTTACAGTTGAGAAAAGCGTCTCAGAGACCCGCAGTAAGTTGCCCAATGCCACACAGCCGTTACAGATGAGTAATGGGACCGGGATTCGACTCGGCAGCCTCCACTCCCTGCGCCCCAGGACTGGGAGGATAGCTGAATTTGGGTATTTGTGCTTGGAGACTTTGGGCAAGGAGGGCTTTGTCCCACTTTAACAGATGAACAAACTAAAACTAAGGCTCAAACTTACTAGACATTTTTGAAATATTTCAAAATGTTCAAAAACAAAAAAGCCGCTTCCTTGGGTGTCCTGTTTATTCATGGCCTTTATGTGCCTGGAATTTACATGTCTTTGTCCTCACCCCTCCTCCTCAAACACTAGCACGAAGTTCCTGACCCGGCTGTTAGAGACCTGGCCCTTTCCAAGGCAAAATGGGGTCAGGTACCTTTCTCTGAGACACTGGCAGAATCTGAGTTAATGGCTCCCTAAGATCCCAGGGTTTGTAAGCGCCTAGGATGATCTAAATCTACACCGCCCTTCCTTCTTTCTCAAACACCCCCAGCCTGTGCCCATCTCAGGGTCTTTGCCCATGCTCTTCCCTGTGTGTAAAGCTCTTTTCCATCTTCCTGTGCTGGGCCCTACTCATGGCTTAGAGTTCAATTTCAGAGCCTCTTTCATTGAGCCTTTCATACCATCCTCTCTCTTGCTTTGCACTCCCTTCCACGTCACCCCACCCAGTTTTATTTCACCCCCGCCGGCCTCTAGCACTCCCTAATATTAATTATATATTCCATTAACTGTTTGAGATCTACAGCCCCCAACAAAATGAATGCTCCCAGAAAGCAGAGCCTTATCTTTTTCCTTACTCTATCCTCAGATGTAGCCTGCACCTGCACTAAATAGGCACTCAACAAATGTTTGTTGAATGAATAAGTAAGCTGCCAGCCCTTACACTCAATGCCTGGTCTTGTTCACATGTCTTCCCTCCTCTCTCCTATATGTTAGGCAATCATATCTGGGAGCTTGTATTAGTTTCTTAGGACTGCTATAACAAACAAATTTATTGTATCACAGTTCTGGAAGCTAGCAGTCTGCAGGGCCGGGGTCCTTCTGCAATCTATATGGAAGATGCTTTCTTGGTTTTTTTTTTTCAGCTCTGATAGCCTTAGACATTCATTAGCTTGTGGCAGCATAACCCCAATCTTGGCTTGTCTTCACCTGGCCCTTTTCTCCCTGTGTGTCTCTGTTTTCATATGACCTTCTCCTCTGAATCTCTTCTCTTCTTTTAAGGATACCAATCTTATAGGATTAGGGCCCACCTAATGATGTCACTTTAACTACCTCTGCGAAGATCCTATTTCCAAATCAGGTTGCATTCACAGGTGTGAATTCCCATTTCCATTCACTGGGCTTTAATATCTTTTGAGGGGATATAACCCAACCTATAACAGAGGGTGATCCATGGAACACTGAAAAGGGATTTAGGCAAACTAAGCTGGAGGATGGGGAAGAAGACAGGAAGGGTAGCCCTAAGTATAGGAAACGTGCACTGGCTGACCGTCCAGAAATAACATTTCTGGGTGAACTCTCCTGCATCAAAAGACTTTTAGGGGAAAACACTACAACTTCAAGGGTTTCTACAGGAGTGGCTTCTATCCCTCCCTGCTTGGCCCTTTTCCAGGCTGTAAACACCCCATTTCCAGACCCGCCACAAAGCATTGTACCTCACTGATTGGGCTCCTGAGAAATATAAACCTGTCAGAACTATGCTAAGCCTGGACCTACTTTCTGCTGTTTAATGCTGACAATTGCTTGTGAGGTAGGTCCTATTCTTCACTGAATTTTACGGGAGAAACTGAGGTTCAGCCAGGTTAGGGAGCAAGCTCACAACTTGTGTGTGCTCGAAATGTATAACCAGCTCTAACTCCAGAGGCATTTCCAGGAGACCCAGAGGTACTCTTTTGTCAGTTCTATGTGACTCAAGAGGGCAGAACTGTAATGCATGAGTGTATGTTACACGGAGAGGCAATGATTTGGGCTAAATTTCAAGAAAAATTTTTCTAATGCTTAAAATTAACAGTTTTTCTGATTTGGCTCATTTTGCCACCAGAGATTTTCAGGCAGTGGCCATTTTAGATTCTCAATGCCCTTCCCCAACCCACCGCACTCTTGAGGGTGACTTTGAACTCTCTGCTCCATTCTCTCTGTTATGAACTGGACATAAATGTAATTTTCCGAGAAGAGCTCCACTAGCTTCTCTGAGCCCTAGGAGATAGAGAACCAGGAAGCGCCCTTATCAGCAATGACTACGGCAGCATAGCACAGGGGTTAGACCTGGTGTCGGTGTTCCATCCCTGGGTTGTCATTCTCTCTGCCCAGCTCTTGTTATTTCAGTGGTGGGCATTTTTGTCCACTGCTGGTCCTGTGGCTGGCACTGTCATCCTGAACTCCACTTCTCCGTGTTGAAAAACTGTCCCAGCCCTGCATCTCCTTCCTGCATCTGGCCCATGTCCATGCACCCTGACCTCTGGCCTCCGACAGGAAGGTGTTGGAAACCAGCCTTGCTCCTTCCGGAGCCTTGAAATAAACTTTTGGCTGTTTTTCCTGAAGAAACTTCTCTCCTCTGCCATAATCTATTCTTAATAGGAAGAAATTGCATTTTGTAGGGAGCAGCATCCGAGTCACTGAGTAGGGGGACTCTAGCAATGCGGTCCACTTCTTTCCTTAGGGAGGGGTCTATTCTAGGTATATTTTCCTTCTGGAAGGTCGAAAGTGAGCAGGGGGGAGTGGTTCCCCCCACACACGGTACTAGAGTCCAAGAAGCAAGAGAAAATGGTGGCATTACGTAAGCTCACTCCATCTCCAGGTTCTCCCACAATCACTGTCTCGTCTGACCCTCGAAACAACCTACGTGGTAAATAAGGCTCTGGGCTTCAGGTCTGATCTTCCCCCACCTTTAAAAGTGAAAATATTGAGACTTCGAGAGGTCAGAGGACTTCCTCGCCCAAGGTCGCGCAGGCTTGTAAAGGAGTCAGGAGAGTTGGGATTCGAACCTGAGTCTTCAAGGTCATTTCGTTCACTGCTGCTTTCAAAAGAGAAAGAATTTGGACGCTGGAGATCTGAGCTCCTTTTCTGCTCCTGGACTTTAAGCTCCACAAGGGCAGGGAGCAAAGACCCCCTCCGCCTGGACCCAGCGCGGGCACACAGCAGGGGCCCACCACCGCTCTGCTGGGCCAACAGTGGAAGCGGAATCAGTTCTTTTGCAGGGAGGCCCCGGAGCTTGCGGACACCCAGGCCAAGCATGGACATTGTGCGCAGTGGATGTGGACCCGTTCGGGCGAGCTCTGAGTCCAGGACCAGGGCTCGGCTGGGTCTTGGGCTCCGCGCCGCGCTGAAACCTGGTGAGGGCGGGCGCAGCTTTAGGGACCTCGGGCGCCAGCTGCGCTCCAGCCGAGCCTCTGCACGCACACTGCGCACGCGCGGCGCCGCCAGGCTCCGCCCCCCGAGTAGGGACCTACAGCGGGCGGCCGCGGAGGCGGCAGCGGTGGCCTGCGGCCGGCGGTGTAGACGCCCCTTCCCGGGACCCGGACCCGGCTCGGTGAGTGGCTGAGTGGGAGGACTAGGGTGCCGGGTCCGCGTGCGCGGGGCAGGCGGGGCCGGGCGGGGCCGGGGTGCGGAGGGGTGGCGCGGGGCCGTGCGGAGCAAGGACAGGACGAGGCCGCGCCGGGCAGGCAGCCGGGGCCGGGTGGTGCGGGACTCGGCCCCGCGTGCCCGAGCCGCCGGCCGGCGTCTTGGCAGGAGGCCCCGGGGCAGACGGGTCTCGGCAGCGGGCCCCGGGCTGGGTGCGGAAGAGAGGGCGGCGGCCTGGAGGGGAGGGGAGGGGGCCCCGGGCCGGGGGTGGGGGGAGGGGACGCCCGGCAGGGGGCTCTCGCCGGGCCGGGGCAGGGAGTACGGACCTCGGGGTACGGGGGTGGCGGCGGGTGCGCAGCCGGCGACCCCCGCTCGACTGCCTTTGTGCCGCGGCCGCGACCCTGTAGGCTCGCCCCGAATGCGCCGGGTCCCGACCCTTGGCGGCGGCGTCCGGGCTGCGGGACGGCCGGTGTGGAGCCGCCGAGCCCGGCCTCCTCCGCCCGCCCCCAGCGTTTTAAATGATGCATCTCCTGGGAGAGTTCCTACCGGTCGGCTCCGAGCAGGAAGTGTCGTCAGGAGGCCATTTTTAAAGCCTCCTGAGGGCCTAGGAGGTCAGCGTTGACGTGGTCCGGTTTTCAGTGGTTAGAAGAAACCCCTGCGATCCCTGGAAGGGGCCCGGACGACCCCTGGGGACGAGGCTGTAAACCCACTGTATCCGCGCCTTCCCTTCCTAGCAGCCGCGCTGTGAGACGTGGACGGCCTTGGATAACGTGTACCGTCGGTGTGTGTGCCAACAATAAACTTGAAAACCAGACTGGCATTGTCTTTCCTTGGGAGTTTTGGGGCATGTGCCCGGGGATGGGCTTGTCCATCTTTTGCTGGTGAGGGTGTAAAGGGAGGATAAAGATGAAGGTGTGACTTGGTTCTAAATGTGATGTCACTCTTTGTGGGATCTCCCCCATCTCAGCTGCCCTTTTATCTTGTTGCCTTGGGGTCCTTGGGCAGTTTGAGGCCAGGAAACCACGCAGGGTGCAAAAGAATGAAAATGCCTAAATCGGAAAGGGAAAGCCAAAGGAGAGAATGAAAGAAAACACTTAAATTCCTCTATATATGTTGGTTATTCCGTGTATCCCGTGAAAATACGCTTGATTTTAAAAACTGGGATAATGAACAGTTGATCAACCTAACATGAAAAATTAGAAAGTGAAATACTGAGCACTGTGTCCTGATTAAAAACAAACGTCTACACAGCTCAACTGTTGTGTTGGATCCCTTAAACATTATCCCTTAAGCTTAGAATTGAAGTCACCAAGAGTGAGAAAACCGTGGTCTCCAGGAGCAGGCAGTACTTCCTATAAAAGAGCAGAGAGAATCAGAATGTATTTCTTTATCTCTGTCTGAGTCAGGTATGCAAAGTTCATTCCAACCCCTGATGTGTGTGCACAGCAGGAGATACTGGCCCAGCAATTGGCGATTTAAAAACCAATATCCCAATATAGTCTATTTAGGTAGAATACAAATGTTTGGCTTTTTTAAGTTATATCGATGTTATCTTTAACCTAGGATGCATTTTTTAATTTTTTTTTCTTTCTTAATCTTGGATCTAACATAGCCTTGTAAAATAACACTTTTGTAGGTATCCAGTTTTGTTGTGCTGTTAAACATTCATTGTAAGGTGCGTTGTGAAAACAGACAAAGGAGGGCATTATTTTATTTATTGGGCCTCCTCCCTGATTTTTAAAAATCCAGTAATAGCAATTAAAAAACACACATCTGTCTACTGGTCTATTTGCTTTAAAGGAAGGGGATCTGGACCAGTTTAAGAGGAAAAAAAAGAACAAAGAACATTGTTATTGTCGCCAGGAAGGCTGATGTTTCTTTCATTCATTGACTCCATTCAGCCAGTGCTCATTGAGTGCCTTGTGTGACCAAGCCCTGTGCTGTTGACTGTGATAAACAGGGTCCTCACCGGTGATGTTTCTCAGTCTTGATTGTTCTCAAGCTGCCGGGCATAGACTGCATTTTCTTTGTTCACATATTCAGACTTGGCCAGCTACAATCTCCATGTTCCATCCTGGGAGTGAAAGTGGCTAGAGCCCCCCAGATGGAGACATCCTCATCATAGGGTGGGGAGTGGGGAGGCATCAGAATCACCTGCGAAGAATTTAAGGCACAGGCCCTGAGCCCACCCCAGCAAAAGGACAATCTGATTCATTCATTCACCTGAGTCCTGGGAAGCCTTTCTTCCCTTTTCTTTTAAGCTCCCTTGCTTGAGAAGCACTTTGGGGGCTCATTCCCCTTATTTTCTAGAAAAGTGCATGAAGAAACCAAGGCTACACGGGCCCAACACTTAAACCCAAGTGTCTGGCTTCTGTTGCAAGGCCCTTTGTGCGCTGCCTTGCTGCCTCCCAGGGTTCTGAGCGTAGAAGCCTATGCCAGGGCCTGAGGTTGACACCGGCTGGGACTCGGTGCCTGAGAAGAGAAGGAAGAGCCCATGGGACTCTCCGTGCTTTTGACTCAGTCAGCAGCTCAGTGGCTCCGGGCAGGCAGTAAGAACAGTGCCCAACTATGACTGCAGTTCACAGCCCTCACACAGCAGGGTAGCAGAAAACACAGAATTTAGTCTAGATGCCAGCTGACGAACTCCATGACCTCAGAAAAGCCACAGTATCTCCAGATCTTACAAGAAGCAGGTAATTGGAGGTAATTGGTACTTTGAGGAGTAATGGATGTAATGTATGAATCTGCCTTCTCACACACCCCTTCCACCTGACTTGGGCCACGGTGCTCCAGGATTGGCAACACAGCCAGCCACTGAGAGCATCCCGATCAGGTCACTAGTGTAGCATTTACCACTTTACTGAAACCACCCGTTCCCCTCTCTCCATCTCCTGATCACACTCCTTAGAGACAGCAGCCTGCGGCGGGTGTCGGGTAAACAGCCCTGGCTCATGCCCATTGTACTCACACCATGCCAGGCGCATTTCAGTTTCCAAGAATCTGCAGAGTGGTTACTGCCCTTACACACTCCATAGACAGCATCAGTGATGATGTTTCCAAGGTCAAATGGCTAATAAGCAAGGGTAGGAGCCAGAGTCTCCCTGCCTGCTCACACCATTACAGTTCAAGGCAGTGGCCTTGCCTCCCCTCCAGGCACCCAAGGGTGGATTGGATTGGTATATAAAAGATTGCATAGGAGTGCTGATAATGGCCCTGGCCATTCCCCCATATGCTCCTCTCTACCTGTAATGTCCGGTAGTGATTCTCAACCTTGGCTGCACATTAGAACCACCTGGGAAGCTTTTAAAACTCCCAAAGCCTTCCACCCAACACAGTGGAGCCCAGGCATCATTATTTTTAAAGCTCCCCAGGTAAATTCTCTGTGCAGGAGGGTGACTAAACATCATAGGGACCTCTTTAAATAAGTTTAACATCCTGAACATATTATGACAAGTTGATTACCTTAATTCAGCCAAGGTTAAGAATCACTGATTTAGAATTATCTCAATTCTTCTTTGTTTAATTATAGTTTTTATTAAACTCTTGCTCCATTTCTTCTACAAAATTTTGATTTTAAGGCAAAAGTGGGGGAGTAGTACAAAGACACATTTGTCCTTCATTTTTATCACCTTTAGAGGCCTGAAGTTACTAGGTGTGTTTAATAACATAGAATTTTGTAATATTGCTTTTGTAGTACTACCTTGTTTTTACCTTTTTTCAAAAATGCTAACAAGAGCATATTTGCCTCTTAAATTTTTTTCCATGTATAGAACTGGAAGTTTTAGACTTTAAAAACTCTAGCACTAGTCATGTTCTTTCTTTAGAAATGTTGTCTCTTATTTAAACTATTAAAAAAAAGCTATAATAATAACTTCCTTTGTTCTCTGGTGTAGTTCCAGTTCACGTGCTCAGAAGTGTCATTCAGTCCCAAGGTAACTCCCTTTGTAGACTGGAGGGTGGGAGAGAAGATCCTCACCTCCAGCCAGAGCACTCAGCCAGAGAGACCTTTATCTCATTAGGCTCGTTTGTTAAACTAAGATTCTGCTTCTCTGGGATTACTGGACTCTTCTACATTGGAAGGAATCTTAAACAGAAAAATGTTGACTTATTTGTTGTCAAAACATGTAGTTTGCCTGCCGAGCATAAGGCTACCTGCTAGCTGCATTATACCATTTCCTCACATCAGCCATGTAAATCAGGCATTATTCCCATTTTACAAGTGAGGAAACTCAGGCTCAAAGAGGTTGAGTCCAGAATGACACGGCTTCTAAGTCAAAAACGTTGGTTTCAAACCTTGCTCCTGAGACCCCAAGGTGATTGCTCTTTTCACTCTATTGCACTTTTCATCTGGAAAGCTGAGGAATCAGAACAGGGGCTCTTGTTCAGCCTTCTTGCCTCTTTGTGTGCTGCAAGCATTACACTTGGTTTCAGAAGGAAATCTAAGATCTCAAAGGTGTACATTTGTCAGCAACATTTGGAAGTATTTTTTGCCATCAAGACGGCCATCAGTTTTCAGTTCAGTCATTTCAAGTGCAAGATAGATTAGCAAAAAGAAAATACTTCATTGATGTTTTTCATTGTTTAGATCTATTTACCATTCAGTTCAATTCTGATTCTTTGTAATTGTCTGGAAAAGTTCTCCCTGAGTGAGGCAACCGTTTCTTCTTAAATACTAACTTAACTGGAGAAACGTTGGCAGTTTACATACCTAATGTTGCATTGTTTCACTGATCAGGTATCACTCGTTTACATGCTAATGGTCATTTAGGGGTAGAATGTTTTAAAATTTTGGTTACTAGGAAACGTTAGTTAGACTAGCCTTTGCTATCTGTGGCTAAATAGACAAAAGGAGCAGAGAGAATTTTGGAGTGCATGTGCCACCAGACTGAGGGCTTTGCATGCATGATCCTAGTTTGCTTCTCCTGATTACCCTCTAAGTTTGATGATATTAAAGCCTATTTCCTTTCCTGACGATAAGTAGAGAGAAATCACTTGCTTAAGGACCCAGCAAATAAGGGGCAGAATCAGAGTTTAAACGACAAACCTGCCAACTCCATTTTCCCTCTGCTCCTCATGGGTGGAGCAGCTATACATTCCTGCCCTAGCCGTGGATATGGTAGAAGCCACAATGCAAAGATTTCTGGAAGAGCTTCCTAAATTTGCTTCAATGTCCAAAAGATACAGTCAGTCAACTAAAATTTGCTGAGTTTGCTGGGCATCTCTCATGAACAAAAGCTGGATGTGATGATCCATGTAGCATGCACATGATTCAATTGTCCAGCCACTTTTTTTAAACTTTTCTCATTAACATCTGGTGTGGGGACACATTCATTTGCTACAGGGGTAATTCACAGTTCAACTGGGCTTGGAGAGGAAAAGGTCATTCGGTAACTATCAGTAGATTATATGTAAACCTAAGTTGTAATGAGCACTCTTGTAGTTAAAGCATCTTTTCCATGGTGATTATAATCACCTGTTGGCCCCTTTGCCACTAAGGCAAGGTGGATGGTTTGGCCTAGAGGTAAATTATCTTTTAGACTGTACAGCCAAGCAACTATAATTAAAATTATAAAATGAGATTCACTGTGTATTCCAGAAAAAGCAATTCCCAGGCAGCAAAGAAGCCTGTATTTTAGCCCCTTGGACTAATTATGTGATAGGCATTATTTCTTCTATTTTCTTCATAAAAAAGGGAGAAGAATACTCTTAATAGTTTTATGTGTAAGTAACTTATATAAGCACTTATAGTCACACTGTCCCATTTAATCCTCACGACAACCTTGTGAGGTAGGTGCTGTTATTGTCTGGTTTACAGGTGAGGATTCAGACGGTTTGCTCCAGGTCAGACATCTAGAAGGCAATGGGACTGGGATCCGAAACCCTGTAATCTGACTCCGCAATCTGTAGCTTTAAACACTATTTTCCTGCTTACTGCTCTTCTGATTCTGTTGAGCACTTGATGTTTTCGGTATTTAGAAGTCAAATGCTTCCTTTTTAATAAAAACTTACACAACCTTCATGATATTTATAGCCCTAAATGTCACTGGTTTCTAACAAACTGTTCTTCTCCATCTGTCCCCATGATAAATTTTTAAGAAACCAGGTCAGGTAAGCTCAGAGGCAGAAGGAAAACCCACCAGTAGTGGATGCTGCCCTTAGGCTTTTTCCCCAGAAAAGACAAGACTCAGTCTAGAGGAAGCACATTTGTCACACATTGTGCCCCTCCTCTCTGTGTGTGGAAGCCGCCTTTGTCCGATGCTGGAGGTAATTCTGCGTTAAAAAGCTCACCTTTTGCTGTTTAAAAGCAGACAACTTAACATTAAGTAGCTATTTTATTATTGTGTCCAGAGTTAATAATATTATTTTCTGTGTTTTCGAGAACCTTCCTAAATGAACTTTAAAAAATGTACGTCTCTAGTTCTAAGAGGTCAGATGCAGAGGTTTTGTAACAGGTGTTGTGAGTGTGGAAGGTAGGTGATCACCGACACTGGTGTTAATCCTGATTGATTAGTGCCCCCAGCACCTGGCACACACGGCCCTTTATCTACAGTGTTTCATGTAATCCTTGGTCATCAGTCCACTGGACAGTAGTCTGCCAAGAGGACCCAGCTTCACAGGTGGTTGTACATGAATGTGAACCAGGGAGAGAAAGGTGTATGGAGGGAACAAGGTCTTGGGAGCCCATTTACTCAGGTGTGTCCAAGTATAAATGCCAACATCAAAGCCATCTGAGCTCTTATGTGCCACTGCGTCCATTTACCGCTGTCTTGGGGTGCTACATCTGAGATCTTTTTCACCCACAACTAGCTCCACATGTTGCAGTGGCCAAAGAGACCTTTGTCTGCTTGTTTTGAAGAAGTCTGACATCTTTGTCATCTGGACGGAGGGAAGTACCAAGGTAGAAACATGCGTTATTTTGAGAATGGTTTAAAAGCCAAGAAGACACTTTCAAACAGGTGACGTAATTGGGTCATGGCCTAGTGTCTTGCCTCCCCATTAAACTGCATTTGCTAATCACAGCCTGATGCTTCATATTGACACTTGCTTCTGTGGATTCCTAATTCAAAATAACTGCTGAGATGGTTTTGCAGAAGCACCACCAGGAGGCTTCTGCATTACCGAGGCACCAAGCGGGGCTTGGTTAGTTCTCTAGAGAGAGCTCTCCTGCAGCAGGATGCTCTCCTCTTCTTGCTAAGGTATGTGATTTTATCGTTCAGTCTGAGATTGCAAGTCTTCAGTTCCAGGAGGAATGACACCTCCAAGTTTTAAAAGGATTTGGAGAGAAAATGGCAAAACTGCCTTTTGTGATTTTTTTTTTTAAAAGAGTTGGTAAGCAGGTTGTACCAGGCAAGTAAGTTACTTTCTTTTCTTTCCTCCCCCTCTTTTCTTTTTCCCTCCCTCCCTCTTTCCCTTCTTACCTCTTCTTCTCTTCCTTCTTTTCTCTTCTTCTTCTTCCTCTTCTCTTCTTCTCCCTCAGGATTATGAGGCTGGTAGATCAGATGTGTACATATCGGCTGGTACGCACCTCTTGTGAACAGAGTTGAGACAGGAAAGGAGCAGATTAATGACTGGTCTATCAGGGATTAAGTTGTTTGTAGCTCCAAGGTCAGGATATAAGGAAGTTACAAGAAGGTTGGTTTCAGTTTTATTTAAGGGTAAATTCTGGCCAGTAACAACTATGTGAAAATAAAATTAGCTGCCCGAAGAGAGAAGGAGTTTGGCTCATGGTAGTATTAGAGCATCAACTGCATGACCAACTGATGAAGATGTTTTAAAGGATTGAAGTGTTGCTGGAAGTTTCAACCAGTGATTTCTAAGGCTGGCTTCTCATCAGAATCATATGGAGTCCTTTTACAAACCATACATGTCTCTTCTCCTTCCCTCTGCCACTAAGATTTAGATTCATGAGCTTTGGGATGAAGCCCAAGAATGTCTATTTTAGCTCTGATTCTGCAGCTCCTCCAGATTCAGGAACCACTGGACCAGATCCCCTTAAAGCTGCTTTGCAGCCTCTGCATTCCTTGGGCCAGTGGTTTTCTTAGGCTCTGGTTGCAGCCATTGCTTCTTCTATTTTAGCAGGACGGAGATGCCCACTTGAACATGTTGACAATAGTAGCATTTTTAGATGATAAAAAGTCTGCAACTTCAGGGCTAAGCATTCATCTATGTGAGCACAGATGAGTGAGCAGATATAAATGGGTGGCTGGCTTGAGGTCACTTCATTAGTGCAGAAGTTCTGGGTATCACTTCTGTCTCCTTTCACTAAAGCCAGTTTACAAATCCAGAAAGTGAAGTGCGTCAGCTTCTCCCAGTGACTCATTTGAAAGCTCTGCCTGCTGTATATGTACCAGGAGTACAGAGGAAAATGACCGTCCTTGTCTTTGCCCATGCCTGTCAGTTTGCAGTTTGAGGCATCCACATGTCCTGTCCTGTGCACAGTCCCCCTGCATAGGTGTGTGTTTGAACATTGAGGGGATAGGTTTGCACCTTGCAACCCCACAGGCCTCTGCCCGCTTGGTGTGTATTACATACACACTTGGGGTGGGGCAAGTCTGATTGTGTCCCTAGGTGCTTGTGATTGCATGCTGGGAGTTGTTTTTGAAAGGAGGCAACTGTCTTTTGCAAAAGCAAAATAGGAAAAGAAAGAAAAGAAACTGCAAAAGAAAATAAAGATTGTCATCAATGTGGTACGTTCTTACGGTGCTTTCCAAAAATGTTTTTAAAGGCAGGTTGTATGCTAGATCTGGATACGCAATAATTGTTTCTCTCCACCCCACAGCAAGACCTTCTGCTCCCCCAGGTCGGCCTTTCAGACTTACTTTGTACAGCTCTTGGCCTGTTAGCAGGGTGCCAGAAGGAAGCTGCTAATTCCCATTCGTATCGCTGCCCATCGTTGAACAAGCACTTACTGAGGCCTCTCTGCGCCTCTTGACATTCAGGGAAGTGTTTTAAAATTTTAAAAGTGTTGTCTTGTATTCTTTAGCGTTTTAGTCGTCATGGCAGGACTGTGGAAGAGGTTGGATAAGTATCCGTAATTCTTATTGCCAGATGAAAAAACTGAGGCTCAACAGGTTGAAAGTGGTTTTTTTAAGGTCATAAAAGAAAGGCTTTTAGCAGGTCCCAAGCTGGAATGGTTTTTGTTTAGTTCTGTGTATTCTGAAAAAAGAATACATAGTTACAGATAATTACCTATTTTTATGTAAAAATCACTGCATTACACATATTGTGGTATTGGCTCTAGAAAACAGGAGCTGCATTCCAGGCCGCCTTCCTCCCTCCCCTGTGTCCTTGCTGCCATGGTTTCACCCTCTGAGACTCCGGTCCCTGTAGCAGCCGGAGGCAGTGGCTGGAATATAGATCAGATCATGTCATGTTCTGTTGCTGCTCCAGTCTCTCCCCAGGTCTTCTCCTCACGTGGGGAGAAGCCACATCCTTATGATGCTGCACCACAGATCTTCCCCTGACAGTACCCTCCGCCCTTTCTTGCTCATTGCCCCCCAGCCTCAGCCTCCTTGCAGTTACTCAAGTGCTCCAGGCCCACTTCCCACAGAGCTTCCCCCTCCCTCAGCTTGAAACGCCCTCCTCCCAGGCTGCCCCGAGGTCTCTGCTCCAACATCAGCTTCTCTTGAGGCCCTTCCTGACTCTCCACGCCCCAGCCCTACAACTTCATCACATAGTTACGCCCTGTCCCCCTTGCATGGCTTTATGGTTTGTTTTCCCCAGTCACTTGCCACCATCTGCCAAATAAATATACAGTTTGTCTTCCCTCTCTGTACCATTGTGAGGGGAGGGACGGATTTGCTTCTGGTCACTGCCCTGTAGCGCCTAGAACAGTGCCTGACACCTGATAGATGCTCAGTAAGATGTTGAAGGAATAAGTATTTGTCTACCTAGTATTGTCAGGATAGTATTGTCTTCTTACCACTTGTGAAAGCAAATGGGGCACATGAGAGAGAGAGTTGGGATCCACCCCATAACATAGAAACAAATGGACACCTGAGCGGGAACCCTGGCTCTACCACTGGTTAACTTGTGTGTTTAGAAACTAAAATGCCAGCCTCCTAAGGTTTTAGTGAGGCTGTTATGAAATTATACCTGTGAAGTTGCTAGAATGCTCTCAGTGACCCTTAAAAATAACTCACTCAGCAAAGGCTATTCTGAATGACTGCCATGATTACCCCAGTATATCTATGTTTATGGTTGGCCTAAAGTAATGACTTTTAGAGGGGCGGAGTTTGAAAATGTTTTCAGTTTAGGCTGGTTATTTGCCAGTTCTGTTGTACTGTGTATCACTGTGTTTCAAGATAGTAGGTCAAGATTTAGCATAAAATCCCCAAGATCACTGAAATATTAGGGTAAATTTGGAAATACGTTAGCTAAACCTTAAGTTCATGTATTAATGATGCTTTGTGATATCATTTTTTCCCCTTTAGTGTTGCCTGGAATATCAGAGAATTGGAAACAGTCATATTTTGGGATCATGACCTACTCTGGTGGTTTGTGAAAAAAGATAATACGTTCCTGGGAAGCCAGCTACAAAGTATACTGAAGGATGCTTCCTAAGAGTTTTATCATGTCTTTCTGGATTTCAATGGCCTCTTTTTAGAAATGCAAATGAAGAAGATGAAGGATAGTGGACAGCAGTTATGGACTACACAAGTGGATGACGGACACAGTTCCTTGACCATGTCGCCCAAACAGCCTAATGCTAATCGAGCGACTCGCCCAGATAGACAAGAAGCTCAGACTCTTTTGTATCAAGTCTCTGAGGCAGAGGCTGCCATGATGACCGTTGCTACATGCGTAAAGTGTAAAAGTGTGTACAAGATTCCGCTTCAGGATCTGAAAAAGGATACTGGCCAAAGCCAAAAGGAGGACAAATATGTTTGCTTCAAATGCAGCCTAGGTGTGGCCCCTCCCCATTTCCATTTTGTGAATAATCACAGTGCTACTCACATAGGAAATAAACCAGAAACCATCTCAAGTTCTGTCAATAACAAATTCAGGGTAAGGAACTTTAAGCCAGGCAAATACTATTGTGATAAATGTCGATTTTCCACGAAGGACCCTCTGCAGTACAAAAAGCACACACTTCAACATGAAGAGATTAAATTCATTTGTTCTCACTGCAGCTACATTTCCTACACTAAAGGGGAGTTTCAGAGGCACTTGGTGAAACACACAGGCATTTTCCCTTATCAATGTGAGTATTGTGACTATGGTGCTATTAGAAATGACTACATTGTCAAACACAGGAAGAGAGTCCACGAGAAGGCTGGTGGAAAACGGCTGCCCAAAACCATTGCCAAGCTGGAGCCAAAAAGAATCAGTGCCTCCAAGCAAAACCCAGAGCTTTTAAAAGCTTCCAGTCCAAGGACTGCGTTTCAAAATAACTTGTCAGATCAGCTTTCAGCGTTCTCCCTCCATTCAAATAAAGACAGAATGCACAACATAATGTTATTACCTGAATCAAAGGAGTACCAAAAAGATGTCGTGTGCATTCCAAATAAAGTGACGCTGTCAGAGCCCAGTGAAGTCAACCTGTTTGAGAACAAAAGTGTGGAGGTGGAAGTGTTATCCCCTGCAAAAGAGCCTGTTCAGCCGGGAATGCCATTAACGGTTGTGGCACCAGCGGAACTAATCATCCCTGCAAACTGTTTAGCCCAGTTGATAGATGTGAAGGTTGTCAATGGAACACAGCAGCTTGTGCTGAAACTGTTTCCTCTGGAAGAAAGTAATTGCCTTGCCGCTGGTGGGGGTGATGGAGGTAATTCTGAACATGTGACTAAAGAGAAAGATTCAGGCGAACAGGAAAAAATGGCTTCTGCAGAACAAACAAAGTCACTGATGATCGAAGGGAATGTTGGAAAACTTGCAGGCATCAATAATCTTCAATCATCAGTTCAGAAACAACTTAAAAACGTGAAGTGGGTAAGGTCTTATGACTTTTTCACCTCAAATTCTAGCGTGTGCAGTGGTGGAGGATCCTTTCTCAACCCTGATAGAGTTGAGGGTTTGCAGAAAAAAGGTTATACATATCCACAAAGAACTGCTCTTCCTTCCATTGCCTTAAAAGGTCATTCTCCATCATCTCTAATAAAAAATGGTATTTTAAGTGGTCTTGGAAGTACGTCAAACTCTTTTCCATATAAAGCTGCCTTTTCTTTTACTGAAGATAGAAGAAATTTACACAGTGACTCACAGCAGTTATTTCCTCTTGCTGCATCGCCTGCCACCATTTCCTTCTCTGGAGAAAAGGACTCACTGCCCCTAAGTAAAAAGGACGTGGAATCTAGAAATGAGATCAGTTTTCCTGTAAAAATGGTTCCCCCTAATAGGAAGCTGAAAGATAACCAGACACAGGAACACAAGGCAGTTTCAAATACTGGCCAGATTTCCTCTCAACATAAAAGTGAGTATTTACACATAAACGTAACGGGAGAAGATGGAATCAGACCTCAACAGTCTGGGGATAAACCTTTGGATTTAAAGAATTCTGTAAAGGCTAATGACTCCTTCGAAGGCCCAGTCATCTCATCAGTGTTTTCTCTGAGCTCTGGATCTGAAAACGTCCCTGAGGGCGTTAAGTGGAATAGTTCAACGTCCAAAATAAAGTCAATTGAACTCTTGCGCAGAAAGATAGCCCAGTTAATTGAATCCTGTGGCAAGCCTTCATCTTTGGCTGCAAGTAATGCACATCGTCGTTCTGTAGGGAAGGCATCTAAGGTCACTTCGAAAGCTGCCTCTGAAGGTATTCAGGAAATTAACGTGTCATTTACCAGCACTGGCTATTCTGCGGGTACTCTCCCGAAACCTCAGGATGACGTTGGTATTAATGGACAGCTTACTCATCAGCAGATATATCCGCATCTTGTAGAAGGCAGCAGTGGGAAAAGCGAAAGCGGAGTAGCCAGGAAGCCACATTTGGCTCCTCCAGTATTGATCCCGAAGGGGGCTGTGCTGAGGGTTCTTAATTCCTCTGAGAATTCCCACGTTATAGAGGCTACATGTGAAGCACCTGTCAGCATCCCCTGCAGTGAGACACAGTTAATAAAACCCATTCCGTTCTGCCCAGTGAAACAGACAGACTTGGACTTACAGTCTTCGACAAGTGAAAGTGGGCCAGTAGACATGTCCCAGAATCATGATCTATCTCTTTGGGCTAAATCAAGAAAAGAGAGTGCAAATTGTAGCACCATGGTTAAAAAAACTGGACTCCTGCATGGACAGCAAGGAAGCGGTGAAATAAGTAAGCAAGGGAAACTGTTTTCCAGAAGTCTTCCTGTAAGTAAAAATAAAACCAAACAAGTCAACTCATCCAAGAAGAAAAGCAAAATTCAGGCTGATCCCAGCCGCTGTTTCAAGGATCCTTCCATTTTTCAGGTTGCAAGACAACTTCGACTGATAGCTGCTAAACCAGACCAGTTGATCAAATGCCCCCGTCGGAACCAGCCTGTCATCGTGTTAAACCATCCTGATGTCGACTCACCAGAAGTATCCAATGTGATGAAGGTAATAAACAAGTACAAAGGCAACGTCCTCAAAGTGGTCCTATCAGAGAGGACTAGGTGTCAGTTAGGCATCAGGCGGCATCATGTCCGGCTGACCTACCAGAATGTGGAGGAAGCCAATCAGATAAAAAGGCAAATGATGTTGAAAATGAAACTTAAAAAAGTTCATAAAAACAACTACCAGGTGGTGGATTCCTTGCCCGATGACTCATCACAGTGTATATTTAAGTGCTGGTTTTGTGGACGGCTCTACGAAGACCAGGAAGAGTGGATGAGTCATGGCCAACGGCATTTAATAGAAGCAACTAGAGATTGGGATGTTCTTTCTTCCAAGGGCAAATAAGTGAAAAATTGCTCTTGGAAGAAAATTGTTTTTCTTACTTTTAATTGATTCTGGTTTGGTTTGTTTGGTTTTGTGTCCCTCCCTGACTCTGTAGGATAATACAGACTGCAGGGATGGGAGGTTGGTTCAGTCTTCAGGTCTTCCTGGGAATGTGGAGAGCCTGGCATCTGAGCCTGGTGACTGGACATCAGAAGGTGTCTGTGGCCCCCAAGGAAGTGCACACAGATTCACGTGTGTGCATTTGTCTTGGGCGAAGGGAAACTTTGAACAGATTTTCAGTGGGATCTGAGACTTCCCTTTGGTCAGCAACCTTTTTCTGCATAGATAAAAATCATTTTAATCCATTCGGAGGGGCAAGTTTAGAATGTTTTACACATGCTCTTTATATAACAAAATGCTACTGAAGAATTAAACCCAGGTCTTGGTGTACACATCCACTTTTTTTTTTTTGCATTAACTCATCTCTTGAATATTTGGTACACAATGGAAAGTATATTTTCTACTTTGTTAGTTATCTTAAGTTTGGTTATAGAAAAGTGGCCCTTCTTTTAAATCCCTCACCCACTCTGCAGTGTTGCTAAGTGTTCTCTGTAGCACAGAGAGTTGGGCTTTTGTTGACCCTTTTAAAGAATAATTCCAAAGGTTGGCCTGAATTTACTACAACAGCAGGTGTTGTTAGGGGAAGAAAGGAACATTTTCAGGCTTTTGCTTTCTTTTTAAATACCTTGATTTATGACAGCTGGGGAGGGAATGTGCCTTTTGGAGGGAAAAAAAGGAGAAGAAAGGGTCACAGAGGGAGAATATCTAAAATTATCTCCTGTTTGCCCTTACCACTCTCACAAAAGTCAAGTAAGTCATCAATTTAAAATGTGAATGAACAGGCATCTTTCAACAGAGATAAAGTTTGGGGAGACAAATCAAGATAGATAGGATTGTGACGAAAGTTGTAGCTTTAATGAGACTGTCAGTTTTCATTTGGGAACTCATCGCAGACCACGGGTGGAACTTGCACACTGTTTTCTTTCTTCCTTCATCACCAGTGGATCACAGACACTGTTCCCCACACCTGCCAGGTCTTATCCTGCTCTCCCTTGGTGGGTTTTCTGAACAGGCCCTCCTGTGAAATGAGATAGCTTCCCTGCTCACCTGTCCCTTTCCCTTGCTTGAGGCCCCTTAAGGTTTTCCCTGATGAAAATACTAAAAACAGGCAAGAATCAACAAAATGAACACCTCCCACCACCTCTGTTAAGCTTATAGGAACACTGTCCCTGGTTTTCATCAGTGCTACCAACCTGCTTCTAATTTATCTCAGCCGCAGTCAGGCTTTCCGTGTTGCTCACCTTCCCTGGGAAGCAGCTCCGAGAACACTCCAGCTACCCCTCCACCAGCAGGAGTCAGGACTGGTGCTGGTCTCCACAGCACCTTCATGTGCGCTAGAAAAAGGCCCACCCTCTGCACCATTGCGGCTGCTTGGGCAGATGGATGGCTTGACAAAAGCAGCTCAGGCTGGGTTCTAGGCCTCCCTTGCCCACCCAGCGGGGAACCGACCATAACGCAGAGCACACACAGCACAGCTACAGAGCAGCCCCAACTCACGTGTTTTCCTCCCTTTTAAAGACTCCTTCCTTAGGGAATTGAGGGCAGCGAATGAAACTGGGGGCTGTTACATCTGAGAAAGGCGTGAGTAAGATTTCTGTTGTGTTGGGTAGTCAGTTAAGAGACTTCCTGATTTTTCTTTCCACGTGGGAAAGTCTCAGATTATCCTCTGATACATCAGATTGTAATTCTTTGTAGTTGGTTCTCATTACAGATATTCAACATGGCTTGTGTATAGTTTAATACGTGATCATTAAGTTGATTAATTGGTTTTTATTGAAATTTAAAACTTGGGTTTTTTTATATGTGTATATATATGTGTACACATATTTTTTACCATATGAAAACTTGCAGTAGCTAATTTTCTGATTTCCTATTTTATAATGAAGTTATGTGGGCTGGAAAAATATAAAACATTTTATATTCTAGAAATAATTTATTTTGGAAGTACATTTTTATAATGGTCTGATCTCATTTTTAGAAAATGAAAGCACAGTAAGTGATGGGTCTGATTTATAAGAACAAGTGGGAGTAGAAACCCCCGGTGGATCATTGCAGTACAGTATTTAGTCTCGGTGCATTTCTAGATGGTGCTTTTTGGGAACTGGATTGTGTGTACCGCTTCAGTACATAAAGGAGAGCATTCTTAAGTTTTATCCATGCGTAGATCTGTTATTCACTCCCCACCCCAGCCCCCATCATGAAAGAAGACTCTTAAGGTGTTGAGAGGCGAAGAAAAGGCTGTGCTTTATTATTTTTCTCCTTCTATACCTCACTGCTTAGTAGCATCTTTCCTGAAAGGCTAGACCATGACCTTTAAGGAAAGATAACCATGAATCAGGTCAGTGTTAAGTGTCAACATGAAACATTTACACTTTGCAGCATCAACTGTTTTTCAAGTATTACCTAAAACTCAGCTTATGTACTTGTACAGAGGAAAATTTTGTGAGTAGAATATGTAGCTAGGCTTTTTGAGATTTCCAGAACTACAGTACTTTGTAAGGAATTCAGAGGGCTCCTGGAAGTCATAAAAAATGAGAAAGCAAAAAATGGCTGTCTTCCCTATATAAAGAACTTTAGAAAATAGCTTGTTAACATGTAGCTTAATGTCATGAAACGAACAAAATTGGAGAAGGTAGGGGCAGAACTGTGTTGAGTATTTGTCTACTCTTTCTTACCTTGATTTTGAAGGGTCTCTACTCAGTAAATGTTCCTCATAGTACTTACTACTAAAATCATTTCTAACTTATTTTTTAAAATAGGTTTTCTTTGGGGGATAAGAAATGAGACAACATTGTTATATTTATGATATGACAGTGAATTTTTTTTAAAAAAGTATACTCAAAATAGATTCTGTTTTACTCAAGTTTTTATCCCCAGTCCAAAACACTTTGTGAGCCCCACTCATGGGCCAAGTGCTCTTGGTTAAGCTAAACTGAACACAATGTATTAACCCTCAAAAGTTCCATCCCTCTTTCTTAAGCCACCCCAGAAAATGAAGACGTGATGCCACTCAGCCTTTGGAATAACTTTTGAATCTGTTAACGTCAGTATGAGCAGAAAACAAAACATTGCATAACATGTTTTAAGCATTATTAAAAAGTCCTGCATTAACAGTTTGTGTGTCTGCTGCTCTGATTTTGAAACACGTATGTATATAGATAGAGAAGTTGGCATAAATTTTGTTAAATAAAGCAACTATAAAATTTTCTCTGTTCTTTCATTTCAAATGTTAAGCAAGTTGGCTATTAATTACACAGCCTGTCTTGTGTGATATATTTCTGAACCACATAAAGGCATCATTCTACATAATACAGGCGCTTTGAATTCCATAAAGGTATATTTTGAATTTGATGCACTGCTGGTTAACTAAGCACACCCTGAAATGAGGCCAGGTAACTTTGTTTTGCTTTGGCTTACATTCACAAGAGATGAGATGCTGGTTTGGGCAGCAGTGGCGATTTTCATGCCATGGTCATGTCATCAGAGAATGTGTGTGGGTCCTGCCTTCCATGTGTAGCCTCTCAACTAAGTGGGGCTTGGGTGGAAGAGTTTCCAAGTAGTCAGTGAGCCTGCTGGGCCATTTGAGTGTAATTGCATGGCTAATGCCATCTATCCAAATACCATTGATTGTTTAAATCTGATTCTACACATACTTCAGAAGAAAGAGTATGAGGATATTTGGAGAGGGGCATTCAGTCCCTCATCTCATTCCCAGCACCCAAGGAGTCCAAAAAAGAAGAGCCTTAGACTTCAGTTGAGTATTGGCAAACCCTAAGGAAAAGATAAAGAGGAGATGATAGGAATTGCTGAAATTCACCAATTTGGCTTATTTAGTATCTGAGTTGAGATGAGTCATCCTCTAATCCTATAGATCTAGTCTAACAACTTGTCACCTTTGGCTGGTTATTTAGGGGAGTAGCAATCAGAAGGCAGCAGAAGCCTGAAGGGGGATTTGTATCCGCCTGGACTTCAGGGCTGGCTATAGTGTGACTAGAATAGGGGAGGGGCAGAAACTGACTTCAAGGCCAAAGAGCTGGGAAATAGCAGTCACTAATCCACCTTTTATCGTTAAGAAAACTTAAGCTCGGAAAGGTTAACAACACCTGATTCACCAGGTTTACATGAAGATGAGTAAAGTAATGGATAGGACCGTGTTTTGGCAGGAAGCACTGATACCCTTTGTATCAGTAAAGCTGATACAAAGGGTATCTGTAAAGCTCTTTGCTTTACAATATATAGAGCCTTTTCTTGCCACAGGTGAGGCTCAGCATGCGTTGCTTTCCTGAGGTTCCAACATGTATCAGGCATATTCATTGGGATGAGACACCGTATTTGGAGTTAGTCTTAGAGCAGTGCTGTCCAAGAGAAATAATATCCATATATGTAATCTTGACTTCCTACTAGCCACATAAAAGAGTAAAAAGAGCAGATGAGATCAAATGTTTTATTTGACCCAATACATCTAAAATACTATTTAAGCATTTTTCAATCTCAACATAAAATCTATTGATATTTTCTCTAAAAACAGAGTGTGTATATAATATATATATATATATTCTACATACACACTTTTTTAAAGTCTTCAGAAATCCGGTATATATTTAAACTTAAAGCATTTTTCAATTCTGATGCTAAATTTTCAGTTAAAATGAGATGTAGTCCTACCAAAACACTTAAGTTGTGTTCAGTGGAAAGAATTTACACTGCCTCAGTTTTTTTAATTAAATTAGAAATTCAGGGAATTCCCTGGCGGTCCAGTGGTTAGGATTCTGTGCTTCTACTGCAGGGGGGAATGGGTTCAATCCCAGGTCGGGGAACTAAGATCCCACAAGCTGCGTGTTGAGGCCCCCCCAAAATTTTTTTTAATAAATTAAAAATTCAGTTCTTCAGTCACCCTAGCCACATTTCCAAGCGTTCATTACCCATATGTGCCTAGTGTTTACTGAATAGGACAGGACAAGGGAAAACATACTGTATTGTAAATATTAGCCTACTTGTCTGGTTTTCTTGATCAGAAGGATCGGGTTTCATTTATGTGTCTCTAAAACTAGGGCAGGACTTCCCTGGTGGCGCAGTGGTTAAGAATCCACCTGCCAATGCAGGGGACACAGGTTCCATCCCTGGTCTGGGAAGATCCCACATGCCACAGAGCAACTAAGCCCGTGTGCCACAACTACTGAGCCTGCGCTCTAGAGCTCGTGAGCCACAACTACTGAACCCACATGCCACAACTACTGAAGCCCGCACGCCTAGAGCCTGTGCTCGGCAACAAGAGAAGCCACCGCAATGAGAAGCCCGCACACTGCAACTACAGAAAGCCCGTACACAGGAACAAAGACCAAATGCAGCAATCAATCAATCAATCTATAAAATAAATAAATAAAACTAGGGTAGGCTAGGCTAGGTTTCACTCACTTTTAGGGAATGCCAGTTCTGCGCCAGGTTCTGTATTAACGCCCAGCAAGCAGTTTGATTTCTAGATCTATCTATACCTTAAAGAAATGGTTGCACATGTGACTTTTTGAGGTTATTATTTACTTTGCAACCTTAGTTGGTCAACCAAACAAACGTTTATTTCTCATTCACACTGTATCCACGGGCTGTCAGGGACCCAGTCTGCTGGAGGGGCCTCTCTTGTAGCTGCACCATCTGAACCACTTGGGCTTCTCCATCACCATGACAAGGAAAAAACAGGAGAGGGTCTTGCATGGGTGGAAAACAAGGCACAACACTTCCCCTCATAACCCACTGCCCAGAAGTGGTCACACAACCTTCCAAAGGGGCTATGCAGCCCCACTGTGCACAGAAGAAAAGAACAGCCTATCAACCACTGATGATTTCTGACCTGCTGGATTGTAGGGTGAGTGCTGGAGGTGTGTGAAGGGCAGCTGCTTATGCGGAAGGCAACCTGCCAATCTGATGGTTGTGAAATGGTAACAGTCTGCTAAGAGTTGGTGAAAGTATGGAGAAACAGGAACCTGAACATACTATTGGGCAATATCTAAACTTGAAAAAGCAGTGTATTGCTTTTGTTTGCAGTTCCCTGATCCCTAGTGAGATAGTATACTTTTGCAAATGTTTATTGGACATTTTCATTTTCCATGTATGAACTGCTGGTATTCCTTACCATTGAACAATTTATTTTAAACTTTTAAAAGAAAATATAGACACTCCTAAAAATCCATAAAGAAAAAAAAATGGTTTCCTTTAGGTTTGGTGCTTCTCGTGCTTTATTTTAGAAATTCTTCCTTACCTTGAAGTCAAAAAGATAGTCTATCCTACCTTGAGGTCAAAAAGATAATAAATTTAATATTAAAAATAAACTTCCATACAATAGTGGACATAATAAAATACAAGCTGTCAGTTATAGAGTTTGTAAAAATCTTTTTCAAAAGGATCTAGGTCCAATTTTTTTAATATGAAACAATACCTGAATCCTATTAGATTCATATACTCAGAAAAGTCAGTTCCAGGTGAATTACTAACTCAGTCGTCCTAACACCCATTATTGGGAGTCTATGCTTGTCTCCCTGCGTGTAACACTCCCTCCATATATGCAGGTTCCATATCTGTGTGTTTCTATGGCGGGGTCTCTGTGCTGCTGCATCACACTGTTTCTTGTGATCTTCAAAGTTAATTCGAATGAGACGGTTTACCATTGACGGAGGTATATACAAAATGAGAAGACTCTTCCTAGAAGATATTCTAAGGCTATTCTTGGCCCTTTGCTATTTCATGTGCATTTTAAAATCAGCCCACCAATCCCTGTCGAGATTTTGATTGGAAAAGCATGGATCTTACAGATGCATTTGAGGAAGATTGGCATCAGTGGTAACATGTGACTACCATTTAGTCTGATAATTGGTTTGAAAATGTAATAGAAATAAAGTTGTGCCGGACAATAATGTTTTATCATTTATTCCCTTTCTTTTTGAGAAAAGTTCTCAGTCACAGTAACAATAAGAACTATAGTTTGCATAATCAGCCATGAAGGAGGAAGAAAGAAAGAGAATTCTAAGAGGTTAGCAAAATTGCCAAGTGCAAATTCAATATTTTAAAAATCAGTTGGGTTCCTATACATCAGCTCTAATAGGAATGCTCCTCTCACCTCTTCTATTCAACAGTCTAAGAAAAGTCCTAACCTACGTAATAAGAAACTAAAAATTAAGATTGAGATCCTTGTATTTTCTACGTAAACAATAGATTGAAGCTTAAAAGAAAGACGTGGGAAGTGACAAAAGTTCTTTAGAGTTTCAACATTCCATTTAAAACATAATTTTTGCCTTAGGTTTTTGGAAGGTACATTTTATCAGCTTAAGGCAATTCCCTTCTAACCATAGGGATTTTTTCCAAAACTAAATTTATATAACATGTTTGAGTTAATTTTTCTTTAAAATCCTAATGTCATGTATTATGACATTTTTCTCATGTTAAATCTTCCTCGTATCCCTGGGATTCTATTTACATGTATATACTGCTGAGTTTACAGATTTAATATTAGAAGCATTATATGAGTGATATTGGTCTGTAATTTCCTCTACAATTACTGTCCTTATACCATTTTTACTATTATAGAATGGGTTGTGTCACTTTCCCTATTTCTCCATTTGACGCAAATTGTCTCAGAGGAGAGAGATCAGTTGGTCCTTGAAGTGGTAAGCCATCTCACCAGTAAAAACATCTTGGACAGGCATCTTTAGCAGAGAAGGAAAACATGGATGGGAGAGGAGAAGTTTGGAAAGTCTCAATACTGACTTGATGTCTGTAATGATTATATACGTTTTCAGGTTTTCCATTTCTTATTAAGTTGACTGTGCTACTCCTTTCTGTTTAATTCCATATTCCTAGAAAAATGTAAACAGTAGTCATGTCCTTTTGATGTTTAAATGCAAGTAGAATGATGCATCTTATATTATTACATGGGACACACAAATCCATGTGCCATTGTGTACAGAAAGTGCATTCCCCATTTACGGAATGATTTAACAGAGGTGGTAAAGTCAGTCTCTTGAGAAGGTGTGCATTAAATTGTTCTAAAAAGATTTCATTCAGTTCATGAATGGAGCCCATAAAACCTCAAAAAACAAAGTTTTATTCATCCTGGCCATGCTTGAGGACATGTCTTTATATGGGTTAAGAACAGAGCTAGAAAGGAAATGGTGCTTTTCAGGGAATGAACCTTCACCAAGTTGTAGGGGACAGTCACTGTGCTGCTACTGTTAAAGTGTTCATGTCTTCAGATGTTTCTCATGGCAGTGGTCATTCATTTTTCACAGTCCCAGCGCCTGATATTATCCAGGCTCAACCCACTGGCAGCACTGTGGCTTGCCTAATCTAGACTGTATTTGGAATATGCTCACCTTTAGGGGACCTAGGGTCCCAGACAAAAAGCCTATTATACAAAAGAGTTGGCTGATAGCAATACCAAGCCTACACTAGTTGGGATAATTGGATAACAAACTCAAATTTGTACTGGTTTAAATTCAGCAAAGATATATGTATCCTCATGTGAAGTCCACTGCAGGTTGGGCAGCATTCCTGCTCACCTTACCTTGGGGACCATATGTTTCAGATGGCAGAGTACAAAATAGAGGCGAGAGGAGTAGAGGAGAGAGGGCTGGCTCTCAATTGCCTCAGCTAGGAGGTGACACATGCCATGTCCCCAGAGGTCCATTGGGTGGAATTAGTTCAACAGCTTCACGTAACTGCAAGGGAGATTAGGAAATATCGGGGAGCGCCTGGAATATTTGTAAGCAACAATTTACCACGATAACTGTGTGACTTGGAGCAAGTAGCTCAACCTCTCTGTGCATCAATGCATATAGCATTAGCCCCAATTTTACAGCCTAAACTAACATTTTGTATCTTGCAGGATTATTATGAGAATTCAAGCACCCAGTGTGGTGTCTCAGATACAAGTGTTTAATTCAGTAAGTGTTTATGTACTTATCTGTTAAACATCTTTTCTGGGGAAGACTCACGTGATCCTGATATCACAGTGACTATCAGAGCAAGATTCTTGCCCTCACATTGCCTAAAACTTACTACTCAAACTCGGGTCCTTGGACCAGTAGCATCCGCATCACTTGATACCTTGTAAGGGCTATGGAATCTCTGGTACCATCCCTGACCTCCTGAATCAGAGTCTGCAAGTCCCTGGGTGACTTATGCATATGACAGTCTGAAAAGCACTGGTCTAGAGCACTGCCCCTTCATTTCTCCTTTCACCCAGCTCATTCTTTGTTTCCTTTTTCAAGAACACCTGCTCTGATTCTCTCATCAATCACACCCCCATCCGAGGTTAGGGATTAGGCGTTGCCATGGCATTGCTACTGCTCTTAGAATATGAAAGAGGGAAAAGTGCTCACAGGTCCAGCGTGGGAGAGACTTCCTCTACATTATCAGAGAAGGCAGCATATGCAGGGTTATAATTAATGGTAATATAAACCAGGGGTGGGGAGGGAGGAGCCAGCAGGGAGGAAGACAGCGGGGAGTTAAAGGAGAGGGTCCTTAGGCTGGACAAGCTGGGCCCTGAGTCACAGAGAGAAATTCAGGTTGCAAAGAGGTGACCCACGATGCTGTTGTGGTCCAGTTGGTTAAGAGCTTGCTCAGAACTCCTCTCCTGAAAGCTGACTCACTGTGCCGTCAACTTATGGCTGGTTTACAGGCTAGCTGTGACTGAGAGCAAGACTTCTCAGGGCCTGGTGAAGAGTAAGCTTGTGATTTGAACTCTATAGTTTGGTATCCTGTTCATACAAATCAAAAAGGATCTCACTAAAATACAGAATCTTACACAGCAAGTCTCCCCGAGCCAATGCTGCTGTTCCAGGGACCACGCTTTGAAAGCCTAAAGTTCTCTTTTATAAAAACAGAACAAGCAACAGCTGTCGGTTCAAGCAGTTTAGAGCCTTGCTGCTCAAACATTCTTATTTATTCTATGAAATGATACAGAAAGCAATTGTATGCCTAACGTTGCAATTTACCACTCTTTAAGCACAATAGATCCAACCATAAATTCCTCGATTTCGTCTCAATCATTAAAGGATGAATAGTGAATCTGATTGTGGAGCAGCCAGCTCCCTGAGATGCAGACAGGCTGATCCTAAGAAATCTGTGCCTCATGCCTCCCAGTCCCCCACCCCCACCCCCGCCCTAAGGATTTTGGTCCTGGAGGCTCCTACTAAGGTAATTTGAATCACGGACCTGTCTCACCTAGGGGTTTTGAATAATACTTTATAATGAACTCCTAGAACCAGCATTGTGTGGCTGGGCTGCTCTTGGAGATCCCCAAGCTCATCTCATGGTTTTAAAAATCCCTAGAGAGTTGGACTTCCCTGGTGGTGCAGCGGTTAAGAATCCGCCTGCCAACGCAGGGGACACGGGTTCGAGCCCTGGCAGATCCCACACGCCACGGAGCTACTGAGCCTGCGCTCTAAAGCCCGTGAGCCACAGCTACTGAGCCCGTGTGCCACAACTACTGAAGCCCGCGTGCCTAGAGCCTGTGCTCCGCAACAAGAGAAGCCACCACAATGAGAAGCCCACGCATCGTAACAAAGAGTAACCCCCGCTCTCCGCAACTAGAGAAAGCCCGGGCGCAACAAAGACCCAACGCAGCCAAAAATAAATAATAAATTTATTTTTTAAAAAATCCCTAGGGAGTCCGGCAGGTGCTTCAGGGCCAAAGAGAAGGCACTAGAGTCACCATCCCCTACCCACACTCCAGCCAGGACCTGCCCTCCTGTCGCTGTTGTTGTTGTTCTTAATTTGTCTCTGAACTTTTTTGAGGAACAGAAGGAATTCGACCCTTTGAAAAACAAATTTCGCTTTTACCCTTTGTTTTAGAAATCATAAACCTGGCAAGTCCCTTCATTTTTTCCCGTCTCAATATCATACAAATTGCTGTCTTTGAAGGGGATGCATATTATATTTAGAAGGAAAAGGGAATGATTCTTTCCACTCTTTATTCCTTTTGGTAGACATTTCACTAAGAAATCCATGGAAGGAAATTATGATTTTTTTTTTTTTTTTTTTTTTTTTTTTGGCTGCACCATGAGGCCTCTGGGATGTTAGTTTCCCGACCAGGGATTGAACCCGAGCTGTCAGCAGTGAAAGCGCGGAGTCCTAACCACTGGACCGCCAGGGAACTCCCCGGAAATTATGATTTAGAACTCAGAGGTTTCTCAAATTAAATGAAAGAAGACATTGTTGGCAGTTATATTTGCTGGTAATTCACACCAGCGTTCCCTAAAACTGGAAGTTATCTGTATGTTCAAATACAATTAAAATTGAGATTTGAAGGAAAGCTAAAAATACTAAAAAGCTTAGCCATAGTAAATATTTAAATGGAACATTTATTTTAAGAGCAAGATACTTTTGTTTTTTCGGTACGTGGGTCTCTCACTGTTGTGGCGTCTCCCGTTGCGGAGCACAGGCTCCGGACGGATCTCCCCGGACCAGGGCACGAACCCGTGTCCCCTGCATCGGCAGGCGGACTCTCAACCACTGCCCCACCAGGGAAGCCCTAAGATACATTTTTCACCTGTAAAATGTCGGGGGTGAACTAGATCATTATAATAATGCTATTTATCATTACCATTATTATTATCATAATTGGGTAGAGCTGGAAGGGCCCTTGCCACTTTCTGTACGTCAAAACCCGTTTCTCGGGCTTCGCTGGTGGCGCAGTGGTTGAGAGTCCCCCTGCCGATGCAGGGGACACGGGTTCGTGCCCCGGTCCGGGAAGATCCCACATGCCGCGGAGCGGCTGGGGCCGTGAGCCATGGCCGCTGAGCCTGCGCGTCCGGAGCCTGTGCTCCGCAACGGGAGAGGACACAACAGTGAGAGGCCCGCGTACCCAAAAAAAAAAAAAACCGTTTCTCGATGAGCTTTCTGCTGTGTCGCCCCCGGATTAGGCAGACACCTGCCATTCGCTGGCACAGCTGGGTAACTGCTGGCGTTTTTGCCTGAGAGCACACAGGACACGCCCCTCAGTAGGCAGGCGGGTACCAGTGAAAGAGAACCCAGAGGTGCTGATCCCCCTCCCTCCGCTTTATTCCTCCTCCCGAATTCACTCACTGCATAAATCATTTCTTTTCCAGCAGGGAGGAGTGAGTGGGGGGCAGGTGCGGAGGAAGACTGCCAGGAAGGGTCTTCGCTAAAACAGCGCTCAGAGACAATGCGAGGTTTCCCACTGTGCTAGAAATATTCCGGTTTGCCCCTCCACTACCCTGCTTTGTGTCCAGAGGGGCTGAGCTCTATGGATGGAAATAACTGGACTCCCTTACCCTCTGGCTTGCATTTGGGTTACGGGATAAAGAGGTCAGAGTATATATTCCTCCAGCTCCCTCACTGCCAAGTTCCCCTTTAGAAGTGCCTATGATTTTCTTCCCAAAGCCACAGCCAGGGGCAGAACTAGTTTTGTAGGGTAGAAGTTTACGCAAATTTTGGACACTCCTTAAGAAAAGAGTACGAAATTAGGTGTAAAATGATTATCTTTTTAGAATGAGAAGAGAAATTACAACTTTTCAAATCTTAAAAAAGTCTTAAAAGTAACACAAATTTCAAAAAGTCTATATGGATGAAAAACGTTGCCAGCAATCCAGTAAACAAAGGATGTTGCAGCCAACAAACCTGCAGCCCACTGTAGCCACCCCCAACTGTGCACCCTGAGGGGATTCAGGACGGAGAAAAGCAGGATACTGGCCCCAGATAGCTGAACTGCAGATCAAAGGCATGATTTCAGAAAGCCCAGACTCTTGCATTTTCCCATATGTAGAAAAGCGATAGATTCATTAACTTGAGATGTCTGGTTTTTCTCAAATTAACAGTAATCTGTTGATGTTCTGATTACCTGGTTTTTGTTACAAACTCCTCTATATCCTGGCTCCCCTCTTGCCTCTTTGGAGCAGTCCCTCAGAGACATTTGAGAGACTGTATTCCTGGCCGAAGTCCTCAGTTTTGCCCGCCAAATAAAACATAATTCTCAACTTTTAGGTTGAGTGTTTTTTTTTTCAGTCGACACGTACATACCTCCACAATACCTCTTCTGTAAGTTTTCATCTGCCTTCTCTTTATTACCGTGAAATTTCATTACCTTCGTAGTATTTTCAATAGAAAAAGCCAGAAAAATAATTTGATCTATTTTTTAGCTGTTTGAATACTGTCATCAAAGCATTATTAACATGCCAAACTTTTTTTTTTTTTAATGGGACTAGAGTGAAATAGAATTTATTTCTGATAGGAGAATATTTCTGTTTAGACCGGGGGCGGGGGGGCGGTCAATGCAAACTGAACCCTCGCTTATAATTTTACATGTCTGTTGGCTGGAAGAATTTTCACAGACTAGCATCTGGCTTTGTACATTTCAAATTCCCTCTGTCCCTTTCACCAACCACATGCTTCTGGTGGTGAGGGTCCATCCATAGGACACATTCTATGGCAATATAGCCATGGTCTTGCAACTTTGTGTCACAATAGCTGGGTGAGTTATCACCAAAGGTGCCAGGAGTTCTTCTGGAGGCCATTTCTATATGGCAATGCTTATAATAACTGTCCGTGGAAGTGACTGGGTCTGGTGAGATATAGGTATGCAATTCACCAATTAAACATACACTAGACTCAACATCTCCTTAGCTAAATTTAAAACACTCCACCCAACAGGAAGGGAAATGTGATGAAGGCAAAGTCCAAGTGGAAAGAGACAGAGATCTTAGCCAACTGTGCTTTAAATATCCCACTTTTGAAACGTTTACAAAAGCCTATGACCATGGGGAACACACTGCTAGCCTCACTCTCCAAGGCCTTAGAAGGGACTGAGGTCTTAAAGTTCAAATCTATTGGAGGCCCCGCCTACAACTGCACCTCCCTCTGAGTTCTGGTAATCACCACCTCCCTGCTCCTTTAGTCAAGTCTCCTCGATCATACTCTTAAATATGCCATCTGTTTCCTGCCAGGATCCATCCTGATGCACACCCCCAACCCTGCCCAACAGTGGTAACTAAAGAGTCAACACTTATCAAGTCTCCAACGTCCCAGTCACTGTGCTGAGACCGTGACCTGTATCGATACCAACCCAGAACGTGCTACAAACACTGTCAAGACTTAAGCCTAGCCTGCCACTGAGGAGTTTTGTGACTTTGAGGCTTAGACAGTTCAAACAACTTGACCAGGTCCCTTGCAGGCAAAATCAGGATAATCTGTTACATAACTCTATGAGTTTGGGTAATATTAAATGGGGGTAACAATGTAAAGCACTTATCACACATATTAGAGGTGGGTGAGGAAATAGATCCAGTGAAGGAGGTTGAGGAACAGCAGCTAATGTATGAAAAGGAAACCAGGAGAGAAATAATGCCATGGGCAAAGAGACAAGAATAAGTATGGGGAGCTCTCTCCTCCGAGAGAGCACAGTGGAAGTCTCTAAATCCCATGAACCGGTTTCAATTTTCATTCATTTATTCAAGGCTACTTACTGAGCGCCTACTAAGTCCCAAGCATTGCTAAGCTGAGGATCCAGTGGTGAAGTTCACACCCTCATGGTGCTCACATCCTGTGAGCAGATATGGGCAATACATGCATCGATTTGTTTACTTAATCTCTCCTTCTTCCTAGCAGCTCTCCACCTGAAATTAGAACGGGTAATGTTTGCAGAGGAATCAGGGAGAAGAGAGTGAATTATTTTATATATGGTGTTCAGGGAAAGCCTCTCTGAGGAGGTGACATTTGAGCAGAGATCTGAAAAAAAGCAAGCAAATGAGGTACACAGATACCTAGAACGAGACCACCATTCCCAATACAGGAACAGCAAGGGACAGACTCCTAAGGCTGCTTCCTTTGCATCCTGCTGTTGACACACAATGAATAAACTTATAGGGAAGGTCTTTTCCAACTCTCTTTGGCCTTTTCCCTGAAAGTATCCTTTGGTGTATTATTCATGAATCACATTTTTTTTCATCACCGCATACCTTCTAGAAGAAAGAGCACTGCACCAGGAGCAAGAAACCCAAGCAGGGCCCTGATCTCATCAATAGCTCGATACACAGGAGAGGGTGTTCTTTTGGCCACTCCCTCCCATCATTTCCTGGGCACTTGGCAAAACTCTACCGGCCACTGTTTTGTTAGCTGTAAAATAGATATATTATGTGTTTCAGAAAGATTAGTGGCTTATGAACTGCACGACCTGAGTGGCTTAGCTGGGATATAAAGGATGGCTCCCTGTGTCCTTTCTGGTACCATCACCTCTCTCCAACCAAGGGTCCCCAGTTTTCTTCCTCATCCACCTCCTCTGGTTCCAGAGAAGGAACAGAGGAACTTGCCTTCTGGGTTTTTCCTTTTGACAAGAAGACAAAATTTCACCATGAGAGTAAACCTTGCTCCAGACATCAGCTCTGTAAGACCACACTCTACAGAGTTCTAATTAACGTGGGCCAGGTGAGCTAAGTATGGATGCAGGACCAGGCGACTAAGGATCCACTTGAAGGTTTTCATGTCAAACTTCTGCGCTGTATTAATTGGATGTGTCACTACCATTACTTGGGCTTATTAGTCAGACTGCACGTGTGCCCACGGGGAACAAAATCGGAGGCAATTATGTCCTCCTTTTTGTCTATCGACTGTGATGGGTTTTTTCCCAGCTCTCATACCAAGAGCTGTACAACTTTTACAAGTCCCTTCCTTATGCTCGTTCTTTAATATTTCATCTGTAATATGAGGGGCTGGATATGTTTGTCCCCAAGATCCTTGACACAGTTTAATTCCTCTTTCAGCCTATTTTTACACTTCATAATTCCATTAGCTTGTATTTTCCAAATGTGGTTCCACTGTGGGATTTGGGGGCCGTCTGTCAATTCTCTTAGTATCCTGTTTTTGTTCTTGTTTAAATTTACAGGGGAAAGTGCATTTGGAGGCACTCAAGGATTTTGTAGACATTATTCTCAGAGTATGAAGAGCAATGCTAATAAAACCACTCTTTGTATTAATCCCTCCAACAGCTCATTAGACATTTCTAACACATTAAATTAAAACTTGTTGTTACTCTTTCACTTTTCTTCACCATCCAGGCCCAGACTTATACTGTGAGTCTCTGGCCACACGAGGACTGAGTACTGAGGCTGGGCACTTCACACCTGGTTCAGGCCTATGGGTTAGTGGGCAGAGGGCTCTGTGGGAGGGCCAGTGGCTGCTGCAGAACTGTGATGGCAGAGGGTTGGTGATTCACTTATTCATTCAACGAACAGTATTTATCCAGTGTTTCCCCAAAGGGGACTCCTTTGTCATCATTTTTTTTTTTTTTTACCAATTTTTGAGTCCTTAGGGACAGATACTGATGTGCACACCCAAATTAGGGGCAATTTGAGAGCGGATCACGAACAGTTAGGTCAGCTGCAGAAAGGAGACTGACCAAAGGACACGGAGAAAGAGAAAACACCCTTGAGAATTCCCTGGAGGTCCAGTGGTTATGACTCTGTGCTTTCACTGCCCTGGGCCCGGGTTCTATCCCTAGTTGGGGAACTAAGATCCTGCAAGCTGAGTGGTACAGCCAAAAAAAAAAAAGAGAGAGGGAAACCACTCTCTTCTTATCTCTGGATGAGTGGAGGAATGTGGAAACAGTTTTCCCCAGAAACAAGAAGGAAGGGCTGAGAAGATATTTCAAAGGGCTGAAATGAATTTTAACAAAGGGTAGAGTTCATGAAGAATGTTCTAGACAGCAGAAACAGCACGAAAAATGCCCAGTGGTGGAAAAGTGATTATATGTTTGAAACACAGACAGTATGCTACTCAGCTGCTAGAGGGTGGATTTATTCTCTCGAGATTTTCTGGAGATAAACATTGTCTTAAAGCATGTGTTTATTTCCAGATCTTAATGTCGGCTCATTTGAGATAAAAATACCTGATGCAATAAAGACACTGATTTGAAGTATATTTCACACTAGCAGCTATCTCAACTGCCAGGAAGGAATTAGAATCTTCTCCGGAGTCGTCCAGCTCTAGATGGAGCGTTCACTGCCGTGTGGCTGGAGAGGTGCTAATATTCCATAAATAAACCTCCTTCCTTCACCTGTAGCCCACAAAACACTTTTCCTTACTTGCTCTTCTCCATGAAGACAAGAAATGCAGATTAGGGGAGAATCAGCTCAAAACCCAAACCAAACAGTTAAGCTCTTGGACAAAGTTCTTGGGTGATAGAGTTTAGTTAGGGTGGTCTAACCTCTTAGGGTGATCCAAGCAACACTTCTCAGGTACCCCTGTGAGCCACGGACTCCAGAACACAGGTGAACACGAGGAGAAACAGGAGTTTGAGGAAGTGGGCTGGGTACACGAACGCCATTATTTTAACTTCATTCTCCTCTGGGTGACGGCCCACTCCCAAACTGGAGACGGGGCGTCCTATGTCTCCTGCTCTGGCTTCGTGGTTCATAATCTGCCTCAGGTGAAAGAAGGAGGGATTGAGAATTCACCTCAACTAGAATCCGCATGTCCTGGAAGCCTGTCTCAGAGCCCCTTCTTTATTTACCCCAATCCCTATTTTCTAAGGACAGTGAACCCCAGGGAAATTCCTGTGTGTGCTGGGCTGGGTGATGTCTGGGAAGATGCAAACCAGAGCTAAGGGGATACGAACTGCTTTACTTAGAAGGGGTTATGGTGAGAGCAGGGGAAGAAGAGGGGATTGGAGGAGGGGAGGGGAGGAGGGCTTGGTGTTAAGGAAGAGGTAGGATGGCTGGTTTGGGAGAGAATTTGGGGAGAAAGAATAGAAAGACTTAAAGGGGTGTTTGTGTGAAGTTTGTCACGTTATTTTTTTTTAAGTTTCACTACTTCAGAGATCAGCTTTTTTTTTTTTTTTTTTAGCATTTATTTATTTATTTGTGGCCACGTCGGGTCTCAGTTGCAGCGCGCATGCAGGCTTCTCTCTAGTTGTGGCGCGCGGGCTTAGTTGCCCCGCAGCATGTGGGGTCTTAGTTCCCTGACCAGGGATCGGTCCCTCGTCACCTGCATTGGAAGGCGGATTCTTAACCACTGGACCACCAGGGAAGTCCCTGTCATGTTACTTAGATTGTAAACCCCTTTCCTTCTTACCACCAAAGTGTCGGTGAAGTTCTTACTGAAGCAGCATGGAGTTGAGGGGCCCCTTGTGAGGCACTGAAACGCTGAGTTTTGCTTTAAAGAAACAGTAAGGCCAAAGGAGGCTTCCCATAAGGACAAGGAATTATTTTTTACCCTCCCAGCATGGGTTAAATTACCAGCTGATCTCAGCTGGAATGAAGAATCATCCTGGATCCTAAACACAAGAGGTCTCAAGCCTGGGTAAGGTGTGTTGGCCGGGCTGCCTGTGGTTCTGGAGAGACATGAATTGACATGAAATCACCTCTCACTCGTGACCAGTGCCTGGAGTGAACAACAGTGAAGAACTTTTCTCCATCCCCTTCCTTCCTACCACCGGTCAGGACATCTGGGTGACTGCAAGCAACACCGACCCACCTGGTTCCTCTCCTGCAGGCCCACACGTCTTTCTGACCCCACCAGGACCACCCTCAGAACCAGACAAGAGGGCGCCTTCACTAGGACCTGGATTTCGGGGAGCCTTAAATAACACAAACACAAAATGTGCATGAATTTATTCAAAGAACAAGCGGGAACCTCAGTCACTTGGAACCCAAGCTGGCAAAGTGTAACCCGTAACTCTCAATGTCCATTCTCATGACCAACACCATTCAGGCCCCAGGGAAGATGCCTCATCTCCTGCTTATGTTCTAAGAACAGAAGATGGTTGGTCTGAATGCCAGGTCTGTGGGTTATTGCTTCGGAGACTACTTGAGGTGATGTGGACGATTTGAGCTGTGGATGCACTTGGATAACTTATCTAATTCTTCTGCCCAGAAAGCAGGAATGTAGTAAATTCTTTCATAACAACCAACCAGTTCCTAGGATTGTAGAACATCCATTTTATTGCTTCTCATTATGCATGTGATCCCAGAGGTATTCACAAATGACCACGGCACTTAGAGTTAAACATGGTGTCTGAAAAACATTTCCCAACATTAAACAATTCATTTTGCTCCTATATTTTAGTATATATGGATCTAAACGTGACGTGTGTGAAGCATGGTACACATGCTATGCTTTGGTGACTAAATGGATGTTGAATATTAGATTTGCAGTTAGTTTTATTTTCATTAAAAAAAAGATTCAATTATATTTTTAAATTAAATATTTTCCTGCATTTAAATAACTTAAAATTTTATCTTCATATTTTTCATTTACTTTTATAATTAATATTTTAAAAAAATTTTATTGAAGTACAGTTGATTTACAATGTGTTAATTTCTACTGTACAACAAAGTGCTCAGTTATACACATATATATTCTTTTTCATATTTGTTTCCATTATGGTTTATCACAAGATATTGAATATAGTTCCCTGTGCTGTACAGTAGGACTTTGTTGTTTATCCATCCTATATATACTAGTTTGCATCTGCGCATCCCAAACTCCCAATCCTTCGCTTCCCATCACTCCATGCCCCCGGGCAACCACAAGTCTGTTCTCTATGTCTGTGAGTCTGTTTCTGTTTCGTAGATAAGTTCATTTATGTCATATTTTAGAGTCCACACGTAAGTGATATTATATGATATTTGTCTTTCTCTTTCTGACTTACTTTGCTTAGTATGATAATCTCTAGGTCCATCCATGTTGCTGCAAATGACATTATTTCATTTTTTTATGGCTGAGTAATATTCCACGGTGTGTATATACCATATCTTCTTTATCCATTCATCTGTCGATGGACATTTAGGTTGCTTCCATGTCCTGGCTATTGTAAACAGTGTTGCAGTGAACATTTGGGTGCATGTATCTCTTCAAATTATAGTTTTCTCCAGATATATGCTCAGGGGTGGGATTACTAGATCATATGGTAGCTCTAGTTTTAGTTTTTTAGGAAGCCTGTATACTGTTTTCCATAGTGATGTACCAATTTACATTCCCACCAACAGTATAAGAGGGTTCCCTTTTCTCCACACCCTCTCTGACATTTATTATTTGTAGACTTTTAAATGATGTCCATTCTGACCAATGTGAGGTGGTACCTTATTGTAGTTTTGATTTGCTTTTCTCTAATAATTAGTCATAATGAGCATATTTTCATGTGCCTATTGGCCATCTGTGTGTCTTTTTTGGAGAAATGTCTATTTAGGTCTTCTGCCCTTTGTTTGATTGAGTTGTTTGTTTTTTGTTATTGAGTAGAGTTTTGGAAATTAAGCCCTTGTCGGTCGCATCATTTGCAAATATTTTCTCCTGTTCCGTAGGTTGTCTTTTTGTTTTGTTTATGGTTTCCCTTGCTGTACAAAAGTTGTAAGTTTGATTAGGTCCCATTTGTTTATTTTTGCTGTCATTTCTATTGCCAATGATTAATATTTTTAAACTTTATTTGAAAATATGTGAAAATTCTTTTTTTTTACATTGATTTTAATATGGTTAGGTCATTTCAGTCAACAGAATACAAAGTATGAGAAAATCATGATTATGAAAGCATAACTAGCAATTTAACTTGAGTTGAAAGGGTGACAGATAGTATGGAATGCTACTTAATCATCTATAAGTCATGTTTATGTTTATTACACATCTGAACACTGGCAGATCATCAGCAGAAATGTAGATGTATATGCAGAATTAAATTTGATTATCTTTGATATTTTGCTGCCGGTCATATAAAGCCATAACTTTTCACATATTTTTTAATTTTCTTGTTATGAAGGTATACTTGTCAAAATAGGAGGATAGAACACACCAATCGAGCTAACAAATTATTAAGTAAATAACTTTTAAACACTTGCACATGTGTATCTGAACCCCTCTTTTTCTTTTGTATGGGGACTGGCTAAAACTGGGGCAGACCAGTTTCCCCCAATCTGATCTGGAGCCTCCTTGGGCTGTAGTGGAGAGATCAACCTACAGCTGGTTCACTCAGTGGTCAAGTTCTTTGCCTAATGATTCGTTTGCTTGAACTGTAATCCTTCTTTGAGTGCTTTTGCATCTATTTGACTTACTGCTCTTTCATAGGTGGCAAAACGAAATAAAAATAATCAGGCATTTAAAAAATTAAAGATAAAATTCCTACCACGTGCTTCATATGATGACTACATGTGAGTGTGTATTTGTGCATGCATTAGTTTCCCGGGGCTGCCATAACAGTGCCACAAACTGAGTGGCTTAGAACAGAAATATACATTCTTTCACAGTGCTGGAAGCTAAAAATCCAAAATCAGGATGGTGGAAGGACCATTCTCTCTCTAAAGGCCCCAGAGAAGAATCCTTCCTGTCTCTTCCAGCTTCTGGTGGCTGCCAGCAATCTCTGGGGTTCCTTGGCTTGTAGATTCGTGACTACAATCTATGCTTCAGTCTTCACATGGCCTTAGTGTCTTTGCCTCTGTGTCCAAATTTCCTTCTTCTCTTAAGGACACCAGTCATGACGGATTTCGGGCCCACCCTAATCTAGCATAGGGGGAACACAATTCAATCCACAATGCATATATGCAAAATGTGTGTAGTTCCTCTGGTATCCTTGAAACTTTCAGTCTACAATCTGGCTTTTAAAATAAACAGACAGTATGTATTCCCTTGCCTCCGTTTGGGAATGTTCCCCACCTCGCCTTCTGGCCAGGTTGTCTTATTTAGCTTTGTGTAAACGACATTAAGAGATGCATTTTAAGTTTAGTGTTGCTCAGCAGCATTTGAAAATTAATCATTTCAATTTTATGAAAACCCTCCTTTTCCCTAGCTTTTCCAAATCAGTTTTTTTCCCCTGATTTTCCTTTGCTCTTCCAAGTTGTCCTTCAAGTCTCCATGTCAGGTTCTCCAAGACCACAGGTTCAGTGATATACAGTTGTCTCTCTCTCTCTCTCTCTCTCTCTCTCTCTCTCTCTCTCTCTCTCTATATATATATATATATATATATATATGATTATATATCTCTGTATCTATATATGTAGATGTATATATATATATGATTATATATCTCTATATCTATATATGTAGATGTATATATATGCAGTTTGACAAACAGTTGTAACATGGCCAAGATGTAATGCAGTGAAGAGATACAAAACAAAACCAGCAAAAGAAGCAGGCGCGTGGGGCAAATTCCAGACAACGCCAGGCAGAAGCTCCCAAGAGTCTGCTGCTCACACAGGACACGTGTAATGCCTCCAGCAATGAGTTGTGACCACACACAGGGAAGCTCACTATTGACTCAAACACTATCCCTGATCAAAACCCTGGGCAGGGCTTCCCTGGTGGCCCGCCTGCCAATGCAGGGAACGTGGGTTCGAGCCCTGGTCCGGGAAGATCCCACATGCCGCGGAGCAACTAAGTCCGTGCGTCACAACTACGGAGACTGTGCTCTAGAGCCCGTGAGGCACAACTACTGAGCCCGCGTGCCTAGAGCCCGTGCTCCGCAACAAGAGAAGCCACCGCAGTGAGAAGCCCGTGTACCGCAGTGAAGAGTATCCCCCACTCGCCGCAACTAGGGAAAGCCCACGTGCAGCAACGAAGACCCAACGCAGCCAAAAATAAATTTTAAAACAATGTGTATTGTAGTGAGTTGAATTACAAAAACAAAACAAAACAAAACCCTGGGCAATGAGTTGATCAGATAAAAACAGCTGCTCACTTGTGAGCAATGGAGAAATAAGCTCTCTGTCCCACCAGCTGCTATTGTATTAAAATCTAAGGTCTTACACCCTGGTTAAGCCCAAAGCCTTGACCTCGCTCCTTACTCACTACATTTCCAGCCACCAGAATTTTCATCTCAAAGTCCCTGGCTTTGAGGGGACTTTGAATCAAGATACTAGTGTTATTAATTGGCCTTCCTAAACCCCTTTTATCCACTCCCAAACTTGGAACCAACTGAGAGACAACACAGAAGACAGAGGGTGTGAAACACGTCAGCTTCACCACTGACGCCACTAGATGGGAGACTGTGCTTCATGTGTGTGGTCACAATGGGCCTCCTGATGTTTGACATGATATAGAGACCAGGCCCCGAGTCCCCGACTGTCCTGGATGAATACGGTCTTCTTGTCCAGGATGAGTCTGACCCTGTAAGGGCCCGGCAAGAAGCAGCAGAAGGTATGCGTCTGTGGGCAAAGGTGAATCAGAAAACAATGTGCATCAGGATGGAGACCAAACACGCTCAGTTCTCACCCTAAACATGACAGGACTGGCTCTCTTCCTCCTCTGGGCAAGGATGAAGGTCAAGGGGAAGAGCTGGAGGTGTTCCTCATACATTTCTGGGGAACAGAGCAGAAAATCCCTTCTATGTGTGGAAATGTGAGAAATGCGGGTAAGAGTGGCAAGACATCCATTTTAGGGGAAACACATAAAATCTGAAAAGGGACATTGTAGGACCAATCTTTCCAGTTCCTAGGTGTTCAAAGAGGTGTTAGGCGCTCCTGGGAGCCAGCACTCTGTTAGATGTTGTATATATCTTATATACTTTTCTCCTCCCAACAGCCTTTACAGGAAATAAATATTAACCCTACTAGGCGGGTGACCCTGGGAAGGTTATTTAACCTGCCTGAGTCCTGGTTTATTCATTTATAAACAAGACAGACAGGCATTCAAACTCATTTCCAAATTCACTGCTTTTCTCTTTACAAAAGCCAAGCAGCTTTCAGAGGTTTGATGCATGAAACAAACTGAGCTCGTAAGACTTCTTCCCTGGGCATTGTAGTTCCAACTCAGTAATCCTTTATGTTGTTCTCACCTAGGAACTGTGCATCGACCCTCCACTCACTGAGGGTTAGAGAGGGATTGAAAGGCAGAGAAGTTGGCAGGAGCCAGTCGTGAACATTCCCCTAAATGCACATTTTTGCAGAAAGCTTTAGACTCTTGGTTGGGCCTAGTAAATGCACTGTAATAAAAGATGTTGATTCCCTGTTCACAATCCATTATTCCAAGGTCAGTGAACAATGAGAAAAGAGCTGCTTTTATTGGAAAGAAAGGGGCTGTCTATCAAGTTAATTCCATTCCTCCATATTCACATGCCCTATCTCTTCTGATATGTCACCTGTCGAGCCTAATAGGGTAGAAGCAGACAGGTATAATAGCTCTAAATTATGTGTATTGGGAAAACAAGTGAAAAACAGCAAGCAAAAGGATCCAAGGAAATGAATATGGTTGCTGTTCAATTCTAATGCTCCCTGTCAGAGGCTGAGGAGGAAAATCGCTAACATTTCTATTCAACTCAATTCAAAAATTGTTAGGGACTGGAGATGCAAAGATAAAAAGACACCATCTCAGCCCTCAAGGAGCTCAGATGAGAAGGTGAGTCTGATGATATAACGTATGCTCCGAAGTAACTCAGAAGCAGCCCCACCTCCAAGCCCAGGGGTGTTGGAAGGACTTCTGAAAGAGAAAGAAGAATTTAAATCTGAACTATTTGTCTTGTCTGTGGCCAAACACAAATCTGACAAGTTGTGGAGTTGGGATTGGAACTTTCAGTTATGAGGCACCAAAATCCATTCTACCCAAGAGTACAGAGATTCCCTACAGAGGCCCAGAGGTCCAAGGATGTACACTGTTCCCAGATGTTTTCTCCTTGAAAAGTGGATTTCACTTTTAAATGCACACTTTCTTCTTTGCAGTAAGTAATGTCTTTACTCCATTAAAAAAAAAAATCATTAGAAATCCTCTTGTATGGGATCCAGCAATGGATTTTAGTGGGATCTAGAAACCCACGGAATTTAATACAAAATTACATTTGTGCATGATGGACTTCTCTTCTGAGAAGAGGTTTCATAACTTTCTTTGGATTCTCAAAGGAGTACATGAGCCCCAAAACCCTAACTTGGCAGATATATTTATTTATTTTTGGCTGCATTGGGTCATTGCCGCACGTGGGCTTTCTCTAGTTGTGGCGAGCGGGGGCTACTCTTCGCTGCGGTGCACAGGCTTCTCATTGTGGTGGATTCTCTTGTTGCAGAGCACAGGCTCTAGGTGCACAGTCTCCGTAGTCATGGCTCAGTGAGGACACAAAAAGAAGTCTGCAACCAAGAAGAGAGACCTCACCTGACCATGCTGGCACCCTGATCTCAGAATTCCCGCCTCCAGAACTGTGAAAAATAAATGTCTGTTGTTTATAAGTCACCCAGTCTATGGTATTTTCTTATAGCTACCGCACTAAGACATTTTAAGTTCCCCAGAATCAGACCCTGCCACGAGGATTTGTGTGTCAGTCATTTATTAAAGATGTGCTCCCAAAAGAAACTGAAAAAGGGGTTGGAGAAGCAGGACATGGAAAGGAAGACTCAGGCAAGGTGTGATGTCAGGCAATGTCTTCTGGAGGGAGGCTGGTATGATCCACAGGGGAACTCTGGAGTATCATGAAATATATTACTAGTAATTCTATTGCTGATCTGATAATTATTTTTTAAATTTATTTTTTGGCTACATTGGGTCTTCTGTTGCAGTGCACGGGCTTCTCATTGTGGTGGCTTCTCTTGTGGAGCATGGGTTCTAGGCACGTGGGCTTCAGTAGTTGCAGCACGTGGGCTCGGTAGTTGCAGCACATGGGCCCTAGAGTGTGTGAGCTTCAGTAGTTGTGACGCACTGGCTCTAGGGTGCACAGACTTCAGTAGCTGTGGCTCACGGGCTCTAGAGCACAGGCTCAGTAGTTGTGGCGCACAGGCTTAGTTGCTCCACGGCACGTGGGATCTTCCCGGACCAGGGCTCGAACCCATGTCCCCTGCATTGGCAGGTGGATTCCTAACCACTGCGCCACCAGGGAAGTCCCTGATCTGATCATCTAATAGCAAACACTGTCTGTGCATTTACCATGTTCCAGGAGCAGATCTAATGTGAATTTGCCTACTGACTTTGTGGATGAAAATGGTGCCTGCCATATCAGCAAACAAGAATGCTGCCGCCATGAGCCACTACCATCGGCCTGATGATGAGCCAGAGGGAACTCAGGATGGAAACAAATGGGCTCCCTCACCCTCCCCATCCCCGCCCCTGCCTCTGAGAGTACACCCTGAAGGGACTCAGGATGGGAAAGCACAGGATACTGGCCCCAGATAGCTAAAGCACGTAGCAAGGGAATGATTTCAACGAGCCCACTGCAAAAGGCGCTAACCTGGTTAACTTGAGATATCTGGCTTTCTTTAATATCTGGCTTTGATGCTCCGACTACCCGTTTTTTATAGCAAAAGCGTCTATATATCCCTTACCTGGCTCCTCCCTTACCTCTTCAGAGCAGTCCCTCAGAGACATCTGAGAGGCTGCCTCCTTGGCTTAAGTCCTTAGAAAGTCCACTGAATAATATCTAATTCTCAATTTTTAGGTTGTGCATTTTTTTTTCAGTCGACAACTCTTTCCATCAAACCTCTGAAGTAGGCACCAATAGTATACCCACTTTACAGAGGAGGAAACTAAACAGAGGGAGGATAAATATCTTGTACAAGTTCATGTACCTAGCAAGAGATTGTTCTAGCCCTCAAATTCAGACAGCCTATCTCTGGAGCCCATGCACGCTCTTCACCTCTGCGCTGTGTATTTGAATATTACAGACTGGGAGTGAAAGACCTTGATTTGTGCTCCAAGACCAACAGTTCATTTATCGTATGACTTCGAGTAGGTAACTTTTGAACAGATTGAAAATACAAGTAAGTTACCATCACTCTCTTTTGAGGACTCGAGTGTTCAAGAATCCAGGTGCAGACAGACCTGTCTTTCCTGTGTGAAGATGAGGCTACCAGCACATCATCACAATGGATTATTTTTTCCTAATTTTCACTATTCCTGGAAAAAGGATGCATAATGCATTCAAGTCACATATCAGTGTGTTTTGAGGACAATGACATCCAAACCACTTTCTGTACATCTCTTGGGGAACATGGTCTCCTTTTTTGTGTTTAACATCATTTGTTGCCTCAGATTCTTTTGTTGGCAAAGGAAGGCAGCTTTGCAAGTGGGGCACTCATCTCTTTCAGCAAAATGTACTAGGTTGTAAAACATAACTTTATTAACATAGTGAAGTTGATAGTTTCCGTATAGACCTAAGTGAAGTAAATTTGGTTTAGGTTCTGGAAAGCTCTGGATAAATATTGAACGGGTTTTGGAATAATGGCTTTGTTTACGGGACTTTTATGCATTCATCTGACTTGTATTCATTTAAAGTCATTGCCATGAACCTTATGTCTTAGAGAAAAGTTTGCTCACCACCTGGCTCTGAATAAACCACATCATTAGTCTCTTGATGGAGGTAAATAGGTGATTATGGATTAGTCAAAAGCACTGGTGTGCATTTCCTCACCCCAGCCTTTCACAGTAGACGGGCACTACGAGGATTCACGAGGAGGAATGCTGATGCTTGATTGGGTCAGATTTCATCACTTGGTCCCTGGGATGTCTCCGCAGTCTATTGTTGATGCCGTTCTTGTTTGTAAACTGGTTCCCTGGCTCTAGTCTTTCACCTCCTCCTCTGCATTATGGCAAAGTCATCTCTCACAAGTTCCCCTTCCCTTCACCCACTACTGGCTCCCATTGGGCCAAGTCCTGGCTCCTGAGAGTAACCCCCCAGACCCCTGTGTCATGGCCTTGCATCCTTGCAAAGTCTCGTCTTTCTTTTTGCAATGTTTTAAACTTATTTTGATATAATTTCAAAATTGCAAAATGTTGCAAAAATAAGGACTCCAAAGAGCTTCTACCCAGAGTCACCTATTGCTTACATTTCCCCCATTTGTTTATTTTCTCTGTATGTGTAAGTATGTGTATTTAGATACACATATATGTAAACATATGTGGATACACACATATGTAAACATATATGTGGATACACACATACTCCGAAATAGTTTAGAAAAAGATGTGTAAGTTGAAGACATCAAAATCCTTTACCCCTAAGTATGCCCATATGTATTTCCTAAGAACAGAAACATTTTCTTACATAACCACAGTACAGTGATCAAACTCAGGAAATTTAATATGGATTTATCTAATTTGTAGCCCATACTTAAATTTTCATCAGTTGCCTTAATGTCTATCAGGATCCAATACAGGATCACAGGTTATATGTGCTCTTCTTGTCTTATTCTTTCATAGTTTTGAAGAGTGAGGTCATTTTTGGGGAGGTAGAGAATCTGTCAAAGTCAAAAAACACAACTTAGGTCTGAGGTTTATTCATGATTCAAGTTATGCACAGCAGGAATACGGTAAGAGTGATGTGGTGTCTTTCTCAGTGCCTCTCGTCAGAAGGCACATGACATTGCTTTGTCCCAATATTGGTAATGTTAGTTGTGATCAATTGGTTAGGAGGTGCCTGTTCGATTTCTCAACATTAAAATTACCATTTTCCCCTTTGTAATTAATAGGTAATTTGAGGGGAGACACTTTGGGACTATGTAAATATCGCATCAAACTTTCATCCATTAGTTCTAGTCTCCAGTGCTGATTTTTGAATTCCGTTTCTTCTCCCACTCCCTGGTGCAAAGGTACCTTATCAGGGCTTCCAGAGTTCTGGCTGTTTCCTCCTTCCTAAGTTATAATGATGCCATTAATATGGCGGGTCGGCATGCTTTAATCTTTATTATTTCCTTCCTTATGCTCACTCTGGGCTTAGTTTGTTGTTCTTTTTCTAGTTCCTTGAGATGTAAAGTTGGGCTGTTTGAGATATTTCATTTTCCTTAATGTAGACATTTATCACTAAAACTTCTTAGAGCTGCTTTTGCTCTATCCCAAAAGTTTTGGTATATTGTGTTTCCATTTTCATGTGTCTCAAAGAATTTATTCTTTGACCCATTGTGTGTCATTTAATTTCCACATATTTGACATTTTCAATTTTCCTTCTGTTATCGATTTCTAATTTCCTATCATTGTGGTCAGAAAAGATACTTGATATGGTTTCAACTTTATTGAATTTGATAAAAATGGTCTGTGACCCAACATATGATCTATCCTGGGGAATGTTCCATGTGCACTTGAGAAGAACATGTATTCTGCTGCTGCTGAATGGAATGTACTATAAACAGAATGTTAGGTGCATTTGGTCTGGAGTATTATTCAAGTCTGCTCTTTCCTTATTGACTTGCTGTCTGGATGATCTATCCATTGTTGAAAGTGGACTCTTGAAACCCCTACTATTATTGTATTGCTGTCTAAATATCTGTTAATATTTGCTTAATACATTTAGGTGCTCCACTCTTGGTGCATAAATATTCACAATTATTTCATCCCGTTTATCATTATATAATGACCTTCTTTATCTCTTATCTGATATAACAACAGCCACCCCTGCTCTCTTTTGGTTACCATTTGTATGAAAATATCTTTTTCTATCCCCTCATTTTCAGCCAGTGTGTGTCCTTAAAGTGAGTCTCTTGTAGACAGCATTGAATCTTGTTTTTTTGTTCATTCAGCCACTCTGTGTCTTTTGATTTACATTTCCAGAAACTATTGATAAATTAGGACTTACTATTGCTATTTTGTTAATTTCTAGTTCCTTTGTTTTGTAGTTCCTTTGTTCCTTTCTTCCTCTTTGTCTTCCTTTGTGATTTGTTGATTACCAGCCCCCTGCCCCCCTGCCCCGCCCCCCCCATGCTTCCATTCCTTTCTCTTTATCTTTTGCGTATTCACTAGAGATTTTCATTTGATCTTTATAGAAATTCCATGAGGTGGGAACTACTAGCATTCCCATTTTATATATGAGAAAATGAGCACAGAGGCTACGTATATTCAAGGTTATGTGGCTAAAGAATGGCAAGACTAGGATATAAATCATGGGATCTTGTCCCAGATTTCAAGTGCCATATGAACTACTGGAAACTAAACAACCTCCTGCGGAGGCGGAGCCAATACTGTGATTACTGGAGCCCTCTCCCTGTTAAACTCTATGCAAATACGGAGGAAATCTATCAACACACAGTGACATGATGTCTGGCTTCTTTGTATCAAAACTGTGCTCATGGAATGAACTCCTTAGGATTTCTAGATTTAGTAAGTAAAAATACAGATGCCCAGTTAATTTTTTTAGTATAAATATGTTCTATACATTCTCTGGAACATGCTATGAAAAGTAGCATTTTATCTGAAATTCAAATTTAATTGGATATCCTGTAATTTATCTGGGAACCCTACCTTAGCTACATCTAGTAGGTACATCACTAAAAGTTACTCCATGCTTTTTCCTACTGAACACGGCCATATACCTGATAAGGGGCTAATATCCAAAATACATAAGAAACTCATATGGCTCACCAACAAAAAAATTAAATCCAATTAAAAATGGCAGAGGAACTGAATAGACTTTTTTCAAAGAAAATATACAGATGGCTGATAAATGGAATGTTGCCTGCCATATCAGTAAACAAAGGATGTCACAGTCATCAGCAATTGTAGCCACAGTGAATGGTGAGCCGGTGAGTCCTGAGGGAACTCAGGAAGGAAACAAAGAATACCTGCCCTCTAGCAGCCATCAGACTGCAGCCACTCCCCACGGTGAGCCCTGAGGAAACTCAGGACATAAAAACGCAGGGTACTGGTCCCAGAGAGCTGAGGTGCATACCAAAGGAATGATTTCAGTGAGCCCAGACCCTTGCATCTTCCCATACACAGAAAAGTGCTAAATTCCTGAACTTGGGATATCTGGTTTTCTTTAATTAACAACCATCTTTTGAGGTTCAGACTACCTGCCCTTTGTGACAAAACTTCTGTATAACCTGGCTCCCCACCCCTTCCTCCTCAGAGCAATTCTCTCAGGGTTACTTGAGATGCTGCCTCCCGGGCTTGAAGTCCTAAAAATTCCTGCCGAGTTAAAACATAACTCTCAACTTTTAGGTTGTGAATAATTTTTTAGTCAACAGCCAAGATATGGAAACAACCCAAGTGTCCTTCGACACATGAATGGATAAAAAAATGTAGTGCGTGAGGTTGTGTGTGTGTATAAGGGTATACATATATATATATATATATACACACACACACACACACACACACATAAACATACACGTAATAGAATACTATTCAACCATAAAAAAGGATATCTTGCTATTTACAACAACATGGATAAAGCTGGAGAATATTATTTTAAGTGAAATAAGACAGAATACTGTATGAAAATACTGTATACTTAAGATTTGCTAAGAAAGTAAATCTTAAGCGTTCTCACCACACAGAAAAAAGGTCACTATGTGAGGTGATGGATGTGTTCATTAGCTTGATTGTGGTAATCATCTCACAATGTATATATATTAAATCATGTTGTACACCTTAAAAATATTACATTATACAACCTAAGTATATGTCATTTTTATTTGTTAATCATACCCCAATAAACCTGGGAAAATATTTAAAAGATTAAATGAATTAATACATGTAACACAGATCAATGTCTGGTGCATAGTAAATTCTCAGTAAGTGGTAGCTATTACTATGTTCTCTGTGTTTATACCCTGCCATGACTGGAGGAATCCTGTCACTTTTTTTACTTCCTTGCCTCAAATCTCTTTAGAAGAATGGGGTGGACATGGAATTGATTCCAAAGGTGCTGGTGAATTTAATTAACTTCCTTTATTTCTCCCTAGTCTAAAGGGCAAAATCATAATAACAGCTAATATTCATTATATACTTACTGTGACAGATGTTGCACTACAAACGGTACATGGGTTGTTGGGAGGATTAGAGGCTGGTATCATTATTATCCCAGTTTTACACAGGAAGGGACCCAACCTCAACATCCAGCTGGGAAGTGGCCAAGCTCAGGAGTGCCCCAGCCCATCCACTGAGACTGAGCTTCTAACTACCATCCTGCCTTCCAGGATTCCATTGTTCCCCCCCCCCCACCCGCACCCCTCATCAGGTCATCCCTCCCTTTCACCAAAAGGCCTATTCAAATGCTACTTGACCTCTAAAGTTTAGTTCTACCCTTTCAAGTTAGTCTTAGTGGCCTACGCAAGGCTATTCTGACCTCCTCTTTGATAATCTGAGTCTCGTCCTTTGGAAAATGAGGTTAAGGAGACAAGAATGAAAAGACAATGGTTTTGTTATTTTTAAGGACCTTCCTTTTAGGAATTTAATCCCTGCTATTTCCTACAATTACACACAAGATGGCAGCGTTCAATTAGTCAAAAGGAAAATCCTAGGCTCTGGATAGGCAGTATAGAAAAAGGCATTTAACCAATTCTAAATTGCTCTCAGACCCCTCAGAACTTCTTGGAGGTACTTGGTCAACAATTGTGGGACTTCCCTGGTGGCCCAGTGGTTAAGACTCCGCGCTCCCAATGCAGGGGCCCTGGGTTTGATCCCTGGTCAGGGAACTAGATCCCACACGCGGCAACTAAGAGCCCAGCCCGCGTGCTGCAGCAAAGATCCAAATAAATAAACTTAGAAAATCAACAATTTCAAGTGGTGCCACTATATTCTGACAGCATTCCTGAGAGCTAGCGGGAACGTGGATTAGCTTCACAGGAGCGACAAGGAAATTCATGCAGGGCAAGTGGAACGGGAAAGTCATGATCTGCAATCGGCTGGCCTAGGACCAGAGCCCAGGTCTTCATGGTCACTTACGTAAACTTGTAACCTGAAAACTGGGTTAGCCTCTTGGTGGGGTTGAGCCAAAAGACACAACCAAGTCAAAGATGGGGAGAAGGAAGGATTTATTACTTGCAGCAAGTAAGGAGAACACTGGGGATCTTTCCCAGAGCAGTGTCTCCCCAACAGCAAAATTGGGGAAGTTTTAAGCCAAGGGCACATGTATATGCACGAAGGGGCTTGAGCAGAGGAAAATTCAGCATAAAATTGGGGCAAACTTTAGTTGAAGTCTCGAAGGTCAGAAAAGGTCAATATCATCATCTCTGAGGCTCCAGTTGGTCTGGTGGTTGGGAGGTGAGGGGTAGGGGTGGTGGTTAAATTCTGGAAAACAGCTCAAGAAAGTGCTTCAGGCTAATTTCAACCAGCAAAGCAGAACTGGGGGTCTTTACAAATGATTCATTATCTTTGCTATTGTTACTTCTCTTGCCTGTTAACAATCGTTTGTTCTTTTGTTCCCTCAAGATCTTTATTACTGAGACCTGTTCAAGGACAAGCATTGTGGCCCAACTTAGATCACAAAATGGCTTAGGCCAGAAATGGCTTCTCTTGTGTCAAAAAGCTATAACTGGTTCTTTTCCTCTGGGGGGCCCCCTACCCTATCTGCTCACAAACTGAAGGAATATTAAAGATAGTAAATGTAGGGAGAAAAAATAAACAAAAACAAAAACAAAAAACCACGTGTTCTGTGTGGTCAAAGTATCTCAAAATACCTGTTCTGAAGGCAGTCTGATGACAGTAGGTGGACATAAATAGAACAAACCCAGCAAAACCAGGGAGAAGTCAAGTCCTGTGATTCATCCACCACCATCCTTTTTTTCTATACTAATCATATGTATTACATAAACATACATTATGAACCTCATAAGAAAGTGAAATAGCTTAAAATACGTAGAACTGTTTAAACCAAAAATTGAGAGGAAAAATAGCCTTAAGTATTTATCTAAATGTAGGGTGAGGCCACTCAAGGTGGCTGTTCTCTTGCTCTCTGTGCATCCCCTGCCCCACCAGTGCCTGTTTCACCTACACCTAAGCACATGACTGACCTTCCTACAAACTTGCCCCAGGCCCCAGCCAGTGACTGTTCTCATCAAAGGGGTGGTGAGGGGCGTGCCCCTCTACTGGTTTCCCTGGTAACTAATGAGCCCACCTGACATCAATTCCCCTATAACCTGTAATCTCCCCTTCCCCCTGGAGTGAAGACTGCCACCATGTCCTGCCTGCTTCCTGCAGCACACAGTGGAGTGTTGCTCCAGGACCTTGCTTCAGACATGTAAACTCCCCCATCCATTACACCACTGATGTCTCTGTTGCTGAGTCCAGGCTCTTTCTTCGATCTTGTAGGTGGGCAAGCACAGAGCTAGTAGGCCTGCAGGGTGCAGCCCAACACTAAGTATTTACCATTTGCAATTATTCCTTCCTGAAGAGTCAGGTTCACCTTAGTGTTTTTTCTCTTCAACCTGAAGAATTCACTTTAGCATTTCCTGTAGCGTGGGAGTGTGGAAATGCTGACAACAAATTCTCTTAATTTTCTTCCATTTGCAAATGTCTTTTATTTCATTTCATCCTTGAGGGACACTTTTGCTTGATATGGAATTCTAGGCTGATAGCTGTTCCTTTCAGTACTTTCAGATGTTGTTCCCTTGTCTTCTGGTTTCTGTAGTTTCTGATAAGTCACTGATCACGTAAACCATCATTCCCTATATGTATTATACATTCTTCTCTGTATGCTTACAAAATTCTTTCTATCTTTGGGGATCAGTAGTCTAAGGTGTGCCTAGCCCAGGTTTTCATGTGTTCATTCTATTTAGGATTTGCTGAGCTTCTTAGATCTGTACATTTATTTATATCTTTACCCAAATTTGAAAAAAGTTTGACCATCATTTCTTCAAATATTTGTCCACTTCTCTCTACTTTGCTTCTAGGTTACCTATATATAATTGCTCTTTTGATATTGTCCCACAGGTTCCTAAGAAGCTTCAATATTTGTCAAGTTGTATAACTTCTATTGCTCTTTCTTAGAATCTAAGTTATTCACTCTAGTGGCTTTTAGTGAGTTTTCTTTTCTCTGGAGGCTTTCAATGGATTTGGTTGAAAATTAAAAACCTTGACCCTTTGACCCCAGCTCATTATTCTGCATTGAGCCATTTCCACAGACCTCAGTGACTAATCTCAGAAGAAAACCAAACTAAACCAACCAAAACAAAATCAATACATGCCAACAGCTATTCACAAACTCACAGATCAACTTCAGATTCATTCTCAAGGAGACCACAATCATGATTGCAGCGGTTTCCAAATTACTGATCCCCTCAAATATTCCCCTCTCCACTGGGTAGTTAAGTGAGAAATTTGGATTAAAAAAAAAAAATCTAGCATACTCACCTTCTCTTACTTTCAATTGTCTCTTTAACTAAACCAGTTTCTGCTTTGATAACCCAGGTGAAATTTTAAAGTTTGTCCTCTTCCTGCAACTCTTCAAAAGAGAATCAGAAGGTGTGGACAAAGAATGTCACCGCCATATCAGTAAACAAAGGATGTTGCAGCCATCAAGCCCTCAGCCACTGCACCCGCCCAGACTGTACACCCTGAAGGGATTCAGGATGAAGAAAGGCAGGATACTGGCCCTAGATAGTTAAGGTGCGTATCAAAGGCATGATTTCATTGGGCCCAGACTCTTGCATCTTCCCAAACATAGAAAAGTGCCAAATAAATTAACTTGATATCTGTTTTTCTTTAACAGTAATCTTTTGATGTTCCAACTACCTGTTTTTTATAGCAAAAACTTCTATATATCCTAGCTCCCCATTTTCCTCATTGGAGCAGTCCCTCAGAGACATCTGAGAGGCTGCCTTCAGGGCTAAGGTCCTCAGCAAGTCCACCAAATAAAATGTAATTCTCAACTTTTAGGTTGTACTTTTTTTTTTTTTTCAGTCGACAAAGGGTAGAATATAACTTCCACAAAGTCCTGGTGATGGAGGTAGGAGATACACGTTCTCCGTACTCTTCATGGTATCCTCTGGATTCTCTCTTAACATCAGAGTGATGGATCTGGGCTGCTCTCTGGACTGATGACCTCAGAGAAATGAATGGTCATATTGATGAGGGTTCCCCAGAGAAAGAACCAATAGAATATATATGGATATATACAGGAGATTTATTATAGGAGTTGACTCATGATTATGGAGGCCAAGGAGTTCCACAGTCTGCCACCAACAAGCTGCAGAATGAAGAAAGCCAGTGGTGTAATTCAGTCCAAGTCTGAAGGCCTGAGAAGAGGGGAGCTGATGGTGTAAGTCCCAGTCTGAGTCCAGAGGCCCGAGAGCCAGGTATACTGGTGTCCAAGGGCAGAAATAGATGGATGCCAATTCAAGCAAAAAGCAAAACTGCCCTTCCTTTACCTTTTTGTTCTATTCAGGCCCTCAGTGGATTGGATGATATCCACCTGCGTTGGTGAGGGTGACTTTTTAAACTCAGTTTACTGATTCAAATGTTAATCTCATCCAGAAACACCCTCAACAGACATACCAAGAAACAACATTTCACCAAATATGTGGGCATTGCTTTGCCCAGTTGACACAAATATTAACGATCACACTGGTCCTGTCTGGATTTTTGGTGGACTTGATGCTAGAATGTGTGGTTCCAGGAATTCTCCTTTTGTTGAAGGGCCCTCTTACTAGGAACAACCACTTTATATCAAGCCTCGATCACTCTGCTTTCCCTGCCAGCTCTTCGGTGCCCCATCATAGAAGATGCTCTTTCCACGACTATGAGCTGCTAAGGTCATCAATTTGCTGCCTCTGTCCAACCACTATTCACGATTATACTGGAACTGGCTGCATGAGGTGCTTCCTCTAGGGTTTACAGCCTTCATAGAACTCACAGAAGTGAGTTACTTCCAACATTTGCCTTGCAGGTCCCTGATCAACCCAGGCCAGTCATTCCCCACTGCTCACGAGTCCATGTATAGCCTTACTTCAGGCCACTTCTCTCTACATCAAGTCATTGACCAGCTGCACAGGCTAATCTGTCCACTTTCAAAGGCCACCTCTGAGTGAGGCTGTGGCGCCCAGCAGTTTATTTTCCACTTGCACCAACATTCCATGCCGATTTAATCAAGCCTGAGCTTTTCTTCCTGCATTAGCAAGTCTGGGAGAACTCCCTCAAATCAGGTCAGAGATGTAAGCTGAGAGAGCTTATTCATGTCCTCTGGACCTGCTCGATCCCAATCCCATGTATCATTTTATTTGTTGTTCGTTTCTACTAGGCCTGCCCAACCTTATGACTTAGCGTCTGACAGTGCCCATCGTGGGCATTTCTGACCACGTGACTGGAATTCACAAGACTCTTGCTCTTCATGGGATTTTGGTTAAATTTCTAGCTCTGATAACCTGGTAAGGTGGTATATCAATGATATTACTCAGCAACATGGTTTATGGTAAACATGACTTTGATTGGTGAACCAAATCTGGACTTTGAGGAACTATCAATTCGTGACGGGGATACCATAGTTTGGGTTTCCCTGCACGCAGGGACTCTTGTAACCAGCACATGGGAACCTGGAAACTATACCAGTGGTTTTATTGCAAAAGAGCTGGGATCCTGTGTAGAATGAAGCTTTTGAGCCTGAGCAGTTCCTGTTCTTGCTCAATGTGGATCCGAGTGTGCGAACCTGAGTTATTCCAGGTGGCTACATGGACTGCTCTGTGGAATATTAGAAGGAACTGCACTGGAAAAGGAATGCCTGATGCGGCTACCCCGGCAAGGTGTGGTTTCTGTCCCGTGTCCTTCTGAGTCAACAAAAGTGTGTGAGTCTGAACATTTAGTAGAGCTCATCAAGGCCCTCTGGTGGACATGGCAGGTTACATAGTCACCTCGTATCCCACGGGGCCATGTATCGCGCTCAGTTGCTATCAGGGCATGAGCCCAGAGCCTCTCATGCTTTGCCATAACAGGAAAACACTGAGGATGGGGGCCAGGTACTTTGAGTTTGCACCATGTGTGAATTCTAAGGAAACTCCCCACAGCAACAGCTGGAACAAAATACAGGTGAGGTACGGGGGATCTGAAGTGGCTAAAAAGTTTCTAGTTCACAGAATTATAGAAGTTGGACATCAGGGATTGTGTTAAATAGCAGATTAGATGAGGCTGAGAGAAACAGTGAGCTAGAAAATGAAGCTGAAGAGATTACAGTGTAAAGACACAGAGAAGTGGAAATATGACAGAGCCATCAGGAGACGTGGATGATTAAGTAAGAAAGTTTTAAAATGTCCCTTTGGAGCTACAGAAAGTTATAACTTAAAACACAGGGCAAAGGAAACACTACTTGATACTGAAGGGTTAATGACCAAGAGTTTTCACAGCTAATGAAAAACACCAATCCATACATTTGTGAAGCTAAACCAATCCCAAACAGATAAAGGAAATAGAAATTTATCACCTAGACACACCCTAATGAAACTGAAGACAAAGGAATAATCTTAAAAAAACAGCCAAAGGGTAAACCATTATTATTTACTGAAGAAATATAAATTGCTATTTTTAAGCAGCAATATTGAAAGCTAGAAAACAGTGAGTTACACCTTTAAAGTGACAAGGGAAAATAACTGTCAATTTAAAATATATGTTTACTAAAATCATCTGAAAAGACATGTTCAGATAAAAAATTTACCACAAACCTAACCTCACTAACACAAATTCTGGAGAATTCCTTCAAATTCTCAGAAGGAAGGTGACAGAAGAATGGTTTACAATACAACAAGGAAAATGGCAATTGTACTGGTAAATTTAAACAAACATTGACTATGTAAAATAGTAATAATGTTTAATCTGTGGTGTTTAAAAAAGTGAGATAACTAAAATAGGACATAGTGTCACATAAATCAGGAGGGAGTGATTGGAGTTAAAAATGCTCTCCATACCCTCTATGCTCCAGAGGAAGATAAAGATAACGGCTGATTTTAAGCATGTTCAGTTAAAGCATTTCTAGGCTACCCCCCCGCAAATTGAAATAGAATATCATGCTTCTGGTAGAAAGAAAACAATAAACTGAAGGGAAAAAAATTCAAAAAGGTGGCAAGAGGAGGGAAAACTAAAAAGAATTGAGACAAGTATGGAGCACAAAATAAGTATAAATGTATCATTAATCACAACAAATATGAATGGAGTAAAATCTCCAGTTAAGCTGGAGATTACTAGACTTGGGGGGAGGGAACCCAGTCCATGGTACTTTCCAGGCCTACGTTGTCTGGCGGTGACCAGGGCAAAGAGGGGCATGAGGCACAAGGGAAGAGCCAGGCACTTGGTTGCCAGAATAGTCAGGTCCCAGGGTCCTCTGTGTGGTACAAGCAACAGGCCTGGCAATTCAGGCCTCAAGGAAAGGACACTGCTATGGCTTCTGGAGAGTTCCTAGTCAAAGACTAGGTGAAAGGGAAGAAATAGCCCTGGCATTCCAGGAACTGCAGCAGCCCAGGTGGAAGTGATATGTCAGTAGCCACTGATTAGCTATCAGAAAGTATGGTTTTATTCACCCACATGGCACTGGAGATGGTTCTTCTCCAACATGGGCACTTGTTCTGCCCTAATTAGAGTCCAAGACTTTTAGGGAGGAATTACATCTGCCTCCAGATGCAAAAGGCTTTACTACATTTAAATTGCTCTGTGAATTTGGGTTTAAAACATAGTTAAATGTGTTCTCTTCACAGTGTGAAGTGAAAATGGAAAAGTTTTAGTTTATTTCATGCAAGACTTTTTTTTTAAACAAAAAAAATGTTACATTAATTCTTAACACTTGCCTCATAAGTCAGATAACTATTATTACTTACATTAACCTTTAAGATTATATATGTAAACAGGTGTTTAAATTGAGTGTAATTAAAACTATTATCTTCATGAAATAAAAACCTCTTGGAAACTCATACTATACTGCAAATTATGTAGCTCTAAGAATTATTCCATTTACCTTAAAACTGAACTAGGATACTGTCTTATACTTCTGACAAATTCTTAACATCAGAGATTGTATTGTTCTTTAAATTACATTTATTTTCTAAAGTTCCTAGTTAACTTTGGTAACTCAGACTACTACAATACTGGAATTATCAGTTAAATTTGTTTTCTGGAGATTTCTAAAGAAATAATTCAGAGTAAGAGGAAATAACGTTCATAGCCATCACCCTATTTCCATGTGTGTTTTCATGCATTCTTATCCACATATAAATGTATCCTTTCTTCATAGCACTCAAGAGGATGAAAATCAGTGTGCTATAAACACTGACTTAAGACTATGTGTGTGTGTGTGTGTATTTACATCTATATCAAGGTACACTTAATAAAGTTAAGAAAACAATAATTATGTTCAATGGAGAAGAGATTATGGGTAAATCAGAGAAAAGAAATTAAGTTGGATAAATATACTTTCCCTGGAATTTCAATTTGTTTAAACAGTGGATGCCTTGGGCATTGTGTTTTTCTCTCACATACTCCTGATTTTTTTCTTCTGGGGCCCAATATAATGAACAAAGAAATCAAAGAGGTACCAAAAGGAACAAAGGCACTTGGATACAGCAGGCAGTGCTAGGCTCCCACACACTGGAGGAGGAAAGGAATTTAGTTAAACTGGTAACACACTCAAATGAGCCATTCCTGAAAGGAGTACAGGAGAGGTTGAGAACGAGCCTTTAGGCATGTATATCACCACTGCTGGGAAGGTGTGGTGGAAATAGATGCTCCCCAAGGCCTGGAATGGTCAGAGGCAGAATTAATACACACAGCTGTGTGACAAAAATATCAAAGGACCTGGTAGAGTTAGTTGGAGGGGGAGGTATAGACCATAGAATCTTAGGAATAAAAATGGTGATAGGATACCACTTGCCTGATCTGCTGAAGGAGCATGTGGCAAACACCCAAAATATGATTATAAGAACCCAAGGAAAATATACTCTGGGATGCTAGTGTGGGGAAAAACGTTTTAAATAACATTATTCTAACAAAGACTGGGATGCAGCTGGCTGTGGTTGCTCATGGCCAATTGTGTCTATCTCTCTCTAACTCAACATTCAGTGCTATCACACTGGGAGCTTTCAATCAACCAGGGTAGGAGCATTTACACCATGCAAACTGGCAAACACTACAAATTAGAACTGTTTTTCCCTAGAGAGCTGCATCAAACTTAAAAGCTTTTGCACAGCAAAGGAAAGCATCAACAAAATGAAAAGACAAACTATGGAATGGGAGAAAATATTTGCAAATAATGCGACCAACAAGGTGTTAATATCCAAAATATACAAACATCTCATACAACTCAATATCAAAAAAACAACCAAATCAAAAAAATGGGCAGAAGACCTAAATAGATATTTCTCCAAAGAAGACATACAGATGTCTAACAGGCATATGAAAAGATGATTAAATTGCTAATTATTAGAGAAATGCAAATCAAAACTACAATGAGGTACCACCTCACACCCGTCAGAATGGCTAAGTCTGCAAATAACAAATGTTGGAGAGGATGTGGAGAAAAGGGAACCCTTGTACAGTGTTGGTAGGAATGTAAATTGGTGCAGCCACTGTGGAAAACAGTATGGAGGTTCCTCAAAAAACTAAAAATAGAGCTACCATATGATCCAGAAATTCCATTCCTGGGTATCCATCCAGAAAAAACAAAAACACTAATTTGAAAAGATACATGAACCCAATGTTCATAGCAGCATTGTTTACAATAGCCAAGACACAGAAGCAACCCAAGTGCCCATCAACAGATAATTGGCTTAAGATGTGGTGTGTGTGTGTATATATATATATATATATACACACACACACACACACCAGAATATTATTAAGCCATAAAAAAGAGTGAAATGTGCCACTTGAAGCATTATGGATGGACCTAGAGAATATTATACTTAGTGAAGTAAGTCAGACGGAGAAAGAAAAATACCGTATGATATCACTTATATGTGGAATCTAAAAATAATACAAATAAATCTGTATACAAAACAGAAACAGATTCACAGACATAGAAAACAAACTTAGGGTTACCAAAGGGGAGAGGGAGGGAGGGACAAATTAGGAGTATGGGACTAATAGATACAAACTACTATATATAAAATAGATACGCAACAAGGATTTGCTTATATAGCAAATTAGGAAATTTGCTATAGCATAGGAAATTATATTCAACATTTTATATTAACCTATAATGGACTATAATAAAAAATAACTGAATCACTTTGCTGTACACCTGAAACTAACACAGTATTGTAAATCAATTATACTTCAATTAAAAAAAAATCACTGGCTACTGGTTCTCTGAGTGGTTGGGCGTGGTAACCTCTTAAGGCAAGGACTTGCTTTTGCCCAAAGGCAGTTCTCCGGAGGAGGGGCCTTCAGTGAACCTTTAGCAGCCAAGGCTCCCAGCAGCAAGCAGGTTTATAGGATCTGGGAAGGACACCAATAGCATTTGCACCAATGTGTCTCCAACTTCCTGTAAACGGTACTTAAACCTAGGTGCTTGATCCAGATCAGGTTCTATCTTTGGTAAGACTACGTATAAGAGAGTGCTACGTGCTTCCTCCTGCACCACATCACAGGCCACCTTGTATCTGCTTATCTTACAAAAACTTAATGCACAATTCCGGTACTATTAAGTATTTCTGCCAGAAGCCTATTTAATTATATTGTGAGATAAGTTGGTTTAACAAAGAGTGTGAGTGTGTGGTTTCACTTAATTTAATAGTGAAACCCAGCAGGACCCTGTGGGGCTCCTGGGAACAGAAGCCTTCCATTTCTTATTTGTAGGTCAAGGGATGTACATAACAATATCTTGAGCTCTTCTGCAGAACTAAAACCCCCAACAAGTGGAAGACACTAACTACTTAATGAAGCATTCCTCAGAGAAGATCAGGAGACCACCCGAAGCCAGATTAAAGGAATCATGGAGCTCATCAGGAGATCACCTGCGGCCAGATTAAAAGAATGAAGGCCCTGTACACACTCTGTTCCTTATCAGCAACCCCACCCTTGAGCCATTGCTATAAAACTCCTCATCAAATTCCCCCAGGTTGGGGGACACAGTTTTTCAGGACATGAGCCTGCTGTGGCCCCCTTTGCCTGGCAAAGCAATAAAGCCATTCTTTTCTATTTCACCCAAAACTCTGTCTCTGAGATTCAATTTGACACCAGCACATCAGTAGGGTATATGTTTTTATGTATATTTTATACCTCATTATAATCCATATGAACGTATAGTACTTGTGTGAGAAAATCTGTTTTCTAACAACGAAGCTGGAAAAGTGTGTGCATTCTTTCAGTTTCTTCCAGATGACTGGGAAGGAAAAATCTAACTGGCTTAAATAAAAAAAATCATTAAGTCCCTCACTTAACTGGAGAGTCCAAGACAAAGTCTCCAGTGCAGTTGGATCCAAGATCTCAAACATGCCAGAAGTCATTTGTACTGGCCCCATATTATGTTTCCTCTTTCTGAGGCTGCATTGTCAACCAGAATCATGGCATTCAGGGGGACTTTCAACATTATCAGGTTTACATCTTATTCTCCCTTCAATCCCAGCCGATTGGGTGTCATTCTTCCCAGAAGTCTAGTAGGAACTGAGTTTTGTTGCTTGTGGTAATTTGCATCTCATAGGATGGGATTATCAAAACAGCCTCACCAGAATCGAAGCTCTTATCCAAGATCTAAAGCTGCATTAACAATTTCAAGGATAAGGACAACCATGAGTCAGGAGCAAAGCAGGGAGAGATTCAGGAGCACCAACGTCTCACCCATGTCCCTTCTTGCCACCTTAGGACCTTCTCTGACCAACATTTAGCAGGCGAGGTCTCTAAATGATGCCTACACTCATACAACTTACGCGGACAGGGGGTTTCATCATGAAATGTCTATTTTATATTCCAATATTTATGCAGCCTCCATGACACGTTTATATGCCCCATAGACTCACAGATTACCAGCTTTAGAATAAGCAATTCTAGCTAGATTGAGAGTCCAGATAAAAATATTCGGTGGATAAGGAATCTCCTAGAAAAAAAAAATTAGTGGTTTGCCAGGACGTTTACAAAGATTTGACCAGCTCACTACCCATTTTTCCCAGAGGTGTTTCCCCATGAAATAAAGAGAATGCTTTGCAGACCTGCTTATAACCACTTCCTTCCCACTAACATGTAACTGAGCCCATTGGTATGACCAGGAGCTAAGATGACCTGGTTGATCAGGACTAGATTCTTGACTTGAACTGAATCAGCTCAACCTAAACACATGGAATGAGAGAAAGCGGGGTGCTGGTATCAGAAAGAGGGCAATGCATGCTAAGGAGGCAAGAAGAAAAGGTGTCCCCCACCATGTCCTGACAAGGGTCCAGGGAGGCCTCAGTACATAGAAAGATTTTCTAAGAAATCTTCTCTTTTGTCATGAGGATTTGCAGAAGAGCAGGCTCTCAAAGCTCAAGGATCTAAACTCACAGTTTAGAAAAGCGGTGTGAAACCCACGCTATTGATCTAATCAGTGGATGCCATGATCACAATCTCTCTCCGGCATCTCATTTACTGTAGGTTGGTCTCATGCTATGATGAGGCTGTATGGAGTCTGGTCCCAGTGGATCCAGCATACTGTAAGCCCTCAGACCAGCGTACCATAAGCTAGAGATGCTCCCTGGGGTTCTCACAGTAAAATAAAATTTAAAAAAAAGCAAAGCCACACCTAGAAGAGGTGTCATTTGTGAGTATATACCACCAGACCTTCTAGGGTTGGGAGGGCCCAATGTAACAAGCTTACCACCACCTAGCTAGCTGGTTTCCTTGAGAAATGGTGTCATACTGGGGGGGGCGGGGGGGGGTGGCAGTGGTCAGTGGTCAGTGTCAGTCTCCATTGTTGGCAGGTTGGACAGTCAGTGGCTGCGATTGCTAGACCAGCCTTGGGAAGTGGAAGCCTGTGCTGTTGAATCCATTCATAGATTCTACCTCTGTCACTGCAGCCACTTCGTTCATGTGCTCATCTTGCCTGCACTGGAGCGGCCAACACCATGGGGGACCTGAATCATTTTTTCTACTTCATTGTTAAGTGATGGATATTTTCTGGAGATTTAACATGCAGTTAAAACTCCTTTATGTCCACCAACATACCACAACCCCAGACCTGCTTGTCCTCGATTTTCCAATCTTTCTCTTTTTAGGCCTCTGCCCAGATGACCAGGCCATATACCACGGCTCAGGAGTCCATATATATGCTAACTTCAGACCACTTCTTCACAAAGTGAATGACTAAGTGAACCAATGTATATAGCCCAAGAGATAGAGCTGCTTGGACCCTAGCCTGGATCTTCTACAGAACTCATTCCTGCTCTGGGCTCCACTCAAAACGGGCAACTTCTCATGTCACCCAATATCTGTACTTGGACAGTATTCCCATGGGTGTAATAAGCTCTCTCCAGAGCCCGAAGAGATCGATGAATCATTATACTTCCTTCTTTGCGATGGGATGTGAAAGATGGAACAATTTCATATTTTAGATGGTATGGTGCCCATGGAAAAGGACCCACTGCAGGAAACATGACTGAAAGCCCCAGATACTGCCTATTTGGGCCCCCAAGTACCACGTTCAGACTGAGGCCATGCTTTCCACCAGCTGCTCCCAGCCAGCAACAGAGCTCAGTGAGATACTAGTGCTCCCCCGCCCCTATTCCTGCCCAATAGGAGAGTCCCCAGTTGGGACACACCTGCTTGGAGATTCCCCCATGGGCCTAGCCTGCAGTCTTAGGCTCTTCCCACCCCATCCTCCCTCCTCCCCTCTCTCCTTTCATACGTATCGTACCTGCATTGAGGACTGAAGATGCGCCTTGCTTCCTCCTGCTTCCTCTTCCTCCATCTTTCACAGGCATTTCTCCCAATAAGTCTCTTGTACATATAACCCATTTTGGCATCTGCTTCTCAGAGAACACAAATTGTCACAACTGAAATAGTCTGGCATGTCCCTGACTACTAGCCCCCCTTTTATAGGGATCTGTGATTGATGTGGAGAATCTTTGCAGTGATTATGTTCTATCCTCTGAGTGCACGTGTATCATCAAGGCCACCAAAGCACTGACCACTTCTAGCTCATAGTAGGTCAGTGTGATGCTCTGCAGGACATCTGGACAGCCCAGAGCCCTTCTGATTATGACAGAGAAATGAAATGAGATGCCCTTGAGATGAAACTGTAAACATATACTGCTGTCCAAGTGTTGGTAAACTTCAGCCCACAGGCCAATTCTGGCTTGGCATGTGGTTTTGTGGGGGTTTTTTTGAATTTTATTTTATTTATTTTTATACAGCAGGTTCTTATTAGTTATTTTATACATATTAGTGTATATATATCAATCCCAATCTCCCAATTCATCCCACCACCACCACCATCCCCCACCACTTTCCCCCCTTGGTATCCATATGTTTGTTCTCTACATCTGTGTCTCTATTTCTGCCTTGCAAACCGGTTCATCTGTACCATTTTTCTAGGTTCCACATATATGCGTTAATATACGATATTTGTTTTTCTCTTTCTGACTTACTTCAGACTGTATGACAGTCTCTAGATACATCCACGTCTCTACAAATGACCCAGTTTTGTTCCTTTTTATGGCTCAGTAATATTTCATTGTATATATGTACCACATCTTATTTATCCATTCATCTGTCGATGGGCATTTAGGTTGCTTCCATGACCTGGCTATTGTAAATAGTGCTGCAATGAACATTGGCGTGCATGTGTCTTTTTGAATTATGGTTTTCTCTGGGTATATGCCCAGTAATGGGACTGCTGGGTCATATGGCAGTTCTATTTTTTTAGTTTTTTAAGGAACCTCCATACTGTTCTCCATAGTTTCTGTGTCAATTTACATTCCCACCAACAGTGCAAGAGGGCTCCCTTTTCTCCACACCCTCTCCAGCATTTGTTCTTTGTAGATTTTCTGATGATGCCCGTTCTAACTGGTGTGAGGTGATACCTCATTGTAGTTTTGATTTGCATTCCTCTAATAATTAGTGATTTGAGCAGCTTTTCATGTGCTTCTTAACCATCTGTATTGCTTCTTTGGAGAAATGTCTATTTAGGTCTTCTGCCCATTTTTTGATTGGGTTGTTGTTTTTTTAATATTGAGCTGCATAAGCTGCTTGTATATTTTGGAGATTAATCCTTTGACCGTTGGTTCGTTTGCAAATATTTTCTCTCATTCTGAGGGTTGTCTCTCGTCTTGTTTGTAGTTTCCTTTGCTTTGCAAAAGCTTTTAAGTTTCATTAGGTGTCAATTGTTTATTTTTGTTTTTATTTCCATTACTCTAGGAAGTGGATCAAAAAAGATGTTGCTGTGATTTATGTCAAAGAGTGTTCTTCCTATGTTTTCCTCTAAGAGTTTTATAGTGTCTGGTCTTACATTTAGGTGTTTAATCCATTTTGAGTTTATTTTTGCATATGGTGTTAGGCAGTGTTCTAATTTCATTATTTACATGTAGCTGTCCAGTTTTCCCAGCACCACTTATTGAAGATGCTGTCTTTTCTCCACTGTATACTCTTGCCTCCTTTGTCATAAATTAGGTGACCATATGTGCGTGGGTTTATCTCTGGGCTTTCTATCCTGTTGCATTGATCTATATTTCTGGTTTTGTGCCAGTACCATACTGTCTTGATTACTGTAGCTTTGTAGTATAGTCTGAAGTCCAGGAGTCTGATTCCTCCAGCTCCATTTTTCTTTCTCAAGATTGCTTTGGCTATTCGGGATCTTTTGTGTTTCCATACAAATTGTGAAATTTTTTGTTCTAATTCTGTGAAAAATGCCATTGGTAATTTGATAGGGATTGCATTGAATCTGTAGATTGCTTTGGGTAGTAGAGTCATTTTCAAAATAATGATTCTTCCAATCTAAGAACATGGTATATCTCTCCATCTGTCTGTGTCATCTTTGATTTCTTTCATCAGTGTCTTATAGTTTGCTAAGTAGAGGTCTTTTATCTCCTTAGGTAGGTTTATTCCTAGGTATTTTCTTTTTGTTGCAATGGTGAATGGGTTTGTTTCCTTAATTTCTCTTTCTGATATTTCATTGTTAGTGCAAAGGAATGCAAGAGATTTCTGTGCATTAATTTTGTATCCTGCAACTTTACCAAATTCATTGATTAAGTTTTCTGGTGGCATCTTTAGGATTCTGTATGTATAGTATCATGTTATCTGCAAACAGTGACAGTTTTACTTCTTCTTTTCCAATTTGGATTCTTCTTATTTCTTTCTTCTCTGACTGTCATGGCTAGGACTTCCAAAACTATGTTGAATAATAGTGGTGAGATTGGACATCCTTGTCTTGTTCCTGATCTTAGAGGAAATGGTTTCAGTGTTTCACCATTGAGAACAATGTTGGCTGTGGGTTTGTCGTATATGGCTTTTATTATGTTGAGGTAGGTTCCCTCTATGCCCACATTCTGGAGAGTTTTTATCATAAATGGGTGTTGAATTTTGTCAAAAGATTTTTCTGCATCTATTGAAATGATCAGATGGTTTTTATTCTTCAATTTGTTCATATGGTGTATCACATTGATTGATTTGCATATATTGAAGAATCCTTGCATCCCTGGTATAAATCTCACTTGATCATGGTGTATGATCCTTTTAATGTGTTGTTGGATTCTGTTTGCTAGTATTTTTCTGAGGATTTTTGCATCTATATTCATCAGTGATATTGGTCTGTAATTTTTTTTTTGTAGTATCTTTGTCTGGTTTTGGTATCAGGGTGATGGTGGCCACATAAAATGAATGTGGGAGTGTTCCTTCCTCTGCAATTTTTTGGAAGAGTTTGAGAAGGATGGATGTTAGCTCTTCTCTAAATGTTTGATAGAATTCACCTGTGAAGCCATCTGGTCCTGGACTTTTGTTTGTTGTAAGATTTTTGATCACAGTTTCAATTTCATTACTTGTGTTGGTCAGCTCATATTTTCTATTTCTTCCTGGTTCCATCTTGGAATTTTTTACCTTTCTAAGAATTTGTCCATTTCTTCCAGGTTGTCCATTTTATTGGCATAGAGTTTCTTGTAGTAGTCTCTTATGATGCTTTGTATTTCTAAGGTGTCCATTGTAACTTCTTTTTCATTTCTAATTTTATTGATTTGAGTCCTCTCCCTCTTTTTCTTGACGAGTCTGGCTAAAGGTTTATCAATTTTGTTTACCTTCTCAAAGAACCAGCTTTTTTAGTTTTATTGATCTTTGCTATTGTTTTCTTTGTTTCTATTTCATTTATTTCTGCACTGATCTTTATGATTTCTTTCCGTCTACTAACTTTGGATTTTGTTAGTTCTTCTTTCTCTAGTTCCTTTAGGTGTGGGGTTAGATTGTTTGAGATTTTTCTTGTTTCTTGAGGTAGGATTGTATTGCTATAACCTTTCCTCTTAGAACTGATTTTGCTGCATCCCGTAGGTTTTGGATCGTTGTGTTTTCATTGTCATTTGTCTCTAGCCTAATGGCAGCCATTGCATGGATAGTTATGATCCCAAATCCAATCTCTAGCTAAAGAGGGTCAGTCCTTTAGAAAACAGGGCTCTGCAAAGCCACAGAAAATATATCCAATAAAGTCTCCAAATCCTTCCCCAAACAGACCTAACAAAATATTTCCTATCTTCCTAAGAAAGGATTTATTATTTATTGGTCATAGCAACAGTAACTACCAGAACAATTTTTAAATCTAGCCCAATAGATCCATGACAGTTTTGCATCAGGAACTATACACCTACAAGCCAGCCAACTGAAAAATAGTCCCCTGAAAGTCAGTCCATGAACCTCCTTCTGAAAGTCTGTCAATCACTCAACTTTTTTCAACCGCTGTGTAAGGTTCTCTCTCTGCTTATTTATGGAGACACTCCGAAGTATAGCTCTCCCTTGTTTAGCAAGCAATAAATTCAGCATTTTGGTTCAAATATTGAGTGGCAGCATCTTCCTTTGATAGGCTTTTTTCCAGAATAAATCAACACTAAAGAAAGGGAGTATGAAGACCTTCGAGGACTGTTGGGTAAAGGCTCTGAATTGGCAATGATACCCAGGGATCCTAAGTACCATTAAGGTTCTCAGGTTAGAATAGGTTTCTGGAGCCCAGCACAAAAAATGAGTCATGGTAGTACTCGTTCTCATGGTGATTTCAATTGGAATGCAAAGCAAAGCCACCATGTAGTTATTTATACAGTCCCAAATGGATAATTAAGATGGCTATTCTTAATTAAGTTGTATAACCCTTTGTTTACCTAACTAGTAGAATAAGAGCCATCTTTGCAGTAAAGGCCAAGTGGAAGCCTTTGACACTTCCTCCATCCCCCAGGCCAAGATGATACTTCAGAAGCGATATTGCATCCCAAGAGTATGTGCGAAGATTAATGCCCCATCAAATGCTTAAATGCTTCAGAGGTTACAGTCCCCATCATATATCCTTTTCAATTCACCTACGTGTCCCTTGAAAAACAATAGTATAGATTATGGTGAATGGTGGTGGATTACCATAAATCTAATCTAGTTGTAGGCTTAATGGCAGCTTAATTTGAGTATTAATATGGTAAATGTGATTTTATTCCAATCCTCACAGTAGAAAAGCTAAAAAGCAAACATACCATCTTGCCGAGATTTCCGTTAACACTCCTGATCTCAATCACAGTGTAATCCTGCAGAAACCTTGATTGCCTGACATTCCATGAGATATCATGCAGGACCTTGAGTGCTGGATGTTAGTTGTCAGCTCTGCATTGCAGAGTAGAAGCCATGTGTACAGCAAAGACATGACCTTTTCCCAAACCTCCTTATATGGCAGACAGACTCCAAGATAACCCCCAAGCATCTCTTCCTTCTGATATTCACACCTTTGTGAACTGCAATCCCTGTGAATGTGAGTGGGGCCTGTGACTTGCTTCTAACAGAACACAGCAAAGGTGAGAAGTTGTACTTAAGATGGTAACAATCTTCTTGCTAGGACAACCTCTCGCATCAAAAAGTCTTTCATGGGCTTCCCTGGTGGCGCAGTGGTTGAGAGTCCGCCTGCCAATGCAGGGGACACAGGTTCGTGCCCCGGTCTGGGAGGATCCCGCGTGCCGCGGAGCGGCTGGGCCTGTGAGCCATGGCCACTGAGCCTGTGCGTCCGGAGCCTGTGCTCCGCAACGGGAGAGGCCACAACAGTGAGAGGCCCGAGTGCCGCAAAAAAAAAAAAAAAAAAAGGCTTTCATGAAGCAAGCAGCTAGGTTGTGAACTACTCTACAGAGAAGCCCAAAGGACAATCAACTAGGGAATTTCTGGCCAACAGTGAGCAAGAAACTGAGGCCCTCAGTCCAACAGGCCACAAGGAACTGAACTTCACCCACACGCACATGAACTTAGAAATGGATCCTTCTCCAGCCATAACTTGAGATGAGATTGCAGCCCCTGCCAACCCCTTGACTGCAACTTTGTGCAATTCCAAAGCAGAGGACTCATATTCCTAATTCATGGAAACTTTGAGATACTGTGTTGTTTTAAGCTGCTTATACTATGGTAATTTGCTACACAGCAAGAGACAATGAATACACATGCCAGTATGGTTTGGAGTTGAAGTTTGCCAATGAAAAGATACGGAATACAAGAGGTGTGGTACTAGATCCCGTGGTTTTGCAAACTTCTCCATGAGCTCCAGCTTCTAAGATCTCTTTGTAAACTTCTATCTGTCATTATGGCAGCCAGATGTGGCAGCACCTCAAAAATTCTGAGTTCCAATTTCTTCACCCTTACCACCACTTCTGGCTAAAGCCATTAGTGAATTTTCCCCCGATCCTCCAGCCACAGCCTTCCAGACATTCATTCTTCTAGTTCCTCCTATACTCATGTAAATTTTAGTTCCTATAGTATTCCTATGATACGGACAGTGGCTCTATTTTTTATCATAAATGCTAACATATACAAATAATTACATCAACTCAACCTATTTCTAACAAACTTTCCTTAATTATGTTTGCATGAATTAATGTTATATAAAATATAATGGTTTAGATATTAGCTATCAGAGGACAAGATGGCTTGACTTAAAGCAGGAATGGTATCCAAGGCTATTCACTAATTAGTGGGTAATCCCACAGCTTCCCTCCTTATGGTTCTAACCAGAAACCAGACTCAATGTTGGACGCAGTATAGACTTTGGATTACATCTTCGCCCTCTTGTGGCAATTGGTAGCATTGCATGCGGAGAACATTCATTTTTCCTTTTTCTGTTTTGGGAACCAGACATTAAAGACTAGCACATTCAGAAGCAATTACATATTTGAGGAAAATTAGAAAGTGACCATGCATGCCTAGGGAAAGTCACAGGCTCAGAAAAGACCTTAATTTAAACCTTAAGCGGATCCTTGGCACAGAGACAGTCTATAATGATAAAAAAAAAAAATGAACACACAAGAATAACAAAAACAGCTAACCCTGTGGAAGGGGGAGAATCAGAATACAGAGAATACAAACTTATATTATTAGATTGAAATGCTCAGTTTAACAACAACAACAACAAATCATAAAGCATGCCAAGAAAAAAAAAAAAGGCAATATGGCCCAAAGGGGGGAAAATTAAGCCAACAGAAACTACCCTGGAAAAAAGATATGAGGGCAGATCTATCAAAGGTTTTAAAAGAACTGTCTTAATATCATATGATATCGTTTATGTATGGAATCTAACAAATGATACAAATGAACTTATTTATGAAACAGAAATAGACTCACAGACATAGAAGAAAAATTATGGTTACCAAAGGGGAAAGGTGTGGGGGGGGATGAATTGGGAATTGGGGATTAACATATACACACGATTATATGCAAAATAGATAACCAACAAGGACCTACTGTATAGCACAGGGAACCGTACTCAATATCTTGTAATAATCTATAAGGGAAAAGAATCTGGAAAAGGATACATATGTATAACTGAATCACTTTTCTGTACACCTGAAACTAACACAACATTGTAAATCAACTATGCTCCAATATCAAAGAAAAATTTAAACATCTTCTTTGACTTCTAGGACCATCTTTCCTCCTCAAAAAGAGCTGGAGCACATGGAAGTACAAGCAGCCCTTTGCTGGAATGTCCCAGCCCACCATAAACCTCTTAGAGAATGCATCAACAAATTCCAGCCCACTGGACACCTCTTAGAAAATGCATCGACGAGAGGAGGCACACTCCTCTTCTTTCTCTCCCATTCCTAGAGGTGGTTCCTTTTGGCCTCAACCGAAGGAGGACACTGAAAGAGGGAGGGAAGACCACTCCCTTTACAGGGCCGTGTCCTGAAGGTCAAACACAGCTCATACTCCACGGCCAGAATTAACTATCTAACCTCAGCCAATGAAAGAGTAGGGAAATCAGCTTTATTCTCCTTGACCCATGAGGCACTAACCTCATTGGGCAAGACAAGTTATAGGGGTATATGCTCCTTTCTGAGATCCCCTCCTCTGGCCTCTACAATCTTCCCCTGGACCAGATAGTACAGGGCAGGTTAATTACCTAAGGGCAGCCAAAGCAGAAATCCAACTGGGAAAGGACACCATACACGAGTCATCAGATTAAGCTGGAGGGACATACCCTCATTTGCACTTCAGTGTGGGACTGCTGTGCTTTTAAAAAGGAAGAATCGAGTCACCTCATCAAAACTGCTTTTAGCAAAAAGACAGTTTACCCTCTGCTCATCTTTATTACATACGTGCTGGGGGAGAGGCAGTGGCCCTCATAAACCATCTCTGACCAAGAAAGGATTCTAAGAATACTTTGCAACAGTGCTTGAGATCCCAAAGAGAGCTTCCTTCATCTAAGATGGCAGTAGGAAATAAAGAGAAACTTTTTGAGTCACATGAGAAGTTACTGCTTTGTAAAGAGCTGAGTGGGAAATAATCACACCTTCGGTGACTCACCTAACCACTTGGTGACCACAGCCAATGACTCGTGCCAGGAAATGGAGAGTTTACGTCCTAGGTCCCACCTATGGCCCCGTGGGTTTAACCAGGAACGCAGCTATCACCTCACTGCTCCAGACAGACCCACAGCTACAGAGCACATGAATTCCCAGATGCTCAGTGGCTGGAGAAACACAGGAAGGACCAGCCCACTTCTCTCAGGAATTAACAGGGAGCAGCTCCCACACTAAGCACTTTTTCTGCTGGGAAGAAGAGGACTGTGTGTTTTGGGGAGACGGCCCACACAGGCTCCTGTGTGTCTGATATTTGTCATGTTTAAGTATTACAATCTGTTAAGTTTTTCTAAACCTGGATTTTGCTACTTTAAGAGTTGGTTTTGCATCTTGAAGGGACTCTTGGTACCTTCGCACTTCTTGGCCACCTCCTGGAAGAAGTGGCCCAATGCCTCTAGTGCCTCATCATCACAGTCGAAATAGAAGCCCAGAGAGGAGCAGGTCCAGCAGGTTCGCAGATGTAGGACCAGGAGGTGGACCCCAGCCTCCACTTCCGTGGAATAATTCTGATGAATCTGGGAGTCATAGGTGATTGGCAATAAGGAACTAAGCTCAAAAATTGGTGTTGGCTGGTCCTAAAGGCAGGGGATAGCAGAGAGGATGGTTTTCAAGTTTGTGGCTGGAAAAGAGGTTGGAGGGAGGGGTCATAGGCTGGAACAAGGGGTGTCCCTGGTACTGTCCCATCCAAACACTACTGAAGGGTCCGATTGGACGCATGGCTATGCGTGATTCTTTGCTGACCAAACAAGCCTGTGTGAAGCAGGAACCTCACTGGCCTTCTGAAGTATAGAGCTGCCAGGAGAGGCAAACCCATCACCCTACCTCCTGATGGACAGCATGTTCTTTTTAAACAATAGTCCTCGCACTGTTCATTTTCCTCTTGTAACAGCCATTCCCTCGGGACCTCTGGGCCATTCTCCCCAGAAAATCATCACCAAGAATAAACCAGAAAGGGGCTAAGACCCAGAAGGTATGGCCAACAGCTGTTTCTCCCACCCAGAAAGTGTCTCTGACTCATGGTTTGCAGACCAATATAAGTATTTTCAGCCGCATGAGACCGTGGGACTGTGATGGTTTCAGCATCCTGCCCATATCTCCTGGATGAGTCTTAGCTGCCCACAACAGAAGGTACAATGTTGTCCATGATAAGCACATGATGTCCCATCAGTCTGGGACATTCTCGTTACTATTGGTGCCAAAGACTTTCAGAAGAAAAAAAAAAGAGCACCCAGTTCCTACCTTCTAGCATTCAGGTCTTCTCTTCCTGAGCATATATATTCACCAACATGCTAGATTTAAACTATTTCGATTTTCTAACTGATTGAGATGATGTCCACCTGGGTTGAAGAACTTTTGTACTGAACCTGGATGTCCTCCAAAGCCGGGAGCCCTCACGTTCTGCTCCTTGAAATTTCCCCAGAGGAAGCAGAGTCACCACAAGAACACAAAGTTCCAAGAAACTACATAAAGGGCACCAGATTCTAAAGAAAACAACCTATACTCTATAAAGAGATTAATAGATCAAGAAGTTAAGATATTCAATATTCTCAAAGACACAGGGGTGGATATTAGCCCAAAGAATTCAGACATAAAATATAAAAGGAAATATTCAGCATGAATACCGTATTGTGTAAAGCTATGTGGGATCAGTAATAGAATGAACATGGCTGAAGATCAGAGGAAGAACTCTCAAAAAGCACCAGGAAAAGACAAAGGCTAAAGCATAGAAGATGAAGGGACAGAATGTTTTCATCTCTCTCACTCAAACATTCCCTTCCTCAGGGTCCCCACAGTGCAAGGGAGAGGGTAATAGAAGACATTCATGCATTTGGGTTCAGGGTCCCATCCATGGCCACGGATCGTGGTTAATTCACTGTGGCCCATGTTGGGCTCAGACAGCTGATCTGACTCTGAATTACACCAGACCTCATTAGGAGTAGAAAGAGGTAACAGATTATTTTCTAAATATATAATATACAGAAGAACTATTTCCATCAGCATAAGATGCCTTTCTTATTAATGAGAATGCAGATTTAGATCCAGATTCTACTGAGAAGTCAGGACTGAGTGTGGAACCAAACCACACTTAAACATAGGCATTTCTGAGAACTAAAAAGATGACCTGGAATATTCAGGGTTCGATTCCTGATGTAGCATGGAGAATTGCAGAGAAGATCATAAAACCTTGAGAAATAGCTCCCTGTCTCTCCTAAAACCATCAATGCTGAAGAACCACAGGAATGGGTTTACAGATGGAAACCATTTTTTGAGAAGGCGGTACAAGGGGAAAACACCCTGTCACTGAAGGTGAGGAGGGTCCCCTGACAAGGGCAGGCACCCGCCACAGGATTTGCCTAGAGAGCAGAAAGATATAGACCTCGTCTCTGCATCACAAGAAAGCATCAGGCAGGAGTTTTTCTAGTGGTTTAAGTTCTTCAATTCACCTTCAACCAACTCACGCCAACAAAGAAAGTCAGGGCTGGTTCCGTGAAGGGGACACACCTGTGTCAAGACAGCCTGGCAACCAGGGTCAGAGCTCAACATGAGGTGATCAGGGCAGAGGGGGAAGTATAATATGCTCTATAATATTTTAGACCAGTTCATGATATGTAAGGGAGACCTGACATATAGGAGGATGTAATTTTTCATCCTTAAACAGTACATTCTCATCTGTTTTTTGAGGTTGACAGAGAATAAATTTTAAAAAGACATCATCCTTTCGATATCTGTAAGTCTCTTTTGTGAATAAATTCATTTGTATCATTTTTAAGAATTAGATTCCACATATGAGTGATATCATATATTTGTCTTTCTCTGACTTACTTCACTTCGTATGATAATCTTTAGATATCGAAAACAAACTTAAGGTTACCAAAGGGGGAACGTGGTGGGAAGGGATAAATCGGGAGCTTGGGATTAACATATACAGACGACTATATATAAGACAGATAACCAACAAGGACCTACTGTATAGCACAGGGAACTCTACTCAATATTCTGTGATAACCTATATGAGAAAAGAATCCAAAAGAGAATGCATATATGTATGTATAATTGAATCACTTTGCTGTACACCTGAAACTAACACAACATTGCAAATCAACTATACTCCAATAAACTTTAAAAAATCAACAAAACAAGACACCATCCTGTGAACATAATAAAAGTTAATTATTAAATTTGGCACTTTCAGCTATGTAATTCAGGAATGCCCTGCAGGGGGCGCAGGCGGGTTAAGACTGGATGGGATCTAGAGGGCATGTGAAAGATCTCTTGCCATGAGAGGGAAAAAGGCTTCTCCACAGAAAGACGGATGGGGGCTTCTTGTTTCAGTACGCACTGAATCTGCTCTTCTGCTAAAAGGGACATCCAGGAGGTTGGGCATTCTTCTGGAAAGATTGGGCTAGTGTGTGCCACACCCTCAACCTCTGTCCACTTGTTTTCACACGGAGCCACATCTCAGTTGCACAGGAAAATTGACATCTCAGGCTGCTAAGGTGACCACAAAGAACTTGGCGGGTAGAGCTGATGCATAGGGGGGACAATTCTCAGATTCGCGCTGCGTGGATCCTCGGAGGGCCCTCTGTGGCATTCGGCCCCAGTCACCACTACAGGCGACCAGCTGAATACGATACACACCAGTGACTGTTCCATCCTATTTCTGATTCACTACTCCCTTCCCTGGGTTTCCTGGGATCACTTCCAAATAAAGTTCCAGATGCAGGAGTTTAAAGGACTCCCAAAGATTTTCATATTCCAGTCCTCAGAAACTGTGACGTTGTTTTGTTATGTGGCAAGAGATAATGAAGATAAAGAAAATCCTGACTCTGAAGATCTAATAGAGGGGCCCAAGACAAGGAACACCGAAGGCCTCTAGAAAGAGGTTAAGGCAGGGAAACAGCTCATCTTCTAGAAAACAAGAAAGGAACACAAGCCTGCAAACACCTGATTTTATCCAGTTATGCCCATTTCTGACTTATCCTCCACAAAACTGAAAGATAATATTGGTTTTGATGTAAGTGGAAACTTGGTGGGTTTTTTTTAATAGCAACAACTGGAAATTAATATAGTATCTATCCAAAATTCTTACTTCACATTCTTTATTGAGGGTAATGCATACTAACTTACTGGGGTTTGCTTCATACTTCAAATTTTAAGATTAACTATTCTTTCCCAGGCAGCACTGACAAAAAAATCATAAGTATACCAACATTTCCTTAGTATCCCAACGTATAGTATTGAGAGTATATTATAAACAGTGTTCATTTAAACTTCAAATGTAGAGCATAAATGCCATGGAAGACTTAAATTATTAAAACCTACCCAAGAAAAAGTAGATTTTGAATATCCAGGGTTTTTATGATAGACAGTACACATTTGAAACCTCCCACAAATTTTTCTCTGGGCATGTCTACAGATGCTGGGATGCTCTGTGATATATCTTATGGGACGCTTGTTTTTAACACAGCACAGCAGTGAGATATTTTAGTCAAAAGGAGACCTTGTGAATAAAAGTTGAGAATCACAGGAGAGAATGCAAACTCCATACCTGTCTTTGCAAAGCCTAGAGCCCTCTCCTGAATGCGGCTCTTCTCAGGCTAACTCTGGCCACACAGTGGAATGGAAGGTGACTCAGTGACCAAAGACAATACAGCCTGGGTCACATGAGAATGGGCGCTCTGTAGGGACAGACAGACACACCCAATGACAGGTCCATAATCTGGGTGTTTAGGAGATAATCTACCACCTCTGGGACCATCTTCTCCCTTCAAATGTAGCTCATGGTCACGAGCGGCAGAGTAGACCATTCTGGGATCTTAGTTCAGTCACATCACCTGGAAAATCCATCAGCAAGACCCTCAGTGGGAACTACTCTGTTTGCACTGACATTCACAGAGGGCGTCACACCCAACCTAGTCAGTAAGGAGGACATTGGAAGAGGGAGGAGAGACTATCTCCTTTTAGAGGGAACAGTCATGAAGATGGGACGTCATCCCTTCACTCACGCGACAGGACCAGACCTTATCTACCAGACCCAAGCTGACTAAAGACAACAGGGACACCAACTTCATGCAAGTTCATTCATGAGGAACATCAGGACCCTGGAAGTTATAGGAATAGTCCCCCTCTTTAGTTCAGCTCGAAGTACAGCTGTTTTCTTCTAAATCATGCCACATAGGGAAGCTTAGAAAAAGTGAAACCAAAAAGAAATCCACTGGAGAATGATCACCACACCCCTGTTATCCCTCCTTGCTGACATCTCTGTTCTTTATAGATTTCACTCTAAGCTAGTCAGCTAGAAATTCAGGTAAGGAATATACTTCTTATTTATAGTTTGGTGGGGAAGTGCTTTGCATAATTAAAAGAAAATGGATCTCTTCACTAATAATGTCTTCTACAAATAAATAATTTATTCCCTGTATCTACATTATTTTCATTCAAATTTGGAGGTGGAGGTGGGCAGTGATCCTCATAAGCTCTCTCTTGCAGGGAAGACTCCTAGGAACATGCAGCTCATGGTCACAACCTAGGCTACACATAAAATCCTATGTATCCTATTTACAGGTACCCTCACGGAACAGAGGGAGCAATGCAAGGATCATGTCAATAGAAAGCACGTAGTAGTATGTAACCAGACTTGAGAGCAGCTACATCGAATTGGAAAGGTAAATGTATAATATCATTTGTGCTAACGTCTTATACGAGTGTTTGAGGTCATAAAGTTGGCCCCCTTAATAAGGTGATACAGAAAGAAACTCTGAAGTTTCATAGGGAAGTAATGCTCTGAGAATAGTTGTAGTGGAAATCAGAAGCTCATTCAACCAAGGTGGACCATCCTTCAACAGGACTGAGATCTGATACATGTTCAAGTTGATCTCTTCCCCCCAAATATATTTTCAGACACAATAATGAAAAATAATGGAAAATGGAAACCAGAGATCAAGGAAGGCTGTCATGTGTAGGGACCACTACATTAAGACATGGAACCCACACCAATGAAGACAGTGTACTGCCATGGGATCAAGGGTCAATGATTGAAGAGTCAACGATGAGAGCTCAAGGATATGAGTCTTGGGGAAAGACCTGAGTGGCCCAGGCCCAACATAAATACTGCCATGTAATCAGCATCCAGGGGACGTGTCCAGGAATAAATTAAAGCTGAACTTCCTTTCAGGACATGCAAAAGGTCAATGGCTTCACCCAGAGCTTCACTAATACTCATGGATGAAGAAGATCACTCTGACCCATAAGAAACAGGAGGTTCAGGCAGACAAGTGTTAAAGGATGGCCTAGACTGTGTCCAGTAGGGATGGCAGGATGACAACGACACCCCAAAATAAAACCTGGGTGAGCAGTCAAAGCAAAATAGTTATGGAAGCCTTTACTGTGGTCAGTCAGCACAGTCACTAGTCCAAGTCTGCCCTCAGGTGAGACACTGCAGGCAGTGCAGCAGCAGAAAGGTTTCAAACCCATCTCACACGTCCTTCTGATTCAATCCTAGGAGGTTAAATGGAAAGAAGCACAGGCTTCACTAGAATGCTTGGGGCTGCAGGAGGAGGTGCAATGTCACAGTGTGGAGTACACTCTTCCCTCCATAGATGAGCAATATTTGCTCATATTCAAGGGACTGACATTTCTTAGAAGCTCGAGGAGGGTGTCCAAGATTCACTTACAAAAACTTAAAGGTAGTGTCCTTTTTAGTCATAAACTAATATTAAATAAATAGGAATATAATGAATTGTACCTTTGGAAGGGGAAGAGGATGTCCATACACCATTAGAAATGTGGATATTTTAATATATCTGTCACTCATAGGAATGGAACCTGACACCTCACTATCCATTCCACTGCAATACAGGAATGAGATGTTGTAGATTTCTTCCACAATATTTTTCTTAGCAAACTTATATGAAATTTTAGCTAATATGCCAACATGGCCTTAGCTTATTGCATGGAAAGTGATGTTAAAAAGACAAAGCAGGGCTTCCCTGGTGGCGCAGTGGTTGAGAGTCTGCCTGCCAATGCAGGGGACACGGGTTCATGCCCCGGTCCGGGAAGATCCCACACGCCGCAGAGTGGCTGGGCCTGTGAGCCATGGCTGCTGAGCCTGCACGTCCGGAGCCTGTGCTCTGCAGCAGGAGAGGCCATAACAGTGCGAGGCCCGTGTACAGAAAAAAAAAAAAAGGCAAAGCAATATTTCTCATAGAGATCAGGGTAAGAAAATCTAATTTATTAGCATTCCAGGATACTTGATTCTGGATGACATTACTGAGAGACAGAGATGACAAGAGAATGGGATTAGGGATTGGATGTCAGAGACCTCAGCTATGGCATAAGAATAGCCTTGCTTGAGTAGACTTATGTGTCTCTTTTCTACTAAAGAAAACCTCAGGAGGTTGGCATTTCTTGAAATTGGGTGGGGTCTGTGTCAGAGAACAGGGTGCTCCATGACACATCCTCTAGATCCTGTTTTCAGCACATCTGTGGAGGACAGCACCACGCCCGTTGCCCACATTTCACCAGGAGACCTTGTTGTGATGGGTCAGTTCTGTCCTAAAGATTTCCCCAAAGTCTTCCAAGAGAGCTCAGCACAGGCACAAGGTCCTTGTTAGATGTGCAGGAAGGAAATTACCTCAACCAATGGGGTGGATGGAGTTGGTGGATGAATCCTTGGATTCCTGTCCTTCCAGGGAGGACATCCTGTGATATATTCTACATGGTTCTTCACAGTTCTTCACAGGGTTCCCTTGGGAATGCGACACCCAGCGGGGGAGGTGACAGCTCAGTGCTGTGCCTGTTACTGGCCATTATCCCCATCTGGTCTCACATTCACACCTTCAAACCCCATGTGTTACCTGGGATCACTTCCAAATAAAGTAACTGGCTCAAGTCCAGATCTCAGATTCAGGACTCCAAGATTCATACTAAGACATTCAGGTTTCACTTTATATTTAAAAAATGAGAGCTCTTAACTATTCTTTCATCATCATGAATGAAGCAGCTAGAAGGGCCTAAAAAGGGGGCCCAAGAAATATTAGGAAAGTTTAAGGAAAATGATGAAAACAGACATAACAAAAACTTGGGAATCAGAGTAAGGAGAATAAGACTGATTTGAATCTCCCTTACTTGTCTGGGACAATCTGGAACTTTCTTTCCCAGACCTGGTTATTATCACTAAGTCTAAACCACTTTCCATTCCATCTGCATGACTGGTGTCTTAAGCCTATAAAACTGGGCACATAGGAATAGGTGCTCTGGAGGGATCAACAGACACCCTCTGACAGGTTCCTGACCTGAAGGTTTCAGACTTCCTGACTTCCACGACCCTCTCCCCTCCAACCCTCCAATGCAGATCAGTACCATAAATGAAAAAGTAGCTCTTTGATGGATTTCCCAGCACACTGGCTACTTCTTAGAAAATACAACGGCAATGATGCTTCAGGAACACCCCTCTCATTTTTCTCAGCCATTCCTAAGGTGGTCACGCATAACCTCGCTTTGAGGACACTGAAAGGGGCAGGGGAGACAGGATCTTGAAGGTCAGATATAATGCATACCACATGACCAGAACTTAAATACGTGACTCCAACTAATGAGAAACAGCAGGGAAATCAACATCAGCCCCAAACACCAACCAATTCCTCACGGCAATTATCAGACATAAATTCTTCATATCCCATATTCATAATTCTTCTTATCCTATTAGTGGAGTACCCTAGTGAGACAGGAGTAAAGTCAGATACTTTAAAAAATGGCATAATCAGCTACATCAAAATGACAAGTTCAAATGTACATTATCACTAGTGCTACTTCTCTCTGAAGGAGTGGTTGGGAAGCCAAAGTGAGCCTCCTTCAACAATCTAGGATGGCAGTGAGAGTTGGAGAAATCTTTTAAGATACATTGAGGTTACAGCTTTGAAAAGAGCTGAGTGGAAAATAACCACGGGTGATTCACCTAACCACTTGGTGACCACAGTCAATGACTCACACCAGGAAATGGAGAGTTTACATCTTAGGTCCCACCTATGGCCCCGCGGAATTATCCAGGAACGCAGCTATCATCTCACTGCTCCAGACAGACTCACAGCTATGGAGCACGTGAATCCCCAGATGCTCAGTGGCTGGAGAACACAGGAAGGACAAGCACAATTCTCTCAAGAGTTAACATGGAATAAGTTCCACATAAAATGCTTCTTCTACTGTGAAGATGAGAGCTGTGTGTTCTGGGAAGAACTTCCCACACAGGCTCCTGTCTGATGTTTGCCATCTTTAATTGTCATACAATCGGTTAAGTTTTTCTAAACCTGGGTATTTGCCACTATAATTGACAGACCACCTTTGTTCAGAAAAGAGAACCAGATACCCACAAATGAGTTTTCAGGAGACCCTCCCAGGGATGTGGGTTAGTGAAGAAAGATAGGAACTGGGGATGTGTTTCCTGCCCCCTCATCTTCCTGCTGAAGGATCCACAGTCTTTCATGGTCATCTCAGCTTTGGACAAAGACGTAGGAGCTCTTATCTTCCACTGATCACGGTTTTTGAGAGCAAGTGTGAGAGGTTACAATCTTCTAGTTCATTTTGGCTAAGGCTTTCTTCACCCTACATAAGGAAAACTAACTTTCCATCCTGAAAGTGACAAAAAGTGATCAGTCACCAGCAGTAGGATCAAGGAACAAGAGGTAAGTTATGACAAAGGTGAATAGCTGGAGTGGAAGTAGTATGAACGTGCCCCATCTGTATCAAATAATGATAAGCTGCCAGCAATGGTCAGTATAAAAAAGAAAACTGAAGCACTTTACTGGGAGCCAATGGGGAGTCCGTTGAATGAAGCCATAACATGCTAAGACAGCCCACTATTGAAGACTCAAATAGGCTGATAACTCTGCTCTCTCAGGCATGAGCAAGAATTCCAAATACATACCAGGAAGTAATAACAAGCTCAGAAATCTATTCCCATGAAATCATTAGCAACTGGAATTCCACCTCGGCACAACTGTCTAGGCTGAATTGGTCTGGTACCTTCGGTAGTGGGTGTCAGAACACAGGGTGCTCCAGACTCAGTGGGTTTGTCCCTGAGAACCAAGTATACTGAGTCCACTGGCTGAATTCTCACCAGATTTACTGCTAGAGGAACAAAGATTCATGATTCTTTGTACTTCAGACTAATGATGTCCTTGCTTCCCACAGGCTTGTTGTTGAGCAGAGCGGCCAGGAGAGGCAAATCCTTCTCCCTCTCTGCTGACAGACAGCATGTTCTTCGTGAAAAAGAGGCCTAGCATTGTTCATTTTATTATAGCCATTTCTCAGGACCTCTGAGTCATTTTCCCCAGAAAATCATCATCAAAAATAAACTAGAATGTGACTAATGCCCAGATCGTATAGCCAACAGCTGCTTCTCCCACCCAGAAAATGCCTGTCTCTGGCTCACAGTTTTGGGTTAAAGGTCAGTTATTCCCAGCTGTGTGACACTTGGGATTGTGATGGTTTCTGCCCATGTCTCCCAGATGAACCTTAGCTGCACACAAAAGAAGGTACAGTGTTGTCCTTGATAAACACTGTTCCCCTCCTGTCTGGGACATTTTTATTACTATTGGTGCCAAAGGCTTTCAGTAAAAAAGCTTGGGTATCCAAGTTTCTAGCATTTATGTCTTTGCTTCTTCTGGGAAACTTTCAAGGAGCAGCACCTGAGACATTCCAGGGTCGGAGGACAACCAGGTACAGTACAAAATGTATTCAACATAGGTGAACATAACCTCAATCAAAAAAACTAGCATTTTAAATTGAGCCTCTCCTCTTATGTATTTGCTCAGGCAGAAGAGTCACTACAAGAATTTACAGGTCCAAGAAAGTCACCTTAAGGGCATCATTTCTTAGAAAGTTGAACCTATACTCCATAAAGAGATTAATAGATCAAGAAATTCAGGTATAAAGTCAGTGTCCTCAAAGACACTGAGATGGATATTAGCCCAACAAAGCAAGAATATAAACAAAAGTTAGATGGAAATATTCAGCATAAATATAGTACTGTGTAAAGATACGTGGAATTATAATTGAATGAACATGGCGGAGGACCAGTTGAAGGAACTCTTAGCAAGGCATCAGGAAAGGCAAAGGCTACAGTGTGAAAGACAAAGGGACAGAACTTTTCATGTCACTTGAACATCTCTCTTCAGGGGCCCCAGAATGTAAGTTTTTTATCTTGTTTCTATTGAGAAGTTGGGAGTGAGTATCAAAGTAAACCACATGAACACTGGCTTTTCTAAAAATAAGGAGACCTGGAATATGCAGGGTTCAATACCTGATGTAGTCAATCTTGGAGCATGGAGGATCTCACAGAGGATCAAGAAACCCTAAAAACTAGCTCAACGTCACTTCTAAATCCACTGCAGAAGAACTGGGCTTACGGATAGAACAATTTCCGATGGAACCACCCAGTTTTACAGAAGGCAGTATGAGGGGAAAACACCCCATCATGAAAAATGAGGAGTGTCTATGGCCCCTGACAAAGGAAGGCACCTACTCTATGACTTGTCTGGAGACCGGGAACCTACAGACCTTGTTCCTGCATCACAGGAAATCATCAGGTAAGGGGTTTCCTAATGGGTCAAGTCTTTCACTGTCAACTCACCCCAACAGAGAAAGTCAGAGCTGGTTCCATTAAGAAGACACCTGTAACAAGACATTCAGGTAGCCAGGTTTGGAGCTCAACATGAGATGATCATGGCAGATGGGAAGTGCTTTCCTCTAAAATATTTATCTGGGAGCAATTTATGACATTTAAGGGAGATCTGACATATAGGTAGATCTAATTTTTCATCCTTAAACAAAACATTTTCATCTGTTTTGTAGTCAAAAGAATGAGTTTTAAAAAGACAAATCAGGGCTTCCCTGGTGGCGCAGTGGTTGAGAGTCCACCTGCCGATGCAGGGGACGCGGGTTCATGCCCCGGTCCGGGAAGATCCCACATGCCGCGGAGCGGGTGGGGCCGTGAGCCATGGCCGCTGAGCCTGCGCATCCGGAGCCTGTGCTCCGCAACGGGAGAGGCCACAACAGTGAAAGGCCCGCGTACCGCAAAAAAAAAAAAAAAAAAAAAAAGACAAATCATCCTTTGAACACAATGAGAGCTCATTGTTTATTTCTGGCAATCTAAAGTATGTCATACAAGAAGCAAACCCTGCAGATGGAAGAGGTGGAGATAAGCCTGAATGGGGTATAGGGTGTGTGTGTGAAGGGTTTCTTCCCAGGACAGGTGAAGTCTTCATTACAGAAAGACAGATAGGGAGCTGCTTGTTTCAGTGGGCACTGTACCAGTCCCTCTTCTGCTAAAAGGGAAATCCAGGAAGTCAGACATTCTTTGGAAAGATTCGTTGGCCTCCTGCCACATCTTCACTTTCTCCATCCACTTTGATTCATACAGAGCCACATCTCAGCTGCACAGGAGACAACACAGGCTAGTAAGTTGAACACAAAGAGCTTGGCAGTGTTGGTGATTAAATGACTAGACTCTTGTCCCCAGGAGCGACAATTCTCAGATGTATTCTACAGGGATCTTCAGAGTGTTCCCTAGGGGATTAAGCCCCAGTCCACTGTAGGTGCCCAGCTGATGCCTCCTTTGGTGTCCATTTCCTGCACCCTATTTCTGATTCATCCACCCTGTCACTGGGCTTCGTGGGCTCACTTTGAAGATTAACATTCTATCTATAATAACACAGTATTATGTTCCTGGATCAAAAATAGTATTTGGAAAGACAAAGCAAAACCACCGACAGAATCCAACAAAAGCATATTAATCTCCAGTAATTGGAATACTAAGATATTTGATTCTGTCAGGAATTACTGAGAAGCATAGATGGGAACAAGGAATGAGAGATATAAGGAATCTTTCTAAGGATAATAAGACACCATCAGTAGACGTATGTCAGAGACTTCAGCTATGGAATCGGTTAAGTCTCACTGCAGTACGACTGATCTATACTTTTCCTACTGAGAGGAAAACCCAGGCATATTGGCGTGTTTTTTTTTTTTTTCTGAAATGGGTGGTCATTTCTCCAGCGTGTGCAATGACCCATGACAATTTCTAAACCTTGTTTCAACAAAGCAGAGCAGTGAGGTACACTCCTCTGCTTTTGCACTGACATGCCTAGAGAGGTCACACCTGGCTGAGTCAAAAAGACGCTGGAAGTGTGAGGAGAGACCATCTCTTTTCAAAGGGAAGGATCTTGAAGCTAAGACAGCATCGTCACAGACAGAATTGTCTGTGCATAAGTTGGATCACTCATCTCTTCCAGGGAAGCTGTAGAGTATGACAACTCACCTGGACATCCCAGGTGTGCAGGGAAGGAAGTTCCCCCTTCAGATGTAGAAGTAAGAATATTGGGTAGACAAAGGTAAAAGACCAAGGTCTTACCCAGCAAGGGCTCAGGTGGTGGGCATTACTGCCTACCTTCTTAGCCACCCACAGACTTCTGGACAGAAGTCAAAACAACATATCTTTGTAAGGATTCCCCTCTGAACATCAGTGCAGGATCTAATGAGGCCATGTTCTGGGATTAGGGTCTGCCAAGATTTGCAAATAAGGAAAGTGGTGGAAAAAACATCTCAGTCTCCCTCTGGAGGCAACCATGGGAGTTTCAAATGGGAAGACAGAATGGCTTCATTTGAAATAACGACAGCTGGAGAAGGTGGAATGTCAGAGGACAGATTATGCTATTTTGAAAGGAAAGCTTGGAAATGGTTCAAACACAGTTTTTCCCAGCAAACAAGCAAGACAATGCAACCTCCATTCCCTGTATAAGCAAGATGAAATCTCTCCTTTGGATGTGACTGTTTCTCTTCCTAACACTGTGATGCCTTCAACTCAGCTGGCAAATGGTATCTGAGAAACATACATTTTGGGGTACATGATAAAGGGTGGGTGTTTTGAAGGAAACAAAATATACATAATATGGTATGTTTCTTTGCTTTGCAGATTACAAACACCCTACCTACTGCCAGGACCATCTTCTCCCATCAAATGTAGCTCAGGTTCATGTATAGGAAGTAGCTCTTTGCTGGGATGGACTAGCCCAGTGGACACCTCTTAGAAAATGTATCAGCAAGAATGCTCAAGGGACACACTTCAGCTTTAGCTCTTCCATCCCTAGAGAGGTTCAATCTTAGCCTTGTTCAATAACAAGGATAATGGAGGATGAGGGGAGGTCACTTCCTCCACAAGGGCATGATCCTGAAGGTCAGTCATCTCTTTTGCTTACATTCAATGGCCAGTACATAATTATAAGATAACAGCTAATAGAAATAAAACAGGTATATCACCTTTATTCAAGTTGACTCATGAGGAACACGTGTGCCTGTGTAAGTTACAGGCATACAAGTTCCTTCTCTCTGGCCCCTTCCTCAGGGCAGCTACCTCTGAGAGCTTCTCCTGGATCAGGCAGCACAGAGATTAGGAAAAAAGTCATCCAAATCACAAGTGAAACTGGCAACAAATGACACACCAATCATCCCATCTTCCAGACATGCCCAATTTTGAAATAATTCATTGATAGTCTAAGATTTGGGGGAAGGGGTATAACCCCCCAAGCCCTCATCAGTAGAAGAGAGTAGTGCTTATTGGACGAAGAAAGCAGGTCTCTTCACCAACACTTCCTCTCCATAAAAGCCAATTTTCTCTTCCTATGATATTTTCATGAAAGTTAGGTGGTGCGGTGGGAGAGGGGGTATCGAAAATATCTACGGCCAAGGGAGAATTCTAGAAACACACAACTTTCAGCATACCACCAAGATTTAAAGGCATAAAATTCCCCAGATTCTATTCAGTAGGGGTCCCTACTGAGACAGGAGGAACATCCCTAAGGTCCCTTCCATAATAAAGAAGAAGAAGGATCTAAAAATAAAGAGCAGGCAGAGGTGAGGAAGGACAGCTAAATCAAGATAGGGATAATATGGTTGAGCACTGGTGCAAACTGCTCCCTGTATGAGTACTTGAGGTGGAGATGGGTCTTTCTACAACTACCTGATGAGTGGAAGAGAGGAAACTCTTACCTCCTGAAAGATACTGCTTTGAGTTGGTGGTTTGGGAAACATCCAGAGACATGATGTGTCATATTCAACACTAGAGGAGACCTCCATTTGATAGCACATCCCAGGAAATGTTAAAATCCTGACGTAAATGTTAAAATCCTGACGTAAAACAGATGGTCCAGGATACCATATTACTGTTCCAACAGAAGCATGCCTCCTGGGAACATGGTCCCCAGACGCTCAGCATTTGGAGAAAACAGTAATGACAGTGCTGGCATCATCGAACAGGAAGAGGCCCCCACACTGAACTCCTCCCCGATGGTGATGATCAGAATTGTGTGTTGTGATTCAAAACTCAGTGTAGTTCATCATAGTACTAAAGAAAAACTACACGATCATTTCAGTAGATGCAGAAAAAGCATTCTGCATCTACTGAATGGAGGGACTGGAAATGAGCCCCTGCTCTCTTATTTTCTTGCTAAAGACAGCTGCTGATTGCATGCTATTGCCAGCTTTGCACAGAGGAACAGGGCTCCTGTCCTCTACTGCCAGAGATCTCAGGAAGCAATATAGGGGGCAGTTTTATTTGAAGACATCTTTCAGCCTATGCTAAGGAAGAATTCAGTTTTCATTCTGATGGTGCACTGGTTTAAATATCATGGTGACCAGTTACTAACAATATAATGCAGCGACCAGTAATAATGAAAATGAAAGAGCCTGAGTAAACCTAGACTTCACAGCCTCCATCCTTGAACATTTAATTTTGAGATGTAAGAAGTTAAGGTCAGCAAAATAAATGACAAAAATATCACTTGGAACCAGCTGACAGCACGGATAGGAGTATAGCCAGATGAGACATTATTCTATTAAGTCTAAACTCCCAGGAAGGAAGAGAAAGTCAGATTAGACATGAGGACACAATTTCACATCCAGACATTTATTTTCCTGACGCAAATCACACTCTCCCAGAAGAGACTCCAGGCTAGGAAAAAAAAAAAAAAAAAACCTGTCTGGTCTGGACACAGAGTACCCTGGGCTCATCACTGAAGAGCAAGTAGACTGTCAGCTCCCCGGGGGCTCCTCAAACTACTGTCAGAGAAGCCAAGGAGGGACGGAACTGCTTCTGCTCAGAGTTGGCCTGTGAGCTCTCTGCTTCCCAGTAGCTTATGGGTCAGCAGGGCAGGCCCAGAGAAATGGAACCCTTCTCACCATGCACCAGCAACCCAAGTCTATCTGACATACATTCTGAAAGTTATTTTCTCCCACGGCATCCATCCTCCAGGATCTCAGAAACATACTCCCCAGAAACATATCACCAGGCATAACCAGACAAGTGTTAAGTCTGGGAAGACAAGCATAGCACACATCTCAAGCTAGAAAATACACCAGACTCACGTTTTTACCTCAAAAGATACGTTGAAGCTCAAGCAAGGTGTCATTGTGGTGGCTGGAACAGGTACAGAATTCTGCTCCACGTTTCCAGACTGGGTCCCAGCTAGGCAGAGCAGAAAGTGCAGCTACTGACACCATGAGCACTCTCTCCTCAGCTTGTCTGGGTCAATCATGTTGCTGGTGGTGTCAAAAGCAAGAAGGTTAAGGGACGTCTAGCTGCAACCTTCCTGTATTCAATCTGCATGTCCACGTGCACTTTCCAGCAGGAATACCCTATACTTTGTGGTCTAAAAGCAACCATCAGCTTAGCGAATAGATTTACATCCAACTTGGGTGGACCACCCTTCAATAGGATAGAGATCTGATACATGTTCTGGGACGATCTGTTCCCCCCAAATATATTTTTGGACAGAGTAATCAAAACCTGTGGAAAAAGGATCCCACAGATTAAGGAAGGCTGTCACCTGAAGGTGCCACCACATTAGGGTATGAACCCATTGGAAGATGATCTCATGGCAGCGTGAAGTGTCAGAGACCTGAGATCAAGGTGTGCGCCTTGGGAGAGAACCTGAGGGACCCAGGTCGCAGTACAGAAAATGTGTCACATGAGGTACATCTAATTTTACATCCTGAAACAATCCATTCTCATCTATTATTTTGAGGGGTTAGAAGAGAATGAGTTTTTAAAATGGAAATCATCCTTTGAATACAACGAGGTAAATTATTGCTAATTTTCGGCAACCAAAGATATATAGGCAGGCTTTGCAGAAGAGAGAGGTAGGGGTAAGTCTGGATGGGATCTGGGGACTCTGTAAAACTCTTCCTGTGGTGGAGGCTTTTCCCCTCTCCTAGGAGGATGGTGAAGGAAAGCCTGGCTTTTGTAGCCACCGCACCTGTCCTTTCTGCTCAAAGGGAAACCCAGGTGCTCCTGGAGAGATGGGCTGCCTCTCCCAACACCTTGCCTTCTCAGGCCCTCGTTTTCATACAGTCAGATCTCGGCTGCACAGGGGATAAATAGGAGGTAACCACAAACAAGGCGGCAGACAGAGGGTGTGTAAATGACTGGATGCTTGTCCCTCAGGTGAGTATTACAATGGTATTATAACGAGAGGTATATAATGGTATTGAGAGGTATTATAATGGTTCCTCAGAATGTCCCCTGGATTGAGCCCAGTCACTTCTATGGTGACCAGCTCAACAGTACCCAATCCAGTGGCTGCTCCTACCATCCCCCATCTCCGGCTCACTCCTCCCTTCCCTGGGCTTCCTGGGATCACTTCAAGTACCAAACAAAACAGACAGTGAAGTAGGCTGCTGAAGAAGTTCACCCCCAAATCCTCAGACTCTTGAACATGTTATATGACAAGGGAGAATTAAGGCACAGATGGAATTAAGGCTGCTAACCTCAAATTAAGGAGATTATCCTGGGCACCATGTAATCACAAGGGTGATGAAGAGGATAAAGTAGAAGCAGGATTTGGGAGTAGAACTGAGATCTGTTTCAAGATGCAAGGTAAACTTTGATCTTCAGAGTCAGGACTTCTTTTTCTTCAAAGATGGGGTCCAAGGTATGAAAAGCAGGAAAGCCTTAGAAGGTGGAAAAGGAAACAAAACATCTTCTAGAAAACCAGAAAGGAGCACAACCCCAGCAAACCTGATTTTATCTGAGTCACACCCATTTCAAACTCTGATCTCCAAGACTGAAAGATAAAATAGATTTTGATTTCAGTGGAAACTTGGTTATTTGTTACAGAAGCAATAGAAAATACAGTACCTATCCACGTACCTTATTTCAGATTCTACATTCAGTGGAATCCATACTAACTCCCTGAGGTTTATTTTACATTTCAAAAAATAGGATTCATAAATATTGTTTCCCTGGCAGCACTGATCAAGAAGAATACAGTCATAGAAAGTGCAACATACCTTCTTAGTAGCCCAACCTACAGTATGGAAAGGGTATTAACATTGTTCATTGAAGGCATTTATGCTTCTACAGCACTTGAAGTTTACATTCAAAGACTTAAATTACTAAAGTTTACCCATGAAAAAATAGATATTATCCAGGTTTTCTATGAAAGGCACTAAATATTAGAAACCTTCCCACAAAGTGTTCTCTGGGTCTACTTAACTACCTTCTTGGATTCTGCCATAGGTTGAAGAAATATACTAATCATATGCAAATTATTCTTTTGAAGAGGAAAAGCCTGAAGAGTTTTCAAAAGGGCGCTTTTCCCTGATGACCAAGGGGACTAAGACGCTGGTCATCCTCAAGTTTTCCTGCAAGTTCTTTCTGACACATGGCTCTGCACCATCTCTATCCTCCCCTAGGACAGCCACCCTAAAGGCCCTTTGGATCACCTGGCCAAAGAAACATCACCAAACACACACCTGAAGGTGCTGAGCTCTTGGAAAGCAAGACCACCTGCTGTTCGCTCATCACACAAGGCAGAGCTGGCTCACAATTTGGTCCACTGGCCTGGCAGGCTCAGGATCTCAACACCGAGGTGATGGGATTGACTCAGAATCCTGCCCACTGGCTTGGAGAACATGAGCCTCCCTGCCCCCAGGAGAAGGTGCTGGTGTTGAGTGATCAGCACTGTCCCCAGACTTTCTGGGACGTGTTTCAGTTGGTACCAAAGGCATTGAGAAAGAAAGGCAAGGCTTCCACCGTGAGCTCCTTGCATTCAAGCCTTTGTTTCCTTTGGGCATATTTCCGAGATGCAGCACTTACCAGTGACTGTTCCGAGAAACGACGAGAACAGATTTAAATCTGGCCCATCAAGGAACACCTGCTGCTCACGAGGGGGTGCTGTGACTCGGGGGAGTCTATTCTGCTCAACAGTCTGGAGGGAATTAGACAGCAGAGACAGAGCCCCAGTGCCTTTGTAGGTGGTCTGACACTGATGACACATCAGCTCCCAGGCATCAGGGAACAGTGTCTCCTCCTGTCTGGAGTCTACAGGCTAGAAATAGGAAACACACTTCTTAGTGCTCCCTTAGTCTTGGATGCCCAGTGAGCAGGGGTCACATGGGGATTGGGGGTTGTGCACCAGACCTGTTACCACTGGCAAGGCAGCTGTTCCTTGTCTAATAAAAAAAAAAAATGGTTGGGTTTCAGGTCTCCATATGCAGCCACTTCCAAGTCCTAATGGAAGGGAAGGCCAGAGGGTGGGATGTGGGACAGGATGACCCTGACTGTAGTAAGTGGACTTCAGTTTACAGGGGCTCAGTCTCTGCCACTGGACTGAGAACTCTCCTGGCTCTAGGCTGTGGAATGACCCTGCATGTTGGAACAACCTGAAGCAAAGAAGGTGAAACTTGAAGACACCTCTCAGGACAGAGATGCTCTGTGGAAGCCAGGCAGTGATTGTATCAGGACCACGCAGGATGCTCCATCCACCTCTCAGTGGCAAGCATTCACCTGGCCCCGTGAAATTGAGCCTGTGTTACCAGCAGTTGCCAAAACAGTGTATTTTGGCCCCTATTACTGAAGCACCTTTTATATCTACAAAGATGTATCTGATTCTGTTAGGAAACTCTTAGTATATTGGATCCAATTTTACAGTTTTCATGGCCTGGACAATAAAGCCCTCAGCACAACTAGACAGTTATGAACTACAGACATTACCAGAGGGCTATTGTCCGTTCAGTCTCAGTGCTCACCTTAAGCAGATGAATCACCATAGGAACCAGAATTGCAGCTGGAAGTGCCCCTCTCTGGGACCTCACCTTATGCCCTGAATGTAGCATGTGTGGGAGAAATGTAGATCTGGCTACACGAATCCTCTGGGGTCGGGGAGGCCCCAGTGTGCCAGGCTCCAGGAGGGACTGACTGTGAGTCAATCTGGGAGGAACTCTGAGTCTGAAATGAGGACATTACCCCTTGAGCATCAGAAGAGAAGAATGCCTATACTCCAGATTATTAAGAACACTGTTTTCATACCTTCTTATGTGTCCACTCTGTAATTACTGGTGGTAAGGCAAAGGAACAGAAGGTTTTCATTTCAATCACTCAAACACCCCACCTCAGGGGCACCCACAGTATAGGGTGGAGGAGGTACAGACTTTCAGACTTTTAGACTCAGGGTTTCCTCCACGGTCTTGACTAGTATTCAAACACTTAATGAACCCACATTCTCAAATTCATCACTGCTAATGGAAAAAGGAATCCATATACCAAAGAGGCTGCCAGAAAGGAGAAGAGTGTTGGTAGATACTGGAGTCTCCACCCTCAGGAAGACCTAAGATCTCTTTAAAGGATTTCTAACTGTGGGATGAATTGGGAAATTGGGATTGACATATATACACTACTATGTATAAAATAGACAACTAATGAGAACCTACTGTATAGCACAGAGAACGCTACTCAGTGCTCTGTGGTGACCTAAATGGGAAGGAAATCTAAAAACAGAGGGGGCACATGCATAACTGATTCACTTTGCTGTACAGCAGAAACTAACATAACATTGTAAAGCAACTATACCCCAATACAAATTAATTTTTTAAAAAGGACTTCTAACTGAATCAGGACCACCCAGAATAATCGCCCTTTTGACAGCTTAAAGTCAACGGATTTGGGACCCCAATTACATGTGAAAACTCCATCATGCTTGCCATGCAAGGTAATCTAATTATGGTCCTAACACCAGGGGGCAGAGAGCCTGGGGCCATCTGAGAATTCTGCCCAGAACAGCAAGTTAGCTGCTAGTACCATTTTACTTAAGCCACTGACAGCAGTGAAAACCACACTTTCTGCTCTCCAAGGGACACCAATTGAGGCAAGATGTGAAGTGTAGGAAGGTAGTGACTTCAGAGCCCACATGACAAAGGAAATTGAGGCAGACAGAGAAACTTAGAAGTGAACCCGCTGATTGAACTACTGTATACCCCAAGAAGTCTTCCCAGCTGTAAAGACCATGCAGCCCCAATGGGCTCACTGTGGCTTTACTGACAGAGAATTGAAGGATGTCTCCACCCAGATTGGCTACCAACTCTCAACCCTGATAGGCTGCTAATTCAAGCATGGCTGCATCAAATGGAGAAAAGAGTAGCACAAAATTGAGCAATGATCATCGAACGCACCAACCAGACAGTTTCAGAGCAGAAAGAAGAGGTTTCCTTACACAACTGCAAATATTTGCCCTGTGAGTCCTAGAATTTCTGATGCTTATGACCCTGATATGTCCACACTTCTGGCACCTGGACGGGCTGACGCCTCTATTTGGAATTCATCATGGGGTTCTCTACCTCAGGATGACCAGCGGACACGTCTGGGGATCACAGGACCCTGATGGATCTCCATTTTATGAGACAGATCAACTTGCGCAACCCTACCCTCTCAGGGAAGATGATCCCAGCATCCTAGATAATATCTCTTTGCATTGTCCCACCTGATAGGAGGTGCCACCCATCTTCAGTATGGCTTGTGATCCAGCTATGCAAATCCTGACAAAGGACTGATCAATAGACCGACATTTCCAAAACCTTTAATGTGTACTTCTGAGTCTAAACAAAACAGAGCTCAAGAAATTATTTCAGTTTAAGAAAAAAAATTCCCACCTCATCCCTTCTTCCATACACAGACCTCTGGACAGAAGTCAAAGCAACAGTGCTTTGGAAAGACTCCCTTTAGAGCATCAGCACAGGGTCAAGTCAGGCCATGCCCCTGGGCTAGGCTCTGCCGAGATTCCCATACAAGAAAAGTCTCAGTCTCCCTTCTGACTCAACCACTGAGTGTCCAATGGGAGGACAGGATGGCCTCATTAAAAATAATGGGAGCCGGGCTTCCCTGGTGGCGCAGTGGTTGGGGGTCCGCCTGCCGATGCAGGGGACATGGGTTCGTGCCCCGGTCTGGGAAGATCCCACATGCCGCGGAGCGGCTGGGCCCGTGAGCCATGGACGCTGAGCCTGCGCGTCCGGAGCCTGTGCTCTGCAACGGGAGAGGCCACAAAAGTGAGAGGCCCGCGTATCGCAAAAAAAAAAAAAAAAAGACAGGCGTAACATTATCAAGGTCCCTTCCATAATCAATGGCAGGAAGGATGTACAAATAAAGAGTAGGCAGGTATGAGGAAGGGCTGCTAGATGAAGACAAGGATAATATGGCTGAGCACTGGTGCAAGCTGCTCCTTGTATGAGTAATTCAGGTGGAGATGGTCTTCCTGCAACCATCCAATAAGTGGGAGAGAGAAAACTTACCTCCTGAAAGATACGGCTTAGAGTTGGTAGTTTGGGAAATAGTGACATGATGTCATATTCAATACTAGAGGGAGACCTCTATCTGATGGCCCATCCCAGTAAATGTAAAGGGTTAAAACCCGGAGCGCTAATGGTTGGACCCAGGGGTTTGTCCAGCACACATGATATCATCTTACTGCTCCAACAGACCTACTCCTTCTGGCCACGTGGTCCCCAGATTCTCAGCGTTGGAAAAACAGTAAGAACAGTGCTATCATCTCAACAGCTAACAGGAAAAGGCTCCCCCATGCTGAATTCCTCCTTCATTGTGATGATCAGGATTGTGTATTTTGGAGAGATGTCTCAAAACTAATCAATTAGAGATTTTTCATTATTATTATTTTAGAATTTTGGGTTTTTTTTTTGGCTGTGCAGCTTGCCAGATCTTGGTTCCCTGACCAGGGATCAAACCTGGGCCCCGGCAGTGAAAGTGCTGAGTCCTAACCACCGGACTGCCAGGGGATTCCCTGAGATTTTTCATCTTTAAATGATAAAGTAACTTTTCCATTTTTTTCTGGTGTTTCCTATGATAAGGAACAGACTTCTCTGTGTCAGCTAAGAGATCCTCAGCACAAGCATTTCAGGAGACCACTCCTAGGGATGTGGGTTCATGATGACTTGAGGGGCTGGAAATGAGCCCCCTGCTCTCTTACCTTCCTTTGAACACACCTGCAGCCCCCATACCACTGCCAGCTCTGCAGAGAGGAAAAGGGCTTCTGTCTTCTACTGCCAGAGATTTCAGAAAGATTGGTGTGGTCATACCTCACAGTGAATTTTGACTCACAGACGTCGTTCAGGCTATGCTAAGGAAAAATTCAATTTCCATTCTGACAGTGCACTGGTCTAAATATCATAATGACCAGTCACCAGCCATAGAAATCAAAACCAGAGACCAGTAATGACGATGATGAAATAACCTGAGCAAATCGAGACTTTTAACGTCCATCCTTGGACATTTAATTTTGAGCTGGTAAAGGAAAGGCCAGGAAAATAAAGGGGAAAAAACACACAGATTCAGCTGACAGCACTGATACAAGTTGTAACTCGATGGGACATTATTATAGCAGCCCACAATGAAAAAGACTGAAACACTATTAAGATTTTTTTGTCACTGGTGTAATGTTTTAAATTCTTGGGGCTGGTAGGAGGATCCAGTAAAGCAAAGGATGTAAAAAACAGAAAAAAGTTCTCAGGAAGAACACTCAGAAGAGACATGAGGACCCAATTTCAAACATTTTTGAAACATTTGAGGACATTTTCGTGGTGGGAATCACTATTTCCCAGAGGAACTCAGTCCGGGCTAAAAGGATTACACTCCATTTCCAGGCGTAGTCTGAACACAGAGCGCACTGGGTTCACTACTGGAGACTAAGTGGACCCTCAGCGCCACTCAGGGCTCCTAGGATTTTACTGCCAGAGAATCTAAGATGTGGTGGGAGTAGTTCTCAGAGCTGGCCTGTGAGGTCTTCCCTTCACATCTACCAATGGCCAGCAAGTAGCCCAGAGAAGTGGAACCCCTGTCACCATGCATCCACAAACAGCAAATCTGACACACATTCTGAAAGTTATTTTCTCTCATAGCATCCATCCTTCAGGACCTCGGAAACACATTCCCCAGAAAAAAATGTCACCACGCACAACCAGTAAAGGGATATGTCTGGGAAGGCACAAACATAACATATATCCCCGCCCAGAAAATATGTTGGACTCATTTCTATCTCAGAGGATACACTGAAGTCCAAAGAGGGTAACACTATGGTGACTGAAAGAGTTTCAGAATTCTGTTCCATGTCTTCAGACAGAGCCCAGCTACCCAGAGCAGAAAGTGTTGCTGCTGACCATCATAATCAATATCCTCACTTTGGCTGGGACAATGTTCTGGTGGTGCCCAGGGCATGGAAAGAAAACTTCAGGGGCATCTGGGTGCAACCTTCCTGCATTCAAGCCTTTACTTCCTATGTGCACTTTCCAGAAAGCATGTCTGACACCTCAAGGTCTAACAGCATTCCATCAGCTTACAAATAGATTTCCATTAACCCAGGTGGACAATCCTTCAACAAGATGGGGATCTGATACATGTTCATGATTGAGCTCTTCCCCTCAAATACATTTTCAGACACAGAAACCAAAACCAATGCAAAATGGAAACACAGATCAAGGAAGATGGCAGATGAAGGCCCCACCACATTAACATATGGAACCTATACCGATTAAGACAGTGCACTGCCATGGGGTCAAGTTCACATGATTGAAGAGCCAGCTGAGGGGTATGAGCTATGGGGAAAGACCTAAGTGGCCCAGGCCTGTCACAAATGCTGCCATGTAATCAACAACCAGTGAACGTGCCTGGGAGTAAATTGGAGCTGCACTCCCTTACAGGACATCCAAAAGGTTAATGACTTCACCCAGAGCTCCACAAATACTCATGAATGCACAGAATCCTTCTGATACATAAAGAACAAGAACGTCAGTCACACAAATGTTAGCGTACGACCCAGGATGCGTCCAGCAGGGCTGACAGGATGAGAATCACACTCCAAAATGAGATTCCTCAGGCAGCTGTGGAAGTCTTTAACCTGAGGAAAGGGTTGGACTAGTGACAGCGCTGATTAACAAAAGTAGACCCTGCAGGCAGTGCAGCTGCAAAAGTGTTTCAAACCCATCTCACACGTCCTCCTGATTCAGTCCTAGGAGGTTCAATGGGAAGGCAGCACCTCCCAGTCCAGGCTTCACCAGAATCCATGGGGCTGCAGAAGAAGATGCAAATGTCATAGTGTGGTATAAACAAACTCCTCTCCACAGACGAGCATCATTTGCTCATATTCAAGTGAGGGACAGTTTTGAGAAGCTCAAGGATTGTGGATGAAACTCCCTTACAAAGACTGAAGGTAATACGATTTTTTATAATAAACTAATCCTAAACGAATAGGAATATGGCAAAGTGTATTCCTAGAAGAGGATGTCTATGTAGTAAAGTGTATACCATTAGAAATGAGTCACTGATAGATTCCATCCCTGTGAGAATATTTCAGTATAACACCTCCATATCCATTCTGCTGCAATACAGGAATGAGATATTGTAGATTTCTTTCACAATATTTTTTCTTTGCAAACTCGTATCAAATTTTAGATAATATACCAACATGATTTTATATTCCTGGATGGAAAATAATGTCTGAAAAGAAAGCAAAAGCACCCTTAGGAATCAGGGTAAGAAAACAAATCTCATTTATCAGTGCTCTAAGGTACTTGATCCTGGCTGACATTGTTGAGAGACAGAGATAACAAGGGAGTGGGATTCGAGGTCTAGAAAGAATCTCATCTCAGGAGAGGAAAATAGATACCCTCACAAGAAGATGGATGATGGAGACTTCAGCTGTGGTGTATTAATAGCCTTGCTAGAGTAGACTAACATGTCCCTTTTCTACTGAAAGGAGAACCCAGGAGGTTTGTCATTCTTCTGGAAAGGGTGGTTGGGGTTTGTGTCAGAGGACAGGGTGCTCCATGATACATCTTCCAGACCTTGTTTTCAGCACATCTGTGGAGGACAGCACCACGCCTGTTGCCTACATTTCACCAGATGACCTTGCTGTGATGGGTCAGGTTCTGTCCTAAAGCTTTCCCCAAAGTTTTCCAAGAGAGCTCAGTGCAGGCACAAGGTCCTTGTTAGATGTGCAGGAAGGAAATTACCTCATACGGTGGGGTGGATGGAATTGGTGGTGAATCCTTGGATTCCAGTCCTTCCAGCGAGGACATCCTGTGATACATTCTACATGGTTCTTCACGGGGTCCCATTAGGAGTGAGACACAGGGAGAAGTGACAGCTCAATGCTATGTTTGTTACTGGTACTTCTCCCCATCCAGTCCCACATTCACCTCACTAACTTGTGTGCGACCTGGGATCACTTCCAAATAAGATATCTGGCCCAAGTGCAGGTGTCAGCTTCTGAACTCAAGGAATTGAACTAAGACATTAAGATTCCACTTCTTATTTCTAAAACGAACACGCTTTTGTTTTGTTGAAATGAATGATGAGGACAGAGTGATGCGAAGAGGGGGGCAAAATGATGGAGAGTTTGAGGAAAATAAGGAAGACATGACAAGAACTTGGAATCGCAGGAAAGAAGATGACTAATTTTAATCTCCCCTACTGTCTGGGCCATGCTACCATCCTCTCTCAGACCTGGCTGTTATTAATTGAACTCTGATCTTCCCATTCCATCTGTGTTGACCTATAAAACTTGGGGCACATCGGAATGTGCACTCTGCAGGAACCAACAGATATACCTACTGATGATAGGTACCTGATTTGGACATCTCAGACTTCCTTTTCAACTCTCCAGGACCCACTTATCCCCTCAAATGCAGATCAGGACCATAATGCCAAAATATCTCTTAGCAAGAATGTCTAGCCCACGGGATACCTCTTAGAAAATACAACAGCAAAAATGCTCCGAGCACGCCTCTCCCATTTTTCTCTGTCATTCTTAAAGCAGCCACTCATGGCCTCAGTCTTGAGGACATTGAAAAAGGCAAAGGAAACCACTGGCTTTTACAGGCAGGATCTTGAAGGTCAGATATAACTCATACCACATGACCAGAACTTGATTTCCCTGCTGTGATTCTTTAGCTGGGATCAGGGAACTATCTTTATCCTAGATGACCCCAGAGGAGCTAATGTGATCCAGCAAGACAACTTATGGGGATAAAGGCTCCTCTGAGGTCCCCTCCTCAGGTCAGCTACCTCCACAGTCTTCCCCTAGTTTGGGCAACACAGGGTAGATTAATTACTAAAGGTGGTCAAAGCAGAAACCCAATTTATAAAAGACACCATAAACCTGTCCCCAGATTTAGAAGGAAGGGACACACCTTCATTTCTACTTCACAGGAGAATTGCTGTGCTTCATGAAAGAGGAATTTTGTCTCTTCATAAAACTGTTTTTTCACAAGGAGACAATTCACTCTCTGCTCATCTACATTTTATTGGCACTAGTTAGAGAGCAGTGCTGTTGAAAAGCCATCTCTGACCAGAAGAATGCTAAGAAACACATCTTCATGGCCACCATCAGATCTAAACCCAAAATAAACACCTTATGGACATTATCAAACCTAAATTCACACCTAGAAGTGAGGGACCCCCATAGGACAGGAGTAAAGTCACCAAGATACCTCCTATTTATTATGTAAGATAAGGAAAAGTAGCTACATCAAAACAACAAAATGTACATTATCACTGGTGCTAACTGTTTTGAAGGAGTTGTAGAGATCTCAATGAGGTCCTCTTTATCTCACTGGCATCTTACACTGTCGAAGTTTTAAGTCACATGAGAGATTTAAAAAGCTCTGAAAAGGGCTGTAGTGGGAAATAACCACACTTCGGGTGATTCACTAACCACTTGATGACCACAGCCAATGACTTGTGCCAATGACTAGGCAGCAGAAGTTTACATCCTAGGTCCCACCTATGGCCCCATAGGACTATTCAGCCAAGCAGCTATTATCTCACTGCTCCAAACAGACCCATGGCTACTGAGACCATGAATCCCCAGATGCTCAGTGGCTGGAGAACCCAGGAAGGACCAGACCAGTTCTCTCAGCAGTTAATAGGGAAAAACCTCCACATAAAATGCTTCTTCAACTATAAAGGTGAGGGCTGTGTGTTTTGTGGAAGACGCTCACAGGCTCCTATCTGATATTTGCCATCTTTAAGTTTTGCCACTATAGTTAAGACTATCTTTGTTCAGCCAAAAAGAATCAGACACACAAGCAAGATAGTTTCAGGAGATGCTCGTAGAGATGTGGGTTAGAGATGAAAGATAGAAACTGAAAATGAACTTCCTGCTCCCTCATCTTCCTGCTGAAGGACCAACAGCCTGTCATGGTCATCTCAGTTTTGGACAGACACGGGAGCTCTTATCTTCTACTGACCAAGATTTTTTAGAGCAAGTGTGGGTGGTTACAACCTTCCAGTTCATTTTGTTTCTAAGGCTTTCTTCATTCTACATAATGGAGGACTCACTTTCCATCCTGAAAGTGGCACACATGAAAGTGACCAGTCACCAGCAGTAGGATCAAGGAACAAGAGACAAATGATGACAAAGATGAGTAGCTGAAGTGAAGGTAGTCTGAACAGCCCCATCTGAATCAATTAATGATGAGCTGCCAGCAAAGGTCAGTAGACAACAGAAAACGGATGCATAGTACTAGGAGTCAAGGTGAAATGCATTGATTGGACCAGACCATGCCCAGACCATGTCACAAAGCCCAACATTGTAGAAGACTCAAAACAGGCTTATAACTCTGCTCTCTATGTCATGAGTAAAATTTTGGAATACACACCAAGAGGCCATTACAAGTTCAGAAATCTGTTCCCAAGGACTCATTAACAACTGGAACTGAGGACTTCAGATATTTTCCCAAGGAAAGCATCAGCAAGAATAAACCAAATAGGCTAATGTTCAGAAGGTATGACCAACAGCTGCTTCTCCCACCCAAAAATGTCTGTCTTATTTTTGTGACAAAGGACAGTTATTTCCAACAGTGTGGGACTGATGGTTTCAGAATTCTGCCCATGTCTCCCAGACAAGCCTTAGCTGCACACAAAAGAAGGTAGAGTCTTGTCCATGATGAGCACTGTCTCCCATCTCTCTGGAACATTCTTACTACTCTTGGTGCCAAAGGCTTTCAAGAAAAAAGGTTAGTGGGCATCGGATGTCAACCTTCTAGCACTTATGTCTTTATTTCCTCTGGGAAAATTTCAAGGAACAGCTTTGAGAGCTGAGACACCACAGCTTTGGAGGACTTCCAGGTAGAGAACAAAATGTATTCAATCCAGGTGGACGTCACCATAGTCAGTCAGAAAATTGAAATATTTTAAATCTAGCATCCTGGTGAATATATATGTTCAGGAAGAAGAGTCACCATAGGAACTCAAAGATCCAAGAAAGTACTTAAATGGCACCATATTCTAAAGAACACTATACTCTATCAAGAGATTAATAGATCAAGAAATTAACACAGAATCATCATCGTCAAAGACACAAGGGTGGATATTTCCCAAAGAATACATGCACATAATATAGACAGAAATATTCAGCATAAATATAGTACTGTGTAAAAATACATGGAATCAAGAGTAGAATGAATGTGGTTGACGATCAAATGAAGGAACTCTGAAAAGGCATCAGGAAAAGATGAAGGCTAAAGTATGGAAGACAAGGGGACAAAATTTTTTCATGTCACTCATTCAAACACCCTCATTCCAGGGGCCGCCAGAGTACAGGGTAAAGAACACAAATGCATTCATGCATTTGTGTTCAGGATCCCATCCATGGCCATAAATTGTTGTTAGTGCACCTAGAGCTCCTGTTGTGCTCAGACAGCTCATCTAACTGAGTTACAGCAAACTTCCTTAGGAACAGCAGGAAGTAATGGACAGTTGTTCTTTATATGTTTACAAAATATATTTCTATCGTTATAAAATGTCATCCTTCTTAATGGGGGCATACATTTAGATCTAGATTCTATGGAGAAGTCAGGACTGAGTGTGGTACTAAATTAGACAAATTGGCTTTTCTAAAAACTAAAGAAACCTGGAACATCCAGGGTTGAATTCCTCATGTAGTCAATCCTGGAACATTGTGGATCATACAAAGGATTAAAAACCCTGGAATTAGCCCTTTTGTTCCTCTTCTAAATGCATTAATCCAGAAGAACCATGGGACTGGGTTTACAGAGGGAACAATTTCAGATGAAAAATCACCTATTTAGAGAAATTGGACCAAGGAGAAAATAACGAGTCATGGAAGAGAAGTAAGGTTCTGTGGCCCCTGATGAAGGCAAGCACCTGCAACATGACTTGTCTGGAGGCCACAGTCTCTGTCTCTGCATCAGAAGAAAGCAACAGTCTCTGTCTCTGCATCAGAAGAAAGCATCAGGCAAACTGTTCAAGTCCTTCAATTCACCTTCAATCAACTCACCCCTAGAGGGAAATTCAGGACTGCTTCCATTAAAAGGACACACTTGTGTCAAGACAGTCTGAGAACCAGGTGTGAAAAATGACAGGCATGAGTATTCAACACCAAGGGAAAAAAATACTTCAAATTTGAACTGTTGTAAAATTTCAGAATACCAGGAAGAGAACAGTTAATCCTAAGATGCGAAAAAGAGGCCACATGAAACATTCTTCCTATCTTCACTCAGAATGGTATATGGAGAAACACCACCCCACAAGGAAGACTAAGGCCATAGCCTCCTAAAATTGTAACCACTTGAGATTTTGAACATCTAAATAAAGTTGAGCATTTAAAAAATATATCCATGGAGTAGCCAGCAATGGTGAATAATAGTTTACTCAAAGCAAGAAGATGGAAAATGGACATTTGAAATGCCTTTCCCCGCCAAAGATTCCTGAGTCAGATCTAAAGTTCTGCAGGTGTCTGAGCATCAAGAGGAGAGGGAAGCCTTGAACAGAATTTGTAGGGAGCAACAGTTTTGTAACCACAGAATTTTCCTGCTTTATACTCTTATTCCTCCTTTACCCTCACACCCCAACAAGATAATCAGGGCTGGTTCCATTAAGAATACACACCTGTATCAATACCTCCAGGAAATTATTTTAGGAGCTCAACCTAAGACCATCAGGGTGGAGAGAAAGTGCTTTCTCAGAGGTAAGGTCTATCAGTAGGCCAGTCCTGCACACAGCATGGGCATTCTGGGACTGAACCTCAGTCCTTCACCCCCTCCCCCGCCCAAGGAACCCCATGCCACAGATAGCTGAACTCCTGCCACTTAAGAGACATGGGTGTGGGTGTCTAGGGGAGAAGATCTAGTTGAGCCGGGCCCATGATAAACACTGCCCATGTAATCGACATTCACTGAGAACTGAATACATATAAATTGGAGCAGTCATCTCCTCTAGGGCAGATGTATAATAAGACAACTAACCAGGACCACTCCAAATATGCAAAAAGATAGGACCCTTTTTAGAAATGTAGGAAGAAGAATATCAGGCAGATAAAGTTAAAGACCAAGTTTGTGTCTATCAAGGGCTCAGATGGTGGGCATTACCCCACCCACCCCAAAAGACCTGTATACAGAAGTCAAAACAACATAGTTTGCAAAAGACTCTTTAGAGCATCAGAGCACACACCCTGGGTTAGATTCTGTCAATAAGAGGTGGTAAAGAGGGAAGAAATATGGGAACATATGTATATGTATAACTGATTCACTTTGTTATAAAGCAGAAACTAACACACCATTGTAAAGCAATTATACCCCAATAAAGATGTTCAAAAAAAAAATGAGGTGGTAGAAAAAAAAATCTCAGTCCTTTTGTCTTAACCATGGGAGTTTCAGGTGAAAGAGAGAATGGCCTCATTAAAAATAAAGGGAGGTGAAGGAGAAGGTGGAAGTTTAGAGGACAGATTCCAATCTTTCCTTTCCAAATAGCACACATGGTTGCAATGCCATTTAATTCCAGCAAGAAAACAAGGCAATGAACCTCCACTCACTGCCTGGGCAGCAGGAAGCCCCTCCTAGATGGGGCTGTTTCTCTTCCTAACACTGTGATGCATTCAATTCCAGCTTGCAAATGATGTCTGAAAACCAACATCTTGGGGTACAGGGTAATGAGTGGGTGCTGTGGAGGCACGAGCACAGACTATAGTATGTTCCCCTGATTTGGAGGTGATAACACCCTAACTCCACCTCTAGGACCATCTTCTCCCGTCAAACATGGCTCAGGGTCATGTATAGGAAGCAGCTCTTTGCTGGGATGGACTAGCCCAACGGACACCTTTTAGAAAATGCTCCAGCAAGAATGCGCAAGGGACACTCTTCTGCTTTAGCTCTGCCAACCCTAGAAGGGTTCAATCTTAGCTTCAGTCAATAACAAGGATAATGGAGGACAAGGTGATTCCACATCCATTAAAGAGCATGACCTGAAGGTCAGTCAACACTTCCACTTACATCCAAGGTCCAGTACATAGCTAAGTGACAACAGCTAACTGAAATGAGACATGGAAATGATCTTTGTTCAGACTGAGTCACGAGGAACTCAGGTGGGCCTGTCAGATAAGCTATAGGAAGAATACAAGCTCCTTCTCTATGGCCCCTCCTCAGGACAGTGACCAGTAAGGTCTGCTCTTGGATCAGGCAGCACAGGTCAGGTTACCTCCCAAGTACAAACCCAACTGGCAACAAAGCACACAATGGCCGTCCCATCTTCCAGTCATGCCCAATTTTTAAAGGTTTCATTCAAAAGATACTCTAAGATTTAGGGGGAGGGGTGTAAGCCCCACACACTCCTCAATGGGGGAGAGGAGTGCTTGAGGGAAGAAGAGAACAGGTGTCCTCACCAGTCCTACTTCTCCTCAAGCTTCTTCTAAACTATGACATTTTCATGCAAGTTAGTTTGGGGGCGGGCAAGATAGCTATGGACAAGGGAGAATTGCAGGAACAACTTTCAGCAAGTATCTGAACAGCACACCATTCCTCAACTTCTATACCATGGAAGCTCCTAAGAAGACAGAAGAAATATCACCACGGTCCCTGCACACAACCAAAAAAGGCAACCCTACAAACACCCAATTTTATCCAGGTAACATCCATTTCAGACTTCTGATCTCCAAAACTGTTAAATAGAACTGGTTTTGATTTAAGCCAAAACTTGGTCATTTGTTACAGGAGCAATTAGGAATTAATATAGTACTGTTCGAAATTCTTACTTCAGTTTTTGTATTCAGGGAAATGCAGTGCTAACTCACTGGGCTTTACTTTATATTTCAAATAATAGGACTTATAACTATTCTTTCCTTGGCAGCACTGATCAACCGACAATAGCTATAAAAATAGCAATTTATCCTTCCTTTGGTACTGAAAAGATTATGAACAATGTTCATTTAATTTAAACTCCTAATGTAGAAGCAGAAATGCCTTTGAAGACTTCAATTATTAAAGCTTATCCAAGAAAAAGTAAATATGGAATATCCAGATCTCCTATGAAAAAATTAAGTATACATTTAAAACCTTCCCACGAAGCATTCTCTGGGCCCAGATAACTCACTTCCTATATTCTCCATGAGATCAGACAGAAATATACCAATCACGTGAAAATTACACCAGGTAAAAGAAAAAAGTCAATTTCTCCAAATAGCTCTCTTCCCTGACAAGCAAGTGGGTTGATGAATATGCTGGTCCCATTCTCAACTTCTCTAGCAAGTTGTTTCTGAAAACCAGCTTTGCACCTTCTCTACCTTCCCTTTGGAGAGTCATCCTAAGACCCTCTGGTTATCTCAAAGAAACACCACCAAACAAAACCTATGTGGACTGAAATGAAGAAAAAAAAAACCCTCTCCCTTCACAGGGGCCTCCACATGCAGGGTGGAAGTACATATTTTCAGGCTTTTGGGTTCAGGATTTCCTCCATGGTCTTGACATGCGATTTGAAAACCTATGAACCTACATTCTCTGTCAGAGTCACTACAACCAATGGGAAAGAAATGCACAGATGAAAGAGTCTATCATCTGACGGTTCCACCACTTTAAGATGCTGAACTTAGAGCATTAGTCTTCATCACACTGCCGTGGGGTCCTCCTTCCAACGTTTATCATCTTGTTACTAACAGTCCAGGTACGTCAGCCTTGAGGGCAAGACTGGATAAGCCCAGGCTCCCAGTACACACTGCCAATGTAATTAGCATGGACTTGTCCAGGAAGAAATTAAAACTAAACTCACTTTTTCAGCATCCAGAAAGTAAGACCCTTGCCTGGTCAATCTCAAGTACTCTGGAAGGGAAGAACCCTATTTCTGAGACATACAGAAGAAGACAATCAGGCAGAAAAGCTGAAGATGTCCTAGGCTGTGACATGGGAGAATTGGCAGGATGAGGGTCAAACAAAACCTTCATAGATACCTGCGGGAATGTCAAAGCCTTAGCAGCCTTCAGCTTGGTCCAACAGCACAGTGTCTAAACCACTGTGACACTGGGTTAGACACTGTAGAGAAGGCGGCAGGACAAGAGTTTCAAACACACCTCACCCCTGTTTCTGATTCAATCCTGGAGTTTCAAAAGAAAAGGCAGCGCTTCTCAGGCCAGGCTTGATTAGAATTCATGGTACTAAATATAATTCCCAGAGTTGGAGTTTAAGTACTTCCCTCCACCAAAAAAAAGTAAAAAAAAGAAATTCTACCAATAAAATTTATACAATTAAAAAAAAACCCAGATGGATCATATTTAAGAGAGAAGTAGACATTTCTTAGAAACTCAAGTTCTGAAAAGGGTCATTTGCCAAACTTAAGGGTAATAGAACAGTTAGATAGTACTGTGCCCTAAGTGATAGGAATATAACAAATTGTGTACCATTAGAAATGCAGTAATTGATATATTAAAATATTCATACAGGAATGGAAACCTAAGATCTCAGTATCCACTTCATTGTGATACAGGAAAGAGATATTGTAGATGTTTGTCATGGAATGTTTCTTAGAAAATTCATTATATCCAAGCCAGATTGAATTTTAGATAAAACAAGAACACAGTGTTATGTCATGGATGGAAAAGAATATTTATAAAGACAAACAAAACCACTTACAGGATCCAATGAAAGTAAATGAATCTCCAGTAATCAGAATTCTGAGGTATTTGATTCTGGCAGACATCACTGAGAGGCAATGATGGGACAAGGCATAAATGAGATTAGAGGTCTATAAAGAATCTCTTCTCAGGAGAGGGAAAAAGACACCATAATAAGAGTATGAATGTCAGAGACATGAGCTATGGAATCAGAATAGCCTTGCTTCATGTGGTTTGAGGTTTGGCTTTCTTCTTGAGTGGTAAGCGTGGCAGAGACTGGTGACATCCTCTACACCACTTCTTTGAGCACAACACAGCAGTGAGATGATATTTTAGATGCAAGGAGACATTATATTTTGGAGATACACAAACAAAAATCTCTCCCACCTTTCCTGGCAAGCTGGGAGCTCTTTCTCCTGAATGTGGCTCTTCTTAGACCACCTTTGAGACACCATTTATTCCACGTGTGTGACCAGTGGCTGAAAGACAATATATCCTGGGTCACATGAGAAAAAGTGCTCTGTGGGGACCATACACACAATGATAGGTCCCTGATCTGGGTGTTAAGGACAACATCTTCAACCTCTGGCATCCTCTTCTCCCTTCAAATGTAGCTCAGGTTTCTGAATGGGAGAACAGATCTTTGCTGGGATGTCTTAGTCAAATGGACATCTCTTAGAAAACCCATCAGCGAGAATGGTCACAGCACATTCCTATGCTTCTGCCATTCTTAGACAGAGTCACTTCTAGCCTAGTCAGTAAGGAGGACACCAGAAGGAGGAGAAAATACAATATTCTTTTAAAAGAATCTTGAAGATCAGAGAAGTTTGCTCAATCCCATGCCCAGACACTCTTTACATGACCCCAGCTAACTGAGGACAACAGGAACTTAAACTTCATACAAGTTGACTCATGAGGAATGTACATGATGACCCTCTAAGTTACAGAAGTAGTCCTGCTTTACTGTGACCCTCTATCTAGGACAGCTTGATGTACAGCTGTCTTCTCAATTAGGTAGCATAGGGAAGCTTAGAAAAAAGAGGCTCAACACAAACCCGCTGAGGATAAACCACCACTCCACTGTCATCTTTCCACTGAAACATACCTTTTTAAAAAGTTTCATTCTGGGACTTCCTTGGTGGTGCAGTGGTTAAGAATCCGCCTGCCAATGCAGGGGACACGGGTTCAATCCCTGGTCCGGGAAGATCCCACATGCTGTGGAACAACTAAGCCCATGCACCACAAGTACTGAGCCTGCGCTCTAGACCCCACGAGCCACAGCTACTGAGCCTGCATGTCACAACTACTGAGGTCCGCACACCTAAAGCCCGTGCTCCACAGCAGGAGAAGCCACCGCAGTGAGGAGCCTGCTCACTGCAAAGAAGAGTAGCCCCAGCTCGCTGCAACTAGAGAAAGCCTGCGCCCAGCAACAAAGACCCAACGCAGCCAAAAATAAAATAAATAAATTTATATAAAAAAATATGTACTATGTGAATACAATTTTAAAAAATAAATAAAAAGTTTCACTCTAAGCTAGTCTGCTAGGATTTGGGGGTAAGGAATATATCTCTATCTTCCAGTTTGGTGGAAGATTGCTCTGGAAACATAAAATAGGAAGTACTTCTCTTCGATACCGTCTTCTAAAGATACAATTTACTCTCCAACTCAACATTACTTTCCCTCAAATTTGGACGTGGTGGGGGTGGGCAGTGATCATCATAAGGTATCTTATTCAGTAAAGAATCCTAGAAAGAATTCAGCTCTTCATGGTAAACAACCTAGACTACACACATAAAATTCTCCATATTTTATTTATGGGGATTCTTGTGGGACAGAGGGAACAATGTCAAGGTCATACCTATAATAGAACAGCCACATCAAAATGGAAGGGTAAAATGTATGGTTTAGCATTGGTGCTAAACTCTTGCTTTATGAATGGTTGAAGTCAGCATGACGTCCTCCTTATTCTAGATGATGGGAAGAAATGGAAAAAACTCAAGTCCCATTGGAGATTAATGTTCTGAAATAGTTGTAATGGAAATTAACCACATCATGAGTAATTTTTCAAAATAGTGGATCTCCTCTAACTGATGACATATCCCAAAAAAAGAACAGGGTCTAAGTTCTGGAATTCCACATGTGAGCCCGTGAGATTATCCAGCATGAGTTGATGTCATCTTGTTTATCTAAGCCAAGGGGAAATTAACCCTCTATAGTGTTTCAAAATATAAAGTTGATCAGTCTTCTGTCTCAACCAGTAGAAATAAGGACCAAGGTCTTAAAGGCCAGAAGTCATTATATTACATCAGAGTAAACAGAATGTAGTTATGGACTCAGCTGCCTGAGAGACAGGAGGAAAATTAGATTTTTTCAGGTTGACTCTGGGAACTCATGGGCCCCTTCAAGACAAGTCATGGGAACACAGGATCCTCTCTGAAAACCCCTCCTCACATCAACTACCTACATATCCTTCATCTGGATCAGGCAGTACAGGGCAGGTTAGTTTAAAAGGACGCCTGAGCAGAAGTCCACCCAGGGAACAAAAAACCCATATAGTGGCCATCAGATGTACAGGGAAGGATACAGCCCCATTTTTCACTGTGTGGTTATTACACTCATCTAGAGCAGGAGTTGCAGAAGATGGTATTTGTAAGGAGACCAGAGAGAGATTTACCTTTCTCTTCATCTACCTATATTCATGCAAGATAGGAGGTGGGATGAAGTGAGAGAGTGGCATGGACATACATACACTACCAAATATGAAATAGATAGCTAGTGGGAAGCAGCCGCATAGCACAGGGAGATCAGCTTGGTGCTTTGTGACCACCTAGAGGGGTGGGATAGGGAGGGTGGGAGGGAGATGCAAGAGGGAGGGGATATGGGGATATATGTTTATGTATAGCTGATTCACTTTGTTATAAAGCAGAAACTAACACACCATTGTAAAGCAATTATACTCCAATAAAGATGTTAAAAAAAAAAGATAGAAGGTAGAGTGGTCATCATAAGCTCTTTGACAAAGGAATTCTAAGACCAACCAACCAACAAACCAGGAACTAAAAGCAACAAAATTCTCCATATAATTCATGGAGGACCCTAATGAAACAATGTTGATGTCGCCAAAATACATTCAACATTAAAGAGTGAAGGCAGATGAGGAGGAGAAGCTATATCCACATGAGAAGGAAAAATCACTAGCACTAACTTGTCATTATATGAGGGGTTGAGTCCCAGTGAAGGGCTCCCTGTGCAGTTATAATCACAAACACGAGGGCAGCGCCACCCAGCTCACTCCGCACATCAACAGCTCTGGGCTCCTGGGGTAGGTTAGACAGAGCAACGTTTTAGGGAAGGGTGCTAGGTTCTGTTGCTCTATAGCAAAGTACCACCTACTTAGTGGCTAAAACCAACACTCATTCATTATATCGCTGTTTCTGGAGCTCAGACATCTGGGCACAGCTTAACTGGGATTTCCTCAGGGTCTCACAAGAGTCAAGCAAAGGTCATAGCTGGACTGCATTCCCATATGGAAGCTTGATTAGGCAAGAGTCCACTTCCAGATCCCTCAGTTATTGGTAGAATCATTTCCTTGTGACTGTCACATTGATCAAAGCCACAATGGGGACAGTCTGCTCATACTGGAACCTCTTCCCTCAGGGAAGACTTAGGATCTCTTTAAAGAACTTAATTCGGTCAGGCCCACTAAGTATAATCTCCCTTTTGACAGCAAATACGATACTACTGATTTTAGACCCCAGTTACATTCACAAAATTCCATCAACCATGCCATACAAGATAATCTAATTATGGTCATCTTCCCTGCTAAGAAGATCTTTAGTTAGCCAGTGACAGTGGTGAAAATCACATTTTCTGCTACCCAAGGGAAAAAAAAAAGGCACAGGATATGTGATGTAAGAATGTTGTGACTCAGTCCACAGGACAGAAAATTGAGGCAGACAGAAACTTAGAAGTGACCCAGCTGAATTAACTATTGCACTCCCAAAGGAATCACATCAGCAAAGTCAAAGTGTGCCCTGATGTAGGAAGGTACCTGCCAAATGATGTGTCTTAAGGCCAGCAAGCCACAGACACTGTCCCTGCATCAGATGAAAGCATCAGGGAAGGAGTTTTCCTAACTGGTCAAGTCCATGGTGCTGGGAAAACTGGACAGCTACATGTAAAAGAATGAAATTAGAACACTCCCTAACACCATACACAAAAATAAAGTCAAAATGGATTAAAGACCTAAATGTAAGGTCAGACACTATAAAACCCTTAGAGGAAAATATAGGCAGAACAGTCTATGACATAAATCACAGCAAGATCCTTTTTGACCCACCTCCTAGAGAAATGGAAATAAAAACAAAAATAAACAAATGGAACCTAACGAAACTTAAAAGCTTTTGCACAGCAAAGGAAACCATAAACAAGACAAAAAGGCAACCTTCAGAATGGGAGAAAATATTTGCAAATGAAGCAACTGACATAGGATTAATCTCCAAAATTTACAAGCAGTTCATGCAGCTCAATATCAAAAAAACAAACAACCTGATCCAAAAATGGGCAGAAGACCTAAATAGACATTTCTCCAAAGAAGATACACAGATTGCCAACAAACACATGAAAGAATGCTCAACATCACTAATCATTAGAGAAATGCAAATCAAAACTACAATAAGATATCATCTCACACCAGTCAGAACGGCCATCATGAAAAACTCTACGAACAAAAATGCTGGAGAGGGTGTGGAGAAAAGGGAACCCTCTTGCACTGTTGGCAGGAATGTAAATTGATACAGCCACTATGGAGAACAGTATGGAGGTTCCTTAAAAAACTGAAAATAGAACTACCATACGACCTAGCAAACCACTACTGGGCATATACCCTGAGAAAACCATAATTCAAAAAGAGTCATGTACCACAATGTTCATTGCAGCTCTATTTACAATAGCCAGGACATGGAAGCAACCTAAGTGTCCGTCGACAGATGAATGGATAAAGAATATGTGGCACATAGATACAGTGGAATATTACTCAGCCATAAAAGGAAACAAAATTGAGATATTTGTAGTGAGGTGGACGGACATAAAGTCTGTCATACAGAGTGAAGTAAGTCAGAAAGAGAAAAACAAATACCGTATGCTAACATATCTATAGAATCTAAAAAAAAAAAAAAAGGTTCTGAAGAACCTAGGGGCAGGACAGGAATAAAGACGCAGACATAGAGAATGCACTTGAGGACACAGGGAGGGGGAAGGGTAAGCTGGGACGAAGTGAGAGAGTGGTATGGACATATATACACTACCAAATGGAAAACAGATAGCTAATGGGAAGGAGCCGCATAGCACAGGGAGATCAGCTCCCTGCTTTGTTACCACCTAGAGAGCTAGGATAAGGAGGGTGGGAGGGAGACGCAAGAGGGAGGAGATATGGGGATATATGTATACGTAGAGCTGATTCACTTTCTTATAAAGCAGAAACTAACACACAATATTAAAGCAATTATACTCCAATAAAGATGTTTTAAAAAAAGAATGTATATACATATGTATAACTGAATCACTTTGCTGTACAGCAGAAATTAACACAACACTGTAAATCAACTATACTTCATAAAAAACTTTAAAAAATTCTTTTGTTTCCTAAAAAACAAAAAAGAATGAAATGAATTTTATACAATTAGAAAAGTAGTAACTGACATTAAAATATTCACACATGAATGGAAACCTTAAATTTCAGCAATCAATCCACTGCAAAGTAGAAAGGAAATCTATGGAAGAAATCTACAGTATCAATTTTTGGAAAACATTACATTCAAGTCAGACTAAATTTTAAGTAACAGTGTTACATTCTTGGAGGGAAATGAAATATATTTGGAAAGAAAACAAAATTACCCAAAGAAGTAGAATGAAAGCAAATGAATCACCAGTAATCAGAATTCTAAGGTATTTGATCCTGGCAGACAACTGAGAGGCAAGATGGGGACAATTCTGAATAAGGAGAGGAATCTATAAGGAGTCTCTTCTCAAGAGAGGAAAAAGACACCATCACAAAAAGATGAATGTCAGATATAAGCAATGGAATTGGAATAGACTTACTGTACTAGGACTAGTCTGTACTTTTCCTGCTTAGTGGAAAACCTAGGAACATTGTCATTCTTCTGGAATAGGTGGAGATGTCAGCAGAGGCTGGGGTACTGTGACATCCTATAGAATTTTTGTTTAACACAATACAGCAGTGAGATATTTTACTTTAAAGGAGACATTACGTCTAAAATTTAAGATTTACAGGAAACAAGCAAGGCAAATCTCCCTACCTTTCTCAGCACACCTAGAGCCTTCTCTCCTGATGTGGCTATTCTCAGGCTAACTCAGAGCCACTATCCACTCCACCCTGTGGCCAGTGGCTGACGACGATCCATCCTGGGTCCTATGAGAATGAGTTTTCTGTAGGGACAGATAGATACATTCAATGACAGGTCCCTGATCTGCTATTAAGGACAATCTTCTACCTCTACAACCGTCTTCTCCCTTCGAATGTAGTTTATGGGAGAGTAGATCTTTGCTGGGATGTCTTAGTCAAATGGACATCTCTTAGAAAACCCACAAGCAGAAATGTTCAAGACACACTCCTCTACTTTTGCTCCACCATTGCCATAAGGGATCACACATATTGCCTGGTCAGTAAGGAGGACATTGGACGAGAGAGGTGAGACCATTAAAGGAATAAAATCTTCATAATGGAGGTCAACAATTAGATGAAGAAAATTCAGATCTTAAGAAAGAAACAGAGAAAATTAAAAGAAATATTTCAAGAATACTCTGAAAAATAAAGGGCATGAGTATTCAACACCAAGGGAAAAAAAATACTTCAAATTTGTGTTGCTGTGAAATTTTAGAATACCAAGAATAAGAGAAAAGTTAATGCCAAAATAAGGGAAAAGACTACATGAAACATACTTTCAATCTTCAGACAATGGCATAGAAAGATGGCTAGGACCATGCCAAAAAGACTCTAAGGCTATATCCTCCTATAACATAGGAGGATAAAATAGCCTCCTATAAAATAACCCCCTGAGATTTTTACCCTCTAAAGAACATTGTTGAGCATGTAAAGAACATATCCACTGAGATGCTGGCAATGGTAAATGATTCTTTACCCAAAGCAGTAACAAGGAAAATGGACTTTTGAAATGCCTTTCTCCACCAAGGTTTCCTGAGACAGGTCTGAAGTTCTTCCCTCAAGAGAGGGAAGCCTTGAACGGAATGTGTGGAGAGCAGCACTTCTGTAACATTTTACGTTGTCACTGCCCTGAATGACTGAAGAAACAGAGGTAATTCTCTCTAGAGACAGAATGTTTCCATTTTCACTCATCCCCCTGTTCTCCAAAGAGGCCCTTAGAGGGTGGTTCAGGACCCTCTGGCATTTCTGCCCAGTGTCCCCTCCAGGGCACTAGGCAGGTGACAAGCACCTATGGACCTTGCTATTCTTGGCAGCTCATCTGTACATTCTGAGGTTATGACAGAAGACTTCATGAGGAGGAGCAAAGTGCAAGTGAGGAGACCCATGTAAATTATGCTGTAGGAAATATGTATGTGGATAAGCATCTCCAAGCTAATTGAGAATGTTAGTATCTTATATATTCAGACAATATAAAGGAGAAATCAGGGCCAATTTATCAAATATAGAAGGAAAGGTATACTTCAGGATCAATGGCTAGACTATTTTAAGAACTAAAAAATAAAATATGCAGTGTTGAGTTCCTGACCTAATCACTCCCGAGACATGGCTCACCCTGAGAGGATCAGGAAACCTGAAACATCTCAGTCTCTCACCTAAGGAAAGCCATTACTCAAAGAGAAGCCCAGGATAAGGCTTTTGGGTAGAGTAACTTCATGATGCAGCCCATTTACTTCTAGAAAAAAATCAGCTCAGTGGGACACTGCCCAATCAGGAAAGATGAGAAGTGGCGAGTAGTATCTACCCTGAGTTCTTCCTGGAGGCTAGGAGCCTACAGAACTTTCTAAGTATCACAAGAAGAACATCTGTAGAGAATATTCCTGCTTTACACTCTCATTTCTCATTTATGCCTTCATACCAACAAGGAAAAACCAAGGCTCATTCCATTAAGAGGACACACATATGATAATACCTCCAGGCAATCAACAGCAGCTCAACTTAAGACCATCAGGGTAAAAGGGAAGATGCTTTGTCAGAGGTGGGATCTACCAGTGGGCCAGCCCTACACACAGCATGGGCATCCTGGGCCCTGAAGCCCAGCCCTTCACCACCACCCTTCAAAAGGGAGGCCATAGCACAGACGGCTGAACATCTGTGGCCTAAGAACCATGAGTGTGGGTTTCTGGGGGAGAAGATCTAGATGACTCAGGCCCATAATAAATACTTCCTGTGTAATAGACATTGAGAATTTAATGGAATTTAGGTTCTTGTCTCTAAAAAACATAAGTGGATCATGTTTGAGAGAAGTAGATAGTTCTTAGAAGCTCAAGGAAGAGGAACCATTTCCAAAACTTAAAAGGTAATTTTAGATCACATTCTCCTCTAAACGACAAGAATATAGTAAAGTGTGAACTATTAGAAATTCAGTAATTGACATGTTAAGGCATTCACACAGGAATGGAAACCCAAAACCTCAGCATCCATTTCACTCTGATGTAAGAAACAAATGTAATGAATTTCTCAATAAAACTATTGTGGGAGAAATCTACAATAGCTAAGTCAGATTGAATTTTAGGTAGTACATCAGTGTTCTATTCCTGAATGGGAAAAAACATTTGGAAAGAAAGCAGATTAATCCCCAGTTATTGGAACCCTAACTTGACTCTGGCAGATTACAGAGGTAGAAATAGGATTGAGGCTAAAGTGATTAGAGGTCTATAAGGACTATCTTTTCAGGAGAGGGAAAAAGACACCATCACAAGAAAATGGATGTCAAACCTCAGCTATGGAATCAGAATAGCCTTGCAGCAGTAGGGCTGATCTGTACCCTTCCTCTCTAAAGGAAAACCCAGGAGCATGGCATTCTTTTGGAATTGGTGGGCATTTCTAGCAGAGATTGGATTCCCATATGACACATCCTCTAGACTCCTTTTTTTTTTTTTTTTTTTTTTTTTTTTAGCACAGCACAGCAGTGAGATGCTATTTTAGTGAAAAGGAGGCACTGTGACTAAAAGTCAAGAATCACAGGAAATAGAACAGGACAAACCAAGGTATAGTAATACTCCTCCCTGACCATGACCCTCTCTTTAGATCTGAATCTGGATCAGGCATCACAGGGAAGCTTAGAGAAAAGGTGGCCCACACAGAAAGCCACTGGGGAATAAGCCAACACAGCGCACTCATTCTTTCTTGCAGACATGTCATTTTTTTTTTTTTAAGGTGTCACTCTAGGCTAGTGTGCTGCGATTTCAGTTAAGGAGTATGTATCTTTCTCACAACAATCACCCACTGAAGTAGAAACGAAAGTATAAGAGGGAAATAGGTCTGCCCCCAAACTCTGCTCTCTGCAAAGAGATAACTTCCTCTCTCCTACTCTACATTAGCTTCATTCAAATTGGGTGGTGGAAGTGGTGGTCCACAATCATAAATGGTCTCTCCAAAGAATAATCTCAGGAACATACAGCAATTCATGGGCATCAATTTAGACTACACACATAAAAACTCCCATATCCTATTTGTGGGGGAGATCCTCATGAGATGGCAGTAACAATGCCAAGGTCGTACCAATAACAGCACAGGTAAGGTGTAACCAGGTGTGAGGGAACAGCAATGTCAAAGTGGACAGTAAAACATATGATGTATCCCTAGTTCTAATGTCTTGCTGTACAAGTGCTCAGGTCAACGTGCAGTCTTCAACCATCTATGATGAGAAGGAAAGGAGAAGAAAACTTTGAAATCACATTGGAGTGTAATTCTCTGAAAATATTTGCAATGGAAACTAACCACATGTGTAATTTCTCAAAATAGAGGGTCACCTCTACCTGATGACCCATATCAGGTAATGCACAATTAAGTACTGGGAACCCACCTGTGGACCCATGAGATTATCCAGGACCAGCTGCTATCATCTTGCTTTCCTAAGCCAAGGGAGAATCAACTTTCCATCCTGAGTGTTTCAAAATAAAGGTGACTAGTCTCAGTAGAATCAAGGAACAAGATTCTGAAGGCCAGATGTCACTATTGTTTACATACGAGAACCCCAGAGTAGGCAGAACTTACTTATGTAACCAAGTTGAATAAACCAGCTTTATATCAAGTGACCCCAGGGATACATAGGCCCCTGTAAGAGAAGTTTGGGAATACAGGCTCCTCTCTGTGGACCTTTCATCAGTCCAGATGCCTCCACAGTCTTCTCCTGGATCAGGCATCACAGGGCATATTAACTAAAGGGGGCCAAAGCAGAAATCCAACTGGGAAACAAGACACCACAGATCTGTCATTAGATTTAAGGTGGAGGCACACATCCCTCATTTCTACTTCAGTGGAGGATTGTTGCTCTTATGGAGAGGACGAAATCGGTCTCTTCACAAACACGCTCTTCTACAAAAAGAATTTATCCTCTCCTCATCTACATTATATTTTTGCAAAATGGTGAGAGAAGGAATGTCATCATGAACTATCTCTGGCCAAGGAAGAATTACAAGAACAAACTACCAACCAGAATCTAAAAGTGTAAATATCTTCATATGCTGTTTCATGGAGGACCCAAATGAGACAGTGGTGATGTCTCCAAGGAACCTTCAACAACAAAGAGCAGGTAGGGAGAAAACAGTTAAGAGCAGCTACATTAAAATGACAAAGAAAAAGATGATTTATCAGTCGTGCTAACTTGCCATTGTATAGGTGGTTGAGGTCCCGATGACCTGTCCAACAATCTAAGTTGGCAGAGAAAAAGAAAGCTCTTAAGTCTCAGGAGAGGTTATACATTAAGAAAGGCTAGAGCAGAATATAACACCCTTCTGGGTTGTCTACTTAATTAACTGGTGCCCAACAGCCAGTGGCACATGCCAGCAAATGCACAGAGCTTAAATTATCACCCTACCTATGGGCCATGGTATTAAACAAAACCGAATGGCGTCATCTTACTGCTCAGAACAGACCCATGTCTACCAAGCAGTCTCCAGATGCTTGGTGACTAGAGGATGCAATGAAGAAAAGCTCAGTTCTCTCAGAAGCCAGCAGGGATTTTCCCACAATGAACTCCTCCCTGATTGAGATGAGACTGTTTGAGAAGAACAATCCTGAAAATTCCTGTCTAACATTTTCCATCTTTGGGTGACACACAATCTGTTGGATGTCCTCTAAGCCTAGGTTTTCCCCAAAATAACTTACAGACCCCCTTTTAATCAGGTACTTAACAGTCACAGGAATATGAGCATTTCAGAAACCCTCCTGGGGCTGTGGGTTAGTGATAATGTTTGGGGTAGGTGACTGGGAATGAACTCTCTGCTCCCACATCTTCCTGGAAGACCCATGGTCTTTCATGCCCATCTCCGCTTTGGACAGAGACACAGGAACTCTTCCTTCTGATAAATTTCAGAGAACAAGATGGGTGTGGTTACAACCTTCCAGTTAGTTATGACTTTAAGATTTTCTTCTACCTATACAAGACTAACTTTCTATTCTCAATGTGATACAATATCAAGGTGACCAGTCACAAGCAGGAGGACCAAGGAACAATAGACAAGTGATGATGAAGATAAAAGAGCCAGAATAAAAGTAGTCTGAATGTGCTCCCATCCTTGGATGGGCAATGGTGAGCTGCCAGCAAAGTCAATATGACAAACAAAACTGGAGCATCTTATTTTGAGCCAATGTGGACTCCATTCATCACAACAACCCAACCATTGAAGACAGACACAGAACTCTGCTAAGGAAGGAGGAAAAGTTTGGAATACACACAGAATGCAATTACACACTCAGAAGTCTGTTCCAACAATAATGATGAGCAACTTCAATTCCCCCTTACAAAATTGTCAAGGCTGAATTGATCTTTCAGGGTAGTCATGACACAGAGCATCCCAGACTCACAATGGGTTCATCCCTGAGGACCAAATAGACTCACTAAGTCCAGTGGTTGAATTCTCACCTGCTTTACTACTAGAATAAGATATGGAACTCCTCAGCCTTCACAAGCTGCCCAGTGAGGTCCTGGCTTCACAGGTACTTGTCGGTCAGCAGAGCTGCCAGGACAAACAAAACCCTTCACCCTGTACACTGACAGCAGCAAAACTGGGGAAAACCTTTAGCATTATTTTCCTCTTATTAGGTATAGTATCCCCCACGAGCTCTGATTCAATCACCACAGAAAACATCACCAGGAATAAGCCAGAAATGAGCTAACGCTCAGAAATCATGACCAACAGCTGTGCCTCCCAAGCAGAAAATATCTGATCAGTTTGGGGCAAAGAGTCAGATATTCCCAGCAGTTTGACACCATGAAACTATGACAGCTTAAGAACTGTTCCCTGTCTCAGAGACAGGACCTGGCTTCCCAGAGGAGAAGGCATAATGTTGCCTATGATGAGCACTGTCCCCCACCTGCCTGGGACATTCATGTTACTACTGGAAATGTCAGAGGCACTCAGAAAAACTACAGAGGGCATCCAGGGCCAAGCTTCTGGCATTTAGGTCTCTGTATCCTGTGGGGAAAATTGAAGGAGCAGCTCCTAAGACATCACATCTTCTGAGGACATCCAGATAACATATAGTTTGACATTCAACCCAGGTGGACCTCTGACAAGTATATCTCAAGCGTCTTAGCCAATATATATGTTCAGGCAGGAGAGTCACCACAAGAATTCACAGGACAAAAAAAGTCACCTAAAAGATGCCGTCTTTAAGAAATCTGAACCTATTATTGTCAATGAAGAGAATTAAACAAATATCAAGAGACATAACAGCAAGTTCATTTCTTCAAAGATATAGAAGCTGATTAGTCAAATAAAGTGTGAATAGGAAGTCATAAAACATGGAAATATTTAGCATGAAATATAGTACTGGTGCAAAAGTATATGGGATAAAGACAATCAACATGGCTGTAGATCAGATGAAACTTTTCCAGAGGCATCAAGAAACTACAAAGTCTAGAATGTAGAAGACAAAGGGCCAGAATTTATTCATTTCAATCACTCAGACATCCTACATCTCAGGGGCCCCTCCCAGTGCACTATAGAGGGAAGTATAAGACTTTCAGGCATTTGGGTTCAGGGTCCCCTCCATGGCCCTGAATGTGTGGTTCGAATACCTATGGACCCTGCTGTGCTTGGACAGCTCATCCAACTGTCTGGGTGAATGAAAACATGTGAAGAAATGGTAGTAGGTAAGACAACACTTCTTTTCTACACTATATATTTAGAAAATTTATTTCCTTCAATATAAGATCCATGTCAACTGGAAGGCAGGTTTTGATCCAGATTTAATGGAGAACTCAGGACATCAAAATAATTGGCATTTGTGAGGACTGAAAAGAGACCTGGAAGATCCACTGTTGAATTCCTGATCTATTCACTCCTAAAGCATGCTGGGCCACTCACAGGATGGGCAATCACTAAAATCTAGCTTATTCTCTCTTCCTGGAAAACCCTTAATCTGGAAGGATTGTGGGATTAAGCCTTTCAGATGGAACCATTTTTAACATGGAACCCATCAACTTTGACAGGAGGCACAACAAGGGAAAACCACCCAGTCAGGAAAGATAATGAAGAGTGACATCTGTCATGAGCACCTACCAGTTGATTGGTCTGGATGCCATGAGGCTAGAAACCTTGATTGAGGTTCACAGGAGAGCATCAAGCCAGGAGTTCTCCTAGTTGGACAAATCCCTCAATTCACCTTCAACCAACTCACCCCAATGAGGAAACTCAGGGCTGGTTCCATAAAGGCACACCTCTGTCAAGACCTCCAGGCAACCACTTGGAGATCTTAGGATCTCAACATAAGATCGGGGCAGAGGGGAAAGTGCTTTCCTTGTCTGTCACAGAAGGGAACTATAACAGGCTCAGCCCTGCACATAGCCCAGACATCCTGGGTCCTGAACTTCAGTCTTCCTCACACCTACAAGGAGCTCAAGGCACAGAAGGCTGAACACATGTCTTTGAGAACTACAGATGTTGGAGTGTAGAGGAGAAGACCAGAGTGATCCGGGCACACAATAAGTACACCAACATTCAGTGGAACTTCGATGAGGGTAAAAGGAATTGAAGTTAGGTGGTGTGAAACCTCACCAGGACCATTCCAGATACTCTGGCTTGGGAATGACCCCCATATGGATGCCTAAGGTACAGGAATGGTCAGCATACAGTGATCAGAGGATGATAGGACCATGTGGAACATGGGTAGGATGATGGGGGGTGGGGATCAGCTTCTGGCACAGCTGAAGACAATGTCAAAGCCAAACACGCCCTGGCAGCAGCTTCCATTTGAGATCAATACAGGGTCTGCTCGATCCTGGGTTAGCCTGTCAGCAACTGCAAGCAGAAGGGTTTCAAACAAATCCTTCTTCCTCATTCATTCTAATAAGAGTTTTAAATGGCTGGACAGGTGAATTGCTTGGCTCCTTAAAACTCGTGGAAGCTAAAGGAAGGGAAACTTTGGAGGAGAGAATAAGTTCTCACACACGCACACAAAAAGCACATCAATCACTGAAATTTGTGTGACATGTAGGCAGTTCTAGGAGCTCAAAGAATGGAGAAAAGGATACTTTAACAAGCACTAAATGTTAAGATTTTAGATCATACTTGCCCCTAAACAATATATACAGGTATGTAGCAATTAAATGCAATAACTGACATAATAAACTAGCGTGGAAATCTAAACCCCCCTAACCTCCACCACATTCCAATGAGGAAAGAGTTGTCGATTTCTTTGAAAATATTTATCTACAGCAACTTGTAACAGGTAAGAGATCTGACATATGAGGTAGATCTAATTTTAGATCCTTAAACACCACAGTCTCATCTATTTTTTGCAGTAGAAAGAGCATGAGATTTAAAGAGACAAATTATACTCCTCCCTGAAGAAGAGATTAAGATCAAGAAATTGAGATATAGAGTTATTATCATCAAAATACTCTGTAAAAATATGGGATAAATGATACAATAAATGTGGCCGAAGATTCAGTTTAAGAAACCTCCCAGAAGCAGGAGGAAAAGGAAAGGCAAAAGTGTGGAAGACAGTATAGTTTCATTGCAATCACTCAAACTCCCCTCTCTTAGGGGCCGCCAGGGTGCAAAGTAGAGGATAGTACATACGTTCACGGTCCCATCCGTGCTGGACGTGTAATTCACCCATGGTGCCTGCTATGCTCAGGCAGCTCATCTGGCTGAGTTATAGAAGATGTATCAGGAGTAGCAGGCGGTAACAGACAAGTTCTCTGTGTCATGTTTACAAAGTCATCACTTCTATCAGTATAAAATATCATCTGAATAATGGGAATGCAGATTTTTATCCTGACTCCATTTAGAAGAACTATAGCACATTAATAATTAGCTGTTGTGAGAGCTGAAAAGGAAAATATCCAGTGTTGGATTCCTCATCTAGTCAATCTTGATTCACACTGGACCACTCAGAATCACAAAAACCGGAGAACTATTTTCTCTTCTAAAACATTAATCAAGAAGAACCACAGGACTGGGCTTAATGATGGAACAATTTCTGATGGAAAACACCCATTCTTGAGAAGGCAGTACAAGGGGAAATTGCCCCATCAAGAAAAATGAGCAGTGTTCTGTGGGCCCTGGGGAAGGCAGGCACCTGCCACATGACTTGTGTGGGGGCCATGAGGCTGCATTGTTCCTGCCTCACAGGAAAGGGTCAGGCAAGCATTTTCCATAATTGGATAAATCCTTCAATTCATCTTCAGTCAATTCACCCTGATAAGAAATGTCAGGGCTGGTTCCATTAAGAGGACACAGGTGTGTCACAACTGCCTGGTAACCTAAGATGACCAGGGCAGAGGGGGAAATGCTATCTTTCCAGAGATATGATCTACCAGGGGCTCAGCCCTGCACACAGTGTGGACATTACCGACCCCTGAGCCTCAGCCCTTCACCACCCTGCAGAGAGCCCATGGCACAGAGTAAGACCGAGATCTGGACTCACACATGTGGTAGAGGGAGGTCACCTGAGTGACCCAGGCTCACAGTAAATCCTGCCCTGGTCATCAGCATCCCTGGGGGCAAAATGGAGTGCTCGCTCCCCCAGAACAGACAGGTAGTAAGAAACCCCACCTGGACCATCTGAACCACCTAAATACTCTGGCTTGGAGATGACTCTCGTATAGGCACCAAAGACTAGGAGTTTCTGGAAGACATGGGTCAATGAAGGACCTAGGCTTTGACCCCCATCATCCCAGCCCCTGCTGGGCAAACACCACACAGCTGAGGGAGAAGCCAGAGCCCAGCGCACTTGGCCAAAGCTTCCTCTAGAAGCAGCACAGGGTCTGGTCCATCCAGGCCTAGGCCTGCCAGGGACTGCCAGCAGGAGAAGGAGTTCAACACATCCCCTTTTTCCTTCTCATGCAATCTTAGGAGTTTTAAGTGGGGGAGTGGGGGAAGGCAACGTGACCAGACTAGGTTCACAAGAATTAATGGGAGCTGAGGAAGGTAGACTCTCAGGAGAGAAGAAATTCTTCTCATTAAAAAAGCATCAATTGTTCCAATTCGAATGAGATGTAGACATTTCTTAGAATCTCAAAACTGAAAATACTTAAGAAAACTAAATATTAACAAAATAAAGATTTTAGATCACATTCCCCCCTAAACGGTAGAGGTATATAGCAATGAAATGCAAGAGTTGACGTGTGATAGTATCTACATGAATGTGAAAACCTAAACCTGCTGATCTCCATCACATGCCAACAAGGAAATCAGTTCTCGAATTTTTACAATACGTATCTTAGAATGATTCATGACTTGTAAGGGAGATCTGCAATGAGGTAGATTTAGTTGCACATCCTTAGTATACTCTCATCTGTTTGTGGAAGAGAATGAGTCACCCTTGAATACAATGAAATGTTGTTAATTTGGGGCATCCTAAGATATTAAATACAGGCAGACATTGTGGGAGGCTGAGATGGGAACAAGGCTAAATGGGATCTAAGGAGGTATAAAAAAGATTTCCCAGAAGAGGGAAAAGTCTCCATCGCAGGAAGATAGAACAGGGAGCATCTTGCTGTAAGCAGCCCTGAACTAGTCCCTCTTCTTCTAAAAGGGAAATCCAGGAGGTTGGCATCCACTGAAAGGATTGGGCTGCCCAGTGCCACACCCTGACCCTCTCTGTCCCCTTGTTTTCATACAGAATCATATCTCAGAAGCGCAGGGGAACAGATGGCTCGGGGGAGGGAGTAACTGCAAAGAACACAGCAGATAGTGGGTAAATGGCCAGACTCTTGACCCCAGGAGGCACAATTATGAGATACATTCCACATGGCACCTCACAGGTCCCAAGTGGGGTTGAGTACCAGTCACCTGTATAGGTGACCAACCTAATAACAACCCCTTCAGAGCCTGCTCCCTTCAACTGGTCTCAGGTTTCCCCTTCCTCTGGAATTCCTGGGGATCACTTCCAAATAAACTACCATAAAGTTGATAACAGCACGCCCCAACATTGTTAACATCCTAATCCTGGGAACCTGGAAACACATTATGTCACATGGCAAGGGGGAGTTAATCAGAAGAGGAAATTAAGTTTGCTAATCAGCCGACCTTAAACCAAGGAAATTATCCTGGATTATGCAACATGGGCCCAATGTATTCACAAGAGTGAAATAAGGTGAGTGAGAGGCAGATTTCAATATTCACTGCCAACTCTTAAGTTGAAAGAGGGTCAAGAATCTGAAGACGAAAGAAGAGGCCACAAGCCAGCAACTTCTGGGGGCCTCTAGAAGGTGGATAAGGCAGGGAAACAAACTGTCCCCTGCCACCACCAAAAAAGATGCAAACCTGCCAACACCTTGATTTTACCCAAGAGAGGCCCATGTCAAACTCTTGATCTCCAGAATTCTAAGATAAAATTTGTCTTCACTTAGGCCCCTAACCCGGTGGTCATTTAGTTACACAAGCAATAGGAAGTTAATACAGTGCCTGCCCAAAATTGGTATTTCAGGTTCTACGTTCAAAGGAATCCATACTAGCTCACTAAAGTTCATTTCAAATATTTGAAAGCCTCATAGCAACATATCTTCCTAGCATCCCAACCTACAAATGAAGGTATGAAGAGTGTTCAATTTGAGTCTTTCAAGGCATTTATACCTATGCATTTGAAATTTAAATTATTAAAACTTATATACAATAAATATTGAATATTCAGTGCTTCTATGAAAGGAACTAAATACACAATTGAAACCCTCCCCAAAAGTATTATGTGGGCCCAGATAACTTCCTTGTAGGATTCTACTACCAGTTCATCTAGAAACACACCACTCATGTAACAAATTATTCACAAGAATAGAAAAAGACAAATTTCTCTAAAGGGCTCTCTTCCCTAAAACTAAGTGGATTGTCTAATACTTCTGGTCTATTTCTCTACTTCCCCGCCAAAGAGAACGAGATGCTATGAGAGGCCTTGCCTTTCAGGGTGAACCGCAAGGTACCTGCTTCACAGGAACTATGAGTCATCAGAGCTCCCAGAAGAGGTGATAAGTTTCTTACTGTGCCCTGACAAACAGCCCTGAGTCTTCACTGTCCTCTCCTAGGGCAGCCGTGGTCCAGGTCCCCAAAGACACCTTGAAATCACAACCAAAAAGTGGAAGCCCCGGGGCTTCCCTGGTGGCACAGTGGTTGAGAGTCCACCTGCCCATGCAGGGGACACGGGTTCATGCCCTGGTCCGGGAAGATCCCACAGGCCACGGAGCGTCTGGGCCTGTGAGCCATGGCCGCTGAGCCTGCGCGTCCAGAGCCTGTGCTCTGCCACGGAGAGGCCACAACAGTGAGAGGCCCGCATACCGTGAAAAAACAACAACAAAAAACAACAACAACAAAAAGTGGAAGCCCCGGAAAGCAAGACCAGCAGCTGTTTGCCCATCATGGAAGGTACCACCAGCTAACACTTAGAATCCTGGGCTGTCAGGCTGTGGGGCAAACACTGGGGTGCTAGGATCGACTCTGAAACCTGCTCCTTGGAACACTGAAGCCTTCCTGCCCAGAGAAGGTGCTAGTGTTAACCAAGACCAGTACTGTCCCAGACTTTTTGGGACACATCTCAGTTGGTACCAAAGGCATCAAAGAAAGGCAGAAGTTTCCACTCTGTGCTTCCTGTATTCAGACCTTCACTTCCCCTGGGTGAATTCCCCAAATGCAGCACCCACTAGTGACCACTCTCAGAAAATGCCAGAGCTGATTTAAGTCTGTCACCTCCAAGAATGACCTCTCCTCACAAGCTCCTCACAAGGTGAGCTGTGCCTAGGAGAGTCCACGATCTGCTCCGCAATCCAGGGGTCACATAAGGATGGGGGTCATGGACCACCCTGCTAAAACTGACAAGACAGCTGTTCCTTGTCCAAACACAGAAGAGTTTGGCTCCAGGAACGTCCACATGCAGTTGCTTCCCCAGACCAGAGAGAACAAAGGTCAGAGGTGGGTTGGGGGCAGGATGACAGTGCAGGCAGCCTGTGACAAGTGGACTTCACATTTCAGTCTCTGGAACTAGGCTGCCGAGTAGTTTGCAAGGTCCAGGTTAAGCAATGATCCTGCACAAGTGTAGCGCCTAGATGAAAATACTAAAGTGAAACTTGAAGTGCCTCTCACTGCAGAGCTGCTCACTGGGCTGGGCAGTGACTTTCAGGATTCCAAAGGATGCTCCTGTCACGTGGCTCCAAGCATCCACCCACCCTTCGGGAGGTTCTAGCATGTGTTGCCGTGGCTTAGTGAACGAGGGCGTTCTTCAGATCCACAGGACTGTCGTGACTTATATGTAGCATGGTATTGGAGCTGTAATATCTCAACTCTTCTGAAGGGAGATGCTTGCTTTTAAGCATTTTAAGAGACTGCTGACCACTGGGGCCTCCAAAGGACTGTCTGGAAATGATTAATATCCAAGCTAGAAAAACCCTCAGAGGAGACTGTTCTTAGATGATGATGGGACAGATTTACGCCTCTCACCTGGAGTTGCTGCCTCTTTCACCAGATAAAGCAGGACTCAGGAATCTTCTTTGACAGCATCTGCTTACCATGCAATTCTTCCCTGGGTAGCAGCTTATGCTCTGGAGCTGGGTTCTCTGAGGGCTACTGTTGAGGGAGCTGGGGTGCTCTTGGTGGTGCTGACCACCTGCTGCTGACCCATCATTTCCCTGCATAGAGCCCACACCGCAGACCGTCTGCAAATAGAACCCCGAATATACAACTCAGCATCCTCCATGCAAGTCAGGCGGAAACTCAATATTTCTCTTCACTATATGCAAGAGAAGGGCATTTGACTGGACTTAAGATGAAGTGCACAGTGAAAGATGCTCAAGGCCCCATACTTGGCAAAGCCTAGTTCTGTATAAACTTCTTATACATTGGATGAGATCGGCAATTCTTGTGGCCATAAAAGCAGCATTTGAGCCCCATCAGGAAAGATATCAAGACTGGACACTGAGTCGGGAATATCAGGTCAGATTTAGCGCTCAGCCCAGGAATCAGAGCCCCATGTGCCATGCCCATAAGAAGGTCATCCTCAGTGCACCAAGGTATGCAATTCTGAGAGCCACACACAGGGGTTGCACTCGTGCTCTGGGTCAGGAGAGTCCAGAGGACCAAGCTCAATGAGCTCAACTACATTGTACAGATAAGGGCTGGGAGGCAATTACCCCAGAGGACCCATCAGTCAGACCCGAAAGTCTCACACATTTCTGAGCATCAAGAGAGGAAAGACTTGAGTCTGGATTTGAGGGAAACAGCATTTTAATAATCCCTTGGGTTGTCGCTGTCCTGAATGATTATATAAGGAAAGCAGAAACAAGTTAATATGACAGTGCTTTCATTTTGAACCCTCAAATGTCCCTGCCAAGATTTAAGATGAATGCTCAGGAGCTTCTAACATTTGAGTTGTAGGGTCCCCTCCATGGCACTGGGCAGGGGGCCTGCTATGCATTGGGCAGCTCATCTGATCCTCTGGGTTAGAGAGAACTTTGTGAGAGTTGCAGGTGGTCAGTTGCTTGGAAAGTCATAAACTATCATCCTTATTAGTTTGCAGATTTTGATCCAAATTCACTTGTAAATCACGGTTGCTTTATCCTCACTGGACCTAGGAATACATGTCAGGTTCTTGGCTACTGTGAGAACAAAAAAAGGGAAAGAAATGAAATACTTTTCATTTCTGTGTTTCTGATCTAGTCACTCCTGAAGCATACCGGATGCCTCCAGGATCAGAAAAACGTTTTTAAAAAATCACTTCTGAAATAATGCAAGCTGCTACTACTCAAGAGAGGCACAATTGATTTTCAGATGGAAGCACCTTAATAAGCACCTGCTCATCCAGAAAACAACACAAGACAAAAATTCCTGCTCATTAAGTTGCGTGGGCCCCTAGCACCATCACATGGCACATAACTTCTGGTGGCCAACAGGCTACAGAATCTGTTTCTGCACAAGAACATCAAGCAATGAGCATTCCTAGCTTGACATTCACTCAGTAGTCCCTCAACCCACTCACTGCATTAAGGAATGTCAGAGCTGGGGTTCCATAGGGGGCACATACCTGTGTCAAGTCCTCCAGGCGATTGGGTTGCAGCTTCACCTGAGATTAGCTGAGGGGCTGGAGAACAGCCTGATCCATTGGGAGAAAACTCAGACTCAAATCAATGGGTTCCTGACTTCAGCCCTTCACCACAAAGGGAAGAAAACCAAACACCCTGAGTCTGAGAGCCAGAGGTGTGGGAGTTAACACTGATGACCCAACTACACACCCAGGTTAGGTTCTGCCAAGGATTGCAAGCAAGAGAAGGGGCTTAAGAACATGTTTTTCTCTTCCCTGATTCAGCCATGAGTGTTTTCAGAGGCTAATCACAAACTTGAAAGACTGGAAGGAGATATTCATAGGGTACTTTGGAAAGCTCCAGCATATTTCTGGGACTTCAGAAGGCCACACACAGGTACATGGCTGTGCACATACCCAGGAAAGACCTAAGAAAGCCCTAATCTCTTACTTCTTGCCAATCTTGAGACTCTCACGTGGAGAGTAAAGGTTAAGGTAAAGTTACAACTGCCAGATAATTAAAGGTGTGGTTCACATACACAGCACTTCATCCACAACTGGAAGACTTATTGGTCCAAAACGTTTAAGGAAATAGCTGTTTTAATTGTTAGGTGATTAAGGTAACTGAGCAGAGAGTTCAGTGGATTACCAATTAAGCCACTGAATTATGACCTTGCAGAATTACTCAGAAAAGTCACTAAACAATCAGCAACAACAAAGCTTGGATTTGAGGAATCTAATCTCCAGAGTTGCCAGTAATGTCCATAGTTGCCCATTTTAAATATCCAATTTAACAACAAATTGAGGCATGCCAAAAAACAAAACAAACAGGCCCATACACCTGGGAAAAATTCCAATCAGTAGACACTGTCCCTGAGGAAACCTAGATGTTCTACTTACTGTAAAAGAAACTTAAATCCGCCATTTTAAATACATTCAAAAGGTAAAGGAAATCATGTGTAAAACTGAAGTATGAGAACAATGTCTCATCAAGTAGAAAATATCAATAGAAGTTTTTAAAGAATCATATGGAAATTCTGGAGTTGAAAGATGCAAAAACAAGTTCACTTGAAAAGCTCAATTGCAGATGCATTCTTCCACCAGCCCATATCTACTAACTTGGAGATGAGTTGATTGAGATTAGTCTGAACAGAAAGAAGTGAACAGAGCCTCAGACATCCGTGAATATCAGCATTAAGCATACCAACATGTACATAATGGCAGTCCAAGAAGGAGAGGACAGAGAGAAAAGAGCAGAAAAAATACTGGAAGAAATGGCTGTAAACCTCCCAAACTGATCAAACCTTGACACATCCAGGAAGCTCAATGAACTCCAAAGTAGGATAAACTCAAAACTAGACACATCACAGTCCAACTGCTGAAAGAGCATTGAAAGCATCAAGAGGAAAGCAGCTCATCACATACAAAGGAGCCTCAATAAGATTAATGGCTGATTTCTCAGACACCATGGAGACCAGAAGGCATTAGAAGCTCATTGAAAATGTTGAAGGAAAGTGACTTTCATGAATTCCTTACCCAATGACACTATCCTTCAAACATAAATTAATACACTTCCAGATGAACAAAAGCTGAGGTGACAATTCCCTCTCTTGTCCCACTTTCCCATCCTTGACTAGACCAGTTGTGTTACAAAACAGGGTAATTCTAGAGCCCACGTTTTCCCAATAATGGCTTCTTTTCAGACTCACAGCATGGGATAACTAAGCTCTCAAATTGATGATCCCCTCAGTCAATCTCTAGTTTATTCTTTCACAGAAAGGAATGCCAGAGAAACTGAGAGGAATGAACATGAACTCAAGTAGGCTGGACTGTCTCTGCTGACCATTCCTGCAGGAGAGGAGGCACAGTTATTCTCCTCTCAAGAGAGGTGCTAGTTGTGGTAGACGACGTGGTGTGGAAAACTGTTTCATTTGCACGCCCCTCCCTTATGATCCTTTCAAGTAAGAGGGAGACACTTAAGCACTTTGGCACTTGCTCTAAGTAGTCAGACATCTGAGTCAATACACAAGAAGAGATTGGATTTTAGTTGACTCTATTTAGAGTGCCTGCACCTGGTCCTGATGCAATCGAAGTGAAAAAAAAAAAGGGATGTGTTTCTGACCGGGCAAATTGCAAAAACAGGATTACAGTGAGCAAGACTGAGGGTCATTTGTAGAAAAGATTTATAATTGAAAAGTTCTTTTGGATGTGGCTCCTCTCTTGTATGGGACCATCAAGTTCCTCCTTGCTCAAAGTCTGACTGCTTCGTGTAGTTGGACTGCTCACTCCCACAGAGCAGGCTGAAGAAATAACAGGGTAAACCCAACAAAGCACCTCCCTGTTTGGAAGCCCTCAGTGGAATTTGGTCATTAAACATATTTGGGTCTCAGAGGAGCGCACACGCACAGAGCTACTTCCACCGACCCCCAGACCTGTGAGGGCGAGAACAAACAGTTCCCGTTGTAGACCCCTGAGGTTTGGGTGCTGGCTGACAAGATTCTCTCACAGACAGCTTTTGAGTCATTCAGCACTGCTGCATGGAGTTGTGGTTCATCCTCAAGTACTAGTTTCTCCCTGGAAGGATGGGTTTAAAGGAAGTCAGGTGGGCACCCAGTACAAACAACTCCTGGACAAGATAGCCTGGCACAAAAGCCCTCTGGACTTTACTGCCAAACTTCATATTCTCTAGAAACCAGGTGGGAGCCTACAGCATTCTTTCACCTATGTATCCAGGATGGAATTGGCAGCTAAACAGACAAGTTTTACACAGAAATAGATTCTTCTGAAAAACATGACCATTTTAGTTCTTCATTTTATACATCCATTTAAGGTATTGATTCTGGGAATAAACAAGGATTATTGGTCATATAACACTGACTATCAAGCTTTGTTTTTCATGTAAATAGTTCCCTGTTGTTTTAGTTACTTAGAGGACTGGTGGATTTCCCAAGATGACATCCAGGCTGGTAAGGTTTTTCCTCAATAAAGTAGGAGCCTTTCACTTGAAAATGCTACTCTGAGAATCTACTATTGGATAAGTGATAGGTTCTACTAGGCATTTTCGCTGGTTTTCTTTCTATGAGAGAAAGAAAGAAAGAAACTTGCTGAAAAATGCATCACTTTGTAGAAACAAAGGATTACACTTGAATACAAGTGAGTTGTCTAACTTGACCCTCCTCAGGGACTCTACAGCCAGGGTTGAAGTCATGAGCACGGTCCTGGAATACAAAGGCAGATGAGATAACTCTTCCCTCCCCACCAACATACACAACCTGGAGAAGTGGTAGGCTAAGAAGTGTCTGTAGATGTACCCTCAAGTTTTGAGATTCTACCAGAAGATTATGACCAGCTGCAATTTCCCATGAGAGGCAGGAGGAGATAGCAAAACTCTCAGCATAAGGTAATAAAATTTCCATAGTAAATAGTGCAGTGCAACTGATTCTGTTAATTTTGTTAATACCACACAACATTTGGTTGTGAACTTAGTTTTTACCTTTGGTCAAGACAAGAGAGTAAGACACATTCCAGAGTAGAACAAAGAACACCCTGGGACACAGTAACTAGGCCACCCTCCAGTGTCAGCCAAATGATTGAGAAAGGTGGAATTGACCATATCTGACTTCAAGAGAAAACCCTCCTTCTGGTAAATGTCTTTCCCTATTGTTCCCAGAAGATTCCTGTGTGTATTACAGGTCACCCTACCCTTGAAGGGCCCCACCCTGTTATCAAGATTTTCCCTCCTTTCCTCCCAAGTATTTGGTATAATTAACATGCAATATTAGTTTCAGATATACAGCATAATGATTCAATATTCGTATGTATTGTGAAATGATCACAGTAAGTCTAGTTAACACCAGTCACTATATATAGTTACAGAATTTTTTTCTTGTGATAACTTTACAGTTTACTCTTCGTAACTTTCAAATATGTAATAAAGTATGAAGTATAGTTGCCATGCTGTACATTACACCCTCACATCTTATTTTATAACTGGAAGTTTGTACCTTTTGTCTTTCTTCAGCCATTTTGCCTATACCATACCTCGCCTTTAGCAAAACACCCATCTGTTTTTTCAAGATTTCAGATATAAGTGAGAACATATGGTATTTTTGTTGCCCAAATTATAGTTCCCAGGACTCCAAATAAAGCTCTTTGTTTTTTGCAGACTTGAATCTGATTGTTAGAAGCAGGAACCAAAGTGAATCACTTCTACCTCAGCGCAGCCCCAAATGGGAATAATTCCCCTATAAGAGTCCCTTGGACTCTGTCATTTCCTTGTGATTTGGGTCATGACTTACTCATGGTCCCAGACTCCCATTTTGGCAGAGGTACTAAATGCCTTTCTTTACTTGGATATCCTCTGTTGCAGGCTTTATCTGGAAAGGGAATCCTTCATTGTGGTAAGTACTCCCTTATGGGGAGTTTGGTTTCTAAGGGCACTGCCAAAGGGCAGCTGCTGTGCAGAACTCACTCATCTTAGGTTTAAAACCTACAGGCCCTCCTCTTGTAAATTTGTTGCTTTGGATTTAAATCACCTATGACAACTTGAAACTGTTTGCCCACTTTCGGCTCATTTGAGACTTTTAAATGAGTTTATTTGCATGCTCAATTGGAGAAAAGGTTTAGAACAGGACAAAAAGAATGCAAATCATATTTCAACTGGTATTTTCAGGCCTCCAAACATAATAGTGAATCCACTATTGCTTCCCTCAGAGAAACCAACTCGCAATGATCTCAAAGGATTTCCAAATTGGAAAAATCCTCTGAGGCTTCTGAGAGCTCTCTCTCCTTGGCTTCCTCTGCTCCTTCCTTTTCCTCTCAGTGTCCATCACAAGGCTCTCCTCCTTGCTGTCCATCTGTCTCTGAACTTTTTATAACACTGAGATTGACCCCCCTACAGAAGGCTAGTCATATTGCCCTCCTGTAATGACAGCCCCTTTTAAAGCCAGGTCCAGTGAGGATGGCCCCAAAACAATCACATATACCCCCTGGACTAAGGCAGAATTACATGCTAAGGACTTCCCAATGTTGAAGAGGGTTCCATTGAGTTTGCCAGACAATTTGGCCTCCTCCCTGAAACATATCAGCCTGGCTATTCAGATTTAGATAGAACCTCACACACAAGCAGATATATTAAAGAATGGATGGAAGATGTTGATTGGAAAGATCTTACTGGTGATATTTCTAGAGTAGGCACAAGGGGACAAGCAGATGTTCAAACGTTGGCTAATAATCTTCACAAATTCCCATTCTATTTCTTAGTCACAAAGACTAGCATGTTATTCAAAAATGCATCAACAGCCTGATGAAATTGTCTATGATCATTATGGCGATTTTGAAAAAATTTTCCAATTTCTGCCATTAAGGACCTGACACATAACGCTGCCAGTTTATTTAACACTGTCAGTTTATTTAACTCTAACATTACAGCAGGATTATAAGGTGAATTCCTATCTTGATTTCCACTCAGTTTTCCCTCCAGCCACTGACCACACTAAGGAATGTCAGAGCCCGGGTTCCATAAAGAGGACAAGATGTGACAAGTTCTCCACGCAACCTGGGTTGCAGCTCCACCTGAGATCAGCTGAGAGTCTGGAGAACAGCCTGACCCATTGGGAGAAAACTCAGACTCACATCAATGTGTTCCTGACTTCAGCCCTTCACCACACCAAAGGGAAGAAAACCAAACACCCTGAGTCTGAGAGCCAGAGGTGTGGGAGGTGACCCTGATGACCCAGGCCAAAATAAATATTGTGCATGTAATCAACTTCCATTGGGTCTTGCCTGGGGTAAGAGATACAAAAACACTCTTCCATAGAAGCAAGAAGGTCAAAAACCTCACCTGGATGATCTCAAGTACTCTGGGATGAGAAGGAACTTCGAGATCAAAGGATCAGGATTGTCAGGAAGATAAGAATGAAAGGAGGACCTAGGCTTACCCAGTAGGGGCTTGGATGATGAGGGTCCCAACCTGCCCCTCCCTCACCCATATGCATACATCCCTGTAGGCAAAAGTCCAATTAAAATCGCTTTTGAAACATTACCATTAGAGAGTCAGGAGAGAATCAGGGTCAACCACACTCCCGGATTAGATTCTGCCAAGGACTGCAAGCAGAAGAGGGTTTTAAGAACACGGTGTTCATTTCTCACTGATTCAACCCTGTTTTCAGTGGGAAGAAAGCACACAAGAAACCAGGTCTTACAGAGGATGAGAGCTGAAAGAGTTGGAAGAATGTTAGAAGAATTACACTCTTCCCACCAAAAAAAGCACAAAAGGCTCAAATCAAATAAATACTGTTCTAGAACCCAGAGAGAAGGATATTGTTCAAATAATGAATGGAAAAATGTTAAATTCTCAGATTATATTTCTCCCCATGAACTAAGAAAGTGAGGTGTGTACCACCAGTTGACATTAAACTAATCATGCAGGTCTAGAAACCTAATACACGAGCAGCCATTTTATCCCAATGAAAAAAAAAATGAGTTGTAGATTTCTTCCAACATATGACTTACAAAATCTCATCATCTAAGGCAGATCTAATTAGAGATCATTAAACAATGCACATGCACCTCATAGCAGATTTAAAACACATGAGACTTAAGTAAAACAATCCTTAGAATCCAGTGAAAGTAAAATATTATCCCATTATCAGAGTTCTGAGACATCTTTTGTCAGGTACTACTGGGAAGTAGAAATGAAGGCAGTACTTAATCTGAAGAATCTATTTGTAGGAGAGGAAAAGCCACCATCATAAGAAGATGGATGTTGGGACTTCAGCTATGGAATCATCATAGCCTTACTCCATAGGTACTGAGCCCATCCCTCTTTCTCTGAAAGGAGAGCCTAGGAGGTTTGACATTCTTCTGGGATGAATGAGCGGCAGGGGCTAGGCATGATCCATGCCACATTCTTTGTGCCCACTTGTTTTGGGCACAGCCTGGAGGACAGCAACATGCCTGCTGCCTGCATCCCGCTGCGAGCTCCTGATTCAATCTGGTTTTCAGCCCTTGGGATTTCAAAGTCTCAGAGGGATGCTCAGCGTCAGGCATACTGCACATTCCCCATTTCAAGCAGCCCTGATGAGAGCTGCATTGATAGGACTGCAAAAAGTCATCATTGAGACAGCTCCCAACTGAGTAAGACTCGTTTTGCAGCTCTGATTTCTGAGGAAGAACGGAATTCAGAATCAAAATGAGGAGCCACTTTCAACCTCGGACATCTCATCTCATGGTGCTGAAGAGCAACCTCAACCCCTTGTGATGCCGACAGTCCAAGCTCTGATCTGCCTCCCTCTGTGGGTTAGCCAGGGCACAGAGCACCTCAGAAGCACAGCGATCTTATCACTGAGGACCAAGAGCAAGTACTATGTCCACCGGTTACATTCTCAATGGAAGCATTTCTGGCTCATAATTGTGCCTCATTTAAGCCCAGCACGTGGTACTATGGTGGCAGGAATAGTTTCAGAGCCATCTGCTCCGTAAATCTTGGATTGGTCCCCTGCCTTCTCAGAGAAGGTGTTGATGTCGACTATCTGAGGCACTGTCCCCAGCCTGTCTGGAACAACCCTATTTCTGCCAAAAGCATCCATTTAAAGAATTGCAGAGGATACCTAGTCACAAACTTTCTGCATTCAGTCCTTTGCTTCCTCCATGTGAATGCACAGTGCTACCCCTTGAGACATCACAGCCTCCCCAGAGCAGAGAGCCAAGTGTTTCAGAACCCTGAGGAGAAGATAGTACCCGGAGGCAACAGTCAATATCCCCCATGTAATCTAGTTCCAGTGATAATTGTCTGGGGTAAGTTGAAGAGCTAACCTCTTCCAGGTGGCAACTGTATAATGAGAAACATCACCTTGACCATCCCAAGTACTCTAGGATGGAAAAGAACCCCTTATTGAGACAAAGGAATAGGGATGTCAAGTAGACAAGAGCAAAACATCCACAAGGCTCTATCCAGTATGGTCTCAAGATGTGCATCACACACCCCCTACACACAGAGACCTGCGATCAGAAGTCAAAGCAAAATAGTTTTGTAAGAATTTTCCCCAATAATGTGAGCACAGTGGAATAAGCACTTCCAGAATGGTAGAGGAAGGATCTCTAAAGGTCTTCCTACATAAAAGCAGTGAGCAAAATGACAAAACTGTCAGTTAATTTTTCCAGTACTCTGGAAGTTAACCAGATGCTTGCAACAATCTAAAGTGTTTATTTCAGAAAAAAATGTACCTAATAATTACTAAGAACAGTGAGCTTTTTGGCATTCTAACTTGTCTTTTTCCAGTCTTCTCCCCAATTCCACAGTAGACTTGAAAACCAACAGCCTCACAACAATTGTAGCTGCAAAACATGTCAGCCTATCAGCCTTTGTAGGGGCAAATTGAGTCTGGATCTTCATAAGAATCCCTTGCCCCTGAAATTAGGACAATTTGACCTGTCTAGCACTACCCAGCAAAAGTCCTATTCTGGGACTGGCTTTAGTTGACCTTACTTAGAGGTGGATCACTGAAAACAGTACTATTCCCAATGTTCTTATAAAAAAAAAATTTTTTTTTGACCCATCTGGTAATGCTACATCTCTGTTAAGAGACAAGAGGATGATGGGGGAAAAAAAGAAAAAAAAAAAAAAACTTGGAAAGAAAGGAAGGAGATGTTCATATGAGCTTTGAAAAAAGCTCCAGCATTATTTCTGGGACTTCAGAAAGCCACATATAGGTGCATAGCTGTGCACACACCAAAAAAAGATCCAAGAAAGCCCTAATCTCTTACTTCTTGCTGACCTTGAGGCTCTCACAGTGGAGAGTAAAGGCTAAGGCAGAGTTACAAGTGCCAGATAATTAAAGTTGTGCCCCACATACACAGTACTCCATCCACGGCTGGAAGACTTGTTGATCCAAAGCATTTAAGGAAATAGCTGTCTAATCGTTAGGTGATTAAGATAACAGTTAAATGGCTGAACATGCAGAATTAAGATAATTAGTCAGAAAAGCCAGGAAAACAAACCCTGGGGGTAAAGGAATCTGATCTCCAGACCTGTCCATCATTCAAAATATCCAATTTAACAAAATTGAGGCATACAAATAAATATTCTCATACACAGGGGAAAATTTAGTCAGTAGACACTGTCCTGAGGAAATCGAGGTTTGTACTTACCATAAAAAAAACTTAAGTGAGTTATTTTAAATACCTTCAAAGAGGTAAAAGAAATCATGTGTAAAGGAACATGAGAACAAATGTCATATCAATTAGAGAAAGTCAATAGAAATGATTTTTAACGAACTACATAAATCCTGGTGTTGAAAAGTATAACGAATTCACTTGAGGGACTCAATAGCAGGCATGAGCTGGTAGAAGAATGAATCAGCAAACTTGAAGATAGGTTGATCGAGGTTATAGTCTGGGAAAATAAGAAATTAACAGAGCCTCAGACACCTATGAATATAAGCATCGAGTATTCCAGCATATACATAATGGTAGTCCAAGAAGGAGAGAAGAATATTTGAAGAAATGGCTGTAAACTTCCCAAGGTGACCAAACATTTGACACAGCCAAGAAGTTCAATCGCCTCCAAAACTGGATAAACTCGATCTACAGGTAGACTCATCATAGTCCAAATGTTTAAAGACAGAACCTTGAAAAGAGCAAGAGAAGAGCAGTGCTTCTCCTACAAGGGAGCCTCTATAAGATTAACAACTTATTTCTCAGAGATCATAGATACAAGAGGGCACTAGAACCACATATCCAAAATGCTGAAAAAGACTTTCAAACAAAAATTCTTTACACAATGACACTATCCTTCAGAAATGGATTACCACTTCCAGATAACCAAAAACAGATAACTGAGGTGACAATCCCTTCTCTTATCCCACTTTCCCATCCTTGACTAGACCAGTTGTGGTATAAAACCGGACAGAACCCACATTTTCCCTATAATGGCTTCTTTTCAGATTCACAGCCTGGGATAACTTGGCCCTTGAATTGATGGTCCCTTCAATCAATCTCTAGTTTATTCCTTCACAGAAAGGAATGTCAGAGAAACTGAAAGGAATAAACATGACCTCGAGCAGGCTGGAACGGCTCAGCTGACCATTCATTCCTGCAGGAGGGGAGGCATAGTTACTCTCCCAAAGTAGGAGCAACTTGTGGTAGATGACGGGGTGTGGAAACTGTGTCACTGGCAAGGCCCTTCCTTAATGATCCCTTCAGTAAGAGGGAACCACTTAAACACACTGGCACTTGCTTTAAGTTGCCAGGCATCTGTCCCTGGGTTAATACACAAGAAGAGATTGGATTTCAGTTCACTCTAAATAGAGTACCTGACCTGGTCCTGATGCAACCGGAAGTGGAAAAGAGGGAATGTTTCCCTGTCCAGGCAAATTGCAAAAACAGCATCGCAGTGAGCAAGATCGAGGGTTATTTCTAGAAAAGGTTCATAACTACATAGTTCTTTTGGATGTGGCTCCTCTCTTGTATGGGACCATCAAGTTCCTCCTTGCTCAAAGTCTGACTGCTTCCTGTAGTTGGACTGCTCACTCCCATAGAGCAGATGAAGAAATAACAGGGCAAACCCAACAAAGCACCTCCCTGTTTGGAAATCCTCAGTGGAACTTGACCATTAAACATACTTGGGTCTCAGAGGAGCACACACGCACAGAGCTGCTCCCACCGACCCCCAGACCTGTGAGGATGAGAACGAACAGTCTGTTGTAGAGCCCTGAGGTTTGGGTATTGTTTGCTAAGTGGCTCAGAAGCTGTCCAAGAGAGTATCTTGTCATCCAGCACTGTCTCATGGAGTTGTGGTTCCTCCTCAAGTACTAGTTTGTGTATTTGTGTCTCCTGTAGTTCCTAAGGCTCCAAAAAGTCTTTGTTCTTTGAAGACTTGATCCTGCTTATCAAAGCACATTTGATGAGTGCCTCGATTCTGACTGTTTGGCTCCCGCTTCTGACACCAGCAAGTCTAAGTGACTCACCTCTACCTCCAAGGGCTTCCCCAGACACAAGTGAGGTGCCTACAACAGTCCCTTGTGCCCCATCATTTCCCTGGTGGCTTTGGGTCATGGGGGTAGGTCATCTTGGTCCAAGCCTCCCATTTTGGTTAAGGTTCTAAGCCTTTATTTGGGTGACCTCTGTTGCTGAGTTTATCTGGAAAGGGAATCCTTCATCTTGGAGAGTACTCAGTTACAGGGAGTTTGGTTTCTAAGGGCACAACTTATGGGCAGCTGTCGTCCAGGACTCTGGCTCTTCTTATGTTTACAACTTACAGGCCCTCCTCTTCTCGATTTGTTGCTTTGGACTAAGATCACCCATGACAACTCGAAACTGTTGGCCCACTTGCTGCTCATTTGGGATTCCTAAGAGAGTTTATTTGCACGCTCATTTGGAAAAAATGCTACAGGACACCACAAGAAGAATGCAAGGTATATTTCAGTAGGAATTTTGAGTAGGAATTTTGAGGCCTCCAAACAAAATAGTGAATTGCTTCCCTCAGAGAAACTAACTCAATTATCTCAAAGGATTTGCAAATTAGAAAAATCCTCTAAGGCTTCTGGGAGCCCTCCCTCCCTGCCTCCCTCTGCTCCTTCCTGTTTCTCTCAGTCTCCACCACAAGGCTCTCCTTGTTATCCCTCTTCCTGAACTTCCTTTGATAACACCGAAATTGATCCCACACAGAAGGCTAGCCGCCTTGCCCTCCAGTAATGACTGCCCCATTTAAAGCCAGGTCCAGTGAGGACGGCACCAAAACAATCATATACCCCTTGGACTAAGGCAGAATTACTTGCATAGCTAAGGACTTCCCAATATTAAGAGGATTCCATTGACTGTCCAAGACAATCTGATCTCCTCACTGAAACCTATCAGCCTGCCTACTCGGATTTATATCAACTAATACATCTGCTTGTGGGAGAGCTTATGTCTAAAGTAGGGATGGAAGCTATTGACTGGAAAGATCCTACTGATGATTTTTTTAGAGTGGGCACAAGGGCACAAGCAGATGTTTAAAAGTTGGCTAAAGATCTCCACAAATTCTCAACTATTTCCTAAGTCTGTTGACTGGTGTGTTATTCAACAATGTATGAGCCTGATGAAAGTGTCTGGTTACGGCCATTTTGAAAAATTCAAAACTCTGGCGGTTTCATCTGTCAGGTCCTTAGTGTCAGTCTATTTAACTCTACCTTTACAGCAGGGTTAAAAGATACTTTAAGTACCTTAAACAACATTCCTTAACATGGATTATTCTGACACCTCATGAATGTGCTACTCTAGTTGCACAGCTTTCTCAGGCTCTTGCCCAAAAATCTAAAGAGAAAGCTATCAGAGCCATAGATTCTCAGATCCAAGGGGCTCAACTCAAACTTTCAGCTGAAATAATTGTCCACCAAACCAAAATTCGAAGGCTTTCTTGGTACTCCTAAGGATGTATGCCATTATTGCAAGAAACCAGGACACTTTAAGACAGCCTTCATCTGATAGAAGAATTAGCATGGGGGGGGACTTCAAGACAGGGGAGGAATAAGACATGGAGATCACCTTCCTCCCCACAAATACATCAAAATTACATCTACATGTTGAACAACTCCTACAGCACACCTACTGAACGCTGGCAGAAGACCTCAGACATCCCAAAAGGCAAGAAAATCCCCACATACCTGGGTAAGGCAAAAGAAAAAAGAAAAAAACACAGACAAAAGAATAGGGACAGGACTTACACCTCTGGGAGGGAGCTGTGAAAGAGGAAAAGCTTCCACACACTAGAAAGCCCCTTCACTGGCAGAGATGGGGGTTGGCGGGGAGGAAGCTTCAGAGCCACGGAGGAGAGCGCAGCAACAGGGGTGCAGAGGGCAAAGCAGAGAGATTCCCGCACAGAGGATCAGTGCCGACCAGCACTCACAAGCCCAAGAGGCTTGTCTGCTCACCCGCTGGGATGGGTGGGGGCTGGGAGCTGAGGCTCGGGCTTCGGAGGTCAGATCCCAGGGGGAGGACTGGGGTTGGCTGCGTGAACACAGCCTGAAGGGGGCTAGTACACAACAGCTAGCTGGGAGGGAGTCCAGAAAAAGCTCTGGACCTACCTAATGGGCAAGAGACCATTGTTTCAGGGTACAAAAGGAGAGGGGATTCCTTCCCTGTCTACCCACAGAGGGCAGAACACTGCCTAAATGAGCTCCAGAGATGGGCATGAGCCATGGCTATCAGCTCAGACACCAGAGATGGACATGAAACCCTAATGCTGCTGCTGCAGCCCCCAAGAATCCTGTGTGCAAACACAGGTCACTACCCATACCCACCCTGGGAGCCTGTGCAGCCTGCCACTGCCAGGGTCCCGTGATCCAGGGACAACTTCCCCAGGAAAACACACGGCACACCTCAGGCTCTTGCAACGTTACGCCAGCCTCTGCTGCCACAGGCTCGCCCTGCATTCCAATTATAACTACCATAACCCTCCCTCCCCACAGCATGAGTGAGCCTGAGCTCCCAAATCAACTACTGCTTTAAACCCATTCTGTCTGGGTGGGAACAGAAGCCTGAGGGCAACCTACATGCAGAGGTCGGGCCAAAACCAAAGCTGAACCCCAGGAGCTGTGTGAACAAAGAAGAGAAAGGGAAGTTTCTCTGTGCAGCCCCAGGTGCAGCAGATTAAATCCACACAATGAACTTAATGTACCCTGAATCTGTGGAATACCTGAATAGACAGCGAATGAACCAAAAATTGAGGCGGTGGACTTTGGCACCAACTGTAGACTTGGGGTTTGCTGTCTGTGGCTGATTTGTTTCTAATTTTTGTTTATATTAGTATAGTTTTTGGCATTTGTTATCATTGGTGGATTTGTTAATTGGTTTGGGAGCTCTTTTTTTTTTTTTTTTACTACTTTTTAATTTTTTTATTTTAATTATTTTTTTATTTTAATTCTTTTTTTCTTTTCTTTATATTTATCTTTTTTTTTCTTTCTTTCTTTTTTTCTCCCTTTTCTTCTGAGCCATGTAGCTGACAGGGTCTTGGCACTCCAGCCTGGTGTCAGGCCTGAGCCTCTGAGGTGGGAGAGCTGAGTTCAGGACATTGGACCACCAGAGACCTCCCAGGCCCATGCAATACCAATCAGTGAGAGCTCTCCAAGAGATCTCCGTCTCAACACTAAGACCCAGCTCCACCCAACAGCCAGCAAGCTCCAGTGCTAGAAGCCCCATGCCAAACAACTAGCAAGACAGGAACACAACCCCACCCACTAGCAGAGAGGTTACCTAAAATCATACTCAGTTCACAGACACCCTGAAACACACCACCGGACGTGGCCCTGCCCCCCAGAAAGACAAGATCCAGCCCCACCCACCAGAACACAGACACCAGTACCCTCCAGAACCCACTGAACAAACCTTACCCAATGGGGGCAGACACCAAAAACAACGGGGACTACAAACCTGAAGCCTGTGAAAATGAGACCCCAAACACAGTAAGTTAAGCAAAATGAGAAGAGAGAAATATGCAGCAGATGAAGGAGCAAGGTAAAAACCCACCAGATCAAACAAATGAAGAGGAAATAAGCAGTCTACCTGAAAAAAAATTCAGAGTAATGATAGTAAAGATGATCCAAAATCTTGGACATAGAATGGAGAAAATACAAGAAACATTTAACAAGGACCTAGAAAAACTAAAGAGCAAACAACAATGAACAACACAATAAATGAAATTAAAAATTCTCTACAAGGAATCAAGAGCAGAATAACTGAGGCAGAAGAACGGATAAGTGACCTGGAAGAGAAAATAGTGAAAATAACTACCTTAGAGCAGAATAAAGAAAAAAGAATGAAAAGAATGAAGGACAGTCTCAGAGACCTCTGGGACAACATTAAATGCACCAACATTTGAATTATAGGGGTCCAAGAAGAAGAAGAGGAAAAAAAAGGGTCTGAGAAAATATTTGAAGAAATTATAGTTGAAAACTTCCCTAACATGAAAAAAGAAATAGCCAATCAAGTCCAGGAAGTGCAGAGAGTTCCATAAAGGATAAATCCAAGGAGAAACACGCCAAGACATATATTAATCAAACTATCAAAAATTAAATACAAAGAAAAAATATTAAAAGCAGCAAGGGAAAAGCAACAAATAATATACAAGGGAATCCCCATAAGGTTAACAGCTGATCTTTCAGCAGAAACTTTGCAAGCCAGAAGGGAGGGGCAGGACATATTTAAAGGGATGAAAGGGGGAAACCTAAAACCAAGATTACTCTACCAGCAAGGATCTCATTCAGACTCGATGGAGAAATTAAAACCTTTACAGACAAGCAAAAGTTAAGAGAATTCAGCACCACCAAACCAGCTTTACAACAAATGCTAAAGGAACCTCTCTAGGCAGGAAACACAAGAGAAGGAAAAGACCTACAAAGGCAAACCCAAAACAATTAAAATGGTAATAGGAAATACATATCAATAATTACCTTAAATGTAAATGGATTAAATGCTCCAACCAAAAGACACAGACTGGCTGAATGGATACAAAAACAAGACCTATATATATGCTGTCTACAAGAGTCCCACTTCAGACCTAGGGACATATACAGACTGAAAGTGAGAGGATGGAAAAAGATATTCCATGCAAATGGAAATCAAAAGAAAGCTGGAGTAGCAATTCTCATAACAGACAAAATAGACTTTAAAATAAAGACTATTACAAGAGACACAGAAGGACACTACATAATGATCAAGGGATAAATCCAAGAAGATATAACAATTGTAAATATTTATGCACTCAACATAGGAGCACCTCAATATATAAGGCAAATGCTAACAACCATAAAAGGGGAAATCTACAGTAACACAATCATAGTAGGGGACTTTAACACCCCACTTTCACCAATGGACAGATCATCCAAAATGAAAATAAGGAAACACAAGCATTAAATGACACATTAAATAAGATGGACTTAATTGATATTTATAGGACATTCCATCCAAAAACAACAGAATACACTTTCTTCTCAAGTGCTCATGGAACATTCTCCAGGATAGATCATATCTTGGTTCACAAATCAAGCCTTGGTAAATTTAAGAAAATTGAGATCATATCAAGTATCTTTTCCAAACACAACACCATGAGACTAGATATCAATTACAGGAAAAAAAACTGTAAAAACTACAAACATATGGAGGCTAAACAATATGCTACTAAATAACCAAGAAAACACTGAAGAAATCAAAATCAAAAAATACCTAGAAACAAATGACAATGAAAACACAATGACCCAAAACCTATGGGATGCAGCAAAAGCAGTTCTAAGAGGGAAATTTACAGCAATACAATCCTACCTCAAGAAACAAGAAACATCTAAAATAAACAACCTAACCTTATACCTAAAGCAATTAAAGACAGAAAAACAAAAACAAAAAAAAACCCAGGTTAGCAGAAGGAAAGAAATCATAAAGATCAGATCAGAAATAAATGAAAAAGAAATGAAGGAAATGATCACAAAGATCAGTAAAACTAAAAGCGGGTTCTTTGAGAAGATAAACAAAATTGATAAACCATTAGCCAGACTCATCAAGAAAAAATGGGAGAAGACTCAGGTCAACAGAATTAGAGATGAAAAAGGAGAAGTAACAACTGACAGTGCAGAAATACAAAGATTCATGAGAAATTACTACAAACAACTATATGCCAATAAAATGGACAACCTGGAAGATATGGACAAATTCTTAGAAAAGTACAACCTTCCAAGGCTGTTTTCTATTTCTTCCTGGTTCAAACAGACCAATCACAAGCACTGAAATTGAAACTGTGATTAAAAATCTTCCAACAAACAAAAGCCCAGGACCAGATGGCTTCACAGGTGAATTCTACCAAACATTTAGAGAAGAGCTAACACCTATCCTTCTCAAACTCTTCCAAAATATAACAGAGGGAGGAAGACTCCCAAACTCATTCTATGAGGCCACCATCACCCTAATACCAAAACCAGACAAAGGTGTCACAGAAAAAGAAAACTACAGACCAATATCACTGATGAACATAGATGCAAAACTCCTCAACAAAATACTAGCAAACGGAATCCAACAGCACATTAAATGGATCATACACCATGATCAAGTGGGGTTTATCCGAGGAATGCAAGGATTCTTCAATATATGCAAATCAATGTGATACACCATATTAACAAACTGAAGGATAAAAATCATATGATCATCTCAATAGATGCAAAAAAAGCTTTCAACAAAATTGAACACCGATTTATGATAAAAACTCTCCAGAAAGCAGGCATAGAGGGAAATTACCTCAACATAATAAAGACCATATATGACAAACCCACAGCCAACATCATTCTCAATGGTGAAAAACTGAAACCATTTTCTCTAAAATCAGGAACAAGACAAGGATGCCCACTCTCACCACTATTATTCAACATAGTTTTGGAAGTTTTAGCCACAGCAATCAGAATAAAAAAAAAATACAAATTGGAAAAGAAGTAAAGCTGTCACTGTTCGCAGATGACATGATACTATACATAGAGAATTCTAAAGATGCTACCAGAAAACTACTAGAGCTAATCAATGAATTTGGTAAAGTAGCAGGATACAAAATTAATGCACAGAAATCTCTTGCATTCCTATACATTAATGATGAAAAATCTGAAAGTAAAATTAAGGAAACACTCCCATTTACCACTGCAACAGAAAGAATAAAATACATAGGAATAAACCTTCCTAAGAAGACAAAAGAACTGTATGCAGAAAACTATAAGAAACTGATGAAAGAAATTAAAGATGATACAAAGAGATGGAGAGATATAGCATATTCTTGGATTGGAAGAATCAACATTGTGAAAATGACTATACTACCCAAAGCAATCTACAGATTCAATGCAATCCCTATCAAACTACCAATGGCATTTTTCACAGAGGTAGAACAAAAAATTTCACAATTTATATGGAAACACAAAAGATCCCAAATAGCCAAATCTATCTTGTGAAAGAAAAACACAGCTGGAGGAATCAGGCTCCCAGACTTCAGACTATACTGCAAAGCTACAGTAATCAAGACAGTAAGGTACTGGCACAAAAACAGAAATATAGATCAATGGAACAGGATAGAAAGCCCAGAGATAAACCCACACACATATGATCACCTTATCTTTGATAAAGGAGGCAAGAATATACAATGGAGAAAAGACAGCCTCTTCCATAAGTGGTGCTGGGAAAACTGGACAGCTACATGTAAAAGAATGAAATTAGAACACTTCCTAACACCATACACAAAAATAAAGTCAAAATGGATTAAGGACCTTAATGTAAGGGCAAACACTATAAAAACTCTTAGAGGAAAACATAGAAAAAAGAGCCTTTGGCATAAATCACAGCAAGATCCTTTTTGACCCACCTCCTAGAGGAATGGAAATAAAACCAAAAATATACAAATGGGACCTAAGGAAACTTAAAAGCTTTTGCACAGCAAAGGAAACCATAATCAAGACAAAAAGACAACCCTCAGAATGGGAGAAAATATTTGCAAATGAAGCAACTCACAAAGGATTAATCTCCAAAATATACAAGCATTTCATGCAGCTCAGTATCAAAAAAACAAACAACCCAATACAAAAATGGGCAGAAGACCTAAATAGACGTTTCTCCAAAGAAGATATGAAGATTGCCAACAAACACATGAAAGAATGCTCAACATCACTAATAATTAGAGAAATGCAAGTCAAAACTACAATGAGGTACCACCTCACACCAGTCAGAATGGCCATCATCGAAAAATCTATAAACAATAAATGCTGGAGAGGGTGTGGAGAACAGGGAACCTTCTTGCACTGTTGGTGGGAATGTAAACTGATGCAGCCACTATGGAGAACAATATTGAGCTTCCTTAGAAAACTAAAAATGGAACTACCATACGACCCAGCAATTCCACTACTGGGCATATACCCTGAAAAAACCATACTTCAAAAAGAGTCATGTACCACAAGGTTCATTACAGCTCTATTTACAATAGCCAGGACATGGAAGCAACCTAAGTGTCCTGTGACAGATGAATGGATAAAGAAGATGTGGCACATATATTCAATGGAATATTACTCAGACATAAAAAGAAATGAAATTGAGTTCTTTGTAGTGAGGTGGATGGACCTAGAGTCTGTCATACAGAGTGAAGTGAGTCAGAAAGAAAAACAAATACCGTATGCTAACACATGTATACGGACTCTAAAAATAAAAAAAAAAGTTTCTGAAGAACCTAGCAGCAGGACAGGAATAAAGACACAGATGTAGGGAATGGACTGAGGACACGGGCAAGGGGAAGGGTAAGCTGGGACGAAGTGAGAGAGTAGCATTGACATATATACACTACCAAATGTAAAAAAGATAGCTAGTGAGAAGCAGCTGCATCCCACAGGGAGATCAGCTTGGTGTTCTGTGACCACGAGAGGGGTGGGATGGAGACGTAGGAGGGAGGGAGGGGATATATGGGTATATAGCTGATTCACTTTTTTATACAGCAGAAACTAACACAACATTGTAAAGCAATTATATTCCAATAAAGATGTTAAAAAAAAAAGAATTAGCACGTAAAGGACAGAAAATATCAAAAGCTTCAGTTTTTTAAAATGCAGGTGAAGTATTTAGACATGTGATATTCAAACAGGGTGCTACTATTAGACCCTAACTGCATTGGAGGTATCCTGTCTTTCTCTCCCTGAAACCAAGATATAATTAAAAGGACTTTTAGGATTAGCAGGATACTGTAGAATTTAGATTCCAAATTTCTTTATTATGACTCAGTCTTTAAGGCTGAACAAGCAGAGCCTTTAGACTGGACCGAGGAATCCGAAACTGCATTTGAAAGGATCAAGGATAGCCTCCATGACCCCCCTGCTTTAGGGCATCCCAATTATAAATCGCCTTTCTTCTTTGTACATGAAAGAAGGAAACACTGGGAGTCTTAGCCCAATGACATGGACAGAGACCTGTTGGATATTACAGTCAACAGATAGATCCAGCGGCCAAAGAGCTGCCTCCCTGTATGCAAGCAACTGCTGCCACAGCAAACATATCACAGGTTGTTGAGAAAATTGTCATGGGCTCCCCACTGACAGTATGCATTCTCCATTCAGCCAATGGCCTACTTAATCTCACACTCAGAGTCTACCAGCAGACCAATTTCTTACAAAATCCTTTTGCTCTCCTCTCCAAATGTAACTACTGCTCACTGCAACACCTTGAGTCCTGCTACTTTTCTCCCTCTTCCATACAAGGGAACTCTTTATAACTGCTTGACATTGACCAGTCAGTTGCTAACTCCTCATAGATTTACAGAAGACACCCCTGGATAATACAGAAAGAATCTGGTTTACTGATGGGTCATATCTAAAGAAAAGAGCTGGACATACAGCTGGATATGCTACAGTATCTTTAACTGAAACTATAGAAGCTAAACCCTTATTGGAGGCCACTTCTGTCCAGGAAGCAGAGCTTTTTGCTCTAGCTTGAGTTTGCTTTTTAGCCAAAGACAAAAAAACTAACATACATACTGATAGTATATATGCCTTTGGTGTAGTTCATGATTTTGGTGTGCTCTGGAAACAAAGGTTTCTTGACCTCTTCTGGGCAGAAGATTTAAAACATGTTTTAAAGAGATATGGGAACATATGTATATGTATAACTGATTTACTTTGTTATAAAGCAGAAACTAACACACCATTGTAAAGCAATTATACTCCAATAAAGATGTTAAAAAAATAAATAAAAAATAAGTCATCAGAAACCTTAAAAAAACAAACAAAAAAAACCCTTATGGATTCCATCCTGAGGCCTAAATCTTTGCCTATTTCAAAAACTTCTGGGCATTCTCTGGCAAACACAGAGGAAAGCAAAGGAGATCCCTTGGCTACTGCTGCTAAGTCTGCCGCCCTCCAGATTCCTGGTAGAATTAGCCCTAACTCCATTGCCTCTGAAGCTTTTTGGAGTCATAAAAGATAAATATATGGTGGCTCAACAGTTGGCTACCCAACATGACAAAGAAAAATGGGTAGAAGAAAGTTGCAGGTTTGATTCTAAGAGGAGGCTATGGATTCAGTCCTAATGGCCAATCTGTTCTCACTGATTGCCTAGAAGAACAAATCTTGAATCACACACAGAAACTAACTCATTGGAACACTGATCACAGGTATCTTGAGGAAAAACAATATGACTGGAAGCTATCCCCAAAGATGGCCTCCTGAGTATCAGAGATGTCAAATTTATTCTAAATATAACCTAGAAGAGTCTATTCATACATCTATGGGACATTTTTCTCTCCCCTGGGGACCCTTGGAGATATGGCAAGTGGACTTCAGTTGTCTCCCTCTCAAGGGTTTAAATATATTCGGTAGTGATTTTAGTATGTTCTCTCGCTGTGTGGAAGCATTTCCATGTTGCAGAGTTACAGCCATGGCAGTTAGTAAAGTGCCATTAGAAAAAATTATCCCAACTTGGGGAATTCCCTCTGAACTATGTAGAGACAGAGGCTCCCACTTTACAGGACAAATTTTAGTCAGTAACATTTGGCCAATTATGCGACGCTTTCACTGAGCTTACCTTCCCCAGTACTCCGGATTGGTAGAACACATCGATGAAATAATTGAACCTCAGCTGGCAAAATTAGTTGACTCATTTAGGCTGCCTTTGCCCAAAGTACTACCTTTGGTTTTGCTTAATCTAAGATCTACTCCCTCAGAAGAAAATAGACTGTTTTGCTTTGAAATTGTTACTAGCAGGATCCATGTGAATAGATGAAGGAAGGAATATATGAAGCTACTATGATTAAAGGAGATCTCACCTACTGCCAAGGATTAACTAAAGCCCTGAAATTAATACAAAGCTTGTAGAGCAACTTTCCATAGTACACTTCTGGGAGATGAAGACCTATAACATCATGACCTCTAACCTGGCAACTATGCCTTGGAAATGACACCTTTGCAAAGATGCCCTCCAACCTCCTTGGTGGTAAACTTACCAGGTATTGTGAACTAACCCTCGTGCCACTAAACTTAAGGTCATTGACTCACAGATTCATGTTTCTCATTTAAATAAGGCACCACCTCCTGCCTGGATTTCACAACCACCTAGAAGGCTGAAACTAAAGTTAACCAGACAAAGGCCAGGATAATGGAAGCAGGCACTGTCTGTCAACAGCTTTTCCAAGATTTGGGACCAGACTTGTGTAATTTTTTGCCTCTTTCCACCTATCAATGCTTTTGATTCAAACGTTTTTCTCCTATGGGCACAATAGTATGCTAGTTTTAAAAGTGAAATTGGATTTGTGGGTAACTACCATTAGCCAGCACTTCTGGGTAACCCGGGTAGATATCTCTACAACAAGTATTCAACTAGCTGGCTTTAGGAAATTTCATTTTAGAAGAAAGGCCAGTAGTACCTAGCAACCACAGATTCACTAACTGGAGCTCATACAAATGGTCAATTAACCAAACTTTAAATGACTCCGTACTCCAGTATTTGCTTTCTCTTAATGCTACGAAGTCCCAATCTAAGAACTAGACTAAAACTGAAGAATGTCACCTCTTGTCTTCTGGAGGGCACCATTCCCCAATTATGGGATGGATTTATATGGTTGACACTGGGCTATGGACAACCAAGTACCAAAGCCCCACTATGTTGGGAACAGCTCAACCATATAAAGATGAACTTACCTAAGACCACCCAACATCTTCGATGATTACATGATTCTTATACCACATCACTTTAAAAGCTAGTGATTGATTTGGAACTGATTGGGATAGACGACTCAGTATTTATTGGGTAGGCCCCAAATGGAATCGAATGGATGTGTAGAACTAACCTCTGGCCTTGGCTCCCTCCCAGGTGGATAGAAGGTTGTACCTTACAATTTCCTTGAGATCAAGGGCATATCTGCATAACCTTCAACATGGTCTCTATTGAACATAACTTAAAAGATGGGCTAGGTCAGTCTTTCACTAGTGGGATCCTCACTGGGACTTGAGGATGTCATTAGTCATCTAGAAGCTTTAACCAGATTTACCCAAGAAGCCCTAAATGATAGCCAACAAGTTCTAAATCTTTTAAATTCTGAAGTATCTTTAATAAGGCAGTCTTACAAAATGAGGTGGCTCTTGACATTACAGCCTTACAGCCTTTCAAGATAGTACTTGTGCTATAATACAAACTGAATGTTGTGTTTTTATACCAGATGAATCACCTAGCATTACCCACTTAAGTCATATGAAAAAGCAAATAAATGCAATGAATGATCAAATACCTAGACTTGGAGAAATACTAAAAAGTTCATTTGGCTCAGGTGAAAATAGGTCAAAATCTTTGCTTATGACATTACTATTGATTCTTGCAATGTTAATTACTGTGTGTATTCTTTAAGTTTACAGCTTTGTGTCTCTTGCTGCTGTACTATGATCCCTTCCACAGGAATTATGATAGCTTGATGTCTGGAGATTAACCACTCCTAGGAGTTTATGGATCTTCATTAGGAGGAATCTCATATTTTGAAGGCCATCTAAGACTCACATCCCAGATGGCTCCTCCTTACATACCACTCACACAACCACCTCTTTCCCCAGTCATGGGACATGACTCTGGAAAGGAGCCTTCCCGGTGCCAAGGAAGTTGATGCCTATGCCAAATAACCAAATGGTTGATCAGTGCTTTCCACAGCACTTGATCAAAAGGAGGAACTGTGAAAAGGAAAACCAAAATGGAGTTGGTATCACTAAGAGAGCTCTGCAAAATGGAGCAGGGAGGCCATTAAGGAAGTGTGACTTATGCACATCTCAGCTTGTATAGAATGTGACCTCTTGACCACTTATTGTCCTAATGAAGTCATACAGAGTATCAGCCAGAAAAGCAAGAGGCTTTTCAGACCTTTACCGTAAAATAACTCATGATTCCTTAAGGACAAATATTTCCTGACTTGCAAAGTCAATCCCAGCTCTCTGCAGGCAACTTTAACAACTCACCACTTTTGTCTTTATAAGCCTCTGACTCTTTTCCCTGGAACATTCTTTTGGTTTTATCCAAATCTGTACCCCCAAACTGTAATTCTTAAGGCCCCAAATGAACTCTTATTCACAGCATTCTGCTTTTTATGTTGTTGTCAGATGTATGTACAAAAACTGTACAACTGTAGTAAGATCAACCCACTCTAATGACCCTGGACGTGTATTTAGTTCTCGTTCTTCTGCCTGCTTCTATGGAATATCAGTTACCATTCTAGGCTCTCACTTGTCCTCCAATTAGTGGCTGTGGGGAGGAAGAAATCTTCTACACTTGTAAGTTTTTCTGATGGGTCTAAAGATTAAGTGACATAAAGTTAATAAGAAAAAATCAAGTTTAATAACATGTATACGTGGACAAGACCCAGGAAAACCAAGAAACTCACCAAAATGCTGAAGCCTTCACTTTAAATAACATCTTCAGCTAAAGACAAGAGGATGGAGGTAGTAGCTTGGGACTTGACATGAGAGGAAGGCAATTCACATGAAGATAGAAAAGCAAGTGTCTGATAAAAACAAATGTTTGTTGGGCCCTGAAGAAACAATGGGGCACAGGGTTGACTTTGATCTCTAGACCCTGCCAGGTTCTCCCACCACACCTAGCCCATATTCTTTGTAGGTAACTCTGGTGATGGTGTTCTTCCAGGAACAGGCCCTTTATCTAATTCTTTACGGAAGCTAAGGGGGAGGTAACCAGAAAAATTTCCTGAACCTTCTGTTTCTTAAAAGTAATCAGCCTAAATTAATCCTCATGCCAAAGAGATGTTTTATGGTGGCAAATTTTGCTCCCCTACATGGGTATATTGTTTCTCCAGTCTCAGTGCTGACCTTACTGCCTTCAGAACAAAATCTCCTCCCCAGGCACATGGTCCCCTGCAAATCCTCAGATGTCCATGATCTGTAACTCTGCAGGTGGTAACCTACCTCTCGGCTCACTTGACCTTGACGGAGACAGAGTTGGTCAAACCTCAAGTCCAGCCTTGGGGTCTAGCATATGAATCCTGAGAGAAAACTCTATCTAGAGAGTGACTATTGGTCAGTCAATGGCACTGACCTGGTCAATGAACAGGACCTGAAATAGGCTTGGCCAGGAGCATCCAGGCATTGTCAAAACAAAGCACAGCAAGAACTACACTGGGTGTTAATTTCACCTGACATGTCCTCATACTTTTAGATGGGGCAAATAAAACCAGTGAAAGGTTAGTGGGAGGTAGAATGACCTAGTCCAACTGCAGATTCAATTCAGGAGAGTTAGAAAAAGTAAGTGTTACTGCTTAATGTCTTGAGACTAATATCTCATGCAATCTCAGTAGAAGTGCAGAAATCTTGAATGAGAAAAGAGGTCATTAAGGGCTTAGAACTCATGTCTGTAATTAGTGAGTTAATTCACAGGTTGTGAATGTCCTCAATAACTCTTGCCCTACACCCCTAACTTGGGGGGCTGTCTATGTAATAAAAAATTGAAAAACTCCTCGACAACCCAATTACTTAACTTCTGGATTTTGGGAACTGAGATTGGTTTGCCAAAGAAAAGTCAAAAGATGACACTGGGGGCTTCCCTGGTGGCACAGTGGTTGAGAGTCCGCCTGCCGATGCAGGGGACACAGGTTCGTGCCCCGGTCCGGGAAGATCCCACATGCCGCAGAGCGGCTGGGCCCGTGAGCCATGGCCACTGAGCCTGCGCGTCCGGAGCCTGTGCTCCGCAACGGGAGAGGCCACAACAGTGAGAGGCCCGCGTACCGCAAAAAAAAAAAAACAAAAAACAAGATGACACTGATCCTTAATTCTGGTTGTGCATCACTACACCAATGAGGACTTGTCAATATAACAAGTATGGTAAGGCAATTTGCACCAATTGCCAACCGCACAAAGATGGACTAAAGCTTTGAAGAAGTCTACATCTAGAAATTAAACTCTGCAAAATGACAGTAACTCAGCCAAAGAACCCTGAGGATCAGGCTTTGATGAATTCTTGTTAAAGACTACAGCCCTCACAATGGAGCTTTTCTGAATGTCATTGTTTATATGTCATTGTTTCTACATGAAGTCCTGACAATGGCTTCATTCTGCAACCATCTCCAACTCTGAAGCAATATTTGGGGTCAGGGCCCTTGTCACCATTGGCAAAGCCACTTCAGAGGGAAGACCCACTGTAGGTTCAAGAGTCCAAGTTCTTTCAGAATCCATTTTGAAACCCCTGCAGAGTAGCATTTATTTTTCATCCTTGAAGTCAACACTCCCTGAATCACACTGAGAAGTCACCAAACCTGTATGACAGAACTGGCAACTGATGATCTAAGTCCAGATACTCCCAGCTTGCTGTACCCTGAGCTCTGAGGCCTGGGGGGGCCCATGTTTGAGAGTCTTCCAAACCTCTAGACAGACCTTCCTGTCCCCTCCCCCCCTTGCTCTGAAATCCCCAACTGGCACTCAACATGCCTCCACACCTTGTTCTCAGGTCATGACCCTTCCTTCCCCTCAGATGCACAGTGGGATTTCAGGGACACACCCCCACACTCATTTACCATTCTTCATTCACAGCAGTTGACCTTAACTACTGCCTAGACCTCCGTGACATGCTTTTCCCAAAAGAATTGAACTCCTGGGGTAGGTAGCCACTGGAATGTGGTTGGATCAACTTGCCAGTTGAAGGAGAAACAGCCTCAGTTTCCTGGTATTCAGCTCCTGCTGGATGAAATGCTTTACTCAAAGACCCTTCTTGCCTACCAAGAAATGAGAGTCAAGGAAGTTTCTACAAAGCTCTCAGTAGTAGAGGAAGCATTCAAGGCAAGACCCAGATGAGTTTTATGGCTGCTCTATTGTTTACTCAAGCAAGAAAATACTAGAGAACACAGACTTCATTCAGAAAACACATTTAATATTGGAAAGTGCTGACAAAGGATGGGTCCCAATTATTTTGTTGGGGGTGATGGGGCCAGCCATGCTCACCTGCTTGGAGTTTCTAAATTCTGGTTCCAGGTCAGCCATTGAGCAAATTTCAAATATAAGGTCTTTACACTACAACACTCCACCATAATGCAAGTCCTTGATATGAAGAGAATGATGCTCAAATCACTTGTGCCAAAGACCAGTAAAGGAATAAGAAAAAGAAACAGAAGTGTGTTATTCCCTGCAAGTGTTATACATTCAGGGAAGATCCCCACATGCTTAGAAATGCTTGTGATTATTTTGTAAAAGATCAGAGCTTAACAGTCCTCATTCTCCATCTTCCTCCACAAGAAGGTGTATCATGATCAAATATTTCCCAAAGCTGGGCAAACAAGTAGGCTCTTACCTGCAAAGAGCAGGATACAGCTAAGGAAGGAGCTAAAAACCCAGGAAGCTTGAGAACATAGTTTCCACTATCAGGGAGAGAGACTAACATGTGAGTTATTTCCTAGGTTTAAAGCCAAACTACTCAAGAGTTGACAGCTTCCAATTAAAGAGGATTGAAACTTGAAGATATTTGGAGGAATGAATTTGGAGAATTTGTGCTAACTTCCTTTGAAACTTTCTGAATGTCTCTCATCCCACCTTATCTCTTAAAAGTCTCACCAGGCTGTGTTTAATGCCACAACAAAACCTCATTGGAATATTTATAAAGTTGCCGACTTTCACTTTGGTCATGGGACATTTATCCAATAATTCACCTATTACTCACAGCCTGGTCCATCACCAGCAAACCACAGGCCACCCAAGGGTTTTCCTCTCCCTCTTCTCTGGTTCTGCAAAAGCCCGTGTAACTCCAACTCCCATGAGTGAGTTTTTTGCCCAATTCGCATCCCCCAAGATCTGCCAGCACCCCTCACCCAGCCACACCTATTTTATACTGGTCCCTGTGTTTAGTCTGGGATGTTGTAGGACACTTGACCAGCCCACACCTAACAGTATCTATTTGAGGGCAGAAATATCCCATGGCCAGCTGCCTCAAACATTGCAGGTCCTCTTTTTTCCATATGGCCCTCCAGCAAGGGGAAAGATCCCAGGGATCAAAATGAATCAGGCTAACTCATGCCATGAGACATCTGATTGATGGACAATACCTGGAGGTTTGAGCAGAATGGCTGCAGAAACAGTGGCCACTATTGGAAACCAGAAAAGTGTTTTTGTACAACTAACCACTTTCCTAAGACATCAATCAGGGATTGAGATTTTAAGTCTATCAATTTCTTGAGTGATCAAAAGTCATCCAACTCGTGGCTATCAGCAATGAGTTGTTTATGGTTAGGAGTAGTCAGTCATTCATGCCACCTCCAGGGATGCCATTCATAGTGGCATCAAGAGGAGAGACATCTTTTTCATTCAGCATCTGCCCAGTCAAGCTAAATGTGACTGGAGAGCATCCCACATGAGGACAAAAAGGTCAGATTCAGATACTTAAGTATGACGAACTTACATACTAAGAACTCACGTTGACATATACAACATGGGGACATGACTTTGAGCTACAAGTTGCTGAATAAGACTCAAGAGTTGAAAAGGGATTTCCCAAAGTGGGAGGGGATAGAGCGAGAATAATCAGAAGCCATATGAGCTAAGTTTAAGGAATTGGTCCAAGGAGGTAGAGCACTTGTTCTCTTGGGGAAATCCTGCCTCTATCCAAGGCCATCCAAACTCTCCACACTTTCTGGAATCAAAGGAAACTTCAATTCATCAGCATTCAACACTCCACCCATTGTCCAACCAGTGGAAAAGTTGCTGCAGGACACTTACTAGTCTTCCTAGGAAAGACCTACCTCAGCGATTCTCAACAGGGGGGTAATTTTGCCCCCAACCGAGGTATTTTATTCTTCAATTACACCACTTTAATGCAATGACAAAGATGTAAAATAAGCTCTTCCTGTTCTCTGTACAACACATCCATTTACAGAATCGGCCACTACTGTATACAACATAAGTACATGATAAAATAGAGGTGCATAGAACTTACTTATAGATGTCAAAAAGTTCACTTTACCCATCCAAGGATAAAGAGTTAAAAATATAAAAAGATACTGCTTTGGAATGTAAACCAACTTTCACATACATATGTGCATGGAGGTGCCCACTCCCATGGAGTCCAAGGTGACAGGGAGGATGTCCAACAAAGGAATTCACCTACCAAACGCCTGGTCATCTGACTGAAAATGACATCTGTGGACCTTGTAAGAGGAAAGACAAGCCTATGCCCAACCACATTGTCCAAGCAACTCTATTCAAGGTTCTCAAATCTCCTGTGGGCAGTGGATTGTACTGAGACAAGAAAGCTCCAAGTTTGCTTCAGCAACAGAACCAAAGATCAGACTGGCTCCATCAACTGGTAAATGACTGGACTGTGACCCTGAGGTCAGTAGGTGCTTGAATCCCTTGGTGAGCACTTCTGAGAGTTTCTTCAATCCTGTGCCAGCTTCTTTCCCAAGCACCAATTCCCCAGACAGAGTAGCAGAAGGAAAGATGGCAGGGAGGGGGCAGTGGAAGACTGACTCAGTTCAGGTAGGTTAGTTTTCTTGGTGGGGAACACAACCTTCTAGCTTCAGTTTCAAGTTCCTCTGGGTGTCAGGCAGACTCCCCTACACAGTACCAGGCTCTGTGTCTAAGAGCTCGGGCTGGCCGGCCAGCCTTGGGCAGCCCAAGGAGATTCCCTGCAGGAAACCTCTCCTGCAAGACCAGAAGGGTCTATAGGTGACAGAGGAGCTTTAGTAGTCTAAAATTCTAGAGAGTGCTCTTGAGTAGAGACACAGTCTATCAATGATATTGCAATGGAGGGAGATGTTTTTAGTTGTTATGATTTGTGAAAGGAAGCTAATGGCTTTATGAGGCCAGGGATTCTGTCAAAAACCCTATGATGGGCACAGCATAGCTTCCCACAGAGAATCATTCAGACTAAAATTTCAGCAGTATTGAGCTTGAGAAATATAACCAGCTGGTACTTCTGCAAGAGAAAATCGGATCAATTTTTAGCTCTTTATCTGTTTAGGAGCACAGGTAAGACCTTTAGGATTTTGAAAATATTCATGACATGAAGCACACAAAAACAAACAAATCCAACCCAAATTGTTGGAGTTTGTTTCCTAGAGCAGAGAGATAAGGCATCTTCCAACTATTTCTTTGAAGTTCCCCCAAAGACCCTTCCTCTACTACACACTACTTCCTTCAAGACATTGAACATAAGCTGGCTCTTTCTCTGGTGACACTGACAACACAGAGACCATTTGGTGTCATCTAGAATGCTGTGACTGAGAGACTAACCTACCCATTACTCTTTCTACTGGTGGTCAAATCAGACGTGTTGGATGCAGGACTAAGACCCCAGGACAGAAAGCTCTGTGGTCCTGCCCAGATTCCTTCTCTATGCTAAACTTTGTGTTCATTTCCTGCATACCTTCGTCACATTAGCAGCAGAGAATCACAGATAAGAGCCTCACAGGTATGAATTCAAACTCTAAGTTTCTGTAGACTGGGGGACCTGTGAAATTAATATGCCTTAGTTTTAATGTCAGTTAGCCTACTAATTTTTTTTTCTTCATGCAGGGTAACCTCAAGATGAGCACTGGGTCCCAACATTTCAGCAGTGGGGGACACCTCTGCAGGCTCCACATTGCTATTGTCCTGTAAATTCTGTAGGCAGTTGCATTCCACAACTAAAAGTGCCCGAGTTGAGTTTCCCTGGTCAACATGGATCAAGGTTACAAGACCATTGCTTGAGGCAGACGAACACAGACTCAGGCTAAAAACATCCCCTCTGTGCCTGATAAGGTTCAAAGGTATTTTATACCCAGAGGAGCTAACTGGGCCATCCTCAGGAGCTATATTTGTCTTATTCCTCTTCATTCAGCTGTTGGCACCCCTGCTCATCCACAGGCTGCCATCAATGGAGTCCACGGAGCTGTGCTGCCGCAGACACTAGAGACCAGCCCCCGTGCACCTAACATGAGATGCTCCTCAGTAGCAACCTCACGTCTGTCAAGTCAACCTTCCACAATAGAGGACCTCAGGCCCTTGGAGCATCTAGAATGAAAGGTAAGTGTGCTTAGTGTCTAGTCTTATGCCCTCCAGCTCTCAGTTGCTTCCCCCTGCCATTTTATCAGCCCTCCTTTTAGTCCCTCTGTAATGTCAGTTCTTATGAGCTTCTGCTGCACTTAAGAATAAAGCTGAAGGTGTGAGGTATCCAGCCCTATCAACGGGAGCTGGTCATGTTGGTGAGAGGCAGCCAAGAAAGCAATATCCAGACATAAATACACTAGATCATAGGGCAGGTGGCCTAATACTGTACAAGGCCATGAAGATATTCCATACTCCAAATGAGGTCCAGAGAGCTGGGGTGAGGGAGACTGGGCCCATGCCCCTATGTCCTCCACAAAGGCTGCATTCCAAGAGGAAAATTAAGATACTAATTGAAATGACTTGGTCGGCTATCACCCACCTCAGTACAAAACAAGGCACTCTGCCTTGATTTAGGGGGCTCCTGAAAGCAAGCTTGATCATGGACAGCCAAGAAATAGACTTGAGAGTTGGACTATGTTCAGCTTGGGGCCATTGGAAAACAGGAGACTACATTCACAAAGCAGCACAATCTAACGGGTAAGAAGAGAGCTCCGCCAATGCAGGGGAGCCTCGAAACGCAGCATAAGGCCATGTTGATGGCAAACCTGAACAGACCACCTGGTCCACCTACAGGACTCCCCCCTCATGGGATATAAGAAAAAACTTTTCTTCCTGGGAACCACCATCACCTAGAACAGAGCTAAGCACATGAAGATGCTCAAATATTTGACTGGGATTAAGGACGACAATGGAAAGGGAACCACAGCCTTATCAAAAGTCTCCCTCACGCTGGCCAGGTCCTCTTACATTCACAGGATGTCTCCTAGCATTACCAAAAAGATGCACCTATCAGATAGGACAGGTTTCAGCAGATCCATGACCAACTCTAAGATGGTGTCTATACCCAGACAGCCCAGGTGCCTCATCTACCTCTCCCACCAGTGCGGCAGCCTACTCCTATCTGGCCAGAGCACAGGAGGGATGTACACATCCTATAGTCAAACTCAAGGAGGCTTAAGGACCATTCCATGACACCAAGCACAGAAAGGCCCCATCGTGAATAGTGAGGATCAAGTCTGAGGCCATCTGCCTAGAAAATGGACTGCTTGATTCAACATGAGCCTGCATGGTTCATTCTAATAACTTGAGGCCCAAGTGAAGGCCACAGAGCCTGCCTTAGGGTGGATCCAGGTTGCTTGCTCAATCCAGATAGCACTGTGTATTAAGGGCAAGAATCTCCAAAGACCAGCTGTCCCAACATCACCAGTCCCTTCACCAGCAAGTCAAGTCTGTCCGGTATTTTATAGCCAAGTATAAAGTAGGCAATAAATGCATGGATATTCCCTACATAAACAGAAACATGATCTCTCCCATGGAAAACATCCTTTATTTTCTTACTTGCTCAGAATCACAGTTATCAAGTAATAATATAAAGACATCCAGTAAAACATAAGTTGAGGCCAAATATCTGCCTCCCCATCTTCATCGTACCATCCACATAACCAGGTCCATGGAAGCCTATAGAACCAACATGAGCTATAGCAGCACGTGAAATGAACCAGAGAAGAATTCATGAAACCACACTGGCCTGGAACCCTTCTCCGTACCTCGCGTTGGTATATGCAGTATGAGTAGCACATCCTGGGTACTACTATGTGAGGTCTGAGTGTGGCTGTCTATTGGGCTTTGATTTAGGCTCTGGGAACAACATCCTGGTGATGAAACTACCCAGTGATTTCAAGAGATTAGTACAGTTGACCCTTGAACAACAGGGGGGTTAGGGGCACCAACCCCCCACAGAGTCAAAAATCTATGTGTAACTTTACAGTTGGTCTGCCACATCTATGGTTCTGCATCTGCAGATTCAACAGATCGTGCAGTACTATAGTATTTATTTTTGAAAAAAAAATTCATAAAGTGGACCCACACAGTTCAAACCCATGTTGTTCAAGGGTCAACTGTATATAGGAAAGTCAGATTGTACAGAAGTATCTTTTCTGATTTCCTTCACTCGACTCAGTTTCTCCAGAAGTAAGGTAGTTAAAACTTGTGATGATCAGTTTTATCAACTTATCTAATTTACAGTTCCCAGTTATCCCAAACACTAGTCTAGTGTCTCAGTAAAAGTATTTTGTGTGATTGAAGTACAGGAGTACTTCAATCAGTTGGACTTAAGTACGGGAGATTATCTTAGATAATGTGGGTGGGCCTGATCCTATCAGGTGAAAGGCATTGAGAGCAAAGCAGCGGTTTCCTGATGAAGAAAAGCCACTTAGTCAGGAATTGAGGTTGCAGTCCAAGAGTTCCAGACTCTACTTCCTAATTGGCTGCCCTACGGATTTCAGATTTGGCAAGCCACCCCAAATCATGTGAGTCAACACCTTGCAATGAATCTCCTGGTATTTGTTTTTCTAGAGAAACCCTGAATCCTAACTTAAATCCAGAGAGTTGTCAAGTCTTTGGAAGATGCTTTTGGCTCCAGGACCATATTGTTCAGATGCAACCCCTTAAGTCACCTGCAGAGATTGAGGCCCCTTCAGGTATCAACAGGACACTAGTTTCTTACTCAGCATCCCCCAGATGGACTAAATATGATCCAGAGTGTCTGACACAAATATATAAAGGTCACTCAGATTCAGCCCCAAATAGCAAGAAGCTGCACTGGGGTATGTGCAATAAAGATATGTTTAGTTTCAAGTTTCATGACAAGAATCGAGCGGTGAAAAGGATTCCTCAAAATGAGAAGAGGAAATGAAACAAATGCCAAGATGTAGGAACTAAACTGAGGAAATCCAAGGAGGGAGAGAGTTGGCTTCAGTGGGAGAACCATCCTGTCCTTTCTCTGAAATTTTCTCCCATATTTCCAAGCTCATGAGAAAAATACTTAAGCATCCAGCTCTCTATCCATGAAGGCCCCATGGAGAAGAGCTACAAGATGCCCTCAGGTGTTCCTTGAGGGACCTAGCTCATTGACTCAACCAGGAGACACTCTGCTCCCCAAGGAAAATATAGCTGTGTCTGGAGACATTTGTCATGATAGACAAATGCTGCTCAACATCCTACAACACACAGGACAGCCTCGCACAACAAAGAACCAGCCAGGCAGAAACATCCATACAAATGACGTTAGAAAGGCCTGACCTAGCCAGCTGCCTTTGAGACTAAGTCCAAATAATATGAAGCCTTTCGATGCTGCACAGCACAGGCAAAACCTTCAAGAGTTCTAAGACTCTTTACACTGAAGCAGCACACAAGGATAAAGCCCCACCTTGGTTGGTGAAAGCTTGTTCTTCAGAGATGAGATGAGCCACCTTCCACCTATTTCCTCAAAGTTTGCCAGAAGACCTCTCCCCTCCATCATGCACTGTTGCCCCAAGGGCTTGCACAAAGACAGTGAAGGTTAACAGAGTTGAAGGTTGCTCTATTTCCCTCTGGGGACACAATACAGTTGCCACACTGTGACATCTTGAAAGCTATGAATGGAGAACAACCTGCCTGTCATTCTTTGCACTGGAGGCCAGGTCTGGTGTGTTGGGTACAGGACTCAAACCCCAGGACTCTTCTCTGTGGTCCTGCCCAGGTGCCCTTTGCTAAGCTTTGTCTTCACTTTCTGCATTCTTTCCACAAAACAGCAGACCAACACAGACAAAAGCCCCACAGGTGTGAACTCAGAATAAGCTTCAATAGACCAAGGCATCCATGAAATACAGATATCTTAACTTCAATGGCAATTGACAACTAAGATAGTTCTATTTCTTTGTACAGGATAACGTTAAGAAAACACTGGGTCCTGACACTTTGGTGGGAGAAGCCCCTGGGGCCTACACAATTGATGTAGTCTTAATGCTGCAGAGAGCTGCATTCAACAGCTGGAGGTGACCCTAATGGAACTTCATTGATCAACATAGAGGTCACCAGACTCTTGGCACAGATGAGCCACATACATACAATCAAGCTAAAATATCCCTTCCATGTCTAATAAGGTTCAGATACTTCTAACTCTTCTGAAGCTTAAAGAACATGATCTCAAAGCTGAAAACAGCCAAGTCCCTTACCATAAAGTTAAGAAAATTACGTACTTCAAGTAAAGATGATTGGAGGTCAAAGTTCAACATGACTAGGTGACGTTCCCTCTAGAACAACAAGAGGCCCAGGGTGAAGTGAGCCATCGTTCTTTGTCTGCCCATGTGACTTTATTTTGGGGTTCAACATGAAAGGGGAAGATAAACAGATGTATTATGAAATATCAGGGTAACAGAGATCCTCAGAAGATGAAGGGTAGAGACAGCAACCTTACAGCAATTCATGGGAGGGACTGTGAAACACTCAATCTTTCAAGGATAAGGGTATGTTCCCCTGTTTTCCATAAAGAGCCGCCCAGCTCTATGTTCCATGGTTCTGGACACTAGGACCCCACCACCATGAATGCTATCATGTCTGTCTATGAAGGATCTGCTCAACTTTTCACACTCAGGCCATCTGGAGCCAGGCTGGGCCCCAGTATATGGTGAACCATATATCAGTCTTTGCTTAGACTCCTCAGCCCAGGGCAATCTACCCTTGATGCTAGTTCTAGATGTGTCTCTAGAGATGTGTTCTAGATCCCCTGATGGTCACCCAGTTCTTTTATCATGTATCATACTCCTGGATTTCATCTGCTGAATACTGAATCAGCCCATCACCCAGTCTTCTGAGGTTCCCTAGAATAGTCTTGGCCATGAAGCTTCAGGGAACACACTTACAAGAGCGTCAGACAATGTTCAGTTTGGAGCCAATGGAGAGCAGGAGAAGACGTGCACGATGCAGCACAGGCTAGCGTGGAAGAAGAAAGTCCATCCTGAGGGGACACAACCTCTGAGCTCTGCAGGAGGGTGTTCTAAGGAAAAACATGAATAGACCCTATGGTCTGATTTCAAGAACCCCTCATGGAAAACAAGAAAAAATTTTCTTCTACCTTGAGTACCACAAACACCTAGAACAGAGCCATACGCAGAGATGATTTCAGTCAAATATTTGAGCAAGAAATGTAAAAGGAACCATAACATTATCTAAAGGCACCCTTCACCCTGGCAAAGTCCTCCTAGCAATCCCAAGACATCTCCAAGTTTTATCACTGAGAAGATGCATCCTAGTAAAATAGCCTGGATGCCAGCAGATCCATCACCTGCTTTTCCAGTAACATCTACCGATAAAGCCCAGTCACCACTCTACCCTCTCCCATCAGCCACTCTGGCCTACTGCTTCTACCCAGAGTACAGAATGGATGTATACCTCTGGGCCATCTCCAGGAGGCTTGTTAAGATACTTCTTGACACCAAGCACAGAAACCCCTGACATTAACAAGAACGATGAGAACCAAGTTGTAGTCATCTGTCTATACAGAGAGACCACTTAATCAGAAGCAGGTACATTCTCATATCTAGATTCACAACTGAAGGTCACTAAGCTCTGTTAAGGGCATGGACAGGTCTTCAGCACTGATGGTTTTGGGGTGAGCGCATGATCCGACTTTCCAGCTATGTTAGCAGTCTCCCATATTACCCAGACTTTCCTCATTAAGTGAAGGTAGTTAAGTATCCAAGAAACAAACTATGCTTCTTTTCAAACTACTTATGGTTAAGACAGGAGTTCTGGGTGATTATTCTGGAAGAGATGTTGTAGGCAGAGTAAACTTTTCACCAAAAGTTAACCACTAGCTAGTATCGGATAGTCCCCAAGGAGGAAGTGACATTCCCGGTGAGCGGTGGTGTGTTCCTGGGATTTGGTTGATCCACCCTGTTCATCTGATATAATCAATTTGTGTGTGGCAATGGGTGAGGTGTCACACAGAGCTACAGAGAATCCCCAAATAAAGACTTGGAGCCTAGCAAGAAGATTGGGGGCTGTCTCTAGAAATGGGATAAAGGACCCAAAACCACGCAAAGGCCCTTGATATCACTGTTTCAGTACAATCACCTCTATTGATTTTGGCTGCTTCTTATGCCAATCAGAAGGGATTCATCCAGATTTGCTTCCAACCGGCAGTTTATCCCCTGAACTTTCCTTGAAGGACCTGTGGCCCTGGAATTGAGACTCACAGACCTAACAGGATGTAAAAGGAAATTTCACTAGATGAGGATAACCCCAGGACAAAAAGATCTGCCAAGATCTGCTTATTTCCAGATGGGCACATGATACACATCCTTCCTGAGATGTCTGCAGTGCTGCACCACTGATAATCCCTGCACTGGAAGTGCCAAGATGCTCATCTCCCTCTGGGAATGGCCCTTACTCCAATGAGAACTGCCTCAACCAAGACTCTGCCCCTTCCCTGGGGGAAGTCACATTCCCTGGCTGCACTGAGGTATCCAGAGGTCCAGCCATGTTGCTCAGTTCAGGGCAACTCTGGAGGGCCATTCTTGCTCCAGAACTCCTCATGGGGCTGGTTGAAACTTCTGTTGAGGATACACAGTTGAACTTCTCCTTCTGCCCTATCTTGCTGTCTTTACTTCCTTTCCAGTGCTGTTCCCAAGTGCATTCCCTATAAACCTAACGCATGGGAGTCATCATCAAGGAGTCTTTTCTAGGGAAGCCAAACCCAGACACTTGACTTTTCACATGTCCGTTTTTTAATCTTTAAAGTTTTAGGTCACATAGGAAATGAAACTTTTGCTGCTTAATGAGTAAACCATCATCAGCCCCCTGGGTTTACTATTGCACAGTAATGATACTGTTATTTGGAACTAAAGATTCTGCTTGGCTTATAATATACAAACCAAATTGAGGGCCACCTATATCCTCCTTAGCAGACGCGCAATCTCACTGTGTGCCTCTTTTCATATTGCAGGATTGGTGCTCTTTTAATCTGTCCATTAAGTCTAAAGCGTGTTCCAAAACTTGACAGTTCTTTGATCTTCATTGTTAGCCTAAGTTGATAAGTAGTTTTTCCTGAGGACCCAGGAAGGCTTGGGGAATTGGGGAGAAAGTTCTCTGTAGACATGACATTCTCCTTCTCCAACTCTGGTAGGTAGAGGAGAAATGAAGGAGGGAGGCAGAGAGCCATCATTTACTGGATCATACTGGTGATGGAGAGAGGATGGTCCAGAACTTTCTTTGGTCCTTTGAGGAAGACAATAAGGCAGCTGGCAACGACTACTAAAGCCTATAGGACTGAAGTATCCTTCTCTTGTTCTCTAGTAAGCTCTTTAGAATGATAAAAGCTCCAGTGTATGTGCATTACCAACTGGGAGTGGATCTCTCAAGATCCTTCAAGCCATAAATTTGCTATGGTCCTTCACCAAGTTACTTCCTAGAGCACTTAAAGGAGAGAGGAGCCATGGAGTTCTGAAGCGCCTCCCTGCTCAGAAATTCCAGGGGAAAAGTTCAAAATCCTGTGATCCAAGACCTCACAAGTGTCTCCTTGTACAAACTCCAGTCATTATGGCATGTGCCACTCCATTATATTTTGTGTATGAATGGCAATAAGTATAGACCTATCAATAATCACTTTAAATGTCGATGGACTAAACGCTCCAATCAAAAGGCAGAGGGTGGACGCTTGGATAAAAAACAAGACCCGTCTACATGCTGCTTACAGGAGACTCACTTCAGAGCTAAAGACAGATTGAAAGTGAGGGGATGGAAAAAGATTTCCTGCAAATGGAAATGACAAGAAATTAGAGGTAGCGATACTCAGACAAAATAGACTTTTAAAGTATATAACAAAAGACAAAGAAGGGCATTACATAATGATAAACGCATCAATACTAGAGGATAACTCATTAACACAGGCACGTAACAGATGCACAAATAGGCCTTCTTCCCATAACCCAGAGAGATCCTCTCAGGCTCTTCAACGTGGGCAGGAAACAAGGTTTTCAGCAGTAGGACTAGGGTGAGGAATGTTTCACTTCCATAGGGCAGTCCGGATACCTGCCCAAGGGATGTACTTCATCTCAGTCATGGACAGGGATGCCTACCTCCACCTTAAGTCTGCACTGAACACAAGTCAATTAGGAACCAAATAGCAACCCAGAAGTTTTCTGGCAGTGTGAATCCACCCAAGTGAAGGAAATGATGTCATTTCATCAAAGGTCAGCCGTCAAAGGTCTGCTTGATGTGAGCACAGAGGCTGAGTCCAGCCATCTCCCTCACATTTGCCAAGGCGTATGTCAGCTTTCACAGTGCAAATCCCATCCTGAAAACACAGTCTGACATGTGACTCTGTTGCAGTGCTTTATGTAAAGGATGTATGTTTGAATTCAGTTTGGAATGAGATGTACCTCTGGCTACAAAATGGTCCCAGCTATCCAAGTTCCAAGCATTCAAAGGCTCCACCCTAGGCTATTTACATTTATGCATGTCATTATCCCTTAAAAACTTATTGGAGGCTACATGATTGTCTTTAAGCCTCATGATAGCAGGCAACCTCACAGATGATTTGAAAAGCTTCTTGAACCAAAGGGAAGGAGTAGAATTTTTAGTTGACAAATAACAGACTGTATTATTCAAGGTGATGGTCTAGGAAGGTAAGACGTTGACATGGAATGAAGTCATCTTTAGGCCACTTAGGCACAGAGGAAGATGGGGAAACTCAGGAACTATCTTCACAGCTGCTTCAATGCTTGCCCCAGCAAGAAAATTCCAGAAGCCCATAGGCTTCATTTAGAGACACTTCAAACAGATTTCAGTACCCAGCTGCCTGGTAACGGGGTGTCATCTCCAGGGGCACTGCTACCAGATTAATTGCTCTGCAGCTCAGAGGGGCTGGATCCTAGATGAAGCTCAGTCACTGAGCAGGAACAAAGTTGAGAGTTTTAGTCTCTGAAGGACGTCAAATGTGTCAAGATGTTATGGTGCCAGTTTTTAATGGAGAAATTTGTACAACATTTTCCTGTATCAAGGGACAGATCGTGAAAGTATAAGGAAAACCAAAGACACCTGACGTGTCCTAGTTCCCTGCAAGTGTCACACAGGCTCAGAAGTAGCCCCTGGTTGTCAGTAACAGGCTAACTGCCTATAGGAGTGACAGGCCTTGTCCTTGTGCTTCATGACCACAATCACTCAGGCAAGGTTTACAGAGCCACGTGTTTCCCAGTGTAGACTCCTTATCTAGATTCTCATTCCTTGGAGATGAGCTACCTGGATGCCATCCTATAGACAGGAGGCCTAGCCTTTTCAAGGAAAAAGACACTGAACACGAGGATTCTCTAAGGTTGAAGCCATAGCCAAAGACACCCAAGAGGTGACAGCCTCTAATCTTCAATTCTCTACAAATAAAATTTAGAGAACAGAACAAAAATGGTTGTCACTCCCTTTAAGCCATTCTAAGACCCCCCAAAAAGCCCACTGGGCTGTACTTAATACTCAAACTTCATTAGAACAATTATTATCATGTATTTGCCAACATTCATTTTGGTCATGGGCCATTTTATCCAATGATACATCTGTTTACGCATAGCCTGGCCTGTTGTCAAAATAGAGGCCAGCCAAGGTATGTCCTCCCCTCCACCCCCAGATCTGCAGAGAGTCTGAAGTTTCAACTCCATTGAGCAGACTTTTCAAGCCCAGCTCCCAGCACCCCAGATCTGCCAGCACTCAGGCTTACAATCCTTTGCCCAGACACACCCACCTCACACTGGCCCCTGGGCTTGGTTTAGGAAATTCTAGGACATTTGTTCAACTCAAAGGTAATACCATGTCTCCAAGTATAGGAATTGCTGATGACCAGCTGTCCCAAACACAAGCCCTTTTCCTCATCCAGCCCAGCCAGGACCTGTACTTCATGGTTAAAAATGAAGCAGGCAGAGAAATTCCCTCTCTTCCTGAAGAGATAAGTCCACAAACGTTCCGTGAAAGAATCCTTCCTTCCCTCCTTTCCTCTAAAGGAGTCTTTCTACTGGCGTCATAGCCCTCTTCACCCAAAGGTCAGGCAACACTAATGCTCAGGTAAACTGAAGAGATACCCAGCAGCTTATGAAGATGGCGCCACCACATCTGACTTGTGGACCATATACTGATACCATCCAGGCTTCCATGTTTCCACATGGATTAGAAATAGTCAGTGAGCATTACAACACAAGAATCTAACCAGAGGCAGATCCAGAAGAGCACAGCCTGGAGCCATTCAAGACACCCAGGGATCGAGTCAACTCCAGGTACCTCCTCATGGTAAACTGATTGTCACTCTTCAAATAACCTCGCCACCACATCAGGTCTCTAAAAAGTGTGAAGGCTGATGTTCTTTTGATGTAAAGAAAATGTGTCTTGTATTCTAAACCTCCCCAGACAGAGGATAGATCTTTGTGAACGTGACCTTTATTCTATCTGCTACAGCCTGAGGACAAATATGTGAATAGAGCTATGGTCAATGGTTTCATTGGCAACTACTTCATTTATGGTTAAAGAAAAAGAAAGAAAAATTCAAGCAAGGAGTAAAGACCTCAAGTCAGGCACAGCTTCTTGGCTTGGAAAAGTAGGTGATTACACCTTGATACGTAGTGGGCAGCTCACTGAACCTAGGCCTTAGGACCTTTTCCTGCCCAGGCCCTGCTCCACCCACCCCCACACTGGCTTGACAGTAAGGCAGTTTGCACCTAGAGTACCCACTGGCAGAAGGATCTGCTTCTCTGAAGTCAATTTTCTCACAACTTGAGAGGGGGTTGGATGTAGGGCTGATTACCACCTAAAGATGCCACAGGAGTCAGGCAGCTCTTGCTGACAACCCCACCCTATGGTGGTCCCTAGGGCATCCCTTTTACTATGATCTCCCATACCTGGGGCAATTGTTAAGGCCCAGTGAGCAGGTCACTGTTTTGCATTTCTATCCATCCCGCGTCTTGGGCTGGAACCCCAGTTTTCCTAAAGAAACCTGGATTTCTAGATTAAGAACACGTCCGTGACAATTAGTGTCCTGCCTCAAAAGAACTGGAACTGGTCTTCCAGGACTCATGTTTGGAAGACAATCAGAAAGGTTCTGGAATATGGAACAGAGCGGTGCTTTGGAGAACTTCAGTAATGAGACAAGAAAGGCTTCCCAACACAGAAGAACTTTGACCACTGGTTCAAGATGACCAACCAGAGGACTTCTTTTGTGTGCCTACTCCCTTGGCCAGTAAGAATAGAAGTCACCCTGCATTTGATCAGAGGTCTTTGTCATTCCTTGTTTCAATGAGACATTTGGAGTCCCAAGACAGATGACAGTGAACTATCACAGCTGTCATGGAGGTATGATCTTTACTAGTAAAAAGCACTACTTCTGGCATTTAGCATGCATCTCCTGATCTAGTGAATACATTATTCAATCCTCAATGAAGAGAGTATCAATTTGCTTTCTCATGGGAAAGTCAGCAGTATACATTCATAGCCTCATCCTAGAGTTATGACAACTTTCCTACTCTCTACAATAAAATCTACAGAAATCTTGATTATATTGGCATTCCAGATTATGTTGGCGAGAGCGGCCAAGATGGGCGAGTAGGAAGACGCTGAGCTCACCTCTTCTCACGAGCACACCAAAATGACATCTGCAAGAAGACCATCAATGAAAAAGACTGGAACCTATATTAGCGTTCCACAGAAGATTCTGCTGGTCTAGTTTATTACTGACATTGTTTTGTTAGAATTGAAGACCTATGTGCCAGAATGTGGTAGGTAAACCTACAAAGATTCAGGGCCTGCCACATCACTGATGCTTTTAAGTGTCTAGGGCATGCAGGACATCACTTCCTACTTCCAAATTAAAGGACAATTTACTGCACCTTTTATCTCCTACCATGAAGGAAGTGTAACTTCAAAATTGGTAGGCCTCTTTGGATTGTAAATACAGCATATGTCACACTTGGGAATACTGCCCCTAACCATTTTTCAGTGGGCTCCAAAGCCTGCCAGTTTTGAGTACCTGTGGTCTGGCCATTCAAAATACAACCTGACAGATCTCAGTGTTAGCCACACCCATGGTAGGAATAGATGCAAGTTCCTGCAGAACTCAACAGGAATCTTGATTATATTGACTTTCCACAAAAGGTCTTTCTGGTCCACCTTATCATTGGTGTTATACTGTTAGACCTGGAAATCAGAAGTATCAAGTACTCTGGAACACACCTATGGCCAGAATGTGAGAGGTAACAGCAGACTCCTAAGATTGCAGAATAAGTTCATACATTTGCCCATGGAAAACTTAACTTGGAAATTGGCTCCAAGTATAATACTGAGACTTAATAGAGACTGAATTCCTAGCCATGAAACATCCAGTATGGGTTTAGAACTTCCCATGATGAGCTGGACACTGTAAGACTTAAAAGCATAAGGTCCAATGGGCACCAGTGTTACACAGGTAATAGTGCATTTGTGGAAAGTCCCAAGCAAATCTAAGGTCACATTTAAGTTACAAGAACAAATGACTCCACACCCCCATCGTCCCCTATCTCTGTTGCACTTATACCTCTCAGTTCACACCTGTGGTCCCATGAAGAAATCCCTGTGACAAGGAGAGAAAAGTAAAGCCCTGGTTCGTAGACAGATTCATTCAATATGTAACAATGAATTGTTAATGGATGGCTGCAATCTCATGACTCCTTAGAGGATACCCTAAGGAACATTGAGGGAGAATTCTCCCAGTGGGCATGAGTTCAATCAGTACACTTGATCATTTCTTATGAAACGAGGGGGTCTAAGATGGGTGTTCAGAATTCCATGCATTAGCAAGTGGGTTGGCTGGCTGCTCAGTGTCCTGGAAGCAGCAATATTAGAAGATTAGAGACAAGGAGGTCTGGGGAAGAGGCATGTAGAAGGACCTACGGGAATAGGCACAAGGCCTAAGTTGTTTGTTTGTTTGTTTTTTAAATCAAAAGGCAGTGCCGGGCTTCCCTGGTGGCGCAGTGGTTGAGAGTCCGCCTGCCGATGCAGGGGACACGGGTTCGTGCCGCGGTCCGGGAAGATCCCACATGCCGCGGAGCAGCTGGGCCCGTGAGCCATGGCCACTGAGCCTGCGCGCCCGGAGCCTGTGCTCCGCAACAGGAGAGGCCACAACGGTGAGAGGCCCGTGTACCTCAATCAATCAATCAATCAATCAATCAATCAATAAATGGCAGTGCCTACCAGATCATTCATCACAGAAGATGTGCTCAGTAAGTGGACAGGATGACTTGTCCAGAAGTCAGCCGGTTTCTGTGCTCAGCCCCCTAGTTGCTTGCAAAAAAGTCTACCCATTTCATGGGTCCAATATCATGGCTCCCTCTCAAAGCCATTCTAGCTACTGCCATTGTTTTAAAGCTGGCCTGTCAGCAACAGAAACAGATGTTAAACATCCATATGGTGCCACCCAGCCTCTTGCTGGCAAGGTGATTACATCTGACCTCTCCCCTCCTGAGAGAAGCATCCATCCTTCTGTGATAATTATTCTGGATTTGAATTTACCTTCCATGCCCTGGCACTTCCGTGCACAGTGCCTGTGTTAGCACCATTAGGGGCTTCCAGAATACCTAACTTACTGCAGAAAAGCCCATATTAAGTCACCTGGGACAAGCGATCCATCTTACAGAGACACATGATTACAGAAACCTTGATTTTATCATATATTAACAAGAAGCTGCCAGACCAGCATGTCATTGAAATGCCCTCTTACATGTCCAGGTAAAGAATCAGTCTGACGATGAACTGCAGAGATGGGGTGTTCTGTAAGAAACCCACTGCACAGATCTCCATTTAGGGAAGGACGTGCTGCTTGGTAGGGAGCACAGCCAGCAAGAGCTAGCTGTCAGTTCCCCAAGGGCAGCCCACATCCAGGGGCCAAGTGAGCCAGGAGTAGAAGTCCCAGCCGTACCAGTCTGGTGTGGGATGACTAACAGAAGATGCCTGCCATGGCACTCTCCTCCTCGTTCTTGGTCCATCTTCCATCCCAGTCTGACTTCTGCCTAGACCTTCCTTTGCCCCTCTGATCAACACTATATACTCCAAACCCTTGCATTCCTAAGTCAGCATCTCAGAGTATCCTTTCCAGGAAACTCAACTGCACAACCACCATGAAATATCAGTAGCAGTAGATTCAACGTGGTCCAATGGGTGTAAGGAATCATACTGGTGATTCCTGCTTTCATAGTCCACCTGAGTTTGCTAACAGTTCAAGACAGGAACTGCAACTTGAAAGCATCATGCTCATCACAATGGTGTTGGTGTACTTTGCTAGCAAACTAGTGGCCATTAAATGATGCTGTGTCTCCAAGAGCTAGAATATAGGTCTGGGAACCAAGGAGTGGAATTAAGTTTCTCCCTTGTCTTAACACCCAGTGACCCAATTGGGAAATTTGTGCTTTCCACCCCTACAAGTTAAGTTCAGCAGGTCTAGAGGTCCTAGATCTAGATGCTTATACCAAGGGACACAAACAGTGCTCTTTTGCCAGCAGACTATCAAGATTTTCTGCTACATGAGAGGAAAGGGAAAAATGATTCATTGGAATGTTGCTTGGTTCTTCCACACCCAATGTTAAGCATAAATAAGCAATTGCAGCAAACATGGAGTGATAAGGTCACCAGGGGTTCAGACCTCTTAGAAGTGAAGGTCTTGGGCACTCACCAAAATAAGCAACTTAAACCAATGGAAGTGTTGGCATCTAGGATTGAGAGTAGAAGGAGATAAATATTACATCTTATAATGATGGTCCTTATAGACAACCTGCAGCAGTGATTGAAGATCTGGGTGCTCATAGCTGCCCATCACAGGTAGACATAGAGGTATACCACACAGCTCTCTTCTCGAAAGAGCTTGCTGTCCATCTGTGAGGAGCATGGCTACCCAATAGCCTCCAGCTGTTAGCCCACATTCTTGGAGTGGCTCCAAGCCAACGATGGAGGGAGCCTAGCCATTTCCATCCAGTGTGGGATTCCTTAAACTGGTCCTCTGCTCCAGAGCTCCCTGTGGGACTGGCAGAAAATGTCAGGGACACGTTATGGTCTGACAGCTCCCTCTGCATAATCCTGCCTCTTCCCCTTTTTCACAGGTGTTATCCCCCACTAAATCTCTGGCAGTCCTAATTCTCTTGGCATATGCTTCCCAGAGGATAACAGTACAACCACTGGAAAGCATCAGCAGCAGTCTACTCAACATGGTCCAGAAGGTAGGAAGAATCAGGAATGTGATGCTCTCCCCCAGTCCACCCAAGTTCACCAGCAGCTTCGGGAGACCTCTCCAGCACATCCATGGCTTCCCCACCTCAATGCCCGCATGTGTTTGCCTGACTACTTTCTTTGGTACTACGGGAGCTCACTCTGCCACAAAGTGGAAACTACAAGGGAGTTAATGTTCTTGAGGGTGCTCACTCCCCAGCTAATGAAGGAGAGATAGTCACTGAGTGACTGTCAACCACCCTATCACATAGGGGTGTTACCAGATGAGCATTACACAGTACCATATATCAGAGGCTCCCCAGTGGGACTGAACCCCAGATGCCCATAGTAGTAAACCCACTTTAACACAACCTTTGACATTCTCTTTCCCCAGTCCCACTTTCCTCACTTTCACTTATGCTTCCTGGGATCACCTACCACCCGTATCCTTGTCTTAGCATCTGCTCTCTGAGAAAGGCAAACTAAAAAGTCTGAATGTTGTGAGATTACAGTCAGATTGAGCCCCAAATTCAGTGACACTCTGTTAGGAATGCAGGTTTGTGCCCCCCCCTCCCACCCCAATTCACATATTGAAGCACTAATTCCAGTGTGAAGGCATTAGGAGGTGGGGCCTTGGGAGGTAATTAGGTTTAGATGAGGTCATATAGGTGGGGCCCCCATGATGAGATTAGTGTCCTTCTAAGAGGGAGGAGACTAGAGTTCCTTTGCGTTCTACCTTATGAGAGTCATCTGCAAGCCAGGGGGAGAGCTCTCACCAGGAAGCCAATCTCCTGGCACTTTAATCTTGGGCTTCCCAGCATTTTCATCCCTTTAGACCCAGCAGGTCTCTAGCTTTTCAAACTTCCCTTGCCTCCACCTGATCCCAAAATGCTGCAGTACTTCAGCTACACTCTCCACAGTAGTGTTTCCAGATTCATATCTCTGCTTCTCTGGAAGAAGTCTGGCTCTCAGTGAAGGCTGCCACTGAACAAGGGTGGAGATTGCACTGATGGAGAATGCAGCCTCACCCTCCCTGGCACTGAGCAGAGGTGTGTGTGTGCCTGTCCCCAAGCCCTTCCTGTTCCTCCCTGAGTCTGATCCGGGAGGCTCCCCTCTCAAAGTTGATATCTCAGACAATCTCCCAATCAGTGCACGAAAAAAAGACAATTAATGTTCAAAAGAAAAACTTCTGTTTGCAGATCAGAGCAGCAGCTAAGCCAAGTGTGAAAGCTAACATTTTTAGAGCTAAGGAGCATTAACCACAGGAAGAGTTTAACATTTTGTAAAGATCCTGTTTGAAGTCTTTTTTCTGCTTGCCCTTGTATGTCCCTTTAGGAGGTCAAGACAACTTATTCTGTCCTTACCTCTGCTGGTAATATACTTGGAGTGCCCTTAGGCTGTTAATGAAACACAGACATCGAAGTTGTTTGCCAGATTCCTGGAATAGTCCTGAAGGATCTTTGTCCTTCTGATATTTAGCCAGGCCTGGCCTATGGAATCTGGACCTGGGAGCCTGGGGCTGGGCTCTCACTCCTGGTTCTAGTGTCAACAGAAATCCTCTTTCTAGAGGAAGCAGTTTACTGGCAAGTTAAACCATAAGCTTAAGAGATTACTCTCAACAGTAGAGGAAGTCTGGATAGATTTAGATTTTCCTGAAAGCCTAGAGATTGAAATGTAGTTATGGACCACTGGGTATGTCACCAATGTGCGATATATGTAAAGTATGTTTCAATAAATGCTTTAGACTTTGCTAGAATCACTACAAATAGTTGCTGGATACCTATATTTGAGTCATGAAGTTAGAATTTTATGGTTTACCCCTGTACCCTGAATACTCAAAAATCAAAGATTTAGACTCAAAGTAAAACACGGTAACTGCTACCTCAGATTACTGTGATTTGTCATGTTACGCTTTTTGAATTTGTAGAAAAAGCCTAACTGCTTCTTATATCCTTTAACAATTTCTGGTGCCTTCGTCAAGTTCAATTTTAAAATCATGGTTCAAAGGGAAGTTTCAGGATTTATATTAGTATTTTAGATAAGAATTGCTCATTACAGATGAAAATTTATACCTGAGGCCACATGAGTAACATCACAAGGTGTTCACAATCTACAGGATTCTGAAGAAATGAGCTTACCTGCTCAGTGCAGGACCCTGGGCGAGCCAGATCCCAGGCTGTCTGGCAGGAGTGGAATCAATTACGCTTCAGAAGGTAGGTGAGCTTGGTATAGGGGGAGGCAAGTCACACAGGATCAAGATTCCTCGAAGGAAAATGGGGCAAAGCTGGTTAGGCAGAGGAAAGATTCCTCATTGATGTCCTCAAAACCCATTCTTTTTTTTTTTTAAATTAATTTATTTATTTTTGGCTGTGCTGGGTCTTTGTTTCTGTGTGAGGGCTTTCTCTAGTTGTGGAGAGCTGGGTCCACTCTTTTTTTTTTTTTTTTACATCTTTATTGGAGTATAATTGCTTTACAATGGTGTGTTAGTTTCTGCTTTCTAACAAAGTGAATCAGTTATACATATACATATGTTCCCATATCTCTTCCCTCTTGCGTCTCCCTCCCTCTCACCCTCCCTATCCCACCCCTCCAGGTGATCACAAAGCACCAGCTGATCTCCCTGTGCTATGCGGCTGCTTCCCACTAGCTATCTACCTTATGTTTGGTAGTGTATATATGTCCATGCCTCTCTCCCGCTTTGTCACAGCTTACCCTTGCCCCTCCCCATATCCTCAGGTCCATTCTCTAGTAGGTCTGTGTCTTTATTCCTGTCTTACCCCAGGTTCTTCATGACATTATTTTTCCTTAAATTCCATAGATACGTGTTAGCATACGGTATTTGTCTTTCTCTTTCTGACTTACTTCACTCTATATGACAGAATCTAAGTCTATACACCTCATTACAAATAGCTCAATTTCGTTTCTTTTTATGGCTGTATATATGTGCCACATCTTCTTTATCCATTCATATGATGATGGACACTTAGGTTGTTTCCATCTCCGGGCTATTGTAAATAGAGCTGCAATGAACATTTTGGTACATGACTCTTTATGAATTATGGTTTTCTCAGGGTATATGTCTAGTAGTGGGATTGCTGGGTCATATGGTAGTTCTATTAGTAGTTTCTTAAGGAACCTCCATACTGTTCTCCACAGTGGCTGTATCAATTTACATTCCCACCAACAGTGCAAGAGGGTTCCCTTTTCTCCACACCCTCTCCAGCATTTATTGTTTCTAGATTTTTTGATGATGGCCATTCTGACTGGTGTGAGATGATATCTCATTGTAGTTTTGATTTGCATTTCTCTAATGATTAATGATGTTGAGCATTCTTTCATGTGTTTGTTGGCAGTCTGTATATCTTCTTTGGACAAATGTCTATTTACGTCTTCTGCCCATTTCTGGATTGGGTTGTTTGTTTTTTTGTTATTGAGCTGCATGAGCTGCTTATAAATTTTGGAGATTAACCCTTTGACAGTTGCTTCATTTGCAAATATTTTCTCCCATTCTGAGGGTTGTCTTTTGGTCTTGTTTATGGTTTCCTTTGTTGTGCAAAAGCTTTGAAGTTTCATTAGGTCCCATTTGTTTATTTTTGTTTTTATTTCCATTTCTCTAGGAGGTGGGTCAAAAAGGATCTTGCTGTGATTTATGTCATAGAGTGTTCTGCCTATGTTTTCCTCTAAGAGTTTTATAGTGTCTGGCCTTACATTTAGGTCTTTAATCCATTTTGACTTTATTTTTGTGTATGGTGTTAGGGAGTGATCTAATCTCATACTTTTACATGTACCTGTCCAGTTTTCCCAGCAACACTTATGGAAGAGGCTGTCTTTTCTCCATTGTATATTCTTGCCTCCTTTATCAAAGATAAGGTGACCATATGTGCGTGGGTTTATCTCTGGGCTTTCTATCTGTTCCACGGATCTATCTTTGTGTTTTTGTGCCAGTACCATACTGTCTTGATTACTGTAGCTTTGTAGTATAGTCTGAAGTCAGGGAGCCTGATGCCTCCAGCTCCGTTTTTCGTTCTCAAGATTGCTTTGGCTATTTGGGGTCTTTCATGTTTCCATACAAATTGTGAAACTTTTTGTTCTAGTTCTGTGAAAAATACCAGTGGTAGTTTGACAGGGATTGCATTGAATCTGTAGATTGCTTTGGGTAGTATAGTCATTTTCACAATGTTGATTCTTCCAATCCAAGAATATGCTATATCTCTCCATCTCTTTGTATCATCTTTAATTTCTTTCATCAGTGTCTTATTTTCTGCATACAGGTCTTTTATCTCCTTAGGTAGGTTTATTCCTAGATATTTTATTCTTTTTGTTGTAATGGTAAATGGGAGTGTTTTCTTGATTTCACTTTCAGATTTTTCATCATTCGTGTATAGGAATGCCAGAGATTTCTGTGCATTAATTTTGTATCCTGCTACTTTACCAAATTCATTGATTAGCTCTAGTAGTTTTCTGGTAGTATCGTTAGGATTCTCTATGTATAGTATCATGTCATCTGCAAACAGTGACAGCTTTACTTCTTCTTTTCCAATTTGGATTCCTTTTATTTTCTTTTCTTCTCTGATTGTTGTGGCTAAAACTTCCAAAACTATGTTGAATAAGAGTGGTGAGAGTGGGCAACCTTGTCTTGTTCCTGATCTTAGTGGAAATGCTTTCAGTTTTTCACCATTGAGGATGATGTTGGCTGTGGGTTTGTCATTTGTGGCCTTTATTATGTTGACGAAAGTTCCCTCTAGGCCTACTTTCTGCAGGGTTTTTATCATAAATGGGTGTTGAATTTTGTCGAAAGCTTTCTCTGCATCTATTGAGATGATCATATGGTCTTTCTCCTTCAATTTGTTAATATGGTGTATCACATTGATTGATTTGCATACATTAAAGAATCCTTGCATTCCCAGAATAAACCCCACTTGATCATGGTGTATGATTCTCTTAATGTGCTGTTGGATTCTGTTTGCTAGTATTTTGTTGAGGATTTTTGCATCTATGTTCATCAGTGATATTGGCCTGTAGTTTTCCTTCTTTGTGACATCCTTGTCTGGTTTTGGTATCAAGGTGATGGTGGCCTCGTAGAATGAGTTTGGGAGTGTTCCTCCCTCTGCTATATTTTGGAAGAGTTTGAGAAGGATAGGTGTTAGCTCTTCTCTAAATGTGTGATAGAATTCGCCTGTGAAGCCATCTGGTCCTGGGCTTTTGTTTGTTGGAAGATTTTTAATCACAGTTTCAATTTCAGTGCTTGTGATTGGTCTGTTCATATTTTCTATTTCTTCCTGATTCAGTCTTGGCAGGTTGTGCATTTCTCAGAATTTGCCCATTTCTTCCAGCTTGTCCATTTTATTGGCATAGAGTTGCTTGTAGTAATCTTTCATGATCCTTTGTATTTCTGCAGTGTCAGTTGTTACTTCTCCTTTTTCATTTCTAATTCGATTGATTTGAGTCTTCTCCCTTTTTTTCTTGATGAGTCTGGCTAATGGTTTAACAATTTTGTTTATCTTCTCAAAGAACACGCTTTTAATTTTATTGATCTTTGCTATCGTTTCCTTCATTTCTTTTTCATTTATTTCTGATCTGATTTTTATGATTTCTTTCCTTCTGCTAAATTTGGGGTTGTTTTGTTCTTCTTTCTCTAATTGCTTTAGGTGCAAGGTTAGGTTGTTTATTTGAGATGTTTCCTGTTTCTTAAGGTAGGATTGTATTGCTATAAACTTCCCTCTTAGAACTGCTTTTGCTGCATCCCATATATTTTGGGTCGTCGTGTCTCCATTGTCATTTGTTTCTAGGTATTTTTTTTATTTCCTCTTTGATTTCTTCAGTGATCACTTCGTTATTAAGTAGTGTATTGTTTAGCCTCCATGTGTTTGTATTTTTTACAGATCTTTTCCTGTAATCGATATCTAGTCTCATAGCGTTGTGGTCAGAAAAGATACTTGATACAATTTCAATTTTCTTAAATTTACCAAGGCTTGATTTGTGACCCAAGATATGATCTATCCTGGAGAATGTTCCATGAGCACTTGAGGAAAATGTGTATTCTGTTGTTTTTGGATGGAATGTCCTATAAATATCAATTAAGTCCATCTTGTTTAATGTATCATTTAAAGCTTGTATTTCCTTATTTATTTTCATTTTGGATGATCTATCCATTGGTGAAAGTGGGGTGTTAAAGTCCCCTACTATGATTGTGTTACTGTCGATTTCCCCTTTTATGGCTGTTAGTATTTGCCTTATGTATTGAGGTGATCCTATGTTGGGTGCATAAATATTTACAGTTGTTATATCTTCTTCTTCGATCGATCCCTTGATCATTTTGTAGTGTCCTTCTTTGTCTCTTCTAATATTCTTTATTTTAAAGTCTATTTTGTCTGATATGAGAATTGCTACTCCAGCTTTCTTTTGGTTTCCATTTGCATGAAATATCTTTTTCCATTCCCTTACTTTCAGCCTGTTTGTGTCTCTAGGTGAAGTGGGTCTCTTGTAGACAGCAAATATATGGGTCTTGTTTTTGTATCCATTCAGCTAATCTGTGTCTTTTGGTGGGAGCATTTAGTCCATGTACATTTAAGGTACTCATCAATATGTATGTTCCTATTCCCATTTTCTTAATTGTTTTGGGTTCATTATTATAGGTCTTTTCCTTCTCTTGTGTTTCTTGCCTAGAGAAGTTCCTTTAGCAGTTGTTGTAAAGATGGTTTGGTGGTGCTGAACTCTCTCAGCTTTTGCTTGTCTGTAAAGGTTTTAATTTCTCCATCAAATCTGAATGAGATCCTTGCTGGGTAGAGTAATCTTGGTTGCAGGTTTTTCTCCTTCATCACTTTAAACATGTCCTGCCAGTCCCTTCTGGCTTGCAGAGTTTCTGCTGAAAGATCAGCTGTTAACCTTATGGGGATTCCCTTGTGTGTTATTTGTTGTTTTTCCCTTGCTGCTTTTAATATGTTTTCTTTGTATTTAATTTTTGACAGTTTGATTAATATGTGTCTTGGTGTGTTTCTCCTTGGATTTATCCTGTATGGGACTCTCTGTGCTTCCTGGACTTGATTAACTATTTCCTTTCCCATATTAGGGAAGTTTTCAACTATAATCTCTTCAAATATTTTCTCAGTCCCTTTCTTTTTCTTTTCTTCTTCTGGAACCCCTATAATTCAAATGTTGGTTCATTTAATGTTGTCCCAGAGGTCTCTGAGACTGTCCTCAGTTCTTTCATTCTTTTTTCTTTATTCTGCTCTGCAGTAGTTATTTCCACTATTTTATCTTCCAGGTCACTTATCCGTTTTTCTGCCTCAGTTATTCTGCTATTGATCCCATCTAGAGTGTTTTTAATTTCATTTATTGTGTTGTTCATCGTTGTTTGTTTCAACTTTAGTTCTTCTAGGTCCTTGTTAAATATTTCTTGCATTTTGTCCATTCTATTTCTAAGATTTTGGATCATCTTTACTATCAATATTCTGAATTCTTTTTCAGGTAGACTGCCTATTTCCTCTTCATTTGTTAGGTCTGGTGCGTTTTTATCTTGCTCTTCATCTGCTGTGTGTTTTTCTGTCTTCTCATTTTGCTTATCTTACTGTGTTTGGGGTCTCCTTTTTGCAGGCTGCAGGTTCATAGTTCCCGTTGTTTTTGGTGTCTGTCCCCAGTGGCTAAGGTTGGTTCAGTGGGTTGTGTAGGCTTCCTGGTGGAGGGGACTAGTGCCTGTGTTCTGGTGCATGAGGCTGGCTCTTGTCTTTCTGGTGGGCAGGTCCACGTCTGGTGGTGTGTTTTGGGGTGTGTGGGGCTGTATTATGATTTTAGGCAGCCTCTCTGCTAATGGGTGGGGTTGTGTTCCTGTGTTGCTAGTTGTTTGGCATAGGATGTCCATCACTGTAGCTTGCTGGTTGTTGAGTGAAGCTGGGTGCTGGTGTTGAGATGGAGATCTCTGGGAGATTTTCGCCATTTGATATTATGTGGAGCTGGGAGGTCTCTTGTGGACCAGTGTCCTGAAGTTGGCTCTCCCACCTCAGAGTCACAGCACTGACTCCTGGCTGCAGCACCAAGAGCCTTTCATCCACACGGCTCAGAATAAAAGGGAGAAAAAGTAGAAAGAAAGAATTAGTAGAAAGAAAGAAAGAAAGAAAGAAAGGAAGGAAGGAAGGAAGGAAGGAAGGAAGGAAGGAGGGAGGGAGGGAGGGAGGAAGGAAGGAGGGAAGGAGGGAAGGAAGGAAAAAAAGAAATAAGATAAAGTAAAATAAAGATAAAATATAATAAAGTTATTAAAATAAAAAAATAATTATTAAGAAAAAATTTTTTTTAAAAAAAGGACGTATAGAACCCTAGGACAAATGGTGGAAGCAAAGCTATACAGATAAAATCTCGCACAGACACATACACTCACAAAAAGAGGAAAAGGGGAAAAAGTCATAAATCTTGCTCTCAAAGTCCACCTCCTCAATTTGGGATGATTCATTGTCTATTCATGTATTCCACAGATGCAGGGTACATCAAGTTGATTGTGGAGATTTAATCCGCTGCTTCTGAGGCTGCTGGGAGAGATTTCCCTTTCTCTTCTTTGTTCGCACAGCTCCCGGGTCTCAGCTTTGGATTTGGGCCCGCCTCTGCGTGTAGGTCGCCGGAGGGCGTCTGTTCTTTGCTCAGACAGGACGGGGTTAAAGGAGCCGCTGATTCGGGGGCTCTGGCTCACTCAGGCCGGGGGGAGGGAGGGGCACGGAGTGCGGGGCGAGCCTGTGGCTGCAGAGGCCAGCATGACGTTGCACCAGCCTGAGGCGCGCTGTGTGTTCTCCCGGGGAATTTGTCCCTGGATCCCGGGACCCTGGCAATGGCGGGCTGCACAGGCTCCCCGGAAGCAGGGTGTGGATAGTGACCTGTGCTCGCACACAGGCTTCTTGGTGGTGGCAGCAGCAGCCTTAGTGTCTCATGCCCATCTCTGGGGTCCGCGCTGTTAGCCGCGGTTCGCGCCCGTCTCTGGAGCTCCTTTAAGCAGGGCTCTTAATCCCCTCTCCTCGCGCACCAGGAAACAAAGAGGGAAGAAAAAGTCTCTTGCCTCTTCGGCAGGTCCAGACTTTTCCCCGGACTCCCTCCCGGCTAGCCGTGGCGCACTAACCCCCTGCAGACTGTGTTCACGTTGCCAACTCCAGTCCTCTCCCTGCACTCCGACCGAAGCCCGAGCCTCAGCTCCCAGCCCCGCCCGCCCCGGTGGGTGAGCAGACAAGCCTCTCGGGCTGGTGAGTGCCGGTCGGCCCTGATCCTCTGTGTGGGAATCTCCCCACTTTGCCCTCCGCATCCCTGTTGCTGTGCTCTCTTCCGGAGTTTCCGCTCCGAAGCTTTCCCCCTCCGCCACCCGCAGTCTCCGCCCGCAAAGGGGCTTCCTAGTGTGTGGAAACCTTTCCTCCTTCACAGCTCCCTCTCACTGGTGCTGGTCCCGTTCCTATCCTTTTGTCTCTGTTTATTCTTGCCCTACCCAGGTACGTGGGGGGTTTCTTGCCTTTTGGGAGGTCTGAGGTCCTCTGCCAGCGTTCAGTAGGTGTTCTGTAGGAGTTGTTCCACGTGTAGATATATTTCTGGTGTATCTGTGGGGAGGAAGGTGATCTCCACGTCTTACTCTTCCACCATCTTCCCGGAAGCTCCGAGCTGGGGCCACTCTTCATCGCAGTGCGCGGGCCTCTCACTGTCGCGGCCTCTCTTGTTGCGGAGCACAGGCTCCAGGTGCGCAGGCTCAGTAGTTGTGGCTCACGGGCCCAGTTGCTCTGCGGCATGTGGGATCCTCCCAGACCAGGACTCGAACCCGTGTGCCCTGCATTGGCAGGCAGATTCTCAACCACTGTGTCACCAGGGAAGCCCCAAAACCCATTCTTGAGTCCCCAGAGTTTCCCGCCTGGCTGCTGGCTGAGGGGAGCCCTTTGGCACCACCTGGTGGCCCGAGAGCATCACAACAGCAGACATGGAGAGCAGAAGCCTGTGGAAGCTTGACATTCTTTCTGGTCTCCCAAGCCCACCCTGAGAGATGCTATGCTCCCTACGAATATCAGACCTTGACCTAGACAACTGAAATCCTGGAACACCCCTAAAACCTACTCAGCACTAGGGTAGGCCTGGGCACGTCTTTTCTCTAGCTGCATCTTCTCTGCTGGCCCTGCATCAGCCTCAGGGCTGGGCTAGCCCTGACTAGGCTCACCACATGACCTCCTGGCCAGAGAGCACCAGAGCACAGACCCCTAAGGAGCTCCCAACCACGTCCAACTTGAAGCAGCTGGATGAGCCAGAGATGCTGTTCACAGGCAGCAAGACATGCTAAGATGAGACAAGCCCATCTCTGGAGAAGCTGGAAATGCGTTCTCTTTAACATGAAGGCACCCAGTCACGTCAAGCTAAGCAGGGCTTGGGAGAAGTCCTCTCCCAGATCCAACCTGCAGGTGGAGTGGTCCTGGTGACCAGGGCCTGACATTATCGTCCCTGCTTAGATAGTTTCTATGCTGTTTATCAGACCTATGAGTGACATGTGTCACCTGCTTGTCACAGTCAGCATCCCGTGACCACCTCTAATACACCCGACTATCTTAACTGCCTCAGGTGAGGCTTGGAGGGCATTTAATCAAGAACAAATTGCACGGAGTCAAGGAGATGGTTCTGCGTACATATTACGCTATGCTCACTATGTATGTTTATGTCTAAGTATGTTCCTAATAAGAGATCTTAAAATTCACTTTGTCGGGCTTCCCTGGTGGTGCAGTGGTTAAGAACCCGCCTGCCAATGCAGGGGACACGGGTTCGAGCCCTGGTCCGGGAAGATCCCACGTGCCGCGGAGCAACTAAGCCCATGCACCACAACTACTGAGCCTGCGCTCTAGAGCCCACGAGTCACAACTACTGAAGCCCCATGCCACAACTACTGAAGCCCGCACGCCTAGAGCCTGTGCTTCTCAACAAGAGAAGCCACTGCAATGAGAAGCCCGCTCATCGCAACGAAGAATAGCCCCCGCTCGCAACTAGGGAAAGCCCACGTGAGGCAACGAAGACCCAATGCAGCCAAAAATAAACCAAATAAATAAATTTATTTTAAAAATTCACTTTGTCATGCAATAACCAGAGGGAATTAAGTAATTTATATAGTTCATTCCTTTCCTTAGCAGTAATGTGTGAAGAATAAAGGGTCAGAAATATGGGGGCAGAGCAGCATTTATACTTTCCATTCCAAGCCATGGACGAGGACAGTCTAGTTTGAAAGCCCATAACCCTGCCCAAGTTGGCAAAGCTGACAGGTATTTTCCAAGGATGGCTTCAGTGTACATTTTGAAACTACAATATACCCACAGTACAAGAACAGCAAAAGTGAATTGCCTAACGAGCCAGATAAGGTGGTGATTTTGTCAAATCCACTCACTGCCATCTGGCAGAAGTGATACATTTCAAAGTTTCACAGACAAAAACCATGATCCTTAATATAAAGCCCTTGTTATATACAGGTAAGTCAAAGGGCTTCATGTAAATGTTTACTCTTCAATCACAATTTACACTATTGGGGTCGCTCTCACCTTCTGAAATGGCCCACACTCTGTCTATGGAGTGTGTCTCTCTATATAAACATTTTCACTTAAAAAAACCAATTTACACTATTGGAAGCTCAGAAAGTCAGGCCACATATCACAGATGACCCTGAAGAACTTGGTTAACCTGCAGATTGCTTTATAGCCCTACCCACCTACACTTCCCCAAAGCTGCATCATGGCCCAGCCCCCAGCAGTGCCGGCACCTGACTACCAAATGGAGACCAGTAGGGGACACATGTGACAAGTTCTGGCCACTCTGACAGCCTCCTCTCCTCTGTGAGAGCAAGGGGCTCAATCCTCTCCTCAGTCTCTCGGCCAACAGCTCCCTCTGGCCAGAGCCCCTCAGCACAAGGACCGGCACCCCCTCCTCTGCAGGCCCACAGACTATGTTTCAGAAGCAGGAATTATTCTAGGAGAGTGAACTCAGACTCAACAGGGATGGTAACTCCTTGGAGATTCTCTGGGCTCTGAGGGGCACAAGCCCAGGGGTTATAAGGATGCCCCATGTTTAGTGCTGGGGTAGAGAGGGCAAGCCGTTGGGCAGTGCACATCCTCTCCATTCTGCACGGCCACTCGGGTGGGCACACTGGCCCCCATCAGGTGAACACACAGCTTGTACTTGAGGCTGACCTTCAAAGAAAGGGCTTGGGAATCCAACCTCTCTTTACCAGCAGGTGCCCCAGACAGTTGTACCAAGTTATCAAAAATGCCTCCATGGCCCCCACAGCCCTTTCTGGGTACTTCTCTGACCAGGAAAGACAGGTCCAGCCACAGAAGACCATCCAGGACCCCCAGACTCAGTCACTCCAGGGCAGGTAGGTGGTGGAAGGCAGGAGACCACACACCAGGATAGCTTCACAGCTACACCTCATCTATGTGCTCCACTTCATTGCATTTCCCTTTTTTGTTTTTAAACAAATTGCAGGTTTGTGGCAACCCTGCATCGAGCAAGTATCAGCACCATTTTTCCAAAAACATGTGTTCACTGCATGTCTGTCACAGTGTGATTCTCACAATATTTCGAACTTCATTATTGTATTTGGTACGGTGATCTCTGATCAGTGATCTTTGATGTTGTTATTATAATTGTTTGGGGACACCATGAACTGCACCCATATAACTGTGTTCTGACGGCTCTACCAACTGGCCACTCCACTGTATCTCCCCCTCTCCTTGTGCCTCTGAATTTCCTGAGATACAACAGCATTGAAATTAGGCCAATGAATGAACTCTTAGAGGCCATTGTAGGGTTAAATGAAAGGAAGAGTCGCATGTCTCACCTTAAATCAAAAGCTAGAATGATTAAGCTGAGTGAGGAAGGCATGTCAAAAGCTGAGAGAGGCCGAAAGCTACTAGGTCTCTCGTGCCAAACAGTTAGCCAAGTTGTGAATGCAACGGAAAAGTTTTTGAAGGAAACTGAAAGTGCTTCTCCAGTGAACGCGAACGCACAAAGAAAGTTCAACAGCCTTATTGCTGACATGGAGAAAGTTTTACTGCTCTGGATAGAAGAGCAAACCAGCCACAACATTCCTTTAAGCCAGGGCCTAATCCAGAGCAAGGCCCTAACTCTCTTCACTATGAAGTCAGGGAGGTGAGGAAGCTGCATAAGTTTGAACCAACAGGCAGAGGTTGGTTCAGGAGGTTTAAGGAAAGAAGCCATCTTCCCTAACTTAGAAGTGCAAGAGGAAGTAACAACTGATGATGGAGAAGCTGCAGCAAGTTATCCAAAAGATCTAGCTAAGATCACTAACGAAGGTGGCTACACTAAACAGATTTTTTCAATGCAGAAAACACAGCCTCATATTAGAGAATTGCATGGCTGAAGAGAAGTCAACGCCTGCCTTCAAAGCTTTAAGACAGGCTGACTCTTGTTCGGCACTCATGCAGCTGGGGAATAAGTTGAAGCCAATGTTCATTTATGATTTCAAAAATCCTAGGCCCCGGGGCTTCCCTGGTGGCGCAGTGGTTGAGAGTCTGCCTGCCAATGCAGGGGACACGGGTTCGTGCCCCGGTCCGGGAAGATCCCACATGCTGCGGAGCGGCTAGGCCCGTAAGCCGTGGCCACTGAGCCTGCGTGTCTGGAGCCTGTGCTCCACAATGGGAGAGGCCACAACAGTGAGAGGCCCGTACCGCAAAAAAAAAAAAAAAAAAAAAAAAAAAATCCTAGGCCCTTAATTATGCTAAATGGACTCTGCCTGTGCTCTGTAAATGGCACAAAGCCTGAATGACAGCATATTTTGTTAACATGGTTTCCTGAATATTTTAACTGTTGATACCTACTGCTCAGAAAAAGATTCCTTTCAAAATATTATTGCCCATTGAAAATACACCTGGTCACCCAAGAGCTCTGATGGAGATGTAAGAGATTTATGTCGTTTTCATGCCTGCTAACAACATCCATTCTGCAGCCATGGATCAAGAAGTCATTTTGACTTTCAAGTCTCATTATTTTAAAAACATTTCATAAGGCTATAGCTGCCATGAGGAGTGATTCCTCTGAATCTGGGCAAAGTACATGAACTTTCTGGAAAGGATTCGCCATTCTAGATGCCATGAAGAACATTTGTCATTCGTGGGAAGAGGTCAAATAAACATTCAAAGGAATTTGGAAGAAGTCGATTCCAACACTCATGGATGACTGAGGGGTTCAAGACTTCAGCAGAGGAAGTAACTATGGAGGTGATAGAACTAGCAGGAGAACTAGAGTGAGGTGGAGCCTGAAGATATGACCAAATTGCTGCGCTCTATAACACTTTAACGGATGAAGAGTTGCTTCTTAGAGAAGAGAAAGGATCTACCTGGTGAAGATGCCATGAAGACTATTGAAATGACAAACGACTTAGAATGTTACAGCAACTTAGTCAATGAAAGCAGCAGCAGCAGAGTTTCAGAGGATTGACTCAAGTTTTGAAAGTTCTATGGGTAAAAAGCCAAACAGCATTTCATGCTACAGAGAAATCATGAAAGAGAGTCAACATGGCAGGCTTCATTGTCGTCTTATTAAGATATCGCCACAGCTACCCCCCAACTTTCAGCAATCACCACCCTGATAAGTCAACAGCCATCAACATCAAGGTGAGACTCCCCACCAGCAATAAGGTTATTACTCACTGAAGGTTTAGGTGGTGGTTAGCAATTTTTAGCAATAAGTAATTTAATGTACATGCTATTGCACACTTAATAGACTACAGGGTAGTCTAAACAACTTTTATCCACATTGGGAAACCAAAAAACGTGTGACACTGATCTTCGCTTTTTTGTGGTGGTCTGGAACTGAACCTGCAGTATCTCCAGGTATGCCTATAATGCATAGAACTGGCCCCCTTCCAGGATCCCTGTAAGGATGTAAACTTTTAATGGCCAGTCAGTCCAAAGAACTTCTAAAAGCATGATAAAAACTCTCCAGTCTTGATTCTGAAAGATGGGATTAAAACTAATATTTCTATTTTTACTCATCACTAGATAGACCCTCTACCCCCAGGTATCGAGGACAAGGCCTGAAAAGATTCCCCCAAAATCAAAGGATAAGCATCATGGTGAACCACTCAAGGCTCAAGACTGGCTGCCTCAGGGAAGTCAGGCATGTTCCTAAGCGTTGCAGAGTACAGCAGGAAATCTCGTGAGGCAGAAACAAGATGCTACGGAAGAGCTGCAACGTGGTTTCTATTTTCTGCCATTGGATAAGGAGTCACTGGCTTCAAAATCTGAAACTACTTAACAGGGAAGATCTTCATATAAGAATTCATTGAGAAAAGGACTGAGCTTTCAGTTCTGTTGACTCTTAACAACAAATGATCCACAAGTGTCCTTGAAGAAAGAATCTTGACCCCCTGAATGGATGGCTGGGCTTCCTCTTCCAGAGGTTAATGTAGCAGATATGACCTTCCTAGATGTTCAGCTTCAAGTATGAAACTACAAGGAGTTGATTTTGTCACCTGTGGGGGGTCTTATTCCAAAAGGACCTTAGGACCTTATGTCTTCTACATAGAAGCGCCTCAAGAACCAGTTCATTGTTTGACAGTTCTTCAAAGTGCTAAGCACAGAATTACCATTTGACCTAGTCATTCCTGTTAAACACTCAAAAGAACTGAAAACATGGATTTCAGCAGTTACCTGTACACCAGTATTGACTGCAACATTCACAAGAGCCAAGATGTGGAAACCCCATTATCCATCAACAAGTGAAGAGAAATAAAACTTGGTATATCCAGGCAATGGATTGTTATTCAGACCCAGGGAAGGATTGGATTTCTGACACATTGCACAACGTGGATGAAATTTGAAGTTATTTAGAATAAATAAGTCAGACAAAAGGACAAATGCTTTGTGATCAAATGACATGAAATAGAGAATAAGCAAGTTAATTAATAGATTAGAGGTTGCCAAGGGCTGGAGACAGGGGGGGGAATGTGAGTCATTGCTTAATAGTTGCAGAGTTTTTGTACAGTGCTGAACAAGTTTTCAAATTACCCTAACAATATTGTACAACCATCAGTAATGATTGCCACCGATTGCATACTGATTGTAATGCTTGTATACTGTATGCTTAAGATAGTTCAAGTGGCAAATTTTATGTTGTAGGTATTTTATCACAAAAGATGTTTTGGGGAAAAAAACAGCTCACCTACTTCAGGATGAGATAGCTAAAAGCTCAGCTGTTATAGACAATATTTCTATGCCCCCTAAAGTTCATATGTTGAACTCCTAACCCTCAGTGTGATGCCCCCCTAAAGTTCATATGTTGAACTCCTAACCCTCAGTGTGATGGTATTTGGAGGTGTGGGGCTCTGAAAGTATTAGGCTTAGCTGGGGTCACAAAGGTAGAGCCCCATGATGGGGCCAGTGCCCTTTGACTGCTAGGAAGAGACCAGAGTGAAGAATCAAAGAATCAAAAGGAAACCCCAAGTGTCCTTAACAGATGAATAGAAACGAAGGATGATACATGTATGCCAGGTCTCTTTCAGACATTAGAAAGGAGTAACGTTGACGCATGTAACAAATGTGGATAAACCTCAAAGATTCTAAGTGAAGCAGACACAAGGACACGATGTGGCCTTATTCCACTTGTACCAGAGCGCCCTGAGGAGTTTCCCCAGCTGTGTGGCTCTTTCACGTGCCTTGAAGCCACACATCTCACCATGAGGACATAAACCCAGGAGCCCATGAGGAGGCAGCCAGGACCCAGACACCTAGAAAGTGCCATCTGGTGACAATTCAGAAGGCATCTCCCTGTAAACCAAGGGTAGCCATCAGCTAGAGCCATTAAACTAACTTGCTTCATCATCTGTAAGATGCCCTCACGGGTCAACTCGCTTTGTTTACCAAAACGTGCATATCCTCCCAGCATCACGTAGTCTAAAGTTAGAAGACCCTTTCACCAGCCCTACAGATAGTATCTGACATAGGATTCAGGATGTTAGTGTACAAGTTGTTTTCCAAGAACTTGGAGTCAGCTGTTGTCTAGTTCCAGCCCCAGCAGTTCAGACTGGTTAAGAACATCGACCCTCCAAATGGGCATGTGCGAGTGTCTGAAGGATGGCCTTTTGACATCAAAGGGCCAAAAACTCCCTCAGATCCTACTGCCATTTTCCAAATATGCATCCCATGAAGAAGCCTGTAGCTTAGCTGCACCTGCGCAGGACAGTGACTACCTCACCTTTTCCTTATTTCCAGTCACCATTCCCCACGCTCCCCAGGCCACCCTGCTTCTTTGTCCCATAAATACCCTGAGCCCCTCCCCATTGGGGACGTGGATTAGAGATTCATCCTGTCTCCTTGCTTGGCTTCCTCAGGGACAAACCCTTCCTCTGCTATACGTCTCTGCATCTCAGCGTTTGGCTTGCGGGGCTTCGGGCTAAGGATCCCAGTTCGGTAACACCCGTGCATCAGGCCCGAGTCCACATTTGAAGACTCTTCCCCTTATTCTCAGTAACCCAGACATTCTTCCCTCCACCTCCACTTAAAGGGGCAACATTTGCCACAAAAAGCACCTGGACATGCGAAAGCTGAGGGAACAGGACCCTTACAGACAGGAGGCAGGCGTTTCTGGCACCCAGGGGTCACAAGACAGCCCCCGTGGGGCCAGTGAGTCCTGTCCAACCAGGGACTTAGTGAAACCACACCCCACCTCCTCATGCAGCAGCACGGGCTCAGTCCTGCCTCAACACCTCGGGTTAGGCTACACCAAACTTTTGGTGGGGAAGGAAGGAGCTAAGGAAAGCCTGCTTCCCTGTCCTTAGTGAGCTCACAAGAGAGACAGCAGATAAGGCCCAGTGTGATCCTGAAGCAACAGAACCTACGGAACAACTGAGCCGGATCACATAAGAGGCAACATCCAAGCACTCAACACCCCTGGGAGGCTCCAAGGAAACTTCATGCTGAGCACCAGAAACACCGCTGTTATCAGCACATCGTCCCTGCCTTCAGGGAGCTTGCAGTCTGGCAGAGACTATAGCTGAGAAGGTACAACTTTGACATCAGGTGACAGGTAGCAGCAAGTCCTGCAAGTTCACCATCATGGCATCCGAGCACTGTGGGGCACCGACTCCAGGGAGGGAGGGTCCCACTTCCACTGGGACCCCTACAGAAGCACTCCCCTGGATCCTGGCTGCAGTCCACACTGTCTGCCAGCCTCTCTCCCCATCACGGCTCCAGGACACCACCCTCAGTGCTTCTCCAGATTTGCTTAGTACACAAACCTGGCAAAAGAAAGTAGAAATCATTCTGAAAGACTAAAACTAAGGTATATCATTAAGTACCATGCAAAGGGCAACTAAGAGGCAGAGGCATTCAGTGATGTTATCAGACTTCCAGATGATGGCCTTGACTCCTGTCACCAAGTTCCCTCTCCCAAGGCAGGCGTTCTCTGCCTCCTGGTGTTTGTAGCCTTTTACGGTGGGTAGGAAAAGCCAAACCTCCCATACGCATCTGCCCCAGAAGCTCTCCCAGCACAGCGAAATGCTTCTCACACATCTCGCGGGAAGAGGCTGACCCATCCTGGACCACGAGGAATGTCCATTTTGAGGCCCCCAACATCTGCCCAGGGCAAAATTCCTAGGTTTAAAAAGAGATTCTTCAGTTTAGGAAGTCCTTTGTCTTGCTCTGACCTCAAGCTCCAAGGTGCCTCTCACTCGTAAAGACACGTGTGGGAAGAACTCCACGTCCACTGGAGCGACTGCCCCCCAAACCACCTGCCATAACCATCCCCAGCACCACCGCCCTAAGCAGATAGCCAAAGTCCCCCGTAAGTCTGGACTGCCATGCGCCAGGGCGTCAGACTTTACCAAAAACTCTTGAATTTCTTGTCCCCGATCTTTTTTTCTAGGTGGTCCAGGAAGCCCATTCGGACTGTAGCCTGTCCTGGGCCCCAGGGTGCAGCCATCAGAACTTTGCAGGCGGCAGGTGTGGCCACCCTGCTTGGCGTGTTCAGAGGCTGAGCTGTGTGCCATTGGGGGTGCTGAGGGCCCAGCAGAGGACACAGCTCGTCCTATTTCCAGGAGTCTGAACCTTGGACATTTTGTCCTGGGATAAGGTTCCCAAACGTAAGCACATGAGAAAATGAAGGGCTGGAGAGGCCATTCCTAGGTCTTCTCCCCCATTTCAGCCAGTTACCATGAAGTCAGCAGCATCCTACAATGTTCACCTACATCCCCTTCCTTCTGTTTAAGGGGAAACACGGCAATCCCATTACAGCCAAGGAAACTCAGTATCCGTTTATCGAATCTTCAACTACACCCACCCACCACGCAAACCCCAGCACGGGCTCACAGCTCCCTCCCTGTGGTGTCCTTTCCCAGCTGTTAGCACCACCTCCAGGGCCCCTGTGCCCACCTGCCTCAAAAGTCATGACATTCTCTGCTTCTGCAAGGTGGTCAAGGTTTTAAAATCAGAGTTTGTTGCTTGGCAGTTCCAGACGTGTTTTCTGGGTGGGGCCTGTGAAGCCGTAGCTTGGTTTTAGCTCAGGGTTGTCATTCCCATAGGGAGGACGTGGCCCAGGGCCCACCTGGAGCCTGGAATCTCTGGTAATCTCTCGGGAGGGAGCCACTTGCAAAGGGATTTACTGGGAGGGGCAGCTGGCACCCTTCTGCCCATCTCAGCCAGTTGACCCAACTCTCCCAGGATTGGGTCTCTGATCCCCCCATCACACCACTGTCCACATTCAGGCACTGCCAGTGGGAGGGACTGGGGGGCCCACCTCATCTGGGGGAGGTCCCACGATGTGGGACCACAAGAGGTAAAGCCAACCTCTGCAGCTTTACCCTCACAACGGAGGAGTTTTAAAAGGAGGCGTTTGTTCTTATAGTTCTTTTGGATTTAACTTCATCTGAGCCCATCACAACCTGGTAGCATCCAGCTCCCCACAGCCAGCCTCATTTCTCACTATCTCACCTACCCGTAATTTATTGCGCATGCAATTCAGTAGCCAACACCAAGTCATATTTGGAAAGAGGACACGAACAGACCAGCTAACAAGACATCTCATGATTCAACAGGAAAGTTGGCCAGCCTTGTGTCTGTCTCTATAGCCCTCCCAGGCCATCTCCACCCAGAAGGGAGGTTTCTTCATCAGCAACACGAGAGCATTAGCATGACAGATGGCCAGCAGAGAACTGACCAAGGCACAGAAGAGCAACTTCAGCAAAGACCAGGGTGAGGCAGTCCCATCGAGGTGCTAGCAGCACGAGGTGCTGTCCCCACAAAAGTCAGATTCCTGGCCACGAAGACTTCAGAACAATTCACGTAGGACCCACCTTTATTTTCTATCTTAAACTCAATGTCTTCAGTATAACCCACTGAAGAATAGATGCTGTGACCTGAACGTTAGGATTCGTGGCCCACCTAAATGGGCCATGCCTGGGGTTGTAGAGGATCGGCATTTCGGACCATTAAAATTTAATAGGATTTTCATCACTGTCTCGCAAAAAAATCTCCATGCTGAATCAGACCAACTTATCTGCAGCAAACGAGAGCGAAACGTTAAACCCCAGTGAGGTTTGTGCAGCAGGATTCACACTAACTGAAAGGCTGACGGTACCTCCACGTGGATCCCCTTTGCCCTCCAGTGAGGCTTTGGACACACATGAAAGGAGAGGACTCATTATGTTCAGTGAGCGGATGAGGTTTTTCTCCAGTGTGAGCCAATTTTTCCCCAAAGGATGTAGCGAGATGGGAACCGACAGGATTATTCTCCAAGGTGGATAATCACATGTATCCTAAAGGATAAGCATCCAAGGTGCCCCCACATTTACTGCGTTTGGAGAGTCACTCCCATGGGACCACTAGCCCCACATTCCCTATAGTCCTGGTGTTTTCTCGGGTGTGTTTTGGGACGAGTGCTCACTTAAGGCTGTTCACATGGATGACTTTCAGGGAATTTCTCCAATGACAGTTACTCCATCTCCTATGGGATAAGGAACCACTGAATCCGAGTTACTGCATGAGTTCGTAGGGTCTTCGTCCAAATAGGATTGAAACTGGAGCCGGAATCATATACCCAGACCAAGACTCCATCCCCCAGCTCAGGCATCTGTATGCTAACGAAAGATCCAGCAGGGCTCTGTTTTCTTTGAATTCCACAGCCAGGCCCCCATAGCCTATCGGTTCTTATCACCAAGCCTAGCAACCCCTGCATGACAGGCAGGGTCTGAAGAAGCTTAGCACATGTAGGGTATAAACATCTGCTACTCTGAGATTGATAGTTTGCTTCAATGGGGTCCTGAGACAACTGAATCAGCTCCCCAGCTACTCAGGACAGGGGACAGTCAAATCCTGGGCCGGGGAGGCCAAGACTTAAGGGTGGAGCCTCTATGCTCCTGATCTGCTCATCTGTTCTGGCTCGCAGAGAGCAGGCTCTGAAAGTCAGCCAGCGATGTATCCCTGAGCAGGTTTTTCTGGATGAATTCTAAGCTCAGGGGTCTATTTCACTAGGATCACCATCTGGAGGGCTCTGTAGAGCTCACTACGCCACACTCCTTCCATCCCACACCATCTTAATAAGTCTGAGTTTCCCTACTGAGCACGGTCCCAGCAAGAGGGGGCCAACCAAGGCATCACAGAGACTCATTCAGTACATGACAGCCAGCTGGGCTCCTTTCTGGGTCACAAGCTCTGGTGCTGTGTCCTCCTGTCACTACCTGCTTTCAAGCCTCTTTAGACCCCGACAAGGAAAATCTGCTCCAATCCTGAGCTCTGCTTAGACTGAGGTTGCAAACAAGTGTGCCTCAAGTGAGTCAGATTAAACTCCTTTTCTGTTTTAAACCCAGATGGAGCCTAGCACCTCAGGACACTAGTCAAGGCCACGTTTGATACTCCAGCTGTTCTGAGTCCACACACCCATGCAGGTTAAAGCCAGTCATAGCCATAAGAGCTGCTAAACTTCAGCCAGCACGGACACAGAGCCGTACTCCGTCAGCCCCCGTCTACGCCAAGGAGCATCCAGAGCAGCGAACGCCAGCAGCCCCTCACAGCCACACCAGGAAGCTCGTTCTTTTTTTATTTTTTTTGCGGTACATGGGCCTCTCACTGTTGTGGCCTCTCTCGTTGGCGGAGCACAGGCTCCAGACGCGCAGGTTCAGCGGCCATGGCTCACGGGCCCAGCCGCTCCGCGGCAGGTGGGATCTTCCCAGACCGGAGCACGAACCCGTGTCCCCTGCATCGGCAGGCGGACCCCCAACCACTGCGCCACCAGGGAAGCCCCGGAAGCTCGTTCTTACAGGCTGGCCTCCAGCTTCACCTGGATCATGAAAACAAGGCCCCTGGTGAGAAGTTAATGCCATACCAGCCCAGAGTCTGAGACAAGTTCTCCCCACAGAGCTTCGCCATTACAAAAGGGGCTCATCTATGTGTCATTAGTTCCTGCAGGGCACTGCCTTCTAGAAACCTCAAGGGCAAGGAATTGAAGGTTGGATTTGGGCACCAAAGGTCCATCCCACATACAGGAGGCCTGGATTGGGTGAGTTTACAGGAGGAGAAGTATACTGCAGGACTCAGTGCAGTCACGGATCCAGCACCGAGAAAGCCAGAAGCCAGGGCCTGGAAGACCGTGACAGGCACTCAGGCAGGAGTCTGGTGAGGTTTCCCTGCCAAAAAGCCTCAAAAGGTTTGCCTCAATTTGCATACTGTAACCCCTAAAGTGATGCTGTGCTCCAAAGCCATTTCCCCTAAGAGATCCTCACAGGTCATAAGAGGTAGGGAGCTGCCCTGCTCATCTGAATTCAGACTCTTCCATTGGTTACAGACTACCTTCCTGTTATCTCCCCACGAGTAATCCAATCTCATTTGCAGGATAAAACCCTCGCCAGTGCAGTTTGTCTCCAACACCAGACCGACCTTAGCAGTCCTTACACAGCCTAGCAGAATCAGACATTTAGCTGATTTATCTGGGGCACACAGCACAGCGTCTGGAACATAGTAAAAACTTAATAGATGTGTAGTCAGTGTTGATTTTGCCACACGCTCGGAGAGTAATTTTACAGTTTACAATGCACCGTTATCTACTATCTGCTCGAAGTCTCAAAATACTATTCTACCATTTATAGAAGTTGGATAGACAGTTGGCAAAGCAAGACAGGCAAGAAGCTAGAAATATCCTGTGTCACAGTACATCCGTGAGGCCGAGACTCGTTTGTACGTTCCATCCAATAAAGGATCATCTGAAACAGTCTAGATTCCTGTCCACAGGGCCAGATTCAAGCTTGGGTACCTTGATTCTTTTGAGCTAACCTGGAATTGAACATAAACAAAACCAAACCTACCTAAACTGAGTTGTGTGCACAGCTGCTGATGATCAAGAATTGCTGTTTCATTTAAATGTCTTACTTGTTGTCATGTTAGTGATCTAATTTGCCATGGGAATGAAAGTATTTTTATGGCCAAGATACCCACCCCCTTAGTCTGGAGCTCACTTATCGACACTGAAAGTCTTATGTGCTATCCCAGCACTATTTTTTTTTTTTTTTTTTTTGCAGTACACGGGCCTCTCACTGTTGTGGCCTCTCCCGTTGCGGAGCACAGGCTCCGGACGCACAGGCCCAGTGGCCACGGCTCACGGGCCCAGCCGCTCCGCAGCATGTGGGATCTTCCCGGACCGGGGCACGAACCCGTGTCCCCTGCATCGGCAGGCGGACTCTCAACTACTGCGCCACCAGGGAAGCCCCCAGCACTATTAACTCAGCCAATTCCCTTTACACTGAGCATAACTTAGCTCATCATCATTAACGAGTCAGCCGTAGAAGGAACTGGTTGATTTGCCACCTAATCAGATGTAGCTTTATGGGAAATAATTTTGGGACTCTACATCCTCTAAAGTTAAAGACAGTTCTTTCTGTCCAGGTTGAGATGTTAGACAGCTGTGCCTTCTAAATTTAGATGTTTGTATCAAGTGGGGACAATGCAAGACAGAAGGTACTCATTTTTTCTCAGGACCATGTCCCAGGGCCCACCTCAGGGCACTCAAGGAGAACTGGTTCTTCTAGCTGCCGGTAGTTATCATGACACAGCCAAAGACCACTGCCCAGCACAGTGCGCCCAACAATGCTCTTACCCTGAAAACTCTTCATCTATTAGTGTTAATGACCATGGACCCACATGTACATCTCCCCCACATCCATAGCTGGGACTCTCCATGGACCTGAGGAACTAAATCTTTCAACAGTCATGGGAGATTTAGCTGCATGATGTCATCTACTCCATGAAAATTATGGTCCAACCACAACTCTAAGAATGTCACTATATGTTTAACACGCAGTGTGTTTTAGAAGTTAGTTTTAAGCGCTACCAAAAGATACCAGGTTACCCGCAAGCTGTTCTACTCCTCACATGGCAGGGCCCCTGGAAGCCCAAGCTTACAACTGCAAAGCATGTTGTCAGATCATCTGCTTGGTGGCCTAGCTTTTAAGTGACTAGATCACCTACCACCCAATTGCCCAAGCCAGAAATCGGCCATCACTGGGCTCCTTTCCTCACCCTGAAATTCCATTGCCTACACGTCTTTATCTACTTCCTGTCCCCATCATACACCCCACACACTGTAAGTTTCAATTAAGGTCACTTCTCTCAGAAGATATTCCAACACCTTAGGAAAGTGAGGAACCTCATGCCCCATGTCTCTGTAGCACCTCCAGCTACAGAGATGACACCCAAGATGCTATTCTTCCAAGTTATATACTTCCAACAACTGTATCTGAGCAAGGTTATGCTTCTTCCCCATGAGGAGCTCAAGTTTTACAAAGGGATAGAAAGTATTCCAGGGCCTAGTGCACACTAGGTTTTCTATTTGTGTCTAACTTTTCAACGCCCATGATTAATGCAATGGATATTTCAACTAACAAACATGAGCCCATGAGTTGACACAGGCCAAAATTTTTTTGGAAACATCCTTTAAGTATGTTTTCTTAATTCCACCCACGATCAAGGGTGATACTCAATATTTTGACACTAGATAGTGGAGTGGTTGGAGGGTGGGGAACCCAAGGGAGGGTTGAAATAAACTTCCTCTGAACCAATCCTGAACTATCATGACAAAGTAAACGGACATCCATTCAATGGCTGACTCCACACTTACTCTGCCTGGGATTAAGCACTTACAATTTCCAAGTTTTAGACGTTCACAGTGGTGTTCCTGGGAACATTTCTCTTGATTCTACCACTCCTGGAATTAAACGACCTCTTCCTGTTGGTTTCTAGTGGTGCAGTAACTGAGAATCACTTCAACACCCATAGCACACCAGGCAGGCACCGGGTGCATGGCTGACTTGCAGAAGTCATGCTGCCTGACCTACATAGTCTCGATCCTGCAGGAGCAAGCCTCCCAAGGACCCACAGTCATCCTCCCCAGCATGTCTAAAGCCTTCAACTGTGGCCAACACCATAGCATCCTCCAGTCTTGGGAAGTTCAAGGGGACACAGATGCGCCAACCTCCTGAGAAACGACAACTACAGCCCAAAGGTTCATAGGGTTTAAATGGTATGGACATGCCAGAGGAGACTGCAAGCCTCTTGAAATTAAAACCAGATGCCAACCACTCCCAGACGTACACTAGTGGTGCTGCCTAATGCACTAACTTTGGAGATAAATAAGCTGAGGCTCTGACACCAGCGTCACCCTCTGCAATCTCCCTTTGGAACTACCAACTTAAACTTCAAAGTTCATGTTGTCTGCATACAGAGGCCCTTACTATCCAGTCCCAACAATGCCATCAGTAGAGACTGGAGCCCACACAACCAGGGACAAGGAACGTGGGCCTTCTCCAAGCCCAGACTCAAGCTGGGGGCATCGAGGCAGAGCTGTCTTGGGCTGCAGACACCACCCTCCCTCTGCCCTTGGAAGCGGAAGTACTTCATGGCCACGCCAGCCAGGCTGAGGAGTTCGGCCTCCTCACATTTTAGAGGCAGACTAGAGAAACAACCAATATATGTGAAGCAGGTTTGGAGATGGCCAGCAGTGATGCCCCAAGGAGTCAGAGGCACTGGCCTAGAGTAGGTGTTGGCAGAAGCCAGGATGAATTTCTAGAATGTTTGGGCAGTCCGAGATCCTCAGTTATCTGGGGCAGGGGTTGGAGCCACTTCTGCAGAATTGAGACTTGAAGACACCCTGCACTCAGTTATGGAGACTCAGAATTTTTCCATGCCTGCAGTGGCCAGGGAGAATGACCCAAGTGCTGACCAGACTAGAATGCAAGGACACACCTGGGAAGCCTTCTGCAGAAAGCGAAGCCCCCTTGACCCAAGGCTCCATGTCATCACCAAGGGCACCAGCATGACTCTCAGACCAGACACTCCACAGTAACACAGGATGCCAAGAGATCCTGCAGCCAAGTGCCTGCTTCCTGGGTGCCACCCGGACAGAACAGTGCCCAGAGCCCAGCATCACAACCGACCACACATCCAGCCAGAGACTGTTGGGTCATCTGGCATCAGGATTGAGAGGCAGAAGCACTTTGATTCTGAATATTTGCCCAAAAAGGGCAAACCTTTTCAAATGAAGTATAATTGACGTCATCCTTGAACTTGCCTGAAAGAGCTACTGGTTTCTACCATTTCTTGGAACACGATCGAGTAAGTTGCCTATTCAAGAACACAACTAAGGCTGACAAGTGTTGGTCTGTCCAGTTTAGCCCTTTCTCATGTGCTTAGAACAGCTTGGGCTCTGGAGAAGGCAGACCCAAGTTTGAATCCTGGTTGTGACCCTTGCTTTTGAACTTGGGCCAAGTCATAACCCTACCCAAGAGCATGCAAAAAAACCAGTACCTGACTCACAGAAAGTGAGTGCAGGGGCAGAAGTCTGTTGTTCCAGAAAGGGAACCAGGGAGGCTGGGGTGAGGACAGGACTCTGTCACCTGTCCTCAGGGCACTTCAGCCACCATGCTGAGTCTCAGGCAGCAGCGGAAAGGCAAGTGGGGCTGTGTTAGTTGTATGACTCATGGGAGTTCTTTGTGCAAAAAGCAAAGGGGAGCAGGGGAATGGAGTGACTGCTGCCCTGCGGGGAGGAGTGAGTGAAGTACTTAGGCCCAAGTCTCTGAAACCAGGTGTGCGGGGCTCCTCTCCTGGATCTTAGAAGGATCAGATAATGGAGGTTGTTGTCTATGCGGTGATGGCTTAAAGAAATGAGGATAGGCCAGTAACTTGAGTAAGGAGGATATATCCCCTGAGCTATGTTTATTAAATCTAGGCCGAAGTTATGCAGTGCTACTAAGTTCTCAGAAGTACATCCACTGGACATAACCTCAAAGGGGAAAGTTTTGTATGCAAGGTTTCATAGCTTGCAAGGAATTGCAAACTCTTACAGAACTAGTTAGAGGTGTTAGACACTCACCTGTTTGCAAAGCCCAGAGCCCTGCCAGCCTGTGAAATACTGTTTCTTGTCTTCAATTGAGCAGCCCAGGGAGGGACCCAGTAACAAGCTCACACACAGGGTTGGAGGTAAGAATTCACTTCTTGCTCTTGCCTTGGAAGAACTTACAGAGGTTAACACTCATAGGTTTATATAGGCGGGTCAGGGTTTTGCATTATTTATCCTCTGACAAAGGTGTGGAGGACAAAAGCAGAGCTTTTGCTGTCATGGCCCTCAATAGTTCTCCCTTCTAGGAGGGCAGCCCCATGCCCCACCCCAGGTTTCCAGGACACAAGGTGGGTACCATGTAGCTAAGTTTGCCCCATGCGCCTTCACCACCCCAGTTCATAGCTAATTGGACTATGGTTGTGAAACTGAGGACTAGATCCATTAAACTGTACTGTAACTTGCTTGAATAAGTTGTAACTTGCCTTTACTCATCAAGCTTGCTGTAATTGTTCTTGCAAATTACATCCCCTCCAAGTTTCACGGAGCCTAGACTTATCAAGAGATGCCTTTAACTGCCCCATATAGATAACAGCTGACACATGGGTCGTAATAGTGAAGAGTTGCCTAAGTGTTTTTCAGGAACTTGGAGCTAGTCCTGGCCCAGCTCAAACCAGTCGAGACCACTGACCATTCAACTGGGCCTGCACGAGTGTCTGATGGATGACCTTTTGCCGTCACAGGGCCAAAAACACCCTCAGATCATGTTAATGTTGCCATTTTCTGAACACGAGTCCCGTGAACCATGCAACTCAGATACACGTGCAGAGCAGCGATTACCTCTTTTCCTGCCTCCAATCACCTTCCCCTGCATATCCAACCACCCTATACTCTTCACCCATAAGTATGCCAAGCCCCTCACCTTCAGGGAGCCAGATTTGAGGTTCGTTCTCCAGTCTTCTCTCACTTGGGGGCCTCCTGAATAAGTCATTTCTCAGCTACAAACCTCAGCGTCTCAGCATTTGGCTTGCTGTACTCATCAGGTGAATGAAACTGGTTCAGCAACAGAGGGACCCTTGATCCAACCTGGGCTCAATTATCGGGGAATCTGGAAGTGAGGGTCTGCAGATTGAAGGTGATGGCAGTAAGACTGGCTTAAGGTAGGAGAGACAGAGGTGATCGCTTCCAGGGACACTTTATAGAGATGCTTCCTGAGTGTGGCTTACCTGAGCTTGCTTACACGTTACAGAGAAGGACCCAGGAAAAAGTAAGATTCCTAGAGGAGCAGGGCTAGTAATAGGGAGGTTACCCTAGTGCACAGCACATCCCGACATCCCCTTCCAAGAGGTGGGCCAGTCCAACCCTGAGCTCCTGGAGGGAGCAGTGCCCACCCTGCTCCCTGTTCCTCATTGCAGCACTTGCCATGGAGCCCTTTTGCAGGGGCCCAGCACACTCGAACAGGAAGGAGATCCCTTTCCTCAGAGCCTGACGTGAGAACACGAGTGTTGAAAGTGAGCAAGCAGAAGTTCAGAACACCTGTCCAGCTGCTCCTTTGTTTCTCCCCAAAGCTCTGTATAGACTCCCTGTATAGACTCCCAATTTATGGAGGAGGCAACACGGGCTGAGGCAGATTCCCGTAGGGCCGCACATCCTGAGCCCTCGTTTTCACTACAAAGCAGTTGGCAGAACCAAAGGAGGCAAAGGTAAAGCCTCTTCATACACACATCTAGAGCCAGACTAAGGGTTTCCTCCGAGTTACCCAATTCAGGTAACTGCAACCAGTTTCCCCAAAGGCAGCCTAGGAGTTTTCCTGGAGAAAGACTTAAGGAGTTGCCCCAAAGTGCATGTTTTTAAGAGACACTATTTTACGTGCTTTGGAATTCAGTGCAAAGTCATGTGATGCTCTTGGGGCTCATTCTCTCCAGGATGAGAATCAGCAGCTTCTTTTAGCTTGTCTGGTTGGCCCTTCACTAAGTATTGGAAAAACATGGTCCCCGTTCTCATGATGTTTACAGCGGGGGCAGGGGTAAGCAAGCTGGATTAATCCAGCAGGCACAGCAACAAATGTTAAATGCTGCTTACATACAGTTTAAGAATTCAGTTGAATGGACTCTGGGGTGTCCATTAAACTGGGGTGTCAGGGAAGGCCCGGAAACAGGTGCAGTAGCCCCAAGGCAGGCGCTGTGCCAGTGGCAGAGCTGAAAGACTCGGTGAAAGAGCAGCTTGAGAGCCAGGCTAGATCAGATTTGGTGAAGGATTGAACGTGCGGGTGAGAATGGGTGGATAAGGTTTCTGACCAGTGCAGCTAGAGAGATGGGGTCACTGGTCACTGCAGGAAGGGACCCCCCCCAAATGAGTCCGGTCTCATTCGCTTTGGTTTGGTCCTAGGCGGCTTCTCTGGGACATTCCCGACGTGCCAGAAGGCAGTTTCAGAAGTGAGGGTCTCAAAAGTGGCTGGACTGACACAGCAGTGAGTCACCAGAGTACAGTCGTTTCAGGGTCCCCACTGGAGGCCAAGGTCACATTGTTAGGTGGTTGTATTAAAGGCGTGGGTGAGTAGGAGAAACCGAGGAGAGCTGGAAACACAGCTAGCCACAGCTCAAGTATCAGAGCCCTTACAGCTGAAACAACCAGACCAGGATCACCCCAGAGAAAAGCACCCTGCATCCCTCTTCCTTCCAGCTGCCGCAACTCCCTGCCAAGTCACAAGTCACACTGTCTGCGACTTATGTTTTATAAAGGCCAGCATCCCCACCGCACCCAAACTTTTCTCAAGCCCCCAGACCAACCTAATTTACTTGTAAGCTAAAAGAGCCATAGAGCCTAGTATCCTGCCAGGGGTTTGGAACTTAATTCTAAGTAAGTTTGCTTTATAGTCTCATTTTCACCAAGTCCAATGAGGCTTTACCTACATGCATAAGGGCTTGAGGCTGAGGCCTGAGTTTTACTTTCAAGTCAGTCCTTGCATTACATAGATGCCCTAGGAATGAACTTAAGTTATCACACCTGCTCTTAACCCAGTCCCAATAAGGGTAATAATTAAATCCTGGTTTCTCAGAATAATTAATTACAGCTCCCACCTGGAGAACACTTGTTTTTCATTTCTGCTTTAGAAATCTCACCCTTATGTACAAAGACACAACATTTCTAGGCTCCTTCAATTCACAAAACTACCTTCCCATCTACCCTGTGCCAGGGACACACTCCTGACAAGAATAGGGAACAGAGAATCAGGAATGCACTTGCAAGGGCTGGAAGGTTGCAGTTCAAAATAAGGTGGTCAGGGTAGGGGACTTTCACTGAAAAAGATGATGCGAGCAGAGCATTTAAGTACTTTTCAGAGTAATTCCAGGTAGCGAACAGAGGTGGGGGGGACCCCGCGGGTGCAAGAGCAAGCCTGGGGCATTCCTGGGGTACCAAGGAAGCTGGGGTGCTGCAGAAAGCAAGAAAGGGGGAGCAGAGCTGAAGGCAAAGGAGAGTACGATGGAGTCTCATGGAACGCATCACACAGGGCCCAGCAGGCCATGTTAATCCCTTAGGCTTGAATTTTGAGATTCCAAGCACCTACAAGTTTTAAGCTGAGGAACAGATTTCATCCTCAATTTTGAAACCAACAGGTTGCAGTCGGGAGAGCGGACTAAGGTGAAGGTCGGGGAGCAAAAGCCAAGAGACCAGATAGGAAATACCTGAGTTAACCCAAGTAAGACTTCAGGGCTCTGCAGGCCTATTAAGTGCAGGACGCAAAAAATGAACCTGGATGCAGTTTGAAAATAGAGCGAACAGGATTTCCCAGTGGATTAGATAAAGTCAAGGATCACCCCGAGGTTTTCTAGTTTGGGCTTCAGGCCCTTTAGCATATTCTCACATTTACCCTCCTCCCCCCAATTCCGATGGAAAGACAGCCCCCAGCCCCTGCTGAAAGGTGAGGTTCAAAGTATTAATAACACCTCAGAACCCTTGCTTCTCCCCTCGCAACGAGCCGCTGCCTCGATCTTACAAGTGGAAGCTCCCTTTCCCTTCTGCTTTCTTCATTAGAAAATGAGCTCTAGTTTTTTCTTCGAACGTACATTCCCTTTGCTCTATGGCTTCCTAGCTTTCTAAAAGGAAGTATTGAGAGAGCCCGGCCCTGCAAGGTACATCCCTAAAGTTCCTCCTGCCGGCTGCTTTTTTCGAGGAAGGGCGACTCCCAGTTAGTCTCGCTTTAAAAAGAAAGCAAGAAAAAGCACTCTCCTATGTTTACAAATCCCAAGCTGGCGCCTCACAGCTTCTGCAAACAGCAGGCGCCCACCCGGCCGGAAGGCTGGCGGCTCGGGAACGCCCGCTACGCAAACACAGGCAGGAAAAACGCTTCCCCGGAGCGCTCCGCTGCTCTCAGCACCCGCAAAACTTCAGCAAGAAGCAACCTCGAGTACCCCAACCTTCCCCAGTGACCCCCAACCTCACAAACCTCGCCCACCAGTTCCCAAGAGCATTCTGACGCCCAGCGCGGCTGGCCCCGCCCTTTCACAGGGCCTCGAGTGACGTCACTTCCGGGGGCGGGGTGCCTGGGCGGGGCCCGCGCGGGGGGAGGGGCGCGGCCAGGTCCGCGCAGGCTCGCCGGGGCCGCAGCCTCCGAGCTGAGCGCTTGACTATATATGGTCAAAGCTGGGGGCGAGCCGCGCGCGGGGCCGCGCTTCCGGGTTCGGCGCGTCCTCAGCGGCAGCGCGCAGGGCAGGGCGCGAGCCGGCCTCGGAGACCCGGCCTCGGACCGCCCCCTCCGCGCACCGCACGCCCGGCGCCGCCTTTCGGCCCCTGTCCCCGGCTCGGCCTCGGCCCCGTCTGATTCTCGGCGCGCGCGGCCCCGGAGGCTCTCGGCGAGCGCTGCGCGGTAACAAGTGGGCAAAGATGCCGTACGAGATCAGTAAGTGCCGCGGCCCGGTGCCCCCGGGATGGGCTCCGGCCCTGCCTGGACCCCTCGGCCATCGGCGGGGCGCGAGGAGCGGGCGGCCTGGAGGGGTCCCCGGGGCGCGGGGGAGGGGTGCGGGCGCAAGCCGGTGAGCGACCCGCCGCCCTCAGGGGCACCGCGCGGCGATCCCCGGCCAGGGGGACGCCCCAAAGTTGGCGATGCGGTCGGAGCCCCGTGGAGCCCCCGCATCCCTGAAGGGCCTGGTAGAGAGCGCGGACCAGGAAGTCGCGCCGTCCCCTGCGCTCCTTCAAAGTGGCGACCGCCCCTCCGGGTAGAGGCAACAGGTGACCGGCTGAGACCGGCCCAGGGCCCCTCTCCTTTTCCCCCTCCCCTTCCCTCCCCTGCTGTCTGTCCTCAGCCCGGCGGGGGGCCGAGGCAGGGGCTGCCCCTCATGTGCCCTGCTGCGTTTGTGTCTCTGCAGAGAAGGTGTTCGCCAGCCTCCCCCAGGTGGAGAGGGGTGTCTCCAAAATCATCGGCGGCGACCCCAGGGGCAACAATTTTCTTTACACCAATGGAAAGTGCGTCATCCTAAGGAACATCGACGTGAGTACCTATCCGCTTCCCCCACCAAGCGCTAGTTCCTTCCCTGAGCGCAGCTCCTGGGTGAATTCTTCCCCTTCCACCACCTCACCGGCTGCTCAGCGGCCTGGGGAGAGGACGCCACGCCCCCTCAGCCTTGGGAAGACACCTAGGAAGCCCAGGAAGACACCTTCGAATTTATACAGGCCCAATTCTCTTTCTTCGTGGGGAAGCTGAGGCTCAGATTAGTTCAGTTCAAGAGAAGAAGGGCTCTGGGTTCGAGGGGTGGGACCTTGACCTTGGGGTGATTGGTGACTTGGCCTCGCTGAGTCCCAGTTTTCTCATCTGTAAAATGGAGGTGACGAGATGAGGCTCCCCTCCACTTCCCCCGTCTGCCTGGGCCCCCTGAGTGAGATGCTACATCCCTCCAGCCCAGCATGCCTGGCAGACACCCAGCACTGGTTAAATGGCACTCGTGTGTAATCATTTCACATCCAGGGTCCCCCCAGTGTGGCAGAGCCCGGACTCACAGCCAGGCCTCTGCATTTCAGCCTGATCTTCCGCCTACGAATCTGAGCCCCAGTGCAAAATCAGGAACCAGTGTTTTCCCATGAATCATCTGCATGGGCATCCTGTACCCAGGCTGAGAATTTTTCTAGAGCCCACTCCTTGGGAAATCCTGGAAATTTTCTATTACTGCTCTGTAATCATTGAAATGACCCAGTCTGCTGGTCAGTCTCCCGGCTGCTAGGACGGCACGCAGAAATCTTTCTTCTGCCTGCTTCAGCTGAGTGGTGGGGTGGGGTATGGAAGCCAGAGGTACCAACATGACCATTTGGGGGTGTATGGGGGGTTTCTCTTGAGCTTGGGGTGGGGCCTTGTGCACAGTTTGTAGGTGGGTGATTTTGATTGGCGATGCCCCCAAGGGATGTCAACTTAAATTTGCATGTGTTGTGCATGATTACCCTTGGGGGGTTGGAACTGTCGCTTTTGAGATGCCCGTGTTCTCAGGAACCTCAGGGCTGGCTGAGGGAATGAAGGGGCTCTGTGGGCCTTGGTTTCCTTGTCTGTGAGAGGAGAGGCCCCTGTGTGGAATGAGGTACTTCTGGCTCTGCCCCCATCTCTCTGGTCAAGCCAAGCAGTCTGCTGGGAGACAGAGCGCCATTTGGCAGTTCTCCCTTGCCCAGGATGGCTGAGCACCTCGCAGAAGAGGGGTGGGTGGGTGTGAATGTGCCTTGAAGGTGCTAACAGCTCCTCTTCTAGATACGGATTCCTAGAAAGTGTATCCCGCCTTGCTCAGAACTGGGGGAAACATCACCAAGGACTTAGATCATAAAGATCTGGAGGTCTCCAGAGAGGTCCTGAGATATTGAGAAAATAAAAGTTGAGATGGCCCTTAGTAGATAGATACTCACTTGTAGTTTGTCAAATAAAATGGGCGAAAGCATTCTCAGGGATACAGTGCAGTGGAATGAATGCTTGGGTTTGTCCCTAACAAGTCACACACACATCGTGGCAGGCTCCACTCACTTCCAGATGGGAGACCTCACATGAAGACCTACTGTGTGTCTGGTACCATGAAAGGTTCTTAACCTTCAGCATCTCCTTTATACCCTGCCCCGCCTGCAGTAGACCCATTGCTCAGAACTGGGGTCAGGCTCCGCGAGGTGAAGGTAGCCAGTAACGGGAGCTGCTTCCAGCGGAGAAGCTGTTTACAGCCACAGACAAGCACCCTCTTTGCAGGAGGCATTCCCTGACTTGTGGAACCCATTCTGCTTGTTCTTCTGAGCTTTCTATTCTTACCAGTACTCCAGAGTTTACCATTCTCTTTTGAGGGCGCATCTGCTTTCCTTTCCCATCTATTTGTAAGTTTCTACAGGGCCACCACTGGGATGCCGATGTGTTCCTTCCTCTCTGTTCTGGACATACATCAGGCATTTAGGCTTTTGTTCAATGGGGGTGGGCCACTGGTACTTGAGTAAAGGTGGGTACATTTTTAATTAGGGCAGAGTACCCCTGGGAAAAAGACATGAATCTAATGAACATTCCGGAAATAGGAAGGAAGGTGATCTGGTTGGAATACAGGCTCACAGTAGAGAAGAGACATGAAAGGGAGGAGGGGACCAGATCGTGGAATGTCCAGCAGATGTCTGATTGGCAGCTCATACTTAATGTGCCCAAACCATATTTGGGTTTCCCATGTGTCTGTCCCCAGAACAGCGATGCCACTCCCCAGCTGGTCAGGCCCCAACCTTGGACTTCTCTTTAGTTCCCCCTTCAATGCCGTATTTAGTTCTTCAGTGAATCCTATTGACTCTACATTCAAAGACTTAAGAATCTGACAGAACTACTCATCCAAGCTACCATGCTCTCTCGCCTGGATTGCAAAAACAAAAGGCCAAACTGGTCTTCCACCCTGGCCCTCCTCTAGTCTGCTCTCAGCACCACGGCTGGGCCAGTTGTATTAAAATATGAGCTCAAGTTGCTCCTTTGCTCTCCCCGACCCACCGAGGCTGATAGGGCCTTGCTGTCCAGCCTTGCACCTTTGATCTCACCTCACTGCTCACCTTCTCCCGCGGGCTCCAGGCACCCCGGCTTCTGTGCTCTCCGTGGAGCACGCTCCAGATGGGTCTCAGGACACGGGCATTGCTGTGCCCTTTGTCTGGATGTTCTTTCTTCAAATAGCTGCATGGCTCGCTCCCTGTCTTGCTTTATGTTTCTGTTTAGATGTTGCCATGTGGCAGGGGCCCCTCCTAAATAGCGCTCCCATCCTGGCCTTCTCTGCCCTTTGGTGCTAATGGTGCATTGGGAGCCAGCCAGCGAGCAGCCACCCTAACCTGCTATGTCCTGGCCTAGCACAGTACCTGGCATGTAGTGGGTGCTCAGTAAGTCATTTATTGATTGAAAGGCCTTGAAAGCCAGGCTGTGTCGTGGAGATAATAGGCAGCCACTAAAGGTTTTACTGCATGGAAGTAAGAAAGGCTTAGCCTGGTTCAGGCTGCTGGACCTAAATTGTGTGGCATCTACCTTTATTAACACCAAGCAGGTATCAGACCCTTGCTGACCTTCCACTTGGAGCCACGGCTGTCATTCACTTTATTTCCTTAAAAGTTGTTTTGTGAACCCAGCATAATGGCACTTAAGCTGGTAGAAAAGAGTGTTTCTTATCTATTTTCTTTCAACACATCCGATTGCCACACCTTGGAGAGGAAATTCTCCACAGTTAAAAGCATGCAGTGATGTGGCCGTTCAGAAGGGTATTCCAGAAGGAGGGAACCTGATACATTCTTAACTCTAGGCCTGCATCACCTAGATGTAGTCTGGGAAGGTTCCTCCCAGTGGCTATGAAGGAGCCTGTTCATATTCTGAACCGCCCAGGATCACTTCCCTGTAAAACAGCTTTGGCAAGTGAGCCTCCCGGCAGAGGCCCCTCCACTGCCAGAAGCAGCCAGCAGATTTGCTACAAGGGCAAGTTTGGGGCTTGCTTTTTAAAATACCCAGTCCCTAAATTCCAGAACTAATATATATATTTTATATACACACACACACACATATGTGTATACATACACATATGTGTGTGTGTGTGTGTATATATATATTTGGAAAAAATGATTTATATAAAGTTAAACTCCAGGGAGCGCAGTGTTTATAGCAGTTTGACGTTGCTCTGCTTCCACTCACAGGATCAGTGGACTCATCTCCTTGAACAGAGTATAGACCAGGTTGGGAGGTGTTGAATTTGAGTGCTGAGTTTCACGCAGAATGATCTGCTGCCAGTCATGTGCAGAAGGGCCCCTTGTGCGTCCCCTTCAGGTGGGGGAGAAGGACTGACCTCGTCCCTTCTGTCCCATTGCACGTGCCTCCGAGTCCCTGCCGCGTGTCCAGGATGGCCGCCGCCCGGCGGGGAGCGCAGACACAGAAGACCCGCCTGCGCGGAGCTCGCTGCCTCGGGTGGGAGTGAAACGGGCCCCCGGGTGACAGGAGGAAGTGGCGTGTTTGATTACCGCCTGGACAGAAAGTCAGCAGCAGGCAGCACACGTGTGGATCCAGGGCAGGGAGAGCACTGAGGAAACGGGCTCCGAGAAGGCCCCGGAGCCGAGTGGAGCCCGAGTGGTGGGGACGTGCCTCACTGGCTCCCAGGCCAGTGGCCCTCAGGTGCTTTGGATGTGACATCAGTGTCACCCCCTCCCCCGCCCATTGCCAGTCGTGGTGCGGCCCCCCACGTGTCAGCTGGCTCCGGGTGGGCACTTCCATTTCTCTCTCCTCCACCCTTCCCCCTCCACCTCCTTTACTTGAGCCCGAGTTAATCCTGTTACAAGTATTTATAAGCACCTGCTTTGTAGTGAAGCCCATGCCTAGTTCTGGAGACACCCCAGCAAAAGCCTGTCCTCACGGAGCTTGCAGTCTCCCAGGGAAACCGACACTCAGTCGGGACTGATGCTGAGAGGAGGAGACGTGCCGTGAGGACTTCTGAGCAGCTGGGGGCCCAGGAAGGGACCAGTCAGTGGAGAAGGGGTGGCGAGAGGGCCCCACACAGGTTGTGGAGTTTTGTGGTTGGAGTACTGGGGTTGGGGGGAGTGACAGGCAGGCAGGAGAGGGTGCGGGGCTCTGGTGCTGTGGGCCGGGCGGCTCTGAGACAGCCCGGCCCTGACCAGAGGCCACCAGAACCTTGAAAAGTTTCAGCAGATAAGCAGTGCGGTAGAGAACTGGTTCTGTATCTAAGGGAGGCGGAAGGGAGACCGGTTAGGAAGCTGCTGTAAGATTAAGGCATCATCAGCTGGTTCATCCGATCCTCAGTCTTGGTGTTGCCCACACACATTCCATCTTGCCGAGCCCTGCCCGCAGCCACAGTGCCCAAGATTAAGTCAGTGGTTCTCAGTGAAGCGGTTTCGCCCCCGCTTCCACCCTGCTAAGGGATGCTTGGCAATGTCTGAAGACATTTTTGTGCTACTGGTATCTAGTGGGTAGAGGCCAGGGTGTTGCCAAACATCCCACAATGCACAGGGCTGTCCTGCAGCCCAAAGTGTCAGCAGAGGTGATTGAAGAACCCCAGTAGGTAACATTCTAACACATCAGGTTAGCGCTTTAAAAGAAGTGTGTCCTGAGTGCTTTGGGAACAAGAGGGAAGGACCAGCTGTGCCACAGAGCCGCAGGGAAGGCTCCTGGAGAAAGGGCACTTTTGAGTTGGGTTTTGGAGGGTGAGTAAGAGTTCTCCAGGAAGGGCATTGAGACAGCAGAGATGGGGGGAGTCTAGACAGGGAGTACAAGTGCATGGAGGTTGGAAGAAGTGGTGAATCAGACCTGGGCCCTGCCCTCTGTGGGAAGCTTTGTGGATATAAGAATGACATGTAGTCCAAGGAAGAAAGTACTAAGGGCAGTGGGGAGGGAGGTTAGGGAAGGTAGTGTGAGCTTTCTGGGCTGGGAGAGATATTTCCAGCTTGGAGCATCAGAGAAGGCTTCTTGGAGGAGGTAACCTTTGCTTGAGGTTAAAAGATAATTAGGAGAAGGTTATCTGGGACCGGGAAGTAGGGAAGATATTCCAGACTGAGGCAGATAAAGGGAAGAGTCACAGCTAGCGATCTGATAGAGGAGGGACGAGGGCGGAATGGGAAACGGACTTTGGACCGTAGGTCCAGACATATGGCTGCGTTCCTCTGGGTGAGAGGGAGCCTTGAAGGTTGAGCAGGGCAGGCTGATCGCACTGTGTATGAAGTCACTGGTTCACTGCTGGACCCTGGGCCAGCCCAGAGGAGGTGCAGGTGCGGGGAGTTCTTTGGAGGAGTGAATGTACAATGCTTGGTGTGTTCTCACCACCCTCTGAGGCACTGTGATCAGGCTGAGCCTCTGGATTCGGACCTGCAGGTCGGGAAGCGCAGAGGTTTGTGGAGCTGCCTGGCAGCCGGGTTGCTCTGTAGTCATTCGAGTTGAGCCCTCGTCGCCAGTGAGCAGAGGGCCCTGCAAGTTGTGTTTGCTGCACAGGTCCCACCACCAGCGCCTGCTTTTAGGAACTGGCTGTGTTTAGAAAGCCAGTGTTCTGGAAACTTAATCCTCCTGAAGGTCGTGCTCACTTTGCCTGGTTTGGAGGAGGCCCAGGTCCTTCTCTGGAGGCCTCCGCAGTGCCGTGTCCCCAGCTTCAGTGGTTGGGCGGCCTTCCCGATCCGTGATATGTCCATTGGGTTCACAGGGGGCCAGGTGTGCCGTGGCAAGCTGCCATGCGCTGTGGCCGGAGCCACCCCTTAACCTTACCTGTAAAGTGCTGTGGTGACCTCTGACCTCAGCACCTGAGCCTCAGGACAAAGGAACGTGAGAGAGCCTTGAGGGGCTCTTTTACTGACTTCCCCACTGTGTTGTGGAAAGGTGTGGGGGGAGATTGCTTAGCTTGCTGCTGGGCGGGGGCTCCGCGCACAGGTGGGAGGTGGGCGTGGCCTCCTCCTCCAAGGCACCTGCACTGCTGGGCCCTGAACCAGCCCTCTGCAATGATGCGATCAGAGTTGGGACTTAGAGCCTGGCGGATCAATGGAAGGCAGAGGGGTCAGTTCGAACGACATTGTCAGGATATTGTCCCGGTCCCAGGAGGGGCAGGAAGAACTGGATGGAGTCTGGCTGGGGCAGAAAGACAAGGTGGGGTTGAGAGCTGTTGCAGAAGATGGGACAGGGCTGGGGCAGGCCTGTGGGGTTGGGGGGTCACAGGTGGGGGGCAGAGCAGGGACAGTTCCAGGGTAGAGGGTGAGGGGCAAGGCTGAGGTGAGCCTGGGGTCTCGGTGAGATGACAGGAGGTTTTCACGGGCTCTGCCTGCCTCTGCCCATATCTGCTAGGGACCCACGGGCCTCAAATGCCAGGGCTTCCTCCTGGTTTCTGCCTGAGGTCCCTTGTCCCCTGATGGGGGCAGGGCAGGAAGGAAGTCCCAGGGGAGGGGCACGCCAGCCTCGCACCCTCTGGCAGGGCAGAAAACCCAGCCCTGCTCTGAAGGTCTCCCCGCGGCTCCTGGAGTTGGCTTCCTTCCCTTCCTGTCTCATTCCCCGTTCCCGAGTGCTATCCCAGATAAACTGCACACCCCAAATCCTGTTCTGCCTGGAGACCGTGGAGGGGGGAGGGGAAGAACTGCTGCCCACCCTGAGTGTCTGAGTCCTGACCCTGCTGGTCTGTGATGAGCCTGGCCTGCAGTGGACACGTTGGGCACAGGGAGGCATCATCTTTGGCTCAAGCAGCCGGCCTCCCTGTGTGCAGAGCAGCAGGGAGGGGTTGCTCCTGGTTGGATGTATTATGTTCTTTATGTTCAGCCTGGAGAACTTGCCCCCAGTTGTATTGGGAATACGGAGAGGTGCTGTCTCATCCAGCCCAGAGCCTGCTAGAAGGCCGAGCCTGCTGGGGATGACCCTGGGGTTTCACTCATCCTGACCTTTTAGAGGCAGAACTTCCTCCCAGAGCAGCTGCTGACTCATCTTCCACCAGCCACCCACTCACCCTCTAAGGGCAATGCCAGGCTGTACATCCAGCATGGGCATTGCCCTCGGGGGGATGGCTTTCCCATCCGTAGTGCCCACATGTGGGTGTGAGAGTCCTCGGTCAGCCTCGAAATGGACAACTGAACAAGAGCCCTTGTGGTGGCCTGGCCACAGACCGCTTTTGCCAGCTTCTCTGTGAGGGAAGTTGTCTCCGTTAGAATGTTCGGGTACAAAGGACTAACCTGGGCAGGGACAGGTTGGGTTAGACGGACGTTTAATGGATCCTGGGGGTCATCATTTTATTGAGGCGTAATTTAGGTACAATAAAATCCATCCGTTTTAAGTGCACAACTTGAGTTTTGACAAACTGATACTGTCCCATCACCACCGCCATGATCATGGTACAGAACGTTCCAGTTACTCCCAAAAGCGCCCTCTTGCCCCTTGCACTCTGTCAGCCTCTCCACCCTCCCCCCAGACCCTGGCAGCCCCGACCTGCTTTCTGTCACTGTGGGCTTACCTTTCCTAGACTTTGATCAGAAAGGAACCACGCAGTGTGTTCTCTTTTGTGTCCGGCTTTGTCACTTAGCGTAGGCTTTCGAGGCTCCTTCCTGTGGTTGAGGGTGTTTAGCAGTTTGTTGCTCTCTGTTGGCCGAGTCGTGTTCCGCTGGATGAACATTGCGGTTTGCTTCTCCAGGCACCTGTGGGTGGATGTTTGGGTTGTTTCCACTTGGGGGCTGTCACGAACCTTCAACCACGTGTGTCTTCTTGTGGACATGCGCTTTTCTCTTGGACAAATACCTAGGAGTGCGGTCGCTGTGTTTTTGTATAAGTGAATCTTCATAGATAACACGCTGGACTATTTTCTGACTGTATCATTTTGCATTCCCATCAGCAATATATAAGCATTCCAGTCTGTACCCCACCCATCCTTGCCAGTGTTGGTGACATCAGTCTTAATTTATTGACTCTAGTGAGTATGTCATGGTTTCTCATTGTAGTTCTGATTTGCATTTCCCAGAAGGCTAACGACATTGAGTGCTTTTTCATGTGCCTGTTTGCCATTAAGAATATCTTTGGATGCCTGATATATTTCTAATTTCATTAAACAAATGTTTATTCTGCAATGGATTAATTTATGAACCACGTACATACTGTATCATATGATGCTGAGTGTTAAGTCCTAGGGGGAAAAGGACTATGTAAACTTTTTTCCCCAAAAAAAACACTTATTGAGCATCTGTTATTTGCCAACTGCTGTGATGGCTAAAGAGATAAATGCACATGAAGCAGGTCAAAGAAAAGTTGGAGGAGAGGGGCAAGAAGGCCAGGGACTGGTATGTCATAACTGCCTTAGGGGCGTGTGAACTGCTTTGCAAGCACAGGAGAGAGAAGCACAGGAGGCTTCGCGCAGGTTTCCCCTCAGTTAGGCCTGATAAGTGGGTGTTAGCGGTCAGGGAGAGGCGTTGCTGGCGAGGGCACGGCATTTACGGAGACAGGGGGCTTACAGGAAAGGCAGGAGTGTGGTTGCCGGGGCTAGATCTTAGGGGGCGCTTCTCCGGGCTTACTCTGGTGGGATGGGGGGCGGGATCCAGTGGCCGGGAGGCTGAGTAGAGTCCAGGCCTCTGACCTTGCCGAGGGGCATAAGGAGGGGGTGAGGGGGGAGACAACGGGGTGGTCGTAGAGGTGGGGTCAGTTGGGGGTCAGGTTAGGTGTGCCTGCAGCAGCCTCCCTGGGACCCGATGTGTCCACAGCCTGTGGGAAGCTGCCTCTTTTCCACGGGCACTTGGCTCGCGGAAAGCTGTCAATGGGTATCAGGGATTAGATGGCTCGGTCTTTCTTCCCTCCTGGGAGAAGGCTCGGCTGTGGAGACAGATGGAGAGCATCTCACAGCACATGCTCCAGGTTTGCTGAGAACCGTTGGTTGTGTGTGCAGGGGTGGAGGGAGTGCCGTGATCTACTTAGAGTAAATTCTACGTTGAAACCTTACTGCTGAGTAGCAGAGATGCTCCTGGTCCCAGATGCTGGCCCTGTTCTTGCTGCAGAGTCCAGCCAGCCTTGGATTTGTGCCACAAAAGGCAGTTTCCCAAACAAGGGATTTGGACGAGGAGAGGCTCCTGGCTGCCTGCCCCCCTCTGTTGCCGCATCTCCAGGCCAGAGGCTCTGGTTCGGGTCAGACACTGCCTGGCAGCCTGTGATAGAGTTGGTTCTGAACAGGGGAGACCTGCTTTGGGGGAACTGGACTCAGAGAAGGCAGCAGCAGCCGGCAGCTCCCCAAAGTGGGAGAAAATGAGAGTCATAGGTTTTTTTCTAATTTTTTCTAAGTTTCTAATGAAACTTGTATTTCCTGTATATATTTCACAAGTACATATTTGCTTGTACTCTGGCAAGGAAGGAAAAGCAGACAAAGGCAAGAAAATCACCTCGAATTTTATAAAAGAGTTAAAAACTACCTAGAATTCTATCACTCAGGCAGGTAAGTATACTTCTGGGATTTTTTTATGGAGGTTTTGACTTCAGTATTTGTGTGTGTGTGTGTGTGTTATTTTCCCGCCCAAATCCATTAATCCAGAGAGCGGAAAGCAGTTTGCCTGCTTCTTGGTTCCCTGTGTTCATTCTGGTCTCCTCCCTGCAGAACCCGGCCATTGCTGACATCTACACGGAGCACGCCCACCAGGTGGTGGTGGCCAAGTACGCGCCCAGCGGATTCTACATCGCCTCTGGAGGTACCTGTCTGTCCTCGCGCATGGCTCCTTGGTCCATGTGGTGTGCCGCCCCCCTCCCCCCAGTCCTGGGGCCAAGCTGGGTGCCTGGCTTGGGAGGGTTGGGGGGTGGAGGAGGCAGGGAGGAAGAGGGAAGACCCTCCAGGATGGGGATGGCAGGTGGGGCGAATGTGATGAGTTTCAGTTGGGGCTGACAAGGAGAGGGTAAGCCAGCAAAAAGCCCCTTTCCAGAACTCTAGCTGGCCGTGTTCCAGCTGGTTCCAACTCGGAGGTCAGTGGAGATGCTCACGTGAGGTTGGCTGGAGGCCTCTGCGGGCAGCTGTACCGTGATGTATCGGAGCCCGTTTTGTGTGTGTGTGTGTGTGTGTGTGTGTGTGTTTCTGACTTGTAGCTTTGTCTCATGTCACCTTTTGCTGTTCCGTTCCCTGTACCGAGCACACCGCCAGCCTCAGGCAAGCACTTGTTCCATTGGTGGTCAGGGCCTTGGCTCCATCCAGCCGGGCTGGGCAAGAGGAGGGACATGAGCTCATCACATTGTAGGATGCTCTATTCACCCGATTCCTCGAGGCTGGTCTTTTACTATTTACAGATGAGAAAGGGAGGCACACAAGTTAGCGTGGCTTACCACGAGTCTCCCATTCGTTCATTCGTTCATTCATACACTCAGCAGATGTTGGCTGTCTTGCCTGTGTCCAGCCTGGTCTCAGGCCCCATGAAGAGCCAGGTGGATGAGCTGATGTGGGCCTCATCAGCCTCCCTGGAGAGTGACAGAAATGAGCAAATTGCTGAAAGAACTAACGGCCAGTGGGGGAGGGCCGGGATCATACACCCCGCTGGCCTGTTGTCTACAGTGCCCTCACTCCCTGCATGGCAGGCAATGCAGACCTGTCCCGGAAGGGGCCGCCCCTTCCTAGCTGTGCAGCCTTCCTTAAATAACTTACCTTCGTGGGCCTTAATTTTCTCTTCTGTAAACTGGGACTGTTAGTTCCTACCAGATCGGTTTGGGGAGGACCCGGTGCAGCAATGCATGTACAATGCCTGGGGCAGCCCTGGCACTGGTGGGCACCACAGGGGACCGTGGTGTCTGTCACTGAATGCCCGGACGCACCAGGGTGACAGGCGTGCTGGCTGACGGCTAATGCTGGCCGCCTGGGGTTGTGTGTGAAGGGTTCGGCCAGGAGCTGGCACAAAGTGGTCACTTAATGATTTTTATGTTTAGACCTACTCTGACTCCATCTGTAAAACTTGCTCTAATTTATGTCCTACGATTTACTCTAGCCCTGTGATTTCCCCGCCCCCCACCCCTGCCTGCGAGCAGAACTCCCCTTCATTTAAAGCGCCGTGATTTGGGCCTCGTGCCTTCTAAAACCGTGTCTTCTCAGGAGAGAAGTGTGCTTGGCACAGCTTCCCTGGCTGCTCTCTGAGCTGTGGCCCGGCTGCTGAGTCACTCACGAGCCCAGGCCTGCCCTCCGGTTCCCAGGCAGGTAGTTTAACCAGACAGGAATCACGCTCTTCAAATGCTGGTGCACAGACCGTTGCAAAGGACAGTCCACAGAAGTAAAGGCTCCATCTGACGTTTTCCTCTCCTACAAGCGCCCTGACTTGGTGGGGGAAGTGAGGGAGGTTGGGCTGCAGGCAGGCGTGGGCGGTGTATTTTATGTTTCTAGCGAGCTGGCCCTTTGAATGGAACAAAGACTACAAAACATTTACTGCAGAGATTAGGGCTCTGGGCTAAACATAAAAATAGTTTGGTGTGTAGGGTTTGGAGATGAGGTGCTGTGCCCTCTGGCTAAGTGGGTTGCCCGGCACCCGGTGTGCCTGGGGTGGGGCTGGGGTCCCTGAGGGCAGGGGTCCCCATACCTCGGGAACCCTGCAGTCACTCCCAGACCGGTTTCCAACCTCAGATCTGCGAGTCTTTAGATCCCTGTAAGTCTGGCTGGTCCACGTTCTGCAAAATGATCGAAACTTCTGGAAGGCCCGTGGGAGGAGCCCATGCCAGGGGCTGGACCCCCAGCTCTGAATGAGACGGCAGTCTGTGCCCTGGGGAACCCTGGGTCCTGTGTGATGTTCTCAGGGCGGAGCCATTCCGGGGCCCGATTTCCCTTTCTAGGGGATCTTCCCAGGCTGCGGGGTAGAGGCTCTCGTGGATAGGGTTCTCCGTGCCCTGAGAAGGATGTGAGGGTTGCTCAGGTGAGGCACGTGGGAGTGGAGACCAGGCTGCAGAGCCAGAGCAGGTGTGAGCAGAGTACGCCCCCGCCGCTGCTGCCCCAGCAATGCTGGTGTGTGTTCCACACCAAGGCGGGGTGGGGGGCAGACTCACCACGAACGGCCATTACCGGATGCAGCTTATTGTCCGGGAGGAGACCTGTTCCCAGTGGTGCAAGGAGGCCCTGCTGGAGGGAAGGAGCCCCTTCCCCGCTGTCACCTTGCACTGCGGTGCTTTTCTCCGTAGTCCTGTAAGTGCGTGGACGTGTGTGTGTGTGTGTGTGCGCCAGCAGATGCCTGGTCTGTGCTGCGCCCCCAGCACCTGGCACAGGGCCTGGTACCCAGGTGCACCTTGTCAGGGCCGCCCTCATCGGATGGGGCCTGAGTGCCTGGTCTCCAAGCCCCACTGTCTGTTTCCAGCCCCAGCTGCTTCTGAAAAGAATCAAATGCATGAGTTGGGCCCATCAGAAGAGGCTGATGGTCCGGGCAGGGAGACAGTGGGAGAATGACTAGGATGCCTGGCCTGGAGGCGGGCTGAGCTGAGGGAGGTACAAGCGGGTTACCCGTTGAGTTCAAGGGGTGGAGAGCGGCTTCCTGCTGTCTAGGGGTGGGGAGGGGAACGGGCTCGGCCTTGTGCCTGCAGACACTGTGTTCTCCATGACTCCATGTAGCACCCTGCGCTGACCTGAGCACGGGGACCACACAGCCCGGCGTGTGCATGAATGTGAGCACACGCGTGAGTGTGTGTTTCCTTCCTGCACACACAGTGCTCCTTTTCTGGCTCCGGCCTCTGCCCCTTCCTTTTCTTTCCCCGTTGGCCCATTTGTTTAGCCAAGGGACTTAACTGGCTTGGGTCAGCCTTGGAGCTCGCCTCGGGCCGCGTGCCAGGCAGTCTGACTGGACCTCATCCAGAGGCCAGGGCCCCCGGGACCCCCTCATGAGTGCTGTTCACAGGGAGGCTAGCGTCTCATCTGTGCCACGGCGGACGTGAGCCCCGCGTGTTTGCCCACGGGGAGGGGTCTCCAGTGGCTTTTGCAGAGCCTTAGTTAATTCACTGACAGTTAGAACTAACTGTAACTCGTTACAAGTGTCTGCGGTGTCCTGGGGGCTAGTCTAAGGCTTTATACGTGTTGACTCATTTTATCGTCACAGCAGCCCTCTGGTGGCATGTTATCCCCCCTCTTGTGGATGCAGTTGTAGGTGGTGTTTTAGGCCTACAGAGCCGTGTGGGGCAAGGGCCATGTCTGCAGCCGATGCCCACCCTCGACTGGACCCGAACAGAAGTTGAAAGCTGTTCCCACTGGAACAGTCTGTAGACCTTGCGTTCAGTGCTAAAGTGGCCAGGGGTCCTGGATACAACTCGAGCTTACATGCTGGGGGGAATTGGCCCAGACCTACGCGGGGCTGAGGTCTTAGCCTCGAGTTAATTTAAAATGCTCCAGTTTTCCTCCTTATTTGGGAAGTCAGTGCTCAGTTGGGAAGGGGATGTGTCGGGGTTGGTGCTGGGAACTTGGTGATGGGATGGTGGTGGGGAGAGAAGGGGGTGTTACTTTATCACCGATCTGCTGCAAATGCTGCAGTGAGAACAGGCCTGGCGTCAAGTTCTGCCTGTAGCGAGACTCCTTCCAGCAGCCACCTGCGTGTCTCACAAGAGGGTCTCACTCATGGCTCAGCCATGAGTGGTGGGATGGTGCCTTGCTCTACCGAGTAGGGGCTGCCGATTGCCCAAGTCGGGGAAGGAGCTGGGAGGGAAATGGGGCCTGCAGACCCAGGTGGGGCCCCCGTGCGGGACCCAGCATGCCCCAGCTGCCCAGCTGCACACACAGCAATGCCCTCGTTTGTACTGGTGACTGCAGCCCCTGCACGGGAGATGCAGTGTCACTAGTACTGTCGTGTTTTACAAATGAAGATCTTTAGTTCCTGAGTGTCCCGGGGCCCGTATGCCAGTTAGGGAACCCTCCAAGGAAAGGAATACAGTCATATCCCAAGCTGCTTCCTGGGCGGCGGGGAGGAGTGGGGGGTTGCCACCGTGCGTCCCTGGGCTTCCTGACACCCATGCAAGGCTTGAGATCCCTGTGATGCCTGGAGAAATGCAGAGACCCCCTGTTGGTCCTCATGGAGGCAGCAGGCTCTGATTGGCGGTGGCTGGGTGTTGTTTATCTGATGAACACACACGCCTTCTCCCAGCTACGCCCGGCCAGCTCCAAAACCCTGGGTGGTGCTGGGTGGCCATGCCTTGTGCCCACGTGGCCCCGGCACAGTGGTGAACGTGGCTCTCGCCGCCCTGTTGTGTCCGCAGATGTATCTGGGAAGCTGAGGGTCTGGGATACCACGCAGAAGGAGCACCTCTTGAAGTATGAGTATCAGCCTTTCGCTGGGAAGATCAAGGACATTGCTTGGACGGAAGACAGTAAGAGGATCGCAGTGGTCGGGGAAGGAAGGGAGAAGTGAGTCTGGCCTCGACCCCTCCTGCCTGTGTCCCTTGCTTTGCTTTCTTTCCCGCACGCCCCCGGTGGGAGGGGTGCGTTGACGTCGGTGCAGCTTGGACTGGTGTGTGCTGAGTCCTGTGGGTGCTGGGCTTCCTTCAGGGTGGACTTCGGCAACACACAAGGGAAAACCACACGTAACCACGGGAACCCCCAGGGTTTGTCTCCGGGCCCAGGCACCTTCTCTGATCTGATGTCCTTGGCCCTTCACCTCCCAGAACCCCAGCTGTCCTGCCCACGATCCAGGCAGCAGGAAGCAGGAAAGGGAGCAGGTGAAAGCGATGCAGCTCCTAAGAGTGTTATCGGGTCCCTCCCAGCAGCAACGCCACGACCACACCTGCCGAGAGTGAGGCCGGATGTGTTCCCTAGTTGGGCACAGCCCATGGCCACCTTACTGAGGAGGGAGAAGGGGCGACAGGACGCTGGGTGGGCGGCCCCGGGGGGCTGCTGCACTCACGGAGCCAGTGACCAGCAGGGTCAGTACCACAACCCAGGTGTCTTATTCCGAGTGCAGTCAGGGTTCCCTCCCCGGCACCTCTGCCGCCCTCAATCACTTGTACTTGTCAGACACATATCTTTGTTTCCCTTTCCTAGAGGCTCCTCGTAATGTGTGTTCTGATAGGTGTTCATTCTTCCATAGCTTTTCTTCAGGTCATTCCTGTTGGTCACAAATGGTAACCCAAACAATACATTTTCGTTGACTGTAGACTGCTGGCTGACAGCAAGGCAGCATCTCCGTTCTAGCAGGGGATGGTAACCAATGTGTTTCCTGGTCCCCAGCCCAACCCCAACCCGCCCCATCCACTCCCCCGCCCCCCACCCCTTATTAAAACTGCTGTGAAACTGATGAAGCCTCGAGCTGTTCCCTGGCAGGTGCTTTTAAGGCACCTTCATGTGGGAGGCTCCTTGGGTCTGGGCCATAAGACACAGACGTGCAGTCCCTTCCCAGAGGCACTTGGGACTGCTTCTGCTTGTTCTCCTATCCTTCAGACAAATCCTGGGTGCCGTCAGTGTTGGCTCTTTTGGGGAGCGTGTATGAAGCACAGTCGTGAGCAGGGCTGCCCTGCCAGCACCACTGCCCTCTGACTGCTGGGGACACAACTGCCCGTGGTGACCTTCCCAGGACTGACTGTTCTCTCCTGTGACTCCCCTCCTGGGTAAAGGTTCGGAGCCGTCTTCCTGTGGGACAGCGGCTCTTCTGTGGGCGAGATCACGGGACACAACAAAGTCATCAACAGCGTGGACATCAAGCAGAGCCGGCCATACCGCCTGGTGACCGGCAGCGACGACAACTGCGCTGCATTCTTTGAGGGGCCACCATTCAAGTTCAAGTTCACAATTGGCGTGAGTGGGCTTCTCCGGAGGGTGGTTTTCCGGTGAACTTTATGGTTTGTATGTGAAGCCAGTGGAGTCTAGACCTGTTAGAAGCTGATGGCAGAAGGTCACGGGCGCCCAGCATTAATGCCAGGATGGGGCGGGGGTCGCCCTGGGATGATGGGTGTATTTCTGGGTGGGGGTAAGCACAACTCTGATGCTGTGAGACCAGGCGAGCATCCTGGCCTGGAGGTGCCTTGTTAGAAAGGGGAGCCCAGGCCCAGCGGCAGCCTGCCCTCTAGTTGCACCAGCTTGAGATCCACTGAGCCACCAGAGTGGCAGAGGAGGTGGGCTTCCAGGGATGTCTGGTTTTGTTCCCTCCTGCACCTCCCCGGGAGAGATGATATGGGCAGGGTCACACCTGTAAAGTGACACAGGGTGAGCAGAGTTAGGTGCTTTGCCTGTGGGTATGTGCTCTAAACGCCCCAGTGGAGTGACACAGGTTTTGCGTATAAATGGCTCGGGGCCTCAGTCCCAGCTCTGTACGTGCTCCCTGACTGAGGCAAGTGCCTGAACCCTCGAAGCCTCACCGTTCCCATCTGCAAGATGGGTGTGGAGACATGGACATGAGAGCATTTTAACCATGGATTTGATCTGTGCATAGGGCCCGCAGGCCCAGAGCGGCCCACGATGCTTGTTTCCTGACCTGGGGTCTGAGGCTGGAGCACAGAGGAAGGGCGCCTGGCAGGGGATGGCCCTCAGGCCAGTGTCATGGCAGCCATAGTTCTGAACCTGCCCTCCCAGTTTGTCTTGTGAAAACACTTGAAAGGCAGCCAGCACCAGGGGTGGAGGTGGAAGTGACCGTGCTGAGCCGCAGCGCGGAGGATGCGCGGTGCTTTACGGCCAGCTCTTTCCTCTGGAGGCGGCTGGGCTGGGGTTGGCTGAGGTCTGGGGGCGTGTCTCGAATGTTACTGGCTGGCTGAGGAGTCCTGTTAACTTTGATGACAATGCAGTGAAGCCCAAAGAGCAGGCAAGGCGTGGCCGGGAAGGCGGTGATGGTCCTCGGTGGGTCCCCAGGGGTGGGCCGTGGGCAGCATGTCCAGACACAGGTAGGTCTCGGCTCAGTTGCAGAGGGGCTCTCCAGGTTACCTGTTTGTAGTAAAATGGGGTTGGATTCATCCCGGGGCCGCCGAGTGGGGCCTGGCTGGCTTCTGCGCCCTGCAGGGCGGGCAGCCTGGAGTCCCTCCCGACACCCCGCATCTCCCAGAGGCTGACTCCAGGGCTGCTGCTCATGGGGAGGTGGTGGCACTATGTTGGAGGCCGTGGTTCAAGGTCGATGTGTTTTTAGTGGGATAAAGTACCCTGGGACACCGGTGAGTCAGGCTGAGTCAAGTACTTGGGCTTCCTGCTCGGCACCCAGGGGAGGAGGGAGGGGAGGTTTCCTTGGCAGCGAGAGGCCATCCCAGCTCGTACCCGTGAAGTAGCCCTGCTCCCCACGCCCGCCACACGTGTTCTGTTTGGCTTCACATGGCCATAATCTGGGCTGTGGTTGGGCAGGGCTCCTTTCCCTGTCCCCACCGCCCCCCAGAAGGATTCATTTCTTCCTTGCAGATGTGGGTTAAACCCTGCATGGAGCGGTTCGGTGGCGGGTGACTGGAGCCAGGATTCGAGTCCAGAGTTGTCCCGAATCTGTGCCCCTCACCACCCTGCCAGGCTTTCCCGTGTGCTCACTTGGGGACTTGTCCGAAGGTTCTTCCTCTTTCCGTTTTCCTTTCTTTCATAGATTTTTTTTTTTTTTTTTTTGCGGTACGCGGACCTCTCACTGTTGTGGCCTCTCCCGTTGCGGAGCACAGGCTCCGGACGCGCAGGCTTAGCGGCCATGGCTCACGGGCCCAGCCGCTCTGAGGCATGTGGGATCTTCCCGGACCGGGGCACGAACCCACGTCCCCTGCATCGGCAGGCGGACTCTCAACCACTCTGCCACTGGGGAAGCCCTTCCTTTCTAACTTGAGAGCGCTGCCCTCACCCTGTGGCCCTGGCAGGCACCTGTCTCCAGGGTGGGCACACAGCTTGTCCCCAGGTCTTCCTGCGTAAGGACCTAGTGAGAGATCAGAAGGGGCTGTGGACCAAGAATGGGGGACATGGGGTGGCAGCCCAGTGCTGCAGATGGTGGCTCTGCGGCCCTCCAGCTGGCCGTGCCTCTGGGCCCCCGGGAAACGGGGTGAAGATGACCCTCCTCCAGTGGCCCCGCAGAGCTGTGGGGACGACAGGAGAGATGCTGGTGGACGTCTCAGTGTCCGTCAGGAATTGTTGGGTTTCTTTCTGCTGGAAAGGACTAACAGCCTCATTTGGCCTCAAGCAGGAAGGACAGGAGGACACTCGGGTCCCCACACCCACCTGAAAAGCCTTGTAAGACGCTGACAACTTGAGATCAGCCTGTGACTGTTCCATGTAGCCGCCCTGGGCCCTCGCGGCCGCAGAGTAAAGCTGTAGCATGCAGGGCTGCCCTTCGTCCCGTTCCAGCTCCTGCCACCTTCCTCTTGACCTTGTTCAGGACCGTGGGGTAAGGCGTGATTATGTTAGGAGCACAGAGGGGTCGAGTTCAAATTGCTGCCTCAAAAAGGAATAAGTGGTGTTCCGAATTTCAGTACAGGCCAGAACAACTCCAAGGAGGCTCAGCCCCGCGTGGAAGGAAAGCAGTGGGGCGGCCGTGTGGAGCGAGTCAGGCCACCCGTCCTCCCTGCTGGCCTGAGTGCGGGGGTCCAGTTGCTTTTCCTTCTTGTTCATGAGTTCGTTAGCTTAAACCAACTTCTCATGGCGGCAGAGTGAGAGTGAAGACGAGGCTGATTCATGGCCCAACTTTAGCCGGACTGCCCTGGTTCCCGCCTGGTCCTCTGTCCTTGTTTACCTGAACCTGAAACGGGCTGAGAGGCTGTAGGAACACCAGGTGGAAGACGCTTTCCCCTGGAATTAGCCCCAGTCCACCTGGGGCAGTGACTCCAGGGTCACAGGGGACCGGCTGTGGGACAGAGGCCATGGACAGCACGGTGTCCACCTCTGGTGTCCTGTGCGCAGGGGTTGAGGTTCCCCTTTGAGGCCCTAAGGGTGGCCTGAAAAGAAGTGGGCAGGTGGACCTTGCCTCTCCCGTGGAGCCTTCTTCCTGCTGAGTGCATTCCTGTGATAGACACGTCTGGATGTGTAGTAACAGGCCCCACTAAGCGTCTCTAGCTCACCCGTGTGTCTGTGCACCTGGCCCGCTGTGGCCTTGGGTGAGTTTCTATGCCTCTCCAGCGTCTGCGTCTTCCTCTGTCAGGTGAGCAGGTTGGCTGCCCAGGTGACCGCAGACACTCCTAGAGGGGGCGCCTCTGAGGGCTGTGTCCACAGTATATGGGATAGCGTGTGTCTGATGAAATGATTGCTCAGAGCAACAAGTGTCAGGACTCTTATTTGCCCTGGGCCTGCTTGTCAGTCTGTGACCGTGTGATCTGGACTGGAAACTACCTGCCGCATCTGCCCAAGCCTCTGAGAACAGGTCACCCATCCGCACCTGGCGGCGAAGGGGACGCCTGGCCTTCCCTCCTCCGCGCGGGTGGGCTGCACAACCTGTCACCTGTGTGTCTCACACGTTACCTGACGGGGAGTTACACTTCCTTCTAGGAATCTCTGTCTCTGCTGTTATTACAAGTATCACCTTCCTAGACAAGTAAAATTTGAGCTCTAAAATGCAAGGTTTTCTGGTTGTTTTTTTCCTGTTCCCTGTGTCCTTACAACAGGGCAGAAAATGGAAGTTTGAGTTGAAGTGTGTATCAGGTGCCCGCCTTGCACTGGCTCCAACACACACACACACACACACACACACACACACACACACACACACACACACACACACACACACACACACACACACACACACACACACACACACACACACACACACACACACACACACACACACACACACACACACACACACACACACACACACCCGTGCCGGCTTTTCAAAAAGCCGGGAGGTCAGCAGGGTCAATCTCCTTCCCGGTGAACTCCTGAGCCGATGGCAGGGAGTGACCCGGCAAAGCTCCATGGGTGGTCAGTGGCCCAAAGAGGATTAGAAGGAGCCTTTCATCCCTTCATCAGGTCCTCTTTCTCCAGGGGAAAGTGGTAACTGGGCAGGCAGATCTGTGCTGGGCGACGGGAAAGGCAGGGCGAGGGATGCGGTGCTGCCCTTCTAGGCACTTTAAGGGAGGACCTCGCAGAGAGAACAGGGAGCCCGGTTTAGGAGGGTGCGGTGGCCTGAAGGAGGGCGAGGCAGCGTTTCAGGTCGGGGTGGACGCCCACTTTTGGAGTGCGGACCGTGGAGGCACATGATGCTCTCGGTAAGGCAGCGGGGTGCTGGGCACGGGCGTCTGAACTGCTTGTCCCTCCACAAGCCTGTGACGAGGGAGCGCGGCAGGTGGGCACAGGGCATTTCAGCGTGAGGGTAGGAGTCCTGCTGCAGGGCACAGCTGAGGCTGGTGGAGCCGGGAGGGCTCCCAGGGACACCTGAGCTGACGGGCTGGTCACGCCGTGGCGCCCGGTGGTGCTGCGTCCCTGTCAGTGACGTGGACTTGGGTGCATTACCTAATGATTGCTAATTGCTCCCATCTCGGGTTTCTCAGTGCTGAGGGGGAGGGGTAATGACAGGGTGAGGGAGGTAATGATGGGGGAACAGGTGATAACAGGGTTGGGGGGTGATTACGGTGGGGAGGTTCCAGCCAGAGCTCCGCTTGGTTGTGACTGAGGCCGGGCGGGACAGCCCCAACCCCGGAGGTGGCCGCCTGGAGTGGTGCTGCCCCTCCAGGACAGTTAGCAGGGACGGGGGGCCAGGAGCCCCGCCCACTCGTCTGAACCGCCCCCCCATGATATTTCCCCAAGCCCGTTCCTTCCTGGTCCTCCGGCCTCCCCTCCCTGTGGACCGGGCTGTTTTTAGCCCTCATTTTTTTGGTTAATGGGCTGTTCACTGTTCCTCCCTTTAAATGGGCTATTTCAGGAGCAGACATCAGTCTCCTGCTCATTTGGCCTCTTGGCTCAAGTTGCAAGAAAACCTGACAGAACTTTCTAAAGCCACAGCGCCTGGTCCCTAGGGTGGGCGTCTTCCCTGTCCAGTCTGAACCCCGGGAGCCCGTGTTGTTCTGGGCCTGGGGAAGGGCACCCTGCCCCTGGCGGGGAGACAGACGACAGACACGTCCACATGCGTGACGTCCCCTGTAGCACCAGGGGCGCAGAGGGGGGCAGGTGGTCAGGGGAGCGGGGGCAGTGGCGTAAGCAGGGTGGCTCTGGCCTGGTGTCTATGCTGGCCCCGCTGTGGCACCCTGACCCCTGAGCTGGGTGGGTGGGGGGGCCGGTCCTGTTCTCTCAGGGAACCACTGTGTCTGGAGTTTGACGAGTTGGAACTGCAGTGTAGCCGAGGGTCCCTCTGGTTCACGGCGTGTTCCTCACGCCGCCCACCGCAGCCCCCCTTCAGCCCCGTGGTCTGCTCCACCCAGGGGAGCTCTCGGCACCCCGGTCCTCGGGGGGTCTGGCCGGGGCTCCGTCCGTCCCAGGGAGCCGGCCCCAGCCTCCTCCCCCGGAGCAGCAGGGCCAGGTCAGCCAGTAGAGGTCAGGACAAGAGGACCAGACGTTTGGGCAGTTGTGTGGGAGGTTTTGTCACTTAAGAGCTTTGCCTTTGACCTACTCCAGGAGGAGCTGTGTCTGCCTGTCCATCCTCCCCTTCCCACAGAGTGTTCCTGGGGGGATTGGGAGAGGCCTGGGGGCTTTGTCTCAGCAGCCCTCCCACCACGGGCTCTGAACCACCCGAGGGACAGAGGGCCCCGGGCCCTGGCTGTGCAGCTGGCTCCCCGCCCGTCTTGCCTGCCTCCTGGCCAGGGCCCGGGGCCAGCTTGCTCGCGTAGAGAGCTCTGGACGAGAAACCGTAGACTGGGCTCTCAGAACCCAGCCTCTCCAGGCTCCTGTCTCCTGTAGAAGGAAGAGTGCCCGAGGCTCCCCAGGGCCGCCCGAGGCTCCCCGGGGCTCCTCGAGGTGGTAGGATGATGGGTGAGTGACAGTCATGGGGGAAGAACAGTCAGAGGGCCTGAGAGATCCCAGTTTGGAAAGATCATTGCTTTTGTTGCGTTGTGCGCCTCCTGGGAAATGGCCGTCCTCCAGCTCAGAACACAAACCCTAGAGCAGGAAAGCTCGGCCGTGGAAGCAGGATAGATGTACCCGAGAGACCAAGAAGGCGAAACAGGCCTTGGCTGTGGGGGGATAACCCAGGCTCTGCCTCCATCTTCACGTGGTCTCCCTGTGCCTGCACCGAGTCCGAATCTCCCTCTTCCCATAGGGACACCAGTGGTGTTGGATCAGGACTCACGCTAAGGCCCTCATCTCACCTTGAGTACACCTATAAAGACCCTGTTTCCAATAAGGTCACATTGACGGGTACTGGGATGTCAACCTACCTTTTCAGGACACAAGTCAACCCATAACGTTACACAGTCAAACACGTGCAGTTCCTACCACCCCGGCAGCTCCTGTTTTAAAATTGCTGGTGGTTTACCTTGATGGGTGCAGGTGATGCACTTTGAGGTGAATTGCTTTTCCTGCAGGTTGGGCGTCCATGGCTGCAGGGGCAGTTCACCCCACGTACCTTCAGGAGAGTTGATAGCTAACGCTTCCTGCGTGCTTGCAGGTGCGGTGGGAGAACAGCCAGGCTTTGCATGGGAGGCTGGTGGGGTTTTCAGAGGATCATTCTCTGATGCAGACCCTTCTTGACTGAGGAAAGAATGAGCTCATTTACTTATTCAGGTAACAGAATCGCCCCTGGAGATCACATCTCCTCAGTCACTCAGACTCTTGTTCCCACAAAGGTCATCACCACTGTTTAATTTCTTGAAAACCTCAATTTGTTCAGCAAATGCCCGCTGAGCACCTGCCGTGTGCCGGGCCTGGGCCAGGCCCTGGGGACTCGGGGATGAGGCCTCACGGTCCCGGCCTCATAAGCCTAAGGGTTCCGGCCTTGAGCCCCCTTCCGGGGCTGGAGGGCGGGTGGGGGGCGTTACTGTCTACGGAGCTCAGGGAGCACGTCACAGCGGAGGGAGGCCTTCCAGGCAGAGATGCACCCGGCCACGGCGGGCGGGCTGGGACTCTCGCTGAGCTCTAAAATCTTCCGTGGACCGGCATCCACACGCGTGGTGGTTGTGGACCGCGTGGTGCATAGAGAGCTTTCCTGAACTGCCTGTCACCGGATAACTGTCCCACTTCCTGCAGGACCACAGCCGCTTCGTCAACTGTGTGCGGTTCTCTCCTGATGGGAACAGATTTGCCACAGCCGGGGCCGACGGTCAGGTAAGGGCTGTGGGTCCTGGAGGGAGGGGTTCATCTCTTGGTCCTCTGCGATGGTTCAGAACAGGCAGACTTAGTAAAGCTGGTGTCGATGTACAGTTCCCTCCTTCCCCCTCCTGGGATGCAGCTCAGTTAAGGGGCTCTGTCCTCAAAGCATGGTAGACCCGTCTCTCCATCTCTCTCCTTTTAAAGGAGCTCGAAACTCATCTGTCTTTAGATTCTTTGTTGTTAGAGCCACAGTCTTGATGCCTCCCTCTTGATGGTGGAGCAGGAATGAGGAGCTCATTTAGCGTGCCAGCATGCTGGGCCTCCACACACGCACGCCTGATCTGCATCTGTTTGTGTTTCCTGAAAGATCTACATCTATGACGGGAAGACGGGGGAGAAATTGTGTGCCCTGGGAGGAAGCAAGGCTCACGACGGCGGCATTTATGCTGTAAGTATGGGTCCGTGTTCACAACGTGGTCTGTGGTCGTGGTCGGGCCATGTCTGCGTTTATTGTCATCTGTACACACGTGTTAAAGTTGGAAGCTTGAGATGGGGGGTTAGAAGTAGGGGCAGTGGCAGAGACCTTCAGGGTCACGTGGGACACGGTGGCGTGGCCTGGAGAGGCCCGTGGCCAGGATGCTCATCCTGTCCTTGCCCTGGTGTGTCCCACCGCCTTCTGGGCCATCCTCCCTGCTCAGAAATGGGGGCTGTGGACAAGCTGCTGTCTGAGTCTCTTCCGCCTCTGGAATGCTTGACCCATGACCACGTTTGTTTGAGTAGGTCAGCTGGAGTCCCGATAGCACCCACTTGCTTTCTGCTTCCGGAGACAAAACGTCTAAGATTTGGGACGTCAATGTGAACTCTGTTGTCAACACGTTTACCATGGGCTCCAACGTTCTGGACCAGCAGCTGGGCTGCTTGTGGCAGAAGGACCACCTCCTCAGCATCTCCCTGTCCGGCTACATCAATTACCTGGACAAAAACAACCCCAGCAAACCTCTGCGGGTCATCAAGGTATGGCCGGGCTGTGGAGCTGCTGTGTGTGCAGGGGCTGGCTGGAGGGGAGGTGGGCGCCCGGCCAGACGTAGGGCAACTGCGGTGAGGTGAGGCCCAGTGGAATGGCAGGATGCTGGTTGCTTTGGGGATGTGAGTTTAGCAGAGGTGGGAGGCCAGATGCCACGTTCCCCTTTGAGCTACCGTGAAGCTGGATGCTCGGGGCCTGGGGTTCAGGGCAGCAGCCCGTGCCCCTGCTGTCAGGGGGGGATCAGCCTCCCCCAGTTAGGAGGCCACTGGCTGTGTCCGCTCGTGAGGCAGGACCAGGAAGATGCTGAAGCCCAAGACAGGGCACGTCATGGGGCATCACCGCAGACGTGGGTGGCCAGCAGGCCTTGGAGCTGGGCCTTGACAGTGTGCGGGGTTTGCACGTGGGAACGGGTGTGGGCAGGCACTTGTCCTCTGTGGTTAGAGCAGGGCAGGCATGAGGGGGTGTTGGGGAGTGGGAGGAAATGGACAAGTCGGAGCCCAAGGTGCCGAGGCGTGAGGTTTGGGCAGCAGGGAGTGATTAGAGGGCCTGCCTCCCGTCCTCGTCTCCCAGAACGGCTCACTCAAGGTTGGCTGATCACCAGGGTCTGCCCTGAGTGTCCCCTCCAGTGGGGACTGTTCCTTGCCGCTCCGTCAGCCCTGGAATTTTTGGCCTCTCGGGAAATCGCAGCCAGACTAGAAGCTCCTGTGTCCTGGGGCCCTGCTTGGGCACTGCCCTTTGCAGACCTGCTTATGCTGGAGGGTGGGCTGCGGTGGGAACTCGGGGTCGGCCTCGCCTGCTCTGTCACCCTGGACGAGCTGTGCCCTCAAGGGAGGGGTTTCCATAGCCCAGCTCCACGCTGCACCCCGTCCTGGCAGCTGAAGCTCCTGGGGCCAAGCCCCAGTGCTTCCTCACAGCCTGCTCGCTCAGCTGCCTCAGGGCTCTGCAGACAGGCTCTGGGAGACGGCTGGGCCCTGCGGGCTTGGGGTTGGCCAGCCTGGGACTGTTCCCCTCAGGCCCAGTGAGGGCCAGCTGCCCGGCCCTGCAGCGCTTTGTACATCCCATCCCACAGTCTCTGAGGTCGCGGCCCTTGTGGACTCGGTGTGCAGATGACCTTGTCCAAAGGAAGGGGCCGAGCCTGGCTGTCTGCCCCCTTAACCCTGTGTGACTAGCTCGTGAGACCCAGGTGGGCTCGGTGCCTGCTGCATCCCATTCAAGTGGGGCGTTGCTGACGGGAAGGGCTGATCCAGAGCGACAGCTGCTTCGGCCCTCAGTGCTGGCCCTGCACCCTCTGCTTCCACAAAGGTTTATCTGACTTGGCCCTGAGGATGGGGCCATTGGGGCCACTTGCTCCACAGGCTTCCAGCCCAGTGTGATGAGTGTAAAGTGAAGGTGTATACATCCTAGCACAGAGCCCAGGGGAGCTGGGAGGGGTCCCCGGCGCAGTCACTTCTCTGGGCCTCCATGCGATGGGGAGAAATTGCTGGAGAGAGTCAGGCGTTACTGTCCACCTGCTTCCTCTGCCCAGAAGAGCAGCTCCCCGTGAGCCGCCCTGATGCTGGGCTCGGGTGGCTGTCCCAGGCATCGTCCCATGTCTGCTGGCGCCCTGGGAGTGATGGAGGCCTGGGCCTGACTGCTCCCGCTGATGTCACTGTCGCCGACAGCATAGGCGCTACTAGCCAGGCTCCTGTCCCCCACCCCCAGGTCAGCTCAGGAACCTCATGGGCGTTTACAGTTGTCAAGAGAAAACATCCCAGCCCTCCTGCCGCACATGTGTGAGTCCCGAGCAGTGTTTGGTGCTAACGTCGGGCTGTGAGTGAGCCCAGGAACAAGCTGGAGCTAGAAGAACATAGTTAGAATAGCGGTTCTCAGCCCCGGCGCACGTTGAGATCACCTGGGAGCTTCCACAAAGGGCTTGATGCCTCTGTACGGGCCCAGTGGGATGCGGTCAGAGGCCAAGACCGTAGGGATGGCTCTTAGGTGCCGGTACTTTTAAGATGCACCCAGGTGACCCTGCGGCTCAAGCTTGAAGGGGCATCAATCACCTGAGCCAGGCTGCTTGTTAGAACACGGTAGGTGGGCAACACCCCAACGCTCAGAGGGTTCATCTGTGGGACACGGGAGAGCTCCATTCCTCACAAGTTCCCGGCGAGGCTGCTGCCCTAGGCGGGGGGCGTGCACAAGTCGCCAGGCATCTTGTCGAGCGCAGGTTCTCAGTCTCCAGGCTGCATGGGGCGACACTCCCGGTGAGGCCAGCACTGGTCTGAGGACCACGCTTTTAAGTAGCAGGGCCAGTGGGTTGCTGCCCTGTGGAAAGGACTCGGGGTCTGTTCACTGGTTCTCCCGTCTCTGAGAACGGTGTGTACCTTTCTCTGAAGATACACACCACACTGTGGCAACAGTCAGCAAAGCTCAGAGGGACCCGCCTGCCTCTGGTGAGGGGAAAGAACTATGATTAGACCAACCTCCGGGTTGTTTCCATCCAAGGAGCAGTTACGGGGGAGGTTAAGTGCCTTTCTTGAAGCAGACAACTGGTTCTAAATGAGTGATCTGGGCCCACCATGTTGCCGGTCGGGGAAATTGTGGGGCCCCAGCCCTGGGACAGCCTCCGGGGGAAGGGGAGAGCTGGGAAAGAAGAAACCTCACGAGCCAGGGGCTGGAGCCGGAGCCGCGAGCTGTGCTCCTGGGTAGAGGAAGAACCGTTAGCAGCACCCGGGACCTCCTGGGCCTCCGAGTGGCCTGGGGGTCCCCCTGCTTGCTTCTGCAAGGGTTGGTCCCTCCCAAGACTACTCCCCACTACTGCTGCTTCCCCTCGGGTAGGGGCTCACCCTCTGTGGCCGTTTCCTCCTTGTGTGGGGAGGGAGGGTAGCTGGGTCCATCTGCACAGACTGGGTGCGCTGTTGGGACTTCCACTAGACCCCCATCCTCCACCCAGGTCGGGTTGAGTGCCTCGGTGGGGAGGCCCGAATGTCGAGGGTTTGAAGGGTTTGTCAGGTGGTCGCTCAGCTTGGGGCTGTTTCGGGCCCACCGGGGCTGTGGCGTTGAGGGCTCTGCCTCCCCTCCCAGGGGCTTAGCCGGTGGAGAGCATTTGACAAGCACAGGCAGGATGGCATGTCCTGAGTCACCCCCCCGCCTGTCTCCTCCGCAGGGCCACAGCAAATCCATCCAGTGCCTGACGGTGCATAAAAACGGCGGCAAGTCTTACATCTACTCTGGGAGCCACGACGGACACATTAATATCCTTTGACTCACAGCGCTGGCTCTGGGGCCCCTGGCAGGAGAGTCGGGAGTTTCCTGTTCCCACGGTGCCGGAGGCGAGGCCAGCCGGCTGGCAGCCACAGGGCTCCTCTGACCGGTCTTGGCTGCCGGGAGGTGCCGTGTCCGTACTCGGGGCCTCCAGCTCCAGGCCGCGGCCTTGACCTGGTGGGTCACGTAGTGCGGCCTTGAATGGTTGCTGGACCTCCCTGAACTTGAGCTGCTTCTCCCCGTCTGTGACCTGGTGTCGGCCTCTTCCCTCTCACGAGCAGCAGCAGAATCGACATGTGTTAGAATCCCAAAGGACTTAGAGCCTTTTGGGAGAGTCCCCTTATTTTAAAAATGGGGAAAGTGTAGCTCAGATGCCTCAAGTGCCTTCCCCAACGTTGCACCGCTTGGCGACGGCTGAGCTGGGCGGGAACCAAACCCCCGCTCCCCGCTGAGGGGCTTTGCAGTCCCTCTGAGATGTTCCCGGCAGCCCTTCCAACCTCCTCCTCCCAGGATGGCGAGCGTGGGAGGGGTCGTCTGAGGGGCCCGCCTCAGTGCGTGTGTCATGGCTGCGAGAGAGGCCTGCCCTCGTGCAGCCTGGCTCCTGGTCCGCGGCTGCCCTGCCTCCTGGAGGGGCTGTTCCAGACCCCCTGCTTCTCCCACCTCCGCAGACCCACCTGGTCTGTAGGGTTTCCTCCCTGGGAAGGTCTCCCTCAGCCCCGAGGGAGGAGGGCTGAGAAGTCACCCTCCACCCCATCATACGTAAGGAGATGGTACAGCGGAGGGTCTTGCCCAGCGTCCCCCCTCCTGGAGCCGCTCCTTCCTCCCCACTCATACGTTAACCTCCTGCGGTATCGATGGCTGGCGGTCCCTTCACAAGACCATGTCAGGAGTGGAATATACATGCAGCTTCCTAAGGGAACAGTCTTCGGTGCAAATGACACTCTCATTTGTTGATGTAAAAAGAGAACCTTGTAACTTAAAACACCTCACACCTGAGCCCCTCGAGCTGAGAGTCCACACGCTGGCCCTGCCCAGGTGGGTCAGCCCCAGGCCCATTTACCCAGTGGCACCTAGGTGGCCATCGGCTGAGCCACGGGGCGCAGCCAGCCTCCTGCTGAGGACCGTGGGCTGGACAGCAGGCTAGAAAGAGCCGGGGGAGGGGGGCTGTGTTTTGGCCCAGTTACGCAGGGTCCCAGGGAAAGGTATCTTCCTTCTGAGCCCGCTCTCAGAGGGAGGCGCTGTGCTGTTGCATTGTTACGGGGCAGCGCAGTCCCGTGAACTGCCCGGTTCCTGTTCTGAAGACGGGCGGACTGTGTCTAACTGGGTGTGTGGTGTTGTAAATGGCCTACTGGCCCTCTCCCCAGAACGTCTGCTGCCTGAAATTCGGAGTTGGACATGCACAAGGAGTCCCCCAGGCCCGGGACAAGGGCCTGGCTGCAGCCTCCCTGGGGGGCTCGCGCCGCGCCCTGGACGTCAGGCTCTTCCTTAATCTCTGCTCCACATTACTGGGATTCAGAGACGGGGGAGAACGACTCCTTCGCCGGGAAGGGCCACACGAACCAGGTGTCCAGGATGACCGTGGACGAGTGCGGGCAGCTGGTGAGCTGCAGCATGGACGACACGGTGCGGTACACCAACCTCACGCTGCGGGACTACAGGTGAGAGCTGCCTGGGGCCAGTCCGTGCCCCTCCCTGAGCACGTCCCTGGTGAAGCCCTCTGAGGGGCCGGGCCGCTGCCCTGAGCCTCGGCTCATGAGAGGACCCAGGGCAGAGCCACGGCCTGGTCACCCGGTCGCAGGGGCCCATTCACTGAGCCTTGGGGACGCCACACTTGCCAGTTACGTGGAATTTTTCTCCATTTACCATTTTCAAGAAGTTCTTTGCGTGTGCAACTTTTTCTAGTTTGTGTTTTCGTAGTTTTAACCAAAAGTATAGGTAACACAATTTTCACCAATTAAAAGTAACAGGGTTTTTTAATTTTAATTGCCCTGCAGAGGAGACTGGTTATGACTGCGGGCGGGTGGGGTCAGAGCTCAGTTTTGTCTGTACCCGGGGAGTTCCGGGGTCTCTAACTGGTGGACGTGGGCAGAAGCCAGGACAGGGCAGCTGTGGGGGCGGCACTTGGCACAGATGCGTAGGAACAGGGAGTGATCCCTTCACTTCCTCTCGCCACCCCCTTCCTCTCGTCCCAGCCCCCATCATGACTCCGCATCTCTCTCCCAGAGGCTGAGTCTTCCCTTACCCCCTCCTGTGTTTTAGCAAAGGCTCATGCAGTAGAGATCAAGGTGGAATTTCCTTGAGTCACCCGAGTGCTGTGGTCCTGCAGTGAGTGTGTATTTACACCCACCCTGTGCCCCTGGAGACTGAAATAACGACTTCCTCCTCTCCACAGTGGACAGGGAGTCGTGAAACTGGACATCCAGCCGAAGTGCGTGGCTGTCGGCCCCGGGGGCTACACTGTGGTCGTGTGCATCGGTCAGGTATGGCTCCCACCCGGGTTCAGTTCAGGCTGACACTGCGCAGTGTCTGGTCCCCGCGTCCCCTCTCAGGCGCATTCAACCCCGTTTCTACTGAGCCCCGTTTGCGTGTGCTGAGGGCTTCCCACGTGTTCACTGAATCCTCTGGAGTCCTATCAGTCAGGCATGGCGTCATCCCCACCTTACAGGTGAGGAAACCAAGGCACAGAGAGTAAGTTGCCCAAAGTCTGCGTCTAGCAAAGGGCCGAGCTGGGATTTGAACCTGGGCAGCCTGGTGAGAGCCTGCGCTCAAGGGTCACGCACCCTGCACATCCCTCGCCCATGAGGCCCACGAGAGGCACGGCCCAGGCAGCTGTGTCCATTCACATTCGAATCCCAGCCCTGTAGCATTGGGGTGGTGTGGCTTCGGGCATTTTCCTCACCCTCTCTGAGCTTTAGTTTTCTCATCCCTCGCAGCTCACGGGGAGGATTATGAGGAAGTGTGTGTCGGGCTCCTTGTACCATCTCCATGAGCGAGGAGGCTGATAGTGACCGTGACTCCCTGAGGCCACGTGATGGGCGGGTGGCGTAGAGGGCCGCTCCTCAGCACAGTGGGATCTGGTGTTCAGCCCCGCAGCCTGGGTTCTCATTCAGGGCGGTAAGGTCTCTACATGCCGTCTCCTGGAATTTCTGGAACGAAGCACCCTTGACTGAGACCCAAGTCTGACCCACTTTATCCAGGATCCTGCTCTGCAGCAGACGCCATCTGTCAGCGGGCTGGGCATCCCAGCGTGCAGATCAGAGGAGGCAGGTGTGACGGAGCCCCCGCCCACTGGCACAAGTGACAGACCCACCGCCGAAAGCTGTCATTCAGATCCGCCACCCCTCCTCCATTCTGGGAGCTTCAGTGCTTTGGGGAGAGTGGATTCCTGTGTGTCCTAGATAACACGAACCTCCTGTCAAGCAGTTATTGCAGACAGCCTGGGCAGTCAACAGGGGCGCAAGAGGAATCAAGGGCCGTGAGCGCCTTAGCAAGTGGGGGAAAGACTGGACGAGGACCTTCTAGAAGGACGGGCGGGAAGGCTGCCGCTCCATGGAGGGGGCTCCCCCAGCCTCGTGTCTGAGCACCTGGCCTGTAGGTGAGAGGTGAGACCTTGGGCTCTGCGGCCTTGCTCGGCCTCCCGCACTGGCCTCAGATTCCTGTCTGGAGCTGCGGTCGGGACAGGCTGTGGCCTCTGAGGCTCACGCTGGGCTCACGTGGGGAAGTTCAGGGAAGAGCCGCCTGGGGCTCTGCTCGGGAGGGGCTGGCGAGAGCAGGGTCCAACCCCCAGGTTCCGAGGAGTCCAGGGCCCACGGGATCAGGTGTGACCATTGTCCTGTGATGTACTGTCTCTGCCCTGGTTCTCTAGGGCGTCCTGACCCGAACTCCCCATGGCTGGTCACAGGGTCCGCACAGTGTCCTGGAGGGGCCCGCGATTTTAGGTCAGGGGACAGCCACGTTCAAGTGTTGCCTCTGAGGCAGATTTGGGCCAGTGCCCTCAGGCTTCCCCTGTCAGGTGTAGGTGGGTAAGTGTGCTTCCAGAGTCGGGCAGGTGATGCAGGTGAATGTTTCTCAAGGTGCGTTTTCTGTAGCAAATTTTAGGGAGGGTGCTGCCGCCCATCCGCCTGGTGCTTCTTTGCCTCCCCTACCTGACAGCACAGCCCGCAACGCACCCCGAGGGCAGGGAGGGGCCTGCTTGCCCTTGGGACAGCTGGTGGTTTGAGCAGGGATGTGATGGGGTGAAGCCAGAGCTGTCACAGAGAGAGGCTACCCTGTTGGGACGGTCCAGTGAATTAGAACCAGGAGGGTGTAGCGAGGGGCGAGAGGGGGTGAGGACAGTGGAAGGTCACCGTGCCAGGCTGCCTTGGGCTGTGCGCCAGAGGGCAAAGGCACACTGTGGCTGCCAGGGCGGGGCTTTGGGACCCCATGGCCCTGAGAGCTGCGGGGCTTGCATCTCATTTGCTCCTATACACTGGGAGGTGACCCTGCCATGCCAGGGACAGACACACCGCGCTTAGTTAGGCGCGTGGCTCCCACACGGTGGGCTGTAGCTGCTGTTTTTGTTTGCCTTTGCTAGGCCCTGTGTTTATTCTGAGCCCTGCATTCCGTCTCCATGACATCTAGGCACTGCTGGGTTCTTACCCCTAGGAGGCCAAGGCTCAGTTCAGTTCATGAACCGGTGTGTGTGACCCATCCCATCCCCTCCACCCCGCCAACCCCCAGCAGCAGGGGGCTGAGCCGGGCCATCAGGGCGCCTCAGTGGGGCCTGCACACCCGGGCGCTCAGCCCCGTCCGTGGACCGTGTGCTGCCCTGTCAAGTAGGAGGGAGCCAAGGCAGGTGCTGGCTGGGACGGGGCAAGGGGGTGGTGCACTGGGTGCCTCCAGGCCACTTCACCGTGAGCCGTCTGTCCTGTCCTCCCTTCCCGTCCGGGGCTGAGGGCTAGCGGAGAGCCTCGCGGCGCTGTTGCCTACCTGCTGTAGTCAGCACCTGGGTTCCCTCCCAGCAGGTGGAGTGCCAGCCCTGTGTCCCTGGGCTGTGGGGACTCACGCACGGACATCATCAGTTTTTTCACACACCACGGGTCAAGGTCGCAAAGGGTGTTTTTTGGACCCGAGAAGCCAGAACTTGGAAGTCTAGCCTGTCCTGTTCATTTCCCATGTCAGCTTATAGCTTCACCACTTCCGAGGGCTGCGTCCTCTTGAACCCGTGAGAACTCGGCTCTGCAAAGATCATTTATTACGTTCGACGTAGAGTTGGAGGAACCAAAGTTCAGGCGTCAGATGGCTTTTGACGAAGCCCGTGCGGGTGGCGATAACAGCACCATTCATACTGACAGATGAGGGAGAAACACCACAGGGCCGGGGCCAGTCCCACTTAGTGTGGCTGGAGCCCCAGCCTGGCCCCCAAAAGGTTGAAGATGGAGCCCAGCCCGGGCCTGGGCCGTCGGTCCTGGGGCCTCTCTCTAACGGCTGCCTGTGTGTTTCCCAGATCGTCCTGCTGAAGGATCAGAGGAAGTGCTTCAGCATCGACAGCCCCGGCTATGAGCCCGAGGTGGTGGCTGTGCACCCGGGTGGCGAGACGGTGGCCATCGGGGGTGCGGTAAGGCCCTGTCCCCACACCCTCCGCCCTGGGGTATGTGGCCGGGCTGGGGGCGCTGTGAGCTGTGTGAGTGCCGGGCTGCCTCAGGGCAGGAGGGATGGCGGCGGGAACCAGCTGGGGTGCCTCCTGCCGCCCAAGTGAGAGCCTCCCTGGGCTGCCCTGCGAGGCCACCCTCCCCCCAGGCTGCCAGCCCCAGGTGACACGGCAGCCTCCTGGGAGACCAAGGGTCCCGGGCAGTGAGGCGGGCTCTGCTGGGGTGCGGGTACAGGGCAGGGATGCCTTGGCCTGGGGAGCTCGTGGATGGAGCACGTGTAAAAGGAGTTGCGTCCCGAGCCGGGCCCGCTGGGCTCAGGGAGGCGACAGGAGATTCTTCACACCCGTGAAGTGGAGTGCCAGCCTGAGGGTTTCAGTTCCCCTTGAGTCTGACTTCCTGTTGCCCGCATCCTGGCCGCTCCTCTGTCCCCTGCTCTTTCCCCTCATTTCCTGGCCCCCGAGGAGAGGTGCCTGGACCCTACGAGGATGGGGCGTTTGCTAGGAGCCGGGCTCGACAGAGCAGGGAGAGGAGCCTGGTGCCTGAGGGCACCTGCCGGGTGTGGGGTACAGGGCACGGGCAGATGGCTCCGGCCGAGGACAGTCAGGGCAGATGAGGGGCCCTTGTTGGAGAGGTAACTCGTGTACAGGTGCTTCTCAGAGCTTGGCCTGTGGGCGCCTGCGCTGGAACTTACTGGAGTTTTTGTGGAAAAAGCAGACTCGTGAGCCCCCAAACACGCAGAATCACAATTGGGGGGTTCTGCGTTTTAATGTAATTTTAATGTAATAATTAAACTTATCTTAATGTAACTCTGCCCACTGTGCCTGTGCAACCACAAGAGCTGCCGCAGGGCTGTAGGAGTTGCCCTCTGGTGCCAGGGGGACAAAGGAGCAGCTCTCCTGGCACAGGAGCCAGCACGTGGGCAGGTGGCCGAGCCAGGGCAGTGGTTAGGAAGAAAGGCGCTGCTTCTTATTGATACCCTGGTGCCTCCCTCCAAAAAGAAGGACGTCGGGGGAGCGTGTGTTTGTGTGTGTGTGTGTGTGCGTGCGCGCACATGCGTGCGTGTGTGCACGCACTCACGTGTCAGGAGTGACCCACTGCCCCTCTGTCCTCCCACAGGATGGGAACGTCCGCCTATACTCCATCCTGGGCAGCACGCTGAAGGAGGAGGGCAAGCTCCTGGAGGCCAAGGGCCCTGTGACGGACCTGGCGTATTCCCATGACGGCGCCTTCCTCGCCGTGTGCGACGCCAGCAAAGTGGTCACAGTCTTCAGCACTGCTGACGGCTACTCGGTGAGTGGGCAGGCCCCCTCCCTGTCTCCACACTGGGCAGCGCAGACGTCTGGAGGGGGCCCTGGCATCTCTCCCCTGTCGTCACCGACCGGGCGGGTGCCCAGGACACGCAGCTTCGTTGCTCCTAGAGCGTGAATGACGTGGGAAAAGGAGACTTACCCTGCAGTCCAGCAGTTTGTGGGCCCGGGACAGAGCAGCTGTCAAAAGGTTAGGGGCCTGGGCGGCAGCAAGGCTGCTGTGGAATCGGGCTGGTTGGCTCACCTGGCGGCCTGGTTCAGTGACTTCTGGAGCCTTATTTTTCTCTTCTGTCAAAAGGCTTAGGCTAGATTTTTTTTTTTTTCCCTTGAATCTCACTGCTGCTTCAAGTCCTATAAAGTGTGAGCGCTGGTCGTCCGGACGTGGCCTTGCACTCGGGGGCGGGTGGGTTCCCTAGCGGTGGATGGGTGAGAGAGAGGACCCGGTTGCCAAGGCCCTGGAAGCTCATCCCGCTCTGAGCAGGACAGCCAAGGACACTGTCGTGTGAGGTGTGAGAGTGCCCATGTGTCACCAGCCAACCCTGTTGGGCAGTGTTAGTCGCATTTCACAAACAAGACTGCACTCTGGAGGGATTCGGTCACCCGCTGGGTGTGACTGGACCCCAGGGCGTGGGGCAGATGGAGCGTCCTCCAGTCCTTCCCATGGAGTCAGCCTGGCCCCCTCCCCCCAACCTCCAACACTTAGGACAGTTTTGAAATCTACAGCGGAGTCAAAAGAATTTACCACCTAGATTCTACCATTACCATTTTACTATGTCACATTATCCACCTAGTAATCTAATATTTTAGTGCATTTAAAGTAAATTACAGGCATCTGTATAATATATCAGCCTACATATTATTAACTAGAGTTTAGTAGTTTTATCTTTGGCTGTAAAATTTACATATAATGAAGGATGAGTGGGAACATAAGTATACACCAGCGCTGTGCATATGCCTGCACCTGCACGTACGCCCACACCTCCATTAACATAAAGAACATGTCACGTCCCAGGAGGTTCCTTCCACCTCAGTGTCACATTTATCAGATTCTGCGTTTATCACACTTTAAGCAATTTCATTTGCATATAGCAAGCCTTGTTTACAGCGTGCTAAGTAATCTGCAGAGTAGAATCAACAAAAGATGGAAGAGGCAACCTTGAAGAAGAAGATCATGGTTAATATAGGGAGTAAGAACAAGATGGACTGCTCTGAAGTAAAAGCGTTCCTAAAGCTTTAGCAGAAAGCGTTATTTTTGGTCATGGGTAAGGCAGTGGCTCGAGGCTGACACATCCTCCTGTAGACACATCTGCTTGCCTGCAGGCCACACCCACCCCACCCAGGCTCCAGGGTGAGGGCGCGTGTCTGGGCAGCCCCCTCCTCCATCCGCATATGCACAGAGCTCCGTCCACGCCAGGCGAGACCTTCTCGCGCCTCCCATTTTTGCACTTCTGTCTGTCCCCTTCCTAGGCCGAGAGCTCTGTGCAGGCGAATGGGCACATCTGGCCCATGTGATAGATGCTACAAGGGCAGCCCTGGAGTCCCGGGTCCTGGGGGGCACAGTAGCTACTGTTTGATCTTGGGCTGCCCCTTTCTGTGCCTTCAAGCAGTGGGCACCCTGGGGTTGTTACAAGGAGTCAGTGAGTTGGTGAGAGTTTCAGAAGCCAGGCACAGAGAAAGCGTTTCATGAGCACTGGCCCTCGTGAAGGTTAGGTGACGTGCTGCCCACTCACTCTGGCCTGAACCCTGACCCGCCACCTGTTTTTAATCTGCACGCAGGAGAACAACGTTTTCTATGGACACCACGCGAAGATTGTCTGCCTGGCCTGGTCTCCAGACAACGAGCACTTCGCCTCGGGCGGCATGGACATGATGGTGTACGTGTGGACCCTGAGTGACCCCGAGACCAGGGTCAAGATCCAAGGTGATTCACGCGCCCTCCTCAGCTCCCCAGGCAGCTCCGGAGAGGTGTCCCCAGGGCTCGAGGGTCCCTTCTGTGCTTCAGGGAGGTGGCCTCACGGAAGCCTGGCGCTCCAGCAAACATCAGCTCTGCTGGTCTGGGCAGAGGACGCCCGTGTGCCCAGCGTGAAAGCAGGTGGTCTCGGTTTCTGGGACACACACTGAGTAAAAGGGTTTTCCTGGCATCTCCTTTGTCTTAGTCTGTTCGGGCCTCCGTCACAAAATACCCCAGACTAGGCAGCCCCTAAAGCACAGAAGTCTACTGCTCACGGTTGCGGAGGCTGAAGTCGAGGATTGGGTGTCAGCTTGGCCGGGAAAGGGTCCTCTTCCAGGTCACAGACTTCTCGTCAAGTGTCCTCACGTGGTGGAAGGGGCCTCTTGTATAAGAGCGCTCATCCCACTTGTGACCTAGGTAGGCTCCCAAAGGCCCCACCTCCTACACCGTCACCTTGGACATTAGATTTCTAATTTAGGAATTCTGGGGGGACACAAACATTCAGACTGTAATACCTGCTTTCTCCCACCCCCCCACCCCCCTTCAATATAAACTCATAACTGGGTTCTCACTCTAGGACAGTAGTGTCCAATAGAAGCATAACAAGAACCACACGTGGACTTGACATCTTCCCAGCAGCCACATTTAAAACAGAAACAGGTGAAATTATTAATAGTAAGTTTTATTTAACCCAACATATTTCCACATGTGGCAGTAGCTCACTTCAGGGGCACTGTAGTCACATCTGGCTCATGGCCCTGGTGGGGACCCTACCCACCCAGGGTGGATCTCAGATCTCCTGTTCCCGTGTCACCATCTCACATGGGCTCTGGTCCCTTTCCATCCATTCTTTACCTGGCAGGCAGCCTTTTGTCTTGAACGTAAGTGGGATCCTTTCCTATTCAAAAATTGTTCTGTTTCAACCCCACAGAGCTTTTTACCATGCCCAGCAGGGGGAGGGAGGGGACCCGCAAGCTGACCCCAAGTGGGTGGGAAGGCGGTTGGTCCAGGATGGAGGAGGGGACAGAGCAGACTCAGATGGGCCATCCTGGTCTCCACAGAAAGCAGCAGTTTTGTAGTAAGACTCAGACTCGAGCAAGTTCAAGAGGCAGCAAGAGCTCACAGGGTAGAGGGTGGAAAGTCCGGTCCTTGTCTGGGCCGTGGGGTCACAGGTCACTGGACGTGCATTGGCCTGAGGTCGGGCTGTTGTGTGCACAGGTACCCCAGCCTTGTGTTTCTCAACGTTTTATTCCTCATCTCCCCATTTTAACACCACAGATATACTGTGCACTGTTTGTGTATTGTCTGTACATTGTTGCTTTATACATAGAAAGACTTGTTCACCCCCTGTGGGGAGGGGCAGTTTTGCCTCCAAGGGGCGTTTGTGGTTGTCAGGACTGTGCTGGCGCTGGGAGCTGCAGCCAGGATCGCTGCTGGTCAGGGAGCGTCAGTGGCGGGGGGCTGAGAACACCTGCTTCCCCTCCCATTACCCAGACGCTCCCCACTGAGAAGAGGAAAGGGGTCTGGTTGACCAGGATCCTGCTGGGTTTCTCGGTGGCCCTGTGGGTGATCTCGGCCCGGGTTTCCCATCTTCTGGTCTGAGGTACCTGTGGGAGCAGAGCTCCTGGGTTTGGCTCAGAACGCATGTTCTTTCTCCCCAGATGCACACCGGCTCCACCACGTGAGCAGCCTGGCCTGGCTGGATGAGCACACGCTGGTCACGACCTCCCACGACGCCTCTGTCAAAGAGTGGACAATCGCCTACTGAGGAGCCCTCCTCGGGACCAACGGAATCAGGGACTTGGGTTGAACGCAGCTCCACAGTCACTTCTGTGTCCCGCCCTTGCCCCGCCCCCACCCTGCCCCTGGGGGGGGGGCCTCACCTCGTGCCCGCCCTCGGCCCCGCCCCCTGGGAGGACCCTGCCTCCTCCCCGCCTGCCCGCCTGCCCCGCTCGCAGGGTGATGCTGTCTGTACAAGTCCTTCTGAAAGCTTTAGACGGTGACAGTTTGCACATGGAAAATAAAGTGAGCACTTCAACCACGTGTGGCGCGTGACTCAAACCCACCGCCTGCCCGCGCAGAACATTCCAGAGGCAGAGCCTCCAAAGCACACAGACCCGCCTGTGGCTCCGGGGGGGTTGCGTCCCCTCCCACTCCCCACCTGCGGGTCCTTCCTGGCCGGCAGGGCGGATGCTGTAGAGCAAGTGGTGCTCGTTCAGGGCCAATGGGCGCACATGGAACCCGTGTTTCACTGTCAGTTTCTGTGCTTGATTTTGAGAATGGAATCGTGGGGATTTTTTTTTTTTTAATGTATCTTAACTGATGTCTCTCAGTGTTTATGGCGCTGCCTCTAGGCTTTTAGATCCCTAGTTAGCAGGACGGGGAGGCATCCTGGTCACCGGTTCACTCTCGTGCTTTGATGTTTTCCTGTCTTTCTATCCCCCTCTGTTCCCAAGAGCAAAGATTAATTTAAAGGCAAAGATGGAGTCACTGTAAACTAACCTGTCCTCATTTACACCGTCCTTTTCTTTTCCAGTGCAGAAATTAAAATAAGTATAAAGCACGGTGATTTGGAGTTTCTTTGCGAATGTCGGAATCACTGGTAAAATGCTGGCACTTGTGAAAACATTTTGAGCGCTTTAAGAGTTTAGATGGAGAAATAATTAAATACCTTTTCTCTTCATTGTGGGTCGCTGACTTTGTGTGACAGGGACACGTGGGGGCGGGGGACTGGGAAGCTGCTTGGAACCCCATGGCTTTGGTATCTCACCAGCCTGCAGCCTCAGGGGATGGTTTGGGAAGGCATGGGACCTAGGGATCCCCTCCCATCCTGACTCCCCAATCACTGTGTGACCTGGGCCATCACACTTCTCTGCGCCTAGATTTGTGAACTGAAAGCACTGGACCAGGTGAGATTGATCCATCCTGCCTGATTCTCAAGTCCTGTGGCAGTTAGGGACTTTTCTGGTACTGCCTTCGAAAATAAGGAATAGTATGCATTCCGATGTTGAAAAAAACTAAATTCCCAAGCATTCAAATTAATAGCGGTAAGACTGGGCTTCCCTGGTGGCGCAGTGGTTGAGAGTCCGCCTGCCGATGCAGGGAAAACGGGTTCATGCCCCAGTCCGGGAAGATCCCACATGCCACGGAGCGGCTGGGCCCATGAGCCATTGCCGCTGAGCCTGTGTGTCCGGAGCCTGTGCTCCGTAACGGGAGAGGCCACAACAGTGAGAGGCCCGCATACCGCCAAAAAAAAAAAAAAAGTAAGACTATCTTATTCTTGGCTAGAAAGATAACATCATAAAGACATCTATAAATTTGCAGTCCCGATAAAAATTTTCCCCATTCTGTTCTCTTATTGCCTCTACAGTTCATATATAAAAAGAAGCTAAAAATGGAAAAGAAGTTGGGGCCACCACAGGACACAAAGTACAGGACTGTGCTTTGTGTCCTGTGTGTGTTTGGACTGGGGCCAGGTACCTTTCACATCAGTGGGGAAATAGCTATTCAGTAAACTGTGGAGAAAACTGGTTAACAATCTGAAAAAGTAGGATCACTTGTTTTGTCCTTACACCAGATGCAAGATCTAAAAGTAGATCCAAGTTTTGAAATTTAAATCATGGAGTTTAAGAGTGCTGGAAGAAAACATGCAACCTTGTGTAGTCACACAAACCTGAGTGTTTCTAAAAATGACAAAAACGGTCAAGGAGAAAATATTGGTACATTTGACTTTTTTTTTTTATTTATTTTTGGCTGCATTGGGTCTTCATTGCTGCGTGCAGGCTTTCTCTAGTTGCAGGAAGCGGGGCTACTCTTCATTGCTGTACACAGGCTTCTCATTGCAGTGGCTTCTCTTGTTGCGGAGCACGGGCTCTAGAGCGCAGGCTCAGTAGTTGTGGCGCATGGGCTTAGTTGCTCCGCGGCGTGTGGGATCTTCCCGGACCAGGGATCGAACCCGTGTCCCCTGCGTTGGCAGGTGGATTCTTAACCACCGCACCACCAGGGAAGTCCCTGACTTTAAATCTACATTGAAGGAGGAAAAAAAAAAAAAAACACCATAAGATGTTAAAATATGGCAAATGACACCCAATACCTTCAACACGTGCCAGACAAGAAGATACGTAAGTATGTTTGATGCTTGGTGTAATTTTTTAAATGGGAATTATATGTTTACCATGGGAAAATTTTCCAAATATATGACCAGAAACTCAGGATAATGCATATAGACTGACCACAGTTATGAAAAAGACACTAGGATCAGAATTTAAAAGTGTTGGGGGCTTCCCTGGTGGCACAGTGGTTGCGAGTCCGCCTGCCGATGCAGGGCACACGGGTTCGTTCCCCGGTCCAGGAAGATCCCACGTGCCGCGGAGCGGCTGGGCCCGTGAGCCATGGCCGCTGAGCCTGCGCATCTGGAGCCTGTGCTCCGCACCGGAGAGGCCACAGCAGTGAGAGGCCCGCATACTGCAAAAAACAAACAAACAAACAAAAACAGTGTTGGGTGTGAAAGGCCCATGGGAGGGGTGAGGAGGGTGCTCACCAGCCAGCCCTAGGGCTGCCTCCCTCCCTCAGTCCCTTCACTCATAGACTAGAGTTTTATACAGAAGAGCTTGAGTACACCCAACACGCCATTCATTTCAAGGAGGGAGGCATTTATACTCAAAAACCTTAGCAAGAAAACAATGTGGAAACAAAGAAGCCACTTCTCTCTATCTTTGGAGAGAGAACGTAGCCTTTGTGAGCTAACAGTTTGCCAGTGATCTGTGCTCACAGTCCAAGCCCCAGCTCACATTCCTTGTTTGGGGAGTGGGGGGCAGGAAAGCTGCACCCACAGGGGTGACCCAGCCGGGACCTGCCCTCCACACAAGGCAGGGGTGATAGCTTTGTGCACCAGTGTCATTTCCTCACTGGTGCAGGCCAGCTCTGGTAGTCTGGGAGAGTTACGAGGATCCTAGGACCTTGCCAGGCTGCCTGGAACCGTGCTTGATCTGAAATCGATCAGCAATGCCTGGCAAGGACCCACACCTGGAGGGGGCGGCACACATCCATCCTGCTCAGTTTGCCAGCTCAGGGCTGAGCACAGACTTGTACTTGCCCTAGAGAGGCAATGTGGGGAGAAAGCTGAACTAAGTCAGCGATCTAGGATTCTGTCCCAGCTCTGCCACTTTATGGTGTGACCTCGGGGCAAGTCACCATCCTCTCCAAGCCTTCCTCTTTGTTGGTGAGATGAAGTTCAACTAGAAGAATGTTGACTCCTATGGGCCTCTTTGGGAGCACTGCCTTTCTTAAACAACCATGTAGATAACATGCATCTGAACAGTTTGGTCAATTTTTGAACAGTGCGTCTGTGTGCATCCCTGTGCTGAAGATGAGGATGTGCTAGAATGGAGTTCCCTGCTACCAAAGATTGTTTCCATGTTTACTGCTGGCCACTGGTCACTGCATTAACGTCGTTGTATTGATCACCAAACCAACCAACAGTTGGGTATGAAAATACTTCTCCAAGTGATTCCTGTACTGGAAAAAGCATGTCTTGAGTCCTGCTGTATATGATTGTGCCCAGTGTGTGTGTGAGACCCTAAGCCTGTTACAGCTTCACGTCACCTACCTGGACCTCTGAGGCCTGGGTACCCCCCCTTGTGATATAAACCAGTGCAGTGACCTATGGTCTCTTGACAGTCTTGAAAATTATTAGAGACACCAAAGAGCTTTTGATTAAGTGGGTTATATGTCTCGATATATACTGGACTAGAAATTGAACACCAAGGAAAAAAAATAGTTATGAATGTATGTATCTAAAATTAACAATTATAAACCCATTCCATGTTAGCACACCTTTAAGAAAAATAATTATATTTTCCAAAACCTAAAGATAAAAATAGTAGAAGAATGACATTGTTTTTTATTTTGGAAAATGTCTTTAAGGTCTGGCTTCTCCAATCTACAAAATATATCTTTTAGTTGAAGTCTATGAAGAAAACGTGACCTTGCACTGATACACAGTTGGAAAAGGGACAAGTATTTGAAGAGTGTTTTCAGAAAATTGCAGATATTCCTCTTTGACACCATACCAAAACTCGGCAAGTGGAAATTTCTTAAAGGTTATCTTCAGGGTGGAATCTGAAACCATTGTCAATGAACTTTTTGTACTATGTTATGTTAACATCCACTCTGAATGCATCTTTGATTCATGCATAATTTTGTAACATTCTTTAACTATTTGAAAAATACTGGTCCATGACTTATGCAGAGCTTTCCAATGTTAACACATTTTGTACAATATCAAAAAATCACATTTGTTCAGATCATCACCAGCCTCATCAGAAACATCATTAACTATTGGGAAGGAAGCTGTCCGGCTCACGGAACTTAAGAATTCCAAATGAATAACCTAGGTCCTTGGGTATGTCTGTTCCCTGGGGTCCTCCCATAATCTCCTGTCTTGTCTTGGTTGAGGTCGAGTGGCTTCTGCGTTTTGGTCTCACCTTCCAATAGGAAGAGGCACACAGGTGGTCTTTAGGGCCTGCACACCCATAATTTCTACTCCCATTTTAGGGGGACACAGTCATCTGACTACACCTACCTGCAGGGACCGGGATGGCTGGAGTAGGGGGTAGGGGCTGGGAAATGTAGCACCCCGTGCCCAGCCACTCAGTGCCATCCCTGGATCTCCTCCCTGCTGGGCAGTTTCCTTCACTGTGTCCCACTACGTGATTTGGAGGAAGGAATGCTGGACCAGAAGTAAGGATGCCCAAATTCCACGCCTTTCTCTCACGTATCAGCTGGGCAACTTTCACCTCAAACAAATCACCTCCCTGGCTCTCAGTTTCTCCATTTGCTCATTCATTTCTTTATTCAAATAAAGTTGATGTTTTTTGAGCATTGTGTCTGGTACTGTGTTAGGGACTGGGGGAAGAAAAGGATTAAGAAGAAGAATATCAACTATTACTATTTATTGGGGATCATGAAAAGGGCAGGCAATGTGCTATTCACCAGATAAAATACAGAAGACCCAGTTACAACTGAGTCTCAGATAAGCAACAAATCATTTTTTAATACAAGTATATCCCAAGTATTGTGTGGACATACTTACACTAAAAAAGTATTCATTGTCGATCTGAAATTTAAATGTAACTAGACATCCTGTACTTTTTTGCTACGTATGTTGTTATTTTGCTTAATTCTCACAATAGACCTATGTGGTGTGTGGGTGTTATCCCCACATAAGAGATGCTGCAACTGAGAATTACCAGCTGGGTAATTTGGGGCAAATGATTGAACTCCTGCAGAGAGGAGAATACAGACTTGAAATTGGATCTGCCTGGAAGTTCTTTAATATGTGAGAGTGCAGAGTCAAGACCAAAGAGTAGAAGACACAGGGAGACTAACTGCAGGTCTACAGTGGGATGGGCTGCCTTCGAAGCAGTGAGCTGCCTGTTCCTGTTTGTGTGCTGGAAATGGACGGCAGCTCAAAGGGTTAATTGAAGATACTTGAATGAAGGGCTATTTGGAGAGGTGTGAGTGGGGTTAAGGAGATCGTGAAGGGGTGGTGAAGCACCCAGGAACTCACTCAGCAGGACGCTGGGCCTGAGGGCACATGGGGAGGCACTAGTACCAGTTCACAAAGAGAGCGGCAGTCAAGAATGGGAGTGGGGTGCTCTTGGTGCCTCCCATTGGCTAAACCCAGCAGGAGCCAGAGGGCCTGGTTCCTCCCCTCCCCGGCTCTGTGACTGTCCCCCTTAGCAGCAGCTTTCAGATGCTTAGATAGGACAGAGCAATCAGGGAGTAACAGGGGGCAGTCCTGTGTATGCCTCCAGGAAACCATCACTGTCCCAGCTCCCACCCATTGGCTCTGCCATCTTTCAATTGTGTCTTTCATTCTCATGCTGTTGCCTCATATTCTTTTAGGCAGCTCTCCCTCCAATGTCATATCTGCATTCCAGGAAGGATGCTAAAGAAGAAAGATGGAGGAGGAAGAGGTTGTCCTTGTATCAGGGAAGCAAGACTTCCTAGAATGACGGCTGCCTTCCAGTTGCGTCTCATGAACCAGAATTGGGCCACTGCTCCGTGTAAGGAAAACTGGGGAACGTGTGTCTTAGTGGGACACTTGGTCACCCTGAACAAAACTGACAGAGCCATTTTGTGCTTCACCAAATATGGGTTGGTCCCTACGTTTCCAGTCTCCTTGCAGTTCATTTGGGGCCCTGTGGCCAGGAGGGGGAGTGTGGGCACTTCAGGCAGAGACCATTCAGTGTTCATCCTCCATCTCTATTTCCCCGCACTGACCTTGGCAGCCACATATTCCAGAAAGGCTTGTCTTAGATGGTGGAAGACCACCAGACTTGCAGCAGACTGTGGTGTGAACAAGAAGTAAACTTTTATTCCACCCACTAAGATGTCATTTTTTGTTACCACAACACAGTTTATCCTAAGCTGACTTCTCAGAAAGAAAAAAGAATGGGATGCATATTGGGGCTATTAGCAGTGTCTATGACACTGTGAGTCAGTTTCCACATCAGTAAAATGGGGATACTAATGGTACACATCTCATAGGGCTACTCATGAGCTACTCCAGGGAAAGCCCTAAGTCAGTGCTTAGCCCACAGTAAACGCAATAGATATGAGACATTGTTGTAGATACAGAAGGCAGTTAGCAAACTATAAATGGTACTTATTGTTGTGAGTGCAGGACACAAAATTAATATCCAATTAATGATAATATGCAACACATAGTGACCTGTGCCCCAGGAGGAGCCCACGTGAAGTCCAGGGGGAATTCGAGGAGGAAAATCAGGGTGGGCTTCCTGGAGCAGGTGGTCCCTTGAGGCTGTGAAGGTTGCTTTCAGAAAGCCCAACAGGACTCAGGATGTGACATTCCTGGAAAATATCCAAGGCGGGGCTTAATATCATCCAATGTTCTTCCTTGGATTCATTCCTTCCTTCTGTCTATGGAGGTAAGCTATTCTAAACTTCACAGTCTTTTTTTTTTTTTAATTTTTATTGAAACATAGTTGATTTACAATGTTGTGTTAGTTTCAGGTGTACAACAAAGTGATTCAGTTATACATAAATATATATATATATAATTCTTTTCAATTATAGTTTATTACAAAATATTGAATATATGGGGTGGGCCAAAAGTTTCGTTCGTTTTTTTCCATAAGATGGTTCTAGGAGTGCTTGGTTGTCTTTAACTTCATCTGAAACAATTTTGTTAGATTGTATGTGACAGCTGTCATATCAGCAGGCATTTTAAAAAAAACATCAAAATTGGTGAATTTTTGTGTAACCATTTTAATATTGAAGATGGAAGAAAAAAAGCAACATTTTCGGCATATCATGCTTTATTATTTCAAGAAAGGTAAAAACGCAACTGAAACGCACAATAAGATTTGTGCAGTGTATGGAGAAGGTGCTGCGGCTGATTGAACGTGTCAGAAGTGGTTTGCAAAGTTTCGTTCCAGAGATTTCTCGCTGGACGATGCTCCAACCAGTTGAAGATGATAGTGATCAAATCGAGACATTAACTGAGAACAATCAACGTTATACCACAAGGGAGAGAGCCGACATACTCAAAATATCCAAACCAAGTGTTGAAAATCACTTGCACCAGCTTGGTTATGTGAATCGCTTTGATGTTTGGGTTCCACGTTAGTTAAGAGACGAAAACTTTCCTGACCGTATTTCCGCATGCTGAGACGTAATGAAAATGTTCTGTTTTTAAAACAAATTGTGATGGGCAATGAAAAGTGGATACTGTACAACAATGAGGAATGGAAGAGATCATGGGGCAAGCAAAATGAACCACCAGCAACCACACCAAAGGCCGGTCTTCATCCAGAGAAGGTGATGTTTTGTATATGGTGGGATTGGAAGGGAATCCTCCATTATGAGCTCCTTCCCGAAAACCAAATGATTAATTCCAACAAGTACTGCTCTCAATTAGACCAACTGATAGCAGCACTCGATGGAAAGCGTCCAGAATTAGTCAACAGAAAACGCATAAAAGCGTCCAGAATTAGTCAACAGAAAACGCATAATCTTGCATCAGGATAACATAAGACCGCATGTTTCTTTGATGACCAAGCAAAAACTGTTACAGTTTGGCTGGGAAGTTCTGATTCATCCACCATCTTCCCCAGACATTGCACCTTTGGATTTCCATTTATTTCGGTCTTTACAAAATTCTCTTAATGGAAAAAATTTCAATTCCCTGCAAGACTGTAAAAGGCATCTGGAACAGTTCTTTGCTCAAAAAGATAAGAAGTTTTGGGAAGATGGAATTATGAAGTTGCCTGAAAAATGGCAGAAGGTAGTGGAACAAAAGGGTGACTACGTTGTTCAGTAAAGTTCTTCATGAAAAATGAAAAATGTGTCCTTTATCTTTACTAAAAAACAGAAGGCACTTTTTGGCCCACCCAATAATTCCCTATGCTATACAGTAGGTCTTTGTTGGTTATCTATTTTATATATAGTAGTGTGCATATTTTAATCCCAAACTCCTAATTTATCCCTCTCTCTACCCCTTTCCTCTTTGGTAACCATAAATTTCTTTTCTATGTGAGTCTACTTCTGTTTTGTAAATAAGTTCATTTGTATCATTTTTTTTAATTCCACATCTAGGTGATATCATATGATGTTTGTCTTTCTCTGTCTGACTCACTTCACTTAGTTTGACAATCTCTAGGTCCATCCATGCTGCTGTAAATGACATTTCATTCTTTTTTATGGCTGAGTAGTATTCCATTGTGTATATATACCACATAGTCTTTTTTTAAATTTAATTTAATTTAGTTTTATACAGCAGGTTCTCATTAGTTATTTATTTTATACATATTAGTGTATTTATGTCAATCCCAGTCTCCCAATTCATCCCACCACATCTTCTCTATCCATTCAACAGCCAATGGACATTTAGGTTGTTTCCATGTCTTGGCTATTGTAAATAGTGCTGTAATGAATACTGGGGTGCATGTATCTTTTTGAATTATAGTTTTTTCCAGATATATGCCCAGGAGTGAGACTGCTGGATCATATGGTAGCTCTATTTTTAGTTTTTTAAGGAACCCCCATACTGTTCTCCATAGTGGCTCTACCAATTTACATTCCCACCAACAGTGTAGGAGGGTTCCCTTTTCTCCACACCCTCTCTAGCATTTATTATTTGTAGATTTTTTGATGATGGCCATTCTGACTGGTGTGAGGTGATACCTCATTGTGGTTTTGATTTACATTTCTCTAATAATTAGCTATGTTGAGCATCTTTTCATGTGTCTGTTGACCATCTGTATGTCTTCTCTGGAGAAATGTCTACTTAGATTTTCTGGCCAACTTTTGATTGGGTTGTTTGTTTTTTTGATATCAAGTAGGATGAGCTGTTTGTATATTTTGGAAATTAATCCCTTGTCGGTCGCATCGTCTGCATAAGCTTCATATTCTTTACTATTAAAATCCCTGGGGGTTTTTTTCTATTGTTGCCTTAAGTCCTAGGTTTCCGTGAGTCTGCTGTTTTCTGAGATACCCCTAGCTATCATAATCCTGTCTAAAATCAGGGGCCATTGGCATCCAATTAGCAGCCACCAGGAAGCAGAATCTGAGGGAAGATAAGGAGTTGTTTTCATAGGTTTATTGAAAGACAAGATGCTTAGGGGTGCAGAGCTTAGAAAATCTTTTTAGGTAATGATGCAAGTTAAAGAGTTGGCAACAATATAGTACATGCCTTTCACTTGTTGAGGGTCCCTTTTTATTTTGAAAGAGCTAGGGTTTTGTTGTTACGTAGAAGTGCTTACAACTCCACGATCCTAATAGCTTAATTCCCTTAAAAAGAACATGAATCAGGTATTCGGCTTTTTCATTCATTCATTCAAAGTCCACTCAACCTTTTATTCGCTCATTTATTTGACTGACTATTCATCAATCATCTGTTAGGTACCAGGCAACACACTCAGCCTTGAGATCAGACCGACGTGGTTTGTCTTGTTTCTCTCCATTTACAGAGTGTGCGGGGGAGAGTTTAGACAAATGAATCCAGGGCAGGAGGGTTGTGGTAGGGGATGCTCAGAGTGCCATGGGTGTCTAAATAAGGGATGTGAGATCCAGCCTGGGGTGGGTGGAGATTCTAGCCCACCCCTCCAGCTTTATGAGATCCTGGATGTACAGAGCCTGGTTCCTTTCCCACCACATCCCAGCCTTCTCCCATCTCGGGAGCCCTGCTGTCTCTGGTCTCTGAGACCCTGGTTGTAGTGTTTGGCTAAGAACAGCAGAGAGCAGCTTGAGATCACATCTCGGAGGCGGGGCCAACCTGCTGGAGGCACTGAAACAGGGAAGGAAAACTGGCTCCTGGCGGAGGGACCAAGGAAGCCACGCATAGTCAACACTCCAGGACAGTCCTTCTTCGGCCTCTGCCAGCAGGAAGCCCTGGTTTTTGGTCTCCTGACCTCAGAGGAGCTGGCTGGGTCTGTGTCATCCGAAAAGGACGGTTGGCCTTTGTTGTCAGATCCAACACGCTGGGCGCAGCAGGAGGAATACCGTCTCTTTCATCTCCTGCAAGCTATTCTTCGGTTAACAGCCATGGGCTGGCTATCAGAACGGAGGAAACCCCTTTGCAGTTGTTTAAAATGAGCAAAAGAGACAGTCGCTCCCCACAGGGATAACCCAAGGTCCCAAGCAGATACCTTTTCACCAGCAAATGAACGGACCTGATTCTAGCTCATGGCTGGGGTGGGAGGGGGCTCAGTTGATGAGGCAAAGTGACCTGACTTCTCACCTTCCCAACCCCATCAAACATCCCTGTTCTCAGCTTCTTTCTCTCGGGCAAAAGAGTAAATTGCAAATATTTGTCCCCAGGCAGTGCTAAGGGCTGGTATTAATTTCTCATTCTCTCCCCTTCTCCAAATCACCTAGCTCGTATCTCAATGTAAGTACGTTTGTCCGCACTTATACCCCAAGGAAAGGTGAGGTAAAGGGAATATGTTTGCTCACAAAATAGGGCTTTCAATGAAGTAGTGTTTTTCAGTGTGGTCCAAGACCAGCTGCATCAGAAATTCCTTATACAAATGTGGATTACACTGTGTGGCAGTGTCTACCAAAATTAAACACATACCCACCCTGTAGCCCATCAATCCCACTCCTAAGTACATACAAGAGAATGGAGTGTGTATGTCTAACAAAAGAATGGATAGGAACATTTGAGCGGTGCTGTTCAAAAGAGCCCCAGACTGAGATCAACCCAGATGCCCACCAACAGGACCACAGAGAATAAATTGTGGCGTATCCATATTCAGCAATAAAATTCAACGAACTACCGATACAGACTCATGAACATGATGTTGAACAGGATAACCTAGACACAAAAGAGGGAGTCCTACGTGGTTCCCTTTATAGGAAGTTCAAACACAGGCGAATCTGAGTTGACAGAAGTTAGAATAATGGTTACCTTCTGCGGAGGTGGGTAAGGGCATCTGGGGTGTAGAAACTGTCCTGTATCTTGATCTGAATAGTGATTATACAGGTATATACCTATGTATAAGTAGATAGATTGATCGATCAATCAATCAATCGATCGGTAGATAGATACCTATATGGAATTTACCTATGGTGTACTACGGTTATGTACATACCATACATTCATAGGTATATACATATGAATCGAGCCCTATGCTTAAGATTTACAAACTTTACTATATGTTTCACACACACACACACACACACACACACACACACACACTTCCAGCCTCATTCCAGACTTACCAAATCAGAATCTCTCAGTATGGGTACGTGGGAATCTGCATTTTGTATCCCTGGCGGTGTGAATGCCCATTGAAGGTTGACTGCCAGTGATGTGGGCTGTATCGATGGTCCACAGATGGTGCTTTGTCCCCCAGAGCACACCACACTCCATTTCCCATCTGGCTTGGAATATTACAAGACTTCTGCTCTCACTAGGGAATAAGGTTGGCATGAGATTTCTCCCTTCTTAAGGTCGGGTACTAGGATCCTGTGAACAAGAGTGTCACGGTCTGTACCCCAGGCAGAAGCCACACTCTCAGGGAAATACAGACTAGGAACTCTTCTCTGCTTTTTTTTTAAAATTAAAAATTAAAACCAGCTGTGTTGGGGCTTAACTGGTGGCGCAGTGGTTGAGAATCCGCCTGCCAACGCAGGGGACACGGGTTCGAGCCCTGGTCTGGGAAGATCCCACATGCTGCGTACCAACTAGGCCCGTGAGCCACAATTACTGAGCCTGCGCATCTGGAGCCTGTGCTCCACAACAAGGGAGGCCGCGATAGTGAGAGGCCCGCGCACCGCGACGAAGAGTGGCCCCCCCTCGCCGCAACTAGAGAAAGCCCTCGCACAGAAACGAAGACCCAACACGACCATAAATAAATTAATTTTAAAAAAACCCAGCTGTTTCCATCCTTCTACTTCTGAGTGGGCACATATGTATTTTAAACGCATAATCAGTCTGTGTATGATTTTTGATTCTGTCCTCTTCTCTCCATGTGTCATAATCCCCATGTTCAGCGTTATTAACAAAAACAGGCGGGTGACATTCGCCAAGTGTCTAGAATACGTAAGGCTATTTTGCTTATGTGATGTCATTGGATCCCTAAAACAAACCTAGGAGCACACCCAAGACTTGAAAGGATCCAGCAACACCCTAGAAGTACATGGCAAATAGGTGATACAGCTGGGATTTGACCCTGATCTGTCCAACTCCACGGAAAAATTGCTGTTGCTTTGGTGGGAAGAGTCTACTAAGGATTCCTGTCTTGTTTTAGTTTGTTTTAACTTTCAGCCATAAGAATTTATCCTTGTCATTAAAAGTTATAAGCAAACGTCATCTTAATATCTGCATATTATCTGACAAGTGGATGGTTAGAGCACAATATATGTAATCATTCCACTAATATTTGTTGGATAAGGTCATCAAGAAGACATGACCACCAGCTGACCCGTGAGCTGGACCCAGGCACTTGGAGGCTGTCCCCCACCACTGCCCCCTTCTCCTGTCCTTGGAATGTGTGTTTCACTTGCCTTCCCTGCTCCCAAAAGTGCTCTAAGCCTACAGCCTTGAAATAGAAATGTGGAGTTGAGGCTACCCTAACTGGGTATGTGACTGACTCCAGTTAAGGCATCTTTGTAAACTTGTAAGATTCTGGCTGGCGGGTGCAGAAATCTACTGGTCTTGCAGCTGCCCGAGACAAGCCTGGTAAGTTTTCTCGGTTATCAAGCCTGACACCTACCAATCTGAGTGGTCTGCTTTGTTCTTGGGTCTTTCCCTGCCCTCCACATTTGGGGCTGGTTTCAGATTTCCATTTTTTGCCAGAGCAAATGTCTCGATCAACGTGTTTTCACATCAGTCATTGCATTGAGGATTGTTGCCTTTGGATAGATTATTAAAAACGAATAACTAGGGCTTCCCTGGTGGCGCAGTGGTTGAGAGTCTGCCTGCCGATGCAGGGGACACGGGTTCGTGCCCCGGTCCGGGAAGATCCCACATGCTGCAGAGCAGCTGGGCCTGTGAGCCATGGCCGCTGAGCCTGCGTGACCAGAGCCTGTGCTCCGCAACGGGAGAGGCCATAACAGTGAGAGGCTTGCGTACCACAAAAAAAAATTTTTTTAAAGATGTTAAAAATGAATAACTAAAACAAAGACTATGCACACTTTTAAGACACGGGAACTATTTTGCCAAACTACTCTCCGACAACATTCTACTCATTTGTGTTCCTCTCCACAGTGAGCAAGGGCCTGTGTTATTCTGTGCTGGCCAACTTTGGGTATCATAACTCAGCCTAACTCCAAAACCAACTTGGCCAATACGGCACCGCAGTTCAACTGGCCTCAATGAAGCTGATCATTTTTAATCTATTTATTATTTTTGTTTTTCCAGATATGAATTTCTTAGTCTGTTTTATATTTTGCCATATTCCATATGTTTAGAAGCAGGTCACAGGTTCTATCCACGCTCAAGGGAAGGAGTCGCATAAGCACATGAAAGCCAGATCATGGGGCTTCCTTAAGCGTGTGTCTGCCCAGGTGGTCATATGGGTGTTCATTCAATTATTTTTAAAATTGTATGAATATAGATACAATTGTGTATATATATGTGTGCGTGTGTGTATGTATATATTATACATAAGATATATATATAAATATGTATATGAGATTTTTTCACAATTAAACCTTTGTTTCACAATTAAAATTTTTTTTTTAACTCTGAAGCAGCTTTTTTTAAATAAATTAGTTTGGATCCGAGTGCGCCCAGGCACAGTCAGGCAAAAATCATCTCACTGCTTAGGTGGCTGTGTCTGAATGAGCTCTTTATTTTCACACATGATTTCCACCGAATGTTGACAATCACCAGGAACATATCTGGGTTTTGGATATGCACCAAGTTTTTGCTAAACTCCCATATTAATTCTAAGAATTTTTATTTCTATTTTCTTAGATTTTTTAGGTACACAATGGTGACATGTAGGAACGATGCCATTTCTTGTTTCCTTCTTCCCTGAGGCCGTAACCCTGATTTACATCTCCTGAAGCGAGTTCCTTAAAACTTGAACCTTCTGAGTCAGATAACTCTCAGACGGTTTGCTCCTGCCTTGGAGACGCTGCCTAACCTCTCTGTACCTCACTTTTCCTCATTTATAAGAATCTTCTTCATAGGACTATTGTGAAGATTCATAATGCTTACTTGTAGCACAGCATCTGTCTCAAAGCTTGATACATGTTAGACAAAGTGTGATTATTATTATATTTTAACAGGAACGTTGAAATGACAGGGAGGGGACACCCCGGTTGTTAATCCCAAGCTTGGTGGTGGAGCAGACATATATTGACATATGGCAGATGTTATGCCTCCAGGGACTGAGCGAGGTGCTTTCCAAGCATCTTCTTAACCAACAGCCTCAGGTAAAACGACCATCCCAGAGGCTCGTAACTCCCTTGAAAGGAAGCAGAACTCAAACTCAATGCACTTTGCTGCAAAGTCCGTGCTCATCTCCACCTGGCGATCCAGCAGGCGGTGAGGTGGGGGATCAAATGTTCATTCAGCCCAGAGGCTCCCAGCCCTGCCTGCACACTAGGAATATCTAAGCATCTCTAACAACACATGAACGCCTGAGCCCCGTCTCAGACCAAGTGGATTGGACTTTCCAAGGGTAGCTCTGACATCGGCATTTTTCAAGGCTCGGCAGGTGACTGTAATGGCCAGGTCTGAAAACCACTGATGGCCCCAGTATGGCATCTATAACATTGACCTTTCAGGAGGTAATCATGGAAGCCTGGCCCCAAATTCCAGGTGCACTTTAGTGCATCCTCCCCCGCTTCGCTGTGAATTAATTCATCCACTGATGCCTGTTATGATTAATTTGTCAAGATTAAGATGTCAACTTGGCTGGACCACAGTGCCCAGGTATTTGGTCAAACATCATTCTGGATGTTTCTGTGAAGGTGCTTTTTTGGGTGAGACTAACATTTAAATCACTGGACTTCAAGTAAAGCATTACTATCTATAATGTGAGTGGACCTTAAGAAAAAAAAGACTGACCTCCTCTGAGCCAGAGGGAATTCTGAAGCAGACTGCCTTTGGACTTAGACTGCAAATCTGCCCGGGTCTCCAGCCTGCCCTTTGGATTTGGACTTACACCTCCATGAATTACATGGGTCAGGTCCTGCTATAGACACACACATCCTAATGGTTCTGTTTTACCGGAGAACACCAATACACTGCCATAATGAAAACTGGCCTCCTGTTTAACACAATCAAAAATAAAGTATCCCATTCCCACTCTTCTTTGTAAAACCATGACTAGAGAATGAGTGTTATGGAAGCACAGGATTTTCAGTCTAAGGGAGAATAATACAGATTGCTTGGTCCAACCGAAATAGAGGCACAGAGATGCAAATAGCCCTGGGGTGGTTTTGTTCCTCAAGAGACATTTAGGATTGTCTGAAGACATTTTTGGTGGTCACAGTGGGGTGGGAGTGAGGGACTGGAGATGGGGGTGCAAGGTTGCTATTGGCATCGAGTGAGCAGAGGGGCAGGGATACTGCTAAACAACCTACAATGCGCAGAATTATCCAGCCTGAAAGACAATAGCACCAAGGTTGAGAAACCCTGGGTTAGAATGGCGAAACACTTAGTCATTAAGGAAATTCACTTTTCACCCTGTGGAAGGAGGAGGGTTGCACTCAAATCAGGAAGGAGCCCTAATCTGATTGACAGACTGGAAAAACAGGCTGGGGGAATTATTACTGAAAAGCCTACAGCACATCAGGGAAATTCTGAAAAGGTCAGCTCTACCTGGCAGGTAGGATGGAGAGACCAGCCAGTGGGAACTTCCTGGGCATGATGTGTGGCTTGAATTATGTTCCTAAGTGGCCGTGAACTCAGGTCTCATTTTGGGGAGTTCTGGCACCGGGTCTAAGGGCGAGACTAGAGGTGGTGAGTAGCTGTCTTTGTAACTGCTGTTGCTGTTCTAAGTATCAGAAGCAACCTGACAAACTTTCTGGGGGAGCTCAGTGGGGAGAGCTAGGATGCCAGACTTCTGGTCTTCTCTCTGCCAAGAATGACCTTTTGTATTGATTCTAAGATGCGCATGACCTCATATTTTAACTTCTCAGAACTTGGAATACATCCAGGTGGCAGCAGCTGTGTGTGACGCTCAACACAATGCCAAACGCAGTCAACCCTCCGTAAGGGCTTATTAAAGAGTTCATGAATAAGTGGAAAAAGCGAATGAGGTGGTAACGAATAAATGGCATTTTGGTTCCCTCATCTATAAAACAGGGATGTTAAAACATTGAGGGTAGCTGTGGGAATCCAGTAACATGGATGACACGGTAACGTCATTGCAAAAGGTTAAGTGTCCTTTAAAAACTCCAGATGTTCTACTCTCTTGTGTGTGTTACATCCCAGAGGATGTTTCCAGGATGACGTTGAAAAACAAAGAAAAACAGAAAGGTAGGGCTGCACTGAGATGAATGTATATTAACCTCAGGGAAAGAAACACACATGTGACTGAAGACATAGAAGCATGGTTAAGGGCATGTGAATATCCAGTTAAGCATTTGAATTTACGGCCAGTTCCCCACAAGGCAAGTGCCACGCGGCTACCTTTAATCAAACACATGAATCCCCTGAGTATATGAATAGAGGAGGACACAGAAGAGAGGGTGAGAGCTGCTCTGTTCCATCAGACAGCGTTGGTGGATCTGGGTCAGCCCTGGGCACCCAATCCTAAAACAGACCCAGAGAAATTACAGGGACCCGTCAGTAGAGGGACTTCTGATCCTGTTCACTTATTCATTTCTTCATTAACTCATTCAGCAAATAGCTATGAGTTCTCTATTTCCTCTGGCTGCTGTAACAAATTACCATGAACTCAGTGGCTTAAACACCAACTGATTCTTTTTTAACTTATTTATTTTTATTTATTTATTTTTGGCCGTGTTGGTCTTTGTTGCTGCATGCGGGTTTTTCTCTAGTTGCGGTGAGCAGGGGCTTCTCTTTGTTGCGATGCGCGGGCTTCTCATTGCGGTGGCTTCTCTTGCTGTGGAGCACGGGCTCTAGAGCGCAGGCTCAGTAGTTGCGGTGCACAGGCTTAGTTTCTCTGCAGCATGTGGGATCTTCCTGGACCAGGGCTCGAATCAGTGTCCTCTGCATCGGCAGGCAGACTCTCAACAACTGCGCCACCAGGGAAGCCCTCTTCTTATTTTAAGGTCAGTTTATTAGCAACCTTAATTCCATCTGCAACCTTAAATCCCCTGAGCCACGTGACCTAACATAGTCCCAGATTCCCGGGATTCACAAGTGGATATCACTGGTGGGGAGAGAATTATGGTGCGTCCCACAAGTTGCTAGGCTGGGCTTGGTACTCTGCTAAGCAAAACTGGGATAAATCAGAGATGTTCTCTTTCTTCATAGGCAGTGTACATCCTAGAGAGGAAGACAGATATAAAAAAAGTAGTAATACATACCAGTAGCAGTAAGTGGTAAAGAAAACATAGTGTGGCCCAGGGATGGAGAATTAATGAGCATAGTGCCACAGTTTCCACTGGCATGTCACGGAGAGCTTCTCTGAAAAGGAAACATCTGAAGACCTGAGTGTTGAGGAGGAAGCTCCAATCTGGGGCCAAGTTTCAGGCAGAGGGAAAAGCAGATGCCAAAGCCCTGAGGCACGTTCAAGGAATTGGGAGAAGCCAGCGGTGCTGCTGGAGCAAGACAGAAATGGGAAGAGCAGAGGAAGATTAGGGTGATGACAGTGGCAGGGGTCGCATCATTGGAACATTGTAGATGTCTGGGTTTAATTCTAAGGAAAATGGGAAACCACCGGAGGCTTTTAGGAAGAGTAACAGCATGCTCTGATTGACATTTACAATGATCAATCTTATTGTTAAGTGCAACTGGATTGCAGAGGAGGAAGGGTGAGGCACAGAGAGCTGCTGGGGAGATATTGCAGAGATGCGGGCCAGAGGTGGCGATGGCCGGCCGGGGGTGGAGTGATGGAAACGGGCAGCTGTGGGGTCTGTTTTCATAGTAGAGCGCGTAGGATAGATCAGGTGTCAGGTGAGAGCGTTAACAAGGGATCAAGGAGGGTTAGACTTTTGGCCTGAGCCACTGTGGGTCTGTATGCACCACTGACTGTGATTGATGGTGAGGCTGGAAGGAGAATGAGTCTGGGGTGAGAAAAACTAATAACTTCTTTTTTGGCCACAAGGCCTCCTTAAAGGAAGGGTCTAGTTAGCTGGGTGAAGAGGTCCTTTGGGTCAGGGGTTCATAGCGCTCTCTTCAAACGCTTGAATGCCTGTCGTGGGGATTAGAGGTTGCCTTGATTCTCTATGCCCTTAGATGCCAAAGACCAAGCCCAGTGAAGGACAGCTAGAGAAGCAGATTTCAGCTCACCTGGACATCTCATCACGGACGTGGTACAAGCTGTAGGATCCAAGGGATGAGCACACAGCCCTGATTCTGCTGTCACTAGCAGTGCAATTGGGACAAGTTATTTAAACTGCTTGAGACTCCATTTTAATATCTCTTAAAAGGTAGAGGTAATGCTGCTTTAACACTAACAATCACAGCAAACGCTTACACCAAGTTTTACCACGGAAGGCCCTATTCTAACAGCTTCCCAGGTATCAACTCATTTGCCCCTCACAGCAGCCTGATGACCGAGATGCTGCTGTTGTTGCAGAGGAGCCTCCAGAAACTGAATTACTAGCTCAGGGTCACAGAGCAAGTAAGGGATACGTCATGGTACACTGTACAATTTCTACAAGATACAGAATGGAATATGCCTATCATTACCAAGACCTATCAAAACTGTTCACCAAAACACAGCATGTATGATTTTTAATTGTTTTGGGGGTGGCGCAATGCCATGCAGTTTTAGGATCCAATTTCAACACGATCCCAACCGTCTGAAATTGTGGATGGAAACTAACAAGTCAGTGTATAACGAGAATCAGTGGCAAAGCGGTTCTGCATTTAGATTTTATATTTATTTATTTATCTATTATTTTTGGTTGTGTCAGGTCTTAGCTGCGGCACGCGGGATCTTTCATTGAGGCACATAGGCTTCTCTCTAGTTGTGGCACACGGGCTTAGTTGCTCCCAGGCATGTGGGATCTTAGTTCCCCGACCAGGGAACCTGCGTCCTCTGCATTGGAAGGTGGATTCTTTCTTTCTTTCTTTCTTTCTTCCCTTCCTTCCTTCCTTCCTTCCTTCCTTCCTTCCTTCCTCCCTCCCTCCCTCCCTCCCTCCCTCCCTTCCTTCCTTCCTTCCTTCCTTTCTTCCTTTCTTTCTTCTGCATTGGGTCTTCGTTGCTCCGTGCGGGCTTTATCTAGTTGCAGCGCACAGGGGCTAATCTTCTTTGGTGTGCAAGCTTCTCATTTCAGTGGCTTCTCTTGTTGTGGAGCACAGGCTCTAGGCGCAAGGCCGTTAGGAGTTGTGGCATGTGGGCTCAGTAGTTGTGGTTCGAGGGCTCTAGAGCACAGGCTCAGTAGTTGTGGTGCATGGGCTTAGTTGCTCCGCAGCATGTGGGATCTTCCCGGACCAGGGATCAAACCCGTGTCCCCTGCATTGGCAGGCAGATTCTTAATCATTGGGCCACCAGGGAGGTCTGGAAGGTGGACTCTTAACTGCTGAATCACCAGGGAAGTCCATGCATTTAGATTTTAGAATCAGTCCACAGATTCTCTCAGACCACATGTGGAATGCTTTGTTCCATTCCGAGGGCTTCTCTGATGAGAGGCAACCTGAAAAGCTGAAACTCACTCAGAGGAGCTGAAATCCATTCAGTGATCTGATAAATTTGATCACGTCAAAATGGAGGATGTCTTTTGAATGAAAGGAAATGCAGGGCAAATTCATGGATGACAGATCGGAAGAAAGTGCTTGTAATGTCTAAAACTGACATGGAGGTTTCCCTGGTGGCGCAGTGGTTGAGAGTCCGCCTGCCGATGCAGGGGACACGGGTTCGTGCCCCGGTCCGGGAAGATCCCATATGCCGCTGAGCGGCTGGGCCCGTGAGCCATGGCCGCTGAGCCTGCACGTCGGGAGCCTGTGCTCTGCAACGGGAGAGGCCGCAACAGTGAGAGGCCCGCGTACCACACACACACAAAAAAAAAACCTGACATGGGATTAAATCTAGGATGCAAAGAGACTTCTGAAAATCACCAAGAAGTCAATGGACCTATGGCAAAGGATATTAACCAGCAAATCGCAAATGCGGAAATGGGAAGCCTGAGCAAGTCTTTGGAGAGATTCCAGTGACGCTGATTCCCAGAGGCTCGCCCGTGAAACCAACATGCCTGTTAGACGGGCTGCATCCAGAGAGCTGGTGATTCACTCACCAAGTGGAGGCTCTCGTGCGTGAAGCACAGCTCTAGGTGTTTGGGGTAGAGTTGTCCCAGCTCTTGTGGCAATGACAATTCAGCAGGTGATGCCCCATGTTGGTGCGGATGCAGGCCTGGGGACCAACCCCACTGGAGGTGGGGATGTGGCTGGGGGAAACTTCTGGTGCAAACGTTCTCAAATTAAGTACACTCATTATCTAGGACAAACTCACGCAGGTCCATGAGAGGACACGTATGAGAACCCTGGCTGCTGTGCTGGAAGAGCTGAAGGCCATCTGGGTCTCCATCCCTTGGGTAATGCTTTATATATGTCATTAATTTCCCATCAGTCCAGGGAAACTGGTACTATTTTCCCTGTTTTACAGATGAATGGACTGAAGGTTGTGAGATTAAGTAACCTGGTCAAGGTCATACTGAGGTTCCAATTCCAATTCTGTCAGACCTCTAAATCAGTATATTTGTCCACTAGACCACCCCCTTCCTGACAAGAAATAAGAGGTGGAACTGAAAATCCTTCTTTCCCGTCACCATTGCTGTTCCTTCCATCTTGTATCCTTTCCTTCTTCCTTTCTAGATAAAAGCAAGAGAAAACATAGGCATTGTAGAAAAACAGGTCTGCTGGAAGTTAGGGTGAAGGAGTCACTTTGACCTCCTAGAATTCTGACTTCAGTTAAGATTCTTACCCAACCTCCTATGATGCTTCAAGTAACAAAAATTCTTAAAAGAAAAATAACGACTAACATATATTAAGCCCACGTGCCAGGCTCTGTTCTAAGGACTTTACATGTCTGTGTCAGTGCATCCTCATGGTGACCCCGTGAAGCAGGTAGGATGTTTATCGTCTCCACTTTACAAAACCAGAGAGGTTCAGTAACTTGCCCAAGGTCACACAGCTGGGCTATAAACCCAGGCTGCCTGAATCTGGGCGCCACACTTCTAGCCACCTGAACTTTGTCTGGGAGGCTGTGCAGTGACCCGGGGCTGCTAGCCTGGTTTGGCTCCCTGATAACTGCATTTTGGATGGATCATTCAACCATTCTTGGCCTCGGTTTTCTCATTATAAAATGTGAGTAAAAATAGCATTCCCCTCCTAAGGTTGTTGTGAGGCATAATACCTGCAAAATAATCAATAAGCTAGTCACTAAAGTTTCATAATCATTGAAATGTACATCTATTCCCTCTAGGGATCAGTGCTAAATGCCCCAGAACACGAGGGACCTCTCATGTGAGGGACCTCTTGCCCTCAAGCAGGAGTGGGTGAACCTGGGATGTTATGATTGGTGCATGGGCCCTTTGGGGTGGCCAGAGGAGCCCGAGGGAATGGATGCTGGCGGGTGACTGCATTTTAAGAGAAAAGAACAGGAGGGTGGACTGAGATCCAGGCCCTCGGCAAGAGGACAAGGTGAGCTCAAGCGACAGATGTGTGCCTGGGAATCCATCCAGGAGCCTCGCACGCAAAGCAAACATGAGGATCTGGATGCTTGGATTGTAGGAAGGAAAGGCACAGGGGAGACTCCTAGGCTGTGTTACTGGACAGATCTGAGTTCCAGCCTCACCTCATCTCTGTCCTCGCCATGTGACCCTGGTGGATTGCTCAAGCTCCCCTTGCTCAGATGGGGATCTCAGTGGTGCCCTGCAGGCTGGCTGGGGACTCGGTGAGATGAGCTCAGGTGAGTAGCTGGATCTCCCCTCCCTCTGTGGACCCAGGGACACAGGGGTCTGAGTCCAGTTGGGCTTGGACCAGATCTTCCCCTATGACCACACACAATGAAACCAACTTCCTTGCCTCAGTTTCCTTTTTTCTTCTTTCCAAAAACAGGAAGGAAAACTGATGATGTCACTTGGCAAAGTCTCCCACATGGGTTTCAGTCTATGCTGTTATTTTTTATAATAAAGCCACACTCTTTTTAAACTTGATTCCTAGAAGATCAAAATGAATTTTTAAATGAAATGTCAAAATTTGAAATCGAAAGAAAATAACGCCAGATAAAAGAGGGGAAGGCTCTAAAATTTTATTTCTTTGTTTCTTTGTGTTCCTGCCTTGCCCCACCACCGAAAGAAAAAAAAAAAAAAAACAAGAAAAGGAGTGATTGTGAAACATCGTGGGAGGACAGTTGGACTGGTGGACTGGGACGGGGAGACATCTTTAATGAATGATTGTCAGACATGAACCGGATGGGCTGATGAGGCGATCTCCCCTGCCCATCCTCCCTGGGGCTCCCGTTTCCCATCAATAGCTGCACTCAGCATACCCAAGGCTGCATTAACCTGATGTGATGCCACGTCGGGCAAAACTGCAATTGGAGCTACTGTTTTTTTACGTTTCTAAGGTTCCAAGTTCTGCTGTGACCCATACAGTTTGTGTAGGGGACATGACAGGGACCACCTCTCCTGGATGTTTCAAGACACAGAGGGAGGCACTCCCCTCTGTCATTCTCCCTGGAGGCAATATTGTTTCTCATTTGCTGTCTTGTCAGGGGGTGAAAGTTCTAGGCCTGCCAGTTGGCCTTTCTTATGCAATAACTGTCACTTTACAGGTCAAGAAACCAACGTGAGATTTTGTCCAGTGGTTCAGTGTATCTCTCCTAAAAATATTCAGGGCCAAGGAAATTACCACGGGTGGATCTGTTGATTCACTGCACCCACCGTGCAGCATACCTGGGCCAGAACTATATTGACTATATGATTCTATTTTTGTTGTTGTTTGGTTTTTTTTGCAGTACGTGGGCCTCTCACTGTTGTGGCCTCTCCCGTTGCGGAGCACAGGCTCCGCACGTGCAGGCCCAGTGGCCATGGCTCACAGGCCCAGCTGCTCCGTGGCATGCGGGATCCTCCTGGACTGGGGCACGAACCCGCGTCCCCTGCATCGACAGGCAGACCCCCAACCACTGCTCCACCAGGGAAGCCCGATTCTTTTTTTTGAATTTTGTTTTGAATTTTTGAATTTTATTTTATGTATTTTTTTTCTACAGGACGTTCTTACTAGTTATCCATTTTATACGTATTAGTGTATACATGTCAATCCCACTCTCCCAATTCATCCCACCACCACCCCCCCGGCCACTTTCCCCCCTTGGTGCCCATACGTTTGTTCTCTACATCTGTGTCTCAATTTCTGCCCTGAAAACCAGTTCACCTATACCATTTTTCTAGGTTCCACATATATGTGTTAATATACGATATTTGTTTTTCTCTTTCTGACTCACTTCACTCTGTATGACAGTCTCTAGATCCATCCACGTCTCTACAAATGACTCAATTTCGTTCCTTTTTATGGCTGAGTAATATTCCATTGTATCTATGTGCCATATCTTCTTTATCCATTGGTCTGTCGATGGGCATTTAGGTTGCTTCCATGTCCTGGCTATTGTAAATAGTGACTACATGATTCTTGTATGGCCTTTGCCAATGGTGGGGAGGGGGGTGGCATGGTGATGCTTTGGGTCCTTGGATATCGGTGTCAATCTTGACCCTGTATCAAACAGCCCTTGAAATGTCTATTGTTATTTCCGCTCAGGGTATGGTTACTTGACTAAATGGCCACAAAATCTTTGGGGGATTAAATGAGTATATCTACCTGCTGTTCTGCCTTAAGGCAAGAGGACCTGCTGTTTGTACCCCTGTATCAGATAGTCATCGGTGGGTCTGCGGTTGGTGGCCAAAAAACAGGGTGCTCCTGCTGGCTGAGGAAAGTTCTTCAGAGAAGGGAGCAGTGGTGGGATTTTATCAGCAACATTGACAGCAGCTGGAGGATGGGCGCACAGGCTAATGAAGGGGCTACATGTGGGACATCAATGCATCCAGCGCAGCCAGCTCCTGGGAGTGAGGGGTAGATGGGGTGGTGAGAGGACTCAGGAAGACAAAGGATGCTTGAAAAACACTGTGTGGACTGTGAGATGCCGGCAGCATGGACCCCGTTTGCATATGACGCCGTGTGTTGGTGGTGGGATCCACTGGCCATGCTGGCCCAAAACTGTGAAGAAGGAAGGAAGAGTTTAGAATATCATTGTGCTATTAAGTTAAAATCTGGAATCCGACTTAGATGAGGAGACTGTGAAGAAGAGAAGGTCTGGTGGACTAGAGAAGAGATGAAGTGACCAGTGGACCGTGATTGTCATAAATAGAACAAGCTGAAAGGGGATTGGATGTTATCCCAGGGCTGCTGCAACAAAGCGCCACAAACAACAGAAATTTATTCTCTCACAGCTCTGGAGGCTAGAGTCTGAGATCAAGTTGTTGGCAGGGACACATTCCCTATGGATAGAGACTCTGGGTAGAATCCTTCCTTGCCTCTTCAGCTGGTGGTGGCTATAGATCCTTGACACCCATTGACTTGCAGCTGCATCACTTTCATCTCCATCTCTTTTGTCACATGCCTTCTCCCTGTGTGTGTCTGTCTCTTCTCATAAGGACACCTGCCATCTTGGTTTAGGGCCACTTAATGACCTTATCTTAACCTGATTACGTACGCAAAGAATTTATTTTCAATTAAGGTCACATTCATAGGTAACCAGGGCTTAGGACTTCAATATATCTTTCTGGGCGGACACAATTCAACTCATAAAAGCATAAATCCTGAACTTAACAGCTCACCATGTTGCTCCGAAAATTAAATAATAGGATGCACGAAAACGTATGGTTAAAAGAAAAAAATCATGGAAGTTACTGCTCCCTACCCTGGATGGGTCCCTTGCTTGTGCTGGGCTGACAGGAAAATCAGATGGGGGTCACGAGGCAGGTTCGGGGTGGAACCACTTTGAACTGGAAGATTCTGAGATATCAACCTTTCCCTATTTGAAGTAGGTCAAAAGGCAAATGAAATGGAAGCCGTGAGCTCAAGTCTTCTGAGCCATAGAGTAAATACCATTCTGGGAGCCAGCGACACGGGGTGTGTTAATAATTACTGAAACGTGAAAGCATGTCACAGTGCTGACACTGAACTTTCTCCATTCAAACCTCCCTACCAGGACTCTGTGATACTCCTGCCCAAAGGCTGAGCTGAGTTTGTCTTTTTGGATAACTATCTTATAAAAGGGTGTATCTATTTTTAAAATAAGTTGATTTGATTACTTAGTATGGAAAAGTATTTAAAGTATTTAATTACAAATTAGCAGAGCAGATCGGAACGCGTGACATCAAATGAGACTACGGTATGGTTTCCAGAGGATTGCCTGGCAAATTGTATAGGCTGCTTCGCATCACATTGGGAGGCAACTCAAAAGCTGCAAGTCATTGTAAGCACTTATTTTAAAATAAAGTTTAATTTTCACTTTAACATATTTTCATGATTACAAAAATTAAAAAAAAAAAATAGAACAGGAGAAGGAAACAGAACTAGCACATTCCTGGAAACTACTGTGAATGTTTTCCTGTGTTTCCTTCCTGACTTTTGAAGGGATGGTTTATAATCGTCGGTTTATTTATCGAGCGCCTTGGCACCCACTGAGTAAAATGGATCCACCTTTACAAAGCCCAGCATCTATCCATCACAGTCGCTCCCCTGAGGAGATTTATAAAGGGAGGACTCTGTTCTTGGCACAGAAGAAATGGCATGTTGCTAACGATTTTTATTCAAATTATTCATACATCTGAAAACTCTACAGTCTTCTGGGATGCCCCCCTTTCCCATCAGCCTGCATCGGCTGGGTCTCTCTTTCTCCTTTATGGCTTCCTTGGGAGCCAAGAAAAGAGAAGCCCTGTATTTGGAACGGTTAGTCTGATTTTCAATTCTAATGAAAGCCCTGGTGGGCATTTCACCTAATACCAGGGCTGGAAGAAGTGGATTTGTTGATTTTTGCCTTGGTGCTTTTTTTTTTTTTTTACATGTGCATACCACCTAAACTTTATTTTATTCTCTTGACAAATGCAACATAATATAGATAACAAAGGTGCTAATTTCAGGGACAAGTTTGAAACAAGGAGAATGCAAATATATTACTTCATGTCAGGCAATAGTAACTGAATTATAACTAAAAGTGCATTAACTTACTTCCCTAGGGGTTTCCTAAGGACCAAAGCTAGATAGAAATGGCCTGTTTTACATGAGTTCACGGACACCTCCAGGCAGTCACTATTTCAAGCGACAGTTGTGCACCCTAGGGTTTAGTTCTCAGAGCTGTAGTTGCCTTTGCTTCTCCTCCCAGGCAGAGGGAAGCTCGCATTGTTCTGGGGCTGGGAGAGTTTGCGGGCTAGCAGGGTTAAGGGCTCGATCAGGGTCTTGAGATCTGTGACCGTCACCTCCCACAGAGGCACCTTCTCGCTCCTGGCCCACTGCTGTGCCACTTCAGTGTCCGCTTGTTTCTGCTCAGAAAGGTCAGTTTTGTTTCCTAACACAACAATTGCCACCTCTTTTTTGTCTTTGAACCGATCAATTTCTTTCTTCAGAAGCTCCACTCTTTGAAAGGATTCAAAGTTATTCACACTGTACACAAAAACGAAGCCATCGGCAAATGAAAAATAATGCTTTGGCAGCTCCACACCTTCCTGTAGGCCCCTGGTGTCGTAAAGATGTACCTGTTCCTTGACTCCCCGATCTGTTTCCACTGAAGCCATATACACATCTTCCATTGTTTCACAGTCCTCCATTCTAATAGGATGATTCCCATAAAGGAGCTACTCCAAAATCGCCATTTTCCCCACAGATAACAAGCCACAAACCACAACCTTACAGACTTTTCCCATCTTCTCTTAGGATGTTGGAAAGCCAACAACTAATAGTCACGGTGAGAAGCAGAGGATCTGACACCCCCAACCCCCAAAGGGAGAGATCATCATCGTAGGTGGTGCTTCAATGCTATAGGACACAAGGGGTCTGTGTCGAAAACCTGGGTCCATGATGCCATGAAGTCAGGGTTTCACTCCTAAGTTCTGTCTTCGAGGAGGGACTTCAGCTCCCTCCCACTCAAGCCACAATAGTAGGACGACCTGAAATCTATTTAGCCGCTGCAAAAGCCATACTGAACTGAGATTTGTCTGTGGCTAGATCAGCAGCCACTGGCTACCGTACATCAAGAAGCCTCTTGCTTACAATGCTTTCAGGAGACTCCAAACCAATCCATCTCAGGGTTTCTGATGCTGGAGATCATGTTCTTCCTCTCCAGATTCTTCCAGCACAAGACCCTCTAAAAGGCCAGACAGCCAACAGGCAGCGGCTGGTTTAGGAGACCACCCCTGTCCCCTGCTCCTATAAAATTCAGAGGGCAGTGTGGCTCTGTAGTGTTGCCACACTGATGGAGAGAGAGCACCACAATGGCAGTTTAGTTTCTCTTGGATCTGGGAGCAGCCTGGTGTGGGGAAAGATTGAGGGCAATCAGTCCAATTCCTGGCTGTGTGACCTAAGACAAGTTACTTGACTTCTCTGAGTCAGGTCGCTCAGCCATAACATGGGAATGACAGTGCTGCTGTGTGGTAGGGGTAAACGAGACAACACTGAAAGCACTTGCACAGAGAGGTATTCAAAGGTCGCTTTTCTCTCTTGGGAAGTGAGCAGGAAACCTGGAATTCAGGTTACTAAATGGCATGGTGAGGTGCTGTTTCACTTTCAGTCTCTTCACTTGACATTAGGTGCGGAAGGGCTTACTCAAGGGTTAATTTTGAAGGGTCAAGCAAACAAACAAATAATTACCATTAAATCCTGATCAGTATCAGTTCTCCAAAATGGAAGCTGATTGCATTGATCTATTACACTCTGTTGGCTAGGTGTCCACTCTGGGCCTGGCCCCAGGCATGGGAATGGAGCATTCTTGACTCCAGGGGGAAACAGAACTTGCCTGAAGCTGTCCCTGAAGGCTACGTTGGAAAATTTGGATTGGAGGCAAATCCTAAAACAATGAGTAGGAAGCTATCAGGTGAAGAGAGCACAGGGACACGGGGAGGGGGAAGGGTAAACTGGGAGGAAGTGAGAGAGTGGCATGGACATATATACACTCCCAAATGCAAAATAGATAGCTAGTGGGAAGCAGCCGCATCGCACAGGGAGATCCGCTCGGTGCTTTGTGACCACCTAGAGGGGTGGGATAGGGAGGGTGGGAGGGAGGGAGACGCAAGAGGGAGGAGATATGGGGATATAGGTATAAGTATAGCTGATTCACTTTGTTATACAGCAGAAACCAACAAAACATTGTAAAGCAATTGTACTCCAATAAAGATGTTAAAAAAAAAAAAAAGAGGGCAGGTGAAGGGCACACCTGGCTGGGAGAGGCAGGACTGTGAGGGCTTTGTGTGTCATGGGGGCAGGCGTGAGGGGTGAGGGGAGAGTGAGACAATTCAGGGATGCTGCTGGCACAGTGCTGCCCCAGGATGGGCTCTCCTGAACGCTTGTCCTCCCTCCCTCCCTTCCTTCCTCCTCTCCCTCCTTCTTGCCTTATTTTCTTCCTTCTTCCTCTAAGTGGAGACTTAATCTAGAAACAGCTGAGAGCCATTGAAGGCTTTTGAGCAGAGAACTGACGATGCTGTTTGCCTTCGGGAAAGATTACCCCAGAGGATGCTATAGAGAATCGGAAAAGAGGCTGGAGACCAGAAGCCAGGCTGATGTCCAGGTGGGACAGGATAAGAGCCTGGCTTGGGAGAATGGCGGTGAGGATGGAGAGAACCCAGGTAGAGACATCCTCTGAGATGGGATCACCCGGATGTGGGGCTCCAGGAGGAGGAAGGTGACAGGTTAGCTAGCTCTTATCCTGCTGGAGCAGCAGGGGGTTTGATGGTGTTACTCCTCGAGACAGAGGTAGAGGGAGAGGAAGTGATGTCCTGGTGGAACAGCATTTGCAAGCCCCCCAGTTCCCCCTGCCCTGTGTCCTCGGCTGTTCTTCACTGAAGGATAGTCATCCATTCACTCAGGTACTCATTCGCCACCCGCCACCCATCCTTCCTCAAAGCTCTCATTGCACATGGGTGAGGGTGCTCTGTGAGTGGCACTTACATTGTCTGGGGAAAGTTCTTAGTAAAGCACTCCTGCTAAGCACTGTTCCGAGAGACATTCCAGGCTGCTTCTGCACTAAGCATTAAGTCAGAGACTTCATGAGCTTACATGAACACTCTAGAACAGGGGCAGCAAACTATGACCCATGAGCCAAATCTGGCCCACTGCCTGTCTTTGTAAATAAAGTTTTATTTATTTATTGTAACACAGGCACACACATCTATGTACACATCTCAGGCTGCTCTCATGCTCCAGTGGTAGAGTTGAATGGTAGCAACAGACTGTATGGCTAGCAAAGCTGAAAACCATCTGGCCCTTTAGAGAAAACATTCGTCAGCCCTGCTGTAGTGCATCCTCTCCTCTCTCTGGTGCCGTGAACGGATGTTTGATACTGATTTGAGGACCACAGTGCTCCTTCGTCTAAAAGCCCTCCATGCCTTTGAATAAAGGTCAGGATTCTTAGTACATCATCCAACGCATTCTTTGGAGAGAAGGAGACGTTCTCTGCGTCCTTGGGTGAAACATTCATGTGAAACATTGACAGACGTCAAGAGACTTAGAGGAGCTTCCCTGGTGGCGCAGTGGTTAAGAATCTGCCGCCAATGCAGGGGACACGGGTTTGAGCCCTGGTCCAGGAAGATCCCACATGCCGCAGAGTAACTAAGCCCGCAAGCCATAACTACTGAGCCCACGCACCACAGCTACTGAAGCCTGCGAGCCTAGAACCCTCAACAAGAGAAGCCACCGCAATGAGAAGCCTGCGCATCGCAGCAAAGAGTAGAGCCCCACTTGCCGCAACTATAGAAAGCCCGTGTGCAGCCACGAAGACCCAACACAGCAAAAATAAATAAATAAATTTTTTTTTTAAAAAAGAGAGACTTAGAACTGTGCATTGGGTTTATTTCGACACAGTAGCTCCTTTATTGAAATCTATTCTAAGGGAAGAATCCAAATGACAGAGGAACTATTTGCTCCTTGACGTGGCTGCCCCTGCTCATCTGGCCTCATTCTTTGAAATGCATCAGCCCTCACACACACTCCACAAATAAATAAACACGTAAGGGACAGACAAGGGGTAACGAAGGTTTAGGAAGGAGAATTAAAGCAGGGAAAGTGGCCACGGGATGCCAAAGGCTGTTCTTCAGAGGATGTGGGTGGAAAACCTTGTCTCAGGATCCGATTCTACTCTCGTAAAACGCACCTCACTGGCCTCCCCCTCATCCCCCACTAGATCCTGCCTTTATTTAAAATGTTGATATTTTGTTCATCGTGGAGTTTTTTTGTTCATTTTGACTTTTTGGAAATACTGTGTTAAATATTATTTATCTCGATGACTGAATTTTTCAATACCTCCTTCGATTTTGCTCCCAAGGTGAATGTCTCACTTACTGCCCCAAGTCCCAGCTCCAGGAGAAGGAATAACTAGGGTAGTAAGGAAACAAAAAGCTCAGTGTCTTGCAAGCCAAGTGAAGAAGGTTTATCAAGAAGACGCTGGCCGACAGGATGAACGTCAAAAATGTCATGCTTAAGTGAAAGAAAGCAGACACAAAAGGTCATGTACTGTATAATCCTGTTTATTAAAAAAGTCCAGGAAAGGCATATCTGTAATCTACAGAGACAGAACTTAGATTAGAAGTTGCCAAAGCTGGGGAGGCACGTGGAGGGGTAGTGTCTGTAAGGGGGCATGAGTTTCTTTTCAGGCATGATGGTAATATTCCAAAATTAGATTGTTGTTGCCTAACTCTATAACTATTTAATTATACACTTCTAAAGGTGCCTTTTGTGGTATATAAATTACACTGTAACAAAGCTGTTTTTTAAAAAAGAAAAAAAGGCCAAATAACATGAAAATTGAGAATTAAGCATTGAATGAATAAATGAATGAGTGAATGACTCAACAAATGGGCACTGTCCCTAAGCAAGAGAATGTCATGACGCGGGAGCAGAAAGAACTGAGTCGAGAGGCTCAGACTGCTCCTTAGTAAGTCAGAGGAGGGAGTGATGTATCATGCAGCCTCGTATACACCTCCAAGAATGCAAATTTGTATAAATTTTCTGGAACCCAAAATATCAATGTACATCAAGAAACCTAAAAATGTGCGTTGCATTTTGTGCGTGTGCATTGCATTTTGATGCAGTAATCCCATTTCGTGAAATCGATTTCAAGGAAAGAATCGCAATGTTGGAGGACCTATTTGCCCACATATGTCTATTCCGGAGCTGTTCGTAATATTGAAAAAAGGAAATCAACCATGACCAACTGGTTAAAGGACATGAGCACCTAAAAGACTATTTATACAGTCAGTACAATAATGTTAATGATGATGGGAATATTCTGGAACATAAATTGGAAAAAGCAGGATGACAAAGTGTAAATAGAGTATGGAAACAACCATATGGGATTACCTGTACACAATGGTAACATAGTAACAGTGATGACCTTGTTTATGGATTTCTTTTCACTCTCTGTCAACACTGGGAGAGGACATTTTCATACGGTATCTCTTTTAATCTTGACACAAAGCTCGTGAGTTAGGTATCATTTTTCAATTTTACAGATGAAGAAATGAACACTGAGGTTTAAGGAAACTCGTGCAGGGTCATGCAATTGGCAAGAGGTAGAACCCACACTTTGCTAGCTCTCACCTCTGTGCTCATAACTGTTATGCTCTGTGTATTTTTCATCTTTGTTACAAAAAGTGTGAAAATGGAAACATGTGGACTAACTGCGAACTCTGGTCTAATAGCAACAGCTACCTTTATCGTTGATGTTGTCCCAATAGATTGTCCGAGGCAGTCACAGAGAGAGCTTTCCCGAGGATCCAAGAATCCCTCCCAGCCGGTGAGGTGGGGTTTTCTGTTATTCCCATTTCACAGACGCAGACACTGAAGTTTGGAAGAAACAATCGTGGCTCAGGGTCAAGCAGCCGGGACTGAGGGCAGGGGCCTAGGACCCCTGCGGGCTGATCCCAGGCGAACTTCTTGCTGGCGCTGAGAGAAGGCCAAGGGTCAAGGACCAAGGGTACCATGGGCAACCAGGCAGCACTGGGGGAGCCGGGCATCAGGTGCGGGAAGGAGGACTTAGGTTGGCCTCATGCTGAGTCACTGGGGAGAGCTGATGCACGGGACGGAGGGCAAACACCAGGGATCTTGGCGGCACAGCAGACAAAGCCCAGCCCAGGTGCTGAGGATGCTCTTCTGCGAGTCACCTCTCGGAGGGGCCAGGCCCAGGACCTGAGAAATCTGCAGGCCAGCAGTGTTCTTCAGGGAGTGGGGCCCAGATCATCAAAAGCAAATGGTAAAAAGTGAGGCCAGCATGTTAAAAGAAGGCAATAGGGCCCGTGCTGGACCAGGGTTCAGGAATTCAGGGATGGATTGATGGGCTTTAGTGCTGAGATTGACGGTGGAGTCAGTCCAAAGCCAAGTGATCCCAGGTCCCTATGGGTCAAAGGTCAGCAGCCACACTGGCGCTTTCCTACGTGTCCTGACCCCATGCCCAGGTACAGAGGAAACCCCTCACCTGAGAGCCAGTGGCCTCTGACACGCCTCAGGAGCTAGCGCGTGGCGGAGGGAGCTGGCTCAGGGGCACTCTGCCCCTGTCTTCCTGTGTGACCTCGGGCTGACAGCCTCCCCTCTGAGCCTCGATGTCCCCGCCCGTTATGAAGCGTTTCTAAGCAGCAGATGCTATCGTAAGCACCGCGCACGTATTGGCTCGATCCGCGCAACACTCCTGTGAGGCTGGTCTCATGGTCTTCACCCCTATTTACAGATCAGGGGACAGAAGCCCCAGGAGGTGAAGGGACTTGTCTGGAATCACAGGCAGCAGGGAGAGGAGGTGAGATTTGAGTGCAACCCATCGGGTCCCAGGTTCTGGGCTCCGGCTGCCCCTGGGCCGAGGCTACGGGCTTGTGAAAATGAAGCCGCATAAGACACCAGGTGACTGGCTCTGACTGTGGTCTCTCTGCCACCACCAAAGGCGAACGCTGGGTGGTTTCTCCAGGTCTGGGATGCACCCGGGAGATCCTGCCCCTCCAGAGGTGTCAGAATGTCCCAGCTGACAGGAGAGAATTGAACCAGCTCCTCCTGTGTGCATTTCACTTAAAGTTGTTAATGAATTAAATGGCTTAAACTTGAAAAAAAAAAAACATACACCGAATATATATTTCAATGGACTCCCTGCTGTCTCTATCTTGTGTGAGTCCATGATTCTCCCAGTTTGTCATCCTCCTTCTTCCGTTTGTGTCCTGTGGGGACCGGGAGAAAGACTCTGGGGAAAGCTACACGGTGCCTATCAGGACTGACAGGGGTGGCGTAGACTGGGGAGAGGGAGTGGGCACTGGTGGAAGGCTTCATGGGGAAAGAATCACAGAAGACAGCAAGGTCCCCGGGGATGCAGGTGGAGAGAGCCGTGAGAAGGGGGGGCAACCCCTGAGAAGGATGGAAGGATCTGTAGGGAGCCAGGGCTTGGGGTGACATGAGCCCTCGGGTTTAAGAACAGGAGGTCCGGACTTCCCTGGTAGAACAGTGGTTGAGAGTCCGCCTGCCGACGCAGGGGACACAGGTTCGTGCCCCGGTCCGGGAAGATCCCACATGTTGCAGAGCGGCTAGGCCCGTGAGCCATGGCCGCTGAGCCTGCGCGTCCAGAGGCTGTGCTCTGCAACGAGAGAGGCCACAAGAGTGAGAGGTCCGTGTACCGCCCCCCCCCAAAAAAAAGAACAGGAGGTCCTATGGCTCTTCAAGGGAATCGCTTGGATGGGCCTCATCCCAGATTTCAGACGGTAGCACCAGGAAGTCAGCCCCACAAGGGCATGGACCAGGTGTCTTGTCCACCTCTGTGCCCCCGGGACCAGCCCAGGTCAGTCAGGTACTCTGCAGGTGTCAGTACTGATGACTGATTGATTGAGTAATTGAGTAGATGAGTGTAGGACACAGGCCTTGACAATGAAATCAGAGAACAGCCATATTTGGATAAGCAACAAGGAAGACTCAGCCCCTTAGGGATGGAGAAAGGATTTGACCATCTAGGGGCTTCGCCACATACATATTTTAAGAATGAAAAACTTTCAGAGGAACCCGGCCTCTGCTGAAGCAGGCCATGGGAATTCTTGGTGCAGAAGCTTGTCCAGAATAAAGCCTAACCCATGTTTATAACTTTCCTTTTCAGCTCTCATCCCCTGTGATTAAAACACAAGTCAGTGAAGGGTGTGCTCGCCGTTCTGAGTCCCTCCCAGAGTCACTGGGCTCAGGAGGAACTTGGTGCTGGCAGCCCCGGGGCAGAATTCTAGAGCAGATGAAGGAGTCATTCATGCCTCTTGGCCGCGCTGGACCATCTTAGGAAGGAGGCAACTTGGTGTTGGGCAGCGGTGAGTAGGTAGGGGAGGCAGGGCAAGGAGTAAGTGCACGCAGGCTCCGAGTTTGTGGCACTCACGCTGCAGCACTGAGGCAGCTGCCAGGACAGGCGGGCGGCACGCCCTTTCCCACCCAGGTGTCTGGGTGCCCCTGATGCTTGTAGTGCTGTGTTGAGAAGGATTCTGAAGCTGAATCTGGGCTTAGTGGGAAGAGTAGTCCGAGTCATTAATAATGTCTGCCATGGGACTGGGGAGGCGAGAGGCGAGAGGGATGCTTCATTTGTTACTTCTTGGCTAGAAATAGATAGTGAGACCAAGCAGTGAAGGCTAGTGCATATCTGGCTGAGGAATTTGGACTTGATCATGGATACCAAGTGTTTTAAGCTTAGTTTCTCCATTTTAAAAAGAGTACTACAGGGGCTTCCCTGGTGGCGCAGTGGTTGAGAGTCCGCCTGCCGATGCAGGGGACACGGGTTCATGCCCCGGTCCGGGAAGATCCCACATGCCGTGGAGCGGCTGGACCCGTGAGCCATGGCCGCTGAGCCTGCGCGTCCAGAGCCTGTGCTCCGCAACAGGAGAGGCCACAACAGTGAGAGGCCCACGTACCGCAAAAAAAAAAAAAAAAAAAAAGAGTACTACAACCAGGGGCTTCCCTGGTGGCGCAGTGGTTAAGAATCCGCCTGCCAATGCAGGGGACACAGGTTCGAGCCCTGATCTGGGAAGATCCCACATGCCGTGGAGCAAGTAGGCCCATGTGCCACAACTACCGAGCCAGTGCTCTAGAGCCCACGAGCCACAACTAGTGAGCCTGTGCGCCACAATTACTGAAGCTCGCATGCCCTAGAGCCCGTGCTCTGCAACAAGAGAAGCCACCGCAATGAGAAGCCCACGCACCACAACGAAGAGTAGCCCCCACTCGCCGCAACTAGAGAAAGCTTGTGTGCAGCAATGACGACCCAACACAGCCAAAAGTAAAAAGTAAAAAATAAAGAGTATTACCTCCAGAAAATTTCTAGGTAGATATTGAGGATTTCTTGGAAAAGGCAAGACTTGGGTTGAGCTTTAAGAGATGAGTGTGATACAAAGAAGCAGAACAGAGAGATGTGGGCGTTTCAGATACACCCAGCATCTGCCTGGAAGCCCTCTGAGACAGAAGGAAGCAGTCCAGGGATGGATAGATAGGTGTCTGACAGAGTCAGGCTGGTGAGGAGACCTGGGCTGGTGGACAGAGCGGCCTGGCACCATGAAGCATCTCACTTGTTTATCCCATCTATTGCAAGACAAACCATCTTAGTTCTTTCCAGTAATATCTTCCAACGTCACAGACTCAAGGCAGTTATAATAAGCCACTAAGAGCAGAAATTTGATTTTCACGGAGCACAGGAAGGGGAAGTTGAGTTAGGTATTCAGAGACTCTTTAGCCCTGGAAGAGGATGGAGAGAGAAATACATGCTACAAACGATGGAGGGAGGGGGCTGAGGTTTAGCGAGCTGCCCCTCAGGGCCTGGCTCACCGCATCTTCATTTGCTGCAGCCCTCGACCTGCAGAGGGAGGTTCCCATTTCCTTTCTGGAAGTGGAAATCATGGCCCAGCATGTTTACACAACTTGCCCAGGGTCACACAGCTAAGTCAGCAGAATCAGAACTGCTCAGTGTGTCTCCGAAGCCGAAGTCCCGCCGCTGCCCACAGCGCTGCGCTGTCTTCCCTTGAGGCTTCCTGGAGAGCTTGAAGGAGGGTAACGGTCGCCTGTCCGGCACAGTCTGAGGGCAGGACGGGCTAAGCCAGGTCTCCTGTTCCCGTGGGCCAGGCTGTGTGTGCGGGCCTCAGCACGGGTGGTCTCCTATGGTCCCTGGAGCCACGTCACGAGCCGTCCACAGCTCCTAGCCCCACTCTGGTCCAAGCCTCCACCACCCCTTGTATGGACCAGATTGGGTCTTCCTGCTTCCACTTGGTCACCATCCTCAAATCTCCCCCCAACGCTAATGGCCCAGCAACATAGGCTGTCTGAGAGGCCTCTGTAAGAGCCTGCCTCGTTGTCTCCCTCAGCCCCCCACCTAAATGTAGAAACCTTCAATACTTCGTTCTCAGGATGCAACCCCGCCTCCCTAACCTCGTCTCCAAGGCAGGACTTGCCCAACCCCACGGCTGCGGCTCCAGCCACGCTGGTCTCTCACACCCTCACACACAAGCCCCTTCCAGCCCCGGCCCCCCCTGCCCGCTGCTCCTTTCACCAGGCCCCACTGCCAACCCCACCTACGTCCACGTGGGGTTAATTCTCACTCTTCAGTTTAGGTCAGAATCCCGATGTTCTCTCTCATACCACCTTACGCCACTTTCTAGAGTTTTCCATAATTGTACCTAAACATCCATTCAAGCACATGCTTGTTTCCTGTCTGATTAGCCACTGTGTGAAGGGCCAGGAGGACAGGGACTTTCCCTGCCTTGTTCAGCTCTGGGTCCATGATGCCTTGAACAGCGTGGTCCCGACATGGGATAGACGCTTGGTACATACTGTGAATGAATGAATGAGTGAGTGAATAAATGAATACAAGAATGGGTAAACATCAAACAACACAGCCACATGCCTCCTCTCTGGCGTCCCACCTCTGCCTCTGTTAGAATATGCTGGAAACCTCCGTCGTGTCTGTGACCCACTTCCCCATCCATAGGGCATTCCTAGGAGACAGGAGTTAAGCCTTATTCATCTCAGCATCCACAGTGCTCAGAATCTAGAATGAAGAGTCAGCCTCAGGACACGCAGCACCATCCCCTTCCACTTCTGCTAACCAGCATGTCCCTCCGAGCCCTTTCTGACCTCATTTCTAAAAGGAAGATCGTAATGTGATTCTTCTGATCCCATCACGGCTAGGACTGATATGCTAGGATTTAGTAATCAGAGGCACTCGTTGTCTTTAGGAAAAAAATTAATTTGGGAAATCCCTTTCGGCTTCCTACTGTGCCCATCAAGACGGGGATTTTGTGTGCCCTTGAAGAATCAGACTATAAATACAGCTGCCCGGGAACAGGGGGGCCTCCTCACTCGCTTTGGTGAACACAAGATGCAGCTCGTTGCTCTTGAGCTGGTCAGGGAATCTGAAGCTCATTGGATTGGATCAGTGAACAGGCAGCCAGTTTTCAAACCGAGCACAGCTTTCCTGTAATTAGGCTTTGCCAGGAACTAAAGGTCACGGGCCAGCCTATGAGCCACACAAACGATGGAATCATGACGAACCTGATCCTTCTAATGCGGATTAGAGCCTGGCTTCTCTGATAGTAGTAAAACTTTATTCCTTTTTGCTAATCTCAGAAGAAACCAGAGGGAATTAACCACGAGGTGAGCGTGGTAAAGCCAGACTCTTTGCAGAGTTCTGCGTCCATCTGAACACACTTGAGTCCCAAGGTGGGTCTTTTGGAGAGCCTCATCTTAGCCTGTGCTCCAAACTGGTACAGAGTGAGTCCCATCACCCCTCAATCCCACCCCACTGCAAGGCAGGACCACTCACTTCTCTGCCCCTGACCGGGCAGAAAAAGCATGACGTTTAGAGTTGGGTGGCTGAAATTGAATTCTCTGCAAGTAACGTCCTAATTCTAGAAGAGTCAGCATTTGGGAGCTTCTAAGCCTCAGTTTCCAAACAGCCGTGATAGCAACCTCTGCCAGGGTTTCTCAAAGCACGGAACCCAGGATGCTTTTTGGTTGGTTGTGGATAAGCATGCTCTTATGTTAGCACTTATGCATATGTTTCAATATCTAGTAGATTCCATTCATATCATACTTAAGGCTGTGGTCCTCAACCCTGGCCATACCTTACAACTGCCCAGGGAGGTTTTAAAATGCTCCAGCTCAGAGGGGCCTTGCTTTGGGTTTTAAATAACACTCCCCAAGGGGCATTAATGAACAGCCAGGGTGAGAACCACTGTCTTAGGGCAAAGCTGGGTACGAGATATAAATAACTCTGCTTAAAGTAACACATCATCAAGGCTAAGGCTGAAGTTTGGGAAACATTCAAAAGCTGATGATTTGCTTGAAGGCTGCACACCAGGATCATTCGGGATGGGGTGGGGTGAAGTGGGGTGGGTGCCTTTTAAATTTCAGATGCCCTGCCCCATCCCTGATCCATTAAATCAGAATCCCAAGGGGCAGGCTTAGAAAAATCCCTGTTCTCAGCAGCCAACCTGACCCTGGTCTTGGTCCTTCAGAGGGCACTTAGGAACCATTCATTTTATAAAGGTCAAGGCCATGCTCAGGAAGAAGGGAGATCCTCCACGGTCTGCCAAATAGCAGAGCAGGGAGGATGCTGGCCAGCCGATGCCAGCCGATCACGCTTTGACTTCTGGGAGGTGTTGAGCCAATGTCCACCCCAGGGCAGTGAGGGGCACAGAGGCTGCAGTTCTGGGTGCACTGAGGGGCTTTCTGGGGAAACTCTGTGCTAAATGCAGGAGGTAAAGCTTCTCTGAACAAGTCCAACCCGAGTCCCTAGGACAGGAGGGAGACAGAGAAGCAGCACGAATGCCCAATGCAGGAGCATGGTTCAAGGGTGCACTTGGCAGGATTGTTTCCTGGGCGGAAACCTGCAGGATGGTGAGTAACTTTCCACATCTAGTACCTCAATAGTTGCTGCCCAGAAGACACAGGTGTGAACATCTGGAGAATTCCATACCTACGTACTCCCTGCTGTGCCCGCAGCCTGGTCCCAGGAAGTGCTTGGAGAGGTTGACTGAGGAGGGACACCTCTGCACCAGGGTGACACCCTTGGCAAAAGGCTACACACAAAGGCAGCAGAACACACAATTCTGCTCTTTGACAGCAGGCAAGCCACTTCATCTCTCTGTGTCTCTGCATGTTCATCAAAAAATGGATTCTTGCAGGACGATCGGGGGGATGAAATGCAATTTTCTTTGAGGGTCTAGCACAGGATAGGCTCCTAATAATAACAATCCATTGCTTGTCAAAGGACAAATGTAGTATGTGTTGATTTCCATCTTTGCTTGGGTTCCCAACTCCAGCTTAGCTACAGAGCCCAGCCTATTCATTTCGGCAGCTCTCTTCGATACCTTTCAAAGGAACCTTTCAAGTCGATTCAGCCCCATGTACTCTGGCTTGAGAACTCTCCAGCAAGTGGTGGTCTTTCTTAGCTGGAAGGAAGCTATGTTGGAGGGGAGGTTGGAGCCCGTAATGGGGGCCGGGAGTGGCCTCTGTTCCTTCTAGCATCTTCTCTGAGTACCATCCAGTACAAGAACCCCACAGGGCTGGGAAGGTGGTGGGCTGTGACTTTATTCCAGCCTTGGAGCTGATGTCTGCATAGGCTATTTCATAGCTTGCTGAAAACAGATGAGATAATGTCAATTAAGTAGTAACCAGAATGTATAATATTTTAATTGAATATAGCCATTTACTTATACACTTATTGATTGATTGACTATGATGACTTTGCAGACTGACCATGCAAAGAGTGGTGCAGAGCATTAAAGCCTTGTGGACACGGGGGAAATAGTGGGGAGAAGCCTGGGCTGAGAGCCAGGAAGCCTGGTTTAGTTGTAACTCATTTACAACTCACTTTGTGGCCTTGATTACCTCTCTGTCCTTCAGTCTTTCATGGTGAGTGTAAGCTGTGAGTCCATCCACCCCACAAAATTCTGGGGAAGATTATCTCTGCTAATAAACATGAAAAAGTTTTGTAAGTTGCAATGATTTATAAAAATTTTATTTATCCCAGTTATTTAATTTGCATTATCTCATCCATTTTCTAGAACAACGTGTGAAACAGGCTTGGGGGTAACATCTTTAAGTTCAGAAGGTCCAGGAGACACACTGTCACATCATCAACTTTCCCTTTGCTTGAAGGGGTCCTTTCCAGACGCCTGGACACATTCCTGTAAAGATAACTCCCGTGGGGAGTCAGGAGTCTAGACACTCAGAGTGAACTGAGTCATCAGTGGCTTCAAACCGTCTCTAGCCCAAGCGTCTGTTACAGTTATGTCCCCTCTTCCATTTTATTACTTATTCATTATTTCTTATTACCTTAGTCTTGTTTTATCCGTTTTATTTTAGTGTCGGTACCCTGAGATCTTCCCGGAATTAGGAGGCTCATAACCATTAAATATGTCAGCGGGAGGAATGCACAAGCATTGGAGGTGTGGCAGGTTGAACCGTGTCTCCCAAAAGAGATGTTGAAGTCTTAACCCTGAGTATCTCAGAATGTGAACTTAATTTGGAAATAGGGTCATTGCAGATGGAATTAGTTAAGATAAAGTCACACTGGAGTAGGGTAGGCCCTAATCCAAGATGGCCGACGTCTTTACAAGAAGGGGACATATATGGAGAAGGCCAGGTGAGGATGGAGACAGAGTCAAGTTGTTTGGCTATAAGCCAAGGATGGTGAGCGACACAAGCAGGTGAGAGAAAGGCACAGGACAGATGCTCCCTGGATCCTTCAGCCTTGCCCTGCTGACACCTTGGTCTCAGACTTCTAGCCTCTAGAAGTGTGAGAGGACACATGTCTGTGGTTTTAAGCCACCCAGTTTGTGGTGCTTTGTCACGCAGCCCTAGGAAATGAATGCAGATGGGGCTGTGAGGACTCTGATTTCCATCCTTGCCTTGGCTATACATCCTCAGGCAAGTCTCTGGACGCCACGCTTCCTGTCTGCAAAAAGAGGGAGTTGTGTTGGATCAGCATTTGCCAATTTTGCTGATAATTAGAATTAGCTGGGGCACACTGAATGATAGTTTATTAGACCTTCCCATTGGGTTTTCAGAATCAGCGGGTCTGGGTTGGGGGCCAGAAATCTGTTTTTAAGGAACTCTCCAGGTGGTGGCAGTGACCGACGTCATGCTGTCGCTGCCCTCTCTGGTGTTCTAGGTTTCTTCAGAGTCAGGCTTTGCCCCTTGACTACACACACTATGCAAGCCTACCCTGGATGGTGCATGCTGGAATCCATGCCCCTACACCCAGACTGCAAACCCAAGAGGGCAGATCCACGTCTGTATCTCCAGCATGTTGCCTGGAAGATGGCTAGCACTTAGGAATCAGGCATCGAACAAAGAGATAAATCATCTTTACCTACAAACGTCCTGCTCTAGGACATGTGATCAAAGACCTTGCAAGCCCTCAAATGCGCCTCTCTTCCTCCAGGCTGGCCCGGCCCCTCCGTGCTCTTTCAAAGGAATAAATGATGCAGACACAGTTCTAAGACACTTGGTCCTGTGAAGTGGGTTCTGTGACTCTTGTCTTTTACAGATGGGGAAGAAACTGAGGCTCAGAGAGGTTAAGTGACTTGCCAATGTCACAGAGCCAGTGGTGGAGCTGGGGTTTGAAGCTGGTTAGTGGTCTAGTATCAGCATCTTAATCTCTCCATCGCTCACCATACCACTACTCAAAGCAAATCCTTTGCCAACAGGACCCAGTCCAAGCAACTGGACTCATCCCATCTTCCTGTCTCACCGACCTCTCTGGAAAGATCTCCCGTCACTCTCCCCACCCCCTCAGTCTACACTCCGGTAGCTACTCGCCCTTTTGGCCCTTCTCCCTCGGCTGTCCTTCTGCTGGAAATCTCTTTTCCTTCCCACCCAGAGAGCTTTTCTCGCTGGGCTGCGGGGATAGTTAGCCCCTTGTGTCTTTGACGATTGTAACACACAGCCCAGCGCTCCAGGTGGCTCAACCTCTCCCTTCCTTCAAGTCTTTGCTTAGATGTCACCTTTGCAGGGATGCCTTCCAGAATCATCTTTTAAAAATTTGCTCTCTCCTTAACCCCACCACCCCACACTCCCATCTCCCTCCTTTAATGATTTTTTTCCCCATGGCATCTCTCACATTCTAATATACTGCATCATCTACTTATGTGTTTTATTTACCATCTCTCTCCCTCTCTGAATGTCAGCTCCACGAGGACAGGAATTTTTGCTGTGTTTTTTCATTGCTCCATCCCAGCACCTGGAACAGTGCCTGGACCACAGTGCACATACGGTGCATGTCTGCTGGATGGATGGACAGACGGACAGTTTCCACACTGTTACACTTCTCTGCTGTGCATCTGTCTCCCTCCTATGAGTGCCAGCTCCTTCCAGGAGGGACTTTATCTGATTCATTTCTGTATCCCAGCAACTCACCAAGGGCCTGCCTCTTAGTAAGTCCCAGGGAAGCCTTTGTTGAATAAATGACCAAGTAAGCAAATGAATGAATGAATGAATGGACCGAGGGGTTTCTTTCCCAGAGGGGAGCTTGCTTGGCAACACGCAGCGAATAGGTGTCCATGTGTAGCTTCACCTGTGGCTGCTCCTCAGGGAATGAGCCCCCTGCACTGCTGCTGGGACGTTTATAGCCCCGGGAGCAGGGTCAGGGCTGTAAAAGTTGGACAGGGTCCGCAGGCCTGGGCCCAACAGTGACATCAGCTGGTGTCGGCCTTGATTCTGCCCCTCCCTTGCTCTGCCCCTTTGCCCCTCCCCAGAGGGAACACTTGGCTTCTCCTGACCTCCTCCAGACCTCACCAGGCTGGAAAGGTGGGGCTGGCAGCCGGGGCTCCAACGTCCAGGGGATTTCAGACTCTGTATGCATCTGCCTGGGAGGACGTTCCTGTAATCTTAACCTTCAGGGTGAGAGCCAGTGGAGGAGACAGGCTCAGTGGTCCAGTGAGCGCACAATTCAGAGAAACCCAGGGATTCTGTTCACTTTTTTTTTTTTTCCCGTTTATGCTTCCATGAAAGCTAACTCACCTGCTTAACTCATTTTTTCTTTCAAGGAAACAAAATGCTTTGCTCCATCCCTTTATCTATTCTTTCTCTTAAATAGCATATTGATTTCCTTCCATTCATTCTTCTGCTAATTAACTCATTAGCTAATTCATTTTGAAGAATGTTTATTGAGCGCCCACTACTTTCGGAACACTGTCCTAGGTGCCGGACACAGCAGAGGATGTGACGGGCTGGCAGGGCTAGAGTTTCAGGAGGAAACAGAATCCACCCCAGATGGTGAAGGGAGGACTGACAGAGGCTCCCCGCAGAGGGAAAGAAACAAACAAGGGACAGCAGGGAGCCGTCAGCCCAAGTGCGAGGGCCCGGAAGGAGCAGTGTTTGCAGAGCTGGTTGAGAGCCTTGGAGGCTGGGCCGCCTGGGGCAGCTGGAGTTGAGGAAGATGTAGCTGTTACCAGAGCCACTGAACAGAGCAGGGAGGGAGCAGGGAAGAAGCAGCCCCAGCTCCTTCTCTTCACACCCCTCATCTACTGCTGGGCCGGCAGCCAGTTGCAAGAGAGCAGGCCAGTCAGGGCAGGCGCAGAGCAGAGGAGGTGGAGGACCAGAGCGGCCAGCACAGAAAACCGAATCCCAGCTCTCCGGGCTACAGGTTCCTGTTGGAGGACACGGATCAACAAACAGGTAACTATTCGCCAGGTGGTGATGGGTGCTGTTCCGAAAGTAAAGGTATAGGGTAGACGGAAAGGAGGGCTTGACTATGTGGGCTACATTTAGTATCAGGAGGTCAGGGGTCCTCTCCAGTGGGTCCCATTTGAGTGGAGACCAGAGGGAAGTGAGCAGGGAGCCCTTTGGGAATCTGAGGCAGGGTGTTCTCGGCAGAAGAACAGCAGGTACCAAAGTCCCTGAGACAAGCGTGTACTAGACTTGCTTGAGGACACCAAGGGGTCCAGCTGGACAGAGTGGAGGGGAAGGGGGAAGAGAGGGTGGGGACATGGGTTGGGTATGAGTCGGTGAGGGTCAGAGCCTGTGGACCTTGCTAAGAGCTGAGGACATAACCCTGAGAGGGTCGGGAGATGAGGAAGAGAAGTGGTCAGATCCTGGGTAGATCTCAGGGGCGAGGTGGGGCATGGACCGCAGGTAGAACAGTGATGCCATTTACCTGGAAGGGAAGACTGTAGGGGAGCAGGTTCCGACATAGTGAGTTTGAGACTGGGATTATTCATCCAGGTGGAGGGAGTAACGAGTGCAGCCCAGGGGGACCGCTCTGGCCTCAGGCACATGACTGTCTTCAAGTCCTTGCTCTGCCAGGAACTGACCCAGCCACATTCATTCCATTTGGTATCCGAGTGACGGTGTGCTCTGGATGAGACACAGGTCTGGACTGGTGACGTAAAACGTGGGAATGTAAAATGAGTCCAAGCTCGCGCTGCCTGCGGCACGACAGGCCAATAAACGGGAGACGAGGTGTGTCAGGGAGCAGATGTGTTCATTTCTTCTTCCTTGTAGCCATCCACAGGTGAACAAAGGCGCTTTGGTTTACCGTTCAGGCAGAGGGGCAGGGTTCCCGGAGGCAGGTCATTGTGTATAGACAGTATCCTTGTAGTGAACAAAAGCAGTGGAAAACAAAGGTTAAAGTAAAAGAAACAGGTCCAACGTGTAGTCAGATTTGGCGCTTCCCTGTTACAGGACTCCCCAGTGTAGAGATAGGATCAGAGCCACCCAGGGGACCAGGGGGCAAGTGCAGAAAGAAGAGGGCGAGGAGAAGGGGAGGCCCCAGAAGAACATGGAGGGCGGCCAGTGAGGCGGGAACAACCCAGCAAGCTCAGGGAAGGGGCTCGGGTGAGCCTCCAGGTCTCAGCAGGATCTGAGCTGAGCATGTCTGGTCCACAGCCTTTCTTTGACATCTAATCCGGACCCTCTGAATTTTATGAAAGTTTGTTAGAGATGTTAAAAACTAGGTACCATTTATGAGTCTCTGCTAGGTGCTGAGTATCATGTCCACACATGGCTACTGATCCCCACACATGTTGTTATGGGACATGCTGTTTACGATACAGGTAAGGAAGCTGAGCTCAGAGAGGGTAGCTGAGTTGCTTAAGGTCACACAGCTGGTGGATGGCAGAGTCAGGGTTTGAAGCTGGGTCACTATGGATGCCAAAGCCTTGATCTGCCAACTCAAACCAAACTGATGAGTAGGGAGGAGGGTCTGAATTTAGAACATTCCATTCCACCATTTATTTTTTTTAAAAAAAAAAACAGGTTGAAATTTTTTAATTATTTCAAAATGGTAACGAAGTCGAGGCATGTTGGCTGGAAGATGGGACAAGGAAGTTTGTAGAAGGACCCAGAAGGAAGAGGAGTGATCAACTTCACCAAAGCTGCTGGGAGGTTACAGGGAATTGACTACTGATGTTGGATGATTGACAGGTGCAGTGGGTCAAAAACCCCACGGGCACTAGCTGAGGAGAGAAATGAAAATGACACAGTGAGTTCCTGTAACAAGACCAAGGAAACAGGTGGGAGTGGGAGGTCATGGGGTCAAGGGGAGGTTTTTTTTTTAATTGAGGTGAAATTCACAACATAAAATTAACCATTTTAAAGTGAACAATTCAGGGACTTCCCTGGCCGTCCAGTGGTTAGGACTCTGCGCTTCCACTGCAGGGGGCTTGGTTTTGATCCCTGGTCCAGGAACTAAGATCCCGCATGCTGCGCGGTACCAAAAAAAAAAAAAAAAAGTGAACAGTTCAGTGGCATTTAGTACATTGACAATATTGTGCAACCACCACCTCTGTCTAGATCCAAAACATTTTCACCACCCAAAAAGCAGCCCCTTGACCCATTAATAGCTGCTCCCCAATTGCCTCCTCCTCTGGCCCCAGGCAACTACTAATCCACTTTCAGCCTCTGTAGATTTGCCTCTTCTGGACATTTCATTTAAATGGCAACATACAACAGTTGACCTTCCAAATTTAGCTTTTTTTTTCACTTAGCATGAGGGTTTCAATTTTCTACATTGTAAAACATGTCAGAACTTCATTTCTGTCTTTGGCTGAATAACATCCAGTTGTATGGAGAGATCACAATTGCTTATCTTTTCATTTGGGCTGTTTCCACCTTTTAGCCATTGTGAATAGCACTGCTATGAGCTTTCATGTACAAGTTTTGGTATGAACACCTGTTTTCAATTCTCTTGAGTATAGACCTAGGTGTGGAATGGCTGGGTCATATGGTAATTCTACGTTTATTTTTTGAGAAACCATCAAACTGTTTTCCACCATGGCTGAACCGGTTTACATCCCCACTAGCAATGTACAAGGGCTCCAATCTCTCCACATCCTTACCAACAGTTTTGTTTTTGTTTTTTAATTGGTGACATTAAGACGTTTTTGTACAGAGCCTGGGATGACCTAAGAGAGAGGGAGAAATGGATGCTATTGAAATGAGATAATTGCTGGAAGGAAGGAAATTTTTGAGAAGGTGAGAGGGATGCGCCCATAAGACCCACAAATGGGAGGTGCTCCCGAGTGAGAAGTCTGTCTGGATGCTGGGCTGCCAAAAAAGAAAGAAAAGACAGGTGTCTGACATCACGGTCTCACCCTGACGGACTTGTTCTCTCTGGTGAGGGCCTTGCCCACACAGCAGCAGTGAACGGGTGTCAGGACAGACAGAGCGGGTGGTCTCGCTTTAAAAGCGTCAGTTCTCATCCACAAGGCATGGTGCTTTGGGCAAGTGAGGTGACCTCTGAAACCCCAGCAGGCTCAGCCGTAGAATGGAGATAACAAGAGCTCAGGGGCTGTTCTTTGAATTAGATGAGGCTATGCCTAACCAGTGCCCAGAACACAGTAGGTGCTCACTAAAAGTAGGTCCCTTCCAGTGGCTCATCCTTCTAATTAGACTGTGAATTTCCTGACAGGTTTTCCCTTCTTTGCAGCCTTCTCAGCATCTAGCACTGTATTGGCCTCACAGTAGGAGCTCTGTAGACATTTGTAAAAGAATAAATAAAGAAACAGAATAAAAATAATGAGCGATAAAGAGATTTCTCAACAGTAACTGCAATAGTAGGTATTTACCTGGAGCTAGCTACATTGCAGGCCATTTCAAGGGTATACACCGCGAGTCATTAGTGGGAATGTAAACTGGTTTAGCCACTGTGGAAAATAGTTTGGTGTTTCTCAAGAAATAAACACAGGATTACCATTTGATACAGCGACTCCATTCCTAGGTATATACCCTTGCATCTCATTTGATCTGTACGTGACCTTGAGATGATTTTTCCCTTATCCCCACTTTGCAGAGAGGTGACTTGTCCCACGAGACATGCTGGGGAGCAGCAGTTGGGATTTGAGGTCTGACATCAAATCTCAGGCTCTGTCATCATCTTATACTTTTTATCTAGATGCTGCTAAACCAATGGTTGAATTGTCCTGGCACCTGAGAATGATTTATTACAGCAAAAAAAGATGTCAGGAGAGAGTTTGGGGGACTGCTTGGGGAAAGGAGGGGTGGGCGCCAGCTGGGTAATTGTGGAAGGTTTGAAAAGCCTGGGAAAGCAATCCCCTCGCTCCACAGCCTTTCCTTGGTGTCTCCGCATGTCCTAAAGTACAGCTGAAGCCACCCAGGCACAGAAATGTCATCTTTCTAGCGTGCGGGCTGTGCAGGCATCAGAGGTCAGTTGATAAAGACACCTTGAGTAGGTGTCTTCCAGGGATCGGGTGATTTCCTCCTGCTCTCCAGCCCTCCTTCGTCAACAACAAGGCACTGGGGAAATGGGATTAGCCATGAGGAGGTTGCCCGGTTGCTTCCAATCGATGCCAAGGGAATCGGATGGGCTTTTCCAGGCTCCCAGGACAGCACTGTCTCCCGGGGCCTGAATTTCTGCCTGAGCCAGGCGCAGGGTTCCTCTCCCGAGGTGGGTGAGACTCCTGGGCACCCATCTCTCTGTGCTTCACCCCAAACCACGCATCACTCCCCACGGCCTCACCTGTCCCTGTGAGCTGCTCAGAAGGGGGCTGTCGATGCCCCTGGGTGAGCTTGGATCTTGTCCCAGCCGCCCAGCAACGCTCTTAGCCCCTCACCTCTCTCCCTCACATATCCCTGCCGCTCCAGCCCTCCATCTATCTCCCGGTGCTGAAAAAGAGTAGGATTAGCACACCAGCATCACCTTTGAGCTAGAGAGAGGTCAGGAGGACAGCGTGCATTCATAAAATAACAGCAATGGCCGTGACCATGGGAGCAGCGCTTCCCAAGTGATGGCTGTTGTGTATTTCAGCACGGGCTGATTTTACTCCTCCGTCGACAAAGCAGCAAGAGTTGACCCCTCATCCTGCTCCTCTGGGCTTCAGACTCCATCAACCTGCACGCCTTTGTGTTTTGCTTTACAACCCTTGTGTGTCATTTTACTGACCTTCGTCACAGCTGCCCGGGCAGGTTGGTCCTACACTGTTACCCAGAAGGGAGTTGACACCCTAGGGCAGTCAGCAGTGACTTGACCAGGGTACCTCTGCCTTGGACTCCCAGGCCGGAACTTGCTGACCCACAGCTGGGCACGTTTTTAATAAGCTGAGCTAGCCATCAGTAGCTCGATGTTAATCATTGGTCGCTTGTCACGATTGCCATCACAGAACGTTTACGGTAGCTGCTGGATGCCTTTTAGTTATTCATGCCGCTTTCTTTCACAATTTCCCAGGCTTATATCCGATTCTACTGGGAGCCGTTCTATTCATGAAGCATCTTCTGTTTGCTCTCTAGACGGGGAACGGGCTGAGGAAGCTCCAGGAAACAGGTAAGTCAGGCTCGCAGGTTTGGATTGGCTTTGGGGACCATTTCAGGAATTACCAAGACTTACAGAGCAGCTTGGGCAAGAGCTTTAAAAATTGAGGGATATGAAAATCAACTAGGCGAAGATGAAGTGAGAAATGCACTTGAAGTGCTTAGCGTGGTGTCTGACACATGTTTATATAAAAACGAAATTGAGGGCTTCCCTGGTGGCGCAGTGGTTGAGGGTCCGCCTGCCGATGCAGGGGACGCGGGTTCGTGCCCTGGTCCGGGAGAATCCCACATGCTGCAGAGCGGCTGGGCCTGTGAGCCGTGGCCGCTGAGCCTGCGCGTCCGGAGCCTGTGCTCTGCGGCGGGAGAGGCCACAACGGTGAGAGGCCCGCGTACCGCAAAAAAAAAAAAAAAAAAAGAAAATGGAAAAAACGAACTTGATTATGGTGTGGTCATTATTCCAAAGGCAGCTCCCTCCTCCCTTCCCCTTCTTCTTTCCCGCCTCTCCCTTCTTCCTAGCTGCCCTGTTTTCCACATTCCTTTAGGTTAGCTTTAGCTCCATGCCAAAGTCAGCAGAGAATTAACCCTGAACATTAAGAATAAAGTCACTGCGAAGTGTTGGGCAGAGAACTGGGGCCAGGGCATGTGTGGCATTTTCTGCTCAGAGCTGTCAGCCAGTGACTTGCTGGGCCCACAGGGCTTTGTCAGCAGGGCCACATCTTGGGGTGGACAGGACAGAAGACCACGACTCCAGACAGTTCAGGGAGGTGGCTGCCGTCTGCAGGAGCCGCTTTGGGAGAAGACATCCGCCTTCGCCGTCTTCTGACATTTTGTGCTGCACTGATGCAGGTGGGTGCCTTTTCTTCACTTGCACCCGTACTCTCAACGCAGGCTCATGAGCACGGGACTGACTTCAAGGGGTCTGGGCTCAGATCCCACCTCTGTGGTGGGTTGGGTGGGAGAAGATTCTTCTCCAAGCCCAGCTTGCTTTGCCTCTAACGTGGCCAGTTAAAGCATCCCACACACGGTGCCCCTGAAGGTTTTATTATAAGGAGCAGCAGTAGTACAGGAGAGGTGATTTTCTAAACATTTAACCCTAGGTACAGCCTAAGTGGGCCCAGTCAAATTGTCAGGATCAGAGTCCTGTTGCCTGTAGCTGCTGGATTGTGGCAGGTGGGTCCCCGGGGCCTCAGCACATGGCTCTTCACCAGTGGGAACAGCAGCAGTCCGACCTTTTAGGCCACAGTGATGGTCACCAGCAGGGTGTTAGACTTGAGCAGCAGCAATATTAGTATTGTTACCACAGATTCAAAAGACAGGAGCTAGCATTTTTTGGAACCCCATGCACTGGGCTTATATTTATGTTATACTATGTTATCAATATTATTCTATTTAAGCCTAGAGGATTATTTTGAGGCGGTTTAAGGTTCTCTAGTCAAACACCAAGTGGGTCCCCCCCCTTTCTCCTCTGAACCCGTTCTAAGACACCGTTCATTCCATGAGGTCTCCCAGGAGCCTGTGGGGAAGCCGACGGCTTGTGACCCTTTAGCATTTACTACGTGGTTCACACACTGACTCATTTAATCCTCACGAGAGCCCTATGAAGCAGGTCCTATTATTATTCCCTACTTGACATAAAGAAACAGAGGTACAGAGGGGTTAAGCAACTTTCCCCAAGGCACACAGCTAGCGAGCTCTAGAGCTGGGATTTGAACCCATGACTCCATGCTGCCTCGGGTACGAGATATCTGCACTTGGCCTTGCACTGCACAGGCGGCAGCTTGCCCCTGTGACGTGATCACGTCCTGGGGACGTGGCGTCATTCTCAGCTCCGTGGTGGCCTCTGCATGGGAGGCACACAGTCTCAGGCTTCTGCTGCAGACAGAAACCCTGGGCAGTGGGTCCTTATGGGCTTAACAGCCCTCTCTGACCAGGGAGTAGAAGGTCAGAGCTGGCTTTGACCCCAAAGGAAGCACAACCCACACCCCCCACACACATCCTCCCGGTACCAGCAACATTTCTCCTTTGCAACATGTTTTCTGGGAAGAATGAACAAATACCTCTGCATCCTTGGCCTCAGGCACAACTCACCTCTCTCAGTGTAGAAGATTTATTCAACCTCTCGTGTTGGGTGTTCTGAGCGCACCCCTTCCCCCATCCTGCGCCCGTGCCCCCTCGCCCTAGTTGTACCCACGGGAGGATTTAACACAGGCTGTGATAAGTTAGTGCCCACTTGCTGCCTTCTCTTCTCCCACCCACGTCCGTTTTCACTCCTTCCTCCTCACCTGAGACCATTCATCAGCTCTGACCATCAGTTCTAGGTGGTTCTGGCTTTGGACACATCCTCACAAAAGCCACCCTCTGATCACAGCTTGGGTCCCATCTTCTCTCAGTTGTTCTACAATCTAAGCCCCCAGGGGAAGCTTCCCTCCTCCCTTAACTGCCTCATCATGCCTACCACTCACCCTCTGTCCCTCCCTCATGAACCCCCAGTGCTCCGAGACCCACATCCTCCTTCCCCAGGACCAAGCCGGGAATGGACCGTCCACACCCTCCTACAGCCCAACCAGGCTGGGTTTTTAAGGCTGCTCCCCAGAGGTCCCCGGTGGCAATTTCTCAGTTTCACAAACCTTCCTGCCCCTTCAGTTGGTTGCTTGGCCTTGTGCTTCCCTGAGAATATGGACACCATTGGACAGAAGTCTCCCATCTCCCCACTTCCAAACCTGCATCCTTCCCGTGCTTCACCCATGTTCCGTCCTCTGATTCCACACCCACTGCCCACCCCCTTCTCTGCTCCTCCTCGAGGCCAAGGTTCTAGGAAGATCCATCTCCTCCTCCAGATGGTCCAGGCTCTCCTCAACCCCCCGACTTATACTTCCCTATGGCCTCCATGTGGCCACATGCCCTGGACACTCAGCTCTTCTTTCTTGACCCCTGAGCCATATTCACGCAGCTGACCACTCACATCCTCTTAAAGTTCTCCTGCCAGAGTTCACTCTCCCTGCTTCCTCCGACTCAGTCCCCTTTGCTGTCTTCTGTCCTCCATCTGCTCTTTCCTGGTTGGAGTTCCTTAGGAATCTTTTTCTACAATCTGTCCCTGGGTGATTTATCTAATTGCATGGTTAACTGTCATTAATTTATCTCCAGCCCAGACCACTTCTTGAGCACCGCTATTATTTCCAACTGTCAGAGTGATATTTGTACTTGGATGTCCCACAAGTATCTCAGCCACACGCTTCCTAAAGAGAATTCTTTATTTCCTCCCATCCCCAGATCTGTTGCTTTCTGAGTCTTCTCCAGCTCCATGAATGATGGTTGCCATTACTTAGCCACCACAGGTTTGCCAGGCATCTCCCCAGGCCTTCTATGTACATTCCCTCATCTAACAATCGTGACATGAGAGAATGATAACAGTCACCCATCGGCTGATAAAGAAACAGACCCAGAGGTTAAGTAACTTGTCCTGGGTCACGATGGCAAAACCAAGATTGGCAGGTTTCTGACCCCAGTATAGCTTTGCTCTTTCCACTCGGCTTGTGCCTTTTCAAATCGGACTCTTGCTTGATCGTTCGGAGACCATCTTCATCCTTGGGTACCTGCAGGACCGCCGTGTTGCATAACTCCAGGCGGGACTCTGACAATGTCACCTGTGTAATTGGTGCTCCCTGACAGCCATTGACATAAACTAGAATGGGAATGCAGTCTCTGGAACTCCACAGGTGGTGGCCATGGGTACCGTCATTCTGGCTCCCTTGGTCCCATCCCATATCATCTGATCCCATTCTGGCTCCTCTCTTCCACCCCAGCCACCCATTCTGTTCACTATGCTCGTCTCAAGCCAGGCACTGTCAGACTCTCTGGGCACAGAGATGGATCAGCTGTGATCCTGTAGTGTGAGGAGTGTATCAGGCAGGGTTCTCCAGAGAAACAGAACTGACAGGATGTATGTCTAGATAGATAGATAGATAGATAGAGATATTGATAGAAGAATAAAGAGAGACAGCTTTTAAGGAATTGACTTGCGTGATCGTGGGGTTGGCAAGCCCACAGGCTAGAAATTCTGGCAAGAGTTGACGTTGCAGCCTTGGTCTCGAGTCTGGAAACTCAGGCAGGATTTCTATGTTGCCATCTTGATACTGAGTTCCTTCCTCTTCAGGCACCTTAGTCTTTGCTCTTAAGGCCTTCAGTTAATTGGATGAGGCTCACCCACATTATGGAGGGTCATCAACTTAGAGTCAACTGATTGTAAGTGTGAGTCATACCTAAAAACTACCAGCAACATCTCACCCGTTCTCTAAGTGTCCGACCACACAACTGGGCACCGTGGCTTTGATGAGCTGCTACATAAAATGAACGCTCAGGAGGAGGTCACGGTCACTGGCGAGGACACAGACAAGAGAACAGTCAGCCGGTACAGTCTGGCTCCTGCGAGACTAATGTGATGAGCTAGGAGATGCACAGGACAAAGTGATTCAGATTTTCTAGAAGGAATAGATGGACAAGCAGAGTAGGTGAGCCTTGAAGGTGAGACAAGAACAGGAGGAGAGGCACTCCAGGCCAGGGGCCAGCCTGGGAAACAGCCAGAGTGGTCTGAACACAGAGGTCCAGTGCGTGGGGCGTGTCCCTGGGCGTATGCTGGAGGGAGAGAGGCGGGTCCCTCGGTGGAGGGCCTCGAATGTCACGCTCACGTGTGACCAACTGACATTCTGTCAGGCCAGCTCACATGACTTCGGACCTCACAGCCCGTCATCCTATAAGAACTGTGTATTCTTCCACAATTGTAGTTTTTAAGTCTACTTGGCTCCTTGAGATCTTAAGGGCTTAATTCTTCAAAAAAAACCTTTCTTTTTAATTTGAAGAAATTCCAAAAGCTTGTTTTTCCAGTTGTAGAAGTGGTTGATTTTTGTTGGATCGTTTCAGCGTAGAAACTTGCAAAACTGTAGGAAAACAAATCAGATTAAAACATTGGCTAAGATAACGACGGCCAAGTGGTAACTCTTATTATGCTGTACTGCTTCTAGGAAGTGTGTTCTCTATGCACAGAAATATGTGATCTGTCCCCTGCTTATCTCTGCAGCCCATCTCCCACTACTCCCCCATCCCGTGCTGGGCCAGGCCACTTATCTTCCATATGCCCCACGAGCAGCCCATATGCTCTTCCTAAACTGTCTCCTCTCCCAGAATGTGTGCTCCATAAGGGGAGGGCAAAGTTTGTTGCTCAAGATTGCATCCCCATAACCTAGATACCAGGGGCTTAATAAATAATTTAATGCATGAACATTTTAGTTCACTTTTAATTTTAAATTAAAAAACACATGGACATAGTTTAAGTACATATATTGTTTAATAGTATGACTATTAATAAGTACACCTATTTTATTTATTTATTTATTTATTTTGCTGCACTGGGTCTTCGTTGGTGCGCACGGGCTTTCTATAGTTGTGGCGAGCGGGGGCTGCTCTTCGTTGTGGTGTGTGGGCTTCTCATTGCAGTGCCTTCTCTTGTTGCAGAGCACGGGCTCTAGGCACGTGGGCTTCAGTAGCTGTGGCTCGTGGGCTCTAGAGCGCAGGCTCAGTAGTTGTGGCGCACGGGCTTAGTTGCTCCGTGGCATGTGGGATCTTCCCGGACCAGGGCTTGAACCCGTGTCCCCTGCACTGGCAGGAGGATTCTTAACCACTGCGCCACCAGGGAAGCCCAGTATACCTATTTTAAATGTTGACTAATGTTATGTTCTTTTATATATCTTCCTCTTATCAAGTAAGAATGTATTATGAGCAGTTTCCAATGACATTAAATATTCTTCTTTAACATTAGTTTCAAAGTGCTGCATGAGTTTCATCACTTTAAACCTTTCTCTTAGATGTTTTGTCCTATTGTGAAGACCATTTTTCTACCATGAAAAATGCTACAATGACCATCTCAGGCTTAAATCTTCACACATTGTTATTACGGCTTTAGGCTAATTATTTATAAATGGAGTCATTGGGCCAAAGGACCTAAATATTTTTATGGCTCTAGACATATATTTCCAAACTCCAGAGAAGCTGTACAGTTTTCCACTTCTGTTGTGCCAGTGATTTGGGTTATAATTTCGGCAACTGTCTCCAATTTGACAGGGGAGATTGGCACTTCGTTTGAATTTGCACTGCTTTTATTTTCACATCTTTGGGACAGAAAGTCTAAGATTTCCAAAGCATGTCCCACTGTAAGAGGGATATCCTTCTGAATGAGGATGTTCCGGGGAAGGGCCTGTACTTGATAAGTGATGTGGCGTATGTAGGAACACAGAGAAGTGGTCCAACCTGACCATCTCGCAAGTGGAGAAACCAAGGCCAGAGAGGAGCAGAGGGGGTACCCAGGTCTCTGGGGGAGCTGGGCCCCCCATCCTGGTGTCCTTGCCAGGGACTCTCCCCTGGGTTCCTTAACTGTGACAGCAAGCATCTGTCTAATGGCTTCTTCCTTTTTTTTTCTTTTTCAGGAACAAAAAAGCCCAGCCCAAAAGCTGAAAACTAACCATGAAGCTCAAGGAAAAGGACCCAGCAGATAACAAAGAAAGCAACTTGGAGAAAAAGACATTGGTCAGTCCTGGTCTCCCTGTGTCTCCCTTGTAGGAGTGTTCAGGTGACCCTGGGGCAGTCCCTCCTGGCACCCTACCTTCTCCCAGGGGAAGGGATGTTGAGGGGAGGTCAGGCAGAGAAGGAGCAGAGGCTGGAAGCAAAGTTATGCAGGAAGGACCCATGTGAACTGTAAATTGTATACGGTGAGGCACAGGCTGTTGATGGTGATGTATGCTGGTTGATGGTGATGTACTATCTGTGGTGACCTTCCAGACTGTGTGTGTGGGGGTCTCCGTTCCAAACGTCATTCCTCAGCAAGAGGACATTGATGTTGAAGGTGATAATGTCATCATCCTTAAGGAAACACTGAAACCCAACCCTCTGCAAGGCCCAGTCCATATGCCCCCTCCTCCAGGAAGTCCTCGGCACTTAGAAAGTCCCTCTCCTTCCTCAGGACTCCTTGGATCCTCTCTTTAAACCAGATTCAAAACCAGCAGCCAAACAGTGCCTGCTCTGTGCCAGACCTCACATAGGTCTCTCGTTCCGTTCTCCTGGCTACACTGTAGTGGAGGCATCACTAGCCCCATTTTACAGGCGAGAAACTGAGGCTCAGAAAAGGCTGAAGCCATGTGTCCAAGGCTACGTAGCTAGTTTAAGGTGCAGCTGATCTCAAACACTGGCCCATCTGGGCCTCGTGTCCCGTGATGGGTGTGGAGGCAACCAGGACTCAGAAGAAGTTGTGTCCATATTTGTAATAAACCTGTATTTAGCAGGACAAAGATCAATACAAGTGTACGGACCAAATTCCCTGGGGAGTGTGAAATGGCAGCTAAGCATCCCCTATCACATAGGTGTGAACTGGAGGTCCAGGGGGTCCAGACCACCTGTCTCAGGGGCCCCAGGGACCCTGAAGACCCAGGCTAAGCAGACAGAGATTCCCTCCAAGTGGACACAGTATCTTTTTCTTGGTGCTCATATTAGGTTGAGCCAAGGCTCCACTGTCTAGGCATTGGGTGTGAGGAAGGAAGGGGTGAAGTCATTGCAAACATTCTGCTCGAATGATATTCAGTAGAAAATTCCCCTTTTTTCCTACTCTCTCTTTGGTAGAAAGTTTTCATGTTATCCAAGCCGACTTAATAGTCTCAGGACTTCACCCAGGGGAGAGTTTGAGTTCAGTTCCAGAAGTATCTACTGGGCCCCTTCCCTGAGCCGGGTGGGAAGAAGGCCCTGGGAATTCAAAAAAGGCTTAGGACACCACATGAATTTTTTTTTTTTTTTTTGCAAGGACAAAAGTTTTATTTGTACTAAAAATCTCAGCCTATATTCTCTTTATTCTTGATTCCAAATAAATTCATAATTTAATTGCTAATCATGCCAAGAGTAGTAGCTAGACTGGTTTCTTTTATTTGCGAGGTAAATTTCACAAACCTAACAAAACGATTTATTTTATTCTTCAGTGAAAATTGGCATTTTTATTCGACTTAAATCCAGATTTTTTTTTGAATTTTATTTTATTTTATTTTTTTATACAGCAGGTTCTTATTAGTTATCCATTATATACATATTAGTGTATACATGTCAATCCCACTCTCCCAATTCATCCCACCACCACCACCACCCCCCTCCACTTTCCCCCCTTGGTGTCCATACGTTTGTTCTCTACATCTGTGTCTCTATTTCTGCCCTGAAAACCAGTTCATCTGTACCATTTTTCTAGGTTCCACATATATGCGTTAATATAAGATATTTCTTTTGCTCTTTCTGACTTACTTCACTCTGTATGACAGTCTCTGCATCCATCCACGTCTCTACAAATGACCCAATTTTGTTCCTTTTTATGGCTGAGTAATATTCCATTGTATATATGTACCACATCTTCTTTATCCATTCGTCTGTCGATGGGCATTTTGATTGCTTCCATGACCTGGCTATTGTAAATAGAGCTGCAATGAACATTGTGGTACATGACTCGTTTGGAATTATGGTTTTCTCAGGATATATGTCCAGTAGTGGGATTACTGGGTCATATGGTAGTTCTATTTTTAGTTTTTTAAGGAACCTCCATACTGCTCTCCATAGTCCTGTATCAATTTACATTCCCAACAACAGTGCAAGAGGGTTCCCTTTTCTCCACACCCTCTCCAGCATTTGTTGTTTGTAGATTTTCTGATGATGCCCATTCTAACTGGTGTGAGGTGATACCTCGTTGTAGTTTTGATTTGCATTTCTCTAATAATTAGTGATGTTGGGCAGCTTTTCATGTGCTTCTTGGCCATCTGTATGTCTTCTTTGGAAAATATCTATTTAGGTCTTCTGCCCATTTTTTGATTGGGTTGTTTGTTTCTTTAATATTGAGCTGCAAGAGCTGTTTATACATTTTGGAGATTAATCCTTTGTCCGTTGCTTCATCTGCAAATATTTTCTCCCGTTCTGAGGGTTGTCTTTTCGCCTTGTTTGTAGTTTCCTTTGCTTTGCAAAAGCTTTTAAGTTTCGTTAGATTCCATTTGTTTATTTTTGTTTTTATTTCCATTACTCTAGGAGGCAGATCAAAAAAGATCTTGCTGTGATTTATGTCAGAGTGTTCTTCCTATGTTTTTATCTAAGAGTTTTATACTGTCCGGTCTTACATTTAGGTCTCTAATCCATTTTGAGTTTATTTTTGTATATGGTGTTAGGGAGTGTTCTAATTTCATTCTTTTACATGTAGCTGTCCAGTTTTCCCAGCACCATTTTTTGAAGACGCTGTCTTTTCTCCATTGTATATCCTTGCCTCCTTTGTCATAGATTAGTTGACCATAGGTGTGTGGGTTTATCTCTGGGCTTTCTGTCCTGTTCCATTGATCTATATTTCTGGTTTTGTGCCAGTACCATATTGTCTTGATAGTTGTAGCTTTGTAGTTGGGGAGCCTGAAGTCGGGGAGCCTGATTCCTCCAGCTCCGATTTTCATTCTCAAGATTGCTTTGGCTATTCGGGGTCTTTTGTGTTTCCATACAAATTGTGAAATTTTTTGTTCTAGTTCTGTGAAAAATGCCATTTGCAGTATGATAGGGATTGCATTGAATCTGTAGATTGCTTTGGGTAGTAGAGTCATTTTCACAATGTTGATTCTTCCAATCCAATGATATGGTATATCTCTCCATCTGTTTGTATCGTCTTTAATTTCTTTCATCAGTGTCTTATAGTTTTCTGCATACAAGTCTTTTTTCTCCTTAGGTAGATTTATTCCTAGCTATTTTATTCTTTTTGTTGCAATGGTGAATGGGAGTGTTTCCTAAATTTCTCTTTCAGATTTTTCAGCATTAGTGTATAGGAATGCAAGGGATTTCTGTGCATTAATTTTGTATCCTGCAGCTTTACCAAATTCATTGATTACCTTTAGTAGTTTTCTGGTAGCATCTTTAGGATTCTCTATGTATAGTATATCATGTCATCTGCAAACACTGACAATTTTATTTCTTCTTTTCCAATTTGTATTCCTTTTATTTCTTTTTCTTCTCTGATTGCCATGGCTAGGACTTCCAAAACTATAATAGTGGCGAGAGTGGACATCCTTGTTATGTTCCTGATCTTAGAGGAAATGCTTTCAGTTTTTCAGCATTGAGAACGATGTTGACTGTGGGTTTGTCATATATGGCCTTTATTATGTTGAGGTAGTTTCCTTCTATGCCCACTTTCTGGAGAGTTTTTATCATAAATCAGTGTTGAATTTTGTCAAAAGCTTTCTCTGCATCTATTGAGATGATCATATGGTTTTTATTCTTCAATTTGTTAATATGGTATATCACATTGATTGATTTGTGTGTATTGAAGAATTCAGTATGCATCCCTGGGATAAATCCCACTTGGTCATGGTGTATGATCCTTTTAATGTGTTGTTGGATTCTGTTTGCTAGTATTTTGTTGAGGATTTTTGCATCTATATTTATCAGTGATATTAGTCTGTAATTTTCTTTTCTTGTAGTATCTCTGCCTGGTTTTGGTATCAGGGTGATGGTGGCCTCATAGAATGAGTTTGGGAGTGTTCCTTCCTCTGCAATTTTTTGGAAGAGTTTGAGAAGGATGGTTGTTACCTCTTCTCTAAATGTTTGATAGAATTCACCTGTGAAGCCATCTGGTCCTGGACTTTTGTTTGTTGGAAGATTTTTAATCACAGTTTCAATTGCATTACTTGTGATTGGTTTGTTCATATTTTGTATTCTTCCTGGTTCAGTCTTGGAAGGTTATACGTTTCTAAGAATTTGTCTTTTTCGTCCAGGTTGTCCATTTTATTGGCATAGAGTTGCTTGTAGTAGTCTCTTAGGATGCTTTGTATTTCTGTGCTGTCTGTTGTAACTTCTCCCTTTTCATTTCTAATTTTATTGATTTGAGTCCTCTCCCTCTTTTTCTTAAGGAGGCTGGCTAATGGTTTATCAATTTGTTTATCTTCTCAAAGAACCAGCTTTTTGTTTTATTGATCTTTGCTATTGTTTTCTTTGTTTCTATTTCATTTATTTCTGCTCTGGTCTTTATAATTTCTTTCCTTTTACTAACTTTGGATTTTGTTTGTTCTTCTTCCTCTAGTTCCTTTACGTGTAAGGTTAGATTGTTTATTTGAGACTTTTCTTGTTTCTTGAGGTAGGCTTGTATTGCTATAAACTTCACTCTTAGAACTGCTTTTGCTGCATCCCATAGGTTTTGGATCATCGTGTTTTCGTTGTCATTTGTCTCTAGGTATTTTTTGATTTCCTCTGATTTCTTCAGTGATCTCTTGGTTATTTAGTAACATATTGTTTAGCCTCCATGTGTTGTGTTTTATACTTTTTTCCCCCTGTAATTGATTTCTAATCTCATAGCACTGTGGTCAGATAAGACGCTTGATATGATTTCAATTTTCTTAAATTTACTGAGGCTTGATTTGTTGACCCAAGATGTGATCTATCGTGGAGAATGTTCCGTGTGCACTTGAGAAGAAAGGGTAATCTGCTGTTTTTGGATGGACTGTCCTATAAATATCAATTAAATCTACCTGGTCTATTATGTCATTTAAAGCTTGTGATTCCTTATTATTTTTCTGTCTGGATGATCTGTCCATTGGTGTAAGTGAGGTGTTAAAGTCCCCCACGATTATTGTGTTACTGTCGATTTCCTCTTTAAAGCTGTTAGCAGTTGCCTTATGTATTGAGGTGCTCCTATGTTGGGTGCACATATATTTATAATTGTTATATCTTCTTTTTGGATTGATCCCTTGATCATTATGTAGTATCCTTGCTTGTCTCTTGCAACATTCTTCATTTTAAAGTCTACTTTATCTGATATGAGTATTGCTACTCCAGCTTTCTTTTGATTTCCATTTGCATGGAATATCTTTTTCCATCCCATCACTTTCAGTCTGTATGTGTCCCTAGGTCTGAAGTGGGTCTCTTGTAGACAGCATATATATGGGTCTTGTTTTTGTATCCATTCAGTGAGCCTGTGTCTTTTGGTTGGAGCATTTAATCCGTTCACATTTAAGGTAATTATCGATATGTGTGTTCCTATTACCATTTTCTTAACTGTTATGGGTTCGTTTTTGTAGGTCCTTTTCTTCTCTTGTGTTTCCCACTTAGAGAAATTCCTTTAGCATTTGTTGTAGAGCTGGTTTGGTGGTGCTGAAGTCTTAGCTTTTGCTTGTCTGTAAAGCTTTTGATTTCTCTGTTGAATCTGAATGAGATCCTTACTGGGTAGAGTAATCTTGGTTGTAGGTTCTTCCCTTTCATCACTTTAAATACAACATGCCACTCCCTTCTGGCTTGTAGAGTTTCTGCTGAAAAGTCAGCTCTTAACCTTATGGGAGTCCCTTGTATGTTATTTGTCGTTTTTCCTTTGTTGCTTTCAATAATTTTTCTTTGTCTTTAATTTTTGTCAATTTGATTACTATGTGTCTTGGCATGTTTCTCCTTGGGTTTATCCTGCCTGGGACTCTCTGCCCTTCCTGGACTTGGGTGTCTATTTCCTTTCCCATGTTAGGGAAGTTTTTGACTATAATCTCTTCAAATATTTTCTTGTGTCCTTTCTCTCTCTCTTCTCCTTCTGGGACCCCTATAATGTGAATGTTGTTGCATTTAATGTTGTCCCAGAGGTCTCTTAGGCTGTCTTCATTTATTTTCATTCTGTTTTCTTTATTCTGTTCTGCAGCAGTGAATTCCACCATTCTGTCTTCCAGGTCACTTATCCATTCTTCTACCTCAGTTATTCTGCTATTGATTCCTTCTAGTGTATTTTTCATTTCAGTTATTGTATTGTTCATCTCTGTTTGTTCTTTAATTCTTCTAGGTGTTTGTTTCATTCTTCTAGGTCTTTGTTGAACACTTCTTGCATCTTCTTAATCTTTGCCTCCATTTTTTTCTGAGGTCCTGGATCATCTTCACTATCATTATTCTGAATTCTTTCTCTGGAAGGTTGCATATCTCCAACTCATTTAGTTGTTTTTCTGGGGGTTTATCTTGTTCCTATATCTGGTACATAGCTCTCTGCCTTTTCATCTTGTCTATCTTTCTGTGAGTGTGGTTTTCGTTCCACAGGCTGCAGGATTGTAGTTCTTCTTGCTTCTGCTGTCTGCCCTCTGGTGGATGAGGCTATCTACCATGTGAGTTTTTTAGGGTTGCCATGACAGAGCTCAACAGACTGGGTGGCTTAAACAACAGAAATATATTTCCTCACAGTCTGGAGTCTGGAAGTCCAAGATCAAGGTGTGGGCAGCTTGGTTTCTTCTGAGGCCTCTCTCCTTAGCTTGTAGGTGGCCATCTTCTCCCTTTGTCCTTACATGGTTGTCCTGCTGTGCTTGTCTGTGTCCTAATCTCTTCTCGGACACCAGTCAGGTTGGATTAGGGCCCACCCATATGACCTTATTTTACCTTAATGTCCTCTTTAAAAGCCCTGTCTCCAAACCATCACATTCTGAGGTAGTGAAGTTAGGACTTCAATATATGAATGTTGGGGGGCACAGTTTACCCCTTAACATACACAGTCCCTGTCCTTGCTGAGCTCCTATCCAGAGGGGAAGACACACATGAGGATAACACTTGGGAGAAAGGTCACAGCCAGCACAGCTGTTAGCAGCACATGGAACACAGGGGCGGCATAGAGACACCCAGGGAGGCTTCTGGGGGGAGGTGCCAAAGGCACTGAGCACTGAAGGATGAGCAAAGTTACGGGCACCAGTAAATGGGTGTGTGCAGGGAGGAGTGAGTGAGTGTCAGGACAGGCCCAGCACACCCAGGAATGCTGGTTTATGACCACATCCTTTTTTTTAAATTAACTTTTTAAAAATTGAAGTATAGTTGATTTACAATGTTGTGTTAATCTCTGCTGTACAGCATTCAGTTATATATATATACATTCTTTTTTTCATATTCTATTCCATGATGGTTTATCATAGGATACAGAACATAGTTCCCTGTGCTATGCAGTAGGACCTTGTTGTCTATCCATTCTCTATATAATAGCTTCCATCTGCTGACCCCAACCTCCCACTGCATCCCTCCCCCAACCCCCTCCCCCTTGGCAACCATCAGTCTGTTCTCTATGTCCATGAGTCTATTTCTGTCTGTTCTGTTTCATAGATAGGTTCATTTGTATATGACCACATCCTTGATAGAGTTTATTTTCTTAGGATCTACTGAGAGCATGGACCACAGACTGTGTGTATGGGGGGCTGGCACTGGATTTGGAGACGGATGAATCCAGGCTCTCCCTGAACTTCCTTTTTTTTTTTTTTTGCGGTGCACAGGCCTCTCACTGTTGTGGCCTCTCCCGTTGCGGAGCACAGGCTCCGGACGCGCAGGTTCAGCGGCCATGGCTCATGGGCCCAGCCGCTCCGCAGCATGTGGGATCTTCCCGGACCAGGGCACAAACCCGCGTCCCCTGCATCGGCAGGCGGACTCTCAACCACTACGCCACCAGGGAAGCCCTGAACTTCCATTCTTTTCTGTAACGTCAGGCTAGTGGCTCCTCCTGAGCCTGCTGGGAGGGTTGGTGATATCACGGGTGTGAACACACTTGGCCAAAGGCAGAGCAGTGTAGATGTGTGCTGTGAGATGGGTAACCGGGAAGCCGGTTAGCTGCCATCTGGTTCACAAAGCTGTACCCAGTCATGCTCGTTACATGATTGGAGGCAGGAACCCAAGCCCAGAAAACAGCCTTAGCAGTGGTCCAGCAACATCAAGTTGGCCCCAGACCTCTTCTTTACAGCTGTGGACACTTATATCCCGGGGGTGGGGGGCGAATCTTCCTACGTGGCGTACTTACCATGGCGTTTGTTTAGCAAAGGATGAGAGCATTTGGGTCAAGAAATGGCTCATTTTCTGGGGACAGGGGATTTGAAGAAGAATAATGAGTATTCACTGTGCAATTGATATACGCCGGGCGCTGTTTTAGGTTCCGTGGTTTAGTGCGTTCCGTGTACAAGTTCATCAAATCTTAAGTGTAAGACGTGGTGGCACCATTATCACACCCGTTTTACAGATGAGGACACTGTGTCACAGGGAAGCCTAGTCACTTGCCCAAGAGCTCACAGGTTGTAAGTGGCTTAGCCGAGACCCAAACCCAGGCTGTCTGTCCGGCGCTACTGTCTGGGTTTTAACCCTCTGAGCTGTGGCAAAGTGAGGGGACAGCTCCCATCACCCTCACCAAGGCTTTCCAAAGAGTGGAGCTGTTTGTTTTCTCACCCTGGGATGCTCTGGGGACGCCCGCTGGGAATCTGAGATCCCCCACCTGCCTGAAGGAGGAAAGCGTGGTTCACCCGAAGGCCAGGCTTCTTAAATAGCCAAGGCCACCCTGGAACTTGAGCCAGGACACCTGGGCTCTGATCTCAGCGAAGTGGAACTTCGCTGCTCACCTCTGGGCCAGCTTGTGGGCAGGTTGGGGGGAGGACTCACAGACAGCCAGCTCCACCAATAAGAGGAGGTCTTCATGCCAAGCACTGCCTCCCGGCTGCAGGGCAAAAAGGGAAAGTGATGTCCTGCAAGTTTCTCTCCCTCCTCTGACTGGGAGAGCCCCTGGTGCGGGGCAGGGCCAGGGCAGCTGTGGGCAGTTTGTCCCCACCCTCCACGCCTGGCTAGTCTGCACCCCCTCTGGGTGGCAGAGCCTTTAGTGCTTTTGGACTAGGATGCCTTTGCAGCTCAGGTACTCCCCAGACACCAAGGACCCTCCCAGTTGTAGTTGCACATTTGTGTGGACCACCTGGGTCCTGGGGCCTTTTGAGTTTTCGGCCCCCATGGGGAACATGGAACCATTTTAAATGAAGGGGGTAGATCACCTGATCCACTGTGAGTTTTAGCAAGATCAGGGAGACCCTTGCTACAGATGAGGAGACCAGGGTGGATACATGGAAGGGCCTGAGTCAAGGAGGGGGTGGAGGAGGAAATGAGATGATGAATATGACACCTCACAGGATGGCACAGGGGATTCCTCACTGCACAGCAATGCAGCCATGCTGCCCCTCCCACACTTTAGGCCCCAATTAGCTCAATTATTTTGCTTCTCCCCACGTCCCAGGGCATCCATGTCTGCAGGCCTGGCTCAGTGCCCTCCCACCCCGCTCCCTTCTCTGTCTGCATATTCCCCCGGCTTACTCATCCTGTAAGAGTCTGCTCTCCAATCACCTCTTCCAGGAAGTCTTCCAAGATCAGCCCCCCTGGTTGGCTCGGTGCCTCCTCTGTGTTTCCCCAGGAATCCTCAGCCATTGCACGTGATGTCATGATCGAGAACTTCCATGTTAGAGTCCTGCTCTGGACCCAGCTCTGTGAAGGGAGCTGGCCAGCTGGCCAAAAACTGTTTCCAGAAACAGCCAATTCTCCAAGCCGCAACCCGGCATGATTGATATGCAGAAGGAGTATTGCACTGACTGATTCATGCACTCAGTAAATAGCCTAATTATTCAGGGTTGGCTTTTTCTTTTGCAAGTTTCAGTTCCCCGTTGAGCAGATCCCTTCCCACTGTTGTGCATTCCGGGCTGGATGTTTTCCTGAGCATTTGACAATCCACACTCCCAGTGCTTCCGCCATGATCCACAGCTTTTATTTCAACATGCGCTTTCCATTAAACCCAGGTTGCCGGCTTCTGGTCTTTTTTTGTGTGTGGACTTGAGGCCGCCCTGGCCTTCTAGGGGTTCTGCGTACCCCAGGCACGCCATCATTCTGCCGGCCTCTGCACCTGTTCTCTGCCTCTGGGAGCAAACAGTCAAGGCAACCTGTCCTACACATGATTTAAGGCGCTTCTCTGACATCTGGGCAATTCGGCCACGCAGTGAGTTAATTCCCATGACGTCTTGGTGTGCATGAGGGTCTTGCCTCCTTAATGCTTTCACTGAGCCAGCCTGGCTGAATGAGCAGGGCAGAATAATGACCAGTGGCAAATTCTTTTTCTTCCAAACCCACAGCCTCGCCTTGTTCTAGAGCTGCAGGGCAGCCCAGGTCCATCTCCAACACGCTGCTCGGGGTTGTGTGTTTTCTATTCCAGCCTCAGAATAACTCTGCAGGATAATCAGGGCGGGATCAATCGCCCATTTCGCACTTGTAAACGTGGTAGCTCAGAGAGGCAAAGCGACTTGCCTAAGGACACACAGCTAAAAAGCAGTGGAGTCAGGGTTGGAACCGCACCAGCCTTCTCCTGTGGTCAGTGACCTTTCCATTTGTCCCAGTCCTTAGGGAAACTTGCCCTGGGCTCATGCCTTGCTCCCCTCCCAGCACACTGGCCTTAAGAGGGACTATAAAAACATGCCAAAGAAAGAATCCAAACTCAGGGTGGTGATTCCTGGGAAGACAAGTTTCCCTTTTAGGGCTCTCCAGACGCTGTGATGATTTGGAAAGGGGAAAAACATTCACTGCCCATTTCCCGTTCAGCAAAATACAATTGCCACATTTCCTGTTCAATGCTCCCGCCCACCCTCCCTCCGTGGACTCTGCCTCCTCATTTAGGGAGATACCGCAGCAGAGCCGGGCTGGAAGGCACTGGGGGCCAAGCCAGCTTCAGGGAGGGCTGGCAGGTGGGTTGTCGGGAAACATGGACTCTGAGGAAGCGCACTCAGCTCCCGTTGCCCGTGACCCGGGCCGCCCGCCGCCTCCCGAGTGTGCCCATCTGACGAGCGGGACGCCGCGTGGGAGGAGAAGAAAGGTAAACACAGAAACTGGCCGCTGTCTGGGCCACAGAGGCACTCTGACTGCTTGAAAGGCCTCTGGCCTTGAGTCCTGGCCTCAGTCCCTGTGACCTTGGCCATGGTGCTCCAACTCTTAAGTCACAGCTTCCTGGGACCCACAGTACCTTCTGGCAGCGCGGCCATGCTTATGCAATGAGGCCAAGGCAGCGAACTGCTCTCACGTGCTGGGTGGTGTCCCCAGCTTGGGGCAGGTGGTGAGAGGTGGTGGGCACAGGTGGGCCACACAGGGGTGGGGGGCTTGGGGCAGATGGCTCCCACCTGCTCTTCTCTGCCCTCTGATGGGTGCAGACAGGGGAATAATGACCAGGGCTGGGAGTGAGGGAAGCCCAGGGGACCAGCACAGCCCGGAAGTCAGCAGGAATAACATCTGAGCTGAGACCCAGAAGATGAGTTGAAAGATGAAAGGCAATGGAGAATGGGCCTTTTGTCCAACATGTGATTCTGTTCCGTCAATGAATCCCGTTCAGTTCAAGCTCCTCTTACTGCAGAAAAATATTCTGGCTCCACACTTGCCAGCGTCCCTCTCTGTGGCCTATGAACCCTCCCTCTGGACTCAATCCAATCACCAGCATTTACCAAGCACCTCCTCTGTAGCAGGCTTGGTGCCTGGAAGCAAGACCCCTGCCCTCAAAAAGTAAGACCCACGCCCACTGTCCAGCCTCTGCTGCTGACCCCCAGGGGACCTACCCCTGGACAGGTGAGGACCTTACCTGCTCTAACTCCTTTCTTCGGCAGACTATCCTATGAAGTGGCTGTATTATCATCGCCATTTCACAGATGAGAACACCGCATCAGAGAGCAGCTATGTAACTGGTCTGAGGTTACGCAGTCATAAGAGGCAGACCTGGGGGTCAGACAACGTTGAATCAAAGATAGAAAAGTAAAAATGAGGAGGTGGAACTTTCAGGGTGGCTTTCAGTGGGTCTTAGATATGAAAGTCTCCAGAAAGGAAGGTTTCAGCAGGGCATGGCTATATGGGCCAGGGCAAGAGAGACCTTGGCACGTAGCTTGGGCAACGGCCATTCTGCACGGCTGGGTCAGAGGGAGTAGAGGGAGAGAACAAAGTGAGTGAACAGCCTTTCTGAACGCTGGCTACGTGCACAAGTCCCTCAACGTCCTCAGCCAGCAACACATCCACAACAGCCTATGCAGCCGGTGCTACAATTTAGATCCCATTTTACAGCTGGGTAAGCTGAGGCTCAGAAAGGTCAAGACCCTGGAGAGACCCCACAGCTGAGTGGTGGAGCCATCAAGCATGGAGCCTGTGCTATAGGAGGCTGTCTAGGCGGGCAGAGCAGGAAGTCGGCTACCGAGGTCTGGCTTTCCCTTTCAAACGGTGTTTGATCCCTTCAGATCCCTAAACCTTGGACCTCATCTGTCACGTTTACCTGCTGTATCCCAGGAGCTTGTCAGGGCTTGGCGCCTAGAACTCATGGCTCTCCCCCCGCACCCCCAATCACCACACACACACACACACGACACATGATAAATCATGGAGAGAAAGTGCCTTCCAAGAGCACCTGGGTCCCCCTGACAAGTGGCCCACACTTTTCTGGCCAGCTTAGAATGGCAGCCCCTTTGCCAAGGGGCCCAGCCTTTGCCAAGGGGCCCAGATGTTTCTACTCCTGGTCCTGTCATGCCTGTGGCTGTCCATGGATGGGTCCATAGGGCAGGATTACCTGGAGGCAGATGCTTGGTTCTCCGGGTCAAGCCCTGTATCTGTCTGCAGGTCCTTGTCCCAAGGTGCTCACACTGGCCTGTAGATGGACAGCTCCAGCCTGGAACAGAGTGTGCGTGGCTGTGTGCGCATCTGTGTGGCCGCCAGCAGCGTCAGGGGGGAAGAGGCGGGGGGGGGGGTAGAGGCAGTGTGGTACGGTGGGTGGCTGCATGGGGGCTGGAGCCGGACCATCTGGGCTCTGGTCCCCAACCCAGACAGCACCAGGGACTGCCCCATGCCTCTGTTTTCTCACCTGTAAAATCAAGATAAAACAGTACTGATCCAAGGATTCTATGGGAGAATACCCGGAAAGTGCTTAGAACAGACGCCTGGGCCATAGTGCTTAATAAGAACCAGCTGCTGCTGCTGCTGGCAGCTGAGTCTGCCTTTGCTTTTTGCTCCTATGTGAGTCAGAGACTGGCCGAATTCAGCTAAAATAATGGTGTCGTAGCTGCTAACAGCACCTGTGAAGGACAGTAGGTCTGAGTTTCACAGATCCTCTTGCAGCCGGACAAGGAGGGCAATGGTGTGCACAGAGGCAAACTGAGCTCCCTGGTCTGGCCACACCCCCCTGGACCGGACCTGGATGGGAGCCCCTCCTGCCGGCTGGCTCTGAGGAATCTGCATCCTTGATCTGGAAATCCTCCCCAGCAGAGGACGGTCCAGCTGCGTCCTGCGGGCCCCTGGCTGTGCGCCCGAGTGCCAGGTCTGACGTGCTTTGCTCTCCTTTCCCAGGACTGGTCCTGCTCGCTGGTCGTGGCCTCTCTCGTGGGCGCCTTCGGCTCCTCCTTCCTCTATGGGTACAACCTCTCAGCGGTGAACGCCCCCACTCCGGTGAGTGCCCGCGGCAGCGGGATGTGCCCAGCAGAGGGCGCTGCGGCAACGCGGAAAGCCGGGTGTTACCGCCCAGCCCGGGGTGGTACCCCATTCTGCAAACATTTGCAGACCGGTTCTGTGCTAGACCCTTGCTGGACACTGGGGTGAAGGGAGGGCCAAAGAGAGTGAGACCAGCCCCTGCCCTCGAGGGGGAGGTGGGAGATACAGAAATAGAGGATGATGACAATTCGTGAGGTCAGTTCCCTGCTCATGCAGGGTCCTGGGAGAGTGTAGAGAGGAGAGGGATCTTCGGAGGTCCCAGGGGCCAGATCCTAAGGGTCTTATTCCAGGGCAAGGAACACGAAATCTGAGGCTTACGGAGGGATCTTAGGCACAGAAACATTTCCCTGATCTGCTTTTTCTTTGTTTATGGCTTTTAATCACAGCTGGAGATCACTTGAATATCTGTTGGTTTAAGATCCATTGCTGGCTTTTGTTTTCTTCTGAAATCAGGTCATTAGGTGCAGTTCCCCAGGCCCTCCTAACACCACTCTGCTGGTTTGCCGATGAAGCTTTGGTTCTCACCCACCTAGGCTGTTAGGTTTAGATGCTACCCATTCCTGGGGGTGCTGGCTTCTGCTTGACCTACCTCCATCCCTGGGCTAAAGTGGATGGGTCGATGGTGGTATACAGGAAGTCTTCCTGGAGGAGGTGATGCCAGAGCTGCATCTTGAGCAAAAGCACTGAAGCCTGAGATATGAAACATTTGCAGAAATTTAGGTCTGATGCTGTTGGAGCCCAGGATGTATTTTGGACAGCATAAGGGCATGAGCTACAGAGGCAGACAGAAGCCAGGCTGTGGACCTTTGTGGGTGCTTTTAAGGCTTTTCCTTGTTTGGGGGCCCAGCATGCTGTGTGCAAAACATAGGGGGAAGCTGGACCAGTGGGTCACAAAGGGGCCCCAGGAGCCCTGGACTTTGCAGAAGTGCCTCAGGGATCCAGACTCCATCTGTACCAGAACAGCACTTTTTTTATTCTGTTAACTCTTTTACATTTTAGGGGCTCTGTAAATTCATTTGAAAAATTGATTCTGATACTAAAAACAGTTTGAAAACAAGCAGGTCTGGATGGCCTCTCCGAACGCTTGCATTAATCAATGGCTTTGATTTTGTCATTGTGATGTCATCCTGAGATGGGATCCAATTTGTCCATATTTGTCTTTAAGAGGATTGGGAATATGCACTCTTGCTTCATCTTGGTAATCCAGCAGAGCCTCCGGCAGAGGGTGGAGAACCTTTACACTCATGGCTTATAATGCAAGGAGACGTGTAAAACTTGAACCTGGAATAGAATGATATGAGTAGAAAAGTAGTAGTTCAAGCAATGACTGTGGGAACACGAGGAAGGAGCAATCCTGTCATTCACTCATTCAAAAAATGTTTTTAATTAATAAACTTCATACTTCAGAGCAGTTTTAGGTTCTCAGCAAAATTGAGTGGAAAGCACAGAATTCCCGTATACCCCCTGCCTCCACTCCCCCACTGTTAACATCCTGCACCAGAGCAGTACCTTTGTTATAACTGATGAACCCACCTTGACACATCATTATCACCCAACGCCCACAGTTTATATTAAGGTTCACTCCTTGTGCTGTACTTTCTATACATTTTGACACACGTGTGATGACTTGTACCCACCACTATAGTATCTTACAAAATATCTTCACTGCCCTAAACATTCTCTGTGCTCTGCCTGTTCATTCCTCCCATCCTTACCCTGGCAACCACTGATCCTTTTACTGTCTCTGTACAGGCACATCTTGCTTTATTCCCTTTGCTGTATTGCAGATATTGTATATTTTACAGATTGAAGGTTTCCCTTTCCAGAGTGTCATATCGTTGGACTCATACAGTGTATAATTTTTCAGGTTGGCTTCTTCCACGTAGTAATATGTATTTAAAATTCCTCCGTGTCTTTTCATGGCTTGAAAGCTCATTTGTTTTTTTGTTTGTTTGTTTGTTTGTTTGTTTTGCGGTACGCGGGCCTCTCACTGTTGCGGCCTCTTCCGTTGCGGAGCACAGGCTCCGGACGCGCAGGCTCAGCGGCCATGGCTCACGGGCCCAGCCGCTCCGCGGCATGTGGGATCTTCCCGGACCGGGGCACGAACCCGCGTTCCCTGCATCGGCAGGCGGACTCTCAACCACTGCGCCACCAGGGAAGCCCGCTCATTTGTTTTTGATTCTGAATAATATTCCATGGTCTGGCTGTACCTCAGTTTATTTATCCATTCACCTACTGAAGGACATCTTAATTGTATCCAAGTTTTGGCAATTATGAATAAAGCTGCTATAAACATCCATGTACAGTTTTTTGTATGGACATAAGTGTTGAATTCATTTGGGTAAATACCAAGAAGCATGATTTCTGGATTGTATGGGGAAAGTATGTTTAGTTTCATAAGAAATTGACAAAATGTCTTCCTAAAGTGGCTGTGCCGTCTTGCATTCCCACCAGCAGTGAATGAGAGTTCCTGTTGCTCCACATTCTCGCCAATATTTACTGTTGTTAGTGTTTTGGATTGGATATTCTAATAGGTTTGTAGTGGTATCTCATTGTTTAATTTGCATTTCCTCAATGATATATGACGTAGAATGTCTTCTCATATCCTTCTTTGCCGTTTGTATATCTTCTTTGGTGAGGTGTCTGTTTGGGTCCTTGGCCCATTTTTAAATCAGATTTGTTTGTGTTATTCTTGAGTTTTAAGAGTTCTTTATATATTTTGGGTAATAGATCTTTATCAGGTGTGTCTTTTGCAAATATTTTCTCCCAGTCTGTGGCTTTTTTCTCATTCTCTTGACACCTTTTGCAGAGCATTAACTTGTAATGAGTCCAGATTATAAATTATTACTTTCATGAATCACACATTTAGTGTTTTATCTAAAAAGTCATCACCATACCCAAGGTCTTCTAGATTTTTCTCCTATGTTAAAAATTTTAGGAGTTTTATAGTTTTGCATTTTACATTTAGGCCTTTGATCCATTTTGAGTTAACTTTTATGAAGGGTGTAGGATCTATGTCTAGCTTCTTTCTTTTTCCCCTTTTTTGCATGTGGATGTCTATTGTTCCAGTGCCATTTGATGAAGACTATCTTTGCTCCATTATATTGCCTTTGCTCCTTTGTTAACGATCAGTTGACTATATGTGGGTCCATTTCTGAACTCTCTTCTGTTCCACGGATCTGTTACTCTTCTTTTACCAATACCACACTGTCTCGATTACCGTACTTTATAGTAAAGTCTTGAAGTAGGGTAACATCAGACCCTACTTTGTTCTCCTTCAATGTTGAGTTGGCCATTCTGGGTCTTTTGTGTCTCCATATAAACTTTAAAATCAGTTTGTTGGTATCCGCAAAATAACTTGCTGGGCTTTTGACTTGTATCATGTTGAATAGATCAAGTTGGGAAACTGATATCTTGACAATATTGAGTCTTCCTGTCTAAGAACATGGAATATCTCTCCATGTACTCAGTGAAATATTTTCTCCCAAGGACAGGCCTCGTGAAGAAGAACAGAATGCTCTGATATAGTTCAGAATGGTTCCTGTTCCCCTCCCCTGCTGGAAGCATAAGGGGACTTTTCTGACAGTCCCTGTGAGAATCTGGTAGAGCCCCTGGAGGTGAAACTTACAAAAGGGGGACGGATATGACTGGGTGCCGAGAGATATTAACTCTCAGACTTGTCCACGCTGAGCCTTCAGCAATTCATTGATTACAGTTCAGGTTTTCCTGCCCTGGCACTTGTGTGCTGCTGTGCATTTTTGCTCTGGTTAAGTTGTGATTCTCTGTATCTACCTGTCTCTCCAGTTTGGGGAGATGCCCAGCAGTGAGAGATGTGCGGGGTAGAGATGGGAACACAGGCCGGTGGAAGGGCTTTATGTTATCCCGGGCTTGAGAGAGAGCGGCAGGCTTCCTGAGAATGGTGCAGAAAGGGAGCGGCCCGATTGTGGGGTCCAAAGGGCTGGAGGAGGAGGAGGCTGGGAAGGAGGGCAGGGCCAGCTCAAGGAGGATCACAGGCGCCGGAACAGGAGCCTGAGTCAGCGCCACCCAGCCTGCGAGCACTGGAGGCGGGCTGGGGGCCATGGCTCAGCCTGGGAGCCCCTCCCAGGGCGGAAGCTGCCTAGAGCTGGAGGAGCTGGAAGAGCTGGAGCCGGGCAGGCCTGCACGGGGACCCCAGCTCCCCTGGGAGCCCCAGATCCTGACAGGTGGTGACAATCCCCTGGCAGAGTGGCCAGGAGGATGGAAGGGGGCCCGAGGCTGGAGGGGCTCAGCTTGTGGCCAGCGATCACTCAGAAACCTCTTCCCTTTGCTGTGGGCCTAGGTGTGGGCAAGCGAGGCAGCCCCAGGGTCCAGGAGACCAGTATGGGAGCAGAGAGCCCAGGGAGCCGGGTCTAACGCAGGTGGGAAGGGCCCACGCCTGGTGGTGGGTTTCTGTGTTGGCGTCAGACTTCACCGGGGCTCTGGCCTCTCGGAAGGAGAAAGAAACTCTCAGACCCAGGAGATGCAGATGCTGGGGTCTGAGGGTGACGGTCCACAGACATGGTGAGCAGAGGCTGCCGCTGGAGGTGCTGATGAAAATAAGTCACAGCGAGGACACCTACCCAGCAGAAGGGATGCTGGTTTAGCGATGACACTGGGTCCGGAGGCCCCTGCCCACCAGCTTCGCCTCTTGAGTAGTGGGATAACCGGGTCCAAGGTGGGGGTCAGAGGAGCAGAGGGACTGCAGGCCAAGGCCATCCACCCTCAGGTGAGAAGGAATTTCACCACGTGAACAATCCAGGCAGTAGCTGGCGCCACCTGGCCGCCACCCGGCTGCATCTCACAAGCATTCCGTGTTTCTCTCGGCTCAGATATTTGGAAACTTTCTGGAAAGCTGATGATGAAAATAATGCCCACTGTGGCACCGACCGTGCTGCCCCATGAGGGACGGTATCAGATTTCATCCTCATTACAGTCCCCAAGGGAGCCAGGACTAACCCCCGTTATAGATGAGGAAACTGAGGCCCATGGAGGTTAATGTCTCTGCATTCCTGGTGTGTGGGGGGGGAGCCCTTAGCCCTCACTCTTAATATACTCACTTGTTTCTCTTCAACACAGTTACCCTAAATGACTGTAGATCCTGTCCACCCTGCTTTCAGAGAGCCCCCCCCGAGTCTGACTACCTATCATGCCCCATTTGGAAGAGGACACCCAGGTACCTCAGGCATCCACACATGGCCCTTCCCCAACTTTGGCCAATGGGATGTGAGCAGAAGTGAGTATAAGACACTGGAGGCCTGACCCGTGAGGACATTCCAGGTCTCCAGCCTGGCCTGCCGTTGAGTCCTCTACCTGGTTTTCCTGTTTCCACTCTGGCTCCTCTAGCTTATTCTCCACCCAGGGCCAGAGGGACCCTTTACAAATTAAGGCAGATCAAATTGTGCTTCTGTTCAAAACCTCCATGGCTGCCCATCACACCTGGAAAACAGCCCAGAAGACCGCTGTGGCCCCAAGCCCAGGGGGCCTGGCGCCTGGTGACCACTCTGCTCTCATCACCAGCACTTTCCCCCTTGCTCCTTCTTTTGCCCCCACAAGACGCCCCTCCCCCACTGATGCTCCTCAAAAATACCCACACTTGGGCACCCCAGGGCCTTTGCACTTGCTTTTCCCTCTGCCTGGAGCGCTCTTTCCCAGATGTGCCCAGATAGTCCTATGCTCTCTCCTTCAATTACCTCTGGTTCCTCCTCAAATGTCCCTTCCTCAGAGATGTCTCCCCCGACCAGCCTATCCCAGCAGCACCTCTCTATCACTCTCTAGCCCCTCCCCCTAATTTACTTCTCTTTACAGAATATAACACCACCTGAGATACTATATATTTATTTGATTCTTGTCCATTCTTCCCCCATTTTCGAAAGTAAGCCCCATGAAGACATGGACTTCATGGTTTTCTTGCTTCTCTAGTGCCAGCACCTAGAACGGGGTCTGGCACACAGTAAGCATTTATAATAAATATTTGCTGAGTGAGTAAATGGATAAATTTAAGATTTTTTTAAAGTTCTTTGTGTGAAAATTCAGTTCCAAGGCAAGTGCCCTAGGCTTCCTCACCCCCCAGCCAAACTGCCAGATGTGAGTCTACCCTTCGTGAAAATTCTAGTGATGCCTCTGCCGCATTCACACGGACAGGGACCTGACCCAGGTCTGCCGAACTCGAAGGTGTACCCTTTTTCTGCTCTACTAAGTTGATCTGCTAGAGCTTTTGCAGGTTTTTGGCTTTGCAGGCCATAAGACCTTTGTCCCAACTACTCAAGTCTATCTCTGTAGTGAGAAAGCTGCCATAGGCGATATGTAAATGAATGGGCAAGGCTGTGTTCCAATAAAACTTTATTTACAAAGACAGGCAGTGGGCCAGATTTAGCCCAGTGATCCATGTTTGCTAATTTCTGTGCTGAAGGTTCCATGAAAGTGGTGAGGCCCCTGTGGACGCCTGCTGTCATTAGGACCTCCTGGCAGAGAGCTGGCTGGCTTTCTGAACAATCAATCCATGAGTGGTGAATTTTCCTACAGATGTTATATTCCTAATATTTTTCTCTCTTTTGTCCATTTATTGCTGCATGTCTAAATCTTTATCTTTTCTGTTTCCAATGACTAATTCTAATTGGCATAGTTCTATCTATCGATCTATCATCTATCTATCTAATCTGTCCATCTACTTACTTCTCTATTTATCAATTTATCCAGCTCTTTTTTATATCTTTATTGGAGTATAATTGCTTTACAATGTTGTGTTAGTTTCTGTTGTACAATAAAGTGAATCAGCTGTATGTATACATATATCCCCATATCCCCTCCCTCTTGAGCCTCCCTCCCACCCTCCCTATCCCACCCCTCTAGGTGGTCACAAAGCACTGAGCTGATCTCCCTGTGGGATGCAGCTGCTTCCCACTAGCTATCTATTTTACATTTGGTAGTGTATATATGTCAGTGCCACTCTCTCACTTCGTCCCAGCTTACCTTCCCCTCCTGTGTCCTCAAGTCCGTTCTCTACATCTGCGTCTTTATTCCTGCCCTGCCCCTGGGTTCATCGGTACCGTTTTTTTTTAGATTCTATCAATCTATCCATCCATCTACTTATCTATCATCTTCTATCTACTTACCTATCTTATTTATCTATTTACCTATCTATTTAAAGCATTCTGAGCCCTTGTAAAGGCTATGAAAAATCTAGAGCTAATCTACATACCCATCAAATGAAACGTGATAATTGCTGAATTTTCAAGCAGTCATGTATGCAGGCTAAAGGGGCTCCTCTGAAACCTGTCAAATGGCCTCACATTTAAGCCATTTGAAGCCTTGACTTTTAGTAGGAGAATGCTTCTTGCCTGGGATCTGTTCCATCAGCGCTGCTACGATAATCCAGAGCTGCCTGAGGGCTCCCTGGGTCTGGATCTCACCTGAGAGGCCGATGAGGGCTGGAAGGAGACATCAGAGTCTTATTCCCAGGGCTGTTGTCTGGGAGCCAAGGTGGGTGCCCGTCCTCGGGCAGGCAGGGCTGATGTGGCTTGGGTGAGGTGATGTGTCAGCCTAGAGCACGAATCAAAATTCCTCTTGCTCATGAGTGATGTCTGGAGAGCCTACAGGAAGATTCTGGAAGCAGTATTCTAAAGAAATGAAAGGTCCAAGCCTGAGTGGAAGCTATGGAGCCCAGACTCCCGTCCAAAGGGGTCCCACAGAGACAAGGATGGGCCCAAACGGGATGGGGCTCGGGTGGAATCAATCATGAGGAGTGTGGGTGGGGAGTGGTGGGCCTGGATGCATTCCTGCTGAGACCTGTGCAGTGCTTGGGGTTGCAGGATGAGCCACGGCCACATAGCCAGGGCCTGAGGCAGCCGCCAGCCTCGAGCAGGGTGACCACTGGGGCAGACATTAAGAAGAGCCACCCATGGGGCTTCCCTGGTGGCGCAGTGGTTGAGAGTCCACCTGCCGATGCAGGAGACGCGGGTTCGTGCCCCGGTCCGGGAGGATCCCACATGCCGCGGAGCGGCTGGGCCCGTGAGCCATGGCCGCTGAGCCTGCGCTTCCGGAGCCTGTGCTCCGCAACGGGAGAGGCCACAACAGTGAGAGGCCCGCGTACCACAAAAAAAAAAAAAAAGAAGAGTCACCCAGAAGGACCAAAGTTGAGCTAAATGAGTGTGTTGAATAGGAGGCCTAAGTGAAAACAGAAATTAGCTAGTAAACAGGCAATGCTATGGCTGGGAGGACAGACAGGAAGGTAGCTGGGAGGGAGAGTTTACAGCTGATTCCAAAAATAGAGAGGGAACACCTAGAGCCCGTTTGCCCAGTCCTGGCCCACAGTTCAGGCAAGTGCTTTGAGGTTTAGCAAAAGGACAGCGGATGGGATTCTATAGGTCAAAGTGTCCTTGCAGACAATGCTGGTCATTGCTTCCCTGGCACCCAGCAGACTGCCTGGAACAAAGGTTTGTGATGCCTTCAGATGCTGACTGCCCAGAGGTAGGCCAAGTTCACGGGCTAAGGGCACAGTCTTCTAAGGACTGCTCTCACTTCAGACAGCAGCTGCAAGCTCGGGGATCCCAGGGCTGCCCACAACTCTGACCAGCTGGTTACAGATTTGGGGAGCACCCACTAGCCCCTCAGGCTCGATAAGTCGCTAGAAAAACTCAAAAATCTCAGGAAAGCACTATGCTAACAATTACAGTTTTATTATTGCCAAAAGGATACAAATCAGAAGCAGACAAAAGAAGAGACACTTAGAGTGAGGGCATTCCAAACATGAAACTTCTGGAGTTCTCTCCCCTTGACATCCAGACACATCACCCTCCCAGCACCTCGATGTATAACAACACACAGAGTACTGTCCACCAGGGAAGCTCGCCATGCTTCCATGTCTGGAGTTTTTGTTGACGCTTCATTACCCAGGCATGACTGATCAAATCGATCTCCAGCCCCCTCCCCTCCTTGGAGGTAGGGCTGGTACCACCTGGCTTGAAGCTCTCCCCCGCACTGCCAACCACATGGTTGCTATCTCCAGCATGGCCAGCCCCCAAACTGGGTTATCTCACTTGCATAAACCATCAGGTCCGAGAGCCCCCCTGTGGATAACAAAGACACTCGTATCATCAACATTTCCTATCCAGGAAATCCCAAGGGTTTAGAGGCTACTATTCAAGAACCAGGAAGAAATGTTACAGAACCAGACTCGGGTCTGCTCACCTGCACACAGTAAAGCCAATCTACTGACACTGGGTTGTGAGGAAGGAAACTGTAGCATTTATTGCAGGGCGCCCAGCAAAGAGTCCCGGGAAACTAGTGCTCAAAACACTGGAACTCCCCGGTGGATTTCAGGAAAGCATTTTTTTTTTTTTTTTTTTTTGCGGTACGCGGGTCTCTTAGCGCTGTGGCCTCTCCCGTTGCGGAGCAGAGGCTCCGGACGCGCAGGCTCAGCGGCCATGGCCCACGGGCCCAGCCGCTCCGCGGCACATGGGATCCTCCCGGACCGGGGCACGAACCCGCGTCCCCTGCATCGGCAGGCGGACTCTCAACCACTGCGCCACCAGGGAAGCCCAGGAAAGCATTTTTAAAGGCCATGTGAGGGGATGTGATCAGGGGATGTGATCAGCTCGTGCACAGTTCTCTGATTGGTTGATGGTGAGGTAACAGGGCGGAGTCACAGGGGTTAACATTATCAATTCTTAGGCACCTGTAGGTTTGGGGCTATGTGCTCATGGTCATCAAGTCGTTAATATCTTCCATTTGGTAGGGGTTTTAGCATCTGTAAAACAGCTCAAGAAATGTGCATCCGACACTGTTATCTAGGTCCTTCAGAGAGGAGCTACAGCAGAAGCTCTGGGGGAGGGGTCTGTCCCCGGAAGGTCCCATAGGGTCCTGCTGGGTTCCAGAAAGGCGAGCCAGATTCTTAATTACACAACTGTACATTGTATATATACGAGGTATATCTTACAAAAGTATGTTCTAAACATAAAAATACTGAAAAAAGTTTGTTAAATGAATTAGTGAATAAGAGAAGGAAGAAGTGAGAAAGAAAAAATAAATGAGAACTTTGCTTTGGGGGGGTCTAATTTATTGCCCCCGCTCCCAAGGCGTATAAACTAGGACTTACTTGAAACAATGCCAGCCTCCACAAAAATAACAGTGAGTGGTTTGGCTTTTCTTGAATATAATGAATGACTCACCTTTCCAATGATTTCTGACATTTGTTCTTTTCTTGGGATGGAGACAGAAGCTCACCTCCCTGGCCCCCTTCCCGCCCCCACCCCCGTGTTAGTATGTAAGCCCAGGGCTTCAGCAGAACAATTAATTTGACTCTGACTTGTCATACATTTCCCAGCAGAAATGGTATATTTTATCATTTTCTTCTCCCTAATCCTTCCCTAAGGGCAGGTAAACAAGTGGTGATAGGGAGTAAAATCATCTTCTCTCTCGGCAAGAGTAGAGCCATCCCAATTAGCAGCAGATGTTAGATGCTGGCCAAAGAAAAGATGCCAGTGAACCAGCAGACAGAGAACCAGAAGCGAGGTCTGGTCCTTCCAATTAATCCCACTCCGTGCTGCCGTTTTAGCCACTGTTCTGGGAGACCCTGTGCTCTCAGAAAAGCAGGGCACGTCTTTGTGCTCCAAGGCCTTTAACAGGGAAAAGGAGGAGGGATGATGAGTGTGGAGCTTGTTGCAGACACCGGCACAGAGGGGGGTGGGGAGTAGTGTGTGGGGCTCCGCATCTCGGTGGGAGGGGACTGAGATTACAGGAGAAACCAGCGCATCTTATTATTACAGAAACAACTAGCCGTTATTTGATGAGACGGGCATCTCTGGTTAATTTCAGTGTGGAACAGAACTGCCTCTGATTTGGGAATCTCAGTTCTTGCTTTTTCCTTTCTTCTCTCTTCCTTTTGCCTCACCCTGTCTCACTAGTTATAAAAGCAAAACAGGCTGCTATTAGCAAAAGCAAACAGTACAACTTTAATAATGTAATGATAAAACTACTGCTATGATTCCCCTTCTACGAAACACGGACTGTATCTCTCATTGGGATACCGGCCCGCAAGGCAGCTATTGTGACAATAATCCCATTTTACCGAGAGGAGAGAGATGGGGTAACTGACTCAAGGCCACTCAGCCAATGGATAGTCACAACCTCGGCCTCACTCAGAGGCCACTTTTAAGGCTTTATCTAAATCTACTTTTTTTTCTGCAGAGCTCGTCATATATGCCATTTTATATTCTTGTTTTTGGGCTCAATATTTACATTGTAAGCATTTTTCCATGTTACTGAATATTCCCCATCACCAGGATTTCTAACAGCTGTGTATTGCCACGTCACACAGATGTCCCGTCTTCCTAATGTGGACCTCTAAGATTGTTCTCAGTTTTTCTCTAGTATAAGTTGCTGCGGCATTGTTTACATTGGGATCTGTGAGTCATTGTTTGGTTTGGTTTTAATCAGAGCTGGCAGAGCTGCTGGCTGACAGGAGGAGGGGGGCCTTTCCAGGCCTGGGGTGCTGGTGTCTGGGTGTTCCAGACTGTGGGTGCCACCCCTGCCTACTTCTGGGGTCCCCAGATTATTGGAGCTGAGATGCCTGCCTCTTTGATTCAGAATTTTCCCATTTCATAAAGTTCCTCTGGGGAAAATGCCTTCGTTGAACATAAAGGGGAAAGGACCACATTTCCATCCATGCTCAGGGCAGTTCTGCTTAGAGGTGTGGGGGAGGTGTAGCCAGACAGAGGAACAGGGGAACGGCCAACCCAGCAAGGCAAGCAGTTGGGAAAACCTGGATGGAGGAGGTTGGATGGCACTGCTGGTATGAACAAACCCAGACAAATAAAACTGGAAACATTCTCTTTCTGACCCATGGGAGAAAAACACTGAGATTTATTGAGCACCTACTATATGCTGGACATCATGCTAGAGACCCCTCACCCCCATCTGATTCTTCCTGCAGCCCCATCCGCAAGCTAGGGTTGTTATTCCTGTTCTGCAAATAAGTTATTCCATAATTGGTGCTCAAAACCATCACCCTGAACTTGGATTTGAACAGACTCCTCGAGAGTCCCTACTGCCTCAAGACTGATTCGTAGCAGCCATAAGCAATTTGAACAGTAATGAAAAAACCCACCTTTTCACTCCAGACCACCAGAGGACGTGCAGAAAGGAGTGGGAAATGTTATCTCAGAGTAAGAACAGGTCTGTGTGGATGCACTGTCCTGCAAACACAGCTATGTGATCTCTCAAAAGCACATTCCAGCAGGAGAGAGGCTCCAGGTCAATTTTTTTTTTTTTATAAGAAGGATATTTGGGAGCACACACACTTCTCTCTGCTCCTGCCTGGGGCCACATAGAAAATGAAACTTCCTTTCTTCGTGCTCTATTTAATTAAACCCAAGTGTTGGGCCAGCCTTCCTCATTGCAAAGGTGGTTGAGGGGGGAACCCAGAAAACTCTGGAAATCTTACTCTCCAATGATCATTTGCAGCTGATGTATCCCCTTTCACTGTGTTCCTTTTTCATTCTGAAAGCCAGCTGCAGGAGTGAAATATTCTCAGGTGTCTGGAAGTACAGAAGCCTCTTTCTCCTCAGTTACCCAAACTCCTCCAGGGGAATCACACAGTAGGAAGGAAATAAGCCACCACAAACCTGCAAACTGAATATTAAGTCGAGATGTAGCTGGATATTTTCCTAAGGACCTGGGAGGTGGGTCGGCGTTGCCAAGACCACCCCAGGTTTGATCATTCGCTAGGAGGACCCATAAGACTCAGCATGGAGGCTTACTCGTGACTGTGATTTATTACAGGGAAAGGATACAAAGCAAAATCAGTCAAGGGAAAAGGTGCCTGGGGCAAAGTGCAGAGGAGACCAGGGTCCTCTCCCCGTGGCAGTGCGCAGGACGCACGTAATTTCCCCAGCAGCAAGCTGTGATGGCAACGTGAGCGGTCCTCCTCCAGGGAAACTCATCAGAGGCGCAAGGTTCAGGGTTTTATTTTATTTATTTATTTATTTTTTTGCGGTACGCGGGCCTCTCACTGTTGTGGCCTCTCCCGTTGCGGAGCACAGGCTCCAGACGCGCAGGCTCAGCGGCTATGGCTCACGGGCCCAGCCGCTCCGCGGCATGTGGGATCTTCCCGGACCGGGGCACGAACCCGTGTCCCCTGCATCGGCAGGCGGACTCTCCACCACTGCGCCACCAGGGAGGCCCTAGGTTCAGGGTTTTTATAGGAGGTCGGTCACAGAGGCACCTCCTCTTGGCATGTGTACAATTCCTGACTCCGGAAAAGAAGCGCAAACCACACTGTTGGCACAGCTTAGGCCCTACAAACTCCTCTTCTCAGTTCTGGGAATGGTGGGGTCCCTCCCCAAATCCAAGGTCCCTGCTGCCAGCCCGGGGCCCATCTTGCAAGCAGACCTTTCAGAGGCTAGAAGTCTCTGGCCAGACACGTTCACTTTTTCTGCATAGGAGGCCTCAGCTGTGCTACTCGGGTGACATTAGGTGCCACTGCTGGGCTTATGGAATTTTGTCTTGTGTGGTCCTTACTTCAAAGAGCCTGGTCTGGTGGTGGGCACTTTTGTAAGGACTTCTGTACTGTTTTCCTCCCTGTGCCAGTGTGTTCAGTGGTGCGGACTGTCTCTCCAAATCCCTAAGGAGTTACGGGCATGACCTGTTCTTTTATGCAATGCTGTGTACACTCTGGTCCATCCACAGAAGGGTTCTATTTATGCGTATTATTATAGCACTCCTGAGAAAAACTTGAGATGGGTTCTTGACAGGCTCTGCGAATCAGTAAGGAACATTAACATTGTAAAACAGCCTACAAGGTAATGTGCCTCCCATTGTCTGGCAATTTCCTGTCATCCTTTGGAGGTGTTCAGTCCTCCTGGCTGGGAATTGCATGGTTCAATTTGGTGCCAGAAGCTTGGCCCCCATGTTGTTGGCTGGGGAGATAGTGGTCAATTACTCATGGCTTCATAGACCTGAGAAATAAACAAGTCTAACAAGACTAGGACTCTTATGTCACGAGATAGAAATAATGATATGAACATCACCACCAGCCACCCCAGCTTCTGATTTGTATTGTGTGCTTCTTGTGGACCCAGCGCCGTCCTTTGTGTTCATCCTCACATTAAATCCTCACGGTAACTCTTTAGGGAGGAAAATGATTTCACAGCGGAGGGGCCTGAAGCACAGAGAGGTTGAGTAACTTACTCAAGGTCACCCAGCAGAAAAGAAGCCGAGCTAAGAGTTGAATAAAGTGGATTCCAGGGTCCTTAACCACTGGAAACCCGGCCCTCAGAGGCAGAGCCACTTGCTGGAGGTCACAGGACTCAGCAGTGCAAGCAAGTCTTGACCCAAGATTCTCAGCTCTTTGTTGGGTCTCCTTTCCTTTAATCACGTGGCCTCTATGACTTTCTTTGCAGTTTGGACTCTAATCACTACTAGTCATAATATAAATTCTCCTTGATGAGTTCATCAAACATTTCTATTAGACTCATCACGTCTTATCAATCCAGGAGCCTCCTGCCTGGCCCAGCCGCCTCCAGGAGAAACTTTCTGAAATAGCCTCACACTGCACCTACAGTGAATGTTCTAACACACAAAGCAGAATCTCGATTCCATGAACAAATCCTCCAATCGCTCCTCAACGGCCACAGGATGAAGTGCGGACTCCTTAGCCTGGCAGTCAAGTTCCGACCAGCCCCTGCCTTGTTCTCCAAACTTTCTCCAGCTGCTGGGCCACCCTCCAACCCCACTGACTCATTTATCGCTTCTCTATGTCATCATCTATGCCATCAGCTTCTCCACCTTTGAGAATTTTTGTCTACCGTCATCTGACCCAAGCCTACCCACCACCCCCCTGACCCCGCCTTTCTTGCGTACCTGATCTGCGTGGCCTGGCTGAGTGGCTGCAGCCCTTCTCAGCTTCCCAACGCCCCAGCTCTTTCCACTCCATGTTGTAAGTGCATGCTTATTCGGCTCTTGTCATTGAGCTCCTTGACGGCAGGGACTGCAGAACTCGTCTCTAGAAGACAGGGTGGGAACCCAGGCCCCTGGTGGTAAGGAAGTAGGTATGTAAATCCAGATAGAAAGACACAAGAATGGGTGTCTCGGAAGTAGGCCCAATGGAAGTGTAAAATGTGGACTCCATGAACGAGATGGCCCAAAGTGGGCCTAGAGATTAGCTAGCACACTGATCTTCAAACTATATTTTATTGCAGAACATTTGTTTCAAATGGAGACTTACAATTTCCCCCAAATATAAAAGGAAACTTCTAGTCGAAGGCCCCTAGCTCCAAACCTACCCACCCTTCATGACTTTGCCCTAAATCTTCCCTCTTTCCTAAAGCCTCATGTCATGGTCATTGTCATGGGCTTGGGGGTCATTGTGTTTGAGTAAACCAGCTGCTATAACAAGCAGCCCCTAAATCTCAGTGGCCGAACACAATGAGGGTTTATTTCTCATCCACGTCACCACCCAAAGCAGGTGAGCAGGGCCGCTCTGCTCCATGCAGCCACACAGGGGCCCAGGCTTCTTCTGCTGAGTGCCTTCCCCCATTCCTCAGGGCTTCAGAGGTTTCTGCTGGGCTCTCTGTGAACGACTAGCCTGCAGGGAAAGGGAGTGGGTGAGGAGAAGGCACACGAACCCTTAATCCTCGATGGAGGTGACACACCTACTCACACACTTTTGGTGAGCAGTAGTCCTATGACCCTCCCTTCCCCCCAGATGCAAGGGACTGAGGAGTGTGACATGGCAGTGCGGCCAGGAAGAGGAGGCTCCGAAGCCAGGGCACAGACGCTGTGAGCGTGAGTGGGGTGTGCAGTCCCACTGGATTTCTGTGTAGCTTTCAGATGCATGGCTCAACTCCAGAGTTCTTGGCTCTCATGAAACGTCACAGGATGTCTGCAAGGCTGAGCCGAGGGAAGTATGCAGATGTCCAGTACATACTTAGCAGTCAACCAATGTTGATTCCACGTCCCCGCTTCTCCCCTAATTCAGTCTCTCCACATGCGGCTGGGGTATTGATGTGATCATCTTTATGTTTTCCATACTAAGAATGGGAATAGAATCGTGGTTAAGAGATGGGTTCTGGAGTCCAGCTGCCTGAGTTTGAGTCCTGACCCTGCCTCGTGCCCATGGTGGGACCTTGGGAAAGCCCTGTGGCTTCAGATTCCTCAGCTGCCCGAGAGAGAACTCAGAACACACTGCCTGGCTCATAGGGTTGCAGAGGGAATGAGTTCACATGTGTCCAGTTCTTAAAATAGTGTGTGACACGTGGTGAATATGATGTATGGGTTACCTATTTTTATTATTATATGGTGACCGGCCCATAGCAGAAATTCAATTTAAGACACAAACATTTCTTTCAGCCTCCACTCTGTACAAGGCACTACAAGTCAGTGCTGACATATACCAGCTCCGTGAATCTCCAACCCAGTGAATGAATCCTGCAGTGAATTAGCTTACCAACCCCCAACACCCGGCTTCTGCTCTCAGATATACTTTTGGGCTGCCTTTCATCTAGGCCTTTGCTAAATTCACACCCAAAGACAAACATTTCATCACTAAAGCCATCGCTCTGAAACCAGCTTTTGGGGACTGTTGGAGACGTGTTTCCTCAGGGGGCTACTCTTCCAGGCTTCTCCAGCCCTCTGCAGATGCTTCTGTTGTCCAGTTTCCCCAAATTGAAATGAGAAGTCTCTGCAGAGACTCCCAAAGCAGCGCCTAGAAGCATGTGATATGAAAGCTGCCTCCTTCCCCACCAGGCTCCTGAATGACTGGAAAGGAAAAGAGAACATTTCCTCCCAAACAGCGTCCTTTTAGTTTCTGTACATTAACTCAGGAAACTGGTCATTGCTGCAGGCGTGGGAATAAAAGGCTCTCTAGAGCAGGTATCAGCAAGACTGCTCCCAATGAAGCTGCAGTTGCTTGAATCCGTGCGGGATGGCAGTAGGGACCAAGTGACATCCAAGAATGAACTTCAGCGCATGGGGGTCTGCTGATTATTGGGCAGGAGGCCTGGGAAGTCCAGGATACTCACTCCAGATTCTCTGGAGGGTCTGGACCCTGTAAGTAGCCCTCAGGGCATCCTGTACCCACCTGCCTACCTGTGGCTTCTCTACCCATCTGGCTTAGCGCTAACCATGCTGTTTCTCGCCCTATTGTATGCTCCTTGAGGGGTGTCCTCCTTACACTCTCCGGGACCCGACAGGGAGTCTAGCCCATAACAAGGGCCTAACCAATACGGATCTTTAAGTCAATAAATGTCCTGTTGGATTTAGCTGCCCTGTTTTCACACCTTTGTCATGAAATGGGTTGTCACTGGTAGGTTGCCGTGTTCAGGCTCTGAAGCCAGGCAGATTTTGCATAAATCCTCCTCTACCACTTACTGGCCCCGTGGCCGTGGGTAAGTTACCTTACTCTTGGCTCCCTCCTCTGTAAACGGGGTGTCTACCGCTAGGGTTGTGAGGATGAAATGGGATTATTTATGTGTTTTGGTAGAGTTTCAGGAGTTGGACGCAACAACGTTTGTCTGATTGAAGCTAAAAAAGACGTTGTTGAAAAAATAGTGAGCAGCTCGCAAGATTGGTGGGAGGACTGGCGAGACAGGCCTAAAAGCTCTGCAGCCGGATCCCAGAGCTGGTCCTGGGGGGCTGTCCTGTGGCCATCACTGCCGCTCCTGCACAGCTAGCAAAGGACACTGCCACCGCTGCTGCCCCAAACCCAATCCTCCTGGCAGGCCCTTGCTGCCAAAGAGTTCTCAGTCCCGCTTCTTGGCCTCCCGCGCTTCATGCGAAGCCAGGCCTCTGATTGGCCAAACCTTAGTCACATGACCACTCCCTAGCTGCAGGGGATGCCGGGAAGAGCATGTGTGTCTGACAATTTCAACCTCTATTGAGGTTGAAAGATGAGCAGGCTCTGTTTCCCGCAGGGCTCAGAAAAGGAAGCAAGTTCTCCCAAATTAGAAGGGGGCTTCTGATGCTGGGCAGCCAGGAGGATGACAGATGGCCACTGGAGTACTTGGAAACTAAGGTTCAATGTTCATGTCCAGGCACTGGCAGGGAGCACAGTACCCACTCAGAGAAGCTGGGCGTGGCAACTTGATGAGGGTCCCCGATGGTGGGCTCTTATGGGAGCCCCAGGGAGAGGGATGATGGCTTGGGCTGGGTTCAGTGACGAAAGAAGTGAGAAGTATTTTGAAGGTAAGGCAGTGTATTAATTTGCAAGGGAGGCCAGAACAAAGTACCGCAGACTTGGGGGCTTAAACACCAGGAATTTATTCTCTCACGGTCCTGGAGTCTAGAAGTCCAAGATCGAGGTTTCAGCAGGGTCAGTTCCTTCTAAGACCTGTGAAAGAAGGACTGTTCCAGGCCTCTCTCCTTGGCTTGTAGATGGCCATCTTCTCCTTGTGTCTCTTCACATCTTCTTCCCTCTTTGCACGTCTCTGTGTCCAAACGTATCATTTTTATAAGTACATTTTAACTTGATTACCTCTGTAAGACCCTATCTCCAAACAGGTCACCTTCTGAGGTGCTGGAGGCTAGGACTTCAACATATGAATTGTTGGTGATACAATTCAACCCATAACAGACAGAGATGAGTCCAGATGGCTTAGCTGAGGGGTGTGGATCAAGGGCCAGAGTTAAGGATGAAGTTATGACTTTTAGCTGAGCAATTGGAGAACGGTGTGCTATTTAATAAGGTGAGGAGGAGAAGATAAAGAAATGGAATTCGGGACCAGAGATCCAGTTCATGGTTCCCATCCCACTCTCCAACGATTGGCTTAGTAGTTGGCCTGTGCCCCAACCAGGGTGGACAAGATTTAAAGAGAGGTTTACTAGAGGCTTCTAGGAAAGTTCTTCTTAGCATCAAGAGGTCTCTGAGAGGTCAGGAGTACTCTCTCTAGTCAAACATGAATGGGAAAGCATGTGGTCAAAACTGCTACTAGGAGTCATCCTATCATTATGAGTGGGTGCAGCCTTAGGATAAGGTCAAAACTATGGTTAGCAGACGGAAGCAAAAGGAAGCACCTGGATTCTTTACCACATCACGGAGCCACCAGACAAATAGTCCTAATGAATATCCATGTTGCTTAGCTGTTTCAAGTTGGGATATCCTGTTTCTCGCAGCCAAGAGTATCCTTAAATTATGCGATGCATTACCAGCTCCAGTGGACTAGAGCTCTTTGAGATCCGGGGTTTGGTTTACGTCTGTGTGCAGCGCAGTTCCCAGTACTCAGCACAGGTTTGTTGAATGAATCAATGGGCAATGGCGGATCAGAGTGTCTTGTGTATTAACACATGGAAACTTCATCATCATTGGGAAAAGCTCTAGTTGTTGATAATATATCCTATCCTCACTCCATACTACAAGCAAGGTAGTTATGGGATCAGAAGGAGAGAGAAAATGGGAGGAGAATAGATATCTCACAGGGAGAGGGTGCTACCCCTCACTTCTTCATCTCCTGTCATCCGCCCATTTGCTTAAGCCAAACACTTGGTAGTCTGCTGCGTTCCTCCTTTGCCATCACCAACACCCTCTCTCCCCAGACTTGAAGCCAATCACTCAGTTAGTCCCGTCCATTCTACATTCAAAACATGCTTCAGGGCTTCCCTGGTGGCGCAGTGGTTGGGAGTCCGCCTGCCGATGCAGTGGACATGGGTTCGTGCCCCGGTCCGGGAAGATCCCACATGCCGCGGAGCGGCTGGGCCGGTGAGCCTGTGCCTCTGGAGCCTGTGCTCCGCAACGGGAGAGGTCACAACAGTGAGAGGCCCGCGTACCGCAAAAGAAAAGAACATACTTCAAATTCATCCCCTTCTTTCATCTCCATCACTTGGTCCAGGCCACCATGACATTAGATGACTGCAAAACCTCCCAACAGGGTGCCGGCTTCCTCTCTAGCCCCCCCTTTAATCCACTTGGCACTCTGAAGCCAGACGGGCTTCCTGAAAATAAAAGCCATGCCATGTCCTCCCCTTGCTTAAAACCCTACAATAGTTTCCCACTCTATCCCCTCCCCAAAAATCTAAATAACAAGCAAACTTATTACCAGGACCTTATGGTCCCACATAACCTGTCCTTTCCAGCCCCTTCAACTCCATGCAGCCCCTTCCTTCCTTTACTGTCCCACTTCACCCCCACTGGCCTCTTCTCTGTTCACGGACACCCCAAGCTTTCCTCAGCCGCCTTGGTACATGCTTTTCCCTCTGCCCGGAACACTTCCACCATTTAAACAAAGTTTTTAAATGGTGAAACATATTATCCTTAAAGAATATAGAAAATGCACACACACACACACACACACACAGTTTAAAGAATGATTGTAAACCTAGCACCTACGTAAGAAGAAGAGTAAAAGATAGAGAATAGAAGGTCCTGCAAATGCCCCTCTCCAATCATTTCTTCCACCGTCACCCAGAGGTGACCACTGACCTGACATTTGAAATAATTATTTGTCTGCTTCTCTTTGTAGTTTTATAATCTCTGTATAATTCCCCCAGATCCTTTTAATTTTGCATACTTTTGAAGGTTAGGTATGGAATCACACTGTATGCATTCTTTTGTTTCTGGCTTCTTTCACTCAATCTTATTTTTTGTGAGACTTTATTTTGCATGTTTGCACGTAGCTATAATTCATTCATGCTTGTGGCTGTAGTGTTTCATATTATAACTATTCCACAATCTGTTTATCTCTTCTGCTGTCAGTGGGCATCTGGATTGTTTTCTGTGTGGGATTGTTATAAGCAATGCTACCATGGATGTTTGGATAGATGTATCCTAGGGCAGATGGGAAAGAGGAGGGTTGTTGTTTTTTTTTTTTCCAGTTATGAGAGTGCCAGGTTTTTTTGTTTTGTTTTGGTTTGGTTTTTACCATTTTTTACTATAGTAAAAGTTAATTTACTATGTTGTCCTAGTGTCAGGTGTATAGCAAAGTGATTCAGTTATGCATATATATATATATATATATATATATATATATATATTCTTCTTCAGATTCTTTTCCATTATAGGTTATTACAAGACACTGAGTATAGTTCCCTGTGCTATATAGTAGGTCCTTGTTGTTTATCTATTTTATATATATAGTATTGTGTAAATGTTAATCCCAAACTCCTAATTTATCTCTCCCACTCTCCCCAATATCCCCTTCGGTAACTAAGGGGAATTTTCTAGAAATGGATTTGCTGGGTTGTAGGTTAGGATCATCTTCAACTTTACTAGATAACGCCAAACTGTTTTCCAAGATGACTGTACAAATTAAACTCCCACCATCAATGTACGAAAGTACACACTGCTGGTCACTACTTACTCTTACCAGACCTGTTAACTGACCTGGGGATTGTGTGAGCTCCACACAAGTACTGGGCACTGCTCCAGGTTCTCATATGACCTTCACAACAGCCCTGAGACATCAGTGTCGTCTTTCCCATCTTGCAGATGAAGAAGCCGGTCCAGCATTGGTTTAAATCATTAGCAAATCATGGTGCTGGGATTCAGGCCCAGGTCTGTGTGACCGGACCCTATGCTTCTTCTGCCACGTCATACTCCATACATACTTATTGGAGAAGTCTGTGGGTCCTTATTGGGTAGCTATGGGTAACTATGAGCATCTTGAGCATGGAACTCTTTTGGGGAGTGTAGTGCTGTGACCTCAGTCTTTGGTGCACATTAGAATCACTCAGTCCCACCCCAAACCCACTGAATCAGAATTGACAGCAGTGGGGGTCTAATAAGTGTGAAGTGGGCATCTCATTGTGGTTGTAATTTGCTTTTCCCTTTTCACTAATGATGTTGAGCATCATGTCATTAGCTTCCTGGTCATTTGAATTTTTTTTTTTTTTTTTGGAGTCTGTTCAAGTTTTTCACTCATTTCTGATTGGGTTGTCTTCTTATTGACTTATTAGAACTCTTTACATATTGTGACTACAATTCCTTTGTAGTTATATGGGTTGCAAATATGTTAGCTTAGTCTGTGGCTTGTCTTTTCATTTTTCATGATGTTTTCTAAAGAGCACAGCAATTTAATTTTGATGAAATCCAAATGAGCATTTTGTTTTTCTTTTATGGTTCGTGTTTTTGTGTGTCTTGAATCTTTACCTATCTAGGTGGTAAATATTTCTCTTATGTTAAGTACGTACATTTTAAACACATTTCTGAGGTGATTCTGCTGTGCGGTTCCCTTAAGTTCAGAGTCAGATCTGAGTTTGACTCCCAGATTTACCACTTAGCTGAGCAAGTCACCTTGTCTCTCTGAGCCTCAGTTTCCCTATCTGCAAAAGGATGTAAATATAGGGCCCATCCACAAAATGTGTTAGAAGGATTCAACGAAATAAAGCTCAAAGAGAGCTTAGCAAAGTGCCTGGCATGAAGACAATGTTCCATAAAAGCTGTTTTGTTTATAAACTGGCTGGCTTCGAGGACAGCAGAATGGGACGGAGGAATAACTTGGTTTGTTGTCTGTTTTCAGTACATCAAGACCTTTTACAATGAGTCGTGGGAGAGAAGGCATGGACATCGGATAAACCTGGATACTCTGACTCTGCTCTGGTCTGTGACCGTGTCCATATTCGCCATTGGTGGACTTGTGGGGACGTTCCTGGTGAAGTTGATCGGAAAGGTTCTTGGGAGGTCAGTGGGGGCCATCTCTGTTTGGGGATCCCTTCTGTAATGTTCATAAATATGTCTGTATCAGAGTCAGGATCCCAGCAGGCAACAGAGTTCCATTCAGTCCAACCGGAGAAATTTTAACGCCAGAAGGGCAAGGAGCGGAAGTAGGGTACCGGAGGCCAAGGAGAGGTGAATCCATGGGTGATGGGCTGACAGGCAGCCGCTGAGATTGTAGAGGCACCAGGCTATGTCAGAACCCTACTGTCCAAACAGGGAGGAGCTCGGAAGAAATACCCTGGCTCCTTTCTCCTCCTGCCCTCCAGTCTGCTGCTGGTACCTCTCATTGGTCAAACCCAAGTGGAAGCCTGAAAACTCAGGAGTCTTGTTGGTGCGGTTCAGGAGGACCAGCTCCCAGGGCACAGAGCAGAGCGGGGAGAGAGGGGAGGGATCCATTTACAGGAGCAAATGGAGAAGAGTCAGCACAGTGTCTTAGAGATTGTTCCACATAAGTACCGATAGATCTGCTTTTTAAAAATCAGTTGCTTAGACAGTCTTCCGTTGTATGACTGGATGATAACTTATTTAACCAGTTCCCTATTGAGAGACATTCAGGTTGTTTCAAATCCTTTGCATTACAAACAGGGCTGCGGTGAGTATCAATTTCATTTTGAAATTCCCAATCCTCGCCCCCTCTACTCAGATCCAATTTACCTCTGAGCTTCTTTCCTCATTTATTTTTAAATTTATTTTTATTCCTCATTTTTATTACCCGGCTTTAGTGACAGAACCCTCCTCCCTCGTGAGACTGGACGGTGACCATGTGGGTGCACAGACCCTGGCTAATCTTCTCTCGTATAAGACTGAGTTATCAATAAATTCCCCCAAAACATTTTCTCTACGTCCTTTCTCATAGCAACTTCCTGGGGGACATTGAGGTGTTAATGGAAAGAGTAGTCTCTAGAGCAACCGTGTGTGAACTTGAATCATGAGTCTTCTACATCCTGGCTGTGTGGGCTTGGCCAAGTCATTTAATGTATTTGAATCTCAGTTCCGTCATCTATAGAATGGAGTCAGTAGTTGCTACCCTGCAGGGGATGCTATAAGGGCTAAAGAAAATTAATGGAGGGGGAATGGTCCATTAGCAGTAGCTCAATAAAGAGAAGCTATTATTATCTACCATATTATTTACTCATCATCACCTTGACACCATACACAGTAGGGACTCCACAGATCTCCATATTGCACTGACCTGAATTAGCAAAGAGATTCATCAGACCCCAGGAAATCCCCCCCGGCCCTGGGGCTTCAAAAACAGCGTTAATAATGGTGCTGCCCACTCCTTTACACTCAGCCTCACATCCCCAAATTAGAACCGATGATGTTCAGAGCAGCCTTTCCATAGGCTGGGGCAGGAGGCCGTCTGAAAACATGTGATGCTCATAAAGGCCTGTGGTACCCCAGTGAGGTAGAGGAGGTGCCGACATTCTCTGTGTCCCCAGGGGCGCTTCCAGGGCAGTAGCTAATGAGAACTCAGTACACAGGAGGTACAACGGTCGTGGAGTAGAGTCAGGGCTGCCGTTTTCTGAGGTCCCCCAATGTTTCAGGCACTCACACACAGCCTCTTGTTTAATTCATTCGACTCCGTGGGGTCTATTGATGGAGAATGGGAACTGAGCAAGGTCAGAGCATCTGGCCAAACTCAGCCAGCTCACACAGTGCCTGAGCTCAGGTAGGACCCAACACACGTCGGCCACGCACCATGATCTTTCCACTTGCCAAGGAGATCATAGTGTCCTGCTGGCACTGGTCTTGGAACATCCTTGACTACTTGACAACAGATAAGTGACCAGCTGGCCCCAGACTGGCACCACTGGCCAGGGTCTCCAAGGCACTGTCGCTAAGCCTGTGGCCCCAACTCCTCTTGCCTATTCCAGTAGATGGAGTGACCCCTGGCCCCAGACACTATTGCCTGTGACACATTCCTACCTTATATCTGGCCGTGGGCACTTATGCCCCAAGCCTGCCCCAGAAGAAAACTCTGAAGCCAAGCAGCTGGTACAGGAAAAGGAACACTGGATGTCCTTTGGATGTCGTGGACCAGCAAGTTCTGACTCCCCAACTTGCCAAGTGTGTGACATGGGACTTTGCCACCTCTCACCTCTCAGCCAGCGCTTTTCCTGCGTGTGAAATGAAGGTGATCAAGGTGGCTTTACCATCCTCAATAACATGGCGGCAAAACAAAACAGAGGGAAAGCAAAAGAGAAAATGTATTTGAAAAGTACTAAATTTCTAAGTGATGGAGGAGTCCTAGGATGAAGACAGAGATTGATCAAAGGGCTTTGGTTGTCATACCCCAAGCAGGTGCCAGTTCCTTTTTTCATCATTATAAGTATAAAAGTTGAATTGAGTCTCAGCTTGAATAGTAACTCTGTAGGGGAGAAAAGGAGCAAAAATTAAAGAAGTTGGCTACCATGTATTCACCTCCAGCTATAGACCAGTCCTTGACATATGGTACATCATTTACTTCTTACAACTCTCTGTATTATTGTAAACCAGAGGCCCAGCAACTTGCCCATGGTGACAAAGAATGGGGTTGACCTGATTCAGACACAGGTCTGTTAGACCACAAGGCTGCACTCTTCCCATGATGTGGTGTGGATGGAAACTGCATCCTGATGCCTCGTTTTTTGTCTCTGATGGTGGCTGTCCCAGAGGAAGAGGAGGCTGGCTCAATGTCTAAGGCTAGGATCGGATCCAAAGAAAGGGGCCCAGATGGGTGACTTGGAGGGAAGTTTGGGTGGAGCTGGGGGTCCTTGGAGTCAGGTGGTCCTGGTCACCAGCAGGTCCAGCAATGGGATTGATCCTGGCTGAGGCATATGGCTCATCTGTGATTTAGGAGAGGAATGAGGACAGGGGAGCATAAGGGACGTGAAACCGTCTCTGGAGCTGAGCCACCCCCATTATGTGGTCTCAAGGATGCAGGTTCCTTGTCTCCTGGAGTCTCTAGCCTGGAAAATTCTGAGCCAAAAAGAATTCTGATTGAGTCCCTGCCCCTCATTTGGGGTCATCTATCCTCTGCTTACCCGGCTTTAGTGACAGAACCCTCCTCCCTCGTGAGACTGGACGGTGACCATGTGGGTGCACAGACCCTGGCTACAGGCCCGGCTGTAGACCTGGGCTCTGATGCTCACAGCTCGTGGGGCCCTGGATGAGTTCCTTGAACTCTCTGGGCTTCACTTAGTTCACAGTAAAGTGAAGATAAAGTCATAGCCACGTTGGAGGATGGTAGTGAACATTAAATGGGATGACGGATGTAGAGCATTCATCTCAGCCACTGACGTAGAGCCGGCATCCAACTTAGGTTCACTAGCATCTTCATCATCCCATCGTCCTCATCATCAGTGCTTCCTGAGAGGCGTCGGTCCATCACCTGACAGAGCCGATGATGCAAATGTCCCTTCAGATGCACTCACATTGGCCTCTTTCACATATCATTGGATCTAGGTCTTCCCTCCAGAGTGGAGCACAGAAAATATGTGGGAACCCACAGGGAAACTCACACGGACTTTGAAATCAGATCCTCAGTCAGATTCTCCAGCAAGCCATGGTTTGTTCCTTCTTTTTTTTTTTTTTAACATCTTTATTGGAGTATAATTGCTCCTTTACAATGGTGTGTTAGTTTCTGCTCTATAACAAAGTGAATCAGTTATACATATACATGTGTCCCCATATCTCCTCCCTCTTGTTTCTCCCTCCCTCCCACCCTCCCTATCCCACCCCTCTAGATGGTCACAAAGCACCGAGCTGATCTCCCTGTGCTACGTGGCTGCTTCCCACTAGCTATCTATTTTACGTTTGGTAGTGTATATATGTCCATGCCACTCTCTCACTTTGTCACAGCTTACCCTTCCCCCTCCCCATATCCTCAAGTCCATTCTCTAGTAGGTCTGTGTCTTTATTCCCGTCTTGCCCTAGGTTCTTCGTGACCAGTTTTCTTTTTTTTTAGATTCCATATATATGTGTTAGCATACGGAATTTGTCTTTCTCTTTCTGACTTACTTGACTTTGTATGACAGATTTTAGGTCCATCCACCTCACTACAAATAACTCAATTTCGTTTCTTTTTATGGCTGAGTAATATTCCATTGTATATATGTGCCACATCTTCTTTATCCATTCATCTGTTGATGGACACTTAGGTTGCTTCCATGTCCTGGCTATTGTAAATAGAGCTGCAATGATCATTTTGGTACATGACTCTTTTTGAATTACGGTTTTCTCAGGGTATATGCCCAGTAGTGGGATTGCTGGGTCGTATGGTAGTTCTATTTTTAGTTTTTTAAGGAACCTCCATACTGTTCTCCATAGTGGCTGTATGAATTTACATTCCCACCAACAGTGCAAGAGGGTTCCCTTTTCTCCACACCCTCTCCAGCATTTATTGTTTGTAGATGTTTTGATGATGGCCATTCTGACCGGTGTGAGATGATATCTCATTGTAGTTTTGATTTGCATTTCTCTAATGATTAGTGATGTTGAGCATTCTTTCATGTGTTTGCTGGCAATCTGTGTATCTTCTTTGGAGAAATGTCTATTTAGGTTTTCTGCCCATTTTTGGATTGGGTTGTTTTTTTTTTTTTTTTGATATTCAGCTGCACGAGCTGCTTGTATATTTTGGAGATTAATCCTTTGTCAGTTGCTTCATTTGCAAATATTTTTTCCCATTCTGAGGGTTGTCTTTTTGTCTTGTTTATGGTTTTCTTTGCTGTGCAAAAGCTTTTAAGTTTCCTTAGGTCCCATTTGTTTATTTTTGTTTTTATTTCCATTTCTCTAGGAAGTAGATCAAAAAGGATCTTGCTGTGATTTATGTCATGTAGTGTTCTGCCTATGTTTTCCTCTAAGAGTTTTATAGTGTCTGGCCTTACATTTAGGTCTTTAATCTATTTTGAGTTTATTTTTGTGTATGGTGTTAGGGTGTGTTCTAATTTCATTCTTTTACATGTAACTGTCCAGTTTTCCCAGCACCACTTATTGAAGAGGCTGTCTTTTCTCCATTGTATATTCTTGTCTCCTTTGTCAAAGAGAAGGTGACCATATGTGCGTGGGTTTATCTCTGGGCTTTCTATCCTGTTAAAGCATAACATAGTGGAAGGCAGCTCTCACACTTTCCCTGAGCTTTCTCTTGTCTACGCTAAATGTCCCCAGTCCCTTTGGCCATTTCTCAAGGATATGGGCTTCAATCTCCTCATTATCCTATTGCTCTTCCTTGAATTTGACCTCTTCTGCCAAGAGCTGATGATCTGGGCTGCACTGGGGAGATTCTTCACCACTGGAGAAGCTCAAAACAGTGAAGCCGGTGTCCGCGGTGGGGTTCCCAGGGGGCGCTGGAGTTCTGCTCTCAGAAACGGCATGGTGCTGGCCCCCCTTGTTCTGCTGCATGTCATGCCTGGGAAAAATATGGAAACACAATTGATTAAAATCCCCTTCTCTGAACCTGAGTGAGTCAGCTTTGTGAATTATCTGCAAATAAGGTTTCTATCCTCACTGGGACACTGTCATGCTGGGGGTTATTTTGGGAAGGACTATACTAATATGATGAACTTGCTTAGAGGGTGTGCAGCCCAATCTGCAAATGTTTCAGATCAGACTTGAATGTGATTTTAACATCCCCTGCATAGCACAAAATACATCATCACATCTAGTGCAGGAGCTCAGACCAAAGCCCTGGGAGTCATCATTGGCTCCTCTCTTTCTCTCCACCTCTATCCAATTCATCAGTATTTTGGGTTCTGAACCCCAATTTCCAACATGTGTGGCGGGGAGGGAGTTCCCACACACCATCAAGCAATTCTCCGGACACCAGCTGGGTGTCCTATAATTCACCTCCATTCTGACACCATCTACCTAGAGATGGCATCAGATTACAAGACTGAGAGCTCAGTCCTACAAGACTGCCGCCTCCACCAGTTCATCCGCCAGTCACAAGCCCTGGTTGTCACCTGTGTTTCTGACCAACTGGCTATAGGTTAGATGTTCCAACGACCCCCTGCCTCGCGTTTCAGGTTAAGGGTTCAGTCTCACAAGACTGCCCCCGCCCCAACTTCAGATGCTAATTGCAAGTCCAGGTTGTCCGCTGTGCTTCTGACCCAATGGCTGTAAGTCAGAGGTTCCAATGACCCCCCTCTTCCAGTTTGATTAATTTGCTAAAGGGCTCGGAGCTTCCATGCTCTCTCTGAGTGCACCACTCTCTCCAAATCTGTACGTGTTCATCAACCTGGAAGCTCTTCAAACTCTGTCCTTTTGTGTTTTTATGGAAGCTTTATTACATAGGCACAGTTGCTCAGGTCATTGGCCGTTGGTGATTGGACTCAATCTCCAACCCCTCTCCTGCCTCTGGAGGTTGGGGATGGCATTGAAAGTCTCAACCTTCTGATCACAAGGTTGGCTCCACTGGCAACAATCCCCCACCCTTAGCTCCTTTCCAAAAGTCACCTCATTGACATAAACCCAGTTGTGGTGAAAAGGGGCTTGTTATGAATAACAGGATATCTATTTCATCTTTATGGCTCTGAAGCAATTTCAGGAACTGAGTACAAGAGACTAAATATTATAACAAAAGATGCCCTCATTGCTCTTATCACTTGGGAGTTTCCACGGGTTTCAGGAACTGTGAGCTGGAAACCAGGGACAAAGATTGTGTATATTTTTGTTATTATATATCACAATCAACAAATTCCACCAGCCCAGTCTTCAAAACATGCCAAGATCTGGCACTCCCTCCACCGATACTGGCTCACTCCCTCCACTGCTACCATCCCGGTGCAAATTCCTATTAGCACTTGCCTGATCTATTGCAATATTCCCAGTTGGTCTCCCTGCTCCCACACTTACCCCTACAGCCCAGGGTTGACACAGAAGGCTAAGTGGTCAGGCCGTGACACTTCTCTCCTTAGAATCTTCTAGTGGTTGCCTGTCTCACTCAGGGTAGAAACCCAAGCTCTCTTGGTGGCATACACACCCCTTATGAGCTCTCTGCCACTCCCCTCCACCTTCACCTTCTACTGCTTGCTCTCTGGTTCTTCGATGCTTCTAGCCATGCTGGCCTCACTGATGTTCCTGAAATAGCCCACGTCTGGCTCTTCTCTGCCAGGATTGCTGTACCCCAGTGTCCATATGGCTCACGTCTGCTCTCTCTTCAAATCACGCACTGCACTGTCTTTAAGTCTGTGGTCAGGTGTTACCTTCTTGGGGAAGCCCTCCCTGGCCACTCTGTGTAAAATACACTCCCTTCCCTGCTTTCGTCTTCTGTGCAGCATTTATCACCATATGATATGCTACATATGTTTTATTTTTACTTGTTTATCAAGAAGAGCGTAGAAGCAGGGGCTTGGCCATGTTCATGGCTATGTGCCAGAACGTAGAATGACACTCAGCACCCAGTGTACCCTCAAACATGTATCGAGTGAATGAATGCCAGTTGAATGAATAAATGATTGTTGAAAGATGAATGGCTGTGAATAAATGTGGCCGCCACCATTGTGAGCGGCCTTAGTATCCTGGTTCCTGGAATGCCAGATCTCCCATTGAATAGCACGTGACCTTGGCCAAGTACTTAACTTCTAGATCTGGTTCTTTATGTGAGAAATAGGGTAACAAGATTACTTGACTTCTAGGGTCTTCAGTGAGTATAAAACACTTAAAACAATTCCTGGCACCTCATAAGAACTCCCTGAATGTTAGCTATCACCATGGGTTTATTTTATTTCTTTTTAAATTAATTGAAGCTCTAAATATGTTCCAGGTGCCATCCTAAGCACTTTACATAAATCATTCTCATAGAAGCCTTACAAGATAGACATTATTATACCCATTTTACAGGGGGGTAAATCAAGGCTGAGAGAGAGTAAGAAACCTGCCCAGAGTTGTTCAATTAGTATGTGGCTGGGCTGTCCAAGCAGGAACATTATTGGACATGGATTCGGGTGAACAGCAGCTCTCCAGCCCATAGACGTAGAAGCTAAAGTGAGATTCAGGGCAGATCAGAGCTGGGCCACGTGGAGTAGGTTGGGGTCCACATGACTTGGCTCCTAGATTCATTCCCTTCATTTATGCAGCAAATATATCTGGGACACTTGCATATGCCGGGATCTGGTGTAGCTGCTGGGGCTACAGTGGCAAGACAAAGTCGCTGACCCCATAGCACTTACATTCTAGTAGGGGAAGACAGACAACTAGCATAAAGCAAATAAATACAGAGGATAATTTTCTACAGTGTTGGGACTGTGAAGAAAATAGAACAGGGTGAGAGGATGGAGGGGAATGAGCTCTGCATTTGGGGGAAGCAGCCATGTCAAAGAGTGTCAGGAGGTTGCATTTGAGTTGACACTTTAGTGAGATAAGACTCATGCAATGAATAGAGGGGCACCAAGGATGAGGGCCATGAGTTAGGAAGGAGCCTGGCACACCTGAGGGACCGTGGGAAGGCTCATGAGCGTGAAGGTGAGAGTATGAGATGATGTGGCAAAAGCCATCTCATGCAGGGCTCTATAGGCCCTGGTGAAGAGTTTATTCTAAGTGCAGTGGGAAGCCACTAGCAGGTTTTAAGAAAGAAAAAGTACGTCCGTGTGTGCTATGAGAGGATAACTTTGGCTACTCTGTGGACCCTGAACTCCAGCAGGGCAAGAGTGTGTGTGAGCCTATTGCACTTCTATGAGTGTAGGATGATGGTGGCCTGGACCACTGCCATATTGTGGGGCTGTAAATGGGAGACGTGGTTTGATTTGGGATACATCTTGGAAGTAGTATAGATAGGACTCAGTGATGGATTGCATATGGGTCGTGAAGAAAATAAAAGATGTAAGTAGTATTCCCAGATATTTGCCTAAGCCACTAGGAAGGTAGTGGGTTTTTTTTTATGAAAAAGTCTATGGGAAGAGGGATTTGACATGCATTTTGGAGCAGGGAGGGATTTAGTAGTGGGAATTCAAGAATTCTATTTTAAATATGCTTGGTTTGAGATACCTACTAAATATGCTAGTGGAAGTGTCCAGGAGGCAGTTGGATATGTAAGTCTAGAGTTGAGAGGAGAGGCTGCATCCAGAGATACAGTTGGGAATTGTCATCGGTTAGAGGGATGAACTGGATGGGATCACCCAGGGAGGGAGTATAGAGAGAGGTGAGACTAGGAGAGAGATGAGCCGGAGCTCTGGGCACCCCAACTTTCAAGGCTCAGGGAGGTGAGGATAAACCAGCCTAGAGACTGAGAAGGTGAGGCTGGCGGGGAGAAAAATGGGAGAGGGTGCAATCCCAGATATGCAGAGAAGATTGTGTTTCAAGAAAGAGGGTGTGGTCAACCACATCAAATGCTGCTGAGATGTTGTACCAGGGGAAGGCAGAGAATTGGCAGTTGTTTGTCAAGGTAGAGGTTGTTGATGACCTTCACAAAGGCAATCTCCATGGAGTGGTAGAAATGATCTAATCAGAGTGTGGGTGAGGAAAGACTAGAAGATGAGCAGACAACATTCATGAAGGAGTTTCACCTAAAAGGGAGCCAACATGAGGAGCAGAGGGATGAGGACCAAGAGAGACAATATTTAGATGTGTTTATATGGGAATGATCGAGTAGAGAGGGAACAAATCCTTCACTGGGGTAGGGATGCACAATGACACTGATAGACCTTACATCACTGGGGCAGTTTCATCCAATGCAGGTAGGTGGGTGAATTTGGTGGTGGGGGATGAAGTAATCCTTACCTCCTCCTCTGTGAACTGATGATTTCGTTAACACTGATAACTACAAGTGTTAAAGACGAAATGAGATGAAATCATTTACAGAAGAGCCATGCTCTTTCTTAGTACTATACTAAAGGCATCACACTGAGTCTCCCCCAAGGATGAAAATTCTCTAGAGGTGGACCCAAGGATCTCATATTTGTATGTGCTATTGGGAAATCTGATGCGCAACCAGACTGGAGAACCACTAAATAATGCTAGCATTATTTTTATGGATATCATTAATATCATCCTAGTATCAAATGTCCAGTTTAACTGAAGTAGGTCAGTGGACAAATTGTCTGGGGATAGGAATTGAGGTATTGATTCCTAATCAAGCCCTTTATTTCTCATTGTCTACAGATTATAGAATGTATTGTTTTGTCCAACATCCAAGAACCCTCCAAATCTGGCCACAGCAACCCCCTCCTGCCTCTCCTCCCTCAACAATCTCTTCACAAACTTACCTTACACTAGCCTCTGCAGCAACAGGGGTTTATCCTATGTGGCCTCAAGGCGGGAACTGAGACCCAGAGGTGGAGCTACACGAAGAATATTTGGGCATGTTGTAGAAATCTTTTTTTTTTTTTTACAGACAAGCTGCTACCACCCATGAGATGGAAGGTCCAAAAGGGAGAAGCAGCATTCCTGGGTTTAAAAGCCAGGGCCACACTTTAGTGAGCAGGTTGCTGGGACTACAGAGAGATGGCTAGGGCAGAGGAGAAGACACAGAGCTGCTGGAATGGATCACAGAGAGGGGGAAATACCCTGCTTCTCCCCTTCCCCGCCCTCTAGATGGACATCTGGCCTCTCATTGGCCAATCCTCCCAGGAAGCCAGAAGCAAGGGAGCCTGGGAAAGGTAGTTCCCCCTGAAACAGAGTCAGGCAGAGAAAGAAGGGAGCTGAGCACAAACAGGCAAATGGTGGGCACAGTTCTGAGTTATACAATCTCATATTTTCTATATCTTTACTTATAGAAGTCACAGATGGTCACTAATTGACTTGTGTGATTTATTTGCTGTCTGTGTTCCTCACTAGGCTCTAAAGCCCATGATGGGGAGGACAGAGATGACTCCCATATTCCTGGGGTAGACCCAGTGTCTAGCACTCACTAAGTACATGATGAGTGGAACCCAAGTGAAAGCGTCTGTGAGGAGGGTCCAGGTCTTCCTGCCACTCCCTCCAACCATTGTGCCGCTTTCCTCGCAGGGCTGACACAGTAGTTCCTCAGAGGACTGAGGGGAAGGGCCCTGAACATGGAGCAGTGCCGTGGGGTGCAGGGTATTCGCATCCTGCTTTGAGCTTTCACCAATAACAGAAATTAGTGCCTTCAGACTTATCTTTATTGAATCCTGAGGCTGTGACCTTCAGCATCAGAATAAGGGAGGTTACTCTAGATTGGAATTTTTGTTTTAAGTCTCTGCTAAATCACATTTTTTCACCATGATAAGGTCCAGTTAAATTAATCTTTTGAAAGACTAATTTGAAATCATATTTATTTTTTAATAATTAATACATTCATGTGACTTAACTTTCAAAAGGACCAATTAAAGTCAAAAGTTTCGTTTTTGTTTCTGTCTTCTGTCTCCTCCTTGGAGACAATCAGTGTTACCAGCTTTTTGTGTATCTTTTCCAAGATTTGTGCCTATCTCTACACACACACACAAACACACATTTTATCACATAAGTTGTTGCATAGTCTACATAAAGTTCTGTATCTTATTCTTTGCACTTAACAATACATCTTTGAGATTTTTCCATATCAAAATATAGAATGCTACCTCTATTTTAATGTCTGCATAATATGCCACATTATATATGTATCATAATTTATTTAAATAGCCCCTTATTAATGGACATTTGGGTTGTTTCAATCATTTGCTGTTATAGAAGATGTTGCAATGAGCAGGCTTTATACCATCTGAATTGAGCTGCAAAATTCACTAAGTTTGGGGTTCTCCAAGAAGTTGTAGGAAAGGGAAAAAAATTTAATGAACAGCTTGAGATAAATCAAAAATAGTAGAAAGAACTTTGGCCCGGAAGTTAAGAGAGCTAACTCCTACAAGTAATAACGAAGTTCCCTTTCAAGCCCTAGCTTCTTACAATTTCTAAAACAGTTTAATACTGTTAAATCATTGAGTCTTTAGGGAAAAAGTATCCTGTGAGAGGCTGTTTCCCCAGCTACTTGATTCATTAGTTGTATGACCTAAAACAAGTGACTAATTTATGTGTCCTAGTTAACTTATCTATAGAGCAGAGATAAGAATAGTACCTACTTCATAGGGTCCTTTTGAGCAGTAAATGAGCTACTCATGTAAAATGCTTAGAATGGGGTCTGTCATATAGCAAAAGTTCAATCAGTGTGAGCTATTAAGATCATTTTGCAGATGAGGCAAGGAAAGCACAGAGCAATGAAGTACGAAGTCCCCTAGGTCATAAAAGAGACAGCTGGTGCAGGAACCCAGGTCCCCAGGCCTCCAAATAAGTTATGCTTCTCAACTGTGAGGTCTTAGGAATATGTTATATATTCATATAAAACAGTGGTAGTGGTCCTAACAAGGAGCAATGAATAGTAAGACTTGCCAAAGGAATTTGGCTGACCTCGTTTGAGGGGATTAGCTCAGCCTCATGCTTCATGCTATAGTTCATCAAATTGCAGGTGCCATTAGGTATAAGAAGCATTGTTACATGAACTGCAGAGAGAGAGAGAGAGAGAAAGAAAGAAAGAGAAAAAGAGAGAGAGGAAGAGAGGGAGGGAGGGAAGGAAGGAAGGAAGGAAGAAGGGAGGGAGGGAGGGAGAAAAACTATGCCAGCTGAAGTCATAGGATGCTGTAGGTGTGCTAATTAACAAGCTATTGCTCCCAGCTCCCAAAGTACCCTTCTGTGCTCTGCTCTGTGATGCAGGGGCTGAGACCTGCAAGCCTCACCTGCCCTTTGCCACAGGGGCACTAGAAGAGGGGGGACTTGCTCCCTTTAGTTTGCCTGAATTTCCTGCCAGCCCCAGCAGTGACCTTAACCAGTTCCCTGTGTTAATTCTCTCTGTGAAACTAACTAGAGTAGTTTTCATTTCCCTGCCTGACATCTGACTCATGGATTGTAAGACGCATTTTGACTTTGTAGTGTTAAATGAAGGTCTTAGAACCAATGAGATAAAATATTGCAACAGGGAGGCTCATAGAATATCAGGGCTCTCAGTGCCTTCGGAGGTGACCTAATCAACCATGGTAATGAACCCAGAGGAAGGAAGTTCCTTGCTCAGGGTCATATGGCCAAAGGTGGCAATGGGGGTGGGGGGGGTCTGGATCCTGTTCTGGGGATACACAGGCCAGTGGCAGCCTCATCAAACCCCTCCTTTTCTTCCAGGAAATTCACTTTGCTGGTCAACAATGGGTTTGCAATTTCCGCCCTGTTGCTGATGGCTTGTTCTCTCCAAGCAGGAGCCTTTGAAATGCTCATCCTGGGACGCTTCATCATGGGCGTGGATGGAGGTGAGCCTTCACCGTGGCAGGAGAGGGGGCAGTAACACATTCCTGGGGCGTGTTTCAAAATGTGAGGGGTACTTGTGGCTGTCACATGCATCCCTACTGATATTGAATTGGCAGAGACCAAGAACACAAGAACCCTGCATAAAGTGGGGCAGTCCCATGGGATGGACCACCCACCCACGACGCTCCTCTAATGGAGAAGCACTGACTGGGACGGACCCAAACCAACTCCAAAGACCTGCATGGTCTTCGGCACATCACGCATTCTATTTATCATCTTCACCATAAAATTCATATTCCAAGTTGTCTGTGGTTTCCAGGGAGTTTTTATGAGGATTATGTTTCCTGTCTGGGCCTCTGACTCATTCATTCTTTTTTTTTTTTTAACGATGTTTTTTGATTTGTACCATTTTTAAAGTCTTTATTGAATTTGTTACAATATTGCTTCTGTTTTATGTTTTGGTTTTTCGGCCTTGAGGCATGTGGGATTTTAGCTCCCCTACCAGGGATCGAACCCACACCCCTGCATTGAAAGATGCAGTCTTAACCACTGGACCGCCAAGGAAGTCCCTCATTCATTCTTTCATTTATTCACCAAGCAGCATTTACGGAGTACATGCTGTGCCTTGTGGTCTACACTGGGGACACAGTGGTGAACAGGACCCCCCAGTCCCTACACCTGGAGCTTACGTTCTAGTGGGTGGACAGATATGTAATTAGATATATGAGGTAGATAATGGTAAGCCCTAGGAGGAAAAGAAGCAGCACAGGAAGATAGCAAGGGCTATTTTAAATAGGACTCAGGGAAGGCTGCTCGGAGGAGGAAACAAAGGAGCAGAGACGGGAATGAACCAAGGGCAAGAAACAAATGAATATTGTGGGAATTGTGTACCTGGCGGAGAGAAGAGGACAGTGTCCCTGAAGTGGAAGCATGCTTGGCAAGTTCAAAGAAGAGTCAGGAGGCCAGTGTGGTGGAGCCTGGTGAGCCAGGGGGGGAGTGGATGCAGATGAGTTGAAGAGGGGCCAGTCAGATCCCACAGGACCTTGTAGGTCACAGTGAGGACTGCGGATTTGTGCTGAGTGTGATGGGGAGCCGGGGTAGGGTTGAGAGAAATGTGACAAGAGTTGGTTTATGATTCAATAAGATTCCTCCCACTTCTGTGTAGAGAGAAGGTAGGGGGAGGGCAGGAGTGGGGTGGGAAGGCCATCCGCCCCGGGGATGATAGCTATGAGTAGGACAGGATGGCGGTGGTGGAAGGGGTGAGACATGGCCTGATTCTGGCCATGGCCTGTGAGAGTAGGAGACTCAAAATACATTGTCAAAACCAACAAGCCAACCCTGCTTTCTTTCTAAATACACAAATCCGTAGAATGTTACTTTCAGCCCTTTGTGGAAAGATCACAAGCTTTAGGATTAGAAACCCCTGGGACTGGATCCCACCTCTGCTATTTGCCAATTACTGACTTTTGATAAGTTACTGAATGGTTCTGAGCCTCAGTTTCCTCATCTGTAAAATAGAGATAACAATAGCTACCTTGGAGGGCTGTTAAAAGGCTGACATGAAGACGTGTGTGTGTGTGTGTGTGTGTACATACACTGCCTAATGCTGCTGGAACCCTGTATGAAGTTGTTAAGGGCTAGTTCCCTTCCTTCTCCATCTTTTATAAGCTGAGGGCACCAGGCGTTGTGAGTGACGGGAATGACAAGGGAGAGCATAAGAGTAAGAGGCCGTATAGGAGGTCAGGGAGGAAGAGACTTCATTTATTTTCATTGCTTTGCTGGCAGGAAATAATTCAGGATTTTGTAATACCTCAAACTCTCACTATTCAAGTAGAAGGGAGAAGCCTGTAGAAAGAACATTAACTGGAGAGAATACTGGCTGGTGTTCATGTAGAATTTTCTAATTGACCAATCATGTTCATGAACTTCATCACCTTTGATCTCCCACTAACGCTGAAAGGCTGCTATATATATTTTTTTCAACGGCCATGGTTTATTCACCACGATGGACCAAAAGCTGGGCATAGAACAAGCCTCGATAAGTTTGAAAAGATTGAAATCTTTTATTGAAATCATATAAATATATTCTCTGACCACAGTGTAATTGAATTAGAAATCACGAACAATATCTACGAACCCCCCCTAAATTTGGAAAATAATAAAAACACACCTCTAAGTATTACATGAGTCAAAGAGCAAGTTACAAGGGAAATTACAAATATTTTATGCTCTAGAGCCCGGGAGCCACAGCTACTGAGCCCGCGTGCTGCAACTATTGAAGCCCGAGCACCTAGAGCCCATGCTGTGCAACAAGAGAGGCCACCGCAGTGAGAAGCCCGTGCGCCGCAACGGGGAGTGGCCCCCGCTCGCCCCAGCTAGAGAGAGCCCGCGTGTAGCGGCGAGGACCCAACGCAGCCAAAAATAAAAATAAATTAAAAATTAAAAAATATATTTTAACGGAACGATAATGAAAATACAGCATATCAAAATTTGTTGGATGCAGTTAGAGGAAAAGCTATGAATTTTCATGCTTATATTAGAAAAGAACAGGATTTGGTAAACTACGTCCCTTGGGACAAATTTGGCCTGTAGACAGTTTTTTTATGGCCTGTGAGCCAGAGGGTTGCATGCTAAGTGAATTAAGTCAGACAGAGAAAGACAAATACTGTATTTTTTCACTTATACATGGAATCTAGCAAAAAACAAGCAAATGAACAAACATAGCAAAACAGAAATAGACTCATAGATATAGAGAAAAATGGGTGGCTGTCAAAGGGGAAGGGGGTGGGGCATTGGGCAAAATAGATGACAGAGATTAAGAGGTACAAACTTCCAGTTATAAAATAAATAAATCATGGGATGGAATGTAAAGCATAGAGGGTATAGTCAGTGCTATTGCAATAACTTTGTATAACGACAGATCATAAATAGACTTAGTGGTGATCATTTTGTAATGCATAAAAATACTGAATCACTACATTGTACACCTGAAGCTAATATAATATTATAAGCCACCTGTACTTCAGTGAAACGCTGTTTTGTTGTCATTTTACATATGAGGGCCCTGAGGCTCAGAAACACGAGACAGTAAAGTGGTTAAGGGTGAGGGCTATGGATCAAGCCGGCCTGGGTTCTGACACTTACCAAGGTTAACTTCATCAGTTAGGTTTTGCTGCATTAAAAAACAAAACAAAAACATAATGGCTTAAGGCAATAATCCTTTTGCTGAGTTTACAGTTCTGAGGGTTGGTGGGGCAGTTCTAACCAGGGCCAGCCCTGCTGGGCTCTGCTGGGCTCTCTCTCCCGTGGCTGAGGTTGGCTGCGGGCCAGTCAGCGGCTGAATGACCTTGGATGTTCTCAGGCTCATGTTTGGTTGCCAGCAGGTGAGCTGGTCTTGGGATCCCGAGGGCTGGCTCATCTCTGTTCCACGTGGTCTCTCACCCCCAGATGGGGTGACCCAGCTTCTTCCATGGGGTTTTCAGGGTTCCAATGAGCAGCAAGAGGAACAAGTCCCAGTGTGCAAGCGCTTATCAAGTCTGCTTGGACACATCTGCCAGAGTCCCACTGGCCAAGGTGAGTCCCATGACCGGATGCAGAGTCAGGGTCAGAGGCATCTAACCACCCAAAGATGTGGACTCAGGGAGCATGGACAAAGTGGAGACCACACAGCAGCAGTCTGCCTCCCTGCCTCAGCCCCTTTCTCTCATCTGGGGAAGGGGAATACTCCTAAGCTTCCCTTGTTAGGGAATGTAAAACTTAATGGTATGCTGTGTGTGCAAAACAAGTACATTCCAGCCCCCATTACCTTCCCCCAACACCAATAATGGTACCGTTGCCATTATTGTTGTTGTTATCAATTTATTCTTAGTTAATACGATGCAGATCCAGGATTTGGACCGATGGTCGGGTTTCGAAGACCCTGCCTGCTCAGGAGAAAGGGTGGCGAGATGGGAGCATCTAAAAGTCCTTTTCTAATGGAGGCCACTGAAGTCTCTCTTTCTGGCAGCTTTGTATTTTACCCATTTAGCCTCTTTCCTGCTGCTTTGCTTGTCTAGCTATTCTGGGGGAGGTGACACTTACTAGTTACACATAACTGGTTGCTCTCTGAATTTCCTTAATTAAAAATAAGCTGAGTATCTTTTCCAACCACAATGCTATGAGACTAGATATCAGTTACAGGAAAAAAACTGTAAAAAATACAAACACATGGAGGCTAAACAATATGCTACTAAATAACCAAGAGATCACTGCAGAAATCAAAGAGGAAATCAAAATATACCTAGAAACAAATGACAATGAAAACACCATGGCCCAAAACCTATGGGATGCAGCAAAAGCAGTTTCAAGAGGGAGGTTTACAGCAACACAATCCTACCTCAAGAAACAAGAAAAATCTCAGATGAACAACCTAACCTTACACCTAAAGCAATTAGAGAAAGAAGAACAAAAAAACCCCAAAGTTAGCAGAAGGAAAGAAATCATAAAGATCAGATCAGAAATAAATGAAAAAGAAATGAAGGAAATGATAGCAAAGATCAGTAAAACTAAAAGCTGGTTCTTTGAGAAGATAAACAAAATTGATAAACCATTAGCCAGACTCATCAAGAAAAAAAGGAAGAAGACTCAAATCAACAGAATTAGAAATGAAAAAGGAGAAGTAACAACTAACAATGCAGAAATACAAAGGATCATGGGAGATTACTACAAGCAACTATATGCCAATAAAATAGAAAACCTTGAAGATATGGACAAATTCTGAGAAAAGCAAAACGTTCTGAGACTGAACCAGGAAAAAATAGAAAATATAAGCAGACGAATCACAAGCACTGAAACTGAAACTGTGACTAAAAATCTTCCAACAAACAAAAACGCAGGAGCAGATGGCTTCACAGGTGAATTCTATCAAACATTTAGAGAATAGCTAAAACCCATCCTTCTCAAACTCTTCCAAAATATAGCAGAGGGAGGAACACTCCCAAACTCATTCTATGAGGCCACCATCACCTTGATACCAAAACCAGAAAAAGATGTCAAAAAAAAGAAAATTACAGGCCAATATCACTGATGAACATAGATGTAAAAATCCTCAACAAAATACTAGCAAACAGAGGCCAGCAGCACATTAAAAGGGTCATACACCATGATCAAGTGGGGTTTATCCCAGGAATGCAAGGATTCTTTAAAATATGCAAATCAGTCAAGATGATACACCATATTAACAAATTGAAGGAGAAAAACCATATGATCATTTCCATAGACGCAGACAAAACTTTCGACAAGATTCAACACCGATTTATTATAAAAACTCTCCAGAAAGTAGGCATAGAGGGAACTTACCTCAACATAATAAAGGCCATATATGACAATCCCAGAGCCAACATCATTCTCAATGGTGAAAAACCAAAACCATTTCCTCTAAGATCAGGGACAAGACAAGGTTACCTACTCTCACCAGTATTATTTAACATAGTTTTGGAAGTTTTAGCCACAGCAATCAAAGAAGAAAAAGAAATAAAAGGAATCCAAATTGGAAAAGAAGAAATAAAACTGTCACTGTTTTCAGATGACATGATACTATACATAGAGAATCCTAAAGATGCTACCAGAAAACTACTAGAACTAATCAATGAATTTGGTAAAGTAGCAGGATACAAAATTAATGCACAGAAATCTCTTGCATTCCTATACATTAACGACAAAAAATCTGAAAGAGAAATTAAAGAAACACTCCCATTTACCATTGCAATGAAAAGAATAAAATACCTAGGAGTAAACCTACCTAAGGAGACAAAAGACGTGTATGCAGAAAACTATAAACCACTGATGAAAGCAATTAAACATGATACGAACAGATGGAGAAATATACCATGTTCTTGGATTGGAAGAATCAACACTGTGAAAATGACTATCCTACCCAAAGCAATCTACAGATTCAGTGCAATCCCTGTCAAACTACCAATGGTATTTATCACAGAACTAGAACAAAAAATTTCACAATTTGTATGGAAACACAAAAGACCCTGAGTAGCCAAAATGATCTTGAGAAAGAAAAACGGAGCTGGATGAATCAGGCTCCCTGAATTCAGACCATACTACAAACCTACAGTAATCAAGGCAGTATGGTACTGGCACAAAAACAGAAATATAGATCAATGGAACAGGACAGAAAGCCCAGAGATAAACCCATGCACATATGGTCATCTAATTTATGACAAAGGAGGCAAGAATATACAGTGGAGAAAAGACAGCATCTTCAAAAAGTGGTGCTGGGAAAACTGGACAGCTACATGTAAAAGAGTGAAATTAGAACAATCCCTAACACCATACACAAAAATAAACTCATAATGGATTAAAGACCTAAATGTAAGGCCAGAAACTATAAAACTCTTAGAGGAAAGCATAGGCAGAACACTCTATGACATAAATCACAGCAAGATCCTTTTTGACCCACTTCCTAGAGAAATGGAAATAAAAAATAAACAAATGGGACCTAATGAAACTTAAAAGCTTTTGCACAGTAAAAGAAACCATAAACAAGACAAAAAGACAACCCTCAGAATGGGAGAAAATATTTGCAAAGGAAGCAACTGACAAAGGATTTATCTCCAAAATTTACAAGCAGCTCATGCAGCTCAATATCAAAAAAAACAAACAACCCAATCCAAAAATGGGCAGAAGACCTAAATAGACATTTCTCCAAAGAAGATACACAGATTGCCAGCAAACACATGAAAGGATGCTCAACATCACTAATCATTAGAGAAATGCAAATCAAAACTACAATGAGGTGTCACCTCACACCAGTCAGAATGGCCATCATCAAAAAATCTACAAAGAATAAATGCTGGAGAGGGTGTGGAGAAAAGGGAACCTCTTGCACTGTTGGTGGGAATGTGAATTGGTACAGCCACTATGGAGAACAGTATGTAGGTTCCTCCAAAAACTAAAAATAGAACTACCATATGACCCAGCAATCCCACTACTGGGCATACACCCTGAGAAAACCATAATTCAAAAAGAGTCATGTACCACAATGCTCATTGTAGCACTGTTTACAATAGCCAGGACATGGAAGCAACCTAAGTGTCCATTGACAGATGAATGGATAAAGAAGATGTGGCACATATATACAATGGAATATTACTCAGCCATAAAAAGAAACAATTGAGTTATTTGTAGTGAGGTGGATGGACCTAGAGACGGTCATACAGAGTGAAGTAAGTTGGAAAGAGAAAAACAAATACCGTATGCTAACACATATATATGGAATCTAAAAAAAAGAGTTCTGAAGAACCTAGGGGTAGGACAGGAATAAAGACGCAGACATAGAGAATGGACTTGAGGACACGGGGATGGCGAAGGGTAGGCTGAGACGAAGTGAGAGAGGGGCATTGACATATATACACTACCAAATGTAAAATAGAGAGTGGGAAGCAGCCGCATAGCACAGGGAGATCAGCTCGGAGCTTTGTGACCACGTAGAGGGGTGGAATAAGGAGGGTGGGAGGGAGACGCAAGAGGGAGGGGATATGGGGATATATGTATATGTATAGCTGATTCACTTTGTCATACAGCAGCAACTAACACAACAATGTATAGCAATTATACCTCAATAAAGATGTCAAAAAAAATAAGCTGATTCAAAGAGAGATGCCATTTTTACAAAACCGCATATTCAAGACAAACGTCTTTTAGACCATTTGTCCTATGAGCTTTTCAAAAAGAAACAAAAAAAAAGTAAAATCAAAAAAAAAAAAATGTAAAATCAACAGGTGGGGATAAAATGCACTCCTGATTTCTGGAATGTGGCCTCTTGGAGTTGAGCCAAGATGTGGAAGCTTTGTGTCATCTATTCTCACCAAACCCTCTCAAAGCAGAGAGACAGATGTGAGGGCATTTAAGGTGAGGCAACTGGTCAGAAAGAAAGAAAATTGCTGGTTATGAGGTGAATTGCTGCCCTTCTTGAAATAAATAATTTAAAACCAAATGAGAAGCCTGGAGGATTTTCAGGTGGTTGTGCTGCTCAAACCAGGTTCTCGGGGGGAATACTTGGAACCATTGCAGAAAACATCGAACTGAAGTGTCCTATTTCTAAAAGGCTTGGAGCAAAAATAAACACACTATTTTTACATTGAAACAAACATGATGAAGCATGGCGTTGGAGGGCAAATCCTTGCTGATTGTAAAGTCAAGGTAAAAGAGTGCAGAGGTGTTTTGTGTTTGTGGATGATTGTGTTGGACAGGCTCCTGCCACAGCGTTCCCAGAGCTGTCCACACTCCCAGGGGTGCAAGCCCACATCTCCTGCATTAGCACCTCTGCAGTGGACAAGCCCAAGTCTGCTGCATTAAGAACTCTCCAGTGACAAGTTCATATCTGCTGCATTAAGTGCTCTCTAGTGGACAAGTTCAAGCAGCAGCGTTTAGAGAATCATATGGCATGGACATGAAATCAGGGTCAAGGACTTGACTTCAAGTTCTGGCTCTACCACTGACTTGCCAGGTGACCTTGGGGCCATCAGTTCCCCTCTCTGGGCCTCAGTGATGTAATCTAGAAAATAGGGAGAATGAACTCTGGTAGCTGAGGTTTCCACCAGCTCTAAAAATCTGCTCTGGCTCCTTTTTGTTCTCCCCTTAGAGCTACTACCATGAATGTCCTCTTTAGGCTTCCAGACCTCACATGCCACATGTAGCTCTATCGTCTACTAATTAAACAACACCACAGTATAGGAGACTGAGAAATAAAGGCATAGGGCAGAAACACTGGCCCTCCTGGCTGGTGGGGTCAGCCCATGTATATCATGTGTGGACTTACCCAGCTACCTCTGCCGCAAGCTCCCAGCAATGGTGTGCACCACTCTGACAAGCAAATGATTTATTATTTATCATTATTCTGCCTACTGCTCCCAAAGGTGTTCACATCTTATTCCCTGGAACCCATGAATATGTTAGCTTACATGGCAAAAGGGACTTTGCAGATGTGATTAAATTCAGGACCTTGAGATGAATAGGTTATCCTGGATTCTCCAGGCAGGTCCAGTGTAATCACAGGAGTCCTTGTAAGTGAAAGACGGAGGAGGGGAGCCAGAGTCAGGGAAGGAGGCGAGATGATGAAAGCAGAGACTGGAGTGATGCAGTTGCTGGCACTGAGGATGGAAGGGGCCATGAGCCAAGGAGTGTAGGTGTCACTAGAAGGTGGAAAAGGCAAGAAAATGGACTATTCCCTAGAGCCTCCAGAAAGACCACAGCCCTGCCAACATGTTGATTTTAGCCCATGTTGGACCCATGAGTCCCATTTTGGACTCATGCCCTGCAGAACTGTCTGAAAATAAATGTAAGTCACTAAGTTCATGGCAATTTGCTATGGCAGCAATAGGAAACCAACAAAAACACTAATAATATTATTAATTTATTATTATGACTTGAGTCAGATTTTAACATGACAAAGAGAGGGTAAGGTGCTCAGAAGAAATGGATTCTAGTCCTAGCCTTTCTACTGACTAGCCCGGTGGCCTGAGAAAAGCCTCTTTTGCACATAAAGTAGAGATAATGACATCTACCTAACAATATCCAGGTACTAAACAGGTGTGTGTGTCTGTGTCTGTGTGTGTGTCTGTGTTTGTGTCTGTGTGTTTGTGTGTCTGTGTGTCTCTATGTATGACTGTCTCTGTGTGTCTCTGTGTCCGTGTGTGTGTGTGTGTTTCCCTTCAAAAGCACAACTCTCTTGGACTCAGAGCTCTACCTGCATTTGCATGTGAGGAGATGGAGCCTCAGGGCGTACCTTGCCAAGGTCTCACAGTTCAGATGTGTCTGGGCCAAGGTGGGAGCCAGGTGTGCCTGACTCCACACTTTTCCTAAATTGCTCGACTTAGAGGAACCGGAGGGATAATGTGGGTCAGGACTTTTCTCTTTCTGTTTTTCCTGTGCAATGATTACATTATTTATATTTAAATGGACTCATTTTTTTTAAGTTAAATAAATAGATTTGAGAAGGAAATAAAACACATCCTGGCCTGTAAGCCAGGCCCTAAATGGTCTCCCCCCCCCCCCCGCTGCCCCGTTCCCTCTCTGAACCACCACCATGTGGCCTCAGGGACCACCCTATGTGAAACTGCAACTCTCCCCACCCCGGGCATCCCTGTCCTCCCTCCCCGCTTGATGTTTCCCTAGAGCTCTTATCACCATCTAGCAGGCAGCACACTCTTCATGCTTATGCTCAGCCTCCCTCCAGTACCTCCCTCCCCAAGATGCAACTACACGACAGCAAGGCTTTTCTACCTGTTTCATTCATTGCCATTGCCTTGGCTTCTAACAATGACAACCTCTCAGTATACACTCACTCAGTAAATATTTGTTGAATGGAGAACAAACCATTTCTTTGCCATATATATATATATATATATATATATATATATATATATCATATATATATATATAGAGAGAGAGAGAGAGAGAGAGAGAGAAGGAGGGAGGGAGGGAGGGAGGGAGGGAGGAAGAGAGAGTTCTGCTTTTAGAATAAAATGGTTAGAAAAAGCATCTGTTTAAAGGTATCAGACAGCTACCGAGGCATGGGGGGACTTATAGGACCACAATCTGGGAAAGGAGTGAAACCCAGAGAGGTAAGCCCTGCATTTGGGACAACTTTTCCTCTAGAGGTATCTCCCAATTCCAGAATGATGGCTGAGAATCTGAGATGCTTAGTAGACCTTTCAACAGATTCATGGGGCTGAGGAGGAGGAATTGGAGTTGAACTCCTGACAGGTAGGAAGGTCGCTAGTCACCACAGGGCTACACCATAGGAGCAAGAGTGAATCATAAATAGACCAGATCTTCAAATCACTTCAGTCACCAACGGATTTGTGGTAAGCTGGGATTGCTCATGCCTCTAGCCTCTCACCCTGCCAGATGCATACGTCCAGAACCTCAAATTATTTTTGCAGTTTTCATATACACTCTGATATTCAATCCAAAGTAGCCAGACATACAAGGAGAAAACCAAGAGAAATAACATCAAAAATAAACTGATAGTGATTCTGAAAATAGCAGTATTAGACACAGCCATTAAAATAATTATGCTTAATATGTTCAGATAATCAAGAGATAACGTCAAGAATTTTGGCATAGAAATGGTAGCTATGTTTTGACTTACCAAATCGAAATTCTGGGACTAAAAAATACAAAAACTGAAAAATGCAAAAAATGCAAGAACTTAATGAATGGTTTTACCAGCAGATAGCATGCACCCAAAGCAAGAATCAGGGAACTAAAACATCAAAGATCAGAAGAAAGCATCCAGGTTGAAGCATGAAAACACAGAAAAGAGGGTAAGAAATGTCTGGGAAATTGTAAAGATGTCTAACATACATTAATTGGAAAATCAGAAAGAGAGTAGACAGAGGATGGAGAAAAAACAATTTTTGGAAGATAATGGCCAACATTTTTTTTTTTCCTGATGAAAAGCCACAAGTCCAAGAAGCACTATGGATCCCTAGTAGGGTAAAAACAAAGAAAACCACAACTCTGCACAGCTTAGTAAAACTTCTGACAACCAAGGGCAAACAGAAAGTTATTCTGAAAAACAATCAGGATAAAAAGATATGTTACCTTCAAATAAGTAAGAATAAAATGGAAAGCTGGCTTTTCAACAAAAACAATGGAAGACAAAAAACCAGCAAAATGATATTTTCAAAGAGCCGAAAGAAAATAACTGCCAACCTAGAATTCTCCAACCAGTGAAAATATCTTTCAAAAATAAAGGTGAAATGAAAACACCTTTTCAGTCAAACAAAAGCTAATAAAATTTATCCCTAGCACACTTGCACGAAAGAAACTACTTACGGAAATATAAGTAGAAAATCCTCATATGTTTGGAAATTAAGATGTAAGTGAGGTGTACTTCTCAGTAACCAGGGGACAAAAAAGAAATCACAATGGAAATTTTAAAGTAGTTTGAATTAAATGATTATGAAAATACCACATAAGGCATATCAAATTTTGTCAGATACAGCTAAAGCCGTGTTTAGAGTAAAATTTATAACCTCAAATGCATAGAGTCTAAAACATGAAAGGCTGAAAATCAATGATCTAATATTCCATCTCAAAGAAGTTAGAAAAAGAATTTTCGTTAGAGAACATCAGCAAAGACAAGTGAGTTCTAGAAAAGATTAATAAAATTGATAAACCCCTTGCAAGACTGTTTATAAAAAGAGAGAAAAGGAATTGATAACTAATGCTATTGGGTTGGCCAAAAAGTTCGTTTGTGTTTTTCCGTAAGATCAGAATGGATAGATCCTGAAGCATTAAAAACATAAGAATATATCATGAACATGTTTATAAAATATATTTGAAAACTTTAGATAAATGTACAAATGCCAAGAAAGAAAAAACTTACCAATACTGACTTAAGAAAAAATAGAATTTCTGTATAGTCCTATTCTATTAAATAAGTTGAACATGTAATTTAAAACCTTTTAACAAAGGAAATGCAAGGCCCATATGGCTTCTTTAAGAAAGAATAACACTAACACCATACAATCATTTCCAGAGGGGACACTCCCCAACTCATTTTATAAAATGAATGTATCCTTGATTGTATATCCTAGTAGGAGCTTTACAAGAAAGGAAAATTACAGGCCAATATCATTACAAAACAATGATTTTTGCAGTCATATATGTATACATTTTCGGTTATCCATACATGTGCACCAAAAGACTTGTACAAGAATATTTATGGGGCACTATTAGTATTTTTAAACTTTATTTTATTGAAGCGTAGTTGATTTCCAGTGTTATATTAGTTTCCAGTGTACAGCAAAGCAACTCAGTTATGCATATATCTAATAGTTTGTATCTGCTAATCCCAAACTACCAATCCATCCCTCCCCAACCCTGCTTTGGCAACCACAAGTTTGTTCTAAAGAGATTGTCTATGAGTCAATTTCTGTTTGATAAACAAGTTCATTTGTGTCATATCTTAGATTCCATAAGTAAGTGATATCATTTGGTATTTGTCTTTCTCTTTCTGACTTCACTTAGTATGATAATCTCTAGTTGCATCCATGTTGCTGCAAATGGCATTATTTTGTTCTTTTTTATGGCTGAGTAATATTCCACTGTATATATGTACCACATCTTCTTTATCCATTCATCTGTCGATGGACATTTAGGTTGCTTCCATGTCTTGGCTGTTGTAAATAGGGTCACTATTAGTGTTAACCCCAAACTGTCCATCAATAGTAGGGTGGATAAATTGTGGAATACTTACACGTTGGAATACTACACAGCAATGAAAACAGACAGATTAGAGCTACATGCTACAACACTGATGCATTTCACAAACATAATATCAGCAAAAGAGGCAAGAAATAAAAGAAGTACATATTCTCTGATTCCATATGCTAATCTTTGGTGATTGCAGTTAGGCTGGTGGTGATCTTTGGGAAGGAGGGGAAGGATAGTGATTCTGAGGGAGCACGGCATGGGGGCTTTCTGGGGTGTTGGTCTTGTAAGTTGATTCTTTTTTTTTTTTTTTGCGGTACGCGGGCCTCTCACTGTTGTGGCCTCTCCCGTTGCGGAGCACAGCCTCCGGACGTGCAGGCTCAGCGGCCATGGCTCATGCGCCCAGCCGCTCTGCAGCATGTGGAATCTTCCTGGACCGGGGCACGAACCCGTGTCCCCTGCATCAGCAGGAGGACTCTCAACCACTGGGCTACCAGGGAAGCCCGTAAGTTGATTCTTGACCCGGGTGGAGGTTACACAGGTGTATACATTTTGTGATGATTCATCAAACTGCACACATATTATTTGTGCAATTTAAAAATGTGTGTCATACTTTAATCTTCAAATTTAAGTTTATATTCAGTGAAACGCTTAGTTTTGGACTGGACTCAAATTTTTCTGCAACCCCATAGAAAAATGCAATTATCCAGTTGTCCCTAGAGTATCTCCTGCAACATCTTTGAGTGCCCTTAGACAATATTTTCCCTCAATCCCTTCTGCTTTGTATGGGCTAAAATGCTACTTCTGGAACTGGACTCTAGGAGGAATCTGGAAGTTAGGCTAGCTCTGTGTGAGGGAGCCTATCCCCAGTTGCTCCTTTCATTGCATCAGGCCACGTACCCTGAGGAAGCGGAAGACTGTAAAGTGGTTCTGGAAGTTGTGAACTGCTCGGTAGATTGGAACTGTTGTTGATGTTTTAGATGAGAGGCACTCTGCCCTCTGTGCACTTGGAGTCTGCAGCCCCTGTAGGACTGGCCTTTGAGGCCTGTTCCCATAGACCACAATTATAACCGCACCAGCCTGCCGGTCTGCAACTCCCAACCACTGGCGACCCCAGCAACCTCACCTTTACTGCAGCCTTGGTTAAATAAATAACGGTAGAGTGAAAGTGCCTTGGGGACCCAATAGACTTGGATCAAGCACGTGTGCAGGGTCTGGTGCTGTTCTCCGAAGGAAATTTTCTGTGGCTGGAAGTGGGGAAACAGACAATATACAAGTACAGGTGACCCTTGAACAACGCGGTGGTTAGCGGTGCCGACCCTCAGTGCAGTCGAAAATTCACGTGCAACTTTACAGTCGACCCTCCATACATGTGGTTCTGCATCTGCGAATTCAACATCGGATTGTGTGGCACTGTCGTACGTATTTAGTGAAAAAAAATGTGAGTATAAGTGGACCTGCATGGTTCAAAGCCATGCTGTTCAAGGGTCCCCTGTAAATACCGAACGAGATACTTTCAAAAAGCACTGAGTGCCATGAGGAACATAAGACAGGATGGAGAGATAAGGAGTGACGGGGAGGGGTTGATTTTGATGGGTGAAGGCCTCCATGAGGAGGTAGGGCAGTTTCCTATGGCTGCTGTCACCAAAAACCACACCTGGGGGGGCTGAAAACAACAGAAATTATGCTCTCAGAGTTCTAGAGGCCAGAAGTCCAAAATCAAGGTATCTGCAGGGTTGGTCCCTTCTGGAGGCTCTGAAGGAGAATCTGTTTCATGCCTCTCCTGGCTTCTGGTGCTGCCGGGAAGCCTTGGCATTCCCTGGCTTGTGGCAGCATCACTCCAGTCTCTGTCTCCATCTTCACGCGCCCCTCTTCCCTCTGTGTCTCCCTGTGTCTTATCATCTTATAAGGACACCAGTCATTGGGTTTAGAGCCCACCCTAATCCAGTGTGACCTCACCTTAACCTGATTCCATCTGCAAAGGACCCGTTGGGTCGCATTAGTTCCCGTTAGCAGGAGGTAGTGAGGCTGAGCTGAGACGGGAAGGACAGTGGGGCGTCAGCCTGTGGAGCTGTGAGGACAGAGGACTCGGGATAAACAGAATGACAAAGGCTGATATCCCACGATCAGAATGAGCCTGGAGTGTCTGGTAAATCGTAAGGCTGGGGCACCTGGGGGGGAAGAATGGCAGGATACAGAGTCACAGGTCAAGAGGGGCCACTCAGGTGTGTGGGATGCTTGGTCCAGCAACACGAGCCCAGGGTAATCAACCAACCTCATTTGCCCGGAACTCAGGGGCTTCCCGGGACACAGAATTTTCAGTGCTAAAGCCAGGATGGTCCCTGGCAAACTGGGATGAGTTCGTCCTCCTGCAGCCGGCTACCTCCTCATGGCTCACCACTGGTTTAGCCAGCAGCATCTCATTTTTGCCCGAAATTTCACAATGGGCAAGGAAGGAGAGTCTCCATTAATTGACATTAATTAAGTGTCCTGTGTGCCTTTCACTCTGCTAAGCGTTCTCCAGGGATTCAGTCTGCGCAGGCGCCCTGTGAAGGAGGCGTTCTTCCTGTGCCAACCGTGTGCCACGTCCATTACCACGACCATGCCTCCTCTTTCCTACCAGCCGTATCATTTCCTTAATAGCTTTTCGTGAGATGATGATGATAATTATCCCCAGAGGGTAGGGGGAGTGTCAGGGTGAGGACCTAACAGTTTTCCAAGTGTCCATCAAGTGACCAAAAGTGAGCCAGGTGCTTTATATGTAGTAATTTTATTCCCTCCGCAACAGGAATAGACAGCAATTATGACCCTTCTTTCATAGATGGGTAGGCGGAGGCTAGGAGAAGCTAACTAACTTGATCAAGGTCACCTAGTGAGGAAAGCAGGGCTGTGGGACTTGAATCCTGTGCCTTCCTCTCTATTCCACTGCCCCCTAAGCAACAAGGTGCCACATTGATCCGTGGCCACTTGATTTTTCCATGAGGCCAGATGCTCTCAATATGTGTGTTTGGGATAAAAATTCAGATAGCATCTGGTTTGTGTTGCAGCTTTGGAGATAATTCCTGTCTCTTTGCACCTTAAGCGTGTTTCCCTTGTGTGCTGAACCAGAAAAAGTTATCCTGGGCTGAGATGCAATGAATGAGATGCTCAGCTTATAAATTGGGCAGCACATTCCCTTCACTATTTCTTTTTAGGAAGGGCTTCCCTGAATGCTAGAAACTGGGGTGAATCCAGCTTAAGATGAAACACATCGATTGGTGCCTAAAGTGTGTCGGGAACTGTACTCTAACCTCTAGGCATCAGGAAGCCAGGGCAGAAAGAAATTTTTGATTGCCCAAACAATCTGGTGAAAAATTAGAAGACAATAGTAGTTAGTGCTAGTAATGCTGACTTGAACGCTGAGTGAAACGCTGAGCAAATCTCAACTAACTCTCACAGCAATCCTATGAAGTCAGTCTCAGTTCTCATCCCCAACTTGTAGATAGAGAAACTGAGGCTGAGAGAGGCTAAGTCTCTCAGCCCAAGTCCTCAACTTTTGTAAGTTGCAGGGATTTGACCCAGGAAGCAGGGTGACTCAGAGTGTAATAAGCAAGCCGTGAATCTGCCTGGGATAAGTGCATTTGTAGACCTTCATGGGTCTATAAAGGGTCTTAAGAATAAACCTGCCCCGAAATGAGTAGAAAACAAAGTTTCTTGAACCTGACAAGGCCTCATGATATTTTTACTAACAGAACCTCTATGAGTGCAGAGTATTATGTTTTATGAGACATATTTATAACTATTACTTTTTAAATAGAAATATCAGTCATAAGCCTTTGAACACATAAATTTATCTCAAAGGTTATGAGACCCTATGTGAGTGACGTCGTCTATAAAATGCTGTACAATGGGTTTAACAGTATCTGTCATAACTGAGTTCCATGATTTACCTAAGGAGGTGCCGTTAGCTGGCGAGAAAGTTCAAGTTCTAGAATCAGAGACCTGGTCTACTGGGCAAATAATCTCTTGGAGCATTTTTGGATGTCCCTTGGTGATTTGGGAAAGTTACTCAACCTCTCCGTGCCTCAGTTTTCTCATATTTAGAATGGGGATAATGATAGTACATTTACTTCAGAGGGTTGTTATTTAAAATAGATAAGTTAATATATGTAAAGAGAGAAGGAAGATCCCTGCTACTTGGTAGGCACTATGTGCCTTGGTTATTATTATCACCACCGTCACCATCACCACCAGCATCACTGCCATCAGCTACCACCATTTCCCCTCCTATGAAATCCACCTCCCAGCCATACTCTATGGAGTAAATAATAAAGTGCATGTTAAAATGTTGACAATTGGTGCAGAGTGCTGGGAATGGTGGTGTGGCTACAGCACTATTTTTGTCAAGCACAGAACAGAGGGAAGTGCTATGACCAGAGTCTTCCTTGAAGAAGACAGCTCTCTCACTGCTGCCATGCTTCCTTCACAGGCATCGCCCTCAGTGTGCTCCCCATGTACCTGAGCGAGATCTCACCCAAGGAGATCCGCGGCTCTCTGGGGCAGGTGACCGCCATCTTCATCTGCATTGGCGTGTTCACGGGGCAGCTGCTGGGCCTTCCTGAGCTGCTGGGAAAGGTAAGTGTGGCTCCCCAGCCAACCACGTCCGTTCTCACTTCATGTCACCATCTCTGCTCCCCATGTCCCTTGCCAGACGAAGGGTAGTCAGAGGTGAGCCCTTCCTCCAAAAGCTTGTCCCTATGTCCTAGAATTCTTGGGCATTCAAGCCTTTTGCTTATTATTGGACAAGAGTTGTTGTTGAGTTTCTTTGATTGGGTTTGATTTTTTTTTTAGAAAATAAAAAATATACAAAAAATTCAAACCTTACAGAATGTTCGAATCCACCCAGCCAATAGCTATTGTTAACAGCTCAATAATTTTCATTTAGGCTTTTTTCTTTGCTTATCTAAACTTATATGTACGTAGTTTTATTTTGTTTTTTAATGGAATCATGCCATATACATTGTTCTGTTACTTGCCGTCTTCATTTAATATATTTTGGGCATCTTTCCAAGATGTTTGGCTTCGCTCTACCTCACTCTTGAGCCTTTCTTTCCCACATTAATATGTAATCGCACAGTCTTCTGTTGTTGGCTTTCTGTTTTGGAAACAGGAAGGCCTGACTTTAAATCCCAGTACAGGCATGTACTTGCTGTGTGGCCTTGGCAAGGAGGAACACCTCACCCACGTAAAATCAGTTTTAAAAATTGCTGCCTTTTCAATAAAATCACTCATTTCATTGAAACATTCAGATATACACACAAATATACATATAACTATATAAGTTTTAACATCCTCATGTCTGTTCTTTATATCTTCTCTCTTGACTTAATTTGATTTTGCTTTCTCTCTCTCGCTCTCTTTCTTTTTTTTTTCTGTTTTTTTGTTTTTTTGACCACACTGCAGGGCTTGTGGGATCTCATTTCCCCGACCAGGGATTGAACCCAGGCCATGGAAGTGAAAGCGCTGAATCCTAACCACTAGGTCACCAGGGAACCCCCTGCTCTCTCCCTTTTTAAATAACATGTCCAAAGGGTTGCCTCTAATTTTGCTATTTGAAAGACTAAACTCTGTTATCCATTTTATTGCTTTCCAATTTTAATTTCTGCCTTTTCATTATTATTCATACATTTTTTTCCTTGAACATAGATTTGCCAACATTCCCAAAATTTTAGTGTGCCACTTTCTCAATGTTATTTTTCTAAATAATTTGTCATTTTGATTCCATATTGGGAACAATTAATTAGAATAATGTTTTCAATTCCCAAACAGATGTGACTTTGTTCTTGTCACTCACTGCCAGTTTATTTTGTTGTGTAAAGAGAAAGTAATCCATAAATTCCTCCCTTGGGGAACACGTTAAGGTTACTCTGGCCAGTTTGCAGTCCCCTTTTAGAAGTATCCCATGTTTGCTCAAGGACGGTAGCTTTTTCTTGGCACATTGTAACACAGAGAATTGGTAATACAAAATGACTATGATGTCATCACAACAATTATTGTTAATCTACAAAATGCTAAGGAAAAATTTCACACGAGATTAAAAAGAGGTGAGAAAATGTGATTCTATCATAGACAAATGAACTCCAAAGGGCAGGGCACACAGCAGCCCAGTTGCAGCTGCAGCATCGAGTCACGGGCATGCGGGTTCTGGTGCCAGACTGCCTGGGTCTGCCTTCCAGCCCCACCACCACGCGCTGTGGGACATTGAGTAAAGTTTCTGAACCTCTCTTAGCCGTTTCCTTACTTATCAATGAGATTACAACGGCATCTCTCTCATGGAGGTTTCTTGTAAGGCTTGAAGAAGGAAACAGATGTCAAGCATTCGGAACAGTACCTGGAGCTGGTGGTAAATAGATGTCAGCCAATATCTCATTTAATTCATGTAGCAGCCCTTGGAAATAAATATTATTACTTTCTATGTTAGAGATTAAAGGTTCAGGCTCAGAGAGGTTTAATAATTACCCCAAATGGCTACAGCAAGAAGGCAGTGGAGCCTGGTTGGAGCCTGAGCTTCCTGGCTTTGAAGCCATGACCTCTGTGGTGTAGGACGTGCAGAGCGGGACTTGCAGATGGAGAGCACAGGGAGGCATCCCCAAAGTTTAGAGTCCTGGCACAGGAAGTCAGGCAGGCCAGTCCTCTTCGGTCTCATATGTTTCTCATGTGGCCCCAGCCCCTGAGCTCGTGAGAACACTTCTTTTCCGTGAGCTTTTCATCTTGAACTCTGTCCTTCGTTCAAGCCCAGGAAGAAAAATCCATTTGATTTTTATAAAAATATAAGACACGTATTCATCCACGTTAAAGTGGATCCAGACAGCCCAACACCACTTTCACCTGGTGAGAATCTTCTTTATTTCTCCAGTGACTTAGAAATCACATCTTTTCCCTTTGAAATGAAGGCTCTCATTTGGGGCACGCCTCAGATGTTTTCTACAGCCGGAGAAAACATGCTGGTGGGTCGGGAGCAGCCACACGATGACTCTCCTTTGATGGAAAATAGGAAAAAAACAAAAAAATTAGAGGGGCTTCCCTGGTGGCGCAGTGGTTGGGAGTCCGCCTGCCGATGTGGGGGACCTGGATTCATGCCCCGGTCCGGGAAGATCCCACATGCCGCGGAGCGGCTGGGCCCGTGAGCCATGGCCGCTGAGCCTGCGCGTCCGGAGCCTGTGCTCCGCAACGGGAGAGGCCACAACAGTGAGAGGCCCGCGTACCGCAAAAAACCCAAAACAAAACAAAAAAATTAGAGACTGTCCCCTCCGCATCCTTGCTGCCACTTCAGAGGTCCTCACAGGGTGATGTCCAATCTCCTTCAGACGACCTTCTGAGCTCTGAATTTTCTCTTTTAGGTAATTCAGCCTTTCTAATGGGGCAGTGTGAGTCCTGTTAGCTCCCTGTGTCGGCTATAATTGAGTCTTCCTCTCCAACAGTAGGAAAAAGAATTCTTTTCTGTGTGGGAAGGGCTCTGGCATCTATCAAGTGTTAGAGCTCATGTCTGAAAATTGCAATTTTTAAGGTTGATTTAGTGACCACTTCCAGCTGTAGTCAGAGGGCTGCCGTGCAGATATCCTTAAAGTGTGATCTGTGCCCCCCACCGATTCCTGCTGAATCTGAAACTCTGGGGGTGCGACTTAGCAATCTGTGTCTTAAGAGGCTCCCCCACCGGGGAATCTGATGCCTACTCAGTTTTGAGAACTCCAGGGAGAGTGATTCAGAGCGAGGACCCTGGGACCAATGCCTGGGGTAGGATCCTGGCTCTACTACCTACTAGCTATGTGGCTTTAGACACAGCTAACCTCTGTGCATCTTTGTTAGTAAAATGGCAATAAGTGTGCACAGCTCACTGAGTTCTTGTGAGAATTAGATGCAACGATACACTTACAGTTCTTACGACTCACTCCCTAAATATTAGCTCCATTTGGCTTCACTCCATATAAGGCATATGCTGGACCCCTCACCGCCTCACCTCTTTCCTGTGAACCATCAGAGTTAGCTGTTCCCACCTCAATCTTCCTCAAATGACAATCCTCTCTTAAGAGACTTGCTTTGCTCTGCTACGGAGTCAAGTGCTCATCCACGTGATGATCTTTCCCAAGCACAGAGGTCAGAGGTCTCAGTTCTTTGTATCATCATAGATCTGGCAGTGGGGTCTGTGACACTGAGATGCTCCCTAGGTGTGGAGGGAATGCACAAACTTTCCCTGACCTTGGAATGATGAAGAAAACCCCAATTCATGAATTTTCTAATGTTGTTTTGCTCCTGAGAGCACAGGCGAAGCCCCGTGCTCATCAGCTGTGATGTGTGTGGGCAGGCATAAGGCCACCGAGTGCTGTGCTGTGGCTCTGGGCTGTCCCCTCTCCTGACCTCGAGCTCCTCATTCCTAAAAGGAGGGGCCTATATGGAGTCCCTCCAAGGCTCCTGTCTGCTCTAGCTGCTGTGTGATGGCTAATGCCGTGGGTGGCGCGTGCCCCTGGGCTGGGGATGCTTCAGCTCGGCCCGTATCTCAGTTTGCAGGCAAGGAAGGTTGAAGGGATACAAAGGTACATTTAATTGATCTTGAAGTCATGCCATCTGGAATTTTAAAGACAGTCTCTGAAGCTTGCCTGAACTTTGCCGTCCTGTCTTTGAGACAGCTTCAGGGGAAAACGGTTAACCCAGCTGCCCTCTGAGTAGGTGACCTGGCGTGGGTGTTGGAAAGAGAGAGTTTCCTGAGCCCCAAGAAGGAAGAGATGGGTGGCTCTGGAGGTTTGCTTGGTCCTAAGTGTGCTGCCCTGTGACTCACATGGCCCCAGCAGCCAGACTTGTATGCCTCAGAGGGAAACCTTGAAGGCAGAACAGTTCAGCAAATGTCAGGCAGAGAGCAGGGTCATTGCATCCTCAGACCTGGGCCCTGAGCTCCAAAAGGTCACATTTGCTGTGGGCCTCTTCCACACGTTAACTCATGGAATCCATGCAACCACCCTATGGATTAGGTACCGTCGCTATCATCCCCATTTCACAGATGAGGACACTGAGGCAGAGAGAGATTTACAAATGTGCTCAAAGTCACACAGGTAGCGAGCTGCAAAGCTGGGGTTTGAATGCAGGGCGCTAGAATCCCTGCTGTTTTGGCCTTGGCCTTTCTCGGGCAGAACCCAGCTCAATAGAAGTGCTTATGACAAAATGCTCCCTGCCCACAGCCAGGTCTTACTGTCTGTGGTCCAGTATAACACGTTCTCTTCACACAAATGCTTCTGAACAGCAAAGGTACACCCTTATCACCTCCAGAAGTTTGGCCGTTTTATCATCATCCCCATCTCATGAGGCTGTTGGGAAGACAAGATGGATCTAAAATGCCTTGTGATCTACATATTGCTGGACAGGTGTCCAAAGAGATTACATCACCTGCAGCCTCCAGCGCTCTTTGTGCAATGGCTCATTCTCCCTGGGGGCACTGTCATCATTAGACCCATTTCTCAGATGAGGAGAGCAAGTCTCAGGGATATTCAGTGCCTGATTCTGGGCTGCATGGCTGCAGAGGAGGACGGTACCCTCAGCCCCTGGCCCCCCAGCCCAGCCCCATCCAGTGCACCCTGTAGCGGCCACTCTCTCTTGGAAATAGGTCCTGAGCCACCTCATGCAGGCCCCTCACCACCCTGGCATGGGGGGAACCTTACAGGTAAGATCTGAAGTGATGCCAGGAGGCTGAGCCTCCAAGATGGCAGCTCAATCCCATCCTGATCTTTGATTTGCCCGACTGTCTAGTGCAAGTCACTCAGTGCCTCTGAGCCCCAGTCCCCCCATTTGGAGACCAGGGGGGCAGGGATGATCCTTCATTCACACAGCAAAGGAGGAGATGAAAGGGTGGAGCAGGAGACCTAGAATTTGCAAGCAGTGCAAATCCACATCATCTCACTTAAATTTCATCTCAACCTGGGAAATAGGTTCTGTCATCAACCCATTTTACAGGTTGGAAAATGGAGACTCAGGGGAAACCTTGCCCAGAGCTATCTGGCCAGTGATCTTGGACATGATTTAAACTTGGGGAGGCATTACGAATGTGTTATCGTATGTGAGACCCTCAAGCACACTGCTCAGTCCTTCCCTTCATCTCTGTGAGGACAGGTGTGTCCAATTCACCTGTCATCCTTGGAGCACGTACCCTTTACCCAGAAGACTGGCAGAAGATGTTATTGAATACATGGGTAAAAACTCCAGCCCCATTTCCGAAGGAGCTGTCCTGTTTCAGGAACCGTGCTGAGCTCTTCACTGTCTGATGTGATCCCCACAACACACAACAATCCTCTAGGACCTGACTGCTATTATTATACCCGTTTTGCAGATGAGCAAACCGAGTCCCACAGGAAGTTGGAGAACTTGCCCATGGCCACCCACTAGCCAGGGAGTCTGGCCCAGACCCTTGCTCATATCGCCCTGTACGTCTGTAACCAAAGCAGTGCAGCCCAGGACTCTCACTTGACAGGGAGCTACTGCCCAAGACCCGAGCACAAAGTCTGGGGCACTCCGTGGCGCTTCGCCCAGATCCAGACTGTGGTCGGGTGCCCTCTAGTGTCTGCAGCCTGCAGGAGCCCAGGCCCCCATTTGGACTTTGTCTATTGGTGATGTATACATTCATTCAACAGACATTTATTGAGCACCTACTGTGTGCCTGGCACTGTTCTAGGCTCTATACAGCAGTGAACAAAACAGACAAGGACCTCTGACCTCACGAACCTTGCATTTTGGTGGAGGACATAGATCAGAGGCAGATACATATTTGAAGTCTGTCAGTAATGAATGCTGTGAAGCAGAACAAAGCAGGAAGGAGGGAGAGGGTGGCGAGGGAGGCTATTTTAGACAGGTTCTAGGCAGGCAGGGTCGGGGGGAGAGGCCTCTGGGGCTGAGATGCATGTGAAGCATGGGAGCAGCAGCAGAGGCGGATTGCTGGGGGAAGAGTCCTAGCGCTTTCCCAGAGATGCCTCTCCGGTAACCCTCACCCAACCTGGCTTCTTCCCACCCCCTGCTGGTCCTGTACATCTCCCACCAAGTCTCCAACTGATGCAGCGCCTCTCCCTCCCCCACCACTGCCCCTAAATTCAGGCTCTCCTCACTTCTCCGCTGGACCACTCCAGGAGACTTGCACCTGTAATTTCTACCTCATATAACCATATAATTTTGACTAACTCAAATCAACCAGTATTTATTGAGGAGACACAATGCACCAGACCTCACAGAGATGAGACAGGCAAAGTCCCTGCCTGCAAGGAACTCGCTACTTGAAGGGCAGATGGAAAGGACCACAGACAGTGGCGTTCCGTGCAGAAAGCCCAAGGGTGGATAGATCACCAGAGCAGCCCTAAGGCAGCAGGGGACGCCCAGGGAAGCCTTTCTGGAGAGGGTAGTATCCACCTTAAGGATAAGGGGACAATTAGGTAGCCAGGTGGTAGGGAAGGGAGACACCATTCCAGGTAGAGCAAATGGCCAGTAGAAAAACAAAAATAAAAATAAGAAGATTGAGAGAGAGCTAGGCACATTTGGAAGCAGAGTGGCTCGATAAGAGTGCCACAGATTGAATGAATGACAACATGAATGAGTTAAGGCACTGAGATATTAGCATTGCTTTAAAAATCCAGCCCCATATCCTTGGTGTGCAGAGAATGGAGGGTACTCAGAGGCAGAGGGGATGGGAGCATGCACATAGGTGCAGCCTAGCTTCTTATAGATGCGGAAGCAGCACCCGAGGGGGAGGGGTGCCATGCTTGTTCATTGGTGGGTTCAGCAAAGAGCCGCCAGGGGTGTCCGTGTCCAGGGAAGGGGCACCAGATAGCTGACAGAGACTCCAAGGGGAACAGACCACCCAAGGAGCAGGGACAGTGGCTGATGAAATTAGATGGAGCCCCGGATTGTGGGTAAGCTGGCCTTTAACTCCTAGACTTCCCGCTCATGTCTGAAAGATGGGTTTCGTACACTCATCCCAGACACGAAGTCACAGGCTCAGCGTAGCAGATCTAATCGCAGACACACTCTTCAATTAGGATGGGCAACTTGTGTTGGCTCAGGACCACAGCAAAGGGAAAAAAGAAGCAACATCTCTTGGCTCCCAGCCACGTACCAGGCCCACGCTAGGATATCACAGCTGTCAACCTCACAGCAACCCTGCAAAATAAGTGTTAATTACTCTTCTCATGCGATTCCAGAGAGGACAAGTAATTTGCTTAAGGCCCCAGAGCTAGTAAGTAGAAGAACCAGAACTGAACTTGGGTCTAATTCTGAAGCTGAGTGGGGCTGTGAAAGGCCCAAGGTTATGGCCCAAATTTGTGACCCAAAGTCTTGGAGCTCATTGGTAACTAGGCTGGTACCTGACCCCTGGCAGTCACACCTTCCATATCCCCAGAATCCAGGTCATCCATTGGAAAGTCCAAATCACAGGCCGTCCTTGTGCTTCTGTGAGCCTCAGAACAAACCACATTTTTTTTTTTTTTTTTTTGTGGTACGCGGGCCTCTCACTGCTGCGGCCTCTCCCGTTGCGGAGCACAGGCTCCGGACGCACAGACTCAGCGGCCATGGCTCACGGGCCCAGCCGCTCCGCGGCATGTGGGATCTTCCCAGACCGGGGCACGAACCTGTGTCCCCTGCATCGGCAGGCGGACTCTCAACTACTGCGCCACCAGGGAAGCCCCAAACCACATTTCTTTGTCTTCCTTTCTTGAGCTCCATTTGGAGGACAACTGATCTGATCACAGATGAGCCACAATGAGGATTTGTAGCAGGAGGTGACAGACGAAGCCCTGGTATGACTGGATCTGAACAATGAGACCCAGAAACCAGGATGATTCAGCTAGAACACAGGAGCCTGACGAAGCGGTTCATAATGAGCTTCAAGTTCAGGCAGCATTATTTAGAAAAGAATGCTGGTTACCTAATTCCCTCGGGAAAGAGAACAGTGATCTCTATAAACGTATTGTCAGAGAAATTGGACTGCTCAGGTTAAGAGCACAGAGCTGGGTACCACACTGCCTGGGGTGGGTGGACCACTCTGCCATTTATAAGACGCATGACTATGAATGCATTCATTACTTAACTTCTTGGTGCCTTTGTTTTCTCATCTGTCAACTGGGAATGAAGGCAGGGGTGTTGTGAGGGTGAAATCGAGTTACTCTGTATGAAGCACTCAGCAAATTCCACGTGCTCAGTGTCAGCCTGTCACTGTAGGTTGGCTTGGGGAGGCACTCTGCAGGTCAACAACCTTTAAACATTGCATGGATTTCTCTCTCTAAAATGAGGAAGGGACAAAGTTGATTTCATGGAAAATTTTGCTGCAGGACTTTTAACCCCTCTCTCCACCTCTCCAGCCTCGGTTTCCTTATCTGTAAAATGGGAATAATAGCTACTGACCTTACTTTCCCATATGATTGCTCGAGAACCAAGCGAAGCAGAAGGCACTCAAACCCTTTGAAAAGCAGAAACATGTTGTAGGAAGCGGGTAGGGAGCTGGCGTTTCTTGAAAGGTGACCCTGCGCAGGTCACTTCACTCACGTGTGGCACTTGGGACAACTTTCTGAGAGGTGAGTGTTACGCCCTGGGAGGGTAATTTCAGTATTATTTCGAAGACAGGAAAATGCGAGGGTAATCATACAGCGATGTTCTTGAGGTGTCTTTTGTTGTTGAAGTCAGAGTCAGACCATGAATACGTACAGTAAGTCCCCTACCTACGAACGAGTTCCATTCCGAGAGCGTGTTCATAAGTCCAATTTGTTCATAAGTCCAACAAAGTTAGCCTAGGGACCCAACTAACACAATTGGCTACACTGTACCAGCTATATCACCGCTGATTTTACGCTTGCTTCCAGACATCCTGGGCTTGAAATAAAGATACTGTACTACTGTACTCTATACAGTACTGGACAGTAAAGTACACAGAAGCACAACCACTTGTAGAGGATGCACACAGGTGACAATGTACACCAGACACGGGAACTAACTTACGTGATAGGACATGCAAACACATGTTCGCATCTTTGGAAGTTCGCAACTTGAAGGTTCGTATGTAGGGGACTTACTGTACCTGAATCAGCAATTCTAGAACAACACGTTTGCTGCAATGACCTGAGCATCTTAGCGTCTGGATTGTACCCTGTGGGGTCAGGTTGTGTTGACTTCTGCAAGATCTGGAGTGGAGATGGTGAGAGACTGACCCATCCTAAGGTGGTGTAGTGTGGTGCAGACACAGCTGGGGACATGGTCCCCACCCCAGGGCTCTGTTAGCTGCAGCCAGCAGGGTCCCCCCTCTGGAAGATGGTTGTGGGGACATCGAGGTCATGGGTTCCATGGACTTTCATTGACCGGTGCTGTGAGACCCAGCTTGTGACAAGTAACAAGCAAGGTGCATTCAACCCTTTTACAGAGCATCCCTTCGGAAGGTGACTGTTTCTCCCTCGCTGAATGGCTGATGCACGGACCTGCCCCTCACCCTGGTGGAATCCGTTTTGGTAACCGCGTGAGCCACTGGAGCTGAGCTCGAGTGATCTCTGATGAGTTCTGTACAGAACTTTCTACAGAGGAGCAGGATTGGTTCAGCCTAATATCATCTGCATATAAATTCACTATTTAGCTAGCAGCTGCCGCGAGGGAAGGTGATGGGTATTGCCTCGCACTGAGAACCACGTGGTATCAGGAATAATGTCACAAAAAGAGCCCCGTGCACAGTTCAGAAGGGCCACGCTCTTATTCAACTCTGTCCCCCAATTTCTCACGTGAGCTTGCCTCAGCTACTTAACCTTTGTGGGTCTCATTTTTCTCTTCTACAGACTGCAAATTATAATCATACCTCATAGGGGGCTATTATTGATGCTACTTTAGCCCTTTAATAGGATACCATGTAGGGAAGTTTTATATGTGGTGTGCGTGTGTGTGTGTGTGTGTGTGTGTGTGTGTGTATTTAGTACTTTAAAAGCAGGGGTGTGTGTTATTTCAGGGGTCTCTATCTTACCTGCAGCATTGCTTACCTATGCCATTCATCTTACTCAACACGTATTCAGTCAAGAAGCATTTACTGAACACCTGCCAAGTGCCAGGCATTGGGAAGAAACATAAAAGAACATGGCAGGGGGCGGCCCTGAGAAGCTCAGTCTGGTCGGAGAGACATACGCATAAAGAAATACGTGCTGTACAGGTAACAAGTGTTTTCACGGGATTCTGTACCAGCAAGAGATGTCATCCAGAGGAGGAAATGCCGAAACTGTGAGGATACGTAGATGTTCTGTGGATGAGGGCAGGCGTTCCTGGGAGAGGAAGCAGCAGGTGCAAAGGCACAGCATCATGAAGTCAGCTTGTTAGGCTCAGGGGCGCCCTCGGGTTGGCAGGACCAGAGCAGAGGGCTCCTCTGTCTAGCCAGTGGCAAGGCTGGAATCCTGGAAGGGTGGTCATAAAACAGGGCTTTGTATTCCAGGTGAAGAGATTTGAACTTGATCGTGAGGGCAGTAGGGAACTGCTGAACGTTTTAGACAGAGAAGTAGCTTAGAACGTCAGATTCACATTTTAGAAGGATCACTCTGAGGCTGTGAGCGGAAAGCAAAGAATGCAGTAGGATTTCGGGACAGTTAAGATGCCGTTGTCAGAATCCAGGCAAAACGTTGTAAGAAACTCCCCTAAGGCAAATGCTAGCAAGGTAGAAAAGGAGGAGATGCACAAGACAGAGATTTCAGAAACAGAGCCAATAGGATTATATGCAGATAGGCAGCAGATCGGATGGCGGTGGGAGGCCTGTGAGATAAAGGCAGGAATGGAGGTGATGTCGGGTTTCTTACTTGAATTTCTGGACAGGTGGTGATAGCCCCAACTGTGGTCCAGGGACAGGCATGCGTGGGCTGGGAGGTGGGGGACACCATGCAGCGATTATGGAACCCAAGGGTTATCAGTGGAGCTGTCCCCTAGGCAACCGGAAATGTGAGTTAGGGGCCCCAGTGAGAGGTGTGGCCCGGATGTAGAGGTTGAGAGTCATGGCCCCATACATGTGTCTTAGGTTGGGTTCCCCAGGGAAGAGACACTGAGATGGAGATCTGTGAGCAGGAAGTTGATTGGGGAGTGTTCTCAGATCAACCCCTGTCAGGCAGTAAAGGAAGCAGGACTCAGCAGAGGGAGAGGGCGAGCTGCCCTCAGTCGCCACAGAGGTCTCAGCCCGCAGGGAGCTTTGGACCTGGGAGGACCCGTCAGAGACGCACCACTTTCAGGCAGGGGAGGAGAGGCCTTTGTGCCTCCACATCAGCCAGCCGCTGGGTGAACCTTGCTGCTAAGGAGGCGTGAGTTGCCTTGTGGAGGAAGCATCCTTCAAGGGCATGCGTGTGAGGGAGGGCGGGGACCCCCCTGCTCTCGCGTAGCCAACAACACTCCTGGCAGCTGGGGGATGAGCCCCTCAGTTCTGCGCCACACACCACTGTCTGCCGCAGGTGGAGGTGAGGCCCTAGGTTCTCAACTGGTTGCCACTGGAGCCACCTGGACAGCTTGAACAGCCCAGCGCCCAGGCCACACCCCCAGGCCCATTAACCCCAGATCTCCAAGTGTGGGAGACCATGGGCATCAGTAGTTTTCAAAATCCCCCAGGTGATTCCAACGTGCAGCCACGTCTAAGAACCACTGCCCTGGGGGAAGTGATGGAGATGAACAGAAAAGAGGGCTGGGCTCAGACCCCTGGGAAGGTGCTCAAAGAAACTGGAGAAGAACCAGGTGAGAGGTGTCCTGGAAGGTAACAGGCAGTGGATTCCAGAAAGAAGTGCTCCCCTGCAGCAGGAACCCATGTGGCACCATGCCTGAGGGAGAGGGTGACCCAGCTGCTCTAAAATACACCTGGGATTTGGCTTTCATTGGGCATTGTAAGGTGGCAGACACAGAGACACTGCCTTTGAAAGAAGAGTTGATTATTCACAGTCCCCTTGTGAAGGTGCACACCACCCCATGCAGGGCCACACGAGGAAGCACCAGGGTGTGTCAGGAGGCAGAAGGAGAGAGGACAGGGCGCGGCCCAGAGCCTTTATTGTGGCTTCTGTGGGAAGGAATGGGCGAGGCAAGCTTGGGAAAGCTCAGGATGACATAGTTTGAATAATTTCAGGTGGTCCCAGGGCTACAGAGGCTGTCTCTACTTGTCTGGTACCTGGCCCTGGGGCGATTTAGGGCAGGGGGCATATTGACTTGGTGTGTCAGAGTTAAACAGAGGAAGTGGTTGGTGTGGGCTCTGGATTGGTTGGTTTGTATGTTAAAGGCATGCTCCCAGGCAAGTTGTTTGCTAGGAATTAGCTAGCCTGGGAGGGGGAGTCTCTCCAGGATCAGTAAGGCTCCAAGATATCCAATCATCATAAAACACAGGAAGTAAAAAGCAAGGTTAATAACCAGCCCCGAGGGCCCTCAGTTTGGAGGTCAGAGTGGGCTGGATTTCAGCCTCAACTCACCCCCTGGGGGCACTGGGCACAACTTTCACAGTACACAGTAGCCTTGACCTTGGATTCCTTGGGGCTGCAGAGGAGATGACTCTTTAGAAGAGAGAGAGAACGAGATGCAAACTCCCAGGTCAGGGAAACTGCGGTGGGAGGGGGCTTGATCCCAGGGATGGAACTCTCCAGAATTCCTGTGAAAATGCTCACAAGGAAGGAATATCAGCTATAAACGTCCTGCCAGCCCCAGGGAGCTGACCTAGTTCTTTACCTCTTCCATCGTTGTGGGGAGGGGGGTGGTCAGACGCTGGGTAGAAGCTGGGGGAGGGCAGGGGGAGGAAGAAAAATGAACATCAAACATCTACCTCCCACGCCCACCTCTTTCCACTGCAGACTCCAGCTCGATGCAAGCTTGGACTGGCAGGGGGAGGGGGGTGGAAAATTCATCATTCAGTCAGGTTGATTTTGAAACTGTGACTCTGGGAACCATCTAAGATCCCTGAGGTGGGGTGGGGAAGGGCACCCTCAGTGATTACATTTTGAATGAATGTAGGAGACAAAAACCAAGGTTGTGATTCGAAGACACCATGAACTCTATGTTTTTAAACTTTGTTGCAGTTACATTTGTAAAGTACCCAGCATGGAGCTTGACACTTGGAGAGCTGGATGAATGTTAGCCTTGAGTCTAATGAATGAGATCTTAAATATGAAGACATATAAAGAAAAATAGCCCATTTCATCCCTCTAATAGCCTTGTGAGGGAGATCTCCTTCCTCCCCTTCTCACCTCCAGTAGCATGGAGCTCGGCGGCCTTGGGAGCCTGTCCTGGCAGTGACAGGAGTGGCCACCAGCATCACCTTCCCGGCTCCACTTGACTGGGGGGCGATGGCACGATGTGATGTCCTTAAATTAGAACCTGACTTGGGATAAAATCAATGATTCCGACTCTACTTAAAAGTTTTTGCTATCTCATCATGGTCCAGGAGGGTTTTATGTATGGAAAGGCCTGAGGTCATCTATAGCTTGGGGGAAATAGGACCTAGAAGTCTACTTTAAAAAAGGGAGCCTTGCAGATGAAAGAGGAAGATACCTGAGTTATCGCAAGACCCACTCACCTTACCTGAGAGAGAGTGAAAATCATCTCGGCAGACAAGACTCCATTTTTCTTCCCTCGTAAATAAAATAAGCAAGTGTGAGGGCTCTGACCTCATGCTTTACTGAACACCACAGGCTCTAACTGGCACCACAGGGACTCATCTGAGAGTCACTCTCCGTAGCACTTAGCGGTCCCATGTTAGGTGGGTCATACTGTTACCAAAAGTGGGGTCTGGCTGCTCGCCGCTCAAAAGCCAATAAAGAGGCAAGTTGGTGGAAAGGAAAGTTTGCTTTATTTCAGCTGACGGCAACCGGGGGTTGGCGGGGGGAGGGCGGACTCCTGTCCAAAAGCTGACTCACCGCCCCCCTCCACAATCAGGGGGCAAGAGCTCTTATAGGTGGAGGAAGGGGGCACATGCAGAAGCAGCACAGTCAGCTCCGACAGTCGTCTTGAAATTGGTCACATGGTCTGACCAGCATCATCTTGACTGTTTTACTACAGTTAATCTTCAGTTCCAGGGCTGGTTTGTTCCCATTTCTTTGAGTCCAGTTCTTGGAATTGTGGCAATTTATGTCATGGCTACAGTCTGGTCATCATGTAGTTAACTTCTTCCACCTGGTGAGGGTTTTAGTATCTATAAGACAGCTCACAGGATATGGCTCAGAGTATTATTTATAGCCCTTGAATAGAAACTAAAGGGCCCTGACTATGCTTAATGACTAACCTATTATTATTTAGTCCTGTTGGACAGGTTTCCTTTGTTTCTGCATTTTCTCACTTCTCTGATTAAACTTATTCTTTGGCTAAAGTTTTTCCACAGACAAAAGGCAGGTGGAGAACATAGTGCTGGGTCAAGGACCATAGGGTCCTTCTCCATTTCAATACATGATTTTTTAAAACATGCCTTTTTGTTTGAATAGCTCCTGAGAAAGAAATGCAGGGCTTCCCTGGTGGCGCAGTGGTTGGGAGTCCGCCTGCCGATGCAGGGGACAGGGGTTCGTGCCCCGGTCCGCGGAGCGGCTGGGCCCATGAGCCATGGCCGCTGAGCCTGCGCGTCCGGAGCCTGTGCTCTGCAACGGGAGAGGCCACAACAGTGAGAGGCCCGCGTACCGCAAAAAAAAAAAAAAAAGAAAGAAAGAAAGAAATGCAAATGGCAGGGCTCTTTGCAACAGCGATGGTATGTAAGAAGCCCCTTCCCACGCTCCTGTGTTTCTCCAGTAGGTATTTATTGAACAACTATTATGTGCCAGGCATGTTCTCTGCCCTCAGGCAGCAAGAAGTCTAAACTGTAATGGGAAATGCTGAGACCTCGGCTCGGTGCTAGGACCAGGTACCCAGGAGCATCTTTGAGGACCACTGGAGGCTGATGGAAGAGGTCAGATCCCCTGGGTCTGGTGGCTTCATGGTCCCTCCTTGGTCACTGAGGCACCTGTGACCAGGCTTCATGGATCAGAACTCAGGTTCTGGGGTCTGAGACCTGGCGTTCAGTCGGGGCTCTGTGACCAAATTGGGGCCCTGATGAGTCATTTAACCTCTCTATGCTGTGGTGACTATTTCTGTAAACTGGGCATCCTCATGGGCTCCATCTCGGTGGACAGCTGTGAAGATGCAAAGAGATAGTCTATGTGATGAACTTTTCACGGTGTTTGGTAGTAAAAACTGCTCTTTCCTGTGGAATGCTAGTGTGTGGATTCCTAGGCCGAACACTTTATACATCTATTAAATCATTTAAACCCCCCCACAATGACCATTGTATAGACATAAGCATTATCCTCATTTTACAGATGAGAAAACTGAGGCATGAGCAGTTAGGTCACTTTCCCAAGGCCACAGAGAGTGGGAGAGAGGCAGCATTCAAATCCAGACAGCCTGCTCAGGATCTGTGCCCAGGCTGCAGGTCACTGCTCATAAGTGTTCACGATAGTTATTACGTCGTTGGCAGATCAGACGTATTCATTCATTGTTATAAATGCTTAGATAAAGCACTTGGTGCAGCCATCCATAGAAGCGAGGCATTGTGGCTATTTGTATTATTATTTGGGTGGGTCGCATGGCATAATATGGCTGAAACAGTCTACTTAAAATGATCAACGACCCACATACCCACTCGTACTTTTCGTGGTAGAAGATGGGCAATGATTACTCCTAAATACAACATCTCTCCCTATGACTGCCTAACGTTTCTGGGAAACCTCTAAACACTCACTGGAAAGAGCCAAGTTCACGTACTCCGCTGTTGGCTAAGCTCGGGGCCTCGGGAGTAAGCTGTTGCCCGAGCTCCACTCCAAACATTCCCGCTGTTCTTCCTCCCCGGTCCAGACACCATCAGCACCCCAAGCTGGGGCTCACCCACCCTGGGGTCAGTAGCATCAGTTTTTCTCCAGAGATGGAGCCCAGATCACAGCTCCCAAAGTGATCACCGTTAGGAAAGATTGCATTTAAGACGCTGTGGATCACAGGCTGTACTGGGCTTCTCAGTAATACTGGGAATCCATTCAATGTACTCACAGACTGCATGATTCCAGAAATACTGAATTGTAGATTCGGGGAAATAGGGGGTGTCCATCTCAGTTCAAAGGCTCCTGGTTGTTCTCAGAGCCAGGTCCAAGTGCCAGGGAATAGCAGCAAAGCCACCCATGACCCAGCCTCCACCCAAGCTCCCACGTCTCCAGCACCCCCTGGTCCTACATTTCCTCTACAGTTGTTGTTCCCAATGATCCTGGGTGGATCATGCCTCGGCACATCCGTACTTGGTGTTCCTATTCCAAGAGTACCCTTCCAGCTCCCCTCCTCCTTCCACCCCGTGGCAGCTCCAAGGCTGCCACCTCTGGGAGGGGCCTCTCTAATTTGATGCTGTGGGAAAAGCTTGGGCTTGATTCCCACCTGTGCAGTTGCTGGCTGGAGGCCTCGGCACAGATATTACATTGTGTCCACATCTCTCCCGTGCAAATAGCACCAGCTGCTGGAAGGTCAAAAGACACAATCATGTGATGAGCTCACACCATGCCTGGCACATAGTAGGAGCTTAATTGGGTTGCTCCCCTTGTCTTTTTCCCCCAGCTTTCTGATTTTGCTCTTACTGAGACAGTAGCCAAACTCTAAGAGAAAACAAAATAAACACACACACAAAAAAAAGATGTAGTGAAAATTCTACTTATATGTATGTCATTTTTTTATTCCATGATTCTTTTTAAAAATTAAGATATAACTCACATACCATAAAATTCATCATTTAAAAGTGGTTTTTAGTATATTTGCAAAGTTGTGCAACCATCACTTCTTTCTAATTCTAGAATATTTTCATTACCCCTGTTGATGAAAAATTAATCAGTCGATCTAAGAAATGGAAAATTTTATTCGAGCCAAATTTGAGGATTATAACCCAGGAAGAGCACCTCAGAAAGCTCCAAGAACTGTTGCACCTGTTAGAAATGAAGGCAGAGTTATATAAGTTTTTTGAGACAGAGGGGTGTACATTAAATGACGTATTATTGACCATTTACACAATCCAGATCCAAGTGTCATCGTGGCCCCTTCCAAGGTCGAGAAGGAATGTTATCTTTAAGGAGCTGTCTTGTTGATGCAAGGAGACTGTTCCTCTTTATGGCTGAGCAGGTATTGCTGCTGATGGGGGAGGTTTGGTGGATGCATAATGCAGATACACAGTGCACAGTAGAGGGCAGAGGAGCCAAAGGGCAGGCACAATTTTTTATTTAAAATTTTTCTTGTCTTGCCATAAAATATGAATTTTATTTCACACCCCAAAAGGTAACCCCACACCCGTCAGCATTCCCTCTCCGCTCCCAGCCCCTCAGGGCCACTTGCCTGATACGCAGCAAAGCCAGTGTACTGCACCGGGTTGTGGTGAAGGAAAGTACAGCATTTATTGCAGGGCACCAAGCAAGGACAACAGGCACTTCCTGCTCAAAAGACCCGAACTCCCAGATGGCTTTCAGGGAAGGGTTTTTAAAGACATTGTGAGGGAGGGGGTCGCAGGGTGCCCGATCAGCTTGTATGCAATTCTCTGATTGGCTGATGGTGAGGCAACAGGATGATGGTTCAGGAATCTAGATGTCGGTCTTCTGGCTCCAACCAGCCTGGGGGTCTATCAGTTGATGGTCACTCTGGGGTCTGCCTGCTGATGGTCAGCAGTTTCCGTCTAGTGGTGAAACCGTGTACCTCAGATTGGGACTTGAACCCACGGTCTTTTAATTGAGATCACGCACCTGGCCTCAGGACTTAAGCTCAGGTTCTTGATGTTTCATTGCAGACGGAATTCAGTGAGAGACAAAGTGATCTGTAAGAAGTGGATTTATTTAGAGAGAAGCACACTCCACAGACAGAATGTGGGCCATCTCAGAAGGCGGGAAGCCTCAAAATATGGCATGGTTAGTTTTTATGGACTGGGTAATTTCATAGGCTAATGACTGGGAGGATTATTCCAACTATTTTAGGGGAAGGGGCGGGGCTTTCCAGGAACTGGGCCACCGCCCACTTTTTGGCCTTTTATGGTTGGCCTCAGAACTGTCATGGCGTCATGGGTGTGTCATTTAGCAAGCTAATGTATTACAATGAGTGTATAATGAGGCTTAAGGTACACCGGAAGTTGCATCTTCCGCCATCTTGGACCTAGTTGGTTCTAACTAGTTTTTGTCATATCCTATGGTGGCAGGAAACCACGTATCTTGTAAACAGTGGGGGGTCCATGGGCAGACAAAGAAAAGCAGGAAGCTCCAGACTGACAGGAAACCACACCTTTGGGGTGATAAGTGTCCTGGAAGCAGACAAAGAAAGATGAGGCAATTCGGGAATCTCTTGTGTCCAAATGTAACCTGTTGTTCATTATACTCTCATTACAATAAAATTAGCCTTGCAGATAAGTACCCATCATGCACCGACACCGTGACACTTCTGATCTAAGCTAAATAAGGACAAACACCCCTCCTCCCCTTGGGAAGATGGAGCTGGGATGAAAATCAAGGAATACAACCCCCAAACTCCTCCTTCCCCAGGGAATATTCTACGCCTTCATTTGTATACCCTGGCTTGCCAAAGAAGCCCAGCACAGCAGCTCATCTGTCTGCCCCTCTCTGAGAGCGTATTGTTGCTTAAATAAATTCTCACGTTACTTTCTTAACTTCCCTGCCTTGTCTCCGAATTCTTCTGCAACGAGACAAGAACCTTAAATTCACCGGGAACGAGGGCATCTGAACCTTCTCCCTGTGCGAAGCCTTTCTAGGTCTGGATGTGTCTTCTTTTCTCCTTGTACTTTCTTAGGAAATGAAACATTCAAGAATTCCACAGCGAGAACTTTGGGTTTTTTTCCTCTTTCTCCCCATCAGAACTGCTGTCTATTGATGTTCTCTCCTTTCAGAGAAACAATGAGAGTTTATTTGTAAACCTGGGTTTTAAAAAAAAATCAGGAAGAATGCTGCCTTAATCAGCATAATAATATGGGCCCCCCCGTGCAGCATTTAAGCTACCTAATAGGCGAACGGTGCTGCTTGAAGGGACTCAAAATGCCTCTTGAATGGTGGGTGGTGGGTGTTGCCTGCTTGCCTTTCACAGCCGGTGGGAAGTGACAAGTTCCCCCACCTCAGGGGCGAGCTGTGCCCAAAGGCCCACCCTCACTTCCCTGGGGACGTGGAAAAGCTCCAGCTGCCCTTCACTGACAGGAGCAAGATGGGTCGGATATCCTGAGCCTCGGAGGCGTCTGGGTGGTACCACCCGCATGGTAGTAGTTTCCTCTGTGTACCTACTGGGTGCCAGGCCTCACAGTGAAGGCATCATCTGATCCCACTCTCACGCCTGCCTGAGGGGTGCCTGTGGCTGTCCCCATTCCCCAGGTGAGGAGAAGGGGATTCCAAGGGGCCGTGAGGATGTTTCCAAGGCCACACAGCCAGGAAACAGCTGAGCCGCTTCAGGCCAGACTTGATGCCCCAGGGCCTCTGAGTTGGCCAGCTCTTGGCTTCCCCAAACTGCACCTTCTCGGAGTCACCCTTCAGGTAACCGCCCGTCAGGTGGCTCTGAGGATTCACCAACCCCCTGCATGGAGATACCAAACACGTGGGCCTGGTGCTAAACTGTTCCCAGAAGGGGGACCCTTTCCAGGGCCCGAAAGTGGACTCTTGTCTGATACTCGGAAATGAATTGTCCAAGGAGACACACGTGCTGACAAAGCAAAAGACTTTATTGGGAAGGGGCGCCCGGGCAGAGAGCAGCAGGGTAAGGGAGCCCAGGAGAACTGCTCTGCCACCTGTGTTGCAGTCTCAGGGTTTAGGGCAATGGGGTTGGTTTCCGGGTTGTCTCTGGCCAATCACCATCTTGCTTGTGCCCATACTTGGTCTGACTCAGGGTCCTTCCTGGCGGAGTGTGCATCTCTCAGCCAAGATGGATTACAGCGTGAGGGTTTCTGGAAGGTTGACAGGACTTATTATGGGCTGGCATCTCCTCCCTCCTTTTGGCCCCTCCCGAATTCGCCCATTTAGTTTTAAGACCTCCTGTGTGAGACAACTCATGCAAGCGGTCATTATCATGCTTGGCCAAGGCGGGCGGTTTCAGTCAATGGTTCCCTAACAAAACCAGTGTCCAATCGCTCCCCAGCCTTTGTTCCTGGGGCTCACACTGTGCAGAGGGACCCTGTGCAGACAGCAGAAGCTGCCTGGCCCAGGGGCCTAGCCCCCAAATAATGACTGAAATCCTCATCATTCACCAGCCCCCTCTTCTCCCTTCAGGAGAGCACCTGGCCGTACCTGTTTGGGGTGATGGCTGTCCCCGTCTTGGTCCAGCTGGTGAGCCTGCCCTTTCTCCCTGAGAGCCCACGCTACCTGATCTTTGAGAAGCACGACCAGGCTGGAGCTGAGAAAGGTAGGAGCCACTTTGTCTGGTCCATGTGGCTCTGGCCTCTTCACAGGGGTCAGCGCTGCAGGGCATGCTGGGTGCCCTAGGACACCCTATCCTGTTTCATCTCCCCAACAGCCTGCTATGGGTGGCCCAGAGTGGGGACACAGATCAAAGTGTCAACTGAAAAAAATGCACAGCATGAGAGTTGTGAGTTAAGTTTTATTTGGGGCAAAATGAGGACTATAGCCTGGGAGACAGCACCTCAGACAGCTCTGAGAGACCGCCCGAAGAGGTGTGGGAGTGTCAGTATATGATTTCAGTGAAAGGGGTACGTACAGTCAAGCACACATTTTGGCAGAAGGCTGCTGCTGGTCACGAGCAGATGTCACCATTAATGATTTTAGTGCTTTTCTAGATGTGAGGATATGCAAGAAATTTCAGCTCATAAAATCTTCTCCTGAAAATATCTCTCTGAAGCCCTGTTCTACCAGTTTTTCCCAGAGCACAGAGCGCCTCATTCCTGATCCTTGCCCGGAACTCCTTTCAGGGGCTGTTGAAGGTCAGCGACTGCAGTGGCTAGTGACTTAATCCTTGTAGAACCAGATAGCAAGTGACAATTTTACGGTTAGCAACAGGGAGCCTGGAAAAGCCAGGACAGAGTAGGATAAGGCCCAGGTCTGCTCACCTCTGCTCAGTGTCTCTCCGTGGTCACCTCTCGGGTTGTCCCAACCCCAGAGATGCTGCATCTTTCTTAGTGGTTTAAGTCTATCCCGGCCCTCCCTCTGCTCCTCTCGTCCTCACTGATCAGATTTCCCATCTTAACATTCACATGCAAGGAAAGGGAACATACAAGCACAGAATGAGCCCTCACATCACACCAGCGTGGGGCCTCTGCAACAAGACCCACTGGACCATTCCCATTAGCCCTGCAAGGGAACAGAAATATACCCATTTTACAGGAGGGAAGCTTGAGGCCCACGTGGGGCTTGGCAGTCATCTTGTGTAGCTTTCTGGGCCAGATTCAAAGTAGAGCTTTCAGAATCAGAGACATTTCTCCAGCCCGGAAAAGGCAAAATCATTTTGCCTGGAGACAGACAATGTAGAATGAACAATAGCATACCCATTCTTTTAGTTTTATAAAACAAGACTTGGTCGGCAGCACCGAGGTTCAGCATGAGGGCTGGGAATAACTAGTGCTGCCTTCACATCCCAGCTCTGCAGTCTGACCTTTACCAATTCTTTTCACCGTTCTGATTCTCAGAATCCTCATCTGTAAAAAGGAAATGATATAAGCCTCCCCCATGGGCTTGTTGTAAGGATTAAATTAGATGATATCTATATCTATATGGTCCACAGTATTACCTGCTGTCATTATTACTGAGGACTCTGTCCAGTTTCTTATTATCCATATCCTGTCCTCTAATCTAAATTTCCCAAATGTCCACATCCAAGAAAAAACTGAGAATTACATGTAGTCCTTAGCTCACTATAATTTGTGCCACATCTTTTAAAATCCAAAGAACCTAAGTATTTTCTGAATTGATGTGTCATAATGAAATATTAATAATTGCCTACGTCTGTCCAGCAGTTTGTAGTTCAGATCTATTTCCTCATTTACGACATTTCTATAACATGAAATCAGAGAACATTATCATTACTTTCATTTTTTGGATGAAGAAACAGAGGCTTACAGGGGTGAAATGACTTGTCCAGGGCTGTGGTTATATCGTTTCTGGTTTCTAGAGGCCTTTAAAAATTGATGGAAAGGACAGATCTTTCTTCGGTAGACGCCCAAATACACAAAATTTGTGGAGCCTCGTGGTGGGGATGGGACTTGAGCCCCCTCCCCCAGAAGCCCACAGGGGACCCTGGTTAATAGCTCTTCCCCCATCTCACAGCCAGTAAGTGACAAAAGAAGGACTGGAACCCAGGGGTGATTTCCCTCCCACCACCCTCACGCACAGAGGGACACAAGTGGGTAGTGGTCTACGGGGCTTCCCATGAGGCCCTTGGGGAGGCAACCTATCCAAAAGTCAGGCTTCAGGGAAGAAGGCTGATGGTCAGATGGTTGGAGGCTCTGGAGTAAAACGAAGGCAGCTGAGAAGGAGCCAATGGGATCTGATTTCCAAAAGCAGCTAGGTTATAGGTTGTTAGAAGACAGCAATTCCTCCAGCTTGATCTCCTGGCATGTGAGGATGCCCATCTGGCTCCACTGGGGAGGAAATCCTGGGAAACGCTCCAATTAAGTACAGTCAGAATGGGCAGTGCATCCAAATGCCAGACAGCACAGAAGGTTTAAAAGATTTATTTCATAGCACAACAGGGAGTGAGAGAGAAGGCCAGTTGTAAAAAATGATAAATATTACATGTACGCTTTATAAAAAGAACAAAGATGTTGGCCTTAGGTTGAAATAGAACATTGAAACCTGCATCTATACTAATAAAAGTGCTAAGTTCACTCCAGGCATTCAGCAAACAATGGATATTTGCTGTGCTGGGTGCTCTGCCAGGTGGTGGGGAGAGGAGAGTATAAGGTGGTCTTCCAGCCTTCCAGGAGGTGAAGGGGGCATCTAGTTACGGGAGGCAGACACACTCCTCAATGCTCATCTGCATTGAGAACATTTCATTCTAAGCATTTCACATTTGTTAGATTGTTAAACCCTCACAACAACCATGGAAAGTAGATCGCATTATTATTTCCATTTTAAGACAAAAACGAAACAAAACTGAGGACAAGATAACTTAACCAAAGACACAAAGCTAGCAAATGGCAGTGCTGGGATTTGCACTCTGAAAGTCTTGCTCTGGAACCTATGAGCATAAATAAAACACACTCTATTACCTACCACCTTGTTTGGCACCATGGGAGATACACCTTGCCCAGTCTGTTGGTAATTTGGTAGAAAGGACCCTGTAGCAGTTAGCTATTACCATAATAATGCTGCATAACAAACCACCTCGGAACTCACTGGCTGAAGACAATGGCAGTTACTCTGTTAATCTTGATAGGGCTTGCCCTTGCAACTCTTCTTGTCTCAGCAGAAGCTCTCTCACATATCTGGTGGTCAGCCAGCTGATCCAGGATGGCTCAGCTCTGTTCCATGTACCTCATCCTCCAGCAGGCTTAGCTCAGGCATATTCTCACAGCAAGCACAGAGGTTCCAGAGAGGAAGCGAAAAACACAAGCAGTTTTTCAAGCTTTGAATCAGCTAAAATACTATTGGACAAAGTCACATGATCAAGCCCCAGAGTCAGAGAGGGAGGGGCTACACAATTACGGCGCAAAGGACATACATGTAGAGAAGCAATGAATGGAGGCCATCAATGCATACAGTCCATACCACACTCCCCTTTCCGGCTTTTCCATCCTCCCCACCCCCAGTTCAGAGTGGCAAGGGGTTAAGTTCCAGCCCTGAGTCTGATTTCTTTGTGCCCTCTTGCCAGTTGAGGAGAAGTCCCCAGCACCTAAAAATGGGGGAAAGAGCCCAAACTTCCACTGTGAGAAACGGTGTTTATTTAATTGAATAGAAATGAAATATGAGCATAGGGAATGTGATAGGGCAGTGCTTCAGACACTGGAGTCAGGGAAGTCGCATCTATCAGGACCTTTTGGGTTATAGGAGACAGAAACTCAAAACAGCATAAGCAGGCTTCCCGGGTGGCGCTGTGGTTAAGAATCTGCCTGCCAATGCAGCGGACACAGGTTTGAGCCCCGGTCCAGGAAGATCCCACATGCCGCGGAGCAACTAAGCCGGTGCGCTGCAACTACTGAGCCTGCGCTCTAGAGCCCTTGAGCCACAACTGCTGAGCCCACGTGCCACAGCTACTGAAGCCCGTATGCCTAGAGCCCGTGCTCTGCAACAAGAGAAGCCACTGCAATGAGAAGCCCGTGGACCGCAAAGAAGAGTCGGCCCCGCTGAACGCAACTAGAGAAAGCCCTCGTGCAGCAACGAAGACCCAACACAGCCAAAAATAAATAAATAAATAAATGATTTTTAAAAATACTATTAAAAAAAAAACAGCATAAGCAAGAGGGAAACTTTTAACACATGTCCCTAGGAATGGGATTTGAGGGCACCAATAATTACCACTCTTCTTTCTGGCTCAAGTTTGACACCAATATAGAGATGGATGCAGAAGTGGAGGAGATGCAATAAAAATGTCACTTTTAGTTTGGATAAAGAAAGGCCACTTGGCAAATTGGCTTTTGGTCTGATGGCCAGGAGAGCCTCATAAGACGGTACTCATGGGCTCCCAACAGGGCCCACCCCTGAAAAATGCAGAACACGGAAGAAAAGACTGTGTTCTCCTCCAACCAGAGAGATCTCAAAATTAAAGGGAGGAACTAAGCTGTGTGGGCCATTTCTCTCCCCAACTTACCAATGAGCTAAGTCCCTTCTCGTTTCCTGGACCAGTGAGTGAGGGATGGGCAGAGAGGGCGGAAAGAATGGTACCTTAAGGAAATGCCCCTCCAGGAGGAAAGTAATATCAGAAGTGAGCCATATGTGTTCTGCCTTATAATAGGGATAGAGAAGGCTGGATTTCCTTAAGCATGGTGGGATCCAGGAGATTAAACTAAGTCACCAAGGTACTGTCCCTCTCTCAACAACTCCTAGACATTCTTAGGATTTCATTGGCTTCATTCTTAGACGGGTTTTCTCCATTTGGCATCAAGACAGTCTTGAGGAGTTCCAACTTTTAAACACTGTTTTAGAAGGAGAGAGATTCCCTTTCACATAGCACACATCTCAATCCCTGAAGGAAATAATTCTAATTGGCCCTTCCTGGGTCACATGGCTATGCTTGAACCAATCACTGCCCCAGGAGTTAGAATCCCCTGATGGGAATTCCCAGAATTGACCAGTCTAGGTTACTATCCAGTCTGGTGATTGGGGGATGGAGGGCTGCAAGGTTAGATTGACATCTCTAGTAGAATTATAGAGAGTCCAGGAGGAGGGCTTCAAGAAAGATCCAGGCAAGAGAAAAAAGTAATATATGCTCATCACCGTGAAGGAACGATACTTCTGGATGCTCCTTCCCGGTAATGCTTTGTCATCCCAGCCCCCATGGTCTGTATTTTTGTCACCAGACCCTGATCAGGCATATAGACTTGGCAGAGAGCTCAGACCTCAATCCCCAGATAAATAAAAAAGCAGTGCTTTTTATTGCTGTTGTTTTGTGGATGGGAGGGAGTGTGTTTCTATGGCATTTAGAAGCCAGTTACTGGCTAGACTTGAATAGAAAAAGAAGACTGTCCGTTATTGGCTGCTATTGTTTTTTTTTTTTTTTTGTGGTACGCGGGCCTCTCACTGTTGTGGCCTCTCCCGTTGCGGAGCACAGGCTCCGGACACGCAGGCTCGGCGGCCATGGCTCACGGGCCCAGCCGCTCTGCGGCACGTGGGATCTTCCCGGACCGGGGCATGAACCCGTGTCCCCTGCATCGGCAGGTGGACTCCCAACCACTGCGCCACCAGGGAAGCCCTTGGTTTGGTTTTTTTGAGAGAAAGGTGTACATATCAGGATTAAGGTCAGCCACCTTATGATAGAAAACCCAAACGATAGTGTCTTAAACAAAATAAAAGTTTATTTCTCTCTCTCACATAAGAAAAGGTTGAAGGTAGGCAGACTAAGGCTGTTACAATTCTTCATGGTGTCAGGGACCTTGTTCCTTTCATCTCTCCATCTGCCTCGGGCCCTTCATCTCTAGATTCCCAGGTTGCCTCGTGGTCCAAAGTGGCTGCCATCATATCTGCTTTCCAGCCAAGAGGAGCAGGGTGAGAAGGAGGGATTACTTGCCCTTCTATTTTAATAAGTCTCCTTGAAGGCTCACACGCGTCTGCTAGGTCCCTTTGGTCAGAATGTGATCATGTTTCCGCTCTTAACTGCCAAGGAGGCTGGAAAATGTAGTCCTTTAGTGCACTGTTGTCACAGAACGTCGGGCCCTGCTCCTAAGGAGGAGGGGAGAATGAATAATAGCCTCTGGCCACCAGCAGGCTCTGCCACTGTCTGGAAAGAAAGCAACTCAAGTACCCATTGGCTGGGACCAGCCAGACGGAGGCGTTTCGTGCACTCTGGAGGCTGACTCACGACTCCTTCGAGATGGCGCTGCTTAAACAGCTGTTTGATGCGTATTTATAGATGAGGCCGCGTGAGCTCTGGTCATGAGCTGCCTGCACCCAGTGAGCCAAGTCAAAGCCCCGAATTTAGTGGGAGCTGCCTTCATTTGTCACTCCTGAACACCCCACAAGGACTGTCAACCCTATTCTGGTCTGCGTATCATTACATTTCCAGTGCTGCCTTTGCGCCTTAGGGGATGCCATCGTGCCCCTTGTCCATGGATGCTCTGGGCAACTGCCTCGGTGGCCTGAGCTGGATTAAGGGACTTCTCTGCAGTCCAGAGATGGCCAGAAACATTCAGGAGGCAAGGTCCCATGCCGGATGGACAGAAGTGAGCCCCAACAATGGCCCTTATGACAGACAGCTGACTTCATTCCCTTTTGTGCTAGGGGCTAAAGTACATTACCTTGGTCACAAGGAGTCTGGTTTTTATTAAGGCAAGAATAAAGTATATTCAAGTGGATTCATGCTAGAGGTGCATTGAAAATACAAGCTTTTTCCAAACCATTGCAACACCTGTCTTCAAAAAGAACAGAGATTCCTCAGGCTGGCCAAGTTGGAGGTCCAGGCCCTTGGACCTGCATGGACCCTCCACGGGGTAGCAGACCAAGAGCAGGTACAAACTAGAGGTCTCAGGTCTCTGCCCTAAAGGACGCACTGTGATGTGAATCTCCTCCACCCCCCAATCTCCTTCCCACTCACGGCTCAAGAGGGCTGCCATCATAGCTGCCTCCACCTTCTCCAAGTTCCATCTAAGGAAGAAAAGACCGAAGGGCATGACCAACCATTGACAAGCTGTCAAGCAGAACAGAGAGCAGCCATATTTCGGATGATAGATTGAGAACCAAATGGGAGAAGCCACAGCGAGGAAGGACTTGATTCACCATGAGACAGGAGATGCAAGAATGGAATAGGCCACTTATGGAGGCAGGGAGTTCTCATTTCTGGAGGTGTCTGAGCACTAGGCAGGAATGGGAAAAGCCAATGGAAGTAGACAGAAGGTCCAGCTTAATCAAGACCCTCTAGGCCCACCAATGTCCTCTAGGCCTTGGTTTCCTGATTCCTAAGAAGGGAAACATCACAACTGTCCTGCCCCTGGGTAAGGTAGACAAGTTCAAGTACAGTGGTGTTTGTGGGAGGAGGGCTTTGCAAACTGTAAAGGATGGTGCACATCAAAAGGAGATTGTTTGCTTTTGCCATGTGAATTTCTGCATGACCTTGCATTTGAAGAAAGGGGTTCTATGGATAAAGTGATCTGAAATCTTTTGCTCTGGGAATGGAGAATGTGTTTAATGTTGGGGAAAAACCACCCACAACTTTCTAAAAAGTCAATCGTCATTTATACCTGAGCTTTTCCTGTGTTTTTCCATGACATTTCCATCATGTTTACAGGGGGGGACAGTCATGTGGATTTATCTGTGAGGCTGCTTTTACCCACCCCCCCATGTTTGTGCCTTAAACATGTTTCCTTATTATTGTTTTTATATTATCATGGATGGGCAGAAGAATAATGGCCTCCAAGTATGTCCACATCCTAATTTTCAGAACCTGTGAATGTCACCTTGCATGGCATGAGGGACTTTGCAGATGTGATTAATTTAAGAGTCTTGAGGTAGGGAACATTATCCTGGATTATCTGAAAGAACCCAATGTAATCACAAGTCTTCTTATAAGTGAAAGAGGGAGGAGGAGAGTCAGGGTCAGAGAAGGAGATGTGAGAACAGAAGCAGGTGTTAAGAGCCAGAGACAGGTTGAAGATATTGTGCTGCTGGCTTTGAAGGTGGAGGAAGGGGCCAGGAGCCAAGGAAATGCAGGAAGCATCTAGCAGCTGGAAAAGGCCAGGGAACAGACCATCCTCTAGAGCCCCCAGGAGGAGCAGAGCCCTGATGACACCTTGATTTTGGCCCAGTGAGACCCATTTTGGACCTCTGACCTCCAGAACTGTCAAATAAGTTTGTACCGATTTAAGCCTAGTGGTGATTTACTAGAGCAGCACAGGGAATTCAGACATCACGTTAAGCAAGGAAAATCAGTTCCGGTTGAACTATGACTTTACCTTCATTTTAAATGTAGTTTAAACATTTTATTACTTGAATTCTCAAAATTTGGGGGCATTCTGATTTTCATTTATAACAAATAACTGAGTGAAAGGGCTGTGTGCAGGAAGCTTTTTTTTTTTTTTCTTTGCGGTACGCGGGCCTCTCACCGCTATGGCCTCTCCCGTTGCGGAGCACAGGCTCCGGACGCGCAGGCTCAGCGGCCATGGCTCACGGGCCCAGCCGCTCCGCGGCATGTGGGATCTTCCCGGACCAGGGCACGAACCCGTGTCCCCTGCATCGGCAGGCGGACTCTCAACCACTGTGCCACCAGGGAAGCCCTGCCTGAAGCTTTTAAAGCTTTTTCTTTCCCATGCACCACTTTCTTGCTATAATTTATCGAGCGCTTGCTCCAAGTCCAGTGCCTTGCTTTCATTGTCTCCAGTATCACAAGTCTCCAGAAACTTAGAGACTGCAGAGAGGAAACCCACACTCAGAAGTTGAGCCCCTTGCCTGCAGTCCCACGGCCAGTAGAGACAGAAATGAGGTTCAAACTCAGTTTGCCTCACTCCAGTCCCGAATTCACTAGAGGGCAGTATGATGCCTTTGGTGTATGTTTAAGTGTATTGCTAATTGTGAGACACAATTAGCAGCATGTACATAGAGACAAATAAAATAAGCAAAAAATAATTGATCCATTGGTCGCTAGGTTTAAGGGTCAGAAAAATGTCCACTGCCATATTGTGATTTTCTATATTTGAGCCAGGGTTGAACTCCAGATATGCGCTGATTGCATCAGAGAACAGTTAAGTCAGTCATTGCACATCTGTATTCGAAACTAAAAATCCTATCCCCAGGCCAACTTGATTCACTTATGTAACAAACAGTTATAAGATGATTGTAGCATGGTGAAAGCATGCTTAGTACATAATGCTCAGTGGGGAAAAAATAGAACATAAAATAAATCCATGTGATCACAAAAGTGTGGAAAGAATAGAGATAAGTAGGACGGGAAGGGAAGAAGGCTGGCCTGGATAGAGATTTCTGCTGTGCTCTGTGCTGGGTGGGCTCTTGATAAGGGAGGATGTGCAAGGTGAGCTGGTCCTCTTGAAGCTTCCTGCCCCCCAGATGCATCCACCAAAACCCAAGCCAAGTACCCAGGTGGTCACCCAAGGTACCAAGGTACCAACCGAAGGAAGCCCTGGGGTGGTCAGCCCCTCCCAGGCCCTGCTCTTGCCTAGAGGCTTACAGCCACACTGTGTCCACCTGGAGACACCAAAGAGAGAAGGGGGCCGTTTAGTGCCCTGGGCTCACACTTGCCAGCTAGAAAGGTGGCACCATCTCCTGGACCCAGCCGAGGGACGTGGCAGAAGAAGGAGATGCAGTCCCTCTGAGGTCTTATCTCTGCCCCCACCAGCACAGTCACCTGCTCCTGGAAAACCAGTGCCCACCCCTGTTGTCACTCTGCCTTCACTTTTACGGTGTAGCGATGAGTGACCTCTGAGCATCTCCCCGCTTTGCCCCTGGACGAGTTGTCTCCCAGGGCTCTGCATTCCCTGGGATGGAGAGCCCGCTGATGGGACAGGCTGCAGAGCAAAGGACCAGCAGTCCAGGGAGACAGGCACCTTCCTACAAAACACCCAGGGGTCCACAGCAGCAGCAAAACACAGCTCAGAAACCACCGTGTCAAAGGCCCAGGCTCCCAAAGCACAAAGGCGCATCTTTATTCCAAAGAGCGAGAGACTGAGAGCCGCTTGCACTCACTTTATTTTTTTGTTTTTTAATTTCTTGCATAGATTACTTTTTAAATTTTTCATGCAATTTTTTAAAGGTTACACTCCATTAAAAATTATTACAAAACATTGGCTCTATTCCCTGTGTTGTACAGTACATCCCTGTAGCCTATCTTACACCTGATAGTTAGTACTCACCCTCTCCCACCCCTTTAAGGCCCCTCCCCCACTGGTAACCACTAGCTTGTTGTCTATATCTGTGAATCTGCTTCTTTTTGTGTTTTATTCACTAGTCTGTTGTACTTTTTAGATTCCACATATAAGTGAGATCATACAGTATTTGTCTGACTTATTTCACTTAGCATAGTACCCGCCAAGTCCATCCGTGTTTCTGCAAATGGCAAAATTTCAGTCTTTTCTATGGCTGAGTAGTATTCCATTGTAAGTATAAAGCACATCTTCCTTATCTATTCATCTGTCGATGGACACGTAGGTTGCTCCCATACCTTGACTATCGTAAATAATGCTGCTAGGAACATTGGGGTGCATGTGTCTTTCCGAATTAGGGTTTTTGTTTTTCTTCGGATATATACCCAGGAGTGGGATTGCTGGGTCATATGGTAGTTTTAGTTGTTTGAGAAACCTCCATATGATTTTCCACAATGGCTTCGCCAATTTACATTCCCACCAACAGCGTACGAGGGTGCCCTTTTTTCCACACCCTTGGCAACGTTTGTTATTTTCCACTCACTTTAAATTTAGAGAATCACAGAGGGTTCCAGCAAAGCAAAGGATGTCTTCTACACTGTGCCTGTGGTCGGTGCCATCCTTGTGCAGCCCCCGGGTCTGCTGGGGGTCCCCGTGCCCCTCAGTGCTGGGAGGAATTGCCTGTCCCCTCAATTCCACAGCATGAGGATGTTCAAAGGCGTCTTCAAATGTCTCTGAAGTCCTGAGCATTTCTGGGCTTCGAGCTGTCTTGGGCACCAGCATTCTTGCATGCTGCCCTGTCTCACAGCCTAATAACCCCAACTTGAACTTCACCACCTACCTTGGTTTCCTCAAACGGCATAGCAGCAGTCACGCCCACAGGATCACTGGAGGGTTTCCGGAGGAGCGCGCTACCCAAGGTGCCTGACTTCCTGCCTCTCACCAGCCTCTGTTTTCCCCTCTTATCTCTGCTCGTCCGCTCTGCCTGCTCAGAGGGCCCCTGAGCTCCAATTTCTTCTTCTTCTGGTGTGTGGAACAGCTTCCCTCCCTTCGGAAGCTGGAGCCAGCTGCCATGCAAACGTTCAGCAAACCCTCCTCCTCTAGGCACCTATCAAAATATTTTTCTCAGTGAAGACAGTTTTTTCCTTGAAAGACATTCTGGTGTCAGCCGTTAAGTTTAAACACTTTTCTTTCCTTCTTTATACCGGTAACATCACTGCTTCTATTTGATGCTCCCGGGTATGTGGAAGCCATGGTATGTAGGCTCCAAAGAAGGAGCCCAGCCTCTGGGGTTCCAGTCTCTGCTTCTCCACATGATAGCCCTGTGAGCCCAGGCAAGTTGCCCATCGTCTCAGATGAGGCTCAGTTTTCTTATCTGTGAAATGGGAATAGCACAAATGCCTATCTCCAGGGACCGGAAGGATGAGGAAATAAGATCATGGATGTGAGAATAATTTGCAGTGTGCAAAAACACTGTAGCAACATCGGCTGTGGTCATGGTAATCATGTGGCCAAAATAGTCAGTCAACAAACACTTGTTTTTTATCAGGTAGGTCCTTGTCCAGGAAGGGAAGGAAACAACTGCCCATACAGGCCATGCGCATCCTGGACACAGCCGAGAACTGGGGGTCATGCAGAGAGGTCCTGGGCCTTGGGAAGACCTTCCATGTCATCTTGTCATACCAGACCTGTCTCAAAGGGCTGTGGAGAGGCCAGGAGATGGCCGCCTTGTTGAAGATGCTTGTCCTTCCTTCTTGCCCAGCTTATTCTTACTTATGCCGGTAGGCTCAGTGCAGCCCACTGAGGGGTTCCGAATTCAGTGTCTGGGCTGCCAACTGTCAGTCGGGGTCCTCTAAGAAGCAGACAGCAGGTGGACCAGTGGTCGGGAACTTATTGGCATAAGTGCATGTGAAGGGAATGTGGAGGGACCGGGGGAGGTGGAGAGATCACAGACATGGGACCAGCCCAACCCCCGGTGGAGAAGAGAGGGACAGGGCTTGGGCAGAAGCGTCTAGGTGCTGCACAGGACAGGGAAGGTTCAGCAAGGCCCTGACACGTCCTCCAGCCAAGGTCAGCCCCAGAGGAGCCCTGTGTGTGTCCCAGGAGCAAGGCTGCCTTAGTTGCCTGGCTGTATTCCACCAGTGGCTGTGAGCTGACCCCCAAAGCCTGGCCTGGACACCCAGGATGAGGGATTACAGAGCCCAGGGGCTGTGGCCCTTGGTCAGGTCCAGCCCTGTAGTCGGGGGTCTGTGAGCATGTCCTCCTGCCGCCACTGTGTGGTAGGCCACGCACCTCTAGAACAGTGCACTCAGAGGAGGAGTGAGACAGAGTGACGTCTTCCCTGGGGTCCCAAGGTGGTCAGGGTGGCCCCTGTACTAGTCAGGGCTCTCCAGAGAAACAGAGCCAATATGGTGTGTGTGTGTGTGTGTGTGTGTGTGTGTGTGTGTGTGTGTGTAGAGGGGGAGAGAGAGAGATTTAGTTTGAGAAATTGGCACATGTGATTGTGGGCGCTGGAGACCCAGGGAAGACCTGATGCTGCATCTCGAGTCTGGAGGCCATCTGGTGGCAGTGTTCCCTCTTCCTCAGGGACCTTAGTCATTACTTCTTAAGGCCTTCACCTGATTGGGTGAGGCCCACCCACATTCCAGAGAACCATCTGCTTTACTCACAGTCTACTGATGTAAATGTCACCCTCCGCTAAACTGGTGTTTGACCAAATACCTGCTTTCTGTGGCCCAGCCAAGTTGACACACAACACTGAGCGTCTCAGCCCTACCCCGTCCCTCACTCCCCTAGTCACCTCACCCTGGTACTGGTGACACGGTGGAGTCACCTGCCGTGTATGTCACTCTCCCTGGCAGGGACCGCATCTCCTTGAGTGCTGAGCTCCACACCCCCCACCTTCCCCCTTCCCAGGCATCCAACATAGACTTCCACTTGGCTGCGTGCCGAATAGATAAGAAGAAAAAATCAAGGACTTGAATGCGTGGTCCAAACTGTTGAAGAGCATGCACCTGTGAAAGGCATTAAAAATAGTGAGTCTCACCAAATTCCTGGGCAGGGAGAAGGCAGCTTGGCCTCTCCTTCCCACAGCCGAGCAACTCAACCCAGAGGGGTTTGGGATTCACCGTCCCCCGCACCTGACCATCCACGGAGCAGGGGCTCAAATGCCAGGGCCCCTGACTCCCAGAGGGAGATTCTTGCCAGTTACCTGTCACCTCACGTCTCTCGGGGCCCTAATGCTGAGGGTTCTACAAGAATCACCCCATTTTCTAGGAGGGGGCAGCAGAAGACATTTATCCACTCTCAGGACTCAGAGATGAAGAATTCATGAATGTGCTTGGTGGGCACAGAACACATCCCCAGACAGATCCCCAGATATCCCAAAACTCGTTCTTCGTACACTGGGTGTTTAATGAAATAGCAACAATGTCCTTTTAAATATTTTATGAGCCATGGAGCTCCCTGCCGGAAGCAGTGGAATAGAGACTTTCAAGTCCCAGACCTGGCCTCCGGGACTCATCAGCTTTGCCTGGGCGGTCTGCCAGGGAGATGCAGCTAGGAATGATGGGCTGTGTGACTCCTGGAACCGCAGGTGCATCCTCTGAACATCCTTGCTAATTATTTCTTGGGTATCAGTCTTGTCAAGCCCTTATAGACAGCAGGCACCAAGAGAGCCCCCAGAATCCGGTGTCACACCCTTGCTGCCATCAGGAGCCCTGGTCCTGCTGTGCTGCTTCTCTGGGCTGTGGTTTCCCCACCTGTGTAGTCAGGACGGACGAGTTAATTTCTATAGGCTGGTCCAGCTGCAGGCTCCGTGGTCAGGAGCTGGCACACTGGGGCAGGATCTCGGGTTGCGCCCAGGGCTCCTGGAAAACAGGCACCCAGGGTCTGCTACCACTCATGGGATCACACTACAGGGTGGTCACAGATGCCATTGCTGGAGTGTCCTGCTCCCACCAAGGGGCAGTGAGATGGCACTAAATAAAATGGGCTCAAAATGGTTTCTATCATGTGCTAGTGTGGGAGGGAGAATAAGGATGCCCCCACCTCCAGAAGGTGTCCACATCCTACTTCCTAGAACCTTTGAACAGGTTAAGTTACGTGGCAAAGGAATTAAGAATGCAGGTGGAATGAAGGTTGCTCGTCGACTGACTTGGAGATGCAGAGATTATCCTTGGTTATCCATGTGGGCCCAGAGTAATCACAAGGATGCTTCTAAGTGGAAAAGGAAGGCAGAAGAGAGAGAGCCTGCGGACAGCTGTATGGGAAGGTTTTGGCACAAGGTTGCTGGCTTTGAAGATGGAGGAAGGGGCCATGAGTCAAGGAAAGCAGGCAGCCTCAGCCAGAAAAGGCAAGGCTCCCCTAGAGCCTCCAGAAGGAACTCAGCCCTGACAACACCTTGCTTGCGGTCTAGTGAGACCCTTTTCAGATTCTGACCCCTAGAACTGTAAGATGATACTTTGCATTGTGTTAAGCTGCCAAGTTTTAAATTTGTGGTAATTTGTTACAGCAGCCATGGGAAACTAACAGAGGTATGTATACTGCAGCCATTGCCTTAAGCCTCACCCAAAAAAAGGCCTACAAAGTTTCTACTCCTCATTATACAGACGAGGAGACTAAGACTCAGAGAGATTCAGGGAGATGACGTCATGGTCTCTGAGCAGGTTGATACACTCGTCAATGTCACCCTCAGGACACAGAAATAAATAGGAATAACATTTCAGACAGAGAGGCGTGGAATGCAGGACATGGTTGCCAAGGTGCTGGGAGCAGAGGAGCAGGCTGGGTCCCCCAGGGTCACCACTCAGGCTCGAGCCCCGAGTCCTCCCTCCTCGCTGAATCCACAGGCAGCCCATCTCCGCTGCAGAGCAGATGCTAGAGCTGCTGGCACGAATGTGGCGGGTGTCATCGCCAGTGGGGACGCAAGAGCCTCTGTCTCTGAGACTGAGCAGGAGCTGCCGCCGCTCACGGCGCCAGAGATTCAACCAGATGCAGAAGAAAGTCTTTTTCCTCCTACCTTCGGTGCACATCAGTGCCTCTTATGGGTGGACTCTAACAGGAGTGGGCTAGCACGGAGTCCTGGGAATGTGGTCTGCGGGCTTCTAGCCCCAGGGACCCAGGAGAGATTCTAAAAGGGTGATTTGGGACTGAGTCCCAGTGGGCAGGATCTGACTCAACTAGTAAATGGTGGGATGCTCCCGGCACATGTCACCCTCGGGCCTTTGCACCTGCTGCTCTGCCTGGAAGGCTCTTCCCCCAGGTATCTGCCTGGCCCCGCGCCCTCACTTCGCTGAGTTCTCTGCTGCAGTGGCATCTCTTCAGAAACATCTTCCCAGTTACAGTAGCTCAAACAGCATCCTCCCCTCTTCACTGTCACTCACCCTGATTTAGTTTTCTTCTTTTACTGGAACTTTATCAGCTAGCGGAACTTACATAGTTCTATGTTTATTTGTTTAGTATCTGTCTCCTCCACTCCAGTGAAAGCTCCCTGAGGGCAGAGACTTTTCCTGTTTTATTCTTTGCAGAGAACACCAGCACTTAGAGCAGAGCCTGGCACGTAGTAAGTGCTCATTAAACAGTTGTTGAAAGAATGAACGAAACCAGAGTAGAGTATACCTCACAGCACAGTGCGTCCTCTGGTCTCCAGAGCACGCTGCTTCTCGAAGCTCTGTGCTTCACACTTGGAGTTGTTCATGGCAATTGGACAGGAGGCTGAGTTGCCCTGGGAACATGGAAGAGAAGAAGGCTAAGAGGGGGAGACAGGAGTGAGGGACCTGTAGGATGCAGACCAGCCATTTTTAGCAGGGAGATGTTTCAGAGAATTTGGACTTTCTGATGTTTTTGCCTTGATAGTTTCTACCTCTGCCCTGGAGAGGTCTTCCTCAGGGTAGACGTTTTCCAGGTTAAAGCAAAGCACGTGTATATATACGAAGTCACCCCGTTTCGAGACTCCTTGCTGTCACTCGCGGTGGCAGGGAAGGCTGTGCAGGCAGGGATGTCTGAACGTGTGCCGAGAGGGAAGGAACCGGACGTGGAATATCGTGGACGTGTTCGGGATAGGCTCCAGTTCAAAGTGATTGTTGTCAGACGTGGAGACTGATGCACGACCTGAAGGCTGCCCTTCCCTGAGGTCAGATCTCAAGCACTTGAGATCAGGGCTCACAGAGAGCTAGCTTTTGGTGTATTGTAGGTGCTCAATAAACGTGTGTTGAATAAATGAACAAATACACGAGGCCTGCTTAAAACACAGGTGCACAGGTGGAAGGCGTCCTAACTCTGTGCGGTGGCCCGAGAGAAGGGAGGAGGGGGCCCGTCACGTGCTAAGGACCTGTGGCACCCGGGCCCATCCCAGTGGCTCGCCCGTTACACCGTTCCTCAACTAAGAGATCTGCGTTCTCACCCCCACTTTACAGGTGAGAACATAGAGGCTCAGGGAGGTTGGTACAACCTGCTAAGGGTCACTCAGTTGGGAAGTGGTGGGGCTGGTTCTTGAACCCAAGCTTGCCTGACTCTTTGTTTATAAAACCACAGAATCTGGGTCATACATTGTTGACCAAAAAGCATGAGGACAAAGTTTGGCTCGAATGGAACGCGTCTGGAGGAGAGTAGCTGAGCGCAGCTTAGACCTTCCTCCAGCCTCAGGAAATAGAAACAAGCCAAAGCTGACGCACCGCCTTCAGTTTGCAGACTGAGACCCACAGGGGTGAGCGCCTTGCCTGAGGCCCCAGGCAAGTCAGTGGCTGAGCAGCGTCCGGGCCCTTTCTCCTGGCCCACGTCCACTGTGCTCTTATCGCCCGCTCCCATCCCCAAAGGCGCAGGAGATGAGCTTCGGGCCAAGTTCAGGGGAGGACCAGCCTGCATTTGACGGTGGCCCCAGTGGTTCTAACCTGCTAGACAACCATGATCACCCTGCCACTAGCTTTTTGCTCCCATATCAGTGGTTTATTGGAGCAAGAGTGGCCATAACTTTTACAGTCCCTTGTATTTGGCATATGGGAGAGTAAGTACCACAAAGCTGTGAGGGAACCTGGACACATGGTCCTTATCGTAAGGATGAAGAAGCTGGAGGTTAAAGGTCAAGTGGCCTTGCCACACCACACCCTATAGGCTTCTTTTTTTCTCTTTTTATTGCGTGTTAGCCACTCCATCTTCTACTTTATAGGAGTCAAGGAAAAAATTGAGGCAGCTTATAAGCAAGTGAGCACATGTGCGTGCATGTGTGTGTGTGCACGTGTGTGTGTGTGTGTGTGTGTGTGTGTTACAGATGAAACTCAGGGCCCTGGAAGGAGAAGGAAGAACCCCTACCAGGTTGCACAGAGCTATGGTGAGGTAGCACACCATGGAGGTTAAGAGCTCAGATTTTCTGAGCCAAGCTGCTGGGGTTCATACTCCTTCATTGCCATTTCCTGGTTATGTGCAGCCTTTATCTTGGAGCCTTTCTCTGTGGCACTAACCTCACTGGATTGTTTTGAACCTTGAAATGATTTGGTTCACACAAAAGGCTTAGAACAGTGCCTGGAAATCACCTACATCGTGGGAAGCATTTCTGTTGTTTTTCTAGGAGGAGGAACCAAATTAGTCTCTGAGCGTCCTGGCAGCCAGGGCAAGAAAGGCACTGGGGTGTCCACAGGCTCTCTCTTTAGGAGAAGCAGATCAGTTTCTCAGGAGAGAGAGACTTTACTTACACACGACTCGAAAAACCGTTTATTACAAGGGACTCTCCAGAGGCGAGTCTTGGGACTCATAATAGAGCCTTGAACTAAAGTTAAAGCAATTGAAAATGATATTTTTCTATGCTTTCTTTTTTTATACAGACCCTCTGTAGGAGCTGAAGGTGCAAGTCTGAAGTGCAGTTTAGAGAAGGCCATTGTAATAGAGTCTGCATTGTGAGTAAACTAGGTCACCACTCATTCGATGCCCACTTATTTATGGAGATTTACCATTTACCTGTGTATCAGGTACAGTGCTAAGCCTGAAGGATAAAATATGGAGCAAAACCAGACAGGACCCCTGGTCCTGAAGCAAGCAGTCAGTGAGAGCCCGACAGGAGCCAGGCAAACCTCAGGACTAGTGTGAGATTGCCCCAGGCCAGGAGCTACAAAGGGAGGAGTGTGGAACTCCTTTGGGATGATTAGAGGGAGATCAGGGAGAGATTCCTGGAAGAGGTGGCAATTGAGCTGGGGTGAAAAGATGTGTTGACATTAACTAGGTGAAGGGAGACAGGGCAGGAATCCATCCACAGTCAGAGGGTTGGTCATAAACCAGTGAATACCTGTGGCTGGGTGAGACGGACACTGACCTGGGAGGAAGCCCATTTTTGTTGTCATTTGCTTTCTTGTTTGTTTGTTTTTAATAAGTATTTCCACTATTTCTACCTCCAAAAGCTACTTCTAATAGCTATCGTTCACCAGGGATAATTCACCTATTATACACTGTGTCAGTTGATTCTTACAAGTACCTTCAGACACAGAGCAGCCTTCCATGAATGTTGGCTAGTCTTGTTGGTGTTGATATTAACTCCAGTTCCTTACAGAAGGCAACTGACGTTTTAGCTGCCAAGTGACTTTCCAGGTTATATAGGGAGGGAATCTGCTGTAGCCCAGCTCTCTCTCACTCCAATGTGAGCCTTTGGTCCCATTGCCATTTTGCCCATTTCAAAGCCACAGCTTGTTTCGACCAGTTGATCCTATATGCATGGGTTTATTTCTAGGCTCTTTGTTCTATTCCATTGGTCTGTATGTCTGTCTTTATGCCAGTACCATACTATTTAGATTACTATAGCTTTTTAGTTTGATATAATCCCACTTGTCTAATTTTGCTTTTGGTGTCATATCCAAAAATATCCTTGCCAACACCAATGTTATGTAGTTTTTTCCCTCCATTTTCTTTTAGAAGTATTTACAGTTCCAGGTCTTATGTTTATATCTTTATTCCATTTTGAGTGAAGATCGGTTGGCCATATATGCAGCGGTTTATTTCTGGGCTCTTTATTCTGTTTCATTAGTCTATTGTCTGTCTTTGTGTCAGTACAATACTGTTTTAATTACTTTAGCTTTGTAATATATTTTGAAATCAGGAAGTGTGATGCCTCCAGTTTTGTTTTTTTCCTCAGGATTGTTTTGGCTATTCTTGGTCTTTGGTGGTTACATATGAATTATAGGATTATTTTTTTCTATCTCTGTAAAATATGCCAATGGGATTTTGATAGGGATTTCATTGAATCTGTAGATCCCTTTGGGTAGTATGGACATTTTAACAACATCAAGTCTTCTAATCCATGATCATGGAATATCTTTCCATTCATTTGTGTCTTTCATCAATGTTTTTTCAGTGTAAAAGCCTTTCACCTCCTTTGTTAAGTTTATTCCTAAGTATTTTACTCTTTTTGATACTTGCAAATAGGATTGTTTTCCTAATTTCCTTTTTAAGTAGTTCATTGTCAGGGTGTCGAAGCACAGCTGATTGTTGTATGTTGATTTTGTATCCTACAACTTTACTGAATCGACTTTTTAGTTCTAACAGTTTTTGGTGAAGTCTTTAGGATTTTCTATATATAAGGTCATGTTGTCTGCAAACAAGGACAATTTTACTTCTTCCTTTCTGATTTCAATGACTTGTATTTCTTTTTCTCACTTAACTGCTCTGGTGAGGGCTTCTGAATAGAAGTGGTTGAGAGTCACATCCTTTCCTTCTTCCAATTCTTAGAGGGAAAGCTTTCAGTTTTTCACCATTGAGTATGATGTTAGCTATGGGCTAAAGTATCTTCAACAAATAGTGTTGGGAAAACTGGATCACTATATGCAAAAGAATGTTAGACCCTTACTGTACAACATACACAAAAATCAACTCCAGACGAAGCAAACACTTAAACGTGAGGCCTGAAAATATAAAACTCCTAGAAGAAAATGGGGGGAAATTTTCACAACATTGGTCTTGATAATGATTTTCTTGAATTTGACACCCAAAACACAGGAAACAAAAGCAAAAATAGACAAGTGGAACTATATTAAACTAAAAAGCTTCCTCAATGCAAAGGTAATAATCAGGAGAGTGAAAGGCAGCCTACATGAATGAGAGAAAAGATTAGCAAACCATATATCTGATAAGGGGTTAATCTCCAAAATAAATAAGGAACTTCTACATCTCGATAGCAAAAACAAACAAACCAAGAAAATGAGTAATCTGATTTTTCAAAGGGGAAAAGGACATGAATAGATATTTCTCCAAAGAAGACATGCAAATGGCGTATGTATATATATGTAGTTCAATGTCACTAATCATCAGGAAAATGCAGATCAGAACCACAATGAGACATCACCTTACACCTGTCAGGATGGCTATTAACAAAAGACAACAAGTATTGGTGAGGAAGTGGAGAAATTGGAAACCTTGCACCCTCACACACAGTTGGTTGGCATGCAAAATGGGGCAGTTGCTGCAGAAGACAGTTTGGAGGTTGCTCAAAAAATGAAAACTAGAACTACCGTATGATCCAGCAATTTCACTTCTGGAATTTCATCCAAAAGAATCGAAATCAAGATCTCAAAGGGGTATTAGCACTCCTATTCTTATTAGCACCGCAGCACTGTTTACAATAACCGAGACGTGGAAACAACCTAAATGTTCATTGTTGGATGGATGGGTCAGGAAAATGTGGTGTATACACACAATGGAATATTATTCAGTGTTACAAAAGAAGGAAATCCTGTAATATGTGACAACATGGATGAACCTGGAGGACATTAGGCTAAGAGAAATCGGCCAGTCACAGAAGGACAGATACTGCATGATCTCACTTACATGAGGGATCTAAAGGAGTCAAATTCATAGAATCCAACTGTGGAATAGTGATTGCCGGGGACTGGGGTGCCGGGAAGGGGGGTGGGAAGTTGCTATCAATGAGCACAAAGTTTCAGTTATGCAAGATTAACAAGCTTGGGTGATACCAGGAGGCCTGCTGTCTATAACTGCCTCCCATCACCATCCTCTGAGCTAGGCTTGCATCACCCCTGTGGGCAGAGGCAGTGCAGCAGTGGAAACGCCAGCTCTCCTGTGTGACACAGGCACATCACGTCATCCCACTGAGCCTTGGTTTCTCCATCTGTTAAATGGCAGGGGTTTGCTGAGGCTCCTGCAGACCCCGCATCCATCACTGTTCGCCTGGAGTGGCAGTGAGTTGCATTCTGGCTCCCACTTGAGAGAACTCCTTCGAGCAGAAACCGTGCCTTTTTCTTTCCTTAACGCAGTAGACCTCTGCACCCGCTGCATATCACAAGCTCTCGGAAGCCGCAGGTTAATTGAAATGAACTGAATTTGCTTCCGGTAGCTTCTCAGCTCCTCAGTTTCTTTTCGTCATCCTTTGAGGTGTGCGGAAAGAAAGGTCAGACAGATGCAGGTTGGAACGTTGACTGTCTCCCTTTCGACCTGGGATCTCCGGCGTATTTCCTAATTTCCTGAGGCTCAGGGGACCAAACCACACTAGGAATCGCAGTGAAGTCTGTAAGACACCCAGCCCAGAGTCTGGCACACATTAGGCACACGATAAATGTTAGACTCCTCACACCTGCCAGGTGTCCTGAGTCCCCTTAAAGGCGAGTCTTTAACTGGTACAAGATCTGGTTACATAACGGGTCCCTTTCCCAGCCCGGGAGTTGACCATGCCTCCCAGAGGGGTTTCTTTCCAGTTGGGAAATGCAAATTCTCATTCTTTTTTCAAGTTCTCTGGAGCTAGGGATTAGAACACGGCCCGGAATATGAATAAGGTGTGAGTTAGGAAGCCAGGGTGAGGGTGGGAGGCTGAGCCGGAGGGGAGGTTCTGGGGTAGATGGGATGAACTATTGCAATGGCTTGGAGATTCAAGCCGATGGACTCTTCTGGGAGGGTTGTGTTCCGTAGAAAATGACTTTTTGAAATGGCTCGTAGACGACCAGTTTCTAAAGCCCTTTCCTCTCTCTCGACAGGCAGCTAGTTATGACTGCATGTGTCGGTCCCACTGCTTCCCCCTCCACCCCACAGATGCCGCGGCCCAGTCTCCCACAGAACCTGCACAATTCTGAGGTTCTACAGTTGCTTTAGAGACCTTGTCCATCTTCCTGTTTAATGCCCGGGTTCCTCTCACAACATCTCTGACAGGTGGTCATCAGGCCTCTCCTTGCTCACCTCCAGGGATGGGGAACTCACAGCTCAAGAGAGCACCCAGCCCACCCCTGAACACATCAATCAGACAGTTCTTTCTTGTGACGACCTGACATCCGATGCATCACAGCTGCTGCCCTGGGTCCTTGTCTGGCTCAGGGCCAAGGAGAACAAGACCAACCCCACCCACATCCAGGCCTCTCCGCCCAGAGCACCCTCTCCTCTGGACTAAACATTAGCAAATACGAGTAGGGTCCAGTTACATTTATCCAACGTAGTTTGAGCACCTGCTGCATACCAGGACCTGAATAAGACCCAGCCTCTGGTATTACAGGTCATAAGCCTCACACCAGCATAAGCACCTGCCCACAGCTGGTAGGACTCCGGTGATGACAGGGCAGTGGTGGCGGCCATTCACTGGCTGCAGGACAACCTCAACACCATGCCACATGCTCTGTTCCCCCAGCATGGTTTCCTGCCCCTCTGAGGTGGGACAGCCAACGTCAGGACACTGGTCCACAAGAGACCTCCCAGCTCCACATAATATCAAATGGCAAAAATCTCCCAGAGATCTCCATCTCAACACCAACACCTAGCTTCACTCAACGACCAGCAAGCTACAGTGCTGGACACCCTATGCCAAACAACTAGCAAGACAGGAACACAGCCCCACCCATTAGCAGAGAGGCTGCCTAAAATCATAATAAGTCCACAGACACCCCAAAACACACCACCAGACGTGGCCCTGCCCACCAGAAAGACAAGAGCCAGCCTCATCCACCAGAACACAGGCACTAGTCCCCTCCACCAGGAAGCCTACACAACCAACTGAACCAACTTTAGCCACTGGGGACAGACACCAAAAACAACGGGAACTAAGAACCTGCAGCCTGCCAAAAGGAGACCCCAAACACAGTGAGATAAGAAAACTGAGAAGACAGAAAAACACACAGCAGTTGAAGGAGCAAGATAAAAACCCACCAGACCTAACAAATAAAGAGGAAATAGGCAGTCTACCTGAAAAAGAATTCAGAATAATGATAGTAAAGATGATCCAAAATCTTGGATATAGAATGGAGAAAATGCAAGAAACATTTAACAAGGTCCTAGAAGAACTAAAGATGAAACAAGCAACAATGAATAACACAATAAATGAAATTAAAAATACTAGAAGGGATCAATAGCAGAATAGCTGAGGCAGAAGAATGGATAAGTGGCCTGGAAGACAAAATAGTGGAAATAACTACTGCAGAGCAGAAAAAAGAAAAAAGAATGAAAAGAACTGAGGACAGTCTCAGAGAACTCTGGGAAAATATTAAACACACCAACATTCAAATTATAGGGGTTCCAGAAGAAGAAGAGAAAAAGAAAGGGACTGAGAAAATATTTGAAGAGATTATAGTTGAAAACTTCCCTAATATGGGAAAGGAAATAGTTAATCAAGTCCAGGAAGCACAGAGAGTCCCATACAGGATAAATCCAAGGAGAAACACACCAAGACACATATTAATCAAACTGTCAAAAATTAAATACAAAGAAAACATATTAAAAGCAGCAAGGGAAACACAACAAATAACACACAAGGGAATCCCCATAAGGTTAACAGCTGATCTTTCAGCAGAAACTCTGCAAGCAAGAAGGGACTGGCAGGACATATCTAAAGTGATGAAGGAGAAAAACCTACAACCAAGATTACTCTACCCAGCAAGAATCTCATTCAGATTTGATGGAGAAATTAAAACCTTTACAGACAAGCAAAAGCTGAGAGAGTTCAGCACCACCAAACCAGCTTTACAACAAATGCTAAAGGATCTTCTCTAGGCAAGAAACACAAGAGAAGGAAAAGACCTATAATAACAAACCCAAAACAATTTAGAAAATGGTTATAGGAACATACATATCAATAATTACCTTAAATGTAAATGGATTAAATACTCCCACCAAAAGACACAGACTGGCTGAATGGATACAAAAACAAGACCTGTATATATGCTGTCTACAAGAGACCGACTTCAGACCTAGAGACACATACAGACTGAAAGTGAGGGGATGGAAAAAGATATTCCATGCAAATGGAAACCAAAAGAAAGCTGGAGTAGCAATTCTCATATTAGACAAAATAGACTTTAAAATAAAGAATATTAGAAGAGACAAAGAAGGACACTACATAATGATCAAGGGATCGATCCAAGAAGAAGATATAACAGTTTTAAATATTTATGCACCCAACATAGGAGTACCTCAATACATAAGGCAAATACTAACAGCCATAAAAGGGGAAATCAACAGTAACACGTTCATAGTAGGGGGATTTAACACCCCACTTTCACCAATGGACAGATCATCCAAAATGAAAATAAATAAGGAAACACAAGCTTTAAATGACACATTAAACAAGATGGACTTAATTGATATTTATAGGACATTCCATCCAAAAACAACAGAATACACATTTTTCTCAAGTGCTTATGGAACATTCTCCAGAATAGATCATGTCTTGGGTCACAAATCAAGCCTTGGTAAATTTAAGAAAATTGAAATTGTATCAAGTATCTTTTCCGACCACAACGCTATGAGACTAGATATCAATTACAGGAAAAGATCTGTAAAAAATACAAACACATGGAGGCTAAACAATACACTACTTAATAATCAAGTGACCACTGAAGAAATCAAAGAGGAAATTAAAAAATACCTAGAAACAAATGACAATGGAGACACGACAACCCAAAACCTATGGGATGAAGCAAAAGCAGTTCTAAGAGGGAAGTTTATAGCAATACAGTCCTACCTTAAGAAACAGGAAACATCTCGAATAAACAACCTAACCTTGCACCTAAAGCAATTAGAGAAAGAAGAACAAAAAAAACCGAAGGTTAGCAGAAGGAAAGAAATCATAATGATAAGATCAGAAATAAATGAAAAAGAAATGAAGGAAACGATAGCAAAGATCAATAAAACTAAAAGATGATTCTTTGAGAAGATAAACAAAATTGATAAACCATTAGCCAGACTCATCAAGAAAAAAAGGGAGAAGACTTAATAGAATTAGAAATGAAAAAGGAGAAGTAACAGCTGACACTGCAGAAATACAAAAGATCATGAGAGATTACTACAAGCAACTCTATGCCAATAAAATAGACAACCTGGAAGAAATGGCCAAATTCCTAGAAATGCACAACCTGCCAAGACTGAATCAGGAAGAAATAGAAAATATGAACAGACCAATCACAAGCACTGAAATTGAAACTGTGATTAAAAATCTTCCAACAAACAAAAGCCCAGGACCAGATGGCTTCACAGGCGAATTCTATCAAACATTTAGAGAAGAGCTAACACCTATCCTTCTCAAACTTCCAAAATATAGCAGAGGGAGGAACACTCCCAAGCTCATTCTACGAGGCCACCACCACCCTCATACCAAAACCAGACAAGGATGTCACAAAGAAAGAAAACTACAGGCCAAAATCACTGATGAACATAGATGCAAAAATCCTCAACAAAATACTAGCAAACAGAATCCAACAGGGGTTTATTCCAAGAATGCAAGGATTCTTCAATACACACAAATCAATCAATGTGATACACCATATTAACAAATTGAAGGAGAAAAACCATATGATCATCTCAATAGATGCAGAGAAAGTTTTCAACAAAATTCAACACCGATTTATGATAAAAACCCTCCAGAAAGTAGGCATAGAGGGAACTTTCCTCAACATAATAAAGGCCATATATGACAAACCCACAGCCAACATCGTCTTCGATGGTGAAAAACTGAAAGCATTTCCACTAAGATCAGGAACAAGACAAGGTTGCCCACTCTCACCACTCTTATTCAACATAGTTTTGGAAGTTTTAGCCACAGCAATCAGAAAAGAAAAGGAAATAAAAGGAATCCAAATCGGAAAGAAGAAGTAAAGCTGTCACTGTTTGCAGATGACATGATACTATACATAGAGAATCCTAAAGATGCTACCAGAAAACTACTAGAGCTAATCAATGAATTTGGTAAAGTAGCAGGATACAAAATTAATGCACAAAAATCTCTGGCATTCCTATACACTTATGATGAAAAATCTGAAAGTGAAATCAAGAAAACACTCCCATTTACCATTGCAACAGAAAGAATAAAATATCTAGGAATAAACCTACCTAAGGAGACAAAAGACCTGTATGCAGAAAATTATAAGACACTGATGAAAGAAATTAAATATGATACAAATAGATGGAGAGATATACCATGTTCTTGGATTGGAAGAATCAACATTGTGAAAATGACTGTACTACCCAAAGCAATCTACAGATTCATATCAAACTACCAATGGCATTTTTCACAGAACTAGAACAAAAAATTTCACAATTTGTATGGAAACACAAAAGACCCCGAATAGCCAAAGCAGTCTTGAGAACGAAAAACACAGCTGGAGGAATCAGGCTCCCTGAATTCAGACTATACTACAAAGCTACAGTAATCAAGACAGTATGGTACTGGCACAAAAACAGAAATATAGATCAATGGAACAGGACAGAAAGCCCAGAGATAAACCCACGCACATATGGTCACCTTATTTTTTTATAAAGGAGGCAAGAATGTACAGTGGAGAAAGGACAGCCTCTTCAATAAGTGTTGCTGGGAAAACTGGACAGGTACATGTAAAAGTATGAGACTAGATTACTCCCTAACACCATACACAAAAATAAGCTAAAAATGGATTAAAGACCTAAATGTAAGGCCAGAAACTATCAAACTCTTAGAGGAAAACATAGGCAGAACACTCTATGACATAAATCACAGCAAGATCCTTTTTGACCCGCCTCCTAGAGAAATGGAAATAAAAACAAAAATGAACAAATGCAACCTAATGAATTTTCAAAGCTTTTGCACTGCAAAGGAAACCATAAACAAGACAAAAAGACAACCCTCAGAATGGGAGAAAATATTTGCCAATGAAGCAAGTGACAAAGGATTAGTCTCCAAAATTTACAAGCAGCTCAGGCAGCTCAATAACAAAAAAACAAACAACCCAATCCAAAAGTGGACAGAAGACCTAAATAGACATTTCTCCAAAGAAGATATACAGACTGCCAACAAACACGTGAAAGACTGCTCAACATCATTAATCATTAGAGAATTGCAAATCAAAACTACAATGAGATATCACCTCACACCAGTCAGAGTGGCCATCATCAAAAAATCTAGAAGCAATAAATGCTGGAGAGGGTGTGGAGAAAAAGGAACACTCTTGCACTGCTGGTGGGAATGTGAATTGGTACAGCCACTATGGAGAACAGTATGGAGTTTCCTTAAAAAAATACAAATAGAAAAAAAATAAAAAACTACAGATAGAACTACCATATGACCCAGCAATCCCACTACTGGGCATATACCCTGAGAAAACCATAATTCAAAAAGAGTCATATACCAAAATGTTCATTGCAGCTCTATTTACAATAGCCAGGACATGGAAACAACCTAAGTGTCCGTCATTGGATGAATGGATAAAGAAGATGTGGCACATACATACAATGGAATATTACTCAGCCATAAAAAGAAACTATATTGAGCTATTTGTAATGAGGTGGATGGACCTAGAGTCTGTCATACAGAGTGAAGTAAGTCAGAAAGAGAAAGACAAATACCGTATGCTAACACAAATATATGGAATTTAAGAAAAAAAAATGTCATGAAGAACCTAGGGGTAAGATAGAAATAAAGACACAGACCTACTAGAGAATGGACTTGAGGATATGGGGAGGGGGAAGGGTGAGCTGTGACAAAGTGAGAGAGTGGCATGGACATATATACACTAGCAAATGTAAAATAGATAGCTAGGGGGAAGCAGCCGCATAGCACAGGGAGATGAGCTCGGTGTTTTGTGACCACCTAGAGGGGTGGGATAGGGAGGGTGGGAGGGAGGGAGACGCAGAGGGAAGAGATATGGGAACATATGTATATGTATAACTGATTCACTTTGTTATAAAGCAGAAACTAACACACCATTGTAAAGCAATTATACTCCAATAAAGATGTAGAAAAAACCCCTGAAAACTATCATTCTCAAATCCACTAACCAGTAAATTGCATACGTAACTTCAATATATCACTCTACGCTGAAAGCAAAGAAAAAGGGCTGGCAGCTCCTGTGCACGGTGGAACCCCCATACCCGCCTCATGTGGGCCATGTGAAGACTCCAGGGTTGGTCCATAATGAAATGTTGTAGTATAAACATGAGTTCCAATATCTTTTACTCCCCCCTTCTGACATCCCTCCCTGTGGATCCTACTGCTGTCAGTAATAAAAAGAAACCAAACCTGAGTTAAAAACCCAATGATTTCCTCCTCTTAAATAACAATAGCAGTTGAAAATCAGTGCTTCGATGAAACCTCCTATTTTTAGAAACACCGAGGCCTGCCCCATGCTGAGTTCAGTGCTGTCCCCAACACGTGACTGCAAAGGCACCCTAGGCTCCCATCGAAATCCCTCGGCCTGCCTTGTCCCAGGGCCCCTCCGGGTCACGAGAACAAGTCTCCAGGTTGCTCTGTGCTTTGCTCTAGCACGAGGTGGTAAATGCTAATGGAGGTGATCACATGTGGTAGCTGCTGGAACAAAGTACCACAAATCGGGTGGCTTTAGCACAGCAGAAACTTATTCTCTCAGAGCTGGAGGCCAGAAATCAAGGTGGCAGGACCTGCTTTCTCTCCCAGCTTCTGGCGTTGCCGGCAATCCTTGGCTTGAAAGCCGCGTCACTGCAGTCCCTGCCTCTGTCATCACGTGGCCATCTTCCCTGTGCGTGTCTGTCTCTCTGTCTCTTCTCCTCTTCTTATAAGGAAAAGAATCATACTGGATAAAGGGTCCGCCCTCTTCCAGGATGACCTCATCTTAACTGACATCGAAATGACACCTGCAAAGACCCCATTTCCAAATAAATTCACATTCCCAGGTACAGGTTAGGACTTAAACACATGTTTATGGGGTCACGATAGATTATAGTGTTTTGTACCCATTGTCAGGTTAAGGTAAAAGGAAGATAAAAGAAGGAAGGGCCGGGAGGTACTGTACCAAGTACCTTCTGTAATAGTTGACGGACTTCTAGTACTTACAGCTCATTAAGAGTCAGCCCTGGGCTTCCCTGGTGGCGCAGTGGTTGGGAGTCTGCCTGCCGATGCAGGGGACGGGGGTTCGTGCCCCGGTCCGGGAGGGTCCCACGTGCCGCGGGTCGGCTGGGCCCGTGAGCCATGGCCACTGAGCCTGCGCGTCCGGAGCCTGTGCTCCGCGACGGGAGAGGCCACAGCAGTGAAAGGCCCACATACCGCAAAAAAAAAAAAAAAAAAAGAGTCAGCCCTGTTCTAAGGACTTCGTGACTGCTGGTGTTTAATACTACTGGCAGCCCCAATGCTGTTATGCTCATTTTACAGATGAGAAAACTAAGGCACGGAAGCATTAAGTAACTGGCTTGGCATCAGACTAGGTGAAAAGTGGTGACGTCGGGATGGAGACCCACGCAGCGTGGCCCCAGAGCTGGGGCTCTTAATCACCTCCCCACCGTTACACAACCCATCACAGGTGTGGTGACCTGGCAGGTGTCACTGCACCAGATCATCACACTGACCCCTCTGGAACCCCAGGAAGCGGGAGCGTGAGGCTCCGGAGGCCTGCAGGCTCCACAGCTGATGGGCGGCAGATCCGGGGTGGGACCCAGTTCAGCCCATCTGCAGGGCCTGTCCCTTTCCTCTTCGTCACACACCTCTTCCCATTTTTACTCAGGGTGCGGCATTTTGCGGGTATTTCAGGGCCTGAATCACGCTGCCCTTAACCTTCAGCTCTTTCTCCGAGTTTGCCAGGCTCGGGCACCACTTCCAGACAGCGCAACATTGATCTGGGAAACTTCAGGGCTGTGAGTTGGACCTGGTCAAGAACACCTGTTTTTCTTTATTTCGTGTTGCGGTATGAAGCGTGGGCGGGCAGAATGTGGGCTCCGCCCTCTGCGACAGTGCGGACAGGAGCTCGCAGGGTCCCATAGCCTCCAGCTCATCGTCCCCATTCCCCGTCGCCATGCTGCCCACTTCCAAACCCCTGAGCCCATCCAGGCTCCAGCCACAAAATGTCTCCCAGACCCGTCCCTTGGAGGCTCCTGGCCTGTATTGTCCACGTGGGTCCAGCTAACACGTGACACATGAACCAAACACCCCCCCAGATGTGTGCCCACTACCCAGTCCTCACAGCCTGAGAGGCTGGCACGAGTGTCATCACTGTGTTAGAGGTAAGAACGGGACCCAGAGAGGCTGAGCGATTCTTCCATGGGTACCCAAGCCAGGGCCTGACATCTAGGGCTGTGTGCTTAAATACCAGGCTGGCAGCTGCACAGCCTGAGTTTGCAGCCCCCCTCCCTTCCAAACCCTCCCTCCTAGACCCCAGACAGCACTGGACAGATATACCCCACATTTGCCCTTATTAGGTTTTGCATGATGCTGGTTTCACTCGTGCCTACTAGCCTCCCAGTGGGTTACTTGTCCCTGAAAGGGGGCACCGAAGGGCATCTGCAGTGAACCAGGCTCCAGGCTGGTGCCCTGCCTACGCTCCCCCAGGTGGATGTCCTAGTGACCTGGAGACATAGGTGGCCTCAGCCCTACCTTACAGATGAGACCTAAGGCTTGAGAGGTCAGATGCTTTTCCCATGTCATACAGAAAGTGAGTGGTCGTGGTGGGGTAGAACCTACAGCTATCGAATTTCAATGGCTCTGCATTTGTTTCCCTTTGCTGCTGTAAAAAATGACCGCAAACTTAGTGACTTAAAACATAAATTTATTATCCTACCGTTCTGGAAGTCAAAACTCCAAAATAGGACTCAATGGGCTAAAATCAAGGTGCCAGCAGGGCTGTGTTCCTTTCTGGAGGCTCTAGGGGAGAATCATTCCTGTTCTTTTGCAGCTTGTAGAGGCCACCTGCATTCCTTGGCTCACAGCCCCTTCCTCCTTCGTCAAAGTGTGTCTCTCCTCCAACCTCTGTTTCCATGGTCACCTCTCTTTCTCTCTGACTCTGACCCTCCTGCCTCCCTCTTATAAGGACCCTTGTGATGACATTAGACCCACCCCGATAATCCAGGGTAACCTCCCCATCTCAAGGTCCTTAACCTAATCACATCTGCAAAGTCCCTTTGGCCATGAAAGCTAACATATTCACAGGTCCTGGGGATTAGAACATGGACTCATTTGGGGAGTCATTATTCTGCCTACCTCAGATTTTTTCTGCTCTTCAAAGTGCCTCCTAAAAGACAAAATAGCCTTTTGTCTGGTGATGTTTGCCTCCTCTCTCCGCTCAATGCCGTCCATGAGATTCCCCCTCCAGGCTCCCAGGATGTCCTGGATTCAGTACCTCTGTGATATGTGCCATATAAAGTTAGAATCACACTTCTTGATGTACTTCTGCAGGTTGTTAGTAGGTACCCCAGCAAATACATTTGGGAAAAGTGAAGCCAAACAAAACTAAATGGGTGTCTTTCCTGCAGGACTTATCAGGACCTTTACTATTCTAATGTGAAGTTTGAACCACCAAGAGACAGAGTGCTCATGCAATGACACTAAACTTCTCTGATCAAGGAATCTGGTTTCCATGGAGCCTCTCTTGGGATGAGAATTCTACAAAAGCTTGTTAGGAAATGTGATGTGATGGGGACACCACCTCGCCGGTGCAGGGTCTGCGGCTTTTGTTTAGCACAGTGCCTGAGGCCTAGTAGATGCTCAGTAAGCTCGTGCTGAGCATTGGCTCTGAATGGCCTGTGACTTCCATCAACCAGGCCTGAGACCCTCCCTTTAAAAGGCCAGTGCTTTCCCCCGCAAGGGCTCTGTGTTCTGTAGAACTGATCAGAGTTGATGATATGCCTGGGATACCTGAAACTCAATTGTCCGCCAATCAGCAGAGCCAGGCAAAGCCAAACCACCCCCACCCCCCCCCAAGACATCCTGGACTGCGGTCACTGGCCCAGCCATAGACCTGCTGGCCTTGAGGCTGAGGCAGAGGAGAATTCAAAGCCATGTCCCCCCTTGACCACAGGCCCATGGCCTCCAGGGAAAAGAGGACATTAGAATTTACCTAAGGAAGCCACTCACCCCCTTCCTGCCCCAAAGGACTCTGTGTCCAGCCAGGCGCCATGGGCAGGTTTTGAGCAAAGCAAGCTTTTCTTAGTATTGGTGGACATCTATGGGGATCTCCCACCTGGGAGGGGCCTCTGAGCCCCTGTGCCAGGCCACAAGGCTCTCTGAGGCCCCCGCTTGACACACTCTTTTAGCAACTTTCAAATATCCAATACAGTATTATTTTTTTTTCAATACAGTATTATTAATTATAGTCACCCTACTGTCCGTGGCATCCCCAGGACTTACGTATTTTCTAACTGGAAGTTTGCACCTTTTGACCACCTTCCCCCTTTTCACTCACCTACCACCTCCTTCCTCTGACGACCACCAATCTGTTGTCTGTGTCTATGAGCTTGGTTTGGGGTGGGGAGAGCTAGAGTCCACATATAATTGAGCTCATAAGTCAGATCTCCGTCTGACTTATTTCACTCAGCATAATGCCCTCAAGGCCCATCCATGTTGTTGCAAGTGGCAGGATTTCCTTCTTTTTTTTTCTTTCTTTTTTTTTTTTTTGCAGTACGCGGGCCTCTCACTGCTGTGTCCTCTCCCGTTACAGAGCACAGGCTCCAGATGCGCAGGGTCAGCGGCCATGGCTCAGCCGCTCTGCGGCATGTGGGATCCTCCCAGACTGGGGAATGAATCCACGTCCCCTGCATCGGCAGGCGGACCCTCAACCACTGAGCCACCAGGAAAGCCCTCCTTCTTTTTTAAGGCTGAATAATATTCCATTGTGTGGGGGGTGTGTGTGTGTGTGTGTGTATATATATATATACCATATCTTCTGTATCCATTCATCCATCAATGGACACTTGGGTTGTTTGATGTCTTGGCTGTTTTCAATAATGCCTGGAGACATTTTTGATTGACACAACTGAGGGGGTGCTTCTGGCATCTAGTGGGTAAGAGGGCAGGGGTTGCTGCTAAACTCCTTACAATGCACAGGACTGCTCCCATCACAAAGAGTTCTCCGGCCCCAGACGTCAGAAGTGCCAAGATGGAGAAATGCTGCTTTCAGGGAAGGCAGTGGGTTTGCCAGCTGGGTTGGTTCAGCTCAGATCAACAAACACGAACTTGGCATCTGCCCTCCAACCGGGCACCAGGAAGTGGGCTTCAAAGTGCTCACAGCAGGTGGAAAGGAGGTGCCGATGACAGTGTGGAGAGAAAGCACCGAGGTGGGAAAGCACAGAGGGCTGTGAGAGCCTAGGCTCTGGCATCCGGAGGGAGGAGAAGTTAGCCAGGCAAGGAATGGCAGGAAGGACATTTCCGGCAGAGGGAAGGGCACGGCCAAGTGCAGAGAACCAAGAAAGCACAGCGTGTGTAGGAAAGCTGAGATGCATGTTTGCACATCCAAGAGAGATGCATGCAAAGATGGGGGCAGCAGGAGAGAAGCTGAAGGAGAGCCATGGACTGGGCCATGGAGCCTGACCTTCACTCTGCAGAGTGTAGAGGCCAAGGGGCCTTTTAGAATCAAGTGCACTGGTGAGATGGGTGCTGATGCTGCAGTGTGCAGAGGGGGTTATGGTCGGAGCTCCACAGGGCACGAGAAGACTGGACCCAGGAGAGCAGTTATGGACTACTGGGATAGTTCAGGATAAGGTGTGAGAACCAAAGCAGCTTGGCACTTCCAAAGTTGGAAACAGAGTGATGCTGACTGATGATTTTGCCCTGTCAAGTAATTAGTTGTTGCAGGTTGGCTTCTCCAGGAAACAGAGGCTGAGAAGGAGTTAGGAGTACAGATGTTTCCCTGGGGAGTAACAGCTGGGCAGGGAAAGGGCGCAGCAGGATTGAGCAGAGGAAGCCTCAGACCACAAGGCCACCTGGCAAGGTCTCTGCCAGCCCTGGAGGGAGCCCCGGAACAACACTTGTGCATTACATGAGTCCCTACTGGGCAAGGATGGCTGGGCCCTTGCACCACAGCCATGCTCAGTCGTGGGCTGGGACCACTATGAGAATAGCATTTCCTGGGCTTCAAAGATGAGATGCATGCCCCTGAAGCTAAGAGCTGGAGGCTGTTGACTAACCAACCTCCTCACAGCCCAGAAGCCAAGTCCTTTCCTGAAGGGAGCCTGAGTGGCGCATCTTCACGTCTGCCAGGCCAGTCGCATGAGATACTCTTCGTCACCCATTCAGGGGAACCACAGAAGGAGGGGTGTGGGACAAGTAGAAGCAAACTTTTTATGAACATAAATACAACAGGGAAGTTAAGTGGATGATTTAAAAGAAGGAGAACAGAACTTTTAAGAGGAAGAAGAGAGATTTTTGCTCCAGGAAACTCTAAAAGTTGAACACTGAATTTAGCTGAGCTTCCTGGCAGCCAAGGTGAAAAGGAAAAAAAAAAAAGAAGTTCTAAAGTTCTCCTTATTTTATATGGAAAGCATGTATGTCAGGGAGGAGAGATAAATATTTTCTTGCCCTAATACTCTAGGATTACTTTGTCACATGAATGTTGCATTTTTGAACTTTGAGAAATACTATGGTTTAGTGCATGCTGCAGAAACATTACTCATTCAGCTGTTTCTTCCACTTACCCTTAATAAATGCTAGGAAAAATATTAAATTACAGCTTACAAAAGAGACATTCTGAGACAGTTTTCAATATACTCCTGGGCTTGCTTCTTGGAGAATCTGGAGAAATTTAACAGTTTTGTCTTTTTTTTTTTCCTACCTAAGAAGAGCAATTTCACATGGCCTGTGATGCAGAGCAGTGTTTTTAGAGATGATGCCCATTGTGTCTGGAATGGAATGTCCACAGGAGCCGTCACCATAGCCACCATCCCTGTAGGAGGATGAATATATAAGTGCTGAATATTTAAATCCATGTTCTAAATGCGTCCCCCCTGATCTGATTATTGTGATCTCAGGGGTCTCATCAGACAGCCCACATTTGTGCATATATCCGTGGAGGTTTACTCAATTAAGGGCTTGGTAAAAAAAAAAAAATGACAGGTTCGCTGAAGCTGGAAATTTGCAGTGTTCAGCCTGGGAAAGGCCTGAGTCACATGGGTGAGCTTGAATCCTGGGAAGGTTAGCTCTTTGAGAATATTCCAACCCAGGTTTCTGTGTTTCAGAGGGGCTTGTGGAAAGGACCCTGGAGATCATTTAGTTCAATCCTCCTTCTGAAGATAGAATCGACTCCTGGGCATCCTGAGCAAGTGGCGATCAGACCTCTGTCTGGATGTCTCCTATGAGGATGAGCACACAGGGTCGGGCAAACAGGAGGGGCTCAGTTTTATTCATGAAGCCAGGGTTTAGCATGTGTTACATCACCCAATCATTACAGGAGCCATGTGAGGCACGGGGCACTGCTCATCTACCCAGTGGTAGAGACGGGCTTTGCTGTGGGATCGATCAGGAGAGCCTGGTTCTCTCTTGGCTCTTCTCCTGGCCAGCTCAGTGACCTTGGGCAAGTCATTGCATCTCTCAGGGCCTCTGTTTTCCAACTTTTAGACAAAGGCTTGGCACTCCATGGTTTCAAAGAGCCCTGCCAGCTGCATCCCTGACAAGGAGTGTGTCTTGGATGGACCAACCATCCCTGTGGGACCCAGCATCAGACACAACGGACATCCTAATCCCACTGAAATCTGTGCTTGTCCCTGTTGGCAGCCTTCCAGACATTCCTGGGCAAAGAGGACGTCTCCCGAGAGGTGGAGGAGGTCCTGGCGGAGAGCCGCGAGCAGAGGAACAGCCGTCTGGTGTCCGTGCTGGAGCTGCTCAGGAGTCCCTCTGTCCACTGGCAGGTCATCACTGTGGTCATCACCATGGCCTGTTACCAGCTCTGTGGCCTCAATGCGGTGAGTGCTCCTGCCCAAATGGAGGAACCAGAGGGAGGCATGGGAGAGGGGCAGTTCAGGGCCTGGACGCCCAAGTCCCAGCCCCAGCTCTGTGCCATTGGGCAACCACATAACCTGATCTTTAGTTTCTGCATCTGTAAAATGGGATAACGTAATACTGAAAGAAATAATCCATGCAAGGTGTTCAATAAAGCAGCTAGCCCAGAATTACCCTTTAATAAAGGCTGCCTATCAGTATAATTACTTATCCTTAGAAATACTTAAAAGTCGTATTTCTTAATAAAATGGGTATTAGGAAGTCATAAGTGAGCAACACTGAGATGATTTAAATAAAAGTACCCTTGGCTGGGCTGGCTTCAGTGCCCAACTTGGCCTGAGAAAACCTCAAGGCTTTAAAGAGAAAGTTTCTTGGGGCCTGAGTTGACGTGGGCAGGGAAACCGGAGGAGGGAGTCTTGCATGGGGTTCCCTAACCCTCTGATGGACAAAGCCGCCCCTTCTGTCTTGGGGGCTCCAGAAGGTAGAATTCAGGAATTTGAGGCCTAGGAGGCACACTTAGGATTATTATTATTATTGTTCCTTCTGGAAAAGAGTGGGTTGCCTCCAGGGGTGGTGAGTTCCCCATTCATGAAAGTGTGCAAGCCAGCTGGCCAGCCACTTGGCAGGGATGCATAGAGGAGATTCTTGTACCGAAGCATCCAAACTACCTCTGAGGTCACTCATGTAGCTCAGGACAAGTGTGGCTAGGCCTAGAGGGAGGGAGAAGGGAACTTCTGAAGAGGTCTGGGTAAAATAACTGCCCTGTGTGTATGAGCCTGGCATACAAAAGTCAGCAGGGAGGGTGTTTGTGGGTATGTAGGGGAGGTGACCTGAAAGGGGAGTAATTCCTGTCCGGAGAGGGAAGATTACAGCACAGGAAGTTACAACCACAATGCTCTGCCTCAATTCATCAACTCTTAATTCTTTTTTTGGAAACAGTGGGATGAAATGAAATCATCTCCCTACTTATTTGTTTAACCTTGGTCTGGTCAGCAGAATGAGGGAGCACCTGGGTTAACAGCGTGACCTTGGATTAGTCCTGTCGTTTCCTCTCTTTGTAAGACCAAGGTCATGCTAGACAGTCTCAAATGCACCCTGCCTATTCTGAGAAAGCAGAGAGAGAATGTATCCACTCTTTAAAGTTAGCATGTGGAGTCATAAAACCACATATGGAATCTGTATTTAACGAGGCATTTAGATTGAGAACCGTGACATTTCTAAACAGAATTCTCTCCTCCGCTGGGACATAATTTTCCAATTTGCATACCCTGTGTAACTTTATAAATTCCCCTCGGGTGCATCTATAAGCCCCACTGCATAAGCATAGATGGAAAAAAAAGTCTCTCCGCTCCCAGAGCCAGCAGTGCTGAGATCTCAGCCATCCGCTTCGCGTTGACTGTGTTCCATCTCTTTTCTTATCGTTGTGAGAACACTTAGCATGAGATCTTCCCTCTTAACAAATGTCCAAGTGCACAACACAGTACTGTTAACTCTAGGCACCATATTGTGCAGATCTCTAGAGCTTGTTCATCTTGCTTTGCTGAAACCTTACACCTGTTGATTAGCAACACCGAGTTTTCCCTCTACCAGCCGCTGGCAACCGCAATTCGACTCTCTGCTTCTATGAGTTTGACTATTTTAGATACCTCATATCAGTGAAATCGTGCAGTATTTGTCCTCTGCGACTGGCTCATTTCACTTAGCATAATGTCCTCCAGATTCAGCCACAGTGTCACAAAATGCAAGATTTCTTTCTTTTTTTTTAAGGCTGGTTAATATTGCATTAAATGTATATACTACACTTTCTATATCCACCCATCCATCAACAAACATTTAGGTTATTTCCATATCTTGGCTATTGTGACTATTGCTGCATTGAATGTAGGAGTGCTAACATCTCTTCAAGATCCTGCTTTCAACTCTTTGGGATAAAAACCCAAGAGTGGAGTTGCTGGATCATATGGTAACTCTATGTTTAGCTTTTTGAGGAACCACCATACTGTTTTCCATTGTGGCTGCACCCGTTGACATTCTCACCAAGAGTGCACTAGACTAGGCTCCCAAGTTCTCCACATCTTCACCAGCACTTGGTGGTAGTAGTAGTAGCAGCCATCCTAACAGGCGTGAGGTGATCTCTTGCTGTTTTGATTTGCATTTCTCTGGTGATTAATGATGTTGAGACTCTTTTCGTATGCCTGTTGGCTATTTGTATGTTTTCTTTGGAGAAATGTCTATTCAAGTCCTTTGCCCACTTGTTAACAGGGTTTTTTAGAAGCTTTGTGGGTAGGGGGGGGATTTATTATTGTCATTTTGCTTTATTTTTATTTTTTTCCTATCGAAATGTAGGAGTTCCTTATATATTTTGGATATTAGCCCCTTATCGGGTATATATGGTTTGCTAGTATTTTCTCCCATTCTGTTGGTTGCCTTTGTGTGCTGTTGATGATTTCCTTTGCTGTGCAGAAGCTTTTTAGTTTGATGTAGTCCCACTTGTCTAATTTTGCTTTGGGTGTCATACTCAAAAAATCATTGCCAAGATCAATATTAGGAAGTTTTCCCCCTATGTTTTCTTCTAGAAGTTTTACAGTTCCAGGTCTTATGTTTAAGTCTTTAATCCATTTTGAGTGAAGATAAGGGTCCAATTTCATTCTTTTGTGTGTGGATATCCAGTTTTTCCAACACCATTTGTCAAAAAGATTATCCTTTCCCCACTGAATATTCTCGGCACCCTTGTCAATCAGTTGACTGTATATGCATAGGTTCATTTCTGGGTTCTCTCTTCTGTTTCATTAGTCTGTATGTCTGTCTTTATGCCAGTACCATACTGTCTTAATTACTGTGGCTTTATAACATATTTTGAAATAAGGAAGTGTGGTGCCTCTAGTTCTGTGTTTTCTCAAGATTGTTTTGGTTATTCATGGTCTTCTGAGGTTCCATATAAACTATAGGATTATTTTTTTCTATTTCTGTAAAATATGCCATTGGGATTTTGATGGGGATCACATTGAATCTGTAGATTGCTTTGGGTAGTATGGACATTTTAACTAATACATATTAAGTCTTCTGATACGTGAACATGGAAGATCTTTCCATTTATTTGTGTCTTCTTTCATTTCTCTCATCAGTGTTTTGTAGTTTTCAATGTAAAAGTCTTTCACCTTCATAGTTAACTTTATTCTCAAGTATTTTATTATTTTTGATGTTGTTGAAAATGGGATTATATTCTTAATTTCCTTTTTGGATAGTTCCTTGTTAGTGTATAGAAATGCAACTGATTTTTGTATGTTGATTTTGTATCCTAAAACTTTACCGAATTTGTTTATTAGTTCTAACATTCTGTATGTGTATGTGTGTGTGTGGTATCTTAGGGTTTTCTACATATAAGAACATGTCATTTGCAAACAGTGATAATTTACTTCTTCCTTTCTGACTTGGATGCATTTTGTGTCTTTTTCTTGCCTAATTTCTCTGGCTAGGACCTCCAGTACTATGTTGAATAAAAGTGGCAAGAGTGGGCATCCTTCTAAGACCTTCCTGACCTTAGAAGAAAAGCTTTCAGTTTTTCATCGTTGAGTATGATGGTAGCTGTGGGCTTATCATGTATGTGCCCTTTATTTTTTTGTTTTGTTTTGGGAGGGGTTGTTTTGGGTTTTTTTTAACAAAAAGGGTATATTAAACCCAACTATATCAATAATTATATGAAATGTAAATGGGAAATAATACTCCGAGTAAAAGAGATTATTGGCATGCATCTGAAAGCAAAACTCAAGTATATCCTATTTACAAGAGAAAAACATTTAAACATAAAGATACAATTTGAAAGTAAAAAATGGAGAAAAGATACACCATGCAAACAGTAAACATGAGAATTCTGGTGTGTCTAAAATAATATAAAACAACTATATGCCCTTTATTACATTGAGGTAATTTCCTTCTATTCTTAGTTTGTTGAGGATTTTTTTTTTTTTTTTTTTTTTTTTTTTGCGTTACACGGGCCTCTCACTAGTGTGGCCTCTCCCGCTGCGGAGCACAGGCTCCGGACACGCAAGCTCAGCGGCCATGGCTCACGGGCCCAGCCGCTCCGCGGGATGTGGTATCTTCCCGGACCAGGGCACGAACCCGTGTCTCCTGCATCGGCAGGCGGACACTCAACCACTGCGCCACCAGGGAAGCCCCGAGGATTATTTTTAATCTTTAAATCAGGAGTAATACTTCCGGCTTGGCATGGAACCTGACGTGGCCTAGATTAAAGAGCTCTGGGCCAAGATCCAGAGGCCTGGCTTTCTGTCTCACTGTGACCACAAAACCTGCAGTTTTAAACCAGACCAATTGCTTTCCCTTGCCCAGCCTCTGTCTGCTCAGCTGTAATAACAATCAAGCACACACTTACTTAGCACTTAATATGAGCCAAGAGCTGTCTCCATGGCAGCCCTGTGAGCTAGGCATGACTGTTAGGCACAGAAACATTGAGATACTTTCCCTAGGTCACACAGCTAGGAATGGTGGAAAGGGGAGCCTCAGCCATTTCGCTACAAGGTCTGGGTGCTTAAACCCCGTGCAGGAAGGATCCCCAAGGCCCCCTCAGAGCATCCCCATATGTGTCACTGGGCTGTGTCCCCAGGTCATCCCTAGGAAGCCAAGGGGACAAGTCTTACTTCCATCTTACATACAAAAGGATAAACACTCGTTAGCAGCAAATCCCAGCCTCAGAGCCCAACTGTCCTGTGCTTCAGTCCAATCTCTCTCCCTGCACCTGCTACCTTTTAATCCAAATAATTCATGACACCAAGGAAGAGAGCTGTCTAACACAGATGAAAAACTTTAAATGTCCTTTAAGACTTGCTCTGTCCCCTTAGTTTTTTGTTTTTTTTTTTGTCCCCTTAGTTTTACCAGAACTTATTTGGGGGTGGGAGGACATGGGCCATACGTTAAGACAGTTGTAAATACTGCTAGACATCTCCATTCATCGCTTTATTCTGGCTCCAAAGGTCCTTCGGGGTAGGTGGCACCGTCCCCATTTTCTAGATGAAGAAACTGAGGCTTACAGAGGGTCAAGGACTTGCTCAAGGTCACAGTGGGTGACGCCTGTGCTGTCAAACTCACATGTCCTGGCACCAGGGGCCCTGCCAGTTTGGCCAGCCCATCTCTAAGACCTTGCACTAAACCAGCCGTTCTCAGCCTCAGCACTGTGCACATTTGGGGCTGGAAAATTCATTGCCACGAGGACTGCCCTGTCCACTGTAGGATGTTTTGCAGCTTACCCGGCCTCTCCCCACTAGATGACAGCAGATACAGCAATAAAAACGTTCTCCCGACGTTGCCCGACATCTGCTGGGGACAAAATTGCCCCCAGTTGAGAACCACTGTCCTAAACAAGCATTACGTATTGTTCAGTACTTTTTGGCTGAAGAGTCAATGAATGGTTTTCACATACTAGAAAGTCAAGTGAAAGTTGAATTTAACATTTAGTTATTTCTAAATTCCTTTTCAGTGTCATATTGGGTTTTCTCCCCTCCTTCTCACAATAGCTTTCATATTCTTTTCTCTAAAATTAGACTTGTCACTTAAAATCACTTATTTTATGCAGCTGCCTTCCTCCTGTGCAATTTGTCGTTTGCACAAAAAACAGGCTTTTGTGCAAATATTTAGTCTCTCTGACACTGCTCCCCTCCCCCAACCATCCTCGAGGATGGAGACCCTTCCCACGGTGCCTGTGTCTCCAGCAGCCCGTGGCATATGGGAGGCAGCTGAGTGTTTAGGAAGGCAAAGAGTATGGGGTGAGAAGAACAAGGGCAAGGAGGGCACTGTTTCTACCAAGTCCTTGGGTTGATGAAAATTGGACCGACTGCCAAACCTGGTGCAAGGAAGCCATAGTTTTCTTGAACCTTCTGGAATCTTCTGGAAGGTCAAGGATGATGATGATGGTACTCTTATCTATCTTGGGTTGCCCTTCTTTCTTCTGGATTCCTATCTTTTTTTTTTTTTTTTTTTGCGGTACGCGGGCCTCTCACACAACTGTCCCATGTTCTCCTTTACCAAGGAGCAGTCACATCTCCATAGAGAGATGGAAATCTTCCAAAATGATACCCATTATTTGTTATGCACCAATTAGAGAAAAGATGCTTTACTTCATCATTTAAAAAACTTTCACAACAACCTTGAAAGACAGGGTATGATTACCTTCTTTCAGAGAACGGAGATTTCGAGACGTGAAATCATTTGCCTCCAGACCCACAGGTCACCAGAAGCAGCGCTGGGATTGAAACCCCGGCTTGTGGGCCTCTCAGAATTGCTGTCCCTTCCACCCCACCATCTGCATCAGTGGCTGAAGACCACCAGGCAACCAGAAAAAGCACGACTGTGTCGGGATGAGGTCAATGCAAATCACAGTCCACAGGAGGGTCCTCTGGGGGACACGCTCCAAATTCCTCGTGCCTCCGTGTTGTTCAACGCCCTCAGACTGCCAGATCAAATAAAACTCAGTGGGAGCAGATGCAGAGAGTTACCTTCCGGCTCTGTAAGGTGAGGCAGAGAGAGGGAGATGGCTTCGTGAAGCCAGCAAAATGAGGCCGACGGCTTGTGTGATGTACAGGCCGTCCCCATGGCAACAGGACCAGCCCAGCACGTCCTCCCTGCAGGCCCTGGATGGGGAGAGGGTCCAAAGGGCCGATTTCTGCCTGTCATTGCAGAAATGCATTTAAGTATAAGATGACTGGAGGGCCACTTATAACTGTCCCTGTGAGCCCATAATGTGGGCTGTCTTCACCGTGACTCTCTTCACTAACGTTTAAACCTGTCAGGGATGCTCCTGGCAGTGTTGCTACAAGGGAGAGCTGGAAGCAGGGAAGAAAGGGGGTTGGAAGGGGTGTGAGAGGCCAGGAAGGAGCACCACGCAGGAGGCCGGAACATAGCTTCCACGGAGAACACATATCACATGGGATCAGAGGCTGGAAGCTTCTGGAATGTGAGCAGGTCAGGGTGTGGGGTTCAGAGCTGAGGCTGAGAATGATACAAATGTCAGATCCACCTTTGCAGCAGGGCAGCTGGGGGTGGAAAGGGCCCAGAGAGATCGCTGACTGTTGAAAATCCATGAATTTGGGCAAAGAGTAAGAAAGGCAGCTAAACTCTTCTGATCCAACCCTGAAGGTGTGCTGGGGAATCAGTTACCTTCAAAAGGAGAAGAGATCATATAAACAGATCCAGTGGAGACTAAAGCATTTTGGAATTATTTTAGCTTCTGTCAGAGCCCTAAGAGCTTTAGGAACTAATGAATTATCAGGAGCTACTTCTGTACTCTATGGACATGACAGCAAAGATAGAGTCTAAAATTCTAATTTATCAGCTCATTCAAATGAGAGGCAGACACAAGCAGGAGAGTCTTTGTTTTACGTGAATATTTTTTAAATAATATTTAATTTTATCTTATTTATTTCTGGCTGCGTTACATCTTCGTTGCTGCAAGCCATTGCTGCACACGGGCTTTCTCTAGTTGTGGCAAGCGGGGACTACTATTCATTGTGGTGCGCAGGCCTCTCATTGCGGTGGCTTCTCTTGTTGCAGAGCACGGGCTCTAGGTGCGCAGGCTTCAGTAATTGTGACTCACAGGCTCAGTAGTTGTGGCTCGCAGGAGCTAGAGCGCAGGCTCAGTAGTTGTGGCGCATGGTCTTAGTTGCTCTGCAGCGTGTGGGATCTTCCCGGACTGGGGCTCAAACCCGTGTCCCCTGCATTGGCTGGCAGATTCTTAACCACTGTGCCACCAGGGAAGTCCCTGTTTTACGTGAGTATTAAAACCAATTTTTACCACCAAATGCATCAATGCCCACAAGCCCAGAAAAATTCATGCAGTAGTTTTTACTGGAGTCTCTGGGTGTGCCTATAACTTTATGAAGAATTACTTATTTACTAAAAAATAAACTTTTGAATTTAAAAAAATGCGAAGTGAGAGCTGTGAGTTCAGCTTTACTGGGGGCTTACTGAGGGCTATAGCCCAAGAAACAGCCTCTCAGATAGCTCTGAAGAACTGCTCCAAAGAGGTAGCGGGGGAGATCAGTATATATATGATTTTGGTGAAAGGGGTACGTGCAGTCAAGCACACATCTCAGTAGAAGGTTGCTGCTAGCCACAAGGAGCATATGTCTCATCAATGATTTTAGTGCTTTTCTAAGTATGAGAAAATGCAAGAAATTGGGTTCATAAAATTTTCTCTCAAAAACATCTATCTGAAGGCCTGTTCTGCCAGTTTTCCCAGCACACAGAGTGTCTCATTCCTGACCTCCACCCTGAACTGCTTTCAGGTTATGTTGAAGGTCAATGACTGCAGTGGCTAATGACGTAACCCTTGTAGAGCCAGGTGGCGAGAGACATTCTTTAGCTGGCAAAACCATCTGTAGATATGAGTAGGTCCTAAATTATAACTTCTCCCCCAATGTGTGAAAGGTTTTTTTCCAACCAATGCTGGTAAAAAGACAAATCTGTAGAAACAAGACCTTTCTCCAGAAACAAAGAACCAAATGCAGAGAACACACCAAGCTACAGTCGAGCCTGACAAGTTATAAGCAACAAGCCCTAATGTTTCTGCTTAACAATGATCAGTTTATAAATGTTCCCAAAGCCCTTCAAGGCAGCACGTTTTCTTGTCAGATTTCATGTATCAAGACTGCATGGTTTTCCATCATTCAGCAAACTCTTGCTTTTCAAGGAAATGGCTAGGATTGGGAGGACACAAATGATTTATGTTCAGCCTATCGATCCAAAACTTTAGATCAATGAATAGTGACTTACCCAGTTCCTGACATCTCCCAGGAAGGGCGTGGTTATCCTCTTTTGACCAAGGAGGAGAAGGAATCTCAGCAAGGCAGAGGGAATTGCCTGAGGTCACACAGGTAGTTCAAGATGCAGCCAGGTCTCCAAACTCCAAATCAGTCATTGTCGGATGCCCTGTGAGTATCTGTTAGGGTTAGGTTTGGCCTCATGTGGCAGAAGCCTCAACAGTGATCTAAACAATACAGGTCTTCTCTCTCACATGAAGGAAATTAGTAGGGCTGGTACAGCAGATCCAGGACCACACACAGTGGTTTGCAGAGGGCAGTCTTTATTTATGCCTGTTATCCTGGAATCATTATTAACACACTTCAGAATGCCCAGGTTTGAATTACGCTAGTGAGTATGGACACAGTCTCCTCCTTTTTCTTTTTTTTTAAACATCTTTATTGGAGTATAATTGCTTTACAATGGTGTGTTAGTTTCTGCTGCATAACAAAGCGATTCAGCTATACATATACATACATCCCCATATCTCCTCCCTCTTGCATCTCGCTCCCACCCTCCCTATCCCACCCCTCTAGCTGGACACAAAGCACCGAGCTGATCTCCCTGGGCTATGCGGCTGCTTCCCACTAGCTATCTATTTTACATATGATAGTGTATATATGTCCATGCCACTCTCTCACTTCATCCCAGCTTACCCTTCCCCCACCCTGTGTCCTCAAGTACATTCTCTATGTCTGTGTCTTTATTCCTGTCCTGCCCCTAGGTTCTTCAGAAACATTTTTTTTTAGATTCCATATATATGTGTTAGCATACGGTATTTGTTTTTCTCTTCCTGACTTACTTCACTCTCTATGACAGACTCTAGGTCCATCCACCTCACTACAAATAACTCAATTTCATTTCTTTTTATGGCTGAGTAATATTCCATTGTATATATGTGCCACATCTTCTTTATCCATTCATCTGTCGGACACTTAGGTTGCTTCCATGTCCTGGCTATTGTAAATAGAGCTGCAATGAACATTTTGGTACATGACTCTTTTTGAATTATGGTTTTCTCAGGGTATATGCCCAGTAGTGGGACTGCTGGGTCATATGGTAGTTCTATTTTCAGTTTTTTAAGGAACTTCCATACTGTTCTCCATAGTGGCTGTATCAATTTACATTCCCACCAACAGTGCAAGAGGGTTCCCTTTTCTCCACACCCTCTCCAGCATTTATTCTTTGTAGATTTTTTGATGATGGCCATCCTGACTGGTGTGAGGTGATATCTCATTGTAGTTTTGACTTGCATTTCTCGGATGATTAGTGATGTTGAGCATCCTTTCATGTGTTTGCTGGCAATCTGTGTATCTTCTTTGGAGAAATGTCTGTTTAGGTCTTCTGCCCATTTTTGGATTGGGTTTTCTGTTTTTTGATATTGAGCTGCATGAGCTGCTTGTATATTTTGGAGATTAATCCTTTGTCAGTTGCTTCATTTGCAAATATTTTCTCCCATTCTGAGGGTTGTCTTTTTGTCTTGTGTATGGTTTTCTTTGCTGTGCAAAAGCTTTTAAGTTTTATTAGGTCCCATTTGTTTATTTTTGTTTTTATTTCCATTTCTCTAGGAGGTGGGTCAAAAAGGATCTTGCTGTGATTTATGTCATGGAGTGTTCTGCCTATGTTTTCCTCTAAGAGTTTTATAGTGTCTGGCCTTACAATTAGGGCTTTAATCTATTTTGAGTTTATTTTTGTGTATGGTGTTAGGGAGTGTTCTAATTTCATTCTTTTACATGTAGCTGTCCAGTTTTCCCAGCACCACTTATTGAAGAGGCTGTCTTTTCTCCATTGTATATTCTTGTCTCCTTTGTCAAAGAGAAGGTGACCATATGTGCGTGGGTTTATCTCTGGGCTTTCTATCCTGTTCCATTGATCTATATTTCTGTTTTTGTGCCAGTACCATACTGTCTTGATTACTGTAGCTTTGTAGTATAGTCTGAAGTCAGGGAGCCTGATTCCTCCAGGTCCATTTTTCTTTCTCAAGATTGCTTTGGCTACTCAGGGTCTTTTGTGTTTCCATACACATTGTGAAATTTTTTGTTCTAGTTCTGTGAAAAATGCCATTGGTAGTTTGATAGGGATTGCATTGAATCTGTAGATTGCTTTGGGTAGTGTAGTCATTTTCACAATGTTGATTCTTCTAATCCAAGAACATGGTATATCTCTCCATCTGTTTGTATCATCTTTAATTTCTTTCATCACTGTCTTATAGTTTTCTGCATACAGGTCTTTTGTCTACCTAGGTAGGTTTATTCCTAGGTATTTTTCTCTTTTTATTGCAATGGTAAATGGGAGTGTTTCCTTAATTTCTCTGTCATATTTTTCATCATTAGTGTATAGTAATGCAAGAGATTTCACACAGTCTCCTTCTAACTTCCTGCTCCAGTATCTCAACTGGGACTTTCATACCATAAGGGTTCTATGTATAGTTATGCAGCTTGTGAGTTGCAGAACTCTCCAGAGCTTCATTCATGTTGTACCCATTATAGATTTATTATGACAGTTTCCAGTGGATGACAGTAAAATGTCTTGTGGATCAGGGACCTTATCTAATTCTCACAAAGTTACCATGGGAGCTAAAAGCAGTGCTGTCCTGAGGTCACCTAGTGTCCCAAGAGGGCTGCTGAAGCTCTAGCCATCACATTCACCATCCTGAGAGCAGAAAGGAGGAAGGGCAAAGAAGAGATCACAGCTCTTTCATGAAAATCTCCTTTTAAGGAGAATTCCTGGAAGCCTTACCAATAGTTCTGTTCATATCTCATTGCCACACTTAGCTGAGCACATGTTGCTCCCAGTAATGTAGACATTCTGTTAGTATTGGAGAAAGGGAAAATGTGGGAGAAAGGAGAAAATAAGCGGTCGGCCAAGCCGCATAGCTCCACCTTATGCCTCTGGATTGAGCAGCAAATCTCAGAGACCACCTTGTACCTGAATTTAATTTAGAAAATAGATGCCTCTCACTGACCCTCCTGCCTTCTTTTTCTCTCCTGCTTTATAGATTTGGTTCTACACCAACAGTATCTTTGGAAAAGCTGGAATCCCTCCGGAAAAGATCCCATACATCACCTTGAGCACAGGCGGCATCGAGACTTTGGCTGCCATCTTCTCTGTGAGTAAACTGAGGGTTATTCCTGAGAACATCATGGGGGGTTAAACAGAGCTGCAGGGACCCCCAGGTAACAAGCGCATGAATTTAAAGAAACATGCCCTTTGTCACTCCGAAGTGTCTGAATTTGGGGAGTTTATAATGCAGTTTATCACTGACGTTTCACCCATCTAGAGAATATTCTTATCTACATCTTGTTTCCCTATTGTCTTCTTTTCAATAAGTAGTTCTTTTCTTTGAACTCTCACTTAGTCCCAAATGACACATTGTGGTGAGCACCCTGTAGAGAGGGCCATATCTCCCTGCGAGTCCAGCTCAGAGTCCACATGAGCCTAAGTTCTGTTGCCATCACTTTAAAACCATTAGCTGTCATCACCACCCCAAACATGTAGGAGTTTGCAAGGCAAAGAAAAGGAGAAAGTACACTCCAGTCCATCAGTCCATCAAGAGGGTAACTTATTAATAAGCAACAGTGTCCAAAAGAAGAGAGACGTAGAGCTTGTCACTTTTTCTCAACCTTTGATATGTAAAATAAACATACGGGGGGCATGGGATGGTGGATAAAACATTAGGGAATTTCAGAATCTAGCAGAAATTGCAGAGGTTTTGCAAACAGACCTAACTGGAGTTGAATCCTGGCTCTGGAAATTCTTGGCTGTGTGATGTTGGACAATGCACTCAACCTCTCTGGTCCTTGGTTTCGCCCTTTATGAGCTATTCCCATGTCTTCTACCTTGATCTTTTTTTTTTTTTTTTTTTTTGCTGTATTTGGGCCTCTCACTGTTGTGTGTGGCCTCTCCCGTTGCGGAGCACAAGCTCCGGACGCGCAGGCTCAGCGGCCATGGCTCACGGGCCCAGCCGCTCCGCGGCATGTGGGATCTTCCCGGACCGGGGCACGAACCCGCGTCCCCTGCATCAGCAGGCGGACTCTCAACCACTGCACCACCAGGGAAGCCCCTACCTTGATCTTTTATTTCCACTCTTGCTCACTGATTTGCACTGACAAGATTGACGTCAGTGCAAACAGGCAGAGGCTTCCAATTGTATTTCTGACTCATTTCTGAAAGAACACTTTATTTTGTTCCCTGCTGTTAATGGGGCATTCTAACAAGATGCTTTTAAAAACGGATGTCATAAGAGCATAGAGACCTGATGTTCTGCCTCCCTCTTCCACTCACAGTCTTTTGTTAGAGGGACAATATCTTGATGTTTCACAATCTGGAAGTTTCTCAAAATTCTTGTCTTGAGTTATAGACTCTACCCAACTGTTATTATTAATTTTTACATTGATCATCAGGAAATCACAGTCAGTCTGGAACGAAAGTCACGGGGAAATTACAGTGTTTGTTTTTTGGATTTTCCCTTTTTTGTTTGTTTGGTTTTTTTTCTTGGTAAAGTATTTTGTTATGAGAAATCAGCATGAGCTCATTAGGGTAAATTTGAAAAATACAGAAAATAGAAACAAAGAAGAAATCACCTACAATTATACTATCCACATAAGTTTGGCAAAATCTCTCCTTGTGTTTTCTTTTTATTTTTACATAAATTTATGTATTTATTTTTGGCTGCATTGGGTCTTCGTTGCTGCACGCAGGCTTTCTCTACCTGCGGCGAGCAGGGGCTACTCTTCATTGTGATACGTGGGCTTCTTATTGCAGTGGCTTCTCTTGTTGCAGAGCACGGGCTCTAGGCATGCGTGCTTCAGTAGTTGTGCCTCACGGGCTCTAGAGCTCAGGCTCGGTAGTTGTGGTACACGGGCTTAGTTGCTCTGCAGCAATGCAGGATCTTCCCAGACCAGGGATCGAACCTGTGTCCCCTGCATTGGCAGGTGGATTCTTAACCACTGCGCCACCAGAGAAGTCCCGCCCCTTGTGTTTTCTATACATCGATGGCTGTATAAATCTTACTCAGTGTAATCCTATGTATAGACTAATCTTAACTCCGCTTTTGTTCACATAAACTTATGTCCAAATGATTTTCCATCTTATTATTTGTTTGAGTAAATTTTTATTGAAGTATCACATATGTACAGAAACATATGTAGATCGTCACCCCCTCTGAATTAGCACTAGTTGTGAAAGCTGTATCGTTCTTCAGAAATTGGCTATACAGCAATTTCCTTAACCATTGTTTGCGGGGTAGGGTTGTTGAGTGTCTCTGCTCAGAGCCTGGATGGCAGAGCCACGCTGCCTGGAATCGGTTCCCAGCTGTGTCCCTTTTAAGCTGTATAACTCCGATAAGTTATTCAACAGCTCTGTGACTCGATTTCCGCATTTCTATAATAAGGACGCCATCCCTGCCTCACAGGGAAGGAGTGAGGACTAAGCAAGTAGACACAGTGATGCAAGCAATGCCTGACACTGACATATGACTCAGTGAGTGTTAACTGTTCTTGTTCTATTTAGGTAGGTTCCCATTATTTGTCATCTTAAAGAAGGCTGTGATGGACGTTCTCACAGAGAGCAGGACTTTGCAGAGTCTCTCTCGATCTTTCCGTAGTTGAGGAAACCAAGACCAGAAGCAGTGACTTACCCAGGATCACACAGCAGTAGGTCAGAACCTGAGGGCGTGGGGAGCGCTCACATCAGGGCCCCTCTGCTCCCCAAGACCCTTTGTGCTCTACATGAGATCTCAGGAACGTGCACATCAGTCCTGGAAGTCAGGTGATTGCCCCCATTTGAAAGAGGAGCAAACAGAGGGAGTGGGGATGCTTCCACCCTCGGTCTCTCTGACTCCAGAAACCCCTGCTTCTGGTCCCCACTCTCTGGCTGGTAGATCATCCTCAGTAAAGATGATAGTCTTCGATGAAGTACTTCTTTCAAGGACTAATCCCAGGAAGGAGGTAAATGACTGGGAGAGAAAGAGAGGACCTTTCTAAGATCAGAACTGGAGGTCACAGCCTCTGAAGAGTCTGCCCGCTGCTGCCTTCAAGTCTGGATCATGATGGGCCGTGGTCATTTGGATCTTGTGCATTCTAGAGGCATGGGCACCTTCGGCGGGCCCAGAGCAGGGATGGCGGCTTCATAGTGTTGGTGGTGGTTTCATTCCTCCATGCGTTCATCCATGCCACAGGCAGCTGCAGGGCACCTATATCTTGCTTGTGCTTGGAGGTCACCAGTGATGTTATCATGATCTAAGGAGAAAGACCCAGAAACAGACACATGCCACGTGCAATGCTGGGATGAGCTCTCCTGTGAGGGGGTCCAGGAGGGCTTCCTGGAGGAGGGACCCAGGAGGCTGAGAGTTGAAGGGCCAGCAGAAGTTAGCCAGGTAAAGGAAAGCCTGTTCCGTGGCCCTGTGTGCAAGGCCCCAGTCTGCACTCCCTCCTAGTTTATTTTCTAAAGGAGCTGAAGATGCAGAATCGTCCATTGGAAAAAAGTGGTAAAAAAAAAAAATGGTAGCATTTACTCTAACCCCTTAGTTGAGTTGATGCTGCAGCAAGAACATCAATTTGGAAAACCGGCTGCTGGAAATTCATGAGATTAAAGTCAACGTGAAGCTGGGAGTCTGGGATGGAACAATGTGCTCGGGGAGAAAGCGTCTGGGCTCTAGGGCCTGGCGGCTCTGAATTCAAATCCTAATCAGCCTTTTCCCAGATGAGTGGTTTGGGGAAAATCACCAACATCTCTGAACGTATTTGCTCATCTTTAAAATGGGTACATAACCATACCCACCTGTGGGAGGCAAAATACTGGCTCCCCAAGTGTCCACGTCCTAATTCCTGGAAACACGAATATGTTATTTTATGCGGCAAAAGAGGCTTTACAGATGTGATGAAATCAATGGTTGGGGGGATGGGGAGGTTACCCTGGATTATCCGGTGGATCCAGTGTAATCACAAGGGTCTGAAAAGAGGCAGGAGAGCTGTAGTCAGACAAGGAGATGTGATGACAAAAGCGGAGGTGGTGTAATTGTTGACTTTGAAGGTGGAGGGAGGGTCCCCAAGCCAAGGAGTGCAGGCGGCCTTGAGAAGCTGGGAAAGGCACGGAACAGATCCTCCCCTAGAGCCTCCAGAAGGGAGGCAGCCCTGCCAACAACTGAGTTTTGCTCCCTAAGACCTATTTTAGATTGTGGCCTCCAGACCTGGGAGATAATAAATATGTGTTTCTTTAAGCCACTAAATTTGTGGTAATTTGTTACAGCAGCCAGAGGAAACTCATGCACCACCTTACAGAATTTCTCATGGAAACAAAACTCAAAGTGTATGAAGGCCCACTGGACGGTCCTGACAGAGTCAATATTCAGTACATCCCTTGCCCATTCCAAAGCTGTTATTACCTTGTTTCCAAATATACGTATACTATTTCATCCAACCCTGTGAGGTAATTGCCTATCAAAAGGACTTGCCAAGTTTTTTGGGTTTTTTTTTCTTTCTTCTTACTGAGATTTTTGACGGTCTATTAAAATGGCTTTGGGCCTTAATAACATTGAGAAAGATTTTTGGTCATTTGATCTGCAATTAATTTCACCTCCTAGCATTGCTTGTCAGCTTGGGCAGCTGTAAATGATTGCCATCTTGCAGAAGCAGCTGGTTTTCCAAATCGATGTTCTCGCCGCAGCCTCAACTCTCTGATGAGTGAAGGTCCACGGAGTGTCGTTCAGGCCACACGAGCCTGAGGGTCGGCTGCCACGCGGGGCGGCGGCTTGTGGAGCACGAGGCTCATTCCGCTGAGTAGCTGGGACACTGGGCTTTTCTTTTTCTTTTTTCTCTCTTCTTTTTTTAATATTTTGGCCACACCACGTGGCATGTGGGATATTAGTCCCCCAACCAGGGATCGAACCCGCGCCCCCTTCAGTGGAAGCGCAGTGTCCTAACCACTGGACTGCCAGGGAATTCCCTGGGCTTTTTTCAATCAGGGGAAATAGAATTAACATAAGCCACTCTTGACCCCTTACTCATAACAGGAAGTTTTTGCAGTTGTCAGGAATGGACTGTGCCATCAAGCTGAAGTTAAAAAAAAAAATCTACTGGTTTCCACCGTCCGCTCTGCTTCCCAACACATGCCACAATTTCACCGTCAAAACCTTTAGTATTCTCTGCTGCATCTCGAGCCCCAGATCCAGTACATGCTAGAGGAGAGAGCGGGTGGAGGCGATGACGCAGAATGGCGTGGTCCCCTGGCCCTGCGCTTACTAGCTGGGTGACTGTGGGCCCGTTACTTAGCCTCTCTGGGCCCCAGTTTTCTCTTAGGGAAAGTGTGGGTAAGAACAAATCCATACTCCAACAGGTATTATCATGAGAATTATATAGTAATTCCCAGTGCTTGGCATGGAGCAGACACTTAATAAGTGTTCATTATTTTCATGGGCTGAATTGTGTCCCCTGAAAATTCACATGTTGAAATTCTAACCCCCAGTACCTTCATATGTGACCTGATTTGGAAAGAGGGTCATTGCAGATGTAATTAGTTGAGATCATACTGGAGTAGGGTGGACCCCTCATCCAATATGACTGGTGTCCTTATAAAAAGGGGGAAATCTGACACAGACACAGGACATACCATGTGAAGACTGAAGTTATATCACAAAACCCAAGGAGCTGCCAGAAGGTGGGAGAGGGGCCTGGGACATACCCTCCACCACATCTTCAGAGGGAGGCTGGCCCTGCCAGCGCCTTGGTCTCGGACTTCCAGCCTCCGGGCCTGTGGGAAAAGACATTTCCATTGTTCAAGCCACCCAGTTTGTGGTACTTTATGACGGCAGCCCGAGAAAACTAGTACAATCATTGTTGGTGATTAATATTCCTGAAGAGAACCAAACACGTGTTATAGGTAAATCTGATCAGGCCCTGCTACTGCCTACAAACCTGGAAGATGAAACTGGCCAGACTGTCCATTCCTTCAATATTCAGCAGGTGCCGGTTGAGCCCTTACTCTGTGCCAGGCCTGGGTCCTGGTGTGTGGGAGGCATCAGTGACCAAAAGAGACACACAGGTTCTTGCCCAGGAGAAGGCAAGCGCCCAGTGGGGAGGACCAACAGTAACAAAGGCATCGGTGGTCACCTGCATGGTGGTTAGAAGGTGGAAGATGCGGTGAGGAACAGTAGAGCAGAGAATCCGGATTGAGAGGTGGGATGGTCGCCCTGTTAAACACTGTGGTCGGGCTCGAGGGACAAGCGAGTTGTCTGTCACCCAGATACTTGGGGAAGAACATTCCAGGTGGAGCGAGCTGCCAGAAGGAAGGCCTGCCTCAGCCAGACCCCAGCAGGGCAGAGCCGGCCTGGTGAAGAGGAGAGGTTGGAGGGCGGATTAACTCGGGGTGGGCAGGTCTGTAGGGTGGGGGGCTCCATCCATCGGGAGCAGGGACCTTCAGTAGAGGGACACAGCCAGCCACAATGTGCCTGTAAGAAGGGATCCGGGGGACCATCACCTGGTCCCATTCCCTTCCTTCCCTCCTTCTGATTTCTTACGGGCGCCATGTTTGCTGATACCCCCTAGGGGCAGGGGGCGAGGACACCTGTTGATCTGGTATTATGGGTCGTCCTCCAGGACACAGTGGATCTGGAGAGGCCGATGGAGGATGTCTAGAGCAGGCTTTGCACGGGAGCAGGGATGTGTCTGCAATTAGAGGGACAGCAGGGGGCGCTGGTGGGGCTGGAGGGGAGCGGGTGTTGAAAGCAGATGCCATGTTGCATTTGGGAACATATGTGTACGTATAACTGATTCACTTTGTTATACAGCAGAAACTAACACACCATTGTAAAGCAATTATACCCCAATAAAGATGTTAAAAAAATAAAAGAATCTCTTTGGCCACTGTAAAGAAAATCGATGTGGGCAGGGGTGGTGAGGGCAGAAGCAGGGAGAGAGTGAGGATGCTCGAAGAGGCTGCTTTGCCCCGTGAATCGTCAGAATGAATGTGCACTAAAGCTGGCCTCAAACCTGAGTTCAGTTAATCCTCCTCTACGTAGGAAACTCTTCCATTGATAATAACGATTCTGCATCGCCCCCCACCTACTAAAAGATTAAGTCCCGAATTTATCTAACAACGGTTCTAGGAACTTAGCAGAGGGAAGGGGCCATATCAAACAAAAGCAAAACTGGATTTCTCATTTGGCCCCCAAACTCTCTGGAAGGCGTGAGTGGGTGCCCTGGGCTCCATCCAAGTGGGCAGCGCCCGCCAGAGCTGAGAAATTAAAATTCAGGCTAAGCAGCCTTTCATATCCTGCGCTTACATCATCATTTGAGAAGCGCTTACGTTAACCTGTTGCCTGGTGGGAAGTCTGCATGTGGATGTGGGGATTCTCCTGGTTCTGAGGGCTCATCCTCATGGGAGGGGCGTCAGAAGGGGAGCCAGTAAGGGAGGATCCAGAGCCAGGGCCCCGTGTCCCCAAGCAGACAAGCAGTTTTGCGCTGGGAGCCCATTTCCCTGAAGTACCCCTCCCATCCACTCCCGACTCTGATAATACCTTTTATCGGGTGGTTCTGTTTCTGAGTTTGGCCAAGGGCATTCCCTGCACCCCACTCTCTGGCCCCCAGGATGTGCAGCTGTGACTTTCTTCTCCCTCCCTTTCTTCCGCTCTCGTGAAGATCATTCCTCTGACTGTGGCAGGGTAGAAACTGGCCAGGCGCCTCCAGGTCAGAGCCATGCTTTAACAACGACCCCATTGCAGTTCCAAGCATCATGGTCCCCTTCGCTCGCTGCTAGAAGGGGAGTAATAACCGTCTCTCTCTGACCCTGACCTAGGGCTTGGTCATCGAGCGCATGGGACGGAGACCCCTCCTCATTGGTGGCTTTGGGCTGATGACCCTCTTCTTTGGGATCCTCACCGTCACGCTGACGCTGCAGGTGAGAGGATGTGTCTGTCGCTCCCCAAGGGAGCACAGCATGGGCATGGCTTCTGGCTTCGTGCTCTGGGACCTTCAGCTTGGGAGGTCCATACAGTCTACAGACGACTCTTGTAATGCAGAGTTCCCAAGGGCATCTCGGCTCTGAAGCTGCTGGGCACCCTTGGGGAGGGGGTTTAGTAATGGGTCCTTGAACTGGGGGGGAAAGAGACATGACTTCTGGTCCTGTCGCTGCCACTAGTGAGCTGTGTGGCCTCGGGCAAGATATGTCCCCTCCTGAGCCTCAGTCTACCCATCTGTGGAATAGAAGAGATAGCACGAGATGAGTCCTAAGATGCCTCTTGCAACTCTCGCATTCCAGCTCAGGGTGGCTGGCGCTGCTGTATGAGGCACCTTCACGCCTCATATCAATGCCTGTGGGTACCAAGAGGGGCTCTGGAGCCAGACCGCTGGGTGGGAATCCTGGCTTTCCCACTTACTCTCCATGAAACTTTTGGCAAGTCACTTAACCTCTCTGCTCCTCGGGGCCCCATGTCTAAACTGGGACAGTTATCCCTATATCCAGGGGTATCGTGAGGATTAAATGGGAAATGCACTGAAAGGACTTGGAACAGTGCCTGGAGCATAATAAGTGCTCAGTGAATGTATATTTGTGGGGATGGATAGAGCCATAGCTAATTCTTATGAAAGTGGTATTTTTTTTCCTTTCATGGTGATGAGGAAACCGAGGCATATATCTAAATGAATAAGCTGCCCAAGGTTTCACAGCTGGTGAATGGCAGAGCTGGGATCAGACCCCAGGATCTTGGGGTTTCCTCTGCCCCCCTCAATGCTCAAGGCAGCCTGCATTAATTGAGCACTTACTCGGTGCCTCGAGTCCATCTAGGCCCTATGGGAAGCATGATGCAAGGTCACAGTGGTCAATAAAACTTTGCATTTTTCAAAAACAAACCCCTAAATGGAGAGTTGCACGTGTTGGTCATCTGCCAAAGGTCTCAATGTCCCCCACATCTTTAGAAAAAGGCAACATTACAGTAATTCCCCTACATATGAACAAGTTCTGTTCCGAGAGCACGTTTGTAAGTACAGTTTGTTCGTAAGTCCAACAAAGTGAGCCTACGTACCCAACTAACACAATCGGCTATAGAGTACTGTACTGTAACATATTTATAATACTTTGCACACAAATAATACATGAAACACAAAAAATAAAGAAAACATTTTTAATCTTATGGTACAGTACCTTGAAAAGTACAGTAGTACAGTACAACAGCTGGCGTCCAGGGGCTGGCATCCAGTGAACAGGCAAGAAGAGTTACTGACTGGAGGAGGCTGAGACGATGCTAACTGCTTCACAGGCATCATCTCATCTCACTCTGACATCTGTAACATAGGCGGATGGGATGGCTTAAGGGTTATCATCATCCCCATTTTATGGACGCTGAAACTGGGGTTCAGAGGTGTAAAGTGAGCTGCCTCAGGTCATGCAGGTGGACTAAGGAGGAGCTGGGCTGGGTACCAGGTCCTCCAGCACAGCTGCCTCCTCACCTGCCCAACGGCTGCTCTCTTGCAGGACCACGCAGCCTGGATCCCTTACCTGAGCGTCGTGTGCGTTCTGGCCATTATCGCCGCCTTCTGCAGCGGGCCAGGTAAGGCACCCCTCCTTCCTCACATGCCAGCCCAGGCACTCATGGCACCATCAGGGTGGGGCGTTCTTATTGTACGGATAGAGAGCTCGGGGTCTGGGGAGGGGCAAGGGCCACTGGGAGTGGAGGGAGAGGGGAGGGTCCCCATCGATTTAAACGCAGTGACCGCCTTGGTTTCCATCCAACCGATGGTAGGTAACAGGCTCACTCAAAGATGCATAGATGGTAACATACAACAACACCGCAACCATTAACAGCTGCGAGAGCTGGGAGCCAGATTCACTAGTTTGGGATGAATCGAAGATACTCCAGTTACAGCCCGTGCCCACAGAGAAGCTACAGTTTAGTATGGAAGGTATAATGATAGTTATAATAATAATGGTAATGTCTAAGATTTATTCATCACTGATTATGTACTATACTTGGCCACGCACTTGATGTGTGTTAACTCATTTAAGGCTCGTGGCCGCTCTAGAGAAGCCAGAGATGGGAAGCTTCTTGCACAGAGCAAGCGGCGATGGAATTGCCCACCCCCCAGGCCCTAACCACCACCTTACACTGTACCTGCCTGAGTGTGGAGTCTGGAGTACTCTGAGCCTCAGTTTACCCAGGACCCACCTTCAGCCCCAGCTCTGCCATTTCCCTAGTGAGCAAGTCCTCTGCTCTCCTAGGGCCTCAGTTTCCTCATCTTTCAAATGGCCAGGGGAGGCGAGACTGAGGGCCCTGCCACCCCCAACTGGGGGTCTGTGTCCCACAGGAGCCCAGTCAGAGGCCACGCTGGGGCTGGGAAGATGGTGTGGGGAAGGTCTGATGACTGTACAGATCTCTCCCGGAAGCACTGCTGTGGTTCTGATTTGTTTTGGTTTTTGTGTTGATGAAAACAAGTTTCTATCAGAACAAATGGAGCCAAATTTCTCTCTGTCCCTTTGCACTGCTGATTTTCATGGGCCATCATGTTCCGAGCCCTGTCACATTTGTCCCCAGCCACGACAACAGAAGGCCATAATGAGATGGTGGAGAGGGCTGTGGAATGACTAGGGGAGGGCGTCAGGCACGCACACCTGTGTGCACACGCATACACGTGCATGCACACACATATACACACAGTGTGCTGTGATGATGAGATGGCCAGAGGAAGAAGGCACCTTCCAGGGGAGCAGCTAATGACAGGAGGACAAACAGGGAGCCCACGTTGCAGTTAAAGGAGATTCAAGGAGGGATGTGCTCAGTCCCGTGGGGCCTCTGCACTACCAGCTCCACGGGCAGTAGTCACATTGGTACCCCTGGAGGTGGGTAGCCAGTGGCTCCATGCAAGGCCTGGGGACACTGGGGAGGAAACCCAGGGGGACAGTCTCTGCTCTCACGGAGCTCATAGGCTGGTGTGGCCATGTTACCGGGGATGTCATCCACACAGTGAGGCCTGTCCTGACCACCTAGTATACATGCACAAACACAAACACACACACATATACACACACACACGTACACACACACGTGCCCACATGTGTATACACACACATACACATACAAGTATACACAAACACATACACACAACACACACAAGTATACACATACACACATGCACACATGTACACACACATGCCATAGTCACACACATACTCTCGATCACATCATCCTGGTTTACTTCCTTCACAGCATCGTTTACTGGCTCATCTCCATACTGTATCCTCATCTGTTTAATACAGGGATTGGCAATCTTTGTGCGCTGGATGTCTGAATACACATCATCCCTACTCTGCACAGTAGTCTTGATATTAGGATTAATTGCTCCCATTTACAAATGAGGAAACTGAAACCCAGAGAGGTTACAATGTCCCCTAACATGAACCAGCTGGTGAGTGCTGGAGTCGAGATCTGAACCAGGTCTTTAAAAACCTGTACTCTCTCTACCCCATTGCAAAGAATAAGAATTCACATCCATGCACTGCTCTGAGCTTTTCCAGCACATTCCCTCTGTCCCCTGATCTAGTCCTCACACCAGTTGTCTGATAATAATAACATTTATTGAGCACTTACTATGCTCCAGGCCCTGTTCTAATGCTTTCTCATAAACATACTCTGTGAATATAAGATAACACAGAGTCAGACTGTCAAAAGAAAATCACAATCAGAGATTTTACTCAGAATCAAACTTTACTAATAATTCTCAGGTCATCGTTAAGACCTAGGTGAAGTCTGAAGTCATCAACACAGCTCCCCAGATTCTTCCTTGCATGTTAGAGTGCACTCTGGCCCAGATTAAACTTGTGAGGTGTCTAAATAAAACATGCAGGGCAACACTTACATACAGGAAGTATTTTATTCATGGAGCATCTTCATTTTATACTTTGATAATTACACAGCTGACACTGACATTTTCCAGTGGACTATACCCATAGCTATACATTCCATTCTAAATAGGCCAGGTGTAGCCCCCTAAAGGCATTTGGTACATAAGGACTCTCTTATCTTTCTGCTAGAAAATACCATTATGAGGTTGGCTTAGCAAGTTTACAAACAGAATGGACCAGGTCATTTCTTTTTCTTTCTTTCCTCTCTTCCTATCCCAGTTGATAGAAGATGAATTACAAGGTAAGCTGCAAAACCTTTCCTCCCCAAACTAATTTTATTCTCATTGTATAGATGAAAAAAAAACAAAGATCATATTGATTAAGTCATTTTCCCCAAGTCACACAGCTAAGAGACAAGTGCTAGATTGGAATCTATACCATCTTGTTCTAGGACCTGCAGTCTGAACTCTGATCTATGCGTGTGGTCAGTACTCATTGGCTGTTTGCTAAAAGGTGCGTGGAGTTAGGCCCATTTTGAGATTGACTTGCAAGACTGACACAAAGGATTTGGGATAAAAGGGGAAGCTTCTGTTTTTATCTTCTTCAGATGGGTCTACTCTAGATCATTGTGAATCAGTCCTGTTTTTGTCTACACAGAAAGGTATAATTTTGCCATTCATATCTAGTTGTCAGATGTCTGTGGCTGAAGATGAAATCAGAGCATTTTGATTTTCATGGTTTCCAGCTGTTCTTGCTTCAAATATCATCTGTACACAGAGGTCAGGAGCAGTCTTTCTTCTTTGTCTCTTAAACTCAGATATGGAAATCACAGCTCTTCGTGTTGAAACAAAGGCCGTGCTGACACACGCAGAGCTTCACAATGAACTGAGGCAGAACAGAGGATTGGGATGATTTCAGAGCTGGCAGGGGACCTCAGAGGTCTTTTGGCAGATGAGGGGCTGTGTCCAGGAGCTGGGATGAATTAGAACTAAGGCATCCCAAGTTCATGAAAGAACAGAAAGGTTTTTCAGTCCAGTTATTCATTGGAAGTTCAAGTCCCATCTATGGTTTCCCTGCCAGGAAGTCCTCCAACCATGAGTTGATTGCTCCCATTGATGGGGAACTCACTACCTTACAAAACAAACAATGCTGTGGTCCGGGGTCAGGGAGCTATGGCCTGTGAGCCAAATCTGGCCCATGGCCTGTTTTGTATGACCCATAAGCAAAGAATGGCTTTTACATTTTAAAAGGAAAACAAAAAGAATGCGTGACAGAGACCACATGCAGTGGCCCAAAAAGCCTAATATATTTCCTATCTGACCTTTTTCAGAAAAAGTTTGCTGCTCCCTCTAGCGTCCCTCAATTCTGACATTTGGAAGAAGGGAGAATGAGGTAGCTTATGAGGGAGGGAAAGACGAATTTCCATACAGCAGGAACAGCCAGCGAAAATGCCAGAGTGTAAAAGGAAGTTAATGGCAAAGGAACAACAAATAATCCAGCAGGGCCAGAGCAGTGGTCCTCAAACATTGCTAAATCACCTGGCAAGCTTCTAAAAGTCCTGATGGCCAGGCTGCATCCACGGCCAGCCAAACCCTAATCTGGAGGTGGGACCTAGGCCAAACTTGGAAATCCCTGGGCTAGAGACGCCTTTTCCAACCTCATCTGAAAGCATTACAATTACCTGGGTGGCTTGAGAACTACAGTGAACTCTGACTCAGGCCTCACCTGACACTGGCTCAGTCGGACCTCCGGGGTAGAGCCAGGCAAGAACCGCTGTCCCAGCATTGGGGGGTGGGGGGAGCGTTGGAGCGGGGTGTACAGCACAGGACAAGTCAGAGATGTGTTGGAAGCAGGTCCACGGAAGCCGGGGCAGTGTGTTAAGATTTGCCATTTTATCCTGAGCTCCAGAGAGGTCCGTTGGGGGGATTTTTAAGATTTGCAGTGAGAAGAGTGGATCTGGGAGGCGGATGGATGGAAACAAAGCAGAAGCGAAGCCGCAAGCCAGGGGCCAGGTGGGAAACGCAGGCGGCAGGAAATGAGGGCCAGACGAGGGCAGTGGGCCTGGGCAGCGCCAGCCGGCAGGGACCCCATGGACGGGGGCCCTGTGCTGAGTGCAGGCTGCTGAGAGAAAGCTCCACATTTCAGGGTGGGATTTGAGCACTTTTCGGGTTTTTCTGATAACAGCTCTTCTCCCAGGAAGAATAGTGAGTGCTGACATGGTCTCTCAGTGGACGGGTTGGCCTTTTTCTCTGTCCTCTTACACAAAGATACTAAATTGAACTCATCCACAAACCTGCCTGAAGTGGTTACCTGACCCAAATCACAAAGCTTTGGCTTCTGTGCTTTTTCCCAAACCCTCTCCCTTCTTGCGATGATGTTGGCTCCCCTTGCAGTGTTTGCAAACACTGCTTTTCTGTGAGTGCGACCGTATTGCATGCTGAGTTTCCAGCATTTTAGATTCTGAGCTCTCCATCAGTGTCAGGGAGGCTCCCTGAGGAAAGTCCCTCTGCCCCCCTAATCTCGGATCAGCTGCTGGTCCCTACCCTCTGCTCCCCAAACCCCCCATGTTCACCGAGCTGCTGGGCCTCACCCACTCCAGCTACTGTACCCCGAGACTGACCAGGGCTTAGAAACTTCACGTGGATTCACACTGGCAGCACACAGCTTCAGCCCCTGGGGAAATTACCTGTCCAAGGGGAACTGCCATTTGGGTTGTGAGATCATCCTGCATCCTTCTAAGTGTACATGAAGGAACAGATCCCAGGAGGAGCCACCCTGGGAAAGCGAGGTTCGGAGCGATAAGAGCTAAACGGCCAAGGGCCTCCCCGGGGAGGCTGCCCCTCCACGATTGAATGAAGAGAATCTTCTTCCCAGGAGAGAAGCTGTAGGTTTGCCTGAGGCAGCTTCTGTGGTTAGCAGATCAAATGAAGGAGACTTGACAGGGAGTTGAAATTAGGTGAAGAGAAAGAAAGAAAACAAGAAAGGCAGTTTCCTGCTACATATTTTATTTGTTCGTGTGACCCCAAGGCAGTGGCAGAGAAGCCTAATAAATGAGGCACAGGATAGAAGAGCTTTATCTTCGAGAAAAAGGAGATCATCCCCAAAGCATGTAAATTACAGTTTGAAAACTCTTATTACCCACTGACTCTGTACCTGGCACCAAGTTCCGCCCTTTAAGGGCAGTTTATGAGCGGGTGCAGAGGACAGACACACCCTGGTCTACACAACAAGATGGAGTTTGATCACCGCTTTGACAAAGGAGCACATTATGATCTGAGCCTTCCAGAAGGCTGGAGCAGTCCTGATGGGAGAGATGCCAAGTGCCCAGGGAGCACATGCCTGGCTTGAAAAGGGGACACCTCTATCTATCACACTGATGTAATCTGGAAAGACTGCCCGCGTGTACTAACCTTTGCAGGGGCCATCAGGATCTCTGCCCTGCCCACCCCTCTCCCCCTGCCCCATCCCACTGTCCCTGCTTTACAGCTACACAGAGCTGCGTGCAGCTGCCCCACTGTCACCCACGCTTACATGATTTTACAAACCTGTCCCCCCACCTAGAACTCCACCCTTACACATTGTCAACTAAAAAAAAAAAAAATGCACGTGAGAGTTGTGAGTTAAGTTTTATTTGGGGCAAAATGAGGACTATAGCCCGGGAGACAGCATTTAAGATAGCTCTGAGAGACCACTCCGAAGAGGTGGGGGGAAGGTCAGTATATATACGATTTTGGTGAAGGGGGAGTACGTACAATCAAGCACACATGTTTGCAGAACGTTGCTGCTAGTCTCGAGGGGCAGACGTCACCGTGAACATTTTTAGTGCTTTTCTAGATACGAGGAGATGCAAGAATTGGGCTCATAAAATCTTCTCCTGAAAATATCTAACTATCTGAAGACCTGTTCTGCCAGTCCTTCCCAGAGCACAGAGGGCCTCATTCCTGATCTCCACCCTGAACTCCTCTCAGGGGGTGTTGAAGGTCAGCGGCTGCAGCAGCTCATGATTTGATCCTTGTAGAGGTAGATGGCAGGTGCCAATTTGTAGTTGGCACCATCCATTTGAGGAATGGCTTCTCATCTTTAAAAAGTCAGCTCACACTGTCCCTTGAACCTTTCTTAGAACTAGACAGCCCCTCCTCTGCGCTCGTTCAGCCCCCAGAATTGCTGCTGGTTTCACCCCCTCCACCCCGTATTACAATGGCTGAGGCTGCTCCGTTTCCTGTAATATCTGGGAATGTTTCAAAAGCAGAGGACTTGTTTCCATCACTTCTGTATTCCAGGCACCAAACACAGAGCCTGGCAACGGGTCAGCACTCAATGTACGATTGTATTTCTCATGCATTCATTCAGCACTCACGCATGGAGACCCCAACACCACTTCTGGCACCAAATGTGTCATGTTCCCCACACCCATCCTCCAATTCTCTAACACCAGCTGGGTGTCCAGCTGACTATCTGACTATCATTGGGGAACAGGACTGGATTGACAGTTGAGGCTCAGAGAGGTTAAGTGCTTTACCAAAAGTCACACAATGAGCAGGGGAGCCAGGATTCCAGTTCAGGTTAGTGTGACTGCAGAGCCTGAGTTCTTAAGCTCTACAGTAGACTACCAAGATAACGTAGGACCCGGGCACTGTGTAAGCATGTGGAGATAGTTACCTGGACAAGTGGGGGGTCAGGTTACCTGGCGGGAGGAAAGTTAAACTGCTTCCCGAATGTTGAGCTGAAGAGAGCAGAGTTATCAAGCATGGGTTTTCAGAGTGTGCACTCCCCACAGTGCCCTGTCTAAAGATGCATCATCCCCATGTTAGACAGAGAACATGTGCTGTCTCTGACATCAGCCCACAGGCAAACACAGTCATACACATACTCGGGAAAGCATGCCCACACACTGGTTCACACATATACATACATATACACACGTGTGTGTACCCCTCTCTGCAGATGTCCCCCGAGGCTCCTTTCTTACTCACTCTCAGAGGCCTGACTCCTATCCCTTGCCCGATTCCAAATCTGGCCTAGATTTCCAACTTCAGGGAAGGGGGTTGGGGGGGGGAGCATGGGTGGGTCCTGGCCTCCTGGGTGGGGTGAGCAGACAATGTGACATGCACGGGCACCAGATAGAGTTGTTGCCTGCCAGGTGTCTGGAGAGCTTCCCCGACTAAGGCGAGCTGGGCCACAGTGTGTGATTTTTCAGGTCATACAGAAACATACTAATTTGCGAAACTTTTTTTTTTTTTGAGGAAGGGCCACATTTTCTGGTTTACAACAGTGTCATTTGGGCTAGCAGTGGCCCTGCAGTTGGCTGGCTGAAAAGAAAAGGAAGAACTTCTGGGCAGAGGACAGAAGTTCAGAGAGCAGGGTGTGCTGATGGACTCAAAGGACACAGAGTGTCCAGGAGGAGAGAGTCGAGCGGAGTGGGGGTGCTGCAGGGAAGGTCCAGACACAAGGAAAGCAATGTCAGACTGTCACGGCCTTCGCAGGCTGAAATACTATATTTTGTCCTCCCTGCAGTAGGCAACCACTGAAGACCTTCAGGCTAAACTGTGACATTATCAGACTGGTGTTTAAAAAGTCTATAGTGTGGGGACTAATTGGAAGTAAAATATGGAAGATGGGAGAGGCTTAGTAGAAATGAATTTAGGGGTCATTAAAGAATTTGTATCAGTGAGCTATCACTGTGTAACAAATAACCCCAAAACCTAGTGCATTAAACAATAACCATCTATTGTTGCACCCAAGTCTATGGGTTGCCATGATAGTTTGCTACACTGGCCCAGGCTTTGCTGATATCCATGCATGTCTGCCTTTGGCTGGCAGATTGGCTGGATTCCAGTTAGTCTGAGGTGGCCTCAACCACTGTTTGTAATCAAGAGGGGTCACTTGATATCTGTCACCATCCAAGAGGATAGTCCAGCATTTTACATGATGGTAGCAAAATTGCAAGAGAAGAAACGTGCAAAACCTCCCAAGGTCCAAAACCTCCCAAGGCTTGACCTCACTTCTGCTGCATTCTCTTGGCCAAAATAAGTCACAAAGCCATCTCAGAACCAAGGGGTGGAGAAAAAGCCTTTACCTCTCCTGGGACAGTCTACAAAGTACTGGGGCCATTCTGCAATCTCCCCAGAAGTTGTAACCATAGAATAGGAAAGGGATGGCAATTATGGACTCTCATTTTAGGAAGAAATATAAGTCATTCATTCATTTACCCATTTTATGAGTAATTATTGAGTGCAAACTGTGGAAAAGCCATCCTTCAAATCCTGGAGATACAGTGGTGAACCACACACACACACACACACACACACACACACACACACACACACACACAGTCCCTGCCTTTGGGGAGCTTACTTAAGCAACAGTCAGACGTCAGGGTCCCCGCTGGAAATGTATGACACAGTCCACTGGGATAATTTGAAAAGACAAATTGCAGTGGTGATGGCAGGCTACAGGGAAATGTCAAAGACCCTAATTATTTTTAAGGTCTCAGCATATGACATGAGCGTCCACCCCTCCACCTATTACTGGCCATGTAGGAAGCAATTTACTGAAAGTTAATTCATCACAAGTCAACTCACTGAATGGTTAAATTGCTGAAAGCCATATCATAGAGAAAAACAATTTGCTGAATTTATCTTTTTTTAATGACTTTATCATATTTTTTAAACTATCTCTCAAGAATGTAGGGAATTTTGTATGGACGCAACAATTTTAACACCTTTCATCGATTTCTGTGTTGTTCTTCATTAGGCTGCATAAGTGAATTTAGAAAAATTTTCCCTTTTTAATTTTTTTTGCGGTACGTGGGCCTCTCACTGTTGTGGCCTCTCCCGTTGCGGAGCACAGGCTCCGGACGCGCAGGCTCAGCGGCCATGGCTCACGGGCCCAGCCGCTCCGCGGCATGTGGGATCTTCCCGGACCGGGGCACGAACCCGTGTCCCCTGCATCGGCAGGCGGACTCTCAACCACTGCGCCACCAGGGAAGCCCCCTTTTTTTTTAGTTCCCTGTTGTTGTAGCTGAAGGCTACTGGGCAAGAGAAGGCACAGTTGAGCAGCATAAAATATATTTGTATCCACAGTATGAATATATATCTTCCTCCCTCTTCAAATCCATTTTATTCCAAAGACTCATACACACAACAAGTAACAGGATTTGGATAGCAAGAGATGTGTCAACACATTTATCTTAATTTATTTGATTCCTGTGTTTGGAAAACAAGAGTTTGGGTAGCAAAGGTACAGAGAGCAAGGGATACCCGCACATCGGTAGATGAGGTTTCTCTTGTTCACGTATTCTTATTCACGAATGGATTTTACATCATTGTCTTTTGGTGACTTGACCTTGAGCCGACCATGTGCCCTTCATCAGTCACTTCTCCAAGCCTAATTTCTGGCCAGGACAAGGAGATACCGCACTCCACTGCCCCAGAGCCCCAGGGAAGCCCCAAGGGAAGCTGTGGGACTCAAGAAAGATGCTCTGTGGATGCTCTTGGGATCTCACTACAACTTTGTCAAAATCTGCATCGAGGGGCTTCCCTGGTGGCACAGTGGTTGAGAGTCCGCCTGCCGATGCAGGGGACACGGGTTCGTGCCCCGGTCCGGGAAGATCCCACGTGCCGCGGAGCGGCTGGGCCCGTGAGCCATGGCTGCTGAGCCTGCGCGTCCGGAGCCTGTGCTCCGCAACGGGAGAGGCCGCAAGAGTGAGAGGCCCGCGTACCGCAAAAAAAAAAAAAAATCTGCATCGATTTCGGCAAGTCCTTGTTCGGGTCTCAGTTTCCCCATCAATGAAATGTGGGGCTGAGCCAGATTAGGGGCTCTCCAGCTGGGTGGCTGTGTCAGAACCCCCTGCTAAGGTCAAATGTTCCTCCCCATCCGCTGTCCAGGCCGCTGGGTAGGCAACAGGATTGGCATTTTAACACATTTTCTGGAAGATTCCTGAGTAGCCAGTCCAGCCCAAACCACTTCCCTGCTTGTGGAAGCTTTCAGGCTTAGTGACCAACTCCAGGGCTGCCCAAAGACCTACACCCAGGTGGCTGGCCATACTGACCACTTGCCCCACTTCTCCTGCACAGACCCCCTGGGCAATGGGAAAAGTCATATGACCATGATGACAGTGTGAACAATCAAGTATTTAGCCAGCATTTTAGCTTCTGTGCTGAGTATTTCACTCAAGTGATCTCACCCAGCTCTCACACCAGCCCTATGGGGCAGAGCATCTTATTCCCATTTTGACCATGAGGAGGCTGGGCCTCCAGGAGGTTATGACTCTTATAGGTCATACGTGCAGATGCTCCTGCCGTCAGCGGGTGGCAATGTTTCTGCTCTTTTCTACGGTAGTTCAGCGAATATTGACCCCCCCGAAGATTCATGTCCATTCGGAACCTCAGAATGTGTCCTTGTTTAGAAATAAGGTCTTTGCAGATGTAATTAGTTAAGGATCTCAAGATAAAATCATCCTGGACTCAGGGTGGGCCTTAAATCCAATGACGAGTGGCCTTATAAGACAAGGAGAGAACACAGAGAGACACACAGAGGGTGATGTGAAGATGGAAACAGAGATTGGAGTGATGTGGCCACAGGCCAAGGAGCACCAAGGCGTGTCAGCCACACCAGAAGTTAAGAGAAAGGCATGGACGCTTCCTCCCTCGCAGCCTCCAGAGAAAACCAACCCTGCCAACACCTCGATTTCAGACTTCTAGCCTCCAGAAGAGAAGAAATAAATACCTGCTGGTTTTAGTCACCAAGTTTGCGGTTATTTGTTAAAGCAGCCCTAGGAAACTAGCCAAGAGGTTGGCAGGAAAACATTTCCTTATCCCCAGAGAGCTGTTGATGTTGGGCCAATGGGCTTTGGAAATGACAGATTTCCATCATCTAACCATCATCATTCCCATCATCATTAATACCAAACAGATGGCTGGTAAGCTGCTCGCCAAGCTTACAGTGGGCATTCTGCTTATTCAAGAAGACCAAGGGGAACTTTTAAAATTAATATCATCTTCCTTAAGGGGAGCACCTGTTCAGAGCTAGGTACCACATTCACCTGATCCTCAGAGCATCCTGCCAAGGAAACACCCTATTCCTGACAGACATACCTGGGCTCCTGGAGCCCACACTGTCCACATCATGTGGGCATAGGCGGTGCAGGATTTGAACCCACGTCTACCTGACTCTGGCGTCACCTTTCCTGCCATACTCTCTCCTGTTTTTCCAAACACTTAGTTTTCTTCTTTATCTCTTTCCCACAGCCTAAGGCAGAGTTAATTAGTGAGCTTATCTCCTGCAGTGTTAATTTGGAATTATGACAGTGCTCTGTATGACTGTCTGCCAAGTCCTTCCTGGAAAGGATGGTTACTCAGAAGCAATCACAAGCAAACGCTGTTCTGAGAGTGAATTTGAGCCTTCCAAGGTTTAGGGCAGAAGCCTGGATTTGCAACCAAAGTGTGGAAAGTTTTGAAAACTCTGGTTCTGCAGCCCTGGAGTCAGTGACACTCGCCAGGCTTCTAGGCTTCCCTGTGGTTCCCCCAGCAACCATCTTCCTCCTGGTTGGGATGGAGCAATCCTGGGACCGGGCAAGGGAACCTGTCACTTAGTTGTTCCTTGCAGCCGCTAAGATGGTGAGAGCATGATTCTCTGTCCGGGTTATTAGTGTCCCATGGCTGCTGTACCAAAGTGCCACAAACTGATGGCTTTAACAACAGAAAGTCACAGTCTGGAGGCCAGATGTCCAGAACCAAGGTGTCAGGAGAGCTGAGCTCCTCTAGAGGCTCAGGGGAGAATCTGTCCACGCCTCTCTACTAGCTCCTGGTGGCCGCCAGCATTCCTTGACTTTTAGCCACATCACTCCAATCTCTGCCCCATCTTCTTGTTGCCTCCTTCTCTGTGTCTGCCCCCAAATCCTTCCACCTTTCTCTTACAAAAGATACGTGTGATTGCATTTAGAACCCACGGAGATAATCCAGGATAAGTGCCTCGTCTCAAGACCCTTAACTTAATCATCCTTTTTGCCGGATAAAGTAGTATTCACACACTCCGGGGATTAGGAGATGGGGTATGTACATGGAAGGCCTCTCCCCGCTCCTCGGTTCACTGCTCTGCAGCAGCGCCCCCCTCCCACCGCCACATAGCTCCACCCTCCTTCTCTCCTGTCTCACCCATTTCTAACCTCACAGTGGGTGAAGGGGCTCAACAGCTGTGAACCAATGCTTGTTGGCCTTCCTCGCACAGGCAGTGACCTGGCAGCTGCCTATGGAATTTCCACCTCTGTTGTGTCTTGGTTCTGAGTCCAAATGAAGCTTCTGTGTTAACCTCCTGTTACCCACGTAACGTAAATGTTAAGCAGAGACAATGTGGTTACAAGGCAAGGAGTGGTCGCCTCCGTTAAAGAGGGTCAGGGAGGCATAAAAAGGAACACATGCAGTGTCTGGATCTTGAGTTAATAGGAAGTAGTTCTTGGGGGCAAGGTGGGGTGGGGCAGGGGCTGTGTCAGTGTCCTGTGGCTGCCATTCACAACCACCACTAACCTGGTGGCTTAGAATAACATACATTTATTCTCCATGGTTCTGGGGTCCAGAAATCTGAAACCACTTTCACTGGGACAGAGTCAACGTATCTGCTGGGCTGGTTCTTTCTACTCTGGGGGCATATGTTTTCTGGTCTTTTCCCACTTAGAGGCCACCCACATGCCTTGGCTTGTGGCTCCTTCCTCAATCTTCAAAGCCAACAGGGTAGAACCTTCTCTCCTCTCTGAACTCTCTGAACTCCTGCGTCTCTTTTATAAGGACCCTGCAATTCCACTGGGTCCATCTGGATTGGGTAGGGTAATTCAGAATAATCTCCCCATCTCAAGATCCTAACTTAATCACACCTGCAACATCTCTTCTGTCCTACAGGTAACATTCACAGGTTCTGGGGATTAGGACATAGACATCTTTGTGAGGGCAGGGGGTGCTGGTTAGGGACATTCCAGGTAGTAATAGCATTTCCTAAGACTAAAATGCATAAGAAAGTGGGATATATTTGGAAAATGGCAAGTAGTCCAGGTGGCTGGTGGCATCATGGGGGAGCATGAGTATTGGCAGAGGGGCTAAGAGGTAGGCAGGACCAGATCAGACTCTGCCTCGTATACTCAACTTCTATAATGAGTGTATTAGTTTTGCTTGGGCCGCCATGACAAAGTCCTACAAACCAGGCAGCATAAACAACAGAAATGTGTTGTCTCAATTCTAGAAGTAGGAAGTCCAAGATCAAGGTGTCAACAGAGTTGGTTTCTTCTGCGGCCTCTCTCATTGGCTTGTGGAGGGCCCTCTTCTCACTGTGACCTCACATGGCCTTCCTTCTCTGTGTGTCTGTGCCTTAATCTCTTCTTATAAGATTGGGTTAGGACTCACCCACATGACCTCATTTAATCTTAAAGGCCCCATTTCCTAATGCAGTCACATTCTGAGGTATTGGAGGTTAGGATTTCGATACATGAATTTTGGAGGGGACACAATTCAGCCCATAACAGTAATTTAAAATGAAGGTCCTAGAACAAGAAACATCCATGGTTCAGGTACTAATTCTTCCTCTTACTAATGGTGTGGCTTGGGGCAAGTTGCTTAACCTCTCTGGGCCTCATCTGAAAACTAGAGATAACAGTAGTATCCACCTCACCGGGCCGCTGTAAGGATTAAATCCATCCATTTATTGAGTGGATAATTACTGATGGCAGCCATGTTCCAGGCATTTCTGTAGGTGCTGGGGATACAGTAGTGAAGAGACAAAACACCTGTCACCATGGAATGTTTATTATAGTGAGACGTTGTATGCTGTATTGGTAAACAATATAAAACAACGTGAAAATTCACTTATAAAGTATATTGGACTGGAATAAGCACTATGGAGAAAATTCGAGCAGGAGAGGTGGCCAGGAAACAACTATGGGAAGGTACTGCAACTTGATACAGTGTTGTCAGGGAAGGCCCTGGTGGTAAGGTGATAGCTGAGCAAAAATGTGAAACCATGAGGGAAAGAGACATCCAGAGAGCTGGAGGAAGAGCACACTGAGCAGATGGAACAGCCAGTGCAAAGGCCCTGGGGTAGGAGTATGTTTGATCTGTTTGAGGAACAGCAAGTAGGCCAATGAGGCCAGAGGAATAAGTGAATGAAGAATGGCAGGAGCTGGGATTGAAGGGTTGAGGATGGAGGGCGAGGAAACAGCAGATCATGGACAGCTCCATAGGCCATTCTAAGGGCCTCGGGCTTTTTCTTTGGGGGAGATGACAACCGTCTGGGGATTGGGGGTCGAAGAGAAACAGTGTCTGAGCTCCATTTTAAAAGGGTCATTTGACTGCTGTGTTAAAACAGCCTGTAGGAGGTCAAGGTAGGAGCTGGGACACTAGTTGGGAGGTTTTTACAGTCATGCACACGCTGTGTGGACTCTTTGTCTCTTGGTAAGGAAGCGTTCCAAGCCCAAGGCTCACTCTGTGCAGCCTAGTGGAGGTTGAAAGGTTCCATGCAAGGGACCACCTTTCCCAACACCGTCATCATCACCATGACCACCACCACCACCATCACCATCACCACTATGACCACCACTGCCATCATCATCACCATTACCACCACCATCATCAACAACATCATCGTCATCATCACCAATACCATTTACTGAGCACCTATTATAGGCCAGGCACAGTGCTAACTGCATTGCCCACGTTATCTCCTGTAATAAGAAACTCAAGAGTTAATTGAGAAAGAAAGAGGGCTTCTCCTTCCTTTGCCTCTGCTCACATCAGAAACCCAGGTGGATGCGGAGACTGCAGGCTGGGATGGGCAGTGGAAACAGGTCATGAAAGAAATACCACATCCACCTTCATTTCCTCTCTCACAGTTTTAATGACCAAACTCTCGTGGGGGTCAAGAGGATTGGCATTAACCTTGTTTTAATTTGTATGTTTCCAAATGAAATACAATTACATGATAGTGATCACTTCTCTGTATCGAAAATAACAGCTAAAATGGAAAGGCAGCCCAACACATTCACACACTGTCTGCTGTTTTTCTGGTAATCCTAAGTCCCATGGGGGGGGGAGCAATATAAGGGAATAAAGGGTGACAGACAGTAAGGGGGTGCAGTTTAACTAAGGTCATCAGGAAAGGCCTCTCTGAGCAGGTCAAGTATGAACAGAGATCTCCTCAAAGTTAGTAATTGAGCCTTGCAGACACCTAAAGGGAAACTCCCCCAGGCAGAGGCAATAACTGAGGCAAGAGCCCGCCTGGCATGTTCTAGAACAGTGCTGCCCAAAGACATACAATTCAAGCCACCTATGCAATTTGAAATTTTCTAGTAGCCACGCTGAAAGAGTAAAAAGGAAACAAGTAAAGTTACTCTTATTAATATATCGTGTTCGGCTCCATATACTCAAAGCATTATCATTCCAGCATGTAATCACTATATAAAACGCGTTGATGGGGTATTTTCAATTTCTTTCTTTTCACAGTAAGTCTTTGAAGTTGTCAGTGTGTATTGTACACTTACAGCACATCTCAGTTCAGACTGGCTACGTTTCAAGGGCTCTATAACTGCATGAGGCTAGGGGCTACCATGTCAGACAGTGCAGTTCTAGAAAGAGCAAGGAGGCGTGTGTGCCTGGCGTGAACAAACAGGGTAGAGGTGAGAGACATGAAGTCAGGAGTAGGAAGGAGCCTGGCCCACAGTGGGGGTTAGTTTAGCTGTTGGATTCCCAGCGCAGTCAGTGGGGAACTATCGTAGGGTCTACTCAGAGGGCTGACGATTCGATTTCTACTTCCAATGCTCACTTCGGCTGCCGTGTGGATAACAGATTGAAGGAGGTGTCCCAGGCATCCTCAGAGAGCCACTCTGAGGTGAGTCTTTCACTAATAAGAGTAGCAACAGTAGTGGTTGTTGTAGTAACACAGCACCAATAATAATAATTAAGGTTTTAGAGGTTACCAGCCACTTTCACACTCATCACCCTATTGGGTCAATGTCCCCATCTTCCAGATAAAAAATCTGGGGCTCAGAGAGGCAGTAATTGGCCCCATATACCACAGTTAGTGTCAGAACAAGGTCTAGCTCTGTTCCTTTGTACCACAATTCCCCCTCACCCCCTCCTGAATCCCTAGCTGGAGGCAGAGGGGCCCCAGGTGAGGCAATGGCCATGCCTCATTTGTCTGCATTGCATCCTTTCATCCGGGAGCCATAAGCTTTGAAATGCTCTGTTTGCTAAGATGGCCAATCATGGGCCCTGGAACCAGATCTCTGCAAACCAGCACTACTGCAGGGACCTTGGGCTGTCTCATCAATCCAGGGGTGGCAGATCTTCAAAAACCATCAAGCATGGAAACAGCTCCCACATATTCTTCTCTCTTCTGTCCAGAAAAGCGTAGGAAACTCACCCTGGGCACATGGCACAAAGGGAGAGGCACGCACGGGCTTGAGGTCAGATCACCCCTTTGACTACTGTGACATCCTTGGAAAGTCACTTAGCTTCCCTAAACTGCGTTTCCTCATTTGCAAAATAAAACAAGTAACCTTCACCTTGCTCTGCAAGAAGGATAGCTTAGTAATGCGCACAGGGCCGGGCACACAGAAGGTGCTTGGTGAGCTGTAATTTCCTTCCTTGCCTCCCTCCCTTTATGAAGGCAGATTTCAATACATTCTGTAACAACACAAATTATAAATTGAGTTCTAGAAAGATGATAAATGGTTTGATAGAAATTTGGTTCCTTCACAAGCCCCCCCCCACCCCGCCCCAGGTGATAAACACATGGTAACTTAAGGCCATTATGTGACTTGCTGGAGAAAATTCTAGGCAGGTTTCTCAATCTCAGCACTCCTGGTATTTGGGGCCAGATGATCCTGTGTTCTGGGGGTGATCCTGTGCACTGTACGATGTTGAGCAGGGTCCCTGACGTCTACTTACAACGGCCAGTAGCATCTCTTTTCCATTGTGATAATTGAAAGTGGCGCAAAAATGTCCCCTGGGCAGAATCACCCCTGGTTGAGAACCGCCGCCATAACTGGGTGTTTTGGAATAAGCGCTGGCTCAAGATTCAAATCCACTTCGCTCCATCTCTTACTTGCTGTGTCATTTGGGGCAAGCCTCTCTCCCTCTCTCTCTCTCCCTCTCTCTTTCTCTCTCTCAGTCTCAACCTCCCGCTCGCACCCCACCCGTTCCCTTCCTCATTTAGCCACCTCCGATTCTCACCAAAAGCCTATGTGATTATTAACCATTTTACAGATGAAGACTCTGAGGCACAGAGAGAGACAAGGGGCTCACCCAGGGCTTGTAGCCAGTAACAGGCAAGCCAGGTTTCAAATCAGGGCAGTTCAGCTTCCTAACCCACACTCTTCACCACACTGTGCTCCCTGCCTCTGAAATGCACACGAGACGGTGAGCTAGGAGATTTCAGTGAGACGTACCACCTACCATGTCTGAACCGGGCCTGGCACACAGTCAATGCTCAATAAGCACTAGCTGCCTCCTCACTAAACTGATTTCAATCAAGAAGATCCTTAGGGTTCCACATGCCATGGTTGCATCTCAAAGTGTTTGCACTGAAATAGGAAAAAGCTTAAAATCTCCTGGCAATTGTTTTCTTATGTTAAGATATTACACCTGGAGGTGTTTGACTCAGTATTAATGGAAGGAACCCTGAAACAGCAAGGGACGACTCAAATGCTGATGCCCACATACTCAGAACAGGCAGGAGCAGTGGGTCTTCAAACCGTCTCTTGGCTTTAAGTCGAGATCTTTCTAAGGCACCAGTGTCTGCATGAATAGAGTATCTTTTAGAGTCTGCATTTGTTTCCTATTGCTGTTGTTGTAATAAATTATCACAATCTCAGTGAATGAAAACAACACTAGTTTATTATCTTACAAGTCTGAGCCCCAAAGTCTAAAATGAGTCTGCAGAGCACCTTTCCTTCTGGAAGCTCTGGGGGAGAATTTATTTCTTGCCTTTTCCAGCCTCTCAAGGCCGCCTGCATCCCTTTCCTCACAGTCTCTTCCTCCATCTTCAAACCTCTGCTTCTTCTCATAACATCTCTTTTTCTGACTTTGACCCTCTTGCCTCCCTCTTTTAAGGACTCTTATTTTAAGGACATTGAGCTCACCTTGACCAGGCAGGATAATTTCCCCATCTCAAGATTCTTAATTCCATCTGCAAAGTCCCTTGGCCATTTAAGGTACCATTTTCACAGGTTCCGGGGATTAGGATGTGGGCTTCTTTGGGGGGATATCATTCCCCCTATCACAGCATCCTTTATGCTCCAAGTTTGCATGAGGGGGAGAAAACAACGGGAACATGAAATGGCATTTCCTCTATATTATGTTTCCCACGGGCAGCTTCATGTAGTCGGAAAACTATGGGCTTCATCCTCTTCCAGCCTTGGGCCTGAAGGCCGGGACCCCACTTACCAGCTGTGTGACCTTGGTCAGGTTAGCTCAGCTCTCTGATTCGGTCCTGTTTGTAATATGAGGATATGTATATGTAATATGAGGATAATGCATACAAGAAAGCTATGGTCTGAGTGTAAAAGAAATCTCTGCTAAGTGCCTAATAAAATTCCAACTCACAGGGCTTCCCTGGTGGCGCAGTGGTTGAGAGTCCGCCTGCCGATGCAGGGGACACGGGTTCATGCCCCGGTCCGGGAAGATCCCACATGCCGCGGAACGGCTGGGCCCGTGAGCCATGATCGCTGAGCCTGTGCGTCCGGAGCCTGTGCTCCGCAGCGGGAGAGGTCACAACAGTGAGAGGCCCGCGTACCGCAAAAAAAAAAAAAAAAAAAAGGGGCCTGCAGGGGCTTTCTTTATAAGGAAACTCATGCATGCGCTTTAGTGCATGGATTTTCTGAAACCTATGTTGGTGGCTTACAGTACATTTTTTGTTCTTTTATCTGTTCTCAGTTATGTTCCCAATTAATTCATTCAACAAAATATTTTGAACACATACGATGTACCGGATACTGTGTTCCATACTGAGGATGCAGAAACGGAGATATTTTCCATCTCTGTGGAGTTCATCGTCTAATTAAGATAGACAATCAAATAATTCTAGCCTAAAATAATTATACATAATTATAAATTAATTATAAATAATTATAAATTAGGTTGTAAATAAGTATAACCTAAAAAACTGAAAACATAACCTGGGAAGTGCAAATTCCGTGGGCTCGGCTGTCACGAACAATAGGGGGAGTGGGATGAGTAGGGTTGGTAGGAAAGTGCATTTGTTAATTTAAAAGTATTTATCAAGCACTCCTTATGGTGACCCAGCACCCAAGACACACCAGTGAATGACACAGGGACGTGGTCCTTGCTCTTGGACCTTCCGTCTTGGAGAGGAGGGAGGGGAGGGGGAGTGTTCAGACCCCAAGCTGCCCCCCCCAACAAATGCATATTTATAGAACCCTGACCAGTAAACTAATGAATACTTTATAATGAGTGACATGAACTAAGAAGGAATAAATAGAGTAAGAGAAGGGCTGCTTTAGTGAGGGCAGACAGGAAGGGCCTCTGTGAGCTTGAAGGCAAGACTTGGATGCTAAGAAGGAATCAGCCCTGTGAGGATCTAGGGAAAGGACGTGCAAAGGTCCTGTGGCAGAAGCTTGCTTGAAAGGTTCAGGGAAGGCTAGAGTGTTGTTAGGAAGGGAAAGAGGTGAAGTTAGAGGTGAAGTTGGAAGAATAGCAAGGACCAGGTGATGGAGCAGCTCATAACTCTTTGGTAAGGAGTTAGGATTTTATTTTTAATGCAATGGGAAGCTATTGGAAGTTGGAAGCAGAGGAGGAATTTGATCCAGCCTCAGAATGCAAGAGATGTGGCTATATTTCAATCCTTCATTCAGCAAATCATTATTAATTACCTACTGTGTGTCTGCCTCCACCCTAGGCCCAGGGGATGCAAAGATGAGTAAGACTCACCTAGTAGAGAAACAGCCAGTTTCATTCATTCATTCATCCATTTACCAATGTTTACTGAGCTCTCATACCCTGAGCCTAACACTGTTCTAGAAATTAGGGCAGAGCATGGAGCAAAACAGACAATATATCTGCCCTCAAGGAGTTGACGTTCTGTTGGAGGAGGGTTATAGTGAAAACATAAAAATATAAATAAATTAAATTTAAAAAACATAAATATCATATAAAAATATAAGATAGTGATGAGAGGAAGGAGAATGGTGGAGGGAGTGCTGAGATGGGGACGGGGCACAGAAGTCCTCCCTGGGGAGGTGATAACAGAGCAAAGATCTGAGAGACGGGAGGGAGGCCGCCGTACGGGTATCTGGAAACAAGCAGTCCAGGTAGAGGGAACAGCCGGTGCACAGGCCCTGCATGTAATTCCGTGCTCGAGAGGGAAGCTCCCAAGGTGCTGATCCAGGTACCGAGATGCACCAGTGAGTGACACAGAGACATGGTCTTTGCACATGCCAGCCTCAGGGAGGACCTCCTGAGGAAGATGTAATGCCAAAGCTGGGGCCTGAGAGGTGATCAAGACTCAGATCTGGGCTCTATCGAACAGCTGGACTCTTACTTTCACAAGGAGTGAGCTCCCCATCACTTGAGGTATACAAGGAACAGTGTTGATGGGACTCCATAGAAAGGAGCTGGAGTCTGACCTGGAGTCCAGCGCTGGCTGAGAAGGGCACTGATTCATCCATTGTCCCCACCTTCCCCCAACACCCCCTCCCCGCCCCCGTCTAGGCCAGGCCTGTCCCTTCATCCCTCATGGGTCCATGGGGGCGACAGGTGGTGTCCCCCAGTGTGCAGGGGTCTCTGGGCACACAGAGGAAGGTGCCAGCGGTGAATTTTAAAAGGTGAGAAAGAGTTTTCAGGCAGACAGTTGGGAAAAGGAAGGGGAAGGGGATCCCCACAAGGAACCACCAGATGCAGGCCAGGTGCGTTCGGGCACTGCAGGTTGTCCTCCTTGGCTGCTGTCTTACTGGCTTTGCCCTTTCCAACAAGGCAGCAGCTTCACCGGCAGGAGAACCCAGGCTGTGGATTCAAGCCAACTGATCAGCTGTGGTCCCGCCCAGCAGGAAGGTTTCTGCTCCCCCAGGAGCCAGGGCTGAGCAGACCCCTATTGGGTTTAGGCTTTTGATCTGGAAATGGTTCAGCTGTGCCGAGGCTGGCATGTCACAGCCAACCCAGGATGAAAACGCAGCTGGGGCGGCTACCTGCAAAGGCAGCGCTCCCCGACTTCCAGGGGTAGCTTTTTTCTCAGCCTTAACATCTGCTGCAGCCGTAGGAGCTGTGGGCTGCGAGGATTTGAGGAAGACACCTAGAAAAAAAGAATAAGCTCACCTCTCCACTGAGGGAAACTCCCAAGGAAAATCAGGAAAAACCCCAAGGCCTTCCTAGGTCACACGCACCCGGAGCACTTCAACTTGGCCTCACGGGATCTATCGCAGCATCCCCGGGTCTCCTGTTTTAATCATCTGAACGTGGGCTCCCTTCTCTGTGCTCCCCGACTCAGCCTCATAGCTGGTGTGTCAGGAAGACCACGTGTCAAATCCTACCTCTGCCACGTATTAGGTAAATGACCTTGGGCAAGTCACCTCCCCTTTTCATGCCTCAGTTTCCTCATCTGTAAGTTGGGGATAATACTGCTGACCTAGTAAGAGTCTTAGGCAATTAGAATTAATTACTATGACTGCACAGGCAGCCACACCGTGGGTGGGCAACACAGGGTAGGTATTATTATTTAAGCTGTTCACCTTGACTGAGAGGATTCCATGGAAGGTCCAGTAGACCTGGGTTAGAATCTCACTTCTGCCACTGCCTTACCAGCTGTGGGACCTCAGCTGAGAATTTTTACCTTGGGCCCGATTCCCTCATCAGTAGTTTGCCTGGGCCAGTCTCAGCTTGCCCCGGATATCCTGACGTCATTATCAAGAGCAGCCCCTGTGTCTCTGAAAACACATCATACAGTCTCTTCACCCATCAGTCAGTTGGGTATGACACAGCCACCCTCAAGGACTCCTGGGAGGATGAACAAAGAAGAAGCAAAGGAAAACTCCTGATGAACCAAAAAGGCCCACCCGCCATATGCCAGACTCACATTTACAGAAACATCAGTCTGAGAGCCAAAAACAAGCAACAATTTAAATTCTACTACAGCCAGGCACTAGGGCACCATTCTCAGCAGGCGGCAGGATTTGTTGAAAACTTCATTCTCCACCTTTCTTGGTCTCAGCATCGCTCATGTATTGAGTTGCCACGAAGCCCAGCTCCTGCCCGCTCTAGGCTCACATTTGAAACCCTTTCCATTGTCTCTTCTCATTCTTCTCAGTTCTTCCTTATGTAGATCAATTCGGCCTGTCCAAAAATATTTACAACTTGAATTTTCTCTTTCCCCGCATCTCATAAACACAATAAACGCTGCTAAGCGATCAGGAAATAGGTTGAGATACCACTGGGGTGACCAACCACTCCAGGGTTTCTGAGATACAGGATGTTCTGTATGTAAAGCTGGGACAAGCTGGTCACCCCAGATGCCCCAGGAGTCTAGACTATAAATGAATTTTTGTTTAGAAAAGGGCAAATTGGTGTCGGCTTCAGTCTTGGACAACACATGATTTTGAAAAACCAGGATGGGTTTCCCCAGAAAGAGACTAAGACAAGGACTCAAGGAACCCGTTTATTTAGGAGATGATCCCAGGAAACACCTGGAAATGGGCACCTGAGGTGGGGAAAGGAAGGCAGCAGAAGGGAGGTGCATTGTGCAGTAAATTACTGCCACGGGCAACCAGAGCAGAATCGTGCTGGGAAAGTCTGAAAAGCTGTAGGAAATACACATCTCAGAGTCGTTCCCTGCGAAGTATTTATAGCATCTCCCTGCAGGCAGTCTGGGGAAAAACTGGTGTCAGCTCCCCAGCCCTCTGGTGATGGAAAGCCAGACAAAGTCTTGTGCCTGGGATGTGGCCGGGAGGTGGGTGAGGGGCCAGCTGCACTGAGGTGGGAGGGGGCACCTGGAACAAAGGGGGGTCACCAGCCACATCTGCTTCAGCATTCTGGGATCTTGAGCCAGACAGCACCATGAGCCCACAGGGTCTGAGATGCCCTCTAGCCCAGGGACCACGACTCCACCAGAGCTGTATCCCCAGTGCCCGGCACAGCCTCAGCTCAGAGCAGGAACTCAGTCATTTGTGTTCACTGAACGCATATACAGGTCCACTCTGCCGAGACCCAGGCTGAGGGTGTGACTGCCTGGACTTGCAGGCGCCAGGCTCTGTCCCCAGGGTCCTTGACTCTATTCCAGGCTGCCTTATAACTCAGCATCCGTCCTAAAGACCCTTCCTTCTCCCGTCGCCCTCGCTTGTCTGTTTCGACAGCCCCTCTAGTGCTCATCCAAATAAGGAAGGACGTTAAATTGTGCCCCTGAGAACTGACTCCTGAGACCTCTGACCTCTGGCTTTATTGAAATGTAAACTCCTGATCAAGCTTTGTCACATCCTCTGAGTGTGCTGAACCTACCAAACAGAACACGTCCTGATTTGAATGTGTTTTCCTACCTGCACTCATTAGAGTGGGGCAGCTCCTCATTTTAATTAGAATTAGCAGAGTCCGTTTGGCCTTATGTGGCCCATTTGCTCCTGAGCTGCTTCGAAAACATCCCCTCCCCCAGAAACTCCAGTACAGAGACTTTCAGACCTAAGAATTTGACTTAAAAGTCCAGATTAAAGAAATACCACTAGACTACAGTCTTCATCAAAACATACTAATTGGTGGTCAAGAGGGGACTCACTTTGTGTTTCAGTGGAGCGCAGTTCCGAAAAGAGTCTAAGTCTCATGATGGATCTTATGCAAATTCAGGTTAGAATCAGAAGATGGTTGTTAATGATGCTGAAGGGCACAAAATACTTTTACGCAAACATTTTTCCAACTTTTTTCTCAAGTTCCCAATGATCGTGTCCTAACCAGCACCTCTGTCCGCCTCCACACTCTCCCTCCACAGACACAGGCTCCACTCTGCATCCAGGACTGCTTTCCCATCACAAATCTCATCGTGGCTCTCTCCTGCTAAAGCCTTTCAGCTGGCCACCGCATCTCCCACCTGCAAACTCCAAACCCCCTAGCGTAGCAACCTAGACTCCAGGATCCACCCAAGCGGACCCTCCAGACGATGCCTCTGCTGTCCTATCTCCCCTGTCCAAGCTGGGTTCCCACCAAACAGCACCCTCTAGACCCACCCCCGTGCTCTGCCCCATGCTGGCCCCCGGGGCCCAGCTAGCCCTCCATCCACCAGCCACAGAGTGAATTTCCACCTCACACTTAAAAGGCTTAACTGTCTGTCATCCTTTCCTGTTCATTCGTCCATTCCACAATCATCTATTGAGCGTAAATGTCTATTAAGGAACACAGTTGCTATGGGGAAGGCAATGGTGAGCAAAAGAAACAAGATACCTGCCCTCAAAGAACGCAACAAACAAGCAGAGAATAAAGCAATTAAAAGATAGTGACACCATCCGTGGAAGGACTAGGTGGTGGTGACGGCACCTCCTCCTTCTGTCTAATTAAATTCACGCCAAGTCTCAATTCCCCTCCTGGAGGAACCTCCCTTCCCTTTCCTTAGGAGACATGCTCCATGCGGGTGAGACCACCGGCTGGGGTCAGGACCTCTGCTGCTTAGCTGCTTGGGCTGGGATTAGGCTGGGAGGAAGGGGAGAAAGATGCCATCACAAATATATTATCACCTTCTGGGAGCCCAAGCCCATGATAAGTAAATTGCCCACATCCCTTGTGCCCTGAAGTATGTCCAGAGCTGGGGACATTCCCAGCAGTGGGAATAGTCAGCATAGGCAGGAGCTACAGATTCCCAAGGACCGTGACTAGAGCAGACAGACTACCTTGGAAACCCTGAGACATAGGGAATCTCACTTCATCAATCTGGCCTCAGTCTCCACACCTGGAAGATGGGGATGGGGCTGGACATGTGGTGTCTGATTTTGCAGCATCTCTGGATACAAAAGGAGCAAACTGTCTTTGCTCTTTCAGTTCAGGCCAAGGACTCCTGCTGACTTGTAATTCCTCCTTATCTATGACTGGCAATGTCTGATGCTGTATCCCTATGGAATTTATCACCCCCTTTCTGAAATAATTTAAAACTCCACAAAGGGGAAGCTTTTCCAGAGTCTAACACATAGGAAGTACTCAATGCATGAACTATTTTTATCGTTAAAATTGCTCTGAAGAGGTGTGGTCCAGGAGAACGTTAATCTTGTGATGGGTTTGGCCTTCTTTTTTTTTTTTTTTTTGCGGTACGCGGGCCTCTCACTGTTGTGGCCTCTCCCGTTGCGGAGCACAGGCTCCGGACACGCAGGCTCAGCGTCCATGGCTCACGGGCCCAGCCGCTCCACGGCATGTGGGATCCTCCCGGACCGGGGCACGAACCCGCGTCCCCTGCATCGGCAGGCGAAGTCTCAACCAATGCGCCACAGGGAAGCCCATGGCCTTCTTGACTTAGTGGATCCCCAGATGCTGGAGGCTCATTGAAAGCGGAAGTTGAGTCTGCTTCTTGCTCACCATGGATGTCCCAGCATCTGGCTCATAGTTGATACACAAAGAACATGTATTAAGTGAATGAATGATGAGAAGATGGTAGCAGTTGTTATGATTGAGCCTTTGCTACATGTTGGACACATTGCTAAGCACTGTCTCATTTAATCCCCAAACCATGCTAAGAGGTAGGAACTGCAGCTCTATCATCATTTTATAGATGAGAAAATTGAGAGCCATATGACTTGCTGTGGTCACACAGACTGTAAGTGGAGAGTTTATCTGACTCCAAAGCCAGTGCTCTTAGCCACTAGCCTGGGCGCCTCAGCATGGTCATAATTTACATGTGCTGAGTAGACAGGCTTTACTAAGTTTTCAAATAGCTCATCCAGTGCTCAGGTTATAGGTGGGGAAACTGAGGCTTAGAGAAGGACCACAGCCTCCCACATGTGGTCTGTGGAGCCAGAGGTGCCCACTGAGAGTCTGGATGGGACGAACCTCTGGAAGGGCTCCAAGGAGGTGGGCATCCGAGCTCCCCAGAGACAAGGGGACAGCCTTGCCTCTCCTGTTGGGCTGAACAGGCATCCTCCGAGGTAAGGAGCTTCCAGAGCGGGTAGCCCCTTTGGGCACTGCTCAGCTTCCTGCACCGGCTGGGTTCCGGTGCCAGCTCCCCCCAAGGCTGCAGGCTGTGCTCACTGATTGCTGAGAAGCTCCCGCCTGCCATCATAAAACAAACCTGTTTGGAAATCCTGCCTTTATGTCTCCTGGGGAAAGGGCAGGGGAGAGAGTCTTTTCCCCCAACCAGAAGCTCTTGGTTTGGGGACAACGCCTATCATTTATAGCTTGTTCCACCTTGGGCAAGCCACTCTGCTACTCGGTGCCTTGATTTCCTCATCTGTCCAGTGAGGATTAGAATGTGGGCTAGTAGATTCTGAAAATGCTCAGCACAGGACTTGGTACATAAATGTTGGGTGAAAATGGGTGAGTGAAGGGACAAACAAGATTAAGTCTAGGGAAAGAAACACAGCAAACTAACCATAAAGAATTTTCAAACTGATTATATTTGATTTAAAAAAATTTAGTAAGCCACTTTTTCAAAGCTGGTACTTAAGGGGAAAATGTATGTAAAGGCGTATGTGACTTATGGACACACATATAGAGATTTTTAAAGGGATTTCTAGGCATTTTAAAGGGCTTTTGAAATTGATGATAGTGGTTCCATTGAAGAATTTTAATAAATATGAATTATAGGAAAGTTTGGACAGTTGCCCTTTATTTCTTTTCTATACAAATTGAGATTTTTCTCAGGTACATGGCAAGAGCTAGAAAACAGCAGAGGAAGAGAAAGGGAGCTAAAGAAAATGTGCAGGGAAGCTTGCCGCGGGCATAAATAACAAGGGCTGTGTTTGCTGGAACGTGACATACACGCATTGCTAAGCAGGCTGCATTTGATCCTCAAAACAATACTAAGAGGTAGGAAGCAGTGTTATCTTCATTTCATAGATGCAAAACCTGAGAGCCATAGATGTCCTTTCCCATGGTTACATAGCCAGTAGGTAGAAATGTGGGAATTTCAATCAGGTTTGTCTCCAGAGGAGAAAGAACAGTTGTGAGAATAGACCTGGTGTCAGATGGCTGCTCGTTGTGGACACCAGGGGGCGCAGTTATCCAGTACAGCTTGGTTGTTACAACAGTGAGCCGGAGACAGGAGCTTTGTGCCACACGCTGCTCCATGCTCTAACCATAGTGTGATACTCCACCCCATGCTCTAACCATAGTGTTACATCCCACCCCATGCTCTTAACCATAGTGTGATACCCCACCCCATGCTCTTAACCTTAGTGTGATATCCCCAACCATGCTCTAACCATAGTGTTACATCCCACCCCATGCTGTAACCACAGTGTGATACCCTACCCCACGCTCTTAACCATAGTGTGGTACCACCATCCATGAGCTTAACCATAGTGTGACCCCCCACCCATGCTCTAACCACAGTGTGATACCCTACTCCATGCTCTTAACTATAGTGTGATACCCTACCCCATGCTCTTAACCACAGTGTTACATCCCACCCATGCTCTTAATCATGGTGTTCTACTCCCATTCCTGAAGCAAATACTAAGATGTCTAAGATAGAAACACTTAACTACTCAGACATACATATTGCAGTGGCCATCGTGAAGTCTAATGCCTGGAGAATAGATGTCAGTAGCAAAGATGATTGGTGTCCCTCCTCAAATCCCCTCTAACCCTAACCCGAACCCTTTCAGGGCATCCCAATAGGACCTGCAGCTACCACCACATGCACCTTTACCCTGAGGGCCTACAGACGTTACTTAGCCCAATCTTATGGCCGCCAAAAGCGCTGCCCGAAGAGCAGCCCTCAGTCGATGACTGACAGGTTTGGTGGATCCATACCCAGCTCCCTTGCCTCTCAGATGGGACAGCTCTGAGATGTGTTTTCCACAGTTTCCCAAGGGTCTCCAATCGGAGTAAGCTCTGGTTGCCCACAGTGGTAACTTGTTGATGACATATCTTTTATTCACTTCCTTCAGTTACCCACACTTTTACTAGTATTTCCTAGGATCAACTCACACATAAACTACTGTCAGGGTTTGCTTCTGGGGGAATCCAGAATAAGATAGCCAAATAAAATAACAAATAATTGCCAAATAAGATAACAAGATATGTTGACCAAGAGATGTCATCATTGGGGCTTATCTTCAGTGTTTAAGTTGTATTGTATGATTAGGCAACAGGTATTGAGTGCTGTAATATGTCTTGTTTCCATCCTGTATCCAGGCATACGGGGAAACAACAGTACAAATTCATTGTCATCTTTCTATCCTTTTTAGCTGAAAGTTGCAGTCAAAAGAAAGCAGGGTTTGCAGTCAAAAGATCCAACTCTAACACTTACAAGTGGGACTAGTAACTTAGGTAAGGCCCTTCATCTTCTAGAGTCTTAGTTTCCTAATCTGTAATAATAATTCATAACTCATAGTTTGGTCATGAAGAAAGAGTCAATGAGATCAGGCATGTAAAATCTTTTCTCATATAATAATGTCCACAAAATAAAAGGCCCCCAAACAGATCATTTTAAACAAGGCGTCCCCTTGTCACAATCCTTTACACAAAAGTATTGTCTTCAACTGCCCTTTTATTTTGAAGCATATAATTTTAAGATAAGCAGCATCTACACACCTACCAAAAGGAACACCAATACCTTGGTTTTAAAAACCTAATCATAAAGAGATTTCAGGTAAATATGGTCATGTATAGCCTGGTTATAGGATCTCCCTCCCCCAAATATCTAATGAAATGAGCAGAAAAAAAAATTTTTGTTTTGAAAAACAACAGTAATAACAACCAAACAAATCTTTACACCGAAAAAAACTGGCCATCAACCAAACAATAAAATTATACCATAGACTTTGAAAATTTGCACCAATTAAGGGTAATTCTAGTGTGGGGCTAGAATTCGGTCTCCACTCCTTAGAAACATCACTAACCAGAGAAGGGGATTCAAAAACGGTTAAGAACTCTCACACTAACATCCTAATCTGTGAGGGAAATAGAGTAAGGAAGTGAGTCAGCAATCCTGGGGAAAGATAAAAAGATGACTTCCCCCACAGCAAACCTCAAAGGCCCTGGGGCTTCTCAATTTCCAAGACTTTGTCCTAATTTGAGAAGACCAGTGGAAGCCCACAGAAGTAGAAAATCCCCCTGACCCTGTGGAATGGGTTCTGTAGGTCAGGTCACAAAATCTCAGAGGAAAGAAAAAGCAGAGCCCAGACCTCCCAGAAGGGGCTTCCGGCAGCCCTCACCACCTTCCGCCTACAACCCCATTCCCACCTTTTATAGAAGTTAGTGGAAGATCGTACTCACACCTCAAACTGTGGCTTGAAAGACAAGACAACCCAGAAGACAAAAGGAGGAAAGGAGAACAGGAGCACAGGGCAAGCACCAACATGGCACATGGAAGAAGGAAGAAGGGAGAAGAGAAAGAGGGAAGAGATTGCCCAGGGCGTGAGGAATGTATGTATGCAGAAAACAAGAGAATAAAGTCATTTGAGAGACTGTAGGTGCAGAAGAGAGACAAAGTTGATCCAACATGAGGATAACAATTGTCTCAGAATAAAGAATCCAACATGTAGAACAGAAGTTTTCAAAAGTATAACCTAAGAAATGAATAAAGAGTGAATCTGTAGTCAAAGGGACACACCATGTTCTAAGAAAGATGGTTATGGGAAGATCAACACAAGACCCACCATAGTTAAGTTAATAAACTTCAAGGATAAGGAAAGATGCCTTCGGGGCTTCAAGCAGAAAAAGCCAATCACTAAAGCAGAAATATCAGACTCGCTCTAGGCTTTTTTATAGCAACATTCAATTTGCCAAGTACCGAAATACAAATGGGGATCCATCCTGGGTGGAAGGTTTAGGGATGACTTTTGTTTTCTTTTTATGCCTTTCTATATTGCATGCTTTCCTTAATTGTTTAAAAGGAGCAAATATTACTCATGATAATCAGAAAAAAATGATAAAATTATTTTCATTTTGAAAAGCAAAACAAAGATAGAGGACCTGCAAGAAACCTGTTCTGTTTCCATATCAAACCCCATTCCTTCTCATTTTACCTTGAATTCAAAGAATCAGACCATGAGAGACTCAGGAAATCAGGCCACCCATGCCTTTAGGCACAAGAGAAACAAGTGAATTCCAGGACTTGGAAGAGCATTCAAATAAAACCATGAAGACTGCTAAGTTCCTTTCACATATTTTAAAGATTGTTAGTGTCTTACACTTGCTTCCTTCACAATGGAGTAATTAAGACTCAAATTTGGAAGTCACCCAGCCTTGAGTTTGAGTCCCACTAGAGATGTAATTTGAGGAAATTACTTAACTTTCTTAGGCCTAGGTTACTTTATATGTTAAATGGGAAACAAATGATAGTAGTAACTACCACATAGCAGTGATAATTAAATGAAATAATGTATGTCAAATGCTTTTCCCAATGCCCGTCACATAGTTACCACCACCATCATTCAGCAGCTGCAGCAGCACCATTATCTCTATTATCATCATTACCACCATCATCTTCATTTCTATCAGCATCATTATCATTATCACCATCCTCACTAGCATCATCACCAAGACCATCCCCATCATCATCATTGCCATCATCATCATCATCATCATCATTACCATCATCACCATCATTATCACTAGCATCATCATTATCATCATCACCACCCCATCATCACCATCACCGCCATCATCACCACCACCATCATCATCATCATTACCATCACCATCATCATTACCACCATCACTCCTTGTTAAGAGACTTTGGGCTTGTCACTCCCCTTCTCTGAGCTTCAGCTAACTCATAAAAAGGGGGGAAATAATTCAGAGGAGTTTTAAACTATTATCATAGTAGCTAACAATTATTAAGTAGGTAACACTTATTGAGTACCTCTCATGGGGCAGACTTGCACACGATTGTACTTGCACACAATTGTTCATTTAATCCTCACAAGTACCCTCAGCAGTAAGTCCCTGCTATCATACTTCACATGTGAGAGATCTGAATTCTAGAGGGATCTGGTGGAGCCAGGACTTCACCCTGTTCTGACGACAGAGCCCAAGCCCACTATGCCTCACCACCTTCTTTGGTTGTGAGGTTCAAAGGAAATAATGGAAATGAAAACCCATCAGCACAGTGAGCTGTGTAGGATCCTCATGGTTGCTTATAATTGTTCTCTGGGGGTGGTCTGAAGGCCTGATGAAGGAAACAGAGACCTGATGTAGATGTCCTGTGAACCCCAGGGTATCTTAATCATTCCTCCACTGATCCTGAAAACCTTTACAGAGCACCTGGTATGTGTGTCCTAGGTGCTGTGCTGGGAGGAGGGCCATAACCAATAAACAAGTCATGGCCTCAGCCCTGAAGCCACAAAGAAAGTACAGGGAGGCAGGTTCGTCAATGTTCTGCTCCATTGGAAGCTGGTGCACCAATGTTAACTGAGTTATCCACAGATGCTTCCAAAACACACCTAGGAAAGTCAGGGAAGGTGAAACACCAGCCCTCAATCCTCTTCAGGCTTCAGAATAGCTGTGAACTGCCCCCTGGGATATGCAGCAAGGCTCATGGCAGTGTTATCTGCAGGACCAACTGGGTGTGTGACACATACGCTTTCCAACAACGCAATATCACATGCTCTACAGACCTAAGGTTGGTTTTAGCACATTTCAACGTGCAATCATTGTTCCTGCACATTTTGATAGATACCTTTAAGATAAAGAGACTCCCCCTTTTGTAATAAACTGCATATCAAAGCTTTTCAAAATTAAATGTTGAGCATTAAATTCAAGTAAGTAAATACCAATCGCCTGTCTACTCTCTGTCAGGCAAATGGAGATGCTGCCTGCCCTGGAGGCCTCACAGTCTAGCGAGGGGTCGGGGGTGGTCCATTCTGAGTCATTTTTGAGGTGTGGAGTCCAGGGCTTGCTGGCAGCATGCTGGGTGATTGTTGTGAAAACTCTGGAGAGACACAGACTTGAGGTGGTCCTCTCTGTGACCTTGGGTTGAACTTGATGTTGAGTGCTGCAGTTGTATGCAGCGCTCTGTCTAAAAGCTTTGCGTCCATGGGATGGAGAATTCCCAAATTCGGCCCCTTCCTTCCATCCCCACCGCCACCATCTGAACGCTCTAGACAACCATCACCTCCTCCTGCACCCAGCCCTGCATCCTCCGGTCAAGCAGCAGTGATCTCTACAAAATGCAAACTGATCACATCAACCCCTACTTCAACCCCCTCATTGGTTTTCTTCAATGGCAACCCCTCTCCTTGATCTCCAGAGGCTGCTTAATTGGCCCTGCTCACCTTTGCCACCTCATTCCATGCCTCTCTACCCTCCCTCAGGTGTCCAGACAGACTGGCCTGTGTTCTGGACCTTGACCCAGTCCTTTTCACCCCTAAGGGTGTCAGCCCTCCCATCCCTCCACGGGCATGATCTTCCCCAAATCTTCACAAGCTGCATCTCTTCCTTCAAGCCACATCTCCACCGTCATCTGCCCGGAGGGCCCTCCCCACAACTGTTAACCTAGATCCCCACCCCCTCCACTGCCCTGAGCATTTCCTCCAGTGCTTACCACATGCTGCGATTATCTATTGCTCCTTCACTTCCTTTGCAAGAAACAAGTCACCTTGTCTCTCTCACCAGATGAGGGAGTCTCAGCAGGGCAGGGGCATTGCCGCTCTCCTCCAAGACTGTGGGGCCAGCCCCAGCACAGCCAATAATCACCGAATCTTGATGGAATGAGCCTGGTGGTTCCCAAACTGAGATGTGCAAAGGCCCTCAGGGTTTCCTCTTCTACTACCCATCCTGTCTTTTCTGTGGACCTCCAAGGTGTAGGTCTGATTCGAGTGGAGACTCCTGTTGAGGACGGCGGGGAATGGGAGTGTCATCCTGAACCCCAGGTCCTGCACGTGGTCACAGGGCCCACTCAGGGTCACAGTCTGAGGGTGCAGACTCAGAGAATCTCAGCCAGGTGTGGTGCCCAGAGGGCACTGGGAAATGTGACCAAGTAGTTTGGGTTGCCATGGTGACGAGGGGCACTCCCGGCTTCTGGAGGCAAGGGGTGAGAAACATTCTGCAATCACACAGGACAGTCTCTCAAAATAAAGCATTGTCCTGCCCCAATGACAATGATGTTTCTGCTATTGCTCCACTGCTGGGGCGACTCAGGGACTGGGGCCCACCAGGCATCCAATCGAGAGGAGGTAAGGACTCCTCTCAAGCAACGATTAGCAGAAAAACCTTGAGATTTGGAGGTCGAGTCCCAAACCTGAATCTCGGCTCTGCTACTCAGGAGCTGAGTGACCTTGGCTAAGTCAAGTAACCTCTCTGCGCTTCAGTTTTCTCATCCAGGGAATATGGTAGTCAATACCTGGCTGACTCAGTTGTTCTGAAGATAAATTATAAGCATTCCTAGCACAATATATTCAGTGTCAGTCGCCTGGTACATCATGTTGATACCATCGTACTCAGTCTGTGGAGGAGCACAGCTTGATTCAGAGGCCATTTGGAAAGCCAAGAGGACGAATCGTCTCTCATTTGGGTGGGCCAGCTCAGAGGAATGGTTTATGTTACCTTTAGGGGTTACAGGCTGTAACTCCAGCACCCACTCCCAAAGGCATCACTCTCCCAGGTAGAGCCGGCTCTTACCGGGTGGCGGTCCCCTGCCACATGGAGATGGGTGCTGGCGGCCTGACCTTCCCAGGGAGATTAATCTGCGCCCTGGCTCTGGTTGCAGGCGGCATCCCCTTCATCCTGACCGGCGAGTTCTTCCAGCAGTCGCAGCGGCCAGCTGCCTACACCGTGGCGGGAACCGTCAATTGGCTCTCCAACTTTGCCGTCGGGCTCCTCTTCCCGTTCATTCAGGTATGACCAACAAGGGGGCTGTTGCTCGTGAGATCCCCTCCGAGTGATGGATGACTCATAACGCAGACGCTGAGCCTCTCTCAAGTGGAAACTCTATTGGCCCAAGGATGGCAAAAATGTAGTTTGGCCTAAATCCTTAATCCTTTCTCTCCCTTCTGCGTGGTCCGGGAGCTGCTCCTAAAAGGGCCGTCTCAAAAGAAGCGGGCTTCCCGTCGCTGAGGGTCTGCAGGGAAACCTCGGGGAGAATCTCAAACCTGCATTTTTACAGTGCACTCGTCCTGGTGTGAGACAAGGTCCGTGTCCTATCTCCAGGGCACGCTGCCACCCTGCCATGCACGTAGCATCCTCATTGTCGCCAGCATCACCACAGCTAATGGGGTCATTGTCCCAAGGGTGACCACCCTTGACAGGAGAATGATAACTCAGGAAACAGATACAAGTTCTTTTTGCATAAAGAATCTATTCATTCACTCACTCATCCATTCCACACATATTTACTGAGTCCCTACCTTGTGCCCGGCACTGTTTCAGGCAATGAGGATAGAGGGGAACTAAAGCCTGTGTTCCATGGTCTTGGAGCTGAAACGGGAAGCAACAACAGAGGTGGACATGCTATTTTAGGTGGGGCAATCAGGGATGGCCTCTCAAAGGAGGTGACCTCAGAGCAGAGACCTGAGTGAAGTGAGAGAGCAGCCTGGGAGTGGAGATGTCCAAGAAGAGAAACAGCAAGTACAAAGGCCCTGAAGCAGGGCCATGCTTGGACGGTGTAAGGAACAGCAAAGGGGCCAGTGTGGCTGGAACAGAAGGAACAAAAAAGACAGGAGAGGCAAGAAATAACATCTGAGAGTTCTCCAGGGCCAGGAACACAAAGACGAGGACTTTACAAGTGTTCCGCACAGAGCAAGGGGCCCAGCTACATTCCAGGAGGGAGGGTCAAGCTTCTCTGCCCTAATTCCCACCAGGGTTCCCTGCTGCCCAGAGAGCAGGTGACACCACTGGTGAAGGTGAGAATCCAACAGAAACCTCTGAGAAGGAACCCACCATCCATTTTCAGGGCCTAATTCAACCCTCCTCTTTTCATTAACTAGTGCCAAGCCCAGCACATTCCAGAGCCTCTGCTGCAGGCTGGGCTGAGTGAAGGTCAGTGGCCCAGCTGCAGGCCACGTGATGGGTACTCCTGCATCCCCGACTGTAGCGCAGTTACTCTGCACCAGCCCCCCTGCACGTGAATTATGAATTCACGTCACCCTCATGCAGCCCTGAGCTGCGGTTTCTCATCCTCTCCATCCTGCAGAGAAGCTGAGGCTCAGGGAGTAGATGGGGTCAGCCCCCGGTCCTGAGTCACTGTCCAACCCGGTGGCTCTGCCCTGCCCCCTCTTCCTCGTCAACATTCTCCATGTGCCACTCTGTCTCAGCCTCAGAGTTAGGGGCTGATGCACTTTGCAACTTTTCAAGCATCCTGACTCAGCTACAGCTGTTGCATCTCTGAAACGTAAGTGCCACGGGGAGGCCATGGACCAGAGAATTAGAGGCGGTTCCTCGTTCATTTACTCCATCCTCAGGGCGCCTTCGCACGGCTGGGCCCAGAACACAAGTTGTCTTTTCAATTGACTTCAAACCTTAAATGGCTTTTTCCGCTTTGGTTCAAAGCCAGCAGAGCCAGGGGGTCAGTACAATATTCATTATTGTGGGGAAAATTCACTTTAAATCGCTTCCTTGCCAACGCACATCTCCCCACCACCCTTACAAGTTAAGTGAGATATTCTAGAGCCTTCACACAACCCACAACTAAGCTTTATGTGTCCTGGAAGTAGGCCACATCTTCTGAGCGATTTTGCGGGGGCATGAAAGACCTCTGGACCCCCAGACCAAAAAAGGGCATCTCACTTTCCTGCTGCAGTTTGGGAGTTAACAGCACTGACATGCCACTAATGCTAGTGTTTACTGAGCGCTTGCTGAGTGCCAGGTGCTATTCAGCCCTGTCAGTGTTGGGAGGTAGGGTCTGTATTTCTCCCTTTACAGACCAGGAGCCTCAGAGAGATGCTCAGAGAAATGACAGAGCCAGGTTTGAACCCCTTCTCTCACCCTCATCGGTACGACACGGGAGAAAAAACCTTTGGTTATAAGCAGATGACTCTTTTAAAAGCCCATTTGACCTGGGGTTGAGTAGTTAATTTATCTTTAAGCACACAGTCACACACACACACACACACACACACACACACACACACACACATACCACACAAACCGCTCAGAGAGGTCTCCAGCTGAAATTGGATTTCTGTGACTTTTATTTCACGTTGTTCATTTGGCAAATCGTAGCCCATCCACAGCGTCTCCCAAGTAGAAATGCGGTACTGCATTTATCTTGAGATATTTTCTTAGTCCAGTGAGTCTGGCCCAGATTCATGCTCAGTGCATGCTAGCTCAACATACGCAGCTGGCTTACATGGCAAGGAAAGGGTAGAGGAGAGGACAGTGACCACAACTGGGCATTTACTATGTACCAGGTCACATGTGCAGTCACGCCACTGCATGGAAAGTCTTATCAGCCCCATGTATCAGTCAGGATGGGCTGGGGTTTGCTGCAGGAAGAAACAGCCCCCAAGCCTCAGTGGTGTTAAACCACCTGGGATAGTGGTAATGTTCACTGCAGGGGAGACTAGAGATTCTGCCCCACAGCTTCCCGACTCAGGGATGTTGGCTGGCAGGACCCTTCTCTCTGAAATAACTGCCCCCATGCCAGGTGGAGGGAATGTGGCAGGTCTCACACCTGCCAGTTAAGACCTTAGCATGGCAGTGACGTGTGTTCTGTGCAACTTTCCGTGATTGAAAGTCACACGACCACACCTTACTTAAGGGGAAATGCACTCTGCCTTGTGTCCCAAAGGGGAAGAGCCAGAAAGTTTGTGTCCTTCCCTGATGAGGGACTAGGGAGCTAGGGAGCCCACTTCTTGAGGAGGAAAGTTGGGCTCAGGAGTCTTTTTCATGGACGGTTGCCCTGCAGATAATTGTGACTTTGGTGTGCTTCTCGGAGGAGGTGAGCTCAGGGTCTTTCTACTCTGACATCTTGGCCACTCTCCAGGTAAAAATGAGACACAAGAAGAAACTGCACAGACTTTGGGGTCAGACAGCCTGACCTTGAACCCTGGCTTTGCAGCTCAGCAATTAGGTGAAGGGAAGGCTGGTCAAACTTTGCCCACCTTTGGTTGCCCTCTTAGCCATAATTTTCATTTCTATAAAACAAGAGAATTGCCCCACTTTTGCAGCAGGGCTCCCCAAAGAATGAGAGACACAGTCAAGACTTCAGTGCAGGGTCTACCCACAGACACTCAGGATCGGTTGCTGTCATGATCACTATTAGTACTGGGAAGGCTGTTTCCTGCCGTGCGATCTTAGGGTCACCTGGAAAGAGGAGACAGGACAGAAAAAGCAATCATGGTAAACGCTGGAAACTTGCACCACCCCTTACTGGCTGAGCCATCAGGACAAGTGGCCTCTCAAAGCTTGCCTTCTCCCCCTCCTTCCTCCTTCTCTCCCACCCATCCTGCCCCCTTCCTGCAAAATGTTCTTGATGGGCTGGGCTGGGCTGCCTTGACCCCTGGGGAGATTACTATCACTCTCTGTTTCTCTGCCCTCAGCCACAGGCTGCCTTCTCCTCTGAGAAGCAGAGTTCTTCTCCTCTGCCTTCGCCTTTGCTGTGGACAGCATCACTGGGTCCCTTGGGTCGTTGGTTGTAAAAGCCTCCAGATAACTGGGCTTCTGCCGTTAGCATCAATATTTTCTGGTTGGGAGAAAATGGCATGCAAATGTATGCCTGCTTGATTCCACTGGAGTTCTAAAATTCCTTTCGAGTTCAACAAAATCTGGAAGCAAGAAAACGATTCTTTTCAACTTGAAAAATATCCCAAATGCCTGTGCAAAGTGAGGGGGAAAGCTGATACCAATCTGAGATGGTGGGCTCTAACAGCAAGCAAAACCGCCCCCGGCCTCTCTGGATGGGCCAGGGGATCCTCTGAGGAGAGAGCGTCTTTCATGCGCTCAGTGCCTGTGGGCGTCAGCATCGTGCTGTGCCCTGCAGGCGGGCACTGAACAGGAGGGCGCAAACCGCCTAACATTTCGGGAAGAACCGACACGACTCTCACGGAGCGGGTGTAGTTTCACGGGAGGAAGTAAGGTGGGGGGCTTAAGTGGGCTGACCAGTGCAGGGACCTTTCAAGCTGAGATTGAGGAAGTGTGTGTGCGGAGTGGGGGAGGGAGGCGATGCCTGGCAGAGAGACGGAAGATGCTGGCCGAAGCCCTGAGCAGGTACAGAGCAGGCATCCAAGGATGCCTGCCAAATCCCTCGAGGCGCTGAAGGTATGATAGGGATTTGGGGTTTATCCGAAGGACTCTGGGAAGCCACTGCATGATTTTAAGATACGATTCATTTTGTACTTTTAAAAGACTTCTTTAGCTGTCTGCTGGGAACTAGATTGAGGTCAGGGGCAGGAAAAATGGTTGCTAAGGGGATAGAAACCAGAACAGTGGTTAACTCTGTGGGGGAGTGGGGCGGGGGGAATGGACTAGAAAATGGCACAAGGAACTTTCTGGGGAGGTGGGAATGTTCCACATCTTAATAAAGGTGTTGGTTACACAGGGGTATACTTTTCTCCAAATGCATTGACCTATATGTACAATTAAGATCTGGGTAAGTTACCGTATGTAAATTCTTTCTTGATAGAAAGTTGTATGTTTTTTAAGAAAGGAAAAAGATGTTTCAGGGTAACGTCATCAGGACTTAGTAACAAAAACAGGCAGAGAGGGAGGAAATAGTCAAAGGTGATTTCGGACATCCGTCTCGGGCAGGCGGGAGGATGGCAGTGCCAGTTCTGAGAGCAGTGGAAGAGAAGCAGGCTTGCCCGGGACCGGGAGGCTGCGAGTGGGAGGCGTCGGCAGGGTAGTTAATGTGGCTTCCAGTGAGCTGAAATGCCAGGGCTGTGTCTACTCAAAGGCTCCTGGGCAGCACCAACAAGACCTTAATGGGACACGTGACAATGACGTGGAAGCCACAACGCATGCCAGAGCCGTAAGTCATCCCTAAGATCCCTGCCCCATTCTAACTTCCCCCAGAAGCATCCTAATGTTTCAGGTCCATTCTGCTCGTAAAGTAGAACAGCCCGGCCTTTCAAAGCTCTTTGCAGAATTGGTACAAGTGTAAGGCGCCTGGCTTCCCATCAGTTCTTAAGTGGTGGTCTGGGCCCTGACTCATCCGCGAGCTCGTTTGAATCACCAACGAACCAATGTTCCAGCTCCACAGGCGGGAGTGGAAACTCAGCAGAAGAATTCTGTTTTTGTCTCATCGTGAAAATCTAACTTGGACCACGTTTTGCATCTTCGTGCATCTCCATAAGAGCCCTCCCATTTCATTCATTTATCCCCTCATTGGACGTATTTATATTAAGAAAATGCTTACAGTGAGCCAGGCACTGTCTTAGGCTGAGGGTACAACAGAGAGCAGGGGACATGGATTCTGCCATCATGGAATTTACACCCCAAGCTGGGCTTGGGCACCAGGCGAGGAGATGAAAAGTTGGGGGGAGAGGGAACAGCAAGCACAGAGGCCCAGAGTCAGCAGGAATCATGATGGGAGGCAGGAGTGACCAAGAACCAATGTGAAGGAAGCACAGGGGGTTTTTGTAAATAAAGTTTTATTGGAATGCAGCCAAGCACATTCAGGTGTGTTTCATTGTCTCTGGTTGCCTTCCCACAAAAGCAGAGTTGAGACGTCCTGACAGACTGGATGGCCCTTTATAGGAAATGTTTGCCAACCCCTGGGCTAGACTTCCAGCCTGGAGATGCCAAGGGGAGGCTAGATTGGAGGCTACTGAAGGAAGGAAACACACCAGGACTTTTGGGAGGATCTGCTGAGAGGACAGGAGGTGTGACGAATGACTTTCAGAGTTCTAGCCTGTGTGGTCCAGCCTCAAACATCCCCCTCTACATTGTGCAGAGCCCCACAGAGAGGGAGGAAAGCCAACATTCACATCATACTGGATGCTCGGCACTGTTCTAAACACCCTGTGATTAACTTACTTAGGAAAAGAGTCCACACAAGACACTATGATGAGTTCTTGGGACCCAGAGAGGGGTGACATGTGCCTCTGTCCCCAGGGAGACAGCAATTGGGATGCCGCCAACTCGCAAAGAGTGGGACATGCCCTGTAGAGGTTTGTGGACATGCTTGGACCCAGTGTGAAAGATGAAGAGAAGGCTTCTAAGTCAGAAAGAGTCCTTCTGGTCAGTTCTGGGGGATGGAGCTGCTATTGCAGGAATTATTCATTCTAACTCAGAATGCGTTTTGCTTTTGATTATCTGTTTGATGGCTACTTCTAAACTGAACCCAGAATTACACCAGGTTATCATTTTGTTACCTCTAGAGCTCATGGCTTTTGGTGACTAGATTTCTAGGCAGTGCCCATGCCTCTCCCCCTGTCCACACCCAACAAGGCTGATATGCAAAGGAATCCAGGACTAATTTGTCAGAGCTCACGACTTTGTTCCCAGCACTGTACTTCGCATCTACTTTCCTTGTTCAGGGAAGCTGGCAGCTCTAAAGAGCGGCTGTGTTTTCACATCGTTCTGATAAACTGGAGTAGAAGAAAGCTGAGATTTCTCTTTATTCTCAAGGATCTTTTCCTAAAAGTTGCACTTTGCCACAATTGCCTAATATTTTTAGCATAATTTGGTGGTATAGTGCATTCTCAAAAGAAAATTTGTTTCTCCATAGTAAAGAATATGGAACACTTTCATGATCATTTGTAATAACCCAATGGGTGTATTCAGAGAAAGGATGTAACTATAGCTTATAACACTTTCATAAGTTGGAGAAGGAAGTTTACCCAGGTGAGAGGGCCAGACACCTACAACTGATGAAGTTCTCCTGTTTCTACTACTTCTATTTCCTCTGAGGCTCCCAGGGGATCCTCAGGTCCTCAGGGTCCTGCCTCTACTTCCAGACTGGTCCTCAGCTGAACCACCTGGGAAGGTGAGCCCTGCATCCTGGAGGATTTTTTTTTTTTTTTCTTTAACGAAAGTGCTTACATCTGACTCCAGCTTTAGAGCTTTCTTTTGGTAAGTTTCCTTTTGATACCTGTTCACCATGAGTGAATTACTGCTTGGGTTTAGGCTCTTTCATTTACACTATTAAATGTATATTTATATATGTATATTTTAATTATGTTATGAAACACATTATATGCAAAAGAGTATGAACTGCATCATATACATATCGACTGAAAAAAAGGCACAACCTGAAAGTTGAGAGTTATGTTTTATTCGGTGGACAAAACTGAGGACTTAAGCCCGGGACACAGCATCTCACATAGCTCTGACAGACTGCTCTGAAGAGGCAATGGGGGGACCCAGGATATATAGGGGTTTTTGCAACAAAGACCAGGTAGTCGGAACATCAGAAGATTGCTGTTAATTAAAAAAAACCAGATTATCTCAAGTTAGGAAATTTAGCGCTTTTCTATGTATGAGATGATGCAAGAGTCTGGGCTTACTGAAATCATTCCTTTGATATGCACCTCAGCTATCTGGGGCCAGCATTCTGTGTTTTCTCATCCTGAGTTTCTTCAGCATGCAAAGTTGGAGAGGGCTACAATGTCTGATGATTTGATGGCGGGCATTCTGTTTCTATCCTGAGTTCCCTCAGGGCTCACCTTCAGAGTGGCTGTCATGTGATGGCTTGATGGTCGCAACATCTTTTGTTTACTGATATGACAGGCAATATTTTTCTTTCATATATACAAAGAGAAAAATTGTTATTATTGTAATTATAGAATGCATTATATTTAGAAGTAGTAGGGAAAATCAATGTAGTTAGCCAACTTAAGCTATTGCAATGCCCTGGGTGCCTCTCCCTAATCCCTTAGCAGGGATTTTGTGCTAATTATTCTCTAGGTTTTCTTTAGGATTTGACCCCTGTATGAATGTGTCCCTTAACAATCTAGTGTTTTGCTTTTCCTGGTTTTTATATTTATACAAAGAAAATCATCCTGAAGGTATTTTCTGTGCCTTGTTCTTTTACTCAACATATACTGTTGAGCACCATCTGTGTCATATGCCCGGCTACAGGCCGTTGTTTTTTACTACTCCGTAGAATCTTTTGTACGAATGTACCCAATTTATTTATCCCTTCCCTTTTCCATGAGCATTGGTGTCGTCTCCCATTTCCTTGCTCTAGAAATAGTGCTGTTATACAACATTGTAAATCTATACTATACTTCAAAAAAATAAATTAAAAAAAAAAAAAAAACCGGGCTTCCCTGGTGGCGCAGTGGTTGAGAGTCCGCCTGCTGATGCAGGGGACGCGGGTTCGTGCCCCGGTCCAGGAAGATCCCACATGCCGCGGAGCAGCTAGGCCTGTGAGCCATGGCCGCTGAGCCTGTGCGTCCGGAGCCTGTGCTCCACAACAGGAGAGGCCACAACAGTGAGAGGCCCACGTACCTCAAAAAAAAAAAAAAACCACTTCGTAGTGCTACTACGAACATCCAAGTACAATGCACAGGAGCTTCCGTGCTGACGGGAACGTTGGCCGTCTGCTATGCAAAGCGGGAGCCACCAGCCATGCGACTGTTGAACACTTGCACGTGGCTAGTGCAACCGAAGAACTGAACTTTTAATTAATTTAAATTCAAACAGCACCACTCCAGAACAGATCCACGCTGAGTGTCATTGCTGGGTCATAGGACACGCACAGCTCGCCTTGACTCGGTCAGGCCCAGGGATGCTCCAAAGTGGTCGTGGCTATTTACAGTCTCAACTCTATCCACAGGTATGAAAACGCGTGTTGCTCATCAACACTTGGTACTGTCATTGTCAGGTTTTTCACGTTTTTGCCAATCCGATAGTGTGAAATGGTATAAAATTATGGCTCTAATTCCTATTATCCCAAATTACTAAAGGAGAATGAGCACCTTTTCACAAGCTTATTTGCCATTTGTAGTTCCTCTTTTGTGAAACGCTCATTCATACATTCTGCCATTTTCTCTGTTAGGTCATCTTTTTCTTATTGATTCATAAGAGTTGTTGTTTTAAATTTGGGGTACAAATTCTTTGTTTGCTATGTATCACAATACTTCCATTTGTGCCTCTTGTACTCTTTGTATGGTACCCTATTTTGTTTGTTTGTTTTGTTAGGGCAAGAAATTGTGACTTTATTCGGAAAGCCAGCAGATCAAGAAGGTGGTGGACTAGTGTCCCAAAGAACCATCTATGTATGGTACCTTTTGATGAACAGATGCTCTTAATTTTAAAGTTGCCAGATTTATTTTTTTTAATTTATGAACTAAGCTTTATGAATGTGAGTGTTTTACAGAAAACCTCTAATATGATTTTGTCCATTTTACTAATGGGGAAAACAAGGCCCACACCAGTCGTGGGTGCTTCCCAGGGTGCCATGATGAGTTGAGTGTTTGACAGAGTCAAATCTGGAGTCAAGGTCTATTGCTTCTTAGGTAAGGTCCTTCCTGCAACAGATGTGCTGCCTAAAATCTCGCTCGGGGGACACTGGACTTACCCTCCCATACCAACCATACTTCGGAGGGGTTGAGTAACTTCTCAGCAGCAGTTGAATTTCTGAGCTGTTTTGAAGTAAGAGAGGAGACAGGGAAAAAGTGACATGTATATCCTCTGTGCCAGGCACTTTGCCAGATGAACTGCAGTGAATGAATTTGCCCAAGAGAGGCAGGTATGGAAGTGATACAATGGCCTCCATATCAGGCCAACCTGGGTTCAAATTCCAGACACGGCCCTTACCAGCTGGGTAACTGCAGGCAAATCACTTGCCCTTTCTGATCTTCACTTTCTCACCTGTAAGAGGTTAGGAAGATCTGCTTTGCAACTGCTATTGGGGAAAACTGAAGGATCCCAGTAACATTTATCTGCCCATGCACACACACACACCCCCCAGATAGGGAGTCCTGGTAAACAATGGAGAGAGTGTAAGCTCCCAGCCGGGCCCACTTCGGTGTAAGTCCTGACTCTCATCGATCCCTACATGGCTTTGGACATGTTTCAGAAGCTCTCTAATCCTCAATTTCATCTCTTGTAAAAAGGAAAGTGGCTGTATCATCATAGTGTGGGCTATGGGAATCGGATGAGATAATGTCTATAATATTGCTGGTACCCAGGAGGTGCTTAATAAGTGCATTTCTCTTCCCAGATTAAGTGCAATCACAGCTTGCAGTTGATTGCCAGGTTGCCACATGACTGCTGGCACGATATATATTCCAATAACTTGGCCCCTGAGGGTCCTGAGGTGGGCAGTGTCCTTTCCCAGGATGCCTGCAGTACCGCACGGTTCTTGGCTCAATTCTGTGAAGTGGTGAGAAAAATCCTGTTGCCGCACATTGGGTCTCTTGGGAAAGGAAGTGAAGCAGGTGGCTGCTCCACCGGTGTCAGCTCTGCAGGTGACAGAGGGGTCCCAGGCAGCTCCACGTGTGGCCCGGGGTAAGCAGGGAAGCTCTCTGAGCCTCAGCACATTTACGTATTCAGTGAACATTTGTGAATCTCCTACTATGTGTCAAGGAGTCTCCCAGGTTCTGGAAATACAAGAAAAATAACAACTCCTGTCCTTGGGCAGCTTACCACCTGGTCGGGGAGAGGGTTAATAAACAAGAGACGATCCTGCTGGGTAGCGGTGGATGGTTTAAAGAACAATGAAGCAGAGTAAGTGGAGAGCTGGGGGAGCCCTTAGAAACAGAGGCCAGAGAGAACTTCTCTGAGAAAGAAAGCCGAGATGAAGGGGAGTGGGAAAGCAGGATGTGCAGACATGTAGAAGAAGATTATTCCAGGAAAAGGGAAGAGCATGTGCAAAGATCCTGAGGATATTGGAGGAGTGTCAGAAAGGCAGTGTTGTGGGAGCAGAGAAAGAGAGTGGGAGAGGGAGGGCAGAGAAGTAAGGGGGCCATGTGGGTACTGGGCTTAGAGGCCATGGTAGGGACTTGGGCTTTGCTCACCTGCCTTGGGATGTCATGGTGCATTTGGAGCAGAGGAGTGACACGCTCTGTCCTTTGCTCAACAGAATCACTGTGGCTTCTCTCTTGAGAATAATCTTAAGCTGGGACACAGGAGAAGCAGGGAAATCTGTTGAGAAGCTGTACTAACAATCCAACGCAGAGATGATGATAGCTTGCACCAAAATGGTAACAGGAGAAGTGGTAACAAGTGCTCGGATTCAGAATATATGTCAAGGTAGAGCTGACATGATTTCCTGATGTATCAGATGTGGGTGTGAGAGATAAAGATAAGTGTTTGGTTGGCTTAAGCAAATGACAGGATGGAGGGGCCATCAACCGAGGCCAGGAAGACCAGAGCAGGAACAGGTTTAAAGGCTCCGTTGGGACTTGGTAAGTCAAGATGCACATTCAGCATACAAGTGAGGATGTTGAAAGCCATATTGAATATATCTCATTTCATCTTTAAAAGAATATGTGGTATAGATCACCATGTTAGAAATGAGGAAACTTCAGTCAGTGCATTGAAGTTCTATCCTAAATGACACATCTTAAGTGTTGACACATCATGTAAATGATGGAGCCAGGATTTGAATTCTACCCAACTGACTATAGAGCCCACCCCCTCCCTTCTCTGTTCCACTCATGGAATCTCTGTGGACAAGTGGGAAGGCACATGCACGCCCAGCCAAGTGCTCCCAGGTGTGGACTCTTTACTCCATCCAGGACCGCTCTATGGCCTCCACAGGGCAATGCCTCATTTAATTCTCACAACAACCTATAACTACCATTATTATCCTCATTTTACAACGGTGGAAACTGAGGCACAAAGAGCCTCAGGTTCAGTACATGGTGCATCTAGGATGTGATCCAGAGATCAAGTTCTTCAACACTATGTCATATTCCAAAATTAAGTGTTTGTCAAATCAAAGAATAGCATGTAATTGACTAAAATCAAGATATCGCTTGCTGTGAAGTATCATTCAAAGACAGTGTCACCTTATCTTTGAATCAGTAGACGTTTGTTAAATGAAAAAGGCACAGCCCTGACAGCTGGAACCTAGAAAGCCTTTTATTTAACAAACATTTATTGATCAACTACTATGAGCCAGGCACTGGATAGGAACAGGAGCTACAGAGATGACTGAGTCCCCCTGCAAGCTCAAGGTCTAGTGCAGTGGGCAGGGTCATTCCAGTGCTATAATCAGGATACATAAAGTGATTGCATTCGACATTTCTCTTTTTTTCTAGTCTCTCTTATTTGTAAGAAGCCATATGTCTCAGAGCAGCAGTGAGTTAAATCTTTTGCATATTAGAAAAAATGGTGTTATCTTGGCCTAGCCTATGCTCTGGAATTTTTTTATGAACTGGGGAATTTCACTTCCCTTTTGACATTGCACTTTTCTCATGTGTATATTGGAGGGAGGAAGAATGTGGTTAATGGTAAATATGAACTTAGGATAAGATTCAGCAAGTATCACATTTTGCTTTCATGATGAGTAATTTTTATATGCCTTGTTTTCAAAATAAATAAATAAAGACTGCCATTTCCTCATCTTTACCAGGGTTTGAAGCTGATTCATTTGTGTCTCATGTGAGAACGTCTCATGTAGACATTTATAAGGCACATTTACCCATAGAGCCAGCCTCACACCTGCAGTGTTTTATCCAGGAACATTGATACATGAATGGGAAACTATTTTTAAAAAATCAGGGCTTCCCTGGTGGAGCAGTGGTTGAGAGTCCGCCTGCCGGTGCAGGGGACGCGGGTTCGTGCCCCAGTCCTGGGGGATCCCACGTGCCACGGAGCGGCTGGGCCCGTGAGCCATGGCCGCTGAGCCTGCGCGTCTGGAGCCTGTGCTCCGCGGCGGGAGAGGCCGCGGCGGTGACAGGCCCGCGTACCGCAAAAAAAAAAAAAAAAAAAAAAAAAATCACAGCCAATTTAGCAATTGTCTTTTCTGATGTTTTTTGTCTCTGCCTTCCCACAGAAAAGTCTGGACACCTACTGTTTCCTGGTCTTTGCCGCAATCTGCCTCGCAGGTGCTCTCTATTTGTATTTTGTCCTGCCTGAGACCAAAAACAAAACCCATGCAGAAATCAGCCAGGCATTTGCCAAAGGGAACAAGGCCTACCCACCAGAGAAGAAAATTGACAGCTGAACCTGATGATAAACAAATGGAAGGCCTGAACCAGACTCCTCCTCCACACTGGAGAATTGTGTCAAAAAGAGGATTGTCTGAATGGATGATCTCACCATTTTTGGAAACGGAAGAGTCCCCCTGCAAGTTCAACCTTACTAAGTATTTAAAAATAAACCTTTGCTAACCTAACATCGCAGCCATTTGGGGTTTATTCACAGCTGAATTCCCCAAACTCTTCTGGCAGCTGGAAAGAATCACCCTATGTTTCAGTGGACCCAGCGTTCTTCTGTAGACATCCATGGCCTGCTTTCTTCATGACTTGCCCCATGGTTTCAAAATGAAATTGGGGAAATAGCATTTGAATGGTTTCTCAAAGAATAACAATGTAGTCCGACAGAGAACTCGATGGACTAGAAATCCAGACTGAGTTTCCAGTCCCAGCTCTGCCAGAAATAGCCTTGAGCCACCCTCAGCCTGGATCCTGAAGCATCCAAGGACCCTTGGCTTTGATCCTGGATGAAGGTTTTCATACCTCCTAATAAATGCCTGTTTCCAATCTTTAGCTGTACCTTGTGGATCTCAGACTCAGGAGAGGCTGATACCAACCCACCACCCTCCAGGTCCCGTCTCTCCAAGGCTGTCCCGTGGGGCTCCAGAAATATCTTCACCTCTGAGTATCAGATGTGCTCACAGAGGGCATAAAGGGGATCAATATGTAGAAGACCTAGAGACGCAGACATAAGAAGTAACTTCCCAGAAGCTGAGGCAGGGACTGCAAATTTAACACTGTTCAGTTGAAAAAAACAATGTTAAGAATGATTCTGAAGTTAAACCTAAGCTTGGAGGAAAGGAACACTGTGATTGATTAGTGATGTCTGCCACAGGTATAGAGTGAGAGTATCACACATGCTTTATGTTTGCCAATCTTAGAAGAGATTTACCTGAAAGACGATGTATTAGTCAGGGTTATTTGGAAGAACAGGAAAAAAAATATATATATATATATGTATATATGTAATTTATTATGAGGAATTGGTTCACACAATTACAGAGGTTGAGAAGTCCCACAATCTGCCACATGCAAGCTAGAGACCCAAGAAAGCCAAAGGCCTGAGAACCAGGGTAACCAGTGGTGTGAGTTCTACTCCAGGTCTGAAGGCCTGAGAAGAGAAGTGCTGATGGTGTAAGTTCCAGCCCAAGGGCTGGAGATCAGTGTCCTAGCTCAGCCATCGGGGTGGGAGCAAATCCTCCCTTTCTCCACCTTTTAGCTCTATTCAGGCCCTCAGTAGATTGGATTCCCACCCACATTGGGAAGGGCAATCTGCTTTACTCAGTCTACCAATTCAAATACTAATTCCATCCAAATTACCCTTGCAGACACACCCAGAAATAATGTTTAACCAAATATCTGGGCATGCCATGATCCTGTCAAGTTGACACACAAAATTAAACATCACAAGTCCACCGCTTGTCAACTTGGCACCTATATGCATCTCTTTAAATCAGACTCCAAACAAAGACCATAACGAGGTCATAAATCTGCCTAACATGATAGAACTATCCTATATTCAACCAAAAGTTCACTAACCCCTTCTCCAGAAGAGGAGGTAAAGGCCTTGAGTGATGTTTGCTCTTCTCCTTGATTCTTCATAACTGAAATGCTATGAGGTAAAATTAACAATACTTAAGGACTGTGATATAAAGTCAATACATCTTATGTTACATGGTGAGGAAATAAAAGAAAGAAAACGAAGATATTGTTAGATCTATAGAGAGAAATATAAACCTGTTCATAAAGTGAGGAAATACTCGTGATAATTACAATCTTCATTCTGTAACTGGTCATATGGTCATAGTTGGTATTATCACTACCTCCTTCCACTTTTTGTATTCCCTTGGCCTTCAGCAAACACCTCAGCTGGTCCTGGTTCTTTATCTGGTAGGGTGACCCAAACCTTCTTTCCTGAAGGATCTGGGCCATTATTAATCCAGTGACAATTGGGTTGTTATAGTTTTTCATGACCCTTAATCACAGGGCTTGGTAATACTAATGATGCCCTAAGGGATCTCCTGTTTCCAGACGTTCTCCCTTACCTCCACTGTGGAACAGTCATCCAATTTCCCCTTGGTGGTCTGGATCAATCACACTAGACAGCTCAGTATGTCCCTTTTACTGTTTGCTTGTTGATTCAGAGGCACGAGGAGCCCAAAGTGACTGGGTGACAGTCTCAGTGGAATCATTATTGTACATCCTGGTGGAAGGATTCCTCCTCCTGGAACTCAGACTCCTAAGCCAGCAGAGCATAAGACTGCAGGAACAGGAAACAAACAATTTGCTAGGGGGTCACTAGGGGTAATAGTGAATGATACCACTCGCATTTCCACCCCTTAATTCCTGGACCCGTGAATCTGTGCTATGGGAGAAACAGCACCATACTGGACACTGATTCAGAGCTTACACAGCCTTATAGGGAACTTTGCCCCAGCTCTGCAAGGTATTGCCACCTAGCTGGCACTGTTAAGTCTTCAAAAGTCCATTCCAGCATCCTATGGAGCCAGCTGCTTCAGGATGGTAAGAACATGGTAGGACCAGTGAATTCCATGAGCATGAGCCCATTGCTGTACTTCTTTCGCTGTGAAGTGAGTTCCTTGATCAGAAGTAATTCTATATGGATATCATCATGGTGGAAAAAGATTCCATAATTCCATGGGTGTATAAGAAACACCATGTGCAGAGTAAACAAATCTGTGTCCAGAGTAATTTTCTATTCCAGTAAGGACAAAACACTTCCCCTTCCACGATGAAAGTGGTACAATGTAATCAACCCACCCCAGGTAGCTGGCTGATCACCTAGGGGAATGGTGCCGTACTGGGGATTCTGTCAGTCTTTGCTGCTGCCTGGTGGGGCACTCAGCCTTGGCCGTAGCCAGGCCAGCCTTGGTTAGTGGATGTCCATGTGGCTGAGCCCGTGTGTACCTCGGCTCCTGCCACCATGGCCTCTTTGTTGATGAGCCCACTGGGAGATGACGAGGGTGGCTGGGGAGAGAGACTGACCGGAATCCACCAAATGGGCCATTCTATCCATTTGATTATTAAAGGTTTCCTCTGATGAGATCACCCTTTGAAGATCATTCACATGGGATACAAATATCTTCACACTTTTTGCCCATTCAGAGAGGTCTATCCACATACCTCTTCCCCAAATTTGCTTGTCACTGATCTTCCAATCACGTTCCTTCCAAATCCCTGGCCACGCAGCTAGACCATTGACGACAGCCCATGAATTGCTACATAAGAACATGACTGGCCATTTCTCTTTCCAAGTAAAGTGAACAACCAAGTGCACTGCCCAAATTCTGCCCAGCAGTAGGGCTTCACTTCACCACTGTCCTTCAGCGATATCCTAGAGAGGGGTTGTCGTGCTGCAGCTGTCCACTTTGGGGTGTTGCCTGCATATCACGCAGAACCGTCTGTAAACCAGGAAGAGAAGACTCTTCTCTTCCTCTGTCAACTGACTGTAGGGAACTCCTCGTGGGGCCACTGGTGCAGACTGGGAGAGAGGAGGCAGCGCAGTCAGAGTGGGGACCGTGGGCATCTGGGCTACTTCTTCATGTAACTTGTGTCTTCAGGGCCTGCTCAGGCCTGATCGCATATACACCATTTCCACTGGATAATAGAACTTATGGCTTAGTGGGTCAGATAACACCCAGTTCATGATTGGCAACTCAGGTCAAGTTGTAACTTGGTAGCCCATGGTCTAGTGTTCAGTTTCTACTAAGGCCAGTAGCAGACCAAGAGCTGTTTCACAAAAGGAGACAAGTTATCCACAGAGGATGGCAAGGTTCTACACCAAATTCCTAAGGTCCTATGCTGGGATTCACTTATAGGGGCTGCCAAAGACTCCAAATAGCATCCTTCTCTGCCATTGAGACTTCAAGTATCATTGGATCTGGTGGCCCAAGTAGCAGAGCACAGCAGCCTGGAGCTGGTGCAGAGCCTTATCTTGGGCCCCATTCAAAACTAGCAGCTTTTCAGTAGGTGGGCCAGAGTAATACACCCAAATGTAGAATATGTTGTCTCCAAAATCCCAAGAGGCACACTAGGCATTGTGCCTCTTTTTTGGTTGTAGGAGGAACCAGATGTAACAACTTATCCTTCACTTTAGAAGCAACATTTGACATGCCCCACACCACTGGACTCCTAGAAGTTTTACTGAGGCAAAAGGCACCTGAATTTTTCTCAGATTTATTTCCCACCCCCTGACATGCAAATGCCTTACCAATAAGTCTAGAGTCCTTGCTACTTCTTGCTCACTGGGTCCAGTAAGCACAATGTCATCCATGTAATGGACCAGTGTGATATCTTGTGGAAGGAAAAGACAACCAAGGTCCCTGTGAACTAAGTTGTGACAAAGGGCTGGAGAAATGATAAACCCCTGAGGAAGTATAATGAAGTTGTATTGATGGCCTTGCCAGCTGAAAGCAAACTGCTTCCGATGGTCCTAACTAACAGGTGTCAACAAAAAAGCATTTTCCAGATCAATAGCTGCATACCAGGTACCAGTGGATGTGTTCATCGCTCAAGCAATGAACCCACATCTAGTACAGCAGCTGCAACTGGAGTCACCGCCTGATTAAGCTTATAATAATCCACTGTTATTCTCCAAGCTCCATCTGTCTTCTGCACAGACAGAATAAGGAAGTTGAATAGGGGTGTGGTGGGAATCACCACCCCTGCATTTTTCAAGTCCTTCTTGGGGACAGTAATCTCTGCAGTCCCTCCAGGAATTTGGTATCGCTTTTGGTTCACTGTTTTCCTAGGTAGAGGCAGTTCTAATGGCTTCCTCTTTGCACCATAATAGTCTTCATTCCACAGGTCATGGAATCAATGTGGGGATCTGCTGATGTATATCTATCCCAATTTTGTGCTGAGAAGTAGGAAGATAATCGTAGGGAGACCCACCGGACCCAGCTGTGAGATGGACCTGAGCTAAAACTCCATTGATCACCTGGCCTCCATAAGCTCCTACCCTGACTGGTGGACCAGAGTGATGTTTTGGGTCTCCTCGACTTAATATCAGGGCAGAGCCCATCCAGTAGTCCCCAAAGGCTTATTATTCTCTTTCCTAATTTACAATTACCTTGGTAAACTTGTAGGTCACTGAAGGATAGGCTGGGAGAAAGATGAACAGGATAAGTTTTTGGTATTGTACCAGGATCTTTCTTCAAGGGAAACCAGCGTCCCCTTCATTCAAGGAATTCTGAGAATAGAATGAGAGGATGTGTCTCTGTTTTTAGACTTTTGTTCACTTGGTCTAGAACTTTTCTGCTAACACAGATCAAGTAAGAATTTACTAGGCTTTCTATCTATTTCACTTCCAGGAACACCATGGTCAACTAGCCAATGCTATAAGGTCTATGCTAGTCAGACTATTCTAACTGCGGCTTTGATTCTACTGCCAATTATGGTAACCCAGCCCACCTTGACTTTGGCAACTAAGTACCAGCACTTGGCCATGGTCACCCTGGGATCCAATTACTCCCATTGCATTTAGGTTTCCAATTCATTGACTGCAGTTCCCATTGTAAGGTCTTGTCTATAGAGAATAATCATTGAGCTCTTCAAGAATACTATATTTTTCAAAGTATTGGTCAACTGTATGTTTTCTGGACCCTCCCAGTATGGGTGAAGAGGTCTTAAATGACAAATCCACTCTAACTTGCCAATCTCCCTAAAACCTTGAATCCCTACACTGAACAAAGGAAGGTCCAGCATTTCTAATTTGCCCACTGTGGGCCACCTTTTTCGTACCCGTATTTCAGCCAACCAACCAAACTAACCGTTGGAGCTCTTTCTAACTCCCTTAGCTACAACATTAATTGCAGATCTCTGCTGGGTCCATATCAGTAAGTTCAGCCTGATCCAACTTTATGGTCCTCCTACCATTATCCCACACCTTTGACATCCATTCCGACACATGGTCCCCATATTTATGTCTGTTGAATTAGAAAACTCAAGCTGTTCTTTAGGAGTGTGGCACACCTCCATGGGCCACACTTGTACCTCACCTTTAGGGGCCTGCTGGGACTTGAGTCTAGAAGAAAGAGGGGTGGTGAGAGGCCATTACAGTTTCCCAGGCAATGCAAGGTTAACCCCCTTGGACAGAAATGCAAAGGCCAATACCACTGTGGGTGCAGAAGACACTACCCATTGGAGATGGGGAGGCTGCTTCTACTGGAGGTGGGAAGGTCACTTCTGCTGGGGATAGGGTGACCTCTTCCACTGGCACAGAAGACTCATCAGAATTTAGGGGCTTGATGTCCCTAGCTTCATCAAGATCTTCCCACCTGTCCTCATCCCAACTTACAGGATCAGAGTCAATGCCCTCACTTTAACAGTAGACACCCTGTGAGGCTGGGAGTTCAATGTGCATTATAATCCAGCTGGCCACAGGATGAGATTTTGTGTTTGGTTTTCAGCAATCTCAGTCCTGCAGCTACAGGAGATAAGGGTCTCCTTCAGGGCACACATAGAAGCTTTCAGGTCATTTATATAGTGCTTGAGCTGGGAATTCAAATCCCTAAACTCATCCTTTTCTTTCATGCCAGCCTACCTCATTATAATCATTTTCAAAACATGTTCAAAAGAATCATATACAGTCACCCCACTCGTTGCTTGTTGTAAGTGGTTGATGAGGAGAATCCAATGGAAATATCTGACATATCTCTATTGCCAGATCATGCATGGACAACCAGTGCTCTCTTTACTACTGGAGATAGAGTCATTAGCATCTTTAAATCTAATCAGATCCAAGGGCCAATTCCAGAAACCCCAGAACCAATTCAAACAACTCATCCTTAAAATTCTGTTTATTGAGAACTACTCTCCCGGTACCAAAACCTACATCCATCAGGGTTCTCTGGAGGAAGAGAACCAATAGCATAAATATAGAGATGTATTAAGAGGAATTGGCTCACATGATTATAGAGGCTGAGAAGTCCCACAATCTGCTCTCTGCAAGCTAGAGACCAAGGAAAGCTAGTGGTGTAATTCCAGTCAGAGTCCAAAGAACTGAGAGCCAGGAATATCGATGACATAAGTTCCAGTCTGAGGGCAGAAGAAGACCTATGCCCCAGTTCAATCAATCAGGTTGAATGAATCCTCCCCTCTTTTGCCCTTTTGTTCTATTCAAGCCTTCAACAGACTGGATGATGCCCACCCACATTGAGGAGGGCAATCTTCATCACAGTCTACAGATTCACATGCTAATCTCATCCAGAAACACCCTCACAGAAACGATGTTTAAACAAATATCTGGGCACCCCAAGACCAATAATTTTTGACACACAAAATTAACTGTCACAGGTAGTGAGTTCACCATTACTCAAAGTCACAAGCAAACTTCGGTTGATTACTTGCTTTGACAGTTGAGGAAATCTAAGTGTCAATTTGGGAGGAAGTTGTTAGGAGTAGATGTTGGCAGTATACTTAAGGGCTCTTCCAACCCTTCTATGCTAGCTAGCATTGTTTGGGTGGAAACACTTGCAGCCTAACATTATAGTGTATGCCTTATGGTTTGGGTGCTTCCCTATACTTGCCTCCAGAGTGAAACAAATGCAAAGTACTTGAATTTAGTATGTCACAGTAGAAAGAGTTTGGCCAGAGGGGAAAAAGCCCTGGACCTAGCAACACCATTGGAATCCATTCAGCCATAATCCCTTCCGTATTTCTGATCATCCTTGACAAAATAGGCCTTAGCCAAAACTTGAGTTCTGATTTTCCTTTCCTACAGAATATTCTTTCATCACTGGGCCTCTCCTTTGGTTGATTGCTAACTCAATACACCATACCATCCAGCTTTGGTTCGGCTGGAAATTTTGGACAGTGTTTGTCAATATGGAGAGAAAATGATATGTGGGTACAAAAAGTAGCTGAAACCCCAAAAAAGCCAAATTTGGCTTAAAAAGAAATATTAGCTTTTGGGTGTTCTCTTTCATTTTTAGACTTGAGTATTTAGTCACTCCGTGTTTATTACGTACCTGCCATATACCAGGCACTGAGGATACGTCAGTGAGCAAGAAAACACACTGCCTTTGCCTGCATTAGCTCATGTCTCCACAGGAGATGGAAAATCATAGAAGTGTTAACAGGAAAGTGTCATCAGCACTTGGGGGAGGAGGGACACAGTGATATGGGAACATGCAACAGGACCACCTTATCTGGGGTTGGAGTGAGAGATGAGAATCAGAAAGGCTTCCCAAAATAATGATAGAAGTGGAATGAGAAAGAAGACTACCAGGCAACAGACCAGGAATCATTTTTACATTTTACAGTTGAAAAGTTAGTAGAACAACATTAAGAAATTTTTTGAAAAAGAAAACAATAAGACACCCAAAATCTCATGTTTCATGCTCCCCAATACTGTCATTTTAATTTTTATATGTCTCTGTCCTTTTCTGGTCTATTATTTATCCTGTTATAATCACAGAATACATAAAGCACAATTTACAACTCTTATCTATCTTCTGTTTTTTCCATTTTATATTAAATCAAATGCATCATCTCAATTTTCAGGCCTTTTGCTTGTATTCTACTATCCACTGCAGTGAACTCTTCATGTGCAGAGTTGTTTTTTAGATACTGAAAGATAATGGGGAATGGTGAGTCAGAGAGATGAGCATTTCCATGAGCCCGGGGATACAGGCTCTAGTGCTTTGCTGAAAGGTACTAACCATTTATAGCACCCTGTATCCATTCATGGTCCCTAAAGTAATCTACTCAAATTAACAGACCTCCTGTCCTAATTCTTGCTGAGGTCTTAGAGATTAGGTCCTGGTCTTACTATTTTATCTATTCTTTCATCTCCAAGCCATGGAGGTTGACATTTTTTCTTTTCAAGTTCACTGAAAGAAAAGTAACTCATCCAGCTTCTGGCTCTGGTTAAGGTGAAATAAGCACATTCCACCCCTTTCACTGATTATAGCTAAAAGCCCTGGATATAATATGTAATACAAGTATACAAGAACTCTCAAAATAAATTATAGCAGGCAAATTGACAAGGGAAATCAAAACTTGAAGAACAACCAATATGGCAGCGAGAATTTTGCATTTTTTCCTCCCATATCTCTATACTCCTGAACAGACAATTCCCAGAACCGCCCAATAAGCACTGGCAGAAAAAGCTCTAAGAGAAATCCTCCCTATCTGGCCAGAGGGACAGAAGTGGTAACTGGCCACGTGGGGAAAAGAATACAGTAGGTGTGAAAGAGTCACCTTTAAAAGTGTAAAAATCTCTCCCTTTTTTTTGGCCCTGAGACATCAGCCGTGAAGCTGAACTCCTAGGATTGTGGCAGCACTGGTAGCCACATAGACACCAAAAATCTAAGAAAAGTAATCTTCTCTCTGATAACAGGAACAGGCAAAATGGGCCTCTGTGGTCTGAAGATTGTGGAGGAATGCCAGTTATGTTTTCTTTATTTTTTTTTCTATCAATGTTTTGCCCCAGGTGCAAACCTATTTGTGAAGCTTAACACAATGGGGAGGCTATATCCTTGCATTTCTAGCCAAAATACCAGAAGTGACAACTGGAAACTGGAGATTATTGGGTAAATCACAGTGAGGAGCCAGCTGAAGAAAGGGATGCTCTGAATCTAGGTATGAAGTCCTGGGCTCACCCCTGAGCACCACATCAGAGAACTGACCAGAAGCAATGTAGAAAAAACTTTGAGAAGTGAACTACAAGTTAGACCACCACATGGGCCCAGACCAGCCCCTGGGTGGTACACACACAGGGCAGACCCAGATAGCACTGCAAAAGCTTTGAAAATTAAACTGAAAATGGAAATACTGTCCACAGAATGTGGGTCAGGACTTGCGGTCTGAACGTAACTAGGTTGATTGCCTGCTTTTAAAAAATTGTCCAGAAAGCTTTAATAGGACACAGAGCTTCATAGTATAATATTCAAAATGCCCAAGATATAATTTAAAATCACTTGACATATGAAGAGCTAGGAAAACCTCAGCAACACTCAAGGGAAATAACTATCAACAGATGCCAACCCCAAATGACCCCGATTTTTGTTTTACATCTTTATTGGAGTATAATTGCTTTACAGTGTTGTGTTAGTTTCTGCTGTATAACAAAGTGAATCAGCTATATGCATACATATATCCCCATATCCCCTCCCTCTTGTGTCTCCCTCCTACCCTCCCTATCCCATCCCTCTAGGTAAAATGACCCCAATTTTATGGCTCCTTTAAAGTAACTATTATAGTCCTGCTCTGTGAAATAAGGGAAAACACTCTTGAAATCAATGGAAAGATAGTTCTCATAAAAGAAATTAAAACTATTTCTAAAAATTGAAAATATAGAACTGAAAAACGCAATAACTGGAATGTAAAATTAACTTTAGAGCATTAGTAGCAGAATGGAGATGACAGGGGAAAAGATCAGTGAACTTGAAAACAGATCAATAGAAATTACTCAATCTGAAAAACGAGGGGGAAAAGAGTGAAAGAATGAGCAATGCCAAGTAATGGCAAGTATGTGGGGCATTTGGAACTCCCCTACATCACTGGTGGGAACTATAAACAGGAGCAGCCTCTCTAGAATGGTGATCAAAGAAAACATCTAAAGCATGTTTCCTAATATTGAGCTCGTGAGCTGAACGTGTGCACCAAGCCCAAGCTTCTCATCACCCCCCACCCCACACACACTGACACATTCTCTCTCCCACCTACTCATGGGGCCAGGGCATTCCTGCATGGAGGGACAGAGAGTGTGTAGGTCGTGTGGCAAGTCAATTCCTGATACAGAGAAAACAGTGACACTGATAAAGATCCCCTCCTTGACCAAACTTTAGTCAGTCTCCTCTGAGCACTCTTCTTGACTAGACCTTGTCCTTGGCCTGCAGATCCCAGTTTTGGCAAGAATCCTGCTAAGCCAGTTTAATGAGAATACCCCAACCTTTGATATCTAATCAGGGTCCTCTTCCCCCATCTTTCATATCCAATCAAGCTCCTCTTTTCCCTGCTCTTGTTATCTAACCAAGTCCATCTTAGTAATTTCCATCCACTGACTCCCTCACCCTGCCCATTGGCTATAAATCCCTAGCTGCCCCCATTTTATTTAAGTTGAGCTCAATCTCTCTCCCCTATTCAATAGTCTTAACCACTATTGCGATAGTCTTGAATAATGTTTTCCTTGCCTGCTTAACTCCATCTGGTGCAATTTTCCTTTGGCAATCCTCACAGCTTTAAACCCATATATTTAATCCAATCAGAAAAGTTGAACCAGACTTCCCTGTTGGCTCAGTGGTTAAGAATCTGCCTGCCTGCCTGACACATGTTCAAGTCCTGGCCCTGGAAGATCCCACATGCTGCAGAACAACTAAGCCCTTGCACCACAACTACTGAAGCCTGCGCTCTAGAGCCCGTGAGCCACAACTACTGAGCCTGCCTGCCACAACTACTGAAGTCCACGCACCTAGAGCCTGTGCTCCGCAACAAGAAAAGCCACCACAATGAGAAGCCCATGCATGGTAACAAAGAGTAGCCCCTGCTTGCTGCAACTAGAGAAAGCCCACGTCAGCAATGAAGACCCAATGCAGCCAAAAATTAATTAATTAATTAAAAAAAAAAAGAAAAGTTGAACCAGTGAATGCCAGATTCTCCATTTCCCCAAGAAAACCAGTTCTCCTCACTTGGGGGAAGAGTGAGTAAAAAGGGCAGAGAAGTTCCTGTTTAAGATAGTGGCTGGCCCATACACAAGGCCAGATGGAGATGAAAGTCTTACAGAGGATAACTTCTCAGTACAGCTAGAGTCATTCAAGATACAGCTTCCATCTTTGGCGTGAAGACAGGAAAGGGAACTCAAGGTTCTGGGCCTCTGACAATGAGGTGGCAAGTGGATCTATAATTCTCAACTCCAAATGGACCAGCAGTTTGGGAAACTTTATAAGTAATTCAGCCCTGGAAGGCTGCCCTGCAAAAAAATTCCTAGCCAGGTATTCATTGGTCAATCCACCAGCCAATCACCAGCAAGCAAGGAAGGTGAGACAAAGTCAGTGATTGGCCAGGCTTGGGTTCCCTCAGCAGGAATTGACTCTGCTCTCCCAGCACTGGCTAGTCACCTATGGGCCCTTGAGAGATTAGGAAGCTGAAATTATCAAGAAGCACAGGACTCAGTGGAAAAATATCTCCCCAGTTTTTATTTTCCAGTGAGACTGAGGTAGAGGTGTTTGCACAGAGCATTAGGGATGTTTTCCTTATAATGAAGGTTCACTCATTTAGAAACAGGTCACAGGGTGGGCGTTCCATCCTAAACATTTATAGTCACAAGGGTGCGTGTACTTGAAGGGATTATGTAAGTGAGTGAATGTGTCTGTGTCTGTTTTAAACACATGAAACATTCCTCTTATGTTATTGCATATGTTCACCTGCTCTGGGCATTATCAACTGGCGCTTATCTAGAAAAATGAAGAACTGCTCCAAGAGAGAGGGGGCCATGTCTGTTTGACTGTACACTGTAGCCAGATAGCATAGCATCTGGCACATAGCAGGTGCACAATAAATATTGGTTGAACGAATAAATGAATGAATGGGTAGTGTAGTAGACAGAAAAATAGCCCCCAGAGATACCCAGGGCCTAATCCCCAGAACCTGTGAATATGTTACCTTGCATGGCAAAAGAGACTTTGCTGATGTGAATAAGTTACAGAGCTTGAGATGGGGGAATTAGGCAAATCCAATGTGATCACAATGGTCCATATAAGAGGGAGGCAGGAGGGTCAGAGTCAGAGAAGGAGATGTGATGGTGGAAGCAGAGAGTGGAGAAAGAGAGATAGAGAAAGACATAGAAAGAGAGGGGAGGGGAGAGAGATTTGAAGATGCTACACTGGTGGCCTTGGAGATGGAGGAAGGACTCCTGAGCCAAGGAATGCAGGTACCTCTAGACGCTAGAAAAGGAAAGAAAAATGATTCACCCCTACAGACTCCAAAAGGAGTTCAGCCTTGCCAACACACTGATTTTATCATTTCTGACCTCCAGAACGATAAGAGAATAAATATGTGTTGTGCTAGGGCACTAAGTTTGCAGTGATTTGTTACAGCAGCAAGAGGAAACTAATACAGTTAGCCCAGAGCAGCTGTCTCCACAGTGAGATATGGGTAAGCAGAGCACAAGACAATTCATTGGGATCTAAGGAGAAAATATGATAAAGGATTTATATTCATCTTTCTTCTTGAAGTAAATATTACTGGACTTATTTTACATGGTTCAAACACCATCCCTAACCCAGACTGGCCATTAGTTAGATTACATGTCTTGGCTACTTCTCCTCGCAGATGTTTTTTGTTTTTGTTTTTGTTTTTTGCGGTACGCAGGCCTCTCACTGTTGTGGCCTCTCCCATTGTGGAGCACAGGCTCCAGACGCGCAGGCTCAGAGGCCATGGCTCACGGACCCAGCCGCTCCGCGGCATGTGGGATCTTCCCAGACCGGGGCACGAACCCGTGTCCCCTGCATCGGCAGGCGGACTCTCAACCACTGCGCCACCAGGGAAGCCCCTCACAGATGTTTTGAAAAACTTCTCTCTTCCTCTTCTCAGAATTTCAAGATTCCTAATTTTTAATGTAGCACATGTAACCCTTCTATTTCTGTTACATAGTAGGCCCCAGAAAAGTTGTGTTTATTGGAGGGAGGAGCAAATGAAAGAGTGTAAATGTAGTGACAGGAGCACCGGCCACCCACCTAGACCATGATGTTGAAGGTCACACCCGAAGGATAAAGGGCAGTGAGCAGTAAGAATCCCAGGTCTGGACTTCATGGAGCAGAGCTGCTATAACAGCCCTGAACTGTCTAGCAATAACCTTTGCTGGTGAGAGTCAAAACTTCTTTCTTGTTTAAGCTACTCTTATTTGGGGTTTCTCTTCCTCAGGACTAAACCTAAACTCAATTCATACGGGTCATGACAGGAAATAGCCCAAGGCAAATGAGAATACATGAAGCAAATCTAATCATTTAGACACTCAGCAAGGTGTTTCTCTAGGGCACAGGTGCCTCCGGGTTAAAGGAGCATGAATTTATATTCATGTTGTGTAGTTACTGCAGCTTCTCTGTAGTCTTGGAGCTGTCTGTGGTGCTGACCTGGGTTTTCTGCCTAAGAATACTAATTTCTCTTCTTTACAAGTTTGCAAAATACTTTCACATTATTGCTTATAATGCTGGTGGTAACTTGTGAAGTAAATTTTAATGGATTCATTTCATTTCATCCAAACCCTGTTCTTCCAGCTCCAAGCCCAGCCAAGTTTAGTTCTCCTGTCACTGCACTGCAGGATCTCAGAAATGTGGCCCCAGCCCCTTGTCTCCAGGAGACATGGCTGGGAGCATGACTCTGACATGCATCCCTCCCTGTGTGTACCATACATGTATATTCATCCCTTCTGCTCTGACTGCCTGACACATACTGATCTGTGGTAGATTGTAGCATTAACAGCTCCGATGAATCATGCTTCCTGGTGTGCATGGTTATGTAATCCCCTTGTGTAATCCCCTACTGCTTTGAGTCTGGACTTGGCCACGCAACTTTCTTTGGCCACTGAGACATCAGAAAATGTGATATGAGCAGAAGCTTGATGAGCACTTTTGCTCCAGCTCTCTCCCTCTTAGAGTGCTAATATCATCGTGTGTGGAAGCCCAATCTAGCCTCCTTGAGGATGAAAGGCCATATAAAGGGAGAGGCCCAGCTGTATCCACTGTTCCAGCTAAGCCCAGATCCGGTGACCCTCCAGCTGAATGTGGCTGTATGAGTGAGTCCAAGAAAAAATAGCAGAAGAACCACCCAACCAAAATGACCAGAAATAAATTATTATTGCTTCAAACTGCCAAGTTTTGGCATTGTTCGTCATGCTAGACAGACCATGTGGGAGACCCCCTAGAGAGGGCAATGCCCGAGATGCCCCTGCTATTCCATAGGTTGCCATGTCCTGTCTCACCAACCAGGCCATGAAACTTCCCCAAAGTGGGGGACAGAGCATTCCTGCCATTACCCAGAGACAGGAATAGGGTAAGGAGAGTGAGGTGCAAAGTTTAAGGAAGTGCTCACTGCTCGCCTGTTGTCACATGCTCCTTCCGTGCAGTGGGTGGAGAAAGCACAGGAATTAAGGCCACCTTCAAATTCCACGTAGGTCCCTCTGGCTAGGTGATCGTGGGTGAGTCTCTGGACCCCTCCCCAGTTCAACTGCCTCATCTTTTTAATGGGCAGGCTGGAAGGACCTCACAGGGGTATTGTCAAGGTAAACCTCTGAAGGCACTTTGCTAGTTACAAAGAGCATTCAAGTGTGTTGCATGATGAAAACACTTCTTGTGGGGCTTTCAGCCCTGCAGGCCCTTGATCAGTCCTAAGTGTGAGGACTGCCACCACCCCCGACAGAAAACACCACCCCTGGACTCGCTGTGTAAACACCTAGTTACTCAGTGGCATCACCTGAGCCTGACATGTGTGTGTGTGTGTGTGTGTGAGTGTGTGTGTGTGTGTGTGTGTGTGTGTGTGTGTGTAGGAGACCGAGGTCGGGAGAGACATCGACATTTATTGAACACCTACTTCGTGCCCAACACTGGTCTAGGCTGAGAAGGAGACCAAGCCTTGTGGGAACAAGACCAGAGGAGTCTCAGCTCTTGTCGCTGTTGGCTTTCAGGACGATGTAGTTCTACCTAAGCTAGGAACCTCAAAGTCTTCTTAAAATTTATCAAACTGCAGAGTTCTTTTAAAAAGGAGAAAAGGGGGCTTCCCTGGTGGCGCAGTGGTTGAGAGTCCGCCTGCCGATGCAGGGGACACGGATTCGTGCCCCGGTCCGGGAGGATCCCACATGCCGCGGAGCGGCTGGGCCCGTGAGCCATGGCCACTGAGCCTGCGCGTCCGGAGCCTGTGCTCCGCAACGGGAGAGGCCACAACAGTGAGAGGCCCACGTACCGAAAAAAAAAAAAAAGGAGAAAAGGAAAGGAAAAAGAACGACACGAAAATAATCTCAGTGTTACGCGAACTCATTTAATCCTCACCCAGAACGTTGGGGTTAAGTTACCCATTTCTCAGGCAAAGAAACTGAAGCTAGGAGAGGTGCTCAAATTCAGACAATTAAGAAAGGGGAAGCTAAAAGCTGAACTCAAGGCTGTGGCGCTTCAAAGCCTAGGTAGTGTGGCTTGGCGACAGGCAGCTGGGATGTGGAGTTAGGGCCTCTCAGGGCCAAATAATTCTTTGTGGTGGGAGGCTGTCCTGCGCACAGTAGGAAGTTTAGCGGCATCCCTGGCCTCAGCCGTTAGATGGCAGTGATCTCAGGTGGCCTCAGCCTGCAGTGGCTTGAAACATGATTTCAGTTCCCGGCCAGAAATTGAAGTCAGGCTGCGGCAGCAAGAACGCTGAATGCTAGCCTCTAGACCAGTGGCCAGTGACAAGGCCCCGGCCTGTCGGCTCTGTAGAAATGAATTTCCACAAAGAGACAGAAAGCAGTGAAACAAGTAAAGTGTTTATTAGGAGGAAAAAGGATACACGTGCGTAGACACACAGTCAGGCTCAGTGTCTCACCCTTGTGGTAGTTTGAATCACTTCTGTGGGGCATTTCTTCCAGGTTTCCTCTGCCTGGTCATCTTGCTTTGCCTGGCTCTGAGTCCGTATTTGGTATAACTCAGGGTCCTCCCCATGTGCACGCGCATCTCTTAGCCAAGATGGATTCTAGCGAAGAGGCCTATGGTTAAGTTGACATCACCTACTATGGGATGACACCCCCACATTTTGGCCCCCGAGGAGCCTTTCTGTGCATGTGTAGCCCTGAGGGTCTCCTTGGCCTCGAGAATGAGACATCTGTGGTCTCTTTATCTCTTATCTGGGCAGGGCTCAGCACCTCTTGCTCCAGCTATTATCTTCATCTTGGAGTATCTGTCCACAGGGGACCGACTCCAGCTGCTCAGCCTGGGGCCCATCTATCTCCTGCCTCAGCGGGAGCACCTCACACTCAATTGTGGCAACCAAAAAATGTCTCCAGACACGGCCAAATGTCCCCTGGGAGAGAAAATTGTCTCCATTGAGAACCACAGGCCTAGGTAAAAACCCTGGTTCCACCACTTACTAGTCATCTAACCTTGGAAAACCAACTTAACCTCTCTGTGCCTCAGTGTTCTCATCCGTAAAATGGAAAAATAGTAGTACGTGCGGTTAATGTAAGGATCAAATAGGGATTAGGAAAGTACCTGGCCAAAATATGGGCTCCTTTTTTTAATGCTGCCTCCCCTCCAAACACAAAGGAGCACCAGGGCAGGGACACAATGAACATCAGCTTACCCAAGCATATAGGAATGCATCAGTTAACCAGCTAATGAACAGATGAACGAGGAGTATTCTGATACAGGCATCAGTGCGTTTGCTGAGTGCCATGCCTGCCTCAGCAGCCCCTCTCACCACCTCAGGGCAGATAAGGAAGACGCAATGGGCAGACTCTCCGGTTCAAGTCCAGCTTGGCCACTCACGAGCTATGTGACCCAGGGCTAGTTACTTAGCTTCCCAATGCCTTCACTCCCCCATCTGTAAAATGGGGGTAACAAAAGTGCCTGCCTTGCAGGGTTGCAAGGATTAAATGAATCCGTACATGCACAGCCCGGGCACAGAATGAGTCTCTACAGTGCCTGCCTTTGCTGTTAGCATTAACCCTCCACAGCCCTGCACCCACACCGGCCACCCTTCTCTCTCCCAGCGTGCCCCCACACAGTCCCGTGTCCAGGCCTCTGCACTGGCCACTCCCTCTGCCCAGAGCACTCCTCCCCCTGGACACTGGTGTCGCCCTGAGCCTTCCTTCTCCATCTGCGTCTCTCTTCTTCATGCCTCTTGCTTGACTTCCCTAAATCAAATGGCAGCCACATCACTCCACTCACTCTGTTTTATTTTGCGTCACATCAGTATCACTGCGTGACATGACATTTCAGAGTCTGGACAGCATAATACACTGCAGTACAGTACAGTATCATAGTGTTGGTTTGCTGTCTCTCTCCCACTGAAATATAAGTTCCCAGACCTCAGAGTAATTAATTGGCAACTATATTCCTAGAAGAGTGCCTAGCACGTAGTAGGTATAAATAATTGTAATGAATGATGAGTGCTATTGTGCAGAAGGCATTCCCCAGATCCTCACATAACCCATGTTTCCTGACACAGAAATTATTTGAACTGGGGCCGAGAACGTTTGCCACCAAAAAACTTTTCTTGTAACAACCTGTCTTTTAGAATAGAAGAGTTGCATTTTAGAGATTTTTCAAATCAATTAGAGTTTCTGAAACTATGTTCCCTGAAACTGTGATCTCCAAAGAGAGAGTAATAAGGAATTGTACCAAACAGGTATTCACAAGGTCAAAGACATTGGAGAACAATGCAGAATTCTCTCCTGCTTGGGGAGTCACGATGCACAGGAAAAGTTCTAAAAAGCCCTGTAGAAAACAGATATTGTACCTCGGTTTGCTGAATTTATTTCACCCTAGACCCTATCCACTAACATTTGCATCATGAAACACGATTTGGAAAACTGTGCTCTCGTATAAGTCTTTCAATTTACAGAGGCAGACAGAAACTGAGACCCAGAGAGGTGAGTTGACTCATTCGAGGTCACACAGCTATCTCCTGAATCTCAGAGTAGGGCGCTTTTCACTGCCCCTGATGTTTCCCTAATGGTCCACTTAGCAATCAGCTCACAAGAGGTAAAAATGGAACACTAGACTTCAGATTCCCATATCAATCTGACTAAATCATATATGAAAACTAATGTATCAAATAGGATTCGCTTTCAATCTCACCATACCAGAAAGTCAGTTATGCATTCAGCAGCTGTTTATTAAGCATTACGTACCAGGCACTCTGCACATTTTGCAGTGAGTAAGACCTGGTTGTTCAGGAGACTGACAATAAAATTCTCCCTAAAGAGACCAAAAGTGATTGAACCATCCTTGAGAAGCCTGCTTCAAAGTAGGGACCTGTACGAAATTACATGTTCACATTTCATTTGCTTCCATTAACAACGCTCACGTTTAGATCTAATGGTAATAATATGCTCTGGTCTGGAGTGGCTCTGGAACTAAATGCTCCCCTTTGCTGCGCAGACTGCACAGAAGAAAAACAAAAAGACTGGAATTCATTGGGCTTTTTCGTCGATTTTCCAATTTCAAGTTCATTCAAATATCATCTCTGGTTCCTACATTTTAGTTAAAATGCATTCCCTCACTTCCTATTGTCTACAGATGAAAATGCCTATTTAAAAACTGGTTTTGTTTTTTGAAAGCATATCAACTCACACATTTCAAAGCCCTTCAGAAAACACGGTAGATCAAAAGCCATGTAACTTTAAAACATTATAGATATGAGGTTGAGAAGGACCAGGTGATTACTCTATATGATCTTTTCAATGAACTGATAGCATCTCTCTAGGAACCAGGAGAATTGTTTTATGTTATGTAATTAGAAAAAGAAGATTCCAAATGAGAAAAAAAAATGGAATTCCAGGCTTGAGAAGTCCATATTTGATGTTGTGGCATGAAGCCAGCTTTCAGCACAGACTCAAGATGTGTGTATCTAATTTTTTAAAATTCGGAGATATCAGAAACTCTTCAAGTTCTCTTGCCCCTGTGTGTACCTTTAAGGCCAAACTGACTGTAAAGAAAATAAATGGGTGCTTCCAGACCCAGCCAAAATCTTTCCTGCTTTTAAGGATGCTCTCATGGCTTCTCTAGGAGCCATCCTGAAAACCAATCTGGCAAAGCAACGATAATCACCCCATAGAATACATAATTTGTGTCTATTCGACACCAGAACAAATCAGGAAGAATTCCTCAGCGGTAGCAAAGACACACAGCAAGGAGAAACTGCAGAAACACAGGCCACAGGAAGCAAGATACAGGAAAGCCACACACACTTCCATCAGCGCTACACACGTTGAACCTTATTGCTTAAAAATCAGCCCAAACACAAATAAGTCACTGGACAATCTATCCATTTAAAAGGGGAGGGGAGAGTATATTTTTTAAAGAAAAATATCACTTTTTTTTTTTTTAGAATCAATCACCATCTTATCTTCTCTAACAGAACCGTTGACCCATCTCTGCTAGGCTAGGGTATATTTGACTGAGTTTTTTCCAACTGCTTCTGCCGAATCTTTCCTCAACAAATCAGTCTGGTGAGGTTTCTAAGCACATGGACTACTACACTGACACAGAAGGCATGATAAACTGAGCAGCAGTGGAGATGTCTGTGTGTGTCCAGTGTGTATTCTGCATGCTGGCTAATGTCTACGCGGTTATATAGATCCACAAAGAGCAGTTGTTAGGCAGTTAAATGGAATCCATTTGGGGTGAAAGGCGTTATTTTGCCTAATGAAATCTCCCCCTCACAGTCCAGCTCCCAGACAGGCTGGGCAGCAGGGTCACCACCTGGGGACGTCTGAGAGATCTGGGACGTGCGACTGAAAGGGCTCTCCTCTTCCTCCTTTGTCCACCTCCGCGTCACCCGGGGTCACCGCGTTGGGGATCGTATGGATGTAGGCAGCTGCGATCTCCTTGTGGAAGGCGGTGTCCTGGTTGCAGGAGATGAGCTCATTGCTGATGTTCACTGTCTCCACCTGAGTGCGGGAGCAGAGGTGGCTGCACCCCAGCAGCTGGGCAAACACCTTCCGGAAGTCAGCGTTGAAGGCGTAGATGATGGGGTTGAGGGAGGAGTTGGCCCAGCCAAACCAGATGAAGACTTCGAAGGTGGTCTCGCTGACGCAGGGGAAGCCCTCGGGGTGTCCGCTGCAGAAAGGGACCATGCAGTTAAGGATGAAGAAGGGCAGCCAGCAGCACACGAAGACCCCCATGATCACCGATAGGGTCTTGAGGACCTTGGTCTCCTTCTTGATAGATGCCCGCAGGCCGGTGTCGGGCGCACAGGCCTCACGGCTCCGGCAGCTCTGCGCGTGCTCCGCGGCCTCTCCAGGGAGGTAATCCTGCGGATTTGCACCTGGGCGATGCGGTAGATGCGCGTGTAGGTCACGATCATGATGGCCACCGGGATGTAGAAGCTGATGAGTGAGGAGGAGACTGCGTAAGCTCGGTTCAGGCTGGAGTCACAGTTTTCCGCCCTCAAGTCTGGCTCCCCGGCTTCCTCCCAGGGCGTCCCGTTGACCAGGTTAGATGGTGGGTCCACCCCACCCCAGGAGCCCATCTTGTCCCTGTGCCAGTGGAGCTGGACTGGGATGAAGGAGATGAGGATGGACAAGGTCCACGCCAAGCCGACCATGACCAAGGCCACACGCTGCGTCATCTTGCACTTGTAGCAGAAGGGCCTGGAGATGGCCCAGTAGCGGTCCACGCTGATGATGCACAGGTTCAGGATGGAGGCGGTGGAGCACGTGATGTCGAAGGCCACCCAGATGTCGCAGAAGGCCCCAAAAGGCCAGTAACCGGCCACCTCGGCGACCGCCTTCCAGGGCATGACCAGCAGCGCCACGAAGAGGTCAGACACAGCCAGAGACACAATGAAGACGTAGGTCATCCTGGCGCGCAGGTGGCGACTGCGCACGATGGACGCGCACACCAGCACATTGCCCAGCAGGGTCCAGACGATGAACAGGGTCGGGAGGCAGGCCGTGACCACTTGCGCTGGCCCCAGCAGCGTCGCCCCCTCCGAGGCCCCCACGGCGCCCCCCTGCGCCAGCTGCTGCTGCCGGGACCGCGCCCGGTAGGCGGTGCCGTTTCGCCCAGGCGGCAGCATATCGAGTTCGGTGGCACAGGCTGGCTGCGCGCGGTCCCAACTTCTGCCCTGCGTTCACCGGGCGGCCCCATCGGGTACCCGGAGGGGGGTACCCCGGGACCCGCGGCTAAGGGATCCCCGAGTCTCGGGGGGCGCTCACCGTGCGCTGCGCCGGGGCCCTGGGGCGCGCCGGCACCCCTCTTGCCTCCTCGACCGCCACCGGGTCTGTGGCCGCGTTGCGCCGCTCCAGTGCCGGGAAGCGGCCGGTGCCGGAGGGGCTGTTCCCGGGAGCCGGTAGTGCGCCAGCCGGCGACGGCGGCTGGGTCTGCTTCGGAGCCGGATAAGCGAAGAGCGAGCCACCACCGAGGGGGCGGGGGCCAGGAGCGGCCGGCGCCGGGCTAGCGCTGCTGCGCGGCCTCCTCCGTTCCTCGGTGCTCCCGGGGCCCGCACTCCCGCACCCGCCCCCCGCCACCGCACTCCCCAATCTCCTGCGTACCCGCCCCACCTATGCCTTGGCGCCCTCACTCTTCAAGCTGCGTCCGCCGGAGTTTGGGGGCAAACCCGCAGGTTTGAGAGGCGTTCTAGTACCAGACCCCGGCCCTCTGAAGACCCAGACCCGCGCCCCGGGAAGCCGAAGAGGTGCCTGGCCCAGCCCTGGTGCCCTGGGCACTTTTGGGGAGCAGGGCGGTGGAGTAGGAATGGGGAGAATCACTGGCTTCTAGACTGGGAAAGGGCGTTTGTAGGGTCAAGAGGATGGCCTTGGATTTCTCATAGACCTAAGTCCCACTCCGGACTGGCTGTGTGACCTTAAGAGTCCTCCTTAACTTCCTTGGGCCTTGGTTTCCTCGTCCACAAAATGGGGTAAACGATTCCTTCCTTCTCCATCGGGTGGTGTAAGGGTTCAGTGAAGCCAGGAAGTGGTGTCTCCTGGGAACATCTTCTCCCAGCCTTCCCCGGAACATCCATCCTAAGATTGGGACTTAACCTGACCTCTTGGGAAAGCCTATTCCCCACCCCCAATCCTTACATGGCTTTTCCTTTGGGGAATAATTTTGGATGAACCCAGCAGGTGAGGAAGAGCCCCAGCCAGGTGCCTTCTCCCTGCAGGGTGCATTCAGTCTTTCTTTTTACAGGGATGGATTCCTATCTCATGCTTAACAGATGAGGAATCTGAGGCTTGAATAGGTGGCCCAAAGCCCAAATTCTTAAAAAAGAACGGTGGGGAGACACTGGAGAGGGAGGGCAGTGTTCCTGGATCTTACCTCCCTCCCAGCTGACAGCTGCGCTTGTGAGTCCCCGGGTCTCTCTGCGGTGTTAAGCTCAGTGGAAGGCAGCTGGCGAGAAATGGAGGAGGCGGCAGCATGCTGCTCAGGCTTATCTGAGACCCGCTGACCTATACACCCACCCTGTGTTGGGGTCTAGAAATGGGGGCTGGACTCTCAACTCCTCCCTAGTCTCTCTCTGCACTCTGACCCACCTGCCCCATTCGCCCTGAGCACCCCCTGTACCCTGGTCCAACAGCTGCAAGTGAAGCAACTTCTCAGACCCAGCCTGCTCAGCCCTACGCAGCCTCTCCCACCGCAAACCATCTCCCCCTTCGGTGCTTTATGCTGCCAGAGATGACAAGACCACCTGTCCAGGTGTCTATGCCTAAAACGGGGGAGTCACACTTACACCTGTCTCTCCCCATCTCCTAGGAGCTGGACCACCCCTCTCTCCACTGATGTCCCTGTCCAGGACTTTTCCTTCTCCAAGCTGTTTTATAGTGACGCTACCCTAGCCTCCAGGTTCTGTCCACCCTCCACTCAGTGGCAGGCAGAGTGAACTTTCTCAGATCTAACTATGATCATGCCTCTCCCCAGATGAAAAACTCTCAGTAGCTCCCTGTGATCCTTGATCCTGAGGCAAGCGAGGTCTTTTAAGTCTTTTAATCATTGTGCCCTTGCTCAGTGCCCCAGCTTCTACTGCTGCTCCTCTATATGCAGCCTGGATTCAAACCACTATCAACACACACACACACACACACACACACACACACACACACACCACACACACACACACAAATTGTAATTTCCCTAATGAGTCATATGGTAATTCTTCACCCTGAAATGACCTCTCTCCCATTTTGTCCTCCTGGGGAACACCAACACATGATGTTAGCAAAGAACTTGGGTTTTAGAGACAGGGGTTTGAATTTCAGCTTCTTATTCACTTATTCAGCAAATATTTATTGAGCACCTATTATGTCCCAGATGCTGTTTTGTTTGCTGGGAATACAAGGGTATATAAATATATATATATATATTGCCCTTTCTCTCCACAAGGTTATAGTCTAGTGTTGGAGAGAGGCTTTAATCCAAGAATCACCCAGAAAATGTACGATTACAACTGTGACAAGTGCTATGAAGGAAAAGTACACAGCCTTATGAAAGTGTACAATAGGTTGGTTTGACCAAGACAAAATGTCTAGAGAAGCCTTCCCTGGGGAAATCTCTCTTTGGGTTGAAATCACAGTTAAGAAGGCAAAAGAGAAGATAAGAGAAGGAAAGCATGGCAGGCAGGAGCAGGTATTTACTGGCTGTGGGATCTTGGGCAAGTTATTTGATCTCTCTGAGCCTCAGTTTTCTCATCTTCAAAATGGGTTGATCATAGTAGTTTAAAAGATAAATGTGATAATACCAAAATCATTCCTGTATGAGTGACTCTGAGCCTCCCTTTTTCCTCTGGCTGTACCGGGGCAGTTCCTCACCCTGGGCTGCTCTCCAAGGATATTTCTGCCCTGAGTTTTGTGAAAGAGAGTCAGAAAGTGGATGCATTATTGGACCTGAGAGGCTGGAGGAAGAAGGAATCGTCCCAGAGGAAGAGATTATGTTTGTCTTCATAATAAAGAGCAGAAGGAGAAAAGTGGGAAGAGGGATTGAAAGCTCAAGGTGGGGTTTCCCAGGGAAGTTTGATGTGAATGAGGTGAGGGAACTGGGGTCTGTAGGAAAGTGGATAGGAAGGGACAGGGAATTTTAGACAAGTATTACCTGCTGCCTTCCCAGAACTTAAGAAATGCAAGAAAAGTTTGAGTTAAGAAATTATCTTCTTGAACATAACACTGCTTGGAGACTGAAACACACGGATCATGGCTTTATATGCTGTATGCAGCACTTACCAGTGTTAGTACTTTTCCCTCCTTCTAGATCTGACTTAAACTGCACCCCTCCAGGAAGCCTTCCTGGCTCTTCTGGACTGAGTCAGTATCCTGAGCTCCAGTGGAGCCCTGGGTTGGCTCATAAGGCAGCAATCGTGACACTATATTGTTACCATTCATTTACATGGCTATCTGACCCTCTAGCCTCTGAACTTCTTAAATCAACAAACTGCATCTTATTTGTGTCTGAATTCCCCAAACCAACACAATGAGTGGGTGCTTGACAAATCTTCATTGATGGAGGAATAATAAAAGGGGGGGCTCTGTGCCCAACACTCTGACACTAATGGACAATTCAATCAGCAAAGGTACACACAAGCTCACCACACTGTTTTGCATTGGTTTTTTAGATAGTTCTGACTCCCTGAATTTCATCCATTCATTCATCCAGCAAGCATTTATTAAGGACCTACTATGTGGGAGATGGAGGGGAGGCTGTTTGGGGTATACACGTCATAGCCAGGGTAGGTTTGTATAGTGATTATTTAAAACTTCCAGCAAAAGGCAGTAAATTATATTGAGAAAGGGGCATCTTTTTCTAATTAACACAAAATTGATATTTGAGCCAGGCTCAAACATTACTACGTCCCAGGCTCTGCCCTAAGCTGGGGGATACAAGAAGAATCAAGGGCTTCCCTGGTGGCGCAGTGGTTGAGAGGCCACCTGCCGATGCTGGGAACACGGGTTCGTGCCCCTGTCCAGGAAGATCCCACATGCCGCGGAGCTGCTGGGCCCGTGAGCCATGGCCGCTGAGCCTGCGCCTCCGGAGCCTGTGCTCCGCAATGGGAGAGGCCACAACAGTGAGAGGCCCGCGTACCGGAAAAAAAAAAAAAAGAAGAAGAAGAAGAATCAAATATACATTCCTGTCCTCCTGGGGCTTACATTCCTGAAGAAGGAGGAGGTGGTGGAGGAGGAAGAAGGAGGGGAAGGGGAAAAGGAAGAGGAAAGAGAGAGAGTGCGTGAGAGAGAATGACACCTTTGAGCCTCTACCCTGCTCTTTGCAGTTACAAAAGCCTTTTGCTAACACGTATCTGAGTTGAGTTTCAGTTGTCACCTACGACTGAAAAAGCCCTGCCCAGAGCAGGGAATAAACAAGTTCAGTGGTGACCTGAGAACAGGGGAATGAACTGCCCATTTGGGTGGGCAGCACGGGGAAGGGCAGCACAGAAGAGAGGACACTCAAGCTGGAGTGTTGAACGGAGTCCACCAGCATTCTGGGATCGGAAGGGCATTCCTTGCAGAGGGAACAGCATGTGCAAAGGCTCAGAGGCATGAAGCTGCGTGTGTGAAAGGACAGATTTCAGAACTCCCAACACTTTCCTCTGTTATCCAAAATATCAGGTTTCTCATCATTTTTGGAAACTGAGAGTTTTCTCTCTATCCATAAGACCTTGGGCAAGCAAAGTAAATTAATATGCTGCCAGGGTGCTACAGCCCTTGTGTCTTCCATCTTCACAGGGAGCAGTCTGCCTGGTAGGGATGATGGTTTTGTGTAAGCAGTGGCTGCCCTCTCTCACCCAAGCTCTTTCCCACATTCTTCAAAAGAGCTGGTTAACAACCGAAAACCAAGGAGTCTCTTGGGTCAGCCTCCGAACCCAGCCACGTCTGCACAGACTCTAGCCAACTAAGGAGCTAATAAATTCCTTCTCTTATTTTATCCCAGCTAGAGCCCTGCCCTCAGAGGATGACAGCAAGTAAGTGATCCTCTCACACTTTTGGCTCCTGCAAAATTGTACTAAGAGGATTTACTTAGAACATTTTAGCACAAAGGGGGTTTTCCTAATCTGGTTAGCAAATAGTCCTCTATTTAAACTCATTGATCCTTCTTTTTCTGAAGATATATTTTAAATTGGATTCGCTTGCTGAGACAAATGGCTAAATCAGTGGGCCAACAGCCAGGATTTTGCTGCTGCTGCTGCCGCCGCCGCCACCGTCACCGCTGATGATATCAAAAGAGTCAACTCTGTTTTACACCGAGACAGGCTTAGTTCCTTGGCTATAGGATACACCCAGGCTGTCAATGTACTCAGCTTGGCTCAGCGGAGCCCAGGCAGAAAGGTAGAGATGAAACATCAGCCTCCATCCCTGAGGCTGGAGAAGCCCCCTCAAGCACACATCCACTGATGGTGACCTGGAGGCCTCTTCAAACCCAAAGGCTGGTCCCCAGGCCCCCACCCCTCTCCCAACTCAGAAACACAGGAAGCTGAAAGCAGCCATTTCTGGCAGGAAAAAATAGCTATCCCAGAAGTTAGTATATTCACGTAGATAGAGGATGGAAGAGGGGTTTGCAAGTCAGACAGTCCCATGTTCAAATCCCTCTTCTCTGACTTACTAGCTGTGGGACCTTGAGCAAGTTACTTAACTTCTCTGAGCCTCAGTTTCCTCATCTTTAAAATGGTAACACTAATACCTACTATGCAGAGATATTACCAATAAACAACATGCTGTACTTAGGAAATGGTAAGCCCCTATATTAGTCAGGTTTTGTTACCATAATGCTGTGTAACAAACAGACCCAGGATCTCAGTGGCTTAAAATAACGAGCTTTTATTTGTCGCTAATGGTCTGTGGTCAGCTGGGGAAGCTTTGTCCCGAAATTTGGGTCAGGTTCAGTTTGCTCCTCCACTCCCTCATTCCCAGGCCATTGATACCCCTGGGGCTTGCCTTCTCGGGATGCAGGGTGGGAGCCAAGAGGGTTGCCCCAGCCATGCACACACTTGGAGCTTCTGGTTGGATGGTGCATATGTTAACTCGACTCATGCACCCAGGACCAAAGCAGGTCAGTGGGCGAGCAAGAACGACGCCCTGTCCACAGGGAAGCCACGGCAATGTGAGGAGGCCAGGAACAATTGTGGGCAAATAATATCAATCACACGGTCTACAATAAAGGAAACCACTATGGTTTCATTGTTCTCAAATGGCTCCAACAGCCAACCCCTCTATCTGTCCCCTCTGCTACCCCCAGTTCAGGTCCTCATTGCTTCATGCCTACATGGTTGCCAGAGCCTCCCAACAGGTCCGTGTGTCTTGATGTCTTCTCTCCCCTCCATCCGGTGCTCTACCGTCGAGATGATCCTCCTAAAACACAGATGAGGTGTCTTTCATCAGCTTAAACACATCCCACCATGCCTTGTGACCCACACTATTAATTATTCACCCAACTAACAAAAGTTAATCTGTTAATTCCAAACTTCTTAGCACAGCCCTTCCCACCTGGTTATCAGCCTCATCCCTTGCCTCCCAAGCCTTTCCCAGTAGACCCCACCTTCTACCCACCTCAAATTGTTCCCTCTTCTCCCGGCATGCCTAGTTCTTTCAGGTCTTCTGCCCTTGCCCTGGCTCTCTCCTCTGCCTGAGACATCCCCACCCTTTTCTGAGTGGGAGCGAACTCCCATTCACGTTTCAAACCCAGTGCCAATGGACCACCCAGATGGGTCTTCCTCAAGTCTCCAGGGAGGTAACCATTCAGTGTCGGCGCAGCGCACAGCACCTACCCCTGCTACAGTGCGCAAGTCCACTGTCTGTTCACTTACTGTTTACTTACCTTTCTCCCCCTGCTGTAAACCACCTGAGATGAAGTCATCTCAGCCTCTTGGAGTCAGCTTGGCTACGAGGAACCGAGTTGACATTTGTTGCATGAATGGACATACTGTGGTTAGAAGGGGTAAGGGCACACCAACTAACTGTGTGTTCTCTGTGCTGCCCAGACTCCCTTGGACTTCTGGCAAATGGCAGCGCGAGCAAAAGTGATGCAGACTTCCTTGCTGGAAGTATCTTAAGAACGGGCATGACTCCTCGGCCTTCTCTTCAGCAATGACCTTGTGCAGGGACGTCAGGGATGCAAAGATGGAATCTCCCAGGATCCACTAATCTGCATCAGACTCTCCATGAGTGACACATATGCTTCTTTCTCCAGGTCACGCTAGTTAGCATGACTAATACACAGATGAGTAAGTGTTGCTCCATTTCTCATGGCTTCAGACTAAATGTTGCTCAGTACCCACAGGGTACCCAGATCTTGGTTTATAAATACCAGCCTTCACCAAAAGGACTCAGAATGTCTCAGAGAAATGGCTGATGCCAGAGCTGGGCAGAGAAGGTACCACACAAGCCTGGGACATCTTGTGGTGCCAGAAAACAAGAGAGTGCTCAAAGAATGATGGAGACATGTGAAAAGGGCACAGCAACCAAGATGAAGGGGCTCCCACTTGCTAAACCTGGGACAATGTGAGCATCAGAATTGATAATAATAATGGATTATAACCTATTGAATAAAATGAAAATCCATGAATCCATAGTGATAAGAATAAAAAGGAGGGAAGGAAGAAGAGGGGGAGAGAGGGAAGAAGGAAGGAAGGAAGGATGGAAGGAAGGAAGGAAGGAAGGGAGGGAGGGAGGGAGGGAGGGAAGCGGAAGGAGGCTTCCTTACAGTAGAATGACAATTAATAAACATGAAAAGTGGAGAACAGTATGGAGGTTCCTTTAAAAACTAAAAATAGAACTACCACATTACCCAGCAATCCCACTACTGGGTATATACTCTGAGAAAACCATAATTCAAAAAGAGTCATGTACCACAACGTTCATTGCAGCTCTATTTACAAGAGCCAGGACATGGAAGCAACCTAAGTGTCCATCAACAGATGAATGGATAAAGAAGATGTGGCACATATATACAATGGAATATTACTCAGCCATAAAAAAAACGAAACTGAGTTATTTGTAGTGAGGTGGATGGACGTAGAGTCTGTCATACAGAAAGTCAGAAAGAGAAAAACAAATACTGTATGCTAACACATATATATGGAATCTAAAAAAAAAAAATGGTTCTGAAGAACCTAGGGGCAGGACAGGAAAATAGACACAGATGTAGAGAATGGACTTGAGGACACAGGGAGGGGGATGGGTAAGCTGGGACGAAGTGAGAGAGTGGCATGGACATATATACACTACTAAATGTAAAATAGCTAGTGGGAAGCAGCCACATAGCACAGGGAGATCAGCTCGGTGCTTTGTGACCACCTAGAGGGGAGGGATAGGGAGGGTGGGAGGGAGACACAAGAGGGAGGAGATATGGGGATGTAGGTATATGTATAGCTGATTCACTTTGTTATAAAGCAGAAACTAATATACCATTGTGAAGCAATTATACTCCAATAAAGATGTTAAAAAATAAAGAAAGAAAAGAAAAATTTTTTAAAAACAAGCCATTGGCTAAGAAAAAATAAAATAAAATAAATAAACATCAGAGGAATAAGAGAATTAGAAAATCACATCTTTTGAATGGATAAAGAAGATATGGTACATATATATACAATGGAATACTACTCAGCCATAAAAAAGAATAAAATAATGTCATTTGCAGCAACATGGATGCAACAGACTATCATACTAAGTGAAGTAAGTCAGACAGAGAAAGACAAATATCATATGATATCACTTATATGTGGAATCTAAAATATGGCACAAATGAACTTATCTACGAAACAGAATTAGGCTCACAGACATAGAGAACAGACTTGTGGTTGCCAAGGGGAAGTGGAGGGGAGGGAGGGATGCACTGGGAGTTTGAGGTTAGTAGATGCAAACTATTACACGTAGAATGGATAAACAAGATCCTGCTCTATAGCACAGGAAACCAAATTCAATCTCCTGGGATAAACCATAATGGAAAAGAATATGAAAAAGAATGTATATATGTGTATAACTGAGTCACTTTACTGTACAGCAGAAATTAACACAATATTGTAAATCAACTATACTTCAATAAAAAATTTAAAAAAGAAGAAAATAAAATCATACCTTATAACCATAATAGTAATAATTGATTTAGACAAGAATCATCACTAAGTAAAAGTTTGGAGAGGAACAGGATATTTGCATTGTCTCAAAGCACCTCCACTCATATTATTTATTAATTACAAAGAGAAAAAATGGTAACTTCACTGTTGAGAAACCTCAATGAGGTGAACAAAGTTAACACCCCCAGGAGTGGGACAAACAGACACCAAGTGGCCCTCGATGTGAGGCACCAAGGACACAGCATCTTTATGTAGCATCCCTGCTCCCCGAGGAAACATCAGACAAACCCACACTGCGGACCTTGAACAACTGACCTGAACTCTTCAGAAGTATCAATGTCACAACAGACAAAGAAGGGCCAAGGGACGGTTCCAGATTAAAGAAGACCGTGGAAGCATGCCAGGGATCAGGGGAGACCCTTTATAAGATGTTATTGCGACAGTTGGCAAAATGTTCATGTGGACACTACATTAGACAATCATTGACAAGTAGACCATTGACAATCAACAATTATTGACAATTAAGACAGTTGTATGGCAGCAACCTTAAATCTCCTGAATTTGATCATTGGACCTCCCTTGTTCTTAGAGAATACCTGCTGAAATGGTTAAGGGAAAAGGAGCCAGATGCCTAAACTAAACTTCACATGCTCCAGGAGAGGATCTATAACAGATCACATCAGATCAGGCCATATATGCAGTAGATACATGGTCAAGAACAACTGGTGCATCTGGGTAAAGGGTAAATGAAAGTTCTTTGTCTTACTACTCTTCTGTAAGCTTGAAATGATTTCAAAATAAAAAAAATTTTACGGAAGCAACCTAAACATCCATCAACAGATGAATGGATAAAGCAGATGTGGTACATATCCACAATGGAATATTACTCAGCCATAAAAAAGAATGAAATTATGCCATTTGTAGTAACATGGAGGGACCTAGAGATTATCATACTAAGTGAAGTAAATCAGACAGAGAAAGACAAATATCATATGATATCACTTATATGTGGAATCTAAAAAAAATGATACAAATGAACTTATTTACAAAACAGAAATAGACCCACATAGAAAACAAACTTATTACCAAAGGGGAAAGGGGGTGGGGGAGGGATAAATTGGGAATTGGGGTTTAACAGATACACACTACTATATATAAAATAGATAAACAACAAGGACCTACTGTATAGCACAAGGAACTGTATTCGATATTTTATAATAACCTATAATGGAAACGAATCCGAAAAAATATATATATGTATGTATGTATGTATAACTGAAACATTTTGCTGTATATCTGAAACACTGTAAATCAACTATACTTCAATTAAATTTTTAATTAATTAATTGTTTTAGAAAGAAATTTTAAATAAATATATTGATTAAGGGTGCTATCAGCTGTGCATAACGGAAAGCCTGACTATTCGTGGTTTATGCACTCAAGACATACATAACAGGAAATTCAGAGGGAGCCAGCAAAGGCTGGTGCAAAAGCTCAGTGATACAACTGAGGACCCAGAATCTTTTTATCCAAATGCTCCACCTTCTCAAGACTGTGGCTTTGTGCCCTTGGAGGCTCATGGTCACAGGATGGCTGTTACAGCTTTAACCATCATGACCAAGTTCAAACTCCAGGAGAAAAATGGGGGGAGACTATGTCAGCAGGACTTTTCTTGATGTGTCTCTCACCTGTCACCAGTGAAGAAAATCTTCTTAGAAGGACCTTATGTCTCCTTAGCCAGAAGGGAACCACGTGGCCACCCCTAGCTACAAGGCAGACTGCAAAATGTTTCCAGTATCAGGGAAAAGGGAAAAAACTGCCCGTGCTAGGCTTCAACAGACCGTGAGTCATCACCTGAGACCGGGCACTTTGAGTCCCCAACCAAAGTCAGGGTTTTCTTAGCAAGCAAAGGAATTGTTCTCGGAAAGCAATGAGCAGTGTGTGTCATCATTTATATTTGCTAAATACCTGCTCGGTCGACATTGTACTGAACATTAGAGATGAATTAAAGAGATGAAGACTCAGTCCCCATCCCTGGAGCTCACAGTCTGTAATTCCCCCATCACAGCCCTCCATCTGGAGTGTGGAAGCCCCTTCACAGTTCAGTTAGGAAGTGGTACCAGGAAAAGGTGACCTCACAAAGTTTATCTGAGTTTTTCCACAGCAAATAAATAAATAACTTTTTAACTGTCCTAGCCAAATATCAAACAAATACATGTTTTCTTACTGAGTTTTCCACAGTATTGAAACTATCTTCCAGTTCCCCATTTTTGTCTTAAAAGATCTTTAAGCATTCATTCATTTATTTTTTCATTTGACAATGATTATGGCGCTCCTCCTCTCCTGGACTGAGGACACAGTCCTCAGGAAAAAAAAAAAACAGACACTGTCTCTCCCTCTTGAGGCTTACAGTTAAGTGGTTTTAAAAAAAAGGACCACTATTCAAACAGTCGGACACATAATTGTATGATTAAAAGGTACGATAGACACAGTGAAGGAAAGCTAAATGGTGTTGCAAAAGTTCATAGGGACACCAGACCTGGTCTAGGGATGAGTGAAGACTTCCCTGAGAAACCATTGTTTGGATGGAGATCTGAAAGATGAGTAGGAATTAACTAACTGAAAGGAAGAGGAAGCAGCAAGTGCAAAGGTCCTGGGGCAGGAGGGAACATAACACATTCAAAAAACTAAAGAAGCTAGTCAGTGTGATGGAGCACAGAGGAAAAGTGAAGCACAAGGAAAGTGATATGAGATCAGGCTGGAGAGGTGGTCAAGAAAGACCATGCGGGACCCGGGGCCAAGGTAAATTTCTCTGTCTCAGCAGTGAGGGGAGGCCACCGGAGGATGTTGGGCAGGGGAGGGACAGGAGCATCTTGGCCTTTCTCAAACACCACTCCAGCCATAGCATGAAGGACAGACTGGTAGAGGCAAGGGATGCACTGGAGAAAGGAGTGAGGAAGCTACTTCAGAAGACCAAGATGGAGATGATGGTGGCTTGGAGTAGGTGGTGGGGTTGGAAGTGGGGAGAAGTGGATGCAACCAAGGTATTTGGGGGTAGAAGTGACAGGTGTGGCCACTGATTGGAAATGAGGCATAACGGCGGTGTAAAGACAGCCCTTGTATGTCTGACTTGAATAACAGACAGAGGCTGGAACAATCCATGGGATGGAAAATATGAAGGGAGAAGTAGCCAGAGGAGTGGGATATCTTGAGTTTGGTGTTGGACACATTCAGTATAAAATACCTTTGAGACATCCAAGTATGCTGCTAGAAATAACCAGCCTGCAGTTGAGAGGTCAGGCTGAAAATGTGAATTTCAGAGCCAACAGTACCTGTACAGTAGGCAAGCCCTTGGCCATGAACTAGACCACCAAGAAGAGCAGTGAGAAGCCAAGAGGACCCAGTATAGCCCCGCAGAAATTCCAACACCAAATGGCCAAGAAGAGGGCCATGAGCCTGCGAACAGCTCTGAGAAGGGAGGCCAGAGAAATAGAACCAACCCAGAGGAGGTGTGTCATTGAAGCCAAGACCCGATTCATGCTGCTCACCCACTCCATCTGCAGACAGCGAAACCAAGACACAGACGGCTCGATAGTGCCCTGGACCATCCAGCTTTTTCCGGTGCAAAGGGAAAAAGCATTTCCTATGCATGCTATAACAAACTGCCACAAACTTTGTGGCTTAAAACATAAATTTATTATCTTACCGTTCTGGACATCAAAAGATCAAAATGAGTCTTACAGGACTGAAATGAAGGCATTGGCAGAGCCATCAACACAGGCCTGAAGGAGAATCCCATCCCTGCCTCTTCCAGCTTCTGGTGGCTGCTGGCACTCCTTGGCTTGTGGCCACATCAGTTCAATCTCTGCCTCTGTGATCACATTGCCTCCTCCTCTTCCATAGCCAAGTCTTCCTTTTATAAGGACATTTGTGATTACATTGAGGGCCTGCCCTGATATTCCACGAGAATCTCCCACCTTAATATCCTTGACTTAATCACATCTGCAAAGTCCCTTTTGCCTTCTAAGGTGACCTATTCACAGGTTCCAGGGATTAGGACGTGTGGACATCTTTAGGGGGCATTGTCTTTCCTCCTACGGGCTCTCTGGGCCATGTTGAGGACCAGCAATCTGAGAATTCTCGGAGCAGCGCTTGTGTGCAAAGAGAGACATCTGGTCCACACTCGGCAGCATCCCTGGAGGCAGAGACCTGAAATTGTCTGTGTAGCCAGAATAATAACTTGCTGCCAGGGCTTCCCTGGTGGCGCAGTGGTTGAGAATCCGCCTGCCAATGCAGGGGACACGGGGCCCCGTTCCGGGAAGATCCCACATGCCGCGCATCGGCTGGGCCCGTGAGCCATGGCCGCTGAGCCTGTGCTCCACAACGGGAGAGGCCACAACAGTTAGAGGCCCGCGTACCACAAAAACAAACAAAAACAAAAACAAAAACACTTTCAAAAATGTAAAAACCATTCTTAGCTCACAGGCATAGGTTACCCCCAACTGGTCTAGAGCTATTCACATGCCCACCTCCATACCGTCCATACCGATGCCCAGCGAAGGGGAGGAGGGTGTCACTATGCTTGGCTTAGACCAATCACCCAAGACGGGTGTTCTAGAAACATCTGCCAAGACATGTAGGCAGCCCTTGCGGCTGTCAGTCTGTCGGGGAGACGGTCGGATCACTTCCTGTCCCGGCGGGAAGAAGCGATTGGCCGCTGGTTTCTCCCTACGGAGGAGAACAGACCCCACCTACAGGCCTCCGTAGAACTGGGTGCCCCTGCTTAGCTCCTGATGCAGAGCAGGAAGAGGTGAGCACATCCTAATGCACGGTCTTGTCTGGACCCTTTATCAAGCACCAGGCTTAAAGCGCCCTCTTGTGCCTTAAAGGCGAACGAGGGTCCGCAGATGTGGACTAGAATCGGGCAGAGAAGTTCTGCCAGGTCTGAAACAGGCCAATCACAAGCCTTCCCGGGGTCTCCCCACGCCCTGCGATAGTCTGGGGTCGAGAGAGCAGCACATGTGGTCATGCAACCCACGTGGTGAGGCCCTGGGAGAGAAAGAGGCAAAGCCCCACCCTCCCAAGAGAAAAGCACAAAAAAACAAGTAACTAACTATGCAAGTAACCGTAAAGGGCACCGAGGTGAAGCACAACAGAGGGTCTGTTTAGACAGATGATCAAGGAGGGGTGGGAAGCACTGCAAAAGTCCCGAGGAGCAGAAGAGCTTGGAATATTCAAGGACGTGCCCTGGGAGACTGTGGCTGGAGCAGTGCAGGCAGGCGGGGGTGGCTGGGGGAGGGGGAGGCAGAGGGAGGGCCTGGCTTGAGAAGAAGATGGAGCTGCAGAGGCCAGCTCCTGAAGATCCCAACAGACCAGGGTTAGGAGTTTGTACATTCTTCTAAAAGCAACGGGAAGCCGTTGAAGGGTTTTTAGCAGGTGACTTGATTTGATTTACTTTTTTTAGACAATTAACATACGTCATCACTGGTGTTTCCTATGTTATTAATGCAGCTGAAACACCACACCAGAACTACCATCCCTTTTGAGCATTAAAACACTACACGCATCATTCTCCTGTCTCCTCACCACGGTCCCCTCGGCTCTGCTTTTAGGACAAGCTAATGTCTCGGTCATTCCCCATCAGACCCCACAGAGGGCCCTCCCGCCAGCTGCCCTGACCAAGTTGCACCCCAGCCTCATAACACCCTGCATACACCCTGTTCCTCCAAACCTCCCCCAGGAAGTGGGAGGTGGTGAGGGCACGTGGAAGGAGCATCCTTGTTGAAACTAACTAGTTCTCAGCTTCCCTGTGAGAACTCAGAATTTTCCCAGCCCTCCGCTGGGATGGTGACAGCCATCTCTGACACATCGCAGGAACCCAGAGCTATGGATAGAGTACAATCGGGGCATTTTTACCCTTAGGCTGCTACCACAACATCTCCCCTCACTTTGGCCTGAAAGTGCAAGTGAAGTGGGCTCAGAAGGAAAGGCACCAGCGTCCCCTGCTGGTCACCTCTTCCACAGCAACGCTCGTAGTCCCAGGGAAGAACCAGCTGTTTGCAGCAGCTTCCGCTCACTCTTCACCCTGTGAAGCTAAGTGTAGCAATTTACAGCTGGGAGAAAAGGGAGATGTTCTGTCCGTGGATGCATTGGCCTGTACACACATCCTCAAGCAACTGTTTGAATGATATTTTTACCGAATTGGCTTTCTTTTTAAGACGATATGTCTAATAGAGAGGAAAGGCAATGGGTTTTTAAAAGGCTCAGTGGTCCAAATGCTACAACTTCCTCGTGATGTAGGAATGGTCAAAGGTTCCCTGCATTTTTTTTTGGCCGCACCGCGTAGCATGCGGGATCTTAGTTCCACGACCGGGGATCGAACCCCATGTCCCCTGCAGTGGAAGCACAGATTCTTAATCACTGGATTGCCAGGGAAGTCCTACCCCCCATTCTAATAGAGTAGTAATGCTTATCCAGTGAGGTCAGTTGGGAGCTGAGACTTCATAGACAGAGACAGACATGAGGAGCTTGGTGAATTTGAAGGGTTATGCAGTGAGCAGGCGAGAGTAGTAATTACTCCAACTGGGCTTCGTGTTCCCTGTGGGGAGACAAAGGAGGCTAATTTGACCTCCAGGCAAGGACGACTAGGCAGATGCTGGTGCGGTTTAGTCCAGCAGTTCATAAAAGGTCTTATGGAAGGGAAATCTTTTCTAAGGCACACCCAGGTTCCATGGGGCTAGTTGTGACCCTGGGTGTCCAGCTCCAAAGTTTTTGCCCTTCCATTCAGCCTCACCAAGAGCCATGGTACCCAAAACTCATGAGTTCAAATCCTGCCTTGACCAGGGTCAGGGATGAATGAGCTCAAGCTACCAAATGCATAGGCTTTTCCCTGATCAGGTTGCCACAGGTGGGAACAGATGAGAAAGAGATTATCCTGGTAACTTGAGCGCCAAGGGCATCGGTTCCCACAGTAGAGAACCACATGGGAAAACAAATCCATGTCGGGTTTCCTGACGAGCAGGGAATCATCCCTGGGGAGCGAGTCGGGTGATGTTTACAGCTAATGGCATTGAGTTACTCCACCTCTGGGATCTACCTGCCCAGGAGACCACACAGCAGTAGCCTTGACACCCTCGTCCCAGCAATGGTGGATGAATATTGCAAGTTCACCTTCTCTGATGACTCTGAGTTCATCTTCCTTAGGTTGACTTTCTTTTCTCTTTCTTTCAAATGTTTTTATTATGAAATATCTTGTGCATATCAAAAAGCACAGACGAAACTATAATGAATACTTTTATACCGATCTCTTTGTCTAAGACATCAAACATTTCAGGCACTGCATGCACTCAGCCGTTTGTCTCCACTGCAGACCTCCCTCCCAGCCCACAGGTAACCACCACACTGAACTTGGGATGCATCCTATCTTCATGTGTGTTTATAATTTTACTGTGTACGGATGTATCCCCTAAATACCAGGAATTGTTTTGTCTGTTTTGAAACATTATATTAAGGGTATCATACTAATTATACCTTCATGCTACTTCATTCTTAATTCAGCATTGCCTTGAGGGATTACCCAGGTTGATACATGTTTTTCTGGCCCATTCATTTTTTTCACTCCTGTGAAAAAATATTCCATTGTAGGACTAGTCCATAATTTACCTATTCATACTCCTAACTGATGGACATTTAGGCTGTTTTCAGTTTTTCCCAATGACAAGCACTATTGCTGTAGACATTTCTGAACACATCTCCTATGTGTGACGAACACGTGTGAGTGAGGGTACCTCTGGGGCACACACACACCAAGTGGTATTGCTAGGTCTTAACGAATATGCACCTGTAGCCCTAGTCAATATTGCCAATTGTTCTTCCACGTGGCTTTATCAATATACTCTCCTACCACCCGTGTATGTGAATTCCCTTTCTTTCACATCTTGCCAACCAACCCTTGCCAATCTGATGAATGGGAAATAGTATCTCATTGTTATTTTAATTTGCATTGCTCTTATTCTAGCCCTGAGATCTGGACACTTGTTAATTGCACACTCTGGTTCCTTTTCTGTGAATTGCATTAAGGTAATAAATTTTCCTTGGTGCCTCAACTGGTGAGTCGGGATGCTTAACTACTTGTGGGTAGAAGCTGCCTGGCTGGAATAGCCACCCCTGAGGCTGTGGGCTCTTCTTGTTCAGGGACATCTTTAAGATCCCTCCTCAAAAGCCCTGAGCCCAGCAAGGCTATGCTGACTTTTCTGAGCTCTGATGGTGCCCCATGCCCACCCCAAAACCACCACACCTGGACCAGTTGTTCCCAGCATTACTGTGATTCCCTATATCTCTTTGGCAGGGCCTAAAACCCACAGGCTGAGGCCCTAGGGCTGTACTGATGTGCTTAGAACAGGGGGAAATTAATAATGACCTAAATGGGATCTTTTGGAGAAATTGGCATTCACGTGTAGTAATCTCACACAGTGTCGTTTACCAATGTGCACAAAAGCTCAGCAGAAGATGCTTGCCATGGTGTCATTTATAATAGCAAACAAACAAAGAAGCAAACCACTTAAATGTCTCTAAATGTCCAACATCAGGGTTTCACTACATGAGGAATGGTACCTCCCTCCAGGGAATGTACTTTGAAGCCGTGCAAAGTCACATTGCAGAAGAGAACACAATGTCGAGGAATGTCCTTCAGGAGTCTTAACTTGAGGTGCGTGGACTCCTGAGATGCTTCTGGAAGGGAGTTGGCATCACCTGAGATGCTTATTTAAGCATCCAGGACCCCGCTGTAGACCTTCTAGCTGGGAAGGCAGGAATCCTAACAGGCTCCCTAAATGATTCTAATGCATTCAGAAGTGTGAGAATTGATGCCGGGGGACCCTAAAATAGTTACAAAGCTTGCTGGTGTATTAAGATTTCAAAAGCAAGTTACATGCAAATACGATATATATAAAAGCAATCCCGTTTGGGCCTGTGTGAGTGTGTGTGTGTCTGTGTGTGTACTAATAGGTACCAAAAATTAACAGCAGTAACTTCTAGATGGTAATTTCTCAACCTAGGCACTGTTAACATTTGGATCAGAATAATTTTTTGTGGTGGAAACAGTCCCGTCCTGTGTACTGGAGGATGTTTAACAGCTTCCCTGGCCTCTACCCATTAGATGCCAGTAACGCCCCCTAGCGGTAACAAAAATATCTCCAGACATTGTCGAAAGTCCCCTGGAAGACGAGATCACCCACAGTTGAGAACCACTGCCCTAGATGGAAAGTATGATAGATAATGTTTTACTTTGCTTTTAGTCTATCTGCCCATTTCCTACTTTTTCCAAAAATGAATATAAAGTATTTCAGTTATTTAAAAATTTTGGTGTTTCTTATGTCCCTCTGTGTTGTCAAAAAAATATATATATATATACACTCAGATGAAAAGATGTTCACATTAGTACTTACAGTAAGTTAACTAATTTTATTATGATTTTAAAAGAATTAAGAAAAAGCATATACAAAGCCATCCCAAATGTCAATATTCCTTCAGAGGCTTTAAACTATTTATAACCTTTGGATATGGCATCCTGATTTTAAGGATATATCTTTTTTTTTTTTTTTCCTTGCGGTACGCGGGCCTCTCACGGTTGTGGCCTCTCCCTTTGAGGAGCACAGGCTCCGGACGCGCAGGCTCAGCGGCCATGGCTCACGGGCCCAGCAGCTCTGCGGGACGTGGGATCTTCCGCGTCCCCGGCATCAGCAGGCGGACTCTCAACCACTGCGCCACCAGGGAAGCCCTTAAGGATATATCTTAAGAAGGAATTCTAAATATAGAAAATGTTTTACATATATGGTGGATTTTTGCAGAGTCACTAATAAAAACAAAAAGTTATAAACACTCTAAAACCAACAATAGGAAACTAAGTTAATTACGGTACTCAATAGAATAGAATATAGTATGAAAATTATATTTACAAAGAGTTTATAACAATGCGGGTGGGAAGGTTTGTGCCATACTGTTGAGGGGAAACTGCATACAAAATTGAATATGTCTCATCATCTCTGGCAGGTATAACAAAACAACAATGAAAAGAATCCTGTGAGTCCAACACAGTTAAAAGAAACACATCAAGATGTTTAAAAACTGACTGTCAAGATCCTTATCTTTAATTTTGCATCTATATGAGATGACGAGTGTTCACGAAGCTTATTGTGATAATCATTTCATGATGTAAGCCAAATCATTAATGTACACCTTAAACTTATACAGTGCTATATGTCAATTACATCTCAATTAAACTGGAAGAAAAACATGACTGTCAATTGAACAATGGCATCTTAGGGGATTTTTCTCTCTACTCTTCTGAAATGTCCTAATTTTCTAAAATAAGCATATATATATTTATAGTGAAAGATACTAATGTATTAAAAAAAACTTTACAAATGAAAATATATCAAAATTTCAGGTGAGAAATATGTCTTTATATTGATCTATACACAAATTTCCATCCAGACGATAAAAATAACTTTGTTCAAAAAATGAAACGTATTCAGAAAGTACAATATAAACTCAATGTGATTTTAGCTACATTCATCAGCTCTGGGAAAGATAAAATTTAAAGGTGATTAGACTATGCAGATGGTCAGGAAAAGGTTGTATATAGTAACATGATAACAGAAAATATTTTAATGAAAAACAAACTGGATATATTCTTTTCCAACCTGAAATCACATTATTCTAAAACAGAGGATCTCATTTCGAAGGAGATCAAATAATTTAGGTTCAATTAGAATTAACTAACCAAGGGCAGACTTCAGCCATCTCAGATTTTGATCTAACTGGTTTACACTCATCCAGGGTGATGGGCAATTCCAGCTCATGGGAAAAACAATTATCGCAGACAAAAGGCAGCCCTTCTCACATTTGTAAGGCAATATTTGCCTGACCTCGCCTTTCCCAGGTGGCTCCACTGAATTCTCTTGTTAGCTCTCTCCTCAGTCTTTGATGTGGATACAGATTATATCTTACAATAGACCTCAAAGAGGGAGGCAGCTGCGTGCATTCGGTAGAAAATAGAAAAAGGCATGGCCAGGTTGACCACTATTATCCAGGGTTCAAAGCCAAAGACAATTTCCTCCAATCCGTTGTCATACTCGGGGCGGCAGCCGAAGGCGGGAGGGATCCAGAGCTGCAAGAGAAGAGGAGGTAGTCCTAGCAGCCGCCCGGGGGCCCCCCACAAACCCAGGTGCTGACTTGGACTCAGGGAGACCGAGTCACACCTGTCACAGGGGTAAGCAGCCCCTGCGTGTTTCCAATCTCTATGGAGTCCACTGAGCCAGTCCACTGAGCCCCGATCCTGCATGAATGCTCTTCACACCTACCTGGTTCTCTCCATCCCCACAGCCCTCACCTTGGTCTGGTCCTCCATCTCCTCTTCCCCAGACTGCTGCAATGCCTCCCATGATCCCCCCGACTACGGTGGGTGCCTTCGATTCCCCCCTCCTACTCCCGCTCCAGCACATCACGTGGCTTCAGAGTGATCTTTATAAAGCACACATCTGACCTTGTCCCTCCTCTGCTGACCACTCACCAGGGCTCCAAATGCCTTCAGGAGACAGTCCAAATTCCCTCAGTGATCGGGAACACATCCACGTCTCCACATCTCTCGTCACGCCCTTCACTCTGGCCCTCCCGGGCTGTGCACAGCCCCCAAATGTGCCTTTCCCCAGCCTTCAGGGTTTTGCTCCTGCCTCTTCCTCTATCAGGGACTCCCTGTCTTCCTTCTGCTAAGTCCTACCTTCTTCCAAGTCCTGAGACACCTCCCCTTCCAGGAAGTCCTCCTTGATCTAACCAGTCAGGCAGGAACTCCCTGTGTGTTCCCATAGCCCCCAGTGTTTTCCTACAGTGGTGCTCCCTGTTTCCCACACCCGTCTTTACATTTCACCATTGGTGCTCGGGGGTCCCAGCCACGTGAGTCTGGGCTGGTGAGTTCTGTGGTCCTTTTTCTGCCTTGTTCTTGGCTTAGAGAGGCAGCCCAGGCCCTGCCCACATCCCCCTGATCGGGAGGAGAAGCACATGCCGTGGAACCAGCCCTGGGTTCCTGCCACTTACAGACTATAATTTAACATCTCCAAGCCACAGTTTCCTCACCTATAAGATGGGAATACTAACACCTGTCTCAGAGGGCTCAGGTGAGAATAAAATGGCAACTAAGTCTGCAAAACATAAAGCAATAACCTATTATTTTTGGTGCTCATGGAACCTACACACTGGTTCCCCCTTCTCAGCCTCCCTGTCCCAGTTCCTCCTCCTCTCCCTCCCCCTAAATTGTTGGGCTCCTAGACCTGCTTCCCTCTCACAATGACATTTCTACAACTTTCTCTACCCCTACACTGTGGCAGGCAGCCTCTCGGGTGACCCCCAATGGTCCCACCTCCTGGGAATCTTGTGGAGCCCTGTCCCCTTGAGTTGGACTGAATCTAATGACTCTCTTCTAACCAACAGAATATGACACAAGTCATGGGATGTCACTTCTGAGATTAGGTTACAAAAGGACTCTGGAGTCCATCTTGCTCAACCCCTCTTGCAAGAGAGGAAGCTGGCTGCCATGTGAGCCAGCCTATGGAGAGGCCCCATGGCCAGGAACTGAGGGGGATCTCAGGCCCGCAGCCAGCAAGGAACTCAAACCCTCAGCCCAACAGCCCACCGGGAACTGAATCCTTCCAACAGCCACATAAGTGAGTTTAGAAACAGACCCCCTTCCCCTCCAAAATCCAGCCATGAAATGACTGCAGCCCCAGTGGGCACTTTGACCACAGCCTGTAAGGGACCCTGAGCAGAGCCACCCAGCCAAGTCACACTCAGATTCCTGACCCAGAGAAGCTGTGAAATAAGAAATGTCTGTTTTTTTAAGTTGCCGAGTTTAGGGCTCATTTCTTACGCAGCAATGGGTATCTGATACACGTGGCTTTCATTAACATCTCCATATAGAACACTCGTGGGCTTATATCTCTAGCCCACTGTGTTCTCTGTGTTCTGGGTCCTTAAGCATCATCCTCCCACGCCAGCTGGTTCTTCCCGCCCTCCTTAGCTGGTTCCTCCTCCTTTGCTCAGTCTCTTAACGTTGGCTGGTCCCAGGGCTCATTCATTCCTGGGTCCTCTTCTCTACCCTAGACCCATGACCCCTGATGATCTCACCCAGTCCTGGTTGTAAATACCAGCTATGGGCCTACGACTTCCCAATCTAAATCACCATCCTGGTCCACCCTTGAGAATTGCAGGCTCTTATATCCCACCGGCTACTTGGTTGTCTAAAATGCATCTCAAACTCAACATTACATTCCCATTTCTCCCCGTCTCCTCAGCAACATCTTCCTCCCAGAGGCTCAATCAAATTTTCAGGCATCATCTTCATCTTCTCACTCATTCTCATAACAATCCGCCTGCCACCCAATCCATCAATTCTCAATCCACCCGTTTCTCTCCACTCCACCTGCCAGGCCACCACCCCCATCTCTCACCTGGACCATTGCAGTGGCCCCTGCTTAAGCTCTCAGCCTACAGTCTATTCACCACTCATCGCCAGATTAATTATTTATGTAAGATGGGGTCCCTTTCCTGGTTAAACACCCAAGGGCTTCACAGCACATCTAAAATAAAATCTACCTGCTACATGGGATGGCAGAGCTCTCTGTTAGATGGCCCCTTACCACCCCCAAGCCCAGCTCCCCAGATTGTCCCCCCCCACCCACCCCAGTCACATGACCTTCCTCCTCTTCTCAAAGAAGAAAAGCTCCTCCCACCCAGGGTTTTGCACAGGCTGGTTCCTCTGCCTGGAGCACCCATGGCTCCTTCTGCCATCCAGCTCTGGTCTCTAATCCCACCGCCTGAGAAAGCCCTTCCCATCAACTTGGCCATGTGATCTACCATGGCCACCCAATCACCACCTCACGCCCATCTTTTCTTACTTCCCTGCAGGGCATGCAGCACTATAGGCATTTCTGCTGTTTGATTTTTTGTTGCTAGTCCTGCCGTCTGGTTTATAGGCCCCATAGGAGGAAGACCAGAGCTCTGGGGCATGTTGCACCCTCATCACTCACAGCACTGCTGGCCCTCAGTGGGCACACAGAGGATATATTATCAAGAAGACAGGGAAAATTAGAAGAAAAGGAAGAGACCTTCAAGATGGCAGAAGAGTAAGACGTGGAGATCACCTTCCTCCCCATAAATACATCAAAAACACAGCTGCATGTGGAACAACTCCTACAGAACAACTACTGAATGCTGACAGAAGACCTCAGACTTCCCCGAAGGCAAGAAACTCCCCACGTACCTGGTAGGGCAAAAGAAAAAACAGAGACAAAAGAATAGGGGTGGGATCTGCCCCTCTGGGAGGGAGCTGTGAAGGAGGAAAGGTTTCCACACACTAGGAAGCCCCTTCGCGGGCGGAGACTGCAGGAAGCGGAGTGGGGAGCTTCGGAGCCATGAGGAGAGCGCAGCAACAGGGGTGCAGAGGGCAGAGTGGAGAGATTCCCGCACAGAGGATCGGTGCCGACCAGCACTCACCAGCCCGACAGGCTTGTCTGCTCACCCGCCGGGGTGGGCGGGGGCTGGGAGCTGAGTCTCGGGCTTCGAAGGTCAGACCCCAGGGAAAGGACTGGGGTTGGCGGCGTGAACACAGCCTGAAGGGGCTAGTGCGCCAGAGCTAGCTGGAAGGGAGTCCAGGAAAAAGTCTGGACCTGCCGGAGAGGCAAGAGACCATTGTTTCAGGGTGCACAAGGAGAGGGGATTCCTCCCCTGTCTGCACACATGGGGCAGAGCACCACCTAAATGAGCTCCAGATACAGGCGCAATCCGCGGCTAACAGCTCAGACACCAGAGACAGGCATGAACCACTAACGCTGCTGCTGCTGCCACCAAGAATCCTGTGTGTAAGCCCAGGTCACTACCCACCCACCCTGGGAGCCTGTGCAGCCCGCCACTGCCAGGGTCCCATGATCCAGGGACAAGTTCCCCGGGAGAACGCATGGCACAGCTCAGGCTATTGTAACATCACACCAGTCTCTGCTGCCTCAGGTTCGCCCCACATCCCAATTATGACTACCGTACCCCTGCCTCCCCCTGTCTGGGCGGGTAACAGACTCCTGAGGGCAGCCTACACACAGAGGCAGGGCCTAAACCAAAGCTGAACCCCAGGAGCTGTGCTAATAAAGAAGAGAAAGGAAAATTTCTCCATGCAGCCCCAGAGCAGCAAATTAAATCCCCACAATCAACTTGATAAACCCTGCATCTGAAGAATACCTGAATAGACAACGAGTGTTCCCAAAATTGAGGCAGTGGATTTTGGGAGCAACTGTAGACTTGGAGTTTGCTTTCTACATCTAATTTGTTTCTGGTTTTACGTTTATCTTAGTTTAGTATTTAGTACTTATTATCATTGGTGGATTTGTTTATTGGTTTGGTTGCTCTCTTCCTTTTTTTTTTAATATATTGGTTTGGTTGCTCTCTTCTTTTTTTTTAATATATATATATTTTTTCCTTTTTCTCTTTTTGTGAGTGTGTATGCTTCTTCGTGTGATTTTGTCTGTACAGGTTTGCCATTTGTCCAAGGGTTCTGTCTGTTCATTTTTTGTTTGTTTTTGTTTTTTTTCTCTCTTCCTTTTCTTCTGAGCCATGTGACTGGCAGGGTCTTGGTGCTCAGGCCAGGTGTCAGGCCTGAGCCTCTGAGGTGGGAGGACCTAGTCCAGCACATTGGACCACCAGAAACCTCCCAGCCCCACGTAATATCAATTGGCAAGAGCTCTCCCAGAGATCTCCATCTCAACACTAAGACCCAGCTCCACCCAACGGCCAGCAAATTCCAGTGCTGGACACCCCATGCCAAACAACTAGGAAGACAGGAACACAGCCCCACCCATTAGCAGAGAGGCTGCCTAAAATCATATTAAGTTCAAAGACACTCCAAAACACAGCACTGGACATGGCCCTCCCCACCAGAAGGACAAGATACAGTCCCACCCACCAGAACACAGGCACCAGTCCCCCCCACCAGGAAGCCTACACAGCCACTGAACCAACCTCACCCACTGGGGGGAGACACCAAAAATAATGGGAACTAAGAACCTGAGTCCTGCGAAAAGGAGACCCCAAGCACAGTAAGTTAAACAAAATGAGAAAACAGAGAAATAGGCAGCAGATGAAGGAGCAAGGTAAAAACCCAGCAGACCTAACAAATGAAGAGGAAATAGGCAGTCTATCTGAAAAAGAATTCAGAATAATGATAGTAAAGATGATCCAAAATCTCGGAACTAGAATGGAGAAAATACAAGAAATGTTTAACAAGGACCTAGAAGCACTAAAGAGCAAACAAACTATGATGAACAACACAATAAATGAAATTAAAAATACTCTAGAAGGAATCAACAGCAGAATAACGGAGGCAGAAAAATGGATAAGTTGCCTGGAAGATAAAATAGTGGAAATAACTACTGCAGAGCAGAATAAATAAAAAAGAATGAAAAGAATTGAGGACAGTCTCAGAGACCTCTGGGACAACATTAAACGCACCAACATTTGAATTATAGGGGTCCCAGAAGAAGAAGAGAAAGAAGAAAGGGACTGAGAAAATATTTGAAGAGATTAGAGTTGAAAATTTCCCTAATATGGGAAAGGAAATAGTCAATCAAGTCCAGGAAGCACAGAGAGTCCCATACCGGATAAATCCAAGGAGAAACATGCCAAGACACATATTAATCAAACTATCAAAAATTAAATACAAAGAAAAAATATTAAAAGCAGCAAGGGGAAAGTGACAAATAACATAAGAGGGAAACCCAATAAGGTTAACAGCTGATCTTTAAGCAGAAACTCTGCAAGCCAGAAGAGAGTGGCAGGACATATTTAAAGTGATGAAAGGGAACAACCTACAACCAAGATTACTCTACCCAGCAAGGATCTCATTCAGATTCGATGGAGAAATTAAAACTTTTACAGACAAGCAAAAGTTAAGAGAATTCAGCACCACCAAACCAGCTTTATCACAAATTCTAGAGGAACTTCTCTAGGCAGGAAACACAAGAGAAGGAAAAGACCTACAGTAACAAACCCAAAACGATTAGGAAAATGGTAATAGGAACATACATATCAATAATTACCTTAAATGTAAATGGATTAAATGCTCCGACCAAAAGACATACACTGGCTGAATGGATACAAAAACAAGACCTGTATATATGCTGTCTACAAGAGACCCACTTCAGACCTAGGGACACGTACAGACTGAAAGTGAGGGGATGGAAAAAGATATTCCATGCAAATGGAAATCAAAAGAAAGCTGGAGTAGCTATACTCATATCAGACAAAATAGACCTTAAAATAAAGACTATTACAAGAGACAAAGAAGGACACTACATAATGATCAAGGGATCAATCCAAGAAGAAGACATAACAATTGTAAATATTTTTGCACTCAACATAGGTGCACCTCAATACATAAGGCAAATGCTAACAGCCATAAACGGGGAAATCGACAGTAACACAATCATAGTAGGGGACTTTAACACCCCACTTTCACCAATGGACAGATCATCCAAAATGAAAATAAATAAGGAAACACAAGCTTTAAAAGACATATTAGACCAGACAGACTTAATTGATATTTATAGGACATTCCATCCAAAAACAACAGAATACACATTCTTCTCAAGTGCTCATGGAACATTCTCCAGGATAGATCATATCTTGGGTCACAAATCAAGCCTTGGTATAAATTTAAGAAAACTGAAATTGTATCAAGTACCTTTTCCAACCACAACGTATGAGACTAGATATCAAATACAGGAAAAAAAAAACTGTAAAAAAAACAAACACATGGAGGCTAACCATTACACTCCTAAATAACCAAGAGATCACTGAAGAAATCAAAGAGGAAATCAAAAAATACCTAGAAACAAATGACAATGAAAACACGATGATCAAAACCTATGGGATGCAGCAAAGGCAGTTCTAAGAGGGAAGTTTATAGCAATACAATCCTACCTCAAGAAACAAGAAAAATCTCAAATAAACAACCTAACCTTACACCTAAAACAATTAGAGAAAGAAGGACAAAGAAAACCCCAAAGTTAGCAGAAGGAAAGAAATCATAAAGATCAGCTCGGAAATAAATGAAAAAGAAATGAAGGAAATAATAGCAAAGATCAATAAAATTAAAAGCTGGGTCTTTGAAGATAAACAAAATTGATAAACCATTAGCCATAATCATCAAGGAAAAAAAAGGGAGAGGACTCAAATCAGCAGAATTAGAAATGAAAAAGGAGAAGTAACAACTGATACTGCAGAAATACAAAGGATCATGAGAGACAACTACAAGCAACTATATGCCAATAAAATGGACAACCTGGAAGAAATGGACAAATTCTTAGAAAAGTGCAAACTTCCAAGACTAAACCAGGAAGAAATAGAAAATATGAACAGACCAATCATAAGCACTGAAATTGAAACTGTGATTAAAAATCTTCCAACAAACCAAAGCCCTGAACCAGATGGCTTCACAGGTGAATTCTATCAAACATTTAGAGAAGAGCTAACTCCTATCCTTCTCAAACTCTTCCAAAGTATAGCAGAGGGAGGAACACTCCCAAACTCATTCTATGAGGCCACCATCACGCTGATACCAAAACCAGACAATGATATCACAAAAAAAGAAAACTACAAAAAAGAAAGCCATTATCACCGATGAACATACATGAAAAAATCCTCAACAAAATACTAGCAAACAGAAAACAACAACACATTAAAAAGATCATAGACCATGATCAAGTGGGGTTTATCCCAGGAATGCAAGGATTCTTCAATACACACAAATCAATGTGATACACTATATTAACAAACTGAAGGCTAAAAACCATATGATCATCTCAATAGATGCAGAAAAAGCTTTCAAGAAAATTCAACACCCATTTATGAAAAAAACTCTCCAGGGCTTCCCTGGTGGCACAGTGGTTGAGAGTCCGCCTGCCAATGCAGGGGACACGGGTTCGTGCCCTGGGCTGGGAGGATCCCACATGCCGTGGAGTGGCTGTGCCCATGAGCCATGGCTGCTGGGCCTGCGTGTCCGGAGCCTGTGCTCTGCAACGGGAGGGGCCGCGTCAGTGAGAAGCCCGCGTACCACAAAAAAAAAAAAAAAAAAAAAAAACTCTCCAGAAAGTAGGCATAGAGGGAACTTACCTCAACATAATGAAGGCCATATATGACAAACCCACAGCCAACATCGTTCTCAATGGTGAAAAACTGAAACCATTTCCTCTAAAATCAGGAACAAGACAAGGATGCCCACTCTCACCACTATTATTCAACATAGTTTTGAAAGTTTTAGCCACAGCACTCAGAGAAGAAAACGAAATAAAAGCAATCCAAATCACAAAAGAAGAAGTAAAGCTGTCACTGTTTGCAGATGACATGATACTATACATAGAGAATCCTAAAGATGCTACCAGAAAACTACTAGAGCTAATCAATGAATTTGGTAAAGTAGCAGGATACAAAATTAATGCACAGAAATCTCTTGCATTCCTATACACTAATGATGAAAAATCTGAAAGATAAATTAAGGAAACCCTCCCATTTACCATTGCAACAAAAATAATAAAATACCTAGGAATAAACCTACCTAAGGAGACAAAAGACCTGTATGTAGGTAAGACACTGATGAAAGCAATTAAAGGTGATACAACCAGATGGAGAGATATACCATGTTCTTGGATTGAAAGAATCAACATTGTGGAAATGACTATACTACCCAAAGCAATCTACAGATTCAGTGCAATCCCTATCAAGCTACCAATGGCATTTTTCACAGAACTAGAATAAAAAATTTTAAAGTTTGTATGGAAATACAAAAGACCCCGAATAGCCAAAGCAATCCTGAGAAAGAAAAACGGAGCCGGAGGAATCAGGCTCCCTGACTTCAGACTATACTACAAACCTACAGTAATCAAGACAGTATGGTACTGGCACAAAAACAGAAATATAGATCAATGGAACAGGATAGAAAGCCCAGAGATAAACCCATGCACATATGGTCACCTTATCTCTGACAAAGGAGGCAAGAATATACAATAGAGAAAAGACAGTCTCTTCAATAAGTGGTGCTGGGATAATTGGACAGCTACATGTAAAAGAATGAAATTAGAACACTACCTAACACCACACACAAAAATAAACTCAAAATGGATTAAAGACCTAAATGTAAGGCCAGACACTATAAAACTCTTAGAGGAAAATATAGGCAGAACACTCTATGACATAAATCACAGCAAGATTCTTTCTGACCCACCTCCTAGAGAAATGGAAATAAAAACAAAAATAAACAAATGGGACCTAATGAAACTTAAAAGCTTTTGCACAGCAAAGGAAACCATAAACAAGACAAAAAGACAACCCTCAGAATGGGAGAAAATAGTTGCAAATGAAGCAACTGACAAAGGATTAATCTCCAAAATATACAAGCAGCTCATGCAGCTCAATATCAAAAAAACAAACAACCCAATACAAAAATGGGTGGAACACCTAAACAGACATTTCTCCAAAGAAGATATACAGATTGCCAACAAACACATGAAAGGATGCTCAACATCACTAATCATTAGAGAAATGCAAATCAAAACCACAGTGAGGTATCACCTCACACCAGTCAGGATGCCCATCATCAAAAAATCTACAAACAATAAATGCTGGAGAAGGTGTGGAGAAAACAGAACCCTCTTGCACTGTTGGTGGGAATGTTGATACAGCCACTATGGAGAACAGTATGGAGGTTCCTTAAAAAACTAAAAATAGAACTACCTTATGACACAGCAATCCCACTACTGGGCATACACCCTGAGAATACCATAATTCAAAAAGAGTCATGTACCACAATGTTCATTGCAGCTCTATTTACAATAGCCAGGACATGGAAGCAACCTAAGTGTCCATCGACAGATGAATGGATAAAGAAGATGTGGCACATGTATACAATGGAATATTACTCAGCCATAAAAAGAAACGAAATTGAGTTATTTGTAGTGAGGTGGATGGACCTAGAGTCCATCATACAGAGTGAAGTAAGTCAGAAAGAGAAAAACAAATATCATATGCTAACACATATGTATGGAATCTAAAAAAAAAAAGAAATGGCTCTGATGAACCTAAGGGCAGGACAGGAATAAAGACACAGACATAGAGAATGGACTTGAGGACACGGGGAGGTGAAAGGGTAAGCTGGGATGAAGTGAAAGAGTAGCATTGGCATATATATACTACCAAATGTAAAACAGATAGCTAGTGGGAAGTAGCTGCATAGCACAGGGAGATCAGCTCGGTGCTTTGTGACCGCCTAGAGGGGTGGGATAGGGATGGTGGGAGGGAGACACAAGAGTGAGGAGATACGGGGATATATGTATATGTATAGCTGATTCACTTTGTTATGCAGCAGAAACTAACACAACATTGTAAAGCAAATTATACTCCATTAAATATGTTAAAAAGAAAAAAAAAAGAAAGAAAATGAGAATAAAAGAAGAAGAGTTTATGGACTTCTTTCCTGAAATCCAGATCTTTCCATCTGCTGTGAAGTTGGCTATAATTCTTGCTACTCATCCCCTTGAAAGGCAACCTATGCCCCCTTCCCTTGAATCTGGGTGGACGCTATCACTGCTGGACCCATAAAATATGGCAGAAATGGTGCCGTGCAATGTCCACGCCCAGACCTTAAGAGACTGGCACTTCCAGTCCTTTGGAAGCCTGGCTCTGGGTCCTAAGCCATCACCTAAGAAGTCCACCTCCCCTGAGACCGCCGTGCTGGAGAGTCCCCATGAATACATTGCAGCCAGAGTCCCCACTGAGTCCAGCCTTTCAGCCTCCCCAACCCAAGGCACCAGATCGTGGACTTTCCAACCCACGCAGCCCATCCAGTAGCTTCAGTCAGTTTCATTAGGAACAGAATTGTCCAGCCAAGCCCTGCCAGAATTCCTAACCCACAAGTTCCTGAGACATAGTAAAATGGTGGTTGTTTTTGTCATGCATTTGGGGTCACTGGTTACACAGCAATAGAAAACCAAAATATCTGCCTGTTGGTTATGTCCACTTGGATGTCCTTACCACTGAATGTGTCCAGTACTAAACTCACGTGCTTCCTTCCCCTGAGCCCCTCCCAAGCCTGCTCCCCCTCCAGAGACCCCAATCTCCATAAGTAGCATCACCATGTGTCAGGAACTCAAGGCAGAACCTGGGAGCCGCTCTTGGCATCCCTCTCCCTCCGCAGCCTACAACATGGATGAACCTGAAGGTCCTTGCACCACGTGAGATAAATCCCGTATGATTCCACTTATATGAGATACCCAGAGTCAAACTCATAGAGAAAGAGAGTAGAACGGTGGTTGCCAGGGGATGGGGGTGGAGGGAATGGAGAGTTGTTTCATGAGTACAAAATTTCAGTTTTGCAAAGTGAAAAAGTTTTAGAGGTGGGTGGCGGTGATGGTAGCACAATCATGTGAATGCACTAAATGCTACAGAATCGTACACTGGAAAATGGTTAAAATGGTAAATTTTAGGTTATGTGTTCGTTACCACCATTAAAATTTAATTTAATTTAAAAGAATAAAAACACGAATCAGATCTTGTCACTCAGAGCATAAAACCCTTAGATGGTTTTCTGTTGCATTTAGGATTAAGTCCTGGCTTGTGGCCATGGCTTACCAGGCCACGCCTCTCTCTTCTTGCTCTCCGAGTTCTAGCCACATGGGTTTCCTTCCAGTTCTTGAGCGCATCCAGAAAGCCCTACCTTGCTCTGCATCCGTGCCTTCCCCGTACCTGCTGCTTTGCCCAGACTGCCCCGCTCCACCAAGAGGAGGCCTCCCCTGAACCCCAGTGTTCCCACAGCACCCAAAGTCTTCCATCATCACACCCACCACCCTTTACTGTCCACCCCACAGCTGCCAATTGCCCCACGTGGTCGTGCACACCAGCACCTCCAGCCACTGCCTCTGCGCCAGCTCCTGGTCCCGGACAGAAACAGTTCCTGCCTCTGCCAGATGCCTTTGGCACAACATGGGATGAAGTGCAGGGTTTCACAGTGCTGCCCGTGGAGTTGGCTCAGGTCATCCTAAGACATCAGCCTGCAATGACTTCCGTCCTCTGGCTCACTCCCCAGGGAACGGAGGCAGTGCCTGGGGCCATCAGGGGCAGAGCACAGAGATGAAGAGACAAAACGTGTCATTCTCCTGGTCCAGAGCCCTGGACCTGGCCTTCGGGTCCCAAGAGACCATCAGTTGCCACTCGATTCTAGTATAGCAGTGCTATTCTCGGTCAGGCTGGTCCAAAAAAGCAAGCCAAGTATACAACCTGGTGATCAAGCAAAAACCAACACAGGGAAAGTGGTCTTTCTGAACTCACTGAAAAGAGAGATCTTCATACTTTGGGGTGCATAAAATAAAATACGCTTTAGGGGCTTTCTAGAACCAACTCTGACTTTATAAGAATCTAAGCTGATACACCCCTCTCTGGAATGTAAGCCTTATATAAAATGCAGCCCCATTGTAGTTATTAATATCTCTCTCTCTCTTGTTTTCCTGTTTTAAGTCCTTTGTTCACTGCTGTACCCACATAGTTCCTGACACAGAGCAGGTGCCCCATAAATGTCTATAAGATGAAAGAAGAGGGCGCACCTGGAGCCACACTCTTCTGGGACCCCTTCTCCCTTCACAACTCCCCATAACTGTCTGCCAACCTGGAGGGGGACCAAGGTCCAGGTGACCCAAAGCAAGAATCAGATTCGGTTGGCAGACACATGGCCCTTTCAGCTTCAGATGGAACCCCCAATTTTGTGGCCTTAGGGTAATATCAAAAGTTGCAGTCCCTGGACATGCACCAACTGATATTAGGAAGAGGAAGCTAAAAATCAGTAAGCTTCTGGGGAAACAGAGCAGCCCTGATGATACGGAGGCTGGTAGCAGAGAGTTGGCTGCGATGATGGGCGGGCCCCGTGGGCTGGGGCATCGTCACCATTCCACCAGCCACAGTCACTGCCGATGCCTGTGTGCACCAAAGGCTGCTTCTCCCTCCTTTTTACCCAGACCTGCCACCCTTCTATGAACCTCTAGAACAAATCCCAACAACACACAATGCTTTGTATTCCTTTTCCTTCTCACCATCCCCACCAGCACTGCCCTGGTTCAAGTTTCCATCATTTCCTATCTGGGCAGCTGTGTGGGGCTTGTGTTCCGGTTTCCCTGACTTTGATCTTACCTCCCTCCATCCTTCCTGCACGTTGCTGCTAGAAGATCATTCTAAAACACAAATCTGAGAGGGTCCTCTACTGCCCTCAGCGTGAAGACCAGACTCAGCCAGGCTTATGAAGCTCTGCTCAAGCCAGACCCGTCTAACCAGACCCTCCATCCTGCTTCCCGCCCTGCTTCACGTGTATGGAATTCATGACAAGCTGCTCGTGCTACTCAAATAGGCCATGGTGTCCTTTGCCTCTGTGTCTTTGCACAACACGTGCCCTCTGCCCCAAGCCTTTCTTTTTCTTGCCTTGGTAAACTTCCAACAGTTGGTAAACTTCCAACTGTTCCTTGAGGCTGAGGCAGACAATATTGAGTGGCTGATTGTACATCTTTTTCTACCTTGTTACCGTCCATTATAGAGGCTAGAAAGCAAACCATCCACTTCCCCCTCCTCCCTTGCAGTTAGCGGTGGTCACATCAACTGTAGACATTGCCTGGCACCAATCCTTCCCTCTGTCTTCCTGTCTTGAACCCAGATGTGATGCCTGGTGCTGCTGCAGCCATCCTATGACCATGTGCCAACCACATTCAGTAGAAAGGTGAACAGTGTCTGGATCCTTGATGATAGGGTTCAGCGGCCAAGCCAACCCTGAATAGCCAACTTCCAGAATTCTTGTCTTTAAGACTGAAGATACTGCTGATCAAGCTATCTGTTATTTGCAGCCAAAATCACTCCTAATTGAGTCTCTGTCTCACCTCAAGCATCCCCTACTTATTGAAGTCCCTCTTTGACTCCATGCTCCCATTCCACCTTGCAGATAGCCCTGTCCCAGCATTTGCCATATTCACTCTATTATATTTTTTCCTTGTCTCCCTCTCCCACTAATACTGTGATCTTTTTGAGGAAAGAGATTACGTCTTCTCACCTTTAATTCTTAGTTCCCACCCCAGTCCATGGCATACAGATACTCAATCAGCAAATTTGTAGAATATAAGCCTATGTTCCAGTCTAATATTTTAACCTTACGTTTAAATTATTTTGATTAAAAGCTGCCTTTATTCCTTATTTGAAAACGGCAAGGAAAATAGATTAATCAGTATTTTTAAATAAAGAAATAACTTGCAGATTACCGAAATATTGCAGAGGAACAAAAAGGCTGCAATATTCCTTAAGACTCTTCTCTGGGCATTGCCCTGCAGGAAATGGGCGTGGCAGGCTGGGCCCAGGGCCCCTTCCCAGCTCTTCTCCTCTTCCTCTTTGCTACCAACTTCTCTCAGACACATATTTCCATTGGCCGCATGTGGCATCTCGCTGTCCTGGGGAGCCATGTCCCCGGCTGCAGGTCTGCTCTCGAAGCAAGAAGAAGGGAGGGATGTGGCATTGCCATTGCAGACTGTGACCACCTGCAGGGTTCTGATGTCCTTGGAGAGCTTCTCCGGCTCTCGGTGAATGGACTCAATGATGAAGAGGTTCTGGATGTACTTCTCAACAACCACCAGGATGGAGTAGGGCAGGTTGTACCAGGTGTACAGGGGGCAGGACTCGGCACAGAGGATGGCCAGGATGGAGCCCCAGGAGATGAGCCAGGAGCCGGAGGCAGTGCCCACCAACAGGTCTGCGTCCAGTTTGCGGGCCGGATTTTTGGACTCGTCTAGTGATTGCTCATCTAGCCTATAAATCCGGATCCCAGCCAGCCCTGCCGCCCCCATGAGTACGAGCAAGATGATGGCATACAGGTAGAACATGATGAGTGCTGACTCGCTCCCGGTTTTGGAACGCCCGATCCAAATCAGATACACCACCACGACCCCAATGGTGGCAGCCAGTGCGGTCAGGCCCAGTACCGAGCCCAGCATGACCCCGTGAGACCTGAACTGCATCTTCTGACGCTGATGACTGTCAACTTTGCGCCCGATGTTTTTCCACAGGACGTAGAGCATCGTGGAGGCCAGTATCTGATATTCTATGTTGAAAGGGTAGAGGTAGTAGATCCCGTGGGAGATGGCAGAGCAGAGGGTCGGGGGTGTGCAGTTACATGGAGGCGTGTGGTCATCTAAAACTAGCGGGGAGACAGACCACAGGGAAGGACAATTAGAACATTCAGTGGCGAAGCAGAAAACCACAAACAAATACTCTCACTGTGGATTCATGCTTGGGTTTGCCATTGAATTAAAAGCTTTATTTCATGGCTTTTTGTCACGTTTCATATCATGGCTAAATTGACAGCCATGAACACTCCCCAAAGAGTACTAATTACACGAATTAGATCTTATCCATACATCAGAATATTGTCCAGCCATTGCAAATGGTATTTTAGAAATTTACTCATCAGCATATAAAGACGTTCAGAAGACACTGTTGAACAAAAAGCAGCTGCGAAAGAGGCTGGAGTACGGCTCCGTTTTTATCAATTATAGATATCTTGGTGATGTATACATACAGAGACAGAGAGATAGGGAGGTAGACAGACATAGAAAAAAATTGGAAGGACATAAACTAAAATGTTAACAATGGTTATCTCTGGGCGGGAAAATGGCAGGTGAATTTTTTTTTTTCAGCAAAAGAGAAAAGGGAGGCTCGGAGTGGTTGAATGTTTTCCAAAGGTCACACAGCTAGAAGGTGATGGGAACAAGACCCAAACCTGAGACATCAGTCCCCTGTACATTGCACCTTCCTCTACCCCACATTCTTCTCAACCCCAGTGCTCTAATATAGAAGCAACAGGTCACAAATGCTAAAGAATTTTGGAAGAAAATGAAGAGTCATGAGACAGGCACTCCAATAGGAACAAGGGGGGTATAAAGATGGGCCAAAATTATAAACTGAGTTAAATAAAAACTTCAAATGAACGAAAACCAATTAACCACAACATACCATTAGACTTCTATGGATTTTTTAAAGCTATACTTTTAGTAGAAAGAACTGGTAATAGAGGTTTAATTAAAAACACAAACAGAAACAACCACCAGTCTTCCAAGGCTGTAAACAAAGACATTCATTTCCATACCAAACTGGACCATGAGAAATGGTGATCAGAATGATGACCCTGGATCTGACAAGTCCCTGAGTCACTGAAGAAACCTTTAATTATGCTCAGCGCACCCTACTTATGGAAGCAGGATGAGAGACTTAGGAGGTTTTGAAAGGTTTTCAACAACAGAGGATTGTCTGGCCGATGTTGAATTGGGTGGACCCTGCAGGTCTTTGAAACCCATACCTCCATCTATGGACATTCTGGTCTCTGCAGGTTTCCAAGCTGTTCCAAGATGGCAGCTGGGCAACTCTTACCACTCACCTATTGTTATGTTCCCGAAGCCCAGGGTGATGAGCCGTTCCTTGTGCTCGTTAAGTTGGTGCTTTGACTCATTCAGGATGCTGTTCGCCCAAAGAAGCAGGTTGGTGAACACTGAGTGGATCACCCCAAACCTGAAAAACACAAGGACCCACTTGCTGAGCAGCCCTGGGAAGCTCCTAGCCCCGTGAGGTGAGATGGAGACATTGCACACATGGACACGGGCACACACACAAGCTTCCTTCTTAGCAGTGATTGTGATTTCATCTGGCAGCTCAGGCTCTGGGCCTGAGGGTCCCCTGTCTGGCAGTTCCATGGGACCTTCCAAAACCACAGCCTTGGCATCCTGCCTTAATCTTGAACCTGCCAGTACTCAACTCATTGTCTACGGGACAAAACAAAACAAATAAAAATCTGGGTCTTGGAAGCAGGGATACAGGGATGGAAATTTACTAAAAACGGGCAACCTACCCCACCATACCTCAAACCCTTTCTTCCAAAAGGGAATAGAACAATGAAGGAAAGATGAAAGGGCTACTTTGGAAATCTGGAGAACTGGGTACGCCTTTACTGTTGGGTTGCCGACCCAATGATCATTATCCACGCCCTCTGTCTTACCACTTACTTCTAAAGACACCAAAACCAACCAGAAGCTCACCATCTGGCCTCCCTTGAAGTTAAGCATGGCCACTGTGGCCAGTAGGATGTGAGACGAGGTCTACTGGGCACTACTGAAAAGCTTTTGCTTTCTTGATGGAAGAGATCAGAATGAGAAAAGCCTACTTCTTCTTCTTCTCCCCCATTTTCCCAGGCTTCAATACAGACATGAAGGCTGGAGTTTTGGCAGCTATCTTGTGACCATGAAGCAACAAGCATGGGATGAAACCCTCATCCAGTGAGGGTGGCAGAGTGGAAACACAGAAAGATCCTGCTCTGTGACGACACTGTTGAGCTGCTGGAGTCTCGGATAGGTTCAGGAATTAGGCCATATTATTTACAAATAGAATACGTAGCTGCATTTGGGGTTTGAAAGTTAGGAAGCGACAAGGCTGTTCTAGTCTGACCTCAGAGTTCTGTCCTTGCCTCTGACCACAGTGCCTCCTAAAGAAGAAGAAAAGAAATGACATGGAGGGTGGACTCTGGACTCTGGAGAACAGAGGAGGGATCTGGGGCAATATGGTTCCAATGGAGCCACTGTCTGTTTCAAAACCTCCAAAGATTCCCCATGGCTGCCAGTTTAAGATGTACTCACTTTGGTAGCTTCCAGGGTGCTTAACAATGGGCCTTGCAGGGAGCAGGTGCAGCAAGTCCAGGTGATTTGAGAGAGGAATTCCTTGAAACCTGTGTGCAACTGATCACTTCTCAGTTGGAGAGCAGAGGCCCAGAGGACGTGAGCCCCCTCCCCATGTAACCAAGAGCACCCTTGTCCATAATCTCCCTACAGGAAGAATGGTACAGTTGGGTCCTCAACCCTGACCTTGCCTCTCCTCTGAGTTTTAACCCCAGATGACCCCCTGGGGTTCCCACGAGCAACCGCAAGCAAAGTCTTTCCTCATTTGAACTCCAGCTTCCTTTGGCAACTTCCCAGTGTCGAGGCACAAGTGGGGAAGGAAACAGCCGCCTGGGGGTGTCTGAGTCAGCTGTTTGCCCATCTGCTTGCCCCTCATGCTTGCCCAGTTGCTATAGATTGTGGCCAGCCTTCCCCGGGACATCTGGGAGGCATTGTATAGAGCCTTTGACAAATGCAGACAATGCTGTTTGCCTCCGGCTGGCTGGCTTTTCTTTTACTTATAATGCACACAGCTCCCCTTTCTTCTCCTCTTTCCTGGTCCAAATGGCGTTGTCTCATCCCAGGTCCACTGAACCTGAGCAGGTAATACTAATGCCGCCCACAGCTGCTGGCTGTTCTGCCACAAACGCTCCCTGCGAGCTGGCAGCCTCCTGTTGATTTGATCTGGAAATTGTCTTACCAACTAAAGGCAGGCGTTTCCTCATGCCAAGCTGCCTTTCTCACACTTGGATCCAATAACCCCAGACCACAATAAAGAAGGGTTCTGTGAGCCATTCTCTAATCTCAATTTATGTTTCCAGGTCTTTTTTCAGAACTGCTGCTCCTCAAAACTTCACTCTTGAGAAAAGAAAAGGACTCAAACCAGTAAGAGGAATTCTCACACCAGGAGAAAAGTCCTTGTATGTACTAAAAGCATGGATAGTGGAATATTGGCTCGAAAGATCAGAAAAAAGGGTAAGTCCAGGAGAGGGAAGTTTTGAAAACTCCAGGGCATGGCAAGAAATGTCAATGACTAAAGCAGGCCTGGGATAACATTAGGGAGTGCTGGGGACTGTAGCTAACTGAGCAGCCATACACACCCCCATCTGGAGGGAACAATCCCAACTTGGCTCTAGCTCTTTGTTGTCATGCACATTTTGGATTATCAAACCTCCCAATTTTTCTAGAGACATCTAAATCTAAAACCGAAAGGTGGGATTTCCCTGGTGGCGCAGTGGTTAAGAATTCGCCTGCCAATGCAGGGGACACGGGTGCGAGCCCTGGTCAAGGAAGATCCCACATGCCGCGGAGCGGCTAGGCCCGTGAGCCACAACTGCTGAACCTGCGCTCTAGAGCCCACAAGCCACAACTACTGAGTCCGCGTGCCACAACTACTGAAGCCCATGTGCCTAGAGCCCATGCTCCGCAACAAGAGAAGCCACCGTGATGAGAAGCCCATGCACCACAACGAAGAGTAGACCCCACTCACCACAACTAGAGAAAGCCTGCACGCAACAACAAAGACCCAGTGCAACGAAAAAAATAAATTAAAAAAAAAAAACTGAAAGGTAGTAACTCAAAAATGGTTAACACTTTGCCCTATTTAAAAAAAAAAAAAAAAAACAGGCTAAATCAAGTTATAAGCATATCTGGTTCAAACCACTCACTATCCAGTTTAGGAAAGATGCCCAGAGACAGAAGGAGACTTGTCTCCAATTGCTCAACAAGCAAGGCCAAGGCAGGACTAGGCCCCAGTCCTATAGGGACCTTTTCAGATGAAAAATCCTGCTGGGAAATGTCTGCGTACATGGCCTAGAACAGCGTTATCCCCCAAAAGGTAATGCAAGGCACTGATGTGAGCCACATATGTAATTTTTAATTTCTTAGTAGCCACATTTAAAGAATAGTAAAAAGGAACAGGTGAAAATAATTTTAATGATATTTTGTTAATCCCAATATATCTAATATACTGTGATGTCAACTAATCAAAGAGAAAGATTTCACCCAGCAAACCCTGCTGGCCACTGCAGCCACTGCAATGCCATGGAAATAGCAGTAGATTTAAAGTCAGCATTCAGATCCTGCCCAGCTATGCACAGGGGAGCTGCCTGACCTTGGACATTTACTTCATTTCTCAGTTTCCTCATCTCAAAGTGGGATCATGATCATACCTACTGTCCCTGACAGGGCTACTGTGAGAGGTTCTCATAAGTAACACATGTAAAAGAAAATGCTTTATGAATGGGAAAGCCCATTTCATTCAGCCAGGAGTTCCCAGTAGGTCAAACTACCCAATATACATTTGTTGAAAACATCTCACCCTTTATCCCCACAATCCTACTTCTAGGAATTTAACTCAAGAAAAATAACCAGAGGATAAACAACAAGGTCCTACTGTATAGCATAGGGAACTACGTTCAATATCCTGCAATAAATTGTAATGGAAAAGGAATATACACAACTGAATCACTTTCCTAGACAGCAGAAATTAACACAACATTGTAAATCAACTATACTGCAATAAAATAATTTAAAAAAAGAAAAGAATCAGAGATGTTCAAAAATATTTTTAGCCAAAGATGTTCATCACAGTACTATATAACAACAAAAACTTTCAGAAAAATTCGATGTCCAACAAGATGTGTTATGGACTGGATTGTGGCCCCTCAAAATGTATACGTTGAAGCCCTAACCCCCAATGTGACTGTACTTGGAGATGGGCTATAAGGAGGTAATTAAGGTTAAATGAGGTCATAAGGGTGGGGCCCTGATCCAATAGGACTTGTGTCCTTATAAGAAGAGGAAGAGACACCAGAGAGGTCTCTCTCTCCCTGCCCAGAGAAAAGGCCATGTGAGGACACGGCAAGAAGGCAGCACCTGAAAGTCAGGAAGAGAGCCTCACCAGGACCACAATTGTAAAAAGGAAAAAAGAAAAAAATGTATATATCTATTCACTGAAAAAAGACTGGAAGAAAACAGACCAAAGTGTGAATAGTAGTGACCTCTGGGTAGCGGCTGTCTTAGCTGTGGTTGCTATAACAAAGCAACAGATATTTATTTCTCACAGTTCTAGAGGCTCAAAGTCCAAGAGCAAGGTGCCAGCAGAGTTGGTCTCTGGTGATGCCTCTCTTCTTGGCTTGCACATGGCTGCCTGTCACTGTGTCTTCACGTGGCCTTTCCTCTAGGTGCGCTTTGTGCAGGGGTCGAGGAGGGGGGAGATCTGGTGTCTCTTCCTCTTCTATAAGAACACTAATTCCATCATGGGGAATTAGTGGGACCTAATGACCTAACTACTTCCCAAAGGCACCACCTAATACCATCACATTGGGGGTTAGGGCTTCAACATATGCATTTGGGGGGGACACAAACATTCAGTCCATAACAGTGGCATTATGATGATTTTTAATTACACTGTACCCTTACAAGTTTTATCAGGAAAAAAAAAAAGTGACATTTTTTTAAAGAATGTCTATGGAATAGATGAAATGAAACCCATGCCCCAGAACAAAATCAGCAAGTGTTCTCCTCAAGCTGCGAGTGGAGCCCAGGCTCACTGATGGAAGGAGGACCAGGTGACCTGGTCCAGCACACAAAATGGGAGAAACTGGATGGGAATCCCCAGCTGGCCACTTGCACTCTGGAGACCCAGCTAAGTCCCCTAACCTGCCACATCCATTTAATGCAGAGAAGAATAGTTACCATAGTTACCCTGGCAGAGCCTGGATTAAATGTGAGGATGGATGTGGAAGTCTTTGTCCTGCCCTAAGGCACAATTAAAGCTGCCTTTGCTGGGTCATCGGGGCCTGGACTTCATTTGTCCCTGACTTATCCATTGGACCCCATTTGTCCATTCTCCTCCCCTGGAAGCAGAGCAGTGGCGCCTTCTGCCAGGAGGCATGGCTTCTCGTGTTAAGATGGGAGTTAAAGATCACTGCCAAGGCCACTGCTTGGGGCTGCACAGGGGAGAGCACAGGCTGCACATTCCTGGAATGATGCTCAGATGCCTGGATATCTCAGCCCATTACCTCTGCATATCACCACCAGTGCCTGGCAGCAGGCTCTGCACACAGTAGGAGCTCAATAGATGCCTCACTCCTTGTCGAAGCTGATCCTTTTTGCGTAATGAGGTTGGTGAAAGTTATTTCTAATTCAATAGTCTGTTAAAATAGTTCCAACCAGTGGTCTTTCATAAGTCACTCTCTTAAATAGCAGATTTCATTTCAAAAGGTACTGGGGGACTTTTCTGTTCCTCACTGACAGTTTATATGATGAGGGATCTTTCTAGAAACCAAATAGTGATCCCTTGATTCCCCTGTATGTGTGCACAGAGGCTTTCTTACATGATAATCATACCATGCGTTTAGGTAATTCACCCTCTTATCCTGTAGATTCTCTGCCTTGATCTTCACAATCATCTCGAGGGAGAGGTGATCAGAGATAATAATAGAGCCAACACTTACTGAGTCCTTGTTCTATGCCAGGAACAAGCTTTACATCAGTTATTTCATCCAGTCCCCAGAGGTTGGCTATGCTATTATCTCCATTTTACAGATGAGAAAAACTGAAGCTCATAAAGGGGAAGTTTCTAAGACAACAGAAGTGAAATCCAACCCACAACACCCTACTTCCAGAGCTGTCCCAGAGAGGGCAAAGCAGAGGGTCCCCTTCCCAGGCCACAAATGAAGGCTTTGCTTGTCAGGATGGAGAGGAGATTCGGTCTCATTTAAAACCCAAGCAAGCTAGTTGGCAGAGTCCAGACTGTTGCTTTTTCGCCACGGCTGACACCGTATCATAACTCAGAAGACACAACGTCCACCAGTGACCAGGAAACCGAGGGCTTGCAGTGGGCTCAGAGCCGTTTCAGGAGGTGAAATCCGTTACAAACAAACAAGAAGATGTGATCGTTCATTATAAAGCGCTTTGTAAAATTCACATTTACAGAATAATAAAGTCAGTTCAAACCCCACCCCCAAAAAACCCCAATCAAGATGGCAGTGATGAGTTTTGTTTGTTTCAAATGAACATTAAATTCAACACGTAAGCAATTACCCATGATTTTTACCTTTCCAGTGTTTTGAAAGACTGGATGATATCCTTTGCGTGCCCCCAAAGAAAGTACACCTAAATGGAAATAAAGGAAGAAAAGAAAGATACATCAATGGGAAAGCCATCACTGTATTTGCACCCTTGAGAAGCTATAAAACCTAAGGGAAAGGTGTGAAAAATTTTGGGAAAGTCAGTGCAGTGACCTCCCCCGCCCCAAAATGGCAAGTCACTATCCTCATCTCAGGTGGCAGTGCCATTCCCGGGGCGGTTGGGGGGAACAGTGCTGCAGGGGCACTGCCGTGAGAATCAGATGAGGCCTCCAGGTTTAGGAGGAAATAGTGACGAGTCTGCCGTGGGGTGGGGCTTGGGGAGTGGCAGCCTGCCTACCATAACCCCTGTTCACGTGTTTATGTCATCCTTATCAGGCTTCATTTGAGAAATATTCACTGAACCGTTACTACGTCAGTGGCCGGAAACCAGATTCTGAGTGCTTTAAATGAGGAACAGAATTAGTTCAAGCTGGTCTTTTATTTCACTCAGTTATATACGCTGCCCAGGCCCCTGGCCATGCAGTCACTAGAAGCAACTCAGGATGGGGGCCGTATCGGACCCATGTGCAAATCCTGGCTCTCTCGGCCTTGGGCAGGTTTGTTTTCCCATCTATGAAATGGGTATGATAGTGGAACCTACCTTGGAGGGTGCTGTGAGCAGTGAAATAGGAATAATCCATGTCAACTACTTAGAACAGTGCCTGGAGCAGGTACCTTTTCAGTAAAATCTCTCTGCTCTCAACTCATTCATTTGTGGACATTGAATGAGCACCTCCTCTGTCCCAGGCACTTTCTGAGCTCTAGAAGCATGTGGGGCCTTATTTAGACACAAACACATGTTGAGCACCTACTACGTGCCAAACACAGCTGGGCACTTTATAAATTTGTCTCATTTAGCCTTCATTTTCAATTAAGTGTCATAAAAAAGAAAATCAAACAACACACAAGAAATTACACTTACACATACTCTCTCTTCCACATCGTTTCACCTAAGATTTACTATCCTGCTCTGGAAAACACTTTCAGGCCTGATTCTCGAAACACCTAACAATTTAAAAAACAGATGGTAGTCACTCCTGGTAAAGAGGACATTCAACCCAACAATAGGGAAACACTGAAGTAAATTAGCTTTTATCTATGAATTCTAAGTTAGAGGACCACTTATCTGATGCCTTGATAAAGACTACATAGCAACACAAAAAATGTTTACGATTTTTTAAGTGAAACACTCAAAACAGTAAATTCTGCACCTTACATGTAGAACTTTGCCAAGAATGTACACTTGAGTACAAAGAATGGAGGGAACACATAAAAACAGCAACAAATATTTCAGTTAATGGGCTTACAGACACTTTTTTAGTCTCTTTTTCAATTTTTTCAGTAATGTTATACTTCTTTTTTTTTTTTTTTTTTTTGCGGTACGCGGGCCTCTCACTGTTGTGGCCTCTCCCGTTGTGGAGCACAGGCTCCGGACGCGCAGGCTCAGCGGCCACGGCTCACGGGCCCAGCCGCTCCGCGGCATGTGGGATCTTCCCGGACCGGGGCACGAACCCGTGTCCCCTGCATCGGCAGGCAGACTCTCAACCACTGCACCACTAGGGAAGCCCTATACTATATTTTTTAAATAAATATTTTTTTAATTACCATACAACCCAGCAATCCCACTTCTGGGTACAAATCCAAAAGAACTGAAAGCAGGGTCTCAAAAAGATATTTGTACACCCATATCCACAGCAGCATTATTCACAATGGTCAAAAGATGGAAGTAACCCAAGTGTCCACACAACACGTGGCCCAGCCACACAACGGAATAGTATTCAGCCTTAACAAGGAAGAAAATTCTGACACATTACGACATGGATGAACCTTGAGGACATTATGCTAAGTGAAGTAAGCCAGTCACAGAAGGACAGATCCTGTAGGATTCCATTTGTCTGATTCAAAGAGACAGAAAGTAGTCAAATTCATAGACATGGAAAGTTGAATGGCAGTTGCCAGGGGCTAAGGGTGGTGGGAATCAGGAGTTAGCGTTTAAACAGGACAGAACTTCCTTTGCAAGATGAAAGAGTTCTGCTGATTGGTTGCACAACAATGTGAATATACTTAACACTGCTGAACCATACACATAAAAATGGCTAAGGTGGCAAATGTTATGGTATGTGTACTCTACCACAATTTAAAAATAAATAGTATGTTTTAGAAAGTAATGTTTTGTATTCTCCCATCGTCTAATGTCGCAAATGCACGTAGTAAGTGTCCAACAGGTATAGGAAGATTGATTAATTGACCTACTGACCAAATGCCTTAAATAAGGAAGAAAGAGATCCCCAACCCACCAAGTAACAGTTTTTGAAAACTCACTTCTGTCCAGGTCCTTCCTCTGCCCAGAACCTTCAATGGCTCCCCATTGCCCTCAAGGTAAAGTCGAAGCTGCTAAGTGGCTGTCAGCCTTGACCAAACGCTCACTGCAAAGTGCTCTACACACAGCACCTTAATCCTCACAACGACCCCGTGAAGGAGGCATTTTTACAGATGAGACCCATGAGGCCTAGAGAGGTTAACACATTTGCCCGAGGTCACACTGCTGGTGTGAGCCAAAGCCAGGTAGTCTGACCAGAGTCCATGCTTATAAGCCCTGCATTAAACCATGGCTCCAGTCCGGGCCCGTCACCCCTGCTCACCACCCCCCACGGGCCACACATCTTCCCCCCATCTGGTGGAGAGACTTCACAGCCCCACATGTCCTTTGTAATGGTGTCTGACACACCACACCCCTCTCTCCTTGACAACCACCCCGTACCCAAAGCCAGTGAGAGGCCCTCCCTGGCACCCGCTCTGGGTGATTATGTCAAAGCATTGACAGTGCGGACAGAGTCTGTTTTGGTGATTGTCTCCCGCTCTGACACCTCCACAGGGCACAGACCACAGCTTTTCAACCCTGGACTCACAGTACTGAACACAGGGTTTTGCCCCCTGTGGAAGGGAGGGAGGGAGAGAGAGAGAGAGTAGAGTGGAAGGAGGGAGGAAGGTGGGGGAGGAAGGAGGGAAGGGGGAAGGGAGGGAGGAAGGAAGTTCTTTCTGGTCCCCTAAGGCTTTCCATGTTGTCACTGGCATCATTATAAGACTTTCATCATAGGATTGGACGCCCCTGGAATAAATATTCCTTTACCGGCATTTCCAGAACAAAGTACCACAGACTGGATGGCTTAAAACAACCAAAATTAATTTTCCCATAGTTCTAGAAGCCGTAAGTCCGAGATCAAGGTATTGGCAGGTTGGTTCCTCCTGAGGCCCCTCTCCTTGCCCTGCAGATGGCCACCTCCCTTCAGCATCCTCACACTGTGTGTCTGGGTCCTTCCCTCCTCTTCTCATAAAGATGCCAGTCCTATTGGATTAGGGACCACCCTCATGACCTTATTTAGCCTTAATTACCGCCGTCAAGACCCTATCTGCACACAGTCACATTGTGAGGTCCTGGAGGTTAGGACTTCAACATCTGAATGCAGGGGACACAATTCAGCCCTCAACAACTCTCAAAACGCAAGGCGACCCGTTCAAACAAGTCTCCCTGGAAGCTGCCACCCTGTTCCACTGATGTTGCCACCCTGTTCCTCCCGCAGAGGCAAACTGCTGTCAGTCTCGTCTCTCACAGAGCTTCACTTGTGAGAGTGTGTTGATCTCAAGAAACACCGTAAGGTCACCAAGAGCTGACTGGCAGTCACCTGGGTGCAGAGCGGAGACCACTTTCTTATAAAAGACTGAGATTAAAAATGGCATCCTTGGCATTCGCAGGTGAGAAATTGGTCCTGAAGGATGTTCCTAAATCGGGAATGCAGAAATATTTTGAGCAATAACAGTATGCCTGGACCAAGTTCATGGTCTTTCTGGGTGACTTCTGTGGAGAAGAACCATGGACAATGTAATATATATATATATATGCATAAGATTGTGTGTGTGTATATATATATAAAGAATGTATTCAATGTGTCTGTAAAAGAATGTGAGTATATATATATATAAAGAATGTGTATATATATATATATATGTATAACTGAATCACTTTGTGGTACAGCAGAAATTAACACAACGTTGTAAATCAACCATACTTCAATTAAAAAAAAAGAATCATGGCATCTTGGCTGTGACTTAGGGCAAGTCATTTGTCCCCTCTCCTTCCTTAGTGTGACAATCCGACAGTTGTTCTCGTGGAGTTGTTGAAAGCATTACAAGAAGTGAAAATGAAAAGTACTTTGCAAAAGTCCTATAGACATACTACTTATTACTTTTACTGTTATCTCAACTCTGATAGCCATTTCCAGGGATTTCTGCCAAGGATGGAAGCTACACTGGAGATCCATCTAAGGTTTTTTTCAAACATGAGATTTTTCTGATTCTAAGCTATAGGTTTAAATTATATATCAAATCCTTATTTCTTACCCACACCAAGTTGACCAAGGCTGAGAATGAACCTCTCATTCATTTCTAAAGAATTTAATCCACAAGTAAGCAAACAACAAATGAACAAAGAAAAGGTCTCAGTGACTCAGAGGAGGGACTGTAATGGCACAAAGTTCCTTTTGGTGGTGATGAAAATGCTCTAAAATGGACTGTGGTAATGGTAGCACAACCCTATGAATATACTAAACCATGTACACTTTAAATCAGTGAATTGTAGAGTATGTGAATTATATCTCAATAAAACTGTTCATTAAAATTCCCCACAGCCTTTTCTGGTGGACTCTGACTTGGCCGAGTTTCCTGATTCTTCATCAGTGTAAGTTCTGCCACTTAAGATTCCCACAAAAATGGCCAAGAGGACACAGTCCCACTTTACAGTGCAGGCAGCTGAAGGACTGTTTTATATACCCTGGGATACACTTAACAGGAATCCAGGCAACAAGGAACAAGCAACAAGTGTCGTGTGGTTTACCTGCAACAGAGTATGTACCGCATGGGTAACAGGGAAAACTCCTTCTGTGGCTGATAAACATTCAGAAAATCCAACGAAGTACCCAATTTTAAGGCATCCCAGGATGACGGTAATGACTGCAAACAACGTGATACTACCTAAATTGGGGGAGGGGGAAGGGTAGAAATACACACATATAAGTGTTAATATGCACTAATATCATTTCAAAATAAATTATATTAAACCTTCACATAAATGGTCAAATGATTTTTGACAAGAGTGCCAAGACAATTCAATGGGGAAAGTACATTTGTTTCAACCACTAGTGCTAGGAAACTGGGTATCCACATGCAGAAGAATGAAGCTGGATGCTTACCTTACAGTATATCAAAAATTACCTCAAAATGAATCAAAGACTTAAATGTAAAACCTAAATCTATAAAAATCTTAGACGAAAACATAGGGGGAAACCTTTATAATGTTGGATTTGGCAGTGACTTATTGGATATGACACCAAAAGCACAAGCCACAAAAGTAAGAAATAGGTAACTTGGGCTACATCAAGATGAAAAGAAATTATGCATCAGAGGACACTATCAACCCACAGAATGGAGAAAATGTTCACAACTCGTATATCTGATAAGGTGTGAGGGTCCAGACTCTATACAGAACTACAATTTAACCATTAATAAAAAAAATAAAAAATAAACAAAGCACTTGAACAGACATTTCTCCAAAGAACATATGTAAATGGATAATTAATACATGAAAAGATGCTCAACATCACTAATCATTAGGGAAATGAAAATCACTATGAAATACCACCTCAGGGACTTCCCCAGTGGTCCAGTGGTTAAGACTCCATGCTTCCACTGCAGGGGGTGCAGCTCGATCCCTGGTCAGGGAACTAAGATCCCACATGCTGTGTGCCATGGCCAAAAAAAAAGAAAAGAAATACCTCTTCACGTGCATTAGCATGGCTGCTACCCAAAAAAGAGAAAGAAAAGGGGTGGGGGGAGGGGGGAAGGAGAGGGGGAGGGGAGCGAGGGGAGGCAGGAAAGGAAGGAAGGAAGGGAGGGGGAGAGGGAGGGAGGGAGAGAAGGCGTGGGGAGAGAAGTAAAATAATAACAAGTGCTGGCAAAGATGTGGAGAAATTGGAACCCTTATACACTGTTGATGGAATGTAAAATGGTGTAGCCGCTATGGAAAACAGCACGGCAGTTTCTCAAAAATTTAAAAACAGTAACTCCACATGGTCCAGCAATATACCCAAGAGGATCAAAAGCAGGTACAAAAGCATGTACACCCATGTTCATGGCAGCATTATTCACAATAGCCTAAAGGTGAAAGCAACCCAAGTGTCCATCAATGGATGAACAGATAAAGCATGGCAGCGACTTCCCTGGTGGTGCAGTGGTTGAGAATCCGCCTGCCAACGCAGGGGACGAGGTTCAAGCCCTGGTCAGGGAAGATCCCACATGCCGCGGAGCAACAAAGTTCGTGAGCCACAACTACTGAGCCCTTGTGCCACAACTACTGAAGCCCGCACACCTAGAGCCCATGCTCTGCAACAACAGAAGCCACCGCAATGAGAAGCCCGCGCACTGCAACAAAGGGTAGCCCCTGCTCGCCGCAACTAGAGAAAGCCCACGCGCAGCAACGAAGACCCAATGCAGCCAAAAATAAATAAATAAATATTTAATAAATAAATAAATTTATTTTTTAATTGCCCTGTTTTTTTTTAAAAAAAGTGTGGCATATCTGTGCAATGGAATATGATTCCGTTTTAAAAAGGAAAGGCATTCCGACCCCTGCTACACCGTGGATGAACCTTGAGGACATTATGCCAAGTGAAACAAGCCAGTCACAGAAGGACAGATGCTGCATGACTGTGCTCCTAGAAGATGCCTTAGAATAGCTCAATTCATAGGGGGAAAAAGCAACATGGTGGCTACCAGGGGCTGGGGTGAGGGGGAAATGGGGAGTTATTTAATGATACAGACTTTTAGTTTTACAAGATGAAAGAGTGTTGGACATTACAATTGTAATGAATTCACAATATGAATGTACTTAACACCACTGAACTGTACACTTAAATGATTAAGTTGGTAAATTGTACGTTATGTCTATTTTATCACAATTTTAAAAGTTTTAAATATATATAAAGCAAATTCTACTATTGGCCTCACAAGCTGAAAGTAGAAGACAATATTATGTCTTGTTTAATCACTGGACCGACCTCATGCATATTCCAGGGTCTGATAAGGGACGTACATTCAACAAAGTTTGGCCAAAACAACACAAGTCCTCTAGAAGTTTTCCCCCCAAAATGATCCATCTAAGAGTGTTACTGTTCTGCTCAAAAATCTCAGTTCTCTGATCCTAAATTCCTGCTCTAAATAATAAAAGTAAGGGGCATAAGGTATACAGGAACTTTCTGTACTATCTTTGCAATTCGTCTGTAGAATAGAAAGTTTATTTTTTCAAAATGATAGGGAGGGGTCTAGAGCAGTGGCATGAAAAGGGCTGTGCTAGTGAAGTGAAGAAAGGCAAGTTCTCTGATGGTACATCCAGCATAATTGACAACAAATTAAACAAACAAGAAATATGCATATGAATAAGACTGGGAAGGAATATGCAAAATACATTAAAAAGAAACTCGTAACCAAACGAAAAAAAATAGCAAGAAAACCATAATGATGGTGGGGACTTGATCGATGTTACAGTCCCTAATCCCCCTTCTGGGCCAACATTAACCACCATTCATACATTCTCTCCCACGAACAGAGGAAACTGGATCGTGTTTGACATGAATTATGGCAAGAGAAGAGAGAAGGGCATGAGCCATAACAGGGAGCTATAATATTACAGCTCTGGCCTAAGAAGCCTCCAGTGAAGAGTAATGCAATCGCCTGGCTCCTTTCCATTGCTCAAAGCATTATAGAAACAACTCTAAGTCACATTTTCTTAAATCCTGGAAATGCCCCAGTGAAATCAGAAACTTCGTAAGAGTGGAGAATCAATCCCAGGGCTTTGAAATGGTTTGATAAATGCATGGTTCGTTTTGATTACAAAGAGAAATAGCAAGATGAGGTGAGGCAGCCTGGTTGGGTGGCAAGGGCACAGGCCGTAACTCTGGGAACCTGGCTGTGCCACCAATGGAACACGGGAGTTCAGACAGGTCACTTCCATGCTCCCGGCCTCGGTTTTCCCATCTATAAAATGAGATTGGTCCACAGCAGTGGCTCACAAACTGCAACAGAATCACCTGGAGGGCTTGTTAAACCACAGAGTGCTGGGCCGCACCCCCAGAGTTTCTGATTCAAGAGATCTGGGGTGGGGCCCCCAAATTTGCATCTCTAACAAGTTCACAGGTGGGGTGATGCTGGTGATCTGGGACCCCACCTTGAGAAACACTGATCTTTGCCACTGACATTTCAAGAGTTGTAACAAACACATCACGTGCCTTCTCACGCTCTTAAAGCCCTTCCTTCCTTCATCCATCCTTCCATCCATTTATTTGTACAACAAATATTTTAGGGACTCATACTGTGCATGAGGCATTTTGCCAGGGGCTCAAAGGTCAACAAGTAAGATTGCTGGAGAAACAAAAATACACACATATAGTGTTGCATAAATTGTGGAGTACACAAAACATAGAGCGATGAGCTGGCACCAGACTTCTCATCTGCATCGTGGGAAACCAGAAGCCAGTGGAAGAGTAGCTAGAGTCCACTGCAAGGAAAGGACTGCATCTCAAGAGCCCTATTCCCAGCCAAGATGGTACCCACTTGTCAGGGCAAAAGACAGAAAGATATTTGAAGGTATGCCAAATATAATTGTTTGACAACTATTTGTTGTTCAACTATGATCCAGGTACCTGGGATATTAAAATACCAGTAAAATAAAGTACCTGTCCTTGATGAGTTTAACATGGAGTGGGGAAGCAGAAAAATAAACAAATAAATAATAAACATAGAAGAAATGTCAGGAAGTGCTAAGTGCATGAAGGAAAGTAAAGCAGGGAAGAGGACTGAGGTTGACGGTGGTGTTCAGAAAAGGATTCTCTGAGAAGGTGGCAGTTGAACAGACAAAAAAGGACAGGGAGAAAAATATCATCCACATAACTCACCTGAAAAAGGGCTTTAACCAAACAACCAGTGAATTAGGAGAGAGTCCTCTCAATGAGAGAAGACGAAGAGGAGAGGCAACGATAGTGAGCAACAAACTTTGCAACAGAATGAAGAGGTAGATGGACATATAAGGGAAGGAAGGAGAGAAGGAAGGGAGGGAGGGTGTAAATGAATGTATGATGGATGGATGGATGGATGGATGATGGATGGAAGGATGATGGATGGATGATGGATGGATGAATGAGTGAATGGGTGAATAGTCCAGTAGATAAACAGATTAATAGAAAAGAAAGCAAAATAAGAGAGGTTAAATCCGAATGGATGAAGATAAACTGTCTGGAAATGTGTCATTTACATGCTATATAAAGACTTGTGATACAGAATAAAATTGGGGATGACTGAGTAGGGAGCAGAGATGAAAAACCTTTCAAAGTTCTCATGGTAAAAAGATGGGTACTAGGGGAAAAGAGGGAAACAAATGTATACTCTAAAGGTCTTGTCTCACTGGAATAGAGAGTGGGTGGGAGGATCTTGGAGTGGGAAGCGATGTGTCTTGCTGGGGGAAATGTTGCGTGTTTTGTTTTCAGGTAAGAATGGAGTAATATGTATCTGGTTATGAGAATGAGAAAAGGGAATCTAGCCATTAATGGAATAGAAAAACACAATGAAATGTTCAAAGTGCTCCAAAAAGCAAACGTGGAAAAGGCACATGAGGCAACAAAATGTAAAATAAATCATTATAATCAACATAAAGAAAAATAGAAATAATAAAGTCTGGGATATAAGTCATTACAATTAGAATGATCTAAGTCTCGCATTAATTAAGGGATGGGAATATTGAATTAAGAACAAAACCTAGCTGTATGTTCTTTTTACGAAACACACTTTTAACTGAGTGATAATAGTGGAAAATAGAGGGGTGGGCAAAGAGGAAGTAGCAATGCAAACGAATAGAAAGAAGGAACAGCAATATTAATATCAGACCACTTGGGATTTAGGGTTCAACGTAATAAACAGGATAAAGAATCCTTCCGCCCTTATCACTACACATGAAAAACCCATAATGTATGAGGAAGATATAATAATCAACTAGCCCATATAAAATCATTTTTGTTTTGTATATTTAACTGCTACTTTAAAAAAAAAGAGTAGAAGATTTCAGAACTAGACAGATCTAGTAGACACAAGATATGACACAGAAACAGAAGAACTGAATCACACAATTGATAAACTTGGTTTTATAATACCACCTTGCATATTGATAAAGATCAATTATGCTATAAAAACACAGTACACAGAGTATAGAGGTAGGTACCGACTGCCTGGCTTCAAATCCTTTTTCTACCACTTATTGTAGTTGATGACCTTGAGCAATTACTTAACTTCTCTGTGCCTCAGTTTCCTCATCTGTAAAATGTGGATAATAAGATTGACTATCTCCTAGGGATGTAGAGGAGATTAAATGAGTCATAACATGAAAAGCACCTAGAACAGTGCCCCACCAATAGAAAATTCTATAAACGGGATGTTATCATCATCATCATCACTCAACCACAAAGAAACACTTAATGAATTAGAACCAGTTAGAAAGTTCCCCAGCCACATTCCTTGAGAATAATCCTAAAATGTCTAGTGTTGGCAGAGGGGAGACTCCTCCTCTGTGTTAGGCTCCCAGATCCCTTCTAGGAGTCTAGAATCTTGAACCATAAGCTCTTAGAGGTGGAAGGTTCCACAAAGTTAGTTTACATCTCCCATCTCATGCAAGGATGCTTCCCAGTGCATCATGACCAGCGGCCATCTGGTCTCCACCTGGACATGCCCAGGGCTGGGAGGCTCACCCTTCCCTCACCAGCTGGTGCTTAGATTACAATGCTCTTCCCCACAGTGCACTGCAGTCAGCCTCCCAGAACTGCCATCCCCTTCCCTGGAGATTCTGCCGTGGTTCACTCATTCCTTCATCCATTCATCCATGCAGTCACCCATTTGATGATTCAGTAAATATCAACTTGTTACATGTTAGGCACAGTGCCAGGAGCTCAGGTTATAATGGTAATTACATTCAGACAAGTTCTTTGCCTTCAAGAGCTCACCATCTGGTCAGATCAACAAACAAACTGAATGACACAATCTCCTGCTTGAGAAGTGCTAGGAAGAAAACAGAGTGTTATGAGAACATACAACCCGGAAGCCACACCTGGTCTGAAGGCATCGGGAAAGGCTTCCCTGAAGAAGTGACTCTCGTTTGCTGACCTGGAGCTGAAGGGGGTGGGCCTGCAGCATTTTCCACCCCACATCTCCACATCCTCTCTCTCTTGGACTGGACATCCTTTCGTTCCTCCTGGGGCCGCCCTCCTGCAGGCACCCATGTGATGCTCAAAGGGGGACGTGACACTCCATGTGCAGCCTGACCTCCTTTCCAATAAATGCCCGACCAGCATCGGCTTTTTGGGCAGCTACATCATGAGGCTGAAATCCTGACATCAGGTTTACATTTTCTACTAGAGCAGAAATCCCATCCCAAAACCCCAAACATGCACGATAATGCATGCAGCTAGGCAAGACTCTCTCACGGTGACCCCAGGCTGGATCACGGCTCCCTTTCCTGAGGGAATTGCTCAAAACTCCCTGCATCTTGACCTGCTCCAGAATTTTGCTGGGGTGTTGCTGTTATGCTCAGTTCTCTATATTCTGTGTATTCTTTTATAATTTTTAAAATTCAGGGTAGCTTCCTGAGACCCTACATATTCTCCCTAAGTCCACTTAATTCCTAACTGACCTCTCAGCCTCCTGTTTTACTCCTCTGAAAACCAGATCCCACCCTGCAGATGGAGTGATCATTCTGAAATACAAGTATGATCACATCATTCCCTTTGTTCAAAACCTTCAATGGCTCCCCACTATCCACTGGACAAAACCAAGATCTGAAGCCTGCAGATAGGGTTCCAGCTAACTCAGATCTTGCTGACATCTCTGGACTCACTTCCAGACTCCAGCAAAAGCAGAAGGTCCTCCTCTGGGACCTCTCCCTAAACCCCCAAACCCCTTGCCCCAGGCTACCCTTCTGCCGACCCACCCATCCCCTGCACATCATAACACTGAATCATTTAGTGAATAATAATAATGTATTTCTCTTACTAAATGCCACAGGTTTCTCTAAGCATTTTATATGTACAAACTCACTGATTCTCATACAACCCTATGTGATGGTTGGGGGGTATCATCCTCCCCATTTTACACATGAGGAAACCGGGGCAGAAAAGTGAGGCTACATGGGTTGGAGTGGGGTTTGGTGGGGAGCTCTTAGCCATCGTGCTCTGCTGCCCCTCATTGTCTGCACCGTCTTTGCCCCCTCCTGCAGCCCTCCACGCAGGGCCAAACCTAAGCATCCTGCTGTCCCCAGGGCTCAGCCAGCGCCTGGCACAGAATGGGAGCTCGGTCCAGACTGCTGAACAAAACCAGACCAAAGTTTCTGCCCCGACGTCACAAAAGTTATCCCCATGCAGTGTGCTTGGCCACCTTCTCTGTTGTTCCCTGCAAGTTCCAAAGGCCCCTCTGCTCGATGAAGAGGACAGAAACCAAATGGAAGTTAAAGGTTTTGCCTTCTCTGTCACCTGCTAATATCACACCCTCTGTCCCGAAGCCAGGAACTTATCTCTCTTCTCTTTCTCACTCTCTCCGAATATTTCTGGTGACAGGGGCTCAACCCTCCTCCTGATGCCCTTTCAGCTTCCTGGTCTAGAAAATGAGGGTGATAACACCCACCCCAAGAACCGCTGGGAGACTGAAAACGTTACGCTCAGTGAATGAAGCCAGTCGCCAAGATGACATATTATGTGATTCCATTTATAAAAATGTCCAGACCAGGCGAGCTTAGAGACATAAAGTAGATCCACGGTTGTCTATTCCTGGGGAGGGTCTGGGGGGTGATAGCTAAAGGGCACAGTGTTTCTTTTGTTTTGTTTTGTTTTGTTTTGTTTTTGCGGTACGCAGGCCTCTCACTGCTGTGGCCTCTCCCGTTGTGGAGCACAGGCTCCGGACGCGCAGGCTCAGCGGCCATGGCTCACGGGCCCAGCCGCCCCGCCGCATGTGGGATCCTCCCGGACCGGGGCACGAACCCGTGTGCCCTGCATCGGCAGGCGGACCCTCAACCACTGCGCCACCAGGGAAGCCCCACAGTGTTTCTTTTTGAGATGAGAAAATGTTCTAAAAATTGACTGTGGTGATGGTTGCACATCTCTGCGAATATCCTACAAACCATCGGCTTGTGCACCTTAAATGGGTGAACTGTAGACGATGTGGACTACATCTCAAGAAAACTATTGTTTTAAGGAGAGGAGGAGAATTGCTAGGCACACTGACATGGGCTCACTACACCCAGAGCAGGGACAGAAGCCCAAGGAAATGAGGAGTATCTGGAGAGGCCGTGTCTGCAGAGGAGTAAGGTGATCAAACTGAGATGAGCGTGCATTCTGAGGAGGGAAACAAGGTGAAGCCCAGACCCATGTTCATGAACTTGCTGCATCTGCCCCGAAGTCAGCAGGGTGGGCTGGAATACCACGGTGGCCCACCCTGACCACTCCCTCCTTGGCCACACCAGACGCTGCCACAGGACTGCACACCAGGTTTTGCAATCCTGTCAGTCATCCTCCAGTGGTTTCTGTGAGTCCTGGCTGCACTCCTAGGCTGTGGGCTCCCCTGGGTGCAGGGGCGGTTGCATCCTCGTGTCCTGCAGCCTTCCTCCTTCCCCTCTCCCTCCTTTTCTGCTCTCCGCCACTCTTCTGCATGGCAGCCCACCTCTCTTCACACGTGCACTTGGAACCATTTCTTTTAGCAACCTTCACTTTCTCACACATTGGACCGCCTGTTTCTAAAACCCATCACTGTGTCCCAATCTTTATCTCTACAGCCTGTACAGCCACCTGTCCTGGGCAGATCTTACAAAAGCAACTCACGTCTGCCCCTTTACTTGCAGCCCCTTAGGGATAAGGAACACAGTGCTCTGAGCAGCCCTTTTCCAAGGATGGTGCACTGGACAGAGATGGAATGTGTCGTATACGTGGACGTGCCTCATTTTAAGTAAAAAGCACTTTGTAAAAATCTGATCTCATGAAAGTAGATTTGGGAGTGATTATTCACACGCACAAAGAAAGCCTCACTGTGACAAACAACTGGGACAATGCTTCTAATGTACCAGCATTCCAAACGCACTCAATAACTGTGGCTGTTAGTCATACTGTCGTCATTGCCATGATTTTGTGTTAATAACACTTCTCTGGGCTTGAGACAGGCCAGAAACAAGGAAAAGGACTACCTTCACCACTGCGGTCTTTTAAGAGACCAGAAACAGAACAGAAGCAGGACCCTGGTAATTAACAGGAAGAAATGGCTATTCATTAGGTTTTCACGTCACTGGACACACGGCACTGGCATGAGATATCCCAGCTGCTGCCACTTCCTCCAGAAGAAATCAATCTCTTTACTTAGCAAACAGAGGATCTGGATGAATAATCCACCATTTCCACTCATTTTTAAAAATTAGTCTATATATTTTGTTCCAAAGAAAGTCTTCACTTTCTCACACCCAGTAGGTGGGACAGAATGTTTTCCTGCTCAAAGAAATGCCTCACAGCCCGTACCAAGACCCAAAAACTTTCTCTGGAAAACCTCAGTGCCCAGAATTCCACAGGGTGGCTCTTTCTCAGAGCCCCAGACTTCTAAGACCATCACAGAAGCCAGGGCAGAGCTAAGTCAAACCTGTTTTTCCAGCTAGGATTCCAGGGAAATCCTCAGTCCCTGCTGGGGCTGAAGGTACTTCCCTTGGCATTATGGCCTCCTGGGGTACTTTGGGGATAATTAGGCTCTTGCTTCTTCGATAAACTGCAGCTCATTCACAGGGATAGACAGTGCTTTGCACACAGCTTTCACTCGACCTCTCCCAGCTCCTCCCTGAGAGGTGGCCAGTATTCTTATTTTACTGATGAGGAAACCGGGACTCAGAAAGGCGAAGGTAACAGAGCCGAGACATCAAGCCAAGACTTCCAGGGTCAGCACCACTTCCGTCATCCACATAGCTCACTTGAATAGTTATGTTATTATGGGGTAACTTGCTGAGTGTCTAAACAGCCACCCCCTTTACTGAACACCTACTATGTGCTCCCCTACACTGCCTCATTTGCTCCAGCTCTACCTGGTGTCTAATGGACATCTCAGCTGTAACCCGTCCACAAGAGGAATCCTGGTTCTGCATCCCCACCCTTACTCCTCCTCCTGTCTTCCCAGTCTTGGGAAATGGCACGACCATTCACCCATTGACTGGGGTCCCAGGGCTTAGAGTCTTCCTGGAAAGAGGGAGAGAGAGAGGAGGGAAGAGTGAGGAAGAACAGGGTGGGGGAGGGAGAGAGGAAGGAAGGGAGAAAGGAGAGAGGGAGAGAGGAAGGAAGGATGAGGGGAGGGCAGGAGAGAGAAAAAGAGGAAGGAGGGAGAGAGGGAGGGAGGGCGAGAGAAAGGAAAGGAGGGAGGAGGGGGAGGATGGAACAGGGAGGAGTAACACAGAAAGGAAGGGATGGATGAGGAGAGAAGAAGAAGAGAAGAAAGAAGAAAAGAAGGATGGAGTAGGAAGGAAGTGAGGGAAAGACCAAGGAAGGATCCTGCCACTACAGGAAAGCATAGGTCAAAAGCCTCTGTATGCAATATTTTTTTAGCCCGTTTAAGTCAACAACCTCAAAATAACATTTTATTCTTGTTTGCTTGTTTGCTGTGACACTGGATTCACTGCCATTTATAGGGTCACAAAACCACGAACCTCCCTGAAACAACTACTTTCAGAGCAGGAATCTGGGCCACGCTGCAGTTGTGTGCAGTTTTTCCAAAGGCAAGATGAGCAGTCCCTGAGCCTAAGAAACCTAAAATCTCATCCAGATGACAAGGCTTATATCCACTAGTCATAAGACAAGGCAGAAATTGACAAGTGCCAAAGATCTCTACACAGAGAGAGCTGTGGCAGCCCATGGGAGTGAGGAGTAATTCCTGCCAGGTGTGTAGAGAAGGTGTCCTTGGGGCAGACCTTTGAAGGGAGTGTGGGTGGGAGGGAGAGTGACTGTGTGCTGGGCGCCCACCCTGTACCCAGCAGTCACTGGTCCTACACGTGTGATTCCCATTCTACACATGCTGAAACTAGGGGAGTGGGAAGACTAAATAACGTGCCCAAGAGCATGCAAGGAAAATGACAGCCACACTCTGAGATTTAAATTCAGATCGAGCATGAGAATTCAAGCAGAGACCTGTGATGTGTCTGGACCACACAGAGTGAAATGTACCCGGCCCCTCCCAGGAAGATTTCTCAGGCACCCGCTTTCTCCACAGACTCCCCACCACCTCTTCCCTTTGACCTGCATCATGTCTATCTCCCTTCCAACAGTGCAAGGTCCTTGAGGAGAGAAGGGTTCCTGTCTTGACAACGTTTCAATCAATGTGTTGTGGGTACCTAGCAAGTGCTTCTATGCCCCGCTGCCTGAACATTTATCCACTCATTGATTACATCATTCATCTCAACCGCATTTTCTTAGCACCCACTCTATGCCAGGCCCTGAGTTGGCTCTAGGACGAAGAGATGAGCATCTTAGAGTTCCCCCAGTGTGGTGGAGGGGACAGAAGTGTCAACAAGAAGCACAGTGCCTTCCCAGGGCGCAGTGAGGGGTGAAGGAGTGCAGTCAGAACCCCAAAGGGTGAGAGAGGGGGTCTGAAAAGCATCACTGGGGAGCACGGGGTGGGGCCTGAGCCCTATCTCCTAAAGCAAGGCAGGTGGGAGGCATTCCAGGAAGAGGGAACAGAATATGCAAAGGCAGATAAGCATGAAATATTGTGATGGGAACTAAAAGTCTTTGAGACTGGAGCACAGAATGCAGGCCAAGGGGAGGATTAAACTAAAGAGGCATCTGAGCTCAGATCTTAGCGGGCCTTGAATGCCAGGATAAGGAGTGTGGCCTCCATCATGGGGTCCGTGGAACCATGGCAGGGCTTTAAACAAGGAAAGATGTGAATAGGTTTGTGTAACCGTAGTTCCAACGATGGCATGTAAGGCAAGAGCCTGAAGGCGGAGAGAGGAGACTATGGCAATAATCCAGCCTTAAGAAAGAGAGAGAAGGGAAGGTGGGCGGAGGCGGGCAGAAAAGATGTGCAGGAAGATGGAGGCAGAAAAAGACTAAAGGAGAGAAGTCAGAGGAGGAAAGGGCACAGAGCTGCTGTCGGGCTGCGGCTAGCGGGCGAGCAGGCTGGGTTCGCTGGGCACTCACCCGCCGGCCGGCTCGCTGCTTCGGGGACTCACCGCGGAGCCAGCGCGCGCCGGCGTGCGTGTCCTTGAGGCGGCGGTGCGCGGAGCTGCGGCCCACGTACCACAGCATCCAGAGCAGCTGCAGCAGCATGAGCGCCGTGAGGAAGCACAGCAGGTCGCTCTTGCCCACGCCCGAGGCGTGCACGGCCCAGGCCAGCAGGAACAGCAGCCCCGCCACGAACACGTTCAGCCCATACTGGCTGCTCAGCGCCTCCGCCAGCTTCTGCGGGAAGCTGGCGCGGATGGCGCCCCGACGAGGGGCCGGGGACTCCGGGGACTCCGGGGGCCCCGGGGCCGGGAGCTGGGGCGGCGGGCAGGCTGCGTGTCCCGACGAGCCCCTGTCCGGGCTGCTCCGAAACGCCTGGGGAGAGGCAGGCGCCCCCTGGCCCTCGGGCATCATTGAGGGACCCGCACTGAGTCTAGTCCCGGGGGCGGCTGCGACCCGGGCCCCACCCGCTGCCCCTGTCTTCTGCCCTAGCCCCGACGCCCTCTGCCAAACAGCCCGCTGTCCTGATCACCCTCGGACGCCTGATCTCCCGCCTTCTGCCCCCTACCCTCGGTCAAGGTACCCACCCGATCCACTTACCACCTTCCCCCCCCGCCCCCCGCCGACCCGGGCTGACCCCGGCTTCTTCGCGCTCCCCAATTCGCACCGCCCACCTTCTCTCCCTCCTCAATGTCCGGGGCAACACTTCCGCCCACTCTGGACCCACGCGGGCCGCTCCCCGCCCCTGGTGCCTCGGCCTGGGGCCAACCCTGTCCCGATGGCCGCGCGTCCTCCCGCTCCCCGACCCGCGCGCCCGGACCCGCCCGCTATCCTCAGCTCTGTCCCCTGAGCCGATGACGGATGACAGGTGCCTCCCACCGGCTCCCAGAGGTGGGATGGCGGGCAAGGTGTCGCCCTGAGCCGGCCCGAGGGTGTGGGCGCGGAGGCGTGGCCGCGGCGGAGCGGCGCGTCTAGGGCCCCGCGGGTGAGTGCGCTCCTCTGGTGCCCCGGAGCGTCTCCGTAGCGGACCACGGAGGTCTAGGTGAGCCCGGACGAACGCGTCCGTGTGCATGAGTGTCTGCCTGTCCTCGTCTCTGCGTATTTCTACGGTCTGTTTTCTCTGTTGCGTGTTGCTGTGTCTCTCTGGAGGTCAGTCTTTGGGTGTGTCTGGTTGGGTCGGGGAGGATGGGAGGGGGTGGCAGCCCCTGTCCCTAGATCTATGAATAGGGGGAGAGGGTGTCCTTTTCGTTTGTGTCTATGTTTGTCTGTCCGTCTGGTGTACCTGGGTGTCTGCCAGGAGATGCCCAGATGCGGACAAGACAGAAGCCACCTTCCAAGAAAAGAGAACATCTCTCTCCCTCCTCCAAGGGAATGGGGAGCTACTTCTAGACTGAGCTGAGCTGGGGCTGGGGGCTGGCAAGAATCCTCCCTGGAGCCGGGGGAACCGGAGCATCTCCCTCTGCTCCCCCAGGCCCCCCAAGCTGACCTGGTCCGCCAGAGTGCCCCTCTCAGGAGGTCTTAAGGGCTGGCGTGGCTGAGATCAGGGCTGGAGCGGGAAGCTGGGAGGGAGCTGCTGGGGGATGGAGCCCAGGAAAGGGCAGGCAGGGCTCACAGCGAGCCCCTTGTGCAGTAGCATAGGGCCCAGCATTCAGGAGACACCCTTTCCCCCTTGGTTTAACATCCTGCTGTTGCCGTTCTGAAATCCTTAATTTTTGAACAGGGGGACCCACATTTTCATTTTTGCAGTGGATCCAGCAAATTACTTAGCTGGTTCTGATTGCCAGAAGGTCCTGGCTGTGAGGGAGCCCTGGGCTGGGAGGGAGTCAACCTGAGGACTTGCCATCATTCACTTTGTTCATTCATTTATGTGGTCAACACTCATTTATACTACACTGAATCATTTCAGGCTCTGTTCTAGGTGCCAGGAATTCAGTTATGAAAGACTGCCCTCACGGAGCTGACATTCTGGTGGAGACACACTCAATGGATAACTATTTAACTCGCTGAGAAGCTATAGAGTATCAAACATGAGACTCAGCCCTGCCTTCCAGGAGCCCTAGGGCGGGAGGGTTGGGCAAGCCCTGAGTCTGCCAAGAAGGGTGAGAGGTTCCCGGAGGAGGCACCAACTGTACAGTTGCTTTTGTGGGGTTTTTTTTAACATCTTAATTGGAGTGTAACTGCTTTACAATGGTGTGTTAGTTTCTGCTTAATAACAAAGTGAATCAGCTATACATGTACATATATCCCCATATCTCCTCCCTCTTGCGTCTCCCTCCCACCCTCCCTATCCCACCACCTGTACACTTTTTTTTTTTTTTTTTGTGGTACGCGGGCCTCTCACTGCTGTGGCCTCTCCCATTGCGGAGCACAGGCTCCGGACGCGCAGGTTCAGCGGCCATGGCTCACGGGCCCAGCCGCTCCGCGGCATGTGGGATCATCCCAGACCGGGGCACGAACCCATGCCCCCTGCATCAGCAGGCGGACTCTCAACCACTGCGCCACCAGGGAAGCCCTCATTGTAGTTTTGATTTGCATTTCTCTAATGATTAGTGATGTTGAGCATTCTTTCATGTTTGTTGGCAGTCTGTATATCTTCTTTGGAGAAATGTCTATTTAGGTCTTCTGCCCATTTTTGGATTGGGTTGTTTTTTTGTTATTGAGCTGCATGAGCTGCTTATAAATTTTCGAGATTAATCCTTTGTCAGTTCCTTCATTTGCAAATATTTTCTCCCATTCTGAGGGTTGTCTTTTTATCTTGTTTATGGTTTCCTTTGCTGTGCAAAAGCCGTGAAGTTTCGTTAGGTCCCATTTGTTTATTTTTGTTTTTATTTCCATTTCTCTAGGAGGTGGGTCAAAAAGGATCTTGCTGTGATTTATCTCATAGAGTGTTCTGCCTATGTTTTCCTCTAAGAGTTTGATAGTTTCTGGCCTTACATTTAGGTCTTTAATCCATTTTGAGCTTACTTTTGTGTATGGTGTTAGGGAGTGATCTAATCTCATACTTTTAAATGTACCTGTCCAGTTTTCCCAGCACCACTTATTGAAGAGGCTGTCTTTTCTCCACTGTACATTCCTGCCTCCTTTATCAAAGATAAGGTGACCATATGTGCGTGGGTTTATCTCTGGGCTTTCTATCCATTGATCTATCTTTCTGTTTTTGTGCCAGTACCATACTGTCTTGATTACTGCAGCTTTGTAGTATAGTCTGAAGTCAGGAAGCCTGATTCCTCCAGCTCCGATTTTCATTCTCAAGATTGCTTTGGCTATTCGGGGTCTTTTGTGTTTCCATACAAATTGTGAATTTTTTGTTCTAGTTCTGTGAAAAATGCCAGTGGTAGTTTGATAGGGATTGCATTGAATCTGTAGATTGCTTTGGGTAGTAGAGTCATTTTCACAATGTTGATTCTTCCAATCCAAGAACATGGTATATCTCTCCATCTATTTGTATCATATTTAATTTCTTTCATCAGTGTCCTATAATTTTCTGCATACAGGTCTTTTGTCTCCTTAGGTAGGTTTATTCTTAGGTATTTTATGCTTTTTGTCTGATGAGGCACCTTTTATTGATTTAGATGATGAGATCCGGGAGCTCGAGCCTGAACCTGATGCTGTAATGGGATGAAACTTCAGTGATTCCTGGAAGATAAATGACTTTTGCATGTGGAAGGAATCTAGAGAATTTATGAACAGAGATTAGACTGTGGCAATTTTCACTTTTCTTTTTTTTTATTGAAGTATAGTTGATTTACAATGTTAGTTTCTATTGTACAGCAAAGTGAATCTCATATATATATATATAATTCTTTTTCATATTCTTTTCCTTAGGGTTTATACAAGATATTGAATATAGCTCCTTGTGCTATACAGTAGGCTTTGTTGTTTATCTATTTTACATAGTGTGTACCTGTTAATCCCAAACTCCTAATTTATTCCTCCCCCATCCCCATTCCCCTTTGGTAACCGTATATTTGTTTTCTATGTCTGTCTGTTTTTGTTTTGTAAATAAGTTCATTTGTATCATATTTTAGATTCCACACATAAGTGATATCATATGACATTGATATTTGTCTTTTTCTGACTTACTTCACTTAGTATGATAATCTCTAGGTCCATCCATGTTGCTGCAAACGGCATTATCTCATTCTTTTTTATGGCTGAGCAGTATTCCATTGTATTTATACACATCTTCTTTATCCATTCGTCTGTTGATGGACATTTAGGTTGCTTCCATGACTTGGCTGTTGTGAATAGTGATGCTATGAGCACTGGGGTGCATGTACCTTTTAGAATTCAAGTTTTCTCAGGATATATGCCCAGGAGTGGGATTGCTGGATCATATGGCAACTCTATTTTTAGTTTTTTAAGGAAACTCCCTACTGCTCTCCACAGTGGCTGCTAGACTATGGCAATTTTAAAACACGACCTCCAAATTTTTTGGTACTCCTCCTTTAGGATGGGGCAAAGCCATGTCCCCCTCCCCTTAAATAGGGGATCTGTGACTGCTTGACCAGTAGCATAGGATGGAAGTGACACTCAGCTCCTGAGCCCACACTTTAAGCAGTAGCTTCCTTTTCCTGTCTCTAGGAACACCGTGGTAGGTGGAGTAATGGCCCCAAAGATGTACACACCCTACTCCCTGGAACCTATAAATATGTTGTTACCTGGCAAAAGGAACACTGAAATGAAGTAAGGATTTTAAAACACGGAGATGATGTTGGGTGGCCCAGGTGGGTGGGCCCAATGTATTCACACAGACCCTTAGGAGTGAAGGAGGCAGCAGAAGAGTGGGTCAGAGCAATGTGGCAATGGAAGAAGAGGCAGGAGAATTTCCAAGTGTAAGAGGGATGTGTTGACCCACTGTCCTAGGCTTTGAAGATGGAGGAAGAAAGCTACACGAGCAAGAAATGCACGTGGCTGGCGTCTCCAAGCTGAGAACGGCCCTCAGCTGCCAGCCAGCTGGGAAATGGGGATCTCAGTCCTTCAGCTGCAAGGGACTGAATTCTGCCAACAGCCTGAAAGAACAAGGACATGGATTCTCCCCTAAGAGCCTCCAGAAAGGGATGCAGCCCTGCTGAGAGCCATATTAGACTTCTAACCAAGGAACCGTGAGATAATCAAGTTCTGTCATTTTTAGCGCTATTGGTGGCAATCTGTTACAGCAGCAACAGAAAACTAATGTAAAAGCTCACCCTTGAATCCCAGCTACTATGCCATGAGGACACCTAAGCTGCCCATGAAGATGTCCAGGCGGAGTGAAATTGGGGGCCAGCACCATCTCACCAACCACAAGGGAACCACCTTGGAAGTGGACCGTCCAGTCCCAGTTGAGTCACCCCATACATAACAAGCTGTTCCTATCAATTCCTGCTCAAATTTCAGATTCCTGAGCAAAATAAAGGGTGGTGGTTGTCCTAAGGCACTTAGTTTTGGCGTGGTTTGTTATGCAGTGATAGGTGATAACCGGGACATACAGACAGATGCACGTGGAAGTCAGCCCAGGGTATGAGAAGGAATCCCAGGTTTTGTGGCGGCACCATGACAGGGGTGGAGGGATTACAAGGAGTCCTGCTGGTCCTGAGAGACAGTGGGGATCAGGCTGCGGGCTGGGCGCACAGGAGCAAGGGAAGCAGTGAGCTGAGTGAACTCCAGGATCCACTCCTACCCGAGTGTGGGCTGGGGAGGGACCAAGTTCCTGACATCCTTTTGGACCCTATTTTTATACATAGAGGAACATTACACACACTCTTTTGCGTCCATACGTCCTAATACAATTTCTTTTTAATGAGGAACACAATTGGATATCATAAGCCTGGAGAATTCTTCGGTGGAGTTTTGCTGTAAAGGGGACCCAAAAAGTGGTTAATAACTGGAGAAGCTTGAGGGAGCCCTATGTTGGGTGTTTGTTTGAAGATGGTAAACAGTACAACACATTTGTATGTGGACAGGAATGATGCATCTCAAGGCATCACGAATATACCCAAAGTGAGGTATAAGGTTTGCCAAAGCTACAGCTCTACCAAAAGCTAGTTGCTCACATTGCTTTAGAAATAAAATAGCTACACATTACATTTCTGCTGAATTGGGACAATCCCATTCCTCAACTTCAAAACTGAATCTGAGAGACTTAGAAGAGATCTTTGTGGCCTTTTTAGGAATAATTTACTCTTCTGTTCAACTCCCAATCTTCCCTTGACCCGGAGCCTGCAATTTGGCTTCTTTCAAATTAGTCCTTGTGTATGCGAAATATTCCTGATTGTTATTTATTTTTATGAATTCTATGTAAACATTTCTTAAAATCTACCAAGCTCTTTCGCATCTCAAGAAACACTGAGCTGAATCAAAGTCTTTAAATATTTTTAAGTGAAGGGCAGTTATCCTAACTGTGGCCACGGAAGAGGGCATCTATTAACCCCTATTACCTAGGACCACCCCGCCCTACCGCCCCAAATGATTCTACTTATAAAGATGTGGCTCTTAGCTTTTCCCTCGATTCCCTTCCAATGTATTTCTCTTTTGCTTAAGCATAGCCAGAGACCTTTTCTTGTTATTGTTGTATAAAACCAAAGAGCCCTGAGACAGCCAGGATGTTAAATGCTATAAAGTCTCCTAGAAAGACCACTGCCTCCCAAGCTAGGTCCCAGACACAGATTTGGAGGGAGCCTCCATCTGGTTTTTACCCTAGGGAGCTAAGTTCGATTCTGCTATCGCTGTGTTCCCTGACAATTCGAACATTCTAGCTTCTGCAGAGACATCTCTGCCCAAAGGGATTGGAACAGGATAGTTCTGGAACGAGGCTGAACGTTAGAATCACCTGGAGGACTCTTCACGAGACAGCCTTGTCACGAGCTGCAATGGGAACCTCTGAGCAGCAGGCCTGAAGCAACCAGTGTGCAACCCAGGTGGAAGACTCGGTCTTGACACTTGGGATTGTCAGTCAGGGACATTTTTAAGAGCACACACTTGCTTCTACCGTATCCCTGACTTTCATGATAAACATTCACAACAGTTAGTTCCGTTATTCGTTACTATTCTGAGTGGATGCTCCTCCCACAGGCTTGTTTAGAAGCAGCAACAACACTGCTTGACACAGTTTTTATTTAATAATTATAACAAGGGCTTCCCTGGTAGCGCAATGGTTGAGAATCTGCCTGCCAATAAAGGGGACACGGGTTCGAGCTCTGGTCTGGGAGGATCCCACATGCCGCAGAGCAACTGGGCCCGTGAGCCACAACTACTGAGCCTGCACGTCTGGAGCCTATGCTCCGCAACGAGAGAGGACGCAATAGCGAGAGGCCCGCGCACCGTGATGAAGAGTGGCCCCCGCTCGCCGCAACTAGAGAAAGCCCTCGCACAGAAACAGAGACCCAACACAGCCCAAGATAAATAAGTAAATAAATAAATTTATTTTAGAAAATAATAATTATAACAATAGGAAAAGACCCACAAATAATCTGCACAGCACTTATTTAATGGGCACAGGGACCAGTCATGATTCTGTTTAAACAAATTTATTCAGATGTCTCTTTGTAACAGGATCATCTCCTTACCACCCTAGCTATACCACAGTATCAGCACTTGGCTAACTGGGTTCTAATGACTGTATTACACGGAAAATCCCAGCCTTAGGTTTCTAACCAAGTATCAACAGTAAAACTACGTTGCAAGAAAAGAAAAATGGAAGGAAGGGAGGGAGGGAAGGAAAGATTTCTTGCAGAATCTGCCCAAAGACTCTGTGGGAGTTGTCACGGGGGGGTACGTCCCTTGCCCCGCACCAAGTTCCCTCCGGAGGGTCTGAATCAGTGCTCCCTCTAATCCTACCTCCTGGGTTTGCAACCTCCGCCTTGCACTAGACCCTCACATCACTGACTGACTTGGCCACCTGATTCTGACCTTCGCCTGACTTTGCTCCTTACTTTAAATGACTCTCTCTACACACCCTCACACGCATATGTACACAAACTGAGCTTGATTCTGTTTACCGATCATGCCTGCCTCTTCCCATTCCTGCTCTTTGATCTACTTTGTCTTTCATTCCCTCTCCATTACCATTTATTGAGTGAGCACCTACTGTGTGCCAGGCACTGTAGTAGGTGTCTCATAAACATTATTCTTATCACCCACAACCCAACAACACAGATAATGTTCCTGCCTCACAGCTGGAGAAAGACTAACTGCTGCTCAAGGTCAAGATTAACTACTACTGCAGGGTGTGATCCGAGCCAGACACAAGTGTTGACTGAAACATATCATCACCTGAAGTCCCTTGTGGGTGGGGAGCGCAGAAACCAACATAAGGTACTTAAAATGTCACAGTGCTTACGATGTTTAGGTTTAATGTAAACATATTTGCATCTGAAAGTGCAAATACTGTCTTGCATTGGTCTTTGAAAAGCAGAGTAGCCTTCTCTAAAAAGAAGCCTTATTTCTATAGTGAAAGTGCTAATAGCTGAAGACAGAAACAATTCCAAAGTTTGTATTAACAAAACCCACAAGAAAGTTATAGAAATACTTTATTTAAATATTAAGAAAAAAATTACACGCACTTAAGATGATTAAAAGTTCATATGTTAAACAAATGCTAAAAACCCTGTAATTTACACAGTGATAAATCTTAAGTGATGGGAAAACACAAAATCCTTTCAACTGGTCCTCCTCCTTACAAAGCTATTATAAAAACGGTATTATTAGGAATTGCTGAAGTTGTGTTAAAGGCACATGACACTATCATTCCTCTATATACACACCCAGTCATCTCAACCACTGAACTGCTCACCCTTAAATGGAAGAGTGAACAACTTCTCTGAACTATCGGGAGTACATTATGCATCTCTAATGAAAATTCATTTAAATTTTTACACCAACAATTTCTCCAATGATCCAAACAGATTAACACTGCAAATTAGTTATTTCTGTCTTGAATAGAATATTTCTACTTTGAATCTGAAAAATTCGATAATGAGTTTAGGAATATACAAATGAAATATAATTTATTCTGATTTCAACTACAGAGCTATAAAGTTACAATTCTTCCAAGGAAACCATTCACTTCATAGATGCAAAAACACACTGTAGCTTTTCCATTATGTCTGCGGTGCTTTCAGCTAGCAGGATATTAATCATTCACTTTAAACTGACATGCCCTTACACCTGAAAGAAAACCCAAGCGAGACATTCTATCTCAGGCTGTTGGATTTAATATTAAAAATTTTAGCACAGTTCAATCTCCCTGCCTACAACATTCTCTGGCTCTCTGTTACCAATTAAACGTTGATGTCGGCAGTAAGTCAAAAGCTCCTGAACACGTGGAAAAACTCAATACGGAACAGCCAGAGATTCAAAGCAGACAGGGTCAGATGAGGGAATGCTCTCGTGGCGACAGGTCAACAGGGACAGAGGACATACTGTGAGAGTCCAAACGGTCCTAGACACAGCACAACGTGTGGAGGGGACTCTGCACATCAGCATGTGTGTGCTAGCAGCTATTTTCAGACTAGCAACAATGAGAGGACATCCATTTCTTCTTTATCTGGTTATAGGGACTTTCCTTTAAAACTCCAAAGGGAGAACATGCTGTCTGTGAGCTGAAATGTCAGTTTTCTTTTGCACCCCAATAATTGAGTGCATTAACTTTTTCTTCTCTGGGCCTCAGTTTTCCAAGTTTACTTCTCTGGGTCTCAGTTTTCAAGTTTACAAGTAAGTAAACTGACATATGGAATAGATTTTCTCCAAGTTCTAACGTAAGCAACATGAAGAGAGGGACCGTCTGTCTTTTTCACCATGTCCCTAAGCATGTACAGTGAGTACTCTGAACACATACTTATTCAATAAATGAGTTATCTGACAATTAGCAAATAGACCCCACCGTGAAGGCAGCAGGCCCAGGGACACGGTGGTCTCTGGGGAAGCAGAAATTCTATAAATAACATGGAAGGGAAAGGCTGGTGTGCCATCCATCAGATTTTTATGAGGCAGCCAGGACAGTTAGAAAACAGATTTTTCTTCTCAACTGGGTAAAATTGCCCATTCTTCCCATATTCCCATTAACTAAGAACAATCTAGCCAATAGTCATCAGTATAGAAGTAGATGGAAGTTTACTGCAATAGAAAATGAATCAATGTGTGAACTTATCCATATTGGAAGGTGCAAATACTCTCTTCATGAGATCTTGGAAGGTCAGGGTGCCTTCTCTAAAAAGTAGTCACTTAGAACAAAATTATGCAAATGGAAAGGGATCACAGTCCCTTCTACCTCAGAGTTCAATGGATGAACAACTCTCGTGTAAACATGACTGAAATAATTTACTAGTCCGTTACTGCTATGTCCACTGAAAATTATCATGAAAGACTTTTTCAAATGCATTCATTATTAGAAATACCATTCCAGAAATCTTACCTTTAGAAATCATCCAAGGAGTGAGATCAACATTACAACCCCCATAAACTGGGTAAACAACAGCAGTGGAGTGAAAAATGACCACACATGCCATAAAGCAACATTGAAGCTGAAAAGAAAAGGACAAAATAGCCACACAGTTCACAACTATAGCTATACTCTACACAACTATATTCTACTGCAGAATCTAGATTTAAAGGACTCACTTTTACCCGGTTTGGGAAAGTTCATTCAGCCTGTAACTTTCTATATATAAATCATGCTTCTCAGATATGTGACTTAGCCAATATTGGAAATATCACAATTTCTTCACAAAGTACTCAGAACTGGAATCACTAAAGCTCCTCTAACGAGAGCTGGCCTGGCTTAACAGACACTTCAGTCTCTTAACATTAGTATCTGTAAAGGAACACGAAATAAAATGACTACAGCCTGCTTTTACGATCTCACACACTACCAAACTATAATGGTTAAAAAAAAAAAAAAAAAAAAGACGGTTAAAGTATTTTTCTGCTAGAAACAGAATGAAAAAGTAATCATTTATAAGCTGCTATTAAACTTTCCATTGAGAAAAATACTATTCCTGTCACCAGGTAAGAATAACACACTTTCTAAGTGCAATGATTTTTATGAACTGAATTTTTAACAGCAGAAGTTAATAAAGGAAAATTATAGTCAATTAAATAAGTGTTTCAGATAATTAATGACTAACATAATATTTTGAGAAGTAGACATTTAAATAGCTATAATCCTACTGTTCTAAAACATACAATAATATTTCCGGGGGTGACATTAGCCTTATAAGAAATTGTAAAATAAGACAACTGTCTACACTCGTCACCGAAGGGTTAATAAAAAACTGCATCACAATGCAATATATGTCAAACACCCATAAACTTCAACTACAGAAAATACATAATAGAAAAAATACATTTAAACTGAATATGTACAAAGGTGTGTGGTTTTCCCCAAATTAAAATGCAATTAATATAAAGAGAGGGAAAAAACCTAAAAGCCCATACACAATGTTCAGTGTAGTTTTCTCTCTGGTTGGCAGGATCATGAGATTTACTTCCTTTGTGTTTTTCTGTAATTTACAGATTTTTCTTTAATGAGCAAGTTATAAAATACTTTTATAAACATAAAAAAAACTTTTCATTGAGAACCTCTTAGCTTATGAAAAATGATGTTAATTGTGGCATTATTTATAACAGCGAAAGAATAAAAAAACAGGGAGCTGGTTAAATAAATCATGATATGTCCATGCAGTGATAATGATGTAACTGTTAAAAAGAATGAGACACATCTGTATGTACTGGTATGGAAGAATTCCAAACTCAATTTAAAAAAAAAAAAAAGATCACTCTGGAAAACAGTTTGGCACTATTTACTAGAGTTGGAGGTCTGCATACCCGATGAGCCAACGATTTCCCTTCTAGAGATATGTATATATGTATGCATGTACATATACATCCAACAGAAGCACGCACAGGCACACAAGACATACACAAGAATGTTCTTAACAGCATCACTCATAATAACCCCAAACTGGAAACAATCCAAATGCGATCAACAGCAGAACAGATAAACTGGGAGTTGGTTATAAGATGGAATGCTGAACAGCAATGAAAACGAGCAACTGTTATGCACAATATGGACGAATCATACATAATGTTGCATGTAAACAGTCAAATGGAAAAGAATACATACTATATGAACCCATTTCTATAAGAGATGCAAAAGAAAGCAGTTACCATGAAGGTGGGGACACTGTTTACCTGCGGGCAGGAATGAAGGTACAGTGACTGGGAGGGGGCATGGAAGGGGTTAGAGGGGGCCGGCACAGATCTTTCTCGTTAGGGTTACACCAAGGCTCACTACATGATAATTCAGCTGTATATTTTAGATTCTTCCACTTTTATGTCTGTATTATACTTCACAATGAAAATGATTTAGAAAGCAAAATGCAATATATATATATATATATATATATATATAGCATGTCACCATTTGTATTTTAAATAACTAAATATATAAGTAAAGAAAGACACTACTGAAAAGGGAATCAAGAAGACTGTTTTCCCATCATTCCCTTTTTTTTTCCCTCTTGAATTTTGTACCATGTACATCATTACCTGATCAAAAAAATTTTCATTCTAAAGGTAACTTACCAAATTCCTGCTACAATAAAAGTAGCAGTTGTAATAGGTATCAACGTTGGATACTTGATATCATAATCTTCAATTCCACAATACCATTCCAGATAGACTATGCAGTAAAATGCAATCGATAAGCTAACAAGCAACAAGGTACCGCCAAACAGAAACCAACTGTAGAGACAAAAATAATACCCTTCTATTATCCTCTTTTACATCCTCTGCAGCCTAATAGTAAATAATCTTTTTTGACACATCTGAAATGTGACATAGGCTCATATCGTTGCTGGCTTACCATACCAATGGCAGTGATCCCATTTTTGACAGTGCATGTATCTGACAAAGGTTTTGTAAGTTTACCTTTGAATACAGGTGATTTGAATTTTGAGTCCTGTCCCATAACACAGGGCCTACCAGCCAGGTATGACTCAGCCCTGCCACTAGAGAAAGGAAGCATCTTAACTTACTGAATCAGAATTTCTATGCCTATCTTAGGACAGATGTTATTTGCAATTTTGCTCCAGACTGTGTGCAGCATACCTTGGGTCTAGACAATATAAACTACTTTTAAAGGCTCTTCAGATACCTGAAGCTGACTAGAAATTCAGTGATTGTTAAGCAAATATGTACACAAAAATAAAGTGGTTTAAAAAAAAAAGTGCTAATTGACAGCACTTAACAAATCAGGTATCTTAACATTAATAGACTAAATATCTATTTCTAAGAAGAATATCAACTGGAGAAGGGGCAGAGGGACCCACAGTTACTCAATCCCAGCTTGCAGAAAGTCTAGATCTAATAGGAGATGGGTAGGTAAAGATGAGAGTGAGACACACAAAAGGATGAAAAAGTAAGACTTTAAACACACACACACTTTCATAAACTAACTGACAAAAAAGGACGTTTTCTTTAAACATACAGGAAAGCGAGCGGCTTTCTGGTTGTTTCTGAAGTGTTGAGTGTGAGAGTAATAAAGATTTCAACAGATACCATCAACTCCTCCAAGTTAAGCTGGGTTTCTTGAAATACTGAATATCAATTTGGAAGGAGTTAATTCATATTGCCTCTCGTAAAAGATTTCTAAATGAAACCCTCCTATTTCTAGAATATCTCCAGTCCTCCCTCAAGGGCCAATGGCTTTTTGCTCCTTCCAACTCCACAGAAGACTTGGCTCAGTGTGTGTGAGAAAAAGCTCATCAGCCCCTTCCTTCCAGCCCCTGCTGGTCATGGGAGGAGGCCAGATTTGGAAAATCAGAGGAATGAACCCTTTTCGAGAAAGCAGAAGGCAGCCTGCACGGACTGCCTCTGGGTAGCGCCCTCCCGCCACAGCTGCCCCAACTCCCCGCTGCTTACCGAGGCCTCAGCAAGAACGCAACACGACTCTACTCAAAATCCTCAGCCTTCGGCCATGCGTTTCTGTCTCTTTTCCTCTAAGATGACACTTCTTTGAGGACAGCCCTATGACTCCCACTTTCTTTTCATGCCCCCCAGTCCTGGTCCGGAGGCTGAGTCCAGGCTCTGTCACACACCACCGGTGGGCTACTGTGTGCCGCTACTCCTGTGGGCGCCCCAAACACCTTACAGTGTAGTGAGTTACTCCTTACCTCACCATCTCCTTTAACTACTAAGAATACTTTGTATTCTCATATACGAGGATACATAGGACACAAATGGACAAATCCTGTCATCTCTCCTGAAACCTCAAAAAGGCCTACCTCCTGAGGCTGGCCTGGACTGGGTGCCCCTTCTAGGTGCACTCATGGCATCCCGCACATACCCTCGCACACGCAAACAGTACGCACCACATGACTTACTCATCTATCACAGCCTAAAATGAGCTGGTGGAGGGTGAGAAATGTGCCTTGTTCATCACTGTGACCATAACTGGATACATCTCAGGCTCTCATGAGATATTTCATGAACGAAGCAGCAGGTGCTACTGATGGTGTCTGAAACAACCATCTCTTCTTTTCCCAGCCTAAGTTCTAGACCAATTGAAAGACACAAAGAAACCAAACTGATAAAGACCAACTGTCAGCTTCTTTACTGATATAGCTATGAAAAGAAGACAGCTTTGGTGAATGGTGACAACATGCTTCCTCACACTGAAACCCAGAAAGAGACAGACTTCCCCACTGGGTTTCAAGTCACAGTGAAAACCTAGAGACCTTCTCATGTCAGGGTCGCCCCATAAAACAATGGTGCAGAAAAGCAGCCCAGAATCTGTGCTTCCCATGGGCAGCTGGCTCCCAAGAGGAAGAAGGTGCTGAGCTACATGCCTGGTTCTTCATCCCAAACCCTTTCAGGAGGTCTAGCACCTCCCAGGGAAGAAGCCAGTGAGGGGAAGGGCCAGAAGATGGGAGTGTTTAGGGAAAGCTCCTGCTTGTGGAAATAAGGAAGGGGAACAAGCTCTCTCCCTGCCACAGTTTACATAACACCGCCCCCCCACCCCCCGCCTGCTTTCCCCGGACCACCTGCTCCCTCACTCTCCTCAGGCGCCCCTCCAGCAGTCACTGCTCTTCCTGAGGGCCTCTGCGGGAGAGACTGTGTGTCCCCCAACCCCCAACGATATCACCGGATCAAACAGTCCCGTCTGCACCTTTCTAGCCCCGCTGGTACTTCCAAACAATTACACTTGCACTTTAAGCAAATCACCCCTCTCGATGCCAGCTCCGATGCTCACCAACACCTCTCCCTCTTTTTCTGTTATCTAGAGGCCTCCAGAACACTCTCCAATGCCCAGTGAGGACTCAGGAGTGTGATGAACAACCTTCCCCTCCATGTCAACTCCTAGATTTTATACTAAAGAGATTTCAATCCTCATGAACGATGGACTATTTGACATCCTGCCTCAAAGCTCCTGACTCCTCCCACCAGTGACCTCAACTCTAATTCAATCACAGCCTGTACATGTGGTTACCTTGTTGGCTGTAACTATTCTCTGAAAACGAGCTCTGAGACCCAATTCCCACCCACCACAATTCTCATTCCCTCCTCCCAATGCTCTTGTACTTGATCTTCTTAAAGACCTTCAGTCATTCTCTCTGCATGGTTTACAAAAGGATTAGGTCCTTCTTAAATTCACTACCGTCCTCATCCTACAAAACACCTGTGCTGAGAAAGCCCACTGAAATAATTTCCAGCCTCACCCACTCTGCGGTACGTGCCCAGAACACACACTCTCTTTTTCAACTCTGCGTCACCAGCACCTCCAACACCATGCCCGGCAGAAAGTAGGTGCCTACTAAGCGTTTGAAGAAGTCGGCTCACAAAATGTGAAAAATAAAACAAGTGTGTTTAACTTACGAAGCAATAAAGTTTTCTTACCTGCTGGTGTGAAAGTTTTCTTTAACGGTTTGAAAGAAATCAACATAATAGGTCACAGCAATGGATGCCAAAATCCAGAATCCAGAATGGATATTAAGTCTTGGAAGAGGTTTCTCCTTTTTCTCAACAGGTGTAGAGGTTTCTGCAAGTAACAGAGAGTTCAACTTATGAAGTAACCATTAACGTCACAGGAAAAATTATACCTTTTTTTTGGCCACGCCGTGCCACTTACAGGATCTTAGTTCTCCGACCAGGGGCTGAACCTGCTCCCTCGGCAGTGAAAGCGCGGAGTCCTAACTACTGGACTGCCAGGGAATTCCTCTTTTTTTTTTAAATTACACCTATTTTAAGTCAAATAAAATAATTTCCTAGAGCTTTCTAAGAACCACATTCTCTCCCATGATAGTACCAATTTCTTCTGTAAAACCACCGAAATAGGTTTATATTTTTAGAAATAATTAATAGGAGCCTGCCATGAAACCTGTCCAATATAGTCAACTTGTTTTGCTGCTAAATGAGTTTTGCAACCAAATTTATTTATATAGTCTTTTGGAAAGAATAATGCCATCTGGTAGTGTAGGAATTTTAATGCTATGCTTCACATGTAGTCTAGGAAAGTCATTAGTCCTGTTAATTAAGAAAAATGCAAGTGGCAAACATTAGAACACAAAATGGACTTGATTTTCCAAAAACACTACTTACAACTACATATTTTAATTTTTTAAACAAACACAACCTTTTGAGGCAGCTCAAAAGTGGAAAGGGCACACTGGAGGTCCAGTCCCAACATGGTACTTGTCTTAGACAGGTGATGGACAAGTCAAATTCCTTCCATTTGGGACCCAATCTGAAAGAATGGGTCAAATGGGGTCTAACAAGTTCCCCATGTGACTGACATGCCCTCTCTATCAGTTCATGTGAGAACCACTAGTATGTAGCCAAGGTTCCCGAGCTTTTAGCTGACCATCAGAATTCCTGGGAAGCTTATTCATAATACAAATTCTGCGAGACACCCTCAAAATTTATAAACCAGCATGCCTGCGCATGTTGTTTTCTGCGTTTACTTTTTAAAAGTAATAAATACACAAGATTTACAACATACAGGACAAAAAGATCTAAGGTGAAATCGCTCTCTTTATCCTTAACCCCAGTTCCCCAGCCCCAAAGCAGCTACCAGTAATAACGTCTACTGAATTCTTGCATGTTCTATGCATCTACAGGTGAACACACACCGCATGTTATCTGGTTTGAACACAAATGGTGGCATACCATACGTTGTTCTCCGCCTCCCTTTGAAAAGCATCCACATTGGTTCATAAAAGTCTGCCTGCCGTGTCATGTATAAACAGCCAAGTGTATTTAACCAGCTCCCTGCTGACAGACAATTTGATGTTTCCAGTCGTTCGCTATTACAAGCAAAGCTGAGATTAAAGACTTTGCACACACGCCCTTGTATACTGCTACGAGTACGCTCCTTTGTTAGGTTCTTAGAAATACAATCTGTGGATATTTTTTATTTTAATGGATATGGCCAAACCGGTGTTAAACGAGCTCTCCTGGGAATCCTGAAGACCAAGATGCGCAGGGCTACCTGATCTCTAAGGGTCTTTTACGACAGTAAATACCCGACTTGCAAAACTACTTGGTAAGCCTTGAAAAAACGAAACCCTGTCCCTCCTGACTGGGTAGGGCTGCGAGAGGCCCGCGGGGCCGGCCGTGTCCGGCGCCTCGCCTCTGGGAACCTCTGCGCGACTCGGAGCGCGCCACGGGGGGTGCCTCACCCGGCCCGGCGTAGCCCTCGCGGTCCTGCTGGACCACCACGTCCCGCGGGAACAGGTATCTCCGCCGAAGTCTCTCCCGAGCCTGTAGAGCGTCCATCTTAGCACCGCCCAGAAACTGGGCGGTAGTGACGTCAAGCCCACCGGAACTTCCGGCCTCGGTTCGCCGGAGGAGGGAGGGATTTCCTTTTGTGAAGAGGAGAGGCTGTGTTGTTTTCGCAGTTTTAGTTCGTGAGAACGTACGGAGGGTTAGGCTTTGCTGTCTCAGTGCTCAAATCCGGAAACATGATTTGAATTTCAAAATATTTATCCTTCCCCGTCTAGAGATATCCAGTTTGTTCCGAACTACGGAAGCCCAGAAGGGTCAAGCTTACCGATGCCGGCGAATGCGCGCGAGTGGGTGTGCTAGGCCCTACGGGGGCACTTCGTTGCTTTTGTGCTCTGCGTCCTGAACCCTGTGGCTCCGGTATGCCCAAAGCATACCCAAAGCATCTCACCCCCCAGCTTCTTTCCTCCTTCTCCTCCTCAGGAGTCGCCCAGCTAGACGTGAAAGAGTCAGAGGTCACCCAGGAGGAGGAAAGGACCGCTGGGCCGGGCCCGGGAACCTGCGGTGGAGTCTGGGCCTGGCGCTGACCGCTCAGGTGGGCTCAGGCAAGAAATAAACCTTTCTGGGCCTGTTTCCTCTTCTGTACAACGGGGATTATACCTGCCTCATGGATTTGTTCTGGGGTTTTAAATGTGAAGCACCCGTATGTGGTTCATGTTAGCCCCCTTCTTACGGCTTGTGAGAAATTACCCCCAGCCAGAAACGTGAAAGCTAAATTTGTACTTTGCCAGAAATCCGTCAGTTCCCATCACTAACGCTCATAAACTGAAAAAGACTGTGTCACTAATTCACAAGTTTTCCTCCATCAGTAACCCTGTTTGCTACTCTCTTGCCTCCTTCCTACCGTGTCATATGTTGAGAAATTTTGTGCTTAACCCTTCAAACTTTTGCTGAGCACCTACTGTCTGCTAGGAACTGTTAGGCACCATGCGAGGCAATGGAGATAAGATGGATAAGACGTGACGTTGCCCTTGAGGAGCTCCTGGGCCAAAAATGACCACAGAGACCTAGTACAGTAGAAAGCACTATTTATAAATGTATGGAAGCGTTTCATTAATTCAGTCAACAAACATTTTCTGAGCAGCTACATCTGCTAAAATGCTGAGGACAGGGGCAAGTTAGAATCTAGTGGTGGAGACGATTTCCATCCAATGCCATAACAGAGATACTGCATATGAGGTTATGAGAGCACCAAATAAAGGGCAGCCCTTCATTCTGCTGTAGTACATGGGGACCAGGGAGAGTGGCTTGAGGTAGGTTGAATACAGGGATGGATAGTCCAGAAAGGCACCCAGGAAGTAAAATCTGAATTAGGCACTCTTTAATATCACTATGTGTTGTGAGTGTTTGCAGAAGAAATGCAATAAATATTCAAGAAAAGAATGTCAAGTTTCTACGGGTTTATTTCTATCATTTCTTCAGCCCTTGTAGCAAACCCTTTGGAGCAAAGGATTTAACAACTGGGTGGATCATATGGCCTTTCTACACAATACCTCCTTTTTCCCGTTTTGTTTTTTTCTTTTTCTTTTCAGACTCCTAAAGAACCAGGGTTTATCTCTTCAAAGCCACCTGGGGTCTTTGCCCTCCCTTCTCCTTTTGCTTGTACAGGGTTAGAAGCCTTGTTAACAGGAAGTGAATTCCTCTCATCAAATACAGTCTTCTGTTGATTGTCTCCTTGTAAAAAGGTCAGTGCTGGGTCTCCCTTGTAATTGAATATACCCTAGAGCATCGCAACCATTCCAGGGTTTCCATATGTAGTATGTTCGGGTCAGATCAGTTTCCCCTTTGGTGGTTTCAGGGCCTTTGTATCTGGATCCGAATGCCTTTCAGCTTTTTTTTCCCCCCTGATATTTTAAATGCACTTCTTGCAGACCATATTGATGATACTTAAAAGCAGGTTGGAAAAAATCCGGTATTTAATGACCACATCTTCATTGCTAGGGCCCATTAAATAAGTTCTTCAATGTGTGTACTGTGCACCGAAATGATAGATGTATGATATCAGTTTGCTACCAACCAAGAAATTTCATTTTGACTGTGGATTACTTTTGGGGGAAAAATGAATTTGACTGTGACCTTTGCTAGCCTTCCCTTAGCAATGTGGTTAAATCCAAGGTGTTCATAGACTATTGAATCCTGGTGCCATCACTCTGGATTCCTTGGGCAAGTTATTTCATTGTTCTAAGTATCAGTTTCCTCATCTGTGACACAGTAGGTACCAGAGTGAAGATAAGTGTATACCAATTGTTTAGGCTAGTGCCTCGCACGTTCAAGCAATGGTAGTTATTAATTGGCCTTGCCAGGCTTTCTGGATTTGGTTCCTGCTTACCTCCTCATCAGTTATTCCCTTCTCCTTGGGCTCCAGTTACTCTTTTTTTTTTTTTTTTTTTGCGGTACGTGGGCCTCTCACTGTTGTGGCCTCTCCCGTTGCAGAGCACAGGCTCAGGACGCGCAGGCTCAGCGGCCATGGCTCACGGGCTCAACCGCTCCGCGGCATGTGGGATCTTCCCAGACCGGGGCACGAACCCGTGTCCCCTGCATTGGCAGGTGGACTCTCAACAACTGCGCCACCAGGGAAGCCCTCCAGTTACTCTTTGTTGCAAGTTTCCTTTTGCTTGTGCTCTCCCAGTTGACAGGGGGCTACAACCATGTCATAGCTGCTCCCCAATGCCTTGCAAACACCTGGCACATAGCAGGTGATAAAAGTAATTTTTACATATTGAGATATAGGGAAATCATTCTGGCTTCTACATGAGTTAACCAGAATTTTATGCTAACTAAAATAGCCTGTTTTTGGCCTATCAAACCTACTTTGTACATCTGTTTTATTTTTTTTAATTAAATTATTTATTTATTTATTTTTGGCTGCGTTGGGTCTTCGTTGCTGTGCACGGGCATTCTTTAGTTGCAGCAAGCGAGGGCTACTCTTCATTGTGGTGTGTGGGCTTCTCATTGCAGTGGCTTCTCTTGTTGCGGAGCACAGCCTCTAGGTGCAAGGGCTTCAGTAGTTGTGGCATGTGTGCTCAGTAGTTGTGGCTCATGGGCCCTAGAGCGCAGGCTCAGTAGCTGTGGCACACAGGCTTAGCTGCTCCGCGGCATGTAGAATCTTCCTGGACCAGGGCTTGAACCTGTGTCCCGTGCATTGGCAGGCAGAATCTTAACCACTGTGCCACCAGGGAAGCCCTGTACATCTGCTTTAATTATTAAAGAAAAGGGCACATTGACCAGATGTAAAGAATGTCCATTTTAAAAATAAAGATTAAATGCCCCTCTTCCTGGGACGCCAATGCTAGTCCTCCTTTGATGATAAGACTCCCTTCCCAGGTGCCAAGGCCATTACTGTATGTGCTGTATGTGTATGCATTGGTATTTTTTTAAAACCTTGAAGAAATGTATCCCTGATTTGTTTAATGTTCTTTGTTCTGACAAGATACAAAACTGTGCTGAAAACCTGCTTCTCCAGAGCAGTTTCTTAATCTGGGAACCAGGCTTCTGGGCTAGTCCTCAGTTTGGCGCAAATAAAACTCTTTTCTAATTATTGATTGTTTATTGATTATTTTCGTCGACATAGGAATTCCATTACTCGGTTTTCACTTTGACCCTTGGTCACAATTAACCCTGGTCTTTGGTGTAGACATCCCTTCCTCTGAGAAAACACTTTTTCTCCCTTCTGTAGCAGTCCTGCAGTGTTCTCAGGAGGCTGACCCTGCCCTAGGAGAGGGCACATGACCCAGACCAGACCTGTCAGTCCCCAGGACTTAGGCTAGAGCTGTTGGGAAGACCTGTCTGAGGTCCATGTGGGCTTGTCACCATGGAGACACACAGAGGAGCCCACCTTAGGAAGGAAGCTCTGAGATGCAAGCCAAGCCAAGCAGTCTCACAGCACTGTTTCAACCCCTGAATCCAGCCAAACCCTACTTAAGCTAGTTAAGAACATGAACTCTGGAGCCAGCTGCCTGGCCAGCTGTCATTACTGGTTCTGTCATTACTGGCTGTTTCAACCTTGGGCAAGCCAGGGATCCTCTCTTTTGTCTACAAGATTGGGTAAAGATTAAAACTACTAATACATGTAGGGATTCGTTCAAGATGGCAGAATAGAAGGACGTGCACTCCTTCTTGCGAGAGCACCAGAATCACAACTAACTGTTGAACAATCATCGACAGGAAGACACTGGAACTCACCAAAAAAGATACCGCACATCCAAAGACAAAGGAGAAGCCGCAGTGAGACAGTAGGAGGGGCGCCATCCAATAAAATCAAATCCCATAACCACTGGGTCGGTGACTCACAAACTGGAGAACAGTTATACCACAGAAGTCCACCAACTGGAGTAAAGGTTCTGAGCCCCGTGTCAGGCTTCCCAACCTGGGGGTCCGGCAATGGGAGGAGGAATTCCCAGAGAATCAGACTTTGAAGGCTAACAGGATTTGATTGCAGGACTTCAACAGAACTAGGGGAAACAGACTCCACTCATGGAGGGCACACACAAAGTAATGTGTGCATTAGGACCCGGGGGAAGGAGCAGTGACCCCATAGGAGACTGAACCAGACCTACCTGCTAGTGTTGGAGGGTCTCCTGCAGAGGCGGGGGGGCAGCTGTGGCTCACTGTGGGAACAAGGACACAGGCAGGAGAAGTTCTGGGAAGTACTCCTTGGCATGAGCCCTCCCGGAGTCTGCCATTAGCGCCACCAAAAAGACTGTAGCCTCCCGTGCTGGGTCCCCTCAGGCCAAACAACCAACAGGGAGGGAACTCAACCCCACCCATCAGCAGACAAGCAGATTAAAGTTTTACTGAGCTCCACCCACCAGAGCAACACCCAGCTCTACCCACCACCAGTCCCTCCCATCAGGAAGCTTGCACAAGCCTCTTAGATAACCTCATCCACCAGAGGGCAGACAGCAGAAGCAAGAACTACAGTCCTGCAGCCTGTGGAAAAATAACCACATTCACAGAAAGGTAGACAAGATGAAAAGGCAGAGGACTATGTACCAGATGAATGAGTAAGATAAAACCTCAGAAAAACAATTAAATGAAGTGGAGGTAGGCAACCTTCCAGAAAAAGAATTGAGAATAATGTTAGTGAAGATGGTCCAGGACTTTGGAAAAAGAATGGAGGCAAAAGATCGTGAAGATGCAAGAAATGTTTAACAAAGACCTAGAATAATTAAAGGACAAACAACTAGAAGAATTAAAGAGCAAACAAACAGAGATGAACAATACAATAAATGAAACAAAGAATACACTAGAAGGAATCAATAGCAGAATAACTGAGGCAGAAGAATGGATAAGTGACCTGGAAGACAGAATGGTGGAATTCACTGCCATGGAACAGAATAAAGAAAAAAGAAAGAAAAGAAATGAAAACAGCCTAAGAGACCTCTGGGATGACATTAACACACCAACATTCACATTATAGGGGTCCCAGAAGGAGAAGAGAGAGAGAAACGACCTGAGAAAACATTTGAAGAGATTATAGTCAAAAACATCCCTAACACAGAAAAGGAAATAGCCACCCAAGTCCAGGAAGCGCAGAGAGTCCCAGGCAGGATAAACTCAAGGAGAGACACACTGAGACACATAGTAATCAAACTCACAAGAATTAAAGACAAGGAAAAATTATTAAAAGCAACAGGGGAAAAACAACAAATAAAATACAAGGGAACTCCCATAAGGTTAGTAGCTGATTTCTCAGCAGAAACTCTACAAGCCAGAAGGGAGTGGTACAATATATTTAAAGTGATGAAAGGGAAGAACCAAGATTACTCTACCTGGCAAGGATCTCATTCAGATTCAACGGAGAAATCAAAAGCTTTACAGACAAGCAAAAGATAAGAGAATTCAGCACCACCAAACCAGCTCTACAACAATGGTAAAAGAACTTCTCTATGCAGGAAACACAAGAGAAGAAAAGGACCTACAAAAACAAACCCAAATCAATTAAGAAAATGGTAATAGGAACATATATGTCAATAATTACCTTAAATGTAAATGGATTAAATGCTCCAACCAAAAGACACAGTCTCGCTGAATGGATACAAAAACAAGAACCATATATATGCTGTCTACAAGAGACCCACTTCAGACCTAGGGACGTATGCAGACTGAAAGTGAGGGGATGGAAAAAGATATTCCATGCAAATGGAAATCAAAAGAAAGCTGCAGTAGCAATACTCATATCAGACAAAATAGACTTTAAAATAAAGGATGTTACAAGAGACAAGCAAGGACACTACATAATGATCAAGGGATCAATCCAAGAGGAAGATATAACAATTCTAAATAAATATGCACCCAACAGAGGAGCACCTCAATACACAAGGCAAATGCCAACAGCTATAAAAGAGGAAATTGACAGTAACACATTAATAGTGGGGGACTTTAACACCTCACTTACACCAATGGACAGATCATCCAGACAGAAAATTAATAAGGAAACACAAGCTTTAAATGACATAATAGACCAGATAGATTTAATTGATATTTATAGGACACTCCATCCAAAAACAGCAGATTACACTTTCTTCTCAAGTGCACACGGAACATTCTCCACGATAGATCACATCTTGGGTTAACAAATCAAGCCTCAGCAAATTTAAGAAAATTGAAATCATAACAAGCATCTTTTCTGACCACAATGCTATGAGATTAGAAATCAATTGCAGGGGAAAAAAAACATAAAAAACACAAACACATGAAGGCTAAACAATACATTACTAAATAACCAAGAGATCACTGAAGAAATCAAAGAGGAAATCAAAAAATACCTAGAGACAAATGAAAACAAAAACACAACGATCCAAAACCTATGGGATGCAGCAAAAGCAGTCTAAGAGGGAAGTTTATAGCAATACAATCCTACCTCAAGAAACAAGAAAAATCTCAAATAGACAATCTAACCTTACACCTAAAGGAACTAGAGAAAGAACAGCAAACAAAACCCAAAGTTAGTAGAAGGAAAGAAATCATAAATATCCGAGCAGAAATAAATGACATAGAAACAAAACAATGGCAAAGATCAATAAAACTAAAAGCTGGTTCTTTGAGAAGTTAAACAAAATTGATAAACCTTTAGCCAGACTCATCAAGAAAAAGAGGAAGAGGATTCAAATCAATAAAATTAGAAATGAAAAAGGAGAAGTTACAATGGACACCACCGAAATACAAAGTATCCTAAGACGCTACTACAAGCAACTCTATGCCAATAAAATGGACAAACTGGAAGAAATGGACAAATTCTTAGAAAGGTATAACCTTCTAAGACTGAACCAGGAAAAATAGAAAATATGAACAGACCAATCACAAGGAATGAAATTGAAACTGTGATTAAAAATCTTCCAACAAACAAAGTCCAGGACCAGATGGCTTCATAGGTGAATTCTATCAAACATTTAGAGAAGAGCTAACACCCATCCTTCTCAAACTCTTCCAAAAATTGCAGAGGAAGGATCACTCCCAAACTCATTCTATGAGGCCACCATCACCCTGATACCAAAACCAGACAAAGATACTACAGAAAAAGAAAATTACAGACCAATATCACTGATGAATATAGATGGAAAAATCCTCAACAAAATACTAGCAAACAGAATCCAACAACACATTAAAAGGATCATACACCATGATCAAGTGGAATTTATCCCAGGGATGGAAGGATTCTTCAATATATGCAAATCAATCAATGTGATACACCATATTAAAAAACTGAAGAATGAAAACCATATGATCAACTCAGTAGATGCAGGAAAAGCTTTTGACAAAATTCAACACCCATTTATGATAAAAACTCTCCAGAAAGTGGGCGTAGAGGGAACCTACCTCAACATAATAAAGGCCATATATGGCAAGCCCACAGCAAACATCATTCTCAATGGTGAAAAACTGAAAGCATTTCCTCTAAGATCAGGAACAAGACAAGTATGTCCACTCTCTCCACTATTATTCAATATAGTTTTGGAAGTCCTAGCCATGGCAATCAAAGAAGAAAAAGAAATAAAAGGAATCCAAATTGGAAAAGAAGTAAAACTGTCACTATTTGCAGATGACATGATACGATACAAAGATAATCCTAAAGATGCCACCAGAAAACTACTAGAGCTAATCAATGAATTTGGTAAAGTTGCAGGATACAAAATTAATGCACAGAAATCTCTTGCATTCCTATACACTAACAATGAAAGATCAGAAAGAGAAATTAAGGAAACAATTCCATTCACCATTGCAACAAAAAGAATAAAATACCTAGGAATAAACCTACCTAAGGAGGTAGAAGACCTGTACTCAGAAAACTATAAGATACTGATGAAAGAAATCAAAGATGACACAAACAGATGGAGAGATATACCATGTTCTTGGATTGGAAGAATCAGTATTGTGAAAATGACTATACTACCCAAAGCAATCTACAGATTCAATGCAATCACTATAAAATTACCAATGGCATTTTTACAGAACTGGAACAAAAAATCTTAAAATTTGTATGGAGACACAAAAGACCCCGAATAGCCAAAGCAATCTTGAGGGGAAAAAAAAAAACGGAGCTGGAGGAATCAGACTCCCTGACTTCAGAGTACTAAAAGCTACAGTAATCAAGACAATATGGTACTGGCACAGAAACAGAAATATAGATCAATGGAACAGGAGAGAAAGCCCAGAGATAAACCCACCCACCTGTGGTCAACTAATCTATGACAAAGGAGTCAAGTATATAAAATGGAGAAAAGACAGTCTCCTCCATAAGTGGTGCTGGGAAAACTGGACAGCTACATGTAAAAGAATGAAATTAGAACACTCCCTAACACCGTACACAAAAATAAACTCAAAATCTATCAAAGACCTAAAAAATGTAAGACCAGACACTATAAAACTCTTAGAGAAAAACATAGGAAGAACACTCTTTGACATAAATCACAGGAAGATCTTTTTTGACCCACCTCCTAGAGTAATGGAAATAAAAACAAAAATAAAGAAATGGGACCTAATGAAACTTAAAACTTTTACACAGCAAAGGAAACTATAAACAAGACGAAAAGACAACCCTCAGAATGGGAGAAAATATTTGCAAACGAATCAACAGACAAAGGATTAATCTCCAAAATATATAAACAGCTCATGCAGCTCAATATTAGAAAAACAAACAACCCAATCCAAAAGTGGGCAGAGACCTAAATAGACATTTCTCCAAAGAAGACATTCAGATGGCCAAGAGGCACATGAAAAGCTCCTCATCATCACTAATTATTAGAGAAATGCAAATCAAAACTACCATGAAGTATCACCTCACGCCGGTTAGAATGGGCATCATCAGAAAATCTGCGAACAGCAAATGCTAGAGAGGGTGTGGAGAAAACAGGACCCTCTTGCACTGTTGGTGGGAATGTAAATTGATACAGCCACTATGCAGAACAGTATGGAGGTTCCTTAAAAAACTAAAAATAGGGCTTCCCTGGTGGCGCAGTGGTTGAGAGTCCGCCTACCGATGCAGGGGACGCGGGTTCGTGCCCCGGTCCGGGAAGATCCCACGTGCCGCGGAGCGGCTGGGCCCGTGAGCCATGGCCCTAAGCCTGCGCATCCGGAGCCTGTGCTCCGCAACGGGAGAGACCACAACAGTGAGAGGCCCAAGTACCGCAAAAAAAAAAAAAAAAAAAAAAAAAAAAAACTAAAAATAGAATTACCATATGACCCAGCAACCCCACTACTGGGCATATACCCCAGAGAAGACCATAATTCAAAAAGACACATGCACCCCAATGTTCATTGCAGCACTATTTACAATAGCCAGGTCATGGAAGCAACCTAAATGCCCATCGACAGACGTATGGTTAAAGAAGATGTGGTACATATATACAATGGAATATTACTCAGCCACATTTGTAGAGATGTGGATGGACGTAGAGACTGTCATACAGAGTGAAGTAAGTCACAAAGAGGAAAACAAATATCGTATATTAATGCATATATGTGGAATCTAGAAAAATGGTACAAATGAACCAGTTTGCAAGGCAGAAATACACACACAGATGTAGAGAACAAACATATGGACACAAAGCGGGGAAAGCAGGAGGGCAGGGTGGTGGTGGTGGGAGGAATTGGGAGATTGGGATTGACATATATACACTAATATGTGTAAAATAGATAACTAATAAGAACCTGCTGTATAAAAAATAAATTAAAAAATGCATGCAAAGTGCTTAGTACAGTGCCTGGCCCATAGAAAACTCTCAATAAGTCTTTTTAATTGAAGTATAGTTGATTTACAATGTTGTGTGTGTTTCTGGTGTACAGCAAAGTGATTCAGTCATACATATATATATTGTGTATATATATATATTCTTTTTCAAATTCTCATCCATTATGGTTTATTACAGAATATTGAATATAGTTCCCCCAGTAAGTCTTAGCTGTTGTGCTTATCCATTGCTGAGACTTCACAGATTTCTGAGCCAAAAAAAAAGAAGGATTTTTATTTTTCAAATGCATGCTAATTTGAGCAGGTTTCTGTTACTTGCAACACTGAGGCCTGACCAATACCACCCGATTCTCCCGTTGTACCATGTACCTGCCCCCATTGGTCCCTAGCTGGACTGCGAGTGCCTCCAAGAGTGACTTCACACATGTGAAGCCCTTAGAAAAGCGCCTGACATGTGAAAAATGCTCAGTAAATGTTAATATCTATCACTTGGGATACTGTAACCAAAAGTGGGGTCCAGCCGCTCGCTGCTCAAAAGCCAATAAAGAGGCAAGGTTGGTGGAAAGGAAAGTTTGCTTTATGTCAGATGCCGGCAACCGGGGGAGGGGATGGGGCAGACGGCTGTCCACAGGCCCACTGCCCCCCACGCACACAATCAGGGGGCAAGAGCTTTTCTAAGTGGAGGGAGGGGGCTACATGCAGAAACGGCACAGTCAGCTCCGACAGTCATCTGGAAACTGGTCACGCGGTTGTCTGATCAGCGTCATCTTGATTGTTTTAAGTACAGTTGATCTTCAGTTCCAGGATCGGTTTGTTCTCATTTATTTGAGGCCAATTCTCGGAATTATAGGCAGGCTGAGGACATGGGGCAGCTTATGTCATGGCTACGGTCTGGTCATCATGTAGTTAACTTCTTCTACCTGGTAAGGGTTTCAGGATCTACAAAACAGCTCGCAGGATATGGCTGAGAATATTATCTACAGCCCTTGAGGAGGAACTAAATGTCCTCAATAAAGCAAGTCTTCCGGGGAGCAGTTCAGTGTTCAGCCTCTCAATACCGGCCAGGATGCACGAGGTAGGTCATCAACAACATCGAGAAGCGTTTATTCAGCATGTATTGGTATGTGGGGCTAGGTTCTGTTCAGATCAAAGAGAACAGTCTAGACATGGCCCTTTCCTAGCCGTACCTTTCAACACACACAGAATGATAATGATCCCCGTCAGTGCCATGGGCCTTTTTGGTTTACAAAGACCTTTTAGCAACTCAGTGAATTAGGTAGGGAAGGTATGAAAATTATTTTCATTGTAGAGGTGAAGGAACCTCAGACAGGTTAAGTGTCTTGCCCAAGGTCACACAGCTCGTAAGGGTCAAAGATCCATTTCAGAGCAGGAATCGCACACTCAAAGGGGTAAATGAAGAAGGTTCAATGAAAGGATTCTTTAATAAGCTAGGGGCAGGGCTAAGGGAACTGACAGTGGACTAGGAAGCAACCCTGAGCGTTATGGGTTGAAGTGTGTCCCTTAAAGATGCTTTATTGAAGCCCTAGCCGCCAGTACCTCAGAATGTGACCTTATTTGGAAATAGGGTCATTGCAGATGTAATTAGCAAAGATGAGATTATCCTGGAGAAGGGTGGGCTTAATCCAAAGTGACTATTGTCCTTATATGAAGAAGAGAGACACAGAGAGGCAAGGGGACAATGCCCTGTGACCAGGAAGGCAGAGACTGAAGTACTGCATATACTGTGAGCCGAGGAGTGCAGAGGAGCTTGGAGGAGTGCCAGGATCGCCAACCAGCCACCAGAAGCCAGGAGGAGGGAAGAAGAATGGATTCTCCTCCACAGGCTTCAGAGGGAGCTCCGCCCTGCCATCACTTTAATTTTGAACTTCTAGCCTCCAGAACTGTGGGAGAATGCATTTCTATTGTTTTAAAAAATAAATAAAGCGAGTCACATGAATTCTCTAGTTTCCTGGTGCATCTAAAAGTTATGTTTACACTATGCTGTAGTCTATTACGTGTGCAATAGCATTATGTCTAAAAAAAGCAATGTACATACCTGAATTTTAAATGCAAGACAAAAAATTACAATAGTAACATGAAAGATCACCGATCACAATAACAAATATAATAATAATGAAAAAGTTTGAACTATGGCGAGAATTACCAAAATGTGACACAGAGACACAAGGTGAGCAAATGCTTTTGGGAGAATGGCACCGATAGACTTGCCTGATGCAGGGTTGCCACAAACCTTCAATTTGTAAAAAATGCAAATGTCTGCAAATTACAGTAAAACGAGGTTTGAGTGTAATTGAACTACCCGTTTGGCAGTTTAATTGTAATTGCTGAGTGAATACCTAGTTTCCCAGAGTGTAAAGGTCTCTGCCAAGACTCACAGCTAGTGAAGTGGAGCTGGGATTTGAACCCACGGAGGTTTAGGCTCCCAGCCTAAGCACTGAGCTGCCGTGCTAATGACTCAGAGCTTCTCAGAACAGAAGCTGTGGAAAAGTCAGAGTGCCCGGAGGACTCATTCTCGCCGAATGCTGGCTCCCTGGTGCCAGACTCCCTCATCCTGTTAGAAACCCAGAAGGGAACATGTAGTGGCCCCTTCCCTACCCAACCCATGGCAGGCATTGCTAATAGGAAACAGCATTTCTTCCCCTTCCTAAGAGAGGGATAAGACCTCAAATCCTCAAGAACACCAGAAACCACCCGCAATTAACTGGAGTTGATAGGTCAGATACAATCTATTTGCTGTTATTAGCTTGAGGGCTTGGGACATGCCAGACAACAGTACAGTATGCTAGCTGGGGACTGCTTTTATATCAGTAAGAATCTTCGTGTCATTCCCTAAAAGACTCACTTCACTCATCTAGATGAACTGAAAATCACTAAAGTAAATATGCAAACATACATATATTAAACAGAATCCATAGGGAGACCCCCCTGCCAATCTTAGGAAAATCAAGGTGTTTCACGGTTGTATTGGTGGGCAAATCCTGATCACAAAGGGTCAGCTGGGCTCTGTGACCTCCCCTTGGGCATCACCTCCACCAGCACGGCCACAACTCCTGAGGAACCTGCAGGCCCTCAGGTTAAGAAAACAACAAGGGGGAGAAAAAACCAGCCTGGCAACGGAGAGGGGGGTGGGGGAGGGATAAATTAGGAGACTGGGATTAACATATACACACTACTAGATAAGACAGATAACCAACAAGGACCTACTGTATAGCACACGGAACTATACTCAATATTTTGTAATAACCTATATATACAGGTTATTAACATATATATACATATAAAACTGAATCACTGTGCTGTACACCTGAAACTAACACGATATTGTAAATCAACTTAAAAAAAAAATTGACAATGGGAGCAGAACTGGCTGAAAGGGAAGGGCGGCCACACCATGAAACCCAGCATCAGGCTGGGTGAAACTGGAAGCCGGACATTAGGGACCTACACACAGTACCTGCCACCACAACAATGCTTTGGAACCACCATCTCTCCTTCCAGACTCACTATTCTCAAACATCCTCATACAGTAGAGCACCAAACACTTTTGGGGGATATCATGAAATATGGATAAATTAAGCAAAACATAACCAAATGCTATAAAAGTTTATGCCAGCTGTCACAGCATCTAAACTAGAATCAAGTGGTGACAAGGGCCAAGAAGCTTAAGAAATTTTATGCAGGGACACCTTAAAATTGAGAAAATTCTATTACCTTAAACTTCTTCTAAAACTGAGAGATTGCCGTTTAAATTTTAGCTGTAAAATACCTCTCTGTTCAGGATAAAATTGGTTGGAGCAGAGCTATCCTATTACATTACTATTAGTATCCCGAGGTAAACTCGATGCCAGATCCCAAGAGCAACGCTGTTCAAACTACCCAGTAGGACCCAGTCTTTACCTACCTTTGATCTACAGTGGAGAAATCTAATATATGGATGACCACAGGCCGCCAACAGAAGTTGGCCTGAGGTCGCCAAGAAGGCGCAGCAGCAAAGGTCGTATTTCAGCAGCTCACAATACTGGCTCTGTGGCCAAACAATGGCCTGACCTTCCCAGCGATGTCTGACCTTTCAACTCTGACAAACACATGTATTTACTCAGCAATTACAATTTAAGCTACTAAAAGGGCAGTTTAATGACTTATATCAAAGGGAATAAATTAAAGCTTCCCTGGATCCCAGAAGAAAAAAAGCTACATTAGCCTTTGACCTCTAAAACAAAGAAACTTTTCTTTTTCACCAGGGCATACAGTGGTTTCTCCGAAATCCTCATTGTCTGTAACCAAGACAGACAGAAGGAAGGTTCAGCCCCAAATTACAAGTTAAAAAATCTGAAATCTAAAAGGACAGTCGTAGAGTATCTAAGTAGTTGTCATTTTTTAAGCTGAGGGAAATTGCTATTCTGATTTATTTTTAACATCATTCGAGACTGAAATCTGAAAACTTGGAGATGACATTTTCCAGTTTTATAATCTAGTGGTAACCCCCGGGGATTACACTTGACAGCATTGAATTTAACAGCTATTTAGAGGAGTTAGATACAGAGATAGAAATTTGAGAAATACTCAATTTCAGCGCATTTTGGGGCAAAATAAACACATATCTCCTCACACACTGAGGGTGGCAATGTAAACTGGGAAACACACCCTGGAAAACAGTTTGGCTGTATCTATTACAGCTGAAATCCACCTGATGATTCAGCAATTCCACTCCACCAAGGCAGGCACTCAGCAGAAATGAGAAAGTGTATGTACCAGTATATGTGTAGATGTTGATTTCATTAGACATTCAGCTGCCCTCCCCCACCCCCGCCCCATAGGAAAAGCTGAACATCTCATTGACAGTAGAATGGAGAAATACTATACAATAAAGACAGCATAAGCTCCTGTTACAAAGCAACATGGATGAATCTCATGGAATCTTTTTTTTTTTAAATAAATTTATTTATTTATTTATTGGCCGTGTTGGGTCTTCCTTGCTGTGCACGGGCTTTCTCTAGTTGCGGCGAGCGGGGGCTGCTCTTCATTGTGGTGCACGGGCTTCTCATTGTCTTGGCTTGTCTTGTGCACAGCATGGGCTCTAGGCGCGCGGGCTTCAGCAGTTGTGGCGCACGCGGGTTCAGTAGCTGTGGCTCGCGGGCTCTTGAGCACAGGCTCAGTAGTTGTGGTGCACGGGCTTAGTGGCTCTGCGGCAGGTGGGATCTTCCCGGGCCAGGGCTCAAACCTGTGTCCCCTGCATTGGCAGGCGGATTCTTAACCACTGCGCCACCAGGGAAGTCCTCTCATGGAATCTTAAGTGAAAGAAGCCAGACACCCGAAGGGTACACGCCCTGATTCCATTTACATAAAATTCAAAACCTGGCTAAATCAATCCATGCTGACAGAAGTAAGGATATGCTTACCCTTCGGCTAGAGTCTATTTCTTTGATTTGGGTAGTAACGGCATTTAAGTGTGTGCACTCTGTGAAATGCTTTGAGCTGTCCATGCAAGTTTTTATGTTTCTGTATGTATAGACTTCAACAGAAAGCTTTTATCAAAAATATAGGTTTGTGTGACAGTCTTATGGCTGTATCTGTATCTTGAAAAATGATTATATATAACTGAAAACTAGAGAATTACTTCAGAATTAAAGTGGATTTCTACATTAAAACATGCTGCCTTACTGCTCGGTTTGGCCACTGTGGTTCTTTTTGCTTTAACAGTCCAGTCACTTGGAAAGCCATGTGCTGGAAAAAAGCAAGGTATCTAGAGGATGTGGCCTCTCCCTGGGGCCAGTGCCTCAGATAATCCATGGTAGACAGTGCAGTCTGGGCAGACTTCACACACTGGAAGACGAAATATTATCAGATACTTACTATGTGCCGGACACCTCATGTACAATATTTTAATTTCACTCTGTCTACCCTACGAAGGCAGTATAATAGACAAAACCCCTGAGGTTCAGGGACGCTACATAACCTGCCCTTGGCTAATAAGATGAAGTCAGAGTCAATGTCAAGTCTCATTCTGGCACATGGAGCCCTGCCTAGCGTTTACCGCCTCCCACCGTCTCCCTTGTGGGTGGGAATGAGAGTCAGGGTGAAAGGAGGTGATGTTGCCGAAATTCGGCCTCTGTTCACCAGGGACAAATAGGAACGCAGCCACAGTTTTGGGTGAAGTAGAAAAGAATAGCTTTATTGCTTTGCCAGGCAAAGGGGGCCACAGCAGGCTAACACCCTCAAAACTGTGTGTTCCCCACTGGAGCGTGTAGTGAGGGGTCTTACAGTGTTCAAGGAGCAGGACATGATCAGCTCATGGACGTTCTTCTGATCGGTTGGTGGTGAAGTAATCAGGAATCAGCATCATCAACCTTCAGGTTCCAACGGGTTTGGGGTCTACGTGGCTTGTGGGCAGCACACAGTTAATTTCTTCCACCTGGTGAGGGTTTTAATCTGCAAAACAGCTCAAAGGACACGGCTCAGAATATTATCTACAGTCCTTGAGGAAGAACTTGACTTTGTTTAAAGGTTCTTGACTTTGTTTAATGGCTAAAGTATGAGTATTTTGTCCTGCCTGTTTTCCTTTCTTTCTGCATTTTCTCACTTCTCTGATTAAATTTATTCTTTGACTAAAGTTTTTCTAAGACAAAAGGCAGGCGGAGCACGTGGGTGGGGACCTCTTCCGGGAAGGCCTCACAGGGTCCTCCTTACAGTGAGGTGGCAAGAGTAAGAGAAAGATGACCCGGGCCCACAAGGAATTAGTAAATACCTGTCACTCAATCTAGAGGGCCAGTAATAACCTAACGGCCTCCATCCCCACCCTAAGCGGAATGACTCCCTCCCCCTCTGGGTGTACCTTACAACTGGTTCATCCGCAGGACTTCTTACTGTGCTTGCCTTGAGGTTGTCTGTTTCCCTCTCCCTGAAGACAGGGCAGAGTCTGGCCCAGGGCAGGCACTCTGGAATTATCTCATTAGTCCCTGTGACTTAACATAATTTTAACAACAAGAGGGCTTAGAGCAGAACTGCAGGCTCTTAGGGTACTGGAGGATTCAGGTCCAAACATATGTTTGTGAGGAAAGGCAAAAATCAGTGCACACAACTTCCCAACAGAATCTCCTTAATTGTGAAATCCCACTGCATGCTTATGATCAATGATTCCTCTTCCGAACCTGAAAGGGGCGAGGTTCTCACGTGTACCAACTCTTCTGCCAAAATCCAGCTTACTTGAGAGAGAACGAGGATTAACTACACAACCCACCTCCTGCCCATGTGTCATTCATGAATCAACATAAAGTTAACACTGCTGTACCTAGGAAATGAGAAATACAATACACTCTCCTTGGCTAAGGAGAAAAGAAACTTAGGCCTATTCTAGCCATCTTGAAAGCTTAATTAGAAGGCATAAAGGCTGAACGTATGCTGAGTTCCAGTAACCACAAAGTACTGGTAATTACATATAAAATGCCTTTTCTCCTATCTGAGCATAACTGATCTCTAATTTCCTTCCACAAGGAAGGAATTATAATCTTAAGAGTGCTACGGTGTCATGGTTCTATATCCAGGTAAAAGTCAACAATATACAATTATCTACTTTATGCGGGAGTCCACAAAAAAACACCTAGGAGGATCAGTTTTCAGTGGTGGAATAAAGAACTATACATGTTTTCACCAATGGAGGTGAACTGAATAAAACTACTGATTTCTTAGAACTTTCCTTATTCAACTGCAATCTAAAAGAAAACAATCTACACCAAAGATTGCTTCTTCTGTTTCTTTTTCTCCCCAAGTCCTAGAAATCTATTTCAGAAAAGAGAGGAAATTCAGGCTGCTTTGATACTGGGTTGGCCAACAAGTCTGTTCAGGTTTTTCTGCAAGATGTTAAGGATAGACCCGAACGAACTTTTTGGCCAACCCAATACTATCAAAGTAAATTGCTTTAATAGGACCTGATCAGCTCAAGGTTTAACTCTGAAAGAAAAATGACGTGTTTAGAAGGATAATACAATAACTTTTTAAGGATATTCATAAAAATTTGCAGACCTGTTACAATGCGATTAACCTTGACTTTTATTAGTTTATTCTTACAACCACCCTGTGAGGTGGGTTTAAACAGAGAACTAGGAACAGGGTCTTTGAAAGCCTCTTTTTTCTTACTTCACACCGAGGTAACAAACCACTCGTACCTGCCTGGAGCAAGATTAACCTGGGGAAACTTGAGTGGTTTTGCAATTTTTCAACTCTCTCCACCTAAATGCCCCCTGCCTTCAGCTGCCTGAATATTTAGACTTCTGCATCAGCACAAGTCTGGCTGTCACAGCCAATCAGAAGAAAGGGCAGCCCTGGGTTCACTCCTGCTTGGCCTCCCTTTCACTGTTCTGAGCCTCAGTTTCCTCATCAGACTGCAAAATGCCTTGTGTATCTGACATAAAGGAGGACCCCAGCCGGCAACACGTCTTAATCTTTTGGCGGGCAGAATACAGCCCACCTTCTCCCAAATCCTATTTGTAAACAGCATCACAGAAAATGGCCAGTGCATACAGTTGACAAATGCCAGGAATGCCAGAAAGGAAGGTATCGAAAAAAAATTTTTTTTAAGTGTGTCAAAATGCATACCTGGCAGGTTTGGGGAAACCCAAGTGCCAGACCCATCAGACCAGCAGAGGGACAGGCGGAACACGGTAGAATCCAATCTTACACTCAACTTAGACAAAATGAAGCTGTAAAGCCCAAAACAAATGTCATTAGATTGGTTCCGAAGTCCCCAGAGTTCCAATATCGTCTGTGTTTGAGTTCAAGTCAGGCAGGCAATCGCCAAAACCAAAGGGTGGTCTCTGTGCCAAGACCTTGGGAAGGAGCTGTAGATTGTGCTTTGCAGCCAGGCATGGGGAGACGTTCCTGCCACCAACTGCAGTTTCCAACGAAGAGACCTGCCCATGACACTGACCATCAGAATCACCATTTGCTGGCCTTGCTTCGTCTGGGAGCTGAGGGGTTACCTCCTCCGGCCCAATGTTCTGCTAGCATTCTGGAACAGCCTTAAACGCATGACAGTAAAACTGACGGAAAAATAAAAATCAACACAAATCCTGAAATACTGTGGTGCTTGTAGTGCCCCCAGGGAGTAGTGCTGTAGCCCCACCCCCATCCCCGGAGGACGGCGGTGCTCGCTTCTGCTCCCTGGAGTGCTCGGACAGGGACGTCCTGGACTGGACTCAGGGCTTTACTTTGTCCCTCTGTGTGTGCTGGGTCAAGCTTCACTTTCCCACTTTTTCCCCCCTTTGCTTCCAAAACATCTAAAGCCTCTCCTGGCTCAGAAACCGTTCCTGCTAACAGTAGCGATGGCAACCACTGAATGGGTGTCTCTGGGCTTAGGTATGGTGTTGTGGCTTTACACAAATTACTCCCTTCACTCACAACCCAAGAGGGACCTTTACTGTTCCACTGTCCAGATGAAAAGAGTGAGGTTCAGAGCAGTTAACTATGAAGGGACCAAGCCAGGGCCTGACTCCAGGCCTGATTCTAAAGCCTGGGTCCTCATTGCTCCTAACACAGTGCCACTGAATCCCGCCATGACACAGCAGCACATCCCCAGATCAGAACAGAACACAGTGCAGGAGGAAAGCCGGCTCATCTGGGACTCAGAGGCTCACAGCGTATCTCCATCTGCCCTGTTGCCTCCCTGCTCCTATTAATGCCCCCCCAATCCTTTTAACACTTGTTCCATGCCCCATTCTTGCTTTCACCTGTAGTGAGAGGTATTAGTGATGATAGTTAACACTGGTTAAAGGGGTGATTCTTACCACACACACCAGCTGTGAAGGGACTTGTGGGCAAAACCTACTCAAATATCAAAGAGTGGCCTGGCTCTCCTCCTGCACAATAAACTAGGATTTAGAGGACCAGTTCTGAAAGCATGTCAATCCAACTGGAGCACCGAATAACGGATTCAGTTTCCAACGAGCCGGTTCCCTATACCTGGTCACAGGCCACACCCCAAAATCTAGTCACCGACAAATCTGCCATCTGTGGCCGAAGATGGACTGGGCCAGAGTGGATGGGCCAAACTGTTACAGAGAAACCCCCTCTAAAGAGCAGAACTTCTGGCTGTGCAAGGATTATGACACACAAAGGACTGTTTCGACTGTTCCTGGATGAAATACTACAATTCACATGTACATTAAACCACGCAAAAAACTAACCCACAAAACCCTCTAATTGAAAATGTGTAGAAGTGATGTAGTTAAAACAACTGCTTTCTAGTCTGACCAAGTTATTTATTTTTGTTTTGTTTTGTTTTTTTGCGGTACGTGGGCCTCTCACCGTTGTGGCCTCTCCCGCTGCGGAGCACAGGCTCCGGACGCGCAGGCCCAGCGGCCATGGCTCACGGGCCCAGCTGCCCCGCGGCATGTGGGATCCTCCCGGACCGGGGCACGAACCCGCGTCCCCTGCATCGGCAGGCGGACACTCAACCACTGCGCCACCAGGGCAGCCCCCAAGTTATTTTTTGACCTGTCACATTTAAAAATATTTTCACTACCACAAATTTAGAACTTGGGACAAGAATATATTTTATTTTCTCATGTAAGTTCTACCAAAAATATATTTTTTTCTTAACTTAAAAATACAGCTTTGGAAAGCAAAATTTGAGTTGTTATCATTACATGTTTTACAAACAGTTGTGAAAGGAGAAGATCAACGGAATGGATTCAATTTTTAAATATAAAAATGTTCATTTTAAAAGCTTGACCTTGTCCTTTAATAACTTCAAGGTGGGGTTCTTGCTGATTTTCTTGTTAAAGATGACCAGGAGTTCCTCTTCAGATTTGTGATGTTCATTTGTCACTGCATAATACTGAGCTAAAACCTTCACAAAGGAAAACAACTGTCAAATGGGTGTATTTGTCCTGAAAATTGACCTACAATGTTCTTTCTCTGACCCACAATAAGGCCGACAGTGACAAATGAAAGAACCCAGGTACTGGTTACACAAGGGTGTCCTGCTCGTGACAATTCGTGTAGCTGTACACGTGTGAGCACTTGGCTGCATGTTTCAGACACTGATAAAAAGTTACGAGAAAAAACCATCGTTCTGCAATAATCAAAAGACAGCAACATACGTAGAGCAGTAATTTTCATATTTAATGTAGGCACTGCTCTGGCTGAGGAAGCGTGGATGGGGTCTGGCTCCATCCCTTCCCCACAAGCCCTGAGGGGCTAAAAGGAGCAACTTGAAAGTCACTGCGACACACACATACACACGACAGTATTTCAGATTTAGAAAAACAGAACAAAACTGTACATTTTAAAATAAAGAACTGATTCTCCCCAGCTTATATATACCTGGTTCGTACTTCATACCTTTTTCCTTAGCTTTTTGATTGTTATTTCATTGTCTGGGGCCTGTTTCAGAACAGCTTTAATAGTTCCCTTCCAGTTGAATTTACCTACGATATAGAGAATTATATGTAAAACACTGTATTTTGTTGTACTACCAAAAGGGTTAAGAAACCATTTCTGCACCATCTATTTGCTGCTACCCAGGAATGAAGAAGCCCAGAACGGACAGGATGCCACAGTACCGTGCTGCAGACACCTGACCTGTCCAATCACAGTGGCCGAGAAGCGCTGACTACCATCCACAGAACTCATTCTTAGAGTGAGCAGGTTAACTAAGAACCATTAAGTACCACCATCCTATAAATTCCTATAAAAAAGATAGGGCTTGTATCTAATGAACTTAAGATTTACTAAGGATCCACTAAGATCAAGGGGCTTTCTAAGCACAGTAAGCAAGGCAAAGATGAGCGAAAGGAGCTGAACCTTGAACCAGAGAGGACAGAGGACAGCCACAAATAATTACTGTCAGCAGGTTAGGACTCATCTCGGGAACTTCTGCTTCTGGGGAGATGAAGACATATAGGCTGAAGATACATAATGCTAATGAAAGAAATCGAAGATTTAAATACACGGAAAGACATGCTATGTTCATGGCGTAGAAGACTCAACACAGTAAAGTGATCAATTCTCCCCAGATCAATATACAGGTATAATGCAACTCCTATATAAATCACAGCAAGATTCTTTGCAGACATAGGCAAGATTATTCTAAATCTTCTAATTCTGAAAAAGAATAAAGCGAGAGGAATAAGCCTACCCAATTTCAAAACTTTGGCTATAACTACTCTAGTCAAGAATGTGTGGTGGAGGGACGGATACACAAACCAATGAGACAGAACCCAGAACAGAACTACACAAATATGCCCAACAGATATTTGACAAAGGTGCAAAAGCAATTCACTGAGGGAAAAGACAGTGTTTTCAACAAATGGTGTGGACCAACTGGACGTTGATGAGCAAAGAAATGAACCTTGAACCAAGTCTCATACCTCATAAAAATTAACTCAAAATGGATCATGGACTTGGGTGTAAAAATCTAAAACTGTAAGACATTTCGGGAAAAAAACAGAAAAAAAGTCTTTGGGATTTAGGGCTGGCAAAAAGAGTTCTTAGATGACATCAAAAGTATCATCTCTTAAAGGAAAAACTGACAAGTGAGGCTTCATCAAAATCAAAAACTTTTGCTCTACAAAAAGATACTGTTAAGAGGATAAAAGGACAAGCTACAGACTGAACAAAAACTTGCAAACCACATATCTCACAAAGGACTAGTATTTAGAATATATAAAGAACTCTCAAATCTCAACAGTTAAAAAAAATCAAACAATTTAATTAGAAAATGGGCAAAGAACGAGAACAGACAATTTAATGAAGAGATAGACAAATGGGAAATAAGTACATGAAAAGATATTCAACGTCATTAGGGATATACAAATTAAAACCACTGTGAGCTGTTACTACATACCCATTGAAATGGCTAAAATAACAAACAGTAACACCAAATGTTGGCCAGGGTGTGGGGAGACTGGACCCCTCACACATTGCTGGAGGGAATATTAAACGGTACAGCCACTCTGAGAAAGTGGGCAGTTTCTTAAAAAACTAAACATGCAACTACCGTACTAGACAGCCATTGCACTCCTGAACATTTGTTCCAGAAAACATGACGCATGTCCACAGGAAAACCTGTACATGCACTTTATTCATAATAACCCTGAACTGGAAATAACCTAGATGTCTGTGAACAGATGAATGGATAACCAAATTGTGGTACATTCACACCAGGCCACTGCTCACAATGAAGAGGAATGGATTATTGAGATGTGCAGCAACCTGGATGAACCTCCTGAGAACAACGCTGAGTGACAAGAGCCAATCTCAAAAGGTTACAGACTAAATGATGCCATTTATGTCACATTCTGAAATTATAAAATTATAGAAATGGAGAGGTAAACGGAGAGGTAAATGGAGGTAAACGGACAGTGTTGACCTCTGGGGTAAAGGAGGGGGTGGGGCGAGAGGAAAGTGGGTGTGGCTATAAGTGGGGACGGGAATGTTTGTCTCTTGACTGTACGAGGTCAACAGCCCAGTGGCATTTTGTCCTACAGTTGTGTGAGGGATCAGCCTCGGAGGAAATGGGGTAAAGGCTACAGAAGGGTCCGTAAGTCTGTATCATTTCTTACAACTGCACGTGAATCTACAATTATCTCAAAACTGAAAATTTAACTTAAAAAAAAAAGAGAAGCTTCACATAATCAAAGTTACAAGCTAAGAAATCTAACCCAACTCGAGCAGTTACTGAAGTTCTGTGAATAAAGTCTTGATTCCCATCGAGTCCTCGGGCCTGTTCTTGACTGGCAGGACCCTAGGGAGTGCTCTAGGCCTGAGCAGTGGGAACAGCTCTGCGGAGGGGGCAGTGCTCAAGAGGAACCTTGGAGCTGCCAAGTGCGCACTCTGGCTGAGGGACGGGGTGGCCATGGGGCTCTGAGCGCGGGGACAGCAGGGACAGACCCAGAGACGGGAGGAGGAAAAGCCAAGCCCGGCTGGACCTCAGGGTACTTCTAGGAGAGGATGAGAGGCAGGGACAAGAAAGCAGGGAGAGCGAACAGGGCCTCAGAACCAGGGTTTATTTTAAGCTCCAAAGATAACACATGCTTCCAATCCAGACAGCTTTACATTCCATCCTCAAAGCTGGACAGACCCTGTACGACCAACTCACACAGCTCTCGCTCATTACTTAGCAGTCACACCCTAGAAAACGGATTTTGCTTCAAGTTCTTCCACGTGCCTCTGGAGGGCATGACCATCGGACGGGCCCAGCTCTCCTCCTCCTCCCCCAGCCTAAAGAGGGCAGAGCTTCCAAATGATGGCAGCCATACCTTTTGCAGAAGCCTCATGGTTTTCCGGTTCTCCGTCCTCAGAATGTCCCAGGAGCTTAATCTTTTTCTTCTTAGAATCTGCTTCAACTAAGTAATTAGAAAGATTTAAAAAAATACTTCGCATTTATACTAGCGGCTACCATTTAATGAGAAGCCTACATGGCCAGGCCCCTCACATCCATCACCCTGCTCATTCCCCAAGCACCCCAGCCCCGTGGGGTTTCTCCTCCAAGGCAGATGACAAAATGGGCAGTTGCGAGGTGATGGTACCTGCCCAGACTAAGCCCAGGACGGCCTGATCCCAAACCTTATGCTCTTTGCCTTACGTGGTTCAAAATGCAAGGTCTAACAGATTTTAGACATCCCAAACTCACAGCTTAAAAAGTATTTAACAGGGGCTTCCCTGGTGGCGCAGTGGTTGAGAGTCTGCCTGCCAATGCAGGCGACACGGGTTCGTGCCCCGGTCTGGGAAGATCCCAGATGCCGCAGAGCGTCTAGGCCCGTGAACCATGGCCGCTGAGCCTGCGTGTTCGGAGCCTGTGCTCCGCAACGGGAGAGGCCACAACAGTGAGAGGCCCGCGTACCGCAAAACAAAAACAAAAACAAAACAACAAAAAAAAGAATCCGCCTGCTAAAGCAGGGGACACGGGTTCGAGCCCTGGTCCAGGAAGATCCCACATGCCGTGGAGCAACTAAGCCCGTGCGCCACAACTACTGAGGCTGTGCTCTAGAGCCTGTGAGCCACAACTGCTGAAGCCCGAGCACCTAGAGCCCGTGCTCCACAACAAGAGAAGCCACCGCAATGAGAAGCTCGTGCACCACAACGAAGAGGAGCCCCCGCTCGCCGCAACTAGAGAAAGCCGGCATGCAGCAACGAAGACCCAATGCAGCCAAAGGTAAACAAAAATAAATAAATTTATTAAAAAAACAAAAAACAAAACAAAACAAAAAACAAACCCTGGAGCATAAGCTAGCCACAAACCTTCCGAATGCTTCTGCTTTCTTTTCCCTAGACTGGTTTTTGTCTCCCCTTCCCGCTCTGCGCCTCTATCCACCGCCCCGTCCTGGGTGCACTCAGCCTTGCTCCTCTGGCTCTTCTTCCCTGCAGAGCTGGCGGCCTCGAAGACGGCCTCCCCTGCAGCCTCCTGCTCGGCCTCCTGTCCTGCTTTGCGCTTCTTAGGCTTCTGACTCTTTGAATTCTCTTGGTGGTTTTCTAATTTTAGTTCTTTCTTTTCCTTTTTTCTCTTCTTCTGCCGTTCTTCCTTCCTTTCTCTCTTATTCTTCTTCGTCTCTGCTGGCTCTTCCACGCTGTCATTTGCTTTGGAGGACGCGACCTTGGCGTTGTTCTCTGCACATGGTTTGGCCGTTTGCTCCAGCGGCTTCTGATCTTGCCCCTTACTGACTGGTTCCTTATTATTAAGCGAAACCAAGAAACACATAAATTCTCATTCCAGACACATATCATCTCATGTATCTACTGAATAAATTCTTCTAAGGAAATTTTTATTACTTACCATTTTACAACTGTGACCACCCCCAAAAACAGTTAACATGTGGCAGTAAATATACAAAGATGGAAAAAACTACCCACAGCCCACATTCCTCTCTGCACTTAACATTTTCATTCCACTGGAAAAGTGAAGAATCTGTATGCCATGTAAAAGCCAGACCTTTAATTCTGGCTCGCTATTTGCCTTTTTGGTAGAAGATGAGCATGTAGGTGTGGCAGAAACCACCAGATTTATGCATCTGCAGACCTGGGTTCAAGTTCCAGCTCTGTTCATTACTAGCCAGGTAACTCAGGGCAAGTTATTTACCTGCTCCAAACCTATTTCCTCATCTGTGAAAAGAAAGCTAGTGATATCTACCTGATACAGTTCATGTACAAATAAAAGGAGAAAAGCGATGCTCAATAAAGCAGCCAGATGTACGGGAAGAGTTTTGTAAACGACTGAGTACTAGACAGAGGTGCTGTTATCATCATCAGTGTTTAGATTGATGGTTACCCTTAGCGGACAGTCAGGGACACCTGGACAGAGTATAAAGTGGAGAGTAAGGAACCATGGAAACGTGAGCTGGAATAAGATAAACTTCCCATTTACTGCACCACCTTACTCAAACCAGCACACAGACTGTTTTAAAAAATGACTTCAAGCCCCATTGCCTGCTGCAGTCTCTAGGCCTGCCCTTTCTCAAGAGAAGATGTGGAGCAATTCACTGAACTGCTCAAGGAGCCCTGATGCATCTGGAGGGACAGGGCCAAGGTCAGTGCTGGCGGCTCCGGGGCTGCTGCCCGTGTGGTGGACAGTCCGAAGCCAGGGCCCACGTTCCATCTCTGTTAGTTAACGGCCAGGTGACTGGCACAAGTCACCGCAGTCCTCCTCCTTTGAGAGGCGAGGCCACAAGGGGGGAATGCTGCCCCCAACCTGGACCAAATGAAGGACTGGCTTTCACTGACAAACAAGAACTCTACTGAGCTCCCGCCTCAGGCAACCCTCAATGCCCAGCCCCGGGCTCAAAGAGTAGCATTTAGGATATTAATACTAAAGATTAAACTAAATAGTTGGAGTTTTCTCAGCAGCAGTTCAGAGAAGTCAAGTCGTCCATGTACATGCGGGCGAAGCAGGGATGAGTTCAGAAAGGATCTCAGGAGGAAGAGGGACACCCTGTCCTACAAGCTCCTTCCTAGGGTACAGTGTGTAGTGGGCATGATCACACCAGGGTCTGAGCGCCGCAGCCCTGAGACTGACCCGTTCAGCTAAGTCTCTAGCTGCTGCCTCGCCTCCACTTCCAAACCAATCCCCCAGCTGCTGGAAGAAGGTGGAGAGAGGGAGGGGAGAGAGCGAGGAAAGGAAGGAGGGAGGGAGACACACATTCACCCACCCAGCAGCTACTCAATAAATGAGTGAACAAATTCACTCCCCATCTACTTCCTATGTCATTCCAGGCTCTCCTCCAACGTGGTCCCCTCAGGGACGACTTCACTGACTCTCTCCTGACAGAGCACCCTCCTTTACTCTCTGCCCCGTCTCCTGCCTCCCATTGCTTCCTGGCCCGTATCACCACCTCACACCATAGCATCAACCCTTATACGCAGCTGTCTGTCTGTCTCCCCCACTAGAATACAGCTCTGGAGGGCAGGACTTGGGCCTGAGGATGGCTGCGTCCACAGTGACCAGGTGCGATGCACACCAGGGTACAGAGAGTGTTGCAGCTGAGAAGAATATAAAGTCTCCAGCCCAACACCTCCGGGGCCTCTGAACTCTTTGCACCACAATCTCTAGGCACATGCTGGGACATTTACTGCACAAAGGCAATGCAATAACAAGCCTCGTTTTACAGAGCTCAGAGTTTACCACGAGCTGCTTGCTGGTTATTTTATTTAATTCTTAGTATGTTCACAGCTTTAAAAAGGAAAGTGGAAAACCCTTTTTTTTTGAACTCTGGAGTTAAACTAAGTAATTTTAAACTTTTGATTCTTAGTTAAAATGTAAATAACCTTTAAAAAGCAGGTGCCACATGACTGCCAATTAAATGATTGGTTGTAAGGTTTCAAAGGCCTAGTTTGTATGTTTAGAGACACACGCTAGATATACTGCCAAGAGAAAGTTTCATTTTTATCCCAATCTGTGGCCAAAACCATTCTCTCTACATAAAAAAGCAAATCAATTGCTGACAAGGTGACTAGAATAGAAGACCAGTCAGACCCCACTGGTTTTTTTGAAACACTAACAATATGTCTCCAGATGGGACTTAAGCTCCAAGTAGGAGCTAAGTGCAACTGAATTAATGAGAAAAATGTTTAACAATGTAACCAAGAATGTGCCTACAAGATATCAAAGTAAGACTCTCTGCATGTGTATTCCACGTCTGGGGCCTCTCTGATCAAACCATTTTGACTGAAGGTGGTTGACTCATTTACTCCCATGACTTCTCCGTCCAGCAGAAGGAAGGAGACCAGCACTTACCGAGTGCCCCCTACCTGCTGGCCATGAGCTGGGATGCCTGTATACCCTCATTTGCCTTCCGTGATCCCTCACCCCACACCTAAAAGAACACCTAGTCACCCTCTCTGTCCTCACCCTGTTTATTTTTCTTGGTGGCACTATCACACCTGAGATATTTTCTATTTTTTGTTTGGGGCCTGACACACATCAGGTACCCAGTAAGTACTGAGCATAAATACCCACTTTTATTTAAGATAAGGAAACTCAGGCTCAGAGAGGTTAAATAACATGCTCAAGATCAAACGCTTGGCAAACAGCACAGCAGGGATTCCAAACCAGCTCTGTCAGAAACCCGAAGGTCCTGTTCTTTCTAACACTTCCCGCTGCCTGATTTCTAAGCGGATCAATTCATGTTAGCTGGTACCATTATCAAACATTGGGATTAAATACCTTTCTCTGCACAATAAGGAAATCTTCTCTGCAGTGCACTGTTTATTCCTTCCCATTAATGAAGGCACAGAGAGGCTCTCTGAAAAAGAAGGCTGTCTTGACCTCCAAAAATAAGACATTCCCGTTTCATTATTACCAATCATTTTTGCCACACTGCAAGTCTAGAGTGAGATCTGACTTACATTGCTGGAAGCTTCAGAAAAGATATTCCACACCTGCTCCAGGATGGATTCATTATGAACTTTTAAACTGTTCTTCATCCAATTCTGTATGAAAAAAAAAAAGAAAAAACCTCACTTATCCCATATTTTGACAGGTATACATAAGCTGTCACCAATAGGCCCATATCCCTTCCATTCAAGGAAGTCATATCAAACACATACCTGAAATTTCGCCCTTTTCCTGGGAACGTTGTCAAAACCACTAATTTGCCCTAAAAGTTCCCTCACTTTGGGGCCGACATTGGGTCTTTTTATTAATTCATTAATTTTCTACAAAAAATGAAGATAAAACAAAAACAATAAATAATTGACAGATGAGTTTCATGAAAGTCAAACTCGCGGGTTCACACGTCACGTACAGATTTTGTATTAATGTCTATGTTTACAAATTCAACATAGTACTGAAAGTCCAGAGCAATTAGGCAAGAAATATAAAGCATCCACACTGGAAAGGAAGAAGTAAAATAATCTCTGTTCGCAGATAACATAGTCTTACACGGTGCAAACCCAAAAGATTCCACAAAAAGAATCTTCAGGGCCAATTAACAAGTTCAGCAGTCACAGGATACAAAATCAACACTCAGAAATCAAGTTGCATTTATATATACTAACAGTAAACAAATCGAAAAAGAAATTAAGAAAACAATTCCACTTATAATACCATCAAAACGAATAAAATGCTTAGGAACAAACTAAACCAACCAACGGGCTGAAAGACATATACTGAAAACTACAAAACACTGCTGAGAGAAATTAAAGATACAGATAAATGGAAAGATATCCCATGTCCATGAATTGAAGACAATATTATTAAGATGTCAGTACTACCCAAAGAGAGCTACAGATTCCAATGTAATCCCTACCAAAAAATGAAAAAGCTCTGTAGATAGATGGTGGTGATGGTTGCACAACATTGTGCATGTACTTAGTTGTATATACTTTAAAATGGTAAACTATATGTCATGTATAATCTATCACAATTTTTAAAAACTGAAAGAAAAAAGTATAAACAAACCAAAAGTGATCAAAAGAATAAGACAAAAGTGGATATTCTAGGGACTAAATTTAAGATCAAGACAACAATATTAAAATCGAACAAACAAACATGACATAGCAAGAACAAGAGATGAAAAATAAATAAGTGATCTAGAGAAAGGGCTTATGGCAATCACAGTGAAGGCAGAGGAAAAAGGTAATTATTAAAGTTAGGGAGATGGCAATCCATAAGAAAGATGGTCACTCATGAGCCAACAAATAAAGACAAATAATGCAGCTAAACAAATATAGTGCAGGAAAGGGTCCCTGCATTAGGGAAGAACTGCAGCTATATATAAACAGACCAGAAAAAAACTGATACAGGATACAAAGAGGATAAGGCACCCAGGCAGAAAAACAAATCAAGAAAGCATGAACAAGGAAGAAGTCAGGCTAGCTCAGCACAGGCCAGAGCCGCGTGCTGAACCAGAGGAGAAGCGTACCAGCGACCGAGTTTGGAGGAAAACACTGAGATCCATGCCAAATAGGGTATTTCTCCCTGACCCACTATCCACTCTCTGTGTGTAAGCACAGAGACATTGGGAAGGATGCTTGGTGAACATTAACACTGATGGGATTCCAAAATTCAATCTTTAAAAATGGAGAATTTAAGGATTTAAGGAACAGAATAAATACCCAAATCCATGTCTGTTGGACAGGTCGCAGCAGGACCCGTGCACTCTCCCAGCAGACCACATTCGGTCTCAGGTGTCTGCTAACGATGCCAGCTAGGGAGCTAGAGAGGACTTGGATGGGGAGCGGACCGGTGCACCAGGACAGAATCCGGAACAAAGTCCTCGGATCTCTAATACAGTGGCACGGCTGCTGAAGCCTGACAGTTTAGAACAAGGGTGGGCAAACCTTTTCTGAAAAGATTTGAGGCTTTGCAGACCATTTAGTTTCTGTCCTAACTACTCAGTGCAGTCCTTGTAGCACTAAAGCAACCATAGACAACGTGTAAACAAATGGGTATGGCTGGGTGTCAATAAAACTTTACAAAGAGGCAGTGGGCCGGATCTGACCTGTGGGCTGTACTTTGCTGACCTCTGCTCTAGAGGATTTCATTCAAGATGTGATGTCAACAGACACACACAGAACTCACACACCAGGTACCTCCAGCTCAGGGGCCTAGGAATGTTATCCGGTACTCAGGGAGAGCAGACATAGGGCCCCAAAGTATGGCTGATGGCCGCCGGCCCAAATATCTCAGTTAAGACAAGGGGTCTCACTAGCGTCTCAATCTGCACTGGCAGACTTTGTTAGTCCTTCGTGAACCGATTTTCCCTCCCAGGAGTTTTCTAACTCAGTAAGCTAGTCAATATCAGAAATTTCACATTTAAACTCTGTCATCAAAGAGAGTAACTATTTATTTGATTTCCAGGAAAATACAGAGTTTCCACACAGATGACATGTCTTTTCATTCTCCTACCTTCCTTTCTGAATCTTTCCTCCTGCTACTCTTCTGTAAATGGTGAATAACATACTGGAAGCTATACCTCAGTAAACTAGGGATTTCATTGCTTTTGCCACTTTTATAATGTATGCTTTCATTCTATTTTAGAAGTAGAAAATTCCTCACATTTATGAAAATGTCTCTGTTTTGCCCGACTCTGATGACAGACACCACAGCTTAACATAGTTTGAGTTATAAAAAATGCATCTTCACTAGATGCAGATACAGATTAGAAAGGTTCCATTCGGTTTCGTAGCCAAGGGAAAGTCAGTGAGAATTTGGAAATATTTTTGCAAGAAATCTGCAAAACGTGTAGATTAAAGACAAAATACACTGCAGTTGCACTGAAAGAGAAATAAAGAGCTCTATCCGAAGACGTGATGTTTCTGGGTCTTGCCTGCACGGATGATAACATTTATTCTTGGTTTCTTAGGTGTCCCAAGAAACTAGAAGATGTCAGATGAAGCTTTTTGATGAATTAGATCTTACAGGGCTTCCCTGGTGGCGCAGTGGTTAAGAATCCGCCTGCCAATGCAGAGGACATGGGTTCGAGCCCTGGTCCGGGAAGATCCCACATGCCGCAGAGCAACTAAGCCCATGCGCTACAACTACTGAGCCCGCGCACCTAGAGCCTGTGCTCCGCAACAACAGAAGCCACCGCAATGAGAAGCCTGCACACCGCAATGAAGAGTAGCCCCCCCTCTCCGCAACTAGAAGAAGCCCGCGTGCAGCAACAAAGACCCAATGCAGCCAAAAATAAATAAAAATAAAAACAAATTAAAAAAAAACAAAACAGTTGAAGTCTTTAAGAAAAAAAGAGATACAGTCCAAGTAAAATAATAATAAAAAGAAAAGAAAAGGAAGACCTTACCTGAATCCATGCCTGCTGTTTAACATCACCTTTGTGGGTTTTACCTTCATACCCTTTGCCACCATACTTCTGATTTTCGCTTATGCATTTCACATGGTTTTTATAGTCGTCACCCCTTAAAGTGAGAAAGTTCCACCGTTAGATTGATTCTCAAATTGGAGTCTCTGTCTAAAGCTAGCACGCTGCCCCAGCCTTCTGCCGTCCACACTTACATTCACATCTGTGCTCTGTACAGCCATCTCACCTCTTTCACTTACTATACTGGTAACCTCCTGGTCACATCACATTTTCCTTCTTCCCAACTGTTCAAAACCCACCACCAAACTTTCCACCCATTTTTATATACAAATGTCTTAAAATCAAATTGATAGGCAGCATTTTTTTTTTTAGTCATATATGAATATATACTAAATAAAAAAGGAAAGAACTCTCTACAACAGGGTGGCTTTATCTTAAATTACAAAACCTGTAGGACTTCCTGGTAATATAGTAGGCAATCAATAATCAGTTGTAGACTAAGTTAAAAGGTGGTGTAAAATGGTGGTATCAGGTCACAAAAAAGATCTAGGAGTCTTGGAAAAAAAGGAAACTTGATTCTGTCTCAAACGATCTTTCTAAAGCTCTATGGGGTCCTCAGGGAAACGTGGGAGCAAGGTTGAGGGCAAAGTCCCCTAAGGAGAAACCACCCAATTTTCACCTGTTCTATATATCCCTCCTCCTAGGATTAGGTATGAACGAAGACTTTAGCAGTTTCCAAACTTTTTTTTTTTCTTTTTTTAAATATCACTGCTTTAGAAAGAAATTAAAAGGGACTGTCAGCAAGTATCCCCCAAATGCCATAGAGGCCATTAGGACGGATGCACCAAAAATGACCTTTTTACCTGAACCGTCTGAAGCTGAAGGGAATCAGTATGAGGCTGAGGTTGGCCAACTACAAATGACCCTCCCGAAGAAACAGTGGACGAGCAAGATCCATCCTGCCCCTCCCCTCAGTCCTCCCCTTTCCAGAGACCCTCTCAGTGGAAGCACCTGACACACGGGGGGCCAGGAGCTTCACTGCCACCATCACCGCCGATTTTCTAGGGAGGGCCGAGCCTCTTCTCCCAGATAGCTCCTCCACTGTGAATTAATAAATTCATTTTCCGGTCTATAAATCCATTTCTTCACTGTGATCAGCACACCACACCCCTGAAACCCTACTCCACGTGGTCACCTCCCTGGGTCTGGTAACGGTGCCAAGGACACAACAGCAAGTGTCACAGACTGATCAGATTATGACCGAACCCATAATTCCCTTTCCCTGAGTCTTCTCTTTACATCACCCTTAAAAGGCAAATGGTCTTGTAAGGCACTTTTAATTTTTTTTCTTAATTTCTTTTCTCAAATTTGCCTCTTGCTTATTCTTTTTTTTTTTTTTTTTTTTTACTGCTTTGTGGGACCAGGGGTTCCATAATTGGTCTGGACCTTTACTATGGATCTACCTGAATTCTGTGGAACTTACCAGAAGTCTTTACCGCAGTCAATGCAGGAAAGACATTCACAGTTTCGGCAAAGAGCCACATGCTTTTCTACTTGTATTTTCTTCACTGATTCACCACATGCATTGCATGTAAAAAATACCATTTTTAGCTAAATGATTAAATATTTTTTTATCCAAGACAGGTTTTAAGTCTTATCCTAAAAGAAAAATCAAAAAGGAAAAAAGATAATTATCATTGTAGTCTGAAACTGCTTTTCCAAATATATGATTCAGACAGCTAGCTTTTCACATGAAAACAACAACAGAATCAAAGCTGATTAGCAATCTACATAAACCTCTACCACCACATAAGTAAAATTATAATCAACAATAATAATATGGCTAACTTTTGTTGAGTGCTTACCATGTGCTGGGCTCTATTCTAACAGCTTTAAGCTAATGAACTTATTTAATCCTCACAGCAACCCTATGAGGTAAGGACTATTACTGTTCACAATTTACACGAGGTATTGGGACTCAAAGAGATTAAGTAATTTGCCCAGGGTCACACAGTAGCGGAACCAGGATTTAAGCTTCACAGGCTGTCTCTAGAGATGAAGAGTTTTGGGGGCGTTAAATGAAATATCCTACCTTTCCCAATAACTTAAAGTGCATACATGCGTTCTCTTTCTCTCTAATGCCTCTAGGTATGCGCTGCAAATTATTTCAAGTCCCCAAACACAATAAGAACACAGCAAAAGGGGAACTGAGGAAGGTTTGGAAAGTGGAGAAGAGGCCTAAAAATAATTTCTATAAGCACAAAAAGCACTCCTATAGGCATAACTATGTACCCACCAGATGTTAAAAATGAGGATGTGCCTCTCAGTTTTAATGGACAGGAGTAGGTGTGGCTCCCTGTCAGATCAATAAGAAAGAAACGGGACCATATTCAGGTGTCCCAATGCTGGGTGCTGCATTACTGGAGGGTGTTCCCAAACCCAAGTGTCCCGAGCACTGCCCCATGATCAAGTGGGTCCACACCTACACATAACTACCATTTAAAAAGTTCACGGAGATGCTATTGTGCTTAACAAAACATGAATTCACCTAAAAGTGTGACAGAAGTCATAGTAACTTTCCAGGGTTATATAATTTTTTATCACTAGATTCTAAGAGTGTTGTCATTTTACATTATAAATAAGTTTCACATTATAAATAAGTTTCACAGCAAAAATATTGAGAACAATTGTTTAACCCAGCACTTTCTTCCTCATGGTGAAGGTAAGGATCAAGTAAACTGATACAATTTGTTTCCAGATAAGACTTCATTCGAGAATCCTTCAGCACAAATGAGTGACTCCTGGGTCGTGGAAAATTCTCATGTATGAAATCACTGTCTCTCCTCCACTCCCACGTTCTGAGTCACTGCTGGAGAGGACATACCTAAGCAAGGATCAGGGCTATTCCCATCCATTCAACCCTGAATGGAAATGTACATCCTGGCTGCAACTCCAGGGTTTACAGAGGCCCAGCTGGTCTCTCTTGGGGGTCTCTTGCCCCACCGAGCACTGCTGGATGTCAGTTTGCCTGATGTGTTACACACAAAACGCGGGTCCCTGACCCCAGGACCCCTTCCTCAGCTCACCATCAGGGTTACATGTGGTCAGCTACAGCCTAGCAGAGAATCCAGAGGAAAACAAACCTGAGGGTTCTGGGATGCGCACCAACGAAGACCATCTTCTCGCCTGATTATGGTAAAGACATGTGAAACAGTCACAAGTCCTGGGGGGCTGGCATCACTTGGACTATGACCTATTCCCCCAAAGCCAGCGTTCTGTACCCAGCAGAAGGATGATAGATTACTGGCAGGCAACAGAGAAGCCACCCTGCCTCACAAGGAGAACAAGGCCAGAACAAAAGCCCACACCACACTGTCAAATAAACAGTCTCTAGCGGCACTTTGGTCTAAGAATGACAGTAAACCATTAATTAAGCACCCAGAAATGGACTGTCATTGTACACACAAGGTAGAAGCAGCTGCGATGAGCCAAATTACCTGCTGGAAAATTTAAAAGTACTTTCATAAGGAGATTCAACAATGAAAAAAATACCCCCTCAAACTGAAGCTATGGACTGGAGCTTTCCAACCTTCATTTTTGAGGTCTATTCTGTATCTTAATCAAGGGGGAGAGGGGAGGGGAGGAGGCTTAGGCAAGCTTTGAGATCCAGTTGGGTGGTGCAGGCTGCAGTGGAAGGTCAGGAATTAAAGGCCTGAAGAGGACCGCTGGAGACAAAATTTATCAACTCAAAGCCAGTGATGTTGACAAAAAAGATGATCGGAATATCTGTGTAAAACATGTTTTTACCTCTGGGGATTAACCATACACAGTGTAAACATCAGTTCAGGCGAGGATTAGAACTTGGTCACGTGTCCGTCAGAAAAATACCCCTCCAAACGTTTTCATTTGGTTTTTCGTGGCATATGTTTACATTTAGAAATCTGTTGCGATTCTTTAAAAGGTAGAATGGGTAGCTTGCACAGTAAGCCAGAACTCAGTCTCACAGTGCCTCTGGATTTTTAGAGCCATCACTGCATTTTTAGAGTTGATGAGCAATGGGGGCAGTGTGGCCACCTGCTTGCTAAGGAGGTAAGGTCTGTAAGGAGCTTACCCCTTTCTTTTATGCAGTAAACACTTGCCTGTGTGCCTGTGTGGGGAGAGGAGGGAGGGGCTGCAAAACAGCAAGCCCAAAACCACCCTAACTGCACAGCCTGCCTGGCAAGCCTGAGCGCAGGGCTGACAATTTCAGAAGTGCAAACGCTACAAACTTACAAGAAGACACCCTGTGAAAATTCAGCTCCTCTAATTGAAGATAGCACTGCACTTCCTGAAACAAAAGACTCAACTCATTCAAACTTCACAAGACTAAATAAATGTGCAAGAAATTTAAATAATTAAACTTTCAAATGATGTTTTTGGTAAATTTGTAACATTTGTAGCTCAGAGGTTAGAAAAGCTAAAAACATGCTGCATTAAGACTTTTAGGACACCTGTCTACTGGGTTCAGGTGCCATATATGTCATGACCGTCCATTTAAAGGAAATCTAAGTCTTTAGCCTAAAGCCAGGCCACACTGGCCAAGGAGACCACCCTTGTCACAGCAGAGTATGATGGGTATTGGACAGTAGCGCTGAGTTGATGGGCAACAGACAGCATCAGTATGGGGCCGGGAACTTGTGAAGCAATCCCGGCACCTCAGTCTCCTCTTATCAAGACGGTGGCCGAGTTCTGTTGACCTGGGCCTGGAGTCAGGGCCAGAGGATCTGAGCTGGAGCCCGCATCTGCCAAGTGAAAACTAAATGACCTCGAGGTACCTAAACTTCGCAGATTCCGTTTATCTGTAAAATGGGTCTATTATCTATCGTAGAGCACTGTGTGGAAAGTTAAACAAGATCCCAGATGTCAGTGATGGATCCTTACCCAATGGTAGAATTTCTTGTGATCTATTAATCTGCACGTCAGTGACATGGCTCCCAGTCCCCTCCAAACACATGCTTCTTTAAATGTGACCCTCAGTCCATCCATCCATCTTCATAAACTCTCTCTAGTCTCCTATGGCTCCCCACCCCATGGGTGCCCACGCTACTGCCCTGTTCCCTGATGACATGAACTCAGGTTTGTTCTGGGATTGTATTTGGGGTGATTTTTTACCTTCCTCCCTACACATTTTTGTATTGTTTATTAAAAAAAAAACAACTATTCTTAAAACGTTCCTTCGCATACACACACAGACCTAAACCCCATTGCCACCATCACACACCGAAACAGCCCACCTGAGGGGCCAAGCTGTCAACAGCCCCCAGTGAGCTGTGGCCTTGAGCACTCAACCCTCAAAACTTAAATTCTCCCATCTGTGAAACAATGCATCTGGTCATCTAGGCCAGCCCTGAGCCCCTTGGGGGGTGGCGGGGAGGAGGGAGAATTCCAAGAAACGAAGGGTATGGTGAAAGGGAAGGACAGACAAGTACAAACTGTCCACCATCACACCTAAACCTCTGAATGTGGGGTGATGAGCGTCTGGATGTGCACTCAGGGAGGACCTCTCCCTTGCTCTGCAAAAACTCTAGTTGGCAGGTACACCCATCTCCACTGGACAGATGAGCCAGCTGAGGCTGGGAGAAGCTGAGCCGTGTCTCTCTGCCTCCCAGTTCCAGTCTCACACCCTCCCCACACACTACATCACCAGCACGGGTTTAAACACTGGTGTAATAACTATCTGTGCAAGCCTACCTGTCAGGCACTATGCTAGGCACTGGTGGGGAAGGCTGGGGCCGCTCTTTGAATAAGTCCCAGATGGGTCCTCTGCAGGAAAGGCAGCCTTGTACGCACTCACACCCCACTTCATGCCCCTAATCTCTCCTCAGAGGCAGGGGCTGCAGAAAATCCTGACATTTATTGAGCATCTACTATGTGCCAAGCCCTATCATAGGCGGTTAACACGTTTGGGCTCATGTAATCCTTACAAGAATTCTCTGAGTTAGATTCTATATTATTCCCTTTTGACAGACCAGGCACGAAGTGGTTCAGTAACCTGCAGCAGGTCACACGTACAGTTAGTGGCAAACCTGGATTCACACGCAGCTATTCTGGCCCTAAGTCCCGGGCTCTCAACCACTATGCCCTAAGGCCTCCTCCTTTGGGACCCAGCTCCCCAAGACTCAAAGAAGGCAAGCGCCTCGTCCCCAACATGCCTTGTAGCCCAGTCCAGCGGTGACCAACCATCCTGGCTGCAAACCCCTCTGTGGGTTCAAGGCACGGGGGCCTTTCCATTTTAAAACCCGGAGGGATTGGTCATCCCAAGTCCAGAACTCCTTCCACTTCCCCAGAGTACGAATGGGACCTGAATGCATTTCCTCCTTCCATGCGTATACGCCAAAGGAGAGACTCTCTAACGGTGGAAACGCAGGCATCGGCCACAGCGCGTCCCCCGCCCCACTCTCTGAGCCCCAGCCTCCTAGGTCGGACCTCTGGGCCACCACCCCTCACCTCTGAGCCAGCGCCCGCCAAAGGTTTCAACCGGCCGCGAGAGCACGTGGAATCGCCACCGCCCGCCCAGCGGAGCCGTCACCTCCCTCCAGAGATTCCCCCAGCAAAACTCGCTTCTGCGCCTTCTCGCGCGCCTGCGCGCCGCGGCCACACCTCCTGGCGGAAGTGACGCAACCGGAAGCCGGAGGCGGATCGTGCTGGACGAGGGGGCGTTGTCTGGGTGGTTCGGCTGCCGGCGGAACCCGGCTAGCGGCGCTGAGGGCGGCGGCGGCGGCAAGAGAAGAGAAGGCGGCGGGGCGTGGATCGGCCTCCGAGGGGAAGGTAGGCGCCGGGCCAGGAGGCCGGCCTCTTAAGGGCGTGCGGGTTCGGCGCGGTGGGAGCACCCCGGAACCCACGCTGGGTTCCCGAGGGTCGGGCAGAGCATGGAACCACTGCCGCCCTCGCATCCCCGGGCACCGCGAGGGTCAGTGGAGCTGCCGGATCAGTCGTGTTAACCCGTGGCCGCGCGGTGCTCTGGCTCAGAGACCAAGACCGGTCCGGGGCCTCGAGCGGGGCCTTCCCCTTCGTGCAGCTCCCTCGGCATGGAAACCCCACCCGCGTCCCCTCCCGGCCTCCTCCGGCTAGTCGCTGTCGGCCGCCCGGGCACCGCCCGCGGGAAGAAGCGGGTCCCTCCCCGCCCCGGCTCGCTGCATCACGCTGTAGTTGATAATAGTGCTTAAGACTACAGAGCTCCTAGCCCCCCCCCCCCAGCCCCACTGGCGTAAGACCTCTCCGTGCCTCGGTTCCGCGTCTGTAAAACGGGTGTAATAACGGTTCCTACGTGGTGGGGTTCTTGTAGGATTTCAGGAGTTGGTGAATGTAAAGCACTCAGAGTGCCTACGGCTTAATCGCTTGGCTGCTTTTCGCAGCCCTTAAGACAGGTCGCGCACACAGAGGTGGAGACTAAGTGTGTGTTGCTTCAATGAGTGAATGAAGGTTGAACGGGGTTTGAACAGGGAATTGTGAGAAGCATTAGGCCTAGAGTGGGGCTGTGTGGGTGATAAGGAGGCTTTCTTTCTGGAGGTGAGCAGGGTTGGGAATGGAACAGAGGGTGTATGTGAGGGCTGCTATAACAAAATACCGCAGCCTGGTGGGGACCTTGAACAGTAGACATTTATTTTCTCACAGTTCTGGGAACTAGAAGTCCAAGATCAAGGTGTCAGCAAGATAGTAATCTATACTATCTTGGTATAAATTTGTAGCATTTAGAACAGGAGGATACCTTAGAGATTATCTGACCCAATGGGGGAACCCCTCCACTTTCACAGAGGAAAAAACTGAGGCCCAGAATCTCCATCCATCCTGAAACCATGTATTGAGCACCTACTGTGTCGAAGGCACACTTCTAGGTACCAGAGATACGCTGATCAACAAGACAGAAGATTTTTTTACCTTGTGACAAAGTGAGTTAGCTGAAAATATATAGAGAGCCCCGTGCCTCTTGTATCACAACACAGCGCCTGTGTTGCACGTGTTCATCCTCGTGTGCTGTGCTGTGCTTTACTTTGGTGCTTATCTCTGGGATCACCTGGATAGTCAGGTATAGGTAGTAGACTGAAGAGGCTACTGACTTATTCCAAGGAAGGCCTTTGAGCTATTGCATGTAACTTGGAGAAGTGGTTAAGCATGTGGACTTTGGAGTCAGATTCCCTGGGTTTAAATCCCAATTCTGTGCCTTATTGATTACCTATTACTTATTAGCTGTGTTTGTCCTCTGTAACTCTGTTCAGGTTATCTATTGCTGTGTGACAAACTATCCCAGAACTTGGTGACTTAAAAACTGTTTTATTTTATCTCACGGTTTTGTGGGTCAGGAATTCAGTCAGGGCCGTGCTGGGTGGTTCTTCAGCTCCACATGTGTGGACTGGGAGTGGTGATCAGCTGGAAGGGCTGGTGTGGAGCATTCATTGTGGCTTTGCTCCCACATCTGGTACCTGGGAAGGAATGGCTGGAAGGCTGGGCTCAGCTGAGCCCTTCTCCTGCCCCATGTGCTCTCTGCAGCTGTGTGTTTGACAGTCCTGCTATTGACTCAGGCCTTCTAGAGCCTGTGTCCAAAACGTGGAAGGTGGAAGCTGTCGGCTTGTAGGGCTTGGGCCCAGAAATGGGCACAGCTTTACACCCTTCCTTTTACCTGTTCTGTTGATTAAGGTAGAGGCTGTTCAGATTCAAGGAGACCTAGATCCCACCTCCCCTTGGGAAGAGGGTCAGAGAAGTTGTGGACCTCTTTTATCCACCAAATGCCTCATTGTTCTCGTCTGTAAAATGAGGCTAATAGTATGTAGTATCTATTTTACAGTTATTCTGAGGATTAAATGAGTTAATATGTGTAAAGAGCTTCAAATACTGCCTGGCATAGAGGAAACATTTGATAAATATTTGTTGTTATTGTTACTAGGTACATGATACATTATTATTCATAGCTGTTATTCATAGGACACATAAGAAATACAAGATGCAAATTCGTTTTCTGGAGTTTTTTATAATCTTATTGGAGAGGCACAGGATTGACATCATGAAGCAATTAGAGAACTATATTAAGTAATATAGAATAGTTACAATTTTTATAGTCAAAGTAAACTGTGGAATGGTTCATAACTTTGCATGTCACTTCTCTATAGCTAGAGAATGTCTAATATAGATTCAGAATATTTTCTGTATTTTAACATTTAAGTCTTTGGAGGAAGGTTCTATGTTGTGTTTTTAATGTCCTTTTTCTCATGGGCATAAGAGCATGGGCTCCATCCAGGGTTTAGGAACCAGGAGGTGAGATGATGGGAGATGAGATGTGGAGATTCTGAGTTGAAGGGTCATACGGTTGGAGATGTTCAGCAGAAAGCTGGACATTTGGAACTGGTGGCTGAAGCTGGAGTTTCAAATTTAGGAATTGTCTGCTCTGAGCAGGTGAAAGCCAAGAATAGATGTGATGGTGATGGGAAAGAGAAGAGGGCCCAGGTGCTGAATCTTAAGGGACATTAACGTGTGGGGGGCTCACAGGGGAAGAAGTGCAGCCTGGAGATGGGACAGATCAGGGACATGGAGAACCGGGAGCCTTCTGGGCAGGAGGAGTTCCACAGTGGAGGTGGGCAGGCTGCACCACCACCTGTTGTGGGAAAGCTTGGGGGGAAGGGACTGAGGGCAGGCCACTGTGGGGAGTCTGTTTCAGCACAGTGAGAAGGGCAGCAGGTTGTAAGGTGAAAGGAGTGGTGAGAAAGTAAAGTAGGGTATGTAGATTGCTCTTTCAAACGTGTGAGAGGGGGGCCCTGTGATGACTAGATATACCTGGGGGAAAGGTTTGTTGTCCTGTTTTGTTTTGTTTTGCTTTTTTCAACACGGGGCCATCTTGGCGTGTTTACAGGGACTGGTGAACCAGTGGAGGACAGAGTGGAGCACTGAAAGGGGTGATGAAGCAGAGTCCTAGAAGGGGAGGAGAAGGGAAGTCAGCTTTGGAAGGAGAAGGCGCGCTTCATCCTTTGAGGTGAAGGGATTGAGGGGGGTGAGCGGGAAATTTGGAATCACAAAAGGAATTTAAAGGCACTCAGGGTATAGTAAGTCATTCATGGAATCAACCTGAGTGAAGTCAGCGTCACAGTCATTTTTATGGAAGAGGGAGACAGACGTGGTGAGAATGAAGAGAATGGAAAGGATTCAGAAGCACTGTTGTGGGGAATGTAGACGGAGTTGAAAAGAAACAAATAGAAAACGTTACTAACCAGCAGCAGAGATCAGCTAGCGTGCATTTTAGTGGTTGAGTATCTGCTGTGTGCCAGGTGAAGGTGGATAAGATGGTACCTTCAGAACTCACGGCAGAGTTGGAGACACAGGTGATAGGACATAATGACAGGGTATCTTACTGAAGTATTTATGCGGTAAGATCGCACAGATGTGACCCCAAAGTCAGACTTGAGGAAGGAACGGTGGGGAAGGGGAAACGTGGCCGGAAAGACTTCAGGAGCAGGTGACAGCTCAGCCAAACCGTGTTCAGAGCGTGGGCGTTATCTGGAAGGTGGGAGAGTCATTTGTCAATAAAGTATTCCCAGGGCAGGAAGTGTCAGAACCAGAGACTTTTGAGGAGAGAGCAAGGCAGAGGTCTGCAGTCCACCTGCTTCAGAATCACCTGGATGCGTACAGTGCAGATGCCTCGGCCCCAGGACTCTGCATTTTAACTGGCTCTCTAGGTGTTCCTTCTAGATAACATGAGTTGAATATTTAATACATTGCCAGGGGCTATATTAAATGTTCACATGGGTTCTCACAATTATCTCAATAACTGAGATAGGATGAGGACAGTAGGACACAGAGAAGTCATTTGCCCAGTCGTATAGCTAGTGAGTAGTGGGCTAGGGGTCCAAAACTGGCCAGGAACACAGCTTGTTTGGGGAGCTGCAGGTAGTTTATTTTGGAGGGCACACCTGGGATTAATAGGAAGTAAGCCTAATAATAATAATAATAACAATAATAACAATAATAGAAGTAGAGGCCATGTTAAAAAGATTTTGCCTTCATGGTTTAGTGACTTCTTCAGTAATGCTTATGTATTGAGAATGAAAGCAAAGAAAACAGGTAATGGCTTTTTAGTTTTTACCACCAAACTGCCATTTTAACTTCCATAGTCTCACCTCAGTCTGACTCCATTTCTCCCCACTGTTCCTCTTCCAAACACCATCTCTTACTAGACTGAGCTCCTCATCATCAGAGCCCGTGTCTTAACTCATGAAGTATCTAGCTCAGACTGTTTGTCTTCATTGTCGTGTACTTGTGTGTGTGTTTCCTCCCCTAGAATGTAAGCTTCAGGAGGGTGGGGACCTGGGGTGTTTTGCTTACCGCTGTAGCCCTTGAGCCTGGCACAGAGGAGTCAGTAAGTAGATGATGAGTGATGAAATTTTCTGTATCCATGTAATGGCTTCCGTCTCATTCAGAGTCAAAGTCAAGGTTCTTAAAAGGCCCTGCAAGGCTCTACGTGGTCTGGCCCTCTGCTTGTCCTTCCCCTCCCTGCCTCTCCCTTCCCCCTGGTGTCAGGTCCTCCCTCTCCCTTGGCTTCAGCTGCCCACTCAGCTCCGGCTCACACTTCATGATTGCCAGTGTTTCTGTTCCAGGAGCCCCGGCTCATTCCTGTTCCTTCCTCAGGTCTCTGCTAAAGTAGCGCCTTGTCAGAGAGGCTGGAGGGACGAATGGATGGAGGTGCTGCCTTGCGGTACCTCTCTTATTGCCGTCTTATGGTGTGTGTTCATTTATTTTGGCTTGTGTCTTATCTCCCCAAATAGGCTCGTAATTTTCCTCAACTTCTACTTCAGTGCCCCATATACAGCTGCTCAATAGTATTGATTTCATCTTATCCAGTTGGCCATTTTCCAACCTCATAAGTGTTTATATATGTATATTTTTTCATTGAAGTAATCTAAGTAGAAATGAGAGACGTGCATGTAGTATTAGCATGGTCATATTCTGGATTTGCACTGCCAAATGTGGTGACTGTTTAAGTATAAATTACATTACATGTTCAGTTCCTCGGTCGTACTCACCACATTCCCAGTGTTCAGCGGCCCTGTGTGGCTCACGGCTGCTGTATTGAGCAGTGCAGATAAGGAACATGTCCATCATTGCTGATGGTTCTGTTGAACAGCGTTGGTCTAGATGCTTCAGAAGCTATGTTTTTTGCTCGTTTTTTTAAACTGTTGTGACAGGGAATCATGACAGTGAAGCACAGGTCAGCCACTGGGTTTGGGTGCCATTTGATTTCTGGTGATGGCATCAGGAATCACAACTTATCCATGTCCTTTGTCCTAGGTCTCCTGGATGGTGGAGCATGGACCCAGTTGCTACTCACAGCTGCCACCTCCTCCAGCAGCTGCACGAGCAGCGTATTCAAGGCCTGCTTTGTGACTGTATGTTGGTGGTGAAAGGAGTCTGCTTTAAAGCACATAAGAATGTTCTAGCAGCTTTCAGCCAGTACTTTAGGTACATATTTTAGACTTTGTTCTTCCAATTGTACGGAGAGAAAGCTCTTCTAGAATGGAACTATTTTGACTAAATTTTATTTTCTCCTTGGATTTCACTCTCCTTATCTTTTGTAGCACATTGTGGGTTTTTTGCTTTTGTATTGAATATTTAGAGTAACCTGAGAGGGAAAGAGCCTTTTAACTAAAATATATTTGGGGCACTTGAAACTATTTTGGCACTTTGTCTTTGATTTTAATAGTTCCAATTAACGTCCGTCTTCTGTATACATTTCTTATCCTTTCAGAATAAAAAGATTGAGAAATAGAATTTCTGGTAAGAACATTTCTTTGATAAGAAATCAGAGAGCATTCTATACGCTATTTTTTTTAAATTAAAACATTTTAGTTTTTGTTTCTCATTTGACTATTCTAAGTAAACAGGTTTGAACTCAGTTTACTTACCCCTGTAATCATTTTTGCCTCAGTGAAAGATTTACTTATAAATAATAATATCAAGCGATAGTATTTCATTTATTTTTAACATTAGATTATGTATTCTACATACATTTTCTGATTAACTAGATTTATCTCTCTTTAAGCACTAAAGCTTCTTTTTCAGTACCTTTTTTCCCCTAAAATTCATACTATTTTATTGCTCTAGTAAACAACATATGGAAAAGGATTTACTCATTCCTTGATAATCCTGAATCATCAAATTAAATCCCAGCTGTCATATATGCTACAAGTTGTATTATAGTGGATTGGCTCACTGAGGTAGGCAGCACTTTTTGCCCGTGTGCAAAATGGTCCCCTACTTGGTCTTTGCTTGTTCTGTTTTCATAGAACAGTTAGGTTTAGATGTTGTGATACATTGGCTATTTTGAGTTTTCCCCACTCTACTTCTGATATGTACTTTCCTTAAGTACATATTAGAACAGAACTGAAGGCTGTTTGGGGGATGCAGGTGATTGCATTTGATAAAAAGTCTTTAACAAACTTGCAAGACAATTTACCTGACTCAACTTGGTAGTTTTACATGCGACAAATTCATTCACCAGTGAACTTGACTTGTGCCCAGAACAAAGTGCCTGGGCTTTATGGTGCCTTTTGCCCCCGTTAACTTATAGGGCTCTCTCACTGCTGGTTTATGGACCATTGGGTTGCTGAGAAACATCTGACAGCCAGATAAATTACCGCTTAAAAAATGAGTATCTGTCAAGTACCTAGAGTAGTCAGTTTCCTAGAGACAGAAAGCAGAATGGTGGTTTCCAGGGGCTGAGGGGATGGGGATAATGGGAGTTATTGTTTCACAGGTATAGAGTTTCTGTTTGGGATGTTGAAAAGGTCCTGGAAATGGTTAGTAGTGATGGTTGTACAACAACGTGAATGTACTTAATGCCACTGAATTTATCGTATGAACCATAGTCAAGTGTTTGACATTATGTGTATTTTGCCACAATTAACAAATTGAAATTTTAAAAAATTAGTGTATATCTAGGGTTGGTTTATTATAGCTATTTTTATTTTCAGATGTTTTTAAGACAGATACGGAAATATTTTTGTATGTGTTTTATGGTCTGAGATATGTACTTTGTCAGACTAAACACAAAATATTGAAAAATGTGTGTTCTTTAGTTTTCTATACTCTGCAATTAGTATTACATATAGATAATTGCATTTTGAAAAAAAGAACAATGAGTATATTTCAAAATTTTATGGTGAGATTTCCTTGGAAGTTTGGATATTCAACACACTAATTCAGTGCGTCCGAGTTGCTTTATTGGATGGCTTGCCAAAACCTTTTAAAGGATTAAAGCATACTTAATTTTAAAATCTTGGCATTTATAGAAGGATGGTAATTTTGAATATTAACATGGATATTATTTATAAAAAAAGCTATCAGAATGTATGAACTGTTAACACTGTAAGCAGATATCCTTTCTTTTATCAGGAGCCTCTTTCAGAATTCTTCAGGTCAGAAGAATGATGTTTTTCACTTGGATATTAAAAATGTAAGCGGCATCGGGCAGATCCTGGACTTCATGTACACATCGCATCTGGATCTTAACCAGGACAATATACAAGTCATGCTGGACACGGCACAGTGTTTGCAAGTTCAGAATGTTCTGAATCTGTGTCACACATTCTTAAAGTCAGCCGGTGTAGACCAGCCACCCGGCCTGCCTTGTCACAGTACATTCTCCCTGCAAAGTGCTTTGACTCCTGACGCTAATTGTGTTATCAGTGAAAACTACGCCCCTCATTTGCTGCAGGAGTGCTCAGCAGGTGTTCAGCAGGGTAGAGTTGTGGATGAATCACATTCTCATGCCCCACCCTCAGTTGGTCTTCATACTTCCACAGCTGAAACCTCAAAACAAGCCCCTGATACGTTAGATGGCAGCTGCACAGAACTGCCTTTCAAACAGCCAAACTATTACTACAAGCTCAGAAACTTGTACAGTAAGCAGTACTATAAACAAGCCACCTGTCCCAGTCATGAGAGAATAATCAAGCAGCCTTTCACTTTCAGCACATCCTCAGACCTTCATGCCGCGGAACACCAGCCCTGTGCTGTTGGTCACGCCGAGTGTGTCCTGGAGTCCTCCGAGCACTTGCCTTCCAACTTCCTGGCCCAGCCTTTGAGTGAACCTACCCCAGACCCTGAGCCAGACCACACAAGCCAACAACCTACCAGACAGATGAGGCTCAAGAAGGCCATTCACCTTAAGAAGCTAAATTTCCTAAAGTCACAGAAATCTGCAGAGCAGACATCTGAACCCAAATCAGATGACAGGTTAACCAAGAGGATAGAATCTGCCAGTGACCATAGTGTAGAGAAAGTTAACAGCCAAAGTGCTGAAGAAAAAGAAAGTGAAGAACTCATCAGTTCTGAGAATTTTAATTGCATGAATGAGATGGAGAGGCCCGAAGACACTGCGACCCTGGAAGACCAATCCCAGACACTTCAGTCACAGAGACAGTATGCGTGTGAATTGTGTGGAAAACCTTTTAAACATCCCAGCAATTTGGAGCTTCACAAACGGTCTCATACAGGTACACTGATTCGGTCCCCGCAGGCAGAAGGAAAGGAAATAATGCAGACGATCAGACACCACTGCCTGCTCCTGTTTTTGTAAGAAGTTTTGCTATTGCTTGATGACGTCATTGATATTTACCCCCAAAAATCAAAGAGTGTTAGCTATTTTTTATTTTATACTTTTGGTGATGCCTTTTAAAGAATAATCTTCATTTCTGTAAATGCTTTCATAGAACCAGTTTAAAAGAATGGTACACGTTTCATTTTAACTTTAATTGCGGTTGTATATGGGAAACTTTCCATCTCTACAGTATGGCAGATTATTTTGATGCACTCAGATTTTCAAATTAATTCTAAAACAGATAAGCAATATTTAGTTCTCTCTTTAGAATTAGATTGTTTATTTTTTAAAAGCCTAAGGTAGGTTAATTCAGACTGAAGTAATTTAGTTTGAGTAATCCTGAAAGCTTTGGAAGGTAATTTGAATATCAGGTTTAAAAAATTGTGATTTGGGAGGCAGGAGGCAAACTTTTTAATAAGGATCAGCTTTAACCATTTGATATTTTCAAGTGAAAATCCTTCCATCTGAACATTGAATTTTCAAAGTTTTGTTACCTTAATTCATACCTTAGTTCATGTAATTCATACCTCCCCTTTCCAAAATGTTTATTTTTTCCAAAAGCTTTAAAAGAAAGTGTTATACAGTATGTGTACATTATGTAATATAATACATATATATTACTTTCCTTCCTGCATTTAAGCATGATGACTCTAGTACACATTACAAATTAATGGCAATTATCTTAGAGGCATGAGAAGGAATATGTTATAGGATGCTTCTAAAGTAACTGCTTTTCAAGGTACTTGTGTAATTGTGACCATTGATGTGATGTCCTGTTATCACTTTTGATTCCCTGTTTGCTTAGGTGTTTACTACCTCACTGCACTGTTGAGACTGAATTAATATTTATGAAAGCCCTTTATAAATTTTGGTGTATTTGAATATAAGATGCTATCATTATTATTACTCCATATGAAGACAGTATCATTGACTCAGTTTTGCCCTGTAAAAACTTAATTTAGGTCATTCTGTAATTTTCTGGAGCCTAATGATCACTATAATTTTTATTTGAGAAACTTACCTATTTAGCTTTAAAGGAAACAAGAATTGTTTATTCTGCAAGAACATCTTTGGTTAATAGTAGTCATACAGTTATATGGCACAGCTGCTTCCTGGGACATAAATATATTGAGAAGGGCAGCAGTTCTCAAAGTATGATCTGGGGAACCCTTTCAGGGGGTCATTGAGGCCAAAACTATTTGTATCATAATGTAGGATGCTCCTTGCCTTTTCCTTCTCCTTCTCCCACAAGTGTACAGTGGAGTCGGCTAAAGGCTGCAGGATCTGTGATGAGGCCTTCACTCTGGAGGCCAGTGAAAAATGTCTAGTCGTGTGTTTCAAAAATCACTCAGTTTTGATTTCTAATATGGACTATACTGCCAAATATGGCCCATGTGAACAAAAGCTCTTAGGGTCCTCAGTTGTTAAGAGCGTAAAGAGGTCCTGAGAACAAAAAGTTTTGAGAACCACTGGAGTAGGGTTGTTAACCCTGGTCACTTGAGAGTCTTAGGAACTAGTGATCTCTTTTTTCAGACTCTCATATCTCATAGGGCGGACTTTAACGTAACATCTATTATCCCTTAACTTCAGACATAAATGTAGTCCAAAATACAGCATCCATATGATTATAATTACAGTTGACCCTCGAACAACGCAGGGCTGAGGGGCACTGACCCTCTGAGCAGTTGAAAATCCTAGTCTAACTTATAGTTGGTCCTCCATTTACTGGTTCCGCCACATCTGCAGACTCAGCCAACTTCCATCATGTAGTACTGTAATATTTACTACTGAAAAAAATCCATGTATGAGTGGACCTGTGCAGTTAAAACCCTGTTGTCCAAGGGTCAACTGTACTTGGGGTCAGAAGCTCCCCCCTTATCCTTGAGGAAGCCATTAAATAGTTTTTAGGAAAAGATCAAAATAAAAGTACCTTAGCAGAAGCCCATAAAGCTGGCACACCCCAGCAATACAGTAGGAAGGGAAACATTTGTGTTATTTTTTTAAAAGGCTCTTAATGAACGCACTTGATTTGAGGGGAGTGGGAAAAATGGAAGGTTCTTGGTCTTAACAGTCTGTTTATTAGGGTTCTAGAGGTGTTAAAGGCAGTACCTGAAGTATGTTTTTAAACAGATTATTTTCTAGAGACTGTCTTCAGAATTGCTGTGGTTTCTTTGTAGTAGAGTCCATTCTTTCCATCTATTCTGTACCAAACTGTAATTATTCAGAGTTGCTGAAGTCGGGGCCAGGCAGTCAGCAGGGGAACATGTCTCATCATGGAATCTTCTTTTCCCCTGTCAGCACGTTGCAACCAAGGCTGAAAGGCAGTGGGGAGGGGATTTTTCCTATCACACTTTCAGGAGATCCCGCTCTGCTTTGGGCTGTCCCAGGTTCATACCTCATGTGGTGTGAATGAGTCACCCTGGTTCTGTTAGGAATCGGTGGTCATTGCAGGAGTCAGGCTGAGGACGGGTGACCAGGTTCATGCTGTTCAGCCAGAAAACTCACATTTGATTTTCAACTGAAGGAAAAGTATGTGTCCAAAGCCTAAATATGGTTTGAATGCAGATAAATACGTTTGATTTCAACACAGGTGTAAATTTGGAGAACAATTTAATTTTTTAGAGAAAAGTAAATATAGATTTCACTTTTATCATCTCTGCCTGTCATCTAAGGGCGCGAGAGATGATGAGGATGAGGACAGAGGCTCCCGTTTTCATAGTCTGTTGATAAAGTATGTAATGCTGTGGTTTGGAAGGTGGGACAAAAGAGACAGCTTAAACATTTTACACAGAAAACTATCCTGCAGATGTTACCCATGGTTTTACAAGTTGTTGTTTTGTTTTGTTTTGTTTTAGGTGAGAAACCTTTTGAATGTAACATTTGTGGGAAACATTTCTCTCAGGTGGGAATTCTTTTATTTATTGTTAATAATTGGAAACCTGAAACCCAGTGTTTATTTTTATTACAGATAAGATATACTTTTGGACTTGGGAGAGAAGCCTCTGATGATATCTGTAACTTAAAAGACTTCAGACTAAATCAAGAAAAAAATAATTTTCAAGAAAAGAAATTTCTAGTTCATTGGGCGGAAAATACCATTTTTTATAAGTGTGTGAACTCTCACAATACCTTTTTCCCCCATTAAGGATGGGTCCATTTCTAGTATATTTCTTTTCCTCCACAAGTGATATAAACCATATTGAACACCACTTGGGGGCTGCACGTTGTGCTGGGCTGGATCCAAGACAAATGTCCTTATTCTTACTGAGACACTAGGTGTTAGGATGTTGGAGAAAAGACCAAACACATTTCATTCCCTGCTTTCACTACCATTGCACATGTATTCTCTCACTCAGCTGGCATGTGTTGTGTCCTCCTGTGGGCTCTGTACTGATCTGGGCACTAGACGTAGAGAAACCTAGAGATTGAATGTTCTAAAGAAAATTTTGAACATGATAGAATGGCTGTGGGATCCTGCTTTTCCTTCTGAAATGGAAGGTAACTCTTCCCTTGCCACGTGCCGGGCATTGGCATTCCAGAAGCTTCTCGCAGGGTCCCAGTGCACAGTCCTGCAGAGGAAGCAGTCACCCCACAACTGTTTTTTACACACGCATGCTAATCCTGGAGTAACAGCATGTGCAAATGCTGTCTTACTGGGGAAGGACCTTGGGGCTGGGCCTCAACGGAGGACTCGAGCCCTCTATTGTGGAGAGAGCGGGGCAGCGTGGCCCCGTGGAGCACGGCAACAGCAGGAGTGCGGCCCCTGCTTTTGTCACATCCCCACGGAGCCGGCTCTTCCAGTTTACCCTTCATCAGTCTCCCACACACCCAGACCTGCCATCTAATTACTTCTCACTCTTCCTACTGGCTGCAAGCAGTGATTCACCTCATCCTAACGTGTTCCTGTGTATTACTAGTCCAGGCAGGGTCCGTGCACCCACCAAGTGTTCAGTGAGCTGCTGCTGAACTGAGTGGAGGGGTCGTTGCTCCACCTGCCTCTCTCGTTGAGGCCTGTGCTTCTTCCTACCAGCCTCACCTGGGGGTCAGAGCTTGGCCTCTAGAGCCAGACAGTCTGGATTTGGATCCAGCCTCTGGTTTACTGCTCTGACCTTGGACAAGCTACCTAACCATTTGGCACTCAGCTTTCTTATCTATAGAGCAAGGGTGTGAGACCCTTGACCCCCATGGTGTGTGAGGAGTCAGTGAGTTCATAAGATGATTAGCATCTCACCTGGCTCATGGTGAGTCCTCAGGACACGTCACTAGTCCCTCTCCTGTTGCCATTGCCTCCCTTCTCTCTCTGTCCTCTCTGCTCTTGTAGACCAGTCTTCCTAAGGTGCACTTTCTCCACCCCACATCCCACCATTTTAACCTTTCTAGTTTTGGTGTAGTGGGAAAGCGTAAAACCTGGATTAATGACCGTTAATAGTTAGCAATCTCTACGCTGGGCCTCATTTTTCTAATTCTTAAAAATAGGGATAATACCACCTCATGGGACTATTAGAATTAAATGAAAAAATGGACATGAAAGTCCTTTGTACGTTTACGTTGTGATAACAATTTAGGTTCTCTCCTTTTCTTGCTTGGAACCCTTCCTTGACTCTTCAGTGCTAACCAAATAAAGTGTACCCAGGCATTCAAGCATCGAATCTGCCTTCGGCCTTCTCTCCTGGCGTTAATGCCGGGCTCACCCTCAGAGATTCTGACTCTGCTGGTTGGGGCTGGGGCTTGAGTGTTGGTACTTTTTAATACAGTGGTTTGGATGGCAGCCCTGTCCACTGCTTCAGACCTTGTCCTACACTTTCCCTCTCGAGTCCCACCAAGGGCAGCCCTGTCAGATAAACGTTACAGAAATCCTCTTCTGTGTTGGTGTCTCTATGTTTACCAGATTTTTATGACTGTAAAGTTATGTATAATAATAGTTTACAGATGTATATCACTGTTTTATTTCATAATGAAGTAACAAAATTTTTGTGAATAAGCTCTGCCATGTGCTAGGGCACAAAGACAAGTAAAGGCTTCAAGGAGCTTTGCGGTTAGAGGAAGAAACAGTTGTATAAACTGATAAAGCACAATGAAACGCTGCAAGTGCCGTGACACTTGTATAGGCAACGGTATGAAGAGGAGAGTAGTCATTTCTACCTGAAAGCTGGCGGGGGCGGGGTGGGCACTGAAGACGGAGTCATTGATCAGCCTAGAGTCTCTGGCATTCCAGGTGGAGAGAGCAGTGGTGGCGTTTACACACGAATACTCAGTAACCTGTCCTTCATTTCTCATACGAACTGGAATACGTGTGGTTACAATGGACTGGAAATATTTTCCTTTCTGGAAGATTTAGAAAACAGACCTACCAATAAGAATTAATCTTTTATGCTGTGTAGTATTTCGCAGTGTTAGTCTTTTTTTTTTAAAAAAAAGGTCAGCCACAACCTTAATTATAAGTCAGCAAGCAGTTTGAGACCTCAGCTTTAAAACGCTGTGATAAGCCTGGATTGTGACAACAAACTATGCACGTATTAATATAATTCTGGACACTGTACGGGCCTGGATCTCAGCAAGTAAGAGTCACGCAGTACTTTAGAGTATGAATGAGGCTCCATTTGGAGCCACGTGTCTCCCGTGTGGAGGAGAACCTGGGCCATTTGATGCATCCAGGGGAGAAAACTAAGATAGTGACAGGTCTGGAGTGCCTGTCACATGAGAAACAGGAAAAGGGAAACAGTGTATTTAGCTGTCTTTGGGGAGAGGAATGGAGTTGCTTTGTCTCTCCAAGGAGGCAGAATAGAAACACTGAGCAGCTGCTGCAGAAGGACAGGTTCTAAGAGGCTCGGTGCCCTCCCAGCAGCTCCTGTGTCGTGTCCAGGGCATGACTGACGGGATACAGCATCCCGTAGGAGGCTGCTTAGACACATTCCAGGGCAGTGATGTGGCCCGATGCCAGGGGTGGCAAAGTTTCATCCCATCCATGGTGAAAATGCAAAAAATAAGAATATTTTAATGAACTTTTCTTAAATTTTTAAATTTTCAGCTCTGAGGTGATATTTCTCACATTTTCAGTGTTAAATATCCTTTTATCAATATAATGATCATTGTTCTTTAGGTGATATCTCAGTGTTAATCTCCATATTTTTTTTTGTTTTGTTTCAAAGTCTTAAAACTTCTGAACTAGATTACTTTTAAGATCTGAGTTCTCTTTCTCTGAAGTTTTACGGTTCTCTATTTTTTTATATAAACAATCAGCAGCCACTAGAAGAGTACTCTGCCGGAGAATCTCTGCCTGGTTTGATCATGTTTAAATACTGAGTTTCAGGTACCTATTAGAAAGAGTTTATTTTTTAAACTGCTCAACAAATCAGGTGTTAACTTCTTTTCTACAACAGAGTTTTTCACTTCAAAATTCTGACAACTCCATCCTAATTTAAAATGGTATCCACTTAGAAAGGGTGGAACTTCCTTTTGTGCAGATATTTTTCAGCCCAACAGCAGCACAAGCTTTTGAGTCCACAGACGAAGCTGAATTAGAATATTCCATCCCAGCTATGGGGGCTGAGGCTGCTTCCCTCCCAGAGCCTCTGTTTACTTCCTGTAATGTGTGAATTATACTTTATGAGGACATTGTGACGACTCACTGAAACACTATTTGCAACTGCTTAGCAAAGTGTTCCATTCATAGTAAACTCTTCATAAATGAGGGCTACTAGTATTAGCACTTACTGGAGTTTTCATGGATCCAACTATAGATGATTTCTAAGATGTGTAATAAAGCATAGCAAAGTTTACCAAAAATAAATACTCTTGACTAAAGGGCAAATAATCTGGGCCCCACTGTGCTATGTAATTCGGTATAAATTATCTGAATGCATTATTGGATGTTTTTGCCTGAATGTTTCCATTATTTAATCTACTTTTATACCATTTATCAGACTAATTTGTGCTCCTTTATTTGGGGGAATGATAATTACTTTCATTAGACATGTCCAGTATTAAATAGCTAAGGAAACATCTTAAAGTTTATTTTACTGTTGTGTACTATAATATTAAGTGGAAGATCATTCAGTTTGAAAACAAGTAATTGTTTACTTTGAAAACCAAAGTAATTGTTTACTTGTTTACTTTGAAAATAAGTAATTGTTACGCTTTATTTAAAAAAGAAAGATGCAGCATTGCTAAGAATCAAATCAGAATGCATTTCAATCATAATACATAGTTTACAAAATAACTTGAAACAAGAGGGATCTAATTTAACTGTTGAGCAGATGGTGCTATTCAAATTGTTATTTAAATGAAAAGCTTTTCTGAAATTTGGAAATGACTGATTTAAAGCCCTCAGTGGTGCATTATCTCCACTCCAGTGAACTGGTTCCTGTATGGCAAAGTGACTGCTTGTCATACTGAATTCAGCACAAGCTAGTTTATTCACAGAAACTTGCACGCCCTCATGTAAGACAAGAGTTTAAACTCAGACAAACTAATATTAATTTCTGGCCTACCATGTAACTAGAGCAACTAATTTATTTATCTGAATCTCAGTTTTACACCTAGAAAACAGAGATAATAATACCAATTTCTAAGAGTAATTTAGTTATACTGTACTTGTAAAGGCCTGAGTAGACCAAATATCTATTGCTGTTGACATTTGCTGTTTTATTACTGTTATTAATAGTCATTCAGTTAAAAGCTGGGTATTTCCCAGTGTTTTGCCAGATTCTTTCTCTTTGGTTATCTAAAATAAACAAGTTTTTTCCTAAGCTATATTTATCATATTCTGAAATGTAGTCTCTAACTTAGTGTTTCCCAGAGTCTGATAGACATAAAGAATCTTCTGTGTTATATAACATAAAATCTACAGACAACATTCTTTATACCTGTCCACGGGTTCAGAACCACCTTCAAACCTATAACCATGAACTATCTTTGCATTTCGTTTAAAATATACATAGCAAATTTGTAAATTTACATAGCCAAGTTTGTGAGTTGGGTATTACTGTTCATTCTCTTTTTTTGGCTAATTTTGTGCATAAGGCCTGCAACATTATTACCCTTAGATATAGTCATCCTGCTCAGTGTTTTTTTGTAAGAGAACACTATAAAAAAATTAAGTTGGGAAATGACAGATTGAGAGTATTATATTATAACAATGGAAGATTGTGTTTCCAAATCCTAATTTGAAACATTTGCCAGTAGCTTTTGTAATATCTGAGGCATTTGCAGGTTTAATTTCACTGTACTTTAGGCAATTTAATATTGATTTCCTGTTGATTAGTACATGGAAATCTATTTTGTGATCTCCATTTAAATCAGTTATTCTTCGTAAAGCCCTGCTAGTTTCAGAGATTAGAAACGTAAAAGGCCTGCAGCTGAAGGACTACTGTGAATCTCCTGATTTGCTTTTTTGCACGAAGGTGAAAATGACCAACCTGTCAGGCAGAACAACTGTACTGCCAAGAAGAAATACTTTTTGGAAATGTCTTACTTTCTTTATAAACAAAAGCTATTTTTCAGGAAGAAACAACGAATACTGAAATAACCAAGTACAAGTGCTACCTTTTTTTCAAATGATGTTGCGTATAGGTGGTCCAGGTTTTAAAAAAAAAAATGAAATAAAATACATCAAGAGCTGTTTACAACACAAGCTTAGCGACCCCTAAAGCAGCCTCCACAGTGTGTCGGGCCCATTTTAGAGGGGTGCGACACCGTGGACGGACCAGGGGCTGGCGTGGAGCAGAGCTGAGAGGCTCCCCTGTTCAGCTCACTGCTGGGCGGGGCTGCTCCTGACTCAGAACCAGGCCGGACCTTGATCTCCTTGCATGTGGCTGCGTCTGTCTGAGTCGTGCATCCGGAGTCTTCATTTGGAAGTTGGACTGGAACCTGGCTAAATCTGCCAGTTTTCCTTTTGAATTCATGTGCTCTTAAAATTTTTTTTTCACTATTGGCATGTTTTTTCTTTTCCTTTTTTACAGGCGGGTAATTTGCAGACTCACTTACGTCGGCATTCTGGGGAGAAACCATACATCTGCGAGATCTGCGGGAAGAGGTCAGTGCTGGGCTCGTTCATTCGCACGTCAGGAGCAGTCTTGGCATCTCTGAGCCACGTAGGGGCTCACTGTCACTCAGGAACACAGTAAAGCCAAACCCTCTGGCTTTTCTTGTGACACACATGAGAATAGCAAAAAGAAATGGAAATGTTAATTAAAGGAAAGAGAATCTAGGACACAAGTCTTAGGAAATGGGATTTTACATGAAACAAAATTATGCTAAAATTTCCATTCATTCCAAAAATGTCTGTTAAAATAGATGACTGGCCCCCACGGAGGTGACTGTCTGGTAGGGGTAATGAGACTCGCAGCCTGAATGCCTGGAATCAGGAGAGGAGGTGGTAGGAGGCACCCCAGCTGCGCACCCAGACCTGTGAAGGGCCGAGAGTTCAGCCACAGGAAGGCCTGGCAAGCCTGAGGGCTGGGGAGGCCTTGGACTTGGAAAGTGAGGCTTGACTTGGTGACAGTCTCCCTCTGGAGGTGGAGAGCAGTATGAGGAGATGGTCCCTCCTCTAGGCACACCGGCCTGCAGCGTGGACTCCCCGCCCTCACTGGGGGTGTTTGTCGGGAGTCCACATACTCTATGATCTATTGGTTGGTCATTCTAGGACAGCAGGCAACAACCAGGACTATACCAGTCACACAGTGTTTTCTTCATTCGTTTAACCAGTCATTCATTCAGCATTTATTAGTCACCTACTGTGTGCTAAATGCTGTGTTGGGAACATACAGATTCTCGGCCCCTGATAAGTTCGTACTCAGGAGTTGGGGGCGGGGTGGGATGGGCATAGGACAGCTATAGTCACAGTCCTCTGCTAGGATGGGACAGCACTCTTGATTCGGTTCCAGGAAGACAGTTACCTTTGCAGATGGTAGAAAACAAAGAAGTGAAAGCTACCTAGCCTGACATGTCTCCCTTTCTGCCATAGCTGCCCAGGTTTAGTGCCCAGGTCACATGTACTGCCTGTTTGAGGCGCCTCTTAGTATAAGCCCCCTGCTGCTTCGCTTGGGGTCCCTGTTTTGCAGGATGTTTTAAATGTGAGCCTTCTGAGCTCCATGCATTTAAAATCATGTCTCTATGCAACACCTTCCCCCAAATGCAACCTCTTATCCTGCTATCGAGTGTGGTGGGAAGGAAAGAGCATAGAGCTTCATACTGGGGGTTGGGTTGGAGTTACTCCCCAAGCCAACTTAGTGATCACCTCTGAAGAAGAAAGGTTAGTGAAAGTAGGTAAGAAAAAATGTTTTAGAAACAAAACACTTGGATCATTTTCTACTTTCCTTTAAAAAGAGAATAAAAGTAAACTTTTTTGTTTTTTTTTAAATCTCTGAAATGAAATCAGGCCACTCCTCATCACATTCCGAAGTAATAGAGGGAGCAGCTCATCTCCTCCCTCAGCGACTTGCAATTAGAAAGATTTGCAGTGACGTAGAAAGGCTCTTAATTGAATTTCCAAATTGCATTACAGGTTTGCAGCCTCTGGTGATGTCCAGCGTCACATCATTATTCACTCAGGAGAAAAACCACACTTATGTGACATCTGTGGTCGAGGTATAGCTGAGGGTTTCCCTTTTCTTCCTTGAAAATTTCTGATTAAAATGTTCTCAGCCCTTCAATTTAACCCCTGTTGTGGTCTCTCTAGGGTTCAGTAACTTCAGTAATTTGAAGGAGCACAAAAAGACACACACGGCTGATAAAGTCTTCACCTGTGATGAGTGTGGAAAGTCTTTTAACATGCAGAGGAAGTTGGTAAAGCACAGAGTTCGGCACACGGGTGAGCGGCCTTACAGCTGCTCTGCCTGTGGTAAGTTCCTGCCCACCGCAGACCCGCGGTCACCTGGTCATCCGTGTGGGGAGGGCACCGGGGTCTGTGCCCACTCCGTCCTGGGCTGTTAGGGGTCTCAGATAAGTCGTCCCTTTTTTCATGGGTAAAATGGAAGTGATGCTGTTTCTTAACCACCTTGGTCCTCTGATTCGTCTGCATTTGTGTAGCAGGCATTTACTGAGTGTCTGCAAGGTATCAGGAACCGTCCTGGGTGCTCCAGTTACACAGATGACTGATACTGAGTCCCAGGTGCCCTGTGCTCCTGGTCTGGGCCCGTGGAGGGTTGGCAGTTGGAAAAGCGGGGGAGAGCGTGGGGTGCAGCAGCAGGGGCTAGAGCATGGTGGCCTGCTGGGGCCTCGGGGGCACACGGTAGGCTCAAGAGGGAGGGCTTCTTGAGATCATATTGTGTATCATGAAGCAAAGGTCGTTTCTACGGCATTTGACGCCTCAGAAAAGTCATCAGGAAGGAAAGGGAAGGCTGGCAGCTCTCAGTTTCCAGGCACATCACTGCACAGATGAGGAAACTAGGATTGCAAGTTAGGTCGCCTGGTACCTGTGATAACAGAGTGTTGGAACCTCTGAAGAACTGGGAGGGCCTGTATGCATGTGTGGTGCAGCTGTGCACATGTGCACACGTGTGCCCCTGACAATGTGGATTGAATCGCAGGCAAATGAGTGAATAACCATTTTTACGATTACCTGTTTAGAACAAATAGGAAAAATGCTCAGAGTCAGGCTGTGGGGAGCCTGGAATTGGGGCATCCTCGGAGTGGCTTGTTCTAGTTGTGGTTGGTATCTAAATTAGGGCAGGACGCGTGGGATGTAACCAAAGGGAGGCAGCTTTGTTTGTATCTCCCACTTACACTGTGTACAGATCTCCTGGACACCAATGTCGGCAGCTCCATTACTATTAAAGGGTAAAATTGCATCACTTTAAATCACAAATGCAGTCTCAAATCACTAGTTTAAAATGTCAGTTCTAAATTATTATTACAACTGTGAACTTGATTTCAGGTTCACTCTTCTCTTCCTTCCCCAGCCAGGCCTGCTGCTGGCTAAGACCCTGTAGAGAAAGCAGTGCAGCAGGACCCTCTCTTCCCCCCACTTCGTTTCCACCCCTCCAGCCACTCACTGACCATGGTTTCTGACCCTAACAAGGTCAGCTTTCAGGGAAAGGGGGAGGGAGAAAGGGAGCAGGAATGGTCTTTCATGACAGGTTCAAAGCTTTATAACACCTTTATTGAGATAAATCCCATACTGTAAAATCTAGCCATTTAAAGTGAACGGTTCAGCGGTTTGGGTGTATTCAGTGTTGTGCTACCCTCACCACCATGTAATCTTAGAACCTTTTCCTCACCCTAAAAAAGAAACCCCACACCCATTAGCAGTCACTCCCCATCCCCTCCCGCCAACCCGAGGTAACCCTTAATCTACTCTCGGTCCCTATAGATTTGCCCGTTGCAGACATTTCATATAAATGGAAACATGTAATACGTGATCTTTTGTAACTGACTTCATTTCACTTAGCAAATCTGCTCTGAGCATTCATGTACATGTTTTTGTGTGGATGTATGTTTTCATTTTCTTGGATTCAAAAGACAGTTTCCGTTTTAAGGTGGCTTCCCATTCTGAGCTTTGCTGAGTTTAAAGCTTGGTCCTCTCTCTGCCCCTTCCTTCCCTCCTTCCCCCGTCCCTGTCCCTGTCCCTGTCTCTCCAGCATTTCATGCTTCTTCTAAAGACAGCCTTCCCTTCCACTCTGTCCTCCTTCCCCAGCACTCAGCTGTACTTTTCCGAGATGGAAAGGTGCATTTTCTTTCAGCGGGACTTCCTTTAGTGCTTGGTTTTGTAAAAGCAGTTTCCTCCGAGGAGACTTTCTCTGTTGGCACCCCGACGCCTCTCTAGGCAGTCCTCTTAGGCCCCAGGCTGGCTCATTTCCCATCTGGGGACATACTCACATTCCGTGCTCTGGGGGATTGCAGGCCCACACCTGGAGGCAAGCGCTGCCCCACCGTGACCTCCTGATGGACACACATCGAGCCTGGCTGCCCTGTCTTGACTTGAGGGCAGAGGGGAGACCGCTCCCATATCCCCTGCCTCGCTGGGAACTCTACTGTGGCTGAAGTTTATACACGTTAAGGACCCTGAAAATAGTTAACACCTTTTGCCTACTAATTCCACTACTGAGAATTTATCTTAAGGAAACAATGAAAAGATGTTAGTCGAACCTCAGGTATAGTAGCAAACAGCTGGAAGCAGCCCAGATAGCCCACTGTTGCTTGACCAGGGCTGGATAGCTGAGAATTCAAATATAATGACATAGGAATAAGTGAAAAGTTCTAAAATATGTGTCCATGTAAATTGTGTAGTTTGTTTCAGACCTTGGTAAATGTGTTATGACTTCTATAAGGTTATTTATTGGTTTTTCTCTTCCGATCTTCTAACCTACTCTCATGACGGGACTAGATCCCCTACCTCTAGCTTATACCCAGAGAAAGGAAATAGGACCTGGAGAAGGATGCGTAAAATTATGTTAAAAGCTGAATACATAAGTACCTTCAGAAAAGATGCTTCTAAACTATAGATTGGCTGTGTTAGATTTGTGAAAATCTGAACAAAACTGATGCGGTTTCCCAGTGTGGGCGTTTGGGGCAGGCGCCCAGGCCCACCCAGCGAGTACTCCTGTGCAGGGAGACGGGGCTCCAGAGCCCTCGCACGAGACGCCCAGACCAAGGCTGCAGGTTGGAGGGGCTACAGCCGGAGAAGAGTGGAAGAGTCTGGAATCAGAGCGAGCAGGTGACAGCAGGGCTCAGCTGAGTTCACATGGAAGCAGAGTCCTTTGGGGTTTAGCAGGGGTGGAGGGGACTCCTTCCAGAATGTTCTCCTCTGAAAAAATCCCTTTTTCTTCTTCCAGGAAAATGTTTCGGAGGATCTGGCGACCTCCGCAGGCACGTCCGCACTCACACAGGGGAGAAGCCGTACACGTGTGACATCTGCAACAAGTGCTTCACCCGCTCTGCCGTGCTGCGGCGGCACAAGAAGATGCACTGCAGGGCTGATGACCAGGGGCAGGACGCTCTGGAGGAGCTCACGCAGGCCATCGAGACCTCGGACCTGGAGAAATCTCAGAGCTCGGATTCTTTTTCTCAGGACGTGTCCTTGACTTTGATGCCCGTGTCTGTTAAAATCCCCGTCCACCCAGTGGAAGAAGACTCAGGGGCAGAATTTGACGGCCACTGTAAGTTCCGGTCCCTGGTTCAGTCTCACGGAGCAAGTGAGCAGGAGAAGCTCAGCTTGGGTCCCCTCAAGCTCGCCAAGCCTCATGTGCCGCAGGCGCAGCACCAGGCCTACAGCTACTCGGGCGTGGAGGCCTCGGCTGGCACGGAGCCGCTGCAAGCCGACGGTATGGCCGCGATCCGCTCGTCCCTGGCTGCCCTGGACCATCACTGCGCCGACCCCCTGGGCAGCCGCGCGTCCGCCCCTGCGTACAGGAACTCGGAGGGACAGTTCTTCTCCAGCATGACCCTCTGGGGGCTGGCGATGAAGACGCTGCAGAATGAAAGCGAGCTGGACCAGTGAGGTCCTCTGTCAGCAGCTCAGCATCAGAGGCGGCTTTAGCCCGAGAGGCTAGACTCTGTCCCTCCTGACAGGGGGTGGTCGTCGGAAGTGCCTTGAGCTCAGCGTGTGGGAAGAAAGGCCTCCTGGCACATCGTGGAAGTGGACGAGGGACTGAACAAGCCTTGTGCCCCAGAAGGCTTGAGAGACCGTCTCCCAGACGTGGTGTGAACTGCGTGTAACTACTGTACATTTTGGTCGTGGTAAAGGGAAAATATATGGGTATAATAATACAGATATTATTTTTGCATTTTTACATGACTGAAATTTGTAGCATTTTGTATTTTTATTTACAAAAAGATTTTATTTGTATAGGAAACTCATACTATAATTTAATTTGAATAAATAAAAGTTGCCTTTCTGTATAATATTGTGTTTCCACAAATATTTTTATTAACCCAAAGACCATAGTGGTATGAAAAGAGACATCAACGAGGGCTCACCCTGCAGGGATAAGTGCCAGGTTCAGTTCTTGTGCCATCTTGGACAGTGGGCTTTGGGAGCCCTCAGAACGGAGCCTGAGTCCTGGCTGCCACTTCCTGGTCAGGTCATGGGCAAGCTCCTCAACCTCCTAGAACCTTCTCTGGGTTTGCTTTTCTGCAGCATGAGATGAATAACTTTCAGCATTCTTACAAGGCTCAAATGATCTCCTCGTCCACTTGAAAATACCTGCCCAGGGTCTGGTTGCTGACAGAGCTTCTAAGCATGTCCAGTCTCTCAGCCTCCCAGCAGACCTGCCGGCCTCTGCGGGACAGTGAGTCGCGCCTGTAGCGCTGTCGCGGGAAGGTCAAAGTGAGAGCAAGTGCACTGAAAGTGCGGTTACCTGTGTGGGCCGCGGAAGTCACTGGCCTGTAGAACTGCTTGCACAAAGGACTAGGATGCTTGAGGGTGCCGTCGTCATCAGCTCTGGCCCGGAAATAAAATATGACAAACGAGAGAGGCACGGGTAGGTGAGGATTTTCATGGAAAACCCGTGGTTGCAGAATAGGACGTCAGCTCTGAAGTCAGATTCAGGTTCAGCTCCTGACGTTCCCAACCGTTAAGGGCGCTGCAGTCCCGCAAGGCTGCCCTGAAGATGGAAGAGCCTGAGGTCGCGGGGGGCTGCAGCCTGCACGAGGACATGCGGCTGGTAAAGCTGAGACCCACGGTCTCCTTGGGGCCGCACCTGGCTCAGAACTTGATGCCTGGCAGTCGCACATGGATGGTCATCGCCCTCTGCCTTCCCGCTTGTCCCCTTTCTCATCCCCGCCTTCTCTTTCCAGCTCCTCCCTCTAGTACTCCAGCCCCAGCAGCCCTGCATCCCCACCAGGACCTGGAGCCCATTGGTCAGCTCATCTTCTCACTGCCCCTCACCCCTCATGTCCCTGTCTACCTCTTTCCCAGGCTGCACCCCATGGGCCAACATGCTGTGATCCACCTGCCGGCCTCTTTATCAAGCTTCCCTGGTAAAGCCTTGCCCTCTCCTCCTGCACGTGGGGAGCTGAGCCAGGCTGGTGAGAAGCAGCCATCCTCTGGTTTCTACCACAAATTCCTGGTGAGCCTGGGGTCCGTGTGGCCTCCTTCCTCACTGATCGAGGCCCTGTGCCGTCCTGGACAACTCCTTCTCAGCCTTCGCAGTGTTCTCCATCCTCCCGCCCATGAGCTTGCTTCCTGTTTCTCTGGGGACTTAGAAGCAAATAGGAAGGCCTCCTCAACCTCCCCCCACACCTACCAAATCGCTGTGCCTGTAGATTGTACCCTCACCTAACTGCTGCCTCCCCCCACCCCACCTCTCTATACCCCGGCACCCAGCCTTGTTTTTCTCATTAGGACTTTCCACTTTCTAACCTACTATAGGTTTCTCTTGTTGCCCCACCAGGAAGTAAGCACCTGAGATGTTTGTCTCTTGTTCTCTGCTCTATCACCAGCGCCCGGACAGTGCCTGGCGTTTAATAGATGCTCAGTAAATAATTGTCAAAGGAATGATCTTGGAATTCCTTTTAGTCACAATATGGGCCCGCCTGGATTGGTCCTCTAATTTCCTTTCCTCTCTGGCACCCTGTTCAGTCAGTTGACCTTTGTCCCCACTACTCCATTGGAACCCTTTCTGTCCAGGTCTCCATTGCTCACTCAGTGATCAGTTCTCAATCCCCATCTCAGTTGACTGTCGGGCAGTACTGACAGCTCAGCAGTGAATTGATCCTTCCTCCATGAGACAAGAACCAAGACTTCCTGGAGGACCAGTCGCTCTAGGTTTCCCCTTTCCTCACTGACTGCTCAGTCTCGGGCTCCTGTTCCCCTCCTCACTGGCCCACATTTAAAAGTTGGGGTGCCCCAGAGCACAGGCCTGGACCATTCCTGTCCTTCGTCTCACTAGACCTTCTCCGCATGTCTAATGACCCTAATCCGTTTGCTCATCTCTCCCAAACTTGTGTGTGTCCTGGGCCTCTCCCCAAAACCCTAGAATCCTGTACCCAACTGCCTACCTGTCATCTTTCTCTGAATGTCCAATACACATCTCCGAAAATTTTCGAAACTAAGCTCGTCATCCTCTCCCCTTCTCTTGCCCACCTCACTAAATGGCAACCCCATTCTTCCGGTGGCTCAGACTAAAAACCCGAAGAGTTACCCACTTCCATCAGTAACATTTATGCAGCGCCTCCCATACACCTGGGTTTTGCCCAAGGGCACAGAGAATAAGATTGCCTAGGCTGGGGTAACCGTAAATAAACCTGCTTGACAAGGACAATAATTTGTTCTTGTACAATAAAAGTATAGGAAAAAATTAAAACCAAAGCTTTAAAATTCATATTTCCTGCCTCTTTCCTTTTCTCCCCTTATTACTCTGCCCCAAAGACTTAACCTAAGTAAGGAAAAACTTAGGATTAGTGAAAAGGCTTGGAAGTGTGCTAATGGGTTCTTGGATGGAAGATTATCTTGCAGTAGGCCAGGCCTTGACTTTGTGTTGTGCACATAGCATGGACCATCCTCAGCAAGAATAAGAGAGAGAGAGAGAGAGTGTGTGTGTGTGTGTGTGTGTGTGTGTGTACATGTGTATGCGTGCACACGCACATCATTGACCCCAGGGTCAGGAGACCTGGATTGTGTTCTCAGCTCCATCACCAACTGTGTGACAAATGCCGTCCTCTCTCTGGACTTCAGTATCCAGACAGTGGAATGAGGTTTTCTCAGTTTTATTGTTCTGTGAACATTCTCTAAGGACAGCCCGTGACTAGGTTCCTATGGAACCTTCCTGGGCCAAGAACTGCCTTTCATTACAGAAGTGGGGTAAAGAGGCCAAGAGATTGGGCAGGTCTCCAGAAGAACCCCAGCATCTTAGAATGTCTGAACTGGAAGAGACCTTAGGAATTATCTCCTGTTTCCATGCGTCTCCGCTTTCTATGAGGTCGAATGGAAGCCTTGTTAACAATGCAGATCTTTGGAAATTTTGATTCTGTAGGTCAGGGCCAAGGCCTAGGAGCTGCTCTTTAGCAAGTTTCCCAGATGATTCTCAGGCAGGTGGTGTAAGGACAGTAGTTGAAGAAACTCTGCTCTAGTCTGAGTCCCTCATCGGATAGATGCCCTGAGTTGGGAGGTGACTTACGCAGTCATAATAGCAGCATGGTGTCTGTCTTGTGCTAGGCACGATGGAAACACTTTACCAGTGTCAACTCGTTTAAGCTCCATGACCCCTTGCAAGGTAGATCCTGTGATCGTCCCCATCTACAGATGAGGAAAGTGACCTCCAGGAGGTCATGGAACTTGCCCAGTTCCGCCCACCCAGGAGTTTGGGTCCCAAGGTCCTGGGTGAGTTGGTGGCCCCAAAGCCAGGATCAGATCCAGCCCAGCTTGCCTGCCCGGGTGGGTGATGCGTTTTCAGAGAACAACCTGCTGCTGTGATATTCATGAAACGTGACCTCGCCTCTGCGGGAGCTTATCACACCCTCTTCTTTTTAATTTCTTTTTTCTAAGTAACATGATCAAAAGAGAAAAATCAGACAATACAACAAGTAACAAGGAAAAATATTTCCATCACCCAGAGATGATGTTAATGACAAATGTGATTCTAGTCCTGACGCCAGCTTGACGCCTGCTGGGACACCCCAGCCTGGGAAACCCCAGCCTCCGTACTTCTCATGCATCTTCTCATTAAGCCCCTTCAACAGCCAAGGAGTTAGAACACTGTTTACATCTTGGCTTGTTTCCTCTGCAATCAGATACAAATAAATTTAGGCACTTCGCCTTTTTTTAAATCAGCTCGTACCATACACATATCTTTTTGCTTTTTCACAAAGCAAATTGTCATAAATATCTCTTCTTGTCAAAGAATGTGTTGACCTCACTGCTCTGATTCCTCGTCTCACATCCCATCACGACCCCTGCAGTCTGAAGCTGTTTGTGAAGGGCAGATGCCAGGTGCTCCACAAGAAAAGCCCTCTTTTCCTTGAAGTTCCAAGGAAATCTACAGGCCACTCCAGCTGTTTCATGTTGTGTTTTCTCCTAGCCACCAGATGGCAGTATAGCCCCTCACAATAGCAGAGACCATGACTGGAGGACCTCAAATGCCAAGGCTGGCCCCAGAGGCTGCTGGGGCCGCTTGCGCTCACCTGAGCCCCCCACCCCACATAGAAGCCTGTTGGCAACATAACATTCTCCTCCCCAGTTGGAGGGATGTGTCACTAGGAAGGGAAGTCACTTGCTCATTTATTTTTCAACCTTGCTGAGTGCCAACAACGTCCCAGGCTCCTGGGTTCAAGTGGCTCTAAGAGCAGAGGCCACAAAACAGCTGTGTGAACTTGCCACGGTTCTCTGGGTTCTCATGTCTCCTCTGTACGAATGGGCTTTAAAAATAGCTCCAACTCACAGTGACCCGTGAAAACCCGATGCTAAGTAAAGGAAGCCAGACATAGAAGTTCACATGTGATGCATGATTCCATTTATATGAAATGCCCAGAATAGGCAAGTCCATAGAGAAAGAAAGCAGATGAGCAGGTGCCAGGGGCTGGGGGAGGGGGGGATGGGAAGTGACGGCTCATGAGTTTGGGGTTCCCACTTGCGTTGATGAAAAGATTCTAGAACTAGATAGTGGTTGTTAAGGACTGAATTGTGTCTCCCTCCCCAAAAAGTGAGGCCGTAAGGCTGGGACCCGATCCCATAGGACCACGTCCTTATAAGAAGGGACCCCAGAGGTGATCAGGAAGTGGGCACCGGGGCTTCCCAGGCTCCTAAGGGGTGACCTCAGTGAGTTCACCCACAGGATGCCTGAATCAGGATGGGTCTGCTCTCCTCCCTCTGGCTTCAGGACAAAAGTATCCTGTGTCCTGCGCCCCAGAGCGGGTCTCACCATCTCCTGAGAACCCTCTAAACCAGCTGGGCCTGGCCCATGATGTGCTGACAGAGGAGAGAAAGGAATTGTGAAAACCCTGTCTCTCACAGAACCCTGGCTCTCCAATCTGTTGTCTTGCTGCAGTATTTGTTCTGCATGCCAACCTCCGAGTAGTACCTGGAGCTTTCTCTCTGCTTCCTCTGTGATCTTCCTGACCCCACCTCCACCCAAGGCAGATAGATGTTTTTGATCATCGTGGAGGAAGTTCTCAGAAGCAAAAGAGAAACAAACTGAATAATTTTCCAAGCAGTACCCTTTAAACATACACAATGCAAAAGCATAAACGTGATTCAGCCTGGGGCCAATAGCAATGCAAAATAATTCTTGTCTACGGACAGGCAGACCCTGTCCTGTCCAGCAGAGGTTCAGCTGGCTTCTCCCCTGATGTAAAAAAACAGCCCTGCCTCCATTTCATATCATTTCAATATTCCTGACCTGAAAATGTGTCGGTTCTTTGGCGTCTCTGTCGAACCAGCTAGAACATCTGCCCAGTTCCCTCCCTGATTAACACGTTAAATAAAATCTACAACACATATTCATTTTTATATCTATGTGAGAGGCATGATTTTTTCCTCTTTTTTTTTTTTGGAAATTATTTCTAACAGACTTCTGAAAGTGAAGGTTGATCCAGAATAGACCAAATTTTCTCCTGTTTGTTGTTTAATTTATGCCTGTATTTGGTAGATTTCCAAACATAGAGCATATTAGTTTGCCTGGGCTGCCAAAACAAAGTACCGCAGACTGGGCAGCTGAAACAACAGAAATTAATTTTCTTCCAGTTCTGGAGGCTGGAAGGCTGAGATCAAGGTCTTGGTAGGGTTGGTTCCTTCTGAGGCCTGTCTCCTTGGCTTGTAGACCGCCGTCTTTTCCCTGTGTCATCACAAGGTCGCCCCCTGTGTGTGTCTGTCTCCTAATCTCTTCTCCTAAGGACACCCGTCCTATTGGATCAGGGCCCACCCATATGACCTCATTTTACCTTAATGACCTCTTTAAAGACTCTATCCAAATACAGTCACATTCTGAGGTCCTAGAAGTTAGGACTTCAACATATGAATTTGGTGGGGGGCAGATCATAATTCAGCCCGTAACGTAGCGCAAGAAACAGGACGGGGGGCTGGAGTCCATGGCATGGAGGGATGGCCAGGAATCCTGCTGGGTGACCTGGTGGAGGCAGCTGTGCCTGTGCCCCCAGGGGCTGCCACCAGAAGTGTGCTGAGTTACCCAGTTCATGAATCTGCCTATGATTCTGAGAGACCACAGCAGCAAGGCCAGTGACAGACAAGTCTGACTGCTAAAGGAACTTGGTCATTTTACTTTTGGTCCCTGAGATTCTCCAATTACCAAGTGATTTTATCAGGGCCCTTGGCTGTAGACAGCCTGACCCTTCAACTGTAGGAAAAAAGAGAGAATGGGCCATCGGCTTTGAGAATAGAGTCTGCTTCCTGCCAGCTGACCTGTTGGGGCTGGTTTGGCCTCAGGGTTTCCCAAGCAGTCCTGGCCATAGGATCTTTCATCTGTCACATGGCAGGTGAAAGCCCAACCCACAGAGCAGAAGAAACCGATTCACAGAGGATGGGGCCAGAGGCTTGTGTGCACGGCCCCTCATCCCTCTATTGCCCGCCAGCCTTGACCCCAAGGAGGCTCCACGAGGCCCCCTGGGGACTCCAAGGAGAGCAGTGTGCAAACTGCTGGCCTTGGGGTTACTGCTGGGAGTGTCACCGCATTTCCTGCCACCCGGCCCCTGCATGGTTCCATTATTTTGTTCTTTATTAAGACTTGCTTTGCTCCAAGAAGATTATAGAAATATAAATAAACTTTTATATTTCTAAAGTATACAAGGAGACTGAGAGAAAGAGGACACAGAGGCAGGGGTAAGGTGAAACGGGGGTGTGTATATAACATACAATGTACCCTGTTCAGGGGTGTTATGGACTGAATGTTCCTGTCCCCCTCCCCAATTCATACGGTGAAGCCCTGGCCCCCAGTATGGCTGTACTGGGGGATGGGGCCTCTAATGAGATGATTAAGGTTAAGTAAGGTCACCAGGGAGGGGCCCTGATCCAATAGGATTAGTATCTTCATGAGAAGAGACACCAGAGATTTCTCTGTCCATGGAAAGGCCATGTAAGGACATAGCAAGAAGACAGCCACATCCTGCCAAAATTCTCATGCTGAAGTCCTAACCCCCAGGATCTCAGAACATGATCCTATTTGGAAATGGGGTCATTCAGATACAATCAGTCAAGTTAAATTAGATCATCCTGGAGTAGGGTGGGCCCTAATCCAACATGACTGGTATCCTTATAAAAGGAGAAATTTGGACACAGACACACAGGAAGAATGCCATGTGATGATTACAGTTCTGCTGCCACGACCAAGAAACTAGGAGAGAGCTCTGGACCAGATTCTTCCTTAGCACCTTCAGATGGGCCATAGTCCTGCCATCACCTTGACTTTGACTCTAGCCTCCAGACTTTTGAGGTAGCAAATGTCTGTTAAGCTCCTTGGTGGTGCTCCTTTGTGATGGTAGCCCTAGCAAACTCTCAGTATGCATACAGTCCTGCCAATTTACGCACGTGAGAATCGCCTTCAGCCATGAGATTCCTGGCGGGAAAGGAAAGAGGGAATCTGTTATTGGAATCTCAGCATTTCTTATGGGCTAAGCTGGCCACCTCAAGAGAAGTGCTGGGTCCAGGGTGCCCAGCACAGTGCCTGACACCCAGGCAGTGCTCAAAAATAAATGTTACCTGGCATTTTTATTTTTAATTTTTCTTATTTTTAATTTTTTAGCCACTGATTTCTATGAAATCATCACTTTGGGAAATGGCAGACTAAAATCTGAGTTTCCCTCCAGCTCTGTGGTTTGAAGATCTTAAAGTCCTCTTGCAGGGGCTGGTGATGGTTTTCATTGCAGAGGAGGAGCTGGTATGGGAATCCGAGGGCTGTGGGCTCGGGCCAAACCACAGGGCCGGGCCAGCCAGGTGCCAGCGGGGAGGAGCCCTGTTCCCAGGTGTGTGCCAGGGGCCATGCCAGCATGTTTGTAGCTGCTTGCCTGCCTGCACCTGCACTGGTGGGCAGATCCCAGCATTTTCTCACCGAGCTCACACCGACTTCAGGGTTCCCCCAACACTGTGCTCCAGGCAAACAGGGCCAACCAGACCAGCTGCACCAAAGAGGAAGGATGAAATGATCCCCAAAGCCCCTTCGGAGTGAATGGTCTAGAATTCCATCACCTGTGTCATGGGCCTCCAGACCATGCTTCTTTAGCCTTTATGCTTTCATTCTCACAGTCTGGAGGGTCTTTGGGTTGGTCCGAGTGTCCATCTCTCGCTAGTTCGTGCCCTCCTTGGAGTGGACGTGTAGGGGCGCCTCACAGCCCCTGACCCCATCACTCACCCGCTGAGGCCTCTGCAGGGCACAGACCTTTGCAGTGACACCCAGTGCAGTGTTCATCTTCTCATCCTCCAGCCACCCAAGTGCATCCCCTGGCACCTGGAGCATAGTAAGTTGCTTGATTTTGTCAAGTAGAAAACAAATCTGACCTTATATCCATTAGGACAGCTACTATCAAAAAAAAAAAAAAAAAGAAAAGAACAAATGTTGGTAAGGATGTGAAAAAATTGAAACCCTTGTGCAGTGTGGGTGGGAATGTAAAATGGGGCAACCACTATAGAAAACAACACAGGGGCTCCTCACATTTTTTTAATTTAAATTTAAAAATTAAAATGTTTTAAATTAAATTTTTAAAATTAATTTTTAAAAAATTAAAAATAGACCCAGCAAACCCACTTGTGGGTATATATCCAAAAGAATTGAAAGTAGACAAAATAGTTGCACATCCACGTTCATAGCAGCATTATTCACAAGGGTTAAGAGGTGGAAACAACCCAAGTGTCCATCAACAGAAGAACGAATCAACAAAATGTGGTCTAACTCTGTCTATTCAATGGAATATTATTCAGCCCTGAAAAGGAAGGAAATCCTGGTACGTGCTACAACATGGATGGACGTTTGAGGACATTATGCTCAGTGAAATAAGCCAGCATGAAAGGACAAATACTGTAGACTTCCACTAATATGGGTACTTACAGGAGACGAGTTCATAGAGACAGAAAGGAGAATGGTGGTCACCAGGGACTGAGGGAGGGAAGGATGGGAAGTGGTTTAATGAGGACAGCGTTTCAGTTTTGCAAGGTGAAAAAGTTCCGGAGATGGATGGTGGTTGAGGTAGCATAACGATGAACACAACTGAACCGTACACTTAAAAAGGGTGAAGGTGGTAAATTTTACGTTATGTGTTTTTACTACAACTGAAAAAAAAGGAGACAAGCACATATAAAAAACAAACAAACCAATCTGGACTTAGGTAAGGAGAGACTTTTCCAGACAGGATCTTTGCAAGAGTGGGGAGGGACAATCACATTAGGGTAGAGGCTGGGATCACGAGCTGAGCAAGCCTCCCAGGGCCAGGCAGGGGAAGGGCCCTTCCTCCACAGGGAGGTGCCAACGTGCCAATGAAGAGCCCGGTGGACGGGGTGGAGGTGGAGTGATGGGCAGTACATCGGAGGACGTCTTTCCTGCCGTCAGCCGAGCGTCCTTGGGAGGCCGCTAAGGGCTGTAGTATGCTGGCCCAGGCCAAGGGCAGCCAGACCTCAGGAGCCTTGGGGGAGGGCAGAAGCTTCACTAAGGTTTGGTGAAGTCGGATGACCAAACATGGACCTGTCCAGCTTGGTCAGTGGGGACAAACAGTTCAGCTAATTATTTTTTATTTTTTTGGCCATGCCACGCGGCATGCGGGATCTTAGTTCCCCGACCGGGGATCAAACCCGTGCCCCCTGCAGTGGAAGTGCAGAGTCCTAACCACTGGACCACCAGGGAATTCCTCAGCTAATCTTTCATGAGAAAAGGATGGTAATTTGGAGGGTCTGACCTTGTCACAGGTAAATAAATGTTGGGGGTGGGGGGTGGATCTGTGAGTTGCAACCGAGTCACCTGGGGAAGGTTGGTGCTTTGCAGTGAGCCGTCTTTGAAGAGCACAAAAGGGTGAGGGGGTTTCTAAGTCTTCGCTGTTTTCCAGGGGCAGGTAAAAGTCAGCATCGTCGATTTGAGTAGGATGGAAGTGATTAGTGCTGGGGAGGACCTGTCTTTTCTGGCACAGAGCAGACCCTCAGTAGACACTCATGAACGAATGAGTGAATGAATGAACGAATGAATGAGTTGGCAGAAGGGAGCAAGCACTATGGGCTGCGGTGGTCAGAGGGAGGCTCCCCAGAGAAGGCGGGATCTGAAGTGGGTGTGACGGATGCACAGGAGACGGGACACCTTGAGGATCACAGCAACAAAGCAGCTTCAAGAGACAGGAAGGCAAAACCATTGTTCATTATATATTATACGCGAGACCCTAGGCAGTTCCGTCAGGAAAACAGAAACCTCTCAAGCAGAAAAGACAAGGAATTGACTGCTTACAAAGCCAGAGGAGCGAATGTCCGGCCCTGCTCCAAACTCATCTAGAACCCTTTTTCTCTTTCCCACCCTGATTTTCCAGCCTTGGTTGCCATGAGGCTCTGGGGCTCAGTCTCCCTGAATACAAAGACCAAGTCCCAATCTCTGCCAGTCGCAGCCAGAGGCCCCCTCTGCTTGCCGTTGACTGGAGCCCTCCAGTGGCCTCCTTGTGTTTCCTGTGAATCCCCCAGAGGAGACACTGCTGGAACCCAAGCTTTCCAAACAGACCTCCCACCTGTACAAACAAGATCAAGGGAAGCTGGGGTCCAATCCAGCTGCACCCATCAGGGACCAGCTCCCCTCACCGGCCTGGCGATTTTCAGGGCTTGAGGGATGGAGGTGGTGGCCTGGGGCCAGCCAGAGACAGTGGTAGTGGCCGAGACAATGCTCAGGTCTCGGAACAGGGCCCTGGGCTCTCAGCTGGTCGAGGTGATGGATTGGGGATCAGAGGAGGCTCAGCATGTACACAGGGTGTTCCCACATCACCCCCAAGGTCCAAGATGGTAGCAAGTGACTGAACAGGAAGCAGAAGCTCGTCACTCAGACTCCACTACACCTATGCCGGGCTCCACCTGGCTCCCCACACACAGCTCCCTCCACGCAGACAATCCCAGCAGTTCTCAACTGCTCATGGGCCACCCATACTCTCACATGGCAACACCATCACCACCGCCTCCTGCCCAGGCATCCGTGCCTTCTCCCCTCCTCTCTGCTTCCCCTCAGCTCCTACCCCACAATTCAGCTCCTGCAATAAACCTTCCCCATCCCTACCCAGAGGACAGTTGCCTACGAGACCGCACAGTATAGCAGTTATGGGTGTGACCACTTGTCCACTCAAGCCCATATCCCAGTCACGTCCATCCTTTCTCGTGGTCAGAGGCAAGTTCATCCCAGCTTCAGTTTCCTCGTTCGTACGTGATACACCTACCTCATGGGGCTGGTACAAAGCGAGTGTGGGATGGTCCTTCACAAGCTCACCTGATCCAGGTATGCAACTGTGCTGTTATCATTCCTGGCGCCCTTCCCTCCATCAGGGACCGTGCTCCCTGGGTTTGTGCCTGTCTCACCCACTAGAGCAGGGGCTGAGACCGTCCACTGTTACAGCTGCCCTTGGCTCCGTGCGTGGCACCTGTTCATCCCTGTTCATGGTGATGGATATGAATGTGCCGGGACACGTGGGCTCCAGAATGTGGCAGGCAGAGGAAATTAGTCTCTGCTTCCCCGACATCTTGCACACAGGCAGTGTGAAAAGGTTGGTTGGGGTCTAGAAAGACCTCCAGCAGAGGCCCAAGCTTCTAGGTCAAAATACCAAGAGCCTTCTAGAAACGGGCCCATTCGCCCAAGGTCCAGCTGTCTGAGCAGCACGTTCATTGCCGGTGGCGCAGGTAGACCCTTCTGTGTACAAGACTCATTGTGATAAACGTTGTGAGGATCAGTCCCCTTGCTGCTGTCGTTCATTAGAGCAGATTTTCAAAGCACAGCTTGCTTGTAGTGGAAGCCCAGGCTGGAAAGGAAGATTCCTCAGGGTTTCTCACTCCTGTATGGGGCTTGGTGTTGTCCTACCAGGTTTTCTTAAAGCGAGGCCACCTGAGCCCTCCCAGGAGGGAGGATGACAGCGAAACTAGTTTATTGAACAAGAGGCTCCGCGAAGGGCAATGGAAGTGGAAGAGTGTTTGCTTTCTCGTGTCTGCCCCTTTCAGCCTGGTCCCCAGAAGAGATCCTGGCAGATCCCGCAGTTTCCCCAGTCACTCATGGAGGATGCGCTATGTGCCGTTATCCAGCTGTTAGAGCGCCAGTCCCGTCGGCTCTCAAGGCTTCAATCTGACATCTAATTTACAAATTCTCGGGTGTGGAGCCGTGCCCACCCCCGGCTCTCCCGCCATTTCTCTCCCCACTTGCATGCTTCTGCATCCTGGGAGCTGTGTCCGGCGCCTCCAGCACGTGTGTCGGGGCTGCTGCGGAGAAGGCAGGACAGTCTCCCGTAGCCGGTGGAGCTGGAGCTCACTCTCAGCTGTGAAATGACCTTGGCCATGGCGGACACAGGCCTGCAGTCATTCTGTGCCCACTTGTGTGCCTTCTTTGGAGCCTGCCCATCCCCGCTGCCCGAGTCACTGGAGCCGATAGCGGCTGACAACACCCTGTCGGGCCCTGGCTTCCAGAAGGCCCCCCTGCACAGACGCCTTCTGCGAGGCCCTGGGGCCAGCTCAGCCATGCCCCCAAGATGTCCAGGTCCTCACCCCCCAGACCCTGTAAATGCCACGTTATACAGCAGAAGGGACTTTGCAGGTGTGATTAAAGTCATGGATCTTGAGATGGGGAGGTTATCCTGTATTATCTGGCTGGGCCCTAAGCATCATCACGAGGGTCTTTATAAGAAGGAGGCGGAGGGAGATTTGACACAAAAGAAGGAGGCGACGTGATGGCAGAACCAAAGAGAGATTTGAAGTGGCCAGACACTGCAGACCCAGCCTGGTGACCAGGACGTGGACCTCCTGGAGGTTACGTTGTAGTGGAAGGAGGCAAGTAGGCAAGCAGCTAGCAAGGTATTTTCAGAGAACGGTAAATGCTACGAAGGCCATACAACGGGGTGGCCCATGACCCGCCCTGGAGAGGGCCGTGTGGGGAGGAAGGTGCTTGAATGAGATGCCAGGTGTCCCCGCTACTGAGTCCGTGTGTGTGTTGGGTCCTCAAGTACCTGTGAACTAAAATTCAGGTATGAAATGCAGGCAGGAGGACAAAATGCAGCCTTGCCCCGGGGCCCCGGAACACTCTTGCAAAACTCCTGAGTGGTTTCCTTTCTCTTCCAGTGTGCTGGTGCTACCTGTTCATTCATTCATTCATTCACCTAACAGTTATCTTTTTTTTTTTTTTTTTTTTGCGGTACGCGGGCCTCTCACTGTTGTGGCCTCTCCCGTTGCGGAGCACAGGCTCTGGACGCGCAGGCTCAGCGGCCATGGCTCACGGGCCCACCCGCCCCGCGGCATGTGGGATCTTCCCGCACCGGGGCACGAACCCGCGTCCCCTGCATCGGCAGGCGGACTCTCAACCACTGCGCCACCAGGGAAGCCCTAACAGTTGTCTTCTGAACACTCCTTACTCCGATTGTGTGCAGTGCATTTTGCCATCTGTCCCCTCATTCGAGCATCGTAGGCCTCACCCCAGGCCGCTGGGCCCAGCAACCCCAGGACCAGTGGGCTCAGCAAACGCCTGCCTCCCCTTCCCGAGTCAGGCTGTCCTGCTCAGGTGGGGGCCCCCCCATCACCAGGAAAGGTTAGTTGCAAGGTGTTCCCCAGGTCTGCCCCCGCAAGAGTCGGAATCCCCTGGTCCAGGATGAGGGTCTGGGAACGTGCAGTCACAGCGCATTTCTGGGGTGCAAGTTTGGGAAACACTGCGTTTCAGTTAAGCGTCTCAAACTTTGCTGTGCAGGCAGATCCCTGGGGCTGGGGAGAGGGGCTGGTTAAATGAGATTCTGGTTCAGCAGCAGCTCGGGGAGGGCCAGAGTCTGCCTTACTAACCAGCTCCCCGATGGTGCCCATACCGCTGGATCTTGGACCAGCAGGGAGGAGAGAGGAGTTACCAGACTATAGTGCTTCACCATATAGCCCTTCCGATGCATGAATGACAGCTGCTTTCTGCGGAGCCCTTCCTGGGAGCCCGGGAACATGCTAAGGGCTTTGCATGCAACGTCTCGTTTGATCTAGTAATAGCCCCCTTTTACAGATGAGGAAACTGAGGCGTAGGAAGTTAGGGACTTGCCAAGTCACGGAGCTGAGGATGTGGAGAGCTGGAGTCTGAACCCAGGCGGTCTGATGCCAAGACCAAGGCTTACAGCAGCAAAGGAGGAAAAGGGATAACATTTTCTGGGCAACTGCGTGTGTCAGGCCAGTGTTGTTTAGTTCATCATCGCCTCTAATCCTTACAATAGTCCTGCGGTGGACTTGTGAGTGTCCTCAGTTTATAGAAGAGGAAACTGAGCAGTGGAGTGGCTCCGTCAGCAGCCCAGAGTTAGTCACCGCCGAGTGGCAGGGCTGAGCCCAGCTCCCTGACGTCCACGCTGGGACCTCTCCAGCCATCCACCTGGGCGCAGCCTCGGAGCAGAGCACAGAGCTGGTGCCGCTCAGTGACCTGGCTGGCCCACGGCCCTCCTGTCACCCTGCCAGCTGTCCCTGTCCCACCATAAGCCCTGTGTTACTTTCCTGCAGCTGCTGGAACAAATTACCACCACTGGCTGGCTTGAAACAACAGAGCTGTATTCTCTTACAGTCCTGGAGGTCAGAAGTCTGAGGTCAAGGTGTTGCAGAGTCTCTTCCAGCTTCCGGTGGCTCCTTGGCTGTGGCCGTGTCACTCTAATCCCACCTCCATCATCACATGGCTTCTCCTCTGTGTCTGAGTCTATGTCTCTTCTCCTTTCATAAGATATGGGATTAGGGCCCATCCTACTCAGCATCATCTCATCCTAACTAATGACATCGCAAAGACCCTAGTTCCAAATAAGGTCACATTCTGAGGATCCGGGTAGATGGGAATTTTGGGGGATGCTACTCAGTCCAGTACAAGCCCACCATCTGCTCTCAACCCCAGGCTGTAGCACAGAACAAGAAGACAGGAGAGGCTGGGGGAGCCACTGGCAGTCCCCACAGTGCCCAGAGCTCTGTCACATATGGGGCCAGCTGTGCAATTCCATCCTAACAAAACAGGGACTTCTGCTCTGGTTTGGTTCATTGTCCTTTCTAGAATTTCCCCTCCAGGGCTTTTGCCCCTGTGGTTGGGAGCTGCCAGGCTGCTGCTGTGTTTATAAGAGGTCAGAAGCAAAGAGTATAAACAGGCAACGGGGGTGGGGTGGGGGTGGAATGTCACCCACAGGAGGACATGTCGCTAGTTAACAAGACTGAAAATGTGTTCATCCCTCCGGTGGTCAAACAAATACAAACAGACACAGGATATCATTTCTTGTCCTTCAAATGAGTGAAAGATTTTTGGTTTTGTTTTTTAATGGTAATCGTCAATGCTGGCAATGATTTTGAAACAGTCACTTTCATACAATGCTTAAGGCCCCTTTTGGAAAGTAATGTGATAGCGTTTCCCGAGAGCTGCCAAAAGACGCATGCCATTCCATTCAGTGATTCAACTTCTAAACATCCCTCCTAAGGAAATAATCAGAGAAGTGGTCAAATATTTTGTTCAAAGATGTTATTACAACATTTAAAAAAAATCATGGTAAAAAATAAATTGGAGATAGCTTAAATGTCTAACCATAGGGGATTGATTGAGTAAACAATGACATATCAGCTTGATAGAAAAATGTTTACAGAGTTTGTACTAACTTGGAAGAATGCAATGCTAAGTGAAAGAGGATACACAATTGTATATCCAACAGGACCGCAAATGTGTACAAAATTGTGCAGAAAGAAAGGATTTGATGTGCTTGTGATAATGAACCTCTTCAGGGAGACTACATCTCCCTGGAAGAGAAAAAAAAACCCAAGTTGGCAAGGGGACTGTCTCTGGGACAGAGGTGAGACCTGGGGTAGGGGGTGGGAGGTCACAGCCTAAAAATTATCCCCCAAGACGAGGAGTGCATAGATGGATGTGAGGTTTTGAAGCGTTTTCGGGCAGGTACCATGGCCACACCGGCCCCCACCTCCCTTCCCCACTGGTCTCCTGGTCTGCCCCATCACTTCCCTCCATCCTCCACCCCGCAGGCAGAGTGATTTTTCCAAAACACAAACCTGGTCATCTCACTCCCGTGCCACAGACCCTTCAATAGCTCCCCACTGATGACAGGATAAATCCAGGCCCAAGTTGGAAGACCAGGTGCTTCCCAGTCAGCTCACCTGTCTCCCCAGCCTCACCCTTCTTGCCTCCAACCATAAGCCATGCTCTTCCATTCCTCTGTGCCTTTGCTCATGCTCTTCCCTCTACCCAAAATCCACTTCTTTTTCATTTCCTCCTAGTGAACTCCTACACATCCTTCAAAACCCAAATCAGTTGCCACCTCCTCTCTGATCTTTTCTCTGACTGTCCCCAAGTGAGTTGGAGTTTCCCTCCTCTGCCCCCACAATCTCTTATGCCCCCCATCCCCATCCCAGCTCTCACCTGCTCTTACACTGTAAAGATTTCTTTGGCATTCTGCCTCCTTCTCCAGGCTGTGAATTCCTGAAAGGCAAGGTCACTTCTTCACCTAGAATCTTCAGAGCCCAGTATTGGAGCCAATCCACAATAAAAACCCATTGAACGGGCTTCCCTGGTGGTGTAGTGGTTAAGAATCTGCCTGCCAATGCAGGGGACACGGGTTCGAGCCCTGGTCTGGGAAGATCCCACATGCCGTGGGGCAACTAATCCTGTGCACCACAATTAGTGAGCCTGCACTCTAGAACCCGTGAGGCACAACTACTGAGGCCCGCAGGCTTACAGCCCGGGCTCCGCAACAGGAGAAGCCACCGCAATGAGAAGCCCGCGCACCTCAATGAAGACCCAACGCGGCCAAAAATAAATAAATTAAAAAAAAAAAACCCATTGAACCTTTGTTGAATAGTGATTACATGTCATGGCTGACCAAGAAGTTCCATGAATTTACTCATTGGAATGACTGTCAGAAATAGGAATTAGGACCCTCATTTAATACACAGGGAAACTAAGACTTACAGTGCTTAAGGAATCTGGCCAAGACATCAAGAGGCAGAGCAGGTGTTTTCTGAATCCAGATATCTCGTGTTCTTTCTACCACACTTGTATTAGTTTTCCTGGGGCTGCCATAACAAAGTACCACAAAGCGGGTGGCTTAAAACAACCAGAATTTGTACTCTCACAGTTTCAGAGACCAGGAGTCCAAAGTCAAGGTGTCAGCAGGGCCAAGCTCCCTCCAAAGGCGCAGGTGCTTCTTGGCTTGTGGCTCCAGTCTCTGCCGCCATCCGCATGGCTTCGCCTCTGTCTCTCCTCTGAGTGTCTCTTATAAGGACACTGTCATTGGATTTAGGGCCCACCCAGATAATTCCATCTGCAAAGACCCTTTTCCCAAATAAAGTCACATTCCCAAGTTCTGGGGGTTAGTTGGGACGTGGAAGTTTGGGGAGGGGGAGTCAACTTTCACTAATTACATACAGCCTAGGAGTGTATTTATGACCTGTTTTAATTAGTTTCACTTCTATTCAGTGGGTTTCATCTTAATCCAGTCGATGTTGGTTGTACAGCTGCCACGGACCAGGCCTGACAAATTCCAGAGATGAAGGATGTGGGCCCCTCCTCATAAAGGGTCCCCACTCCAATGAAGGGGTGAATAGTTGGGGTATAAGTCTTCCCGCGTAGGCCTGGGGTGGGGTTGCCAGAAAAGGAAACACTTGAGCCCACTTGGGTGGTTTTTCAGGAACAGCCGAGGGACCAGCCTGTCAAGAGCACAGCATCGTGAGGGACCTGGGACGGTCAGCCCTGGAGTGGGTGGGGGGCGAGGGGGGCGTGTCCAGCCAGCCTGCAGTGGAGGATGCTGGGAGCGACACCAGGCAGCAGGCTGGAGACGTGGGCCAGCCCTGGTCGTGGAGGGGCCCCAGGGCTGGGGGAGCTGGACTCTGTGACCTGGATGTATCCTCCCCAGGGCCTCAGAGGTCCTGGCCAGCCCCTCCCATCCTCACCCTCTGAGCACTCCCTGGGCCCCAGTGCTCTGCGGGGGCTCGACTTTCCTTTCTCTTGACCTAACTGATGCCCTGGGCTATGGCTGTTTGGTGACATCCTTGGGGCCTCCCCAGAAACATGATGCCGGGTGCCCCTGGGCTGCTTCTTTACAATAAAGAAAACTGGCCACCCAGCCCCTACCATCTTATTAAAGGACGGGAGGTGGGGCGGGAGGGGTGAAATGGGGGGGCGATAAACGCCTGCCCCCAATGGCTTTCTTTAATACTTGAGCTATTGTGAAGGTCTTCTCCATTCTTCCCCCACCAGCCCTCCCTCCCCGAGCTTTGTGAATCAGAAAAGACAATCCGAGGACATGAAGGGCAAATACATAAATATCCCTCCCTGCCTTTGGGCGAATCCTAAACATGTTCCCTGGGTGTAGCTGGGTTCTTTCCACAAGAGCCACGTTCCTTGGGCCCCTCCCTCCCACACATTCCGATCTCCCCTGAGCTCCCGGCGACTCAGTTGGCGAGACTGCACTGTGAGTTGCTGGGAAGCAGGACCTCTGCCTCCTGCTCTCTGTGCCTTTTGACTCTGTCCCTCCCCCCACTCCCCCTCCTTCCCCAGGCTCCTCCTCAGACCCGCAGGGTGGGTGTGCTCTGCAGGGCGCTGTGCTCTGACTCTGCCCCTTCCCTTCTGGGCGTCCACTTGCTCATCTGTAAAATGGGGAGAGTAGTCACTTTTACTCCACTGGTTTTTCAAATTGAGATAAAATATATACAACGTCGAATTTGCCATTTTAAGTGGCGTGAAGTACATCCACATTGTACAGTCATCACTGCCATCCATCTCCAGAATTTTTTCAGCTTCCCAAACTGAAACTCAGTCCCCATTAAACACTGACTCTCCACGCCCCCTCCCCCAGCCCCTGGGACCACCATTCTGCTTTTCTGTCTCTGTGAACTTGTCTCCTCCAGGAACCTCATATAAATGGAATCATACAGGATCTGTCCTTTGTGACTGGCTTATTTTATTTCACAAAACATCTTTAAGGTTCATCAATGTTGTAGCTTGCGTCCGATTTTCCTTCTTTTTTTTTTTTTTTAAATAAATTTATTTATTTTTGGCCATGTTGGGTCTTTGCTGCTGCGCGCAGACTTTCTCTAGTGGCATCGAACAGGGGCTACTCTTCGTTGCGGTGCGCGGGCTCCTCATTGCAGTGGCTTCTCTTGTTGCGGAGCACAGGCTCTAGGCGTACAAGCTTCAGTAGTTGTGGCTTGTGGGCTTCAGTAGTGGCTCGCGGGCTCTAGAGCGCAGACTCAGTAGCTGTGGTGCACGGGCTTAGTTGCTCTGTGGCATGTGGGATCTTCCCGGACCAGGGCTCGAACCTGTGTGCCCTGCACTGGCAGGCAGATTCTTAACCACTGCACCACCAGGGAAGTCCCGATTTTCCTTCTTTTTTAAGGCCAAACACTATTCCATTGCACAGATAGACCATTTTGTAATGCCACCTTTCTCTGCCTCCGGGAAAAAAAGTCACAAAATGAGGAGGCAGTTTAGCAAAAGTTTAGAGCAGGGACCCTGAGGCCAGGCTGCCTGGGTCCCTGTGTGGCCACTTATAATCTTCTGTGTGCCTGCCTCAGTTTCTTCTCAGTAAAATGGGTTGATAACGGTCCCTCCTCACAGGATCAAACGAGCTAAGTTTTGTAAAGCACACAGGACAGCGCCTTGCTGAAGGAAGAGCCATCAGAGTGGTGTCAAATAAACTAGCAGGAGGCCACCCTCTGTGCTGCCTGCTGAACCTACCTCACCCACACCCTTCCTTCCTGATGCTTTCTCGTCCAGGGTTTGGAATTGTCTACCCGGCTCTGCCTTTCCGTCTGCAAGGGGGGAAAGACCTCGGTTACCCATAACGGAGGACCTTTGTTTTGCAACTGGAGCCCGGATGCCGATTTTATGGTTAAGGCATCCTTTACTGTCCGCAAGGCCTTAACACCGTGGGTACCACACAGGGTGGAGGATGGGGACCGCAGGACTTGAAGCTAATGAGAGACCCCAGCCTCAGCCGGGCCAGCCCACCGTGCAGAATTCCCAGGATCCTCCTCCAAGAGTGTGGATGTTGGACAGCTTCGAGGTAAACTCCTAATACGGGCTGCACCCCAGCCCACATGCCCCAAGCAGTCTGAATCATCTAGCTCTGTACAGTTGTCACCTTCTCCATGCCAGTTTTTCCAGACCTCTGTCCACTCCTCTTCCGTTCCCCACAACATAGAGAAAAGAGTCAAAGGGATATGGGTTCAAAAACCACTTTCACTGCTTGCCGCTGTGTGACCTTGACCAAGTTGCTTACCTTCTCTGGACAACTTTCTTCTTCCTTGAAGTGGGGATAATACATAATACTTTCTGCAGAGGAGCACCGAGGGAATTCAGTGAGGTGGGGAAGGAAACAGCGCTGGTCCTTTCTCTGGTTTGCCGCCTCGAACCTCTGTCTCTCTCGCTGAGCTGGCCACCTCTGCCTCAGATCGAGGCTGATTTCGTGGGAGCCGTGCACTCTGACTCACAAGGGAGGTCCCCACGTCAGGACTGAGTGGCCTCCCCTTCGTGCCCACTCACCCAGCTGTGCCCGGGAGCTGCTTGCCTCAAGTATGTGCCACCGAGAGACTCACTCACCCGTCAACGTGGATCCTCCCACGCGTGGTGTTCAGAATTCTTCAACAAGAAGCAGTGAATGGTTATCTTTTGGTTTGTTTTTGAAAAATGACAAGAGTAAGAAAAACCTCCAAAGTGCCTGGGGCTCCGTGGAGGGAGCCGGGGGAGAGACACTCAGCAGAGTGACGGGTGGCTGTCAGATGATGCGGGTCTGGGTCTAGGACCACAGCCAAGCCGCACAGAGGGGCTGGCGGGTGTTCCGTGGGCACAGCTGGAGCCGGTGGGGGACTGGTGCCAGAGCGGGTTCTACCCCAGCACCAGTGTCGTGGCTGGGAGCGCAGGTACAGGCATCCCGCGCCCGGTGACACCACTTGTGAGCACGTCGTGGGCTGAATGGCGGCCCCGAAAACATGTCCTAATCCCTGGAACCTCTGAATGCCACCTTATTTGGCCAAAGGGCCTTTGTAGGTGTGATTAGGTTAAGGCTCTCCAGATGAGATAGTCCCAGATTACCCAGGTGGAGCCTAAATCCCACAAGTGTCCTTATAGGAGGGGGATTTGAGACAGAAATAAAAGCCATGTGAGGATGAAGCAGAGATCGGAGTGATGAAGCCACAAGCCGAGGGCTGCTGACGCCCCACAAGCTGGAAGAGGCAGGAAGCGCTCTCTCCTAAGGCCTTCGGAGGGAGCCCAGCCTGCCAACACCCTGATTTCGGACTTCTGGCCTCCAGAATTTATTCTCCAGAGAGAATAAATTCTGCTGTGTGAAACCACCCAGTTTGCTGTATATGTTCCGGCAGCCTTAGGAAACGAACACGTGAGCTTCATGACTTTGCAGGAATTCATCTTCTAAGTTTCAGCTTCCGCACTTGCAAGTAGCACCTAATTTATACAGCTTGTAAAGGATTACCCAAAGTATTTAGGTTGAATCGTGTTAAATTGACGTTTTTGCAAGTCAGAAGTAATTGGATATTGGCAGTTTCATTTGAGTCAACCCAGTGATCTACGCAAAGCACTTAGACTAGCATCTGGCCCGCAGTAAGTGTGCAGCAAATATGGAGACACAGTCCTAGGGCCGGGAGAGATGACTCCTCAAATGGGACTGATAGCTTGGGGTGGAGTGGCATTCATACTGGGCTCTGAGGGATGCGTAGGAGCTTGTGTGGCAGAAAATGGGGATGCTGGGGGCTGGGGGAACACCTCAAGGAATGGGTCAGGGAAGGAAAAGTTGGCTTTGGTAGGTGCTGGTAGGGGACTGAGGGAGCTTCCCTGGGAAGGGGGTGCAGGGGTGATGTAAGCACCTACTGAATACAGAACCCTCCATGCCTGCCCAGCCACCAAAGGGGAATCTCCTCCATCCTGTAATGGCATGATTTCCCCAAGACACTTGAATGTGTCACTCTTCACTGGCGTATGCGACCCTGGGGAAGAAAGCTAAAATCTCTTTAGCCCGTGTAGGAGATTCCTGTGGCCGCTAAAACAAAATACCCCAAACTGCGTGGCTTAAAATAATAAAAATTAATTTTCTTACAATTCTGGAGGTCAGAAGCCCAAAATCAGTCTCACTGGGCCAAAATCAAGGCGTCAGCAGGGCCACATCCCATCTAGAGGTTTCCTTGCCTTTTCCAGCTTTCAGAGCTGGTATTCCTTGCATTTTTTTTGGCTGGTGGTCCCTTCCTCCGTCTTCAAAGCCAGCAACGTAGCATCCTACTTCCTTGTTACATGGCCTTCTTATGTGTCAAATCTCCCTCTTCAAAGGACACCTGTGATTGCACTTAGGGTCCGCCTGTATAATTGAGGATAATCTCCCCATCTCAAGATGGACAATGTAATCAAATTTGCAAAGTCCCTTTGCCATATAAAGCGACATGCAGAGGTTCCAGGGATTAGGACCCGGATGCCCCTGGGGGCCATTGTTCAGCTGGCTCAGCTGGCATTAAGGGCCCCTCCGGTTTGGCCTCTGCTCCCCTCCCTCAGCAGCATCAACTCCTCACCTTCTCACCTGCTCCGCCAATCCCTGCTCAGATGTGCCAAGGACCTGCTTCTTCTGGAATGCTCTCCCTGTCCCTGCACAGGGTCCCTCTGTCTGGAGACCTCAGAGTGACACCCCGGGGCACTTCCTTAGCTGCCCTCTCCCAGTGCAGCGCATCTGTACCCCTCGCTTGCAGCATTGGAATCCCAGGCCAGTTCTGGCCTCACCATGGGAGGGTCACATCACAAACAAGCATGTGTCCAGGAGGGACCTGCACTCGACCTTGCAGAAAGGAACAGGTCAGGTGAGAGCAGTCGGGGATGCTGAGAGTGCCTGGAACAGAGACACGTCAGGGGCAGAGGAAGTGCACCTTCTCATGGGTCAGTACAGTGAACACTTAGAGCTGACATCGACTGGGCTCTTACTACCTCCCTGCCACGCGACGATTCTAACTTAACACTCGAAACATCTCCACAAGGGAGAAACTCTCGTCAGGTCCATTTTGTAGATGAGGAAGCTGGGGCACAGAGAGTTTCAGTAACTTCCACAAGGTCACACAGCTGGAAACTTGATCTTGAAATCTAGCTTCCAGAACTATGAGAAAATACAATTTTGTTGTTTAATCCCCTCGGTCTATGGTACTCTTGCTATGGCAGCCCAAGCTGATGAAGACACTCTGTGATTCCATTTATATGACCTTCTGGAAAAGGCAAAGCTGTGGGGATGGAGACCAGAGAGTAGTTGCCCAGGGGTTAGAGATGGGAGGATTTCACTACAAAGGGACAAATAGACGGAATTTGGGGGGATGATGGAACTATTCTCTGTGCTCTGAGTGATGGTGATTACACAGCTCATAGAACTGTACCCCTTTAAAAAGCAAAGTTTTCTCTGTATAAATATTAATTAATTAATTAGTTAATTTATTTATTTATTTTATGGCATGCGGGATCTTAGTTCCCTGACCAGGGATTGAACCGTTGCCCCCTGCAGTGGAAGCACAGAGTCTTCACCACTGGACCGCCAGGGAAGTCCCTGTGTATAAATTTTAAAAGAAATAAATAGTGTGCTTTATATCACAGAAAAGAAAAAGAACCCTCTGGCTACTGTTTGGAGAATGGACTACAGGGTCTAAGAGTTGGAGCAGGTTGGTCACCAGGCAGAGGCGGTGATGGTGAGGCTGGGGGGTAGCCAGGGAGGCGGGGAGATGCGGTCAGACTAGGGCTGTGTTTGGAGGTAGGAGTGACAAGGTTTGCTGACGGACTGGATGGGGACTGGTGAAAGGAGCGGAATCAGTGATGATTCCTAGGTATCGCCGTGCATCTGCCTTGGTAGAGAAGATTGGGGGAGGAGCCGTATATCAGTCAGTACTCAGGTGAGGGACAAAAATCCTCCTGCTGCTTTAGGCAGAGAGCGATTTCATTGGGGAATCAGATGCATACACAGTCGGTGGAACAGCTGAAGGAGAAGGAGTGACTTCCAGGGCAATCGCACTGAACTGGGTCATCAAGAAAACCACTGTGAGCCACAGTCAGGAAGATGGTGATGGAAGAGCCTGTCCTGCTCTTGGCTCCAGGCACACACTGCCTTGCAGAATGAAGGCTTTTGTGCTGCCACCTCCCTCTCCACCTGATTCCATTCCAAGCCCAAGACTCATGCGAGTGCATCTAACTGATTGTGTTAGTCTCCTAGAGCCACCATAACAAGGTGCCACAGACTGGGTGGCTTCCACAACAGACATTTATTTTCCCACAGCTCTGGAGGTTGGAAGTCCAAGATCAACGTGTCAGCAGGCTAGGTTTCTTCTGAGGCCTCTCCCCTTGGCTTGTAGATGACCATCTTCTCCCTGTACCCTCACATGGTTGTCCTTCTGCGTGTGTCTGAATCTCTTTTATAAGGACACCAGTCATACTGAAGTAGGGCCCACTCCGGTGACCTCATTTAACCCTAACTACTTCTTTCAATTTAAATGACCTCTATTTCCAAATGCAATCACAATCTGCCATATAATAGGAGGTAAGGAGGGATTCTCCCCTAGAACCATTTTAGGGAGCTGCCACCTTGCTTCCAGACTTCCAGCCTCCAGAGCTGTGAGAGAATAAATTTCATTTGTTTTAAGCCATACTGTCTGAAGTAATTTGTTACAGCAGCTACAGGACACTAATACACACGGCTTCTGAAATTCTCACAAAATCCACCTTTGACTCATTGGCCCAATTGTTCGGTAGAATGTTAGAGCCACAAGGCCCCTCCGAGATCTTCTACGGCATCCAGGGCAGGGCTGGGGAAGAGAACACCTCAGCTCAGATACCAGCTTTAACTCTTGTTGACAGCGTGACCGTCGGCAAGTCATCTAAGCTTTCTGAACCAAAATTTTCTTTGGTATAAAATGAGGATAATGACATCTCCTTCGTGATGTCATCGTGAGATAATAATGTACATTGAACAGCTCAACACAGCAATTGGCATAATTGCCCAGTAGATTCTGTGTTGTATTTCCTCTGGCCCACTCATCGTCCTTGCACCACCGTGGTACTTGTTAGTCGATCGGACCATGGCTTTTCATCTTTGTGAGTAGAAGTCAATTAGGTGGTGTTTGCTGCAGATGCAGGAGTCCCAGAGAGCTTAGTGGGATCCTCCAGGTCACTAGGGCCACCCTGGGAAGCCAGCCAGGCTCCAGTGGCAGCCCCGGTGTCATTAGGTTAGGTTGGTTCTGGTAGATGCTGTTTTATTAGCGAACACTGGATCCCAGCTAGAAGCTATGGCCTATGCTCAGAGTCAGCCATGAGCATTGAAACAATGCTTCATGAGCAATAAATATCTCTGGGCTTGTTAAGCATTTCCAAGAGATTGGCAGGTGTCTTCCCCCGAATTGATCTGGGTAAGCCACATGGCATCCCTCGCTTTCCCTAACCTCCTGATGAATTACTGTAGATGTCTGTCTTCTTGACAGTTTGGGAACTCATAGACTGGTCACCCATGCTTGCTCACTGGCTTAGAATGCATCCGGGTGAGTGCTCTTTTTTTTAACCTTATAGCCTGAAAAACTGCTTCCTTAGTGTAGAATCCAAACCCTCCTTCCCACCCCCAAGGTTGTGGCTGTAGTTCAGGGCATGTCCCCTCTCTGGTCCTGTCAGTCCCCCTGACCCTGGATTGAGCCATTATCAACTACTAACCCCTTGGCTTGAAGCACCCGTTCCTTGAAGTCATTGAGGGCTGGCACGGGACTGCAGGGAACCTCTGTGGACCTCAGTATCCTCATCTGTAAATTGGAAACACTCATAGTCATTGCCTCATAAGATGTAAAAATCCAAGTGAAAAATCCAAGTGAAGCACCAGGGACAGGGCCTGACCCACGATCAGTGCTCAATAAGGGCTAAGACACACGATTAATGTCCAGAAAAAATAATCCTCCCTCCAGCGGACACAGTGCTTTTCGAGTCTGCAAAGTGCTGAGTGAGATATCACTTCATTCCCACTGGGCGGCAAGCCCGTGAAGACAGATCAAACAACAGTGAGGGCCTCTGATGCGTGGGGGAGGGAGCAGAGCTCTCAGCCCCGCGGTCGGGCGGGAGGCAGCTGAGCAGGGGCTCCAGCTTGGAAGCCTGAGATCTTTCCACATTCCTCTGTGGGAAAAACTAGCCAGCCCCTGGAGAGGGAAGCTGGATTTCTGTGACAGCACGTGGGGAGCAAAGGCTACATCTGCTGACACCTGACACCACATGTGTGACTGGCTCGTAGCAGGACACCCTCAGTTAGGTTTTGGTTGATGTCGAAGTTTCGTTTGTTTTTAATTTTTATTGAAATATACATAGATATATACATACTCTTTTTCAGATTCTTTTCCATTAAAGGTTATTACAGGATATTGACTATAGTTCCCTGTGCTCTACAGTAGTAGGTCCTTGTTGTTTTTCTCTTTTATATATAGTAGTGTGTATCTGCTAAGCCCAAACTCGTAATTTATTCTTCTCTACCCCTTTCCCCTTTGGTAACCATAAGTTTGTTCTTTATGTCTGTGAATCTATTTCTGTTTTGTAAATAAGTTCATTTGTATCACTTTTTGAGCTTCCACATATAAGCGATATCATGTGATATTTGTCTTTCTCTGTCAGACTTATTTCACTTTGTATGATAATCTCTAGGTCCATCCATGTTGCTGCAAATGGCATTATTTCATTCTTTTTTATGGCTGAGTAATATTTCATTGTGTGTGTGTGTGTGTGTGTGTGTGTGTGTGCATTCCACATCTTTATCCATTCATCTGTCGGTGGACATTTAGGTTACTTCCTTATGTTGCCTATTGTGAATAGTGCTACCATGAACATTGGGGTGCATGTATCTTTTCAAATTAGAGTTTTCTCTGGATATATGCCCAGGCGTGAGATTGCTGGATCATATGGTAGGTTTGTTAAATGAATGAACAAATGAATGAGGGCTCTGTACAGTGATTGGGTCAGAGGTGTGGATCATGAATACCGAGAGGTCTGATTAATCACACTTTCTCTAAGCCTGCTGAATGCTGAGCCAGCCTTCACAACAATCCATCGCTGGGAACATTAGTCCCATTTTACAGATGGAAAAACTAACGCTCAGAGAGGTTAAGCAACCTGTCGCCCATCAGAAGGCAAGTGAGTGGTCCAGCTGGAATTGAGTTCAGGCCTGACTGATCCCCGTTACACTTCCCAAATACCCCCCAGGGTGTGGGATGGGAGATCCTAGACTTTCCAATCAAAATCCTATTTTCTGTATAACTGCAGTTATCCAACTCTTAGAAACATAAAAGCTTACATTATTTCTACCAAACTATAACTACCAATACTCTTTCAAAGTCTAGGATATTGGTTTCCCAATATTGGCTGCCCTAACAAAGTACCACAGAGTCGGGGCCTTAGACGACAGAAGTGTATTTTCTCACAGTTCTGGAGGGAACTCCACTTCCCCATCATAGGATTTGCTTTGCTGATGAAATGTGACTAGAGTGGCATGTGCCCCTCCTGAGGAGGAACTTTAAGGCCCATCACGTGGTCTGGGCAGCTCTCTTTTCTCTCTGCTCCTAGATCAGCAGGTCCCTGACGAGTATAGGCGACTAAACAAATTCTCCTCTAGAGCCTCCAGAAAGAACCAGCTCCACTAACCCGGTGAAGTTGATTTCAGACTTCTGATTTCCAAAACCGTAAGAGAGTAAGTTTGTGTTGTTTTAAGCCAATGAGTTCATGGTAACTTGTTACAGCAACTGCAGGAAACTAATACAGCTGGAATTAGGTTTGACTGTGACAGAAAATCCCACTTAACAGTGACTCAAAGAAAAGAGCTGGGTACAGAGTCTGGAGGCAAGTGGCCCAGGGCTGGGGGCAGGCTCAGCGTGAGGTCCTCGGGATCCCAGTTCCTTCCAGTTCTCAGCTACATCAACCTGGCCGGGACTCTTATCCTACATTCCAGGATGGTGATTTCCACATAACAGGCAGCAGGAGGGAGGAGGGAACAAAGGCAACAGAGGCAAGGAGCAGGCAGCGACTCTCCCTTACGGAAGGTTACTAGGAGCTGCCACACAACACTTCTACCTTTTTTTCTCTTGCCAGAACTTACATACGGGGCCATACCTCACTGCAAGGGAGGTAAGACAATGGTGTTTTTACTCTGAACAGACATGTGCCTGGAGGGAACTTTTTTTACAACAGAAGAAGGGGAGAAAGGGTGTTGGGAATGGTCCACATCTGTTATGCTGAACCTGACTGACCCTGTGAGTCAGGAATCTACTCGCTTCAAGGAACAGAAATCCTGCCCTAACAGAGCTTCAGCAAATTAGGCTTTGCTTTTCTTGGACAAGGAGTGCTTGGTTGCTGGCACAGTGTAGCCATTACAAAGATGACCACACTTTGAGGGTTGCTTTCCATCCTCAGACTTGGAGCCTCATGGACAGACAAAGGCTGCTGTGCCTCCAGACATCATTTTTACATTTAAGGCAGGAAGAAGGATGAAGAGTACTGCTAACACGTGTGTCCCTCTTCAGCAGAAAAACAAAAGTTTTCCCACAGACACTCCTGGAAGACTGCGTATAGCCCTCATTGGTCGGGACTGAGCCTCATGGCATCTCTAGCTTCAAGGGAGTGTGGAAAACCAAGCATTTTGCTTTCCAGCCTCTCCATTACACAGCACATTAAAAGCATGGGTACAGGAGTTCCTATACCAATAGTTATTATCACAGTAGTTCACAGAGATTTGTATGTGCTCAAAGATGTTCATTACAGTGTTACTTATCACTGTGAAAAATCATAAACATCCTGCATGTTCAACATGTATTGTTTGGGTCCCAATTAATAAGCTGATCATTCAGTGTCTGGCCCCAGCACCTGTGTTACTTTATCTGGAAAATAGAAGAAAATATGATTTACCTTTTAGGATTATGATGAAGACCAAGGATAAGAATAGAGCTTGTCTGGCACATAGCTGGTGCTTAGTCAACGGTAATGTATCTTAACCTCCAGCCCTCCCACTACTTGCCCCATCTTTTACCAACCATAAAAAAAGGAGAAACAACCAGTGTCAATGTGTTCGAGGCATCTTGTTAGAAACGTTTCCAGTTGGTTTAGCTTTTAGATCTCAGGAGAGTGAAACTACATACATCCTCTCTCTAAACTCTGGAGGGAGAGGTACCCATCTGGCAGGGTGGGGGTGGCGCTAGTTTTGAGGCAAGCTGTACTTGGTTGGAATCTATGTTAGCTGACCAGGCTCTACCGGCCTGCGGGGGTGACCTTCAGCCCCTCCTCTGTATCATGGGGAATAGCGCTGACCTCCCAGGCTGTTGTGAGGTTTCACAAGAAAAGTGCCCCAGGTACAGTGTCTGCGATCTAGTAAACCCCAAACCAGTGCCGGTCCCCTGCTCCCGGCATCAGATGTTGGAGGAAGCACGCTGTTCCCAGGCCCCGGGGCATCCTGACATTAGCAGTGAGAACACTGTACCATGTTAAGGGGTTCCGTTCCAGTCGAAGTCTCCCTGGCCTGGGCCATCCAGGGCTCCTGGCTAAAAGGTGACCTAATTATTAATGAAAGCTCCAGTGTTGAAAGCTAAGACATAATCCACCCCTGAATGGATTCAGAAGGAGCAGATAATGGGACAGTAAAATTAATCTTGTAGAAAAACACAATTAGCTGTATCATTTATACATATCATCTCCTTCCTCACAGATTAAAGCGGGGAGCAGCATAGCCTGAGCTGTTCACAGCCTCGCCTCCCCTTTCACATGGATGGATGCATCTTCTGCTGGGAAAAATGTTTTCATTTCACATTCCAGGGGCCTTGTTAGAGGTTTCAAAGCAATCTTCAAGAGGACCCAGAGAACAAAATCAGCGTCGTGGCCCTCCATCTCCCACACCCTGTCTCTTGCCTGTTTCAAGTCACTTCGATGTGATCGAAGCTCCATTGATGGAGAATGTATTCCACAAGGGGCCCATGCCAGGCATGGGGGTTCCAAACGGATGAGCCCCTGAGCTCTCAGGGCTCACAGGAGACGCAAACCCACCCCGAGCTCCCTGCCTCAGCCATGCGACCCTGAGCAGGTATTTCAGCTCGACGAGCCTCGGTTTCCTTACAGGTGCCTCCCTCCTCTCATGGCCCGGGGAGGATCAGATGGACATCTGCAGAGCCCCCACCCAGGCCTGGCCCACAGCAGCCTCAGCGACCAGAAGCCGGGGTGGCTGCCATGGTAGGGAGTGTTATTTACTGAGCGCACGCTATGTGCCGGGCACTGTTAGCTGCAGAAACCTGAGGGCATCGTATTAGACTGTCGCGATGCCCCTCGTGCTTCAGGGGAGGGAACAGGGGCTCCGAGAGGGGAAATGACTTACAGCTGGAAAGTGACCAAATCTAGGTTTGAGCCCCAGCGCATCTGGCTTCGAAGCCCAAGCTATTTTCTGAAACAGTACTCTATGATGAGTAATGAAGTTGAGCTTCACTGTGAGCTGAAGTCTGTCCCCCGCATTTCGTATGTTGGAGTCCTAACCCCCAGCACCTCAGAACTGCCTGCATTTGGAGAAGAAGCCTTTAAGGAAGTGATTAAGGTAAAACGGATAACCAGGGTGGGCCCTGATCCAATCTGACCGGGGTCCTTATAAGGAGAGGAGATTAGGACACAGACACACAGAGGGACGACCCTGTGAAGACACAGGGAGAAGGTGGGCGTCCACAAGCCAAGGAGAGCGGCCTCAGGAGAAATCATCTGCACCCACAACTTGATCCCGACTTCAGCTTCCAGGATGAGAACATAGTATCTGTGGTTTAAGCCCCCCAGGCCGTGGTGCTTTGTTGATGGTTTTTTTTTTCCGGTACGCGGGCCTCTCACTGCTGTGGCCTCTCCCGCTGCGGAGCACAGGCTCTGGACGCGCAGGCTCAGCAGCCATGGCTCACGGGCCCAGCCGCTCCGAGGCATGTGGGATCTTCCTGGATCGGGGCACGAACCCGTGTCCCCTGCATCGGCAGGCGGACTCTCAAGCACTGCGCCACAAGGGAAGCCCCTGTTTTGCTTTTTAACATCTTTATTGGAGTATAACTGCTTTACAGTGGTGTGCTTTATAACAAAGTGAATCAGCTATACATATACCTACGTCCCCATATCTGTGGTGCTTTGTTGTGTTGCTGAGGGGAACTGAGGAGGTGAGTTTCAACCTAGGGAGGGGGTGAGGTCTGAGAGGATCTGCACATCGGGCGGGCAGGTCTTGAAGTTCATTGGGAGGGACCTGCAAAGGCAGGGCTGCTTCTGGTCCCAAATCCCAGTGTCTTTCTCAGTCCATCTTGCCCTTAGGCACAGCCTGACTTGCTCGGGAGCTTTTCTTCTCTCAACCCAGCTCCATCCCACCCTTGGGAACTACCCAACCAGGAGACAGAGAAGCTCCCTAACAGGCCCTCAGTCTCTTCTCATGGGTGTGCAAGACACACACAAAAAACACACATGCACACAGACATACACATGCACACACACAAACACACGCATACGCACACATGAACACCCATGCACACGCACATGCACAATTCACACACAGATGCACACACACATATACACAGATGGGCTCCTGCACACACAATACCCACGCACACACAGCCACCGTGTCACGAGCCCGCTGACACAATGGTAGAGTGGGTGACTCCTTGGGCTTGAGTCTCTGCCCTGCCACGCCTTGAACAGGTCTCGGTTCCCCATCTGCAAAAGGCCTCTAACCACAGTACCTACACATACGTTCACTGCAAGTATGGTATTTAAATAAGTCGATGTATGTAAAGTCTTGATACAGTGCCTGTCGTGTAAATGCTATAAAAGAGTTAGCAATTAAGATCGTTATGCCTCAGAATCATTCTGTCCCCACCCGAACTGCCAATGCACCAACCACTTTGTGACCCGATCTCACCACCCCCGCTTTTTGTGATATAATTCACGTACCATAAAGCTCACCATTTTAAAGCATACAACTCACTGGTTTTCAGAACATCCACAGAGTGGTGCAACTATTACCACTCTCTAATTCTGGAATATTCTTACCATGGCAAAAAAGAAACCCTATTCTGTTAGCAGTCACCTTCCGTTTCCTCTCCCCCGCTCCCCCATCCCCCAGCAACCACTAATCTATTTTCTATCTGTGTGAATTTGCCTATTCTGCACATTCCATACCAATCATACAATATGCGGTCTTTCGTGACCCATTTCTTTCACTCCGCATAATGTATTCAAAGTTCATCCATGCTGTAGCACGCATCAGTATTTTATTCCTTTTTTTTTTTTTTTGGCCATGCCACCCGGCTTGTGGGATCTTAGTTCCCTGACCAGGGGTTGAACCCTGGCCCTCAGCAGTGAAAGCCTGAAGTCCTAAACACTGGACCGCCAAGGAATTCCCAGCGCGTCATTCCTTTTAATGAGTAATTGTTCATTGTATGGAGAGACCTCATTTTGTTTAGCCTTTCATCAGTTGAGCCCACTCTTCGGCTTTTATGATTCATGTTGGAATGAACATTTGTGTACTCATTTTTGTGTGAACATGTGTTGGGTGCATTCCTAGGAGTGGAATTGCTGGACCCTACGTTCATTCTACGTTTGACTTTCGGAGGAACCGCCATGCTGTTTTCCACGGTAGCTGGATCCTTTTACATTCCCATCAACAGTGTAGGAGGGTTCCGATTTCTTCACATCCTTGTAGACACTAATTATTGTCTCTTGTTGTTGTTATAGCCATCCCCCAACCATCTCTGTGTCTCTCCCTCCTCTCCTTCTCCATGACCTCGTGCCCATTCCTCCTTCACCTTCTGCGTGGCCCATGGTACCACTGAGGGTTTCTAATTTCAGGGCAGACTGCCTCAGGATCGCATTTTCCCAGGTGCCCCATGATGAACCTCTGCGTTTGCCCAAGTACCTGCAAAGGCTTCTGAGCTGCCCGTCACCCGGCAAACATGTTGGAAAGTGCTCACCCCCTTGTCTGTCCCTCAGTTTCCCCAACTGTAAAATGAGATATTGGATTAGATTAGCGTCTCAAACTCAAGTGCCTACAGGGGCCAAACAGGCAGGGTAACACAGGTGTAAGGCGGATGGGGGCATGGGCGGGGGGGGGGGGGGTGGGCAGCCATTATCCCTATGCAGCTGATTTTTGCCACATAGGAATATCTCTATTCTTAGATCCCCCAATTTTTCAAAAGAAGGCAGGAAATCTGGACGTTTTGTGCAATCTCCTGGTTTTTCAATATTTCCAATGCAAGCAATTTATTTTAAAGTGCAAACGGGCAAAACCTATCTGTGTATCTAGCCTAGCCCAGCCTGCAGAATTCCAGTTTGCAAACCTGGAAGCAATGATTCTGAAACCTGTGTGTGCATGGGAATCACCTGCAGGGCTTGTTAAACCAGAGTCTCTGATCCAGCAGGTCGGTGTGGAGCCTGAGAATGTGCACGTCTAACCAGTTCCCAGGCAAGACTGCTGCCGCTGGTCTGGGAGCCCCACCTTGAGAATCACAGCCCTGGACTAACTCCAAGTTGCATCCCAGCTCTGAAATGCAGGTTCGTGATTCTAGACCCCAGAGTGTGGGCTCTCCTCTCAAGGGGAGGAAGCACCACGTCGTGGACGGGGCTCTGGACAGGAGTTAGCAGGCTCCTGTGATGACCACCCAGCTAAGATGGCAGCGTGGAGCAGGTACCCTCCGCTCTACCAAGCTTTAATCGTGGAAATTCATGCTTGTGAAATGCTCTGAAAACACTAAAGGGCTATTTAAAGAAACGCATATGATGTCAAAATATGCACTGGTTTAAGATTTAAAAAATGTAAAAACATTAAGGAAGTTATTTGGGCTGAAGAGTTTCTGTGTTAGTTTCCCAGGGCTGTTGTAACAAATGACCAAAAACTGGGGGGTGGGCTTAAAACAAGAGAAATGCACTCTCTCCCTGTTCTGGAGGCCAGAAGTTCAAAATCAAGGTGTCAGCAGGGCGTGCTCCCTCTGAAGGCGCCAGGGGAGGATCTGCTGCATGCCTCTCTCCTAGTTTCCAGGGGCTAGTGGCAATCCTCAGCGTTGTAGCTTGAAGCTACATCTCTCTGCGCCATGGCCTCTGTCATTATCTGGACTTTTCTTCTGTATGTCGCTCTGTGTCCCCTCCTCTTTTGTAAGGACACTGGTCATTGGATTTAGGGCCCATCCTATATCCAGGGTGATTTCGTCCCAAGCCTCAACCAATTATATCTGCAAAGACCCCATTTCCAAGAAAGGTCACATTCTGAGGTTCCCGGTGGACATGAATTTTTAGGGAACACCGTTCAACCCACGGCAGCCCCCTTTCTCCTTTTTCTGATTTAGTCTAATAAATTTGGTGATTTGGATATTTTGCTCACAGCAGGTTGGAAAGAGGTAATGGGGTGACTGGTGAGGATGGTTACCGGCAGCCCCCTGAGGGGATGGAGACCACAGAGACGTCAATGAATAAGCACTAACGAAGCCCCTGGAGCCTGGGGACACTCAGTGTGGGAGGGTCCCTGGCAATGTGCTTCCTGTTCAGCTCCTGCAGAAAGCTGACCCCATTCTTCAAGAAAGGGTAAGATTCTTTTCAACATCCTTTGTTTTGGAAGACAGGGCAACATACCTTGCACCACGTTAGAATAACTGTGGTCCAAAATGAGGAAAATTTCAATCTTCGGGAAAACCCACCCCCATTCCCCTGCTGGACCAGAGACATAGGGGAGCCTGCCCGACAGAGAAAAGGTTATAAATTATGGATGTAAGAAAAAAAATCATGCCACGGCCAGGAGTCCTAGCTCAGCTCAGGGCCTGTGGATCAGCCATGTGCTAATTTCGCTGGGCTGCAACTAACCAAATCCCAGCCCCAGCCTCAGGAAAGGATACATTCCGGATAGAACAGCCCCTTTAGGTCATAGCTGAGCTGCCTGCAATGCAGTTGAGCCTTGTGCTGTGTAGTCTCCAGCACACTCCTGGGATGCTGTGAATCTTAGACACTCTCCCAGGGACCCTGGCTCCACAGAGCGTGGAATGTATTGCACTCATCCATCTGTGGGCTTTTTAAAAATTCAATAATTAATTCCACCATACGGTGCTATTACTGTTATTAGGATTTGGCCTTTCTCTGCTTCTTTACTTTGGCAAAGGGCTTTTATAATCATTTACCAGCTAAATAATTTAACACGTGTTATTGTTACAGGCTGGAAACCTGGTTCTTAGCTGGTGCTGGGTGATGTGAAAATGCTTCTGAACTGAGCAGGGTAAAAGCTGGATGGAATTAGATGGCCCTGGTAATTTATTCCCCAGGTCGTGTGCAGTACCTTGCTAGACCTCAACATGCTCTCCGTAATTTGGGTTCTGATTCATACTGGGCCATTCTTTTTTTTTGGCTGCGTTGGGTCTTCGTTGCTGTGCGCGGGCTTTCTCTGGTTGCAGCGAGCGGGTGTCGTTGCGGTGTGCGGGCTTCTCACTGCGGTGGCTTCTCTTGTTGCGGAGCATGGGCTCTAGACTCGCGGGCTTCAGTAGTCGTAGCACGCAGGCTCAGTAGTTGTGGCGCACGGGCTTAGTTGCTCCGCGGCAGGTGGGATCTTCCTGGACCAGGGTTCGAACCCGTGTCCCCTGCATTGGCAGGCGGATTCTTAACCACTGCGCCACCAGGGAAGCCCCATCCTGGGCCATTCTTGTCATGGGAGAGTGAACCAAATGGGGTGGGTGTGGCTTTGAAGCTGGAGGGGAATTAAGTTATGGTTCTAGCCCAACCCCCTCATTTTATGTAAGGGGAAACTGAGGCCCAGGTGGGCTGGTGCTTTGCCTAAGGCCACGTTGCTAGTATGACTCCAACGGGTGGCATAAACTCAGGACCAGAGTTTAGGGTATTCAGATTTAGGGTATTCCCCCTGCCCCGTTTCTGGTCCTAAGTGGAACTTGGAGGAAGGGAGGGAGGGGGAAGCAGAGGCAGCTGGGTTCTCCCATCAGAGGGCAAGAGCATCTGGCCGGGGCTTGGAGCAGAGGGAGGGAGCTGCAGTGTTGATCGGGAATCTACACTTTCACTAGGTTCTTGAGATGTCCTGATGTTCTTCTACCTACATGCCTTCTGAGCATTGTCTTAAGGGGTATATCTCATCTCAGCCTCAGTGGTGTCCTCTGAGAGATGGATTAATAGGACTTCACACAGTGGTTAGAGGGGATTGATAGTCAGTGCCTAGAGAGCACTTATCAGCATTCACTGCCCATTAGCTATTGTTGGTACAGTCTTTCTACCTATTATTATGGTTCCTTTATCTGTAAAATGGGTATAACAATGCCTGCCCCCTACCACTTCGGAATTTTTGTGAAGCTAAAAAGAGAAAGAAAATGGCAGAGAAAGTATTTCATTCTCCTCCTCATCTAGTTCTTCACCCAGGATGGGGGGTAGGGCAGTGGGTAGGGGTCTTCCTGGAGGCTCCAGAGAGTGTCCAGGCAGGAGCAAAAAATGCTCTTCCTCGGCATTTGTATCGGTCAAGATGCCAAGAGGAGGGCTTCCCTGGTGGCGCAGTGGTTGAGAGTCCGCCTGCCGATGCAGGGGACACAGGTTCGTGCCCCGGTCCGGGAAGATCCCACATGCCGCAGAGCGGCTGGGCCTGTGACCCATGGCCACTGAGCCTGCGCGTCTGGAGCCTGTGCTCCGCAACGGGAGAGGCCACAACAGTGAGAGGCCCGCGTACCGCAAAAAAAAAAAAAAAAAAAGGTGCCAAGAGGTAGCAGGTGGCCCACTAAATGGGATTGTTTGAGGAGGGATGTGACCAGGGGCCCAGAAGATGTGGCCCTGTAGCCGGAGTGAGCACTGGGGGGGCTGTGACTACTCCTGGGTCAGCAGGGAGGCAGGCAGAGGGGCCTGGGCTCCTCCTGAGTGACCTTCTTCAAGGGATACTTAAGAGATGTGGCCCACCTTCTTCAGGGCCAGCCTGAGGGGGCTGGGACACAGGACCCTATTGGCCAGAGGGCACTGAAGTAAGCCATGGTCTCTGCAGGCCCAGACAGAGAGTGGGGAGGCGGGAGCGGGTCTGCAGGGGACCCAGCACAGCACCATTGGTGCCCCCTGCGCAGAAGGGGTGCCTGGGAGGCAAAGTGCAAGGGGTGGGAGCTCACCTGGTCTGTGAGTTCACCACCATGGCTCCCTTGGGGGCTGACCCGCTGAAAGCCCCAGGGACAGGTTCTACACCCTACTCCTGGCTGGCCTCAGCTTCCCTGGATGTAAAATGTAAAACGAGGGTGTGGAACTAGAGGATTATTCAACCTCTGGAAAACCCTTGATCCCAAGATGCGTGGTAATTTGATCTGCATTTCCTCCCCAGGCAGGACGGTGGAGATGTATCTTCTGAACTTGAACCCTCCTCCCCACTGCCCACCCCCCGCCCCCCCGCCCCCCCCTCCCCCACCACCCCCGGCCCTGCCAAGTAAAGGGAAACTATTGGATGTTCTCCTTGGAACCGCACAGCACATGCTGCTCCCCTGCCCTCAGCCTCTTCTGTCGGATAGAGGGAGGTGGTGTCACTCCTCCCTCCCCCTCCCTCCCTGCTGACATGGAAAACCTTGGGGTCAAGAAATATTCTTTTAGGTTCCTTCCGCCGGGCAGTGACGTTCCTTGTCCTGAATATTTTTCTACTCTACCGTCCTTGATTTTAGGGCTGGACAGGTTTGAACGTTTGAAAGCAGCCTGCGTTGTGCAAACCATAGGAATTTGGAGCTACCAGCATCTTGGAGACAATTACCCAACCAAAAAATTCAACTTCTGCTGACTTTACGTGCACCAATCGCCCAGAATGGCAATGCTCTGACCGCAAATCCAAAAATGGGACTCCAATGGGAAGGATTTTAAAAATCATCTTTTCTTATATCCCAAATCTTGGAGCTCAGAAAAGGAAACCTTTGTGATCACTCCCGTCATTTTGTAGACGAGAAAACTGAGGTCCCGAGAGAGCCACTCCCCAGAGCCCTGTGTCTTTCTTGCTCACAACCCCTGACCCCCACAACCCCGCCAAGGTCAAGGGCCTCACGGCCAAAGCGAGGTTGATCTTAGAAACATTTGGGGAAAATTAGGAACTGCTGACTGGTTCGTTAAGACTACAGGCAGCAACGAGCAACCCACCCCCCAACTCCCCCCCGCAAGACTCCTAAAACCCCCAATACACATACAGTTCTGTTTAAAAATGTAAGAGCTCACCAAATGACTTGGAGCCCCATAATCCTGTTTATTTAGTTTCTGCAAATACAAAGAAAGGGATAAAAGTATCGCTCATTCATTTCTTAACCATTTACTGAGTCCCTAATGTGCGCAGAGGGTTAGGGACTACAAAGGTAAATGGAACACTAAAATCATAAAAATCACTGTATTTATGATTTTGTCTACACATCATACATTTTAAAATAAGGTTTGGCATTTTCCAGAAATGAGCATTTGCAGCAGGGTTAAACCTAGGAAGAATGCCTCAGTGATGCTATGGGCCACCTTGCCTTCAGCTTGAATTAGACCGTGAATTTTCTCACTACACACTTGAACTTGGCTTTACAAACCTGACATTTCAATGTCTGAATCTACTGTGAACGTAAGATGAGTGGATGCCTACTCCATTTAACGTACGGTTCCTGTGTACTCGCTGTGCACCAGGCCCTGTTCTAGGCACGGGGGATGCAGAAAGGAAAAATATTTATTTTGCCAGAATTTGCTCCTGTGCTGGGGATCAGGCTGGTTATGGGGAAGCCTGCCGGGTGAGCCCAGAGGCTGGCCCGCCTCTGCCCGGCACTGTGTGGCCTGGGACTAGGAATTTACTTCCCTGAGCTACAAAGAAGCTCCTCAGGACCTGGGGAGGATCTCCTTAGTCACTCTGAGCACTAACCCTACACTCGTGACCTGCCTTACCACCTCCTCCTGGCCTCAACATCACTACCAAGAAGACACTGCAGGGTACCTAATTAGAGGTCGAAGCCATCATAAGAGGCAAAGCAGGCACTGTGTTTTGTTTTTAGTATCATAATAGCTCATTTGAGTCTCACAACACTGTGATGGAGGTATTATTATTATTCCTTCCATTTTATAAGTGGGGGAACTGAGGCACAGAGAAGTTAAGCAACTTGTCCAAAGTCACACAGCTAGAAGCGGGAGAGAGGACTGGAAATCAGACTGTGTCACACTGCCTCCTGCCGTGGCAGCCTGGGCTCTGACCAGTGGGACAAAGAAGGTCGCCGAGAGGCTAGGAAGTGGAAATGACAGGGTCTTGAGTGTTGGGGAGCAGCAGTTGGCTGCCCTGCCCGGTGGAAGGTGGACGGGGCAGTGGTTACTGCACTCATCTGCACAGTGATGGATCTGTCCCTAGAAAGGGATCATAACCCTAGAAATGTCCTTTAAAGAGACATCTAGAAAAACCAAATCCATGTCAAAAATCCTGTGAATCTCTAGGAGTTACAGGTTGCTGGTGCTAGGATGAAACTGGGGTCTGAGGGAAGAGCATAGTGTATTTCACACAGATTTCACTCTGTGGACACTGTAAAAATACCTTAAATCAGTTTGTCCCACAACACAGCTTCACTGGTCCCCAGTTCTGTGACTGTGGCCTCTTCAACCTCATCTCTAGCCAAGACCCTACCCTGCCTCTCCCAGAACCATCTACAACCCTGAGTTCCCCAAATCACTGCACCCTTGCAGGTTTGACGCTTGTGGTGAGCTCAGTGGTGGTCCCCCCAGAGATGTCCAGATCTAGCCCTCGGAATCTGTGAATATTGTCTTATAGGGCAAATGATGTGATTACAGATTTTTTTCTTAAACATTTTTTATTTCTTTAATGTATATATATATTTATTTATTTTTGGCTGTGTTGGGTCTTCGTTGCTGCACGCAGGCTTTCTCTAGTTGTGGTGAGCTGGGGGCTACTCTTCATTGTGGTGCGCAGGCTTCTCATTGCGGTGGCTTCTCTTGTTGCGGAGCACGGGTTCTACGCACACGGGCTTCAGTAGTTGTGGCACAAGGGCTCAGTAGTTGTGGCTCGTGGGCTCTAGAGCGCAGGCTCAGTAGTTGTGGCGCATGGGCTTAGTTGCTCCGCGGCATGGGGGATCTTACCAGACCAGGGCTCGAACCTGTGTCCCCTGCATTGGCAAGCGGATTCTTAACCACTGTGCCACCAGGGAAGCCCCGTGATTACAGATTTTGAGAGAACATTATCCTGGGTCATCCCAGTGGCCCCAAAATCCAATGACAAATGCCCTTATAGGAGACACAGAGGAGAGGAGGGGGCAGGGCGATCACGGAGGCAGAGACTGGAGGGATGCGGCCACAAGCCTAGCAAAGCCTGGCGCCACCGGAAGCTGGCAGAGGCAGGAACGGATTCTCCCCTGCAGTCTCTGTAGGGAGTGTGGCCTGGCTGATCCCTTGATCTCGGACTCTGGTCTCCAGAGCTGTGAGATGATACATTTGTGGTTTTAAGCCTTCCAGTTTGGGGTAATTTGTTACAGCAGGCCTGGGAAACTGACATCTGCCTACACATGCATCCCCACCTGGGAGACCTTCCGCCCACTCTGCTCTCCCTCGGGCCCCCCTGGAGGATTTCATACTTTGCCCACAGCCTCCTGCCTTCTCCCCCTGGCAGTGGACGAGGTCACTCCCACTGGTGGGCCCTCTGCTCCTTCGGAAGGCTTGCCATTTCTTTTCCCTTGTCCATCAGCTGCTGATGGGCGCAGCGTGTCTTGTGAATTGCATTGTCCACATGTGTGCCCTTCACAGGGTCTGGTGCGGCCTGGGCACCCACAAAAATACCACACAGAATGAAGCTGCAGAGTCCCAGTGACCGGCACCAGTCAAAACCCAGGACAGCATGAAAAAGCAACTGGCGACTGTCCCCTGCTGTCTCTGGGACAACCATGGGCCATCCTTGTCTCTGTCCTCCTCAGCTGACAGAGCCTTTGAGGGGGAGAGGGGTCCACACAGGGCCCAGGAGGCCCACTCTGCAGCTCCCCGTGTAGGATTCTGACTGCAGTGTTTGTGTGTGTGCGTGTTGGGGCCGAAGATGGGGACAAAGCTATTCCCTCGGTGAATGCAGCCCACAAGGTTTCTTGCGATCTGTAAGCTCTTAGTCTGGCCAGGGACGCACCTAAACCAGCACCTGAGCAGATTCTAGCTGCTCTTCCTCAACTGCTGCAGGAAGTAACGAAGCGTCAGGGAAGAGGCCCCCTCTGGTCCCCTGTAAGAACCTGGACCACACACAGATGCCTTATCGCTGTACCAGTCCTGCGTTCAAAGGGCCTTTGCCAGAAGGATGCTGAGGCCAGGCCCCAAGGTGCCTGCGTCTGGGACACCAGCCCTTCCTGGGCTGGCCAGGGGTAGTGAGTGTGCGCCAAGAGCCTGGGTCCTGCCAGGCTGCCCTGTGGTCAAAGGCTCATGTGGACCCTGCTGAGGACTTGGGCCCAGTTAAGAGAAATCCAGGCACCTCATCTGCTTGTGCCCTCCAGGGGATTTTGAAATCAAGGTGCCCATGGCCAGGTTCCTAGACTGACCTGGTGGCTCAAGGCTCAGCAGGCAGTGAGAGGATAGTGTTCCTGTTCTCCAGCTACATGGAGAGGAGGTTCTGCCGGGGTGCTTCTCTCATGGTTCTCAGGCGGCAGATGGAAAACGCTGGGTCTCAGGCCATCAGCCACGCAAAACAGAATCAGGCAAAGGGTGTCAAAGTAAGACTTTGGGGGACACCTACTCTGTGTCCTAGCAGGGCCCCAACAGGACACAGGGGCCTGGGAGGTGCCCTTTTTCCAGCAGCAGCCTTCCTCCCGCACCTAGTCTTCTTCCCCGAAACCCCTTCTCATCCGGGGAGTCCTAGGCTAGGGCTGGTTGGAAGTCTATAAAATGGGGCCCTAATCTGGGAAGCTGCGACAGTGGCTCCGATGGGGGGAGAGAGGGCCAAAGGATCGGGTTAGAAATCCCCTTCTTCGTTCCAGGACGCCCCTTCTCTGAGCCCTGGATGATTGAGGCTGCGGCTGCCGGGAGCGGACCCCAGCTTTACCTTCTGACCAGACCAGAGAAACGCTACAACGCGTCACGCGAAGCGCTCTCTTTGCCCTGGATACCTTCCCTCCCGCTACCCTGGGCGTCCCCCCACATCCGGACACCGTCCCCAGCTCTGGAGAGCGCTCCCTCCACATCCTGTACCACCAAAAAACTCCCCCCTCCATTCCCATCCGAGCCTCCTTTCACCAGGGACACGCCCTCTTTTTGTCGGCCTCTCCACAAGCCAGCCACGCACTAACCAGACCACGCTCTCGTCCCTGCCACCGCCCACAGCCTCCTGGAAGCCTCCCCCGCAGGACCCTTCCCTATCCTTCAGGACTCCCAGATCGGCTCGGCTGTAAGGGGGGCACCTTTTCCCCCAGTTTGGGGGATCGCTCCATCCCTAGGATCCCCCGCCCCTCTCTCGCTTCGAATCGCCTTGCGCCCCAGCCGCCGCCTCGGGGTTGCGCAGCCCGCACCTCTCTTTCTCCCCATCCCCGGCTTCCAGCCCTGTGGCGCCCTCCGAGCCTCCCATCCGGGGCGCGATCACATCCCCCTTATCTCCCCCCACCAGCCGAGGTCCCGGCGACCGCGGGGTCCACGGGGAGCGCCCCCCTGCGCCCGCCCCGCGCTTCTTTGTGCGGCCGGCGCGCGCGCGCTGCGTCAAGGCTGCCGCCGCCGCCACACGCACGCACTCACAGCGCGCAGTTAACCCCCGGGAGCGGCAGGAAGGGAGGTGGCGAGCGGGGGGAGGGAGCCCAATCGCGCGGTGCCCCCGCCCCGGCCCCGCGCGGCGCCGCCTCTGCCATTGCTGTGAGCGGGAGCGGGCGACGCGGAGGCTCGGAGTGCGGTCGGAGTCCAGACCTGCCGGAGCCGGGCGTGGGGTGAGTGCTGGCCGGCAGGCGGGGCCGCCGGGCGCCCGGGTTGGACCCTTCCGCCGGGGAGCCGGGTACAGGGCCGCGCATTTCCCCAGGTGGGAGGGACAGGGGTCCCTGGGCAGGTCACCGGCGAGGCGTCGCCAGGACCGGGGACGCGTCTAGACCCGCGGGCAGGGGCGGCGTCCCTGAGCTTGGCGCTTTTGCCCAGCGGGTGAGTCCATAAATACACAGCACCCACCCCCCAGCCCTCGGGCCGCGACCTCTGCGTCCTCACGACCCCTCCTCGGAGACGAGGCGGGGGCCGGAGAGCTCGCCGACGCCCGGGACAGCGGGTGGGTCTTGCTCGCGGTGACTCCCGCCCGGCCCTCGCTCCGCAGGCGGCAGCCTCGGGTCTCCCGGAACCATGGTGAAGTTGGGGAACAATTTCGCGGAGAAGGGCACCAAGCAGCCGCTGCTGGAGGATGGCTTCGACACCATCCCCCTGATGACGCCCCTTGATGTCAATCAACTGCAGTTCCCGCCCCCGGATAAGGTGAGAGGCCCCCGGTACCGAGGACCGCTGGGTGCGCACCCCCAAATCTCGGGTGGCGGCCGCAACAAAAGAAACGCGCCGCGTGCGCTGGGGACGCGAACTGGGGGCGGGCTCGGGCGGGGTGGAGGACGCCCCTCGGAGGACCACGTACCCGCGCGGGATTCTGGATCGGGTGATCTGGCCCCCCCCCCCCACCCCGCCCCGCCTTAGATGACAGCTTCTTCCTGACAATGGAACGCGGACGGGGTAGGGTCCCTTCTTGATTTTCGTGGGACTCTTGTCCGAGAGAGGCCCCTGGCCCCTCCACCTACAACCCAGCCCCGTTCGTCTCAGCCCCGGGGTACCAGGAGCTCTGGTTCTGGGGTGAGCCCAGGAGTGGTGCGGCTGCCCCTCGTGCCTTCCCGGATGATGCAGTTTCAGCCCGATTTGCCCCTTTGGGGTGGAGAGGCCCCTCTCCTTGGCCAGATGGGCCCTCCCTAGGGGCTGAATCCCCCTCCTTACCCTCTGCGCCCACCCCTCCCACATCGGCGGTAGATGCGGCAGGGTGCGCGCTCCTACACCGCCTCCTTCCTCTCTTTGTTCCTTTTGTGAAATCTCCAAATAAGCACTCGTGCTCCTCAGTATTAGGGTAACTGGGGACAGCCATTCATCATTCTCTCCTTAAAGCGGGAGTTTTTTCTTTTTGTTGAATTTAAGGAATCCCCTCTTTCTTGAATACCGCCTGCCATCAAGTAGTCTGTGTCCATTAAGAGCAATTTTTTCAAGAGTTAACATTAAAAACGCTTAAAACTCTAGACAGTTATATTGTAAAACTCCAACCTAAAATTATCCACACACATCCATTCTGACCCCCTTGCAGCTTTTCAGAATCATCCCAGCCACGAGGAAGCGCACTCTGTTCCCCCAGGTGTGCTGGCGTTAATTGTTTCATTTAATGCCTGGCAGGGAGGTTCTGACGCAGGGCTTGTTGTTTATTTGGGGCATGTTGGTGATTACTGGCCGTGGGGCAGGGGTGGGGATGAGAGACTATCCCTGCCATGGGTCCTTCCTTTCGTTATTCCCACGGTGGGCCTTTTGATAGCCTTACTCAGTTCCCCAAAGTGGTTTTGATTCCCCCAACTCTGTTGTCTGTGTTTGGGTAGGCGAGCGGGGGGCGGGGGCCAGAGCGATGCTGGAACAGGTGTTTTATTTCAAGAAAAGAGGATCAGCTGGTCACACCTGTGTACCTGGGTCAGGCATCGATGGTCTAAAAGAAGCTTTGTGGGAGGGGCAGGGCTGCCTGAGGACTCGGCTTCCGCCTCCCCCTTCCCTGTCTAGGTGTCAGACTTGCCCAGTTAGCCCAGCCTGGCGCCACCGTGCCCGCCTTCCCCTCCTGCCTCAGCCTGTGCCAGGGACACGGCATCCCCAGGAAGCACCTCTGTCAGGTGATCGCCTCCACTCAGCCTCCTCTTTGGTCCTCAGTCTGTTCCATTCCGGAACCGTCTGGCACATAGTTGGCTTATACCAGGGAGGAGGTTTCAGGCAGGTATGAAATTTTGGCCAGACAATCAGGCCATCAAGGGTAACCTAAGCAGCTCTGAAGGTGATGAGTCTCCCGTCCCTGAGATGCTCCAGACATGGGCATTCTAGCAGGGAGTGATGGTTGCGCCAGGTTTCTGAGGTCACAGATGAGGAAACCGAGTCTCCAGGCGTTTATAGGACGTGCGCAAGGTCACTTGGCTGAAGGCTGCCATCCTCCAGGATGCGGAAGCCCTGGCGGGGCCCCTTGCTCTGCCCTGCTTGGAGCCAGACCGCACTCTCACGACACATCTCTTAACCCGAACAGCGGCAACATGTTGCTCCCAGCTAGGGTTCAGGGAGGTGATGTCACCTGTCCCAGGGGACGCGTGTCCGAGGGCTGGTAACACAGTTCAGGTTGTAAATAGAATGTGTGCTGAGCACAAGGTTCTGAGGTGCAACAGTGCCGGTAGTCGCAGAGCTGGGAGCAGCCTCAGGGCCAGTCTCAGCTGACGCGTTGGAATGCTTGTTACTCACCAGGCACTTGTCCGCATGCTTTATGGCTTTCAGTTACTTTAACACACTGGCGTTAGGAGGTAACTACCACTGTTACCCCATTTTACAGGTGTGGAAATGGAGACACAGAGAGTTTAAGGAACTTGCCCGAAGTCACCTAGCTTGTTAGTGGCAGAGGCAGATGGAATCCGGGCTGATGGGATCCTGACCGGGTCCCCACTGGGCTCAGGGTCCCGTGGATGCTCTCCTCCTCACAGTAGCCCTACCAGATAGGCCTTGCACCCATGTCACAGGCCGGGAAACTGAGGTTCCAGGTAGCCAAGGGTGTGCTCAGGGTCCCACAGCTACTCAGGTACAGTTGGGGTTCGAGGATGGCAGGGTGAGGCCCAGGTGCTGCCCTAGAGATGGGTGCCCCCAGGGTGGGCACGCAGGCTGTCACACTGAGCGCAGGGAGAGCTGCATGTAACGGGAGGAGGGAGGCAAGAGTGTGCTTTAAAGGGGTGTGGCCCTTAGAGCACTTTACAGTGTCGCATGGCGTGGGCCACTTTCTTCCTGAGGCTGCATCTGGTGTCACGGCTCAGTCTGGGAGCGCCCACAGTGTCCTGAGTGCTTGTTCTGCGCTGGGTCCCACCACCACGGAGGGCAGTGTGTCCCCACGCTGTGGTTCACCCAGTGAAGGGCGTTGTCACTTGGGTGAGGAAGAGGGTGGGGGGCTGTCTCTCTCCAGTCCAACTTCCTGGCTTCTGCTCTAGGGGGTGGGCATTTGAGGACTAGACACACATAGCCCCTGGACACTGCTCCCGGACCCCTCGCCTCCACGTCCAATGGGGACAGAGAAGGAAACAGCCCTGGCAACGGGCTGTGATGGGGGCAGTGATGGTGCGGAGAGGCTGTGAGCATCCGAGGGTGGAGGCTCGAGGGGTGGGTTAGGGTGCAGCTGACGCTGGGCGTTGGGTGTCGGGAAAGGGTTTGCCTGGGGCAGAGGCAGAGCAGATTTCGTGGTTGGCAAAACATCTCCCGCTTCACAGTGGAGAGTGGAGGGGAGGACAGAGCAGGGAGACCCTTTAAGGGCTGTTGCCAAGACAAGGGAGAGAGGAGGGTGGGGGGTAGCGACAGACTCCCCAAGGTCGATTTGCTTGAAGGCTGGCTGCCTGCTCCTTCCTGGTGCTGGAGGGCAATAGTGCCCTTGAATCTTCTTGTTTTACCCGTGGCGGCATGTGAAGACCAGTGAAAAAATCAGCGCGTCCTTCCCACCACCTGGGCCAGTGAAGCTCTGGGCAGTGAAGGGAGCACCAAATTAGGAGTCAGGAGCTCTGCTCACTACTCTCAGCCCTGCCACCTACTAGCTACGTGGCCTGGACCAATGTACTTAACTTCCCTGCCCCTCCATTATCATTTTTCCCTCCTGGGGCTGCTATCAGGATTATTAATGGTAATGTGCTGAAAGTCTCGGCACAGAGGAGATTTCTAATAAGTGGTGGCTGTTCTCATTCTTTCTGTGAAATACTTCCTGGTGAAATGGTGACTCTGAACGAGGGTTTCCCCACCTGTCCTCTTTGGACAGATGTGTCCGAATGTATCTGGCTGTACTACTGACTGTTTGCTTCTGTTTCCTGGACAAGGTGGTGGTGAAAACTAAGACTGAATATGAACCTGACCGCAAGAAAGGCAAAACACGTCCTCCCAAGATAGCTGAGTTCACCGTCAGCATCACCGAGGGTGTTACCGAGAGGTTCAAGGTGAGTGGCCCTGGAAGCGGATGAGATGCTGCTTTTGCCCCCAGGAGGGGTCCACTGAGCTGCAGAGATGACCTGTGGAGTGATGGGAACAGGACGAGACACAGATATGGGCTGACCCCAGATGTGCAAAATTGACCTTGTGGTTTTTAAAATTTCTTCTTTCTTTCCTTTATCTTCCAAAATGATCAATATTACTTAGTTGTAATAACGGGGAAGACCCATCCCTAAACTTTCTTTTAGGCAAAGGTTATAAACATACGACAGATCACTTACCAAACATTAAAATCCCTTCAGTTCCGGGAGGAGGGCAGACAATAACAAAAGGGCAACCCATCGCACTTACTTGGTGCCAGGACCCGATCTGAGCCTTGGCATATGCAGGCTCAGCTAAGCATCCCTCCCCAGGAGGTCAGGACTATCCATGTAGCCCATTTTGCAGATGGGGAAGTTGAGGCACAGGGTGGTCATAGCACTGTGTGGCAGGACCGGGAGTCAGAGGTGGCCCACTGCAGAGCCCTTGTGTTCACACTCCATCTGACAGGATGTGGAGGGGTGGGGCCTGGCTGGCCCTGTACATGGGTTGCTGGAAGTGCTCACTTTGGGGAGGGAAACCTTTCTCTGGACTGTTCTTCAGGGAAGAACAGCTGCTGAAAGGGGCGGGATTGCAGCCAGGCCTGGGGACAGAGCCTTCTCCCCTGAGTCTGAGTGGCCTCTGAGGATGGAAGCAGCTGTGTTGGTTGAGGAACAAGTTAGGCTGTTGATCTTCTGGAAACTTGTTCTTTGGGAAACAGATGGAAAAATGGGGGCCCTCACCTGGATTCGGAAGGGTGACGTGGGCGACATGAGTAGGTCACCCAGGCCTCGAAGGGTGGCCGCGGCTGGCTCCCTGCTTGCCGCCCACGTGGATGTGTGAGCCGCGTCTCTATGCTGGGTGCATGGGCACCTGCCCACCTCCGTGCCCTGCAGTTTCCAAAGCCCCTTTGCACACTGCATCCTGTTCGATCTCCATGACGCACCTGTGAACTGGTTAAGGGATGAAAGTGAAGCCCAAGGAGTGAGGTGGCCTTGTGGGGTGACTGGGGATGCCAGGGCATAATGTGACTTTCAATCCTTCCCATCACTCCGTGCTGCCTCCCCGGCCTGGAGGAAAACCATACAGGGGCCGGCCAAGCCAGCGGGTGCCGTCAGAGTCGTTGTCTTTTGTGTCTGTGGGGTGTTTACTTGCGATAGCTCATCTCCTCCTCCCAGCAACCCTCCCCGAGAAGCAGGTACTATTAGTATAACCCATTCTATAGATGGGGAAGTTGAGGCGCAGAGAGAGAGGCCTGCATCTGTGGTTTCTGTTGGTGGCCTCAGGAGGGTGTATAGGTTGAGATGCTCTTCCGGCGGCTCCTGGCTTGGTAATTCATCCGTGTTGTGAGGTTCACGGGGTCAGGTTGGACTGACCTAAGGTCAGTATCTCTCTCCCACTCTGGCCAGCTGCGTGGCGTGTGCCTCATCTGCTGCCACGTGCGTGACCTGCCCTGTCCACGCCCGGGGATCGACCCCCGGCTGAGGCAGAGGTGACCTCAGTTTTAAGGGCACGATAGCCATCATCCCGATGGCAGACGCCATCTGGATATCTGAGCGTGTCTGGGTTTGTCATTCCTGATTTGAACTCTGCCTCTCCTGGCCCCGGCATTTTGTGTGTCCACAAAGCAGCTTGAACTGCTATCCCTTCGTCTGTTGCTTGCATGCCAGGCTCCGTCCCCACCTCTGGGGTCCTTTGTTGGTGCTTTTCATGAACGCTCACCTCATGCAGGTCCCCATGTCCCTTGTTCAAGGCGTGGGTGATGCACGTGGGCCATCAGGGCTCTCGGCAGCCACAGCTGGGCCTTTGTGTGGTTCCCTGGCTCCAGTTGCCCGGAACCTGAGGACCCAGAAGATCCGTGCCTGCCCCAGTGGATCAGGCTGTGGTGGCAGAAGACCTGCCTTCTCTGCTCCCACCTCCTGGGATGTCCAAGAATGTCTAAGAAGGTGGTATATGCAGCTGGTGCTCAGGGGATTATTGCAGTGCAGTGGCCGTTTCCCCAGTTCTGCACATAAACCAGGCATGTCTGTACGTTTAGATCTGTGGCCTCCCTGTGGTTCACAGCCACCCGGAAGGGGGCGTCATTGCCTCTTTTGCAGATGAGGCTGTTGAGTCCCAGGTGGTCACCGGGGGCTGCTGGGGTACTCCCCATGACTCTACCTCTGAGGCCAGCACCCTTCCTCACATCTCCTGCCATACACACCTCCCTATGGGCCCCAACTTCCAAGTCCCAGACCCCGTTCCCCTTCCGTCACCTTCCAGTGCCAGCTCAGATATCACCTCTGCCGTGAAGCCTCCTGGGATTAACCTCATTCTCCTGGTGTTTCCACCCCCCTTTGTAACGAGGCAGTAACAGCATCTAACAGTAGCGGAGTGCTCCCATGAGCCAGACTCTGGGTCAACCTCGTTACGCTTATGATCTCATTTTATACTCAGAAACCTCATGAGGCAGGCACCATTATTATCTCCATTTTACAACTGAGGGAAAACCAAGGCAGAGATCTTGAACCCAAGCAGCCTGCTCTTGGCTGTAACACCTGAGGTCCACGTGGCTTCTGGAGGACACATTTGCATGGGATGCTTTCAGCCCCAGGCAACCTATTGCGCTTCTGGATTGTTCTGCTTCTAAGAAGCCTTTTCCTTTGTTGATTCAAAGCGAGAGAGAGGCATGGACATATATACACTACCAAACGTAAGGTAGATAGCTAGTGGGAAGCAGCCCCATAGCACAGGGAGATCAGCTCGGTGCTTTGTGACCGCCTGGAGGGGTGGGATAGGGAGGGTGGGAGGGAGGGAGATGCAAGAGGGAAGAGATATGGGAACATATGTATATGTATAACTGATTCACTTTGTTATACAGCAGAAACTAACACACCATTGTAAAGCAATTATACCCCAATAAAGATGTTAAAAAAAAAAAAAAACCACTTCCCAGTGACTGCTGCCCTGTGGCCTCGATCCGAACACAAGTCGCCCTCCTTCCCAGCAGCCTTCGGATATGGGGGGGCCCACGTACCCCGAGTCCTCTCCCGTGTAAGCATCATTTTTCTGCCTTCCTTTCCTTTTATGTCACGGTGACCAGACCCCTTTCCCTGACTCGTGCTTCTCTCTGGGTGTGAGGCCTGTCACCTGGTGTCCCTGTGAGTGGGATGAGTGTCCAGTGGGGTGGCCCTGGTAAGCAAAGGCCCCCTGACCTGAGTCGGTGACCTGGGGGAGAGACAGAGCATAGCGCCCCCTGAGCCACCGTCAGGCAGAGTGCAGGTGCGGGGCTCTGGGTGCAGACAGAACTTTCCAGCCCCTCTGTGTCGGGCAAGAGAGGAGCTCCCTGATGCCTCCCCTCTGGTGCTGGACACATGTGCAGTGACAACTCCATATGTCAGGGGATGACAGACTGGGCTGTTGGCCCCCAGTGATGGGGACTTGGTGAGATTTCCAGAGACCCTCGCTTGTTGGGTAAGTTTGATGGCAGCTCCTGAGGGAGCCCTCTCTGGGCCATGAGTGGGTGTGAGCCCTTTACAGGTGATCACACATTCAGCAGGTGACTTGCCCAGGGTCCCACAGTCAGCGCGAGGCGACCTGGCCAGCTTGACCCAGAGGCCTGTGGGCCTGAGTCGCTCAGCTGAATGCCCCGCATCCTGCACACCTCCTGCCTTTGCTCCAGAGCCCTGCTGAACAGGAAGCTGGTTTACCGGGCTGCCTGCGTGCCGGCCGTGGGGTCTGTGCGCGGGAGGTGGCCTCCAGGTGTGGTCTGGGGCCACCTGTGTTGGAATCACCGGAGGTTCGATTTTAACAGAGAGACCCTGGCCCCTGGGGACGTGCATGGTAACAAGCTCTCCAGATGATCCTGCTGAGTTCGTGACCCTTTATGGGTGGGCTGCGTTCCAGCACCAGGACTGGGCAGGCTCAGGAGGGCTGGTGCCTTTTGGAAATGCTAAGAGTGCTGGCCTTTCTGGAATGTTCTCTCGGCCTTTTACTGCCCAGTTGTGTTTCTGCCATCTCTGAATGCACGCACACAGCGAGGCGTGCTTCCCTGGTGGGAGACGTCAGCTGGCTGAGGGCTGGGGGCTGTCTCCTGGAAAACTGGGATGTGTGTGGGCAACGGAGAGGAGGACCTCTACCCCTGCCCCCGCCTCCCACTTGAGGGTCAGTCACAGCTGTGGCTGGAACAGAGCATCTTCCTCATCCTGCTGGTGGTAGGGCAGCTTCCACGTGGCTCCCCAGCCCAGCTGTCTCCTCGTTCTTTTCGGCTCCGTGTGTGAATCGCAGAAATGAAATCGTGCCTTTCAGTGTTGAAGCAACACGTAAATAACGTGCCCCCCTTTTGTCTGCGATGTGTGTAGTTCAGGAGCGAGGTGCCCCTGCTCTGCCCCTCATCTTTGTGTACCGGCGGATGGCATCCTCGAGATGAGATGTCCTTTTGGATGTTGCTTTATGATTAGCACCCGGGGATTAATCTGTTGGCTGCGAGGTTGCTAGGCTGGTTGCTAGGTAACTGCTGGCTGGGGAGAGGGTTTTCTGAGGCTCTGCCACACAGGGACTGCTGGATGAGTCACCCAGAGGTGGCCCAGAGTCTAGGCTTCCCGAAAAGGTGAGTGTCAACGAGGAAAGCAGTTGTTGAATTACCTCGCGGTGTGTCTATGCCGAGAATAAACACGGGCCCGAGATGTTTCTCAAATTAACTAAACCTAAACAGTGTTTTAATTGCACAGTCCCCCTCACCCATGCAGAGCGGCGTGTCGCAGTGCTGCTGAGGCTGCTTCTTCACGCTCGGAGGATGGAGGGGCCATACTTAGGCAGATTAAAGGAAGGTTTATGCTTGTGACTGCCGTGATGGAGGGCTGCTGACGCCTCCGACATCTACACACCGTCTCGTTGTGAGTTCAGGGTTTGGGCGAACAAGACGCACCCCCTCCCCTGGTTCCATGTTGCCCTCGGGGCTTTCAGAGATTCCAAGGTCGGCATTACACAGTTGGTGCAGGGCTGGGAGAATGTCCTGGAAGGAGAGACCAGGTTTGTTTGAATAGTGTCCATGTGCTGCAATGGGGGTCCCTTTGCCTTCTGTCAACAGATGAATCTGTGGGTGGTTCGTATCTTTTCTCACATCCTTAATGACCTTGAGCTTCCTAGGTGTCCATCTGTTTTCCACCCTCTCCAATAATCCCCTGGTGTGTTTCAAGATGCATTTGTTAAATATTTATGAACGGCGGCACCGTTGCCTTGGCACTCAGCAGTGGGCGTGGTCTTTGCAAGGTGGCACTGGGGATCCTAGAAATGCATCTCAACACTGTCACCTTCAGCAGGGCGTCATGCAGGGTTCAGCTGCCCCGTTTTGCGGTTTCCTGGCCCAGCTAGAGAGTGGGAGCTTCATCTGGAATGGAATAATTAAGTGGGTTGAGTCATCTGGGGGTGTGTCTGTATGTTCATTTTGTGTGGGTTACCGAAAATACTTAGTGCTGTAAATGCTTGGAGATGTCAGGATTCATCTTATTTTTCCAAGATTTTTTTTTCTTAACTGCATTACTCAGCAGAAAAGCACATTTTTTTTTCCCCTCTCCCTCCTGAGGGTGGGAGGGCAGAGAGAGCAGAGTAAGGATGACCCAGCCGCCATCGACCCAACGCTGCCTGCCTGGGCTCTTAGTAACAGTCTTGAAGGTTGATCTTACTGTCCTAATTTTGGAGGTGGGGAATTAAGGTCAGAGAGGAACCGGCCCAAGGTCAGCCAGCTAATTGGGGATAGCAGTAGGATTCGGCCCCACGTCCATCTGACACTGAGCCCGCCAGGCTCTGCTTTCCATACCCACAGCTGCATGGGGCCTGCGGGGTGACTCTCCCCTGCTGCAGATGCCCTAGTTCCCATCCCAGCTGGGCAGTGACCCCCGGGAGGCTCCCCGGCAGGAGAGGAGATCCCAGGCCAGAAAGAGCAGATGGGAACACAGCAAATTCAAGTGCCCATCGAGCTCCTCGTCTATGAAACAGGGTGACTGCTAATTCCCGACTCATGGTGAATATTTGGAGAACAGGTATAAGGGCCAGGGCCTTGTAAGTCGAGTGGCCGTGTAATTCATGGCCCAGACCAGGACACTTTGGAGGGTGATGGTGGACCCTGTGCATTTGGGATGCCGGAGCAGTAACTGTCAGCCAGGACTGTCCCAAGCATCTCGGGCACATGGTCCCATCCTTATAAACTCCTAATAAAGTTCACCCCGAGGCCCATATCCTATTTGCTGTCCATTCCTGGCTGTTCTTTCCAGAAAACACCCCTTGACCCCTCTTGCCTCTGGGGCAGGGCTGCTCTGGCTTGGGCTCACCATCTCTTCCGGACCCCTGCCACAGGCCGGCCTCCTGCCTCTGGCCCTTTTTTTTTTGGTAGTAAAATATACATAATATAAAAGTTACCATTTTAAAGTGTTCAGTGCCATTTACTACATGCGTGGTGTTGCCCAACCATCACCATTATCTATTTTCAGAACATTTTCAATCACCCCCAGAGGAGACCCCATACCCATTGGCAGTCACTCCCCATTTCCCCCTGCCCTTAGCCCTAAGCAACCACTAATCTCTTTTCTGTCTCTGTGGATTTCCCTATTCTGGACACTGCATGTAAGTGGAATCATACAATATTCGGTCCTGTATGACTGCTTCTTTCACTTAGGATGATGTTTTCAAGGTTCATCCAGGTTGCCGCATGTATCACTGCATTATTCCTGTTTATGGCTGAGGAATGTTCCATTGAACGGGTAAGACTACATTTTGTGTATCCATTCATCCATTGATGGACATTTGCATTGTTTCTACCTTTCGGTTAAGTGTGAATAGTGCTGGAGGGAACATTCATGTACAGGTTTCTCTGTGACCACCTGTTTTGAGTTCTCTCGGGTATGTAACCGGGAATGGAATTGCTGATTCGTGTGGTGGTTTTATGTTTAACATACTGAGGAACTGCCGTTTTCCACAGCAGCTGCACCATTTTATATTCCCACCAGCAGTGTACAAGGTTTTCACTTTTTCCATATCCTCACCAACACTTGTTACTTGTTTATTTTTTTATTATAGCCATTCTAGTGGGGGTGAAGTGTATCTCATTGTGGCTTTGATTTGCATTTCTTTTTTTTTTTTTTTGCGGTATGCGGGCCTCTCACTGTTGTGGCCTCTCCCGTGGCGGAGCACAGGCTCCGGACGCGCAGGCTCAGCGGCCATGGCTCACGGGCCCAGCTGCTCTGCAGCATGTGGGATCCCCCCGGACTGGGGCGCGAACCCCTGTCCCCTGCATCGGCAGGCGGACTCTCAAGCACTGCGCCACCAGGGAAGCCCTGATTTGCATTTCTTAACGGCTAATGATGTTGAGCGTCTTTTCCTGTGTTGGCCATTTGTTTATCTTCTTTGGAGCGATGTCTATTCAAGTCCTTTCACATTTTAAATTGGGTTGTTTGTCTTCCTGTTGTTGAGTTGTAGGAGTTCCTTATATGCTCTGGATACTAGATCCTTATCAGATGTATCATTTGCAGATATTTTCTACCATTTTGTGGGTTGTCTTTTCACTTTCTTGCTAGTGTTCATTAATGCACAAAATTTTAAAATTTGGGTGAAGTACAGTTTATTTTTGTTGCTTGTGTTTTTGGTGTCACATCTAAGACACCGTTGCCAAATCCAAGGTCATGAAGATTTACCTCTATGTTTTCTTCTAAGAGTTTTATGGCTTTTAGCTTTTATATTTAGGCCTTTATTCCATTTTGAGTTAATTTTTGTATATGGTGTGAGGTCAGGGTCCGACTTGATTCTTTGGTGTGCAGATATCTAGTTGTTCGAACACCATTTATTGAAGAGACCGTTCTTGCCCCATTGAATGGTCTTGGTGCACTTAGCGAAAAAATCAGTTGGCCATGAACACATGGTTTTATTTCTGAACTCTCCCTTCTATTTCATTGATTTATATGGCTGTTCTTATGCCAGTCCCACACTGTTTTGATTACTGTAGCTGTAAGGTTTTTTTTTTTTTTTTGGCGGTACACGGGCCTCTCACTGTTGTGGCCTCTCCCGCCGCGGAGCACAGGCTCCGGACGCGCAGGCTCAGCGGCCATGGCTCACGGGCCCAGCCGCTCCGCGGCATGTGGGACCCTCCCGGACTGGGGCACGAACCCATGTCCCCTGCATCGGTAGGCGGACTCCCAACCACTGCGCCACCAGGGAAGCCCTGTAGCTGTAAGTTTTGAAACTGTAAGCTTTGAAATTGGGAAGCGTGAGTCCTCTAGCTTATTCTTCATTTTCAAGATTGCTTTGGTGTTCACTATACCTTGCAATTTCCATTTCTACAGCAAAGGCTGTTGGGATTTTGATAGGGATTGCACTGAATCTGTGGATCAGTCTGGGAAGTATTCCCATCGTAACATTATTAAGTCTTCCAATCCATGGTGCTTTTCATTTATTTGGGTCTTCTTTCCTTTCTTTCAGCAACGTGTTATAGTCTGCAGTGTATACATTCTTTCACTTTTTACTCTAGGCGATCAACTGCAGTAGTATAAGTAAATCCCGTGACTGTCACCAATGCAAATCCCAAGTGTTCTTTGTATCACACTGCAGGTGTTGCCAAGATTTTGGGAAGTGCTTAGTCCCATCTTTCCTTTGAAATCACAGTATTATAAGATCTTGTTTTTCTTGGTGTGTTAATAAGGAAGCACATGCATAATATATCACAAATGCACATTTTTGCAATATTTTGATAATAGTATTTCAGTGTGATTGGTTTTTTTTCCTGTGTGTTGTGTCTTATGCATTTTAAGCATGATTCTGAGAAGGATTTACAGGCTTCACGTAGCTGCCGGAGGTCAGTGGCACAAACATGGTGGAAACCCTACACCAGGCTCTCCCTCGACCCCCGCTGCTCCCACACACTGTTCCTTAAAGCCCACTGCCCACAGCAGTGGAGTGAGGGTCACCATGGGGCACCCGCCGGAGGACACGGGGTGATGAGTACAAATCCCTGTACAGTAGCTGGAATTTCACCCCACTGTGTCCTGCTTTAGAGCTTTTATTGACAGCTGCACAAAAGTGGTGTCAATTTAGGGACCATGTAGTATCTGCTCTAACACACACGTAAATTGGTGGCAAACATCTGTCCTTTAGGCAGCTGGCGATACCTCCCAGCGCTATGAGAAATGCTAATTTGGGACATAATAGAGGGGCAGCCATCTTCTGGAATCCCGCAGCGCCCAGGAACCGTCTGGGCTCCCACCTCTTGGTGTGGCACATGGGGTCCTTTGTCACCCACCCGTGCCGCTCTCCTGCAGGACGTGTGATGCTCCAGCCGCACTGGCTGAACACACTGTGTCCTGGATGCCTGGGGCTTTGGTACAACCTCTCTCTCCCTCTGACTACAACACACTTGCCCGAGCTTCCCAGGAGCGCTCCCCGTCCTTCAAGACCAGACACCCCCTCCTGGACCGCTTCCCCGCATGGGGGGGTTTGGCCTCTGCTCCCACCTTCCCCTCCCGGTTCTCACTCTGTGCTCTGGTGAGTTAACACCACTCAGCAGAGACCAGGGCTGACCCTGCTGGCCAAGGTCACTCCATGGTGGCCGGGAGCCTCCACCAGCCACTGGGGATTCCGTTGATGTAGGAAGGCAGGGCCTTGGGGCCCAAGACACTTTTGCCTTTGTGGGCCCTTTCCTCCTTAAAAAAAAAAAAACAAAAAACATCTTATGACTGTCTTGGACTAAAGATGAATATAATCCAGGCTGGATTCATTACTATTTTTTTTTCTGGTTTTGAAGAAAAAGTTAAGACCATTTTCTGGGGTCACTAAAAGCATCGCGGGCCCCAGCACTGGGTTTTGTGTGCCTGATAGAGATGTCGGCCCTGAAACAAAGGCCCTGCCTCTAAGGAAACACCCTTCTGCCAACCAAGGGCCTCCATGGCCTTCATCCCTGGCCCCCAGGCCCACAGCCCCACCCGGAGAGGACAGCGGCAGGTTTGGGTACTGCCCGTCCACCCGGGTCCCGGCCTCCGGGGGACCCTGGAGGGCAGAGCTGCCCGGGGTCCTGCCCCCTTCCTGCGCATGATCATTTCCTTAATAAACCCCGGTAAACTGAATTTATGTTCCACTTGATGTGTAGATGCTCTGGGTTGGCTCCTGGCACCCAAGGGCTGCCCTGTAAGTCCTCACTGGGGGATGGGCTACCTGCCAGCTGCATCCACCCACTGACTCATTCACTCGTCTCCCTCTGCCTATTGTGTGGTTTCAGCCCTGCCCGCAGGGGCTCGGTCTATGGGGAGGTGGGCTTGCAAGGAGGTGAATTAGTTTCCTGGGGCAGCTGAGTGGCGTAAAACCACACGCATTCATTCTCTGACAGTCCTGGAGGCCAGAGGTCCTGAATCAGTCGCACTGGCTGTGCTTCCTCTTGCAGCCTCTGGAGGTGTGCTGCTTGCATTCCTTGGCTTGCAGCTCCTCCCTCCATCTGCAAAGCCTGCGGCACAGCATCTCCAAACTCTCTCTGCTCTATCTTCCCATCGGCGTCTCCTCTGTGGCAGATTCGCCCTCTGCCTCCCTCTTATAAGGGCGCCTGTGGTTCCACTGAGGGCCCCTCTGGATAATCCAGGATAATCTTCCATCTCAAGACCCTTGACTTGATCATATCTGCAGAGTCCCTTTTACCATGTAAAGTGGCATATGCAGGTTCCAGGGATTGGGACCTGGATACCTGTAGGGTATCAGCCGGCTTCCCTTGGCCTAGTCGTCTACATGTCTGAGCCTCCGTTGCCCCGTTGGTAAGATGCAGTCAGTAACGTGGCCTTGCAGGTGCTGTCGTAGGAGTGTACAAGCTTTATTTAAACCGCCTACCGTACGTAGTGCAGAGGCAACGAAGTTTCTGGAGCTGCCATCAGTATGGTGTTTTGGTGCAACAGGGCAGAGCTTGGGTGGGAGCTCAGGAGCCCCCTGGCTGCAGAAGTTCGACGCAAAAGTGGGATCCACTGTTCACCCCCACGGTTCTCAGCAAGGCGGTGGGCTCACATACTGATGCCTGGGTGTTGCTCCTGGTCTGGGGTCCGGGTATCGGGGTCTCCCAGTCTGGAGTCCGGGTATCAGGGTCTCCCGGTCTGGGGTCCGGGTATGGGGATCTCCCGGTCTGGGGTCCGGGTATCGGGGTCTCCCGGTCTGGGGTCTCCCGATCTGGGGTCCGGGTATGGGGATCTCCCAGTCTGGGATCTGGGTATCGGGGTCTCCGGTCTGGGGTCCGGGTATCGGGGTCTCCGGTCTGGGGTCCGGGTATGGGGATCTCCCGGTCTGGGGTCCGGGTATGGGGATCTCCCGGTCTGGGGTCCGGGTATTGGGGTCTCCCGGTCTGGAGTCTCCCGGTCTGGAGTCCGCGTATTGGTGTCTCCCGGTCTGGGGTCCGGGTATTGGGGTCTCCCGGTCTGGAGTCTCCCGGTCTGGAGTCCGCGTATTGGTGTCTCCCGGTCTGGGGTCTGGGTATTGGGGTCTCCCGGTCTGGGGTCCGGGTATGGGGATCTCCCGGTCTGGGGTCTGGGTATTGGGGTCTCCCGGTCTGGGGTCCGGGTATGGGGGTGTCCCGGTCTGGGATCTGGGTATCGGGGTCTCCGGTCTGGGGTCCGGGTATCGGGGTCTCCGGTCTGGGGTCCGGGTATGGGGATCTCCCGGTCTGGGGTCCGGGTATGGGGATCTCCCGGTCTGGGGTCCGGGTATTGGGGTCTCCCGGTCTGGAGTCTCCCGGTCTGGAGTCCGCGTATTGGTGTCTCCCGGTCTGGGGTCCGGGTATTGGGGTCTCCCGGTCTGGAGTCTCCCGGTCTGGAGTCCGCGTATTGGTGTCTCCCGGTCTGGGGTCTGGGTATTGGGGTCTCCCGGTCTGGGGTCCGGGTATGGGGATCTCCCGGTCTGGGGTCTGGGTATTGGGGTCTCCCGGTCTGGGGTCCGGGTATGGGGGTGTCCCGGTCTGGGGTCCGGGTATCGGGGTCTCCCGGTCTGGACTCTCCCGGTCTGGGGTCCGGGTATTGGGGTCTCCCGGTCTGGGATCTCCCGGTCTGGGGTCCGCGTACCGGGATCCTTGGAGGCTCCTGTGATTCTGGTACACAGCGCCGTTGGGGCCTTTTCTGTGCTCAGGTCGGGTCACTGAGGTGATGGCTGCCCCTCCTCTTGTGTGCGCCGCGGGCTTTTCGGCCACCTGTGCGTCCCATTGTTCCCGTTGTAGGTGCTGCCTTTTCAGTGGCTGGGCCTCCGTCGCGTGTACAGGAAGGTGCTGGATTTGATGGTCTCCAGGCATCTTCCTTGCTCTGAGGCCACAGCCCTGAGGGAGTGGGGCTTATGTTGTTCAGTGAGGGGCTGCTCTGCCCAGGTCTCCTGGACACCCCACTGTAAATGTGGGTGCCCCGCCTTCACAGCTGAGAGGGGACTGAGGGTCAGGGGCCAGATGCCCTTTCCAGAGTCACTGTGTGTGTTGGCCGAGCAGGCCTAGAACCCAGGGCGCTTGACACACAACGGGTAGTGGATGGGTGGCTTGTCTCTTGGCCAGAGTATTTCAGAATTGGCGGAAAGATGGAGCCTCGGGCGATCAGGGCTCTCCAGGGTGCTTACAGCCGTGGTGTGCCCATGTGGAGAAAGCCAGAGGGTACTCCCAGGGCCTGGAGGAAACAGGTATGTCTGGCTAAGTGATTTCACATTCTGTTCTGGAATATTCTTAATTGTCTCATGGGGGTGGGAGGTGAGGGAGGTTCATGAAACTCTCCAAACTGGGACAGAGTTTCATGTCACTTGACTCAGGAAATGGTAGATACTGGGTTATGGGGGACACATGCGCTCTCGGTGTCCAGAGAGGCTGGCACGTTCCAGAGCCCTCCGGGAGGCAGTGGGCCTGGCCAGGGCTTTGGCGAGGAGGAGGGAAGGCCGCCAGCCTGGCCAACTGGGGAAGGGACAAGGGCGACCTCCGGGGGAGGTGAGCCAGTGCTGACCACTCAGGGCCTAAAACAGCCTTGGTGTTAGGGGCTGTGTTAGTTTGCTAGGGCTGCCGGGACAAAGTACATCGACTGGGGGACTCCAACAGCAGAGATGTATTGTTTCCCGGTTCTGGAGGCCAGAGGTCCAAGACTGAGGTACCAGCAGGTACCCTCTGAAGCCTCCGGGGGAGAACCCTTCCGTGCCTCCTCCTGGCTCCTGGGGCGGGGCGGGGCGTTGCCGGCAGTCCCTGGCTTTCCGTGGCTTGAAGGTGCATCACTCCATCCTCCATCTTCACGTGGCCGTGTGTGTGCGCCTCTGTGTCCAGATGTCCCCTTTTCATGACACAGTCATACTGGATTAGGACTCACCCAAATGACCTCAGTTAATTGAATCACCCCTGCAAGGACCCTATTTCTAAATAAGGTCACATTCACAGGTGCCAGGCTTAGGGCTTCCACTTTTTTTTGGGGGGTTGGGGCACAATTCAACCTTGACTGGGGTGCAGCACATGGGGCTGGCAACATGCTCTCCAGCCCTTGATAGCTTTTCATTCTCTTGATAAACGTGTAAGAGTGTGAGGCCTTGTCCCTTCTTCAGAGACAAGATGCGCAGGCGACCTGCTCGTCACACAGGTGGCGGGTGGCAGAGCCAGGATCCAGTTCGGAGCCAGCTGGGGATCTTCCTGGAAAGGCCTGCGGCTCGCTTCTCAGGCCTCTCAGGCCGTGGTGACTGCAGGGGACACCATGCCATGTAGGGAAATGTGCTTTCCAGCTCCGAGCAGACTCTGGGGCCCGGGAGAGGCCCGGGGTTCACTGAGGCGTGGAGGGGGGAGGGGGACAGCCCGCCGTTGGGGGCTGGGGTTTGCCATGCCCCATGCCTCCTGCTGATTCTCCGGGGATCTATTCCTTTGCCTTCTCCCTCGGCTGCTTGGGGGACTGTCGTGTTCTCATTTCTCAGTTCTGTGAGCTCCTTGGCCATCGGGCCCAGGAATCCTGGATGGAAGGCCCAGGCCAGGTTCCAGGAGGACGGCCCTGAGGAGGTGGTTCCACACGGTCCTGCAGAGAGGGGGGGGTTCTTTTTATACCTAAAAGATGGGGTACTGTGAACCAAACCCCACGTGGCTTCTGATTCAAGGGATAGGTTTAAGGATGCACGTCTCTCCAAGACTTGAGATTATACTCTTTTAAATTTTTTTTAATTAAATTAAATTTTTTTAAAAAATTATTTATTTTATTTATTTATTTTTGGCTGCGTTGGGTCTTTGTTGCTGCACGCTGGCTTTCTCTAGTTGCGGCGAGCAGGGGCTACTCTTCGTTGCAGTGCGCGGGCTTCTCATTGTGGTGGCTTCCCTTGTTGCGGAGCACGGGCTCTAAGCGTGTGGGCTTCAGTAGTTGTGGCACGTGGGCTCAGTAGCTCTGGCTCGTGGGCTCTAGAGCGCAGGCTCAGTAGTTGTGGCGCACGGGCTTAGTTGCTCTGCGGCATGTGGGATCTTCCTGGACCAGGGCTCGAACCCGTGTCCCCTGCATTGGCAGGCGGATTCTTAACCGCTGCGCCACCAGGGAAGTCCCTATACTCTTTTTTAAAAAATTGAAATGTAGTTGACATATAGCAATATTTTAGTTTCAGCTGTGCAACAGAATGATTCAATATTTGTGTGTATTGAGAAATGATCACACTGTAAGTCTAGTTAACATCTGTCACCACACAGTTACAATATTTTTTCTTGTGATGAGACCTTTTAAGAGCTACCTTCTTATCCACTTTCAGATACGCAGCACAGTTTTAAAACTGTAGTCACCATGCTTTATACTACATCCCCAGGACTTATTTATCTTTAATTGGAAGTGTGTGCCTTTTGACCCCCTTCACCCATTTCCCCCACCCCCCTGCCTCTGGTACCACCAATTTGATCTCTGTATTTATGAGCTCAGTTTTTATTTTTTTTAAGATTCCACCTATAAGTGAGCTTGAACAGTATTTGTTTTACTTGGTCTGACTTATCTCACTTAGTATAATGCCTTCGAGGTCCACCCATGTTGTTACAAATGGCAAGATTTCCTTCTTTTTATGACTGAATAATAGTCCGTTGAATATATATACCACATCTTTATCCAAGCAACTTAGGTTGCTTCTGTATCTTGGCCATTGTAAATAATGCTGCAGTAAACATGGGCGTGCAGACATCTTTTCAAGTTAGTTTTTTCATTTCCTTCAGATAAATACCCAGAAGTGGGATTGTTGGATCACATGGTAGTTCTTTTTTTTTTTGTGAATTCATTTTTTAATTTATTTTTGGCTGTGTTGGGTCTTCATTGCAGTGCGCGGGCTTCTCATTGTGGTGGCTTCTCTTGTTGCGGAGCACAGGCTCTAGGTGCGTGGGCTTCAGTTGTTGTGGCATGTGGGCTCAGTAGTTGTGGCTTGCAGGCTCTAGAGCACAGGCTCAGTAGTTGTGGCGCACGGGCTTAGTTGCTCCGTGGCATGTGGGATCTTCCCGGACCAGGGCTCGAACCTGTGTCCCCTGCATTGGCAGGCGGATTCTTAACCACGGTGCCACCAGGGAAGTCCCGGTAGTTCTATTTTTAGTTTTTTGAGGAACCTCTGAATTGTTTTCCGTAGTGGCTGCACCAGTTGACATTCCCACCAATATTGCACGAGAGTTTCCTTTTCTCTGCATCCTTTCCGACCGTTATTATTTCTTTTCTTTTTGAAAATAGCCATTCTAATAAATGTGAGGTGATATCTCATTATGGTTTTGATTTGCAGTTCTCTGATGGTTAGTGATGTTGAGCACCTTTTCATGTACCTGTTGGCCATTTGTATGTCTTCTCCGGAAAAAAGTGTCTATGCAATTCCTCTGCCCATTTTTTAGTTGGATTCTTTGGGTTTTGCTCTAGAGTTCTATGAGTTCTTTATATATTTTTATATTAACCCCTTATCAGATATATGATTTACAGATATTCCTTCCCATTCAGTAGGTTGCTTTTTAATTTTGTTGATGATTTCCTTTGCTGTGCAGAAGCTTTTCAGCTTGATGGAGTCCTGCTTGTTTATTTTTGCTTTTGTTGCTTTTGCTTTTGGGGTCAAATACAACGAATCCTTACCAAGACCAATGTCAAGGAGCTCATCACCTGCGTTTTCTTCTAGGCGTTTTCTGGTTTCAGGTCCTACGTTCAAGTCTTTAATCCATCTTGGGTTAATATTTGGATGTGGTGTTAGTGGTTGAGTTTTATTCTTTTACATGAGGCTCTCCAGTTTTCCCAGCACCATTTATTGAAGAGACTGTTCTTTCCCTGTTTTATATTCTTGGCTCTTTGTCATAAACTAATTGACCATACAAATGTGGGTTGATTTATGGGCTCTCTTCTCTGTTCCATAGTCTATGTGTCTGTTTTTACACCACTACCACACTGTTTTGAATACCTTTGTGATATAGTTTGAAATCAAGGAGCATGATGCCTCCGGTTTTCTTCTTCTTAAGATTGCTTTGGCTGTTTTATGGTTGACACAAATTGGAAGATAGTTTGTTCTATTTCTGTGAAAAATGAGTATGTAATTTTGATAGGGATTGCATTGAATCTGTAGATTGCTTTGGGTAGTGGTAGTGTGGACATTTTAACAATATTCATTCTTCCAGTGCACGAGCACCGAATATCTTTCCATTTTTTTGTGTCTTCTTCAGTTTTTTTTCATCACTGACTTATAAATAGTTTTCATACAGGTCTTTTACCTCCTTGGTTAAATTTATTCCTAGATATTTTATTCTTTGGGATGCAATTGTAAGTGGGATTGTTTTCTTAATTACTCTTCTGATCGCTCACTTATTAGTGTATAGAAATGCAGTAGATTTTTTGTATGTTGATTTTGTATCCTGCAACTCTGTTGATTAGTTCTAACAGTTATTTGGTGGTCTTTAGGGTTTTCTGTAGATACTTTGTCATTTGCAAATTGTAACAGTTTTACTTCTTCCTTTCTAATTTGGATGCCTTTTCTTTCTTTTTCTTGCCTAATTGTCCTGGCTAGGATTTGTCATACTATGTTAAATAAAACTGGCAAGAGTGGCCATCCCTTTCTTGTTCCTGATCTTAGAGGAAAAGCTTTCAGCTTTTCACCATTGAGTATGCTGTTAGCTGTGGGCTTGTCGTATATGGCCTTTATTATGTACATTCCCTCTATACCCACTTGTTGAGAGTTTTTATCATAAATGCACGTTGAATTTTGTCACATGCTTTTTCTGCATCTGTTGAGACGGTCATATGATTTTTATCCTTCATTTTGTTACTGTGATATGTCCCATAGATTTTGTGGAGGTTGGAACCCTCCTTGCAACCATGGAATGAATCCCACTTGATCATGGTGCATGTATTTATTAACGTGTAGTTGAATTCAGTTCGCTAATATTTTATTGAGGAGAACAGATTCTAACAGGGCTTCTTAACCTGTTGTGCGCCATGGACCTCTTCTTGGAATAATGTTTTCAAATGCCCAAAATAGAATATAGAGGGTTACGAAGGAGTTCAGTTATTTTAAATACAGCTCTCCCTATGGACAACCCTGCTATTCTAGACTGTGGAAGGAGCTGCTGAAGTGGCCCTTGCTGCCCCCAGGGGCCGCCAGTGGGTAGCTGGGTCCCAGGCAGGGCAGATTTGGGTGAGCAGTAGTCAGGTGAATGTGGGGAGGGGCTCAGGTGGGATAGGGCGGCGGGCCTGGGGGAGGCTGTGCGGCCTGGGCCGAGAGTCCAGCTCTGCATCTGCCAGCTGTGTGGCCCGAGTGAGCAACGGAATGGCTGTGGTGACAGCTGCACAACAACAGCAAACGCTTCCTTCCAGAGCATCCCGTGTGCCTAGGTGCCGTCCTCCCACCAGCCCCGGGAGCTGGGGCCTCTCACTGCCGTTGGCTGGCAGGAGCCTGGGCCTGGAGGAGTGGGGTGACTTACCCAGAATCTGGCTGCCCCTCCTGGGCGCCGGGCACCGGCAGGGTTGCCACCCCTGTCGGAAAGCCCCGCACATACTCTGCTGCTCCCTCGGCCGCCGCGTGTCCCCAGGGCCTCTGCCCCCTCCTCTTCCTCAGATTCAGCCTCCTTTGTCACCCAGCTCCATGCTCAGCTCCTCTGCGGTCTCCCCGGGCTGCCCACCCGGGCCGGGTGGTCTTGTCCTTGCCCACGTGCCATAGCGGCCACCAGAACCCAGATGGCATCTTCCCTGGGGGTGCTTTGGGCCTTGAGGCAGCCGCGGCGCCACCCTGTGTCCCCTTGTCAGACGCAGGCTCCACGTGCAGGCGGGTTGTCCAGACAGGCTGGAGTGGCTAGTGAGGGTGACAGCCCTGACAGCCCAGGTGAGGGGTCACGGGAAGAACGGGGGGTAGAGGACAGAGATGTTGACGGGGGCGGACTGCAGAGATGGGCAGGAAGGGCCTCCTTGGGGGTGACACAGAGACTCCTTGCTTGCTTCCCTGGGTGGGGGGCACAGAGGGGACGGGTGTCGCCCAGGCTGCAGTGAGCGTGAGCTGGGTGGTTGGAGGTGGGGACTCGTAGCCCGGGCAGCAGTGGCCGGTGGCCAGGGTGGCCGTGTGGGGAGAGGAGAGGGAGTAGTGGGGCTGGGCTGGGGGCCTGGGTGCTGCGGTTCCTGGTCACACCTCCCGACCTGACCCGCAGGGCCTCTGCAACCCTTTCAGCCCAGGACATGCTCTCGCCCCTGCCCAGCGGCTCCCAGCAGCCAGGGAGCACCTTCAAGGCCAGATGCAGCATCATTTCGTCCCCCGTGCCCCAGGCCCTGCAGCGGGGAGGTCTCCCATCGCTGGCCCACTCTGCTCACGGGCTGTCATGCGTCATCTGCCGACATTACTGAGTACGTCCCGTGGTCCAGCCACGGTGCAGAAGGCTGAGTCCCCATGCTAATGGGGACCGCCCTCCAGGGTGGGGAGGACAGGCTCTAACCGAACACGCAGGAAACTGTCCAGAGTGGAGGTGATGGGGGCCCGGGAGGGTCTTCTGTCCTGCCCAGCTGGCCCCAGGTCAAGGGCAGGGCTCGTGTCCAGGGCTCAGGGGTGTCTCTGGAACAGCTGATTAGCCATTGGCTGATGCGTCACTGTGGTGACCCACAGCGTCAGAAGGGCAGCCCACACCCACGGCTCGATGGTGTGTCCGATGTCCATGAGGCCTGATCGTCACCTGTACCCCGAGCTCTCATGCAAGGCCTGGAATACTAGAAATGGCTAATTTAAAATGAAGGTGATGCAGCTTGTGGTGAAAAAATGAAAATGGTACAAAAAGTTGTCCAGTGTAAAGTGACTCTGCTGACTGCTCATCACCAGAGGCCTCCCGGTTCTGTGTTCCGTGCCTCCTTCCGGAGACGGTGCCCGTGTACAGTGGCCCACGGGCCTGTGTGTCTGTGTGCATCTGTGTGTGGGTGTGTCTGCGTGGCCGCCCCCTCAGCCGTGCTGACGGCCCCGCCCCCCCCACAGGTGTCCGTGCTGGTGCTCTTTGCCCTGGCCTTCCTCACCTGTGTCGTCTTCCTGGTTGTCTACAAGGTGTACAAGTATGACCGTGCCTGCCCCGACGGCTTCGTCCTCAAGGTAAGCCCCCCCCACCCCCTGGGCCCCTGATGCCTTTGCGCCTTGTCCCCCCGCGTGACTCACAACAGGGCTAGAGCGGCAGGGGCGGTGTTGGGGCCTGGCGGGAGCTCCTCGTGGGGACCTGGGGGCAGGGAAGCGGGGTCACGGCGGGGCCTGTGAAAGGGAGGCTCCTGTCTGCAGGCCTAGCACATCCCCTGGGGGGGGCAGTGAGTGATGAGGGGACATGCCAGGAAGCAGAGGTCCCGGGAGAGGAAGACTTGCACCACCACTCAGGGGTTTGGGAGCAGGGCCGGGTGACCCCAGCCCCCCGACCGCAGACCCTGGTCTGCCCGCCATGCCGCTGGGCTCTCCACGCTCCATGCTCGCTTTGCTGATGTGATGATGCCTCCTTCCCCAAAGGCTCCAAGTGGCCGAGAAGCAGACACATGGGGCCGCAGGATTAAGGGGAGAAAATAAGTGAGGGGGTGGGGTGAAGGAAGCGGGAGTGAAACGCACGGGCTGTGGACTTGCTCCCGTGTCCCATACACTCAGCACCTGGGCCCCCTTTTGGTTCTGAACTTCCCAGAGCCAGTGCGAAGAGGAGAACATGATCAGTCCCAGGATTTGGCGCTGCTGGAATGAAAGCAGAACCTGGCCCTGCGTGCTGCTGGGCACGAGCAGAACAAGCCCGGTCGCCCGCTGCCACTGGGCGGCTGCGGTTTGGGAGCTGCAGATGTGAGGGACACAGGCCCTTGTATGGGCTCCTCCTTCCACGGCTTCAAGGCTTCTGACACTTGAGCCCTTCTGTGCTCAGCGAGTGTGCGTTTTGTGCCCACCACGTAAGAGGCCCGTGGGGGCGCCGTGCAGGGACCTGGGGAAGGGCGTCTGGGCAGGGCGAAGCCCCCGGCCCCTTCCACCAGCCCGTGCACACCCCGGGCTGCGGCTGGAGGAGTTATGATCTGTTGGGAGGCTCAGGAGACAACATGGTTTAAAGGAGGCTGACCCAGAGGGCTGGGACTTCGAGGAGGGCAGCACATGAGCTGATGCTGGAGGACGGCAGGGCTGAGCCAGGTGGGCGAGGGGAGGAGTAGCGCACAGGTGCTGGCTGGGCCGGTCCGTACGTAGTCCTTGTTGGGGAAGAGCCAGCTGTGGCCAGACTGGAGTGCCGGCCAGAGGCCGCTGGAGGAGAGGGAGGTGATGGGATGGCCACTCAGTTGGCTGGGGAGGCTGCCAATTGGAAGGGAGGGACAGGAGGCTGCTGCAGGCGACCAGGGAAGAGATGCGGGTCTAGACTGGTCTGGGTGCTGTGGGTGGGGCAGGAGTGAATCTGGGAGGCGGGGGCGGGGCGGGGGGGGGGAGGACCTGAGGTCAAGGAGGAGGAGCCAAGGTGACGCAGGAGCCGCGCCCTGAGGGAAGCCGGGTGCGCAGAGGACACTCCCCTGGGGACTGGAGTCCTCGTCCAGGCAAACGGCTCCCACACTTGCGGCCACAGCCTCACGAGGAAGATGCAGGGCTTCCTTCCGGACTCGTTCTCTCTGTGCCTGAGACGGAGGCAGGAGTGGGCCCAAACTGCCTTCCCTGTCCTGCAGGGCCAGGTTCTGCTAGATAACCTGGTCCAGGTGGAGCCAGGGAGATGAGGCCCAGTCCTCCGACTCACAGCAGCTTTGGATGGCAGGTGTGTACATGCTTAAAAGGCTCTGCAGGTGGTTCCGGTGCACAGCCAGCCTTGGGAATTTACAGCCCCTGAGAGACTGTTCCGCCTCAGGGGACTTGGCATTTTCCACTGGCATCTAATGGGTGGTGTCCTTCCTGGAGAAGGTCACTGGGAGGGCCGGGGAGCTGCTGCCCTGGATCCCACGGCCCTCGGGCTAAGGCTGGAGGAGGGAAGGTATGAGCGTGTGTGTGTCCCCTTCCTCCCTCCTTTCTGTGTGTTCGTACATGTGCATCACATGCCACCACCCGACAGTTTACAAGGAGCTTTTAACGAAGATCTCTGATGCTCCCAGAAACCCTGTGGGGTAGATGCCATTAGACCCCCTTTTACCAACAGGAAGTTGAGTACAGAGACGTCGTACCCGAAGTCACACCCTGCACGTCCTTCTTTACTCGGCATCTGTTTATTAACTGCCGCCTTCTGTGTGCGTGGTGGGGTGCTGGGCGTGCCACGGGGCACAGGGTGTGTCAGGGGCCTGCCCTCGGAGCTCACGTTCTAGCGGCAAGCCAGCAGACCGACGTCCAGATGACGTGGATGCTGCCAAGTTAGGCAAGAAGGAATACGTGGGGGACCGCGTGCCTGTGGCCACCCCTTCCTGGGGGAGCGCGGTGCTCGTCCAGGCTGGGACCCAAATGAGCGGGGGGCGCTGGTGTGGACCTGCTGTGGGCTGGGCTTGTGCTGAGGACAGACTGGGCCGGGCCTGCTGACCCCGGGCCCCGAGGGAAGGGCTGATGGGCACAGGCGCCCGAGCTTCTGGGATGCGTAGAGGGGCGCGGGCCAGCCTCTTGCAGGGGGCCCCAAGCTGAGGAGTGTCACGAGGGGATTTAAAAAGGCAGATGTGGGCTGGGGAGGATCCTAGGTTTCTGCTTTTTTTTTTTTAAACCATGAAGGCACTGGATGAGTGTTACAGAAAGGTCTTAAACACAATGGGAGGAAACTGCCCCAGACCCTACAAGGTGTTTACAGTTGGGTGCTCCTCGTAGACTGACTTGCTTTCGGGGAGCTCGCATGTGAGGTTTAATAGCTAGGCCTCCTGGACCGTGGGCCAGGGCTGTTGGGACACTTTCCTGGGTTCCCTCACCGTCCAGTTATCGTTTCACGTTAGAAGCTCTGTGACCTCCCGGAGCTCACCCACAGCTGACATGTGTTTCTGCTGGGGTCTCTCCAGCCAAAGGGGGCAGGTCGCAGCTTCCCCGGAGCTCCTACCCCATCCTACTCCTGCGTGGCTCCCGGACACCCCTGGAAGCTGTCTTCCCCCGGGGTCTTGCCTGCTGCTAGCACGCCCCCCCGCAGTGCCTCCCCAGCACCCCTGTCTTACAGCCTCGCTGTGTGGGTGGCAGCGGGACCGTCTGTCCTGGGTGCCTGGAGGGCAGGGATGCCCCATCCCATCTGGAGGCCTGCCCTAGCCTGGAGCAGAGTCACTCACTGCCCAGCAGGTGCTGGTGGCCTCAGCAGGTGTTGGTGGCCTCAGAATGTCTTGCCAGACCCTGTGCTGGTGGCAAGGACAGAGTGAAGGGGAGGTGGCAGTGCAGGTGGGGGAGGAGGGTGGCTGCCGGCCTGCTGGACAGAGGCCAGTTCACCTGCAGGGCCGGCCCTGGGCTGAACAGACGGTTTGCCCCTGCAGAGTGGCCCGGCTCCCCAGTGCCCAGGCGTGGCCGGGCTCAGGACGCCGATGACAGAAGGGCATGCATGACCTCAGCGGTGCCCCTGTGGGCTTTTAATCCTTGCTGTCCGCTGTGCTGCGCTGGCTGCAGTCCTCACAGCAGCCCGGGCGGTGACTCATCAGCTCCTTTCTATAGTCGAGGGGACTGAGGCTCAGGCAGAACGTGACCTCGGCCTGTAACGCGACCTCCTGCTCCTGCCGGCCTCAGCCCACGGAAACGCTGCGTACAGCGGCGCCGGGCCGTAAACACACTGCGTCCCTTTGTCACTTCTCTCCTGGAAGTAGCTAGCTGGCAGGCGTTTCTAGTCTGTATTTCAGGGTCAGTGACTTGGTAAGGAGACCAGTTCTCCGTGGGGCAGGGTGGTATCAGGGCTGCGGGGAAAGCATGCGTTTATTATTTTCCCTTCCATCTTCACTAAACCAGCGGCAGTGAGCCACGCATCTCTGAGAGGCCCTGGCTCAGGGAACAGAGGCGGATGGATGGATCTGCTGTCAAATTCAACTTATTTATAAACCTCTGGCAAATCCCAGAGCTGTCTAAAGCCCCCTGCCCGCAAACCACATCCCTTCCCTCACCACCTGCCATCCTCCCAGACCCATGAGTGATGAAATAGCAGCCAGGTGGGCCAGGGCTGGACCAGCCATGACGCCATCACATCCGCCAGTAACCACGCCAGGTAGCGCTGCCCTCCCTCTGCCGAGTGGCCACACCTGCCCCTTCCTAGTGTGAGCGGCAGAGCTGGATCCTGATTGGAGGCCACGGGGTGGGCACGGGGCTGCAGGGCCTGTGGGATCCCCAGGGCCTGGCCCAGAACTGGTGTGAGCCGCTCTGCACCCGATGGGCAGCCCACCTGTGGGAGAGCCTGTTAACCTCAGGCTGACACTCCTTTTCGCAGACACAGGGCTGGTGACCCTGTAAGAGGCATCTGGACGGAGAGGGAGCTCACTCACTTACAGGTGGAACAGGAGGCCCTGGCTCACACTCGGCCCAGCCTCTGCGGTGGCTCAAACGGGAGCTTTTCTAAGACTGAGACATGGTCCCTTCTCTCGTCCACAAATCATGTGTTCGGCCCTGTGTGGCTGCTCCCGATACCAGGCAAATGGGCCCGCACGGTGGGGAGGCCTCCGGGTCCACTGGGTGACGTTGCCCGCCTGGTGCCCGAAGAGGGCTGGACGAAGGCTGTGGCGTTCACCGGGTTCCCCTGGTCCTGGCCTCAGCAGCTCTTCCCGGGCAGCACCTCCCCGCTCCAGCCCAGCCCCCTGAGCTCTGTGGACGGAGCTCCGCCACACCCACCTCTGAGGATGCTGAGAGCCCAGGCGGGACCGGGTGTGCCCGGCTGGGGCCTCACGAACGCTGGCTGAACTTGGAGCTGCCAGGGTGTACAGTCCTGCTCCGGCGCCCCGGGGGACCTCGCTGCCTTGTTTCTCACTGTTCTGCCTTTGAGCTGAGCGGTCACCATCGGCAGCTTTGGGGGTGGTGGGGCGACGTCTGGAGTGCACTGAGCAGAGGCCCGGGTTGGAGCTCGGTTCCCCACACTGCCCCGTGGTCCCTTCCCTCTCTGGGTCTCACTTGCTGTGACTGAAATGGGACTAACAGATCTCAGCTCACAGGGAGACATCGTGCCCGGAAGGCACTTGGCCACCTGTCAGAAGGAACCGGTGTGGTGGCAGGGCTGGGATGTGGAGACGGGCCTTGGGTCTGCAGAGACTCCAAGGAGCAGCCCCTTAACAGGAAGACGGAGCTAACCTGCCTTTAGCTTCCGGAGGCTGAAGAGACCCGGCTTGGGCAGGGACGGGGCTCCCAGAGGAGGTCCCCCCGTGCATCCCAGGCTGGCGCCCACGTCCACAGGGCAGCAGCCGCCACCGGCCATCCTGGTGACCATCAGAGACTCTGTCACGGTCTCCATGCTGGGAGACTGCTCAGCCCAGAGGCAGAGGGGCGCATCGAGCCGCGGGGTGTCCTGGGCCCCAGGAGTTGGTGGAATCCTGGCTGCGCTCTTGCCAGCGAGGTGGCCTCGGCTGAGATGCTGCTCGGGGGTGCTAGCCGGACCCTGCGGGCGGTCCTGGGAATCAGGGGTTTAAAAGTCTCCCTGGTGCCTGTGAAGGTAGCCAAGGCCCAGGACCCTTGTTACTGCAGTCTCCCTTCACTGTGTGACAGGCCTTGGCGTTCCTGTAATGCTTTGGTTGCTTAGAGACACAGGTAACGTGCTTTCCGCCAGATGGAAGGTTTCTCTCTCTCTCTCTCATTAAAGCCGCAGCTGGCAGGCAGTGGGGCTCCCTGAGGTCCTCCTAGAGCCCCGATTCTGTCGTGTTGCGCTGCCGGCCCCCAGGGTGTTGTCCCTCTCCAGGCAGGTTAGTCCAGGCGATCAAAGCCGCTGAGAAGGGAGCGGTGGAGGGCAGGAGCCCCCCAGAACCTGCTCCTGTCACAGCCCCGCACACCCCGTTGGCCAGAAGTTAGCCCCATGGCTTCTACTGGCTGCCGGGAGGGCTGAGAAGCGTGTCGCGAGCTGGGCCTCACGCGCCCGCCTGCCACTGGGAGAAGGGTGGGGGGAGGCAGAATGCAGCCCGCGACCCCTTCCTCAGGGCCTGGCGAGCGACATGTGGAGACGGGGTGGGCGGCGGCTTAGCCCGGCTGCTGGATGGACAAGGGAAGGCAGCCTGACTTTTGGGGGGCCCTAGACCCCCGGTGAGCGGACGAGAGCTAGGGACTGACCTCCCCACCCCCGGGTTCCACGGGCTGTAGGGAAGTGCCTCTCCCTTAGCGGACAGCTGCCCCCCGAGAGCCCCCCACCCTCACGTGCCCTCATGGGGTCCTCGTGGCTTCCTGGGCTCTCTGGATCTCCAGGTCACACAGCTCCCTACCAGGCCCTTGTAGGTGGTGTGTCCTGACCCCCCAACCCTTGCCTTCTCCCCAGCGTTTGTGTCCTGCGGCTCTGCACCCTCTGCTCCGGCCGCGGGCCTCTCTTCAGCCTGTGTCCCTGTCCTCCTGCCCCGAGGACCGGCTCCTTTGGGTCAAGTGCCCCCACCCCCTGCTCCCAGGAGCCTTTCTGACTCCCTTCCTTCACTGTTTGAATATGTTGCTTCTGGTGGACATGTCAAAAGTTCCATTGTCTTCTAGGAGATTTAAAATCAATGGCCACGAGTGTAAGATCTTTAAAGAAGCAGGAAGGCGTGCTGTGTAAGTCCTGTCGCCACGGCCTTGTACAGACGTCCATCCCGTTACCATGCAATCAGTGTCAGGCAGGCAGCTCATCTCTGAGTTTCCTCCGAGCCCAGGGAGGTGCTCAGTGACCACGGGCTGGGTGCTACCTGGAGACTCACGGGCCTCCCTCCTGCATTGGTACGCGCGTCTCAGGGGGCGGCCTGTCTTTCAGAACACCCAGTGCATCCCAGAAGGCTTGGAGAGCTACTATGCGGAGCAAGACTCCAACGCCCGGGAGAAATTTTACACCGTCATCAACCACTACAACCTGGCCAAGCAGAGCATCACCCGCTCGGTGTCGCCGTGGATGTCAGTTCTGTCCGAAGAGAAGCTCTCAGAGCAGGAGACGGAGGCTGCTGAGAAATCTGCTTAGCGAGATGGGCAGGTTCCTTACAGTGTCGCTGGAAGGTAACAAAGGGACTCTGAGGGAGATTTCATTAGATAGAATTACTGGTAATTTAGAGGCTACTCATGTATGGTGCCACTGCTTCTGTTTGCTAACGCTGCTCTGCGAATACAGCTTGCTGCAGACCATGGGCTAAAATCAAGGGCATATCAGCACTGCTAAAAGAGCTCTGACACCACTTGCCATGGTAAAGAATCTTAATTTAGCAACTTTACTGGGATTTATTGGATGCTGTCAAAAAATAAATTTACACTGGATATGCAAGGGGTTCAGACTTCAGATAAATGATGCATTTTGTGGGATTGTTTTTTTTTTTTAAAACCACCTTGCCGTTTGCAGACCTTACACCATAGCCGTATCTAGAGTGATCCCTTGCTTTGCTAAGAGCAAGCTGTACTGCACGTTTCTTCCCCCCTCCCGCCAATGGCAATAGTGCCAGTGGTCAAGATGCACCATAGTGAGCGTCAGAGGGAAGGAAGGAAAGATGCCATCAGGTCGCAGTTGTGCCCTCGCCTGCCCCGTGCTCACTCCTGAGTGCGCAGGCGCTGCGGCAGGTCGGCTCGGGCAGGGGTCACTGCTGCAGGCAGAAGGCTGCCTCTCGGTACAGAGGGCGCCCGCTGGGCAGGGGAGCCGTGTTTCCCTCAGTGCATGTGGACTGGGTCAGAGCATGTGAGGTGGGGACTCTGGGAAGAGGGGATCCTGGGCCACAGGCTGCAGAACCCGTCTCCCTGTAGCTAGTCTGTCTGCTCTGTGATGGGCTGAGTAGGAATGAAACCTACCGGCCCTTTTGTTCACATCTATTATGAATAAGTTTGCACCGACAGCTGTATTAGCTACTTAGTTTTAAAACAATTAGCTGGGTGAGAAAAGTGAAAGTGTAATTGCTGGTAAGCCAAGGCTACTTTAATTTTTATTTTGTGGGACAGATGTAACTCCTTTGATGTAAGAAGCAGGCAGGAAAGGCTGGGAGGGGGGCTGGCGTCGCACCTTGCAAGTCCAGTTATGACATTTTCATTCACAATCTTTGTAAGACAATTATGTTTCATCCTGAATCTTGACATTAAAGTATATGTTTACAAAATTGCCAGTTAGATAAACTAAGTGTGTAAGATGATTAAATAGAAAAAAAGACGTTCATGGACATTTTCTTCCATGTTATTTAAATGTGTTGTTTCTGGTGGACATGTCAAAAGTTTCACTGTTTTTTTAGATCAAAAATAAATGACAAATAGTGCAAGATCTGTTGCGAACAAGCATGGTGGTCATGGCCAACTCCATTACTGTTTCCTGAAATGTGCTTCCAAAACATACAGTATATTTTATTATCAAGGGTGTTTGGAAACGACGACCATGACCTCGGAGCAGTGGGCGGGCGTAGAGTCATGGACGTTGTGAAGCTGTGCCGACGCATAAGAGCAATAACCGCGCGCCAGAACTTCTGTGGAGATAGCATCTATCAGCAGATTCCAGCCCGTGTCAATGCAGTGTCAAGGCAACCCTATTTGTATTTTCTAGGAGACATGTATTTTATTGACTGTAAGCTCATTCACATGTAACTTTTGACATTTTCCCTCTGTGCAAATAAAGAACACAGGATCCCCGTGGTGCTCCCCGGACTGTCTGCAGAGCCCTCGAACCCACACCCTGGGGGCCCATGCGCACTGGGCGCTTTCTGCACAGATGTGGCCGCAGGTGCCTTGTGCCTGAGTACAAGCAGGCGTTCCTGATTCCTGGGGCTCTGGGGGGTGGAGAGGCCCAAGTCCTCCTCTGGATGAAGCTCCATGGGCCCCAGTGGCCGCAAGTTGGGCCTTCCCCACCCCCTGCCCACCCATCAGGAGAGTGTTGGGGGCAGCATTTCTGAGGGGAGCCAGGCCCCGTCCGCACACTTCTTCCCAGGCAGGAGGCAGGTGGGCACGCACTGACTTTCTAACCTTGGACCCACCAATAATACATTAAATGGCTGTAGTTGTATGCACTAGACTCCCAGGGCGAAGGTGATATCTTCTCTACTGCGCGATGAGTCTGTGTATCAGTTGGCTGAGGCAGACAGGAAGCCCAGGAAACAATCCATCATGTGCTGTGAGAAGCTACTGGCCAGTGCTCTTCCTGCTGCCACCGGGAGGGAAAGGCCGGCGCCGCCTCCAAGCCTGAGACGTCTGTGGAGCAGGAGGCCCGCGTGGCTCCTGCGGAGGAGGCGGCTCCCCGCTCCCCGGGGCGGCCCCATCAGGTGCAGGAATAATCACCCCCGGTTCCTTCCCTCTGGCCGCAGGCTTGTGACGCAGACCACGTTTAGTTGTGTTGTTTTCTTTTTCAGCTACTACATGGGCTTAAAACCACAAGTCGGGTGTCCCTTTTGTGAGTACATATCTCCGTGCCCCCTCCCCACCGATGGCTCCAACGCCAGGGACCACGACAGCGCGCCCAGCGCGCCGTCTGCCGGGTGTGGCCGCCTAGCTGTCGTACCAGTCGAGGAAGAGCAGGGAGAAGGAGCACATCACCAGGAAGAAGAGCACCCACACGCGGAAGCCAGCGTTGTTCTTGATGGCCTGGGGGGCGCGGCACGGGGGTTAGGCTGGAAAGGCTCTCAACTGCCTCGTGCGTCTGCACATGCTCTCCCTGCGGGGCTCCGACTGTGTGGACTGCTCAACCCTATGCTTACCTTGCACAGACGCCTTAATTATTAAGCAAAACCAAAAAGTGGGTTTAAAGTCTGTTAGACAAATGGGCTGCATCTCCCTCTCTGGTTAGTCATCACGTGGAGATCATGCACAATTCTCCCAGGAAAAATGGCTCATGTCCACCCCAGGGTTAAACCCACACAGACAGGATGAGAGCGTGTGTCCACTACCCTGACGTGTGCTTCCTAGTAGTGCGATGGCAGTGGTGGTCCAAGAACGGTCCCATGTCAACCCAAACCTGAGGACTGGACTCAGAAAATAAAGTCCACTCAACAGAGTCTACTGTGGTGGCCCTGTGAACAGCGACCAGGGCTCTGGGTCCTTGGAGGGGTCCCACAAGCCTCTCCTGTGGGGCCCAGCCCGGACTCAGGGAGGGACCCCTGCACCCCAGCTGGCTCCTCTGCAGGGCAGTGAGTGGGGTCCTGGGCTTGGCAGGGTGGAACGGGCCCATCCAGCGCAGTCCTGAGACCAGCCCTGTGCACGTGGCCCAGACAGGGTGGACACTACTGCCTGGACTCAGCGCCCCTCCAAATCAGACACGGTGCCCCGAGAGTACCCACCTCTCTGATGTCTTCATTGCCCTCCTTGATATTCTCAGTTGCTCCTACTACTAATTGGTGAATACTGTCAATCTCAGCTTCCTGTCGGGGAAGAGAACAGCAGATAAATACAACTGCCACCTCCTTCGCCGAGCGTATGTCACCATAGTAACAGTAGCTGCCACTTACTAAATGCTGGGGCTTTACACACCATGAACCCACGGGTCCTCATAGCACCCGACAGGTAGGCAACACTCTCATTTACAAGAGGGAAACTTAATTAAAGCATAGAGAAACCCAAAGTCACACAGCACCCAAGCTGCAGGACTGGGACTGGACCCGGTGCCTGTGCTCCCTCCACCCCGGCTGGCCGCCTTCCTCCACTCACTGGACAGGAAGAGTTCAATCGCAGAGTGGCCACCACGTGCCAGGGGCTTCAAAGCACACGTGGCTCTAACACATACGTGCTAGCTTCAAAATGGCACTTTGTATACCACCATTTTCTCTCTCTCAAAAAAAAAGCTAAAACTTAAAAATCAAAATGGCACTTTGTATATCACCATTTTCTCTCTCAAAGAAAAAGCTAAAACTTAAAAATCAAAATGGCACTTTGTATACCACCATTTTCTCTCTCTCAAAAAAAAAGCTAAAACTTAAAAATCAAAATGGTATGCAGGATGTTTGCAAAAGTTTTACTCCAAATACTGGGAAAGCTTAAACATGGGATCCTGGGCTTACACAGGAGTGGCTGGCTAATCGCCCACCATTGCACCCCTGCACCGGCTGCGAACCACACTGAGGTCTGAGGAGCAGGCCTATCTCTCCCTCTAGGCGGTGGGGAGGGAATACAGACGAGTGTGGGTTTTAGGGAAACCTGACTGATACAGTACCGCAGAGAGGAAATCGACCTTCAGCCATCCGATTCCCAGCAGTGAATGCCACATAGTCTAAGGACCTGAGGGCCAAGGACTGCTTTGCTCCAAAATCTCGCTTTTTTTTTAGAGAATCTCCAAGTGGGAGCTGGCTGACCACGGCCACTGTTCCCATGAGAGGATGGGTAAGAACCACCGTGCAACGTAGATGAGGAAGCCCAGACAGACTCAGCTCTTCTCAGGTCTTAGAAACCCCGAGGGAGCCAGGCAGGGCTCAGCCTGTGCTCTGCAAATCCCTCCCAGGTCGAGGCCCAGAGCCCTGGGGGTGACACAGGGTGGGGCCCTGAGTGGCTCTCTGCCACCTCCTGGGGCACATGTCCAGAACCCCGGGACTGCTGCTTCCTAACCGAGAACCAGCCCCCAACTGAGAATCAAATGTGAAGGGCAATCAGTGCTCCTCAGTGGCTGGGCTGAGTGTAGGAGCAGAAGAAATGGTCGTGAAAAGTAAGGGCTTTTAGTGCACTTGGGCCCCAGGACCTCAGAGTACTTTGCTGCATGTAAGCAGCCCTGCTGTAGTGAAGGCCCCTGGCCCGTGGCTCTGGCTGCGCTAGTGAACAGTGCATTACCCAGGTCTGCCACAGCCGTGCCCACAAACAACGGCTCCTGGTTCCAGGACTGAGAGCCTGAGGGGGCCCGGATCCCATTCGCCACCCCTGAGAGTGACGCAGGTGACCTCAGCCCCGCTTTGCTGAGGGGGAAAGAGCTCATGTCACATTACACGTGACGGGGAACCGGGTGGGGGCCGTCTGTCTGACTCCACCTGGGCTCTGAGCTCCTCCCGCCACACCGAGCTGCCTCTAAGGGACAAGTGGGTGCTCTGAGGGGGAGACATCTGACTGAGCTGTTTTCTGTGTCCGGAGGCTGAACTGATGGCCATCAGGCTTCCAAGTGAAGGCTTAGCAGATACATATTAGAATGGTTCCTGCAACACGCTAGTGAAAAGGGCACCTCCTGTGAACCACCTTGTGTACCCAACGTGCAATGATCTGACTGGCTGTGTGGTTTAGGGGGCATCCTGTGAGTGGAGTATCTTTAGCCAAGCAGCCCAGTCTAATAACAGTGAAGAAAAATAATTTTGTCTTTCAAACTCTTCCAGTCTGTGTGGATACTAAAAACAACAGGGAGAATTTATCAGGTGTCTGAAAATTTTGCCGGTTAGTGGCTGCTGGAAGAATTTCAGAACTGTAGGCAGGTAGGAATGACATGAAAATCCATGTATGAGGACAGTCACATTTCCTGTGAGGACGGGACACCTGAGGTGGCGGGGACCCGGCCTTTGAGAGGGCCAAGTCTGAGCTTGTCACACCGCTGGCTGAAAAGCTGCTACTCATGCACCTTGCTGGGTGCTTTCCATGGGGTATTCTCGGAGCCTCACGACAACCATGCAAGGGCCACTCTATTTTACAGATGAAAAACCTGTAGTTCAGAGAGGCTCCCCAGCTTCCCAGAGGACATCCAGAACCCAAACCTAGCCGCCTCCCTCCCCCACGTGCTCCGCTGCACAGGGCTGGGGCGTGTGGGGAGCTGCCCCGGACTGCAGAGGCTGCTCCCGGGGAAGGGGAGGCTCTGGGCACACAGCTGCAGAGGCCCAACGACCTCACAAGAAATGTCCCGAGTTCTTAGTGTATCCCCATTTTAAGCTAAATCTTAAAACCACTATATTTTTTCTTACTTGTTGTAAAACCTTCTCTGTGAATATCTCTTGGAGTCTGGAAATTTCAACCACTTTCCCTTCGATTTGCCTTCATAAAAAAAACAGATTACACATTAACTATTAGTACTTGGTGATCTTAACAGCAGCGTCACACATTTCTAAAGAAGCTGTCTCTTCTAAGTGAAGGCATGAGAGAGGGAGGGGACACCGCGTCAGGCTCAGGGAAGGAGAACACGGGCAGAGGAAGATTCACTCTCCTAACTGGCTCCCCTTTAACATCCCTCAGCTTACTGGGGCATACTGGACTGTTTGGAAACCCACCCCGCCCCCCTGGATAAGCTGGCTCCGGGGCCCAGCCTCCTGCGCCAGTGCCCGGGCCAGGGGCGCGCAGCTGCGCCCAGTCACACAAAGTAAAGTCTCCTTTAATGCCGAGCCCTGTCTTAGCAACACCGTGACACATGGGGGGGATTCAAAAGAAAACGTCAGAATGTGTTGTCACCCAACTTTGTTACCTCTCAGCAGGTTAGGGGGAAGAGTGCATTCACCGCTCAACCCAACTTTGAAAGGAAACCTGATTCTGGCTGAAAACATCCCACGCTGGGATATCAGCAACTAAGTGTGCGGGCTTCTCCCCGTTTCATGGGCGGCGAGGGTGACCTTGGGGCGGGCCGGGAGGTGCATGTCTAGAGGCTGAGCTGACAGCTGCTTTAGCACAGGCAGCGGCTGAGCTCCAGCCCAGGAGGAAGCGGAAATGTTCGATGGGGAGATGATCCCTAGTTGTGTCGCTCGGGCCTTGAGTCCCCCTAGACCAGGTGAGGGAAGGAGAGGAGACTTGGGAGAAGAGTAAGGAGGGGTGAGGGTGGGGAGAGCGCCGTCTCTGAGGAAGGACTGGGAGACGTGCTTGTGAAGCCAGAGACGGGGAAGAGCCGGGGGCAGCGATCAGAGGGAAACACCTGCACTCAGTCTCCAGGGCTGCGCAAGTGTAACGTCAGGATGCATCTTCTTTCGGGAAGTGACCACGGTGCAACAAGAGTTCCGGCGCATCCTTTCAGAATGCTCCCGGCATTCCCAGGGCAAGAGGCCTGAGTGCCTTCACCGGAGGGCTGCTAACCACACCTGTGTGGGCCACGGCCACGGGCCTTCTGCGTGGCTGATCGCTCTGGTGAGGGAGCAGCCGGACCCCAGTGAAGCCACCTGCAGGGCTTCCCTCTGTCAGCCGTCCCTCACGAGGTCTCCCTTTCATCTTGGAGTAATTAAGTGTAACTAGCCCCCACGTGGCAGTGGTCATGATGTTTGGTGTCATCTGCCATCAGGAGCCGATCCTCTTGGATGGGGCAGCAGCACCTGGGAGCCTCGTGGCAGCCCGTGGGGTTATCTCACAGGCCCACAGGTCGAGGGGAGTCAGTGAATTCAGGCAGTCTCCTTGACCCCCTAAGTGGCGGGAGGGGCGCGACATTTGGCCCAAGGGCCACATGTGATGCCTGGGCACCAGAGTAAATTAATAAAGTTCCTAGTTTTGGGGAAAGTTGTAAACTAGGCCATCGGCTCACAAAGGAACCACACACATACCTCACTTCGTCAAACAGGCTGTTCATTTCACCAATCAGGCGCTGATTTTCTTGTTCGAACTGTAAGGAAACAAACACGTTAAGGATGAGGACAAACTGACTAGAGTCTCAAAGCACCACAGCCAAAGGCAAGTGTTGAGCAAGGCGTGTCTGTGCGGAAACCTTTGATCCGCCCTCTAAGAATCACTGCGGAGCCCCTCTTTCCAGCATGGATCGTGGCGGCATTGCTGGAAGACCCTGAGTGTTCGTGTGAGGATAGCCACCCGTAGGGAGAAAATGAAACCCCGCAGTGCAGCGGGGCTGCCTGTGGCTGGACTTTCCATCTCACTCATTTGAACCGCACGCACGCAAGCCGACTCTGACTGGGAGCGCGGAGGCCTGTGGGTCAGCCCCGTTAGGCTGGCCGCCCTGCTCTCCCCTGGGCCCTCACGACCTCCTGACATCGTCCTCTTTAAATGGAGCAGTGAGGCTGCGCGGCCGTGCTGAATCAGGGTAGTGGCAGGACCGCACTGGGACTCAGTCTGATCGCAGAGCCTGGCCTTGGCCAGTCGCCACAACAGGGACACAGGCCCAGGAGCTGGAGAAGCTGCACTCCCGGTGCTTGGGATGGCACCAGGCTTTGGGGCTCAGTCTGGGTAACGATGCCACCCCAGCACCCGGGGAGCTCATCAGAGCTGAGCTAACTGCAGGGTGGACAGCTGCTCTCCCAGCCATCCTGCCAGCTCGATACTGGTCAAACGCGAGGACGGCGCGCATCTGAAGCGCCGCCATGGTGTGGGACCAGGAGGAGCTTGTCGTCCACGATGATGACTCAGGCCTCACGCGTCCACTCCTCTGTCTCTTCCCCGACGGGTCCCACGTGTTCCCAGCTCACGTGCCACCTTCTGCATGATACTGTCCTGGGCCTTGGAGCTCAAGGTTATTTCTCATTTTTCTAACCGTGGCCTGGTATCTTCTCAAAATCCCTTAGAATATTAGCCATTTTCTGCCTTGTACTGAGTTGTGCGTATCTCAAACTGTCTGCACGACTATGAGCCGCTCAGGTGGGAAACGTATTGGACCCACACACATTGGAAAAGGCCGCTGTCCACATGCAGGGGCTTGGTCCACCAGGGAGGGGGGCTGTGCTCTCATCTCCGCACCTGCCCGCGCAGCAACCTTGTTACAGCCGCCGGCCCCTCCGCACCCCTTACCTCCGCCTTGCTCACTCCCACGCCCCGTCACTCAGGGAGGCTTCCTCTAGCGGGGCCTCCTCAACGTCAAGTCCTTTTCCTCTCCCTCCAGCCCCTCTGCGAGGCTCTCGGCTGGCAACCTCCCTTCCTACTCTGCCAGTTTTACTTGGCACACTTGCCGTATTCGTTCCTTCCCTGCTATCTAAGTTCTGCCCTCATCTCTCATAGTCTTCAGTCTGCCCTCCATCCCGTCAGTCACATGCCGGCCCTGCCCCTGCACCCTGCAGATCAGGTCTGACGCCAGGTGCACGAGCCGGCCACGCCCCAGGCCTCTCCGAGAGCATCTCCTGCCATCCCCTGCCTCATCTCTGCACAGGCTAGCCCTCAGCCTAAGGTGGATTCATCCTCTGGCTGGGGAACTCCAACGGGTCCCTAGAAACCCAGCATAGGCACCTTCTTAGTCATCAGACGCAGCAGGGCAGGTTTCGTCATGTTCCACCATCCCCCTCTCTTTAAAGCTTCTCTGCTCTCGCCTCCATCACTGCACTCCCACGCTTGTTTGGGGTCTGGCTCCCCTCCTGGGTGGGGTGGTCTTTCTCCTCTGGACCCCGAGCCCAGCACAGGGCCCGAAACACGACAGGGCGTGGGTTCCCAGCACCAGCTGCTCATCAAAGCACAGAGGCCTCTACTCCACCCCAGGCCACCTCAGAGGCCGGGGTTGGCGAGGCTCCAGGAGGCCTGAGCGGTGGGGAGCCTCCTGCTGGGCCGGGGCAACCAGCAGGCTGCCTTGCTGGCCGCTGCCAGGGCACTGCCACGGCCCTTCTAATTATGTGTCAAAAAAGCTATTTAAGGGAATAAAAGCATCACTTTTGAGTCTGAAAGAATCAGCTCTGTTAACTGTCAACAGTTACTTAAGAGTCTGATATATATGAAAAAATACAATTACTTCGGCATGTGGGCGCTAATCTAATTCTCTCAGGTACTTTACTCAGGTTTTGGGGGTGGGGTGGCAGGGGGCATTTTCTCTGAATTTTTCTAACAATAATATGGCCCCACCCTTTTAAATCTACAGCCCTTTCATGCTTTTAAACTGTTCCTAAACAAAATTAACTAGGGGTTTGAGGTGGTTTATTACTGGAAATGGTCCTTGGGAACAAAGCTTTCTGTTTGTTTCCTCCCCAATTTAAGGGCACCTGGCTTTCTTTTAAGCCTCTTGGTAATTGTTACTTTTTTTCTTTTGGTTGGTAATTGCTACTTCTGAAGGGCTCCTGTTAGCAGGGTCAGGAGTGGGATCAGATTCTGGCTCTGACTTCCTTCCAACCCATGGGTTCTTGATGCCACCTGAGAAACTCCCCATTCCGGGAGGAAGTGAGAGAAACAAATGCCTCAAGGGATCAAGCAGTGGTAAGGGCTGAGGAGAGAGGTTTGCTGCACCACATCTATGGAGAGCAGCCTCCATTCAGGGGTTGGGAGTAACAATGAAACTGCATTTAAAAACCCAACAAAACCTGTTTCCCACAGGGAGCCATTTAACGAGATCTGGCCACGCTCTGGTAGGTTAGGCGGCGGCCAGGATGCTGACCGCATTCACTCGCACAGGCTGCAGGGAGGTTTCCGAGACTGTCTGGGCAGCAAACCTGTACACCTCACCTCTCATCCGCCGAGTAAGGCAGGGAGCCACCAAATGCCAGGCTGCGGGGCGAGGTAGGGGCTATGCCAGGGGCTTTGATGGCCCAGTTCCTGTGGCCTCACGGGAACTTCCTGGGTGACCCTGCCCCAGTCACTGGCCTTCTGTGTGGCCTGTCAGTTTCTCTTTGTGAACAGATGTGGTTGGTTATTCTTATCCTTTCCCGCCTGATCCTAAGGGTGAGGAGGGACAGCCCCTTTACCTTCTAAGCTGTATGCCCTTGGGCAGGTAACTTAACCTGTCTGTGTCTCTGCCTCCATCACTAAACTGGGGATAATTGTAGTACTCAGTAGGGTCCTTAGGAGGAAGATATGTGCTAATCCGTGGAAGCTGCTTACCAACTTCACCTCCATAAACGTTAATTACTGTTATTTAATCTCTTCAGGAGTAGATCCTGGATATGCAAAATGAGTCATTAAATGCTTTGACGGCCCCTTCCCCCTCCCTTGTTTCAAATTCTAGAGGGCCACTACTGGTCTCCTACCCTCTCAGGCCTGAGAAGCACAGGCACACAGATCTCCCTGGGGCTCACTGGCAGCCCGCACAGGCAGGGGCTTCACAAGGTGCAGTGCTGAATGCAGCCTCAGCTCCACGATCAGCACCAAGGGCAGGGGACCTACAGGCCCTGGGACGACACACCTGCCATGTCCTCCATCTCCATGAGTCCCGGAAAAGGGAGACGAGAGGCCCGGATGATGGAGGAGGTGGGCAGGCAGGGCCCGGCAAGCATGACGGCAGCCAGCCTGTCCTTCTGCGCCACTGTACTCTATCTACACTGTTTAGGCCTCACAGCAACACACGGTGCTTTCCCTCAGTGCAGACCCCCAACAGCAGTGGTAAGCATCATAGTTAAGAGTCTAGGACTTGGGGGCCCAGCAACAGTCCCTACCACATGGGGCAGCATAAATTAATAAATGCTCAAGCGCTCATACGGTACTGGGCTGAGACGGTTACATGCATGTCAGGCAGTATCATTTAACTGCTTTATTCCATTCGGAAGTAAGTCAGACTTTCAAGTAGGGCCCCCCAAAAGGGTTTATAATCTGGTTTAAAGTATACAGATCCACATTGTGAATACATTGTCACAGAAATCCTTTTTTAATCTAATCCTCTTTACTGTAGTTTTAAAAAGAAAATCATTCCTACCAAGGCCTTTGAGCGTCAGATGAGACCAGGAGAAGGATCTGCATTGCAAAGACCTACGAGCAGTTCACTGAAGCGACACTGTGAACCCACAGGGGGCTTGGCCTAGACGGCAGTCTGCCCCCTTGGCTCAGAAGACCACCGCCCAGGCCCACTCTGGGCTCTTCTAGTTGTGCTTTATCTGTGTCAAACACCTTCACACTTGTGGCTCTGGGACCCTCACCGTGACCCCCACCTGTGCCCCTGTGAACCTCCCCAGGGTCTGTGCCCCAGCATTCACCTGTGTGGTGCTCAAATTCCATCGACAATTCTCCTGTTCTCAATGTGTAAGCCAAGCTTGGCCACAGACCACAAGCCCTGCCAGCCAGCCCCCTGGTGCTTCCAAGGGCCCACCTACGGGGACAGGGGCTAGGGACACTTTTCATGTGATCTGAAGAACAGAAGTCACATTCATGACTTTAAAAATTATTCCAAGAAATACATCACTAAGTGCAGTGGTTTCACTGGAGGCAAGTAAAATGAATGTGGGCTTAGAAAGGAGGCATTTTCTCTGGGTAACATCAGAAAACAATTTGGTTCCACTCAGCCTGACCACAAAACATCTGCTTATATTAACTCAAAGGCATTAATATCCCTGCATCATGAGTGATGTATTGTGCGAATTGTGCGTATTGTGCGTATTGTGCGAATCATACAATGCTCCGCAGCCATTCTGGAACGAGTAACAACAGCTCCTATGGGTGAAATAATGAATTAAACTGCTGTTATAGGGCTCAATTCATTATTTTACCCTGAGGAACAGTCATTATGACTTATGACCACAATTTGCTGTAACACTTTCCAATTTCAAACCAATAGTATGCATTTCTTTCTCTTCATTTTCAGGGTTGAGCCTTTTAAATAAGGTTCGGGTCAGTCAGACTGTAAGATATGGTACTCAGCTATGAGCCTCAATTAAGAAAGAAGTGAACTGAACATTAAACAGCCTGTCATAAAAGTACTGAACAGTACAGCCTTCTGCCCCATCCTCTTGCAATTACGCGATAAAAATTAGGGAGGTCCTGCTGGTTCTGATTGCTTAGGTCACTGATATCATGACGCCGAAATAACTAGCATTATTGGGAATGATCCCTCGCATGTTTCTGGACAATGCTTCATTCATTTGGTCACTGCTTGGACAAAGCATGGTGCACCAACCATCATTACGGAAAGACAAGCCTTATGATATGAACATGTGTTTCTCATATGCAACAGCTACATACATCACACTCAGAACATGTGCAGGGAACCCAGGACCACACGGGGCCAGCAACGATCTCTCACTGTTTGTGAGGGAACATTCTCTGAGCAGCTGCTACGTGCCCTGCACTTTCCTGGGCACTCATACATACATGACTGTATTCCTGACAATCCTGTCAACTTACCAAGCTGAAGTTCAGTGAGGCTTATTTTCTTGCCCCCAAATTACACAGGCAGTAAGTGATATAAAGAGAGGGTTAAAAACCAACTCTGTCAAGTCCCAAAGCCCTTGACTGGGGCCATCTCTCACTGGGGCCAAGCATCAGCTGATCACAGATATCCTTGCTGCCAGCCTTCCACTGGTCCAGCCCCCGTGCACCTTGCAGCTTCTAAGCACGCGTCTGTGCAGGTTAACAAGCTGCTGCTGCTCACCACTGCCTGCGGGGAAGGCAAGTCCTCTGGCAAACGACTGACGGCCATTCTTCCAGCTACTTCCTTTATGAAGCCGTGCAGTGTATTTTTTAAAAAGCCCTAAATGGAAGCTAAGTTCTGCCTAAATACAAATGTATTCTTTCTTAATGAAGGGACAGTACTATACATATTTTTATCTCTAGCAAAGATAGGTGGTCATGTTACATGATACGGGGGAACGTGACATCATTTTCAATAATAAAGTTATTTTGTGTAAGCTGAAGGAAAACTATGAGCTTTTAAGAAACTCTGGCCATCATTTGGCTATCAGGGAGCGTGATCAAATTGTCCGCCTGGGCCTGCCCTCCAGCGTTGTGTCCCGGGGTGATGTGCGGTGCCTTTCTCTCCCCTGTATGCACTGTTTCAAACACCAGCCCTCAGGTGTATCCCACAGTCACGTCTCCAGCCCAAGCCCCAAGCCCGGGAACCCAGCGCCCACCAAACGCCTCCCACGGACTCACACCTGTCCGTGACCAGGTCCTCATTTCCTGACTGCCGGCATCCTGCTTCCCCGGGTCACAAAGCTCCAGGCTCTTTCTCCTGCCTCACTCTCTTCACACGCCCTGCTGCCCTCCAGTGGATCACCAGGTCCAGTCCACTTCCCGCGGCAGCTCTCATCTCCGCTCTCACTTCCACTCCCTGGCCATCGTCTTCAGCCTCTCTCTACTTGACTGGGCAGCCACAGCTGCTGCCTGGAGTCTACACTGCCGCAGTCTACACTGCGAGGCCTCCGGCTCACGTGCCTGCTGGTCTGGGGGGCACTGAGCACGTACTCCAAGTCAGAGGTGTGGAAGGAAGCAGGGGCCTGGCAGGCCACTTTAAGGTGTTTGAGTTACTTCCTTAGCTCAGAATTATTTTTATCTATCAGGGGCACAGACAGCTCTGCTTCTTGTTCTAAAGAAAGTCCCACAGCCTCTGAGGGAGCACCCCCATAGCAAGTCCCAGGAAAGTCATGGCTAATGGTGTCATCACTGGAATCAGTGTCACGCTTCTAAGGTGATGATCTTAAAGGGGAAACTGCTCATCTGGGTGAATGAATGTTTGTGAAACAGTCCTGAGTATAAAATATGTATGAAGACTCCACGGAGCGGCAGCTGCCACCCCGCGTGGCCCTTTGATCCTGCCGTTGAGGGCAGCACACGCACCACAGCCCTTCCCCACACACGTGAGCACTGCCCAGGCCCCCCCAACCCTGTGCAGCCCAGGGCTGCCCTGCCTCTGTGCACACCTGCCACTCTGAAGGGGAAAGGCCGAGGGAACTCAATTATGAGTGCCTTCTGTATGCCTGGCACCCTCTTGGGTCAGCTCACTCAGTCATTAGCCCACCGTGAGGGGCCACCGGTGTTTCAATCCCACAATCAGGCGTGGGGAAGAAACAGGAAGCCTCGAGAGCAAGAGGATTCTGAGCCAGCTTTATGCTCTCGGCAGCCAACGCTCAAGAGAGCAGACCTGGCCCCCTTGCTGGGGCTGGTGAGGCCTCTGTCAGGCCGCCCAGGTCAGTCTGCCAGTGCTCCTGTGCAGGCTACACTCACCTAGACCACCAGATCCCAGCGGGCACTCACATGAGCTGTGATGCAGGAAAAAAGCTCAGGGTTTGGAGCCAGGGCTCGGGGCGTGGAGCATGGCTCAGATGCTTGGCTCTGTGACCTTGCACGGGCTTTGGAAGTTTTGTGCCCCATTTTCGTCAACTATACAAGAGAGATAATTCCTACTTCACTAGACTGTTACGAGATTAAACAAACAAGGCCTGGTGCATAGAAGGTGTTCATAAATATAAATAATAATAATAACTTAGATAGAATATTCTAGTAGTTCTTACTGATGATCCTGCTTTACCATTTAAAACAACCTAGAGTTTTTATATTATATTCATCAAAGTCACTCATCCATTCAACAAACAGTTCCCACCCCTGCTCTAGGCTCTGGGAACACAGCAGTGAAGGCAGACAGATTTCCACCCTCGGGGCACTTGTATTCTAGTGGAGGGATGAGAGCAGGATGTGGGCACACAGACATAGTGGCTGGGGCCACTTCAGGCCAGGTGGTCGCGGAAGGACTCTCTGAGGACATAACATCTGAGCCTGTAGGACAGGAAGACGAGTGAAGAGCCTGGTGACACGAATGCCTCTGTGTGAGGTCTGGGAGGAGATGGGTGCCTCTCTCACTCGACAGCCATGGCTCGAAGCTCTACCTCTCATCTTCTTCAGGAGACATCAGGAGACCGCTGACTGCAGATAGGCTCAACCACTTACTAATGAGGGGCCCTTGGACAAGAGAGCCGACGGCTTTTTGCCAAAGTTACAAGAAGACAGTAATGCCCCAACACCTCTTAGTGTGATTACTGAGACTATCACGGATAAAACAAGCACTAAAGAGCTCTGTCCACCGTAAACAGCTGCAAATTAAGATGTCATTTGCCAGGCACAGCCACTGGAGGGGGACTATGTGGGAACCGGCTTCTCAGCTCTTTGGGCAAGGCCCGCATCCCACCAGGGCAGCTCTAGGACACATTTGTTCCCAACCCCAGGTACACGTACTCCATGTGGCTCTGTCACACCGATGTCCAGACAGCTGTGCATAGACCCGGCTGTAAACGAACAGGTAGGGGCTCTGGCCAAATCTGTCCCTTTTCTTTTGAAACTCACCCAGAGATAATAAACTACAATTGGCAGCTAGGGGACAGGTAAATAAAAGGAGGTGATATTCGCAGTTAAGGTGTTACTCTTTTCATTCTTCAGCCATTACTTATGCTTTCTTCACATTACCATGCACCAGTAATTCAAACAATTAAAAAGCACCATAGCAGCGATTATAAAAGACCCATTTAGAATAGAAGACTATTTTACTGCCACTGAAAAGACATCTAATATTAATAAAATTATTCCAAGGCAATTTCTTCTTTAAGCTACTGCAAATTTAAAACATAAGAAAAGCATACTAAGAATCTGGAAATCAAGTGGAAAATTGATCTAAAATATTTATTTATAATTTTTAAAACTCAGTATAAAAACGAGGGCAAGGGCATTTAGGATGACCTCCTACTCAATGAAATATTCTTACTAAAACTAGTTAAAAATACATGATTAGGCAGAGAATAGCATTACCATTTGTATTTCTTCTGGGGATAATTCATCTTCACCTTTCCCATCTCCCCAGGTTCCCAATTCAGGTTGTGCTTCGGCCGGAATCTTTTCTGTTAAAAAAAAAAAAGAAATTGAAAGTAGGCAGAAGGCAAAATATTCACTTTAGAATAGGTTGTCTTAGGATGCAGGCATATTTAAAAACATGAGATGGAAGGAAATCATAGAGCTTTGTCCACATTCGACTATCTGTTGGTTAATATTCAAGCACTGCAGCATGACTCTTTACAATGTAAAGGTGTGTGTGTGTGTGTGTGTGTGTGTGTGTGTGTGTGTGTGTAGATGGGACCCATGCACAGTTTCAGTATTGCCCTGATCTCAAATGGTCGCAAACCAAATGGACGTTCTTCAGGACCAGTTTTCAAGTGGACTTGACTTCAAATCACATACTCGTATGCTTATACCCCTCCCTCTACTTTTTAAAGACTGCAAAATGTATGGGTAATTTCATTAAAATATATATATATATACATATATAAAAAATAGAGGAAATGACATACCACGCCAATCCCATTCCCCTCCCAGAAGTAACCACTGTTTGTCAGTGCTTTGATGGAGTCTCGCAGGCTCTATCCAGCACACTCACACACACACACACACACAGATATGCAATTCCCTGCCTCCTCCGCAGCCTAGAGATAATTTATAGTTCTCTGTGTGTGTGGCAGTGTGCTTTTCACAAAGATATCAGTGGTAACACATTGTTCTAAAACTTGCTTTTTATAACTTAACAATGCATCTGGGTGATTACCCAATGTCATTTCACATATATCTACCTTGTTCTTTCTTTTTTTTTTTTTTTTTTTTTTGCGGTATGCGGGCCTCTCACTGTTGTGGCCTCTCCTGCTGCGGAGCACAGGCTCCGGACGCGCAGGCTCAGCGGCCATGGCTCATGGGCCCAGCCGCTCCACGGCATGTGGGATCTTCCCGGACCAGGGCACGAACCCGTGTCTCCTATATCGGCAGGCGGACTCTCAACCACTGCGCCACCAGGGAAGCCCTACCTTGTTCTTTTAATTGCCGCATAACATTCCACTGTAAGGAATTTTCTGTGTAACTGTAACTCCACTGATAAACCTTTGGTTACTTTGGGTTTTCTGCTAGTACAATGGTATGTGTGCCAGTCCATGCTTTGGTCCATTTTGATGTACTCCAGGACGGGAACCTGGGCATGGACTGCTGACTGGTGGTAATTTTACTTTTAATCTAGAGAACACTTTGACCGGGATCACATAAACATGGGCCAGATCTCTGACAGAGCAGAACAACAGCACAGCTCCCAGAAGGGGCTGCCCCACCCGGGGACCCTGATAGAGAGGCCTATGCGGCTCATCCAGGGGTGGGCTGGGAGCAAGGTGGGGGCGGGAGGGGGGAGGCGGAGCGTCACTCCTGGGCGGAGGCTGTAATAGGGTCTTTTTTTTGTATAAGTGACTTTGTGTCGGGTGTCTCAGCAGTGCCTCTGGGCTTGTCAGTGGGTTGCCAAGTACTTAAAGGCAAATACTGCTTCTTTTTCTTTTCTTCCCCAATCTCAGCAAATTTCCCATAGCTGCTCTCAGCCCCATGAGATGGGCAAAAGTCCAGAGTTTTTGCTTTGAGACTGATAAGGGAAAAGAACATAATGATAGCACCAATTTAGAGAAAGAAGATTAGGCAGACCTATGTACAAGGTATGGTTATTATTCTGGATATGTCATCACAAAAAAACTCCAAGTCATCTGCGACCCTGTGCAAGTTTTTAAAAATTGGCTGTTTTTGCCAGAACTGTCATCATATTTATAAAAGACACATGTGTAACTTAGATATAATATAGGACCTATAAATATAATACATAATTTTTATATAAATGATATTTATAAAAGGTTGGAAACATCTTTAGAAGCCGAAGAGGTGTTTTTCTGAGACCACATTCTTCAGGTGGAACATCTGTACTTTTCACTCATCCCACCCCCACCCCTAGAGCCCTCTATCTCCTACCTGACCTCATTATTGTATCCATCTCAAGCTTTTACCTTTATGTGTTTTAAGGATAAGAACATCAAATTTAGAAACACAAAAACATATTCACATCAGAACGAAGCATAAATCAGCTCTGAGCTGGAATGGAAAGTTTGTTAAGAGCCTTTGCAGCCACCTGGAGCCACCCTGACCTGCAGCTGTAAGAATCAGCCTGAAGCACGGCACACCCCATGCGAGTGCTTTGCCCAGACCTCCATGCACCACGATGCCAAGGCACTCAAGTCCAGACTCCTTGGTCCAGTACTCAAGGCTCTCCGTATGGTCTGGCCCCATCCACCTTTCCCACCTTAAGGCCCACTCCTCCTCCCCTTTCTGTGAGTTTTGCTGACCCAGAAGTGGTTTCTTTACTGACTACATTCCATACCTCTCCCACGCTTTCCGGCCTCTGAGTACTTACTCATGCTGTTTCCTCTGCCTAGAACATTCTAAGCTTCCCCTTTTTCAGGTTCAGACTCATTTCTCCGGACCACCTCCTCCTGAAGTTCCCTGGCCCTCTGAGTGGACTACGTCTTTCCCACCTGTGCCCTCTTTTTTGGCACTACTCACTTTCTCAGGGGCTGGATCTGAGCTTCCCTGTCAACTGAGGGCAGGACCCGTGACTGACTGGAGAAGAAGGGCAAGAAGTATTCATAAATAACCGTACCCATCTTAGTGGAAACCAATGTCAGGAAACAAATTATAAATGGGTCCACAAAGATCTCATCCTGGCTGAGTCAGAATATGGAAGGAAAAAAAACTAAACCCAGACATGCACAGAAGGTCAGCTGTGACCACAGAGGTGCTTTATTGTGCTGCCTAAATCAAAAATAACAAGACTAGTGCCTTTTTTAAGAAACAGGAGTATGACAAGCAAGAAACCACCCTCTGCCTAGAAGTGTACCACCTAGTCCTACACTAAAGTATTTTTTCTAAGTTACATCTCATGTTTCAAAAGCAAAATGAAAAACCTGAAAAGATAAGCAAAAAGACACCACATAGCCCAGATTTTAAAAATCCTTCTGCTAACTGTAGATAACCTTAGCAAAATGCCCATGGACAGGAAAAAGCTGTCTTCCAATGGCACAGAGAAAAGGGCAGATATACGACCTCTAAGAGGAACCAGCTGGGTGTGGGGGACGAGATTTACCTGCCAGCATCGAGGTGGGGATGGAGATGAAATGGCAAAGGCCCTGGAAAACTGGCAGCACCACGGAGGTCTGTGCAGGCTTCTCCCCTCCCCACACATTCCCCTTAGGTGATGCATCCAGGCCCGCGGCTCTGAACTGCCTATGTCCTATGACTCCCAGAGACCTCCAGCCCTGATTTCTTCCCTGATCTCTAGGCTCACTCCAACGGACTCATTATTTCCACCTGAAAATCCAATAGGCATCTCAGACCTCACACAGAATATGATTCTGCTCCCTCCCACTCCTCCCGGCCTCACTGCAGACCCTCGCACCTTCGTCATCTTGGTCAGTCCAGCCCAAACCTAGAAGTTGCCCTTGATGGCTCTCTTTCCCTCACCTCTCGCGTCCTACCTACTGGCTAACCTTCAGTTCCCAAGTGTGAGCAGAGGTTGAGCCCTTGTCTCCGCGGCCATCTCCACCACCACGTCCCTCAGGTGACACCTCATCCCGCCGGCGTGTGGCCTCCTGCAATAGATTCCCAACAAGGCCACTTGGTTCCTCTTTTTCTCACTCCACTCCAGCTCCACACGGTAGTCAGGGAGGTTTTAAATGTGACCCGGGCCTTGTCATGCTCAGCTTAACAACCTCCAGGGCTCTTCACTACACACAGACCCAGAGCTGAACCTTTCCCACGGCCTGTAGGGCCCTGTGTGATCAGGCCTCTGCCTCCGTCTCTCCCCCCTCCTTGTGCCATTCTCACTGGTGCCTCCCTCTTGTGAGTGTGAGTGTGTGTGCGTGTACATGTGTGTGCACGCATGTGGAAATATGCCAGCTCATTTCTCCCTCCTTGATCTTTTCACTGGCTGGTCCCGCTGCCTGGAGAACTTATACCTGCAGGAGAGTTCTGATTTCTCCACATCCTGCAAACGCACTTATCGTCAGCCTTTTTCATTCTAGCCATCCTGGTAGGTGTGAAGTGGAATCTCATTGTGCTTTTGATTTGCATTTCCCTGATTACTAATGATGTTGTGCATCTTTTCGTGTGCTTTTTGGCTATTTGTATTTCTTCCTCGGAGAGATTTCTATTCAGACCCTTTGCCATTGGGTTATCATTTTCTTATTGACTTGTAAAAGTTCTTTCCATGTTCTAGATATAGACCCCTTATCAGATATATGATTTTCAAATATTTTCTCCCATTCTGTGGGCTTTTTTCACTTTCTTTTCTTTTTAACCTTTAAAGCACAAAAGCTTTTAATTTTGGTGAAGCCCAGTTTATCTAATTTTTCCTTTTGTTGCTTGTGTTTTGGTGTCATATCCTTGTTAATCTTTTGTCAAATCTGAGGTCAGGAAGATTTAGCCCTATGCTTTTTTTTTTTTAATTAATTAATTAATTTATGGCTGTGTTGGGTCTTCGTTTCTGTGCGTGGGCTTTCTCTAGTTGTGGCAAGCGGGGGCCACTCTTCATCGCGGTGCGCGGGCCTCTCACTATCGCGGCCTCTCGTTGCGGAGCACAGGCTCCAGGCGCGCAGGCTCAGTAATTGTGGCTCACGGGCCCAGTTGCTCCGCAGCATGTGGGATCTTCCCAGACCAGGGCTCGAACCCGTGTCCCCTGCATTGGCCGGCAGATTCTCAACCACTGCGCCACCAGGGAAGCCCCAGCCCTATGCTCTCTTATAAGAGTTTTAGGGTTTTAGCTCTGTGTAGGTCTTTGGTCTATTTGAGTTACTTTTTTATAAATGGTATGAGTTAAGTGTCAAACTTTGTTCTTTTGCATGTGGATATCCAATTTTCCCAGCGCCATTTGTTGAAGAGACCGTTCTTGCCCCCTTGAATGATCTTGGTCCCCCAGTTGGAACTCAGTTGACCAGAGCCACACGGTTTTAATTCTGGATTCTCAATTCTGTCCCATTGATCCATATGTCCGTCCTTGTGCCAGTACCACACTGTCTTGATTACTGTTGCTTTGTAGTAGGTTTCAAAATTGGGAAGTGTGAGTCCTCCTACTTTTTTCTTTACCAAGACTGTTTTGGTTATCCTGAGTTCCCTGCACTTCCTCATGGATTTTAGAATCAACTTGTCAATTTTCACAAAGAAATCAGCTGGGATTCTGAAGAGGAATGCATTGAAACTGTAGATCATTTTGGGGTGTACTGCCATCTTAACAACACTAATTCTTCTGATTCATGATCTTGGGATATTTTTCAATTTATTTGGATCATTTTTAATTTCTTTCAACAATGATTTGCAGCCTTCAAAGTATGTTTTACATTTTTGTTGAATTTATTCTTTTTGATGCTATCATAAAGGAATTGTTCCTTTTAAATTCCATTTTTGGATTGTTCATTGAAAGTATACAGAAATGAAATCTCTGTATAATGGTTTTGTATCCTGCAACCTTGCTGAACTCATTTACTACTTCTTTTATTGGTGGATTCCTTAAAATTTTCCGTACACAATACCAGGCAGTTTGTAAATAGAAAAAACTTCCTTCCTAATCTAGACTTTCATTTCCTTTGCCTTCCTAATTGCCTTTGCTATCTTGGCCAGCCTACTAATTGACTTCCAGTACTCATTTGAAAAAGAATCCTGCCCAATCCTTAGTGTCTAGCAATGGATCTCGTCATAGCTGCTCTACGAACTAACGCAAAATGTGCTCTTTGTGGAGCCCTACTGCACATGCCAGACACTGCCTGGCCCTTTACACTAGCTCCTGAAATGCTCACAACAAACCACAGCCACATGATACTATAAGAAAGTTGAGGCTCAGAGTTCAAATAACTTGTCCAAGGTCATGGTGCAGGACAGAGGCCAGACTGTGAAACCAAGGTTCACGACCCTTCCATGACATCACACTGCAACCACTGTGCTTTCCCTTCCCTCTCACTCAGAGGAAGGGATGGCCCATCTCCATGAACAGAAAATAGATAAAGGTGGGGTACAGCAATGGTAATAGCTTTCTTTTGGGAAAAACAAACAAAATGAGGTAGAAAAAGCCTGTTATATATGCAGGAATTTGTATATAAAGTGTGCACATTTTTAAAGAGCACTAGTTAAGATTTTATTACCCTTTGGGACTCCACATAACCAAGGAAGAGATGGCTCAGAAATAAGCATCACCAAATGACCACGGAGGAAAGAGCTGCCGGGTGGAGCTGTGGGGACAGTGAAGTGGAGCCAGCAGCGGCAGCAGGGGCCAGGATACAGGGGGAAAAGCAAGAGAGGACCAAGATGGGGCGGGAGGAGTCCTGAGATGTATTTACAAAATGGGGGAAATGGTTCTCGGAAGTGCCACTAAATGCTGCAGCTGGGACCTTGACGGCCTCCAGAGAGACACCCTTCACACCATTCTGCTCCTACACGTTGATCAGAAGCTAAACTGGAGGGTTCTCTCAACATTTTGGTGGGCTGGCTTAGTCAGGAGATAACTTCGTGATTATAAAGCATCCAAATACTGACTTTAAGATAAAAATATAAACCGTGAGGAACAGCATTCTCTCATTGACCATTTGTTTTCTACCACCGAGAGGCATTAAGTTCCTTTTGCTTCAGGAAATATTTCCACAGCAACTAAAAGCAATCAGTGCTCCAAATAGAGTCTTCATTCATTCATTTTCTTCAACAAAGATTTAATGAGCACCTCCTATGTGCCAGGTATTGTTCTGGGTGCCAGTGTTACAGCACTGAACAAAGCACATACAGAAATTCCTGTCCTTGTGGAACTTAAGTTTTAGTAGGGGAGCCAGAGCATAAAGGATATAAATGAGTCAAACATATAGAACGGTAGCGACAAGTGCCGGGGAGAAAGACAGAACAGGGAAGACCAGATCGGGAGGCTTAGTGCGTCATCCTCTTTCTACTGACCCTCATTCCTCAGGGATCCCAGCCTGTCTCATGGGATTGACGTGATCTAAAGACCTGTCCCCTGACCTCTAGACTCATAAACCCAACTTCCTGCTCAACCTCTGTGCCAGACATCCCTAAATTAACATACTCCACACTGAGCTGATCTGCAGCCCCCAGCCTGCCCCCCCTCAGCCTTCCACAACTCAGTGAAGGGCAGCCACCTTCTTCCCACTGCCAACAACCACTGCAGCCTTCTTGCCCCATCTCCTCCTCATGCCCCACGTCCAGGGAGCACATTCTGTGGCTCAACTTTCAAAATATATCCAGAATTCCACCGCTTCTCCACGTCCCTGCTACCAAGCTTGGTGAGGGGCACCACCACCTTGTTCCTAGGAGACGTTAGCAGCCTCCTAACTGTCCCTATTTTGCTTCTTCATCCCCTAAACAATCTATTTCAACAGAGCAGCCAGAGGGACCCTGCTCAAATGTAGTCCTCTGTGTGACAGTCCTCTGTGCAAGCATCCTGGTGGCCTCCCACCTCACTCAGAGTAAACAGCTCTCCCGTGGCCCGGAAGGCCCCATGACCTTGGTGCCCTGGTACTTGCTTGCTTCCTGTCCCTCTGCTCTTCCCTTACTCTGCAGCCTCCCGGCTGCTCATTAGCACACCAGGCACTTCTGCTTCCTTTGCCTTGACTCTCTTCCCACAGAGAGCCACATGGCTCACTCCTCACTGCCCTTGGGTCTTACTGAAACCTCAAGGACTCCGACCTCTCCAGTGGGCCGTATCTCTATTACCAGGACCCCCTCTCTTATAGCACAGACTGACTGTGTACCCAGTTGTGTAATATTCCATTACCATCTGTTCCCCTCTGGACTGCAAGCACATGTGCCTATTTTCTACTCGCTCCCGTATCCCCAACACCTAGCGCAGTGCCTGGCATAACAATTCTCAGTGTGAGCGAGGGACCCAGCAAGGGCAGACTCTCTCTACGTGAGATTTACCCTCACCTGGGCCCCAAGACTCTGGACTGGCTTCTCCCCACTCTCAGCAGCCCTGACAATAGCTACTGAATGAATGAATGGATGGATAAAGGGTCGAGCAGCTATGTCTGGCAGGAGTAAATTTAGATATGATACCCCTATGTACTGTTTACGAAAAGCAGGGCCCCATCACTTTGTGACTGATGCTGGGGTTTTCCCTCATTAGGAACAAGCGGAGATGGGCATAGGAGGGTGTGTGCGAGGCCTCTGGCCTATGGGACAAGGCAGCCTCCAGAGAGGATGGGCTCAGGCTCGACATAGAGTGACCCACACCTGGAATCCCAGTGACGCTCTTATCTTGTTATTTGACTTTTGATAGGTTATATAATTTCTTCAAAGCTCTGTTTCCTCACACATAAAATGATGACAATAACACCTCAAAAGACTCAGTGAGACTTGATTTGTTGACACCCCCAGTGGGTGCCCAGCACAATGAAGGGGGTGGTCACTGAACGCCAGTCTCCTTGCCCTTCCCACAGAAGCTGTTTTCAGCTACAGAAAGGCCTCTGGCATCTTTCAGGCTCACAAAGCCCCAAATGCATTCTGAATTCCCTCGCTTGCAATATGCAGGGAATAAATTAGATGGAAGGGCAGCACAGATGCACATGGAAATGCCAGGTCCACCATTTATGAACTTTTAACTTGGACAAGAAAAAGGTCATAAAATCCATCCCAGAGGGCTGCTACAAGGATGGTGGTGATGTCTGTGAAGATTCAGGACAGCGCCTAGTACCTGGGAGGCATGCAGTAAATGACAGCCATTGTGAGAGTATAGAAGAGGAGGCGAGGGAGACTCTCGGGCCTCAGCATCCTGGGATTCACACAAAGCAAAATCTCATGTGCCTCTGAGGTACAGCAAACTAAGCATGCATCCCCTACACAGGGTGGCCACCCTGGCCAGACACATGGATTGAAGATGTCCCCGACAGCATTATATATACATTCCCCTATATTTCCAGACTTTACAGAGACACTGTATTTATCCAGCATCTACCATGTGTTAGGAGCTGTTCTAAGTTATGGGCCGGCTAGCAAACATGAAGACAGGAAGTTTATAAACCCAGACTTGCATTTTGTCCTATTGGCTCAATTGGCTGACAAAGGCGGCTGACACCACAGGCTCCGCCCCAAGGCAGGATGGTCAGGTCCAGGCAAGGTCAGTGCTGACAGTGCACTGCGTGGGTGCAGGGGAGGCAGCGCCCCACCGTTCCTGAGACTGACAGGCAGAGATCCCCATGATTCTTCCAGGTTCTAAGTCTCCAGTCCCCACCCCACTGGTGCGCAGCAACTCAGGCCCTTTCTCTGGACCTTGGCGGCTGCCAGGTGACTGGGGGATCCTCCCACCCCGCCCCTGCGGCGGCATTAAGATCCAACTGTGACCAAAAAAGACTGACACTTCCGTGTTTCCTTTGCTTTATGCAAATACTAACACCACAAGATGTCTGGGGCTGTGTTCCTTCTTTTTCTGCTTTGTATTTTGGCCAACGTGTCACAAGGAAGAGGCGCAAGGCAAGATTCTGATTTTAATTCATACCTGGAAATTCTTCAGTGACAGGTCTTTCTTCAGAGTCTTTTGAAGGATTCTGTGAAACTTTCTCAGAAGACATGGATTGTCTTGTCTTTGTATTTGGTTCTGGTTCCAGCTTAGATCTAAAGATAAAAAATTAGCAGTCATATCATTTACTTACACAGGATTCCGCCTAAAAGCAGAGAGGAGTCACACGTGGCCCTCATGCTTGCTCTGTGCCCTCTGGGGGAGAGCAGAGCCGCTGCCCTGGGCCCAGCGGCCATCCCCACACAGCTCTAGTGGGGCACTTAATACATGGCAGACCGCACACCCCCAGCCATAGCACGCAGCAGGACGAGTGCCATCAGGACGCACCAAAGGAAAGGACACCAGAACAGCCCAACCTCCTGAACCCACACTCTACACGTGGGCAGCGAAGGCCGACTGCTCTAAGTTCAACAAACCCAAGAAGCTGGTTGTCTTACACCAATGCAAAAGTGTTGCTGACTACACACACGCACGTGTTATATAACAAATATGACATATAAGTAATATCTGAAAATAACTGAACCATAAAAGCACAAGTCTTTACATATCCACTGGGGGGCAAGGCCTTGACTCAGGTCCCTAAGCCTCAGCACTTGGCACTGGCCCTGGGCTCCTCCCACAGTGTATTCTCTTCCACCCTCAGGGCCAGGTGCAACCTCACACGCTCACAGAGGCCTCCTGACTCTCCTACCTAAAACAGGCCTCCTCCTGTTACTCTGTGCCCCTGTCTGTCTTCTCCCCAGCAGTCACTGCAGTCTGGAACCATCCTGCTCGTTCATTTCTTTACTGGCTGTCTCACTCCACTGCAGTGCACGCTCTGAGAGCAGGGTACCTGACTTCATAAGTCGTAGTTGCTGTGTGGCCCTAGGTTCTAGATGAGTGTGTGCCATTTAGTGTTTAATAAATATAGGTTGAATGAACGGATACTTTACAATTGTCAATAAATGGCTAATACGAGGAAAAACAACCCGGTTATGAAACAACGGGCCTTGTATTGGAATTCATACAGCACTATGAAAATTCTAGGCAGATTGCTAAAAAGATCTAAGATAATTTCCACGTTACTAGGCAGAAGGACTAAAAATAAAAAGGACAATGTAAATGCATATAAGGATGATATAATTAATGCCAGCTAACGTTTACCGAGGGCTTATCAGGTATTGGGCACTTTTCTAAGCACTGTATATGCATAAATTTATTTAATGTCATACATCCCTATAAAGTAGTTACTAGTATTAATGGCCTTTTTACAGAGGAGGAAACTGAGGTATAGGGAAGTTAGGAACCTTGCCCAGGTCACACAGTTAGTAACTGGGCTGGGATGTGACCTTAGGGAACCCAAAACACAACAGACTAGTGTTCTAAGAAAGGCTGTTTTGGAAATGCTCCTCTACAACATTAACAATAGAAATTTCAAAAGTAATTATAATATCAATCATGTTAAGTGTTCCAGTTACTATGGCTGAGTAACAGACCACTCTAAAATTTAGTGCCTTGAAACAATATTAATTATTTACCATCTATCCATGTTTCTGGGGTCAGGAATTTGGGAGCAGCTTGGCTGGGCGGTTCTGACTCATGAGGGTACCGTTATAGGGCAATGGGGCCCCACCATCTGAAGGCTTGACTGGGGCTGGGGGGTTCACTTCCAGGGAAGCTCATTCACACAGCTCCGTGTTGGTGCTGGGAGGAGCCTCATCTCTTCCTCGTGGGGCCATGTCAATGTGTTACCTGGCATGGCAGCTGGCTTCCCCCAAAGAAAGCAGTCTCAGAGACTATGGTAAAAGCTTCAAGGCCTTTTATAACAGCCTCAGCCTCAGTTTATAACAAACTGTCATTTCTGTCATATTCCACTGCCCAGGCAGTTGCAATGGTCCACTCAGGTTCAAGGAGAGGGAATACAGACCTCATATCTCACACTCAATGAAGCAGTAACAAAATCACATTTTAGTAAGACCATGGGGCATGGGATATGTTTGGGTGCAGCCATCTTTGAAAAATACATCTGCTATTCTAAGTATCATAGATATGCACAAAGATATAGTTTCAAGGATATTCAGCACTGCTTATAATAACAAAAAAATGACTTAGATGTTCATCAAAAAGTACCTGGTTTAGAGTTGGAAGATACAATGAAAGAGAAGACTCCATTTGCAATAGCCAAAACAAAAAAGATTAAAAAACTAACAATAACAACAAAAATTGCAGCGTAAACTTAGCAAGAAAAGCCCAAAACTCACAGATGTTCTTGAAAGATAAAAAAAAATACTGTAACAAATGAAAAGATATATCATGTTCTTGGATTGAAAAAAGAAATACCATAAAGCTGTTAGTTCTCTCTAATTTAAAAATATAATGTGATCCCAATAAAAATATCACCAGGTTCCCCCCCCCGCCATCTTGAAGTCAGACAAGTCAATTATAAAATTCATTTGGAAACATGCAAGAATAGTCCGAAAAACTGTAAATAAATATTGAACTCTAGTTAATGATATACATGCTGAAGTATTTAAGGATAAGTGTACTGATGTTTGCAATTTATTTTGAATTGCATAAAAAAATGCCAAATGGTGTTAACACCTATGGAGGGAAATTTGGTAATATCTAGCAAAATTATATTTACTTTCTAACCCAGAAATGACTTCTATGACTCTATCCCAAAGATACAGCAATAATATGAAAAAGTAGGTGCAAGGCTATTCATTGTAGCAATTTTGTAATTCAATTTTAATACAGCAAAATCCTGAAAACTAACCATATGTCCATCAACCTGGAACTGGCTTAATAAACTCTGGAGTACTATGGAGCTGTAAGGAATGAAGAGTAACTCTCTATACTGCTGTGGAGCAAATCAAGCAAGGTGAAGAGAAGTGCGTATAGGAGGGAACTTCCTTAATCTGATAGAAGACATCTACAAAAAATCTACAGTTAACATCATACCTTATGGTGAAAGGCTAAATGTTTTTCCCTAAGATGAGAAAGAAGGTAGGGATGTAGTATACCTGGGCAACAAGAGAGGAGAGAGAACAATTACAAATCATTTTATGAGGCCAGCATTACCCCGATATGGAAATCTAACAAAGATATGACAAGAAAGGAAAATTAGACAAATACCTTCATGAACATAAATGCAAACATCCTTAACAAAATATAAGCAAACTGAATTTAACAATGTATAAAAACAGCAATGCATCATGGCCAAGTGGGGTTTATCCCAGGAAGGCAGAGTTGGTTTAACATCTTAAAATCGATCAGTGTAATACACATTAACAGAAAAGAAAAGCACATGATCATCTCATTAGATGCAGAAAAAGCATTTGAAAAATTCAAGATACCTTCATAATAAAATGTTTCACCGAACTAGTACTAGAGAGTGTGCAGGAAAGGGTTGATGCAGCAGGTTTGGGTGTTCCAACTCTACACATTTCAAAGAAACTGGCCCTGGACCAGTTCCTGGGAGATAACCACCAAGCTCTGAGAACATCCTGCCTGATAAAGGCTGTTCTTGTACGCCTGGGGCCTTGGACCACACCAGACAGTTTACACTAACAATGTGATTAATGTTGGGGTCTTGGACCAAGCTGTATGAGTTCGACCTCTGGAGGGACTAGAGACTGATTAACTAAAGCCAGCAGCTTGGGTGCTCCATGCATACATGACTGATCCCCAATGAAATCCTGTGGGCTTCCCTGGTTGACAAATACTGTGTACATGTTGTCCCACATCACACATTCTCATTGCTGGGAGAATTAAGCACTGTCCGCGCTATTCCATTGGGAGGACAACAAGAAGCTTGCATCTGGTGGCTCCTGGACTTTGCCTTACGTGCCTTTTACCTTTGCTGATCCTAATCTGTTTCTTTTCACTGTAATACTATACCATGAGTATAACAGATTTTCTGGGTTCTGTGAGTCCTTCTAGCAAATCATTAAACCTGAGGGCAGTCTTGGGAACCCCTGACAAAGAAGGGAATTTCCTAACCTGATGAAGAGCTACAGAATATCTATAGCTAACATCACACTTAATGTGAAGCAATAAATCCTTGCCCCATAATTAGGAACAAGGCAAGGATGTCCATTCTAACCACTTCTATTCAACATGGTACTGGAGGCCCACATCCTAGGCAGTGCAATAAAGCAAGAAAAAGAAATAAAAGGTATAAAGATTACGTTATTTATATATGGCATCATTGTTTATGCAGAAAATTACACAGAATTTACAAAAAGGCTGCTAGAACTAATATGTGAATTAATTAAGGTTGCAGGACAGAAAGTTATTTTGCAGATACAAAAATTAATTGTATTTTCTATATACTAGCAATGAGAAATTGAAAAGGAAAATTAATAAAACAATACCACTTACAAGAGCTTCAAAAAATCTAGGAATTTAACAAAAGATGAGTAACACCTCTACTACGCTGAAAATGACAAAATATTGCTAAGAAAAAGAAATTTAAATATAAAGATAGAAATCAATGAAAAGATATACCATGCTTGTAGATAGGCATTAAGACATCCATTCTCCCTAAATTTATATATAGGTTCGATATGATCCCTATAAAAATCCCAGCAGGTTTTCTGAAGAAGCTGACAAGCTGATTCTAAACTTTCTATGGAAATATACAAAGGATCTAGAATAGCAAAAATAATATTGAAAAAGCAGAAATTTGGAGGACTAACATCAGCTGACTTCAAGATTTACTACAAAGCCACAGTAATCAAGATAGTGAGGTACCAGAATAAAAAATTCTGATTAATAACACTGAATAAAGAGTCCAGAAACAGATATATATGTATGGTCAATTGATTTTTGACAAAGGTGCCAGGTCAACTCAATGAGGAAAAGAAAGCTGAAATATTGCTGGAATAAGTGGATATTTATATGGAATAAAATGAACCTCAACCTCATCTCACTATATCAAAAAATTAATCTGAGATAGATGATGGGCCTAAACATAAAACCTAGACTCACAAAGATCCCAGAAGAAAACATGAAAGACTAACTCGGTAGACAATATAAAAACAGATAAATTGGACTTCCTCAAAATTAAGAGTTTCTGCTCATCAAAGGACACCTTTAAGAAAATGAATAGACAAGCCACAGAACAGGGAAACATATTTGTAGCACATATCGAACAAGGAACTTGTATGCAGGCTATACAAAAATAACTCCATTACAAGTCAACAATAAAAAGACAAACAATCCGGTAAAGAAATGGGTTAAAGACTTGAACAGACATCTCAAAGAAGCAAATATACGAGTAGTCAATAAGCAGAGGAAAAGGTGCTCTAGACCACAGTCTAGAGCAAGAGCTAAAAAATGAGCTATTACTACCACTCTTACTACTGCCGCTACTATCACTGGGTAATAAGAAAAGGCAGAGGGGTGGGATAGTCTTGTGAAATCCTAAAGAAATACACATTTTTTATTCTGACAAGATGCAGACCAATGGAGGAACAGAAGAAAACAGCTGACAAAATCCATTAGTAATTCAAAAAATTCAGGGACTTCCCTGGTGGTCCAGTGGTTAAGACCCCACACGTCCACTGCAAGGGGCACGGGTTCGATCCCTGGTTTGGGAACTAAGATCCCACATGCTGCGTGGTGTGGCCAAAAATCTAAAAAAAAAAATCAAAAAAATCAGAGAAGGGAGAACACTGCTGTAATCTTTGCAAGGGACTCAGCAGGGTCTTCCAATTAGGGGCCAACTAGTGCTCATCTTCTGGGTTGGTGCTGTGGAGGGGGAAGGATTTGAGGAGTCTTGGTAGATCAGCAGGGGAGAGGTCTCGGGGCGGGGGGCAGCCACAAACTGCTTGAGTGTGCACAGCCTTGACCTCAGCCATGTTCCTCAGTAGGACTGGTCTGATGTCCTCCTAGACTGTCTTGGCTGACAGGTTACTCCAGTAATTCCACACATCCATGGCGGTTGGAGACTGGGTCCTTAAACCACTGGCTGATTGACTGCCTGAGACAGACAAATATGTTTAGAAATATGTTTGGAGACAAAAGTGGGCTTGGATCCTAGTCTGCAGCTTATCTGCAGAGTAGCCTCTAGTCTGCCACTTATCTGCAATGTGACAGGTATTTTGTTTTGTTTTGTTTTTTAAATCCTCTTTGCTGAATTTTCTTTATCTGCAAAATGAATTAAATAGCGCTTTTCTAAAAAGGTTCTTGTAAACATTGAATGAGATCACCTGTGACAACCAACCTAGCACAGAGGTTGGCACGCAGTAGGTGCTACCCTGGCTCACCTTGTAAGCACTGGGCCTCAGTTTCCATATCTGTAGAGCAGCTTCCAGTATCTTCTGTTCCAACCAATAAAACAAGGTTCCTTCTACCTTTTTTCGTTTCACTTCTTTGATAATGAGAAACCTGGCTTCTGGTATCCTTCCAATATTAACACTCAAAGTCATTGCAAAGACTAAATAACACAGCAGACCGAAAAAAAAAAGTACTATGGAAAAGGTAAGTACTTTATAAATTCTTACTGCTACTAATTCAGAGAGTGGAAATAACTGGGGGCTTCTCAGGGGAAGTGTCACTTAGGCAAACTCTTGAAAGAGGAGTAAAGTTTTGCCAGGCACAGAAAAGCAGAAAGGACGTTCTAGGCATAAAGAACCTAGGTGTGGAATTGCTGGGTCATTGGGTGGTCATTTAACTTTGGAGAAATATTTGGCTGGTTCTTTTTTTTTTTTTTTTTAATAAATTGGTTGTTAATACACACTTTTCTTTTCTTTTTCTTAAATTTCTTATTATTTATTTATTTGGTTGCGCCGGGTCTTAGTTGCGGCAGGTGGGCTCCTTAGTTGTGGCTCACCAGCTCCTTAGTTGTGGCATGTGGGATCTAGTTCCCTGACTAGGGATCGAACCCGGGCCCCCTGCATTGGGAGCGTGGAGTCTTACCACTGCACCACCAGGGAAGTCCCTGGCTGGTTCTAATAAAGAGTTACTTTATTAGAAGTAAGTAGCCATAAATCAGAGTTCCAATTATTAACCAGCCATAAATGAGAGTTCCAGTTGCTGCATATCCTCCCTAACATTTATCACTTTTATTTTAGCCATTCTAACATGTGTGAAATGGGATCTTGCAGGGTTTTATTTTATTGTGAAATAATCACATGCAGAGAAGTCTGTAGTTCGAAGAATGCTTTTTCCTGAACCATTGGAGAGTAAGTTGCCAACCTGATGCCCCTTCAACTCTGAATATTTTAGTACTTCCTAAAAACAAGAACATTCTTTGATACAGTCAGAATACAACCATCTGTATCAGGAAATTCACATTGATACATTTCTCCCATCCTCTCCCTAGACCCCATTCTAATTTGACCAGATCTCAATAATATCCTTTATAAGAAAAAAATTCAGTTCAGAGTCACACACTGACTGCATCTAGTTGTCGTTTCTCTTTAGTCTCCTTTGGATTAAACAGATCTTAGCCCTTCCTTGAGTTTCAAATCCTTGATACACGCCAGTTATTCTGTAAGACGTCCCTCAATCTGAGTTTGTCTGACCTTTCCTCGTGGTTGGATTCAGGTTATGCATCTCTGGTATAAAAACAATATGATATGATAGAAGTGATATTCTATTTCCATACTTCTCATTTCATCCTATCAGGCTGTACATGATTTCACTTTGATCACTTGATTAAGGTAGTGGCTGTAACCGTAAAGTTACTCTTTCCTCTTTGTAATTAATAAGTCTGGGGGGAGGGACTGCTTAGATACTATGCAATTATCAATTTCAAACTTTCAATTTACTCATTTATTTATTCCTCTCTAGATGGGCTCATGATGCCCTACTTTATTCAATGGGTTATAATCTGCTACCATGTATTTTGACGGTCCAATTGTCTCTAATGTGGTCAGCAGAAGCCCCTTCAAACTGGCTTATGTCCTTTTTGCATGTCCCCATCACTCTCTGAGCCGTTCGTTCCTTGCTTTCTGGCACAACAAAATGTTCCAGGCTCATTTTATACCTTCCCTGACCCAGCCCCAGAATCAGCCATTTCTCCAAGGAGCGCTGGTTCCTGGAAGCTGAAATTGCTATTAAGAAGCCAAGATCTGAGTGCTAAGTATTCTTATTGCTACTGGGATATCGGTGCGTCCAGGCCCTCTCAGTGGACAGAACCAGGAAAAATGTGTATGTGTTTGCAGACCTAGACACGCATACACATTTACAACCATATTTCATTTCTATATCTACCTATGTAAAATGAAAACCATGAGTTCACACCAGTACTTTTCATTCCAATCCAATTTCCCTTTCACTCCCCTGAGTGTGAAACCTGGCTCCCATTATCCGTATATACTTACTATTTGATCAGTCCCCCTTGTATATCACCAACTTGCCACCTCCACTGCCACTCCTCCCCCATGTGGACACGCCCCTGTCCTTGCTCAGGCTCTCACTGCCCATGCTGAGCCACCCCTCCTCAGCTTGCTCACACTCTGACCTGCCCTGGGAAACGACAGCTCCCCGAAGCTGCAGACACGCGTCTTACGCTGCCCCACTCCATGGCTGCAGGACTGAATTGTTCAGGAAGGAGAGGGGCTTAACTGACTTTTAAATAAAGGGTTCCATTAATGTCTGTCGCCCTTTGTGTCCAGGGTATGCTAATGTGCCAGTTTTTAATTTAAAATGAATAAAGGACTGCAATGCAGCAGACACAGATGAAGTTGAGTGCTTTTTTTTTTTTTTAAGTGATAAAAACAGATCTAATTATACACAGAATGTCTACTGAGATCCTCAGGGAAATTACAGATTAACTAGTTGAAGGCAATTTGAGAAAAGCAATTTTTAAAAAGTCATCAGAAAAATCAGTTTATGCTCCATGATTTACTTAAACTGATTTCTCTAACTGAAAGCTGAGCATTTCATAACAGCAATCCAAACAGTTTCCACCTGGCCAACATCTGTTTCCAGGTCCCTTATTTGAAAGACTTTGGGATTTTATTTAAAATTTAAGAACAGGAAGAGATAGAAGAGAGGGAGAGAAACAGATTTTCCAGTTTCAAAACAAGAAAATATGTGGAAGAAGTTCTTTGCAAACCTTAAATAAAGCCCTGTACAAATATTTGAGAAAAATGATTAATATTCTAGAGTCAGGCATAGCTCTTATACTTCTTTTATGCCCCCAACAAAGACTCTGGTAGAAAGGAGATATTTTTGATACCTAATATTATAGCACTCTCATTTCAAAGATGGCTTTCAGTCTAAGGTATCCACTCTGGCACAGGTACCCTGTACTCCCACAGAGCAGGAATATCTCAAACTACCTTAAGCCATCTTCACACTTACAGATATTTACTGGGCATCTACTCCATACTGGGTGATTTTCAGCCCAGTGCTACTCAAAGTATGGTCCGCAGACCAGAATGAGACTATGAACTGTTTGTTACCGGTCTGCTATGAATAAGTACAAAAATGAAGAATAAGCATTTAGAAACATTTATAGCAATTTGATACTGCCATTTAATCAGGGGACTCCTGTCTCTGAACAGGGTATAGACCACTTCAGGTGTTATCAAACTACTGTGGTGGCTCACCAGCAGCATAAGCTACGAACTTGACCTGCGCAGTGGAACTTGACACATCAGTCCATGATGGACTGCAAAGAACAATCAGCAACAATGTGGTCCTTCACCTCAGAGACTTTGGTCTAAGCCAGGGGTCAGCATGCTTTTCCTGTAAAGGGCCAGATGAGAAATACTGTAGGCTTTGTGAAAGAACATATATGGTCTCTAACCCCATATTCTTCTTTTTTTCTTTTGCTTCTTGTTTTACAAACATCTAAAAATATAAAAACCATGTTCTCCTTGAGGGCTGTACAGAAACAGGCTAGATTTGGCTTGCAGGCCATAGTTTGCTGATCCCCTGTTCTAGGTGGTGACTAAGACAAAATCACAGGTGGGGGCAATATGGAGAGGTTGGTAAAAGGGTACAAACTTTCAATTATAAGGTGAACAAGGTCTAAGGATCTGATGTACAACATGATGACTATAGCTTATAACACTGTATTGTATAACTGAAATTTGCTAAGAGAAAAGAACTTAAATGTTCTCAGCAAAAAAAAAAAGGAAAAAGAAACTGCTATATAAAAAATAAATAAAATAAAATACAAAAATTCAAAAAATAAATAGGTAAAAAAAAGATAAATATATGAGGTTATGAATGTTTTAATTAACTAGATGGGCAGGAATCCTTTCATAATGCATACATATATCAAATCACTACAGTGTACTCTTTAAATATTTTAAAATTTTGTACGTCAAATACAAAAAAAGCCAAAATTAAAAAAAAAACCCCACAAAATCCTTGCTATGGACTTAGTATCACATCGTATCACTTCTTGTTTTCTTCATCTCTATCATCATTATCATCCCCAACACTGGCAAAATTTATTGAGCTGTTACGACGTGTAGGATACCGGGTTAGGGGCTGTGGATATGAAGAGGTAAAAGACAAAATTCTGCCTTCACCAAGCTTCCAATCTAGTTGGAATGAGAGGACCAAATCATAGATAATACTGTGAGTACGTTCTTTAAGTACCAAATAAGTATGGTGAGAGCATGTGTTGTAAGTATACCAGTTTTTCTTTAAAGAAGGAAAAATGGAATGCAGCAAAATTTTTATCTTTTGTAACCAACCTAAGGGAGTAAATAATAAATAACTCAAGGTCTTACACCTGGCCATGGGATCGGGCACTATTTCTAAAGTGTGTTTGCCAGGTGTTTCAAGAGTAAAGGGCTCCACAGTGAGCAGGGCTTTCACTTAGAAAGATGGAATCAAGGCACAGGGTCAGTGTAAAGACTCAGGGAACTCTATACACTAAGCGTTTCTCAAACTTGTTTGACCATGGAACCTGCTTACAGAGTAACACTTATTTTATTTAGGTTGCCAGGATTTCCTCAGAATATCATAGGAAATTCTCACATTATCCTTTAGAATTAATAGTAGGATGTGACAATATTCTGATAGTTAACTTCAAGCTACAATGATAAATTCAGAAGGTGCTATAAACTTGTCTAGACTTCCTATCTGTTGTTTCATAACCTGTGCAATGTTAGAAGAAACATCATCTTTCAGGCAATATGTTTTATCAATCTCAAGTCTCCTTTGAAGCAGAAAAAATAGCCAGGAGTTCCCACTCTAAGAATATCACTGTACTAGCGAAAAGTGATGTGTTCAAATGATGCACCCAAACCCAGCAAACTTTAAAGTGAGGTTAGCCATGGGCAGATTCAGGATCAGCCGACTCACCACTGAATAAGAAAGAAATAGCAATTTGAAGAGAAGCCCTACTATTTTAAGTTTGGATGTGTTCCTGGATTTTTGTATAGTTTATTACACCTAAACAGAGAAAATGCTCTGAACTCGTGAAAAACAGTATCAGAGGTTAGTTTTAATTTCCAGATCGCCACCTCAAACCTCTTCCCAGGAAAAAGAAAGGCGATTGATATTCAACCTGATTGCTTTCTGGAAAGGGGAAACGTTTCTGATGTTTTAAATTAGAGCACATACCCAGGAGGGCATCTGTTGGCTATTTCAACTTAAATCTTAACCAAAATATTAGTGCTTTCAGGTGATCAGGAGGATATGGGTGTACGTCAAACCCTTTGGGGATGACAAGGTCACCTGTGCCAATGCTGTGTCTATACTGCCCACAACCTTTCCATTTTATAAGCTCTCAATACATAGACCTGAGGATCCTGTAATGAGTGCCTGTGCCCCATTCCTTACTTCACTCAAGAACCCTTAACTGAGCACCTATCTTGTGCTAGGGTCTGATTAAGGCACTGGGACCACAGAGAGAAAAGACACAATGGTCCCTGTCTTCAAAGGACTCTCAGTCTCATAGCAGGAGGAAGAACAGAGGTGAGACCCCAGCAAGAGTTATCACCATCTGCATGCTCAGCTTAAGGCAACTAACAGCAGGTGCAACTGTCAACTCAGGTAGCACAGTGCCTAGGGATGGGTGAAGAGAGCTACATTTGACAATGGTGCATCCTTCTAAGAAATGGAGCAGGCATGGAGGGAAAACCCCAGAAAGCTCGGCTGAGACTACGTCTGCCTTCACGGGCAAAACATTTTCACCCCGTCTGGAATAAGAGCCCTTTGGTGTGAGAGATTAGTGCGATATTACCCTTCTATGAAAATAAACACCATCAGAGAATAACTTTTCTCTTACACTGTGAAGGGTTTAAAATACAAAACAATCAGACTGCCCCTTTACTAACAAATATGCTCTTCTTTCACCAAGAAAAAAACAAACATGAGAGTAGCAACAATGCCATAAAACATGAGAACTTGGGTTTCACAAATCTATTTTATAAGAATGATTTTTAACATAACCATCACCAATGAAAACAAAATAATACAAAAACAAAGAACCCACCAATCCAACTTGACAGTGAAAACAACTCTACTTAACAGCCAAATTATCTTCAGGAAACTTGCCATTCATTCATTCATTCATTCCACAGTCCTCACTGAGTGGCTTCCCTAGACTGGGACAGGCATCATGCCACACACTGGGCTAAGGGGGCGTACTAGCAGCTTTCTAAGAGTGGAAGTGTCACACCTGACCATGACAACGCGCAGGGAACCTACATCGGAAGGAGCTACTAATAGGGCCCATGGGAACTGCGAAAGGCCTTAAAGAGCAAGCAACATCTTAACTGGGGCTGGAAGTATAAATAGGAATTGGCTTGCCACGTGAATATAGGGGACAGGGGCAGGGAATATAAATATATATGTGAAGGGCATTCTGGGCAGAGACCTCAGCAAGGATTAAGGCATAAAAATTTCAAAGAACAAGGCCTCTTTAGAACACAAAGTAGTCAGGTATAGTCAGAGCATAAATCCATGGAGACCAACTTAGAAACAAATCGTTACGGGCCTGGAATGTCATGCTGTGAAGTTTAGCTTTGTAAAGACACTGGAGCAAGGGAGTGATAAAAGTATACGTATGTTTTAGGCAGATGCCTTCTGGGGTAAGGTGAGGAAAGAACTAGAAGGGAGGGCTGGACTACATTGTGAAGGGACACACAGTTATTTCCCTCAAGGTCCTCTGCTCAAAGTAATTGGCACAGGGCAGCTATCTGACAGGAGACGAGAATGAACTTCACTGCCTAAATGAGAACAATTCCCATCTGATCTTAATTTGTCCAAACCTCTGCTGAGAACCAGGAACTGAGGAGGCAGCTGCCAAAGCCTCTTCTTACTTTACTCAAGGTACCTGTTAAGTCTCAAGTGTCAAGGTCCGCCTGAGATAAGGAAGCAGAATTGGCATCTCTCGCTCTGGTGGGTGTGAGACCCAGTGACCACGCACCACCTCTCGATGACAAATCACACACCATCAAGGCCCTAACTTCTCCTCCAGGACTTGCTTTGGGCAAATACTCTGCCTGCCCTCCTGCCTGAGCCTGGCCTGCTTTCTTCCTCTCTAATCCCTTACCCAGATTATTTTCTTTCAGCATCCAACACAAAGCCCATTGTTTGAGAAATCCGCCCTGGTTAACCTGACGTTCAAATCTGAGTTCAGCTATGTGACACTGTGCAAGTAACCCAAATTCCCTGAGCCTCAACTTCCTCTATAATATGGGGTACTAATACTTTTTAATAGAGTGGCTGTGAGGACTAAATGAAATAAACATAGTGCCTGACACATGGTAAATGCTTCAGAGCAGATAATAGTATAAGTTAACGTATATTAACCACTCAACGGCAAGTGTTTTACCTACATCAACTCATTTTATTCTCACAACAACCCAACAAGGTAGGTGTTATAAACCTTTCCATTTTACAAGTGAGGAAACTAAGGCACAGAGAAGTTAAGCAATCTTCCCACGGTCAGACAGCAAAGCCACGATTTAAACACAGGCTGCCTGCCTGCAAGCTGGAGCTCTTAGGTCCTAGGCTTTGCTACTCAATGGTACCAGTCCCACCCTGAACTTGCTACAGATCTCACTAATTATGACATATCCTGATTAAGTTAGCTTGTTTTTCATGTTTATATAGCAACCCAGTCTGACTCTAAAGCATAGTGCTCTACAAACTTTATTTGCTATTATTAATTAAAGAACACCAATGGAGACAATACTTACAATCTTTTCTTGTCCACCACTCGCTTAACTCGGATGGCTCTTTGTTCTGAGTAAAGTTTACATACTCCTGTTCAGGGGAAAATAGCAGAGACCACTTAAAACTGCTTCTCGGGCAAAGGTATCATTAAATACAATGAGACAGGACAGTCTTCAGCTAGCAAAGCTAAATGTTGCATCCCATCTATTGTGAAATGCCACATTTGCCCTTTAAGATAAAATGAAATACTTTTTAAGTAATCTTCAATGAAATCCAAAACAGCACTCCTGTGCTCCTTCACTTGCTGGGAATGTATCTCCTTGTGGGCTGTAACAGAAAAGAACAATATTCAGGGCTCTGTATTCAATTATACAGAAGAACAATTCATCTTCAGCTTCCTCACAACAGTTTCTTTATTAGAAGTATTCTTAAAAATACAGCTATAAAACAAGTCTTGTGTCAAGTGGCATTACATTTTTAAAAGAGTAAGATTTATTAGGCTTTGTGAGAGTAAAAGATTCAACCTGCAGAAAAACTAGTCAAATAATTTATGGGTTATTACAGCACATAGGGATGGCATCTGACACAGCCCTCTTCTTGAGTGCTGACCCTGTTCGTATTAACAGCACCCAACGTTCAAGCTGACCTTCAAGTAACACGTTTAAATCAAACTCAGAGCACACATGCCCCCTGTGCCTGCCTGTTTTTCAGCCTGGAATGCTCCATCCTCTTCCCTCAGCCATTCACATTTCCTTTAGACACCGAGTCAAACCTTCCTTCTCCAGGAAACCTTGATTCTCTGAGCCACAAGGATGCCTTTCTTCTGTGAACCATCACTTCTTCTTAGAGTCTGTGCCAGTTACTTTGCTAAGACAGCTCCGGTTTATGAGAGACTGAGTACCTACCATGTGCAGGCACCCTGTTAGTACTTCACGTAAATCACTGCTATTGACCCAAACAATGCAAAAGGCAATTCTAATTAGGCCTGTTTTACACATGAAGAAACTAAGGCTCAGAGTCAATAAGGAGGCCAAGGTCACTTAATTCCTCAGTTTATTAATGTTCATGTATATTTTCTAGGTTATCTCAATGAACGTCCTTAAGGGCAGGGGGCATGATCTCTTTCTACCATAGGGCCGCGTCATCTGAGATTCACATGAGGAATTTAGCTGATCCATGAAATTAGACACAAAATTTTGTGCATATGTATATTTTTTTCTGGCAGGAATGTCTATAGCTTTCAACAGACTCTCCAGGCTGTCCATGGAAGCTTCCCAAACAAAGTCTGTGTCAAGCACAACAGCATCTGGCCAGTTGAACTCTATGCTGTGTTAATGGAATCTGTATCTGCCTAAGCAAATTAAAAAAGAATCAAGGAAGCCACCTCAGCCTCTCAGTAAGATCTAAACATCAGTGAAAGTGAGATGATAATAGTAACCCTAATGCTAGCTATTGTTCTAAGGATGCCATGAGAATTCTCATAAAAACCCTAAGCAATATACCTAAGAGATATACGCTGAGAAATATCTCCATTTTATAGATGAAGAAACTGAGACCCAGGGCGACTAAGTGACTTGCCAAAGGCCATATGGCCAGAACATGGTGGGGCTGGGGTGGGTACGTAAGCAGCCAAGGCTCCAGAGTCTTCCTCTTAACGATGAGAGTCTGATACTGCAGTTTACTTTAATACTCTAAGTAGAGAGTTCAGAGACCTTGTATCCTTGTCCACATGCCATCAACTGCTGCCCCTCTCAGTGCCACCCAGAACACAGGCACACACGCACACACCTCCACACACGATTCATCTTCTCTGACCCTGGTCCCTTGGTAAATTTTTGGTTCTGTGTGGAGAGGTCCTTTCCACCTCCCTCTTCCCATCTGTTTCACCCGAATTCATGGCCTTTTCATTATTGTTAACAGCTTAGGTTAAAACACTAATCAGGAAAAAAGAATTTTAAAGTTCTGAAACCTAAATCGAAATAAGAACACAAAAGAGAGCTTTACGCGGCTGTGCCACGTGCATGATGTAAGTACTGAATTGAGTCACAGCTGGCTGGCTGCATCTTGTGGGGCACGGCACCTTGTGTTCTCAGCTGCTGGATCGCTTCTGAGCAGGTCCTCATGAATGTCTGAGCATCCTGGTCTATCTGGTCTCGTTCTGTGTCCGTCATTCTCCCATATTCAGACATGACATGGCTAACAAAGAGAGAGAGAGGGACAAAATTAAAGGGCAGCAGCAAATGACCACACGTGGAGTCACGGGGTGTGAAAGGAAGAACAAAGTTCCCTGCTGCCGTGACGTTTAAGCTGCGACTTGAAGAATGAGGAGGAACTGGCCAGGCTAAGAGGTGGGAGAACGCTCTAGACAGTAGAACCAACACTTACGAAGGCCGTCAGGAAAAGCTTCCTGAAGACCAAACTGGAGCAGGCCACGCCAGCGAGAGTGTGGCGGGCCTGGAGTGGAATCAGGGCCGGAGCACACAGGCCTTGTTACGAGTGTGGGCTTTGACTTTGAGAACAGCGGGGCAGCTACTGACGGCTGTCACAAAGCACACTGACAGAGTTGGAGTCCCCCAGAGGAACCCCTGGGGCTGCACGGAGAGCGCTGTGGGGACACCATTTGTGAAGAGCTGTTTCAGGCTGGCATTTCTCCCATGTTGACAAGTGGTCTTCAAAACTCACCATGAAAGAGTTTTAGAACCATTTCACTTCCCCTGATAATCAGTTAAAACTCTAAAGTTACTGAACAAGTAAGGGTGCCCACTTTCAGTAATGCCGCACCCTGAAGCTGTTGTAGCTATATCTCTGTGCTCATTTCTGTAAGACATGGGTGGGTGCTGCAGCATTATTATGAACAGTGATGAGACACCCTGGACACTACAGCTGAAATTCAGAATCACAAAATGTCAAGTTAAAAGGGACCTTAGATAATCATTCCACTTCCACCCACCAGCCGCACTAGCCCCCGTTCCCATCCTCACTGAGAATAAAATACAAAGTCCTGATATTCCCAACCTCCACCTGTGACCATACTTCCTGCCTCTCGTTCCCATTCACTTTGCTCCAGTCACACTGGCCTCCTTGCTATCCCCCAATCAGACACACAACCTTCGGCAGCCTGGGCTCTCTCCCAGCAGATGCCTGCCCTCTCTCTGCCCTCGCATCTCTGCGCACACGGCCTGACCAGAACCAGCCCCACCGACCACCCCCTGTGCCACACCCAGCACTTGCCCTCAGTGGTGGTCACTGCCTGTGTTGGTTATTTTTAGTTTTTATTTTCTTTAGTCTCCCTAATTCTTTTGTTTTAAATTGAAGTACAGTTGATTTATAATGTGTTAGTTTGAAGTGTACATCAAAGTGATGCAGTTATACAGATTCTTCAGTTATACAGATTCTTTTCCATCATCGATTACTGCAAGATGTTGAATATAGCTCCCTGTGTTGTACAGTAGGTCCTTGTTGTTTATTATATTTATTTAATTTTTTTTTGCGGTACGCGGGCCTCTCACCGCTGTGGCCTCTCCCGTTGCGGAGCACAGGCTCCGGACGCGCAGGCTCAGCGGCCATGGCTCACAGGCCCAGCCGCTCTGTGGCATGTGGGATCTTCCTGGACCGGCGCACGAACCCATGTCCCCTGCATCGGCAGGCAGACCCTCAACCACTGAGCCACCAGGGAAGCCCTGTTGTTTATTTTATATATAGCAGTATGTATCTGCTAATCCCCAAACTCCTAATTTATCCCTCCCTACCCCTTTCCCCTTTGGTAACCCCTTTGTTTTCTAAGTCTGTTTCTGTTTAGTAAATAAGTTTATTTGTAACAATTTTTTAGATTCCACATATAAGTGACATCATATGGTATTTGTCTTTCTCTGTCTGACCCACTACACTTAGTATGATAACCTCTAGGTCCATCCATGTGGTTGCAAATGGCATTATTTCATTCTAATTTATGGTTGAGTAACATTCCATTGTGTGTGTGTGTGTATATATATATATATATATATACACACACACACACACACACACACACACACACACACACACACACACACACACACACACACACACACCATATCTTCTTTATCCATTCATCTGTTGACGGGCATTTAGGTTGCTTCCATGTCTCAGCTGTTGTAAATAGTCTGTGCTGGTTATTAAGTCACTGTCTCTCAGCTCCAAAGCCGCCCTCCCACACTCTGCTTTGTGATGTGAGGGCTGCAGCTCCCCAAATCACACTACTCCTCTCCGACTATACGTTCCTTACCTGGCTTGTTTTCCTCTACAGCACTCTGAAATAGTAACATCCATCTCCTCCCAGGAGAATGCAAGCTTCACGAAAGCAGGGACTTTGTCTTGTTTACTTCTGTTTCCCCAATACCTAAAAATGCTGTCCCCCACACAGTAAGTGTGCTAACATTAGCTGAGCACTTAGGATGCACCAGACACTATTCTCGGTGCCTAACATGTATTTTATTTACTTTTTAATCCTTGCAATTCATTCATTCACTCACTTGTATACTAGCCCCCCATATGTCACTGTGGCAGGGCTGGAGGTTCAAAGTTAATTAAGTAAGGCTCATTTCTGATTCCCACAGAGGGTATCACACCACAGGGGAGACTGGCACAGACACGGGGGGCACAGGAACTGCGGTGGATGGCACTGGTCTGGAAGTGGACTGTGGGACCCATGCGGGGAGTGGTAAGTTCATGCAGGGGAGGTGCTGGGCAGGTGGAGAGGAAGAGTCTCCACACAGGAGACAGCGGAGAAGGCCTGCTCCAAATCCCCAGCCTGTGGGTCATGGTTGGAATGACCACATAATGTATGATCTACAACAGGACACATCTGAGAATGAAAGGGAAAACAGAAGTATACCAGGTGGTCCCTGTAAACCAAGCATCCTAGCTATGGACCTCTGGGACCCCCTAATTTATTTCAAGGGGCAGCACATCACATGCACCTGGTCAGTGTCTCCACGCTGAATGTGCCTAGCATATGTCTACACAATTTTCCAAAGGAATGCAGACGAGATTATGATAAGTACACATTTATTTAAAGTTACCAAATCTGCATTAGCTGTTTCTTCAGTATCAACAGGTTCCCCCAAATACAACAATCATACAAAATACAAATATGCCACTATCAACCGGAAAGGAGTCCCTGCGGTACAGAAGGTGGGGACTGCCGGCTGGCTTAGTCATTGGAGGATTTTAAACAGAGGAATCTGCATTTTGCATGGGGTCTTCTGTGGTCGCTGGCCTGGAGGTGGATGAAATCAGACCCCAGTTAAGAGGGCACTGAGCATCCAGGAAGAGATGAACAGAGCCTGGGCAACGCCATGTCAGTGGGGGAGAGGAAGCATAACAGATCTGAGAGAGATCTCACAGACCGGGTCTACAAGACTGGGCTGACTGGGTGTGGAGGTAAACGAGGAGACGCCTAGGACACAGAGCACAGAAGAAAGAACAGGTGTGGAAGGAAAGACGGTAAGATGCAGGGCCAAAGACGGCACGGAAAGTTCAGGACGTGACAGATGAGGAGATGGAGCAACTTGAGAAAGGGTTCAAACTCTGATTCTGCTGTGATGTTGTAAGAACAGCACTAGCTATATAATCGGTGTTTGAAACACTCATCAAAAGTAACGAACGCTTGGCTTGGCAGTGACATAGCCCCAAATTAAGAATCACCATAACAAAATGACTACTATTTGGAAAAGGTTAACCATCTGGCCAATAATTCCAAAAGATATATTCTCACGGGACATGCACACCTAACTTTTTCAAACTTTGATTTTATTTCCTTTATGATGTGCAGAGGAATAATTTTATTACAGACTTCAATTTATCTAAATTTTAGATTCAGTTTAAGGAGATTACGTTAGGTATAGGTTTGGATTAGTCAACTTATTTCAGGGAGAAACAAGGAAAAAACCAGAGAAGTAAGTTTATTCACTGGTTCAGAAATTTAAAGGAATAGGCTTTTAAAAATTATCTGGTTGGTTACTATGTTAAGAAAGGGCGAGTTCAAAATTACAAAATACCACGGACATTCTGCCTATTAATTTAATATGCAATTAGATACTTCCTGAAGACAGAGAAGGAGAGAGAATAACGTAAGTTATTTTAGACTCTGTTCCAAAGGTTACTGAAAAGGTTTGGACAAAAGTTAAAGATCACGATCTCATTTTTGCTATAAATATTAATTATGAGCAAGTGTAGTACCTTGCCCATGGTATATGCCCAATATACGTTATGAAATGAAACTGTTAATGTCTGGGCTACATGAACAAAACATAGACCCTGCTCTCAATAAGCTCCATCACAACAGGTAATGTCCACAGGCTTATGTACACAACTATACATCATAAACAAAGGTTAACAGCCATATAACACTGTCCATGCATTAACACTAATTCACTGTTCTAAGCACTTCACATATATTTACCCACTTAATTATCAAAATTCTATGAGGTGGGTACTATTATAATTCCCATTTTACGCATGAAGCAACTGAGGCACAGAGAGGTTAAGTAACTTGCCAAGGTCACACAGCTAGGAATTAGCAGAGTTGGGATTTGAACCAAGGCATCCTGCCTCCATACTCTTAACCACTGCTCAAAGCACTTCTTGAGTCATAAAAGGTAGAAGAGTTCAGAAGAGGGGACGCTTATTCCCTATTAGCTAATCAGAAGGAAGGTGATCTACGAACTAAATCTTGAAAGGCAGGATGTAGCCGTGGGAGACAAGAGCAGACACTCCGAGCAACAGAACGGAATCGGGAGAGAGGGAGCCTGTCTGGAGAACAGTCAGTGGTTCAGTTTGGCTGGAGCACAGGCTAGGTAGAAGCAATGAGTTCTTGCTGGGCCTCCAGTATGACTTGAGGAGTTTTATTCTGTAGCCAGTGGAAAGGCAGAGCTTGATGAAGATAAATGTGGCAATTCCACATTTAGCTGGAAGAGAGGGGGAAAATCAGGTGATGGGTTATGGAAATCAGGCAGAGAATCCTGCCTTATTCATCTTTATATCCCTGGCACAGGTAGGGGCTAGTAAATTTCTGTCGAACTGAAGACAGGAGCCATGGTAGAGCGTGGGTGGCAAGACTGAAAAGGGGTGATGGATCTGAGATGTAAAAATCGTCAGGAACAGAGTAGATGTTGGAGGCAAAGCATCAGCAGACCCTGAGATCTGGGGCCTGGGTGAGCAAGAGACAGCAGTAGAAACAAAGAGCACAGAAGGAAGAGGAGAAAGAACTGGAAGTATGAAAGAAAGAAGCTGCTAACAACACTTGTCCCTATAATGCAACTCAAAAGGACAGAAGTAATGCTCTTGAGACCAGATGGTCTACGACTGATACTTTGTTTTCAAAAGCGAAGCCAGGGCAAATGGTCTTCTAAACACTTTGTGATAAAATCTAGACAAAGTAAAGTTCTGAAGTTCTATAATTTATGAAGGAGAAAGGGAAAAGTCACTGTGACATACAGCACAGTGGCCACAAAGCTGACACAGGACTGAGGTTACTGACGCTCACCGCAGCCTGATCAAGAGAACAGAACACTGGTGCAGTCCACAAACTAATAACAGACTGCTTTCACATGACGGACTCAAAAAATATTTGGTTGCCTGGATTTTGTTTAATTGATCTGACTCTTTCCATCCTAAACTTCTGAGGGCTATAGGAAGAGTCTGGCTCCTGGAAGAATGCCAGGAGTGGGAAGCAATGAGAGAAGGGCCATTTGGAGTTAAGAGTCCGGAGACCGGCGCTGTACGGAGAACGGAGAGTTACTAGCTCACCAGCAGCTGAGTTTAGGATCAAGTGGGAATCAGACAGAGATCAAAATATTGGCTTTATATGATTACTAACCACACATGGCCCCCTAATGGTGCCTGGCAATTATGCGGTATGTTCTCACTGTGTCTGCTTTCCCACTCTCCCAGGTGCCTGTTTCGTATCTTCTCCTCACAGCTCAAACCTCCAACACCTCCGTCCCCATCTGCAGCATCAGTAATAACTGTGCTTCCTGGTTTCTGAGAGCTCCTCCAAGCTCTCCCCACCTCGCTTCCCATGGGCCGGCACACTGTGCCTTCTCCCCAGCTACTAGGGATGAGGTGTCCATCTCCTAGCTCTGCCCCTCCACCTGGGCACCAGGTTGGCCCCAGTTTCTCTCTCGTGCACCATCAACCGTAAAAGAATTACTGCGCAGACACGGTGCTCAGGCAGTGTCTGGCACACAGTGAACACTACACGTGTTAGTTCCTAATAAAATCAATTTTCCCCGTCTACTGGATCTTTCCTAGCCACATACAAACATGCTGTTATTTCTCCCAACTTAAAAAACAAAAGGAAACCTCTCAAATCCATGTCTCCTACCAGTTACTGTCCAATTTCCCCGCTTTTTTCAGTAAAACTCCTCTGAGACGCTTACAACCCTGTCTCCATCTTCCTGACTATTCTCTCTCGACCCCATCCAAAGGGCCTTTTGCCCTCATCCCCCCACTGTGCTCCTCACTCCCCAGGGTCACCCCTGGGTCATCCCTCCCCTCAGTTACTTTCCACAGATTGGATGGAGCTAATGGCTCCCCTTCCCCTGATTTGCTTTCTCCTCTGTCTTCCCCGACAACACACTCTCCCGTTTCCCTCCTATCTCCCTGGCTGCTGCTCGTTTTCAGGCTTTTTGTTGATACCTTTTACCCTCAGTCCCTCAACCTCTCCACTGTCTACGTTGCTCCCTTGGTGAGTTCAGCTAGGCTCGTGGCTTTTTTTTGGTCGGCGTATATACCAGTTCTACAATGACAAGTCCAAATTTATGTCTTCAGCTTGAACCTCTCCTTGAACCTGAGACACGTATATCTAACTGCCGGCTCAACGTCTCTATTCAGATGTTTAACCTGTGTTGCAAATATGCCCCAAACTGAGCTCCTGCCCGCTCTCTTCAAACATGCTCCCCCATCTGGGTTGATGGCAATTCCATTCCTTCTAGCTGCTCAGGCCCCAAACCTGGAGTCATCCTTGCACCTCTTTTTCTCTCCCAGCTCACAGCTAATCCATTAACAAATCTCGTTGGCTGTACCTTAAAAATAATTCCAGAATGTGACCTCGTTATCACATCCACTGCTAACCCCTCTGGGCCATGCCATCGGCATCTCTCGCCTGGACTGTAACGTAACCGTAGCCTCCCAGCTGGTCTGCTGCTTCTGTCGTGTCCCTCCACAGATTATTCTAACACACTAGCCTTACTGATCTGTTAGAAAGTTACTCAGATCCTATCAACCCTCTGTACGGACCTTCTAGTGCTTCCCCCCTAAGAGTAAAAGCCGAGGTCCTCACAAGAGCTACATGAGCCGTTAAGACGGCTCACGAGATCTGGCTGCTGCCCCCTCTGAGCTCATCTTCAACTACCACCCCCCACACTCCCCAGTCCCTCCTGCTCTAGCCACCCTGGCCTCCCTGCTGTTCCGTGAACCCTCCAGACATCCTCCTGCATTAGGACCTTACACTTGCTGCCGTCTTCTCCTTCTGGAATGTCCTTTCCCTGGATGATATCTATATAAACAACTGACTGCTTACTTCTTTTAGGTGTTTACTCAATGTCCCCCCCATCTTAAAAAGTCCTTCCCTAAGCTACGTTTATAAACTTGTACCCTCCCTGACGTTTTCTATTTTCCCTTCTCCCCTCCCCCTAAAAGCATTTATCCTGCTCTAACACTATTATGTTTTACTCATTTATTTTGTTTCTTTTCTATCGTCCTCTCCAAAATATAAGTTGCATAAAGGCAGGGACATTTGTCTGTCTGTTCATTACTGCATCCCATCATCACGAGCAATACCTAGGATTTAGTAGGCTGATAAATCAATATCTCAAGAGCCAAATACTTTCTGAATGACCTCACTTAATGCATGAGGCTGACCTGAAGAGGCCTGACGCACAGCTACACAACTGTGCTCCTTAATAGGTCCCTCCCGGATTTATTTCACTCCCACCCTGAGACCCGCGGGCACCCCCCCTTCCAGAGCCTTCCCTGGAAAAGTGGAGGCACAGAGGGGCAGGGAATGTGTCCATCCTGATGACAGGACCCCAAGAGAAGAGGGAGGAGTAAGCCTGAGGCTCTTCCCAGGGCCAACCAGGAGGCCAGGCTCCTCTCCTCCCTCATTGTGGCACCTTCCCACGCCCCAACCCCAGGGTCCACATTTTCGGGGGCAGGGGGTCGTTGGAAGGAGAGAAGGAAGCCCACAGGTTCCTGGGGAATGGATGGTCCTCCCCTCAGCAGAACCTGAAAAGCAACAGAGACCTATTTCCCTATCCCAACCCTCCCCAATATTCTGTTTTCTTAACTAGTTCGGCTTAACATGGTAACCCCAGACAGAATGTACTCTACCTGAGGCAGAAGACCCAAGAGACAGGGGAAGGGGCTGGGCAAGCACGCTCCACCCTCCTCCCAACTCCCCGGTCAGGTCAAGGCGGGCGGAGTGAGAGCAGTGAGCAGAGGGGTGGCGAGTCCTGTGCCGCCCCTAATAGAAACCACCTCTCCGGAAACGGAGGCTAACGGGGTCAGGAACAAATAAATAAGACAGGTACCCACTTCCAAGTGGCTATGTACCTTGTGGACGGAGCAGACCTATAAAGGACTAATTCCAAAAACATTAGATTAACATCCTCCTACTCTATTTTGACTTAATGGAAACTCAGCTCAGTGAAATTGAAAAGGTCTAAAGGTTAATTTGATAAAACTGATTACTCAATTAAAAGGTGATGTTCCTTTAGGAGACATTATATATTAACCTTTTAAACTGGAAATTGACAGTATGGTTATTCTATTAGTAACAACAACAAAAACCAAGTTTCTCCCCCAGGTGGTATTGTTTCGTTGCCAGGATATTGAGGAAAAGGTACATCTACCAGAAGTGGAGGAATCAGTTTTAATTAAAATCATTCAAGAGATCCAGCCAGAGGCTACCTAGGTTGCATGCTGTTCTAGTAAAATGTCATTATTTAAAAAAAATTAAATGGGTCAATAAAGTCTGAGCTCTACATTGTGGAAAAGATTACAGCTTCCTAATTATGCCAAGCTAACATAGCTTTATGGGTCTGAAGGTAATATTTCTCTCCATTCCATGATCACACTCCATCCAAAATCTTCTCAGTAACAAGCCAAGGCCAGCACATTGCATTGGGAGGCAGAGCAGTAAAAAAAGAAAGGCTTTAAACAGTCTACCACCTTTGGGAGGGAGAGCTTGATGGGAGAAGATAAGGATGGCCTTTCTCCATCTGGAGAGAATGTAGGGCATGGAGGGGAATGCTTATTCCCTAGTCCTCCTGTTTCTACATGAATCCACTCCTCTAGCGTGACACCTAACCTCAGCATCCTCCCTCCTGCCCCTCCCTTGGGGGCAGGGACTTCTCTGATTGGCAGCCTGGCAGAAGGACCTGGGCATGGGCGTGAACACACATGGAGCCACAGCTCCTCTCTGTTCTCTCCTCTGGGATCTGCCTGCCCTCTCTCTCATATGCTATCAGGGGCCTCTGTGCTCTCTGTGCTCCGGGGCTGTGACCGTTCAGTGGCACTAATGGCTGAGTGCGTCTAATTCAGGAGCCTTCAGCAAGGTCACCCTCCTGCAGACCTAACCTCTGCCGCCACCCTAGGTTTCACTAGTGATCACGCTGAGAACACGTCCATCTCTGTCAGGTCGACTTGACTCTGGCATCCTCTCTCTCTCTTTCTCTCCCTCCCTCCCCCTTCTGGCAGGAAATTAGAGGTGCTTGCTTTATCAACTGACCACTGCTGCAACCTCATCACAGGTCAAATGGGATTCCAATTCAGGTACCATTCACCAAGGGACTTCTATGTGCCAGGAACTCTCACACATCTCTTTTAATCCTCACAAGAACATTATCCACACTTTATTTAAAAACAAACAAAAAAAGCAAGCACAAAGATGTGAAGTGAGCTGTATACACTTACGTGATTAATACATGGCAGAACTGGGACTAGAACCTAGGTGTGATTGACCCTCCAAGTCCCTGATCTTTCAAAGGGACCAAAACAGGGGTAGGAGTGAAACTCAGACTGCACTGGCTGGCCATGAACTGCAATTGGGAAAAGGAATTAAAGACTGAGTTTCTATAATGGGGTAATGACTGGTCAAGACTAAGAAAGCCTCAGGAGCTCTAGTTCTGCTGACGCTGCAGCCACACAACCAGTAAGTGGCAGGGTGAGATGGGCTCCAGGGAGCCTGGTCCTCCGCCCCAGAGTGTGCTGCCATGGTAGCCGGGAAAGGGGGAGGCCGAGGCCAGCTGCCCACTGTCCTGAGCAGGGGCATGAGGACTCGGAGTTAAGTCCACACCTGCTCTGGAAACACTGACACACTGTGTGGAGCTGAGCTGTGCTGTTCGAGGAGAAATGCCTTAATCCCACCATTATAATCAAAAGTATAAAACTACTGCAAAGTTACAGAACAGCAGCCTTATAATCTTTTTTTAAATCCACTGCTTTTTAAAAAAATTTTATTTATTTAATTCATTTTTGGCTGCATTGGGTCTTCGTTGCTGCGCTCGGGCTTTCTCTGGTTGCGGCGAGCGGCGGCTACTCTTCGTTGTGGTACGCATGCTGCTCACTGCGGTTGCTTCTCTTGCTGCAGAGCACGGGCTCTAGGCACGCGGGCTTCAGTAGTTGTGGCGCGCAGGCTCAGTAGTTGTGGCGCACGGGCTTAGTTGCTCTGCGGCATGTGGGATCTTCCCGGACCGGGGCTCGAACCCGTGTCCCCTGCACTGGCAGGCAGATTCTTAACCACTGCGCCACCAGGGAAGTCCCCTCATTGCTTTTTCCTTTTGCACTGCATTTCAATTGTACTGTCTTATTTGAATCTCCTGACAAGTGGCAAGTGATCATCACTCTCATTATTTACAGCAGGGCTCCTTAAACCTTTTCTGGAAAGGGCCACATAGTAGACATATTAGACTTTGAGGGCCACACAGCCTGTCACAGCCACTCAGCTCTGCTGTCATAGTGTAAAAGCTGCCAGCGATAACATTCAAATGAATGGGTGTGGCGCTGTTCCAATAAGCTTTATTTACAGACACCAAAAATTTAATTTCATATAATTTTCTTATGTGGTAAAATATTATTATAATTATTATTATTATTTTTAAAACCTGGTTTTATTTCTTATGTATTACAAGTATACTGTTAGGAGGGACAGTGTATTTGATTAACCAGGGAAGAGGAGGTGGGGCACTGGCCCAGCATCTTCCCTTAATTTCATCTTCTTTTTTTTTTTTTTTTTAATATTTCTTTCTTTCTTTATTTTGGTTGCACCAGGTCTTAGTTGCGGCATGCATGTGGGATCTAGTTCCCCGAACAGGGATGGACCCCGGGCTCCCTGCATTGGGAGGGAGGAGTCTTAACCAGAGGCACCAGGGAAGTCCCTATTGTTATTATTTTTCCTCCAGCAATTTAAAAACATAAGGACTATTCTCAGCTCACAGGCTGTACAAAAATAGGTAGCGGACTGGACTTGGCCTATAGGCTGTGGTTTGCTGACCCCTGGTTTAGAGGAAGACACTGCATTTTACAGATTAAGTGACTTTCTCAGGTTTGCACGGTTAATAAGGGGACAGGGTGGCCTGAACTAAACCAACCTTTAAAGCATTCACCTGGCTGGATGCCTTTTCAAGGAAAAGGGGAGTTAATAATGGATTTCCATGAGAGATCTCTACAACCACTTATTTAACCTAAGTTGTAAAGTACTAAAGAAAGGAGCTGGAACTGACAGGCTTATACCAGTTTTATTAAGCTTTCCAAAATGACTGTCGCTTCCATTTTTATGTACTATAAAATTAGCATCTGATGTACATACACCTTTAGAAATAAAATTTACACTGCCATCTAGTGGTGACCAACTATTTTAACTGAGAACTTTAAAATAAGGTTTTCTTGGTACTAAGCATTAGAATAATTTAGTATATTCCAAAATTATGCAAATGAAATACAGTTAAAAGTATGAAGTAGACAAACTGGTAGAGATTATTTAAAATTCACCTGGGGCATAATTATTTTCTCTGTTAAAGAATTTATATGAAACATTTTCATTTTTGCATATATTGACGAAGTTTTTTTAAAAATCAGATTTTTTCTGTATTTTCTAACTGTGATAGGAAGGCTTCTGAAGGGCAAAATCCCTTGCTTTATAATGATGAACTCCTAAAAAGATGCTTCTAATGATGTCACTTCGTATGTCTAATCCAACTTTTCCATTAATTTAGGTAATACACTTGAAGCTGACTCCTATGGTAGAAATGCCACACTAAAGCCAGGTGCAAATGTAGGTCAGGGAAGAGCAGGAGGCATGATATCTGCACGGCGGTGTTCCTGTGTCTACTGAGAGCTGGAGTCTATTCCAGAAGCCACTTTGGAAGGCTTGATCAAAATGCTTTTTCTTTTTAAAAATCAACCTAACCAAAAGTTTCTTCACTAGAGGCAAGAGCTCTTGTCTTTCCAAATGGCATTTTTACATGACCTGCATTCTCTCTTCATTTGCTCAGCAATATGCATTCAATGAGAAACTGCCCCATTTCTCTCCGCATGTTTCACAACATATATGGCACACAAAGAGCTACAGACACATGGGAACATCAGAATAGGGGACATTGCTGTGAGGATATGGTGACCTTGAGGACATGGGGTATGGCTGAGCTTACCTTGGCTGGGGGGAGCCCCTTTTTGCTCTGCAGATATTCTTCCACTGCCAAACTGACCTTCCCCATTACAACCCTAAGTTAGTAAAAAGTGAGGACAAAAAGCTCAAAAGGAATATAGGTATGGAAAAGAACAGTCACTAAAATCACGGTAAGAAATAGACACTTACCTATAAGCATTAATATAATCTTTCCTGTGTTCGAGAAGAAAATCTCTCAGTTTGCCAATGTGTGAAATCTATAATGAAAAGAAAGCAAACGATTTATATGGATAAATATGTTACGCTCATATGCAACAAATTTTAAATTAGTAGAGAATGGAATGCAGGTAGTAAAAAGATTTTGAAGCTACAAACTGGATATCTCTGGTTTTAGACTCCTGTATAATCACTGACTTGTTGGGTGGCTTTGGGAAAGTCACCCACATTCCTGGGTCTTGGTCTCTTACCGATGGTTCCTTCTTCCTGTAATTGTTGTGATCTGTGACATAACGAAGAGATGATCTCTAAGGAACTTCGAGATTCAATGAGATAGTACATGTCTAGTAACTACAGAGCATGTGCTCAATAAAGGCCAATTCCCTTCCTTATATGTCTTATATCCAAAATTTTATAGAAAAATATTCCTTCTTCCAAGTGTTCTAGGGGATGGATTCTAAGGCTGGAGCTATCAAGTGTATAAATAGGGCCCATGCAGAGCAGCAGAATTAAAGAAAAGATGCAGGAGCAACGATTTATCCCTACACAGCAAGTCTCCATTTTCCCTACTTCCACGGATGAACAAAACAGACACAAAAGTACAGAGGACGGAATTTGTGACGGCTCATTTCTAGTACTAAAGCATGTGTCAGGTAATGTGTGTGGAATGAGGGATTAAGAAACAAATAAAATAAAAAGAGGTAGGAAGAAACCTAGGATCATGGTCAACATGGACAAAAGTGTTTCCAGAAGGAGAGAATGATTAACTAAGTTGGTGGCCTGCTCTGTCCTTTGACCACAGCTCACACTAGTTTCCTCCTAATGTCCTTTGTACTTATTCCAAACATACGGAGCCCCATCCTTGAAGGATGTGCTGAACTTTCATCTTTTTCATGAAAGTTTTTCTGTCAAGGCCAACTCAGGCTAATTTTCACTTTGCTCTGAACTTAAAAGCACTTCTGCATCCCACCCACTGGGCACTCAGCTACACACAGCCACGTCCCCTGGCTTCACTTTTGCATGCACGCCTCTTTCTTGGGGGTTAGGAACCACGCAAGGAGAGGCTGCACAGCTTCCCGCATGGCTCTAAGCACAACATGAAGCCCAGAAGGTGTCAGTCAGTATTTGTGGAATGAGTAAATGTTTAAATGCAAAAATAGTATTTACCACTAAAGAAACATTCAGCATTTGTCTGGAGACAGGTCAGTAAGGGTTCAGTTAAATTTCTCACAGAGTCTAGACTAAAAGCAAATATGGTTCAGAAAAGCACCCTTAGGCATCTATAAGAGCATGAATCGAAGAAAAACTGAACTATGGCCACAATATTCATTTATTTATCAGATTACAAACAACAACTGAGACAGCCAGAGTCTGTCCAGCATCCCTGGCTCCGTGAGGAACTTCCCCACACACGACCTTGTTCTTTCCCAGCAGCCCATTGTGGGCACTGACGTCACCACGCTCATTAACCAGGTTGGGAAAGTGAATCTTGCAGAAGCTAAGTGACTTGTTTCCAGTCACATGGTTAGTGCCTGGTGGGGCTCAGAGGTAAGCCTGGGACTCTGAGTTCAAATTTGTCCCGTCTTCCACCACTAAGCCACAGCTGCCTTCCTCACACTCTTACTCCTATTTTCCACTGACGCTGCATTTTAAAATCTGACTTTTAAGATTGTTGGGAAAAAAATTTAAGAGATGTGCAAATAAGGTATTTACTGTACCACATACAAGATTTAATCAAGTTAAGTTTAATACATTTCAGTGGTTTCCATTCCCTTCCCCAACCCCTGCCTGCAAGGGGCCAGGTAAGCAGTAAAGCAAGAGGAATGGAGGGTGCAGTGCATTGGGCAGGGATGAATTCTGGTTTTAAAACCCACTGCAGCCAAAGGAAGCATCTCTGCCGGCCGACTTGCCAAAGGGCAGCTAATTGTCATCTCTGGGCCTAACCAATGGGATTGAGTCCAAACCCCAAATGCAGCACTCAAGGCCCTTCACAATTCAGCTCCAAAAGTCCTGAGCGGCCTCAGTCCTGCCGCGCTCCCCACAGACCACAATGACTCATTACCGACTGGTTTCTCTTCACCAGAGTGCAAGCTCCTAGAGGTTAAAGGGTCCTCTCTCTTTCCCCAGAACCTGTCAGGCACAGTTCCTGGTGCAAAGCAGAGCCTCAGAAACTTTTACTAAATGTTGAATAGATAGTGGGTACTGAATAATCCCCAAAGGATTATACCTACTGTGGTAGTCAGGGTAATGCCATTACCTCCACCCAAAGATGTCCAAGTCCTAACCCCTGGAACCTGTGACTATATTATGTTACATGACAAAGGGGAATTACCGTGACAGATGGAATTACGGTGCTCATCAGTTGACCTTAAAATAGGGAGAATACCCTGGATTAATACTGGAGTATCCAGGTAGGTAGGCCCCTATGTAATCACAGGGTCCTTAAATGGAGAAGAGGGAGGCAGAAGAGAGAGTCAAAGCGATGCAACGGGAGAACAGCTCAATCCAACATTGCTGGCTTTCAAGATGGAGGAAGGGAGCCAGAGGATGAAGGCAACGTCTGGAAGCTTGAAAAGGCAAAGTAATGGATTCTCCCCTAGCATCTCCAGAAAAGAACAGAGCTCTGCCAGCACCCTGATTTCAGTCTAGGGAGTCCCATTTTAGACTTCTGACCTACAGAACTAGAAGATAGTAAGTTTTTCTTGTTTTAAGCCATTAAACTTGTGGTAATTTGTTACAGCAGCAATAAGAAACTAATACACTTTGTCTCAGTTTGGGGTGCTATAACAAAATATCACAGGCTGGGTGACTTTAACAACAAACACTTATTTCTCACAGTTCTGGAGGCTGGAAAGTCCTGGTCAAGGTGCCAGCATATCTGGTGCCTGGTGAGGGCCCTCTTCCTGATTTGTAGAGAGTTGCCTTCTTGCTGAATCCTCACATGGTGGTCTTGTGTCTCTTCCTCTAAGGGTACCGATCCCATTCAGGAGGGCTCCACCCTCATGACCTAATTAGGTCCCAAAGGCCTCACCACTAAATACCATCCCATTGGGTAGTAGGGCTTCAACATATGAATTTTGGGGTGACACAAACATTCAGTCATAGCATACCTGTTTAAAGCCTTATCCAAAACAGTTTTTTTTTTTTTTAAAAAAAAAAAGGAGTCATAGTTTTCAATGAAAAGTTTGAATGGGCCCAAAGGAATCTACTACGTAGGCTAGACCCAGCAGCACCCCCCAGCTTTAGCTAATTTCAGTCCACCAGGGTAGAATGGTGCAAGGGGATAAGTGCCAGGAACAAGAAGGCCCCGCAGGCATCTCAGAAAACATGCTTACAAGAAGTTTCCCTTAAAGTACAACAGATGTGATCCCAATTTCTTATGACATGATACCTGAGATTTGCTTCAAAATAATATGGAGGTGGGGAGGAACACAGGAAAGAGGGTCAGTCCTGCGCTGACAGCTGAAGGTGGGCGCGTGCGCACAGGCGGGCTCCTTACACTCTCGGCCTACTTTAGTACATACTTGACATGTTTTCTTAACAAAACATGATTTTTTTAAAAAATCTCCCATTTTGCACTCTCTTTTAACATGTTTGGTGATTCTGAAGTACAGATTTTCTGCTGCCAAACTAGTAATAACCCACATTTGAACCAACACCTCAACCCCACGCAAAATCTCTAGCTATTTTATTTCTAAGTACTTGCAAGCCTTGCTTAAAGTTCCATTTAAGTGGATCAATGCCATTTAAAAAAAACCACCACCAACAAAACCTTCATTGAGTTTACTACGTGCCAGGCTCTGTTCCAAGATCTCCCCACACATTAGCTCATCAAATTCTCCCAGCTACACAAGATGGGTAACATCATCACACCTATTTTACAGATGAGGAAACTAAGTCAGAGACAGGGTAAGTAATTTGCTCAGGAACACATGGGGTGAAGCCTGAATGGAACCCAGCATTCTAAGTATCAGGCTTGAGTTCTTAATGCCCAGATTTAAGCACAGATTCTTGGCAGGTGGCAAGTGCAGTTTCCCAGTACAGTAATCACAAAGAGGGATGACTGGGAACCGAGAAAAGCATCCAGTGAGCAACAGCAAGCTGTTTTGTCTTGTGTCTGTATTCAACAGTGCACTACACACCTGATGTTACCCAAGAGTGACATACCAGGCATGTGTGTGCCAGGAAGTGTGTGAATTGCTCACTATGTGCCGTCATCGGCTCCCCTATAACAATCAGTTGAGTTAGACGTTACCCCCATTCCCGTTTGATAAACATGGAAACTGAGGCCCACGTGAGGTCGGTCACAGGATAATAAGGGGAAGAAGTGGCATGGATCACGGGTCTGTATGACTCAAAGGCTAAGTTATTTATTCTACATTATATGGTCAAAAGACTAATAAACTATTACTATTTAGCTTATTTAAGTTTGAGGCTTTTCTTCACACAAATATAAACTGGGTTTCATGTGACAGCATTTGTATATATTGATTTTTAAAATGTTTTCAACTACAGTGGATACAGAAAGATCTGCAAGAAAGGTTTTTTGAATGTTTCCACGTAGAGCGCTCGTTTTATAAGTCACTCAAAGTAGGAACGTGCCCATATCCAAAGTGCCTGTTTTTACCACTGAAGTCTCCTCCTCCAAGCTCGGCTGTTATTCCTTGTGTTTGGGACACGGGAGGCTTGGAATTCGCAAGTACCATAGGGATGCTGGGAGGAAGGCCCACAGCTGTGAGCAAGGAACCAGTATGGTCAGAAAGACTGGCGGTGCAATGGCGACCCGTTCACCCTGAGTATCAATCATCAAACTGCCTCAAAACACAGTTTAAACAAGTAATGAAGGCAACTTCCAGGACTGGGTCTCTTCCCCGTGTCTGAGTTCCTCTACCTCCTCGCCTAGTGCGGGGCGGGGTATGAGCAGAGGAGCAGACTCCGGGCAAAAGACTGAGGGGTTTGGGTGGAGCAGGGCAGACGAGAGAAACAGGTACGGAATCCAGGGAGTTGGTTGAGCTTCTTGGTTCTAATCTCTGCTCAATCTCCACCACTTACTCTGAAAGGGACCTTGATTCCCCCCCACCCCTTCAGGCTTCGTGTGGAGGGACCCCAGCTGGACAAACTTCCTCTTCTGTCTCCCAATGCTTCACTCACGCGTCTGAGGGAAGAGGACTTACTGGTGTAGGGTTTGGAGACAGCAGTGAGCACACTCGGCAACAGGCAGAGAGGGTCTGTTCTGGCCAGCGCTCCACCCATATTTGGCCACAAATCTAAAGCCAGGTTCTCCGTTTGGCTTTTTCACGTTCTGACTCCTGTATTTCTTTCAGGTAGTTCCAAAATTGTGCTGGGAAAAAAGAGGTGTTTTTAATAAACTCCCTAAACTCTTAACCTTTGCCAACTGAAATTTTGAGCAAGTTGCTTAATCTCCCTGAGCTTCACTACAACGGGAGGGCAGTAAAAATGATTCTTTAAAAATAGAAATAGCACGAGTTAATAGCTAACTTTTATCGAGCACATGCTGTGTGGCCGGCATCAGTCTAAACACTGTGCATCAATTAGCTCATTTACTTCTCCTAATAACCCTGTGGGATAGGTTCCACTATAATCCCACTTTACAGATAAGAAGACACTGAAGTAACACATTTCATATAAATGGTTCAAAATAAACAGGGGACTGTGACTCCCAAACCAAGTACCTGTGTGCTTTCAGCCTCTGCAAGTCTGCCCACGAAGACAAACCTACCATCCCATCCGAGTGCAGTGGGTCTCTGAGGGCTGCTCTCACCACAGTGCACACAGAACGTTTTAAGATCAAAAGTACCCAATGCTGAGATGCCTTGTTCAGGTCAAATGCAATGTCAACAGCTATGGGTCAGCGCAAAGCCAAGAGCCACACTCCAGGGTCAGCCAGGATCTGGCTTCTCCACAAAGCTGATACTCAACTAAACAGTTGTTTAAACTCTATTCTAAAATGACAGGCATTCATGTGACTCATCCTTTTCTTTCTCTGAAGATAAATCAAGTTCACTTTTAAATGACTGTATTCTAATAAGGCTAATTTCAAAAATCATCAAGACACTGAACTTCCCTACAAAACACACCTACCGTATAAGCAGACTGATTATAAAAAACAGTAGCAGTGGTCCCTATAGTAGATGCATTTGACAGGGAAAAACAGATTCTCACATCACCTGTTGTTACACATAAAGCTTTTACTAGGAGAGACCAAACAAAGACATCCCAATATGTGCACTGCTTGACATGGACTCAGCCCCAGGGACTCAACCCCATGGATGGTTGCCCACAAGCATGTTGCTGAATGGAGGGAAAACCAAGGTTGCGCACAGCATGTACTTAGGTAAACTATATGAAATACAGACCTGAAGCTGAACCCACAGAGAGAGAGAGGAATCTAAAAGACTGCTCATCAAAACACTGATGGCTGTCTGGGTGGTTAAGATTTGAAGACTTTGCTTTTTCCTAATACCTTTTCGTACCTTAAAATTTTTCTACACTTCGTATGTGTAATCTTTGCAACCAGACAAAAAAATGTTTTTAAACAAAATGGTAAATCTTGCCTAACTAAGAGTGTATACTGACTGACTCCCCAGGCCCTGCAGGGTCAAATCCAATTCCTTGAGCCTGGGACCCCCTAGTGTTCCTGGCCCTGCTGACTTCTCCGGGTTCAGAGCCCTCCCCCATCTCCCAATCCCGGTCTCCTGACTTACTCCTACTCTGCTCAGGGGATACACCTCCCGGAAGTCTTCTCTGCCATTTCCAGGCCAGGTTAAGGACCCCTCTCAAGCATCTCTTTTTCAGGGATGTCACCATCTTGTTTTGAAATGTTTTCATGTCTATCGGACATAATCTGCTCAGGCATATGCCTAGCCCAAAGCGGCTCTCCAGAAATGATTTAATGCTCCGAACTGAACTGACTTTCTATCCGCTTCAAGAATTACCAGCAGGGTAAAATAAACTCCAAACACAGTAAGTCTGCTATATACTTTACATTATCCACTAGATGGCAACACATGTATTATAGCAGGAGTAGTAACAGGAACTCTCAAAAATATCACAGTTTTTTCCCAAAGGCTTTAAAATTTTCTCTGGTTCTGTATTTTTGATCTAGAATCAAAGGATTATTAAAGGTTAATTGTGCTGTGCAGGCTGAAGCTGAAATGACACTGTTTTGAAACAGACACGTGCACTTGGATGAGTCCAAGGTTTTAAAACACTGCACTCCTGGCAGGTTCAACACAAAGGCAGCTCTGGAGCATGGCTGCCATCTGCCGTCCCAGGCAGCGGGCCCAGCTTTGTTTATGTGTGTCATCCACAGCACAGACCTGCTAGCTGCTCCTTCGTGGGTGTTTTGTAAATTACCCAAAGCAAGATAAACTGTAAAACAAAAACCCTGCTACAAAACTGAGGGATTCTTCTCAAAGCACGACTGCATTTTCACTGCAGGGGGGTTCAAAGCAGCCACCAGTGTCCTCTGCAGATCACAGCAGTGGCCTGACTTGCAACTCCCCTAACTACTCTCCCCCGCCACAGGAATTCTGTTCTGGCGCTCATAACACTTCCAACAAAGACCTGATTGATTATGAAACACTAAGTACTGATTTGCATAATTTGCCTCCGCAAGAGACAGCCATTGTTAAAGATTAAAGAGACTCCGGTAAGGCCCTCTGGCTTATTGTAAAAAGTTCCCTGTAACACAAAATCGTTATTTTTTTCATTCAATCAGTGGACACAGCTTGCTGTCCAGTTTAGTAGGCAGCCAAAGGACAGTCAGAACAACCACTGTTGTACAAATGTTTGCCAACTACTGATAAGCTAAAACGACTTTTCACAAGGATCATGTTCCCAAGTCTAATCTGGAGGCCCACTAACTAAATTCCAAATCCACCTCCCTTCAGTCATAATTGAAAAATGCATCAATACCAATTATAGCTAAAAGTTCAGAACCGTCACAGCACTGGAGCGCGACGACTCTGCTGAAGTCACAGTGAGGGTTGTCTGAGTCCCGTGCTAGAGAAGCTCCCAGTGACTGGTCACCCACAAAAGAGCCTGGCATGGCCACAGACATTCCTTCGGTGCTGGGGTCACAGCAGTGAGTGTGTTAAGGGATTACATGTATGAACTGTTCTTCTTCACTTCTTTCCTTTCAGCAATTGTTTAGTAATAAGCAAGTAATAAGCAAGGAGTCTGAGCCTCCTCCTATCACTTCCGCCCTAATTTCTACTGCACGAGGCCACCCTTCAGCGCGTACAGGGCCCTGGAGGGGTGGCAGCCACTCTCCCAGTCCTTGCACAAGCCCCTCCTGAAGCACCATACTCCCTCGGCTTCCAGGACCCCACTCTCCCCAGGTTCTCTTCCTAAACCTCTGACAACTTTGCTTCACCTTCTTTCCTTGCCTCTTCCGCCTTTGCACACCTCAGAAACTTAATGAAGCTCAGCACTGACACATTCTTGCTAAACCCACCCCTTCCACACATAGCTTAATTTACCATCTACAGAAAATGCCCACCCAGCCCCTGTCTCCCTCCTGTGTTCCAGGAGCGTATTCAACCATCTACTGTGTGTCCCACTGGTGCCTCAAAAGCTACATGTCCCAAAGCCTTAGTCATCCAACCACTCACGCTCGATCCTCCTGACTTACTCTCAGCCCCTCCTTGTCCCCACAAAGAGAAAGAGCCTCTCTCTCTCTCTCTCTCTCTCTCTCTCTCTCTCTCTCGATTCCCCAAGTTAGAAAATCTCAGGACATTTTGACTCTTCCCTCTTTTTCACCCCACAAAGTAAACTGGTCAGCCAGGCCTGTCCACACCACTGGCTGAAAATCTGCCAAAGGAATGGGCACCCACAAACCAGCTTCTCTGCCTGCTTTCCCACACCCACCCCAGAGCCCAGACCCTCAGAGCCCTTCCCTGATCCAGCCTCCTCCCTCCACCTCTGCCCTTTGGCACTGCTGTTTTGCCTGGAACATCTTATTTCTCACCCACCAAGCACTCAAATGTGCTGGGCCCTAGGAGGTTTTAAAATATGGCATTCTGGGTTCACTTCCCACTTTCTCTGTATGATGCCTTTGGGAGGCATGCTGTAAGTGTCTGTTAGCCGAATGTTATAAATGTTCGCTGCATGTATATATGTTATACACATTACATATATACATGCATATATATGTGTTCATATATATAACATAAATGTTAGTTGAATATATAAAGTGTTCTACCCCATCAGTCTGGAAACCTCACTAGAAAAGAAGACACAAATATTCTTGATCTAAGGAAACTGTCATCAGTGGTTAAATAACCTGTTCTGGAATTTTGCTGAGAACCAGTGCCAACCTTACTGGTTTGTAGTTTCCAGAATTCAGCGTATGTTTTCTAATAGAGGGGCGGGGAGGGGGGAGAGGGAGGGAGGGAGGGGGAGAGAGAGAGAGAGAGAGAGAGAGAGAGAGAGAGAGAGAGAGAGAGAGAGAGAGAAATGTGTACTTGAAAGAGGAGAGAGAGTGATTCTTCTAGTTCCAGCCTTCTACGCCAGCTTCATAGATCCTGAGGAGCAGACGATAGGGAGGGTCACACGGAGGGGACAAGGACAATTAACAGGAGTTGAGATGAATTTAGTGGTCTAATTTCTGATATTAGCAACTAACCTTCAAGCAACCTGAAAGGTATTATTTTCTAATACTAAGCCCCTATCTCCTTTTAAGAAATTAAAAAAGTAAAATCTTAGATTCTTAGTGCTAATGACATAATGAACGAACTCATGACAATTTTCAAAAGCTGAGTAGCACCGTAGGGCTTAATGACCCATGAAGCTCAATGCAATTCCATTTTAAAACAGGTCTAGGACTCTTAACCTCAAGAAAAAGTAAAAGCATATCATGTTCTCAACCTCTTCCTCCTCAATCTCTCTGCCCCAGCTTTCTCTTTACATCTCATTGTCTTCAGGTTCACACTTTAATCTCATTAAACATTTTAATTCCCATTCTACTGGCTCCCCAAACTGCATGGGTTTGGCATTGCTGGCACATACCCTCCACTTCCAAAGCTCGGTCCACTCCTGGCCTATCTGAATCTGCAATTTGCTAGCTGACATAGAGTATAACTCCAGGAAGTAACACCCTGCTCTCCTTGCATGCAGGGAGCCCCTGCTTCTTCCGGGCCATCCGCTCCATCACAGCTCACAGTTCTTTCTCACTCTGAATCGAGTTCAGCTATTGTGTGCCCCCCACGCAAGTCTTCTCTCTTCTGTAAGCTAAATGTTCTCAATCCCTTAAGGAATTCTTTACGTGAAATACACTTGTGGCTGCTGGTCTTACTTATTAGTCTCTGAATGCAGGAATTTATTGGCCTCAAAAGTCAAATGTGGTTCCGAGAATGGACTCAATACTCGGCGTCAACAGGAGGTGGAGAGGAGGCAGGACCATTACCTCCCTGTTCCAGCCTCTGTGCTTCTATTAATGCCGCCTAAGAGGATGTTCACTGTCAAGTTAGAGTCAAGCTGACTTAACATCGACTAAAATAATTTTTTCCATCAACTAAAATCACGTTTTCCATGAAGAACTATGTCTTCACTATATCCATATTTCCCCCTGGCTCCTTGTCATTTGCCATTCTGATCATTCTGCCACTAAAGACATCTCTAAGTAAAAATTATCATTTTAAAAACTGGAATGAAAACAGGGCTGAAAAAGAAGCATGGAGTTATAGACCCCTCCCGGTGGACAGTCAGATCAACGAACCACAGACACACTTGAAATCCAAATATTCAGTCCACTAAAAAAAATGTTTCCTCCACAAAAATATCACGGTGAGATCTGCTAACCGCACTCTGAAATCAGATCTTCTCCTCACCTACAACCTGATCCAAAAGTGCACAATGAGGCTGGGGGGACAGGGCTCGTGCTTTGCAAATGTATGCTAGTTAATCATCATTACTTTCTTTTCTGTGTGCAAAAAAACCCCACCTTCCTTTTATTTGTTCTCTTGACAAACAGATTAAGACCCAGTATGGGGCAAACACATTAAGGAGGGAGATAATAAGGCAGAAGAGAGGAAGGGAGGAGGGAGGACAGACAGGGAGTTCCAACCCAGGGCTGACATGGCTTCACATCGCTTTTCAGACCCAATCCAAATCCTGTCTGGTCCGGAGGCTGTGTGTAGAGTGTGTGTGCAGAGTGCGCACGCATCCTGCTCTCTGTCCACTCTGGGTAATGCAAAGCATGAACTCCAGAGTCACACAGACCTGGGTTCAGATCCCAGCTCCGCCACTGACTAGTGATAGTGCCTTCTGCAACTTATTGATATTTAACTTCTTTGAGCTTTAACACTCTGACGTATAAACTGGAGACAGTAACTGAAGGTGACTACAAGCTGTCAGTGAAAATGTCGGTACGGTGTCTGGTACAAAGCAGGTGCTCAAGCATATTAAGGTTCCCTCCGCCACCTCCTCGTTGCTGTCTGGGCCTTACCCACGAGGCCAGGTCTGCCTGGATGGGGGTGGGGGCTGCCCTGGGGCAGCGGATGGAAAGGGAGGTGGAGGGACCCAGGTCACGTGAAAGAGCTGTGACCTAGAAGGTCATTCACAAAGTCGTAGCACTGAGGGGAACAGAGAGCTATGGAGTCAGGGGAAGGAAATAAACTGGATTTGGCACAAATACAGCACAAGTGGAGGACAGGTGGTGGTTAACACTAGTAGCTAACATTGATTGACTGCTTACTCCAGGCCAGGCACTATTCTAGGAGCTTTATGTATATTTAACTTATTTAACTCTCATGACAACCCTATGAGATAGGCACTGTTACTACCCCCATGGAAGAGAAGGAAGCTGAAGCCCAGAGAGGTTAACACACTGCCCAAGGCCCCACAGCGAGTCCGCGACTTATCACAATTGGCCCCAGAGGGTCTGGCTGCGGAGTCCAACTTTAACTGCCTCAGCGGCAACAGGTGGCCCCCACGGGTACCAAGGTCAGGAGCAAAGAGCAGAGGTAGGAGGGGCAGAGGCGCCCTGATGCAGGCTCAACGCCACAGCGGCAGGGCACCTGGAAAAGCCCTTCTTGAAAGCAGCTTGGGAACAACTCACGTGGGCACGACCAACTCCTGAAAAGAGCTGGCTGGATGACAGCTCTGCTGCCTGCTGTCCTCGAGCTGCTTCCACAGCAGAGCCGCCCCTCACCATCAGGCTAACTTCCAGGCACGAGGTGAAATACGGCACAGGACCCAGCCGGCGCTTACACAGGTTGCTCCGGATTCTGACTTACGCTCCTAGGTACGTCCAAGACAGCTCACTCCCCCAGAGCTGTAACGGTTGCCATTTCTTCAGTTGTGCATCAGAAGGAGTGGCTGGTTAGAGTTTTAAGAGCCACAGTGAGAGCAAAAATGCTTATTCTTACATGCTAGACTCACAGGCAGCGAGGCAAGGTACTCTTACTGAAGAGGTCTTAGGCAAACAACCGAGGAAGGCACAGCAGCGCCCAAGCTCCATCCCACACTCACCCAGGGCCGCACATGCGGACTGGACAAGGGGCCCTGGCGAAGCACGCGGAGCAGCCGACCCCTGCTGGCTCAGTGTCTGTGAGGTGCGTCTCGCGGGTGCAGCTGGCTCCCCCTACCCCGTCCCCCCTCCTCCGCATCTTCTCTTGGCTCACAAGGACTTCCTTTCTCTCAGCACAGGTGCTCTCCTCCCAGGCAGTCTCTGCATTTAGCGCCCCCTCTCTGAGGTCCACCGCTCACACTGGCACTCCACCGCCAGCCCGCCGCATCCACCCTGCTCTCACACCGCGCTTCAAGCAGGAGGTATGGTGGGCGGCCAGCTCCAGGCAGGGAGAGGCCCCCCCTGCCCCCCGGGCACACCGGGACCCAAGCCGGCCCTAGGGCCTCAGACTCTCTGCTCTGGGCCTGGACTCCTCACCTGCAGGCCGCAGAGGTCCTTTCGCCTCAGAAACTCCATGATAATTTTTGGCGTTCAATCCATTAGAACGTTCCTTCTGACCAAACCCTACTGGTTTCTTTTCACTCCTTTTATGCTCTCCAAAGTTTCAAGCGTGATTTTAAGGATCCAAGTACTTGGGATACTCCTTTATTAAGGTTTTTCTAACTTAGGCAACTCAGCTATAGAACCTTGGAAAGTCTGGTCAGAAGAAAGAAACTAGAAATATTTGTAAACGTTCACACAACAATAAAGTAGAGGTAAAACAGACAAAGACCATTTGTAATAGGCAACAAATTTGTACATATTACAAATGTTGTTGGGTAAACAAAAATGTGCAACAAAATGATAACGGCAAACACAGAGTACTTACTACACACCAAGAAGAGCCACAAGGGCTTTGTCCAGATGACTCCATTTCACCCTTGGTACGATCCTATGAGGTAGGTACCGTTATTATTCCCCCTTTACAGTGGGAGAGGCTAACTTACTGGCTCAAGGTCCCACTAGCACGTGACAGAGCTGGATTTGAAATCAGGGGGTCTACTCCAGAGCCTGTATTCCTGACTTTTCCTTGTTCTTATGATTCTTCAGAACTTTGACAAGAGGGGGTAAGAGGAAAAATGTTCCATTTATATTTGAGTTTCTCAAATTAAATTAACTTCTCAACTCTACCCTTAAAATTATGTCTGTATATCTTACGAAACAAATAGTGTAAAAGTCAAATTTGAGTTTCATTTTCTAGGGGGGGTTATGGTATCTTTAATTTCATGAGTGGCTTTCCAGAAAGAACTGTGAACTTCAAACGTATAGTTCTTGACCCTTTTAGGGGGCACAGATCCTTTGAGACACTAACCAAAGCTACGTGTCTGATCTATTCCTTTAAGAAAATGAATATTCCCAAAGATACAAAAAACTTCCTGTCCACCACACTGAGCTTCAGAGGCTCTTGGCTCACTGGAGTTCATGTTAAGACCCTCTGATCACAAAACACAATTCAACAAACAAGCAAACAAATAGACAAACACAGGAGAGCACAACTTTTTTGTAAACCTCATGTGCCTAAGGAAGCACTTCCAGCTCAGCACCTGGAAGCAGCTGCTGGCCGTCCATCGGCACAGTCTATCTGCACAGCAGTAACAGTAACCAGGGAGAGGTGGAGGCGGCAGGGGTGCGAAGCCTGCAGGTGTGGGGGAAAGACTGAGCACACTGTCACAACTACTCACACTCCTGCCTTATAGCATGGAGAAAAGGGAAGATGGAAGAGAAGCACTAACCGAGCGTCGTCACCATCATCATCATCATCAATGTTTAGTGTTGAATATGCCACTGCATAGATGATCTCATTTAATTCTCATAACAAATGAGAAAATGGAAACTGAAGCGCAGAGCTGTTAAGTAACTTGCCCAAGGTCACACAGCTAGCAAGTTGAAAAGCCAAGGTCCACACTCAAAACAGATTCCAGAGCCTGTGCTCTTAAATTCTTCACGCTGCATCTCCAAGCTTGGGCTCTTTCAGCATAAAACTCGAGCTGAAGAACCCAACTGAGGAAGAGTTATCATGCAGGCTTCTACAACTTCCCACACACCAAACTTATTAAGAGAAAGCCATCAATTTTATTTATCAGTTCCTCCAAAAGTACTTGCTAAATGTCTTCTAAATTCTTCCAGTTGTAGCAGAAAACACCATGCAAATAAACACATTTATACCCCACTGTAGTACATTCCACTTCTCAGGAATGTGTTCACTCCTTTTGTGGTAAAGAATTAAAAGACTTAAAAAAAAAAATGGCACGTCCAAGAAAGAACTATGTCATGTTCGTTTCAGATTCCCAAATCTGGCAAGGTTCCTAACTCAATAAGTGTCTGTTGAAAGAGTGATATATTTTATTAAGAATCTCTCATTCTAAAATAAACATTAAGGAATAGCTAAACCTAAAACTGGTGGTTGTGATGCATTAAAAGTTTTTTTTAATATGGAATTTTCTCACACTGTTTTTGCAAATTTGTTAGTTTACTCCAAAGGCACACAACTCTCTGTTAACGGGCAGCCAACAATTTATGATCCAGTTGATAAATCAGCAGCAACTCCTCTTCTCAAAAAGAGAACAGATTAGCAACAGAGTATAAAGGCTGTGGCAACAAGCAGTTCTATCCAAAGGTAGTCTCTTATTACTAAGGTTAAACACATACACTCAAAAACATAAAATCCCCAAAGACTGAATGTTGCCCTATTGACATTTTAAAAAATGACCTTTTGGGGGACTTCTCTGGTGGCACAATGGTTAAGAATCTGCCTGCCAATGCAGGGGACACAGGTTTGATCCTTGGTCTGGGGAGATCCCACGTGCCGCGGAGCGACTAAGCCCGTGCGCCACAACTACTGAGCCTGCGCTGTAGAGCCCGTGAGCCACAGCTACTGAACCCGCACACCCTAGAGCCCGTGTGCCATAACTACTGAAGCCCACACGCTCTAGGGGCTCGTGCTCTGCAACAAGAGAAGCCACCGCAATGAGAAGCCTGCACACCACAATGAAGAGTAGCCCCGGCTCGCCGCAACTAGAGAAAGCCTGCACTCAGCAACAAAGACCCAACAGAGCCAAAAAAATAAATACATAAATAAATAAAATTTTAAAAAAGGAGTGTTAAAATTATTTTAAAAACGATCTTTTTGTTTTAATTATAATATCAACTATGAGGAGAAAATGTTTGTGAAGATGGCAAGGACCAACACACACACCTACGCAAGTGGGAAAACCACAAATAAAACTGACATGTCACAACTTCTCCCAAACTCATTCTCCTGGGATCCTAGCCCTGGGTAGAAATTATGAGCTGGGAACAACATAAAACCTCACCTTTTTGCAAGCCAAGGAAGGGCAAGAGTCACATCAATATAGACTGGCTCTCTAAACCTTGTACCCAAGAGCAGCAAGTGCACGTCCCATCCACTAGGTGCTGCCCTCTACCACACTGTTCCTCAGAGAACAGTACAGTATATCAAAATGACAACAGCCTGGTTTTAAGATGATTTGTCTCTTGAGGATATACATTTGGTTTAAGTTTCCACTGCAAAGTTAAAGTTCTTAAGATAGGTCATGCAGATCAATTGCTCCTGTAATCTGAAACTCAAAAGAGCAAGTAATATCTAAACAAGGGGAAGGGGTGGCCCTGAGCTTATAAGGTTCTCTAAAAGCCAGGAGACAGTCAGCCTGGCTACCTCTAATCTCATCATCAAAACTGTTACCTTGTCCAGTTTCTGCTTCACATCAGCAAAGAGAAGAGCGAAATCAACTGAGGGTGGTACAAAGGGAAAACATACATTCAACTTCCATACTGCTTGATAGATGCCAATAATTTACATTCAACAGAAAACGCTTAGATAACATTCGAACCCCCAAAGTGTAAGTGCTTTGCTCTATTAAAACATATATTTTTTCTTTATTAGTGAAAACAAAAGCAAAGGAACCAATGTGCGTTTTATCATGAAGCTCTGAGAAAGAGGGCTTGGTAACAAGATACACAGCCTTGCCTCCGAAGTCATCTTTCAACTGAGTGAGTGGGAATAAAATGCAGAGCATGCCAGCCTCAAACAATAATACAAACGTTCAAATTCCAAGCAAAATCCGGGCCTTGTTTCATCATTCCCTGTCCTCTAAAAAATAAAGATTGCGTTCCCTCATTGTGGTCTTCTTTGGAGTAAATAAGGCATAAAACTGAAAGTGAAAATAAGGCAAAAATACTACTTCAAGGAGTAAGTTACAGAACATTCTAACAATCTCTTTGCTTGAAAAAATGAAAATAAAAGTTAGGAGTTTCTAGGATTTAAAGAGACTATAGCAAATTGCTAACTGCTAGTTTTTATAAAATGGGGACTAAACTGATAAAAACTGATTCTTACTTAAGTGTTCAAAATAGCAGAAAATAATTAGTTCCTAATATATTTTTCAATCTGTGTATAATAATAGCTAGAAAAATAATGGTTAGATCCTGAGCTGTATATATAGAGATCTTGATTTTGAGAATCAAATTATATCTTTTCAGCCTACTTTTAAGATTTACTGTTTTATATTTAGACACCTAAATACTTTAAGTCCTATATTTGAATTTTATATTGAGAACTCAGTTGAAAGCTTTAAAAGTAAAACCAGTGTATATAATTTAAATTCCTTTTAACAGTTTTTCAGATCATTAGGTAAAGCATCTGAAACATCATGCATATAAAATTTTCCATTCTTATCCCAGCAACAAGTTTCAGTTAAAATCACATATCAATTTGTAAGCAATAAAACTGTCATCAAGGGTCTTCCCTGGTGGCGCAGTGGTTGAGAGTCCGCCTACCGATGCAGGGGACATGGGTTTGTGCCCCGGTCCGGGAGGATCCCACATGCCGCGGAGTGGCCCGTGAGCCATGGCCGCTGAGCCTGCGCGTCCGGAGCCTGTGCTCCGCAACGGGAAGGGCCACAACAGTGAGAGGCCCGCGTACCACAAAAAACAAAAAACAAACAAACAAAAAAATGTCATCAAAATGTAACACTAACCGCCCCCCCATCCCAAACACATACACTTTTCAGGGACATATACAGTAGTGTGTCAAAGAAAGGAAAGTAAAACTTTATAAATGTTCAAGAAAGCTTTCAAAAATTCTGTATCTGATCAAATGTTGGCATGACTACTATTTCAAAAGTACCTAAATGTAGTATCATTTTACACTTCCGGTATTACAGTAAAAAATGGACAAATCTCCCCAAGAATTTGTTTAAACTAAAAATAAAATGCCAATTTGCAATTGTGAGGTTGATGTAATGACAATGAGGTTTATAACAAATTTCAGACTACTAAGGTTTTTAAATTTTATTTTTATTTATACTCTATATTATGATATATTTCAATAATTAAATGAACTAAAATTTTTTTCCGCCCTGCAAAATTAGGAATCTCCCTATACATTAAAATATATACATTAAAAATATATACATTAAAATGCTTCTTTCCTAAAAAGTAGTTTAAATTTTCCTGGCAACTAAGTATGTATTTTGTTTTTTAAATGGAAATCCATATGTAGTTTTTGTGCCCATAATTGGAGGGGGACATTATGGGAACTCCCAAACAATCATTAAGGTTCTTAAAAAAAAAAAAAAAACAAGCAAAATTTCATACATGTTGAAGAATTCATATTTAGCCCTTATTTTCAATTACAGCCAAAGTCTTTATTCCAGAGCCACATAAACCACCATTCTTCTCCCTGAAAATGAGTTTTTAGAGAAAACATTATTAAATATTACATCTGACTTTAATAGTTTCCCAATTTGCTTTTGCATGTTTATTATCAAACTCTAATCATGATTTTCCCAAACTTATTTATACTTTCACACAAACTTCCAAAGCTTTCCCAACTTAAATAAAAGCCCACAAAAACCGTGGGAAATGTTTCGCTTGAAAGATAAAAGTAAATTGGTCCAAATGTACATTTGCAATAATCAGTGTTTACATTTGTTGCTCAAACATTCAGCTCACAGCACTTTCAATATCTGCATTCAACTTAATTTTTTTGTCTCTTAAAAAAAAAGGGAGGGAAAGTAGTTTTCTTTCCCCCCATTTTGCTCTCAAAATATAAACTCATTTAATGCAAAGCATTCCTGAATCAGGCACGTTTTAAACTAAAAGCATATCTAGTCCCAACAGCGTTCATATTACGTAAGAAACACCCTTTCTTTCAAAACTATCTAATTTCACTTTTCCTAATAAAATGACGACATTTTACTATATAAGACCCACTTAAAATTTTAGTAACTGAAAACAGCAAAAGAACTGATACTACAATACCAACGTGGGAAAGAAGATAAGTATTAATTCATTTACTTGGAAAGGTGGGGGGTTTTCTTTAAGCGTCCCTACTATAGATCTTGCACTATATTTATTAAAATATGACAAACCTTTAACCTGGGAACAATTTACCAGTTAACATTATCTACTGAAAAAGGAAGTATACTTTGGGTAAGTAAAACACTGGAAACTATTTATGCTGCCCTTGTTCAAAGCTGCTTAGAAAACTGGGCTATGTAGGTTTAAAAATAATCATTAAAAAGAGCCTAAAGGGTAACTGCGATACAGTTAATCCACCAGCCAACTGATGCCATTTAATTCTAGAGACAGCAGTTTGTCTCTCAAGGGGGATCTAAGACATTCGTAAAGTGGTGCATGTTAAAGGTAATGAAACTATAAAGAAATATTTCCTAATAGAATGAACATATTTTAAAGTCTGTATGATTGGCAATAGAAAAGATTTTTTTTTTTACCATTAAAAAAAAGGCTCCAGACAAGAGATTCTGATTTTGAAGTATGTCACACCCCAGTTCCCCAGCCATGAATCCCAGTTCTTTTTTTAAAATGAGATCTATTTCCTGTAATTTTAGATATTTTAGAGTACAATTATTTTACATTTTTATGATGCCTTTGGGGTATCATTACAAATATTTTTATGTGTTTAAACTTAGGAAAGTAAAATTAAGTAATTGCTTCTCTTAAAGGGAGCTGTCAACTCTCTCCTGAACAAAAATCTCTGTTTTAAAGCAATCTAGAGATTTATACCCCTAGTAACCATAGAAATTAATCTTAAGCTTTAGAAAAAAATGGCATAAAATGCTCTTTAATTAAAATCAGAGCTCTGCTCTTAGAAATAAGGACCCTCTTTTAAAAAGAAAGAACTTTCCACACAGTAGAATTGTTTTTACTCAAGGTGGCACTCTTTGTGATAAATTAATCAAACACTTTTAACTGACTCGTGAATTTGTGTGCATAGAAAGCTAAATACTTTGTTGGAAAGAAAAAGATTTGCTCAGGGACTACACCCACTGAAAACTTTTCGTTAAGAAAAGAAAGTGAAACACACAGGATCCAAACAGTATTTGTAGATTATGTGAGCGTGAGCAGAAAAAGAGAGAGCAGAGCAAAGAACTTAACAATAACAATTAGGAGAATCACTCAGAGCAGAACTCACTTTGTTTTCATAAGGAAACCAAAAATATCATTTACGGTGCCTTAGTATGAAGCTCCATCAACATGTCATAACTCAAATTGCATTCTTGTGATCACTATCACTTTCTATTTCACACGTGCTAAAATAAAATAGAGACATGTTCTGAATTCTGCTTATCACCATATGACTAAGAAGTTTCTTTCAGCTTTAGAAACCAGTTGGGGACGCCTCAGGGAGTCGGCAACACTCTTCTGTGCACTTTCTTCCCGAGTGGTCTGAAAGAATGTGTGTATTTGAGGAATGGTAAAGACAAACTCCTCAAACATTTTTAAAACATCAAAGTTTTCAAGGCTTATGAAATTCAGGTTTTGATGAAATCTGTGCACTACCAAATTTGATTAACTTTCATGAGATTTAAATTTTATAGCTTCAGGTTTTTCTCTGCATAATGAATAATTTTAGAAGTTAAGCCACATTGTTTCCATTATATTTTTAAAAACCCACCCATTTAGACTTTTCTGAAAAAGAAGATAAAAACAAAAAAAGGTTAAGAGCTTAGTGTAGAATCAGGAAACAAAGATACCAATGATCATGTCAAAAAATAAATGTTAAATATTTGTAACGTGCTCATACAGTGTATTGTAAACCCCAAGTAAAGTCCAAACTACAAATGTTTCTGCTTTTAGACAAAGTCCTTGGAGAGGCCTGAAATAGGTATTTCTCCGCATGACTTTAGGCACTGCTAAGAATGCTAAACATTTATCATCATCTTCTGTAAGCAAACCCACTTTTTGGAAAAGACACAGGCATTTTCCTCCCCCCACTGTTCATGGCTAATTTCACAGTCCTACAAAGGAAAACCTTCCCAAGCATTTAAGAGAATCAAGACATCTTAGCATATGTAGTAAGCTGCAAAATGGGTCAGAAAATGATGAGGAACTGTAAATGATTTGACACCAGAGTGTGTTCACCTTGGTTGTTCCAAAAACTATCCCACTATGAAAAAAAAAAAGGGTTTCTGCAGGGGGTGGAGGGGAGATGACAGGAGTCAAGAATTTGGGTTCAGAGATCAGAAAATGACGCATCTTACTATCTTCCTATCTTCACTACTGGCTGCACACTTCCCTAGCAATTAGGCCCCCAAATAAATAATACATATTATGTGTCTATGAATTGTTTTTCACTTTTATTTCAAATTATAATAACCAACCTTAATAGAAATCTAAAAAATCTATTCTAAAGCATCAATAGAAAATGACGCTTATAATGGTTTAAACAATCTCAACGCATGATGCTATTTTGAAGCTTCTACAATATGATGTTTAGTAAAAACAAAATATCAACATTCTATTAGAAGCATAGTTGGAATAACTTCATTTCCCGTCTGCTTTTAACCTTATACATGCAAGAACTTATGAAAGATAAAAGAGCCCCATTCTCACAGAAAACACAGGAACTGGAAAGAGCTTCATGGGCTTTCAACCTCATTGTATACTTTTAACTCTACTCCCTCTTGTGCAAAAAAATCAAGGTAAATATATACTCTTTCCTTGTACCTCCTTAACTCCGTATCCAATGGTGGCTCCTTTAGGACTGTATCCAACAGGCAAAGCTTTACACTGGGGTCAGACACTGGAGGCCTGCAAAGTTGCTTTGAGAGTTCCATAACGCATATAAGAGTACACTGAGGTGACAGTGCAAACGCTATGAAGCAGAAGGTAATAATAATCACAGTAGTAAGAAAGCATTTATTAACCACCTAACTGTACACCAGTACAGAAAGAGTAATCCACACACAGACTGCATCTGGGCTCACAGCGTGCCCTTGGTCAAGTCGCTTCTTTATGCTTCAGTTTCCTCGCTTGCAAAATGAAGGGACTGCATTCGCTGATCCTGAAGGTCTATTTGAGCTCCAAAAATTCCATGACTTCTTGCATTTGCCTGAAAGCTGAACAGCACATTTTCCAGCGATTTTTCATATTCAAAACTGTGCTTACTTTACAAAGAAAGAATTCAGCGTTTATTTTTGATTACCTACTACAGGACAGAGCATAGCCCATATTTTTACATATCTCATTTAATCTTCCTATTAATCCTCTAATATTATCACCTTTACAATTTTACAGCTAAGAAAACTGAGGCTCAGATATGCTAGAGTTGGTCAAATTAGATCTGCCCAATTAACTATCCATGCTCTTTCCATACATCATGGGATCTCCCCTGATTCAAAGCGACAACAGTACACTGAGGCATCCACAGAGGGATTAACAATCAAGTGCTGTGTATGCGTACAATGCTGTGCTGGGCACAGGGAAGGCTACACACAGGGAGGAAGGATGTCCCTGTCCCCAAGGGCCCTGCGTTAGAGAGCCAACCCATAAAGCTGTATGCCATTAATTGCAAAAGGCCATTAAAAACCCTACATATGTCATGAAATCAGGGGAAGAAAAGGGTCTGGTGGACTAGAAAAACAGGGAGACAGTGACCTTGAAAAGTGAGAAGAAGGAAGATTTGATTGGTTTCAAGTAGGGCCAGGTAAAACGTCTCTCTTTATCCCTTGGCACTCTTGGCAAGCTCTCCAGATGGGTCTAATGGACAAGCAGGCTGAGAACCACTGATGGGGGCAGGGTGGGGGACAGTAAAGCGGACTCTGCACTCAGACTGCCTGGATCCAACACAGGCTCTGACAGTCACTAGCTGTGGGGGTGTGCCCAGATTACTTAACCTATCTTTGCCTCAGTTTCTTCTTTTGTAAAAATGGGGACATACCACACATATATGAGGGTGAAATGGGTTATTTTCTGCTCAGAAAAATACCTGGCATACAACAAGTACTATGCAAAGACTGGAAGGCCTTGAATGCCCAGTGAAGGAATTTCTGTAAGCCAACGGTGTTAAGTGTTCTTTTACAGATGGTGCTGACAGAAGAAGACGACTTTCTTTCTTTCTCTTTTCTTTCATATTAAAATTGTACATTTAAATACAAAACATAAATGGTAGCCTTATGTTAGTCCAGGTCCAGGTCCAGCTCCCCAACCCCATGTCTGAATTTTTAAACAGGAAAAAAAAAACACATAATAACATTCATTTTCAGGTAAAATAATCTGTTGAGTTAACTGCAACAAAATTTTTTAAAAAAGGAGGATCTCACAGTATCCTAGTATAAGAAGATGGAACGAGTTAAAATGGATATGAGAGTTAAAATAAAATGACATAGTACAGTGGGCCTGTCAACTACACACTACGGGCTCTAAAAACTGTCCACGTCTGAAATATTGGGATGGTAAATGAGAACATCTATGATTATCAGATCATGTGATATTTTTATCCTACAGTTGAATTATATTTCATTAAGTAAGTGTACCTTCATCAAGATCTCTTTGTCATATACACTTTCAAAACCAAGATTTCTCTCTTTTTTTTCATTTATTCTTTACATTCCCAAGAGAAAGGTAAAGCAAATAATATAAGATCTTCAATATCAAGATGAAGAAACCGAGTCAGAGCACTGCCCAACACCACCATTAAGTGAGATAAACTCTGATTTCCTTTTTAAACATCTAATGATGAGTTTGGGTTTTTTTTTTAATTAATTAATTAATTTATTTTTGGCTGCGTTGGGTCTTTGTTGCTGCGCGCAGGCTTCCTCTAGTTGCAGTGAGCGGGGGCTACTTTTCATTGCGGTGCACGGGCTTCTCACTGTGGTGTCTTCTCTTGTTGCCGAGCATGATCTCTAGGTGTGCGGGCTTCAGTAGTTGTGGCTTGCGGGCTCAGTATTTGTGGCGCACGGGCTTAGTTGCTTCACGGCGCGTGGGATCTTCCCAGACCAGGGCTTGAACCCGTGTCCCCTGCACTGGCAGGTGCATTCTTAACCACTGCGCCACCAGGGAAGTCCCAAACTCTGATTTCTTAAATAGCAACCCCAGTGGTGAGCTAAGGGGGAAAGGAGAGGCCTGGGCAGCAAAATGAAACAGCATCCGAGAGCTGTGAGGCCTCTCACGTCCTGATAACCCCCCGTCACAGGACCGTGGCCGCAGGTCCTGTGTCAGCTACTATGCTCTGAGTCAGTTATGAGATTACGAGAACGTCAGTGTCCTCTTAGGCAGAGCCCTCACAGCTGATCACTGCCTCCCATTGAACTACTCCGGCCAATCCATCAGCGAGCCCTACAGACTCTGTCTGAAATGGCTCCTGAATCCACCCCCTTCTGCTCACCCGTCAGCCTTAACCGTGGAGATGCCTCACTGCTGTCCCTACTTTGCAGGCTCTCCTCTCTCTGATCCACCACCCACACTCCCACCCCACCCACCCAGCTGGCCCAAGCCACAGTAATGGGGGGAGGAGCTGAGGCCTGGGTTACCTGTGCTGTTTAAAAGCAGCAGCTTTGGAGTGTCATTAAAAGCCTCACCAGACTGATGCTGCCTACACAACTGTGGGTAGAAAGACTGACATTTTACCTAAAACCCTTTCCATGTTAAATAACTATAGTACCACAAGTTTGGAGTTAAAAGAAAGAAAAGGAAAAAAACCTACCACCAGCCACATTAAACCATTGTGTCATGCAGGAGACTCAAATTCTGTAAGTCTTAGCACTTAGGGTGTGCAAAGAACAGCTGTTTGAAAGAGGTAGATGAAGGGTGTGGGAAGCAGTGACTTACATGCCTTTTGTGGGAGGCAGGGAGAAGATTCCTTCATACTGCCAAGGCAAATTAGCCTGTATCTGAGAGGACTTAATAGCCAGTGGAAGAATTGGCTTCTTAATGTTCTACACAGAAATGAATTCCATAAAAACAGCATTTGAACCAGTGAAGGACTGTGCTGGTTTCTGAGGACTGTGGTTGGGTCTGCCATCCCAGATCCAGGACCTAGGTTGGCGATGGGAGCGGACGATCACAGACATGCAAGTGTACCATCGCCCAGACGCCCCCTCAGGCTCCACAGCGCAAAGGGAGCCGTGAAGACCACAAGACTCCTCCAACCCCCGCCCCCCAGTATCTGTACCAGAAGGCCTGTCTGGTATGGCTTTAGGAGAGCATGACCTCTGATTTAGTTCTCAGGGGCTCAGGCTGAATTCCCAGGATTACTGCACAATATGCCAATAAAGATCACAGACTTCCAATTTCTAAGATGTTTATGATGAACCATGAGTTGCAGAAAAACTGGGGGGTGGCGGCAGGGGGGAACTAAGGAAAACTAGAAAAAGCTATATCACCACTCAACTTGTTCAGCATCAATCCCCGAGCAGGCCCCAGAACTACAAATGGCACCTTGTTATTCTGTGATTAATACCAAAAACATCAACAGATAACAAAACGTCTATTCACACACTCACTAGCACCCATATAACACTCTGCACCGGGCACAGTTTTATTCTGTCTTACAGATACTAACTCACTTAATTCTCCTTAACCTATGAGGTGAATAGTACTATTATCCCTATTTTACATATGAGGAAATTGAGGCACAGAAAGGTTATATACTGTGCCCACTGTCACTCAGCTAATGCAGAGCATAACTAGATTAAAACCCAGTTAATGTGGCTCCAGAATCTCTGCTCTTAACTAATGTCTATACTGCCTATTGCACTAGAATTTATAAGATCTGTAAATTAAAAATGTGTTCACTGGTCCTCAGAGTCACCCTGCCATATCCTCCTGAGATACATCTACTAGGCCTAGAACAAAATGTGCATTGCACCTGATGAGTTAAACGAAGATTAACTTTATCTTCTAAGAATATAAGGAGACAATATGCTATGGTCAGAGATAATGTACTCCTGGGTATTTACATCTGAGGGTATATGGTATATGTCAAAGAAAGGTATGATTACTAGTTACTGTAAATGAACAGATGTTGTATTTTTATACTCATTAAAATTAGTCACATAAAACTTTTGTAACAATACTAACTGGGAAAATCAAACTTTATCACTCTTTTCTATAAAAGGGGAATTCTTGTTCCATAGAACCTCATTGCATATTGTTTTCACCACATAAATTATAACTCGTTTATATATGTCTTCCCTAAATTTGGAAGTTTTATTTTTCTTTTTAGAACAATTTTTCTCTGGAGGGAAACACTCCCAGGAGCGGCGGGGAGGTGGGGGGGTGGGCAAAAAGAAAACAGATTTGAAGTCACTTTTCTACTTCTCTGCAAAATAATACTGGATAATAAACCCATTAATAATAATAAACCCCAAATAACTATAATATTACTGCCAATATATCAGAAAGGTCTCCCTACTAGACTTGCTGTACTTTGAAACACTTAATCTCATCCTTTTTTTTTTTTTTTTGGTATCTTCAATCCTCAATACAATGACTGGCACATAGTCCCGGTATCCCATAAACATCTACTGAATTGCTAAATAAACCTAAGAACGTGTGTTTGGACTATTTAAATCACTGGCCCAATTCAACATCAAAGACTTCACAATCTTTCTAAGAAAAACTGTTTTGTGATACCAGTTCACTGGTACATAACACTATTGTTAGGACAAAACAATCAGGTAATACATAAGCAGGACATTTAGGAAGGATAATAAGAACAATTAGTTTATATCCATAAGGGTATAACTTAGTACTCCAAAGTATTAGGCAAATAGCAAAACATCTTAAATTTTAAGAAAAAGATCTAGGTTTCATATCAGATAAAAAAGAAAAAAGAGAAAAAGATGTGGTCAATGAGAAATGCTAAGCACTGGAAAGACTGTGGCCTTCTCTGAAGGCCTTTAAGAATAAGATACTCGTCATAGGGCTTCAGGTTATTTTTGCAAGAAGACAGAAAGCTCACCTAGGCAGCATTTTCCAGCTCTAGAATTCCTTGGCTATAGCCTATGAGACAAAATGGACAACTAGGCCGCACAGGCAAATGAAGAAAAAAGGTGCCACTTCTTAGCAGGGGGATAGCAATTTGAGGCTATCATGAACTTACATATAACAAACATTTACAAAATTTATCCCAGTGCCTAACAAACTTTCTTCGAAGATCTTTTCTTATTAAACTAAAAACAGTAGCTTTATTAATGCACAACCCATTTCAAATTTGAAACACAACTCTAAGCCATACCTTGTGGACTGGAAAGCCGTAATTGTAATGTGGAATGAGACCAACTGAAATCAATATAAGAAATTTGAAGTAAGTAAATACTTTTTTTTTCCTAGGGGGTTAGTATAAAACGTATGAAATTACAGTAGTAAGAAGTTATTAATTTTAAATTATAAAGTGGAATTATAAAGTGGAATTATAAATTATAAACTGGAATATTCAAAATATTCACAGATTTTTCAAAGAATTTTGAAAGCAAGAAAACCATATCATGCTCTGGAAAGCTTACCTTTTAGAAAAACAGCATTTAATTTGCCCAGCTGCTCGACCATGTTGCACTGCAAAGCCACAGCCACATGGATCCCACCAAGCCCTGCACTGATTATAAAGTTGTCTTTTCAGGTTCACAGATATTACACTGACTGGTTTCTACACAAACATTCATTATTTAATTGCTAACCCAATTTAATTATTAAACCTGAACCAGGTGAGAACAGGAACTGTGTCGAGTTACCTGTATACCAGAATACTCTGGCAAGCAGATTTATGAAAATTTCAACAATCACTGGGCAAAGAATCACTAGTAGCAGAATGTTACCTTCAAGTCAGAAGAATTAACTAGTAGGCACTAAAAACGTATGCTAAATGAAAGAATAAAGGAATGTTCATTCAACAGGGGGAAATGGCTTTTCAAATTTATTTTTTGCCAAATAAAATGACTGTTGATTAATACAGCAGTTACTCGTGTATTTCACCCCACTGCCCACAGTCCAGATGGGTCACTACTCCCACCGTTAGGATCCCAGCCATGGGGGTGAAGGTAGGGCAGCTGTGTGAGACTTAACAGAGCACAAGCATCAGAGACTGTGTATCAATAAGCCTGTCCTCAGTGGGATTTTAAAGTGGGTTTTCCATCACTTGGTATTAGAAAAAATTTTGCCTCTTCAACTACATTTTAAATTTCTTTTTTAATAACCTTATTTTCTGCTAATCAGGGAGAATTTGTGAAATAAGCACAATATAAAGAAAATAAAACCAACCCATAAGATCACCTAGAAATAAACTCTTTTATCACTTTGATGTATTTTCCATTTTATGTATATATATCCTTTATATAATTGGAACCATATTATATGTACAATTTTATATTCTACTTATTTTAATTGACACCATAATGAACACTTTCTCACATAATTAAAAAATCTTCTAGAAAACTACTTTGATGGCTATATAACATTTCACTGTTTAAATTTACCATAATTTGACTATTTTCCTACCGCTGGATAACTAAGTTGTTTCTTCTGATTTTCCACAGGATAAATTATGCTGTAATGAACATCTTTGTGCTAAACCATACCAGAGTATTTTTGTATACTAAACCTTTATCTGATTTTGTAATTCCTTAAGACAAAGTCTTAAAAGAGGAATTACAAGCTAAAAAGTTACAAACATGTTTAAATCTTGACATATATTGCCAAATGGTTTCCCACACAGGAAAGGAACTATTTGCCTCATACGGCATCCCAGTCCCAGGCACACAGCGGCAGTCCATGAGCAGTACTGCCAAGGCTCCCCTCCCTTTGTTTGCCTGTTCAGAATGACTGCTTTTTAGAACAGTAAACAACACAATTATCTTAATACCATTAAACCCGATTTCTTCTGCCTCAAGTTAGTGATCATTTTCTATATACAGGGCAAAATAAGGCTTCAGTTTCCTCATCTAGAAAATGAGGAGAGTCAGACTAAATGGTCTGTAAGGCGCTTGTGAGTACTAACATTTTACAATTCTTATCTGTCCTTGTGCAGACACCACATGTGTAGGTTCACAGGACACTGACAGGAGAATAAAACTTAACCTATTCACTTAAAGCTGTTCAGCTGTTATTCAATCTTGTTTCTCTTGGAGCAAATCATGAACAATAACTCTGCAAATTGGAAATACTTAAATACAATTGCCATCCTGTTTTATAAAAAGAAAGATTATATTCACTTCTGGTATTTAAGTACATAACCTAGTTTTTGATTTTCAATTCAGGCTCCATAAAACTAGATGCAACAGCTGGAAATTCTGATTCAGAATTTTGACTTCACAGAAAACCAGATGCTATATTGAAGATAAGGTTTCCTGGAGAAGTGCAGCATTTTAAGAGGCAACAGAAAATCTGTATTAGATTTTCTGCAGAAAAACAGAAACCTCCAGGATATTAAGCATTAAGAATCTGCACATTAACAGAAAGATGAAGCTGCCAATCTACAGTTCATATTTCTTAGCAGCAATATAACCTATTTACGTGATGCACGCACACAGACCTTTATTACCCTATAGGTGTAATATGCCTAAAAGTACCTACCAGATACCTCAAAACCACTTGCAGGTAAAAAGAAAACAAATGACAACATTTTTTTAAATCTTTGAAAATTACATTAGGATAAAAAGTACCAAAAAAACATTATTTCAGTGGCGAATTCAAGCAGAACCTTATTACTTGAAAAACAGTAAAAGTTACCTTAAACACTGTAATTGGGAAAACAAAGAAAAAGGATTTAGGGAAAGTGGCATTATTATAAGCTACTGAGTTAAAAAATTTACTTGTAAAAGAACATTTTATTCTTGAAAATTAAAAATGAACTTCATAGCATACAACACTACTCTGGAATAAAAACATTTTCCCTTTTATATCTTTTCAAAGAAAACTGAAAGAGTTAATAGATTTAGAGTCAAATTTTACATGAAAAATTTTTTCCTGCATCAGTGAAAAAATATTTATTGAGTTCTTACTAGATGCCCTGAGTTGAGGAAATTGTGGTTGGAAAAAAAAAAAAAATCATAGCTCTTTGCCCTCATGTGTCCTGAAGCAGTAGTCCACACAACGGAGGGATGGGTATCCCTGGAAGCACAGGAGGGACTGCTGTGGCGTATCTGGCACACATAGTTTTAAGGAAGTCTATTTCTAGAGCCTCAACATCTATGTATAACTCTTTTCTGAAGCAGATCTGCCTGTGAATCTGCTGTGACCCACATCCTGCTGGTTCTACTTTCTCACAAACCCTTCACAAGCACCCCTCTCCCACTTCTTAAAGAAAGTCAGAGCTCCACCATACCTGAATCTTCCTATGGTGCACTGTCCTGGACATAAAAACCTCTAACAAAGGGACAATTATAAATTCTGGGAATGACTCTAATGACTGGACAACAAACCCTTTCACAAGTCTGGTGGCGGGGGGGGGGGGGTTACAATTTTTTCCACTCAACACAATTAATGGAGGATCTGAGTTGTCAGCTGACAGATCACTTTAAAAAGTTTTGATGACAGTTTGGGCACGTAACTCAGAGGAAGTTCAAAGAACAGAGTGGAGTGCCAGCGCTATAACAAAACTCCTTCCACTTTTGTCCGCTTATGTATGCAAACAAGGTTTCCAAGGTTTCTTGGCTCTTACGTCATAAGAAATGCAAATTAAGAATGTAGTTGATATTGAACACTGTCATAGTCTAGAAAAAAGTAACATTCATCCACTTGCATACGATCTAGTTAAAAAAATCTGTTGCCTTAAGAGACTTTTCACCTCAAATAACATATTTTTTGTTTTAATCCATGTATATTGGTAATAGTTGCAAAGGTAACTCAACACAGAATAATTCAACAGAGAACAATTGCAGCCTTTTGTTTATCACTGGAAATACCTTAAAAATTAAATTTCTACTTGCATACCTATTTTTGTTGCAAAGAAGTATAAGAGAATGAGCAATAAAAGATTTTCAACAATGAGGGATAGGATAATATTATGTGGGGGAAGTGAAATGGAGTTTACGGAGAAAAAGGAAGACTGTAAAATTTATGACTATAAAAAAGATTTTTTAAGGGTTTTGTTTTTTTTTCAACAAATGATGGTATCAAATATAGTATTTAGATTCCATGGGATACATTTAAAAGAATGATCAAAAGTTTAACTTTAAAATGTCAAGTTTTATAGTATGCTGGAAATGATATCCTTTGCAACTATTTAAACTTAAAATGAAAAATTATAGATGTCAGCTTGAAATATATGTATGAGGTTACTTAGTTTTTTTCAAAATTCTTTTAAAGGACAAATAAACAAAAATATTTAAAAGTCACTGGTTTATGGGCTGGTAGGGTGAAAAACACTGAACATACATAACTGTAAATAATTACACAAAGTTCTGTGAAGTAAAAACATAGGGATACTATAAAAGCATAAAATAGAGGCACCCAACCTACTCTGGGGTGAGGGGCAGAGAGGGTTTCTGCCATGAAAGGTAAGCCTCAAGAGGATAAGGATTGTATCTGTCTTATTCATTCTTATATTCCCAGAGTCTAGAATGAATGAGCGAAGGTGATGCTTGAACTAAGAAATAAATAAATTAGCCTGGCAAAGAGAGTGGGAGGTAAAGTGTTTCAGACAGAGGGGACAGCATGTATAAAGACTATGAGGCAGAGGACAGCATGAAATGTTCAAGGAACCAAGCTGTATCATTCCAGGCTTTACAATCTATATTAGAGATTTTTTTTTCCTAAAGAGGTAACTGGAAGGAAATATTTTAATCAGGGAAGTGACCTAATTAGGTTTACTTTTAATATATTATCTCTCAGAAAACAAAAACAAAAACAAAAACCTGCTGCTAATCAGTAAGAAGAGGGAACTCATTCATTCATCCATCAAATATTAACTGATTATCTGTTTTATGCCAGGTACTATATTAGGCACTGAGGGTACAGAAGTAATCAAACAATGAAACCCTGAGAACCTGTAACCCATCAAGAAGTGTTTAAGAGAGTGAAAAGACAAACTAACTGGGAGACTAAGAGAAAATACTTGCAAATCACACATCTGACAAAGGACTTGTATTCAGAACATGTCAAGAACTCTCAAACTTCACGCTAAGAAAACAAACAACTCAGTTTTAAAATGGGCTAAAGACTTGTACAGACTCCTCACTAAAGAAGGCAAACAGACACGTGAAAGCTGTTCTACATCATTAGCCATTAGGGAAATTCAAATTAATAATGAAATATCACTACACACACACCCATTAGCTAAAACAACTAAAATAAAAAATACTGACAATACCAAGTGCTGGTGAGGATGAGGAGCACCTAGACCTCTCACGTATTGCTGGCGAGAATACAAAATGTACAGCCACTGTGAAAAACAAGTTAGCCGTTGCTGTTTTTTTAAACAGCCTTATTGAGATATAATTCATATAGCATACAATTCACTCAGAGTGTGCTATTCAGTGGTTTCTAGTATATTCACAAGTTGTGCAACCATCACTTCAATCAATTTTCGAATATTTTCATCACCCCAAAGATCCCATATTCATTGACAGTCACTTCCTGTATCTCCCCAACCCTCCCAGCCCTAGGCAACCAACGTACTTTCTGTCTCTACCGATTTCTCTCTTCTGGACATTTCATACAAATAGAATCATACAATATGTGGCCCTCTGTGACTGGCTTCTTTCATTTAGCATGTTCTCAAGGCTTATCCATGTTGTAATAAGTATCAGTACTTCATTACTTTTTATTGCCAAATAATATCCACTGTACAGATATAGCATATTTTATTTACCCATTCCTCAAGTTGATGGACATTTGGATTATTTTCACTTTTTTTTTTTTTTTTCTGTGCGTGGGCCTCTCACTGTTGTGGCCTCTCCCGTTGCGGAGCACAGGCTCCGGACGTGCAGGCTCAGCGGCCATGGCTCACGGGCCCAGCCGCTCCGCGGCATGTGGGATCCTCCCGGACCGGGGCACGAACCTGTGTCCCCTGCATCGGCAGGTGGACTCTCAACCACTGCACCACCAGGGAAGCCCTATTTTCACTTCTTGATCATTACGAATAATGCTGCTAAGAACATTTGTGCACAGGCAGTTTTTTTTTAATAACATTAAACATACAGTTATCATACGACCTAGCAATCCCACTCCTGGCTATCTGCCCTAGAGAAATGAAACTTTATGCTCACACAAAAACCTGTACACAAATATTTGTAGCAGCTCTTTTCATAAGTGTCAAAAACTGGAAATAACCCAAATGTCCTTCAACAAGTGACAGATAACCATGGTACCTGCATATAATAAACTACTACTCAGCAACAAAGAAGGAAGGAACTATTAATAAACACACATCTTAAATGAATCTCAAGGGCATTATATTCACTAAAAGAAGTCAGTTTCAAAGGGTTACATACAACATGATTCCATTTACATAAAATTCTCAAAAAAACAAAACTATAGCAAGGAAGAACTAGTTGTGTAGGGGGAGGGGGGTGGGGGGTGGCTACAAAAGGATAACATGAGGGAGATTTTGTAGGTGATGTAACTGTTCTGCATCCTGACTATAAAATGGTTACACCAAAAGAGAATATATATATGTGTATATATATATATATATATATGTTGGCATATATGTATATATATACACATATGTATTACAATTCATTGAACTGTACAGCAGAAAGGTCAATCTTATTGTATGTTAATTTTTAATTAAAATTAAGAAAAAAAAGAAGCCAACTAGAAAGATATACACTGACTCTCCTAGCACCTTATGCTCCAGCCTGGAAAGTAAGCATTCCGTATCTACTGTGTGCTTATCGTCTAGCAGCTACTGTGCCAGTGAGCTGACCACAGAACAAATGACTTTGGCCATCCTAACACAGATGTAAAAGTCCAAATATAGGGTGTCTTTTAATTTAAATACTAGCTGGCCTCCCACGACTGCTTAGGAGAATTATGAATTATCATCAAATAAATGTATCATGGCTGATACTCCTTCTAGAGCGTAAGATGCATTATAGAAATGCCCAGGTGAAAAACACCTGCTTTTAGGACTTTTAACTTGGGGCTCGTATCCCAAACCACTGTTGTTTTGCTTTTGTTTTTTGTGTGCTCATGGTGTCTTAAGAGCCTGTCACTTGGGCCTCTCCATTCCCTGCTGAAGCTGCTCCAGAAGAAACCTGCCTCTTTTGACTGCCCTTTCTCATCTCTCATTTATGCTACGGAGCCTATATTTTACTTACGTCATCCCAAACATAAGCTCTGAATTTGGTGAAAATCCAAGAAGTTTTGGTGTTGCAGTCAGAAACAGAAAGAAACATCACTTTAATTATGTAGGTTGTATATATGAAATTTGTTATTTTGAAGCAAAGACTGAGCCCGACACTTCAGGAGACCAGAAGTAGTAGATCCCAAAATACCAGGGCCATTCTGAAGTCAAGAAGAAGAAGCTGGTTTGTAACAAAAACTGAATTAAACTTGGGAGTCAAAAGATCCCAATTTGAATGATCCTGGCTCTGCTTACAATCTAGCCAGATTCTAGACAGATAAACAATAAATATAATAAATATGTTAAAAACATATAATAATAAACAGTAGTAAGTCTGTTAATAAAGTATATTTGATGGTGATAAATGTTATGGGGGAAAAAAAAGAAAAAGTAGAGTAAGGAAAGGGAAATCTAGGTAGAATGTGGAGGAAGAGATGAATTATAATTTTAAATAGAGTGGTCAGGATGGCCTTATTGAGAAGATGACACGTAAGGACATGCTTAAAGGAGCGGAGGTAAGAGTCATCCAGACAGATATCTGGGGGAAAGCATTACAAGTCCAGGGAACAAGTACAAAGGCCCTAAGACAGGAGTAGACCTAGCATATGTGATGAAAAGCAAGGACAGCAAAGGTCTACTGGACCTCTGAGCACAGATGTCAGGTAGGTAATCCAACGTAGAGTTTGAAAGAGAAGTTGGAGCTGGAAATAAAAATTTAGGAGTTAATGGAATTCAAATAGAGCTGTGCGGTTAGATGAGACAACCATTCATTGTTCTTTGAACAAACACTTAATGAGTGCCTATGTGTCAACCAGGGCAGGGAGAGTGGAAAAGAGAGAGACAGAGAGAAAGACAAAACAAAGGAGCGAGAGAAATTTAGCCTCACAAAATGCTCTGCAGTTCATCTGTAGTTTTAACCAGAGCAATGGGGGAGGCCAGGGGGAAAGAAACTGAGAGAGAATTCCCCATCACAGTTTTTAAAAAACATTAGTCAAAGAAAGTTACAAAAAAAAAAAAGATTTAGTGAAAAATGTAAGAAACATTAAATCTGATTCTTAATCTAGGAGATTAACTGCAGGACCGTGCTCAACACCTCAAATTCTCGTTGTTAAGTCATCACTAACATTCTTTTCATCAATTTTTCATTGAGAAATTCATGTATATGAGTCTGAAGATGAATCAGAGGTACCTTGCTTTCTGATAGTTTCAAAGAGGAATTTTGCTTGCCCAGCCCATGTTAACACAGATGCTGGCAGTTCCTTGTGGTAGCCATGCTTGATCAAGACCACTGTAAGACAGTGTGTTATTATTCCACATAGTTATTCCTAAAAATGGATATATTTCATCCCTTATATAGGAGCTGAATGTAAATCTCAAAAGAAATCTTAGGGAGGACAGCATAATTTTGATGCAATCCTAGTAGCAATTTATGAACAGATTTTGCTTCAAAAGTTCTCAAGTTCAGAATATATGTTGCTTAGGTACCCAAGAAAGGCTCCAAAGGTCCATTTGAACAATATGTGTAGGTGTGGTAGGTGAATTCAATAGTCCCTCTAAACCTGAGTGATGGGATATCTGTTCATTAGGTCAGCTTTGTGCTGAAAAATCTTAAATATGGAACTAAAATGTGTACCAATAAGCAAACAACACTCACAATTAGCTCATGTGCACCCCTAGATTAGTTAAGGTTCTCTTGAACAGCAACTGCTTCTAGCTAGCATTCCAAAAAAGGGGATACTAAGGTATCCCCAACAAGTTTGAAAAAGGGGTTAAAATTCAGGGTTTATCACACTAAGCCCTATTGAAATTTTGAGCCAGATAACTCTTTGTTGTAGGGGCATTATTCTGGGAATGGGAGCTGTCCTGTACATTGCAGGATGGCTTAGCAGCATCCCTGGCCCCTACCTACTAGATGCCAGGGCAGGCCCCTAGCAGTGACAAGCAAAAAGGTCTCCAGACATTGCCAAAATCCCCTGGAGGCAAAACTGCCACCAGTTGAGAGCCACTGGTTTAATGCCAAAACATGGGAAGGGCAAAGATCCAGCTGGACCTCTGAAACAATTGGAAGTGGGTATTTAAAACTCCTCTGTGAGTCTGCCTAAAGGTTTATCAATTTTGTTTATGTTTTCAGAAAACCAGCTCATAGTTTCATCCATCTTTTCTATTGTTTGTTTTCGTCTCTATTTCCTTTACTTCCTCTCTGATCTTTATTATTTCCTTCCTTCTGCTGACTCGGGGCTTGTTCTGTTCTTTTTCTAGTTCCTTTAAGTGTAAAATTAGGTTGTTCATTTGAGATTTTTCTTGTTTCTTTTTTTAAAATTTTTATTTATTTATTTATGGCTGTGTTGGGTCTTCGTTTCTGTGCAAGGGCTTTCTCTAGTTGTGGCAAGCGAGGGCCACTCTTCATCGCGGTGCGTGGGTCTCTCACTATCACGGCCTCTCTCATTGCAAAGCACAGGCTCCAGACGCGCAGGCTCAGTAACTGTGGCTCACGGGCCCAGTTGCTCCGCGGCATGTGGGATCTTCCCAGACCAGGGCTCGAACCCGTGTCCCCTACACTGGCAGGCAGATTCTCAACCACTGCGCCACCAGGGAAGCCCTTTGTTTCTTGAAGTAGGCCTGTATGGCTATAAACTTCCCTCTTAGAACTGCTTTTGCTGCATCCCATAGATTTTGGAAAGCTGTGTTTCTATTTTCATTTGTCTCAAGCTGTTCTCTGATTTCCTCTTTGATTTCTTCATTGACTCACTGGTTTTTTAGTAGCATGTTGTTTAGTCTCCATGTATTTGTGTTTATTCCAATTTTCTTCCTGTAATTGATTTCTAGTTTTATATCGTTGTGGTCAGAAACATGCTTGATATGATTTCATTCTTCTTAAATTTGTTAAGACTTGTTTTTTGTGGCCTAACATGTGATCTATCCTGGGGAGTGTTTCACATGCACTTGAAAAGAATGGGTATTCTTCTGTTTGTGGATGGAATGATGCTCACCATCAGGGAAATGCAAATCAAAACCCCAATCAGATGTCACCTCATACCTGTCAGAATGACTATCATCAAAAAGATAGGAAATAACAAGTGTCTGTAAGGATGCGGAGAAAAGGGAGCCCTCGTGCACTACTGGTAGGGATGTAAACTGGTGCAGCCACTGTGGAAAACAGTATGGAGGTTCCTCAAAAAATTAAAAATAGAACTACCATACGATCCAGCAATTTCATTTCTGGGTATTTATCCAAAAAACCAAAAACACTAAATCAAAAATATATATGCAAAAACAAAAGATACATGCACCCCAATGTTCACTGCAGCATTATTTATAATAGCTAAGACATGGAAGCAACCTAAGTGCCCATTGACAGATGAATGGATAAAGATGTGATACACACACACACACACTCACACATAACGGAATGCTACTCAGCTGTAAAAGAGAAAGAAATCTTGCCATCTGCGACAATATAGATGGACCTAAAGGGTATCTCATGCTAAGTGAAATTAAGTCAAACAGAGAAAAACAAATACTGTATGTTTTCACTTACATGTGGAATCTAAAAAACAAATGAACAAATATAACAAAACAGAAACAAACTCACAGATACAGAGAACAAACTAGTGGCTGCCAGAGGGCAGGAAGGTGGCGGGAGGGGTGAAATAGGTGAAGGGAATTAAGAGGTACAAACTACTGGTTATAAAATAAAGAAGTCACGGGGATATAATGTACAACACAGGAAATATAGTCAATAATATTATAATAACTTTGTATGGTGCGAAATCTCTAACGATATCAAATCACTGTGTTGTATACCTGAAACTAATAGTATAAGTAAACTATACTTGAATTAAAAATAAATTAATTTTTAAATTATAGAGCTCCCTTGATTTCTAATCCCTTTTCTTCTCTGATTTTCAGCTTTAATTCTCTCACTGCAGCTCAGCAATGGGAACATGGCCACCAACAGCTCCTTTTATTTGTTAAAATCCAGGCCACTGGACAAAGAATCACTCTTTTCTCAAATTGCAATTTTTAAGAAATCTTAGGGAAGGATTCTTATTGTCCTGATTTGAGTCTGATACCTACCCTTTGTGTGTGACCTGGAGGATGTTACATGGAAACACAGCAGCTTCTGCTGAAAATACCAGTTTGAAGTCAGAGACGGTATCAGTTCCCAAAAGGAGGAAGGTGCTTACTGTTGATAGAAGGGTGGTTTGGGACAAAAAATATAATAGGCATCCACCACAACCATTTAATATGGAATAATAAGCATAACACAGAGCAAATAGTCAGGAAAATAATATTTCTTCATAATATTGAACTTGATTTTCTACATTTGAGGCACGTCTGTGAGTTAGGTATTCCGGGCAGCATCTGAGTCCACTGAGAGACCATTATAATTTTTAGGTAAGTGGGCAGGCAGAGTACATAACATCTATGCTTGGCTGTTTTGTCTCTGATGTATTTTAAAGTGAATTTCTGGATGATACATTTAAGTAATCCACAGATGAAATTTTGGAATATTACTATTACTGTAATATTACTGTCCACAGGCAGACATGACAAAGGACTGACAGTTGGTATGCTTTGTGGGCTACTAGCAAAATATACTTTTAACATGTGACTCTGCCTAAGTCAGCGGAAGACCATAATTGAACAACCATTGCCCAATTTGTGGGCTAACAGAAAACCAAATGTTTGCCTTGAAACTTTCCAACTGGGTTCAAGAATAAAATCCAGGAATATGATAATACACACATCAAATGGGCATGAGTGCATTCAATTCAAATTTTAAGGAAGGAAGCAGTCTAAGTTTAAAATTTTTTAAAATTTTCCCAAATACTAAGAGGAGACAGGAGACAGGAAATCTTTCCCTGGTTCTCCCATTAGCAAATCCCAGAAATTATATTCCATGTTAATTTAGAAGCACCTGCACCTTGAGAGTAAGATCAGAAAGAGCCTAGCTCCCAAATCTCAGCTTTAGGCACACCAGAGCTCTCAGGATTTCCATTCATCTGTTATCCCACAGAAGTCGGCTCAAACACTTGACTGCAACTTATCCCAGAAGAAGCACCCCTTTGCAGAGCCAGGAGCCAGTCATAATCAAGGGAAGGACAGAGAAAAAGGCTTGAAGCAGTAGAGGAAAGTGCAGGGGGTTTCAACCTGCAGAGTCATCTCCGTCAGCGTCACGGAGGTTGGGGCCTCTCCCCTCTGTTCTTGAATCTTACTGTGTTAAGTGTCAGTTTTAGGGGCTACATTCACCAGCAACACACAGTAATGCTAATATTTTCAAAGTTCATCAGTAGATTACTTAAATATGACACCTTGGAAATCTCTAAAATTCCAAGCTTAGTAAAAATCACATTTCTACATTTTAAACAGACACCCAACAAAAAGGAATAACCAATGAGATTCTTAATCCTCTAATGAGGAAAAAGTACCCCAGCACTCACATCCTCACTGCAAAGCCAGAGGTCTGCGGTGTCTCTGTGCTAATGCAGTAATAACGTGCTAGTTGGCTGCGATTAGACAACCATAAACTTCTATCTTTTCTTATAAAAGACTGATGTTCAATCATTGCTTTTATAAATGCCATAATTTCTTTTTATTTCAACCTGAGGGCAGGGCTGTGATAAAGACATTGAGGATCTGGAAGGAACCCATGCATGAGGCACTACTGGAGGAAGGACTGTACGATTCCAGCTTCCACTGAGGGAGAGAATCCAGCCTAAAGGAGACATGATGATCAACCCTCAGCCTTCAAAATACACGAGGCCAGGACTTGTACGTTATGATGTCTCTGCATCAAGCAGCACCCTGAAAGTGCTCAAAAACTGTTTACTGAGTGGTCATTGCTGCAAGACTTCTCTATAAATCAGGAAGACTTGTAGATACACAAATCAAAGAAATGTTTCTCAATCTTTTCACTGCAGATGGGGAAAGCAGTTGCATAAATATTATCATAAGTAAAGCAATCAATTTGTCAAGCACAGCAACAGACAGTGCAGCGTGAATGGAAAACTGATCTCATGAATGAAATTCATTCTATCATTGTTGTCATTTAAAAAAATTTAGAGTGAGAAATAAAGTTCTTTCAGCTATTTGGTTATGGCAGAAAGAGAGAGCTTCAATGTTATTTAGATGTGATTTCTACTACCTTTTAAAGATCTTTCACTCCTGTCTTTCAATACTAAAAACCCTGAATGGATGGTCCACTTTGTCCCGATTTTTCAAGACATTCATATATTTAATCTTAAGCCCTTCCAACCTGGCTTCTCTTAACTAACTCTTCAATGAAATTATTCTCTACATGATAACCAATTAACATGGTCAAACCTCCTGGTTTTCCTCTGTTGCATGATACTTAACCAATTATTTATTTAATCAAAATTCTCTCTTCCTTGGGATCCAGGATATTCCGATCTGTATCCTCTACTCTCTGAGGGCACGTCTCAGGAATTATCCTTAGCTCCTGACTAAAGGAGCACCCTGTAGCACCTTTCTCCTCTGAACTTGATCTGTGGAATATACATACATCATATATGGCAGAGTACGCAGGAAATGTTGCATGTGTTTTGCAGAGTGAACGTTCTTCTCCCACACTCAATGCTCAGTGTTCCCTCCTCCACTTGGCGTTCTCATGCTGCCCTCACACAGCGTGAGCCACCCAAATTACTCCAGCAACTCCTTAATATTTTCCATTATTTTTACTGATACACACAATCAAGTATATTTGTTTATGAATGCCTATCTTTATGGCCCAGTGGCCCTATGTGGTCTATTTAATAAAAGCTAATATTTACTGAGCATTATTATGAGCCAGATGCTATTCTAAGTTTTTACACGCACACACACACACACACACACACACACACACACACACACACACAGACAACCCTATGAGACAGGTACGATTATAATCCCCATTTCACAGATGAGAAAACTGATTCACACAGAGGTAAAGTAACTTGCTTGGTCGCACAGCTAGAAAGTGCCACAGCTGGGGCTTAAAACCTGGGCAGACTGGATTCCAGCCGCTCTGGTCTTAACCACCGGACCGTACTGCCTTTATATCAGCCCAATGTTTTAGATATTATCTATGTCAGTTAAGGATTTATCTTTGATTGCATTTTTTTATACTTTCATTTGATTCACTATATTCATTCAACAATTGCATTTCTACTATGACCACACACTGTGGACTGAAAATCAAACAGGATGTGGCCAGTGCCTTTAAAAAGCAAAAATGGGGAAGACAAACAGCCAACAGCTGCGGTGAGTCCAATAAGTGATATAACAAAACTATGGGCTGCATCGTTTTAATCAATGAACAAACCAATAGTTTTCTATGTGTCCAGAATGTCTATAAAGATAAAACTTATATTTTCAAACAATCTTGATGTGCCAGAAAGAACATAAGAGTTTAGAGTGCCAAAACCCTGATCTGAATTCTTGTCCTGCTGCTTTGGGGTTCATGACTCAGTCAAGTCAACTTGGGTTCTCTGAAGCTCACTGTCTCTTATCTCTAAAACAGGGAGGCCTTCCTAAAAGGATTGTGAGAATTGAGCGAAAACGACTGGCAGACTGGAACGCTTTAAAGAAATACTAGCTATTATTCACACACTTAGACCTCATGTGAGCCCTATAACAACACAGCCTGAAAGACTAACTGCTCTATATCAACAGATCATAAAGCAACGTCCTCAACCATAGAAACAACTTTTCCAAGGTTATGTTCAATTAAGTGCAAATATCGGGTAAGTACAAGTATACAAGAGGAGATGTAGCTTAGAGCAACAGTGTTTCTGAGGAGTGTATCACTTTGTAAAGAGGAGAGAAATTGGCTGGCTGAAAGGAAAATGGTGGGGGGTATTCAGGGCAGGGTACCAGCATGGCCAGAGTCATTTGGTGAGAGAAATAAGATCTATATGAGGAAATGGCACAAAAAGAAAAGGAGAGAAAGACTAGCATTGGGTTAAGAGGGGCTTGGATGATCTGAGAAAGAATATGGATATGGTGACTAAGCCAGGGAGAATGGGATGAAAGTAAGGCAGACAGTGCATTCATCCATCATTCAGCCAACAAGGAGCGAATGCCTGCCACAAGCAACATTGTGTTTAATGGTGGAATACAACAGAACATAGCACACATCCAGCCTTTGATCTGAAAGAGCTTACAGTCCAGTGGGAGTGGCATTAAACAGGTTAATAAACAAATATAAAAATCCAAACCAGGCTAAGTGCCATGAAGGAGGTAGCTTCAGTGGCCCAAACATCGCATAATGAAGTAGGAACTAGGGGGGAGCGCTGGCCTAGGAAAAACTGGGTGGAGATAGAAATAAGAACATTTTAAATGGATTAGATAAGGGAGGGAATGAGACAGGATCCAAAGGGTCTCTCAAGTTCCTACTTAGACTAATATTTCACTTTCTCTGTGAAGATCCTAAGAAGCATGGGGACAGGAAAGAGGTAAAGATATCATACTATTCTAGTCTAACTGAGCAAATGTCTCACGGATATATTAAGCATAAGGTACTTGTAACTCTCTTTAGGTTTCATTTTCCCCATGTAACTCTCAGAAATTTCATTCATGCAACCAAATACCCTCCCCTATGACAGAAACTTTAAAACTTCCCTAGAATGGTGAGACCTAAATGAACTTAAAACAAAACAAACAACAACAAAAAACCCAAAACACCATTCTGGGAATGGTCATAAAGTTTCTAGAAAAATTCATGGTTCAATATGCAATGATGACATCCAATAAATACCTCAAAACATTGGTTTCCAATGCTAATTAGAATGTGAATGACATGAATACTAAATAATGGGGAAAAAAGAGCTTTGGCTATTGCATAAGCATTCTAAAAACTGCAGTCATCGGGGCTTCCCTGGTGGCGCAGTGGTTGAGAATCCGCCTGCCGATGCAGGCGACACGGGTTCGTGCCCTGGACCAGGAAGATCCCACGTGCCGCGGAGCAGCTGGGCCCATGAGCCATGCCCGCTGGGCCTGAGCGTCCGGAGCCTGTGCTCCTTAACGGAAGAGGCCACAGCAGTGAGAGGCCCGTGTACCACAAAAAAAACAAAAAACAAACCGTAGTCACCTTTTGTTTGTCTTGTATTTTAAGAAAAACCTGAAGTTCCAAGATTCCTGGATAAAATTTAAATATTTTGAACCGTCAGAGCAGTGGTTAATTCTCACACAAAGATTCATCAAATCATAAACTGACTTGAAGAGAAATGGTTTGAAGTGGATTTTGAACACTATACACTGTATCTTATAATGGATACCAGCCTGATGAGCAAATGCAATAAAAAATGTGCAAAGAGAAAAACAACTGTAAAATATATTTGATAAAAGAGACAGATTTGTTTTAGCAGTTTACATGTATTTTTAAAAACATCTTATTAAGTGTACAAAGCAACTGAAAATTACCTTAACTATAGTTTTCTAAGTTTAAGGGCAAATAAATTATTTTTTCCTAGCACATAAAAAAGAGTTATAGTCAGCAGCAACATTTTAAAGGCTACTTTAAAAAAATACTACTCACAGGTATAATCCCCTCCCCCACCCCATGCAGTCTTTTCTCCAGTGCAAATTATTGATTTGCAGACAAAAGTATTCAGAAAACACACATCTGATTATAGCATAAGCTATCAATGACACAAAAGCTTTTGTGATGAGAAAAGGCAATATCTCAAATCTAAGAAGGGAAAACACCAAGTAGCAAAAATGAATCCTTTAAGAACCATCAAACCAAACAAAAAATAAAATTAGATATAAATTCAAGTTTTAGACTGTGGTCAATTGAGGTCTAGACAAAACCCTATGTTTGTTCACTGCCTAGTCTCCAGTCTGCTCCAAGTTTGAAAAGGTAATTGAACACAGTCTATAATTACTGGATTAGACACAGATGGGCTCTGTACATTTCAGGGGGAAAAAAAGCACTGTTTTGATTCATTTTATGATTGCCTGTAAGGTCAGACTTTTCAAAATGTACTTTCATCTGTTAAATGGTTTCTCAAATTCCCTGGGGTAGATCTTCAATAACTGTGATGTTTTAAGCAATTTGGGTCTATCAGATCCTGTCTTTGAATGTAACTAGCTGCCCATTTTCTAGTATTATAAATGTGCATGTAGGTTAATTGCTACATCTCTTACATATTTTCTGAAGTTGCAGTTTTGGGGGGAAAAATTGAAAAATTGTGCCCCTTCTCTGACAGGAATTGGTCATATTGATGAGGATTTTCACATAAGAGAAAAAATATAGCTATTTAATAACAAATGACTTACTGTCATCTAATAAGTCCACGAAAAATATTTTCTGACTCAAGTGAAAAACAGAAACAAGGAAACATCAACATTTGGGACAAAAGCTGTAAGCAAAGTAAGTTTAGATTCCTTCCAACTGAGTAATTTATAAAACAAGATAACACACACTTGACTCACCTTATGCATTTTTATTTAATAACTGTAAATGACTAGGAAATACGTTATCTGTGTAAACACAAAAAATGAAAAATTATTTCCTAATCTAAAAAAAGAAAACCCCTAAACATAGCATTCTATATCACTTACAATAATAATGATGTCATTATATAGCAGTGTATTATAAATTCATGGTGGAAAATAATATCTAACTTGGAGAATTTGGTATTTGGTCCCTTCAGTGTCCTGCCTATCCTATTTCCAAACATCTCATGTTAAAACAATTTAGTCAATAGAGCTAGACACAAAATTTTTAATTATAGAATTTGTGGCATAACCAATAGCTTCAGTTAAAATACCACAAAAAGTCTTCTCTGCTTAGTACACTTAACCACAGAAAGTAGATTCTCAGGCTAAAGACTTGGTCAAAGGGGCTCCCAACTCCACCAAACGAGCCCCGAGAAGAGCTGGTTCAGGCCAAGGGCGGTTCTGTACCAGCGGCACAGAGGCTCCAGGCCCAGCAGGACAGCCTTCACCTCGTTCCCACCTTTCACAACGTCACATTAGACTCGTCTGTTTATTTTTAAAATCTCCTTCATTTTCTATTCCCCAAGTTCACTTCGGTTGGCTACTCTGTGATCCTGATAGTATAGAAACACCTCAACAGGAGAAAAAAAAAAAAGAGTGTAGAGTAAGAAATAATTCTAAAAAGTTTTGATATGTTTTAGGAAGTTGGTTTTGTGTGCATGTGTGTGTTTCAACACACATGGAAAAGGAGAATTTACAGTCACCTAATAAAACCTAAGTTGATATTCTTCATGAAATTACACATGCAAATAGGAAGTATTTATAGACAAAGATTTACAGCCATGTTCAAGAAAATTTAGCAATTTTACTGACACTCTCTTCAAGATGCATAAATATAATCTACTTGTAACCTCCTCTTGTCACAAAACCAAGGAGTTTCTAAACCACACAGATAATCTTGGGTTTTTTAAAACACACTAATTTGAATAGAAAATTTTGCAGAGACAAATGTTTATATCACTATTTACATGAACAGAGCTATCATCATTTCATTTGTAAGTGTTCCCATAAATGTTGTTACAACTATAATAGCCTCACATGTACTAAGGAAGTGGTTTTTTAAATTAAATCTATTATATATTTGTTATATCTTTATGCAAAACGAACAGGGGCCTCTATTTTATATTTTGCATATGTATGGATTTTCTTATTAAAATTTCCTAAACCTAAGATATATCTGTATTAAGTGACTAGAAGCTCAGAGTACCACGTAAATGCTGTAGAAAATTATTAACAATTTCCGTCCTTGCTCTCCATCGAGCTCATGCACAAAACCAAGATAATATCGGAATAAAGCATTTGTACAGAAAACCATGACAGAACTTTGGCCTTGTTACTGTGCTATTCTATGCTTTCTTCGTAAGGGTGTACATAAACTGAATGCCACAAGCCAACCGAAATGGTAAAACGGCCAAGGGGGGAAGTTTCTCTAGGTAAATCTGTTTGTGAAATTAAATATGCGTTTCACAAGACTGGTTACCAAAAATTGTGCCTTAACGTCGACTACAGACACACAACAACTAGTTAAGAGAACACAAGGGTTTTCTTAAAAAGATATACATGCTATGAATTAATTCCATCCTTCCTTCCCTCCTTCCGTCCTTCCTTCCTCCCTCTCTCTCTTCCTTTCTTCCTTAATTTCATTTCCAAAGTCACAGGAAACACATTTTAAAATATTATAATGAATTTGATACATATTATTCTGCATCAATACCCGGTTTTAGCCCAGCTCTGGCTCACAACAATCTTTACTCACATACATGTGCACTTTATTTCTTTAACATTAATACTTTAAATAGAGCTTAAAATCATGAAACTATAAGAAACAAAAGAAAGCCTGGAAAGATTTCTTCTTAGCCTTTCTCAAAGAAGGCCTTTCCCTTTTTAAACAATTTACATGATGTTTTATGGTCCTTTTAGAAGAGAATTATGGTAAATGGCACTCCAAGGGGGTTGTGTGAACCCACAAACCACTCCTCATAAAAACTGCTATAATTTTCCAGGACAGGGACAATAAAATATCATACACAAGCCAAAGCTAAATCACGGTGCGACCACAGTAACAAACACATTATTTTCATGAAAATTAAGCATGATAAAGCTAACAAAGAAATGACAAAGAGAAAACTTCTGACAGATTTTTCTCAGTCTACTTAGCACTTACACAAGCATTTACAGAGTTTTCCTCCATTTCCTAAGTGGCTTGAAATACAGGTGCTAATCTAGTTCCCAAGTTTTTATATGTAGTTCATCTACTTTCAATAAGAGATTAAGAAAATAAGTAACTACAACTGTAGCTCAAAGAACACTATAAATAAGCCAATCAACCTACCTAAAATTATTAACATTTTTGTTTCTAATCAAATGTTAAACTTTATGGAAAGTTCAAATGAAATTTTCCGGAGATGCATTTTCCATTTCAGACCACTAGGGACCAACGAGTGTCTTCCATTCCCAAATCAGTAACTTCGCGGTTAAGAGAATGAACGTTGCAAACACTGGCAATGTACTCCCTTCTCCCGAACAGAACCAAATTCATTATCTGTGAAATAGCTGAGAAGATCCAAACACTGTACAGAGAAAAAATGATGATCAAATGAAATTTTTAAAAGATGAAAGTAATTCAAATGGTATAACTCTTTAATCATCATCTACTTTGAAAAACTTCCCACTTTCCCTTTCCCCAAGACAGAGTTATTAAACATTAAAACTGAAAAACAATACTAAGACCATGGTTTTCTACCTCAGGGGTGGGAGAAACTACAATACCACACTGCCACAGAAAATAAAGCCTGCCTAATACAATTTACTGTTGCTGATCACAGCAGCGTATTGCTAAGTCAGGCATAATACTGAAATTAGGATCAGTGAGCCAGGCCAAAATATCTATACAAGAATATCATTTACAGAGAGTTAGCTTATGATGCAGTAAGAATGGTAAAATGAAACAGCATTTTCTACTTATATCTGGTATTATTAATTCTGGTCAGAGAGAACTATTTAAAATATTTACAACACTCCTTCACAGCAAAATATTGGAAGAGAATTGGAATGAAATAATACAAAGCTCTGAAACAAGCTAACTGATAGAAACCTTAACAGACATGTTCTACTGCTTTTCAGATTCTTACGCTAAAATGGATGGCTCTTTCTAGAGTAACAAATTATGCTAAACTTATATAGTATTTTTGCACATAGCTCAAGTTCCCAACTCCTTCCGAAAGAGTACTGTTAATTAGCATTGCAAACTTCTAGGAGAATATGGCAATGATTCAATTAAATCTGCTAAGACATCGAACACAGAAATTTGCTCTCCTTCCTCCCACACACAAAATGTAATAGAATAATTCTAAAACAGCGAGCTGGAGAACAAAAGCTGAACACCTGAAATGCATACTTGTCAAATCCTTTCATATAAAAATGCACTTTTTTATAAGAAGAAAATTTTTGGCTTCTAAATCAAACTTTAAGAAAGAGGACATTTAAAAACGATTTACAATATTAGATATAAAGAACAAATAGTAATGTTTAAATAGTTTGCTATTAAAACTAAATTCATTACTCTTGAGGTTAAATAAAGCTTTGTATGCTAAAGTATGTCATTGTATTTGTTCAGACAGTCTAGCGGGTCTTTGTTTGTGTTTATTGGAAATGCCTTCCAAATACTAGGCCCCAAATCAGAGCTTCCCAAATAGAATCTGCAGAGAAAAAAACACTGATTCCAAAAAGAAGACTGTGCAAACAATACATAGTTCCAAGATAAATAAATCTACCCAAACCAACTAAACTGTTCTTCCAGGTTGATCAGAGACTCCTGCCTCATAAAATATATCTCTCAGAAAACTTAAGATGTCCACATGTCAGACTTACAATTAAAATGATCTTCAGAACTAAAAAATTTCATCAGCATAAACGCAATGAACAATTTATCTAGTCTTGCGAATAGATACGAAGAATCTTTGAAGATGCAAAATATCTTCCCCTCATCCTACAAAATCTGACCTGACTCCTCCTCCATTTACCAAAGGCTACCCACCCGCCCAATCCACCCCTTCCACTGCCCTTACTGGACTCTGTTATTTGCCTAATATGGCAAACCCTGTGAGCAAAAAGAAGAGTTTACTGAATCTCTTTCCTTGAGGTCCCTCACTGACGTTTCTTTGGGCCCACAGCACGGGGGTATGGGCCGATCTGCATGGCTGGCTCTACACACGTATCACGAAGCTTTTACAATTGACCACACAAACACAATACCACAATGTAGGTCAACTTGTGCACTGAGATGCCAACGTGAAACTTATATAGAAGTAAACTACAGACATAAATCTAAAAGGGTAGAATTCCACTCAGTGATCCTAAAATTATTTCAAGGAATCAATCTCCAAGAATGCATCATGAAATCAGAAGAGCCCAGTTAAGCTTTAAGACCGGGGGTGGGGGGGGAGTGAAGAAAGAAAGAAAATGAAAGACTTTAGAAGAGGCAGCAAAGGTTTCACCAATCATTATATCATTGAGAGGGCTCAAACTACAGATGAAGTTAGAATACGGAAGATTGTAGAAAGGGCATTTAAAATTATTAACTGATCAAAAATTTGTAGTTGTCATTTAAAAAAATACAACTTAGCAATTCAGTTCAGAAAGAAGAATATCCCGAGAAACATACACATCTGTTTAATATTACAAGCCAACTGTCAACATCCTAAGTGAAGTTTTAATTTAATATTTTTTCTTTCTTGATGTTTTACCTTTAATCAATGCCTCATGAGAGTATCAGCTTTCTATAAGAAACTGTTAAATATAAAGAAATGTTATTGTAGCATGTTTATAAAATCATAGTTCGAGAACTTTTTATTTTTCCAAAGCCTGACCACAACTTAATTATCTGCAGGACATTCCAGGCTCACAATTGCAAGCTCCAGTTCCCAAGCAATTTTAAACAATATCTACTGTACAGGACAGAGGGTACACAACAGACCGCAACATGGTTATATTTCCAAAAGTCAGCATTAGGCCCTTTAGACATGGTTTTTATTTTCATTAAACAATATTTGTTTCCTCACTAATCATTAAATGGTTTTCATCACTATTCCCTGTTTTCCTTTCACATGTCAGTTGTTAGCATCAGTGTTTGTGTTCATAATAAATAAAAAAGTGACCCACCCAGTTACTTAAAAACGAACACACACGATGTCTGATTCAACGAGTGTTAGAGATTCCATGACAAACTCACACCCTGAATACTGTTCTATTTTAATCTAGACTTTAATGGAGGAACAAACTGTACAATACTCCTTTAAATCAGATTTAAGCTTTGTGCCTGCTTATGTTATTGTGGGCACGTAGATCTAATCAGTGGTTCAAGACACATACTTGGGAAAATGCAAAAGGAAGAAGAAAAGACAGCAAGTTCATATTCCTGACCATAATGGAGAGGAATTGAAAATATTGCCAATTCCTACAGATGGATGAAAAAAGTAGCCTGATTAAAAGTAACATGCCAGAAACTGACCAAAATGCGGGGGAGCAACTGACAGAGCATTCCAGAACTTTAAGAATGATTCCGAGGAAGAAAATCTTAAAAAAAAAAAAAAAAAGAGAAGAGAAAGCTGTATGCTGTGAGGTTATTAAGAACAATTTTAAAATATATGAAGTATGGAAGAAACAAAGAAAAGTACATCAAAGTCAGAGGTAAAATTAATAGCCAGTAGAAAAAATAATCCAATAAATAATCCAGAAAATCTTCAGGAAGTCAGACACTTAAACTGTTACACTGGAATCACTAGAGTTTTCAGAAGAATAAATTATTTAAGTCCAAACAAACTAATTTTGGATTTCAGATTAACTGGCCAGTGGATATGTAAGCTCAGAGAGACGGACAGATGCACAAATGCAGGGCACATGCATTTATTGGTTTCCATGTTTATTTATCAAACACTTTATAACATTTCCTATGTGCCAAGCACTTTCAAAGCGCTTTGTTCATTTAATCCTCCAAAATTAGGTACTACCTAATTCCCATCCTATAGATCAGGAAATGAAGTTAAGTAATTTGCCCACAAGTCACACACCAGTAGGTAGTAAAGCCCAGAGTCCATGCTCTTAATTAACCACCATGCCACCAACCTCCCAGGTGACACTGCCTTTATCAAGATGAGAAGAGGTCTATTATCTGGAGGGACCCAGATGCCTGCCTAACTCCTCCACAGCCTCCTTCTCCTTCTCCTCTACCAGCCTCTCAAATGTTGCCATTCCCCATTCCCAGGCCCTCTTTTCTTCTCATTTGAAATTCCCCTTGGGTAACCTCACTCCTTCCTCAAGGCTTCAACCTATACTCCGATGTCTCCCTGTCTATGCCTCTGGCTCAGAAACCTTTCCTGAGGTCCACTTCTGTATCTACCACGGCCTGATAAACATGAATCCCTTGGGTGGGTGTTCAACAGGCACCTCAAATAACCACAAAGATGAACTCATCTTGAACTGAACCAGACTCATCTAGTCACCCACAACTGAAACCTTGAATTCATCTAGAACAATTGATTTTCATCTCCTACATCTAACAAGTCCCAAATCCTGTCAATATATCTTAAATCTGCCCTCTGTCTCTATGGTCCCTGGCTCAGTGCACGGGGTCTTCACTCAGATGTCATTTACTGAAACAGTCGATGGATCCTCCTCCTCACCGCCAGTCCTTCTCACCTCCACTAGGTTTACCAATGGCCAGCAGAATGATCTTTCTAAAATCCATACCTGATCCTGCCAGTCCCCTGCTGAAAACGTTTTATGGTTCACCATGGCTTTGAGGATAATGCCCTTCCTTCCCCAATCTAGGGAAATCCCTTCTACTCGTCAAGGCTTAGCTCTCCTGTGAAGCCCTCCCTGCTTCAAGCCCCTCCCACTGAGTTCTTCACTTCTACCTCTGTGTCCATATATACTTTGATAACAGCACTTATTACAACATGCTTTAACTATCTGCCTATTAGTCTGTCTTTTCAGTAGACTATGAGTTTCTCCTGGTCAGGGATATTGCCTCACTCACGTTTGTATACCCAATACCTAGTTGCGTGCCTGGCATACTCTATCCAGAGTGTTCAATGAAGAATGAGAGAGTGAGTGACTGAGTGAGTGACTGAGTGAAGAATTCATTCGCAGAGATACCCTCAGTGCAAAGCAATATCAATAATCTGTCTAAGGCAGAATGAAGAAGCACAATTTTGAGTGTAACATACATCTATTGTTGGCCACTCACATCCATTGCCCTCCTCCTGGGAACAGCTCCCCAAATTTCCTTTGGAAATCATTCCTTCCCTATTCTCAGCCATGTGTGACACTGTTCTATTTGAAGAGCTGGGTCCTAAGCAGACCTCTGGAGTTGGGTTTAAGGAGAGGCATCTGCCTCAGTTCCAAGATGCTGGTGGGTACTCTGAGGAAAGCACCTCTCTCTTCCTCTGGATGGGGTAGTATGGCAAGTAAGGTCTGCACGTGCTGCAGCTCTACAGCTACCATGAAGCAGAGCTTGGAGGTACCTTAAGGGAGATGCTAATACCACGAAGGCAGATCATAGGGAGTGAGAAAAAAGGCTTTTGGTGACACTGTTTTGTCCCCTGGGTCCAGCCGTGCTGGAGGTTAAGTCCTATTACTAGACTTTTCAGTGACATAAATCAATAAATTCCCTTAATCATTTAAGCTAATTCACATTGGGTCTCTGTAACTTGTAATTGTAAGACTCCTGATACAGCAAGTTAGTGTTTTGTGGGAAGAAAATCAAGCTACTCATTTGAAGAAATGCACAGAAAAAGGAAACAAAACAAGGAGAGGGTGAGAGTAGACCACAAGTTAAATCCGACAGGCAACAGGTAAAAAAGGTTAACAGGATACTCCAAAACACAAATGAGGAGATTCAAGATGCCTTCCTTTCCAGACAGCATTAATCAGGCCTTTATAGGGGTATTCTATGGTACATTTATGAAAAGAATAAAGTTTTATAAAGAGCTAGAAAAAGAAATTAAAAAAACAACTAACACTTCTTTCTGAAAAGGCCTTTATGAGAAAAAGAAAGGGCTTTGGGATAATTTAATCTGGAGAAAGCATATCCTAGAGGCAATTTAACTTGTTGAAGGGTTATTTATAAGGAGGTGACTAAACAGCTGTTCTCCAATTTCACAGGGAAAAGAATTAGAGGAAATTGATTTATATTTCAGCATGAAGCTGAAGGCAGGCAAAAGGAAGAAGTGCTCGAGGGAGAACTGTTAATGGTGAAAAAAAGCTAAATGAGAAACTGGATTTTTATGGCTTTTAGAAGTTGGAAAATCACCCATGTTGATTCTTTTAGCTTTGGGTCAAACTAGTAAACAAATATTTGAGAACGCCTTCTATTTATTTAGTCACATACCATGTACTGAATCGCCACTATGGACCAGGCGCGGGGCTGGGCACTGGGAAGGGAAACATGAGTAAGACGTGGTGATTGTCCTGTGTTAACGGCTGCAGCACTAGCTACCAAAGCCAGTGAGGGAAATATGTAAAAAACATCAAATCACTCGCGCCCTTTCCTTTTCCATCTCCCATGCTCAAAGATATATAATGTAGTTTGGAAGATAACAGCACTTGGAAAGCTAAGCAACAATGCAATCATTAAATAACAACATGTGAGTGCCTATCTCTTTGCTAGATGGGATACTGCTTGATTCATAAATCACTGAATAAAGCCAATCAGATCTTCAAAAAGTAAGAATAATAACACCACCAAACAATAATGCAAAGGCTGTCATAAGCCACACATAGTTGCTGGCTTAATGAGTAATACAGACAGCAAGTGCTTTGAATTCAGAAGAGATTAAACTTCTACCCTTTAAGGATGGGTAGAATTTGAGTAAGTGAAGGGGAGCGAGCTGTCCAGGCAAGAGAAATAGCAAGAGCCAAACAAGGAGACAAGAAAGCAGAGGAGTTTGTGAAAAGAGCAGCTTGGTTAAAGCTGGTAGGATGATCCAGGGAAGTGTGGGATGCAACACTGGAAAAGTGGGTAGGGCTACCTTTATAAAGACCTTTGAAGACCAGCCAAATAACAGAATTCACTGTGTGAGGAATGGGCAGTACTGAACATTTCTGAGCACAGGAACATAAGGAAAGCCGCATTTTCGGCACAGTGGCTTGGCTCTGAGCGGGGGGCAGGGCGGGGAGTGCTCAGTGCTGTTTAATCAACTCAGGCTCAAGATGGTGAGGGATGAGCACACACGGTAGCAGTGGGCCGGATGAGAAAGAGAGGAAGCACAAGGCACAGATTAACTTCACAAATACGTGCTGAATGCTGCACTTCATCTGTGCTGTGATGGGGAGTGGGACACAGTCCCTGTCCTCTTGGGCCTGAGAACTCACTGGACAGGGGAGGCCAGCAAAAGGGAAACTGAGGCAAGTGCAGAAATGGCGGTCAGCGTGGCTGAGTGGCCGGAATCAATTCTGACTCCCAGAATTGTATTTACATGAGCTGAACAAAATCAAACAGTCAAAATATAAACAGAAAAACCAATTCTCCCAAAATATCACCTGATGTGTATCATGGGAGATGCTGATTTTACTGCCAGTTGAGTCATGGAAAAGTATAGAAGCAAATATGCGTGTACTGACTGAACTGTACCAAGCAATGAATACAAAAAAGACTTTATAAAAGAGAGAAGGTCGTTTTTAGGACTGAAATGTTTCCAGATTTCATCCTTTGACATAACTGAGATATATTCACAGATTTCTCACTTACCTACAGATAAGTATTTAGACGCCTTCAGAAGATTCATCACCTTTCCTTAATATCTCTCTTTTTTTCTTCCTTCCCTTAATTTAATTTTGATTTAACTTCCTCTTGTCACTGCTTGCTTGCAAATCACGGCCTCTATGTCTGGAGTCAATTAGGGCTATAAAGTACCCCACCACGCCTTCATCTGGGGACCCATTTATATATATTTTCTTATTTCAAGAGGTAGAGCTAAAAGCCCGTAACTCCGAAAGTTTCCAATCAACCATCACATTCTATTCTTTGGAAAAGTATGCTTCTCTCTGCAGTTAAGAAGACAACATCAAACTATATTTTGCAAGAATATTTCCTCTCCACCTGTAAAAAGATGAATTGTGCTTTGGAAATTCATTTGCAGAAAATGGCTTGAGTGTGTGTAATACATGCTTAATAGCAATAACATTAAAAAAATCTTTCTACCATTTAAAATTAAATGTAATTTCCTTATTACTTTAATGGAATCCTTTGGAGTTGAAGTATTTAACTAGTCCCTTTCACATCAAGTATTCATTATATAACTCCCTTTTAATATTAGGTATATTAGGTGTGTAAACCATCCACTGACAGAATAAAAACACACATTTTCACTGAAACAAAAACAGGAGAAAGACAAGGCAGCCTGATTCAGAATCTGATAATGGGTTACAGATTCCATTCCAGTTCAGATTTATAGTCAAAGTGCCACAAGACCATTTACCACCTCTAATCCTTCAGGTCATATTTGGAAGAAAAGTATGAACTGCCACATCACTAAGAGAAAATCTGTGTGAGCCTAAAATTCTTGACATTACCCCATTGTAAAGTTGAGAGAGAGACAGAGAGAAACATATCGCCTTTAAAAGCCACCTTAAATAAAAAGGCAAAGATGAAATGTCCAAAGTTCTATCCACGGGGAGGAATTCCCTTTGTCACTATCTTTCAGGGTCACCCCTGAGTGGGGCTACAGTACAATCCTGTCTATTGATGGCTGGTACCAGCCTACTGGCTAAAGCCATCCTAACCCATGGGATGCCTGACATACACAGGTAAAAAATTCTAGGGCTGGTGGGAAGACACGTAATCTAAGTAATAGATTGTGGATGCAAAGCCTTTACCCAGTTCCCAAACCAACTCCTGCCTCTTCCAGCCCTCCAGTCTCCTGCTGGAGCCTCGAACTGGCTGCACCCAATCAGAAGCCAGAGAACAAGCCAGTCACGCACTCCATAAAGATCGGCCTGCTGACGCAGGAGCAGAGTGGAAAGGATAGAGAGCAGATCTGTAGGGGCCGAGGGGAAATACCTGGCACACCCCATTACCTACTTTTCACACTCCTTCCAGTTAAACTCAGCTTTCCTCAGATTTTACCATCCTGTGCTTCCCCACTCCTAGAGCCTTCGTCATGTGTTCAGTCCTGCATCTCCTCTCTCCATTCCACATGTGGAAAATCTGGGAGGCCCACCTAAATGTCACCTCTTCCATGAAGCCTCCCCTCAACCTTACCCTGAAGTAATCTCTCTGCTATCTAAATGATCAAAGTTCCTCTTGTGAAAACTTCTATAATTGTGAGTATGCCTTATGAGTTTACTTATCACTACCTGACACAAGTATTTTTGAATCCGTTTACTTGTTTACTTGTTTACTTGTTTACTTGTTTACTATAAGTTTCCCATTAGAATATACTCTCCATGAAAGCAGAGATTTTGGTCTGTCTTACCTTTGCTCTATCCCCAGGGTCAAAAATAGTACATAGCGTATAGCAGATGCTCAATAAATATTTGTTGAATGAATGAATGCCTTCTTCTAGACTGTTAGCATATTAATGACCAAAATGAAAGTCTCATTCATCTTTCCAGCCCAAAGAGCAATCTAAGTGCCTTCCTTATACTTATGGGCAGATACTCAAAAAATATAAGCTGAAATAAAGTAGTCGCCATTTAATGAGTATCTCTAATGTACCAGATACAATGCTGGCAGCTTTACATGAAATACCTCATTCAGTCCTCACAACAACCCTAAAGGGTAGTATGGCAGAGCTGTGCCTTCAGGATGAAGGCCCTCATTCCCCCAACATCCAGAAGAATTGCCTGCTGATGGCTCACAGCTGAGTCTCTCTCAGGCCCTGTCCTCAGCAGAAAGAAGCTATGTCACCCAACTCAAAGGCCTTTCCCTGGTGAAGCCCTCTTCTGATGACTGACCAATGTTTTTAAAGGCCTGGTCCCTTGCCTCACCTGAGCAATTCTGAAAAATCATCTCAGCTCGAGTTCTTCATGGGACTGACTGTTGAATGAACAAATAAATAACAAACTAGTGTCCCAATGACAGAAAAGGGAATTATACTTTTTCAGATGGATATAATGTATAAATTGGGTCTCCTTCCTTCTCAATGATTTTACTAACTAAAACTACAACCCTTTTTCCATTTTCCCAAAAACATACCTCAACACTACCTCTAAAAAATACACAGTTACTAGTAATTGTTGACTAAAAAAAGAGTTTGATTTGGAGGCAGCTGTATTTCCCCAAAAGCTAGTCAGGCATTTTCAAATACCTGTGATTTATGTAGCAAAATATGCTCCTAAAGACAGTAGATGATATGACAACATGCCAAGGAGAAAATCACCAGAGATCTGACCTGTGCCACACAAAGTGAAGTCCAGCTCCAAAGTCCCAGGACAGCACTCCGCATGCACATATCCCTGCATCCACAGAACCTGGAGAGGTGGCAGGCGATCCCAGGAATACGGCACAAGCTCATCAATGTTACATCATCTTGGGCAGGACACCTTGGTTTCTTTATGAGTAAAGGAACCTAACTTGCAAGGATAGTCAACCAAATTACAAAGCTTTTAGCAGAGTGCCAGGTAGAGTAGGTGCTCTACGAGTGGTAGCTATTATTACCATTTATTATTTTTTAGAATGACAACCAGAAAGCTAAGACATCAATGAAACACTTGTGGATGATTTTCCTGTACAGGTTAAGAAAGTCTGAATTGAAACTCCAGCTGAGTTACAGGAATATTACTCCCTTTACAAAAGATTTACCACAGACTTCCTTTAAAGAGGGGCCCCCTCCATTGTACATTTAATATATAATTAGATACTGCTTATTCATGACATTTTTCCAATCAAAAGATATTCTTTTCCATTCCTCCCACAGCAAATAAAAACTCATCTGCCTAGAGTTTTACTTACTCTGTTTTGCTTCTCATTTCAAGAGTAATATGTGTTCATTAGAGAAATTCAGGAAGATAGAAGCAGAAAAATAAATCACCCATAGTCTCATCAGCCAGATATAGCCATTGTTAGCATTTTACATACACTAAAATGTAGGCCAGAACCCACTGGCCTAGTCAGCCAGTTTCCTTCTAATCACTATGTCCATGCCTACAGTTTTTTGATTTTGTATATATAGTTTTAATTGTAACTGGTTTTGGTAGTATTTTTTAATATGAGCAATTCTTCTCATGTCATGACAAACTCTTCACTATGCCATATTTACCTAATAATTTCTTGTACTTGGGAATAATGCTATAGTGTCTCTATGTAAAGTACTTGTGATAGCTGCTATCATCAAAATCAACACCATTATTAAGATTACTGCTGCTAATTTTTAAACTCAGAAAGACCTCCCACTTCTAGAAGATAGGTCAATATTTCATATACATTTTCATTTTCTTCAGTTTTGCTTTTACAATTAAATCTTTAGTCCATGTAAAAATTTACTTTAATGTATGTACAGTAAAAGACAAGGACCTAAAAAAAAAAAAAAAGCCTTTCTTTCCAAAGTGCTAACCAATTATCCCCAAATCACTGAATAAACCTTCTTTTTCTGACTGATTTACAATACCTCCCTAAACAAGAGTTACACACACATACACACCTGGCCTAACAGGCTTCACTGATTGATCCATATACACATATATTATTTTTTGGGTTCAAAATGTTTTAATATTTGGTAAGGCTAGTACACCCACCCCAACACACACCCTTCCACTTTTCTTCAAAAATTAATTAGCTATTTTCACTCATCTTCTTTTCTAGATAAATTTCAGAACTACTTTCTGCTGGAATTTGGAATAAAGCTGCACTAAATCTACAAATTAATTTAGGAATAACTGATGTCTTTCTAACACTTCTTCCCTTCCACATACACAATATGTGTTTCTATTTATTCAAGTTTTCTATATCTCTCTACGAAACTGGGAAGTTTTCTTCAAATGGGGCATTTACATTTCTTATTAAGGTTATTTCTAGAAATGCTTTTTGTTACTACTGTAAATGATTTCTTTAGATTTTAAGTGGTCATTAATTAGATTTGGATGGCCACTGATTTTTGTACACTTGTTTTGTACAAAAGCTCAGGAGGCCTTCTATAATCTGCAGACCATAAAGTACCTCCCCAAGTTTGTTTCACGCCACTGACAAAGAAGAACCCACTGGCCTAGTCAGCCAGTTTCCTTACCGTCACTGAAATACATTCTGCTCAGGCTCGCCACCTACCCAATTTTACTTGCTCTTCAAGGCTCTGCTCCCACGTAAAAGTTTTCCTGACTAGCCTGCTCCCAGTTATCACCTACCCCTTTCTATTCTCCTCCAGCACTGAAATAAGTTCTCATACATTTAACACTTTCCCCAAAGTTAGGAATAATTTTCTTTTTATCAAATTAGGGCATCCAATTTTTTATATTTGAGAAAAGATTCAACAGAAAACAAGTAACGTGAATTTATATACATTTTGCCTTTTATCTTAAGAGATTATAAATCTGAAACAAATTTGGTAAAAAATGTACTGTTTGTTTAAAATAGTGATAAACTGAAAGCAGCCTAAATATCTTTCAATAGAGGTTCAGGTGAATAAGTTATGTAATATTTTTTTTTTTTTAGGTAAGAGATTTTTATTCTGTAATATTATTTTTAATGGTTATGCAGCCAAATAAATTGATGACAAGAACAATACGTATTGACATAGAAAAATGTTCACAATATGTTATTAAGTGAAAAAACCAAGACAAGACAAAAAAAAAAAGAGGGGCTAGAAAACAGCACTGTAGAAAAATTGTTTTTGTTTAATAGGAAAAATGTCTGAAAAAATATATACGAAAATTAAAACAGTGGCTATTTCTGGCAAGTAGTACTATATGTGAACTTCACTTTCTTTTTTATTCTGTTTAATGAGCACTTACTGTTTTTATAATCAGATTTTATAACTAGCCAACTTCAAAAACATGCCCCACTGATAACAGCCCATTATAAGAGTACATAATCACTATTAAATCAAATATACTTGTGGAAACATACCAAACAACAACTTTGAAAAACAAAATCATTTTTTTTTATCTAGGTGAAAAATTCTGAGTACATAGGAACTCGGGGGAAGTATCATAAGGCGCTGGGGCAGTTACTACTGCAAAAAGCATTTTAAAATATAGTCTGAGACTTTCAGAAAAAGGAGTACTGAATCATGGAAACACCCTGTTGAAAAGGTCCTTAAACGATTATCTAGTCAAAGCTCCTCATTAAACAAGAAAAATGAAAAAAACAAAAAGCAAACGAAAAACAAAAATAGAGGTTAGGTGAGTTCTCCAAGATCATACAGTTAATTACTGGCATAGTCCAAAAGTATTTATAATTCAAAACTTATGCTTTTTAATTCCTTTCTCAATTTCTCCCAGTCAAGATATGCTGCAGTCTGTCATTTCTACTTAGACTATAAAAGACAAATGTTGATTTTACTATGGTTTTCTTATCATCTGTCCAAAAAGTGAACAGGAATGTATACAATATTGTGAAATGAAAAGACTCACTTCTCTTGGTTAAATATAGCTTCTGAGCTCCATAAGAAAGTTTTGACAATTAGGCATTATGTTAGACTGTAACAAGTAGAAGGCAAATTCTAGTATTTACAGACTTTGAGAACCTGAAAGTCAGGAAGAAAAAAGTACTACCGAGCTTAAAATTACAACTGTGCTGCAAACTTTTCATATGTGAGCTATATGATATATGAGTTCATTCAACCCACCATACTTTTCACTTCTCTGGTTTATTCACTTTCTCTTAGAGGGTTCGGAAGGGGCCTCTTTTTAAGTCAATTTTAAACTTAATATGTTTTAAGCACAAGTTTTTCGTAACACAAGCCATAATTAACCATTGTAAACGTCACTGATACTTTGCCCACCAGGGGGAGCCCATATAGATTTTTCACACAACAAGAAACCTCAAACATCAAGTTTGTATAAATTCTAGAATCATATTATTCATAATATGATCAATATTGTAAAATCACTTGATAATATTATATTTCTATCCCCCAAATAGAGAAAAATTAATTGAGATCAGGTATGTAAAGCCCTCAACAGAGTTACTGACCTATAGCAGAAGCTCAAAAATAACTGACTTTCCAAAATTTAGATCCTCCTGAGTATTAGTTATGGCACTCAAAGAAAATAATCTGGTATTCTAACTTGTACACAAGTTGGTGTGAGCTCAGTTGATATCTGCCCTGATAGATGGTTCTATCCTTGGTATGTTGACAAACCTGGTTCTCAAGCCTGCAAGATAGTATCAGACCATGGACAGGAAGAGTTCATTAAAAATGTCATCCTGAGAGGACCTGTTTTGGCAGCCCTATCCTTAGTAGGTGATACACTGAACTATTGGCTACCTGCCAACTAGAAACTGAGAAAAGAGGGAACTCTTTGACCCATTCCAGACTTTTCTTGGAATGAAGGAGAAAGTCAATTGACTATCCCTGAGAACCATGCTTCTACAGTATGTGATACAATCATTACCACCCAGATGACTTTCTTTCAAGAATAAAGAATGCACAACTGAGAATAAAAGTCTATATAAGAACCTGGTATCTAAATGGCCCTACTCAGTATCCCCATCTGCAGTCTGGTGCGGTTGACTTGCCTTGTAGCTCTCACCATAATAAGGCCCAGCCCAGTGTTCGCTGGCTTTGTGAGGTGGTTGGCTGGGTATATGAACTATGTGTCTATTTTAAAGACTCAACCATCTCCAAGATCTAAATACGACAAACCTAGAGGAACCCACTGGGTTCCAGCTATGCTCTCCAATCCAGATTCACCAAGAAGCACTGCCACTGGGGAGTTACCCACCACTTGTTGTCTTAATAAAACTCTAATGTCTGTTGGGCCCCGTGAATCTATTCTCCACTGTTTAGAACTGAGAAAGGGAAGGCATGATTAATTGGCATCCTACTCAAACTTTGAAAAAAATGTTGTTGTGATATCTACCACCATGAAACTTGCCAACTAGAAAGCTGGGAATTATTCTACCTCTCCCTCTTTCTACCCCCACCAATGGCTACATTTTTTTAAAATCCACCTCCTAAATATCTACTTCATCCATTCACTCCTCTGTCACTAGCTCATCAGCTCTCACCTGGATTACTGCAATAACCTTCCAATTAGCTCCTCTATGTCAGTCGTGTTACACTCCAAACCCATCTGCAATATTGCTGCTTATTTTAAAAGACAAATATGAACTTTTCAGGCCTCTGCTCACATAGCTTAGAGCATAAAGTCCAAACTCCTCAGCACTGCTGACAATGCTCTCACCCAAGGTCTGGTCAACTTTTCCTCTAAAGAGCCAAACAGGAAATACTTCAGACTCTGCCAGCCTTTGCCAGCTACAACTCTACCACTATAGCACAAAAGCATCCATAGCCTACATGGAAACAAATGACCGTGGTCTCATTCCACTGAAACCTCATTTACAAAAATCAGCAGCAGCTGGATTTGGCCTATGGGCCAAAGTTGGCTGACCCCTGCTCTAACCTAATCCAGCACAGCCGCATCTCCTGCCTCTCTGCCCCTCACCCAGGCCTCCTCCAGAAAAGGGCTCCAATCACTCCAGCCTTGCCTCTGCTCCCCCCATCACCCTGCTGTTGTACACCGGTGCCTTTGCTAACACTCCTCCCTCTGCCAGGAATGCGATTTAACTCCCTTCCTTTGTCTGGTAGAATGGTTCTCATCCTTCAAGGTCCAGTTTGATTTTCTACCAATTCTCCCTCAAGGAGCTTTAGTTATCCTTTATTTCTATTTTCAAAGAGCCGAGACGTATGTCTCATAGTTTTTTGTGTCCTCACAATGACTGACACCTATCAAGAGTCCAATGCTTACAGGAGATGGAATAAATCAATTAGTATTGAATAAATATAATTTCAAAAGCTATAGTCTTCATAAATCCTGGAAAATTTCAGAGTGCAGTTCATACAAAGGGCTCACTCTTTATACCATGGAAAGTCACTAGCACTGAGTTCTGCTTACAGTACACACTCAGTTATTATGATCCATAAAAATACAGCACCATGAAGTTAAGAGAAGACTTGGAGAACATTAATGGAGCGAGAAACTGTGTCTCTCTCAGCCCTATGGCTGGTTCCAAAGGGGCTCCTCAAGGAGAAGGGGGAATGGCGGTAGAGGGGCAAGCGGGCTAATGAACCTCTCTCTTCCCAGCCCCCTCATCCCAGCCTTAGCAAAAGCTGCTCCTTATTTCATTTGCAAAAAGAACTCTCCATTAACTTTTTTTAAATCTACATGATTCAACAGACCCACGTTCTGTTTGAATCCTACATCCTAAACCTACACTGTTTCCTGATCTATTCCTGTCTTGTGTGGGCCTGTCTCCAGCTTCTCACTGACCCTTGGCACCTGTTGCCTGATACTGCTTCTTTGAACAATGCTCCCTCAACTGAAACCCAGTTTAAGTAGAATTATACTCAATCCTTGGATAAAGTCTATTTCCAGCTACTATGGATAATAATCCAGGTGGTCCCAGCTTAACCTTTGGCTCCAAACACTGGCACACAAGTTCAACACTACAACTGAGAAGAAAATCGAGGAGGACCTGGGGGATCAATGCTGAGCATTACGGTTGTCACTTCTACCTGAGTCGTTGTATTATTTATGGGTCTGCTTCTCCACTTGACTATAAACTCTTTGATGTAGGAACTAAATCTTACTAATAAAATAAAAGCTACTATTTATTCAAGGTTTATTCCAGATACTGGAATAAACTGTATAATATTAAGGAATCATGTTAGGATCACACATTTCTAGAACTGGAAGGAGGCTTGGACAGAGATCAACCAGCTCCAAAATTAAAAGCAAAGTGACACAGTAGATAACACTCATTCTTTAATTCAAGAAACATTTACTGAGAACCTATCCTGCACTATTATAGAACCTAAAGAGTCTTTGTTTTCATGAAGCATATAGTCTAGTGGATAAACAACAAGTCAATGGATACATGATATGTTAGATAATGACAGGAATAAAGCGGAGTAAAGAACAGAAAAAGGATGCTACTTTATACAGGGCAGTGGAGGAAGGGCTCACTGAAACAACGAATGAGCAGAGGCCTAAAGATCAAACCACATGGAATCTGAGAGAAAAGTGTTCCAGGTCGAGGTAACAACAAGCGCAAAGGTCCTGAGGTAGGAATGTGCCTGGTACATGTGAGGAAAGCAAGGAGGCTAGGGCAGCTGGAGTAGAGTAAGAGGAAGGTGAGAGGAGGGGAGCTCGAGGAAGGTAGCAGGGACTTTGGGGTTGGGTTGCTGTAAGAAGTCTGAATTTAAGCCAGGAACTAAAGATAATTAACTCATAAAAAAGATAAAAGTAAATGACACTTAGCTTTCACAAAAGCAATGTATAATAAACAAAGAAAAATTCATCTGCATGCCTAATCTGAAAATAGAATTCCCAACAACACAGAGTCGCTGTTTATCTTATAAATGAGACATCTTTGTTTTACAAGAACTTGCTACAGTTATGGTCTAAGCTGTCGGCTTTACCAATGTGGACACTGAGGTGCAGAAAGATTAGGTGGTCTGTCCACTTCATGGCTCAACTTGGTCTAGAACACAGGTTCCCTGATGTTCTGTTCACTGGCTCCTGTTGCCCCTGCATACTCAGTTTGGCTACTCAGAGGGGTCTTGGTTTACTGTGAACTGCTTCTCCTGGACTCTGTAACCTTTATAAATTAGTAAGAAAATGAAAGAGCTGCCCCTATGAGGCACCTCCAGACACATTCCCACACCAAAGCCTGACATACAAGCTCCCACAATTCTAGTCTTTTATTCCCCACAGAGTTGAAGACCACCAGGCAGGTAAAGTGAAGACAGGTCAGGCACTGTGCTAGGGAATAGAAGGAACATTTTTGTCAGTTTTGCCTGCCCAGCATCCCTTACTCCCTAGTGTCAGACACAGCACTCCCTTTTCCAAGGTTCTGGTGGGGCAGCAATCACAGCACCCAACCCACCTATTGGAGTGGGCATCTGACCTGGCCATGTGAAGAACCTTATCCGTCTGAGGCCATAACAAGGGCTCAGGACCCAAGCAGAACCAACTAGAGTCCTTTCCTGGGGTTTTATGGATAAGATCTGGAGAAAGAAGCTCCTTCCTGTGTTTCCCAGTTTTACCAGCCAACACATTCCTATTTTGCTCAGGTTAGTTTAAACTAGGTTACCCTTACTAGCAATCAAAAGAATTCACACTCATGCAAGTACCTGCACACCTTTCCTCATTTCATCTGCATAACCACCTTATAAGGTTGCTATTATTCACTCTATTTTAGGAGTGAGGAAACTGCGGTTAAGTAACTTGCCCAAGTTCATGCAGTAAGCAAAAGGCGTTCAAATTCTTTGGTCTTTATGCTTTGGTCTTTATGCAAGGTCTTTATGCTCCAAATCTTATTCAGTATGCAATTATGAATATAGTATTAACTCAGGAAGAAGAAACTCAGCTGAAGAATTTTTGGTTTAAAATTATAGTGGAAGTATATGTATGGGGCAGGGTGGGAAATAAGCAACATTAAACTGGAGTCAAAGGACCTGCCTTCTTCCTCTGGCTCTGTCCTGTGACCTCATCTATTATGACTCTGGGCAAGACATTTCACTTACGTGAGTGTTAGTTTTCCCACCTATAAAATGAAAAGACTGAACAACATGAACTTAAGATCCTTTTAAGTACTAAAAGAAAAAAGTCCATGGTTCTGCTTCAGGCATACAGACTCTATTTTTACTATATGTTATGTAGGATATCAGCAAATTTCAACTTGAATGTCAGGTCCAACAATAGGTAATGGTTGCCTGGGGCACAAAGTTCCAAAGGATTCTGAGCAACACAGATGTACTGGGACATTAACACTGGCTTCCATGGTCCCAGGGAAGGAGAAAGAGGAATAACTGCATGTTTGCCACACATATGCCATCGCTGATAGCTTCACCTTGACAGAGGAGTGTCACTGCCTCCACTATCGATGCTATTAGTACCTACACAGAATTTTCAGATTCCCTCATGAACTTCCTTGGTTCCCCTTTGCAAGTGAAGAATGAAAGTACAAGAAAGCAAAGTGGTGTAGGGAATAAAGTTTTGTGCCACTGATGAAAATACATCTAAATGGCCTACACAGAGTTAGCGTAGGAGTGAAGGGGAACAATAATAATCATTATGGCTCTTTACGATATATACAAAGTCTCATAAGATCCTAATAATCAGCTTACCAGTCAAGGAGGGTATTATCATGCCCATTTTATAGAAAAGGGAAATGAGACTTGGGTAACAGGACTTACCCAAGTCACCCACATCTAAGTAGCAGAACCCAGATTGGAATCTAAGTCTTCTAAATCCAAGACCCAGTTTCTACTCCCAAGGTCCCCATTCATCCCACAGCCCAAATGAGTTAACTAATCAAGCTCCCAATGCAAAGTGGCATAGTTATCACCGTTAGGAGTTGTTCAGCTACGAAAAGTTCCTCCCCGCCCCCAAATCTGAAATGCCATTACTAATTTGTTTGTAATTTAACGGGTAGACACGCATTGAGTATAAATAAACTGAGCATAAAGTTACCCATCTCCACACCTTTGTGCATACTCTTCTCTTAGCCTGAGATGCCCTTCTCCACTCTATGTGCACTGGAACCAACTACTCTTCTTTCAAGATTTGTTTCAGGCATCATCGCCTCTGTAAAGCCGTTCTTGGCCCTGACGCATAATTGAACACTCTCCTTTGTGTTCTACACAACGTCTTCAAGGTGTTGTGGCACTTCTTTTGGTAATATGTCTGTCTCCCCCACCATTCCTTATAAATTGCGTTATTCTAACACAATGCTCAGAAGGTAGGCGCTTAGTGTATGCTTATTGATGGACTGAATATATTCATCTGGACCAATTTCCCTTCCCAGGCTTGAATATCCTCTGCAAACTGCCACTCACTAATTCATGCATACATATGTTAAAAAATATCTGAGTGTCTACAAAGTACCAGGCACTGCACTGTGTATCAAACGGAAGTGGGTTTACCATGAAGTTTGAGCGTCAGGGCCCCTCCCCTGCACCCCCCCAAAGCTCTGAACCTTTTTTTTTTTTTGTGACTTTGTATTTTTATTTCTTAAAGAGGACAGACAGAACTGTATAAGCTTCAAGCTCCACAAAAACTAGATCCACCCTTGCTGCCAAGGATCCAAAAGTGAACCTGGCAAACTTTATCTCTCCCCTTACAGAGTTTCCTGTGTAGTGGGGAAGGAGACAACCATTTGTTCATTCATTGATCCAACAAACATTTACTAAGCAATGCTCTGAGTCAGGCTTCGGGGATTCTGAAGTGAAGCCAACACTGTTACTGCCTTGAAGGAGTAGGTCCCAGCTCTCCCGAACGAAAGCCTGCTGTGTTCAGGGAACAGAAAGTAGTTTAGATGGCTGTAATAGAAAGTGTTTGTGAAAGATTATCCTAAACCAGTCTCAAGACAGACCGGTCTCTGGCACGAACCCTAACCTATTTCAGGAGGCAAGGAGAAGGGCCAGGTCGGCCGAATGCGATCTTGGATCTCAGTGCGGGGCAGGGGAGGGGAGGGGGCTGAGACAAGTAAACAGAAGAGATAAATACACTGTGACTGTAGTCAGTGCTGCGACAGGAAAGCAAAGGACGGTGGGGGAAGCTTCGCCTGCGTTTAGGTCTGCAGTGACGGCAAGCTCATTACCTCACAAAGCAGCCCATGTACGTTGCAGACATAGTTCCGATCTCCCCAACATGCGTCCCCATTCCTCGACCTAAGGCTGTTCCTTTCCAAAGACAGCCGTCGACTCTCTGGGACCAACTCTCCTGACCGCCCTTGACACCACCTTCTCCAGGCGCTTCCCTCACCCACTGCTTACGGGACAGAGTCCGGTTTGGGGTCTGGGGTCCCTGCCGCGGATCCGCCCCCCCTCTCCAGCCCGCCGTTTCCATAGCAACCAGCTCACCACTTCGCGCGCCCGGCTGGAGAAGTCGCCCTTAGGCCGGGGGCTCCGGCGGAACAGCTCGTCGCGGCTGCCCTCGACCCCGCCGCCCACTGCCACTCCCAGCGCTTTGTTGCGCGTCTTCACGGTCTTGACGCTGGCCCGGAACAGCAGTGTGATGTCCACCGCCATGGCGACCCACACCCACGGCCCCCACCAGGGCCGCCCACGTCAGCAGCCGGCGACCGCGGCGCGAGCTGGGCAGCTGGAGGACCGTTCCGTTTCCGCACGCCTCCGCTCACCAACGGCGACACGAGAAGAAAGGTTCCGGCCCGCCCGGGGCTACGGCGGCGAGAGGAGAAAGGTTCCGGTCTCCGCCGGCGCGCGTGCCCATCCCCTCGGCGACCCGGACCCAGCGACGCTCACACCCGCGCCCGTTTCTCCTCCCGGCAAAATTTGGCTGACTTAGCCGTGCGGGGAGGTCCCGGAGTCCCGAGCCCTCGCGAGCTCGCTTAGGGCGTGTAGGCCCCGGGACCGAGGGGATCAGGAAGCCGGAAGGCTGGCTCCATTCTCTTGGCTCCCTGTTGCGCGGGTTGCGAGGGGACAGGAAGCGACCCAACCTGACCCAGACCTCATGAACCCACCTTGTGCGGGACCGAAGCACGTGGGCGGTGACCACCTGGGTGCAGTAAGTGCTAGGGCAGAGCAGGTGTGCACGGCAGAGAGCTAGAGGCCAGAGGCCTTTCTTTTCCAACCGTCACCCACCTGATCTGTAAAATGAAGCCAGCACCTTCCTCAGCGAGATAACACGTGCGAAGTGTTTTGGCGTTGCTTGGCTCCTAGAGACCAATGAAAGTTAGTTACCGTTGTTAATAATAACATTATTGTTAACATTCTTGTTATTAATTATGGTGGGGAAAGCTCTATAGAGAAGGCATCACACTGTAGAGAAGGCAGATTTGAAGAATGACTAGGAATTTATCAGATCGAGACAAGGACGGAAGAGTTTCACTGGTTTCTGTTCTTCCTCATGTATGGTTTTTAAATATACCATCTTAAGTCATAGTTATTTAAGTCGACTGAAAGTTAGCCAGTGAATTCTTTCTACATTTTGGTTCGAGGTTCAGATCTAATTCAAGATCTTTGATTTCATCATTTGTTTTCTTTTTTTCTAAAGAGGATGCACAATTAGAATATGTATTAAAATGTGGTTGTCAAAGAGTGGTAGGCAAAATAAAAAATGATTTTCATAGCAAGATGTTATTTATCTTTTCACACTTATTCTCTCATAAGTTGTGCACAATTGGGTTTCCCAGAGGCTGGGTGACTTGTGATATTGCAAAACACTGAATGCAAAACAGCTGTCTTCTATTAGGTCAAACTTTAAAAAGATTTGCACGAATGTAAAACAGTGCCATTCTCACTAAGTTGTTTTGGAAATGCTTTTTTTTTTTTCACAAAAATATACCACTTATGTTAATATGTAATGGGTTTATCTTTACTTTTAACTGAATGAATATTTCAAATTTTTGTTTAAATTTCTAATACAGTAAATATCCATAGCTAAAACCCATATAAACGAAAGTTATTTTAGGGCCCTCAGTAATTTTTAAGAGTGTAAAGGAGTTCTGACACCAAAAGTTTGACGCCCGCTGTGTTAAATATGTTTATCAGAAATAGATGTTAAGAAACTACATAGGTACCTGGAAGGAAGAAGGAAAATGGTATTTAAAACCCACACTGTAGCCACTTCAGCCTTTCCTTATGAGGAAAATAAATTTTCATACCGCTTTCTTCCACCAACAGAGTAAGGGAGAGAGAATAAGACAGAAATTACTAAACCTCTGCCAATGATTCTGCCTTGCATAAGTGGCCCTTTGTCTTACCGAGACATTAATGAGTCTTTGGCTTATGCGAAGATAAGTCTGGGGCAGAGTAGAAGGAGAGCTAAATCACCCTGCATAATAAAATGAATGGGACTGAATTAAGGGTAAGAGGGAGGAACCAGAACCCAGGGAAGGGGCCAGGAAAGGAGACAGTAGCTCACTGGGTAGGGTTTTTGAGTGGGAGGGGGCTGAGCTACACCAAAGCTTCAGTGAGTAGTGTGTTTGGTGCGGTTGGGTTTTTTGGGTAAAAAGTTTGGGAGAAAGGTCTAAATCTTCTGTCTGCCTCTACAAAGAGCAAAGAAGATTATGGAGATGAGACCCACGTGAGCTCAAAACATCAGGCTCTAAAACCACAAGTGACCACAAACACCTAAAACTCCTAGAAAAGTTACAAAGATCTTGAGGAGGCCCTTGGATGTCCCACAGACCATGGGATATGAGCTGTTGCATTTGTATTATTTTATTTTACTCTTCTAACCTCAAAGAGCAAGGTCACTTCAGTTGACCATGGACTAACGGGAAACCCCATAAAGCTGAGAGGGGATGTGGATAAAAAGGAAGAACAGAAGCATGGTGGGAGTGTATTACAAACTTCCAAGTTTGAAGTGGTACATAAACTACATTTCATTAGTAACAATGTTTCATTCATTAGGCTAGGCTCTCTACTCTTGAAAAACAGTAGGGCATATTGGAATTACGGAATAGAGTTCCCTATAACAGCGCCCTCCTTACAATCAGGATAGATGTAGGCAGCTTAGAATCATTTGGGGAGTCTCATGGAAGTCATTAAATGCAGCCTCCGCCAAAAAGAGGCTATATTGCCCAACCGGGTGCCCAAGCCATGACAGAACTGTGCTGTCAGTTAGAAATAGACATGTAGTTGTCAGCCACCGAGGTTTTGTCATCATCCCTCCTTTAGAGATGTTGGTTTTCTAGCCCTACTACCTGGGGAAAGTTGGTGTAAGCTGGTATTTGCTGTATGGAGGAGGGTGCCCAATGCCTGGAAGTGTGAATTCCTGCAGGCAGCATGGGGAGACCAGTTTTCTGGGTTCATGAAATCATGGACTTGCCACAATAATATAGTAACTGGAGACCCTCCTTGGTGGTCTGTTTCATTGTTCACTCATATTCACGGCTTCTCCTAGGGGAGGATTATAGTTCCTTGACCTATTGACAGCTACTTGACCAGGTGATTCCTTTTAACCGTGAAAAGTGACGTTTTGGTTCTGGGCAGCAAATTTAAGAGCTAACATGTGGTTCACTGTGCTCTCTTCTCCTTCTGCCCTGGCAACCTGTAATGTTCCATTGGGTCATCAACCTGGGTTCCCTGAGTAAAGATGACATGGAGCACAGCCAACTAAGGACGTGTGCTGGCAGTGAGAAGTAAACCTTCGCTCTACTTGTCCATGGAGATTTGGGGTTGTTTGTTACTGCAGCATAATTATCTTATCCTGACTGATACACCACGTAACCAGAAATCTGCCAAAACAGACTACTGGGTACATTCACCAATTACCAACATTACAGTGTTATCTCTGAGTAGGTAAAGGATAGAGAGGAAGGAACTACTAGATTACACCTAGATCTAACCAATAGAAAAGACCTGGCTAGGAGCGTTAGAGTGACAGAAACCCTGGAAGGCCGGCCATGCCATGGTAGAATTCACAATGCAAGAGGAGAGGACTTGGAGAGCATGTGTTTTCACTTTAGAAAGTGGACCTAAAGAAATTCATAAAACAATTTTTTTTCTCAGGGGTTCTAAAAAGGACCATGACTCTAGGGATGGGAAGCTCAAAGAATAAACTTGTTCCTAAGGAGGAACCTAGCTAAAGAAATCAGGGTGATGGAGAAATTGAAACCCTTGTACACTGTTGGTCGGCATGCAGAATGGCGCAGTCACTATGGAAAACAATATGGAGTTTCCTCACAAAATTAGAGATAGAACTACCACATAATCCAACAATTCTGCTTCCTGGTATTTATCCAAAAGAATCAAAATTGGGATCTCAAAGAGATAGTTACACTTCCATGTTCATAATAGCAGTATTCACAAGAGTTCAGACATAGAAACATCCTAAATGTCCATTGATGGATGAACAGATCAAAAAAAAAAGCACATAAAGTGGAATATTATTCAGCCTTCTTTTTTTTTGAAGGAAATCCTGCAATATACAACAACACAGATTAAACATGAGGACATTATGCTAAGTGAACGAGGCCATTCACAGAAGGATAAGTACTGCATGATTCCACTTATATGAAGTATCTAAAATAGTCAAACTCATAGAAGGAGAGAGAAGAATAGTGGTTGCCAGGGGCTGGGGGAGGGGGAAATGGGGAGTTGCTAATTAAAAGGTATATCATTTCAGTTACACACGATAAATAGGCTTTTGAGACCAGCTGTACAACATTCTGCCTAAAAATAACAATCTTCTTACAACCTATCGCTCTGAAATCAACTCTGCTCCTCCTTCTTCCACATGTAAGGACCCTTGTGATTATACTGGGCTCACCCGGGAAGTCTGGGATAATCCCTGGAGGATTAATTTCAGCTGCAACCTCAGTTCCCCCTTGCCAAGTAACATATTCACACTTTCCAGGGATTAAGGCTTGGACATCTTTGGGGGGCTATTATTCTGCCTACCCCAGCGGGGTAGCTCCAACAGAAAGGAGGACTGATTATGAGCTGGGCAGACACCTCTTGCCTTGTCTTCCTGGATGAACAGAGAGATCCATCTATTCTTTTCCCATTTCTCAAACAATGTTTCCAGCCCTGCTCCTTGAAACATTCCAAGGGTCTAGAGAAATAAGGAAGATGGAGGATTTAAATTTAAATTTAAATCTTAAAAAAACAGAGGATTTAAATCCCTTAAAGGATTTAATCTAGCAGGAGGCTTTCAGATATCCAAAGTACCAAGATTTCCTCTGAAATCTTCTAGCCCCTTCCATCTCTCTTAAGGAAAGTATCCTACTTTGTTGAACCCATTTCAGAGGACTCAACTTGCAACAATGCAATCAACAGTTACCAGAGTTCAAGTCCTCTCTCTCCCCTCACCCCACAGCTTTGCAAGGTTAGTGCCACTTCCTCCCAGCACTCACTCCGTCCACCCCAGACGTTTGGTAAATCACTTCATTAAAACTCATTTAGTGGTTTCCCCAATGTAATGGTAGATATAAACTGCTCAATACACACTTGGAAGCTTCCTCCAGAAAACTCGTGCTTCACTTTGTTGGCATGGCATCTTGGTTTCCAACCTGAATTTCCACCACCTTTGCTTTTCTGACAGTATCTTCTGTGATGAACGTGGCCGAATCCTCCACTTTTTATTGAGTTGGACAGCAAATCACAGAATAAATGCTTTCCCTCGCACTTTAAAAGGATTTAATGGGAAAATATTTTCTTACATCCTGTTTCAAGGGGAAAGTGTGATTTTAGGGGACGTTTTATAGTTCACAACAGGATATTGAAGGGTATTTGGTTTTGCTTAGTTTCTTATGACTGTGTTTCTCCAGCATGAAGTGGTGTTTTTTGTGATTATTTAGATAAGTCTGATTAAGGTACATAGACAGTCATAGAATTATGGAAATTTAAGATGGGAAAGGTCCTCAAATATCATCCAGGCCATTCCCCTCGTATTTCAGGTGAGAAAACAAGTGACTTGTCCAAGATCACACACTGAGTTAGTGGGAAAAAAATGAGATTTTATTCTTTATCCCTAAACTGTTCAGTGCCCCCCCAGACCAGCTTTTTGGTGGGAGTGGAGGTGGAGACGGGAGTGGGGGAGAGGCATTTATACAAAGGGACCCATGTGTTTCTATGTTTATATGTATCATATAAGAACTTTTGATTAGAGAATTGGGCTGACTAGTAAGTGTGGATTCGTGTGTGTTATATCCATCCATCCATCCATCCATGCAGGTAGATTCCAAACACATTTTCAGTGTCTACTCAATAAGTGGCACTGTGCTAGGTGCTGAAAAGATAAAAACAAAGGTGAAATCCCCACCTTGGAAAAGGTAAAAAACTAATGGGGCAGATAAGTGTATATATAGACAGTTAAGCACAATAACAGAGTTTGGTTTTTTTTAAATGACATCTCTGAAGAGTGAAATTTTTAAGAAGCTTTATGTATCACTAGCCCACTCTCCAGGGATAGGAAAAGATCAGCATGAATGAGAAAGGGGACACAACTACAGGAATAGAACTGTAGAGAGTATGTTCTGGTGGTCCTTCCTGGCCATTTCAGTCATCCCAGTCTTGATGGGACTGTACAAAGCTGGAATGAGGTCTTAGCCTGTTATTGTGGCAACAGCCTGGGCTCTGAGTCTGACAGTCTCACGTTCAAATCCCAGTGTGAATTAAACATAAAAAATATCTATCCAACAGGACTTTGGAAGCGTGAGATGAGCTGATCTATATAAAGTGTATAAGGCAGCATCTGGCACAGAGCTAAGAATGGAAGTACAGCCATTGTGGCAATAGGTCGTTGAGGATTAAACTTCATGGCTGGTGGTGTCGGGGCATCTGGAGGTGGTGGAGAGTCTTCTTCAAGTATCGGAAGGAGACTTGGTTCACTTTCTGGTCTCTGCATCACCCAACTAATGTGTGCTGTGCAAGGGTGAATAAAGGCTGAGACGGTACCTTGGATCAGAGTAGGGGCTAAAGGAAGAACTTAGAAAGTAATTGGACACCGTGGTTTGGGTCAGTCTCAGAGAATGTTTCTGGGAGTTGGAGTATTTATTCTGGAAAAGAGAAGACTTAGGGGATGGATGAAATAAAGGTCCTCGAGTGTATGAACCAGTGGATGGAGACCAGCTGTTCCCTATTTCTGTTTTGGACAGAATGAGAGGAAACGAGCTTACAGTGAAGCAGGAGGGATTGAGGCTAAACATCAAGAAGTATTTCCTGGATGTGGGTGTCATTGAACTTGGGAATGATTTACCAAAAGGTGTTTAATATCAGGACAATGGCTCTTCAGGCCACGGAACTTTACGTGTGGGAGCATTGGCTACACGTGGGGATGGCTACACTCTCAAGCTCTTTCCAAACCGAGGAATCCCATGTCACTCACAGAATCCTTTAACAGGAGAACACGAGTCTCAGCCAACCCCAAACCACTGTCCTAGACCTTGGCCTGTTGTAAGAAACAATTGTGCTACTAACCTCCAGCAATCTGCCGTTCGACATTCCACAAATACCACGATTGCTTATGTAGGCTACTCCAGTGACCAAACACCTCCCCTCTCTGAAATTTATTAAGAAATTCTCTGTAGGGCTTCTTTCAACAAAAGTACGTTTAATAAAGTTTGGAATTTCCTCACAACACATTTATTCCTGTTGATGTATTTTTAGGTCTCCATTATCACTTGTCTTCACCTTTCTTTGCCTTGTAGGCATAAGGCAGGCCAGCCCAGCAGGATTCCAAAAGTTATCAATAACCAGGAATTGACCACACTGCTGGAGTTCTCCCCAACCCTCTCATGAAAGCCAAGTTTCTCACTACTAATTTAGGAAGACTTTAAGCCAGCCACCGGTTTTAATAATAGTTCATCAAAAAGGCAGGCAAATTACAGCTCTAAGTTAAAATTTGAACATAAAAGTCTCACTGTGAGCTTCAGTGTTGGAATAATTTTGAGTTATTTCCCCCCAAAAGTAGGCTTGATGGGTTAGGTTTGTGTTTTAAGTGATTTAAAGTCGAGTGGCTATAATCTGGAAGAGGTTTTTAAGAAAGAACCTGTATCATTCAATCATTCAGTAGTTAACACTCCCCCAAAGTGTTTTGTTGGAAATGTCGAATTCATTATAATAATCCACTAATTTAATTTACAAAGTCCCTAATTGTAACCAAAGGACTTTCACGTGTTGGATGCCTCCTGTCAGACCCACAGGACTCTGTTGGTTACGAAGGAGCCCAGGCTGGCCCTCCCTCCCCTGTTGTCGAAGGAGGAGTCATGGTTTCCATAACTGAACAGACTAGAAAAATATTCTCATCGTCCTCTACTTCAGGTTCTTACCCACACATGGCCGACAAAGGGAGGAAAGGCAGAGGCAGCTGCTTTACCCATGGTCGGCCCAGCCCCCGTAGCCAGCCAGACCTTAGCTCTCGTTTCTATGGCAGCCCGATGGCCACCCTCCTGGGTCTGCAGAGAGACCTCCCCTCAGACCTTCTTTCTGTCCTTCCCTCCCTGACTCCTTGGTCTATTGAAGCCCTGGCGGTCCCCTTGGCTCCTCCCTTTTCTTGGGCTGTCATTCATCTTTGCTAGTGGGGCTCATGCAAGGACTTAAGGGAGGTCTCCTCTGCCCCACTGGCGGGATGGTGTAAACAATGGTCAGATGTTTCATTCATGCTTCCGGTGTGAGCTCTGCCACCTCTTTCTCTAGGTCGTGTCTTCCTCCTCCTCCACCTTGAGTTGTAGTCCCTTTATTTGTCTTAGCCTTGGGGAGTGTAGGTTCCAGGAAATGCAGGATGGGCATGAAGATGGACATCCATTCCCCACAAGTAGATGAACGGAAATTTCTGGCTTGGGTGACTCATTGCCATTAATAGAGATAAAGGAGAAGGATGATGGCGGTGATGATGGTAAATCCTTACGTACTACTTACTAGCTTACTTACTTACAAGCACTATTTTAAGTGTTTTATGGGCAATAAGTCACACAATCCTATGAGGGAGGTCATCTTATCATTCCCATTTTGTAGATGTGAAAAACCAAGGTACAGAATGGTTAAGACACTTGCCTAAAGTCACACAGCTAGTAAGTAAAGAGCAGAAGTGGAGCCCAAGCAGCCCAGCTCCAAAGTCTGAAATGCCTCCCATGGAGAGATCAGTCATGCCAGAAGTGCTTGTGGGCCAGACAGGCAGAAGTGCAGAGTAGCTGCAGGAACTCTGGCTTTGAGACCAGAGGTGGACTCAAACAGATTTAGGGGCCATCTATACCCCTGGGCTCCTGGCCTGGCCAGATCTCTCCACTGGGCCACCCTTCCAGCTCTGCCTTGCTGGCTGGACCAACATCCTCTCTTTTGTCCATTTCACTGACTCTCACCCATGCATCCTTCTCATTAAGCCACCCAATCCCACCCCAGGCATCTCCAGGCTTAGTGTATATTTCCTGCCCTTGGAGTTACTACGGGTGCCAAGCGTTCTGCTGCACCGCTACTCTGTTGCCTGCACATCAAACTTCTGGCTCCCTTTCACATCGGCATCCCCAAAGTTCACATTCACATACAGCATCCCTAAGAGGAATTTGATTTACAGTTAAAAAGTAGATGTAGTGACAATAGCCATCTCCTTGGGAAGGAGCGTTTTCACCAGGCGGGTTGTTCTTCTCTATCCTGCTCTGCTCCATCTCTGCTCCAGCTCATGGAGCTGGAAAGCATGAGGGCCCCATTCAAAGAATAGAATTTACATGAAATAGTTTCCAACTTTATTAAGGGAGCAGACAGCAAAAGAAAACCCGCAATTAAGGAGTTTTTGCACAATTCAGTCTTTCCACTGACTGAAGTATCATCTTCCTGAATTAATGAGGTCTGGCAAAAACTGTAGTGCAGAAGTGTGCTCCACTTTTCAAGACTTCGGGGTTTACCATCCCGGGTGGGGCAGGCAGCTGATACGGAACTGGCAGGGAAGAGTTATAGAGACCAATTTGTTTTGTTAGGATGTGTTGCCAGACTGAAATTGCCAGGCTGATACTGTAGGTACAGACAGAGAAGGAGCCTATGTGTGCAACTAACTATCGACCCATCAATTTCACTCCCTATCCATCAGTTAGCTCACTCTCTAACCATCCACCCACTTAATACTTATATCCTACCTTGTTTTCAAAAGCATTTGAAAAAGGTAGCCAGAGATTCGGACCCAAGAACAACTAGGGGAAGAAGGGGTTGGGCAGGTAGCAGGTAAAGCCCAAGATGAGCTTTGCTCGGACCAAAGGCCACTGTCCCCTGAGTAGCGTGTGACACGAGAGATCGGTGGCTTTGGAGTCAGGCACGGCAGGTTTTGAATCCTAACTCATTCAGTTACCACCATTGACTAGTTCTTTCATCTTATTTCTTTGTTTTTGGACATCAGAATCATACTTAACCATTGAGATGTTGGTAGATTAACTAGTACTGTTAATAATGTGCTCCTTATGTGACACCTGTCATTGAGGAAACAACTATTTTACTCCTCTGAGTATTTACTGAGCACCTACTATGGGTCAGGCACTGCTTTAGCTGCAGGAACTATGATAGGGGATGGATAGCCCTGCTCTCATTGAAATTTCTTCAAGCACTTTTTTGCCTTTTGCTCATTAAAAACCCTTACACAAGGCATAAGATCAATACATAATTTTTCTAAACCTTGGAGAACAAATCAAGTAAGATTATCAAGACCCAGAATCTGAGAGACACATGCTCATGTGATTTCTTTACAAAAAAGTAACAAGAGGTTTTTCTATTTGTTGTTTGTTTTTTAGGAAACTTACAACTGTTTATAGAACAGCAAAAGTAAATACAACCTGATGTTTCAGCTTCAGGCATAATATTCCAGACATTTCTGAAACCCACAGAGGGTAGTTTTTACTTCTCCAGAATGTCTCCCTACCCCCTACCCCTGTCTGCCTTCCTTTTTCCTCCAGTGGAATAATATACACAAACTTTACTTAAGAATATTGTATGAAAGACAGGCCAGCGTAGAAAACACATTCCTAACAAAGTCTAAAGAGTGCAGGATTCATTCACTCATTCCTTGGACAAATGTTTATTAACAGGTACTGTTCAACCAATACTGTGTAAGTGTTCGGGGCAAAATGGTATGAAACAAATGAAGCCAGGCTTCAGGGAAGAGAGGCTGTTACACATACACCAGGCAGAGACAGGAAAAACACAGCACAATGAATGCTCTTAATGAAGTGGTGCACGGGGAGAGGGGGCAGGGGGGTGGCGTGGTGTTTCTTCTTGGGCATCGGGAGAGGGGAGTACACCTTACGGGAGCGAACAGCCCTTACACTGGCCACTCTTCCCTTCTCTTGGGGAATCACTGATGAAAGAGAAATAAAGTCTGAGAGGTGGAGATGGTGAGGGCTTTACTACCTAGACTTAGAGAATAAATTCTCAGGACGTCGATCTTAGCATCTATTCCCAAGCCTTCATTGGATGCTTGGATCTCTCCCGGAAAACTCCAGCAAGGGGCCATCTATTCTGCATCAAAATACTCTCATGGATGGGGAACTCCACCGGAAAGCTCTTTCTGTTTTGCTCCAATTTGTTCATTCAGCAAATATTTACGGAGCCGCAAACGTATTTGCCTGGCTCGGCAACAGGTACTGGGAACATCAAAGTGAATCAGACACAATCCCTGCTCTCCAGCCGCCCCCATCCTTCCTGCTTTTTTTTTTAATTTAATTTTTATTTTTGGCTGTGTTAGGTCTTCGTTGCTGTGTGCGGGTTTTTCTCTAGTTGCTGCGGTGCGCAGTCTTCTCATTGCGGTGGCTTTTCTTGTTGCAGAGCACGGGCTCTAGGCCCGCGGGCTTCAGTAGTTGTGGCACGTGGGCTCAGTAGCTGTGGCTCGCGGGCTCTAGAGCGCAGGCTCAGTAGCTCAGTAGCTGTGGCACACGGGCTTAGTTGCTCCGCCGCATGTGGGATCTTCCCAGACCAGGGCTCGAACCCGTGTCCCCTGCATTGGCAGGCGGATTCTTAACCACTGCGCCACCAGGGAAGCCCCGTTCCTGCTTTTTTTTTTGAGGCCACATCTTCTGCCCTGCTTTCCCCGTTCCCTCTCCTGTCATGTGGCTTTTCCTTCGGTCACCATTTGCCCGTGTTTCTTCCCAGAATTGAGCCCTAGACTTCAGGTGTGGTCTGACTCTCATGCCTCTGTTGTCTCCCGTTCTGAAAACTGTGCTTGTATTAGAGCGGCTCAGAAGCTCATTAATGTTTTGGCAGACAGCTCCTACTGCTGACTCACAGGAGCTGCTGGCTACCAGCCCTCCCCTGCTTGCTCTCCCTCCCCCATCCCCCATCCCCATCCTCCTGTTTGTCCTCTAGGCAATTAAGCCTTGCCTTCCCCATCTCCCCCCTGTGTGGGGCAATTCTGGACACCTGTCCTTGTTACACTTAGTCTTATTACATTAGTACCCTTGTTGTAGCTTCTTGAACTTTCGAATCTTGCTCCTGTTACCCAAGAAGACCTCAAAAGCTCTGCATCTCCTGTTAGAGTGTGTGCGTGTGTGTGCATATACACACTAGGGTTCAGCTCTGAGACCACCTGTGAGTTTCTGAACACTCCTTTGTGAATGCGGTTCATTCATAGGCAAATGTTTCATTCTGCCACATTTATTCAACATCCCCTAATGAAACTTCCCCTAATGAAACATCCCCTAATGAAACTAGGTATTACAGAGAAAATGGAAGCAAAGTAATTCATACTAAGGAGTAAATAGTTGATAGTTTACACTCTTCTTCACCACCCAGGGTGTTTGCTTGTTAACCCAAATGCAAACCTTATTGGTGAAAAAGCAGACGGACGGTACTATCAGGAGCAAGTGGAGGTTTGTTTTAAATTGTATCGTTCGGCTAACTGTGATGGGGAACTTTCAGGGTACCACTCAACCCTCTCCTCTGTTGGAGCTTCTAGAAAAGGAGGCTGGCTACCCCCAGGATCCAGAAATGTTCAGAGAATCCTCCGCGTTGCATTCTGTTCATCCCCATTGTCCACCAGTAAACTGCATTGAGTTCAGAAACACTGTGGTGACCCCAGAACCCTAAGATTCTCATATCTTTTTCCAGCCTCAACTCACAAATTTCTCTGTTGTTATTGGATGGAGGTGGCAGACTTTGGCTCAAATCTCTGTTTCTCAAAGCAATTTCTTGCCAAGACCACACCTGGATAAGTAAAACTCCAACTTACTGTGCTGGGGTAAGTGCAGATTGACTGGGGTCTGCTTCTCAGGAGTCTGGGTAGAATTGGAGAAGCAGAGCCTTAGCAGATCCAGCTCTGGAAAAAATTCTTATGTGGTAATAATGCCACTTTCTCATAGGATTAGTACAAAGATTAAATGGCATGATGGCTATAAAAGGCTTAGCACAGTGCCAGGCTTGTAGTAAGTGTTTGTAGGTATTGTATTACTTTGGAAAGCTAATACAGAACACAATACCCAAAATCCTCCTAATAGCAGTTTAAATAGGAAGGGGAGTTATTTTCCTCACATAGTAATCAATTATAAAAAATGTACCACATGAATGCAAAATGTACTAATGGGGAAAATCAGTGGGGGCAGGGATGATGGAGGGAGTATATGGGAACTCTCTGTACTTTCTGCTCTATTTTTCTGTAAACCCAAAACTACCCCCCCAATAATACCTATTTAGAAAAAAAAAAGATAATGAAGTGCTATAAGAGAGGTCTGAACAAAGTATTGTGATAGTATAGAGAAAGCAGTAATTAACTTTCCGAGGGCACACTGAGAAACCTTTCCAGAGGAGGTGGATTTGGTCTGAACAGAATCTTGAAGGGTAAGTAGAAATTCACCAGGTAAAGCGACAAGAAATGTGTGTATCAGGTGTATCACACCTGTACAAAGGTGTCTTGGTCAGGATCATTGTCTGATGTGTCCACTGATGTATGTCTCAAGTATCTAGAGTTCTGCCTGCCACAGAGGAAGAGCTCAATGAATATTTATTGAATGAATGAGTGGTAACTTGGCAGGACCTGGCAAAATAGCATTCTATTTCCTAGCAAGGTGCAGAGATTATCAAAAGTGTGATAGGTACTTATTTTATAAACTTCCCATCCTATCCATCCTTAATGGCTAAAAGGATATCCAGTATTTCCAGTTGCTCTGGGGCTGGGGAAAGGGCATCCTCTCCATGTTGATGTTAGTGCTCTGAAGGTAATTCAGTGCCAAAGGAGGGATTGGATTGTCAGGGACAGGAACTTGCTTACAGTATACATTTATAAACGAGCAAGAGCAAATCTGGAAATGTGGCATTTCAAGACTGTTTCTCAGCCTTGAGCAAACGGCCTGTGGACTGGATCATACTCAAGTGGAACTGGCCGCCTTGGCCAAATGAGAAACCTGTCTCCAGGAAGGCATTTGAAGCAAAGGCTGAGCCCAAGCGGGAGAGAGAAGTCCCACCCCTGTGGGCATGGCCCAGTCCCCAGAGGCGGACAGAAATCCCAGATACAAAGCACTAAAGCGACCTGTACCCAGAGCAAAGAGGAAACGATTTGGAATCCAGCCTCTGTCCTCAGGGGCTTACCTCTCCAGGCTTCAGGCAGAGCCTGTGTTCTTTCTTCCTGATCTTTCACCTCTTGACATCTCCAGTTCCAAGACTTGAGCGAACGACTTCATAACTTGGTCAGTGTTGTATTTTTTGTTTATCTTCCCGAGTACTAACTGTGGCCACACACCGTGCTAGGGACTTACAGAGCACTCCACACTGACCAACCACATTGTGCCAGGACTTTTCTAGGCCTTGGGGGTAGAAGGAAAAACAAAAGAGTCCCCGCCCACAGGGAGCTTATGTGCTAGTGAGGAAATGAGCCATAGACAGGGAAACCCATGTTAAAATGTCAAGGAGTGAAAAGTACTGTGAGAAAAGATAACCAGGTAAAGGGATACAGGTGACTGACCTGAATGAGGAGCTATTTTCATAGGTCTCTCGGATGGGGCACCTGTGAGCAGAGACCTTGGATACAGCGAGGAGAGGGCTGTATGGAAATCTGGAGAGCCACACTCCAAGCAAAGGGAACAGCTAGTGCAAAGGCCCAGAGGCAGGAGAGTCCTTGGCACACTGTAGAAACATCCAGGAAGCCAGTGTGGCTGAAACACAGTGAGGCATGAGGACATGGTAAAGGATGTGTAGGACAAACAGACCAGGGTCAGAACTTTGTTTATTCCAAAGGTGATATGGAAGCAATAAATGGTCTGAGCAGTGAAGTGACATGACCTGATATATTACACACACACATACTCACACTCACACATGTATATATACATGCACACAAAAGAATTCTCAAGTTTACAGAAAAGTTGAAAGTATAGTACAAAGAATTTTTTTTCCTCAGCCATCTGAAAGTTGTCAGTATGATCCCTGGTCACCCCTGAATACTTCAGTGTATATTTCCAGAGACCAACCACCAGATTCATGAAGTTCATATCATGCATTTCTGCATCTAGTCCTCAGACCACACTCAAGTTTCACCCTTTGTCCCAATAATGTCCTTTATGGCAAAAGGCTCCCATTTAGAGTCACACCTTACCTTTAGATGTCAAGCCCCTTTTCGTCTCTTTCAGTCTTCCCTTGATCTTCATGACCTTTACTGTTTTGAAGATTACAGGCCAGACATTTTATAGAACATACCTCATCTAGGTTTGTTGTGGCCCAAAGGAGCTGGTTGTTTACTGGGTGCGGCAGACACATAAGTGAGAAGAACAATAGAGTGTCTTCTGGGCCAGGACGTGGCACCCCTCTGTGAGCTACTGTAGCCAATGCTGTCAGCGCTCTTCCCAGAGACCCCCTACACCTTGAGCCCCCAGACAACACAGATGCCCTTTACTGGCTCTGCCTGCCCATCCCCCAAGCTTCTGTGTGCTCTGCTCTTAAAGACTGACACCTGCAGCCTTCTTCAAGGAACTACCCTGGGATGCTAGAAGTGTCTTCTGCACTGGCAGCGATGGCCAACGAACAGTTCCTGTAAGTGTGTCTCTCCGAGCCCTGCCTCCCCCCATCCCCAGTAGCCAAAGACTGACAGGTAGGAGAGTCCATGTTCCTTACTTTGCAGGCAGAATAAATTGAGAGGTGTAATTTGTTTATTTATTTAACTAATTTTTTACGAGCTTCATTTATTTACTTATTTTAGATTTCACATATAAGTGAGACCATAGAGTATTTGTCTGTCTCTGACTTATTTCGCTTAGCATAATGCTCTGGAGGTCCATCCATGTTGTCATAAATGCCATATTTCATTGTTTTTATGGCTGAATAATGTTCCATTGTTATGTATGTACTATATCTTCTTTATCCATCCATTCATTAACGGACATTTAGGTTGTCTTGGCTATTGTGAATTGTGCTGCAATGAACATGGGAGTGCATATATCTTTTCGAATTAGTGTTTTCATTTTCTTCAGATAAATGCCCAGGAATGGAATTGCTGGATTGTATAATAATCCTATTTTTAATATTTTCAGAAATCTCCCTGCTGTTTTCCACAGTGGCTGCACCAATTTACATCTCCACCAATAATGCATGAGGGCTCCCTTTTCTCGCAGCCTCACCAACACTTGTTACTGCTTGTCTTTTTGATAATAACCATTCTGACAGGTGTGAGGTGACATCTTATTGTGGTTTTGATTTGCATGTCCCTAATGATTAGTGATGTGGAGCATCTTTTCAGGTACCTGTTGGCCATCTGTCTGTCTTCTTTGGAAAAGTGTCTATTCAGAACATCTACCCATTTTTTAATTGGATTGTTTGATTTTTTGCTATTGAGTTGTATGAGTTCTTTGTATATTTTGGATATTAATCCATTATCAGGTATGACTTGCAAACATTTCTCCCATTCAGCTTTTTGTTGTGCAAATGCTTTTTAGTTTGATGTAGTCCCAATTGTTTACTTTTGCTTTTGTTGCTTTTGGTGTCAGATTCAAAAACTCATCACCAAAACCGATGTCAGGGAGTTTATGGAGGTGGAATTAATCCTCAAGAGCTCCCTGCAAGATTAAGTAAGACTGGGACTTTGCCTAACCTGGCATCCTTTCTTTCCCTGCCCTGTTCTGCTTCCCCCACTCCCCTACTGCTTTTTCCTAGGAGCACTTCCTTAATAAATCCCTTGACCACTAATTCTCACCTCAAGGTCAGCATCTGGGAAACCTGGTCCAGGATTCACCTACCCAATACTTATCCTCCCTCCTGCCTCTCTCACAGGGGGAGATATGTGGTCCAGTCAGGATTCCAAGCAGCCACTCTCTTGTTCCAGAGCTCCTGTGCTAAACCAGGAAAACTCTGAAGGCAGGGGAAGAGACTTCTCATGAGGGTGAGTTGAGCAGGGCCTCGGGGGTGGGGTGGGGGGTTCATTAAGTAGAAAATGGAGAGAAGAGCCTTCCAAGGACAAGGAACAGCACGTGGGTTGATGGAAAAGACCAAGGAGCTGGGAGGTGGTCAGTGGGTGGGAAAAGACTGAAGTAGGTGAAGTGTGTGAGTGCTGGCTTGGTCTCCCCGTCTCCACCACGTCTCCGTTTGAGAGTGATCACCTCCCCAGGCCCCCAACACGCACAAACACACACACACACACCAGCTGTCCTGAAACTGTGCGCATCCCTGCCCATCCAGCGAGGCCCAGTGCGCTAATTTACTCCCAGCGCGTAATTCTTCTGGGCAGCCTCAAGGATTTCTGGGCAGCCACAAAGATTCCTTTGGTCTCAGAAATGGGCAAAAGGTGTGTGTGTGTGTGGAGGGGCTGTTTTATTTACAAAAAGAAAATCTTGAAGATAATTACGCACTCTACTTGACTCTGAAATGGACAAAAAGCGTGTCATTATTGGCCCCCTTGGGGTAAGGCGTCCTCCCACCTCCCACCGAAGGAGCTGATGTTCACTGCGAGCCCCAACACCGGCACCCCCTCGGTGTCCCGGGCGCGGCGGGGCAGGGATGGCCACCGCGCCCTGTCGGACAGTCTGGCCCTGTAGCTCGACGGGCACGGCCCCGCGGGGATCGCCTTCGGAGCTGGACTGTTGCGCACACTTTGAAGTGCGGCCGGGCCTAATGAAGGGCTTGCTGGGCCGCGGGATCAAGTGTCAGCGCCGCCGCGAGACGCAGCTGGGCGGACAAAGGGCGCTCGGCTGCCTCGCGGCGCGGAGCGGGACAAAGGTGGAGACGAGCACGCGGCAGGGGCCAGCGGGTGGCCGCGCCTGCCCCGCGCGCCCCCGCCCGGCTCCCCGGCGCCCGTTCGCCGTCCCCGAGTTCCCCCAAGCGCCTCCCGGGCGCGGGAGCTGCAGCGCCAGCCGGTCCAACCGCAGCCAGGACTCGCCTCTACGCAGACCTGGCCCGAACCAAATTTTGGTGACGGTGTGACCTTCGGTTTCTCTTACGGCGTGTGAAATTCCCACTGAGTGCAGTGCTTTCTTTGCACCGTAATAGTAAAGACTTAAAGCGCCTACCTGCCAGGCACTCCTCTAAATCCTTTAGCGTTTATTAACCCGTTTCCTCCTCCCCCAAACTCCTCGAGCTGGGAGGGTGCTTAGCTCCGTTCTACAGATAAAGGAAACGAGGCACGAAGGAACTGCGCCACCAGTCTGCAGAACTGGAAATGGTGCTGCCAGACTGGCTGGCCTGAGTCCCCGACAGATCGTATCTTCATATTTGGTATTTTGCTCATCTGCCTTTTTTGGTGTGTGCATTAATTTTGTTTTAAAAAAATATATTGCATTAAAATGTTATCGTGGATACCCAGGTTTTGGCGCCCATTAAATTTTGCTTCGCAGACAAGTGAGGGAAGTACTACCCAGGTGGTATCCACTCCCCTCTACTGCCTGGCATGGATTCTTACAGCAGGCTCCCGCAGTTGGGATTAGTGACTCCCCTGGATATTTCAGAAGGGGAAAAACCGAAGCTCAGAGTTGGTAAGTGACTTGCCCAAGGATTTCTGCCAGGCTAGTCAGCCACCAGCCCTGAGCTAGTTAGCATACCAAGTTATGGTAACTTGCAGGCCCTTAGGTACCTCTGTTTTGGAGGTCCCAGCTCTCATCATAGCGAACTCTTAAAAAGAGCAACATCCCACACATTACATAGAACTTTATGATAAAATTTTTGAAAGGATTTTTTCATGATTTTAATTTTGCTTTACTTGGTTACAAGGCCCTAATTTATAATGGCTGCAATTTCTTAGGATTGACTGGGCGAACTGGGAAGTTCTTGCAAAGTGAGAAAATCGAAATCGTTTTCACATGTAATGAAACTTTTAGGAATAATTAATTTAGCAACTTTAATGATGTTGACACGGTGCTACCTTCTGTAGATCTTTAATTAGACATTTATTAGTTTTGCCTTTGCAGCTTGCTTTTATCGTGGTGGAGCCAAAAATTACTTACCCAGGTCTCCCACATTTTTGTTGGAAAGCCCTCCTCACAGCTTGTGAGTTGCAGGCTCTTCCCAAGGTTCCCCCCCACCCCCAGAATGGTCCCGCCTACGCCAGTCCCGCCTCCGCACTCTGGGGGACGCTTCCCATCCTTCCAGTGTTACGACTAATAAGTAGCCAGGATTAACCAACTGCTAAGCAATGAGTTTACTCAGGGCAGGAACTAACTGTAACCAAGTGTCAACAACCCTCCTACCGCCGATAGAGGGAGGACGCTTGTCAATATTGATTGAATTGTGACTTTATCATGGAAGTGGGGGGCAGGATGTGAGATAGAAAGTGTTCCAGAAAAGGAGCGGAGAGTCCTGGTGCTGCCACTAATGCTCGGTGTCCCCAGGGATGCCTCTGCCCCTCGCTGGGTCTCAGTTTCCCCTTCTGGGAAATGAAGATGGACCAGGAGATTTCTAATATGATGCTTCTTTCAGTGCTACCATTCTTCAACTGATACGGTTCATGGAGGAGACAGTTTGGTTTCACCCAAATGAGCATTATGGGAAGGGAAGATGCCAAGGTTGGCTTTGGCAAGTGGGGTCAAATAAATGTTTCCAACAGTAGTGGCTTGTGATTCTCTGCATTTTTTCTGGGTGCAGTCTCCCCGCTGCCTCCCACTTTTCTTTGTATCCTTAGCAGATACCGAATGACCTTCCTGTGTTTGTGACCACCAGGCTGTAAGCACACGTGCATCTTTACCGAGGGCCTGGCACCAGGCCTGATGCGTTCAGGTGCTTAATCATGGTTGTCAGGGAAGAGCACCTTTTCCAGATGAGGAAACCAAGGTACAAAGAGAGGAAGTGGTCTACCTCGGAAACAATCCAGCTCCCGTGATGTTTCTGCACAACCTTCCCTGGAAGAGGAGGATTTTATATGTTTGCAAACTGGTGGACTTTGTTACCTGCACCCAAAGCACAAGCTGAGTGAGCTCACTGAGGGGCATTGCTTTCCTACCAGGACAGCTTTCAGGAGAAAAGACAGAGAACTTTCCTCACTTAGGAAGCTCAGCCCCATTCCTCCTCTAACCATCTTTTTTATTATTATTATTAATTAATTTATGTATTATTCACTTTGGGTTGCATTGGGTCTTCGATGCTGTGCGCGGGCCTTCTCTAGTTGTGGCAAGCGGGGGCTACTCTTCGCTGCGGTGCGTGGGCTTCTCACTGCAGTGGCCTCTTCCGTTGTGGAGCATTGGCTCTAGGTGTGTGGGCCTCAGTAGCTGTGGCACGCGGGCCCAGCAGCCGTGGCTCGCAGACTGTAGAGCGCAGGCTCAGCAGCTATGGCGCACAGGCTTAGTTGCTCTGTGGCATGTGGGATCTTCCCTGACCAGGGCTCGAACCCTTGTCCCCTGCACTGGCAGGCGGGTTCCCAACCACTGCGCCACCAAGGAAACCTTCCTCTAACCATCTTAACCAGAGGCTTCTGGGTAAAGGCAGCTGTCTGGGAGCCCCGGAGCCCGGGTTCTGGCGCTGACTCTGGCTCTGGTGCAAACATGCTTTGGGATTCAGAGCAGTCCCTCACTCTCTCTACACCTTTGTTTCCTTGGCAATAAACCAGTAGGCTGGACTAGAGCCGTGCTGCTCAAGCACATCATCTGAGGATGTTGTTAAAATGCAGTCTGATTCCGGTGGTCTGGGTGGGGCTTTTCTAACAAACTCACTGGTGATGATGCCACTTCTGGCTCTGACTTTGAGCCTTGGCATCAGGCACGTGGAGACTGACGAACAGCTGCCCGGATTTGGGCCAGCGAGGGCAGTAAAAAATGTGAAATGATGCCAAGGGTCCTTTCAACCAACAGTTACAAAAATCATCATTGTCATTATCATCATCATCATCATCAACAACAACAAACATTTGTGCAGTGCATTTCGCTGTCCAGAGCAGCTGTCACATCCTTGAACCCAGATGACCTCTGCATGCACCCTGGTGGGAGAGGAGGACATGGCTGGGGACTCTATTCAGACCTAGCCAGAGGATCTGGGCAAGAGCACAATAGCCCCCTAAACTATTGTTTCCCTTCGGCCCTTTGATTTTCTTAGCATTTTTTTGGTGTCTGCTCTCTGACCCCGTCTTCCTTTGTCTCCTAATGCTCCTCTTCCCGGTTCCTAATTCTCCCCTCCCCCAACATACTCATACACAATGTCAGGGGGAGAAAATCAGTGCATCCACCCCCAGATTTCCCACTTTTGATCCTCTCTCCCCTCTGAGCAAGTAGAACCCAGCCTCAGGGATTGGAATCTTGGCTCATTTCAGGGCAACCTGGGGCAAATCACTTCACCTCCTTAATTTTGTGATTTCAAGAATGTTTTATAAATGGAAGCATACATTTATATGATTTTAGGGTTGACTTTTTTCACCCAGCATCATTCCCTTGAGACCCACCCAAGTTGTTTCATGGACTAATGGTTCATTCCGCCGCCCTGCTGAGTGGTGTTCCGTGGTATGGAACCATTCACCTGCTGAAGGACGTTTGAGTTTCCAGTTCCTGTCTATTGTGAATAAAGCTGCAATGAACGTTTGTGTAGAGATGTTGGTGTGAACACAAGTTTTCATTTTTCTGGGATGAATGCCTGAGAGTGTAAGGTCTTTGCTTTTTACCCCAACTTTTGTGACCCTCCAGGTTGAATGCAAAGATAATAACACCAACCAAAAAATAAAAAGAAACAATTAGTGAGATTTTACTACGTATTTGGCACTACTGTAAAAAGTTTGCATGAATCAACTTATGAGTCCTCAAAACAACCTTAGACTTAGGTACTAGTATGATCCCTATTTTACAGATGAGGAAACTGAGGTACAGAGAGGCTAGATAGTCTAAGGACACACAGGTTGGAAGTGGACATTCAGGTTGCCTCCCTGTCCTGGCTATTGTAAATAGTGCTGCAGTGAACACTGGGGTGCATGTATCTTTTCAAATTATGGTTTTCTCCATATATATGCCCAGGAGTGGGATTGCTGGGTCATATGGTAGCTCTATTTGTAGTTTTTAAAGGAAGCTCCATACTGTTCTCCATAGTGGTTGTACCAATTTACATTCCCACCAACAGCGTAGGAGGGTTCCTTTTTCTCCTCACCCTCCGCAGCATTTATATACTGGCCATTTGGATGACTTCTTAAATGCCTATTCAATTCCAATTTAAAAGAAATGGAGCCATCTGTCTTTTCCTAAATGATTTATAAGAGTTCTTTATATATTTTGAAGATGAATATTTTGTGGGTATATGTAAAAAATATGTTTTCCCATTCTGTGGTTAGCCTTGTACTCTTATAATGGTGTCTTTTGATTAATAGAAGTTTTTGATGAAGTTTAATTTATCAATCTCTTCCTGTATGGTTAGTGTTTTCTGTGTACTATTGATAAATTACTACCTATCCCGAGTTCATAAAAATCCTTTTCTTTCTATGTTCTAAAAGCTTTATTGTTTTGGTTTTCCTGTTTTGGTCTATGATCCATCTGGAATGAAATTTTGCATATGATGTGAGGTAGGGGTCAAAGTTCATTTTTTTTTCCTATGGCTTTTCAGTTCATCAATACCATTATTGAAAGACTTTTTTATTTTTGCCAGCAGCATTATATTGGCCCCGATATATGTGGGTCGATTTCTGGACTCTGTTCTGTTTACTTCTTTATTGTCACATAATTACCAAAATGTTTTAATTACAGTAACAAAAAGACTTGCTACCTGGTAGTGTAAATCACCCAATTTTGTACTTACTTTTCAAGATTATCTTCACTGTTATCGGTTGATTGCAGTTCCATATGAGTTTTAGAACTTGTCAGTTTCCACAACAATCCTGTCAGAAGTTTATCAGTATTATTATTATTATTTTTTAAATTAATTAATTTATTCTTGGCCGTGTTGGGTCTTTGCTGCTGCCCGCAGACTTTCTCTAGTGGCATTGAACAGGGGCTACTCTTCGTTGAGGTGCGCGGGCTTCTCATTGCAGTGGCTTCTCTTGTTGCGGAGCACAGGCTCTAGGCACGCAGGCTTCAGTAGTTGTGGCTCGCGGGCTGTAGAGCGCAGGCTCAGTAGTTGTGGTGCACGGGCTTAGTTGCTCCACGGCATGTGCGATCTTTCCGGACCAGGGATCGAACCCATGTCCCCTGCATTGGCAGGCGGATTCTTAACCACTGTGCCACCAGGAAAGTCCCTATCAGTATTATTAATCTTAAAAAAATTGCCTTTGGACTTTGTTTATTTCTTCTGCAAGTTTATTTTTTATTTCACTGGTTTCTACTCCTATCTTTATTGTTTTCTTTTACTTTCTTTGGGTTTAGTTTTCTGTTCCTTTTCCAGGTTTTGAGACTGAAAACTTAGATCAGAGGTCAATGAAATATTTACCAGATAGTAAATCTTTTAGGCTTTACAGGCTCTACAATCTCTGTTACAATTATTCAATTCTTGTGTTATAGTAAAAAGCAGCCATGATTAATATAGTAACAAATTGCAGTGGCGCTGTGCCAATAAAACTTTATTTATAAAACCAGATGGTGGGTTAGATTTGGCTGATGGACTGTAGTTTGCTAACTCCTGGTTTACATAAGTGATTTTTTTTTCTTTTTAATATTTATATTTAAGTTTATATTTTCCTATAAACTCTGTGTTCATTGCAGTTCATTGCATCCTACAAGTTTTTAATATGTTGTTTCTAAATTATCATTCGGCTAAAAATATTTTTAAATTTCCTTTTTTTGTCCCATGAATTATTTAGAAAGCTATATCTTTTTTTTTTTTTTTTTAAATTAGGTCCTATCTTACACAACTCACAAAAATTAACTCGAAGTGGATTAAAGACTTAAACATAACACCTGATACCAGGAGCATTCCTAAACACTCCTGGTTTGGTGCTACCTGATTCAAATCGATTTTTGCTCAAATAACCTCTTAAAATGTTTAATATGTCTCAGTTTATCTATTAACAGTTCTGGTATCACAAGAGGGAACCAAAGGAGGCCCCAAATGATCTCCCAGGAGCAATGATTAGTAACCAAGCATAGTTTTGGAAAGCTATATCTTAATTTCTAAACATTTAGCTGATTTCTTAGTTATGTTGTTATTGATTTCTAGCTTATTTCGTCATGGTCAAAGAATATATCTGTACAATGATAGTCCTTTCAAATTTGTTGAGACTTGCTTTACTGCACAGCACATGGTTTATTTCTGTAATCATTCCTTGTGCTCTTGAAAAGAATATGTACCCGGTGGGCTTCCCGTGGGCTTCCCTGGTGGCGCAGTGGTTGAAAGTCCGCCTGCCGATGCAGGGGATGCGGGTTCGTGCCCCGAGTCCGGGAGGATCCCACATGCCGCGGAGCGGCTGGGCCCGTGGGCCATGGCCGCTGGGCTTGCGCATCCGGAGCCTGTACTCTGCAACGGGAGAGACCGCAGCGGTGAGAGGCCCGCGTACCGCAAAAAAAAAAAAAAAAAAAAATGAGTATGTACCCGGAAGTTGTTGGCTACAGTGCTCTATATATTTTTGTTGGCTCAAGTTCATTAATTATGTTGTTCAGGTCTTTTATATCTACTGAATTTTTGCCTGTTTTTTCTTTCAGTAACTGAAAGAGGTATGTTATATTTTCCACTATGAGTATGAATTTGATTATTTCTCTTTTTTTTTCAGTTTATGTTTTATTATCTTGAGGCTATGTTATTAGCTGTGTACAGCTATAAAATTTTTATATTGTTTTGCTAAATTGGCTCTTTAATATTATGAAATATCTCTAGTAATGAATCTTGCTTTAAAGAATATATTGTCTTTTTAACTATATGTTGTTAAAGACATGTAGCTATCTCTATGTCTATATGTTACTATGGTTAATAGCAATAACTATACTCTTAACGTAATCAGCTTTTCTATCCTTCTAATTTTAACTTTTCAGACTCCTATATTTAAGGTACCTTTTTCTTATAGTCACAATACAATTGAGTTGTGCTTTTTTATATATCTGACAAATTTTGCATTAATCTAAAAATTTTTAAATTTATTCCGTTTTCTCTGCTCTGCTAACTTGTCAGTTATACATCCTGTTATTATTCCTGTACTGGTTACCCTAGAGAATAAAACACCCACCCTTGACCTATTGCATCTACTTTTGGATGTTACCATTTCCTAGATAATACTTTTGTATTTGTATTTCCTCCATAAGGCAAGGGCCTGACAATACTTTCAGCTTATTCATCCTTTCTGCCTTTTGTGCTATACTGTCATGTATTTAGTTCTACATATATATTAATTCCCCAAATACATTGTTATTTTTGCTTTAAGTAGTCAGTATTTACTTATATTTACCAATATATTTACCATCCCCATTGCTCCTCATTTCTTTCTACCTTATTTGTGCTTCTATTTCAGATTATTTTCCTTTAATATATTCTTTTAGTGCTGCTTTTCTGACAGTGAACTTTCTAAGTTTTTATTTGTCTAAAATATCTATACTTTACCTCCATTTAAAAAGTGATATTTTCACTGGGTGTGGAATTCTACTTGGCTGCTCAAAAGATGCCATTCCATTGGCTGTCTTCCATCATTTCTGTTGAGAAGTCTATTGTCAGTCTTATTGCTCTTTTTAAGATAAAGTATCTTTTAAAGATTATTCTCTTTGCTGTTAGTTTTCAGTAGTTTGACTATGATTTGCTGTCAGAAAGCCTGACTCTTTCATTTGATGTTGGACAGTGACAGCCTTCAAGCCCACCTCTCCCTCTTCCCCCTTTGTCCCACATCTGGGCAAGTTCAGAAAGCCTGGGTGCAACTTCCCTTTGTGCCAGTGGGAAATTTGAACCCCACAAGTCTGAACCTTGCGTGGGAAGCCAAATCCCAGCTCTGTCCTCTAATCACCATAAAAACTGAAGCCAGTCTTTTTTTCCGGGCTCTCTTAATCTCTTTTCTTTGTGTTTATCCTGCTTGGCATTTGTCAAGTTTCTTGAATCTGTGGGTTGATATCTCTAATAAAACTTGGAAAAATGCTGAGCCATTTTCTCTTCAATGATTGATCTTGCCTGCACTAGGGTTCTACAGAGAAACAGAACCAATAAGATATGTATATTATATATATACATTCTCTCTATATAGATATATATCTATGGATATCAGATTTATTTAGAGAGATTTTTTAAAGGAATTAACTCACGTGATTGTGAGGGTTGGCAAGTCCAAAATTTGTAGGGCAAACTAGCAGGCTTTGATTCTTTTTTAATAGATGCCAGTTTCCGGTGATTTTCTCCATCATTTCTTCTATTTTCTTAGGCATATTAAGCATACTTGTTTTAAAGTTTATATCTGAGAAATCCAATATCTGGTTCCTCTGTAATCTGTTTTCACTCTGTTTTTCTCTTTACTGTTGGTATTCAACCCTGTTTCTATCCCACCTGGTAATTTTTTATTGCATGCTGGAAATTGTGTATGAAAAATTGTAGAGCTTTTGGATGATATCATATTCTTCCAGAACAGGTTTAATTTTCTTCTTATTGATGGATAAAGTATGGCTACGTCATCCTCATTCAGTCACGTCTGGCCTATGTCCCATTCATCATATTCTTAGAGTGTAGCCCTTTAGGGTTTCAACTGAAAGCCTGAGGTGTTTATTAGGAACACGTACTCTTGATTTACCCTGAACTCCAAATTTTGTTTCCCCAAGCCCACGAGACTGCCAAATTCTGTGCTTAGCCTCCTAGCAGATACTTTCTAGTTGGGTTCTCTGTGTCTCTCTTCCTGTGACTGCATAGTTTAGGATTTGGTACATTTCTTGTAGAGAAATAGAGTGCAGATTATAGCACTCACTTCTTCATGGCCCTCCATCCTCTGGTATCTTGTCCCCTCCACCAGGTGCTTGTTACCCCTGGTATCTAATTTTTTCTTTATCCTTCTAATCTCAGTAAGATGCTGCCTTATGTTCTGGATCGCTGCTTTTGATTCGGCCTCTATGACCCACATTGTGAAAAATACCCCAAGAGCTAATCAGCAGAGGATGTAACACTTATTTCAGTGTGTTTTTGTGGGGTCTTAATCCCTCTAGTCCGACCTGACTGGGATATTTTTGGATGACTTCAAACAACTCTTTCTTGTGTGTGTGTGTGTGTGTGTGTGTGTGTGTGTGTGTTTTGCGGTACACGGGCCTCTCACTGTTGTGGCCTCTCCTGTTGCAGAGCACAGGCTCCAGACGCGCAGGCTCAGCGGCCATGGCTCACGGGCCCAGCCGCTCCGCGGCATGTGGGATCTTCCCAGACCAGGGCACGAACCCGTGTCCCCTGCATTGGCAGGCGGACTCTCAACCACTGCACCACCAGGGAAGCCCCAAACAACTCTTTCTTTAAAAAAAATTCAGCTTTTATAGTTGTTCTCAGTGAGAAGTTTACTCCGAATACTTTTGTGTAGCTACTGTGTATAGCCAGAAGCAGAGGAAATTTGAATTAAGTTTTGTATAGGATTTGCATAAAGAAAGTTGCTAACTCAGTGTGGGTTCTCTTCCCTAATGAGAAAAAGGTTAGTGGTTTGTCTGGACAGTGAGGGAGAAACCCCAGTGTTCTTTGCTTATTCAAGACATGCAGTTGTTCTAATTGCACTGAAAGGGGTCCACATTTGAGAGTGAAGAAGGGGCAGTCTCTCTGTCCTATATCAGTGCAGAAGACCAGGTGGGGAAGCTTGAGACTGGCACGAACTACAGAGACCAGCTGGGGTTCAGGGTCCTCTCGTGGATGTTCTTTAGTGGGCAGGAGAGACCTCTGAAATGGTGTTTTCCAGCATTTGTGCTTTCATCAGGTTCCTAAAGGGTCCCGGGGATAAAAAAGGCAAAGATCCAGTAACCTAATTGGAGGACCGAGGCAGCCTGAGAAGAGGTGTATTAGTCCGCTCCGGCTACCATAACAAAATACTGTGGACTGGGTGGCTTACGGGACAGAAGTATATTTTCTCAAAGTTCTGGAAGCTGGAAATCCAAGATCAAAGTGCCATTAAGGTTGGTTTCTGGTGAGGCCTCTCTTCCCAGCTTGCAGATGGCTGCCTTCTCACTGTGTCCTCATGTGGCCTTCCCTCTAAGGGCTTGGAGAGAGAGAGCAAACTCTTTGGTATCTCTTCTTATAAGGACATGATTTCTATCAGATTAGGGCCTCACCCTTAGAACCTCATTTAACCTTAATTATCTCCTTAAAGACCCTATCGCCACATACAGTCACATTCTGAGGTTCTGGGTGTTAGGACTTCAACATATGAATTTGCGGGGGGCGGATACTTCAGTCTGTAAGATCAGGGCTATCCAAATTACGGTTAATGGTAGAACTGAGGCTGAAGATGGGACATCACCTGGTACCTCCCTGATCCCCAGTGATGAGCTTCTTCTCATCAGAAGGATGCATCTTCTCATATTTATGGCTTCTGTGCCTCACATAATAGCTGCTCAGCGAGTATTTTATGGAACTGAGTGAACCTAGGGGTTCTAAGTGGGATCTCTTCTTGGTACAAGATATCATTTTTCCCTTTCCTAATGTCAAAACTAGCCCAGAGAGAGTAGATGGTTGACCCACAACCACACAGTGAGTTAGTAGCAGAGGATGGGCTAGCACCCAGGTGTCCTGCCTCCAAACTCAGTGCCTACCTGGGGTAGGCCTCTTCCACTCCTGCAGTCCTTGCTAAAATCAGAGAAAAGGGAGCAAATCTGTGAGTCAGGGAGTTGGCACCGACTCTTTCCTCTCACAGGATATTTGTGTTTAAATCTCTATGCCAGGCCAAGGAAGAGAAATCTAAGCCATGTGTGTGCACGGGCTCTGAAAGGGCTGGGTAGGTAGTGGGCTGAGGCCTCAAGACAGGTCACACGGGGGAGGCCTGGTTTGCTTGGCTTCCTGATTTTCCTACCTCCAACCCTGACTTCATTTTGTGATACTGGTGTGTGCATCTGTGTGTGTGTCTGTGTGTGTGCAGAAATCTTGAAAGAGTTGGACTGGGTCTGTATATCTAACAGTAAAGTGTTTCAGCCCCAAATCCCAATTGAAAAGCAGGCCAAACTAGGTCATGTCTTCATATCCAAGTTATCATTTAAAATAGTAAATGAAAGTGAAATGTTCCTTAAAATGTTAAGAAAAAACGATTTCAGTTTCCAGGATAGAGTTTAAAACAATACCGCCACGGAGCTAAGAACTTTCCGTGGAAAGGAGCAGATTTCTTACTGCTGGTGAAAGTTGCTGAGAAAGCTTCCGGAACCTTCCAGATCCGGCTAAGAATGCCTTTTCTGATCTTGCTACCCACTGACTGGCTGGCATTTGGCATGTCACTTGTCCTCTCTGGGCTGTGGTTTTCTCATCTGCACTGGTTTGTTCATGTGGAAAGATTACCATTTGTTGGGAGGCCCCTCTTCTCATTCCAGCACATCATCTCTGCGCCCACTTGTCATGTGAGTATTGTGACCCCCATTTAATAGGAAAGGAAGCAGATACAGAAAGGCACTCAGCTGTGAGTGACAAAGCTGGGAAACAATACCAGCGCTTTAGACTGCATGGTGCTCTTTGCATTCTTTGAGTAAGCAGGGCTGTGTGACCTTGGGCAAGTCAGCCAACCTCTCTGTACCTGTTTCCTCTCTGTAAAGGGAACCATAATTGTGTCCACTCTAGAGGGTTGCCATGAGGAGTGAGTAAATGAAGCTCTGATGGTGCTTGGTGTGTTCTCAGCCCGACCCAGAAGTCTCAGGAAACTTGCTCAGCAACTTGAACCACCATTTAGAGATCTGCTCCCTTCCATGGAAAGTTGTTAGCTTCATGGCAGTGTTGTTTTAAACTCTATCCTAGAAACAGAAATAGATTTTTCTTAACATTCTAAGCGCTGAATTCAGTGTAAGCTATGGGCACTACTTCTACTGTCGTTCAAATCTGCGCTTTGGAGACAAGGCCCTATGGTTATAAGCAACAAGCACCAACTCTGGTTCACTTAAGCTGAAAGGCCACCTCTAGGATGATCGATCATCATAGCTCTTGGAATCCACAAAAAGGCCAAGGCAGGCTCTGGAAGGACAGGAATCAGGGCACCTGTGAGGGTGCAGGGCATGTGAGCGACAGAAGGTGAGGCCAAGCCAATGTTGGGCAACTGGCCCCAGCCGTCTTCTGAGGTACCTCACTCTGTTCCAGACCAAAGTCCGGGGGAGGGAGAAAGTAGCTGCTGTAACAAATTATCACAAACATTATCGCAAACAAGTGGCTTAAATCAGAACACGTGGAGGGACGAATAGGTGGAGCACAGAGGATTTTAGGGCAGAGAAACTCTTCTATATGATACTGTAATGGTGGATACGTGTCATTATACACTTGTCAAAACCCATAGAACGTGCAACACGGAGAGGGACCCAAATGTAAACTATGGACTTATGGCCAACAGAGTAATTTGGCTCACGTGCCTACCTCTGGCAACGGCATACGATGGAGCCACTGCAGGGGCTTACAGCTTGCTGGGCCCCAGTCCAGACTTTCTGACTCAGCAGGTTTGGGGAGGGCCCTGAGAATGTGCATTTGTTACAAATTCCCAGGTGATGCTGACGCTGCTCGTCCCAGAATCACGCTTCAAGCTGAGAGGAGGCAGAACTCCTTGACAGACATTCTCACCCAGCCTATATACGGTGGGAAGAGAAACTTCCTGAAAGGTCATTACGATGCAGAAGCTGGGAGCAATGGCCGCCAGATGGCAGGGACACGAATGTCCAGGTTGTTAGGGGCTCCTGCTTTGGAGAAAGTATGTGATGCAGTCATGAGGAAGGCGTGCTCAGAAATGATGGAGGAGGATAAAGAGAGGCTGGCAGAGATCATGCTGGCCACTGAGACCCACGGGGTGCTGGGTCCTAAGTCCTGGCTGAGTGTTCAGTTGCTTGGTCGCAAATGGTCCCATGGGAGAATGAAGGCTCAGTGGACCCCTGTTACATATGTCCCAGTGATGCCCTTGTAGGGACCATTTTACCTGGATCGTGGAGCCAGAGAACAAGCTGGAGGGAGAATCTGCTTTTAATTCTTAGAAACAAGGAGCCTGGATCAAATGACCTGTGGGACCAGCTGACTGGCCCCGTCTGCCATTCTCCGTGCTCGCATCCCAAAGCTAATGATGTCATAGCCCTGGGCTGCGTCCGATCTGTGTAGTTAGGTTGATGGGATTAATCAGCTCATGTTAACATGCTGATGATCATGAAATAAAGACGACCATTTCAATAGGATACTCGGGGCTGGGAGACTAAAGTGAAATCATTTGGACTTTTACAGAGGTCACGGTTGAATTATCACAAAACTTCCTTTACTCAAAGCAGATGCTTATTAAGATTAATTTAGTGTGAAAAGTGAACCAGACTGAGTCTAAAAGACATTGTCTCCTCAATTATGTAACAGGACACCTCCTTATTGTCCTCTGCTCACTGAAGATGATTGTGTATTCCTCCAGGGACGGTTCAGCACGTCGAGTGCAATCCCTCTTTTGGGGATGCTCAATGAGATCTCAGTGTTCACACAGAGACAGGGTGCACAGAAACAAAAGAGAACAGCATCTGGGAAAATAGGGGCTGAAGACAGAGCCCATCTTTCTGCTAAAACTGTGCATTCAGCAATTTCTAGAGTTGTGCCTTGTCTGAAGACGAGAAACAGACATGGGGAAATGACGTCACCTTCTTGAGAGGTAGTAGACGCTTGTGTGATGATGGGTCGTGGTGACTGTCCGGGTCATTTGGGCCCAGAGGAGGAACTCTGAGAAGCGTGACTGGCAAGGATCACATTTATTGGATCCTTGAAGACTCTAACCTTCCTTCCGGGCTACTGCAGAGCTGTCATCATCTCGAGCCTTTTTCCTTTCTTTTTTAAGCATATAAGATCCATTCCTCTTGTTTGTCTGTTTGTTACAGAAATGTCCCTTTTTAAAGATCTTTTCCCTTTGCTTCCAAGACCCTCTGGAGCCCTAGCTCTGACCCTACCTCTCATCCTCTCCTGTTCCCTTCCCTGCCTCCTCTTCCAAAGGTAATTCCTTGAATGTTGCTTTTCCCCAGGGTTCAGGTCTCTGCTTCTACTCACTGGAAACATTCCCTTCCCAGAGTTAGTTCATCCAGCCCTGTGTTTTAAATGGTTACTTTAAGCCTAGAGTTACCAGAAAGGCAATGCTACCTGACTTAATAAAGTAAAACCCAGAGTCTCCCAGATTAGCCCTGAGAGGAGAATTCTCTTTTTTTTTTTTTTTTTGCGGTACGCGGGCCTCTCACTGTTGTGGCCTCTCCCATTGCGGAGCACAGGCTCCGGACGCGCAGGCTCAGCGGCCATGGTTCACGGGCCCAGCCGCTCCGCGGCATGTGGGATCTTCCTGGACGGGGGCACGAACCCGCGTCTCCTGCATCTGCAGGCGGACTCTCAACCACTGCGCCACCAGGGAAGCCCTCTTTTTTTAAAAAAAAAAAGTCTTTATTGGAGTATAATTGCTTTATAATGTTGTGTTAGTTTCTGCTGTATAACAAAGTGAATCAGCTATACGTATACATATATCCCCATATCTCTTCCCGCTTGCATCTCCCTCCCACCCTCCCTATCCCACCCCTCTAGGTGGTCACAAAGCACAGAGCTGATCTCCCTGTGCTATGCAGCTGCTTCCCACTAGCTATCTATTTTACATTTGGTAGTGTATATATGTCAATGCCACTCTCTCACTTCATCCCAGCTTCTCCTTCCCCCTCCCCACGTCCTCAAGTCCATTCTCTACGTCTGCGTCTTTATTCCTGTCCTGCCCCTAGGTTCTTCAGAATCATTTTTTTTTTTTTAGATTCCATATATATGTGTTAGCATATGGTATTTGTTTTTATCTTTCTGATTTATTTCACTCTGTATGACAGACTCTAGGTCCATCCACCTCACTACAAGTAACTCAATTTTGTTTCTTTTTATGGCTGAGTAATATTGCATTATATCTATGTGCCATATCTTCTTTATCCATTCATCTGTCGATGGACACTTAGGTTGCTTCCATGTCCTGGCTATTGTAAAGAGTGCAGCAATGAACATTGTGGTACCTGACTCTTTTTGAATGATGGTTTTCTCAGAGTATATGCCCAGTAGTGGGATTGCTGGGTCATATGGTAGTTCTATTTTTAGTTTTTTAAAGAACCTCCATTCTGTTCTCTACAGTGGCTGTATTAATTTACATTCCCACCAATAGTGCAAGAGGGTTCCCTTTTCTCCACACCCTCTCCAGCATTTACTGTTTGTAGATTTTTTGATGATGGCCATTGTGACCGGTGTGAGGTGATACCTCATTGTAGTTTTGATTTGCATTTCTTTAATGATTAGTGATGTTGAGCATTCTTTCATGTGGTTGTTGGCAATCTATATATCTTCTTTGGAGAAATGTCTGTTTAGGTCTTCTGCCCATTTTGGGATTGGGTTGTTTGTTTTTTGATATTGAACTGCATGAGCTGTTTGTATATTTTGGAGATTCATCCTTTGTCATTTGCTTTGTTTGAAAATATTTTCTCCCTTTCTGAGGGTTGTCTTTTCATCTTGTTTATGGTTTCCTTTGCTGTGCAAAAGCTTTTAAGTTTCATTAGGTCCCATTTGTTTATTTTTGTTTTTATTTCCATTTCTCTAAGAGATGGGTCAAAAAGGATCTTGCTGTGATTTATGTCACATAGAATGTTGTGCCTATGTTTTCCTCTAAGAGTTTTATAGTATGTGGCCTTACCTTTAAATCTTTAATCCATTTTGAGTTTATTTTTGTGTATGGTGTTAGGGTGTGTTCTAATTTCATTCTTTTACGTGTAGCTGTCCAGTTTTCCCAGCACCACTTATTGAAGAGGCTGTCTTTTCTCCATTGTATATTCTTGCCTCCTTTATCAAAGATAAGGTGACAATATGTGTGTGGGTTTATCTCTGGGCTTTCTATCCTGTTCTATTTATATATATTTCTGTTTTTGTGTCAGTACCATACTGTCTCGACTACTGTAGCTTTGTAGTATACTGTGAAGTCAGGGAGCCTGATTCCTCCAGGTCCGTTTTTCTTTCTTGAGATTGCTTTGGCTATTGGGGGTCTGTTGTGTTTCCATACAAATTGCGGAATTTTTTGTTCTAGTTCTGTGAAAAATGCCATTGGTAGTTTGATGGGGATTGCATTGAATCTGTAGATTGCTTCAGGTAGTATAGTCAATTTCACAATGTTGATTCTTCCAATCCAAGAACATGGTATATCTCTCCATCTGTTTGTATCATCTTTAATTTCTTTCATCAGTGTCTTGTAGTTTTCTGCATACAAGTCTTTTGTCGAGAGGAGAATTTTCTGATGGGAAGGGGTATCTAGCCACCTGGTCCCTGTCTGAGTTTTCTTTTCTTTGCAATTCTTGCTCACCCTTCCTCTGGGCATGTCAGGAAGGGCCTGCTTTCCTGCAAATCTCTGACATAAGAGTGAACAATCCCTTCCCCTTGGCTTTCCTAAAGCACAGTTGACAAGAGAAGCTTTCTTAATATGCGGCTACATACAAAGGAAAAACTCAAGGGGAATAAGCAGAGCAAGACCAAAGAAGTTAAACAGCTTGGCTTACAAGGTCTGAACCAACAGAGCTGTGTGAGTTATCTAATGCTAAGTAACAAATCAACTCAAGATGTAGTGACGTGACACCATCATTTATTATATTCCTGGTTTCCATTGGGTGGGAAGAGAGAAAGACATCTCATGGACAGTCTCACTTGAGAGCTCTCCTGTGGTTGCACTCACATATCCGCTGGGGCTGCATCACCTGAAGGCTTGGCTGGGGCTGGAGATTCCACTTCCAAAGTGGATCACTCACATGGCTGGCGAGCTCTTTCTGTCTATTGGTTGGGGGACCTCGGCTTCTCTGCCAGTGGGCCTCTCCATAGGGCTGCCTGAGTGTCTTCATGGCATGGTGGCTGGCTTTCCCTAGAGCAAGTGGTCATTGCAGGAACTGTAATGCCTCTTATCTAACCTCAGAAGTCACACACGTCCAATTCCTTAATATTCTATTGGTCACAAAGGGCCAGCCCTGATTCAGTATGGGGGATGAGTACACAGGGACATGAATGCCAGGAGGCATGGATCACTGGGGACCATCTTGGAAGCTGGCTACCACAAGAACCAACTTGCTCTCCAGGATCTGTGGGACTGTCCCATGCCATGAGGATCCCTATGAAGAGAGGGTTTTAGGTGCCTTCACTTTTTGGCTTCAGCCATTGTCACAGATCAAGGACCAATTGGGCAAGAGCATGCAGGGCCACCCCTCTTCCAGTTTTATCTTTAGACATCAAAAGTGGAGAATTTAATGAATCCTACTCCACAATTCATGGTATACTTTCATCATTGTTCTACGGGAGGCTGCTTTTTTGCTTTATTTATTTATTCTCTTTTTATCTCCATCTCACACTTGCACTCTCTCCTCTACACCCCTTCCTCATGACCACCACAGGCAATCACTTTAAAATGTTTGATAAATGTCTTAGTCTGGTTGGGCTGCTATCACAAAATGCCATGGACTAGTGGCTTAAACAATTGACATTTCTTTCTTACAGTTCTGAAGGTTGGGGAGTCCAAGACCAAGTTTTAGTCCTTGGTGAGGGCCTTCTTCCTGGCTTAAAAATGGCTACCTTTTCACTGTGTCCGTACATGGTAGAGAGTGAGAGAGGCTGGTTTCTCTTCCTCATCTTGTAAGGATGCTAATCCCATCATGCGAACTCACCCTCAGGACCTCATCTAAACCTAGTTACTTCCCAAAGGACCCACCTCCAAATACCATCACATTGGGAGTTAGGAATTCAACATATGAATTTGGGGAGCGCATAAACATTTAGTCTGTAACAATGGGTATCCTTGTATTTTTATGCACACTTGGAAAATAGGTAGTGTTTTATCTGGTCATGGATTTTTAATCTCCATGGATGTTATTAGATTGAAGAATTTGTTCTGTAAGTCATTTGGTTCACTTAGAACTTATGTCCTCAGAGGTGGGTTTCTGCCCCATTTCATTTATCCATCCTCCTGATGATGGGGACACCCAGATCACCTCCAACCCCTCCACCACAAATGATGCTTCAAAGAAACCCTTTTCCCTTCAGTCCTGAGTGAGAATTTCCCTGGGGTCTCTAAGCAGGTGCAGGTTCCTGGTTCATATATATATATATATTTAATGTGACTACATGTGAGCAGGTAGCTCTCCAGGGCACCCTTTACTCTCCCAGACTCTAGACCAGAGAGAAAGGATGTCTTCTTATCTCCCTTCTTCAGGCATTCCTGCCCAGGTCCAAGGTTTTGTTTGAGAAATGTACTGCTTCTCCAGGAAACCAGATGAGCTGTGGCCCACACAAGGGTAAGAGTACACCCTTACAGGTCCATCTGCAGAACATAGCCTAATGCGGCATCCCAACATCCTAAAAAAAAAAAGGCTATCATTGCATGGTCTGAAAGGTCTTGTCCTCACACGCCAAGTTCGTGTCTCTATCCCTCAACTCTTTGCTGAGCATCAGACCTGCCTATCCTGTTACCTGCAACACATCACCCCTTGGCTATTCCAAAGGCTGCTCCAACTCTGCTTGTCCATATGCCATATTCTTTATCTTCGTGACCACTGCCCCCTTCCTGGAATGGTATCACCAGCTCCTCCACAGTCACCCGGTCACCATCACTGTCATCACTGCCCCTTGGTGAGGTTTTGCCGGGGTCGTCTCCTAGACATTTCTGGGGTCTGTTGTTTCTTTTCCGTCCAGACCCCATCACTCTTGCTCAGATTATTTCACCAGTCTCCTGACCCCCACTTTTCCAGGTACAAAGCCAGGTTGCTCACGTACAGAAAGGTCTGAGGAGGAGCCATGCATGACCTAGTCTCCAGCACAGGTTCCCGACTCTGACACACAACTAGATCCCTGCACCAGGAGAAGAAGTTTGGATCAGCTGAATCAGAATCGGAGAGCGGAGTGTGAGGGGAAGAGAGACTGGCATTTCTAGTTTTAAAAGTTGCGCAAACTTATGGTTACCAAAGGGGAAAGGTGGGGGGAGGGATAAATTAGGACGTTGGGATTAACATATACACACTACTTTCAATATGTTTAAAACAGATAATCAACAAGGACCTACTGTACAGCACATGGAACTCTACTCAATATTCTGTAATAACTTATATGGGAAAAGAATCTGAAAAATAATGGATATATGTATATGTATAACTGAATCACCTTGCTGTACACCCGAGACTAACATTGTAAATCCACTATACTCCAATATAAAATAAAAATTAAATTAAAAAAATAAAAAATAAAAATTGTACAAATGATTTGGATGGGCAGCAGCCTGGGTTGAGACCCACTGCTGTCATGAAGTGCTTTTCAAACTTAAGTGAGCAGATGAATTACCTTGAGACCTTGGCAAAATGCAGGCTCTGATTCAGGAGGGAGGATGCTGTGTTTCTAACAAGTGTCCTGTGCTGCTGATAATGCTGGTCCGCAGACCACACTTTGAGGAATACATTTCTAGTTTACACAGTTCCCAATACACCACCTGCCTCATAGCAGGTGCTCAAGAAATGCTTGTTGGATGCATGATGCATGAGTGAGTGAGGGAACACCAGGCACTTGCGCATATTATTTTATCCCATTTTCACATCACACTGAGTGTCTAGTGTTCTTTATTACACCCATTTTACAGCTGGTAACTGGGAGGCAGACAGCTGTAGCAATTGACCTGCGTGCTTAAGATGAGTGATCATGGACACACCTGTTCACTCTCTCAGTCTTAGTATTTGTTGTAAAAGAGGGAGAATAAAAGTAATTGCTTCGGGCTTCCCTGGTGGCGCAGCGGTTGAGAGTCCGCCTGCCGATGCAGGGGACACGGGTCCTGTGCCCCGGTCCGGGAAGATCCCACATGCCGTGGAGAGGCTGGGCCCGTGAGCCATGGCCGCTGAGCCTGCGCGTCCAGAGCCTGTGGTCCGCAACGGGAGAGGCCACAACGGTGAAAGGCCCACGTACCGCAAAAAAAAAAAAAAAAAAAAGACAGATAATGACAAGGGTTGGTGAGGATGTAGAGAAGTTGGAACCCTCCCACACGGCTGCTGGCAATGCAAAATGGTGCGGCCACTTTGGAAAACAGTCCAAAAGCTCCTCAAAAAGTGAAACATAGAATTATCACAGGACCCAACAATGCCACTCCTATCTACCCAAGAGGGTGGAAAAAAGATGTCTACGCAAAAACTTACACACGAATGCTCATAGCAGCATTTTTCATAATAGCAAAAAGTGGAAACAACCCAAACATCCATGGCTGATGAAAGGATAAACAAAATGTGGTCCATCCATACAATGGAATATTATTCAGCTATAAAAATGAGTGAAGCACTGATTTATGCTACAACACGGATGAACCGTGAGAACGTGCTGAGCGAAAGAAGCCAATCACAAAGGGCCACCTATTGTATGATTCTATCTATGGGAAATCTATAGATACAGAAAGTAGATTAGTGGTTGCCTTGGGTTGGGAAAGGTGGGGAATTAGGGGTAACAGGCAAAAGGTATTGGGTTTCTTTGTAGGGAGGATAGGAATGTTCTAAAATTGATTGTGGTGAAAATACTAAAAACCATTGGATTGTACACTTCATTTTTTTTTAATTTTACTGAAGTATTGTTGATTTACAATGTTGTGTTAATTTCTACTGTTAATTTCTACAACAAAGTGATTCAGTTATGCATATATATGCACACTCTTTTTCATTATGGTTTATCACAGGATATTGAATATATTTCCCTGTGCTATACAGTGGGACATTGTTTTCTATTCTATATATAATAGTTTACATCTGCGAATCCCAAACTTCCAATCCATCCCTCTGCCACCCGCCCCCTTGGCAACCATAAATCTGTTCTCTATGTCTGTGAGTCTGTTTTGGTTTTGTAGATAAGTTAATTTGTGTCATATTTTAGATTCCACATATAAGTGATATCGTATGATATTTGTCTTTCTCTGTCTGACTTACTTCACTTAATATGATAATCTGTAGGTCCATCCATGTTGCTGCAAATGGCATTATTTCATTCTTTTTTATGGCTGAGTAATATTCCATTATATATGTGTACCACATCTTCTTTTTCTTTTTTTTTTTTTTTTTGCAGTACGTGGGCCTCTCACTGTTGTGGCCTCTCCCGTTGCGGACCACAGGCTCCGGATGCGCAGGCTCAGCGGCCATGGCTCACGGGCCCAGCCGCTCCGCGGCATGTGGGATCTTCCCGGACCGGGGCATGAACCCGTGTCCCCTGCATCGGCAGGTGGACTCTCAACCATTGCGCCACCAGGGAAGCCCTCCACATCTTCTTTATCTGTTCCTCTGCCGATGGACATTTAGGTTGTTTCCATGTCTTGGCTATTCTGAATAGTGGTGCTATGAACATTGGGGTGCACGTATCTTCTAGAATTATAGTTTTGGCTGGATATATGCCCAGGAGTGGGATTGCTGGATCATATGGCAACTCTATTTTTAGTTTTTTGGGGAACCTCCATACTGTTTTCCATAGTGGCTGCACCAATTTACATTCCCACCAACTCTCACTGTGGTTTTGATTTGCATTTCCCTGATGACATATTTCATGTGCTTCTTGGCCATTTCTATATCTTCTTTGGAGAAATATCTACTCAAGTCATTTGCTTATTTTTAAATTGGGTTGTGTGTCTTTTTGTTATTGAGTTGTAAGAATTCCTTATATATCCTGGATGCTGCCTAACTTTTATTCTTCTAAGTCAAAGGTGCTTTAGCCTAAGTTCCGTCATTTGAAAGAAAAAGGAATACACAACATAAATACCATCCCTTTCCCTCTTACTCTTGCAAACATCAGCGACTTACTGAGTGCCTCTGAGCCTCAGTTTCCTTATCTATGAAATGGGGATAATAATAGTACCTGCTTCCCAGGGTCGTTTTGAAGATCAAATGAGCTCATATATGCAAAGTGCTTAGAATAATACCAAGCATGCAAGGTAAGGGCCCTATAAAGACTGGCTATTGCTATTATTATCATTACTATGATAAACTAGTACGACCATGTTCATTATCACCTTCATTTCAGGTCCTAAAGCCAGGTGGAAGTGAGGGAAACGACCCCATTGGCGAGGTCCTATTATGTTCTAGTCACTTTCCTTATATTTTTTAGATTTCTCCTCCCCACACCCTTTTCAGGTAGGAAAAACGGTGTTGTTTGAGGAGACTGGGCTCAGAGCGGTGGGGTAACCTGCCCGAGATCCACAGCAGGATCTGAAAGCAGGATGGAATGTGCCATCCAGACCCTCCTCCAACTCAGCAGAGGCCTGTGGCCCCAGCTGCTGTTAGCCCGCTGTCAGCCCCTCCAGAGAAGGGGGCCACCTCGCCTATGGTGACAGCCCTTCTGAGGGCAGCCTGCCTCTGACTGATCAGGGTGTCCATGCTGAAGGGCCAGCCCAGCTCCAGAAGCAGCCCTTGGGGGTCGGGGTTGTATTGCCTTTAACTTCTCACTCTCCTCCCCCCGCAATCTGATCCTGAGTCCCTCCCCTCCCTCTGTCATAAGCCTGGACTGACAGCTTTCCTGTCTGACGGATTTCCTGGGGACACAGGACTTTCAGTGCTAAAACCGGGGATGTCTAGCTGGGATGAGCTGGTGACCTTTGTGTGCTAGAGCCCACCTGAGGCTGCATCTAGGGAACCCTCCTAAGACTGGGGTTCAAAGCCAGCTCAGGCTGGTGCCGGGGGCCAGGCTGTTTTGCATCAAAGAAAGTGTGGAAGGAGAATGTCAGGAATGAGGGCTGAGTCTCCTTCACTCCTTATTGCTAACTTGGGACAAGACTCAATTCTTTAAGTGGTAAAGGTGAGAGTCATTAAGACATGAGAAAATTAAAGCGCAGTGAGGCCGGGGCTGTGCTGTGTTGCTTGTCCCGGTATCTGAGCTCATGGCCTGTTGTAGAGTGAGGCTGGGACACATGCATAAGGTGACTCGGCCCATGGGAAGGGGAAGGAAGGAGCAGGAACCTCACGCAGGACAGTCTGTCTCCTGTGCTTCACAGCCCAGTTGCCAAGGTTTTCTGGAGGATCCACAAAACAGCTGAACCGGTTTTCTGTGTACCCCTAGTCTGTCTGCTTAGACCCAGGTTGCCAGGACTGACTTCCTGGTTAGAAACCAGCCTGTTAGTTTATGCTAAAAGTGTATAAACAAGACTGCCCATCCTCAGAGTTTCATAGGTTTTTATTTTTTTCCCCTTCTCTCCTATTTTAAATCCTGCTTACACTGTTGTTCCTTGACGATGGTCTATGGCTATCTGCCTCATGTTGGAGTGTATTAGTCTGGGTTCTCCAGAGGAATAAAACCAATATGATTGATTGGTTATAAGGAATTGGCTCACATGATTATAGAGGCTAAGTCCAGACCCAAAAGAGCTGATGGTGTCATTCCAGTCCAAGTCTGAAGGTCTGAGAAGCAGGAGAGCCATTGGTTCCAGTTCAAGTCTGAAGGCAAGAGAAAACTGATGTCCCAGGCTGAAGACAGACAGAGAGAAATTTTTGTTACTCAGCTTTTTAGTCTAGTTAGACCTTCAACTGATCGGACGAGGCCCACCCACATTGGGGAGGGAATGTGCTTTACTCGGTCTACATTTGAGTTTAAGCTCATCCAGAAACACCACCCCCCTGACCCGATACATCCAGAAATAACGTTTAACTGGGCACCTGTGACCCAGTCAAGTTGACACGCAAAATCAACCATCACAGCGAGCAAATGTGCATGCAAATGTCTAACCCTAATGTGTCTGGGTCCTTCTTCTGTTGCTGAGTAAATAGCTGTTGACTGTTGGATGGATGACCAGTTGCTCCAAGGGGCAGTTGTGTCAGTCACCAGATACTGTTAGGATGTGGGATTTGGGACAGACAACCTCGGGGTAGGCTGGGGGTAGACCTGGTCCCAGGAGCTGGTCTGTCTCTGTACTGATTTGAATAGTGTACCCTAAAAATTCATGTCCTCCCAGACCTAAGGATGTGGCCTTATTTGGAAATAGGATCTTGGCAGAGGTAATTAAATTAAGATCATACTGGGTTAGGGTGGGTCTAAATCCAGCAACAGTCCTTGTGAGAAGAAGATGCACAGATATGCAGAAAGAAGAAGGCCATGTGAATCCAGAGACAGGCTGGAGCGATGCAGCCACTGGAATGCCAGGAGCCACCAGAAGTTGGAAGAGGCAGGGAAGGATTTCCCCTTGAGCCTTTGAAGGGAGCATGGCTCTGAGACACCTTGATTTTGTACTTCTGGCCATCTGAACTCTGAGATAATAAATGTCTGTTGTTTTAATCCACGTGGTTTATGGTAATTTGTTTTGGCAGCCACAGGAAACTAACACAGTCTGTCTTGAATAAGCAGCCACTGGGTCTTTCTGCCTCTCAAGGCTTATTGCCTGGCACTGCTCCTCTTTCTGGAACACTCAAATCCCCTCTGATGGACCTGTCCCCTTAGCTGTAAATGCTCAGGCCCCATTGGGCTTTGGTAGGCCCTCTTACTTTTTCATTTCCCTGTTGCTTACTGGGCCAGGAGGTTCAGATTAACTCTGAGGAATTCATTTGCATTTTAGATAAGAAAGGCCGGCTTACGTGGGATGGCTGCAGGGGGAGCTGACAGGGGAGCTGAAATCCAATCCTTCTGGGCTGCTGACTCAACGAAGCCTTTCTTCCACTGGGGCACTGCTGGGTGAGACCCTGTGACCTGGGGGGTTTCTGGTGCCCGTCCTGCAGGAGAGGTCGCACACAATTCACTGCAGTTTGCAGGCTTCCTGGCCCTCCCTGAGTGTAAAGAGTTTTGTTATCTTTTTCTAATTATAAAATACATGCATATTCATTGAAAACAATTCAGACAATAAGTAAACGTATAACGCAGCAAAACGTGGCAAAAAGGACCCTTAATATCTTCCTACTGAACCATTATTAACATTGTGTCAACTCTTCTCCATTCTTACTTGTGTGTTTATGGACAGATGCACACACACCCTTTTTCTCTGTTTATATGTTTGATTTACATTTTATTTTATTTATTTATTTGTTTGGCTGCGCCACTCGCCACTCGGCTTGAGGGATCTCAGTTCTCTGACCAGGAATTGAGCACAGGTCATGGCAGTGAAAGCCCGGAATCCTAACCACTAGGCCACCAGGGAACTCCCTGCATTTACATTTTTTAAGAATGATGTGCACTGTACATACCATTTTATAAGCTGCTTCTTCACTTCATAACACTGTGTACATCTTTCCACAGCTATCATTATGAGCTGATATGGACATTTTATTATTTTTTTTCATTGAAGTAGAGTTGATTTACAATGTTGTGTTCCTTTCTGGTGTACAGCAAAGTGACTCAGTTATACTATGGACATTTTAAATGGCTGCCTCGTTGCTGGCATCCCCTCCCCCGGACGTGCCCCTGCTGAGGTCATGCAGGTTAGAGTGGGCAGGTGGGAAGGACAGAGGCTTACCTGGTTGAGGATGAGGGTGGGGTTACTGCCCCGACCCAGACACTATTAAATTGCTTTTCCTTGTGACTTTGTTTTTCTAGACATTGAATGTGTGTAAAGATCTACGTTGTTGCCCTAATCAGATCTCACCACGGCGTAGAAATCAATGAGAGGTAGCTTTTAGGCTGTTAGGTAGAGCTCTGAATTATGAATTAAAATCCTGAAATGAAAACAAGATTTTCGGGGTGCCTGTTCCTTTTTTCCTTTGGGACCTTGGGGAAGGATTAAGAGATGCAGTCATCTACAGGTGTGTTGTTTACTGTTGAGCTGGTTCAAAATGTTTGTTTATGGATCTTCTGATGAGCAGGTACGAGTGGGCGCACCACTGGACCCTGGAGCCTACCGCCTGTGTTTCCAACCTCAGCTCTGCCTACTCACTGAGTAAACAGGTAAGTCACCTGGCCTTGCCTTGCTTTAGTTTCCTGGGGCTGCTGTGACATATGACCACAAACTGGGTGGCTTAAAACAATAGAAATGTATTCTCATAGATCTGGAGGCCAGGAGTCCAAATCAAGGTGTCAGCAGGATGTGCTCCCTCTGAAGTCTCCAGGGCAGAATCCTTTCCTGTTTTCTCCAGCTTCCGGTGGCAGTAAGCAGTCCCTGCCTTTCCTGGGCGGTCTCTGTGTCACTCTAATTTCTGCCTCTGTCATCACAGGGCCTTCTCACCTCTGTGTGTCTGCGTCCAAATCTCCTTCCTTTTTCTCTTATCAGCCACCAGTCATTGGATTGAGGGCCCACCCTTATCTAGTAAGCCTTACCTTACCTTGATTACATCTACCAAGATTCTATTTCCAACTGAGGTCACATTCTGAGGTTCCAGGTGGACATAAATTTGGGGGGGACATGATTCAACCCACTATACCCATCCTTTAGGAGGACATGTAATTTGTAATTTGAGGAATTTGTTAATACATATATATCACTTAGAACAGCAGCTGGCCCGATGAAACCCTCACAATAGCGGGTCATTATGATGCAAGAGACCTTTGAAAAGGCTCTGAGGAAAGATTATGTATAAATGCCCAGTGAAGCACACTTCCTAGCCAAGCAAGCCCCCTCCCCTTGCCCCCGCCCCTCTTTTTGAGTCTTTCTGTCTCCTATGCCAAAATATCAAGTTTTCCGCTTGCAATCCTTCCATTCAAGAATGGTTTATCTAGCCATTTGTTTATGTGTGGAAAATGCATAAAAATTTATAAAATAAACCCATTTACTTCCAGACGAAACTTAGCATTTTTGCCCGGAGTGAATTTTTGTGGCTGAGTTACAAAATTCCGAAAATAAGGGTTTCTAATGAAACGGCGCTACCCTTTAATGAATCTCATTACCCTCACTGTAATAAAGAATGTACAATGTTTGGCATGATATACTCTGGAAAAATCGCCTAATGTGTAATACGAGTGATCGCCCTCTTGGTGAGCCAAGCTCTGTTTCCATTTTGTCGGGTAATTCAGCTCAACAAATATTTACGGAGCAACTACTGAGTCTCGGCGCTGGGCCGGGTGGTGGGGATGTACAGAGAGCATTAGCGAGGGCTACGGTGGCCTCTTCACCGGGAACATGTTGAACACTGTTCTAAGGGCCTTATGTACCCTTATATCCTAACAGGGCCCCGTGAGGGAGGCACATGTCTGTAACCCCATTGACAAAGGGCACACTAGAGGTACAGGGAGGCCCAAGTGATTTGCCCATCATCATGCAGACGGCAGGTGCAAAGTCAGGGTTCATATCCGGGCAGTTGGGGTCCAGAGTTCATGCTCTTAACCACTGTCCTGGGCAACCTCCACCGACAGGTGCCATTCAGTGGGGTAGGTTCAGTGCCCAGGGGTTATGGAAGCCCATGGGAGGAAGGGCACAGACTGGGAGGACCAGAGAATGCTTCTTGGAGGGGCGTCCTTGCAGAGACTTGTAGCTAGGGCTGACAAAGGAGAGAGGGGATGAGCAGGCACAGTCCCTGAGCTTGGAAACAGCCTGGTGTGTACGCACATGTGTCAGGTGTTGCTGGAGCCGCGTCACAGGAGACAGAGCATCAAGAGATGAATCCAGAGATATGGAGCAGGGATCAGCTTGAGGAATAGCATGGACGCTGCCCTGAGGAACATGGAGGTTCTCCTGCATGTGGAGGAAGAAAGGCCTGGACCAGGGTTTTAGGGAGAATGGCACACAAGTCTGCCTATTATGTTTCTTCGTTATAAGTGGAGTGTTTCAGGACATGTCACCTGGCTGTTCATTTCAGAATTGGGAAGAAAAAAGGAAAAGGGTGGGGGGGAAATACAGGCTACCATCTCAAAATTCCATCTAACCTGTTATCCTTCTGTCTCATTAGATATATTTGTATACATTTCATCTTTCAGCCCCAAAGGTCTGAATCTTACCAGTTTTTTGCTGAGAACAAGATATTCCTGGTGACACAGCAATATCAACGAACACTTCTGAATGCTTCTTATGCACCAAACACAGTTGCAAATGTTTTACATGTTTCAGTTCATTTAAGCCTTACCAGGAGTCTAGGAGGTAGGTCCTATTGGTATTCTCATTCTTAGATGAGGAAATCTGAAGCACAGGGAGTTTCTTCAGTATCATGACCTTGTAAGGGGTTGAGCCAGGACTTGAACCCAGCAAATGGCTCTGGCTCCATCATTCTGACATGAATGGGATTTCCCCTTAGCATAGCATAGCCCACACCATCAGTGGGCTTCAGGTGTGCTATGGATGAATTGTGCCCCCCCAAATTCATGCGTTAAGCCCTAATCCCCCAATGTGATGGGGCCTTTGGGAGGTGCTTAGGGTTAATGAGGTCATGAGGGTGGGGCCCCACGATGGGGTAAGTGCCCTTCTAAGTAGAACACCAGAGAGCTTGTTTCCTTTCTCTCTGTGTCATGTGAGGACACAAAGAGTAGGAAGCCATCTACAAGCCAGGAAGAAGACCCCCACCAAGAACCTGATAACCTTGGCATCCTGATCAGATTTCCAGCCTCCAGAACTGGGAGAAGTAAAGGTCCGTTGTTTAAGCCCCCAAGTCTGTGGTATCTGTTATGGCAGCCTGAGCTGACTGAGACCAAGTGTGCCAAGATATTGAATCTAATTGTCCTCAGAGTGGGGTGGAAATGTACACCTGCTGTGTTGCTTCTGGATCAATGGTGGACACCAACGAGTCAGCTGATATGATCTGTGTGTGTGAGCCATGGCAAGATAATGGCAGTGCTATATTGTGTCCTGCTTTGTCATGAAGAGTGCTCTTAAAAGCCCATGAAAACTGGTACCCTTGGAAGTGTGCATCTTGGGACAGACACTCAGAGACTGGGATCCAGCTCTGCCACTCACAGGCTCTGCAAAACCCCAGGCATATTTGATATCTCTGGACCTCGATCTTCTCACCTGTAAAATGGGGGTAATAATACTTACCTCTTAGCATTGATATGATATTTACGTGAGATACCGTAGTAAAGTGCCCGGCACCTGCTGAGTGGTTAGTAACGGTGCGTGGAACATTAATATAGAATTGGCTCTTCAGTACCTAGCTCAGGCATCCCCTCATCTTGAAAGGTCCCCCCTCTCGGTCCCCTCTGTGACACGTGCTGACGGTGGCTCCTTATGTTACGTTCGTGTTACTCACTGACTTTGTCCACCTGCCTCTCGGATACACAGAAGATCCTTTCAGTACAAACTGCTTAGGGTAGCAGCAGAGGGATGGGAGAAGGGCTGTGGATGAGTGTGAGGCGACAGAAGGAAGGTCATGTCAGAATGAGGCAGAAGGTCACACAAGGGTGCCCCAGGTGTCTGGGAGAAGAGGAGAAGAATGGGCAGGGTTGCTGGTTGTGTAGGAGGAAGGTTCAGGCAGGTGGTTTTGGGGTGTAGGGAGCTGAGACACAAGTGCACCCCTGCAGGGTTTTAAACAGGGAGTGGCTTGTTCAGATTTGCTAAAGTATAGATGGGACCCCTGACTGCAGCGTGGAGATGCCCCAGCATGAGTGAACCTTCAGAGAAATGGGGAGCCTGGCAGGGCAGGGGCTGGCCGTGACCTGTGGGCCTCGGGGTCTGAGCCGAACCGTCTGGCTGGCTCAGAAGTTTCAGCTAGAGGATCAGGGCTGTTAATAGCCTCATAGGCAGACAACGTGGTCCCTGGACCCTCCTCAGAGACCTGACCCTTCTCCCCTGTCCCCAAGGGTGCGATGGGGAAGCTGGTGCTGGAGTTGGGAGGATTTCTTGCATTTTTTGTCCCATGATCATTAGGTCTGCTGATAAGCGAGGATTATTAATTAAAGGGATAAAGCGTGTGCTTCCAAGGGTGATTACTCTTACTGTAAATCAGACTTAATGGTGGCAGAAATTCATTAGAGATTCATTTCCTAATGATAACGAATTGGTTCGAGCAGATGTCAGACGCAGCCGTGACTGTAATTCTAATTCCGGGCTCTGAGAATGGAAAGTGTCCAGGACCAAGGAATCTGGGCACCCTTCTCAGAACTTTGGGCATTAGCAGTGCGTCCAGTGCTGGGTGACCACTTGGAAGTGGCCTTCTCTTGATGACCTCCGAGACCTTGCTCTTTCTGTGCCTTCTTCTAGGAATGGTGGTCCTGATACCTCTTCACTGGAACTTTACTTCCCTTGGAAGTCTTCCCTGACTGCTCCCGGGCAGGATGGGGGCCCCTCTGGGCTCATGAAACTCTCACCACATTGTGGTCCCCTTGGGGGCAGGCACTGGCTTAAATCCATCTCTGCTTCCCCAGCGCCTGGCACATGGTCGGTGCTCCAGGTGAGGGCGGAATTAATGATGAGTGAGCATGGTCGGGGTGGGTCGATGAAAGCTGCAGACGTTTTACTTGGAACGTGGGCGCCAGAGAGGAACCCCTGGGACAGACACGGTAGGGCCCTTGGTTGCCTGGAACATTGGACCTCCCCATGAGGACCAAGGTGATCCAGGTTCCTCCCCAAGGCACACGGATGCCTGGACTAGGTGAGTCCTGGTCCTGTGGAATTCACAGAAGATTACAAGGCAGCAGGAGGTCAAGGTCCCATGTGCCTGCTGCTAAGCCTGTATGTCCTCACCTGTCAGATGGGATAACAGTGGTTGCTGTGAAGAGTAAATGAACTAATACGCCTCAAGTTCAAGTGCTTAGTGCCAAGCGTTCAGCAAATGTTAGCCATTATTATTATTATTTTGCTGAACTGATGAGTTTGAATCGCCAAACTTGTGACCAGGAGGAGAGCAATTGCTATTTTTCAATGAAGACCCACGCCCAGCATGGCAGACCAGGCCTCAGAAGGATGCGGCCAGGTGTGGATGGGAAGGAAAAGGAGGAAGAAAGAACAAGTGGGGGTCTAGAAAGGCCTGTCCTGGGGAAGCGCAGTGTATACTGAGTGAGCAGCGAGGAAGGACAGAAGGGGCTTGGGCCACACTGCCCTCCAGAGTAATGTGGTCAGGAAGTCGGCTCAGGGGCTGGGAGAATCGTCCCCAATGTACCACGTGGCCCTCTGTGTCTGCTCTCTCCAGCCAAGTGCTTGCAAGGTGAGTTGGGCCGGGTTTGGGTCCTCTTCTGGTCCGAGGTTGAGCCACCTCCCTCTGGACATTCAGCCAAGACCCAGGCCCGGCTGTCAGCTTGCTTCCCTGCCACCTGGAAACGTGGCCAGCTGGCCTCTGAGGAGGCAGACTCTCTGCAGACAGGGGGCTGAGCTCCCAGGGGAAAGAGAATCTTTTTTCATACCGTATTTTGTTGGCGGGAACAGGAGTTGCTGTTTGGGTCCTTGGAAACTCGCAAGGCCTCTGAGGACTGTCATCTGTAAGAATCTATTAACGTTTAGAAACACACATTTCCTTTGGTCCTGCCATCCCACCCTGGGACTCTCCCCTGCAGAAACGAAAGCCCTGGAATGTAAGGCCATAGGAACAGGATGTTTATTGTCACTTGTTTGTGGTGGCAAAAGCCTGGAAGCAACTGGAAAGTCCATCGGGACTAGAAAGGTGGAAGAAGTTAATGATATACATCTTTTTGGAATATCAACCTTTTAAAAATTAGATTTCTATGTAGTGATCTGGGGTGCCGTCCTTGATATATTATTAAGTAAAAAACAAACCAAAACTCCAATTTGACCAGTAATGTGACTTGGGCAATGGCATAAAAAGTTAATTTAAAAGTCCTCTGTGTGTATCTGTATGAGTCTGCCTGAGTTTGCTTAACAAAGCACCATGGACTGGGGACTTAAACAAGAGACATTTATTTTCTCATAGTTCTGGAGGCTGGATGTCCAAGATCAAGGTGTTGGCAAGATTGGAGGCTGGGAGTGGCTTGGTGTCTCTAGATTCTGGGTGAGTACGTGGCAGGAAAATACTAGGGAACGAGACTGTTAGGGGATTGGGGCCAGGTAGCATAGATCCTTTCATAAAAAAATAAGACTTGGAGAGAGGACATGCAGATAACCCTTCCAACAGCCTTCCCCATTTTACCTCGATGAGCTCTTACAATTGAGTGAACTAGTATTATTGCCACTGTGCAGATGAAGGAACTGAGGTATGCAAAGGTTAAGTGACTTCCTAAATGTGGCTCAGCTAGTTAGCTGTAGAATGAGAATTCCAAGCCAGGCAGCTGTGTTCCAGAGGCTCTTTGCCTGACCGCCTCTGTACCGAGGAGTCTGTGCTATTCTCAGGGATGACCTTGACCGGCGTTTTTAAGCCCCCCAGCGGCAGAGGCTACATCTGCTGTGTTTTGGTGGTGCTCCGAGTACGCAGTCTGAGCCTGATACCTGGCAGAGACTGGTTCCATTCTTCAGACTTGGGAGAACAAATGAACTTTGGGAGACAGGCAGGGGGTGCTATGCCCACGTAACGGATGAGGAAACTGAGGTTTGGGCTGATTATCCCCCAAGGTCATCCAGGTGACTCCACACCCGGGATTTCTCCCCTTCACCTGTGCATGCTTCCTCGTAGGCCTCACAGCAACCCTGTAACAGCAGGGGTATTTATTCCCCTTCGAGGTGGGGAAACTGAGGGCCTGAGAAGTGAGGAGCCTGCCTGACCTCTCACAGTAAACAGAAGCAGAGATACTCTAGTTCAGGATGCTGGGTCTCACCTAATCCCTCAGAGGCACGCGGTTCTCACGACACATCTGGATGTGGTTGGCAAAGGCCCCTCGTGCGGAGGGTTTCCTTTCCGAGTGCCTCTTTATAGACTTGTAATGAAATTCTCTTGTGCTTTGCGGATCCCGGTTTGCCGCTGTAAAGATAATTCCTTCTCCAAGTGGAAGACAGAGGCTTTAGTTTGCTTTCCTAGCAGCCGTAGAGACAGGTGTACCTCTCTTAGACATCTTCATCGCTGTTTGAAAACGAATCCTTCCATAGTGGGGTTGGGGTAAGGATAGCCATTGTAGCGGGAAAAACACTGTGCTGTGTGTTTTCACTGCGATCTCGTTGAACACTCCTGACATCTCTGCTAGATCAGTATTACCATCTCCTTTTAATGGAAGAAAAGACTGAGTTTCAGAGAGGAGGTCGTTCCTGCCCAAGGGCAGGTGCTAAACAAGTGACAGCGGCAAGACTTGCTGTTTGAGTATATCTTGAATCTTGCCCTCCTTAGCTGTTTTCTCTGTGGCCCCTGCCTGAGTCCAGGATCCTTGCCATCTTTCTTTTGGACCAGTTCACATCCGAGGCTCTGGGCCTCGAATCTTGCCCCTTCTCCTCACTGCCTCCAGCTTTTCCTAAACCACTAACTTCTTCAGCTGTTTCCCTGCTTAAAACACCACCGAGTCCCGACTGGCCTCGGGAGAAAATTCAGTTCATCAGCTCCACTTGGAACACTATTTTTTTTTTTTTTTTTTGCGGTACGCGGGCCTCTCACTGTTGTGGCCTCTCCCGTTGCGGAGCACAGGCTCCGGACGCCCAGGCTCAGCGGCCATGGCTCACGGGCCCAGCCGCTCCACGGCATGTGGGATCTTCCCGGACCGGGGCACGAACCCGTGTCCCCTGCATCAGCAGGCGGACTCTCAACCACTGAGCCACCAGGGAAGCCCTTGGAACACTTTTAAAAATGAGTTTTCATAGGAGTCGTCCTTTGCGAGAGAGGACTTATGACAGGACAGAGACAATATGGTGGACCAATAACAATAACAGGTAGAGTGGGATTGCAGGTTTACACACCACCCCTCACACAGGTAAAGGAAATGCAGCTTCTGTATTTTCTAGAAATGACCTAACCTGTGCTGTTGGGTAGCAGCAGAAAGGGGAGAGGGACCCACAGTTTGATAGTCCTGGGATCTCAGTCTCTTCCACAGTTACAAGTCTCCTTAGTAACAGATCTCTTTCAGGTACGTGCTCAGACTTTCCGTGTCTCCTCCTTTCTTGGCATCTGCAAGGGTTGAGGGTGAAGCTTCCATGACCCTATGGAGGCAGGCTGGTTGGGGTGTCCCTGGGTCTTCTTGGCTCTGTGGGGGCATATCCAGTTTGGGCTGATCTGGTCCCCTGTGTGGGATCTACTGAGGGTCAGCTGGGCCCAGCGGCCTCTGGGGCAGCCTCTGAGCACTCGTTGCTAACGGTCTTGGCTATGCACTTATTTTTGCTCTCAGAGTCTCTGCACTCTGTGGCTCCTTCCTTCCGACTTGAGCCTCTCCTGGTCCCCTCATCCTTTCTGCCTCTCACCAAGGCATCTGGGAACCTCTGGGTGCTCTGTTGATTGTGGAGAATGAACAGTGCCTCCTTAGGGTCATGTATCCAGACATGTCCTCTGTTGACGCTTCCCTATTGCCCTGGACCGCCATGTTGGTTGTTGGACCTCATGCAATGTGCAGCTTCTCCTAGAGCCTTGCAGCCTCCTCTGGCTCTGCCTGGGCGAGCAGGTCGTGAAGCTGAGGCTCTCTGGTTCCTCCAAATTATGTGGACATTTCTACCTCAAGGTCATGGGCATATCGCTTCTCTGTCCCACCTCCTTCTCTCTCCTCTTCGAGAGCCAGATGGATTTATTTCACTCTCCTTCCTGTCTGGTAGGGACTTCCCTCTGTCCATCCCTCTTCATTCCAAGGTGGCATTCTTGTTCTCCTATTTCCTGAGACCCTAAAGTAGAATGGCTAACAGAAAATGAGATTTATAGTAAGGTAGAGGAGATGAAAATATATATCTGTATAATATATCCAAATATTATTCATGTCACAGTAAATGAAATGAACACTTGGGCTTCTCAGTAGCCCTGTAAGGCTTTTTTTTGGGGGGGGGCGGTGTCGTGCCGTGCGGCTTGTGGGATCTTAGTTCCCCTACCAGGGATGGAACCCAGGCCCTCAGCCATAAAATTGCGGAGTCCTAACCACTGCACCACCAGAGAATTCCCCCCCGTAAGGCTTAAAGATAAGGGAACAGGCTCTTAGAGGTGAGGTGTTTCTCAAAGCCATACGGAGAATTAGTGAAGAGTCTGAAATTGACCCGGGGACCCTGACTCCCGGGTCAATTCTTGTTCCACTAGACAGTGACGAAGAGTTACGGGGTGTCATGGAGGGCACAGACTTTGGAGTCAGACAGAGCTAGGTGTGAATTCTGGTCCACCAATTCTGGTAAATGACCTTGGGGAAGCTACTTACCTTCACTAAGTCTGTTTCTTCAGCCCAAAATTGATGGTATTAATACTTTCAGTTTTGTTGTCACAAATAAATAGAATGATGTAAAGGATAGGCTACATGTTTAGTTAGGATGCATTTGGCTACAAGTAAAAGAACACCCCTCCTCAACTGGCTTAATCAATAATTAACTTATTATCTCACATAAAAGGGAGTCTGAGGATAGGGTTGTTCCAGGGTTGGCTAAACAATGTCAACAAAGACTGGGTTCTCTCCACCTTGCCTCTTCGCTTTCCATCCTCAGCGTTTTCACTGGGTCCCCTCATAGTTGCAAGATAGCTGCTACAGCTCCAGACATCAGATTCTCACATACCCATGTCCAGAGGCAGAAGTAGGACATTTTTTCTTCCCTTGTGCATGTCTTCTGAAGAGTAAAGAAATCTTTCCCAGATGACCCCCATCAGTCTTCCACTTACATTTTATTTGTCAGAACAGATCACATATTATTCTTGGTACCTACAACTGCATAAGAAATCATACCAAAATTTAGTGACATGACTACAACGATCATTTATTTGGCTTATAAATCTGCATTCTGGGAAGGGCAACTTGACTTTGCTCCGTGCCTAAGCTGGGGCGGCTCCACTGGAAGCTAGAGAATCCAGTTTCAAGACGGCTTCTTCACACAGCTGGCAAGTTGGTGCTGGCTCTTGGCTGGGAGCTCAGCTGGGGCTGTGGGCCTGGGACCTTGATTCCTCTCCATTGTGGACCTCTCCATGGGCTGCTTGGGTGTCCTCACAGTATGGTATCTGTGTTCCAAGAACAAGCCTCCCAAGAGAAGTGGGTGGAAACTATATTACCTACGACTTAGCCTTAGACGTCACATAGCATTTTTCTGCCGCAGACGCAATCTCACCCAAATTCAGAGGGAGGGTACCTAGACCCCTGCCCATCCACGGGAGGAGTGTCAAAGTCATATATTCAGAAGAGCACATGGGATGGATTATATATGGGTGCAGCCATTTTCGGAAAATACAATTTGCCGAAATACACATGCTTACCTATTAACCAATCAATAACAAGGAGGATGAGACCGCCATGTTTGGCTCAGACCTATCTGGATTTGTGAGAGCGGTGATGGGGCAGGGCATTGGCCAATATGGAAAAAACAGGAAACTGCAGTTAGCTAGGCAACCCAAAGTATTGCATTGGGGGCAGCTCAACAAATGATAAATGTTACTATCATCGGTCATCTAGTTCTAAGACTAGGTATCCACCTATACTGAGAATCCTCTGTGCAGCTAGTCAGAGCAGAAATGTCCTCCAGAAAGAGTTTCTTGAGGGCAGCTGTAAAGCTGAGTGACTTTCCTCCCTAAGCTCCCTGTCCCATTATGAGCCACCTTCATGGCTTGACTTTTCCTCATGCTGGAAGGGCTAACATTTTATCGGTATGGAACATTCCAGCAGGGCAAGTTAGTGGTGAGTTGAGCCTTTTCTGAGGCCATTGTTCCTTCATGCCTGTCTATTTCCTTGTAGCTGTTTTTGGGTGTTAGAAAATTGGATTAAGCTTCAATCGCATTTTCCCCTAAACACAAAAGTCCAAAATTAGTAGCACATTTCTAACAGACCTCACTTCAAGCCACATCAAATTAACTAGAGTCGTTTTAAAATGGTCCTGTATATATTGCGCAGCGTGGACTGGAAAGGTTTATGAAGTGAGGTATGTTTGTAAATACTGGAAAGCTCAAAATTGTTTTGACCTTGTGATATTTGAACCATTTTCTTGTAAATTATATTCAACTTGGAATTGACATCCTGGGGATTTATAGCCCTTTTCCCCTCTACATATTGCTCTGGAATTTTATTACAAGCTCGTTTGATGATACTTTGTTTTTATAAACCTTGTTGTTATCCAAAGTTGCATAAGATCAAAGGATATCGAGGATAGAAACCTCCTTTGAGAGCTCCTATTCAGCCCTCAGAACTCGCTCATTTTAGGGTTGAGGAAATTGAGGCTCAAGGAGGTGAAATAAGTTACTTAAGCCACATAGAATGTGGGTGTCTGGGCTAAAAGTTGAATCCAAGACTCCTGGATACAGATCGGGTGCATTCTGGACTAGAATGAACACATACACTGAAGGGACATAGGCAGCCTGAACTCTGCACTGAGCTACCTCTCTTAGTAGCTGTGTGACCTTGGTTTATGTCGCTAACCTCTCTGAGCCTCGGTTCCCCCTGCCCCTGTGAAGTGGGGATATGTGTCCTTATCAGGGTGGTTGCAAGAATTAAACAAGATGATAACAAGCATGAAACAGAGCCCAAGACCTGGTTCACAGAAGGTGCCTGATTTCCTGTTCTTTCCCTTTTCTAAATGTCTCCTTGTCTAGTGCTTTATCCTGCTGAAACAGTCTTGGGGGTGAGGAGATTCAGGGGGCATGGGCCTGGTGGCAGTGGGGGAGAAGGAGGTCTCAGGGGGCCGAGAAGAAGTGAGGGATCCTAGGAGATGGTGTTTGTTACCCAGGGGCTGCAACTCAGCTGGGAGATCCATGGCTGGCAGGAAGAGTAGATGGTGCCCCTCTGCACCTTTGCTACAGGAAAGCTTTTGCCATCTACTCACCTCTCAAGCCTTGACTCCAACATCACTTCCCTATGAAGTCTTCTCATCCTTCTCTCCTCTGTGCTCCTCCAGCTCTGAGCTCTGGCTTAGGGACGGTGTTTGTCCGCCTGTCACTAGAGGGGCTGAACCAAGGAGCAGTTCGTGTCCTTTCATTTCACAAGGAGTCTCGATATGGGCAGTCCTGGCAGGGGCAGGAGCTCAGTGATGTTCCCAGGGACCCCGGCTCCTCTCTCTACACCATCTCCAGTGTGTGGCAATCATTAACGTGGTTACTTCCTGCTTACAGGATGGGCATTCCACCCCAAGTCTCCCACTGGAGTTCCAGGAAAAGGAAGAAGGAAGCGACAGTAGAGAAGGATGTACAAGCTTTCCTAGGAATCCTTAGCAAGCTCTGCTTACATGTACTGGTAGATTAAAGATATCCATGAATTCTTTGCTACTCCCCTCGGTGAGGGATAGGGTCTCTGTGTTCTCGCCTTGAATACGAACAGGCTCAGGGGCTGCTTGAGCAATAGAGTACAGCAGAAGTGGTGCTGAGCTAGTTTCCAGGTCGAGGCTTTAAGGAAGTGGCAGCTTCTGTTCCCTAGCTCTTGGAATCCTCTCTCTCGGTACCAGGCCACCATGCTGTGAGGAAGCCCAAGTCACCCCATGGGGAAGCCCATGTGAAGAGGAACTGAAGCCCTCAGCCCATAACCAGCACCAGCTTGCCAGCCATGTGAGTGAACCATCTTGGAAATGGATCCTCCAGCCCCATCTGAGCTGCCCCTGCTGATACCACTGGAGCAAAGATGAGCCCTGCCCACATTCAGATCATAAAGGAAATAGATAAGGGTTGCTGTGTTAAGTCACCAGGTTTGGGGTTGGTTTTTCTGCACTGCAATCGATAATCAGAACATGTGCCATTGGCCAGAAGGCTGTCACGTGGGGACCTCTAACTGCAAAAGAGTTTGGGAAATGTGCAGGCACGTTGACACCTAGAGAGAAAAATCAGGGTTCTCTTAGTAACGAAGAGAACAGACAGAGAGTAGGCAGTTGGCGTTGCTAAACTGGCATCTGTAATGTTTTATCAACTTCATGGTTGACATGCCTGTCCTCTCTATCACTCTTGTCTCCACTTAAAAAATTTATTTACTCCATAAATCATGCACTCCACATGCAAAGAGCAGGCACTCCATATATATTTCTAAATTACATATGTGTAATAACTGTAAATATATAATGAATGTTATAAATCTTACAGTAAAATTTCACAATGGATTTTTAAAAACTACTAAACAAGATTTATTAAAAGTATATTTTTATTCTCTTCATTCCCGGTGCTGAAACAAAAATTATTAATAATGTTTCGGATGCTTTTTAAAAAACATCCCTTACTCTGTGAAATCTGCAGTCAATATCTCCGGTCACAATATATAACCATTCAGAGAAGTTTGTTGCTAGTGATAGCAGTTGTAGATCATATTTAGCTTGTTTTCCTGATGAATTTCTCTCAATCTCTCTCTCTCCCATTTCCTTTGCCTCCGATTAGATGTCAGGGTTTCTACCTAAGGGATGACAGAGAGCTCGTACTTGGAAGGGGAGCAGTGTCAGATCTGCTGTTTTCTGGCCCACTCAGCCTTACCTGTTGAGTGTTGTCTGCAATCTGTGGATTCTCTGCAGGAATTTTGTTCAGCTGTGTGTGCTTGTTCAAGTTCATGTAATTAGCAAGATAATACGAAGTTGCAAACCTACTTTACCTGGTGCAGGTAACTACACTGTACTGGACAGCCCAATGGAAGAGCTGGGATCACCACGAATCCTGCCCATCCGCACCCTCCACCCCCGGCATATTCCACCATGTGATGACTAGTTCTCCCTCTTTCTGCGGGATGCTCACGTGGACCCACCAGACACAGGTGGGCTCCTGGGCACCAGCATCAATCCACATATTAAATGCAGCAGAGCTTAATCTCCTAAGTCCTGCTAACTCTTAGATAAGAAGAAAGAGAAGTAGCAATTCTTACCCGTTTTCTTACATCCCAGTGCCATTGTGCACAGCCCCAGGTGTGCATTTTCCCCACTTTGGAGAACATCAGCCTCTTAGGATGTGAGCTTCTTGTGGGCAAAACTTATGTCTTGCACATCTCTGAATCCGCAGTGTCTGGGGCTGTTCCGGCACCAAGAAGTTGCTAGCTCAGTGTTTACTGAATGAATGAATGAATGAACAGGATCGATCTATGAGTAGCAGGGCCCTGAGCTCTAGGACAGGACTCAGGGGGGAAATTCTGGAACCCGGGCAGGCTGTCAGATTCAGGGACGTACTACTCCGAAACCCGCTTCATTAGTTCTGGCCTGGTCTTCCCATCTGTAAACAGAGAATTGGAATAATAACACGTTCATACCCATTGTCCACAGGAGTTCACGAGATGATGCATGGAAGAATGAGTGAGACTCTTCCAGGGCTTGACACCATAGTTGTTCACCCAGGGTATGTTCCTTTTCCTGGAAAAAGAAAGTAAGACAGAGTGGCAAGGCCATTGCCTGGAGGCAGCTGCAGTGTCTGTGTTGGTTTCCCATTGCTGCTATACCAACATAAATTTTTAGTTTTACAGTTCTGGAAGTCAGAAGTCCCATGTGGGTCTCACTGGGCTAAAGTCAAGATTTGGGCAGGGCTGGTTCCCTCTGGAGGCTCCAGGGGAGAATCAGTCCCTTGCTTTTTCCAGCTTCTAGAGGTCACCTGACTTCCTTGCCTCGTAGCCCCATCCTTGCCTTCAAAGCCAGCAATTGCGTCACTCCAACCTCTGCTTCTGTGGTTACATCGCCTTTTTTTTTAAAATTCATGCTCTTGCCTCCCACTTATAAGGACTCTTGTGATGACACTGGACCCACTCTGGTAATCCAGGATAATTCCCCATCTCAAGATCCTCAATTTAATCACATCTGCAAAGTCCTCTTTGCCGTTCATAGTTTCCGGGGCTTAGAATGAGAACATCTTTGGCTGGGAGATGCTGTGATTCAGCCTATCACAGTAAACTACCATCCCAGTTTGCCTGGGGCAACCAGTTTTAGCCCTGAAAATCTGGTGCTCTGGAAATTTCCTTAGTCCCATGCAAACTGGGACTGCAGACTTACTGACAGGCAGCATGATTTTAATGGTTAATACGTGCGCTATAGAATTAGACAGACCTGGATTAGAATCTTCTTTCAGCCACTTACTAGGTGTAGTACATTGTGCAAGTTGCCTCAGTTTCTTCATCTGAAAAGTGGGAATAATAACAGCTAACTTCAGGCTTCCCTGGTGGCGCAGTGGTTGAGAATCTGCCTGTTAATTCAGGGAACACGGGTTCGAGCCCTGGTCTGGGAGGATCCCACATGCCACGGAGCAACTAGGCCCGTGAGCCACAACTACTGAGCCTGCGCGTCTGGAGCCTGTGTTCCGCACCAAGAGAGGCCGCGATAGTGAAAGGCCCGCGCACCGTGATGGAAGAGTGGCCTCCGCTCGCCGCAACTAGAGAAAGCCCTCGCACAGAAACGAAGACCCAACACAGCCAAAATAAATAAATTAATTAATTAATAAACTCCTACCCCCAACATCTTCTAAAAAAAAATAAAATAAAATAACAGCTAACTTTGAGGGTTGATGTGAGGATTAAATAAGAAAATGTGTGTAATGGTGACACATACAAAACTGGTAGCTGTCGCCGTTATTGGTATTCTATGGAGAGGTCCGCATGGAGTGCAATGGGGCCGGAGGAGCTGTCCCCACTCCCTAACTCGTCAGTCCTGAGCCTGCCCCACCCAAGCGCAGCGTGATCCCAACTCCTCCACGGGCACTTTCCCAAAGATACCTGTGCAGGAGGGGAAGGGCTGGAGCAGGTCAGCATGCTCTGATCTGCTGAGCCAAGCCCAGCTCCTGGGGGCTTCCTGAGTTGGGAGCCCACCAGACCCTCAAGTCAGAAGTTCAGGGGGTGGACAGCGACCTTGGCAAAGCATCGGCAAGGCGGGATCTTCCTGGGCTTCTCTCCTCCTCCCTCCAGAAAGAAAGAGCGCGGGGAGAGCCCCCCATCCACATGTCCAAACTCAACAGCTTTTTTAAGTTTATCGAGAGGTCAGTGTACCTAACTCTGGGCTGTTTTGCTGATTGGTATTTGTTTAGGAGACAAATTTGTTCTGCATGAACAAGTCGGGGGTATTTCGTTCCCTGACTGGCTCAACAGGAGATGGCTGCAGAGTCTGGGTACAGTGGGATTTTGACCTTGGAGGAGCGGTTGGCCTGAATTAGAGAATTCTGCCTCTGCCTTGTTATTGCATCTCAGTTGAATTTTACTTCCTGCCTCGACTTTTGGAAGCACTGGGCATCTGAGGCTGGGTTCCTGCTTTAGAGTCCCCGTGCCGACAGGCCTTAGGAATGAGAGTTTGCCTTGATGGAGCCAATGGCTTCAGGGATGCACAGTCTGACGTATCCAGACCTGTGGAGCAGGGTGCCAAAGGAGGCAGAGCAGCTAGCAGAGCCCAAAGACGGCTAGCTAGGTGAACGAGAATAAGTTCCAGAAGTTTCCTCTCAGTATGCACTGGGCTGGCCGCTGGGCCAGTTGTTGAGAACAAGGCATACACATAGGCTGTCCTCCTGGAGCCAACAGTCAAGCAGGGAGACCCCTGATTGCAGTTACACAAATAATTCAATAGAAATATTGGCCCGGGGCCCTCTCCAACCTCACTCCTCGCTCTCCCAATGCCCCCACTCCGGCCATGCTGAGCAGCTGGCCATGTCTTTGCTTGGGCTGTTCCCACTGTGTGATAAACTCCTACTCATCTTTCAAAATTCACGCCAGGCAGCCCCGATCAGGAAGTGTTCCCTGCCTTCTTGATGCTCCTATACTTTATTGTCCCTTCGCCTGTGTGACCTGCCATGCTCTTATCACACTCTATTGTAATTCATGTGTTTACCCAATGTCTCTCATATTAGTTTAGAGTAAGTTTTATTGCGATATAATTCACATAACATAAACTTCACTATTTGAAAGTGTACCATCAGTAGTTTTTAGTAGATTCACCCTGTTGTATAACCATCACCACTGTCTAATTCAGAACATTTCCATCACTCGCCAAAGATCTTCCATACTTATTAGTAGACCCTCCCAAAGTTGCCCCTCCCTCAGCCTCTAGCAACCACTAACCTGCTTTCTATCTCTGTAGTTTTGCTTATTCTGGACATTTCATAAAAATGGAGTCATACAATATGTCACCTTTTGTGACTGGTTTCCTTCACTCAGCATATGTTTTCAAGGTTCATCCATGCTGTAGAATCAGAATTGTGTCCCGTTTTTGGCTGAAAAATATTCCATTGTATGGATATATCACATTTTGTTTATCCATTTATCCATTGATGGACATTTGGGTTGTTTCCACTTGTTGGCTTCTATGAGTAATGGTACAATGAACATTCATGTACAAGTTTTTGTGTGGACGTATGTTTTCAGTTCCCTTGGGTATGGGCCTAGGAGCGGAATTGCTGGGTCACATGGTTACTTTTTGAAGGAGTGCCGAATTGTTTGCCAAAGTGGCACCGTTGACATTCCCAGCAGCTGTGTACAGGGTTCTGATTTCTCCACATCCTCACCAACATTTGTTATTATCTGTCCTTTTGGTTATTTATACCCATTCTAGTGGGTATAAGGTGGTATCTCATTGTGGTTTTGATTTGCATTTCCCTAGTGATTAGTGATGTTGAGCACCTTTTCTTGTGCTTATTGGCCATTACTATATTGGCCATTCTCTGTTGAAGAACTGTTTATTCAGATTCTTGGCCCATTTTTAAATTGAGGCTTTTTGTTGTTGTTAGTTGTAAGAGTTCTTTATGTATTCCTGACACTAGACCCTTACCAGATGTATGATTTGCAAATATTTTGCCGTTTGCTCTTTTCGCTTTCTTGTTAGTGTCCTTTGATGCACCAAAGTTTTTAAGTTTGGTGAAGTCAGTTTATCTACTTCTTTTCTTTGGCTTTTTGTGCTTTGGGTGTCATATTAGGAAACCGTTGCCTAATCCAAGGTCATGATGATTTACACCTATGTTACCTTCTAAGAATTTTGTCTTTAGCTCTTACATTTAGCTCCTTGATTTGATTTATTCTGAGTTAGTTTTGGTATCTGGTGTGAGGTAGGGATCCAACTTTATTCGTTGGCCTGTGGATATCCAGTTATTTCAGTACCATTTGTTTAAAAGACTCTTTTCTTTCTCTCATTGAATGGTTTTGGGACCTTTGTTGAAAAATAAATTGATCATAAATGTGACAGTTTATTTCTGGTCTCTCAATTCTATTCCTTTGATCTACATGTCTATCCTTATGCCAGTATAATAGTGTTTTGATTACTCTAGTTTTATAGTCATTTTTAAAATTAAGAAGTGTGAATCCTCCAACTTCATGCTTTTAAAGTTTGTTCTGGCTCTTCCGGGTCCCTTGCATTTCCATATGAATTTTTGTAATAGCTTGTTCTTTTCTGCAAAAATGGCTGTTGGGCTTTGATAGCGATGGCATTGAATCTGTAGATTAATTTGGGGAGTATTACCATTTTAAACAATATAAGTTCTTCTAATCCACCAGTACAGGACGTCTTTTTATTTATTTAGGTTTTCTTTCATTTCTTTCAACTATGTTTTGTAGTTTCAGCATACAAGTGTTATACTTCTTTGCTTAAATTTGTTCCTAAGTATTCTATTCTTTTTGGTGGTATTGAAAATGGAATTGTTTCCTTAATTGAATTTTCAGGTAATATTATGAGCCACTGGAGGGCAGAGTCAGTTGGCATAGACAGCCAGCTGTGCACCAAACCTGGTTTCCTTTTCCCCAGGCGCTGGGGTGGGGCCCTGTGCCTGCATCACTGGAATGTGAATGGGAGTGATGTGGCTACCTCCACACCTGGCCTGCAAACCTCCTGGCATGGTCCTCACACCATCTTTTCCCATCTCTCAGCCAGAGGTCGAAGCCCAGGATGACTATGGTAGCCACTGTGGGAAATGGCAGTTTCCCCCTGAATAATCCTGCAGAAAAGAATGGATCCTGCCCCCAGCAGACAGGTACCTCTGCGTGGGACTCTTATGGGAGTGAGAAACATTTCATGAAGTCACTGCAATCGGGGAGTATATTTGTTATAGGAGCTAATATTATTCCCACCTATATGGTCACTGTTATTTCTGAAAATGTATCATAGATAATAGATGCTCCATAAATTTTTTAGAATGAGTCCATTTTAAGCCTCCCTAGCTTGACACTTCCAAGATGTCTTTTTTTTTTTTAATTTTGGATTTTTTTGTTTGTTTGTTTGTTTTCGGCTGTGCCACACGGCATGCAGGATCTTAGTTCCTGACCAGGGATCAAACCCATGCTCCCCGCAGTGGAAGCTTGGAGTCTTAACCACTGGACTGCCAGGGAAGTCCCCTTCCAAGATGTCTTGGATTTTCATCTTTTCCCTTTGCTCCTAGCAAATATCTGTTGAGTGAATGTATTCATTCCAACTTTGCCTGGAGTACAACAAAATAATATTTGGGGAAAGCATCAAAAAGTAGAAAATTGGAGATAATAACAAGAGCCCTTTCATTTGTAAAAATGTTTTTGGTGGGACTTCCCTGGTGGCGCAGTGGTTAAGAATCCGCCTGCCAATGCAGGGGACACAAGTTCAGGCCCTGGTCTGGGAAGATCCCAGATGCCACGGAGCAACTAAACCCGTGTGCCACAACTACTGAAGCCTGCGTGCCTCGAGCCTGTGCTCTGCAACAAGAGAAGTCACCGCAATGAGAAGCCCATGCACACCAATGAAGACCCAACGCAGCCAAAATAAATAAATACATAATTTTTTAAAAAACAACAAACTCTTTTTGGTAGAGTTTAAAAATTGCTTTTACCCATGTTTTATCACTTGATCCCTGTCATATCCCTGTGAAATAGGTACACCAGCTACCCCATTTGACTAATGAGGAAACTGAGGTCCAGGAATACAAAGTAATGAACCCAAAGTTCTATCACTAGGAGAGCTGAGACGAGGACTCGAATGCACAGACACAGGCCCTACTTTCATCCTACCAGCTCCCTCTGCCTCTGAGCATCAGGGGTTGCACCAGAAGGGGTGATGACTTGAGGGGGCCCCCAGTGCCCAGATTGAACGCTGTTTCTGCTGTGTCTGTGAGGCTGTTTCCAGGTGAGATTAACATTTGAATGGGTGGATTCAGTAAAGCAGACCCCCATTCCAGCCACCCCAAAGGGTGGAGGCAGGGGCATCATCCAATCCACTGAGGGCTTGAACAGAACAAAAGGTGTTGGAAGGAGGAATTTGCCCCTTTATTTGGCCTCACTGAGCTGGGACGTCTCATGTCATCTTCCATCCTTGAGCTGGGATTTACATCATCGTGTCCCTTGTTCTCAAGCCTTCAGACTCAGACTGAATTACACCACTGGCTTTCCTGGGGCGCCAGCTTGCAGATGGGAAACAGTGGGACTTCTCGGCCTCCGAAGCCAATTTCTCATTCTCTCTCTCTCTCTCTCTCTCCCCCCCTCTCTCTCTCTCTCCCCCCACCCATAAATAAATAAACAGGAAAATTCATATTTGTTCTATTTCTCTGGAGAACCCTAGTACAGTTGCCTTCCTCTCTGTTATTGTATAGGCTGTTCCCTCAGCCCAGAACATCTTCTTACCCTTAGCTAACTCCTACTCTGTCCACACCATTCTGCACAGCCCTCCCACCTCCAGGCAGCCTTTATGGATGTCCCCTCCCCACCTGGGATGGGGTAGCTGCTTTCTCAGAGACCATATCACCCAAGCTTCCGGCGTCAGAGTTGTGGTTACCGTCTATAAGAGTGTGGGCTCCAGCTCTGACCTCCAGAATTTGAATGGTGACTCCAAGCGACTTCATTGTGTCTTGTTCTCAGCTGCCAAATGGGGATGGTCCTGGCAGGAGCCAGCTTGCGAATCTGTCCTGAGGGTTAAATGAGACGGCACGTGTACAGAATCGGAGCGGTGCCTACTCGAGCAAGAACTGAGCTACTGGCTCTTCTCTATGGCACTATGTTGCCAGCACTGTCCATGCGTCTCCTCCCGACTAGACCCTGGGTGAACTCCTTGAGCGACCTGACGTACAGTAGGTGCCCAGTAAGTATGAGTGGAATTGAATTAATTGCAAAACGGACAGAGCTCCCTCCTACCTGGTTTACCTCTCAGCATGTTTGGATGAAAGGCAGCTCCGCAGCAGAGAGCTCTGTGCTCTCTGTGACCTTTGAGGGTCAAGTCCCTCAAAAATGGAGGTGATTTTACAATTAGATCATTAGAGAATGTTTATATCAATACACCATTGCTAACAGAACCTTTATTTAAAGGCTTATTGAGTTTATTTAAGCACCAACTTTTTTATACTGTATAACACTCATGAAAATGATCTTCCCAAAGGCAGAAATAGAAATTAAGAACCAACATTTTGATTCAGCTTTGGTTAAAATGAAAAAAGCAAAAACAAACAAACAAAAAAACGATGTCCACAATTTAATTGGACAAACCTGGGACAGAAGAATTTGAGTTTTTAAACAAAATTTATTGGAGTACAGTTGATTTACAATGTTGTATTAGTTTCAGGTGTACAATAAAGAATCAGTTATACATATATATATATATACATATATCCACTCTTTTTAAGATTCTTTTCCCATATAGGTCATTATAGAGTATTGAGTAGAGTTCCCTGTGGTATACAGTAGGTCCTTACTAATTATCTTTTTTTTTTTTTTGCGATACGCAGGCCTCTCACTGCTGTGGCCTCTCCCGTTGCGGAGCACAGGCTCCGGACGCGCAGGCTCAGCGGCCATGGCTCACGGGCCCAGCCGCTCCGCGGCATGTGGGATCTTCCCGGACCAGGGCACGATCTCGTGTCCCCTGCATCGGCAGGCAGACTCTCAACCACTGCACCACCAGGGAAGCCCTAATTATCTATTTTATGTACAGTAGTGTGTACATATCAATCCCAATCTCCCAATTTATCCCTCCCCTCCCTTTCCTCCCTCGTAACCATAAGTTTGTTTTCTACATCTGTGACTCTATTTCTGTTTTATAAATAAGTTCATTTGTACCATTTATTTTAGATTCCACATATAAGCGATATCATATATTTGTCTTTCTCTGTCTGACTTACTTCACTCAGTATGACAATTTCTAGGTCCATCCATGTTGCTGCAAAGAAGAATTTGATTTTGATGAGCACTCTGTAATTTCAGAATGTCTTGCTGGTAAGGTGAGGCTGTTTACATTCCATGACCAAGGGAACCCTGAAAATAAAGGAAGTTTCACCAGACAGGAAGGGAAAAGTCAGTTTAAATTTAATTTTATAGAAGCCCTTTTGTCCATGTTTTTTGAGATGAAGCAAAAACTTCTTGGGAAAACAATAAGTACAACTCCACTCTGGATTTTCGTCACTGTTAAATACAGAATTCCTGCTAAACATCTTCAGAATATGTCACCCATCCATCTTGAAGCATGTGCATCATTGCACATTAAGTTATTATTTTATTTGCCTATTAAATACTACTTTATGGTAGGATATAGAACTTGTTCACTTACATTGTAAGTAGACTCACCAGCCTCCAATCACTTGCTGCATCTATGGTATAAGTTCTCTGAAAATATGGGATCCCTGCATCTAGTTTTTCTCCTTCTGTGCTGCAGATAACATAACATAATGCCCTTAGCATATTCAAAAGTCCAAACACAATGGCCACCGAGGTTCTTAGAGATGGGATTTCAGGGCACTTTGGAGGAGTTATTTTCCTGCTGTAAGAGATGTGAATTAAGCAGCTCAGTTGGACATGAGTCATCAGATGAACCCAGGACCAAGCTCACCAGCCAGAGGTAGTCAGGAGGTCCAACACACTTGCAACACGGAGAGGAGGAATTTCCGGTTTTCTTTCAGACACAGGCTAGTTTTGATTCTGTCTCATTACTCACCCGGGAAGGCAACTCAGAACCTGCCAGGTGACAAGTGTTGTTCTCCAGTGGCCCATTCATTCTTTATTTTATTCATTTATTCATCCAAAAAATATTTACTGCATGTCTACCACACATGTCAGGCATTATGATGGAAATAGCGGGGAATATAACAGACCAAAAATCTCTATTCCGAAGGCGCTTGGATCAAAATGGAGGAGAAGGAAACAAAGAGTAAACCCAAGCCAACATATAACGTACAAGGTGGTGGTAAGTGCTACAGAGATAAATAAAGCAGGTGAGGGGTAGAGAGCCCCTTTCCCCACGTGAGGACCAGGGAGAGGACGGCCGTCTATGAGCCAGGAAGCAGGCCTCACCGGACACTGAATCTGCCAGTGCCTTGATCTTGGACTTCCCAGCCTCCAGAACCATGAGAAATAAATATTTCTTGTTTATAAGTCACCAGTCTATGGTATTTTGTTATAGCAACCCAAACAGACTAAGATGATTATATATAGAACTTGAAAATTTACAAAGCTTTTTTTTATAATAGCGGTCATAATAGTAGCAGTTTGCTCTGTGCCCACTGTATGGGAGATTTGTGTTCATTCAATTCTTCCAGCAAATAATCTTTTTGTTCATTCATTCATTCATTCATTTTGTATTGGTAATTATTTTTTTACAAATGAGGAAACTGAGGCCCAGTGAGTGGAAATGATTTCTCAGGTAGACAAAGGAAGAACTGACCCCAGATTTGTCAGACTCCAGAACCCACGATTTCTCGCGATTTTTTTTCTCTCATGGTTTGTCACTTGTAACTTACTTTTCCTGTAGAGATTGTAACTTACTTTTCCTGTAGAGACAGTGGGTCCCGCTAATTCCCTGGCATTGTAACACATGTAGCTGTGACTCTGACTTCTGGCGTCCCCGGTGTCCCCTGCCTGAACCTTGGCTTTGCTTGTCAGCCTCCCCCGTCGGACTAGGTTGTGCTTGGGGACCAGGGGAGATGTCACTGGTCTCTGAGTCCCATCAAATCAATGAGATAAAACTGAGAGAGGTCACTTGTCACAAGAGCACTGGGCTGGGAGAAACCCACCAGCACATGAGGCACCTTTGTAATCAGTATTCGTGGGTTTACTCATCTGCAGAGCAGACACGTTAGTTGGGAGAGGGTGGGCAGTGCCAGGTGCCAAGGTAACCAGGAATCTCAGGGGCTTGACGCAGTGAAGGTATGTTGTAGTTGGGTCACACTCCAGTGCTCTCCTGCACGTGGTGATTGGCGGATCCAGGCTTCTTCCGTCTCAGCACGTCATTATCTTAAACACGTGGCTGCCAAGGCCACCTTGGAAGGAGAAGGGAAAGGGTGCATTTAGGACCAGAGCTGAGAGCGGCTTCCATCCCCCCTGCCCATATTCCATTGGGCATAACTCAGTCCTATGGTCTTTAGCTGAGCTGCAGGGAAGGCTGGGAAATGTAGACCAGGATGTGTCTGGGAAAAAGAAATGAGGTGGTGGACCCACAGCCTTGTTTATGCCACGGCCACCAGATTTTCCCAAATCCTATATCTGGACCAGAGTCCGACAAACGTAGGCATCTTTTGGCAAGAACAGGGCAGGATTTTGCAGTTGGTATTTTAGGACAAATCGTTGCTGGAAGCACAAATCATTGCTGGAAGCACTCTTTCACCTTTTGAGACTTAATTTTCCCATCAATAAAATAGGTGGTTGTTCTCAATCTGTGGGCTGTGGATCCCAGGAAGGGGAGACTGAGTAGTTACTCTGAGTCTTGGAATCTTCAAGCAAACCTAGCATGGTGGCAGATGGAATGACTTTTGACGCTACTGGGACTAAGAAGAAACATTTATTTGAAAACCTCACTGTTTCTGTCACGGATATTCTCAATTAACATAAACATGGAAATATAATTTCTATCAGGGGAGGATTTATGAAATACTTTCTCATGTAAGAGGTTTTATAATGAAAAATATCTGGAGCCACAGAATAGCTTATTTCTGTCAACGAATTTGATTGAGAACCTTCCCTATGCCAAGCACTGCACTTGGTTAATGAACTAGAAAATAGAACCCCGTCCTGAAGGAACTCGAAGTTCAGGGGCATGTGTGTGTATTGGTGGGAAGGCCAATTATAAAATAATTGGATAAGTATTCTGATTGAAGGAAGCCCCTCATCCCTGGGAACACAAGAGGAAGGGCACCTATTCCATGCTGGGGCTATCAGAGAAGACTTCCTGGAGGAGGTGGCATTTCAATTGAGACTTGACAGTTACTAGGAGTTAGCCCAGCTAAGAGATGAAGGAAGTGCATTCCAGGTGGAGAGAACTGGTAAAGAATTAGAGGCAAGAATGATTAAGGAGCACAGGCAACCAAGGAAAAAATAGATACATTGAACTACATCAAAATGAAAACCTTTTGTGTGTCAAAGGACACTATCACCAGAGTGAAAAGGCAACCTATGAATGCAAGAAAGTATTTGCAAGTCATATATCTGGTAATGGGTTAATATCCAGAATATATAAAGAACTACGACTCAACAACAAAAAAACCCAAACAACCCAATAAAAAATGGGCAAAGGACGTGAGTAGACATTTCTCCAGAAAGGATACAAATTGTCAATAAGCACAGGAAAAGATGTTCAATATCACTACTGGTCAGAGGAATGCAAATCAAAACCAAAATGAGATACCGCTTCACACCCATTATCAAACAAACTGGAAATAACAAGTGGTGGGGAGGATGTGGAGGAATTGGAACCCTCGTGCGCTATTGGCGGGGATGTAAAATGGTTCAGCTGCTATGGAAAACAGTCTGGCAGTTCCTCAAAAAGCTAAAAACAGAATTACTATATGATCCAGCAATTCTACTTCTGGGTATATACCCCCTAAGAATTGAAAGCAGGGACTCGAACAGATATTTGCACACCCAGCTCACAGCAGCATTGTTCACAATTAGCAAAAGGTGGAAGCAACACACATATCCAGTTATAGACAAACATAAACAAAATGTGGTCTATGCACACAATGGAATACGATTCAGCCTTTAAAAGGAGCGAAGCTCTGATACAGGCTACAATACGGATGGACCTTGAGGACATTATGCAGAGTGAAATAAACCAGTCCAAAAAAAGACAAATAGTGTTTGATTCCACTGTTATACGAGGTGCCTAGAGTAGTCAAATTCACAGAGACAGAAAGTAGAATGGTGGGTGCCAGGGACTGGGGAGGGGAGAATGGGGTGTTAAGTGTTTAAGGGGGCTATCAGAGAAGACTTCCTGGAGGAGGTGGCATTTCAATTGAGACTTGAGAGTTACTAGGAGTTAACCCAGCTATGAGGTGAAAGAAGAGCATTCCAGGTGGAGGGAACAGGTAAAAACTTAATTCTGGAGATGGATGTTGGTGACGGCTGTACAACAATGTGAATGTACTTAACGCCACTTAATTATGTTAAAATGATAAATTTTATGTTATGTATATTTTACCACAATAAAAAACAGTAGCCGGGGAGGAGTGATTAAGGGCCTTCTGGGTGGTGTCTGAGGAGCTTTGGGACTCTGTCTCCCATTTTGCCCCTGCTGAGAGCTCACCCCAGGCCTTGCTGGCCTGGCCTGTTGTCTCAAAGGCATTTCTGAAATACCTGACTGGGGGGCACTGGTTCCTGCCCAGTGATTGGGGAGGGGGAGGGAGAGGGATGGGAGGATGGGGGGGGATCCTCCCGGGAAGCTGGCCCAGAGCGTTGACCTCTCTGGCTGGCTTCCTTCTGTCCGGTGCCAGGAGTCATCTGGAATCTCTAAAAAGTTCATTTAGCACAAAGGCAGAGGCTGTGGCATTCAGGGTCTGCCCCTTATTGGGAGACCAAACTGCCCTTTAAAAGAGGAATTAATTCAAAATAAGTCCTTAGGATCACAAATCATTAACAGACATGTTCCAAAAATGTCCAAATAATTGCAACTTCAGGGGGTTCTGAAACCCTCTGCATCGTAAATGGGAGAATTGTTCAGGATGAAAGGAGGGGAAGAGCTACGATGAAGATTCCAACTTCAAATGTGAACTGGTTCTTTTTTCTTTTCTTTTCTATTTTTCAGCTAGAAGAGGTGTCTATTGAAGGAATTAATTTTTGTTTCAGTTTTCTTTTTGGATCTTCTGGCTTCAGAGGGGCTGGCAAGAAGTTAAAACCCAATGGGAGCTGCTGCCCTTGTGATGTTTCAGCTGTTGCAGACAGAAGGGTACCAGGAATCTATGGAGGTGGAGGTAGCAGGTCTCGATTGGAATTCAAATTCGGATCAGAGAATCATGTCATGCGTGCCAGGATGCCATGGTCAGCACTTGACAGCTTAGGATAGTGGCGATTTGCCTCCAAATAAACTGTCTTTAATGTCCTCATTTCCTGGCAAGAAAGAAGGGTGGCGACTGAAGGTACATGGGGTCCCCCTTGAGCTAGAACAGCCTGGATTGCAATCCTGGAGGCCCCCCAGGAGGAGGAGCTCATTTGATTCCCAAACTTGTAGGGGCGCAGCAAGAGTTCTTGGCCCACGCCTGCCTCGGATTAAGGAGCCGGGTTCTCTGGGAGGTTTGGTTATTCCTCCCCACCCCCACCAAGCCCTTCCCCTTCAGAGCTTCCATTCACCTTTAGCCAGTTTCTTTAAGAGGCACAGATGAGGTTTCAACTTCAGAAGGGGTGGCAGAGCGGGGGAGCCTTTATGAAACTGTGAACCCTGGGGGCTGCGCGAACCAGCACCCCTCCCTGTCCTGCCCTGCTCCACCCCCTCCTGAGGACCGCTGGGTGCCACGCAGCAATTTCCGCCGCTGATCTGACAGTGACAGTTCGCGGGCCTTTCCCCCTCTCTGTTCCCCTTGGTGCCGGGCCTTCTCAACTTTAAGGCCGATAGGGTCTTGTCATAAAGTCTGGCTGGAATAGGCTGAAGGGAGACAGAAACTGATAAACTTCCTTTTGATCTCTGATCTGCAAAGCCACTCCGAAAAAATAAATCACAGCCGTGTGCCCACTGGGGTGGGTCAGAGCCGGTGGAAGCCAAGAAATATTCCCTCTGGAGCTCAGGGTCTGTTGATCCGCCCCTCCACCCCCCGCCCCCCTGCACGTTACATTTCAGAAGGAGGGGGGCAGCAGGGAGGGGCACCCCACACTCAGAACGAGGCAGGGAACCTAATTAGGTGAAAATCATTTAAATGGTTTTCAAGGCATCGCTTGATTTAAAGCATTTATCACCACCTAACGCATAATTAACAGCAGGACAAACGATTGAACAAAAGCTCTCTTCTATTCAGAGGGATTATGTTAATTTTCATTAATCTTATATATTACCATCTCTCTCTAAATGAATGTTATCTTAAAGGCCCAAATGCCTCCTTTGATCTTGGGGAAAAGAAGAGAGAGAGAGGAGATTGTAACCTGTGTTTTTTGGAAATGACATTTTAACAGCAGGCTCCGAGTACAGTATCAGAAGTTTTCTGTATTCAAGAGTTAATCCACTCACAGAAAAGAAGGAAATTCTGTGGGGAGGAATGAGAAACTGTGCTTTCCCTGTAAACTGGAGACGATCTGCTGGCTCAGTTAGTTAAAGTTCGAACAGAACATACTTGGATTCTGTGATAACGTTCCGTGATTCCCTTATTCTACCTTCCCTCGGTATCCATCGGGGAGTGGTTCCAGAACCCCCTCAGATATCAAAATCCGCGGATGTTCAAGTCCCTTGAATAAAACGGTGTAGTACAGCAGGCCCTTGGTATCCGGGGTTCCCAATCCACAGGTACGGAGGACCGCCTGTACAATTTTGTGATTTGACATGTTTGCTCATCTTACCTTTCCAAGCCCACAGGGTTCCTCATGATAATTTTAGTTTAAAGCAATCAGTTAAGACCATGCCACTAACTAGTAATAGCAACTGGCTTAACATAAATAATAACTACACACATACTGCTCTTAGTTTGTTAATGGCTTTACGATGGACATCGTCAAATCTTTACTGCAGCCCAACTGCCATTCCCATTTTGCAGATGCGGCAGTTGAGGCATGAGGAAATTTAGGCCGCTTGTTTCAGTCAGATGCCAGTAGTGGGGATACTTGCCCAGGCTGGCAGCCTCCAGAGCGTGTGTGGTCAAGCACGGAAAGAGGTCTGGTTTATCTATGGCCAATGCATGTTGGCCTGTCTAGTAGAATATTACTGCAGTCCATCTGCTTGAGCTCCCACTTCAGCTGTGCCTCCAGCTTGCTGTGTGATTTTGATCAAGTATCTTTTCTTCCGGGGCCTCAGTTTCTTCATCACTAACTTCTGGAAGCTTGCATTTATGGGATTCTTTGTTGTGTGCTGGGAGCTGTTATTTTCTCATTTTACAGGTGAAGAAACAAGAGACTAAAGAGGCACTGCCCAGGGTCACACAGCTGTAATTGCAGAGCAGGGATCTGAACCCAGGTGGGCAGGTCACTGAGCCCCTCTTAATCTATATGCTATGTTGATGCGTAAAATCAAACTAGGGTGCCTTTCTAGTTTTAAAATGATAGCATCCCAACACAAAGGGCTTTCGTGGTGTTATCTTGACTGTGGTGGATACACAAATCTGCACAGGTGATGAAATTGTTCACAACTTCGCACACACACGCAGATGAGAGCAAATAAAACTGGAACATCTGAATAAGCTTGGTGGATTTGTATCAGTCAGTATCCTGGCCGTGAATATAAAAAACATTTTGTAAAATGTTATACACAATTGTTTTGTAAAATGTTACCATGGGGAAGTGTACAAGGGGTCTCTCTGTGTAATTTCTTACAACTGCACATGAATCAGGAATTCCCGGGTGGTCCAGTGGTTAAGACTCTGTGCTTTCATTGCCAAGGGCCCAGGTTCAATCCCTGTTGGGGAACTAGGATACTACAAGATGCGCGGTGTGGCAAAAAAGAAAAAAAGAAAAAGAAACTGCACGTGAATCTACAGTGATCTTAATAAAAAATTGTGTTAAAAAATAGAAACGAAAAAAAACGAAAAAAAAAAAAAGAAACGAACTAAAATTGTAAGATTCTACCCACAATCACGTTGAGGAGCTCCATTTTGTGTATGCAAAGTGTTGGGATTAAATAAATTATAAGTTCTTGCCTAAAGGAATGTAATGAATTAATAATAATGATAATAATAATAAACTACCATTAATGAACTGCCTATGCATTAGGTGCAATGCTCAAGCACTGTATTAACTTTTGTAGCAATGTTATTATCACAAGATTATTTACAAGCTGAACCTGAGAGAGGTTAATGAATTTGCCCAAAGTCACCCAGCACATAAACAGCATGTTTTGAGCCAAGCCGGACCCTGGATCCCACCTGGTCATATTCTCTTCAGACAAAGCTAGGGCTCCCTGAACACCTACTATGCCAGTTCTTCCTGTTAAAATAATCTGGCACAGGGCTTCCCTGGTGGCGCAGTGGTTGAGAGTCCGCCTGCCGATGCAGGGGACATGGGTTCGTGCCCCGGTCCGGGAAGATCCCACATGCCGCGGAGCGGCTGCTCCCGTGAGCCGTGGCCGCTGAGCCTGCGCGTCCGGAGCCTGTTGCTCTGCAACGGGAGAGGCCACAGCAATGAGAGGCCCGCGTACCGCAAAAAAAAAAAATCTGGCACAGTCTGGTGAGGCAACATCATCCCACTTTGTAGATGAGGACACTGAGGCTTAGAGTAGGAAGAGGCTTGAATCCAGCTGCCTCTTTCTCCTACAAGGAGGAGAGACGGAGCAGAATGCGGGGTCTCCCATCCCGTGGGGTGTTATGGGGCTCAGGGCACACCTCCAAGAAGAGGGTGCCTGGTCAGCCCCGGGGTGAAAGGCAGGGCCTAGATAAGCCCAAATGGGTTTCAAGAGCTAAGAGCAGGGTGTGAGTGGAGCCCGGGCTGTTTATTCAGCTTTAGGGGGAGAGATTTCATCCAGGGCTCTGGTTGGTGATAAAGCCATTCTGTTTTCAAACCAAACACGTCCTTTCCTTGGAGGACTGGGCAGTTTGGGAAGAAAGATACTGGATGTCTCTCCTGTGGATCTTTCCAGCCGTATCACCAACCAAATATCTCACTGGGGGAAAGTCAAGGGGATCCCAAAGGGGCTCAAGCCACCGAGGGTAACTTCAAAGGATACCAGAAAGCTGAAGTTTAAAAGGCCTATGATGAGTCCATTAGAAAAGATGGTCTGGACACATTTTTGGCCTGGCCTCCGTGGTCCCTGACCCTGACCGAATGCCCTGCGGGGCTGTGGAAGTATTTGTGGAGAAGGCTGGCTCTAATTCAGCCCTAAACAGAAAACTTGCATCTCACCGTGGAGGGAGCCAGCACCAGCCCTAGGAATTTTCTGTATGTTTTGTATGTGTTTAAGATTTACCACAGTCCTGGGAGGGAAGAATTCTGATACCCATGTTATAAATTCAGAACATAAGGCACAGAGAAGGGTCTTATTCAAGGTCACAAGGCTGGTAAGTGGTAGATTTCAGATTGTCCATTTCCAAAGCTGGTTCCACCACACTGAGTGGTATTGGCCTGGGTAGTTATAGATGATGACAGTGATGACAATGACCCCTTCTTCTTCTCTTCCTCCTCCTCTACTATTATTATATTGTGGCAGACAGTACTTTCTAAAGATGGCTGCCACAGTGTCTCCCATTCCACATGTCCTTCTGATAATGTGACATTGACACTGCTCCCACTGAATGGTGGGGTCTATGTTCTCTCCCTTTGAACCTGGGCAGACTTCTGATTATGGCGGAAGTGACACTATGTGACTACCAAAGCTAGTTCATTAGATCATAAAAATGCCACGTGTGCCTGCCTCGCTCTCTTGGGTCACTGTCTCTTGGAACCCAGCCGCCATGCTGTCAGGAAGCCCAACCTAGCCCACAGAGAGAGGCCACATGTGTCCCAACCAACAGCCCAGCTAGCTGACAGGTGGCATGAACCGCCAAACGTGGGAGTGAAGATGCCTAAAGATGACTCCAGCCTTCAAGCCGCCAACCATTTGAATCTCCTGGCTGAGGGCCAGAGTTTGGGGAACAGAAACAAAGCCTGCCCAAGCTCCTGACCCACAGAACCACGAGTATAACAAAATGGTTGTTTGATGCTGCTACGGTTTAGGGTTTGTTTATAACTCAGCAGCAGTAGTAGAGCAAATGCAACCACCATGGTGATAGGAGCTGACACTGAACACTCGCTGCCTGCTCTGTATTCTGTAAGAGCTTATAGAGTCAGAGGTGGAAGGGGCTTTAAGTCTGGACCCGTGATTCTCAACCCTGGGGGGATGAAAAATTTAGGTTTCCAGGCTCCATCCCAAACCTGCTGAGTCAGCTTCATGCCCAGCATCCCAGTGGCCACAAGTTCAATGGCTAAGGCAGGGTCAGAACGAGCCCAGGAGAAGGGATAGGCCAACCGGGGTCAATGGAATGCAGCAAATATTACTGATAACCCTTACCATGTGCCAGGTGCCTGGGCTCGACCACCCTCACAGTCTTGTAGAGGATGGAATACATGGGTGTAGATGACATAATGCGAAAGGGTGCGGCAGCCAATGGTTATTTATTGGGCTTTTCCACGACACTTTTCTGGGTGCTTTATACACATAAGACTATGTTATGACCCCACAACTGCTTCTTCTTTTTTTTTAAGACACAGAGACTGAGAAAGTTTAAGTAACTTTCCTAAATTGTCTAGCTAGAAAGCAGCTGGCCAGGATCTAAATAAACCCAGGTCTGTTGGATTCCAAAGCCTCTGTCTTTCCTTAGCCCCTGCTGCCTCCTGGAGTAGGAGCCCAGTGTTATGGGAGATGCATTGTGAGCTCAGAGGAAGGGGCTCTTATTGCTAGTTGTGGGATGCTGGGCTCTCTCTCATGACCCATTCTCCCTTCTTTCTTAGTAATGGGCACATTACTACATTCCCCAGCCTCTTTTGCACCTGGGTGACCAAGTTCTGGCTAATAAGGTGCAAACGGAAGTCCTGTGTGGTATTTCTGGAAAGCCTCCTGAAAGAGAGAGCATACATTCTTCTTCCCATCTCCTTTAAAACTCTTCTCTTAGGAATGTGGATGCAATGTCTGGAGCTCTAGCAACCATATTAGACCATGAGGATGAGTATTCATCCCAGGAATGGCAGAGGAGTGCCAGAAGAAGTCTGGATGCCAGATGATTGAAGAACTACCATACTAGTCCCTGGCTCATCTACCTCAGGTCATTCTCATGCAAGAGAGAATGAGCTTTTACCTTGTTTAGGTCACTGTTATATTGAGTCTTGTTTCTTCCCAGCTGAATCTGATCCTGAGTGATACAATGGGCAGCACAAAATATTTTGAGGAAGAAAATGAACTGGGTTGGGTTTTGAAAGATGGGAAGGACCAAGATGTGGGGATGGGGGAAGAAGTTCCTTAAGGGTGCTGGGAACAGCAAGAGTGAGGAGTGTCCTTGGGGCGGTGTGTGGAGTATGACAGGGGGTTTTAGGAGCTAACAGGGTTGGAGCAACATTTTGGAGACAGCGCCAGGGGGAGAAGATACAATTTCAGTTGTTAAGCACTGAAGCACCACTGAAGGTGTCTGAGTAGAAGAGTGAGGTGTTTGGAACTGTATTTTACTTCATGGAGATCTGTAGGGAGACGTGGAGAGAGGTGAGCCTGCACCAGAAATGGGGCATGGGAATTGGTTGGAAAGGAGTTATGGAGACAGCTTTTGCAACGGTCCATGGAACAGCTAGTTGATTAAACAATGGTGTGATAATGCTACAGATAGCTTGACACCATTAGAATAACAATGTACAAGAAAGTGAGATAACATAAAGTTGCTTATGATAGGTTGTTATATGACAAAAATAGGTCCCCCAAACTGTGTAAGAATCTGATCAGTTCCTGAAAATTAAAAAAAATTAACTCTATGAATTTTTTTTTTTTTTTTCGGTACGTGGGCCTCTCACCGCCGTGGCCTCTCCCGTTGCGGAGCACAGGCTCTGGACGCACAGGCTCTGGACGCACAGGCTCAGCAGCCATGGCTCATGGGCCCAGCCGCTCCGCGGCATGTGGGATTCTCCCGGACTGGGGCACGAACCCGCGTGCCCTGCATCGGGAGGCGGACTCTCAACCACTGCGCCACCAGGGAAGCCCTATGCATTTCTTTTTAAAAAAGCCAATGACGGTCTGCCGATGCAGGGGACACGGGTTCGTGTCCCAGTCTGGGAAGATCCCACATGCTGTGGAGCGGCTGGGCCCGTGAGCCATGGCCGCTGAGCCTGCGCGTCCGGAGCCTGTGCCCCGCAACGGGAGAGGCCACCGCGGTGAGAGGCCCGCGTACCGCAAAAAAAAAAAAAAAAAAAAAGTAAAAAGCCAACGACGTTATTCTCCAAATGTTAACGATAGTTCCTGCTAGGTGGGGGAATCTGGGGGTGATTTTTGTTTCTTCTTTTTGCTCACTGTTTTCTAGATTGTTAGTGATAATAATAATAGCTGCGATCTCCTGCAGGCTCACAGAGGTCTGGGCCCAGCTTAATCCTCACATTTTTTCATGCATTAGCTCTTTCAATCCTTACAATACCCTGTGAGGGAGAGACTTCAACTTTCTTTTTATTATATTTGAGGAAACTGAGGGGCAGAGAGTAGGGGCCTTGGTCAAGGGGAGGGAACAAGAGGAGAGAGGGGTGCTGAGGCAGAGAGGGAGCGGAAGGAAGTCCCAGCTGGAGGGAGTTCCCAGGGAGGGAGAAGAGATGGGACAAAGGGGTCAGAGGATACATGGCCCTTTCTCAGTAATCCCAGCGGACACCTGTATGGGCCTTGATAGTTTCTAAAGCACGTTGTGTGCATCTTTCCCTAACAATGCGCTTGTTAGGAACGATTGTTATGCTCTTATGGAAGAGGAAACAGTTCTCAGAGAGCTTAGCAAAGTGCTCAAGCTAACAAGGTGTGTGAGTCAGGATCTGAACCCAGAGCTCTCCGCCTGATGTAAAATTTCTTTCTTATTTCTCTACAACGCTCTGCCCCAAAAGGTGCTAGCTGCAGTCTATACTGGAAATCTGTCTGTTTGGCCTTCCTGGCTCCCTTCAGCCACGAGACTCTGTACCTGCAGCTGGAACCATTGAAGAAGAGACCTTTGATGGCCTGCCTTTTGGCCAGAGTCTTGGTCTTGACCTGTCTGCGTTTCTTGGCCCAACTGGACCCTGATTTCACCTGCTTCTGTTCGTGGTCCAGCTTCATTCCTCAATCCCGATCACTCACCCTGCTTCCTTGGCCACCTTCTTGACCAAAGTCGAAGCTGCCTTTGGCCTCCTGGGATAAGGGCTCTACTGCACTCCACCCTCTCCCCGCAGGTAACCCTGCCCCAGCTGGGCCTCTCCAGCCTGGGATCTGGCCCTCCCCATCCTCTACCCTCCCCTCCTTTGCCAGCCACCTCCTGCACCTGCCAAGGCCACCCCTCCAGGGGAAAAGCCCCTGAGAACACTCTGTCCCTCGTGTCAGACACTTCCCTAATTCCCCTGATCTTTCTCTGTTTCAGTTTATCGCAAATGATTTTCCAAGCCAGTGGATTTAATTACATTACACTTAGGGAAATTGGTGCCGTTTCTTAATTACTTTTATAGTTGAAAAGCAATTACTTAGCAATCACATGAAGGTCTTCTTGTGTTTCCTGGGGCTCTGCAGCCTTAAAAAATGTCTGCAGGGAAGCAGACAGACTTTAAGAGATTGGGTGTGCTCTTTTTGGGAACTGGGGTAATTGGTTCTGGGGAGAAGGGTAAGTGTATTTCTTTTTAATTTTTAATTTAACTTTTATTTTACATTGGAGTATAGTTGGTTTACAGTGTTGTGTGAGAAGGGTAAGTTGTGTGGTATAGGATTGGAGGATACAAAGTTTTCTTTGTGTTGTTTTGTTTATTTTGTTTTAATCATGATCCACCTAGTTGTTTAAGCCCAAACCTCACAGTCATCCTTAACTGTGCTCTCTTCCTCCATTCTCTGTACCTGGTCATGCATGACATCCTTTGGATTCCATCTCCTGATAACCTCTTAAACCTGCTGAGTCTCAGCTTTCCCCTGTCTGGTCCAGGCCACCATCATCACTCACTGAGTGATAGCAGTAGCCTCTTAACCGGTCTCCCTGTGTCCACCCTGGACCCCATGGTGGCTTGAACGCTGGCCCTCAAAAGATATGTTTACCCAGAACCTGCGAATGTGACCTTACCTGCAAAGAAGGGCAGCAAGTGAAGGATCTTGAAATGAAATCATCCTGGATGACCCAGATGGGCTCCGAAGCCAATGACAAGTATCCGTAGAAAAGAAGGGAAGGGAGAAGATACACAGAAAGGCCATGTGAAGATGGTGGCTGGGATTGGAGTGATGCGTCTGTAAACTGAGGGGTGCCAAGGGTTGCAGGAAACCACCAGAAGCCAGGAGAGAGGCCTGGAATGGATCCTCCCCGGAGCCTCCAGAGGGAACCAACCTTGCCGACATCTTGATTTTGGACTCCTGGCCTTCAGAACTGGAGAGGATGAATATCTGCTGTTTAAAGCCACCCAGTTTGGGGTAACTTGTCATGGCAGCCCGCGGAGACTAATACATTCCCCTTCAGCCAATGTTCAGCGCTTGTCACTTTTGTGCTCGAAACCCAATGGCTCACATCTCATGTGCATAAAATCCAGGATCCCGACCATGACCTCAGGGTGATGGGTTTAGACCCCAGCCCCCTCTCTTTTCCAGCTCTGCTCTGGCTGCTTTGGCTTCTTTGCTCTTCATCAAACACACCAAACCCATTCTTGCCTCAGGGCCTTTGCACATGCTCATCTATCTGCCTGAAATGATCATTCCCAGAGACCCATGTTGCTCTCTGCCATGGTGGCCTCTGCTCCAGGTCACGGCTACAGAGGAGCTTTCCCTGGCCATCAGACATAGACATAGCCCCACTCATCCCTCCTGACTCTGCTCCATTTCCCATTAGAGCCCGTCTCCCTTGCACCATGTTTTCCTTGCTCCCCTGTGCACTGTTCATCCCCCTCCACTAGAATGACAGCCTCCCGAGGGCAGGGCAATATTGCATCTCCAGCACCTACAACAGCACCTAGAACAGATGCTAAAAAAATATTTGTTGAATGAAAAACATTTGTCATTGGGTGAGGAGCCCATGAAGGCTCCTGGCTCTGTACCCTCTGAGTGGGTGATGCATCCTTTAATGAGCAGACTTGTGTGACCTCCAGAAGTTGCATCCCCTTCTCTATATGCCTTGCACAGAATAGGGGAGCATGTGATGGGCTGAGCTGGATGGAATGGGCTAGATGTGGATTAGAGGAGCACACACCAACCCAGGACTGCCCCCAAACCTGGGTTTGAATCCTGACAACTCCACTTACCTGCTATGTAACTTGGGTAAATTATTTTCCTTCTCTGAATCTTTGCCCTCATTACCCTGTGGGAGAGGATGTGGCCAGTTCCTCCCTGCTCCGCATCTAGCTTAGTTACTTCTTAAATACTGAAGAAGGGAAGAGAAAATGAATGATATAAAAGGGTGTTAGAGGAAAACAGTGCATCCATGACATCATTACCCTGTAATTTCCATTTCCTCTTCCTCCTCTTCTCCTGGTCCATACTTAGGTTTCAAGCACTTGTAAGCATGTTATATGTGCAGGTTTTATTTTATTTTTAGAAAACTAATTACAATAAACACTGAAAGGTGCACATGTGTGTAGTGTGCTGCATTTTCACTAACTGAGCATACCTAACACCCAGAACCCCCTTGAACATTCTTGCACTGACTGCCTCTCTGTTTCAGCTGCTGGCACCCTGATCTTGGACTGTGAAAAATACCTGTTGCTTATCTGTCACCCAGTCAATGGTAATTTATTATAGCATCCCCAACGGACTAAGACAGTAGTGGGGTAAATTCTCAGATATAGAATCGCCGGTCAAAGGCTCTATGAATTTGCCCCTTTGATAGCTATTTGCAAAGGGCCACCATAGGGTTGGACCCAATGGACTCAGATATGGCGGACAAATGGGGGTGCAGGGTGGCAGGACCAGAGATGGCAGGAGACCACTGCAGGTTCCAGCTAAGGGATGAAGGGGGCTGACCTGAGGCCACAGTAGTGACGGGAGGCAGGGGCAGAATCAAAAGACATTTTTGAGGTAAAAATCAAAGGACAAGGAAGTGGTGATGGGTTAGAGAAATGTTTGGGAAGAGAAGAGAGTGAGAGTGCCTCAGAATGATTCCAGGGGAGGCAGAGTAGGCCCACTGTCCCCTAATATCCATTCTGTCCTTTTTCTACAGTAATTGAGTTCTTAGCTGGGCATGGGACTGCCCAGCCAGTGCCTACTTCCCCAGACTCCCTTGCAGCCAGGTGTGGCCATGGGATCAAGCTCTGGCCAGTGGGCTGCAAGCAGAAGTGAGGCACATCCTTAAATGCAGGAGCCTACCTTCCTCGGTCCCCTTTCATTTCACTGGCTGGAGTGCGGATGAGAGGGCAGGAACTTGAGGTGTCATTTTGGTCATGAGGGAGAAGTTTCCTATTAAGGCAAAGGGAGAAGATAGAGGGAGTTTGGATCCCTGATAAGAAAGAAATGGGTCTCTATCTTGTTAAACTGCTGTTTTTCTGGGTCTCTGTTAGAGCCGCCAAACCTGAATGGCTGGTTACACTGATTCGTATCTTTCACTGAAACAGGGCTGCAGGGAGGCAGCTGCAGCTCATCTTTCCGGATATTGAGAGTCCCCTCTGTGCCAGGTGCTGGGTGCTGGGGTACAGTGTGGCCGGGGCAGAGACAGTTACCTCACCAGGGACCCCCAAACACATGGGGCCTGCGGGCGGGGCCGAGCTGGATGGGACTGAAGGCTTCCCTGAGGACACGTGGCGTTTAGACTGATGGCTGCGGGAGGAGTGGCTGTTAGGCTAAGGTACGTGGGGAACGGAGTCTCTGGCTGAGGGGACGACGGAAAGCAGCATATTCGAGCCTCAGCAAGAAGTGCGGTGTAAAGATGAGACTTTTATACAAGAGAACACGGCCCGTCCCAACTCTCCTTCTGGTGGGTTGTGGCCACTGGAGAAATGAACATGGCCCGTCCCAATTCTCCTTCTGGTGGGTTGTGGCCACTGCAGAAATATTAAGTTATTGGCTGTTGAACTTTTAGAAAGAGTCTTCCTTGATTCAGGGCTCAAAGATATTTTTCCATAAATGAAACACCGACCTGCCTCTGGAACTTTCTTCCCAGAATCATTGTGAGGATGTTCTCTGGGGGGTTCCCTCTGGGTCCTTCCAAGCTAATGGCCTTCAGGGAATTCATTGGATCTCCGTCCTTGCCAGCAACACTCTTCCCTCAGGAGAAAGCAAACGGGCAAAGACACAGGCTGATAAGGTGGGTTAGGAAACCCATCGAGGGAGGAAATGTTCTCCAGCCAGACAAAATACAATTCTCTTACACAAGCACACCAAAAGCAAGGGTTCAGACAGCGTGTTTCAGGTCTGACTTAAATGGGCCAATTTAGGGAATTCAGAGGGTTTTTCTCTTTATTTCTCTTTGCCCTTCTAGGGGACAGCAGGTCCTGCTGGGGTGTCCCTTCCTATTTCTGTTCCTATGGGGGGGGCATGACCCTTGAGGGGACGTAGAGTTTCGTGTGGAGGACCCATCTGGGGAGGGCATTGGGATCCACCCACTTATTTATTAGTCGCTTTTTCATTCCACACACGTCGGAGCATGGCGGGCCCACGTGCGCACTCAAGCTGGGCCATCTGTGACGCCTGCCTCACGGTAGTGAATCCGGCAAGTGACAATGACAGTAGAAGGTGACAGGTGCTGTGTGAGGGGCTCTGGGGTCACAGAGGGAGGCCCCGAGTCAGGCTAGATGGGAGTCAGGGAAGCGCTCTTGGAGCCTGGATGAGGCACTCCGGAGTTGTGTCCTGAGAACTGGGTGAATTGGCCAGGGATAAAGGAAAGGTGGGCTCCGGGAGGGAGGACAGCCTGGGGGAAGGGCTGGGGGCCGGCTGGGCAGTCCTACTACCAGTCAGGGAGCTGCAAAGCCCCAGCGTAGCTGAGGCACAGAGGAGGGGGCCTGGGCAGCCAGGGATGGAATCCTAGAGGCTGGCAGGGTGGCCCCGGGCTTGGCCGTAACCCACAAGTCAGCTGAGCATTTGCAGACTTCAGTGCTGTGTGCCAGCCAAGAGGACAGGCACAGCCGTGGAAGTCGCTGCCCCATCATCCGGTTCAGATGCTTGGGTCCAGGTGGGAAAACACAGGTGGTTAGTGCTGAGGTTTTAGGAGGTGTATCCGTTTCCTGGGGCTTCGGAGCAAAGTACCATGAACTGGTTTAAAACAACAGACATTTATTCTCTGCAGCTCTGGAGGCTGGAAGTCTGAAATCTTCCCTCTGAAGGCTCAGGAGAAGGCTCGTCCTGCGTCTCCCAGCTCCTGGCGGCTGCTGGCCATCCTTGCTTACAGGCATCCCTCTAGTTTCTGCCTCTGTCTTCGCATGACTGGCTCTCTCCTCTCTGTGTCTCTGTGTCCAAATTTTTGTCTTCTTCTAGGCATACAAGCCATCAGATTCTGGTCCACCCGACCAGTATGCTCTCGTTTTACCTGGATGACATCTGCAAAGACCCGATTTCCAAGTAATAATAAGTAATAACAGGTAATGTTGCATCCGCAGCCACTGGGGGATAGGACTTGAACTTATATTTGGGCGGGGGGGAGGGCGGGGAAACACAATCTCACCTACAACAGGAAGCTAAGGAAGCACGCTCCTCTGCTCTCCACCTGAGCTCTGAGTCACCAAAGTCATGTGGACAGAGTCTGAATTCCAGCTTTGTGGCTTGATGAACGTTGTCTCAGTTACGCTGCTTCATTGAGCTTCCTCTGGCCACCCCGGGAATCTGGCAGCTTCACCACTCGGTCCAAGCCGCCCTGCAGAGAAGGGGGCTGGAGAGGGCCACACATGTTGCTCTGATGGCACGTGGAGCACAGAGTCAGGGAGGAAGATTGCCCAACAGTGCAGGTCCCAGGGGGATAGAGAGCAGAGACAGGATATCCACGGAGAGGGTCCACGCAAAGGGACTGTGCACACTGGGACAGATTGAAGGGAACCAGAGAGTGGAGTGCAGAAGTGAACTTAGAAGGAAGTCTGCAGGGGGTCAGGGGGTGGGAGCAGCCTCCACGCATCGCCTCCCCCCCCACCCCGACCCTGCATTCCCACTCCTAGGATGGATTCCTAAATCATCAGAACGCCTTGGGCTGGATTAAAGGAGGCAGCCAGTCATTTTGATCGGTAACCCGTCCAAAATAAAACAAACCCACCAGCCGCCTGGGAAACAGCTAGGCCCTTGACCACGCGCGCTTTTTTTTAATGGTTTCTGGTCTGCACTCCCGGCCTCCGCCCCGCGGGCCCAGCGTCCCAGAAGGAGGCCCACTCACTGAAGTAGCCTACGCGGCAATGTTTGGCTGTTTGCATTTCTTGACAAAGGAAATTTGTTGGGCTTAAGTTGCCAAGGGTTTGCATCTGGATCCTATGATGTTTGGCTTCGGGAGGGCTGTGCGCAGAACCGGCTCCGGGGCCTCCGCCGGCCTCCGTGTAATTAACTTAAGTGCTCCGAAGATGAAAGCTTATTGCCTGATCCCGGATTAGGGCATCGGCAGAGAAGGTAGGCAGCAGACTGGATGAGTTATCTCCCACTATTGAAGTTTCTAGAGATACCAGCGGTGGACAGTGGAAGTCAGGAAGTTTGGGTATGTTGGAATTTATTAAATTTGCAATTAAAAAGAAACCCCGCCCCCAAGTTCTGGATGCCAGCGCAAGGAGGTTAAGTGGAAACATAACTTTACATAATAAAGTGGTTAATCATATTCCACTTTAGAAACACTAATATCATAAATTGGCCTCATACTTTTGTGCTTCCAGCTTCGACAATAGAGCTGAGACCTTAATTTCCTGGTTTGGTATAACTTCTGGGGTTTTCCTCCCGTGCCTCGTCCACCTCCCCTCCTTCACCCCCTCAGCTGGAGTGGGGGAGATAACTTTGATCCTTGATGCTCTGGGGGCCTGGGGAGGTGGAACGGGGAGGGGGTGGGGATTCCTACAGGTGATTTTTAGGCCTGAATTCCACTGTGACAGCAATGATTTATTTTAACTACTAACTCAGGAAAGCAGGCGCCACCAGGATGAATACCTCCACTAGCCCCTAGCAGACTAATTTTACTGTTTATGAATCACTAATATGTTTAAGAACCAAAAGAAAAAAAAAGAAAAAAAGAAAAGAAAGGGAGTACCATTTTAGATAACTAAAAATAAGACTTCCAGCCAAGACCCCATGGTGCCCAAACAGTCCTACATGGGAAAGATGACTTTGGATTACAAGATAGAGAACACATGGGGTCCAGATAGCTGCCCCCCACCTCTGCAGCGGGCAGAGGCTACTGGCAGATGAAACACTTTCATCTCTCCCAGGGAGATAAACTGGCTGGTCTGGATGGCCCTCTTTATTTACAAAAGAAAATTAAATCCGTTTTAACACTTGCACCGTTCATAGGAAACACATGTGGGCTGGTAATTGTTTTGAACTCAATTTCGAGCCGGCCACACCGCATTGGGCAGCTCTAGCGATTTCGCACTGGCTTGGGGTGGCCGTGGAATTTGCACGGAGTTTCTTCCCAATTCCAGAGGATCTGTAAGGGAACATTCCTTGGCCGAGCTGGCAGAAGACTGCTGTTCAGTTTCCTGACTCCTGCAGGAAAGCACCTTCTCCTTATGGCCAGAGGGCTCCTCGCAGTGCCCCTCGCCCCGGTTCTTATCAGAGATTGGAACGGATCAAAGGGACTCAGAGCCCTGATTGAACCCAAAGGACCTCCCTCCTGCCTGGGAGTTTTCACAGAAGGAGAAATAAAAGATTGGGTGATTTTCCCAAGAGTGCCTGATAGGGCTTTACAGCTGCCAGGAGGCGCCACTCAGAATCCGGGTGTCACCCAGTTATCAGACTTCGCTTTGCAAGAGTCAATATGCAGGCAGCCCCTTGAGGATCCTGTGGAAAGGAAGATTCTGATTCTGTAGGCCTGAGCTGGGGCCTGAGACTCTGCATTTCTACCACGCTCCCCAGTGATGCCAGTGTGGCCGTCCCCAGGGCCACGCTTGGGGTAGCAGACCTCTCCCAGGCATCAGCATCCCTGGAGGGTTTGTTAAGACACAGTTTGCTGATCCCACCCTCAGGGTTACTGATTCCACAGGTCGGGGGTGAGAGCTTGTTTCTGATAAGCTCCCAGGTGAGGCTGATGCTGCCAGGTTAGGGACCACACTTTGAAAATCACTGTCCAAAAAATGCCCTCTCTGGGGAAACGGAGACTCAGAACGATTTTCCCAAGGTCATGTTGCCCAAGGTGGCAGACCTGGAGCCCGTACCCTGGTCCAGTGCTCGTTCTTTCGTCCGTGAAAAAAAGGAGCCTATCCTTGCAAGGGGACCCCTCACTGCCAAGGCACTAGCAACGAACCTGCTTGAGAACAGAGGACAGATTCGAAGCACCTGGGAAGCAGTTTCTCCCCTGCAGCAAGGCAGTCCCTTGCTCTGAAACACCCTTCTTCCTCTCCTTTTGAAGTCCTCATTTTCAAAGCTCAGTGTCGGAAACACCAGAGAAACACCAGAGAACAGGCCAGAGGAAGCAGGAACAGGTATTTCGTAAATGAATGAGTGAATAAATTACTTCCCAGTGGCATCCTCTCCTGCTGTGTGTCCTTGGACAGGTTACTTAACCTCTCTGAGGCTTATTTTCCCCATCTGTAAAATAAAGATGCTAATGTCTACCCCATAGGGTCAGTGCTTATAGCGGTAAAGCACCAGGCAAAGATGAGTGGTAAATGAAGGGTCACTTTTGGGTTTTTTTGCCATTTTTATTATTTATTACTATTTTTGCCTTTGGGGGCGGAGCAATATTTTCGTCCTTACTGCCACTCTTTTGACTAGGTTTTGCCTTTCAAGAAGTTCCCCGTCGACATGCAAGTGTTCTTTGGGAAAGTTAATATCTTAAACTGTTGTTAAGGGACATGATGGTGACTCAGAGTGACGATGACTCATAATTATTCAGCGCTTTACGGTTGACCTGATAGTTTCCCCACAAGTTGAGTCATTTAATTCTCCCACAACTCCAGTGCAGGAAGTGCTATTAAGTTGAGGCTTGGGGAGGTTGAGGCACTTGCCCTCATTCCCACAGGCATTTTTTCCCACCTCACTGCCTCTCAGGGCAGCGGCTGGGGAAGGCAGGGGGATGCACCTACCTGAGGATGGGGTCTGTTTTCCCAGGATCACATCTCGAGGGGTTGAGGCCACATATTCCCTTCCAGCTCAGGAAACAGCCCCTGCAGAAAATCACTCTCCATAATTCCAATATGTTTTCCGAGGAATGTTTATCCTGCAGATGCTTTTTGGGGTCAGATACCCTTGGGGGCACCGTGTGTGCTCTCCCACACCTGGGCCTTCAGAAGGTGCAGCGGCCCGTCAAAGCCCCCAAAGGCCCCTGGGTGAAGGAACCTCCTCACTTTGTCAGGGTGCAGCATCTTCTAGACCTCGTTCCTGTGGTCTTCTCTTTCCCCTGCACCACTGGGCATCACTGGGACTCGGCTCTGGCCTCGTCTCCATCCTTCAGCAGCCAGCATTTGCTCCATCTTTAAATGCTTCTTTCACTCAGCCTTTAGGACTGCTGTTCTCTGCCTGGAATTCCCCATTTCCCCTGACCTCTCACTTCTTTCAAGTCTCTGCTCAGACACACTCTAACCAGAGGCCTTTCCTGACCACCTGATATGAAACAGTGAGCCCCACGCCTGTATCTATCACCCCCGCTGCTTTCTTTCTCTTCACAGAACTCAAGACCATCCTGCTGACACTGCTGTCTTTTTTTTTTTTTTTTGGTGTCTGACTGCCCGGTAGAATACAAGCTTCATGAGGGCGGGAACATTTCTGTTTTGTTCTCTACTGTTTCCCCAGTGACTAGAACAGTGCCTGGCCTATTGTGGGCGTTCATAAACGTTTGTCGATGGAATGAACGACAGAAGGAAGAGAGGAAGCTGGATTAGCCGTGTGACCTGTGCTCGGCGTCTTCCCGGTTGTCGCCCTTGCCAGAGGCATCTGGTACCCAGGTCCTCAGTGCTGGCTCCGTCCAGGCCTGGGGTTGGCTCCTGGCATCAGGGATGTGTCAGGCATGAGCCCCACTCCCCAGGCAGAACTGCAAGTCAGTGTGACAAGTGACGGCTGCTGGGTTTGAAAGGCAGGCGGCATATAACAGTGGACGCCCAGGAGTTCTGGAGTCAGGAGGACCTGAGTTCAAATCCTGCCTTAGCACTGATCGGCAATGCAGCCTTGTCAAGTCACTTAGACGTCTTGAGCCTCAGGACTCCATCGTTAAATGGCAGTTAACAGTGGCCACCTTGCATGCTTGTTGGGGGTGAGCAGCCATCAGGGATTAAGAGCCTGGTGTGTGGGCGTGGATGCATGGGGACTACAGAAGTGGCACAAAGAGGGTGGAGTCCCATTTTGCCATGGTTAGCAGGTGGCCAGGAGAGGCTTCTGAGAGGAGATGGGGCTTGGACTTGAGCTTACGGAGTCCCTAGGCAGATGAGGCAGAAGGCAGCGCTATAGTCAGAGCTCCAGTGCAGATGCTGGAGCCAGAGTGTCTGGGTTCAAATCCTGGCCCTGTCTCTGACCAGCTGTGTGACCTTGGGCACATTGCTTAATCTTGCTGTGCTTCTGTGTCCTGATTTGTAAAATGGGGGTTCAGTCTGGTAAGTGCTCAATAAAAGTTAGTGGTCTCCATCTTTATTATCAGGGGTGAGCCAGCAGTGGCAGGTTCTGGGAACTTTAGGAAGGCAGTCGGGGTAGAGCTCATGCTGGGTCTGAATGAACATGAGACAGGTATCCTCCAGACCGTGGAGTGACCCTCCCTCTTAGAAAGGCAAGGAAGGTGCTCTCTATTCCCTGTGGGAACCCTGCTCATTGACCAGGAGTGGATGCTGTATCCAGCACCTGGTCACCCACGAACTTCCAATGACCCCCCTCTTGTGGCCCTTTGAATCCTCAGGAAAAGCACAGCATCTTGGCTCAGAATGGGCCTCAGAGCTTGCAGAATTAGAAGGAATCTCCTCCCAGCAGGTGAGACACAAGCCCCTAGCTTCATTTTACAGATGAGGAAGCTGAGGCTCAGAGAGGCGCACACCTGGGTCACACTGGGGCTCCGGTATTCCGCCCCTCCCCCACCCCTTGGGCTAGAGTTTGCATATATTTGCATATATTTGCATATAGTTGATGACATCCTGAGGAAGGTGGGAGCCTGGCTTGTGATGTGGAGACAGAAACCCCAACGTAAAGAGTCTGAACATTCCCAGATTTTTTGTATTAAAAACTAACATTAAAAGCTTGTTTTTCCTTTTGATTTTGGTTTGCTTGTTTGGGGGCTGTAGAATTACGTCTCCCTCCCTAGTAAGCTTTTCCCTCTGGAAAGGCATTTCCTTTTGGAGATATCTGATTGTATCTGATCCTCCTAATCGACATGTAAGGGGAAGCCCAAGGTCATAGTAGTGTGCACTTACGGGGAGATGGGGTGCAGGGCAGCGAGTACCCTGTGAGCACCTGTGTTAACTTCAAGCTGGGGCTTCCCTGAGATGAGGGCTCCTGACTCCTGCCTCTGGTCTCTTTCTCCCACCCAGACCACTTCCTTAGATAGAAGGCACCTCTTCTTTACAAATGAGAACATGGTGGAAAAGTCAAGCAGAAATGACCTTGAATGACGGTCCTCCCACTTCATAGTTGTGTGACTCTGGGCAAGTCACTTATTGGGTCTGGGCCTCAGTTTCCTCATCTGTAAAATGGGAATAATATTCAGCTTTCGTTGTGTTGTTGTGAGCATTAAATAAGACAACACAGGTGGGGATATAACAAATGGTCAGTTAATAGCAACAATAAGAGAAATTATTATCATCAAGGATAACAATTCCCTTGGATCTGTAAGAAACGGTGGCTTTACATCCCATGCCTTTCTAGCCAAACTGCCGTGGGCCTCTATGTTTAATAACATCTCTGTCCCAAGGCTGTGTCTGGGATTAGCAGATTTGAATTCAGGAACTGAAGACACAAATGCCAACTGGGGCCAGAAAACAAGGGTCCGGGAGTGAGGCCAGGTGGAGCTGATGCCTCTCCGAAGTGAACAGCTACCTCCAGCTTTAGCCAGGAGGGAATGAGCCCACGGAGGCCACGACTCACAGTTTTTTGTTTTTTTTTTTTAAGCTGTATGCAGGCCTCTCACTGTTGCGGCCTGTGCCGTTGCGGAGCACAGGCTCCGGACGCGCAGGCTCAGCGGCCATGGCTCACGGGCCCAGCCGCTCCGCGGCATGTGGGATCTTCCCGGACCGGGGCACGAACCCGTGTCCCCTGCATCGGCAGGCGGACTCTCAACCACTGCACCACCAGGGAAGCCCCTCGACTCACAGTTTTTAAAGAGAAAATAGAAATTTGGATTTCTGCTTGAAATCTCCCAATTTTTAAAAATTAACCACTATATGAGTGGCTTAAACAACAGAAGTTTATTCTCTCACACTTCCAGGGGCTGGAAGTCCAAGATCAAGGCGTCGGCAGGGTTGATTTCTTCTGAGGCCCCTCTCCTTGTATAGACGGCTTCTTCTCCCTGTGTCCTCACGTGGTCTGCCCTCTGTGCGTGTCTGTGTCATAACGGTCTATTATACAGACACAAGTCATATTGGATCAGGGCCCACCCTAGTGACCTCATTTAACCTTGAATGCTTCTTTAAACACCCCATCTTCAAATATTGTCACATATTGAGGTATTGAGGGTGAGGACATCCACATATGAATTTTTTGGGGGACACAATTCAGCCCATAACTTGCATGTTTTTGGAAACCCTGCCCGAGCCACACACCAGGATCTATGTCTCCTGTCTGAGATGTCTTCCAGGGAACGTGTTTGTCTGGGTCCTGAGGTCCAGACACAGAAAATCAGTTCTTATGAGCTTATCCTCCTGTCAATTTCCCACTTTCTCCTAGAAGTCAAATTCTGGTGGGATGAGGGTGCTGTTTGCTGGTTCCTGCTCTGGGTGTGGTCAGTGAGGAGGGCTGTCGGGAGGGCTGCCTTCCCTCTCACCAGGTCCTTATCTGATGCTCGTGGGGCCTTGATTGAGGCCACCTCTTGCCTCCTGCACTGGGCTGCTTCATGTCAGGGCCTGGGAACCTAATCACCAGTATTATCCTACAGCCTCAGGGTATCTGAAAAAGTTCTGCTGGGGATCTTAGGGACCTCGTAGCTGGCAAAGTTGCTGTAAATGAGCAGTTTACTGACCACTCCTCCCTGGAAGCATCGGGAGAATGGAGTCTGCTTATCTGTTTGCAGAGGATCAGCTGTGGAGTTGGGGGTGGGGTGTATCTGGGCTTCCAAGGCTCTGGAATCCATAAGCAGAGAGGAGGCCCGAGGGCAACATATTCCTTGCTATCCTCCACCCCAGATGCCTGCCTCTGTGGTTTGGCGAGCATCCTTCCTTACCTTTTGTTCTATGCACAGGGATGTACCTACGTCCACCTTTCTAAAGCAAGAATGAGATCATACGTATGAAGCTTCACAGCACGAAGTCTGCCTGAGGTTACACAACAAGCAGCAGCACTGGGGTTCAAACCCTGCAACCCGCTTCCAGAATCCCAACACTTAACCACTTAGTATACTGCTTCCCACCTGCGGTTTTGTGGCTTTTTTTTTCCCCCAGTAAACTATTTATCAGGATTCTCTGTGTCAACCACACCAATACCACCGCTCTCAAGGGTTGATACTATTTGATATTGGGAGAGATCTGAAATGCCGGTGTTCTAGCTTTAAAGTCTTTAAAGAGCTAACTGAGGTCAAATGAGGTCACTAGAGTGGCCCTGATCCACTAGGACTGGTGTCCTTATACGAAAAGAAGAGTAGGATACAGACATGCACAGAGGGACGACCCTGTGAGGACACAGGAAGAAGATACTTTCTACACGCCAAGGAGAGAGGCCTCAGAAGAGGCCAACCCTGCTGACACCTTGAACTTGGACTTCCAGCCCCCAGAACTCTGAGAACATAAGTTTCTGTGGTTTACGTTGCTCAGTCTGGTAGTTTGTTAGGTGGCCCAGGCCGTCTAATACAAAGCCCACACATGAGTGGGCTAATTTCTCATCTTATGAATGAAGACCCTGAGGCTCAGAGAGGTGAGGAAGTGCTCTGTATGCCCCAGCTGGCTTCCAAGCCCACCTCTAGCTCCCAAGACCATGTTCCTTGCACCGCACCGGGCATGGCTAGAGCTAAGTCCTGAAGCGGAAGCTCGCCGAATACTAGCCTTTGGCGGGGAGTTGGACAAAGGGGATACTCCATGCATGTAGGCTTCCTAAGCCCTGCCTCCGCAATGCGGCTGCCCTCCCAGAGCAGAAGTTTCCATCCATTGGAGAGGGAGCCTTTCTCTCTGGTGAGTTTTGAGGAGGGGCTGTGTGGGCTTCTCCCAACACCCTGGCTCCAGAAAAAAATGTGCCTCATGAGAGCAGCTACAAGAATAAATCCTGAAGATGTTTATCCTGAGAATTCCAGGCTTAATTTATGACCTCCTCCAAGCAGCATCGGCTACCAGCCATTAGGTCATTATAAGAACAGCGTCTCCAGGTCCCAGAGCATAAATACCTGCTGTCAGCTGAGCCGGGAGAGGGCGGGCTGCTTATGGGTGGGGGTGGGTTGGGGGCCTGCTGGGCTCCCTTCCAGCCCCTCCGGAGGACCTGAGGCTGCTCTTATCTACTTCCAACCAAGATGAGATTTAAACCTAGTCAGCCTCCAGGACTGCATCAGGATCTGAATTTATTGACGGCAATTTGTAAGATCAGGTGGAACACCCACAAACCAACCCAATTAGCAGGAACCTCCGCCTTGTTAGATAAAGATGCACAAAGGGCCAGTCTGAGGCACCACCTTTAGCCACCATGGCCGCAAATCCATCTGGATCCCTGGGGAAATTCTCCAGGGTTCAGTGGCTTGGGGCAAAGACACTGGTGTTTTCAAGAACTTAGCAGTTCAGGAGTTTCACAGGGATACCTCGAGAAGGGGAGTGGAAAGGCAGACAGGCCTGGGTATGAGCCCTGGTCCCCCCTGGCCGTCCTACCCGTGTAGGACGGTGGTATGTAACCTTTTGCCTTGACTCAGTGCTCAGGGTCGGTGACTGGATCTTACATGGACAGAGTGCCAGGCACACAGTGGGTCCTCATACCAGCAAGCTCCTCTTTCCTGGTACAATTCTTTTTCTAGAAACCTCATCCTTCCACCTGCCAGGTGAATGTGGTCATTAATTGATTGGTTATGCGTTCACTCATTTACCTTTCAATGCGTTGATTTGTTCAGCAAAGGTTTACTGTGTGCCTGCCATGTGCTGTCGCTGGATTAGGCTATGGGCAATATTCCAAGTGTCCAGCTCTTTCTTTATCACTTGAATACTGCTCTGGCTGCAGTGAGGACCTTACTGGCAGGCAGGGAGATGTAGTGTAGCAGGAGCAGACAGGCAACCGAGTTTCCTCATTTCCAACATGGGGATGGCGCCTGGCACACAGTAGGTGCACAGCTTCTTTTGGACCCGTTTATTATGTTTACTGTCATTTGTTCCCACTAGAATGTAAGCTCCAGGAGAGCAGGAATTTCGTCTGTTTTGTTCACTGATGCCTGGACCAGTGCCGACATAGTAGGTCCTCAATAAATATTTGCAGAAATAATGAGTAATATTAATAATAACTCATGGACAACTTTCATGGCCAGAATGTTTGCGTCTGTTTCTCTCATTTAAAAAAGTCTCGGAAACAACTGTTCTCCATTCTAACCCCATCTCTACAGCATCAAAAGCCCCATTGGTTATATCAGTAATTTATTTAGTTCTGAAAAGCTTTTGCTTGGCTCTGCCTCCTCGCTGAGCCCTTTCCTTCGGCTTTCTTTGAATATCCGGCCTGGCTTGTTCACCGTAGAAAGGAATCTGTATTTTTCACTCTCTGAAGACTGCCTAAGAGCGCACAATAAAGCGTCTCTGCCAGGAGTCCTGCCCTGACCACACTCGTCCTCCTTGCAGGCCACGCCCATCCCTCGTCTTTGCCACCCCCACCTCATCTTCCACTGGGGACTCTGGTTCCCCGCGGGCACTTTTGGAAGCCTCCTTTCTGGTGGCAGCTAAGGTGTTTCTCTGCACACATCATCCTGATGCCAGTTGAGACCAAGTTTCCTCACCACCAAGTAAATTTGAAAATTATTTTGCTCAAGGAGAGAGCAGATTACCTATACTTCTTGCTCCGATCCAATTACCTAACTCCACCCACCACCGTCAAAAGAACACGTGCATACTGTAGGAAATTTGGAGAGAACATAAAAATATATAAAGCCAAAAAACTCCTATCCATTATCCCACTACTCAGACGGCTGGAAGTAATGTTTTGGCCAATTTCTTTATAGTAGTCTCTCTAGCTACTTCTTTTCTTCATGAGCTTATTAATAATTTGCAAACACCATTTTGTGTTCTGTTTTTATACTGTAAAATGATCTTACATGTTATCCATTTCTTTAAAACAATTTTATAAATCTCATTTTTAACGTATGCATGATAATCTGTAGTGTGGATGTACCATCATTTCTCCATCAGTCCTCATTTTTGGACATTTAGATTGTTTTCGGTAAACAGTTGGGTGATGAGCATAACTGTACATAATTCTTTGCCTGCATTTTAATATATTTCCTAAGGCCTGATTGCTCTAAGTAGTTTTAGAAGGGGTCAGAGAGCGCCGATCTTTTTCTTTTTTAATTGTGGTAAAATACATATAACATAAAAGTTGGCATTTTAACTTTTTTAAGTGTTCAGCAGCCCTACATTCACATTGCTGTGCAACCATCACCAGCACTGAGAACTTTTTCCATCTTCCCAAACAGAAACTCTGTATCCACTAAACACTGACTCCCATTACCCCTCCCCCACTCCTGGCGACCACCGTTCTACTTTCTGTCTCTATGGATTTGGCTATCTAGGTATACCTCATATAATTAGAACATGCAGTGTTTGTCCTTTTGTGCTGGCTTAATTCCCTTAGCATAATGTCCTCAAGGTTCATCCATGTGGTAGCATGTACCAGAATTTCCTTCCTTTTATGTGGAGAAAAGAGAGTCTTTGTACACTGTTGGTGGGAATGTAAATTGGTAAAGCCATTATAGAAAACAGTACGGAGGTTACTCAAAAAAATTAAAAATAGAACTACCATATGATACGGCAATCCCACTTCTAGATCTATATTTGAAACAAAATCAGTGATTATGAGATATCTGTACTCCCACGTTCATTGCAGCATTATTTACGGTAGCCAAGATGTGGAAACAACTGAAGTGTCTGTCAATGGATGAATGGATAAAGAAAATATGGTATATATATGTGTGTGTGTATATATATATGTTTATATATGTGTGTATATATATGTGTGTATATATATGTATATATACATATATATACACACATATATATGTCTATATATACACACACATACACACACACACACACACACACACACAGAGAAAATGGAATATTATTTAGCCATAAAAAGAAGGAAAGCCTGCCATTTGCAACAACATGGATGAACCTGGAGGGCATGATGCTGAGTGAATTAAGCCAGGCAGTGAAAGACAATACTGTATGGTGTCACTTATATATGAAATCTAAAAAGAAAGTCAAACCTGTAGAAACAGAGTTGAAAGGTGGTTGCCAGGGGCTGGGGTGGGGTGTGTGTGTGGGAGAAATGGGGAGATGTTGGTCCAAAGGTAAAGACTTTCAGTTTTAAGATAGGTTCTTAGGATCTAATGTACAGCCTATAGTTAATGATATGTATTGTGTACTTGAAATTGCTAATAGAGTAGATCTTAAAGAGTTCTCACCACACACACACACACACACACACACACACACACAAAGTAACCACGTGAAGTGGTAGATTTGTTAAATTGAAACGTATACGTATCAAATCATCACTTTAAATATGTACAATTTTATCTGTCAAGTGTACCTCAATACAGCCAGAAAAACAAAACAAAATGAAACCAAAAACGATGTCCTTGGCCACCAATGAGAAATTAAAAGGGCATGTGGGTGAAGCACTTTCAATCCAGGGCCATTCCTGGGAAAACAGTTCTCTGCCAGCTGTGTTCACACGGGGAGGACCAACGGCCAGCATTAGTTCGATAGCAAGTCTGATCAATATTCTTACGTTTTTAGCTGAACTATTAAAAATTGTTTTCAAAAAGCATTTCTGTTCCTTTTAAGGCTGAATATTCAGTTGTATGTATAGACCACATTTTGCTTCTCCATTGGTCATTTGGGCTGTTTCCACCTCTTGGCCACTATGAGTAATACTGCTGTAAACATTGTTGTGCACCAATCTTTTAAATATTCTCGATAAGCTTTACCATTCGGAAAAGTTGTACCCATTTACATGACCACTAGCAGTGGGTATAGAGTGCCTATTTTATTATATTTAGTGATTGATGGTAATTTTAAAAATAAAAGACCTGTGAATGTGGAAGGGGGGATGCTGTAATGAAATTACATATAGAAGTGGGAAAAGGCTTATTCTAGTCACCCACCTATCCACTCATCCCCATAACCACTCACCTACTCATCCACCCATCCACCTGTTCATTGTTCTACCCACTCTCACCTGTATACCCACCTACCTACCCATTCATCCATCCTATTATTTGCAGTTCTGACTTCCTGGGAGCTACACCCACATTTGTTTACAATACCACAGAATAAAAAGGTGGATATCGGAGGATCTGTCTTTCTCTGCCTTAGCTACTATTAGTTCTAAGTCACCGCCCTGCTCCCTACCCGTGGCCCCCAGTCTCACTGAAATTTCTTCACTGAATCTTTTCAGCAGAGATTAAACTCCCCGCACCTACGCACCGCCCAGTCTCCACCATGTTATGAAAACACGTTCAATTGTCAATATGGAGTTTCAGTTTCACCAATGTGCAACCTCTGCTTTTGCTCTTTACCAAGCAGGTGGGTTAATGAGGTCGCTGCCTGGGATCCTGGAGTGGCTTTTAGGGGGGCATTTTGCATGTCCCTGAGCTCTGAGACATCTCCCCTTGCAGAGAGCATCTTGGGCCTGAAGCTAAGAGAATTAGGAATTTAAAGGAATTTAATTAGGAATTTAAAGCTAATTGTACATCCTGCTGTGTTCCCGCTTCGTCCTGCAGTTTGTAAGGGGAGGTTTGGGGGGGGGGTGTGTTTGTGTTTTAATAGAAATGGAAATGACAGGTATATTGTATGGGGACATTTCTATGAAAAAATAGAAAACAATCATAATATTTATAGGTCTATCAATTCCCTAGAAATCACTCTAAAACAGACAAAGGAAGAAAGGTTTTCTCAAATAAATGGAATAAATAACAAGGAAATAAAAAAAGCACTTTAGAATTAGGTCCAATTGGTATCTAAAAAGAAGAAATCAGAGATGACAAGTGGACCCCAAAGTTGGCTTAACAAATATTTTTTTAATTTTAATTTAAAAAAAATTTTTTTTTTTTGGCGGTACACGGTCCTCTCACTGTTGTGGCCTCTCCCGTTGCGGAGCACAGGCTCTGGACGCGCAGGCTCAGCCGCCATGGCTCACGGGCCCAGCCGCTCCGCGGCATGTGGGATCTTCCCGGACCGGGGCACGAACCCATGTCCCCTGCATCGGCAGGCGGACTCTCAACCACTGCGCCACCAGGGAAGCCCTAAATTAATTTTAAAAATTAATTACAATTTAATTTTAAAATTAAGAAAAACTACTTTCTCACCTAAAAACAAAATGAAAGGTTTACTGTCATAGAGGCAATGTCCACATTGAAAAGCGGACAATGTGTCAGAGATGGATGGAGGCTGTGGTCCACCTTTTGGATCCCGGGTTCCCGGGTCTTGCACATTCAGGGGTGTCTTGCCACCACCTTTTATAGTTGCTCTACTGCTTTCCCAGCGGCTTCCTTTGAGAGTAAAGTTGTCGGCATCCGTCCAATGGACACTTTAGAGAGAAGCCTTTTCATAAGATTTAGCTGAGGACCAAGCCAAAAATACCACTTCGTGGGCAGAGATTCAGCCTGGGAAACGCTACCCGTGTGTGTCTGTGCTCAAACCTCCAGCCTTCTAACTGCCACGGGGAGTTCACGCCACCACCACCCCTTTCCAGGAAGCTGAGCATCTGAGCATCGGGGCGGTTGGCAAGAGCACGCGCTTATTTTAGAAACAACTTTCCCACCTATACTGCTCCCTTTTCTAAAAACTCTCTTGTCGTTGGGCTTTTCTGGGGCTAGTTCAGTCTTTCGAGCACTCTGACCCCCAAAATGAAAACATGAGTTCGTTGATTTGAATTTTCTCTTTTCAAATAACATTTGGAGAAAAGAGGAGGGGAACCCAGATGGGACAGTCCTCTGAGAGCCTACATCTTCCCCTGATCCTAGAAGGAGCAGCAGAACATTTCCAGAACTTTCCAGAAAGTTCTGGAAACCCATTCAGAAGATTCTAACAGCCTCTTCTTCTCTGGAGGAGTCACATCTTCCCTAGAGCTGAAGTTAGGAGTCTTCCATGGATGCCAAGTGTCACAGCTGTCCTCACGTGTGGTACATCTGGGCAGTGGCTCTTGCTGAAGAAAGGCAACTTTGTAAGCACATGTGTATTATGGTGAACATTTTCACGTTGGTCTCTCTTCTTACTTTCTCAACTTCACTGTTGAATGTCCTACTCTTTAGTTGTTGTTTTCATTCCTTCTTTCTTCTCTCTCTTTTCCTATTCTTAAATTCTTTAGTAAATGTTACTGGTAATTATGGGTTCTTTATGACTTGGATCATATCTGTCTCAAGTCATTCCAAGTATACTGCCTGTCTCCCCACGGAAAGGAGCTCTGACTTGATAAGAATTTCCTTGGCATTTGAGCTGGGGATCCTCATTCCTTGTTGGCCTGAGAGGGGTTCCCTCTCTGCTTGGGGTGCAAGCAGGAGCTGGGTGTGTGTGTTTTCCTGGGGGAAAATTTAAATTTAAATCGACCTCAACAATGAAGCCAGTAAAAGTGCCTGGGGATGCCTTGCCTTTGAGGTTAGAAACCTCTTGTATTGATATTTGTGCTTCTGAGTCACCAGTAGTCAAATCTGCAGAACTGCCTTTTCAGAGGCAGGAAATCCTCAGGCTAAAATGTAAATGCCCCCCCCCCCAAATGTAAATGCCCTACCTGAACATGCTCCTCAGTCAGGCTTTTGAAATCCAGAAAGGAGACAAACTCACAGTTTACTTTAAAACACACTTTTCTTCTGGCGGATTCTTGATGCAAAAATGTCTGTGCCGAATTAACACTCCCACTCCCACCCCTCCCCCTAACTCTGGTCATGTTCCAAGTACGTATTTAAAAAAAAATTTTTTTTTTAAATTGAAGTATAGTTGATTTACAATGCTTGTTATTTTCAGGTGGACAGCAAAGTGATTCAGTTATACATACATATCTATCTATTTTTTGCAGATTCTTTTCCCTTATAGGTTATTAGAAAATACTGAGTATAGTTCCCTGTGCTATACAGTAGGTCTTTGTTGGTTATCTATTTTATATATAGTAGTGTGTATATGTTAATCCCAAACTCCTAACTTATCCAAGTAGGTCTTCTCTTTTCCTTAAAAACAGGAGATTTTTTCCTCCTCATTCATTGTGCACCTCAAGCTGGCAGTTAGGAAAGGTTGTGATTATTGAAAATATCAGAGTAGTTTCATTACTGTGAACAAGTGATTGTCAGCCTACAGCTCAGTTCTTTCCATACTCCCTCTTGCCATACTCATAAGAATCCCGTGCTGATGCATGTCTTTCAGGCATTCTGCATGGAGTCTGAGATGCTTATGGTTGATAGCAAAAGAAAAGGTCTTAGGAAACATACTTTGCAGAATAGAGGTAAGGGGTGTGTTTGGCCAGTGGTGTCTGGGGTGGGTTTGTAGTTCTCAGGTTTTACACAAGAGGGAGCTTTGGTATCCCATTGCACAAGACCCTGAGGATTACAGGGTGTTGTGTGGGGTAGCTTTCAGTAAAAGTATTTCATAACCAGGGCCTGCTTACTCTTGGCCAAATGACTTCTGACCACAATTAAGAAAAAAGAAAGTTATACTTGTGCAGATTCCTTGTCTTGTATACTCAAATTGAATGGAATTTTGCAGTCCCATGACAGTTTCATAGAGTTCGGGCCTTCTAAGGAAGGAATCAGGTTGTCCAACTGGAGTTGTCTCATTTTGCACAGCCAGAGTCCACAGTTGGCAAAACTAGGAAATGGCCAAAGATTGTCATCCCATCTCAAAATGTTGCCAGGTGGTAAAAGTTCCAAAATGAGCCCTGCCTCTTTCCTGTTCTTCATTCTTTATCTCATTAAAACCATGGTCCATCACATCCCCTATACTCCAGATTCAGTTTCTGAGGTAGAGCAAGGCAAAGTTTTGTGAGAAAAAAAATCTGATTGAATTAATTCCCCACTGTGACATGAATTAATCATAGTATTCCTACCTGAACTCTTTCAGAATTAACAAAACAAACAAATAAACAAAAGTTAGTTGACAAGAGGGCACCCAATTTAGGCTATAGTGGATAGAATTCAAATGTTGGTACAGTGATATGGAAAAAAGTGTTTATGTTAGCTAGATGTGGATTCAAATCCAGATCTTGTCACAGGTGACTTTGGAACAGGCACTTCAATAATGTACTCAGTAAGTACTTATTAAGTGCCTACTATTTGCAGAGCACCAGAGATGCAAGCATGAGCAAAACCAAACAAGGACCCTCTTTCCAGCAACTATAGTCTTAGGGGAAGAGGCTGACATAAATCAGTCATGGAAATGCATGTCAATTCACAGCTGGGCTAAGTGCCACTGTGGCAGTTAGTAGTGATGTTCTCTGAAGAGTCACCCCCTTATCCCTCATCAGACACATAGTAGGGCTGCACTTTCCTATTCCTCTGAAGTTAGGCCTGGCCTTGACCTGCTTTGGCTAATGAAATGTGACCATAAGAGTCATGTGTCTCAGTGATGAGTGGAAGATTTAAAAGCCAGGGCACCATTGCCCCATTCCCTTCCCACTGCTTTGGGGAATGTGGGAACATGTGCCAAGATGAAGCCTCTGCTAGGCCTGGGTCCCAGAGTGACCATGATGAATTAGCCCCACTCCCCACCTCTCATCGTCCCACAGTGAACCTGTAGCACCAGAGAGAAATAACCTTTGATCAACCACTGAGACTGGGGCTTGTTTGTTACTGCAGCAGAGCCTGGCCTATCCTGACTAATACAGCCCCACTAGATAGGTACCCGGTATTGTGAAAGTGTATAGTAGGGGAATGGGCTGGGTAGGGGAGGTTAGGAGAATGTCTCTGAAGGTGTGACAACTGAGCTGAGATCTGAGAAAGATAGGGAGGGGTCCTGGAGGAAAAGCATTCTAGATTTTGGGCTAGGGGGCAGATATGTAGATGGAAAGAATTGGATGGATTAACCTCTCTGAGCTAATTGGCAAAATAGGACTGATTGATTTATTGAGAGGATAAGCCGTAGCTGAGCGAGAACCCCCAGCCTAGAGCCTGGTATGCAGTAGGTGCTAGTGAACACTAACAGCTACCACTTATATGTGTCAGATACTGCATAAGGGCTGTGCATGTAAAAATTCATTCAATCCTTACATAGTCCTGTGATTTAGACATATTATTTTCCAGAGTAGCAATTGGGACACAGAGAGGTTAAGTAACTCACCCAAGGTCACTCAGCTAGTGAGGGATAAAACTTGTATTTGAATTCAGAGGCTTTTAGCCCCTTTGCTACCCTGCTTCTTAAGGTTGTTATTTTTGTTATTACTATGGTTTTAGCATAAAGGCAAGGAAACTTTTTCCTCCGCATCAGGCCATACCAGGAACAACTCATTACCAATTTAAAGCCCAGCGTGTGATGATGTACAAGCACTTCTAAGGCCCATTAATATCCTGTATCAGTCAACTATGGCCTCATGATGCTGTGTAACAACCAACCACAGAACTCCGTGGCATTCAGTAATGGACACAAAGTGTGTGTGTCCTCTGGGGCAGCACATTCAGGCTGGGCTCAGCTGGGTGGTTCTGCTTCAAGCTGCCAGTCCAGCTGAGCTGGGCTGGAGTGGCTCTGCCCCCTGTGTCCTCATTTTTGGTTATTTCTGAAGGAACAGCAACTCCTCGGGGACACTCTTCACAGGATGCTGGCAGAGTGTGTAATATGGCACTCTGCCAGAGTGCCGGAGCCAGGATCTCCGGAACCTGGGTGCACACCTGTGTCTGTTGAACTGCAGTGCTGGAGAACTTTCCGTGGCATATCGCTGCCTTGCTTAGGGGGAGCCAGACCCCTTAGAGAGGCATTCAGGATAGAGATGCCTGGAGGTGGTGATGTATATATGTTTCTGTAAAATGACTGGACTGGAAAACATCCGGGATTCTCTGGGCAGGGGCAGGTGTGGAGGCGCTGTGAATGGAGCACGGTCTTCGGAGTCTAGAGCTCTTTCCCCTCTTACTGAGTCTGGGAGACTGTACTGCTGTTACAGTGCTGAGAAACTCCATGGCTGCAAAAAGTCCTGCTGACTTGAGCACCTCATGCTCAGCCCTATGGAAGTGTTGCATTGACTCTCACAGTAGAACGGGGCACCTGATTTCTTTAAAGTTTTACACTTTTCCTTTTCCTTCATTTCTATCGATTGTCTCTCTTAAAAGCCACAGTTTCATTGGCTAAGACAACTTGGCAAGTCATTGCATCTCCGTTGGCCCAGCCATTGAATGAGAATAACACATCCAGGCTTGTTGTGAATTTAAATGAAATGATGTGCCCAGGGCAGGGTGAGTGTATTCGTTTCCTAGGGCTGTCGTAACCAATTGGGTGGCTTAAACAACAGAAATGTATTTTCTCACCATTCTAGAGGCTAGAAGCCCAAGATCAAGGTGTTGGCAGGTTGGTTTCTTTCTTTCTTCTTTTTTTCTGGACACACCGTGCAGCTTGTGGGATCTTAGTGCCCCGACTAGGGATTGAACCCAGTCCCTCAGCGGTGAGAGTCCTAACCACTCGACCACCAGGGAATTCCCAGGTTTGGTTTCTTCTGAGGCCTCTCTCCTTCGCTTGCAAACGGCCACCTTCTCCCTGTGTCCTCACATGGTCTTCTCTCTGTGCATGTCTGTGTCCCAATCTTCTTTTCTTAGAAAGATACCAGTCCGACTGGATCAGGGCCCACCCTAGTGACTTCATTTTACTTTAATTTCCTCTTTAAAGGCTCTATCTCCAAATATTGTCCCATTCTGTGGTACCAGGCATGAGGGCTTCAGCATATGAATTTTGGGGGGTTACAATTTGGCTTTTAACAGCAGGTGATGGAAGGTCATGGCCTCAGTTCTGGCCCTTTAACAGCTAGGCGTCCTTGAGCGAGTTCCTTCTGCTGCTGGGACCTAGTTTCCTCATCAGAGAGGTGGGATTGATCCTTCGAGCCCTCAGAGGAGGAGGTACGAGGAGGGTCAAGTGCATTAGGAGTGCTGTAGCTCTGGGAACGACAGGGAGCATCCCTCAGGTAGCATCCTTCTCCGTCAGGTTCTGTTGGGACCGGCTCTTCTGTAAGCTCTGGCCTGAAGGGACCTCTGGAGTCAGGGCAGATGACTAGGGGACAAGAGATGGTGGTGACCTGGCAGTCTCTTTGTGATCCGTCAAGGCAGCTGACACTCTCCTTCCCAGCCAGGCCCCATCAGCCCTGCCTGCTTCAGGAACGGAACTGAGCTGAGGGCTAAGGGCTTGGGCTGCAGGACCTGACTCCCTGCACCTAATGCCCAGCTCTGCTACTTAACGCCAGAGACAGGGTGAGAAACTTGATGGTTTTTATTCCCTTCTTTTAACCTAAAAAATTTGGTGGAAATAGCTAATATAGTCACATGAATCAAAATCCAAAAAATCGGGCTTCCCTGGTGGCGCAGTGGTTGAGAGTCCGCCTGCCGATGCAGGGGGCACGGGTTCGTGCCCCGGTCCGGGAAGATCCCACGTGCCGCGGAGCGGCTGGGCCCGTGAGCCATGGTCGCTGAGCCTGCGCGTCCGGAGCCTGTGCTCTGCAACGGGAGAGGACACAACAGTGAGAGGCCCGCGTACTGCAAAAAAAAAAAAACCAAAAAACCCCAAAAAAACCCCAATAAACAATTCTTCTTGAGCACCTACTGTGTGCCAGGTGTGTTCTAACGCTTTACAGATATTAACTCATGTATTCTTCCTGACAGCTTTCAGAAGTAGGCTACTATTCCTGTCCCCATTTTACAGCTGAGGAAATGGAGGCACAGAAAGGTTAAGTAACATGCCCAAGGTCACAAAGCTAATAGTAGTAGAGTCAGTATAGGAACCTGTATTAGTCAACTGGGACTGTTGTAGCAATATGCCACAGATTGGATGGCATAAACAACAGGAATTTATTTTCTAGAGCTCTGGAGGCTAGAAGTCCAAGATAAAGGTGTCAGCAGGGTTGGTTTCTCCTGAGGCCTGCCTCCTTGGCATATAGACAATAGTCTTCTCCCTGTATCCTCACATGGCCTTTTCCCTGTGCATCTTGCTGTTGGTGCCTCTTCCTCTTCTTTAAGGACACCAGTCCTATAGGATCAGGGCCTCACCCTTATGACCTCATTTAATCTTAATCACTTCTTAAAGGTTGTATCTCCAAATACAATCACATTGGGCTAGGGCTTCCACATACGAATTTGGTGGTGGTGGGGGACATAATTCAGTCCATGACAGACCACACACAGTCTGCTCCAGGTTCTGGGTTCTTACACTCCCCTCCCTCTACCCCACTTCACTTTTCTACATCTTAATTTTATCACATATAGAACGATAATAGTAATGATATCTATACCAGAAAGTTGTCAGAACATAAAATGAGATGACATGTAAAGATTTTTAAGACAATCGAACCCCATTCAAATATGAGGTTGTTAAAAAGTAAACCTCCATCACCCACAGAGATGAGGATGTGCAAGCTGATGTTTAGGACTCTCTGTTGGCTGGTCTAGTCGGCAAGACACTCTTTTTAATTGTCTCTCATGACAAAATTCAAATATTAACCTTCTCTGGGATGCCTGTCTCCTCTTGCTCACTCTTCCCCATCATCCGTCTTCCCTGTATCAGGGCGTCTACCACTCATTCAAGACTCAGCTTCAGTGTTGCCTCCTACAGGAAGTCTTCCTGGATCTCTCTGGGCTGAGTACTCACCCACGGCCCTTGTGTTCCCTTTAGCTCCAGCATACATCACAGGTGCTGAGGCTGCCTGCTACTCTTCAGCCTCTCCCCAGACTGGAGCTCCTTGGAGGGGTTGTCCTCATCTTATTCTTTTCTGTTTATATGGGGCCTCATGCTGTGCCCGGCATGCAGCATGTGGTCAGGGAAGTGTTCAGGAAAGCAGCCTGCATTTCTTCTTTTCCAGCTTTCATCCATTTCCCTTCTCCTCTGCCCCGCCCCCCCCCCCCCCCCGGTATTCTTTCTTCACTTCTAAACATTTCTCTTTTCTGAGTTCAAAGCATAACATGCCCTCCCTAGAAAATCTGGCAAATTTGAAGACTCACATGTAAAATAAAAAACTGTGATTCCGCTACCTCTATATTTTATTTAAGCAAAGTTCTTTCCACTCCTTTTCCTCTGCACATATGTTTTCTTTTTCTTTTTTAAAAATATCTATTTATTTTTGGCTGTGTTGGGTCTTAGTTGTAGCACTCAGGATCTTTCGTTGCAGTGTGTGGGCTTCTCTCTAGTTGTGGTGTGCGGCTCCAGAGCACGTGGGCTCTATAGTTGCGGCGTGCAGGCTCTCTAGTTGTGGTGCATGAGCTCTCTTGTTGTGACGTGTGGGCTTAGTTGTCCCGTGGCATGTGGATCTTAGTTCCCTGCCCATGGATCAAACGCACGTCCCCTGCGTTGGAAGGCAGATTCTTAACCACTGGACAACCAGGGAAGTCCCTGCACATATATTTTCTTTGAATAATTGTCATGCCTCTATTCTAGCATCCTTAAAGCTGCTTTGTAAACACCAATTTCATTGACAGCTGCATATTACATTGTCTGTGGTGTTATTGATTTTCCCATCCCTACTCCTGCCTTTGTAAATCACCCTTGGGTTCTCATCAATTTCACTGGTTCCCTCCTCCCTGGCTCCGCATGGCTTTCCCATCTCTCCCTTCCAGTGAGTCACCTATTCCTTAAGCCTACAAATTGGTCAGGACTATTTTCTTAGAGAATCACAGAATTTTACGTATGTGTTTTATTTCATCCCAAGGGCCTCAAAGCTGTTGAAAGGAGGGGATTACTCCTCGGAAAGTGACTTTGCCCGGGAACCCCATTTTTATTAATCCCTGGGCAACTCCATCAAGTGAGTAGGTGTAAAATACAATCAGCCCCATTTACAGATGGAAACACTGAGGCACAACGTTTGCTTCTCCTAAGGTGACGTACGCATTCTGAAAGTCAAAGGAACTGGCTTTTTCTTTCCAGTTGGCTGATGTCCTGGGCTAACCAAATTTCATTAAGGCTAAGTGCCTTAGTTGTTTTTCTTTTTAGTCTAAACAAAGACCAAAAATAATGTACCCCCAAACACTGCATTCTTTATAAAAATATTCCAGGAGGACAGGCTGGGGAACTACTCCTGAGATACATCTTAGGAGTCATTTCCATGGGAAGCCTTGTCTTTCCAGGTTCGAGTTCAGAGCCCCCTCCCCATGCTTGTCCCTGGTCACACCCAGTTGTCAGCATCTGTGCTCATGTCCCCACCCTGGCTCTGCAAAGACCTAGAAAGGAAGTACCATTTTCTTCTTACTTCTTCATTCCCTTTATCTAACGTGCCTGTGACATAGTCGGCACTCGAATATGTCCAAATGAATGAATCCACAGTCTACCGTGTGAATTTTGGGGCTGAGAAATGGAAAAAGAGACACAGGGAGATAAAAATTTTAGGAGAGAAGGCAAAATTAGTCAAACTGAGACAATGCTACATGCATCAGCTGATTAAAACTGCTGGCCCACCTGGCATTCACCTTTCTCATTGTAAAGGACACTTGGTGTTCAGTTCATCCATCCATGTCATATGAGTGGGTACCACTCTCACTTTGTCCTCCGGCCTCACCCAGGCTGATAACCTTTTGGAACTCTGAGCCAGGTGATTCCATCGGGATCCCTGGACCATGTGAAGCTGTGTGCGGGCAGCCAGATGGCTTCCCTCAGGGATATCAGTCTCTTTTCCCCTTTCCTTTTTCCTTTCTTCACTCAGTTGTTCACGAAGTGTTTGTTAGCACCTGTAGTAGATGGCCCTTGGTGATCCCCTCTTCTTGGTATTCATGCCCTGGATAAGCCCCTCCCCTTGTGTGTGGGCTAGACCCAGTGACTCACTGCTAACCTGAGAATATGGCAAAAATGATGTGAAGTCACTTCCGTCGTCAGGTTCTAAAAGTCTGATTTCATCTTGCTACCAGATGCTTTCTATTGACTTCTCAGAGTGTGCCTTTGAAGACGAAGTCAGCTGGCACGTGGTAAGAAACTGAAGGTGGCTTCCAGCCAACAATGAGTGAGAAACTGAGGCCCAGCCAATAGCCACGAGGAGCTGAATGCTGCCAACAACTGCTGAGTGAGCGGCTCCTTCCCCAGTGGAGCCTTCAGATGAGACCACAACCCCTGGGCTGGTACATTGATGGCATCCTGGCAGAGACTGTGAAGCAGAGCACCCACCTGAGCTCTGCTTGGATTCCTGACCCACAGAAGCCATGAGATAATAACTGTTGTTTCAAACTACTAAGTTTTGGGGTGATTTTCTGTGTAGCAGTAGATAATGAATGCAGCACCCACTCTGGGCCATTGTCTTTGATACTTTCTACCGGCACTTTGCATTCATTTGTGCCCCCTTGATCTCCCCACCCTGATATTTCCCAGGGGCTGGAAGGATAAAAACTGCATTACCAGACTCCCTTCCTGCTAGTGTTCTGGATGTAATTTAGGTTCTGCTAATGAGATGAGCCTGTGAGAGATTTGGAAAGCAGGATTTTTGCTGTGGCAGCTGATGGACAGGCTCTGGCAGACGTGAGCTTTGCAGTGGCCACCCTCCATGTCCCACTCTCTATTTATCAGTTCATGGGTGTTGGGCTGCTGGGACATCTGCAGGGATTTCTAGCTGTTTCCTGAGTTCAAAATTGAAGCAGTGGTGAAAACTGAAGCTAAAAACCCAGTAGCAGCAGCATAACTTCTACTCATCCAGCTTGTCCAACAATTTTGTAAGCACCTATTCCTTCATACTGACTACCTTTCCGCCAAAAATACCTAGACACATTTCTGTTTCCTGCACTGAACCCTGCTGATGCAATCACTCACTGTTCAAGGCCCTGGGGCCACAGGTGAACCTGACATAATTCTAGACCTCAAGATACTCACACTCTAGTGATGGAGACAGAACATCAGAAAGTACTTTCACCATAATGTACCTGTCTCTTAACTCCCTACTGGTTTACTATGAATTTAACAAACTTAAGCTTCAGTGTCCCTCACTTGGCATGGGTCCCTTCCAAGGGTCTAAGAGAGGCCTTGCAATTCTGGTTTCATAATTGTGTGGGTTTTTTCCTTAATAAGCATCCCCATCCCAAATTGTATAAGCTCCTGACCCGTAAACACCTGAATCAGGTCCTGGCCCTAGGGAATCTCATCCACTTGATGACTTAGCCCATCCGCCTTGTAGCGGAAATTTCTCAGCAACACCTTATCGGCCAAGACTGAGCTCCATAGCTCCCCCCACTCACTGGATATCACCCCTGGGTTGTCCCTCTGGCACTTTAAACTCAATACTTATTCTTTCACCAAAACTTCCTTCACGCTGGGGGTCCTCTTCGATTGACTGCCAACACTGTCCACCCACTGGCCCAAACCAGACCCGTGGGTGTCATCATCGACTCCCCCTTCTTGGTCCTACCTCATTCATGGGACTGCTGCACTCTAGACTATTCATGAAAGTGAGAGTAAGTGAGAATGGGGCAGATTTGGATAACCTGTCACCGGAAGGGTGACCTCATGGGAGGGAGCTGCCTGGGCTCAGGGTCCAGGGAACAGTATCTACCTGAGTAGGAAACATGACACGGGAGCCTGGAGAATGACCCCAGAGTCTAATCCCCACAGCAAGGTAAGGACGGAAGCGAAGACAGCGCCAAGGTCAGTATCCAGATAATTAAGAATGAGGAGGAATCCAGTGAGGAGGAACTGAGAATGACTCAGAATTAAGGTTGTGAGGGCAAGAGTGGCCTGGAGCGCCCCCTTTACAAAACACCTGTTACTTCCAGGGACGTGTCTATGTGTAGGTTCCCCCAAAGCAGATTCTGAGACAAGGATGCGATTCAGGTAATTCACGAGTGATGTGTATAATATATCATGAGATGGACCCAGAAAAGGGAAGTGAGGTAGGAAGAGAAGAAGAGGCAGTAAAGGGGGTGAAGTGGGCAGGTCCCCGCTGTGGGCATCCTGAGCTCAATCCCCCAGAGGGTCCAGAGAGTGTGCAGAACCCACCCCAGAGCTTCCCCCAGAGGAGGGGAGCCTGGGGGATTGGTCCTCCAGCTCTTGTCTGGCACTGGTTAAGCGTGGCTCCTGGAGTGTCCACTTTCTAGCGCTCTGGCCACTCCATTGGCCAAGCCAAATGAGCCCCTGAAGCCAGAGGAGCCCTGGGCCTTGTCTGGGAACATCTGCAGTGGCCTCTGAGGTACATGCGAGGCGCTATGGGTGGGCGTTGATGGCCCTTGCTCCGGGTGCTGCCTATGCTTTTTAAAGGCTGGACATCTTCCCTTTGGCGCAACCTCCTCCATCTCTCTGGTGGGGAGTGAGTGGGCACATCCCTCTCCTTGGGCTCAGTGAGGGCCCAGCAGCAGGCATGGGGGCACACTGAGGCAAGAGCTCGCTGGCTTTGAGTCCCAGAGACCTGGATTGAAAACCTGAAATTGCAGCTTGATAGCCGTGTAACTGAGCAATTTCCTTACCCTCTGAGCATCACTGTTCTCATGCATAAGATGGGAATAACAGTACCCCTCTGCAGAGCTATTGTGAGAATTAAATCGATCCCCAGTAGAACCCCTCTCCCCCGCAGCACTGCAGCTGAAGAACCACAGGGATTGGTGGATTCTGCTTACTCACTGATTTCCCTGGCCAGCCCCAGCTGTGACCTTGGCCTGGGGGCGTCCCCCGATTCCTAGCTCTTGTTTGCACTCAGCTCTTACTCATCCTTCCTTTGCTTCTTCCAAAGCAGCCCTTCCAGGGCAAGAAGTCCCTCCGGGCAGGCTGAGGGAGTCAACGGGACTATTGGACAAGGACACATGAGCACCTTTGAAGGGTCCTGGCTGGCAGAGCTCCCTGCCATCACGGGGCCGTGTGGTTCACTTTTCTCAGCTCATGGAATGACAGGGCTGCAGGAGGCCCCCGTGGGCTTGGCAGCCTGGCCAAGGTTTAGACAGTTTCTTCTGCTGTTTGAATAAGAGCCGCGGTGAAACTGCATCTTTGCCTCGTTACCTCTCCCGTGGCCAGGCAGCCTGACAGCTGGAGCTGCTTGTGAAGTTCCCCTCAGCTTCCGCAGAAGCTTCATAGGTGAGGCATCTTCCAGTGGGTTTCAGGGCTTGCTGCCCCCTCCCCTTCATGTGGACAGCTCCCTCCTGAATCTCCTTTCCTCCACATTTAGGAGGTACCTGAGCCCCCAGGATGGCTCTGAAAAACCTTGGCCCTGGAAGCTGTTCTCCCCAGCCACCATAAACCTGAAAGGTGGAATGACCCTTGCGTGTTACTTAGGAGGCTCAGAGAGGTTAAGCAACTTTCCTTAAGTTGCACAGCCAGTTAGTGGCAGAATTAGTTATAGCAGCCAAGTTTGCTGGCCTCAAGTCTTCCAGTATCTGGGTATATGAGAGAGTTTTAGACTCCAGATGAATGCAGGACTCACCTGGACTCACCTTCCTACCTTATTGAGGTTTCATGAGAAATTGAGTAGAAAATGCTGTGAAATCTCCCATAAAGTTGTAGCTGATCGTGACCAGGGGCTTTTTTTTTTTTTGTCTGTGTAATCTGGGAGCCAGTGGGAACTAGTGTGAGAAAAGAGATTAGGTGCCCAAGTCAGACACTCTCAAGTTCAAATCCAGGTTTCTTGAGTTCCATGCTGTGTGATCTTGGGCAAGTCACTTAAGCGCTCTGTGCCTCGGTTTCCTCATCTGTAAAAGGATGATGTACTTACCTCACTGAGTTGAGTTAAAGTGCTAAGCACAATGTCTGGGACATGATAAACCCCAGTAAATGTTAGCTGTGACTATTATTAACGTTATTATCACTGTTATTATCATCTCCATGAAGGTTAATTTATTAATAAATATGACATCAAGTAAAAGCTCAATAACTGATAACCACGATGATTACTGTTGCCCTTAGCAGTATTAAACCTGGGAGTGGCTCCCTGATCTCCTGGGTGGGGAGGCTGCCCTGGAGGAGAGGGGAGGATATGGTCTTTAGAGGAGATGGGGATGGGTCCTCGTGAAGGCTGAATGAGGCAGCACCACACATACCTCAGGCCGGACACGAGGATACAGGGCAGGGACCCTGGCTGGTATGATCCAGATTCTCTGCTTCAAGTTAAGTCATAGCCCAAGTGTTATATGACATCAGGAAACTTAAAGGGAGAGAGGGGCAAGGTTAAAAGGGCTGGGGGTCCTCAGCCCTGGGCCTAATTAATCATGTGGCCTTGAGCAAGTCACTTCCCACTTCAGGCCTCTGTTCACTTGACGAGGAAGAGGTGTATTGAGCTGACCACCCCCTCTCCGTTCTGAAATTCCGTCTACCCACCAACCCATCCACCCATTCATCCTTCCATCCATTATCCATTCATTATCCACTCATTCATTCACTCATCCCGCATCCATCCATTCTTCTAGTCATCCTTCCATCCATCTTTCCATCCATTTCTCCTTTCATCCATTCATTCATCCATCTACCATCCTACATACCAGGGCCCCAATGCTGAGGAGTTTGCAGCTGGAGTCAAGGTTCCACAGTTGGTCCATGAGCCAGGCTTCCATCCCAGGGCTGTCTGACCCCCAGAATCACCAGGCCTCCCTGCATCTTGACCTTATGGCCCCTCCTGCTTCTGTGAGCTGCCAGGCAATGAGGGCTGTGAGTTCAAACCATTCTTCTGCACTATTTTGTGTCATGTGCTGGGATCCCCACTCCACGTGCATTTCCACTTCTAATCCTCATTCAGTCCTATGAAGCAGGGCTTCCTATACCGGTTAACCCAGCAGAGGACTGAGGTTCAGAGAGATGAAGAGTTAGCCCAGGGCCCCCCTCTGTGATGTCTGTCCCGAGGCCTTCTCGCAGAGCTGCCCTCTGCCCTCCTGTGCCCGGCACTGAGTTCCATGCCAGGTGTGGACCCTGGCTCTGCATCTTGGGAAAGTTACTTCCCTCCCATCTACATTTCCTCATCTGTGACATGGGATAATGATAGTCCCTAAGAATGCTGTGGGCGTTATCTGGTGTAATGCATGTGAGTGGTACAGAGCAGACACTCCACTGTTAGTCAATACTATTCTTATGCCTCTTATTTACTACCTGTCAAGTTCAGACAGGTTGTAGGTAAATTTTAAGGAGAGGACTGACTTCCCAGTAAGTATTTGATAGGAGGATGGAAGGGAGGAGGAGGACCATCCCTCACACTCAAGACCAGTGGGTGAGGAGCTGGTCCACCAACGCGTAATCTGAGGCCCCTCTCTTCTACCGTGCGAGGTGGGCACTGGAGCCACAATTAATTTCTTTGACCACAGAGAGGCAGGCATCAAGCCTCATTAACCCGATGAGTCCAGGAGGCGGCAAGATTTGTGTAATCTTGTTTTCCCTTCAGCTGGCTTCCCGGGATGACATTGTGCTGGTGCAGAAGCCTCGGTGACTCCAGTCAATTCCCTGCGCCAGGCGGAGGTCTCGCATCGCTCACTAAGCCTTGTCTGCTCGCATGAGAGGTCGCACATCACGACGTGCTCGGCCGGCCAGGCGCTCCTCGGCCCTCTCGGCCTCCTCCAGCCGCATTCCGGGGTCAGGTGAGGTGGAGTGAGCCCCTGCCTCCCCACGCGCCACACTTGCCGAGACACATGGAAGCACTATGTGGAAGTCTCCAGGCCACACAGAACAGAGGAGGAATGAGAACTCACATTCTCTGAATGTCCCCACATGCCAGCAGCTTTATACCCACTAGAGGTCCATCGTCTAACTACCATGAGGGGACCCCCTTTGGGGTGACTTCAGAGACTTGCGGGGGTCTGCTGGAACCCCAGAGGACGGAGAAGCAAGAGGGGCACTGAGTTTGGGTCGTGCTGCTTGGATTCAACTCCTGCTACCCTGCTTCTCGGCCCAAGAGATGCTGGGCAATTTCCTTGTCTGTTTTCTCATCTGTAAGCCCTACGCCCTGGGGAGTCAGGAGAAGGGAAGGAGATGCTGGCACACAGTAGGAGCTCATAAATGCTGGCTCTCCTCTTTCGGATTCATTCATTATCCATTCATTCAGTAATTCGGAACTTACTAGATGCCAGGCCTGGCAGTTGAGCAGTGACAGGACAGAGGTGGAGGACACTTCCCCTCGTGAAAGTTACTGTTTAGTTGGAATGACAGTCACTAAATTATACTAATAATTTAGTAGTTGCCACTGTGATACATTATACAAGGGAGAATCTACAGGGGGCTCTAAGAGCAAAGCCAGAGGGACTGACATTAGATGGAGGGGTTACCTTGGGGGAGGGCCAGGAAGGGTCTCCGCAGGGAGGTCAGTTTTACACAGAGACCAACCTGCAGGTTGAGTGGTCTTCGCCCCTGGCGCGGGCGGGGGCTGGGACGGGGAGCCCTCCACCCAAGGGGCGGTGTAGGCCAGGCCCACGCAGTGCCGGGAGGGGACGGAAGGCAGGCGTGTTGTAGGGATGGGGAACGGAGGGGCAGGGGTGCTAGGCAGAGCAGGCCGGGTGGCCGGGACGTCACAGCCCTCCCCCGCGGCTGCCTCCCCAGAGGCTGAAATGAAGCTGGGCGAAACTCAGGAAACATTGTCCGCATAAAGCTCCTATTGCACTAAAATCCATCACTGTTTATCCTGATGGGTCGCGGCTGGCAATATCCCCCTGGGCCTCTGGCTGTGGGTGTTTGCAGATCGTCCTTTCACGGCTGTGCAAGTCCCTGTTGTTAAAACCGGATATTTCGTGCCCAAAGCACAGAAGCAACAGGGTCCCAGTGGACCCTGTCCAGGTGTCTAGGACAGAGGCTGGTGCAGAGCAGAGGGATAAGCTTTCTTTCACAGCCTTTGTGAGCCCAGAACTGTCTTTTCTCCTTTCTTGACGATACTCATTTAGCGGAGAAACGTTTCCCTAACAGGTGCGCAGTGCTTGATGGCGCTAACCTCCCGGCGTCCTCTCAGCGGCCCCACTGGGTTGGGACTGTGATTATCTCCAGTTTGGGGGGAGAGAACTGAGGTTGAAGGTTAAGCAACTCACTGGAGGTGGGATCGGGATTCCAATCCAGGCCTTGGGCTTCAATCTCTTAGCGTAGCTTTCAGCACGGCGCTCTGTGCTAGGTCAGTCAACGGCGAGTCATTTTAATGGCAACAATTTAGTACATCCTCCCGTGACACCCGGCTTGGGCTTCTGGGAGTTACCAGGGTCCCTGGGGAGGCTGAGAGCTATGTTTGGGCTCGTTTCACAGAGAGAAATGGTCAGAAGAGTGTTTACTAGAGCGATCAAGTGCTGTGGTCTCTCAAGCTCAACCGTCAACCCCTCCACATGGAATTTCAGAGCTGGAAGGGCCGTAGTGTTCCTTCAGTTTGAGCTTCTGCTTTCCTTGTTGATGAGGAAACATACCCAGAGTGGTCAGGGGATGCTGGCTGGGCTGGAGTCCAGGATGTCTGTGTCCCATTGGGTGGGCTTTCACCTCAACTCAACTGTGTTAACATTGACTCTACAGAGGCGGACACTTCCCACTTCATGCTCTTCCCGGATGAAATATCCCCACAAATAATCCTGCCATGAGACACTTCATTAACTGACATTTCATCCCTGGGATTGTCCTTTAAGGAACACTTGATTTTAGGTTTTCAGCTCTAAATCCCTCATCTGTCAAAAGGTATTTCACACCGAAACTTGAAACTAGGGGAAGATTGGCAGGTAAGAAAGCAGGTGGCCGAGTGATGTATCTTGAAGGGTGGGTCCAGTTCTGTCCCACCAGTTGCGTGAAGTCAGATGAGACACTAAAACCCCCGGATCACCAATTACTCATCTGTGAAGTAAGGATAAAAAGAGTTCACTTCCCCTTGACCTCACATGGTAGCTGTGACCATGAAATCAATACACAGAGGCAGCATGTGCTGAACATAATCATGGTTTTCATGTGAATAATGACTTTTTAAAACATTAATAGGATCAAGTTACTCCTTTTATGAAAATGCACCAGTGGTTTTCTAGTGTCCTCATTCATTCATTCATTCAACACAAATTGAGCATCTCGTATGTGTTAGGCACTATTTTAGGCACCAGGGACACACTGAGGAACAAGGCAACACCCTGGTCTTCTGCTTACAATATAATAGAGAATACACAAACAGGATAGAATAGTAGAGAGCAAACAGAATAAGCAAAACATCAAGAATGTAGAGATAGTTGGGGTGTGTTTGGGGAATACAGGATGCCCTTGGACATAGAGTGAGGGAATGGGTAGCAGTGTTAAAGGTGAGCTCTCAAAGGCAGTGAGGGCCCCGGGGGATGTCAAACCTCACAGCTTTACTCTATATGAGATGGAGAAGCAGTGGAGGATTTTGAGCAGAGGAGAGATGTGATCCGATTTTATTTTAACAAGCTCACTCTGATCATCAGGGTTGACCATAAACTGCAGAGAGGACAAGGGCAGAAGCAGTAATCCCACCCGGAGGGAGTGGTTTCAGGAAGGTGATGAGAAACAGTAGGATATGACAATTCTGTTATTAGTACTTGGCTGTGTCTGCCAACTCACTCTCATTGTTTTGTGATTGTGGAGTGTGAGCTCATTTTCGGTGGACACACTTTGCTGCTGGGGTTGAGGGTTACCGTTCAAGGAGCTTTTGCATATGCTTCTCCCAGGCACCCCAGACACCCACCCCCATCACCACTGCTACTAACTTAATTTCGAAACAACCAACAAGTATGGATTCATGATATTCATGATACTAGTTGACCTGGCCTCTTAGGTTAATTTCTCTGCTTGAAGGTTCTTCCACCACATGAGGAGTATAAGTGCTAACATAGAGGACAAATGCAGACAAGCTGTGGGAGTGAGTTCTTAAAGGACAATATGGTTGAGAGAGACCAGCTTGTCAGTCAGCTCCCGGGGCTGGTGGGAGGATTTTTCTAACCCATCTCTCACTGAAGTTGTAGTCTGTTGAGAGTCCCCGCTTCCTGGTGGGGTCCTCAGTTCTAACTCCCCATCTTGCATGGGCCTAGGCCCTCGTCTCCTGGCCCCGATTAGCCTACTAACACCCCAGCCTCTAAGTTACCAAAATTCTGCCCCTCCCTCACCCAGGGCAGACACAGGTCACCTGTGCAATTTCTCTGGTTGTCAGTTCCCACCCTTTTTGCAGCCCTAGAAATTTCCTTTATCTGTTTCTATGAGCTTAGCCCTACATTTAAATTGTTCTGTATGTTCTTTCTAGTACATAGCAGGAGGGTTATCTAGTCCCACCGTATTGCTAGAAACCTTCCTGATCCCCTGTTTCACCATGATTTTCTCTCTGCAGGGCCCATTTAAGATCTGTTAGCATCAGCATCACCTTGGGAATGTATAATCGATCAAATGCCTATTCCCTAGCTTCACCCCAGAACCATCAAATAAGACTTGTGGGCATTTGGCCTGGGAACCTGCATTTAAACAAATGCCCAAGGTGATTATGATGCACATACAAGTGTGAGAACCTTGGTCTGTTCAGTGGTTCAGGTTCATCAAGCAACCTGGTCCATATTTATGAAACACCTACTGTGTGCCTGGCACCGCACAGGCCTCACAGGATGTGGAAGTAAATAAGACTTTTTCTTTCTTCAAAGGGCTGCTGGCATGGTTCAGGGGTTGGCAAGCTTTTTCTCAGATAGTAAATATTGGGGGTCTTGCGGTCTCCCACCATAGACAATATGTGAATCATGGGTGTGGCTGTACAACCTTAACATTTAATTTACAAAAACAGGTGGTGGGCTGGCCCACCTTGGTTTGCCAAACTCTAGTGTCCTTATGAGAAACATGCCAAATAAAGGCTCATAATGCAAGCACTTGCTGTAGTGGAGATGTGAAGAGGTGTGGTGGGAACAGGAGAGGATGGGGGGCATCCTGGGGGCTTCCCAGAAGAGCTAATCCTGGAGTTGAGACCCGAGGGGTCCACAAGGCAAGCTGTAGGCTATCCTTAAAATTCAGGTTGTTGGGCTTCCCTGGTGGCGCAGTGGTTGGGAGTCCACCTGCCGATGCAGGGGGCGCGGGTTCATGCCCCGGTCCGGGGGGATCCCGTATGCCGCGGAGCGGCTGGGCCCGTGAGCCATGGCCGCTGGGCCTGTGTGTCCGGGGCCTGTGCTCCGCAGCGGGAGAGGCCACAGCAGTGAGAGGCCCAAGTACCACAAAAAAAAAAAAACAAAAAAACAAAAAAAAAAGAATTAAAATTCAGGTTGTTTACATTCTTTGCTGTTTTAAACAGTGGACCGTCTTTGATGTAAACTTGTGTGATCCTTCCTTAGGATAAAGACACTGCTTCAGGCTTTGTTAGCACATTCCCAGGATGTCCTGGGAAAAGGGAGGTTTGTACTACCTCCCACACCCTCCAGGGGTATGCCGGCAGGTACATCTTCCTCCACTCACATCCCCACTATGTTACTAACTGAATTTCTAAAAACACAAACAAATACCAATTTATGATAAGACTTAGTCTGGCCTTTAATCACAAAATTTTAAACCTAGACCGGATAACCTTGCTTGCCTTATTATTTTCATGAGATGGTCCAGAAATTTTTTGTTTTTTTTAATTGAGATATAAGTGACATATTGCATTGTGTAAGTTTAAGGCATACAACATATTAATTTGATATATTCATAAATGGCAATCTTATTACCACTTTAGCACACCTTAGCCTGAGCTCAAGGATGTTCTAGGTTTGCTTCTGAGTGTTGGGTAACATCGACTGTAGGTTCTGGGAACTTGAGAGCTCTCCCGGCGGGGGCGGGGGGGGGGTGACTCCTGGTGTCTGAACCTGGAGGAGGCTTGATGCCCCATCTCTTTGCTGTGTGAACCGTGCAGTCCACCAAGCCCACTCTGCCCAGGAATCAGCTTTTTACACCACGGCTAAACACACACCCACATCAGTAGAGAGGAGACCCAGGGAGTCCGTTTGATCTCAGTAGAGATCTGGCCCAGGCTGGCATTTTGACATTTGGAAATAGTGAATACATTTACCCATCTGTGGACCAAAAGGAATTTTTTTTTCCTTTAAGGGAATTGAAGGTATTTTGCCCATGGTAGCGTTTCTCGCTAAGAGGCCGCTTCCGACTTGAGCAACGTGGAGAATCCTCCACAGAGTTTAATTCAAAAAAGGGCGCACTCCGGGAAGAGAAGCTAGGCTTGTGTGCCAGAGTTATGCCTCCCTCTGGAGCCAGCATTCGAGCCAGAGGAGGATGAGAGGCAGAGAACCACCAGTGTTACCGATCAGGGTTCTTGTCTTCCTTAATCAACAGAAATGGATAAGAAGCCAGACAAGAAATTCAGGCAAGACTTTATTGGGGCCACTGCTGCAGCAGGGGGGAGGAAAAGCAAGTTACAGATTTCCTTGCTTGCTCCCCAAAGAGGGGTGCTGGTTCCTCATATGGGGTGAGGCTAGGGGCGGGTCCAGGGGTCGGGTTGGAGGGGTGATGTGGGCCCGCCCCTTTGACGGTGTCGTGTGCAGGGCGCAAGTGCAGTACCCTGCTTTTGCTCCCAGCTCTTCAGAAATGGCAGTTGGGTTTTGCTGGTCTTTTTGTATCTTGTCCATAATTTACTCCCACCAGGGCCCTTCCCAGTTTGCTCGAGGCCTTTGCCAACAACCCTGGGAGCTGGTGTGGTTATTTCATCCTTGAGAAATGAGGTCAATGAGACCAGACATCATAAGATTGTCCAAGATCACACAGCCAGTGGGTGGCAGGGCTGGGGCGTGAGCTCGCGTTTCCTGATTTCAAATTCAGTGCTTGTGACGGGTTGAATTTTTGTCTCCCCACAGTTTTTACATTGAAGTTCTAACCCCCAATACCTCAGAATGTGACCTTATTTGGAAATAGGGTGTTTGCAGTTAGTTAAAATGGGGTCATACTGGAGTAGGGTGAACCCCTAGTTCAATATGGCTGGGACCCTTATGGAAAAAATCCATGTGGAGAGATAGAGACACATACAGAGGGAGGATGATGTCAAGACATAAGAACATTATCCACAAGCCAAGGGATGCTTGAGGCTATCAGAAGCTGGGAGAGAGACATAGAACAGATTTTCCCTTGCAGCTCTCAGAAGGAACCAATCTTGTGAGATCTTGCTTTCAAACTTCCAACCTCCTGAACTGTGAGACAATAAATTTCTATTGTTTAAGCCCCCAGGTCTGAGGTACTTTGTTATGGCAGCACGAGGAAGCTAATATACCGTTCATCATAGTAATGGAAATTGTAGGATTGAGGAAATGGAAATCATAGAAATGGAAATTGAGGATCTACTCTGTGTGGCAATGTAATTTATTAAGACTTGTGTTTTGTTCTCCCCATACTTTTTCCTCCCTATCTCTCGAAACTAGGGTGGAGATGGCTAATTGTTCTCCCTCCTTTTAATAATAGAAACCTCCTCCCCCATTTTAATAGTCAGAAACGACATCTCCCAGCTTCCCTTGCAGCTAGGTGTGGCCACGTGACCACATTCTCACCAACAGAAGGTGAGTGGAAGGATTGTGTGCCACTTCTGCAACACTTCACTGAGAGGAACTTTCTAGTCCTCCAATTTCTCTTTTTTCTGACTTCTTAGAAGCTGGAATGTGGCCATGGATAGCCATGGTCAACTCCCATCATGTGGGCACAGAACAAGATGGAAGGAATTTTGGTCCCTGAATGACTTTGTGGACCCCACCCACTCTGGGCTGCCTGCCTTCCTCTGGGCTGTTATGAGACAGAGGAAGAAGCTTCTCTCACGTTGTGGCCACTGTGTCTTAGGAACTTCGGGTTATAGCAGCTTTGCCTATATAGCCTAACACGTGTATGTGTTTGCCCTTTGCTGCCTTTGGAGATAGTTATGTTGCTGGCCTGAAGCAGAAGTTGCCGTCTGACCACCTGATTAGCTCCTTTTCAAAACAGCTTTCTGGAAGTATAATTGACATATAAGAAACTGGGCATAGTTAAGGTGCATGATTTGATATGCTTTGACATATATTTATGCCTGTGAAAACATCGCCACGATCAAGATAATGAACTATCACCTTGAAAAGTTTTGATTACTTTCTTCATCATCCAGAGGCCTTAACTCCTTGATGGGGAGAGGAGAGAAGTGAGTGCTTTTGAGAGAAATTAGAGGCGAGAGAGACTTGGAGCTGGGAATGGGACAGAGAGAGCAGGGCCTTATGTTTGGAGGCTGAGAGTCTGAGGGCCTGGCCTTCCGAATTCTCAAGAAGGCTCTCAAGCGATTCTAATAGTCATGTTGGGGATAATCTGGTCTTGAGCCTTTCCTGGGAGATGTGGTGAGTCTAAGGCAAGCCAGGCTTCAATTTTCCATCCTGTGTTCCTTCCACACACCCATGTGGCCTTCCTCAACAGAGTATTAACTTTATGTTCTGCAAAGAACACAAGGAGAAAAATTTTGTTATTCTTCTGATTAACAGGGAAGTGGTCCAGTTGGCTATACTTGAATTATATCCCCTGAATATTAAACTTGGGCTTCTTTAGTTTTCATTTATTTTACTGTTTTGTATGGATTTGTTTTAAAAAAGGAAGGCGAGGGTGGGGTGGGGAGGATTCTGGGATGGTGGCCATTTTTGCCACATGCAGAAGGCCAGTTCTGCTCCCAGGAGACTTCAGTACACAAGGATTCCTTCACTCAGTGGAAGGTTTTTTCTTCCAGAGAATACCTGGGTTCAGAATTTATAACACGTCGAAGGCTTTTCTGGTTCCCTATTTAAACAACGATTCCTCACTGTGCACTTCCAGCTCACGGCTTCCTTCCTGAGGCCGCAGTGTGGATGCTTAGAATATAAATTCTTAGAGGATTCGCCAAAGCCCACAGGCACTTATGTTCGCCGCCGCTCTTAAAATGTGGTGATTTTCAACAAATAACCCACAGCCAAAGCACGGAGTTTTGTTTCGATTTGTCACAAAGAGTTGTCCAGCCTGTTTTTATTAGTCTAAAGTGAGAGCATCTTCGTTCCCAGGAGCAGAGTCTGGTGAGCTAGCTGCTGTGTTAGGGATGCTCGCTCAGTCTGGGAGGGTCTCTGGGCCCCACAGGTGTCTGTCCCGCAGGGAACCCACAGACCCTAGCACCACATGCACCTAGCAGAGTCAATGCTGGCAAGTTGGGGTTAACTTCCAGCAGAGAAGTAGTAGAGAGTGCAGGACCGGTGGCCTCTAGTTGACCAGTGCACCACCTGGATGGACATACCCCGGAGAGGTTTCTGGAGAGGGACCCTGCCCTAGGGCAGCTCTGCAGACAAAGAGAAGGGGAATTCACAGGAAGCAACCAGGCAGCAATCATCCTTGTTAGAGAGGGGGAGGCAGCTGTCTTTCCAGCCTCCTGAACAAATGCAGATCTGCTGACCTGGCCGAGCTCTCAGAGCAGGAAGGAGGGAGCCGCATTGCCTTTTGAGTTGTCTCTCCTCTGTTTCGCCTTCATGCGACTTTGTGTGACCTTTCCCTGATGGTACTGGGCTCATAATCCAAGCACCTTGGGCATAGAATGTAGGTACCGGGGGGACCTCTGTGGTTCTCTAGTTCAACTCCTGTCTTGCTCCAAGGGGAAAGCGGAGTTAAGAGAATTCATGGGACTCACCCCAAGGTCACATAGTGAATTTGAGTGGAGCTGGGATGAGTTTTCCAACTTTTAATATCTAGCTAAATGCCCTTTGCCATGACAACCAAAGCTGTCTTTCTAGTCCTGGGCTTTCACCTAAGCCCAGAATGAGATTTCTTTTGTTTGTTTTTTCCAAGATTGCATAATGCAACCTATATCCTCCTTCTTTAAATTTTATCAAAATTTACATGTATCCAGTGTAAAGGGTCAAATCATTTTCCTGTGCTTGCTTTGAAAAAGAGCAGTCTCCTGCCCACCCTTTTCTCTTTCTTCAGAGATCATGATTTTCAACCCTTTTGCCTATTTAAAATTTTTTTTTGGAAATTATTTTCCTATTATGAGATAACGTGCTTATGTTACTACTTCCAGATTTTTCCGTTTTGCCTTTTCACTATGGAAGATTGGGTTTCGTTTTCCTTCAGTCTCCTCTCTCCATCCACCTCCCTCTTCAAGCTTCGAATCTTTCCAGCTTCCCAAAACATTTTATATTAATTTTGCTTAGATTAATATTTGCCTTTACATTATTATAATTATGTAAATGTTATTCCAATATGTTGGGTATTCTACTCATTTTTCTTCCTATATAAGCCTCTCCTGGAAACTTCTGACTCAAGCCAGTCAAGGCTCAATGCAGAGTTATATTCTGGGCTCTCCCTTCACCAGCATAAAGGGGGTTCCCATGGCCTCTCTCCTGTGATGGATCCTGTTTTCCCATACGCTGCATCTTTTTTTCTTAATTAGTTTATTCCTTTTTCTAGAAACAAATTGTGCATTCTTGTGTAGCTTTCTGAGATAGGTATTTTTCAATTTAAAATTTTATAGGACAGCATGTCTGAGGATATTCTATGTTCACACTTGATGGAGAATAGGGCTGGGTGTAGAATTCTGGGTTAAAAGTTAGTTCCTTCGGGGACTTCCCAGTTGGACCAGTGGTAAAGAATCTGCCTTCCAATGCAGGGGACGCTGGTTCGATCCCTGGTTGGGGAACTAAGATCCCACATGCCACAGGGCAACTAAGCCCGTGTGCCACAGCTACAGAGCCCAAGCACCCTGGAGCCTGTGCACATCACAACTAGAGAGAGAAAACCCTCACGCCACAACTATAGAGAAGCCCGAACGCTGCAACAAAGAGCCCGTGCGCCATAACGAAAGATCCCACATGCCTCAGCGAAGGTTCCATGTGCTGCAACTAAGAACTGACGCAGCCAAAAAAATAAGGAAAATAAAATAAATAATTAAAAAAAAAGTTACTTCCTTCAGAATCAAAAGGCTTTGTACCATTGCTTTCTAGACGTGGTTTTGTTGTGGTGGAGATGCCCAGTGCTGTCCTGGTTCTTGTCCCTTTGCATGCGATCTGCTTTTCCTCTCTGGAAGATCGCAGCATCTTTTCTTTGTCTCTAGTGTTCTGAAATTTCATGATGGTGTGCCATGTAGTGAGTTCCTTTTTGTCCATTGTGATGGACACTCAGTGGACCCTTTCAATCTGAAAACTCATGCCTTCAGTTCTGGAAAATATTCTTGAAGGTTATTTCTTTGAAGATTTCCCTCTCCTATTCAGTTTTTGTCCTTTTCGGTAGTTTCTATCATTTATATATTAAATTTCCTGGACAGGACTCTAATTTTCTTTCTTTTCTCCCCTTGTCTTCTTTTTATTCATTTTCTCTAGTTTCTGGGAAATTTTCTCAAATTCATAAATTTATTTTCAAAACTTTAATCTTACTATTTCTACTATTATATTTTGAATTTCCAAAACAACTTTTTTTTTTGGTTCTCCGAGTGTTCCTTTTATGTAGCAGCTTCTTCTTGTTTCATGGATGCAGTACCTTTTTTCTGTCTTCTATAGTCTGTTTCCTCAAAGTTACTTTTCCTCCCTGTTTGATTGTGCCTCTGTATTCATCTTCAAGGATTCTTTAAATGTCTGGTGTTTGCCTCCCGTTCTCTCCCGCTTCTCCCGCATTGCTATAATTATCTCTGAGCTGACCTACCAATATTTGGCCTTTCTTATCTTCTAGTTTATTTGGCGTATCCTGTCAAATCAGTCTTCCTTAAATGCTGGTTCAACATGTTATTTCATTGATGAAAATCCTTCAGTATCTCCCTATTTCCTACCTCATCAGACCTAAACTTTGTCTTTTTTTTTTTTTCGGTACCCGGGCCTCTCACTGCTGTGGCCTCTCCCGTTGTGGAGCACAGGCTCTGGACGCGCAGGCTCAGCGGCCATGGCTCATGGGCCCAGCCACTCCGCGGCATGTGGGATCTTCCCAGACCGGGGCACGAACCCGTGTCCCCTGCATTGGCAGGAGGACTCTCAACCACTGCACCACCAGGGAAGCCCACTTTGCCATTTTTAACATTTCCAAACTCTGACTCCACCAAAGCCATGCACCACATCTCTTGTCCTTTAATGTGGACACTCTTACGTGATCAGAGGTGGAGATCAGGTAACAATAAGACTAATAATACTAGGAGTAATAGTAATTAATGGTGATAAAGATCTTATACATTTCCAGACATTGTTTATTTATTTGTTTTTAAAGGAGAGTTTTTTTTAAAAATAAATTTATTTATTTATTTTTGGCTGCGTTGGGTCCTCGTTGCTGCACGCGGGCTTTCTCTAGTTGTGGTGAGCGGGGACTACTCTTCGTGGCCATGTGCAGGTTTCTCATTGTGGTGGCTTCTCTTGTTGCGGAGCACGGGCTCTAGGCATGTGGACTTCAGCAGTTGTGGCTCGTGGGCTCTAGAGCGCAGGCTCAGTAGTTGTGGCACACGGGCTTAGTTGCTCCACAGCATATGGGGTCTTCCCGGCCCAGGGCTCGAACCCGTGTCTCCTGCGTTGGTAGGTGGATTCTTAACCACTGCACCACCAGGGAAGCCCTCCAGACATTACTGACTTTTTCTAAGAGCTCTGTGATGCCTACATCATTAAGTCCATCTTGCAGGTAAAGAAATGGAGGTGCATACAGGTGAAGGCACAAACCCAAGAAAACACAGCAGGTAAGTAGCAAAGCAGGGGTGCATCCACCATGCTGTCCACTGGTAGACTCAGGTGATTCACCCGAGTGATGAAACTTTATCAAAGCCACTAGCTGGTAAGTGGCAATGCCACATTAATTGATGAAAGGCTCCCATGTCTTTCTGCTAAGTAAGTGCCAGCTTGTTTCTCTACATACAGGGACCTGTTTTATGTATTTTGCACCTCACTCGCAAGCATGTTCTGCTGCCTGGGCTAATGGAAGCTGCTTAAGGAAGGTCTTCAAAGACCATCAGGCTTGGCCTCCTGCCTTATTTCCATATAATTTTTAATAAACCAGTAATATCTCTCCAAGCGTCGCAGACCTCTGGCTTGAACCAACAAACCTGAAATTGCTTAAGAGAGCAGTAATTTCCTATGACCTGGGATAACAGGCTGTGTAGAACTTCTTAATGAATAGCTGCACTGCCTTTCTGAAACATGAATGTATTTGCCAATGCAAATTGGAAGGTTGCCCTAAGGTTCTCTTTTCTGGAAATTAGGGGCTTCTAGAAGTTGGCCAGTGATGGACCCTGGTGCTTGGTCAGTTCTTTGGTGAGACGTCAGGACCCCTTTGCTAGGCTTCTCCCCTCCATATGCTCCCCTACATCTTACTCTTTTATTTTTATGGTTTTTTTGGTAACTGAAAAATTTAAAGATTCAATCCTACCATTTCATTGAAGACAACAAAATTTGCCTGAACAAAATCAAGTTCAAACCTTGCTTTATTTTATTTTTTTCAGCTTCTTTTCCCTTGGACTGGACTAGTGGGGAGACTACTTGAGCAAAACCCAGAAAACCCAGGTTCAGAGTTGATGTTAAATGGCTGAATGTTGGACATGACATGGTGCCTTTGAACCTCAATTTCTCGATGAGGGTTTAGCTAATGATTCTCAGAGCAGCTCTGGCATTCTATAAATTAAGCATACTTGCTTCTGATTTTGAAGTTTCTGTGGAATCAGGGGATTGAAATGGCAATGAACGCTCCTTGATGTCACCTTAAGACCCTACGTTGAAAGTGACGAGGATGCTATTGAGAAATGCCAGTGGCTCCTCCTCCAGGCAGGAAAGGTGGAAGAAACTTTGCAAGAGAGGCTGTCTTTTGGTTTTTACCTCCTTCTGATTTCAAACACAATGGTTCTGCTAAGCGGCTATTTTTTTTTCCTGTGAAAATAATTTTGTGAGAAAATATAACCAGTGCAATTATACTGAACTTTCATAAGATGAAGTGTTAATAAAAATAGATGTTTGACCAATAGAATACCTGATGCCAAATTAAATGAGCCTGAAGGAAATTCTGCTTTGGAGCAAACTCCATGGGAAACAGGATGAAAAGAAAAGTAATATTTTTAAGCAAGTATAAGAGTTTCTCCAGAAGTAAAAAGATATAAGTTGCAATATCTTTGGCTTGCCTCGAGGGACTAAAACATCGTTGCCAAAGATATGGATGTTGACAGGTCTCTCAAGTTCAAATCCCAATTTTGCCAGCTTTTGTCTGCACCCTTGGGCAGGTTACTCAACCTCTTTGTAATTCAGGTTTCTTGTCTGTACATTGTGGATAATAACACTATTTTCCCCATGAAGTTGCTGTGAAGGTTGGGTTTCTACATATAAGGCAGTTTAGTAATGCTTGGTGCCTGGGAAGTGTTCGGTCTAGATTACTGATCATTATTACAGAGTCACTGACTTGAAATAAAATCATTTTTGAGAGATGAAGTGTTCTGATCCCTGCCCTGAGCACAAAGTTTGGTTCCCTATTTTATCCGGGAGACATCGGGGACCTTGAGCTGTTGACTTTCCCAAGGTCACACAGCTGGTCTGCAATGGGAAGAAAGAACGTTAGGGTTCAATATGAGTGACCTGTAGGGTTCAGCAATTCCTGCTCCTTTGTGTAGCGACAAAGAAATGATGACCCAGAATGCTTGGGGAAAATGATTCTGGTTAATTAAGCCAACAAACACCTTTGCCAAGGGTAGTCTAGAAGGTAAATTAGGGTAGAGGCTGCAAGAAGCTATGTTCTGGCTCATCGGACCCGCTGCCAGTGTTCATTCCCTTCCTCTTGTGCTTGGATTCCCCCATCCAAGAGTCTCTGTGGGGACACTGTGGCCAGGCCACCAGGCCCTTCACGGCCACTCCCTACCCGCTCCTTCAGCCTCATCTACTCCTTGGAACCCAAAGCTCAGGACACAGCAAACTACTGGGGCTTCCCAGTATGCAGTGTGCCCTGGCATTCCCTTAGGAATGGGAGTGTATGATTGTCTTTTATGAGAAAGCCCAAGGCACATCTCCTTTGAGAGCCTCTTCTGCCTCCTTCACAATGTTATTCACTTGCCCACCCCCCGGCATCATCTTGTAAAACTTGTTATAGCACTCGCCACATGAAATTATAAATTTTTAAAAAACAAGCCCGTCTCTACTACTACTAGTTGGAGACCTTCCTGCAGACAGGAACTAGCCTGCATTCTTCCCTGGACACCTGGCCCAATGACTGTCTTCACCTGCCTGCCTAGGAAAGTTCAATGTAACCAACAAAGTGAAATGTTCCCTGACAACAAAGACTCATGTTTTCTTTTTCATTTTTTCTTAGAAAATAAAATTTTAAATCTTTTTACGGAAATATAATATACACACAGAAAGTACATGTATTATGAGTATGCAACCCGATGACTTTTGCCAACTGGATACAGCTATGAAACCAGTGCCCAGACCATTACCAGCTGCCCAGACCCCTTCTCAGGTCCCTTCTAGCCATTATCTATCTCCCCTCTGCTTCGGAAACCACTATCCTGATTGTGATTAATTTTACCTCTAATTTTTGTATAAACAGAATCATACAGTACGCCCTTTTTTCTGTCTGGCTTCTCTCACTCAGTCGCATGCTGTGGAGGCTCTGTGATTTTGACAGTAGGTGCAAAAGGCACAGGGTACTGCGGTGTGAAAGCAAACTGATCTCTAGCCTTCGTTTAACAGATCACTGAACTCTCGCATAGAGTAAAGGAAAGAATATGAGATAAACTGATTTGGCTAAGGTTTCACAGCTGCTTATCCACAAAATTGAGGTTAGAAACTGAGTTTCTCCTTTGTTCAGGCAAATATGCATATTGAAGAATTAAAGGATAACTCCTAAAATAATGGAAACAGATGATGTATCTTTCAGACAAGCAAAAAGGACCAAATATATATATTTGGTCAGCAATAGTTCAATAAAGTCAGGAGAGGATTAAAAAATAAGGATTAAAATAAAAAGTGAAAAAAATTACAAATAATGATAATAGGAATAAGTCCAAACAGAACAGCAATTACAATAAATCCAAGAGGATTAAAGTTTATTAAGTTGCAGGGATTCTTGGACAGGAGTTCTAAAATCTTGTTCCATGCTATTTATCAGAAACAAATCTAAAATGTAATGAGACCTAGAACTCAAAAGTAAGGGGATGGTACAGATGAACCGGTTTGCAAGGCAGGAATAGAGACACAGATGTAGAAAACAAATGTATGGACACCAGCGGGAAAGCGGTTGGGGGTTTGGTGGTGGTGGGATGAAGTGGAAGACTGGGATTGACATATATACACTATTAGTATAAAACAGATAACGAATAAGAACCTGCTGTATAAAAATAAATAAAAGTAGGGGGAAAGGAAGAGGTAGGCTAGGCAAACATTCTCTTCCTCTTACATCCCACATCCAACGCACTAGCAAATCCTGTCTAACTGTGTCCTTGAAACAAACATCACTCACCTCCTCTGCTGTTACTGTACTTGTCCAAGCCACTATCATCTCTGCCTTGGCTTATTGCTAAAGACTCCTAGCTAATCTTTCTATTCTTACCCCTCTGGTTTAATTCTTCACATAGTAGCCAGGGTGATTCTTTTCAAACACGTCAGCTCATGTCACTGATCAAAACCCTCTGGTAGTTTCCTATCCTTCTCAGAGTAAAATCCCAAGTGTCACCGTGGGTTTGAAGGCTTATGTATTCTGGTCCTTTGCTTTCTTTTTGATGTTTTCTCATGTGACTTCCCACGTGATCAATGCACTGTAAACCCACTGCAGCTATGGGGGAGGAAAAACCCTTTATCCCTGGGTAAGGGGCAGGAAGGCATCCTGGACTCAGAGATTTCCTACTGCTCAGGGAGAGGCAAAATCACTAAGAAAGTCCCACTCATGATCTCCAAGAGCACAGGGCATGCCTAAGATCGAGCCTGATCCAGGACATAAAGGAATATTCCGTGCTACCTCAACCAGGCTAGCAAACACCGAGTAACCAGCAGCAACAATCTACCACTGGAGGTTGAGCAGGGGTGTGGGGAGAGACCTCTCTGAGACACAGGCTCACAGAGGAGCCTTAAAGCTGAGGGCGAAGCAGGGGTACTGTGAAAAATCCTAGTACAAACCAGGCTCTACTCTTAGTAAAATGTAAAACCAAAGAAATTTGAATCTGCTGATGCATTGAAGACAATCACAATAAAAACAGAACCTAAAGCCGGTTCAAAATCAGACTAGATTGAATCAATCTTGACAACAACAGCCTGCTAGAAGAAGTGTGCCCACTTCCAGGCATACGTGCACCCACTTCCAGGCATAAGTGCTATTTACGTCACTCTCTATGATTCCAAACATGAGGACTAACAATCAATTAAAAAAAGGAAGCCCATGTAAAAGCAAGGAGAAAAGTTTCAGTCAAGCGAAAATGCCATCAGCATAACTAGACTAAAAGAGGACCCACATTCTGTAAATATCAGAGAGGAAATTCAAAATAACTATGATGATTTATGTTGAAGGCTCTAGTGGAGGAGGTATACATGAACAAATGGGGGCATTTTAGCAGAGAGATGGACACCAGAGAATCAAAAGAAAATGTTAGAAATAAAAATATTAGTAACATAAATAAAGAATGTTTTCAACAGGCTCATCAGTCACCATAGATGAAGGAAGAATCAGTACACATGAATATAGGCAAATTGGAATTACCCAAACTGAAACATGAAGGAAAAAAAAGAGTGCAAAAAACAGAGCAGAGCATACGAGAGCTGTGGAACAATACTGGATGGTCTGTATATGCATTATTGGAATCCTAGAAGGAGAAGAGAAAGAGATCGGGGCAAAGGAATTTTTGAAGAGATAAAGGCTGAGAATTTTAAAGGTAATGAATGACAACAAACCAGAGATCCTAGAAGCCCAGAGAACTTGAAGCAGAAGAAAAAAACCTCTAGGCACATCATATTCAAACTGCAGAAAACTAAAAATAAAGAGAAAATCTTGAAGGCAGCCAGAGAAAAAAGACACATTACATGCAGAAGAACAAAGGTAAGAACTACAGCAGATGCCTTGTCAGAAGCTAGGTGAGCCAGAAGACGATGTGCAACATCTTTATGTGCTGAAAGAAAAAAAAAAAATCTGTCAATCAGAATTGTCAGCCTAGAGAAAAATCACTCAAAAATGAAGAAGAGGGCTTTCCTGGAGGCGCAGTGGTTGAGAGTCCGCCTGCCGATGCAGGGGACACGGGTTCGTGCCCTGGACCGGGAAGATCCCACGTGCCGCGGAGCGGCTGGGCCCGTGAGCCATGGCCGCTGAGCCTGCGCGTCCGGAGCCTGTGCTCCCAACGGGAGAGGCCACAACAGTGAGAGGCCCGCGTACCGCAAAAACAAACAAACAAACAAACAAAAAAACACCAAAGGAATGGATGACAAACGTGTACAGAAGGGGGAAAGGAATAAGAGAATATTTGATGAATCAAAAGAAAAGGCAAGAAAGAGAAGAGAGAATACTATAGAATAGTTGGGACAAAAAAAGATAACAAATAGTAAGATGCTGATTTAAACCAACTATTTCAGAAATCGTATTAAATGTGAATGAGCTAAATATTCCAATTAATAGAATAAATGTCAGACATGATAAGATAAATAACACCCAATGATATGTAGCTTACCAGAGCACACATTAAAGTGAAGACAAAAAAAGTTGAAAGCAAAAGAATGGAAAATATTTACCATGCAGCACTAACCTAAAGGAAGCTAGTGTGGTTATACTAATATCAGACAAAGTAGACTTTAAAACAAGAAGCATTATTAAAGATAAAAAAGATGTTTCATAAAAGGGTTAATTCACCAGTAATTTATAGCAATTCTAAATTTATAAGCATGTTTAATAGCATAGCTTCAAAATTTATAAAGCAAAATTTGAGTACTAAAAAGAGGAATGAAGTAATAAAAAATAAAGAAATAAAGTCATAGTGGATGAGTTTAGTGAACTTATTCAATAATTGATAGAATACATAGGTAAAAATTCAGTAAGAATGTAGAAGAATTAAGTAACAGAATTACAAAACTCAGTCTGATTGACATAAATAAGACACTATACCCCTCAAATGCAACAGTAAGTGTCCACCTAAATAAGTTAAGAAAAGGACAACAAAATAAACCCAAATAATGTAAAAGGAAGGAAATAATGCAAATAAGAGTAAAAATTACTAAAATAGAAAATAAACATTAGCATTAGAATCAACAAAGACAAAAGTTTGTAATTTGAGTAGTTTAATGGAATCAATGACTCTTGTAAGACCGATTAAAAAAAGAGAAAAGGCACAAGTAATTAATCTCGGGAATATTTACAAATCCTATAAACAAGAACACTGAGAAACCAGCAGCAAATATGCCAGAGTATTATTACTTGTTAAATTTGGATAAGAGGAACATAGTTATTACATTAACCTGTGTATTTGATTTTATATTTGAATAGTTCAGAATTGTAAAACAAATAAATACACTAAAAAAAAAACTTGGTTTTCTGATACTTAATCCAGACCTTCTTCTACTATTAATAGTACTGCTCATTTCCTTCTTTTTGTAATTATTGTTGAAAATAACAATGACACATTCAGCGTCTGTGAAGCAGAGATGCCAAGGGAGACTCAGAGACCAGCTGCCCAAAGTTACTCAGCCACGGGAAGTGTAGGAGCTGAGATTCGAACCCATGGAGTTGACACCTGAACCCCAAGTTCTCATGGACGAAGGTGTATAAGGCAACTCCATATTCTCCTCGCTCTGGAGATATGGAGCCATCAGGGCCGATGTGGTCCTTACCCTGTGCCTAGACAATCAGTTCCCCTGGGAGGGGGTGCTGAACCCTGAAATAGGAGAGAAGCAGCAGCCTCTGGGGGTTCATGGTTCTGTTGGTGGAGAGACAATGTGTTAGGGTTTCCATTTGCTGGGGTTTGTATTAGTGTCCTGTAGCTGCTGTAACAAATTACCACAAACAACAGAGATTTATTCTCTCACTGTTCTTGAAGCCAGAAGTCTGAAATCAAAGGGTCGATGTTTCCTCCAAAGGCTGCAGGGGAGGGTCTGTTCCTAGCCTCTTCTAGCTTCTGGCAGCTGTGGGCAGTCCTTGGCGTCCCTGGGCTCGGGAGCACATCACCCTAACTTCTGCCTCTGTCTTCACATCCCTTCCCTGTGTGTGTCCAATCTCCCTCTGCCTCACTCTTATTAAGGGCACTTTTTATTGAATTTAGGGTCCACCTGGTAGTCTAGGATTAGAGCTTCCTCTCAAAAATCTTAATTTAATCGCATCTTTTGCCATATAAAATAATATTCTCTCTTTTACCATCTAAGCTACTATTCACAGGTTCAGGGACTAGGATGTGGACATGTTTTTGTGGAGGAGGGGCCATCATTCAGCCCACTAGAGGGTCCCTGGGCTGTTGGGGTGTAGCTGAGTCAGGCTCGACAGTGTGTAGCAGATCTGCTGGGTGGCAAAGAGGAGCACAATGCAGTATGACATCAGAAGAGAATCTGGAAAGTACAACAGCTATAAGTGCATAGGTCATATTTTGCAGTCAGGGGCTCTTACCACTAAAATATTTGATCTGTAGCAATCTGTTGAAACATTCAGATTCAAGGAAGATGTCTGGGTATGTGTTGTTTTCCCCCCAAACAATACAATTATTACAAAATGATGGCCAGTTGGAATTTTCTAAAAGCAGTCTTGAATGTAGAAAACATACATAGCATAAAGTCTTTTTGTTCCAATGATATAGTGGACGGGAGTACGTGACTTTGAGCCAGACCTGAAATTGAATCTTGGCTTTACTGCTTACTTGTTGTGGAGCCTTAGGAAAGTCTCCTGGCCTTTTTGAGCCTCGGTTTTCTCATCTGCAAAATGGACCATTTGCCTTGCAGGGCTCTTGTGAGGCCCCCAGCATAATTTCTGGTCCACAGAGGTCTTCACGTATGCTTGGCTCTTCTCCTGGCTTCTTAGATGCTAACGGACCAACACAGAAAGAGGTCAGCCTGAGACTCACATTGTGCAAGGAGGAAGTACCCGGAGTTTAACAATCGTTCAATATCCCTGTAGGGGGAGGAGGTGTAGACAGAGCTTTTAAACCTGTTTCTTCTGATGGCAGGCTTCCTCCAGTATTAAAGAGGATTTATTGGGATGATGGGAGGAGTGATTTCTCATGCAAACAACAGTTCAGAAAGCACCAGCTCTCAGAATAGGTCCAGCAGGAGAAAAAAATGCCATCTTTAGATTCACTAATCTTGAATTGAAATTTAGCCATTTCCTTCATTCATGAATATAGACAATGAACCACTGAAGCATTAGCAGTTCCTGTGAATTTGTTGTTAATAGAAGTCATAGATATTTCACATCACATGGTTTTTACCACTTGTGCCCATCACTACTTAGAAATGAGGGTTTTTTTCTAGCTTTACTGAGATATAACTGACATACAACTTTATATAAGTTTAAGGAGTATGACGTGACGATTTGCATACACTTATATTGTGAAATAATTACCACAATAAGTTTAGTTAACACACTCATCAGCTCACATAGCTACCACTGTGTGTGTGTATGTGTGTGTACATGTGCATGCTGAGAACAGTTAAGATCTACTCTCAGCAACTTTGAAGAACAAAACGTGATATCATTAACTATATTCACCAAGGTACACATTAAATCCCAGAACTTATTCATCTTATAACTGGAAGCATGTAGCCTTTGACTAACATCTCCCCATTTCCCCCACCCCTTAGCTCCTGGCAACTACCATTCTACTTTGTTTCTATGAGTCTGAATTTTTAAGATTCCACATTTAAGGGAGATCATATGATTTCTGTCTTTATTTGTTTGACTTATTTCACTTAACGTAATGGCCTCTAGTTTCATCCATGTTGTTGAAACCGGCAGGATTTCCTACTTTTTTTTTTTAATTTTTATTTATTTATTTTATTTTATTTTTGTCTGTGTTGGGTCTTTGTTTCTGTGCGAGGGCTTTCTCTAGTTGCGGCAAGCGGGAGTCACTCTTCATCGAGGTGCGCGGGCCTCTCACTGTCGCGGAGCACAGGCTCCAGACTCGCAGGCTCAGTAGCTGTGGCTCACGGGCCTAGTTGCTCCACGGCATGTGGGATCTTCCCAGAGCAGGGCTCGAACCCGTGTCCCCTGCATTGGCAGGCAGATTCTCAACCACTGCGCCACCAGGGAAGCCCCAGGATTTCCTACTTTTTTATGATTAAAAGATGAGGGCTCTCTTCTTTCCCATCATGCACTGCTGCAGCAGCGTGTGGTCTTTTTTTTAAATTTTTATTTTATATTGGAGTATAGTTGATTAACAATGTTGTGTTAGTTTCAGCTGTACAGCAAAGTGATTCAGTTACACATATACATGTATCTATTCTTTTTCAGATTCTTTTCCCATTTAGGTTATTACAGAATATTAATCAGTGTTCCCTGTGCTATACAGTAGGTCCTTGTTGGTTATCCTTTTTTTTTGGTTATCCATTTTATATACAGTAGTGTGTACATGTTAATCCCAAACTCCCAGTCTATCCCTCCCTCACCCACCCTTCCCCCTGGTAACCCAAAGTTCATTCTCTAAGTCTGTGAGTCTGTTTCTGTTTTGTAAATAAGTTCATTTGTGTCAATTTTTAAAAGATTCTGCATATAAGTGATATCATATGATATTTGTCTTTCTCTGTCTGACTTACTTCACTTAGTATGATAATCTCTGGGTCCATGCATGTTGTTGCAGTGAAAAGATGCTCAACATCACTAATTATTAGAGAAATGCGAATGAAAACTACAAGGAGATATCACTTCACACCAGTCAGAATGGCCATCATCAAAATATCCACAAAGAGTAAATGCTGGAGAGGGTGTGGCGAAAACGGAACCCTCCTACACTGTTGGTGGGAATGTAAATTGGTGCAGTCACTATGGAGAACAGTATGGAGGTTCCTTAAAAAGCTACAAATAGAGCTAACATATGATCCAGCAATCCCACTCCTGGGCATATATCTGGAGAAAAACTTGGTTTGAAAGTACACATGCACCCCAATGTTCTTTGCAGCACTATTTACAATAGCCAAGACATGGAAGCAACATAAATGTCCATCAACAGATGAATGGATAAAGAAGATGTGGTACATGTATACAATGGAATATTACTCAGCCAGCTGGGTGTGGTCTTGTCTCCCTCTGGAGCACCTAAGGGTCCAGCAGGACACCAAATTCTGCTCTTCCTCAAACATGCCAGGCACACTCCTGCCACAGGGCATTTGCATTGCCTGTGCCCTGTGCTTAACAATCTTCCCTCAATGTCCACTGCACCCCCTGTCGTGGATTGAATTGTGTGGGTTGAATTCACCTGTGAATGTGAAAAAAAGACTATTTGGAAATAGTTTTTGCAGATGTAATTACTTAAGATGAGGTCATCCTGGATTAGAGTGGACCCTAAATCCAATGACTGGTGTCCTGATAAAAAGAGGAGAGGTGGGCTTCCCTGGTGGCGCGGTGGATGAAAGTCCGCCTGCCGATGCAGGGGACACGGGTTCGTGCCCCGGTCCGGGGGGATCCCACATGCCGCGGAGCGGCTGGGCCCGTGAGCCATGGCCGCTGAGCCTGCGCGTCCGGAGCCTGTGCTCCGCAATGGGAGAGGCCACAGCGGTGAGAGGCCCGCGTACCGCAAAAAAAAAAAAAAAAAAAAAAAAAAGGAGGAGAGGCACAGAGACATGGGAGAGAAGGCCATGTGAAGAAGGAGGCAGAGACTGGAGTGATGCAAGTATAAGTCAAGGAACACCACGGATTGCCAGCAGCCACCAGAAGCCAAGAGAGGGACGTGGAACAGATTCTTCCTTGGAGCCTCCAGAAGGGACCAATCCTGCCAACACTTTGACTTTGGACTTCTGGCCTCCAGAATAATGAGAAAATAAATTTCTGTTGTTGTAAGCCACCAAGTTTTGGTACTTTGTTAAAGCAGCCCTTGAAAACTAATATATTTGATTGAACTTGCTTTTATTTAATATATTTTTATGTTAATTTTAATTTAAAAACATTTTTATTGAAATATAATTGATATACAATGTTGTATTAGTTTTAGTTGTACAGCAAAGTAATTCAATATATATATACATATTTTCTTTTTCAGATTCTTTTCCATTATAGGTTATTACAAGAGATTGAATATAGTTCCTGTACTATACAGTTGGTCCTTGTTGTTTATCTATTTTATATCTAGTAGCGTGCATCAGTTAATCCCAAACGTCTAATTTATCCCTCCCTCCCACCACTTCCCAACCTTAAGTTTGTTTTCTATGTCTGTGAGTCTATTTCTGTTTTGTAAAAACGTTCATTTGTATCATCTTTTTAGACTCCACATATAAGTGATATCATATGATATTTGTCTTTATCTGACTCACTTCACTCAGTGTGATCATCTCTAGGTCCATCGATGTTGCTGCAAAATTTTTAAAGCCTTAGAGCTATTCAGCCCCTCTGGCCTCGGTTTCCTCATCTGGAAAATGGGATAATCCTAATCCTACTATCCACCCTTTGAGACCGCTTGGTAATGAAGCGACATAATACAGGAAACTCCCAGAACACTGTCAGGCAAATGAGAACAGCATGGGGCCAGGAGAGGCAGGGCTGCCTGGGGGGTGCAGTGGTGACTCTGCTCGCAGCATTTGGGGATGACAGAGAAAAAGGGAGCAGAGCCCTAACACAAGTCAGGAAGAGGCTGATTCGGGCTCCCGGTAGATCCATCAGCCCCGAACATGCAAGTGGCCTCGGAAATGACAACAAAGAGGCTATTCCAGGCCTCCTGCCCTGCAGGCATCTCTGTTATGACTTACCGACGGGTTTTGAAGACTCTAGCAAAGAGCTGAATAATTGATTTTGAAATATTTGCGTTCTGGAACATGAAATGGAACCCCTTAAGCTTTTCATGTACCTTCCTCTCCTCCATAACAACATGGAGCTTATTTTAAACTCCAGAAATAACAAAAAGAACCCGGGGACCACCCCCTTAGAATAACTCCCAGCAGTCGATGAAAGGAAAGCATATCAAATTTGCTATGGGATAGAAAGGATTCTAAGAAATGCATTTTCACGATGTCAAAAACGGGGTTGGCCTATGGATTTTCACGAGGATTAGACCAGCCTGCTTTGCCTTAGGATAAATGCAGACGGTCAAATGCATTTCACTGGAGTTACGAAAAAACTTTTCAGGAGGGTTTCATGTTTTAAAACAATGAGAAATTCTTGAATAAAATGGCTTGTCAGTAAAACATTTTTTTTTTACATTAATAGATTTTATTTTTCAGAGCAGTTTTAGGTTTATAGACCAAATTGAATGGAAAGTACAGACCCGCACCCCCATAATTTCCCCTGTTATTAACATCTTGCATCGGTGCTACATTCTTACAATGGTTGAGAGCCTATATGGTTTCATTAGAATTACTTGACGTCCATAGTTGACTTAAGGTTTATTCTTTGTGCTGTACATTCTTTAGGTTTTGACAAATGTATATAGTTACGTACCGTCCGTTACAATGTCATACAGATGTTGTGTTGCCCTGATCATCCTCTGCGCTCTGCCTGTTCATTCTTCCCTCCCCCCAAGCTCCTGGCAACCACTGATCTTTTTACCGGCTCCATGATTTGGTCTTCAGTTTTGCCTTAAGGTGTTTCTTGTATCTTGGGGTATTAGCCATTAATTGTAGGACATGTATTGCATTTATAAAGAAATTAACATGTATTAATGGTGCAAATTTGCTTTTACTAAATGAGTACCAGATCAAAACAATGTGGAGACCACTGCCCTAGAGATGAACTGATAAACAACTTTCAATGACGGTCCAGAAGCTTCCAGTCCCCAGTAAAACACTTATTTTAAAAAATTATATTTCGCAACTGGAGAGTGTACTTTTGAGTTTGCAAAGTGCCTTCACTGCTGTTTTCTCCTCTTGCTCCTCTGCGGGGTAAGAAATGGAGATATTTGTACTTCCATTTTAGTTGCAGTATTAGGTGAGTTATTTGGCCTACCTGCTTCTCCTCCTGCCTCTCTTTTTCTCCTTCCCTTGTAGTGATGGGCTCAAGAACAGAAGTTTTCTTCCACTGAAATCAGCTTGTCTTACAAATCTCCCAGTTCCCTTGTTGGCAGAAATGTTTTCTCGCCGATTCAAGGTAACTCAGTCACTTCTGGTTTAAAACAGCCTTTTGGGGGCCAGGACTCTACTAATTCTGGATTCTTACCTTCCTCCCAAATTCTTCTGCCATATCCTGTGGTGATATAAATTCTGGGGCTTGGGCTGCCAGTATATTGTCCAGAATTGCGTTGTCAATAAATCCTTCATGTCTAGACTCTCACGTTCAGGAAATATCGAGCAATTGACAACTGTCTGTTTGGTCTCGGCCCTGGAAAGTTAGACTCAAAAACTCCCCAAATGAGCTCATACCTGCCTTCCTACTGCTGGGTCCCTGCCAGGTCTTGGCTTTCATTCCCTCCTTTGCATTGGTGCAATATCTATGGGCTATAAAATAAAAATTCTCATCAGTAACCGGCTCACAGAACAGCAGAGGCAGTCATTTGTGCAGACTAATATTTTTGTAAACCTGTGTATGTAAACGTCTATCTCTAGTGTAGACTTGCTTGTGGGACATGTGAACCTTATGGTTGGCTAGTCCTTAATCGGCCGGACCCGGGGAGACGGTGTCCAGGACAGAGGGAGAGAAGCTTTAGATGACTATTGCCACTCTTTGTACTAGTTTTAAAGATCCCTCCTCCTCCCTTTGGAATAGCACGTTCTGTCTGCCGGGCTCAGAGAAGGCCCTGCCCCGGGCAAGTGGGAGCATGTTCTGCTGGTTTGCTCATTTCTCTATAGAAGAACTGCTATTTGCAAAACCAGGTGCTGTGCTGCCCTGGCCCCAGCACCCTTGGCCATACGGGTCTTCCTTTGCCTCCCACTTCCCTTCCTCTGGGAGTTCGTATGGTGTGTGAGGGGGCAGGGTATTTGGAGGGATGGAAATATTGACTGGAAATTTGATCTTAAGAATCTTTGCCAGTTTTAGGCCTTCCCAACCCTCCTAGAAAGAACTCCCTGTGCTCCTGGAGGATGGGCGTTCTGGGCTTGGTGAGATGAGCTTCAGACCCAGACAAGGGGAGCAGAAGTGGCTAGGCTAGAGGTAGAAAACTTGCCCTGTGGTCCAGCTGTAACTCTGTCCATCTCTGCCTAATCAAATGGCCCTCCTCTTGCTCTGTGACACAGAGGCTGGTGCGAACCCTCAGTGGAACAGGCACCCCCCGCAGTCTGGAATGGATGTGTGGGGAGGGCAGGTTTTGCATGGAAACCTTGCAATGGCCAAAGAGGGAGTGGGGGGCTGGGCAGCCAACCTTGTTTTCCAAGAGACTCTGCGGGTGGAGTGCTCGGCCTTGTAGCTTTGTAATGTTTTAAAGGAAGCTGCTTCATATTTTCATGGTAGGCTTCGACGCGGCGTTATCATCCCTACCTTACCGATGTGGAAAATGCACGTAAAGAGAGGCCAAGATGTTAAGTGAGTTGTCCAAGATTTCGTAGCCAATGGTGTGAGCCAGGAGTAGCATCTGGGCCTGGTGAAAGCTCTGATTATGAAGGTGTTACCCATATTGGGCCACAGAAGGGCCTTGTGGCCTCTGTCTCTCCAGAGCAAACTCCTGCCCCTGGGGGAGCTCCGGGGGGTGTCTGCAGGATCAGAGCCTGATGGACCATGGGACTTGGAGGGGACTTAGTGTGCTCCAGTTACGCCTCTCATTTTTCCTGGGACTCAGAAAGATGAAGTGACTTTCACCATGGTACCTAGATCATGCCAGACTTATCCCAAAGATTTGGGACACAGTTAGAACTTTCTGCTTTTCCATAACCACCAGATGGAATAAACTGTGAGTTCTCTATAAACTTTATTCGAATACCAAAAAAAGGCAGAACAGAGAAAATTTTTACTTTTTCCCATCTAGCAGAAGCATGGCCATTAGGATTTTTGGGCCTCCATCCATTTTTCATAAAGGGATGGTGGGGGAACAATATGATAAATAATAGATATTATCAAGTTTTCATTTCAGTATCATAGTCAACTTTTGCTGGAAGTTAATAGCTTGGCATTGCTAAGCACACTTTCTAGAAGCTGTTTTGTTCCTGGCTAATCAATCCAAAAATGATTTTAAAAGTTTGGAGCATAGTTTTGACCCAAGGCAGCTAAAATAGGCTGGAGATTAAAGCACAAATCCAATTTTACTTTTCTATTAAAAAAACAACATTTTTATTAAAACATTATTATGAACTTTGAGGAGCATATTAGCTTTGCCACTGACCCATGTTGTGACCTGGGAGAAGTGACTCAGTTTGCCGGGCCTCTTTCCCACTGTGAAATGGACAACACCCACCTCTCAAGATTAGCAGAGAATCCAATTAGGTGAGAGAATCTATGTAAAGCGCAATTAGTAGGAACACAGATGGTCTTGTCTGTGATTGCTTCTGGCTGCCAAAATCCAGCCTGGGATTCTTAGCCCCTGGGAGATGGAGCAAAGAATTTCTGAAGAACCTGAGTTTGTAAATATAAGGCAGATGGGCCCTCATTGCTCAGACCACTTTGCTTACATAGTCCAGGGAGTCAGTTTCCTGTGTCTGTTCTCTGAAATTCCAAATTGAAGAATGCTATCAGGAAAGACTGAGCTCACCCCGATCAAGCTCTGAAGACAGGAAAAAGCATCAGAGGCCCTGGTCAACACGGAGATGGAGGATGTATCTGTCAGGGTTCTCCGGAGAAACAGAACAAATAGGATGCGTGTATATATAGAAGGAGATTTATTTTAAAGAAATGGCTCACACGACTTTGGAGGCTGGCAAGTCCAAAATCTGCAGGGTGAGTTGGCAGGCTGGAGACCCAGGGAAGGGCTGATGCTGCAGTTTGAGTTCAAAGGCTGTTGTTGCTGGCAGAATTCCCTTTGGCTTGGGGGAAGTCAGACTTTTGTTCTGTTCAGGCCTTCAGCTGATTGGATGAGGCCCACCCCCATTATGGAGGGCAATCTGCTTTATGCAAAGTCCCCTGATTTCAGCTTTATGCAAAGTCCCCTGATTTCAATGTTAATCTCATCTTAAACCACTCTCACAGAAACATCCAGAATAACGTTTGACCAAACGTCTGGATTCCAGGGCACAGCCAAGTTGACACATAACATTAACCATCACGGAGGGTCAGCAGGGAAAGAACTGGTCTGGGCAGAAGTTAAGACCTGTTCTGAAATGTCTTCTGGACCCAGTCACCCTTGTACAGTGGTTATGTTTGGGGGAGCAAAGGTTGAGCACAGGAATGTGGGAATGTGAAGCACGAGACTTGGTGGTGCCTAGAGTCGGGGCAACGTGATAGCCCCAAGGAGCGAGAGTGTGTCAGCAGCAGGGGCAGGTGTTAGCCAGACTGCCTTAAGCCCCTCTTCAACAGTGACATCTTGTGGCCACTGCGAGCAATGACAGCAGTGGGCAGCTCAAGACTCCCCTTCCCAAAGGGACCTCAGAGGCAAGAATAATCCCTTCTAGGCTGAGTAAGCTTCCAAGCATCCGAACAATTATGAGACAGCTAGTGGGGTAGGTTCAGTTGTGCAGAAAGGGATCCTCAAGAAGGAGATTAGAACCTCATGCTAGTGGAAAAGTAGGGAAATGTCTGCTGCACCCTGAGCTGCTGAAGCAGAGCGTACAGGTCGCCTTATTAGAATTCATAAATGCTTCTTCCCACTGCCAACATATGCAGACGTGGCAGAAGCCTCACAAGAGTCCCCTCACGCTTTGGGTGACAGAGTTTCAGCTGCAGCTTCTTATTGTTTCTCTTCTGGCTTTTCCCAGGAGACAGTTTAAGTTTGAGGCCAGTGAGGTGAAACACAGTTTCATTTCACGTCTCTAGACAAGGTCACACATGTTTAGAACTATGGGCGCACTCCTCCTCCAGAGCAGAAGGTGTCCCCTGGGTGGTGGGGAAGGGGCGTGTGTCTCTGAAGGTCAGAAAAGTGACCTTGATCAAAGCCTGCTGTGGGTCAGGAGTGGGCCAGGTGCTTTACCTCTGTTATGTTTTTATATCCTCTAACTACCCTGGCAGGTGGGTCTAGAAGTCCCTATTTTACTGAGGCACAGGGAGGTTTAGTAGCTTAGCCGTGGTCACAAATCCCACAGGGGGCAGAACCTTGAAAAGGAGATGGTCCCTCTCATTGGAGCTACCCAAGAAACGGGATGAATTCTGTGGATATTTTCTTGAGAAGCATAGGAATCTTCCCCTTCGGCCCCCCAGAACTCCATGGCACAAACACAATTTTTTCTCCACCACAACAATTTGCTTTCAGGATTTTTCTCTGAGGCCGGCCCTGGAACATGGGTCTGATTGCTTTTCATGGCTCGGTTATCCCGCACTCTGCAATTACAAGATGGTGGGAAAGTTCCCTCTTACTCTGTAGTAACTTGGAGCAAATCCTGGGCCTCTCTCTGAGGACAAGGCTCCGTGGCTGGTGGTGGGCTGTATCGACCTCCCCCTCAGTGCCTCAGCCATCCAAGTAGATACAGAGGGTCTCATCACAGAGAATCACACAAGAACAGCAAAACCACTTCTGAGTCTGTTCTGGAAAGGAAATACCTACAATTTTTGGTAGGTTCTACATATTAAAAGCACCAAGCTGCTTCCTACCCATCATAAGATTTTTTAAAATATTTTTTTTCCTCTAAATAAAAAGTCTTATTCTCACGAGATAATGCTTACATAAGCTTTGAGTTTAGGCTTCGTTGAGTGAAAAGTCTGACACTCCTCCACTGTGCAATATTGGGCAGGTCATTTAACCTCTCTGGGCCTCAGTTTCCTCAGCTCTGGAAGGGGTCCAACCGCTTCTGCACTCGGTTGCTTCGGGGGTTGGTTGCATTCCTGGAGGTAATAGGTCGGTACATTGTAAAGAGCTGAACCCATGTGAAGTATTATGATTATTTTCATAGTTACACTAGATGGATCTTAGGACACAATAAAGGAATTTCTGCCCTTCTGGGAATTGGCTGACTAGATCACAAAGTTCACGGCAACACAGGCATCCGAAATTCTCAACAAAGGACAAGCAGAACAGACACTGCAGGATGTGGACCTGCACCAAGCATCCCTTCTATGTGGAGGGCGGGGTGGTGTGGAGGCCCTGGGACCCTTCCTGGGGCATTTTTCAAATCCCACGGGATCAGGAAGCGTGACTAGGAGGCATGGTCTCAGAGTCCGCCTTCCCGGGTGGGAGTCCTGACCCTGCAGTTTTCTAGGTGTCACTGAGCAGCCGATCTTTAGCTCTATGTCGGTGCCTGGGTCATCAGGAAGCGAGGATGGCGGGGGTGAGGAGAGACTGTTCTCCTGCAGTGGTCGTGAGGGTTAAGAGCTTCACTGGGCAGAGAGAGGAGTGCAGATGCTGGCGCATCGTGGATGCTGAGTGACTGGATTGTACACAGCCCTTTCCGGCATGACCCATCCACAGCGTAGCTCACAGCCCTGCGGGTACATGGCCCCTGTAACTCTTGCCCAGTGTCCACCACAGGCTAGGTCCTTCTGTCTGTGACAGTCTGGAAGGTGAGGGACAGAGCCTGCCCCCTCCCAGAGACCCCCACCAGCGCACACAGGCTTTGGCAGAGCCGCTGGAGGTGAGACTGTCTGGCGGGTGTGACAGCCCGGAACGGGCGATGCTCAGCATTTAATCTGATCTGGGTTTCTCTTGTGTTGCTCAGAACTTGGGCCTTCAGGGGAGGGAATCCCTCACCCCTGCCCCACCACCCTGCCCTGACCCCAGACCCAGTTCCTTCTACAAGTCTCTCGGTATGAAGCTCCCTCCCTCTTTCTGGAAACATGGATTCACCCAACAGCATGAGTCTCACCCTTGGGCTCATCCTGGAGCTGCCCCGAGCCCTGCGGTTGGGGGACATGTCTCAGCCTTCAACCGGGTGGGCTCTGATGCCTTTTCCCTCCTGTCTCTCTGGGTTGGGCTGGCTGGCCAGCCAGGGTGGATACACACTCATCCCCTTCCACATCCCCCCAGCCCAAGTGGCAGGTCTGGGCCCCCAGTCCATCTTTCAGAGCTGGGTGATGCTTGTCTTTGGTGACACCACACTCCATTTCCATCTTGAGAAAAGTTGCCTTCTTCTCCTGGTAAGACTGGAGCCTCACCCTCGGAAACAATGGGCCCCTTTATTCTATTTGATTACTCCGTATGAGCATTTTGATGGGTGAACGAGGATGGCTCTGAGTATATCCTTGAGCCCAGAATCTTTTTTATTTTATTTTTTTAAATTTATTTTTGGCTGTGTTGGGTCTTCGTTGTTGTGTCTTCGTTGCTGCGTGCGGGCTTTCTCTAGTTGTGGCGAGCAGGGGCTTCTCTTTGTTGTGGTGCGTGGACTTCTCGTTGCGGTGACTTCTCTTGTTTTGGAGCTCAGGCTCTAGGCGTGCAGGCTTCAGTAGTTGCGGCACATGGGCTCAGTAGTTGTGGCTCATGGGCTCTGGAGTGCAGGCTCCGTAATTGTGGCTCACGGGCTCTGGAGTGCAGCCTCAGTAGTTGTGGTGCATGGGCTTAGTTGCTCCGCAGTATGTGCGATCTTCCCGGACCAGGGCTCGAACCCGTGTCCCCTGCATTGGCAGGCGGATTCTTAACCACTAGGCCACCAGGGAAGTCCGAGCCCAGAATCTTTCTCTGATGGTGCTGGTTTGCGGAGTGGAGCAGGTACGTGGCCGAGGCTGACATTGTTCCTTCACTGCTGGCTCCCTCTCCTCTGTGCTTCACGTGGGTCAATGTCACCACCATCTGTTGGGTCATCCAAGTCATGACCTGGCTGTCATATTTCATTCTTCCCCCTCCCTGGCTCCACATGCCCAACTGGGCAGCGGCATCTCTTGGATCCATACTTAGTCCTTCGACAAACTTTGAGTCCCTGTCATGGGTCTAGCACTGGGCTCTGGGGGTACCACTCAGTCCCTGGGCTCAGCAGCTTGCAATCCAGAAGGGGTCAAGTCACAGAGAAGGTCACTGAATCAATAAGCCACACACCATGCACCTCGAGCTGCTGGGGGCAGAGTGGGAAAGAGAGAGCCTTGGAGAGGCTCACAAGATCACACAGCGTCATTGACTGAGCCCTGTATCCAACGATGGATACAGCCTCCATGGCTGGATACAGCCATGTATCCATCCGTGGACTGTGGTGGGTCCACGGGGCACAGAGCTAGAACGGGGCCTCTTCCCTGGCTTCACAGGGGTGGGCTCAGCCGTCCCCACGGGCCGTTCCAGCTCCGGCATTCCCTGGGCCAGGATTAAATGTTAATTTATAATGGGGTCCGCTGAAGGCATCTCTGGTTGCAGGCTGCGAGGCCGATTACTCTGGAATCTCAGTGGAATGAAGCAGAAGGCTGCTTTTGGCAGTCGGCATCTGAGACTTAACCAGGCAAAGATGACAATTTATGCTGTGTTGAAGAGAGTGATAGCTCTCTTGTTTTACTGCCAGAAGAACAATCGTGGGGCAGGGGCCTGGAGATGGAAAACCAAAGCGTGTCAGCTGGAAAACTTTTGTTTTCATTTATGAGACTGATTTGTATATGTTAAGGCCAATTGGTAGAAATTGGTCCACTTGCAAATTGGCAGACAGAGACAAATCTTGATTTAGGATGAGAAGCAATGAAGCTAAGGCAATAAAAAGAGAATCACTTTCATTAAGTTAAAAAAAGCAGACAACTACTCAAACTTTTTTATTCCTTCTTGAATTCTTAACTTGTCTCATTGTGAAAGAGTTTGAGATAGTTTACAAGGACAAAATGTGATGGGATAAAAAGAAATAGATTAAGAAATCAGGAAGAAGGAACAGTAAAGATAAATAATAGAATAACGTCAGGGAAAAGATGATACACTGAAATATATGATGATCTAGGGAGCATTAAAAATAGCTCATTTCTTTTTTATTTTTAATAGAGGTATAACATACATATATTATGTATAAAAATCTTAGATGTTCAAAACAATCTAAATGTCCATCAATAGCTAAATGGATAAAGAAGATATGGTACATATATACAATGGAATATCACTCAGCCATAAAAAGGAACAAAATTGGGTCATTAGTAGAGATGTGGATGGACCTACAGTCTGTCATACAGAGTGAAGTAGGTCAGAAGGAGAAAAACAAATATTGTATATTAACGCATATATGTGGAATCTAGAAAAGTGGTACAGATGAACCTATTTGCAGGGCAGGAGTAGAAACCCAGACATAGAGAACAGAAATGTGGACACAGGGAGGGGATGGGGAGGGCAGAATGAATTGGGAACTTAGGTTTGACATAAATACACTACCATGTGTAAAATAGGTAGCTAGTGGCAACCTCCTGTACAGCACAGGAGCTCAGCTCGGTGCTCTGTGATAACCTAGATGGGTGGGATCGGGGGAAGGGAGGTCCAAGAGGGAGGGGATATATGCATACATATAGCTGATTCACTTCATTGTGCAGCAGAAACTAACACAATATTGTAAAGCAATTATAATCCAATAAAAAAAATAATATAAAAAAATCTTAGATGTTCAGCTCAGCTTGACGAATTTTTGCCCGTGTACATACCCAAGTAACCACCACGTAGATAAAAACAGAGAACTGGCCGCATCCTGGTAGCCTTCTCCTTCGACTCATGACCACAGACAAGATAAGCAATATTTGGACTTTTTTCACCATATATTTGTTTTGCTTGTTCTTAAAACTTCAGGTAAATAGAACCATACAGTAACACTGTTTTGTGTCTGACTAATTTCTCTTGATCATGCATCTGTGAGATTCATCCATGTTGGTACCTGGAACTGGTTTGTTCTTTTTTTTTTTTTTACTGTTGTGTAGTATTCCCTCATATGCCAGGCTGTACTTATCCATTCTACTGGTGATGGATACCTGGGTCATTTCCACTCTGTGGCAATTATGCAGAAATCTGCCATGAACCTTCTCAGGGGACATAAGCGCCCATTTCTGCCAGGTATATGCTCAGGAATGGGATTTCTGGGACACATGGTATGTGTATGTTTAGCTTTCGTAGAAAATGCCAAGCGTTTTTCCCAAGCGGCTGTGCCACTTAAGACTTCCACCAGCAGCATCTGAGAATTGCTCCACATCCTTGTCCACACTTGGTGCTGTCAGTCTTTCACTTTAGCCATTCCCATTGGGACATAGTGTTTCTAGAAGACATTGTTTCCCTTCTCAGCAATCATTTCCCCTTCACTGGGCAAAAGCATTGAGTATCGGTGGCATCCACCATTCACCAGCCCTGCGGGGGGGAGGGAAGCACACGACCCAGATGTCAGCCAATTGGTGCATCACTTTGCCCTGACATGGTAATTACTTTGCTATGAACCACTTCATCGGACCAATAAGAATCCCCAGCCTTTTGCTGAGAATTTGGGTGCATCTGGTAAGTATTCTTCAGCTGCAAAGGAGAGCCAGTCTAAGATAGCCAACACGAGGCAGTGAACCAAGAGGATGGCAGGAGCAAAAGCCACTCCCGAATACACTGATTCCCAATTCTGTTTGTGCCTGAAACTACACCTACCTCTACAGGCAATGTTTTCCCTTATGTGCGTAAGCCAGGTTGAATTATGTTTTCAATTACTTGTCCTATTTAAATGCCCATCAAGTCCTAAAACCCCACCTCAGCCTTGTTGCAAATACAGCTCAGGGCTTCCCCCCACCAGTGAACCTCTGTTCCCCATGCTCGGGGCCTTCCCATGGGCCACTCTCTCCCAGGAAGTGCTCTTTCTCTGCATCCTTTAGACATCCCCTCCCTGAAGCAGCAGATCCAGCTCTGATACTTTCCTGCTCGGACCCCTCCTTTCTTCCTCGTGGCCCTGTTGTAGGTCTTTCACAGTCTATTTGTTCATCGCTTATTGTTGGAATCCTCCACATGTCTGATTTCAGACAATCTCTGTTTTGTGCCCACAGGAAACGTCATCCCCAGCTCAGTGCCTGGCCCATCAAGGCCTACAGTCCATATATGTTGAATGAATGAATGAATATGGCTGTATTTCAACCGTGATCTGGGCTCCCATCTCCTTGGTACTGGATGACCCACTTGTCAAGTCAGTTCCCCCAGCTCCAACCTGCTCATCTTAGTTTTGGATTCTCCCAGAAGCAGAGAATGAGACCCAGATTTGAGGCCCAAGGGAAAGTGAGACAGGAAAGGGAAGACAGTCGATGAAGAATACATTAGAAAGCAGACTGTGGCTCATACCTGCTGAAAACTCTGAGAAAGAGTATAGACAGGCAACTCAGAATTACCCTACCCCAGGGAGAGGGAGCTGAGGTATTTATACCCCAAGTTCCCTGAGGTACTGCCCAGGCGCTGCTCCTGGGAGGTGTGAACTCCCAGCACTTCTAGCTCTGTCTGTGGCCGCCAGAGAAAGCCCTCAGACAAGGAAATACAAGTGCTGGTAATGGGAAATGGGGCAGCGTGCTCCGAGATGGTGAAGGCGTTGGGAGATAGATGTGGCAATGCTAGTGTCTTTCGCACAGCCTGACTCTGGCTCCTTCCCACGGCCCACTGTCCTAAGGAAGCCGTTTTGAAGGACTGAGCACCTGCTTTGTGCCCCGTGCGAATCTACTGCCTCCTTTGTTGTTTTGTGGCTTCGTGCAACTTACCAGAATGCTTTACCGGGTTGCTCTGCCGAGTTGAGCTTCTATTTACTCATCCATGACATGGGATCACAATCTACACCTGCAGGTTGGCCGGCAGGACCACACACTGTGATGTCCGCTCAGCTCCTGGTGAGGGGTCTGGTCCACAGCAAATGTTCCTAGCATAAGTTTCCTACCTCTCGGCCCCAGTGGCTGTAACTTCAAGCGGGCTTGCACCATATGCTCCAGGGCCAGATAGCAAAATAGAAGTTCAGTGTGACAAGTCTGGAGCGAGGGTTGTTGAAAATACAGGCTGGCTCCTGGACCTCTCATCTCTAGCCTCTTATAATCATGTTATACTGGAGGACACACCTTTCCCACTGTGTGCACCAGGGGCCCCATGGCTGGGTATGGCCCGTGGCCAAGAGAGGATCAGACCATTTCTGAAAAATCTTAAGCAAACAAGTAAATAACTATTTCCCCCAAGCCACCCGATGGAGAATGGCTTCTCAGTTTAATTTCAAACAGCCCCTCTTTGTGGGCCAGGCAGCCGTAGGGACCCTGAACAGGCTTCCCTTTGGATCCTGGCAGAAGACGGTTAGAAATGCCTGGGGGACAGCTCCCAACTCCAGGAAGGGTAAACTTGCCATGACACCTCCAGGGCTCAAGCCCTCTACAGTTGTAAAGCCTTTTCATGTCCAGCTCTCCTTTGATCCCTGAAACTAGCCCTACTGTGAGCAGACCAGAGTGGCCTCATTATATCCACTTTAACAAGGATCAGGGAGGCCCAGAGAGGGAGAGCTACCCATCCATGCTCACACAGCATGGTACAGCAGAGCCAGAATGGGGACCTAGACTCCAGACTCCCGGAGGGTCACTTTCCCCTCTGTGGCCCTCTGCACCCCAATATCAAACCCTGACATTCTGGAAAGGAGGTGATGCCAGTCTCTTCCTGCCTTTAAAGAGACCTCTTTTCTTGTCCCCACCCCCTTCTTTTTAGTAAGTAGAACCATTAGTTTTTATTGACGGGACTAATGCTTTTCATTTAGGGCCAATTACAATAGGAAGGGAGACGCTTAAGGGTAACTGGGTGATGAAAGGCCCCCATTAGGGAACAAGCTCGCGAGCTGCTGTTTCCCATTTGTAATGCTGGTTCCACAGGCGAGTCATATTTAAGCCATAAACGCTGGCGCCCAGGGAGCACTCGTAGATTGTCTTGAGAAACCCAATACTTTTATCAAATCACCAGATGGCCCCGTATTAGAGAAACCATTTATTTAATTTATTTTTCTCCCTCAGAGCTGCTTAGATTCTCAGAAGCCAGCTCCACCTAACCCCATGAACCTTCCAGTAGCATCTATGCTCCTGCTTGAAATAATTGTCCTTTGGGTTTTACTGGTGCCCCCATGGCTGCTTGTAATCTCTTGCGCATTCTCCCCCGCCCCTTTTTGGAGCAATTTTGTTCAAGAGGAGAGAAGATGAATATGCACTCAACACTTACCCAGACCTGGGTGCTGGTTGCCCCCTTCATTTACCTTGAATCATCCGGCTCCTGCAGAACTGCTTCAGATGTACCCATTTCACAGATGAGACCATGGAGGTTCACCGTGGCTTCATAGCTTGCCAGGAAGCGGCAGAGGAAGGATGCCAGTGCAGGGTTGTCTGCCTCTTTTCAGGGCTGCAAATAATTTGGAATCTACACTGAAAATTCCTAATAGTCTGATATGTATATTTACATAGTATTTTTTTCCCCTTTAAACCAGAGACTTGGCAGGATCCGTGATTACGTAGAAGAGCCCTAGATGATTGTGGTGTGGTGTCTGGGCTTCGTGGAAGCTTTTGGCATTTGTGGCTCCTTTTTTTCTTCTCTCAAGGTTTGCGAAGGGAAACTGGCGCTTGCCCTAAGAGGGCTGAGCAAGTGGGGGCTGGAGAGCAGGGTTGAGGAGGGGGGATAATGTGGGCTGGAGGCCTGGAAGGGGAGGGTGAACACAAACAGAGAAATGAAGAGCATAAACACAAATCAGCCCCGGACAGAAGCTCGGAGGGATAGGCAGGATGGGAATTCTAGCTGGGGCGGGTGGAAAATGAAGAAGGAGGTTGGAATTCGCTTTGAATCCTGCAGGCGGATTGACTCCAGGGCGGTGGGAAAGCCTGGGGTTTGCGCGGGAATTCTCCTGCCTCCCCCCTGAGATGTCTTTCCCAAGAGGAGAGGGAGAGTCCACATCCACTGTGTCAGGAACAGCCCAGGCAAAGCCCAGGAACAGCAATGATGACCCCAAATTCCAGGGAGCGGGTGCAAATGAGTAACAGAACAGATGCACTCAGTGTGCAGCGGGGCAGAGAAGAGCTGCCCACTGTTGTGTTCCTATTTCCTCTGCGTCACAGACCTTTGCAGTACTGGGATTAGCCTCATTTTAGAAATGGGAAAGTTGAGGCTCAGGGAGATGAAATCACTGACCAAAATCCCCTAGAGAGTAAGTGGGAGGCTGAGGTTTGAACCCCTCTTCAGATTCCAGAACCCAGCTCTCATCACTGCACAGGGATGCCTCCCAGTTAGAAGCAGGGGATGGGAAAGAGGCACCAAGAGGGAAGCGTCAGCCCAGCTTGACGAGGTCAGGAGAGGTTCCCAGGAGGTACTGGGTCCAAGTGTCGACAGATGAATTCACCAGTCAGATGGGAGGTGGGGGCTGGGCAGAAGGAATCGTGCAGGCAAAGGTGTGGAGGCTTAACTCCACTCAGTGTGTGTTTGGGGACCTGACTGGAGTTTGTTGAGGCTGAGGCAGTGGGAGTTTGGGGGGATGGAACAGAGAAAGGAACCGTAAGTAGCCCTGCCTGTCATCAAGGCTGGAGATGCGAGTTCCTGATTTTATTTTGAATTTGAGTTTTGCAAGTGATCTCTGATGGAAAAGCAGAGTATGCGTACGAACAGAGGCGACGTGTACAATATACGTATTTCCTGGAGCTCTTCACTGCCCCATTTGTGTGTGGCATCCGCGAGGCTCCAGTAGCGCAGCATTCTGATGGACCCAAACGTACGAAAGGTCAGTGAGGCTCAAAGCAAGTACGAAGGAAGATGGTTACATCTACAGACTGAGTAAGGGGGAGTGTTAACAGCTCCAAGAAGCTACAATTTCTGTTCCAGCCAGAATTTGTTTCAAATGCAGAAGGAAGACAACCACGTTCTAAGGAATACAAACGACCCATGATATCCTTTCTGACTCATGTTACTTCCCTGTATTAGCCAGCTAATGCTGAAAGGATGACATTGGAGGAAAAGGAAGGCTGGGTAACCCCCCAGTTCCTTTCCCCTTTAGTTTTTCTTTACTGGTGAGGGAGCTGAAGGTAGAGAGTGGTAGTAGATTGTGCGTACGTCAAGAAGTGGAAAAAAAAAGTTGAGTTAGTTTTGTGCTGTTTCCACTTTCCTGGTAAGAACGAAATACATATGCTACATACGAAATACATATGAGCTACGAGATGTGAATGTGTAATTCCTGCCGTTTCGCCTACGAAAGAGTCAAATACTCTTAAACTTGCATTTACAGCTAGCATTGCACACTATGAAGATGAGTGGTAAAATTCATGCTAATAATATAAAATAAATTTTTTTTCGTAGAGCATTATTAAATAGCAAATTAAAAAACACTGTGTCAAGTCAAGAGAAAGACTGTGGAGGAAAGGGGGGAGCTTATTATATCATTATCAGCCTTGAATGGCACTTTTCCCCTGTTCTTTGAACAGGGGCTGTAAGCCATCTCTAGAGCAGCTTAGCAATGGCGGGGTTATTTGGTTTGGGGTCATTCAATTGTCTGTTGGGACAACCACCTTCAGAACACCTGGTACCTCCCTGGGCTCAGTTCCCCCATTGGTCAAATGAAAGGAACAGAAAGGGGGGCAGAATTGTGAACAGAGACCAGGCTTGGTCAGGCTGAGCTGGGTTGGAATCTTGGCTGTAGCACCTCATAGATGTGGTCTTGGATACCTTGTTTCATCTCTGGAAGCCTCAGTTTTTTCATCTGAACAGCAAGGACCCCAACGCTGACTACACGGTGGCTCTGAGGGTGTGACAGGGAGAGTGGTGAGTTTGGCAGCAACCTTGAGCAAGTTGCCTCACCTCTGCCTCAGTTTCTTCAAGGAGAAAATGAGGAAAACAATACTTCATGGAGTTCCTATGAGACTGGCTTGGCAAGATAGATGGCAAAACAGTGACTATTTGGTAAATGATTGGCTATTATTTTAAAATTAGTATTATGACACATAGGTGTACAGGGTGGTGGGCACCCTCTGTTTTGTCTGCCCCATCCCTGCCGGTGCCACCTCTTGAACTAGTGCTCCTCTACTTCCGGGAAGTGCTCCTTTCCCCTCAGCACATGGTTTCCAAGGTAGCCATGTTCTTACGTGACTCCTCCCCTCAGTCCCTTGTTGATTGGTCCACAGGTGTCCTGTGTCCAAGCCCTGGCCAATTAGCTGCTGCCACCAGGATGTATTGAACGGAAACCTGGCCCTTGTTTCCTGTGGTCTCTATTTTAAGAGGCAAAGCATGGGAGGCATCAGAGGCGGAGTTTCCTGTCTGTAGTAGGAGCAGGAGGAACAGGGAACAGGAGGAGGAGAGGATAGTCAAGAAACACTGGAGAGTGCAGGTCGCTGGCAGTCACCACCAGGCCCAGGCTTTTGCTGCCCTGCCTGTGGAGGTTGCCTATCTTTCCATGACTCTGGAGAGACAATACATTGTTCTTTTTAAATTTAAATTTTTTCCTTAAAATGGTTTATTGGTGCCTATTGCTTATAATACAAAGACTGCTGCTTAATCTATTTAATAAAATGTCCCTTTCACCTCTCAGCGAAGATATTGGGCAGCTTCCACCCAACCTGGAGAGTGTGCTTGGAAGCCTGCCTTCCAGCGAGGCTCTGATATTCCCCAGATTCATCCAGGAGTGGCCTGGAGTCCTATCTGTGGGCAGGCAGCCGTCACACCATCAGAAAGGAAGAAACAAAATCACCTTCATTTTCAGACAGCATGATCATATATGCTGAAAATCCTATGGAATCTACAGAGAAGCTACTAGAACTAATAAGTGAGTTCGGCAAGTTTTCAGGTTACAAGATCAATTCATGTAAACACACTGTATTTCTATGCACTAGTAATGAGTGATAGGAAACTGAAATTTAAAAAGAATACTATATGTCAAGAGTCAGCAAACCTTTTCTGTAAAGGACCAGAAAAGGACCAGAGGACCAGATAGTGGGCTTGTGGTCTAGACACAGTCACATCTGCTCTATTCTGCAGTTGTAGGGCAAAAGCAGACACGGACAATATGTAAATGAATGGGCGTGGCTGTGTTCCAATTAAAGTGTGTTGAGGAAAACAGGCAGTGGGTGAGATTTAGCCAATTGGCCAACCCCTGCCATATACAGTAGAGTAACCGATAAAATTCCCAGAGATACAATTGACAAAAGATATTTAAGATCTGTATGTTAAAAAACCCCACAAAACATTGTTAAGAAAAATTAAAGAGGACATAAATAAAGGGAGAGCTACACTGTGTTCCTGGACTGGCAGACTCAATGTCCATAAGATGTCAGTTCTCTCCAGACTGATCTATAGATTCAGTGCAATCCTAGGCAAAACCCCAGGAGGCACTGTTGGTGGCATTTGACAAGCTGATTCTAAAAATCATACGGAATTGCAAAGGCGCTAAATGAGTCCAAACAACTTTACAAAGAAACAGAGTTGGAAGACCCACACTGTTTGATTTCAAAAATTATTATAAAGTTACAGAACAAGAGAATGGGCTGTGCGCATAAAAATCAACAGATACATTTTTAAAAAACCCTCAGTAGAATCAAGAGTCCAGACGTAGAGCCATTCATACTACCCACATCTATGGTCGACTGATTTTTAACAAGGGAGTAAGGGCAATTAAATTTCTCCAAATAATGGATTAGATATCCAGTTGCAAAAAATTGGGCCTCAGTTCATATCCTGAAACATATGGAAATTCAACCCAAAATGGATCATAGACTTAAATGTAAAACCTCAAACTCTAAAACTTCTAGAAGAAAACATCATGGAAAAATCTTTGCGGCCTTCATTTAGGCAAAGATTCTTAGGTACAACACCAAAAGCACAGTACATAGCGGAAAAAAACTGATAAATTGTACTTCATTAAAATGAACGACTTCTGTTTTTCAAAAGATGCTGTTAAGGGGTTAAAATGACAGATTGAAAGCCAATATTTGTAAATCACATATTGTTAAGGATCTTGTATCTAGAATATATAAAGAACTCTCCAAATTTGATAATGAGAAAATAACTTTAAAAATAGGGCAAAATATGTGAACAGACACTTCACCAAAGAAAAGAGACGTATGGAAAATAAGTGTATTCAAAGGCGGCCCCCACTATTAATCATTAAAGAAATGCAAATTTAAACCATAATGAGATCCTAGTACACATGCATCAGAAGGGCTAAAATTAAAAAGGCAGACAATACCAAGTGCTGGTGAGGATATGAAGCAGTTGGTACTCTCATACATTGCTGGTAGGAAGGTGAAAGGGTGAAGTTCTGGAAAACAGTTTGACAATTTCTTGAAAATTTAAACATATAGCTACCATATTACTTACTCATTCTACTTCTAGATATTTACCCAAGAGAGGTGAAGACTTATGTCCACACAAATACTCGTACACAAATGTTCACAGCAGCTTTATTTGTAATAGAAACTGAAACAACCTAAATGTCCATCAACAGGTGAATGCATAAAAAATTGGGGTCTATCCATACAATGGAACACAGTCAACAGTAAAAAGGAATGAACTATTGATCCATGCAGCAACATGGACGAGTCTCAAAAGCATTGTATGGAGTGAAATGTCAGGCTCAGAAGAGGAGATATGTATGATTTCATCGATAAAAATCCTAGAAAATACAGACTGATCTATAGTGACCAGAAGCAGATCAGAGGTTGTCTGAGTTGAGGGTGGAAAGGACACGAGGGGCATAAGGAAATTTTGAGGGTCATGGATAATTTTGATGGTGGGGATAATTTCACAGATGTAGGACTATGTCAAAATTAAACAGATTGTACACTTGAAATATGCACAGTGTATTGCGTGTCAATTATACCACAATAAAGGGATAAAGACAAAATTAGAACAGTGCTAAGCACAGTAAATGTCAGTTATCACTAATACTTTTCCTGTCGTGCTAACTGAAGCCCAGAGATAGAACGCAGCTTCGTTCCACATCTATCCCCTGTATTCACTCATCCAGCCATATATTCACTTCTTCGCCTGCTGAAAATATTTATGTGCACATACTATGTCCCAGGCCCTGCTCCAGGGGCCTGGAATGCAAAGATGGATAACATGCCATCCTTTCCCTCCAGAGCTCACAGTGGCCACAAGTTAACGATCCTAAGTTACAGGTGACCCTCAGCATTTCTGGGCCTCAGATTGGGTTAGTGGATGAGATTTCTGGAGGTCTGTTTTCATTCAGATCCATTCCTTACCCATCCCCTGCCCTGCTCTGTGTCTCCAGGAGCTGATCCCCACAGGCTGCAATTCCCAGGCTCCTGTCAACTGGGTTCTGGCTGGGTTCAATGAATGGAAGGCCCTGGAAGGAGGCCTGAGGGCAGATCAGGGAGGGCAGTTGGTGCAGGGTTTCTTTCCTCATCTCAGCCTCCCAGTATCTCCAGAAGTAGCCTTGCCTCCTGCATGACAGCTTCTAACCCGCCCCCTCAAGCCCACTGTGGCCCTGGCTCCATCGGGTGGCGCTGACCCCCCACTCCATCCTAGGGGTACCAGTGGTTCCTGCTATCGCTGGTCTCTGTGCTACCTTGCTGCCTTAAAAAGTCTGCAAGTGGCTTCTGCTTTCCTGGTTAAACCTTGACAAACACAAATAATTTTCAAGGCTTCTTCTGTTAGAAAGAAAAAATCCAAGAACTTAATAGTGGAATTTCAGGCATGGTGACCGGCAGTGAGGGAGATATTTGGGGGTCGGGAGAACCTCCTGGAGGCCTCTGCACACTCATCTCACAGGTAGCTGCGTTCCTGTGTCAGGACCCATGGGATCATGCACATGGGAGCTGAATCCAGCCCCCAGTCCTAAGTTCAGGGGAATATCTGACAGGGAGATCAGCTGCGTTTCCATTTAGAGTCTTACACAGATCAAAGTGAAGTGACCACACCATGCTTTGTCATCCCAATTAAAGTGATCTGAGGTGCTTTGGACGGACACATGGTCTGATCAGACTCTGCCGTCAGCATCACTTGGGAATTTCAAGGGGAGCAGCTGCTGTGTCTCTGTGCACATGTGTGTCTGTGAGAACGTGTGTGTCCTCAAATCTAGGGTCCTATTGTGTCTGTTTAACTCTTCTGCATCTGGGATGCCAAAATCTGAATGTACGTGGAATGTTTTGTGTTTTTTTTTCCTCAGAAGAAAAGCTGTTACTAATTCAGTGAAACCTCTTATCATTGGTCTTAGAATTGAGGAAATACAGGCTCCCCTCCCCAGAACACCATCCCACTAATGTTCTCCCAGGAGGATGTCTCTCTTTTTTTAATATCCAAATTTTATACACAATCTGTGTCTTATAGTACTTTACTTTTTGGCGGTGTTTATATAAGAAAAAAATATATTTACATTCAAATAACTCAACATTTCTCCTAAATAAAATGATGAGTGGGAAAAGTCTCTAGTTACATTCCAAATAAAACCCAAAGGATGTCAGAATCACACATACATTGTCAACAAAAGGAGAGTGTATTTCAGATGCTGTTGATCCCAGAGGTCTTCCAGCTTCTTCTCAGTATGAGCCGTTCGCTACTGCTGTGTGCTTGTCAACAGTGCTGCCCTTGTTTTTGCCTCATTTGAACAATATGCCCCTCAAAAGTTGAGCATGGGGGCAAGAAAAGTGATTATGGTGGAAGAAAAGATGCTACCACATAGGAAGTGTATTAGCCAGCTATTGCTGTGTAACAAATTGCCCCAGAAACTTTGTGACTTCAAGTAGCCATCATGTATCTGCAGGGTGACTGGAGGTTGGCTGAGTTAGGCTGGGCTCAGCCAGAAGTCTTAGGATACACTTAGTACTGACTTGGGGAAGATGACAGGAATAATGGGTTTGAGGAGATGGGGACACTCAGTGGTTGGGTTAAGGACATGTTAAATTTGAGGGAGCTATTAGATGTCCAAATAAAGGTGTCAAGCAGAAACTGGACATTTGAGCCTGGGCCTCAGAGTAGAAGGAAAGCCTGGAAATATTAGTTTAGGGACCACTTGCTGGTATTTAAAGCGTGAGATGGGATGAAGTCGGCAAGGGAGGGAATGTGGACAAGGAGATACCTGAGCATCTCCAAGGCTGAGAGGATGGGGTGCAATGTTGGGTGCGTTCCTTCACCAAGGATCACCCAAAGGCAACGAGAAGTCATGGTATCAGTGTCTCCTCAACTGGTCTCAAAGTGACGGTCCAAGACCGGTAAAAATAGCCCAGACGTGTTTTATCAAACCATGCGGTGTTTTTCCAAAAATCTGAATGAGGCACTAACATTGAAAACTTGAAGAATTTCAAGAAAAAGTCTAGAAAACATGAATAGTTTCACCAAAAGGTCTAGACTTTCAACTTCTCTTGACAACTCAGAAGATCTGAGAGCATGGGCCTGTATCCTGCCTAGCAACTCTCAGCGAGAGCTGAGAACAGGTGCCCCAGAGACGGGCCTTGCCCTCCGCTCCACCACAGTCCCCACCACTCCCTACTTCCTCATGCTGACCTCACTTTGCTCACTTATGTTTCCTGCCAACCCCCTGGTGGGCCCTTGAGTCTGTAACCCCCTAGCTGGGTCTCTGGAAATTCTCCACATATTCCTACCTCCTGGCCCTAGGATTCCTGTCCTAAGAGAAAACTTGGGGCTTCTTGAACCTGCTCTGTCCGTGGCCCTGAAATCTGATAGGAGGTCACAGCCCCGGGAGAGCCCACAACTTATCTTTGATGGTCTGGAGCATGGCTTCGTCATCAAGGACCTGGAGTGCAGGCCTGTGTAAAATGTTTTACTTGAGGACCGGGGAGCTTTTTTTCTTGGCTGTAACTGGGTTAGATCAGGGCCAAGTCTAGAGTTCACGTTATGGATAAACTCTCCCAGAGGCCTTTAGGAAATGAGGAGGGGCAAAGTAAGGAAGAAGGACGAGGGCATTCCTCTGTAGCCCCAGGCCCTTCCCTGGGGCCACAGTTCTGTTCTGGGTGCACAGGGGTCTTGAAGGATCACAGCAGGGAAATGGCAAAGCGAATGCTTTCCCCAAGTGCTGTCCTCAGGCCCAGAGGAATTTTAAACGGCTCTGGGTTGGTGTACTTGGCATAATTTGCCTCACTAAACACAAAACAGATTTCAGCAGCTGCAGTTACAGAGCCTGTGCCAGGTCCTGGGCCTGGAATGTCGGTGGGAGCACAAGCTGTCGTTCGGCTTGTGTTGGACAAATGGGGGGCACCAGTGGGAGACTGAGTGGTGGAGGAGTCACAGCACTACAGTCACAGGTCACTTTGCTTTTCTGCACCTCAACTTTCTCATCTTTGAAATGGGAGAGTAGTTGTAATTGATAATAGAGAATTACAATAGACTCAAGGGAGCTCTTTGGGGAGGATTCCCACCTCAGCCCTACGGGACAGTGCAAGTGGTGTTAAGGGGGGATTTGGTACCAGATTGCATGAGCCTGAGTGCTGCTTCCATCACTAAGGGCTGTGTGGCCTTGGGCAACTGATATGACCTCTCTGTGCTTTAGTTTCTTCATCTGTAATTAGGGATGGTAATAGCCTTACCTTATAATCATCGGGATGCTCGTAGTCCTGCCTTATACATTGGTAGTAAGGATGGATTGTAGTGATGAGAGCGTGAATACTCCCCCGTGTCCCAGGCTCTGTTCTAAGTGCTCTGCACAGCAAACATGGCTTAAAACCTGCTGAGTTCTCAGCACAGCGCTGACGCGTCAGAGGCACTCAATACTTGTAAGCCATTGAACTGGGTTGAATGGTGTCCCCTCAAAATTCCTGTCTGCTGGGAGCCTCAGAATGTGACCTCTTTTGGAAAGAGGACTTTTGTAGATGTAGTTAAGGTGAGGTCACATTGATTAGGGTGGGCCCTGAATCCAATGACTGGTGTCCTTATATGAAGGTCCCGTGAAGACACAGAGAGACACAGAGGGAGAAGGCCACGTGAAGACGGAGACAGAGATTGGAGTGATGCAGCCACACCCCAAGGAACACTGGCACCACCGGAAGCTGGAAGAGGCAAGGATTTTTCCCTGGAAACTTTGGAGGAAGCATGGCCCTGCTGACCCCATGATTTCTCAGCTACCAGAACTGACAGGATAAATTTCAGTTGTTTTAAACCACCCTAGTGTAGATACGGCAGCCCTAGGGAACTAACAGAGCCATGATTATTACTTTATGGATAAAGGGAGGGGTAAGAATCAGAGATGCAGTTGGAGTAGGGTTGGGTTATACATTAAAAGATGACTTATAACTTACCAGGTATTTGAAAGCTAAAATCAAACAAACAGACAAGCTTGGCAGGGAAGGAGGAAGAGAATTGCTATTTTTTTTTTTTTTTTGCAGTACGCGGACCTCTCACTGTTGTGGCCTCTCCCATTGCGGAGCACAGGCTCCGGACGCGCAGGCTCAGCGGCCATGGCTCACGGGCGCAGCCGCTACGTGTCATGGGGGATCTTCCCAGACTGGGGCACGAACCCGTGTCCCCTGCATCGGCAGGCGGACTCTCAACCACTGCGCCACCAGGGAAGCCCGAGAATTGCTATTTTTTGAGTGTCTCTGAAGCATCAGGTATTGTATTAGATGTGATTTTATCCCTGTTACCCATAAGGAAATCAGGGCTCAGAAAAGTTAAACAAGCGGCTCCTGGTCGTACAGCCGAGAGAAGGGAGACCAGGTTTCAAACTCTGCCCTGGCAATGCCCGTGACCTTGGACCTTCTACTGCACCGCACTCCCCTTCTGCTCTGCTAGAGTGTGGCTCCACAAAGACCAGGCCAGACTAGAATCCCTGGTGCTGGCCCAGTGCCTGACACAGGCCCTCTCTTAATGTTGGCTGATGAATGAATGAATGAGCAAACTAAGGCCTTGAGTTCTTCATAGCACTGACGTTCTAGGTGTCTAATTTCCTCTCCTGCTCCGTCCGTTCGGAATTTGATTCCCGGACTTCAGTCTCATGGTCACACCCCCAGGAGACAGCAAAGGGATTCGTCCTGAATGGGATTGTGCCCCCAAAGTTGTGACCACTCCGGGGACAGCTGCTCAGATCTCCCTTCACAGGGGAGACAACCAGGAGGAGTGAAGTTGGCCACAGCCTCCACCTGCCACCGCCTGGGGACAGCAGCATATACCTGAAGGCCACACCCCCTCCTTCTAGCCAATGAGCTCTCATGGAGCTGGCCATGCCTGCCCCATGCTTCATATAGAGTTCTGATAAATAACACAATATCAATGGCATTTCATTAATCCACTGTAACGTTTACTTATAGAGCCAGTGACGTTTTGAACACAAACATTTAAAAGAAGGCGTTCTGTCTGAGAGACTTGCTTTCTTTGCTTCTGAAGTAAATTTATTTCTGATATCTGGAGTCTAGTTTTGAAAGGAATTCTCATTCACAGAGCTAAATAGTGGCAAATGGTAACACATCTGTCTAGTGGTCTCAGGTAATTCATTAGTTACATAAAAAGGGGAAGGAGAGTCATTTTATCCCCCTCTTTTTTCTTAAGTCTGAACAAAATCTAGTTAACCTGGCAGTCCAAGTTATAACACATCTGTGGTACCCTCCAGGGTGTTAAAATCTGGTCTCCATCTATGTGAGTCTGTGATATTTTAAAATTTCTTTTCTGTAGCCGTTAACAACTATATTAAAATATTGAAATATGAAACATGTGTCTGAAATGGTCCTAAAAAGAGCAGTTTAAAATCACTGGGTGAGATCTTAGTAGGGTCCTTCCTAGCTCAGACAAGCTCGTGCGAAGGGGACTGTTATTTATTGCCACAATAATGCAGCTTAACCAACCCCTCTCACACCCAGTGCCTCTAACAAGTAAGCATCTTTTCTCCCATTAGTGGGTGGGGGATGCCGGCTGGGCTCAGCTGGGCGATTCTTCTGGGCTCAGTGGGGGTCTCTTTCATTTCTGGCAGCTAGTGGCAGTTGGGCTGATCTGGAGTGGCCTCAGCTGGAACAGCCGTGGGGGGGAGTTGGGCTGCCCAACTTGTGTCCTACTGCAGCAGGCCAGCCCCGGCCGGCTCTCACAGCCAAGGCAGAGGAGCGAGATCAGAAGGGAAACACGTCTTCCCCTCTTCGAGTTTGTGCATGTGTCACATTCCCTCACATCCTTCTGGCTAAAGCGCGCCCAGTGGACGAACTCAGGGGTGGGAGCATACAGGCAGACCTCAGGGATACTGCGGGCTTTGTTCCAGACCACTGCAATAAAGCAAATATCACAATAAAGTGAGCCACTTGCATGTTTCGGTTTCCCAGGGCATATAAAGGCTTACACACTGCTGTAGTCTGTTACGTGTACAATAGCGCTATCTCTAAAAAGACAATGTGCCTACCTTAATAAAAAAAAATACTTTATTGCTCAAAAATACTAAGCTTCACCTGAGCCTCCAACAAGTCGTAACCTTTTTGCTGGTGGAGAGTTTGAAATATTGCGAGAATTACCAAAACATGACACAGGGAAAGGAAGTGAGCAAATCCTGTTGGAAAAGTGGTGCTGATACACTTACACCGAGCAGGGTTGCCACAGACCTTCAACTTGTAAAAACTCAGTATCTGTGGAGCTCAATAAAGCGAGGTGAGCCTGTAGACTCAGTTCCTTCGGCGAAAGGAACTGCAAAGTGTCTGCGGCAAAGGAGATGGGAAGGGGTGGAAATCAGGGCCATTGGTGCAAGCCTCTACCACGCTCCCCTTCCCAAGTCCCGCCCTGGCCCATCAGAGGAGGGAAGTTCAACCAACCCTGCAGGGTCCCAGGGGGTCATGGGGAAGGAGTTGTTTCTCTTCTCTCCCCCCTTATAGGCAAGTACCCCTTAGCAGTTCCTCTGCTGCACGTGCCTGCTGCACACACCCCCCCAATACCCATCAGACCTGTGACTAATGTTGGGGATTTTCAGAGTCAGAAGAAGCAGGTTCCACCTCCTCTCTCTCCGTGGCCCTTGCTCTCTGAGGATGCCCGTCCTGGGGCAGGGGGAATTCATCATGCCCTTCCTGCCTCCAGAAGGAAGCCCCTTGGCACCTTCCCACCCTGTAGAAGAGTGGGTCCCCACGCTCCAGCTTCCCAGCCTGTGACTCAGTGGGTAAGACGGGTTCAGGTCTAAGCTCTAGTTTCTCAGGGGGTCCTGCTTGTCCTTGGGTCATCAAGTCCACAACTCAAGTGGGAATTGGCCCAGTTCCATGTGGATCTCCTTCCTGGTAGGCAGGAGGGTGACTGATATGGCTCCTCTAATCTGTACTAATTTCATGACTCTCAGTGAGAAGGAAGCATCTGGGCACATCCAGGATGGGTTTCTCAGATGCTCCCGAGTTGGTCAGTGCGGAGAACTCCCACTTCTCTGAGCTCTGCTTCCTCGCTCCCTGTGATGACGGCTATGTGGTCAGGAGTCCCGGCTGAGCTCTGGACAAGCCATCCAAGAGCCCCACGCCCTGTTCCCTCCAGCCTCTGACGCTGCCTGGGGAAGGGCAGTGCTGGCAGAGCCGTGGGAAACACTGGGATGGAGCCATTTTTGGTATCAAACATGATCATCTTCTCTTAATAAGGCTGGAACACAATGGAAGGGCAGGAGGAAAATTAGGCAGTGCCTGGAATTCTTCCAGAGCTCTTAGTGTCATTTTAAGGCTAGGAGAAAAAATGAAGAAATCCCTTGGGATGACCATGTGGGCTCTGGCAATAGTGGTGGCCGTGCAATATGGCTCTTTGCCTTCTCCATCCCTCCGTATGCCTGGGTCATTGCTGACCATTTAAAAACCTGATATATCTCATTAGGATATTTGTTAGAGCAATCTTTAGGAATGGGGGAGGGGAGGGGACTGGAAGCAAAATGTGAGGACAGGAGGGTTTAATGGAGTTTTTTATATTGTATTTATTTTTAGGCTTCTGCCTCACGTTAAAGAGGATTTGAGACATTGTACTAAGATATAGTTTGTGCATAAGAAAGGGGAAAAAATGAGGGCATCTGGGTGCAATAGGAAAGTAAGGTGGAGTCAAACTAAGTTCGGTCTGTGGAGGGTGCCACAGGTGGAGTGCATTTACACAGCTGAACTGCAAGGGTGACTGTGCTTCCTTGTGGCCAAAGCAAAGAGGTAAACACGATCACGTGCTAGATTCACAGGGTCTGTAAGACACACACATTGGCCCAGGGACTGCTTTGCTCTTCCTGGTACAGATAACTGAGAAGAAATTTTTCCCATAGATTTTCAGAAAGGGGAGCCTCACGGGCTTAGCCCAGTGGGACTGGGAAATCAGGTCTGCCCCGCCTTTGCCTGGGGAGGTCTGAATTGGGGGAAGGACAACCTGGGCACAGAGAGGTAAGGGAGTGGGAGGGGGTTATAACCACCCAGATGCAGAGCCCGCCCTGCCTGGGGGTCACCCTGGCTGGAGCTCGGCTTCCGGCCCATTGCTTCAAAGTCAGCAACTTTCTGAACCACCAAGGAGGAGGGAATAGGTCAGGGGGACCTATGGGTCTCTAGAGCCTTCTAGGTGGTGGGAATGTCAGCCCCCTGACCCCAGGCAGACAGAAACACTTGGGCCTGTGAGGTTTGAGGTGGGGAGGGGTCTCTCTCGGGGGGATGGGGAGTGTGCTCTCTGAGATGAGCCATTTACAGAATACTTGGTGTCCAGAAAGGTGGACAGTGAAAGTCATTACCAACACCCCATCTCCCCTTCCTGGAGAGTTCACCCAGCCCTCTCTTCCCAGCCCACAACAGTCTCAGGGCCACGTGACTGGTACTGGCCAGCGGAGCAGAAGTGCATGGTGGCCACACCCCCAGCCACGCCCCTTCCCCAGGCGTGACCTTTCTCCGGTTGATGCTCTCCTCTTCCTCAGCTCAGCGCGCTGGACACTCAGAGTTGACGACGCAGAGAGGCAGGCTGGAAGCTGACCGAGTCCTCAAGTCACAGTGTGAAAGGGCTGCTTGGAGAGCCACCAGGCCTGTGACAGACTGTGTCTTTAAGATTTAGGATTAGTCTGTTGCTGCGGCAGATCCAGTGGGATCTAAGGCAGAAGGAGAGTAAATCTCAGGGCTCCCTTGCTGTGGGACTAGATGGGAGAGTTTCAGCGGGCTCAGGAGCCTGTCTGCCTCGGTTTGAGTCTCGGTTCTGCCACCTGCTAGTCTGTAACCTTGGGCAAGGAATGTACCCTCAGTATCTCCACCTGTAAGTGGGGATAATAATAGTACCAGTGGGTAGGAGGCAGTGAGAATTTAATGAGGTCCTAGATGGGAAACAGCTAGTACCACATGTTCTTTCTATCACGGACCTAGTGTCTAGCCCTGTACCTGACATGTGGGAAGGTTGCACACCTGTTAGTTCCCTGCCTCCACCCTGACACCCTGCTTCTCCAGCCTTCCCTAACCCTACTTAACCTCATCCTGTACTGAGTCGAAGGTCAACAATAAATACAGCGAGCCCAAGGGGGTGTTATGTGCTAATTGCCCAGCAGTGGGCTCAGAGTGGGGGACTTCACTGTGAATGCGCCCTGGGCTCGGAGAGGTGGACCTGCCTGGGTTCACATCCAGGCAGCACCTACTTGCTGTGTGACCTTGGGCAAGTCACATGACCTCTCTGTGCCTCAGCTGTCTGTAGAATGAGGACCTGTGCCTGGATGATACCTCTCTTCAGGTGCTCCAAGGCGCTCTGGCTTTGCCCATCTCCTCTATGACTGGCAGCAGGTCTGTGAAGGTGCTTTGGGGGCCCTGGGCACCCGTTGGCTTCACTGCCTTCACATAGTCCATGGAGGGTGGTCCAAAGTCATGCCTGACACGATGGGGGCGAGACTGGACTCAGTCTCTGGGTGGGCCTGAAGCTGCCCTCATGGCCCTGATGGGGAAGTGGGAGGAGCCTTAGTTTCTGGGGGTTAGCCCCCAGCACTCTCATCCTCCCCAGCTTTGTGGGGACCAGGGTTGAGACCCCCCTTGTATCCTGCTTTACCCATGAGCATTACAGCCCGCTCTTCTCATGTCATTACAAATTTATTACAAAGATAAATATTTAATGACTGCTTAGCATTCCATTGACTAGATGACCCTACGTTTCTTTAGCCAGTCCCCTAGGTTTGGACGTTTATGTTATTTCCAATCTTCTCACATCAATAACACCGGCATGGATACTTTTATCCCTAATCTTTATACAAATATGTAATTCTTTCCATAAGATAGATTCCTAGAAGTAGAATTCCTGAATCAAAATTATCTAAGACTCTTTGTACCGATGGTCAAATTTCTTTCTAGAAATGAACCTTTTTTTTAGGGAAGCAGAAATGGGCCATGAGCCCCAGAGAAGGGCTGGGACTGGCCTATGGTCATGAGGTGGGCGGGAGCAGAGGGGGCGGGAACTCGGCCAGGCTGACCCTCTGGCCAGCACTCGTCTGCCATTGCCCACCGGCGTGGATCCAGAGCCTCGGGTTTTTCTGGACCTAGGTTCTGACAGCGCCGGGGTTGGGGGGCCATGCGATGTGGCCAGAGCAGAATGGAGGGAAACAGCAGGACCTCATGCTGTGGGCATCATCACAGTCTCCCAGGGGGTCATCTCAGGAAGTTGTCAGCATTCGCTTTGGCTTCAGAACCAGGTGTGTGTGCGTGTGTGTGTGTGTGTGTGTGTGTGTGTGTACATCAGTTCATTCATTGAAAAAAGAAGTCATCCCGGTGTTATCTGTAACAGGGAAGGATTGGAGATCACTTCCACGCTTCGCTCTGGTGGTAGAGATGGGGCCTGGATCCCTGCTGCCCCGCCTGAAGCAGTCCCTGCCTCTGCTCCCTGAAGCTGGCCCGGACCCCGGCTTCCAGGCCTCCCCAGTGCAAGGCTCGAGAGGCCCGGAGCCAAGGGGACAGCTGCCCACACCAGCCTGGGTGTGTCCTAGTTCAGGCTGCCTCCCCCTTCCCATTCAAACAGCCCAAAGACAAACAACCCAGCTTTAATTTACGGTCCTGTTAGCACGACAGCAGCGAAGAGACATCCCTTCTGCGCTGCGCAGGGTCCCTGCAGCCATCCCCTCCCGTTGGAGAGGCGTCACCAGGGTCAGCTGGAGAAGTGTCCCGCCAGGGCCACCCCCAAGACGTTGTTCTGGGGGCACAAACCAAACAGCCCCTTGGCAGTTTGTGGGTTTAGGGAGAGGCGAGAAACAACCAAAGTCAGCTGTGCGGAAAGAAACAGGACGCGATCGATTCCCAAAGGTGGTGTTTTATTTGCACTCTTTCCTTCGAGTCTGAGGCCCAAGGCAGGCGGGAGTAATATATTAGCTCCATTGGTTTAACTGGACAGCAGCATGAGCTTGTAATAAGGATGTGGTAACACACCACCAGAATCTGTAGGCTCATAAAACCTGACCTTATAAATCTCCGTGTGTATCAATTCCATACAGCAGCCACTCCCCGCGGTGGAAGTCCCAGACTTTTAAGGCTGCCGTTGACAACAAGACAGTTTATTGCTACCCCAGCTCCTTTCTTTTAAACTCCTCAAGGCCGACTCATCAGGGCACATTTATAATTTCTTTTTTAAACACGAATGCTCCGTCAAAACACTTAAGACACAAACTGTTCGCTCGGATCAGGGAGTGGGACCCTGAGAGGTTAAATAAGCTCATTAACAATTAGGATAAAGTGTCCCTAAGCAGCTTCCTCTCTCCTCGCCCACAAGTGCTCAGCCTCTTTGGGGTGTGTGGGGCGGGGCAGGGGAGACTGTATGACCCTCTTACTCTAAATCAGGTGTTGGCAAACTTATTCTGTAAAGGGCCAGAGAGTGACTATTTTAGGCTTTGAGGGCCTTGTGGTTTCTGTCACAACAGGCATTGACAATATGTAAACCAGTGGGTGTGCCTGTGTGCCAATAAAACTTTATTTACAAAAGCAGATGGGTTGGATTTGGCCCAAGGGCCAGACTTTGCTGACCCCTGCTCTAAACAGCACGTCCTCCTTCCTGAGTGTCTTTGCACTGGCAGCCTTATTTCTGAGTTATAAGGGCGGGGCCACCTATAGGATTTAGGTTGGCACCTGGGATTCCCAGCCTGGGCTACAGATGCCTAACCGTGTGCCAGACAGTTTCCCATACATCAACTCATTCGACCCCGAGAGAGAGGGGTCACTGCCCTCTCCCATTCCACAGATGAAAATACTGAGATCCAGAAAGGTTAGATGGCTTCCCCAAAGTCATATAACTAATTTGGGCAGAGGTGGGATTTGAACCAGCAGCTCTGGACTCATGCACACAGAAGGGCAGAAAAGTACCATGTGCGAGGCACTGCAATTACACACTTCACTTCAGCCTCAGAACAGCCTACTTGGCATATGCTGTTACTGCTGTCCTAGAGGTCCCCAGGTCCTTGCTCCTAGCTGTGTGGCCTTGGGAAAGTTACTAAACCTCTCTCACCCTCGTCTACAAAAGGATGATGACGAGCCTTCCTGCAGGTTTGTCACAAGGATTAAATAAAACACGTGGGAAACTTCTTGGGAGACTCTAAAATGCTGAGTAAATGTTAGTTTATCTAATTTTCTTAAGAGTCCAGGCAAATGACTTGACAAGACTTCTTTTCTGAATTAAAAGTCTCTATGTTGGCATCGCCTTCGCACAGTCCCCGATTTTGGCAGGAGCTCCCTGCAGGTGGAGCTGAATGTGAATCTGATTATAGCTCCCAAGTCTTAGCTGAAAGTGGACTTGAGCTCTGCCAGCCCAGCTGGCCCCAAAGGGAAGGACTTTGAACCCATTTGAACAGACAGGCGGGTGCAGGGGGCAGCTCCCTGCCGGCCATTTAGAGGAGGCTCCCGGCAGCATGGGGTTCTATTTAGGGAAGCCGTTTCCCCATCTGGGCAGATGGCCTGCAGGAATGGGGGCTGGCTGATCTGGTTTCAACTAATTCTATTAAACGAAAAGTTCTGTAGAGCAGATTCCTTCGTGAGCCTCTGTCCACATGGTGACTTAATCGAGTAAATTAAAACATCCTTGCTTTCTGTCCGCCTTGCTGCTTTCTGCGGTGGCCTTGTAGGGAAATGGCGGGGGAGGAGGGGAAGTCTGGAGTCGTAGGGGCTTTGGCCAGAGGTGGGGTTCTGGAAGCCCCTGGGGCAGAGGCAGGGCTCAGAGAGGGTGACAGAGGCATGGCAGGAAGAGGGCCTTGGTGAATTGAGGATTGGGGTGGCAGAACTCACAGGGTGGCCTCAAACCATCCAGTTCACCCCCAATGATGCAGATGGGGAAACTGAGGCTCAGAGAGGGGAAACGACTTAATCAAGCTCACCCAGGGAGGCTGGGGCCAGGAGAGCTGAGAGCTTGGAGGGATTCCAGCAAATCAAACGCCAGGAGCACTTTTGTTCCCGGAGCCTCGCTCTCCCAGGAATCTCAGGAGGCCAGTGTGGCATTGTCATACCCTGGGAAAATGGGATTTGTTTTTCCCTTTTTACTCAGCAAAGAGCTTGGCTTCTTCCTCTGGGGTCCTGCCTGGGGTTATTTATGGGGGTCTGTCTCCCTGACAAGTCTGCCGACGCACTTTGTGGCTTTCCGTCCAGGGCTAGAATCTTTCTGTATGGAAAGCTCACCCATTTTTAAAGCAGAAAAGACAGCAGAGCTGAGCTGGTGGATCCTGCGCTCTGCCCACCGGGCTTCCTCCTTTGCTGCCCCTGCGGGGTGAAGCGCCGTTGGAAACTGACAATATTTGGAAGAATACACACTCAGGATCTGCTCACTCCTCACGACCATGTCGGGGGAACCAAATAAAGATATGTTGCCTTAAATTCTCTGATTCCACAGAATTCCTGATGAAATAGTGTTGCCTTTAAAGTACGTGCACTTTACAGTTTGCAAGTCCCTTTTCACCCATAGTCTCATTTCTTCCCTCTCCTCGTTCTTGTGCGACAGCCAGGCCTGCCTTAGGGTGGTCCCCATTTCCTGGATGGGGAAGCTGAGGCTTGGAACAGTGACCTGACTGGCCAACAAGCTCTAAGGGGCGGGGCTCAGGTTCCCACCTGGTTGCTGTCCCCTGGGCCGGTTGTCCGCAGCCAGGATTGGAACTAACACCTCGTCACAGCCACAGGATGGGATGGATACCAGGGTGCAGGGTTGGTGCAGGGTAGGCCCTGGACAAAACTGCAAATAAAAAAGATTTGGGTTTTCGTCCCTCCGACCGCCCATGCCCATCATCTATGCCCCAGTCCCACCGAGTTTCCTGCGCAGTTAGTTGATAACAAGGCTGCTGGTGGTTAAGAAGGGCTTAACAAGACTCGGGGTGGGATTGCACTGTCCTGACAGGAGGGGATGCCTCCTCACCAGCAGGGGCAGAGATCACTTGGAGAAGTTTGCCAGCTCAGGGTCTCCTGCCTGCCCCTCTCGTTCTCCTGGTGACCATGAAAATGTGGCAGAGAATCTTCCCGGGGTTCAAGGACCCGCCCCCAGGGCTTTCACGAGGACTCGCCTAACGAAATGGGAAACATGCTTCCACCCTTAGACCCCAAAGGGCGCTTTGATCTTATCGTCATGAAAGGTTCAACGGGATGACGCCAATCTGCTCATCCTACACCAGATTCAAGCTGACAGCACACCTCTGCTCTTCTTTACACCAATAAGGGTATTCTTAGTTTATGCTTGACGTGAACCAAGGGCATCCTCTAAAGCATCAGGCGTGTGCAGAGGGGTCCCAGCGCGGACCCACAGAGCAGCCACTGCTGATGAGCAAACGTCTCTGGGCTCATCTGGCTGATGGTTGAGGAAGGTCCTGGGGTTGGTGCCTGGGCAGGTCGGGAGCCTGCTGAGGAAGAACACATTCTAGGATCCGTTATTTGCTTAGGCAGGTACGGCAGTTGGAAGAAAATTACCTAGTGACAAAGCCCAGGTCCCTAGAAGACAGTGACGCAGGATCCTGACAGCAGCCTCACTCAGTCTATCCCCTGGATAGACCCCCATGTGGTTCCCTAGAGACGATAACTTCTAGAAAGGAAACCGGCAGTGCTTCACCCTGTGCCCGTGGAGGCCGGGGCAGGGGACCCTCTAACAGTGTGTCCCACAGCAGGAGCAAGGGTGTCATTCCCCCAGCTCTGAAGCTTACCACAGAGCACCCTCTGTGTGGGCACCCTGAGAACGCAGGGCTTCGCTGGTGACGTTTGTTGAATGAGCTGGAATCACACTGTGGACACAGATGCCACGTAGATGAAGGGGGGATGAGCTTTAGCAGAGACTGGAGAAAGACGACGTGCTCCTGAGATGTCCCCGAAGGCTCTCAAAAGTGCTGGGGTCCCTTCGGAGGCCACTAGGGCCGGAATCTCAGCAGACTGCCTGAGCTGAAGGTGAGGGTGGGGAGCTAGGAACCTGTGGGGGCTGGTGATGGTGAGAGTCCCCTGCCCCTCAGAGGATCAAGCCCTGGGGAAGCCAGATCACTGGGATTTGGAGGAAATCAGGTTCGCACAGGGATGTGATGGCTAAGCCTTGCAGCAATCCTGCAGATTACAGATGAGGACCCCGCACTCATCCATTTTGGGGAAGCAGGTCATTGGAGTATCTTTGTTCCCCTGGCTGTTGGCACAGTATTCATCGCGCTTGCACGGGGAAGCCAGAGAAGGCAGAAACTGCGAGCGTGGGCTTTCCAGTCAGAAAAATCTGGATTGAATCTCGGCCTGCCCCTTGCTATGCAGAGACCTGAGGAGGTTCCTGGACCTCTCTGAGCTCGGTAGCCTCGTCTACAATGCAGTCTTGAAGATCATCGTAGGAGTGGACGACCAACACAAACTGTTAACTGGTACCTTGGAGGAAGGGAGGATGGGAGGCAGTGCTTTTGCACACACTTGTAGGCAGACAGCTGGATTTGGCTGTTGGAGATGACCCTTGGTATTCCTACTCTTTTCCTGCATAACATATATGCCCTCGTCAGCAAACCTGGAAAGACCGTCACTCAAAAGGCACATTCGTCCTTTGTTGCTGGAAGGGCTCAGTTCAGATCCCTCTGCTGGCCCCAAGGAGGCCATATTTATGCTCTTGCCTTAGACTCTGAGAAGACAGAAAAGAGATGATGTTCCTGTTGATTTCGTCATATCCATCGTAGCCCTAATTATCCCCGAACTGTCCACAATTAACCAGTCAGATCCCGACCGTGTCCAGGCCATTGGGGCAACGGAACCGGGGAAGCTGGTACCTCTGATGGCGGCTCTCAAACCACCTGGGCTGCCGAGAAGAATCCCATCTCCACAAGAAGATGTTTTAGGATGGGTCCTTAATTCTGGACTCGCTCCCTGCATCTGGACCGGTTGGCCACTTTCTGGGGAACTGAGTCACAACAGTGTGGATTCTCTCAGGCTCTCACTTGTTGGGATCTATGGTGGGCTAACCGTGCTAAGCTAGCCTGAGTGGAGTCAAGACCTTGCGCTTTAACTTTGCTCCTTTCAGAATTTGCGCACCTTGTACACCGCCTAGGCCCAAAACAAGTTTCTAGGTCCCCACTCCCAAGGGCATTAAAAGAGGTGCCCTGGCTGGTCTGTGGAACCACTGCTGTCAACGCCTTTCAGGCCTCCCCTGGGCTTCATTCCACGCATGGATGGAGGGAGGCTGGTTTAGAAGAAAAACGACCAGTTGCCCAGCCCTGCCACTTTAAAAAGTTCTGCTTCGTGTTTGAATACCTTTTCCTTCTGTCAAATTTCAAGCACTAAATTTACTCAACATACTTTTGGAGACTCATGTTTTATCCTTTTTTAATTAACTCATTTTGAAGCTTTCATACTTGCCCCCCCAAATATTTTATTGGCATTTCATTGCCATTGTTTTCCTTGGGAAGGCCGCCGATTCCACGGAGGAGGGTCACCAAGCAACATGACTTGGCATTTGGACCTGCTTTTGTTCCCCTCTTCCCGCCAGTCCTTTCTGGGGCTTTTGCATTTACTGTTAAAATATTACAGAGGCCCACACTCTGAGCAGCCATAATCCCTGGTGCTAGACTGTCTCTAATTGATTTAATTATTCATAATTGCTCAGCTGGGTTTATGCATACTTGTGTGTGATTATGGGGAACGGACAGGTCTCAGAGTCACTGGGGGCCTCACACGGCCTGTGGACATTTGGACGACACCCTCAGAAAGCAGGGGTGGAGCCCCGTAGAGTGTTGGCTTTAGAGCAGTGCCACCCTAGAATGTTTGCTTAACAAGTTTGGGAATTTAGAATGCTTGGTGCCCATGGAATTTCAAAACAAAGGGCAGATAGACACAACGGCGGCGAGGGTGGCGAATGGCCGGAGAAGTTAGGTTGAAGGAAAGTAGAAAAGCAAGAGAGGCAGTCCATGTAAACAGACAGACATCAACCTGACCCACAAGCCATCACCTCTCAGGGCTGTGTGTGCCCCCAAATGTCTGGAGAATCACTAACCCAGTCCTACAGTATATCTGAGACACTTTGTTTGGAAAAGACCAAATCGGCCAGGATCTGGGGCATTGCAAGGGAGGCAGAGTGGATGCAGAAGCAAATTCCATCACAAGGAGATGTCATCAGCCTAAGGTTTCTCTAATTGTCCCCATACCGGTCTTCTTAATGAATTCAAGATGAGGAAATGATACGCGAGGCTTGTATGCTTCATGGGGCGGCTTCCTGGTGACTAATATTTGAAGTAATAAAAGGAACTGGAGCATTCCTGCTTCCTGACGGTCCCCAGTCATCCTCAGCCTCGACCCAGCTCAGAACAGCCTCCTCCAGCTTATGTCTATCGGAAAATAACTCGAACTGACTTTGTGATGTTTACGGCATTCTGGCCATTTACAAAGTGCTTTTGCATCCTTTTGCTTAAATGAACCTTGGGTCAGCTCAGGAAAAGCCATGAGATTTGGTAGCGCGGGGATGATGAGTCCCGTTTTACAGAGAAGGAAACTGAGGTTTGCGGGGAGTAAAGTGACCCAATTGAGTCACACTGCTGAGAAGAGCAGTGAGGACACAAGCCCAGGCCTGGGGACACGTTCCCTCACCTACACCCCCTCCAGCTCACCAGAGTATCTCATTCTAGGTTCTGTGTTCCTAGGCAGTGTTTGGGGTCTAAGAAGCAGGTAAACTGAAGAGACTGAACACACACCCTCCAAAACCAAGAAGGGGGAGGAGGAGGGAGTTTCCAGGTTACAAAGTGCTTTTATCCTCACTTTCTCCTAGTCTTTTCAACAGCCCTACAAGGCAAGTATTTTTGTAAGTCAGAGCTCCATAAATAATGGGGGGGGAGCGGGGGTTGTGAGTCGATGAGCCCCAGGGTTGCTGTTGGGGAAACTGAGATTAGGAGAAACCAGCATAGTCAACAAGAGGGACTTCAGAGCCGGGTCCTCTGATGCTACCCCTCTGCTCCGCCAGGGCCCGGGCCGGCAGCCGTTTAATCTGAACTAAATCCTAAAATAGTCCCCAGGACGACAAGCAGATCCCAGCTCTAATTTACCCTCCGGTGCCTCATAGGATCTTTTCTAACAAAAACACAGAAATGGTTTTTACAGTCCAACCAACCACACGGCTCCACGAACCTCAAGAGAGACGGACAGGCAGCCGCGGCCTCTGCAAACTGAAATGTATTATCAGAAGGATGTAATTACAAGTATTTATGTAAGCGGATTCTGAACCAGAGGATACAGAGATGGCGCTGGAGCCAAAAGGAGAAAATCAAAAAAAAAAAAAAAAGGAAAGGAAGAAAAGAAGAGGAAAAAAAAAGGCTGAAAAACTCCTGACAATAAGCAATTCTTCATGGAACAAAACTATTACAATAGCCAGCCTTTGATCTTGCCCGTCTCCTGTTGCCAATTGTATTTTGTCACCATTGGGCTGTCACCAGCGAGGGAGCACTTTTGAATTAAGCAGTCTACAGCAATTTAGGGCGCACTGGCTTTGAAGTGTCAACACCAGTCAGGCCAGGACTAACTTTTTTCATTAAAAATTTTTCAACTTCTCTAAGGGCGCTTTTTGCCTTTTTTTTTTTTTTTAAGCCTGCCGGGGCACTGAGATAAGTTGAGCCTCCAACCCGTGGCCCCAAGACATCAAAAGGCACTCGGTCCAGTAATGCTTGAGGCGGCCGTCATTAAGCCCTAATGGAGTGCTTCATTAAGGCCCCTTCAAAGGCCCCCGTTTACAGACTCAGAGATTGACTAATTTACACATTGTGGGAAAATTGCTACCAGCTCTGCCCACACCAGGCAGGGGGAGAGACGCCCTCTCTCTTTGAAAGGTGGGAACTGCAAACGGGCCCTCTAATTGCAGGGAAAACCCCAGGCCCGGCCCTCACTTTTGGAGCTGGCTGAAGCGTCTGCCCGCCGACCTGGAGGGGGGTGTGGGGGGGTGTTTGTCCAGAGGCAGCGTGGGACAGATGCAAGTGTGCAAATTTGTAGCCGGAAACTCCTAAACACACTTGGGTTTGAATCCCAGCTCTGCTCCTATCAGCTGAGAGAGAGCAAACGACTCAACCTTCTTAGGCCTCAGTTTCTCTCATCTGAAAATGGGTGTAATCAACTCACCGCTCAGGGCTAGGACAAGAGGTAGCATAAGGGGAAGGGGCCTGATGTGTGCTGGCTGTTCTCACCTTAGCATAAGCATAAAAGAGAGCCAACGGGTATCCTGAAGCAGCGACCACCTTTCCACAGGCTCCCTTTGTGGAATTACTGACCTGTGGGAAGATGCTAGCACATGGATAGCACAGCAGTATCTACTGCCGTGAGTCAGACCCATCGGCTGTTTGGAGAACCACGTTACGTGACCTCAAGGGTAGCACATGATGGTATCAATTTGTGTACTTTTTCCTTTGTCATCAATGCAATTTGGGAAGGACATAAAGAAATATGCTGTATTTGGGATGCTTTCATGTGGATACCTCCACTGTCTGAAAATAAAGCTCTCGGCCAGTGAAGGAAGGTACATCATAAGAGGTGTGGCGAGGAGGTCACCCCTCAGCCCGGCTCTGCCTCTGGGGCCCTCCCACCTGTTGCTACCCACAGTGCGGTCCAGGGACCAGTGGCCTCAGCATCGATAGGACCTTGCGAGAAATGCAGTTTCTCGGGCCCCCCAGACCTCCGGAATGGGACTCTGCACTCTGACATGATTGCGGTGGTTTGGGCACACGGTACGGTTGAGGCCACTGCTCTAACCCTTCCTTTGGCCCAGGAAGACCCTGGTGACTGTTGTTTCATACAAGGGGGTCCAGCCTTTTGACTCTGGCCTGGGAAGTCATGATTTTGAAGACAAACAGCCCAGGCCCTCACCTACCACCCAACTGGGATCCAGTCTCTTCATGTCAGAATCCTATTGCTTTTACTCTCTGGGGTCATCTGGGAACGTAAGCTAGTGAAAGAACCTCCGCATCATTCGTTGAACACCTACTGTGTGCTTGACATCCTGCCATGTGCATCACATGTGGTAAGTAACTGAGGTTGTTAGTGATTTGGTCTTTCGTTGAGTCGGCTGAACAAGAGGTCAGGTGACTTGCACAAGGTCACACAGACTTCCTCCCAGGGCCCCCTGCACGACGCCCACTCCAAGCTGCACAGAGGAAGCCTGGGTGACCCAACTCCTGGAGGTCCGCCACAGGCCGGTTAGGATGGAACCAGAGGGGCCCGTGAACACGTGAGTCCTGAGGGACGGTCACATCACCCTCCACTTTCTATTTGCCCATCTTCCTAATTATAGAAAATAAATTCTACAGTCACTTCCTCTCTTCAACCTTTCACTGAAAAAAAGGCGACTCCCACCCCCTCCATTCCCAACCTCGCGGGGAAGCCGCCCGGCCAGGGGCAAGCATCGCAGCAAACCACTTAGCAAACCGCAAATTTCAGAGGCCTCGTCACATCTGCGTTTTATCAGCTTTTTCCGGATAGTATTACCCCGAGCAATTGTCTGCAGATCGGCCGACAGCTGAGACGTTCAAGCGCTGAATTACGGAGAAAGGGCCGGAGATAAAGCCGAGCACATGTATCCCATCAAAGTAATGAAAGCCTCCTGCCGCCAGGCCGCCCTGCAGCCTCCTTCCGAGTCTCCCAGCCGCCCAGCAGGAAGGCTGATTAACCCTTGCGGGGCAGAAAAGAAGAGCAGGGGTCATCCAATACCCAGGCTAATCAGGGCCCCAACGGGGGGGTGGGGTGGGCAGGAAGGAACAGCCGATGCAGAGGGCCACTCTGGCCTCAGAATCAGCCCGGCTGCATTTCCTGGGGCAGGACAGAGCTTGGGGAGCAGTCCCGAGAGAGACTGGAGCCTATGTCAGGAGCCTAAATAAAGAACTCGGTGCCCACAAGGTTGCAGGGACATTGGCTGGGTAGCAGGAGAGCCCAAGGAGTGAGGGCAAGCAGCTTCGTGTGCGAGAGGCTTGCCTTGCTGCGGATGTCACGTTTGCAAACGCTGTGACTACTGTTTACTGAGCACCTACTACGGACCCGGCCCTGGGGGTCCTGCTGCTCCAGGACTCAGCTAATCCCTTAATCCGCCAGAGGAGACAGAGGCTCAGGGAGTTCGCTTGTCCTCGTTCAGACAGCTAGAAAGCGGCCACATAGGGGTTGGACCGACAGATGCCGGCCCTGCTTTGTGACCTCTGATCGTCACTGTTGCTCTCCTTGCTTACCACGTGACCCCATGGCGTCACATGCCTGGAGCCCCAACCTTGACCATCACACACATTCCCTGGTGAAGGGCAGATGCCGGGTTGTCCCCTGTCCCTCTGTTTCTGTGGCCAGTGCCACTTGGGCATCTGTGTCCTGTCTGGAGAGACCTATGTGATAGCTGCCTGGCATCCTGCTTCGATACCCCAGAGTGGGGGCTCAGGGACCTGGGCCAGCCTGTCCCACTCACAGCGCATGAGGGTGCCCTGCTCTCTGACACATTCCCGCCAACATTAGCCCGACCACTTAGTACCGGGCCTTCCTACAGGCCCATCACAAGTCTAAACGCGTGCTTCTCTTTACTAACGAGTTTGAACATCTCTCATTAGGCATTTAGGTCTGTCTTCCGCCCCACCATTGTGTATTTTCCTCTCAGACCTCTGTCCTTTTCTTACTGTTCTGTGAGAGTTCCAGGATGTTCTAAATTGTAACCGCTCGTCAGTCGCATCTGTGCCGTGCGCCCTGTGTGCCGCCTTGGCCTGTGGCCTCCTTTGTGAGCAGGAATCCTTAATTTTGGTGCTGGCGGATCCATCAGTTTTTTCTCCCTTCTGTCTGGCACTTTAGGGTCTTTTGGAGTCGAATCATTTTTAGGCACACAGATACCTTCTTACGCGTTCTTTGACTGGCTTTGTTATTGTAACATTCACGTCTAAGGCTTTAGTCCATCTGGAGCCCACCTTTTGAAAAGCTTAAGGGAGAGACTGTCAATTTTTATCCAAGTGAGACAGCTCTGCCGCAGTGTGCTGTAGGCTGAATCGGGCCTTGGTTCCTCAGCTTGCCGCGAGGCGCCGTCCTGCACACCAAGTTCTCCATCAAAACACTGGGGAGAGGGGCATTGTCCACAGCCTCATTCCCAGCTCACTCCTGTCCCCAGTCCCACCACCTGAAGCTGCTGTGTATGTTCGGGCATCATCTCTCTGTTTTGCATCAAACCACAATGAACACAAAGTAAAGGAAGCCAAGATGACAGAGAGTGTCCTGGGATGTACACCTTCTAGAGGTGATGCTCTCGTCGCGTGTCCCCCAGCAGCTCTGTGAAGCCCCTGCCCGGTAGAGGACGGATGAAGCAGGCTTTCCACTTCATGCTTTGCCCGACGTTGAGTTTCAGGCTCAGTTTTGAAGTCAGGACTCCGCCCACCCCCTTTGCTTCAGCATTCCAGCCAACATGTGGATTCCTGGCGATCTTTGTTGGTGGTGATCTCTCTGCTGCCAGTGCCTTCTCTTCCTCCCACCCTTCCCAACTGATTGGCTGTCTCTGCCCTCAAGACGGGGCTCATTCGTTCACCCATTCACACATCTATTTAAAAAAGATGGATGTATTGTATCTGCCAGAGTTCTTTGGAGGTAAGCAACAGAAATGGGTCCTGGCGAAACTTTATGCAGTAAAAGACTTTTATTTCCAAGATCTGGGGTAGTTCACAGAGGTCAGGAGACCCTGAACCACTAGGCCTCACAAAGACAGGACCTGGGGAAACTCTGGGCTTCTAGGTACCAAGAAGTAAGGAGAAGTCAGAACAACTTGGTATCAGCTCTTATCCCTCCTTGAGTCACTCTGTCATGCCTGAAATTCTCAGGAGAGGATGTCTGATTGGCCCAGCTTGGGCCACTTGCCCACCTCATGGCCAAATGCCTCAGGTACCATGATTGCCTGTCCATCAAGACTGCACGAGTTGGGGAAGGCTGGATCCCAGAGGAAAATTCAGTGCAGACACCACCATCCCTTGTGGGCACTCTAATCCCAGACACAGCCTGGATGAGTACTAGGGACCCCAAGATGAACCCCACAGTTCCTGCTCAAAGAACTCACAGCCCAGTGGAGGAGCCTGGTTAAATAGAAGGTGCTCAAAACAGAGTAAAGAGTGGCATGACAGAGGGGCCCCTGGAGCCAGGGAAAGGATTCCTAGATCCAGGTGGGGCATCAGAGAAGACTTCCTGGAGGAAGTGGTGCTGAACTGAGCTTTCACAGATCTTTAGAAGCAGGTTGGATGAAGAAAGTGGGGAATGGTGTTCTGGGCAGAGGGTACATAGAGCACGAGCAAAAGCAGAGCAGTGAGAAATGGACAAGCGGTTGCAATAGAGTCAGAGGAGCCCTGGAGCGTTCTGTATGGCCACAGGGGTTTGTGAGGCCCACTCAGGACAGTGGCAGTGGCTGGAGAAGCCTAGAATGCAAGCAGGAAGGGACTTCCCTTATTTCTGATCTGGTTCGAGAGCTTGTTGGTGGCCAGGAGGGCTGGGGGCTCAGCTTGAGACATTAACATGACAGCACCGAAGAGCTAAATTGATCAATGGGGACAGATCCTTCCCAAATGTGTACCAGATTCCATGTATAAGAAGAAAAACTCCAGGTGGAGGCAGGTCCGCCCAAATGACTCATCTTTTCTTCCTCTGGTACCCAGGAGAGGATCTGCACGGCTCCATTCTAATGGCAACACGTCTCAGGCCTCTTTTCCCTGCTGTTAACACACAGGTCACGTGGGAAACACGAATCCAAACCAACCAGGTCCTGTGATGGGGGAAACTAAGCCCAGCAAGGGGAAATCCTTGGCCACAGTCCGTCCTCGTCTAGAGCTTGAGTCTCCTGTTGAGCTCACAGAGTGTCAAGGTGGAGGGATCAATGCTTGAGCAAAAAAAATCACTTTTTAGCTTTGTTTGAAAACCACATTTTTACTCCCTTCACACCCACTAGCGTGGCTATAATCAACAAGTGGAGAAGGACGTGTTGGCGAGGATGTGGAGAAATCAGAACGCTTGTGATTGTTGGTGGGAATGTAGAATGGTGCAGCCACTATGGAAAACAGTTCAGCGATTTCTCAAAAACCTGAACATAGAATTACCGTATGATCCAGCAACTTCACTCCTAGGTATACACCCAAGAGGAAGGAAAACAAATATCTATACAAAACTTGTACATGTGTGTTCACAGCAACATGATTCACAATAGCCAACAGATGGAAACAACTCTAACGTCCATCAACTGATAAGTGAATGAGTTAACAAAATGTGAGATACACACACACACACATATATACATATTCACGCAGTGGAATATTATTCAGCCAGGAAAAAGAATGGCACACTGAAACATGCTACATGTGGATGAACTTGTAAACGTGATGCTAAGTGAAGGAAGTCAGACACAGAAAGACAAATATGGTAGGATTCCATTTCTATGAAAAGTCTAGAAGAGACATCTACTAGACATCTTCTAATCCATAGGCACAGAAGGCAGATGAGTGGTTGCTAGAGGCTGGAGCAGGAGAAAATGGGGAGAGACTTGTTTATGAGTTCAAGATTTCCCTTGGGGATGATGGAAAGGTTTTGGAAGCAGATAGTGGTGACAGTGGCACAACACTATTAAAGCACTCAATGCTACTGAATCGCACACTTTAAAATGGTTAATTTGATGCTATGTGAATTTCACCTCAGTAACAATAATAACACATTGCTTATGTCTAATGATGTTGGGACATTTGTATTGGTTAAGGACAAGATGATGTGATAACCCAGCACCTGCTATAGGGGAAGCCCTGTTTTAAGCCCTTGACAGCAACCTGATCTTGAAGCTATCATTGTTGTTGCCATTTTGCAGCTGGGAAGACTGAGGGCTCAAGGTCATACAAGGAGGAGTGGAGCTGGGATTTGAACCCAGGCTGTCCAGCTCCAGAGCCCATGTGATGAAGCACAAGGGAGAAGCCTCCTGGGTCACAGGACTGGCCTCAGTGCCAAGGGACCTGTGTGTGAACCCAGCACTCTCTGACTTCGGGTCAGGCCCGTAAACTCTGGGAGCTTTGGAGTCACACCTGTTGAGCAGGAGTGGGTGTGGCAGTGAGGATGAGGTCCTGTGGGAGGACCGCGTGACCACGGCCACACCCCCCCCACCCCCTCATGGGTACCTCTCTTGGGCTCCACATGCCTTGAGACATTTTGGGAGCCTCCGATCCCATCCCCCAGGATTCTCTAGGCAATCACCATCAATGAAAGGACAGGGCCTTTCATTTTTGCTAAGGGCCCTGCTCACAGGGACAAGCCCTGCAATTACCCTCTTGGCCCCCTGCTGCGTGGTGGGCAGTCACTGGATTCCTTTATGAATTCTGCAGGAGATGGATGGATAGGGAAGCCGAATCTCAAAGTGGATTTATAAGCGGAAATCAGGGATAAAGGTGGGAGAGGGGAGAATGGACCACATGTACCGCTAGATCTGGTTCCAAGAGGGGCGTGATCTGTTAGGCTATGTCCTGGCAGCGTCTGCATGGGCCACTTGGACCTGAGCATCTCTCTCAAACCACTGATGGAATTGTGTTTGGTCAATGAACGTTTCTAGGGATGATGGGGTGGTAATCCCTGGGGCCTAGTGTAGTACATTTACACAGGAAAGCTGACGTGGTCCCAGGAGTGGGCAGTTTTCTTTAACATGAAGAGTTTTTTTTCCGTCTTGTGGGCACAGAGCCTTTCTTGAGCGAAAATGTATGTACGTTTTGTTGGAAAGGAAGGATGAAACCCCTGTTGATTGGATGCCTGCCTCCTGGCCTGCTCTGCCCGAGGCAGGCCCATGAGATGAGCACGTCAATCTGGGAAGCGGTTATTTTTGCAGGTGGGAACCTGAGGCTCCGGGGTAGGGGCGGGGGATGTCCCATGTTCTGAGAGTCTGAGGAGTGAGTTCCTTCCACTTTATCAGGGCTCCCCTGCCTGGGGCTGGGAGATGGCTTGTGTCGTGGGCCCGGGGGACGGCCAATCCCTTGTTTCCTTTGCTCAGATGGGTGATATGTTTCATATATGACAGTCCTACTATTCTGCGGTTGTATGTGATACTCTTGGCCAATAGGAGCAAGTTTGTTTCAAAGGATCTGGGACTGGAGGGGGAAATTACTGTAAAGGGCATTATTGGGACAACGGGTGAAATTTGAATAAGGCTTGTGGATTAGATAATAATATGATGCCAATGTTAAATCCCCTGACTTTGATAACTGCATGGTGGTTATGTGAGAGAATGTCCTTGTTCTTAGGAAATGCACACAGGAGCCCTCAAGGGTTCTTTCCATTATCTGTTATCATTTCATAGCATAGAGGCCTAAGATGGTAATGATTTATTACGTCTCATGATCCTGTGGGTTGGCTGCACTCAGCCGGGAGCTCGGCTGGACCAGCGCACTCCAGAAGGCCTCACCCTCTCCACGTGGTCTCTCCCCATCCAGTAAACTTCTCTGAGCTTCTTTGTATGGTGGCTGGCTCTTAGGAGGGCTGCCACTTCACATGGTGGCTCCTAAGACCTGAGAACCGGCAGACTTCACCCAGGGATAATGATCTTTGGCCTTCAGGGGCTTAAACTCCAGCAAGCCATCCCGGCTCCACTTAGGGTGACCCCCAGGGATGCCTGCCACCAGCTGAACAGGAGGGTCTTGTAGTCAGAGATGCCCACCCCCTGGGACCCGGCCACCTTAGAGTCTTTAAGGGGGAGCTATGTTTCCGCCATTCCTGGGGGCAGTCTGTCTTTGCGGAAAGCCTGAAGGTTACCCAAAGACCTGGATTCCAGTTCTGGTTCCATCACTTAATTTTGGGCAGGGGACTGAACCTTTCTGAACCTCAGTTTCCTCAGCTGTAAAATGGGAAGAATAACACCCATAAAGAGGTTTGGTGTGAGAATGACATGAAATGGTAGAGTTCAGGCTCCTGGCACCGTGCTCGTCACTGTCAAGCTAGGGAACAGGCTCCCAGTCATCCCGGTTTGCCTGGGACTCAGGGGTACCCGGGACACTAAGGCCAGGGTAGTGGGGATGAGTTGGTCACCCTACATGGCAGGTCTCCTCGCCTTCCCTTCTCTGTGCCTTGGTTTCCCCAGCAGGCAGATGCGAGCAGGGCTTCATCCTTGTGATACTGCCGCAATACGTAATGGGTAAAGCACGCATGTTACATAAACTCAAAACCAGATGCCTGCACGTACATAGGTGGGTGTGCACATGAGGGTGGGCATGCACGAGGGGCAGGCCTGGTTCGGTGGGAAGAACGCCACTGCTAGTGGCCAGAAGCCCCGGTTTGGGTCTCAGTGGCCCTGTCACTTGAGCTGCGTAACCTTCTGCCCCTGAAGCCAACCCCACAGGGCCTCAGTACCTCCCAGTGTCTGGTGATGACAAGAGAGGTGGTCGCATTTGGTTTGGGGAAGAGGTTGGGTGCTTGCTGAGCAGGAGAGGGACTGCGTGGCGGTGGTGGCTGAGGTTTTCTTTTCTTTTTCTTTTTTTTTCCACCTCAGAGCCTGGGCAGTCATGTGCGCCCTTCCCTTGCTGTTTCAGGCCTTCCTCCCTAGCGGGGCTGGGTGGGGATGGAGGGACCATGCCCAGCAAGCTGGCTCCATCTAACAGCGAGGGGAAGGTGGGGGGACCACCCATCCTGGTGTGCCGAGTTCATTGCTAAAACTGGGAAAGTCCTGGGCAAACTGGGTCCGTTGGTCACCCTACTCATTACCTTGCTCCAGCCTCAGTCCTCTCACCTGTGAAATGGGGACAGGAACACCTTCCTGTCTCAGTGCATTCAGTATGCTTTAACAGATGGATATCAGAGAGCAGGCGGCTTAGAAACAGCAAACATTTATTCCTCACAGTTCTGGAAGCTGGAGGGCCAAGATCACGGCACTGGCAGATTCAGTGTCTGGGGAGAACCTGCTCCCTCACTGACAGCCATCTTCTCACTGTAACGTCACACAGCAGAAGGGGCGAGGGAGCTCTCTGGGGTCTCCTTTATAAGGCAATAATCCATTCATGAGGGCTCCGCCCCAAGTCTCCACTTCTTAATACCGTCATGTTGAGGGTCAAGGTTTCAACATGTGCATTTTGCGGGGGACACACATTCAGACCACAACATCCCCCCAATTCAACATCTCTTGGATGAATATTAATTGAGTCCTTACTATGTGCTGGCATAGCACTGGTCTCTGGGGATTCATGAGTGGACAAGGCAGACCTGCCCCAGCAAGGGGTAGACACAGACAACCCGTGAGTAAGCAAAGAGGCAAGATGCCTTCAGGTGGTGACGATAGGGTGGAGCAGGGTCTGTGGCAGAGAGGACTCTGAAGGGGCTGGGAGAAGGCCTCTGTGAGGAGGTGACATGAGCTGAGGACCAGAAGAAGCCCACTTCAGGCAGAGGCTCTGAGCAAGAACACAGCAGGTGCAAAGGCCCTGTGGCAGGAACAAGTGTGTCTGGCTTCCAGAGAGAAGGGGAGGGTGGTGGAGGTCAAGGAGAGAGAGGTGGGCAGGGGCACCATGTGAGAGCCCAGGAAGCCATTCTCGTCCGTGTGTCACGGGAAGGCATGGGAGGCGGCGTGGCTTCGTGGCCGGGAACGTGGGCCCACAGCTGGACTACGTTTAAATACCAGCTCCACCACTCACAAGTTAGGTGACCTTGCTTAACCTTTCTGTCTCCCCATTCCAAAATGGAGTTGTGCATAGGAAGTAAAAGGATGGGTTCAGCCAGGCCTAGAAGGTCCATAGGCTGATCAAAGAAGGCAGGACAGACAGGCAAGTAAAGAGAAGAGAAGTAAAGAGAAGGGGCACAGACCCTGGGGCAAGGCTGCCTGCGTTCAAACCCCAGGCTCCACTTCCTGGTGTGTCATCTAAGCTCTCTGTGCCTTATTAGTAATAATGACCATCTTATGGGGCTGTTGAGAGGATGGCGTAGATCAACACATGGCAGTTAGAGCAGGGCAGCGTAAGGGCTGCTGTCACTGTTATCATTGCAGGAAAAGGTCACCCACCTTAGGCCCTTGCACCCCCAGCAGGGCCACACAGCAGCTGTGTGACTTTGCCCAGTCACTTGACCTCTCTGAGCATCAAATTTCCATTAGTCACAAAGGTCTAGTCATTCCCCCCGACCCTGTCCCCGGAGGCTGTGGTAAGGAGCCAGGAACTTGGGCCAAGGCCTGGGACATAGTGAGGGGTCAGTTCCCTGCCTGCCACCTGCCCACATGTAGTTCAAAGATAGATGCTTCTTCTCCTCCTCTCCATCTCTGGGGCCTCTGTCCAGAAAAATCTGACCTCTCCAAGCATAAGAGAAGCAGTGCAGTGTGGTGGGAAGACTCTCAGTGTGAGAGTACCAGGAACCCACATGCCAATTCTAGCTCCTCCCTTCTCTAGTTGTAAAAGCTTGGGCAGGAGCTTCGACCTCTCTGAGCCTCAGTCCCTGATGGGAACCCTGGGCCCGCAAAGCCAGGGTGGGGGTCAAACCAGACAGCAGGTGTTGTAGCCCCTGTCCCTCCTTCCCCATCTCTATGTCTGCTCTCCGCTGAGCACCACCCCTCCCATTGCATCTCCCAACACAGACACCCAACATGTGAGATTCTCTTAGTTTTCGCTCTGGGAAGCCTGCCTCCGTTGAGTTGGCTGCAGTCAGCATTCCGCTGAGACCATCTCAGAAAGCTGGTTTGGAGCTGGATGGGGTGCAAAGAGGGGGTGGCAGGGGCTAAGAAGAAGGCAGGGTGGGGCCCAAATGCCCAGCTTGTTGTCTTTTGAGGCCAAGCCGCTTCCCTCTCCTGGTTCCCCAAGGGGACCCTTGGATTCTGGAAGTCAAACTGGCAAGGCCATATACCTGCTCATCAGCCCCAAGCTCCCGAAGCCAGACAGAGCCTGGGAGGACAGACCTGGAGTCACATCCTTGCTCGGTCACTTACAAGCTGTGTGACCTTGGGCAAGTTTCTCAGCTTCCTTTTTCTACAACTCCAAACCCTGATTTCAGTCTCTTGCTAGCCTAGGTTTAGTCCCAATAACAAACTGAGGAAAAGAAAAAAAGAGAAAAGAAAATAAATTACTCTTGGGACAGATGGAAAGAATACAACTCAGCCACTCACCAGCTATGTGCTTGGGCAAGTTACTCTGCCTCTCTGGGCTCAGTTTACTTATCTGTAAAATGGGTATGATATGTCTCTCTCTCAAGTATTACTTCTCATCAAATGAGATGACACATGAGAAGCACTTAGCACAGCTCCTTGCATATGGTTGATGCTCAAAAGAAATAATACTTTTATTGTCATCATCATCACCATCATCATTATCACTATAGTTACCATTATCATCACTGCCATCGTCTCCACTATCACGGTTAGCATCAGCATCCTTATTATCATAATTATCATTGTCGTCACCATCATCATCATCATCATTACCATGACTATCATCATCATCAACATCTACATCATTGTCACTATCATCACAATCAGTATCAGCATCATCTTCATCCCCATTGTCATCACTGTCATCATCACAACCACCACCACCACCACCAGCAGATGGGCTGCTGGTGTCCCCATGTGACGGATCAGTCTTGGTGAGTCTACTTGATGGTTTTAGGACTTAAAGCTGATTTTCTCTGACTTGTGGTAGTTAAAACTACCACCCTGGCATTCTTTCCACTGTTTATTGTTTTAGAAAATAAACCAGAAAATTGCTTTCTTCCCAATATGGTTTCCAAATACCCAGCATCAGGATTTTCCACTGGCATCTTGGAATGTTCTCATCAGAAATCTCCTTCAAGGCATGATCCTTGAGGCTGGGAGCTTTGCCCAAGGGCTGTCTGGGAAAGGAGTTTCTAACACTAATATCGTCTGCTCATGCCCAGTTCTTTCCAACTAACAGAGGACTTTCAAACCATGCAAACCATTAATACAAGGGCCTTCGGAGGAGAAGGGTATGGGGAGGGAGTATTAGCCTGCTCAGGCTGCCATAACAAAATACCACAGACGGTCGGGGTGGGGGGAGGCTCCAACAACACACATTTATTTTCTCACGGTTCTGGAGGCTAGAAGTCCATGAACGAGGTACCAGCAAATTTCTGATAAGAGCTCTCTTCCTGGCTTGTAGATGGCTACCTTCTCACTGTGTCCTCTCATGGTCTTTCTTCTGTGCTTGCTGGGAGAGGGATGGTGGGGGGAAAAATTTCTGATTTCTCTTCCTCTTCTAAAAGGACACCAGTCCTATTAGATTAGGGCCCCACCCTTATGATCTCATTAACATTAATTACCTCCATAAAGGGCCTATCTCCATAGATAGTCACGCTGGTGTTTGGGGCTTCAACATAGGAATTCTGGGGGACACAGTTCAGTACATAACAGAAGGGAAGATATATTTCTAAAAAGCCTACTACATGCCTGGCACTGTATCAAGAAATTTCATAGACATTGTTTCATTTGAGTCTCGAGACAAACCTGCAAGGCAGGTAACACAGTCCTCATTTTACGAATGAAGAAACGGAGGCTCAGAGAAGGTGAGTGGCTCAGTATCACACAGCACAACCTGCGGTTCTATCTGATTTCAAATACCATATGCCATCTTTTTTTTTTTTTTTTCGTGTCAGTGGTTCTCAAAGAATGGCTCACAGACCTCTGGGGGTTCCCCAAGGTCCTAGATAATGCTAATAGTATTATATATTAGTAATGTTAATACTATATAGTATCCTAGTAATATTAATATTAATACTAATAGTAAATGGGGTTTCACTGTGTTGACATGTCACCGACGGCGCAAAGCCAATGGTGAGTAAAATTGATTCCTTAACTGGAACAGAAACACTGGCCCCAAACTCTACTAATAGTCATTCTACTGTTCACTGCTATGCACTCACAGTAAACAATAAAATAAGAGTCATTAATTTTCTTAAATCTCAGCCCTCAAGTACACATCTTTTTAACATTCTGTGTGAAAAAATGGAAAGTATACATAAAGCACTTCTTTTGCAGACTGAAGTGTGACAGTTGCCTTGAGGAAAAGTTAAGTGTGCAGTTGTCTGGGTTTTGAGCCGAACTAGCTGCTTTTTTCATGAAGCACCGTTGTTTAGTCAAAAGAGTGATTGACAGGCTACCCATGATCATGCAGACTTAGATCGGAGGCAGGTATTTTTTGAAAAGGACGGAAGCAAGCCTTTCACTTCAGGGTAAACAACGGTGTTTGTTGCCAATGAGAAGACTTGACCTTTTGACAAAATACGGAATTTCGGAAAACTTGATTCTCCTATGGTCAGCTTGCTCCCTAATGACTGAAAGACTTTTTTTGGTGGTCACATGATTGAGATTGGTGGTGAGATGAATGAATGTGATTTGTTTTATGTTATATCATTTAACGTGTCAATATTTGGAAGATTTCATAAGTCAGTGATCCAGCGTTTTATAAATGGCCAACAGATGTTGTTTCCAAATCACACCTAGGTAAAGAGATCCATTCAAAGCGCTGCGTAGACCAATGGATGTTAATGTAACAAACCCCAGAAAGTTCATCAATATGTTTTCAAATTTCACATCACAACTAACTGTTAAAATACTACCACTTGTCAAGTTTTGTGTAGTATCAAGAAATTAGCTGAAAAGTCTATTAAAATATTCCTCCCTTTTCTAACTATGTATCTGTGAGACCAGATTTTCCTCATCTACTATAAGCAAACAACCTATTGCAACAGAAGGAATGCAGAAGTAGCTATGAGAATTCAGCTTCTATTAAACCAGCCTGTAAATAGATCTGCAGAAGTGTAAGACAATGCCACTTTTTCTGTGATTTGGTTTTTTGAAAATTAAAAATATGTTATTCATGTTAATAAATGCAAGAGATTTATTGATATTTTTAAATAATAAATACTCTAAAACATTTTCAGTTTTAATTTCTAAATGTCAGTAGATGCAACATACACGAACAAAAGCTCTTTGATGTCCTCAATAATTTTTAAGAGGGCAAAAGGGTCTTGAGACCAAAAAGTTTGAGAACTACTGCTCATGCCATTTTGGGGTTGAGGAAACTGAAGCTCAGAGAGGTTAGGCAGTTTGGCTGAGGTCACAGAGCTAGAAAATTGCCCAACATGGTGGACCTTGTGACGATTGCCGGGCTCCCCCAGCTTCTGGAAGACAGACCTTGGCTCCCCCAGCTTCTGGAAGACAGACTCCTCCTTGGAGGAGTCCAAAGTCACAACTCTTTCTAGGTCAACTTCCATCCAGTGCCAGACTAATGGGGTCAGGGAGGGGAGGGACTGGCTGGGGCAGCTCAGGCTTCTGAGGAGTTTGGATGGGGGTTTGGAGGGAGAGGAGGCTGGTGAGGGACCAGGTCCGGGCCACAGACAGCCCTGAGGCAGGCAGAGGAATTTAAACCTGATCTAATGGTGCTATTCTGCCTTCGTCAAGATCTCAGCTGGCCTCTGCCTGGGTTTGAGAAAGTTCAGGGTTAAGGACAGAGCACCTACAGCAATGCAGAAGAGCGGCATTGAGCTTACAATTCTGGGTCTTTCTACCTCCATTCAAAGTGCTATGAGAATCATGAAATGAGCACTGTTAACGTGTTTATATGTCAGAGGGGGCGGTTATCATGATCAGAACCTCTATCTTCAGGGGTAGAAGACTATGCAGCAGTTCTGGGATGCACGAAGCCTCCCTAGGACTATCCAGTCACAGGTTCATGCAGCCCTGCTTGCACACCTCCAGGGGCAGTGAGCTCACTACCTCCTGAGATGGCTCCCTGCTTCTCTGTCTATTCTCTCGTGGAGGCCGAGATCTTCTCTTTGCTGAGACCCTTTCCCTTTGTTTCTCTTCTCTCTCTTGCTTTTGTTGCAACCTGCTTCCCCTCCAGACTTGCCTTCTTATTGACTTTCTCTCCATATCTTTTGCCATTTTACTCTGCTTGCTTTCTCCTTTCCTGTGTTCCCCAGTCCACCTCCGCACCCACACGCCCTCCCACAGCTAACTCCTGGAGCCTCATCCACTCACCATTTCCGGAGGTCTCCTGTGTGCCAACCATGGGAACAGATGGGTTCATCAGATCAGTCCCTGTCCTCACCAAGCTCATGATCCAGTGGGGCCATTGCCATATGGTCCCCCTGTCCATACAGGGCCATATGGTGTGCAAGGTGTTAGGGAGGGGTAAGTCACCATTTATAAGTTTCCTAACCACAGGCTGGGGAATCCTGTTCCGAACACAGAATTTAAACCCAGGTCCGCCCACCCCCAACTGTGTATACAAATGACTTCACCTTTCAGAGCCTCAGTTTCCTTATCTGGAAAATGGGTCTAGTATTACCTACCTCTCTGACCCATTCTGAGGATGAGAGAAAATTATGTGTGTGAGCCCCTGGCACACAGTAGGTGCACAGGACCAGTGAGTTGGGGTCCTACTGTCTCCACTCAGCAGGCCCTCGGAGCAGCTCGTGTGTCCCAGCGCCGGGCAAATGGCCGGTAGGTCGGATTAGGGACATGTGTTAGCAACTCTCCGGTCAACAGAGGTCTGCCCAGCAATTGGCCCTGCCAAACCCTAGGCTTCCCTTAACTGATTTGGACACAAGCAACGGCTGCAGCGCAGACCCCAGAGGCTCCTCCCTTAACCTCCGCTTCCCCAGTGCCCAGGGAGGAGCCGCAGCCCTCCAGGGACACAGCCAGGCCAATTGAGGTGGATGGAATTCGGGCCTGGACCGCAGATGCTAGGAGGCGAGCCCCTGCTTCTGTTTGTTTAGGGGCCAGAGTTGTTAGCCTCGTCCTTTATCAGCAGCTGTGGGGTGGGGGGCTGCTCCCCGCCACCTGAGAGGAAGTACCTGGGCTTTGGTGTCAGGCACACCTGGATTTGAGCCCCGTGCTGCTGCTTTCTAGGTATAGTCCTTGGGCAAGTCACGTCACCCCCTGAACCTCAGATTCCTCTTCAGTTCAGGAAACTGACCCCCATCAGTTAAAATTACCCCCATCCCATAGGGTTGTGATGAGGATGAAATCAGATAAAGGATGCCAAGAGCTGCACACATGACAGTTTGGGAAATGTTATTATGGTCATTTCCCACTGAGACCAATGCCAGGGGCAGAGCTGAAGAGAATCAGACCTCTCACGTGCACATGAAATGATAAACGCGGGGCAGGTGCTACGGACCATGGCCCTGGAGGAAAGGTGGATGGATGGCAGTGCTTAGTCTGGAGCGGGCCTGGCAGGTCGGGGCCTCGGTACACATTTGTTGCCTGAAGAAATAACGGGTCACCCAGGAGGACCTGGCCTTCACTTTCAACTATGTGTAAGATCGAGGTGCCAGCTCACTCTGCGGGGGGCTAAGGTGGGGCTCGGGGTAAAGAAATCTCTTCCTGCAGCCAGGACAGTCCAAAGATAGAAGACAACACCTCCGCTGGGAGTGAGCTCCCCATCGTGGTGGGGGTGCCAGGCTGGTTGGGAGAACTGTGGGCAGAGATGTTGTAAAGGGATCCCCGCACTGGGTGGGAACTTGGCCTCTGTGATGTCCAAGTTCCTCTCCAACCTGAGGGCCTCCGATTCTCGGAGAAGCTTTCTTTTCCAACTCGTCTGTCAGTTATGGTGGCCTGCTGCTCTGCAAACAGCCTCCACACCTCAGTTACTAATGCGGTGGAAGCTTATTTCTTGGCCAAATAACAGCCCAACGCAGGCACTTGCCGCAGTCTTCCTTTGGGCAGTGACTCAGGCACCAGGCTCTTTCCATCTTATGATTCCACTATCCCTCCAGCCTCTGAATTCTTTGCCAGATCCTCTGCATATGGCTAGACAATGGGGGGAAGGAAAGAGTGGAGGATTGCATGGAAGATTTTTATGAACCAGCCTTGGAAACAGTGCACGTAATGTCTCCCCATGTTCTATTGGCCAGAACTGCAAGGGAGTCTGGGAAATGTAGTCCGGCTGAGTGTCCAGGAGGAAGAGGAAATGAGTGTGGTGAACCGCCGGTCAGTCATTGACACAGGAGCAGGGGGTGCACTCATTTAATCAATCATCCATTCATTCAGTGAACAGTGAGCACCTACCTTGTGCCAAACCCTAATATGGGATATAAACATGAATCAGATGCAGCCCTGGTCTCCAGGAGTCCACAGCCTCAAGTTCACAGCCTGGACACGTCAGGCAGCGACAGCCATATAGTTTGGCAGGGATGAAGGATGCCCTTCATCGCAGCACCACCATAGCGTATGAAACAGGGCCCCTGTTCCCTCATCCGGAAGTTAGGGAGAACACCACCTACCTCAAAGAACGATACATGCCAAGCTCTTCGCACAGTCCAGCATACGGTGAGCCCTCTACAAATGGGAGTGACTATTGGTATTAGTAACTCTATGCTTTGCAGCGTCAGTCCTTTCTAAGTATTTTAGGGTTGGGTCAGGAGACACTGGGGACCACAGTGCCATAACGGTGGCATTCCAGGAACCCTGGCAGGGTGGAGGGAGGAATAGCATCTGGTTGCTGACAGAGAAACCTGACTGCCCTCAAATCCTCACATGCAGTGGCCCAAGCAGAGCCGTCCAACCCAGGCTCCGTTCACTTCGAGGGAATGCCTGAAGCAGCTGCGTGTTTTCTCAATTCCCCAGCATGACAGCCTCCCTGGAAATAATAATTCAGGGGAGTTTCTCTCTTCTTCCCTGAGGTAAAGCAAAAAGAACTACACCCCTCCACAGCTCTACGAGAGAGATTCCAGAATGGGAAACTAAGGATCACAGAGGTTGAGCAACTTCCCTGCGGTCACAGAGCTGGATGGCAGAAGAGGGATTCCAGCCTAGGTCAGACTGCTTAACAACCCAGCTCTAGGGACATGAGGACAAAATTTGCAGAGGAGACCCTAGTGCAAGCTCAACCTCCTATGTAAGCGTGAGCTGCTTTCTCTGAAAATGGGAGTGACAGCAATATCTTCCCATAGGGAGCTCAATGAGAAACACTGTGTTTAAGGTCCCGGCCCCTGGTCTAGAACTCAGCAACACCAAACTGGACGGAGGCCCAGTGTGGCGGTTAGGAGCACTGACTGAGAGGCAGCCGCCACGGCGTAGCAGCTGTGGCTCCTTGGGAAAGTCATGTACCTTTTCTGTGCCTCAGTTTGTTCACCTGTTGAAAGGGGATGATGAAGTACCTGGCGAGTGCCATGTAAGTGTGATTTTTGTTATCATCTGTGCACTGATGAGGTGAATTCCTAATGGCTTGTTAAGCTACCTGACCTTTACCAATGGATAAGAAGGTGCCTTAGGCTAGACTTCTGAATTTTTTCCTTGAGGGGCTGGGAAAAGTCCAGACAGCTTAGCTCTGGGAGGGTGTTTGAATTGCGAGAACATTGAGTCTAGGAAGCCAGCTGCCTTCATATTACAGATGGGGAAACCGAGGCCTGGAGAAGGGAAGGGGTTTACCCAGGAGCTCCGGCTCACTCAGGGAGTCCTAGTGCCCAAGCCTGTGTGCCTTGCCCTCCTCTTCCTGTTTCAGGAAATGGAACCGGGCTTTCATTAATCTGTGTGATGGAAATCGCAGGGGCCCAGATGGAGCAGATCCCGGGTCACGACTGGAAAGTCTCATTGGTATCTGGCTGTCGCCAGGCTTTGCCTTATTCTGGAATATGAGTCCCCTTCTCCTCTGTCTGCCCTATGCCCCACTCATCCCCTTTCAGACTAAGGTACCTACATTGGAGAATTGTAGCCACGACTTCTCTGCAGCAGCAAGGGGTCCTAGACAGCACATTTCAATTCCACATATGTTTATTAAGCACCAGGCCCTGAACTAAGGGGATTCAGTGGTAAATGAATCAGCCATGGTTTCTGCACTTAGGATCAAACAGGAAGACAGATGCTAAACAAATCATTACAATCGGGCCCTGAACTGAAGGCTGTGTGACCATGAGCAAGTTATGTGACTCCTCTGAGCCTCATTTCTCTATCTGTAACATAGGATGAATGACACCTATTTAAATCCCAGAGTTGACATGAGGACGAAATGAGGTAGGGATGACAGCAACTAACACCTAAGTAGAAGTTCTAGAAAGTGGAGTTCTCTCCCCTAATTGGAGAAAGAAACACTGCACTTGTATTTCTAAGAAGAAAGAATAAGAGGATGTGGATGGACCTACAGATGATCATACTAAGTGAAGTTAAGTCAGACAGAGAAAGACAAATATCATATGATATCACTTATCTGCGGAATCTAGAAAAAATGATACAAAGAGCTTATTTACAAAACAGGAACATACAGACATTGAAAACAAATTTATGGCTACCAAAGGAGGTGGGGAGGGATAAATTAGGAGTTTGGGATTAACAGATACACACTACTATATATACAATAGATAAACAGCAAATAGCACAGGGAACTGTATTCAATATCTTGTAACAACCTATAATGGAAAAGAATCTGAAAAAGAAAAAAATATAGATCAGTCGATCGATCGATAGATAAACTGAATCACTTTGCCGTACACCTGAAACTAACATAACATTGTAAATCAACTATACTTCAATTAATTAAAAAATTAAAAAAAGAAGAAGAGGATGGTAAAAATAAGTAGGAGAGCGTGCACTGTGCCAGCCAGGACAGCGTTCTCCCAGCTTGGTGATTCACTCAGGTCTGAGGAGTTGAAAGCAAAGGTTGTTGGCTTATAATGCACCACTGAGCCTGTCTATTCGCCAGATACTCCACTTTATGTATCTGATAAAATGGCATCAAAATCAGAAACACATTTCCCAAAGATGCTGGAAATGCACAGTCCTTCCTTTAGAGCGTGTACAGCTGCAACATCGCTGTGATTTGGTCCGGTTGGGCGTGATCCATCCCAAGACCCAGTGGAGCACAGCTCTGCCGGCGTCCAGGCCATGGGAGGCCCTGCTCCACCGCGCTCAGGCTGGGCGGCCGTGGGGCCCAAGCTTCTCTGAGGCTCAGCTTCCTTATCTGTGAAAATGGAAGCAGTCCCAGCTGCTGACCCACCGAATTGCTGGCGTGTAACTGAAACCCGAAGGAAACTGTCTGTTTCACAGAGATACCTGCAGTGCCTAAAACAGAGCTTAGAGCATAGGAGATGCTCATTAAACCGTTATTGAATGGACGGTGCAATAAGAGCTCAACCAATATTTGTTGAATGGGCAATTAAATAAATATAGGTACAAAAGTATGTCTTTCCAGCCTACAGCATTCCTGGAGTTTCTCCTTCTTTTCTTTCTTTCTTCCTTCCTTCTTCTCTCCCTCCCTCCCTTCCTATATTTCTGTCTTTCTTTCTTTCTCACTTTTTTGTAGCTGAGACCTTTGGATACAGAGAGGTTAAATCATGTATCCTAGACCTAATTAGAGTCTGCCTCTGATGTTTGGGCCTAGTTTTGTCTGGCCCCGTGTGCCTTATACTTTCCACTGTGTCTGGAAGTTTCTTAGAAGCCTCTGAAAGTATCAATTAGGAATGCTTTGAAGAGTAGCTTAAGCAATAACGATGTGTATTTCTCTCCCACCAGGCGTAGTGGAGAGTGGCAGTTCAGGGCTGGAGCAGCCGCTGAACGTTGTAGCACAGAACTAGGCTCTTTCCATCCTCAGACAGTTGGCTTTTTGTCTTAATGTGTGTTGCTTTCTGGTCACAAATGGCTGCTACAGCTCCAGGCATCGCAACCAAGTTCAAGGCAAGAAGTGGGAAGAAAGGAGGGGGAGGGCATCTCCCGAAGTGGTTTCTTTTTATTATCAGCCAAGGAAAAAGGTACCCAGTGGCAGATATCTCAGCAGACTTCCCCTCCTGTCTCACTGGCTACCTTGGTCACCTGGCCGACCCTTCCTGCAAGGGAGGATGAGAAAGTGAGCCCTCAGCAGGGGCTGCTGGGCTGGCCGGGTCTGACCCAGATCAACTGTTATCTCTTGGGAACCGGCTCACTGCTGCTCTGAACAAAATCAGGGTTGGGAGAGTAAGGGGAGAGGAGGGAACTGTTGGGGAGTCCAGACCTACTGTCTTCCGCACTGGCGAGTGAAGAAACTGAATCCAGGGCGCTCCTCAAGGACAGGCTCTGGGTGTTACCTATCATTGTACCGGCTCTTTGAAGCAATATAGCACAGGGCAGGGCTTCCCGAAGGTGCCACATGCACGCGAGACAGATGATTTACTGTGATCTGCTGGTGCAGTGGTCCCTAACCACACAGGGAGAGAGAATTCCCTTCCCCGATTTGCTTTCAATTCTTCCGATGACATCTTGGAGAGATGATAAAGTAAATGTGATGAGTGGTCCTCGATTATATCCTGGATTTAAAAGAAAAAACAAGCCCTAAAGAACATACTGGGTTAAATGGGGGGAATCTGAATGTCAGTTATAAATTAAATAATAGAATTGAATCAGTGTTAAATTTCCTGAGTGTGATACTCAAGATTGTGGTTATGCCCTTGTTCTAGGAGATACACACTGAAGTAGTTAGCAGTCGTGTCATTGTTGTTCACAAGTGGTTCACCAAAAGTTGTTTATACATGTATGTGTCATACACTTATACATGTATATACACACATATATAACTACACATATACATACACACGGTATGTATAACTATGTACGTAAATATACAGAGATATATGTATATACATATACATTATACATATAAACAGAGAGAAAGAGAGCAAACACAGCAAATGCTAACATTTGGTGAATGTAGACTCTAAATGAAGGGCCTATGGGTGTCCATTCATGCAACTTTTTTTTTTTTTTTTTTTGCGGTACGCGGGCCTCTCACTGTTGTGGCCTCTGCCGTTGCGGAGCACAGTCTCCGGACGCGCAGGCTCAGCGGCCATGGCTCACGGGCCCAGCCGCTCCACGGCATGTGGCATCTTCCCGGACCAGGACACGAACCCGTGTCCCCCGCATCGGCAGGCGGACTCTCAACCACTGCGCCACCAGGGAAGCCCCATTCATGCAACTTTTTAATAAGTTTGAAATTTTTCAAAATGAAAAGTTAAGAAAATAATTAATGTTTTAAAGAGGAAATTTCAGAAAAATATTAAAGAAGTACATAACATGTTAGTGAGCATTACACCAATATTCAAAATCTTTCCAGTCATCTCTAAAGCCCCAGATTTGGGAACCACTGATGTCAATTTAGGGGACATCTTTCAGCATCATTTATCCTTAAGCTTTATTCCCTCGTATGTAAAATGGGACGATTTTTACAGCATCCTGGGATGGCCGGTAGTGGCCTTCCGGGAACGTGGTGAGAATGGTATGAAATAATACACGCACAGTTCTTGGCACAAAGGCTGGCACAGAAGCCAGGTTATGGGGAAGGCTCACTGTGGTGTGCACCCCCAGTAAGTACCACTGGGCCTGGCACACAGTAGGGTTGTTGAGAACTGGGTGTAGCTGACTCAGGCAGGTCAAATCACCAGGCCCAGAGATCCTTGATTAGCAGAGTCCAGGGCTGGGGGAGGCAGCCAGCCTTCAGTGCATTGGGATGGGGCTAATTCCATTTTCCGGTCCCTGCATCCATCAGAGGCCGTGGGGTGCACTCTCACCCCCCTCCAGTGTCTGGAGCTGGGCAGTGTGGAGGGGCCGAGCAGCCCGGAGAATTCTTTCCGGCCATCACCATCACCATCAGGGCTGCCAATCCCCACTGCCGCCCCGAGACTCCGCCGTGAGCCATGCTAATCCCATTACCCACAAATGAAGATGTAATCACAGCTCTTTCAAAGGGCCTCTGAGGCTGATCCCTCTTTGGAAAGAGAAAAGAAAGTGCAATTGTCCAAGCCACTGACTTCTGAAGTTCCCACTGCGATGAGGGGACACAGAAGTTATCTGGGGCGGCAGCTGCTCAGCTGGGAAGGGGCGGAGGCTGCCTGAGTGTGGCGCACAGAGCGGGGCGGGGTGGGGTTGGGTGTGCCACGGGCCAGATCCCACACCGACTTGCACCGTGTCCTCGGCTAGACCTCCAAACTCTCTGCACCTCGCCTGTGCATCTTCCAAATGGCGGCAAAGCATCTTACTGGATCTAGTGGTTGGGTGGCTGTGTGTGGAGGTGAAATATACCCGGATGTGAGGTCACTATTGATGTTGGCAATATGTTATTTTATTCGTGGTAAATTTTACTGAGCACTTACTAGGTGCCATTTTTCTGATGCTACTGTCATTCCCATTTTAGAGACCAGGAAACAGAAGCACAGAAAGGTCAAGTGACTTGTTCAAAGTCGTAGGGCTGGACGGTGGTGGCCAAGCTCAATGGCATCTGGAGCAGGAGCATAAAGTCCCACCTTGCACTATTGTTGCTTTGGAACAGAAGCAGTGGTGTCTGGCTGAAAGCAAAGAATCCTAGTTTTGCACGGGAATAGGGTCATCCTGCCCTTCGGCCATGCTCTTCCAGGCTCTGAGTTTCAGGACCATGAAAGGATTGACCCATGGCTTGGAGTAGAAGATGTCCTCCGTCCACCGGGCCTGGGATCCATGCGAGCCTTGCTGCCCTGTGAGAATCACGATGACTCTCATCACTGACCCTGTTCCGAGCACTGTGTACCAGGCACTGTCGTGTGTACAACATGTACAATAAATAATCAGTGACACAGCGGGAATTGTTTAACAACCAGCTCTCTGTGGAAAGCCCTTCATCTGTAGCATTTGCCAATTTCCATGGTGCAAATGCTCCCACCTCCCACCATGGCCAACAGGGAGTTGGGTAGGCATGGGCAGAATTTGTGCTAAGAGTGGCTCCAGTGAGGGTGTAGAGGAAAGGGAACCCTCCTACACTGTTGGGAATGTTCAATTGCTGCGGGCACTATGGAGACACTATGGAGGTTCCTTAAAAAACTAAAAATAGAGTTACCATATGTTCTAGCAATCCCACTCCTGGGCATATGTCCTGAGGAAACTATAATTCGAAAAGATACATGCACCCCAGTGTTCATAGCAGCACTATTTACAATAGCCAAGACATGGAAGCAAACTAAATGCCCATCAGCAGATGAATGGATAAGGAAGATGTGGTACACATATACAATGGAATATTACTCAGCCATAAAAAGAATGAAATAATGCCATTTGCAGCAACATGGATGGACCTAAAGATTATCATAATAAGTGAAATAAGTCAGAAAGAGAAAGACAAATACCATATGATCTCACTTATATGTGGAATCTAAAATATGACACTTATTTATGAAACAGAAACAGACTCACAGCCATAGAAAACAAACTTATGGTTACCAAAGAGGAAAGGAGGTGGGGGAGGGATAAATTAGGAGTTTGGGACTAGAAGATACAAACTACTATATGTAAAATAGATAAACACAAAGTCCTACTGTGTAGCCCAGGGAATTATAATCAATATCCTATAATAAACCATAATGGAATAGAATATGTATATATATGTATAACTGAATCACTTTACTGTATACCAGAAACTAACACCATATTGTAAATCAACTGTACTTCAATTAAAAAACAAAGAGTGGCTTTGGCACACCAACAATCAATAGCTCACAGCAGCGGGATGCCCTCGGAGTCCAGGTTTGTGTTCTAACTTCTCTCTTCCTGATTTCCCAGGGACAAGTCCACCCCCAGCCAGACGATGATCTCCTCAAGGGCAAGGAGCCTGACACAAAAGCACTAGCACCAGGCTCACACTGAGTGTCCAGTAAGTATTTGGAGAGTTGAACTGAATGCTTTGATTTCAGTGGAATCAACTACTTTGCCCAAGGTCACGCAGGTAACCAGTAGCAGAGGCCATGACTGGAACCCATGACTCTTGGCTTTGGGGGATTACACCTTTGGTATGTTTCAGTGTGAATTCTGAGGTTATTGCCACATCTGAGAAAGGAGATGGAATATTCTGATTTTCCTGGGAGGAAAGCAGAGGGGCTGTGCTTTCACACTTTGCATCATCAACGTCCCTTTGCTCCTTTTCTTTTGTGATCACCATTCAGATAAGTACGTACCTTCTACGTGCTGGGGAGTGGACAAGAACAGGACACCAGGACGAGGTTTGTAGAGCACTTTATAGTTTTTAAGGTTTTTTTCACTTGTGTGATGTCAGTGTTTCCTAAGTTCTGGTAGCATTCCCTTGGCGGCAACCAAGATGACATCATTGGTCATGAACCTTTTAGAACGTTAATACTTAGCCATTTATTTTAATATGCCCTCAGAAATATTTCTAGTACATTACATTAGTTAAGCATAGGTCACTGCAATCAACAAACAGCAACAAACGAGTGACTTCAATAAGAAAGAAGTTTACCTCTCCTTTGGTAAAAGTCAAGGGCTGGCATGGCACTCTGCGAGATCAAGGCCCCACCTCCTTCCATCCTGTGAGTCTGCTGTGCAGGACTTCCATTCTCAAGGTTGCCTCAAGGTCTAATCTGGTTGCTGCAGCTGCAGCCATCCAGCCTACATTCCAGACGGCAAGAAGCAGAACAGGAAAGGAAAAAAAAAATACATTCCTCTCCTTTAACTCATACCTTGTGTTCCCATCCATTGATCAGGACAGGTTATAAAAACCACACTTAGCCAAAAGAGAAGCCAGGACAGTAAGTTTTTATTCAAAGCATGCCAGTGGCCGGGCAAGGAAATTAGAGTTCTTCCACAGGGAAGACAGGGAGAGTCAGTTTTGTGGAAGAGACATTGGTCTTTGCTACCTACACACCCAAACTTTGATTTCATTGATATTGTTGCTTAGGATGAGATTAAAGTTTTTAAAAGATGAGGCAATTGAAAGGAAATTGTTAAGTAAATTGAGTCCAGGTGGCACGTGGATGTGGTAACAGTCAGGAAGGTGGTAAGAAGTGGTGAAGGCAGAGCAGCCTGCAGGGGGTCCATCTGTGCTCCTCCAGGACGTGGAGACTGGTGGTCAGTATGGTGGCATCACTGCCCTCCTCCTTCAAAGGAGGAAAGGCCAGGACTCATGCTCACTGCCTCTCAGAGACTTTCTTGGGACTATGGCAGCCACCGTGATGGCTCCCCCAGCAGCACCCCCCTCTTGCTGACCCATCACCTACCACAGAGACTGCAAAGATGGGGCACTCACTTTCCCAGCATCCTGGCAGCTCAGGGTTACCCAGAGACCCAGGTCTGGCCGATGACACGTAAACAATAAAAGCACAAAACAAGACAGGCAGCTATTCTGATGTTTAGGACTATTATTAATATCGATATTGACTCTGGGGTCCCAGTTGATTTCAGGGCCACACACACCCCAAGGAACTAGTCTGAAAAGAAACTCAGTCAGTAACTTGAACCTTGAATGGTAAAGTGGAAAACAAGTGCCAAGGGTAATGCTGGCCACATAGTAGGCACTTAGTAAATATTTATTATCATAAATATTCCACATGAGTGCCTTCTATCTGTGGTCCTTCTTCTATTAAATGTGTTTAAGGCGTGGAAAGGCTCAGACAAGTGTCTGCACATGGCCAGTGTTCCATTAGTGTTATTTACAATTCTTTTTTTTTTCCATTTTTTTGAGGTTTTTTAAAAAATATTTATTTATTTTCTGTTTTTGGCTGCGTCAGGTCTTAGCTGCCACACACAGGCTCTTCGTTGAGGTACCTGAGCTCAGTAGTTGTGGCTCGCGGGCTTAATTGCCCCGTGACACGTGGGATCTTAGTTCCCTGACCAGGGATCGAACCCACATCCCCTGCATTGGAAGGCGGATTCTTTACCACCGGGCCACCAGGGAAGTCCCTTATTTACAATTCTTGTTGTTATCATAGCATCCTGGGGATTGTCATCATTCATTCATTCAACAAACACACCCACGTGTGCCAAGCACCATCTTGGCACTGCGGAGTCAGCAGTGAAAAAGGCCGAGTCTCTGCCCTGCCAGGAGCCCAGGCCCTAAACAACTCATCCCACATTTAATTAACGAGGATCGTGGTACATGCCAGGTGCCACGCAAGCATAAAGTGGAGGCACTGAGCTTAGCCTGGGGTGCCCTAGGGAGAAGCTGTCACAAGCTGGGACCTCAGGAACAAGCTGGAAGTCGGTCCAGCTAAGAGTAGGGAAGACATATCCAGGGCTGCTCAGCAAACCCGGCGCGAAGGCCAGCAAGCCAGCTCATCGGGCCTCGGCTCCCAGGCCCAGAGTTTGGGACAGGGCCAGGCTGACTCAGAGCGGGCCAGGCATTGGCAGATGCCTCTGCACTGCAGGCTGGGCAGCGCTGCCCAGCCACCTCCCTGACCTCCCTGGGCATCCTCTTTGTGTAACAGCTGTCCCCCATGCCGAGACCCTTGGGATCCAGTTTCTGCAGAGGCTGACTTGCAAAACCCAGTGCATTGTCCTGAAACAGCGGGCTCTGGGGAGAGCTCAATGCAGTCATGGCCGCCACGTCTCTGTATACCGCCCTGAAAAGAATTACCTTCCATCAATAGATGGTGCCCATTATGTGCCAACACCCAAGGCTTTTAATTGACTCAGGCTTAATTAATGATTTGGAGAACATTCATGGCTAGCCTGGGGCTCCCAGAGAAGGGGGTGGGGCATGGTTAATAATGGGAAGGACTTTACAAGAACGTTCCATTTAACTGTCTCTAGGTCCTGGGTGGAGATGCCTCTGAAGTGTGACAACACAGGATGGAATGGGAAAATATTTGATGAGAAAAGTCCAGATTTGCCCCCCATCTTGCGTCTTCTTTCCTGCTGCTCAAGTCTGAAGATGCAGCTTGACTCATACCTACTACCCACCTTCTCGTTACATTTGGAGAAGAAGCCCCCATTTCTTTCCCCATCCTGAGCATCCTCTGACAGAGACCCCTGAGGACTGGACCTGTCTTGTTCCTGATGGTTTCGAGAGGCTTCAGTTTGTTTTTGTTCCCAGGGAATTCTGCAGGATTGCTCTGAGTGTCCTTTGCGGTTTCTAAGATAATTGAATGCAAATTCTGTGAACATTTCATGGGAATTTTATTAGCATGCCATGAGAGTTAGTTAAAAATTCCATGGAGGGCTTCCTTGATGGCGCAGTGGTTGGGAGTCCGCCTGCCGATGCAGGGGACGCGGGTTCGTGCCCCGGTCCGGGAAGATCCCACATGCCGCGGAGCAGCTGGGCCCGTGAGCCATGGCCGCTGAGCCTGCGCGTCCGGAGCCTGTGCTCCGCAACGAGAGAGGCCACAACAGTGAGAGGCCCGCATACTGCAAAAAAAAAAAAGAAACTAAGCTAAACTCTTGAAAGCCCCTTAGTCCATCCTTCCAGGACCTCCAAAATCTGGGTTATTCTAGCCTAACCCGTCTCGTCTCTTGCTCTAGCTCCTTCAGACCCTGGGCTAAATTCCATCTCTGTGACTCTGCTGTGAAGGTCCTTCTTCTTAGCATGACTTCCTCCTCCTCCTCTTTCCTGCTTCCCCCTACACTGAGGCCTCCCAGACTTCTCCAGTGTGCATTCCAGAACTTTCACATGTTGTACATCACGAAGTAGCACGTTCTGATGCAAGGATGCGTGGTGTTTGGGCTGCTCTTCTCTTGCAAAATGAACAGGGTAAGTCACTAAAGGTGAGGCCATGTCATCACCCAGACCTGGCCCTGCAACTGACCGGCACATGACCTTGGGCAAGATACTTTACCTCTCCCAGCCACTGTCCTCATTTCATAAAAACATGAGAATGGAAACAGTAAATCCTAGTTGGCAGAGGTAAAGGGAAATATGAAATGGGATAAAAGAGAAAGATCTTCCTGATAAGCTTTAAGAGTTTTAAAAACAATGGGGGTGTTGAGCGCGCGCATGCTGCCCGGTGGGGCGGAGGTGTTTCGGAAGGTGAGTCAATTCAATTCCCCCACCCCCTCCACATCCCCCAGCACACTGCCAGCACCTATAGTATAGTCATCTGCATTTGGAGCTTGGCATCATGGGCACTTTAAATTCTTCTCATCTCCTTTAATGATCCTAATTCCTTTCAGGAAGGTGCTGCCATGATCCCTTTGCTACAGTGGAGTGTACTGAGGCTTGGAGATAGCACTCGAGGATGCATTGGTCCATCTGACTTACGCGTAGCCGCCTGGCTCCGCTGCCCCTCCACTAAGTGGTTGAACGTTCCTCGACTGAGCAGACCTCCCGGTTACCACGTCCTTTTCCTCAAGGAAAGCCTGCTGTCCGAACTCCCATGAGAGGCGGTTCCTTATCAGCCACGGGACAGACCGACCTACAGGTCGAGTCTAAGTCCCCCTTGCTCAGGAGGGGGTGCCGTGAAATTTCCATGGACCTTTATAGGAATAGGGTAGGTTCGTAACGGCCACTGTTATGAAGGTAAGGAGAAATCCAAGCTGGAAAGGACTTCAGCTGCTTTATTCTGATGGAAACGTGGGTTCAGAGAGGAGGAGTGATGTGCCCAAGCCCTTGGTAGAGCCAGAGGTGGATCTGGGGCCTGAGTCGCAGTTCACTGCCCCTTGTCATGACTAGCCTCTCCGTGTCCCGCTTCTGCAAGGCCTTGCTCTCTGCAAGGACGAACCTCATCAGCTTCTTTGTGCTTTAATGGGTGATAATGTTGTGTTTTATTATACTTTCCAAGTAGCATCTTCTGTCATTTTCATTTACAATATTCCCACCATGTTTCCAGCCCTGTGCTTGTCACCATGAAAGTTACAGTGAAGGAGTCAAAACATGAAGGAGACAAAGTCTTTTTTCTCCTTAAGGAATTCAATGAGACGTGGCCACCTTACAGGGGTGGAGTCAAATAAGGATTCGTTTTTCTCTCACGTGATAATTCCAAAAAGAGGAGGTGCAGGATCAGGGACTCATCAGAGCCCATACCTCCTCCCCTATCGACCCAGCCATCTGCAGCCTGGGTTCCTTGTTCTCATGGTCACAGGGTATACCCTCCTCCACTCCCACCCTCATGGTGTCTTTCTGATCAGGAAGAAGGGGTATATGCAAGAGCCAAAAGTTTGTATGTCAGCTGGTTCATTCATGCCTAAGACCTTTCCTGGGAAGCTCTTCCCCACACATTCCTTTGGCCACTGCAAACTTAATGAGAGGCTGGGAAATTGTGTTTGTATTTGAGTTGGTACATTGCTGCCTCCCCAAAAGATTGCTCTTAGAAAGAAAGGGAGTAGATATTGACTAGACTACCTGCCATTTCTGCCACAACAGAATCAAAGAGTTCCTAAAATTGTATGCAAAATTAGGAATATTTAAACATGATTTTCTGGGGAGAGAGTCCGTAACGTTTCCTAAATTTTCAACAGGACCCATTGGATTGAATATCTTTGATCCAAATGGAGACTCATGAAACAGCAATTCTAGTAGCTGAACTTGGGCTCTTCATGCCCACCCTTAGTCAATTTCTTGAGGGTTATCAGCATGGGGGTAGGGTGGGGGACATTAGGGAAATGACACAAGCTTCCAAGGCAGAGGATCTCTTTTACAGACCTAGTGCTTCCACAGCCCAGCTGTGTGACCATGGGAAAGTGTCATAACCCCTCTGAGCCTGAGTTTCTTGGTCAGTTAAAAGGAGGGAAAAAACTACCTTAAAATGTTATAGGAATACTTCTGCTTCTTGCACAGCAGTAGTAACAGGAATAAGATTTAACCTCCCCTAAAAACCCGGATAAAATATGAGAAACAACGGTTTTCAGATATTGGACATCAGGCAGTGCAAGAAGCAATTCCTGAAAAAGTGAAAACAAATAAGAGGTTCCCTACAATTGCCCAGATTTTGGCCTGGAGACCGTTTCCAGGGAGCCGTGCAGGGAGGTGGAGCCCAGGCAGAACTTGGCAGTGGCCATGAGCTGAGGAATGGAGTTGGGAGTCCAGGCGTATGACATGACTGTAGTTCACAGGGCAGAATACTAACGAGGAGAGAATACACAGAGAGATCTGTAGACAGTCCTTCTGGAGTCTTCACTTGAGTACTGCTTAGCACATGCACGGGAGGAAACCTCCCTCCACCAAAGAATTAGAGAGGAAAATCCCTAGAGCAGAAATGGGCCAGGAATAGAGTTTTCATTGGCCAGAGTGGGAAAAGCTCATAGTTCAAAGGACATTAGATAGAGTATGCAGAAGGGTATTTATTGCCTCAGGAGTGGGCAAAATTAGCTCTAGACTAAAGGCTTCCCTGATATCATCTAAAAGATTAAAGGCAAGTGACAAAAGGAACAAATGGTTTCCAAGTCACTTAACTGTGTCACAGAAAAAAAAGCTCAAGAATACTTAGAATATAAAAATATCCAGCACATAAGAAAATACAAATCATAATAAATGGTACAAAAGTTACCAGGAATGCAAAGAAGCAGGAAAATACAATCTAAGATGAGAAAAGTCAATCAATAGAAACAGAACAAGAAATGGCACAGCTGATACATGAAGAGGCAAGCATCCTAAAACAGTAAAAATAACTGTGTCTAGGAAAGCAGAGGAAAGAATGGGCGTATTAGGTCAAGATCTGGAAGATATAAAAAGAACATAAATCAAGCTTCTAGAAACGAAAACTACAATATCTGAGATTTTAAAAGCAAAACACTTTATGGTATTAACGGCAGATTAAAAACTGCAGAGAAAACAAAAAAGGATTAGTGAACTTGAAGACATATTAATAGAAACTATACAAAACTGAAACACAGAGGGGGAAGAAATGACCAGGAAAAAAATGAACAGATCATCGGTGAGCTGTGGTACAACCTCCAATATGTTAATATAGGTGTCATTGTAGGAGAGGAGAGACGGGGAATAAAAGAAACAATATCAGAAGAACTAATAGCTAAAAACCTTCTAAGTTTGATAAAAATTTTAACCCACAGAGTTAGGAAGCTCAATGAACCTCATGTGCAAGAAACATGAAAACTTCAGCAAGGCACATCATAATCAAATTGCTTAAAACAAGTGATAAAGAGAAAACCTTAAAAATAGTCTATTTTTTAAAAGACACATTATGTATAGAGAAACAATGAGAACAGTAACAGCAGGTTTCTCATTGGTAACAATGCAAGACAGAAATAAGTGAAGTAAAATCTTTGGAGAATTAAAAGAAAAAAACCTATCAAATACATTTTTATACCCAGTGAAAATATCTTTAAAAAGAAAGGTGAAATAAAAAAAAGGTTAGGGTTAAGGAAAAGGACATACAAAAATTACAAGCAGCAGAGCAGAAAGCAATACTACTAGAAGTATTAAAGGAAGCCACTCAGGCAGAAAGAAATGTATTGAATGGAAACCTGGATCTACACAAAGGGAAAAAAAAAAGCACCAGAAATGGTAAATATGTTGTTAACTATAAGGTTTTTTTTTTCCTTATCTTTGTTGTCATTAAAACACAATGTGCAGTTTATAGCCAAAATTATTGTGTGTTGTGTGGTTTATAACACGTGAAAGTTGAATGTATGATAACAATAGCACAAAGGCCAAGAGGGGGTTGACTCTTATCTTATATGTGAAGTGGTATAATATGACTTGACGGTAAACTGGGGTACATTAAAAATGTAAACCATCAACCCTAAAGTACTGCTAAAGAAGCAGAAAGAGTTAAAATAAGCCAACAAAGGAATTACAAAATCTTCATAAAAATAATAATAAAATTAAAAAGATGACATAAAAGATGGGAAAGGGAGGACAAAGAACAGATGAGACAATTAAAAAAACAAATAGTAAGATGGTAGATTTAAACCCAACCATATAAATAATTACATTAAACGTAAATAGTCTAAACACTCCCATTAAAAGTCACCGATTGTCAGATGGGATTTAAAAACAAAACCCAACTATTCTTGCCTACATGAAACCCAGTGTAAATATACAAATTTGTTTTTATAAAAAGGATAGGAAAAGAACATGTTAACACTAAGCAAAAGAAAGCTAGAGTTAGCTACATTAATATCAGACAAAGTAGATTTCAGAGCAAAGAATATTACCAAGGATAAGGAGAATAATTTCAAAATGATAAAGTGGTCATTCATCAGGAAGAAATAACAATCTAAATCTTAAATCCTAAAGCCTTCTATTAATAAAACTTTAAAATATATGAAGTAAAACTGATAGAATTGAAAGGAGAAATAAACAAATGCATAATTAGTGACAGATTTGACCACCGCCTCTCAATCATTGCTGGAACAAGTAGAACAAAAATCACTGAGAACATAGAAAGGCTGAATAACCCTATTACCTAAATTGACCCAACTGATATTTTTAGAGTACTCCATCCAACAAGAGCAACATATACATTTTTTTCAAGTGCACATGGAGTACTTACCGAAATAGATCATATTCTGGGTCAGAAAACAAGTCTCAATAAATTTAAAAGGATTCATGTCATATAAAGTATATTCTCTGTTCACCCTGGAATTAAATTAGAAATCAATAACAGGAAGGTATTTGGAAAGTAAGTATTGCTCTTCTAAACAATCAATGGTCAAAGAGGAAATCTAAAGGGAAATTAGAAAGTATTTTGAGATGATTCAAAAGTAAAACACAACTTATCAAAATGTGTGAGATGCAGTCAAAGAAGTGCTGAAAGGGAAATTTATAGCAATAAATGCCCATTTTAGACAAAGAAGAAGGGTCTCAAATCAATGGTCTCAGCTTCTACTGAGACTTCGCCATGCTGGTCAAGTGTGTTCCACATATGCTCTGCCGTTGGTTAGTATTGGTTACCCTGGGACTTGGGTGGTCTATTTATTACATTAGTTCTCAAAGATATCATGCATAGGATAAGATCTGCACACTCATAGGTCAGGGGGTGAGAGGAGGGAGGTAAATCCAGGAATTCATAAGCAGCTTTATGAGGTCACTTTTCAAAGTTCTTCCTCCTCCATGATTTCCCAAGTACTTTCCAATTCCCTGGAGCTTCCCTTTTCCGTCTTCTGGCAAGAAAGCTGGGACTCAATTAATCTACTCTTCCTCACACTCTACAGCTGTACCCATATTTAGAGCCAAATGGCAGAAGGAAGGAGAGAGGAAAAGGCCATGAGCGTTGACCACACTCGAGACCACAGCTCCAGCAATGGGGAGAAAACATTCCACCTCCTCAGCTTTGGCTCCTCCAGGTTCTTACTACTGGCACTTCCACAGCTGCCTGAGGTTTCCTGGGGATTGGGAAAGGGGTGTGAGAGAATGGAAACCTCAGGGAATTTCCACACTTGCCTGGGGGTTGGGAGTTCTATTTCTCACTCCATAAGCTGGAGATAAGGGTGTCTTCTAGCACTCTCTGGGCCACAAGGCTCACTTTCAGGATTCCAGATGCATTTTAAAAATGGTAAACTATTTCTCAGTGGTACTTCAAATTCTGACATTCTTCCTCCACTATCGGTTCCTTTTCAGAGTCTCATGCAGCTGCTGCATGCATTCTGTCCAGGTTTTAGGGTTGCTTTCTGTAGGAGAGACAGATGCTTCCTTTATCTGAGCTGGAACCAGGCCCTACAACTGATTTTTGCAAAAGTGCCAAGGCAACTCAATGAGGAAAGGATAATCTTTCAATAAATGATGTTGTAACAGTTGGATAGCCATATATGAGAAAATGAACCCTGACGTTTACCTCAAAACACATGCTAAAACTAAGTTGAAATAGATCATAAATCTACATGTACATGTAATCTAAATGTAAGAGCTAAAACTATAAAACTTCAAGAGGAAAGCATAGAAGAAAATCATAGTGATTGTGGATTTGGCAAAGAGTTCTTAAACAGGGTACAGAAGCCGCAAACTATAAAAGAAAAACATCAAACTGTATTTTGTCAAATAAAAATGTTTTCCTTTTCAAAAGACGCTCACAAATGAAAAGACAAGCCACAAGCTGGGCAAAGTGTTTTGCAAAACACCTATCCAGAAGAGGGCTTGTATCTAGAGTATATAAAGAATTCTTACAACTCACCGATAAGAAATCAAACAACTAATTTTTTTTAAATGGGCAAAAGATGTGAATAGCCACTTAACTAAAGATATGAGTATGAGAAATATTCACATGAAAAGATGCCCAGGGTCATTAATCATTAGGGAAGAGCAACTTAAAACCACAAAGAGATACTACTACACACCCACTAGAATGGCTAAATAGAGAGAGACTATGCCAGGTGCTGGAGAGGATACAGAGCAACCTTAGTTTCACACACTGCTGGGAGGAAAGTGAAAGGTTTCAGCCACTTTGGAAGACAGTTTGGGTGTTCCTCAAAAAGTTATACCACTATATGACCCACCCATTCTACTACCAGATATTTAACCAAGAGAGATGAAAACATATGTCCAGACAGACCTATACACAAATGTTCATGGCAACTTTATTTGTAATAGCCCCAATCTAGAAACGATTCAAATGTCCATCAGCAAGTGAACGCATAAACGGATTGTGGTATGTCTATTCAATAGAATGCTACTCAACAAATAAAAAAGGAATGACCTTTTGATACATGCAACAACATGGATGAATCTCAAATTCATCATGCTGAGTGAAGGAAGCCAGACACAAAGGGTACATTCTGTATGATTCTATTTACATAAAATTCTAGAAAATCTGTGGTGACAAAAGAATAGTGGTTGCCTAACGTATGGAAAGAGAAGGAGTGGGAAGATTCCAAAGAGATAGCAGGAAACTTTGAGGGAGTGATGATTTTTATGTTAATCAGCTTCACTATGATGATAGATTCAGGGTCATATACATATGTGAATATTTTATGAAATTATACATTTAAAATATAAGCAATTTATTGTATGTCAATTATATATCAAAAAAGTTGCTTAAAAAAAGAAGAATAAAAAGGTTGTCAGAAGAGAAACTGAAATAATGGATAAGAAGGCTATAACAATGTGAGTTACAAATCCCAAACATAAATCCTTTTCAGTAAGACGAAAATAGTCCAAAAGTAAGATAGGTTCTCAAGGAGAAGACCGACGAGATCAGATGTCCAAATGCTTTTCCTGTGCAAAGGCTTGGCCTTAGAAGTCTACAGGAGCCAACCCAGTACATCCTCTCAACAACCTCCTAGGTAGAGTGAGGAAACAGACTCACAGAGAAGTGAGATAACTTGCCCAAAGTCACACAGCTAGAAAGTAGTCAAGCCCAGAATATGAATTCAAGCAGTGTGACCCACGATCTTGGGCTCCTTACCATGACCCTTTACCACCTCCCCTCCTGGCTCTTAACGCTTCTCATTCAGAGAGCTGAACGCAGCTGCAATTCTGTTCCTGGTCTTACATTACGTTTGGGTTCTCTCTTCTCTGTGGGAGGCTCCATGGCTCTTGTCACCACCCCTACCCCCAACCTAAGCTACAGTGTACTTTCCTTCCCCTCTTTCCTAGTCTCCCCACTACCACTGCACTCCTTTGGGACAGTTTAGAGTTCCAGAACCTTCTAGAACCTTCCTGGTGGTTTCATGCCTCTGTGCCTACACTCTTGTGAACCCCCTGCCTGATCACGCTCCCTGTCTTGCCAGTCACACCAGCACCTCATCTCAAGATCAGCTCATCTCTGAAGGGTTCTGACCCAAGCCCCCCCCTGCAGAATGGCCCCCTCCTCCTCCTCTTGTCCTGTCCTGTGCCTCTGCGAGACTCTGGGCCTGGCCCCTGTTTGCAAGCTGGACAGCCTGGCTCTCAAGGATGCAAGATTCTGGGACAGGCACCAAAAAGTCATGGTAAATCATGTGGGACAGGAAGAGGCTAATTGGGATTGATCTTGTAAATGAAATTTTAAATTGTGAAAACCATTTAAAAAATGTAGTCTGTTAAAACTATGGACTAATTCCTGGGACTGGTCCAGATAGATGAGAGTTGACCCTTCAGGAGATCTTGACAAAGTGAGGACAACAGGATACATCACATAAATAGCATCATTTTTTACCACAACATTGGAGGAATTCATCAGTGCTCCCAGGGGCCTTTCCCAAGGTTTTGCTATTCAAATCATTCTCCTTGAAAGCTGCTACACTGTCCTCATTGCAGTGGGTTTGCTCATCAAATGTTCTCTGATTTAATACCACCAGATCCTCATTTGGTCCCCATTTAGCTTGTGGCTAAAGAAATTCTTGAAAACCAGTGGTAGGCAGAATAATGGTCCCCAAGATGTCCATGTCCTAGTCCCTGGAACCTGTGAATGAATATGTCACCTTCTATGGAAAGGGGGACCCTGCAGATGTGATTAAGGTTAACAGTCCTCAGAGACAGAGGTTACCCTGGATTATCTTGGGCAAGCCCAATGTAATCACAAGGGTCCTTATAAAAAGCAGGCAAAAGGGTCAGATGGAGAGAGAGAGAGAGAAGCATGCAAGCCGAGACCAGAGGAAATAGAAGCTGCTAAACTGCTGGCTTTGAAGATGGAAGATGCCACAAGCCAAGAAATGCGGGCGACCTCTAGAAACTGGAAAAGGCAAGAAAGTGGATTCCCCCTAAAGCTTCGAGAAGGAACCAGTCTCAGTTTTAGCCCCACTGAGACTCATTTCCGATTTCTGACCTCCAGAACTGTAAGATAATAAATTAGTGTAAAGTCACTAAGTTTGTGACAAGGTGTGGCGACAGCTACAGGAAACTAAGAAAAAACCATTTCACCCTTTTATCTGTCTCCAGGAAGTCATGCATCTTCGAAAACTTTATGCCACAAACTGAATTATGACCCCCTCCCCCAAAATTCGTGTGCTGAAACCCTAACTCCAATGTGACTGTATTTGAAGGTGATTAAGGAGATAATTAAGGTTAAATGAGGTCATAAGGATGGGCCTAGTCTGATAGGATTGGTGGCCTTATGAAAAGAGGAGGACCTCTCCCTTACCCCCAGCTCTCTCTCTCTCTCCGCCATCTGAGGACACAGTAAGAAGGTGCCTGTCTGCACGCGGGGAAGAGGGTTCTCACCAGAACCCGACCATGCTGACGCTTTGATCTTGGATTTCCAGCCTCCAGAACTGTGAGAAAATAAATACCAGTTGTTAAGTCCCCAGTCTGCGGTATTCTGTTACAGCAAAATTTCCTTTGCAACTGCAATGGATGCTGTGATATGCTACCAATACCTGTGTCCCTCCCGTTGTCCCACTCAGGTCCTCCTCGCCCTGCTGACAGCAGCCTCACCTGGGTTACACCCCCTCCACTGGGGCAGACAGAATGGAATGGCTGGTCAGTGCCAGGGGGGCAGAAGCCTGGCCTTGATTCTGGACAATCTGAAGGTCATCCCAGCTGCAGAGATTCCCACGGATAGAGAGGTCTCTGCTGAGGTTGCACTGAGGTTCAGCTTCTCCTCCCGGGGCCCCTCCCCTCACTCCCTTGATCCAAAGGTGGTGTTGGCTGGATCGCTCCTCAATAAATTCCCTGTGTGCACATCAGTGTCTTGGAGGCCATTTCCTGGGAACTCCACTTAATACAGCAAATGTTGAGATTGGATTGCTTGCTGCCAGGGGGTCAGGTGGCCGCAAGAGCTGATCTGGCTTCAGCAGAGAGAGATGCACGTTTGTGGTTTCAACCCAGTGAGTTCTGGAGTTGAGTACGGAGGGCTGCTTGCTGGAGATGACATCGTAAGTGATCATTCTATCAGAGTCTCTCCCCGTTTGGAGATATTTGCTTCCCTCTGACACTCCATACCTGCCAGGACTTGGATAACGAGCCCAGGTGTCAAGGGGATCGCCTTGAATTTGTCTTTCGTGTCTGCACATCACCTTCAGCGTAGCCCAGCTACCTGTCGAATACCAGCCAAAGCCACGTGGAGCTTGAGAATCACCCCACAAATCCTGCCCAGATCTCTGACTCCCAAATCATGACATAGAACAAAATAATTGTTTTAAGTCTCTAAGTTTGGGGTCATTTGTTACCCAGTGGTAGCTTATGGGACCATGATTCCCTCTACCTTCGGACAGTTGCTCCCTCAGAGACATGAAGTTATATTAGATGACTAGCAAGTACCACTGCAGGAGTTGGGGAGAGATCAGAGGGGCAGGGAAAAAAGTCCAAGGCCCTAATAAGTGTCAGGCCCCATACCAAGTGCTCCCACCTCCGTAATCTCCTGGAGTCTTACTCTGGCTGGATGAGGTAGCAGTGCCTCTCCCCATTATACAGAGCAGCACACAGAGGCCTGGAGACGGGTCATGTGACTCACTCAAAGTTACACCACTAGGTAGCGGTGCTCCTGTATTCATTCATTCCACCAACGTCTATTGAGCGTCTCCTATAAGCCAGGCTCCAGACGATGTTCTGGGGACACACAGGTGAATAAAAAGAGTACAGTCAGGGGCTTCCCTGGTGGCGCAGTGGTTGAGAGTCCGCCTGCCGATGCAGGGGACACGGGTTCGTGCCCCAGTCCGGGAAGATCCCACATGCCGCGGAGCGGCTGGGCCCGTGAGCCATGGCCGTTGAGCCTGCGCGTCCGGAGCCTGTGCTCCGCAACGGGAGAGACCACAACAGTGAGAGGCCCGTGCACAGCAAAAAAAAAAAAAAAAGAGTACAGTCAGTACCAGGGGTTGGCAGTGGCTGTGGGGTGGAGGGTACAGATTTCAGTGGGGTAGTCAGAGTGGGCCCGTCTGAGAAGGGGAGGTTTGAGTCAGTATGGAAGTGGTGAGGGCTGGAGCCAGTCGGTCTGGGGCCCAAACTCTGTAGCCAGCAGCGGACAGACGCCCCATGAGCTCCCTAGCGTGACTTGAGAAACTCAGGCTCCTCCAGCTGTGCTGGGCACCAAGCAGGGCCCTTGGTCCGAGGCAGGGCTGGGCAGGCTGCTTGGCACCAGAAAATGATGCCTTCGCATCGCCCACGCGGGTGGGTGCACCAGCTCCGGTGCTCTGTGTTAATTGCTCTGAGCACAAAGGGCCATATGATTTGGATCAAAAGGCCCTTCCTTCTCGGTGAAGTCTTAATTGTGGCACGTCCTGCTGCCCGGGGGTGAGCTGAGCCAGGAGCACTGCCTCTGGAATCGTGCAGTCAGTGTTCTGGTCTCAGCGATGCCACTTGCCGATGTGTGTTGCTTAAACCTCTTCCGGCCTCAGTTTCTTTGCCTATAAAATGGGAGTGAAATCTGCCCCCTGACTATGTCATGGCACTGTAAGTGAGGATCAAGTTGGGAAGACGGTGTGAGAATAATTCCATAAATATGTCCCAAATTGCACGTTTTAGCTATACCAGACAATTCGCTGCTTTTTGAACTCACCTTGCATATTCATCCATCCATCTATCTATCTATCCATTCAGCATTTCCTATGTGCCCACTTTGTGCGAGGCATGGGTTCTGGGGTTGCAGAGATCACTAGGATGGAGTCACTGGCCTGTAAATGCCAATTGTCTGCAGAGGAGATAGGCAAGGAAATAGAAAAGGATAAGTAGAGAGCCACCACCGTGCAGGAAAGGGGAATTTGGGGCTGGGCTTTGAAGTTTGAATAGGAGTCTGCCCCTCAAAGAAGTGTGGGAAGACATGCAGTGCAGAGAGGCAAGGCAAGTTGCAGTGTGTTGGGAATGGCCAGCAGCTGAGGGTAGCCCAAGTGGGCGGGGGAGGATGCATAGGTGATGAAGCTGGGACTGCAGCGTCTGGGTTAAAGGGGCCTCTGCAGGCTGGCAGGAGAGTCTGGACTTGGTTCTTCAGCCACATGGAAAGATTTTTAGCAGGGGAGAGACAGCATGAACTTTATTCTAGGGGAAGGGACCCCTAGAGGAAGTGTGGAGGGTGAAATGGTGAAAGGCTGGGGGCGGCACAATCTGTGAGAGGCAGTTGCAACGGTTTAAACAAGACTCATTCATCAGCTCAACAAGTAGTCTTTGGGCACCTACCAAAAGCCCTGCACTGGGTAGGTCCTGGGGGTACATTCTCATGGGAGAAGACCATAAACACGTAGGGAAGTGTGGGGTGCTGACAAGGCCCACAGAACTGCAGCGCAGATGGATGTGGTTGGTTGGCCCCCAGAATCCCTGCTCACCCCCATCTGCTGCTCCTTTCTCAACTGCAGGGACTGGAAAACCAAAACCTGCATTCCCCAGACTTCCTTGTAGCTGGGGATCCAAGGCAATTAGGTTCCACTAAGTGCATACAGTTGTTGGAGCAGAAGAAAGTGGAGTGAGGCTGGGCCCTCTTTCCACTGCCTTGAGCTAATTTTTGTTGGCACCTAGGGTGCTTTTCTGCAGCCAGCAGCCTTACAGTGAGTCTGGACAGGGACAGAGGGCAGGGACAGTGTCCTTCCTCTGTGTTCCAGTGCACAGCACTGTGCCTGGTGCGTCAGGTTTGGGGCACAAAATTGTTGACATATCAGTCTCCCTGGCTAGATGGTGAGTTGTGGGTCTGCAGGGACTGTATCTTAGTCACCTGAGTCCCCATGGACCAGCATGGGGCGTCCCATCCCTCCCCTCTGGCAGGGAATGTCGGGAGCCTCATGGCCAAGGTCAAGGTGGCAGGTCTGTTAGCCGGAGCTGCAGGTACCGTGGGGAGACGCATCGAGGAAGGAAGAGCTGGGGCAGGCCAGCAGAGTGGCCACGTGGCCAGCCACTGCCTTCTCCATGCTCCATACTTCCCTGTGCATGGGAGGCCCACGTGTCTGGTGGGCTAGGGGTGGGCTGCACCACGTGGGCACACAGTGGGCATCTGCTGATGCTGAGGGCACAGCACACCTCCCTGGGAGCCAGAAGGCCTTGGTTCCAAACCCAGCTCTCAATTTCCAGCTGCGGGCTGCGTGAGAGTTTCTCAGTTTTCTGTGCCTCAGTTTTCTCATCTCTGAAATGGGATAGCTACTCTTAGGGTTTGTCACAGGTCCATCCTGGGTAACAGACTCTGTGATCTACGTGCAGATGGAGAGAGAGAGAGAGAGGGAGGGAGGGAAGCAAGACCCAGCAGCACTGCAGATACAACACGGGCTCAGGAGAAGGGCTTAGGAGGAGGAGGCATGGCCCTTCAGACAGAGCTGGCCCCTCCCTGGATTGGGGCTGCGTCTCCCTCCTGCTCTTGAGTAAGATGGTTCTCTAGCTGAGGGCATGTTTGGAGAAGGACTCAGGAGAGAGCCTTGGCCACCAACGCTCCCCAAAGCTGAGAATTGAACGTCCCCTCCCGAAGGAGGACTGGGGCCGGGAACCTCGCCATCCACTACAGGCTTGCTGGGAGAATTAGCGGTTGCTATTCCTCTGTGCTAATGAACCCAGCAGTGACACCTCCCCTGGTGTGAAAAGTTACTATTATATTTGTAGGGGAGCTGAGTTGGGGGCAAGCTGCCCAAGTCCAGGCTGCCCAACCCTACAGGTGAGGGAGGTGAGGGAGGCAGTGCCCTTGGGTGAAAACAACCTTGTTCCTGGATTCTGGAAAGTGTCTCCCCTGCAAACAGATGGTTCCATTGGAGCGAACTCGGGGGCGATGCCAAGCTGAGAGCCGGGTGGTTAGGGCTGCCTTGGATCCGTCCACGTTTCCCAAATAAATAAGCTGCACGCCATGCAATCCCCCACTTAAAATAAACCCCATTTCCCCGTGGAACAGAAACGACAGCTTAGCATTTCTTGGCAGCCAACAGTTTCCAGAATTTCATGCAGGTTAAAAATAAAAATGCAAAGCATTATGATAATCCCTCCTGTTTCTGTGGCACTCTGCAGTGTGCAAAGTATTTTCCCAACCATATTTCACCACATACCTCTGCAACCATCTTCAGAGGGTGGTTGTTTTATGCCTAATGGTAGATAAGGAAACTGGGGGCGGGAAGGCAAAGTGGGTGAAGGAAGATCGCCAGGAGTAGCGCAGGCCCGTGCAGCTCCGCGTTGAGTGCCCTTCCACTTTGCAAGTTGTTTTCATTAAGGAGCAAGGCATTGGATTTAGAGAATGAGCTACCTGTGTGTGATGTTCTTGTTAATGTATTAGGTGAGACTGGGAAAAACTTTCAACCTCAAATCAGCAGAGGTCCAAAGCTCATTGACCTAAATGAGGTTGGAATCAGTGTTCTCATCATTCGAGCCTAAACCTAGGGGACATTTCTCGGTCTATATCTTACTTGGTGTTGATAGCAGTTAGGGTCCAACAGGAAGGAGATGGTATTTTTCATGTGTGGTGATTTGAGAAGATTTAATCAGGAGACTGCTTACAGGGTGGGCAGTGTGACACAGGGGTCAGTTGGTGGCTCAATCTTGGTTCCAGACCCATTTGCGGGCCAAGTTCCGAAAGCCTAGGGGATAGATCCATCCTGGAGGAGAGAGAGAAGGGGGTCCTCTTTCCACTGATTGGGGCTGTGTAACCTGGGAGGCCAGACCAAGGTCACAGCTGGACTCAGGCAAAGAGTGTGGAGCAAATGAAAGACTTGCCAAAACTCAGGTCTCCAGAAACAGTGACTTGATGAAAGGCCTCTCCCACAGGTAGGACCCAGCAGAAAATGGGATCTGAGGTCTGTGGCCATCACTGCCAGCCGTTCACGGGGCTGTGGATCACGGCAGCTGGAGTCCCCTGGCTGGAGTCCCCTGGTCTGACCTCATGTCTTGCAGAGCTGTCAGCCTCAGATTCACCATTTGCTCTACCAAGCTGCTAGCTGGGTGGTCGTGGGCCTGTTACCCACTCTCTCTGAAATCCAGGTTCTTAATCTATAGCAGTAGACCCCTTACCCGTGGTTGTCAATCTAGAGTGAAAGCAAGGTATTCCCAAAGTGTGTTCACAAATTAGCCTCTGAGAAAGAAATGTGGCAATGGGATGTGCTGCGATGATGCCATGTGGGAGCTCAGCCATGCCCAGGCACAACAAAAACATGTAATGCCTGTCTCCTCTTCCAGGAAGTCCTCTGCGACTGATGTCACCTTCCTGCATCCCCTTTGGGCTCCCAGCTCCCTACCCTAGAACCTCTATCATGGCATTTTCCAGCCCACTTCTTCAGGGTCCCTTCACCTGCCTTCTGTCGAGACTGTGAGCTCCTTGAGGGCAGGACCTTGAGGTTTTTCTCCCTGTAACCCCAGATCTGGTACATTTCCTGGCACCTAGGAAGCCAATAGCTTATTGTGCCCGTGACTCAGCCAATAGTTGTTGAATGAACCAATGAATGAACCTGATCCCCTAGCATTGCTGTGAGGCAGCTGGAGCAGTCAGTGTTGCCCCATCTTAGAGGAAGGGAAACAGGGTCTCTAAGAGTTGAGGTGACTCACCAAGGACACAGAGAGGCCAGTCAGCGGTTGACTTTGGGTGAGAAAGTTCCAAGGACTTTTGAAGGAAGATAAATCCTGGGGCTGTCTTGTTTCTAACTGACCATGGAGAACACTGCTCCATGACCCTCAAGAATGCCTCCTGGCCTGAGAAAAGCCAGAGGAGGCCCAGGGGCCTGCAACCAGCCAAGGGAGCAAGAAAGGGCTGTTTCTCAGAAAATAATGGCGCCCAAATCCCCGTCCACCTTATTTAATGCTCCAAATTTTCTGAGAGGCCTAATTGAACATTCCTCTGTGGAACCCTCTAGGTGGAACAATTAACCGGCCTCTTAGCAGCAAGGAGCTCCCTGGGCAGGCCCCAGATTTATGTCTCGTGGGGAGGCAGCCTATTAGCTGTGGCCATAAATCTCAGGGCCCTGGCTGGCAAGGTGGATTTTAATAAAATCATAGGGGACGGAGGCAGGCTGGGGTGGCAGATTTCCGGGGGGAGAGCCAATGTTTGCCCATAATTAACTGGGACGCCTTTGAGCTCTGGGGAAATGCCCAGGATTTTAATGAAAATTCAGGATCTGGAAACAGTGACCAGTTGGCAACCAGGCCAGTATCCCTCCTGAGAGGGGGATCAGGGAACTGGGGGGTGCGGGCCCAGGTCACCCCCGCCAAGGGGTCTTGAAGTTGGTGATATTCAGTGGACTCTGGGACAATTATTCTGGTTGTTTAACTATGAGAATACTTCCATACCAGTTGGCAAATTGCTCCTCCAAGCCCCTAAGGGCCTCCACTTTCCAGGGACCCTTGTCCAGGAATCCTTGGAAACAAGAGGGGAAACAAGACGGGGAATGCCTGGCCTGGCAAGGGGCTTCCTGATCCTGAGGGAGGCCTTCATTCCTCTAGGTCAGTGCTCAAGGCCTTCCTTTGAACTTGGCTGACCCATTAGCCAAGCCCTCCCACACTGGAGCACCCCAGAGGCCCATCCCAGAGCCTCTTTTCGTCCCTCCCCTTCTCTCTTCTCTGCTTTCTCTTGCACGTCTATACCTCCTGTCCACATCCCTCTCTTGAGCTCCAGACTGACAAACGCATCTGCTCCCTTATACGTCGAATGGGCATCTCCTCTCTAACATGTTCAAAACCGAATGGTTTCTCCCCACCCCTTCCTCCTTGGCCCTTCCATCCTCATCTTAACAAACAGAGCTACCTTCACTCCATGTGCACAGGCCAAAAACACAGGAGAGTCCTTGATTCTTCCCTCCATTTCCTCATCCCTCAATAAGTAGCCAGACCTTCCTCCAAAACTCATGTCACCATCTTCACCAGTTCTGTTCCGGTTCAAGTCCCTTGTCTCAGTAAGCATGGGCTGCCACAACAAAATATTGCAGACTGGAGGGTTTAAACAATGGATATATATTTCTCATGGTTTTGGAGGCTGGGAAATCCAAGATCAAAGTGCTGGTTGATTTGGTTCCTAGTGAGAACCCTTCCTGGCTTGCAGACGCCCAGCTTCTCACCGGTGGAGAAACATAGCTCTCTGGTGTCTCTTCCTTTTCATATAAGGGCACTAATCCAACCATGGGGGCCCCGCCCTCATGCTCTCAACCAAACCTAATTACATTCCCCACCTCCTAATACCATCACCTTGGGGGTTAGGGCTTCAGCATATGAGTGGGGGAACATAAACATTCAGCCCATAGCACCCCATAAGCTCCTGCCTGGATGACTGTGTCAACTCCTACTTTATGTCCTTGCTTCCATTCTTGCCTGCCTGTTTCCTCTACACAGCAGCCCAAGAGAGCTTTTAAAAATGCAAATAAGGTCATGTCACTCCTCTATCAGGGACAGTGAAGGGTCTGGGATTTTAACCTACTTGCCAGGTAACGAGTTAGCCTGTCACAGCTTCATGGATATTGGCAGAGACAGGAGACTCTTGGGTCAGAGACAGAGAGCTGTGTATTACTGACACCAGTGGCCATAGCCAGGGCATCATTATTCTCTTGAACCATTTTTCTAAGCCCCAATTGCCTGATTCCCACAGGGTGATGCAACAGGACCAAGAAATTAGTGCATGGAGAGTGGGCTGCATTACAGGAAAGGAACCCCGAACTTAGGGAGCCCCAATATTTTCCAATGAACTACAAACAAACCTGCCCTAACTTTGCCCCAGAGGGAGATGCTTATCTTCATCATACTAGATGGTATGTGAATCCACCCTCTGCTTGGGAGGCAGACACTCTCTTTATCTTCCAAGGCTGTTCATATACAAACATCTGTGAAAAGATAGCATGGAACAAAGTCAGTCAGTGCTTCTGATTGTCAGAAATGGACAGACCCATAGAGGACTGTCATTGTGTTAGTTATCTATTGCCATGTAACGATATTGCTACAATCATAGTGGCTTAAAACAACCTATATTTATTATCTCCTAGTCTCTGTGAGTCTGAAGTCTGGAGGAATTTTAAGTGGGTCCTCTGCTAGGCTGGGTTTTCATCTGGAGGCTTGACCAGAAAAGGAACTGCTTACAAGCTCACATGGCTGTTGGCAGAATTTAGTTCCTTATGGCTGTAGGACGGAGGGCTTCTGTTTCTTGCTGGCGGTAAGCTGGATGCTGCCCTCAGCTCCTAGGGCCATCTGCAGTTCTTTGCCCAAATTTGGGCTTCCCCCAAATGGAAGCGTGCCTCATCGATGCTAGCAAGGGGGAGTCACTTAGCAAGATGTGTGCTTCAGGCTTAGGAAACCTAATCATGGGAATCACATACATCCCATCAGCTTTGCCATATTCTATTGGTTGGAAGCAGGTAACAGGTTATTCCCACATCCCCAGTCCCATAGGGGATTACACAAGAGTGGGAATACCAGGAGGTAGGTATCATGAGGACCATCTTAAGAGGCTGCTCCCATAGTCTTCCAACATCCCGGCTTAAAACCCAATGGCTTGGGACTTCCTGGTGGTGCAGTGGTTAAGAATCTGCCTGCCAATGCAGGGGACACGGGTTCGAGCCCAGGTCTGGGAAGATTCCACATTCCGCAGAGCAACTAAGCCCATTCGCCACAACTACTGAGCCTGTGTGCCACAACTACTGAAGCCCGTGCACCTAGAGCCCGTGCTCTGCAACAAGAGAAGCCACCGCAATGAGAAACCCGCGCACCACAATGAAGAGTAGCTCCCGCTCGCCGCAACTAGAGAAAGCCCTCTCGCAGCAATGAAGACCCAATGCAATCATAAACAAACAAATAATTTTAAAAAAACCCCAATGGCTTTAAGAGTGTGCATCTTATGGTATGCAAATTATATCTCAGCTAAAACAAACAAACAAACAAAAAAAACAACAAGGGCATCTCACTATTCTTACGCTTAAAGCCAACCTCCCTGCCCTGACTCATGACACTCTATGGGCTTTGGCCCCTACCTATACCTCTGACCTCACCCCCTAAGGCTCTCTTCCTCACTCCTTCTGGCCATTTATCCTTCTGTTTCCCAAACAAGCTGGCAGCTTTCCTGCCTCTGGGTCTTAACACTTGCTGTTCCATCTGCCTGCCACACCCTTCCCCTCCTTTCCCACAGCTAACACCCTCATCATCTTCACCAGTTCTGCCCTGGTCCAAGCCACCATCGGCTCCTGCGTGGTCACCTGCAGTCAGCCCCTACTGTGTCTCCTGGCTTCCATTCTTTCCTCCCTCCTTCCTCACAGCAGCCCAAGAGCTCAGTGTTACTCCCCACAAAAGGCCTCCCCGACCACCCTGTAGTTATAATAACAGCACGCGATACTTCCTGGGGACAGCACAGTCTCCCAGCTGCTTCACAAGCTCCTCATTTAACCCACCAGACAACTTAATGACAGTATGTGTGGCTGTCCTCCTATATTTCAAATGAGGAAACTCACATGGCACAGAGAGGTTAAATAATTTGCTTGAGGCCACGCAGATGGTCTGCTTTTAAGGCCGTGCTCTTCCCCAGGGAGACATACCCAGCCCAGGCCCCTCCCACCCCGGCTCTCATCACATCACTCCAGTTTCGCCTGCCTGCGCCCAGCACTACCTACATACGTCTCACCCGGATGACGTCTGCCTCCCAAAGCCTGCAGCCTCGTGAGAGGGGGACCCTGGCTCTCTGGTCACCAGCACCGGACACGCAGTAGCTGCTCCACGAGGATATATTAACGTGAATCCATTTTGTTCTCAGCAAGCAGTGGGTGGGAAACCATTTGGGAAACCACACGGGCCCCATACGGGTCTGAGATTAGCCAAAGCGTTCTCCTCTCTGGGAAGGAATCCGCTCCTGCCCGTGCCACGTGGGGCGATCCCAGCACTGGGACTTGGTGTTTTCTCTTGTCACTTCTCGCTGCGGGGAGGGTAAGAGGGAGACGTGTACTGTCGCAGATCAGAGCGTGGAATTGGCATCAACCCCGACTCTGCCTCTTGCTAATGGTGGGACGTGGCCAGAGACCCTTCCCCTGTGAGTCAGGGTTCATCCAAGGTGGGGGGTTACAGGGAAAGTGGGCCGTGGCAGCACCTCCAAGAATCCATCTAAGTCTGAGCAGGTGTGAAAGCGCTGGGCACTCAGGAGGGCTCGCTGGCTGCTGCCGGCACGGCTTAGAGCAGCGTCGAGGCCTCACATGGGGCTGAGAACTTTGCGTGAGTCGTCACATTTCATTATAGGAACCGTCTCCTGCAGAGGTCATGGCCGTCCCCACTTTCTCTGTGAGGAGGATCTGACATTCTTGAACTGGACCAGTCATAAGCATCGCAAACCACAAAGGAGTTCTGTTTGATAGCTTTGTTTGTGGAACATCACGAGGAGATTTAAATCCAGTATAAAGTGTACACGCAGATCCCCGATTTCCGTCTCCAGAGGACAGGGGAGATGTTTCAATCACCTGGGGACTTCTGTGCCTGGGAATTGAAGGTGCCGGGTGGACGATTACTGGAAGCAAAGCATTCCCTTCAGAGGAGAGCTTTCACTAAAGCCTAATAGAAATGTCTCACCTCTTATTGGGCTCTTGGACCATGAAATGGACAGTGTTATAGGGAGGACTGGATTGACCTACCTTCCCTTCCCCATAATCCCCTGACCTCAGTTTCCCCATCCACAAAAGGGGAGCAAAAGTCTCTAACTCTGGGTGCACTTGTGAGGATGAACTAGTTAGAGGGTGAAAGACGCTTCGTCTGTCTGTCCCAGGTGCAGAGCTGGGACACCATGAACGTTGGTCTGATCCCTACTCCAATGTTGACTCCTTGCTTGGAAACAGGAGGGCTGGTCCGGCAACAGGGGTTTCAGCATGGAGATGGAGAGGCAAGTCCTTCATATGTCTGTGCGTGACAGTCCTGGGAGGAGGGCAGAATTAATCCTTCAGGTGGGGACCCTCAGATGTCCCCAAGACAAAGAACGTCAGGAATTTGGGTGGGGGTGGTCGGCACCAGAGGACCACCGTTTTCAAAGCAATTCCCAATCTCTTAGCCCAGGAGTCTTACAGACCCATAAAGACCTTACTCCTCACGCCCAGGGACCTGAAAGGTCATCTAGAGTGGCCGATTTCTCTCATTTTTACACACGAGGAAACCAAGGCCCAAAGAGGGTGAGTGGTTTGCCTGAGGCCTGGAATTCCCAGAGGCCTCCCCCTGTCGTGGGAGGGAGTTATAAATCAACTCCTCTGTGGATTTGTCTTTGAGTCTTCTGCTAATCCCTCGTGTCACGGCTTAAATGTCACTTCTCAGGGAGGTCACTGCCAACCTCTCTGCAGGGGACCCTTCTATGAGCCAAGCAGCCTGCTCCGTGAAGCCTCACACATTTTTCTGGAAGCTTCTCCATTCACGTCTGCTTCGCTGGTAGGACATCAGCCTCCTCTGTTTTGCTGCTCATCTCTGGTCCTGAGGGCCTGGAACGGTGGTGCCGAGAAGCGAATGTGTGAACCTCTTTCCAAAGCATAGATCCAGCAGTGGGAGTTGGACCAAGTAGGTTCTTTAGTGCTGTGTTTAGTACAAAGCCCTCCTTTGATGTGTTCTCCTTGTCTCATCACGTTACCTCCTCTTGGATTCCAGTGGACACACCCAGCTCCCTCACAGCACTCTGAGAGCTGGACCTTGTCCACCTCACCTGTTTCTCCTGCAACTTCTGCCATGGTTCCCTGCGCACAGTAGGTACTCATGGAGCTGCGGGTGCAAAGTGGTAGAGTGTGCAGGGGGCCTAGGTTTAAATCCAGTGCTGCCACGTAAGAGGTGTGTGGGTTCGGCCTCCACAGGCTTCAGCTTCCTGGTCTGTAAAATGGGGAACACATCCCTGAGGAATGTGGGTGGATTAAATGAGGTAACATTATGACAGGGCTTAGCAGAGTGAATGGCACATAGTACGTGCTCTGGTGCACGAGTCCTCCAAGTGCCCTATTTGGTATCTGGTCTTTAAACATCCCCCCCGCACACATCCCCTCAGGCTTCGTCCTTCCACGATGACCCTCCGGGCTCTGCACCTTCCACCCCACCTGCAGATCGCTTTCTCTCCTCCAAAAGAACAGCCACGTCATCTGCCAGCAGCCTCTTCACGCTGGGACCTCTGCCCACAGGGCCTTCACTCTCCAAGCAGTGAAGACCTTCCACTTCAAGTATCACCTCCACTAGGAAACTCTACCCAGCCACCCTCACAAGGGGATCCAGTCACCCCTCCAGTGGATCTGGTCACCCTATAGGTAGATCTGACCATGTCCCCAGGTGGACCTGGTTCCCCCACAGATAAATCTGACCACCTCCACAGCTCTAACGACCCCCATAAGTAGATCTGGTCACTCCCACAGCTGGATCTGAGCACTTCCTCCCTCATCTGCTCCCCACCAACCTGTGCATACTTTTGTCTGCGTGTCTGTCAGTCCCCCCGCCGCCGTGTCTGCCTGGTCCCTGTGTCTCTGGGACTCAGCACAGGTCGGGCACACCCAGGGGCCTTGGGCAGCCTCTCGAAGATCTGAAAGACTGAGAGACAAGCCCCAGGAGTGGGTGCCCCTTCGATACGCCCCGTTGATCAAATAATCTCAATCAAAAGCAGTGACGCGTCCTGGCTCCCCAGTTTGCCCACTTAGCTTTCCCTCCCCGAACCCAACAGAAATCCCCACCGCGTCACAATGAAGAATCAAGCCTTTAGCAAGCTGCTGGGCTGCCTAAGAGTAAAGCAGCATAATTATATCTTAATAGTTGTTTTGCAGCATAGGATTTTAATTACTGAATGTGTGATAACGGCTCCTTAAATGCCCATGCTCTTTAAAAAACCTAATTTATAATTTAAAAAGCTGACACTTCTCCAAGCGCTTTATTTTATCTTGTCGGGAGTAATGGAAGAATAAGTTATTGAAAACCTTTATTTTTCATTAGCCTTAAATTCAACGACAATTAATGTGCCCAATTTGATTATAAACTGCACAAATTAAACAATAAAGAGCTGTCTAATGAGAAATTAATTATGAGGAAGGGAAGGGGAGCGGGACAGGATAAAAGCAATAACTTATAGCCCGTGGCAGGATGTGTCAGGTTTTAAAGGAGATGAAGGGCCCTCTCCTCAATGTGTGTCTTTGCTGATACGACCCATCACAGATCAGTTGATCCAGAAACCATAACAGGCTAGTAATTGAAACTGCCAAAATCAATAGTGCTGACAGCCTTAATTAAATTAAATATGGCTGTGATGGGCTCCCGGTGCCCAGCGGCAGCCGGCCACTTGACCCTCCGGCTGAGCACGCCTGATCGAGTGGCGTGATGGATCTGACCCCAGGGGACAGTTGGGGACCGGGCTCCCGAAGAAAGTGGCTCTGGGAGGATTGGGGCCGGCGGCTGCCCCGCCCCCTGCTGCCCGGCTGGGCCTGGGAGGGAGGATGGGGGACCGGGATGCATTCCCCCTGTCGGAAGTTGGGAGGTCTGGGTCCTAGTGGGGCAGAGAACCCTCCTGAGTTAGAGGAGGTGGGAGCAGAAGAGGAAAATTAGAATCACTGGTGAATCCCTCTTTGACAAAGTGTTGGCATTTCCCACCCTTTCCCGAGAGGCATTTTATGGCCCAGAAGGAGAGACTAATCAGACAGGCCTGGGTTCAAATCCCAGGTCTGCCACTTAGGATTCCAGGGACCCAGACCCAGACTTGACCTTCTCAAGCCTCACTTTCCTCTTCTGTCAAAAGGGCGCATGTGCTCAGAGAGTTTTAAGCGATGGCTGCGTAAAATGCACAACACTGACGGGATGCTGAGCCCAGCAGGGGGTAAGCACGTGCGCTCAAGATGCCCTCCGGTTTTGCAATGAATGAGCGGAAGCCCAAGAGGTAACATAAGCCGTACAGATAACACAGACTCGGAATCAGAACCTCTGACTCGGACCCAGGGCTCTTTCCTTATTAGAGTGGTGCCGCCCGAGAACTAAACGTGTGAAGTGTTTGGCAAGTGCTTCTTTTCCGTATGGAATCCTGACCCATGAGAAAAGTATAGGGACTGTCAGCTTCGTTTTACAGAAGAGAAAACTGAGTTTCAGAGTGGCCAGGAAAATTGCCTAACTTCACAGTCAGTGAGCGCCGGAGCAAGGGCTAGAACCTTGCCAGCCAGGTAGAATGGGACCCCAAGATTGAAGCACACGACAGAGGGAGGAGCCTCCACCCCTGGGGTTCCTGGTGAGGCCCTGGTGGTCACCGGGCACTGCCAAGCTCCTAGAATCTGAACCCTTCCCTCTTCCCCCCAGCCCTGATGAAGGGGCCGACTTGCTAAGAAGAAATATAGAACCAACAGCAGCAAGTTTTGTTTTTGTGGCTGTTCTTATAATTCTTTTTCTGAAAAAAACACTATCAAGTTGATGATAATAAAAAAAACAACAACAACACAGAAAGATCTAGGACACACGCTCCCACACCTGTCACTACTATGAATTTGGGTTAAAGACATTCGGTTCCTTGGATGCCTTGCAGGAAGGCGCTACTGCACAGCGTAGCCGCAAGGACTGTGGATTTTTCCTCAAAAGCCCGGGGTGGGTTCCTACGCCACTCCATCACGCATCCGTGGTGTGATCTTGGATATGTGACTAAACCTCTCTGCTATCCTTCTCCACATCTGTGCATGGGGACAAGCGTGGATGCCCTTCCTTCCTCTCAGAACTGACATGTCACCGAAGCAGCAGTGCCCGGGAAAGAGCTTTGTAAACCAGACAGTCTGGTGCAACTACTATCTCCTGTGTTTATTATTCACTGGTGTTCCATTTGCCTTAGCCGTGGGTCGACTGAAGGAAAAAAACATACATGATCACTTTCTGAGATATTGTTCTTTCCTTACCAAAAAAAAAAAAAAAAAAAAAATCAACGACTACAAAAATATCCTGGCTTCATAAACATTGGTTTTCACCGTAGGAAGCTGAACAAATAAATATCTTCACAGTTTGCTGGGCTGTCGGCCGGCTTGAGCTGACTTCTTACACGACATGAAATAGACAGCTCGGGGAACCCAGTGTTTATGTCAGCGCTAACAAACTGTCCCTTCATTACCGGCCTGCCGGAGATCAGAGGCCCAGATTATTGAAGGAGACGCCTTTGAGATGCCCAAGGAGTTGCTGTGACAACCCCCAGAGGGCGGGAGGTGGCGGGGGAGGCAGGCTGACTGTCGGTGGGGACAAGGCTCTGGGCTCTCCAGGCCAGAGTGGGGATAATCCCAGCCCAGGCTGCTGAGCGGAGGGCGCCCCGCACAGAGAGCCCCCTCTGCTCGCCTGCTCCGCCAGCCCCATCCACGGAGGCCTTGGTGACCGTGGAATCTTGGAGAGCAGCTGGGAAGCCAACGGGCCATACAGCTCAAGGATGACCCTTTTCTTAAAGCTGGTAAAAGAGCGATGTGGGTAAAATTTCCCATCCATGGTGGCTGCTAGTTATTGTTCACGGTCATGGTTCCCGTGCAGTGCCAAGAACTCAAGATTGTTTCCATCAGAGCCACCTGTGTTGAACCCTGGTCCAGCTGTGTGCCCTTGAGCAGTCACTCAACCTCTCTGAGTCTCGGGCTGACAAGTTCTACCTCGCAGGTTTTCTCCTGTCCCAGGCACCTCCCAGAGGTCAAGCGTGTGGGCTCTGGGGCCACAACACCAGGGTTTACACTTCAGGTCTGTCACTCTTGAGGTGCATGACCTTGGGCAAGTCACCCATCTTTGTGAGCCTCAGTTTCCTCATCTGAAAAATGGAGATAATGGTACCCAACTCAAATGCATTGGTCTATGTAAAGCATGGAGGCAGCTTGATAAGTATTTATTATTCAATACCCTCAGGACCACCAGATGAGGAGGGTCCTGGTGTCCCCAGCCTACACTCCAAGAGGAATCCAAGGCTCCCAGTGGTTGGATGCCCCTTCTGAGGGTCAATGGGACCACATCTCAACCCTGGAATTTACATGCCAGCTTGTTTGAGTGCAAAGCTGGTGCTGGTTCCTCTGTGAACCACGGTGACTGCTCTGGGGAATAATACATCACACACACACAAGCACACACACACGCGCGTGTGCATGCGCCAGCATATATCATGAATTGCCAGTGAAATTATGGGTCTGCTGGGGAAAAATTACAACAGGGAAAAAAAGCCCTCATTGAATCAGAGTCCTTCACCTGTGTGCTACACTCACCAGCTTAGGGAGGGCCGGCCAGGCTGCGCTCGCCCTTCAGCTTCTCCAGGGCCCCGGGATGGCGGCAGCAGATGTGATTTGCTTTCCCGGTCAGAAGCTGTGCGAACTGCAGCAAAGAAATGCAAGGCAGATTACTTTGATCAGGTAGAGGGTTTTTACACCGAGCTTGGCTTCCAGAATTCATCCAAAAATCTCTCAAGTAACTAACTCATTCAGCACGTTGTGACTGGGTTCCTGCTCTGTGTGGCATTGAGTAAGTGCGGGGGATGCAGGTAGATAAAACGTGGTGCCTTCTCGGGGTACCAGGTGTGAAACGGAGCCTGAAATCAAGACTACAACGAGATATCACCTCACCCCCTTAGAATAGCCGCTATCAAAACCGTTAAACAAAACAGAAAAGTAACAGATATTGACGAGGATGTGGAAAATTAGAACCCTGTGCGCTGCTGGTAGGAATGTAAAATGACTCAGCTGCTGTGGAAAACAGGATGGCGGTTCCTCACAAAATTAAACACAGAATTACCATATGATCCAGCAATTCCATCTCCTGGATATGCACCCAAAGAACTGAAAGTAGAGACTCAAGCAGATATTGTACTCCCATGTTCACAACTTATTCACAATAAGCAAAAAGTGGAAAACAACCTAAAATCCATCAGCAGATGAATGGATGAACAAAATGTGGTCCATCCATACAATGGGAACATGATTCAGCCTTAAAAAGGAAGGAAACTCTGACACATGCTACAACATGAATGAAACTTGAAGTCATTACGCTAAGTGAAATGAGCATGAATTTGTCAAAAAAGACAAATACTGCATGATTCCACTTATGTGAGACACCTAGAGCCAAATTCATAGACAGAAAGTAGAACGGTGCGTGCCAGGGGCTGGGGCAGGAGAAACAAGAAGACTTTTAATGGGGACAGAGTTACAGTTTGGGAAGACGAAGAAGTTCTGGAGATGGATGGTGGTGACAGTTACACAATACTGTGGATATACTTAATGCCACTGCACCGTACACCTTAAAATGGCTAAAATGGAAAGTTTTATGTATATTTTACCCCAGTTAAAAAAAGAAATCTGGAGAGGAAATAAAAGATACAGAGGTTGGAAGGGCAAATTCTAAATATCAGGGGCTGGACAGAGGTCAACTCATCAGCCAATCAGAATTGATTAAGTGCCTACTGTGTGCCAAAGCAGGACAGCTGGGACAGTGGGGGAGGTGGAAGGCTTGCCTAGAGAAGGAGAAGGACCTGCCCTCCCAGTGGCGTTTCTCACTGCAGTGCACTTCTGCATCACCTGGGGTCTTGTTGGGATACTGTTTCTGGTTCAATCAGACTGGGCTCTGGTTTCTCAACTGCACTTGTAACCAGCTCCCAGGTGATGCTGAAATGCTGCCGCTCCGCGAGGGTTCAGACACCGGCCCTGTGTGCCTGGTGCATCTCATCCAGGGGGCCCTGCAACGGAAAGGGTGGGAGAGAAGCTTGATGTCAGGCAGCCCAGCATTTGAATCACCGCTTCACTGCTTGTGTAAATCAGGGCTCTCCAGAGAAACAGAACCAATCGGGAGACAGAAAGATACAGATATTTATAGCTACATCTATATCTATATATCTAGCTCTATGTGTGCATCTGTATCTATAAATCTATGTATCTATCATATGTATACTATATATATTTTTATACATGCATATATATATATATATATATATATATATGGAGAGAGAGAAAGAGAGGGAGAGAAAGATGGCTCAGGGAAGGTTTCTCAGATGCAGTCTTTTTTTTTTTTTTTTTTTTTTGCGGTACGCGGACCTCTCACTGTTGTGGCCTCTCCCGTTGTGGAGCACAGGCTCCAGATGCGCAGGCTCAGCGGCCATGGCTCACGGGCCCAGCCGCTCCGCAGCATGCGGGATCCTCCCGGACCGGGGCACGAACCCGCGTCCCCTGAACCAGCAGGCGGACTCCCAACCACTGCACCACCAGGGAAGCCCTTGAATGCAGTCTTAAGGGCAGTTCCTTCCTCTTCTGCAAACCTCAGTCTTTGCTCCTCAGGCCTTCAACTGATTGAGTGAAGCCTACCCACACTGTGGCGTGTCATCTGCTTTACTCAAAGTCCATTGATTTTATTTTTAAACTCTTTCATACAATTCTTAAAGGTTACTTTCCATGAAAGTGATTACAAAATATTGGCTCTATTCCCCGTGTTGTACAATACATCCTTGAGCCGATCTCACACCCAATAGTTTATACTTCTCACCCCACAGGTAACCACTAGTTTGTTCCCTATGTCTGTGAGTCTGCTTCTTCTTTGTTATATTCACTAGTTGGTTGTGTATTTCTTAGATTCCACTTACAAGTGAGATCATACAGTCTTTTTGTCTATAAAGTCCATTGATTCAAGTGTTAATCACACTGAAGAAACACCTTCACAGTACTCTCTGGGATGGCGTTCGACCAAACAGCTGGGCCCCGTAGCCTTGCCAAGGTGATGCCTGAGATTAGCCATCACACCACTCACTGGCTGACGGCTGAGCTGCTCTGGGCCTCAGCACCCACCTCCGTAACATGAGGATAACCAAGTTCACAGTGAGTGGGAGCCCTCAGCTTGGAAAGGAATTTAAAGTGCCGAGCATAATGCCTGGTACCCAAGACAGGAGAAGTAAGCATCCCATCCTCCCAGCGTCCTTAGAGGAGATGCAGCTTGGGCACCAGGTCTCACGAGTGACTCTAAGTGTCTGCGCTCAGGGAGCCCAAGAAGATCTGGGACAGGGAGAACCAGGCCCAGGCTGACAAAGCAGGGCTCTTCCGTGGAGGGAGGGTGATGGCTGCATCAACTTCTGGAGACAGGGCTGCTGTAGGAAGAAGGAGACCAATCCCAGACACCAGAGAGAGGGGCTGCCCCTGGTGTGGCTGCCTTTCTCCACCTTATCTGTTGCCAAGGAATAAACTTGCAGTGTCAGGGCTGCAGACGTGCTGGTGAGGATGAGGCCAGAACCCCTTGCACTTAGACAGCCCTCTGATGCAAATCAGAGATGCAAATCAAGGCCCCTTTCTGCATTACTCTGCAAGGATTTCCACTCCGGGTCTCCCACCTGTGTTCCGTGGACAGGGGATGTGTGTTTGTTGACCTTGCAATCCGGGACCTAGGCTCTTTGCATAGCCTACAGGCTCCCACGGTCTGGCCTGTGCCTCCCCTCTCCAGCTAGGTCTGCTTAGCAACCCTCGCCTATCTCAGATGAAAGTCCAAGTCACAATGAACCATTCGCAGTCTGCTCTGGGGTGAACATCGTCTCCCCTAAATTCACCTTTACCTGGCACCTGTGAAGGTGACCTTATTTGGAACTAGGATCTTTGCAGATGTGATTAAGATGAGGTCAGACTGGATTAGGGTGGATCCTAATCCAATATGACTGGTGTCCTTCTGAGAAGAGAAGAAACACAGACACAAAGGAGAAGGCAGTGTGAAGACAGACACAGGGGTTGCAGTGATGTGTCTACAAGCCAAGGACTGCAGGCAGCCACCAAAAGCTGGGAGGAGGTAAGGAAGGATCGTTCTCTGGATTCTTCAGAGGGGGCACAGCCCTGTTGACACCTTGACTTTGGACTTCCGGCCCCCGGAACTCTGAGAGGATAAGTCCCTGTTGTCTGAAGCCCCTCAAACAATGGTTCCCTGTTACAGCAGCCACAGGACACGAACACACAGTTCAGGGCAGCCCCCTGCCCACCCCATCACAGCACCACCCCCAGACTATCTTCTTCCAATGCTCAGCAAACATGCCCCCCACCTCCGGCCCCCAGCCCCAAGTCCAAGTCCTTCTTTGCCAATACTGATTGCATCCCATTGTCACTGCCTGGACCCGCCTGTTGCCCCCAGACAAGTGTCTCCAGGGTGAAGGTCCCTTTGCATCATCCTTGCCTCTCAGCACTGCCTGGCACACAACAGGGGCCCCATAAATGAGTGTGGCCCCTTCCCCCAGGACCCAGAGTCTGGAGGGCAGACCTCGGCATAGCACCTTTCTGGGGCCCGGACTCAGCTCTGACGCTGTGACAAAGTGTTTATTTCTGGCCTCACCGACCTGGAGGTGTAAACACGTACCTGGTCGAGACACCACCATTCCTATCTTGGACTTCAAAATAAACTCATCTCAGTAATTGATAGTCTCCACACAACACAGGCCCTTATTAAGCCTGGCAGGGCCTCTGAAGGGCAGGAAGGTCACCCAAGGGCCTGGAGAAGAGACTGCTGGCTCCCCAAGGCAGAGTTCCTTCACCCCCCCCCCGCCCCAGTGAGGAAGTCAGTGCCTCCTCCCCCTCTCCCCCTCCTCCCCCTCCTCCCCCTCTCCCCCTCCTCCCCCTCTCCCCCCTCCTCCCCCTCTCCCCCCTCCTCCCCCTCTCCCCCCTCCTCCCCCTCCCTCTCTCTCCCAGGCTTTCCTGCCTTTGAAGGGACCACCGTTGTCCCCAGTCACTGCCTCCAGGAGCTTGGCAGTCCTTCCCTACACACTCCATTTCCACCGTACCCACATCCAGGCAGTCACCAAGCTTTGTCAGCTCTCCCTTCCCTGTATCTTTCAGACTTTACCACCCCTGCCTGCCCCAGCACGTCCCCACAGCCCTCCCTAAGTTATGAAACAGCTCCCAAACTTGCTTTTGCTGCCTTTCTCTCTCCTGTTCCACCCTCTTCAGTGATCCACAGGCGTCTCTACCTAAGGAAGTCAGTCTGGGTGCCTCCCCCTGCCTGAGCCTTTCAATGGCTCCCCGTTGCCTCTGGGTTAAAGATCTAACTGCCCAGCCCCATCTACAAAGCCCTTTGGGATGTGGCTCCTGCCCCTATCTACCCCCTTAGCCATCTCCAAGTGCTGCCTTCATGGTCTATACTCCACTCCATCCAGAATGAGTCACGTTGCACACAACGCAGGTCAAAGCCCAGGCTTTTGAAAACGCTCTTCCCTCTGCCCTGAACTTTCCTAATCTGTTAAGCTCCAATTTAACCCTTCCAGGCCTGGGTCAGATGTCTGCTCTTTCTTAAGTCCACCTGATGTCAGGGTTATGTATCCCATCTGCAGCCTTCCTTCTCCCTAGGCGGAAGTAGGATTATGGGTCCAGAACTTGCTAGTAGAGGGCCCCTGTGGGCCAGCCCCTCATGGGTAGGTAAACCTATTCTCACGGATGGGTCAGTCCATGTAAGACAGTTTCCTCTGGCAGGTGAGTGTGTGCCCATGTTGTAATGACAACAAGAAGTGGTTGGCCCCGAAAGCCTGGCCTGTCCCTGGCCCACTGTGGACATTCTCCCTCTCCTGGAAGGTGAGGAGTAAATGTCTGATTTATCTTTGCCTCCCCAGGAGCTAGTCCACGCCTGGAAAAAACTGTGTCAACAAATGTTAACTGGATAAACAAGAGAAAGAATCAGCAATGTAAAGAGCAGACAAAAGACGAAAGAAAGCAATCAGGGAGGATGGAGGCAGGAAAAGCAAGGATAAAACACATACTCAGTTAATCTCACAGTGTCCTTCCAAGGGGGTCCATTATGGTACCCATTTTATAGATGTGAAAACTGAGTTCCAAGGAAATCTAAGTGAACTGCCCCCAAATTACACATCTGTTTGCATCTGTGACACAAACCCATATCTCTCTTATTTTTTGAATTGTTTGTGGTCATTTTCACGAACGTGTGTCAAGCTGGGTTTCTCCTCTCCCATTCCCGTGCAATTCAGTTTTCCAGTGCCGCTTCTAATCTGCAAATACAGGTTTCTTTCCTCTTTATAAAAGTAGTGTGTGCTGATTTTAAAGAATTAGGAAACTAAAGTATTATTTAAAGCAACAAATATAATTTCCATGAACCCTGTCACCCCAGGACAATCCCTCTTAAAATTGTTATGTTTTCTAGTCTTTTCTCTGTTTGTTGTATATGTTTGTTGTATATGTGGTTAGAAGTAGCTTTCTAATGTCATTTAAAATCCTGATTTTTTTTCACGTAATATTGTATCTAAAGCATTTCTCCGTATCATTGGAAACTCTTAGTAAGCATAGCTTTTAAACTTTTTTATTAAGCACTTACTAAGTGTCAGGTACTGCCCTAGATCTGATTTACATTCATAATATACTTTGTAAACACACCATAATTCTTCCAGCCTTTCTCCAACGGTTAGGCATTTAAGTGGTTTTGTTTTTCACTATTATAATAATTCTGCAATAAATTTCTATGAGTATAAATTTTTATCCACACTTGGATAACCAATGAAGTTTTAAAAGTTAGTTATTGCAATAGACTGAATTATGTTTCCCCCCAGATTGAAGTCCTAACCCTCAATGTGACTGTATTTGGAGACAGGGCTTTTAGGAGGTAGTTAAGGTTAAATGAGTTCATGGGGTGGGGCCCTAATCCAATAGGGTTCATGGTCTTATAAGAAGAGGGTGAGAGGGATCTGCCTCTGTTTCTATGCCATGTAAGGGCACAGGGAGAGGGCAGCTATGTGCAAGCCAGGGAGAGGGTCCTCACCAGAACCTGACCCTCCTGGAACCCTGAACTCAGGCTTCCAAACTCCAAAGAGGTGAGGAAACAAATGTCTGTTGTTTAAGGACCCCAGTGTGTGGTGTTTTGTTGTGGCAGCCTGACATGACTAAGACAAATATCATGTTCAAGATCTCCATTATGATGAAGTCTTCGTATGTGTTTAAATTCGTCAAAGCTTAATAAATCATACCCTTTAAATACGTATATCTTATTGTATTTGACTATACCTCAATAAAATTGTTTTAAGTAAATATCAGTGTTTAGATTGAAATGAACTATACTTCATCTTGTTAATCCTCTCTTTTTTGGAGATCCCTGCAGGATTCCACACACAGACATCCTCACTCACATCAATATCATTTACAGTTTGGGTCACTCATTACATCACAGAACGTGAAACCGAGTTCCCCAAAGTCTCCAGCACTCCCCAGCTGGGTGCACTTGGGCAAGACTCATCCCTCTCTGAGCCTCAGTTTCCTCATCTGTAAAATGGGGATGCAACATCTTCCTCTTGGGTCACTATGAGCGGAGACCTGCTAGCCACCCTGGCAGAGAGTTTGGTACATGGCAAGTGCTTCAAACTGTTTTCAGCATTATTGCTGTGAGAAAATCACGAGCCCTCCTGTCAGCTGTCAAACTAAATACAGGCGGATCAAGCCTTCCACCTTCCCAGAACTGATGATAGATCAGGCTCAGTGAAAACAGGCGAGCGTTCTCAAGCCATTGCATCAGATCACCCAGGAAGCTCCTTTAGAATGCAGATTTCTGGCTCCGGGTCAGGTCTACCAGACTAGACCCTCTAGGACTGGGCCCTGGCATAGGAATTGTACCACGCATCTGGAGAAATTCCGAAAGCTACTCCCTGGGCTCCGTCAATCACGTTAATGAGAATATCATCAGCTCTTGTTTGTGAGCATCTACCCAGATCCAGGCACAGTGCTGGGAGTGCAGGACAGTGTTCTCAATCCATCTGTGGCACACCACGTGAGATGGGGCTCATTGCGGCCCCATTTGACAGGAGAACAAAGTGAGGCTGAGACAGGTTGTCACTTGCTCAAAGTCATTCTGCAGAGCTGGGTTTTCAGTCTGGGTCTGTCTTATTTCAAAGGGCTGTGCTGTCACTCACTGCACCATCTGATGTATCCATTTATTCAGCAGACATTCATTAAGTACATACGAAGTGCCGGGTTTGGGTCTAGGCGCTGTGAACCAACAGTGAACAAACAGGCAAGGTTTCTCCCTACATTGCAATAGTGGGAAATGGGCATTTTTAAAGTGTAGCAGTCAGGATAGGAAAGGTTATGCTGCAGTAACAAACAACACCTCAATCTCCATGCTTAACACAAGTTTCTTTCTTTCTCAGGCTGCACATCCACCATGGGTCACCAGGGGGCCGCTGCTCATCACTGGGAACAGACTGATGGAGGAGTTACCTCCAAGACACTGCTAGTCACCATGCGTGGGAGGAAGGGTGTTCTGCAGGATCGCACAACAGCTATGAAATCTTTCACCAGAAATGACACAAGTTACTTCTGCTCACAGATCACTGGCTAAAACCAGTCACCAGTGGCCCCATCCACTGATGAGGGGCCAGGAAAGGCTGTGTGGGGACCTCCCATATGCCTGAGGGCAGGGAGAACAGGCCACTGACTACCATTAAAAATAAACTCCTGACAAAGGAAGCTCATTTACAATCAGGATGACTGCTAGAAAGAAACAAAAACAGGGTTGTGGGGTAAAGAGAAGGGAGTGCAAAGGGCAGGAGGTTCTCTAAACAGGACACTCTGGGTAAGTGACATTTGAACTGTTGGAGGAATATTAACTTTAGGTTAAGGGAAGCGACTGCTTTGATAAACTTTTCTTTGTTTTGGTGAATAATCTGGATTTATCAGGTTCAAGTTGTTGAGAAACCCCAAAAGATGTTAGCTCTATTCCTGGTTGTGTCAATTCTCCTGAGTAACCCTTGAAAAGACACTGAACTTTTTGAACCTCAGTTTCCCCATCTGGGAAATGGGCACTGTGGGCCTGCTAAGAGGTCCTCAGTTGGCTGCCCCCAGGACGGATGGAGCCTGAAGAGCTGTTGTTGCTTTTAGTTAACGACATAAGCCAGCGTTTTTACATTGGGAAATTCCTAATAAAAGTTTGGGTCTCTAGCATCTCTTAAAATTGCAGTAGGGTGGGTAAGCCCCGGCCAGGACTCCCACGGCACCAGCTGCTGCGCTGTGTTGGCTTCCTCCTCTCCAGGGGACCAGAGCTGTGGTGGTCGGCATAGTCCCACCCTGCTGGGGTCAACCTGCCCCTGGGCCAAGTGCGTTTGCCATTCCTGGACCGGAGGGCCTCTGAGGTTTCCCTGTAGCATCAGCAATCTTGGGAGTCTGTATGTTTTCTCAGTTAGAGCTGGGGAAATCCTGTGTGTGTGTGTGTGTGCACGCACGCGCGTGAGTGTGCAAGTGAGTTGTGTGTGTGACTACACGTGAGTGTGCATAAGCTTGTGGGTCTGTGTGGGTGAGTGTGTAGAAGAGCTCAGTATGTATGCAAGCGTATGAGTTGTGTGTGCGTGGATGTGAGTGTGTGTCCATGTCGAGTGAACATGCCAGTGTGCATGTGTGTGTGTTTTAGGAAGGAGGGCATTCAACAGTCAAGTTGGAGGTTGCAGCCCAAGCTTGTGGCTGATTGCCTCAGAACTGGAATAAAAGCATTCATTTTTAAGACCCAGAACAGAGGTAAGAAACACTAAACCCCGTTTCCTCTATTTCCTTAATCAAACCTTTTAATGTAATCTTATCCCCTATCTTGCAAATCCCCATCCTTCCTTACTGGCTAAACCTCAGGACTGGATATGAGGAGTGGGGACAGAGGTGTTTCTCTCTCTAAGCGACCGAAGTGATAGCGTGATGGCGGGTCTATCTCTGGGGAGGGGGAAGGATGAAGGGAGAGGCAAGTCTCCTTAATGAAAGAGGCCGGATTAAGTCCCTTGCCCCACACTGTGTCTCTGAGTAGCCCCCAGGGGAGCGAGAATCAGGCAAACAGGTCTTGATAGGTGAGCTGTCCGGGCTCTGCACTGCCTCGGGGCGGCTCCCCACCTCCAGCTTCCTCAGATCCCGGGCCTGCTCACCGTAAAACTCCACTGATGCTGCTGCGTACAAGGAGGCCTGGAGACGAAGTGCAGCCCCAAAGCCCAGGTCAGGGCGGCCCAGTCCTCCCAGACCAGCCTGAGTCACGTGGGCCTCTGACCCCAGGGCCTTGGGGTGTGTCCTAGCCCCTCCTCCACCGGGGCTCAGGCCTGGGAGGGGTGCTGAGAGAGGGCATCCCAGGCTGCCCTTTGGAAGTCTGCAAGGGGTCCCCGGCCCCGCCCTGAGGAAGGAGCCTCCTTGCAGAAATTTCAGGCCTGTGGTTTCCCCTATTTGTAATCATTTGGATAAGGTCAGAATTAAAATCAGTTTCCATGGTGAGAAAGGAGGGAGAGACTTAGAAACAGACCCAGACAGGCAAACACAGAGAGAAACAAGAAAAGGGACAGAGAGGGAGAGACGGGGACAGGGAGACAGGAGGGAGAAAACAGAGAAGAGCAGAGGGGCTAGGGACTGGGCGGGGTCACCATCTTAGGGACTGCATTGACCTGGGGCTTGTGAGGGCCAGGATGAGAGGTGTCCTGGGAGAGGGGGCAACAGAGGATCTCTCCCCACTGTGTGCCCAGGGCAGAGGGCGGGGAAGGAAGGGAGAGAAGAGGATGGGAGAAGACACACAGGAGAGGCAGGGAGGGAGAAAAGGGGGGCTGGGACCAGACTGAGAAGGCAGGTGGCAAAGGGGATGAAGAGCACAGCCATCTGAAGATTGTGGGAGGTGTGGGCGAGGAGGGCCCCCAGCCCAGGCAGGGAGGAAGGAGGACCCACTGCCCTTGGCCTTGATCACCACTGCCCTCCCCAGACCCAGGGTCCTGCGACCAGGCCTCAAGGTACCTCCCAAGAAATAGGGCAGAAGAATGTGCAGGGCGGGGGGGGGGGGCGGTGATGTGATGATGGTGGGCAGGACTAGAAGCCATCTCCCCAGAAGCCCCAGGAATTCCTCGAGCTCAGCCCCTGCCTCCATGAAGTTCCTGCTTTGGCGTACTTGAGCTGTCACCTGAGTGAGCCCACTGAATGTGGTTCTGTGGAGGCGCTTGTTCAATTATCCACCAACACGGACATGTGGCTCAGAGAAGTTGAGAAACTGACCCAAAGTCACACAGCTGACCAGTGGCAGAGCCAGGAGTCAAATCGAGCTCTGGTTTGAGAGCCTGCACTCTCCTCACTGCCCCACACAGCCCTTCCCGAGCCAGGGGACTGCATGGATGCCACAGGGGGCATGGGTGCCAAAGGCTATACAGACCCAAACTCAAGTTTGCAGACTCTAGTGCTGGTCAGGGTGCTTGGGGATCTTGTTCAAATGCGGATTCTATCTTGGCAGAGCTCTAGACATTGCTGACCATTCCCAGTGAGGCTGCTGCCACCGTTTGGGGACCACACCTGGAGTAGTGGGGGAATCAGCCGTCCAGAGGATGGGAGCTGTTCAGGACTGAGTTTCCAAGTTATTCAACCAGAAGAACAGGAAAGTGTGAAAGGACCCCTGAGAGAGATCCTGGGGAGCAGGCAGGGGGAGACAGTGAGAAGGAAGAGGGTCCTGGGGTCAGAGGTGTTAGCACCTGTCCCACGGGGAGCCCAAGACAGGAGCAAAGAGAAAGAAGTTGCAGTCATGCCCATGGATGGGCACTCGCCCGCAGCAAAGCTACACTGGGAAAACACACACTGTTTGGGTGCAGACACATCTTGTCTGGGATCCTGGTGACCCCCGGGCGCTGAGTGACCCTGGGAAAAGCACTTGACCTTTCTGACCCTCAGCCTTCTCATCTGTGTAATGGGGAGTAATACGCCCTCCTCAGAGCATTTCTTGTGGGACTAAAACAAAGTCTGTATTCACTTCCTAGGGATGACTTAGCAAAGTACCACAGACTGGAGGTTTCAAAGAACAGAAACCTTGTCTCTCACAGTTCTGGAGGCCAGAGTCCAAGATTGAGGTGTCGGCAGGGCCGTGCTCCCTCTGAAGGCTCCAGGGGAGAAGCTGTCCCTGGCCTCTTGCAGCCTCTGGTGGTTGCTGGCCAGCAGCGTTCCTTGTCTTGTGGCTGCATCATCCCCATCTCTGCCTCCGTCGTCACTGGGCCTTCTCCCAGGGTCTCTGGCCCACAGTAGGAACTGTCAGCCCTTCCCCCGTCTCTCCCACGTGTCCAGTGTCAGTTACCTGCACAGCTCTACGTCCCAGCCCTCCTTACAGGCAGGAACTGTGCCACCATCTCTCTCTAAGAGAAGTGGCCAGACACAGCCTGGATACAGGGGAGCACAGATGACCCGCTGCATTGCTTCTCACGCAGAGGCTTCCTCAGGGTCTGCTTTGAACCCAGGCCTGTTTCCTTCTCTGGTTGCATCTTCCAGCCTCCCCCCAGGGTGGGGCCTGCCCCAGGGGCTGTTTCCTTCCTTGAGGCTCACAGATGCCTTGGGAAGGGAGGGCGTTCTGCAGATCTGTCGGATCTGTCAGCATTTGCTGCTACAGACCCCAGATCACACACTTTTTTTCTGGCCAGCGTCTTCCTGTCAGAACAGTACCCACAGTTTCATCTCAGCATGCAGGAAGGGACGAGGAGTCCCCACTGCCTCTCTATGTCAACGCCTTCCCTTGCATTATCCCAGGTATTGCCTTAGCAGTACTCTCCTGTGCATCAGAGTCCCCTGGAGGGCTTGCTGGACCCCACCTCAGACTTTCTGATTCAGCAGCAGGTCGAGGGTTGGGCCTGAGCATCTGCCTTTCTCACAAGTTCCCAGGCGGTATTGATGATGCTGGTCCAGGTGAGAACATTGTACTAAGGTGGGTGTCATTATCACCATAGTATAAATGAGAAACGACAGGTTCAGAGAGGTAAAGTGATTTGCCCAAAGCCGCACAGCTCACCTGGGTTATAATCTCACCTGGATCATGACACCAGTCCCCACCTGATATTCCTTGTTGGCCAACGACCCCCAACACATTAGCTGCCCCACCTCAGTGCCCGCCCTCCTGCCCCTACTCTCCGGGTTCAAGCCCACTCCCACAGAACCTCTGCCCTTCAGAGATGGAGGCTTCTCTGGTGCCGGGTGGGAAGGGTACACTCCCATGAACAGAAGGACCAGCCAGGAGCTCTGGAAATACATTCGAAAGGAGAATCAAGGCAGGCCTCATGGAAGAAGGGCATCTGAGCTGAGTCCTGGAGGATGGCTAAAGCTGGGTTCGACTTAAGCATTGTTATGGACCCTCCACTTTCTTGGTAAAGCCCCCTCCCTTCCTATCAGCCGCCTCCCTCAACTACCCCAAGGACAGAAAGGAGAGGGAAGGGAAGAGAGGAGTGAAAGGAGGAGGGGGGAGCTGGAGCTGGAGGGAGGAGAGAAGAAGGGGAGGGGGCAGGCGGGGTCTCAGTACAGGGCCGCTGCTGGGGTTACATCCAGAGCTCTGAGGCACAGTGACTTTGCAGACAGCCCGGGAGCCAGTGCGGGTCTGCATGATGGGTGGAGGTTAAACGCAGCCACGAGGCTCAAGTTGGGAAGCCATTCTTCAATTTCCAATAAAAACCCTGAAGTAGGGATGACGCGCGATAAATCAACCTTCCACGAGTCCCATCCTGGGATAATCTTTTCAATTATCTACTTGCTCAGTGCTCGTCTCCTAAGACGATCAAAAATGTGCCGGGTGGATGCCCACCCGGGCCAGGAGGCGAGGAGGCCTGAGAGCAGCGTTCGTTTGGCAGATGGGCCTTGAGTACCTGAAAGGCCAGTCTGGCCAGAGTCAGAAGACAGTTGATTAGGGAGGCTTCCAGGGAGAAAAGCGCTTCAAAGAGTGGCCGGGAGGTCAGGGACCAGGGAACCATCTCCTGGCCCAGGACTGGTACAGTCACGGCATCTCAGGAAAGACGTCTCTGAGCCCCAACTATGCTCCAGGGGCTGGCGACAGAGCAGGGAGCAAGGCAAGGTCCCTGCCCTGGTGGAGCTGGCCTTCCAGTGGGGGAGAGAGACATCAGACACAGAAAGGACATGGCGTGAAGGAAATAGGCACAGTGTGACGTGCAGAGGTGGTCCCGGAAGGCCTCTCTAAGGAGCTGAGACTTGAGCCTGTCAAATCGGCTCTACCACTCACGAAGCTGAGTGACTTGGGGGAAGTTACTTAATCTCTCTGAACCTGTGTGAGCTCCGCAAAGGGGAGGAGACATCAGCACGTGGTAGGGGCTGTGGAAGAGTGTGTTCCTTCCCAGTTGCCCCTTCGCTCACCTCTCCCGCCCAAATTCCCCTCCCCCAAGAACACCCCCCTTCTGCTCTTACTCCTCCCAGGAGCCTTCTCTGATTCCCATTTATAGCATCCCTTCTCCATCTACTGTGGGCCTCCAGTACCTGGCCTTCCCCTCTTTGAAATACCCTCCCTTTCTCTCGTGCATCAGGGGTACTTCCATTCATGTTTTCTCAGCCCTGCAAGACTGAGAACTCCTTAGGGCCAGGATCCTTGCCTGACTTGACCCTGTGGGCCCCGCAGACCTAGCATAGGACACGGCTCAGAGGTAGATCCTTGGATGTCTGCTGCCCTGATGGGTGGGTGGTGAATGGGTGAAAGGGTGGATGACTGATGGAGGGATGGATGGATAGATACATGGGTGACAGGATGGGTGGTTGCATGAATGGATGATGGAGGGATGGATGGATGACTTGCTGAATACCTGGGTGGGTAGATGAGTGAGTAGATGAATGAAAGTCAAGATCTAGGGAAATAAGAGGATTAGAATTAAGGACACTGGGGAGGGTAGCTTCGCAGAGGAGGAGGAATATTTCTTCCTCAAAGACAGGAAAAATTTTTTCCAAGGAATAAAAAGGGAAGTTGAGAAAACACCTTCTTTTTTCCCTTCATTTATTCAAACATTTGTTCGGCACTATGCTGGGCTCTAGGGATCTAAATAAACGGGGTTCATGGCCAAATAGTGAAAGCAACAAGCGAACAGGCGGTGAATGCATGCTGTGGTCAGCATTATTTGAGCAGAACGGTTAGGAGGCTGCGGGGAAGCGCCGTTCCCCTCCTGCTGGTTGGCACAAAGAAGGCCGCAAACAGGGCTCCCCGTCACCAGGTGACGGTGCTTTCTAAGCAGCCTGAGCTCTTGGCAGCGAGGTAGTTTGGCACTATTTCTTTGCCACCTCTGGCAAGCCTGCCCACGCCTGAGTCCCGACTCTGGAGCTGATGCCTGGGTTCCCTGGGGAACGCGCTTAGGCAGATGCTTGCAGAGGCCAGGGGATTTTTTTCGGCTGTTCCGTTTGATCTACAAAGGAATGGAATTATTCTCCCCCATCTTGTGTATGAGGAGGCAGTAGCTCAGGAAGGTGTGGTGTTTTACTCAAGGTCACCCAGCTGCAGAGCTGAGGGGCTGGAATTCGCACCCAGGACAGCATGACCCCAAGCCCCACGCCCTTCCCACCAGGCTGTGCCACTCCTCTGCATGGATGTCCTGTTGCTAGGGTAACCTCCCTCCAGGCCCAGCAGTCACCCCTCCTGGAGCGTGATTCTTGCACCTGACATCATAATCCTCTGTGACATCTTAATCAGCTCCCAGGCAACTGACCGTGCCCACAGGGAGCAGAGTAGCAGTATTAAGGCCCAGCAAGTCAGCAGGGCCTGGACTGGGCCCACCTGCCCCGCCTTAGCCTTAACCCTTGCCTGCCCACCCCACTCCCTGGGGACAGAGGTTAGTTCTAGAGTCACACAGATACTATTTCTGAATCTTTCTAAGCTTCAGTTTCCTCATCTGTGAAATGGGTATAAGGATGCCCATCAGCTAATGCACAAAATTGTGCAAGGGCTTCGAAAAAGGACCTGAAGGCACTGTGTCCTTTCAAGGAGCTGTGGGACACAGGAGCCGCTATTGCTGTCATTCTGCTCTGAGTTTACTGCTTTTAGAGCCTGGGTGTCCAGCAGCAACACAGAGCTCCCCAGGCAAAGAGGAGGACACACATACATCCTGTCGTGGGTTGCATTCTGTCCCCGCAAAAGACATGTTGAAGTCCTAAGCGCCCATACCTGTGAATGGGACCTTATTTGAAAATAGCATCTTTGCAGAAGTGATCAAGATGAGGTCCCACTGGAGGATTGTGGTACCTTAATCCAATATGACTGCTGTCCTCTTAAGAAGAGAGAAATTTGGACACACACACAGAGGGAAGACAATGCGAAGACATACATGGAGGAGACAGAGCAGAGATTGGGCTGATGCAGCTGTAAGCCACAGAATGCAAAGGATTGCTGGCAACCACAAAGCCAGGAGGAGGCAAGGAAGAATTCTACCTAGAGTCTCGGGGCAGTGTAGCCCTGCTGACACCTTGATCACCGGCTTCTAGTCTCTAGAACTGTGAGAAAACAAATTGTGTTCTGGGTACTTCATAGGAAACGAATACTAGGAAACGAATACACTCCCTAATAGGACAACTTCAAATCAAAGTCCGATGTACAGTGGGGATACCACTTTGCTGAGTGACCTTCAGCAAATCACTCAACCCATTCTCCCAGAAATATGGGGCTATGAGGCCACGTCGCAAGTCAGACATGAAGAATACGTGGCATCCAGTCTGTAACGTGTCAGCACAGTTGATGGGATTATTGAAGCCATGGCATGATTCCGTAGCATTGATTTTTATTTTTTTTAAGTTCTCATTGGGAAGCCCTGCGTCTCCACTCAGGAGGGCCCTGGCACCCAGGAGGAGGCAGAGCTCCTCAAAGTTTCCTCTTTGAAGACCCCCAGCCCACCCCGGGGGTTTACACATGCACAGCGCACCCAAGCAGAGCAAGTGGGAAGAGCCCCCCCCCCTTTTTTTTTTTTTTTTGCAGTACGCGGGCCTCTCACTGTTGTGGCCTCTCGCGTTGCGGAGCACAGGCTCCGGACGCGCAGGCTCAGTGGCCATGGCTCATGGGCCCAGCCGCTCCGCAGCATGTGGGATCCTCCTGGACCAGGGCACGAACCCGTGTCCCCTGCATCGGCAGGCGGACTCTGAATCACTGCGCCACCAGGGAAGCCCGGGAGGAGCCACTCTGATGGACCCTCATCTCCTCCTCTTCCTGCCCCTCTTCCTCCCTCTCTCCCTTTTCTCTGGGTTCCCGCCCTTGCTGAGACCCAGCCACTGGCTTGGGATTGTTCTGCCCCAGATGCACCAGCTGAGCAGAGGGACCTGCTGCTCCCACCTTTGATGTCAGAGCACGTGTGGGGAGGGAGAAGGCAAGGGGGACTCTTCCTGTGAGGGGTGGGGGCAGGGAGGGCATGAAAAACATTGGTTTCCTTTCCTTTGGGTTTCACAGTCCTCTCCAGTCTTCCCCCCAAAGCGACGACTGCCACATTTTGCGAGGTTCAAGTCTTGCTCAGCCCCCAGTAGCTGAGTGACCTTGGGAAAGTTACCCCATCACATCACCCTCATTGCTTTGGTCATCTGTGAAATGGAGACCACAGCACGGACCCCATGTGGCCAGGAGGATTAAATGAGGTAACGTGCCTGCACATCGTGGGTGTTTGGCAAGTTTCATGGTGGTGATTACTCCATCATTAATATTCTCCACGTGCCTGAGGTCAGAAGCAAACACTAAGCCCCTCACCTCAGACCACAGCTGCTTGGTGCCTCTGTTTTCCCACGTGTTAAATGGGTTAATGGTGCCTGGGTTTAAGGCTGTTGGGTGCATAAGATAATTAAAGCACTTAACACAGAGCCAATATCACTTACTTCTCTGCCTTCCCTTCTCATTACCGTTCTCTGCATCATGAGGGTAAAATCTTAACAGTAGTCCAAAAAATTCTTCCAAATTTGCCTTCCAAGTTGGAAAGTCTACAACACAGCCTCACAGGCAACCCAGCCTCAGGAGAATCTCAGGGAAGGCTTTTCCTCTTTGCACTCAGAAAAGAGAACTAACACGCCTGCCTGTGATCTGGGGAGAGGCGTGCTGGGCTGGCTTTTGTTTTTCTAGAAGGGTTGTAAACACAGGATAATGAGGGCTTGAGAAGACAGCTTTAATGACTGTTATTGCTGGGAAAACAGAGTCCATGGAAGCCCCAAACTGGCCCATGCCCTCCCTGACCGAAAGCCCAGAGCGTCTGGGAATGCTGGAGGGCAGGCAGGGTTGCCACAGAGCCTTGGGGTCTCACCTCTCTGACCTTCAAATGCTGCACAGCCTGCCCCTTTCCCCCTCCTGCCTCTGCTCTTCCCACCTGGACCGGCGTATTCTCCTCCACTCAGCATGTCCAAACCCTGTCTGTTTTCCCACGCCCACACTCTGGCACAGGCTGCCCTGTACCCCAGTGTCCTTCTGGCACCAGCTCCTGTGAAGAAAACACCCTGTCTGAACCTACACCACCATCCTCCCAAACATAGCACCTGGATCAAGTCCAAGAATGTCAGTCAACGAGCTGCCAGCCTCTGGCTGGGGACTTAGGGCAAGGACAAGGGAGTTCTCTTGGGAATGTGAAAGGCTCCTGAGCTGTGTGACAATGGGGCAATGTCTTGATCTCTCTGGGCCTTGACCTTGTACCTGCAAAAAGCTCCAATATCTCCTGGTCAGGTCAGACAGTCATTGCAAGGCTCAGATGAAATAACAGATGGGAAGTGGTTTTATCTTCTGGGGTGAGTTATCAAAGCCTGGCACCAAGGCTGGTCCTTTTGCATCACTGTATTTGCTGACAAGAATCTTCTGGAAAGCCCACTGACCTCTTTTGGTCAGAAAAAAACTTTCAGTGCAGGCTTCCTCAGTGCCAGCCACTGCACCAAATACCACACGTGATTTGCCTTATTTCTCACAGCAGAAAGTGGGTAGACTTATTAGGCCCATTTTGCAGATGAGAAAATAGAGACATGCAGAGGTCAGTAACTTTCCTAAAATCATGGCAACTATGCAGGAGATTTATTCAGTCGTTCACAAGTATTTATTGAGCAATTGCTATATGCTGGGCCCCGTGCTAGGTGATGGAGAGACAGTCGAGAGCAAAATAAAGCATTTGCCGGTAGGGGGCTGAAGTTGAAGGGGGAGAGACAGATAACAGAGATAATAATAAAATGTTGGATGGGACTCACGCTACGGAAAAAAATAAAGCAGGCTGGAGGGAGTGAATGAGTGGGAGAAGGTGTTCAGGGGAGCCTTCTCTGAAAAGGTGACACATGAATGGAGACCGGGAGGGAAGTGAGGAATGGAGCTATGGGGACAACTGAGGGAGAACATTTCAGGTGTCCTGGGGCAGGATTGTCTGGGCACCAGCAAGGGGCTCAGGGTGGCTGCTCATGGAGCAGATTTGGAGGCGAAGGGAGGGGGGCTCGATAACGTAGGGAGATGTGGGGAGGAGAGAGCGGAGCAGGTAGAGCCCCATGGGCCCAAGTGAGGCAATCGCCGACTGTGTCGCTGCACTCTGCCCCTCCCCACACCCCACAGGTGCAGGACCCTGACCCTGACCCTGAGCTAGGAACTGTCCTCAGGGCACCATGGGGTGGAAAGAACACAGGCTTTGGGGCCTTAGGGCTGGGTTGGGATGCTGTCTCCAGATGTTGGCCCATCTAAGTCACTGTAGCTCTCAGGATCCTTCCCCATCTATTAAGTGGGCACAACAGTGCCCACCTCCCAGGTTTGGAGGACCCATCTCGGGGTTGTTGTGATGGCAGAAGCCGACTCCCAGATCACTAAATCCCTCCGAGCACTTAGGAGGTATTCCTCTTTACTTAAGCTTCTCCGAGAATGAGAGAGGGAGACAGGAGAGGGTCAGGAACTCCTCCAAGGGCACAAAGTTGGAAGGGATGGAGCCAGGATTTGAACTCAAGGAGGAAACTACCAGAAGGAGGCTGTTCCAGGTGCCGAAGGTGGCTTCTGCCTGGGCTCTCTCACTCGCCTTTCCCCCACTCAGCATCTGAGCTGGCCTCCCCTTACCTGGCAATCAGGCTCTGAGCTGGCTCCAGTTACTGGAGGCCCTGAGGGGTCTGTTTAAACAAGTGTGTCTGAGCAGGAAAATCAAACAGACAGGGACCCTCCAGGGCCGCCGGGGGACCACCGCTGGGACCACGCCTGAACCTGATAAGGCCGGATCTATTTTCACTTAATTGGGCTGCGTCCCGGGACCCACGATTTGATCAGATAGGAGGTCTCTGCAGGGATGGAAAGGGTCCGTTTCAGGTGGGGTTGCCCTGTATCCCTGGCTGGGAAGCCCAAGAGCATTGGGGGCGCCCCTGGCTGAGGAGGGCCCCCATGAGAGTTTGCTCATTCCTGCAGAAAAGGTTGGGGAAAAGGCTGTCCGGAGCATAATTCTCCCCCACCAGGAAGGCCCAGGGAGGGAAATTCGGCCTTCCTGGAAGGGTGGGGCCTCTGGATGAAAGTCACATGGCCACATCCTCCCAGCATCCAGCAGTCACCACAGTCAGTGTCTGACACACAGGGAGAAACACGCAGCCAGGGAAGGTCCTGCCGGGTGGAGGCAGCCAGCTGGCCAGGGACACGCCGCTGGACTTGGAATCCATGCCGCTGGACTTGGAATCCATGCCGCTGGACTTGGAGTCCACGCAGGCCTTTCTGAGTGACACCAAGCACATGTTGTTTGATCTCTCTAGGCCTCAACTCCCTATCTTGAGAGGAAAAGGCAGCTAGGACTCAACTTCATGTTTAAAGGAGGTTTAAACTCAGCAGAGCCAGCAACTGAGTGTTCTTTTGCAAACGTCATTCAAGAACTATTGGATCAGCACTAAAATGGACTGTTTTCACCCTTGACCCCAAGGCTCAGGTCTCTGGCCCTAATGTGTCTGACCTGATGGGGACGCTCCGGGTTAGGGTCTTGTGCTGAAGGTTTGACACTGCCTGCTCGTCATCCATTCACCTCTCCTCTGAAGTGTCCCCTCTTTATGCCAGGCCCTGTCCTAGTGCCAGGGGCCCCACACAAGCTGGCTCTGGAGAGCCACCCCAGAGGGCACGCCCAGGGCTCAGAGCTGGAGCAGGTGGAAGCACCAGGCCCTGTGGGTGGGCCAGGCTTTGCAGCCTGCTTGCCCTTCCCCATCAGGGAGTCCAGATCAGGAGGCTCCAACGTGGGGCACATCCATGCAGTGGGGCACCCTGAGAATCCCCTGGGTGCCATGTGAAATCTTAGAACATTTTACATTTTTTATGTTGGTCTTTGCTCATAAACAATTTAACTCCAGCTTTCCCATATGTAAACCAAGGATAAAAATAGAGTTGTTGTCAGGATTAAATGAATTAAGACACGTTAAGAGCTCAGAACAGTGCTTTGCAATAGTAATTGTCAATAGGTATTAACTATTATTAATGGGACTTATGATTCCTCATCCTGGCATTCAGCTCTTCAGTTCTCCAGTTTCCTTGGACTCAGATCCAACCTCAGGGAGGATGGCAAAGTGGGGCTTGGCACGTCCATTACATGGATGCAGCAACTGAGGTCCAGGCCGGGGTTGTCATTCACCCTGTTACACACCTCCTCTGAGGTCATGGGCAGGGCCAGGACTCCCCGAATTCCAGAGGGGCGTGGCATGGCGAGGGGCGTGGCCCTATAGGGAGTCGTGGCCCTGTGCCTTCCAAGCGCACTTAGAACTTGTGGGTGTGAAGTCTAGTCCGGATCCAGCCCAAACTCGCTGGCAGTGGGGGAAAAACAGAACTGAATCAAAACCGCAGGCATTTACAACATCCACGGCCCATCTACGCCGTGCAGAGGCTGAGAGTGGGACAACAAAAACTCCCCCACTTCTCTACATGCGTGGCGCAGTGGAAATGAGCAGTGACGCCGTTTCCAGTCCTGGTGTCACCGATGCCCAGCTCTGCAGCCTGGAATGTGCTCGGTTTTCTCATCTGGTTCCATGTTTGGTTTTTATTTTTTTTTTGGCTGGGAGGCATGTGGGATCTTAGCTCCCTGACGAGGGATCGAACCTGCACCCCCTGCATTGCAAGGCGAAGTCTTAACCACTGGACCACCAAGGAAGTCCCTTCGGTTTTCTCGTCTGGAAAGTGGGCTGGCCATCTCGGGAGCTGTCGTGAGCATTAACTGTGGTGATGCATTGAAAGCACCTAGCACATAGCAGGTGTTCAGTCAAAGCGGGTTCACTCCAGCCCCCGCTGGCTCCAAGAAACAAACCCTGTCCCAGGGCTCCACGAGCCCATGCCCCAGCCCTCGCTGGAGAGAGGGGACAGACGCTCCCTGAACCTACCAGGGTCAGAGTGCACCAGGGTGCACCACGCTTTACAGTCTTTTGCATCTGAGTCCTCAAAAATGGACAGGGTCCTCTGTGAGGTCGCAGAGCTGCAAGCCACTGGTCACAGTTGGAACATCCGGGTTTCCTGACCTTCCTCGGGGCTGGGAAGGATGAGCACTAGGTAAGGCATTGGGCAACATACATTTAGTGCCAGTTCTGTCCGTTTCTGGCTCAGAGACTGTGGGAAAATGACTCCTTTTGGGGTCTCAGTTTCCCTATCTATGGAACATGGGCTCCATAGTGCGCTGATTGAGTGCCTACTGCATGCTGGAGGCTTTCCAGCCACTGTCCCCCCAGCCCTCCACCCTACCCAGGAGGGTGGCACCCAGCTCATTTCAAATGATGAGCGTCCCTCGTTCACGCTCATGGGCAAGGAAAGAGAGGTCCAAGGATTGCGAAGGCAGGAAGGGAACAGTATAGGGTAGAGGCAAGGCACCGCCTTTTCCGAACAGCTGAGGGTAGTAAGAGTACAGAGACCTGGGGCGGCCTGGCTCGTGCCCCTGCAAGCCCTTAGGAGGAGTCTTGAGTAGCCAGGAGGGAACTGGCTGGGACTGGGTCTAAGTGCCCTGCGCTGGGTCAAGGGCAGGGGCAGGGCCAACTGCTTCTCCCTACAGACCTGCTGCCTGCTGTTCTCCACTGTTCCCCGTGGGTTCCCCGGCCACTCCTGCCCTCTCCTCAGCGTGCCCTGCATTTGCACGCCGTTTCCTCCCTCAGGTTCTGGAACGGTGGGAGTGAAGGACTCTTAGCTGGCACCTTGAGGTCTGCCGAGCCTTCTGGGTGCCCGCAGAGCGCCATTCAGACTCTGTCACCCTCCTTTTCCATCCTCCTGACAACCCTAGAGGGAAGCTATATTGTGCGCTCATGATCCAGATGGGAAACTGAGACTCAGAAGAGAAATTACTAGCTCCAGACCATGGGCAGTAGAGGCAGGAGCCCGGTGGGCAGGGAGGAGCACTTCCTGCAGCTCCAAAGATGCCAACTGCTGCTCCAGAAATGGGAAACTATCTGCAGAAAGAACTCGCTGGAGTCGCATTAGCTTCGGAGTGACTTGAGGGCAGTGATTCCTACTGAATCATGGGTCTGGTGGGGGAGGTGAGAGGCTGCAAAAAAGACAGAAAAAGGGAAAGAGGAGGGGAGGGGTGGGAAGAAACATGGTAGTAGAGACGGAATGGCACAGAGACAGCAGAGAGATGAAGAGATGGAGGCTGCCAGGTCCACCGGAAGAGATCAAGAGAGACACACCTGAGACCAAGACCCACCCCAGAGACAGATGAGAGAGACTGAGGGAAAGAGGATGCAGAGGAAGAATGTCAAAAGCCAGGGCCCCAAGGGAGAGAGATCACGGAGAGAAAGAGGGGTGGAGGTGGGAATCGTCGTGAGAGGGGGCCCGGGGGCCTCCCAAACCACCTAGCCCCACCCGCAGCCCCACCCCCGTTCCTGTCCATATTGTAGGGACCCCTCCTGGTCGCGGAAGGGCCGGATCCCTTGCCCGAGAACTCGGCACAGTCCCGTCGGCTGCCCAGCCACGGCGGGGTGCGGGCCACACTTAGGAGGACACTCCCTGAGCTCCCCTCGACTGTTCTCTTTTCCCGTCCCAGCTCTGGCCTTCCTGGGCATCCCAAACTCGCCGTCCATCCCACTCAATACCTAGGTCTTTCAAAAGTCCCAGGATCGTAGAGACTCCTCGGCTCTCGGCATCGCGGTATCCATCGCTGTATCCTCCACCATCTCCGAGGCTGTGTGTCTTTTTGCCTGTGTCTGTTGATCACTGTTCCTGCCCATCTCCGCCCAGTCTGGTCTTTCGCTCAGCCTCTTTCCCCGGGTTGTCGAGCCGGGGGTGAAATACGAGGTTTCCCACCTGCACAGGCACCTTAGAGGAGGAAGTTGCAAGTCGAGAGGAAGGCCCCAGAACCCCCTGGATGCCTCAGAGCACCTCCAAGTGCTCACAGCGCTGGGAACCTGCCACAGCGCGAAGTCCGGCGGTGTGGCCAACGGCGGGAGGGCCAAGCTCAGCGTCTCTGAGCTGGGGAACAGAGTTCCCATTTTAAAGACGACAAACCGAGGCTCGGAAGAAACGGCCGTCAGATGGTGAAGCAGCTTGCAGCCCGGATCTGTCTTCTTCTCTGACACACCTGAGCTCCTCCACATTTGATAAATTCACGGGAAATCTGGACAGTTTTCAAGACTCGAGAATGTGGTGGGCAGGGGGAGGGGAGGAGCAGGAGAGAAGAATAGTAAGTGATGGACCCAAAACCCATTTTCTGGATTGGGGGCGGGACTGGGAGGCGGTGCTGCCAAATCCTGACAGCACCCTCTGTATTTTAATGCGTTTCGTCTTTTGACAGCTCAGTGAGAGGAGACCGCTACAGCGAGTGAAAAGAGTGGTTTGGGGATTCAGACCACCTGTGTCCAGATCCTGGCGCCACCACCAACTGGCTGTGTGACCCTGGACAAGACACTTAACCTCTCTGATTCTATTCTCTCATCTGGAAGGGGGAAAAAGGCTATAGTAATACCTATCTTCCAGAGTAGAGAGGATTAAATCGGGGAAAGTTTGTGAAAACTCTGACAAGAGCCCTGACACCCAACTCAAAAAAAAGTCAATTCCCTTCCTCCCATTCCTTCCAACGCTTGCACGTCCAGGCCCCTGCCGGAACTGAGATGGGGGCCTCGGTGGGCTGGGCAGAGCCTGGGGGGAGAAGGGCGAGCCTTCCTCAGCTCAGGGTGGGCAGAGCCGGGATGGAAGATGTTTGGTCGGCCCCTGGAGCCTCGGGGTCTGCCTGACATCTCCAGGCTTAAATAACCGTGCGCCTTTGTTATTCGTCGGCAGCAAAGTGGTTCGTTACGCCTGATTGGTCTAATTGCTTTGAAATGGGATATATTATCTATAATTATAGAGCTCTAGGAGGAGCCGGCCGGCCTCCGCTTTCATCTTCCCCAAGTGCACCCTCATGTCGCGATCACATTAATTTGGGCCATTTGAAAGGGGGGCCCCTCTCTCCCCCCGCGGATCTAGACCCCCTCACCCCCTTCCGAATTTAAAGACACAAGGAAGCCCCGGCCGGCTCTGGAGGAAAGAACTAAGGGGGGAGGGGGTGGAAGGGCAGGGCGGGAAGGGGGAAGAAACAGGGAGTCGGGCTTGTCGATTTCTCCCAGTGAAATCCTCCACTCTTGGGCAGTTCCACCCACAAGTTGGGCCCACTTAAGCGGAGGAACGAGCAAGAAGGAGAAAATGTTTTTTACTAGTAGCTTCCCCCCCCCCCCACTTCGCATTGAAAAGAACACCACAACTCTTCAAAGGTATAAGTTCTGCCCAGGTCCCGGGAAAGCAGAAAGCTTTTTGCTCCGAATCTGTGCCCTGGATATTCAGGCAATAGCTGAAGACTCCCTGGAGTTCTTAGCTCTCCGGAGTCTTTCTCTGGAAAGCTGTGAAATCCTCCTGAAGGATACCATCAGTGACTCCCGGACAGTTTCCCAAACCTCTGACTCCTAGCCGTTCACTTCTAGGCGACGGAGACCAAAAGACTGGAGAACTCCGGTCGGGAGGCCCCCTCCGCAAGTTGGGGGATCCCGGGGTGGTGCTTTCTGTCTACCCGTCAACCCCCCTTACCTCCAGGACAAAATACCTCCCCTCTCTCCCCCTCGGTCGCCCTCCTGGAGATTGGTGAATTCCCACCAAAATAAATCGTTCCGGGTAATCGGTTTTCATAGCACATTCATTCTATTAAAGAGGACTGTTTGGGGCTCGCTAATTGCCGGGGGATCCCACTGAGCTGCACATTTTAAAAATGCACGCGGATTCCTGGGTCGAGGCCACAAAATGCATTGGGAAAGGGGGGGAGGGGACGTAAACAAAAACCCGACGGAGGTGACAACGAATGCCGAAGTGAGGGACCAGCCTGCAGGCTCTTCGAATCCGTGCGCAATACCCAGATAGTGACGGAGGTCTTTACAATGGGGTCTGTCTCAAAACAAATCTCTGTCCACGAGGCGGGAGTCTTAAAACACCACCCTTCCTCTGCAGCCACGCAGTCCCATAAAATAGGCATTTTTGGGGAAAAAAAGACCACCACCACCAGTTGCCCAGAGAGTGGCCGCAGGACACACCCTCTTTCGGAACCGAAATGCTGAGCTGATCTGTTCGGGGCATGGAGAGAGCTTTAAGATGCCCCGGAATGAGGGAAGTAGGAGCCAGGCGGGAGAGGTGGGGAGGGGAGCGGAGTGCGCGAGGACGGAAGCCTAGCGCCAGTCCCGGAGCTTTATCTGCTGCGGGCCAGCCCTGCCCTTGCCAGGCATGAATTACAGCCCGGCTTTCTTGGCTGCAGCGGCCACGCGGAGAAATGCCGGGAGTAGAAGCGCCTGGGGGTTAGTGCTGGAGGCGAGATAACAGGCGCAGCCCCCGGCCCTGTCAGCTCTCGGAACCCGCCAACCGGGAAATCCGAAAAGGCCCAGACGAAAATCAACGCAGAGAAGGCTCCCTCTCCCTGCCCCAAACTTGTGCCTTTCCTCCCGCGGGAACAACGCGCCCCGGGAGACAGATGGATATTTTGGTTTTTTTTCTCTAAGTCCCTTCTCTGAGACCGTGGGTATCTTTTTCTCGCAGCCCATGGCGGATCAGTGGAAGAACCCCGCGCGATTCTGAGCACGGACTCCACGTGGAATCCACTCTGAACCCCTTTCCCTCTGCAGACACTCTGCTCGCCTTGCACGGGTGCTGCGGTCCACCCGCCGCGCCGAGTCAGAACAGACACTAACCCAGACCGAACCTAAAAAGATGCCGTGGGGTTCGGGACGGGTTCGCGAAGCAGAGGGGCGGGCGGCAGGGCCGGGGGCTGCGGGCGCAGGCGGTTTGCTCCCAGGAGGCGGGGGCGCGACTTCAAGGGCCCCTGCGCCGGCTGCTGCCTTTGATCGGGCCGCCGCTGGCGCCTAAAAACAACATCCTCGTCTGCCTATTAGGCGCGCTGAGGGATCGTGACAGATTGTTTATCCCCGCAATTAGCGATGCGGCCCTTCTCCCGCCGCCCGGCCGCCCGGTCCCCGGCCCGCGGCCTGGCCTTGCTGCGCCCGCCGGACACAGCCCAGAGCCCCCTCTGCGCCGCGCGCCTGCACTCTCGGGGTTCGAGCCCCAGCTCCGCCCTAAAGCAGGGGTTCTTATCTGGAGGACTCCAAGTGGGTACAGAGCCTTTGAAGTTGCTTTTGCTGATGCGCATTTTCTAGTTAGAAAGTTCTTGGTTATATTAGATTTTCAAAGTGATCTGGGAGCCAAACATTTTGCTATATGGGAGACGAGGGCGGAACACAGCAGGTCCCAACCGAAAGTCACACTGCTCGCTTTTAAAATGTTGACCCATACAGCCTAGGGGCCTCGGTTTCCTCTCCCTCTTTCAACCGAGTGCAGAGTGAGATTCCGGCTCGCCCGTTCCAGGGAGAGTTTAATTGGAAAGGCGAGCAATAGAAGTCGGCCATCCAGTCTGGGCTGCTAGCAAGGTGCTTGGCCTACAGCCTTGCGGAGTGTCAGGTCGCTCATCTCTGGCCTTCTATCCTTTGCACCCTCGGGCAAACCTCCAGGGTCTAGGTTTCCCTGCCTGGAGGAAGGACTCTCTATTCTCCGTGCCCCCCAGAGGTACGGTGCCTTTAGAGAGGCCGCGTCCGTGCGCCGCTCCTCCAACTGGGCCGGACGCGAGCTGGAGGCCCCAGACCCTGCCCAATGCTTGTGCTGCAGTTTCGGGAGCGCAAGAAGTCTGGAGAGGCTGCGTAAATTTCACAGACGAGAGTATTCCCGAACCCGCCCAAGGCCTTAACGTCGTGGAGCCTGCGGACAGATGGGAGGCTGCCAATGGCTCCGGCGTCCGCAGCCCGACCCCTCCTGCCAGACCCCGGACGCCGTCCGGGTAATAAAGTTCCCTCTCTAGTAATTCATTTTCCTTAATCTGGATGCCCCTAATCTACAGCTTTTATTGCGCCCAGTTAAAAGGCGAGGGAATTCGCTGTCCCTCCGCGCTCGGATAATTACCCCGAAATGGCCACGGCAGCCCCTTGTGTTTCCTGGAGATTAGAACCCCGCAGCCATCAATGGCCGGTCCCGGTGAGCCGCCAATCACTGCCGCCAGCTCCCCGGGAGCCGCCGGCCTGGGCCCCGGGATAAGAAGCCATAAAAAAGAGGTTCAGAAAACCGCCGAGCCCCGACCCGAGTTTGTGTACATCCTCCGTCTCCCCACACCCCCAACTCATTTTCCTGTATTTTTTAACAGCAAAAATAAAATCACGTTTCCTCCGAAATTGGCAAAATAAAAAATCTCAAGCCCAGCACCAAGGATCCGTCCCAGGAGCAGTCCTCTTTTCTTGGCCGTCTCTCCCAAATGCGCCTCCCCCTACCCCCAACACACACACACACACACACACACACACACACACACACAAGATCAGCGATCCAGAGATAGGGACTGTTATTGTTTTTGCGGACACGCTGATCGAGGTTACGTTAAGGCCAGATCAGTGTTTTGTTGATGTTTCTGTTGGTTTTATATTCAATAAGTTCTATATCAAAAGGATCGGCTTCGTCCCCGAGCCGGTCGTCGGTATAGGTGCTGTAATCCTCCTGAAAGTTCACAGCTGGAAAGTACGCATCGGGTATGAAACTCGATTATCCATTCCAGATAACACAATGTACTCTTATTGTTAACATCCATAGCAGCACGGGAGCGTGGCTTCTGGGGCAAACTTCAGTCCAGCGCTTAGGAGACAAAGGCCCACTTTTACGCAGAGGTAAAGTTTTGAAGATTGGAACCGAAGAAAATGAATGCTTAAAGAAGAAATTAATGTTATGTCTTTCTACTATAATAAATAACCCTGCAGATTTTTTAAACTATAAAAAGAATATATAAGAAATGGCTTCAACACAAATTATCGTGGTAGAGAAGAGGGGAGGTAGATATTGGAGGAGGACTATCCTCCACTATCCACTGGGTAGAAACAGACACAGCAACTGACTGAACGGAAAGGTAAGGGGAGAGGTAGGAGAGAGAAACAGGAAAGGAGTAGAGAAAAAAGGGAGGAATTGGGAAAGAGGGGCGATAAAGGAAGGGGAGGAGAGGGAAGAGCAGAAGAGAAGGACTGAGAACAAGGGAAAGTCCCCCAGGAACACAGTAAAATAGAGACCCAGGAGGAACCACACAGGGACAGGCGGCGCGGGCTTTAGCGCAGAGGAACGTTTCTCGAGCGCCCCCTCCCCTCCTCTGCCCTCCCGGGGCCGGACCCAGCCCTGCGCGCCCCGAGGCCCAGCGCGCCTCCGATCGAGTCCGCCGGAGCGGGGCCCAATGGATCGCGCCGGGACCGCCCCCTCGCGCTCTGATTGGCTGCCGCCGCACTGGCCTCGCCTTATTAACAAGTTCTCTGGGGAGCTGCGGCCCGACCCGGAGCCGGCTGGTGCGCCCGGGAACTCGGCCTGCGCGGCGGCGCCAGCGGATAAGCAGGCCCGGAGCGCCGGAGCTGGTCTTCTGGGGAGGGGCGGGAGGCGCGCGCGGGAGGGCCCGCCCGGCCAGGGCCCCGGGCAATCCCAGAGGCCGGCCGCGCTCCCAGCCCGCCCGAAGCTCATGCCCGGCGGCTGGCCGGAGCTGAGGCTGGAGGGGGGGCCCGGCTCTGCATGGCCCCGGCTGCTGACATGACTTCTTTGCCACTCGGTGTCAAAGTGGAGGACTCCGCCTTCGGCAAGCCGGCGGGGGGCGGCGGGGGCCAGACCCCCAGCACCACCACGGCCACGGCGGCCGCCATGGGCGCAGACGAGGAGGGGGCCAAGCCCAAAGTGTCCCCTTCGCTTCTGCCCTTCAGCGTGGAGGCGCTCATGGCCGATCACAGGAAGCCTGGGGCCAAAGACAGCGTCCTGGCGGCCTCCGAGAGCGCACAGGCGCCGGGCGGCTCCGCGCAGCCTCTGGGCTCCCGGCCCGGGTCGTTGGGCGCCCCGGATGCGCCGTCCTCGCCTCGGCCGCTCGGCCATTTCTCGGTGGGAGGACTCCTCAAGCTACCAGAAGATGCGCTCGTCAAAGCCGAGAGCCCCGAGAAGCCCGAGAGGACCCCGTGGTTGCAGAACCCCCGCTTCTCCCCGCCCCCGGCCAGTGAGTAGCCAGAACCCAGGCGGCGGGGGAGGGGGCCAGCGGGGGTGCGGGACCCGAGGGCGCCAGGCCGCGCGCCGGCGCCTGCTTGTCTCGGGCGTCTGCGTACCTGCAGCCCGGTACCCGGGGTCCGTGCAGCAGATGGTTTGGCGGGGAGGCCGGCGGTTGATGCCTCACCCCACTCCCACCCAGGAAGAGGGTTGAGGCCTGGCTGAGGCCCAGCAGTCGGTCCACTTTCGCGGGCTCCTCGCCTTGGCTAGGCGACGCTGCGGATAGGAGTTCACTTGTAGGACACGGGTGTCTGGGCACCCTCTCCTCCTGCCCCTCCCACCCCCCAAACGACCCCAGGAGTCCCGCCTGGCTCCTCTTTCAGACCCTAAGCCCTGTTACTTCGCCGTTCCGGCAACGGGTGGGTTCTAGGGGTGCGGACACCTTTCCAGTGCTCAGAGTTTCACTTTCTCATAGTTGAAGCCTGGTGCGCCCCCTCCCCTTTTCCAACCCCTCCCCCAAAGTATTTCTTTGCCCAAAGTATTTCCTAATCTCTTGCAAAATCCCCCCCCCCACCTTCGTGTTTCAGGTAGACACTTGGTGCTCTGGGTGGATGGATCATTTAGGGGGAGGGGGCGCTCAGGTTCCAGTGGAGGGGGCGGGGCACCAAGTCAGTTAGTGGGAGGCGCCCCCTCCAACATGGTAGGGAGCTCCCAAATGTCTCGGACTGGGTCCTGGAAGCTGACTCCAGCCGCTAAAGACGCCTCCGGGGTCGTTCCAAGGCCTCCGGGCCCCCTGGCTTCTCTGCGCAGCGAACACACTCGGAGATATTTCAGGAGCACGGGAAATTCCCAAGTTTTCCTCGTTTCCTCTGATTATTTTGCGCGGCATAATAGCAACCCGAATTCAATGGCGTGATGCTGAGGAATGATTTTTATCTGGGGATTAAACGTCTTTGAAAGGCCAGCCCCTCCCTGGGCCTAACGGCCGGAGAAGGTGGCCCAGCGCTGGGCTGTTACTACCGAAGGGAGTGACGTTTCCCTCGGCGCCCGCCCCTCGGGTGGCCCGGCGGAAAGCGAGTCAGGGGCCAACTGCTTCCCGGACTCTCAATGGTCTCGACCAGGGAAGAAGCAGGGATGTTAACACGAGATTTCGTTTGACTCACATCCTGGTGGCCTGAGAGCCCAAAGGATCTTTTTTTTTTTTTAAGCGTGCAAAAAACATTGCATAATTAGGCAAAACCCGCCTGGTGAAACATTCTCGATTTGAATTAATTGCTCCCCCGAGAGCAGCTGCTGCATAGGCAAAGCGTCCTTTCCAAGACTTGAGGATTCTTTTAGGGCCTGGGTCCCGACCCAAAGTCGACGGGATCTCTGTTGTCCTGGGAATAATTTTGGTCCCTGTTTTAACTGGCCGCAGCTGCTGGGTGTGGCAGGGGTTGACTGGCCCCGCAGACCCTGTCCCGGACCTGCATGAGCCCTCTGAGGTGGTGCTCGCTCACAGCCCATCCTTGAGGTATATTTTGAAGCCGTAAGAAAAAGACACCTCGGCACCAGCAGTGTTGATCTCTGCGGACTGAGGCACACCCCCACACACACATTTGAAAGTGACCAGAGGCCAAGGCACTGGGGATGGGAGAGGCGCAGGAGACAATTGAGACAATCAGAAGAAGCAGCCCCGTTAAGATGAAGCACCTCCTCAAACCATGGCACTTTTTATATTTGAGACTTGGCCGTGGTGCGACATTCGTGACATCCGGGGTCGCTCCACCTCCAGTCAGCAGGGACCGAGCTTAGAACCCTGTAGGAACGCATTGTTCCAAGGGAAAGAGTGGAAATCAGAGATCTGGATTCCAGGCCACAGAACGGCCTAGCCCAGCGCTGACCACTTAGTTGGCACAGATAAATGTTTGGCCAACGCCTAAAACTAAACGTGATCCCGGGCTGGCTGCAGGGCTTCTTTCCGTGCGTTTCACCGTTCTAACATCCGCCGTCCCAATGTGCGTGGCGTGGCGGTGGAGAAGGCCCCACTGAGAAAGGCCTTCTTAAGCGGCCATCTAGCTTTACGGGCTGTCCCGCCTCTCCCCAGTTATTTCGGGCCTTGAACATGGGCTCGTGTCACCTGGAATCTTAGTTTCCTCATTTGCAAAAGGTAGACAAGAACATCTACCCTGAGGGGCTGCGGTGGGAATTGGAGAAAATATTTTCCAAGTGCTTCTCATGGTGCCTGGCGCTGAGGTGCTCCACGCAAATGAAGAGCGGGTGTTGTAATTTAATATTATTCCCATTTATGGGCCGATGACTCTCCCGCGCGGGTGTCTTAACCTCCTGCGTTTCTCTCTCTCGGCCCCCTAGGGCGGCTGAGCCCCCCGGCCTGCACCCTGCGCAAGCACAAGACCAACCGCAAGCCGCGGACGCCCTTCACCACAGCCCAGCTGCTGGCGCTGGAGCGCAAGTTCCGCCAGAAGCAGTACCTGTCCATCGCCGAGCGCGCCGAGTTCTCCAGCTCGCTCAGCCTCACGGAGACGCAGGTGAAGATCTGGTTTCAGAACCGCCGCGCCAAGGCCAAGAGACTGCAGGAGGCAGAGCTGGAGAAGCTGAAGATGGCCGCCAAACCCATGCTGCCCCCCGCAGCCTTCGGTCTGTCCTTCCCCCTCGGCGGCCCCGCGGCCGTAGCGGCCGCCGCGGGCGCCTCGCTCTACGGTGCCTCCAGCCCCTTCCAGCGCGCCGCGCTGCCCGTGGCGCCCGTGGGACTCTACACAGCCCACGTAGGCTACAGCATGTACCACCTGACATAGAGGGCCCAGGGTCGCCTACCTGTGGTGCCAGCCGATCTCTCCAGCAACCAGCAGGAGCCTTCCCCCAAGGCGCTCCCCTGCTCGGCCCCGCCTGGCTCCTTCCCTTTAACCCCTACACTGCTCTGGTTTCTCCTCTCGGTTGACCCCTGAGTTCACTCTCTGAAGTCTGATCCCTTCCCCCAAAGCGGCTAGAAGGGTCCCATAACGCTCTTCTAGAAGCCAGATCTACCCCCTCGAGTTATAGATGGGGGAACCGAGGCCAGAGAGGCTGAGAAAGGTATCCACAGTCCCCAGCAGAGTTAGTGGTTGCACCAGAACTAGAGGCCGTGCCTCCTGCACCAGGCAGGAAAAAGCACAGAGAAATTCATGTCTGAAGATGTCGGAAACGAGAACAGTGGGAGAGAAAGAGAACTTAACAGGGGAGACGGATCCCAGGTCCTTCCACTGCAAAACTTAAGAGAACTTCAACAGCGAAACATTTGCTTTTGGGGGGAGGGATACACAGATGCGTGACAAAGGTAGGTTGAAAGGACCTCTCTCTTACCAGTACCAGAAAGAAATTGTAAAATAAAAATTAAAAATTCTGTTTCTATTTAACAGTACATTTGGGTGGCTCTCACGATTCCCTTTGGAAGGGATTGCTGTAATATACTGTATATTTGAAATTTTATTATCATTTATATTATAGCTATATTTGTTAAATAAATTAATTTTAAGCTACAAGAAATTATCTCCTTATTGATTTAGTCTTCTAATTTTACTTCTTGCCATCTCTTCACATGTACAGTTGCTTTCAGTTTGATGGTAGTTGGACGCCAGCAACTTTTCAAAGGTGACGACAGGATATTCAGGGACCGGGGGGGGGTGTCTTTTTGAACACACAGGACCGATCTGCGTTAGCAAAGTCAAGTGGAGAATTGAAGCAATTACCTAGGATAATTAGGCTCAATTTTCCAATTCACTTTAAGCTGAAATCGACACTTGCTCAGGCGACCCATAACCGACTCTTTCTTTTTTCTCCCCTTTTAACCTGTCTTTGAAAACAAAGCGAATCACCCAAATGGTTTGATGACTGCAGACAGCTAATCCAGACAATTCCCACCCCCGCAAACCTGTTTTTCCCACAGGAGGCCAAGTGGGGGGTGGGGAGGCATTGCTTTGCTTCTCTAAATCGCCGCGCCGGTGTAGACGCGGTTTGCGGAACTAATTTTTGAGGTCCCAGAATGTGAGCGCCTTCACACTTCCTATGACGACCCTTAAAAAAAAAAAATCTTTACCGAAAACCCAGGGCGACCATATACTTCCCGCCTTGGTGTGTCCTTTGCATGAGCCCTGCCTACAAACTTGGTTTTTCTTTTATATATAGTAGGTTATATTCAGGCTACCAGGAGAAGATATTTGAACGAGCGCCAAGGTTAGCCTTCTGGGGGCAATTCTGTGAGGATGTTGAAGGCAGAAAATGACCTCCAGCAAATAAAGCTTACTATGTTCCAGGCCCCGCTCTGTTCTCTTTCGAGTTGGGGGCCTTGGCTTAATTCTCACCAGATCCGCGCCCCTCCCCCCCTCCCCCTCTGTCCGGCAGTGGCGGCGCCTCCAAACTCCACGCCGGGCAGCCCCCCGGCAGCCTTTGCTCGAGCGTTTGCGACGGGAAGCCAACACACCAAGGGTTGTCAGAACTCGAAGTTACCTGGCGTTGGACTCGGGGAGGGTGGACGTCTCCATGGATAGAGACCGTCTCACGACGTGGAAACCGAGTCTGTGGCGCACTGCGCGGCTTCTAGCCCTAGGGGAGGTCAGCCTCGAATTCCAAGAGAGCGCAGGGTTGCGCGCACGCGCCCCAGGTGGGCTCTCGGCCAGTGCCGGGCAAGTTCCGCAGTACCGTGGGTCTCGGATGCTGCCGTCTAGGTAGCTCTGGCAAAGGCTCTGTCCCCGCGGCTGGCGCTGCAGCCTGAACTTGTCACAACTCCCCTCCCAAGGAAAAGAAAGCAAGCTTGCTGTGGAGTGCAGTTCCGATGACCAGGCAGTCCCCGGCCTCTGGGCTGGCACAAGCACGGCCATAACCCGAGTTGGGCCTCTTCATCCCCGAGATAGGGGAGTTACACTTTAAAATGTCTTGTACTCCGTATGCCCACGCGGCCCCTTAAAGGGGCTTAGGTACATCACTATGTCTTGCAGACACTGAAAGGATATTTCCCCCCTCTATAAACACAGCATCCCGAGTGACCGCGCGCAGGACACCCTGGCTTCCACAAATCTTCCGGGTTCCTTTCTGGAACACCCCTGGCGACTCTCCTGTCTTGGGGGTTGTACTGAACTTGAAGTCAGAGAAGCCCATGTGGTTGATCCCAGCCCTGCCACTTCCTAGCTGCCTGACTTTTTGGGTAGGGAAGATCACTCTGTCTCTCCATTCCTGTTTTCTCATCTGCGAAATGGTCCTGGGAATCCTTCCCCCGCCCCCAGGATTTTGGGGAAGCGTCAACGAGCCCTTGCGCGGGAGGGCGCCCGGGTTATACGGGGCGGTCTGAATTTTCTCAGCTCACGGTGCGTCGGCAAACTGGAATCTTTTCCACCCGTGCGGGATAGGGGAATGGCGGGGCAGGATCGGGTATCTCCTCCGGCCCGGGCTCCCGGGCCTCCTGGCTCCTCGAAACTTGGCAATTTAGGGTCCAGGCAACCTTAGAGCAACATAATTGCAGTAATGAGCAACTGTTCGCGCTCAGCAGACGCACCGAGGCTCCAGCTTGGCGGTAGCTGCAGGCGAAGTGGGCGCGCCCCCTTCCCCCACCCAGCGCCTCAGCCAGTAGGGAACCGGCCACCGCCCTGGGACCCCCGCCCGAGCCCGCTTCCGCGCGCACCCCAGCCCTTCTGCAAGCCTTGGGTCCGGGTCTCCTTCCACTCCTATGTCCCCTGGTTTCCCCATTTTTGTTTCTTTTCGTTCAGCCTTTTCTTTGCCTCCCTGCTTTTGTTTCTGAATTCCCTCCCTCGATAGGGCGTGCACACATAAGGTGCTCAATAAATGTTTGCTGGATCAGGGCGGCGCGCCGCTGTGGGGTGAGGACCCTGAGCCAGATTCAGCCGGGTCCGGCGGGAATTCGAGGCGGGGCTGGGGCACTGCTTCTTGTCCAGCCCAGTCCTTGGAACGCAGTTGCTTGTTTATCAAGCGAGGGCGGAGTGGGCAGGGGTTCCCGGGTCTGGTCCTTTAAGGATCGATTTCCTTGCCTGGCAGGAAACGTCGGGTCAATCACGACGGAGTCGCCACCTACCTCGCTTGTACTTTGTGATGGAGGAGGAGCCAGCACTTAACGCAGCCTACTGTGCGCTGGAGTTCAGGCGCACGCCACCTCCCCCGCGCCTCCCAACAACCCTAGGAGATTTTTTACAAGGGAGAGCACTGCGGTTCAGAGAGGTTACGCGGTTTTCCCAAGGTCACACAGCCAATAAGGGGGAGAGCAAGGATTCCGAACACAGATTCCACTCGGGGATCCACGCTTTCCCGGTACTGCCCAGCTCCCTCTCGTTGAGGGTCACAGAGTCCGGGCCAGCAATTTGGGGCTGGGAAAACCGGCCGCTTAGAACTCAGGCCCTAGCTCTACGAATTTAACTCCTTCCAGCCCTGACCACAAGTAAGCGCTGTCCCTTGGGGAACAAGAGGGGCATCTCACCTGCCCTGCACGCTGTCTGTGAATGCGTTTTCGTTTTGTTGGGGAGGAGACGGACGTCTCAATCTGCAAAACTCAGCTTCTGACCACTCTGGCGAGACCAAAGCCCATGGCGTGGAAGCCCGCGGAGAACCGAGATTACCGGGCGGCGAGGGACCTGGGGCGCTCCTAGCTCTGGGTGCAGGTCGGCGGGGCCCGGGCGGCCAGGGACCTGCGAGGCTGGGGTGGGGCTGGAGAGCTCGCGCTAAGAGGGCCTAGTTCTAGGGTTCCTTTCTCTGCTCTATGACCCGGGGCTGAAGGCCCAGCTCTCTCAGGAGACCCAGTGAAGACAGTTACTCACGAGGCACAAGGCGGGAGCCATGAGTGCGAATCCTACCGTTGTGAGGCTGGCCCCGGGCCACGCGCCGACCGATGCCCCCTAGTGACCCACGGCGCGGAGGTGAGGCCGGCCTGGCCTCGGCCTGCGCCCAGCCTGGAGCCCTCGGGGGCGCAACGGGAAGCAGCGAGGAGAGGCCGCGGCCGCCTTTCAACTAGGCGGCTGGCGCCGGCCTGGCCTGGCCCCCGGGGCCGTGCAGCCTCCCCGACTCTGTCCCCGCCCGCTCAGCAGCTCACACCGCGGCCGGGCCGGGACACTCCCCCAGCCCCGCCGCCCGCCGCCGGGACAAACACCTTAACCTACCCCCGCCCGGTGTCCATTCTTCAGAGCACCCCAGCTCGCCCGCCCCAGACTCTTGGATTTCCTTCCGCTCCACTCAGCTCCCACTGCCGCCGTGCACAGCACCCCCGCTCCACGCCTTCGGCGACCCTCCCATCACACTGGCCTGCCTCCTCCACAGCGCCCTCCCGCGGCCCCGCAGGCCCACAGCCCCTGCTCTCGCCAGCCCCTGCCCCTTGCTGCGCTGGAGCCTGACGCTGGACTAGGCTCCCTCGGCGACAGAGAGCGCTTGCGGTTGAGCGCGCAAGCACGCACGCACACACACACACGAACATATATCATCAACGCATATACAACACACCAACACACAGCACAACATACATCTAACACACACAGAACTGACACATGCAAAACATGTTACAACCAACACAGATACCCAACACACATCCAATCAACACTCATCACACACACAAACAGAACCAGCACACATCACCAACCATACACACCCAGCACACAGACCCACACAGTCAACAAATACACACACACACAAACGGCACTTCCCAAACACATGCAATTCGACACACACAACACATACACAACCAAGCCATACAGACACCCAGCCACACAAAACCAACATATGCTGCACACTGTGTACACATAAAACCAACACATATACCCAACCAAACGCACACAGCACACACCCAACGCCCACAATCAACATACACGTATTCCAATGAACACGGCTCCAGTTCATAGAGACACATCAAGGCTACGCTCCAACGTCCTACGCGAGCTCTGTCACTTAGGACCGGGTGACACTGATATTTACACATAATCTTGGGTGGGGGAGACCCACTGATAGACATTGATTGGGGGGAGATAAACTCTGAGAAATGATGTACTGAGAGGCTTCCAGCCCACAGAAAGAGACTTCAGGCAGAGGCTGAGAGAAGCCACTCAGAGACTGGGCCACAGGGCTCCACAGAGGAGCGAGCCGCATAGCCTAGAGCACAGCGGATGCGGTTAGGGGGAGATCTGCTGCGTGGAGGACACCGTGAGGGAACGTGCCCAGCGCGTGTGCGTGGGATCAATCCCAGGATGTAAAAGCTTTTCCTGGGAGGCATCAAGAATCGCCCACAGGAATGCTAGGCACTCCCAAGTACCCCGGGGTGACTTCAGCTCTTCTTTCTCAGCCCGGGGGTCCTCCTTGGAAACACCCTCCCCCCAACCCTCCGTCTCACACACCCGCCTTGTGCCTCCGCAGAGTCTCCAACGCCTTCCCAGGAATCAGATCCGACATCCTGCACGTGCTCCGCTGAACCCAGGCCCAAGATCTGGAATAGCCATTCAGACACCCCCGTCCTGCCCCCAACCGAGAAGGCGGTGCTTCTAGAAGCAGCCAGTTTACCGCTGGAGTCAGACCATCTGGTCTTAGGAATCCTGGTTTTGGTACTTATTAGCTGTGTGAACTTGGGCAAGTTACTTAACCTCTCTGAGCCTTTCCCCGTAGAGAAAGTGTGGAATGTGGCAACAATCCCCTTGAATTATTAAGAGTATAAAATGAAATAAAGTGCTTGTGAGATGCCTCGCACTGCCAGCAATTACCCTTGATTATGAGTACTTGAGGTGTGTGCGTGTGTACTTCCCTAGAGAATCCGAAAGAGTCGGGGCTGACGACTCAGACATGGGGGCTGGAATCCAGGTTTATGCCTTTCTGGATGGTGAATTCTAGCAAGTTGATGCTCCTCTCGGAACCTATGGAATCTGCCCCTAAAGCCTGGCTCGCAGGGCCTAGAGCATCGTGGCGGGGTGCAATAAAGACCTGTGTTTGCGGGTAGTAAAAGCGAATTCAACGGGCTGACTGGGAGCAGAGAGAATGATCGGCCCCGACCAGAGGCTGAGTGGGTCCGGGCAGCAGACCCGCCGCGGCTCCCTTTGCTGCCCATTTTTTAGGCCAGGAAACTATGGCTCCAGGCGGGTGCCGGGCGGTGGCTGGATCCCAACTCACTGCTGTAGGACCGCAGGGGCTGCCTTCTTCCCCACCCATGGGAAGCGGGTTTTGCAGACGCGCGGGGCTGCGGTCTGGGTGAGGTTTTCCGTGCTCGGCGCTGCGAGTCTGTGCGTGCACGCACGCGGGGCGCTGCAGGCTGTCTTTGCCCTGTTTACCAGGAGCTGGGTGGGGTAGGTTTGGGTAGATGGGGGCGCGACCTCAAAGCCTCCTCTGTGCGGGGCCACTTCCCTGCCTCCCCAGCCAGGCACCTTCAGGACTCCTCGGCCCCTGTCACTTTGTCCACACTCAGGTGAGCTACCCCGAGGGAAGGCTGAACTCTGCGTTTGGGGATGCTACTTAGAAAAAGATATCCCGTTTTCTCTCTGATGACCGGTTCCCTGCTTCTGTCCTCCGGTGGCAGTTGGGGCTCTTCTACCAAACAAGTGGCCAATGTCAGGGCCACACCTACTGGAAGTAAATATTTGGGGCAGGCTGAGTGACACCCCCCCCCCGATTCTCTGAGACTCAGGCTCCATGTCTGCTAAGTGGGCACAGCAATGACTCCTGGGAGGGTTGGAGAGAGCTAAAGGGAAAGAGCTCTCCCCAGGTCTGTTGGTCTGTGATATCACCTGCGTTCCCAAGCTGGGGCTGGGAAATAACGATGGACCTATCCTTCCGGATGTGACTGTGGTAACGTGTAGAGCCCTTGCATGTACAAGAACCATTGCAGGCACTCCACGTGGATTATGTCAACGAATCCTCACTACCAGGAGGGCATGCGCCATTGGTATCCCCATTTCATAGACGAGGAAACTGCAGCATAGATCGAATGACTCAGGAAAAAGCACACAGCTAATGAGAGCTGGAGCAGAGCTTCTGAACGAGGCAGCCTTTGCTGGGCGCTGTCACCTAAGCCTCTCACTTCTCTGAGCCTCAGTTTTCTGGCCCCGGGAATGGAGTCACATTCAGGCTAATGCAGAGGAAGCTGGGGTGACTCGACCTGGAACGTGCCTGAGGAGCAGGAGAGCATGCAGCACAGTGGAGGGATGGCCACGATCATGCTCTGCGCTGTTCATGCTGATACCCTCTGTGGCTGCTATGGCTGGCCAATTGGAAGTCGGGATGCCTGGATCCCCCAGGGCATGGGTGGGTGGTCCTAAGGGTGGGGGATGAGTGGGTGAAAAGTGGCAGGGGTGTTCTTGTCCTCGGATGGTGGTGGGAAGGATGGAAGATTCTGTACCACTGTGAACCCAGAATTAATCCTTTAATCCTCTCCCTTAGACTCAGACCCACTATTAACCCATATTACAGGTGAGGAAACCAAGTCACAGGGCGGGTAAGTGACTTGCCAAGGGTCACACAAGTGCCTAAGACCGGATCAGTGTTTTCCATCAACCACTGCCCATACCTCCAGCGTGAATGCAGAAACTCATCTGAATGGCAACAAAGCCACCAGGAAGCACCGGCACCTGGGTCAGAGCACTTGGCAGAATCCCCCTCGGACCACAGTCAGAACGGACCAGGTTGCCTTGCTCTGGGTGCTCGGTGCCTCCCTAAACCCACGTCAGATTTGGAGAAACCATTCTGGACATCGCCTCAGAGATGTGCCGTTGTCGCCAATGGGATCAATGTCCTCATGTACAGATGAGAAAACTGAGGCTTGAAGGGGTCGTGCTATTTGGCCAAGGTCACAAACTGAAAGTCTGTGTCCAGTGTACTTTCATTAATTCATTCAATGGTTGAACAAGATGAACACACTAACAAATACGAACTTCATGTAGAGATGAATGCTTTGAAGGGAGAAGATAACAGGACAGCGACAGGAAGCACAATGGGAACGGTCAAGGTGGACCTCTCTACGGAGGCGACCTGTGAGCTAAGACCCAAAGGGCGAAGAGGAGCCAAGGGAAGTATCTCCCGTGGAGAGGGAACAGCCAGTGCAAAGGCCCTGAGGCGGGAAGAGGCTAGCCAAGGCTGAAACTGGCCTCTGTCGAATTAAGCGTAGGAGGCCTACAGGGTCCGCTTTGCAGTTTCCGAAGCTCTAGGAGATGTTAGCGAGGAGAACAGTGGGGGCGGAATAGGAGGGACCGCGGGCCCCAGTTAGAGGGAAAGTGATGGCGACTTGGACCAGGGTGACCGCTGAAGAGATGCTTTTTTCTTGATAACCTTCCTTCTCTTCTGCGCCTCTCCCCGCTCCGACACCTTCGGAGAGAGTTTCTGGAGAAGCTTGGCAACCCGGCGGGGTGAGGCAAGCCCCAGGCCCCACTGTAGTTTCTCTTCCCTTCGGAGCTCATTCAGATTCGAGACCCCGCCCCCCGGCGCCCTGGTCCCGCCCTGGAGTCCCTGGAACCCGGCCGCGCCAGCCCTAGAGCCAGCTGGGCCTCAGCTGTGGGGCGGAGTCCGCCGCGGACACCCCCCGCGGCGACCGCAGCTCACAACTACGGTTCTCCGCCCCTCCCTCTGACACCCGGCCTGGTTCCCGAGGCCCAGCTGTGCGCCAGCTGTGCGGTCCCGCCCCGGAGTGCGCTCCTGGAGCTCAGCCGTCCTCCAGGGCCTGCCCTGGATCCATCTCGCAGTTTAGGAGACTGAGGCCCGGACGCCAGCGAAGGAAGAGGATTGCCTGCTATTGGGCAGGGGCGGATACATGACTCTGCGCCCAACGCCTGCCTTGCACAGTCCCATTTAACCCTCACGAACCGACGACAGGATTCTTATCGTTACCGCTTTGCACACAGCAGCACACTGCTGCCCAGCGAAGTGAAGGTACTTGCCCAGGGCCACGTGGCTAGACAAGATTCCAAGCCACACCCGGGAAGTCAAGCCAGGTGCCCAGGGCGCAAAAGTTGGGGAAGCACTCACTCTCGGGGCTGTGTGAGTGCAGGGTGGGCACACGGAGGGAAGGGACTACATGTCCAGAGAGTGAAGATACCCCCCCTCAATTATCTGAATAATATCTGCTCCTTTGGTGTTATTAACAAAGGTGGAGCCTGAGCTCCCTGCCCTGACCCCCACTTTATTCATGCTTCAAGTCTTGCACCAAGTACATCTGTCAACATCGTTTCCTCCTGTGAGCTGAGGGCAGGCTGTGGTTTGATAGATTCTTTTATGCCAGCGCCCAGTACAGCCCCGGCTGGGGAAGCAAATACCGCATCCCCTAAATGAGCGCTTACTCTGAGCCAGGCGCTGTGCCACGCGCGTAACACGCGCTATTTCACTTAATTCACCCTATGACCTTCAAAGAAAAGATTGTCTTTACTCCCTTTCTTAGGCACGTCAGTTGTGCTCCACACATGTCAAGTGACCCGTCCAAGGTCACTAAGCAGCTTCCGGGTGAACCCTCAGGAACCTGGACTCCTGACCGGGATACCCAGTTTTCCTCCACGCTGGGGCCGGGCAGGGTGGGGGGCGGGAGGTGGTTTCGAAGGAGAAATTCGGGAGGTGAGGCCTGAGCTGGAAACTTCATGGCGCATTGATTTGGGTGGGGGACGCAAGGAGGCGCCCTGCGAATATTTCTGCTCTCTTAAAACGCCTGTCGGCTGATACCTGAGGCTCATCCAGGTCAAATCGAACTGCTCAGGGTCCGCGGCTGGGGCGTCGGATCCGAGAGGCCAGGTCAGCGGACCCCCTGGCCCAGTAAACGCTACTGGGCTCGTGGATGAGAGCTTGGGGCAGGTGCACCGCCTGCGTCCTGGCCTCGATTTCTAGAAGGGGAGCCCTCAGTCTGACTCCATAGGTCCCCTGAGAGCCGGGCTGGAGGAGGCAGGAAAAGGTGGTGAGGACCCTGAGAGGACTTTCTTCTTACCCTTCCTTCACCCCGCCCCAATTCTTTTCCCTTTCTCACCTTTAATTTTCAATGTGATTAAGATAGTTTCTTATGTTAAAAGGTGTGAAGTGACCACTGGAGACCCTGGGCCACCCACTCATTTGATGAGTGTTCATTGTGTCAGGCAAGCCGGGAGAGGTGTTGGGGACAATGCTGTGACAAGACAAGGTGCTGGTCCCTGAGCAGCTCGGAATGAGAGTGGAGGCTGCTGGCACTAACAATGACATGAAAACAGATGTTGTCAAGCCAGGTGGTATGATGAGGATGTGTCTGGGAGCATGGGATCCCTGACGGGGGAATGTAGGGAACATTTTAATAGAATAAAGGACCTCCAGGCCAAGGGACCAGGAAATGCAAAGGTCCCCCATCACTGACGTGGGTAGAATTTTGCAGCTTCGAGCATCCTTTAGCAGTGGAAAGGCACTGGCATGATTTGCCTGGAAAACGGACATCTCTGCTTTTAAACCGAATTCACAAATCTGGTCTCCTTTGATTTTCATCATCTAGCGTGCAGTTGGGACAGGTTCTCACTGTGCCCGTTTTACAGATGAGGGAACTGAGGCCCAGTGCCCTGCCATGGCCCCTCAGTGCATGAGAGGGTAAATCTGGGGTGAGAGGGCAAACCTGAGTCATTCCGTGACACCCCAGCTGACTCCAGATGGACTGGTTTCAGGTGATTGCTTAGATCTACGTCTGCCTCCCACCAGCACATCCATTTAAGGAAGGACGAGGCATGCAGTTTGGATGGGCCGGCTGAAGGTATCAGAGCATGCATCAGAGCGAGAGCGAGAGCGAGAGCGAGCGAGGGCACGCGCGCGCGAGAGAGAGCGCACTGTCTTGCTGAGTGGCCTCTGGAGAGGCTCAGGAAGTCTTGGTACCTGAAGATCTACAATTTTACAGGTGTTCGTTGATCTTGGGGGTCTTCATTTTCCTGAGTCAAATCTGCTCCTCCTGGGTGGAATTCTAAGTTGCCCGGGGAGTCCTTGTTTCCACCTGGGAGAGTGTGCCTACCACTGGTCTCCATCTGCAGCTGGGTGGGTCCAGCACTGCACTCAGGCCCGCCTCACCAGGATTGAATGGGAGCTCTGAAATTCTCTGATGGAATGAAACCCACCCCCTACCCCTGCCTGCAGGGGCCATTCTGATTTTGTTCTCACGCTGAGCTGGCTTCATGGCCTGTGACCAGTGTGGTCACACTGGAACCCACTCTCAGAAGGGTCCCAGGCTGGGGTTTAATGCTGCAGTCACCATCTCAAAGTCCTTAGTAATTTGACCGTTGAGTTTACATTTTGTAAGTGATGTCTTATGTGCTGGGGGCTTGGACCTGTCTCCAGCTGCCTCCCCGGGACAGTTTTTGGCTGTCTGCTCCCCTCCTTCCTGGTAACTCAGGACCCACCCAGCCTCCTCCTCTGCTCCCTCCCAGTGACTGCTGCTGCTTCTCTCCATCTGGCAGAGGCCAGTGTGCCAGGGTGCGCAGACATGCCAGGGCATCTGGAGGTGGGGCATGGTGGCCGAGCGTGTCCCATGGGCAACTTGGGAGGGGTGAGCCTCTTGTCCACCCTGATCCGGGAGCCCAGCACATTCCAGCATAGAGATTGCAATACCCCTGGGGATCACCCATTTGCCAAGGGTCGGGGCAGGGGGTCCGAGGGAAGAGGAGGTACCTGACCCATTCGACTTCCCCATCGTTGGTTAGGTCTGGTGGCTGTCGGGATGGGGAGCCAGGCAGCTGGTGGAGTGGGCACGTGCAGCCAGGTCACACGTGGGGCCCCCCAGACACCTGCCAGTGTCCCTGTGAACGCAAGGGGGTGACACCACATGGGAAACCCCTCTACAGGACAAGAGTGAGGCCACAGGGAGAGGCAAACACTTTCTACGTGAGCCCCTTTAGCACACTTTCACCCCGGCTTTTTGAAAAAGGGGCTGTGCATTTTCGCTTTGACCTGGACCCCACAGACTATGCAGCCAGTCTTGCCCCCGTGTGCCGGGTGGCTCATGGGTTTTTCTTGCTGGAGGCCCAGTATCGCTCACGCGACCCGCAGAGCTGCTCCTCCAGGGGTCTGGGCAGAGGTAAGAGCAAGCTCTCAGCTAATAAGTCTTCATAAAATGGGATGCCCGGCTCCCACACGAACCCCAGCTTTACAAGGAGGTGCTCTTGACAGCACACCAGCAGGAACTGCTGCTTCGGTTCAGGGGAGACGTGTCTGCCATGTTCTGGGAGTTCCAGGCTCAGAATCAGAGAGCTAGCTGGACACGGAGACAGCCAGTCATGGGTGCAGGTCCTGATGGGCCATAGGAGGAAACTGAGGCCCAGAGAGAGTTGATGACAGTCTGGGGGTCTCACTGGGCGGAGGAGCAGAGTGAGGTCAGGCACTCAGGTCATCTGGTCCAGCTTAAGTCCAAAGCAAACATCCCTGCTATCCCCCTGCCTTCAGTGAGCTTTGATATAACGGTTTCTAAGACCCTTTAGCTTGCTGCTTGGTCCATCCTGTCCAGTTCTCCATAGCAGCTGCAGAAGGGACCTTTAAAAACTTGAAATCCGATCATTTCACTCCCCAGCTCTAAACGCCTCAATGGCTTCCCATCTCCTTCACAGTGAAGTGCAGAGTCCTTACCCTACAAGGCCCTACGTGATCTGCCCCACTGCCCCCTATGACTTTCCCAATTACTCTTGCGATGGTAGCTCCTCTGGCCTTCTGGATGTCTCTCAAGCGCAGCACACATACCCCTGCCCCAGGGCCTTTGCACTTACTGTTGCCTTTGCCTGCAGTGCTTTTCTCTGGGTATTTGTATGCCTGCAGGCTCCTTCTCTCTCTCAGGTTTCTGCTCCAGTGTCTCAGAGAAGCCTTTCCTACTCCCCCTGTCTAAAATTGCATTGTCTTCACTGCATGATCACGATTAAGCTTGCTTTGTTTTCCTTCATATAAATCACTACCTGAGAGCCGAGTGTATGTTTACATGTTTATGTATTTCCTGTCTCTTCCCAGCTTGACTCTCAACACCATGAGGCAGTGACTGTGCCCAGCACGTGGGACAGTGCTCAGTGCATAGTAAGGCTTCAGTATTTATTAATTAAATGAAGACTTCTCATCTCACACACAGGAGGAGCCCTGAGAGGTTCTGTGGGCAGCTCTAGGCCCTGCAGGTCTGGGGGAGCAGCTGGCTGGCAAACTGGGCCCCTGAACAATGGGCCCAGTTTTTGGTCTCTGTCCACACTGCTGCCCATTTCTCAGAGGAGGCCCTGGGAAACCTGGATACCCAGGAAGCAGGAAGATGGGTGCTGAGAAGTCAGCAGCTTCCCATCTGACAGCCCCGGGAACACAGATTTAGGGGAAAATGGTAAAGGAGGAAAAGGCCATCATTTCCATGCAGGCCTGGCAGCTCTCACATCCTGCTACGTCCCTGTCCAGAGTGAAGGCAGGACACCTTGAGATTCAAAGGAGGGACGGGCTTGGCGTGCACATGGAGTTGATGTTGATGGAGCTGAGAGCCATTCTTGGAGCCAGGAAGCTCGGGTTCAAGTGCTGGCTGCTCGCTAACTGGCCACGTGAACTTGGGCATGTTTCTTTGCTTCTCTAGTTAACAGTTTTTTCATCTGTGTAATGGGTGTCGTAATTCCTGCCTCATGGGACCAGTATGGGGATTAAATGAGTCAATGCATGTGACATATTTGGAATAGTGACAGGGACTTAGTAAGGTCTCAAAATTCCCCACTACTATCAGGTTCCTGGACTCAGAAGCCAGAAAGCCTGAGGCTTGGTTCCTGCTCTCCTGCCCACCCCTGCCGCAACATCAGCCAGTGTGGGAGAGAAAAGAGAGGAGGAGAAATACCGGGGGAAGAGACACACAGATACGTCCCCCAGCTGCACGCTCCTCTTGTAGACTCTCACCCCAAATCAGCGAGGCTGACAGAGCAGGAGTTATAACTCCCTTGTGCCAAACAAGGAGACCAAGGGCCAGAACGTTTGGGGTATTTGCCTAAGGTTGCACAGGGAGGAATGGACTAGAATTAGCCCGGATGTTTGGATTCCTGGACCCGTGCTCCGTTCCCATCACATTTTCACACTGGCCTGCTTTTCCTAGCATCTGCCTTCTGCATTACAGCTGGCTGCCTTTTTTATTTTCTAGTTTTTTCAGGACTTGGATGAGCCGGAGCCTGAAGACATAATAGCGAGTTGGACCCTGTTTCACCACTGATCCCAGGCCAGGGCATGGCCACTAAATGCTAGGGCTCTCACAGAAGCTTTTGCCCTCAGTCTGTGATGTCTGTGAGATCACTCTTGACAGGGATTTCCCAGAAGTTCTTAAAGTACAGGTGAAGGTAGGAAATTCTGCTAGGATGAAATGAAGATAAGGATATTTAAGTCCTTAGCATTTGGGTACTTTTCTGTATGTCGTTAGGGTAAAGAAAGAATGAGTTTTGTTTGCTGAGCACCTACTCGGTTCCTTACTCCTGTTCTTTGGTATAATGGACACATCAATATGTGACACGGCATCTTGTCCCAGTTGTTCAGGGAATACTGGAGCCAAGAGTGGGTAAGTCAGTTGCTCAGGATCATGCAGTTAATGAGCCTGTATCTGGAATTCAAATTAAGCTCTGTGTGACTGGAATGCCCATGTCCATGCAATCCCGCCACGCTTGCTTTAAGTGCCTTTAAACACATTAGCAAGCTCTGAAAGCACTGGATATGGTTTCAAAAATACAAATCAAGTAAAACACTTATAAGAAGAAAGAATGTTGGGGAAAAAAGCAAACTACAAACAAACCAACCCCAAACTCTCTCCTGGTGTTGATGGTTTTCACTGGAGATGGTACAGAACCAGAACTCTTAAAATCAGTCTTTGGACTTGTTAGTAACGGCCTGGTAAGAGAATGCTAATGAAATGTTATTAGTTTTTTTTCTTGTTCAAACCGCATTTCAAATAATTCGGTTCGTCATCCCCTTTTTACGAGGAACAAAAACAAATGTTTTCCAAAGCTTCAAACCAAAATCTCTGTGTGGGTTTCTTGTTTTGAGCCAAATATTTTGTGTCTTTTCCCAAGTGGGAATTCCCCCCCCTCCCCTCACCGTCTGTCTGTTGTTCCAAGTCCTCTGTGTCTTGCTGGTCCAACTTTCCCCTCCCCCATCTTAGAGGCTAGTCTTTCTCCCCACAGAGAGTCAGAGTCCTGGGTTCAAATCCCAGATCCTTTTTTGTTGCCCACTAAACAATTAGTTTTTGTTTTAATATAAGCCATATTTTAAAGACATTCCCACTGAAAAATAAACAAGAGTACTCAGAGTACAGAGCATATGTCCACTCTTCTCCCCAGAGATGATAGGTTTTTTAAACTTTTTAGAATTAATTTTGACTTTTTATTAAGGAAGTAAGTTTGTATAGTTTTTACAGTCAAATGGTTTAAAAGGCTTATAATGACAAAGAGCAGCCTCCATCCTGCCCACCTCAATTCTTCTGCCCAGATGCAACCATTTTCAACTTTTAGTTATTCCTTTTGGCATTTTCTTCCCTCTTTCTAAGTAATATCTCTCCACTAATAATTCTTTTTTTTTTTTTTTTTGGGGGGTACGCGGGCCTCTCACTGTTGTGGCCTCTCTCGTTGTGGAGCACAGGCTCCGGATGTGCAGACTCAGCGGCCATGGCTCACGGGCCCAGCCGCTCCGTGGCATGTGGGATCTTCCCGGCCCGGGACACGAACCCGTGTCCCCTGCATCGGCAGGCAGACTCTCACCCACTGCGCCACCAGGGAAACCCACTAATAATTCTTGATTTTTTCTGTGTCAAACATTATCAATGGACTTTCTGTTACCAAGATGAAATTTGCTCTTACACTAGTTCCCCCAATTATCCTCCCACCAGTCTAATTTCATTTTTTGTTAAATCAACATTCAGTGTTTATTATTATGACCATGTAAATTGTGTTCACAATCATACCACATAGTATGCGAACTTTAATTACATTTCCTGTCTTGTATAGCTTTTTCTTTTTTCTGGGGTTGATAATTGCCTTTACATTTTATTTAATTTCCCATGTGTCTGTAGTTACGTCATCTTCTCACTTTTTCAGAAATGGAAACTCTTCTGGGCAAATTCACACATACCAGGTAATGTCTCAGATCCATTTTCTCCCCCTTGCAGTCATTTCTCTTGGAGAGAATTACCCTCTTACCACTGGTTGCCATCTAGGCCACTACACAACTGTCAGCCTCGAATGTCTCTTTCCCATCACGCAGGAAGTTCCCTTTGCCCCTCTCCTGGGTTGGATCCCTGATTTCCTGAGTTTCACGCTTTTTTTTTGCTTGGTTTATTTCCTGTGTTGGTGTAGATCTCCTTCAGTAACTCTCTGAGGCAGGGCGCATGGAAGGTAAATTTTTCAAAATTTTGCATGACTGAGATTGTCTTCATTTCACTCTCACATTCCAGAGATAGTTTGTTTCCCTGTACATTTGCTCCAGCAACCTTGGCACCATTTCTCTGTGGTCTTCCCACTTCCAGCTACTGATGGTCTGATGTCATTCTGATTCCTACTTTATCTCTCTGTAGGCATGTGGGATCCTTCCCTTATTCCTGTTGCTTGGGAATTTCATCATCATGTACTTTGGTGTGGTTCTTTTCTATTCTTTGTGTTGGGCCCCAGGTGAGTAATTTCAATCTGGAAACCTATGGCCTTCAGTTGTAAGAAAGCACCTGAATTGTTAATCTGATCATTTCTCTTTCAGACTTCCTATTATGTCCTATCATTTGGTTATTAACCTGTTTAAATTGATACTTTTAACTTTTTTTTTTTTTTAAACAACAGAAATTTATTCTCTCGTAGTTCTGGAGGCTAGAAGTCTGAAGTCAAGATGTTGGCAGGGCCACACTCCCTCTGCAGGTTCGAGGGAAAAATCCTCCCTTGCCTCTTCCAGCTTCCACGGTTGCCAGCAATCCCTGACATCCTTCGGCTTGTAGCTGCGTCACTGCAATCTCTGCTTCTCATGGCCTCCTAATCCGCATTTCTTTCTTTCTTTCTTTCTTTTTTTTTTTTTAAAAACATCTTTATTGGAGTATAACTGCTTTACAATGGTGTGTTAGTTTCTGCTTTATAACAAAGTGAATCAGCTATACGTATACATATATCCCCGTACCTCCTCCCTCTTGCATCTCCCTCCCACCCTCCCTATCCCACCCCTCTAGGTGGTCACAAAGCACTGAGCTCGCGTGCTATTTGGCTGCTTCCCACTAGCTATCTAGTTTACATTTGGTAGTGTATATATGTCCATGCCACTCTCTCACTTCATCCCAGATTACCCTTCCCTCTCCCCGAGTCCTCAAGTCCATTCTCTATGTCTGCGTCTTTATTCCTTTCCTGCCCCTAGGTTCATCAGAACCTCTTTTTTTTTTTTTTTTTTTTTTAGATTCCATATGTATGTGTTAGCATACGGTATTTGTTATTCTCTTTTTGACTGACTTCACTCTGTATGACAGACTCTAGGTCCATCCACCTCACTACAAATAACTCAATTTCGTTTCTTTTTATGGCTGAGTAATATTCCACTGTATCTATGTACCACATCTTCTTTATCCATTCATCTGTCAATGGACACTTAGGTTGCTTCCATGTCCTGGCTATTGTAAATAGAGTGGTAATGAACACTGTGGTACATGACTCTTTTTGAATTATGGTTTTCTCGGGGTACATGCCCAGTAGTGGGATTGCTGGGTCGTATGGTAGTTCTATATTTAGGTTTTATAAGGAACCTCCATACTGTTCTCCAGAGTGACTGTATCAATTTACATTCCCACCAAGAGTACAAGAGGGTTCCCTCCTTTTTCTCCACACCCTCTCCAGCATTTACTGTTTGTAGATTTTTTGATGATAGCCATTCTGATTGGTGTGACGTGATAGCTCACTGTGGTTTTGATTTGCATTTCTCTAATGATTAGTGATGTTGAGCATTCTTTCATGTGTTTGCTGGCAATCTGTGTATCTTCTTTGGAGAAATGTCTGTTTAGGTCTTCTGCCCATTTTTGGATTGGGTTGTTTGTTTTTTTGATATTGAGCTGCATGAGCCGTTTGTAAATTTTGGAGATCAATCCTTTGTCAGTTGCTTTGTTTGCAAATATTTTCTCCCATTCTGAGGGTTGTCTTTTTGTCTTGTTTATGGTTTCCTTTGCTGCGCAAAACCTTTTAAGTTTCATTAGGTCCCATGTGTTTATTTTTGTTGTTATTTCCATTTCTCTAGGAGGTGGGTTAAAAAGGATCTTGCTGTGATTTGTGTCATAGAGTGTTCTTCCTATGCTTTCTCCTAAGACTTTTATAGTGTCCGGTCTTACATTTAGGTCTCTAATCCATTTTGAGTTTATTTTTGTGTATGGTGTTAGGGAGTGATCTAATCTCATACTTTTACATGTACCTGTCCAGTTTTCCCAGCACCACTTATTGAAGAGACTGTCTTTTCTCCATTGTATATTCTTGCCTCCTTTGTCAAAGATAAGGTGACCATACATGCCTGGGTTTATCTCTGGGCTTTCTATCCTGTTCCATTGATCTATATTTCTGTTTTTGTGCCAGTACCATACTGTCTTGATAACTGTAGCGATACTTTAACACTTTAAAAATCTGTTTTTAATCTTTCCTCACCAGGTTCTACAGTGCTTTTCTAGGAGATTTCTTCTGTTTTATCCTTCATTCTTTTCCTTGATGTTTTCATTCCTGTTGTTATGCATGTAGTATTTAAGACCGCTTCTGTGTTCTGTGAATGTCCCCTTTTTATAGCATCTTACTGTGTTCTTGTTTCACAGATGCAGTATTTTCTCTCTTTGAGGCTTTGAATTGTATTTTAAAAGTTTTCTTCTGCTTGCTGCATTGTCTCTCTTTTTCTCCAAGTTCTTCTTTCCCATTAAGAGGTGTTTCCCAAAGGGATGGTCATCTTTGCACAAAAAAGTTGACCACAGGCTCTGTGGGCATGGGCGTGTCTTGCGGACAGGTGGGCTACCTGGGTGGGCAGTAAGGCAGTGATCCAGCCCAAATGACAGTTTCTGTGGATCTTTCCCCTTAAACTGGTGGGTTTCCCCAGAGAGAATCACTTCAGTTTCTTCCCTGGGAAGGGCCTCGAGGGTAGAGCCTGGCCAATAGGTTTCTGAGGGCTGAGTAGGGGAAGGCACCAAGTGGTCTTATTATTGTAAGTGCAGAATTTCTCCTCATGCTGTTTTCAGGCAGGTGTCAGCCTGCCTCCTTCAGATGTATCTGATATCTTGGAATCCAGAGCTGGTTTGGGTCCATTTCTCTAGAGAAGAAAGCTCTAGTGGTTCACTAGAATGGGAGACGAGTGTACATCTTGATGCACGTGAGGGAGGACTTTCTACCAGTCCTCCTCTGCTTCCACCCGTCTCTCACCCAATCTCTAGAGGCACGTGGGCCTCTAATTCTGAGCTCTTATCCTCTGGTTCTGGGTATGACCAGCTCACGTGTAGACTTTCTCCTCTAAGACTTGGAATTCACTTGAGCCGGCTCTGCTAGGCTGTGTATCACTTGCCCATTCATTCACCATCTTCCCAAAACTTATGGACATCTCTTGATTCCTGCACCCTTTGTTCTCATAGATGAATGCCTTTAAAAAATCCCTTTATTGTTATTGTAGTGGACTGTTAGAGGAAGTGGAAATAAATGTGTTTCATCTGCAGTGTTTATATGGGAATAGAAACCTTTCTTGAGACATTTACATAATAATAAATCCATTGATGACAATGAAGATAATAATAACTACTGTCCATCACTCAAATTGTTCAAGTGCTTTGTAGGCACTGTCTCATAATGACACAGGAACTAAGCACTATTTTTGTCCCCATACTACCGATGAGGAAAGGGAAGCTCTGCTAGGCAGGTAATTTGCCCAGAACCAGTGTTGATGAGTAGAGAGGAGGAGTTCAGGACCAGGTCTGTCTCTGGAGCCTGGTCCCTAACCTCCCCCTGTGCAGATCCTCCCGGCCCTGTGTGCACAAGAACACACAGGAATGGGTGGAATGTCACACAATCGGGCTGTGAGCATTACTCCGTAACTTCCTTTTCTAATCCAACCATCAGTCATGGATATCTGTTTATACTAGCCCATTAGAGCAACCTCATTCTTTTTAACAGGGGTATAATATTCCACAACAAAACCTACCAAAATGTATTTAACCACTCCCTATGGAGGGAAATGTATGTCAGCTTTAATCTCCACAACTTTTAGCCATGTGGCTTGGGGTATATCAAGTCTCCTCTTGAGCCTCGGTTTCCCTATCTTAAAAATGGAGGCATCACAGAGGGTCCACTCCAGTACGATTCCATTATATAAAGTATAAAGCAGTTGAAAACTCAAATATGCCACATACAGTGTTGAATGGAAGCCCTCCAAAAGATACGTCCATTGGGCTTCCCTGGTGGCGCAGTGGTTGAGAGTCCATCTGCCAATGCAGGGGACACGGGTTCACGCCCCGGTCCGGGAAGATCCCACATGCCACGGAGCGGTTGGGCCCGTGAGCCATGGCCGCTGAGTCTGCGCGTCCGGAGCCTGTGCTCCGCAATGGGAGAGGCCACAGCAGTGAGAGGCCCTCATACCGCAAACAAAACAAAACTAAACTAAAATGATACGTCCATGTCCTAATCGCTGTAACCTGTGAATGGGGTGTTATTTGGAAAAATAGTCTTCGCAGATATGATCAAGTTAAGGATCTCGAGATGAGGAGATCATTCTGGATGACTCATGTGGACCCTAAATCCAATGACAAGTGTCCTCATAAGAGGCACACAGAGGAGGCAATGTGATCATGGGGGCAGAGATTAGAGTGATGTGGCCATACTCCCAGGAATGCCAGCAGGAGCTGGAATACACAAGAAGGATCCTTTCTTAGGATCTCTGGAAGGAGCTTAGCCATCCTGACACCTTCTTTTTCTTTTTCTTTTTTTAATTGAAGTATAGTCGACTTACAATGTTGTGTTAATTTCTGCTATACAGCAAAATGACTCAGTTATACACATACATACATTCTTTTTTATACTCTTTCCCGTTACGGTTTATCCCAGGATATTGGATATAGTTCCTTGTGCTGTACAGTAGGACCTTGTTATTTATTCATTCTAAGTGTAATAGTTTGCATCTGCTAACCCCAAACTCCCGGTCCATCTCTTTCCACCTCCCCTTTGGTAATCACAAATGTGATCTCTATGTCTGTTGAGTCTGCTTCTGTTTCATAGATAGGTTCATTTGTGTCATATTTTAGATTCCACATATACGTGATATCACATGGTATTTGTCTTTCTCTTTCTGACTTACTTCACTTAGTATGATAATCTCTAGTTGCATCCATGTTGCTGCAGATGGCATTATTTCATTCTTTTTCATGGCTGAGTAATATTCCACTGTATATATATATCACATCTTTATCCATTCATCTGTCAATGGACATTTAGGTGGTTTCCATGTCTTGGTTATTGTGAATAGTGCTGCTATGAACATAGGGGTACATGTATCTTTTTGAATTATAGTGTTGTTCAGATATATGCCCAGGAGTGGGATTGCTGGATCATATGGTAATTCTATTTTAATCTTCTGAGGAACCGCCATACTGTTCTCCATAGTGGCTGCGCCAATTTACATTCCTACCAACGGTGTAGGAGGGTTCCCTTTATTCCACACCCTCTCCAGCATTTGTTATTTGAGCCCTACTAACACCTTGATTTCAGACTTCTGGCCTCCAGAACCGTGAGTGAACAAATTTCTGTTATTTAAAGTCACCAAGTTTGTGGGTACTTTGTTATGGTAGCCACAGGAAACTAATATATGCCATTGGAAAAAAATTTTTTTAAGTGAAAGTATCACTTAGAGCATCTCAGAACTCTCCCATGTATAAAGAAGTGGATATCTCGTGAAGCAGGGCACGGTTTCCGGAGACCCGCACACCAGTCTTGGCTTGACGTTTCTTTGCACTTCAGGCTTGGCTCATTTCTTGCAGGTTCTGTAGTTTTCACTGTAGGTAGTCACCTGGTCTCCTTCCCAGAGCTACCTCTCTTGACATGGGGCTCAAGCATGAGCATTTTAAACAAGGTTCTATGCAAGACTCAGGTAACACAGTCCCTGAAGAACTACAGCTCTGAAATCAGAGTTGGCACCCCGAATGTCCAAGAGAGATGCAGTAGGGCCCGGAGGAAGTCTTGATCTGTTCTTGACCTCAGAGAAGGTCAGGGTTGGAAGGGTCCTTAGAGACCCAGCCCTGTTACTGAGACACTGAGCCCAGAAAAGGCAGAGACTTGCTAAAGTCTTGGGGCCAGCAGAAGCCTGAGTAAGGGGGTGCCAGGTAGGCAGCCTCCCCACATAGTGGAGTCGGCCAGCCGCAGCTGTGGCAGGCTTGTACCTCCCCCTGGATCTGCCTGGAAGCAGAGGCCCCCCAGCCCTGCTCCGAGGGAGAGCATCTCAGACCTGGGGGAGGCCCATCTGCCTTCTGGGCTGCCCTGTGTGACCCCCAGCCAACTCCTTAACTTCTCTGAGTCTGTTTCTTCATTGCTAACACGGAAAACCTACTGATTTTAACAGTCATTCCTACCTCGCAAGGTTGTTTAAAAGATTGAAAATGACCCTGGGTGAACATGCGTCATAAAAACATCAAGGCCAAATAAACAGCAGCTTTCCCGGTCCCACGCACTCACAGAGCTCTAGCAGCACCTCTTAGCTCTATTACTGTTAGTTTTAATGTTTGTCTTTATCCTTGGGATAAAAACTCCCTGTCAACAGTGGCCAGCTGTGACTGTTCTTTTCACTGCTGAATCCTCCATTTCTACATGATTCCTGACACATAGGTGCTTAATAAATACTGCCTAAATGAATATACTAACACTATTGTTAATATGAGATGGCATGATGTAGGATTCAAAAAAAATCTTTTGTCTTACGGATAGAGCCTTAGGTACTAGATTTTGTCTTTATGCGTTAGGATATTTTGCGTATCCATCTCTCTCATTCTTTCCCACCCTCTCTGAATCTCTACCTTTGTCCATCCTTCCGTCTTCAAGTCTGACCTCTCCGGCAGGCCCAGAGCCACCGGCATTTTCTTGGTCTGATCATCTCCAGGCTTGCCCATAACCTCTCCTGGCCACAGTTTTGATGGGAGCAAGCAGGGACCCTCCTCCTTGGTCCTCCAGGCAGCCTCCATTCCTCCCCAGGGGCATGCATTTCTAAGCCCAGGCCTGGGGACGTTGGGAGCCTGAAATCCAGGTTCTAATGTGACCCAGTGCTGGTCCTAGTGACAGAATGAGGCTGGGTGCAAACCTCCTGATGGACATAAAAAAAATGTCAGGAATCTGAAAAAACAATGTTTTGGCTGGAGCCCCACCTTAATCCCTCATGAGCTGTCTCAGTTGAAAGGCTTTTTTTTTTTTTTCTTCCGTGCAGATTATCTGAGAACTGCTTGGCACTTGGGAATTTTCCATTGGCGCAAGTCAAGCCTACCGGTGCCAAGAAAGGAGAGAAGAAATATCAGACAAAGTGGGCCCTGCTCTCCTGCCAGTCTCAATTTGGGAGACTTTTTCCATCCCTGGGGCCATTTGTGAGAAATCAAGCTCCGAGGCCTTCTAGAGAAAATATTTTGACTTTTTATTCTCCAGCGTGGAAATTCTCCACATTTGAATACTAAGCGGTGGCATGAGAAGGGTGTGGGGCAGCCAGGCCAAGAAAAGTTGTATGTGCTTATTTTTATTTATTTTTTTTCTTTTCTGATAGGGAGGCAGTGAGGTTTCTGCAGTCTGAAAACATTTATTCAAATTGTGACTCTGTTACTGGTTGTCGCATGGATTGGGCAAATCACATCGTCTTCTGGTCCTCACTTTCTTCTTTCTGGTGTATGTGTGTGTGTGTGTGAGTGTGGTGTGAGCTGGGTCCTCAGCTGGGAAGCTGGACCTTGGAGGGTGAGCCTTGGGAAGATGGGGGAAGAGACTGCCCGTATCTCTTCAGATCATCATTCAGGAAGGGCAGGTGTAGATGGCAGGGTGGTGTTCCAGGCAGTGGCTACCAAGATGGAAGCAGGTCAGAAGCCAGGATGATGTAGCCTGCTGAGAAAATATACTTTTATGTTACTCCCCATATTTATTCCCATTTTGAAATCCTTCAGTCTCTAGGGAAAAAAATCTGGATAGAAATCGGCTACTGGATATTCAAGGGAAGAAATTCTGTGAAGAGGGTGACAATGTGTGGGACCCCTGAGCAGGCTAACAATTTTCCTTTCAAACTGATGTTCTCTAAGTATTTACTTTGTAAATATTTACGGGGAGGGGGTGGCAGGCGTGGAGAAGGAGGCCCCTGGTGGCTGTCTTGACATCACCTCTGCTGTCAGAACAATTCTGCTCTGGCCCAAACTTGCAGGCTTCACGGAGTAAAACAAAACTTCTTCAGATAACTGCGCCCTACTTAGATTAGAGTTTAGCAACCATCTGTCGGTCCTCAGGCCTACCTTTGGTGGGGGGGGGTCTTATTCCTCAGCCCATGTGGGGATTCTTTCCAGACCCTCCTCCCTTGAGGGATGTTCTGTAAACACAATTCCCTCCATCTTACTGTCCCAGAGATGATTGGCCCCTCTTGTGGGTGGGCTTCAGGAAACTGCTCAGCTGTTGGTCCTCAGTCTGGCTCTGTGAGTGTGTCTAAGGGGGACACTGCCCACCCAACCTCTTCCAGACCAGAGAGGTGGACCAGGGTAGGAGCAGTCAGCAGCACAAGGTCTGTGAAGAAGGGAGCACTGGGACTGTGATGGTCCCATCCCATCCCGCAATGGAGATTCTCTCCCCATCGTTGCAATCTTGAGAGTTCAGGGTTTCTTTATATCAACACATATATAGCACAGTGCCTGACACACACTGGGCATTTATTGTGAGGCAATGCAGTGCAATGGCCAAGAGAACGGGCTTTGAATCCAAACTTTCTACTTTCAAATACTACCCCTGCCAACTGCGAGACTTTGGGGAAATTGCTTAAACCCTCCCTGCCCCCGTTTCTCATCTGTAAAATAGGAATTATAATAGTACTTACTTTACTTGGTTGTTGTGAGGACCAAATGAGATGATATTTCGAAATGCTAGCACCGGGTGTATCATATTGTGGTAAGTAGCATCATGGCACCCAGAGATGTCCACGTTCTAATCCCCAGAATCTGTGACTGTGTCAGGTTTCATGGCATTAAGATGAGGAGTTCAGATGGCAGATAGTATTAAGGTCCTTAGTGTCCTGGAGATGAGGAGATGATCCAGGATGATCTGGGTGGTCCAGTGTGATCATAAGGGTCTTTATAGTGGAAGAGGGAAGCAGAAAAGAGAGAAACAGCATAAGATGGAAGCATGAGAGAGTTCTGATCAAAGCTGACGGTCTTGAAGATATAGGGAGGGTCATGAGCCAAGAAACACGGCAGCCTCTAGAAGCTGGAAAAGACAAGGAAACAGATTCTCCCTTAGAGCCTGCAGAAGGAACCAGTGAGGCGGATTTTGTCCTGACTCCAAAACTGTAAGAGAATAACTTCGCATTGTTTCCAGCCAGGAACTTTGTTATGCATTAATGGAAAAGTAATATAGCTGGGTGCAGGGGAAGGGCTTCCTTTTCTGCAGGCTGAGATTAACATCTGAAAGGTGGTGTATGTGCCCATTTTCAGAGAGGGAACTAAGACAGCGTGAGTTATGTGTAACTGTGTAACAGTATTACCAACTCATTTAAACTGGCAGCTTAAACGAACTCACATGTATTATCTCATAGCTCCTGTGGGTCAGGAGTCTGGCATGGCTTGCCTGGGTCCTCTGCTGCAGATCTCTCAATCCAGGTGTTGTCTGGGGCTGTTTCATCTGAGGCTTGACTGGGGAGGGCACCTGCTCCCAAGCTCCTGTGGCTGTTGGTAGTTCCTTGCAGACTGCTGGGCTGAGGGCCCGTTCTCTTTTTGGCTGGAGGCTGGAGGCTGCCCTCAGTTCATGGCCACGTGGCCCTCTCCATGGGGCAGCTTACAACACACAGCTTGCTTCTTCACACCCAGCAAGACAGATGTCACAGTCTTATGTAATGTAATCACATGGGCCTAACCACACATATCCATCACCTTTTCCACAGTCTTTATGTCTGGAAGCGCATCACAGGTCCTGCCCACACTCGAGGAGAGGGGCTCCCACAAGAGCAAGAACATCAGATCATGGGGCACCCTAGAGTTTGTTCTCCACAAAGAACAAACAAGAGATGATATGAGATGACTCCAAGGAGGCAGTGTGATGTGAGAATCAAAAGCATCGGCTCTGGAAACTTTGCTTTGGGTTAGATTCCAACTATAGCATTTCCTGGTCCTGGAAAAGCTGCTTAGCTCTCTAAGCCTATTTATCTCGCCCATAAAATGGGGATGATGGAGCCCTAGCCTTGTAGAACTATTCTGAGGTTTCTAGTTGATCCAGAACTTGGATAGCCGTGTCATTGATTTAGCCCAGGAGAACCTAAATCAATGTCACTCGTGTTCACTGGGTCCCCTTTAAATGTTGGTTGGTTTTGTGTGGTCGAGGGTCTATAGTAGTCTCTTCCAGAAAGCAGTTTTATCTGTGGCAGAGGATACCTTGTCTCGCAGCATCCATCCTCCCTGACTCCCTTTGCTGCTGGAGTCTCCCAGTATCGGCTGGTGTCTTAGGCGGTTTGTTCTGCTCTAACAAATTACCAGAGAATGGGGGGCTTCCCAGTTCTGGAGCCTGGGAAGTCCCAGATCAACATGCTGGCTGATTCAGTTCCTGGTGAGGGCCCTTTTCCTGGTTTGCAGACAACGGCCTTCTTGCTGTGTCCTCATTTGGTGGAGAGAGAGCCCTTGTCCCTTCCTCTCCTTTTAAGGACACTGTAAGGGCATCCTGGGTACCCCACCCTCATGACCTCATCTTAACCTAATTATCACCTAAAGGCTCCATCTCTGAATACTATCCCATTGGGGGTTAGGGCTTTAACATATGAATTGGTGAGGGGGACACATTCAGTCCATAGCAGTTGAGGACCTATCGGCCAAGCTAAAACCACTTTTTAAAATTGCCCCTTGTGGCAAGAATGACCATGTGACCAAATTTGGTGGAGTGGATGTGACCAGAAGTGATGGGTTGCATGCCGTCATAGGGAGCAGGCATACCTCCTGTCCGTCTTCCCTCTTCCTGTCAGCAGGAAGGTGATGGGAGCAAATTTGACCACAGGTTGTTGCGACGGCAGAGAACAGGACAGAAGGGTCCTGGCTCCTGACACCCACCAGCCCTGGACTCTCTACCCAGAGGCTTACGAGAGCAAAAATTAAACTTCTTCTTCTTGAAGTCACTGTACTTGAAGCTTGCTTGTTAAAATGTCTTCATCGGCATTTTATTTAATACTTGGCTATTTACTGGCTTTCGCTGTGAAGAACACTTGCATATGGAGATGAGTTAAATGCAGTCTCTGTTTACAACTATGCGTGAGTCCTGCCTCTGCCTGGATTCCCGGAAAACAGTACCTGAGACAAAAGGCTTCTGTGCGACAACTTTGCTGGGGAGCGTGATCCCAGGGGGCAGCGAGTGAAGCTGGGCGGAAGGATGCACTGACCACACTAAGGGTGACTGGTGACCCGAACTCCAACTATTTTGTGAGAATCATCTGAGAAGGATCTCCCAGGGGAAAGAGAGCAGAGCAATTTTCCATTGGCATCTGACCCCTCCTTGGCCAAAGGTTAACCCGTGCGGTGTTAATTCCTCGCATTGCTGGAATGTGCGGGCACAGGGGGTGCTCCCGTGGCATCAAGAGCCCAGCATCGATAGAGAACCGCTGGGATCAGAGGCGGTCAGGTCTCTGCATCCTAAGGCTGGACGGAGCCCATGCAGCCATGGCTGGGATCAGTGGCAGGGGAGTCACGAGCATCTCAAGTGCATGGGAGGGGCTCTGAACATCAGTAGAGGAGATGAGTCAACACAGCCAAGTCTGTCCTCGCTCCACCGTCGTCCTCCCCATCGCTAACCGTGATGTCTGGTAGCTGTTTGCACAGCTTTAACCAGACTCCCTGGGTGGGGTGGGGGGAAACGGAGAGAGGACACCAGTTGGGTCCTGTCCTCAGCTGCTTAACGTCCTTCCCTGTTTTTTTGCACAATGTCCACTGTGTTAGTTTCCTGGGGCTGCCGTAACAAGATACCACCACTGGGGGACTTAGAACAACAGAAATTTCTTTCACAGTTATGGAGCCCAGAAGTCCAAATTTAAGGTGTCAGCAGGGCCGTGCTCCCTCGGAAGGCTCCAAGGGAGCATCCTTCCCCGCCACATCTAGCTTCTGGTGGGTCCAGGCAGTCCTTGGCTTGTGGCTGCCTCACTCCTCTGACTTCACGAGGCCTTCCCCACTGTGTTTCTCTCTATGTATCATCTTGTCATTGGATTAAGCGCCCACCCTAATCCAGGATCATCTTATCCCAAGATCCCTATCTTAATTATACCTGCAAAGACGCTTACCCCCAATAAGGTCACATTCTGACATTCTGGGCTGCCATGTCTTCTATGGGACAGCATTCAACCCACTACTCTTTCATTTAAAAATTTCTCTGGACATTTTCTGTTTTAGAGGTCTGAAGTCCAACACCAACTCACTTACATAGGAAAGGAGTTGAATGTAAAATACTCAACAAGGAGCTGATTAATGTAAAATAATCAACAAGGGAACTCTACTCAACACTCTGTAATAACCTATATGGGAAAAGAATCTGAAAAAGAATAAATATATGAATATGTATACTAAATCACTTTGCTGTGCACCTGAAACTAATGCAACATTTTTTTTTAAACATTGTTATTGGAGTATAATTGCTTTACAATGGTGTGTTAGTTTCTGCTTTATAACAAAGTGAATCGGCTATACATATGCATATATCCCCATATCTCCTCCCTCTTGCATCTCCCTCCCACCCTCCCTATCCCACCCCTCTAGGTGGTCACAAAGCACTGAGCTGATCTCCCTGTGCTATGTGGCTGCTTCCCACTAGCTATTTTACATTTAGTAGTGTATATATGGCCATGCCACTCTCTCACTTTGTCCCAACTTACCCTTCCCCTTCCCGTGTCCTCAAGTCCATTCTCTACACCTGCGTCTTTATTCCTGTCCTGCCCCTAGGTTCTATTTTTTTTTCTTTTAGATTCCATATATATATGTTAGCGTATGGTATTTGTCTTTCTCTTTCTGACTTACTTCACTCTGTATGACAGACTCTAGGTCTACCCACCTCACTACAAATAATTCAATTTCATTTCTTTTTATGGCTGAGTAATATTCCATTGTATATACGTGCCACATCTTCTTTATCCATTCCTCTGTCGATGGACACTTAGGTTGCTTCCATGTCCTGGCTATTGTAAATAGAGCTGCAACGAACATTTTGGTACATGACTCTTTTTGAATTATAACACAACATTGTGAATCAATTCTATATCATATCAATTATATATCATAATCAATCAATTTTGAATTATAACACAACATTGTGAATATAAAATTAAAAAAAAATTCTCCCCGAAAATCATCGGGGAATTCTGGTTTTTCAGCACAAGCCACTCATTCTCCTTGCTTGGCCCGGCCATAAGCCTTTCTCTGCTGCTGCTGCAAAAAAAAAAAAAGAGTTGACATAAGACTGGGAAGTCCAGGAACGGAGCAGACCTCAGACATGGTGGGGCAACGCCCTTCTCTCTCTTTCTCTCCTTTGCCTTTCTCTGTGTCTTGGTCCCTTCCTATGCTTCCTCTAAGTAGGAGGGAAAAAGCAGAGTCACAGGCCACTCCTAACTCCAGCCATGTCAGATAAAAGGGAGAGAGATTTTCTCTGGCAAGCTAGATGAGGTCTCAGGCAAGGACTCTATTGGCCCATCTTGGGTCAAGTGTCTATCCCTGGGCCCACCCCTTAGCCAGGGGTGTGGGATACCAGGATTCAAGCCCCACGAGGACCCCGTGGAGCAGGGGAAGGACAGTCTGCAAGGGAAGAGAGGCTGCTTTTCCTGGAAGGAGGGTTGGGTGTGGCGCTGGAGGGCTGCAGATGACAGGACCCCATCACTCACCTGCTGTCTGTCCTACTGCACTCTCCACCACCACACCAATGTGTCCTTCCCCAAAGCCTCCATGCTGTCACATGCTCTTCCCTCTGCCTCCACAGCCCTCTGTGGAAGCCATTCTGCCCGTCCCCACCTAGCCCTCCCTGTCTGCAGCCCCCAGCCCTGGCCAAGCTGGGTCTGCCTTCTGTGCTCCCACCACTTACTCCACTTCCATAAATCGAGGCTTATCCCTTTGTGTCATGAAGGTCTGAACATCTCCTTCACTGGACTGGGAGCTCACTGAGCTGAGGGACTGGATCTGTCTGTCCATCTGTATATTCCCAGGCTTAAAACAGAGCAGGAGTGTAGGGAGTCTACGCTCGCTGAATGAATGAGTGAAAATATATATATAAATTATATGAAAATAATCTCGGACAAGGTTGGACAAGTCATGGCAGGAGGTATGAGTGGACGAGGAGGGGCAGCTCCTCCCCAGCCGCTCAGTCATAGTGGTGGCTACGGCGGATGGCTAGTCCCATCATTGCCCTCGGCCTCCTGATTTTGTCCACAGCCCCCAGTTCTCTGCAAGCTCAGATTCACCTCGCTCTGAGGCATCCCTGCTCTGGTCAGCTCTGGGAATCTTTCTGCATCCATCCAGGGCCTTCTCCAGTGTCCTGGCACCTCCCTTGGCTCTGTTGCAGTGCAAACCAGGGGTGCAGGAAAGTTATCAGCCCCACTCACCCAGGGAGAGTGGGGACTTCTGCAGAGATGCCCTGTCTCCTGTCCCCAGGGCTGGGCAGTTCTGGGAGACTATTTTAGTGTCCTGTGGCTGCTATAAAAAATTACCACAAACTGGCTGACTTAAAACAACAGAAATTTGTTGTCTCACAGTCTGGAGGCCAGAGTTGGGGATCAAGGTTTTGGTGCGGTTGATTCCTTCTGGAGACTCTGAGGGGAGAAGCCATCCCCAGCCTCTCTCCTGGCTCCTGGTGGCTCCCGGCAATCCTTGGTGTTTCTTGGCTTCCAGACACATCACTCTAATCTCTGCCTCTGTCATCACATGCCTTCTGCTCTCTGGGTGCTTTCACGTGGCCTCTTATAAGGACACCAGTCACTGGATTTAGGGTTCATCCTAATCCAGTAAGACCTCATCTTAAGTAATTACATCTCAAAGACGCTAGTTCCAAGTAAGGTCATATTCTGAGGGTCCAGGTGGCATGAATTTTGGGGACACCCTTCAGTCCAGCCTGGAGGCCTCTGTAACCTTTTCGGGAGGTCCTGGAGGAATGGAATTCCTGCTGCTTGCAGCAGACACTCTGGTTATGCTCATAGCAGCTTCCCCATCTCCCCTGTCCCACTGTCTCTCTCCTCCCGCTGCGTCCTGGGTCACCCCCAGTGAACTACCCTTCTCGGGTTATGCTCTCGGGGGACCCCAAAACCAAGAGAGACCTCTTTTCAGTGCTAGCTATGAACTGCCTTCTCCCCCAACCCCAGCAGTCTCCCTGAGTTACCGCCAGAGACCAGAGTCCTCATAAACTACCCTTAACTGTGACCCAGGAGTCACTGTGTGTCATGAACCGTTCTAAGCAGTTTACAGGCCTTAACTCGTGAGTTCTCACATCAGCAGGCTAGCTCTTAACATTGTCCTCACTTTATAGGCAAGGAAAATACGGTCCAGATAGGTTGTAGAACTGGCCCAAGGTCACACCAGCTAAGGAGCCACAGAGTCAGGTTTGAATCCAAGTGGCTCCCCTCTGGAGCCCCTGCCCCCAAACAACGCCTTTGAGGCCCCTGGTGAGTACCTGACTGACTGTGTCCTTGGGCCCCACAGGGGCCATGTAACCCCTGGCCCTCCCACGGGCCCCTGTGCAGTGCTGATCGGCAGGAGTTTCCACAGCCGTGTCCTCGGGGCCCTCTGGAGGGAGTCTGGGTACTGGGGCTGCTCGCTTGGTTTCACGTGAATGTCTTACATGGTCAGCTTCCTGCTCCATCCATCTTAGGGGACAACCATGAATAGGAAGTGTGGGCTGAGCGTGCCGTGGGGGTCTGTGCCACCTCCTTTGTTCAGTGTACTTGTACCCTCTGGATGTGCTTAAGCCCAGTCTCAGCTGTGCCATGTCCATCTCATGAAGGGCTGCCTATGAAGGCCAGCTGGGCACACCTGACCATATGGCTTGGCGAGTCTGAGGGCACGCAGCATGCAATGGGCACTTCTGCTGGGTGGTCACTTAATAGTCTTTTTTTTTTTTTTTTTTTTTGCGGTACGCGGGCCTCTCCCTGTTGTGGCCTCTCCCGTTGCGGAGCACAGGCTCCGGACGCGCAGACTCAGCGGCCATGGCTCACGGGCCCAGCCGCTCCGCGGCATGTGTGATCCTCCCGGACCGGGGCACGAACCCGTGTCCCCTGCATCGGCAGGCGGACTCTCAACCACTGCGCCACCAGGGAAGCCCGATTATGACTTTTTATAAGTCATAACGGCTGACATGAGCTTTCTACTCATCTTTCTGCTTAATCTCTTTTGATTATATATTAATTTAATAATTGATGCCTTTTTGGGGGGCTTCCCAGCCTTCTTGTTTTAGGAATACCATGTTCTCTTAGATATATTTATAGATATTTGTGGGTTAGGGGTCCCTGATCGCCTATTTAGGGTAACTATTCCCACCTTCTTCTTGACAGTAAAATTCTGCCGCCGCTTCTCTACTATTTGGGAACCCCATCATCCCCCTTGTTACTTTATAACTGCATCTCCTACCATCAGTCCCAGATTACAGAGGACGACCACTAAAGAGCCTCTCATTGATGCTTCTGTCTCTCTTCCAGGGCGTTTCGTATGGCCTTGGTAGATGCAGGGTCCTTCAGGCCTTTCTGAAGAACATAGCCAATGGGTCTTCTGGTCTGATATATAGATCCATTATAGCATATCCTCTTCTCTCAGTTTTTTGCTCCCTTCTTCTAGAAACTTCCATCACAGTCTGACATCTCTACTTCATATAATGCGGCCCATCACTTTTTCAGAGCTTCTAAGAACAGCATGTTACAACCATTTCCTGGGTCCCTTGTCAAGATATTAAAGGCTGATAAGAACATGCAGTATAAACAAACAAACAAACAAAAACAACTAATACTAAACTTTCTTTGGGTTATTTGTATGGAAATATGTTAATATAAATGTTTCAGACATTACATGAAATTTCTAAAAATCATATGTTCTGGTCTAATGTTATAAGTCATAATTCTAGTTATTACTTTAAAATGTATACCTCAGAAATAACTAAATTTCCTCGTCAATTGCATTATTATGAACTTTCATCAAATCTTTAACCGTGGTCATTTTTAAGTCTTTTGTCATTTACAGACAGTTCTGGGTGTACTCTGAGGCTTTTGCAAAAATGTTCCTATAAAAGGGTTTCATCTTCAAGGAATTCATGGAAAAGACTCTGACAAGTACAGGTTTCTGGTAACTGACTACACTGCTGAACTGAATGAATAAGCATTTTCAGAACTCTAATGGAAAACTGATGAATTCATAAAAGTGCTAACAAAAGATCCAGATGAAAAACAAAATTAATTACGTGGGACTGAGTGAACTGATGAGGATCAGTATAATTTTTGTGACTTTTTGTTTGAATAAAAAAAAAATCCCGCAAGGACTCAGAGGCAAAAAATATACAAATCAATTTTCACTGCAAAGTAAAGGAGCTGTCACAGTGGCGGATTCCTGGACTGAATGTCCATATTATGACATAGTATGAGTGTTTCGTGTTTGATAATTACATTCATTGTTGCTTTTGTTGTGGTCATCCATTTACAATGCTTGGTGTCAGTCTATCTCTTGTAAAAATAAAATACAGTGTGTGTGTGTGAAAAAAAAGATTGAGTGAGAATGTACAGATTAAAGACATGTAAGAGACATACAATAAACTGTAAAAAAAAAAAGATTTAAAAAAATATATTAAAGTCTGTATATGAGGAGCTTGCTCCCCCCGCCCCCCTCATGTCAACAAAATCCCCCTCGCTCAGTTTTATATTCCATTTCCTCGACCCAGTACCTTCAGGTCCACTGCAGAGGAGACTGTCAGCTTCCTGCTAGAGCACATTAGCCAGTCCTGAAACTCTTTTTGGACTTATTAGCCTTCTCCTCCCTTAGAACACTTACCACTTCCCCAGTTGAGGGTCATGCTGAGACTGACCCTAACTATTGCTCTGATGGCTAGAAGGGGACTTGGGGAAGATCCTGAGGTGAGGGAATTTTGTCTTATAAGGCATCCCTTTCTTGAGGCTTCAAGCAGGTGATCACCATGACCTTTTAATGAGGGGGATGGGCCCCTCTCCAGGGTCAGGGGTTCAAGGGAATTTCTAAGTTCTCAGCTGTACTTACAGAGGTGTCTCCAATCCAAGTCTCAAGAGTCTCGGACTTTCCTTATCGTTGCCCTGACGCTGGCAGAGGAGACTCCCCAGCTGAGAATTCCACCTTCCCTGAAGTTCTGCTACCCGACAATTAAGCTTTGTCTTGGCCTTCAGCTCAGTGTGCCCTCCAGCTGCAGAGATAAAAGTCTCTGAAACGTGGCCACGGGGATCCTCTGACTCCCACATTTGACTTTTAACCGGCGATTAATCAATCTGAGCTTATCACTCTTCTCCCTTTAATTCATTACTGATGTTTAGCAACAGTCACTCGACTGCACAGATCTTACAGTTACTGTTTCTCCGCTACCTCCCAAACTTCAGTGACCACACACAGGCTAATGCAACTCCCTGTTGCTTGTACAGTACCATAATTAACACGGGTGAAATTCTCAGCAACTGTGCCGCTATAGCATGCCAGGGACTCCCCCCCTAACTACCAGTGATGGGGTCTTCATCACCATCTGGATAGGGAGAGACCCAAATCTAGGTTCTGTCCTAAGAAACTGTTTCTTAGAAACTGGTACCAAATGTGTCTGGTTGGATTCCCCAGGACCAGAGCCTGTGATAGGGACTCTTGTGCAACTGATACATTGAGAGAATACTTTAAGATGACGTCTATGAGAGGGACAGAGCCAGGGACACAACTTGGCAAAGATGTAGGCTCAGCTAAATTCTAGCCACGGCTTGATCTCATGGGGAGCTCTTGAGTGTCTCATGTTGACACAAGGTGGATGAGACTTTGTATATACATATTAGTCAGAAATTGGCTGCACACGGACGCTGGCCAGGAAGGGGACAGGGTGTAACTCCTCAAATATATTCCAAAAAGCAAAGAGCAGTGCTCCAGGGAACGGGCAACTCAGAGTCACCAGAGGTCACCATCACAGCAGCAAGAGGGATGGGTACCCACCCAGTGAATGGGGTCTGGCTGACCGGTATCAGCATCTACTCCAGTTTATCTCTGAGTATTATTTAGTTCTCTTGCTTTTTAAAGTCAGCCTCTTCACCAGCATTTTTGATTTTCATCCCAGAACTACTAAAACGAGTTCAAACCAATCAAAGGATGACCAGGAAAATAGGACAGAAGCTACAAGAGGGATTGAGCTGGACCAATGAAAATGTTTTGAATCAGACGTTGAGTCCAGCTGTTAATTAAAAATTGATTTTATTCCTTATTCCTTTGTAAACTTTACAGTTTACAAAGCACTCTCAAAGCTTTTTGACTCAAATGACCCACACAGCAAGGATTGAGCGGGAGAGCCTCCTTGTCATCAGAGGAGTGAAGTGATTATTCTAAGACCTCGAAGCTGGTAAGTGGTAGAGCCAGAGAGAGAAGCCAGGTTCTGGCACCTTCCATCAGAGTTACCTGACCCTGTCGACTTCTATATGTTCATTTGGGGCCATCACTTGATCTTAAGCACACACTTTTTCCTTCACTCAGAGGAAAACACAAGCCAGCATGGAGTATGATTTCCTTGAACCATGATGGAATGTTTCAGAGTTACAGATGTGAATGTATGCAAGTTTTAAAGGTAACCACAGAAGTTTATTTCTCTACTTGTATACAGACGATGGCCAGGGAATCAAATAGTCTGCTTCTCTGGTCTCCTATTGTCCATCCCTTTCTGGGTCGAAATCAAGATCTGCTTTTCCCTCCACTGGGGAAGAGAGTTGGGCGTTTTAACTCGTGGAAACATATGGTTCTCTTACCAGCCGACAGCCATCTGGCAGAGCCAGGGCAGGGGATGGGCAGCGTGCACAGTAGGCAGGTTTCTCAGAGAACTCGGTCTGGAGGCAGGCTGGGTGGTGCGTCCAGGGAGCTGTCTCACGGCTGCTGTGTTATGTGCAGCTGCAAATCACTACAGTATCTCCCTGACGTGTTCCACCCTTCAAACTGGGCCAGTGACTCTTTTCCCCCTCTCCAGATGACAGAAAACTGTAGACTTGAACTTCCCAGCCAACGGTCCTTCCTCCCACCCTGGCTGTGTAATTCCTCCACTCCAGTGACCTCTGTTTCACAATCTGGACCACATCTTGAAGCTCCTCTCCAGTCATCCTTCTGGAACGGCCTCCTCTTTGCTGGCAGCTCTGACATTTGAGCATCCTCCCAGTCACTATCTCAACAACCCATTTTAATTCTCTGTCTTGCCCTCATAACCATCATTTTCTAGGTTCTGTATTGATTTGTCTGCTTCCTCTTCCCTCCCCACACCCCTTAGAGTGTAAGCTCCGTGAGGGCAGGACCTGGACCTGCCTCGTTCACTGCTGATCCCCTAGTGCCCTGGCACATAGTAGTGTTCAATAACTATCTACTGCAGAGCATCTCTTATATCCATGATCCTTCTAAGCTACCCAGCCCCTCCCCACAGGGAGGTAGGCAGTGTGACAGGAGAGGGGACAGACTGAGGGGGTGGGGTTAGAAGGTTCTCCTCGGGCTGCACAGCTGACTCCTCACACCCTCCCCACAAAGCCACAGAGGTGGGGTTTCCCAGCCCCCATCAGGCCTGGCCTCAGCTGCCTACAACCCCTCCTCTGCCCCCCCCCCCGGGTGGCCCCCTCGCCACCGCTCTGTGCAGAGAGTAAAATCAGACACGGAGCAGATGGTCAGCCATGTGGAGCTCCGTGACGGACAAAATGTCACTTAAGAGAAGTGAGGCACGGAGGGGACCGTGCCCGAGCTACCATGATGTCCAGGTGACACCAGGTGAAAGCAGGGAACCCCAGGTCGATGGCCATGAGCAGGACATGCCTACAGGCATGCCAGATCCTTGCTCTGTGGAAGGAAAGCCATCTCTGGCCCTCCTCTACCCATGTCAGTGTGGCTTACATCACGAAGGAGAAGGAGACGGGGAGCAATGTTTGCTGAGCACATCAGGTACCGCCCACTGTGTGGCACGTTCCATTTTGAGTCCTCTATCTCCCTGTCTAGTTATCATCTAATGACCCATCTCCAGCTTTCCCTCAGAAGATCTAGAGTGGCTTACAAATACTCGAAATCCAACTTGGTTAAAAAGAAAACAAATACCAGGTCCAAGAGGAAACAAAGGCAGGAAAAACCCAACGCAGGCGAGGTGAAATTGGTCCACAGCCTGGACAGTGAGGTTCAGGAGAGTTGGAAGAGGTGGGTCACAGGTTTGGGTCTAACCTCTCCAGCGGCCAGTGCCGAGGGACACGTGACCAGGCACATGATGTCGGGTGTCCACAAGGCGAAACTAAACTGGCTGCTGAGAAGCTGGTACTAGACAGAGAGTAACACAACTATTTTTGGTCCTGAAGTGGACAGAAACATCTCCCTCTGGGCTTCAGAAGGATGACTTACTGGGGAGCAGGGAGCCCTGTCCTCAGCCCTGTCTTCAAGGTAAACGCAGTGGCCGTTCCTGACAGCGTCCCCGAATGCAGGCGTGTGGCACCACACCAGAGTGAAAATGCAGTAACACCTTTGTGCGGTGGGGATTAAGTGGGATAAAATTTAGAGTATTAAGGAGAATGGATAGGTGCTAAGTCTCCAGGAACTCTTCCATCCACGCTTTGCTCTTCTCTCAACAGGGCTTCTGATACCATTGTGTGGTGGCCCTAGAGTTCTATCTATGGTGATAATGATGTACGGGCAACCTGTCCATTTGTACAGCCATCCAAGTTGATCTTTGTTAATCCTCCCACCAACTCTGTGAGACAAGTATTACTGTCTCCGTTTCCAGTGGGAGCCAAGAAGACTAGGTAACTAGCCCAAATTACCCAACTAATAGGTAACAAACTAGTAGGGTTCCAAACCCAGTGTGGTCTGACCCCAAAGCTCTGGTCTTTCCCCTGCACCGTGCCGCTCAGCTTCTGCTCCTCTGGGGGAGCAGGCCTAGTTTTACAAAATGGCGGCCATGCGACTTCCATCGGCTCTCAGGCCCTACTTTCTCTCTCCTCCGTGGTTCCCGGGAACCCAGGGAACAGCCTGTTCTTTTGGCTGGAAAGAAACCAGGATGAATTTCAACATTTTCTAACCAGGCCTCGCCCTTCTCACTCTTGCCTTTGTTTGCGGATCTCCAGTTTTCCAAACCCAAACCCCCTGATTGAAGGTGAGCGACTGCCAAACACATCTGGCGCAGAGGAAGTCCAGAATCACAGTCATCCAGGTGTTGGGGAGGCCCAGCCGATGGGTCATCCGTGGTCAGCCGGGCAGCCTCCTGGTTGGTCGAGGTCTGGCCCTCCCCCCTTATCTTTGGGGCCTTCCTCCTGAGGACAGGCAGTCAGGGGGAGGGGCAGGCAAGGGGACTGGGCCAAACATTTGGAAATGCTTCCCTTGCAAAGACTCGGCCAAGAAAGGAGATTTAAACATTTCTTCTACCCACACGATTCAAGACAGCTTAGCTTGGAATTCCTAATTTTTATGCTTAATTATGACACAGTGTCTTCGAGGGTGTGTGGAAGAACTTTCATTGGGCTTGTAGAGGTAGGAATCCCCATAGACCCCTGACGGGGGGAAGCTGGTAGAAACCACAGAAGCTCAAGGACAAACCCTCTTATGTAAATGTGCAAACAGGCAGAGACAGAAAGGCACTCGCCCTTGATCCTACAGAGAGCGGGCGGCCAAGCTGGGGTCTGACCCTTGGCCTCAGGAAAACCAGTCCCTTTCTCCCCACCCACCTCTCAAGCCTGCCCATGAAGTGGGAGGGCTGGCCCAGCGTGGAAGGGTGGAAGGTGCCGGTGGAGCTGGAGGGGGACACAGAGTGCCAAGGGCTTGCTCAGAAATGACAGTCACTGTCTGCAGATTACTGGCCATTCACTTCCAGAAATTGGCATCACTGAGCAGATACTACCTTGTTTAAATTCAGGCTCAGAGCGAGCCTCATTGCCCAGCCGCCTTGGCTGGAGGCTTTTGACAGTACCACGAGTCATCATTGGTCCGTTAGCCCTCTGAGGTGACAAATGAGGCAACTGAGGCACGGAAAGATTATGTGACAAGCAGTTAGGGAAGAGCGTGGATTTGCATCCAGCTTTTTTCCTCCTTCCTCTGGGAACCTGCAAGATGTTTTAATAAATGAATATAACGTTATGTATAGCCAGGTTTCTGCAGGAAGCAGAATTCCACTGAAAAAAAGCCCGTTCAGTGGTTTTAATGAAGGGCCATGTACAGAGCTGTGGGCAGGGTTAAGGACACTGGCAGCCTTATACAGGCTCCTGGCAATACTAATTCAGGCAATCAGTGTCTCCTTCCGGTCTGAGGAGACAAGGGGAGGACGCAGGAACATTGGAGCCTGGTAAAAGCTGTAGCCGTGGACCAGGGGCCGCCCTGGTGTCAGTCACTGCTGGAACCTGCCCAGTCCCTGGAGCTGTTTGAATTGCAACCTGGTCATCGGAAAACAACTGCCCTCTCCCTTTCTTCCTCTCCCCACCAACCGCTACCAGAGCCCCGCACTGGCTGACACCACCCAGAAGCTGGGATGCACAGGCCCTTGAATGATACAGGCTATGGGTCAACTCCCAAAGATATGTCTAGTTTGGACCAAATGGTGTATTCTACAAACAAACGAAACAACTGACTTAGTTGCCTATACTTAAAATTTTGAGCCATCACATAAAAATCTGAATTTCAGGCTTCTTTTGAAAAAGCGTTGGTACCGTTGGTCCTACACTTCTGCTTGGCTGGGAGAGGCTGGACCAGAGCTACCTGCCCCTTTATGTAATGGTGGTATGCTTACCAGCCCTACACCCTCGTCTTATACCCCAGGCTCCCTTTGTCATTGATGTTCCTGTCTGGGCCTTGGAGTCTGTCACGTGGCCACAGGGAAGGTGGGGGAACCAGAGCCAGCGAGGAGAAGTGACTTCCCCAAAGTCACCAGCGCCGGGACCACCATGCAGGTCCTGCCTCAGTTGGGCATTCTTTCAAGGCACACGCTGCTGTCCCGACTGGGTCTGGGACTCTGTGGACCTTGTAGGACCCACCCTTCTCTGAGTCCACACCAAGGAATCACGTTTCATGTCAGGTCAGCATTTCCCAGGCATCCAGCTGGAGGAGAAGCCAGCCCCCCAAGTCTCCAGAGAGATCTTCAGGCATCTGGGCTCTGTTTCTGTGTGTTTAACAAGGAAGATCCCTCCCTTCACTTCCAGTGTCCCTCAGCAAGCGCCCCCTGTGAGCTCCAGGACAGCCCTGCCAAGGCCCTCATGATCACCCTGTTTCTATAAGAAACGAGGGGCTCAGAAATGATTTGCCAACAGATGTGCAGTGGGGTCTGAGGCTGCACTGGGATTGAGCCCCACTTGTCTTATTGGGGTTTTACTGCCAGTGTCTCCCCAGTGACGGGGTCCACTGGGTGTGGGGAAGGGTTGCCAATTTCAGGTTTCTGGTTTCCCCAAGTTGGCAGCGTGTCTGCCCCATGTCCGTTCACTGAGTGACACGGGCCACAGGGAGCTGCCCCCAGACCCACAGAGAAGCTAGGACAACGCTTCTGTGTTCTCGGATGCCGCCACCCTCGTCTGTCCCTGCGGTGTGAAGCTGTGCACTGCCCATCCATGCCAGGCATTCTCAACCCAGGCATCCAGAGGCTTCCATCAATGATCTCCAGTCTGGAATCTGCTGGCTGCCGAGGCACGGTCAGGGCTGCCCTTTTAGCCACCCCATTCCAAGATCTCCTTGACCTCTTGGATAGCTCTTGTCCTGTCTTGTCCAAGACTGAGATACCCTTACCCAGCTCCAGAAACTTGTCTCTTCCCCATTTCCAGTTCAAGGTGGAACAGTAGCTAGCACCTTCCATGCATGCTCACCGGGGCAGGGCAGAGAAAAGGTGTGCTTTTGCCCATCACTCGTTCTGAGTCCCTGGAGAGCCAGGACTCCAGCCATTTCTGCTGTGTGATTCCTGCTCGATGCACCACCGTCAGCAGACGGCTGAGGGCAGTGTTGAGCTGGATGCCGCCTGATAGAGCGGGGGCTCCCTCTGCTCCTGCGTGGTGGGGCTGCCTCTGCTCCTGCGTGGTGGGACCCCATCAGGCTCCTGGTGATTGGTCAGCAGGGGGACTGGAGCGCCCCTCGGCACCTGCTCACCCACAGATCTGCCACCTCTCCCGCCTCTGTGAGCCTGGACCCCTGACCTGCGTCTGTAAAGACCTGAGATTTGCATTTTGAAGTCAGGCGAGCTTGGGTTTGAATCCTGCCTCCCTCCACGCAAGCTGTGGAACCCTGGGCTCTTCTCAGAAGCCCCTGGTCCTCAGCTCCTTCATCTGTCCCGTGGGGACAGGACGTCCTACCTGGCAAAGTTGGGGTAAGGCTGGAGGCACACCTCCCTTCTCTCTTCAGTCATATCTTTGCTCCGAGGTCCACCCTGACCGCCCCCTGCCCCCCCACAATCTAAAATCCTCCTACTTCACAGACTTATCTTCAAAACCCTTGTCACCATTAGCCACAGGATGGGTTTATTTGCTTATTTTTTCATTGTTTGCCTCCTCGTCATAACGTAAACTGTATGAGGGCAGGATGGCCCCTGTCACTCAACACTGTATCCTCCATGCCCAGAACAGTCCCTGCATATAGTAGGCCCTCAAAAGTATTTGTTAAATAAATGAATAGACGTGTATTTGCCCGCCCTCAGTGTCCTGCCCTCACCTGTCCCCACAGGTCCTGCTCTGTGCTGTCAGTCCTGTCCTACCCTCTGGTCTTACACCTACTCAGAACTGAACCAGATGCTGCCAGCCCCCTGATTTTGGTCATTGCCACCTTCTGGAATCCCTGAAGCCATGTTCCCTACTGGGTTGGGCAACATGGGCCACCCGGATTAATTAATAAATGCAACAAAACATTCCCCCTCCAAAGGGTTGGGCTCTGCCCTCTAAGCTTACCATCTTGGGTTTGCGGGGCGGGGCAGAGAAAGACCAGCAGGTAGGCGGACTACCATGTATGAGGTCCCTGCTGGGCTGGGGTTCAGTCCCAGTCCTGAAGGTGCCTCGGGGGAGACCAACAAGGTCACATCGTTTCAGGAACTGGATCCTGGCTGGTTGTTGTGTGTGAGACCGTGTTTTGGTTGCAGGTGCCAGAAACCAAACTCAACCAGTTTAATTAAGTCCAAGAGGAACATTGTTGGCTCAAGGCATCAGTTACAGGAAGAGCAGAGTAGGGACTGGGGAAGGGATAGCCACAACCAGAAACCCCACGTCCCTCTTTCTTAACCTTGTGTATCTATTTCTCTCCGGGGTCTATTTCCGGGTCTCTCGTATGTCTATTTTCTTCCACTGTGGTCACTGGGGGAGACACGGCCCTGGGACCCTGAGATCTGAGAGAAAAAAGAATCTGTTCTCTCACTCCCACCTGATAAATCCTAGGGAAGGACTGTGGTTGGCTCAGCTGGGTTGAGAGCTCTGCCTTGGACATGTCACTTCGGTCCAGAAGGTCAGGCACTAGACAGGACATCCCACGCCCCTCCCGTGACCTGGGCTTTGACCAGAGAGGGAAGAAGCAGGACTGGGCCAGCATGAAGGGGTGTCTCCGGTGGCTACCGTGGATCTGGGTCTGCAACCACATCATGCCTCCGGCCCTGTCCTGGAGTCTAGATGCCCTCTGCTCCCACCTCTGCCACAGAAGCTTCCTGCTTCCTGCTTCCGGCTCCTGCTGCAGCTCCACCTGCTTCTTGGCATGCCCTTCCCTGGGCCCCCTTCCCTAGGGAGCAAACTGCTAAGAGTTAGTTTCTCCATTCTCAGGTGTTCTGGGCTGTGGCTGCCCCTGTCCCCATGTGCTTCCCTGGGCCTCTGAGCTGGGGCCCCCCTGAGGGACTGAGGCAGGATCACGTGATATCCGTGCTCTGGAGCACATCTGCTCCCTGTGCTTAGGGGAACCCAGGTAAACGATGTGCAAACGTCATGGGGCTAGAATGTGGAGCTGAAGGGAAGGATCTGGGTGAGGGCTCAGAAGTACACCCTTCATCTGATTACCTCAGAGGCTCTGGGGAGCCCGTCTTGCTAAAGAGGATGGTCTCGTTCTCCAGGCCCTGGTGTCCCAGAGTTCCCGGGACAGGGATGTCCTTGAGAATCCAACTCCCCGAGCAGCTTCACCTGGATTTACCTCATTCAAAGGAACGTCGAGTTCTTGCACCAAGTCTTGCCTGCCAATTGCTGCTCTGAGCTGTCCAGAGAGGACTCAAGGTGAACAGCCAGGATGGGAAGCTCTCATGAGGGCAGAAAGAACCAGTGCTGAAAGCGAGGCAGGGGGTGGGGGCTGTGGATGGTGAGTGCCTTTTATAAGGCACTGAAAGCGTGGCAGAAATGGCAGCCACCCAGCCTGTCTGGGCACCCACTGTGGGCCAGGCATCCAGAAAGCTCCCTCCTTGCCTACAGGGAGCTCACGGTCAGATGAGTTGCTTGGGTGCTGAGGCCCTGACTCACTCGCCCCGTCCAGCCCATCTGAATCATGGCGCCTCTGGTTGCCCGGGCCAGGTCCCTGGCCAAGCCCTCTGCACAGCTGAGTAACATTAAGAACTTGGCATCCTTCACAGCATGCATCAGATCCTCTGGGCCTTTTTCTTATTGTTGTTGTCAGAGGCTGATGGGAGTTTGGGAAGCAAATGAGGAATGTGTTCATTTAGGGCCAGGTTAAAACTGGGCTGCAGGGCGGGTTCAGTCTGAGGGGAGAGCCTGCAGGGCGTCAGGTCCATGTCCAGGTGGTGGGCTCTGGGTGGCCAGCTCCAAGCTCTGGGTGCATGGATAGACTTGTTCCTCTAAGCCCCATCTCCCCATCTACAAAAGAGGGGAGAACAGCAGAACCCACCTCCCAGGCCTGTGAGAAGATTGAGTGAGAGCAGGCAGGGACAGTGCCTAGATCAGCACAGAGGGGGTGCCCTGTAACATAACACTGGTGCTCCATGGTGCCTCAGTCTCTCCATCCATGCTGTCCATCTGCCCTCCTCCTCTGTCACCCCATTCCCACTGGCCACAGTGTGAGGACATCTAAGTTCCTCAGAAGACCCCACCTGGTCCCTAGCACCCTCTCCAGCCCCTCTCTCACCATACTTTCCCCAACATTCTAGGCCCTAGAACTCTAGAACATTCCAGGCCCTAGAACATTCTAGGCTCTAGAACTCTAAGAACATCCCAAGCCCTGGAATTCTAGAACATTCTAGGCTCTAGAACTCTAAGAACATCCCAAGCCCTGGAATTCTAAAATATTCTAGGCTCTAGAACTCTAAGAACATCCCAAGCCCTGGAATTCTAGAACATTCTAGGCTCTAGAACTCCAAGAACATCCCAAGCCCTGGAATTCTAGAACATTCTAGGCTCTAGAACTCTAAGAACATCCCAAGCCCTGGAATTCTAGAACATTCTAGGCTCTAGAACTCTAAGAACATCCCAAGCCCTGGAATTCTAGAACATTCTAGGCTCTGGAATAGGCATGGCACTTCCCATCAAGCACACCTTTGTGCTTTTGTTGACCTTGTTCCCTTCAAATGTGTCCCCACGTTCTTCAGCTGGCTAACTCCTCATCTTCCTCTTGTGGCAGGAGGTGACACGATGAGATTTTGGCCTCCCATCAACCCAGGCAAGTGACATTCCTCAGCTCAGATCACCTCCTCTGAGAAGCCTTCCATGACCTCACCTGTCCCCCAGATGTTCTTAGCTGAACTTCCTCTGTGCCCCAGTGAGCTGAGGATCCCCCACCAGGGCCCCCATGTCCCTGCTCTGGTTTCTCTCTGGCTGTGAGCCCCGGCACCTCAGAGAATTCCTGCATCACTGGGGTGGACCTGTAGGGGGTGTCCTCTGACACTTTTTGAGAGACTAAATGAAGGACTCGTGGAGATGGGGCAACAATGGCCTCCCAGTTAGGAGAACAGAGCTGCTACCCTCAATCTTTTGCCCAGACCCTATCAGGCCTCACTTTCCAACCAAGGACCCCTGGCTCTGAGAAGACCCAAGTCCAGCCCTGCTCAGCCACCAGCTGAAAACCTTGGACCATCAAAGAACACTGAACACAGCTTCCTGCTACAATTTATTACGCAGATTGTCATGGTGAGAGAGAAGAGAGAGGTGTAATTGGAAAGAGGCCTGAGAAAGTCACTGTGATATTTCAGCTGATGAAATCTTTTGCCAGCTTTTCTCTTTGAGTCCTTGTTGTGTGTGCGTTTGTAGGGAGGCGTGAGAGTGAGGTCGGCAGGGGATATGGGAGCAGGTGGTGGGACTTGCTGACGAACGTCTTCTAAGATTCTTCAGGGTTAATTTTTTTTAAGTTACTCAAAGATACACCAAAGGTTAGAGTTCTGGAAATGGGAACCAGGTTGGTTCCCTGGAAACTGAAAACTAAAGTGGCTGATTTGTCCAAGTCAGACTCTTCTCCCTAAAAGGTTGCCAGGCTCGTAGGACCCTGTGAGTTAGACTTCTGGGACCGCCAGCCCAGGTCAGCGTAGATTAGGGACCCATGCCTGATCAGTCTCCACTTCTTTCTCTTCTTTGTCTGCCCACCATCCCAGCATCCTTCGTTGCCATGAGGGTCCTAATTGTCCCTGGGTGATCTCCGTAGTGACTCTGGACTTCAGTTTCCCCTCTTAGGAAATAGAGAGATAGTCCCTTCTCTGCCATCCTCATAGGGAGGCGGTGAAGATCAAATGAGCATGAGAGATAAGCATAAGCATGAGATAAGCATGAGAAATAACTATTTTCCTCTTAAATGAGAAATGAGAAGAGGCAGCGGGCTAGGAGCCAGGATGTGTGAATCTGAGCCCTGGCTTTCTCTGATCCACGGAGAGATGGGCCCTTGAGTTACTCACCCTCTCTGGGCCCCCATTTTCCTTATCTAAGAATAAGAGTCTTGACCCTTGGCCTTGGCTGATTTCAAGGGCCCTGCCAGCTCCAACCTTCCAGAATCCTGCACATCCCATTTCTTCTTGACTAAACTGTACTTTTTTTGTGGGGATGGGGTGGGGCATGGTCCCATCAGATCTGTTGCAAAGTTCTTCCCGAAGGATGCAGCCGTGGAATGCTCGCTCAGGACCCACCATGAGGCTGAGACTCCCTCCATATCACTGGCCATGCCAGCTGAGACTGTGGCCTTCCAATTTTCCAAGCATGTTATGGAATCTGACCTGGGCTGGCTTCCCTGGCAGCTGGGCTACTCCTTCTGACTTGGCAGGTTGAAGGAGGCTGCCTTCCTTGAAACTGACTCAAGGTTTTGAAAGTCATTCATCACTGTTAAGTCTTCATGGGTGGGGTTCTCTATTCCTGCTAGAATTTCCTCCGGGATTGGTCTCTCATTGTGATGGGCTCTCACGCCAGTGCCACTTAGAGGCCCTATCATGATGAAGATGGGGACTTGCGTTCCAGTCCCAGCTCTGCCACCTCCTAGCTGTGTAGCCTTGGAGAAGTCACTTGACATCCCAAGGTCTCTATGTCCCCAGGGGCAGGACAGTAGGAAAGAAATACCCCTGCCCATCTCATAGGGTGGTGTGAGGCCCAAAGGAGATGATGGGTGGGCAGGGGCTTCCTGGTCGATGAGAGACTGTGGACTTGTGCAGCAGATGCTATATCTCTGCCGTGGTTACTTAGCAATGGCAGCACTAAGCTGTGACAAGTCCCCAAGTCAATTCATGGTGCTGAAAAGGGGAGTGGTTAAGGTGGGCAAACTTTCCCAGTGTGACGCAGTGGAGAGAGCATAGGAATGAAACACCACCATACTTTTCACCTCTGCAATTGAGATGGATCCCCAAATCTGGTGGCCCCCAAACATAAAATAGGGGCAGTAGTGAATTTGCCCAGTAATTAGGTTGGGATCCCCCAAAGCAGACCCTCAACACATAGATTAGATTCAAGTAATTTGGTGATAACCCAGGAAGGATGGGGAAGGGGGTAAAGGAGGGAGGATCCCCCAGAACCTCTGAGAGAGGGTGCAGAACACACCCAGAGTCACTCCACAAGGGGGCCGGGAACCTAGCTGGTGTTTGTCTACCAACTGTGAGTTGCTCTCAGGGTGTTAATGCCCCAGAGCTTCCTGCCTGTCTACGTGTGGGCCACCGATGCCCTACGTGACCAGAGAACACGCTTACGCAGAGATGCAGGAAGCCAGGGGACTCCAGGGCCAGCTGACGGGGTGCAGGCCGGATGCTGACAGTGACTGCTATGCCACCTCGTAGGCTGTGTGAGGGTGACAGGAGGTAATGGAGGAGAAAACCATGCCTGGCCTTGGCGAGCATCAGAGAGCTGTTTGCTGTCATTGCTATCTATCCACCAACTTCCTCTGTCGCCAGTAGAACCTTCTCCAGACATCATGGGCTTCAAGGGAGGCTGCCGCCAGCCCAGCCTCAGGGCTGGGGTCTTGGTTGATCTAAATCAATCATGGTGCTCCAGGCCCCTTGCCTGTGATTGGTTTAGGCATGGACCTGGGATGACTTTCTGGTCCATGAGACACAAGGAAGAGGAGGCTGGCTCCTGGTGGTCTCCTGAAAGCCCCTGCATGTTCTGTGTCTGTAATCACTCCTGGGGCAGGGGCTGCCACCTTGTCATGGTTCAGGTGCCCCAGGTGGCTGGAGCACCTTCCAGTAACTTCTAGAAAGAAGATGGCTTGAGTCTGGTAGCTCCGTACCTAAAACTTCCTTCAGCAGGGGAACCCGAGCACAGGTTTAGCTCCAAGATAAGCTTCCCACAGAATCAATATGCATGTTTTTCCTTCTTTAAGAAGGAAAAAAAGAACGCTCTGGCATTTTTCCTTTAGCGCCACCCTCTCTGTCTCCACAAGCTGATCTAATTTGCAATCAACGTTGCATGTTTCCTATTCTAAAGGTCTGGGGAGCTGGGCCTGGAAGGCAGGAAGGTAGTCATTTGTGATGGAACTGAGAAGGCTGGAGGAGCTTCCACATTCCTGCATATTCGCACCTCTCTGGGACAGGACTTGGGCACTGCAGTCAGCCGTGTCCTAACGACTTCCAGCTCCTTCTGGGAGCCTGGGAGACCAGATGAAATCATTGGGTTGTGAAGCAATTTTACTTGGAATGAATGGTGAATTTTGTTTTCTTTTGATAAAGAAACACCAGCCTGTATCTGGCCTTTTTTTTTTTTCTTGGTAGTTAATTTTAGGAAGGACTTTTGAATGCAGTTAAGATGAGGTTGGACAAGGTCACACTTGGGGTTGTCTTGGAGCTGCAGAGCCCGTCCATGGCTGTAACAATGGCGAGAGGGAAGGCTTATGACTGACCTGAGGCCTCAGCCCTGCTGGAGGGACAGGAAGGCTCAGGTCCAGGATTTGGGGGACCCCAGGAGCTGCAAGCCTTCCCTGACCCCTCTCTGGAGAAACAATGCATCAGGGAGAAAGCCTGCTTTCAAATGGGCTGACAGAGCTGTGTGAACCCTCCTGGGAAACATAGGGCCTTGGTCATGAGAAAATAGGCGCCCATGAGGGGAGAAATGAATACTCTGTTTTTTTCCCCAAGGGCAAATATGTTTATTTACAAAACGCACAAACCCTCCCTCCCAGAGTGCAATGCCTGTGGGAGAGGGGGAGGTCGGGGCCTCACACACCTGAGACCCCAAGAGTACCAGGAGGGGCGGGGCCTAGGCAGGGCCGGAAGGACACACTGGCGCTGCCTCAACACCGAATCCAGTAGTGGGTAGGGCTGGAGTGGTGAACACTCTTAATAGTAATGATGATGGTTACTTTGCCCAAGGCACCCTTTCTGTTCTCTCCAGCTCCCCTGTAAGGCAGACACCATCATTCCCACTTTTATATGCAAGGAAATTGAAGCTCAGAGGGGTTGTGTCCCTTACCCAGGGTCACCTGTCTGGTAGGAAGGTGACCAACTCTCCCGATTGGCCCGGGATGGTCCTGGTTTTAGCACGAAGATTTCCACAAGAAATTCCATCATTGCCAGTCAGAGCCAGGATTAAAGCCGAGTCCAACGGGTCCCCAAGCCCGTTGCTCTCACATCTACACCATGCCAGCTGCTAGCTTCCAGCCCTCGTGAGATCTTCCCACTCAGGGTGAAGCCCATAAGCAAGGCCATGCAGTGGGAAGATGGGGAGGAAGAACTTGAACCCAAGGCTGTCTTTCCCCAGAGTCTCTTTTTCTTATAAGATCACAACGGTGGAAGGTTCCAGAATGCCTTTAGCCCTGTGGCGTTGCTGTGAATGGGTAGGTATGCCTAGTGGTTATACCTCTCCAGGGGCTGTGCACACATCTGGAGGGAGAAAGCTGAGTCTCTGCAACAGCTGCCTCCTTGCCTGGCCTGGAGCCCTGCCTGGGAGAGAGCGAGACCCACGAAGGCTTCACGGCGTGAATGAGAGGCGAGATCACACATGGGTTTGCTTTCATTTAAGCAGCAACACAAACGTTCAACGACTCAATAATTGGCAGACATAAATACAGACATAAAATAAGGACCAGTTTTAAAAGAACTCCAAACAAGTACAATGTGGTAACTTTTCTCATTAGCATCAACCGTTGTCCTTCATTATGTGACATAATCTAACGCTGGTGTTCTTCCAGGCCTGGGCTAAGCTGCTCGCTCTCTCGCTCGCTCGCTGTCTCTCTGTCTCTCTGTCTCTCTCTCTGCGTGCGTGTGTGTGTGGTGTACCAATCTTCTGTGAATATACTTACATTCACAGAAGTTTTTCAAGCCGTTTCTCCTTCATGGAAGCTGTTTTGAATTTATGAGCAACTGCAGTGGAAAACTTGCTCTTTCATTGTGGCTGGCATGGAACATCACATTCAGCTGCTTGTCCTAATTAGCCTAAGACTTGTTTCTGTGTTTTGCTACTCCCCAGCATCTCTGTCTTCCCAGCCACCCTGGTTCCAAGGCCCCTGTATCCTCATTCTTTGTAGCTAGAACAGAGCCCAAGCGGAAGGACGTGCCAGCTGAGTCTGTTTTGAGTGGCTTCTGAGTCCTGGCTCTTGGCAAACCACTGGTGTATTCCAATATCCATTCTCCTCTCTTTCTATGGTAAGAGGAGCATGACGTTTGGGCTGAGCCATGGCCACCCTCAAAAGGAAGACTACATTTCTCAGATTCGCTGCTCGCTGTGGCTATTTGGCTAAGTTTTTTCGCTCAAAAGGTATGAGTGTGATTCGTACAAGCTCTGAGTTGTGCCCTTCAGGGGAGGGCTGTACCCTCCTCAGCATCCTTTCTTCCCTTCCCACTGATTCAAACGTAAGCGTGGTGCTGGTGGGCTCAGCGGAAACATTTGTTCATTCATCTCATTAACATAACCAAACAAGACTCCACAAGGGATAACCCACAGAGATAAAAGACAATAGAAATAGACCTACAGATTTGTCAGATGTTGGAAAGGTCGGAGGCAGATGATAAAGCAACATCATGGAGATGATCCAACAGCAAGCTAGGAGAAGCTTGGGTCCCTGCAGCCTCGTGGCTGCCTGGCTAGCCTGCATATGTGAGAGAGAAAGAAATGCTTATCCTGAGCCTCTGCTCAAGTAACTGAGCGGTAACTAACCCCACATCTGATAATATATGGTCCTTCTGTAGCAGCTGGGTTTTTCACATGCAAACAATTTTGGTTCAATCATGAACAACAATAAAGTAGTTCACACCCTTCTTTGTTTTTTTTTTCCTGGTACGCGGGCCTCTCTCACTGTCGCGGCCTCTCCCGTTGCGGAGCACAGGCTCCGGACGCGCAGGCTCAGCGGCCATGGCTCACGGGCCCAGCCGCTCCGCGGCATGTGGGATCCGCGGCATGTGGGATCTTCCCAGACCGGGGCATGACCCCGTGTCCCCTGCATCGGCAGGCGGACTCTCAACCACTGTGCCACCAAGGAAGCCCCACTCCTTTCTTAAATGGAGGCAGTTAGGGGGAAATTGCAAGGGACTACTGATAGGATTTAGAATTGGTTGGATGCAGTCGAAAAGGAGAGGGAGAAAATGATGGTGGAGAGGAAGAAGAGGAGGAATAGGAGGAGGTAGCTTGGTGGCACCTAAACTTTATTGAGCGCCATATGTATACTTGGAACATACTGATGCTAAACATTATTTGTTGTTTATGTGAAATTCAAATTTAACGGGGTGTTCTGTATTTTATCTGGCAGCCTGATTTCCACCCCAACCTCCTACTTCACCTGGATATTTCCTACTTATCCTACCAGACTCAGCTCGTGTGCAGATTCCTTAGGGAAAGCATTCCTGCCTCCTAGCCCAGACTGGACCCTTGTTACAGCTTTTCCCAGGACTGTGCTTCTGCCCCCAGAACCTTATCTCTGTTTGACTATTTGATTAGCCTCTTTCTCAAAGTAGGTTGTGAGTATCTGATGGCAGGTCCACCCCTGCTTTTGCTCATCACTGTTTCTTCTCCTACCCCTGTAGTGTATCCGGCACCTAGTAGGTATACAATAGATAGATGTACAATGAAGTAAAGGCTGGCTGAGGAATTCGTCCAAGACCAGCCACTTAGCAGGTAGGAGAATTAGGATTCAAATCTAAGGAACAAAGACAAGAGCTGTTTTAAAGGAAAACTGACCCCATAACTTGGCCTCTAGTGTCCCCCGGCTGCTTCTGCAGCCTCCTTGTGGAAGGCAGCTCAGCGGGTCAGGCAGGGCTTTGCCTGAGACTGAATCCAGGCTCAATGACTGCTTATCTGGGTGGCCGCGGGCCAGCCACCTAACTTCTCTGCATCTCAGCTTCTCTATCTGCAAAATGATGATAAAAAATAATAATAGCTCTCTCATGGAATTGTTGTGAGGATTAAATGAGCCGGTACATCTGGAGCCCTTAGAAGAGGGCTAAGTGCTCAGTAAATGTGAGCTTCTGTTATGCCATCTCTGCCTTGCTTGCTATAGTCCAGCCACACCCACGGAACTGGTTCCTACCTGAGGGCCTTTGCATGTGCTGTTTCCTCCGCCATGGAAGCCCTTCTCATGCTCTTTTGCCTGGCCAGATCCTTCTAATTCTATCTCTAATTAAATCTCGACTCCTTTCTCAGGAGGGCTTTCTCTGCTCCCACCTGTTGATGTTTTGTACTCACCCCCTTCTCCATCCTGTCTCCTCGGACCGCTGACCACGATATGTAGTGAAATGTGTATTTGGTATGTGTTTGTTTAGGGTCTGTCTTCTTCCATCAGACTGTAAGAGGGCAGGGACCTCTTCCTTGTTCTCCAAAGACCTACAGTGGCCAGCACAGTGCCAGGCATACAGTAGGTGCTCAGTCAGTGTTTGGTGAATGAATACATGAAAACAAAACCACCAGGACATGGTAGCTGAGGGCACAGAGTGGGGCAATGGGAGGGCAGTGAAGGGGCCTGGGAAGTGGGGAACAACATTGCTTTTAATGGAAACAGGGAGTGGGGGGAGACCCGGACTCCATTAATTTCAGTGAATGCTTGTCCAGCGTTGTGTCCTTTGTTGTACTTCTCTCCGTCAGTCACTCACGCTAGTCTATGAAAACGTCTCAAGGGGCCAAGTAGCACAGATGAAAGCTCTTATGACCTTGAAAGCTATTTCCTCCCGTTGCAGCTGCCTTAAGATTTCTGTGTACATCTAGGGGATGGATGAAAATAAGGATAACCATCACTGCCAGGAGATGCCAATTTAAAAATATACATTATATGAAATACTTCTTTAGAATCCCACAAGGTATCTTCTCCCAATTTTACAGATGTGCTAAAGAGTCTTAGAAGGAATAAGTGACTTGCCCAGAGTCACAGGAAGTAGAGGACTGCTGGGATTGGAACCCAATCTGACCGCCTCTGAAGCCCATGCTCTTGCCTGTCCATCCAACAGCCTGTGAAAAGCTAGAGTTTGACATGATTGGTCTGGCTACCCATCCTAGATCAGCATGAGGCAGCAAGGGCCCAGAGGGTCTCAGGGGCCATGCTTCAATACCAGCAAATTGCATGCCCACCAGGCCCTGCTACAGGGGGAGCAAACTCTAGCTTGGTAGTAGCTTGAGTTACTCCAGCTTGATACTTTCCTTGATTCTTTCATCCTTTGATTCATTGATCAAGCTATTCATTCATTCAATAAAATGAATTGTACAAGGCAATCACATATACAGGAAATTGTAGGGAAATATGACGTCCCTGGAGTCACAGGCTTTGGGGAAGTGTTGACCTTTGTGTTGCCAAGGTCCTGGGATTCAGCAACCAGATGAGCCCTTGAATGAGCCCTTGAATCTCTAGGACGGGGTCCAATAATGGAGACTCACAGAAGACATCGGCTCCTGTGAGACCACTGGGAGTCCTAGGCACATTTCACCTCTGGTTAATCTTTGTGTCCTCACAGTTTTAACAAAAAGCAATTGCTTTTGCTTTGTGTGTGTGTGTGTGTGTGTGTGCACGCACATGCACTGTAAAAAGAGTGGCCAAGAGGGATTTAATTCAAAACAAGCATCACTAAAAATATGCATCTCCATTGGATGAGGGTCAATTAATGATGTGAACAAAGAAGATACAATGTCAACAGTCATCTGTTTATTCAAGAGACATTCACTGAGGAACCCTGGGTGCCAGGGCCTGGGTCTCATGGGCCCCACAATTTAGAGGATGGAAGGACAATAAACAATGACCAGGAAGTGACCCATGGGCTGAGAAGGGGGTGGACACGGAGCTGTGAGCCCCAGGTCTGTGTTGTCACGTCTGTCTCACATCTGTCTTCTCTCTGGGTCCTCAACTTCCTGAGGGCAGGAGATGCCTCCTGGTCTTGTCTGTCTCCCTGGGCAGGGCCAGTTGGATGCAAAACACAAATGAGAGGGCCCTTGTTCAAAAAAAGGAAAAAATGCCAACAAAGTTACAAAAATATAGAGTTTCTCTTCTTTTGTGGCCTCTTTCTTAAATTCTCATGGTGTTTTAAAATATTTACTATTTAATAGCCATCTAAGTAAATAAAAATTATTAACATGACTTTCATCATTTATCTTTAAATTGTGTGATGCCGTTTTCAATACAAATCTAAGAGCATTTAACTCTTATGCAGAATCTCAGGAATTCTATGCTCATAGCTCGTATGTGAACACGTGGTTCATTCTTACCAGAACAGGGGAACCTGCCCAAAAGTAACTCACCTGTTCTCATTTTGCTTCTTGATGTGCACACTTTGCTCTCAGTCTTCAGCTCACTGATGAGTGAGGAAGGATGGAAAGGTAAAGGAATTGTGGGTCAGTCAGTCCTTCCTTTCCTTGTATGTCATCATTCTCAGCGTGAGATTGGCTAATACAGGGAAGTGACAAGAGATGGAAGGGATGTGATAGGATTTCTTGGTCGTTAGTGTTTCTTAGAATATCATTGCCTTATTTCTGCATTCGACATAAGTTCCAGTTGACAAAAGAAGGTGGAGGCTGTCAGAGCCCCCTGCTACTCAGTCACAGATTAACATGCTTACCTTGAACTTGCATTGAGTCTCGCTGAACTCCCGCTTAGTGGGTCCACAGGAATTCTGTGCTCACAGGGCTTCATGAATGCTGGATGTGGATGGCGTGGCAAGGAATGGCAGGCATACATGCTATATGTACCTCCTCTGCTCTATGGTCCCACTGGACTTCACTTATGAAACACAAGTTGAAAGACAAAATTATTAAGAATTTCAAGATGGTGATAGCAGAGCATTCAACCAAGCATGGGGTCCTTCCAGGTGTGAGGGTCTGAGAAACTGCCTAGGTTCCATGTCCATGAAGCTGGCCCTGTCCCCAGGGCCTTGGCCAATTTTGCTGATGAGTGAAAATCTTCCCCAAGGTGATCATATTTGATTTACGGTTGATTGGCCAAATGGAAGTCTCCCAGGCAGAGAAAGGGAGACCTAACAGAGGCAGGAGAAGTCATTGCAGGATGGGGGTTGTGGTCAAGTTGGCATGGCTCAAGTATCTTGTGCCAAGGAGGGAGCGGCAACAATGAGGTTGAATAGGAGAGCTGGAGCCAGGTTGGAAATGTCTTTGTATTCTAAACTAAGGAACTTGGACCTCTACCATTGGCAATGGGAAACCACTGAAGACGCCATTAGATCTTGGGCTCAGAAAGAGGGATCTGTTGTAGAGCAGGCAGGATGGTAGGGGAGTGGCAAAGGGGCTGGTGCAGAGAGTCAAGGCCAGAGACAATGGGGTCTGGATGCGGGTGAGGCTGCAGGGAAGGGAGGGGGGCTCACTTGAGGGAGAATACCCAGGTACAGCCCATAGGGCAGGGTGAGCTTCCCGACAGAGGCAGGGCAGCCAGGTGGAGGCCCAGGGCGAGCCTTGGGTTTCTCATTTGGGCAGCTGGGTTTTCTAACTTCTAAACCCAGAGGGTTTAGACATATCACAGGGTCTAGAGACCTCTGATCCACGGCCTGAAAATTCTTGCATTTACTGTTCTCTCCTGCTGAGGACGAGAGCATTAAAGCACAGAAAGGAAAACACAGCAGAGGGCATGTTATTTTTAAGAAAGCCTGTGGCACAAATAAAAACACAATATTTTAAGTCTTCGTTTATTTGCAGGGGAGAGACCATGTCAGCCTGAAGGTTCTGGACAGTGAGCCAACCCCCGCCAGCCTCTGTAAACACTCCCAGACGATAAATAACAGTAGCACCAGTGTTAAAGCCCCTCATTAGGGTCTTGGCATGAGCACACCTTGATCTCAGAGGTCCCCCTGAGTTGTGCGTGCTTCTCTTGAATTCCAAGAGATGAATCTTTCTTCTTGTAGTTCCCAAGCAGAGCAATGGCTAGAGGAAGGTGGAAAGACTTGTTTGTGCCAACAGAAACTTGTTGTTGTTGTTATTGTTATTTATTTATTAGGCCTTAAGAAGCATCCACACCTTACCCTCGCAACAGAAAGTCCCTTATACTATTTGACTCTCCACACACTCCTGTACCGGAGCCTAGGCCCATTTAATAAATGAGAAAAAAGAGGCTCCTGGAGGCTAGTGCCTTGCCTAACGCCATATGCTGGAAAACACTGGAACTTTCTCCTCGTGCTTCTTGGTCTGAGGTCCAAGCATTAGATCAGTGCTTCATTTTCTTGCAAAAGTACTCCTATCAGAGAGAGGTTGTCTTGGGGGTTCTAGAAGGAAGTTTACAGTGGTCCCCTCAAATAAGGAAACTGTCATTTAAGTCTAATGTCTTATCTTAATTCATACAAACATTGCATCTTGTGGTATATTATAACCAAATATGTTTTTTAAACATAGATATAATTCATTGAATGTCTTATCCAGTAAGATAGATGCTCTAAGAAGACCTGCTGTATTTATCCTGTGTCTTAGCCACCGGGTAGGTCCTTGGCGTACTTAACCGTACATTGAAGGGAACTGCATCACACTGTAGCTGCCACTGTGATCTAAAAACAGGATGAGATGATGTAAAAGCTACCCACAATAATCCTGGGTAACAAGCAAGCCCAGGATTTCAGTTGCATACAACAGGAAGCATTTATTTAGCTCAAGGATCAGCTGGTGGTCAGCTGATACTGGTTGGGCTTGGTCACATGCCTGCTGGCCCATTGGTCTCAGCAAGAATCATCTGGGCAGCTAGGCTCTGCTCCACATGCCCGTCATCCTCCTCCAGGGTCCAGTGCACCAACCCAGGCCTGCTCTCCTCAGGGCCATGGCACGGGGTGCGATCATGCCATTGCTCATGTCACACCTGCTAACTTTCCATTGACCAAAGCAAGTCACGTGGCTGAACCCAAAGTCAAAGTGTAGAAAGTATTCTTTCTTTGGGAGGAAAGAATTGAGAAATCACTCAATGAAGGGTGTGGATACAGGGAGGGGTAAGGAATGGGTGCTGTTAATGAAAACTCTCACAGTGACGGGAGTATGGGTCTAGTTATTTTGTGTCACTCTTATTAACTTGCATCAGGGAACCTGGATCCTTTTCTTTTTTAAATTGAGGTATAGTTGATGTACAATATTACATAAATTTCAGGTATACAAAATAGGGATCCACGATTTTTAAAGGGTAGACTGCATTTATATTTATTATAAAATATTGGCTATATATCAGGGAATCTGGATTTTAATGGTAGCTCAGCCATGTGACCTCAGATAAGACCTGTGTTCTATCTGAGCCTCACTTTTCTCATCTGTATAATAGGAACAATCATTCCTTTTTCCCAGGGGTGTTACTAGGATAAAATAGGTGATTCTATGGAACAGCACTTTATGAGAAAGCAGGATGAAGAGATTCTTACTATTACTCCATCTAATGTTTCCTGAGTGGCTATACTTAGCTCCAAATAACTTTTGACCTTCAAAATAGTCAAACCAGGCTACTGAATGCTTTGGAACAGCGATCATTATAAAAACAATGAAAACAACCACCACCACAGCAACTATGATAAAATCACAACAGGAACGCTTTGATATTCACAATTGCCTTTCCTAGATCACAACAGGAACACTTTGATATTCACAATTGTCTTTCCTAGTATCTCCAACGCTGAGACATAGCGCTTACTCTAACGAGGCTTTGCTGAATGAATAATCAAACCACTAAGTGATCATGTATTTTAAAAATGTCTCTCTGGTTCTAAAATTAGTTTACAAAGAGGAACTCTAGAAAAATCTTTGTGTGAGGGATCCCCCTGGAAGCCAAGCTTCACCTGCTTTGAAGAGTAGCTACTCATCTCCCCAGATATATCATGGAAGTTTTCTTCCACCATCCCCAGCACACACAGAGAGCCACTCTGAGTGTTTGTCTTTGCAGCCAAGTTGAACCATTCTGTGAGCCCAAATCCTTATCTTTATTCCCCATGGCATAGTCAAGCCCTAAATCTTGATTATCTTAGGAAAGAGAAATCTGCATTTTATTGAGGACCATCGCTGTGTCAGGCAATTCCACATGTCAATTTCTCCAGTTCCCGCTGCCTCTGAGGGAGGCATTAGTATTCACCCACTATTTACAGCTGGGACTCTGAGCTCAGAGAGGTTGTGGGATCTGAACTCGAAGATGAGCTTAGGCTGGCTCTAACTTTTTCCCCCCGGCCTGTGGCCTGCACTGGCATTAAATAGTTGTTACTTGATTGCTCTATCAATGAACAGGTTGGAAGAAGCTACTATTAAGGTAACAGTCATTTGGCCGGAGGCAAAATGTGGAACAAGTAGATGTAATGTCTGTCCACACTCCTGCCCTCAGGACAATATCCTGTCCTCAGTAAGGCTCAGGGACGGTTCATGGTGATGTTCACGCTCTCTGGAAGAGAACTCTGGAACGGAATTCTTTTTATTGAGCTCAGGATTTTAAATTAGGCCAAGCACATCCAGAAATTTCTAAGATTCCTCTGGGTTTGAAAACACTGGATGTAGTCTAACCCCCTCATTTTCCAGATGAGAAAACTGAGTTCCAAAAATGTGAGTGACTTTTAGAGTCACCCAGCTAGTTATTGGTAGAGCTTGAGTTTTGCTGGAAAGTTCTCTGTGTCTTTCTCTATGTCTCTCTGTCTCTGCCTCTCGCACACACACTCAGCTAAGCCGGGGCAGGGGTGGGTGCAGGCAGCCTCTTCTAGCGAGTAAGAATGCCCATAATCACCCTCTGCCTTTCTGAGTGACGCTGAGAAGTTGAAGGCTGAAGGTCTCAGCGCCCTGGAGCCCCAGGGAGTCTGTGAACACTTAGCACATTTAAACGTCAGCCCTTCAAACCATCCATCTGTGGAGCTTTCCGTGGGATCGATTCCCCCATACCGCCAACGGGATCCTGATTAGAAGCACAGCAGAGCTCCAGAAGCAGCAAGGCTAGCAGGGGAGGGACTCACTTCAGAGCCGTGACACGGTGGACAGCTGAGCTGTCAAAACAGGAAACAGATTCGCGGTGCCTGATTCAGGCTGGTTGACTGCGTGTGTGAGGGAATCAGCCCGTGTGCGACAGGCTGTTTTGACAGGCTCTGGGCCGCTGGGGCGGGATTGCACTCTGTCACACATGCTTTGGGCCTGCAAATGGTCCAGACAGCTGCCCCCTTTTGCATCTTGGAGTGAACAGCTAGGATGAGCTGATTCTGCCTAAGGACAAGTTCTGCTCCCTAAGAGAGAGGGCCCTGGGCCAGAGCCCCCGCGGTGTGCACCCAACTTCCCCACTCACTGCTGTGGAATCTTGGGCAAGTCACTGAGCCTCTCTGAACCTCCACTTCCTCCTCTTGAAAATGGGGACAATACTAGAGACCGAATTTAACTCACGGGTAGACAACCCATCACTGTATCTTAGCGGACCTTAAGGCACAGTATTTAATTCACAGTTAAATAACTCATCCACTGACATTAGTGGAGGTTGAATTATGAAATTTAGAACTTGGAGCGTTGCAAACGGAAGGCACTCAGCAGAGGTTGCTCGATGCTCTCACCAACATCTGACCCTGTACCTTCTGCCCTTAAGCCCAATAGGAGGGAGCTCCAGCTGCTTCAGCTTTGTCCAGGGACATCAACCCCGAGTTCCGAACCTGAGCCTCCTCACTTTCTTCCTAAAATTAACATCTGTCACTAATTGGACACCTGCCATATGCCCGGCATTGCGGTGGGCACTTACTCACGGTACCTCGTTCTACTGCAACAACAAATCTATAAAGTAATGACATTCAAATTAAAAATGGCCAATGAGTGTTATTTAAACATTCAAGGTGCACCGTGAACACTTAATATGTATTAACTTTGTTAATTAAGTTTTAGGTCTTATTTCCCCCATTTTGCAGATGGAGAAACCAGACGCTCAGAGAAGTGAGCTGCGCAGACCAAGTTGCGGAATCCCAGACACGGAAGACCTTGGAAAGACCCAATTTACTCTGGACAGAAGCAATCTCTCTCTCTCTCTCTCTCTCACACACACACACACACACACACACACACACTCTCTCACCTGTGTGCAACTGTGCACAGAAACTCCATCACCAGTGGTAGGGAAGGGGTTCCATGGGCTTATAACAGCGATCCTCACATATCTGGAAGCCTTGGTCTGTGTCTCACTTTCCTGGAGCCCAGCAGGGGCTATGGAGATGGGCAAAAGGTGGCAAGGGCAGCAGAGACCAGGGCGGGGCGACCACAGGGTGAAGTAGGGGCTGGAAGTACAGTTTTAAAAGCTGGAGAGTGGGCTGGGTGCACCGTGTCAGTGGTCCTGCATCACAACGATCCAGAGGCAGAATCCTGGTTCTCTGGAGGACCCACTGAGCTCCTCTCCATTTACTTCACTCGCTGGGTTCCCCCTACTCAGAACACCCCCATCGCCCACCCCCCCCACCCCCCCGCCAGCCTATCTTTCCCTAGGGAACAACTAGTCATTATTCCAGATCCAGTTAGGGGGTCCCTCCTCTGGGAAGCTCTGTTCCCTCCAAACAATGGTTCCCCAGATTCCCATCAGGTCCGGAACTTTCTACCACTGGAGCATCTGCTTGTAGTCTGAGTTCCCCTCTTGCCTGAAGGAGCCCTCTGGGGCATTTCATTTCTGCCCAGCCTAGCACAGGGCCCGGGACAGAGTAGGAAATGAATAAAAGTTGGTCGACTGATGAAAATGATGAAGTCTGGGCGAGTTTTCAACCAAACAAATGGAGGGAGGAATTCATATAACAATCTCATTGGACAGATCAAGAGGCTGGGGCTTGGGAAGTGCTATGGGCTGAATTGTGTCCCCCCAAATTCCTAGGTTGAAGTCCTAACCCCTGATACCTCAGGATGTGACATTATTTGGAGCTAGGGTCTTTACAGAGGTAATCAAGTTAAGATGAGGTTATCAGGGTAGCCCGTAATCCGATATGACTGGTGTCCTTATAGAAAAGGAGACGTTTGGACACAGATTTGTATAGAGGGGTGAAGGAACGTGGGAAGGGGACAGGCAAGGAGGGAGGCCTGGAACAGAGTGTCCCTCACAGCCCCCGGCAGGAACTAGCCTTGCCGACACCTGGATCTCGGACTTTTGGCCTCCAGAACCCATTCTGAGCTACTCTGTCACGGTGGCCTTAGATAGCTAGTACAGCACAATGAAGTAACTTGCTTATTGTCACAGGCCTATCTGTGGCAGAGCCAAGATTTGAACCTGGATCAGCTAACTCCAAGATCCATTTTGGGTGAAGACTTGCTGATTTCCCCACTCTGTACCTCTGTCTTACCAGTTCTCCCATTTTCCTTTTAGAATAAGAGTTGTTCTTGGGCTTCCCTGGTGGCGCAGTTGTTGAGAGTCCGCCTGCCGATGCAGGGGACACGGGTTCATGCCCCGGTCCGGGAAGATCCCACATGCCGCGGAGCGGCTGGGCCCGTGAGCCATGGCCGCTGAGCCTGCGTGTCCGGAGCCTGTGCTCCGCAACAGGAGAGGCCACAGCAGTGAGAGGCCCGTGTACCGCAAAAAAAAAAAAAAAAAAAAAAGAGTTGTTCTTCTGTCTACTCAATTTCTATCTACTGCTTCTCTATGCAGGGTCAGTTAGATCTGGGGAGAAGGGTGAAACTGAAGAAGGTTGGTGACTGGAGGCATTAAATCAAATGAAAATCGCATCCGCTTATCATTTTATGTGGATTAAACTTTCTATTGTAGAAACCATAAACCTACACTGACACTTTCTGTCCGTAATGAAACTTATCTCTGTAATGAAAACCTGACTGCTGCATTGGACACACGAGGGGCTAATCAGCAGTACCTCCAGGCCTGAGGTCCAGGACCCAGACCCTGATGGTTCAGAATGCAGAGGACAGAACCAGACTGCCTGGGCTCAAATCCCACCTTCACTGGTGGACACTCAGGCAAGGTGTTTCGTCTCTCTATGCCTTAATCTCTCATCTTAAACATAGGGTCAAAAATATTATCTGTTTCTTATATTTTCTTTGTTTTCCCCGTGTGGATTAAGGGAGGTGGGTAGTACCTGCACTGTGCTTTGAAGAGTGTCTGGCGGACACTAAGCACTCCATCAGTGGGGGTTATTGATAGAATATTAATAACATTATAATAGGAATTATAATAATATTATGTATAATCATATATTAGAATGCTAATTATAATGATAGTGTAATATTAATAATGCAATTGTTAATTATAATATTAATAATTAAAATAATATATTAAAATATAATATTAATAATACTATTGATACAACGGTAAAATTGTTGCTCCTACTATTACTGGTAAGCCCTCCATTGATGTCGGTTATTGTTTTGTTATTCTTATTATTGGTATTATCAGCAGTTCCTGAAGGTCTCAACAGGTCAAAAGGGGCTACAAGGAATATTAAAATAATTTTAAAATCACTTCTTAACTGTTTATTCCATCAAACAGCCACACTTCAAATATTTGACTTTGTATTTTGCTTCCAATCACTGTTTGTATGGGAATGCAGACATTTCCATGGTTATACCAGTCTCCCTATGATCACAAGCTGTGGACCATTTCTGAGCCGCCTGTGTGCCTGGAGTTTTACTTGGTACCTCTTTTGTGTGATAACTTCCTTCTCAACTTCACAATGGTTCTGTAAGTCAGACAGTCCCGAGATCCATGTCACAGTGCAGGAAAAGGCTCCGAGACTTGCCTAATGTCCAGCCTTGTTGTGAGGCAGAGCCCAGGGTATGACTCAGCTCTCACTGGCTCCAAAGCCCTTCTTAGGGATTATCCCTGTAGGACCAGTTCCAGGAGTAGACAACTTCTCAACCTCATCTTCCAACCGCTGTGGTTCCTCTTGGTGCACTGAGGACATAGTAATTCCTCAAAAACCCAACATCTGGAATGAATTAATGAGCAAAACAAAGCAACGGGGCCCACTGTGGCTTGGAATGTTGAAAGTTTGTCATCTTCATGCTTTTAATCACTTAAATCAAGTGAAGTTGCGGTAGGGTCCGCGTTCAGCTTGAACAAGCTGATTCTGCATCTCTGGCTGCAGGTGGGTACCCTGGGTGGACCCCACTGTGGAAAGCTGGGCCAGGGATTTGGTTGGGCGAAAGAGTCACAGTTTTGCCTCCATCAGGCCCTCGTCGTGAAGGAGAACAAGGTGCCCACCTGTTTCTCTTTCCCCAAGAGATTTTCTGTCTGTGATTGTCATTCGTTCCTGGGACTCATTGCTCTGTTTTTCCAGGAATAGCTTGGAGATCTGACCACTTCCAGAAGCTGGGAGGACAGAGATACCTTGGATCCCTCAAGGGCAGCTACAAGGCAGTGTGGGGAAGAGATATATTTTCCATCAATTCCCCAGAGAAACCAGGAACTGAAATGTGTCTCAGGGAAACGATGTGAGGATCTAAATAAGTACGGCTGTAAAGCCACCCCGGAAACCATGAAGTGCTTATAAATGATGAGAATTTCTAGTAATAGGAAATGATGGTATGGGCTAAGAGATACAGAGGAAGTTATAATGAGTAAATTTAAGGGGTTTAATGATAACGGTAAAAACAACGACAACTAGGGAGATCAGCTTGGCCTGGGTTTCCTGGAACTGCCCTGGTTTTAAAACTGAAAGGCCAGTGTCCAGGAAGCCCCTCAGTGTTGGTCACCCCAGTAATGAGCATCTCAGACAACATGAATTCATTCAAAGAAATTAAAAAGGATCCATTTGCAACACTTTTTGAACAATGGCTAGAACATGCATTCTGAGTCGTTTCACGGAGGGACTCTTTGCCGTCCTTGGTTGGTAGCACCGCTGCGACACCTGAAAAACCTCAGTTCCTTTCAGGCTTGGCAATACGTCAGAGCCAGACTCCTCAGGGACCCATCCCCTGAGATCTCGGGACTCACCAGAAACCCTGGCATTCCCATCACAGCCCCTTGCAAGCTGCAAAGTGATTTCACCTATTATTTCATTTCAGTCTTCCAGCAGCCCAGGGGAGTGGAAATAGTAGGCACAATTAATTTCATTTTTTCAGATTAGCAAACAGATTCAGAGAGGTTAAGCCACTCTCCCCAGGTCACACAGCTGGTGGGTGATCCAGCCAAGGGCCAGGTCTGTCTGACTCTAAAGCCCGTGGTTTTTTTACAAATACTGTATGATATCACTTATAGGTGGAATCTGAAAAATACAACAAACTAGTGAATATAACAAAAAAGAAGCAAACTCACAAATACGAGAACAAACTAGTGATTACCAGTTAGGGGAGGGGGGCAGTTTGCGCGTGGAGGAGTGGGAGGTACAGACTATTGGGTGTAAGATCGGCTCAAGGATGCACTGTACAACACGGGGAATAGATCCAATATTTTACAATAACTGCAAATGGAAAGTAGCCTTTTAAAATTGTATACAATTTTTAAAAATTATATTCCATTAAAAAAAATAAAGTCTGTGGTCTTTTCCCTGTAATATCTACCCCTTCTCTGAGTTATTCCCTCACGTGAAAAACCAAGATCTCAGCATCAAATAAGCCAATGCCAAGACTCCACTCCAGGGAGCCCCAAAGCATGTGGCTGAGCTGAACCCCACACACCGGTGCCAAGCCAGGGGGACAATGACATGGCTTCCAGAACCTCAGTCCTCCTGGTCTGTCACATATGCTTCATGACAGTGGCAGTGTGCAGGGGTGTGGGGTTGGGTACTAAGGAGGAAGAGTGGCTTTCGGAGTGAGATAGAGAAACCTTTAAGAGAACTAATGTAAAGCAAGATGACTGTAGTTAATAATACCGTCTCCAATGCGGGAAATTTACTAAGAGAGTAGATTTCAGGGGCTCCTATCACACACACAAAAAGGAGAAGATAAGTTAATGAGCTTAATCAACCTAATATATTAAGTAGCTGGACTGTGGTAATCACTTCACTATGTACATGGCTGGCAAATCATCCTGTTGCACACCTTTAACAATTTTTATTAAAAAATTAAAAATAAACCCGCCTCCATCTCTTACTATGAGTCTTGATTTCCTCACCTGTAAAATGGAATTATGGTCACCTTGCAAGGTGATGGTGAGCGTGAAAAGTGATAAAGTGTTGGTACAACACGGTACAGCCAGGGGACTGAGAGCTACCGTTCATTGAGCCAGACGTGGTTTTAAGCACTTTGATGGATAAAATAATTTAATCTCGAGCATCTCTGTGAGGGAACGGTAGGCTAGTCCATGGGTCAGATGCAGGTCTGCACACAGGGGGCTGGCTAGGGCCGGGCACGAGCAGGGGCTGAGTAGGTTTGCCAGATCAAATTTTCTAGTCTGAGTGTGTCCCATGTAATACTTGGGACATACTTAGGCTACGTAATTATTTGTTGTTTATCTGAAGTTCAAATCTAACTGGTCGTCTCGTATTTTTATTTGCTAAATCTGGTACCCATAGGTCTGAGCCACTGCCTCCAATAAAACCAGTGTTCATGGCTCACGTGGAACATTTCTCAGGCACTGGGGGGTGGGGTGTGGGTTGGAAGCTTACATGTACCAAGTCTGGACAGCCCTGTAACGGGAGGTGTGCATCCCCTGGGCTTCAGAGTCATCTTTGGGTCTCCTGTGAGGTTGGTTCCTTTGCATCTACCTCAAAGGGATCAGCAGCAGCAAAAGAGACAGGGATTCAGATGATGTAATTACTCTTTCTTTTGCTTTCTGATGCCCATCAAATGATTTGTCTAGCCCCCTCATTTTTTCTGCTAGTCTTTGCCTATATCCCACAATTATTTTGAGTGTGAATAAGGGAAGGAAATGTTCTCTTTCATTATCTTATAAGAAATGTTTTAGGGTAGTGGTTCTCAGATTGGAGTCCTAGGACCACCAACATCAGCGTCATCAACGAACTTGTTAGAAATGCAAATGAATCGGAAACTCTGGGGTAGGGCCCCAAACTCGGTTTCCACAAGGCTCTAGGGCGTGTTGATGCCTACGCAAGTTTGAGAACCTCTGGTTCAAGCCATCCGCTTTAAATTAGGAAGCAGGAGAGCTTAGAGCCCAGCTCCATGCCTCCCTGGCTGGGTGACCTTATGCAAATCACTTATTCTCTTAGACTGTTTCCTTCTGTTGAGGGTAATGGGGGAACCAAGGCCCCCAGAGCCCCATCTAGCTGTGTGTCATGTTTCCTCCCAGTCCGTCGATAAAGGCAGCCTGCTGGGGGGTCCCTGGGCACCGTGCCACAGGAGTGGGAGCAGTCTGCTAGGTCCCTGCTCCCTGCCACCCAGCCTGCGGGTCCCCAGCCAAGAACAAAACGACATGTGCTGCCACTTGGCCTGGCAAGGGAGGTGGCCCAGCGCCAGCCCCTGCTAATTGCTGATTTGCACTGAAATAGCAAACAAAGCTCTTCATGTGAATGCCCTGGTTATTTGGCCGGTTCTCCCCCAGCCTCCTTTAGTCACCACCCAGAGGACTGGCCCCATACTCTGGAGCTACTCACCCCGGGATTCCAGGAGGCCACATGGCCAAGGGCACTCACGCAGCCCCCGGAGAAGCCAGCCTCTCTCTCAGCAGCTAATTGGAAGGAGGGTTTGCTGTTGCTCTGTACTTTTTCTCTCCCATGTTTATGCTTCGCCATGAAGAAAAGAATACAATGATTTCTCTCTCAGGGGTACAGAGCTTTCGAGAGAAAGCAGCAGAGGGGAGAAAAGAGCAAGAGCCCCGACTTGCAGCCTTGAGACCCTGCCAAGGCTTTCAGTCCTGCTGGGACTCACTCCCATGCCTGTAACCCAGGGAGCCCTTGGTGCCTCCCCAGTGCTTGAGACCCAGGTAGGATTGCCTTGAACCTTCGTTCCGCTGCCAGAGGGCACCCCAAGTCTCCCCAGGGAGTCTGTTAAGCCCTGGTTTTACGTTCTCAGGGCCCAGCTCCTGCATCCTCATCCTTTCTCATTCTCCCATGACACTCCGACACCCACAGCTCAGCTCCATCACCAAGTACCATAAGCAAAGAGAAAACCACAGGTCCAAACGTTCCACCATTTTGTGGCCTTGACAGAGACTTGGCGGAGGGTGGAGACGGTTATGGGGTGAAGTTAAGTGGCACATCCCACCCTCTGGCTACCCACCACCTGCCTCCACCTCATCACATGCAGTTCCCTAGATCTCAGAAGCCCTGGTACCAGCTCTCACCTGGGCTTCGCAGAGCCTCCTTCACCCCGAGCAGGCTCATCATGCCAGTCTCCCAGCAAGGAACTCAGTTCCAAGAGAAGGAACTTTCCCTCATCATGTTGCAAGTCATTGGTGAAAATGAACTAAGTCTCTGACCTCTGGGAGCTTACATTCCAGTGGGAGGAAAAGGGGAAAAGCACAGAAACAAATAATCATAGAATGGGTCAGGTGGCGATGAGTCAATATATTTGGATTTGGAGCGATTCCCTCGCCCACAGGTGAAGCTCCCTGAGACAAGATTTTTTGTAAACATCTTCATGGAGTATAATTTACACACCATAAACTGCACATAAAGTGTACAATTTGAGAAGTTTTGACAGATGTACACACTCGTGAAACCACCACCACCAACCAGATAGTGATCCAGCTCCCCCAAATGTCCTTGTGCCCCTTTGCGACTCCTCTGTTCCTTCTGTTTGCCCCATCCCCACTGATGGTTGGCAACCACGGATCTCCTCTCTGTTACTACAGATTACTTTGCATTTTCCGAAGTTTTATAGAAATGAAATCATACTGAAATCATACTTCGGCTTCTTTCACTCACCAAAATTATTTTGAGATTCATCACTGTGGTCGTGTTAATTAAGAGTTCATTCCTTTTTTTTTTTTTTTTTGGTACGCGGGCCTCTCACCGCCATGGCCCCTCCCGTTGCGGAGCACAGGCTCACGGGCCCAGCCGCTCCGCGGCATGTGGGATCTTCCCGGACCGGGGCACGAACCCGCGTACCCTGCATCGGCAGGTGGACTCCCAACGACTGCACCACCAGGGAAGCCCCAGTTCGTTCCTTTTTATTGCTGAGTATATCTCACTACACGGACAGACCACAGTTTGGTTGTGCTTTTACGTGCCGATGGACTTTTGGATTGTTCCAATTTTTTGACTATTAAAAATAAAGCTGCTCTAAACATTTATATCTAAGTTTCACACAGATGCATGTTTCCATTTGTGCTGTGCTGGGTAAATATCTAAGTGTGGAATGACTGGATCATATGGCAGGTTTATGTTTAACTTTTTTGAAAAACTGCTAAACTGATTTCCAGAGTAATTGCACCATTTTACTTTCTCACTAGTAGCGTACAAATGTTCTAGCTCCTAGCCTAAAGTTGCTATTATCAACCTTGAAAATTTTAGACACTTTGGTAGGTATGTCTTGGTATTGTTACTGAAAGTGATGTCCAGCTGCTTGCCGCTCTAAAGCCAATACTACAGAGGCAATGTTGGTGGAAAAGAAAATTTGCCTTATTGCGGAGGCCAGCATCCGGGGGAGGGCGGACTCATGTCCAAAGGCCAACTCCCCCACTGACAACCAGTGGGCAAGAGCTTTTAAAGGGGAGTGTCAGGGGTGTATAGGTGGAGGGAGGGGCTACATGCAGAAGCAGCACAGTCAGCCCTGACAGTCATCTGGAAACTGGTCACGTTGTGGTCTGATCAGCGTCATCCAGATTGTTGTGAGTACAGTTAGTCTTCAGTTCCAGGGTCGGTTTGTTCCCATTTCTTTGAGTCCAGCTCTCGGAATTGTGGCAGCTTATGTCATGGCTACAGTCTGGTCATCTTGTAGTTAACTTCTTCCACCTGGTAGGGGTTTCAATATCTACAGAACAGCTCACAGGATATGGCTCAGAATATCATCTATAGCCCTTGAAGAGGAACTGAAGGTCCTTGACTTTGTTTAATGACTAGATTATTATGATTTGGTCTTGTTTGACCATTATCCTTTGCTTCTGCATTTTCTCACTTTTCTGATTAAACTTATTCTTTGACTAAAGTTTTTCCACAGACAAAAGGCAGGTGGAGGACATGAAGGGGCAAAGGACTATAGGATCCTGCTTCATTTCAATATCTCATTGTGGTTTAATTTGCAGTTCATAATGACTATGAGAGTGTTGAGCATCTTTTCATGTGTTTATTTGCTGTCCAGATATCTTCCTGAGTGAAGTGTATGTTCAACATTTGACCGTTTAAAAAATTGGGTTGTTTGTTTTCTCATCATTGAGTCTTTAGAGTTCTTTATACGTCCGGGATGAAAGTCCTTTATTAGAGACATACTTGCTAAGATATTTATTCCTGTCTGTGGTTTGTCTTTTTATTCTCAACAGTGTCATTTGAAGAGCCTAAGTTTTAAATTTTGACAAAGCCCAGTGTGTCATTTATTTTCTCTTATGGATTGTGCTTTTGGTGTCACATCTAAAACATAGCCTTACCCATGGTCACAAAAATTTTCTTAAGTGTTTTTCTTTTAGATGATTTATGGCTTTAGGTATTAAACTCAGGTCTGTGATTTATTTTGGTTAACTATTGTATGTGGTACAAGGTAGAGATCAAAGTTCATTTTGTTGCATAAGGGTATCCAATTGTTCCAGCACTCATGGTTGAAAAGACTATCTTTGTTTCACTTAAATGGCTTTGTACCTTTGTTGAAAATCAACTGACCATTATATGAATGTCTCTGTATATGGACTCTCTATTCTGTTCCATTGGTTTATTTGCCCATCTTTACACCAGTAATGAATGTCATGATTAGTGTAGATTTATAATGTTTTGTGGTCAAGTAGTGTTAAGTCCTCCAACTTTACTCTTTCAAATTTATTTTGGCTATTTTAGGTCTTTTGTACATGAATTTTAGAATTGGTTGGTCAGTTTCTACAGAAGAACCCGCTGGGAATAAATTTGGAAAGGGTTGAATCTATAGATCAGTTTGAGGAGAACTGACATCTAATGATATAGAGTTTTCCGATCCATGAACACAGTCTATTGATCAATGAACACAGTCTATCTATTTGCTTAGATTTTGTTTAATTTCTCTCAGCAATGTTTGTAGTTTTCAATATATATAGTCTTGAACACTTTTGACAGTCCATTCTGCATTACTATTTATACTTTTAATGCTATTCTAAATGGTATTTTAATTTCAATTTCTGATTGTTAAAAACTAATATTTAGAGACACAATGGAATTTTGTGTATTGATCTTATATCCTGCAAATTTGATAAACTCACTTATTAGTTCCACTAGCTTAAAAAATTTTTTTTCCATTCCATCAGATATTCTGCAGAAAGGATCATATGATCTATGAAGCAAGACAGTTTTACTTCTTCCTTTCCCATCTGGATATCTTTTATTTCCTTTACTAGCCTTATTGTTACTGATTTACATCTTTAGTAAAATGTTGAATAGAAAAGGGAAAACCAAACATCCTTGTCTTATTCTTGATCTCAGGAGAAAACCACTGGCTCTTTCCCCATTAATTACGATATTAGTTGTAGATTTTCCTAGATGTCCATTATCAGATTGAGGAAGTTCTCATATTTTGAGTTTAATAAGATTTTAAAAAATCAGAAATGGATATTGGATTTATAAAATGTGTTTTTTGCATTTATGATAATGTCATGTGTTTTTTTCTTAGTCTGTTAATGTGAATTACATTGATCTTTTGAAAATGTTAAACTAACCTTGTATTCCTGAGATAAATCCTACCAGTCACGATGCATTATCATTTTTATATACTATTGGAGCCTAAAATTTGATGTTTTCTTTGCAATTATGTTTATGAGGGATATTAGTCTGGTTTTCTTTTCTTGCAATGTCTGTTTAGTTTTGGTATCAGGGTCATGCTGGCTGCAGAGAATGGGCTGGGCAATATTCCCTCCTATTCAATTTTCTGGAAGTTTGTATAAAATTAGTGTTATTTATTTCTTACACATTTGGTAGAATTCACCAGTGAAGACCCTGGGCATGGAGTTTCTTTATGGGAAGATTTTTCACTACAAATTCAATTTCTCTAATAGATAGAGGACTATTTAGGCTATCTATTTATTCTTTTTTTTTTTTTTATGGTAGGCGGGCCTCTCACTGTTGTGGCCTCTCCCGTTGCGGAGCACAGGCTCCGGACGCGCAGGCTCAGCGGCCATGGCTCACGCGCCCAGCCACTCCGCGGCATGTGGGATCCTCCCGGACCGGGGCACGAACCTGTGTCCCCTGCATCGGCAGGCGGACTCTCAACCACTGCGCCACCAGGGAAGCCCACTTCCCTGGACTCTTATCCCAATCAACCCAAGGTGACCACTGGACTCCATCTGGGTTACCCTTTACTGTGCCACTTCATGGAAATTCTCTCCAGGCTAGATTGAATAATGGCCCTGTAAAGATTTTCCTTTCCTAAGTGCAAGAACCTGTGAATATGTTATGTTACCTGGCAAAGGCGAATTAAAGTTGCAGATGGAAGTAAGGTTGTTAATCAGCTGCCCTAACAATTGGAGATTACCTTGGATTATCTGGGTGGGTTCAATGTGATCACAAGGATTCTTAAAAGTGGAAAAGGAAGACAGATGTAGTAGAATCAGAGAGATGGCAGCTTGAGAAAGACAACACCCAATGTTACTGACTTTGAAGATGGAAGAATGGGGCCCTGAGACAAGAAATGTGGGCAGTCTCTAGAAGATGGAAAAGGCCAGGCAAGGATTTTCTCCTAGAACCTGCAGAAGGGAATGCACTCCAGACAACATCTTGATTTTAGCCCAGTGAGTTCCATTTTGAACTTCTGACCTCCAGAACTATAAGATAATAGATTTGTGTAGTTTAAGTCACTAAGAATGTCTTTGGCTATAGTAGCAATAGGATACTAATACAGATTTGGTACCACAAGTGGTGTGCTGCTGTAACAAATACTTTGAAATGTGGAAGTGGCTTTGAAATTGAACAATGGGCAGAGTTTAGAAGATTTTGAGGAGTATCAGAGAAAATGTCTAACTTGCCTTGAACATATTTTTAGTAGAAATGGCTGTTAATGACGTAGCTGGTGAAGGCTCAAAAAGAAGTGAGGTGCAGAGAACAACCCATATTGTCTTAGAGAATATCTAAATCTTCATAAATAGGCCAGTAGTGGAAATATGGATGTGAAACGTCCTGTTAGTGAAGGCTCAGGAGGAAATGAGGAACATGTTACTGGAAACTGGAATAAAGGGATCCTTACAGTAGCAGAAGACTTAGTGGATCTGGGACCTACAGTTATGTGGAAAAGCAGAACTTGTGAACTATGAAATTGGACATATAGCTGAGAAGATTTCTAATCAAAGAGCTAATGCTCTGACCCAATAAAGATGTTAAAAAAAAAAAGATGTGGCACATATATACAATGAAATATTACTCAGCCATAAAAAGAAACGAAATTGAGCTATTTGTAATGAGGTGGATGGACCTAGAGTCTGTCATACAGAGTGAAGTAAGTCAGAAAGAGAAAGTCTAGTACTGTATGCTAAAACATATATATGGAATTTAAGGGAAAAAAATGTCATGAAGAACCTAGGGGTAAAACAGGAATAAAGACACAGACCTACTAGAGAATGGACTTGAGGATATGGGGAGGGGGAAGTGTGAGCTGTGACAAAGGGAGAGAGTGGCATGGACATATGTACACTACCAAACGTAAAAAAATAAAATAAAATAAAATAAAACATATATATGGAATTTAAGGGAAAAAAATGTCATGAAGAACCTAGGGGTAAAACAGGAATAAAGACACAGACCTACTAGAGAATGGACTTGAGGATATGGGGAGGGGGAAGGGTGAGCTGTGACAAAGCGAGAGAGTGGCATGGACATATGTACTCTACCAAACGTAAAAAAAAAAAGAGCTAATGCTCTGACCCAGTTTCTTCTTGTGGCTTAGAGTACAATGTGAGAGGAAAGAGATAAATTAAGGGAAGAATGTTAAACTAAAGGGAAACAGGACTTTATAACTCAGAAAATTCTCAGCCTATCCAGATTGTAGAAGACACTATAATTAAGATATTCACTGTCAGGAAAGTATGCTTTAACAACCTTTTGCTAATACCTCAGAAAGATGAAAAGGTCCGAATATTCAGTTACACAAGAGGCTCTTTGAAGAGATTCAAGGTGTGACTATTAGATTCCCTCAGCCATTTCAAAAGAGCCAAAAATTGATATGAGATTATCTAGGGAGAATCTTCTTGTCTAATGGAGTGAATCCCTAAGACATACATGGGAGACCTACAAGGTCTTTTAGAATTTTACAGCAGTAGAAATGCTACCAGCATTTCCAGTTTTAGCTACTATGAATAAAGCTGTTATAAACATTCATGAATGTATGTTTTTATTTTTATTATTTTATGTTAAATTTATGGCATTAATTGGGGAAAAGTAGGGCCTCAAGAATTGGATTATGGACGTATAGGCAGATTCCAATGACAGCCTTGAACTCCTAAACTTTGCCATGCCTCTTTTGACAGTAGTAGAAGCAGCCTTTCCTTCTCTATCTAAGGAGATTAGCCTCCTATTGCCTGAAACTCCAGTGAGATTTCCTGTGGAAAATTTCCTAGCTGCCAATCCAGGACTGCTGATCCTTCTGAAGACATCCTGCAACTGCCCCTTGTTGTTTCTAAGTCAATAACCACACTCAAATCCTGGCACTACCCAGTGGGCTAGGTGCAAAGTGTTCCCAGGAAAGAGTACCATACATAACAAACAAATTGCAGGATTCTGCCCATTTATTATTTTTTTTATTTCAATTTTTTTTTTGCGGTACGCGGGCCTCTCACTGTTGTGGCCTCTCCCGTTGCGGAGCACAGGCTCCGGACGCGCAGGCTCAGCGGCCATGGCTCACGGGCCCAGCCGCCCCGCGGCATGTGGGATCCTCCCGGACCGGGGCACGAACCCGTGTCCCCTGCATCGGCAGGCGGACTCTCAACCACTGCGCCACCAGGGAAGCCCTGTCAATTTATTTTAAAAAATCAAAACCCATCAAAAATTTTTTTCATGTTAAGGAGTCTATGTAAATTTGGTATTAAGAGAATTTAGTGTTTTAGAGGGATAGTCTTTTAGCTCCACTGAAATGTACAGTATTTGACTTATACTTGTGATTTTAAGTGGAAATCTTATAAGGCGCGTGTGTGTGTATGTATATAAAATTATTAAACCACTGTTTTTATAAGTTTATTTGATTTATAAGAATTATTTCAGTATTGGGAGAGTTTGCCAGACCACTGAACTACTTAAAAGCAAATCAGGTATAAGCAATTTACAAACGTAATTCAAATTTTTGAAGAAGTTTAATTATTTAATGTGGTTAATAGGACCAAGTATTATTTTTGGATCTCTTGTGAGCGATTGTTTGCTGGTCATAAAAAGGCCTTGTAAACTCTGGTAGAAAGTTCTGGTGGCTTAACAAGATCTGCTTCTCTTCTTCCTTGGTGGATGTTACTTTTTCCCAGTCCTTTACAGTTAGTTGTGGCCAAATGACTGAGTTCTAGCCCAATGGAATCGACCAGAAGCGATGTGGGCCATTTCCAGTCCTGGCCCATGAAAACCTCTCACGGGCCTTCATTTCTTCCCATCTTCATCCATGGCTGGAATGGAGATGACCAAGGCAAATTTGCAAGCCACTGGTTGGAAAGTCAAAGCCTTGATCAGCCCGGGTCCCTGCATGACGTCATGCGCTATGGGGCATTCCTCACTTGTGCTGTCCCAGCACTGCCATGGCATGTTACATAGGCAAAAACTACATTTCTTTTGTGTTGGGCTGCTCCATATTGGGACTAATTGTTACCTAGCCTTCTCTAACTAATATGGTTTATAGAATATTAAAGAAAAGATTAGGTGTTAGGATATTTAACTTTAATAAGTTGAAAATAAACTTTGTGAAAAGCAAAACAAACTTCTGAATAGACTTTGCTTGGCCCAGGAATCTTTCTTTGCAAAGCTTCACAGTGGTAACAATTTTCAATTGAGGGTTTATAGGTAACAGATCTGTTGAAGAATGTCAAATTTTTCCTTCTTTTCCATTCTCTGCTCTCCATTTCCTCCCCATGATGGATCTAAACCCTGCTACAAGGGAGTCCTTGGAAAATCAATAATGTTGAGTAAAAATTTAAAATAAACCTTGTTTTTTTTAATTCTTAAAAGTAATATACACTCAAAAATTTTGGAAAATATAAAAAAGTGAGAAAATGTCAGAGAAAGACAATCACTGCTAATATTCCAGAACTTCTTTTTTCAAGCTTATGTTTAATTTTACATAGTTGATATTATATTATATACATATGTATTTAATAGATATTAAATATATATATAATAGGGGTTTCCCTGGTGGTGCAGTGGTTGAGAATCTGCCAGCCAATGCAGGGGACACGGGTTCGAGCCCTGGTCTGGGAGGATCCCACATGCCGTGGAGCAACTAGGCCCGTGAGCCACAGCTACTGAGCCTGCGCGTCTGGAGCCTGTGCTCTACAATGAGAGGCCGCGACAGTGAGAGGCCCGCGCACCGCTATGAAGAGTGGCCCCAGCTCGCCAAAACTAGGGAAAGCCCTCGCACAGAAACGAAGACCCAGCACAGCCAAAAATTAAAAAAAATATATATATATATATAATTACCATAGTGTGTGTGTATATATATATATATATATAAAACATCTTTATCAGAGTATAATTGCTTTACAATGGTGTGTTAGTTTCTGCTTTATAACAAAGTGAATCAGCTATACATATACCTATATCCCCATATCTCCTCCCTCTTGCGTCTCCCTCCCACCCTCCCTATCCCACCCCTCTAGGTGGTCACAAAGCACCGAGCTGATCTCCCTATGCTATGAGGCTTCTTCCCACTAGCTATCTATTTTATGTTTGGTAGTGTATATATGCCCATGCCACTCTCTCACTTTGTCACAGCTTACCCTTCCCTCTCCCCATATCCTCAAGTTAGCTGCCATTTCCTAGGTGCTTACCATCAGTCAGGTATTGAGGTTATAATGAACATACACCCTCTCAGTTAATTCTCCCAGAACTCCCACTATACAGTGCTGCTATCATTTATTTTAAAAACAAGCAAACCAAAGCATAGATTTGAAACAACTTGCTTGAAGTCAGAAAATAAGGAATTGTTTGAACCCAGAACTCTCTGACTCCAAATCCTTGAGCCGGTCTCCTCCACCATGATGCCAAAGGCCAGCTCTTTCCATTAACCTGTTGTATGATCTTGACTGAGGCACTGAAAACCTCTGAAATTACCAGATCGAAGTAGATGATCTCTAAACCTCTTTCCAGCTTTGCAGGCTACAGCCCAGTGATCCCGGGGTGCAAACACCCTCCCAAGCCTCCCTTCCACAGTGGGCTTGCTTGGAGCCTAGGAGGTGGTTCCGCTTATGCTTCCACATGCCCTTGCAGCCCACCTTCACCTTGGCTGCCTGCCCCACAAAGGCTGGAGCCTGAGCCTGGAAATCCACAATCCAAGCAGAGAGATGGAACGAGCTTGGGAAGAGGGCATGAGCTCCCTTAGTGGGGCCCAGTGGCACCAGGAGTCTCCTAACGTTCCAGCTCCCACTCAGGATGGCTTTTATGATTTTTGCAGAGGGGCGGATGCACAACATGCATACATTCGGCACAGTTCAGTACTTACTGCCATGCCAAGGCTGGGGGGTGCCATTTTATATGTCTCTGTTTGCACGGCTCTAGCATCATATAGGCTAAAATGAATTCCACGAGATGGGCTGCTCACAGGCAGAACCAAGAATTTCCTGGGAAGGGTTTCCGTCTGACTTTGGCAGCCGCTCTGTGCAGCGATAAAGCCCTTTCGGACCATCTCACACAGCCACGGGCATCCAAGGGTATTGTATTCTTTGGCCCCCGAAGACTATTTCTCCCTTTTCCAGAAAACGGAGTGTGGAGGGTGGGCTTGGAGTCAAGGCTGATCACAGATGGGAAACGAACCCGGGCCTCCTCCCTCGTCCCACTGGATGATTTGATGGACGGGGTTAGTGCGGTCCAAACAGGTCAGCTAGCACCCCTGCCCCGGGGCACTGGAGCCCATGGACCTGACCCCTTGTCCTGTTCCCCCAGCCAGACAGCCGACTACTTACTGCTCATGAGGTGGGTTTGGTTGGTGCTTTGATTTCTGAAGAACTTCCTTAGGCACCATCTTACCTGATCCTCCTCAGAGCCCTGGGAGGTAGGCTCCGTGATACTATCACACCTCGTCTTCAACACAATCACAGTGGTGATGACAGAACTACTGAGCATTGACTCTGTAGCAGTTCCTGTTGGAAGTACTTGACACCCATGAGCCATGGCTTTGCAGATAGGTCCGGAGAGAATGAAATGACTTAAGGTAGAGACATTCCCTGATCCTCCAGTTCACCCCAGCCATCATCCTCCCCGGAAATTTCACAATCCGGCAATATTGCAAAGGATGCTGCTTGCCAAACACATTGTGCTCATCTCCGTGGCTTTCTGCAGCCTCTTCAATTTTTCTAGTGCTCCCTGGAAAATGCCTATTCATCCCTCAAAACCCAGCTCAGGAGAAGCTTCCTCCAGTGCAGTCCCTCAGACCTCATCAGACTGATTACATCGACCCAGTCACTGCCCACGAGCTCAGTTTAGTGGCCACTGGGTATGGTCCACTTCTTCCACAGAGCTGCACGGCTCCCTGCTCTGGGGCCAGGAGGCTGACTGTGTCGACTGGCCCCCCTCTGCCCTCCTGCTGGATTTGGTCAGTAGGCGACATCAGCAGGTGATGCCAGGTCAGGAGGAGAGTGAGGGGTGGGCATCTGTCCCCCTGGCTCCTTCTCTGTGCTGTGCATTAACCATGACTTTTATTTCTCTACTCTGATGCTTTGCTCACCCTGGAGGACTGGGCCAGCCATTTCCTGGAGATAATAATCAGTTCACTCACAAGTGCACTTCCCAATGCAAACCAAGCAACCCAGAGCCCACACCCTCCAACCCCCTCCTTTATGGGGTTCACACACTCTGGGCCACTATCCACCTGTCCTAATCCTCAGGTACCAGACAACTGGGGAGAGCCACTCTGCCAGAGCCTGATGTAATCATTCAAAGCAGCCCAAGTCATCTCTCCCTGCTTCACCTGTTCCTTCCGTTGGAAACCACAAGAAAGGCTGCTTCCCAGTTTCCCCACTCCCTCTACCTCCCGAGCAACCCTGGTGCTTCCCCATGTGGCCCGCCATACTGTGGCATGTCTCCTTGTTTTGGAATCTCTGAGTATAGCAAAAATCTTTTCTCTCTTCATCTGTTGGCTTTACTGTACCTACATAATAATAAAATGTAAATTAAAACATAGCTGCAGGGCTTCCCTGGTGGTGCAGTGGTTAAGAATCCTCCTGCCAATGCAGGGGACAGAGGTTCAATTCCCTGGTCCAGGGAGATCCCACATGTGGCGGAGCAACTAAGCCCTTGTGCCACTACTACGGAGCCTGCACTCTAGAGCCCGTGAGCCACAACTACTGAAGCCCATGCGCCTAGAGCCCGTGCTCTGCAACAAGAGAAGCCACCGCAATGAGAAGCCCACGCACTGCAATGAAGAGTAGCCCCCGCTTGCCACAACTAGAGAAAGCCCGCACGTAGCAATGAAGTCCCAACACAGCCAAAAATAAAATAAATTTAAAACAAAACAAAACAAAACAAAACACAGCTCCTGTGGGCTAGCTGCTTCCCTCTGCTGGAGCACTGCTCCCCCCCACCCACAGCCCAGGCTTCTGCCTCAAATCCAGTCCAGTGTTCACACCTCCCCTGCACTTCAGGGCAAGGAGCCTTAGCAGCTGCCCCTACTAGCCCCCAGGTTCTGCACTGTCCACACCTTTATGAGTAGTGTTTGTATGAACATCTTCTCAGTTACACAGTTTGAGAGTGTCTGTTTCCTGCCAGGACCCTGTCTGGTACCTGGGGGTAAAACCTGGGAGCAGACAAGGTGAATGCTGTCCTTATGGCCCATCCAACCATCTTGAGAAGCATCTTAGGGTCCTTCCCACCGCACGGTGCCTGGACTCACCTGCCTCCAAACTGTGAGATCCCTGGGCCAGGCCCCTGCTCCCCACATCTCGGCATCCCCCACCTGCACAGCAGGTGCCATCCTGCGGGAAGCCGGGACAAGAATACGAAGGACAGATTCCAGGACAGGAGGGTGAGCACTTGTGGCTGGTTGAAGGAGAAGTCACAGATGACACCCAGGTTTCTAATGTCACCAATGGTGTTGCCAGGCAGAGCAGTGGGCTTGGGGGAGGGCGAGGTTATTACTGGACGTATATTGAGTTGGAGGGGCCTATGGTGTCCCGTGGCCAGTGGATCAGGGAACAGTGCAGCTATGGTGTGGAGAGACCCTCCAGGGACTGTGTGGAGAGAGACCAAAGTGGGCCCAGGGAAGTCGGGCTACATTTGGAAGCAGGGGTGGGAGGCCATCGCTGGGCGGCATGGGAGGAGGGTCTGCACAAAGGTGCAGAGCCAGAGGGGTGGGCTCCAAAGGGGACGCGGCAGGGACGTGGGCCGAGAGGCGCCTTTGGATTTGCCAGCTGCAGGGTCCCCTTGGGCTGAGGCTTTGTGGTGAGGGGGCAGAGGGGAGTCTGCAGGGGTTAGGATGGCAGGGGGTGGTGGTGAGCCCAACCTCACTGCACTCAGAGGACAGGAGGGTGTGAGGGAGACATTCTGGGAAGGGTGAGGCCCCCCACCCCCCCAAGGTGGGGTCAGGCAAGGATGGGACGCAGGAGCAGAGAGCTGAAGGGTGAGGCCAAGAGGAGGGGCTGAAGCGGTGGGAACAGCATTCCAGGCAGAGGGAACAGCGTGGCCAGAGCGGGACGTGGAGGACATGTGGCTCATTTATGTGGCTGAAGAAGGCAGTTTAGAGTCAGATGTGCTTTATGTATGAGAGTGTGAGTGTGTGTGTGAGTGTGTGTGTGTATGTGTAGGTGTGTGTGAGTAAGTGAGTGTTTAGAGTTCTTTTCCTTTCTTGTTGGCCCTCAGGTGCAGATGTCGAGGTGCTCAGATCTTCAATACCTGACACCTCACTTCGTCCGGCTGGGAAAGTCTTTTCATCAAGTTTTTCCCTTTTAGCCTCATACCCCACTTCCAACTCCTTCTGTATGTACACGTGTGCACGTGTGTATGTAGTCTTATTTGCATGTTCTTATAAAATATGCGTTGTAATTTGCATGGATATAGTTTTAATTTTTTGTAAGATGTACTGCGTCATGGGTCACAATTTCTTCCTCCTTCCTTTCTTTTTCTTTCTCCCTCCATCCTTCCTCCCTCCCCTCTCTCTTTCTCCCTCCCCTCTCTTGCTCTCTTTCCTTCACAGCCCTGGATTTTACTGCATAGTCAGTACACAGTAGTGGGTTCATCCCTTCTGGCTGCTACATTATGCTCCAGAGGTGCCCACCTTGCCTTTCCCCCTCTCTTCCCCAGGGGTGGACCCCCAGGGTGCCTTCATTTCCCTGTCCTGGGAGCTGATTTGTAAAGAGTCTGATGAAGAAGGGCGGGAGACGGGAGGCCAGGAGCCCAGGGGCCACAGAATGGGAGAAGAAGGAGGTACAGAGGTTCTATGTCTGCTGACTCTCTTGGGGGAGAGCATGAGGGGGCGTTGGAAACGGCCAGGCCCCAAAGGGTGATCAGGAAGGAGCAGGTGCCGGAGTTTCAGAGTCTTTTTTTTTTTTTTTTTTTTTGGCGGTACGCGGGCCTCTCACTGTCGTGGCCTCTCCCGTTGCGGAGCACAGGCTCCGGACGCGCAGGCTCAGCGGCCGTGGTTCACGGGCCCAGCCGTTCCGCGGCATGTGGGATCTTCCCGGACCGGGGCACGAACCCGTGTCCCCTGCATCGGCAGGCGGACTCTCAACCACTGCGCCACCAGGGAAGCCCCTCTGAGTCTTGCAGACACCTTTCCATTACCCCCCGAAGAGCCTGTGAGCAGGAGGGGCTAAGCTGAGCCTGGCCTGCTGACCGGGCATTTACTGGATGCTTATTTGGTGGGGGGAGGAGAGAAACATTTTCTATTAATAAAAATTGCATGCCTCTCTCTGTTCAAAATAAGAGATTTATTATGTGCATTTATTATAGGTGATTTTCTGAACCAGATGGCATCTTGGGAGGCATATTAAAAAGTTTAAAATGTAGATAATAAAAGAAAGCCCTTGCTTGGGGGTAAGCAGGGCTACATAATACCTCATTCTGCTTCTGGATCTCGGTTGGCTGGGATTTGCAGCCTCCCAGTCCCTCCCGTTGGCTGGAGCCTGGTGCAGAAATACTCAGCAGGGCATGGTCATCCACCGGCAGAGACATGGGTTTTTTTCCACTCCAGGCAGCATCCAATTTAGCAGGGCCAGGGCTTCAGTTCCCATTCTGCCACCTCTGTACGGACTCCTGCACAGAGACCTTCGCTAACTGGCCCTGGTTTCTGGTTTATGACAGTGATGTGTTCATGCCCTCATTGGTCAGTGCCCGAGGCAGATGCCTGGCTGGTCCCACTTAATATGCCACTAGAGGCAGCTACTGCAATCCTCACTGTACAGCCAAGGAGTGCTAAGTCACTGGCTAAAAGTCATATAACTAGTAAGAGATGGGGCTGGGGTTTAAACTCAGCTGCTTCCAGAGCTCTATTTTGCCCTGGGCCTCAGGCTGTGTTAACCATATCTTCTATTTTCTGTATTCTGATGCATTCACCTCTGGGGTCTTGCTGACTCTGGAGGGACTGCCCCTCCCGGGACTAGCCAATTACTATAGATAATAAACAATTCACTCTCAAGTGCACTTTCTAAATTCAAATCCACAAACGCAGAGCTCACACGCGCACCCCCTCCTCTATCTGTTTCTCACATTCAGGGCCATTATCCCTCGCTGTCTTCCTCATCACCCCAGGCCGGGTACCAGACAGCCGGGGACAGCCCTGCCCCCGAGCCTGCTGAAATGATTGAGACCAGCCACTCCCAAGCCTGCTCACTCCACCTCCCTCTTCCTTCTCATGAGAACCTCAGTAAAGGCTCTTGGCGCCCCCATTCTCCCTGCCTCCTGACCCACGCTGGCGCTCCTTCAAGTGGCCCTGCATGGCATGGCGTGTCTCACGTCTCCAGAAAAAAAACTTCTTCCCTCAGGAGAGCTATTTCTGCATCTGCATGTCTCACCGCACCCATTAAAACAAATACTGGTGCCCTTAAAACACACGGGTTTCCCAACATTCAATGGCCAGGAGCTCAGATTTCGGCTTTCACTTCACCTTTTTTTTTTTAAGTATAAATACATTCAGTAAAAAGCCACACGTGTGTTATCCCCATCAGTTCCTGCCACTTCTTCATCCTGCCCATCTTACCCACGACGGGATTGGATACTCTCTGCCTTGAGGTCTGCTGGTTGGTTACATTTTCTCAGGGAGATCTGGAAAGAGATCCCAAGGTGTGCCGGTACTGAGTTTAGTCCTCACTCAGCCAGGGGAAGGGAGTGTTGTTAACAACTTCACTTAACCGGCAAGGAAACCCAGACTTCACCTTGACCACGTTCCGTGGGTGGCCGAGAGGGGTTCATGGCCACAGCATCCTGGCTTTGCTCCACACGGGAGGTGGCGATGGGTTCTGATTTCTTGGAAGTTGAGGCCCGTCTGGGCTCCCTGCCATTCTGCCTGCAGTTAAAGGGCTCTTGCAAACAAGGACACGCACCTTAGTTACAAGGCTGTCCAACTCTGTGTTGTAAACCATTGCAAAACTTTAAAAACAACCTAAGTGTCCAACTGAAAGGGAATGGTTAGAAAATGTCTTGCTGTGGCCATACAGTGCAGCACCCTACTGCCTTTAGATATGCTGCCCAGAATATTAACTTGTGGGGAGTTGTCCATCGTAGTTATTGACCAAAAAAAAACTTACAAAGTATAATATACATGATGATCCATTTGATATAAATATCTAGAAACGTATGCAGCTATGTCTTTGGGTTAGGATTCAGGTGATTTTAATTTTCCTTGAGTTCATCTGTGGTATTCTCTACTTTTATAAGAAGAGGTGTTACCTAAAATAATACTTTTATTTGAAACAGTCTCTTTAATATCTACAGAGTCTGTCTTCTCTGGCACAGAGATGGGCCTGGAAGAAGAGAGATCCTAGGAATAAACGGAACTCTCCCAGGAGCTGGGGATCTGATTGCCCACCCTGTTCCCTAGGCTGGGCTAGGAACCCTGACACAGCCTCCTCCGGGGTGTGGGAGGTGCCCACACACAGCCTCTGCAGTAGAGGTTTATCTCTAAAATAGACACCATAGTCTCCACTGTCCCGGGGTGAGAACTGAACGGCTATAAAAGTGTGAAGCACCCAGCCTGGGCTTCTTCTCCACATCGGCCTGTGCCTCTCCGTTTGTCTTTCTCATTTTCCATCACCCTGCTTCTTCTCACCTCTCCTGTCTCCTCCTTCCTCCCATAACCCCTCCTCCATTTCGCTCTCGGGCAGGAAGGGACCCCGTCTGTCCGGGCTTCAGCCCAGCCATCTTCTCAGAGCTGCTTTTCACCAACGAATGCTCACTGAAGCTTCAGAACTTCCCAGGGAAACAGAGTCATCATGCCTGTTTTACAGAATGACGCTGGGGCGCAAGGTAATGAGCTGGACCGGAGAGGATCAGTGCAACGATGGTGGGAAAGAGTGTTGCCCCACTGTAGACAGGGTGGTTGGACCTCAGCACCAACGACTAGGTTCAGATAGGGCTCCCCACCTCCAAGCCAGCTTTTCCCCTCTGTAAACTGGGGATAACAATAGTCCCACGCACCATGGGCTGTTGTGATGATTAAATGAGAAAACCCACAAAAGCGGTTTCACGGAGTAGCCTGCCCGGCAGGAGCAGGGCTCCGGACTTGGAGACAGGGGCCCAGGGCGGGGCTCTGGGTTGGGCAGCACGAGGATTGGGTGGGCACCTCACCCGGGGCAGTGACCCTCCCCCCAGCCTTTCCAGCCTTACGTTCTAGGGGAGAGAAATGCGTGGGGTTGAGGGCTTCGCAGCAAGTTCATTCCCAGTCCGTCTCTCAGACCATCCGCTGACTCCTTTCTCACCAGGACCCATGAAAATCCAGCCGCATTTTTTCTTTGCTCCTGATGAACCAATAACCTTGAAAATTTGAAAATAAAATGTCTACGGCCGCACAGCTGACTAAGGCTGTGTGGCTTTGCAGACATTATAAAACATCAAATTAGACGGAAAATTGCCTAGGGTCCCTGTAAATGAAATTTACTCTTTTTATAGGGGGAAAATGACCCTTATAATAGCAACAAACAATTTTGGGCTCTTCCTTTTATTAGCCGGCTCACAGGGAGAACAGGCTTTGTTCATTCCACTGCCCTGGGCCCAGTCAACACTTTTACAAAGTTTTTACAACACTTTGCTTTGCACATTTTCACAGCATTATAACAGGAAAATGAGGTTCTACCTGTGTCTCTCCTGTTGGGATAGAACTTTTTGCCCCCCCTCCCCAAAGTTTATGCCTCCTGACTGGTGCTGGCTGGATCCAGGCTTGCTGTGGGGCAGTGGAAAGAGTCCTGGGTGGGGAATGAGACAAGGAAGTCCGCTGTGTGACTTCAGGCTGATCGCTTACCCTCTCTGGGCCACATTTCCTTCCTCCATGAAAGGAAAGGGTTGGACTGGATCAGGGACACTCAATGCCTCTAGGAGCTGGCACAGTGATGGCCTTGTGTGACGGCCAGGCGGGGAAGTGCTACCCCAGAGTCACGCCAGGGCCTGTGTCACCCATTAATGTGCATGTTGTAACATTAAAATTAACAATATGTTTTTTTCTGCTCCAGGACCTCACGAGAATATTTTGGGGGCAAGGCAAAGAGGGAAGATGCCACTGGTCCTAGCTCAGTGGTTCTCAACCGGAGGGTGATTTTTGCCTCCACCATAAGACATGCGAGAGTGTCTGAGACGTTTTGATTATCATGAGTGGGTGATCACCTGGTGATGCTCCTGGCGTTAGTGGGTGGAGGTCAGGGATGCTGCCAGACACCCTAGAGTGCACAGGAGGCTCAGCCATGACAAAGGATTAACCAGCCCCAGGTGTCCACGTGCCCACGACGAAGGATTAACCAGCCCCAGGTGTCCACGTGCCCAGGCCGAGGCCGGCACCCTGCACAGAGGATTTGAATGGAGCGTTGAGACTGGCTGGTCACAGACTGGTCCCCACCACTGGCCCTACTCCCCACGATGCAAAGCAGTGCCCGTGGGACCCTGCAGTGCTGGCTGTCAACCCAGGAGTCACCACACCCTACTACATGCCTGTGGCCTGACCTTTGTCGGGGGCGAGAGAGCTGCCGTCTGCCGCCAAGCTGGAAGCAAGGCCTGAAGAACTGGGTGGGGGGTCAGTGTTGAGGGTCCAGGGACGAAGCCCCAGAGATGAAGGTGGCACCTGGAGACCGCAAGCTGATTTTGATGAGTTCTAGCTCTCTCTCCTCCCAGATTCTCATAGGGGGAGAAAAAAACCTCAGTGGAAACAGCCACCCCCATTCACCCTGTCACATTGGCTTCCTTCTTGCAGGTAAGAGGAAATACACTGACCTTTTAAAACCTCAAAAGCGGAGCCTAAGGAGGCCGAGCGAGCAGGGCCCTGGGCGTCAGGGACCTTGGGCTCGAGCTCACGTGGACGTGTCTGTGGACGTCCGCCATGCTCTCTGACCCACTGTTTTCCCGTCTGTAAAGTGAGCAAGTGGATACAGGCTCCTTGAGTCCTGTAAATGGAAGGGTTTAGACGTTTCCTGATGCAGAGTGGGAATCCAGTCTGGGGACTGGCATGCTTGGTGTTTCCCAGGTACCGCACTGGTCTGCCTACCTTGGGTCATCTGAGTCATGAATTATGGATCTGCAATTTGGGCAGTAAGGATTGCCTTGTCCTACAACAAGGCTCTACTGTACAGCAGAGGGAACTATATTCAATACCTTATAATAACGGAAAAGAACCTGAAGAGGAATGTATATATATATATATAACTGAATCACTGCTGTACACTTGAAACTAACACAACATTGTAAGTTAACTACACTTCAATTAAAAAAAAAAAAAGGACATGCAGATGGTGACATGCTGAACGAGGAAACACAAACCACCTACACAGGGTCCACAGGGAGCTCCCCCTGCATACAGTCTCCCACTCTCGGGAAGTGAAAACCCTGGGTTGTTTCGATCAAAGGCGGAGTTTCAATACATCCACACAAAGGAAGTCAAGACACAAGATTTATCACTTATACATCCCAGAAACGGGGGTGGGGAACACAGTCAGCTGGGGGAAGGACCGTCCTCCGTCCCAGGTCAAGGGCGGGCAGAACATGGATAGAGAACAGAGTGGCAAGCACCTCTTACAAGATGTTTGGGGTGGAGGTCACCAACTTCTCAGGCTCAACTCTAAGTGGTTCTTTTAATTTTAAAAATGTATTGTTTATTTTTAACTGAGGTAGCATTAATCTACAACATTGTATGTTTTATGTATACAGCACTGTATTCCCTCTCCTGCGCGCCCTACAACGTGCTCACCACCAAAAACTTAGTGTTCATCCGTGACCATATAGCCGACCCCCTTTACCCATTTAACCCTCTCCCCCAGCGCCCTTCCTCCTGGTCACCACTATTCTGTTCTCTGTATCTACCTGTTTTGTTTTTTAGTTTGGTTTGTTCACTTATTTTGGTTTTGTTCATTTCTTTGTTTTGTCTGTCAGTTTTTTATATTCTGCCTACTGGGTTTGTATTTCTCCATCTGGCTGATTTCACTTAGCATAATGCCCTCAAGATACATCCATGTTGTCACAAATGTCAAGATTTCATCTTTTTTGTGGTTGAGTAGTATTTCAGTGTGTGTGTGTGTGTGTGTGTGTGTGTGTGTGTAGTAGCTTCTTTAGCCATTCATCTGTTGATGGACACTTGGGTTGCCTCCATATCTTGGTTATTGTAAATAATGTCATGATGAACATGGGAGTGCAGGTATCTTTTTGGATTAGTGTTTTCACGTTCTTTGGATAAATACCCAGAGTGGGATAGCTGAAGCATACGGGCTCTGTTCTTCATTTTTCGTTGAATAGCCATACTGTTTTCCACAGTGGCCGCACTGATTTACATTCCCCCCAACAGTGCACAAGGGTTTCCTTTTCTCCAAATCCTCAACAACACTTATTTCTTGCGTTTTTGATGTTAGCCATTCTGACAGGTGTGAAGTGATATCTCATTGTGGTTTTGATTTGCATGTCCCTAATAATTAGTGATGTTGAACATCTTTTCATGTGCTTTTTGGTAATCTGCATGTCTTTGGAAAAGTGTCTTTTCAGCTCCACTGACCATTGTATAATCTGTTCTTTTTTGTTTTTGAGTTGTATGAGTTCTTTATATAATTTGGGTATTAACCCCTTATCTGATATATCACTTGCAAATATCTTCTCCCATTGGTAGGTTACCTTTTTGTTTTATTGATGGTTTCCTTTGCTGTGCAGAAGTGTTTAGTTTGACGTAATCCCATTTGTTTACTTTTGCTTTTGTTTCCCTTGCCTGAGGAGACATATCGAGAAAGATATTGTAAAGACTGATGTCAAAGAATGTACTGCCCATGTTTTCTTCTAGGAGTTTTATGATTTCAGGTCTTATATTCAAGTCTTTAATCCATTTCAACTTACGTTTGTGTATGGTGTGAGACAGCAGTCTAGTTTCATTTTTAAGACCTGAAAATTATAAGATATGGTTGATAGCAATTGAAGAAGACACAAATAATTGGAAAGATATTCTGTACTCATGGATTGGATGAATGAACATTGTCAAAATGTCCTTGTTACCTAAAGAAATCTAGAGATTCAATGCAATCCCTATCAAAATCCCAAGGACATTTTTCAAAGAAATAGAACAAAAAATTATACAGAACCATGAAAAACTCTGAATAGCCAATGCAATCCTGAGAAAAAAGAACAAAGCTAGAGGTATCATACCCCCTGATTTCAAACTATACTACAAAGCCACAGTGATCAAAACTGCATGGTACTGGCCCCAAAACAGATACACATATGGAACAGAACTGAGAGCCCAGAAATAAAGCCACACATATATGAACAATTGATTTACAACAAAGGAACAAAGAACACACAATGGAGAAAGGATAGTCTCTTCAGTAATTGGTGCTGGGAAAACTGGACAGCCACACGCAAAAATAAAAAAAGAAAACTAAGTGGTTATTTTAAAAGGTGTCCCAGGAAAAGCAAAGTGGGAGTTTGTGACAGGAGTCCTAAGCTCAGGTCCTTATTTAAATATCCAGGCTCTGGGTGTGAGCTGGTGTTATACTGTAAAATGCCCAACTCATTCTCAGGGAGAAATGCTGGTGGCTTGGTCCCATGTGAGAGCTGTGGGTATGGTGATAAGAGGCTGAATTGGGGACATAAGTAGGTAGTTGTGATGGCTAGCTGCAGCTAGGAAGACATTTGATTTTTAGCCCAATTTTCATGATGAAATGGAGACCAAAAAAAGGTTAAGAAATGTGCCCAAGCTCACAGAGCTAAAGGCTATGTATGAATCCATACAGTCCACGAATCTGCGCCCTTGAGGGATGAACTTGCTGGAGTGGGGCATGTCTGACCCATCACTGAGTCCTGGTACACAGCAGAGACTCAGCGCCATCAAATGTGAATTTCGCTGCATCCTGCAGGGAGCCCTCTGGGCGCAGCCATAGTTCATTCTGGCCAGTGGCCACTAGAGGGCAGCAGTGCTTTTTCCTGTGAGCAAAGTTTCAGGACATCAGCTTCAGCTGAGTCAACCCCATCTGGTCCCAGGTCACCTGGAACTGAGAAACTTTGGGACGGAAGGGCCCCACTGACGACCATCCCTCCACCAACCCCAGCCTCCTACCCAAGCCAGAGGAAAAGAACACGCTTGAGGACGCTGGCGGGAGACTGGACAGGACAATCAAGACCTGCGTCGCTACCCCTCTCCCTGGCCCCCACCTCACATCTGAGAAAGGGAGGCCAAGAAGGAGGAGGGACTTGCCCAGGTCACACAGAGACTGGGTGCCATGTGACCACCCTGTTCTCTGAGACCCGCTCCAGCCCTTCTCTCCTGTGACCCCAGGGTCCTCCGTCAGTCCAGCTGACACTGGAAGGCCTTTGGCGGGGGGTGGGGGGGGGAGTGGTGTGTGTGTGCACACGATCAGATTACTATCCCAAGGAGGCAGCAAGGGCTGGAGGGCCAGTCAGGGAGGAGACCTGCTCCAGCAGCCTGCTGACCCCTTCCTGGGCTACATTTTCAGACTGGAGAGCAGTAATTGTGAGAGGCAAATGGTGCTGTTTCTCAGCCTCAGGTACCTGGCATCAGCTGAGTGTGGATTGATGTTTAAGCATCTACACACCACTGCAGCTTGACCTTTGAGAATCCTCTCTTGCTTCAGACATGCACATGGAAAGGTCACATTGATTGTTTCCCAAATCCCCGCATAAATATTTGCTTGGCTGGCTGAGAACCTCGTTCGCCTGTGTAAATTAATATAATTTATAATTAATTGCATTTATTATTTATTTATTTATTTATAATGAATTGCATTGGCAGGGCTTCCTGTCCACAGCCCGATGCCAGCTTCGGAGGCTCTGGCTTTTCCTGTTGATGGTCAGCACGTCCAGGCAAAGCTTTCGGGCTTCTCCAAGCAGTGCCCCCTTTCCCTGACTCATGTCCACAGGTGAGGCCTGTGAAGGCCCCGCCCTGCCCTCCAGTCCCAGCTCCCCGCTCCCTTGATGTGTCCTAGTCTTGGCGGTTGCTCACGCCTATCGAGCACCATTGATGGCTGACGTAACACTTCCCAAGTGTTTTCCACACCGTCACTCATCCACGCAACTCTTGGCAGAGCCCTACTCAGTAGTTGGTATTATTAACCCCATTTTACAGGTGTAAAGACTGAGGCCAAGAGATGCTTGTAAGGGACAGAAATAAGATTGGAACGAGGCATCTGGCTGGAGAGTGTATCTCCTTTACCTGTACGTGGTAAGCTGTTGGGCACTGAGCCACCTGACAGTGTCCTGGATGCTTTGGTGTGGGTCCTGCCACCACACCTCTGCTGGAGCTGTTCTCTCCTCCTGACGCCTCCTTGCCCTTCCTCTCTTCATCTGGCAACTCCAATTCCTCTTCCACATTTCTTCTCAGACCCTCTATTCCAGAAGTCTTCCTAGGATCGGGCCCCTCGCTGGTAACTGTGGAGAATTCTCAGTTTGCACCCAGGGTTCATCCACCGTCGGAGGAAGATTGCTTCTCATCACTGCTTTTGGCCAAGCATCCGCATCCCTTTGCTTTTGTCCGCGGCAGACCTTCCCTCTGTCTTCCCCAGGCCCCACCCCTGCCCTCTGGTTGGCCACCCCAGCTCCCTGCGTGAGACTGGAGCATAGTCCATGGGTTTATCCTGTTTGCTTATTTTAGCAGGAGAGTAATCAGAGGTGGGGTGACTTCAAGATCAAAACAAATCCCACTTTGTGAGCGGCCAGGACGTTTGCTCTGGGGCCCTGCCAAGTACCTCCACCCCACCTCCGCTCCCATTTCCAGCCTACGACTGGTAGTATCTGACCATTTCATTCCCCAAACAAGAGCCATGAGAGAACTTTGCCAAACGATATTTAAAAAACATGCAACCACAAGGAAGGAGGATTATTCTACAGCGGAGAGTCCCGGGTGCTGCTGAGAAGCCGGTCACGTGACCCCAGGTGCAGGAGCTGGTCCAAGGCTGTTTCTGCCCGACTACCTGCGTTTTCAGGTAATTCACCTAATCTTTGAAGACTCCCCTTTGTCATCTTTTTTTTTTTTTTTTTTTTTTGCGGTATGCGGGCCTCTCACTGTTGTGGCCTTTCCCGTTGTGGAGCACAGGCTCCGGACGCGCAGGCTCAGCGGCCATGGCTCACGGGCCCAGCCGCTCTGCGGCATGTGGGATCTTCCCGGACCGGGGCACGAACCCGTGTCGCCTGCGTCGGCAGGCGGACTCTCAACCACTGCGCCACCAGGGAAGACCCCCTTTGTCATCTTAAAGATGGAAGAAATCATTTTGTTCTGAATGCATCTCAGGGTTGTTTTGAAACACAACGTGTATCGTGGGTCAGTGTGTCCCCTGGGCTCTGTCAGCTGCAGAGCATCACAGAAACTACGGGGACCGTGAGAATGGGGGCGACCCCAGGTCTGAGGTGGGACGGAGAGAGTTGGACTCCCTCTTTAGATGGATCCTTCGGCTGTGTCCACGCTCTGAAGGGGACACATTCCAGGGCCCAGGATCCTCGGAGGAAGCACAACCTGTGGCCAGAGATAAGCAAGAGCTATAAATCCATTTTATGAGGCCTGGAATCGCTGTCTGCACAGGCGGCATCCTGGCTGCCGTGAGGGAGGCTTATCAGCGATTTCAGGAGGCCTGTGACACTGATAAGACGGAAACCAGGGCTGTGAGCTGCCTGGGACAGCAGCGGGGCCTGCGCTGGGCGCCTGGGAGCCACAGCTCCGCGGTGCCAATGACAGTCAAGAGCATCCTTTCCCGGGGCCGTGATCCTCCGCCGGGATGCCCCTCGGAACTGGGTTTTCAGTGTGTCAGCGTGGTACTGTGGTTCGGCATAAATTTTCCAGCCTTGAAAACTGTGCATCCGAATTTATTATTATTTTGCTCATATGTGTCATAACCATGGACCTTCCAGAAAACGAGCAGGATCTAATTTTACAGTAATGATTCCTTCATTATCTCTTCACTTTAAATCAAAACCACACCATTCTTCATCTTATAAATATGTTGCTCCAGGGGGTGAACTTGCTGAATCACTCCAGAACTTTCCATTTGAAACTGGAGGGAAGAGGAAGAGGTTTGGGAGGGACGAGGTGTGAGGAGTTGGCAGTTTGGGGAGTCTAAGAGGCAGGAAACCTCGAGGTACCCAGTGGGAGACCCAGAGGAGCTGGTCTAGAAATGTGAATTCGGGGATGGGGGCCAGGGCAAGAAGAGAGGAAGGAGGGATGAAGGCTGAGCTGCCTGGTGGGGACTTTCTATGGAGTCCGTGGCCTGGAGCAGAGAATTTTCTGAAGATGCCAACAAGAAAGGAACACAAGGAATAAAGACTATGTGGAACAGAAAGCACAAATCACCAGATAGACATTTGAAGGGATGTCAAAACAAGAAAAGATGCCAGGGACATCACTCCTGGGCCTGAGACCCTTCTACCTTTAGTTTTTCCTTTTCTCAGAGAGCAGATAGGATTGCCAGGTGAGGAGTCGTGAGGATATCAGATAATGTTCTTCCATCAGGTCGCCAGGAGATGGGCTTCCCACACAGATGTCTTCTTCTGATACTTGGAGTAGATCAGCATAGAGTTCCTGCTGGGGTACAGTGGGTAGTGGGGGACCCGGACCTCCTCCAGGCCCTGGCCAGCAGCTGGGGTGTGGGGTGTGGGACTGTGCTGCTGTGGACTAGCCCAGAGCACTCTGCTGGGAGTGGGGAGTGCAGACCAGGGAGGGGAGTATTCAGGCTTTGGAGGTTCTGCAATGAAGCAGTTGTGTGGCCCCTGCCAGTCTCTTTCCCTCTCTGAGCCTTTTGAGCAAATGTCTAAGCTCCCGCCTCGCCCCTTGAGCTCCCACATGCACAGTGGAAGCCCTGAAATGTCCTCCAAGGGAGTCTTGTCAGGTAATTCCTCCATCAATGGAAAGAGCAGTGGGCTCGGTGTTTGGAACCCTTGGTGTGAGCACCAATCCTGCCACTTCTTGGCTGGGTTACCTTTGGCACGTTACTAAACCTCTCTGAGTATGGTTTTCTCCCAAAAGTTCTCTCTGGCTCTGCGTTAAACAGCAATGCTCAGCTCTACTCTTCACAGGAGGAAATGGTACCTTATGCTAGAAAAGCGGGGGGGAAAGTAATAATTGAATCATTTATTGGAAGGGGATTTCAGTTGTTCCAATGAATAGAATGGTTATATTCACATTTTAAATTCTGGAATATTGGAAACATACAGAAAATAAGACAGAAAATTATAAATAAACAGCACAACTCTGATTCAGTAAATGTTAACCTTTTGTCCTGCATGCCTAAGCTTTTAAAAAAAATCCAGTATTACTGATAAAAGTGACGTTCTGTTTCCCTCCCTGTGCTGCTTCCTCTTCCCCATTCCCAGAAGCAACTAGTCACACGAATGCGATGTGTTTCCAGTCCATTCTCCTATGCTTCTAAGGAGTTTTTGATAGTCTTAAGTACATACAGCTATTTTGGGGGACATACACTCCTGAAACTTTTTTTCTTATTAGACAATTGGGGTTTTTTTTTTTGCTTTTTTTTTTTTTTTGCAGTACGCGGGCCTCTCACTGTTGTGGCCTCTCCCGTTGCGGAGCACAGGCTCCGGACACGCAGGCTCAGCGGCCATGGCTCACGGGCCCAGCCGCTGCGCAATATGTGGGATCTTCCCGGACCGGGCCACGAACCCGTGTCCCCTGCATCGGCAGGCGGACTCTCAACCACCGCGCCACCAGGGAAGCCCAAGACAATAGGTTTTGAGATCAGGGCTTGTTGAATCATGGGCAGCTGATTCATTCACATTAACTGCTGTGTAATATTTCATGGAATGAATATATCAGAGTTTACTCATTTTTCTGAGGGACTTTTAGGATCTTTCTTTTTTCCATTATAGCCAATAATGAAGTGGTAGTGAACATCCTCATTTATATCTCCTTGTGAGATATATTCCTGAGATATATTCCCAGGAAAGAAATAGCTTGACCAAATATCATGAAATTGCTCTTTAAATAATTTGTATCAATTTACACTTCTGAAAGCAGCCCATGAGAGGTCCTGTGTCTCCTTGTCCACACTAACCATTGGTATTATGAGACTTCATGTTTCTTCGTATTTGATGGGTATAAAACTGTATCATATTGCTGTTTTAACGTGCCTCTCCCTGGTCGCTAGAAAGGTTCGACATCTTTTCATAAACTTAAAAGGCCATTATGGTTTCCTGTTCCAGATTATTCAGTCCACATCCTGCCCATCTTTCTATATCGTTCTTACTGATTTGTAGGCAATTTGGATAAGATTAGTTAACATACTATTTTTCCAATTGACAGGGCTTTTCTTTAGTTTTGTTTATTGTGTCTCTTAAAATCTTGTTATATTTTTTAATGTTTTCTTTATTGAATATACTCTTTGGATCTTGTTTAAGAATTATTTCCTTGGGCTTCCCTGGTGGCGCAGTGGTTGAGAGTCCGCCTGCCGATGCAGGGGACACGGGTTCGTGCCCTGGTCCGGGAAGATCCCACGTGCCGCGGAGCGGCTGGGCCCGTGAGCCATGGCTGCTGGGCCTGCGCGTCCGGAGCCTGTGCTCCGCAGCGGGAGAGGCCACAACAGTGAGAGGCCCGTGTACCGCAAAAAAAAAAAAAAAGAGAAAAAAGAAAAAAAAAAAAAGAATTATTTCCTTATCCTAATAACACAACAATAGTCTGCCATGTGTTGTTCTAAATATTTTAAAATATTGCTTTACTTATTAAGTCTGTCATCCCTCTCAAATTTATTTTTGTGTATGAGATAAAACTTCCATTTTTTCTAAGTGGATATCCTATTATCCCAGCAGCATTTATTGTATTGCTTATTATTTTCCCACTGATTTGTCATGTATTCTCAGCAATACACCAAATTTCATTTGTTCTGTTCCACTGGTTATTTTTTTTCCCTGCATCAATAGGCCAGCATACTAATTTCTACAATATTATTACAAGTCTTGATACCTGGTAGGGAAATTTCCCTCCTTCCCTTGTTCTTTTTCAAAATTTAATTAATCTTTTACATTTTTCTATAAATTTTAGGCTCAGCATATCAAGATCTGTCCGTTGGGATGTTCACTGAATACATTGAATTTAAGTTGAGATTCATAATCATGGCTTATCTCTTTATCTATATAGGACATTCTTTTATGTCCTTCAATAAAGTTTTAGAATTTTCTCCATAAAGCCTGTACACATGTTTACTTATATTTATTCCCAGTTGCCTTATGGTTTTTGCTGCTATTGTAAATGGGACTGGTTTTTAAACTACATTTTCCAATTAGTTTTTGATGTCACTGCTATCCATTTTTATTTATTAAATATTGACTAAATAATAATATTTTTTCTAAAAAGGCCTATCTTCTGTCCTGAATTTTATCTTAAGCACTTTCATGAACTAAAAAGCTTTATCCCATATGTTTCTATCCCCCAAAATATATTTTATGCTTTTCCTGCTTTTGTCCATTACATAAACGAAATCATTCTGCATGTTTTCCGCTACTTATGTTTCCTCCTCACTGTAGGTACCTGAGATTCAGCCATGTTATTATGTGCCATTGTAATATATTCTGTATCATTATCATTATATGACTCTACAACAATTTATTTTTCCATTGATGGACTTTTGGGTTGTTTCCAGATTTGCTATTGTAAACATTCTGTCATAAACTTAGATATATTTGTGGCACACTTGTGCAAGAATTCCTCTAGGGTATATTCTAGGGTTAAAATTGCTGGGTCATAGGGTATACACATCTTCAAATTTACTAGGTAACATCAAGTTGTTTTTCCAAATATCTGTCCCACCAGCAGTATGTCAGTTGCCTCATGTCCTCACCTACACTTGATATTGTCATATTTTAAATTTTTAGGCATGTTTGTAGATACAACAGGTATTTAATCGAAGACTTGCTTTTAAATCTATAAACGGAGATCACTTGTCCTAATCCACCCATCCTTCAATGTTGGCATAAGAACTAAAGTTAACAGAGGGGAAAATAGATTTGAAAATATTTTGTAAATTACAAAGTTTTCCACATACTTAAGAAGTTATCATCACCAGTAAATTGAGAGTATCCTAGAGAATCAATAGACAATGTTACAGCACAACTCCAGACCCTTCCCCTCTCGAGCTAAATGATTTACAAGCTCAGGATGTCTGTAGACCTGTAGGCCAGAGGAAGGATGCCCATTGTGGTGACAGTGACAGTGATCTGAGCCCGTCTTCTGAATAAGGAACACCTTCCAATTTTATAGCATCTTCAGCTGGGTTGATTCTGGAACCTTGGGATCAAGATGAAGTGAATTAAGAAGCCATAACTTGAGCATGTTTTCTTGTTTTTGGGTGGCAGCCAGAAAATTCTTGAAAAATAAGTGGTGCTTGCATTTTAGGAACTTGATTACAAACGTTTTGGAAATGTATATCCGATGCTTAAATAATTCCTGGGATTCTTTCACTGTGAAGGAATGTAAACCTAAGTTATGACTGCTGACCTGGCCATTTTCTGCACATTGTGCTCTATTTTTCTGTTCTTTCTTCTCCTCCAACACTTAATTGATTTCAAGGGCAGTTCATTACGCTACCTTGTAAGTTCTTTTTTTTTTTAATTTATTTTATCCAAGTATAATTGACTCACAATGTTGTGTTAATTTCTGCTGTACAGAAAAGTGATTCAGTGTTATATATATATATACATACACATTCTTTTTCATGTTCTTTTCTATTACGGTTTATTACAGGATATTAAATATAGTTCCCTGTGCTATACAGTAAGAGATTGTTGTTTATCCATCCTATATATAATAGTTTGCATCTGCTAATTCCAAACTCCCACTCCATCCCTTCCCCACCCCCATCCCCCCTGGCAACCACAAGTCTGTTCCCTATGAGTCTGTTTTGTAGATAAGTTCATTTGTGTCACATTTTAGATTCCACATATAAGTAATATCATATTATCCTGTGAGTTCTTGATCTATGTCTAGACCTGAATATCCTGCAAAGGCAGAAGGTGATTTCACATTATTGGCACTTTTGCAAATCAACGAGGCTTAAACTATGAGGATTTTTGCCTAATAATTCTCAGTTGGTTGACATCGCCAACCAACTGGTGTGAAGGTGCAATGCTGATGTCAGCAAATTGCTCCAAGACAGCACTTCCCTGGTGGTCCAGTAGTAAAGAATCTGCCTTCCAATGCAGGGGACATGGGTTCGATCCCTGGTTGGGGAAATAAGATCCCACATGCTGCGGGGCAACTAAGCCCTCGTGCCACAACTAGAGAGAAGCCTGCACACGGCAAGGAAAAATCCTACATGCCCCAACGAAGATCCCGTACGCTGCAACTAAGACCCAACACAGCTGATCAATCAGTCAATCAATAAAGAAATAAATTGCTCTGAGACAGCCGAGACTGATGACTAAGCTTTTTATTTTTTAAATTTTTATTAGCGTATAGTTGATTTACAACGTGTGTTAGTTTCAGATGCACAGCAAAGTGAATCAGTCATACATAACATATATCCACTCTTTTTTTTTTTTGAGGTTCTTTTCCATATAGGCCATTAAAAGAAAGATAAGGTTCTGTTCACGTCTCTGCTGCTGGCTGCAGTCCAGACAGTCATGTTTTATGGAAGACCTTGGTCAGAGCCCTGTGAGAATGAGTGTCAGCAAGAGGCGGGTCTCTGTGTGTGTGTGTGTGTGTGTGTGTGTGTGTGTGTGTGTGACAGAGATAGAGACAGAGACAGAGAGTTACAGAGGTTTTGAAGTTGACCAAACAGTGAGAATCACAAAAGCATAGGAACCAGGCCTCCAAGGCTGTGAATATATCAGTGTTGTAAGTGGCATATACTTTATGAAGAAAGAATGGGCTTGGACCACTTGGAATTGCCAAATCTTAACTTCTGACTTTTCTTGGTCTTCCCAATAACCAGTATCCAGTCTCCATAAATATCCAAAACATAGTTACTGAGTATCTACTAAGTGTCAGGAATGGTGCTAGGTGGGGGGGATAAAGTGATGAAACAAAATGACGTGGTCCCTGCCTTCCTGGAGCTTACAGTCTAGTGGGAAAGACAAAGAATATGAAAATAAACAAATGAACATATGATCAAGTACTGTAATGTCATAGGATGCTTTGCAGAGATTGATGGTGGTGATGGTCAATAAGGGGTTTGTAGACCAAGGTGAGAACTTCAAATTTCATTCAAAGTGGGAAGCTGTAGAAAGCTTTTCAACAAGGGAAGGACATGATCTAATTGATGTTTTAAAGTAGATGATTCTGGCTGCTGAGTGGAAATTGGATGGGAGGGGGCCAGAGTGAAAGCTGGGAGGCAATTGCAGTCCAGGTAAGAGGTCATGATGACCTTGACCAGGATATGGATAACAGGTATGGAGAAAAGAGCACAGGTTCCAGGTATTAATCAGGGTTCTCCAGAACCCTGGATATAGTTATACATTTACAGATATAACATATCATATTTATTTGAAAAAGGATTTGTTATAAGGAATTAGCTGACACAGTTATGGAGGCTTAGAAGTCCCATGATGTGTCACTTATAGGCTGGAGACCTGAGAAAGTTGATGGTATGTTTCCAGTCTGAGTCCAGAGGTCTGAGAAATGGAAAGTCAATGGTATAATTTCTGGTCTGAATCTGAAGGCCTGAGGACTAACAGTGACGTTGGTGTAAGCTTCTGTCCCAGGGCAGGACAACACCAACGTCTCAGCTCAGCAGTCAGGCAGAGAGAACAAATTCTCTCTTACTCAGTCTTTGTTCTATTCAGGCGTCCAGTGGATTGGCTGAGGCCCACCCACATTGGGGAGGGCAATCTCTTTACTCAGTCCATTAACTCACATGTTAACGTCTTCCGGAAACATCCGCACAGACACAACTAGGATAATGTTTAATCCAGTATTCTGCACACTCTCTGGCCCAGTGAAGTTGACACATAAAGTGCTTTGGAGGCAGAAAGTACAGGACTTGCTTCTTAGTTGCAAAGGTGGGAGAAAGGTGAGGAAAAAAAAAATCAGGGGACACAAGCCCACGTTTTTCATGGAAGCAAATTGTGAATGATGGGGCAATTTTACTGAGACAGGAAAGGCCAATGGGCAAGAAAAGCAAGAGTTACCTTTAGAGAAGTCAATTCTGAGGTACTTGTGGGGACTCTAAGAGAAAATGTAATAACAAGGTAGTTGGAAAATTAGCCTAAGCGTCCTCGGAAAGTCTGAGTAGGAGGTGTGAATTTGGAGGTCCTTTCATTAGGTGGGTTAAATGAGTTGAAGAAAGAACATGGGCTCTAACAATTAACAAGCACATGAGAAAAAAAAAAGAAAACAACCTTCTGTTGTGGAAGCCTCAGGGGAGAAGGATCAGTGATTGTCAGAATCTCACTTGGGACAAAAAGAGCTAATGGTGAGTGAGGATAAGGGGACAGTGTTCTCGCCTTGGTCTACAAAGCCCTTATTTAGCATCACCAGCATCAGTCTCTGCAAAGCATCCTATTACAGTACCTCACCATTAGCTCCATCCTCCATCAGAGAAAGGAGTCCTGGGCAAAGGTTGGATGTCATGTTCTGAGAAGGTTCTGAACTAATGTTGAGGTGGTAAAGAGCAAATGGTGAAGTCAAGAGATGCAAAGAAGGTGGGGTTGACCAGTTGGCTATAGAGAAAGGAGGAGAAGGAGCCCAGGCTGGTACCCAAATGTCTGGCTTGGCAATGGGCTGGTTCACAGGGGAGGAGCCGTGTCCTCATTTTGTTATTTTTGAAATCCAAAGCAGAGGGACCCCTTCAGGAATTGACAACTTCCAACCACTGGGTCCCAGTCTTTCTGCCTAGAAAAGGATTCTCCTTTACGTGACCCTGGTTATTACACAACTGGGGTCAGGACAGACACCCTCTGCCTGCGTGTCCCTGCCAGGCCTCACCATGGTCCACACTGATTACATTCTTTTTTTTTTTTTTGAATAAATTTATTTATTTATTTATTTATTTATGGCTGCGTTGGGTCTTTGTTGCTGTGAGCGGGCTTTCTCTAGTTGCAGCCAGCGGGGGCTACTCTTCGTTGTGGCGTGCAGGCTTCTCATTGCAGTGGCTTCTCTTGTGGAGCACACATCTAGGTGTGCAGACTTCAGTAGTTGCTGTGTGTGGGCTCAGTAGTTGTGGCACATGGGCTTAATTGCTCCGCGGCATGTGGAATCTTCCCGAACTAGAGATCGAATCCCGGTCCCCTGCACTGGTAGGCGGATTCTTAACCACTGCGCCACCAGGGAAGTCCTGGTAGTTCTATTTTTAATTTTTTGAAGACCCTCCATACTGTTTTCCATAATGGCTGTACCAATTTACACTTCCACCAACAGTGTACGAGGATTCCCTTTTCTCCGCAAAACTTACCTGTTGTCTTTTTTATAAAACCCATCCTAACAGGTATGAGGTGGGTTTTCATGGTGTTTTTTTTTTTTTTTCGGTACGCGGCCTCTCACTGTTGTGGCCTCTCCCGTTGCGGAGCACAGGCTCCGGACGCGCAGGCTCAGCGGCCATGGCTCACGGGCCCAGCCGCTCCGCAGGATGTGGGACCTTCCCGGACCGGGGCACGAACCTGTGTCCCCTGCATCGGCAGGTGGACTCTCAACCACTGCGCCACCAGGGAAGCCCTTCATAGTGGTTTTGATTTGCATTTCCCTGATAGTGATATTGAGCACATTTTCATGTACCTGTTGTCCATTTGTATGTCTTCTTTGGCAAAACATCTATTCAGATCCGTTGCCCGTCTTAAAATCAGATTTGGGATTTTTTGCTATGAGTTTTAAAAATTTCTTACGTACTTTGGGTATTAACCCCTTATCAGATACATGGTGCAAATATTTTCTCACATTTCATAAGTTGCCTTTTTTTTCATGGTTTCCTTTGCTGTGCAGAAGCTTTTAAGTTTGATGTAGTCCCACTTGTTTACTTTTGCTTTTGTTGCCTGTGCTTTAAGTGTCATATCCAAAAAATCATTGCTGGGACTTCCCTGGCAGTCCGGTGGTTGGGACTCCGTGCTTCCACTGCAGGGGCACAGGTTCAGTCCCTGGGGAACTAAGATACCACGTGACACAGGGCACAGCCAAAAAAATAAAAATAAATACATTTAACCATTCAAAAAATATTTAAAATAAACAAAGAAAATCATTGCTAAGATCAATGTTAGGGAGATTTTTCCCTATATTTTCTTCTAGTAGCTGTATGATTTCAAGTCTTACATTTAAGTCTAATCCAGTTTTGTGAGTGGCGTAAGACAGAGGTCTAGTTTCTTTTGCGTGTGAATACCAATTTTCCCAGCACCAGTGATTGAAGAGACTATCCTTTCCCTATTGTGTGTTCTTGGGGTCCATGTCAAAGTTATGCATGAGTATATATCTGGGTTCTCCTTTTATATCTGGGCTCTCCATTCTCTTCCACTGTTCTATGTGTTCTGATCCATGTGCCAGTACCATCTTGTTTTGACTATAGCTTTTAGTATAATTTGAAATGATGTGATACTTTGAGCTTTGTTCTTTGTCAAGATTGCTTTGGCTATTTGGGGTCTTTTGTGGTTCCGTATGAATTTTAGGATGGCTTTCCTCTGTTTCTGTGAAAAATGCCAGGGGAATTTTGATAGGGATTAAGTTGAATCTGCAGATCACTTTGGGCAGTATGGACAATACTTTTATTTTAATGGTATTAATTCTTCTAATCCATGAAAAGGGGATAGCTTTCCATTTATTTGTGTCTTCCTCATTTTCTTTCATCAGTGTCTTATAGTTTTCAGTGTGCAGGTATTTTATCTCCTTGGTTAAATTAATTCCTATGTATTTTATACTTTCTGATACTATTGTAAATGGGATTCTTTCTTAATTTCTCTTTCTGAACGTTTGTTGTTAGTGTATAGAAATGCAACTGATTTTTGTATATTGATTTTCTCTCCTGCAACTTTACTTAATTCTAACAGGTTTTCTTTGGTGGAGTGTTTAACATTTTCTATATATAAATCATGTCATCTGCAAACAGAGATAATTTACTTCAAGAAGAGGGAATTTTGGACACAGGGATACAGACGCCAGGTAAATACCGCGTGTTGATGGGGACAGAGATTGAACCGATGTGTGTATAGCCAAGGAATGACAAGGATTACCAGTAGCCACCAGAAGCTAGGAAGATGCAAGGAAGGATCCTCTACCCTAAAGCCTTCAGGGAGAGGATGACCCTGACAACACTTAGATTGCAGAACTTCTAACCTCTAGAACTATGAGGCAATAAATTTCTCTTACTTTAAGCCCAGTTTATGGTACCCTGTTATGGCGCCCTAGGAGACCAGTACTGTGATGCTCTGGTCTTGTGCTTCTAGATATAAAATCATAAGCTACTAAATCATTTTCATAAATCATCTAAGTCAAAGACACCTAAGAACAAGGAGGGAAAGTATGGCCCACGTGTACAGAAGGGAGTAAAGGAAACAAAAAGACCACAGTGTAGCATGTGAACTTTTAAAAAATCAATATTTGAAATCTTTTTCAACAATCCAGTTACTTAACTGAGATGTTACTATTGTGTTTATGAATTAATTAAACAAGCATGCTTCACCTGCAGAGAGCCAGTGTAGGACACAGGGGAGAGTGCGGGCTTTGGAGCTCTTTGAGTTCAATCCAGCCTCCCCACTTAGCAGCTTGGTGACCTTGGTCAAGTTACCTAATCTACATGAGCCTCAGCCTCCTACGATGCCCGTCTCTAGGTTTGTTATGGTGACTCAGTGAACTGATGTTTATGACGTGTCAGGTACTGCACTGCCATGGGTACGATGCAGGATACAGTCTGTCCCCAAACATAAATTAGAGCATCTTCCAACACTTTAAAGACAGACATTCACACAGGTGGTTTGAAGCAGACCCAGAAACACCGGTGCTCAATGGAAAGAAGAAGAAAGACATATCTTGCTAAAAGCAGCAACTTGCAGAAAGAGCATGAAATAAACACACTGACACCCACCTTGGACAAATACAGCAGGACACGTGTTTCTCACTGTAATGATAGTCTTTATTTGATTTTCATCACCTTTCAATGAAAGAGTGGTTCCCATCAGCACTATGTAATTATGAACCTCACAAATACATCTTATAGATAATGAAATTTCCTTAAAATTGAAAGATAAGTGTAAGGAAAATTTGTAGAGAGAGAAGGTATAAAATAGAAGCTTGGTTAAATGTAAAGCAGGTTTTTATCAAGAAAGAAAAATGGTACCACTACTCCGTTAAAGTGGTACTGCAAACATACTATTTTGCTTGTTCTCAAGCTAGTTGCTCATAAAAAAGAAGCTGGTTTGCCCTTTTCTTCTTAGTGATCAAATCAACATGCTTGTGTACCTCACCATCCTGGTAAGACAAAACCAAGGGGAAGGAGAAGCAAGGCTTCTAACTATGTTAAAAATCGTTTCTAGGGTAGGAGCACAAGCCTTGCTTTCCAGAAGGTGGAGAGACACATGACAGTTTCAGGGAGACCTGTGGGGGCCATGGCTTTAGCCCATTGTGTCTGGGCAGCTGACATAACTTCAGTCCCCCTGGGGTCTCTCTCTGGTCTGAGCTGCCTTAGCTCTGATGATCTGGCAGGACCGTGGTCACTAGGATTGGGTATTCCAAGGCATTGCAGTCATCCAACAGGAACACCAAATCCTGGAAAAGATGTGCAATGAGCAGGAATGTCATTGAAGGTGGCCACAGAGCCCATGCACAACTATAGGACTCCTGGTTATCCTCAAAGACTGTTCAATTGTTCCCCTTTGTGTGAAAATTTCCCAACCTTCATTCCCCCAAGGAGAGCTGGTTACGTCTTTCTTCACCTTCCCATTGAATCTCATATAGTCTTTGACTATTGAATTCAGTTGTACGTTGGTTGACCAGATGGATGGATGGATAGATGGGCAAGGGAGTGAATAAATGAATAAATCTTAATTATTGAGCAAAGACTCTGGGCCAGACATCGGGGATACCATGAGTAACAGCACCAGGTCTCACCTTCAAACACTTTAGAGCCAACAGCAGCACTTTTCAGACTGTATTATGTCTTCTTCTTGTCTCCCCTCCATGACCAAGGGGAGAGGGGAATGAGGAGGGGAATGGGTGTGGGACAAAATGCTCGTCTCATCTTTGATGCATAGTAACAAACAAATCTTAATAAAACTTAAAGCTAAAAAACCTAATAGCTAATTATTAGTTTCCTGGGCCAGGCCTGGTGTTCGGTATTCTATGTTTAGTCACCTTGATAGAGATCTTAGGACCGAGGGAGTTACTACAGTGTCCAGCACACACAGGGTCAGGTTGTAAGTAGTAGTATCCTCCCAATGCTCTCCTGACATGGGTATCATTCACGAATGAGGAAACTGTGGCTCAGAGAGAGGAGGCGACACTGGCATTTAGGAAGCAGGGAGGTGATGCTGAAGCCTGTGCCCCTAGGACCACACGACTCTGCTTCCTACATCTTAACCAGTGCTGATTCTGTGTTTTTCCCGTCTCCCTCCCCTCTGCTGCCAGATTCCTCCCAGCACAGAGCACACCAGAAGCCCCTCCCCCAGGAAGTCTCTCCTGATCCCAGGGCTCTGGGAATTCTCGGAATTCCAGAGTCCTCTACCCGCAATCCCAGCCCCATTTGCCTCGCAGCCTGTGGTCTTGGGTGTTGGAGATGGAGCTGGAGGACAGGAGGAGCCTTGTCCTCAGCAAGAGCTATAGGGTTGAGGAAGGGATTTGTGACCTGGAAGCACCCCACAAGCTTTTGTTCTCCTCCTCCTCATCTCCCTCTTCTCCTAACCCTTCTCTTAAGTTCTTGGCTGATGACAAGTAGAAAAAGAATGTTCAATGGCGTCACTTACCCTCCTGCAGAACGAGTTCATGATGGTGTACAGTTTCCGCACTTTGTCCTTCAAGGCATCTACCCGGGCCACCTTCCAACACTGGGGCGATGCCACAAAGTCCCGCAGCTTGGCCAGCACACAGTAATTCTGTGAGTGGACAACAGGGACGGGTCTCGTGGTGGAAGTCAGTAGCCAGAGACACGGGAGCTGGGGACTCCTGGCCCTTCTGCACAGTCTCTCCCCACTCCCACTCCAAGCCCTCCTGCAGGCAGGCAGACCCTTCTTACGTGTATATCCAGGTACAGCCTGGGCATGTATCTCACACACGGCTCCTGCAGAAAGGGAAACGGGTTTCTGTGTTGCTCACAGGGACACACCCTCAGCCTGGCCACAGAAGGCTCTCTGCCAGCCTCCCCAAAACCAGAGCAGCCCCAGATCCCTGGGGCCTTCCTTGATGCTGCCGTGTACAATACTTTCTTGTACCATATGCCACATTCCCCCAAAGTAAACTGCTCTTCTATAATTCAACTTTTAGAATGCAACCATTTTATCATTGACTATGAGCTAGGGAACAGTTATATATATATATATACACACACACACATATACATACATATATATATATAGAGAGAGAGATACATACATATAAATATGTGTGTCTATATATGTATATATATTAAAACAGTTCTATAACTGTAATCTAGACATAGTAATATATACAGTATATACTTTAGTAATATAAAACTGTATATATATGTACACTTTTATATTACTATATTTCACTTTTGCTTCTGTGCTGGCCTGAAGGTCAGAAGACCCAGATTCTGGTCCCTCCCGACCAATTATCCCCTGTGTGACGTAGGGTAGGTCTCCTTCTTCTTTGTGACTCGGTTTCCCAGTTGTGAGATTAGAGAGTTAGAACACATCACCTCCACTTCCTTCCAGCTCTGAGCCTATGCATTATTTTAAGCTTTAAAATCATATAGTTTTAAAAGATGATTGCTCTACCTATTTAATAGCAAGGAATTTGTGGATACATTGGGGCGCAAAAATACAACCAAATGTTGTTACAAAGAAATATTAATTTATTTGACAGAGTCGCTAAAAAGTAAATTGCAGAACTGCTGTGTTGTTTGATCCAATTTGTCCACACACTTGGATAACTATGTACAGACCCAGAGCTGAAATCCTATCCTCTGAATGTGATGGCAGCAGGTCACCTCTAGGTGGTAGAATTGCAGTAATATTTATTTTCTTCTTTGTCTTTTGTGCCTTTTCCAACCATTTTCAAAGTATATGACTTTCATAAGTTGAAAAAAATACTCATCATTTAAGTTTCAAAAAGAAAATACAAAGGAGGTGATAGGGTATCGTAAGCCCCACATCTGAGAACGGTGCATTTTATTTGAAGGGTTCACAAGCGGTAAAGGGATACTTTTAAATTTTACCAGAGCTTTGAAGTTTAATTTGTTTTGTTTCTACACTGGACGAGCAGTCAGGAGGCCGGATTCTAGTTCTGGGTGGCCCCTGTGGGACTGATGGCTCCGAGCCCCTGGGTCTTCCTCTTAACACAGTGTTGAGAACAGTGCAGACTCCTGGGTTGTCCTCTGTGCAGGCTGTGTCTGCGTTCAAGTCTTCAACCCTCCAGCTGCCCAAAGCCGGTGAGGGGCTCAGCCACCCCCTCTCACAGCTGAGGATGCTGATACTCAGGGTTGAGTAATTTGCTCAGGGTCCTACAGCAGGTTAGGGGTGGGGCTGATTCTGGGAGTTGCCCCCTTAGCTCCTGCTGGCTAGTGGAGAGAAGAAATAAGAGGACTCTTTGGTCCTCCTTAAGCTGGAGCTCTAAACTCTATGGGAGCTTCTCTTCTCCTGTTCCCTTCTCTTCTCTTCTCTTCTCTTCTCTTCTCTTCTCTTCTCTTCTCTTTCTCTCTTTCTCTCTCTCTTTTTACATTTTAAAACAGATCCTCTGATATTTGCTAGTTATAAACAAAAATTGTGATGTCTTTGATTATATTTTCTTTGTATTTAAAAGGAAGTGCAAACCATCGGTATTTAATAGGATGGGAATAAAACACAAATACCCTTGAAATTAACATTGACCAGAAAAGAAAAATAGCGTTTTTTCCCTGGTCCAAAGGCAAATTTTTGAGAGCTGGGTCTCCCAAGTCCTCAGGGGGGCCGAGGGCACTCACCGAAGGCTCCGTGGCCTGCAGGCTCCGGGAGTCAGCGGTGATCTCCCGGCTCAGGGCCAGCATCCTGGAGTAGCAGGTCGGGGGAGCCGGCTGAGCGGCGGGGGGGCCGGCCAGAAGCAGCATCAGCAGGGGAAGCAGCTGGGGGCTCATGGTGCAAAGGCGGCCTGACTGCAGTCTGAGGCCAGCCGCCCCTTTAAGCAGAGGCTTGGGGGTGGTCCTCCACGTCTCCGTTTCCTGTGGTGCCCAGCCAAGGCCAAGAGCACGCCCACCTGGCCTGTGGACACTGGAGCCTTTCAGACCTAACGGTCCCCCTTGTTGAGAGGAGGTGCTTCCTGGCAGGGGCGGGGAGGGGGAGATGCCAGGCACCTGGAAGGGAACAGGGTCTTCCTCTCACACAACTTGCAATAGAACTTTCTCTCCTGGCAGGGGCTCTTCCTGAAGTGGCAGGATTGGCAGATGAGGGGGGCAGAGGACAAGAGGAAGACAGGAGGGATGGTGGTTCAGCCAGAGGGGCGGGAGTGAGCATTCAGCCCCTTCAGTTAGAATGGGGACCGTTTGGTAAAACTGGATGATCTCTTGGAGCAGAACTGGGGGAGGGAAAGGGACCAGAAGTGATGGATTGAGGACCAGTGATCCGGGGGTTTGGGGTCAGGCAGCGTGGGTATCACTATCCACCCACCACTGACTGGCCAGGGGAACCTTGGGAAATCCCTTGCCTTCTGAGCAGCTGCGCCTCTGCCTCTGGAAGATGGGCTTGTGCTAGGGCCTGTGATGGGGGATGTGGGAGCATTCCCCTAGCTGGTCCACTTCAAGCTCCCAGCACAAGTCCTGGTACAGAGCAGACCCACTGGAAGGGTGGGTTCTCCATATGTGGGTCTCTTTTAGCAATGATGCTCTGCGGGCTGCTCTCCTGTAAATACAGGAGCGTGGGTACCAGTTAGAAGAGTAAGCTCTGCCCTTAGGGGCTCAGTGCATCGCATGGTCACCCACTTCTGTGATGACCCTGGGCAAGTTTCTTAACTCTTTCTTCCCTCTCCTTGTCTGTGAAACGGGGATGATAAGTGCATAGCGAGGAATAGAAGATGCTGAACTATTATCACAGTCAGAGCTAATGTCACTGTCTCCTTTCCTACAAGCATCCCTGCGAGGCAGGTCCTGCAGAAAACAGTCCAGTTTTCCATGTGGGAAAATTGAGACTCACAGAGTTCCAGCAACTTGTACAAGGTCATAAGGCTGGAGGCAAATGGGTCCAGTGGGGCTTTCTGCCTTGTCTTCATTCCGTCCTCCCGTTCTGCGGTGTGGAACTGGGGAAGAGCAGGACTCTTGCAGCCAGAGATGAGTTTGAGCTCTTGGGCTGCCCAAGACCAAGGAACAAGCAACGCGAAGGAGCTGTCGAAAGAGAGGAAGGTTCTTACTTAACACCAAGCATCACATATGCTCCAGCAGTAATGCGTGAAGCTCATTCATACAACTACACAGCTGTTGTCACAAATGCCATGAGCTTCACAGAAAGCCAGTGAAGTGGGTGGGGTTATTCCCATTTCCCAGATGAGGAAACTGAGGCTCTCAGGGGATATGAAACTGTCTGGGGTCACAAGGCTTATAAGGGGAGGCAGAGCTGTGCACCTGGGTCTGCCTGTCTCCCAAGCCTGTCTCACCGCAGGGGAGGGCAGAAGAGCGGCCCGGGCTGGCACACATTCCCAGAACAAAACAACCAAAGTGGAGGACCAGAAGGTTAAGGGAAAGGAGTGTGGTGTCCTGCATATTGAGCAGCATCGAGGATCAACAGCAGGGATGAAAGTTCAGCTCCAGCCTCTCCCTGTCTCTGTTTGCCCACAAAAATCCCTTCCTGACAGGTGCCGTTCCCTGTCCATAAACAGAACAGCATCACCCCAGGCAGCGGGAGGTCTCTTCCCGCCCTGATGTTCTATTTTGCTACTTTTCTGTGTTCAAGCCCTGGGCAGGGATCACAGCCTTGCCTTCCTGTTGTGCAGGTGAGAGCATGTTCTCTAAACACCTTTAGCAAGATGGCCTGGGGACCGCATTTTGGGTGCCCTCTCAGGCAGGGCAGAACTGTGTGTGTTTGGAGGTGCAAGCAGCAAACCCAGATGTGTTTTTCTTCTGGATCAAGGGGTCTCCCCACTTTCTGTGGTAGTGCCTGGGGCGTGGGCCTCCCTGGCAGACAAACCGGCCCCAGTCAGGGACTCCGGACTCCTTTGAAATGCTCCAGTGTTTCTGGATGTGCTCATCGAAGGAGCTTCAAATTCAGGACAGGGAGGAAAAACCAGCCCAAGCAGCAAAACTAGTCCTTGGACCATCCGATCGAGGAGGCATTGCTGTGCTGAAAAAGCGGGCTTTTCTGTGCACTTGATGGTGAGATAAATGTGTCGCTGGGAGATCTGGCCTTGTTCCACCCTGGACACGTGTGTGGTTTTTGATAGGACTCCTTGGGCGAATCAGAAGCCTCCTCTGCACCCTACACACCAGACATCCCGCTAACAGGATCCCATCTGCCTTCCCACTCACCGTGCTTGCCTTCTGCATCTGGGCTTGTCAGCACCCAGCACCCAGCCGGGCAGAGCAGATGCTCAGGAAAGCTTTGCTGAATTAACCTGATGGCTGTTAATCTTGTTACTCAGAGCGAGGCACAAACCCATTAAGAAACCCACAGAGCACAGCCGGAGTCATGCCAGAGAGACCCTGCCCTCGATGAAGGAGGTATCCGGGGACCCACGTGTGTATTGGCTCACAAAGTTCTCCTTTGGCACTGCCGTCCCCCTGCGCCCCCAATAGCTCCCTTCCCTGGCCCCTTCCCTGGCTCCTTCAGCATCAGGCTACTCAGTATGGAACGTGAATGCTAAAAATCCAGGCTGGAATTTCCACACAGACTGAAGCCTCTGTCTTCCTCCAAAGGTTTCCCCAACCCCCTTAGTGCGTGAGAAGAGCAGGGGTCCCATCAAGCCATGGTACCTCATTATGTCAGGAGAGCCGAGCAGCCAGAGCTAATGAGTGAGTGAATGCTTCTCAGCTGGAATGGCCTCTACCAGCCATTTTCTTTGAATGGATTCTTCATTCATTCTCCAGACACTTTATTTATTGAGAATCTATTGTGTGCAGGCCTGAGATGGACAATAAGGATAAAACAGTGAATGAGAGATGCTGTCCTCTGAGGAGACTAAAGAGGGCAATTAACTCATCGAACACACAGGGTAAGTGGCATGACAGTGGGAACCCTGGTGCCGCAGGAGCCTCTCCCTGGCGATGGCTCCGTCAGCAAGTTGAGGAACGTTGTGGGGATGTGGGATGGGCATGGGGATGTGGGCGGGGGCGGTGTATGAAGGAGAGAGAGAATTTGGAAGCTGCTATGCTGCCACCTTTGAATGTGGAGGAAGAGGCCACAAGCCAAGAGATGCAGGAAGCCTCTAGAAGCTGAAAAAGGCAAAAAAAAAAAAAAAAAAAAAAGATTCTCCCCTAGAGCCTTCAGAAAGGAACACAGCCCCGCCAAGACTTTGATTTTAGTCCAGTGAGACTCATGGTGGACTTCTGACCTCTAGAACTGCGAGAGAATAAATGTGTGTTGTTTTAAGCCATTCTGTCGGTGGTTATGTGTTACAGCAGCAACAGGAAACTAATACACCATCTCTCCGGGGTTCAGTAGGATAACAGAGATCGTGGTTGTGAGGAACTTGGAAATGATCTGCATCAACTTGCCTGGTGCTTGTGCTTCTTTTACAGCTTCCCTGTCAAGCATTCATCCAGAGTCTGTTTGCATGCCTCCCTGGATGGGGAGCTCATTGCCCTTTAAGTCTGCCCTCCAGTCTCTGGGCAGCTGTGAACAATACAAATTCTTCCCAAGGTGAAGGTGAGATGTGCTGACTCCCTGGAGCTACCGCCTGTGACCTAAATCTCTGTTACCTTCTTCCACAGAACAGCCCTGGGTGATTCTCAGCCGTCAACCTGTCTACCACTACTCATCCCTGCCCCCCAGACAGAGCCGGCTCTCTTTCTGAGCAAACACCCCAGTTTCTTGAAACTTTTTCCATGGGAAGTGGCTTCAACATCCTTTTCCACAATTACATTACGGTTACCATCTCTCTGCCCAGAATTCTTTCCCCTCCCAGTAGACGTTTCTAAAGCAGAAATCCACGCTTGCCTGTTTCACATTCTTCCCTGGTTCCCTGAGGCCTGGAAGATAGTCTGAGGTCTGTGGCCTGGTCCCAGACTATCTCTCCAGCTATCTCTGCCTGTCCTTTCCTGCACTTTTATCAAGGAATGGCAATGATGATGGTGATGATGATGACGATGGTGATGATAGCTAACCCTGAAATGCGGCCTTGCTCCAAGCCCTGTACAAGGCTTAATGCATTCATTCTAGTATCATCATCTGAGGGCACTGAGGCACAGAGAGGTGAAGTGACTCGCTCCAAATCACACAGCATTAGCAATCCCTAGTGTTTGTAGTTATAACACCCAAGTGGCCTTTGGCCTTCATACATGCCGTTCCTGCTTCTTGGAATGTCTTTTCCTCACCTTGTTTGTTCCTGGTTCATTCCTTCTCACCCTTCCAGACTGAGCTGAAATGTCACTTTCTCCAGGAAGCCTGCCTTGCTGGATTGGGTCCCCTCCACCTGCCTGCGCAGGCTCCCATGGCCCCTGCACTTTCCTCTGCTTTGACACGGCATTGTCCACTCTGGCCTTTGTCTGTTTGCTTGTCTGCCCCCTACAGGCAGAGCGAGTGTCCTCTTTGTCTTTGTGTCCACAGCATGGAGGCCAGGTCCAACACAGAGTAGATGTTCAGTAAACATCTCCCTGCTGAATGGAAGTGACTGCCCCTTTATCCCTGTTGTGTGTCAATGTGTCTCCCACTAGCTGGAACCCAGATTGAAACACAGCCCTCCTTGAGAGGTCTAGTCAGAACTGTTAACCTCCTTGGTTTGGGCCCCCGTTGTGTCAGTTAGGACTAAAGTTGTGAGTTACAGAAAACACGGTTTGAGATACCCATGGCCAGATTTTCTGGAAAGTTCAACTGGAACACGTAGTGGTAGTGTGGAGCTCAGGAATGGTTTGATCTAGGAGCTCGATGAAGTCACCAAGAAATCACCTTATTCTGTCTCCCTCTTCCATACTGTGATGGTCTTTTGATGTGTCAACTCTGCCAGGCTATAGTCCCTGGTTATTCAATCAAATGCTACTCCAGGTGCTACTGTGACAGTACTTGTAGATGTGATTAAAGTCCATAACCAGTTGACTCGAAGGACAGGAGATTATTCTAGATATTCTGGGTGGGCCTGATTCAGTCAGTTGAAAAATGTTCAGAGCAGAGCTGATGAAGAAGAAATTTCCTAAGGAAGAAGAAATTCTGCCTGTGCAGTAGCTTCGACCCATCACCCTGAGTTCTAGCTTGCCCTTCCTGACAGCCTGCCTTGCTGTTTTGGACTTTCTTGGCCATGCCGGCCTCCATGACCGTGTCAGCCAATTCCTTACGATAAAATAATCTCTTACTATGTCTCTGCTTCTGGTTCTGCATCTTTGGTTGAACCTGAACTGACACATATGTCACTGACTCCATCCTAAAGCCAGGTCTCCTTGTGGTCGCAATGTGGCTGCTGGTAGAGTCCAGCACACATGCTATCCCATCCCTGTCTGGAGAGGACACATGCCATCTCATCCCCTGACCATTGAAGGAAGTCCTGAGCTTTGCGCTGCCAGCAGATCCTGCCATGTCTGTCTCGTGACCTCGTATTTTCATAGTCTGGGACTCCTTTTTAGCATTTTTAGATAAAGATCACTTAAACTTTTCCTTCTGGCTATTCAGACTGGCACATTCCTGTAAGTGATGCAGGTAACCAGGGAAACACTTTTTTGTTCCCAGCCCTACGGGGTTATGGGAAATTCCTGAGCAGACCATAAGAAATAAGAACTCTTTCATTACATGGCTCAAACTCAGAATCACACCTTTCCCCCGAATATTCCCTGTGTTCCTGTCCTGTGCCTGTTTGCAATGACAGCCAAGGTTGAAAGGGCCATGGCCAATCTCAGATCTCCTCGGCTACCCAAAGTCCAGCCAGTAGCTGTTTTCGCCAGAGATCGGAAGAGCCCTGTGGCAGTTTCCATCCTTGGAAAACATCACACTGGACACACAAGGAGTCTGAGATGCTGACATCAGGGGCTGGTGGTAGAGGCCAGTTCTCTAGCAAAGAGACTACCTCTGAGTCCCCCTTCCTGCCTGCATTTGAGGTCAGAATCCAGGGCCAGTGATGCCTGTGCTATCCTGACAGAGCAGTAACAGCCAGGAGGTATTTGAGCAAGGGGTGTAGGTTGAACAACTAGCCGGAATGTTGCCTCCAGGGTGTCCTGTCAACAGCAGTGTTCCTTTGGTTAAAAGCCACACATCTCCCCCTGTTTATGTGATGTGTTTTGAGCTTGTTACTTGCGCTCTTGGCAAACCCAAGTGGAAAGTTGGCCCACATATTCCAGAGTAAAGGAATGAAGACAAACAACAAGGCCAGGTTTTGCTTTGGGGCAGTGATTCTGAAAATAATCCCACGTTTTAGAATAGAGACCCCTCTATAATCCTTGAAACATGGATTCAAATTTTAATAGGAAACAGTGTGCAGGACAAATTCTCCCAAACATTTTCCTTGGGCCTGTTTATGCAGAAAGGACTCAGAAAAAGTCTTTCAGAAGAGTCCCAGCTTGGCTTTTCTCAGAAAGAACACAGGCTTTGGAGTGATAGAGGCTTCAGTTTAAATCTCACTTCTGTTATGATGTGACTGTGCAAATCTTGTCACCCCTTGTCTTCCTCTGATGTATGGGATTTATAACGTTTATTGCCCAGAGTTCTTGTGACGATGAAATAAACATGAAATAGCCAGCGTGACTGTGGGGGCTGTGGTTTTCATTTTCTTTATCTTTTCTTTCTTTTCATTTTTTTTTCCTGGTTGTGGACCTTGTTCATTCACTCCATCTTAGGCCAGTTCTAACCTTCCCACAATGGTTATGGTGATGGGCACGTGGCCCAGGATGGACCAATCAGCTTCCTTCCCTGGGATGAACTGATGGGTACAGGAAGAAAGTCGCTCTCTCATTCCACCAATGTCCCTACATGGTTGCCAACACGTCTCCTGACCTGGAGTGGGCTTCTCTGCTGGAGGAGCAGGCAAGGCCAGAAGCAGAGCTGGGAGATGGATGGAGAAGAGAGTCTGGATGGAGCTCCATCCCTGATTCTGTTCCCAGAGGCCCAGTCCTGGAATTCCTCCTTGGACTCTGTAAGCTGTCCTGGGGTCATTTCTAGCTATAGACTTAGTATTTCCTTTTGGCTAGAGCTGGTTTCAGTGAGTTGTTTTTCTATCTCTTAAAAATAAGAGAGCTCTGAATAAGACAGGACCCAGCACGGCGCCCAGCACAGAGCTGGTGCTCGCAGCCATTGCCTTCTCTTTGATGATTCACTATTTGTGGCAATCATTGGTGCTGATCATCAAATACGTCCAGTCTCCTCTCTCCTGGTTCCAAGCCAGCACTGAGCTTCCCTGCTCCCTTGAAATTTTGCATGGCCACGTGAGTCATTTCGTGCAATGACACATAAGAGGACATGATGGGTTTTGCTTCTGGGCAGAAGCTTTAAGAGCCCGTGCGTGCGTTGTCACTTTCCCCTTCTCTCTGCTATGGGACCACTGAGTCAGAGATAGTGGCGGCTCTGCTGGCCTCACCCTGAGGTGGAGACCTAGAGCTATACCCCAGCCCACCTCTGGCTTGTTTGTTATGACAGTAGAACCTAGCCCAGCCTGACTGTGGTAGGTAGAATTCTACCACGGCCTCCAGGCCCCTGTAGAACCCCGTCCCCTTGAGTGTGGGTGGAGCCCATGTAGGAGATATCATTCCTGTGGTTTAGTTAGTTATATGGCAAAAAGGATCTTGCAGATGTCCTGGAGCTTACTGATCACTTGACTTTGAGTTACTCAAAAGGGAGATTACCCAGGGATCTACCAAGTGTGGAAAGGATTTGACCTACACTGCTGGTCTGAAGGTGGAGGGAGAAACATAGGAAGGAATGGGGCAGCCTCTAGGAGCAGAGAGTGGCCCCTCTGGCCTCCAGCACAGAAATGGGAACCTCAGACATACAGCCACGAGGAACTGGGTCGGTCAGTAACCTGAATGAGCTTGGGAGCAGATCCTTCCCCAGAGCCCCCAGATATGAGACATGGCCAGTGAGACGCACAGCAGAGAACCCAGCTGGTTTCACCCCGACTGCCCTCCACAGCCAGTAGCTGATAATGGATGTTGTTGTTTTCCTTTAGTGATGTTAATTTTTTTTATTTTTAAAATTTTTTATTTAAGTAGAGTTGCTTTACAATGTTGCGTTAATTTCTGCTGTGCAGCAAAGTGATTCAGTTATACATTTACACATTTTTTCAATTCTTTTCCATCCTGGTTATCACAGGATATTGAATATGGTTCCCTGTGCTATAGAGTAGGACCTTGTTGTTTATCCATGCTATAGATAATAGTTTGTATCTGCTCATCCCAAACTCCCAATCCACTCCTCCTCCACTCTTCCTCCCCCTTGGCAACCACAAGTCTGTTCTCCGTGTCTGTGAGTCTGTTTCTGTTTCATAAATAAGTTCATTTGTCTCATATTGTAGATTCCACATATAAGTGATATCATATGGTATTTGTCTTTCTCTTTCTGACTTACTTCTCTAAGTATGATAATCTCTAGTGGCATCCATGTTGCTGCAGATGGCATTATTTTGTTCTTTTTTATGGCTGAGTAGTATTCCGTTGTGTGTATATATATGTGTGTGTGTGTGTGTGTGTGTACCACATCTTCTTTATCCATTCATCTGCTGATGGACATTTAGTTTGTTTCCATGTCTTGGTTATCGTGAATAGTGCTGCTATGAACATAGGGGTGCATGTATCTTTTTGAATTATAGTTTGTCAGGATATATGTCCAGGAGTGGAATTGCTGGATCATATGGTAGCTCTATTTTTAGTTTTTTGAGGAACCTCTATGCTGTTTTCCGTAGTGGCTGCACCAATTTACTTTCCCACCAACAGTATAGGAGGGTTCAAATGGGTGTTGTTTTAAGCCTTCATGTTTGTGGTACAGTAATTTATTACACAACAATAGACAACAAACACACCGAACAATACATTATTACTTGAGGTTATTCCTTGAGGATTATAATTTTTCAATTTAATAACACGTGTGACACCCCCCAGGCTGCCTTCCAGTGGTTTGTTTGCCAATGTCTGTGTCAGACTCAGGATCTTCTGGTGGAGGAGCTGAGCTGGTCATCTCTGTGTCCCCGGGCTGAGCAAAGGCCCCGGAGAGACACTCTAAGATGAGGTAGAGGTGACACTTGGCAAAATTGTGACATTGATGGAATGTTTTGCACCAAATGTCCACATCCCATCATGCCTGGTTTGGGGACCTTGAAACTAATAACAGCTAATGTGGATACAGAGCTGAGGGTCTGGTGCTTTTCTTAGGGTGTTGTGCCCGTGAACCAGGGCGATCCTTGTAAGAACCCTATCAGGTTGGTGCTGGTACCATCACATCCCCCCTTCACAGATGAGGCAAGAAGTTACATAACTTGCTCAAGGTCACACAATTCATTAAAGTGAAGCCCAGGTTCAAACCAGACAGGTTGGCTCAAATCGGAGTTCCTAACACCCCACTACCCTGCCAACTAAGAGAAAGGACTCAATAAAAATTTGTTGAGGGATGGAGAGAAGGCAAGAAGGAAAAAAATAATTTCTTTATACGCTAACAAGCTGTGTGATACTGGGCAGCTCACTACCCTATCTCTGAACTTTAATTTCTTCAGAAAATGAGGGGAGACTCTATTTAAGGTACTGTTTTGCATTTCTCTCCATTATAAATGTGGTGGCTTGTTGCTTTTAAGAGGTCCATCACGAGCATGGCGCGTCCTCTCTGCCCTGGGCAGGACCAGCCTACCGGCTGCAGCGGCCTGAGTGTGGGCTCACAGGCACATCAGGCTCTGGACCACCATTCTGCAATGTGCTTGATCCCCATGTTCTCAGTGTCCTGAGGTCCCTCATGGGGAGGTGGTCGTGAGGATTGAAGTGGGGTACTTGTTTCAGGCAGAACGGGCGATGCTCACTTATGAGTAATCTCCCTTCCCAGACCCTGTCTCCAGGGAACCTGGAAAATTCCCTGGTTGTTAGCAGATAGCATGTTGTATTAGAGATTGCATTTGGAGGCCCAGATTTTTTCCCCTTTTGTTGTGTTTGTTTTGTTTATAGGATGCTAAATGATTCACTTAACTGATTCTTTTCAATAAATTAACAGAATCGACTTAGCTGAACAAATATGCTTGTTGCTTTGGTGTCACGCATATACAACCAGAATTCTTTTAAATTTAGAACCTCAGACCAGTTGCTGGTTTTGGCTCCTGACCTATGAAAAATCTATACAACCGTTTCCATCTTTAATGATTTCTTTTATAATGAAAGATGATCCATTTCTCCTGCAATGTGATGAGTATTTCTAGAGCTATTCTGTATTCCCCTGAACCTATGAAAAAAAAGTTATTGTCATAAAATATACACAAGATAAGTTTTTGAAATATTTAAACTTTTTTTTTTTTTTTTGCGGTACGCGGGCCTCTCGCTGCTGTGGCCTCTCCCGCTGCGGAGCACAGGCTCCGGATGCACAGGCTCAGCGGCCATGGCTCACGGGCCCAGCCGCTCCGCGGCATGTGGGATCTTCCCGGACCGAAGCACGAACCCGTGTCCCCTGCATCGGCAGGCGGACTCCAACCACTGCGCCACCAGGGAAGTCCCATTTTAAACCATTTTTAAATGTCCAGTTCAGTGGTATTAAGTACATTCACATTGTTGTACAACCGTCACCACAATCCATCTCCAGAACCTTTTCATCCTCCCCAGCTGAAACTCTGTACCCCCTAAACACTACCCTCCACTTCCTCCCCCAGCTCCTGGCACCTACCATTCTATTTTCTTTTCGAGGGCCAGCTTGATTTAGAGGTTTCAACTCAAACCACAGATCTAAGCTCTGTCATTTTCTTGCCGTGTGACTTTCTCTACTGCCTTACCTGTAAAATGGAGACAATGGTGGTGGTCACCCTTATGCTCGGGGCCAGAGGGGATGAAATGGTTAAGATATGCAAAGCCTTTAGACCACCAGTGCCAGGGGTAGACAGAGCATTGTGGGTTTGGTATTATTATTATTTATGTGATTTCCAGCCCTCAAAATACGGTTCCCACCCCCAACTCCCCAACACATTGGGCGATGAGGGGCTCGGGAGCTAGGACACACCATCTCCACCCCCAGGCGCTGGCCCAGGGCTTGAGCCTGGTACAAGGACAGAGAACGTGGGTGGAATGAACGAAGCAGTGATGCTCCAGTCACTTCCTCCCATAGCATGAAGCCCTGGGAAGCCAGCACCCCAGCACAGCCACCATAAACAAGGGCCCCCTGAGACCCCCATTCATCTTCCCGGTCCCGTGGATTCCAGCTTCTGAGGTGAAGGCTTCCTCCCTCGGGAAGCGCTTTGAGTGTTTTGGCCTCCATCCTTTCAGGAAGCCTCGTAGCCGACACACACCCAGGGCAGGAAGTTGGTGAGAAGGACTTAAACCTTGGGTGGAAAGCATCTCACCTCTTCAGAAACCATTTCAGAAGCTGGCTGCACATCCATGTTCCTGGCACATTCCTGGCACAGGGAGCCGGGTTAAGTGTGACCTCCCAAGTTTTTTTCTTTTTTCTTTGAATAGTTCCTTTTTTCCTTCATGAAGAGGCCATAGTTTCTGAGTGAGGCTCGCTTATGGCACAGAATCAGGAAGGCAAAGGGGGTACAAACAGGTCCTGAGCACTTACGGCTGTAGCTCTCAATACTTTCTGAGCAAACAACCACTCTGAGAGATGGGTATAAATCCTCATTTTACACTTGAAGCTCTTAGGTTCAAAGGGGCCATATGTCTTGCCAAAAATACGCTGCTGGTACGTGATGGGCTGGTAATAAAACCTAGATGATCTGGGTCCCAGAGCTGATGCTCCGCATGGGATGGGATGTCTCTAAACCATCTTCATTGGCTGGGGGTATCCAGATACGCCAAATACACTCACATGGGCTGTGTTTACTTATCACAGACTTTCAGGGTGTTTTTAAAATTGAGCTGCATTCACTGACGCACAGCAGATGTAGGGCCCTAAACATAGTATAAAATTATATCCTCGAAACATTTCAAAACAAAGGAGAAAAGGCAAAAAAGCAGGTGGAGGAATACCACATATGTTTCCAGACAGGTCATGCTGATTTCACACTGTTATGTAGTTCTTCCTAATTCTATTTCAAATATAGGAGCTTTGGATTCTTGTTATTTGCTTATCCATCTGTTCAGCAGAGACTTGAGCAGCAATTGGGCTTCTTACAGCTACAGAATTAGTCTTTTGAAAAATGAACCAGAAGACGTATGGAAATTAATCTGGCCTTTCTCAACGAATACACTGTAATAGTAACCTCTTATACACGGGCATCACATGTTTATAAAACATGTGCCCCTTACAAATGAACTTATATACTAAACAGAAATAGACCCACAGACGTAGAAAACAAGCTTAGAGTTACCAAAGAGGGAAGGAGGGGAGAGGGATAAGTTAGGAGTTTGGGATTAACAGATACAAAACTACTATATATAAAATAGATAACCAACAAGGACCTACTGTATAGCACAGGGAACTATACTCAATATTTTGTAATAACATATAAGGGAAAAGAATCTGAAAAGGAACATACACATATGTATGTATGCATAGGGGTGTGTGCATATCCATATCTATCTATCTATCTATCTATCTATCTGAATCACTTTGCTATACACCTGAAACCAACACAATATTGTAAGTCAACTATACTTCAATTTTTTAAAAATGTGCCTCAAATGTGTCATTTTCCCTCCGATGCCTGGGCTTCTGACCACGCTGTTCCCCTGCCTGGAACACTATTCCTTCTCCCAGCCCTACTGCAATCAGGCTCAGACTACTGAGTGTCTGGACTGTCCTTTCCCTGACAAGGCATTTTCTCACCCCAGGCAAGATGAGCTGTCTGCTCTGTTCTCTCTCCTAGATTCTCATGCTTCCCTGTCCAGACATTAGCCACAGATCATTGCTTGTTTACTGTTCTTCTTTCCTGTACACCTTCTATGTTGCTCACAGCTGGATCGTGAGCAACCAGCACAGTGACTGACTCCAGAAATATTCTACATGCTCTCCTCCTCCCCCGTATTTGATGAATGAATGGCAGAGTGAGCAAACTTTATTGATAGCTGTTGTAAGTGCCACACTCCTACAGGGCACCCTGTGACAGCTCTGTCATCATCGTTATTCACGTCATGACAGTTTTGCCTGATGCTTTGCAAATTGATCCGTGTGCTTACAAAACAACTTTATCTGTACGTGTCACGTGTTTTCCAGAAAAATCTTCCCACTTTCCTGCTTGAACTACTGTTCAAAAATAAGCAAAATAAAACTATCCTCACATCCTTCCACTCATTCAGCTGATTCTTAAGCTGGTCTCAGCACTTGAGTAAATTTGTCAGGTAGCTTGAGGGGCATCTTGGGTTTTCTCAGGCTCCATCATCAGACATGGGCTCTAGATGCATTTTCGTGGCAGCCTTGCCACACAAGTCCTGCAAGAGTCAGTAGCAAGAGTCTTAATGGACTTTTCCATTAATGGCTGATGTCTGCTTTCCCCCCACTGGCCATCAGTGACTTCCTTTGAATGATGGTAAAAATGCATTTTCGTGGTTAGATGTAAATTTCATTCCAGAGTTCCACAGATGTCTGGAAAACTCTGCTCCCATTTGCAGACTCTACCGGGGTTGGGGTGGAATTTAGCGCGTGGCCGAACGCTTGGAGTTTGCAGCCTGACAGCCTCTGCTGGATGTGCTTGGCTCAGTCTCTCACCAGCGATGGCATTTCAGAACCACGCGCCTTCATATTGCCATTAAATTGTATGCACTACACTTCCTTCCTTCTTTATTTTACTTGTAGCACCCAGCAGTGACCATTTCATAGGAGGTCTTCATACATTTTCATCAAAGAAATGAATAGATAAATCTGTCTCTGAGCCTTACTGTTCAGGTATTAAAAATGAAAAAATAATCTTTATAGGAGACTTAATTAAATGAATGTTTGTAACATGCTTATTATACTAAATGGCACATAGTAATTGCTCAATAAATGGGTAAATGGTGACTTACGTTTTTAGTCCTTGTGGGGACTGAAGGGGTTGGCATGTCATGCAGACAAGAAGAGGGAGTTCTGTAAAGGGGAACAATGCATTCAACAATGTTTCCTTCCCCAATATTTCAGGCGACCCCTTCCCATGTACATAGTGCCTGACCATGGGATGTCCTAAGGGCTGCAGGAAGGTAGAGGAGGAACTCTTCACTTTGTCAGGGTTGAGCAGTAAGCAGGGGGCATTTCCAGATGAGGAGAGGGCTCAGCTGGACCCTAGAGGCTTGTCAGGGGCCCCCATGTAGGGAGGAGGGGCTGGGCATTCTCAGCAAAAACTTGGACTCATACTCAGAGGGCTAAAAGATCTTTGAGAACATTTACATTCCAAGTTAACACACTTAGAATTGTTACCTACAAATTGGCACCTGCCATCTACCTCTACAAGGATCAAATCATGAGCCGCTGCAGCCGCTGACCTTCAACACCCCCTGAAAGGAGTTCAGGGTGGAGATCAGGAATGAGGCCCTCTGTGCTCTGGGAAGGACTGGCAGAACAGGTCTTCAGATAGTTAGATATTTTCAGGAGAAGATTTTATGAACCCAATTCTTGCATCTCCTCGTATCTAGAAAAGCACTAAAATCTTTCATGATGACTTCTGCTCCTCATGACTAGTAACCTTCACGAGACTAGCAGCAACCTTCTGCAGAAAGTATGTGCTTGACCACATGTGCTCCCCCTTCACCAGAATCACATAGGTACTGACCTCCCCGCTACCTCTCTGGAGCAGTTTCTCAGAGCTATCTGAAATGCTGTCTCCTGGGCTATAGCCCTCATTTTGCCCCAAATAAAATGTAACTCACAACTCTCACGTTGTACATTTTTTTAGTTGACAGAATGTATTTGCATCAGAAACACAAATTAATTGTAAAAATGTTTTAAAAATTATTCTTCATGCATGTTTTCAAAAACATTTTTCTTCTATCATATTCAAAATTATTAAACTAAAAGAATATAAATTAGAATATAAATTGATATAATTAATAATTATACATTATAATAGAAGAAAATTTTAAATAAAAATTCTTTAAACCAATCAAAAATGATTTATTACTTTGAAAATATGATGAAATATGATGAAAATATGATGAAATATGATGAAATCCATTGACCACTTTTGAAAATATGATGAAATCTCATTGACTACTTTTACAAACTAAAACGATTTGATTTCAGTGTTCAACATCCATCTAGTTGCTAATATAAAGAATCTGTATCACACTTCAGACAAGTTCTATCTAGACTTACACACATCGAAATAAGCACAAAATGAATATTTAGTAATGCAAAATGTTCCTCAGCCACACCATGCAATTCTTGCCAATACCCGGTGGTTCATGAGTGCCTCTGGATCTATCTATTGGAGCCAAAAGGAAGCTAGAAATGGAAACTCAGCCCTGCCGGGAAACGATACCCTGTTATACAGGAATCTGACGGTTCATGCGCTCTAGAGCAGGGATGCCACGTGTTAACTCCTTTGTCTTTTCTGGTACCCAAACCCTCTGGCTGCTCAAATCCTCCTTACTCTTGGAAGCAGTGTCTGTCTCTAACATCAGCAGTGAATCAACTTACAAATCTTGGAAGCACTGGCATGCAGTCACATTTTGTTTTTAGGAGATAATTCCAGAGATGCAGAGAAGTGTTCCCGGGTTTCTGACCCATCTTTAGGGTTATGGGACATTCTGTGCCAGCTCCCCTGAGAAGGAAGCCCCAGAAGTTCTAACAAATTGCAGGTGTGTTTATGATTTGCCAGACCTTCTAATAGTGGGGGACCCAGTGCAGGAGCCCCTCATGTCTTGATCTAAGAGGGATACACTCTTTTGTATTAGAGTCTGATTGAGGGTAGTTTCTGTATCCTAGATCAGTTTATTTCAGTTTAAGGGCAATTTCAATTCTTTAGAGTACTGATCACTTCCTGAAATATTTTGTTTTTTTAAAAAAAGTATGCTTTCTTGCCTATTTTCCTTCTTAGAATGTAAACTCTGAAAAGGGAGATTTTTTTCTGTTTTCTTCCCTGCCTTGAGCAGCATGTTGTAAGATCCTGAAGAATAAGCAGTGAATGACTGCAAAACTAAACAAAGGTACCTTGATGACCCACCACATGCCAAGGTGTCGGGGCCACTTAGGAGCCCACACATAGCCTGGCATAGCGGAGGACAGCTGATTCTACAATAGACTCAGACTTGCTTTGCCTCCCCTTCACTCATTCACTCACTCACTCACTCACTGCATTTGCCAGTGTAATACGAAGAGTGGTACACAAAACTGACCCTGAGGGCTGTTAGGCTGCTTGGGCAAGGAGATGGCAGTGGGTAGGGGGTCCCCTATCCTGGATGGAGGCTGTACTTTCTCTCCACTTCCTATGACCCAGAGGGACTTTTTTTTTTTTTTTTTTTACTGTGTATTCCATCCTCACAATGTATCTCATATCTTTCTGTAAATTTTTATTTTTTTATTGAAGTGTAGTTAGTTTACAACGTTGTGTTAGTTTCTGGTGTACAGCAAAGTGATTCAGTTAAATATATATATATTTAAATTCTTTTTCATATTCTTTTCCATTATAGTTTATTACAGGATATTGAATATAGTTCCCTGTGCTATACAGTAGGACCTTGTTGTTTACCTATTTTATATATAGTAGTTTGTATCTGCTTATCCCAAACTCCTAAACTATCCCTCTCCCACACATTCCCCTTTTGTAACCCTAAGTATGTTTTCTAAGCCTGTGAGTCTGTTTCTGTTTTTTGTTTGTTTGTTTCTGTTTTGTAAATAAGTTCATTTGTACTATTTTTTAGATTCTACATATAAGTGATATCATATATTTGTCCAACTTACTTCAGACTTACTTACTTATTTCTCTGACTTACTTTGCTTATTATCATAATCTTTAGGTCCATCCATGTTGCTGCAAATGGCATTATTTCATTCTTTTTTATGGCTGAGTAATATTCCACTGTATACATGTACTGCATCTTCTTTATACATTCATCTGTTGATGGACATTTAGGTTACTTCCACGTCTTGACTATTGTAAATAGTGCAGCTATGAACATTGGGGTGCACGTATCTTTCTGAATTAGAGTTTCCTCCAGATATATGCCCAGGAGTGGGATTGCTGGATCACATGGCAACTCTATTTTTAGTTTTGTAAGGAACCTCCATACTGTTCTCCATAGTGGCTGCACCAATTTACATTCCCACCAACAGCATAGGAGGGTTCCCTTTTCTCCACCAGAGGGACTTCTACTTCTAATGGACGACTCCAAGGTGCCCAGATGCCAGGCAGATGGCTTTCCCAGACAGCTGTAAGAGCTGGCGCCAAAAGGCTCAAATTATTCCTGCATTTGAAAAGTTTCCATTCTGATTGTCCTGCACAAAAGGAGAGTAATAGGGGTGGGGTCCCTCTGCTGGATGGTAGACCTAGTCTGGACGCCCAGCAGAGTACCCTGGCCCAGCACACCTCTCCAGGGGAGGGTGGGAGGATGCCACCCCGCCGACCTTGGCCTTATAAGGTTTGCTTTCTCCAATAAAGCCTATTCCTTCACCTAAATCACATGGCTTTGTAGAGTTTAGTTAGAAACCAGGTGCATGGCATTCAAGATCTCCTTGGTATAATAGTCTGTCCATCATTAACCCCACTATCTTCTCTACTGTCTTGAGAATTGAAAAAGAAAATGCTCTTCAAGAATTTAGGCTAATGGGGAGGCACTACATAAAGCTACACATTCTAGACAGAACGATAAATCAAGAGATTGCAGCAACGAATAGAGACTTTATTCAGAAAGCCACCAGACCAAGATGATGGTGGACTAGTGTCCCAAAGAACCATCTTCCCCAAGTTAGAATTCAGGCTTCTTTTATACGGGGGTAGCGGCGTTTGGTTGTTGCAATCCTCTTGGTGTCAGAATCCTTTGTTCTTGCCGTTGTCCACTAGGTCAGGTCATGATGTTCCTATAAACCTCCAACAAGACAAATGTTTTTCTCTGTTCTGCAGCTCTTTATCCCTATGTGAATGGAAAAGTGTTGTACCTTTAAAGGTCAGAGCCTTGAGAATGGGCTATCCTGTATAATTCAGGCTGTAGGCAACTTTCTTAACTTGTAGCAAAAGGAATAGAACACAAAGGTTAAAGCAAAAGAAACTGATCCAATATGGAGTCAGATTTGTTCTTCCCTATTACAATATGCATCTAAGTTTAGTCTACCCATCCTACTAGTTAGTGTGACCTTGGGCAATATATTCATCTCCTGTGGTAGCCATAAAAGTATCACAAACTAGGTGGCTTAAAACAGAGTCTTATTTTCTCACAGTTCTGGAGGCCAGAAGTAAGTCTAAATCAAGGTGTCAGCAGGATTGGTCCATTTTGGAGGTTTCTGAGGGAGAATCTGTTCCATGCATCCCTCAGCTTCAGGCAGTTCTTGGCAATCCTTGGTGTTCCTGCTTTGCAGATGCATCACTCCAATCTCTGCCTCTGTCGTCATGTAGCCTTCTCCCTGTGTGTCTTTTTCTCTGTATTTCCCTCTATTATAAGAACAGTCATTGGATTAGGCCCATTCTAATCCAGTATGACCTCAGTTTAACTTGATTACAACTGCAAAGACCTTATTTCCAAATAAGGTCACATTTACAGATTACAGGTGTTAAGACTTGAACACTACCTTTTTGGAGGACAAAGTTCTACCTATCAAGGTGAGTTGCCTAACCTCTCTGGATACACTGTCCTGTTTGGTTAAACAGGGATGAAAATAAGGTCAAGAGGATTAAATGCTAAAATATGTGTCAGATGCTTAGCCGAGGCCCTGGCACATATTATACACTTAGTAAATGGTGGCTGGGATTATTGGTGAGTCGAGGTGATCAGCCAGAGAGGCCAGAGCCCTGGGTCTACCAGATGGCCTCGGATATTTCTAAGGCTTTGCAATAAATGAGCTGTCATTTACAGAGGTGGAGCTCAGGTGTTGTCACATGCACATGGGGCTCAGAGAAATGTCACCAACAACAAAGGAAAAGCTTGAGGTTTCCCCAATTTTAATTGGGAAATGGGGCCCAGAAGGGAAGACCTGGAGCTCATTCCCATGTATTCCCAGAGGAATAACCAAGGTTCTCATGGAGAGAAAAAGGCACAGAATATGGATCAAAGAGTTCAGGGTTTGACTCTCCATCCCCCCATTTACTGCCTACATGCACTTGGGCTCGTAGCACCTCTGAGCCCTGTTTTCTTCCATTTCCTAGTCCCTCCGTCCCATACCTGTGATATTTTTGTCACTAATCTCATTATCTCTATGCTATTATTACCCAATATATTGTTACTCTTATTACTTTAAACAAATGGTTCTTTTCCAGATCAATTAAGAATAAGAAAAGTAAAAGATTTTATTTATCTTCATTTGTTCCTTCTCTAATCCCCTCCCTTCCCTTAGGTAGATCCAAGTTTCTGACCTATAACATTTTCCTTCTTCCTGAAGATCTTCTTTCAAGATATTTTGTAGGGCAGGTCTGAATTTCCTCAGTTTTGGTTTGAGAAAGTCTTATTTCTCCTTCATTTTGAAGGATAAGTTCACTAGATATAGAATTCCAGGTTGGTGGGGGTGGGAATGCAGAAAGGCAAAAACAGATTGGAGGCCATTACTGCAATAATCTACCTACTTAATCCACTAATGGTCCATGCCTTGCTCATCATAGGATTTGGGCCTCTGCATTGTGGTTGCCCAGCAATTGGACATATGTCATCGTGGTGTCTGCCCATTATCTTTTGAATGGATTTTTTATTTTAGGGAAGGAAATTTCCACGTCGTGAATCCTACTTACCTCTGCAATGGAGAATCAGAATTCGATTTTCCTAGCTTCCCTTGCAGCTAGGACAAAGGACATGACCTAGATAGCACCAATCAGATGCAACTAAAGGAGATTTGGCTCCAGAAGAGAGAAATTGTCTGCCGTGTTGCAAGTTCTGTTCAGCATCTCCAATGCTAGTGTCTAGAAGCAGTGGGATTATGCCTGCAGCCTGTCCAATGGGGAGTTATGATCTTGGCTACTGGCTGCATCATGCCCTGTTCAATTCTCTGGCCATCCCAGGGATTGTGTAAGCTAATGAATATCCTTTAATACTTTCCTTTTATGTGTATATGACCTAGGGCTCATTTTGCTATTTGCAGCTAAGAATCCTAATTACGCACTTGTGTGTAACTTTCTCGCCTCTAAGAACTACCATTCCTGCTTATTTCAAAGATTTGTGTAAATATAATAATATATGCTAAAGCCATCTGAAAGCAGCTAGGTGCAATTAGCATGGGGGCTGCGTTTGTTTTATTTCCCAACGAATACCCAGCACTTAGCAGTTAGTGCCTGGAATGTAGTAGGTCCTCAATGAATATTGGTTGGAAAAATATGCTAAGATCATCACAGCTTACACTGGTAATCACCATCATCAACATCCCACTCCTTCTCCATACAGCAGGCCCCTTATGGTTCTGATTATGAGGATTGCATCCAGGTGTCTCTGAAGTCAGACAATAGACTCCACAATTGCAGACCAGACTAGAAGATGGCGCTGTTTCCTGATGAGTAATCAAGTGGACCTGAGCAAGTCGGATCAGGTTCTGCCAGCAACAATTCATACATGGATAGAAGGAACTAAAACTTGTGCTGCTGCTATTTTGAGGAAAAGCTTCCAAAATTCCAGTTGACAGTCACAGAAATACTGTTTTATGATTATTTATTAAACACCAAGGCAAGGGTAGCATTTTAAATTGCATACTATAGATCTCTAGCAAGAGTTTGAATGTATCATGTGGAAGTTGGTATTTTGATGGACTAGAGCACAGTCTCCCACCACTGGCACTATTGACGTTTGGGAGGGATGTTTCTTTGTTCTTGGGAGCTGTCCTGTGCATTATAGAATGTTTAGCAGCATCCCTGGTTTCTATCCACTAGATGCCAGCAGCACTGCTTTCCCCCAGGGCCAGTCATGACAATCAAAAATGTCTCCAGACATTGCCAAATTTCCCCTGGGTGGGGATCACCCTGATTGAGAACTTCTGGGCTAGAGCAATATTTCTCATGCTACCAAATCAGCATCTATTCACATGTATTGAGCCCTTGGTAGGCAGTGGGCACTTTGTTGGGTATTTTGATTCGAAGTTCACAGTAACGCTATAAGATAGGAAACATTATCTTCATTTTACAAATGAAGAAATTGAAAGGAAACTTGTTTGAGCAGAATGACTGAATAACGAATGAGTGGTCCAACAGCGATGGTGGGTTCAGATCACAACCAGCTCTTCTCACTCCCAGGCTGGAAGTTTGACCCCTCCAGAACCCCAGGTTCATTGCTAATCAAACTCAATTACTCCGCAGACAAAGGAAGTGGACGTAGAGTGAGGATGCCTTGAGGATTCTGAGACCTGGCTCTGACAGATGAACTTCCCCAAAGCAAATCAGGAACTCCTGATCGTGTTGAAGCTGGTGGAGATAAAGATACTTCTTTTCTGGAGACCAGCTCTGGGAGACTCTGAAGACTCAAAGATTAAGATGCCACCATGTTTCAGCCTGTTTTCAGCTTCCACCGCACTGCTTTTATTTACCATTGCTCCCCTTTCTTCATTGGCTTGTGAAGGTTAGCATGCGGATGTGTTCATTTCTGTACCCACTGGTGCCTGGCATGTAACAAGCACATGTTTGTTGAGTGAATAACTGAAAGGGGGCAGGAGAGAGGACGAAGGGGTGTGTGTTACATCTCTTTGATCCCTCTTAGAACCTCGCCTTCCCATCCTTTGTTTGGAAGACACTTGGCTAAGACAATACCAGTCACCTTGGTGTTCCCAGGTGACCCTCAGTTCTGAGAAACAACAGGACAGAATTTTAGTATTGGAAGAATACTTAGACATGATGTCATCCATAGGCAGTCTGGTTCATCCCTACAATATTCCTGACATGCCCATTAAACCCATTCATTTATTCATTCATTCTTTCACTTTGCTGGCCATCTGTTATGTGTGTATTTGTTCTGGATGTAAGGGAAGATGAAGATCTTGGCATTCATCCAATCTGTAGTAGTTAAATAATGGGCTTAACTGCTGAACCAAAGAAATGATGATAACTATGATCGTTAACTATGATAGTATGTTTTCCTCTCTTAACAGTCCAGAGGTGGGCAGGCAGTCCAAGGCCAGCAGGGCATTCTGCTGTGTGAGGTTATCCAGGGACCTGGGCTCCTTCTATCTGATTTTCCTGTTCCTCCCTAGGCTGTGGTTCTCTCCTGCAGGGTGGAAGCTGGCTCACAATATCATGTCCCTATTACAGCCTACAGAGGAAGGTACGGTCATTATATACATCGTTTCTCACATCCTATTGGCTGGAACTTAGTCATATGGTCACTCCTCTCTATAAAGGAAGCTGGGAAATGTAGTCTCTAGCTAGGTAGCCATGTGCTCAGCTAAAACTGGGTGTGTGCATGTTCTGTTTTTAAAAAGAAAGAAGGGACAAATCAATACCAAAGATCAAGTCGTAGTCTGCCATACAGCCCAACTTCTTCATTCTTCTGGTTTACAGATAAGGAAACTAGGCCCAGAGAGGGGAAGTAGCTTGTCTGAGGTTGCAAAACAAGGCAGTGACAGTAGAACCTTTAAGACCTGTCTCCCGCCTCCTAGGTCATACACTTTCCATCTCAATACATGGTGCCTTTTATTTATTTATTTTTTAAAATTTATTTATTTAATTTATTTATTTTTGGCTGCGTTGGGTCTTCATTGCTGCACGTGGGCTTTCTCTAGTTGCAGTGAGCAGGGGGTACTCTTCGTTGTGGTGCGTGGGCTTCCCATTGCGGTGACTTCTCTTGCTGTGGAGCACGGGCTCTAGGTGCATGGGCTTCAGTAGTTGTGGCACGCAGGCTCAGTAGTTGTGGCGCACAGGCTTAGTTGCTCCGCGGCATGTGGGATCTTCCCGGACCAGGGCTTGAACCCGTGTCCCCTGCATTGGCAGGCGGATTCTTAACCACTGTGCCACCAGGGAAGCCCCATGGTGCCTTTTAGTAAATTGTTATTATTACTCCTACTCCACTTGGCTTCTGCTTTCTAAGAGAAGGATTTATTCTCTCTGATACAGATTGTGTGTGCTGAAAAAAAAAAAAGCACAACCTAAAAGTTGAGAGTTATGTTTTATTCGGTGGAAAAAACTGAGCACTTAAGCCTGGGACACAGCATCTCAGATAGCTCTGAAGGACTGCTCCGAAGAGGCAAGGGGGAAGCCAGGATATACAGGGGTTTCTGCAACAAAGACCAGGTAGTCCGAACATCACAAGATGACTGTTCATTAAAGAAAGCCAGACATCTCAAGTTAAGGAATTTAGTGCTTTTCTACGCATTATGGGAAGATGCAAGAGTCTGGGCTCATTGAAATCATTCCTTTGATATGCACCTCAGCTATCTGGGGCCAGTATCCTGTGTTTTCTCATCCTGAGTTTCCTCAGGGTGTACGGTTGGGAGAAGGGGAGTGCAGGGGGGAGTGGGTGGCTGCATTTTGCAGATTCCATGGTGGGTATTATGTTTTCCATCCTGAGTTCCCTCAGGGCTCACCGGCACCATCCAGGGTGGCTGGAGCGGCTGGAGCGGCTGATAGCTGCTACAGCCTTTGTTCACTGATATGGCAGGCAGCATTTTTAGTTCACAACGGTTCTACAGATCAGTGGTTCTTAGTCCCTTTTTTTAGGGGAAGAGGTAGACTCGTGGAACTTTTCAGGGAACTATGAAAGACTTTCACTCTCCCCCCATAAAAATACTCAAACATACATGCACGGGCAGGCACACACACACATAAGTACACACACACAAGTTCAGGTGCAGTCTGGAGTATTCCCTCCCATATGACCCTAAGAATCTCTGTCAACCCAGGTGGGAATACAGTGTAACACACTCCATGGATGCTGTACTTGGCAGCTACAGAGCCTTCTTCCTGACCCAGCTGGGTTCACGTTACAGCTAGAATTCCCCGCAAACACTTAATTTGAGATCAGCGTGGAGCTACTATGCAAATTGTTTTAATATAAGAATGAGGAGCTCAGAATTGCTCGGCTACCAAGTTCCAAACGAGGGAAGTTTTATCAGGCCAGGAAAGGAAGAAAGGCCATAATAGTAGCAACTGATGGATCCTTCCTTTGGGTAAGCATGCACACCCACGCACTTACCCACAAAGACTCAACAATAAAAGGTAACTCTTGAAATTATCATTTTTTAAATCATTAGGGATAATTTGCTATCTGAGTGAGGTGATTTTCAACAATGAACTGGCTCTGCAAACCGTTCCTTATCTTGGTGTGCCACAGAACAGCCTTTCTCATTTTTTTCTTTATAATATACAACACTGCCAAACAGAACATATTGAAAGAAAGTGCAAGCAGACAGTATTTACTCTAAGTGAACCAGAATCAAGTTTTAAATAAAATAGGCTTAACAGAAACGATAACAAAATCTGATCTAGCAGACTCAAAAAAATCGCTTGGCACAGAAGACAGCCTGCCCGGAGAATTACATGAGCCTCTCCTGTGCGATTGTGTTACATAAAATTAAAGGTTACAGCCGCTGGAGTTTATAGTTCTAAATGCAAGTCTGGTGAATGCCTAATCATGTTCTCTGTGATAGGTCCAGCAGCCCCAAGAATCTACTCATGAAAATTGAAGTCAGAAAAAGCATCCCAGTTCTTATTTTCTGTGCCTCTATTTGGGATTTGAGATGTAACACGGAATCGTATACTCGATTTCGTGTCACATTCATAGGAGAAGCCTTAGACCGCAACTTCCATGGTCTTTCCACAGTCAACCTCCTGGGAAAGGCAGATACACTCAGGGCAGAGAAGCAGATGGCTTTTATTTAATTTATTTATTTTGCAGCTAGTCAGAAGACCACACAAAGCCTTATCAGTATGTGAGCCAGGCAAGAGGGCAAGACCTGTAGCTGGCTTTGCCTTGACCACGGCCGATACCAAGTTCAGCCATTCTCATCTAGGGGACTAGGTGACACTCCACATTGTGTAGGAGATAGAGGAGGAAGGTACTTACGTCAAAATAATTCAGTCAGATTGTGCCAGGAGGACGTGACCGATTCCTGCAGCCATGAAGAGTCATGACGAGGGTTTCTGGAGGCTTCCAGTCTCAGCTGTCTGCTAGGGAGAGCAGAGTGGGAGATGGAGGGTACCACCTTGTCATCCATCCCTCCTTTCCATACCTGGAGACCTGCCTGGTTGAAAATGAGTCTTGGTTGGGGGGGGGTCAGATTAGATGTGTGACTCTGTCTCCTTGACAAAAGAAGCCCTCACCCAGACACCAGTAGGGGAATGGAATTCTCATCTGTCTCCTTTTGGCAGTGGGCTTCTGACTACAAATGTCCATTGGAGTCTCCTCTATCTCAGTCTTTCCCAACAGCACCTGCAAAATCTTTTTCTGTAAAGAGTATTTTATGGAGCTGTAAGTAGAAAGAGTTAAGAACTGAGTGCTCTATGAGGAATGAAAACATAAACTTGTACTTAGCTTTTAAGCATATATTCCATGTATTCGTCTTAATTATGCACATGGAGTCACTTACATCTCTCATAAATCTAGAGCTATATGTGTCACATAATCCTTGGAACGAATGATGACTTTATAGATGACGAGCCACAGAGAACAGTCATAAATCCTCTGCTCTGCCCCCAGGATACCTTGGGCAGCATCTTCTCACACGAGGCGGTGGGATGCAATTTTACTTACTGGTCTCCTTAGTGCTCCTAGCCCAGCGTCTGACACAAAATACAAGCTCAGGGCATGTTAACTAAAGCACTAAATGATAGTGAGGAAGCCATTTGCCAGAAGCAGTTTGGACATTATTTCTAACCAGATTTTTATCGGGTTCACTTCTTGTGTTGGCCACTAATAAACACAGCTTGATTGTTACCAACATACCAGGGGCTGTGATACACACTTTCTCTACATGAACAAGTTTAATCCTCACACCTGCCCCTGATGCAGGTACTCTATTTGCCGCTGTAGATCATCTCTGCGCCTCAAGCCCTTCCCCCACGTAGCTCCCAGAGCATCCCAGACTTGGGGTTTCCTCTTATATGCTGGTTACTGCCTCTACATCTCCCCAGCCTGTTCTTATTAGAGGCCCTGGGGTTTGACATCTGGCATCTCCTTCTTCCTTGGCGTCTCCAAGATGATCTCCTCCAATCTCAGGGCCTGAAATGTCATTTAGAAGCTCAGGATTCCCAAATTTACATTTCCAGTCTCACTTTCTCCGCTAATCCCCAGACATACCTGTCTAGAGGCCGGTAAGCAGCCACAGGAGACATGTCCCAAACAGGACTCCAGATCTCCCCACTTCCCCTCCCATCTCCTGCTGCCACTCACCTCCCCGCCCCACAAATGCACAGATCCTATCCTGCCCACAGTTTTCCCCAACTTGGTCAATGTCAACTTTTTCCTTCCGGTTGTTCAAGCCACACCCTCCTAGTCATCCTTGTTGCACCGGCTGCCCCCTCTGCCTGTAATGTTTTCACCCCAGGTGTCCATGTGGCCAGCTCCCTCCCTGCCTTCCGGATTTCCCTCTGGTGTCTGCCCAGTGAGGCTTCCCTGACCATCCCGCTTACAAGTCCAGACGCCTGATTGGCGGTGACGGAGTTGGGGTTCCTTTCATGTTTCCCAGCAAAACCTGGATTTCTACACACCTGAAACCATCCTCATTCATCATTTTGTCAGTGAATATTTGTGAGCATCATTTCTGTATCAGGTACTGAACAAGACCTCGGGGGCACAAAGATCCCTGTATACAGACCTGGCTGCCCTTGAGGCTCACGGATAACAGGAGAGAGGGTAGAATGTGGAAGCAATGCCATGTGGTGTGGGTCCACGCATGCCTGTAGGGAGACAGCCTTGCTGCTGAGTAACTGTGGTGGTTGCGTGGCGGCCGCCAATGAGATACATCCAAGTTCTAACCCCCGCCGGAAACTGTGAATGTGATCTTATTTGGAAAAAGTGTCTTTGCCGGTGTTTGGGATCTTGAGATGAAAGCATCCTGGATTATCTAGGTGGGTCCTAAATCCAATTTATAAGAGACAGAGGAGGAGGTGACACGGAGAACAGAAGGCCACGTGAAGATAGCAGCAGGGATGGGGTTCTGCAGCCCTAAGGCAGGGAATGCCTGGAACCACCAGAAGCTGGAAGAGGCCTGTAACTGACCCTCCCTCAGAGCTTCTAGAGGGAACCCCCCCTGCAGACACCTTCATTTTGGACTTCTGCCCTCCAGAACAGTGAGAAAATATATTTCTGCTGCTTTAAACCAAGTTTGTGATAACTTGCTACAGAAGCCATAGGAAACGATAATACAATAACTGTGGCATTAAGGACAAGCCATTTGACCCTCTGAGCCTCTTTTTCTCCATCTGCAAAATGGGGATCTTCCTAGCACCCCCTCATGTCACACAGTAACGTAGTGATGAACCATGCCTTACAAAATCAGGTGTGTTAGTGTCCACAGATTTTTTTCAAAATGAAAATATTGCTCATTGTTTTTACTGGTTATTAAAATAATACAAAATTTTAAAAAGAAAATAAAAATGATCTGAATTTCATAACTCCAGAAACAGCCACTGTTCCCTACTTCCTTTCTTTCAGATCTGATATATGTGTTTAATTTGTGGATCTAAATCTCCACCACTTTGCAACCATTCGGCCTTGCCTTAACCTCCCTGTGCTTTTTCTCTATTAGTACAGGGGTGATAGTCACGTCCACCTGCCAGGTTTGTTGTGAGTATTAAAAGGGGGTGATCCATGAAAAGTACAGGCCTGACACAATATCTATAAATGGGTAGGGGGTCAGGGAAGGGGTTGCCTGGAGAGCCACGCTTCCTGCAAAGTGCTGGCATGGAGCTGACACACAGAGAGTTCCCCCTACAGCACGTTGCAGCTGCTATCCTGATCACCCCTGCGCTCAGTCACCGCACTCCAGCGACCTGGAACAGCTGAGGCCCTTCTCGCTTGGCCTCCGGACTTTGCCTGGTTGCCCCTCTCTTCTCCCACCTGGCTGATTCTTCCTTGCCCTTCTGGTCTCAGCTAATGTGCCATCGCCCTCCTGTCAGCTTCTTTGAGTGTGGTTCTGTAACAGGGAAGAACAAATCTGACTCCATATTGGATCTGTTTCTTTCACTTTTATATTCTATTGCTTTTGTAGCCTCTGGCCTGGAATATACAGGAGAGCCCATTCTCAAGGCCCTGAACTTTAGAGGTATAACACTTTTCCATTCATACAGAGATAAAAAGTTGCAGAACAGAGAATAACATTTGCCTTGTTGAAGGTTATAGGAACATCGTGACCTGACCTAGTGGACAACTGCAAGAACAACGAATTCTGACATCAAGAGGTTTCCAACAACCAAATACAGTCTCTCCCCTTTTAGTATAAAAGAAGCCTGAATTCTAACTTGGGAAAGATGGTTTTTCAGGACACTAGTCCACCATCATCTCAGTCCTTACCCAACAGCTGTCTCTCTACTGGCCTGTCCTGGGGTGCGTGGTATGAATTTGGACTCGGTAACCGTTCAGGGGCCTCCCGTCTGCCTTCACAGCCTGTGCTTATCCCCCTCCCCCTAATCAAAGTATGACCCGCTCTGTGAGTGTTGCCCTTGTCCTTCACCAGCCTTTTAAACTTCAGCTTCATGGAAGCAGACCCTGTCTTACTCATTGCTGGGTCTGCCTCCAGCACCCAGACCAGGGCCTGGCCCACAGCAAGTGTTCAGAAAATGCTTGTTCAACAAAGGAGGAAGTGAAGGAACAAACACTCGTGACTCCTTTCTGGGGGACTCTGCGCCTGCCCTGACTCTCAGGGCTGGGACAGGTCCCTCCTGTGTTCCCGTAGCCTCCTGGGATTCCTTCCACACAGTACAAATCACAGTCAGAGACTTTGCATGCATGACTATTCATTGAATATATGTATTTGTCAGTTCTTTCTGTGATAATGCTGTGGAACAACCACCCCCTCAGCAACCCCTCCCCCCCAAATCTCACTGGCTTACAAGAACATATTTTTCTTGCTTGTGAGCTTGTAGTTCTGCTTCAGGATACACGTGGGGTTCAGGTGTACACCTTGGGTCTCTCGTTCTGGGAACAGAGGCTACCCAGGGCCAGATCTTCTTGTGGTGGATGGCGAAAGGACAAGAGAGCTGAAACATGCAACATCTTAAGGCTGTCACTCTGAACTGGCACACTGTCACTTCCTCCCATAGACCACTGGCCGAAGTAAGTCCTACGGCACGCTCCACCTCAGTGGTGGGAAAGTAGGAACTGCCCCCTCGTTCCAGTGAGCAGTATCAAGGACAGGGAGAGAAGGAAAAATTGTGAGCCAACAGTACAATTTACACCATAGCTAATTACTGAGGATAATAACTAACACCTGTGTTGTGCTTATTATGTTCCAGACATCAACATCAATTCATTTATTCTGCATAACAACCCAAGGAGGGGGAAAAAAATACTATTATCACCCCCATTTTGCAGATGAACAAACTGAGGCCAGTAGAGGTTAAGTAATTTACCCAAGTTAGCTTGCTAGAGAGTGGCAAAGTGGAATGAAATCTGGGAAGAACAGGGCCCAGCACTCATGCCTGTCACCATCCCTCCTCCTGCCTCTTGGTCTAGGGGCTGTACCTCCTTTATCTTGGTTAAGTACATTGCCTGGTGTAGACTGGCCACTCAGTCAATGCTTGTGGGCAGAATGAAAAGCAAGAAATAGTTATTGATCATTTGTTACATGCCAGGCCCTGTTACCTGCTTTTATACATATTATCTGATATAATTCTCATAGCAACGCTGGGGAGTTAGTATCAACCTCCCCGTTTCACAGATGAGAACTGGAAGTGGGGGGGCACATACAGCCTGTAAGTGGTCGAACCAGTCCTGTAAATGATGCTTGTCTGACCCCTGAGACCTAGCAGTTTAGGCCAATCCTGAAACTTCAGCTGGATGGGGCTGGCTCGTCTGCTCGACCTCTTCCCGTTGTCTCTCGGAGTTTTCTTGCTGTGTTAGACAGAGAGACACTCCCTCCGTTCCCTCCTCCCCCACAGAAGGAGACAGACAAAGAGACAGAGACAGCTTGGGGGTGGGGGAGACAGGATAGGGAGATAAAAAGAACCACTGCTTTCCACCAAAGCACAGACGGTAACTTAAGGCGCCCAGCAGATGGCAGGATGTGGCCAAAGATTCCTGGCTACCAGGTGCCTGGGCGGGCAGGACTGCACCGCGCGGGTAACCTGCGCGTCCCTCAGGAAGCGCCCTCTGAGAGTCTGTGCTCGCCCCACGAGAGCTTTGGGGCACACCCATCGCATCCCTGTCATTAGTATCCCCGTGTCCAGTCTGGGCTCCCCAGCTCCCGCCGCCAGGACCCCACCGACCCAGATGCGAACCGCCCTTAGTTCAATTTCAGGGGACTCCGGAGGCCCACGCAGAGCCACTCCTAGGGAGAATGATTTGGGGCAAACCACGCCCCTTTGCGGACTCAGTTTCCCCGGGAGAATGAAGGGGTTAGACTGAGTCCAAAAGGGTAACTCTACTTTCACTCATTAAACATTTAGAAAAACATTAAGAAGAAAGAGCGTGTGTTGCAGAACTGGCAGACACACCACTGCCCGGGTCTCAGTCCGAGTGGACAAATAAGGCCAATAGGGCGTCCGGGGGTCTCCCTTCGTAGCCAGGACCGACTAACTACTGACCGAAGAGTTCCTTTACCCCTGAACTCTACCTGACTCTAAAATGGGCAACAACGCTTTTTCTAACCGTTGGGTTGTTGAGAGGTGACATGGGATTGTGTTTATAAAGCCCTTGACTGAGGCCCGGCACACAGTAGATGTTCACGACTCGCTTACTGCCTGGAGGGAGCGCCCCGACTCCTCCGGGTCGACGCTGCGCTCAGCTCCGGTGGGTGCAGCGGGGAGGCGGCGGCCCGCGCCCTCTCCTACAGGCAGCCCGTAGGGCTGCGTTCGCCCTCTGTGCCCGCCGCGCCCTCTCCTCCAGGCCGCCCCCGGGGCTGCGCTCGCCCGCTCTCCCCCTCTGCGCAGCCCCCGCCCATTCCCTCCTTCCCCTCCTGCTCCTCCTACTTTTCCCGCGCCGCCTCCGGTCTCCCGCGTGGAGCGCGCCTCGGTGGCCCCCGCGCCGCGAGCTCCAGTGTTCCAGGGCGGGCGCAGGCGAGGGGCGCGGTAGAAGAGTTAGCGTGGCCAGGGAGCGGCGGGCGCAGGCGAGGGGCGCGGCAGAAGAGTTAGCGTGGCCAGGGAGCGGCGGGCGAGGCGGGAGAGCGCCGCCAGGGGGACGCCCGGGAGGAGGGGGCGCGGTTCCCGCCGCTGCGCGGCGCTCGGCCCCCTCCGGCTCGGCGCGCGGCTGCAGTCTGGGCTGGGCGCTCGCGGCACATTCCGCACCCGCACCCCGGCGGCCGGGCATGTAGTAGCGGCAGCTGCGGCAGCCGCCGCGGCGGAATATGGGCGGGAACCACTCCCACAAGCCCCCGGTGTTCGACGAGAATGAGGAAGGTAAGAGGGCGAGGGGCGCCTGCCCCGCGCTGCCCCTTCGGGCAGAGGCCGGGTATCCCTCCTTCCAGCACCCTTGGCCGAGCGTCGGCTGTGTGCCCGGCCCGTGCCGGGCTAGGGGCTTCTACAGAGGCAACAACTCCTCGCGTCAGTGCCCCTTAGGGGCCGGGACGGTGCCGAGCGCGAGCCCGGGCGGGCCATTCCGAGAGGAGAGTGAACCCGAAGGCTTCACTTGGGGGAGCAGGAGGGATGAGTTGACTTCAGAGGCGAGTCTGGATGTTGCTTGGGCTCCAGGGAAGCCGAGGTCTCCTTTAGAGCCCGAGGCTGAAGGAGGCGGTGTGTGTGTGTGTGTGTGTGTGTGTGTGTGTGTGTGTGTGTGTGTGTGTGTGTGTGTGTGTGTGTGTGTGTGTGTGTGTGTGTGTGTGTGTGTGTGTGTGTGTGTGTGTGTGTGTGTGTGTGTGTGTGTGTGTGTGTGTGTGTGTGTGTGTGTGTGTGTGTGTGTGTGTGTGTGTTCCATGCTGCCCTCCTCATTCACCCAGGACGGCTTAGGGAAACTTTTCTTGATTAAACTCTGTGTCTGGGCGGAAGGCGTCCCGCTGTTGGCAGCCTCCCAGGTGGAGGAGTGGTGTAGGCGGTCCAACCTCATCTAAACTCCACAACTGGGCTCTTATGGCTCATATCGGTAGAGCTTCGTATTTGGAATAGCAGAACCCCTTTTCCAGCGCTGTGTGTCTGTGGGCAACTTCCTTAACCTCTCTGAAACCTTTGTTTCTTCACCTAGGAGAAGAGACTTACGATTGCTGCTTACTACCTTAGGGGGTCGTTTGAAGCTTAACCACTGGTAATTCCTGTGAGAAGTGCCTTGATAATATAATCAGTTACAGAGCTCTGCACGGTGTTATGTGTTAACTTTGCCTCTAAAGGCTCGGTTTGCTATTGCACTGGTTTCTCCAGTCTCCACTGTGTCCCCAAATGAGAGCCAGGTCTACTGAGCATAGTCCATGTGCCAGCCAGTGTTCTAGGGCTTTACATGTGCTCACTCAGGCCTCATGGCAACCGTATGAGGTGGGTACTTCTGTTGTTCCATTTTACAGTTGAAGAAAGAGATGTGTCCTAGTCAGAGCTGGCTTTGAGGCTGGACGGTCTGCCCTGGAGGCAGTACTTCTTGTGCCCAGGAATAGGCTTGTGGGCATCAGTCATGATCTCTAAATCTACCAAGGCTGTGGGTGGTAGTCAAACGCTCACCCCGGCAGTCCCTCTGAATAGAATACCTGAATACAGCCAATGTAATTGAGTCACGCCCATTTGGTCCTTTCTTAAAGGAGTTCCTAGTCTAGTGGCACTGAGGACCGTCCATGGTGATAAGGGCAGTGAGCGGGACCAGTGCAGGGCCTTGGAGACCCAAGGAAGGCTAAGCCCTTCCTGGTTGTTTAGTCTGGAGCACAGGTAGATAGGGAGCCAGGAGTGGACAGACAAGAGGTAGCCAGGTGGATGGGGGAGGCCCTTGTGTATCCCAGGAAGCATTTGGACACCATGTAGCTGAACTCTTCCCCAGTCAAGTTCATAATGACCCTGAATTGCTTTATGAAAGTCAAAGCGATCTTGACACTTAAATCAGTATTTAAATATGTGTTCTGCTAGGGACATATCCTGCTTGGGGTGGATGTGGGGCAGGCCTGTCCCTTTGGGAGAACTTCTGTCCTGTGAGGTTACATTCAGGGGTGCTCAGACCCTATGAGAAGATACACTCATTGACAGATGGAGAGGATGACTTGGGCCAAAAACTTTCTGTTCACAATCAGTCAAAGGTTTCCTGTCTGTTTTGGGGAACGGACTTATATTAGTCTGCTCAGGCTGCTCTAACAAGATACCCCAGATGTGGAACTCCCTGGTGGTCCAGTGGTTAGGACTCTGCACCCTCACTGCCGAGGGCCTGGGTTCGATCCCTGGTCAGGGAACTAAACTCCCATAAGCTGTGTGACATGGCCACAAAAAAAAAAAAAAAAAGAAAGCATTCACAAGATACCCCAGATGCTTAAACAAAAGAATTTGTTGGTGGTGGTGGCTTAAACAACAGAAATTTATTTTCTCACTGTTACGGAGGCTGGAAGTCCAAGATCAAGGTGTCATCAGGGTTGGTTTCTGGTGAGGGCTCTCTCCCTGGCTTGCAGACAGCCTCCTTCTCCTTGGGTCCTCACATGACCTGTGTGCTCAAGGAGATAGAGATCTCTGGTGGCTCTTCCTCTTCTTATAAGATCGCCTGTCCCACAGGGTTAGGGCCTCACCCTTATGACCTCACTGAATGCTAATTATCTCCTTAAAAGCCCTCTCTCCAAACATAGTCATGTTGGAGGCTAGAGCTTCAGCATCTCAAGTTTGGAGGGGACACATTTCGGCCCATAACAGGATCCTTTGATGAAAGCCATGGACTCCTTTCCCAGAAGAAAGCACAAACTTATGCATCACTCCCAATTTTAGAGGTTCGTGGTAGTAGCCTGGGTCAAAGGTCATGGTTTAGGTAATTTTTTAGTGTCTTTCTCTTTTATTTTCAGAGTAAATTTGCTTTCCTGTCTCTATCCTTTATCCCAGAAAATATGCTTTAAATATCTGTTGGCAAAATAGTTATATCTGGCATAGCCAAGCTTTTGATTTTCCTGCTGTTGTTCCTCATTCCAAAAGTGGTCGGGCTCAAGGTCAACTGCCTGGTTGAAATACAAGGTTAGGACTCTCCTCATTTTGCTGGCTTTCAGCTCAGTGAAACATTAACTTGTTTGATTTTGCCAGCATATGTCTCAATACTTGTTCAAGTAACACACTGTTATTTGCCGCCAATTGATTCGCTTATTTCATAGGCATGTACTGGTCATCTTTTCTGCACCCACCCCTGTGCTGGGCAGCAGGAATATGGAGAAGATGAAGGCAAAGTTCTAACCCTCAGGGAGCTCGCAGAGCAGATAAACAGCCAGGACAGTGTAAGAGAGCTCAGGGGACTGTGGTATCCTACAGGAGGTGCCCTAACCCCGGGGCAGAGAGGAGGGGTCAGAGAAGACTTCCTCTTAGACTGAGTCTTGCAGAAATGGTAGAAGTTCCCAGGAAGGAGAGGTTGGTAGGTAGGGGAAGGGTGTTTCAGAGGGAGGGAACAGAATGTGCAAAGACAGATGGTAAAGAATAAACATGGCTCTTTGGGGAGATTGTGGGGACTTTAGTACCCCTGCAATGTGGTGTGTGAGGCTGGAAGCTACAGGAGATGAACCCTGAGTGCTGGGGTGGCCTTAAAGGGCCCAGTGGCCATGTATTTGGAATTGACCTTATGGACATCTGTAGTCAACAGAAGGATTTTAAGCAGGGCAGTGACATGGTCTGGTGACCGAACACGCTCTCCCAAACCAGAGTTGCTGAGTGGTTGAAGATGCAGATACAACGCAACCAGAACGAATCTGATTTGTAAGTAATTTAAAGCTAAACTGTAGCTGAAAATTTGCCATTGTGTAATTGTACCATAACTGTCTACATTCTGATGGCAAACATTTAACTTGCATCCAGATAATATTAAAAACTGTAACTTAGTGATGCATTGTGTGGACTCCTTTTCATACCTAATTGGGAATCATTATCACGACTCAGCCAGGGAGGTCTCAGAATGTGCATTTTACTAGAGAGTTTACAGAGGACCTCTGGAAAACTGCCCAGGGTCCCATGGTCTGTGTATGGATGAGCTGGGACTCATGAGTTAAACCCCCAGGGCTGTTTAACTCCAGAGTCTGGTACCTAACACTGTTTCCTGTGCCACCCCTTAGGACCTACAGGAAAATGAAGCCGTCAAAGATATGTAGGACCAACGCAGAATGAGACTAGCGCAGAGATCAGGCTCTGATAGGGGTCTCCTTATGCAAACGTCTATAGGAAGAAAGTAACAGTGCATCCTGACAGCACTTGATCATTTACAATAATCAGCTACCATCTTCAGAAAACATTTTGTTGAGCTGTCATATCATAATGCAAGTTCTGGGAATGAAAGCAAAATCATCTCCCTTTCCAAATTCGTGTCAAAATTGTTTTTAAGGTTTTTTCCCTTTACTGTCCTAATCTATGTCTAGACATTTTTACATAAGGGTACACTTGCCACACAAAATGATTTCTGCATTTTCTCTTAGCGTCCTGTTTTAAGTAGTTTATATTGCTATAATGTCTTCAAAATTACTATTTTAATGGGCTGTAATATTCCATCTGATGGAACTATTGTAACTTAAATGTTTTCTTGTTGTTAGACATGCAGGCTGTTTTCAGTGTTTCATCTTTATAAGTAAATTGCCTGAAAATTTTATACATAAAGCATTTTTCTTCTTTTAAGTGAATTCCTTAAAATGAGGTGCAGTGAGTGAGATTATTGGATCGAAAGGATTGAATAACTTCTAGGACTCCAGAAACATGTTCTTAAATTATGTTTCCAAAAGGTTTTTTTTTTAAATATCAATGTTGTATCAATTTATGGCCTGTACCCACATTTGAGGGTATCAGTTTCACAACCTTGTAAACAGCTCCGGGTATTCTCATTTTAGATTGTTAGGAGTTAAAGGGACATTTAAAAAGAAATGTAACTTCTGTATTATTGTTGGGCCAGGTAACTTCACATGCAGCGTAGAACATGAAAGCATCTTCTTGGTTAACATAAATATACAACAAATGTTGTTTAACTCTGGGCACAGTCAGATAACAAAGGCAATTTAAAAAATCACTCCCTGAAGTTGCAATCATACTTCACTTGGAGACAGTCTTTTGAACCTGGGGTGTCCCTGTCATTGTGATTCACAAAGTGCCTGAAATCTCTTAATGGGGCAGGATTCACTTCCAACTTTGTCTCAACTTTTTTTTTTTTTTTTTTTTTGCGGTACGCGGGCCTCTCACTGCTGCCACCTCTCCCGTTACGGAGCACAGGCTCCGGACGTGCAGGCTCAGCGGCCATGGCTCACGGGCCCAGCCGCTCCGCGGCATGTGGAATCTTCCCGGACCGGGGCACGAATCCGTGTCCCCTGCATCGGCAGGCGGACTCCCAACCACTGCGCCACCAGGGAAGCCCTGTCTCAACTTTTTTAGAACTTGGGGGAAGCTCACTTATGTTATACATTGCTTTTCATCCTTGTACCAGTTGTGGCTTGTGCAAAAGGTGGAAACCAAACATATTCTGAGAAAGTTTGGAGTTGCTTTGAATGCACTTTGTTCTTTATATATAGAGTACGTACAAAAGTAGAGGCTGGAGAGAGGCCATGTAAGGGATGTGGGCTTATGGGCTTGGTGTCCATATGTGTATCAGGCATGTGTGTGTCTAATGCAGGAGTCTAGAAAGTAAAGCTTAGATTTTAAGATCTACACCTCATTTGAAAGTTCATTTTGATTTGTCTTGTACATGGGGGATTAAGAAAATTACCATAAATCGATCTGAGATGGTTAAGTAGAAATGAATTGTAGGATGCATTTATACCTTTCAAACATCCTAGAAAATAAATATGGACTTCATGAGGATAAACCATGTACTAATCATCTCTAGAAAGTCAGACATAAGTATACACACTAATGGATTTCATTGACTATGACGCACACACTTTCCCATGTTTTAACATTTCTGAAATTGGGATTGCTTTATGATCACTGCTGGTCATGGTGGTACTTGTGATGTAATCTTATTGTTTGTACATGGTCACAGTTGTTCGTACTAACATGATATATGAAAGGTCTAAAGGAACTCTTTTAAGGGATGCGAAAGAATCACATTGTAGATTAATTGGCAGCATTTCTTCCTTCTTCGTGGCACATAAAGTAAGAGTGCATTTAATGTGGATGGCACCTGAAAGCAGACGGAATAGAGCATGCCAGCCTCCTTCAGCTGCAAGTGACAGAAAAGCAACATGAGTTCCTTTAAAGGGAATTAATTGGCTCCGGCCACTTCTCATCACTTCCATTCTGGTCCAAGCCAGCGTCACCCCTCTTGCTTAGGTTATTACGATAACTTCCTTAACTGGTCTGCTTGCTTTTACCCTTCCCCTCTTCAGTGGCACCTCCATGCAGCAGCCAGAGTGATCCTGTTAACATGGGCATCATTTTTCGTGCATTGGTCTCCTCCTAAGGAGTTACAAGCTCCTTAAAGTAGGGATGTGGTGTGATTGATTCACTGCTGTGTCCCCAAGCCCTAAAACACCTGGAACATAATAGATGCTCAATAAATTGTTGATGGACAAATCAATAAATGAATGAATGGAGGTGTGAGTCTCATCAGCTGTGGCTGGAACCAAGTTCCTGAATACTATCATGAGAAATCTTCTTCCTTGGATTCTCTCCTCTGTGTGGCTCCAAGCAGGCTCTCTCCTCATGAGGCCCTTACCACCCCCAGGCTCACAACGTCACAACTCCAAGTGTGGAAAAGGGAGCATCTTTTTCACCATCGTTGCAGAGAACATCCCAGGGTTAGTTCTGATGGGTTCTCATGAGGTCTTGGGTCATTCTTGCACCAATGGCTGTGACCGGGGAGACTGAGGCTGTAACTGGCCGGGCTGTATCTCATGCCTACCCTTGGATTCAGGGGGTGGCGTTGGTTCCCCTTGAGGCATTGGGACAAAGAAGATATGTGAAGAATATTCTCAAGGAATATTGCAGTATCAACAGAAGAAGAGAAGTGGACCCTGGGTCAGGCAGGTAAACACAAACAGAAGCATCTGCTCCAGTGATGATTATTTTTGTGTTCCTTGAAACATGGAACATTCCTTGTTTATTTTGTTGCATATCCACCTCTGCACTAGACTGTGACTTCTGAACAGCAGCAGTTCTTTCCTTTTCACCTTGGTGTCTGCAAGGCCTAGAATGGGGCCAGTGAAGGCCTATGACAGCTCTTTGTTGAATGAGAGATGAAAGTAATAACTTATTGGGGGCCAATTTCTTCTCTTCTTCTGAGTTCAGAAGCTGTTGAGAAACAAACGAAGACATTTCGGGTGTATTATTAATAAAGTTGGTTTGGAGAACTGACTTGGATTTGAGTCCAGAATGGCCTTTCTATTCTTGTCCCTTAATTTCAAGCTTGAGACCTGCTTGGGCAGAGAATTGAGTCTGTAAGGTGGGCTCTGGGACCGTGGTTCCCAGTCACAGAGAAACCCAAGAAATTTCCAAAAAATGGTAACCTGTAATGATCAATGGATATTGGACTCTTGTATGTCATAATTTGGGCCATCACTTCTCTCCCAATGGAGAGAGAAGGCAGATCTTTCCCCTGGTGCTTTCTGGGTAAGACAAAAATCCCTCTTTTATGGGACAGCAAAAGGGTGGAGAGGGGAGATGGCTCTCACGATATGAGCTGGAGTGGATAGGCTGTTAGGATGGCGACACGATTTATGATGTCTTGAGGGAAGGGTTTAAATGCCTTGAGAGAAGAAGGATCGATATTTTAGAAGGATCAATCAGCACAAGCTAGCACTGAGCTTGGGCATTCTCCTGAGAGAATTGGTAGGAACAAAATATTCTTAGCAATACTCAGTTATCTAAAATCTGGGCTCTGAGCTATTACAGACAGAGATGGAAAAACTGTTCTACAAAGAGCAGTGAGAGTCCTGACACCCTAAAGGGATATTCTCCTGCAGACAACAATGGGGACAAACAGTTTAGGATACCAGGGGAGAATTGTGCACCAGAACCACCAAGAAGAGAAAATCAGGCTTATTAGCCAGAGACAACCAAGGAAAAAGTGAAGACCGATATTGTTACTGATCCTGCAGTCTAACTCCTTTCAGCCCTTGGTTTTTCTGACCACCTTGGAGTGTCCTTATTCATTGAGGAGTCTGGCCTCTGGTTCCTCTTTCCATCTGTGAAGTCAGTAATACAAATAGGCCCCATTCTCTCAATGTGGGGCTTTACCACTGTTCACCCATATCCCGTCCCTGTTTATTTCCATGCAAAGAATTGTCCTTCCTTGTCCCGTTGCAGTTCTGTGGGAACATGTGACTCGCTTTGGTCATTGTGAGTGGAGGCAATGTATGTCACATCTTGGAAAAAGTATTTACGAACTAGGTGTCACTTCGTATGTCTCTAGCTCTGGGCAACCACAATGTTCTGGATGGTGGAACTTACTTCAGCCTGCCTCCCAGAGTGAGTGCAACGTGGAACGGAGGCCACCTGACCTGGGACATGGCATCAGTGAGACAGACACTTCTGCTTTTTGAAGGCACTGAGATTTGGGGCTGCTTCTTACTGTAGCATAACACAGCCTGTCCTGATGGGCACATTGACCAAAACCAGCTCTCCCTCAGGCAGAGAGCATTCACTATTTTACAGTTAATTATTATGTTAGCTGTATTGTTATTGTAGATACGCTTTATCATGTTATTTTCCTTCTATTCTGAGTTGCTGGGAGGTTTTATTATCAATGAGGGTTGAATTTAAGTAAATGCTTTTTCTCCATCTGTTGAGATAATATGTGGTTTTTCTCCTTTTTCTTTGTCTGACTAGGTGAAGATCAAATTTTTAGAGTATTCTTAAATAATAAATTAACCTTTCATTCTTGGCATAAAACCCAGTTTTCATGATGTGATATATTATTAGATTTGATTTGGTAATATTTTGTTTATAAATTTTTCATAAGAGGATATTATGAACAGTATGCCAATACATTTGAAATTTGGATAAAATAACTACTTTGGAAAACACAACTTAGCAAAAATAATACAAGGAGAATTTAAATATTAGATTAATTCTATATCTATTAAGGAATTGAACCTGTAGTAAAAATTTTCTTGTAAAGGGAAGTCTAGGCCCAGATGTCTTCATAGGTGAATTCTTCCAAATGGTAGAAATGATAATAATGATACAAAGCGAGTGAGAGGCATGGACATATATACACTGTCAAACGTAAGGTAGATAGCTAGTAGGAAGCAGCCGCATAGCACAGGGAGATCAGCTCGGTGCTTTGTGACCGCCTGGAGGGGTGGGATAGGGAGGGTGGGAGGGAGGGAGCCGCAAGAGGGAAGAGATATGGGAACATATGTATATGTATAATTGATTCACTTTGCTATAAAGCAGAAGACTAACACACTGTTGTAAAGCAGTTATACTCCAATAACGATGTTAAAAAAAATAATAATGATAATCTTCTGCAAACTCTTCCAGAGAAGAGCAAGAAAGGGCACACTTTTAATGTCTTTAAAAAAAAATTTTATTGAAGTATAGTTGATTTACAATGTGTTAATTTCTGCTGTACAGCAAAGTGACTCAGTTATATATATTTATTCTTGTTCATATTCTTTTACATTATGGTTTGTCACAGGATATTGAATATAGTTCCCTGTGCTCTACAGTAGGACCTTGTTATTTATCCATTCTATATATAATAGTTTGCATCTGCTAATCCCAAACTCCCAGTACTTCCCTCCCCCACCCCCTTAATGTCTTTATTAGTTTTTTAAAAAATAAATTTATTTATTTTATTTATTTTTGGCTGTGTTGTGTCTGTTGCTTCGCGCAGGCTTTCTTTAGTTGTGGCGAGCAGGGGCTACTCTTTGTTGCGGTGCACGGGCGTCTCATCGTGGTGGCTTCTCTTCTTGCGGAGCATGGGCTCTAGGCATGTGGGCTCAGTAGTTGTGACTCACGGGCTCTAGAGTGCAGGCTCAGTAGTTGTGGCGCACAGGCTTAGTTGCTCCGCGGCATGTGGGATCTTCCCAGACCAGGGCTTGAACCCGTGTCCCATGCATTGGCAGGTGGATTCTTAACCACTGTGCCACCAGGGAAGCCCATCTTTATTAATTTTTTGTATCAAGGTTATATTAGCCTCATTAAAAGAATTTGGAACTATACCATTTCTTGCAATTCCCTGTAAGAGTTTGTTTAGGATTGTTATTATTTCTAAGTTGCACATGTATGGGCCAAATGTTCATAATATCTTCTTAATCTTTTCAGTGTTTGTAGGATCTGTAATGATATCTTCTTTTTTAATTCTGATTTTGGTAATTTGTGTTTTCTCCCTCCTTAATTTATTTTTTGATTGGTCTTGCTTGAGTTTATCAGTTTTTTTAGATTTAAAAATACCCTTGGCTTTCTTAATTATTATTTGTTTGCTAATGATTTACTGGTTTATGTTCTCATTTTAATTTTCTCCTACATACATTTTGGTTTAACTTACTGTTCTTTTTCTAGATTTTTGAGACAGAATCTTCTTTGATCATTGATTATATTTACTCACATATTCTGCTCATTATTTCTTCCTTCACTTGGAAGTTTCCATTGGAATTATCTTCATTTTGCCTGAAATATTTTCTTTAGCATTCCCTTTAGAGTATGACTTCTGGTGACAAGTCTCACTTTTTATTTGTCTGAAAATGTCTTCATTTAAACTTTGTTTATGAATTATTATTTTTCTGGATATCAAATCTGTATCGGCATCTTTTTCCTTCAGCATTTTGAAGATACGATTCTATTGTCTTGGGGTTTTTATTGTTTCTGATGAAAAGACGACTGTCAGTACTATTTTTTGCTCCTTTTCAGCTGACGTTTTGTCTTGCTGCTTTTAAGAATTTTATATTTTGCTATAAAATTTAAATCAGAAATTAAATCAGAAATTTCATTACGGTTTGCATAGGTCTGGCATTCTGGCCATTACGTCCTGTGGCTCTTGCTTCTTGTATCTGTGCTTGAGGGGCATTGCTATTTTTGCGGGATTCTTATTTTGTCTTCTAATATCACATCTGACATTTTCTTTCTCCTCACATTATCAAACTCAAATTGCACAGATATTAGGCCTTATCACTATGCCTTGTATGGCTCTGACAATATTTCCGTATTTTAAAAAAACTCTTTTCTTTCTCTTTGTTTTTAGTCCGAATATTTTCTTCTACCCTATTTCTTTTGTAATCACTTCAGGTCTCCCTATCTGCTATGAAGTATAACTTTCAAGTTCTTAATATTCATTGTTGCACTTTTCAGTTCTAGAATCACCATTTGGTTCTCTTTTATGGCTTTCGCCTCTGCTGAAATTCTCAAAACTTGCTTTTTAATTATTTAAACCTAACAATCACGTTTACTTAGAAGACATGTTTGATAACTCCATTATTTGGTAACCTTCTATTTTTTTTTTTTTTTTTTTTTGCGGTATGCGGGCCTCTCACTGTTGTGGCCTCTCCCGTTGTGGAGCACAGGCTCCGGACGCGCAGGCTCAGCGGCCATGGCTTACGGGCCCAGCCGCTCCGCGGCACGTGGGATCTTCCCGGACCGGGGCACGAACCCGTGTCCCCTGTATTGGCAGGCAGACTCTCAACCACTGCGCGACCAGGGAAGCCCATAACCTTCTAGTTTTATTGTCAATTGTTTCCTTTTAGACATCTTTTGTTTTCTCATCCATTTCATACTCATTGCTGGAACAAAGCCCTTTGGCATCCTTACGGGAAGCGCAGAGTTTACCAAGCCTCTTCCTTTTTGGTAGACTCTGATTTTTAGTGTGTGTCCTGTCCCTAAAGCCTGTGAGGTCTTGCAAACCCTGTGTGACTTCTTAGCCTCCTGAAAGCTGTTTTCAGATTTGGCAGATAACCTCTTGAGGAAGAGTGATCTCAGTGCTGGACCCATCTCTTTGGGCTTTTCTTTTTCATCGATATTCAACCTGCAGCTCCTTACTCCTTTGAGAGCTCTATGAGTCCTTCAAATAGATTTTAAAATATATATTTTGTACAGTTATCATAGTTCTTATTAGCAGGAAGGTTGACCAGAAACACTCTAGTCGACTGGAAGCAGAAGTCCTCTCCTCAGTGTTTATGTGTGCGTAATGCCTTCTAGTTTAATAATAAGCTCTCCCTGGTACCCGTGTCACCTTAGGTCTACCACCCAACACGCCTCACTTTCACAACCATACTTGCCCCCAAAACAGTCTTCTCTTGGTGTCCTCACTTTCTCATGATAACTTGGTCCTTAACTCACTACGTTGGCTTCATCATTTCAGTGAAATAGCTCTGAGTAGAGTCATGATCATTTGGTTCTTAAAACTAGCATATGATTGTAAGTCTTTTCTTTCTTGCAAATAAGAAAATGAGCTCATGCATAAACTCATGATCCAACTGAAGAGTAGAGCCTGTCCTGTACTTTTGAAGCTCCCTGGGCTTCTCCCTGACTCCATCCTCTTTCCCACACTTTCTCATTCCTAACCATACAGTGTTTAATTGTTATTGCTTTATGAAATTTATAAAAATAGTACCACGTTTTATGTATTCTTCTGTACTTTGCAGTTTTTGCTCAAGATTGAGTTTCTAAGATTCACCCATGCTGTGTATAGCTGTACTCTCTTCATTTTCACCAATGTGTAACGTTCCATCATGTGACTGCACCGTGAATTTTATCCTTCCTACTGACAGTGGACATTTGTACTCTTTCTAGTTTTTGACTATTATGAACAATGCTGCTATGAACAATTTTGTATATATCTCCTGGTGCGCATACATAAGAGTTTCTCTAGAACGTATACCGTTAGGAAAATGGCTGGGTCATAGAATAGGTGTATGTTCAACTTTGTTAGATAATGGCAAATTGTTTTACAAAGTAGTTGTACCAGTTTACACTCTGATTAGCCACGTATAGACGCTTCCATTGCTCTACATCAGCACTGTTGTAAAGAAATATGATGAGGTCGCCAAATGCAAGCCATATTTGTAATTAGAAAATTTCTACTAGTGACATTATAAAGGTAAAAAGGATTAGGTGAACTTAATAATACACTTTATTTACCCTAACATAACTAAACTATTTTAATTTCAATGTCAAAATTATTGAGATATTTTACATTCTTTTATTCATACTAAATCTTTGAAATTGGGTATGTATTTTACAGTAACAACATGTCTCAATTTGGATTAACTACATTTAAAGTGTTCAAAAGCCACATGTGGCTCGTGGCTACCCTGTAGGACCACACACCTTTCCTTCCTTGCCAATATTTAGTTATGGGCTTTTTCATATTTGCCAATCGAATGAGCATGAAGTGGTATCTTATTGTTTTAAATTGCATTTCCTCACTAACAGGTTGAGGTTTCTTTATATATTTCGTTCCCACTTTTGTGAAGTGCCTGTTCATAGCTTTGTTAGTTTTTCTTCTAGAAGAGTCTGCCTTTTTGGATTGATTTGTTCCTTACATATTCTAGATAACTCCTCTTTGTCAGTTATATGTGTTGCAAATATTGTCTCCTATTTTTTGATTTCCCTTTTTAAGTCCTTTATGATGTTCATTGGCTGTTCCTTCTCCATCTTCTTTGCAAGTTCAGCCTCCTCCCCCTTGCAGTAAATCTTGGAGTTCCTCAATACTGAGCCCTGGTACCTCTTCCTTAGCTCTCCGTACTGTCTCTCCAGGTGAGATTGCCAACCCCTACGTGTTCAGTCACTCTGTACCAGTCTGAGTGCAGTCAGGAGACCAAAGCAATGTCAAAAAGGGAAAATGTAGTACAAAGGACTGTCATCTAGTCAAAAGGTTAACTTCGAAAAGGAGTCAGGTCTCTAGGAGATCCAGAAGTAGCAATTTCAGGAAAACAGCTGCTCCCGCTAGGGCTGAGGGTGAGTTAACAAGGGAAGAACTCAGAAACCTAGAAGAGGGCTTCCCTCTCCATCTAGGCTGTTTCAGATCTCATTGGGAGGGCCTGGTTGTCAGAGGAACAGGCATCCTACTGGGTGGCACAGAAGCTTGTGAGAGGATGCTGGCTGCAGCTTGCGCAGGAGGGCCGCTGAGATAAGGGCTACCAGGTCCCCTGCACCCCAGCCTACTGCAGCACGTGGAAAGCAGCACACTGGAAGAAAAAGGAACGCCCCTTCCTCCCACTCTGGACCGGCAGTGTCTCTGTTGTGCCCTCTATTGGCCATGCCGAACATGAAGCCAGCTGGAAATAAACGTCCCCAGGGTCCCGTCCAGTGTCACAAAGCAGTGGATTTGGAGCTCAGAGACAGCACATGCGTTACTGGTGCCTATTCCTCTAAAACAATGACTCAGTAATTTATTTCCTTAATTCACATTTCTCCTCTGGGCTCCCAGTGTGTGTGCCTGTATTTCCACTTGGATGTCTCAGAAGATTTAATACCTCAAATTCAAAATGACCTCAGTCAAACTCATGTGTTTTTCAGAGTTTCCGAGCTTAGTGCGCAGTACCATCATCTACCCAGTTGCAGGAGCCAACATCTCTGAGGTTTTCCTTGATCCTTCCATCTCCCTCACCCCCGTGAATCCAATTAGGCACCTGGCTGTGTTGATTTTACCTCCCAAATATCTCCCAGATCTGCCCTTTCTTTCCAGCCACACCACTACCATCTCCATTCAACATCACCCCTCATGGGACCACTGTGCTGCCTCCTGACTGGTCTCCATGCTCCCTCTTGCCCTTTCAGTACATCCTCCATCCAACCACCAGAATCACAGTTTTAAATCATGAATATGACCAGGCTGGTCCTGCTCAGCGGTCCTTAGTGGCTTCATTGCTCTCAGGACGAAGATTAGGAATGTAATATGGCCTCCAAGGTTGTATGGTCCGGAACCTGCCCAACTCTCCCATCCTGTCTCATCTCGTGTGAGTTCCGTTCACTGCTTGAGTTAAATTGCTCAGTGCAAAGTTGCTAGAGTACCTGGCACGTGGGCACTGTCCCATCGAGTTAGCTACTCCTCTCATTCTTCCTGTAATCAATGCTGTTATTTATACTCTTCGACCATGGGAGTATTCTTTCAGTTTCATGTAAGTTCCATGCCCACTACTGCCCCAGGGCCTTATCACTTGTTCTCTCTGCCTGAAATGCTCTCCCACCCACCTCCACCCCACTTGGTTTAGTTATCTCCCACTCATCTTTCTTCAAGGTGCCTTATCTTATTCCCAGACTGCCTCATGACCCCCAGGGAACCCCCCTCAAATTACCATGTGCCCTTTCGTTACATTTATCACATTTGCAGTTCTTTGCTTATTTGTGTGAATCCTTCATTAATGTCTGTCTCCCCCCTGAGACCGAAGTCTCTATGAGGACAGGGCCTGTGACTCTTGTAGTGTCTAGTGTGGGTCCCACTGCTTTTACAAAGTGTCTGTCATTGTAACTGCTGGTCCTTGACCGTCTGCCAGGAAAGACAAAGAAACATCACTGTGTAACCTATGAAAGGTAACAGCTTCCCTCCTTGTATCTGAAGGAGGCAGTCTAGGGAAAGGGAAAACCGAATTATATTTAAGAAGCACCTTGTATGGACCAAACATTGTTCACACACGATTTCACGTGGTCTTTAGAATAACACTGCAGAGTAAGAGTGGTAACTTTGGCTTCATTTTATACCCAAGGATGTTGGGGTTTGGAGAAGTTGACTAAGTTGTCTTAGGTGATAAAATTGTGGTGCTTGGTCTCACTTCTTTCTGTATACCTGGAGCGCTCTTTCCCGCATGACAGTCTTTCCCAAGATTCAGCTGTTTGTGTCCCACCTGCAGAATTATTTTTTACCACAGCCATGTATTACCTGTACTGTTATTTACTTAATACTTTTTTCTATCTTGACTGATTTTACTTTACTAGAACTTTTTAAAAAGGCGCTTAAATGGATTAAGACTTCTATAACTGGGAAGAAAGATAAAGTCAAGATAAAGTTCGGTAGATAAAAAACAATGATATTCAGTGTAGCAAAATATTATTAACCTTTTTGTTTTGTTTTTTTTTGTTTGTTGTTTTTTTGTGGTACGGGTCTCTCTCTGCTGTGGCCTCTCCCATTGCAGAGCACAGGCTCCGGACGCACAGGCTCAGCAGCCATGGCTCACGGGCCCAGCCGCTCCACGGCACGTGGGATCTTCCCGTACCGGGGCATGAACCCGTGTCCCCTGCATTGGCAGGCGGACTCTCAACCACTGCGCCACCTGGGAAGCCCTTATTAACCTTTTGTACACCCTTCCTTTGTGACTTGCTCAGTGGATATTTTTGGAGTGGATTTGTAATCACTGAACTCACAGCAGACCTGGGCGGCAGCTGGGTAGATGCAGGGTTGGGCCCTGGGGGGGTCTGCAGGGTAGGCGTTTGCATGTTAGCTCGAAGGCGGGGGTAGGTCCCTGAAGGGAAGTGAGTCCCACACTTTGTTCCCAACATCAGAGCTGCGGCTTGATGCTCTTTCAATCACACTGCAGCTTCCAGCCCTGCTTAGAGATAGTATATTGGCCTCTGGGCTTATGTGTCTCTGGGACACAGCAGGCGCCCTGCCAGGTACACCCTGGAATCTTCCAGCAGGGAAGCCCCGTCCACAACACAGTGGTTAAGAGCACAAACCGTGGAGTCAGACTGCCTGGAGTTCCATGCTGGCTCTGCTACTTACTAGCTGAGCAACCTCAAGTAAGTTTCTTCTCCTCCCTGATTCTCAGTTTCCTCATCTGTAAAATGGGGATTCAGTGGTACTTACTTCATAAACTCTTCTGAGGAGTAAATGAGTTACTACATGTAACATGCTTACTAAATAGTCTGGCACATAATATGTGCTATGTAAGTTTTATTAAATTAGATTAAGTTTTGTGACTGAAGAAGGTCATGCACAGAGGTTAAAAGGACAGGTTTTGGGGGTTACACAGGTTTAAATCCTGATTCTTCTACATATTGTCTAACTGTGGAGCAGTGCCTTAACCTTCCCAAGCCTCAGTTTCCTCCTCTGGACAATGGGATGCGATCTGATACAGTTGCCATGGGAATGGAGTGAGGTGATGCTTCTTACAGTGAACAGTGCTTAGGAGGGCACCTGGCCCAACACCTGGCAGCATGATATATGTACAAAGAGAGAGGTCAGGTGAGGCCTGCTGTTCCTTTCAGCCTGAAGAACGAAGTTGTTCTGACTCCCTGCTGCCTTCAACCCCTATCGTCAGGAGGGATTCCTCATTTCCATTCTCCTAGGAAACAGCCTGTTCAGACAAGCTTCCTTGTCCGAGTCCTCATCACATCTGTCAGGAAGGCCAAGGCCTATTTTCAAGAAGCCCGACTCTGGCAAGTTGTGTGGAACAGGTGATCAGGGATAGCCGTCCTCTTGTTGGTGGTCGATGCCACTGACATGGATCAAGCCGACTTTTGAGTCTTTTTGCTCAATCTCTTGGCGGCTCCTACGGAGGGCTTGGGAGTGGAGTGGGATTTTAGGGAGGATTAGATATCAGGCCCCCGTCTTTTAGAAAATGTCCATCATCTTAGGTGCTTAAAGGAAAAAAAGAAAAAGACTTCTGGATGCCTGGTATTGTGGATTGAGTTGAGTCCCCTAAAATGAGTATGTTGAACCCTAACCCCCAGTACCTCAGGATATGACCTTATTTGGGGACACAGATGTAGTTAAGTTAAAAAGAAGTCATTAGCGTGGGCCCGAATCTCATAAAAACAGGAAATTGGAACACAAAGACAGACACACACACAGGGAGAGTGCCATGCACACATGGAGGCACAGGTGGGGTAATATGACCACAAGCCGAGGCACACCAAAAACTGGGCAATCCACCAGACGCTGGGAGAGAGGCACGGAACAGATTCTCCCTCACTGCCTCAGAAGAAACCATCCCTGCTGATACCTCAGTGTTGGACTTCCAGCCTCCAGAGCTGTGAGAAAATAAATTTCTATTGTTTTAAGCCACCCAGTTTGTGGTACTTTGTTATGGTGTCCCTAGGACACGATTTCACCTTGTTTTACCATTATGTAGTAACTTCAATGTGACATTCTAGAGGAAGCCACAAATCAGCTCTGGGAAGTTTTTCCAGAAAAGGCAATTTCTTTTTTTTTTTTTTTTTAAGATTTTTCTTTTATGTAGACCATTTTTTAAAAGCCTTTATTGAATTTGTTACAATATTGCTTCTGTTTTATGTTTTGGTTTTTTGGCCTCGAGGCATGTGGGATCTTAGCAGCTCCCAGACCAGGGATTGAACCCACACCCCCTGCATTGGAAGGCAAAGTCTTAACCACTGGACTGCCAGGGAAGTCCCCAGAAAAGGCAATTTCTGAGTCAATCCTGAGGTAGGGACAGGAAGCATTGAGGGGGAGGTAATGTGGGGAGGAAGGAAAGAGCTGAGAAGGTGGGGCTGGGGAGGCCCTTTAAGGCTAGGAGAGCAGCATGTGCAGAGGTGAATGGGTGGAAGGAACAGGGAGGTGTTCAGAGTTAATGGGGAGTGGGTATGGTGGGGGAGGGGGCATGGGGGAGGGAAGCCATAGAGATGGGGCTGGAGACTTAGGCCAGAGCCATGCATTAAAGGGCCTGGAGTGTCATGCTATGTGTCTTGGTTGGCTTGGGTTGCCACAACAAATACCACAGACTGGGTGGCTTGAACAACAGACATTTATTTCTTACAGTTCTGGACCCTGGGAAGTCCAAGATCAAGGTGCTGATGAGACCTTTCTTCTGGTTTGCAGACAGCTGTCTTCTCTTTGTACCTTCACCTGGTGGAGAGGGAGAGAGCGCTAGTCTCTCTCTCTGTAAGGACAGTAATTACTCTCTCTCTAAGGACACTAATCCCATCATGGGGCCCCACCCTCATGACCTCATCTAAACTCATTATCTCTCAAAGGCCCCATCTCCAAATACCGTCATCTTATTGGGGGTTAGGGTTTCAGCATAACAATTTTGGGGGGACACAAATATGCACATCTCCATATGCTAAGGAATTTGATTTTTATTCTTAGTTGGCAGAACTGACTCTGTTATCTGTGAGACTCAGTGCAAAATAAAAAGGTGGGGTCCCTCATTCCAAAATTGGAAACATGCTGTTAAAGGTACTAAGATATAAAGCTTTTTCCTTTCTTTCATGATCTCCCTCTTTCTCTTGGTTTGTCATGGTGTTTTTTATCTGCTATTTAATAGCAATCTCGCTAAATAACATTTAAAATTTTGAATTATCAGTGAGCATTTTACCATTCATCTCTGAATTGTGCAATGCCAGTTTTAAATGCAAATACAAAAGCATCGAACTCTCGTGTGGAATCACAGAAGTTACCCAATTCATACATCGAGGTACATATATGAACATATATTTCATTCTGACCAGAACAGTGGAAACACTGCAGAAAATTAACTCTTTTTATTTCCCTCCTTGATACGTGTGCTTTCTACCAACGCTGCCTACCTTCAGCTGACTGATGAGTGAGGAGAGATGGAAGGGAAGAGGAACTATGGTTGTCTCATATTTTCCTTTCCATCTGTGTCATCACTTCAGCCTCAGTGATTCGCTAACACAGGGAAGTAACACAGGAAGGAAAGGATATGACCAAGGTTCTTTGGTCCTTGCAGTCTCTTAGGACACCTGTGCTTCTTTTCGCATTTGGAGTAAGTTAGTTCTAGTTGGACAGAATACTTGGTCTCTGCGGGCCGTCAGTGCCCCTGCTTACTCAGGTATAGACAAAACACACTTACCTGGGTCTTGCTGAACCTCCACACTTCATGGATCCACCAGAATTCTGTGCTCACGGAGCATTACAAATGCCATATGGGAATGAGGGACATGCACGTTGAGTGTAAAGCCTCTGCTCATGAGCACGCCCCACTGGAATGCCTTACAAAGCTACATTTCCAAGGTGAAAGACAGCAACTCCATAGTGTTCAACCAAGTGTAGGGCCCTGAGCTCGGAGCTCTGTATTATTGCATGCCCACAAAGCTGGTCCTCTTAGTAGAAGATGAGGAGACATTAATAGTTTTAACCTGGGAAGTGATGTGACCAGTTTCCGTTTTAGAATGATCACGATACCTGCAGACTGAAGGATGGGTTGGCAGGGGGAGAAATTGGTGGCCAGGAAGACAGTATAAAAAAATCCATAAGTAAGGGAGGAGGGTTGTAAATCCCCATAATTGGATATGTTGGCATATGTGTAGACAGTTACCTGTATCACTATATATTGATGTACAGGAAAACACAAATACTCCTACAGGTGTTTTTTTACGAATCTAGCCCCTTCACCCTGTGGATAGTGCCAGTGAGCTCCCACTTACAGGCAATATAGCTTATCAAATTCAGCAAAATCATGGCACAGCAGAATTTTCTACAGTTCACTTAGGTGGTATAATATGTTTATAAATTCCATTTAAAATGTAATTAATTTTAAGCACACTTTTTAAAAAAAATTGAAAAGTCACTGCATGTCATATTTAATAAGTTCCAACATAGTTTCTTAACCCTCCTCTCCAGAGTATAATTACTCCATCAGTCTTCCTGGAGAATCAGAGGGAGCTTAGTAGAACACACCTTTCATGCATTAACCAGAATTGTGCTTGCTTTGGAAAGTTATTTGCATTGGCATTTTACTTCTTCCAGAACATAACAAATGTTTCTGATCTTCCTGAGGTATCTTGGTCTTAAACTGAGGCTATAAATCTTTCAGAGCTTCTGTTTACCAATTCCTTTAATTTCTGTGATGTGACAGGTAGGGAGAGAAACAAAGCTATAATTTGTGACTCTTCTTCTTTCTTAGCCAGATAATAAGACACAAGATCAGGCCCTGGTATGCAGGTTGGCAGTTTGGTTTGTGTTTTGGCTTATGCTTCTGAGTTGCCCCTGGGGGAGGTGTACCTACTTCCCATCTTTCTGGAAGTGTTTATCTGTTTGTAAATAATGGGAACACTGTGTTAGATTTTGATATAGATTTCTGGCTGAGGCCTGTAGGGCAGAGGGTCTTAAATATGATATTGGTTTGAGATGAAATAGCTGTTTAAAAAACCACTAGTGGGCTTCCCTGGTGGTGCAGTGGTTAAGAATCCACCTGCCAATGCAAGGGACATGGGTTTGAGCCCTGGTCCGGGCAGATCCCACATGCTGCGGAGCAACTAAGACTGTGCGCCACAACTACTGAGCCTGCACTCTAGAGCCTGTGAGCCACAACTACTAAGCCCGCATGCCACAACTACTGAAGCCTGGGCACCTAGAGCCCATGCTCCGCAACAAGAGAAGCCACCGCAATGAGAAGCCTGCACACCGCAACAAAAGAGTAGCCCCCGGGCTTCTCTGGTGGCGCAGTGGTTGAGAGTCCGCCTGCTGATGCAGGGGACATGGGTTCGTGCCCCGGTCCGGGAAGATCCCACATGCTGCGGGGCGGCTGGGCCCGTGAGCCATGGCCGCTGAGCCTGCGCGTCCGGAGCCTGTGCTTCGCAATGGGAGAGGCCACAAGAGTGAGAGGCCCGCGTACCGCAAAAAAAAAAAGAGTAGCCCCTACTCCCTGCAACTAGAGAAAGCCCGCGCACAGCAACGAAGACCCAATGCAGCCAAAAATAAATAAATAAATTTATAAAAAGCAAACAAACCACTAGAACATTATTTGCTGACAACCCCATCATTTGTTTTTGTAGGCACAACTTATGCCCTGCAGGCTTAAATTTTTAGTTGCCAACCCAAAGGTTTTACATGGGTATCTGGTAGGAATCTCGCTCTTAGTGCCCCTCAATTGAACTCTTGCTTCTCTGCCCCATCCCTAAATCTGATCCTTCCCATCTTCCCTATTTTAACAAATAGCAGTTCCATTCTTCCAGTGATGAAGGCCAAAACTTTGGAGTCATCCTTGACTTTTCGTATGGCACCTACCCTCTTTCCTGTAGTCCTCCCATTCCTGTCCTGTACTCCCGCCTTTCACACCCACCATTTCAATACCAAGACACTGAGAAATTTGGAGCAGGAGTTGAAAAAGACTCATCTCTCTCAATTGTCTCCCACTCCCACTCCCAGTTCTGTTTATTTTCAGTCTTCTGGAGTTTATTGAGACTTATGTCTTGGCATTTGGTCAACTTGCCATAGCCTCTTGTAAAGAATAGGTATCCCGTAGTGATTGGTGTAGTGTTCTATAAATGTCACTTAGGGATGTTCAAATCTCCTGTGTCCTTAATGAGTTTTGCTGCTTTTTTAAAAAATTGGTTACTGAGAGAGGAGTTTCAGCATCTGTATGTATGTTTGTGAATTTTTCTATTCTTTTTAGTTTTGTCAATATGTATGTATTTTGAAATATGTTAATAGTTATATGCACATTTAGGATTATTTTGTCTTCTTGATGAATTGACACTTTTATCATTATGAAATCATCTTCTTTATCTCTGAAAGTAATGCTTTTTTGAATTCTACATGGCTGCTATTAATATAGTCATGCCAGCTTTTTAATGCTTAGTGTGTGCATGGGAAATCATTTTCCTTTTTTTCACTTTCATTTACTGTGTCTTTGAATTTAAGCATCACTTTAAACAGCATGTAGTTGGATCTTCCTTTTTTTGTTTTGTCTGAAAACCTCTGCCTTTTAGTTGGAGTAATTAGTTCATTTATGTTTAATATATTTTTGATGTGGTTGGGTTTAATTCTGCCTCTGTCTGACTTTGCTCTTTGTTTATTTGTTCCCTGTGCACTTTGCTCCTTTTTTATTCCCTTTTTGAATTTTTATAAATCTAATATGTTTTAATATTACATTTTATTTTGACTATTGGCTTTTTAGCTAAGCCTCTATATTTTTTAAAAGTTGCTGTAGGGATTATAATATGTGTTCTTAGTTTATCACAGTCTACCTTGAATTAGTATTATACCACTTCATGTATAATGGTAGACTCTTATAATACTGTAGTGTAATTTCATTCTCCAATTTTTGTCCTTTTTTGTCAAATATATTTATTTCTATGTAGGATATAAAACCCATGGTACTTCGTTATTATTTTTTCTTTATCAGTTGTTTTTAAGAAAAAAGTTTTATATTTACCTACATGCATACAATTTCCAATGTGCTTAATTACTTACTGTAGATTCAAAATTTTATCTCATATCATTTCCTTTTTGCATGAAAAATTGCCTTTACCCCTTTGGTAATACAGTTTTGCTGATAACAAATCATTTAAGGTTTTTTTAACTAAATATCTGTATTTCACCTTCATTTTTGAAATGTGTTTTCATTGGACACAAATCCTAATTTGACATTTGTTTTTTAGCACTTTCCATTATCTTCTTGACTCTGTTATTTCTGATGAGAAGTCAGCCATCATCCAAATCATTGTCCTCCTGTAAGTAATGTGTCTTTTTATCTCCAGTTGCTTTGAGGATTTTTCTTTATCTTTGACTCTTATAGCTTGTATCTTATGCATCTAATTTTCTTTGTATTTATTCTGCTTAGGGTACACAGAGCTTCTTGGATTGTGGATTGATGTTTTAAATAAAATTTGGGAAACTTTGGACCAATATTTTTTCTTTTTCCTTCTCTCTGTCTCCCTCTCTCCTTATGGAACTCTAATAACATGTATGTCAGACCACTTGATAGCATTCCATAGAATATTGGAGTGTCTGTTCCATTTTTTTCTATTTGTGTGTTAAATATATTTTCTCACTTTGCTTCAGTTTGAGTATCTTTCTGTTGATCTGTGTCTTCAAGACTCTTCTGTATTGTTCAGTCTGCTCTTTCTATTAAATGAATTTAAAAATTTAAGACATATTTTTCAGTTCTTCGGTCTTCATTTGCTTTTTCAGATTTTCCATGTCTCCCCTGAAATTCTTCATGTGCTTATTTGTCCAATATATTCAATTTTTTTCCTATAACTTCTTTAACTGTTCTTCTAATTTCAGCGTCTTAATGTGTGTCTCTTTCTATGGATGTTGTTTTCTAGACCATGGGACACGTTCTCTTGTTGCTTCACATATCTAGTAATTTTCTTTATATGCTAGATGTTGTAGATGGTACAGTGTAGAGGATGGCACTAAACTTATCCTTGGCACAATAAATATTAGCTAGAATTATCGCTTTAGAATGTTTTATGAATACTACACCATTTTATCCAATAAACTTTTTATTTCAGATATTGTATTTTTCAGTTATAGGTTTTCCACTTGGTTGCTTTCTTCCTCTGAAGAGTGTGAGTTCTGTTCCACTAAGAAAATAAATTACTGTCTGTTTACTTTGATCTTTAGAGTCTTGATTTTAGGCTTTGCTTCTGGGACTTGGTACTTACTCTTGCTGGGTTTAACTTGAACTCCAAACTCTGTTGTTGAATACACTGCAAAGTTGCTGAAATTTCCGCTCCTCTCTTTCAATTTTTCATTTGTTTCACTGGACTCCTTGGAGTCTCACCCAACTCATGCCCATTTCAGGAGTCAACTAAGGATTCCAAGAGGAATTTGTATGCACATTTTGGGGCATTAAAATCAATTGTGTCCTGCTGAGTTATTTCTTTAGTATAAATTTCAATGGTGTGATTATTGAAATAAAGCATCTATATGTCTCTATAACTTTATAACTTGTAAAACACTGGCATTCCAAAACATTTTTCTTAAATTTTGTTGCCACCAGTACAACTTAAGTATAACAATTCTTAAAGAACTTCTGTCCAAAAAGTGTTAGCATTGTTAAATCTGTTTTCTTGATTAACTAGGTTTGATGTGGAACTTGAGGGTTTTATTAATGTTCATGATAGCAGTTCCTGAGAAGGATGAACCCTTTTTTCAGGTCTTTATTCATTATTATGTGTCCTCTCTGAACATTACCTTTTTATATGTTTGCCTATTTTTTTTCTGTTGTGTTTTTGATTAAAAAATATATCTAACTAGGCTCTTAATTCATTTTGGCGATTAACCCTTGTGTCCAATTTTATCTTCTCCTCTTTTTAAGATTATCGTTGGATAAATTGAATGATAACCGAATTCAGTTCTAGTGAACTATTTTAATTATTTTTTATAGTTAATAATGCTCATTTATTACTTAGAAGACCTGGAAATCACAGAGCACGCGTGGGGCCACACAGCAAGGTCACAGGTAGAGGGACGTTCACCTGGGGTTCTGCTTTTACTGAGGGTGGGGGCCTAGAGATTTGTTGGTTCGCTCTTTATTGGTGAATTTAGAACATAAAAGCAGGAATTTAAAGTGCGGGAAGAGAAAAAAATGAAGCATGCGGCCCAAATAGTCAGTTATTAGAGTCAACCAAGATTTCTAAAACAAAGGAACCTCAGTCAAGTGAGGGAGCCTGGCTCTTTATCTTGCCATGTGGCTGGCAATGTGTTTGTTGAGATAGCCGTCTTTGAAGTGGATGCCTCTCTGAAATGGATGCCTCAGCAGACAAAGCTTAAGTCAGGCACTTGCATTACAAAAAAAAACACAAACCCAAAACAACTGTCAGGGTTGACACTACACTAGTAAATACTGCATATTCACAAGGCTGATCTCTACTGACATAATCTGCATTTTGTATCTTATCGGCTAATGCCGTGGAAAAATGTGCTAAAAAGATGTTGAATTTTAAGTTGGTGACCTGTGTACATGGTAATTACAGGTTGCAAGATGGTAATGATGATAAACTCTGCATGTGTAAATCTTTACCATGGTTACAGTGGCCACAATTATGGGAAGAGATATCGATATCATAGGGTACTTGGACCTTTTTTATAACTAGGTGTGGGTCAGAAGGGAAATCCTTATTCCTTCATTGTAAAATTTTCCTGGGCAGTGGTTTTTCTTTCTTTGAATTGTTGTGGAAGGGCTAGGTCACTGGGGGAAGAAGGGCAAGGAGAAGAGAGACAGGGGTGCTTCCTTGCTCACATCTCGCCATCTGCACTGATGCCCTCAGGATGAGATGCTCTGTCTTGCTGAAGGACTCCTGGGTTTCCGAGCTGCATCCGTGGGCTGTCGACTCCACTTGTGTGGACTTTGTGGGCCATGTTTCTCTCTATACACTCAGCAACTAGAACACTGCATGACGCAATACGCAGAAGTCCCCGTCGTATATTTGTTGAAAGAATAAATGAGCCTCTTAGTGTTTGTTATGTTGCGTATGGTTTCCCCCATGTCAAGTTACCAACAACATGAAAATGTCATGACAATGAGAATAAGCAGAATCTAACAAAAATATTATGTCTCACTACCCTGTCCACCTCCCTGCTGCACACAGTCACATCCTTTTACAGTCTAGACCTCTTGTTAATCCCTCCTTATCCCCCAATCTCACCCCAGCCACTAAGATGTCAGTGCTATATGCCGGTTTCTCCAGTCAGCTGTGAGGCCAGACACTACTAACTAAATCATGGTACCACACCCACTGAGCTCAGATCAGCTTCAGAATCCCCCCTAGGCACGCCCAGCAGCTTTTCTCCAATGACCAGGGCAGGCATTGGACGTAAAACCTCTCCCCGGTTGACCCGTTGTTCAGCCTTCCTCTGGGTGCACCTCCCATCCTTCTTTCCAAGACCTCTTCTCCCTTTCCCCCGAGGTTAAATGATCAAAATACCTCTTGCCTATTGCCAAGCCTAAGACACATCGCGTAGTTTTGTACAACAACCCAAGTTCTGTGTAATCCTTAGCAAAGATGCTGCTAGGAAGGTAGGAAATAGGGTTCGCTAACATCAGGATCCCTGGAGGACCCACACCATTGTAACAGTTTCAAGCCTACACTAAGACAGACTCTGTGTCAGGAGGTTGTGTGGTTAAAGAAAACAATTATTCAATGACACTTGCTGAAGTGTGGGAAGGAAGACTATTCAAGGTGGGGGTTGCATCTTGAAAGGTGTAGGGACCACTGCAATGGAGTCTTGTGGTGAGGTAGAGAGCTTGGACTCAACTCTGATATAGCATGGGCAAGTGGGAATTTATAGCCATGGAGAATGGCGGGGGTCGGAGGATGGAAAATGTCTTGGAGGAACATTAGGATTAAGGGAGGATATTCTGAATAAACTGAACTAACAGAATTCTTGCTGATGGCAGGCCAGGGTGATCACACATCACCTGGAGGATGGTGGAGGATGAGGAACCCAATTAGATATTGAGGGTAATCAGATATGGAGAATGGGGGATTTTAGCTAAACTAACTTCCAGGATTCCTGCTAAAATTGGACAATGCAGAGATAAGCAAACATGGAGGCTCAAAAGTCAGGCCTAGTTGAAAAGTTCAGAGGAGGCTGAGTAGAGTTTGGCTAAGGAGAGGATCTTTTTGTTGTTGTTTGTTTGTTTTTGCTCCGGATGCACAGGCTCAGTGGCCATGGCTCACGGGCCCAGCAGCTCCACGGCATGTGGGATCTTCCCGGACCGGGGCACGAACCCGTGTCCCCTGCATTTGCAGGCGGACTCTCAACCACTGCGCCACCAGGGAAGCCCAGGAGAAGATCTTTTTGAATATTCAGTAGGATGCTTTTGGCTTCAGGTAATGGAAAACTCAAGAAATAGTAACTTGAACCGTAAGGACATTGCTGTGTAATTAACCAGAAGTACAGAAGGGCGTGGACCAGGAATGGCGGGGGAGCAATGATGGCATTGAAGACCCTGGCTGTTTTTGTTCCGCTGCTCCACCCTTCTCCCGTTACTGGCTTTCCCCCTCAGGCTCATCTCTCAAGGTCTCAGGATGGCTGCCACAGCTTCAGCATCTCCCCTCGTGAGAGTGTCTGAAGATGGGGTGGGGTGGGGAGTGAAGGAGGAGAGAGGGCTTTTTCTTCTCCTGCCTCTCTTACAGGGAGGGCAATACAGTTGGCCCTTGAACAATGAGGGGTTAGGGGCACTGACCCCTGTGCAGTTAAAAATCCCTGTATAACGTTGCAGTCGGCCCTCCATATCCTTGTTTCTGCATCCTGGATGCAAGCAACTGGGGATCGTGTCGTATTGTAGTATGTATTTATTGAAAAAAATCCGTGTATAATTGGACACATGCAGTTCAAACCCATGTTGTTCAAGGGTCAGCTGTACTTCCTGGAAGTTATTTGCAGAATTCCCTTTGCCACTCATTAGTCATAACTAGGTCACACGTCCTCATCCTCCACCAATCACTGGCCAAAAATAACTGGAATGCCATATTTGTCCTGGATCAACAAGGATTCACTCACCCGGACTGGCCAAAGAAAACGGGAACTTTCAGCCAGGGAGAAGATAGAATGGCTTTAGGGTAGACAAACTGTAATATCTGCTACAGCCTAAAAAACCAAAAAACAAAACACCCAACAAAATACCTGCCATGGTGTGAAAAGTGGAGGCTAAATTTAAACCATGTAAAATGCAAGACCACATTACGATGAAGTTAATGATATTTGTAGGGTAAGCCTTTCCCACTAGCCATCTAGTGGGAGAGTCTGGGGGTCTGGAATTCTGGAGGTCCTACCCCTAGGTCTGAATATATCCAAGCTCCAGATTCCATTTGGCACCTCCTGGTAGCTTTTGTCCACTCTGGCTTAAATATCACCTGGGAAACCTCCTGATGTCAGATCCATGGGGACTACTGGGGATTTGGGGAACGGTCCTCCACCTCCCATCTTCTCATGTCAAGGTGGCCAGCATTGCGCTGCCTGGCCTCAGTCCCCTTTAACTATCCCCACCACCCACTTATCCCAGATGATCCAACTCTCTCTGTCTTTGAGAGGAGGGGCCAGCACAAAGCAGGGAGCATTATAATGGGCTTGGTGTTAGCACAGGTTTAAGTGTATTTCATTTTATATCACTACCTGTGAGAGTAGAATAACCATCTCCATTAAAAATAAGATTGTTGGGGCTTCCCCAGTGCAGGGGACACGGGTTCGAGCCCTGATCCAGGAAGATCCCACGTGCCACGGAGCAACTAAGCCCATGCGCCACAACTACTGAGCCTGTGCTCTAGAGCCCGTGAGCCACAACTACTGAGCCCACATGCTACAACTACTGAAGCCCGTGTAACTAGAGCCTGTGCTCTGCAACAAGAGAAGCCACTGCACCACAACCAAGAGTAGCCCTCACTCACCGTAACTAGAGAAAGCCTGCACACAGCAACGGAGACCCAATGCAGCCAAAATAAATAAATATTTTAAAAAAAGATTGTTTTTCCTCATAATATTAAAATTATAATGTTGAAAAAACTTCAGTTAGAAGAAAAAAATATTCTTAGCATCCAGAGACAACTGTGATGCTTTAGTGATTCCTTGCCAGACGTTTTTGTTACTATTCATTGTTTTTTTTTTACACCATATTACACTGTATTACATTTTGTATTGCCATTTCCTTTAGAAGCTATGTTTCAACAATTCATAAAAAATTTTAATGGCTGCACAATATTCTATTATGTGGGTGGGTACACAATAGTATTTTAACTGTATCTCTATTGTTGAGTGTTGGGCTCTTGCCAATTTTTTATTTTTAGAAATAAGAATGTAACTGCATACATAAATCTTTGTACATTTTTCTATTTTCCTAGAACAGATTACTTGAAGGGAAATTAACAAGGTGAAATTTATGAACATGGCAAAGAGTCTCGATTTTTATCCCCAAATTATTTCTCAGAAAATGTATGCCAGTGCATCCTAGCCAACAAAGAAAGTTCTAATATTTTACATCTTTGCTAATTAAAAAAGCAAATACTTAACCTTATTATTTACATTGGAATTGTTATTGCTTAGTGAGGTGGAATATTTTTTACACGTGGTTGTTAGCTATGTGTCTAAAATTGAAATCTTGATTTTCCCCTCCGAACAGCTCCTGGCAGCGACTCATGGATAATCTATTCTTCTAGATGCTCAGGTCAAAATTTTGGTGTCATCCCTGACTTTCCTGTTTCTCTCCCACCTCGTATCCCTCACCCTGTCTGCAGCAAACCCTCCTGCACCACCCCCACTGCTCCTCCCAGGTGTCTTCTCCGAATCACTGCAGCAGCCTCCTGATTGTTTGCCCTACAGCCAGGTCTTAGCACAACAGCAAGGGTCATCCCGTTAAACCGTAGCTCAACGTTAGTCTAGTGCACAGAGCCCTCTGTGGTTCCCTATTGCAGTCAGCAAAAAAGCCAGAAGTTCAAACTCTACAGGGCCGTTCATGATCAGATCTCCTGTTACCTCTCAGACACTATCTTCTTCTGCTTTCCCATCGATCTCCAGTGACACTTGAATATCCCAAGGCCATGCCTGCCTCAGCACCATTGCTCTTAACTGTCTGCTCCTGCCACAGTTTGCTGTCTTGCTCTTCCATGAACACTCCAGCGTGGCCTCAGGACCTTTATACTTGCTGTTCCAGCTCTCTGAAATGCTCTTTCCCCAGATACCTGCATGGCCAGCTTCCTTTCTTCCTTTAGGTCTTTTCTGAAATAGCTTTTGTCAGCGAGGTCTTCTCTGTTCTTTTTAAACCTTCCATCCCTCTCTACATTTCACCTTGCCCTTATGACTATCTAGCTACTATATGGGTTACTATTTAAATCCTTTTTTAAAAAATTTTTATTGGAATATAATTGCTTTACAATGTTGTGTTAGTTTCTACTGTACAGCAAAGTGAATCAGCTACATGTATACATATATCCCCTCTTTTGGGGATTTCCTTCCCATTTAGGTCACCACAGAGCATTGAGTAGAGTTCCCTGGGCTATACAGTAGGCTCTCATTAGTTGTCTATTTTATACATAGTGTCCATAGTGTATATATGTCAATCCCAATCTCCCAATTCATCCCACTCACCTTTCCCCCTTGATATCCATACGTTTGTTCTGTACGTCTGTGTCTCTATTTCTGCTTTGTAAATAAGATCATCCATACCAGTTTTTTCAGATTCCACATATATGCTTTAACATATGGTATTTGTTTTGCTCTTTCTGACTTACTTCACACTGTATGACAGACTGTAGGTCCATCCACGTCTTTACAAATGACCCAGTTTCGTTCCTTTTTATGGCTGAGTAATATTCCATCGTACATATGTGCCACATCTTCTTTATCCATTCATCTGTTGATAGACATTTAGGTTGCTTCCATGTCCTGGCTATTGCAAATAGTGCTGCAGTGAACACTGTGGTACATATATCTTTTTGAATTATGGTTTTCTCTGGGTATATGCCCAGTAATGGGATTGCTGGATCACAGTAGTTCTATTTTTAGTTTTTTAAAGAAGCTTCATACTGTTCTCCTTAGTGGCTGTATCAATTTACATTCCCACCAACAGTGCAAGAGGGTTTCCTTTACTCCACACCCTCTCCAGCATTTACTGTTTGTAGATTTTATGATGATGGCCATCCTGACCAGTGTGAGGTGATACCTCATTGTAGTTTTGATTTGCATTTCTCTAATAATTAGTGATGTTGAGCATCTTTTCATGTGTTTGTTGGCCATCTGTATGCCTTCTTTGGAGAAATGTCTATTTAGGTCTTCTGCCCATTTTTTGATTGGGTTGTTTGCTTTTTTCTTGATATTGAGCTGCATGAGCTGTTTGTATATTTTGGAGATCAGTCCTTTGTCAGTTGCTTCACTAGCAAATATTTTCTCCCATTCTGAGGGTTGTCTTTTCATCTTATATATGGTTTCCTTTGATGTGCAAAAGCTTTTAAGTTTAATTAGGTCCCATTTGTTTATTTTTGTTTTTATTTCCATTTCTCTAGGAGGTGAGTCAAAAAAAGTCTTGCTGCGATACATGTCAAAGAGTGTTCTGCCTATGTTTTCCTCTAAGAGTCTTACAGTGTCTGGCCTTAAATTTAGGTCTTTAATCCATTTTGAGTTTATTTTTGTGTATGGTGTTAGGGAGTGTTCTAATTTCATTCTTTTACATGAAACTGTCAAATTTTCCCAGCACCACTTATTGAAGAGGCTGTCTTCGCTCCATTGTATATTCTAGCCTCCTTTGTCATAGATTAGGTGACCATAAGTGTATGGGTTTATCTCTGGGCTTTCTATCCTATACCATTGATCAATATTTCTGTTTTTGTGCCAGTACCATACTGTCTTGATTACTGTAGCTTTGTCGTATAGTCTGAAGTCAGAGAACCTGATTCCTCCAGCTCCATTTTTTTTTTTTCCTCAAGATTGCTTTGGCTATTTGGGGTCTTTTGTGTTTCCATACAAATTTTAAGATTTTTTGTTCTAGTTCTGTGAAAAATGCCATTGGTAATTTGATAGGAATTGCATTGAATATGTGGATTGCTTTGGGTAGTATAATCATATTCACAATATTGATTCTTCCAATCCAAGAGCATGGTATATCTCTCCATCTGTTTGTGTCATCTTTGATTTCATTCATCAGTATCTTCTAGTTTTCTGCATATAGGTCTTTTGCCTCCTTAGGTAGGTTTATTCCTAGGTACTTTATTCTTTTTGTTGCAATCGTAAATGGGAGTGTTTCCTTGATTTCTCTTTCTGATTTTTTGTTGTTAGTGTATAGGAATGAAAGAGATTTCTGTGCATTAATTTTGTATCTTGCACCTTAACTAAATTCATTAATTGGCTCTAGTAGTTTTCTGGTGGCACCTTTAGGATTTTCTATGTATAGTATCATGTCATCTGCAAACAGTGACAGCTTTACTCCTTTTCCAATTTGGATTCCTTTTATTTCTTTTTCTTCTCTGATTGCTGTGGCTAGGACTTCCAAAACTCTGTTGAATAATAGTGGTGAGAATGGGCACCCTTGTCTTGTTTCTGATTTTAGAGGAAATGCTTTCAGTTTTTCACCATTGAGAATATTTGTTGTGGGTTTGTCATATATGGCCTTTATTATGTTGAGGTAGGTTCCCTCTATTCCCACTTTCTGGAGAGTTTTTAATCATAAATCAGTGTTGAATTTGGCAAAAGCTTTTTATGAATCTATTGAGATGATCATATGGTTTTTATTTTTCAATTTGTTAATACGGTGTATCACATTGATTGATTTGCATATATTGAAGAATCCTTGCAGCCCTGGAATAAATCCCACTTGATCGTGGTGTATGATCCTTTTTTTTTTTTTTTTGTAGTTTTTTTATTTTTTAAATTTTTTTAACATCTTTATTGGGGTATAATTGCTTTACAATGGTGTGTTAGTTTCTGCTTTATAACAAAGTGAATCAGTCATACATAAACATATGTTCCCATATGTCTTCCCTCTTGCGTCTCCCTCCCTCCCACCCTCCCTATCCCACCCCTCCAGGCTGTCACAAAGCACCGAGCCAATATCCCTGTGCCATGCGGCTGCTTCCCACTAGCTATCTACCTTACTACGTTTGTTAGTGTATATATGTCCATGACTCTCTCTCGCCCTGTCACAGCTCACCCTTCCCCCTCCCCATAATGTGTTGTTGGATTCAGTTTGCTAGTATTTTGTTGAGGATTTTTGCGTCTATGTTCATCAGTGATATTGGCCTGTATTTTCTTTTTTTATGATATCTTTGTCTGGTTTTGGTGTCAGAGTGATGGTGGCCTCATAGAATGAGTTTGGGAGTGTTCCTCCCTCTGCAATTTTTTGGAAGACTTTGATATGGATAGGTGTTAACTCTCCTCTAAATGTTTGATAGAATTCACCTGTGAAGCCATCTGGTCCTGGACTTTTGTTTGTTGGAGGATTTTTAATCAGAGTTTTAATTTCATTACTTGTGATTGGTCTGTTCATATTTTCTGTTTCTTCCTGGTTCAGTCTTGGAAGGGTTTTACCTTTCTTGGAATTTGTCCATTTCTTCCAGGTTGTCCATTTTATTGGCATATAGTTGCTTGTAGTAGTCTCTTATGATCCTTTGTATTTCTGTGGTGTCCATTGTAACTTCTTCTTTTTCATTTCTAATTTTATTGATTTGAGTCCTCTCCCTTTTTTTCTTGATGAGTCTGGCTAAAGATTTATCAATTTTGTTTATCTTCTCAAAGAACCAGCTTTTAATTTTATTGATCTTTGCTATTGTTTTTTTCATTATTTCTGCTCTGATCTTTATGATTTCTTTTCTTCTACTAACTTTGGGTTTTGTTTGTTCTTTCTCTAGTTGCTTTAGGTATAAGGAGAGGTTGTTTATTTAAGATTTTTTTTGTTTCTTGAGGTAGGATTGTATTGTTATGAACTTCCCTCTTAGAACTCCTTTTGCTGCATCCCGTAGGTTTTGGGTCATCTTGTTTTCATTGTCATTTGTCTCTAGGTATTTTTTGATTTCCCCTTTGATTTCTCCCGTGATCTCTTGGTTATTTAGTAGCGTATTGTTTAGCCTCCATGTGTTTGTGGTTTTTACAGTTTTTTTCCAGTAATTTCTAATCTCATAGCATTGTGGTCAGAAAATATGATATGATTCAATTTTCATTTTGATATGATTTCAATTTTCTTAAATTTACCAAGGCTTGATTTGTGACCCAAGATGTGATCTATCCTGGATAATGTTCCATGTGTACTTGAAAAGAAAGTGTATTCTGCTGCTTTTGGGTGGAATGTCCTGTAAATATCAATTAAGTCAGTCTGGTCTAATGTGTCATTTAAGGCTTGTGTTTCCTTATTAATTTTCTGTCTGGATGATCTATCCATTGGTGTAAGTAGAGTGTTAAAGTTCCCCACTAGTATTGTGTTACTGTCGATTTCCCCTTTTATGGCTGTTAGCATTTGCCTTATATATTGAGACCTCTTGTATGAGGTGCATAAATATTTACAATTGTTATATCTTCTTCTTGGATTGATCCCTTGATGATTATGTAGTGTCCTTTCTTGTCTCTTGTGATGGTCTTTATTTTAAAGTCTATTTTTTCTGCTATGAGTATTGCTACTCCAGCTTTCTTTTGATTTCCATTTGCATGGAATATTTTTTTCCATCCCCTCACTTTCAGTCTGTGTCTGTCTCTAGGTCTGAAGTAGGTTTCTTTTAGGCAACATACATAATGGGTCTTGTTTTTGTATCCATTCAACCAGTTTGTGTCTTTTTGTTGGAGCATTTAATCCATTTACATTTAAGGTAATTATTGATATTTACATTCCTATTACCATTTTCTTAATTATTTTGGGTTTGTTTTTGTAGGTGTTTTTCTTCTGTTGTGTTTCCTGTCTACAGAAATTCTTTTAGCATTTGTTGCATAGCTGGTCTGGTAATGCTGAATTCTCTTAGCTTTTGCTTGTCTGAAAGCTTTTGATTTCTCCATCATATCTGAATGAAGCCTTGATAGGTAGAGTAATCTGGGTTGTAAGTTTTTCCCTTTCATCACTTTAAATATATCCTGCCCACTCCCTTTTGACCTGCAGAGTTTGTGCTGAAAGATCAGCTGATAACATTATGGGAATTCCCTTGTATGTTATTTGTTACTTTTCCCTTGCTGCTTTTAATATTTTTTCTTTGTATTTAATTTTTGTTAGTTTGATTAATATGTGTCCAATAAATATTGTTAGTTTGATTAATTTTTGTTAGTTTGATTAATTAAATTAAATTTTTGTTAGTTTGATTAATTTTTGTTAGTTTGATTAATATGTGTCCAATAAATATTGGATTTATTCTGTATGGGACTCTCTGTGCTTCCTGGACTTGGTGGCTATTTCCTTTCCCATGTTAGGGAAGTTTTTGACTATAATCTCTTCAAATATTTTCTCAGACCCTTTCTCTTTCTCTTCTTCTGGGACCCCTATAATTTGAATGTTGTTGTGTTTAATGCTGTCCCAGAGGTCTCTGAGACTGCCCTCAATTCTTTTCATTCTTTTTCCTTTATTCTGCTCTGCGGCAGTTATTTCTACTATTTTGTCTTCCAGCTCACTTATCTGTTCTTCTGCCTCAGGTATTCTGCTATTGATTCCTTCTAGTTTTTTTTTTTTTTTTTTTTTTTGCTACGCGGGCGTCTCACTGTTGTGGCCTCTCCTGTTGCAGACCACAGGCTCCGGATGCGCAGGCTCAGCGGCCATGGCTCACGGGCCTAGCTGCTCCGCGGCATGTGGGATCCTCCCAGACCAGGGCACGAACTTGCGTCCCCTGCATCAGCAGGTGGACTCTCAACCACTGCGCCACCAGGGAAGCCCCTAGTGTGTTTTTTTGTTTGTTTGTTTTTGCGGTACGCGGGCCTCTCACTGTTGTGGCCTCTCCCGTTGCGGAGCACAGGATCCGGACGCGCAGGCTTAGCGGCCATGGCTCACGGGCCCAGCCTCTCCGCGGCATGTGGGATCTTCCCGGACCTGGGCACAAACCCGCATCCCCTGCGTCAGCAGGCGGACTCTCAACCACTGCGCCACCAGGGAAGCCCCTAGTGTATTTTTAATTTCAGTTTTTGTGTTGTTCATCACTGTTTGTTTGTTCTTTAGTTCTTCTAGGTTCTTATTAAATGTTTCTTATATTTTCTCTATTCTATTTCCGAGATTTTGGATCATCTTTGCTATCATTACTCTGAATTATTTTTCAGGTAGATTGTCTGTTTCCTCTTCATTTATTTGGTCTTTTGCTTTTTACCTTGCTTCTTCATCTGCAATGTATTTCTCTGTCTTCTCATTTTGTCTAACTTAACTATGTTTGAGGTCTCCTTTCCACAGGCTGCAGAGTCATAGTTTCTCTTGCTTCTGGTGTCTCCCTCCAGTGGGTGAGGTTGGTCCAGTGCCTTGTGTAGGGTTCCTGGTGGAAGGGACTGGTGCCTATGTTCTGGTGGGTGGAGCTCCATCTTTCCCTCTGATGGGCAGGGCCTCATCAGGTGGTGTGTTTTGGGGTGTCTGTGGGCTTAGTATGACTTTAGGCAGCCTGTCTGCTGGTGGATGGGTTTGTGTTCCTGTCTTGCTTGTTGTTTGGAGTGGAGTGTTCAGCCCTGGAGCTTGCAGGCAGTTGGGTGGAGCCTTGTCTTGGAGTTGAGATGGAGACCTCCAGGAGAGCTCTTGCTGATTAATATTCCCTGGGGCCGGGAATTCTCTGGTGTTCCAGCGTTGTGGACTCAGCACTCCCACCCCAGAGGCTCAGGCCTGACCCCAGGCCTGGGAACCGAGACCCTGCAAGCCACACAGCTCCACAAAACAGGGGAAAAAAAGAAAAGAGAAGAAAAAGGGTGGGAAGAAAACAAATGAAAACAAACAGGCAAACAAAACCCAAGATAAATAGTAAAGACAAAAACAAGTAAACAGCAACAATTAAAAAGAAACAAATGAACAGACAAACAAAACCCCAGACAAATGGTAAAGGCAAAATGAAACAAACAAAGTAGAAACACACACACATACAAAATAAGAAACACAGAGAAAACAAAACACAAGAGAATGAGACAAAGAAAAGAATCCCAAAATGAAAGGAAACAATTAAAAATAAAACTAACAAAAATAAAAACAAAAAAACAAAAGCAGAATGCAAACCGGTTATGTGGGGATCTGTCTTGTCCTTTCCGGTGTCTGAGGTCTTCTGCTAGTGTTCAGCTGGTGTTCTGTGAGAATTGTTCCATCTCTAGATGTATTCTTGATGCATTTGTGGAGAGAGATGAACTCCATGTCCTCCTACTCCTCTGCCATCTTGTTTTTTCCCATCTTACAATCTGCTTTTTAAATCTTAATTGTTGTTTGCATCTCCACTAAAATTAAGCTACAGCAAGGCAGGGGTTTCTGTCTTTCTGATTCACCCCTATATTCCCAGCATCAGTGCCTGTTGGGAAGATCATAGCAGCTCTAACATGTGCATGAATGAATACATGTGTATTGTCTGTCCCAATCCTTTGGCGTTTATTTGTTTGGGATCCTCACTAATTTTTTTCTATCATAAAACTAATAAAGGATAAAGATTGGGAAGAGTTCAGAAATCACTGCTGTTGTCCTAACTTTGAGTTGAAACCAATGTTAAATTTTGCTTTATTTCCTGGGACAATTTTTTTCCCTCTCTGCTTAAGTACTTTTTAAATGTATTCTTTGTGCAGTGAAATTTTATATCCAACTTTTGCACTATTCATTATGAGTTGTTTGTATTTTTCATGTAATGATAATTTCTACATAACATTTTTAGTGATTTCAAAATACTATACTAAATGAACTTACTTTATTTTCCTTAGTTCCTATTATTGGCTCTTTGTATTACTTTCATTTTATTTACTGTTATAAATAGTGCTGTGATGAACATCCTAGTACATATCACCTTTTCTGCCTTTCAGATCATTTTCTTGGACTAGATTTTCCAAAGTTAAAAAATGTTTATGAATAGTTTTAAGGTGTAACAGTTTTTCAACTTAAGACTTTGCTTGGAGAGTCCCAGAGATGGTTAAAATTCAGCTTCAATTAATAATTCCCTTTCAAAATATGTTTAGAAATCTGTATTCTGTTGGCTTCAAATGCTTTTTGAGATGTTTTCGTTTCTGTTCATGGCGTTTGTTGAAGAGGGGTCACTTGGTACTGTGGAAGGTAACAGACTCTGGGCTCAGATGTGTTTTCAGCTCTGGATCAGTTACTCATTGCTAGAAGACTTGGGGCGAGTTACCAACCTTTTGAGCCTCATTTTCTGCTTTAGTCAATTGCATATAATTATACCTGCTTTGTGGTAAGGATTAAATGAGATGGACTACCTATAGCCCCTTTCACGGACACTGGCATACAGAACATGCTCAGCGAGTGGACGTTGGCACCACTACTATTTCAAATGATTAAGGACTAGAATTATCTCCAGTGTCCACTACATACAGAAATAATCATTAGAACAATCATGTATTTAAATAGCAGAAGGAAGTGATAGCCTCTGTTTTGGTTCCTTAGCTACAGACTGCTCCTCTTCTGTTACCTGGTTTGTTGAACTTTCCATGTCTGTTCCTCTCTACAAGACCATGCTTTTCAGTAACAGCTGCTCCTCAAACTTCTATTTTTAAATCCTTGTGGTTTTATTGGATGTTTCATATTTTAGATATAATTTTCTTTGCTGAATTTGTGGATTCATTTCCACGAGTCTATCCCTATGTCACATTTATCCTCTCTTCACTTCGCTGTGGCTGGAGACTGTATCCTGTCAGTTGACACTGCTGTGTGTGTATTTCGCTGTGTACCTTCTGCCTGCACCAACTTCTGTGTAAAAGACGGACACTGGCATTTCGTGATCATCCAGAGCTGTTTATCACAGAATTATTTAAAACAGTGAAAGACGGATAACAAGTCAACGTGAGTGGAAAGATTCTACAAATTATGATACTTCCCTGGAATGGAATATTTTGAAGGTATACAAAAAAAATGATGTTTATGAAGGGTTTTAATAGCATGAAAAAAGAATTCTAGTAATAAAAATTATATGTATGGCAAGATTCCAAGGATGAAAAGAAAACAAGGTCCTCAAAACGCTAGAAAGAGCTATGCTGACAGAAATTACTTCTGAGTGGAAGGAATTAAGTTTTGTATTTTCTGTTCCTTTAAATATTTTTGTTTTCTTGTCAAATTTTCCTGCACTGAGAACAAATTTGCCTTCTTCATTGGAAAAAATAGCTTGTGCAAAATATTGAAGAAAACAAATCTTTAAGGTGGAACCCATTCACTTAGTTCTACTACAACTTCATAAATTAAAATTATATTTGTAAATTCTGCCTCAGGGTAGAATCTTTTGGTTTTGTTTTTGTGTTTGTTAAGATAGCCTTTAATGCCTACCCCCAAGGAGACACTAAAATTCAGAAGCTTCTACGTATGGATAATCTATAGGCAGACGAGCTCCACATTCCATTCTTCAATCGATATTTAATGTTGTAGCAAGTGTCTGTTGCATGATTTATGACAGCAAAAGTGTCGAGAAAAGCACAAATAGGTTTCTGAGTTATGGTGTTTTAGCTCAGCATTTTCCAGAATGTATTCTGAGACACATTAACTCTCCAAGATTCTCTGTGAACAAATGTTTCTGTTGGCCAAATTAAGTTAGGGAAATCCTGCAGTATGGTGTATTGACTTAGAGCAAAGGCTGGAAAGTACTTTCATTAAATTCCCAACTCTGGCAATTACTAGTTGGGATAATTTACTTAAACTTTCTATGCCTCAGTTTCCTTGCCTGTGAAATGGGAATAATATTATATGGTGGTATGAATTAAATGAGATAATAGAGAGAAGTATCTAGCACCATTTTCTGGCCTGCAAGTTACCTGCTGTTATTTTATTTTATATAGTATATTTCCCTTGAAAGTGTGCAGCATCTTTAGGATAGCAAATTATGGATTCTGAGAAATCTATAGTAAGGAAATGTGTTTAAATTTAACATGCGGATCCCAAACTTATTTCACCACAGAATATAGTACCAGTTGTTTCCCCATGGAACTAGTATTCTGGGGAACACACATTGGAAACATAGCTCAGGATAATTCTAAGGGAATAAACTGTAAAATTCAAGTGCACCCTTAGTAATGTTCAAAACAAACATCAAGGGGGCATTAGTGAAAATGGCAGAGCAAGAAACTCTGAAATTCTGAAAAAAAACTGTCAGAATTAACTTTTTGGAGCTCAGGAAATTAACCAAAGGTTTATAGAAACCCAAGGAGCACTTATTCAAGAAAAACAGCTGAATCTCAATAAGAACAGCAAGGCTTTGTGGTATTTTAACTCACCCTAGTCCCATTTCCCACTTTGTACCTCAGCAGTAGCCTTGAAAATAATAGCTCATATTCTTAGTACAAGGGGGAACAGTCCAGACCTCATTCACAAAGAATAATCATTAGTAGATCTGTCTGTTGGCTCCCTGGAAGAAGACTGGCTGGGAAGGCTTATCTTTATTTCATCTGACTTGGAACTTGCCCACTGCTATCTGGGGGGTGTTGGTAAAAACTATTTACAGGCAAATGTTTTAGTCATTGCTACATGAGACAATGGATAACAGTTGGAGTGAGTAATGGACTAATCAAAAATCTTGGGTGGAAAGGCTGGAGAATGAGATGCTTTGGATAATAAGGGCTTTGAATAGTCCTAGCATATTCGTGGGAATCTAGAAGGTCACATGTATTTCCAGGGCTTGAACATGCTCACGAAAGACCTGAGAAGGCCCTAAGATCTCACCTTTGACTGACCTTGGGGGTCTGTACCAGAAGGAAGTGAAGACTAAGGTATTGTTGTCAGCTGCACAGCTGAGTGCTGAAGGTATGCTCCAACATATTCACAGAGCCCCTCTGCAAAGATGGGAGGTTTTTTTCTGCCCAGGACTGTAAGGAAATCTCTTTCCAATCATTAGCTGACCACTAAGCTAATGGGACCAAGTCTTCAGTGGACACACATGACAAAGAATACAGACTTTACAGAATTAGTTCAGAAAAGCCATGAGATAAAAAAACAGCAACTACAACAAACAGCAACAACAGCAAACCCTGAGAAGGGGGAAGAATCTGATTTCCAGAGTTGCCACAATGTAATATTCAGTGTCCAGTTTTCAACAAAAAATTGCAAGGATTACAAAGAAGCAAGAATGTATAGTTGGGGCTTCCCTGGTGGTGCAGTGGTTGGGAGTCCGCCTGCTGATGCGGGGGACATGTGTTTGTGCCCCGGTCCGGGAGAATCCCACATGCCGCAGAGCGGCTGGGCCCATGCGCCATGGCCGCTGAGCCTGCGCGTCTGGAGCCTGTGCTCCACAGTGGGAGAGGCCACAGCAGTGAGAGGCCCGTGTACTGCAAAAAACAAAACAAAGCAAAACAAAACAAAACAAAAAAAGAATGTGTAGTTGCTACACAGGAAAATAAAAAAGCAATCAATGCAAACTCTCCCTGAGGAAGCCAAGAGATTGGACTTTCTAGGTAAAGACTTTCAATCAAGTATTTAAAACACGTTCAAAGAGCCAAAGAGAACCACACCTAAAGAACTAAAGGAAAGTATGAGAACCATGTCTCACCAAGTAGAATATTGATAAATAGATAAAAGTTATACCAAATATAAATACCAGAGTTGAAAAGTATAAAGAACTAAAATGAAAAATTAACTAAAGGCGCTCAACATCAGATTTAACTAGGTAGAACAAAAAAATGAACATGGAGATAGGTCAATTAAGATTATCTAGTCTGAGGAACAGAAAGAGAAGAGAATGAAGAAAAATGAACAAAGCCTCAGGGACCTGTGGGGTGTCATCAGGCATATCAACACACACATATAATGGGAGCCTCTGAAGGAGAGGAAAGAGGGAAAAGGGCAGAAAGAGTATTTGAAGATATAATGGCGAAAAATGCTCCAAATTTGATAAAAATGTTAATCCATACCTACAAGAAGCTCAACAAACTCCAGATAGGATAAACTCAACGAGATACACACCTCCTTAGATTAATCAGACTGTCAAAGGTTAAAGATGAAGAGAATCTTGAGAAAAGAAAAGTGACTCATCATATGCAAGGGTTCTTCAATAATATTAACAGCTGATTTCTCCTCAGAAATCATGGATGCCAGAAGGCAGTGAGATGACATATTCAAAGTGCTAAAAAATATACTGTTGAACAAATACTCTGTATCCAGCAAGACTACCCTTAAAAGATGAAGGAGAAATTAAGACATTCTCAGATAAACAAAAATTGAGAGAGTTTGTTGCTAGCAGACCTACCCTGCAGGAAATGCTAAAGAGAGTCATTCAGGGTGAAGTCAAGGACACTAGATAGTGACTCAAATCCACGTGAAGAAATAAAGAAAACCAGTAAAGGTAAAGGTACCTACAAAAGTAAATACAGAGGACAGAATAAATGTATTTTTCTTTGTAACTCTTTTTATTCTATCTGTACTAAAAGATGAGCACATAAAGCAATTATAAATCTTTGTTGATAGGCATACAATGTTTAAAAAATAATTTGTGGCAATAACAGCATAAAGGAGGTGAATGGAGATATATGTGAGCAACGTTTTTCTATATTAAATTGGTATTAATCTAACCTAGACCATTATAAATTAAGACATTAATTATAGTACCCAGGGCAACCACTAAGAAAATAACTGAAAACTATACAGAAAAAGGAAAGATCAGGGAATTAATTAAGGTACACTAGAAAAGCTTCTTTAACAAAAAGAAGACAGTAATGGAGGAATTGAGGAATAAAAAAGATATAAGAAATAGAAAACAAACATCAAAATGGTGGAAGTCATTCCTACACTGTCAGTAATTATATTAAATAGAAATAGATTAAACTCTCCAATTAAAAGACAGATATTGGCAGAGTGGATAAAAAATATGATTCCAACTATCTACTGCCTACTAGAGACCTATCAATACTTTAGATTCAGAGACACAAATAGGTTGAAAGTAAAAGAGTCAATCCATCAAGAAACCATAACAAACATTCACTAAAAACAGAACCCCAAGATACATGAAGCAAAAACTGGCATAATTGAAGGGAGAAATAGACAATTGAGCAATAATAGTTGAAAACTTCAATACTCCACTTTCAATAATGGGTAGAATAACTGTACAGAAGATCAAAAGTAAACTGAAGACTTGAACAACACTATAAAGCAACTATACCTAACAGACATATAGAAAACATTTCACCCAACAATGGAAGAATACATATTTTTCTCATGCACTGTGGAACATTTTCCAGGATAGACCATATATGCAGAAACAAAACAAGTCTCAATCAGCTTAAAAATATTTGTCATACAAAATATGTTCTGTGACCACAACAGAATAAAATTAGAAATTAACAACAAAAATAAATTTGGAAAGTTCACAAATATATGGAAATTAATGACACATCCCTAACTAACCAACATTAGAAAATAGTTTGAGATGAATGAAAATGACAGCACAGCATACCACAATTTATGGGATGAAGTGAAAACAGTGCTCAGAGGGAAATTTATAGTAAATGTCTACATTAGAAAAAGAAAAATCTCAAATCAATAGCCTCACCTTTCTTTAAAAAAATAGACAAAGAATAGCAAACTGAACACATGCAAACAGAATGGAAATAAATGAAATGGAGAATAGAAAAATAATACAGAAAATCAACAAAACAAAAAATTTGTTCTTTGAAAAGATCAAGAAAGTGGTCAAGACTTTAGCTAGACTGACAACGAGAGAGAGAGAAGAAAATTACAATACTAAAGTCAGGAATGAAAATGAGGACATTACTACTGACCTTATAGAAATAAAAATGATTACAGGGCAATGCTATGAACAATTGCATGCCAACAAACTAGATAATCTTGATGAAATAGACAAATTCCTAGAAACACACAAACTGCAAAACTGAGCGAAGAACAAAGAGAAAATCTAGACAGACTTATACCAAGTAAAGAGCATTTGATAATAATAAAATATCAAAACCTTCCAACAGATAAAAATTTCAGGACCAAATAGTTTCACTGGTGAATTCTACCAAATATTTGAAGAAGAATTTACACCAATCCTTCTCAAACTCTGAAAAGTATGAGAGGAGAAAACACTTCCCAACTCATCTCTGGGGAGCCCATATTACTCTGCTATTAAAACCAGACAAAGATGTCACCAGAAAATCAAAATACAGACCAGTACCACTTAGGAACATTGATGCAAAAATCCGCAACAGAGCACCAAAAACTGAACCCATTTAGAAAGAATTATATACCACAAACAAGTGGGATTTGCCCAAAGAATGCAATTTTGGTTCAATGTAACAAAATCAATGTAATATACCATATTAATAGAATAAAGAAAAAAGTCACATAACTGTCTCAATAGACACAGAAAAATCATTTGACAAAATTCAGCAGCTGCTTATGGTACAAAGCATTCAGCATACAGTAGACAAGAACTTTCTCAGTCTGTTAAAGGGCATCTGTGAAAAACCCACAGCTAACATTATACTTAATGATGAAAGACTGGGTGTTTTCTTTTTAAGATCAGGAATGGAAAATGATGCCTGCTCTCACCTTTCCTATTCAGCTCTTTCTGGTGATTCTAGTCAGGGCAGTTAGGCAAGCAACAAATAAATAAATAAATGATTGATAAATAAATGGCATCTAGATTGGAAAGGAAGAAGTAAAATTCTCTCTCTTTGCAGATGATATGATCTCATATCCAGAAACACCCAAAGAATCCACAAAAAACTCTTAGAGCTAATAAAAAAGTTCAGCATAGTTATATTGTATAAAATCCATAAAAAGTCAGTACTTATATACACTAGCAATGAACATTCTGAAAATGAAATTAAGAAAACAGTTCCATTAAGAATTGCATCAAAAATATTAAAATACTTAAGAATAAAGTGTAAGACTTTTATACTGAAAACTATACAAAACACTGTTGGAAAATACTAGAAGAAACCTGGGACTTCCCTGGTGGTCCAGTGGTTTAAGACTTTGCCTTCCAATGCAGGGGGTGCAGGCTTAATCCTTGGTCGGGGAGCTAAGATCCCACATGCCTCGTGGCCAAAAAACCAAAACATAAAACAAGCAATATTGTAACATATTCCATAAAATACTTTAAAAATGGTCCACATCAAAAAAAACTAAACTAAAAGAAACCTAAATAAATAGAAAGACATCCCATGTTTATGGATTGGAAGACAATATTGTAAAGATGGCAATAGTTTCCAAATCAATATACAGGTTAAATGCAACCCCTATTAAAAAAAAAAAAACCAGCTACCTCTTTGGCAGAAATTGAGAAACAGATCCTGAAACTTAGTGGAAATGAAAGGGACTTGAAATAGCCAAAATAATCTTGAAAAAGAATAACAAAGTTGGAAGAATCACACTTCATCATTTTAAAACTTAGTACAAAACTACAGTAATCAAGAAAGTTTGGTACTGGCATAAGGATAGACATATAGGTCAATATAATAGAACTGAGAGTCCAGAAATAAACATCTATGGTAAATTCATTGTTGAAAAGTGTGCCAATATCATGCAATGGGGAAAGAATACTTGTCTCAATAAATGGTGCTGGGACCACTGGGTATGCATATGTAAAAGAATGAATTTGCAACCCCCCCCCATCTCACAGCATATGCAAAAATGACCTCAAAATGAACTAAGGACCTAAATGTAAAAGCTAAAACTTTAAAACTCTTGGAAACATAGGTGCCAATCTTCATAAACTTAATTAGGCAATGGCTTCTTTTATATGACTGCAAAATACAAGCAACTAAATAAAAAATAAATAAGTTGGACCTCATCAAAATTCAATACTTTTGTGCTTCAAAGGACACTAGCATCAATGTGTAAAGACAGCCCAAAGAATGGGATAAAGCATTTACAAACCATATATTTGATAAGATCTAGTATACAGGATATATAAAGAATTCTTGCAATTCAAAATTAAAAAGATAACTCAATTAAAAAATGGGCAAAGGATTTGAATAGACATTGCTCCAAAGAAGATGTTCAGATGGTGAAAAAGCACATGCAAAGTTGCTCAAGATCATTAATTATTAGGGAAATGTAACTCAAAACCACAATGAGATAGTATTTCATACCTACTAGGATATGTATAGCAATAATTTTTAAAAAATGGAAAATAATAAATGTTGACAAGAATGTGGAGAATTGGAAACTTCATACATTGCTTGTGGGAGTGTAAAGTGGTGCATGTGCTATCCAGAACAGTTTGGTCGTTCCTCAAAAACTTAAACATAGAGTTAAAATATTACCTAGCAGTTCAACTCCTAGGTTTATAAGAAGAGAATTGAAAACACATGTGTGCACAAAAATGTGTACATGAATGTTCATAACAGCCATAAAGTAGAAACAACCCAAATGTTCATCAGCTGATGAATAGATATACAAAATGTGGTCTGTCCATACAATGGAATATTATTTAGGCATGAAAAGAATGGAGCACTGTCACGTGCTAGAACATGGATGACCTTTGAAAACATTATGCTAAATGAAAGAAATCAGTCACAAAAAGCCACATCTTGTATGATTCCATTGATTTGAACTGTCCAGAATAAGCAAATCCATGCAGACAGAAAGCAGATGATTGCTTGCCTAGGGATTGGAAACGTGGTGGTAGGCAACGGGGGAGGATTGGGAGTGACTGCCAGCCAGTCCCAGACTCTTTTTGGGGTGATACAATTTCCTGGATTTAGATAGAGGTATGGTTGCACAATATTGTGAGTATACTTAAATCATGAATTATACACCTTAAGATGGGTGAATTTGTTATGTGAACTGTATCTCAATAAAAATATTGTTAAAAAAATAAAGCAAATATGATAGTTAATTTTGTGTCAACTTGACTGGATCATGGGATGAGCAGATATCTGGGTAAACAGTTATTTCTGGGGGTGTCTGTGTCAATGATTCCAGGAGAGATTAGCATTTGAATCAGTAGGCTGAGTAAAGCACACTGCCCTCCCCAGTGTGGGTGGGCATCATCCAATCCATTGAGGGCCTGACTAGCATAAAATGATGGTGGTTAGGAGGATTTCCTTTCTCTCTGCTTGACTACTACAGTGGGACATCAATCTTCTCCTGACCCCGGGTGTTCTAGGTGATCAGACCTTCAGACACGGACTAGAATCTATGCTTACTAGCTCTCTTGCCTTCCAACTATATGGTCTTCCTGGGTCCCCAGCTTACAGAGAGCAGATTGTGAGACTTCTTAGTCTCCATGGTTTCATAAACCAGTATCTTATAATAAATTACATAGTTATAGATATAAATCCTGTAGGTTCTGTTTCTCTGGTGAACCCTGATTAATACAGCCAGAGCAAAGGAGAAAAATCAGCAAAAACCATATACTTACTTTCAGCCCCGAGTTATTTCAGAATCCGTAGTGCAGTCTTAGGTCAAGTTCTGCAAGTAATTCGTTCATCCAGGCTGCATTTACTGCACACCCAGTAGCTGCCAGCCCTGAGCTGGGTACCAGGAGTACAGAGAGGAATGAGACTCAGGCTCCCCCTTGGGGAGGCCACAGCCTGGCAGGTGAGACAGAGGTAAGGTGGGTCTAATGCTACTGAGGACAGGTGCTTGAGCTGTGAGAATGAGGGCTAGGGACATTTTCACTAGGAGGGGACGGTCGGAGGGCATACATTGGTGTGGTTGAGGTCCAGGCAGAGGTGGCCGAGGGCACTCTGTGAAGAGATCAGGCCAACCTCAGTTGCCAGGCTGGGGTTTGGACAGTGACTTAATGCTAAGCTTGGAGATATGGCTTTAAAAATACTAATAGAAATTACATTCTAAAAATATAACAGGGTTCATTCAATAAAACTATATACATTGTCCCAGGCCCTGCACTTGGTTTGGGAGAAATGTTGGTGATTAAAAGAGGTATCGTCACTGCTCATGTGGCCCTTCAATTGTGTGATTAGAAGTCTTCGTGGCAGCATGATTTATAATGGAGAACACCTATAATTTCAGTGTTCAATCTTAACAGAATGGCTAAGTAATTAGAGGACATAATATGATGAAATGTTATTAATCATTCAAAGTAACGTTTGTTGGTAATTTTGATGGTTGATGTTTAAGATTTAAACAAAAAAGCAGGTTGCAAATATGAACTGAAAAAAATACTGCTGGGAATTATATTTTATCGGGTGGTAAAATTATAAGTGATTCTCATTGTATTCTCTCTACTTTTCTACATTTTCTAAGCAGGGAAATATTTTCTACAACGAGCATGTGCTTTAACATAGTAAAAAATTCTTTAATATGCCTTAAGAAAACTCCTAAAAGAGCTAAACATTCAGGTCTACACCAAAATATCTTTTTAGACTTTTCAGACAGCTGGTATGAGGGATAAAGAGAGTACTGTCTTAGCACTTTAGAATTTTTGTACTTTCCTATTAAATATAATAATAAAACACCCACTTCTGTCTCAGCACGGTTAGCTGCTTGTGGTGCTGGAGGAGCCAGCAGGAGATCAGCATTTCTGCACACCCACTGCTGGGAGTGACCATGTAATCCAAGAAAATTGATCTCCAGGTGTCTTTCACCCCAGATGGCATTTTGACAACAGAGATAAAACATTCACACAGTCACAGTGCACATCCAGCTCAATTAGACTCCCTCGCCTTACCCTGGATCTTTTGGAGGGGCTTCTTTATTTTTAAATCCTCCCTTTGAACTTGAGGAGTGCTTTTTATCAGGCTGTAAGCATTAGTGGTGTTTTATTGTCTGGTGGCTTTTAGAAACTTGGGGCCTACGGCGACTGCCGAATCCATTTGGGGACACCCTGTGGTTTACCTGAGATGATGGGAAAGGGGAGGGTAGAGTATGTCAGCCCATGTTCAAAAGCCCAAACGCCCTTTGGAGATGGGCACTTCTGTGTTGCCACATAAGGAGCCTGGATGATTACCAATGGGCAGAAAAATAGGAACAAATATTAACACTCATAGCAACCAAGATTTACTTTCATGATGTTGGCCATTTGTGAAGAGGGAAAGGACTAACATTTATTGAGCTCCTGCTAAGTGCCAGGCGCACTCCATGTGGAAGCTCACTGAACCATCTCAGTGACCCTAGGAGTTAAGTGTTTTTATTCCCATTCTGGAGAAGATGAAATTGAAGCTGAGAAAGTAAGGAACTTATCCAGCTTGTAAGTGACAGAGTTGAGATATGCACCTCAGTCGTTCCAGTTCTAAAGACCTTGTTTCTTCTTCTTGTCCTGACTGCGCTTTACGTATATGAAGTCTCATTTAATCAGATTGGCTTTCTTGCCCATGGTACTTTTATTGTGGGCAGGAAAAGGGAACATGAAAACCATTATTATACTAACAAGGGAAGCCTGACTAATTTCTGCAGTAAGTGGATGTGGTCACACTCCACCAGTGTTTGTTGAATGAATGAATGATATGCATGTGCCTTAAAAATGGTATAAATGCTGCTTTTTGTTATACTCCTATGTATGTATGTATGTATGTGTTTACCTATTTAATTTTATTGTTATGAGGACACTTAACATGAGATCTACCTTCTTAACAAATTTTTAAATACAATACGTTGCTGTTGACTGTAGGTGCAATGTTGTACAGCAGATCTATAGAGCTTATTTATCTTGCTTAACTAAAATTTTATGCCCATTGATTACTAACTCCCCATTCTCCCCACCCCCAGCCCTGGCCAACCACCATTCCACTCTTTATTTTATGAATTTGACTATTTTAGATACCGTATAAGTGGAATCATGCAATATTTAACTTTCTGTGACTGACTTATTTCACTTAACATAATTCCCTCAGGGTTCATCCATGTTGTTGCATAATACAGAATTTCCTTCCTTTTTAAGGCTGAATACTATTCCACTGTACATAGGTACCACATTTTCTTTATGCATTCATCTGTCCATGGACATTTAGGTTGCTGCCACACCTTGGCTATTGTGAATAGTGCTGCAATGAACACACAAGTGCTAATACCTCTTTGAGCCTGATTTCAATTTTGGGGGTTAAACACTCAGAAGTGGGATTGCTGTATCATATGGTAGTTCTCTTTGTAATATTTTGAGGAAGTTCCATATTGTTTTCCATAGCAGCTTCATCTTTTTACATTACCACCAACAGTGTGCAAGGATTCTAATTTCTCTACATCCTTGCCAACACTGGTTGTCCTTTATATATATATATATATGTATATATATAATAGCCATCCTGACAGTTGTAAGATGATATCTCATTGTGGTTTTGATTTGCTTTTCCCTGATGCTTACTGATATTGAGTATTTTTTTCCTATACCTGTTGGCCATTTGTTATGTCTTTTCTGGAGAAATGTCTATTCAAGTACTTAATCCATTTTAAAATTTGGTTATTAGTTTTTTTTTTTTAAACTATTGAGGTGTAGGAGTTCCTTATATACTTTGGAGATTAACCCCTTATCAGATATACGGCTTACAATATTTTTTCCCATCCTGTAAGTTTTTTTTTACTATACTGGTTGTTTCCTTTTCTGTGTAGAAGCTTTTTATTTTGATGTTACCTATGCTTTTGGTGTCATATCCAAAAAATCATTGCCAAGATCAATGTCATGCAGTTTTCCCCCTATGTTTTCTTCTAGGAGTTTTTCAGTTTATGGATTAAGGACATAAACAGCCTTCTATTTGTGTCTTTAATCCATTTGGGGTTGATTTTTGTGTATGGTGTGAGATTAGGGGCCAATTCCATTCTTTTCCATGTGGATATCCTGTTTTCCCAACACTATTTATTGAAGAAACTCTCTTTTCCCCATTGTGTATTCTTGGCTCTTTAGACAAAAATAAATTGCCCATACATGTGGATTTATTTATAAGTTCTCTATTATGTCCCATTGGTCTATATGTCTGTCTGTATGCCAGTAAACTATGTTTCAATTACTATAGCTTTGTAATATATTTTGAAAACAGGAAGTATGATGCCTCCAGCTTTGTTCTTCTTTCTCAAGATTGATTTGGTTGTTCATGGTATTTTGTGGTTTCTTTTGAATTTCAGAATTATTTTTTCTATTTATGTAAAAAATGCTATTGGGAGTTTGATAGGGATTGCAGTGAATCTGTAGATTGCCTTGGGTAGTACAGACATTTTGATAATATTATCTTCCACCGCATGAAATGGATGCCTCTCCACTTGTTTGTGTTTTGTTTACTTTCTTTCATTCAATGTTTTGTAGTTTTCAGTATACAAGGCTTTTACCTCCTTAGTTAATTTTATCCCTGCATATTGTAATCTTTTATTCTGCTGTTATAAATGGGATTGTTTCTCTAATTATTTTTCAGATAGTTCATTATTTATAGAAACACAACTGATTTTTGTATGTTAATTTTGTATCTTGCAACTTTACTGAATTTCTTTATTAGTTCTAATAGTTATTTTTAACTCTATAACCATAAAAGTATAGTTACATAAAACATTAAAATATAAATCTTTGGGATTTTCTATATAAGATTGTGTTTATCTGCCAACTGGGACAGTTTTACTTCTTCCTTTCAGTTTGGATGCCTTTATTTCTTTTCCTTGCCTAATCGCTTTGGCTAGAATTACTAGTACCATGTTGAATAGAAGTGGTAAGAGGAGCCTCTTTGACTTGTTCTTGATCTCGGAGGAAAAACTTTCAGTTTTTACCATTGCGTATGGTGTTAGCTGTGGGCTTGTCATAAATGGCTTTAATATTTTGAGGTAAAATTTCCTTCTATTCATATTTTATTGAGAGTTTTTATCATGAGATGCTGTTGAATTTTGTCAAACTTTTTTTCTGTGTCTGTTGAAATAATCATGTGATTATTATCTTTTATTTTGTTGATGTGAAATATCATATTAATAGATTTGTTTATGTTAATCCATCCTTATATCCCAGGAAGAAACTACTTGATCATTGTATATGATTTCTTTAATGTGCTACTGGATTTGATTTGCTGGTATTTTGTTGAGGATTTTTTGCATCCATTTTCATCAGGGATATTGGCCAGTATTTTTTTGTTTGTTTGTTTTTTTCTGTCATGCCTTTGTCTGGCTATGGTATCAGGGTAATGCTGGCTTCACAAAATGAGTTTGGAAGTGTTTCTTTTTGTCAGTTATTTGGAAGAGTTTGAGAAAGATTGGTATTAATCATTCTTTAAATGTTTCGTAGAATTGAGCAGTGAAGTCATCTGGTCCTGGAGTTTTCTTTTTTTGGAGGTTTTTGATTACTGATTCAATCTCTACATTGGTTAAAGCCCTATTTAGACTTTCTGTTATTCATGATTTAGTCTTGGAAGGTTGTATGTTTCTAGGAATATATCTATTTCTTCTGTTATCCAGTTTGTTGGTATATAATTGTTCACAGAAGTCTTTTATGATCTTTTTATTTCTGTAGCATCAGTTGTAATGTCTCTTCTTCTATTTCTGCCTGTTTGAGTCTTTTTTCTTTTTTTTCTTAGTCTAGATAAGGGTTTGTCAATTTTGTATGTGTTTTCAAAAAATAACTTTAGTTTCATTGTTTGTTCTGTTGTTTTTCTGTTTTTAAAATTTCATTTATTTCTGCTCTAATACTTCCTTCCTTCCTTCTGTAATTTTGGGCTTAGTTTGCTCTTCTTTGCCTAGCTCCTTGGGTGTGAAGTTAGATTTTTATTTGAGAGCTTTCTTCCTTTTTAATGTAGGTGTTTATCACTGTGAATTTCACTCTTAGTACTATTTTTGCTGCATCCTATAAGTTTTGGTATGTGTGCTTCCATTTTCCTTTGTCTCAAGGTATTTTTTAAGTTACGCTTTTGTTTTCTTCTTTGATCCAATGACTGTTCAAGAATGTTGTTTAATTTCCTGTATTTGTGAATTTCCAGTTTTCCTTCTGCTATTGATTTCTAGTTTTCCTTAGTTGTCAGAAAAAAAAAAACTTAGTTTGCTTTCAGTCTTCTTAAATTTGTTAGGACTTGCTTTGTGATCTAACATATGATCTATCCTTGAGAAAGACCTGTGTGTGCTTGAGAAGAATGTATATTTTGATACTCTTGGTTGGAATGTTCTATATATGTGTTAGGTTCACATGGTATGTAGTGTTATTCAAGTCTTCTATTTCTTTATTGATCTTCAGTCTGGATTTTCTGTCCATTAGGGCATTGAAGTCTTCTACAATTAATTGTATTGCTATCAGCTTCTTCCGTCAATTCTGTCAATGTTTGCTTTATATGTTTAGGTGCTCTGATGTTGGGTGCATAGATACTTACAATTGTTATATCTTCCTGATGGAGTGATCCTTTTATCATTATATGATGTCCTTCTTCATCTCTTGTGACAGTCTTTGACTTAAAGTTTATTTTGTCTGATATAAGTACAGCCACTTCTGATTTCTTTTGGTTGCTGTGTGCATGGAATATATTTTTCTTTCCCTTTGCTGTCGGCCGAAGTGTATTCTTAAATCTAAAGTGAGTTTCTTGTAGACAGCATATAATTGGTTTTCTTTTTTAATTCACTCAGCCACTCTTTGTCTTTTGATTGGAGAGTTTAATGCATGTACACTTGAAGTAATTGCTGATAGGGAAGGATTTACTAGACATGTTTTTAGTTTTCTGTCAGTCTTGTAGTTCTTTTGTCTGCCTTTTTCTCTCTTGCTGTCCTTCCTTGTGTTCTGTTGATATTTTTGTATTGATATGCTTTTATTCACCTCTTGTTTTCTTTTATGTACTTCTATAGGTATTTTTTTGCATGTGTGGTTACTCTGAGGCCTAAGTAAAATATTTTTATAATTTTAACATAATTTTAAGCTAATAACAACTTAAGTTCAATTGCATACCAAACACTATACTTTAACTTCTTCCTCTCCACTCTTTTTATTATTATTGTCACAATTCATATCTATTCATACTGCTTATCTTTTAACATTTTTTTGCTATATTTTTAATACTTTTGTCTTTTAACTTTTGTACTGGAATTAAAAGTGATTTGCCCACTACTATTACAGGAATGCATTATTCTGTATTTGTCTAGGTATTTACCTTTACCATCATGTTTCAGACTTTTTTATGACATGGCATACTCTTGAGTGTCCCTTTGTTTCATCCTGAAGAACTTTTTAATTATTTCTTGTAAGGCAGTTCTAGTGGTGACAAACCCCTTAAGCTTTTGTTTGTTGGGAAAGTCTTTATTTTTTCTTCATTTTGAAGGATAGTTGTTTTGCCAAGTGTAGTATTCTTGGTTGGCAATTTTTTTGGGCACTTTGAATATATCATCCCACTCCCTTCTGACCCGCAAGCTTTTTGTTGAAAAATCTGCTGAGAGTCTTATAGGAGTTCCCTTGTATGTGACAAGTCACTTTTCTTTTGCTTCTTCCAAATTATATCTTTATCTTTGACTTTTGACAATTTGGTTATAATATGTGTCAGTGTGGATTCCTTTGGGCAGTTCTTATGTGGTGCATTTTGGGCTTCTTGGATCTGGACATTCATTTCTTTCCTCAGATTTTGGGAGTTTTCAGCTATTATTTCTTTGAATAAGCTTTCTGGTCCTTCCTTTCTCTCTCTCTTCCTTCTGGGCTTTCCATCGCGTGTATGCTAATCATTTGGGGGGTACCCCATAAGTTCCTAAACATTTCTTTACTCTTTTTCATTCTTTTTTCCTTTTGCTTCTCTGACTGAATTATTTCCAATAACCTGTCTTCGTGTTCACATGAAGATCTTTTCTTCTGCTTTATCTAATTACTATTATACCCTTCAGTTGAAATTTTCAGTGCAGTTACTATGTTCTTGAGCTCCTTGATTTCTGTTTGGTTCTTAAAATGTATTCTATCTTTGTTACAATTCTCACATTGTTCATGCATTGGTCTCTTGACCTCAGTGAATATCTTTATGACAATTATTTTGAATTCTCTGTCAGGTAAATCATATAGCTCTTCTTCATTATGGTTAGTTTCTGGAGATTTATCTTGTTCTTTTGTTTGGAACCTCTTTGCTTGATTCTTCATTTTCCTTGACTCTCTTTGTTGGTGTCTGCACATTGTACAAAGGAGACACCTCTCCCAGTATTTGCCAACTGGTCTCATACAGGAGAAAACCCCACCAATAAGCTGGGCCAGATAATCTTGGGGCCTCTACCAATTCACCTCCCCAGGAAAAAACATGCAGTTGTGTTTTTGTCTGCTTGCTCTATGCTGAGACAGTGAGTGGAAAACTGTGGTGTCTACCAGTCCAAACCACCATCTCTGTTCCTTCCCTGGAAGCTAGACTGTATCATACCTGTCAGGGCTTCAAGACTGGAAAGTCAGATGCCAGTTCTTTGGGGATCACTGGAAAACTTCGTGTATTGAATACATAATTCAACTGTTTCCCTCCCCAGAAGGAAGCCCCTTCTAACTGAAGCTAATGTGTCCTCTTGAGCAAGGGAGGAGTTGCATGGTATTTTTAAAACTCCACAAACTGGTAGAGTGATGTCAGCAAGATGTTAGAATAGGAAATCCTAGCTCCTAGATCCTGCTGTTTCATTAGGAATGTTTACACATCTACAAAGAAAGAGTCCCTGCCTGCTCCTCAACAGAGTGTTAGGGTCTTGCCAAGCATCACTTTTTCTTGCCAATCCTGTGTGGTCATTGCTGCTGTATCCTCCAGGCATTGAAGTGCAGCCAAGAGGGAAAATCTAAGAACTGGGACTCTTTTCATGACTGTGACTGATCAGAGTCTTTTCAGAGGAGTCAGTTTTACAGTTTCGAAAGGACTTAGATTGATACTCAAACAGCACCCTGGTCACTCACTCATTGGTCATCTGCATATGTGATTCACAGGTTTCTACAGTCACTAACGAGTAACAAAAGGATATATATCAGTTAGCTATTGCTGCATAACAAATCACCTTGTTCATAGATGGTGGCAGGGTTCCAAGAGAAAGGATGTAATTGTGCAAAGCCTCTCGAGACCTAGGCTTAGAACTGACACACCATCCCTCCCACCACATTTGTTTGGCTAAATCAAATCTCCAAGCCAGCCCAGATGTGAGGACTGGGGAAATAGACTCCATATCTTGATGGAAGATGCCAGAAAGTTGTAGTGCAAAGGGTGTGATATGAAGATGGGTGAAAAACTGGGTGTTAAAGTCAGTGACTTAGAGCAGAGAGAGTTGTTATCTTCATAGTAGAGCAGCGGAGGAAATGGGGTGTTAAGATCTATATGTATGGTTTCCTTTGCTGTGCAAAAGCTTTTAAGTTTCATTTGGTCCCATTTGTTTATTTTTGATTTTATTTCCATTACTCTAGGAGGTGGGTCAAAAAAATCTTGCTGTGATTTATATCAGAGTGTTCTGCTTATGTTTTCCTGTAAAAGTTTTATAGTGTCTGGCCTTACATTTAGGTCTTTAATCCGTTTGGAGTTTATTTTTGTGTATAGTGTTAGGAAGTGTTCTAATTTCATTCTTTTACATGTAGCTGTCCAGTTTTCCCAGCACCACTTATTGAAGAGGCTGTCTTTTCTCCACTGTGTATTCTTGCCTCCTTTGTCAAAGATAAGGTGACCATATATGCACAGGTTTATCTCTGGGCTTTCTATCCTGTTCCATTGATCTATATTTGTTTTTGTGCCAGTACCATACTGTCTTGATTACTGTAGCTTTGTAGTATAGTCTGAAGTCAGGGAACCTGATTCCTCCAGCTCCATTTTTTTTCCCCTCAGGATTGCTTTGGCTATTTGGGGTCTTTTGTGTTTACATACAAATTATAAAATTTTTTTCTAGTTTTGTGGAAAATGCTATCAGTAATTTGATAGGGATTGCAGTGAATCTGTCGATTGCTTTGGGTCATTTTCACAATGTTGATTCTTCCAATCCAAGCACATGGTATATCTTTCCATCTGTTTGTATTGTCTTTGATTTCTTTCCTCAGTGTCTTATAGTTTTGTGCATACAGGTCTTTTGCCTCCTTAGGTAGGTTTGTTCCTAGGTATTTTATTCTTTTTGTTGCAGTCGTAAATGTGAGTGCTTCCTTGATTTCTCTTTCTGATTTTTTGTTGTTAGCGTATAGGAATGCTAGAGATTTCTGTGCATTAATTTTGTGTCCTGCTATTTTAAAAAATTCATTGATTAGCTCTGGTAGTTTTCTGTTGGCATCTTTAGGATTCTCTATGTATAGTACCATGTCATCTGCAGTGACAATTTTACTTCTTCTTTTCCAATTTGGATTCCTTTTATTTCTTTTTCTTCTCTGATTGCCGTGGCTAAAACTTCCAAAACTATGTTGAATAATAGTGGTGAGAGTGGGCAACCTTGTCTTGTTCCTGATCTTAGAGGAAATGCAAAAAAACAACCCTCAGAATGGGAGAAAATATTTGCAAATGAAGCAACTGAGAAAGGATTAATCTCCAAAATATACAAGCAGTTCATGCAGCTCAATATCAAAAAAACAAACAACCCAATCCAATAATGGGTGGAAGACCTAAATACACATTTCTGCAAAGAAGACATACAGATTGCCAACATACACATGAAAGGATGCTCAACATCACTAATCATTAGAGAAATGCAAATCAAAACCACAGTGAGGTGTCACCTCACACTGATCAGAATGGCCATCATCAAAAAATCTACAAACAATAAATGCTGGAGAGGGTGTGGAGAAAAGGGAACCCTCCTGCACTGTTGGTGGGAATGTAAATTGATACAGCGACTATGGAGAACAGTATGGAGGTTCCTTAAAAAATTACAAATAGAACTACCATATGACCCAGCAATCCTACTACTGGACATATACCCTGAAAAACCATAATTCAGAAAGATACATGTACCACAATGTTCATTGCAGCACTATTTACAATTGTCAGGACACGGAAACAACCTAAATGCCCATCAACAGATGAATGGATAAAGAAGGTGTGGCACATATATACAATGGAATATTACTCAGCCGTAAAAAGAAACGAAATTGAGTTATTTGTAATGAGGTAGATGGACCTAGAGTCTGTCATACAGAGTGAAGTAAGTCAGAAAGAGAAAAACAAATACCGTATGGTAACGCACATATATGGAATCTAAAAAAAACGGTACTGATGAACCTAGTGGCAGGCTAGGAATAAAGACGCAGACATAGAGAACAGACTTGAGGACGTGGTGCGGGGCGGGGGGGAGGAGAAGCTGGGATGAAGTGAGAGAGTAGTATTGGCGTATATACAGTACCAAATGTAAAATGGATGACAAGTGGCAAGTTGCTGCATAGCACAGGGAGATCAGCTTGATACTTTGTGATGATGACCTAGAGGGGTGGGACAGGGAAGATGGGAGGGAGGCTCAAGAGAGAGGGGATATGGGGGCATATGTATACACATAGCTGATTCACTTTGTTGTACAACAGAAACTAGCACAACATTATAAAGCAATCATACTCCAATAAAGATATATAAAAAAAGATCTATATGTATTATTCATGTAACAGAAGGACCCAGGGAACAAGTACACCCTTGGGGTTAGTTAACATACCACCCCAGTATTTCCTGGCTGAGAACCAGAGCTCTTTCCCAGGTTACAAAACCCAGTGTCAGTAGCAGAGAGTGAGTTGAAATGTCATCCTAGGAGTTTATAATGAATATGTGGGGCATATATGTATGTATGTTCTAAACGTTTAAAATAAATCTCCTGTGTGTGCCAGTTACTCATTACAGTAATTCTGTAAGGAGGGACTGCTTGCCCCATTTTACAGGCGCGGAGACTGAGACTCATCAAAGTGAAATAACTTAGTTACCATAGCTACTATGTGGTGGGCCAGGATTCCAGCCTCCATCTTCCGAGGCCAAAGCCCTGCACTCTTCCCATCTTCTCTCTGTTAAAGCTGATTTCTCATTAGGCGTTAATTGTGTATCCTGGTGACTCAGCAGCATGGAATGAGAGACAGTGAATCTTTGTCCTTATGTGATTCTGGGATGCAGATAAGGAATATGTGGTCAGATTCAGTATCTACAGGCTTATACTGAGCACCAACTATATGAAAAGATGGTGTATTAGTTTCTTATTTCTGCCCTAACAAATTACCATCACCACTGGCTTAAAACAACACAGATTTATTCTCTTACAGTTCTAGAGGTCAGAAGTTCGGAATGGGTTTTACTGGGCTAATATCAAGGTGTCCGTGGGGCTGCTTTCTTCTGGAGGCTCTCAGGGGAGAATCTATTCCTTGCCTTTTCCGGCTTCTGTGGGTTGCCTGCATCCTTGGCTCGTAGCATCCTTCTGTTTTCAGAGCCAGCAATGGCCAGTTGAGACCTTCTCGCATCACTGTGACTCTGACATTTCTGCTTCCCTCTTCTGCATTTAAGGGCCCTTGTGATTATATTGGGCCCACCTGGATAATCCAGGAAAATCTCCCCATCTACAGGTCATCTGCTTAGCAACCTCGGTTCCGTCTGCTCCCTTAATCCCCTTCTGCCATGTAATGTAACATTTGTAGGCTCCGGGGATTAGAACGTGGACACCTTTGGGGGAGGTATTATTCTGCCCACCATAGAGAGATTCTGCTAAATGGGGAACAGATGAATTAGGGCCTCTACCCTCAAGAAGTTTACAGTCTGGGGTGTGTGTGTGTGTGTGTGTGTGTGTGTGTGTGTGTGTGTGTGTGTCTGTGTTTGTTCACAGCTAAGTGGAGTAAAAGGCAGGATGTAAAAAGGGACATGGCAGGGTTAAGTCTAGGAGGTAGAGGAAGTGAGAGGAGGGGTATTGCTTCAGATTGGGGAGTTGAGGGGATATAGAAAGGCTTTTTGCAGGAGGTGGTCAGTGAACTTAGTGCTGAATGATAGATAGAATTTCAAAGGGTAAAGTTGGTTGGGAGAACATCCTAAGCAAAGGGAATGGCCCAGAAACACAGGATGAGTGTCCTGCTAGAGGTGTGTATGTCGTGGTCCCCAGCTTAGCTGCCTTCAGGGGGCAACAGTCACAGGGGAGAGAGGAGCCTCCTTCCCCCTTGCTGGCTCCTGGGTTTTCAGGAGGGGTGGGTCCCAGCCAGAGTGGGCAGCCACCACTGAGCTCCAGCATATTGTTGCCATGCATAAACCTGGGTTGTTGTGGCCAGATTGTTGCTTTTCTAAAGAAGCCTGAAATCTGGATTTTTATGTGAAATACTTAGGTTTTAAAAGTGAGTGTGTAATTCAGTTCTAAAACCCCACACTGGGGGCTTACCTGGTGGCGCAGTGGTTGAGAATCCCCCTGCCAATGCAGGAGACATGGGTTTGAGCCCTGGTCCGGGAAGATCCCACATGCCGCAGAGCAGCTAAGCCCGTGTACCACAACTACTGAGCCTGCACTCTAGAGCCCAAGAGCCACAACTACTGAAGCATGCGCGCCTAGAGCCTGTGCTCTGCAACAAGAGAAACCACTGCGATAAGCCCGCGCACCACAACGAAGAGTAGCCCCGCTCGCTGCAACTAGGGAAAGCCCACGTGCACAGCAACCAAGACCCAATGCAGCCAAAAATAAATAAATTAAATAAATTAAAAAAAAAACACCACACTGAATAGGCCAAATGGAAATCAGAGGGCTTCCAGCTGTAACTTCTGATGTGAGGCACAGAGAGATTGAGTTATTTGCCCAAGGCCAAACGGCTGTGAAATGACAAAGCCAGCATAGTCAGTGATCCCTGGGTTCTTGATAACATGCTCCAAATTACTCAGCCATCGTGAGTAACCTCTGGAGAGGTGGATAGACAGCTGTCATGGACCACAGGAGGTGTTCAAGTCAGGAGAAGATGGCTACTGATCAGTAAGATGGCCTTGTAAGAGTATTAGTGCAAGAGGACAAGATTTCTTTCAACCCTGAGATGCTGTCATTCCAGGAAGATTTGGGACACGTCATGTGGCTTCCCAGGAGGGTCTGCACTGTTCCGCAGCATGAGATCTGGAACATTGATTCAGGAATTTATGTCCTGCAGTTGTTTCTCTGAAAGAGAGAGGTGGGGGGTGGGTGGGGAGGGGAAGGAGGGAGGGAGGGAGAGAGGAAAGAAGGAGAAGAAAAAAAAAACAGAAGAAAAGAAAAACCAAAATTACCTCTTTTGTTTATGTTGAGAGAAAAGGCATTTGGCTCACAAAAAGGGGATGGATAATTAAGATCATTAATGATATGAAAGTTCATTGGAAACTCTTTTTATTTTCAAGAACGGAACGATAGAAATGATTCCTTCATCATCATCTCTGATAGAATAGAAATTTTATCCCATCTTGTACCCCAGTTACAGACTATAATGACTTAGTCTTTAGAAAGAGTTTTTTAAAATACAAAGCATTTCTTTAATTTGCATTTTTAACCTCTGGGTTTGAATAACAGGCTGTGCAATGATAAAACTGCAACTGAAATTCCTATCTGATGGGAATTGCTGTAGGTTTACATTGAGGTGCCTGCTTTTTCAGCAAATGCCCCAGGTAAGTACAATTCAGTTTCGCAGATATGTCTTGCACAGTGTTATGTGGTGATTAAGATCCTGGCCCTCAAGTAGGAAGGGTCTGCATTCATTCATTCAATAGTTATTTGTTAATAAAGTAACCTTTCCTCCCAGTCTGTCCACGACTGCACTGTTTTTCCAGAGTCTCCTCAATTTAGTGTCTCCTTTTATTCTCAAAATTGTCCTGGTTCTAACACTAAAGTATATGGTCATGCTCATCGTGGGTGTTTACTCTGCACCAGGCACTGCTCTCAGCCCAGGGGGAACAGGTGCTGAATGGGGCAGACACATCCCTGCCCTTTCCTTAAATAACCACCTCATAGCTTTGTGACCCATGGCAAGTTACTTAACGTCTCTGTGCCTCAGTTTCCTCATCTGTAGAGCACACCTGGTTGTATCTACTTAGTGAGGTGGTTGTGAAAAATTAGATGATCCATTCCATGCAAAATTTGTAGCAGAGCCCCTGGCACAGAGAGAGAGCTGGTTACATGCTAGTTATCATTGTTAGTATTTCTCCTGAATGGAGGGACTGTGCCTGGTCCAGTGTGTGTGTAGCAGACGAGAGCACACTAAGGTAAGCTGTGGACCAGTGAAGGAGAAAGGAGCACACACAAACGGTGACAGAGAATCCAAAGGCATTTTTTATTCGTTCGTTTATTTAACAAGTAATTTACATGTTTCCTACCTAACCTAGGCTCTCAGCAGGGTTCTGGGGACTCCCTGGTAACTGAGGTAAACCCTGGTTAACATGGCCTGAGATCGCTGTGGTGCAGCTGAGGCCCCCGTAAAGGCGGGTCTCTGGTTTAGTTAGAGGGGTAAAGAGGCCTTTCAGGGTAGGCTAATTGTGCCGTCTCAAAATTCATATACTGAAGTCCTAACCTTCAGGACCTCAGAGCGTGATCTTATTTCGAGCAGGGTCTTTACAGAGGTAATCGAGGTCATCAAGATGGGCCCTAATCCAATATGACTGGTGTCCTTATAAAAAGGGGAAATTTGGACACAGACATGCACACAGGGAGAACACAGTGTGATGATGAAGGCAGAGACTGGGGTGACGCTTCCACAAGCCAAGAAACACCAAGGATGGCCAGCAAGCCACCGGAAGCTGGGAGAGAGCCCTGGAACAGATCCTCCCTCACAGCCTCAGAAGGAACTCATTTCACTAACACCTTAATATCAGACTTAGGAGAGAATAAATTTCTGTTGCTTAAGCCATGCAGTCTGTGGTACTTTGTTACAGCATTCCCCAGATACCGACAGGCCTTCCCAGAGGTCACGGTGTCCAGGCAGGTGTTGCTGGGTGAGCAGAAGCATTTGCACTGGTGGGGACGTGTCCCTTCACTTGGCTGCAGTTCCTGGGGGCTGGTACACTCCCTTATCTTAGATGTGGACATCCTCGGAGCTCCATTCCAGCCCATTCACTTATCATGACTCCAAATCAGCGTGCCAGTGTGGCAAAGAGGAGATGAGGCTCCGAAAGCATGTTTTGAGGGAGAAAGATGCAAATCGTTGTTTTCCAGAGGCAAGTGATACCACTGGAACAGCTGCAGGAGAAAAGAAAAAAAAACTGGCTTCAAGTGAACCACAGATCTGGAGTTCTTAGACATACAGCTGCTACCTCGTGTACCTTAACCATTTCAGTCTTCTGTTTCCTGCTGTGCATCCAGCGATTGGCTAACTACATTGACCAACTCACAGAAGGAGAGATGTCCAAGTCTGCCACTGGCTTTTTCTATACTTGTGGGGAAATTATGACATCTTGGGCATAACCACATGCAACTGACACTTGTCATTTGCAAGAGATATGTCTAGAGTCCTTCACGGATTTGAGGATTCGTGAATAGGATCACTCTTGCGTTAATGATTTTTTTAAAGTGAAATATGTCCAACACAGACAAGTACAGAAATAATATAATGCCCACCAGCATATCCTTCCCCCAGTGTAAGAAATGAAGCATCGTACATACAGTTGAAGCCTCTTGTCTAGCACGCTGTAATCGTTTTCCCTCCCCAGAGATTACCACAAACATTTCCATGGTTTCTTTTATTCTTTTGCCTAATGTTTTGTAACCCAAAGCAATAGATCCTATTCTTAAACTCTACCAAAATGAGATTACATCATTCTGCAACTTGCTTTTCTCACTCCCCATTCCTTTTTAATGTTTATTCATAGGATGCAATTCATTTATTGTAACTGCTCTACAGTGTTCCCTGGGATTATGCCACAGTTTATTAACTTATTTCCATATTGATGTAGATGTGAACATTCTTGTTTGGGTTTCCTTGTGTACATTTCTGGGAAGTTCTGTAGGGCACATTTTACAGGATACATATGGAGAAAAGGGTCGTCTTGCTGGGTCGTAGGATTTGCCATCTTGGAATTTATAAGATTGTGACAAATTACTCCCCAGAAGAGTACTTTGCATTTGCACCTGCAGTTTTGATAGTTCCTACTTGTCCAGGCCTAGCCAACACTTGGGATTATGAAACTTCAAATTTTTGCCAGTATGGTGAGTTTTTTTTTCGTTTGTTTGTTTGTTTTTCGGTACGCGGACCTCTCACTGTTGTGGCCTCTCCCGTTGCGGAGCACAGGCTCCGGACGCGCAGGCTCAGCAGCCATGGCTCACGGACCCAGCCGCTCTGCGGCATGTGGGATCTTCCCAGACCGGGGCACGAGCCTGTGTCCCCTGCATCGGCAGGCGGACTCTCAACCACCAGGGAAGCCCAAGTTTTTAAAATTGCATATTCTGATACCAGCGAAGTTCAGCCGCTTTGAAATATTTATTGTTCATTCAGATTTCCAAAATGGGAAAGGGTATTGCCCATTGTATCCTTTGCCCATTTTTTTCCGAACAGGTTGAATTGTTGAATAGCATCAGTAAGAGAAGGCATCCTTGTCTTATTCCTGACTTCAGTGGAGATGCTTCTCAAGTTTTAACCTTAAAAATTATGTTTGTTTAAATTTTTTGATTGTTACCTATTACCACATTAAGGAAATTTACTATATTCCCAGTTTTCTTTTAGAGAACTTACGATTTTGCCATTCATACTCAGATCTACAACCTACTTGTAATAAGATTTTTTGTATAAGGTGGAAGAGAGAGGTCTTTAGCAGACTTAATAAAATTAACAGTAGTTATGTCATTATCTTTCAGTCCATATTCAAATTCCCTCCAGTGCCTAAAATATGCCTTTTGTAGATTGTTGAAATTGACATCCAAACAAGGGTTTTCTTTAAACATTACTTTTTCATGCTACTTACTTGTGAAGGAGGTGAGTTGTCCTGAAAGATGTTTTAGGTAATGGGTTTTATTATTTCTTCTTTGTGGTGTCATTTAATTTGTTCCCCTGGCCCTTATGTGTCTTACAGATCTTCAGTTAGATGTAAAGTGTGCATTAGGTTTAACTTTATTTTTGTTACGGATTCTTCACTAGTGGTGCTTTACCTCATGTGCAATTTTGGGTTGTCATGTTTAGTGATGCTTAGATTGATAAGTGGGTTAGCTAGTGACAGTTTCATTCCTTCCTTGTAAAATCTCTCATCAACCTTCCACCTAATAATTTTACCATCCATCAATGACCATTGTCTGAATCAGTTATTAACTGAGGAATTGCGAAATGGTCAATTTTAATTCTCCCATTCCTTCAGTATTTAGTAAGCGAAAGAACTTTATCCTCTTTGATATTTGATTACATTCATGTTAGAGTGGCAGAATAAATGCATAACTCTTTCCCTTTTTATATCAAATTTCAGAGGAGCTGGTGTCTTCGCAAGACCCAGCGTCATCCATCCAGTGAGTTTTGTTTCTCTCTCCTTTTTTATTGAGGCTAATGATTAACTCATTGTTTTCCATATATTCCATGTATTTTAGTAAATTACAGTCTAATTTGTATGAGTATTTCTATTGAAGCATAATATACGTTAGATGATCGTATGAACGGTTAATGTACAGCTTGAGGTGGTTTTCATAAGGTGATACCTATATGACCACTGCTCATATCAAGAGATACAAAATGAAAAGTCTTCCTGTATTCACAGATTGGAAGACTTAATAATGTTAAACTGTCCATGCTATCCAAAGCAATCTACAATACAGATCCAATGCCATCCCTACCAAGATCCCAAAGACTTTTTTTTTACAGAAATAGAAAAACAATTCTAAAGTTTATATGGAACCACAAAAGACCACAAATAGCCAAATCAATCTTGAGAAAGAACAAAGCTGAAGGCCTCATGCTTCCTGATTTCAAAACATATTACAGAGCTACAGTGATCCAAATAGTATTATACGGGCATAAAGACAAACATACAAACCAATGGAAATGAAGAGAGAGGCCAGAAATAAATTCAGGCATATAAGGTCAACTGATCTCTGACAAGAGTGCAAAGGAGACACAAGGGGAAAGGATAGTCTTTTCAACAATGGTATTGGGAAAACTAAATAGCCACTTGTGAAAAATGAAATTGGACCCTTATCTCACACCACACACAAAAATCAACTCAAAATGGATTACAGACTTGAATACGAGACCTGAAACTGTAAAACTCCTAGAAGAAAGCATAGGGGGAAATCTTTATTCTGTTGATCTTGGCAATGATCTCATGGATATGACAGCAAAAGCACAAGTAACAACAACAACAAAAATACACAAGTGGGACTGTTGCCAAGCTAAAAAGCTTCCTCACAGCAAAGGAAACAATCAACACAGTGAAAAGGCAACCTACAGGATGGAAGAACATACTGCAAGCCATGTATCAGATAAGGGGTCAGACTCCAACACCTCCTACACCTACAACAGAAACTCCTACACCTCAACAGTAAAAACAACCAACAACCCAATTAGAAATGGGCTAAGGACTTAAATAGACATTTCTCCAGAGATGACATAACAAGTGGCCAACAGGTAGATATAGGAAAAAAAGTGTTCAAAGGCACTAATGTTCTTTTGATTTGCAGGGAAATGCAAGTCAAAAACCACAGCGAGATGCCACTCATACCTGTCAGGATTGCCATTATCAAAAAAACAAAAGGCAACAAGAGAAACTGGAGCCCTTGCACACTGTTGGTGGTAATGGAAAACAGTGCAGGTGCTGTGGAAAACAGTATGGAGGTTCCTCAAAAAATTACAGATTGAACCACCATATGATCCAGCAATCCCACTTCTGGGTATTTCTCCAAAAGAATTGAAATCCAAATCTCAAAGAGATACTAGCACTCCTATGTTCATTGTAACTCTATATAGAGTAGCCAAGATGTGGTAACAACCTAAATGTCCATTGATAGATGAATAGAATAAGAAAGGTGCGCTACATATATATACACACACACATATATTCACACATATATATAGACATACATTGGAATTCTATTTTGCCTTAAAAAGGAAGGAAATTCTGAAATATATATAGCTTGGATGTACCTTGAGGACATTATGCTAAGTGAAATAGGCCAGTCACAGAAAGATAAATATTGCATGATTCCTCTTACATGAGTTATCTAAAATACTCACATTCATAGAACCAAAGAGTGAAATGGTGGTTGCCGGGGCTGGAGGGAGATGGAAATGGGGAGCTATCAATCAATGGGCATAAAGTTTCAGTTAAGCAAGATAAATAATCTCTGGAGATTTGCTGTACAATATTGTACCTATAGTGAATAATACATTGTACACTTAAAAATTTGTTAAGAGTTTCAGAGAATAAATATCATGTTAAGTGTTCTCACCATAAAATAAAATAAAGCAAATAAAAATAAACAGAGTCTCTTGCAGACAAAAAAAAAGCAGTAAGAAGAAGGAAAGAAAGAAATTACTGACCTCAAGAACCGCAGCCCCTCTCTCCTCCACCCCAGGCTCTCTGCCACTCATCTCCTCCTAAAGATAACCATTGCCCTGACTTCGTCAACCTCATTTAGTTTTTTTCCAGGTTTGGAACTTTAAATAAATGTAGACCTGTGGTGTATCTTCTCTTGTATGAGGCTCTTTCATTCCACATTATGTTTCTGAGGATCACTTGTTTCATGTAGTTGTAGATTGTTTATTCTAGCTTGTGCCTGTATTTCAGTGTTTGATTATATTGCAGTCTGTTCTTTTGGCTTGATGGAATTTGGGTTGTTTCCATTTGGGGCTGGAACAAATCTTGTATATGTCTTGCACATTTTTTTTTTTGGTGTACCTGTAATTTTTTTGGATGTGTACTTTGGAATGGAATTGCTAGGTCATATGCAAATGCTTAGTTCTGATTGGCACTGTCAAATCGTTTTCCAAAGTGTTTTTACCAATTTACGCTTGCACTGTGATATATGAGAATTCTAGTTTTCCCTCATCTTTGCCAACACTTGGTACTGTCATTCTTAATAATTTTAGAAATTCTGGTGTATGTGCAGTGACAGTCCATTGTGATTTCAGTTTATATTGCCTTGATGCCTGACGAGATTGAGTGCATTTTCATCTGCATATTGGTCATTTTATGAAATATCTGTTCAGGTCTTCTACCAATTATTTGTCAAATTGGTTTCTCTCTCTTCTTACTGATTTTTAGGTGTTCTTGATGTGTTTTGAAAAAGAAACATTTGTCTGTTATATACACTGCATATACTTTCTCACACTCTGGCTTTTTCATTCTCTTAATTGTATCTTTTAGTAACAGAAATTGTTATGTGAATGTACCCAACATAACAAGTTTGTCCTTTGTAATAGTTAAGACATATTTTGTTTCCTATTTAAAAATCTTTGCTACTTATAAGTCCCCAATATTTTTTTCTTGTGTAACCTTTTGAAGGTTTACATTTTTACCTTGCATTAATGATTTTCCATCCATCCGGAGTTGATTTTCTTTATGGGGTGAGGGGAGGAGGGGACAGTATTTATTTCCAGTTTACCCAGTACTGTGAATCGAAAAGGCCCTTGTGACAGTTTGCTATCACCGTGTAACAAAAACTATCAAAAACAATTTAGTCACTTGAAACAACTACCATTTATTTTGGTCACAATTCTGCATGTCAGCAATTTGGGCTGAGGCTCACTTATACATCTGCAACCTGCCTCTGGGTTGACTGGGGCACCTTTCCATATGGTTTGTCACCTTACAGCAAGATTACCTGGCTGGTTCACATAGCGGCTAGGTTCTAAGAGAGAAGAGAATGTCATAATGTGAAAGCACTTTTCAATCTCCATTTATATCACATTTGCTATCATCCCTTTGGCCAGAGGAAGGCCAGTATTCAACCCCAGACTTTGAGAGGGGACTTCCCCATGTCATGGATATAGGGTAGTGTGGACATATTGGGGTCCATTCTGCAATAATCTGCTCAAACCATGCTGTCCCCATGGCACTACAATATCACCCTTGTCTCAAAGGAATTGACTGTACGTGTGTCGGTCTGTTTTTAGTTTTGGACCCTTTATTTCATGGTTCTACTTGTCAGTCCATATGCTAGTAACGTATTTCCTTAATTCCCCTAACTTTGTAATTTTAGATACGGCATTTTAACTTCTCTTACTTTGTTATTCTTCTGTGAGATTGCCTTGGCTACTCTTGGCCCTTTGTATTTCCATATAATCATAGGAACAGGTAGTCAATTTTCTTTAAAAAATGGCTGGAATTGTGTTAACTAAATAGATAAATTGGAGGACCATTAACAACTTCAAAATACTGAGTCTTCTAATCCATGAGCATAGTATATCCCTCTATTTATAGTCATTCTATTTCTCTCAGTAAAACTTGAGCTCTTGCACATTTTTTAGATATGAAAAAGTCTGCATACAATTAAACATTATAGATGTTTAATTGTATGATGCTATTTGAGTTATCTTTAAAATGATACATAGAAATACAATTGCTTTTTTGTATATTGATCTTGTATCTGGTGTCCTTTCTAAAATTATTTATTAAGTACATTAGTTTTTCTGTAGATTATCTTTGACTTTCTACATATGTAATTGTGTCTTCTGTGAACAAGGGTGTTTTATATTTTCTTTTCCAAACCTCATACCTTTAATTTCTTTTTGTGCCTGAGAAATTTTCTAGGACCTACTAGAGGTTGAATACAAATAGTGATAACAAGCATTTTGCTTGTTTCCTAATTTCTTTAAATATTTAACCATTAGGTTTTTTTTTAATTTTTAAAATTTTTTTGGTAAATACTCTATCAGATTAAAGAAACTCCGTCTACTCCTAAATACACTGTGTTTTATCATGAATTTGTATTGGATTTTATCAAATACTTTTAATGCAGCAATTAAAATTATTTCAGATGCCTTTTTTTTTTTCTATCTTTTATGTCATCAATCTTACATTTCTGGGATAAACTGACTCTGGTCATATTGTAGTAACCTTCTTATAGCAGGATTCAGTCTGCTAACATTTTATTTAGGATTTTTGCATCCATGTTCATGAGTCAGATTGACCTGTAATTTTCCTTTCTTATAATGTTTTTCTCATGTTTTGGTATCAAGATGAGGCAGTCTCATAAAACACATTGGGAAACGTTCCCCCTTTTTCTGTTCTCTGGAAGAGTTTACATAATTTTGGTGTTCTTTCCTACTATAATGGAAGAGGCCATCTGGACCTAAAGACTTATTTGTGATAATATAGTTAATTATAGATTCTACTTCCTGAGAGATACAGGACTATTCAGATTTTCTATTGAGTTTTTTATCTGTCAACCAGTCAGGCAACTTGCAGAGTGAGAGAATCAAGCTCATGTTCAAGTTCAGGTTCATTTGGCATTACACATTTTTTTTAAGTCAGTGGATTTTATTCACACTTTATCAGTCATTCCACTAGTGTCTTTCATAACATAAGGAAAAAATTTTCACAGTTCAGGAGCCAATTCAAGATCACATATTACATTTAGTTATCATGTATATTTCTTTAAACATTATTTAAGTTGCTTTTTATAGTGGCCTTTGATTGCATTTCTTTATTTCCATTTCTTGCTATTGTGAATCAGTGGCTTACAATTTAAAATATTTCTACTCCTGGGAATTATGACTGTTTCTTAAGTAGTTAGCTGATCTGGTGATGGAAAATACATAAACCCCCACACACGTGGATTCAAAGTCCAAACCTACCAGTTCTAGCTGTATGATCTGGGGAACAATGCTCCACTTCTTTGAGCTGCAGTTTTTTCTTTTTTTAAATAAAACTTTATTATTATTTTTGACATGTACCATATTATACTTCTACTCCACCACAGTGTGCTTCAGGGTCACCTGCAGACCTTAAATCTGCCGATGCTGAGGGTCATTGACTTTAGGAAGTGGGCTCATCTTTCTACCTCCTAGAATCACAAGTAGAAATCAGGAGGAAAAACAGAAGAGTGACTAAAACAGTAATTAGGAGAGAACAGTTATGTTTAAATCTGAAACACTCATTAGTCTCAAAGAATGGAAACCTTAAAAGGCAATTTATATGCAAACACTTCCAATGTTCTTTCTGCGTCAGGCTGCACACCATCATTAGCTTGCCAAAGACCAGCTCTAAGGAGGATTTTTTTCCCTCTCCCTTTTTCTTCCCTCCTAATTGCCATGCTCTCGCCAGCTTCCTTGTCAAATTAATGCAGACAGAAGCCACGTTCTTACCCAGAGCTTTGTCCGGCAACAAAACCATGTGCTTCATTATCCCGCCCGGCCACTGATGTCTCAGAATCTCAGGATGTGAAAGCCAGAAGTAGCCTTCCAGGTGCCATGCACAACAGCCTCATTTTCCTAGTGAGGGAGCCGAGGTCCGGGAAGAAGGCACAAGTCCAGGGTTAGATCCTTCCTTCATCCATTTACTCGACAGATGTTTATCAAATATTTATTGAACAACTACTTCACACCTGGCACAATGGAAATAAAGATAGAAAAGTGCCCTAGTTACAGACAGACAGTGAGATAATAAATTAATACATACAAAATGGGAGAATATGATATATGCCAGGAAGGAAATATACAGGGTCCTATGATAGAAAATGATGTGCGTGGACCTCCTTGATGGGGTTTGTCTTAGTTCAGTTTCTCTAAAAGTAAACCCTGAGACAAGGTTCTACGTGCAAGCAGTTTGCTTAAAAGGCGATCCCAAGAAAGACAGAGGGAGGGCAAATGAGGCAAGGAAGGGGAGACAGTCATTAAAGCTTGGGTTATCAAGCAGGTTACCACTGTGGGCACCTGCAGACTTTGGGCAGTGGTGTAGAACATGCCTCAGGGTCATCCCACCCCTATGTTCAAGGGATGTGGGATGTTGATTCACCCATGCCCACCAGTCACTGGTTGAAGGCTCCCCCAGGGTACTTGCAATTCTGGGCATTTACCAGCTGCTGTGCAGGGCAGAGCAGAGTCCCATCACCAGGGAAAGCCCTCCATCAGAGAGATGCAGGTGTTTGCAGTGTGTGCATTGAGGTGGTAAGGACAGAAGATGAGTGGTGTACCAACAATGTCAGCTTCAGGGTAGTATTAGTCAGGGAATCCAGAGAAACAGAAGCAATAGGGATGCTATTGGATGGGTAGATGGATGGATAGATAAAGAGGTTTGTTATAAATAATTGGCTTATGCAACTAAGGAGGCTGAGAAGTCCAAAGATCTGCTGTCAGAAGGCTGGAAGCCCAGGAGAGCCAATAGTGTAAGTTTCAGTCTGAAAGCTCGCAGGCTCGAGATCTAAAAAGAGCCAATGTTTCAGTTCAAGCCCGAAGGCAGAAAGACTGATTTCCCAGCTCTAGGGAGTCAATTGGAGTGTTCTCGTACTCCTCAAAAGGGTTAGCTTTTTGTTCTAGTCTGGCCCTCAACTGATTGGATGAGGCCCACCCACATTGGGTAGGGCAATCTGCTTTACTCATACTACCAATTTAAATGTTACTTTCATCCAAAACACCCTTGCACACTCAGAATAATATTGGACCAAATATCTAGGCATTTCATACCCAGTCAAGTTGAAACATAAAGTTGACCATCACAAAGGTAGTCCAAGAAAGTTTCTCTGTGGAGCAGAGGTCTAAGATTGGAAAAATGAACCATGGGTGGGGTTCACAAAGAGCTGGGGAAGAAGAGTCCTGGAGTAGGGAAGGGAGGAGATTGGCTGGCTCTCAGGGTTAACAGATGACTGTGACTGACCAAAGTGAACAGCATTCATTTATTCAATAGATGTGATTCAATGCCTCCTATGTACCAGGCACTGGGGAGAAGGGAGTGAACAAATCAGACAAATATGCCAGTTCTTAAGGAGAGAGATAGACAACAACCAAAGGAGTAAAATACATAGTAGGTCAGATGGAGCCTCTGTCAGCCCTAGTCCCTGAGTGAGTGCAGTAGATGGAGCCATCGGCTGATCTGCGTGGACAAGTAGTACAAGTGACAAAACAAACATTCATTATTACAACCCATCAAGATTTTGGGTTTACTTGTTACACAGCATAACCTAGCCCATACTGATTGATGAACCATCTTGCTAAATGGCAAAACAGATCATATCACCCCATCCTTTTTTTTTTTTTTTTTTTTGAGATATGCGGGCTTCTCACTGTTGTGGCCTCTCCCGTTGCGGAGCACAGGCTCCGGACGCACAGGCTTAGCGGCCATGGCTCACGGGTCCAGCCGCTCCATGGCATGTGGGATCTTCCCAGACTGGGGCACGAACCCATGTCCCCTGCATCAGCAGGCGAACTCTCAACCACTGCGCCACCACGGAAGCCCTCACCCCATCATTTTAATAGACACACACACACACACACACACACACACACACACACACACACACACACACACCCTCTACCACTCAGAACCCTGTATGCTCCCCATTGCCCTCAGGATAAGGAATAACATCTTTATGCAACCTCAGAAGCCCAGCATGGCCTGCTCTTGCCACCTCTTCAGTATCATCTCTCACTTCTACCCACCCCTCCACCGCATTTCAGCGTCTTTGAACTTGCTCTTTCTTCTGCTTGGAATAATCTCTCATACTCTCCCCACTTCCACCCCTCCTGCCCTTCCTCCCAACACTGCCCAACTCCTGTGCATCCTGTGGTCACAGTGTCAAGTTCACTCCCTCAAAGGAGCCTTCCCTGCCCCCAGGTGTCTTTCTTCCCATGACATGTCTTCTTGTAGCCTTCAGCACTTCTGCCAATTACAGGTAAAATTCCTGTTGAATGGCAGGTTCCTATTAGATTTTAGGTTCCTGGAAGACAGAGATGCCCGTCTTATTTGTTCTGGTGTCTCAGCACACAACACCAACAAAGTCAAAGAATAAGCTCCCTGTAAATACGTAGCCAATGAATAAATAACAGATCTTTCTGACATCTTTCCACCAGAGTGCTTTTATTAAAAGTCAGATTTTCTCTTAAAAGGAGTCCTGCATAGAGACATAGGACTCACTTTTGTGAGTTCCAGTCTTTTCAAAGAACTCCCTCCTGTCTTCCAATAAAAAGAGAGACAGGAGAACCAAGGAAACACATCTCCTCCAGAACACACTGTGCCTCCTGCATGGCGGGCAGCAGGGGAGATGTGATGCTTTAATTGGGAGCAGCGGGGGCTGCTTATTCCGTGGGTGGAGGTGTGATGCACCTCCCAGGTTGGAGCCCGGCATTTGTTTGGGATTACTCAGCAGCCCCAGCTCTTCCCAACCCCTAACCCCATATTAATGACCCAAGTTAAAGAGAGGGCAACTGTTCCCACCACTTTGTGAGGTCACAGGTTGCAGGGAACCTACCCTACATGGGAGGGGGTAGCTGGAGACCTTCCCTGAAATTCCGTCATCAGTTTTCAAAGATCATAGTGAAATTATGATTTAATTTGGTTAGAAGTACAGGGATTTGGGAGATGCTCAAGGGTGGTTCTCTTGTAAGTGTCACATCTCAGGCTGTCCTGTGTCATTGGTTAGCTTTGCCAAGTTGCTTTATCGTCCAAAAGGGAGACTCCCATCTCCTGGTCCTTGGGAGGCTTCTGGTGCCTCCAGGGCCTCACGTGCGGATTTGCACATAACTGGCTGATTGAGCCCAACCCAGTTCCAATCCCTGGGCCACCAGGCTTCCCAGATTGCACTGGCCCTGAAAAGGATCATAGTGAGGGAGACACGTGTGTGAGCTTGAAAAATTGCTTTCCTACTGTGTTCCAGGAAAGATGCAGTTGTCTTAGCAGGCACTGGACGTATAAGGGTGGCACAAATGAAAATGTGAGTGAAAACAAGGAAGAAAAACAGGGATGGGGCAGAAACAGCGCCAGAGGGAAGCTGGAAATGTGTACCTTCAAAGCCCCCATGCAGATCTGAGCTTCCTCGTGGCCAATTCGAAAAGTGTAGTCAAGGCAGTAACCCATTTCACAGGTCTGTACAGAGAAACCAGGCCTGGTGCTGAGGAGCTGCACGAGGACTCCTGGCCCTGAGGGGCGGCCCTGGACAAGCTGTCAGGAGGGTTGGCCCTCTCCTTGGCACTGAGACTCTGCTGGTTGCAGAAACTTGGCCAAGTCACTTGGCTCCCATTACATCAAGGACAAGCATCTCTGCTCTGTTCCCCTCCCAGGGTGCCGTGAAGGTCAGAAAAGGGTGGAAATGCTTTTTTGAACCAGAAAGAACCATACAAGCATGAGGCGTTATTATCTGTAAGAAACTGATGGTGCTAATTAATCTCTCTGAGCTTCAGTTACCTTAACTGTAACATCGGGCATGATAACAACCTCATAGGGTTTTTGTAAGAATGTAGATCGTCCGATTGGTGGCAGGACTTGTCTGATCTTAATCCTCTCCCTCTCTGGCCCTCTCTCATTAAGCAAGAGGGACAGACCCTCAGATTGAAATGGAGTGGATTCAAATCATAATGACGTAAATGTTCTGCTCTGAACATGTATCTATTCTTTTTAACACTGTACATACATGGAATGCTCTACATACTCACAGACATGTTACACACACACACACACACACACACACACATATACACACACACACCCCACACTGTATTCTCCTACATTACCTGCAAGCAAGGCCAGCTCCGTGCATGGGACCTGGGCAGTCGCCTAGGGCTGTACCCTGCGAGAGGCCCCACATTTGGTTTGATGCTCTATCACCATCTTGAAATGTTTAATAATATTTGAATAAGGGATCGTGCGTTTTCACTTTACACTGAGCCCTGCAAGTTCGACAGCTGGTCCTGTCCTGTCTACACGCGTGACTGGCCAGCACGTTGCAGGAGGAAGAGAAGAGACCTTTAGAGCTGGAAGCTCAGCTTCCTCCCAGAGTCTCTTTCTTTTCTCAGGAAAGCAGAGAGGGCTGTCTTACTTACTCTGGTGTCTGCATGTTGCTACCTGCCTGAGACCCCCAGAGACGGGGGGCTTCCGCCTGCTTCTGGGCGAAGGGGACATGTGATGGGGGTATCCTGGTGTGGCCGGTGCTTGCTGCGTCTTTGACTTTCATTCTTCTGTCTCTGTGACTCCCACTGGCCTCTGATCTCTTCATCTTCATGCTGCCATGGCCGCCTGCACCAGTGCACATCCTCCTGCACAGTGCTGTGGACCCAGTGGTTTCAGGCTCAGGCTCTAGAGCTGGAATGGCCAGTGTTCAAGTCCTCGGCCTGCCCCTCCGCGCCTCTGACCCAATGGCAAGGTTCCTGGTTTGTCTGGGTCTCAGCTTCCTCGTATGGAGAGCGGAGAGAGCGGGTGTGAGCTCCTCACTGTGAAGACTGAGAGCTAGGCCTGGCCCCGAATCGTCTGAAACATCAGGCAATCGACGTGGCTACAGCAGCCTCTTAACCCACACCTCCTTTCTGAGTTTGCTCCCAACCCATCACTTGTGACAGGCAGCAAAAGGGATCATCTGAAAATCTAAGTCAGGTTATATACTGTCCCTGCTTGGGACCCCTCCACAGTACCCCCTGCATTTAAATTCACTCCAAGCTCTGTAAACAGTGGCCTGAGGGGCCCACCTACCTCTCTGACTTCAGCTCACTCCCACCTGCCTTTCCCATCACTCACCACTTCAGACACACGGCCTTTTGTCAGGTGCTCAGAAACACCAAACTTGTTCCTGCCCCAGGACCTTTGCATGTGCTGTTCCCTGTGCCGAGTACTCGTGCACGAATAACTAGGATGACTGTTACAAACACCTGGCCAAATGGCACGTTCCCCATGCTTGGCTGGTCACTGCAGGCCAGAGCTTCTCAACCTCTCTTGCATCATCACCTTCCCACGCCCGTCCCAGGAGCCTTTTGAGACATTGTTTTCCTGAGCATCTCCCCCACTCCCCACCTGCCATGGGATTTTGATAGCTCAGGTATACTGTATACCTGTGCACACCGTCTCTGTGTGCCTGTGCTTTGCACTTAAAAGACTAAGATAATTTTGCCCCCAGAACCAGTTTCCCCCTTCTTGCAGGATTGCATGCTGTGGGCAGTCCTGATGGTGGCGAGCTTCTGCCCCTCAGGCAGGCTCTGAGTTTGGTGTCATTCCCACAGTTTAGTAAATTCTTTCTGTGCCTTGTCCTGTGTGCGAAGTTTTGTCAACGTTAGAAATGGGAAGTTTGATATTCTGTTAGCTGGGAAAGCTCACGGAAGGGGCAGGAGCACGTGTAACCACTGGGGCGTTAGGAAGATTTCATACCGGGCTGGAACAGTTTCCATTTCTAAATGGACAGAAAAGGAAATGGTTTGGCCTTTTTCTTAGCAAATATCTGACAAGGAGTGCTTTGGAGCTGGGCTGGACTGTTGGAAGCATGAGATTTCCAGAAAGCTTTCATTTCCTTTTCTTTTTCTCTCAAATATTGTCAATTTTTTCAGACTTCTGTTCCCAAGGTTTTATCTCCTTCCAAGAATCTGACAAAACCCAAGCATATGCTCAGTGACTGAGCAATTTGTGTTATGACTGTATGATTCTGTTACCAAATGTTCCATTTTCAAAATAAATTAGATAAGGACAGTCTCAGTTCTGAAAGAGTGCACTCAGCTTATAAATGTGAGTTCACATATGAACTCACAAATTTCAAATAGCATGTTTGTATGTTCTGAGACTAATGTGGTGACTTGAGCTACAGAAGTTGCTTGTGTTTGCATAGACTCTATTATGTCCTTAAAGTTTTAATGATTTCTTTTTCCTCCACATTTATTTCAATATCCAGTCAGTTTTTAATCCCTACACATAGAGATCCAGGACTCACTGGACACTTTTTGAATGAATGATCGTAATTTTGCAGATCATGTGTGAAATCATGAGAATTTTTGAGATCTGTCTGTTAGTGTAAAAACAACTAAATGACTTAGTGACAGTGATCGGGAACCTGCCTGGTGCCGTGCTTTGTTCTGAGCACTTTACAAATATTAAATAATTTGATCCTACAGCCATCCTATTATGTAGCTGTTATTATTACTTTCCTATTACAGAGGAGGAAGCAGGTCCCACAGCTTGTAAGGGGAAGAGCCAGCTTCAGGTTCTGTGTATGTAGTGATGTCATTACAATAACAACAATATCAACAGCTGCCAGTAGTAATGGCCTAGATGGCGGTAACACTAAGAACAAAGCAGGTCAGATCTATCAGGTAGAATGCTGGATGTTTTCTGTAAATCATCTCTAATTTTCACAGTGACTTTCAAAGGTAGTGAAATTCCTGTTCCCATTTTGCAGATATGGAAGCAAAGCCCCAGAAAGGTTAAGACAGCCTCAGGTCACACAGTGCTGGTGTGGAGAGGATGCAGTTGGGCCTGCATCCAAGTCTCTGTTGGGTCTCGCTGTGAGAACTGAGAAGATTGCTGTCCCTGATGAGGGGGAGGGACAGACGTCTGTTTAGGAAACTTCTCCTGGCCACCACTTGGCAGCCAGCCACGTTGAGAGGCCAGGAAGCCTAGGAAAAGCATAGCCCAGGCCTGTCCATGCAGGTCTCCTGGGCCAGTGGAGAAGGGATAAACGTCCACAGAATGGGGAAGAATGGCTGAGTGTTCACTGCGTCCACCCATTCACTCATTCATTCATTCAGTTGTCCATTTGCCAGTGCTTTGAGGGCCTACTGTGTGCAGGCCTTGGCTCCACTGGGGATACTGACCACACCCATACCTGTGACATTTGACCCAGTGGACCCCTCCGTGGACTCTCCTCCTTGGGTTCTCTTATGGACTGAATGTTTATGTCCCCCTGAATTCACACCCCAGGGTGATGGTATCTGGAGGTGGGCCTTTGGGAGATACTTAGGTTTAGATGAGGTCACGAGGGTGGGGCCCCATGATGGGATTAGTGTCCTTGTAAGAAAAAGAAGAGAGAAGAGAGCTCTCCCTCTCCATCATGTGAGGACACAGCAAGAAGGCAGCTGTCTCTGAACCAGGAAGAGGGGCGTTACCAGAACTGAATCTTCTGGCACCTTGTTCTTGGACGTCCAGCCTCCAGACCGTGAAACATAAATGCCTGTTTGTTTCAGCCCCTCAGTCTATGGTATTGGTTACACCAGCCCGAGCTGACTGAGACCAGTTTCGTGATATTCTCGGGTTCTCTCCCCTGTCTCCAAGCAGTGTCCCCTCCTGTGTCCCGTGTTGCCTGCCTTTAGCTGCAGGTGTCCCCAGGCTTCTTTCCTCAGCCCCTATTCTTGACTGGTGTGCCCCACCTGGACCAGTTCATCCACCCCTCCCACGCCGGCTGCTGAGTCCAGAGCCAGCACCCCCTCCTTACAACTCTCTGGGTCCTCCTGCTGTCTCTTTTTCACCACGGGCCCCTCAAGCTCACAGGCCTTGAGCCAAACTCTCCATCTTTCCCTACAAATTGTCCTTGTTTCTCCTTTGGTCTTTGCCTCTGCTGGGGCCTTCACCCTCCATATCTAATCAGTCACCTGTGCTGGGGACCCAGAATCTTCAGAGTCCACTCCTCGCTTCCTCTGTGGCCACTTCCAGCGTTCTTGCTGATCTGTGTCCTTTTCTCTCCTCCTGTCCTGGCTCTGGTTCAGACTCTCTGACCCCCTTGTCTGGATTCTACATGTCTCCTGACCTCTCTTCCCTGGATCCACACTGTGGTGGGCATGGGTGATGATTGAATACAGAGTTTTCCCTCTATAACCCAGGGTCCCTCATGTCCCCTAGTCCTGTGCTTTTCCAGTAACATCAATAGCATCATCATTATTGTCTGAGTCTGCTTGGGCCACCATAACAAAGTACCATAGACTGAGGGGCTTAAACAGTGGTAATTTATTTCCTCACAGTCCTGGAGGCTAAAAGTCTGAGATCAAGGATTCAGCAGGGTTGGTTCCTACTGAGGCCTCTCTCCTTGGCTTGTAGACGGCCGCCCTCTCCCTGTGTCCTCACATGGTCATCCTTCTGTGCATGTCTGTGTCCTAATTTCTTCTTCTTATAAGGACACCAGTCATATTGGATTAAGGCCCACTCTAGTGACCTCATTTTACCTTAATCACCTCTTTCAACTCCATTTCTCCAAATAAGTCCCATCTAAGGTTCTGGGGACTTTAGCATGTGAATTCTGGGGGACACAGTTCAGCCCGTAACCATCATCATCAATCATGTCACCATTGTCATCATCCCCGTCACTCCTCCCCACCACACACATTTATTGATCACCTGGTATGTGTTGGGCTCTGGTGTAAACCTTTCCACGTGTGATCTCATTTAATTTTCACAGGAATGGGGAGGAGAGAGGTGAGGTAAACCCCCACTTTGCCTCTTCAAGGAGGTGTTCTCTCATGCCCTGCTTCTGCCAAAATGTCATCATCCCTCCAGTTTGTGGGCCAGGGGAGCTGCTACGTAGCCCATCCACTTAGAAATCACAGCCTTCTTTGAATTATAGAATCTGGCTCTCTCACAGAGAAAAAGTCCTGAAATCTTTTGAGTTCATCAGATGTCTAAGCAGCAAAGGATTTCACTGTGATTGTCAAGAGCTATATAATCCCACCTCTACTTAAAAGTGAGCAGCAATTTTTGGGCTCTGGAGCCTCCTGAAACCGTCAGAGGGGGTGGCCAGTCCCCCCTCTGCGTCCACCCAAAGCCTCCGGAGCTTTCCTCCATCCTAGCCTTTGTGGGTGCTGCTAACCCTCTTGACGGGCACACGCTGGATATGGCTGGGACCAAGTTTGGTTTGTTTCTGCCCCAGGGCCTGAAATAGAATCATATTTCCGTGAAGGTCAGGAAGGAAATACAAAATAAACAGATCTTCTAACCCCAAAGGGACACCACAGGCCACGGATATAAAGCATTTCAATGAGGCTTATCTTATTATTCTGGTTTGCGTTAGGCTAGTAAGGGAATTACATTGTGCATGTGTGCCCATGTGTGTGCCTGCCTGTGTGCATGTGTGTGTGTTTTAGGGGCCATCCCTAATCTCTAGTGGTTCATAACAAAAATTCATCATTTATTTGGCCCTGTAGGTGGCAGAATTTTAAGATGGCCCCCATGAGCATCCGGTCTCCCACTCCACTCCTGTGATTATGTCACATTATATTGCAAAAAGGAGATTATCTAGGTGGATCATATCTAATCACAGGAGCCCTCCAAAAACAGAGAGATTTATCAGAGTAGTTTCAGAAAGGACAGTAGGAGAGAGATTGGAAGCATGAGAAGCATTTGCTGTACTATTAGGAGCTTCCAGATGCTTAGAAAACTCCCGCTTCACAGCCAGGAAAGAGACAGGCACCACCATCCTACAACCACAAGGAACTGAATCCTGCCAACAACCTCGATAAGGTAGGAAGCTGATTCTTCCCCAGCATTTCCAGTAAGAGCAGCCCGGCCAACACCTTGATTTTGGCTTTGTGAGACCCTAAGCAGAGAACCCACTTGCTTCCACTCAGATTTCTGAACTACAGAGCTGTGGGCTAATCAGTGGGTGTTATTTTAAGCTGCTAAATGTGTGATATTTGTTACACAGCATAGGAAACCAATACAGGTCCTTCCTCTGTGTGTAGGACAGGACCTGGGCCAGGAACCAGGGACATGGAGATTCCTGGGGCAGGCCTCTGCCCCCAGGCGCTCATGGTCAAATGTGAGAATCCAGAGTTCAGGCTGGAGGACCTTAGCTGAAGGCAAATGTCACTGGGGGGCTGCCGTAGCAGCACTTGATGGTGGGAAAGAGTAGTGGGCAGGCCTGGGGCCAGGGCAGGTACTGGGGGAGAGGACACCGAGTTGGCCATCCTACCCCCTGACCCAGGGTGGCTTTTCTGAAGCTGTTGGGTCACGTGGGCATGTTTGGGCTCGGGGCCATCCAGGGCACCCATCCCTGGCTTTCTCTCTTACCTTCCCCGGACCTCTGCTTCCACGCTCCCCATTTGCCTTCATCAAGGAGTCTGATTTCTCTTTCACAGTGAAAATGGCAGCCCCTTACACCAACTTCACAGTGTCTACACATCTGCCTCCAGGCTGCCCAAGCTCTTCCTCGGACCTCACAGCAGGGCTGTCTCCTGTTCCCGTCCCAGCAAATTGATTGGTGATCTGACCCTGCCCCCCCGCCAAAGACTCTGGCCTTGACTTAGGTCGAGGGATGTCCATGGATGTTCAGTTGTTCCAGCACCATTTATTGAAAGGCTGGCCTTCTTCCGTTGAATTGTTTTTGTACTTTTGTCAAAAATCAGGAAATTGGTAGCTTGGTTTCTAGGAAAAACGGTCATGCTCTAAGTCACACAGAGTTTCTCTTTCAATCATTGTGTTGAGAGCTGGCCGGGACAGCACATTTTGTCCAAGGTTGCACAGCTGGAAATAACGAAAGCCTGCCTCTCCCAGAGCTGGTTCCACTCTACCAGAATGAGGAACCAAGTGATGCCATTTTGTTTCTAAAGTATCTTTTTGTTTCTACAGCTAGACAGCTATAAGTATACACACAGGTGCATACAGCCACGAATGTGGTCATTTGGTCATTCGTGCATCTGCTTGGTCATCCTTTACTCAGCCTCTCCTCTGGGCCAGGTGTCGTTCTGGGTGTTCTGGGTTGAATAGTGTCCCCCCAAATTCATGTCCACCTGGAACCTCAGAATGTGACCTTACTTGGAAGGAGGATCTTTGCAGATGTAATTAGTTAAGATGAGGTCATTCTGGATTAGGGCCCTAATCTAATGACTGGTGTCCTTATTAGAAGAGAAGAGACGCAGAGACAGACACAGAGGGGAGACGGCCACGTGAGGATAGAGGCAGGGATTGCAGTGATGCGGCCACAGCCGAGGAGCAGTAAGGATGGCTGGCGACAGCCCCAGAAGCTGGAATAGGCAGGGAAAGATGCTTCCCTAGACTGTCTGGAGGGAGCCTGGCCCTGCTGGCGCCTTGAGTTCAGACTTCTGGCTTCCAGAACTGGGAGAGAATATATTTCTGTGGTTTTAAGCCACCCAGTTTGTGGTTCTTGGTTACGGCAGCCCCAGGAAATGAATATACTGGGCACAGAGGAAGCAGATGTATCTGAGAGAGTCTTTGCTTTGAGGAATTGTTAGTCTCTCTCTCTCTCATGTGTTTGATACTTTCATTATCATAGATTCCGCCTGTCAAAGAGCATCCAAATTAGCTTCTGTCCCGAGATTATCGCCATATAATATTTTCCTATATGAATTGGGCATATGATTTCCTAAATGCTTATAGATTCAGTGTTTTTGCTGATAAGGGTATAGAGTGAGAAAAAAAAAGGCTTTTGGTCTTTATGAAACACATTTATCAACTAGAATACAAAACAGTTTTTAATGAGGATAGAAGAAGCAGCTCAGTTTAGCAAACACTGTTTTTCTACTCTGTACGTAAGAAGTCTGGACGGAATAACTGGTCCAGCTCTGGCCCCGACTAGCCAGAATGGATGCTGGCCAAGGAGCTGGATCAGAGTCTCCAGCTGAATATCAGCCCCTGATGTGACCATGGATGAAATCTACACCTTAGGGCAGAGGAACCGTGGATGAGCGAGGGAGGCTGTGCAAAGATGGCTCCCTCCAGAGCCCTGAGTGCTACTAGCATAGACTTGCGCATGGACTCATAGCCTTCAGCATGGGGAGTGAATATATACACGTGGCTCCCCTGTGCAGCCACTCTTCCTGGGTGGGAAGGTGTCAGTTCCAGTCCCGCGTAGCCCATGAGTCTGTGACCTCTGAGTAAGTAGGCTACCTGGTGAGGGAGGAGGTTACACACCTAGAAGATGGTTGTCTCCATCAGTCATGGGGAAGGAAGAGACTGGTATTTGTTGAATGCTTCTTGGAAGGCACTGAGCTTTGTGGTTTTGATGTTGTTACACTGAACTCTGATCCACTCAAATTGATTTTGGAGTCTAGTGAACAGAGAGAGGTACTGATTTGATTTGGTTTTTGTCCCAAGAACTAACCAGTTTTCCCAGCCCTACTTACCAAATAGCTCTTCTCTTCTCTGCTGGAGTTCAGCCTGAGCTTGTCAACCTGCAAAGCAGTGTTCCTTCCTCTGCTCCATCCTGAATCTCTGGTGGATATTTTTGTAACTCAGTTTCCCAGAAGAATCACACTTCACTCGGGATTATGTCTTTTTTGTTCACCACAGGCATCTTATCACATGCAGTGACCGTTGAATGAGTAAATAAACTATTACTCTTATATCTGGTAGGATAAGACTTTTCTCTTCAAAACTTATTTGGTAGAACATTTTACCCTATTCTCACTTATTCTTAAGAATGATTTTGCCAGTTTTGGGAAACAACCTCGATTATGATTATATAAATGTGAGCATGAATTTGAGAGGAACTGACAGATGTCTTCTTGTGTCCTGAAACCTTTACTGCCTTATCCCATTCATCATCCTGACAACCCCATGAGGTTGGCATCACTGTGCCCATTTCACAGATGACTAGCGTGAGATGCTGAGACGTGGAGGGCCCCCTCCTCCTTGAAGCTATCTCTAACCCCAGTCAGAAGTGAGGCTGCCATCCTTAATGTGCTCAGCACTCTCTTGGACTTCTCCCTTTCATGGCCAGGTATGATGTATGATGTATGTAGGTATTTATTGAGCACTTACTATATGCCAGGCACTGTTCTAGGCTCCAGGGATACAGCAGTGAACAAAACAGGCAAACATCCCAGCCTTCAGGGAGTCGGCATTCAATATGGGGGTGGAGACAACGAGCAGGTTGACAAGAGAGCAACAGATATTTCAGCTTGTGAGAATGACTAGGATGGAAATAGGATGGTGATGAGGTAGGGAGGACTGAGGGGGAGGTCACCCAAGCAGGACGATCAGGGAAGACCTCTCACTTATGCAGGGAAGAGAGACCCACGGATGGGAAGAAGCTGGCACAGGGGTAAACCAGGAGTCAAGCATTCCAGGCGGGGGAACAGCAGGAGAGTGCCTGGGCATTTGGGCAACAGCTGGGAGGCCTTGGAGGCTGATGGATGCCAAGGGAAAGGAGCATGCATGGGGAGGCTGGGAGGGAGGGGAGGACGGGTCCTTCCAGGTCATGGTGAAGAGTATGATTGTATTACCTGTGCAACCGGACACTACTGACGAATGAATCTGAATAGTACTTGAGTTGTAGGCTCTTGGGATGGTGGGCAAAGGAGGGAAGAGAGGACTCTTCTTCTTGGACGTGAGAACACACTCAGACCCTGGGGTCAATAGGTGAATTGGTGCCTTTCTAAGAATTGCAATGGTCCCACCTGCTGTCCAAGATAACCCCTTACTGAAACCCCGAGTCCCTGCGAGGCTGATTCCCGGGGACTTGGTGGCTTGGTAAATAAGGGGAGAGGATCCTCTTGGGCAGTACTTTTCCCAAAAAGCTCTTGCAGAGGCTGGACGTGTCCTTGCCCTGAAGAAATGTCTAGTGATCTTTCTGATGGGTTAACCACCCCCCAACCCCACCCTACTCACTCCTTTCCACTCATATCCCTGTCCTGCTGTTCCAGGAACCCATCCTGCTGTTTCGTGCCACTGGGTGCTTGTTTTCCTTGTAGCTTTCCTTGGAATCATTACTTCTTCTCCTCACCCCCTGGAGAACTCTTATTATTCCTCAAACCCACACTCAGGGTCTTGTGCTTTCAAAACTTTCCCTGACTGTCCCCGAAGGATGGAGTAGATCCCTCTCTATGACCTTGGTCCTAGTCGCTGCGGCAATCAGCACCCTGCAGGGCCCAGTGTGTCCCCTGCTAGGCTGCCAGCTCTTTGTGAGCAGAGCCCTGTCACTTTCGAAGCCCCCTTCTCTCATTGGGATCAGCACACCGTAGACACGGAAGATGTGAGGATGGACCTAAATCTAGTAATGAGAATGTCTCGTCCCCGCTTCCACATAGGCACAGGCTGAACCAAGACAGCTACGTTCTTGCTTTGCTTCTCCCTTTCCTGGGCTCCTGGCTGATCACCACTCCATCTTTTTTTCTTTTTTTAATGACTTTTTTAGAACACTTCAAGGTTCATAGCAAAATTGAGGGGAAGGCACAGAGACTTCCCATATACTCTGGCCACCACCCATGCACAGCCTCCCCCATTATCACCTCCCCTACCACAGTGGTACCTCTGTTACAATCAATGAACCGATGAAACTGACACATCATTATCACCCAAAGTCCATAGTCTACATTAGGGTTCAGTCTTGGTGTTGTGCATTCTGTGGGTTTGGACAAATGTATCATGACATGGACCCATCATTATGGTATCGTGCAGAGTCTTTTTACGGCCCTAGAAGTCCTCCATGCCTACTTTATCTTTTCAGATAAATTTATTTAGCAGACTGTAACATCATTGCTGGGATTCCACGTCTTTAATTCCCATCATGTGGCAGTTCGGTTTCCCTGAGATTACAGCTAAATTTGCTTATTTCCAAATAGCTTAAACCAACAACACCAAACCATAGTTTTATTTTCCCTCGTCAGGACCCTCTAGTACTTTCCCACCATGTTTAGAAAAATCTCCTAAAGCCCTTACCCCAGCCCTGTATGGCCAGCTCCTGACCACCCTTCTGACCTCATCTCTCCTACTTTCTCACCCTCTCGAGTTGCACTCCAGCTATCCTTGCCTGCCTGCTCTTCCTGCAGACCATCAGGCATGTTCCCCTCTGCCTGCCGTTACCATCCCCCAGATATTTGCATGGCCTTTTTCAAGGATCTGCCCAATTGTCCTCTCCTTAGAAAGGCCTGCCCTGACCACCCTATTCTACTCCCAACATAGTCACTGTTTATGCCTGTCCCTGGTGGGGTCGGCAGAATAATGGCCCCCCAGAGATGGCCACATCTCAATCCTAGAACTGCATATACACTGCATTACACGGCAAAAGGGCCTTTGCAGATGTGACTAAAGTTAAAATCTTGAGATGGGGAGGTTATCCTGGATTATCCTGTGGGCACAATGTAATCACAAGGATCCTTATAAGGGAAAGAGGGAGAAAAGAGGGTCAGAGAAGGAGACGTGACATTGGAAGCAGAGGTTGGAGTGATATGGGGCCATCGGCCAAGCAATGCAGGTGACCTCGAGAACCTGGACACCTGGAAAAGGCCACAAAATGGATCATTCCCTAGAGCCTCCAGGGGGAACTCAGCCTGCTGACACCTTGATTTTAGTCCGGTGAGAACTGTGTCAGACTTCTGACATCCAGGGCCATAAGATAATATATTTGTATTATTTACGCCCCTGTGTTTGTGCCTGAATTTGCTAGAGTAGCACTAGGAAACGAATACACGTGGATTTATTGTTTTCTTCGTAGAATTCACCACTTCATACCAATGAGTTATACACTGATGGATTAGTTGCCTCCTTGCACCAGAAGGTCAGCTCCATGGATGGAGAGTCATTTTGTGTTCTGTTCACTGCTGGGTCCCAGTACCTAGAACAGGGCCTGGCACACAGCACACACTTGTTGTCACTTCAACAAGTATATGTATCCACTCAGTAGACCTTTATTTTTTCAACCAATAAATACTTGTTGAATAAGTGACTGATAGAAGCATTTCACGGTGATGCCTGATGCACCTGGGTCGTCCCTCCTTTCTGTATGGAGGTCAGTTGTGTCCTATAAAGACACCACTGTCTTTCCCAGTCCCAGTCCCTGGAGAGCCTAGTCCCTGGAGAGCCCCTTCCTGATCTCCTGCCTCACTGCACAGCTCATGTATTCATGCCTGTGTTTGGTTATCTCAACTGAGTACTTCCTCTGTGCTACCTGTCACGTATCTGGGAGTCAAGGATGAACAGGGCTCAGCCCCATTCTCAGTGAGTCACCTGGGTACATGCATTATCTCTATGCTAATGAGAGACAAAACCAAAACCAAATAATCACCAGCATTATGTGCTGATTATGGAATCGTCTTATCCCGAGAAAAATTCCACCGGATGAGTGTGACCCCATTTGAGAGATGAGCAAACAGATTGTGAGATGCTAAGTGACCAGGCTGAGGGTCCACAGCTGCAGCAGGGATTTGAGTTGATACTTTTCAGGGTGGCTTCCGTTTGCAGAATCAACCTTCTGCTCTGTCATAGCCTGTGGCCCTCGCCCTGACTTGGGGAGGTAGGCATCACTACTCCCATTTTACTGATGGGAAAATTGAGGCTGGGGAAGTTAATTTATTTCCTCAGGTTCACAAGGACAAAATGGTGGGGTTAGGTTTAAAGCTACCTGTGCAGAACACCAAGCTCTCCCTTCCACCTCTGCCCCTTACCACCTCCCCATATGATAGGTCTTTTCCCACTGCAGTCCAATGACCAAAACCTCAAATACTTATGGGATCAGGCAGGAAACAGATGCATGAACTGGGCAGGCATGGATAGTGGTGACTCAGAGAAGACTATTGTCCTGTTGTCAGGGGGCATCATAGGGCCAGTTATGGCAGATCTTCCAATTTTTGAAATGATGGCAAAAATCAGTATTTTGAGGTGAAATTTCCTATACACGCACGACCAGCCCAAGTGCAGTGGTACAAGGAATGAACTCCAGGTTTCAGCTTTTTAGGGAAATGGAAAAGGGGACATTTGCTTGCTGTCTTTGCTTGTTGTATTTTTATAGGATATTGATTGGGTTTTACTTTCTATTACAGATTGTTTAAAGAGTAACTAGCCATCTTGAAAATTCACACTTGGCTCTCTGAATAAGCTGCTTCCTGAATATTGCATGTTGAAAGAGTGCTATGAAATTCCTTAGAAATAATTGGCCTGTTGGAAATGAGAAAAGAGCCCAGTAGCTCACAAGGTAGAACAACCAGATTTACCTAGTGTGATAATTACCATCAGTAGTTAATAGGCACTAATACAGTTCTCACTTTATCACTCAAGCAATGTTTGGTCATGATTTAATCAGATTAGTGTTGTGTCATAAAGGTGAAAAGTGGGGAAAAGCTACTCAGACAGAATAATAATGATAATCATACCTAATATTGGTAGGCATTACTTCAGACTCAGGATTATTCTAAATACTTTACCTATATTGATTCACTTAATATTCATGACAACCATAGATGGGTATTTTAGTTTACCCATTTTATAAGTGAAGAGACTGAGGCACAGAGAGGTTAAGTGACTTCCCCAAAGTCACCCAGCCGGTACGTGGTAGAGCCAGAATTCAAATCCAAGCAGTGTGGCCCCTGTGTTTACACTCCAAACAACGTTGTTCTTCTGCCTTTCAGTAAAATCACGATGAGGCTGGAAATTCAACAATAAAATAGTTAGCATTTACTAAGCTCTTACTATGTGACTGTCTTTGTGTATCAGAGAGGAATGCTTCTGGCTTCTTGTAGTAGCAAATCTGACCCACAGTGACTTAAATAAGTAAGACTTTGTTCTTTTTTCTAGTATAATAGAAGTCCAGAGGTAGGTGGTTGCTGGCATAGCTTCAGAGGCTCAACAACAGGTAGTGGCTTCTGTGCCCATAAATCTTAGCCTTTTGCTTGTGTTTGTTGTTTCATAGTCACAAAATGGCTGCTGCAGCTCCAGACATCACATCCTCATTTATGGCAGGAAGAGATGGGAGGGTTCAAGAGCCAGTCCAGCTGTAACTGTCCCTTTTCATCAGGAAAATATGCTTTCCCAGAAATACCCCCATTAATCTCCTGCTTAGATCTCATTGACTAGACCTATGTCATGAGGTCACTGCCAACTGCATGACTGTCTGTGACAGTGGAGAACAGAATTGTCCAGTGGATAATCAGTATCACCTGGAAACTTGCAACCTGGGAAATGCAAGTTCTCTGGCCCCTCCTCAGAAACGCAGGAGGGGACCCACGATCTGTCTTAGCAAGCCTCCAGGGGATTCTGATGAACTCACTGGATTTGGTCAATTGTGACTCATTGTCTGGGGCCGGCCACACTGCTCCCTGATGGATCTGAGGTTTCCTGATCAAGGATGAAGGGCGAGTTGGGCCTGGCCTGCCCTCCAGGCGGGCGTCATTGTTGTGGAGCCTTTGGGTGAGGTCACTGGCACCCCCTTGGCTTCGCTTCTGGCTGGCAATGTGCTGCCTGTTTCTACTTTAACAGTGTACTTATCACAGTGTCACCCTTGGCAACCCTAGTGTCTGGTGGTCTGAACAAACACTGCTTTTCAAGAATTCACCTTCCCGTCCCCCGGCCAGCTCTGTCAGTGCTTGTGACTTCAGGTGGGACAGCTGATGGTCTAGAAACCTACAGGTGACCAGTTGTCCCAGTTTTCCCAGAACTGTGGGGTTCCAGGGTTGCAGGACCTTTAATGCTAAGACCAGGAAGGTCCCGGGCAAACCATGACCCGATGGTCACCCTAAGAAACCCACTAACCACCCCTCCTACACCCCCCAGCCAACTCCTCTTGCTCTGGGCCAACAGCCCTAGGTGACAGTGCGATTTCTAGGAGGCGTCTTTGGCCTGGGACTCTCATTAACTGAAGTCATTTCAATCTGCTTATCAATCAAGTGTAAACCCTTCCCTTATTCACAGTGTATTCATGGAGGCACTATTATGTAAGTCTCAGTACACCAGGTCAGGGGGATGCGAAATAAATGAAAAACCCAGGCCATACACTCAATCACTTAAATCCAGTCTAGTCCAGTAAGCAAATAAACGTTAAATAAATACCTATTAACCTCGTATGTTGTGTTAGACACCCACCCCCATGAACACACATTTCTGTAGAGGATGTGTGAGATTATTTACAATATTATAATGCTAATTATTAAAACAGTAATAGCTTTAGGCACTTGCCAAGTTGCTCATTAATTAAAACCCCTTCCAGTTATGAGACAAGACAAAAGCGGAGGCCAGTGGAGAACCAAGCCTTACCCCTAGAAGGGATCTAGGTGGGGTTGAGGAGTGGGACCCAGGAGGGCAGCAGCAATGGGCCCCGTGATTCTGAAGCCCAGAATTAGCCAGGCTCACCCACCTGTTCAGCAACGACTCTGGACCCCGTAGACCTCTCCACAAGTGCCTGGCCCTGAAAAGCTTCTGGCAAGAGGGAGCAGAGGAAAAGCTTGCTCCCTGAAGACAGACAGATTCCAGAGAGAGAGCAGGACAAGCAGAAATACACCAGTGCAGTTCCTTTTCCAGCTCACCACTTGGACAACTCCCACAACATTTGATGGGGCAAGAGGCCACAGATGTTCACTGAAGTATCCCTCCTAGAACCCAGAGAAGGGGGAGGATGGCTCCCCATCCCCAACACAAATAGCTAATGCTTTTTGAAAATGTGTTGTGTGCCAGGCACCATTCTATGCTCTTCTGGAAGGTAGGCACCATTGTTCCCATTTTACAGACGGGGTACGTGACGCACATAGAGGCTCAGTGACTCATCCAACGTTACTGTGGCAGAGGTGGGTTATGGACCGAAGCAGTTTGACTCCAGGCTGGGGTCTCCTGATCCCTGGACCGATGTCTGCAGAAGGTCCTGCTATTGCACTAAGGAGAAAGTGATTTGTTGAAAGTGGGGGAAAGCTTCATGAGTGAAAAGAACATGTGAGCCGTGTGTCGAAGGGCAGGTAGGAGTTTTCCCTGAAATAAAGAGTGTCGGAGGAATGACTTTCCAAGCAGGTGAAATAACAGCACAGGGAGCATGGAGCCTTCAGGGAAGTGGGGATGTTTCTTGCTAGTTGGTGGGGAGGGCAGGTGTCAAATGCCAACAGTGGTGCCTGCCTCCCGGGACCTTGGGGGCTTGGGATAGGATACGTGCATTTCCTAGCTCGTTGCTGGTCACATCACAAGTGCAGTCCCAGCCCACTGCTTTCTCTCTTCCCAGTTTCTTTTCCTGGCAAGTTATGTGCAAAGGAAACCAATCTAGGTCAAGGTTTTGCTAAGTTAACCGTTAACCCTGTCTCTCTATTCTAAGCACGTTAGGTGTTAGATGGCGCACTGGATTCTGACGTTGGTTTGGCAGGGACACAGTTCAACATAATTATCCTCCATGGTGGTGAGTTGAATGCACAAGGAACTAATTGTATTCATTCACCTCCCCCTATCCTTGCCCCCGTAATGTAGTAAACTAATCAGTTCACTTCATCTTTTGTAAATAGCATGTCTTTCCTAGTTAGTAGAAACTGGCCGTAATTCAATCTAATTCAGAAATATTTACCGAATACCCATTATGTACCAGGAAGTGTGTCTGGCACCATGAATATGGGGATCTGCTTTCAATCATTCCTTTAGTTGATGAATATTTGTCAAATACGACTGTGTGCCGACGCCGTACTAGCTGTAGGGTTACAGTAGAAAAACAAACATGGCCTTTGACCTCAGGGAGCTTAGAGTCTAGTGGAGGATCAATGATCTTAATCAAATGCATGTAAAATAACACAGAATAATGTCTTTTGGAGCAAAGTCCCAGGGTGCTGTGAGAGTATATAATAGGGGGAGCAGACTTAGGCTGAAGGGTCAGAGCAGCCTTCTCTGCTTGCAGAAGAATGAAGAGGAAGCAGAGTTAACAAGTGTGGGGCCAAGAAAAGAGCATTAAAGGTGTGGGGAATGGCTGCTCAAAGCACAGAAAGAAAGCTTGCAAGTCTGAAGCTCAGTGGGTGTCTGGAGCATGGTAGGAGGTGAAACAGGAGAAGTAGCAGGGGCACAATGGTGTAGCCTCATGGCCATGGGGAGGGATTTCCTCTTTTCCCTGAAAGCAATGGAAGGGCCATTGGAGGGGTGTAAGCAGAGGATGAGCAAGAAGAACCCCCTCCTGAGAGAGGTGGTTGGAAGACCACTGTGGTTGTCCAAGCGAGAGACGATGTGGGTTAGACCAGAGGGTGGCCGCAGGGTGGATGGATGGGAGAGACAGTGAAGAGGTGAAATGGACCTAACCTAGTGAAGGATTAGCTGTGGGGTTGGGAGAGAGAGGAGTCCACGATGAGTTCCGGGCTTTGAGCTTGTGAGGTCGAATGAATGTTGAACCACTCATCCTAGGCCGTGTTTCTTTTCTTTTCTTTTTTAATTGATGTACAGTTGATCTACAATGTTGTGTTAGTTTCAGGTGTACAGCAAAGTGATTCAGTTGTATATTCAGTTATATATATATATATATATATATTCTTTTTCATATTCTTTTCCATTACGGTTTATCACAGGATGTTGAATATAATTCCCTGGGCTATACAGTAGGACCTTGTTGTTTATCCATCCTATATATACTAGTTTGCATCTGCTCATCCCAAACTCCCAAACCATCCCTCTCCCCCCCGCCTCCCCTTTGGCAACCACCAGCCTGTATATATGTGTGTGTATATATACCTATGTATGTGTATATATATATGTATATATATATATGTATATATATATATACATATATATGTGTTATTTTCCATTATAGGTTATTACAAGATATTGAATATAGTTCCCTGTGCTATACAGTAGGTCCTTGTTGATTATCTGTTTTATATATAGTAGTGTGTATCTGTTAATCCCAAACTCCTAATTTATCCTTCCTGCCTTCCCCTTTCCCCTTTCATAACCATAAGTTTCTTTTCTATGTCTGTGAGTCTGTTTCTGTTTTGTAAATAAGTTCATTTGTATCATTTTGTTAGATTCCACATATAAGTGATATCATATGATAGTTGCCTTTCTTTGTCTGACTTACTTCACTTGGTATGATAATCTCTAGGTTTATCCATGTTGCTGCAAATGGCATTATTTCATTCTTTTTTATGGCTGAGTAATATTCCATTGTATATACGTAGCACATCTTCTTTATCCATTCATCTGTCGAGGGACATTTAGTTGCTTCCATGTCTTGGCTCTTGTGAATAGTGCTGCTGTGAACATTGGGGTGCATGTGTCTTTTTGAATTAGAGTTTTCATGTTTTCTGGATATATGCCCAGGAGTGGGATTGGTGGATCATATGATAGTTCTATTTTTAGTCTTTTAGGGACCCTCCATACTGTTCTCCATAGTGGCTGCATCAATTTACATTCCCATCAATGGTGGAGGAGAATTCCCTTTTCTCCACACCCTCTCCTAAGTTCCATTTTGGACCCATTGAGTTCAAGGTGGCTCCAAAGCCTTCAGGAGTTTCTGTGTGGTAGGATCAATCGGTACACACAGCCTGGAAAGTCATGGGCCATTAGGTGGTGACTGAAGCCTTTGGAGCCAGTGAAGAGAGGAAGCTTGTAGGATGGAGGCTTGATGGAGTCCAGTAATTAATGGCCAGGAGGACAAAGATGTGTGTGCAAAAGGGTTGATGCATGAAATGGAAAATCAAGAGGGTGCGCTTCCATTGAAGCTATGCAGGTGTTTTGAGAGAGTGGCCAAGTAGAAGGGGCACAGTAAGTTGTCATTGGCTCGAGTGGCATAGCCATACGTTGTTGGCCTGTTGTGCTATGGGGATGGGGTATAAGCCATACTGGAGCAAGGCAGTAGAGATAGCAGGAATGGGGAGCGCCATCAAGAAACGTGATGAAAGGGAGGCATGAGACAGGGCAATACCAGGAGGAAGGTGTGGGATCATCATCCTCATCCTCTTGGCTCGTGATATCAGTGCTTAGACAGACACCCAAGCAGGGAAGGACCATGATGTGGCCATGAAACTTGGGGGTCCAGAGGTTCCATAATGGAGGTGGGATTAACTCCTTGGATACTGAGGCAGGTGAGCTGATGTCTGAGTATGTAAGGTAAGAGTGCTTGATGGACAAGACAGGAACTAGAAGTAGGGAAGGGTCATCCTGGCAAAGGGATTAGCAGGTACAAGAATTTGATAATCCAAGCATCCAGGTTTTTCTCTGTCCTGCCTTCCCTCTGGCCCAAATGATGTCTCTCCTCCTATATACCATATAGGTGTATATGGTTGTGGGTGTCTAGGTATATGGTGAGGTGTTAACTGCCAAATATATGTGCTGGGAGGGGAAATGGAATATGCCGAGAAGTATCCATTCAGTGGTGGAGTGCTGCCATGACAAACATGATGCAGTAAACCAGGAGCCGTTTGAAATACATGGGTAGGTGTGCAGGGAAGGACATTTAAGAACCAAAACAAGGTTTGCCAAATCTGACTTATTCCTGTTTTTCTCTTTTTTCTTTTACAGTCAACTTTGACCATTTTCAGATCCTACGGGCCATTGGTAAAGGGAGTTTTGGGAAGGTAAGAATGATGGATTTTAACAAATTTCATCAGTAAAATAGGAAAGTTCCGACCACTGGGCTTATGCCTATGTGCCTGTTTGTGTGTTTGTTTCTTTGTTGATTGCTGGGCACTGGGAATTTCCTGTTGGACAGAAAGATTTGAATTTGCTAAATTTGAAATGTGAAAGGAAGTCTGAATCGTTTCCTTTGGATATGCTGTCATTTCATTCTGAAAATTAAATTACAGCAGTCCTGCTTTAGGTGAATTACTATGGTAATTATTTCAAGATTGCTAATGCTATTTCGTCCTTGAGGATGTAAATAAGGAAAGTGGAAAAACCCCACAAATTTATGTGATGGCCAGCAGTAGCTCTTTCCTGCGATGGAGGTACTTTAAAAAATTACTGTGGAAAGAAGATTTAACATGAGATCTGCCAGCTTAAATTTCTAAGTGTACAATCTATGTATCGTTGTTGCCTATACAGAGAACACTGTAGAGCAGATCTCTAGAGCTGACTCATCTTGCTTGGCTGAAGCTTTATGCCCATTAGTTAGTAATTCCCTGTGTCCCCATCCCCTCAAGCCCTGGCAACTGGCCTTTGGTTCTATGAATTTGAATATTTTAGATACCTCCTGTACATGGAATCATGAAGTATTTATCTTTCTGTAACTGGCTCATTTCACTTGGCATACGGTCCTCAAGATTTACACATGTTGAACAAAAGTGGTGAGAATGGGCCTTCTTGTCTTGTTCCTGAACTAAAGGGAAAAGCATTCAGCTTTACACTGTTGAGTATGATGCTAGTTGTGGGCTTGTCATATATGGCCTTTTATTATGTTGAGGTTTCTTCTGTACTCATTTTGTTGAGAGTTTTTATCATAAGTGGATGTTGAATTTTGTCAAAAGCCTTTTCTGCATCTATTGAGATGATCGTGTGATTTTTATCCTTCATTTTGTTTATGTGGTACATCATGTTGATTGATTTGTGGAGGTTGAATCGTCCTTGCAGCCATGGAATAAATGTCACTTTGAATAGTGTAGATGATCCTTTTAATGTATTGTTGAATTCAGTTTGCTAATATTTTGTTGAGGATTTTTGCTTCTATGTTCATCAGGTACGTTGGCCTGTAATTTCCTTTTTTTGTGGTGCCCTTGTTTGGTTTTGGTATCAGGGTAATGCTGACCTTGTAAAATTAGTTTGGAAGTGTTCCCTCCTCCACAGGAAGAGTTTGAGAAATATAGGTATTAAACATTTGGGTGTTTGGTAGAATTCACCAGTGAAGCTGTCTGACCCTGGATTTTGTTTGTTGAGAGTTTTTAATCTCCTTACTAGTAATTATGTTTATTCATAATTTTCTCTTTCTTCATTATTCAGTCTTGGAAGACTGCATGTTTCTAGGAATTTAAACATTTCTTCTAGGTTGTCCAATTTGTTGGCATATAATGGTTCATAGTAGTGTCTTACGATCCTTTGTATTTCTTTGGTATTAGTTGTAATTTTATCGCTTTCATTTCTGATTTTATGTATTTGAGCCCTCTCTCTTTTTTTCATAGTGAGTATAGCTAAAGACTTGTCAATTTTGTTTATCTTTTCAAAGAACCAGCTCTTAGTTTCATTGATCTTTTCAGTCTCTATTTCATTAATTTCTATTCTGACTTTTATTGTTTCCTTCCTTCTGGTAACTTTGGGCTTCATTTATTCTCCTTTTCCTAGTTACTTTAGCTTTATCGTTAGGTTGTTTATTTGAGGTTTTTCTTGTTTCTTGAGGTAGGCCTCTATCACTATAAACTTCCCTTTTTGAGCTGCTTTTGCTGCATTCCACAGATTTTGGTATGTTGTGTTTCCATTTTCATTTGTCTCAAGGTATTTTTTAAAATTTCTCCTTTGATTTCTTCTTTGACCCATTGGTTGTTCAGTGGCATGTTGTTTGTCTCCACGTATTCGTGTTTTTCCAGTTTTCTTCGTGTAAATGATTTCTAGTTTCATACCATTGTAGTCAGAAAAGATACTTGACATGATTTTGATCTTCTTATATTTATTGAGACTACTTTGTAGCCTAACATATGATCTATCTTGGATGATGTTACACGTCCACTTGAGAAGAACATGTATTCTGCTGCCTTTGGATGGAATGTTCAATATGTATGTATTAAGTCCATCTTGTTTAAAGTGTGGTTTAAGGCTGATGTTTCCATGTTGATTTTCTGTCTGGATAATTTTCCATTGTTATAAGTGTTATAAGTTCCCTACCATTATTGTATTGCTGTCAATTTCTCCTTTTAGGTCTGTTAATATTTATTTTATATATTTCGGTGCTCTTATGTTGGGTGCATAAATATTTACAAATGTTATATCTTCTTGCTGGAGATGACTTTATCATTATGTAATGCTCATCTTTGCCTTTTATTAGTCTTTGTTTTAAAGTCTATTTTATCTGATATAAGTATATCTACCCAAGCTCTCTTTTGGTTTCTATTTGCATGACACATTTTTTTCCATCCTTTCACTTTCAGTTTGTGTGTGTCCTTACATCTGAAATGAGTCTGTGGTGGGCAGCATATATATGGGTCTTGGTGTTTATCTGTTCAGTCATTCTATGTGTTTTGTTTGGAGAATTTAGTCCATTTACATTTATAGTAAGTAGTGATAACTATGTACTTATTGCCATTTTGATAATTGTTTTCTGGCTGTTTTGTAGTTCCTCTATGTTTCTTTCTTCTTCTCTTGCATTCTTCCCTTTTGGTTTGATGACATTCTATAGGGTTATGCTTAGATTCCTTTATCACTATCTTTTGTGTATCTACTATAGGCTTTTGCTTTGTGGTTACCATGTGGCTCACATGTAACAGCTTATATATATATACACAGACACATAAATATATATGTAAGTGTATATATAAAATCATCTATTTAAAACTGATAGTTAAGTTTGAATGCATTCTAGAACTCTACATTTTGAACTCCCCTTCACATTTTATGTTTTTGATTTCACATTTTACATTTTTTAAATTTCATGTATCATTTAACTAAATTATTATTTTTATTACTTTTATTTTTTAAACTTCATAATAGCTTTGTAAGTGATCAATACACTACCTTTACTATATATTTACCTTTACCAGTGAGATTTTTACTTTCATATGTTTTCTTGTTACTAATTAGTGCCCTTTCTTTTTAGCTTAAAGAAGTCCCTTTAACATTTATTGCAGGTCTGGGTTAGTGGTGATGAACTCCTTTAGCTTTTGTTTGTCTGGAAAGCTCTTTATCTCTCCTTCAATTCTAGATAGTAACCTTGCTGTGTAGATTATTCTTGGTTGGAAGTTTTTTCCTTTCAGCCCTTTGAAAGTGCTGGCCTTCAAAGTTTCTGCAAAAAAAATCTGCTGATAGTATTATGGGGGTTCCCTTGTTTGTAACAAGTTTTTCTCTTGCTGCCTTTATGATTTAGCTTCAGCTTTTGACATTTTAACTGTAATGTGTCTCGGTGTGGGTCTATTTGGGTTCATTTTGTTTGGAACTCTCTGGGCTTCCTGAATCTGGATGTCTGTTTCCTTTTCCAGATTAGGGAAGTTTTCAGCCATTATTCCCTTAAATAAGTTGTCTGCCTATTTCTCTCTCTTCTCCCTCTGGACCCATATAATGCAAATGTCATTCTGCTTGATGTTGTCTCATAGGTCCCTTAAGCTATCTCCACTTTTTGAATTTTTTTTTTCTTTTTGCTGCTCTATTTGAATGAGTTCCAGTGACCTCTATTCCAGACCACTGATTCTTCCTCTGCTTCTTGTAGTCTGCTATTGAACCCCTCTAGTGTATTTTTCAGTTCAGTTATTGTATATTTCATCTTTGTGACTTTTATTTAGTACTTACTTATATTTTCTATCTCTGTTTAAGTTCTCTCTGTGTTCATCTAGTCTTCTCCCAAGTTCAGTGAGCATCTTTATGACTAACATTTTGAACTCTGTTTCAGCTAAATTACTTATCTCCATTTCATTAAGGTTTTTTTTTTTTTTTTTTTTTAAAACCTGTGGTTTTATCTTTTCCTTGTGTTTGGAACAAATTCCTTTCTCTCCTCATTTTGCTTGACTCTCTGTGTGTTTCTATGTATTAGGCAAAACAGCTGTCTTTCCCAGTCTTGAAGTAGTGGCCTTGTGAAGGAGATGAACCTTCTTGTTTAACCTTGCCCTAGCTCTTGGTTATATTTTGAACCATTGTGATTGTCGTAGCACCCTGATTTATTCTTGGTAATTCCCAGTTGTTGAAGACTTGTGAGTGTTCCAGAGGGTGGGATCTCAGTTAGCCCTTAATTTCAGGCTGATTAGAAATTAAGCGGCAGCTTTTAAGGTATGCAAGTATACACAGTACTGTGAAAATGCAATTGTAAACCTTGCTGGCCTCCGCACCAGGTGATCTACAGGTGTCCCATTAGTGAAGTTGCAAAAAATCGGGGCTCCAGGTGAGTGTTTGATTTCATTTCTGGGAGGTACCAGTGAGCTGTAGTGAGGTCAAGGGAGAGCACAAAGGTGATATCCCCTAGACCTTCCATAGCCTCTAGACGTATGGAAAACTGGAAGCCTGTCCATCAGGCTTAAGCTTCAAGACAGGTAAATAGGGCTTTTTCACAGGAAGACTGGGGGTGCATCACAGTCAGCTGTCTGTGTAGTAACTGGAGTGTGGTAGCCTGCCAAGAATAGTCTCTCTGATTGTTTCAGACTCATGGGGTCCCAAAACACAATCCCCCCTGGACACCTGAGCCAGGTGTTCAAGAGGCACACTGCATGTGTCAACTGGCTTTGGCAGGGATGCAGAAGTGGCATGAGGATGGGGCACGTACAGTGGGACTAACAAGGTGGAGAGAGAGCACAAAAATGGCACCTGCCAGCTTCTGTCTCCAGGAAGAGTCCCAACAGATTCCTGCCCCTCCCGCAGATGCTTTAAGATTAGTAAATAAATCTCCTTCACCTATGGTCTAGACCTTTTCATACTGTTGATTTCGTGCTGGGTCCCAGGGCGAGTGAGTCTGTGTGCGAGCCCTTTCAGAGTGCGTTCCCTGTTCCCTACAGCCCTGTGGTTCTTCTGGATGTAAGTCCTGCTGGTTTTCAAAGCCAGGCATTTTGGGAGCTCTTCTTACCAGTGCATGTCCCAAGGGTTGGGATGACAGATGAGAGCACAAACCCCTGGCTCCTCAGGGAGAAGTTTTTTATTTGTGAGACCCCTCCCAATTTCAGGTCACCACACTGAGCGTGGGGTTCGGGCAAGATCACATCTCTGCTTCTCCTTCCCATCTTGATGTGGCTCTTGTATCCTTTGTTGTGGAGGAGCTGTTCAGCTAGTTTTCATATCCTTTTCATAGGGAATTTTTCCATAGGTAGCTGTAAATTTGTTGTGCCCATAGAAGGAGGTGAGTTCAGGATCTTCCTACATCGCCATCTTGAACCGCCTCCTTCCTCAATCTCTGTCTTTACTGATTTTAACAATCTAGTTGTTTTATCCATTTCTGAGATGGTTGTATACAATCTCCAGCTCTGATTGTGGAGTTGCTTCTTCTTCCTTTAATTCTGTCAGGTTTTTGTTTGTTTGTTTGTTTGTTTTTTTGCGGTACACGGGCCTCTCGCGGTTGTGGCCTCTCCCGTTGCGGAGCACAGGTTCCGGACGCGCAGGCTCAGCAGCCATGGCTCACGGGCCCAGCCACTCCGCGGCATGTGGGATCCTCCTGGACTGGGGCACGAACCCGTGTCCCCTGCATCGGCAGGCGGACTCTCAACCACTGCACCACCCGGGAAGCCCTAATTCTGTCAGTTTTGCTTCTTATGCTTGGAAGATCTGTTGTTAGGTGCATACAGTTTTATGGTTGTTATGGCCTCATGATGAATTGACCTTATTATCATTGTGAAATAAACTTTTCTATCTCTGCTAATAATCTTTTTTGAAGCCTATTTTTTCTGAGATTAATATAGTCATTCCAACCTACATGGCATATATTTTTCCATGTCTTTTCTTTCATTCTATCTGTGTTTTTATATCTGACATAAATCTCTTGAGGATAGCATATAGTCAGGTCTTGCTTCTCTTTAAATCCACCTGGCAATCTCTTTTAGTCCTTTATTTGTTCTTGTTCTCTTTCTCTTTTGTTCTTCTGTTTCTCTTTTCCTGTTTTGCTTTGGATTAATTGAATATTTAGAATCTCCATTTAATTTATCTGCTGACTTTATAGCTACACTTCCTTGTGTTATGTTTTAAAATTGTTGCTCTAGGGATTATAATACACATCTTCAGTTTATTTCACAGTCTGCTTAGAGTTAATATTTTATACTTCACATAAAATATAAAAACCTGGCAACCATATAGGTCTATTTACCACTCCTGTCAACCATTATACTATAGTTGTCATATGTATTACAGCTTCTTAAATCATGTCTCCAATACAATATTATAGTTTTTTGCTTTAAATGTATAGAAATATATGAATATATAATATATGTGTAAAATATATATCTATTTTAAAGTATGTGTAGTTTTTTCGCTTTTAAAAAATTAGGAGGAAAGTAGTTCTTGATATTTACCCATACCTTTCGTGAAGGTCTGAATTTCCCTCTGGTGTCCTTTCCATTCATCCTGAAGAATTTTCTTTAGTATTTTATGTGGTGCAAGTCTCCTGTCAACGCATTCTCTTAATTTTATTTTCTCTGAAATGTATTTATTTCACCTTCTTTCGTAAAGAATATTTTGACTGGATACAGGTTATTGGGTTGACAGTTTTTTCTTCACTGCTTTAAAGATTTTGTACCATTGTCAGCTGACCTCCATGCTTTCTGATGAGACGTCATTAGACTTGAATCATTATTATCTGATAGTAATGTGTCACTTTCGTCTCTCTCCTTTCAAGATTTTCCTTTCATCTTTGACTTTCAGCAATTTGACTATGTTGTGCCTAGGTGGAAATTCTGGATTAAAAGAAAATATTTTCTCTCCCTTTGCTTAGATTTCCTATATTTTCATTTATTTCTGTCATATTGCCCTTTATATCATGCAGCATATTCATAATCATAAGAGCTGTTTTCATGTCCTTTATGCTAATTCCAACATCTGGGTCATTTTAAGATTCACCTCCATTGAGGATGGGTTCCATTTTCCTGGTTCTTTATACGTTGAATAGTTTTGGGTTGCATCCTGGATATTGCCAATGCTATGTTGTATAGACTTCGGATTGCATTGTATTTCTTTGAAAATATAGTTTTAATGAGCAATTAACTTGGTTGGATTTACACTGCATACTCTGCCTCTTGGACAGGCACACGAAGCGTAGTCTTTTCTTCTTCACTGTATTGCTTATAGTCTGCCCCTTATAGCCCTTAGGGGTCAGCCAGAGATTTGGGCAGAGTTTATGTGCCACGTTTGAGATTCCCCCTCTCTGGATTTTTCAGAGAGAGGAGTTGTGGCCCAGAGAATTTAGGAAGTTTGCCTCTAGTCTCTATGGATAGTAGCTGAACTTCAACAACAACAAAAGATTTTAAAATTCTGTTAAATCTTTACTTTCTGTTGTCCCTTATGTCGAGGATTTCATGGATGAAGGAACATGGAAACAACTTTTTAAGTCCACAACACAATCGGCACCACATAGACGCATATCACTTTTACCCTCATGTCAGTGATGATTTTGGTCCTGAGCTCCTTGCACCCCTTCCTGTCATACTACCAAATCTGTTAGCATGTGCCCTCATGAATCATCAATGGATTATATCCTGTCACCATCCTTAAAAGTTTTGTTTTCCTTTTCTGCCTACATCTGTGCTACTGTTTGCCTACTGGCTTGGCTCTCAGAACCTGTATTCCAGAGCATAAATGTATTAAAGCTATGGTTATAGTGGATGTTCTGAAAAACATGCAAGCTTTATAGAGCATCTAGTTTTAAGTCCCTCTTTAGCTTGTAGCAATTTCTTGATGACACCCAAATTCATGTAAAATGTACACAGACATCCAGTATTCAGGACGAGGTTAGTTTACTTCAAGGCAATCGAACGTAGCTTTGTTGTGGTCAAAATACCAAATAATCGCTGCCTTTCATGGTAAGTGTAGATGAGTCTATGTGACTATTATGAGACTCAAGGTGGAACTGGGCTGGACTAAGATGAAGAAAACCACCCTCCTAATATTGAAGGGATATTTTGGCTTTGCTATCTGCCTTTGGCAGGTTTTGATATCTGACATTTATTAAGCGTTTTCAAGAAAGACATTTCATTGTTAAAGTATGACAGTAGCCTTGGTTATCAGGAAAAAGCACATGTGAATTCCCAGAAATCCCATTTTACTTTCATTCTGGAGGAAGTTGTGCTTCCCCAGTGTAGCACCAAAGTAAACAGCTGCAGGCAATCCATTGATTTTAGCAGGAATTCACTGAAAATTTTTATAACCCATTTATGACTGAATTTTAGGACAGTTGAGGCACAGCAGATTCTTTTCTACATATCTCAGTGGAGACACTTTAGATTTGGGAAGCAGACTGACTGATATGTACTAGTTGTGGCTACCTGGGAAAGTGAATTAGCCACCCTGAAGCTTAGTTTTACTCATCTGTAAAAAGGAAAGGGAATGGAGAATCATAGTGGACTGTAGTAGCTGTTGTTTTTGACTGTTCAGCATGCTTTTTGGTCCCCTTTCTTATCACAGTAACATCTCTTTCCTTTGGAAAACACCTCCCCCACCCCATGTGGACTGTCAATTATTATGGTTCCTCACTCACCTTCTGAGATGGGCATGTGACCTGGCTGGGCCAACCACTTGGGCCATATTCAGCTAGACTGGTGCTTGGTCCAAGGAGTGGCTGTGTGACCCAAGCCCAGCCATTCATAATCCTTCCATGGAGTCAGAGGTGAAAGGCTTGTTCTCATCCTCTCATTGATGATGTTCTGTAAGAAAACAGGTCTGCATGAGTTGGTGACCATCTTTCTCAGCAACTGGTGAAGGTGAAAGTCTCTCTGCAAGAGGAAAGAATGAGGCCCAAAGTGAAGAAACAAACAGATGTAAGAGGCAGGTGGAGAGATGGACTCCTGTTGAGTAGGGTCGGGACTGGGGCGAGCGAGCAAGGCACGAGGAGTGAAAATTTAAGGAGGCATTGCTCCCAGGGTCCTCCAAATGCAGGTCGACATTGCTTCCTAACATTTTGCCCCCTCACTTGCTGGACCCCAGTCCTGGCCCTGCTGGGCACTGTCTGAGCTTGAGTTCCTCCAGGAGCTGAAACTGAGACAGAGAATTGAGTGCAAGCAGTTTTTTGGGGGAGAGGTGATCCCAGGAAACACCTGAAAGAGAAGGGGAGTGAGACCCAGAAGGCAAGGCAGCCAAGGATGGGCATTTGGTGAAAGCACTCACCACTGAGGCCCTTGGACTCACCTCCATTCTGGAACTCAATGCCGAGGGTGCCTTGAGGCAGCCGAAGGTCAGAGAAGCTGATGTTTTTATGCACAGTTCCCTGTTCATCATTGATGGAGGGCTGCTTTAAGCAGCATTACCTCTCCTGCACTTTTTGGCTTATCCCATCCAGGGCAGAAGAAGGTCCCCAGCAGAGAGTCACAGGTGTCCACAGTAAGCATCCTGAGGTGTGTGGAGGTGCAGGAGAGGGAACATGGGCAGGTACCATCAGTGCCTCCGCCTTTGTGCTCTTCCAGTCCTGTGAGCCTTATCCAGTGTCCTTACCAGCTACAGGAGCTGGCATCCTGTTTTGATTATGCAAGATCATGTTGGGTTCCCAGTATTTGCAACGTGGAGTAGAGTCCTGACCAATCAGAAACTCACAGTCATTGTTCTAGGAACTGGACCCCTCTTACCATCCTTGTTGCCCTAAAAGCCCAGTATGCTGGGCATTATTATCCCCATTTACATATGATGAATCGGAAGCCTGGAGAGGACCCCACTGTCGCACACAGCCTGTTTTGTTTCCACGTGTTCCTCCCAAATACAGAAGTTAGGTTGAAACTATAGCTTTAGTCACATGTGTATCAGCAGGAGACCATGGGGGTCAGGGGGATAGTGTCCATCAGTGTCCAAAAACACTGGACATTTGGTTTGGGAAGTAACATAACATAGAGGAAAGATCATGGGCTTTCTAGATGGGGAGGCCTAGGCTCAGATTCTGGTCCCACTGTTTCTAGCCATGTGAACTTGGACCAGTCATAAAGCTTCTTCAAACCTATGTTTCCTCTTCTGAAAAACAAGAATGCCCATTTCTATCCTTATTATGTTCACATTTTCCTTAAAATCCTTGAGCATACAGAACATATTAATAATAGCTCTTTTAAATTTTGTTTAAAATTGTTTAAATAATTTGATCACTAATGCTTATTTACTAATTTCATCACTGGTGCCATTCCTGGGTTTGTTTGTCTTTATTAGATTTCCTCCTGCTTATGAGTCATATTTTCCTGCTTCTTTGCATGTCTAGTAATTTTTTTGGACACTGGACATTGCAATTTTACTTTATTTATTTATATGTTTTTATTGATTTACAATGTTAAGTTAGTTTCAGGTGTACAAAATAGTGATTTGATATGTTCATAGATTATACTACATTTAAAGTTATTATAAAGTATTGGTTATATTCCCTGTGCCATACATTATATCCTTGTATCTATTTTATACCTAGTAGTTTGTACCTCTTAATTCCCTTCCCATCTCTTTCCCTTCCCCCCACCCCTCTTTCCTCTGGTAACCACTCAAATAGAACCTAGAGAAATGAGATCTACAATATATGAAATGAAGTATTCATTGGTTGGGATTAACAGCAGATTATGCAGTGCAGAAGAAAAGGTTAATGAACTTGAAGATATAGCAATAGAAACTATACATGATGAAGCATAGAGGAAAAAAAATTAACAGATCCTCAGTGACTTATGGAACAAAATGCAATAGTTTAACATATGTGTAATTGGAGTCCCAGAAGGAGGGATGGGCATATAAAATGTATTTGCAGAAATTGTGGCTGAATTTTTTTTTAATTGATGAAAATGATAAAATCAAATCCAAGAAGTTCAACTGACTCCAAGCAAGAGAAACACAAGGAAAACATCATCAATGATCATCATAATCAATTAATAAATAGTTTAAAACCATTAAGAGAAAATCTTAAAATCAACCAGAGAACAAAAGGACACATTGTGTTAGGAAATGGAAACTATGTAAACCCAAAGACAATGGAGCGATATCTTTCTAGTGATAAAAGAGAACAAAAATACCTTTGTACAATGAAGGCAAATAAAGACTTATAAAGAATGCCCTGAGTGATCTTACTGGGAAAATAAGGGGCAGAGACCATGCAGCCTCCAACATCAGACCTGACATATGGTTGGCATTTTTAAAATGCCTTTCCTGTCTTCTTGGCCCTGGGTGATGTGGTGGGTTCTGGAAAGTTTTAGGTAACCACCTGAAGGGGTGCGTCAGGGGAAGACCTGGCTCTCTTAGCTTCCTCTTTCCATCTGTCACAGCACATCTTGCCAAGGGATGGTCTTCAGCTTGCTCAGCTGCCTCTGCCATCAGAGTGTGAGATTCCTGAAAGCTTGAGATTGGTCATATTCACCTGCCCAGTCCCATCAGCACCTGGCTTAGTGCTCAGCAGGTGGTAAAGGCTCAATAAATGCTACCTAGAGAATGGATGAGGGGGAGAGAGAAAGAAGAGGGAAAGCCCTGGTCTACGTAGCAACCAGTGATGTGATAAAGCATGGATTGGATCACATGCTTGCTGCTTTCAGAATGAATGCCAACCTCTTCTGCTGGCCCCCAAGGCCCAGCAGTCTGACTTGTGCCTAGTTTGCTGACACCTCTCTCTACCCCCTCCATCTTCCTACTCATTCCGCTCAGCCCATCTTCTCATCTCTCGAACATGCTGAACTTATTTCTAACTCGGAACCTTTACACTTGCTGTGCCCTCAGCCTTGATCACTTTCCCCCAGAACTCTGCAAGGATCACTCATACCATACAGAATTCTGCTCAAATGTCCCCTCAATGGGGGCCCTCTCTGAATATCCACCCCACTTGACTCCACCCCAAGCAGTTCATATCCATGTACCCTTTCTGGTCCCCTTTTCTTCAGTGCACCCGTCATTACCTGTAATTCCACTGCATGCTTATTAATTTGTCCTCTTAGTTGTTGGTCTCATGCACCAGAACATAAGCTCTCTCTGAGGGCAGCAATGTTCCCTCACTGTCCACAGTTGTATCTCCAGTACCTACTAAGCAAATATATATGTATAAAGTATAATACATATACACACATATGTATATTTACACATACATATATGTCTAATGCACATACATACACACACTCACTAATCAGCATATAGATATACGTATACACACATTAAGCAGTGTATATATACATATTAGCACACATATGAATATGCATATATACACACCTAGTAAGCTGTATACATAGACACATGCATATATATACACACACATCTACATGTATGTATATACACATACATATAGTATTTATAAACACATGTAAATGTATATGCATATAAGCAGTAAATATACGTATATACATATATATATATACACCCACTAAACAGTTTATATATAGGCAGATATACAGATACCCACCATATATTATATAGATACATATACACACTCATATATGTATACATATATATGTAAGCCCACAAAGCAGTATGTATGTATATCTACACACATATATATGCATGTATATACATACAAATACATGCATATATACATATCCACTAAGCAGTGTGTATATTTATATTCATATATAATATATACTTACATATACATGTGCATATGATACATATGACATATATGCTCTATATAATTAACTGAATGAATACATATTATGTAAATGAATGAAAAACTTGACAATTAACCAATCAACTGCTAAGAGTTAGTTGACTGGTTTATACTGACTGGGGTTAGAATCCTGAGGAGAATTTCTCTATCTCCCCTGCTGCAAACTCTAATTTTTCACAAATGCCCCTTCAATTTCCACCTCTCTCCTGACTCACTCTCCACCTCCCACAGGTTGCTCTTGACCCCTTCGTTCGTTGAGCCATTGGACATTTTGCTCCTGCACCAGCAGAGAGAGTCCAGACTGGAGTGTCCTGCTCTGAGTCAACTTTGAAGTCAACAGGGCTTAATTATTTTCAAGGGAAGGAGGAAGATACCTTTGGGAGAACTTTCTGAGAAGTTTGCTTCCAAAGTGTGTTTCTTGGATTAGCAAATGGGCCCCGTGCTTAGAGAGTCATAGGGTTGAAGCAAAATAAACAGAGAGTTAATTAAAATTCATGGAATAGCCAGAGGCAGTCTGCACATAAAACAGCAAAAAGTGGCACAGATTTATATGATAATAGCTCTTTATGTCCCTCAAAGGAAGAGTCTGGGTAAAATTCAGCAAGAGTTGCACAGCTGATAATTCCAGACTCCACACTCTTATTATGCAATGATGATCATTTCTACACGCAAGCATATTATTAGCTGTCTCATTCCACATTCCAGATTTTCACATCTGCATGTGAATTCATAGTGTGAAAAAAATTTTTGATTAATAGCGGACTAACCAATTTAGTGCCCAGACTGCAACAAATCCATTTTGGAATTAAGTGGAGATTCGATTTTATATATATGTTTATAAGTTTGAATGTTCAGAAACATTTGACTTAGTGTTTTTTTCCTTTAAAAATGTAGTCTTTGGAAATCTTGTTCATCTTTTAAGATAAGGGTAGCATGGTGGAAAGCATAGCAGGATTTTGAGTCAGACAGTAAACGTTTATGCCAACTGTTCTGTCCCAGCATTAGTCTAGGTACTTGTGGTGGTGTGGCAAACAAGATGGACGAGGTCCCTGATGCCATAGAGCTGACAGTTTAGTAAGGGAGACAAATACACAAACAATATCCAACCGCGATTTCAATAATGAGAGTTGCTCAGCAGAAGATGCATAGTGCAATGACCTGGGAGGGTAGGCCTGCTTTCCTTGGAGGAGAGGGCAACAGAGAAGGCTTTGCCGGGAAGGAGACATTTAAGCCAAGGCCTAACTGCTAAGAAGGAAACAGACCATGAGGCAGACCATCACATACAAAAGGGGCAGCAGATGCAAAGGTCCTGTGGCAGGGACAGACTTAGTAATGGGGCCATGGCAGCAAATGTGTGTAAGATGCCCAGCCAACATTGTGTCTGCCACAAGCAGGGACTTGGAATATATGTTTGCTCTTTTCAGGACAACGCAAGAGTTAATCAGTTTATGGCAAAATGGTTAGAGAGCTTTGCCTCCAAGTCTGACAGAGCTGAGTTGGAATTCTGGTCAACCAGATGACTCTGGGCAAGTTACCTAACTTCTCTGTGTTTCCAAAGTGAGCTGTTATTCTTATGTAAGAATCATTTTTAGAATTCTTAAACATGATACTTTTACTAGAAGCTTTTACTGTTCATGCAGACATCTTTTATAAGCGGTGGAATCCATTTCTTTTTAATGAATATTTATTCCTTTCATATTAATTAGTCCATGTTTGGCTTGAAGCATAGGTTGGAGGAATTTGCTGGCTCCCAGGGATCACTTTATTAAGAGCTAAATATCACAAGAAATGCAAGCTCATTCGCGAATGGCTTTCAAGCATAGGCCAGAGCAAATGATCCATTACTGACCAATTTAACAGACGTCATTGCTCGTTTGCATTTCGCATTTTCCAGCAATGACGTCTCATTTCATATTCTGGATGAGCCTTCCCAGGCCTTTTTACATCTGTAAAGTGGTCTCAACCTTGCTTCACCCTAAAAGATACATTTCCAGCACTAAGGGTGTCAGAAAGCACCAAGGTTGGTCCTGGACCCTTGCCCCCATGACTACTTTTTGGTGTTTCCTGACAAAGTGATGTCCCTTATGACTCCAGAGCGAAACTGTGTGCATAAGCAGTGGCATTATTTATAAAACACACGATCACCTCTTGGAATTACCTCCAAACTCTCCTCCACCCTGTTGCCAGAAAGAACTCCCCTCCCCCTCAAAACCCACATTTTCCATGTTGTTTGTTTGTATGTTCTTTCCTTTATTCATTCATTTGCAATTGTATACCTAGGATCCACTTTTTAAACCCTTCTGTATCTCCCCAGTGCCCTCAGGATAAAAGCCAACTGTATTGTTCTGCTGGTGCTGATGTGACAAAATCCCACAGGCTGGGGGCCTTAAACCACAGGAGTGATTGTCTCACAGTTCTGGAGGCCAGAGGACACCAACCCAATTGGGTTGCCCTCATGACCCCATTTTAACTCAGTTACCTCTTTAAAAGTCCTATCGCCGGGGCTTCCCCGGTGGCGCAGTGGTTGAGAGTCCGCCTGCCGATGCAGGGGACACGGGTTCATGCCCCGGTCCAGGAGGATCCCACATGCCGCGGAGCGGCTGGGCCCGTAAACCATGGCTGCTGAGCCTGCATGTCCGGAGCCTGTGCTCCGCAACAGGAGAGGCCACAACAGTGAGAGGTCCACGTACCGCCAAAAAAAAAAAAAAGTCCTATCGACAAATGCATCACATTCTGAGGTACTGGGGGTCAGGGCTTCAACATACAGATTTGGGGAAACACATTCAACCTGCATCACTGACCTTTAAACATGTCAATCAAAACCATCATGTCACCTGCTCCTCACCTTTGTCACCTCATCTTTAGCCATGATCTCCATGATGTCTGTCATGCACTGTCTCAGGGTGAACACCAGGGAGTATCACCTGATACAGGTCAGAACTCACAGATGAAGTGTCCGCGGGACAGGCGTACTGTTTCTTAGCATCTTAAGGAGACTGGCTTGGCTTAGAGCGTAGCTGGACACACCATGGGGCTGTGCCCCAATCAAACATGTCTCCCCATGCTGCTGTCTCTTTTTATGCTGACTGGGGACAGACAGTTTAGAATCAAGTACCAAGCAGTTTGAGCTTCCTGTGCTTCCAAATGCCCAGCACTGGTGGCCTGAGTGACTCCTTGGGTCTATGAGAAGTTGAAATCAGGTGCTGACTTCTGATCCTGGCTAGCTCATTGCCGCATGTATTAGTCAATGTTCTCCAGGGAAACAGAACTAAAAAGAGGTGTGTGGATATAGATGTAGATAGATTTATTTAAGTAATTGGCTCACATGATGATGGAGGCTGGCAAGTCTAAAAATCTGCAGGATAGGCTGTCAGGCTAGAGACCCAGGAAGTTGCTGATGTTGCTGTAAAAGGCCAAAGGTCATCTGCTGCAGAATTCCCTCTTTCTTGGGGGAGGTCAGTCTTTTGTTCTATTCAGACCTTCAACTGATTGGATGAGGCCCACCCACATGGAGGGCAATCTGCTTACTCAAAGTCCACCTTTTAAAATTCATCACAAATTAATTTTATCTAAAAGCACCTTCACGGAAACATACAGAATCATGTCTGACCACATGTCTGGGCACCATAGCCCAGCCAAGCTGGCACATAAAATCAACCATCACACCAAATAATTGTGAAATTGTTCCTGAGCTCCTTCTTGGGCCACTTCTGCACATCTCTACAATGTTCTCTGGTCTTACCTTCAGTACATGTATGAATGATGATCATAATCACAATAATAAGCAATAATTTAGTAAGTGCTTACCATGTAACCCTCAAAACCACCCACTAAGATAAGTACACTGCTACCCCCATTTTACAGATGGGGAAGTTGAGAATGCTACTAACACATGCTAAAATGCACCATGCATGTTCCACCTCTCTGTACTTAGAGAGGGGCTGTGCACTCTCCTGGTAATGCACTTCCTTCCCTCTCTTCCTACACCTCCATCCTCATGAAGCCAACCCTTGATGACTGAGAAACAATTCAAATGCAGCCTCTTCCAGTATGTCTTTCCCTAATCCCATATCCTGGTTAGAATCCCTCTTCTCAGGTCCCTCAGTCCCATGTGCTCACCTATCCTATAGCACTGTTCTTTCCTAAGTAATAATTATCCATTTCTCCAGCCAGCCAGCCACAGATGTCAACTAGATGTTCCAGGCACTGTTCTAGTCACTGAGGAGGGAGCAGTGAATAATAGGAAAATCCCTATCATTATGAGGTTTACGCCACAGTGGGCGAGACAGACAAAGGGAAAACAAACAAACCAAGAATCATGTGCTGTTATGGAACTTGGCCAGGGTGATGGAGGAAACAGGGAGGGAGGATGGGGACTGAGGAGGGATTAGCTCATTCACACATGGAGGACAGGGATGGCTTATAGGATAAGGTGATTCATGGGTAGAGCCTGAAGGAGGTGAGGACCCAAGACTGGACACCTGGGGAAGAGCATGGCAGACACAGGAATGGCACAAGGGCCATGGTGGGAAGTGAGCAGGGAGGAGAGTAACATAGAATTAGAGGGGACTTGAGGCCACGCCATGTAGGGCCCAGTGACCTGAAGTGAGCAACTTTGTCTTTCACTCTTGAGTATTGTTTGTTTATCCCATTGAACCTTGAGTTCCTAGAGCAGTGTCATATCTTCATGGCTAGCATAATGCCAGGACCATGACAGGCATTTCACACATGTTTTTTGAGTGAAATATTCATCCAAATGAGTATTTTTCTTGAAGCTAACTTTTGATCACTCTAGTGAGGCCACCGTTGGTCACAGCCCACATGGACTTTCTGTGCCATGAAACATCATCGTATAGTTTGTGTATCAGATGGAGATGTTCTCAGGAGTGAGAAACAGAAAATCTGCCTTATAGTGGCTTAAACAAAGAGGGTTTATTTTCTCACATAACAAGAAGTCTGAAGGTAGGTGGCGCTATGATAACAGGTTCAGTAACTCTGAGACCTTCGTAGCTTCATGGTCACAAGGGGCTGCTGCAGCTCCAGACATTACATATGTGCTCAAGGTAGAAAGGAGAAGAATAGTGGCCAAGGGGAGAGAAGTGGAACCATCTGTAGCTATTCCCTTTTATTCAGAAAGCAAGACTTTTCTTAGAAGCCAATAGCAGACTAATATTTCATTGGCAAGAACTATGGCTACTTCTGGCTGCAAATGAGTATTTAATGGATCATACTGCCTCCTTGAAGAAAATTGTCCTATTCAAAAGGAAGAAGAGGGAGGATGCATTTGGGTAGTTAACAATCATTGTCTGCCAAAGACAGTCTTCTTGTCAGATAAGGATATTTGAACAGCAGTACCTAGCATGATCACTCTTTTTTAGTGACCTTATTTAATCTTAATTTATTTATTTTTTTTGCTTTTCCCCAAATTGGTTGTTTCCCAGAATCTTGCTCCTGTGAGCATAACCAGTGTCCGTTAATGTCGCCCTATAGCTGTGCATCAGTCAACAGCATCTGCTAAGTGTCCTCAAGCTGGGGGTGGGGTGGGCAGCACAGAGAAGGTCAACTGAGTCAGGTGAGAAAGGGCATCCAGGCTGGTCCATGGAAGGGCAGAGCCAGCCTTTGCACCCGCACAGTTCTGGGTTACCAGCACAGCTCTGGCTTCTCTGATTCTGGGTGAGCTGTCCCCCCAGAGCTTGGCTTGCCTGAGCTGAAAAGTGAGGGTTACAGTCCCGACCATCAAGGTCACTGAAGATGCAGGCAGACAAGGACTTTCCTGAAGAATCCAGCGAAGTGATTCTCAACTAGCCTGCTTATCAGACTCCCCCCAGGGAGTTTTTACAAAATACAACATCGCAGGACCCTCGCAGACCTCTGGGGTTGCCACAGAACCGAGGCCATCAGTGCTTTGAAGGTAAGGTCCGGCTGAGGACCACCAGGTGCTGGTGTGATGGAGGTTCTCAACACGCATCCCTACCCCTTCTCTGCTGAACTGGGGTCAGTTCCCAAATTCCTGATGCAGAGTGTGCTTGACACGTGCCATTCTCACGGCAAATCGCCTGAAATCCATGCTCGCTAGCATTTATTTATCTGTGCCAGTAAATTGTAATTAATAATGATAACATCAGGTGTCCTCATTGAATTAGACTAATGAGGAGTGTTAACTGGGGGCTTGCCTGTCAGCAGCTTGGGTGGCTTTGCCAAATTGCTCATCCCTTGACTCATTACCTGTGATGTCTAGTGGAAAGCGCTCTGTGCTGACCTGCTTAGGAGCCCTGGGGCCACGTGGGACCCGCCTCTTCTGTTTTGAAGGCTCCCAGGATGTGGGCAGAGCTGCCTGTTGGTGAGGAGGGCTGACGTTGCCTCTAGAACACCTGTCCTGAGCCCAGGAGGCTGAGATGCTGCTTTAGTTTTAGCAGATCCCCTCCGTCACGGGGTCGCCTTGGGCTTCAGAGCTGGGAGGACCGGCAGGCCCTCCTGCTGTGAGTCCAGGCATCGAGGACCCCACCTCCCTCGAGCACACAGGGCCTGGTGGGCCTTGTCTTAACTGAAATTCCAGTGCCTCTGTGGACTCCCGCTCAGGCCTGGAGGTCAGGGTGGCCCTCAGGTCAGGAGATGGTGATGCCCGCAAGGGGTGAGGCAGGGGACGGCCTGTAGGAAGGGTATTCTAAGCAGAGGGAACAGAACATGCTCGTGCTGGGGGTCAGGGGCCAAGGTGACAAGTTCACATGTCTGAGCCTCTGGAAGCTCGGGGTTCCGTAGGGCACCAGGCAGCATGGCTCCTGCCTTCCTGGTGCCTGGGGTCTGCCTGTCAGTCAGTAAACAGGGCAGATCCAGTGTAGGAAGCAGCCCAGTAGAAATAGGGGCTGTGGGAGCCCACTGGGAAGGCTGTTGAGGCAGCCCCCCCGAAATAAAAGGGAACCTCCTACAGAAAGTAACGAATGAGCAGAGACAGCGCTGGTGGGTGAGCGAGAGGGAGGGGGTCATGGGCCCGGGAGGAAGTGAGAAGGGGAGACAGCAGTGGTGGTGGAGAAACTCTTTAAAGAAATTCTAAGGGGGGTGAGTAGCTGGCATGAAGGGGATGTGTGCGTGTGTGGTGTGTGGTGTGTGTATGTGTGTGTATTTGTGCGTATGTGTATATATGTGTGTGTGGTGTGTGTATGTATGTGTATGTGTGTGGTACGTATGTCTCTGTGTGGTGTGAGCACGCACTTGCTGTCAGAGGTGACGGAGGCGCGGAGGACTTTGAATGACAAGACACAGACCTTGAACACTTCCTGAAGGTGAAAGAAAGCCCCTGCAGGGCTTCAAGTCTTTCATTTTGGGGAAGTTCCCACTGGGCAGAAGGGCATGTGCAGAGGCCAGAGCCGAGGAGACGCTGCTGGTGACGAAGCTAGTACGGTGAAATGTCCCCGCCTCTGAAATCTCAGGCACTAACTCTAAGTACCGGCAGTCACTCTGGTCACAGGGACTCAGGGGGAGACGACACAGGCCAGGGGATCGGGCTGGCATGTGGAGTCCCGGGCGCTGATTGGGGAGTTAATGCACGCAGGGCTCAGGGTTGGGTCCAGGCTCAGCAGTGTGCTCAGCTCCCCACCCGCCCATGTTTCCTGGGCACCTGTGTGGGCCACACGCTCTGCTGGGCTCTGTGGACACCTGACTGTAGACCTGCGGGGCTCACATGAAACGCACTGCACAGGAAGGATCACAGAGGTGCCTGGCCGAGTTGGTCAGCCAGAAGGCGATGGCCATGATGGACATTTACAGACTGTCTTAGTTTCCTGTGGCTGCTTTAATAACGGGGTGATTTAAAACGGCAGAGGTTTATTCTCCACTGTTCCGGAAGCTCTGGGAAGGATCTGTCCCGGGCCTGTCTCTTGGCTACTGGGGTTGCGGCTATCCTAGGCCTTCCTTGCCTTAAAGATGCATCATCTCTCCAATCTCTGCCTTCTTTTCTCTTATTATAAAGACACTGGTTGATTTGGGGCCCGCCCTAATCCTAGATGACACATCTTGAGAGCCTTAATTATATCTGCAAAGACCCTTGAACCAAATAAAGTCTCCGTCACAAGCTGAGGGGGTCAGAACTGTTCAACCAGGACTACAGCCTGCCTGTCCCCTCCTATTTGGTTTTGTGCATTGCATTCCCTGTGCCACAGTCATCCTGCCTGACAGAGAGCCTGAGGGCTGGTCCCACCTGTCCCAGCTTCCTTGGGTCTGCAACGTGAAGGGATTGGCTCAAGCCACCCTGGCAAGCCAGTAGGAAATGTCACCCCAAGCTCCAGCCATGGGACCCTGTGTCCTGGGAAGCATGCCTCCCTCCCAGCACCCTGCCCTGCCTTCAGATAAGTCCTTAATGATGGTTGTGATGACAGTACCAGTAATCACAATAATAACTGCATTTGCTGAGAGGCCTCTGTCCCGGGAGCATTAAATGTCCATAACCCTACGGGAAGTAAAGAAAACTCACCTCCATTCGGTACCTCCGACATGACAGCACCACACCACGCCCTTCACAGCATCCCCTCCCATGTCCTCACAACAGCCCTTGGAGTAAGAACAAACCACCCCCATTTTACTGATGAGTAGACTGAGGCTCAGAGAGGGTGGTTGCACAGCAAAGAACTGGAATATAAGCCCCGCTCAGAGTGACCCGAGAACCCAAACTCTTTCTGTGTCTCTGAGACTTGCCGGCAGACCTTTGTCTCTACTCAGTGCCTTAGACTTGTCTTCGGTCTTTTTTTCATTTTAGCCTCTCTGTCCCCTGGTCAGGTTGAGTCAGCCATTGCTACCTGCCTTGCTTGGCCAGTGAAGAAGCAAGGGCAGAGGAGCCAGGGATACGTGCAAGAGGGCCATGAGCAGAGCCCAGCTCTCCAGACCCCGCGTCCAGCTCTGTGTTCCTGAGAAACATAGAGTGTTTCTAAGATGCCTTAGAAAATAGATTCAAGCCCTCAGTTTATAGAGGAGGAAGTTAAGGGATCCCAGCCACACCTTTTCTTTTATTTTTTGTCTTTTTACTTTTGTTTGTTGTTTTGTTTTTTAACATCTTTATTGGAGTATAATTGCTTTACAATGGTGTGTTAGTTTCTGCTGTATAACAAAGTGAATCAGCCATATGCATACCTATATCCCCACATCCCCTCCCTCTTGCGTCTCCCTCCCACCCTCCCTATCCCACCCCTCTAGGTGGTCACAAAGCACCGAGCTGATCTCCCTGTGCTATGCAGCTGCTTCCCACTAGCTATCTGTTTTACATGTGGTAGTGTATACATGTCAATGCTACTCTCTCACTTCGTCCCAGCTTACCCTTCCCCCCCCCGCCCCCCCCCCCCCCCGCCGTGTCCTCAAGTGCATTCTCTACGTCTGCATCTTTATTCCTGTCCTGGCCCTAGGGTCATCAGAACCTGTTTTTTTTTTTAGATTCCATATATATGTGTTAGCATATGGTATTTGTTTTTCTCTTTCTTACTTACTTAAGTCTGTATGACAGACTGTAGGTCCATCCACCTCACTACAAATAGTTCAGTTTCGTTATTTTTGTGGCTGAGTAATATTCCATTGTATATATGTGCCACATCTTCTTTATCCACTCATCTGTCGATAGACACTTAGGTTGCTTCCGTGTCCTGGCTATTGTAAATAGAGCTGCAATGAACATTTTGGTACATGACTCTTTTTGAATTATGGTTTTCTCAGGGTATATGCCCAGTATTGGGATTGCTGGGTCATATGGTAGTTCTATATGTAGTTTTTTAAGGAACCTCCATACTGTTCTCCACAGTGACTGTATCAATTTACATTCCCACCAACAGTGCAGGAGGGTTCCCTTTTCTCCACACCCTCTCGGGCATTTCTTGTTTGTAGATTTTTTGATGATGGCCATTCTGACCCGTGTGAGGTGATACCTCATTGTGATTTTGATTTGCATTTCTCTAATGATTAATGATGTTGAGCATCCTTTAACTCTTAGAGGAAAACATAGGCAAAACACTCTATGACATAAATCACAGCAAGATCCTTTTTGACCCACCTCCTAGAGAAATGGAAGTAAAAACAAAAATAAACAAATGGGACCTAATGAAGCTTAGAAGCTTTTGCACAGGAATGGAAACCATAAACGAGATGAAAAGACAACCCTCAGAATGGGAGAAAATATTTGCAAACAAAGCAACTGATAAAGGATTCATCTCCAAAATATACAAGCAGCTCATGCAGCTCAATATCAAAAAAACAAACAGCCCAATCCAGAAATGGGCAGAAGACCTAAATAGACATTTCTCCAAAGAAGATGTACAGATTGCCAGCCACACCTTTTCATCAGCATGGAGCTGGCCAAGACCCCAGGCCTCAACCTCTTCTTTGACTTGTAAATCCAAGCCTTCAAGCTCCAGGCAACGTCCTGTACCAACCTCTCTTCCTTATCTGGTACCCAAAGTCAGACCTCCAAACCCTATTCAAATCCTGAGCTCTGCTTTGAAAGCCAGAATTCTAATCCCATTTTGAAGAGTCTCTGCTAGTTCCTGAGCTGTCTCCGAGCTGCTATGAGTGTCACCCTCCTCCTTCCCGCCCACCCCCCTATCCTGCCCCGGGAGGTGAGAACCATCTCTCAGCACCTTTGCCCCTCGTCAGTCATACCAACAAGAGCTGGGGCTGGGAGGGGTCTTCCTCTGACGGGGGCATTGCCCAGACTCAGCTTTTCGAGATGATGCAGCCAACTGGATTTCAGGGCTCCCAGCCCTGGCAGAGACCGTGTCTACTCCACATCTCTTCTGAGAAGGCAAATGAGGAGTGAGAGAGATGAGAAACCCTCATTAGTGGAATGATCTGCCCCCTGTGTGTCTGCCTGCGGACGTGGGTCTCAGGGCTCTGGAAGTCTCTCTTCAGATTCCTGCGAACCAGGGACCCAAGGGGCTGTTGTCCAGCACACCTTTGCCTTCTGTGGTTTTATATTTTCAAGTTCACTGGTAAAGTTCTTGGGCCTTCAACCTCATGCCACTAATCGTACTGCCTGGAAAAGCATTCTTTTGGAGATTTCATGAAATGTGCTTCTTAAGACATTGAGATTCGGGTGACATTTATCAGACACAGCCGGGCACTCCCACTTCCTTGGTCTCATTTAGTTTCACCCCAGTGGGGCAGGGTGGGCTTTGATAACTCTGTTCAGACAGATGCTGAGACAGAAGCTCAGAAAGGCAGCAAGAACCAGAGTGGGAATTGGAATTCAGGCTTTTCCCTACCGTCTTGTATCTGCCTCAGATTCATAGCACATCGGAGCAAAAGGGGTCCAATTTCCAATAGAAGACCAACTTGGGACGCCCAGAGAAAACACCGAATTCCCAGGCCCGTAACCATATCCCTCGTGTTCTCTATCACAGACCTGTTCCCAGGGAGGATGCATCATTGGTGTGTCCTGGGAAGGCAGAGAGCCTGGGTTTGAGTCCTGAGGCGTGAGGAAGGTCTAAAACCTTTCTGTGCTTCTCTTCCTTTATCTGTCAAGGGAGGGTAATAAAACTACTTACTGTACGGGGTTGAATAGTATCCGTCCCCAAATTCATGTGATGTAGCTGCTAGCAAGGGGCATCAAGGATTGATAACAACCCCCAGAAATTAGAAGAGGCAAAGAAGGACCCTCCCCGAGAGCCTGCAGAGGGGACGCGGCCCTGGCAACACCTTAATTTGGAGCTTCTGGCTCAGAACTGTGAGACGGTAAATTTCTGCTATTTTGAGCCCCCAGTTTGTGGTACTTTGTTATGGCAGCCCGAGGAAATGAATACGATTCCCCATCAGGATGTTGGGAATACAGGACGTGTTCACCCTGCTACTTTTTTCCAGCCACACCATACTCCTTGCCGGGTGTCCTAAGGCTCTATGTTCTCCTTTATATCTTCCCTTTCCCCTAAAAGCCTCTTCGTTTGCCTTTGCCATCTTTCCATCCTTTCATGCCCACCCTCTGGCATTAGTGCCTCGAGAGAGCCTTCTCTGACAGCATGTCCCCCCTCCCAGCGCTGCCCCTTGTGAGTAAGGGCGTCACTCAAAAATCAGACTGTTGTGGGTTTGAATCACCGTCCTGACACCGAGGGGCTTGTTGAACTCTGGACAAGTTAACTAGTGCACACGGGGCTGCAGCTTCCTCGTGCTCAAGGGAAGGTGGAGCCTTTATTCGCAGGGTTCTGGTGGGGATCACGTGAGATAATCAAGGAGACAGTTTGCTCAGTCTCCCAAAGGAGAGTGCTCAGTACAGGAGCTGCCACCATTGCTGTCACCACTTCTCCTTTGCTCCCCCGGGGCCCCTGCGCCTTAGTTTGGGTCTCCCCAACGGCCCTGGAGAGGAAGCAGGCACAGGTAGTGAGTTGGGAAATGAGTCAGGGAAGGAAAGGCAGGAGGCTGCTGGTAAGGGTGTGCCGTCAAGCCAGTTAGCCCTGTGGGCAAACTCTCAAACTCCGGGAGCCGTGGGATGGACAAGGGGTCTGGGGTGTAGATGCCCCAGCTGCCTGCATGGGCCGAGTGTTGCTTCTGTGGACCTTCACTCTTCGGCATCGCCAGTCTGTTACAGCAACGCGGGCTCTGCTGGCAGACAGAATCGTCGGTCAAAGAGAAGCGGGGCTGGCGATGGAGGTGTGAGCGGAAGTGGGGAGGGCGGGGGCCACGGGAGGCACAGATACGTGTATCTCAGCATCGTAGATACTGGTGCATCTGTCTGTTTTCCTCCCAGGCTATGAGTTCCTTGAGTGCAGGGCTGCCTCTTCCCCCTCCTGTTTCTGCAGCTGCTTTTTCAGCACTTTCTTAGTGTAAATACCTGATCAACAGGTGAATCTGGTCCAGCTCTTCCATTTTGCAAATATTGGAGAGGTTGTGGCGTAGCCAGCACTGCTCCACTAGCAAGATTTCAAAACCAAGACTTGAACCCAGGAGTAGGAATGCCGTGAGGGGCTGCCTTTTTGTTCCTTTGAAACGTTGGCCTGAATGTTCTCCCTTTTGGCTGTCACTTAGGTCTGCATCGTGCAGAAGCGAGACACTAAGAAAATGTACGCGATGAAATACATGAACAAGCAGAAGTGCATCGAGAGGGACGAAGTCCGGAACGTCTTCCGGGAGCTCCAGATCATGCAGGGGCTGGAGCATCCTTTCTTGGTCAATCTGTGGTGAGTGATTCCATCCAGGGCTCCGGTGAAATCCTCATTATGGAGCCAAATGCAAATCCGGCTCTGCTAGAAGGAAGCTTCTGTACTGTAGAGAGAAAGAAATGAAATTTTCTGGGTTCAGATATTCTTATGAATATTTCGTTGGGTACACTTTCTGATGACTAATCGGTAGAGTACATTTTCTGATGAAATCATTAAACATAGGCTTAATTTTCATTCGGTCCTCTTACCTGGTGAATCAGAATTGAAATCGGTTTAGAAGAGAAGGTTTTTGTATGTTCGAGAACACATGTAGAATGTGATAAGAGGATGCCAAATGGAGCCTTCTAAGGGGAATTTAACTTTTTTAGAAAATTACACCCACAGTGTTCGTGGCAAGCAGGACTTGCCATGAACATGAGGAGCTGACGTTTTACTCCACTTAGGATGGCTGCCCGGTGTGGACATGCTAAATTCCAGGTTTTGAATCTGGCCGATGAGGCCTGCATGGCTAGGAGCCATGTTCTGGAACTTTCTCTCCCTCCCACCCCTGGCTATCATCTCTGCTTTAATTTGTGTCCTAGATTTGCCCCTTTGCTGGTTGTTTCCCTGCCTCTGTGTCTTTGCATGTGAAGTCTCCTCTTCCTGAAACTTCCGCCTTCCTGTCTCCCCAGCTTCCTCTGACCAAATGCCGTTCATTCCTTTGGTTCAGCTTTCGAGGTACGTAGGCGAGGAGCCTTCGCTGCCCCACAGGCTGGGTGAACACTCCTCATGTCTCCACCTTGACCTGTGCTTGACCCAACATAGCCTGCATCACCTTGAACCCAAATTATTGTTTATTTATCTGTCCTTACTAAGAAATCACTTGCTCCTTGAGAACAAAGACTGTTTCCTGGTTCTTTGTTTCCGGGAGTCTAATACAGCCTCAGACATGTTGGGGGCACTTAATCAATGTTTCCTGAGCTGGATTTTGTTGAAGGGGAGAGGACAGGCTATCCTAGGAAACAAAATCTGACAGTTGCATTCTGCATCTTTTGATCTTCAGAGCATCCTTTCTGATGGGAAAGTCTAGCCTAGCCTGAATCCCTAATATCACCAATTATTTCTGTTGCCCTTCATATATAGAAGCGCTCTGAACACTGGGTGATAGGACAAGGAGGGACATCAGTTGTCCTGTTTGAGAAAATCCAAGTCTGCCCAGCAGATGCCTCAGACTTGGGCATTTCTGTGGGCAAACGCCATACTGTGTGTCATACACTAGAATCTGGGTAACAAGTGTGCATTTGTCATGTCTCCAGCCACCCAAACACTTCAGTTATTTGGGGGCAATAAACCTCTTTGTGTTTTGATTGCGGTACGAGGAAATGTTTTAAATTTATTTTTTATTGCGGTGACATTTGGTTTATAACATTACATAAGTTTCATGTGTACAACATTATATTTCTACTTCCATATACCCTACAGTGTGCTCATCACCAAAAATTAAGCTTCCGTTCATCACCATACAGTTGATTCCCTTTACCCATTTCACTCCCCTTCCCCCAGCCCATCCCTTTCCTTCCGGTAACCACTCCTCTATTCTCAGTATGTATGTACGTGTTTGTTTTTGATTGATCTGATTTGTTCCTTTATTTTTTGTTTGTTGGCTTTTTATATTCCACATATGAGTAAAATCATACAATATTTGTCTTTCTCCATCTGACGTATTTACCTTAGCATAATAACCGTCAAATTCTATCCATGTTGTTTCAAATGGCAAGATTTCATCTATATTTTTATGGCAGAATAGTAATCAGTTGTATATATATACCACATCTTCTTTATCCATTTGTCCGTTGATGGGCACTTAGGTGTTTACCATGTCTTCACTATTATACATACATAGCACTGCAAGGAGCATGGGAGTGCAAATATCTTTTCAAATTAATGTGTTTGTATTCTTTGGATAAATACCCAGAATTGGGACAGCTGGCTCACATGGTACTTATAGTCTTAATTTTTTGAGGAATCTCCGCACTATTTTCCACTGTGGCTGCATCATTTCTAATCAGAAAAGCAACATAGGTTCATTGCAAAATACAGAAAATGACATACATAAGAAGGCAACAATTATCCAGAATCCTACCACCACCAGATTACATTTCGGTGTGTAATTCTTTTTATACTTCTTTTCTCATATCAATATGACTGTAAATGTCATTGATATAAAACCATGCATAACAATGTTGGGTTTTGTTTTTTCAAATTAATTGTCTAGTAGGAGCACTATCTCCTTACTACAAACTTTCTGTAAATCACTTCTAATGGCTACATAACCTTCCACTGTGGAGAAGTTCAATAAGACATCTAACCGCTAACCTGTCGTATAGGTTATTTAGGGCTGTTTCTAATTATCTTGCCAATGTAAATAATGCTGAGATGAAGATCTCTGAGCTTGAACTGTTTCAGGGGAGACTCCTCAGACCGAGTAAGGGCATGGGATGTACATCTGGACTGTGATGTGTGTTGAAGGAGGGAGGATGTGTCGGCATCCTCCCTTTTTAGGACCGTTTTTCGATGCTCTGTTCATGGTCTCCAAGATGCCAACAGATTAATGACAGACCCCCTTTAATTCCATGTAAGCGCTGGGTCAATGGGAAAGCTCCCTGTGCACGTTGGCCTCTTAGGGCATTGGATTCCCATCATAAGCAAGAAAGGATAGAACCTGCTGCTTGATTTTGGAGTCTCCAACTCTTTGGCCTCAATTTTTCACCTGCTAATGGTGAAAATAATACCTTGTTTACTGCTAGCACTGTTTTGAGAGTTAACTGATAGGAAAAGATATGACAGTATATTTTCTGTAAGTGAAAATATTGTTTACTGTAAGAGGTTATGTATATATGTGTGTGTGCATGTGTATACCTACATATGATAATAGATGGATGATACAGAGAGAGAGAGAGAGAGAGAGAGAGAGGAATGCTCCTTCCAGCTATAAGTGAAAAGGAGAGGGTCCTTAATTCACTGGGCAGTACTGAGTACTTTACATACTTGTGGCTCAGGGGGCAGAAACTTAAACTTGCTTCAACACCAAAGGGAATTTCTTGGGTTTTATACCTAAAAAGTCTAGAATTCTAGCTGACTTCGGTCTCTATCTCCTGCTTTCCCCTGTGCTGGCTGTGTTTCAGAGCCACGACTCATGCTGACTGATGGTTTTCCTACTTCTACTAGCTGAACAGCCACAGCAGAGGCTGAAGGTCACGGGCGTGATTGACCTGGTCATGTGCTCCTTCCTAAAGCAGTGGGGAAGGGGCCAGGAGGTTGGTCCCACCTGAGTCTTAGGAATCTGCAGAGGGAGGTTGGGAGCTGTTTCCAGAAAACAGTAGTGACTGTGCCCACCACGTGATTGGCACCTGCCACCCAGACATTACATCCTTGTGCTGGAGTCTTCATAACAGCCCTGTGGGACAAGGGGTTTGGGCCCCATTTGTCAAAGAAGTAAAGCAGGGCTCAACGCAGTTCATGATCTTACCTGAATCAACGGAATTGCGATTCAAACTCAAGATCATCCAGTGTGCCCCGAGGTTTCCAGTTCTTGTAGGCAAATACCACTAACGTTTATTAGGTACTTGATAAGTGTCTTCTTTAACTGCTATTAATCCTCCTAACGGCCTCTTTAGTTTCCTGCTATCATCCTATTATTATTGTCCCCATTTTACAGATGGGGTAACTGAGTCACACCACTAATAAATGGAGGAGATGGGACTTGAACCCAGGCTGTCTGGCATCATGGCCCACATTCACAACCCTTCTGCCATGGCTGCTGTGAGAAGGCCCTGACCCTACCCTGCTTAGCCCACCACACCCCCTTCCTCCCTGCATGGAGCCCCTCCTGCTGGGCTTCTGTTTGCTGCCTCCCTTACCCTGCTAGGAGGGAGCATGGCGTGGGATTGCTCATCAGGTTCATAAGGACACCACTGCTTTAAATTAATTATACATCAGCTTTTCATCTCATTACACGGAGGGTGAATTATCGCAGACTTGGAAAGCCTGACTACGCCCCTTGTCCTTCTTCTCTTTTGCTGACATGCTCTATAACTGGCAAAGGCAAAGGCAAAGGCAAAGGCCGGGCACTGATTAGTTTTCACGACAATTTGCCCTCTAAAGAACGAATGATGGGTGCTCCCAAGCCCGGGACGATCCAGGTGGAGTTGTCAAGTGCAATATTTTCACCTGTTCTGAAGCAAAGCTGTTTTGCTCTCTGGGGCTTAAGACAACTGGGGCAAAGGAAAAAGGCAATGAAAAATCACACCCCAGAGAAGAGGGCTGTGCACTAGCGGGAGCCCTGGAGAGGTGGGGAGGGGAGAGATGGCGGGGAGGGGAGAGATGGCGGGGAGGGGAGAGATGGCGGGGAGAGTTTCAACACTCGGGCTCTGAGGTCCGATCTCCCAGGTTCTAATGACAGCTCTGCCTCTTGTAGGCAAAGCGGCTACTCTGGAACTGTGTGGCCTCCCCGCCCCCTTCCCGCCCCACAATATGACTAACCCCCAATATGACTATATCTGGAGACAGGATCTTTAGGTGGCTGTTAAGGTTATACGCGGTCATTAGGGTGGAACCCTAATCCAAAAGGATGGTGGCCTTGTAAGAAGATGGAGAGAGAGCGAGTCTCTGCCATGTGAGGACATAGCAAGAAGGTGGCTGTCTGCAAACCAGGAAGAGAACCCTCACTGGAACACGACCACGCCCAGACCCTGATCTTGGACTTCCAGTCTCAGAACTGTGTGAGAATACACTAACTTCCAGTGCATCAGCCTCCCAGGCAGTGGTATTTTGTTATGGCAACCTGAGCAGACTAATACGGGGGCTCGAGAGTGATTTGATTCTCCCCCCTGTGTCTCAGTTTCCTTATTTGGAAAATGGAAGTGAAAAGATGACCACATGATAGAGTTGCTATAAGGACCAAATGGGGGAATACATAACAAGCATCCACATGGTCCCAGACATGAGGTGACCGCTGGGCCAGGGACCTCCACTGCTGTTGATATGATTAGCACCCGTCTTTCAGGTTAGTCTGGGGCTGGCTGGACCAGTTCTCTCCTCTTCCAGCGGGGAACATGAGGACATGCTGACTGTTGGAAGATGAGTCTTGAGATTTCGGTACTAGATTTTTATCCTGATTACATTGTGGTGGGTAGGTAGTTCACTGTGTTTTCAGACTGTATTTTCAAAATCCAATTCTGCTTGCCAGATTGACTATATTTACTATACTGTTAAAATGTTCTGTTTATAATTAGGCAGCGCCTCCCCTGCCCTGTTTGCTGCTGGATTAACTGTGAGGACGGATACCTAGCAGGATAGGATGAGAACAGATACCTGCAATCAGTTTAAACTGTTCTCATAGCAAGTGTTTCTGGAACCTTCTCTGAGTAGCGAAAGGCTGAGTCAAGACGTAGGTCTCCATGAGCCACTCTCAGGCAAGAAAGAATCACTTAAATTAGTGGCTAGTTTTTCTTAAGCATTGAGACCTTTGATTAGAGTAAAACTGTGTAAGGTTTTTAAAGGTGAAGCTGATCTGTCTGAAGCAAGTGGGCAGGAAAGGAGGTTGGGGGGAGGATAGAGACAGAAGGTCCCTCAGGGACCTTTGATGAAGGATAGAAGCCCTTTACAAATAATCACCAGTCACTGAGCAGCTTCATTTCCATAAAACTAATTATCTTTGGCCTTGAATATTGCTACAACCTCCCAACCAGCATTTCAACACTCAGCCATCACCAGTTTTCCCCACACAGGGTGTCTTGGTCAGCTCAGGTCACAGTAACAGACTACCATAGACTGGGGGCCTTAAAAGACATTTATTTCTCACAGTTCTGCAGGCTGAGACGTCTGAGATCAGGGTGCCAACATGGTCAAGTTCTGATGAATACCCTTTTCCTGGTGTAGAGATGGCTGTCTTCCTGCTGTGCCTTCACCTGGGGGAGAGAGAGAGAGAGAGCTCTCTCTTGCCTCTTCTTGTAAGGGCACTAATCCCATCATGAGGGTTCCACCCTCATGACCTAATTACCCCGAAAGCTCTATCTCCATCACACTGGAGACTGGAGTTTCAACATATGAATTGGGGGAGGGGACATAAGCACAGTCTATAGCACAGGGGCAAGTCTTACCAAAGTGCAAATCCGAGCCCACTCTCTGATTAGAATTCTGTGATGACTCCCCAAAGCCCACAGAATAGATGTCTCTCCATGCCCTGGCCTCTTGACATTATGTCAATCTCTCCTCCTGACACCCACCCCTGCTACCATCTTGGTGCATTTTTGTCCCAGCCATACTAACTGATTAGTGGCACCTGTAATTCATCTTGCTGTCATCAGCCCTCCGGGCCTTTGCACATGCTGTTCCTTCTGCCTGGAACACCGTCTCCCCTTTGTTCTCTTTGAGAACTTCTGCCCCCACAAGTATTCATTCATTAAATGGATATTTATTGGACTCTTACTGGGTACCAGGCACTGTCTTAATTTTTAAGGATCCAGAGAAGAAGAGAATCCTTATGACTACCACCTCTTAAAGTCTATAGGTCAGGCACCAATTCCTCTATCGAGCTGCCTCAGGATTGCCACCCAGGCCTCAACTGGCAGTGCTTTCATCTGCACTCTGTTGCAGTACCAAGCAGCTCAATCACATTTATCCATCTGTACATCTGTTTCTTCCATTAGCAGTGAGCCACTTGGGGAATGGGACCATGCTTTATTCACCTCTGTATTCCTAGCATCCAATGTTCAATAAATTAATTCACTCAGTGTTTGTTAAGGACCTACAACATGCCAAACCCTGTGTTGGCATCAGTGATAGAACAATGAGCGAGACAGTCACTCTCCTTCTTTACAGAGCTTACAGATGTGAGAGGACAGACCTTAAACCAACAGTTGGCCCTGCTCCCCTGCTCTCTTCCTTCCATCTTAAGTAGTCACTGTCCTTTGGGGTCCTGGGTAACTTAAAAAATATAGAGGTTACAAATGTCCACCATGTCCTGGAGGTCATAGATGGGAAATGCTCATGGGCTTTTTCCCAATTCCAATTAGTATCATCTTCTTTAGTCTCCATCAGCATGGTAACTCCCTTAATAAAAGGGCACAAGAGGTGATGCTGACTCATCCAGGGTCCTTTTCTCATCCTTTTCTATTCCAAGATTTGTTAACATCACTGGTAACTTCAGTTTGTGCTTTCAAGATGGCAGATTTCTTAGGTTTGTTATTCTGAAGGAGGTGAGTATGGATTACAAGATGTCCCAGCTGCGTTCTGACATCCAGGGGGTCAGCGCTGAACCGTGGAAAGGGATGCATGAGGAGCCAGGGGTCATGCTGTGTAACTCCGGGGCTCGAGGAGGGTGGAGTTGGGCCCTGGTGTATCAGACAATTCCTGTGGGTGAAGGGGGTCGATCCAGCAATCAATCAGGAAGGGCATGAAGTTTGCCCAAGGTCAGAGGGAAAGCCAGGACTCACTTGGACCCACCAGTGGTCTTTGGGGCCCTCTGATTCCCCACCTTCTGTCCCCACATGGCACCTTCTTGTGCCCATTTCTCTGACTGCTCCTCATGCTTCCCACATGTTTTTCTGTAATTAAGACTCTCCTGGGCTTCCCTGGTGGCGCAGTGTTTGAGAATCTGCCTGCTAATGCAGGGGACACGGGTTCGAGCCCTGGTCTGGGAGGATCCCACATGCCGTGGAGCAACTGGGCCCGTGAGCCACAACTACTGAGCCTGTGCGTCTGGAGCCTGTGCTCCGCAACAAGAGAGGCCGCCATAGTGAGAGGCCCACACACCGCGATGAAGAGTGGCCCCCGCTTGCCACAACTAGAGAAAGCCCGCGCACAGAAACGAAGACGCAACACAGCAAAAATAAATAAATTAATTAATAAACTCCTACCTCCAACGTCTTAAAAAAAAAAAAAAAAGACTCTACTTGGTCCTTGGGGAATCATTAAAGTCTTCCCACACTTCATCAAGGCCTAAAATATTGGTAACACTATCCTTTGTGGATCACCTATGGTACATGGCTCTTTTCCTATTTTATCCTGGTTAATCTTCAGAATCATCTTACAAGATGGATGTTCTTATCCCCAGTGTACAGTTGGGGAAGCAGAGGACTGGTGGGTTAAATAACTTGTGTAAGATTATGTAGCTGACAAGAGGCAGCACTGGGATTAGAGGCAACGATGTACCAGGAAATGCTTAACAGCTGTCCAAGAGGACAAAAAGCAAGTCCCGATTTGTAGAGTCAGCTGATTTCCGTGGTGCAAAGAGTCCCATCATGGCCTGCTATAGACTTAATGTATGTGTCTTCCCAAAATTTGTATGTTGAAGCCCTAGCCCCTCAATGGCATGGTATCTGGAGATGGGGGCCTTTGGGAGATGATTAGGTCATGAGGGTGGGGCCTTCACGAATGGGATTAGTGCCCCTCCAAGAGGCCCCAGAGAGCTCCCTCACTCCTTCCCCTTCTGCCATGTGAGGACACAGCAAGAAGACAACCATCTATGAGCCAGAAGGCTGATGCTCACCAGACACCGAATCTGTCCGCACCTTGATCTTGGACTTCCAGCCTCCAGAATTGTGAGAAGGGAATTTCTGTTGTTTATAAGCCACCCAGTCTATAGTATTCTATTATAGCGGCACAAACAGACTAAGGCATGGTTGATTTCAAGCTAACAGCATGTTGATCAGCTTATAAAATTTCTGAAAATTCAGCAGTTCTCATGAGCCAGTATGAGCCAGCTCCAGCACAACTCTGATAGACCCAGATCTAACACCAAAGCTTTTGCTCTTCCTAAACCAACTTCTGGGAGCCAGGCCCAGGGATAAGCCTCATGAACCTAAGATGAATAAGCAATGAAGGAGATACCTTGAGAGGAATTAAAAAGAAGAAATACAGCAGTTGGATACTGGACAAAAAATGGTCCTTCCCCTTCCTAGGATGGTATTCTTGGAAAGTCTCAGTTTCCTCATCTTTAAAATGGGGATAATACCTCCCTCCCTTCCTTGGACTTTGTGAAGTCCAAATCACATGAGGACCAGTGAATGAAAGCCCTATGGAATTGATAATTTGTTAGCGAGATATACATTAATATACTTCCTTCTGAGAAAAACTGAAGGATGGGTAATAGCCTGTAAATCTCATGCACAGTTTGTATGCATGAAGTTGCCAGTGGAAGGCAGTGAATGCGGTTATACATGTAAGGACTGCAGATAAAGACGAGGGATGCTCAGTGAGGAGCAATTTTATGCTAAGTTCATATCCCAAAGCAATACAAAAATTGCATTAGAACGTAATACATTTAGGAAGCATTTACCCTCTGTAGTGAGCTTAATTAAATTGGAGACTGTGGCGCCCTTGTTCCTCAAGTTTTTGAAAGTCACGTGGCAGCTCCCCAAGTTCTTCCAACAGCTGGGCCCCCCCCCCCAGTTCCCACTCCTCGCTTCCACCCCTACTCCTGGTCTTTGCACCGGTGTTTCCTCTGCTTGGGACCACTTCCTCTAGACACCTGCAGGGCTCACACCTTCACTTCCTGCGGATCTTTCTCAAATGTTACCTCCTATCTGAGCTCTTTCGCTGACCACCCAGTTTAAAATCATAAGCTCCTCCCCACCCTGGCTGGCAGCCCCCCTAACCCACTAACCCTCTTCCTTGCTTTATATGCTATGGTACTTTTCATCCTATAACACGTGATACATTTTACTTATTCAACTTGTTTATTTTTCTATGTCTCCTACACACACACACACACCCACCACACACACGAAGGAAGGGCTCCAGGAGGGCAGACTCGTCTGCATTTTCACTGCTCCTTCCCAGCGCTCAGAAACATGTCTTGGCATCAGAGAGATGCTCAGTGAGTACCTGCTGAATGAAGGATTGAATGAATAAATGTCCTGCCTCCCCAACACGTGGTATTCAGGGAGCCATATATGGCAGCCACCTTGGTTCTTCACTCCCACCGACCCACACTGACCTGGAAACCAAAACCAAGATCGAACCCTCTAGTCTTCTGAACCCAATAGAAATGATTTTGCTAATCTGAACAAATGGAGTTTCCACCCCTCCCTCTGATCCAGAGTAAGTCTGTGAAGCTGAGGAAGGAAAGTGACCTTTTATATTCTGACGGGTAATGATGGAAGCAGTTCTAATAGCGAACCTTTATTAAGCACTTGCTGGGTACCTGGCTTGTGCTGAGGGTTCCACGTGAGTCATCCCGTTCATTGTTCCCTCGGCCTTGTCGAGAGCCACTGGGCCTCTCCGTCTTGCAGAGAGACAGTTGAGGCTCAGAGGGGTTCGGGGCTGTAAATAAGCAGACCGTGCATTGGACTAGCGCTCTGCACCAGCGCCCTCTGCCTTTGGGTTCACGAGTTCGTTCATTCAGCGCCTGTTTATTAAGCGCCTGTTACGCGTGCTGGGCGTGGTCCTAAGTGCTGGTGATATGCGCAGAGCAAAATAGGCGTGACCTCACATGCGCGGAGCATCCCCTTTTCCAGTCTGGACAGGAGACAGGCAAAAATCCAATAACTTTATAAAAACATGGACAATTCGAGATTCTGGCAAGTGCTGGGAAGGGAGTGCACGTGCACAGGAAACTGACATTGTAGAGGAAGAGGAAACTTGGCATCCTTTGTGGCATCGGGGAGACTCCCTGACCAAGTGGCACCTTGGGGATTTCACGGCACCCAATGCTCACAGCAAGTCACCATGGCAGGGGTTATTACACACGGGGAAACTGAGGCGCAGAGAAGCTGAGTGATTGATTGTATAGGGCCCCACAGTTAACAGGATAGAGCCGGGATTCACCCAGAACTTATACTTTCCACCACCTCCATTTTTCAAGCTGATGCGATAAGAGTTTTTGGAAATTGTGTGGGAATTTCAGAGGGAAAACTGAGACCTGCCATTGGGATCTTATCCACTCACTTGAAATTTGATACCTTCCTTCTCTGGATACAGTTTTCTCCTCCGTGGCCTGAAGGCCTTAGACTCTCTCCACTGGTTTCCCTGGAGCCCTGGGGGACCCAGGAACTTCCTTAGAGGTTACTTGGGGCTGATGGGGCTGAATGTGTAGGGATCAGGCCTCTGTCCTGCCTCATTCTGCATTCCTGTTTCGTAATGTTCTACATTTGGTTTCATTTAAGGAAGACTTTTTCTGCTTAACCATTATGACAGCCAGTAGCCTGAATTGTCTCTCCTGCTCTGTGAGTGTGAGATTGGACCACTGCAGCCTGCCCTGTGGGCTGAGAACTGGGCTCAAGCACAGCCAGCTCTGAGAAGCAGAGCGGAATGACCCAGACTGTGTGATCAAATCCAAAGAATTACGGGCTTAATGAAAATACATCTCACCATGTAACACTAGAGGCCGCACATTCATGGTTAAAGAAAAGAGTTCTGTTCCACACTCAGGGCAACTGCTGTGCCCAGGCCAGTGACAGATACCACGGGGGGCAGGAAAGGATGCCTGAACGTGCTCCCCCAGCCGCATGCGGCTCCCACAGAACCAGGAGCCTCGCAGGGCCCCGGGAGTCAGGAATTATGTCTGGACAGTAGAGATGCACAGAGAATATAATAGAGTCATTGTTGACTCTCAGGAATGCGTGCTTCGTTGATAAATGGCCATTGTGCTTTTGCCCTGAGAACTGTTTGAGAGGCGATGGGAAATGACAGTGGAAGACCACATTGCTCATGAAGGGCAGAGTGCAGATTTGCAAGGTCCTCAGTCCAGAATGGTGATATTTTCTTAGAAAACCCATCACAAGGGACCTCGAGGGCCACTCTTCCTGCTGTTGGATCCCCAGGGATACCTGTGCCGTGCACAACTCCCAGGGGACCATCACAGCCTCACAGTCTCCTGCGACATGGTAGCCTGGTCCCCAGGGCCTTCCTGGGTACCCCTGAGAGCTCTGTGGACCATCACTGTCCTCCATGACTCCTGATGCCCTGTCTGAACGTGACCCTGACCATGTGTTGACCCCTCCTCTCTGCTGTAAGACTTTGCCTCTGCAAGACTAGACGTCATTCATTCCTTTCCACCTCTCAGCCCCTTGCCCCCAGTGGATCATGGGCCTTCTTCCTGTGCAAGGAGAGGGGAGGGCGTGCAGTGAGCATCATTAGCTCGATCTGTAGATGAAAAGACAGATCTGGTAAGGTGGAGCCATTTCCCCAGCATCATCGGACCATTAAGCTGGGGAGTCAGGATTGTAACCCGTCTGTCTCACTCCAAAGCCTGAGCATCTCCCACCACTTTCCCGGCCTCGCACGCTCCGTGGAAGCCTCGGCCGCCGTCCAGCTGGTGCAGATGCTCATCGGGAGTCATAAGTGGACATGTTGCTTCTCTGTGAGTCCCTCTTCTGGCTGCGTTTCTGTATTCCAAGGGGTCGGTGCCCTCACCTGGGGCCCCTGCCCTGCAAGAACCCACCCACGGCTCCCAGGGGCGACTTCTTCACAGGTGACACTGGGTTTTTTATTTCCAGCCACATTATCAGTCACGCGTGAAACTGGGAGAAATATCCAGAAAAGGTGGTGACGGGAGGAGCAGTGTTCCCGACACACGTGCAAGAAGAGATTTCAGGATGTTTACGGACTTAGAAGCCAAATGTGTTTGCTGTATTGTTGACACGTTGAACTGGAAACCTACAAAGGCCACCACAGTCAGAAACCCTTATCCTCCAGAGACATCCCTGATCAGCACCTCCGTGCAGAGCAGAAATCCTTGCTCCCTCCTCTGGGTCCACGCAGCACGCGGCTAGTGCTCTCGTGTGGTCCTTCTCAGAGTCTGCCCTGTGATTGTTCCATCCGAGAATCTCGAAAGAGGGTCATGGCTCATTCATTCACAAGAGGCTGTCCTGGACCATTGGCTTCATCCAGCTCCCGGGCTTTCTCTGTCACGTCACCCTGCTCCTTTCTGCCTCTGGTGTTTGCTCATCACTTTACAGACTTTTCCCAGAATAAATATGAGCTCCCTGAGGCCAGAGTCCCGTGTATCTCATGTGCTGTGTTTCCAGTACCTAAAACAGGGTCTGGCACAGGTGGGCACTTGATAATCCATTTGTTGGATGTTTGCACCCAATCCATGGCTTGGGACATAGTAGTCTCTCAATGGATGGGAGAGAAAAGGGAGGGATGTTTGGGAAGAAATGGGGAGCTACCTGTTCTCCCAGTGTGTCCCTGGGGGCGGGGACCATGCCTTTTCATGTCTGTACCCCTGGCTTCTAGCACAGGAGAACACGCTTTGCATGGATGATAAATTAGCCCCATAACGTGCTGAGTTTAATATGCAAACATATGTGCCCCAGCAACAGAACAATGCACTTAAATGCTTCTCGATCTCAAAGATCCTTTTATTTCTTTCATTTTAATTATGTTCTCCATAATTCATAACAGAAGTGCGTTTTCTTTTTGATTGGCAGGGCACGTACCTTTGATTCACCAATGTGTTCTTTACAATAGGTCTAAGGCTGTTGGCTCACATTGAAGTGGGGGAATGAGGCATTTGTAAAATATATTTCTGTAAGATTCACGTTTACTCCAGCCTTTTTTGCTGCTACCTCTCCTTCCTCCATGCCCTGCTAATGCTAGCAACTTGACATTCCCCAGGCACATTTCAACCAGCAAAAAAAAAAAAAAAAAAGTTGAAATGACTTGAAAAGTGATTATCCACTTTCCAGGTGATAAATTGATTCCGTGACTTCCTGGAGAAGGAGGTTGGAGAGACCCCATAGTGGTCCCTCATGATGATATGTACATCGTCTTCGTATCTAAGAACCACCTGCATATTATGGACTTAACATTTTTATATCAGCTCACTTTTTTATTTAGATTAACTTGATCTTAAAAGCTTGGTATTACCCCATGAGTAAAAAACTATCCTCTGTTTTCTTAAATAGAAAGCAACACTAAGAATTTATACCATGAAACATATATAGTATCATTAGATTCTAACTAAATACTGTTGCCTGCCGAGATGGTGAACCTGAGATCAGGTCTTTTCATTGCTTGAAATGGAGATTGACAGGTAGTAGGAGAGTGTTGAAGAGAGGCTGGCATCAAACCCAGACCTTCCCCTTGATATAATCAGGATGGAAATGCAATTGGAATTGGAGTGAGCAGCCCTTTGCTCTGCATTAGATGGCATTCAGTGCCACACCAAAGGCACCTGGGATCATCTTATTGGTAGCACTTGCGATACATGGCCCACATCCTCAATGATACTGGGTGCTGATACCTGCTGTGAGCCAGGTACCACTCTGCAGGGTTCTCTTACTCTTTCTTTTTCCCCCTCTCTTTTTCTTTCTATTCCTTTTCTACCCTATTGTTTTGCCCCAAAATTACTTAAAGCCACTCACACAAATGTTTTAAAATTCAAGATAAGATATTACTAAGCGAGAAAACAAAAGGAAGAACTAATGTGGGGAATGTAGGCAATGAAAATGTCGTGAGGAATCAGTCCGAGTTCAGATAAGCACATAGCTCCACTGCCCTGGATCAGTGATGGTAGACGCCATGGCAGACATGAATCCCCTTACCCCCACTCAAACCTCTTTAGAAGCAGCAGGGACTCAATCTGCCAGGACCTCAGTTGGCTTCTTTCTATGAGCAGGTGGGCTTGAGAAATGACCCTTACCCTCAGGCCCTTGGGACCAGGAGCCATGTCAAATTAGGACTCACAGGCTCAGTTGCCTGCAGGGGCAGACAGGTAACAAATGAAGAAAAAAGTAAGAATTGTGGCCAGCAGAGATTGTGGCCTTAGCACATCATCAGCCTGTGGGGGTGATGCAGGGCGGGGTTTGTGGGCGGAGCTGAGAGGAGGCTCCCAGCTCTGTAGGTCACCCACTGTCTGGGGCTGACCGTCTCTCATCATTTGGCATCCTCTTGGTCTCACTTTGCTATGTGGCAAGGTGGTGGGTGGACCAATGGGTTTCAGGCTGGACTCTGTGCCATCCCTTTAGTTGCTGCAGGCAGTGAGGGACATGTGTGACGGGAAGGTTCTTGTGACTGCAGCCCTTCTATCTGTTTGTCAATACTCTGGATCATTTTCCTCAGAGCATATGTCACCATCAGAAATTAAATTAAATTCATTTAGTGGTTTATTTACTTCCTCCTTCAGAATGAATGCATCATTTCTGGGCCACCAGCACTTGATCACAAAGAATTCACTCCAGAAATATTGGTAAAATGAATGAATACTTGATGAATGAATGATGAGTCAACATATTCTACTTTTCCAACAGTTCTACCTCTTAACTAGTTCCCTTGTTTGAGTGCATGGATAACCTTGTGGATGTTATCCTTTAATTCTTGTTTTCCTAAGAGTTTTTTTATCTTTGGAGTTGACTTTGAACTTTATCAGATGCCTTTTGAAGAATCATCAAGATGCTTACGTGTTTGGTTTCTTTGATCTCGAAGTCTGGTTAATTATATTATTAAATTTATCAACAGTGCCTCATGCCACCTGGAGTAAATCTCACTATTATGTTTCATGGTAGAACACGTGTTGTTGTTTTTTCAGCAAATAACAATGACAATAATAGCAACATCTAAAATGCACTGCATTCTTTTTGCATGTCAGTTTCACTTTAAAATGTGTTATCCCGTGTCATCCTAACCACTTCCTGTGATGGAGTACTCTTACTTCACAGAGTAGGAACTTCATAAAATCTATGTAAAATGAGGGCATGGTGCCCAACAATGGTTAAATCTCAAACTCAGCTATTATTATGATTATAAAACTTTATCTGCTTCCCTGATCATTTGCTTAAAATATACATTGTGGGAGACACAATGGTAATCATAATTTTCTTTCTTTTTTTCTTCCTTGGCCGGACTGTGGGGCTTGCGAGATTGAACCCAGGCCCTCGGGAGTGAAAGCGCGGAGCCCTAACCACTGGACCGCCAGGGAATTCCCACAATGGCAGATCTTGGTGTCAGGCTGGTTTAGAATTCCTGCTGTGCACAGCGTTTATACGGAGGTGGCTAATCCTGTCTTTCCCTCCGAATTCTGCGCTTTTGTATGAGGTGCAGTGAGAGGGAAAATCAGTCTAAACCACTCTGACAATTTCCATTTTATTCGCACCCTTGAGATCTGTACTGGGAGTAATGAGATTTCTGATGAACCCTGAGCCAGTCTCGGGTTTCACGTCTGGATGGGAAACTCAAAGGAGTCTCAGGCCTTACGGAGATCCTTTATGGGATGTTAAAATTCAGATGGGTGGCCTCAGCTGCCCTTCTCAACCACAAGTCTGGGGAACATCTGGTGTGCAGTGAATGTCATTTTAATTAAGGATGCGTGATGGTGATTTGTGCAAAAGCAGCTCAAAGTGAGGCAGGCCCACGCACATCAACACGGTGTGGGAAGTAGAAAGTCTAATAAGGTGTACACAGGAGCGGTACCATGGGGAACTATTTTAATGAATGTATTAAGTGTTTGTCATTAGCATATCTTTGTTGCTACGTGACCATGTACTCCTGAATATTTGAAAACCTATTAGTAGCCTGTGTGGTTTGGAATTAATGCATCTGATCTTGCTTATATTATAAATCAGTTCCTCAAATGCTTCGTTTTACCTATCTGAGTTGCTCCATATTCCCAAATTAGTGGAGCCCACCTTAATAAGATTTTATTATCCATCTCTAAATTAAATGTTCTCTTCACTTCTCCTTGGTTTTCCAACTTGACTAAACTTAAAATTGTGATTAAATTAGTTAACCTCACATTGAGCTCCACAAGTACTGGACTCCTGGGAGCCAAGCATCAACACCAAGTGGTTTCAGACACTTGTCCAGGTCTTTGCATGGGATGTTCCATTTTCCTGAATTTTCTCCCAACCCTGTTCACCTGATGAGCTACTATTTGCACCACAAAACCCTGCCCAGTGCTTATCTGTGAAGCTTTCTCTGATCCCATCTGAGGGATGCCTTTCTTTCTTTCTTTTTTAAAATGTATTTTTTTGAAGTATAGTTGATTTACAGTGTTGTGTTAATTTCTGCTGTACAGCAAAGTGACTCAGTTTTATATATATATACACACACACACACATTCTTTTTCATATTCTTTTCCATTATGGTTTATCACAGGGTACTGAATATGATTCCTTGTGCTATACAGTAGGACCTTGTTGTTTATTCATTCTTTAATAATAGTTTGCATCTGCTAATCCCAAACTCCCAATCTATCCCTCCCCTATCCCACTCCCCTGTGGCAGCCACAGGTCTGTTCTCCATGTCTGTTAGTCTCTTTCTGCTTTGTAGATAAGTTCATTTGTGTCATATTTTAGATTCCACATATAAGTGATATCATATGGGATTTGTCTTTCTCATTCTGACTTACTTCACTTACTAAGATAATCTCTAGATCCATCCATGTTGTTGCAAAGGCATTATTTCATTCTTTTTTTATGGTTGAGTAATATTCCATTATATGTGTGTGTGTGTGTGTGTGTGTGTATATATATATATATATATATATATATCTCACATCTTCTTTATCCGTTCATCTGTTGATGGGCATTTAGGTTGTTTCCATGTCTTGGCTGTTGTGAATAGTGCTGCTATGTGAGTGATGCCTTTCTTGAAGTCAGTGTTTGGGAAAAAAGTTTGATTTCCCCAAGGAACTAGAAAACATCTTCATTCTGATAATGAAAATTGTGTATCTGGCTGTGTCATCCTCTCCCCTGTGATTGAAAGGAAGCTCAGAGCTAAACCACATTAGAGAGGCTACAGGGTGCCTTAAGAAGCGAAAACCCTCAGACAAGCAGGCCTGAATTTGAGTCTCAGGTCACTGGCTGCAGGACTTGGGATGATCGATTGAGACTCAGTTTCATCATCTGTAAAATGGGACTAATGTCTAGTGCTTACTTTTTTTTTTTTTTGCGGTATGTGGGCCTCTCACTGTTGTGGCCTCTCCCGTTGTGGAGCACAGGCTCCGGACGCGCAGGCTCAGCGGCCATGGCTCACGCTCCGCGGCATGTGGGATCTTCCCAGACCGGGGCACGAACCCGTGTCCCCTGCATTGGCAGGCGGACTCTCAACCACTGCGCCACCAGGGAAGCCCTAGTGCTTAAGTTTTAAATGTATATTATTAAATGTCACAGTGCCTGAGTTCTTCACACGTTGAAGGACGTTCATTCTTCCATGTGCATTTATATCTTCATTTCCTGCCTCATTTTGATCTGCATTTCTCTGCTTTTCTTTTTTTATTGCTTTGTTCTCTACTTGACATTAAAATTCTTTGGTCCCTCTTCTCTTTCTATTTTTTTTTTTTTTTGCGGTATACAGGCCTCTCACTGTTGTGGCCTCTCCCATTGCAGAGCACAGGCTCCGGACGCGCAGGCTCAGCGGCCATGGCTCACGGGCCCAGCCGCTCAGCGGCATGTGGGATCTTCCCAGACCGGGGCACGAACCTGCGTCCCCTGCATCGGCAGGCGGACTCTCAACCACTGCGCCACCAGGGAAGCCCCTCTCTTTCTATTTTTATCATCATTTTGTTTTCTATGTTTATGTTGTAAGCCACCTAAAGTCACTTGTGGGACTGGCCAAAACACACTGAAATAAGCCGTTCTATTTTTAAAGTGGTTGAAACCTTCCCATATAGTGTGTAAGGGAGTCATGGCACCCAGGTCCTCCCACACTGCTTTTCTCCTATAGGGTTGGGGCGATGGAACAGACCCACAGGGATACAGAGCCAGATGTGTGAGCGCTGCCTTACTAATATATTGGCAATATCCCCATACCTCCTACACGGTTCTGCAAAAAGCAGGTTTGGAAAGCTCTGCTTGGACTTGAGGTCGAAACAGAAACTTCTTCCTTCAGCTCAAAGCTAGAGGTGGGGGGGACCTTCAAGACAGCAGAGGAGTAAAACGTGGAGATCACCCTCCTCCCCACAAATACATCAGAAATACATCTACATGTGGAACAACTCCTACAGAACACCTACTGAACACTGGCAGAAGACCTCAGACCTCCCAAAAGGCAAGAAAATCCCCACGTACCTGGGTAGGACAAAAGAAAAAAGGAAAAACAGAGACAAAAGAATACGGATGGGACCTGCACCACGGGAGGGATCTGTGAAGGAGGAAAAGCTTCCGCACACTAGAAAGCCCCTTCACTGGCAGAGACAGGGGGTGGCAGGGGGAAGCTTCGGAGCCACGGAGGAGAGCACAGCAACAGGGGTGCAGAGGGCAAAGCATAGAGATCCCTGCACAGAGGATCGGTGCCAACCAGCACTCACCACCCTGAGAGGCTTGTCTGCTCACTTGCCGGGACGGGTCGGGGCTGGGAGCTGAGGCTCGGGCTTCGGAGGTCAGATCCCGGGGAGAGGACGGGGTTGGCTGCGTGAAGACAGCCTGAAGGGGGCGAGTGCGCTGGGAGGGAGTGCAGGAAAAAGTCTGGAACTGCCGAAGAGGCAAGAGACCATTGTTTCGGGGTGTGTGAGGAGAGAGGATTCCTTCCCTGTCTGCCCACAGAAGGCAGAACACCGCCTAAATGAGCTCCAGAGACAGGCACGAGCTGCGGCTATCAGCTCGGACACCAGAGACAGGCATGAAACCCTAATGCTGCTGCTGCAGCCCCCAAGAAGCCCGTGTGCAAGCACAGGTCACTATCCACACCTCCCCTCCCGGGAGCTTGTGCAGCCCACCACTGCCAGGGTCCCGTGATCCAGGGATAACTTCCCCGGGAGAACACACAGCGCGCGTCATGCAGGGGACATGGGTTTGTGCCCCGGTCCGGGAAGATCCCACATGCCGCGGAGAGGCTGGGCCCGTGAGCCATGGCCGCTGAGCCTGCGCATCTGGAGCCTGTGCTCTGCAACGGGAGAGGCCACAACAGTGAGAGGCCTGCGTACCACAAAAAAAAAGAAAAGAAAACCATAAACAAGATGAAAAGACAACCCTCAGAATGGGAGAAAATATTTGTAAATGAAGCAACTGACAAAGGATTAATCTCCAAAATACACAAGCAGCTCATGCAACCCAATCCAAAAATGGGCAGTTGACCTACATAGTAGACATTTCTCCAAAGTAGATATACAGATTGCCAACAAACACATGAAAGGATGCTCAACATCACTAATCATTAGAGAAATGCAAATCAAAACCACAATGAGGTACCTCCTCACAGCAGTCAGAATGGCCATCGTCAAAAAATCTACAAACAAGAAATGCCCGAGAGGGTGTGGAGAAAAGGGAACCCTCTTGCACTGTTGGTGGGAATGTAAGTTGATACAGCCACTGTGGAGAACAGTATGGAGGTTCCTTAAGAAACAAAAAATAGAACTACCATATGACCCAGCAATCCCACTACTGGGCATATACCCTGAGAAAACCATAATTCAAAAGAGTCATGTACTGCAATGTTCATTGCAGCTCTGTTTACAATAGCCAGGACATGGAAGCAACCTAGGTGTCCATTGACTGATGAATGGATAAAGAAGATGTGGCACATATATACAATGAAATATTACTCACCCATAAAAACTAACGAAATTGAACTATTTTTAGTGAGGTGGATGGACCTAGAGTCTGTCATACAGAGTGAAGTCAGAAAGAGAAAAACAAATACTGTATGCTAACACATATATATGGAATCTAAAAAAAAAAAAAATGGTTCTGATGAACCTAGGGGCAGGACAGGAAAAAAGATGCAGACATAGAGAATGCACTTGAGGACACGGGGAGGGGGAAGGGTAAGCTGGGATGAAGTGAGAGAGTAGCATGGACATATGTACACTACCAAATGTAAAACAGATAGCTAGTGGGAAGCAGCTGCATAGCACAGGGAGATCAGCTCGGTGCTTTGTCTCCACCCAGAGGGGTGGGATAGGGAGGGTGGGAGGGAGATGCAAGAGGGAGAGGATATGGGGATATATCTATACATATACCTGATTCACTTTGTTATACAGCAGAAACTAAAACGACATTGTAAAGCAATTATACTCCAATAAAGATGTTAAAAAAGAAAAAGAAAAAAAAGCTAGAGGTGGGGATCCACAAACCCCGATGGGGCTGCAGAACTAAGAAAAGTTGTGACCAGCAGACCCTGAATGTAATTAACCAAATAGCCTCTTGGTGGTTCAGCCTTTACTGAGCATCAGATCATTGGGGTGACTTTGCCAATGATGGGTGCTGGGACCCCACTCAGTGGGATGTGATTGAGCTGAGACCAAAGCCCAGGCATCAGTGGTTTGAAAGCTTCTCAGCTGAGTCTAAGGTGCAGCTAGTGTTGAAACTACTGAGCTGCTGAATGCCTCAGCCCTAGGAGGTGTGAATGAAAGGGGTGCAGGAAGCAGAGGCCAGACCCTTCCTGGGACCCTGTGGGTGGAGGAATAGCTGGCAGGGAAATATGCACAGGCTTGCTTTTTGAGGCTCAGCAGGGTCTGATCAATTGGGTGAACCTCTCCTCCTATACTAGGGAGATGTGAGTCAATGGGGAAGTGAGAGACCAACAGTGTTCTCAGCAACATTCTGGAGTGGGAGGGGCAGCAGCTCCCTCCTGTCCAAAAAGGCAACATTGCTCATGGGAGATCCCTGCGCTCCTGTCCCTGCACCTGAGTCTGAGGATGCAGTGAGCATTCCTGCACCCCATCTAGCCTTGGAAGACCCCCAGCTCTGTGGGTTTCCACTGAGGAAGCTGTCAGCCAGGTGTTTCGTTTTAGGAAAAGTTGTTTGATGTTCACACACTGCTCCGTGATTGAGGTGCCAATTGTATTCCCCAAAGTCAATTGTACCCCAGTCTTAAAATATGGGGAGGGGAGGAAAGAAAGCAGAGTTGTCCAATGCAGGGCACCTTTGGGGAAAAGGTAGTGTGGATGCTCCTATTCTTGCATTGCTTAAGCTGATCAGCAAGAAACACAGAGCTGGCCCTAGATGTGGGGCTTGCACCCTGGAATGGAGTGACCTGCAAGGCATAGTACCTGCACTTCAGCCCTAGCTCTTGACTGTTCCGTCTACTCCCAATGGAGCAGTAATTTCAGGAGTGTCCTCTGGGTACTTTAGTTAAGATTCACCTATTAATGTTTACCCTGGGAAAGGACAACCGAGCTTGGGGCCAAATTAACTTGGCTGATGTTGACTCGCATTTCCAGCTCTGTGGCTCTTACAGAACTGGTTTATTTATTCTTCTGAAGCAAACACATGGAACATTCTCCAGGAAAATCATATGTTAGGTCACCAAACAAGTCTTAAGAAGTTTAAGAAGATTAAAATCAAATCAAGTATCTTTATCATCCACAATGGTATGAAATTAGGAATCAAAAACAAGAGGAAAGTTAGAAAATTTGCAAATATGTAAAAATTGAACAGCATACTTCTGAACAACTAATAGGTCAAAGAAGAAATTTAAAAAGGAAATCAAAAACTGTCTTGAGACAAATGAAAATGGAAACACAATATACCAAAAGTTATGTGACGTGGCAAAAGCAGTTTTAAGAAGTATGTTTATACTGATAAATGTCTACATTAAGAAAAAGAAAGATCTCAAATAAACAACCCAATTTTACGTCTCAGAGAACTAGGAAAAACAAACAAACTAAATACAAAGTTAGTAGAAGGAAGGAACTAATAAAGATTAGAGCAGAAGTATTTAAGCAGAGATTAGAGCAACTGTGGAAAAGATCCAAGAAACTGAGTTGATTTTTTAAAAGATAAGTAAAATTGAAAAACTTTTAGCTAGACTAAGAAAAAAACTCAAATAAATACATTATAGATGAAAGAGGAGATATTACAACTGATAACACAGAGATACGAAGGATAACACAGAAATACAAAGGATTACAAAAGTTGAAAAACCTTTAGCTAGACTAAGAAAAAACTCAAATAAATAAAATCATAGATGAAAGAGGAGATATTAAACTGATAACACAGAGACTACTATGAACTATTATGTCCCAACAGATAATCTAGAAGAAATGAATAAATTAATTGAAACATACAACCCTCCAAAACTGAATCATGAAGATAAACATCTGGACAGATCAGTAATGAGCAAGGAGATTGAATTAGTAATCAAAAACCTCCCAAAAGGGCTTCCTTGGTGGCACAGTGGTTAAGAATCCACCTGCCGATGCAGGGGACACGTGTTCAAGCCCTGGTCTGGGAAGATCCCACATGCTGCGGAGCAACTAAGCCCGTGCACCACAACTACTGAGCCTGTGCTCTAGAGCCCACAAGCCACAACTACTGAGCCCAGTTGCCACACCTACTGAAGCCTGCCCGGCTAGAGCCCATGCTCTGCAACAAGAGAAGCCACCGCAATGAGAAGCTGGAGCACTGCAACAAAGAGTAACCCCCACTCGCCGCAACTAAAGAAAGCCCACGCGCAGCAATGCAGACCCAAGACAGCCAAAAATAAATAAATAAAAATATATTAAGAAGAAAAAACCCTCCCAAAAAAGAGAAGTCCAAGACCAGATGGCTTCATTGGTGAATTATACCGAAAATTTAAAAATTATGCCAAACCTACTCAGACTCTTCCAAAAAAATTGAAGAGGAGGGACTACTTCCAAACTCATTTCACAAGGCCAGCATTACTATGATTCCAAACCCAGATAAGGACCCAGATAAGAGAAGAAAATTACAGGCCAGTATCCCTAATGAATATAATAGATGCAAATATTCTCAACAACATATCAGCAAATGGAATTCAACAGCACATTAAAAGGACCATACACTACAATCAAGTGATATTTATCCCTGGGATGCAAGGAGGGTTCAACATACATGAATCAGTAAATGTGATATACCACATTAACATAATGAAAGGTAGAAGTCATATGATCATCTCAATAGATGCAGAAAAAGCATTTGACAAAATTTAGTATCTTTCACGATAAGGACTCTCAACAAATTTGGTATAGAAGGAATGCACTTCAAAATAATAAAGGCCATATATGACAAGCCCACAGCTAAATTTATCCTCAAAGGTGAAAAACTGAAAGCTTTTCCTCTAAGTTTAGGAACAAGACAAGGATATCCATTCTCACCACTTCTATTCAACATTCTACTGGAAACCCTAAACTGGGCAATTAGGCAGGAAAGAGAAACCAAAGGCATCCAAATTAGAATGGAAAAAGTAAAAGTGTCTCTGTTTGCAGATGACTTGATCCTATATATAGAAAATCCTAAAGACTCACCAAAAAACTGTTAGAACTAATAAATGAATTCAGTAGAGTCACAGGATACAAAATCAGCATAGAAAAATTAGATGTGTTTCTATACAATAACAACAAACTATCTGAAAAACAAATTAAGAAAACAAAACTACTTACAATGGCAACTTGCTGCAGAGCCAGAAGTGCCTGCCTGGGAGTCTGCACTCCTTCCAGGTGACCCTGTAGCCATTGAATGATGGTCCCAGGACTGTGAGAGGCCAACTCTCTTGTACTGAGGTATGTGCCCTCCAGAGCTCCCTGCAGGATCAGGCTGAGGCTGTATTTGCCTGATGTCACACCCTTGCTTCCTACCCCGCTGGTCACCCAGGGAGCACTCCTTAATGAATCACTTGCTGATAAATCCTCACCCCAGGGTCTGCGTCCAGAAAAACCCAACTAAGAAAGGTGCATATCTGAAATGGTAGAATTATAGAACTCGGAAACAGACAGTTTGGGGAGTGGAATGAACATGGTCTCTGGAACTTCTGGTTCTGATATCTGAACCTGTGCTCATAGAAAAATGGTGATAACTGAATTGTAGAACTTTAGAGCTGGACAGAGTCCTAGAGGTTAACAAGTGAGATTCCCATAATTCATTTCAGTGGGCATTTTATTGAATATGTGCTCTGTGGTGGGACTGTGATGGGCTTCAGATGGGAAAACTGAGGCCTAGAGAGCGGACGTGGGCCACAGAGCACATGAGTGGTACTGACAGGACAAGAACCCAAGTCTTTTGCTTCTTGTGCAAAATACAGTCCTTGACCCTATTTCTTTCTTCTCCTTCGTGGACCTCTGGTGGCTGTAAGTAGGGCTGGGGCTCTTGAGGCTTCTACTTCTTTACCTCTTCTCCCTCACTCTCTCCAAAGACAAGGCAGCGTCCAGGGCACATGGAGACATGGAGAAGAAAGGGTGTTGCCCATGAGCCTAACTGGACTGGACTAGACTATGTTGGTGGTGGCTGGAGCCCTGAGGGCCTCTCTGGATGGCTACTCTGTACCTCTGAGGGCTCTGCTGATGTCAGAGGCAGTTTTTCCTCTTAGTTGAGGTGTCATTTCAGAGGTTCGGGCTTGGAGGGGAAAGTGACACAGTGGGGGTGATGGTGGACTGTGTGTGTCTGGGCAGCTCAAACTGGGAAAGCCTAGGGTTGTGTAGAGCCCTCATCCTCTACTCTGGGCCTTGGGGAGAATCCATCCTGCCTTAGAGGAATTCTTTCCTGCTTAGTCTCACCTCCCTTCCTCTCTCCATCAGAAGATATTGGGACACAAGTTTAGGATGGGGCCTTGGGGCAAAGGAATGGAAAAGGCAACAGGAGCTGGCTTTAATTCAGGCCACCTGGGTTGTCTCTACTTAGGTCAGAAGGAATATTCTTAGCACCAGGGCGCCCAGCCAGTCCAGTCCAAGAGGGGCCAAGACTTCCCAACTGGGGGTTTGATTGAAAAGCTTTATAGTGTTCAACCAACTGCTTTAGTCTAGAGTGTCACCTTTGCTATTTCCTTCTCAAGTCTGTGACAGGGGTAGAGGCTAGTTATAAGTTCTGGTCAAATACCTCCCCAGGTCATAATGCCTAGCAGAAAAACAAAACATCCAACAAACCAACCCCCTTCTATTCCAATAAAAGCTATGACTTTCTTCTCTTGTGGTAATTCATCAGAACTTCCTTCTGACTCCTGCCTTTCCTTCAACCGGGGGTGGCTCTAGCAGTAGGGCAGGGAATGGCTTCCATGTAAGTGGATTTGCAGCACTATCCTACTATATAGTCACTTTCCGTAGCCCCTGTTTCCGGCTGCTCCTCCACAGAGCTGCCATACTTCTTGGAAACAGTAATGTGGTCAATAGTTGATGGTGGTTATTGCTTGGAGAGATCATTACAGTTCTCTAGTCCTGAGCTAACAACAGCGTCATCACTTCTCGGGGGTGGTGGCTGGTGTCCTCAGGAGGAAGAGCCCTGGCAGAGGGAGGGGCTAGCAAACGGAGGCCTCAGTAATTGAAGTGACTGCGGGTGAGTCATGCACACTCGAGCAGAGTGGGAACAGCTGTGGAGGGGGAGGTGGAAGTCCCGTCTGTGGAGCCTTTCCATAAACCTAGATCTGTTTCTGCGGAAACAAGACAGCATCCGCCAGAACCATTCTGCACCCATGAAGACAGGGACACATACAAGGAGGAGCCTGAGCCAGGGGACGGGGAGAGGAGGAGGTTAGGAGTTGGGCTTGGGGTGCCTTCATCTTTGAGTTTTCATTGGCTGTCTTCTCTCCCTTCTCTTCTGCTTCCACAAATTCTTCCATTCTTTTCTCCTTAAGTCCCTTTATATCGTTCTTTCCACCCTGGCTAACTACTACAAAGTGCCATTGCAGACTCAACCCATTCTTGACCCACTTGATTCTAAACTGCTTTAGATGGTTCTGGTTTTCAGTCTCGATGGGTTGGCAAACTATGCCTCATGGACCAAATTTGGTGTGCCTACTGTTTTTGTAAATAAAGTTTTATTGGAACACAGCCATGCTCATTTCTTTAAGTATCGTGTATGGCTGCTATCACATGACCAAAGCAGAGCCGAGTAGCTATATGTCCCACAAAGCCTAAAACATTGACCCCACAGCACCTATCCTGACCCCTGTCATCCCTCACTCTGTCTCCATCTTCTCCAACTTCCTGGAGAACTAAAGCCTTTTCGATTTTTCCCAGTCTGATCCAACCACTTACCCCACAGCCCAGGCTAGAGAGAGCAGACCCAGGAGGGGAAAAGATCTTTTATTTTTCTAGCCATGTGACCAAAAGGGAGCCATGTGGGATTTGTCATACATTTGTTGTCCCTCATCTGGATACTCTCATTCCTTTCCTTTTTCTCCCCTTGCCCCTCACTTTTTTTTTTTTTTTTTGCGGTACATGGGCCTTTCACTGTTGTGGCCTCTCCCGTTGTGGAGCACAGGCTCTGGACGCACAGGCTCAGCAGCTATAGCTCACGGGCCCAGCCGCTCCGCGGCATGTGGGATCTTCCCGGACCGGGGCACGAACCCGTGTCCCCTGCATTGGCAGGCGGACCCTCAACCACTGCGCCACCAGGGAAGCCCCACCCCTCACTTTTTAATCCTCAATTCCTTTTATGTACATTTATTCAAAAAGAAAACATTATCTGAGTTCCTATGATGTTTCAGGCACTGCTATGTTGGTCAAGATGGGCTAAGCTACGCTGCGGTAAAAAACAGCCCTCAGTTCTCAAGAGCTTAAAACAGCAAAGATCTATTTGTTGTTCTTGCTACAGTATGTGCAGCCTGGCCTGACAGAGGGCCCCGTTTTTCACAGGGATCCAGGCCTATAAGTTGATGATACGTCTTGAGCACCATCCATGCCAGGCCAGAGGGAAAAGGAGCTCAGCCCCAAAATGACAGATACCCATTTCTGCTCACAACTCAGAATTAGGTACAGGGCTCTGTCCACCACAGAGGGGTCAGGAAAGGTATTTCTACCACATGCCTAGAAAGGAAGGAGATCCAGGTATTGCTGAGTAGAATGAATGATAATCAAACACTGGTGGTGTAGAGATAAATAAGAACAAATCACAGTCTGTGCTCTGGAGGAGAACCAAGTCTTATATGTGATTTATTGAGTTCTTACTGTATACACAACGTTTTGTAGGTGTTATGACATTTGATCTTCACAGAAGAGTCATGAGAAATTTCCCCACTTACAGGTGAGAAAACTGAGTCCCAGCAAGACTACGTGACTTGATTAAAGTCACTCAGCTGGTGGGACTTATGGGTATAATTCTCGCGTCAAAGAAAGAGCCCTGTGTGTCATGCTACAAGTGCCCCCAGTTTCCCTGCTCAAACTCTGGCTTTGGATTCCCATCTGTGACTTCAGCCACTGGTCTTTGAAGTGGGGCAGGAGGGAAGATCCATTTAACCACTCGTTGATCGCCCCGTGGTGGGTAGGAAAGAGAGGAGAGAGCCTTATCTTGGCTTGAGTTGTCCAAATCAATCCCATCTGGCAAATATGATCATTTTGTCCAAAGTCTGACAAATTATTGTAATGCCTCATAAGCAATCTTCAGTAAATTCCATTTTCAGCGACTTCCCTGGTGGCACAGTGGTTAAGAATCTGCCTGCCAATGCAGGGAACATGGGTTTGATCCCTAGTCCAGGAAGACCCCACATGCTGCAGAACAACTAAGCCCGTACGCCACAACTACTGAGCCTGTGCTCTAGAGCCCGCAAACCACAACTACTGAGCCCACGTGGCACAACTACTGAAGCCCCATGCCACAACTACTGAAGCCCGCACTCCTAGAGCCCGTGCTCCACAATAAGAGAAGCCACCACAATGAGAAGCCCGCGCACCGCCACGAAGAGTAGCCCCTGCTCGCCGCAACTAGAGAAAGCCTGCGCGCAGCAACGAAGACCCAACACAGCCAAAAATAAAAATAAATTTAAAAATTCCATTTTCAGAAACCACTTCCTCCCCTCTGTGAGATTGTTCATGACCTCCCCCCACTCCCCCCCACCCCCTGCCCTGCCACCCATTGCCTTCAGGAGAAAGCCCAAATGTCTTTGACTGATTTCCAAAGTCCTGTCCAGTGACCCCTCCTCCTTATTCAGTGTTCTCTATCTTTCTCCCAGCTTCCATCCCTCAGTCCTTCTGTAGATGGAGAGGTTCAGGGCAGACAAGATGAATGTCTGGACTAAGACACTGACAGTAGGATGGATGGAGGGAGAGAGAGATTAGGAGACTAAGTATGAGAAATTCAGGTTTACATTTCTTGACTGAGGTAACCAACAGTCAAAATTCTAAAGACAGTGAGGGGAATAACAGTGGGCAAGAGAATAATCTCAGGAACTTGCTTTCTCATGACTCATTCCTGTGTTCCAAGGAGGCAAGGACCAACCTTTACTTCCCCTTGTCTCTTGTCTATTTGACTTTTTAGAGAACTGACTGCATGACACATAGTTCACCATGTCACTCGGTAAATAGTTGTTGAACGGAACTGGATGGCTAATGATGATATAGTAATCATAGTAGCCATAGTTTACATTGAACACCTACCATGGCTGGTCTCCATGCTAGATCCCTTGTCTACATTATCTTACCTAATTATCATAAACCCCTAGGAAGCATTTATAATATCCTCATTCTACACAGGAGAAAATTATTCAGAAACTTTAAAGAGCCGTCCAGAATTGCAAGGCTAAAAGAAACAGAATCAGGATGTGCACCACCCCCAACTGTCTACTTCCAAAACCCAGACCATTTCATCTACGCCGTTACTTCTCCAAGGACAATGTGTTTCATGTTGCCGACACAAGGGATTTTGGTCAAATATGTGAATTTTTAGAGGCTGACTGCCTGGTTTGGATGTAACAGCACAATTCCTAGAAGACTTAAATTATGCATCATTGAAGCACTTCCATTGGAAAGTTAAAATGTCAAACACACGCCCATAGCTCAGCACATACGTAATCTAGCAGCCATTTCCTTGAAAATAGCATCTTGTTACAAAGGCATAATGTCGCAGACTGAATCTCCAGCCTACGTATGCAAATGCGGTTTCTCTAAGTGCATTTGAGGAGAGGAGTGAAGAGTCTGGTCAGGGCCAATGGCTCGAGGGCTGAGACATCCCCCCTTCCATAGCTCCAGGCATGTGGCATCGATGAAAAGGACCTGATTCAGCACTGCAGCTCAGTAAAGATGAATATGGGGGTGCCCCCTGGATCTCTCTGCAATAAGCCGTTTCCTTCCTTTCAGGATGGTGAGCGCCTCTGATCTATTCAAGTCATCTCACCATCCTGGACCTCAGTTTCCTCATCTATTAAATGGATATAGTAATTGTACCTACTTCATTGGATTGTTGCAGAGGTTAGATAAATGAATACATGTAAAGTGCTCAGGGTAGTGAGCCAGCCCTCAGTGAATATTAATTATATATTAATAATCATCTTCATTCCAATGCAGCAAATTCACTAAGGGGTGATCATTGACTTTGGTGTCCGGCAGCCTGCAGATCAAATGCCCGCCCTATCACTTATTAGCTGTGTGGCCTCAGGCAAGCCCTTTATGCTCCCTCAACCTCTGTTTCTTCAATGTGTTTTTATCTAGTACTTTCTAAGTGTTAGGTGGGCTGCTCAGCACTTTTCATATATTATCTGTCAGGCCTCAACAATCCTGGGAGCTAGATTACAGAGCCCGCCTTTACAGATAAGGAGACTGAAGTTCAGAGAGGTTAAGCAAATTGCCCAGTGCCACACAGCCAGTAGGTGGTGGAGCCAGGCTTAGTCTAGGTCTTTCTGCTTCCAAAGCCCGTGCTCTTAACCACCTCACTAAGCCATAACGGTTGGATTCCCTACCTCAGAGGGTTCTTGGGAGGTCTAAACAATATCTGAAATGTCAAACAGCAGTTACGGGGCAAGAATGAAGTGGGTGTTCAAACATGGTAGTAGAAGTATTGATACTTTATCATTATGATTGTGGACGACAACCAAACAGCTGCTTCTCTCCCCTTCCTCCTCCTCCCCCGCATCATTCTCATCATCCTCCTCATCATCAAGGCTTTCCCCAGGATGCCCTGACCCATTGTGCATATCCTGCTTCCATCTCGCCCCTCCTCGCACCTGCATGACAGCCTGGGCCTGTGTACTCCAGCCTTGCCCTGGTCCCTGCTGTTCTTTCTGCTCTACCCATCTCTGCACAGTCAAACCTTAGCCAGTCTTTCATCAAAATCACAAATCCTTCCTTTTCCATGGAGACTTTTTCTTGCCCTCTCCTCAAACTTAACCTGCTGTGCTTTTGCATCGTTAGTGGTGTGTATTATGCACTCGACTTGAGGGTGTATTGAACTTGTCAGTCATTCCCTGGTTAGAGTTCAAACTCCGTGACAGCAGAGATGGAGCGTGGAGTTCACCGTCATGTGCCCAGCCCTGCGGTAGCCACTGGCGGGCATTCAGCAGCAGATAAATGGGCACTTAATACAGTCTTAAATCTGTTCCTTTGAACACGGTTACACATACCACAGTGTGCAAGACTGTACTGTGGTTAAGTCAGCTTTAGAAATTCTTCTTATATCCCCACGCCTGAAGAGTCATATGAATAGTGGTGTGCAAAGGCTCTGAGAAACCCATTTTCATTTTATAACCCAGTAAACTTATTTGCCCATTAGACCCCCCCCTCCCTTCCACAAATACCCATTACTCCTCACACCTCTTCCCTGCATATGTTGTAAGAAATTAAGAAGAGAAAGCTTTTCTGATCCAATGCTAATGGAAACGATTTGTAACTCTGGTAGAGAGAAACAGAGCTTCTTCCCCCGCAGACTCCAACTTCCTGAATGTAGAGCTGCCATGTGGGGAGCAAGGTTAGCATCAACAGCCACCGGAAGTGGCCTCACCAGCAGTGGGATGACCTGAAGACCTACCTCCCCTCCAGTGACAGAGCTCAAACCAGGCCATGTGTCCATTGGCTCATGGGATTCAGGCAGAAGAGGGAGGGAGATGGAGATGGAGATGGATGGCTCTGATTCCTTGCTGGATATGTTGTTCATAACAACTAATGAATGTTATTTGTTCGTTTTTTCGGGGAAGGGAATACTCCATCCAGCATCTCCTACAGGCCAGGCTTCCCTTGTGTTAATTCACTCACTCTGCATAATGACCCTATGAGGTAGGCATCATTCCCTCCCAGAGAGAAATAAACAAACAAAACAAAACAATCTTGTTTCACAGTTTAAAATGCAGTCTGTTCATTTGAAAAATAAACAAACTTGCATTTTAAACTGTGAATCAAAACAAGCAAGTGGCAAGTCTTCCTGATTTTTAAAAAAAAATTTTTATTTTTATTTTTCCTTGATGTATAGTTGATTTACAATGCTGTGTTAGTTTCTGGTGTACAGCAAAGTGATTCAGTTACACACACACACACACACACACACACACACACACAAATATTCTTTTCCATTATGGTTTATTACAAGATATTGAATATAGTTCCCTGTAGTATACAGTAGGACCCTGTTGTTTATCTATTTTATGTATAATAGTTTGTATCTGCTAATCCCAAACTCCTAATTTATCCCTCCCCCACCCCCTTTCCCCTTTGGTAAACATAAGTTTGTTTTCTGTGTCTATGAGTCTGTTTCTGTTTTGTAAATAGTTCATTTGTATCATATTTTAGATTCCACGTATAAGTGATACCATATGGTATTTTTCTTTGTCTTTCTGATTCACTTCACCTAGTATGATAATCTCTGGGTCCATCCATGTTGCTGCAAATGACATTATTTCATTCTTTTTTATGGTTAATATTCCATTGTGTGTATACATATGTGTGCGTATATATATATATATATATACACACATATATACGAGACATTCCTTGTCTTGGCTATTGTAAATAGTGCTGCTGTGAACACTGGGGGTGCATGTATCTTTTCAAATTAGGGTTTTATCTGGATATATGTCCAGGAGTGGGATTGCTGGATCACATGGCAACTCTATTTTTAGTTTTCTAAGGAACCTCCATACTGTTTTCATAGTGGCTGCACCAATTATCATTCCCACCAAGAGTGTAGGAGGGTACTCTTCTCCACACCCTCTCTAGCATTTGTTATTTGTAGACATTTTAATGATGGCCATTCTGACCGGTGTGAGGTGATATCTCATTGTAGTTTTGATTTGCATTTCTCTGATAATTAGCAATGTTGAGCAGCTCTTCATGTGCCTGTTGGCCATCTGTATGTCTTCTTTGGAAAAATGTCTGTATAGGTCTCTGCCCATTTTTTGGTTGTGTTGTTTGTTTCTTTTGTTATTGAGTTGTATGAGCTGTTTGTATGTTTTGGAAATTAAATCCTAGTCGGTCACTTCATTTGTGAATATTTTCTCCCATTCCGTAGATTGTATTTTCTTTTTGGTCCCTGATGAACCACCATTTATTTGACATCTGCCATATTATTTCATGTTTGTGACAACCTTGGGAGTTGATTTTACTGTCCTCTTTTACCAGTGAGGAGACTGAAGATGGGAGAGTGTTGATAATTCATTCAACATCCTTGCAACAAATGGTTATTTGGCCCCTATCACGTGCTGTGTACAGTAATAGAGTATTGTTGCAGGTGGTCCTATTTAAAGATAATATTACCTGCTAGTCTTTGTTGAACATCCATTGTGCATTAGGCACTCTTCTGGTGTGTCGTACACTGAATGTTTGTGACCCCCAAAATTCACATGTTGAAACCTAACCCCCAATAGGCTGGTATTTGGAGGTGGAGCCTTTAAGAGGTGATTAGGTCTTGAGGACTCCAGAGAGCTCCCTTGCCCTTTCCACTATGTGAGGACACAGAAAGAAGACAGTCTATGAACCAGACACCGAATCTGTTAGCAGCCTGAGCTTAGACTTCCAGTCTCCATAAGAGAGAGAAATAAAAGTTTGTTGTTTTTGTTGTTTAAGCCCTTTGGTCTGTGATGTTTTGTTACAGCATCCCCAGCTGACGAAGACATAGCATTTTATACAGGTCATCCTTTTTTAATCCTCACGATGAGTAGGGAAGCAGATGGGATTAGTGTTCACATTTAACAGATGGAGAAACTGAAGCACAAGATTCAAAAAAACTTGTCCAAAGTGGTGCAGCTGCCTGTGGCTGACCAGGATCCAGCCTCAGGTGGTCAGGGTTACTTGCCCAAGTAACGCTTGGATGTGACACCTCATGAAACAACTGTCCCTTCCCTATAGCCTGTGGCCTTGCTATCAGCCTAATAAAGAGCTCTCGGGACATAATTCATGATTTTCTGAATACAGGGACTGTGTGGACCATGAAAGGTACAAAAGATGTGGGTGAACCCCCAGCCCCCCATGGTCCCTCTGAGGAAGCACCCAGTGGTTGCTTAATCAAAGTCAGCTGGCAACCCTGAAGTCAGAATGCCCTCAACACACTGTGATTTAATCCAAACATTCCAATTTTGTTACCTTAACAAAGGCCACTAGGCCATCTCTCCTGCATTTGTCATCATCCCTTAAAGCATGATATAATTGGAAGTTGCTGTGCTGGTCTGAGGGTAGGATGACATTTTATGCACATTCAATTTGGGCATAAATGTCATTTTTGCACTAGGTTGAGGCTGCTGGCTGTCAGGATAAAATGTTCATGAGAGATGAGCAGACTTACTGGAGATCTTGGTGAGTGAGAAGAAAGCAGCTTCTGATGACCCAGGCAAAGAGAAATCAATTACTGCAGGAAGGAAGTTGGCATTGTTCTCTTAAAAGCAAGTGTCCGCCCTCTGCATTTTCTTACTGCATCACTACAAAATAGATTCTCTCCATCTTCCTGCTCTAAACATCAGATAAAACCTGATCAGCATTCATTCATTAAAAATGCACATATATGAATATCCCCTTTATATATTAGTACAATATATAATAATATATAATAAATATTCTATTTATTTGAAGAGCCATTGTGAATTAGCACCTCTATCTTCAAGACACGTCATATCCACTATTCTTTACATTTGATTTAATTCTAGGGCTCATCCTTGGTCCCGTCTCTCCCCTCCCCCGCCTCTCCCATTCAATACAGTACACACCCCGTTGGCTCTGACGGCTTATTATCCCTCCACTCCCGTCACCAGACCACCCTCATGCCTGCCCTGGGTTTGGTGAAAGTGGACTAATGATCTTTTAGCTTTCATCTCTGCCCCTGAGTCTATTCTCCATACAGCCGCCAGGATAAACTTCAAAAAAACTGAAGTCACGTCATGTCATACTTGTTCAAAACCATCCAGAATAAAATTCAGGTTCTTTCCTGTTGGGATCTGAGTCTGATAAATAATACCTTTCCCTCTCTTTTACCCGCCCGGCTTAGAACCAGTTGAGAAATGAACCCAGAAGTGAGGCCGATAAACATGCAAATATCATGTTTATTACTGATACAGAGGTTGTCCAAGAACAGAACTTGGCTCTGCCTAATGAGCGGACTTCAATACTCCCCTTAATTGAACTTTCTCCTGCCGTATAGAAGCCTGCCTCATTAAAATCACAAATGTTGCCTTCGCGGGGAAGCCTTCTCTGTCCCCTGTTTCAGACAGTCCCTCTCCCATCTATAGTCATGCCATTTGCTCATTTTTAACAAGACTGTCTTTTTCCTTATTGATTTGTGGGAGGATTTATATATGTTGGATATCTTCTTGCAATTTGTAGCTTGTATTCACATGTTATGGTGACTTTTGATAAAAATGATCTCCGTTTTAATGGAATTAAATTACCAATCTTTTCTTTTTAAAGTTAGTATATTTTGTCTGCTTTGAAAAAGCTTTCTCAATCTCCAAGTCACAGTGAGATTTCCCTATATTTTCTTCTAACAGTTTGAAGTTTGGCTTTTCACATTTGATGCTTAAATCCAAAAGGTTTCTGTATATGGTGTGAGATGTTGATTTTTGTATATGGTGATATTTAGGTGCAGTTTTCTTTTGTTCCTTTTAGAAAACCCACTATTTCAGCACCACTTATTATAGTCCCTCATGGATACAATGTCCCCCCTTTCTCCAGTGACCTGCAGTGTTATATATCATTTTATTATACCTCTGGGTTTGTTTCTGGGTTGTCTTTCTGTTCCTATGGTCTACTTGTCCAACCCTGCACTACTGTCACACTGTATGAATTGTTATAACCTGATAATAATAAGAGAAAATTAAAAAGAGATTTTAAATCTCTCATGATCCCATCAGCTAAAGACTATCTCTGTCGGAGCTTCCCTGGTGGTGCGGTGGTTAAAAATCCACCTGCCAATGCAGGAGACACGGGTTTGAGCCCTGATCCTGGAAGATCCCACATGCCGCGGAGCAACTAAGCCCGTGCACCACAACTACTGAGCCTGCGCTCTAGAGCCCGCGAGCCACAACTACTGAGCCTACGTGCCACAACTACTGAAGCCCACGCGCCTAGAGCCTGTGCTCTGCAACAAGAGAAGCCACCACAATGAGAAGCCTGCGCACCACAACAAAGAGTAGCCCCCGCTCGCCACAACCAGAGAAAAGCCCGCGTGAAGCAACGAAGACCCAACGCAGCCAAAAATAAAATAAAATAAAATAAATTTACAAAAACAAAAAGACTGTCTCAGTTTCTTTGGCATTTCCTCTTAGTCTTTTGCTTATGCCTATTTTTGTACATCCAGGGGAGACTGTATATACAGATATGAATTTTCACTTTTCCGTAACATAATTTTAATTTTTCCTTAACATCTGTAATTCCTACAGGTTTGAATTTTCATTTTTTTCCTTATAAGGAAGAAATTTTCATTTTTTCCTATATTTAGATGCATATTGGCAAATCCTCCAAATTTGTGTTTTTATTATGAGAAAGATATGAACAAAAGCGTTAAAGTTTTAAGAGGAAGCAAGAAAGCATTTCCTCTTGGGAGAAATCGAGAAAGATATTGTGGCTACTTACTTAACATAGTTCTTTTCTTGTTGATAAATGAATGGTAACAATATATGGAAAGGGCTGGATCATCCATTCAAAACTGTGACATGAAGACATCTGGGAATGATGAATGTATTAAAAGTCTAACCATCATTTCTGAAGGTCTTTAGATGGAAGCAAGGTATTTGCTATATGGGATCATCACTGAACTATTTATTTCAGGAGCAAACAGTGACACAAAAATATGTGGAATCCTTTCCCTTCAGCAGTGTCAATCGTGACCCTTTCAGAGTCTAGAGAACAGAGTCTGGAGAACATAGCGTGTTAACTAAGTTCTAAGTCGAAAGAGAACCATCTTGCAATTTGTGTGGCGATTGTGTGAACTGCAGTTTTAAATAGGGAACTGATGTGTTGATTGTTGTTGGGAGGTGTTTAAAGATCTTAGTCACTTCAATCACTTTTTACATCTTTCTCTAATTTGACTGCAGGACTTTCGACAACATTTCCTCTCCAAATGATTATCTATTCAGTCAGCTCCAATTAGTAGACAGTGTGTAAATGCAGAGCACCTTTCACAGGGAACACACGTCGTTTGATTTCCGATACTGGCAGCTTCTCCTGTTCAGGTTTCCTGAAGTTGGACCTTCTTTGATCAGTCAAACAGCTTCCCACTTAGATTTAATTTTTTTTTTAAATTTAGAGCCACTTATAAAATCTTTATTACTTAGCTTCTCCTGGAGTCAGGTAGAGACTGTTCATGGCTTCTGCTATATTTATTCAACATTAGAGGTTGTTTTACGTAAGCCACTCTAAGCTTCATTACGCTCCTTTAAATCTTCAGAGTAGGCACAATTGTGGTGTCTCCAACAGTCTTCGAGATGAATGGGAACATAGCAGCTGGTCTTACCTGACTCAGGGATCTCTTCTCCACCGTTCAAGTCACCATTTATTGAGTGGTAACTCTAAGCCAGAAAATGTACCTGCACAGCTAGGTGCCTGGTATGCCCTGATCACTTTCTCAAGTGCATTCTGTTATGGAATTTTCCTGATTGTGAGAAAATGCCTCCTATCCCTTATCCAAAATCAGCCTGCAAAGAACATCCACCCATTGGTTCTAGTCTTGCCTTTTGTGGTTGAGCAGTGTTAAGTCTTGCCTGTTACAGTGTGAGTGCCTTAGTGTTAAAGATCAGTGGTTCTTGGTGCTGTCTAGAGGTAAATAGATAGCTAACAAAGATCTACTGTATAGCACAGGGAACTACACTCAATATTTTGTAATAACCTATAAGGGAAAAGAATCTGAAAAAGAATATATATATAAAAATATATATAACTGAATCATTGGGCTGTACACCTGCAACTAACACGATATTGTAAATCAACTATACTTTAATTAGTTAATTAATTTTAAAAAGACCAGTGGTTCTCAAACTTTTGTGCGCATCAGAATCACTTGGAGAGCCTGCTAAAGCACGATCTTCTGGCCCTACCTTAGAGTTTCTGATTCTGTAAGTCTGGAATGGGACCAGAGAATTTGCATCTCTAAGTCTCCAGGGGATCTCATGCTGCTGGTCTGGGGACCACACTTTGAGAACTTCTGCTAAAGACAAATAACATCCATTTAAGTAGGTGCTAGGCATTTGTTGTCTGCCAAGGATACAGCAATGGACAAAATGGGCACAGCATTTATCCTCATGGAACTTATGGTCCAAGAGAACTTACTGGAGATACAAACAGCAAAGAAAGGTGTTTGTCATGACAGGGAAATGTTGAGAAACTCTGAGAGTATACAGTAGGGGACCTCATCTGGTCAATGGGTCAGAGTCAGGGAGGCCTCCTTGCAGAAGTGATTTTTGAGCTGTGACCTGAAATATAGATTGGAGTTTGTCAGACTGAAGAAGGAGGATGGAGCAGTGAGAAAGACAAGTTCTATGCGTGGGCACAGGTTGGACGAGGATGGATGGCACATAAATACAAGATGCATAGATACAGCCGATGTGATGGCTGTGCAGAAAGTAAAGGGAAGGCTGGAGGAGGTGGAGGTGCTTTCTGAACTAGCTTAAGATGTCTATTTTTTATTCCAAGGTAAATGGGAAGCACTTAAAATCCTATGGGGTTTTAAACCAGGTGAAGTGGGTGTACCTCGTTATCAACCTATCAGGGCTCTATAAACGGCTTAAATCTATACTGCTGTTATTCAAGACCCAGCCCTAGGAGTTGCACAGAGACACTTCTGCTGCACTGCTAGTTAATACAAGCCACTGGGCCAGCCCAGACTCAAAGGGACTGTAAGTAGATTATACCTTTTGATGGGAGCAGTGGCGAAGAATTTGGTGTCCACTTTTAATCCACCATGCTGATTTGTATGTTTAAAAGCTCACGCTGATTTCTGTGGGGAAGATAGATTGGGGTGCAAAAGCAAAACAGCCTATTTAGGAGGCTTTCGTGGCCCAGGAAAAAGATAATAGTGTCTTGAATTAGGCTTGTAAATGGAAAGTAGATGAATTTGAGATACATTTTAAATGTAGAGCCAGATAAAGGATTGGGCCTCATGGGTAAGAACTACAAAGGCCAGCCTACAATATGTGAAGAATTCTTAACAAAGAATCCCAAAGAGAAGATGGGATTAACCCCAGACCCCTCACTCATTATGGCTTCAGGAACCATCAGAGCAAAAGCGCTCCTTGGGAACTGTCCAGGGTCCTGAAGCATTTCTCAGCTGTTCATCCATCCAAGGGCCTCTGGCTTTGTGCCAGGCACTGTGATAAGGTTTGGGAATGTTAAGACCAACAGGACAGGGTTCCAGCTCTCACAAATGAGCACACAGTCCTTTTGTAAGGATTAGCAAGTATGTAAGAAATCCCAGAGACAGGGTGATGAATGTTGAGTATAGGTCAGCCTGCTGAGGTCAGATAAGGCTTTCTGGTGAAGACGATCTCTGAGCTGAATACTGAATAGTGAGTGAGAGGTTGCAGGTTAGTGTGAGGCAGAGAGAAGGCATTTCATGTATAAGCAGGTTACGGTAACATAAAATACAGAAACATAAAATGCAAAACGTCAAACAACTAGAGCTGAGGCTGAAAAGGCAGAGAGCAGATCACCAAGAACCTCATATGCTAGGCTTAGAAATTTAGATTTCATCTGGAGACAGTGAGGGGGCACAGAGGGTTTTAACTAGGAAGTGAGGGTATGAAATGATTTATACCTTGGCTGCATCTCCATGGGAGTGTGGCAATGACTGGAGGCAGAAAGAACAGAGGCGGGAGCTGAGTGAGGTCCCTGTTGCAGTAATCAACTAAAAGAGTGGCAGTGAGAACCATCTCTGCTCTCTCCTCTTTATCAAGTTGACACCCCAAATAGGAATTTCTACTAAAAAATCCAATCCATCTTCTAAGAAAATTATTGGAGAATAAGCTGCTGTCATTTCTTCGTGCTTCTTATAACTTATTGGATTTCTGAGTAATTGGATATATAATATCACTTAAACCTTCTTTCTCTATTGAAAGTAATTGGCATATTGAAGGTGAGTGTCCCTATGAGGGTGCCTGGCCCTCTCTGTTCCTTAGAGATGGCCTGCCTGGAAGCAGTTCATGTCCTTCTCTTTGTTACTGCCCCGCCCACCAGGATGGTGGGTTAAGGATCTGCTCTATAGATCCAACTCTTTGAATGTTGAAGTTCCAGAGTCTGCTGTTGGAAGGAAGCAATTAGTGGTATCTCTACTTCCACCAGTAGAATAAGCTGTATTCTTCACCCAACTTTACAGCAATAAAATGCATCCAGTATTTCTAACGGGCATGCATTCCTGAGATGTTAAGGAAGTAACATTGGCAGGGCTTGGTGACCTGATTCCTATAGGAGATAGGAGATAAGGGAAGAGGAGGAATCTTAGTAATACCTGCGATTCAGGCTTGGAAGGATAGTATTGTTTACTGAGATGAATAATACAGACGAAGGAAGACATGTTTGGGTGGGAGGCGGAATAACTTACCTCACCTGTGAAATAGGCATGTAGCAGATGCTGTCGGTGCTCTGGCCATGCCCTTGCCTGCTTGGATCACTTTACCACTTGTTGGATCCCAGCGTGCTTCCCTCCAGCTTGCCAGCACCCACATGTCTTTGTTGTTGGGCTGCTCTCAGCCTTCCAGAGCCTTCTCTCCCTGATGCATGTATTGCTGGAACTGCCCAGGAATTTATATCCTCCTGGAGATACCTGGGTGCAGATGTGTAAACCCTCCAGCTCCCTTGAACCTCAATCAGGGACATCTCAGGAGTGGTTCTCATTGTCTCCAGAGCTCCCCCTTAGAACCCTCCTGGGTATAGATGTCACATTTTTCCTTGGCCTCTTTTCATGCTGGGTCCCACTTCTCTACTCCCTGACTGGTTTTCCTAGAAACCCTTACTAGTAAACTGCTTTCAGACAAATCCTCATCTCAGGACCTGTTATTGGAGAACCAAGACAAAGACTGGGAGCAGTAATTAATAATACCTGTATCATAGAGCTGTGAGGATTAAATAACGCTTATAAGGACTTTACTGCAATGATTGGCTCATAGTCAACGTTCAAGAACTGTTAGCTACTTTTTTTTTAAGCTGAGATTTTTAGAAATGTTTATTTCAGGTGTCCGTGGACATCAAATAGACAATTTAGATCAGTGGTTTTCAAAATGTTTTGTCTCAGGTGCCCTTTTACACTCTTGAAAATTACTGAGGACCTCAAAGAGATTTTGTTTATATGGGTTGTATCTATTAATATTTACAATTTTAAGAATGAAAACTAAGGAATTAAAAAGGATTTATTTATAAATGTATTTTTAAGTGACAATAATAAATCCCCTACGTGTTAACATAAATAACATTTTTATTAAAATTCCTATTTTTCCAAACAAAAATATAGTGAGAAAATGCCATTGTTTTACATTTTCTCAAATCTCTTTAATATCTGGTTTTACTGAAAGCAGTATCCTTATATCTGCTTCCACATTCAATCTGTTGCAATGTGATGCTTTCATTGAAGTATATAAAGAAAACCCAGGGGCTTCCCTGGTGGCGCAGTGGTTGAGAGTCCGCCTGCCGATGCAGGGGACATGGGTTCCTGCCCCGGTCCGGGAAGATCCCACATGCCGCGGAGCGGCTGGGCCTGTGAGCCGTGGCCGCTGAGCCTGTGCGTGCAGTGAGAGGCCCGCGTACCGCAAAAAAAAGAAAACCCAGCATCACACACATATATTGTTGGTGGAGGGTGGAGTATTTTGATGGCCTTTTTTCAGATAATTTCAGATATTCTTCTTTCATATTATTTCAAAACCCAATGAGTGGCATCTCCTTAAAGATCAGTTGTGGTATGATATCTGAAACCATGTCAATGAACTTTTCATATTCTATTACCTTAAAATCCTTTAGTCTGTCTTGAAATTTAAATGGACCCTTTACTCATGCATTATTTTGTGACATAATACATCAGTACTTTGGAAAATAGTCAATGATTTATTCAGAGCTTCTCAGTGTTGGCATACTCCATTATACACCATTTAAAAATCACACTTGTTAATATGACTACCAAACTCATCAGAACTTTAAGTGTCAGAAAGCTGTCAAACTCCTATGACAGACACAAGTTTCCTAAAAGTCTACTTTTTAGTTGAAAACTTAAATTTTAGTATCAGCAACAAATACAATTAGATGTTTTGTTGTTGTTGTTGTTGTTGTTGTTGTTTGTGGTACGCGGGCCTCTCACCGTTGTGGCCTCTCCCGTTGCGGAGCACAGGCTCCGGACGCGCAGGCTCAGCGGCCATGGCTCACGGGCTCAGCCCTCCGCGGCACGTGGGATCCTCCTGGACCGGGCACGAACCCACGTTCCCTGCATCGGCAGGTGGACTCTCAACCACTGCGCCACCAGGGAAGCCCCAATTAGATGATTTTTTCTTGAAATGACAGGCTGACTTCATTCATCTTCAGGTTTGTCAGTCAGTCAATCTCTGAATTAAAAATGGCATCCCATGAAAAAAGTGTCTGGTTCAGTTTATGACTTAACTGCAAAAGGGTTTTTTTTTTTTTTTTTTTTCTGGAGAGAAGTGCTTTATACAAATTTCCCATTTCGTCACTCAGACTATTAAAAAGAAAGGATATAAGTTTATACAGTTTTTTTCCTGCTTCATCAATGCCATTCTTAAGTGAATTGGCTTTTATTTATGAGTGTGTGGCAGCGAGAAACACAATGACTATTGGTACAGTTTGGTGCCATTCCTTTAATTTGTGCAAAGGGGCCATCCACTTCACCCATCATTGCATTTGTGCTGTCAGTGAAAACACATTCCAAGATTCATAAGATAGTCAGCACTTTGAATACTTCAGCACCCCTGTTGCAAAATCTTCTTTGATGATTAGCAGATGCTGATACCAGAAGAATACCAGCAAAACTGCAAGTCCTGCCATGTCTGTCGATTTGTAAGACAAAAGTACAGTTCCACATTTGATTGGTTGACTCAGTCTTTATGTTTGCAACTAACTCTTTAACTCAAAAGGTTACTGTGTTTTTGGAAACTGTCAATGCCATGGTTTCTTTTGCGGACTTATTCGTCAGACATTCAGTAATGTCAAGGGTATAAGGCGTTATTAGCCTCTGAGCTATCATCTGTGCTTCCCCAGCCAATGAAATGCGATAACTTATCCTGTAACATGGTTGAGTGGCTTTTTCATTTAAACTGTGCAAAACTGTAATAAACAACCTTTTTGGCTTTTAAGGAACTTATTTTGTCTATGTTTAATATATTTAGTTCCTTTTTCTCTAAATTCGGAATGAACTGGCGCCACAGTAGTATTCTAAAATGGTCTGTTCCATAGAACACAGTAAGATAAATGATTAACATCTGTGAAGTTGAGGGAACTAAAGTCATTTTGTTTTTCATTGTAGTTTTGTTTGTATTTTTACCTAATTTCTTTGGAATAGATTGCTTTCTTCCATGAGTCAGAATGGTCTGATATGTCTGTTTCATCTTTCTCAGCAATTTTAGTTACAGATGATTCAGCTATGGGTTGAGGAGGTGAATCGTCTAAATTATTTTAAGCTAATGACCTATTCTTAAGCAGAAGAAAAATATTTTATAAATGTTCATTTATTTTCAAGTAAAATATTACTGAGTTATAAAATAACAAAGGTTTTAGATAAGATTTAAATTTTCATATTTTTATTTTCTAGAAATTATTTTCTAAATGTTATTACAAAATGGGACAACATAGGATAGTTTGTATGTTTCTAAGTAAGTATAAGGAGAACTTCAGGATTTCAAATGAACAATTTATTAGATGATAATGAGGTTACAGATATTAAGCAGATATAACCAAAGATGGCTAATAAGAACACAGTGGAAATTCTGAGACCAAACTGAGATAATCTTTGAAAAATGAACATATGTATACCTCAAACTTCTTACCTTAGAAAGGTCTAGAAAACACAAGAATATACAAGCATGCATTCCATTTAAATTTGACATCATAACATGTCATGTGGCTTTGGAAAACTCCACTACACACTCGTGAGAATATGAAAGAAGCTCAATCTGAAAAAAACTGCAGATCTGTCATCTATAGAATGGGTTCTTGGCTGCCTCCTGCACGAGATTGTCATGCAGGGTGCTGTGTACGATGCCTAGCACGCGGCGGGTGCTGGGTAGCCAGCCTGGTGGACAAGAAGACGTTCCCTGGGACCTGAATACTTGATTTTGAATCCCAGCTCCACCATTTACTGGTTGTGAGACCTGGGGTAAGTTACCTAATCTCCCTGTGTCTTGGTTTTCTCTCCTTGGAAAGGGAATGACAGTGTGTGTCCCTCTTAGTGTTATGGGGAAGGTGGAATGAGATGGGATGTGGCGAGAGCTTAGAACAGCGCTGGGCATGTGGACGCTGCTCTGTAAGTAGCTGCTGCTATTCTTCTCATGCCTTCCCCTCTCCTTTGAAAGGTTTCACTGCAACGCTGTAAATGGTGTGTTTTTTTTGGACCATTTGAAGGGTAGTAAGAGTTTTAAAGAGTTTTAAAGTTTTACAGAAAGAACACTTCCTCTTTAGATTATTCATCCTAGATTGCATGTCAGACTCAATCCAGCAACTTTATCCAAGAGCTTGTCCGTATGAAGAGAATTGAAGATAAATAGAAGGTTATACCTTAGCCAAATATACAGAAATTTGCCTACACTTGAAAGGTTGGCATCGCAACTTACTAAATCCAAGTTATAACATAACTTGTTATTTTGACTAAATAAAGTCTTTGTCACTGAGGAAGAGAATCTGTTGAGAACAGTTGGCTCCTGTCTCATTTGGCTAAAAATAGAATCTTCAATTTGAACCTTTGAACCCAACAGCACTTCAGATTCTTAACAAGGCTAATAACATCACGTCCTGGTATAACTTCCTCCTCCTAAGAGCGAGTCTGCAGAAGTGAAGATGGAGGTACCAGATGCAGAAGGAGGGGAGATGAGCTATCAGCTGGCAGACGTGGGCTGGAGTCTGGTCCTTGTCACTTACCAGCTCTTCAACAAACAAGGGGAACTGAGCATCTAACACTGAGAGACCTGCAGAAGGGGACAGGAGCAGAATAAGACTCCAGGAAAACAGGGGTGGGTGGGGTAACTATGGGATCCATTTGTGGGAGCATCTGGACACTTACTGACCATCAACTGTGGTGTGTTGGTGGTCAGAGCCGCCTCTCAAGCTAGGTTGTATTGGGAAAGTTCTTTTTTTTTTGGCCCGCAGAAATAAAATTTTATTTTTCTGTAGCCAAGCCCAGAGCACTCCTTATGATGAAGACAAAATGCGTAATCTTAGTTACTTCCTCTTGGGTATCGTAGGGTGTGGAGCAATTCAGGACATTATCACATGGCTGGTTAGGTCACTGATTTCTTTGGGGCAGAGAATATGCCTTAGGTTTGTATCTCCAGCACCTAACAGCTTATATAGGAAAAAAGATTTTCTTTCTTTTTTTTTTTTTTTTTTTTTTGTGGTACGTGGGCCTCTCACTGTTGTGGCCTCTCCCGTTGTGGAGCACAGGCTCCGGATGCGCAGGCTCAGCAGCCATGGCTCACGGGCCCAGCCGCTCCGCGACATGTGGGATCTTCCCGGACCGGGGCACGAACCCGTGTCCCCTGCATCGGCAGGTGGACTCTCAAGCACTGCGCCACCAGGAAAGCCCTCTTTATTTCTTTTTTAAAAATATTTATTTACTTATTTGGCTGCACCAGGTCTTAGTTACAGCATACGGGCTCTTAGTTGCATCATGCGAGATCTAGTTCCCTGACCAGGGATCGAACTTGGATCCCCTGCTTTGGGAGTGCAGGATCTTAACAGCTGGACCACCAGGGAAGTCCCAGGAAGATTGTCAATAAATGTTCATTAATGACACAAAAATATTCTTCAATTTTAAGGTTTTGAGATAGCCAGTGTGTCACACTAATTCACTGTTAGAAAAATTTGCTGGAAACAGGAGGCAGATTCTTCCGCCTGAGTTTTATTATTTTTATTTTATTTTTTATTGGAGTATAGTTGATTTACAATATTGTGTTAGTTTCACGTGTACAGCAAAGTGAATCAGTTATACATATACATATATCCACTCTCCTTTTAGATTCTTTTCCCATATAGGTCATTAAAAAGTATTGAGTAGAGTTCCCTGTGCTATACAGCAGTTTCTTATTAGTTATCTATTTTAAATTCATTTTATTTATTTATTTATTTATTTATTTATTTATTTATTTATTTATTTGGCTGCATTGGGTCTTCGTTTCTGTGCAAGGGCTTTCTCTGCTTCCGGCGAGCAGGGGCCACTCTTCATCGCGGTGCGCGGGCCTCTCACTGTCGCGGCCTCTCCTGTTGCGGAGCACAGGCTCCAGATGCGCAGGCTCAGTAGTTGTGGCTCATGAGCCCAGTTGCTCCGCGGCATGTGGGATCTTCCCAGACCAGGGCTCGAACCTGTGTCCCCTGCATTGGCAGGCAGATTCTCAACCACTGCGCCACCAGGGAAGCCCAGTTATCTATTTTATGTATAGTAGTGTGTATATGTCAGTCCCAGTCTCCCAATTTTAAATGTTAGTGTCCCTCAGAGCTGAGTTTCTGGGTCTTCTTCCCTCTCATTCTAATTCCTTTTTGAACCTGCTTCCATTACCTGCTTCATATGCCAGCAGTGCCCACATGAGGATCTCCAGGCCAGATCTCATCTTCTGAGTTGCAGACTCATCTTTTCAGTGCCTACAGTTGTTTTTTAAAAAAATTTTATTGAAGTATAGTTGATTTACAATGTTATGTTAATTTCTGCTGTACAGCATAGTGACTCAGTTATACATATATATAGATACACATACATTCTTTTTCATATTCTTTTCCATTATGGTTTATCATAGGATGTTAACTATAGTTCCCTGTGCTCTACAGTAGGACCTTGTTGTTTATCCATCCTATATATACTAGTTTGCATCTACTCATCCCACACTCCCAGTCCTTCCCCCAGTCCCCACCCACCTTGGCAACCACAAGGCTGTTCTCTATGTCTGTGAGTCTGTTTCTGTTTCGTAGATAAGTTCATTTGTGTCATACTTTAGATTCCACATATAAGTGATATCATATGGTATTTGTCTTTCTCTTTCTGACTTACTTTGCTTAGTGTGATACTCTCTAGGTCCATCCATGTTGCTGCATATCAGTGCCTACAGTTCTTCTTCCATGAATGAGAGGGGCATCTCAAACTCCCTATGTCTAAAACTGGATTCGTGGTATTAACCTCCAATTCTGTTTCTTCTGCCATATTTCCCAGATCAGTCAAAGGACAGCACCTTAGTCCATTTACACACTTGTTCATTCAACAAATACCTATTGTCTGCCTGTGATGTGTTAGGAACTAGATGTCAGGAAGGCATTGATGACTAGGCAGGTCATGACCACCCTCACTGATCTTTCACATCTTTTCCTTTTCACATCCAGTCTGTCACTAAGTCCTACTGTTCTACTAGAAAACATACTTCTAGTCGTTCCACTTTCCTCCATATCCATTACCACTGCCTAAGTCCAAGTTATCATCATCTGTCAACTGAACATCCACAGCATCGCCATAAAGTGATTTTGTTGTGCCCATTCTTAACCCCTTTTCTGTTCATTTTCTCCACTGCCAACATGGTAAAATGCTTCAAATGCAGTCCTTATAAGACCACATTAACATCTCTGGGTTAACATAGTCCAGGGTCTTCTCATTACTCTTAGAAGATAGCATAAAATCCTTAACATGACCCATAAAGCCACGGAAAACTTAGTCCCTGCGTATCTCTCCACTTTTATCTTCTACCTCTCTATGAAACAGCCACATGGCCTTTTTTTTTTTTTTTTTGGTTGTGCCAGGTCTTAGTTGTGGCAGGTGGGCTCCTTAGTTGCGGCAGGTGGGCTCCTTAGTTGTGGCATGCGATCTCTTAGTTGCATCATGCATGTGGGATCCAGTTCCCTGACCAGGGATCGAACCAGGGTCCCCTGCATTGGGAGCACGGAGTCTTATCCACTCCACCTCCAGGGAAGTCCTGCCACATGGCCTTTTATATTGAGATACAACTGAAATACACCACTATATTAGTTTCAGATGTACAACATAATGATTGGATATTTTTATATATTGTGAAATGATCACCACAGTAAGTCTAGTTGACATCCATCACCACACACACGTTACAATTTTTTTTCTTGTGATGAGAACTTTTAAGATCTACTATCTTAACAACTTTTAAATATACAATACAGTATTATTAACTATAGACACCAGGCTGTACACGACATCCCCAAGACTTATTTCATAACTGGAAGTTTGTACCTTTTGACCACCTTCCAAAGGCGAAGATTCAAGGGGAAGTTCTCATTCTCAAAAAGGTCACCTTTACAACTCAGTTGTAGTGTCTCCTGGTCATTCCCCTCCTGTTTCAGGTTCAATCTTCTGAACTTCACACCTGCTTCTACCTGGCACTCTCTCAGATACATAAAGATCTACAGTTGTGCCTCCTACCCAAGTCTTCTCTTTTCCTAGATGAATAGCCTTTGTTCTTTCTTTAAAATCGTTTAGCTTTAAGAAAAATTCAACACATACAGAAAAGTGCACATGTAACAAGTGGTACAGCTCAGAGAATTTTCCAGAACTGTACTCACCCAGCACCCCGAACAAGGATCAGAACATAGGTACCCCAAGATCCCCTTCGATCTCTATCCCCCCAAAGTAGCCACTATCCTGACTTGGAACAGTATAGATTGGTCTTGCCTGTGTTTGTATTTTATATAAATGTCATCCGACAGTAGTTATGAGACGTAGATAAAGTGCACACAGCATGGGACCAGAGCCTCTTTCTCTGGATTACTGTGTTCAACATTGTGATTTGAGGTTCATCCGTACCTTCCTAGGCAATTGTAGGCCACTTGTTCTCATTGCCGTGTAGTATTTCATTGTGTGAATATACCACAATTTATTTATCCGTTCTACTGTTGATGGGCTTTTGAGTTATTTCTACTTTGGGATTCTAACAAATAGTGTTGCTATGAACATTCTCCTACAAGGCTTTGAGTGCAAACATGCACATTTCTGCTGGATATATACCTTGATGTGGAATGACTGGGTCACGGCACATAGGTGGAATGTTTTCATATCCAGTTTGAACAGCTAGAGTCAAACAGTTTGCGAAAGCAGCTATACCAACACCGTCTCTTCTTACACCATGTGTTACTGATTGTGCTGCATAGGAAGCTCTCTGATGAACTTAGTTTGTAGAAGTGGAATACATAACTAAGAAGAAGAAAAAGGATTGTCCAGAACCTCCAGGAATCATCAGCCTAAATTAAGGTTAAATTCTGCAACCCCGAACCCCCGCCGCCAAAAGGTGTTCTGGTCTGGCTTTGTCTCGTGCCTGAGCCCCTCCCTGTGACCAGGGCAATGGGACCATCTGATTGGCCAGCCTGGCTGTCACTCAGGCTCCCTAGTGCTCTGCCAGGGTGGGACACTGTGATTGACAGCTCCTCTGCATGGGCAGCTAGCCAAAGGCGAATAGGCGACTATACCCTGACAGGCGGACCGTTCCTGTCACAGCCACTGGGGCATCTGAGAGCCAGGGTGCTCCTGCATTTCACCACCTGCTTCACGCTGTCTGGAGGGACCGCTGAGAGCATCACATGAAGAACTGGATGTGAAAATGCTGTGCGAACATCTGCAGATGTTAGTTATTAATGTCCTGCATCCATTTCATCCTTTATTGTGAAGAGTTTTCCCACTCGACAGATTAATAAGAAAGAACCCAGCTTCTGTCAGTGAGGTCTGTAAGCCCAGCTGGATTTAATTGTTGGGGAGTGAAGAACTTGCAGATGTTTTCTCTGAGGCCTTACCAGAAAGACTGAGACAATGAATCTAACAGGATGAGGGAAAGGAATTATTAAAAAGAGAAAGGAAATGTGAGCTAGAAACAAATGTGAGCCTTAATGAGAGTGGATCATGGGAAGGGTGGTGTGTGACCAAGGAGAGAAGCAGCAGCACGTTATCACCCAGGATATGTGATGCCAATGTCGCCCTTTTCCCCAGAGAGGAGTATGTCAAGGTGAAATCTGCATTGGATGTCTCTACTGCCATGTGATGTGTTTGATGACGTTGGAGAGTTAAAGTGAGCTTTCCGGTAAAGGACCACTGGACTCTTTCCTTTGTCCTCTCTCACTAATATTTTTCAACATTTAATTGGATGATAAGATGGAAAGAGAATCAGAATACATGGTCCAAATCAGAGGTCGAGGCCTCTTTCCGCCCAACAAATTCCTTTTTCTAGGTCTTAGTTTTCTTATTTTAAAAAAAGGGAGCTTAAAAATATACAAGGTTGTTTTAAGCTCACAGTCTATGGTTGTGTGATTCTTTGATGAAAATATAGAAGGAGGCGTCAAAAGTTGGATTTGTTTCCTATGGCTACCACGACAAAGTACCCGAAACCGGATATCTTAAAACAACAGAAATTTATTCACTCACAGTTCTGGATGCCAGAAGTCCCAAATCAAGGTGTCCGAAGGGCCATGCTCCCTCTGAAGGCTCTAGAAGGAGAATCCTCCCTTGCCTCCTCCATCTTCTGGTGGCTGCAACCGTTCCTGAGCTTGTGGCTGCATCACTCCAGTCTCTGCCTCCGTCTTCACGTGGCCCTCTCTCTGTTTCTTTTTTCTTTTTCTGTCTCTTGTGAGGATACTTCATTGGATTTTAAGCCCACCCTAATTCCGGATGATCTCACCTTGAGATCCTTAACTTAATTACATCTGCAGAGGCTCTTCTTCACAAATAAATTCACACTCACAGATTCTTGGTGGGCAAGTCTTTTGGGGAACCATAATTCAGCCCCTTATAGCAGTTGTAAGTGGCATCCTTTTTGAAGGGATTGTTCAAACTGTGGAGGGCAAAAGAATCTAGATTCACTTGTGCATGTTTTAGCTTACATCCTGGGTTCAAACCTGGCAATTTGAAATTTAATTCTGATAAATATAAAGTTCAGCATTTAGAATCAAACAATTAATTACCCAGAAAATGGTGGGAAGACTTGACTTGGCAGTAGTTCATAAAACATTTAATTTGACCAAAAAAGTGGCACATACCATCATTGTGAGTAGGTGCTTATCCACTTAGTCATTGAGTAAATGTGTTCTGGTATCTGCTTGTGTCAAAGAAGAGGGAATTACATGTGGTTCTTGCCTGCCATTGTAGGGGGAAGCATTCAACAAGGTTTGTTAACTGAATATTGAATTATGGAGCCTAGTCTAGTAGTAGATACAGACAAGTCAGCCTACATTTGCAGTTGATGTTTGTAGGAGGCTTTGTAAGGGTTCACATCTGTGCACAGAGGAGGCAGGCATCCGTCCTCCTGGGGAAGAGGATGGGGAGTGGTGAACAGATCACAGTCAGTGACTACCCTACAGGGTTCGGCTCTGTACAGACCATCATGGTGGTAATGGGGTCAACTCCAGGGAGCCTCACGTCAGCACATTGCACTAAGAGGAAACTAAAAGGTGATGAGGGGTACAAATTATATCTGAGAAATTTAAACCTCTCTTTCAATAAGACAAGACCAAGGTGAGTCAGGATAGGGTCATAATGGGATGGAGATGACCAGACCACCTGATGTGTGGGAACGGGAACCTCTTAGAGCAGTGCGAGGGGAAGAAGGCATGCCTGGGTGAATGGACCCATGTTTGGCATTGGTCCTGGTGGTGCCCGACGAGTGTCCACTGGATGACACGGATTCAAGCATGATTTAGGCAAGTGGAGAAGGTAGTATCTAGAAGGCGGGCCATGATAAATTATTAATTCATTCATCCACTCAGTAGTTGCGTGCTCAGCATCAAACGTATGCCAAGGACTGTGCCGGCATCATGGGACGCAGATAAGCACATTCCAACAACGCTGATCTCAAGGAGTTCAAATCCTGGTGGGGAATATGGATGAGTAGATAATTACAAGGCAATAAACTCAGTGCTGTAACAGAGAATAAGCAAGATACTATGGAAATTAGAGCAGGGAGTGCTTAATGCTTTTGAAGAGACTTTGGTGGTGTCTAGAAGGGATGATGTTTATCCTAAATCTTGAAGATGAAAAATGGGATTAATCAAAGGAAGCATTTTTGGGCTGGGGGAGGTTTCCAAGCTGCAAGAGCAGCATGTGGAAGACCCAGCGTGAGAGCACAGTGAAGCGCTGATGTTACTGGAGCCAAGCACCGAAGGCATGAAGACAGAGGCAGAGATGGGAGAGGTGAGCGGGGCCGGTGTCTGGGTGTTATTCCAGGAAGTCGGTGAGGTGTTTTAACTAGCAAACAGATCATATTTTCTTTTAAAAAGATTTCTCTAGCTGCTGGGTGAACAATGAATTGGAGTGGGTTGGGGTTAAGGAGTGAGGTTGCTGGGGGACAGATGTCAAGTGACCAGCAGAACTGGAGGGAGGAAGGCAGGATCACATCTTTCCAGATGATGTGTCCCATACAGGCAGAACTGGGCTCGTGGCCTGGGGTTGAGGGGGATGGTTCGGGTAACGGGACTCAGCCCCTGTGGGGAGGGGTGGCCAGAGTGAAGAATCAGGCTCTGAGTCCCGCTGACCATGCCAGAGATGCGAGGTCTGAAGAGTGAAACTGATCTTAGTGCTCCCCAGATGGAGGTGCTGCGCATGCACATGGAAGTGCTGCGCGTGGACGGGGACTTCCTGCCCGCTCAGGTGCCAGACAGGGCTGAGCCTGCAGGTGGCGCCCATTCTCAGGAAGTCCAGAGGGTTGAGGCAGGTGCTTAAAAGACTCAAAGGCAAGATAAAAAGATGAGTGTTGACTATCAGCTGTAATTATTATTATGGCTATATTAAATAAAATGAAGCTTTTTCTTTTATCTGAATGATGTTGAAGGTTAGACTGTGGTCTCTTTCTGCCTCCAACTTCATTCCCCAACAGCACGTCTGTTCCCGGCAATATGAACAACATGATTTGCTACAAATGAATCATTCTCTTTCATACCCCCATACCTTTTTCTTGGCTGTTGCCTGTGCCTGGACACCCCGTCTTCTGCCAGGTTAACTCCTACCCATTCTTGCTTCCTCCTGGAAGCTTGCTTTCCCTGACACCCCAGGCTGCCCTAGACATTTGAGTTGTGCTCCCATCTTGATCTGTGCTTCTCTCCATCACAGCACTTAGCAGATGAAATTGATGTCGTCTACTTCTCTGTAACCCCCTAGACTAGAAGTTGGCTGGAGACTGGGACCGTGACTGACTTACTTTTGTGACTGAAGCAGTGATTCAAACCTAAGCTCTCAGTAAATGTTTTTGAATATGTGGGTGAATGAGGGAGTGAGCAAGTAAGGATATAATTGAATAAATAAAACTAAAAACAATAATGGCATTCTGATATCAGGAGGCATCTTTGGTCTCAGATTAAGAAAGAACCTTCTCACAGGTACCTCCGCTTAGGGAAGGGATAGCCTGCTTGGGGTGGGAGTGGGTGCTCTTATCTGGAGAATGTAACTCTGGGCTGGATGACCCTCACTCAGACAGTGAATTTATGCCTTGAGTGGGAGGCTGGTTAGCAAGACTGCCAACTTCCATTTTAACTGTAAATTCTCTATGCTATTCAGAAATGAGTCAAGCCTGAAATTGGGTTATAATTTGTGGGGATGACACTTGATTGAGGTTTACAAATAATGAGATCAAGAAAAGTGAATTTGTAACTATATCCATCAAGAAACATAGAAAAATGAAGTGGAGAAATTTTGCCTAGCTATTAAACATCTCCTGGACCAAATAATCACATTAATTCCTACCTTGTGATTTTATCTCTCTTAATTAAGCAATCCATCTTTTTAATATTTATCATAGATTTTAACATATTAACCTTATTAAAAGATGGATTGCAGAAACGTTTATCCTGAAAGTCTGAATTTTTAGTTATTTCTGAGAACTCAATTACTAAATCAACAAGTATTTATTGACTTTTATGTGTGCCATGTGCTTTTTCATATACTCTGTCACTTAAACTTAAAAACAAATACTGCAAGAAATGTATCCTTATTCCAATGCAGACTTACAAAAAAAAAATACACCAGTGTACCCATCACGTTTCTTAAGAAACCATTGAGGAGTGAAAGTACAGTAAAACACGACCACAGACACTACCCAATGGTAAAGTTTACATTACTTTTCTCCATATGGATGTATCAATAAGCAACATGTGATATTGTTTGCATGTTTGTAAATGTTATCATGTTATAAATGATACCATGTATGAAAGTTATCCAACTTGCTTAGTTGTTGTTTTGTGTTTGGAAGTTCGTTCATTTTTACTGCTATAAAGATTTTGTCATAGGAAACTATCACAACATATTTATCCATTCTTCTGCTGGAGAATATTTGTGTTTCCAGTTTTCTATTATTACCAATAATGCCATTACGTGCCTTCTTATACATGGTGTATGTTTGTCCGTGTTTATGTTAGTGTTTCTCCATGTTTATGATGGGTAGTAAGATTGCTGGGTCACATGATACGGCAACCAGATAAAGTCAGTTGTCCCCCAAAGTGGTTTTATCAGTTTGTATCACTTCTAAGATGCTGATAGTTCCTGTTGCTCCATATTCTTGCCAACACATGATATTGTCAAATTTTAAATTTTTGGCTATCTGATAGTGTGAAACTTTGTTGTTGCTGTTTTACTTAGCATTCTATCATGACTTGTGAAGTTGTCTTTAGCTTCTGTTGATTTGTAGGAGCCCTTTGTATGTTGATGGAACGGGGTGGAAGAAGCAAGTGGCATTGTCATGACTGAAGACTCCCTCAGCCTCATTACCAGATTTCAAAGGGCGAATCTGAAATAGTGCTGTGTTTCTGTTCATGGTCAGGAATAAAGTCACTCATCTTCTGTGCACTGTCCTACTCTGATTCCTTGTCCTAATCCCAGCTGATAGAAGGAAGCGCTTTGCCTTCTTAGCTAAAATGAGTCACTGGAGCCTCTCATGTTGAAATGTGTGGTGCCTTCACAGCATGCCAAATATTCTGAGCTTGGCTCCGCTCACTGGAGGGTCAGTCACCATGCAGGGAAAGCCCTGCTGCCCTAAGTGCCATTAAGAGGGAAAGGGTCTCTGTTTTCTCCTACGATTGGGGAGGCTGTGGGCTGAGATGGGGGGGCAGTTTAGGCTTTGGAGCCAGGCTGCATCACTTCCTCACCATGAAACCTCAGCAAGTCACTAAAGCCATGAGCCTGTGTCTTCATCTGCAAAGTGAGCTCAGTAGAGCACATGCACAGTGCTGTTGGAGATTGGTCCCTGGTGTCTGGATTGTTTAAGCAGGTTAAGTGACTTGCCCGAAGTTCCCATTGGTGAGAGATGGGATCCAGACTCAGGCGTTCTGATTCTAGAGCCCAAGCTCTCTCTCCACTTTCCATCTTCTTCCCTCCCTCCATTCTTTCCTCCCTCCATTTCTCCAACTTTCCTTCCTTCCTTCCTTCCTTCCTTCCTTCCTTCCTTCCTTCCTTCCTTCCTTCCTTTCTTCCTTCCTTCCTTCCTCCCTCCCTCCCTCCCTCCCTCCCTCCCTTCCTTCCTTCCTTCCTCCCTTTGTCTCCCCTCCCTCCCCCCTTTCCTTTCATTGGCTACTCTGTGCCAGACAGTATGTTGAGCATCAGGGACACCGTGGTATCCAATTAAATGTGATTTTGCTCTTAAGGAGTTTACAGCATAGTGGGGGGAAAGAAAGAAAACCTTAAATTATACAATTGTGAGGAGCTAAGACAACAATGGATCTACTGAAGTAAGGGGAAGTATATTTATCTATATGTATCTTCAAGGGCTAGCAAAGGCCCAAAGCACATAAAATTCATAATAAAACATAGGTTTAATGTTTATTAAAATAATTTTCTCCCCAATGGTTTCCCTCTTCCCTGATCTAGATATCAAGCATAGAGGTAGGTTAAAAGCCTTTTTTCCCAAGGTGTGAATGCCGAAGTTCTCAGGCTGCTCTTCCCCTAACTCGTTTTGTGACATTTGATAAGATGTCAGACCCTGTGCGGGCACCAGTTTCCTTATCTGAGATATATGACTGATAATGCTACCCTCGCTGCTTCTCAGTGAGTTACGTAGAAATTGGATGATGTTTATGAAAGCTCCCTGAGAAGGTACAAGTTATAAATGGATATGTGTGAGGCTTACATTATGAAGTTCATATTCTTTGAACTTCTCTAACCCAGAAGGGTTAGTCTATGGCAAAACCCAGCCAGGGGACTTAATTGAGGCACTTCCAGGAAAAGAGTGGGAAAGGAGGAGTTTCTGTGATGAGATACCTTTTCTATACTCAAAGCCACTTCTTTCTATCTCCACCCCCTCGCATAAATTCCTGTCGGACATTTACTACGATTGACCGTAAGAGAACCATTTCGTGAGTATGTGCCAGTGCCAGGACCTGTGCTGCATGCACTGGATAAAGAATCTCTAATTCTTACAACAATACTATGACATCAGTTTCAGTATCCCCATTTTATAGGAAATAAAACTGAAGCTCATGGGCAGTGGAAGAAGCTGAAACATCTTCCGTATCCATGATAACGACCACCTGTGCTACAGTACCTCATCTCAGAGAGTGATGCCGGGTGGGTAGATGATGAGCAGCCCCATCGGTACATCTTCTTCAGCCCTGTGTTCTCCTTTGTCCCTTGCCCTTTAGCTATCCTGTCCACTCTATTACACTTACCTATTCCCTCTACTTTAGGCTGTCATTGTCACTCATTTTTAGGAGAGAAAAGAGTGAAGAGAAAGAACCGGAGCTGGAGTCACACCTGGATATAAATCCCAGCAGTACCACTTCTAACCTGTGTGATCTGAGGCAGACTATTTAGCCCATGCCTTGGTTTCCCCATCTGCAAAACAAAGGCAGTAAAATCATCGAATCAGTGTCAGAGCTACATGCAATGACTTATAAAGTGCCTGGTGCATTGCTTGGCATTCACTAAGGGCTGAGTAAATGTGAACTTCTTCCTCTCTCATCAGGATTGGTTGTAACCTGTAACTGATCACCATTTCTCTACTCTCTCTAATTATTTGTCCCTTTTAATCCTTCTACCACCACTGCCACATTTGGCTTCCCAAGGACGTATCCTTGTTCTTCTCATTGGCTTCTGAACACCTACCAGAACAACTCTTCTCTCTGGCTTTTCAGGATGATAATTTGGCCTTATCATCCCTTTCCAAAGCTGCTTCCTGGAAAGCCCCTGGGGGTTACAGCACTCCATCCAGTAGCACAGGGTTCATCCACTTGCCCTGTTGTTTCTTGGGTAGTTATGTTGTTCTCTCTGCCTAGAGGGAGCTCCCCTCCACCTCTGCCTAAAGAAAGCCTATATAAAACCAAGCCTGCTCCTCCAACTAGACATATTTTTGAGACTGAGTGTTTCTCTGGGGCAAGGGTGATGGCTTATTCATCTGGAATCCCCAGAACCTGGCAAGTGTTTATAATTTATTTCATAGATACAGGACCACTCAGATTTTCTATTTCTTCATGTGCTAGTTTTAGTAAGCTGTGTCTTTCTAGAGATTTTCATTTCATCTAAATTTTCAAATTTATAGTCATAAATTAATTTACCATACCTCTTATGTTTTTAATGTCTCTAGGATCCAGAATGATGCCTCTTTCTTCACACCTGATGGTGTTTGTGTCTTTTCCTTATTTTCTTCATCCATGTTACCAGGGGTTTATTAATTTTATTAGTGGGTTCCAAGAAGTAACTTTTGGTCTTCTAACTGTACATTTGTTTCTATTTCATTGATTATGCACTTTTAAAAAATTATATCCTAGCTTGCAACTTTTAATTTTTTTCTAATTTCTTTAGATGTATACATGCATCGTTAATTTTCAGCATTATTTTTTCTGTCTAACAGTGCACTTAAGGCTGTAATTTTCTTCAAAGCATTGCTGTATCTGAATCACACGAGTTTAGTATATCATATTTTCATTATCATTCATTTTGAATTATTTTCTAATTTCAATGGTAATTTTTGCTTTGACTTACTCATTTTTGAGAAGTGTATTTTTAATTTCCAAACATCTGGAGATTTTCTAATTAACATTTTGTTATTAAGATCTAGCTTAATTGAACTGTAACCAGAATGTAATCTTCTGTCAGGTTTTGCTTTCTGACCTCACATGTGCTATGTTCTTAGATGCAGTTCTTCAAATTTTGCCCATACTTTTTTTTAAAGATACCAAAAATAAAGGTAAAGGAAAAAATTCATGAGATGAAGTGGATGTTATGATCTTGGGTTTTCTTTTGAATTATCCTCAAGCCTCAATAAACATTCCATACATAAAACTCCTAGTTTATTACTAGCAGCCATCATTCACTAAAAAAATATTTATGGAGAACCTTTTTCACACTAAGCATTTAGCTAAATGTTGGAGATTCCACAGCGAGAAAAATCAGACAGCATCCCAGATTTCACAGCCCAATGGGGCAGACTGACATTAATCAAATAATCAGTGTAATAATGTGTTATTTTAAACTGAGATAAGTGTTCTGAGGAAAATGAACACATTCTCTGAGACCATATACTTAAGGAATCTTGCCTGTTCAGGGTTGGAGAGAGGCAGGTCTATTATTCACATACCAAGTTGTAGAAAAACTAATAGGGTTTGGTGCCTAACATCGCAACGTTCTTGTATTATTTTGAGAGCATCACAGCCATCTGACTTTCTCCTTCTGTTAATTAATACTTACCTCATAGGATTTTTTCTTTTTTTTGGCCGTACCACGTGGCTTGCAGGATCTTAGTTCCCCTACCAGGGATCAAACCCATGCCTTCGGCAGTGATAGTGCAGAGACCTAACCACTGAACCACCAGGGAATTCCCAGAATTTTTTAAATTTATTTTTTAAATGAGATATAACACACATACACAAAGTGCATTAATCTTAGCTATACAGTTAAACAAATTTTTACATATGTATGTACCTTAGTTGACAATGATCTGAATCAAGATGTGGAACTTCGTCAGCATCCTGGAAGATTCCCTCATGTTCCTTCTTGGTCAATACCCTACTAAGAGGTTACTGCCCTTACAGTCTCTATCTCTAGAGGATTATGTGGTCTCTTTCTACCTTATATGAGTGGAATAATGAAATAAATACTCTTTCACGTTTGGCTTCTCTCACTGAATGATGTCTTTGAGATTCGTGTGTTGTATCTTGGAAGTTCTTTTTCACTGCTGTATACTATTCTGCGATATGAATTTACTATAGTTTATTTAATCATTTTCCTACTGATGGTCAATTGGGTTGCTTATAATTTGAGGCTGTTATTAATAAGGCTGCTGTGAATTTTCTTGTCCATGGTGAACATATGTACTCATGTCTCTTGGGCAATTTACACCTCATGGAGTATTGTTGAAGGAAGTATAATATGCAAAGTATATAGTAGGTGCAAGGATATTGCAAGTCCCAGTGCCATACTGCATGTAAGTAGTTGCTTTGGTTATTTATTATTCTGAATTTAGAAGAAGGAAATTGTGGGCTTTGTGCTCTAGAGTTGATGTTTGATCTCATCAGGCCTTCCCGTCTGTTATAGATGCAGACACTGAACCCAAAGGGAAGACGTGACATTCCTGGGACCACACCTGGAATTTACAGATGGTTCATCTCACAAACTTAATGTCTTTTAAGCCAGAGACTGTCTTTCATAAACATGTGTGAAATTCAGTTGACAGAACGTTCTGTCATAGACAGAGTGTAGGCATGTTGACAGGGTGTCCAAGCCTGGAAGCTCAGGAGGAGGACTTGAGGTTTTCTAAGGGACAGGAGCACAGAGTGGGGTGGAGTTTGGTATACATAAAAGAGCAGACCCAAGGTGAGCATCCTTCAAAGGCTCTCCCTCCCCAGCCCCAGCCCTCCCAGCCCTTTCCCGCTTCCCCATGGAATAACCCAGCTGTATCCTTCAGTACAGCCTTAGAGCACCTCTGTTCTCTGAATGCTTAGCCACGCTTATGCTTCAGCTTTTGTCTCTGTAGTGTCTGAGCGCCCTTTAGCTACTTTTCTAACTTTAAGGCCCAGGTCAGACATCCTGTGCCCAGAGAGACTGACTCTCTTGTTGGGTTCCTGCAGCTTTGTATGAGCTCAACTCGGCCTCGGCTCACAATGGATCAGCTCCTCTGAGATGAGCCCTACATGCCCCGTGGAGCCCTGACCTTCTAGAATGCCTTGTGCAGTCATGTGCTTCCTGCCTCCTTTCCTGGTGAGGTTCTGAGCTCTGTGAGGGTGGCGATTGTGTCCGCCTCGAGCCCACTATCCTTGGCACCTCGCACAGGGCCTCACACAGGGGAGGATGGAGCTATGAATAGTGCAAAGCAGGCACCCCAGGAATAAGTAAATGAATGAATGAGTGAATGAATGAATGGGCGGATGAATGCAGACTTCTGCCCAGAACATGGCAGCTCCTCTCCACTTCACCATAACCCTTCTCTGACCACCAGGGTCTCAACCCTTAGTGGTGTCTTCCTCCCATCCTTGGCCCCCTGCTGTCTCTTCACAACACAACAGTCAGGGGGACCCTTTGACCTCTTATCATGTCACTCTGCTCAGAATCCTTCAGTGACTCTCGTCTCATTTAAACAGTACAGTGGGGAAGAGTGTGGGCCATGGGGTCAGACTTCTTGAGTCCAAATCCCGGCTCCTCGGTATTGGCTACGTGACTCTGTTCCGTTGCTTCACCTCTCTGTGCCTACTGATGGGTTTGTGGAGAATACTGAGTGAGTCAGTTCATAAGAAGCACTAAGCACAGTGCCGGAGCATAGTCAGGACTGAATAAGGTCAGTATAGTGTGGTGAGGATCAAATCAGAGAATAGAAACAAAAATGGTGATGGTATTGTAAAGTGACACGGCACTGGGGTAAAAGTGCAGGCCGCATACAATGCTGGGCTCAAGTCCTGGTCTGCCACTGACGAGCTGTGTGACCTTGGGCAGGTGATAGAACCTTTCTAAGTCTCAGCTTCCCCGTAGTGCATTGGGAGAATCTTAGTTCGCACCTTGTAGGTTTTGAGCAACCCGTACTTTACAGAGAAAATCAGACCTCTCAGGGCCCAGAGGACCCACACCTGAATTCTGCCTGGACATTCAGAGAGGCTTCCTGGAGGAGATGCCATTCAATCTGCACCTGCTGGAGGAGAAGGGGCTCTCTAGGCTGCTAGGTTTGAAAGGTCCTTCTAGAAAGAGAGAGAAGTGTGGGTAACAGTAGGAAGGCGGGACAGTGAGTGGCCAGTGGGAAGGAGAGACAGCTGGCACATGTGACACATGTGACACATGTGAGAGGTGGGTCACCCATCTAGAGAGGTTGCCTGGGTTGCAAGTTGGTTTCCTGGGCAGCAGATTCTGAGGTGGAAATGATCAAGCAGGGGATTGGTAGGGAGCGTCTAATTAGGGAGTGCCCTGGGTATCAGCATCTGGGGAAGGAGGAGAAGGGGGGAGACAGGGTTGAGCAGGGGAGCGGTTGGTCCTGGTGGGGTTTCAGTGAAGCCTCGGATGACCCCATGGGGCGTTCTGAAACTGGCCAGCTCTTCCGAGTTATCCTGAGTCAGGGTGACAGGGCCAGGCTTTTTCTACCCCCAGGGTGGCCAAGCAGTGGCTGTGGGGTGCCCCAGGAAGGCACGAGTGACCTTGGCTAAGGCAGCTCTCTTAAGCTGAGGCAGTTCTAAAAGCAGCTGATGTCTGAGGGCTGTTTACCCTCAGCTCTCCCAGCAGCTGGGTGACAAGCCTGCCATCTTATTAAGGGTGTAGGGGGTGGCTCGCAGCCTCCATCACGGCAGCCTGACCCTCTACATGAAGATTTGTGTGTCTTTTTGAGGCTTGGAACTTGTCCTGCAGGCTGCAAAGAGTCATCAACAGTCTCTGCACAAGGAGAAGATGTGTATTCAGATGTGTATATATGTGCAGCACTGGAGGAGAGGGGAGGGAGGGAGAGGGACCCGTGGGGGAAGTTATTGCTTCAGTCCAGGTGAGTGGTGATGAGGCCCTTAGCAAAGATAGTGGCAGTGGGGCCGTGTAAGATTTCTGGGTAAATGAGAGTAATGACAGTCATCATTTATTAAGCCCCTGCCCCACAGCGGGCCCTTTAACCTAATGTTATCAACCTTCACAACAGTTATGCAAAGTATGCATTTTTACACAGAATAAAGTTGAGGATCAGAGAAGTTAAATAACTTGCCTAAAATCACACAGTGGTAAAGAACAGAGCCAGGAATGAAACCCAATTTTATCAAACTTAAACTTCTGCACTTAGGACAGCTTCTGAAACACAGTGGGTGCTCAGAGCACCAGTTGCCATTAGTATTACTTATCACGCCTATTGCCATCATTTTCTGGATAAAATGCAGGCCCGCGTAGCAGATCTGCATTTTATTAGCAGAAAAAGCACTGAGGATTGCTGACAGCTATGATGATCTTGACAGTATTAGGGGCAGACATATTCAAATGCAATTAAAAACAGCAAATATAATAATCAAATGTAAATGAGCCGAAGCCAGCAGTGCCTGGTGCATATGCAGTTAGCACACATGGTAATTTAGTGGGAGGCGTAACTTGCTCCATTTCATCGCCTCTAACAAATTGCTGATGCCTCGCCTTTCCCCTCCCGCCTTTCCCTTCTCTTTGCTGCTAACAATTTCCTCTCCATGTTTGTCCACGCTCTCTGTTGGCAGACAAGAGTCTAATTAGCTGGACTCTCTCGGAGCCAGGATGCATCTAGTTGTGGCTCAGAGAAGGAGCTAGCTTCACAGGCTGCCCGGGGCCAGTGGGCAGGAGCCATCAGAGAACTTTGTGTCCTCTCTCTTTTGCTGACAAATGACGCTGCTCATGGAAAGTGTTAATCATCTTCTCCAGCAAACACTTACTAAGCAGCCACTGTGTGCCAGGCCCTGTGCCAGGCACCAGGAGGACAGAGGTGCATTGGTTCACGCCTTCATTTATTTATCTGCCAATCATTTGCTGACCCCCTGCTCCATGTCAGCATCTGGGCCAGGCAGTTAGGAGGTGGAGAGGAATAAAACAAGGCTGATGTCCTTTGGGAACTCACAATCTTTTGGAGAAAAACAGAGAAGCAAATAGGTAATTTCCACACAGCATGCTGTGTGTGCAGTAGAGGTTAGGGTTCGTTCCAGGGCCATGTGTGCAGTGCACCTGCCAAGGGTTTGGGCTGCCTGCAATTGCATCCTCGATCCTCCTCTTACAAGCTGGGTGACAGTGGCCACATCACCTGACCGCTCTGTGCATTTTTACAGTGATAATATTAACACAGACTCACAAAGGTGGTTGTGAAGACGAATCGGTTCTCGCAAAGCACTTAGCCCAGTACACAGCACACACGGCAGATGCTTGGGGAATGTGAGCTGTGGTCACATCTTTATCTCTGCTCTTGGAACTCAGAGGAGGGACAGGCTGCACTTCTGCCCTGGGAGTTACCGAGTTCAGGAAGAGCAAAAGAAAGTCTGGGGGAAGGTGTTAAACTGAGCTTGTATTGTGGAAGGAACACACTCAGCCTCTTACTGGATGATGCCATCACCTCTTTGAGCCTCAGTTCTTGCATCTAGAAAGTGTAGATAAGAATACAGTCAATCCTCACTATTTGTGGATCCCATATTTGCAAATTTGCCTACTCACTAAAATTTATTTGAAACCCCAAAATCAATACTTGTGGCACTTTCATGGTCATTTGTGGACATGCACAGAGCAGCAAAAAAAAATTGAGTCACCAGATGTGCATGTTTCCAGCTGAGGTTGGACAAGTCTGCCTTGTTTCAGCTCTCATATTGTGACAAGTGTCCTATTTGCATTTTTATGCTTTTTGTGGTTGCTGTTGGTGTTTTAAGTGGTCCCCAAGCCTAGTGCTGAAGTGCTGTCTAGTGTTCCTAATCTCAAGGCTGTGATGCACCTTATGGAGAAAATACGTGTACTTAGGTAAGTTTCATTCAGGCATGAATTATAGGGCTGTTGGCTGTGAGTTCACTGTTAACTAATCAGTAATATACATCAAATAAGCTGTCTTTAAACAGAAACACACACAAAGCAAGGTTGTATATTGATTAGTTGGTAAAACGTTGGGACCAGAGGCTCTTGGGAGCCTAGCCCTGGTTTGCTATTCACTAATCCAGCGTTCATAGCAACTTTATCCAACAAAGCTACCACGAGCAGTGAGAATCAACTGTATCTTTGTTGCAAGGCTGCTATGAGGACTAGCACTGTGCATAAAACACTCAGAACAGTGCTTGGCACAGAGCAGACTCTCAGTAAGTCTGCCTGAACCCACAACAATTTTACATGAAGAAGCTGAGGCCTAAAAGAGCTGGATGGAGTTCATAATTGCTCCCAAGTGGCTGATGACTAAATTGTCAGGAGTCACAGCCTGAAAAAGATTAAAATAAAAATAAAACAAGCCTCAACAAATATTAAAGAGTTACAATCATTCGGAGTATAATCTGACTGTAATGGAATCAAAACCAGAAATCAATATCAGAAAGATGTTCAGACACTTGGAACTGAAACAACAAACTCCTATATAATACAGGATCAATTGAGAGGTATCAAAAAAATTTAAAATACGTTCAACTGAATGGAAGTGAAAATACAATACATCAAAATATGTGGGAAACAAAACAGTGTTGAGAGGTAAATTTATAGCATTAAATGCTTACATTAGAAACAAGAAAAAACTCAAATTAATAATCTAAGTACCTACTTCAAGAAACTAGAAAAAGAAAAGCAAACTAAACCCAAAACAAACAGAGGAAGGAAATAATAGAGATAAGAATAGAAATCAACAATATTGAAACTAAGAAAACAGTAGAGGGAGTTCCCTGGTGGTCTAGTGGTTAGGATTCAGTGCTTTCACTTCCATGGCTCAGGTTCAATTCCTAGTCCGGAAACTAAGGTCCAGCAAGCTGCATGGCACAGCCAGAGGGGGAAAAAAAAAAGAAAACAGTAGAAACAAAATTTTAAGCTGATTTTTTGACGTGATCAATAAAATGGAAGAACCTCCAGAAAGACTGACAAAGACAAAAAGAGAGAAGATACAAACCATGAATATCAGGAATAAAACAGAGGCTGTTAGTACAGATCTTGCAGCATTAAGAGGTTAATAAGGGAATATTTCAGTCAAGTTTACAGTCAAAATAAATTCAATATCTTAGAAGATATGGAACAATTCCTTGAAGACCACAAACCATCAAAACGTAACTAATATGATATAGATTATCTGAATATTCCTACAACCATTAAAGAAATGGAATTTGTAATTTAAATGCTCTTGAAAAAGAAATCTTCATGCCAGAGAGTTTTATTGGAGAATTCTACCAAAATTTAAAGAAGAATTAACACCAACTTTATATAATCTCTCCCAGAAAACAGAAGAGGGTAGAACATTCCCAACTCATCTTATAAAGCCATTATTACCTGATACCCAAACCAGACAAAGATAGTACCAACCTGCACCCAAAAAACTATAGACAAATATCTTTCATGAACATACATTTGAAAATCCACAACAAAATATTAGCAAATTGAATCCAACAATGTACAGAAAGAGTCATACACCATGAGCAAGTAGGATTTATCCCAGCTATGCCAAGTTCAGCCTTCAGCATTGTTAGTCAATGTAATCTACCATATACACAATCTAGAGAAAAAAAATCATATGATCATATCTATTGATACAAAAAAGAACATCTGATAAAATCCCATACTCATTCATAATAAAAACTATCAACAAGTTAGGAATAGAGGGAAACCACTCAACTTGATAAGACCATTTACAAAAACCAACAGCTAAGATCATACTTATGATGAAAGACTGAACTTTTTTCCCCTAAGATTGGGAACAAAGCAAGAATATTCACGTTCACCATTTTTATTCAACGTAGTACTAGAAGTTCTAGTCAATGTAATAAGGCAAGTAAAGAAAATAAAAATGTATATGTAGTGGAAAGAGAAATGAAACTATTCTATTTGCAGATATCATGTTTGTCTATATAAAAAACCTAAAAGAATTTACCAGAAAAAAATCCTGTAACTAATAAATGAGTTCAGCAAGGTTGCAGAATACAAAACCATCACACCAAACTCCATTTCATTTCCATATTCTAACAATGAACATGCAGAAACCAAAATTAAAAACACAGTATCATTTATAATCACTCTAAAGATAATGAAATATGTAAGTGTACACATAACAAAACATTTACAGGCTCTGTGTCCTGAAAATTGCAAGTGCTGATGAAGAAAGTCAAGAAAGACCTAAGTACATGGAGCAGCATACCCACTTCATGGACTGGTAAACTCAACATAGCAAATATGTCAATTCTTGCCAATTGACCTATGGGTTTAAAACAATCCCTAGCATAATCCCAGCAAGGAATTTTGTTGACCTGAACAAGACTATTCTAAAATTTATATGGAAGGCACAGGCCTTAAATTAGCTAAAACAATCCTGAAAAAGAAAAAATAAGTTCTTATTCTACCTGATAATAAAGCTTATTCTTCAGTTATGCTTATCAAGACCACACGGTATTGGCAGAAGGGTAGAACTGTAAATCAATGAAACAGAATGAAACCCCCAGAAATAGAACCACAAATGTGTGTGCTCACTGGTTTTTGACAAAGATCAAAAGGCATTTCAGTGGAAGAAAGATAGACTTTTCAACAAATAGTGCGGAGCAATTGGACATTCATAGGCAAAAGAAAAAAAAAACACCTAAACCTTACACCTTATATGAAAACTAACTGAAAATGGATCATGGATTTAAATGTAAAACTATAAAATTTATAGGAAAAAATATGTAGGAGAAAATCTTGGGGATCAAGGGCTTAGTGAGTATTCCTAGACTTGATATCAAAAGCATGATCAAAACATTTGGTAAAATAGACTTCACTGAGATTTGAAATGTTTGTTATGCAAAAACTCCTATGAAAATACAGGCTACAGAGTAGGAGAAAGTATTTGCAACTCACACATTTGACAAAGAACAAGTATCTAGAATAGATAAAGAACAGTGAAAAAAAGCCAGTTAAAAAATGAGCAAGAGACAAGAGTAGTCATTTCACTGAAGAGGATACACAGATGGCAAATAAGCACATGAAAAGTTGTTCAACACTGTTAACCATGAGGGAAATGCAAAATAAAACTGCAATGACAAATCACTCTACATCTATCAGAATGGCTAAGATTTTAAAAACTGTGACAACACCAAATGCTGGTGAGAATGTGGAGAAATTGGATCATTCATTCTTTGCTGGTGGGAATGTGAAATGATACAGCTGCTCTGTAAAACTTTTGCAGTATTATAGTTTCTGATAAAACTAAACATTGAACTACCATATGACCCAGCAATTGCACTCTCTGGAATGTATCCCAGAGAAATGAAAACTTAATGTTCACACAAAACCTAATCATAACAACTTAATTGGTAATAGCCAAATGCTAAAAAACAGCCCGGTTGTTGATCATATCTATTGATACAAAAAAAAGCATCCTTCAGTGGGTGAAGGATATCCTTCAGTGGGTGAAGGGTATCCTTCAATGGGTGAATGGTTAAATAAACTGTTGTACGTGCATACCATAGAATATTACTCAGCAATCAAAAGGAACTATTGATGTATACAACTTGGATAAATCTCTGTAGAATTATGGGGAATGAGAAAAGCCAGTCCCAAAAGTTTGCATTATGATTCCATTTATATAACTTTTTTGAAATAACAAATTTTTAGAAGTGGGGAGCAGATTAGTGAATGACAAAGGTTAGCCAGGGGGGCTGCATAATGGGGGAGCAAAGGAAGATGGAGGTGAGTGTGATCTTTAAAGGACAATGCCACGTCTCCTAGCAATGATGGAACTGATCAGTATCTTGACCATGGTGGTGGTTGCAGGAACCCACCCATGCGATAAAATTGTGTAGAACTGAATGCACACACCTTTGAGTAAAAGTAAAGCTGGGGAAATATGAATAAGATGGGTGGCTTGCAACAGTGTCAATACCAGGTTGTAATATTGTACTATAGTTTTGCAAAATATTGCTATTTGGGGGAAACTGGGTTAAGGGTACATGGGATCTCTCTGAATTATTCCTTAGAACTTCATGTAAGTCAAATTATTTCAATAAAACTTTCAATTAAAAATGGCAGAAGTCAACTAATGATAGAAATGGAATTCTCTGGAGAAGACTCCTTCTGGGTTTGTATTGTATTGAGGAAGAGCTATATGAATTCAGAAGATTTGGAGGTTGGGACATCAAGGACTGAGCTTTACTTAAGGAGGTCTGATTATATCTTAAATCCTTCTTAGTCTTAATGAAATTATGGTGAAATGAGCACTTTTTTTTTCATGCCTATTTAATACAACTGCCCTGTGTCATACCCATGACACCAAATGTCCTCTCTTCTTTCTTTCATGAGCTATACATGCATCACTTTGTTCATTATATGTTTGGTCAGTGTATGTGTTCACTTGGTCTTGACACAATCTGATGGCACTGATCACTGCTGAGATTATCTTCTATGTTTATTTATTTGCGGTCTCCCCCTCCTGAATGAAGGCTCCGGAAGACAGGGTTTTGTCCATTTTCCTTAATGATATATTCCCATCATCCAGAACTGTGACCAGCACATAGTTTGGACTATTTCATTATTTTTCAATTTTCCTGTTTTTTTTTTTTTTTTTGGTTGTTGTTCTCAAGTTCTTATTTTTGACTCATGGCTTCTATTCCTTATTTTTTTTCTTTAAATAATTTGAAAATACTTATCTACAGCTCCCTTTCAGATTGTTCCTTTAAGTCCGTTTATTGAGAGGTTAATTCTTTTCAAAAAATCTGATGTGTGGTTAAAGTTTTTGTCAGAGAATTCATCTTCAGCCAATTATCTGTGTTGCATTGGTTGCAGAAGTGTTTCACATTTTCTTCTGCTGGGGTCTCAGTTTCCACTAGTTCAAGGCCAGTTTTTATGTTAAATGCCTACCAGATCAGTGGTATGAATTTCACCTTCCAACCACATTTGATGCAGACTTGCAATTTTTATTTCTTGCAGGTGATTTTTCCCACCATTTCCCAGAGTGGATGGCAAGGTTTTCTTGTATTTCCCTGGTTGTGCAGGAGGTGTTTTAAGTGTATTTTCCACTGATCATGTAGCCCTTCAATGCTCCCTGCTTCATTGAGCCCTCAATTCTCTTTTCTCCCAATTATCTTGGGCCCAACCCCCATCTCCTTTCCCCACATGGGCTGACTCTTCCCCACCTTTAAGGCCTGTTTCTGACTTTGTGAGTGTTTGACTTCATCTCACCTCTCTGACTTAGAGATACCACCTGGTCTCTGCATCTGCCTTCTTTAACTTTCTCACTCTTGACCTTGAACAGATTATTTAGATCTTTTGGTTATCTTTTATTCAGAATGTCCATACCCTTGGAGTGGGAGAGCGTTCACCCCACTTCACCTCTGTGTCCCGACTCTCTTCCTATTGATATACTTCTTACTGGAGCCTCTTGTCCCCTTAACTAGAGAGTGTCAGCCAAAACCACATATGTCCAAACCTTCAATGTGTCCCTAAGTCAGGTAATCCATCCAGAAGCCACGTGCTCAGACCTGAGAGAAGAATTAGCCTGAGCCAACCTCAAAGGATAGCTATTCAAGGCCGAAGTATCCACCGGGATAAAAACTCAATGAAAGGAATTATTGGCTGCCTCTGGCTTATATTCAGTCCCTATGGTCTAGAGGGTTGGGGGGTTATTTCCTGAACTGATTAGAATAGATACCCAAGATTGTAATGCATAAGGCAACAAAGTGCTCAGGAAGAAAAGAGTGGCCTTTCAAAAACACAGATCTGCTGGTGTCACTCTGTTGATTCAGACTTTTGATTTGCTCCCCCAGACTTTTGGACTCAGGTGCAAATCCTTAGACTGGCCATTAAGACCCTTTCTGTTTGACCATATTCCCCTCTCCCATCTTGGCTCCACACACAGCCTGTGCCCCAGCCTCACAGAATGGCTTGCATTCTCCAAATTCTCCATGCCCGTTTCCATGGTTTTGGCTTCATGTCTGTAGTCATCTCTTCCTTTTCCCCTCCCACCTCTTCATGGAAGCTCCTCCCTCTCTAAGACCTAGTTAAACACTTGTAACAATTGTAAACAACTGAAAACCATTGTGGATGATCCAGAAAAGGTTGGTTAAATGCAGGGCACAGCTTTTGGGGTAGAATTCTACACAGCCATTAAAAATGGCTACGTGGACTCATACAGGCATGAAGAGCTAGCAACAATATATGGTGAAGTATTAAAGAAAATGGCCTATAAAACAACATGTATAATAAGATCCCATCTTCATGTTAAAGAAATGAAGAGCACTTAGCATGGAAAGGTCTGGCAGGAAAGACACAGTCATAATACTGACAGAGCTTATCTCTGAATAATAGGATGTAGACTGAGGTTACTTAATCCTCAGTGCTTTTCTAATTTTTTTTCACAACGAACCTCTATTACTTTAATAATCAGAGTAAAGCCATTGAGTTACTCCCTTGTGAAGACTTAGCACAAATATCAGCTCCACTCTGAAACCTTCCCTGACCACTCACTCCCCACCTGCCCCAAAGAGTTGACGATCTCCTACCCACCCCTCCATTTTAGCACTTTATTTTATTAAATTGGTTTGTGGAGCTCTTTCTACTAGACCGTGAGCTCCTGAAGGGCAGTGTCAGCACCATTAGGGGCTCAGAAAATATTTGCTGGTGTGAACTGGTATTCACTAAGGTGGTGGAGAAAGAGGGATGTCTCACTGGGGGACAGTCCATTTGGATCAATACAGGCTCATATATTTTGTATATATCATCAGGGAGTATCTCAGACTTGGTTTTGGCTCTCACCGGACACAGAGCTCTCATCAAGACACAGAGACACCAGATTTCTTTTCTGCACCTTCCTTGTCAGACTCCATCGCTGCGTTCCAGGAAATCACTGTTCTTATCTCCTTCACCATAGTTTCATTTTGCCTATTAGAATTTCATATGAATGGAAAATTTGTGCCTGGTTTCTTTCAAGCAACATGTTTTTGAGATTCAGTCATATCATTCATTGTGTGTATGTAGTTCCTTCCTTTTTCTTATTGTGTAGTGTTCTACTGTATGAAAAATACCCCACTTGATTATCCGTTCTCCTGTTGATAGACGTTTGCTCTTTCCAGTTTGGGACTATTATGAGTAAGGCTACTGTGAATATTCTTGTATAGGTCTTTTTGTGAACAATTTGCTTTCGTTTCTATTGCGTAAACATTTAGGAAAGAGTTGAATTGTTCAACTTTATAAGAAACTGCCAAAGAATTTTCCGAAGTTATCATAAAATTTGATGCTCACTTATGGCAGCTTATGAGAATTCTGCTTGTTCCATGTTGTTCTCAGCATTCGGAGCCATCAGACTTGTTACTTATAGCCATTCTAATCAGTGTGTACAGGCATTTCTCTGTGCTTTTAATTTCCTTTTCTCTGATAACTAATGATGTTAGGAACTTTTTATTAGCATTTATATATCTTTTCTGTGAAGTGCCTGCCCAAGTCTTTTGTATTTTTAAAATTAGTTTTTTTAAAAAAAATTATTGAACTATAGATGTCCTTTATAAATTCCGGATGAAAGTTCTTGGTCAGTTATACACTGTGGATATTGTATCACAGTCCGTGAATTGCTTTCCATTTTCTTTGTGATATCGTTGATGAGTAAGATTTTAGTTTGGATGAACTGCAATTGATCAATCTTCTTATCATCTGTATGGCTTCATTTTTTCCTTGTGGTGGTTTTACTTTTTTTTCTTTTGGCCACACCGTGCAGTATGCAGGGTATTTGTTCCCTAACCAGGGATCAAACCCACACCCCTTGCATTGGAAGTGCTGAGTCTTAAACACTGGACTGCCAGGGGAGTTGATCGATCTTCTTTAGGTTCATTGCTTTTTATCCCCTAAGAATTCTTACTTACCCCAGAACACAAAGAGAGTTTTCTGTGTTTCTTCTAGAAAATATATTCAACTTGTAGATCTGTTATCTGTCCCAAGTTATATTTTGTGTATGGTGTGAGGTAGTGATTGCTATTTCTTTTATCCCATACAGATGACCAGTTTTTCTAGTCCTAAATGTTAGAAAAACTTTCCTTTCTCCAGTGACTCTTTGGTCCTTTGTTAGAATCTGGGAAATGGTGCAAAACAGCCATCTCAGAATTATACCACCTGAAAAGTGGGAATGTTGGGTGTTTGTTTGACTCCTAAGAATAGTTGAAGGCTCCTTCTAAGAAAGTGTTAATTCTTTGGATCTTCTAATCTGCTGTATACATAGCCTCCTGCAGGTCCAGGTAAACGTCCTTGGGTATAGAAATACAGATACTGGCAGTTAGTACTTCATGGCTAATTGAAATGGTAGGGTCCAAAGTTTATGGGCGGGCTTTGACACATTTGCTGTAGAGAACTATAGTGCAAACATCCTGAATCGCACCATGATCACTGAGATGTTTCTAAGATATTTTGAGTTAGGTCAGTCTAACTTTTATTTGTTGCATACATATTAACTTAAAAATAAACATGCAAATAAAACTTTCCACAATCTTGTCACTCCAAATTGACTGTTCTTAATTTTCACTCCTGGTCATTTCAGTGTTTGCCCATACAGACTTACTTCTATATAAAGTAATTATAGATTTTGCATATTTGTCTTCTTTATTTTCCACTTGATGTTGTTATATCCCAAGTGCCTTCCCTGTAATTACATAGTATTGATTTTAGTAACAGTGTAATATCCCATAATATGGTACCAAAATGTACTTACCCGTTCTTTTATTGTTAGATAATAAGATCAACTCCAGTGTTTGGTAATATATGAAATGATGAGCATCTTTATACATAAACATTTTTTTCTTATATTAATTTAGTTCTTTAAGGCAACTTCCTAAGTCTTGGATTCCTGCATGAAAGGGATAAATGGATGGGTATTTCTAGTCTGCTGATATACATGTAGTCCCCTGATAACACGTATGCATTCAGTAGGTTTGGGATTTAAACCAAAGATACTACGGTGAATTTTATCAATATTTTTTTCTGATTACCTAACATTAATAATAACAAAAGCATCAACAACATTTGGAAGCAGTTTATTGTGTATGGATTTTGACAAAACATATTCAGAGCTGGCTCACAATCTGTCCCTGGAGAAATTAACTTTTTGAGATAGTACAGTTATAAAACTCTCTTTGCAAACTGAGCATATAATGTGAGATTAAAATAAACAGTTATCTTCAGAGCCAAATGAAAGTCTCCAGGGAGTGTCTGAGGGTAAAAGGGTTAGGTCTGGTTTCAAAGAAAATTTTAATTAATGATCTGAAAGACCAAGACAGCAGCTGGTTAATTAAATTCACAGATGGGTCTCAGTTGGGAGGTGGTGTGAACTCTGGGAAAAGGTGAAGAAATTAGATAAAAAACTCTGTTGCAATCGCCAAGGAACGCAGAATGAAAGTGAAAATTTGCAGTAGTCTGAATCAAAATTATTTGGTCTCATATTAATAGTATTTTGCCCCAGTCATAGCTCTCTTCTAGCATGACTTAGATGCTTCTCAGGAGCCTTGAGTTTGGATAGGCAATTTGGGTGTGAGTTCCTTTCCTCCATCTTTGTGATCGTCACCAATTCCCCTTGATCTCTCTGGGGTTCAGGTTTCTGTCTATACATGGGGGATAATAGTTATGCTGACTTTGCAAAGTAAAATAACAGGAAGAAGGTGAAACTGCTTGATCAGCTCTAAAGTTACTTTACTTGTAATTCCTTTTCAACCCCCGGAATCTTTTGCATGAACTTTGATTTTCTACTTTTAAATATATTTTGCCCACAGCAGAGAAAATTAAATAAAGGCCAAGCAAAGGGCTCCCCATCTCAAACACCCAAACTCTTTGGGGTCCATAGGACCAAGATGGGACCCAGGAGATAGGTTCTGAACCATGAACCCAAGACGACGTAGAATGCTTGGATGGAGGACTTTACACGGAAAATTTGTTTCGTTTGCAAAGAGCAAACCACATTTTAGATCACCTTGTTGAAACTTTGAGTAAAGAAGATCTGAAAGATTCCCAGCGAGCAATGAGTGGTAAATAGCTGTTCATTATGGCTGAGTCAATGGGTGCAACGCCATTGACATTCTCTTAAACTCAGTTCAGTCTTTAATTTTTAAAATTGAGTAGAAGTATTTATTACAGACTGTGATCTTGATTCTTTCCCTCTCCCCATTTCCCCTAGGTTTCTCAGCTTAGCGCCAAATTCTCTTCTTACTTGGGGGATTGTGTGTGGCTAAACCCCATGTCTGGGTAGGGAAGGACTCCTGTATCATTAATATGGTTAATAGCAGCTCCCCTGGGAGAGGATGGGAAGATGGGAGCATCCTCATATCTCAGGAAAGGAAACAAAATCTCAGGGAGATTAAATGACTTGCCCAAGGTCACACAGTGAGTAAGTCACACAGCTGGGACATAAATCAAGTTTTTCAGATATTCTGGTTATGTATTTCTCGAAGCCAAATATGGAGAGAACAAATTATACCAGAATGTGGGGGAAGGAATCTGAAAAATGGTTCCGCTTATTATTGTAAATGGCAACCCACTCTAAAGAGATACTGTTTGTACCACTTTTTCTCATGCAAAGAGAACACTTGAATACTTCATCCATTTCTATGCTCTATCATGTCTGGAAGGAAATGTGGCAGCTGCCAAACAACTTGCAGCTCTGTTGTTTCCTTTTTGGGGCCAGGGAGTGAGGAGGATGGCTATGGGCTCCGCGGGAATTGTTTGCCAGCAATGCTTAGGGTGGTGCTGTGGGAGGATGCCTTGGATGAGGTGCAGGACAGCAGTAGGTTTAGGAACCATTCCATCCTGATTGCCAGCAGCCTGTGGGCTGAACACACTCTGCAGATACAAGGAAAGGTGAACCAATTTCTCTGATGTTTGTTGTTCATCCTTCTAGAGGGAGGGATGTAAAGAAAGTTTCACTTTAATATTTCTTTGTGTGTTTGGGTGCAGTTTTCCCACTCTGCTCCACACCTTACCCCTGATGTGTAAGACCCTATCAGATCTGGCCCCTGCCTTCCACTTCTCTCTCTCACTACATGACAGCCACTCTAGCCCTCATTCTGCACTGCAGTGTGCTGAGCTCACTTCCCACTCATGACTTTTGTACCTGTGGATCTCTCTACCTGCAGTACCCTTCCCTGTGACTGCTACGTGGTCACCTCCTCCTCAGAGATGCATTCCCGACCAATATCTATAAGGTTGTTTTCCCGCTGTCTTCCAGTCCCTAGTGATCACCCTCACTTGCCTAACGCTATCTAAAATTGTCTCGTTTATATATTTATTTTTTCCATTATGTTAGTTGACTGTCATCCTCCACTAGACTGTAAGCTCATGAGCGCAGAGGTCTTTTTGTCCTGTTCACTGTGCATTCTTGGCACCTAGAACATTCCATAGTCATTAATTCCATCAGCATTTCTTTTGCAAAATCTACTCTGTAGCAGAATATAGGCGAAGGGCTTCCACTTCTGACCAAGGTGGAGAAAGGGAGACCAGATTTATCCTCCCTCCTGAAACAACCAAAGAAGGGAAAAATTGTATGAAACATACAGGACATTAAAAGTTATTATAACTGTATTTCATAAGTTCAAAAAGTTAAGTAGAAACATGGAAGATATAAAAAAGACCTAAATTGAACTTCTAGAGTTGAAAACTAAATGTTTGTGTTGAAGATATACTGGATGGGATCAATAGCAGGTTAAACATTGCAGGAGAAATGGTTAGTGAACTTGAAGACATACCAATAGAGGGAATACTCCCTAGTTTATTCTTTGAGTCTAACATTACCCTGTTATGAAAACCAGACAAAGGCATTACAAGAAAAGAAACCTGCAGACTAATAACCCTCAGGAACATTGATTCAAAAATTATTCACAAAATTCTAGAAAATCAAATATAATAATATATAAAAAGGATAATACATCATTTCCAAGTGAAATTTATTCCAGAAATTCAAAATTGGTTTAACATTTGAAAAGCAATCAATGTAATTCACCATATAAACATGCTAAAAAAGAAGAAACATGATCATTTCCATCAGTGCAAAAACATCATTTGACAAAATCCAACATCCATTCCTGGTAAAAACTTTTAACAAACTTGGAGTAGAAAGGAACTTCCTCGACCCAATAAAGGATATCTACAGAAAACCTGTAGATATCATTATATTTAATGGAGAATAATTGAAAGCTTTCCCCCTAAAATCTGGAACAAGACAAGAATATCCACTCTCACTACTTCCATTAAACATTATAGTGGAGGTTTTAGCCAGTGCAATAAGGCAATGAAAGAAGAAAAAAAAAGCATTCAGATTGGAAAGGATGGATACAACCCTCTTTATTTGCAAATGATATGATGATGTTGTTTATATAGAAAATCTGATAGAATCTTCATAAAAAATATTAGAACTAATAAGCAAACTTAGTAGGGTTCCAGACAAGGTCAATATATAAAAAATTTATCGTATTTCTGTGTATTAGCAATAAACATTTGGAAATTGAATTTTTTAAAAATACGATTTATAGTAACATAAAAATATGAAATACTTAGAGACGAATCTGAATAAACATGTATAAGACCTGTACATGGAATACTACAAAACACTGTTGAGAGAAGACGTGAATAAATGGTGAGATATCCCTTGCTCATGGGTCTTAAAATTCAATATTGCTGTGATGTCAATTCTCCCCAAATTGATCCACAGATTCAGGACAATCTCAGTCAAAATCCCAGCAGGCTGTTATGTAGAAATTGACAAACTGGTTCTAAAATATATGTGGAAATGGAAAGCACCTAGAATAGCCAAAACAACTTTAAAAATTAAGAATGTAGTTACAAAACTAATTTCAAGACTTATAAATATACAGTAATCAAGACAGTATTGTATTGGTATCAACACAGACAGATCAATGGAACAGAATAGAGAGTCCAGGGATAGATCCACAAATATATGGTCAATTGAGTTTTGTCAAGGCCTCTGTCCTCTAAGGACAGTCCCCTTCTAATGGGGGGCACAGACTATATTCAGATAAAACAAGTGAACCAATTATATAATATTAAGCAGTGATGTAGTTTCAACTTAGTCACTGCCTATCTAGCCTTCATGTTCTTTCATTATCACAATGTGAATGAGTTGATTCTGTTCCAATTTGTCATCATATTTTATAGTAAACAATTATTTTTCAGTCATGATTCCAAGAGTCTGTTGTTTCTGTTTTATTTAAAACTGCCACAAATCAATTTCAATGCAAACATCTTACTGTGGTTCATGTCTGGTTGCTCTCTCACCCAGTTTGTGAGGGGAATAAGAAGAAGGCTTCTCAGAGGAGCTACAGTGTCTTCCAGGATTGCTTTACCCTTTTGCCATACCTCTGAACCCCCATGAATCCTTTGCTTGCTATCTCATGTCCACCCTTCACATTGTAGCTCTGATGTTGTATCCATGACTGTCACCATTGTATCCCCATCAATTTCTGCAATGGCTGGTGTCCAGTGGGTGCTTTGGAAACATTGGATGAATAGATGGAGGGATGAATGGGCCTTTAGGGCTGAGTTGAGAAGTTCTGGGAGGGTCCCCTGTAGGAAGAACCACCACTGAGTCATTCACATTGAGTATGGCTGGGGCCCAGGTCACTGGTGGGGTGAGGAGGATGGTGGGCTCGAAGTAAAGGCAGGGCCCACATTTGAGAAGTCAAGAGGAGCCTCATGAGGACTTTTTAGCATTTTAAACAGAACCGGTTTTTCAGCCACACATCAGTCACCCCAACTCTTCTAGGTGCTCCAGCACATCGCTTCTGTCTTCTGTTGTAGATGCCCCAAAGCACCTCATTTCACCTAAGAACAAAGTGAGAACACAGCCCACATTCTAAAGGAAATTTTATCAAGTTTTGATGCTTTTAAAAAATATACAGACTTATTAGAACGCACATCCTACTTCTGGGAGTTCAGGAGCCCTCTCTTATTATGCCATCCTTGCCATGCAAAGGTTCCATTCCAAGCTCTTCCCCCCAGGCTGCTGAGTGAAGATAGAGAATTTGATGTTTCCAGAGTCTCCGATATCTAATCTTGAAGAAATTCACTGAAAGGGTTGTTGTACATCATGTAGCAACTTCTTGGCTGAGAAGAAAACCAAAGGACTTAAAACACAAGCAGATTCTTTTTCTTTCATTTATTATTTTAATGGAATAGTAATTACATCTATTTTTCAAACTGCTTCCCCATGCGTCTTCTCATGTGTTTCTCATAACAACCCATGATTTTATTATTTTTACAATAATCATATTAGAAAGAAAGGAAATGCAGCTCAATGACTTGAGATACTTGCCCAGAGAGGCACAGCTGGCAAATGGTAATACATGGTCTCCACCCCTGCGCTGTCCAAATGCCCAGCTCTGGTGCTTTTCTGCAGCACCAAATTGCCTCACAGTGAGAACAGGAGCCTGCGGGGTTTTCCAATTTCCTCACTGACTGACTGACTCGTATAGAGGGCACTCTGTAAATACTTGTTTAATTGCCATTCATTTGGACTAGTTCCCACTAAATATGAGCCAGACTTTGGAACCAAGACGGATGGCTCCAGATGATCTTTTGTCTCACTGAGTTTGTTCTCTCCAACTCCAAATCCTTGTGATAAACATGGAGCCTTTGAAAGCCAAACAGGTTTGTTTGTTTTTGCTCCTGTTTATTGTGGGGTTTTTTTTTACGATCGAGTATAGCAAGCATATTCCATTTGGCATTGTAGGATGGTTGTGTTGTAGATGGTAGAGTGCAGAGAGAATCAATGCCCATTCCAGGATTGACTTGAATATGCTTAGTTTGAACCATTGTTTGTGCAAGTGTGTATCTCACTTTTAATTTTCAGTACAGGGCGATGGAAGAACTATTAGAGAACAGGTCATTTCTGGGACAAGAAAGCTGTCTGGAGTATTATTTTTTTACCCAGCCAATTCATTCTGTTTTTAAATTACCTTAGACACCTTAGAACATTACAATCAGTAGCAATTTTAGTGGGGTGCCTATGGATCAGCTAACGCAGAAGTCAAGAAATTGAAGCATGAAGCTTCGTTTGCTTATGAGTACACTCTCAGACCCATTTTTTCTCCATTTATAACAAGTGGATAAATCCGTTTTCACCTGCCTACCTGGCTGTGATGTGAAAATTAACGGGAGGTGTTTTACTCAAAGAAAAAAAAGATGTTATAAAGAGCTGCACCTCAAAGTTTATATCTCCGTGGCTCACCCATATATGGTCTTTTTAGTGTTCGGATGGCCAACATTTTCCGGAGCCTTTAAATAGTATTTTTCCTTTCATATTTGAAAAGGATACACAGATTTTTTTTTAAATGTATAAAGATTGTATGTTACTGACAACCTGTAATCTGGATCTTTTAAACATTTCTTTGGCCATCAATAAAAATATTTCTGGCTATACTAAGCCTTGCCTATCACTCAGCAGGTATTCTTTAATTATTTGTGCAATGAATTAATAAGTGAGCATCCTAGGAACTGTTTCTAATGCTTGATGTGACACTCTACCGCATATCCACCATCTTTAAGATGCCCTAAGTGAGAGCGATTGATCAAGAAGCCATACTCTGCTGTGCCCTTAGCTGCTGGCCAGCGGCGAGGTGAATGGAGTGATTGATGAAGAGTCCCAGGGGTGGTGAGGCTTGAATAAAAGAGCTGCCGTTCAAGATTGCATGGCAGTTTCTACTTCCGGCAAAGCAGCGCTCTAGTATAGGACATGAAAAGCCTCCCAGTAAGAACACCAAGACACATGGGACAAAACGTATTTTTAAAAATTACTTTAAGTACAGAACTTAGCTTGAAAGAAAGGAAAATCTTCATGTGCCAAAAGTAAGGCGGCCACCAAAAACCAGAGCATGAAGGATGTGAGCTGACACTATAGCTGCCCAGGAACAGGTGAGGGTGCTGATCTCAGTTACACTGGCACTTAGGGTTCAGCACCCAAGAGGTAGAAGATTAGACCTTGGGCGAATGTAAGACAGAGAGTATGAACTGAGACCTCCACGTAAACTGGGAACCTTCCGAAGGCTGTGCCTTCATTGAAAAGTCAACCAGGAACAATGTTCATCAGCAAAGGAGAGAACCAGGAAGTCTCTAATGGGCTCTGGAAAGAAAAAAATTATTTCACATGTGAATGTGAGACCCCAAGTGTACACCTCACAAGTACCAGAGCTTGAATATATATTTCCTTTGTTATTACAGAGAAGTACTGCTGTATAATAAATATCATTGTATACATTTTAAATTATGCTGAACCAAGCAACACATTTTAGATACATGTACAGCCGTATATCTATAAAATAGTAAGACAAGGATAAATTTTTTAAAAAGATTAAGTAGTTCCATCTGGGAGATAGAGGAAGATGTAATTGAAGAGACGTCTGCAAAGACTTAGGTGCTATCAGTCAGATTCTATTTTTTGTTTTATTTTTTTATTCTGGCAGAATACATATATAAAATTTGCCATTGTAACCATTTTAAGTGTACAGTTCAGTGGTGTTAAGTACACTCGTATTGTTGTGCAGTCATCACCCCCATCCATCTCCAGAACTCTTTTTGTCCTGCAAAACTGAAAATCTATACCCATTAAATAATAACTCCCCATTACCAGCTCCCCCATCCCTGGAACCACCATTCTTCTTTCTGTCTCTATGATTTTGACTACTCTAAGTATCTCATAAAAGTAGAATCATATAGTATTTGACTTCTGGTAACTGGTTTATTTCACTTAGCATGATGTCTTCAGGGTTCATCTATGTTGTAGCATGTCAGAATTTCTTTCCATTTTAAGGCTGACTAATAAGGTGGTATTTCATTCTGTCACTTTGCTATTTGTTTTTTGTATACCTTATAGCTTTTTGCCTCTCGTTTCCTTCATTATTGTCTTCTTTTGTGTTTAGTTTTTTTTTTTTTTTTGTAGTAAAATGTTCAGGCTCCCATCTCTTTCCTTTTGTGTATATTCTATATCTGTTTTCTTTGTGGTTACCATGGGGGTTAAATTTAACGTCCTAAGATTATAACATTCTAATTTGGATTTACACTAGTTTAACTTAAATAACATACACAAACTCTGCTCCTTTACACCTCCATCCCCACTCCTTTCAGTGCTTGATGTCCCAAAATTACATCTTTAAACATTGTGCATCTAAAAACATAAACTAATATTTTTAAAAATACATTAGTCTCTTAAATTATGTAGAAAATAAAATATGGGGTTACAAACTAAAGTTATAATAATACTAACTTTTAGACTAATAATTGCTTTTTTAAAAAGTATTAATCTCTTAAATCAGTAGAAGATGAAAAGTGGGGTTACAAGCTGTTGGTACCATAGCTTTTATACTTGCCCATGTATTTACCTTCATTGAGACCTTTATTTCTTCCTGTGGCTTCAAGTTACTGTCTAGTGTCCTTTTGTTTCAGCCTGCAGCACTCCCCTGAGAATTTCTTACAGGGCAGGTCTAGGGGTAATGAACTTCCTCAGCTTTTGCTTATTTGGGGATGTCTTATTTTCTCCCTCACTTTTGAAGGACTGTTTGCTGGATATAGGATTCTTGGTTGACAGGGTTTTTTTGAGGACTTTGGACATATCAGCCTCCTGACTTCTGGCCTCCAAAGTCTGATGAGAAATCTGCAGATAATCTTATTGAGGTTCCCTTGTATGTGGCATGTTGCCTCTCTCTTACTGCTTTCAAGATTTTGTCTTTGGTTTTCCACAGTTTACAATGTGTCTCAGTGTGGGTCTTTCTGAGTTGATCCTATTGGAGTCCGTTGAGCTTCTTAGATGTTTATATTACTGTGTTTTCTCAAATTTGGGAAGTTTTCAGCCATTATATCTTCATATATTTTCTCTGCCTCTTTCCCACTTTTCCTCTTAGGACTCCTACGATGTGTATATTGGTCCACTTGATGGTGTCTCATAGGACCTTTATGCACTGTTTGCTTTTCTTCAATCTCTTTTCTTCTGTTCCTCAGCCTCAATAATTTCCATTGTCCTATCTTCAAGTTTGTTGATTCTTTCTTCTGCTCATTGAAATCTGCCTTTAAATCCCTCTAGTGATTTTTCATTTTAGTTACTATACTTTTCATCTCCAGAATTTCGTTTTGGTTTCTTTTAAGTTTTCTATCTCTTTTTTGATATTTCCATGCTATTTGTGTATCATTTTCTTGACTGTCCCCACAGCTTCCTTTACTTCTTTGAGCATCTTTAGAACCATTATTTCAATGTCTTTGTTTAGTAAATCTGTCATCAGATCTTGTTACAGGGACAGTTTCTGTTGGTTTATTTTTTCCTTCAAACGGGCCATACTATCCCATTTCTTTTTATGGCTTGTGGCCTTTTTGTTGAAAACTGGACATTTGAATCTAATAATTTGGTAACTCAGGAATCAGATTCTTTCCCTTCCTCAGGATTTTTTTGTTTTTGCTTTTTTTTTTTTTTTTGCGGTACACAGCCCTCTCACTGTTGTGGCCTCTCCTGTTGCGGAGCACAGGCTCCGGACGTGCAGGCTCAGTGGCCATGGCTCACGGGTGCAGCCACTCCGCGGCATGTGGGATCTTCCCAGACCAGGGCATGAACCCGTGTCCCCTGCATCGCCAGGGACTCTCAACCACTGTGCCACCAGGGAAGCCCCTTTGCTTTTGTTTTTGATTGTTGTATATTGTGTCTGTGCCAAGGATCAGTCTGAGGTGTAAACTTTAGATCTTCTCAATTTTTTTCTGAGCCTGTGCTTTTCCCTGTGCATGCATGGTGAATTTCTAATTTTTCCCATATATGTGGTTTTAAATGTACTAGTCATTAATATCTAGTTCCCCAAAGAGAAAAAGAGTGAAACGAAAGTGGGGTGGAAAGGGCACAAGCCCTTTAAGTCTCCTGAAATTCACTTCGGCCAGTGGGGGCAGGGTTCACAACAATGGGGGGAGGTGCAACAACAATGGTCACCCACCTCTTTGTCTGCACTTCTGTGATCAGAAGCAACAATTAGCAGTCAGGTCACAGATCTCCAATATTTGAAGAACAGGGTCCTCTTCACCCACCCAGGCTTCTGCAAGCTGTGTGCAAGCTGCTCCTGGAATACATGCACAGCTGCCTGCTCTGGGGCTTGGAGGTGAGGGATGGGTAGCTACTACCCTACTAAGAGCTGAAATTGACCATAATTAACTTCAATCCAAGCCTTTCCCTAAAAGTTGCAAACCTTCATCAGACTCCAGAGTTCCAAGATAATTACATCACACAGATTCTACCAGTGCAATTGTTGTCAAGGTGGGAATAGAGATTCCTGGTGCTTCCTTCTCCACCATCTTCCCAGAATCAGGTCTGTTTATTAAGCTATAGAGTTTATGTAATTCTTATTTACAAACCACAGGTACACGTGTTTTATACATATATATATAAATATACATATATATATTCTTTGTCTGAAATACTTTTAAGTGACCAAAAATAGAACAAGGTTAAGATAAATAAAATTTAATTCTAAAAACTAGGTTTAAAGAAGACTAGGTGACAGTAACATAACATATGGAAGAAGAGGTGATCATAGTAAAACATATTACTTGTATGTTTTTTAAAAAGAAAGTAGAAATATTGTTTAATTCAATACCATGTTAAGTAAGGTCCAGACGTTAAAATTTAAATGTAAGCGCTAAACGTTTAGAAATAGGGTACATAGCCAAGAGGGGAACTAAAGAAACTCAGTCAATGAACTTGAAGGCAGATGTGAAGGGGAGAAAAGTAAGAAAAAAGTATGGTAGACAGAAAGCACTAAACACAAAGATAACTGTAATTCAAAAAGTCAGTCACTATAATAAATATAAACATACTAAACTCACTAAACAAACTCTCAGTTCAGATATTTTAAAAATCTATGCATGGCCTATTTACAAGAGTCACAGCAAAAAACATGAAGGTAGTGAAAAACTGTACATAATGAGATGGAAAAAGATAGGCCAGGAAAAGAATATAGGTCAAAATTGATGTCACAGCAAAAAAACCTTTTCTTTTTCAGGATAATGAGGATAAACTACAAAATGATAAGAAGGAAAATTCACGTCTCTTAACTTGTAGGCTGATATAAAACTGAAAAGTATGTGAAGCAAAAATTGCTGGAATCGTAAGGAAAAATAAGAAGGCATATATTTGGTGAGAGACTTTTAACTCACCTGTCTCATGGGGAGATAGATCAAAGGAACAGTTAGTAAGACACAATTAATAAGTTTAAGCTAATGCATAGAAATAGCAGGAAACAAAGTGAACAGTCAGAGCACTGGCTGAGAGAAGGTATTGTCAGCATAGACACATGTCAAAAGGTTAGTCTCCAATATGTAAACAGTGTCTACAGATAACTAATGAAAGATCAAACAGCCATATAGATAAATGGACGATGAACAACAACAGGCAGTGCATAGAGGAGAAGGCCCAAGTGGCAAATGAATCTGTGGTTAAATATCAGACTCATTGTTTTGGGTTGAATTGTGTCCACTCAAAACTAATGTGTTGAAGCTCCCAGAGCCTCAGCATGTGACTGTATTTGAAGATAGGGTCTTTGAAGAAGTAATTAAAGTTAAATTAGGTCATCAGTGTGGACCCTAATCCATCTGACTGATGTCCTTATAAGAAGAAGAAATTTGGACACAGACACACAGAGGGACAATCATGTGAGGACACATGGAGAAGACAGCCATCTTCAAGCCCAAGAGAGAGGGGCCACAGGTCGACACTTTGATCTCAGACTTCCAACCCTGCTGAATTGTCAGAGAGTAAATTTGTTATGGTATCCCTGAAAACTAACACACTCAATCAAATACTGTTGGTAGGAACATTTTGGTGCATGTATTTTGGTGTATATAGGTGAACATTTTTGCTGGGTATATACAGAGGAAAGAAATTGCTGGATTATGTTCAGCCTGTGTAGATACTACCAAATAGTTTTCCAAAGTGTTTGGCCAGTTTACACTCCCATCAGTACTGTATGAGAATCAGGGCTGATACACAGCCAGCAACTCATGGTATTGTCCGTAGTTCTTATTTTGGTCACTTTGTTGAGTGTGATGAGAAACCACATTTTCATTTTGATTTGCACTTCTCTAATGACGCTGAACTCTTTGTATATTTTGTATATATACCAGTTGTACATCCCCCCTTTTGTTGAAGCACCTCTTCAAATCTCTTGCACATTTTTCTTTCACTTTAAATGGATGAACTTAATCTAATGAATAGGTATATTCATATGATTCATAATACAAAAGGGTATATAGTGAAAATTCCCTCTTCTAGTTCTGAAACCAGGCCATCTAGTGATCCTGCCCAGATCACAGTTGTCAGTCTTACAAATATAATTCCAGAGATCTTTTAAGTGCGGTCTTATAAATATAATTCCAGAGATCTTTTAAGTGTGTATAAATAACACATATATTTTATGAAAATATATGTGTTATTTATAAAATGTTCTTCCACTTTTTACACAAATGGTTTAGTACACTAAACATGGTTGTGTATATTGCTATTTTTGGTAACAGTTTCATTGAGATATAAATTCACATGCTATAAAAGTCACCCTTTTTAAATGCACAATTAAGGAGTTTTTAATTCATTCACAGAGTTGTATGACCATCACCACCATCTAATTTTAGGACATTTCCATCACCCCTCAAAGAAATCTTATACCCATTAGCAGTCAGTCTTTATTTCCTATACTCCCCAGTCCCTAGAAACTACTAATCTACTTTTTGTCTCTGTGGACTTGCCTATTCTGTAAAAATGGAATCCATGCAATGTATGGCCTTTGTGACTAATTTCTTTCATATAGCGTAATACGTCAAGTTTCACCCATATTGTAACATGTATCAGTACTTCATTCCTTTTGATGGCTGATTAATCTTCCGTTGTGTAGATTTACTACATTTAGTTTATCCATTCATCCGCTGATGAACATTTTGGTTGTTTCAGTTTTTGCCTATCATAAATAATGCTACTATAAACATTCGTGCACACGTTTCTGTGTGGACGGACATATGTTTTCAGTTCTCTTGGGTATATATCTAGGAGTGGAAGTGCTGGGTTATATGGTTATTCTTTATTTAATATTTTGAAGAACTGCCAGACTGTTATTCCCAGTGGATATACCATTTTGCATTCCCAGCAGCAACGTATGAAGGTTCTCCATATCCTTGTCAGTACGTGCTATTGTCCATCTTTTTTTGAGCCACTCTAAAGAGCATGAAATTGTATCTTGCTGTGATTTTGATTTAAATGCCCCAATAACTAATGATGTTGAACGTCATTTCGTCTACTTATTGGCCATTTGTATATCTTCTTATAGGAGATATGTCTATTCAAATATTTTGCCCAGTTTCAAATTGGATTGTCTTTTTATTGTTGAGTTGAAAGAGTTCTTTATTCTAAATAAATGTTCTTTATAATATACATGATTTGCAAATAATTTCTATTCTGTGGGCTGTCTTTTCACTTTCTTGATAGTGTACTTTGAAGTTTTTAATTTTCATGACATCCAATTTATCTATTTTGTTGTTGTTGTTGTTCTTGTTACTTGTGCTTTTGGTGTAATATCTAAGAAACCTTTGCCTAATTCAATAATCAAGCTATGGAGCTCTACACCTGTGTTATTTTTCATGAGTTTTAAATTTTTAGCTTTACACTTAGGTCTTTGATCTATTTTGAGTTAATTTTTGTGTGTGGTGGCAGGTAAGGGTTCAGCCTCATTCTTTTGCATGCGTATATTCAGTTGTTCCAGCACCATTTGTTGAAAAGACCTCTTTCCCCTATTGAATTATCTTAGCATTCTTATCAAAATCAATTGCTCATAAAAGTAAAGGTTTATTTCTGGACTCTCAGTTCTGTTACATTCATCTATGTGTCTCTCCTTATGCCAGTACTGTACTGTCTTGGTTACTATAGCTTTGTAATAAGTTTGAAAATGTTAGAGTAAATCCCTCACTTTGTTCTTCTTTTTAAAGATTGTTTTGGTTATTACGTGTTTTTTGTTTCCATGTGAATTTTAGTGTCAGCTTGCAATTTCTGCAAAAGCTGCAGTTGGAATATTGATAGGGATTCCGTTGAATTTGTAGATGAACTTGGGGAATATTGCCATTTAGTTTTTTGATCCATGAACATTTTCACTTCTTTATGTCTTGTTTAATTTCTTTCACTGATGTTTTGTAGTATTCTATGTAAAAGTCTTGTACTTATTTTGTTAAGTTTATCCCTAAATGTTTTAATAATTTTTATTTTAAATGGAATTGTATTCTTAACTTCATTTTCAGGTTGTTTATTGCTAGTATATACAGAAATACATACGATTTTTTTTTGGTCTATTGATTCTCCTTCCTGTGACCTTACTGAATGTATTTATTAGTTCTAAAAAGTTTTTTTTAATAGATTTCTTAAAATTTTCTATATACAATATCAGGTAATTTTTGAATGAAGATAGTTTTACTTCCTTTCTAATCTAGTTACCTTTTATTTCTTTTTCTTTCCTAATGGTCCTGACTAGAGCTTCCAGGACAACATTCAGTTGCAGTGGTGAGAGCTGATCGTTGTCATATTCCTGATCTTAAGGAGAAAGCGTTCAATCTTTCCCTATTAAGCCTGATTTGACTGTGTTTTTTTCATAAATGACCCTAATCAGGTTGAGGAATTTCCCTTCTCTTCCTAGTTTGTTGACTGTTTTTATCATGAAAGGGCACTAAATTTTGTCAAATTCTTCTTCTGCAGCTATTGACCTGATCATGTAGGTTTTGTCTTTTACTCCATTCATAGGGTATTAACATTGATTTTTGTATATTAAGCCAACATTACAATTCTACCATAATTGTTATATATATAAAAACTTGTTATGTGTGTATATATATGTATATACCTATACATACATATATAAGAAGATATATTAGAATTTATAATGATATATATGTAACAAGATATATATGTGTGTGTGTGTATCTATCTATCTATATATCTGCCTGAATGACTGACTCTTTATCATTTTAAAATGTTTCTTTGTCTCTAGAAACAGTTTTTATCTTAAAGTTTATTTTGTCTGATGTGGTATAGTCATTACAGCTATCTTTTGATTACTGTTTGTATGTTTATTTTACTTTAAGCCTAATTATTTCTTTGAATCTAAAATGTGTCTCTTGTAAATAGCATAGAATTGGATCATTTTTTAAAAACAATACAATCTCTGCAATTTAATTGTATTGTTTAGAGTGTTTACATTAATGTAATTTTCGATAAGGTGGTATTTTACATGTACCACTTTCCTATTTTTTTCTATATGTCTTATGTTTTTTCCCTTCTGTTCCTCCAGTACTGCTGTCCTTTGTGTAAAACAAATATTTCCTGGCATAGTCTTTTAATTTCCTTGTTTCTTTTAACATATCTTTGAGTTATTTTCTTACTTGTTGCCCTGAGGATAACAATTAATATTTTAAGTTAAAACAAGCTCATTTGGATGTCAGTGTGTGTGTGTGTGTTGGCAAGTTTTATTTTGATATAATTTCAAAATTACAAAAATTGCAAAAATATTACCAAGATACTTATATACTTTAAACATATCCCCAGTTGTTAACATTATGCCCCATTTTTATTCCATGTGTTTTTTGAGAACTGAAGTTCTTGATTTTAAGCAAATCCAATTTATCAATGCATTCTTTTTATCAGTGCTTTTAATATCCTGTTTAGAAGTCTCTTTCTATCCTAAAGTCATGAAGATCTTCTCCCATGTTTTTTTCTAGAAGTTTCAGTTTACATTACACATTGAGATCTACAGTCCATCTTAAATTGATAGATGTGTATGATATGTGGTCTTTGTCAGAATTCATTTTTCTCCACATAGATATACAACTGATGCAGAAACATTTACTGAAAAACTTTCCATTTGCCATTGGTTAAAATGTCCCTCTTCCTTTTAAAAAATCAATCAAGTGTATGATGTTAAGTAAGCTACACTCTCAAGGTGCCTGTTTGGACCTTAGTAAAATAGGTATAATTGTGTATTCCTCTGTAGTTACTGTAAGGATTATAAGAGTAAGGGTGTGATACACTTTTATCACTCAGTATGTTTAACATCAGGATGTTAGCTTTATTCATTTAGCCACTCATTCTTATAACCAGCTCCCCCTAAGCCCTCCTGTGTGCTACCCACTGTGCTAGTTGCTTAGTTCACTTTACGTAATCCCACATAGAGAGGGACATGATTTCTGTTGTTTACTTACGTATCCGAAGCACCTAGACCAGTGTCCAACGTATGGTTGGTGCTCAATACATGCTTGTTTAATAAATTATCTTGTGCATGTGAGCACAGGAAGAAATATGTAAATAGCCTCATTGCAGCATCACTTGTAACAAGGGAAAAGTAAAAACAATTGTGCTGAAATTTATCTCTCAGTAGGGAATAGATAAATAAACTTTATAAATATAAAATATATACATGGTAATATGATATAGTATACTATATTAAAATGATTCAAATAATGTGTTATAAATGGGTCCATCATCATAGTTTCCAAATACATGAAACAAAATTTGATAGTGCTGAAAGGAGACATAGAAAAACCCACAATTATAGTTGGGGACTTCTTAGCAATTGATGGAACTTCTAGACAGTAAGTCAGCGAAGATATAAAAGAATGAACACCACCATAACCAAGAGTACCTAACTGACATTTACAGAACATTTCACCAAATAACACAGAAAGTACTTTTTATTTTCAAGTTTCCATGGAATAGTCACAAAGATTTACCTGGCTCCTGGTTCATAAAACAAACCTCAACCAATTTTTAAAAATGAAATCATGACAGAGTAGGTGCTATGACCATAATGGAACCAAACTAGACCTCAATAACAGAAGGACAACAGGAAAACCTCCAGATACTTGTAAATTAAACACAAATTTCTAATAATCCTTGGGTTAAAAAAGAAGCCTCAGAAGAAATAGAAATACATACAAGTGAATGAAAATGAAAACACAGCATATCAAAATTTGTAGGATTCAGCTAAAGCTGTGATGAGAGGGAAATTTATAGCTCTTAATGCTTACATTAGAAAAGGGGAAAGGTCTCAAATTAATCTAGTCTCGATCTCAAAAACCTAAAAAACAAAGAGAAAAATAAACCCGAATCAAACAAAAAGAAGGAAACAATAGAGTAGAATCAATGAAATTGAAAAGAGGAAAGCAATAGAAAAAAAATCAATTGCAACAACAAGCTGGTTCTTCAAAAAAAATTGATAAAACTCTAGCAAGACTGAAAACTATAAACTGAGAGAAGATACAAATTAAGAAAATCAGGAATGAAACAGAAGCTATCACTACAGGCTCTGCAGCCATTAAAAGGATAATAAAGGAATACTGTGAACAACTTTATACTCATAAATTTGACAACTTAGAAGAAATGGACCAATTCCTCAAAATCCACAAACTACCAAAACTTAACCAAGAAAAAATTAACTTAATTCTATCTTTTTTATATAAATTGAATTTATAATTTAAAAGCTCCTGAAAAATTGAGTTCCATGTCCAGATACTTTCACAGGAGACTTATAACAAATATTTAAAGAATTAAATTTAAAGAATTTTATATAGTCTCTTCCAGGAAACAGAAGAGAAATGAACACTTCCCAATTCAATTTGTGAACTTGTATTACCCTGATACCAAAGGCAGATAAAGACAGTGCATTGTCTTTTCATTTTGTTTGTGGTTTCCTTTGCTGTGCAAAAGCTTTTGAGTTTAATTAGGTCCCATTTGTTTATTTTTGTTTTTATTTCCATTACTCTGGGAGACAGATCAAAAATGATATTTCTGCAATTTATGTCAAAGAGTGTTCTGCCTTATGTTTTCCTTTTAAGAGTTTTATAGTATCCAGTCTTACGTTTAGGCCTTTAATCCATTTTATTTTTGTGTATGGTGTTAACAAATGTCCTAGTTTCATTTTTTTACATGCAGCTGTCCAGATTTCCCAGAACCATTTATTGAACAGACTGTTTTCTCCATTGTATAGTCTTGCCTCCTTTGTCATAGATTAATTGACCATAGGTGCATGGGTTTATTTCTGGGCTTTCTATCCTGTTCCACTGATCTATATTTCTGGTTTTTTGTGCCAGTACCATACTGTTTTTTTTTTCTTTTTTAAATGGCATGATTGTTTATATGAAAAATCACTCATAATCTGAAAAATAACGACTAGAACAAATGAATTTAGCAAAGTTACAGTTTCCAAGTTTTTTTAATTAATTTTTTTAACATCTTTATTGGAGTATAATTGCTTTACAATGGTGTGTCAGCCTCTGCTTTATAACAAAGTGAATCAGTTATACATATACATATGTTACCATATATCTTCCATCTTGCATCTCCCTTCCTCCCACCCTCCCTATCCCACCCCTCTAGGTGGTCACAAAGCAATGAGCTGATCTCCCTGTGCTATGCGGCTGCTTCCCACTAGCTATCTGTTTTACATTTGGTAGTGTATATATGTCCATGCCACTCTCACACTGTGTCACAGCTTACCCTTCCCCCTCCCCATATCCTTAAGTCCATTCTCTAGTAGGTCTGTGCCTTTATTCCCGTCTTGCCCCTAGGTTCTTCATGACTTTTTTTTTCCCTTAGATTCCATATATATATGTTATTTATGGTATATGGTATTTGACAAATATATGGTATTTGTCTTTCACTTTCTGACTTACTTCACTCTGTATGATGGACTCTAGGTCCATCCACCTCACTACAAATAATTCAATTTCGTTTCTTTTTATGGCTGAGTAATATTCCATTGTATATATGTGCCACATCTTCTTTATCCATTCATCCGATGATGGACAGTTAGGTTGCTTCCATCTCCTGGATATTGTAAATAGAGCTGCAATGAACATTTTGGTACATGACTCTTTTTGAATTATGGTTTTCTCAGGGTATATGCCCAGTAGTGGGATTGCTGGGTCATATGGTAATTCTATCTGTAGTTTTTTAAGGAACCTCCATACTGTTCTCCATAGTGGCTGTATCAATTCACATTCCCAACAGCAGTGCAAGAGTGTTCCCTTTTCTCCACACCCTCTCCAGCATTTATTGTTTCTAGATTTTTTGATGATGGCCATTCTGACCGGTGTGAGATGATATCTCATTGTAGTTTTGGTTTGCATTTCTCTAATGATTAATGATGTTGAGCATTCTTTCCTGTGTTTGTTGGCAATCTGTATATCTTCTTTGGAGAAATGTCTATTTAGGTCTTCTGCCCATTTTTGGATTGGGTTGTTTGTTTTTTTGTTATTGAGCTGCATGAGCTGCTTGTAAATTTTTGAGATTAATCCTTTGTCAGTTGCTTCATTTGCAAATATTTTCTCTCATTCTGAGGGTTGTCTTTTGGTCTTGTTTATGGTTTCCTTTGCTGTTCAAAAGCTTTTAAGCTTCATTAGGTCCCATTTGTTTATTTTTGTTTTTATTTTCATTTCTCTAGGAGATGAGTCAAAAAGGATCTTAGAGGAAAACATAGGCAGAACACTCTGTGACATAAATCACAGCAAGATCCTTTTTGACCCACCTCCATACTGTTTTGATTACTGTAGCTTTGTAGTATAGCCTGAAGTCAGGGAGCCTGATTCCTCCAGCTCCGTTTTGCTTTCTCAAGATTGCTTTGGGGGATTTCCCTGGTGGTGCAGTGGTTAAGAATCCACCTGCCAATACAGGGGACACGGTTTTGAGCCCTACTCCAGGAAGATCCCACATGCCACGGAGTAACTAAGCCCATGTGCCACAACTGCTGAGCCTGCACTCTATAGAGCCCATGAGCTACAACTACTGAGCTCATGTGCCACAACTACTGAAGCCCACGCACGTAGAGCCCGTGATCTGCAACAAGAGAAGCCACCACAATGAGAAGCCCGTGCACTGCAACAAAGAGTAGCCCCTGCTCCCCGCAACTAGAGAAACCCCACATGCAGCAACGAAGACCCAACACAGCCAAAAATAAATAAATAAATGTATTTAAAAAAAAAAAAAGATTGCTTTGGCTATTCGAGGTCTTTTGTGTCTCCATACAAATTTTAAGATTTTTTGATCTAGTTCTGTGAGAAATGCCATTGGTAATTTGATAGGGATTGTACTGAATCTGTAAATTACCTTGGGTAGAATAGTCATTTTAACAATATTGATTCTTCCAATCCAAGAACATGGTATATCTTTCCAACTGTTTGTGTTGTCTTCAATTTCTTTCATCAGCGTCTTATAGTTTTTGGAGTACAGGTCTTTTGTCTCCTTAGTTAAATTTATTCCTAGTTATTTTGTTCTTCTTGATGTGATGGTAATTGGGGTTGTTTCTTTAATTTCTCTTTCTGATCTTTCTTTGTTAGTGTATAGAAATGCAACAGATTTCTGTGTATTAATTTTGTATCCTGCAACTTTACCAAATTCATTGGTGAGCTCCAATAGTTTTCTGGTAGCATCTTTAGGATTCTCTATGTATAGTATCATGTCATCTGCAGACAGTGACAGTTTTACTTCTTCTTTTCCAATTTGGATTTCTTTTATTTCTTTTTTTTTTTCTCTGATTGCTGTGGCTAAGACTTCCAAAACTATGTTGAATAAAAATGACAAAAGTGGAAGTCCTTGTCTTGTTCTTGATCTTAGAGGAAATCCTTTCAGCTTTTCACCATTGAGTATGATGTTAGCTGTAGGTTTGTCATATATCTTTATTATGTTGAGATATGTTCCCTCTATGCCCACTGTCTGGAGAGTTTCTATCATAAATGGGTATTGAATTTTGTCAAAAGGTTTTTCTGCCTCTATTGAGATGAACAAATGGTTTTTATTCTTCAATATGTTGATGTGGTGTATCACACTGATTGATTTGCAGACAACCCACAGAATGGGAGAAAATATTTGCAAACAATGCGTCCAACAAGGAATTAGTCTCCAAAATTTACAACCAGCTCATGTGGCTCAATATCCAAAAACCAAGCAACCCAATCAAAAAATTGGCAGAAAACCTGAACAGACATTTTTCCAAAGAAGATATACAGATGGCCAAAGGGCACATGAAAAGATGCTCAACATCGCTAATTATTAGAGAAATGCAAATCAAAACTACAATGAGATATCACCTCACACCAGTCAGAATGGCCATCATTAAAAAGTCTACAAAAAATAAATGCTGAAGAGGGTGTGGAGAAAAGGAAACCCTCCTACATTGTTGATGGGAATGTAAACTGATACAGCCACTATGGAGAATAATATGGAGGTTCCTCAAAAACTAAAAATAGAGCTACCATATGATCCAGCAATCCCACTCCTGAGCATATATAGAGAGAAAAACATGGTTCAAAAGGATACATGCTCTCCAGTATTCATTGCAGCACTGTTTACAATAGCCAAGACATGGAAGCAACCTAAATGTCCACCAAGATGTGGTACATACATACAATGGAATATTACTCAGCCATTAAAAAGAATGAAATAATGCCATTTGCAGCAGCATGGATGGACCTGGATATTATCATACTAAGTGAAGTAAGTCAGACAAAGGCAAATACCATATGATATCACTTATATGAGGAATCTAAAAAAAATATGATGATACAAGTGACCTTATTTACAAAAGAAAAACAGACTCACAGACTTAGAGGATGAATTTATGGTTACCGGGGGGAAGGGTGGAAGGGAGGGATAGATTGGCAGTTTGTGGTTGACATGTACACACTGCTATATTTAAAACAGATAACCAACAAAGACCTACTGTATAAATAAATAATTTTTTAAAAGACAGTGCAGTGAAAGAAAACTACAGACCAGTATCTCTCATGAATATTGGAATGTGCATAGGAAACACTCCACAAGTGTGAGTTACCATTATTTGCTTCCTATTTCTTACTCCATGCCTCCTCTTTGTAAAGAATGCAAATTATACATTTGTTTTGGAATTTAGCCCAAGGGAGATGTTTGGCTTCATCTCATTCAATCAGACAGTGAGAGTGGGTTGTCTGTTATGCATTGCCTTTGTTGCTCTGTCCTGTGAAGGAGGTTGAACCATGCTCACAATCAGTTTGTCCATGGGAACAAAACATTCGCCTCTCCCTTGTTCCACATTTTTCCTCTCCATCGCATCCATCAGTCTTACTTCGTTAGACACCGCAAAACTTTTAGAAGCAAGCAGAAGCGAGCACAGATTTAATCTATAAATTAAACCATTAAGCCACAAGAACAGTGTCCTGCACTGACACAAAGAGATGACACTTGAGGGTCTGCAAATCCCACTGTGTAGCTGGCAGGTGGGGAGGGCCGTGGACTTGCATCTTGCCTTTGCATCATCCCACAATTTCTCCTGCCCTAAACTACCTTGGCCCGGGGAGCTGGATGGCATTTGAGAGTCTCCCCTTCATGGCACTTGGCTAACAGGCAGCAGATGGAAACTAACCAGTAATCTCCTGGGACAGAGATAGGGCCAGAATCAGCCTAGTGTGAGAACAGTGAGGGCTAGCGTGTTTGAATGGCTTGATGACTTTTGTGGCTGAAGTCAAATTAAAAATTTTTAAAACAGCTTATTACTGTGAATGTTATTAAAGGCATATGTATCAAGCACAGTTCAGGTTTGATAAGCTCCTTTTTATTTGTCTGTATGAGCTAACGGAAGGCCCAGCATCCCATTATTGGATTTCTTAGTCTAGAGGGTATTTCTAGCTCCTCTCTTGCTGGATATTAAGTCTCTGAGAGTCGCTGGAAGTGAGCATGGTGGGTGAGCCCCCCTCTCTATCTGCTCCCCCTCAAAGATCAAATTGGACAGAAAATGGTCTTAGGAGACGCTCGGCTCCTCGTCCCTGTGGGTGGACAGATTAAGGACAGAGGAGGTGAATGTTGGAGACACGTGGCTTGTGCTGCTGCCAGGGCTTCCAGAATGACCATCCCACGGAGTCCTCTCTGGGCAGTTGACTCCTTTTGCCTCAGGAAAAGTAGAGAAACGCATTTGCTTCCAGTGGTCAAGTAGCATTGCGCTGCTGGAAGACTAAGAAGGTTTAGGATTTCCTGCAGAAGGTCCCTTTCCTTTCCATGCCTCCCCAGCCAACACCGTTGGTTGAAGAGACCAGGTACTGGGCAAGGTGAGATGAAGTGAGAGGGAGCGCTGGAGATGCTCTAACTGGACATTCGAGGCAGATCATTCTTTGTCATGGGGCCATCCTGTTCATTGTAGGATGTTTAGCAGCATCCTTGGCCTCTAATCACTAGATGCCAGTAGCATCCCTTCCAGTGTGACGACCAAAAATGTCTCCGGATGTCAGCAGATGTCCCCACTGGAACCGTGGCTGGAAACCACTGCTCTAAACTGGCAAGGGGATGATGGATAAGAGTAGAGAGGTGGGATTAGGGAGCATTGTGAGGGAGCAGGTAGGGATGAGAGAGTGACAACAATGAGTGTCTCTGGGACTGTTAAGTCCATGGCCAAGTGCAAAAAATGGAAATGCAGCAATGGATCATCAGGGGGCACTTGTCCTGGCACAGGACATCAAACTCCAGACTCCTTATGATTATCACAAACTCAGGTGACCTATTGGGGCAACTCCTCCCACTGAATCCCAGCTTCTGGCACAGGGCTGGATGCATAGTAGAAGCCTACTGGGTGTTTGTTGGTGTGTGCATGAGCTCATATTTGTGAAGTAGTCCCTGAGGCCATTCACCAGCATCTCTTTTATTAAGAAAGCTCACCTGTGAGCATGACGCCCAGACCACTTTGCTGTTGCCCCATGTAGCAGTGCTTTAACGGAATTGGACTTGGATGCATTCAGTCTATCTTGAGGAACATCATACAAAAACCCCGTTAAACTTGCAACTCTGTTCAAAGCTATTTTAGATAGCTCACTGATCACCACGTTACAGAATGTCATCTTTATAAGAATCTAGTGGGAGAGAGTTCCCTCTGGCTTTTGCACCAGCAATAAACAATGAAACATAAAAATAAACAATTGATTTGTTTTTTCACTTTGACCCTTGAATCATGAAGCTGGTCGTGATTCTCACTTTGCTCTCGTTGCTGGGAAGGTTAGAAATGCATTGATGGCCTACTTCAGGCAAGCAGGCAAGTTCTTTGGGCATTTTTGCCTGCAACCATTTTCTTGTATTCCTTTATTATTCTTTGACTTGGTCTGTGGCTTACTTATTTTTAATTGTACTTTGTTATATGTATTTTGCAAGTCACTTTTAGTCCGTTTTGGAATAAGGTAGGAAATTAATACATTTTTTTAAAAACCCAAAGGATGTTGGATTCTTCATGTTGGCCTACGTCAATGTCCAGGCCAGGACTGATGCCATCCCAGCTCCTGACCTTCTTTGATCTTGCATATTGAGCCTAATTATCTAGATTTCTCCATGGTCAGCATTACTGCAATCAAGTGCAGGTTTTTCATTTGTGATCTCCATCATTTCCATGACAATATGCACCGGCATCATGAGAACATAATTATAATTCCAGTCCAATAAGAAGCAAAAGAGGCAATGGCACAGAGCTGTGGAACGGCACAAAACTACAGAGAGATCAATGCAAGGTCATTCTCTGTTCTCCGATAATAACATTGAGTCTCCTGGAGAATGTAGGGTCCATGGCCCAGGGTGACGATGGATCTGCAGCGAGAAAAATCCATAATCTGAGTTATTGCCTAAATTATCGTTATCTTTGCATTTGGGATTTTCTCTTTAGAATTCATTCTGGTCTGCAAGTTTCTCCCCTGAAAATTCATGTTGCTCCTCCAAAAAGTTCTGATGGAATACTGAATGAGATTCCCTTTGACAGTTTAGCTGTGAATTGAGGGTGCAAGAACTCACTGGTCATTAACACAGCGTTTCAATAGTCCATCAACTATTAGAATACAAGCTGAGCGTCTGTAGGAGCGTATTACAGCTGATTCCTGTCATTTCTTTCTGAGCATCTAAACCCTTATCTCCAGTAGCAAATACGTGGAAAGATGCATCAGATGACTCTTTCAATTCCAAGTGACAGAAACACAGTGTTAAGTAGCTTAAATCAAAAAGTACAGTCATTGCCCATGTAAATAGGAAGTTCAGGGACAGACCGCTCTTCCGCCCAGGCTGGAGCCCTCACCTCCAGCAGGGCCTCTCTCTGTTTTCAGCCCTTCAGCCCTGGTTGACTCTCTGCAGCTTCACTCTACAGATGGGTCTTATCTTCATTTTGGACCACAGGATCTAGACAGCCTCAGTTACAGCTTCTAGCCGAGCACACCTAGAGCAAGGTCCTAATCCACACACTGACCCCAGGAGCACTCTGAGGGGGCCTGATGAACCAACACCAGAGGGGCCAGAGGACTCTGAGGGGGCCAGAGGACGCGCGTAAACTTTCTAGTCACGTTGTCATCTTTTGTTGAGGGGGGAACAGGAATCATCAGACGGCTGCAGCAGGTGTGCCTTAAGTGAGGGGGGAGAGTCCCAGGTGAATCGTAAGTGGGGGAATGGAGGGCGTTTTGACACCAGACTTGCTACAAGCAAATGATGTCTCTTGTACACTTCTTTTTTTTTTTTTTTTTAAAGAAGATGTTGGGGGTAGGAGTTTATTAATTAATTAATTAATTTTGGCTGTGTTGGGTTTTCGTTTCTGTGCGAGGGCTATCTCTAGTTGAGGCAAGAGGGGGCCGCTCTTCATCGCGGTGCGCGGGCCTTTCACTATGGCGGCCTCTCTTGTCATGGAGCACAGGCTCCAGACGCGCAGGCTCAGTAGTTGTGGCTCACGGGCCCAGTTGCTCCGCGGCATGTGGGATCCTCCCAGACCAGGGCTCGAACCCGTGTCCCCTGCATTGGCAGGCAGATTCGCAACCACTGCGCCACCAGGGAAGCCCCACTCTTCTTGAACATAGACAAAACAAAATCACTTCATCATACAAAGCCAGTATTACCATGATACCAAAACAGGGTCAGGACAAAGGTAGGAAAATATAGGCCAGTGTCACTTGGAACGTTTGATGCAAAAATCCTAAATGAATAAACCTGAACCCAGTAAAAAAAAAAAAAATATATATATATGTATATGTATATATACATATACATATATATATAGTATATGTTATATATAATATACTTATATATTTATTATACATTATATTATATATATTATATGTTATAAATTAAAATATATATTATAAATATATACTTATATATTTATTTATTATTATATATGTTATATATAATACACAGATACACATATATATGTATATAGATATACATATATATATGTGTGTTTATCAAGTAAGGTTTAGACTAGAAATGCAAAGACAGTTTAATGTAAAAAAAAATAAAATAAAACCTTTGAACCCATCCGATAAAAAATTCTTAGCAGTCTAGAAAGCAACTTTCTTAACTGGATAAATGATATCCATCAAATATCTACAGCAAACAATTTACTTAATGGAGAAACAGTTTACTAAATTCCAGAACAAGATAAAAATGCCCAGCATCACCTCTTATAATCAATGTTTTACTGGAGGTCCTGGGTAGTAAAATAAAACAAGAAAAAGTAAACAGCATAAGGATCGCAAGAGTATAAACATGGGAGTTTTTTGTAGAATACATAATCATCTTCATATAATAAGTGGAAAAAATATATGAAAGGTATTAGAACTAATAACTAAGATGTCAGCCAAGCTGCTAGATTTAAGATAAACATTAGCAATTCCGGAGTGTATTTTCCCCTAGCAATGACCATTTAGTGCACCTTACTTTAAAAGATTATCTTCACAATAGCAATAAAATTTATTTTAAAATATCAGAATATTTTAAAATATCAGAACTCTGCTCAATGTTATGTGGCAGCCTGGATGGGAAGGGAGTCTGGGGGAGAATGGGTACATGTACGTGTATGGCTGAGTCGCTTTGCTGTGCACCTGAAACTATCACGACGTTGTTAATCAGCTATGCTCCAATATAGAATAAAAAGTTAAAGTCATAAAAAAATGCATACATGCCAGGTCCTTAAGTATAAAATTATAAAATTTAATTGACAAACATAAAAAGAAGACCAGAATAAATAGATATTTCATGTTCATGGAAAGGTTGGAAAGTTCCAGCATCGTAAAAATGCTAATCCTCTTTAATTTGTAAATTAAACATAATTCCAACAAAAGTCAGAGTTTTTCAAGAAACAAGATACATTTATTTTAAAATTCCCATGAAAGAGAAAAGGTTAATACAGATGGCTATGACCATGTTGAAAGACAGATTGAAGCGTGGCTTTTACAGAGTTCGCTAAAGAGGCCCTTGGTTACCTGCTCCATGCTCCAGCGTGTCAAGTGCATCTTTGTTTGATTCTCTCCATCCTCGCATGGGCCCAGATAGTCCACCCAGAAAAAATAGTGTCTGGAAAAGGCCAGTGCCTCCAGGCTGGGAGCCTACCTTGGGCAAGGCTCCTGGGCAAGCTTTATTTTTTAACCTCTTCTCGAGCATCCAACTCCTGCAGTGCATCAATTGGGGCAGTGATCACGCACTAGACAGCTTATACTTGTCCTGAAGCAAATATAAAGTCCAGCTGGTGCCCTCCAGGTGGCCCTGGGCACCCCCACAAGCCCCTGGACCACCTCTTTCCTGACTGGGCAGGCAGCCACTGCTCCAGCCCTGAAGTGAGCCTGAAAGAGAATGGAAGAGGCTGGTCTGCATCATCACCCTTGGGTTGTCAGTGGCTAAGATGCTGAAACTGGGGGGATGGGAGGTGCTGTCCCCAAGACCCTACAGAGTCCTGGACTCCCAGCACCAGAAGGTTCATGCTGTCCTTCTGTCTGGGTCACAGTCCCTGTGTGTCCCAGACCCAGGGTACCCTTCATCTGCAAAGACCTTTCCACCCACCTCAGTTGCTGGAGAGCTGACTTCCTCCCTCCACATGCCCACTGCATCCCAGAGAGATTTCTAGAGCCCCTGTCCCCCTGCATGACCACTGACTGTTGACTTAGCCCTTCTCTCCTAGGGGACTGTGTGCCCCTTCAGAATGAGGACAATTACTTTGTCCCAGTGTCCCCAGCACACCACCCAATGCCTGTCACAGGACAGGTACTCTGTAAACATCTGGTAAATTTACAGTTAGGGGTCACAATATATCACCCCCCTCCTCCTTGCTTTGATCCCGACCCGTATAAACAGCAGGTGAGACATACAAGGAGAACTGTGACACTCGGGCAGCCATTTCTTCTGTCTCTGGATCCCAGTCTCTGTAATACAGGGTGGGTGGGGCTAGATGGCATTTAAGGTTCCTTCCACCCCTGGAATCCCTCATCCCGTAAGCACATGGTCTGTCACCTCTCCTGTGGCCGAGTCGGGCTCCCTCCTCAGGGCTGCATGCCCAGGTCAGGGAAACACAGCAAGTACATGTTACAGCAGCATCTCAGCAGTGTGTGGTTGTAAGAGCTCGATGGGAGTGGGGGTTCTGAGTCTTATTTTCACGCTGACGGTGGCTCACTGAGGCCCTTCTTCCCTCTTCTGTCGAACGAGGGGAATGGCCTGGGTGGCCCAGGTCTAATAGTCGAGGATCTGAGACACAGATCTAAGCCTCCAAGGCAACATCCTGTCATTCTGTGATGCCCTTATTACAGTTCATGGTTCTGTATGGAACGTGATGACATTTTATGACGTGATTCTAGTGTACAATTGTTTAACGCCGTTCTCAGGGTTTTTATGTTGGTGCTTCAGCCCTTAAAAGGCCTAAGTGCAACTTCTGTTGCTTTGGGGGAAAAATACACTCAAAATCTTAGTGGCTCAAAATACAACCATCTCATTATCTCACGTTCTGTAAGTTGACTGGGCTTATCGGGGCGGCTCTTCTGCTCCATGTGATGTCAGCTGGGACTGCAGCAGAATATCCAAATTCCCAAGGTGGTTCACTCTCACGGCTACTGGTTGGCGCGGGCTGTCACTGAGTGCTCAGCTGGGGCTCTTGAACAGAGCGCCTTTGTTTTCCTTCTCATGGCCTCTCCATAGGGCTTAGGCTCTGGCCAGGTTCTGAGAAGCAACGTGAGTAGAAACCGCCAGTTCCTTTAAAGCCTGGATGTGTCTTACCAGAGCATCACTGCCTTCAAGGGCTGCAGAAACAAGATCCTTGTGGGGAGCAGCATGTGTGGGTAGGACAGGGGAATGAGTGGAGAAGAGGCTGCAGCTTTGGAGACCAGCTACTTAAGTCCCGACAACATCTAATTAAAACATATACTAAAAACAAAGTAACCTGTTGGAGTCCAGTGTTGGTTCAAGTGCCATTTGTCAGCCAGAGGACTGGTGCTCTGTCATAGAACACTGTAACTTGGGCAGCATCAGTGCCTCTCTCTGAGCCTCAGTTTGCTCTTCTGTAAAATGGGGGCATCGGTCTTGAGGGCATTGGAGTCATCTCCATCCCTAACTTTCTCTGCCCCTCGGTGCTCCTAGGTACTCCTTCCAGGACGAGGAGGACATGTTCATGGTGGTGGACCTGCTGCTGGGAGGGGATCTACGTTATCACCTGCAACAGAATGTACATTTCACAGAGGGGGCCGTGAAGCTCTACATCTGCGAGCTGGCCCTGGCCCTGGAGTATCTGCAGAGGTATCACATCATCCACAGGTAACCAGGCTGCTGGAGGGATGCTGGGGGGTGGGGTGTGATGGGAGGAGTCTGCAGCCATCGAGAGTATTTTCTCACTGACATTCTTTAGAAGTGGCAGCACATGGAGATCATAAAAAGCAGAACAGCTTTATTGCTTTTACCTTCTCTACCTACTCCCTTGTCACGTGCATCGAGGTGGAACACTCCCACTGCCTGTGTAACCTCCTCTCTTGGTACCCCACTGCTTAGAGACGTGGCTGGTGGTCGGCCTTTGCTTCTCCATTCTGGTGTGTCTTTGGGAGGCTGGAATGTTCTGTCCCTCTAGCATCAGGTTAGAAGAGTCACAGTGGCATGAGATGGGAATGTGAGGGATTCTCCTCTATTCCTTTCCTTACTTTGAAATCAGTGCTGTGTATCATGGAGGATTTCTTCCTCTTGGGAAGCTTCAGTGCTGGCTCTGGGCTTTGGATATAAGCTCTGAGTTTCTGCTGCTTCCTCAGGGCCTTTGCTTCTCCCTGCCTGTGCACAGCACCACCACATCCAACCTGGTGAGCAAGGCAAGTTTGACTGCAGAGGCAGGAGGCCAGCGAGAGGCTTCAGAAAGCAATGGTTTGGGCTTCCCTGGTGGTGTAGTGGTTGAGAGTCCACCTGCTGATTCAGGGGACACGGGTTCGTGCCCCGGTCCAGGAGGATCTCACATGCCGCGGGGTGGCTGGGCCCATGAGCCATGGCCGCTGAGCCTGCGCGTCCGGAGCCTGTGCTCCGCAACGGGAGAGGCCACAACAGTGAGAGGCCCGCATACCGCAAAAAAAAAAAAAAAAAAAAAAAAAAAAAAGAAAGAAAGCAATGGTTTCATTAATAAAGTCCTATCTCTGACCACAGAGGAGGGGGCCAGCGTGAGTAGCTCCAAATCTGTTCACCCATCGTCTTGCACTGTGCCTAGTGGGTCTTCTTCTAACTTATACAGTTTTGGAGGACTTGGGAAAGACAAGAACTTGAGCTTGAGAGTAAAGACGGTAGATGAAGCACACACACGTGCACACACACACGTGCACACACACACTTACAGTTTCTCCTTTCTAAAGTCTCCATAAAGTGACAGTAAGGAGGGTTTGAAAAATGGCAAATTCACAAGGATGGGGAAAACTAAAGAGGAGACTATAGCAAAACATGGTGGGGAGGGGGATTAGAAAGAAGATGGAGTAGTAAATGGCTTAGGATGCCAGAAACTGAAGTTTGAGTTGTCCCTGGGAAGAACCATGAATTGATAGGCACTAAAGAATCCCCCGCAAGGCTCAGGAATGGGGAGTCATCAGTATAGATGGAAGGTGGAAGAAGGGGTAAAAGAGAGGCTAAAATGAGGTTCATTGTTTGAAAGCCTTTTAAGATGTACTGAGAACCCCCAATCTGCTTACCCATCCTGAATAACTGGATGGCTGTCCCTTCCTCTTCCAAGCAGAAGACTGAAGGTTTGTTCCCTCAGGAGAGTAAAATAGAGAGTGTCTGGACTGAAAGACATCAAGCCTCTTGAGTTGGGATATGGTACTGAAAATAGCACCACTACGTAGACATATCCATACCAGATGCTCAGATAACACACGCTCCCCACTTCCAGCTGGGCTCAGGCCTTCCTCCTCCTGAATGGACACCTGAATGATTTCAGTGGGGGTTTGGCTGAGCCAAGAGGAAAGAGATTTAGACATCAGAAGTTCCCCAAGACCCTTGGAGTGTAGTTCAGGGTCAGCAAGCCCTGCTCATTTGTTATAAGCTCCCAACTAAGTTAGTGACAGCTAAAGATTATCAGACATCCAGAGAAATCTTCTAACATGAAGAGTGAGAGCCACGCAGTCAAATGGAAAAAGAAAAAAAGCTTGGAATAAACAGAGACTCTGCCAGGACAAGACACTATCAAAAGAGCTATGATCAGTATTTTCAGCGGGATGAAAAGAGTTTTGCAATCGTAAAATAAGAAGTACTATGTGTATTTAAAATTCAAAGGACAAACATCAGATCAGAGCTCTTATAAATTAAAAATATTAATGTAGAAATGAAAAATTCAAAAGATAAAGGTGTTAGAAGATAAAGCTTGAAGATATCCTGTGCACAGTAGAAATAAAAAGACAAAAAGAAAATATAAGAAAATTAGAGGACCAGTACAGTAAGTTCAGTATCAGAGAGAGAGAGAAGGAAGGAAGAGGGAGAGAGAGACAGAAAGGAAGGAAGGAAGGAAGGAAGGGAGGGAGAGAGGGAGGGAGGGAGGGAGGGAAGAAAGAAAAGTGAGAAAACAGAAACATAGGGGAAGAAATCATCAATGAAATAAAGAAAATCTCCTGGACCTGAAATATATGAATTTCCAGACTGAAGGGTCCATCAAGGATACAGTGACTAGAAACAGACATACATCAAAACAAACTTTGGATCCAATAAGCTTGCACTGTAAACAATAGTTTGGGATTATCAAACACCAGAAGGCAGTGGAAACATGCTGATCAATCAGATGTGAGATGTATGTTTTTTCAAGGTCTCAAAAAATATACCTTTTCTCAAGTAGCTATTAGAAAATGACATGGACTCCACTAAACTGAATGACTAAATCAAGGAGGAACAAATGGAATACGGAAAGCTGGAGCTCCAGCAAAGAAGAGAGAGGCAAAGGAAATCTTCCGGATGATGGGTGGGTCAAGGATGTCAGCTGTGCCTGCGGTGTAGACCATGACCAGTTCTGATTGGAGTCAGATCAGAAGTCCCTGGGAGAGACTTCTTCAGGAAGAGCAAGCTGATAGAATTCCTAAGACATCTGGCTGCCTTGAGATATTTATTTATTTGGCAAAGAATCTGAAGTTGAATAAATGAGAAGTTCAGGGAAAAAACTCAGCAATAAATAGAAGATAATTTTTAACTCCAGGGAATGAAAGTGTTGGACAGGACATTGCATATCATACAATTTACTACATGAATCATCTCTGCGTAGCATGCTTAATCATAATCACCTAACCCCTAAAAATTGACCTAACCAAAAATACAATAATACCGCATTAGGGGAAGTGAGGAAATGGGAAGATGAATGTGTCTTGTGGGGACACACGAAGGAAAGACTGCTACATACTCATCTTCCATAGTGGGAAGCCAGCAGATAGAGCCGGAAATTGAAAAGTCAAGGAGTCCTGTACATCAGTCATTTCAAGATAAGGAGCTAAATACCAAAATTATAGCCTGGGAGAGATAAATGGACGGAGAGGGAGAAATCAAGGAGAAAGTGATAGGGATTGTCGCTATATTGTAACAAAACTTTCAGCACAATTTGATTCTTGGAACTATTCCTCTGTATCATTTTGACACAAATAGTAACAAATGTAACAAAATGCAAATGAAGACGAGGAAGGAGGGAGAGGAGAGGTAGAAAGAGGAGGAAGGGGGAAGGAGGAGGAAGTGTAGTAGTCCCAGTCGTAACAGTAGTAGTAGTAATAGTAGCAGCAGCAGCCCTGGTCGAACAGGAGTAAAGGGACTGTTCAGTGTGATGCAGCATATTTACTGAGGTCCATTGTTCATTCACACAGTCATTGACTAGCTTTTGCCCGCAGGCATTCCGGCTGTGGAATCTGGGTTTATAAGCACTGTGCTATATTTGTTAAGGAAGGTCACCCTATACCAGAGTAGCCTCTGTGGGCTGGCTGGGCTTCTTTGAAGGCAATGAAAGGAGCGAGTTCTTTACCAACCTATTGTACAAGTGTCATTCACCCAGTATCACAGTCCTTCCTCCGCTAGTGTGTAATAGATGATCTATTTGCCTGCATCCCCCCACACACTGAGTCATGTGGACCTTGGTGAGACAGATGCCAACATCCCAGAGCAGAGCTGACGGTAGACCAGGCGGAAAATGGAGCTGTCACATAAGAGCATGGTGGTTCGGAACCATTTCATTGTATTTCAACAAATGTTTTTATGTTGCTCTATGTGGGGTCATCTGCCCTCAGATTCCAGATCTACCTGAGAGAAAAGGAGCTATCCAACAATGTAAGGAAATTTTTAACAATCCACTAAAAGTAAATGGAATTACCTTACCATTTCTAAACTTACAGACTTGACAGAAATTTCAGTCAGGGTTTTTTTCCCCCTCCCATATGGTAAATGGAATTACCTTACCATTTCTAAACTTACAGACTTGGCAGAAATTTGAGTCAGGGTTTTTTTCCCCCCTCCCATATGGTTCAATAAATCTCTTTTTCATCGTGTATGTATGTACAGACTTGAAATTATGTGTGTCTGTACACATTGTGCATAGGGATATAAGATAATGTTGTGCAATGTTTTGTATTCATTCAACAGCTGAATATGTAAGTCCCCTACTGCATATGTACAAGGCACTGTCAATGCCATATTTTATACAGACTGATGAATGTTGCTTCTTTCCAAGTAGCCACACTTGCAAGTGGCAGAATCATTCCACAAATGCAAGCCTGAGTTGAATTGCCAAGAATTTCTATCTTCCATCTTGATGGACTTGGACGTGTGACTTAGCTTTATGGACTTCCATTTCCTAATCTGTAAAATGGGCCTGATGACACCTACTTCACAAATTCCATGAGATGCAAATTCCATGAGAAAAAGTTCATAAAGGATTTAACTGTGCCTGGGACCTTTTAGGTGCCTCATTCCTCTTTCTTTCATCTGAGGGAATTGATTTTGAAACCAGGTGTTCATTTATACTTAGTGGTGACAGATCTCCATCCTTTGAGGATGATGTAGATCTGTAGAAAATAAAAGGTATTTCAGAGTATAACCCAGTGAGCTTGAAAGTGCATAAGCAGGAAAACACCATTGTGGGTTCAAAATAAATCATTGTCTTAAAACAATTAGAAGTTTTACTTTTTAGAGCACTTGAGTTGGCCCTTCGTTCTTTCAAAACACTCTAGGCCAAGAAGTGTGCCAGCCCCGGGAAGAAAATGGTGGGTGGGACCCTTTGCCTGCACCTGCGCAGATTCCCTGGGCGGAAGAGACAACCACTCTAGGGGCCAAATTACTGCAGTCCGAGGGGGAGAGGGGACCCAGGACAGGACACCACACAGTGGCGGGCGGAACCTCTGAGGAGGGCACCCAGCCCAGACTGAGGTGGGGGGCAGAGCAGGGGACACAGAGGAGGCTGGCAAGGCTTCCTCTGGGACACGCAAATATGATTTGTGGGACAAATAGGCATTAGCCCAGAGAAGAGGAACGCTGGAGGCACTGGGCAGACAGGCTCCTACTGAGAGGCCTGGGTGGGCAGAGGCTGAGCTGGTCAGCTCGGCAGGGAGCACTTCCTGAGGCTCCGGCTGGTGTCAGTCATTGATGGGTTGAAGCTTGGGAGTGATGTGGTCCAACTGGTAATCGAGAATGACGTTCACCGAAGGCACCTCCCCGGGGGTGCTCTTCAGCCAGAGCTGGTTACTGGACTAGCTACCCAGAAGGGCCAGGTCATGCAGAAGAGCAGATGACTAACAACAGTGACAGTGAATCAAGTTTGTTAAGCTCCTGTGTGTCAGCACTACCTTAAACTATATATATATATACACACACACACACACACACACACGCATGTGTTTGTGTGTGTTTACATATGTGTGTGCATATATATGCATATGTGTGTATATTCATATACATACAAATATCTCATTTAATTCTCACATCAATCAAATGGGCTAGGTACTAGGATTATCCTAATTTTTCAGAGCAATTGGGTGATTTGCACTCTGGCACACAGCTGGCAGGTCATGGAACCAGGTTTCAAACCAAGACACTCTGACCCCAGATCCCATGCTGATGAGCACATGCTATCCTGGCTTTCTGCATTGAACTGTTTATAAAACCCTTATATGAGTGAGGGTGCTTGCACATCTGAACATAAAAATATGCATGGATGGATCTCATCGACTCCTCCCAAGCGCCCCTGAGGAAGGCTCTTCCAGCAGTGCCCATGAAGCAAGAGAGGATTCTGGTGGTGATGCCCCTAGCCTGAGGTCACCCCTGACTCACTGCCCGGCACAGAGGAAGTGCTCCATAACTACGTATTGAATCAATGAAGAAATACTAAAGAAAGAAATGAAAGACACGCCTTACTTGAAATTACTTGAAAATACAAGTTCAAATTCAATAAGTCACTACCCAAATCTTGCAGTGCTTCCTGTAACTTTTCTGCCCAAATATCCCTTGATATCTGAGGAGTCAGCCTTTTGAAAATTTCTGGTGGGGCCCAAAGTAGCCATGCACAAGCATGAAATTCCTTTGAAATCTCATGTTTGATGTTAAAAATTTCTCCAAGTTCCACTGCAATATGTAATCATAATTCTTTTGATACATAAAGTAGTGCTTTGAAGAACTACATCTCATCACAAAAATAAAGGAAATGAACAATAAAGGCTTCTTGGAGTCTCCTTGGTCAGTGGCAGGTGCTGTTGCATTATCTATCAATTTGGGAGAAATGAGCAGATTTGAAGAGAGCTCATGGTTCAGGTGAGGTTCACGGCACCAGTAATTCTCTCCCTTGTCTTTTATTTTTAGATCCAATCCACTCGTAAATACGAGCCCGTAAACAGCAAGCTTGTTCACTGTTTTGAACAGAGCAGTGATCTAAATGCTAATCAAAGTGGGTTTGGGGCAACATTTTCAAACTCCTTTTGAAGAAAACTTTTCACCAGTGAGGTTACTTCTACCAAACTGTGGTCTAAAAATTCCTGAAAGTCCTAGGGCAGTGTCCTTTACTCCCTTAGGAAAATCTCTCGATGAAGTCTGATTATTTATATAGTGCATTTTATTTTGCTTCCAGCCCTGAACCTGCATCACATGAAAATTAACTCACAGTCTCAAAGGTTTGTAATCCCAGTGGTCCTTCACTTCATCGGACTCACAGTCTTCCTTTCCAGGGCAGAAATCTCATCAGATACATGAGAAGCATCTCCAGCTTCACCTTGGAGTTGTTTTGTGTGTGTGTGTGTGGTACGCGGGCCTCTCACTGTTGTGGCCTCTCCCATTGCGGAGCACAGGCTCCGGGATGCACAGGCTCAGCGGCCATGGCTCACGGGCCCAGCCACTCCACGGCATGTGGGATCTTCCCGGACCGGGGCACGAACCCGTGTCCCCTGCATCAGCAGGTGGACTGTCAACCACTACGCCACCAGGGAAGCCTCTGGAGTTGTTTATTGAAAGTATTCAGCCTTGAGAAGATATCTGCTTAATGAGTCAAATATTTGTGAAGCCCTCTCTATCATTAAAGCTAATTATAAATTTTATTGAGGGCTTCTTTATGGGCTTTGTCAGAAACCTTTTTCTTTTCCTTTTTATCTTTAGGAAAAATAATAGTTCAATCCTGGAACACTAGCAAGCACCTTTCTTTAAACTAGCATTATCTTTGAGATGAACAAGCTTTTCAAAGCCACTTCTCAGTTCTACAAATTGTCTAGAAAATAAGTATACAAATGCTAAGTTATATAAAGTTTATCATTTTGTTACCGAGTTCAAGCGCATACTGCTCACCACACAACAGGCCAATAAATCAAGAGATGAGTTGTGGAGGCAAGGAAGAGTGACTTTATTAGGAAAACCAGCAGACCAAGAAGATGGTGGACTCGTGTCCCAAAGAACCATCTTGCCTGAGTTAGAATTCAGGCTTCTTTTACACTAAAAGGGGAGGGAATAAAGCCAAGCATTTCCTGGTTCTGGTCAGCCTCTGGAGGGGATGTGTTCATTTTCTCCTTGCTGCTGTCATTCATAGGTGGGCCTGGTCAGGATGTTTCCTGTGAGCTAAACAAAGGTATTTTAGCTTAATGCCCATTACCTGGGAGGCAGGGTTCCCAGAGATGGACCATTATGCATACTTTAACATCCCTTTAGTGAGTAACCTGTAGTAGAATACAAAGTTCTTCCCTATTACAATTTTTTGTCACTTTATTGAATAAACCGAGAAAATAAAGAAGTAAAAATTTTTTTTTGCTATGGGTTTTGTTAGCGTTAAGTCCAGGCCTCATTTTTTAATAGAGAGTATGTGTACGTGTTATAAAGTTCAAAAGATTAAAAAGTGTGCAAGTGAAAAATAATTCTCCCATTATTTTGAGGATTTTCACTTATTTACAGCATATGCTTCAAACTTCCACTTTGAATTCACCATTCCTATTCCCTGTGGACAACTTAATCTAAAAATATTAACAGGTAAAAAGTAAATGAAGCATGTGCATACGCACGCACACACACGAGATTTTTGGCATTGTGTGTCTTTGGGTGCGAATAGTATGAGAAGGAGATTACTCACTGGGGCAGGGCTTGGAACCGAGCTTTGTTCATATTTATGTACAGTAAGAATTTAAATGCAGTGGATCATCCCCATATTTGAAACCTGGGAATGGTAGGTAACAAAATAGAAATCATTGTTTGTAAGATGCTACACCCATGATGGAGATAAAAATTTGCTGAGCACTTTGCTTGTGCCAGGCTCTGTTTTAAGTACTTTGCAGGTATGATCTCACCTAATCCCAACACCAGCCAACAGAGGTGGGGCCCATTATCAGCCCCATTTTACAGGTGGGAACATTGAGTCTCATAGGGAATAAATAACTTGCCTGGGAGCAAACACTAAGTGGACGCCTCAAGTCACCAAGCTCTTACTGTCTCTATACTGATAATAATTGGCAGTCAAGTTCTCTCATCATATTTACACATAGAATCTTTCTATTACCCAGGCTTTTGTGAAGGAAAAATCATGTGACTGACTCTCAGGAAAAGGTGATACCTTTTGTTGTTGTGTTCACATACAAATATAGCTCTATTTTTTGTAGCAATATTCAACCTCCTCTGTCCCTGAAGCCCTTGGCATTGCCAAATGAGTTGCTCATTTTCTTGTGGGGCAGCACCAGTTTTCAGCTTGGGTTGTACGAACTGATGGGGCTAGCATTCCTGTCCTTACTTTGGAATGCTTGTGTGTTTATGATTTTTTTTTTCTTTTGGTAAATAGACTCACTTCCTTATGCTTGTGCCTCCTGAACTCTGGAAAGAGAAACTGTCTTAATTCTTGATAATCTGGCAACATGGCCTACATGCATTTCCCAGGGAGCTGTGTGCAGAGTGAGGTGGGGTGTTGGTTTTCAGTGGCCGAAATCAGTTTATTGGAAAATCAAATGCCTCTAAGCTGTAGGGACAGGGATTGTGCCAAGGGGTGAAATATGACCAGGCTGCTAATCCTATGTCATCTTTGGCAAAGGCTTGTCCCTCATGTAATGGCAGTGGAAGTGAACAATTTCCTAACCTGTGGCTTCAGTGGCTTTGGCTGAGTCTTCGCAGTAGCCTGCTGTCTCTGGCTCCCAGTTTGGGTCCCATTTGATGACCAGTGGAATTTGTAAACAAACAATCCCAACCTCTGACCACAGTGGTGGGACACAGGGAATGAGATTGTGAAGAGGAGAAACCAGACTTCGTACCTGACCGTAGGGGAGGGGTCAAGGGCATCTCCTGCATGTAGGCAGGGTCCTGGCCCACTGCTCCCATTGTAAGGAGTAGTGCTGAGAGTTCTGACATTGTGGTCCAGCCGCAGGAGACCTTAATAAGTCCATTACATCTCTGACTTGAGTCTGCTTCTCTGTTAACAAGAGGAGCGATCGCCAACAGAATGTCGTGATGCAGGTGGAGTGTCAGGCACACATGAAGTATTCAGCAAGTGTAGCTCCTTGTTTTCGGGAGCAAAGAGCAGGAAAGCACAGTGGTGAAAAACCTGGATTCTGCTAAGATAGAGGAGGCTTCCATGCTGTGAGCTCAGGCACAGCATCTGATTGCTCTGAAGCTCTGGTTTATCACCTGTAGACAAAAATGGTGGTGGACAGAAAAATGTCCTCCCCCAAAGATGTCCACATCCTAATTACTGAACCCTGTGAACATGTTATGTTCCATGGCAAAGGGGAATTAAGGGTGCCAGTGGATGAAGGTTGCTCATCTGCTGTCCCTGAGATGGAAAGATTGCCCTGGATTGTCCAGGTGGTCCAGTGGAATCACAAGGTTCTTTAAAAGTGGAAGAGCAGGCACAAGAAGAGGTCAGAGGGATGCAGTGTGAGAAGGACTCAACCCTCAATACATTCTTTTCTGGCCTTGATGATGGGGAAAGGGGCCATGAGCGAGGAAAGGCAGGCGGCCTCTAGAAGCTGGGAAAAGGAAGGAAACAGATTCTCCCCAAGAGCCTCCAGAAGGAAAGCAGCCCTGCTGAAACCTTGACTTTGCATCAGACCTCTGACTGGCATACAAAATATAAGGTAATAAATTTTGTGATTTTAAGTCACTAAGTTTGTGGTCATTTGTTACAGCAGCTGCAGGAAACCAATACTCTACTACCCTGGGGTGTTGAAAGAACAAACTGAAATAATGTGTGTTGCATGTTTAAATTTAGTACCTAGTAAGTGTTCAATAAATGTGATCTTCTGTGACAAAGGTTACTGGTGATGGTGATGATGATGATGGTGGTGATGATATTGATGATGGTGATGGTGATGATGATGGTATGTTGATGAAGGTCATGATGAAGATGAAGAAGATGATGATGATATTTGAGGGCCTTACTATTGCCCATCTCTCCAGCCTCATCTCTTGCATCCCCTTCCTCTGGTTCCGCCCATAGACCTTTGCAGTCCCCTTGTCCCAGACTCTGCTTTTCTCCCAAGTTCATGCTGTCTTCCACCTCTGTTTTTCCTTTGCATGATGATCTCTCTTTAAGAAATGCTTTTACTTACCCTATCCACCTGTTTAGCTTATTCCCATCTGTCAGAACTCACAATGGAATTCTGAAAGCCACAGGGAAGGGTTTCTGCATATCAACACTGTTGATATTTTGGTCCAGATAATTCTTTGTGGTGGGAACTGTCCTGTGTACTATATTTAGCTGCATCCCTGCCTTCTACCTGCTAAATGCCTAGAGCCCTACCTCTCCTTCCCCGCCAAGTTATGACAATCAAAAATGTCCCCAGACATTGTCAAATGTGCCTTGGAAGACAACATCATCCCTGGATGAGAATTACTGCATTAGGGGATATCATCCTTGAGCCCTGCCCCAAACCAACAGCTTTGCAAACACACGGCTTCCCTGAAGAATGCAACCCTATGGAAAACCTGAGTACCACTTTATTTATAGCTGGGCTTGGGCCCCAAACCTCAAAATAAGGCATTTCTAGGGGCAGAGCCGGACGCTGTGGAGCATCATCCCACTGAGCTAATTAGGACTCAGCACCTTCAAACCAGAGGCCAGGTGGCTGCATCTCCCTAGTGCCCAGGAGGATGCCTCAGAGATAGGTGGGCAATAGGGATGGTTGGATCCGTGGCAAGTGCTGAGCAGACTCACACCCCACATGGGCCCGGACCGGCCTCACCCCTGGACGGGAAGAGGTGGTCAGTCAGCGAAGAGGTCATCTGTAGGGCTTCATCTCTGACCACAAGGAAGAGAGAAACAAGAGGGAGTGAGCCCCACCCCTGCACTCACCTTTCAGCACACAGTGGCCCAGCACCTAAGAGAAGAGGCCCTAACCCATACCTGGAATCCAACCTCTCAGAATAATGGTCTGAGGAGAAGTGAGGAAAAGAGGGATATAAGGAATTGGTGTTGAGCATCTTCTACATCATCACATTTGTTTCCTGTGGCTGCCGCAGCAAAGTACGAAAAGCTTGGAGGCCTAAAGCAGCAGAGATTTATTCTCTCCCGGTTCTGGAGGCTAGAAGTCCACAATCAAGGTGTCAGCAGGGTCAGGTTCTCTCTGAAGTCTCTAGGGGAGGATCCTTCCTTATCTGCTGATAGTTTCTTCTGATGGCTCCTGGCATTCCTTGGCTTTTAGCAGCATCACTCCAATCTCCGCCTCCATCTTCATGTGACCTTTTCGTCCCTGCCCCTCTATGTCTCAAATCCCCCTCTCCTTTCCCTTTAAAGGACACCAGTACTAGGATTTAGGGCCCACCTTAAATCAGGATGAGCTCATCTCTAGATACTTAATTTCATTATATCTTCAAAGACCCTATTCCCAAATAAGGTCACATTCACAGACATGGAGTGTTAGGATTTAGACATATTTTTTGGAGGACACAGTGTAACTCACTACGATCGTGTTCCAGCTCCAAGGTCACTCCTGTGTGAAGACTCCCGACTGCTCCAAGGAACTGGGTGGTTCCTCCTTTGGGCATCCTCTTCACACTTCAAGGAGCACTTCCCTCCACTTGTTTATTGTGTTCACCTCCAAAACTATACGCTCCTCCAGAGGATGCTTTCAGAATTATCTATCTCCTGGTTACCTATTTTAGGTCCTGGCACATAGTAAGTGTTTAATAAATGTTTATGCCTTACCAGCACTTTCTACAATAGCCAAGACATGGACACCACCTACATGTCCATCGACAGATGAATGGATAAAGTAGATGTAGCGCGTATATACAATGGAATATTACTCAGCCATAAAAAAGAATGAAGTAATGCTATTTGCAGCAACATGGATGGACCTAGAGATTATCATACTAAGGGAAGTAAGCCAGACAGAGAAAGACAAATATATGGTGTCACTTATATGTGGAATCTAAAATATGACACAAATGAAATTATCTACAAAACAGAAACAGACTCACAGACCTAGAGAACAGACTTGTGGTTGCCAAGGGGAAGTGGGGGGCAGGGGAGGGTTGGATTGGGAGTTTGGGACGAGCAGATGCAAATTATTATATATAGAATGGATAAACAACAAGGTCGTACTGTATAGCACAGGGAACTATATTCAATATCCTATGGTTAACCGTAATGGAAAATAATTTTTAAAAAAGAAAAAAAGTAAATGTTTATGCCTTAAATGAATGATTGAGGCCTAATAAATAGAAAGGATTTGTCCAGGTAGTGAGATATTTCTGCCCTGGCAGGCTGTGAAGTAAACCAAATCTCAGGATCACATTCATTCAGTTTGTAAGTGTTTAACTGGCACTTACTGTGTGCCAGACAGCACAGCAGAAACCCTGATACATAAATGCTTGGTCCCTTTCTTCAAAACCCAAAGTCTTCTTAAGTATGCATTGAGCACCTACTGTGTGCCTACCACTGGGCTCACAGTCGGCCTAGGGAGACAGACGTGCTATGGCCATCTCAGCTGGGGTGGGAAACGCTTGGTTCAAGCACATTCAAAGTGCTACAGAACACAGAGGAGCCAGGGTAAAATTTGGCTTCAAGGATCATTCAGGCTTTGGGGAGATGATGGCATCTAGGTTGGATTTTACTTTCGGGGGAGAAGGGAGTGCTTCCTAAGACAAAGCATTCTAGAAAAATAATTTCTGGGCAGTCTGAATATGTATTTGCTGGTGGCAATAGAAATTGTTACGACCCTTTTGAAAAGATATTTGGCAATAAGAATCAAGTACTTTAAAAAATATTTATACACTTTGACCCACTGATTTCACATCTTGGAATATATTATAAGGCTCCAGTCTGGCCTGCCTAAAAAGTGCTAAGTGTGAGGATCTTTATTACAACATTGCTTGTGTTAATCAATAATTTTGAAATAACCCAAGGGAAAGAAATCAGCTTAGTAAACTGTATACCTACTGTTGAGAGACTTGAGACTATGATACACCCACATATATAGGGCTTACTATGAAAATCCTGCAATGTTAAAAGGGGTTGTTTTTATGATCTTGAAAGAAAATTATAGCTTATAAAATTATATAGACTATGTAAAATTCTTTACATAGTCTTTACATACTATGTAAAGAAATGTCTGCTTATTAAACAAACAAAAAATCCCTCAGCTTTCCAATGCATTAGATTGAAGGGAGATTTTTCTTTCTTTCTTTTTCTTATTTTGAAATTTTCTTTAATAAGCATGTCATCCTTTTAATGAAGAAAATCAAAGCATAGCTTTCTTTCTAAAAGGAAGGTGTTTATCAAACATGAACTTTGTTTTTTGTTAATTTTTATTTTTTATAATAGCAATGTTTTATTTATGGCTGCATCAGTAATCATATGTATATTCAGATACACAGTTTAGTATTTTTCTACAGAAATTAGCGTATTTTAGTACCAATTAAATCATCTTATGTTTCCCTTATATATTTTTTCTAGATCCTTACTGAAAACTACACAATTGGGGTGGGGAGGTGAGTACCTTAGAAAAGCAAATACATTTGATAAAAATTCAGAGCTGTTGAAATCACTTTAACATCCTCCTAAATTTTGGTGCTTTACACTTAGACTTACAATTAGTCTATCAAACATGAGCTTGAGATTGGAATACCTGGATTGGAATCCTAACACCACTGCTTAAGCCAAATGTGAGAGCTCAGAAAAGTTCATCTCATCATCCCTCAGTTTTGTCATCCTTAAAATGGGCTCATGTGAGAATGGGACGAAATTATCCATGAATTCTCAAAGCATAATGCCTGCTTCACACCTACTGAGCCTTCAGTGAGATCCATAGTAAAATAATAATTAATAAGCACAGAATAAAACCGATATGACCTATTTTTGTATCCTAAATATCCTCCCCAGCCCCTCTGGCAACACTGTGCCGAAAATAAACTGCCAATTCTCATCAGATTAAAGAAGAAACACTTCATCAGTTCTTCTTCACTATCCTGTGGGACGAGGGTCAGAGCAACGAGAAAGAAATTTTGAGATGGGAAAAAAAATTGAAGACATGCAGAAGTGTCATTTAGGATGGAAATTCCAATTCAATTTCAGGAGTAACTCTGTTATTTCTAAGCACAAAGCTTGGTTTCCCTTCTGTTATAGGCCAGCATTTTGAGAATTTATGACTTTGTGATGATAAAAAAAAAATGAGATATAAGAGAATCCAATTTATTCCTTAAAGGGATTGCTCCGTCTCTGGGGGTATAAATTGCTCCTGCAATTAGGTGGCAAGCATTTATGTTAGATAATAAATTTTAGAAATAAGGACCTGGGTCTCAATTTAATGTCAAAGAAACTGGAATGAAATCTGGGAGCAGAATTTGAAAGCAGAGAATAAACCTCTGAAAGAATCCAATAAATTAGAGGCTGTTTTACAGAAGATGTTCAAAAGCAAGACAATGAATGCAGTGTCAGGAAATCAGGTCAGCATTTTTGGAAGCGTCAGCATGCGGTGAGAACACAAAGATTTCTGAACTTTGTTCCCATGCTGTTCCCTATGGCTCTGAATCCCTTTCCCAAGTAGAAGCCTTCATTCATTCATGCAGTCATTCAATAAACAATAATGGACAAGTTTCAAAGCTTGGGCGTTAAGGAGAGATGCATTAAGAAAGCAAAACTACCCTTAGGAAGCCTCAATCCTTGTGGGAGGAGCACATTGGTTATTAATAATATTAGCTACCATATATGGTGCTCTATATAACCATATACATATACACACACAGTTACAGATATATACCTTACTACAATATATATATCTTATACATATCTTATTATACATATCGTATATATATTATTATGATTCATTGTAGCCTCCCCACCCCCTTTTAACAAGTGAAGAAAATACAGGGCTAGAAAGGATATGAATCATGAGAGGGGGTAGGTGAAGACAAAATATTCTGACAGTTCCAAGAAGTGAGAGATCACATACATTTTATACCTTGCCTGGGCTTCTGGAGGAGCTGTACTTTGAAGTCTGAATAGCATTTTAACAGGCACAGATGGTGGAGAACATTTTTTCAGGAGGAGGAATTGACACAAGAAAGGGGTTGGCTTACTTTAGGTCTTCTTGTGCAGGACCTTGAGTACAAGGTTATTAAATATGGACTTTATCTTGTGACAGTTGCCATAAGGATTGTTGAAATAATCCTTCAAGTCAGATGAAGATTGAGATAAAGAAAGAAGAGAGGACTCCCCAGCGGCCAATGATTTAATCAACCATGCCTACATAATGAAGCCTCCATAAAAATCCCTGAAGTACAGGGTTCGGAGAGCATCTGGTTGGTGAACATATGGAAGTTCTGGAAAGAAAAGAGAATACATGAATAAAAAGTAGAACAGGGCTTCCGTGTGGTGCAGTGGTTGAGAATCCACCTGCTGATGCAGGGGACGCGGGTTCGTGCCCTGGGCCAGGAGGATCCTGCATGCCGCGGAGCGGCTAGGCCCGTGAGCTGTGGCCTCTGGGCCTGTGCTTCCGGAGCCTGTGCTCCACAGCGGGAGAGGCCACAGCAGTGAGAGGCCCGCATACCAAAAAAAAAAAAAAAATAGAACAATTGGAAGTCAACAGGCTTTTTTAAAAAATTAGAAGTCACAATGTATTTATATTGCACTGCTTTTCAAACAGAAGAGATTGTTCCTGAGGAGCACAGAGCTTGGAAGATGAGAAAATGACCTGCAAAAAATGATCTTTCACTTAAATGAGTAGATTGCTGATTGGCACCCTGTGGACTAGCACCAACACCGTGTACGGAAGGCCACTAGTGCCCTAATGTGAAGTCTAACTCATGAAAAAGAGTCAGAGGAGGTGCCTTGAAGATGGCGGAGGAGTAAGACATGGAGATCACCTTCCTCCCCACAAATACCTCAAAACTACATCTACATGTGGAACAACTCCTACAGAACACTTACTGATTGCTGGCAGAAGACCTCAGACTTCCCAAAAGATGCCCTCAGGAGACCTACACACAGAGGTGGGGTCAAATCCAAAGCTGAACCCCAGGAGCTGTGCGAACAAAGAAGGGAAATTTCTCCCAGCAGCCCCAGGAGCAGCAGATTAAATCTCCACAGTCAACTTGATGTACCCTGCATCTCTGGAATACCTGAATAGACAATGAATCATCCCAAAATTGAGGCGGTGGACTTTGGGAGCAACTGTAGTCTGCATCTAATTTGTTTCTGGTTTTATGTTTATCTTAGTTTAGTATTTAGACCTTATTATCATTGGTAGATTTCTTTATTGATTTGGTTGCTCTCTTCCTTGTTTTTTATATAAATATATATATATATATTCTTTTTTCTCTTTTTGTGAGTGTGTATGTGTATGCTTCTTTGTATGATTTTGTCTGTATAGCTTTGCTTTTGCCATTTGTCCTAGGGTTCTCTCTGTCCTTTTTTGTTTTGTTTTGTTTTGCTTTGATTTTTAGTGTAGTTTTTAGTGCTTGTTATCATTGGTGAATTTGTTTTTTGGTGTGGTTGCTCTCCTCCTTCTTTCTTTTGATTACTTTTAAATTTTCTTATTTTTAATAATATTTTTTATTTTAATAACTTTATTTTATTATTTTTCTTTCTTTCTTTTTCTCCCTTTTCTTCTGAGCGTGTGGCTGACAGGGTCTTGCTGCTCTGGCCAGGTGCCAGGCCTGAGCCTCTGAGGTGGGAGAGCCCAGTTCAGGACATTAGTCCTGAACTCCCAGCCCCACATAATATCAAACGGCGAAAGCTCTCCCACAGATCTCCATCTCAACACTAAGACCACCTCCACTCAACGACCAGCAATCTACAGTGCTGGACACCCTATGTCAAATAACTAGCAAGACAGGAACACAACCCTACCAATTAGCAGAGAGGCAGCCTAAAGTCATAATAAGTTCACAGACACCCCAAAACACACCACTGGACTTGGTCCTGCCCACTGGAAAGACAAGATCCAGCCTCATCCACAAGAGCACAGGCACCAGTTCCCTCCACCAAGAATGCTACCCAACCCACTGAACCAACCTTACCCACTGGTAGAAGACACCAAAAACAATGGGAACTACGAACCTGCAGCCTGCAAAAAGGAGACCCCAAACACAGTAAGTTAAGCAAAATGAGAAGACAGAGAAATATACAGCAGATGAAGGAGCAAGGTAAAAACCCACCGGACCTAACAAATGAAGAGGAAATAGGCAGTCTACCTGAAAAAGAATTCAGAATAATGATAGTAAAGATGATAAAAAAAATCTTGGAAATAGAATGGAAAAAATACAAGAAACGTTTAACAAGGACCTAGAAGAACTGAAGAGAAAACCGACAATGATGAAAAACACAATAAATGAAGTTTAAAATTCCCTAGAAGGAATCAAGAGCAGAATAACTGAGGCAGAAGAACGGATAAGTGACCAGGAAGATAAAATAGTGGAAATAACTACTGCAGAGCAGAATAAAGAAAAAAGAATGAAAAGAATTGAGGACAGTCTCAGAGACTTCTGGAACAACATTAAACGCACCAACATACGAATTATAGGGGTCCCAGAAGAAGAAAAGAAAAAAAGGGGACTGAGAAAATATTTGAAGGTTATAGTTGAAAACTTCCCTAATATGGGAAAGGAAATAGTCAAGTCCAGGAAGCATAGAGAGTCCAATACAGGATAAATCCAAGGAGAAACATGCCAAGACACATATTAATCAAACTGTCAAAAATTAAATAAAACATATAAAAAGCAGCAAGGGAAAAGCAACAAATAACATATAAGGCAATCCCCAGAAGATTAACAGCTGATCTTTCAGCAGAAACTCTGCAAGCCAGAAGGGACTGGCAGGACATATTTAAAATGATGAAAGGGGAAAACCTACAACCAAGATTACTCTACCCAGCAAGGATCTCATTCAGATTTGATGGAGAAATTAAAACCTTTACAGACAAGCAAAAGTTAAGAGAATTCAGCACCACCAAACCAGCTTTACAACAAATGCTAAAGGAATTTTTCTAGGCAGGAAACATAAGACAAGGAAAAGATCTATAATAACAAACCCAAAATGATTAAGAAAATGGTAATAGGAATATACATATCGATAACTACCTTAAATGTAAATGGATAAAATGCTCCAACCAAAAGACATAGACTAGCTGAATGTATACAAAAACAAGACCCATATACATGCTGTGTACAAGAGACCCACTTCATACCTAGGGACACATACAGACTGAAAGTGAGGGGATGGAAAAAGATATTCCATGCAAATGGAAACCAAAAGAAAGCTGGAGTAGCAGTTCTCATATCAGACAAAATAGACTTTAAAATAAAGACTATTATAAGAGACAGAGAAGGATACTACATAATGATGAAGGGATCAATCCAACAAGAAGATATAACAATTGTAAATATTTATGCACCCAACATAGGAACACCTCAGTACATAAGGTAAATGCTAACAGCCGTAAAAGGGGAAATTGACAGTAACACATTCATAGTGGGGGACTGAAACACCCCACTTTCACCAATGGACAAATCATCCAAAATGAAAATAAATAAGGAAACACAAGCTTTAAATGACACATTTAACAAGGTGGACTTAACTGATATTTATATGACATTCCATCCAAAAACAACAGAATGCACTTTCTTCTCAAGTGCTCATGGATCTCCAGGATAGAACATATCCTGGATCACAAATCAACCCTTAGTAAATTTAAGAAAATTGATATTGTATCAAGTATCTTTTCCGACCACAATGCTATGAGACTAGATATCAGTTACAGAAAAAAGATCTGTAAAAAATACAAACACATGGAGGCTAAACAATACACTACTATATAACCAAGAGATCACTGAAGAAATCAGAGAGGAAATCAAAAAATACCTAGAAACAAATGACAATGAAAACACAATGACCAAAACCTATGGGATGCAGCAAGAGCAGTTCTAAGAGGGAACTTTATAGCAATGCAATCCTACCTCAAGAAACAAGAAGCATCTCAAATAAACAACCTAAGCTTACACCTAAAGCAGTTACAGAAAGAAGAAGAACAACAACAACAACAAAAACCCAAATTTAGCAGAAGGAAAGAAATCATAAAGATCAGATCAGGAATAAGTGGAAAAGAAATGAAGGAAACAATAGCAAAGATCAATAAAACTACAAGCTGGTTTTTTGAGAAGATAAACAAAACTGATAAATCGTTAGCCAGATTCATCAAGAAAAAAAGGGAGAACTCAAATCAACAAAATTAGAAATGAAAAAGGAGAAGTAACAACACACCACAGAAATACAAAGGATCATGAGAGATTACTACAAGCAACTATATGCCAATAAAATGGGCCACGTGGAAGAAATGGACAAATTCTTAGAAAAGCACAACCTTCTGATACTGAACCAGGAAAAAATAGAAAATATAAACAGACCAATCACAAGCACTGAAATTGAAACTGTGATTAAAAATATTCCAACAAACAAAACCTCAGGACCAGATGGCCTCAGAGGGGGATTCTATCAAACATTTAGAGAAGAGCTAACACCTATCCTTCTCAAACTCTTCCAAAATATAGCAGAGGGAGGAACACTCCCAAACTCATTCTACGAGGCCACCATCACCCTGATAGCAAAACCAGACAAAGATGTCACAAAGAAAGAATACTACAGGCCAATATTACTGATGAACATAGGTGCAAAAATTCTCAACAAAATACTAGCAAACAGAATCCAACAGCACATTAAAAGGATCATACACCATGATCAAGTGGGGTTTATCCCAGGAATGCCAGGATTCTTCAATATACACAAATCAATCAATGTGGTACACCATATTAAGAAATTGAAGGAGAAAACCCATATGATCATCTCAATAGATGCAGAAAAAGCTTTCGACAAAATTCAACACACATTTATGATAAAAACCCTTGAGAAAGTAGGCACAAAGGGAACCTACCTCAACATAATAAAGGCCATATATGACAAACCCACAGCAAACATCGTTCTCAATGGTGAATAACTGAAACCATTTCCACTAAGATCAGGAACAAGACAAGGTTGCCCACTCTCACCACTCTTATTCAACATAGTTTTGGAAGTTTTAGCCACAGTAATCAGAGAAGTAAAAGAAATAAAAGGAATCCAAATTGGAAAAGAAGAAGTAAAGCTGTCACTGTTTGCAGGTGACATGATACTATACATAGAGAATCCTAAAGATGCTACCAGAAAACTACTAGAGCTAATCAATGGATTTGGTAAAGTAGCAGGATACAAAATTAATGCACAGAAATCTCTGGCATTCCTATACACTAATGATAAAAAATCTGAAAGTGAAATCAAGAAAACACTCCCATTTACCACTGCAACAAAAAGAATAAAATATCTTGGAATAAACCTACCTAAGGAGGCAAAAGACCTGTATGCAGAAAATTATAAGACACTGATGAATGGAATTAAAGATGGTACAAATAGATGGAGAGATATACCATGTTCTTGGCTTGGAAGAATCAACATTGTGAAAATGACTCTACTACCCAAAGCAATTTACAGATTCAATGCAATCCCTATCAAACTACCAATGGCATTTTTCACAGAACTAGAACAAAAAATTTCACAATTTGTATGGAAACACAAACTGCCCCAAATAGCCAAAGCAATGAAAGAAAAACAGAGCTAGAGGAATCAGGCTTCCTAACTTCAGACTATACAACAAAGCTACAATAATCAAGACAGTATGGTACTGGCACAAAAACAGAAATATACATCAATGGAACAGGATAGAAAGCCCAGAGATAAACTCACGCACATATGTTCACCTTATCTTTGACAAAGGAGGCAATAATATACAATGGAGAAAAGACAGCCTCCTCAATATGTGGTGCTGGGAAAATTGGCAAGCTACATTTAAAATAATGAAATTAGAACACTTCCTAACACCATAAACAAAAATAAACTCAAAATGGACTAAAGACCTAAATGTAAGGCCAGACACTGTAAAACTCTTAGAGGAAAACATAGGCAGAGCACTGTATGACATAAATCACAGCAAGATCCTTTTTTACCCACCTCCTAGAGAAATAGAAATAAAAACAAAAATAAACAAATGGGACCTAATGAAACTTAAAAGGTTTTGCACAGCAAAGAAAACCATAAACAAGACGAAAAGACAGTCCTCAGAATGGGAGAAAATATTTGCAAACGAAGCAACTGTCAAAGAATTAATCTTCAAAATATACAAGCAGCTCAATATGAAAAAAACAAACAAGCCAATCCAAAAATGGGCAGAAGACCTAAATAGACATTTCTCCAAAGAAGACATACAGATTGCCAGCAAACACATGAAAGGATGCTCACCATCACTAATCATTAGAGAAATGCAAATCAAAACTACAATGAGGTATCACCTCACATGGGTCAGAATGGCCATCATTAAAAAATCTACAAACAACAAATGCTGGAGAGGGTGTGGAGAAAAGGGAACCTTCTTGCACTGTTGGTGGGAATGTAAATTGATACCGCCACTATGGAAAACAGTACAGAGGTTCCTTAAAAAACTAAAAATAGAACTACCATACGACCCAGCAATCCCACTATGGGCATATACCCTGAGAAAACCATAATTCAAAAAGTGTCATGTACCACAATGTTCATTGCAGCACTATTTACAATAGCCAGGACATGGAAACAACCTAAGTGCCTATCAACACATGAATGGATAAAGAAGATGTTGCACCTACATACAATGGAATATTACTCAGCCATAAAAAGAAAGGAAATTGAGTTATTTGTAGTGAGGTGGATGGACCTAGAGACTGTCATACAGAGTGAAGTATGTTAGAAAGAGAAAAACAAATACCGTATGCTAACACATATATGGAATAAAAAAAAAAGTTCTGAAGAACCTAGGAGCAGGACAGGAATAAAGACACCAATGTAGAGAATGGACTTGAGGATACAGGGAGGGGGAAGGATAAGCTGGGACAAAGTGAGAGAGTGGCATGGACTTATATACACTACCAAATGTAAAATAGATAGCTAGTGGGAAGCAGCCACATAGCACAAGGAGATCAGCTCAGTGCTTTGTGTCCACCTAGAGGGGTGGGATAGGGAGGGTGCGAGGGAGATGCAAGAGGGAGGAGATATGGGGATATAGGTATATGTATAGCTGATTCACTTTGTTATAAAGCAGAAACTAACACACCATTGTAAAGCAATTATACTCCAATAAAGATGTTCAAAAAGAATAAAAAATTAATTTTAAAAAAAAGAGAGAAGAGAGGAGGTTGGTGTAGATTTTCCATAGTTACAGGTTGGTGATACCTACTGTGCCAGTCTGCATTATCTCCCTTGGGCTGGACCCAACAACCTGTGCAGTCTTCACAGGTACTCATTCATTCATTGATTCATTGATTCATTTGTTCCTTCAGTTGTTTGTCCATTCGTCCATCCAATCATGCATGCATCCATCCATGTATCCATCCATGCATCCGTCCACTAAACAGTGACTTACCAGGTACCCACATCATGTCAGGCTAAGGCTGCAGCAGTGAACAGCTGATCAAGTTTCTGCCTGTTTGGTGCATATGTTCTTGTGGAGGGCGGCAGACAAACAAATGTGTATGTAATATGTCAGGAGATGATAAGTGCTGTTAAATTCTATGGCAACATAGGGAGGACCGCAAGCAGGGGTCTGGCTTGCTGATGCTTTATGGAGGAGAGTGGTCAGAAAAAGACCTCATACAGGGCCATGTGAGCATGGGCTGGAGGTTGTGAGGGTTGGGATTGTGGCAATCTTCCGGGTGCAGGTGTAGAGGTGCCAAGATGGGAGTGTGCTTGGCGTGTGTCGGGAACAGCGAACAGAACAGTGTGGCTGGAGCATCAGGGAGAGTGGTGGAGGTGAGGCCAGGGGAGAGGTGAGATAGAGGGGATTAGTCATTGGCTTGGGCTTCTACCCTAACAGAGTGAAAAGCTAGCACCCATTTTCAGCAGAGGAGTGACATGATTTGATCTATGGCTTCAGTAGAAGTGCATGCCGGCTGCTTCTCACAGGGTCATTCTGGCTGCTGTGTTGAAGATGGACTGTAGTCAGGAGGAGCGGGGAGCAGCCTCCCCTCCCTACGGATGAAGAGAAGGCATGGCTTTTGCTGGAGAGCAGAGAAACATTTCGATAGAAGGTCAGATATCCTGCCCTAATACCTCATGTGGCCAAACCAACCACAGTTCAGTTACCAGGAAAGAGAGACACAAAGACCATTTGTTGTTCGTTTGACACATTCGGCTGTGAGGTGCCCGATCCAACACTACATTCTGGGGTGACAGAATTGGGCTGGAACCATGCCAATCTTCAGAGCACTCCATGCCCAGTGGGGGGGAAGATCAGAGATGCTCACAAACTACAATAAAACAGGTCAGAGAGCCCCACATTCTTGGAGAGGTAAAGCCATAAGTCAGGGGCAATGTCATTGTAAGCCCGCCCAGGGAAGGGGGTGCCAGGCGAGATTAGGTGACCCTTTGATGCTTTAGGAGGGGTGTGTGCTCTGCTGTGAGGGGCTGGCCATTTTCTGATTGTTGGAGCTATTGTGTGGGAGGGCATAACTGATGCAGGGCATGGCGTGATCCTATGTGCAAGAGGCTCAGGTGTGTGAGGTGGGCATTACCTAGATAGCCTCGCAGCTGGCAGAGAGGATGAAGCTGAGCTAGAGTTGTTTATTTTTTATTGTGGTGAAATACACATAACATAAAATTTACCATCGTAACTATTTTTAGGTGTACAGTTCAGTAATGTTAAGTACCTTCACATTGTCGTGCAGCCAGAATTCTTCCATCTTCCCAACCTGAAGCTCAGAATAAACCCATTAAACACCAGTGCCCCATCCCCGCTCCCTCCGGCCCTTGGCATCCACTGTTGTACTTTCTGTATCTGAATTTAACTCTAGGGATTTCATATCAGTGGACTTCTACCGTGTTTGTCTTGTTGTGACTGGCTTTTTTCACTCAGCATCATGTCCAAGGTTCATCCATTTGTAGCATGTGTCAGAATTGCCTTCATTTTTAAAGTTGAATGATATTCCATTGTATGTATATACCACATTTTGTTTATCCATTCATCTGTTTATAGACATTTGGTTTGCTTCCACCTTTTGGAAATTGTGATTAGTGCTGTTGTAAACAATTCTTTGAGGCGTATACTTAGAAGTGGAATTGCTGGATCACATGGGAATTCTATTTTTAATTTTTGGAGAAGCTGCCTGTGCTAGAGTTTTATATTGAAGAACTTCAACTGCTGGACTAAAGAATTCAGACTTGGTTCTGTAGACCATGGGGAGATGAACAGTGTACTCTAGTCTTCCTGGCAACCACACAGAGCAAGCATTCTAAGAGAGAGGTTTAGGCCAAGGCAGCCAATGAGGAGATGGCTACAAATGTTAATGTCATGGCGTACTAATGTAAAAGGAAAGATTGAAATCAGTATTTCAGTTCTGAGGATATTAGAATTAACTTAGACATTAGAATTAACTTCTAGCACTCACAGTAATTGAGATTGCTTCCTTTCCACCATCATGGGAGGCATTTGCAAATTCTGAATGTTTTGGTGCAGAAACAAGATTTCTCTCTGCAAAAGTAAACAAGCCTTCTTTAATGTGAGAGAGTTCATCTCCATCAAGATATATAGAGCACTGTTATTTATTTGTTTGAAAAGGCAATAAAAATTGCGTATTGTGGGAGGAGCTCTCCTTAGTGCTGAAAGTAGAAATTTTACATCTGTTCCTTGACTTCAGCTTGGAATTGCAGATATGAAGACACAAACAAATCACAGACAGTCAGCTAAACCTCAGGGATGGAAGGAAGAAATTTAAGCCCTTATGCACTCCTGATCTATTTGAAAATTGCCAGGTCCTGTCATCTCGGGAACCATCCCTCAGCTCTCCTCTCTCTTATTCCCACGTGCACAGAAGTTCCCAATCCTCCGGGTTCACCTCTCTGCCTCCATCCATCATCATCTCTCTCGGACTAATTCACTGGCCTTTGTATATAGGTCAGGATGCTGGCAGAATGTAGAAATCACCCTTAGTATTTCAAACAGAGGGAACTTAGTACAAGGAATTGGTGACATTGATGTATGTCTTCTGGATTGAGGAACAAACAGGGGTTGATGAGGCAACAAAAGAGATTAGCCAGAGCAGGCAGCTGCTACATACCCTGGAGGGACACAGGGGTCGGGGGATGGGGAGGGTGGTGTCCTGGATCCCTGGAGCCAGGTTTCTGCAGTGGAGCTAGACCCTCAGAGGATCTGGTCCGTGAGAGCTGGAGCTGAGAAGTACCACAGAGGCAGGGACTGTGTGATACAAGCTGGAACAACAGTATGGAGAAGATGCAGCCCTGCCAGGGGTGCTGCCCAAAGAAACACCCTAGCTTCTCCCCAACTCCCACTCTCCAGTCTTCCGCCATAGGGCAAAACCAATTGGAAACCAGAAGACAAGTATCCCCAGGAAATGTGGTCCCTGTGATATAGAAAAGAACAGGAAATGGATCAAACCGTGTGCTGGCCCATGACCAGCACAACCTCCTGGTCTAGCTGGTTATACTTTGGCTTTCCATCAATTCAGCCTCCATACTTCCTGGGTGATTTCCCTAGAACTTTGTTGGTGTGATGTCACTACCAACTCCAGTATTGTCCCCTCCATGATGGCTACCATGACTTCAAAGGGAAACACATTGCAGTTCCATGCTTCCCTGCTACCAAAGTACCTCATACAGACCCCCACTATCATAGTGACCATCCCTGTGGTCTTAGTCTATTTTTCCCGTTTGGTTTCAGTCCCTACAAGCTTGGAACCATATTCTCATCATCAGTACAGACCCAATGCCTAACAGAGTACCTATCAAGAATGTTTGACGGGTGACCATGGAATGCCTGTAAACAAGATTATACACCTTTTATATAAATACATCTTTCACATAAATATTTTGAAATTCAAACAGTTTAACTTTAGAGAGTCTTGTATTATTTCATATAATTCACGCAACAATTCTTTAGCTTGGGCTATATCTTATGATTTCGCTTATTTTATAGATGGAGAAAATGGAGGTTCAGAGAGAGGCTATGACTTGTCAAGGCTGCAGGGTTAGTCAGGGCTGGAAGCAGGTCCTGCTGCTCATGTTCTGGATCAGAGTCCAAGGCCTGGGTGATGTGTCACCTGTGGGTTCTGGGCAACCGTTGCACATTAAAGGCAGACTCCAGCCTTGATGCTAGCTCTGTGGCCTTTGCTCAGTTACTATGCCTGGCATTGCTTCTTTTAGATATTATAAGGATAGTCAAAAGTTGAAGCTTTTAGACCAAAACAGAATGACTTCTAGTTCAGGGTTATGAAATAGATGTTATCCAGAGCAGAGCTGCTCTAACCAAAGAATTAGATGTGGAGAAATGTGTTTGGCCAGCCTCCCTATTGTGACTGTTCCTTTGTTTCCTTTATTCATTGATGTGTTTGCTAATTGTGACACATGTCCTGTTACCTATGGGGCTTTGGCTGTATGAGAGATGTTCCTGTGAAGTGTTTACTCCATTACTGAACACAGAAAAATTCAATATTCATTGCTAATTGAATAGTCTTAGTTACTAAAAGAGAAAACTGCCTCCTGGCATATTCAGATGAAATTATCAGTTTCAAAATATGCATCCTTCTCTCTCCACCCTCACTGAGTAAGTGGAAACTCTCACAATATTTGCATGAACCAATGAATGAAAGATCTCCTGACTCATTCCCCTGCTGGAGACATCTTTCTAAAACAAAACTGAACCATGTTACTTTGCTTCTTAAAAATGCTCACTGACTCCCCATTGCCCACAGAATGAAGTCTGAGTGTCTTAGCCCTGTTGTTCATAATCAGACCCTTAATTCTCATTTTGCCCACTCTTCCCTTTATGCTACTAGGGTACAGCAACTTGTCATAGTTGTTTTAATAAATTCAGAGTGATAGACACTCAAACCAGTTTAAGAAAAAAGGAAATTTTATTTTAAAAATTTGGAAGTTAGCATATCTGATATTGTTGAAGCCCAGTCTCGCGTGGGGTGTGTGAGCGGGGGGAGGCGCAGGGAGAGAGAGAGAGCTCTTGCTTTGTAGCTGTCTGCTAACTTCATTTGGCAAATAAGCTCTCCAGCGGGCCAGCAGCATGGCTGCTCGCAACCCCACTGCTGCCATGTCCCCAGCTGGACCATCACAGAGGGAGCTGATCTTCTCTTTCACCAGAGAAGCATGATTGAGTCTTCTGAGTCACATGACTATCCCAGAAAAGCCTCTGATTGGTTCTACTCGAGTCACGTGACTATCCCTGACTGAATCCCTGTAGGCAGGATGATGGAATATTATAATTTAGATACTTGAACCATGTACCCCCCCCTCCAAGCCCCTCTGGGACCACCATGAGGGGAGAGGGGTTACCGAAAGGAACCAGAAGAAGAGGCAGGAAACTATGTTAAGCTGAAAAAGAACTTGCTACTCCAGTCCACACCCACAGTATCCTTTTAGGTCTCCATGTGTTCACAGGCTGAATGCCCCTCTTCTATCAACTCTTCCTGGAAAAAAAATACTTCCTCCTTTGAGAAGGCTTCCCAAATTCTTCTAAACATGTAGCTTTCCCCCCTCCTTGAATCTTTTTACACATCTTGCTCCCTTTGGGGTTTAATACAGTGCCTAGCACACAGTAGGTTCTAGATATATATAGAAGCAGTGAATAAGGTGATCAATAAGAAACTTCTCAGTTTTCTCTATATTAAACCTAAATATACCGTTTCATTCCCATTGTAAAGTTCCTTACATGTTTTTTCCATTCATCTTGTTTATCTGCATACTTCAGAAGCTGCATCTCAAGTCACATTTGGTTTTATAGCAGTGAAATTAGATTCTGGGCTGGAGAAGAGACTTTCACGTTTAAAAACCTTCAACCTCACCAGTTGCATGAAAATGCAGAGAATTTCTATTGCGTTTGGCAGCAGGCGATATTCCTGATGTTGCAACACACATTTTCCTGTGGAATGTTGAAAAGTTAACTTGGGAGCTTGCCTTCAATGTTGATATTACTCATTTTTCAAAAGAGACTGATTAGTGAGTCACTGGGAAGAGGATGTTATCAAGAGTTGAGTGAGTGTGTGTGTTGTGTGTGTGTGTGTGTGTGTGTGTGTATCCTGCAAAGGTGTGCTGCCAAGAATCAGACTGCTGAGGGCTTGGGATTTTAAAGGGCAGTGTTCCAGGACCTGATTTAGAACTTGGGACTCCACACCGCTGTGCTCATCCATGTTTACAGATGTGCATGAAAAATGTATGGAGAACTCACAGTTGTGCAGGTGCTGGACAGATCCTCCTCCCTAGTATTTATTTCTGTAAGAGGTGTGCATCCCCCGAACCTACTTCCAAAAGAACCCGGGGTGACATAAATGGAAGGAGAGCATGAAAGGCAACAAGCAGAGATTCCAGGTTCCGAGGCCGAATCCCTAGCTGTGCTCTCTGTGGAAAGTTGCTTCAGTCCCCTGAGCCTTGGTCTACTTCTCGTCCTCCAGAATGGGGATGGTGATGAAAACCACAGGGGTCCTGTGAGGATTAAAGAGGTAATGTGCCAGAGGGCAAAGACCTGGATGTGTCTTGTCACAGTCACTTGCTCAACTTGTCACATCTCCCCATCTCTTACCTTCCCAAAGGGTTTGACAAGGAAGGTACATTAAAACAGAGTGAAATATTTATTTACAAAAACTGAGTTTGGAGGCTGCCATTTGCTCTCTGAGTCCCAGGAACAAGCTGATCAATCGCTTTGATTCCTCATTTCCTTCATCTTTAAAATGAGGTGAGTGTGTATGTCACTCAGAAGAAGATGCTCAGTGCCAGGGAGGTACCAAAGCACGTGTGCGAAAAGGAAACATGCACATCAGTTCTACCGAGCAGGGCAAGAGGCGTGAATGGCCCAGTCACCTGTCCCAGGTGATGACGCAAGTGGCATCAGATGTACCTGGATTCTTGGTGGCCTCTTTGTAATGTTTTGCATTGAGCAGAAACACCAGACATTTCACATAGAAAGACTTGGGTCCAAATCCTGACCTTGTCTTGGTTGAAGTTGGTGTCAGATTCCTACACTGCTAAGTATAGAAGGCAAATGGGAGTGAATAATACCCATTGTGGCCCTGAGGATCGCTGCCATGTACTGCATGCCTAATGCGTTATAGGGTTCCACTAGGCGCATTACATGCACTATCTCATTTAATCCTCACAACCATCGTGTCTGTTGGACATTATGAACACCCGCCTCCCATTTTGCGGCTATGAACATTGAGGCCCAGAAAGGTTAAATAGCCTGTGGGAGATTTTGAGGACAGGAATTGGTGGAAGGCATTTAAACCCGCAACTGCAGATCTCAGTGTCCCTGCCCTTTTCCTCCAGTCTACGTTTAGCTTTTAACTTCAGAAGAAAACACCCTTATCACATGGAAAGAACTCATATTTCTCCCTAGAACTAAGCAAAAAGAGAAATGTGACACATGGGTGTTTTTTTTTTTTTTTTAATAAGACATTGACGATTCCTTTGTCAATGCCCAGTGAAAGGCTCTTCACCCCACCATGATGCAGAAATGCTCTGGGGCAGCTCTGGGGTAGCTCTTTATGCCTTTTGATTTGTCAAATGGAAGAGGAAAGATACTTAAGTTGTGTGGCCCCAGAGGGCAGAATTGGCACAAAGGGGCAGATGTGATGGGGAGGCTGGTTGGATTCTCCATCACATAAAGGATTTGGAGCTGTCCAGCCTGTGGCCAACAGCCTCACCAGGCAGTGAGTAGTTGCCTTTCCCTGAGCCCATTTCAATGGAGGACCACTGAACAGGATGCTGGAGAGAGGACGCATACAGGGACAGAGCACCAGGCCAGGGGGCTAGCAGCTCCCCTGCACCAACACTGAAACTTCCTCGGGCTTGTCTATAGCAACACCCTTGAACCACCCATGGGGCTGTTGTGCTTGGCCAAGTACAAGTCAACTTGTAGGAAGGAAATGCGAACATAACCAGTTTATTATGTTATTTCTGCTTGTTGGGCTATTTAAATCAAATCGTCTTTATTTTTCTCTAATTCTGGTTCAGTTGTACAGTGGTGAATGTTCTCTCTCTGTTGGATAGCGGATCCCATTTGGGGTAGATTCCATCACATCCCAGGAAACTTTGTTAATCAAAAGTCCAATCTAGTCCACTTGGAAACCCTAATCTCATATAAGATCCAGAGCTTTCCCCTCCCCAGTCACTGTCCAGGTGTGGCTACGGACGCTGAGGTGGGGAGGTGCTTATCTGCCTTCTTCCTTTTCCATTTCTCCCCTTGGCATGTGAGTGTGGAGATACCCACCCCCAAGTCCCCCCTTTTCTGGGTCTCTCACTTCTCTGGTGTGTCAGGTCAAAGAAGAGAAAGATTAAAAAGGGACTTGAATAACCAGCCATGTTAGTCCTTTTGCTGTTGGCTGACCAGCCATGGACGCTCTCTACATGGAGATGTCTGAATAAAACCACAGCAAACTTACCACTTGCTGGGTCTGGTTCTAAGGTGTTTGCATTCAATAACTCACTTAATGCTCACAACAATGTCCTGAATTAGGCCTATTATTATTCCCAATTTATAAATGAGGAAACAGGCAGAGAGGTACAGCGTGCATTTCCCAGATGTGGGCCATTAGGTGCATTTCCCAGCTGTGGGCCAAGATGGTCTATGAAGCTATGAGCAAGTACATTGAACAGAGTTGATATAAGCAGTTCACCAGTGGTAAGGCTCTTGTGGATGTCTTCATGTTCGCTGTGGGATTCTCACTGGCTGACTCAGTGCCTGCCATGTTGCAGGAGCGCCATGTTTTTGAATGAACAAACCAGTGAATGAATGAACTCTTTGACAGCCCTTTTGAGAGAGTTTAATCCTGAAGAGTGACTAATGGCATCAGTGGGTAAAGATGGTGATCAAGACTATGAATCAGAGGTTTGTTTATACTTCTGGCGTGAGAAATGTTTTATTCAAGCAAAGGGGTCCCCAAGCTCAAATCCAGAGGACAAATAGGAGGTGAACCCAGGCGGTCCTGGTGGCACATGGCCTCGTCTCTCATGGGCATGAGTGCATTCTTAAGTGGGCCTGGCAGGGACCCCCTGACATGGGAGTTTCAGAGCAGACCTTCCTTTTTCCATCCCCCTTCAATTCCTATCCTCTGAAGGACACCCCCAAAGGGGACGCTGCTGGGTCCCCTTGCCTGGGGACTCTGCACAGGAGACTCACGCATCCTTGCTGTGTCAGATGCTAGAAGGGAGAGGGCTGCCCTCCTGCTATTCTCTTCCTCTTTCCTGCTGTGGCAAAATGGTAAATTGTCCCCAGTAGGTGTTCTTCCCATAGTATTAAATTCTGGCCCATAGTATTAAATTGTATCTGGGCATGCTGTCCAGAATAGACACCATGTTGCCTGCCTCCCTTGCATTAGCTATGATTGTGGGACCGGGTGCTAGCCTATGAGATGCGAGCAGAAATTCCAAAGGCAACTTCCAGGAACCTTCTGATGAGCAGGTTGATACTTATTCTTTGCCTCTTCCTCCACCCTTTTTCCATCTGGCTGTTTGGATGGAGACATGGTGCCTGGAGCTCCATCCTAGGGGGTGAGAATCCACACCCCAGTGATGTTAGAGTGGGGAGGTGGAAACAACCTGGTTCCCCAAAGACTTGGTGGTACCCAGCTGCTGTGCCAGCTCTCAGGTGCCTACCTCTAGATTTCCACATGGGGGAGAAATAAACTTCTTTCTTTTGTCAAGCCACAGTTATCTAGGGGCCGAACCTAAATCCAGCTAATCAGTCTATATCTCTCACTTTCATTCTTTCTTCCACTGTTCAGGTCAGCACAAGGGCAAGCAGCAGGCTCGCTGCCTGAGCAGACAGTGGATAAAATGCCATTCATCAGGTCTTGCAGGCAGCTCTGATCACTGCTGTGGGTCTCTTACCCCCTCTCTTGGGTGGGTGCAACTCTTCCGTGTTCATGCGCTTCCTTCTCCAAGCTGGCAAATCATGCCCAATGATTCTCACTCTCTACCCTCACCAGTCGTCTTATATGAGGGTTTGGGGTGCAGTGGCAGCTGAAGGATGGACCAACTGTGTCAACTCTTTGCATCCACTTCTTGGACCTGGTGGCCAGTTCTCAGGCAACATGAATATCTCAATCGTGATCCTGTTAGGTGCATTTCCCAGATGTGGACCAAGATGGTCTATAAAGCTATGAGCAAGTACATTGAACAGAGTTGATTTAAGCAGTTCACCAGTGGTAAGGCTCTTGTGGATGTCTTCGTGTTCGCTGTGGGATTCTCACTGGCTGACTCAGTGCCTGCCATGTTGCAGGAGCGCCATGTTTTTGAATGAACAAACCAGTGAATGAATGAACTCTTTGACAGCCCTTTTGAGAGAGTTTAATCCTGAAGAGTGACTAATGGCATCAGTGGGTAAAGATGGTGATCAAGACTATGAATCAGAGGTTTGTTTATACTTCCGGGGTGAGAAATGTTTTATTCAAGCAAAAGGGTCCCCAAGCTCAAATCCAGAGTTCAGCGTGTGCAAGCAGCGTCTGAGCTTGGATGCCTAGTTGGAGAGGCAGGGGCCACAGACCAGAGTTGCTGGACTGGCTGCCACAGAGCCTGGACTGGAGCCCTGATGCCATCACTGACTGACCGTGGCACTTCAGGCGAGATAGTCACTTCTGTTAAAGAAAAGATTATCCTGACACTCGCTAAAATGGTAAGGAAGACTTTACTCAGGACTACTGCAAAGGGGTCAAGCCCGTTGCCATAGAGAAGACAGATCAGGCTCAGGTCCAAACACAGCAAAGACAAGTGGAGATTTCTAGCCAAGGAGCAGAATGGAAGTTCAGCAGGTGAAAACTTACTAGAAGGAGACATCAAGAGTAGGGGAATTCTCACTAAACTGATGTAGCAGCAGTGTTCTTCCTAAAATCAAACTTGGCAGGCCAAAGACAAGACCCCAAGATGAGGTCTGATCAGAAAGGGGGTTCAGAGGAACCTGTCCGGGGTTTAGCTAAGCTTTTGTCATTCTTGAGTCTGTCTCTTGTCTTAAGTCCCTTGCAAGGTTATTATGAAGACAACAACAAGGTAGGGCAGCAGAGGAGAGAGGGGAGCTGGAATCCAGCCCTGGCTGTGCTCAGCTCACTGTGCATACGTTTTACCTACAGAGCCAGTGAGTGAATATTTTACGCTTGTGGGTCATAAGGTCTTTGTCTCATTGCTCAGCTCCGCCATCACAGTGTGAAAGCAATAATAGACAATGCACCAATGACTGGGGGTGACTGCATTCCAATATAACTTTATTTACCAAAACAAGATTTGTGCCTGAGACATAGGTTGACCTCTGTCTAGAGGGGGTGTCTTTTTCCAATTCATACAAGAGTACTGTATAGACCAATGGTGCAGTTTTCATAGGGCTTGAATTCTGTTTCCCTCACATTATCAGTTATTATTTATTTTAAAACCCAGTGGTAATATATGTGTTGTGTAAGCCACTTTATAAACCTTTTTGGAATAAAGTGGATATAAATAAATATATTCTCTTGCGCGACTGTCCAAGATTCCAGCCTATGGAACTTGGGGCAGGGAGACCAGGGAGGGGCAGTGTCGCAGGAGGTGGCACGGTGGGAATGAGAGCCCCCCCGGTGCAGGACACACCCAGATGGTCACAGAGATGTCCTGCTGGAGGCAGAAGCCACTTCTCTCCACCCCTGGCAACAGGTCAGGATGTGGGCTGCACTTGAGTTGACCCTACTCATCCCTGCAGACAGGCAAATAATACAGATAAAGCAGATGGTCCAGAATGAGAGCACAAGAAAATTAGCCAATAGTTGACTAACCCCATGACAGAGAGATGAGCACCAGTAGTGAGAAGGGCTTACATCTGAGGAAATACAGACAAAGGATTGGGGACCAGGGTAACCAGCAAGAGAACAGAAAATGTGGAAGCAGAGGGTGCCACAGCCCTGGTACTCCCTGGTTCCTGCCTCCCCTGCCTAGCCGGGTTGTGCATGGACTTGTTAATTTACTGAAGACACCATGATGCCATCCATTCTTTCTGCTGGAGCCTTGAAGCTTCCATTGGGCCAGGACTCGTGGTATCCAGCACCCCTTAGCTTTCGTTCTGCATTCTAGACATCGTCATTGCTATTCTGTATTGGCATCCTACCGAGGCAATTGTCCTATAGTTGACCAAAAAATTCAGAGTGTTTAAAAAGGAGAAGATGACAGCTTTCATCTTTTTCTGGGTCAGTGGACTATTTAAGATTAAGATTTCAGCTTAATCCCTACCTTTACAATAATAACTGCATCTACACACTTTGAGCTCAAGGCCTCAGCAGGAGAAAGGGGATTCTACCAAACTAATATTCCCAGCTCTTCCTCTCCAACACACATGTGTACTTTTTTCCTGAATTCAGATTGATTTTTGCAAGGCATTTCATGCTACAGAGCATGGAAGCTGAGTTTTCTGCCATAAGCCCAGTAAAGTTTAAGATTGGGTTCAGCAACGGTGGAGGCGCGTCAAGACACAAGACCCATGGACCTAGTGGTGAATCCTCATGTTGCTTGCTTGAGGTCGACAAGGATTAACTGGATGCTGTCTAGGAGTCAAGCATTTTGTTCACGCCAACTGAAAGATGTGAGTGCGGCAGCAGCGGGGTCAGCCTGTGGAGCCAGGAAGAGCTTTCTAGAGGGAGACAACTTTGCAGCTGTGACTTAAAGCATGAGTAGGAGTCACTCAGAAAACAGAAACAAGATGAGTCCTCATGGATATAGCTTGCACATCCATATTGGTTAGGGTTCTCCCGAGAAATAGAACCAACGGGATAGATATACATATTTCCCTCGACTTACAGTGGGGTTACTTCCTGATAAACCCATTGTAAGTTAAAAATATTGTAAGTCAAAAATGCATTTAGGGCTTCCCTGGTGGCGCAGTGGTTGAGAGTCCGCCTGCCGATGCAGGGGACACGGGTTCGTGCCCCGGTCCGGGAGGATCCCACATGCCGCGGAGCGGCTGGGCCCATGAGCCATGGCCGCTGAGCCTACACGTCCGGAGCCTGTGCTCCGCAACGGGAGAGGCCACAACAGTGAGAGGCCCGCATACCACAAAAAAAAAAAAAAAAAAAAAAAAAAAATGCATTTAATACGCCTAACCTACCAAACATTATAGCTTAGCCTAGCCTGCCTTAAACATGCTCAGAACACTTACATTAACCTGCCATTGGGCAAAATCACCCAACACAAAGCTTACTTTATAGTTAAGTGTTGACTGTCTCAAGTAATTTATTGAATAGTGTACTGAAGTGAAAAACAGAATGGTTGTCTGGGTACGGAATGGTTGTAAGTATATCAGTTGTTCACCCTCGTGATCATGTGACTGACGGATCTGCAGCCACTGCATCATGACACTGCATATTATGCGGCTGGGAAAAGATGAAAATTCAAAATTCGAAGTATGCTTTCTACTGAATGCAAATTGCTTTTGCACTGTTGTAAAGTCGAAAAATCATTAAGTTGAACCATCATAAGCAAGGGACCATCTGCCTATGGAACTGGCTCACTACATTACAGAGGTGAACAAGTGCCAAGATCCACAGGTGAGTCCTCAAAGTGAAGACCCGGGAGAGCCGATGGTAGTTCCAGTCCAAGGGCCAGGTGGCTCGAGACCCAGGAGGAGCTGATATTTCACTTCAAGGTCAAAGGCAAGCGGGAAACAATTCTCTCCTCCAAGGGGAAGGGTCAGACTTTTTGTTCTACTCAGGCCTTAAACTGATGGATGAGGCCCACCCAAACTGGGGAGGGCAATCTGCTTTACTCAGTCTACTGATTCAAATGTTAATCACATCCAAAGAATCCTCACAGATACACCCAGAATAACGTTTGACCAAACATCTGGGCACCCTGTGGCTCAGTCAAATTGATGCAGTAGAGTTACCATCACACCATCCATTCACAATTCCCACTAGGGTGGCTGGTCTATGGATGGATCTGGAATTTTAACCAATGCCAGCTGAGATTGTTGGAGACAGCAGCTGGGCAGGCAGGGACAACCATGTCAGTCTGGACAGATGACTGGCATCAGAGGCATTGGTGGACATGGTCTTTCCTCACTCCTGATGTTCTGCCTCTGAAGGGCACTCATTGTAACTCTTGGCCTCTCTGAGCCCCTCAGTGCTAATGTAGAGTGACTCATCTGATTAGTAACTTGGAAAGACTTACTGGCCGGGGCCTGCTCAGCTCTGCCCACAGAGCACGTGTTCTGTTCTCTGTGCTACACGTTTAACTGAGCAGATCTTCTCCATGTGGAGGGACCTTCCTTGGTTGAGTTACCCAAGACTGAGTGGGCAAATATTCTGATTCCCAGGCCCTTTGGGCCCTCCTGCTAAGCCTCATCCTCCAGCTTAAGCTCTACCAGTAATAAAGATAGCATGTTGGTCTCTAGCTTTACTCTTATTTTATTCCTCAAAGTTCTCACACTCCAGATGTGAAGGATATGTGCTGTTTAGCAGACGTCTGCTCAGAGATGCCATAGATTAATTTAATGATTTAATAAGTTAATAAGAGTTAAACTTTGGAGGTTGAAAGTTCAAGACCATAAGAGAAAAGAAGATTCATGGAATGGTAGAGAAAACGTTTAAAAAGAAACTCAGAGGGCCAGGGCAAGACTTTACCCAAATTCCCACACTTTGAGAGCAGCCGGAAGAGAAGTAGCAAAGGAATGAGAAGAACAGAGGTGAGAGAACTCAGCCAGCACACACCAACACTCATGGGAAGGAGCTTCAAGAAGGTGGTGGACAGTGGCAAGTGCTCAAGCCAGATATCCAAGAGCTTTCCAATTCACCAACATCCCAAACCCCCAAAGTTGAAAGAACATCCCAGATCTATCCATTTCCTCCACTATTAGGGCTCTTCAGAGAAACAGAATCAGTAAGATATATCTACACATCTATATCTACATCTGTATATACCCTTCCCTCCCTTCTCTGTCTCTCTCTCTCTAAGACAGAGAGCTTTATTTTAAGGAATTGGCTCATGCAATTACGGAGGTTGGCAAGTGCAAAATTTGCTGCGTGTGCCGTCAGGTTGGAGACCCAGGAAAGAGCTGACCTTACAATCCAAGTGTGAAGATCATCTTGCCGGCAGCATTCCCCCTTGCTTAGGGGAGGTTACTCTTTGTCCTAGTCAGGCCTTCGACCGATTAGATCAGGCTCACCCACTCTGCAGAGGGCAATCTGCCTTACTCAGTCCACCAATTTAAATGTTATTCTCGACTTCCCTGGTGATCCAGTGGTTAAGATTCCATGCTTCCACTGCAGGGGGCACAGGTTCGATCCGTTCGCAGGAGGGAAGTTCCGCATGCCATGTGGTGCAGCCAAAAAAACACAAAAACTGAAAAAAAACAACAATAAATGTTACTCTCATCCAGAAACACCCTCACAGAAACACTTAGAAATAATGTTTAACCGAATATCTGGGCACCTCATGGCTCAGTCAAGTTAACACATAAAATTAACCATTAAATTCCCTAAATCCAAAGACGGTGTCCTACGACACAGAAAAGGACACACAGAGACACAGAGGAGAGAAAGCCATGAAGACAGAGGCAGGAACTGGAGTGATGCAGAAGCCAGGGAACACTGGAGCCACTAGAAACTAGAGACAAGAAAGGACCCTTCCCTAGAGCCTCAAGAGGGAGCCTGGCCCTGCTGACACCTTGATTTTGGACTTCTGGCTCCAGAACTGTGAGAGAATAAATTTCTGTTGTTTTAAATCATTCAGCTTGTGATGATTTGTTACAACAGCCCTAGGAAACACATACTCTACCTTTATGATTTTCGCCGTATCTGCATCCTACCTATACTATTGTTTAAATAGCATTCAAACTCAATTCGCTTTTGCTAAGATAAATTTGTTTCAGAAAGACACTCTATGTTAGTCCTTGAAAGAGGAAACGGTGCTGTTTGTGGTAAATATAGGTGGCCATGAAAACAAACATAGTGAAATCAAAATGATGTTATTAAGGGCTCGCTAGATCCCATTGTCCAAGGTGCTCATCCTGCCATCTGCTTTCTCTTTGTGAAAAGGGATATTAGCAAGTGGCTGATGTTAAAGAGATAAAAGAATCAAACCAAGACACCTCTTTGACCTAATTAGAAGGACTGAAGGAGAATTTCTCATTCTGTGCTCCAGTGCGACAGAAAGAGGCTGAGTGTGTACTAAAACTACCGCCCACCCACTATGGTCCTCGCAACCACACTTCCTGAAACTCCAGGCTCCCCCCCCCCTCCCCGCAGCCTACTTTTCATACCCTGCCACCTCCTCCACCTGCTGGCCCAGCCTCATTGGCCACACTCCCTCCGCTCACATGGGACCTTCCTGTGCTCCTAAATTATTTGGATGTTGGACTTGCTAGAATGATCCCCTGTGTTTTAATTTTTTTTTCTTATTCTCCATCTGTGAGACTTTTCATTCTAGTTTCTGAGAAATTTCCCTGGCTTCATCCTCCAAACCTGTCTATTGATTCTTTTTTTTTTTTTAGTTGTCAGATATTCGATTTCCCAGAGCTCTTTCTCCTCCTCTGACGGTTCCTTTTTCATTGTGCCCTGTTGTGTTTTATGGGCACAGTATCTCCTCCTACCTCTCTGAGGATATTAATAATAGTTATTTTGAAGTTTCCTCTTCCCTGAATTTATTTCTGTTTCCTCTGAGGTCCTTTGATATTTTTATTTTATCTCTGCTTTTCATTTTGAAGATTTCTCTCAAATGGCCACTGGTCATGCATAACTGTTCACTGATATTGAAGAAGGAGGCAGTTAAAAGCTGGTTGGTGGGTCTTGGGCATGGAGGGCCCCACAGTGGAGCTTCATACAGCGAGAGCTGGTGGAGAGCTTCCTCCACAGGATGCCCAGGCAGTAGCCCTGGGGCCCCCTCAGTCTCATGAATGGTGTTGACCCTGGCCTGGCTGCTGAGGTTGTGGCTGCAGGACAGGACACCATTTATGAATCAGACTTTTGTTTATTACCCTCCCTGTTTCAGCCCTGTGCTCACGTCCACCCTTCCCTGTGAGTGACCGAGCATCATGGGGCTGGGAGTGGATTTGTGGATTCAACACCCTAGGGGCAGAGTGTCAGCTATCCAGCCCCCAGCACAGTCCATCTTCAATGGCTCCCGGTCCTTCTACGGCTGGAGATCCTCCAAGGTTCTGTGAGTGACCGGCTTGCTGGGCTCCCCTATGGGAGCCCGGACATCAGAGCGTCCTCCAGCCCATTCGATCGGCTCCTCCGTCTGCTTTGCTTTTTAAACATGTGATGACAGCTCATCCTTTGGTATAAATTGTCCTGATCTCTTTGTCCCAGTGGGTTCATACTGGTTTTATTCCTTGTCTTGCCGGGGGACTCATTCAGTCACTGAATAAATACTTGCTGATCCCTTACCCTGTGCCAGGCACTCTTCCAACGTAATGAGCAGAAACACAGCCGTCCTTGTCCACCTGGAGCTTGCGTTCTAGTGGTCCAAATGCATCTTGTCAATTCCCCATGTTTACTGGAAAATGTTAAACCATCTTCTACAAACGTAAATCAGACCATGTCACTCCCTCAGTGGAAACCCCTGTAACCAAGTCCAAGCTCATACTGCTCGCTGCAGGACAGGCCAATAAATCAAGAGATGAGTTGTTGGGGAAAAGAATAGTGACTTTATTCAGAAAGCCAGCAGACCAAGAAGACGGTGGACTAGCGTTCGAAAGAATCATCTTCCCCAAGTTAGAATTCAGGCTTCTTTTATACCGAAAGGGGAGGGCGTATGGCTGTTTGTTGCAACTTCTTGGTGCTGGAATCCTTTGTTCTCGCAGCTGTCCACATACGTCTGGTCACAAGGTTCCTCTAAGCCTGCAAGACAAATGTTATTCTCTGTTCTGCAACTTTTTATCTCTATATGAATGGGAAAGTGTTAAACCTTTAAAGTTCAGAGCTTTGAGAATGGGCTATCGTGTATATTTCAGGCTATAGGCAACATTCTTTTATAAAGGGGCAGAGCCAGCGTGACTAAGCACCGGCAACAGAGCACAGGGGTTAGAGCTAAAGGAATAGATCCAACGTGGAGTCAGGTTTGTCCTCTGTTACACCCCTGCAGGACCCTCACACTGCAATTAGACTAGACCGAAGGCCCTCAGCTTGGCTGGAGTGTGTCCTGACACCCCCCAACCAAGTCTCCCCAGGACCCTTCACCCCCAGTCCTCTCAGCTTCGATGCCTCCTTTGTCTTCCTGCGGCATTGGGTGTCCTGTTTTCATGTTATCACATTAGGCTTCATAGCGCTCCTTGATCTTGGACTTTTAGCCCCCAGGAATATGAGAAAATAAATTTCTGATTTTTAAGCCCTCCATCCTCCCTGCCCCATCTGTGGTATGTTGTTATGGCAGCCCAAGCAGACTATACTGAGGGCCAACGGTCCCTCTGGTGCATCCTTGGGGCCTCAAGCAAGTACAACCCCTAGATCCCAGCCCCGCCTAAAGCCAGCTACCTGAGGTCTTTTCCTCCAAGGAGGCAGGGCACAGGTATTCTCCTCCTTGTGCACGTGATGAATTAGGATCTTAGTGGAGGGGACTCCGTTACTAAGAACAGTGAGGATCGTGGCCCAGGGGCTGCTGGCATCAGTATTGCCAGGATTACAGCTGGAGCCGCCATTGTCTGAGACAGGACGTGATGAAAGCATGCACACGTGAGGCCGCCGGAATCTCAGGGCCACATCCAGTGCACAGGGCACCTGCCAAGCCCACTGCTTCTGTCCTGGGGACGATTTAATATGTTTATTATTCTGGCGAAGCTGCCCCTAACCAGACCTATCCCGCAGCTGGCTGAGAGCTATTTCATTATCTCTTCGCTCAACAGATAAAAAAGAAAATGGAACACAGTGGGCTGCATCAGAGCAACCCCTTACTTTTAATCCAGGGTCCTCGCTTCCCTCCCAGCCCCACTCCCAAACTTCTCCAACGCTACCCAGAGAAACACAAAAGGCCAAACTTCTGTGCTGAAATTACGCTATGAAATAAAAGGATGTTGCTTGGGAGACGTACAGGAACTGTCCTAATGCTCTGTCTAATTTTGTGAATAGATGTTATGTAGAGAAAAGCCTCATGTTTAAGATGAGGATGACTTCACAGGAATCCTGTCCCAGCCCCTCTCCCTCTCTGTGTGTATATACAGGGACTTAAACTCTCTGTTTTAGCTTCCTCGTCCATCAAATGGGAATAATTGTCCTTCCAGAGGGGTAGTTGGAAAGATTAATTAAGATAAAGGATGTAAAGTAACGGCAGTTTCTGGCCATGGAAACTTGGGAAATCATCCGTTCCTTCCACAGTGTATTCGGAGCTTACTATGTGCCAGGCACTGCTCTCTCCTTGAAACAGGGTGGACAAAACTCAGGCAGGTTCTTAACTCTCTTGGAGATTACGCTCCAATAGGGAGAGACAAGGAGTGAAAAGCAAACAGGTGACACATGTAGTCATTCACATTGTGTTATTGTTGTGCAGATGTATCCTGGGTGACGGGACAGAGAGCTGGGGGGCAGGGTAGGCTAGTGGGGATGATGATGGTGATGATGATGGTGATGGTGACATCAGTGGTGGTGACAGTGGTGCTGGTGACGATGACGACAATGGTGATGATGACGGTGATGATGACACAACGACCTTTGTACCGTGAGCAGGCTGCTTGACTTCTCTGAGTCTGCAGAATAAGCTAAGAATTACATGATTAGAGGTAAAAGCAGGACTAGCTACATAATTAGAGGGGTCCAGTACAAAATGAACATGCAGGGCCCCCCCCTCCCACCGTTCAGATCTTATTAAGCTTCCCTCTCAGCTGTGTCTTGCTTTCCCTCGGGTGGAAGGAACAGAGGGAGATGTGACAGAGGGCCCCTCAGTCCCTGTCCGTGGTCCTCCTCCTGAGGCTGCCCCAAGATGTTAATTCTCAACAACTTGCAGCAAAAAGACCCCAGCTTTCCATCCTGGTCTCAGTTCTGCTGCTTTCCGTGTCACTTCCCTTCTCCAAACCAAGATTTATTTATAATTAAGCAATTAAAATTTTTTGACGTATTAACTGAGACTTCACAAGCCTAGGCTAATTCTTTTGTTTACATCATTGCACTGAATCCTCAGAACAACCCTTGGAGGTGGACGTGATGATTATCCCACTTTACAGATAAGGAAACTGAGTCTCAGCAAGGTTACAAGACCCAGGGCTAGTTTGTTTCAGATACACTTAAGGTCCCAGGCTAGGACTCGGTGACTCTTACACATTTTGGCAGCGTGCTCCCTTGGATGAAATATCAGAGAGATCGGGCCCTAAAAATAGCAACTCTTTAAAATATTAATTCACTGTAATGCTTCACATAGACTCTACTTTCTAACCAGGCCTCCCTCATTCCTAGAAAAATCAGAGAAGGGAAATCCCTCCTTCTGTGGTTCCAATCTGGGCCCTGCCTTCAGCCTCGGGTGGGTGGGTGTGAGGGGCTGTTTTCTTCTCTCCTTTGCCGGCTGATCAGTACCTGCCATGTCTGGTTGCTTTAGAACCCACTAAAATAGAGCCTGCTCTGCTCACTTCGGCACACAGATCCACGCTGTGAGTCAAAAGGTGATTCTCCCCTCTCTCCATCCCCCCATCACACCAATCAAACTGAGCAGGCCTGCCCCTAAGGGGGCCACGGGACTCAGCAGCTATAACACAATCCTCCTAACTTATTCCCAAAGGAATCAGAGCCCGTTACCTGGACCCCATGTTTTAGTGAAAGACACCTACACGCCAGGGATTGGAGACTAAGAATTCTGGGCAATTCCTCTCCTGAATTCAGCCTCCCATTGTGAACCAGCTCAGATATCTGTCTTGCCCCTTAAGCAGAGCAGGCCTCTCAAACGCCAAGAGGCATCAAAATCCCACTGGAGCTTGTCAAAATGCAGGTTCCCAGGCCTGGTTCACAGAATCTGAGGCTGTGGCTGGTCTAGGGTGGGGCCTGAGTTGCTGTATTACTCAAAGAACCCTAGTTTCTGGAGCTGGAAGACTGTGGACCAACCCTGAGAAACAGATGAAGAGGAATCATGGGGGCAGGCAGTCCTGAATGCTGGGCCTTCACCCACTCAAGTATCCAAACAACTGTTTACTGAGTGTGTTCTTTATGGCAGATAGCGTTCTAGGTCCTGGTGGTACAGCGATGGGGGGAATCATCCCTGCCGTCATGGGGTTTATAGCCCAGTCTGGAGACGGAGACCACGAAAACAAGTCAGTACGTAAAATGTCAGGTGGTGAGGAAGCCGAGGGGGAGGTAAACAGTGGTCTGGAGAGAGGGGGTAGGAGGAAGGTAGTAGAAGCGGGAAAACAAATTCTTGGCGATAGAAAGGGCACTGGCCATGGCGAAAGATCAAGCCAGACCTGATCGCAGATTTGTAAGGACGTATTTGTAATTTAGCGCAAGTCATTGAACCTTTCCGAGACTCATTTGCCTCGTCTGTAAAAAGGGAGGGAGAAACAAAATTATTTCCTAGCTCCTTTTTAGCTATTCAATACCTTTCTCACTGACTCAGGAAGATCCAGGCAGTTAAGAAGGTTACAATAGTCAGGAAAGCATAATTCACACCCCAGCCCTGAGGCTAACTTACCCATTGACCCAAGGAAATGACTCACCTCTCCTGAACGTCAGTCTGTTGGTCTGGAAAATGACAGGTTATTCCTGAGGGTGGTCAGGCGTCCTCCTGCCCAGTGTTCTTAGATTCCAGTAGGAATCACATGAATAGAAGAAGACCTTGACATGGAGTCTCTTTCCAGTGTTTTCCTCAGAAAGTAGGATTAAGAACATGAGGCCTATGTCTGAGCATCTTAATGGAAAAGCAAAGAACTGGGAGCTGTGGGAGGGACCACGGAGCTCCTGAAGAGTCACAGCACTTCTTAGGCTCCGCCACGTGGAACCCACCCTATTACTGAATCCAAGGGGGGAATGCAGGACCGAATGACTGTGGCAGTTTGCAAGCTGCAGGAATTGAGTGAAATAAAGCGAGAGCTAAGCCGTGGTCTCTGGGGAAGCCGGGAGAGTTGGGGGGATCCCCTGCCTGGACCACGCCCTGCCAGGACCTGACACTAATTGGCCTGGTTCTCCCTCGGGACCTTTGGACTCAGACGTTACGGTTCTGGCCAACATTTACCCACTGCCTTGGGACAAGTTTATAGATGTAGAAACTTAATCAATAGTTGTCAAAAGCCCAGTCTGTGCTCAGCACCGTGCCAGGTTGCTGATCTAGAGGTGGGCCCTGCTTCGATGGAACTCAGAGCCTCTTGGGAAAGAAGAACATCATTCAGATAATCACACACACATACACACTGGCTGTGGTCACAGCCCGCGAAGTTCAGGGAACAAGAAAATGCAGGACAGGGACCGGGACCATCCAGGACTTCAAGGAGAGCTTCTCAGAGGCAGTGGCGGCTGAGCAAGGGCAACCAGATGCAAGGGGCTGACCAGGAGGCGATTGGAGAGCTCCAGGCCAGGGAACAGCGTGCGCACGGACACGAGGACTGGGTGTCTGCCCCACCCAGGAAATGGAAAGAGCATTGGGCATCAGGAGAGCTGGGTTCATATCCCTCTGCTGCCACTTTTAACTCTGACCATGGGAAGTCACTTCACCTCTCTATGGCTTCCGCTTCCTTGTCCATGAAAAGAAGATAATGCTTGTTCTGCAGAGCATTCATGTGGGTTAAACGAATTACAGTATGGGAAGGGGTTTTGTGAACTGTACAACTGTGTACATGTGAAGGATGGTCATAATCATTTTCAGGGTCGGTTTCTGCCCCATACTGTTCCCTCTAAACTCCCTGCTAAGTAGGGGTGGGTCAAAGTGGGGGAAAGGGTCACCATTTTTGGAGCACCTACTCTATGCTAGGAACTGAGCTAGGTCCTTTACATTCATTATTTCGTTTCATCCCCATTTTACAGATGAGGAAAACTGAGACCCAGGCAGGCGTAGAGTTCATGTGTGAAGGGCTTTAAAGCTTTATCTATCATCACAGGCTGTCCTGCGGTCCCTGCAGGGCGTGGGCAAGCACCCTATCCTTCTTATACACTTTTATTGTTTTCCATATGCTGTGCAGTGGCGCTTAACTTGAGGAATTCACAGACTGACTCATGGACAGACCTTTGTAATTTAGTGTTCCTAGAGCAACTAGAAAGAAATAAATCTGGGCTAGGTGGGTCTGCATGGGCTTCACGGACCCTTCCTGACCTGCCTGGGAAGGCGACGCCCTCATGGTGTCTAGGGCAGCGTGTTGTTGGCCTCACCCATCCATGAAGGAATTAATTGAGCCCAGTGCATCCCTGAACCTGTTTGTAAATCCTGAAACTCTTGAATTCTCCATGAGGTATACTTGGCAATTAGCTGAATGCAATTTACACCCAGGCCCCGTGGAGTGGCATAGCCGTTTGAATGTAATGAATCAATGTCAACCATGCCGATGCTTGTTCTTTGCAGGATGAAAGAAAAACCAACAAACCCCGAGCATGGCTTGACAAGATGCCTTTCTCTCCCGAAGGATAAAGGGAGAGGAAAGTGATTTGAGTTGCAACAAGAGGTTTTAAGCCAGATGTAAGAAAGAACTGACTCACCAGACTGTGTGTGCATTTAAAAAATTGTTTCCATACCTTTAAATCAAGACCTGGGTCTCTGACTGGTACATCCAGGCTCTACCATGAACTCTATGACCTGGAGAAAATGTTTAACTGCTCTCAGCTGCAGTCTTGTTGTCCAGTAAAATGAGGATAATAATATTACCTACCTGTGTTAGTTTTCCTGGGCTGCATACAAAGTACCACAGACTCGGTAGCTTAAACAACAGAAGTTTATTTGCTTATAATTCTGGGGGCAGGAAGTTCAAAGTCAGTGTGTTAACAGGGTTTCTTCTGAGGCCTCTCTTCTTGTAGACCACCACCTTCTCCCTGTGTCCTCACATGGTCATCCCTATCTGTATGTACAGCAGAAATTAACACAACATTGTAAATCAACTATACCTCAATACAATAAATTTTTAAAAATAATAAACACTTTTCCAGGAATGGGCCTGAGGCCTGTGACAGCTGTGCCTTATTCTGAAATTGTGTCCTCATGACTCTTCCGGGCTCCTCTTTCCCTCTTTTTGTACAAGTACAGTGGTAGTGGTTGCTAGTCTGCTTTGATGCCCTTGATGGTTTTCAAAGTTGACAGCCACATCTCAGCATTCACTTTTTATTTTTGAGATTATGTTAGAATATGGAATCCCAGACACCGGCCACCAGCACTGTGGGTACCAGAGGGCAATTAAGGGAATTTGTGTAAGAAGGGACAGATGTATGTTTTGTAAAGCCATTCGGGTCATATTAAAAAAGAAATACAACCTTGTATGTGGGTGTTGTAATAAAGAAACATATCCTGAAATCCAAGTAACATAATTTTGCTGACCAAATATCATAGGTATTATAGCCATGCTCCTGGAATTATGAGATTCATTTTTTTCTTGAGTATTTCCCCCAGGTAGAGAACATTGATCTAGAGGCAAGTTGAGAATGGGTCTTGTCTGCTGACGTGTGACCTTTGACCCTCTGTATATACTTCTTTCTTCATCAATAAAATAGGAGTAGTGAGTGATACCTGCCTCTAGAGCTGTGTCAGAATTGAGCGGGGTGACACAGAAGGTGATGCCACAGCCCCTGATTCAGAGAAGCCACACTCCTTGTGAAACCCACTCCTTGTGAAACCCACGTGACCTGCCCACGTGGTGCAGGAAGTGCAGCTGTGAGTCGTATCAGGACTTCTGGTAATGTGGAGGCATCGTGTTGGGGGCTGGGGGCCGTACATGGTCCCTGCCCTCCACAGGAGGCAGGAGAGAGACAGGAGAAAGAAGTGAAACCTAACCAGTAGCAACAATATGCGGTTTCAGAATCGGTACCCAGTTTCTGGACGGACAGTCCACACCAATGTGGTGAGAGATTCCAAAACGTGAGAACCAAGTTCATCAGCCTCCTGCCCCCCATCGGCTTGCTGCTGGATGGGTGCCAGCTGGCCACAGAGGTCCACGGCCAAGGTGAATCCCACCCATTCAACCCTGGCTCTGTCACTGCATCCAGCCTCCCTCCGCAGTGCCCGTTCTGGTAGCTCATCCCCAAGACTGAAATGTCTTTGCTCCTTCTGTTACTAACAACAGGCGTGCATCCTACAGGCCTGGCCCTTGGCTGGCTGCTCTCATAAAACCCCACCTACATCAAACGGAATCATCTAGTACCCAGCCAGCCTGGAGGAAAATCCCAGGTATTGCCTCCTAAGTCTAACAACCTGAAGTTGGCTCCATAATCAAATAAAGCCCCTCATAAGTGGCCTCAACCCACCCGTCTAAACCCATCTCCCTCTACCCACCAACTTCTAACCCACCACTCCGGCACGACCAGTCTTCTCCAGCCTCAGAGCTGGCCATCCTTCCTCCTGTCCCCAGTCCTGCCTGTAATGCCTTACATGTAACTCCTTGGACAGCAGTGAGGAACTACAGAAGTTTCTGGATGACACGACTGAAACTATCGAATTTGCATTTCAGAACACGATAAAGATAAGCTCCTGTACTAGATAGGATGTAGGTTTAGGTGCTTTAACAATGGGCAAAAAGAACGACTAAAACAAACAAATCCTCACCGTAAGCACGTGGAGTATGTGTTGTTTTCCAGTTTACAGCTGAGGAAACTGAGGCTCGCCCTGGGCATTGTGCCAGGACCTCAGGGCCAGCAAAGTCGGGACTGGAATGGGACCGCTGTGTGTCCACCTCCTCCCGCATCACTTCTGTGATGCCAACAGCATCTTCTTTCTCTAGGGGTAAAATACCCACAGAATTTCATTTCACAGATGCGACTCTTTTTCCACCAGGTTTTTATTTGTCTTTATTGCTGCATAAGATCATGGACATATAACACTCAGAGACCCCCAGCAAAGGCACATGTGCAGAAATGGCCCCACGGCCCATTTTTGCAGTCTGGATCAGAGCCATTTCTGTGCTTTATTTATTTATTTTTGCGGTACGCGGGCCTCTCACTGTTGTGGCCTCTCCCGCTGCGGAGCACAGGCTCCGGACGCGCAGGCTCAGCGGCTATGGCTCACGGGCACAGCCGCTCCACGGCATGTGCGATCTTCCCGGACCGGGGCACGAACCCACGACCCCTGCATCGGCAGGTGGACTCTCAACCACTGCGCCACCAGGGAAGCCCCCTCCCTCTTTTTTTTTTTAAATAGCCCAACTGACATTTTATGCTTTGTTTTATTTGGGGATCAGGGGATAATTCAAAAGCAGAACCAGGTTTTATAGCCTCGCATGCACACTTTCTATCAAAGTATCATTTTGCCCAGCTCTGAAATTATGGGCCTGTCCTCGGAAAACATTGTCGCAGACTTGCCCGTCCTCGCAATGCTTCTAATGCCCTTTCTGAACACACAGGCCCATTTTCAGCAGGATGACGTGCTTGGGCTGAGATATGATCAATGTGAAAAGTGGAACCAGAGGAAATGGTCCTGGAACCCACTAACCTAGAGGCTCTGATAAGATGCTTTGCCCATAAAATGTTATTCTTATTAAATCCCGAATGAATCAGGCTCCCGTCTCCTACGTGACGCTTTTCAGGAGTCTGCCTGGTGAGTCTCCTCTGAAAGAGATCTAATTCACTTTGCTAAAAGTTCAAGAATCCACCCCTGAGGGCTCCCTAGCTCCTTTTAAAGAGCAGAGATAGGACCCTCATCGTTATTTATTTCAGCACTTCTTACGCACTGGGAGCCCTGCTAAGCCTTGTGTGATAGCACCTCCGTGTATACGCCCAGCAACTGTCAGATAGGGACCGTCATTCCCATTTTCCAGATGAGGAGAGTGTGGCTCAGAGTACGTTGCCCAAGACCATACAGCTATCATAACAGTTTTCTGTCGCTGCGGAACAGATTTCCACTAAATGAGCGGCTTAAAACAAACACAAACTTGTATCTACGTTATTTTCTCAGAGTTTCCACAGGTCAGGAGTCTGGCCACAGCTTAGCTGGCTCTTCTGCTCAGGGTGTCACAAAGCTTCGACCCCGGTGTCCACTGGGCTGCACTCCTTTCTGGATCTTTCTGGATCTTTCCCAGGCTCTCCTGGTTGTTGGCAGAATTCAGTCCCTTGTGGCTACAGGAATGAAGTCCCCCTGTTTCCTTGCTGGCGCTCAGCTCCTAGAGGTGCCCGCAGGTCCCTGCCATGTGGCCACTCCCACTCCAGGCCGCCAGGACTCAGTCTGATAGCCTGTAATCATGGGAATGACCCCACCACCTTTGTCCTGTTCCCTAGGCTGGACAGATGTCACAGGTTAAACCATTCAACCTCCCAGCTTTCCATGGACTCATCTGCAAGATGAGAGCTTGCTCCCAGGTAGTGTCTAACTGACTGTTTCTTGTCATTCACATGTCAACCTAACGTCACGTCTTCTGAAAGTCCTTCCCTGGCCACCTACCAAAAGCAGGTCTCTTTTCTAGACCCTGATTTGTTCTCTTCAGAGCACTTGTCTCAACTTGGGGTCGTGTCACTTATTCACCCCTGTCAGCCTCCTAGAAGCGAGTTCCATTTGCTGGGTCTGCCTTGTTCACTGTTGCAGCCCCAGTGACCATGGAAGGGATGCCCCCAAGATGCTTGAGGACCATTGACTCCCCTCCGTGCTAAGAGCTGACACAGAGGCATGTGTCAGACATTTAAGAAGCCGAGGCACAGGGAGGTCACCCCAATAGCAGGAGAGGCGCCGGGGTGTCAGACAGTCTGCTCCCAAGCAGGATTCGCCTGGGCAGGACACCCTCTTTCCTTGGAGCCATGGGGTCTAGTTTACCAAGCCACTGATATCTGTGCCCCTGTTTGGTCCTCATGATATGAGAGACCATGAATGGAGGCCTTTCAGAATGTGGGCTCTGATGGATGGTGGGCCTATCCAAGGTCACACCGTGGTCAGTGGGGGAAGCCGGCTGCCACTTGACATGTACCCACCTCCTTCATTAGCTCTCTTTCTTCTCTGCCAGATGTGTAGCCTCCTGTGGGCTGCTACAGCAAATTATCACAGAATTGGTGGCTTAAAAAAAACGCAAATTCGTGACCTCACGGTTCTGGCCAGGACTGAAATTAAGGTGCCAGTGGGGTCAGCCTTCTCCAGAGGCTCCGGGGGAGAGTCCTTTCCTTCATCTTCCAGCTTCTGGGGGTCCTGGTTCTCCTTGGCTTGTGGTCTCTGCCCCTGTCTTGACATGGCCTCTTCTCTGCTTTGTGTCTGTGTCCAAACCTCCATCTCTTTTCTAAGATGGCAGGCATTAGGACCCCCCCCCAAACCCAGGATGATTTCATCTTTCCTTGAACCTGCAAAAGCCCTGTTTCAAAATAATATCACTTTCTGGGGTCCTAAGTAGACGTGAATTCTGGGGGGACACTCTTCCCCCTACTACACAAGGTCACCTCTCCTTAGGTCGGCCACCACTGCCCCATCTTTTCTTGGCTCTGACACCCTGGTCCCCACTGGTCCGTGTGATTCCCTGGCCGGCCATTCCCTCTCCAGCTGCCCCAGTTCCATCTCCCCCAGGCTCCAGAGCAGTCTCCCTGCACCGTGGCTTCTGTGCCACCCCACCTGCGTGTCTCCCTCTCCCACTGATTCTGAGCTTCCAGAGGGGAGGGACTGTGTCCCCAGCTCTCTGCCCAGCCCTGCCAGGAGGAAGCATTTGAGGGTTATCCCGGGAATGCCCTGGAAGGAAAAGGAAGAAGTCAGAGGAGGGAGTGAGGGATGAAGGAGGAAGAAAAGGAGCGGGGTGGGCAGAAAACCCCAAAACAGGGCAATTTCAGCATCAGCGGAGGTGGCAGCTCAGGCCAAGGACCTTGCAGGCCTTTGGGGCTCATGGTCTTGGTCCACGGCCAGCTCCTCTGAAATCCGCACACCCCAAACAAGGTCATCGCAGTTCTAGTGACACCTTAAAGAAAGGATGCTCTTGGGCTTCCCTGGTGGCGCAGTGGTTGAGAGTCCACCTGCTGATGCAGGGGACGCGGGTTCGTGCCCCGGTCCGGGAGGATCCCACATGCCGCGGAGCGGCTGGGCCCGTGAGCCATGGCCGCTGAGCCTGCGCGTCCGGAGCCTGTGCTCCGCAACAGGAAAGAAATGCTCTTGAATATTTGCTGCTGTGTTTTCATTCTTGACAAGTATTTATTTTCCCTTCTCTCACCTTTTCTGGAGAAACCCTCCTGGGAGAGGCCCTAGACAGGGGCCAAGTGTTTGCTGATTTGAGCCACAAACACTTGACTCCAGGTCTTCCGTCTTTTGTTTTAATTGTGTGAGCTCTCTAGTTCATCCTCCCCCTGGGGACTCCCCTAACGACCAATCTCTGTTCACCAGGGACCTGTGTCTGTGAACTTGGGAGCTGGGGTTCCATTGGCTTAATGCTCATCAGTATTCACAAGTCACAATGCAAATGAAAATTTAAAGCTATGGTATGAGTGTATCTTTCTCCCCCAAAGCCGTAGGCATTACCTCATACTGTTACAAATAACCATGGCGCGTTTTCAGGTAGAATTGCTATTTGATAAACTCAGGGGCAATCGCTTTTTATTTCGAAGAAAGCTGTCATTAGTCTCAAAAGATTTGACATTTACTCTAAATGAGTGAGTGGGGCTTGCATTTCTAAAACCCATGGCTTTAATACAAAGCTTTGGAAAGTGTATGCATGTTAATGATGGGTAAATCAGAGCTGAAGCTGTCCACTGAGTTTCTCCAAGGCTGTGTTTCTCTCACATTCATTCTTCCCGTGTTTCCTGTGCGTTGACAAAGGTTCTTTTCCCCCTAAAACTCCACTCAGGGTCTTCTGATGAGTTCTTCTGAAACCCAACCTTGTCTTTTGTACTTCTGCATTGTCTCTGCATCGTCCGGTCTTAGCAAGAACCTGCTAAGTTGGTTTAACCAGAATCCCCCATCCTCCCGACCTGATCATCTTCTGATCAGGTTGCTCATCCCCCGGGGGGTTTGATCCCCCTGGCCTGCCATCAGCAGGAATCCTGAACCCCTCTCACCTCTGATGTCTCCTCTTAGTAACTTTCCATCCACCGATCCCCACCTGCTCCTCGGCTACAAATCCCCACTTGTCCCCCTTGTGTTCAGAATTGAGCCCAGTTCTTTTCCCCTTTGGTGATTGCAACTGAATAAAATCTGTCTTTACTGCTTTAACTACTGTCCTGGTTTTTCTTTGACTGTGTCTGCTGGTGACAGATGCCATGCTAGGGGTGCAGAAGTGAAGAAAGCAAAACCCCTGCCTTTGAAAAGCACAGCTTGGAGTTGGGAGCCCTTTGCTATAATGATGACATAGAGCAGAATTTTCCAGAAACTCCCCAGCCGAGATTTCGCTGCACATGGCCCGCTGTGTGCAAAAGGGATCAGCAAACTTCTGAAGGACCAGATAATAAATATTTTAGGCTTTGAGGGTCACATCAGTCTGTGTTGTACATTTCTTTTCATTTTTGCTTTGTGCATGTGTGTGTGTGTGTCTTGTTTTGTTTTTTACAATCTTTTAAAAGTGTAAAAGGCCTTCTTAGCTCACAGACTATACAAAAACCAGCTGATTGCTGGGTGTGATCTTTTAAGAAACTGAATTGACATCTTCAACCCTGATTTAGTCATCATGAACGTGCATACACTTTCCAGAGCTCCATGTAAAAATCACAGATTTTAGAAATTCAAGCCCCATTCACTTCTTTATAATAAATGTCAAATCTTCTGAGATTGTACAAAAACTGGCAGAGGCTGTGGACAAGGATGACGAGGACAAGTTACTGAACCTCCCAGAGCCTCAGTTCCCAGGTCTATAGAGCAGAGACCATTACACCTGGGAGGTTTAGTACCTAGCAAGGTGGGAGGGCTAAATTCCATCAGGAAGAGTAAGTGTCTGTACTCACCAGTAGAGACCCTGTGCTCAGTGAGCAGTCATTCCTGGGCCTCAAGAGGCAAAAAATCATTAAGAATATTGAGGAGAAAAATATTCACACAATAATCCACTTGCAGTTCCAGGAAAAGAAAAGGGAAGGAAGCGAGAACACGGGGCTCCACTATCATAACAATCACTCTTCTGCTCCCTGTCTGAGCCCTCATGCTGGGGGAGAGACAAGCACTCAAGGTGTTGTCAGGCATTTATCCCCAGTTGTCACGTTTGTCACGTGCTCCTCCGTAGGCTCCAGAAATCACATTTTCAGCTTCTTTGTTTTCTCTTACAGAGACATCAAGCCAGACAACATACTGCTGGATGAACACGGTAAGCCTGTTATGAACGCTTTTCTAGAGACTATTTCAGTGGGAACTTTGAGGCTCTGGGAATTTGGTCCTGGTCCTGGTGAGTTGGATTTTAGGGTTGACTAGAAAGCCTTCTTTTGTTTCAATCCTAGTGAATGAACAGCTGTGTAAATTTCTGGTCTGTGTCCTGCTGCGGTGAGTTAAGTCCAATGTATTTGATGGTTTCATATCTAAAGACATCACCATTCACGTCCTGGTGTGAGGACAACAGAGCAGCAATGGGAATGGGATACAAGGTTGGAAAGCTCTGAGCCTCCCAGCCCTGCTCTCCGACCTGTGAACCCGGGGCTTCAGAAATGTCACTCACCTCTCTAAGCCTCAATGTCATCTTCAGTAAAATGGGGAAAATGATACCCACCTTCCAGATTGTCATGGAGATCAAATGTGATAGGGTGTGCTTGGCAAGCTAGGAATCAGTAATCAGTAATCCTCTAAGCCTTCCCTCATCCAGGCTTCTCAAGCTTTTATGTGTGTACGGAGTGTGCGCATCTTCTTAAACTGATTCAGTGGAGTGAGGTGGACCTGGGATTCTGCATTTATAACAGCTCCCAGTTGAGGCTGACACTGCAGGTCCATGGAGAAGGCTCCATGTCAGCGGCTCTCCAACTCTGGTCTTATCGGAATCCCCTGGGGGATTTGGTAAGCATCAGAGGCCAGACCCAGTCCTGTTTAGAGAGCCTGGGCCTCTGTGTTCTGAGTCAGTCCCAGGGATGTGGTGCCCAGTCAAGTCAGGACAAGTCCAGGGCACAGCCCAGCAATGACTGACAGTCTACTGCAGTCCACGCCAAAGGCAGCTTTGCAGCCAACCATCATGGCAGTCTTGGAGACTAAATTCCCCGATGTTGCTTCAGAAACTCATCTCCCGAGGGCTTTCGGGGCTGTGGGCTGGAGTGAGCAGACGGGGATTTTTCTGCTGTGCTGCCGAATCTTTCAGGGACGAGTCTGCCGCCTCATCTACATGGCTCCTCTGACCTACCTCCCCCACTCCCTCCCGCAGGCTGAGGCTGTGTCTCCAGCCCGAAGCCCCTCTAGGACTTGTGTGTGTCACCAATGTGTCTCAGGGAATCCTGCCTCGTTGTATAAGCCCCTTGGTACTGGGAGACAGAGTGGGAGTGGTGGATGGGACCATCTGGGCTCCAGTCTCCTGCCAGAGGCTGAAACCAGCCCAAGTGCTTTGGGGCAGAGAGGTGAAATCCCTGTGCTCCCGAATGGAAGGTCAAGGATGACCTTAGGTTGCCAGGGGGAAACTGAGCAGAGCTGAGGCTGCAAATCAAGGTCCCCAGTTTGTATCTAAAAGGCAGGAACCCCAGACCTGGGTCTCAGCTGGTCCCCCAACTAGCTGTGTGTCTTCAGGCAAGTTGCAAAACAAGTAATACCGCCTTGCAGGGTGGCAGAGGTCTAAGACAAGATGGGGAGGATGAGCCACTGTCCCAGCACCAGGACATAAAGGTGCTCGGGAGGGCTTGTATTAGCTTATAGCTCTCAGCCTCTCCTGTCCCTTCTCTGCTCAGATCACAGAAGCAGGTGAGGTGGAAGGAGAAGAGGCACAGGCTGGGTGACGCAGGACCCCTGGCAGGGCTGTCCTGGAAACCAGGGGTGTGGAGGGCAGGGTTCTGGCTGGGATCCTCACGGCTCCAGCCTAGAGACTTGAGAGAGACTTTTGGACAAAGACCTTTCAGGCCCTGGGCAGCTTTCCAGAAGCAAAATCAAGGCAGGAACGCCAAGCAGTAGGAATAATTCAGCTGTTCCTCTAGGATGAAATGAGACTCAGCAAACCTGTAGGGTTAACCAGGACCTGCCTGATGCCGTAGTTCCTGCCCGATGCTACAGCCTCGGGTCAGAGCTCACACAGCCTTCTCCGGGTTCCCTCGTTCCTGGGCTCCTGGATCTCCGTCCATCCCTTCCTACCTCCCCTTCTGTGCTCGTCCTCACCTCTCCGCCTCAGCCCTTTCCCACTTTCCTCCCACATCTCCCCATCCTTCCCCACCTCCCGCATGCCTTACACAGTGTCCTGACCCTGCCCTCTGGCTTTGCAGCATCCCACACACTCCCCAAGGATTCGAACCCTCCTGTCTCTTCTCTAAGCTCCTTTTTCATCAAGCTTGCTGTCGAGACAGAGCACTGAACACTATTTCGTACTAAGATGTGAATGGCTGATGCCCTCCCCTCCATCAGCTTTAGCATCCAGTGAGTGCCTTTTTGGGCAGTGCAGAAGGAAAATCAGGAGCAGAGGATTCTCAAAAAACACAAATCTTCTCCCCTAGGAGAGAAGGACAAGAGAGGAGACTGTGGCTGTTTTTCCTTCCCCTGATTTATGACAGGAGATAGATGCTCATCAGCTTTTCTTTCTTTTTTTCTTACTTAGTCATTGTTGCCTTTTCTCCCCCTCCAGCTTTATTGAGGTGTGATTGGCAAATAAAAACTGTATATGTTTAGGTTGTACAATGTGATTTTTTAAAGGTGTACAACATGATGATTTAATACACATATACATTGTGAAATTAACAACACAAGGTAATGAACGTATCCAGCACCTCTTAAGGTTCCGTTCTTATTGTGTGAGTGGTGAGAACATTTAAGATCTACCCTCTTAGCAAATTTCAACCACACACCACAGTATTATTAACTACTGTCACCATGCTGTACATTAGATCTCCTTACCCTGTTGTTAAATGCATTTTAAAAAAAAAAAACAGCTTACAAAACAGATAACTATTTCTATTTAAAGAGTTTGCTGATTGATCTCATTAAGTGTTTTCTCAGAGAACAAGTTGGTTGCTGTGTTTACAGTGAGTCATAAGCATAATTAAATAAATGCATTCATATTTTATTCAAAATGTTCAAGATCTGCTGGTTATACAAAATCCAAGGCTCTCACAGAAGCGTCTCTGCTCCCCCGGTGTCTGCTCTGCTTCCTGATCTTGCAGGCTGGTCTTATCTCCTAGAATGGGCGCTAATTCTACTCTGAGATTTGGGGTCTCTTGGCTAGCAGCAAAAGCAGAGGGAGACCGTACCTGGAGGTAAAATGAAGTTGAAGGAGGATGCAGCATCATAGCACAGTGTGAGAGGAAGAGTTGAGAGTGCTTTAGGGCTGAGGGCAAAGTGCTCTAGGAAATGGGGAATTTAAAACTGTAGAGGGAAGAGGAAGGGATTGCATTCATTTTCTGTTGGTACAATAATGCTGGGTGATGAATAACCACATGAATTTAATGGCATAAACAAGAAGCATCCAGTTAGCTCACAGGCCTGTGGGGTTACGCTCTTGTAGACAGGGCTTGCTCCTAAGACTGAGGTCCTGCAGGGTCAGCCAGGCAGCTACGGTGACGTTGGCTGTGCTCACTCCCATGTCTGGGGGTCGCCTGGCTGCCAGCTGGTACACCGTGACCTTGGCTCATTGACTGGACAACTCGGCCCAGCTCCTCATGGCTCACCTTCTGGCAGGCCAGCCCTGTGTGACCTCGCGTGGCCATAGCAGAAACAGAGGCAGGGAAAGCCCAGTCACTTAAGCCACCACCGGCATCACATTTGCTGCCATCCCAGTGGGCAAAGCAACTCACAAGACCCAACGGGGTCCGGGTTGAGCACTGCCAAATGACATGGCGAAAGGAAGGATACGGAGGAGGAGGAACTGCGGAGATTAATGCAGTCATCCAGCAGATGGGCAGGTGGGGGGCTGGTCTTTAACACGTGGGAGCTTGACTTTCCCCCAAATGAGCAAAGAGCCGGGAGTCAGAGACAGAAGGGCAGTGCCTGCGTTTTGCCCTGAGTGTCTACTGAGGACCCTTGGTCAAAATGTACTGACCATATACTGTCAGCTTTCTTATCTGAGGTTTCACATTCTCGAATTGAACCAACCTCAGATGGCAAACATTCAGGAAAACAACTCCGGAAAGTTCCAAAAAGCAAAACTTGAATTTGCTGCTAGCTGACAACTATTTACATAGCATTTACATTGTACGAGGTATTGATAAGTAAAAAAAACAAAAGTATATGGAAGGGTGTGCCCAGGTTATATGTAAATTGTACACCATTTTATACGTGGGACTTGAGCATCCAAAGATTTGGGTATCAGTGGGGGTCCTGGAACCAATCCCCTGCAGATACTGAGGGACAACTGTAGCTCTGTCCTCTTCTGTATGCAAGAAAGTAATTCCTTCACTTTTGCAGACCTGCCATAAGCCAGGTGTTGTGACAGGCGACCCAAGGACACAGACCCCCTGTGGCCGAGGACATCGTGGTCTAGGGTGGCGCTTCTCAGCCACGGCTGCACGTCACCCAGGAACCGTAAAAGGTGCCGATGCCAAGGTCCCACCCGCAGAGGCACTCACTTGACTCATCTCGCAGGAGAAATTGCTGGGCGGGGTGTGTGTGGGGGTGAACGTGGGGTTAAAGCTACCAGGTGGTAGCTTTAAGGTGTAGCCAGGGCTGAGGGAGGGACAGAAAAGTAAACAGGTGATTCTGACCCAGCAGGGTCAGTGCTGGAACGGGCAGGGGTGAGGCTGTGCCGGAGCAGAAGGGCAGTGAAGCTGGGGGAGGGGGAGGGGGAGGGGGAGGGAGGGCTTTCTGGATCCTCCCTCCAGAGTGTGGGCACCAGAGCATTTGGGAGCAGAGCATTCCAGAGGGCAAAGGAGAAAGCTCCACTGGCCAGAGGACAGCAGGCTGTGAGGCGTAGAACTCATTCTTTTCTCAGGGACCTCGGGATGGGCGCTTGGGGATCAGAAACCTCACCTGGATGTTTAGTAACAGGTGACACAGCAGCCATGCCAGCAGAATGAATCTGTTTCCTCATTGTATCCCTAAACACCCCAGTGCCAGGATCCAGACAGCCAGGGACAGCTCCTGTGCCCCAGAACCCCTGAAATCATTCAGCCTAGCCAGTCCTAAGCCTGCTTGCCCTGCCTTGCCTGTTCCTTCCCACAGAAACCACCAGAAAGGCTCTTGGCCACATTTCCTCCCTTCTCCCTCTGTCTCATGACTAACGCTAGTACTTCCCTGGGGGGACCCACATGGTGTGATGTGACCCGTCCTCTTAGGAACTGTGAATAACAAACTATCTTTTCAATGGCAATTGTCTCCTAATCTGCGGACTTCACTTCTAATTTTCTATTAACAGGCTCTATTTCAGAGCACTCATTCACTGGACTTATTTCAAAGAATTTCCTCTCCATCTGTTGCTGACATATTTGTCGGCAAGTGTTCCCCAAAACGGCAGTGGCCAGCAGCAACACCCCCTTATCACTTGTCAAAACACTGTATGTGCTGTGACATCCCCCTCACGAGACTCCAGGAAATTAACAAATCAGGCGCGTGTTGATTCTGAAGCCTCAGATGCAGGGATTGGAGCAGCTGAGATGGAAGTGGGAAAAGCCACCCAGGCAAATTGGGGGGGTGGGCAGAGGTGTTTCTGCTAAGTCAGAGGGGCCAACAGTGCGTGTCATTATTCTAGACGAGTTTAAGGATAGAGCTTAGGAATGTGGCTTAAAGCTAGCCTGGAGTCCTTGGGAGGTTGGTAATGAGATTCTTTCTGAAGACTGCTGGGAATGGAAGTGTCTAGCACAGTGTGATGTCTTAAAGTCCTGAAGACCCAGAGCAGGAATCTCTGAGGACCCCCAATAAATAGCCCCCTGTATTAGTTTCCTAGGGGTGCTGGAACAAAGTCCCACAGATTGAGAGGCAATAAACAGCAGAGATGTATTGTCTCTCAGTCCTGGAGACTAGGAACCCGAGGTCAAGGTGTCCGCAGGGCTGTGCTCCCTCTGAAGGTGACAGGGAAGGGTGTGTGTCATGTCTGTCTGCCAGCTCTGGTTTGGAGACACGCATACTTCTTTGACTTGAGACCGTGTAACTCCAGACTTCAAATGGCATTCTCCTTCTGCTTCCTTTCTGCTTCCAAACCTTGCCTGAGTGCATTTGAAAGGCAGAAGCTCAATCTTGTCCAGAACCCTAGCTGCAAGAGGGTCAGGACATGTGGTTTTTCTCTCTTTCTGGTCCTTATAATACAGGAGGCAGGAAAGAATGGAGTGGAAAAGGATGCTAGGTATCAAAATATAGTCTCTAACCCCGTGCCTCTCAGTCATTGCAAAGAGCAGATCATGGCTGAGAAAGTTTATAAAAACCTCCCTGTCAACCTAATTCACTGTGATTAGTATGATTGCATAAAATTACATGCCAACACAGAGACGTGGAAGGGAAATGATTGATCAGGGAGCCATGGCTATGCTGCAGTAACTAATTAACCCAAAATCTCGTGACTTAACCTTAAAAGCCACAGAAGTAGAGAAAAGGGGAAAGAAACTCAGAACTGTTGAGCCCTCTCAAAAGCCTTGGGGGAGACGGTTTCCAAGCAGCATCATATAAAATAGGGTGTGAAGGCTGGGCGGGTTTTACGAGATCACAATATATCCCGGGGGAAGGCGTTGAAACTCGTCTTGGGTGGGAGTTCCCCCGAATCTCAGCCTAGGAGCTCAAGAAATCCCACACGTGTTGCATTTCTTGTACCCTGCTATTGCTTGTTCACCCCCGCACAGGGGGAGCAGGGAGCACACAGATTTTTTTGGTTTTTTGAAGATTTATTTATTTATTATTTACTTATTTTATTTAGTTTTGGCTGCGTCGGTCTTAGTTGCGGCACGCAGGATCTTCATTGTGGTGCGCGGGCTTCTCTCTGGTTGTGGCATGCGGGTTTTCTCTTCTCTAGTTGTGGTGCACAGGCTCCAGGGTGTGTGGGCTCTGTAGCTGTGGTGCGCGGGGTCCAGAGCACGTGGGCCCTGTGGTTTGCAGCACACGGGCTCTCTAGTTGAGGCCCGCGAGTTCAGTAGTTGAGGCGCACGCGGGCTTAGTTGCCCTGCGGCCTGTAGGATCTTAGTTCCCTGACCAGGGATCGAACCAGCATCCCCTGCATCGGAAGGGGGACACTGGACAACCAGGGAAGTCCCACACAGATTGTTTTGAAAGTCCTTCTTTCCCATCCCATGTCCAAGATAGGGGAGGAGGTCAAATCAAATAGAACAGAAGAAAATCAGAGGGTCATTCATTCTACGTCAGGCAAAGGTGTGCCCCGAAACAGAGTCAATCTTTGGTTGAGGTAAAGCCAAATGAAGACTGGATAAGCTGGTGCCTTGGAATTTGATTTGGTTTCTTTCTTTCTTTCTTTTCTTCTTCCTTCCTTCCTTCCTTTTCCCTCTCCTCACCCCCTCTCTCTTTCTGCCACTGTCCTGCAGTACATTCACTGTCATCTCCATGAAGGCAACAGGAAACAGTGCCCAGGATGTGTGATCCTGAGGGAAGTATCACAGCCAGGGTAGCATCACACTGACATCTTGGAGGTATAGATATTATTAGCAGTGAGCATGTGAGCCTGTCATGGGCAGGGCAGTTGAGTCTACAGCAAGGTTCTCATCCTCTTGGGCATCCAGCTGTGTCTTTTCAGCAGCACCACTGTGACCTCTGGCTTAGGCATGATGTAGACCCTGTAAACCAGCTAAGGTGGGGATAGATGTTCCCACGAGACTTTACTCCAAATTCCAGGGAAACAAGGCAGAAAATAATGTGGGAGGAGATCATCTCTTACATATGGACCCCCTGTCAGCCTAACTCCCAATCTAGTGCCCTCTGGTGGGCACTACCTTAGCACTCACTCCCAGGAATTCACAGCCACGAATCCAATCTTGGCTTCCTGAGGATAGATCTAGAGAGAACTCACTCTGCAGTAAACAAAGCCTGACGTTCGGTTGACTATCCCCTCCCAAGCAGACCCCATCTTTTCCTGGATTGTGGCCTTGTCGGTCCCAATGAGAGCACTGCACTGCCCTCACTCATTTGGTAAATACCCACGCGGGTTTGGGGTTATTTCATTACAGGGGCTGAGAGGGGAGAAGGGAAGGGGGGTGGCATGGTGGAGCAGGAATAGACACTTGTGCAATGTAGCTGCAGACGAAACAGATGAAAAGTCAGCAAAATTCAGGAAGGCTTTGGATGTTTTCTCCTGGAATATACAGGGAAGATGCAGGAATCAGTCTTCGAAGTAGGAGTCCCTGTTACTGGTAATACTGAGAAGATTCTCTGCATTGCCAGTTATACCGCAATGAGGGGACTGTGGATGGGACTTTAGCCCCGTGTAATCTCCATCATCCCATCCCCCAGTTCCATGACACAGGTAACTGGCACATCCTTAGTGTCTGCAGTTCCAAGCCCCCTCCACCCATATGCACAGGTAGGAGGTGCTCATTAAATGATTGCTAAGTGAATGAAGAAATGAGTGAGAATTTTTCCAAGTCACATGGATGTCAAGTACTTTTGTACTCGGAAAATAGCCCAAGTTACAGGTCCTCGTGGTGCCAATCCTGACACTGGCACCAGTGATTACAAAAACCGTGGAGAGGGTGGCTGAGTCCCAACAGCTGAGGTCCAGCTGAAAAAGTGACGTTGCTACAGTTTTAAAAGTCAAAAATTGAAATGGAGTGTTGTCAACTCCTGTAAATACCATGATAGCCTTAAGAAGTAAAGAATGAAGAAAGGTGATAGGATTGCCTACCACATTTCCTTCATTCAGTCTTTTGTTTGGTCAGTCGATCAGCCAGTCAACAAACACTTGATAAGTACATTTTCCAGGTCAGGCCAGTGCTAAGGTACTGGGGACATAGAAATGAATGAGGGAGGATTCCTGGCCTCAAGGAGATGGACAAAGTGACAGATACAACATGGTGAATGCTAGCATGGGAGTGACAATGGAGGGGACTGTGGAGGTACAGGTCGGGGCCCAGAGGAGAAGCCTAAACTAGTCAGTCTGCCATGGATTAAATGTGTCTCCACCAAAATTCATGTTGAAGCCTTAACCCCCAGTGTGATGGTACTTGGAGTTGAGGCCTTTAGGAAGTAATTGGGTTTGGAAGAAGTCATAGGGTTGGAGCCCCCATGATGGGATTTGCGCCCTATAAGGGGATGAAGGGACCAGAGCTCTCTCTCTCTCCACCATGTGAGGATACAGCAAGAAAGCTGTCATGTAAACTAGGAAGAAGACCTTCACCAAGAACCCTACCATGCTGGCACCCTGATCTTGGACTTCCGGCTTCCAGGACTGTGAAGAATAAATGCTTGCTGTTTACACCACTCAGTCTGTGGTAATCTGTTTTAGCAGCCCAAGCCAACTAAGACACACACACCCCTCATGGTAGTGAGTCTCCTGTTAGTGGAAGCAAGCAAGCAAAGGCTAGATGTGCATCCAGCAGTAATATAACTCTCCAGCCAGGTTCTGAAGAATGAATGGAAATCTGCGAGGCAGAGGGGAGGAAAAAGCATTCCAAATGGTGTCAGAGTCTTGGAGGTGTGATGAATTTCCATGAGTTCAGAGAAAGGAGAGAAGCAGGGCTGGAGTTCAGGATTCATAAACAGGGCTGGGAGGATGATTATTGATTATTGATTCTCTCATTAAAACTTGTACTAACATCTCACACAGTATCCTGGGCTCCTTCTCTCCCTGAATTTTGAATGTTTTTAATTTACAGAAAACAAATAGCTGAAAAGTCAGTTCATATTTGCACATTTTGTAGTAAATTTCCATCCTCCTTAGAAGGAACTCGGAGACCTCATATGGCACTAATTTTCACTTTCCCACATCTTGACTCAACTGTTAAAGGAGACACACCGGGAAGTTACAGCTCATCAACTCACGCGGTACAGAAACCAGAAGTGGAATTCTGCTGTCTGGCGCTCCTGTTGGACGTGAATTCCCTGTAGACTGGTCGGCTTCAGAGCTGCCCCAGATCCTCCACCCCAGAGGGCCGGAAGGAAGTAAGGGCTGGGCTGTGAGACTCAGCTCTGAAGGGGGCAGCGTGGGGCGGAGGGAAATGCCCGCCCCGGAAGAGGCTGGAGACAACAGCTTCCCACGTATCAGCTGCTGACCGTGGATGAGTCACTGGTCTCTGGAGCTTCAGGCTACTCTTCTGTAAAAAACAGGGTAGCCATACCCCCCTGATAAGAGTACTTAAGGATTAAATGCGCTTCAGCACCAATTATGTACCAGTTATGCAACCCTAAACGACAGCAGCTTAAATAGATGGGGGATACATTGTTTTTCTCCCTCTTTATCAGTTTCCCTGCTTTGACTATTGCCCCTACAATCCATACACAAGCCAAAGTGATTCTAAAGTGAGTTGGATTGTATCTCTCTTTCTCAAAACCCTCTCACTTGGAGTAAAAGCCATCTGAGCCCCTTTCCCACTTTCTCTCTCTGGCCCCCTCGCTGGTCCCTTGCAGGGCCTTTGTGCTGCCCATTCCCTCTGCCATCACACTCCTCCCCCAGAAGTCCAATGGCTTGCTGCCTCTCTTCTTTGGGTCTTTGCTCAAAGGTCACATTCTCAGTCCCTATCTACCCTGTTTAATGCTTACAACTACCCTACAAGGTACTTATTAGTATTAGAAGAATCAGAGGCTTATAGAGTGGAATAACCTGCCCAAATCTCATGGTAAGTGTCTGCCTCAATTAGGACACCAGCAGTGTGTGGCAAAGAACAGGGAGCCCAACTCAAATAGTCCTAAACAATAAAGGGGTTTTTTTAGCTTGTATAACTGAAGCCCAGTGGAATGTGGCTTCAGGCAGGATTCGCTCAGGCTTTGGCACCATTTCTCTGCCACTCTTGCAGCTCTACCTTCTCCAAGGATAGGCTTCATCTTTAGCTTGTCTTTCTTTGTGGAAGCCAATGGCTTCTACAGTTCCTGGGGGGTCAGGGGGGTGGTTATATCCCCACATCACACTGGCCAAAGGCAGAGAATATCTCTTTAGGTAGCTCCTGAAAAAAAAGAAAGAAAACTCTTCATTTCCTGAATCCCTAGAAAATCATCTCCCCAGTTTTCATTGGCCCCAATTGGTTCATATGCCCAACCCCGAGCCAACTGTTAGAGCCAAAGGGTGAGGTTAGCCTGGCTGGCTGCAGCTGGAGCCACATGCCCCATTCCACAGCCAGATGTGCAGGGATGAGTAATTGCTGAGATAAGGGGATGTGAGTGGCCACAAACAGCAGATGTCCCACACAGGAGCACAACTGTTTGTTCTTGAGCAATCTGACTCTAAAGACTGTGTTCTTAACCACAGTGCTCTAAGCCCTTCAACCAGGGAAAGGACACCATCATTGTATGCAGATGATGTGCTTCTATGCCTAGAAACACCAAAAGGCTCACTAGAAAAATTATCAAAATTAATAGCAGGTTGTGAAATTTAAGAGAGACATAATTGCTTTTCAAAGACTCACAAAATTTTTTTAACAAAACAGAAGTAGTTTTCTCTTTGGTAAAAATCTAATCTCTCCTCCAGTGACATTTACTGTGACCCAAGCTGCTTCTACTTTGTTGCTCCTCATCTGTGTGGCCCAAAATAACCCCCCAAGTCCACATAACAGGTGACAGAATTTGGGGGTAGTGGAGGGAAGGAGGGAATTCTCATTCCCTTTAAGGAACTATCCTGAAAGTTGCAAATATCATTCTGTTCATATCCCATTGGTCAGAACCTTGTCACATGACCACAGCCAGCTGCAAGGGAGTCTGGGAAATATAGTCTTTAACTGGGTGAGCATGAACTCAGTTAAAAATTCTATTACTACCTAGAAGGGGAGATGGGATATTGGCAGATAATATCTTATACTATGGATGATTAACAGAGTAGCCAAATAGGAGATAAATAAGCAAAACTTAAGAGCTTTTTATTGTACTAAAAACAACTAAGTATAAAAAGAAAAGGAAAATACTTTCATTCAGAATAGTGACCAAAACTATATAATATCTAGGAATAAATTTATCCAGGGAGTTACAAGGTCTAAATGAAGAGAACACTAAACATACAGTGAAGGAGTAAAGCTGAATGAAAGACAGAGCATGACCTTGGGTGGATTACATGTCCACACTTCTCACATGAATGCATAACTTAGTGTAATTCCTATCAAAATCTTAATGGGAGTATCTCCTAATTCATCTCCAAAAATAAACATTTGAGAATAAATATTCTTTTCTATGTTTCCAAGAAAACATGGAAAAGAAACAATCATGAGGGTGACCACTCTCATCTAATTTTACAATGGGCTACAAATCTATTGTAATGAAATGAGTATAGTTCTGGTCCAGCAATAAACAATAGGTCAGTACAACAGAAGAGAGAATCCATATGCAAATCCACATATATGTGTGACTTGATGTAAAATGAAGGTCACATTACAAGTTACTGGGAAAGGATGAAATTTTCAAGAAATGTTGAAACAAATAGCTATCTATTTGGAAGAAATAAAATCAGAAACTATATCATACCATATAGAAAAATATAATCCATATGGTTGGGAGATTTAAATATTGATACAAAATTTAAATTATATATATGTGTCTTATAAGAAAATATTGAGGAATATGTAAAATCTTGGGGGTAGAATAGGTTTCTGGAAACTGGAAAGTTATAAGAAAAATAATACTCAGAAACTATAAAAATAATATATTGTTTGAATTCTTTAAACTTTCATATGGAAGAGATACTATAAAGTCAAAAAAAAGCAATAATCTAGAAGAAGATATTTGCAGTAGATGGACCAGAGAAGAGGGTAAATGTATTGAATAGTCAAGGAGCTCTGACTGAAAATTGACCAATATTCTAGATGGGCAGTTCGCAGGGATACTGGTCACATGAAAACTATGCAGCCGCATCAGCACTGAAATAACATTTCTCATCATCTGATAATAGCCAATAAGTAAAATTATTGATAACAGTGAGTGCTAGTAAAAGTGCAGAGAAATACACAGTCATATTCTGTTTATAGTACCATAAATTGTAAGTTTTGGGAACATAAAATGCATACCCTTTAACTACACGCTTCCACTTCTGGGAATTTATCCAGTCAAAATAAAAGTAGCAATATGTAAACATAAGTTCAAGAATACTACTGCTGCATATTTTATAAGAACAAGACAAACAATTAAGCAAACAAAACTGGAAACAACCTGAGTGCCATAATAGGAGAATTGTTGAATAAAATATGGTATAACCATATATGGAATACTCTGCAAATACAGGTCCACAATTTCTTATCTGAAATTATTGGAGCCAGACATGGTTTCATAACTCAGATATTTTCAGACTTAAATATATACTTGTATTAAATAATATATATAATAATATGAAAATAGTGTCTAACATAACATATAATAATATTTTAAAATATATGCTGTATATTATGTTATATACATAGTACTGTATACTATGTAGCAAGGCTTGGAGAGCATCTCGTAATCAAATATATAAATATTTCTGTAGCAAAACATAACTTTTCACCCTAAGTAGAATAAATAAAACTATGAAGGGCTTCCCTGGTGGCGCAGTGGTTAAGAATCTGCCTGCTGATGCAGGGGACACAGGTTCGAGCCCTCGTCCAGGAAGATCCCACATGCCGTGGAGCAACTAAGCCCATGCGCCACAACTACTGAGCCTGCACTCTAGATCCCGCGTGCCACAACTACTGCGCCTACCCGCTGCAACTACTGAAGCCCACGTGCCTAGAGCCCGTGCTCCACAGCAAGAGAAGCCACCACTCGCCACAACTAGAGAAAGCCCACGCACAGCAACGAAGACCCAACGCAGCAAAAATAAATAAAATAAAATAAAATAATTTATTTTTAAAAATAAATTTAAAAAACTATGAAGAGGACTTCCAGGTCAGATTTTATCACTAAATGAATTTAAAAACAACAAAACAAAACAAAACAATGGATTTCGAATGGAGGTAAGGACTGTGGATCTCATAGGTAGACCTACATATATTGATTTGGAAATATGTCCACAATACATGGTTAAATGCAAAAGTGACTCTTAGAATGACACATGGAGTATTGAGCTCTTTATTGTAAGAACAAAGCCAAAGTCCTAACGTATGTGGATATACGTCTGCATAAGTGAAGGGAGAAATAATGGAGGAGCTGTATGAATCAGGGTGGTTATATGGCAGGGAAAGGAGAGATTCAAACACATGTTTGTATTCTGTGATTTATTATAATGAGCTGGCTTTACTTTCATAATGCAAATATTAAAAAATTTTAAGAGGAGGAGAAATGAAAGAAAACCAAATAAAAACTATATTTGAAGATCCCAGAATTCCCTCCCAGCAGTGCTACTGTGCTTGGAACTGTTCAGGTGTGGGGTGCAGAAGTGACTCAGACGTCCACCTACTTTCACATACCTCACAGTGGAAAACAGGACTGTGAATTTACTTGTTTGTTAGTGTTAGAATTGAGGCAATAGAGGATGCAGGAGTGGACTGGCCCTAGCTGCAGAGGGGATTGGAGCCACGCCTTGGCATGCAGTACTGCTAAGAGTAAATACTTATACGAAATTCCCTACTTCATGTGTGTCAGTATGCTCTAACCATTTCATATGTATTAACTCCCTGACTTCTCCCACCAGCCCTCTGAGATGGATATTTTGTTATCATCATCCGCATTTTACAGAAGAGAAAACCAAGGCTCAGGGAGATTATTTGCCCAAGGTCACATAGCTGGTCACAACAAAGCTGAGACCCAAACCAAGGCAGCCTGTCTCAGAGTCTGTACACCCAACTACAGAGAGGACCATGGATGGCTGAATGGGAGGGATGCTCATCCGAGCCCCAGAGGCTGGAGCAGACTGGATATGTTCTAGAGATGCTACCTGGGTGGGGACACTGTGTGTCTGGCCAGAAAGGGTTCCCAGCAAAGGCCTGGCTGGGTGACCTAAGCTTCATCCACAAGCAGCTGAAGGGTACTACAGATCATCACTGAGTACCTCCTGCTGCATCTCACCCGGGGGCACTGGACAGAGCGCCTGGCAGAGCAGCTTAGTCACACATCGGTGCTGGCTGTTGAGCCTGAGATTTGGGATTTGCATGTGACACCACTGGTGCTTTTTCCGTCCACCGAGGCTGATCACATCAGGCACGCCTCTCCCATGAACCTCTCAGCAGGCCTCTTTGCACCTGCTCTAGTCGGGGGGTCTGTCCATCTCTTGGAGGTGCCCTCCAGGCTCTCCCAATGTCCCAGTTTTTTGTATGCCACCCACCTATGTATTTAAGCCCCACCATCCCAAACGCAGCTCTCAGATTTGGTGAAAATCCAACCATTTTCACAAAATGATGTGATGACAAACAGAAAGAAATGTGATTGCATTTATATCAGGTATTCAAGGGTCTCAGAGCTGGTTTTATTTTATTTTATGTGTTTTTAAAATTCTGTAGTGCTTTACAGTTTTCAAAAGTTTCACACACGTGATTTCCTATAATCCCATAATAACCCTTTTTTTAATCCCCTACCCCTTCCCTCTCCCCGCTGGTGACCACTAGTTTATTCTCTACATCTGTGAGTCGGCTGCTTTTTTGTTTTGTTCACTAGCTTGTTGTATTTTTTAGGTCCCACATATTAGTGATATCATAACGTTTTTGTCTTTCTCTGTCTGACTTACTTCATTTAGCATAATGCCCTCCAAGTCCATCCATGTTGCTGCAAATGGCAAAATTTCATTCTTTTTTATGGCTGAGTACTATCCCATTGTATATCTACACCCATTGTACCTTTTCTCTATCCTTTCATCCATTGATGGACAGAGCTAGTTTTATTTTATGTTCCAAATCCCCAGAGAGCCAGTACTCACTATTTTGGATTTTCCTCCTTCTCACCTCTCACCCTCTTTCTGTCACTTTCTTTCTTTTCCCCTTTATCCCCACATCTCCTTGTCTCCTTCCTTTTCTGTCCCTCTTCCTTCCCTCTCAGGGTTCTTCAACACCCACGTCCCATCTGCTGTCGTTACTTTAGGCTGGATGGAAGGTTGGTCTCAACCCCCAAGGCCCCTCCCTACTCAATTCATCAGGTACAGTACTAAGGCCCCTGCTGACCAGAGCAGACAGACAGCAGAACAAGGGTGTCTTCAGGGCATGAGAATCCTCTCTCCATGCACCCTCTCCCAACCCACTGTTTTCCTGAGAGAGAGAGTCTGGACTCTCCTGTCTCATTTATTTATCAGGAGCTTTCACTCTCTGGACCAGTGCTGCTAAACTTTAATCCATAAAAATTTCATTATGTCTTCAACATATTTGTTTATTTATAAATAATATGCATGTACCACCAAAATTCACATTATAAAACCTGCGTATAAAATAGACTTTTTTTTCACCTCACATATTTATATATGTATATGTATCTGTTTTTTGGAGGATGAGCATATTTGAGTTCTACTATCTTAGCAAATCTTAATCATACAATACAGTGTTATCAACTATAGTCACCATGTTTTGCATTATCCTCAAACCTTATTCTTCTTAGAGCTGAAGGTTGTATCCTTTTACCAGCCTTTCCCTATTCCCCCCCCAAACCCCTAGCAACCACTTTTCTACTCTTTGTTTCTATGAGTTTGACTTTTTTTTTTAGATTCCACATACAAGTGAGATCATGCAGTATTTGTCCTTCTCTGTCTGACTTCTCAATTAACATAATGCCCTCAAGATCCATCCTTATTGTCCCAAATGGCAGGATGTCCTTCTTTCTCAGGGCTGAATAAATTCCACTGTATACACATACCACACCTTGATCCATTTGACTGCTGATGGACACTTTGGTTGTTTCCATAGCTTGGCTACTGTAAATGATACTGCCCAAAATAGGCACTTCTAAAGTATCAGTTAAAATACTAATGTAAATAAAAGTTCTAATATTTTCTTCCTGCCCCACCCACCGCTTTGCAAACCACAACTTTAAATCAGACAAGGAAATAACCCAGCTGCCTGCAGCTCTTGCTAACTGTGGTTTCTGATTCTCTATCTCCAGGACATGTTCACATCACAGACTTCAACATAGCGACGGTCGTGAAAGGCACAGAAAAGGCTTCCTCCATGGCCGGGACCAAACCCTACATGGGTGAGTATTCCAGATCCCCGCAGGCCTCAGCATTCCTCTCCTGCTTCATCTCACCCCTCCCTCACCCACCTCCCATCCCCTCACCAGACCCCAAACCATGCCGAGTATGTGCCGTGCTCTGTCACACCTTTGGCCCTTACCTAAGCTGTCTCCCCTGCCAGGAAGACCATCTCCTCCTGTGTTTTCTAGAGAACTCCTACTCAGCCAGAAAGGTTGGCTCCAGCTTAGGGAAAAACAAACAAACAAGTAAACAACAAACCCTTCTTCTTTTTCCTTAAAGTCCAGTAGTGTTGCCAGAATACAATTTTGGTGTTGGTCATTTTGGATCTATATTCTCAGGTACACAGTGCTCTTGCAATGTGGTTTCAGGTTGGTTTTTCTTTAGGACTTTTCATGGAAATGTCATTTTTTTTAGTACACATTCTTTTCCTTTACTTTTTCTTTGTTAAGGATGCCTATTATCTGAATGTTGGGTCTTCTCTGTCAGTCTTCAATATTTGCCATTTTCAAATCTTTCTTATCTCTTTCGTCCTATGTTTAAATTTTTTCTCACTTTTTTTCTTTCTCTTTACTTTAAAGCATTCTCTGTTGTGTTTATTTGCTTTGTGTACTTTCTAGTGAAGTATTTATTTCTGAAATAATTTCCCTTTGTTTCTATTTTTTTTCCTGAGTTCTTTTGCCAGATTTCTGAGTATTTAAATTATAATTTATGTGTTCTTTCATGTCTTGCATAATTTTTAAATGTCTATATTAGTTATTAATCCTTAATGTCTATATTAGTTGTCAATTGTTATATGACAAACCATGTCAAAACCTAGTGGCTTAGAACGATAACAATTGTATTATCACAATTCTGCCACTTGATTTTTTTTTAACATCTTTATTGGAGTATAATTGCTTTACAATGGTGTGTCAGCCTCTGCTTTATAACAAGGTGAATCAGTCACACATATACATATGTCCCCATATCTCTTCCCTCTTGCATCTCCCTCCCTCCCACCCTCCCTATCCCACCCCTCTAGGTGGTCACAAAGCACCGAGCTGATCTCCCTGTGCTTTGCGGCTGCCTCTCACTAGCTATCTATTTTACTTTTGGTAGTGTATATATGTCCATGCCACTCTCTCACTTTGTCCCAGCTTACCCTTCCCCCTCCCTGTATCTGCAAGTCCATTCTCTAGTACATCTCCATCTTTATTCCCATCTTGCCCCTAGGTTCATCAGAACCATTTTTTTTTTTAGATTCCATATATATGTGTTAGCATACGGTATTTGTTCTTCTCTTTCTGCCTTACTTCACTCTGTATGACTGTCTCTAGGTCCATCCACCTCACTACAAATAACTCAGTTTCGTTCCTTTTTATCTGCCACTTGATTGAGTGGTTCTTCTGCTGGTTTTTGTTGTGGTCACTCATTCAGCTGCTGGGTCAGCCAGGACAGCTGAGATAAATGGGCCCCTCTCTCTGGGTGGTCTTTCATATCAAGGGGACTAGAGAGAGCTTGCTCACATGGTGGCAGTGGTTTCAAGAAGGAGAACCCAACTCCCACGTGCCTATCAAGGCTCTGCTTGCTTCACATTTCCTGATGTCCAACTGGACGAAGCAAGTCACATGACGAAGACCAGGGACCACATGGGAGGGAACCGCACTGGTCATGGATACCAGGCAGCCTGATTCATTGGGGAGCCATTTATGAAACAATCCACCACACTGTCTTTTCTGAGGTGCTTTCCTTGTACAATGTTGTTCTGCTCTTTATTCTCCTTTCTCTTATAACTTGACATGGAATTTGACTTTGATACTTTTATGTTGCTCATTTTCACGTAATATTAGTTTTCCTGAACCTTTATATGGTGTGGTGTTTATATGGTGTGGCTCAGGGTAGCTTTTCTAACAGACTTGCCTCTTCTGTTGTTTAAGTGACATGTCACATCCCAAGGCAGCTTGCTACCTGGGATTTCCTTGCCCACTTCCACTTGCCCACTTCTATCTGGACCTCCTCTTTCTTTGGTCTGAGGGGCCCCCTTCCTGCTCAGTTTTGATTTCATTCCCAACAGTTTCTCCCTGGGATCTTTCCTAGATGGGAGCTCTGGCTGGATTGATTAAAGCGATTTTGTGTCCCAGACTCTCCAGCTCCTGCAAAACTTACCAAGGGCCCTTTTCACTCACCTGAGATGGGTCTGGACAAGTCCCTCCCAGTTTCATCTGCTATTCTCAGACTGGTCAGCTGTGCCTCCCAGTCAATGTCTGCTCACTATTTTGAAGTCCCCTGTGCTCTGGTCCATCATAGGCTGTGTTATTATTTTCTTTGTTTCCTTCTGTACAGAAATCACTGCCATGGAGGGCTTGTCACTGTTGCTGGTTTGTTCCCACCTGCTTATAGTTTGGGGTCTGGGGGGACAACTTAGCTTTGTAGTAAATATTGCCCATGGTTTTTGGTTTAGCTATTTATCTGCTCTGCCATTGTTTATAGGTGGATTGTGGAGATTCAAAAACTATGTCATCGTCTCCCCAGAATGGACTCCTTGTGTCCTTCATCTTTAACTTACTAAATAGATTACATAAATGAAGTTTGGCAATAAATAATGGTAAAAACAATACTTCTTAGTATTTACTATGTATGTGCCAGGCATTCCATCCATAACCTTATTTAATCCTCACAAACATGAAGTAGGTGCAATTATTTATTCCCATTTTAGAGTTGAGGAAATGGGCTGAGAGAGGTCGGGGGACCTACCCAAGTTGACCTTGGTAGTGAGAGCAGACCCAAGTCAGTGTGAACACCAGAGGGTATACAATGAGTGGGTCTGTCCATTTCACAGAACCCCCTTGGGATGCTGAATACAGACCTTAATAAGGCTTTCACTGTTGACGACCTTTCTGAAATCCCATTCCAGAAGGATCCAGAGCTGGGGCAGTTCTATCCAAGGAGGTCCCTGCTTTAAGATTCAACAGAGATCAGACATGGAGATGGAGAATGGCAGTGAAGGAGGGGATAAGGCTGCCTCCAGCCCTCCTAATCAAGCAGTAGAGGGGATTACAGTGATGATCACTGTGCAGGGAACACCGCAGGAGGAGCAGGTGTGGGGGACGGTGGGAAGGATGAATTTGAAAGTGAGGTCTGTAGGAACTTCAAGACATTCAGATGTACTTCAAGACATTCAGATGTACTCCAAGCAACTGGAGAGTGATGTGAACTCCATCTGTGCATGGGGAGTTACCGGCACGGAGATGCAGCAAAGCCACGGCAGTGACAGGATCCCCCAGGGAGGACACAGGAGAGAAGAACACCAATTCTAAGCCCAGGAGCATTTTGCCGGAAGGGGCAGGTAGAGGCCAGAGGAGTCATCATCTCCAGAGGGAGGATGGAGGAGAGAGGTGACATAAGAGAAGAATCTCCCAGTTGGAGCCACCTCTATAATCCTATAAATTAGTTCCCACTGCCTTGAGTCTATTTCCAAAAAGCAAATTGATCTCTAGGAAAGTAGATTCTGGACCACTGGAGAAATTCAAGACAATGTTCTCCCAACCCTGACCTTTCTGCCCCTGCTTTGCCACTGTTCATAGCAGACTTTCCTGGGCTACCTCAGCCTCATGCCCTGGCTTCCCACTCATCTCTGACGCAGCTCTGTCCTGGCTCTCAGCCTCTGGGAAAGCAGACCAAGGTTGACCCAGAGGCCCCACTGTCAAAAAGGAGAAGAAAACCAACATGTATTTTGACCCTACCAGATGTCTGTCATTACATTTAATCCCCAGAAGATCCACATGAGAATTCTGCATCTCTTTCATTTTATATATGAGTAACCTGAGGCCCATAGAGGTTAGCTAACCTGCCCAGAGTCACACAGCTAGCAAGTGATGGAGCCAGCCAGAATTTGAAGCCATGTCTATTTGGGTCCGAAGTCCATGCTTTTTAAAAAAAATTTTCTTGAAATAGAGTTGATTTACTGTCATTGGGTTAGTTTCAGGTGTACAGCAAAGTGATTCATTTTATATATACGTGTGTATATGTGTATGTATATATATGTATAAATATATATATTCTTCTTTTACATTCTCTTCCATTATAGGTTATTACAAGATATTGAGGAGAGTTCCCTGTACTATATAATAGGTCCTTGTTGGTTATCTATTTTATATGTAGTAGCGTGTATATCTTAATCCCAAACTCCTAACTTATCCCTTCCCCCCCTCCCCTTTGGTAACCATAGTTTGTTTTCTATGTCTGTGAGTCTACTTCTGTTTTGTGAATAACTTCATTTGTATCATTTTTTTAGATTTCATGTATAAGTGATATCATGTGATATTTGTCTGGCTAACTTCACTCAGTATGACAATCTCTAGGTCCATCCATGTTGCTGCAAATGGCATTATTTCATTTGTTTTCATGGCTGAATAGTATTCCATCATGTATATGTACCACATCTTCTTTATCCATTCATCTGTTGATGGGCACTTACATTGCTTTTGAAGTCCATGCTTTTGCCACTGTACCAAGCTGCCTTTTTGACACTGAGTTCTTGTATCAGAAAGTCACATTTCTCAGACAAGAAAAAAGTGTATTGTCCCAGCTGTACCTAGGATTCAGGGCTTCTGGTGTCCTTCTAATTAAAGGAGCTTCAGTCCTGAATTAGTGAACGAATGCACAGGAGAGATTTTTATGGGATTTAGAGAGCACAGCTGATTGACCAAATGGATATACTTTCAGAGACTGTAGGGGTTGGCAGTGCCAAGCAGTGGGAGGTTGGTGGGGAAAATGGGGGTGAGAGGGAAACTCTCTCATTCAGGTCACATCCTGCAGTTCCCAGGGCTATAAATTCCTGCTATCAAGTGGCAGGTTTGTTGATTTCGTTCACTTGAGCTGTTCAGTTCAAAGGCCCAATAACAAGTTCCCAGAATGTTCCAAACATGGATTCAGGGAATGGGCTGATGAGTAAGCTCCCAAAGGTTGCTCACGAAGGATGATCCCAGAAGAAATATTTGCATAGTACTGAATTTTCATTCATTAAAAGAGCAGATGGAATTCACCAACAGAGAAAAAAAAAAACTCTCTGAAACGTGCCAAATTAGAAGTCAGAAATGTTCCAGCAGCCTCCCGGGGCTTCAGAGTTTATTCATCTGAGGTGAAATGAAGAGCTGAGTGTTCTTTCAGCAAATACAGTGTTTCAGAGGTGTGAGGCTCAGAGTTAGGCACTGGGGCACAGGGGTGAGTCATGCTCTCCGGAGCCAAAGGGGCTCAACATCTGTGGGGCAGAGAGCTGTGCAGGCCTGGATTTAAGCAGGTCTCTGTCAAGATGGATTCCCCAGAATGGGACCATCTGAGGAGTCAAAATCTCAGAGTGTGCTCAGAGCTCACCTGCCAGGCGAGGATAAGGAAAGGTCATTTCAGTCCGAGCAAAGGCATAGAGGAGTGACGCAGCATGGTGGGCTGGGAGACCCTAGCACTCCCATTTTTTTATAGCTTGTAGAACAAGAGGAGGTGAGAGGGAGAGACGAAACAAGCCAAAGTACCAGGGTCTTGAATGCCATGATAAGGGCCACGGAACCAGTGGAAAGGCCAATGCTGGAGACTCACGGGATTGGCCTCATGGGTGGCCTTGGAGAAGAAAATGGGCAATCGGGCTTGCCAGAAATGGGTCTCAGCGTGGGGTGATTTGGGTGTCTTCCACTTAGAGGCTGGGTGAACTTAGGCAAATCCCATTAGCCAACGTAATACACTTAAACTGCCCAGCATGGTGAAGGTCAAACCACGAGACCCGACAGCGTCCTCATCTGAGAAATGGGATTAATGGTTATGCAATCTGCCTTAGTAGATTGTTTGTGAGGATTTCATGATGTAACTATGGAAAGTACGTAACGTAAAGTCAAGTGTAGATGCATCAGACTGGTAACTGATACTATTATTGTTGCTGTTATCATTATTCAGACTATTTAGTATATGTTAAGTCCTGGGAGCCCAGACCCAAATCAGACATTCCCTTGCCTTATGGAGTTTGCCGTCTAATCGGGGAAAGAGACCCCAACCAAATCCTAATTCATGATAGGAGCTGGGTCGGCTGGGGGGTGGTGGGTGCCCTGGGAGATCATTGGGCCGGTGCCCTGTCCGTACTCACCATATGTGAGTTCCTTTCCCCAGTGAGCAAACACAGGTGGCTGTGGAGGCACCATGGCCATGCTTGTACTTTCCTTGTAGAAATGATGGAGGCTAAAGGAAGTAAAGTTTGCTACCCCTGTGCCAGAGAAAGTGACGGAGCCAGCATTCAGACCCAGGCCAGTGAGGCTCCAGGGCCCAATATCTTTCCTGAGAACCTGGCAATCCATCCATCCATCCATCCATCCATCCATCCATCCATCCATCCATCCATCTATTCATCCATCCAGCAGAGATTTATTGAGCACCTTCCACCTGCCAGGCAGTGTTCTATGGGCTGAAAACACGTCTGTGAACAAATAGGCAGTATTCCTGCCCTCATCAGTTTGGCTGTTTTTGAGGGAGACAATCACTTTGCAAATCATCGAACTGATAAATATATAGTTCGAGATGCTTATTTTTGAGGAACAACTTTCATGCGGTAAAATGCACTCTTTTAATGTAATCCAGTAAATTAATCCACCATAATGAAGACGGAGAAACAGTTCCATCACCTCCAAGATTCCCTCATCCCAGTTCCTGGCAACCAGTGATCAGTTTTCTATCCCTATCGTTTTGACTATTCCAGAAAGTCACAAAAACAGAGTCATATTTCTACAAACTTTTGAATCTGGCTTTTTTTACTTAGAATAATGCATTTGAGGTTTTGCCATGTTGTGTGGATCAGTAGCTTTCCTTTTGATTTCTGAGTAGAAATCCTTTGGATGGATATACACGTTTGGTTTATCCATTCACCAGTTGTACGGCATTTGAGTTGTTTCCAGTTTTACACAATTGTAAATAAACTATTTGCGTACAGGTTTATATATAAACTTAAGTTTCTACTTCTCTAGAATAATTACATAGAAGTGGGATTGTTGGGTCATATGTAAATGTACGTTTAACTTTTTAAGAAACTGACAAACTCTTGAATATAGTTTCATTGGCTTATTTGCCATCCACATACCTTCTCTGTGAAGTATCTGTTCAAATCATTGCCCATTAATTTATTGGGTCATCTGTTTTTTTATTATTAAGTTCTCATAATTCTTTATATATTCTGGTTATAAGTCTTTTGCCAGATATATTTGCAAATATTTTCACCAGTCAGTGGCTTGTCTTTCTGTTGCCTTAATAGCATCTTTTTAAAAGCAGATGTTTTAAATTCAAATGAAGTCCAATTTTTTATTTTTCATTTATTGATCATGTACGGGGTGTCATTCTGAACACCTTTTCCTCCCTCACATGAGGTCACAAAGATTTTCTGCTTGTTTTCTTGTAGAAGTTTTATACTTTTGGGTTTTACATTTAGAACTATAGGCCATTTTGAGTTCACTTTGGAATGTGTTGTGAATTTTCATTGATTTACAAGGGCTGTCCAATTGTTACATCCAGCATTTGTCGAAAAGATGATTCTTTCTCTATTGCACTGGCTTTGCAACTTCATCAAAACTCAGTTGACCATAAATGCATGGGTCTGTTTCTGGATTCTATTCTGTTCCATTGATCTACTTGTTTATGCTTTGACTAATCTCATACTTTTGCTTTCACTTCATAATAATACTCAGATCAGGTAGTGAGAGTCCTTCAACTTTTTTCTTCTTTTCAAAATTATTTTGGCTTTTCTATCCTTTGCCTTTTCATATAAGGAAAAGGCTTTGTGCCCAGTCTTTGCCATGAGTACCCAGTGAGGGTATGTAGAGAGGAGTCTGTGAGTAATGCAAATTCCTCTTGTATCTGGACAAACAATAGTTCTATTCTCTCACTTAAGTTCTTATACAACCTTCAGCAATTCAGTTAAATTAGGCATCTTAATTTAAGTCTCCTTACTCTCTTCTATGGCAGCCCTGTTTTCTTCCCATGCTCTTCCCAAGGTAAGCCAGTATTCACATCCCAAACCTTCTTGAAGGTACCCGTCTTTCCTTAAATTTCAGACTAGTTGAGTTCAAGAAAAGTTATGGTTTCATAGATGATCTAGCTTTTTCTCACTGTTAGGCTGGGAGTGACACTTTTTCCAACTCCTATATTTTAAACAGAGTAGAATTGTTTGAGGTCTTTGTAAGGATTATGGTGGAAAAAGAGAGATGCTGATGGGATAGATGATTAGATTGGAGGGGTCAGGATAACTTTGCTGAGGAAGTGACTTTTCAGCTAGGTTCTAAAGGACGAGTAGGTGTTGTTCAGCACAACAGGTGGCAAAGCACTGCAGGAGACAGCAACTTTTTGCCTAGACCCTGAGGCAAAAGGGAGCTTGTCACATCGAAAGAACCATAAGGAAGCTAGATTGGCCTGAACAAAGTAGGCAAGGAGAGTGAGCCTGGAGACATGGCGGGGCCAGATCACGTGGTACTTGTGTACCCACCAAAGCTTTTGACAGTGGGAAATTTTAATGAACATTATGGGTCTTAGATAAACAGAGATCTTGGAATCCTTTAAGAGAGTAGCACTATCTAAATGAACTTTTCCATCAGCCTAACATGCTGTTTAGATGTTTATCACCCATTTCACATATTAACTGTGTAAAATGCACAGGGTTAGAACCCTGTGCTTTCAGTTAGCACTTTCCATCATTCTCTCTGAAAACTTTCCAAGGGTCTTCTTTTTTTAATTTACTAATTTAATCTGACACATTTAACATGAAGTAGTTTTCTGGTACTGGTGCGTCATGAATTTCTGTACCTCATCAGAGCTTCTCAGCCAGTTAAACTTTCCCTGCTGTTCCTTTTCTCATGCAGACAGGTGAGGTCCTACTGGTCCACACCTGAGCAGCGTCTTACATACCTTAATGAAACGACTCTTCTGTTACTATTAACACTACTAGCATCACCAGATAGAAAGAAATTATCAGACTGATGCAGCAGATTCATTTCATCTCAAATTAATATCTGAGTTCATTTGCCAAGATAAAAAGCCAAAGAAACGTGATTTGCCCCCAAGGGATCCAGACAGAGGCCAGGCACCCTGCTCATCTCTGCTTTCCAAAGCTTTTCCACGCACTCTAATCAAAGAATGATGATGGAGCTCTTGAATCATTTGGGGAACATGTACAACATGTACATTTGTGAGTTGGTCTTTCATTTATGTGTGCATTTCATTTCCCATTCAATAATGAATTGATATAATAATAACTAGCTCACATCTATTTGGAACTTGCTTTGTGTCAGTCCTTGTTCTAAATGACTCACATATAGCTTTGTGCTAATCCCTGACGTTTTGGCCCTGACTTAGTCATACCCCTATTCAAAGAGCTCACAGTCCAGTGAGAACGGTGGACATGTATATCCTTAATTGCAGTACGGCATGATCAGTGCTGCAAGGGAGGAACCAACAAGGGTTTGGTGAGAATCCAGAACACTGATGTACTTGGCCAAGAGAGGGGAAAAGAAGGGAACTGAGAAACAGGAAGGGACTTGAAGAACACTCCACAGAAGGTGTAAAATTTGGTCTGGGTTTTGAAGTATGAGTAGGAGTTCATGAGTATAAAAAATAGGGTAAAGATTACCAGGCAAGTCATAGAAGATTAAACATAAAGTATGTCCTATTCTTTGAAGTTGGCCCAATGGGTATAATAAAGATAGTGGCCAAAATATGAGGAGGTTGGAACCTATTTTTAGGAATTTTTCATGCTAAGGAGTTTGACCATTATTCTACAGTAAATAGAAAAATTTGGAAAGATTTTAATTAAGTGATTTGAACATGTGAATGATAATACAATGACAACAATGTTAGGTTGCATTTATTGAGCACTTACTTTGTGCTCAATAAATACATACAGAACTTCCTTTTCTCTTCTCAATAACTTGATGTAGCAGACATCATTATTCCTTTTTACAGATGAGGAAAACCAAGATACAAATAAGACGTTAGGCATTTTGCCTGAGGCCACTGTGGCAGTAAGCCTGGGAGCTGGGGTTCAGGTTCAGGTTGAATAATCACTACACTCACACCTTCCGTCTCTCCGTTCCACTGATTCTACTGACTTAGAAAGGTGTTTGAGGAGTAAGTGTAGTGGGATTACAGGGCCCCAGGCTGGGGTAGGGGAGGAGCTGTCATGAGTCCAAGCAGAAGTGAAAAAGGACCAGAGAAGAGAGGAAGATTCTGGAAGGGAAAAATGATGAGTCTTGAGAATTAATCACATGATCCAAAACATAGGCTGGACGAGGGGCAGGGTCCATGAGACTCCCACGTTTCTGACTTGCACAACTGAGCAGCCCATCAACAGAGACTGAGAACGCAGGAGAAGGGGCAGTTGGAGAGGGAGAGTTTGGCTTGGACAGATTGAATGTGCCATGCCTGTGGGGCTTCTAGGTAGAGGTGTCCAGATCTGGCACATCCTGCCAGCCGGGATATGTGAGCCACAGAAAGGCTCAGTGGACAGGAGAACGGGGCTCTGGTCCCAGCTGGGCTGGAAGCCATGGAACTCCTCCAATAGGCTTCGGCTTCCTCACCTACAAAAGGTAGGGGAGGAAGGAAATTACCTTGAAGGTCCCCTCTAGGCTGAAATGCGGTAATTCTATGTTCCCAGTCCAGAAGGATGCAATTACCTGTAGAAACCGATCCTGGAAGCCAGTCAGCTTGTAAGCTAGACATTGAATAGCATTGTCACAGTCCGCTGCAGCGATCAGAGCCTTCAGGAATATTCATAGAGCTAACGCATCAGACCAATAATTATAACTTAGGTGGTTTCTGTGGTTTTTCTCCATATTTTTAGTCTAATGAGGAAGTAAACTCTGTGTGGTGAGGATAGGGGGCAAAGCCCACCACATGCATATTTACATTGCCTCGGGGTGATCTCTTTCAGGCGACACCCCATGTTCTTGCTTTTCTGGAAGGCCAATTCTCTGTGAATCCAGACTCACTTTCCATTTAAAACCTGCACTGACAGAATTGCTCAGCTACTGGTAGAAAAGGTTAGTGGGAAGTGGGGCTGATCTATCCATGCCACTGGCCGTGCTGGGGAAGCAGCTTCCGTGCAGCCCGATTTCCCCCCAGTGTATTCATTCGTGGGCTCACAGCTATCCATGGACCGTGCAACATGCATGCACACCGTGAAAGATCCTGGGGATGTAGCGAGAAGGAAACAGGTGTTGCTGGGGAATGCGATTCAACAGCCGCTTTTATTAATGTGCATGTTAATGGCGAACCACATGTTTTTTTTTTTCTTTTGGACTATGTTGAAACCTTAATTTCCTAATTTTAGAATACCCGGACCTTCGTAAATACTCTTGATTTTCATTCCAATTGAATTCACAGATTTAATGCATTGACCGTGGAGAGATTTTGGCGTATAGAACATATAGAGTATATATATTGTGTGTCTATGTATATCTGTTTTATGATACATCATTTTCATTTTCAGCATATACATAAAGATGGTGTAATGTCTGGAGTTTGAAGGAGACAGGGCAAGGTCTGGTCGTCATTCTGGATGACCCCAGAGAATGGGGGAGGCCTGGGTTCAAATGAGGCTCAGAGCCACAGTAGCTGTGTCACCTCTCCAAGCCTGGCTTTCTCAGATGGAGATCATGATCGTACGCGCCTCTCGAGTTCCTTCTGAGGATAAAATGAGATAATGCATGTGAAACTATAGAAAGAGTTCCATAAATGTTAGCTTTCCTGAGGAGTAAATAATATATGTAAAGAAACTTGAAGAGCTTCTAGCACATGGTAGATGCTCAACAAATGGCCACATTAATAATGCAGCTCTTGATGTTGTAAAGAAAACCACTGCTCGTGATAATAATGGAACAGCTGTATTGATCGCCCCTTGAAAGTGGTAAGAGCAGCTTTGCAGTCCACGCTCTTCCACTTGCTGTCTCCACGGCCCTGAACTCGCCCCTTTACCTCTCTGTGCATCTGTTTCTTCATCTGGGGCTTAGGGTGCTTTGCGCACGGGTGTGGGTAATTATGAAGGAACCTTTGTGCCCGAGAAAGCTCTGCGTGACTGTTTTGTGCGTGACGATGATGGTTACAGTGAGCATTTTCAATGGCTCAAAATAGATTCGGGGTTGGCCCTTACCCCACCAGGGCATTGCAAGAAGTTTTAGTTGTTTTTCTTTCTGGAAGACCTTGGGAAATTTCATTTATCCATCACCCCTGCAGGTGTACCCAGACCTTGGACCCTGGACATCCTTTCTGGGCGAGGCCATAGCCAACTTCAGCTATCTGCTTGGTTTGTCGTTTGCTGTCCTGGGCTCCCCCTTCAGGGTTCCTTCATCACTCACTCTGCTCCAGGGAACCCCCAGTCCTGGCCTTGCCAGCATCAGCCCAGAACCTCCTGGTCCTTTCCTCAGTGAGACTCAGCTGCAGCTAGCCAAATGGCACGTCATTGTGAAGATTAAATGAGTTAAATGCTAAACTAAATTAAATTAGTAAATTAAATAAATTAGTAAATTTATTTTACTACTATAATTTATTACTAAATTATATTAGTAAATAAATTAGTAAATTAAATAAGTAAATTAAATTAGTAAATTAACTAAATTAAATTAGATTAAATAAATTAAATGAGTTTAATGCTAAACTCTTAAAACAAAGTTTGGTGCATGACAGATGCTCCAGAGAGATGAGCTATTTTTATTAGCAGTGTGTCAAGAACTTAGAACAGGGCTTGACACATAGCGAGGGCTGTACTGGTGTTGTTTGCTTTTTTTTTTATACGATCATTCATTTATTTAGTCAGTCAACAAACCTTGCCCACATGTCTTCTTCATGCCAGGCAAGACTTGGGGAGCCAGGGAGAACATGACCGTCCCTGCCCTCAGGGAGCTTAAAGTCTAGCAAGAAGCAAACAAATAAGCAAAAATGCAGCCGGAATGTAAAGATCAAGAGATGCCTGGGGGAGGTGAGGATAAAGAGGAAGCTGTAATCTAGTCTGGAGGGAGGGGAATGATAAGAAAATGATAATAGCAGAGATGTATTTTGAGGAATACATGACAGATGTAAAGAAGCCTGCAGAATGGTACGTATTCGGTTCCTAGAAGTGGTAACTCTGAAGCTACACCCTTTGTGAGAGAACCTGGTGGATTAGGGGAGAGGAAAAGAGACAGATAGACAGACAGGGTGTTCTAGGAACGGCAAGCAGCGTGTGCAGCTGGAGCCCAAGGTGGCCATGGGCAACTCTTGGGCCATAATACAGCTTAGAAGATCTACAGGTAGGAGCTGAGGGGCTACAGAATTTAAACCACCCTCTAGGCCACATGGGTTTCCAGCCCTAGTACTTTGTACTGTTCCACTGAAAAATCAAAAAGATTCCAGGATCAAGTCTAATAAATTTCCAAACCATGCTTGCTATTGAGTCATTAAAGGCGCTAAGAAGTCTACAAGAAAGAACGCAATTGAACCTCGTCATTTCCCAGACATGTTTGACCTCAGAATCATTTCTCCTCCAAAATCTATGAGCCTAACATGGCTGGTGGCATTCCTGGGAATACAGATTGTGAAACAGCCATCGTGATAGGAAGACCTTGAGGCAGGGTACTGCCGTGGTCTGAGTTGCATATCAGAAAGCTAACTCCCCCAGAAGCAAGGACGGACTGGAGAAGGAGACTCTGGAAGCCAGAGGACGGGTGGAGAAGCTAGTGCAGGAGACCAGGAGGAAGGAATGGGGATCTGAACAAGGGCCATGTGTTGGCGAAGAGGAGGAAGGGGATACAGGAGCTGAGGAGGGAGAGTCATCCGGCATTGATGGCTGAATTTAACTGTTCCAATAATGGGAACTCCCTGAACCTGGAAGTCAGGACCAGGAGTTCTGACTTGAGCCCTGAGTTGGTGAGTTGTGGCCGAGGCAAGCCACTCTCGCCTCTCAAGCCCGGTGGCCAATTCTAACACAGAGGGGACGATGACAAGACGGTTTCCAAGGGACCCTGCACCTCTGCTGTGCTGACGGTCCTAGGCTGTGAGCTGTCTCTACTTCTGAAGCAGGCAAGCAATGTGCTGGACCAGCTGTATGGCCCCAGGGTGAAATTGACATGCATTGATTAAGTGCCTACCATGTACCTGGCTGAGTGCCAGGCTCTGGGACAGAGGGAAGGAAGGTAGCAGCTTTCATCAGGACCCATCCTCAGGTAAGTCCATCACCCCTGGAAGTCACCTCAGTATAGGAGAAAGGACTTTGGAATCAGATACTGAGAGAGGCTAATCCCAGCTCTGCCATCCCAGCTGGCTGACCTGGAGCAAGTTCCCAGCCCCTCTTACTAGTTTCCTAGGGCTGCACAACAAAGTCCCACAAATGTGGTGGCTTGGAGCAACAGAAGTTCATTCACTCACAGTTCTGGAAGCCAGTAGTTCAATATCAAGGTGTCTGCAGAGCCGTGCTCCCTCGGAGGTGTAGGAGAGGCTCTTCCAGCTTCCGGGGGCTCCAGGGCTTCCTTGGCTTGTGGCCGCATCCCTCCAGGCTCTGCCTCCTCCCACGGCTTTCTCTCTTTCTCTCAAATCCACCTCTTCTTTCTCTTAGAAAGGCATCAGCCATTGAATCTAGGAAGGGTCCACCCTGAATCCGGGATGGCTTTATCCTGACGTCTGTATTAATGACATCTGCAAAGTCCCTATTTCCAAATAAGGCCCCATTCACAGGTACGTGGACATATCTTTTGGGGACACTTCACCCAACTACACCCCTTCATGTCTCTGCCTCTTCATCTGGAACGTGGAGATCATTGTAGGCTTGTTTTATTGGGCGGTTGGGAGGATGAAGAGAAGGAGTACGTGTAAAATCCTTAACAAAGCACCTGGCAAACTAGTTTCCATACTCATTCATTCATGATGAAATGATGGTGACAGGTCTGTGTCTTGTACCTGTCCTTCAAGCTCTAATCCTATATGATGCCCTCGCCTCTAAGCACTGATCCAGGCCACTAAAGCAGCCGTTCTGGTGGCATATGGATTGTGACATAAAGGTTGTTTATGTTCTCTCAGCCCCAGCTGTGCAAGGGAGGAGAGACTGTCACCTTCTCTGGGAGTGGGGTCACAGGCTGCAGACGTTTGTCACTTGGTTGGTCACAACAGCCAGGACAGAATTGGTCAGCTGCTGCTTCTACCCTGAATTCCAGATGGGCATGGGGCTGCCAGGCACCACAAGGATTTATGGGGACACCTGGGCACGCAGCCTCGCCTGCACTCCTGGGCATGTCCCTGCCTCCCTCACTGAGCACATGGGCTGGGCCAGCAGCTGTCGAGGCCCTGGTTCTGTAGAATTACATCTACACATGCACAGACCAGCATGATGTGGCTCCTTCTGTCCTGGAACCCTCAGCACGGAGGGAAGAAGGACAAGTACACAGACTGGGGTGCAGGGAAGGAAGCCCCTCTGGGTTGGAGCTCAGCCTCAGGCTCCCAGTGGGATGCAGAATAGCACAGCTCAGTGCCTGGAGCTGCTAGGAAATCAAATATTTTCTCACTAGATGTTTAATGAACAGGTATGATTGCCACCTTTGCATTCAGGTTGATCTAGGATCGATAGGAAGGGGCAGACAGAAAGATACTGGAAATGCCAAACTCAGTGGGTCTGTAGACTGGTAGTCATGAGGCTGAGGACGATGAAGTTTAGCACGCCTCCCAGGCTGACTGCGTGGACCGTGGCGAGGCTGAGCACGGTCAGAAGAGGAGGTTTGAATGACAATTCTAGTAATAAAAACCATGCCCAAGATTCCCAGAACACTCACAATAGACCAGCCAGGCATCCGGCTTAGCTCTCAGCCTGCGTTGTTCCTTAATCCTCATAAGAACCCTATGAACACACTGTTGATTCTTGTTCATGTTTTACAAAACTGAGGCAAATAGAACTTGTTAATTCAGCTCCAGCCCCACTGACCTTCTTCCTGTTTCCCATTACACCATGTTGCTTCCTTTGGGAAGCTCAAATTACCCAAAGGGACATTTCCTCAAACTCCCAATCACATCTTCCCCAACGTAGACTGGGTATGTTTCTGTACTCAAATGTTGATACGAACCTTATTTCAAACTGGGATTCGACCAGTGTATAAGGCGTACCTCAGCTCTGAACTTCCCTGCTGTGTAACTTCCTGTGCACCGCTGTCCCACTCTGAACCTCTTCGGTAAAATGTGTCAAATGATAACACGGCCCTGAGGGTTGTTGTGAAGAGGAAAAGAGAACCCTCGGGTGAAAGTGCTAGAAAATACAAAGTAAATGGAGAGGGTCTCTAGAGGGCAGCTGAGATCTGCCCGCTGGTCAGGTTCAGTGGTCCAGCTGCCGATCCAGAGCCCAGATTCGAGCGTCCACATCTGCCCTCATCTGCCTCATCTGGCCCTCCCCAATCCCACGCCGTCTGAATGCCAGTCTGAAAATTGAGTCGAGATGTCTTTAAACACAGCATGTCCTGGTTCCCTGCGAGAGAGTTTGGCTGCTCTGACACCTGTAAAATGGAATTATATCTACAAATTAATTTGCTAGAAATGATCCACATTTCCCAAGACTTTCCTGGAAGCCAATATGAACAATTAGAGCTGGAGACGCAACTCCTGGCCTGATGAGTTGGGGGTGAGGCAATGATGAACCCACCGCCCATTAGCTTAGGAAGCAGCAGGGCCGGGGGACCCTGGAACAGCTGCAGCTCCCTGAGGAGTGAGGATCCATCACCCGCGGGCCTCCACCCTCCACTTGTTTATTTATTGAGGTGAAATTCACATAATGTAAAATGAACTGTTTTCAAACAGTGGCATTTAGTACGTTCACAATGCTGTGTAACCACCACCTCTGTCTAGTTCCAGAACGTTCATCACCGCAGAGGAAACCCAGTGAGCAGTTGCTCCCCATCCCCCCTCCCGGCCCCTGGCCACGCACGATCTGCCTTCTGTCCCTGTGCATTTACTTATCCTGGATATTTCATATGCGATCCCACCTACGCTAAAATAAAGCCGTACCTGAGACAGGCACCAGGCACAAGGGGCTCTGAGCATCCTAGTTACTGGGACATCTGACCTGGTGTTGGGGCCAGAGCGGAATGACATTTAGCAAGGTTCTTAGCCCCTTGGGGTGCAGTTTCTTCTTCTTAACTCAGACTTTAATCCCCGGGCTGTGACCGTGATTCATGCTCCAGCAAACCCTCCTCCTCCCCAGACTTTCCCTGACCCTCCGCGACAGACCGCCCTCCACAGCGCACTTGGGTTGCCCCATTTGTATTCTGTCCCAGGTGTCACACCGGTGTTTCCTGTGATGCCTGCACCTTGTTCTCTAGCCACCTCGTGACTTACGGAGTGCAGAAACCACGTGGCATAGCAGATGGAGTACTGGCTTTGCCATCCAAAAAGCTGGGTTCCTGGCCCCGTGTCCTCTCTGTAAGAGGCAATGAGTGTAAAGTGAGATGCGCAGTAATGTTCTTTTGTCCTGTCTTTGGCAGCCCCGGAAGTGTTCCAGGTGTATGTGGACGGAGGCCCTGGGTACTCCTACCCCGTTGACTGGTGGTCCCTGGGTGTCACGGCCTACGAGCTGCTGCGGGGCTGGGTAAGATGTGCGCCTGTGTGGTGAACGCGAGGGCTGTGGAAGTGGGGGGCTCAGCTTCTACCAGGCTTGGGTGGGGTGGAATGGCCCTGCCGCTGGATGTGCACCATGCCGGTCCTGGGTGTCAGTCCTGATTGCCCGTGTGCCAACTCCAAGGTCCTGAGCATTAGAAAGCTCTTAACAAGCTTCTGGTCCAGCCCCTCATTCTACTCATGGGGACAGGGATGTCCAGAGGGGCAGGGTCTTGTGTGAAGCTCAGCAGCTGATCCGTGGCAGCTCAAACACCCAAAGCATCTTGGTGTCATGATTTCAAACGCTGTCGTCTTTCAACCCACAACATGATACGCCCGTGCCCAGCTTTCCAGCTTGGTTTTTTGTTGTTGTTATTTTAGTTCCAACCTTCCCCGAATACTTAGCTCAGTGTCCTATAAAAATGGGGCATTCAGTACGTATTTTTGTTTTATTTCTTTTAAATTTAAAAGCTGAAGATGACTAATGGAGCTATTTGGCAACTAATAACTCAGTTTTATTTTAGCAGAAAGAATTATGACAAACGAATTTCGAGGCTTTTTTTTTTACACAAGTATCATTTGAAAATGACGCCATTTAACCTCTCAGGACCATGGTTTCCCCTTCATACAATGGGGATAGGAACATCCTTTTAGTCTATTCTGTGGTGCTGAAGTTATCCTGGGATCGATGCACCCCTAGACTGGGACACTCAGTTTGCGTATTACCCACCTTATAGCTCCAGCACCCAGCACACAGCGTAGAGAGTCAGTTCCTCCCACTGGATGCTGCTTTAACAGTGTCTCACGGTCATCTGCATATATGCATATTAAGGCGGGTAGACGGTGCCCCTTGAGGGCAGGAGCCCCCAGTGCACAGTGATAACTGGTGGGAATGAATGATGGCAGCTGTGTGAAAACCATACAAGCTATGTGAGTGTCATTAGTTATCACCGTGTGGTTCAAGCAACTGGGGTCTCTCTTGATCTCAGTGATTTCCCCTGAATTCCTCAAAAACATACTACAGTACATGATGTTGTTAGAAAGCAAAAAATATGTATATGAACTTGTGAGTTTTCTCGGGCACTGAATGAAAACAATTCATCCCTCCCCACCTCCCTGGTTGGTTCCTTTGTCGTGTACTGGTTCTTTAATATACATGCTCCAGGAGGGGACATGAGGGTCCCCATGATATTTGTATGAACCAGAGAACACAGACATCACCAGATGATGTTTATCACGGAATCAATCATACGAATGACCTTGGCAAGCAGTTGACCTAAGCATGATTGGTCGTTTGCCAGCAGAAAGTGCATTCTCTGCCGGAACACAAGTCAGAACAGTCAGAGATGATGACTTGGCAGAAAGCCCCAAGGGCTTCAAAATAAAACGTTTCATTTTCAGTGTATCTGAGTTTTCTGCTTAGGGATCCAAATGCCACTTTTAATAGAAGAGGGAGGGTCCCATGGTGGGATCGAGGCTTTGGTGTGGGGACAGAGTGAACAAGAATGCCTGTTATGGGTTGGTGTGACTGTCTCCCAGATATCTTGGTCTGTTCATCTTTGACTTGAAACACAATGGGTTTATGCAAATAGTTGATTCTGTTTTTTTAATCCTGGAAACGATCACATTTAGTCCAAAAGCTATACTGAAAAACACTCATATTTTTCCATGGACTGTGTGAATTTAGAAGTTATCCTTCCTCATTGAAATTCCTCCATCATGTCAGTGACAGCATCCCTGATAGGTGATCACCCCCCTGTTCCTTGATTCCCTCAGGATCCAGGGGCCTCCTTACCTCCAAAAGATGAAAGTCATGATGGGAATTTTCTAACACATATTGTAAGATCATAGAGTTGGAAAGCGTTAGAAATGAAAGGTGGGAGATTGAAGGTATTAATATGGTATGTTAGCCAGGGACCCAGGCATGCTCTAGTCTTAGAGCAGAAAGAGACATCTCTCCCGAAATGCTCTATCAGGAGAGCAGAGGAGTGGAGTGTCATCAGTGGGCTTGAAATTTCAATGCAGAGAATTCTGTGAGCCTGCTTGGATCCTGTAGCCCAGACGAGGGGAGTAACTTGTACCCAACTTTCCTATGAGCCCAAACAAGAATCTCAGTTCTCACCCTGAGACCTGCTAAGTAAAAAAAAAAAAAAAAGACTCAAGAAGCACCACGCAGCTGCATAGCACAGGGAGATCAGCTCGGTGCTTTGTGACCACCTAGAGGGGTGGGATAGGGAGGGTGGGAGGGAGATGCAAGAGGGAAGAGAGATGGGAACATATGTATATGTATAACTGATTCACTTTGTTATAAAGCAGAAAGTAACACACCATTGTAAAGCAATTATACTCCAATAAAGATGTAAAAAAAAAAAAAAAGAAAGAAAGCACCACCTGGAGAGTTCCCTTTTGAGCACAGTTGTCTCAGGGACTGTGACCACACCCCCTGGAGAGAACCCCATGGGAACAGAGAGGAGAGGGAGGTTTCTCATCCACTGACCCAGAGAAGGGACTTAAAGGTCTTAGACCAGTGCCTGTTTCCCCACCTACCAGGCTCCTTGGTGGTTTCCCTGGCGGTGTCACCCACCTGGCCACTGGTTTTCCTCCGCATGCACAGGGCTCTTATATCCAGAAAGAACGTGTTTCATTTTTTTAAAAGCCCTAATGGCTAGAAAGATTTTCCTCTTACTCAACTGAAAGCTGCCTCCTCGTAACACAGAAAGAGGATCTTAGAAGAATTCACAGGTTCAAACCCTGGCTCTACCAGGCACCTTGTCTGTGATCTTAACCAAGGCCAATAGACAGACCAAATGCTCAGAATCCTCATCTGTTAACTGAAAAAATAATAATAATAGTAACACCTACCCAACAGGGTGGCTGTGAATATTAAGTGATTCTGACGATGCAAATTACCCAGCTCTGTGACCGATAAAGGGTCGGCACTCGGTCAATGTCAGCTCCCCTCCCCTGGTCTCTCTGATTCCCATGCGGGGGGCCTGCTGGCAGGTCTGCATCCTTTCCAACTTAGCACCTCTCAAGGTGGAGACAGGCCCTGGGAGAGGAGCTGAGTCACATGTGGCTGCTGACGGTTAGTGGGGAGGTCCCTGGCCCGGTGGGCAGAGGTCCGGGCTCCCATCCACACCCCGTGTGCCTTGATGCTATGATTCTGCCTTAGTCACTTAACTCATCTGAGCCCTGGCTTCCTCCTTCATGAAATGGGGATGATGAGGCCGGCCTGCGGGGTCACCATGGGGATTCCAGGAGCAAATGTAGGCGGAGCACACGCGGCGTCCAGCACACAGGAGGGATGCTGACTGCTACATAAATGTGCACGCGGTGATGATTCTGAGACAGGTAGCTGCAGAGACAATGCTGATGACTGCTCTTAGGGGAGCAGGGAAGAATTTCTGAGGGAGGAAGCGTTAAGGGGGATCATATATGAGTTGCTTGGGAAACCGTGTGAGCAGAGACCGGGAAGGGCAGCTGAGGCTGACACAGCAAACATCTTAGACTGACCAGCAGTCAGAAAGACAGTCTGGGGGCTGTCTAACATTCGAATTATAGGGGTCCCAGAAGAAGAAGGAAAAAGAAAGGGACTGAAAAAATATTTGACGAGATTATAGTTGAAAACTTCTCTAATATGGGAAAGGAAATAGTTAATCAAGCCCAGGAAGCACAGAGAGTCCCATACAGGATAAATCCAAGGAGAAACATGCCAAGACGCATATTAATAAAACTGTAAAAAATTAAATACAAAGAAAACATATTAAAAGCAGCAAGGGAAAAACAACAAATAACACACAAGGGAATCCCCATAAGGTTAACAGCTGATCTTTCAGCAGAAACTCTGCAAGCCAGAAGGGACTGGCAGGACATATTTAAAGCGATGAAGGAGAAAAACCTACAACCAAGATTACTCTACCCAGCAAGGATCTCATTCAGATTTGATGGAGAAATTAAAACCTTTACAGACAAGCAAAAGCTGAGAGAGTTCAGCACCACCAAACCAGCTTTACAACAAATGCTAAAGGAACTTCTCTAGGCAAGAAACACAAGAGAAGGAAAAGACCTACAATAACAAACCCAAAACAATTAAGAAAATGGGAATAGGAACATACATATCGATAATTACCTTAAATGTAAATGGATTAAATGCTCCCACCAAAAGACACAGACTGGCTGAATGGATACAAAAACAAGACCCATATATATGCTGTCTACAAGAGACCCACTTCAGACCTAGGGACACATACTGACTGAAAGTGAGGGGATGGAAAAAGATATTCCATGCAAATGGAAATCAAAAGAAAGCTGGAGTAGCAATTCTCATATCAGACAAAATAGACTTTAAAATAAACACTATTAGAAGAGACAAAGAAGGACACTACATAATGATCAAGGGATCAATCCAAGAATATATAACAATTGTAAATATTTATGCACCCAACATAGGAGCACCTCAATACATAAGGCAAATACTAACAGCCATAAAAGGGGAAATCGACAGTAACACATTCATAGTAGGGGACTTTAACACACCACTTTCACCAATCGACAGATCATCCAAAATGGAAATAAATAAACACAAGCTTTAAATGATACATTAAACAAGATAGACTTAATTGATATTTATAGGACATTCCATCCAAAAACAACAGAATACACATTTTTCTCAAGTGCTCATGGAACATTCTCAAGGATAGATCATATCTTGGGTCACAAATCAAGCCTTGGTAATTTAAGAAAATTGAAATTGTATCAAGTATCTTTTCCGACCACACTATGAGACTAGATATCAATTACAGGAAAAGATCTGTAAAAAAATACAAACACATGGAGGCTAAACAATACACTACTTAATGACGAAGTGATTACTGAAGAAATCAAAGAGGAAATCAAAAAATACCTAGAAACAAATTACAGTGGAGACACGACAACCCAAAACCTATGGGATGCAGCAAAAGCAGTTCTAAGAGGGAAGTTTATAGCAATACAATCCTACCTTAAACAGGAAACATCTCGAATAAACAACCTAACCTTGCACCTAAAGCAATTAGAGAAAGAAGAACAAAAAAACCCCAAAGTTAGCAGAAGGAAAGAAATCATAAAGATCAGATCAGAAATAAATGAAAAAGAAATGAAGGAAACGATAGCAAAGATCAATAAAACTAAAAGCTAGTTCTTTGAGAAGATAAACAAAATTGATAAACCATTAGCCAGACTCATCAAGAAAAAAGGGAGAAGACTCAAATCAATAGAATTAGAAATGAAAAAGGAGAAGTAACAACTGACACTGCAGAAATACAAAAGATCATGAGAGAGTACTACAAGCAACTCTATGCCAATTAAATAGAAAACCTGGAAGAAATGGACAAATTCTTAGAAACGCACAACCTGCCAAGACTGAATCAGGAAGAAATAGAAAATATGAACAAACCAATCACAAGCACTGAAATTGAAACTGTGATTAAAAATCTTCCAACAAGGGCTTCCCTGGTGGCGCAGTGGTTGAGAGTCCGCCTGCTGATGCAGGGGACATGGGTTCGTGCCCTGGTCCGGGAGGATCCCACATGCCGCGGAGCGGCTAGGCCCGTGAGCCACGGCCGCTGGGCCTCTGCGTCCAGAGCCTGTGCTCTGCAACGGGAGAGGCCACAACAGTGAGAGGCCTGCGTACCGGAAAAAAAAAAAAAAAAAAAAAAATCTTCCAACAAACAAAAGCCCAGGACCAGATGGCTTCACAGGCAAATTCTATCAAACATTTAGAGAAGAGCTAACACCTATCCTTCTCAAACTCTTCCAAAATATAGCAGAGGGAGGAACATTCCCAAACTCATTCTACGAGGCCACCATCACCCTGATAGCAAAACCAGACAAAGATGTCACAAAGAAAGAATACTACAGGCCAATATCACTGATGAACATAGATGCAAAAATCCTCAACAAAATATGAGCAAACAGAATCCAACAGCACATTAAAAGGATCATACACCATGATCAAGTGGGGTTTATTCCAGGAATGCAAGGATTCTTCAATATACGGAAATCAATCATCGTGATACACCATATTAACAAATTGAAGGAGAAAACCCATATGATCATCTCAATAGATGCAGAGAAAGCTTTTGACAAAATTCAACACCAATTTATGGTAAAAACCCTGCAGAAAGTAGGCATAGAGGGAACTTTCCTCAACATAATAAAGGCCATATATGACAAACCCACAGCCAACATCATCCTCAATGGTGAAAAACAGAAAGCATTTCCACTAAGATCAGGAACAAGACAAGGTTGCCCACTCTCACCACTCTTATTCAACATAGTTTTGGAAGTTTTAGCCACAGCAATCCGAGAGGAAAAGGAAATAAAAGGAATCCAAATCGGAAAAGAAGAAGTAAAGCTGTCACTGTTTGCAGGTGACATGATACTATACGTAGAGAATCCTAAAGATGCTACCAGAAAACTACTAGAGCTACTCAATGTATTTGGTAAAGTAGCAGGATACAAAATTAAAGCAGAGATCTCTGGCATTCCTATACACTAATGATAAAAAAATCTGAAAGTGAAATCAAGAAAACACTCCCATTTACCATTGCAACAAAAAGAATAAAATACCTAGGAATAAACCTACCTAAGGAGACAAAAGACCTGTATGCAGAAAATTATAAGACACTGATGAATGAAATTAAAGATGATACAAATAGATGGAGAGATATACCATGTTCTTGGATTGGAAGAATCAACATTGTGAAAATGACTCTACTACCCAAAGCAATTTACAGATTCAATGCAATCCCGATCAAACTACCACTGGCATTTTTCACAGAACTAGAACAAAAAATTTCACAATTTGTATGGAAACACAAAAGACCCCGAATAGCCAAAGCAATCTTGAGAACGAAAAACGGAGCTGGAAGAATGAGGCTCCCTGACTTCAGACTATACTACAAAGCTACAGTAATCAAGACAGTATGGTACTGGCACAAAAGCAGAAATATAGATCAATGGAACAGGATAGAAAGCCCAGAGATAAACCCATGCACATATGGTCACCTTATCTTTGATAAAGGAGGCAGGAATGTACAGTGGAGAAAGGACAGCCTCTTCAATAAGTGGTGCTGGGAAAACTGGACAAGTACATGTAAAAGTATGAGATTAGATCACTCCCTAACACCATACACAAAATTAATCTCAAAATGGACTAAAGACCTAAATATAAGGCCAGAAGCTATCAAACTCTTAGAGGAAAACATAGGCAGAACACTCTATGACATAAATCACAGCAAGATCCTTTTTGACCCACCTCCTAGAGAAATGGAAATAAAAACAAAAATAAACAAATGGCACCTAATGAAACTTCAAAGCTTTTGCACAGCAAAGGAAACCATAAACAAGACCAAAAGACAACCCTCAGGATGGGAGAAAATATTTTCAAATGAAGCAGCTGACAAAAGATTAATCTCCAAAATGTACAAGCAGCTCATGCAGCTCAATAACAAAAAAACAAACAACTCAATCCAAAAATGGGCAGAAGACCTAAATAGACATTTCTCCAAAGAAGATATACAGATTGCCAACAAACACATGAAAGAATGCTCAACATCATTAATCATTAGAGAAATGCAAATCAAAACTACAATCAGATATCATCTCACACCGGTCAGAATGGCCATCATCAAAAAATCTAGAAACAATAAATGCTGGAGAGGGTGTGGAGAAAAGGGAACACTCTTGCACTGCTGGTCGGAATGTGAATTGGTACAGCCACTATGGAGAACAGTATGGAGGTTCCTTAAAAAACTACAAAAAGAACTACCATATGACCCAGCAATCCCACTACTGGGCATATACCCTGAGAAAACCATAATTCAAAAAGAGTCATGTACCAAAATGTTCATTGCAGCTCTATTTACAATAGCCAGGAGATGGAAACAACCTAAGTGTCCATCATTGGATGAATGGATAAAGAAGCTGTACCACATATATACAATGGAATATTACTCAGCCATAAAAAGAAACAAAATTGAGTTATTTGTAGTGAGGTGGATGGACCTAGAGTCTGTCATACAGAGTGAAAGATAAAGACAAATACCATATGGTAACACATATATATGGAATCTAAGAAAAATAAATGTCATGAAGAACCTAGGGGTAAGACGGGAATGAAAACATAGACCTACTAGAAAATGGACTTGAGGATACGGGGAGGGGGAAGGGTAAGCTGTGACAAAGTGAGAGAGTGACATGGACATATATACACTACCAAACGTAAAATAGATAGCTAGTGGGAAGCAGCCGCATAGCACAGGGAGATCAGCTCGGTGCTTTGTGACCACCTGGATGGGTGGGATAGGGAGGGTGGGAGAGAGGGAGACGCAAGAGGGAGGAGATATGGGAACATATGTATAACTGATTCACTTTGTTATAAACAGAAACTAACACACCATTGTAAAGCAATTATACTCCAATAAAGACATAAAAAAATTTTTTAAATAAAATAACAGGTCTACCACAGTTCTTTTCCTGTTTCTTCCATTTCTCGGTACATTGGCCATCTTTGTAAACTGAGTTTCCTGGAATAGAGATGCACCTCCACTCTATAATGAGTATATCCAGTGCCCTGCTGCCAAAATCACTTTCACCAGCAGAACATGTAATTACTTTACCTTATAAAGACCACTTGGTTTTCTGAGTCAAGACATCCTAAGGCCAATGAGTGAGAACCGAGCATCAGTAGAACTCTTTACCTGACGCAGATGAATATGGATCTTAATATGTGCCAGTATTCTTGTCGAAGGACCTGGGTTTCTCCACAACCACACAAACAGATTAAGGCTAAGCCTGGAGCTTAAAGGCACAGAGCTGACTTTATTTTATTATTTTTTAAAAATATTTATTGGAGTATAATTGCGTTACAACGTTGTGCTAGTTTCTACTGTACAGCAAAGTGAATCAGCTATACATACATATATATCCCCTCATTTTTGGATTTCCTTCCCATTTAGGTCACCACAGAGCACTGAGTAGAGTTCCCTGTGTTATACAGTAGGTTCTCATTAGTTATCTATTTAATACATGGTATCAATAATGTATATATGTCAATCCCAATCTCCTAATTCATCCCACCCCCCCCAAACTCCCACTCCATCCCTCCCCCTCCCCCTCCCTCTTGGCAACCACAAGTGTGTTCTCTATGTCTGTTTTAACCACGTGGGGTCTCTCTCTCTGACGCCGCCTGTTGTCCTTTGGTTGCAGAGGCCATATGAAATCCACTCGGCCACCCCCATCGATGAGATCCTCAACATCTTCAAGGTGGAGCGTGTCCACTACTCCTCCACGTGGTGCAAGGGCATGGTCGCCCTGCTGAAGAAGGTAAGGGGGCAGCCGCCAGCCCACCTGGCCAGGGAGCTGGGCACTCAGCGCAGTAACAGGCAGACCAGCAGATTAAGGAATGAGAAAACGAATGGCGGGACAGTGGTGGAAATAGTAAAGTCAGCGGTGCTCTAATGCCTCATCGTAAACACTCTCACCATCCTGCAGCAAGATCACAAAGCCGCTGGACAGGGTGGCTTTTAGTCACGTCTGTGACAACAAAGCCCACAGGCTCTTTTCACTCCACAACAAGCTTCTAGTAATTAGAAATATTTAATGCATATAGCTCTTTAAAAATTTTACGAATCATCTTTTAACTCACTGACCTTTAAGACATTGGGCGTCTCCTGACTTTTCCTGGGAGCTAGTAGTTGCTAGTAGAATAAAGCAGTGGTTCTCCAAGGTGGTTCCTGGACCAGCATCCCCCGGGAACTTGTTGGAAATGCGGATTCTCAGGCTCCACCCACAGACCTGCTGAATCAGAAATGGAGGGGCAGGCCCTGTTGTTTGTGTTCTGATAAGCTCGAGTTCAGCATGGGCAGTGGGTCGTGGCGCCCTCCTTCTGAGGCTGGCATTCAGCTAAACTCACTCGGAATCCTCCGAGACACAGAGTCGAGCCTTGCATGTGGTCAGCGCCAGTCACCTTTAATGAAGGAATTATGATGACGGCAGCCAGCACTGGTTGGGGGAATGTTATATGGGGGCTCTGCTCGTTTAGTCCTTACATGCCCTGTGAGAGGAGTCGTGTTAGTGCCCCCATAGTAGAGATGGGAAAACTGAGGCTCGGGAAAGCAGATCATTCACTCACTGCCACAGGGCTGTTAGAGGCAGAGGAGGATTTAAATCCAAGTTCTCTGAACTCCAGATGTCAGCTCTTAATCCCTCCAAACTCTGTAGATGACTTAGGGAATTACTCATTAGTTAAATTGCTTTAGGGGAGATTCACCCCCTGGGTTTTAGACATCAGTGGTCCTTAACCAACTGCTGATTGGAATCACCTGGAAGCTCTACCCACCTGCCAACACCTCCACCTCCCACCCACCCATGGAGTCAGAGAACTAACTGCTGCTCTAAACGGTGACCACGCCCTTCCAGTGCCCCGGGCATTGAAGCAACATCTCTGTTTAAATCTGTACCCGTCATCCTGGGGACAGTTCCTAGAGAGAGGCCACCGTGATCAGCAGGTGAGACTCTGCCAGGTGCCCCTCCCATGGTGTGACTGTAGCCCACTCGCTGCAGTGGCAGGTGGGAGCCGCCTGGCGGGGCGTCCTGATTCCAGCTCCCACCTGCCAGCAGCTGGGGGTGGCATCCTGCCTTGGTGTGTCCCAGGTCCTCATCCATCCCCTATGGGTCTCATCTGAATCATGAGCCAGAAGTGGAAGAGTTACCATTATCCTTCCTACTTTCGGAGGAGGAAGCATGCACAGCACAGTCAGCAGCTCAGCCGGGGCCACGCTGCTACCGAGTGGCCCTCCCAGGGCTGGGCCCCGTCTTTCATTTTTAGCCTCAGTGTCCTTGCACCAGATAAGCTAGTGTTTTGAAAGCTGAAAACCCCTCTGGATGCAAGGTAATGCACGGCTATTTTTTTTTCTTTTACTGCATCACCCCTTATTAGCAGAAACTCCATTTGAAGGGAAGCTAAAAGTTGACCCCTTGGCTACAAATGAGGCCATTCCATCAGACTGCAGAGGTCACCTCATAGCTGTCCAGGGAGAAATTTTATTATGCTTTTGTGCATCCCATTACCAAGCTGAAAGTCCTAAAACAAGGTGGCTAATTCTTTTTATTTTTAATTGGAAGCCTCTGCAGACCTCATTGAGAGGTGGCATGTCACAGGGTGCGAGTTCCCAAGGGGAGCAGGGCGGGCGAAAATCTAGTCGCTGTCCAAAGAGCCCATTGCTGGATGACCTTCCAGCAGCCTGACCCCTCAGTTTCTCCCTGGCTATAAAGAGATGAGTGTAGGTGATGCTTCCAACACAGCAGCCCAAACAGGGCAGGACACTCATGGAACGCAGAAAGCGGGGCACCTTCCTTTTCCCAAGACTCCGCCTTCGGATTCCCCCACAAACCTCGGTGGGGTGCACTGCCCAAGCGAGCACGTTTGCCCTTTGCCTGCAGCTCCTGACCAAGGACCCCAAGAGCCGCCTGTCCAGCCTCGGTGACGTCCAGAGCGCACCCTACTTGGCCGACATGAACTGGGACGCGGTGTGGGAGAAGGCCCTGATGCCCGGCTTCGTACCCAATGTGAGTGAGGTCCTGTTTGACGGCATCCCGCCCTGTGCAGGGTCCCCCACCTGGGCGGGCAGGAAGACGCCAGAAGCTGTCCAGTGGGGGCCCTGCTGGCCACGGTCACCTGAGCACCAGAGGAATCACGTTTCACTGAGATTCAGGGTGGATTTGTACCTGTTTTCCGAGGTCCACACGCAGATGCCTGCAGTTGTCCCCTCTGGCCACACTGTTCCTTAGCTCCATACCTGTGAACACACTGCTTCCTCTTCCAGGAGTGCCTTTCTTGTCAGCTTGGAAATCTCCTCCCCCTCCTTCCAGACTCAGCGTAAAACGCAGCAAGTGGTCCACTGGAGGGTCTTGGTAACTGCCTTCTGGATAAGGAGGAAACTCAGCCATTGCCTCCTCTGGGACGTTTTCCCAGCCAGCCTCTCCATCCCCTTACCTGGAGTGGATCTCACCCTCCCTGGTTCCCCACTGGACAGGTGCCTAGGTCTGCGTTAGCGGCCAATAACGTTCTGTCGCATGCATCCGCCATTGCCCGAGAGCTTCAGAGGGTGGGTTGGCTGACCTTCGCCTGAGAGAGATCCCAGAGCAATGGGTGACCCCAGAAGCTGCTAGAAGACCTCGATATGTGCTTGTCACATGAGTATGAATCGGTTAACGATAACAGCCAATAGGGTTAAGCGTGTTCTAAAGCTTCACGTACATTATGTCACGTAAGCTTCACAACAGGGAAGGGGGCCCTGTTAGTCGTCTCAGCTTAAGTGAATAGTCTCAGGTTAAGCAAACTGCCCACAACTACTCAGTGAGAAATTGGCAAAGCCAGGACTTGACCTCAGGCAGTCTGGATCCAGAGCCTCCATTGAAGGAAGGAAGGGAGGGAGGGAGGGAAGATAGATCAGGCCAGGAAAGACTTGGGCCTGGAATCTGACCTGCTCACTGGGAGAGGGAGAGTGGTGGGGGACAGATGTACCACCAAGGGAAGGGGGACTATTAGTGGAGCCGTAGCAGTTGGCGGTGTGAGGATCCCGGCAGGGGCAGGTGGGGGAGAGCTGTCAGTACAGACAATCCCAGCGGGGACTGTTCCGCTGGGACCTCTCTCCAGGATGGAGAAGGGAAAGGGAAAAGAACGTAGTACTGCTCCCCAGCCTCACAAGTTCGTAGCACTTACCCTCATTTTACAGTTATGGAAACAGGGCCAGAGAGGTTGAGGGACTTGCTAATGAGTGGAAAAGCCAGGCCTTGCCCCAGTTCTATCTGCAAAGCCCTGGTTCCTCCTCCTGCCCTGGCCATGGCAGGGCACTGGCTGACATTGAGGGGTGAGGCAGCCTGGCCAAGGCAAGTTTGATGGCAGGTAGCAAGACCCTCGCTTATAAGTTGGGGTTTAAGGCCGGGGCTCCCATGGGAGGCGGCTGGGACTGCAGGGCAGCAGAGGGAGTGGTCAGTCACTGCAGGCCTGCCATGGATCAGGAAGGACCCATTCTAGAAGATTTGCAAGCACTATCTCAGTTAATCCTCATCAACCCATGAGCCTGCTGCATTTTACACAGATGAGGAAACTGAGGCAGAGAGAGGTTATATGTCTCCCTCAAAGACACGCAGGTGAAAGGTGAGGCTGTACGACTCAGTGGCAAGGCTGGCAGCCCCTGCCCCATTGTGCATGGTCCCTCCCCTCCCTGGCCCCCATCCAATCAGGAACAGGGACACCTACTCAAGGACTCACTTCTCACTTGGCCCTACATGAAGAACTTTATTAACTTGTTTAATCTTGCATGAGGGAGGAATGCTTATCCAGACTTTACAGATAATGAACTGAGTCCCAAAGAAGTTCAAGGTCAGAAAGCAGCAGAACTGGGTTGTTGTTTTTTCTGAGCACCTTCAGAGCCATTGATGTTATAACCACCAGCCTGTGCTGCCTGAGAGGGCCAGCATCCTGGGCTGGGTCTCAGGATGGAAAAGAGCCACCTGGGATAAGTCAGGGAGACCAATATTGCTCCTGACCAAAGTGGCAGGAGCCCAGCCTAGGGCAGAGCCAGGCCTGAGGGTCAGCTGGCTCTAGCTGCAGGAGAACAGGGAGCCAGGATGGGGAACTGGGTAGATTTTGGCCAGAAAAGGTATTTTTAAATGGAATTGTTAAAAATGATATTTATAGAAAAGGTAGTAATGACATGAGAAGGACAGTATGAGAAAATAAGTGAAAAGAACAGATTGGAAAACTGAACTCAATCTCACGAAATGAACATACGTAAGATCAAGGGAACCTGTGGATGTTAATAAGTGGGGTGTGCAAGGTGGGCGGGATTATGGGGATAAATGAATGACGTGTGCAGTGAGGGTGTGTCACTGTTCATTATCAGGAAGAAAGTGTAGCTGATGTATCCCATAGGAGTAGTTCATTGTTCCTTGTTGAATGAATGAATGATTGATTGAATGAATGGATGAATGAAAATACAATTCAATGGCACGGAACAAAGACAAACCGTGTTTTCTTTTCCATTTCCTTTCAGAAAGGGAGACTGAACTGTGATCCCACATTTGAACTTGAAGAAATGATTCTTGAATCCAAACCACTTCACAAAAAGAAGAAGAGGTTGGCAAAGAACAGGTCCAAAGATGGCACGAAGGACAGCTGTCCTCTGGTGAGTGCCGTCTCAGGAGCAGACCCCGGGCAGAGAGGAATCCTATACTCCAGTGAATATGGTTGAGCTGCTTCTTAGCCAGATGGGGGGCTTGTCACTTTGCCCCACCAAATACGTTCATTTGCAGTCAATAAAATGCCTCCATCGAACGAGTGGTCTTTCATAGCAGGACCCTGTGAAATCATCCCTGTAGAGGGACATATCCGTGCTCTCATCATTCACATTAGCACTGTTCCTAGCGCAGGAACCTCCGTATCTGTTAGCAAGAGCAGAAGAAATGATGTTGAGCGACACCAGTGCTGTTCCGAGTAGCCCCCAGCACCCTCCGCAGAGGTTTTATACTGTGGAGGCACCCAGGGCCACACTCTGTGGGCCACTGCATTCATTTTCTAGGCTGCCAACACAAAGTATCACACACTTGGTGTCTTAAAACAACTGAAATGTGTTCACACAATTCTAGAGGCCAGAAGTTCAAAACCAGGTATCGACAGAGCTTTGCTCTCTCCAAAGGCTATGGGGAGGGTCCCTCCTTGCCTCTTGCAGCTTCTGGCGGTGGCCAGCAGCCCTTCACATCCCTTGGCTCGCGGCTCCATCACCTCCATCTCTCCCTCCGTCTTCACGTGGCGTTTTCCTCTCTGTGTCTTCACACGGCCCTCTTTTAGGGACACCCGTTGTTAAATGTAGAGCCCACCCCGCTCCAGGGTGACTTCAGCCTAACTAGTTCCATCTACAAAGACCCTGTTTCCAAATAAGCTCACATTCACCAGTCTAGGGGGTTAGGACTTCAACATATCTTTTTAAAATATTATTTTTTATTTTTTATTGAAGTATGGTTGATTTACAATGTTGTGTTAATTTCTGCTGTACAGCAAAGTGATTCAGTTATACGCATATATACATTCTTTTTCATATTCTTTTCCATTATGGTTTATCACAGGATATTGAATATATTTCCCTGTGCTATACAGTAGGACCTTGTTGCTTATCCATTCTATATATAATAGTTTGCATCTGCTAATCCCAAACTCCCACTCCTTCCCTTCCCCACCCCCTCCTCCCCCTTGGCAACCACAAGTCTGTTCTCTATGTCTGTGAGTCTATTCCAGCTTTGTAGATAGGTTCATTTGTGTCATCTTTTAGATTCCACATGTAAGTGATAACATACAGTATTTGTCTTTCTCTTTCTGACTTACTTCACTTAGTATGATAATCTCCAGGTCCATCCATGTTGCTGCAGATGGCATTATTTCGTTCTTTTTCATGGCTGAGTAGTATTTCATTGTATATATACAAATCTTCTTTATCCATTCCACGACATACCTTTTTGGAGGACACAATTCAACCCACAACGGCCCCTTCCTCCATCAAAATATATTAAAAATTGTAGTGCATGATTACATTGGTAGGAAGATGAATATAACTTTCAAATTTAAAAATTCATTTTTTTCAGCTTATTTGAAAAGAAATTAAAACATCTTTGTAGCCCCTAAGAGTGTCGCGGAGCCTAGGCCAGTGCCTGCAGAGCCTAATGCAGAAGTTGGCCTGGGAAGGGCTGGGTGTGTGTACGTAAGGGCACACAAGGGTGTGGGGTTCCTGCACAGGCATGCAGTGTACATTCTGCATCCAGGCAGCCTCTGACACGTGTATTACAGAGCATCCGTGGGACGGGTGGTCCTGGGCACCTGTTCCTGAAGAGACTGAGCACCTTTGCACGATGGCCTTAAATCTCTCCCTCTCCCCACCATGCTTCTTAATTAGGACTAACGAACATTCAAGTGATCAGGAAACCAAGGTCATGATTTTCAATTCCTATTCCGTTTTAACATGGCTTTTAAATTGGATTTAATGGCTTCAAATGGAGAAAAGCATCTCTGTCTGCCAGCCCCCCTCCCCACCCCCGGTGGCACAGCGGCCGCTACAATCAGGGCTGCTCCAGCCGCTTTGATTGTCCCCAGCCCCAAGCATCCGTGGCCCCATTTAGATCAGTCTCTGCTCATCCTCACTCCCCGGATGATGCTTCATCACTTACAGTCCCCTCTCTGTGCTCTTTGACAGAATGGACACCTCCAGCAGTGCCTGGAGACAGTGCGGAAAGAATTCATCATATTCAACAGAGAGAAGTAAGTCCACCACCAGCATCTGCTGGGCAGAGCCCTTCCAAGGGCAGAAAGTCTCCCTGGGGGAATCGGGGTCCCTGGCCCCCCATGAAGCCAGCCACGACACTGGAAGGGAAGCAGCAGGTGGACGCCGTTGTTCTAATCCTGCCTCTGCCATGTGGCCTGAGCAAGGCACTAACTTCACCTCTCTGGGCCTCAGGGTGTTCATATGAAGTGGGGTGGCCACAGGAGGACCAAGCCGGCACACAGGATGCTGGCGCAGAGGGGCAGGCCTACAGATGGTTACGTGCCCAAGCTCTGGAGCAAACTTGCCCGGGATCAAGTCCTGGCTCTTCCGCTGCCAGAGTGACCTAAGGCAAGTCACTTAACGTCACTGAGCCTCATTTTCAGCAGTGACAAAGTGGAAATCACTCCCTTGCAGTGTGTTTGTTGCAAGGTTAAATGAGGCTGTTCCTACAATACCTGGCATGGTAGGAGCCCTCATGAAAAGGATTACTATTATTGTTGTTGTTGTTATTGTCATTGTTCTTGTTATTATTTGATGGGGTGAGGTGGTGTGGACTGTGCTAGGACCCCAGCATCATTGGCTGGCAGGAGATAGGATGATGCTGAGTTGGGAGGGGCGAAGCTGGGGTCGGACCTGGCCGCATGACTGCCCTTACAGCAGTCAAGGAAGCAGAGGCTCAGGCTTGGTCCCAGCTGACGTTACTATCTGGGGGTTCATCCACCTGTGCCTGATGAGTCAGAGCAGAGGCTTGGGCAGCCGTGGGCTCATGCAGCAGGAGCTGAAGCCCTGTAGGCAAGACTGACAGCACATCAGCCCCATTTGGCCGACACTCAACTAGGCCTTGGGCTTGCAGAGATGATGGGATGCGCTTCCCTACCTCCAGGAGGGCCAGATGGACGCATGCCAGGCTGGCCCTTAGGCGTTCACCAGCGTTCCACCATTTTCAGCTTATAGCAGGTGACAGCAGCACTGGGGATGCATGATATGGAAAACGGCAGCCCAGGCGTGGCTCCGACAGCAGGTGCCGGGCTCAGCCTGGGTGTCAGGGAAGCTTCTGGAGCCAGCATGCCCGGCTGAGTCCTGACGGGCGAGGAGGGCAAGGCGTGGAGTTCCAGGAGTCAGGACAGTGCCCAGAGAACGAGACGGCCTGGCAGACACAGGGACCAGCGGCTGTTGAAGAAGTTTGTATTCCCTAAGCGTGCACGGAGGGTGGAGCAGCACGAGGTGAGGGCCCCGGGGCAGAGTTGTTTGGGTCGGGGGGCAGGGCGGGGCCCCATTCCCAGTGGGCACTGGGGGAGGTGAAGGAGACTGCAGCCTGTCATTTATCCTGGTCAGCTAAAGCTCTAGGGCTGGTGGATGCCCAGGTTAGCCCAGACACACACACCAAGCTGGGCAGCAAGTCTCACCCACTGCGGGACTACGTCCTTGGTCCCAGCAGAACGGGAAGTGCCTCTGCAACACAGCGCGTCAGACTTGGGACGGGGCGGGGCGGGGGGGCGGTGCTGACGTGGTGAGCGGTTTCAGAGCTCATCACAATTTCCCTGTGGTCCTGCCTGCTCTGAGGCTCATGGTCCCTCCCAGCGGTAGACACCCAGTCCTGGGAACTTCCGCTCAAACCAGCTTGGGCACTTTGGGCCAAAGTGATGGTGGGCTCCAGGCAACCTTGCCTCGGGTCCTTTATCAGTTCAGGCATGTCTGAAGGGTCCTCAGAGAGAGAGTGCCTGGATGGCAAATGTGAGCCTGTGAAAAGGCAGAGGGGTGACGGACCCGAGCGGAGAGCAATCACACTGCGTATTGTGCCGCGTGCCAGAAGATGCTTCAATCTAGAATCCGAAGAGTCCAAGTTGTTTCCCTTTAAAAGAAGATGAACATGAGATATCCGTCCTTGTGTTGTTAGGGGTTGCCTCTGGCTGCCTTTAGCAGAAAGCTAACTATTTAGTGGCTTCGACCAATTAGGTGCTCTTTCTCACACGGAAAAGTGAATGGATAGGGCTTCCCTGGTGGCGCAGTGGTTGACCGTCCACCTGCCGATGCAGGGGACGCGGGTTCGTGCCCCGGTCCGGGAAGATCCCACATGCCGCGGAGCGGCTGGGCCCGTGAGCCATGGCCGCTGAGCCTGCGCATCCGGAGCCTGTGCTCTGCAATGGGAGAGGCCACAACAGTGAGAGGCCCGCGTACCGCAAAAAAAAAAAAAAAAAGAGTGAATGGATAGGGAAATGTAGTAGGATCGCCCAGCCGTGCTGAGAACCCCTTTGAGAGTTGTGGTCATGGATTTGAAGTGAGGCTGGCACCGTTAACAGAGGGAGGGTGGAAGTCATTTTCCAATGGAGGCTGCGGGGTCAAGGACCAGCATATGCAAAAGCAGGAGGCAGGAAAGAAGATGGCCTGTAAGGGGAGATGTGCATGGGTTTCACCGAGGTTCCTGCTCTTTCATCCCTGCCTCTCTGTTCACCTCAGGTGCTCCCCCGTGGCTCTGAGGCTATAGGCTACCTGTCAGAGCAGGTGTGCTGGGAGCAGTGCCTTTCCCCCAGCCTCTCCCCACCCACCATATAAAACTATCCAGGTGGACGGCTTGGTGTCTGGATGCTGTCTGAGCATCACGTCGACCCGTCCATGTCAGACCCCATCCCTGCTCCACAAAGTACGTGGGAAGGGAGCCACACTGCATCTACCCATAACCCTCTCTGCTGCGGTTTCTCATCTACAAAAGTGCCTGTGAGAAGTCAATTCATGAGGCATGATCTGCCCCAAAGCAAGAGATTTCCTTTTAAACCAAGAAAAAAAGTCGGCGCTATTCATCCTGCACTTCTTTCTGCAATCCTGTTTTTGAAGCACCCGCTGTGTTGGCGTTTGAGTAGCTGGAAAATTAAGTCAAGTACCTTCTTTCCGACCTCAGACATGTGGCCAGTGGGGTGACAGTAGGGGACGCCAAGACGCCGAGCCAGGCTTCCCTTCATGCTCCGCTGGGACCATGCTGCCCCTCGCTGCCTCCCTCCAGCAGTTCTGTTTCCTTTCATTCTCTGCACGCCCGGCTGTCAAAGTGCAACAGACCGGTCCTGCTCCATGTACCGTTGTTACAGGCCTTGTCTCTGCAGAAGGCTCTGTAAAGAAGAACCAGACGGAAGTGCCACAGTCACAGGGGGTCATGTCGGAATCTCCCGGGCGGTTGTTAGCATTTAGAATTGCTGCATCTGTTACAGGTTGAACTGTGTCTCCCCCCACCAAAATAGATATGCTGAAGTTCTAGCCACCAGGACCTTAGAAGGCGACCTTATTTGGAAATAGTGTTGTTGCAGATATAATTAGTTGAGATGAGGTCATACTGGGGCAGGGGACCCTTGCCTGGTGTCCTAATATGACTGGTGTCCTAATAAGAAAAGAGACACAGACTCAGGGAGAAGACTGTGAAAATGGCGTCAGGGACTGGAGTGACCCATGTGCAAACCTAGGAAAGCCAAGGGTGGCCCACAGCCAACAGAAGCCAGGAGAGGGGCCTGGAACAGATTCTCCCTCAAAGCCTCCAGAAGGAACAAACCCTGCCAACACCTTAGTTTCAGATTTCTGGCCTCCAGACTGTGAGATAGTACATTTCTGTTACTATAAGCCACCCAGCTGGAGGTACCGTGTTACAGCTCCCCAGCCCCGCGCCCGGGAAACCAACACGGCATACTTCTGAATCAGAAGCTGAGAGAATGGGCCTGGGGATCTGCACTGTACCATGTTCTTCCAGTCGTTCTGATGAGAATTTCTGCAGGAGACCAGAGTGCCCACGCCGTGCATCCTCCAGTTGGTTCTGGACTGAGTCATGAGAATTCCCCATCTAAAACTGTCTCCGAGGACAGAGGGAATGAAAAGTGCCCAACGAACTGAGAAGGTATCTTGAGACCAAACAACGAGGCAGTCAGCTCCATAAAGTACAGTTGTGACGTTTATTGCGGGTAACTTACGTGCGGATTGGATGGGGCGTATGGCAGTCTGGAGGCATCGGCAGCTGCACTCCGCACGTCCGAGGGACCATCACCATTTTATAGTTAACCTAGGGTATGGGGGTAAGTGCTTGGAGACGGGGATTGCGTTCCAAGTCAAGGCCTTATCTGATTTATGACGGGTGGGTGCCAGGAATACGTCAGCGAAGGTCTTTATCATTATTTGGAGACTACCTGGACCTCATGGTCATTAAACAATATCTATTAATTACAAATCCACTGACGACAGAGAAGAGATTTACTACACAGTACAGTCCTAGGTAGGGTCAGTGGAAGGACAGGGGGAAATGAACAGGCCCAAGATGGCGTCAGTTATGCTAACAGCCAAACACACTGCAAACCTTCCAGCCCTCTTTCTCCTTTGCGCTGGATCATTCACCTGCAACTTCGAGCCCTCGTGGGTGGAAGAATACTGCTGAAGGCTCTAACCGCCCCAGCATAACTACCTACCTCTTGCATGGGCCAAGTATGCTTCCTCAACTAGAAAAAACTCTTGGACAGAGAAAAAGCTCCCCTCCCTCCATGGGATGAGGAAGCTGTCATAGGCGTGAAGTGCCAAGGGGACACGGGCCGGGCATCTGCTGTGGCAGCTCCCATAGAAGGTTCTCATTCAGCCCTTTGACAGATATATTATAATCCTGACCTGAGACTTGGGGTCATGGAAGTGGATCTAGCAGGACCATGTCCTCAGGATGCTTGAAGCCTGCAGGGGAGATGGCGGGATGCAGACATTCTTAGGCCGCTGTGAAAACGTGGAGGAGATGCCCTAGGTCTGACCTCTCTGGACTTCAGTTTCTAAACAGAGAACAAGATTAAAATTAGCACTGCCTAATTTTCTGGAAATGCAGCTATTATTGGTTAATGGTCTCAGCTGGCAAAAGGCCACTGAGCCAGGTGGAGCATCTGCTTCCAGGGACTGGTCAGGGCTTCCAGGGCCTGGGCAGCTGAGCTTCCATTAGTTTGAGAAGTGCACTGTGGGGCTTGTCCTATTTTGGCCAAAGATCCGAGCAGGGGTGATTTTTCCAAAAGGTCTTTTCAATAGCATTTGACAAAGTTTTGCAGGATAAAAAGCCCCTGGTGCGAAAGGAGTTTGAGGAGGTGAATTTTCTATCTGCTTCCTCTCTTAAAGAAATAAAAACATTTAACAGCACATTTAAGCTACCTTTGGAGCCCTTGAAAACATTACATTTTAAACATCGAACACTGCACATGTTATGTTTAATAATATTATTAACAGTAACTGTACATGATTTTATGGTTTTAGATCCTGTTCCTTTAATCCAGGGCTTCTCAACCTCAGCTCTGTTGACACTTGATGACTATTGACCTCAATTCTTTGATGTGGGGACAGTCCTGTGCATTGTAGTATGTTTAGCAGAACCTGTGACCTTTATTCATTAGATATCAGTAGCACCTCCATAGCTGTGACGCCAGAAATGACCCCGGGCATTGCCACATGTTCCCTGGCAAACAGATCACCCCCAGTGGAGAACTATTGCTCTAATCCTTGCTCATCACATTTTCCTGAGGTACTTATTATTATTATTATTATTATTATTCCCAAGCTCTTGCAGCTCTTAATTGGAAGATGAAGGACTTGAACTCTCTTCTTCCATCCACTGGATTCTGGGCTCTTTCGAAAACTCAAATTTCATGAAAACTCGAAATCAAGCAATCCCACGGGAATCAGGGCCCTCTGTCCATTTCACTTGGTTCTCCATCAAAGGAAATTTCAGCCAGGTGGAAAAGGGTGACGGATACTGACATATCAATCTCAACCAATAAAAGATAGGAGCGTTGGTTTTCAGTCAGCCAAGGGAGACACGCAGACCCTGACAGATCGCCCCGAGTGTATACAAGCCCGTTGCCCCGAGCAGTAAAGCACGTGCTCTTACTGGTCTGCTCAGACTTAGCTCATTTAAAGACCCATCTTTACTTTCCCTTCAATCGGTTTTCTCTAGTAAAAAAGAGGTACCCTAATTTTTCTTTTTTTTCAAATTTTAAATGGCTTTATTAAAGGCTGTTAATATAAAGGTGCCCTAATTTGTTATGTGAATATTTATCGGCCTTACGTGAAATGAGGCTGTGTGTAAACTTGAAAATTATAAATAGGACCTAATGTTCTGTTTTAGAATAAATGATGGTGGTGGTGGTGGTGGTGGTGACATTCCCACCAACAGTGTAAGAGGGCTACCTTTTCTCCACACCCTCTCCAGCATTTGTTGTTTGTAGATTTTTTGATGATGTCCATTCTGACCGGTATGAGATGACATCTCATTGTAGTTTTGATTTGCATTTCTCTAATGATTAATGATGTTGAGCTCTGAGCACGTTTAAGGTAGGAAGATGATGTTCGGTAGGTTAGGTATGTTAAATGCATTTTTGACTTTTAGGATATTTTCAACTTACAAGGGGTTTATTGGGATGTGTATATATATGTGTGTGTTTGTGTATGTATATATATATGTATGTGTATATATGTTTATATGTGTGTGTATATATATATTAAAAAACACATACCTAAGTCCCATGGCTTAACCTACACAAATCGTGGCTCTAGGAGTCTAGAGAGGAAGATACCAGCATAAATGGTGAATTCTCTGAGACTACCATGGCTACAAGGGATGAAAACAAAAAGAAAACAGCTTCAGTGAAATGGAAACTTACTGCAGGACTCATGTAGCCACAGGAAGTGCTGGAATGCAATGTGATCCCAAAGTAACTGGGACGGGGGCCAGGAACCTTGCCTGAACTCACTCCTTCCTTCTTCCAGTGATTTGTTTTTCTCTGCACATCAAAGTCATTTTCTTTTACTGTAAACCAGTTCTTTCTACACACTGAGCTCCAGAGTCTCCCAGCTCTGCCACCAAACTCAAGAAAGTAGATAAAACAGGGAGTTGAGGAAAGTCAAGAAGGAGAATGCTTTCCTGATCTCAAATTCGAGTACCCCAGGGAATGACTCTGATTGGTCAGGTGCTAGTCCCTGGACCAATCAAATCTGGCCATTGGAGAACTCTGACTGGTGCTGATTGGGTCATGTGTCTGCCCTTAGGCCAATCAATAGCTGTGAGAGGGAGGTAAGATTTATAAAGTCACTAGAAAGGCAAAATGATGGTGGTCCACTCCACTTGGAAAGTAAGGACGATAGCGTAGGGTAAATGGAGCCCAGGAGAGGAAAGAATAGGGAGTGACAGATGTTGAGGTCTGGGGAAGGTTAATAAAGAAATGGCAGGTGGTCCCTCTTGGCTTTCTGTCTGACCTCCTCCCTTCCTCTGGGCAGGTAGAACGTGGTAACTGTACATGGATAGGACGGGGGAATAGGGGACAGGGAGAGCTGGCTGCCCAGGCATGGAAGTACCAGCCCCAAAGTGGACACCATTTCAGGTCCCTTGGCCGTCAAAGAGTTCATCTCAATCTGCAGCCCCAGGGTTTTCCCATGGTTACTCTCTGGCCCAGAATTGGACTGAGGCCATTATTCACCCACAGACCAGTGTCTGAATCTCCAGAACCCCTCTCTGAACCTAAAGAGGCCAAACTCCCTACAACAGCAAAGGTCTGTTTCCTGTTCATGGCAGGTTAGCTGGGGGGTGCTGCTGCCATGTCACCATCCCCAGCATTCCAGGACGCAGACTGAAGGAGCATCTCTGGAACATGGCCGTGAGACTGACAGAGGGAAAGAGACTTCGGGAGGGTCTTGCATCGGCAATGCTCCAGCCTGATGGTAGCGTTTCTACTCACACTCATGGGCCAGAACTGGTCACATGGCCGAACCCAGCCCCAGAGGAGCCAGGAGGTGCAATCTTGCTACGTGCCGAGAGGGGCAAATCAGAATGTTTGGTGAACACCGTTAGTGGCTACCTGTCCATCAGGCCCCCAACCCACAGAAGTGAGGACCCAGCAACTCTCATCCTTAAGCCAGCTCAGACGTAAAAGGTCAGCCCCACCTCTAAATCTAGAGAGAAATGTACTAGTGCCAGTGCATAGGGAGGAGCACTTAGCTGGGAAGGAGCCGGGGCTCCCCTCTGAAAAGCTGTGTGCCCTACCACCAGTTCCTCATCCTCTCTCATCCTTTTCTCACCCTCAGAATGGGTGCTGTTAATTCTTATCTGGAAGGGTGGGTGTAGGTATTAAATGAGGAGGTGCTGAGTGAGGATGAACTCATCAAATCTCAACCCCTATCACTCAGAAACCAGGGCTGCCATCCCTTCAATTTTCCCAGAGCTCATCCATTTGCAAAGGGGTATATAGAGAGGATGCTCAGTAAAATAATCCCCTACAATTTGCTATATCACACCCATGCCACAGCTGACGCCATCCTAAGGCTCCCTCAAATAGGTTTTGCTTCAGGCAAAGCCGATAAAATAGACAGAATTGTAATGCTTCTGGCCAAAGGCTGTTACTGAATTTGTGAGATAAGTATTGTATACAAGGTGGTCTTCCCAATAAGCGATGAGGTTTGAAAGCGGAACAGCCAGTTATACTGAGTTTTTACTTAAGGAAGAGACACCTCATGGGAGAGGAGAAACATGTATCAGTCAGAGTTGCAGAGGAAACACTCCAAGGATAATTTATTTTCAAAGGACACTTTACAAAGGTGTGGCTGTAAGGGCGTCATAGAAGCTTGTGCAGTGAACTGGGGCTTCGGAGAAGGCAAGGTGTTCCCACCCGGTGGGTGACAGAGAGGAGGAGAGGGAGGTCGTCCAGGGAGAAGGCTACCTTGATTGGAGCAGCGACCTTCCAATGTTCCCAGCAGCCCCAGGTGACAGTGCAGGAAAGGGGCTGGGGACCTGATGCCCAAACTTGACTGCCCTTACTCCTGATTTCTGCCGGGGCTCCCCATGGGCCAATCCCAGCTGGAAGCCCAAAGAGCTTGGGGGCTTTTGATACAATTCCTACAAGTCGGACTCCCAAGCTGGAGAGCAGGCGGGGAGTGGGGCAGGGTGGACCTGGGGTACGATGGAAGATGGATGATGGAGGTCCAGGGGGCCTCTAAGAATTGAAGGAGTGTCCCATGAGCGAGAAATTAGAATCAGCTGAATAATTCCGGGAAGCACAACAAAGGCCAACGGGGAGGAGCTCTCAGGCAGCAGATTTCTCAGTTGAAATTCTATATGAAGGAAAAGTTTCTAAGGATTTAAGCAGTTCCCACATGAAATGGCCTATCTTGAGAGGTGGGCAATGGGGTTTGGGTTAAGACTGGCTGGCTCTCTGCTAGGGATGCTAGAGGCAGGATTCTTGCAGTGTACAAACAATTAGACCAGGTGACTGTTTGCTTTCTTCTCTTCAGTATCCACCCCCTGTCCCCAAACAGACAACCATTCTTCAATTTGGAGTGTTCCCTTTCAGAACTTTCTGGTAACTTCGACTCTGGTTTTTATTAACCATAGAGAAGCAGTGTACATAACAGCTACAAGCACAGCCTCTGGAATCAGACTGCCTGGTTTTGAATCCTGATCCATGCTAGCTTTGTGACCTCGGGCCTCACACTACTGCCTCAGTTTCCTCATCTGTAAGATGGGGTATTAAAACCTACTCCATATGAAGGATTGTTTTAAAGACCAGTGAGTTAACAGATGTTAAGCACTTAACAGCCCCCCTACACAATCAGTCAGCACTGCCCAAGTGTTTGCTAGTAATATTAATTTTGCACAGAATTATCAGACCAATACAGTACTGTATCAATTAAGTGCCATGTCAAACATCATTTTGCCTTAATTCTTTAACGAACTCTTACGCATACACACAAAATAACAACCTATCAACTCCCTTGGCCACAAGAGAAACAGCTCCATGCATGCTGACTCATGCAAATTGTTGTCCACGAGGGCTGTGAGCTCGCCAGTTCTAATGGTCATCCAATTTTTGTCCAGCTAAGACATCCTTTTACTCCATTTAATTGGGACTGGCATCCTTCCCCCCTCGGTGTGTTGAGACAGAGCCTGCCAACCTGTGCAAACAGGCTGCTGATGAGGGGTGGCAACCTGGCTGGGCATTTATCCCTGCATTCACCCGCCCGGCCTTCCAACACGTTGACTGTGCACCAGCCCCAGGCTGGTCGCTGTGCCGGCTGCCGTGCAGCCACAGATGGCTTTCGGTGTCCCTTGCCCAGAGGAGGGGAGACCAGTAACCAGGCCGGAGACCCAGTTCCGGTTGCCATTTCCATGCCCAGCCTTCCCTGGTTTATAGGCCCCTCTGGACCCCACCATGACTTGTGGGGCTGGATTCCCTCCCCATGAGCCTATTGTCCTGTTTCACCCATTTCTGGGTCCTGACTCTCAGCCACTGTGTGTGTACCCCCTTCCAGTACCCTCCTGTTCTCCAGGTCTTCAGCCTTGATCCCCCAGAACGAGGCCTGCAGAACCATCTGTGGGGGCCTCCTTGCTGGGAGACATTCATCAGAACTGTGGCAGGAAGTTAAGCTTTACTTACTGATCCTCAGTTTCTCCATCTGTGAAATGGGGGTGTCCCCACACTGCCATCATCATCATAAAAATCGCTGCCCTTTTTAAAGTGCCTGTTACAGGGCAGACGGATACTACGCGTTAGTTCATCTTCTCCTTTAAAGAGGTGGTGCTGTGGCCATAATCACAGGTAAGGAAACAGGGGCTTCAGGAAGCTGGGTAAGTTCCCCCAGGCCCCTCAGCCAGTCACGGCAAAGGTGGGATCCTGATCCAATTCTGTACAGCTCCAAATCCTGCCTCTCCCACCGTGCCACACTGCCACTCCACGATTCCACACAGTCCAGGAGACATATAACCAGTGAAATGACGTGAATAGGTGTGACGGCGCTTGAAAGGTTTCCCATTTTTAAAGCACACAGCACAAAGGAAAGCTGGTCATCACCCTGGAACGGGAGGCCTAGGGTTTGATGCTGCAGATCAATGTTGGTACGAAACTGACTCCATCCTCGGGGTGTGAAATAGCTTGATTTGAAATTGTTTGATTGCTAACCGTTTTATTTTAGTCCTATGTAGTGCTTTGCCTTTGAAAAATGCCTCCAGCCCAAATTATTACAAATTTTAATGCGTTCTGTTCTTGTTAATCAAGGGTCTCCGCCACAGAGCACTTCCTTCTGGAATCTAATGCTTGAGTTTGGAACGTTGAGAGCATTCGCATCCATCACTCAGAATTCTGGTCACAAAGCTGACAGTTAATTTGATAAAGTGGCTGAGAAAATGAAATGTTCCTGCCATCATGGAGCTAACTAGTCAATCTGCGTCCGTAGACTTGGGCTATGTCTAGTAAGATATGTAAAATCCTTTTTCGTTTCCTCCTGAATTATAGATAACTAGGCTCAGGGCTAGTCACGGAAGTGAGCTCTCGGGGCCAACCATATGGTTTTATATCATTGCCTTGGTTCGTGGGTTCCTACTTGAGCAAACTGAGACTTTCTAATTCCTTCAGAGTGTGGAAAAATCATTCCATGCTACCTTCCTTCCATATCCAGATCGAAAGGCATAAGAGTCAGTGGAAAGGGCAGGGGTCTTGGAGACAGACAGCCCTGGGTTTGAATCTAGCCTCCCGAAGTTACACGGCTAGTAAGTGGCAGACCCAGGGATAGAACCAGACAGCCTGGCTCCAAACCCAGGCCTTGAATGCCAAGCCATACTGCTTCCTTCCAGCAAAGACTTCATCACAGTGAATGTTCACTGTTTGCTCTCTGTCCTGCTCCCCAGCCCCTTCAACTGTGAGCCTGGAACATAGAACCTGGCACACGGATAGTGCTGGTAAAAAGGATGAGTGGAAGGATAGGGGAGTGAATGGGTGGGTGGGCATTGAGCAGATGGGAGGGTGGCAGTGATGAATGGAAATATGGGAGTAGATGGATGACTGGATGGGCAGAAGGGTGGTGGATGGATGGATAGACGGGTGGATGGATACTAGATGAACAGGTGATGTGAGGTAGCTGTGTGGGTGGATGGGTAAATAGGGGGTCTATGGGGGGAATCAATGGATGGCTGGATAGTGAATAGGTGACATGGATGGTAAGTGGATACTTGGATGATGAGTAGAAGGGTAGATGGAGGGATGTATTGATGGATGGATGGATAATGAATGGTTGAGGTAAATAGGTATCTGTATAGAGGTACATGGGTGGGTAGGTGAATAAGTAAGTGAGTAAGGGGAGGTCAGTTAGGTGAGTAGGGGTGGACAGGTGGGGATGGGGTGGGACAGATGGACATATGGACGGATGATGGTTGGATGGATGGGGTAGATGAATAGGGTAAGCAAATGAACGAATATATGGATAGGTGGATAGAAAGTGAACGGGTGGGTGGATGGTGGCTGGATGCCAAATGGTTGGTAGTAGGTGGGAATGCAGATGTAGTGGGAAGAATGCAGGCTTTGGAGCCTCCCAAAACTAGATTCGAATCCAGTTGTGTAAGCCCGTGGATGGATGGGTGGATGTCTAGAGAGGGGTCCATCCTTCTGGATTCTGCCTTCTCGTCTCACACTGCACCTGGTGGTAAGTTGCGAGGCACATGACTCACACCTCATTTAGACGCCACTCTAGGCCTCCAGTACCCATGGTCATAGTATTCTTATGAACACTTATGACCCTCCATAGAGGAGGGGAGACTTGAAACAGCTGGTTCTACTCTTTTTTTTAAAAAATATTTTATTCCTTTATTTTGGCCGTGTTGGGTCTTCGTAGCTGTGCGCAGGCTTTCTCTAGTTGCGGTGTGAGCGGGGGCTACTCTTCATTGTGGTGCGCGGGGTTCTTACTGTGGTGGCTTCTCTTGTTGCAGAGCACGGGCTGTAGGCGCACAGGCTTCAGTAGTTGTGGCTCATGGGCTTAGTTGCTCCACGGCATGTGGGATCTTCCCGGACTAGCGTTTGAACCCGTGTCTCCTGCATTGGCAGGTGGATTCTACTCTGGTAGAATCCCTGGTTCTACTCTTTGAAATAGCTCTGGCCAGAAGGAGGAGATGAAGTGGCTGAAACTATCCAGCTCCAGAAAGGACTCTGGTCCACCATGCAGTATTGTTTTTACTTTCCGTGACTTACCTCACTGGTGTCCCTTCATTTCAAATCTCCTCCCTCCCTCCCTCCAGCTTCACACATTCCAGACCAATCCTTAAAGCCCAGCTCAAAGGCTGCCTCCTGCAGGAAGCCTTCCTTGATCTACACAAGATTTCAGAATCCATCTCTCCCTCATCAGGGCTGTCTCATCCCTTTGCTCCACTCTTTATTATGCAGTCTTTGAAGCTTTATTTTGCGTTATAATAAGGGAAATTCAGAAATCTAGAGATAGTAATGCTTTCTATGCTATGTTTAGGCATTTAAAAGAAAATCTTAATGGCATTCATCTTTATCTTGCAATTTACCCAGAGAATTGTGGGGCTTCACAGATTGTGAACCAAACAGCAATGTCCTGCTTTGGAGTAAAAGCATTTCCCTTTCACTCTCACAGATTTCTTAGTCACTTGAGTGTTCCCTAGTTCCGATCTGATTTTCTCTCCAGAGGTGTCTGAGAGTCTCTGAATGTAGGAGAGGGAATAAAGGGCCAGGGGAGCAAGATTGCCAGGCAATCCCAGCGTTGCTGAGGAAGTCTGACCACCTCCCTTCCTCATCCTAGGCTCTCCCCTCCCTGCTCACTTTGGCCTCTAGATCCAGTGCCTCTGGGCCTCTGGGCCCTGAGCCCTCCTCCACTAGGATGATGTATTTTATCCTGACTACCTTTCCCAGTTGTCCTATTTGGAGGGCTGCAAGCCTCAGAGGCAGAGGCACTGGGCACCTGGTCCTAGTCCCTGCAAGTAGACAAAGGACAGGAGGTTGGGCTTCCCTGGTGGCGCAGTGGTTGAGAGTCCGCCTGCCGATGCAGGGGACACGGGTTCGTGCCCCGGTCCGGGAAGATCCCACATGCCGCAGAGCGGCTGGGCCCGTGAGCCATGGCCGCTGAGCCTGCACATCCGGAGCCTGTGCTCCGCAACGGGAGAGGCCACAACAGCAAGAGGCCTGCGTACCGCAAAAAAAAAAAAAAAGGACAGGAGGCAGTAGTTCCAAGTTCACTGTCTTATAAACGACTTTGTTGCTGCTGGTATTTCACATTGCCTGAAGGACTTGCTCAAATACTGGCATGGTTCCAAACACTAGGCATCTCTGCCGAACACACACACACACAGAAGGCATCCCCACCACACACACACACACAGCATTCCCACCATGCACACACATATACAAGGCATCCCTACCTTGTGCACACACACAACACACATACGCACACATGACGTCCCCACCATACACACACACACAGCTGTGATCCATCCGAGGCCACGGCTGTGTTGTATTCATCCGAGGATCACCCACAGTACCCTGCACCTGACAAGTATGTACAGATGTTTGTTGGGTGAAACAACTCTTTCATTTAAATCAGGCAATAGGTCTGCACTCTGTTTGACAGAACATACTAATGTACAAGGTACATTTCAGCTGAAACCTGTGTCTTTCCGAACAAGGTAGAACTGTAGTTATATTATTTCCAGCCCTGTACTAGATATTTCACACACATTCTCTCTGGTTCCCCTTAGCCACCTGCCAAGGGAGTGATATAGTCCCCAGTGATAGGAAAACTGAGGCTCAGAAGATAAGCAGCTTGACCCTTTGATCCAAGTGGCTGATGTTGAGATCCAGGGTTTGAGCTGAGTTCTTCCCTATTCTCAAACTTCTCATTGCTTCCTTAAATGTCTTGGTTTCATTTTTTGCCTGCACGGTCCACATGGAGTGACAGATGTGGGGTAGTGCATGAACCTGCAATTGAAGATCAGAACAAGAAGTGTGTTGACGTCTTCAATCATGTGGAAGGTGACCAGATGACCAGCTGTTAGGAGATGCAGTGTACATAGTCCTGCTTCCTCAATGTAAATTGGTGTAGCCATTATGGAAAACAGTATGGAGGTTCCTTAAAAACCTAAAAATGGGGGCTTCCCTGGTGGCGCAGTGGTTGAGAGCCCACCTGCCGATGCAGGGGACACGGGTTTGTGCCCCAGTCCGGGAAGATCCCACATCCCGCGGAGCGGCTGGGCCCGTGGGCCATGGCCGCTGAGCCTGTGCGTCCGGAGCCTGTGCTCTGCAACGGGAGAGGCCAGAACAGTGAGAGGCCTGCGTACCGCAAAAAAAAGAAAACTAAAAATGGTGTTGCTATGTGATACAGCAATCCCACTCCTGGGCATATATCTGGGGAAAACTCTAATTCGAAAAGATACACGCACCCCCATGTTTGTGCAGCACTATTAACAATAGCCAAGACATGGAAGCAACCTAAATGTCCATCAACAGATGAATGGATAAAGAAGGTGTGGTACATATATATACAATGGAATATTACTCAGCTATAAAAAAGAATGAAATAATGCCATTTGCAACAACATGGATGAACCTAGAGATTATCATACTTAGTGAAGTAAGTCAGAGAAAGACAAATACCATACGATATCACTTATATGCAAAATCTAAAATATGATACAGGGGCTTCCCTGGTGGTGTAGTGGTTGGGAGTCCGCCTGCCAATGCAGGAGATGCGGGTTCAAGCCCTGGTCCGGGAAGATCCCACATGCCACGGAGCAACTAAGCCCGTGCACCGCAACTACTGAGCCTGCGCTCTAGAGCCCGCGAGCCACAACTACTGAAGCCCGTGCGCCTAGAGCCCATGCTCCGCAACGAGAGAAGCCACCGCAATGAGAAGTCCATGCACCACAATGAAGAGTAGCCCCCACTCGCCGCAACTAGAGAAAGCCCGCGCACAGCAACGAAGACCCAACGCAGCCAAAAATAAATTAATTAAATAAATAAATTTTTTAAAAATATATGATACAAATGAACTAATTTACAAAACAGAGACAGGCCCACAGACATAGAAGACAAATTTATGGTTACCAAAGGGTGAAGGGAGGGAGGAGGAATAAACTAGGAGTTTGGGATTAGCAGTTGTAAACTACTATAAATAAAATAAACAACAAGGTCCTACTGTATAGCACAGGGAACTATATTCCATATCCTGTAATAAACCATAATGGAAAAGAATATGTAAAGAGTAGATAGGTAGATAGATAGAGATACATATAGACATATAGCTGAGTCACTGCTATACACCTGAAACTAACACAACATTGTAAGTCAACTATACTTCAAGAAAAAAAATTTTTTTAACATCTTTATTGGAGTATAATTGCTTTACAATGGTGTGTTAGTTTCTGCTTTACAACAAAATGAATCAGTTATACATATACATATGTTCCCATATGTCTTCCCTCTTGCGTCTCCCTCCCTCCCACCCTCCCTATCCCACCCCTCCAGGTGGTCACAAAGCACCGAGCTGATCTCCCTGTGCTATGCGGCTGCTTCCCACTAGCTATCTACCTTACGTTTGGTAGTGTATATATGTCCATGCCACTCTCTCACTTTGTCACAGCTTACCCTTCCCCCCCCATATCCTCAAGTCCATTCTCTAGTAGGTCTGTGTCTTTATTCCTGTCTTACCCCTAGGTTCTTCATGACATTTTTTTCCCTTAAATTCTATATATATGTGTTAGCATAAAAAAAAAAATTGTGCTCCCTTAACACAGTTTGTCATAGGGTGGTTTGTAAGTCTGGGTGCTCATCTGTTCAGATATTTCTTTGTGGGACAATTTGATCACTGTCCCTCTTCCCCATCAGGTGATAAGCTAGATGAGGACAGAGAACCTGACTGCTTTGCTCGCCAGGGTTTCCTCTGCTCCCTGGCATGGTGACTGGTCCATCAGTGGGCATTCACTACACATACATGCGCGAATAATGTGTGGGACACGCCCCTTTACCTACTGTGTGAACTTAGGCAAATTATATACATGATCTCCTGTGCACTTCACAAGGAGCCGTGATGTAGGTATTACTATCTCCATTTTACAGATAGAGAAACCGAGGTTCTGGGTGTTGAGTAACTCTTCAGATCCACACATGAGCTGGGTGTGGATCCCAGCCTGCCAGGCTCCAGACACAGCATTCTCGCCCCCTCAGGGGTTGTGCTTCCCCAGGCCAGCGCGACATGCAGGCTCCTCGGTCGCCCTGCTTCCCCAGCCGTGTCCCTGGACATCCCCCACTCCACATCACTAACTTGGGTCTCTGCTGTGCTTGTCTGCAGGCTGAGGAAGCAGCAAGGGCAGAGCGGCCAGCTCTTGGACACAGAAGGCCGAGCCGGGAGCCAGGCCCAGAGCAAGCTCCAGGACGGGTGTAACAACAACATTCTGGCTCACGCCTGTTCCCATGGCTGCAGCAGCTAAGCCACCACCTGTGGCTTCCAGCGGGACTGCACACACCTCTGCCCTGCCCACCAAAAGCCCCTCTCTGTGCCACGATGGTCCCTGCCTCACCTCTAATAACATCAGATGCAGAGAAGGAACCCTGGGCTCGGAGCTGGGGAGCCTGGGTTCTGGTCCCAGCTGCCCGGCTGATACCTGCTTGACTGTGGACAAACCTTGCCCTTTCTGTGCCTCAGTTTTCCACATCTGCCAAAGGGGTTAAACAGCTCTCTGCCCCACCTCTAATTACAAGGTTATTCAAGGAATCCAATTGGGTAGTGGACATGCAAAACCTTTATAAAGTTGTTCACATGGGCAAAATAAAACCTTAATATTTGAAGTGCACTCCCCTCCCCCAAAGCAATTAGACCAACACAACTTTGCAATTCGGTCCATCCTGACTCTTAAGACAGTACCTTCAAAAATGCAGCCCTCAAACATCTGATGTGTTAGCCCAGCCTATGGAAACACCATTCCCGAATCCTGGAGCTAAGCCGGAAGTGTCTTCTTTTGCCTTCTCTGTCAGGCCAGTCTTTCTGACCTTCTAAGATGGCTCTCCACCATCTCCACCTTTAATTTCAGTAGGGCTCCACTCCCACCCCACCCCTGGTGCTGGGATGGCCCGCCCGTAGATGCCCATTCAGAAGGTCAAGTCACTGACCGTCAGTCTCTCCTATAGAGTATCAGCAGAGTTCCTCCCAAAACCCAGTCCCACAGCAGAACTCTGAGTGTCCGTCCCCTTCCAAGTTTTCTTTCCTGAAAAGGGGTTATGTCATCTCATCGGCGTTGTCTTAAAGAGGGTCTCCGACTGCCATCCAGGAGGCTGCTCCACACTGATAAATTAGGAAGCACAGGTGGTCAGAAAGTGTAGGAGGACGGTGGGCTCACACAAAGAGCAAACTACTTTATGATCTGTTCCGGGAGCATTTTGTCTTTGAAGTGGGAGATGCTGTAGGATAGGGGATACAGCTTGGACTTGGAACCAGGACTGTGTCCAGAATCCAGCCCTGCTGTTTACTAACCGGAAGACCTCAGGCAAATCGCGTAATCCCTTGAGTGTCAGTTTCCTCGTTTTAAAACGAGGATAATAAAACTAACCCTCGGGTTAAATAAAGATCCTGTGTGTGATATACCCAGCACACAGTACTCTGTGAATGGTAGCCGGTTTGGGTCTGCATTCTCATCTGCATCACTTAAAGAAACTTTCCTGTTTCATTCATTTGGCAGTCAGTTCTCTGTAGAAACAAGCCTGGTGTTTAAGATCCTTTGAACTTTTCATCCTGGCGTCTCTGATATCTGTACATTCCTCTGAAAGTTCAATTGTGTTTTTATTTTGCATCCAACTTTAACTTTTTACCTCAAAAATCAATCCTTGGGACTGTCAATGCCACCTCTTAGATTTCTTAAGAGACATTTTAATGTATTATGTGGTTTTATATTTTTATTTGAAAAAAGGAAAGAAATGATTATTGTTTTCCTCCTTCAAACCCAGGCTATTTCTAGATGGTGTTGCCCACGTGTCCACTTGTCTTGCACACTTTTCATTCGTTGATTCCCGTTGGCACCATCCTGTCCCCTCCAGGAAATAACGGGGCTGCTTCTCTCTTCACTGTGACCCTGGCAGCACTTAGGGCCCCTCACTGGGTTGAGTTCATGAATTAGGGGCGGGAGCTGGCAGTAGCTCAAGATGCTGGATTTCCTGGCTCTGTTCAAGTTAGCCTTGTTCGTTGTTCAGAATAAACTATTTCTTGGCCATTCCTTCCTACAACTTTGTTCTTATTCAGGGTTGGGTTGGATGGGCAATGTCCCCTCAAAGACAAGTTTAATGAGGAACATAGAGACTGGGGGTGGGGAGGTGGGAAGGATTTCAAGTCAGTGATGTGTTTACTTTGCTCACAGAATAAAACCAAACTTGGCAATTCAAGGCTCAACCAACTTGATTACAATTCATGTTATCATCATCACCATCATCAGCAGCATCATCATCATCACCATCATCATCATCACCATCATCATCATCACCATCATCATCACCATCATCCCATCATCATCATCACCATCACCATCATCATCACCATCATCATCACCATCACCATCATCATCACCATCATCATCAGCATCATCATCATCACCATCATCATCACCATCATCATCATCACCATCATCATCACCATCATCATCACCATCATCATCATCACCATCATCATCATCACCATCATCATTATCACCATCACCATCATCATCACCATCATCACCATCATCAGCAGCATCACCATCATCATCAGCATCATCATCATCACCATCATCCTCATCACCATCATCATCATAACCATCATCATCACCATCATCACCATCATCCTCATCACCATCATCATTGCCGTCCTTATCATTATTTTAAAAAATACAGAAGATTCTCCACCTAAAGAAAAACACTCTTAAAATCTCCTCAAATTACTGCTCGAACATTTATATAGCACACACATGGATGCAAATGAACAGTAACTGCTCTACTGTACAGATTCTAACTTAACTTGCCGCCTCCCTGCTTTTGCCCACCCTGCCTTCCCTACCCAGGATGCCTTTCAACTCCCATCTCTACGTGTTAAAATACGTGCCTCTCATGGGCCAATTCCACCTTTCCCATGATGCCTTCTGGGTCTCATGGCAACCCTAACCCAAGCCAGGTGTAATCTCCTCCACACACCCTCTCACGCATTTTCTGTGACTTTCTCGCAGCTCTGATGGCTGCCAACTGCACAACAGGGTTACTTTCACCCATGGCTCATCCTCAAGCTCCTATGAGAGGTCTGATTCTTGTGCCTATCTCCTCTCACCCTCCATCTTCCGGTCCTAACAGCGCCTGTTTCACGGGAGGTAATCAATAATTTGGAATGAATGCGATAAATGCAAGCCCAACACAAACTCTCCAAGTGGGTGAAGCTTGCTTTTTGGCAGCCTCCTGTCTGGTCCCACTGCCACCTCCCCTGCTTTTTTTTTCTCTCTTGGTCCCAGTGGTTTCCCAGAGGCTGCCTCCCCCTGAACCACCAATGAGGTACCCAGTCCCCACCCCCAATCCCCCTAAGAGCATATCTCCTCAGTCTCAAGTTCCAAATGAGTTTTCCCTTCTCCCTCATCCAAACCCCCATTCCCAGAGTACAGAGCCCCATGCCAGTTGTTGGGAAAGCAGTCCGATCAGAGAAACATGTATCCAAGCAAGAATTCGCATTAGGAATCACCTTATGATTTGGGATTCAGGCACAGAGGGACAAGCTGTAAATTGGTAACACTGACAGGGCTTTCCCACCTCCACTGAGATATAACTTGGGCTTCTCGTGACAGTAAGTAAAAATAGGTCACGTTTATAGTAATAGTAACGCCAAGCTGCATGCTCTGAGTCCCTTCCCACTTACTGGCAGAAAGTACAGTATATTGTCCGAAATCCTCCCCAAATTTGCCTGAGTGACCACAGCATAATTTCCTGTTAGCCAGAAGGGCCCCCTCCCCACCACTGGGGAAAAGGGGATCCCCTATGAATCCTCAGTGCCTACGGCTGTTGTCATTCTGCTGTGTGGACCATCCTGGTTCCTGGCCACCATGAGCCGTGACCCTCACCTACAGGCTTCTGCCAGAACACCAGCTGCACCCCTTTTCTTTCTCTCCAGCCTCTAGAGACACAGCCTGGACTTCTTAAAATCAGCTCTTCTAATGCTGGTTCCAACGCAAAGCTCTTTAGCTGTAGGCAACTCAGTGCTTGCCTTTATGCCTCCTCCCCTCACCTTCTCAGAATACATGATGTGGCTGGTCCTGGGACGGTCCTGTGCAGGGACACACTGACCCTGGGGTCCCTGCCTCCGGGTGCTCCCTGGCCCCCTTGCCAGGGCTTATCTCTCAGCTTTCTTCAGGGACCCCTGTCCATCAGACTCACCTCCGCTCCCGTCATGGGTTGGTCCGCTTCCCTTTCCGGGGTCCTCGGCCCACACAGAAATCAGCTCTTGAGGCAGGCAGCAGCTTCCATGTGCTGAAGTCTCCAGCGATGGCTGGGAGGCTGCTCCCCACTGGACACACTGGTCCTCTCTGGGGTGGGCATGAGCCCACCCAGTCTGATACTGGCCCAGCGAGAGCTGGCTCTGCAGTGGGAGATTTGGCTTCAAATCGTGGCTCCACCATTCACTGTGTGGCCCCACTGGGCGGCTCTCAGACACATCTCTGAGTGTCAGATTCTGCACCCATGAGCAGGGCCTGGTAATTCCTGCTCTGCCTTTTTTTTTTTTTTTTTTTTTTTTGCGGTACGCGGGCCTCTCACTGTTGTGGCCTCTCCCATTGTGGAGCACAGGCTCCGGACACGCAGGCTCAGTGGCCATGGCTCATGGGCACAGCCGCTCTGCGGCACGCGGGATCCTCCTGGACTGGGGCACAAACCCGTGTCCCCTGCATCGGCAGGCGGACTCTCAACCACTACGCCACCAGGGAAGCCCCTGCTCTGCCTTCTTCATACAGCAGTTATGAAGGTCAACTTCAGGGCTCTAAGCGGGCGCACGTGTTAACTCGTGGAGTGCCGTGTAAAGTTGAAGTCCTCACCATGCAGGGCATCGCTTCCCACTTCATGAAGCTCTTCCCACACATTGTCCAAGTTGATCTCTGCAGACAGCGGTCTCCACCACCCACCCCCTTCGTAAGCCCTCCATCTCTGTCCCTTCCCATGCAGCCTACTTCAGGCTTTGGGTCAAATAGCTACCACTGACCTTCCCAGAAGCCACTACAAAGACCAGGCATGAAGGGAGCCCAGTAGGCAGTGCCCCAGCCTGTTCCTCCCCCAGGAGTCCCAAGAGAGGCCAGAGCTTAGAAGGATCAAGAGGTGGGAATACACCCTTATTCCATGCCCATTCTCTGCCAGGAACTTCACATGATTTTAATTCTATGGAGTATGTGCATTTTAGAGATGAACAAAACAAACTCTTCAGAGGACCTATAATTTGTCTGAGGCCACCCAGCTACTTGGTGGTAAAGTCAAGATTTGAACTGTCTGCCAGTATCCAAACTTCACGAACTTTCTATTACATTGTGGAGACCCCACAGGGTTGGCTTGGGGGTGCCCTTCCCAATCTCTCTTAGTATCACAAAGCCACCCCATAAAGGTGCTCTTTAGCTAAGCACAAGGTGCATGCTAAACAAAAGCGGCCCTAAGGCAAATCCTCCCCCATCCCTCCAGAATGGTGCCCTGAGTCCCTGCTCTATAGAGATCCTGGAGCCACCCTGCCACTTGTCACTACAAGGAGACTCTGTCCTCTACCAGGAACCACATTTGGAAGAGAACCTTCTCAGGGGGGACAGCACCCAGCTTCCAGCTCTGATGTGATGCTCCTTACCATTTCCACGCTGCTGTGAACCAGGTTTAAAACGCTTCCCAGTACATGGGTTGTTTGTTGCCCCTTGCTCTAGGAGGGAGAAGGAGGGTGGTCAGGGGATGGAATCTCTGAATCAGGACCCGGTCCTAGCACTTCTGACCTCGAGCATCCTACAGAAGCTTCCCAGGGACCAGCCAAGCATGGAGTCCAAGGAAAGGTAAATACTACCCCTTCTTCCTTTCTTGTGGAATTAAAAGCACAAGGAATTGCTGGGAGAAGTTGCCTGGAACCCTTTACCTTGACAGGTTCCTTGACTTTGAGCCATCCAGGAAACTTCCTTCTCTTCAGGGAAGGGAGGTGTGCCAAGAGACTCCTAAGTCATCAGAGGGCTTTATTACTAATAACAACAGCAGTATCATAGCATCAGCAAGTGCTTGTGCTGCCTTTTGGGCCCCATTTCCCTCAAGATGCTGTGGAGCAGGCCAGCAGATATGCACATGCCGTGGGATGCATTACACAAAAGGCACCCTGAGCTCAGGGAACCCGGATGTTTTATAACAGGCAGTGAGCACACTAGCCCTTTGCTCCCAGGGAGACAGTCTCCATCAGCCAGGTTTGTCTGCTGCACAGACATCCTTGAGAAGATCTTCTAGAGCAGAAAGGCCATCAGTCTCACTTATAAGACATACACTGACACAAGATATCCATGGAGAGTTGTCTCCCAGCGTTGTCAAACTGAACAGTTAGGATTCTCACACCACCCCGCCTGCGGGGTACAGGAATCATCTCCATTTTACAGGTGACAAAAGTGCAAGCACTATATATGGTAGTGACGTATGTGGAGGCCTCAGGAACCATCCTTATGAGCAGCAGATTCTAATTCAATGGGCCCCAAGTGGGGCCTGAGATTCTGTATTTCTAACAAGCTTTCAGAGCATGCTGATGATAATGGACCAGGGACCACACGTGGAGTAACAAGGATCTAGTCCCTTCTGTCCTCAGGCCAACCTGGCCACACCCATTTTCTTCCATGTGTCTACAGCTGCATTCAGACTACAACTGCAGAATTGATTACAACAGGGATCAGATGGCCTGCAAGGCTGAAAATATTTATCATCTGGCCCTTTAGGGAAAAAGTTTGCTGACCTCTGGTCCAGGAGGCACATCTGGGACATTAGATGGGCAGATTGAGAATGCACTTTTGGCTTGCTCACCGGCAATTCAGCTCCACAAGTTCCCCATGGCGAAGAATTTGCAGAGAAATCCACAGTCCATTTTGTCTTCATGGGTTGACTGTTGGGCCTTTTCCCAACTGTGGACGCTTGTCAGTGACACCCTTCCCAGTTGAGTATTGAAAGTCACTCTCTTTCTCTCTTCTTCCTCCCCGTGCCAGCAAGTCCCCCCAGCAGCCCTCTGTGTAGCGTCTCTCCTTTTGCAGTTTATTTTTTTTTGCGGTACGTGGGCCTCTCATTGTTGTGGCCTCTCCCGTTGCGGAGCACAGGCTCCGGACGCACAGGCTCAGCGGCCATGGCTCACGGGCCTAGCCGCTCCGCGGCATGTGGGATCTTCCCGCACCGGGGCACGAACCCGCGTCCCCCGCATCGGCAGGCGGACTCTCAACCACTGCGCCACCAGGGAAGCCCTGCAGTTTAATTTTGGCAGCAATTACCACACTGCACCAATTGAAAGTAGCTCTTTTGCCCCTTTCCTGTTTACCCATTTCTGTCCCCCTCTAACTTTAAAAACCAAATTAAAGGAATGAGATCACTAAGCAATTGAAACTAACTCCTGAATTACGCTTTCCTGAATGCACACCACGCCTTGTCTAACCTGTTGATCCTTTTCCTAGATAAAAAGAAGAATAAAGAATCCAGTAGTTAAGGAATGATTAGCTCTCTACGCCCCAACAACCCCCTAAGGAATCCTGCAGGCAGATCACACGGGCAAGGTAACATCTGAAGAGAGCGGGTCAGCCAGTCTGCATTCAATGAAGAATGATGCAGAACCCAACCTCCTGCCTCAATGATTCACTGAGATTCTTCCCCTTAAAAAACTGTCATGGCTGAGCAGAATCTTCAGAGTTTGTCTCTGGACGTGAGTCCGCCTTCTCCCCAGGTTGCCGGCTTTTCTGATTAAAGCACCTTCCTTTCTACTGGCACTCGCCTCTCGAATTATTGGCTTTTGAGCAGTGAGCAGCTGAACCTGAGTTTGGTATAACACAATGATGGTTATGTGTCCCACACACCCCACTCCAGGCTGTGAACTCCATCAGGGTTCACAGATTGTGTATAGTTGGCCCCCCAGCACAGAGCTGCCTTAAAGCCATCTCTCAAAGGACATGAAAGAAGTGCAGACACTCCCACCTTGGCACCGAGCTTGGGCCACATTTAGCAAATGCCTATCACTTGGACGATTCAGCTCACACACTGTGCCTCTCACCATTCACTGTCTGTCCCATTTCCTCTTCTGATCTCAAACATGAAATCACGGCTAGGCGTCTCTCATGTTTAATTACTAACTGTCACAAGGAACAAGCAGGTGCTTCTTCCTGGGTAATCACAGACAAACATGATTAATGTATTTCCCCCTCAAATACATTAATCAGTGTCTCTGCACTTCATGTTTATTCTCCATCCCCCCCCCAAACACACACTTGCTAATTATTTCCTCTCTGCAGGGAGGATGGCAAGTTACACTCAGACCCTTTGCAAGCGTAGAGACTGCATCCTGGCCTTGTCTTCATTCTAAGAATCTATTTGTACAACCACCTTCTATGCTCAATTCAATGGCATCTTCTAAATAGGAATTCATTTCACATGTCATGTTTAGTCAACTTAACAATTAAGGGTGAGAATGGGGGCGTCCTGGATGGTGTTCTGGCCAGGATGAGAAAAACCTGAATCCTGTTTTGCTGATCAGCCCCTCCCCAGCTCCCCGGCTCTCCTCACAACAGGTTCTCAAGGGAGCTCAGCATACAAGAACATAATAGGAATCAGCGAACAACTGACCTTCTCAATGTTGAAACCCCAATGCCGAGCCAGCCCTGTGGGAAGTTCAAGTTGAAGTAAGAAGCCCAGGATCAAAGCTTTAGCAAGGCCCCCTACTCTTCTCAAAATCTGACCTAGGATCCAGCAACCTCAAGGGTGCCAAGCATGGCAGTTCCACCCATTAGTAATAGTGGCCCATCAATGGCTACTATCAGTTAGGCTCTAAATAATGAGATCAAATTCCTCCTTTATTTTGAGAGAAATGGGGAAGGATTGATCACAGACATGCCTGGCAAAGCAAAATGTGTGAAAATTCCCCTTTTCTCTTAACTATGAAGCTGTAGGAGAGTCCTTGTCTATCAGAGAAACCAAAATCGAATAAGCCCAGGATTTATTTACTTGCCTCCTCTACATCTCCTTCCATAGAGTTTCTCCACCCTCACCTATCCGCCACTCTTTGAAGTCACAGCAAAAGAGCATGATAGACATGCTCTTTTGTATTACATTTCACATCTATGCCTCTGAAAGAATTAGTCCCATATCTTGTAAGACTCTGGGTATTACTAAGGTTTTTACACTGTCAGGATATCCACCTGACAATTTGAACCGTAAACATCTATCATTCAGGTAGACGACATTGCAAGGGGGAGGGGGAGTTATAGGAACACAGAGCAGGGATCCTAGCCCAGCTTTAAAGGATCAGAGTAGACTTCCTGGGAAAGGTGACAGTCCCTCAGTCCAGAAGGAAAAGTGAAAGAAAGAAGGAGTTAATTAGGGGATGAAGATTAGGAGGAGGGTAAGACCATATTTTGCAAAGTCCCGAAGATAAAAAAGAAATCTGGGCATCTTCCAGGAATAGCAAATATTCAATATGGTTTAAGCAGGGAGTGGATAGAAGGTTGGAAGAAAATGATATTGTGGATATTGGACTTTCAGACTCTAGAATCCTGTGGTCATTAATGCCCTGTGCCCTCTCATGGCCAGTCTGGGTTTTGGCAAGTGTCAGCTGTCCATCCATGATTTGGATAGTTAGGAAATTTCATTGCCACGGTAGGTGGAATCCTCCTTCCAACTACTCATAACCCACCGCGTAGTTGCCACAGTGACTGGTAATACGGGCTACTCCGTCAGTCTGGGTCCCAGAGTGAAGACTTTTTGCAGCAGAACAGCAGTCAACCTTTGATGGATATGTAGCAGAAGTGGTAAATAGGTCTTTGCTTTGTAAGCCACTCAGTTTGGGGGGGATGTTTGTTACTGCAGCACAACCTAACCTAGTGTAATTCAGTGTTATCGTCTCTTATCAATCAGTCCTGGCCTCAGGACCACATGATTACCAAGAACAGAGACTTAGAAGCTCAAGAAAAAGATTTGTCAGAAGGGCCCAGCGGAGTCCTGCTGATCTAACTGGGGAACGTCAGATGGCCTCATGGGAACTGGGGAGTCAGCAGGCAACTACAGCTGCCACCGTCTTCTCTGAAGCTGCACGAGCTCTTCCGCTGCTCCATCTCCACATGGCCATGCCGTACTCATGCTCCTCTTCCCACACTTGCTTTTCCAGCTGCTCCATCTACTTGCCCATGGCCCAAAGCTTGTTCTTTTCATAGTTCCAGAACATATCACCCCCCGTCCAAGTCCTTCTCTGTATCTCTTGGTCCAAGTGTGAGAGAGTTTGGCCCAGTTCAGGTCAGTGACCATCCTGATTCAGTCAGGTGAGGCTGTGTGGGCAGGAAGTCCATGTCTAGAACCCCTTGCCATTTACAAAGGGCTTTATTGAACTATTTACAAAGGGAACCCGTAGCCAAGATTAGGTTCGTTTTTAAGAATTGCATTGGGTTAAGTATCTGGTGTTGCTCTTGTAATTTAATTTACATTGTCCCTATGTCTGATGTTCTCGGTGTTCATTTACGTTTTTCTATGTTATTAGGTTTCTTCTTTGTGAGCCACCTTGAAACCTTTGTGGAATAGCTGAGCCATAAATAGAGAGCTCTTCCAATTATGTCCATTGGTTCATTAAATATTTATTGAGCACCTACCATGTGCTAAACATTGTTCTGAGTGCTGGAGGCTCAGTGGTGAGAAGGTCCTAGCCTTCATGGAGCCAATATTCTAAACAGGGGAGTCAGTCAAGGAGAGTAACTGAGAAATAAAAATAACTCAAGTTGAGATGAAGGTAATAAAGGGAGTACCCTGGGTGACACACAGAGAGGAGCTACCCTGGTGTGCTCAATGAAAGCCTCCTGTGTCAGGACCTGCAGGTTGAAAACCATCAGCCATGCAAAGAAATGGTGGATGATGTTGCATCCCAGGCAAAGAGGACAAATGGACAAAGGCCCTAAGTTAGGAATTACCTGGAAGAACAGTAAGGAAGCCAAGGAAGCTGGAGCTTGGGGAGTGGAGTGAAAAATGGACAAGATGAGGCTGCAGAGACAAGCAGGACCAGATCATGGAGATCCGAAGGGACCACAGGAAAGAGTTTGGATTTGCACACTGAGATGTCCTTGAATCATTCTGGAAAGAGGAGCGACCAATAGACAGAGCAGACAACAGACAATAGGCAGTAAGGGTGAGGGTGGCAGTTGAGACACCAGTTAGATGGGAGATGCCACACACCGGGAAAGGGATGATGGGGCTTGGATCAGGGTGGTAACGCCGGAGATGGAGAAAAGTGGATGGACTGGGGACATTTCCAGAGGACTTGTCTAAGGATTGGATTGGGGTGGTAAAGGAAAGTGGCAGGACTTTGGAGTCAGATTTTAAGCCACTTTAAATCTCTAAGCCCATCATGGGGAGTCAATAAAATCATGTATTTAGAGCTCCTATTGCCTGACATGCAATACACACTGAGTGAAAACTGTCCTCTCCTCTCCTTTATCCCTCTTGTGGGAACAGTAAGCACCCGATGCCTTCAGTTGAGCTCTTTCTCCCACCTGCTTCTCTTAGCTGGTTGCTCCTCTGCTCAACACTCTATGTCCTGCTCCCTTTATACACAAATACACACACACTTTCTCTCTCAGATAAAAACATCAGCCGTGTTTAAAGGACATCTCTGTAAGAGTCTCCAGAGAGGTATTTCAAAAACGTTGCTTGTTTGCAGGAGGATTTTTCTAAAAGTGTACTGTATCCGTTTTCTTTCTGCTATAAGCAAGAAGAAACCCAACTCTAACCATCTTATACGAGAAAATGTATTATCCCACTTAACAGCAAGTCCATGAGAGGGAAAATCCCTGACACAGAATCTTATTAGGTTTCTTCCTTATGAGCCACCCCAAAACCTTTGTGAAATAGCTGGGCAATAAATAGAGAGCTCTTCCAATTTTGTTCATTTGTTCATTAAATATTTGTTCACAGATCGACAGCATCACCAGGAGCCCGTTTTCTGTTCATCCTTCTGCACTGATATCCCTGATGTGTCTGTATTGTCTTCAGGATGTTGACCCTCTTGGTCATTAAATGGTGGCCTCCGTTGTGCACATCCTATCCAGATAGAGGCACATTCAGGGGAAGGAGAAGGAACAGTACATTCCCATATCTCGCTCTCAAGAGTGGCAAGGGAGGCGGGTCATGGGAGAGCATGGCAGTTATCCTGGGACCTGTGGGCAGGGCTTACTGACTCGCTTCTAACAGATACCATATGGAAAGAGGAGGAAAGTATGTTATAGTGGAGAAAACTGACAGACACCACGTAACCCAGGTGATCGAAGATAACATCACCAGGAAAAAGTCACATTGATATCATGTACCCCGAGTTAGATGTGATGAGCAGGGCACTTCATCTCTGCGGTGTGCTCCCCCAAAATCCATAACCCCAGTGGATTCATGAGAAAATATCAGACAAACCTCAACTGAAAATTCCTGACCACCACTCACCAAAGTATCAGAACCATGAAAGACAAGGAAGACTGAATAATATCACAAATTATAAGGGACTAAGGAGATAAGACAATTAAATGAATGAGGTAACCTGATGGCCTTGTGGAGCAGAGAGAGGGCATTAGTGGAATAACTGGTGAGATCCCAAAGAAGTCCAGAATTTGGTTAATGGTAACGTACCAATGTTCATTTCTTAACTTTGACACATGTACTGTGGGTATGTGAGATGTCGACACTGGGAGAGGTAAATCATGCTGTCTTTGAAGCTCTTCTGTAAATCTAAAATTATTATAAAATAAAAACGTTTTTTGATTCTCTTTTTATTTTTTTAAATTCTATAGTATTTTACAATTTTCAAAAGTTTCACACACATGATTTCATGTAATCCTATAATAACCTTTTTTTTAAATCCCCTATCCCTATACGCCCCCCTCCGCCTTCCCTCTCCCCTCTGGTAGCCACTAGGTTTGTTCTCTTTATCTGTGAGTCTGTTTCTTTTTCGTTTTATTCACTGGTTTGTTGTAGTTTTTAAATTCCACATATAAGTGATATCATACAGTGTTTGTCTTTCTCTGCCTGACTTATTTCACTTAGCATAATGCCCTCCAAGTCCATCCATGTTGCTACAACTGGCAAATTTTCCTTCTTTTTTATGGCTGAGTAGTATTCCATTGTATATCTATACCACATCTTCTTTATCCATTAATCTATTGGTGGACACACAGGCTGCTTCCACACCTTGGCAATTATAAATAATGCTGCTATGAACATTGGGGTGCATGTATCTTAAAAAAGATTTTTAAAAAATATGTCTGCAAAAGAGCTGGCCATCAGCCCTCCCAACACTGTTTCCTCCACCCACACCCCAGCAAAACTTCATTTTTTCCAAGACTGAAATTGGAGTCTTACTTTCCAAAGAATCGGAAAGGTCCCTGAGGAGGGCTAACCTAATTGCAGGTCCTAGTGCTCAGGGTAGAGCTTATGCTTGGAGGAGGGGCACTCTGTCTGTCTGTCTGTACCAGCCCTACAGACTGAAGTCAAGCCACGCTCTGACAGACCCCACCCACGTGGGGAAAGCCCACGTCAACCTTCCTTCATGGGGAAGTCGAGGGATCAAACATGGTCACACAGGCCTGGCAGAAACCCATGGAGCCACCTTGACCATCAGCTTGGTCCTTTATTGGCAAACCATAAGAACAGGCCAGGATAAGCAGACCTTGGGGAACAGCAGATCACAGGAGAAGGAAGCCAGGATAAACACAGAACAGCTCTCCCCAAAGGAAATAGTCGAATCAGGGAAGAGAAGAGAACTCTGAAAGATTGAATTCATATCCTCAGAGAGATTTGAGAAGATATTGCAGCCATAAAATAACAGAACAAGCTGTTCTGAAAAAAAGGGAAGAATATGAAAGAGTTCCTGGAAATTAAAAATTATGGCCCCAATAAAAAATGCAATAAAAGGGCTGGAGAAGCAAGGGGAAGAAATGTCATAGAACTGAGAGTAAAGAGAATATGAGTAAAGAGAATATTCCATCCATGAAATCTGATGGAGAGGTTGAGACACATGAGATCAGTATTTGTAATAATAACACGAAGGTATACTGAGTGCTTACTACATGCTAAGCTGTCTACCTTGCATGCACATACACGGAACTTTCACAGCCCGATGAGATCAACTCAGTTAGGATCTCGATTTCACAGATGAGGAAACCAAGGCCCAGCGATGAGGAATGACTTGTGAAAGTCACACATTTAGCGAAGGAAAGAGCCAGTCCCCAAATCCAGACCTGAATCTCTTTCCTCCTCTGCTTCTTGCATGGTGGCTGCGTCTTCTTAGAACTAAGCAAACCCCTTGGCTTGGTAGAAATTTATATCCAAGGAAACATAACATAGTATTGCAAATGCTTCTGCTGGTGTAAAATTGTAGAATCAAACCATGGACCTAGCAAAGATATTTTCCTTATATTTAATAAAGGGAATGTGACTGTGATTTAGCTGATAGAAGTCAGAAGATGGAGGGGTGAAGAGATGGAGAGAATCCTCCAGGTGCTAAGCAACTCATTTTTTCACGATGGGAGTCCACAGGCACAATTTCAATTGATGAAATAAGAAATAGAGCTTATTATCATCCTCATTATAGCATGGTGATTACAGCATGCTAGTAGAGTTATATATTATATACCTATACTGCATACATATGTGACAACTTTGACATTATAAAGTTAACGGAGCAGATCCGGATTTTGAGGGTCTGAAGCTTGTGCAATTTGTGGACTTTCCTTAAGAAAATGAGCACAGGGCTTCCCTGGTGGCGCAGTGGTTGAGAGTCCGCCTGCCGATGCAGGGGACACGGGTTCGTGCCCCAGTCCGGGAGGATCCCACATGCCGCGGAGCGGCTGGACCAGTGAGCCATGGCCGCTGAGCCTGCGCGTCCGGGGCCTGTGCTCCGCAACGGGAGAGGCCACAGCAGTGAGAGGCTCGCGTATGGCAAAAAGTAAAAAAAAAAAAAAAAAAGAAAGAAAATGAACACAATCTTTCAAATTCAAAATTAGATCCAAGGCTTTGGAAGGAACCTGAGAAACTGAGGCACCCAAAGCTTAAACTATCTAAAATTTAGTCATTCTACCTCTAATTGACAGATGACACCAAACTTCAAGAAAACTTAGAACATGTAGAGGGAGGGAAGAGGAAGTGGATAATAGAGCAAATACACTAGATTCCTTATTATTCAATGTAAAGAATATATAATCTCAAAAAATTTGATTATGTGTAATTATAAAAACACACACATACTTCAATTTAAAAAAACATTAAATTTAGTGATAAAGAACATGCATTTATCATACGAAAGATCTGGGTTCAAACTTCTGGATTCTTTATGTATATATTTTGGTAGGTTCATCAACCTTCAAGAATTTATTTCTTTATTTGTAAAATAAAACTGAAAACAGGATCTGCCTCCTGAAATTGTTTTCAATATTAAGTGGCATAATGCTTGAAACGTGATTATCTTAGTGACTCAATAAATACTACCTATAACATAAAAAACCACAAAAACATACATACGTGCACATAAAATTGGGGGATACACAATCAGAAAAAATAAAAGCAGAAAAGTTTAAACATTATTTCTGTAGCAGGACTCATCTGGAGGTGGGGTACCCATTCAGGACGCTTGTATTCTGTTTTCATTTTCATAGACTGCTTTTATAATTATACAGGAGCCTTGTGCCAGAGCCCTGGGCACACCAGGCCCCTCCCTCATGGCCACCTGCACACGTGGGAGTTCTGAACAGGTGGGGAGAGCCATGCAGGAGACATTCTGCTGCCAGCGGGGGTTACGGCCTCAAACCCCAGGATGACCATATCTGACTGTGGCAGTGAAGGTCTCCTTCTACCCACATCATGGGGACCGTGTGAGCAACACCAAGCAGGCCTACCCTTTTTTTTAACATCTTTATTGGAGTATAATTGCTTTACAATGGTGTGTTAGTTTCTGCTGTATAACAAAGTGAATCAGCTATACGTATACATATATCCCCATATCCCCTCCCTCTCTTGTCTCCCTCCCACCCTTCCTATCCCACCCCTCTAGGTGGTCACAAAGCACCGAGCTGATCTCCCTGTGCTATGAGGCTGCTTCCCACTAGCTATCTATTTTACATTTGGTAGTGTATATATGTCCATGCCACTCTCTCACTTCGTCCCAGCTTACCCTTCCCCCTCCCTGTGTCCTCAAGTCCATTCTCTACGTCTGCATCTTTATTCCTGTCCTGCCCCTGGGTTCTTCATAACCATTTTTTTTTTTTAGATTCCATATTATATGTGTTAGCATACGGTATTTGTTTTTCTCCTTCTGACTTACTTCACTCTGTGTAACAGATTCTAGGTCCATCCACCTAGTTACTACAAATAACTCAATTTCGTTTCTTTTTATGGCTGAGTGATATTCCATTGTATATACACTGATCTATTCCCCAAACCTTTGGTTGAAGGAAAGCACAGCAGGCCCAACCCAGACCTCCTTAGAAACCTCTCACCAGCTCTATGCCTCCACCCCTGGGCCCTGTGTGCTTTGCTCCCAAGGGTGTGCCCCTGCAACCTTCCCAGGCTTGCCCCTGGGCACTGGAGCCTTCTTTGCTGGTACAGATTGCTAGAAGAACTCTCCCAGGGTCCTTCCCATCCCCCCACCCCATAGCCAATGATGGCCAGTATGGGAATACAAAAGCCTGCACCTTCGCCTGGGGCAGGACAAATTCTGAGATGTAATCTCTGCTTCAGCGGCACCGCTCACCCTGGGGCTGAGGCTGGAGTTCTGCCGGAGATCAGAATCTGACCCAAGGGGGGAAAATAGTCATGAGGAAGAGAGTGGCAAACCGAACAGCGCAGCCCCTGAGCTCAGGAAGCCAATGGCGAAGAAGAATGATAGCTTTGTCGGTGGGTGCTGACCACGGCAGGCCAAGGAGGGTGAGTGCCTATAGTCAGGGATGAATTCTGTTGGCCGAAGGTGGGGACTGCTTCAGCCCTCTTCCGCAGATGCACATTCTGCATGGACCATTCCCACCCCCGCTTCTCAGAGCACATGTGCTTCACCGTGCTGCCTTCAGATGTGGGGCTTGAAGAAAATGTGTTGTTGTTCAGTGGAAGCCCAGGGTCCCCTGAGCATCCTGGCCTTTGTGCCAATTCTCTTAGGAACAGACATGCAGAACGCAAACAAGGTCCTCCGATGGATAGAGGTTCAATTCTCTCTGTCTTCGGAGAGTCTGCCTTGAAGAAGTAGGGCTGTTTTGGGTGTTTTTCTGTTTGTGAAGGGTTTTTCTTTTAATGTTTCCTGAGAAAACAGAACTGAGCATCAGTGAGAAGCTGAAGATGACAAGCGTAGGGGATCCAAGGTGTCTTCTCCCACCCGTCTGAGATTTTCTGACAGCTCCCAGCTGATAGGACGCTAAATGATGAAAGATAAAGGACCCCAGAGAAGAGAGAGGGTGGGTAGGAGGGAGACCTCAACCCCGAGTTGTTTCTCTTCGAATCTGATTTGACAAGACGCCTTCCAGGTGACCCCACTGGGAGGGTGCTCTGCACCTCACACATTACCTTACTCAGTCCTCACAGCAAAGCTAGAATTCATTTTTTAAGCTCCCCGTGAGAGATTAAAAACTGAAATTCAGGAAGGTTGTGGAACTTGCTTGAGGTTGTTCACGTAACAAATGAAGCTGGGTTAGAACCCAGACTGGTCTACCTCCAAAACTGAGTTCTTTTTCACTGGATGACAGATATCTTAGGGGTACAATTTCATCCACAGTCTCTCCCCATTTCACCTTTTCAGGCAAATCCTGTGAGGGTTAAATGAGATGATACATGTTAAGTAAACACACTGTGCTACTCCCTAGCACCAGAGGGGGCAGTGCTGCCGTTGCTGTTGCTGAGATGCTGCTGTTACTATTATTGTTGTTGTTGTTGACCTGTTGATGATGAGGGCCGTGTTAATATACCTGCCTGAATTCATTGCTTCTGTTAGTTTTCCAAATCAACCTAAACTTCAGCCGGCCATGATTGGCCAGCTTTGCAAGGAGAAATTTCTTCCCTACTCCTGGTATTTCCATAAAGGCAAGAGTATTTGCATCCCACTCTCCAGGAGGGAGAGTCTGAGTTTCTCTCTGTCTCATCACTGAGTTGGGCATGGTCGTCTCAGAACCCCTTCTCAGAGAGCTGCCTGCTGTGTACCACTGGACAGCACCATTGACTGGGTCTGGGTTAAATCTGAACTCATCTTGTATGTATGAACCACTGTGATGGTGGGGAGAAAACCTACCTAACGCATGAGGTAGTGGTAAAGTAGAAGGAAATCCATGTGGCCACTCAGCTCAGGTACAGGGACCAGTCCAGCCTTTTCTTCTGAAAGCCAGCAGATCAAAAAGGTGGTAGATTCGTGTCCCAAAGAACCATCTTCCAGTTCAACCTTTAAAGATGGTATTCTCGTCTCCACCTGTTGTGCTCCTGGTCTTAATTGGTTCAAAGTTGGGTGTTATTTTGCCTCCAAGATACCCACAAATTCCTCGCAATATAATTCGATTGAATTGTCACCTTTTTAAAGGTATCTTCCCTTCCCACCTGTGAATCTCTGTAGCAGCTCATTACTTACTTGCATTCCGTTGTCTATACCATGAGATACGTGAGTGAACCCAGCTAGACCGTGCGTCCTTCAGGCTGATAGCGCATACTGAGCGTCCCCTGCTACCACCCCATCTGCAGGATCGATGGTGTCCTGATTCCTTCTAAAGCTGAGCATCCTTGTCCCCTCTCCCCAGTGACCACCTGAGCGTGGCCACCTCTGGGCTGAACCTCTGGCAGACAGGAGTTTAGCTGCTGACAGTTATTTACGTGCCTTCTTCAAACATGGCACTCAGGGTGCTTGAGGTGAAGGGTGTTAATCAGATCTGTGCCCTGGACTGTTTGTGTTGGGTGAGAAGCCGGGCCTGCAAGCTGGACAGGAGGGAACCTGAGATTTGTACCTGTGGGCAGCACACCAGACACTCTAAGGACGTAACCTCATTTCGTCCTCACCACCCTCATGTCAGGAGGGATTCTAACCACCCACTGCACAGGTAAGGAGGAAAGGAAGCTGATCTGGTTCATTCATTTGCTCAGCAGATCTGCCTACGATGTGCTTGGATTCTTAGTGCTTGGAAGCATCCTTTCTTGTGGAGCGGTCACTGCAGTGAAGGGAGACAGAATATAAACAAGTGAACGACACAGTGTGTTACAAGCTGATGAGTGCTATGGAGGAAAACAGAGCAGGAAATGAGGGGAGGGGGAGAGGCGTGGGGAGGGAGAGATGGGGCTGCAGCTTTCAACCAGGGAAGGTCTCACTGAGAGGGCAACGTCTGAATGAAAGCTGAAAAGAAGTGAAGAAGCAAGCCCTGTGGATGGTGAGAGAAGAGTACTGCGGAGAGAGCAATCGACAAGTGCAAAGGCCCTGAGGGAGCAGCATGTCTAGCTGCTCGAGGTATAACAAGGACCAAAGTGGCTGGAGCAGAGCGAGAGGGGAAGGAACGGGTGAAGAGGTCAGGCACGTAATGGTCCAGTAGGTTGGGCCTTACAGGGCTGAGAAAAGAGCCTGACCTTTTCTCTGTCTGAGACGGAAACCCTTAGAAGGCTTTGTGCAAAGGAAGCGTATGGCTTGACTTACCATCTTTATAGGATCAAAGACATTAAGAATCTTGTCTCAGACCACACAGCTGGTAAGGGATAGAAGGACAGGCCAGTGTGTCAAAGTGTGAAGGCTGTTATTCCCTTTCACCATCACTACATCAGCCGGAGTCCCTTTCCAGTTCTCGTGACTAAGAAAGCTGACTGATAGCATTATGTGAAAAATACGACAGGTGTTGGGGGAAGATGGGTGAGTGTGTGATAATTTAGGTAAGGTAGACAAGTCTTGGAAGGCCTCCCTGAAGAGATGATACTTGAACCAAAACCTGAATGGTAGCAGGGAAATACATGGAGAGTAGCATGTTCAGGAATAGATGGTGCAAAGGCCCTGAGGCGGGATGCAGCTTGGTGTATTGGAAGGATAGAGAGAAGACAAATGTGGCTCAATTACAGTGAGCAAGGGAGAGAGAGGTGCAAGATGAGATCAAAGCAGACCAGATCCCTCAAAGCCTTGCAGGCCATGGTAAGGAATTTGGATTTCCTTCTTATGAGTGATGACGAACCACTGGAGGATTTTCAGCAGGGAGTGATTTGCATTGTTTTAAAAGATCAGTCTGGCTGCTCCACGGAGAACAGACTGGGGAGGGGCTTACAGGCTGCATAATCTGAATCTCAGGTTTCCATATGGAAAGTGATCCTAATCCAAGAGAGCTGTTCACCGTGCTATGGGAGAAGGGGTGGATACGATTCTATAAGAATGGTTTGGATAAGTTTCCAAAGTTAGGGTGTTAATTCCACGGAGGGGAGGAATTTGCAAGTAGTGTTCACTGCTGTGCACTCATTCTAGAACAGTGCCTGGCATATGGTAGATCCTCCGTTAATTACTGGTCGAATAAATGAAGAAAGGAAGGAAGGAAGGAAGGAAGGAATATGCTTTGAAAATTGTGAAGCACGACATAAAGGTGAGAGGCTGGGGGTTTTGCATTGATCATCAAAGTTTAAGGTTTTCCCAAGACATGGAAACAACCTAAATGTCCACTAACAGATGAATGGATAAAGAAGACGTGGTACATGTATACAATGGAATATTAGTCAGCCATAAAAAAATAAGGCAATAATGCCATTTGCAGCAACATGGATGGACATACAGATTATCATGTTAAGTGAAGTAAATCAGAAAGAGAAAGACAAATGCCATATAGTATCAGTTATATGTGGAATCTAAAATATAACACAAATGAACTTATCCACATGAAACAGAAACAGACTCACAGACATAGAGAACAGACTCGTGGTTGCCAAGGGGGAAGGGGCGTGAGGGATGGATTGGGATTTGGGGTTAGTAGATGCAAACTATTATATATAGGATGGATAAACAACAGGGTCTTATTGTGTAGCACAGGGAACTATATTCAATATCCTGGGATAAACCATAATGGAAGAGAATATTAAAATATATATATATATGTGTTTAATTGAATCACTTTGCTGTACAGTAGAAATCAATACAACATTGTAAATCAACTATACTTCAATAAAATAAATTTGGAAGAGTTTAAAGGCTTTCTCAAGAGAACCTAACTTATAGCAACGGGAACTAAAGGCTTAATGAACAATTCTGGGGATTTTTCTTCCTTGGAGTATTGTCATTCTGTGCTAACAAATTTCCTATGATATTCTTGGGAAGGGGGGTGGAATAACCTCCCGCTAATTTCTCAAATTAACATGTCTGGGCTTCATGTTCAGTAACTTCAAACATCTCACACTGCGCAGCCTGTGCAGAATTATTTTCCGGCACAGCATCTGGTATATAGAAAATGCTAGACTCTTTTTCAAATGAACAAAGAGAATCGTTGGTGGCGATAATGCAATGGTTTTACTTTCATCTCTAATTTCTAAAGAAAACAGGGAGAATTTTTTTCTTATTTGTCTCCCTCTTTTTTACCCGTTATTTGGGAAGAAGCTGCAAGTTTCAAATGCAACTTTTTACTGACAAGACTTAAATACTGGGTAATAGCCAGAGGTTTCCCCAGCACCAGTTTAAAGATGTGAGGGACCTCCCAGACACCCCTACCAAAGGGTCTGAGGATCAGGTTTGATGGCTACAATATCCAGGAACGATGTCCAAATCTCCCTGCTTGTCACCTCCAGTGAAGTTCAGTCACTGGCACTCCCATGGAGCTTGGACATCTTATCTTACTAGGCTGCCTGGGAGGCTGGACCCCAGAAATCCAGTCCTGCCTGTCCCTCTCTGGAGTAACCTCTGCCGTAATTCTCCCGAGAAAGTGCATTTCCAGAGGCACTTGCCTCATCCAATCATTTCTCTTTTGCAAATCAAAGTCTCAGGTCAGCGCATCTGATTGGTGAAGACTGAGTCACATGCCTGCCCTGAATTGCAAGAGAGGCTGGGAAAGTGAGTTACTGATTTCTGCTTCAGGGATGCAGGCATCATAAGGAGGATAAGTTTCCAAAGTTAGGAAGGGTATTCCACAGACTAGGCAGCCACAAACAGGACTACACCCACTGCAGCCTTTCTCTTATACAACTATCTTCTTCTACAGGGTCACCACATGGTATATGCTCAGTGAATGATGGTACTGCTTTTCCCTAGCCGTGCTTCCCTGTTTAGACTCTGCCCATCCCTAAATGTGAGTCTTCCTGCTTGGGTTCCTGTGCTTGGAATTTCTTCCCAGGGATCCTTTCCCTATAACCAGAGCTTTGAAAGGAAGAACAACTGAATTCAATATTCAGAGGTTTACCTCATACAACTTTAGCAACAGATTCGTAGCACAGGTTCATGCAAATATTCAACACAAACATATTTCAAAGACATTATTCTCTAAAAAAAATCTGGATACTGACAGTCTAGCTGTTACATCAGAACCTTAGTGTCCCTCACCCAAGGGATGTTTAAAGAGTTTATCTGAATGCTTTTTTCCCCCTAATGTGCTTACTTATATTGCTTGTTTTTAAGAAATACATTTAATATATATATATTTTTTTTCCGGTACGCGGGCCTCTCACTGTTGTGGCCTCTCCCGTTGCGGAGCACAGGCTCCGGACGTGCAGGCTCAGTGGCCATGGCTCACGGGCCCAGCCGCTCCGCGGCCTGTGGGATCTTCCCGGACCGGGGCACGAACCCGTGTCCTCTGCATCAGCAGGCGGACTCTCAACCACTGCGCCACCAGGGAAGACCCATTTAATAATTTTGAAGCAATAAGGGAAAATACTTTTACATAAAAGTTAAAAGCATTTGCATGACAAAAATATAAAAATTAAAATGACAAATATTATTCTAGGAAAATATTTGGAATTTAAATCACAAGAACAACAAAGTATCAGTATCCCTAATATATAAATCTCTATAGAGTTTTCCAAAATTATAGGAGGAAGAAAAACCCCGGTGAAAAATGAGCCAAGAAACAAATAGACAATTTACAGGATAAGAATCTAAGGTGTATGAAAAGATGCATAACTGATATGAGAAAAAATAACTAAAGCTACGTTAGTCTAGAGCCTATGACCAAGATGTAGTAACAAGGACCAGATTTACCCTTCCACTAGAAAAAAAAAAGGTTTTTAATAGACTGTTACAAAACAATAGTTTTCAAGATATCGGACATCAGGCAATGAAGGACAGTCACCCTGAGAGATGGGAAATAAATGAACTGAGCCCTGTGATGGCCCCACTTTCTGCCTTGAAAGACATTCTAGGCATCCCTGCAGGGAAGGGGACTCAGGTGGAGTCCAAGGGCTCCTTGAGTTAAGGAGGCAGAGCTCAGAGTCCAGAGAGTTCAAGGTGGCCAGAGATTCTGGACAGAGTACTAGAGAGGAGAGAACTTCAGAGAACTTCAAAGGGTCACCCTCAACTATTCAGCGGAGTACAGTCAGAACATGCATGTGAGAAAACTACTTGAGACCAGGGAAAGAAACACAGAAAAGGATTAGAGGGAATAGTATTCAGGGCTCACACAGGGCTGGGAACAGTGCTCTTCCCAGACCTGACGATCTTTTGATTCTGGGACCATTCTGTAGAGTACTCAGAAAAAGCATATCTCAATAGTGGGGAATAATTAGCCATAGACTAAACACTGCCCTGGTCCCACCTAATAAATCTTAAAAACTAGACTCAAAAGATCAAAACACCTCCAAGTGCTTAACTGCATCCCAGAACAAAGCTCAAGGATATTTATAGGAATACAAAAATATCTAGCCCCTAACAAGTTACAATGACTGTCACTCAATAAAGTAATAATGATGGGCAGAAGACTCAAAAAAAAGCCAAAAATTGAAAAGTTTAAAAAGCAATATGATTTACAATAGTATTAAAAATAATTCATTACTATATTTGTGGGTCAGAAGGCTCAGTCTTTTTAAGATGTAAATCCTGCCTAAACTGATCTGTAGATTCAAAACAATCTGAATCAAAATCAGGATTCTTGGTAGAAATTAACAAGTAATTCTGTGGACTTCCCTGGTGGTCCAGTGGGTAAGACTCCACGCTCCCAATGCAGGGGGCCTGGGGTCCATCCTTGGTTAGGGAACTAGATCCCACATGCATGCATGCTGCAACTAAGAGTCCACATGCCGCAACGAAGATCCCATGTGCTGCAACTAAGACCCGGCGCAGCCATAATTAATTAATTGATTAATTAATTAATAACTAATTAATAAACAAATAAATATTTTTTTAAAAACCAAATAATTCTGAAATTTGTACGGAAATACAAAGAACCTCTTATAGCCAAAACGACCTTTTAAAAGGACAACAAATTATTTATCTAATACTACCTGATCTAAGACAATAAAGATATAGTAATTAAGAAACTGTGCTATTGGGGTCAAAATAAACAAAGTGATTAGTGGAAAAGAATAAAGAATACAGAAACAGACTGACTCATTGTGCATAACTGACAAAGCTGTAAAGGCAATTCAGTGGAGAAAGGAGAGCCTTTTCAAAAAAAATGATGCTGTAACAACAATTGGATATGCATGTGCAAAAAAAAACCAAACTTCGATCCATAGCTTGCCCTATATACCAAAAAGCTTCAGAATGGATCATAGATGTACATGTAAAGCGATGAAACTATATATGTATACATGTATGTATATACATGTATCCATATTGTTGTATATGTGTACATATATAGTACATGCATACACATGTGTATGTCCATATATACATATATAGTATATATTACATACATATATAATATACGTATATAAAACTTCTAGGAAAAAATATAGGAAAAACCCTTCATGACCTTGGGTTGAGCAAATATTTATTTCTTAGATAACAAAAGCACAATCCATATAAGAAAAAATTGACAATTTGGACTTCAAAATTAATGATTTCAGCTCTTTGAAAGATGCTGGTAAAAGAATGAAAAGATAAGAGAGAAGATGTTTGCAAACCATACATTTGATAAGGAATTTGTCTCCAGAATATAAATAAGCTCTTTATACCCCCGAAAATGAAACAAGCCACCTAATTGAAAATGGGTAGAAGATTTAACCAGATGCTTCACCAAAGAAGATATGCGGTTGGCAAGTAAACATATAAAATCCTAATTAAAACTGCAGTGAGAAATCACTACTCACCTATTCGAATGGCTAAAGTAAAAAGAATGGCCGTACGCATTTAGGTGAGGGCGTGGAGGCGCCTGGAATTCTCAGTGGGAATGTAAAGCGGAACAACCACTGTGGAAAACAGCTTGACAGATTCTTACAAAGTTTAACATATGCTTATCCTTCACTCTAGGCCCATCCACCTCATTACAAATAGCTCGATTTCGTTTATTTTTATGGCTGAGTAATAGTCCATTGTATATATGTGCCACATCTTCTTTATCCATTCATCCGATGATGGACACTTAAGTTGGTAAGTCAGAAAGAGAAAGACAAATACGGTATGCTAACACATATATATGGAATTTAAGAAAAAAGAATGTCATGAAGAACCTTGGGGTAAGACAGGAATAAAGACACAGTCCTACTAGAGAATGGACTTGAGGATATGGGGAGGGGGAAGGGTAAGCTGTGACAAAGCGAGAGAGAGGCATGGACATATATACACTACCAAACGTAAGGTAGATAGCTAGTGGGAAGCAGCCGCATAGCACAGGGAGATCAGCTCGGTGCTTTGTGACCACCTGGAGGGGTGGGATAGGGAGGGTGGGAGGCAGGGAGACGCAAGAGGGAAGAGATATGGGAACATATGTATATGTATAACTGATTCACTTTGTTATAAAGCAGAAACTAGCACACCATTGTAAAGCAATTATACTCCAATAAAGATGTAAAAACAACAACCACAACAACAAAAAACATATGCTTATCCTAAGATCTAGCCATTCGCTCATAGATATGTATCTAAGAGACATGAAAGCCCACTAACAGAGCTTTTATATGTAATAGCCAAAGCCGGGAACAACTCATATGTCCATCAAACAGTGAGTGAAGGGCTTCCCTGGTGGCGCAATGGTTGAGAGTCCGCCTGCCGATGCAGGGGACACGGGTTCGTGCCCCGGTCCGGGAAGATCCCACATGCCGCGGAGCGGCTGGGCCCGTGAGCCATGGCCGCTGAGCCTGCGCAACCGGAGCCTGTGCTCCGCAACGGGAGAGGCCACAGCAGTGAGAGGCCCGCGTACCGCAAAAAAATAAGAAAAAGAAAAGGAAAAAAAAGGTAAGTGAATAGACACTTTGTGGTATATCTGTACAACTGAGTACTGCTATGCGATAAAAAGAATAAATTTGGTACACTGCAATGACATGGATGAAACGAAATCATTATGCTGAGTGAAAGAAATCAAAGAAGGATACAGGCTGTTTGGTTCCATTTATACAAAATGCTTTAAAATTCAAACCAATTTATAAGGTCTGAGCAGGTCAGTGGTTGCCTGGGGATGACGTGGGAGGTGCCTTTAGAGTGGGGATTACAAAGGAGCACAAGGAAACTTTCATGGGGGACGGATATGTTTTTTATCTTGATTTTGGTGATGGTGTAACAGCTGTATCCAAACTTCAAAATGCATCAACTTGTGCATTTTAAACATGTGAAATTTATTACACGTCAGTTATACCTCAGTACAGTTTTTTTTTAAACTACCTTAATATGCAGTTTCTCCCCTATCAAATTGGCAAAATTCTAACATTTGGACAACATATACTGCTAGCAAGGTTGTAGGGAAGCAGGTTTCTGAGAGAAGCTCATTCAATTTCCACTCCCACCCTCATTGTCTGAATGTTCCCCATCACTACACACTCATCCATGCTAATGAATTATTAAAATCTAATTTTTGCTATTCCAGCTGTCTCTGACCTTTCCAAACAGCGGAGTTTCAGTCAACTGTCGTAGTAAGATTGCTCGGTGAGAATATAGATTCTTAAGAGAGGAATCAGCATATGAGTGAGATGCAATTTTTTTTCACTTACTCATTTCTTCCTTTTTTATAAATTTCTACAACTTTTAATTGAATGCCTACTAGGTGTCAGGCACTGTTTTAGGCACTGGAGATATAGCTGTGAACAAACCTGACAGCATCCCTACTCCCACAGAACTGACACCCCAGTGCCGCCATGCAGACCATACACAACCCGTCAGATACATAGGTATGTGTCAGGCGGTGTATGGAGAAAAATAGGTGCAGAGATGGGGAAGAGAGGAGCTCGGAGGGAGTTGTCATTTGAAAGAGAGGGGTCAGGTGGGTCACCGTGAAAGGTAACACCTGGAGAGAGAGAACGTGTTGGGATACGATGATTTGGAAGGGTTGAAAACAAGCTCCTTTTCCAGCATGAGTTTACTTTTTTCCCCCATTTGTACATGTTTGGAGTGCCAGAGGGATTTCATGCCCTTTCTTCTCAGCCTCTGCACCTTTCCCCAGAGCTCTGAAGTCTTTTCAAGGCGTGTTGATGTTTTATTGTGAGCTCAGAGTCCCAGGCCTGGCAAGAGTCCTTCTCACCAGCTGGGTGACCCTGAGCAGGTCACTGCATATCTCTGAGCCCTTGTCTCCTCATGTGAAAATGGAGAAGATAAATAATTTGTGCACTCATCCAACAAATGTGAATCGAGCAGTTAGTAAGTGCCCGGCCCAGTGCCGGGTGCTGAGGTTGCTGGTGGGTAAGACAAAGTCACAGCCTTCACGGGTCTGTATCCAGCCAGGCATGCTGACGTGTGCAAAGACCCAGGGTGATGTACATTTCCAGCAAGACATGTAGGGGCCACAGGGCATAAAGAGAGGACCAGGCTAGGTCTGGACATCAGAGAACGCTTCCCAAAAAGGAATTTAAATGAGACCTAAAGAAGTTAGCCAGGCAGAAGAAGGATAGCATGTGTGTGTGTGTGCGTGCGCGCCTGTACACATGTGTGTGTTGCAAGGAAGGGAAACATACCAGGAAGCAGGAACAGATCAGGTGTAAAGAACCCTGAGGAAGCACAGACGCTGATGCTTTTCAAGGAATTGAGGGGAAAGCCAGGATCAGCGTTGATGGAGCAGAACATTCATCTCACAAGGTCACAGAGTCAAATGCGACCGCCTGAGAAGAAGATGCTCCCTCCCCTAGATGCACGATACATGGGACTTCCTGTCTTTCCTTCCTAGAGCTCTGAGCCACCATCAGGGTGCAGGACACTGTCACTGTCCCGTCACCCCTCTAGTAATCTCAGGTTCTGTTATTGCATTTAACCTACACACACGCAGGTTTGACAGTAGAGATTCTTGTGTGCGTTTTCCAGATGAGAAAACAAGCCCTGGGAGAAGTGATATTAATAACACCTTGTTTTCAATCAGTTCAACAAAAGCTGACCGATTCCTACAGGAGACCAGCTTCTGGGTGGATCTGGCTTGGACATGCCATGCGAAAGTGACCTGTGCCTGGGAAATCCCCAATATTTATACCCATGATGTGTATCTCAGCTTCCTGTACGGAGCCCTCATTTTCCAATGCCCACAGCTTTTATGGGGACCTCCTAAAAGAACCAACACCTTTACCCCTCTGGGGCCACCACTCATCCTTGTCATCTGATGGTGATGTAGGCTCCAGACGTAGACTGCCTAGGTTCTAATCCTGGCTCCCTCACCTACAAGTTTCTGCTTCTGTGTGCATTAACTGTTGCACCCCAGTTTTCCTATCTGTAAAATGGGTATTATATTAGTATTTACCTTGCAGAGTTGTTGTGAGACATAAACGTGTTATTGTACATGAGGGGCTAGTCGTTGGTAACACAGCAAGCTCTCATGATTGGCCCCTCCAAGTCCTTCTGGACAAAAGGACCACTCATCATGGCAGGGAAAGTTCATGCATAGCCTGCTCATGGGAACCACAACAGCTGTCCCAGTCCCTTCCTTGGTTTTCCTGGGTCCACTCCCAACCTCAACAGTATCAGCAATGAATGGTTTTCTCTGCCCTGCCGTGGAAACAGTTCCTCCACTCCCCCTGACCACATTGCTTAAGTGAGGCAGATAGGCAAGAATTCCTTATTTAACCAACTGATAATTACAGGAACGGAGGTTCTGATGATTGGAATGCTTAGTCTAAAATCATGTAGAAATGTGCTTCTTACATTTCATAAATCCACCCACTTAACAAACATCTGTGAGGTCCCTACCAGATACCTGGACGTGGAGCAAGAGAAAATTCTGGGCTAACCAAGGTTCCCCCCACCATCACCACCCATTTCCTTGTACCCATTTCCCATCCACCCCAAACAAGCAGCGACAGTCAACACACATGGTCCTCTCCTTGGAATGACCTGGCAGAAATCAGATTACAGTGGAAGCTGTTGACTTCCAAAATAATCTCTTGAAAATCATAGAAGACACAGGTTTGAAACCCAGATTTTCAACAGCAAGAGGCAAGCTTTGAGAGACTCAGAAGTGTTTCCCAAATCTGGGAGTTGGGAGGATTCTGAGTCTAAAGATTGGATCACACACAGTAGAGATGGCAAGAAATATGTTAAGAATAAAAACAAGTTTTCTAACCCAACAGGAGGTGAGGCTATGAGGGAAGGAGGGAGAGGGAAGAAAAGAGGGGAAGAGGCTGAGAGAGTGTCTTTTAGAAGGAATTCCACACTATTCCCCCTTCTCCGGGTTGCAACCCTGGAGGTGGGGTGAGAAGAATGTTAGAAACCTCAGTTACATGAGGAGTGTCTGCAGGGAACTTGCACCTGCTTCCTTTCTGGGGCTCCAGGAGGGCAACAACACTCAAGGAAAAGGTGCATTGTCATCATGGTGCTGGAGTCGGGTTGGAAGAGTGGGGTCCAGGTGGTAGACTGGAGGGCGGCTTCAGGGAATTCACCTCCATGCCTGCATGGCACAGGGAGACAAGAAAAGGGTGCAGATCCTAGCTGAGTGAGGGGACCTGGAGCCTGCAGGGCTGTGATGAGGGGACACAACCACAGGTGACAGTGTGGGTGTCCTGGCCACAAGCTGAGGTGGAAACTGACAACAAGACCTCAGCAGGCTGGTCATATACACCTCAAGATGCTCATCAGGGGAAACTCTGGACCAGAACCATGGGTGCCTCCCTCTCCTGGAAACCAAAATGGCAGTGGTGGGAGAAGCGGGGAGGGAGAAACGCTGAAATCATCTGAGTTTAAACTAAAACTAAGAAATCACTGATTTTGCTGGGGCTTACCTGGCCATGACTTGGTCAAGTTTTTCTACAGCAGAAAATGCTGGCTAGAAATGGAAATTAAGTCGTTACAGTAAAAGAGAAAACTCTGTGTTTGCAGCCTATATGTTTGCAGCCTATGTCTCTAAGTTGTCAAGTGTTCGACCCACTGGAGGAGGAATGAGATTAACCCTTGCTTTCACGGAGCCACCTGAGATTTATATTTATTTCCTCTGGAAAGAACGCAATCCTACCATCCACCATTCCTACCCACCCCGCCATACACGCCCGCCTTCTTAGTTTCAAGAGGTGCAACTCTAGGGAAAGTACATTAACCTTGAAAACAAGCACAGCCGACTCTGTCCCAGGAGCTGGAGACCTGAGGGTGAGTCCACAGAAAGCCCTTGGCCACTGAACCCCCCGTTTTCACCAACAGGGAAGAGTCAACTCACATAATTCGAAAACTGAAATTGGAGCTTCAGGACACACCACCAGAGTCTCCTGCCCATCACACTGGGTGTTCACTTCGTAAATTCCCAAAACTTAGCTGCTGAGAAGGAAACAAGAAGAGTGGAGGTGAGGGGCTACAAACACTGGTAAAGACACAAAGGGGCCACCAACAGATGCCCAGACTGAGCTCCATGGCCTGTTCCGCCCCAGGGACACAGGGCATTTGAGCCTTTGAGATAGAGTCCAGCCCTTGGTCTCCAGGACCTGCCCTGTTTCACCCCGACCCTCCTGCTCTGGAACATCCTCACCTCATCTTCCCACCCGCACTGTGATCCCTTCAAGCCCGAGTTCCCTTCCTGTCTGCACACCCTGCTCGGTCCTCCCGGCTCAGGTGCGCACCCAGTATCCTTGGTGACATTTTCCTGGGTGCTCCTCAGAAATAGGGGGTCACAGCATCCTGTAGATGGCGCTGTGTGGCCCTGATTGATGTCCCTCACCAGGAAGACAGTGAGCTCCTCCCCACAAGGCAGGCATTTAGTCACTCATTCATTCATTCATTCATTGGACCAATATTCACTAAGTATTTACTACCTGCCAATCCACAATGCACTTATCAATGGCTGAAAGAAAAAGTAAATGATGCCTGCATTTGCAGACCAGGGGCGTCAGGACGGTGCAGTAGAAAGAGGTGGGCTTTGGAGTCAGACAGACCTGAGTTAGAAACCCAGCTCTGGAATTTGCAAAGCTGGTGGCTCTTAGGGAGATATTTACTCTATCTGAAGCCCACTTTCCAGAGGTAAATGGGAATAGTAATATCCACTTCTGAGTCTAAAGAGTTCTGAAGAGTTGGGCTTCCCTGGTGGCGCAGTGGTTGAGAGTCCGCCTGCCGATGCAGGGGACATGGGTTCGTGCCTCGGTCCGCGAAGATCCCACATGCCGCGGAACGGCTGGACCCGTGAGCCATGGCCGCTGAGCCTGCGCGTCTGGAGCCTGTGCTGCGCAACGGGAGAGGCCACAGCAGTGAGAGGCCCGCGTACCGCAAAAAAAAAAAGAGTTCTGAGGAGTAAATGAGAATGTCCACAGAAGAAACAGCACACAGAAGCCCTAGCTTCCTCTTCCCCTAATAAAAAAGTCTCAACCATTTCCGATCTCCCACTGGCCACATGAGAATTCAGCAGAGATTTTGAGTTGCCCACCCGTACCCTTTATTCCACTTCTATTTTACTAGAGAACCCCAGTTTGGGCGATGCCATTTCCAAATGACGTTTCGCATCCTCCCTTGCACTTGGGGTTGTCATGTGATTTAGTTCAGGCCAATAATTTGCAAGCAGACCTTATGAAGTGGGGTTTCTAGTAAAGCTCTTTAAAGGGGATTGCCACATCTGGTATATTTTGCTCTTCTCCTTCCTCTTGCCCTCAGCCTAGAATGAAGATGTTATGATTGGTGTTGCAGCAGCCATCTTGGGACCATGAGATAACCGGGAGGATGGAAGCCATGCACCTAGGATGGCTGAGCAGAAAGATGGCACTGGTGACATTGTGGAACTTCTGTCCCAGCCTGGATGTCACTTCTAGATTGTGTGTCATGTGAGAGAAAATTAAACTCCTATCTTATTTACATCACTATTACTTTTTTTTTCTGTTTTCTGTTACATGCAGCAGAACTCAATCTGTAACTGAAACTACGAGTGTCTGCTGATCACACAAATCTACCCAATCATAGCACAATAGAAAAACTGGTAGGAAAAGTTGATTTTAAGTTTTATTATTGTTATGTGAAGTAGGTTTTAGATACTCCTAAACGAGGAATATGATTAGAAGGTAAATTATGAAAATTATTTTCTTTATACCAAATTTCTGATTTTAGATACCATTTTGTGCTCTTATCTGATTACAAAGGCAATAGAGATTCATTTTAACAAATTTAGAAGCTACTTAGAAGCACAAAGGAAAAGTAAAAGAAAATCATCTGTAATCAATTCTCCAGGGGCAAGTAATGTTAACATTTTACCCTACTTTCTTCAAGTTCTTTTTTTATTCTACATAATCACTTGAAAAACAAGGTTCCTTCTTTCCTTCCTCCCTTCCTTCCTTCCTTCCTTCCTCTCTTCCTTTCTTCCTCCCTCCCTCCCTTCCTCCCTCCCTCCTTTCCTGTTTTATTAATTCATTTACTGAACAGACATTGATTAAATGCTAAACATTGTTATCTCTCATAAGTCTGCTTTTTTTTACTTATTTGTATTTGTTAAAGCTCTCCTATGTCATTAAATATTCATGAACACCACTAAACAACTGAATAGCAACAATAAAACTGAATAAAATATAGAATATTTATATTATGTTATACTACCATAAAAAATCCATAACAACACAATCAGCCAACATTTGTTAAGCCCTTAATATGTGCTGGGCATTGGGAGTTTGCTTTTTCTTTTCATCCTCTCAACAACCATAAGATGGGTACTATTTCATATCCTCACTGTACAGGTGAATAAAATTAGTATAGAGGTTGAGAAACTCTTCCAGAGTCCCACGGCTCGTCAGGGGGCAAAACAGAGCCTCAAGTTTGGGTCTGTCTCATGCAATGTTCTTCTTTCTCCAGCTTCATAATGCAGAAACTTAGATTATTGATTTTAGATCTTTTGTCTTTTCTACTACACGCATCTGATGGTATACATTTCCCCATACATACTTCTTTGGTTGCATCCATACATTTTGTTAGGTTGTATTTTCATTTTCCTTCAACTCAAAAATTTTTAAAAAATTTTCTCGAGACTACTTTTGGAGGATCCATATGTTCTTTGGACGTGTGTTGTTTAATACCAAATGCTTGTGTGATTTTCCAGCTATCTCTCTGTTTTTGATTTCTAGTTTAATTACACTGTGATCTGATAACATACTTTGCATAAGTTCTATTCTTTTAGATTTTTTTTAGTTGTGTTTTATGGCCCAGAATGTGGTTTATCTTTGCGAATTTTGTGTGTGAACTTGAGAAGAATCCATATTCAGCTGCTGTGAGATGGAGTATTTCTCCTTGTAGTTCTATCAGGTTTTGCCTCATGTATTTTGATACACAATTGTTAGGTGCAAACATATTTAGGATTGCTATGTCTTCCTGGAGAACTGACTCATTTATTAATAGGGAATGTCTTCTTTATCCATGATAATTCCCTTTGTTCTGAAGTCTGATTTGCCTCACTGTATAAATCCAGACTTTTCTTTCTCTTTTTGGTTAGTGTTGGTATGCATGGAATGTCTGTCTCCATCCCTTTACATAGAATCTGTCTGAGTCTTGGGTCTTGGCTGTGACTCTCCTGATTGGCCCATCCCTCCAGATTTTAGGGGGGGAGTTTGCCCTGTGACTTCAGTTCTCTGATAGGATCCAGAAAAGACATTGGTTTTCAGTTTTTTCAGCTTTTCTTCTTGTTGGAAAGACAGAAGTTCTGACTTCTAAGCTGAACATGTCAGAGCTGAAACCAGAAGTGGTGTGAACTCTTTTTATATCTTCTGTTTCTCCCATCATGTTTATGTTTTCTCCTTCATTTTGAACATATGGGGAATGTATAATAGCTGATTTAATGTCAACATATGTTAATATTTTCATATCTGTCATTTCTAAGTCAGTTTTGTGACCAGGTGTTTTTTTTCATACTTATGAATCGTATATTCTTGCTTCTTTGCTTGCCTGGTAATTTTAAAATTTTTTATTGGAGTATAGTTGATTTACAATATTGTGTTAGTTTCTGCTGTACAGAAAGTGAATCAGCCATGTATATATACATGTATCCTCTCTTCTAGACTCCATTCCCATATAAGTCATTACAGAGCACCGAATAGAGTTCCCTGTGCTATACAGTAGGTTTTTATTAGTTATCTTTTAGTTATAGTAGTGTGTATATATCAATCTCAATCTCCCAATTTATCTCCCCCTCTTGGTAACCATAAGTTTGTTTTCTACATCTGTGACTCAATTTCTGTTTTGTAAATAGGTTCATTTGTACCATTTTTTTTAGATTCCATATGTAAGTGATATCATATATTTGTCTTTCTATGTCTGACTTACTTCACTCAGTATGACAATCTCTAGGTCCATCCATGTTGCTGCAAGTGGCATTATTTTGGTCTTTTTTATTTGCCTGGTAAGTTTGGATTGGCTCCAGGCATAGGTGATTTTATGTTTCGGGGGCACTGGATTATCTTGTATTCCTGTAAGTGGCTTCGGACTTTGTTTTGGCATGCTGTGAAGTCACTTGAGATCAGTTTAAATTGTTTGAGTCTTGTTTTCTTCTTTTTTTTTTTTTTTTAAATGGTTTTATCAAGATAGAATTTACATACCATAAAGTTCACCCACTTGAAGTGTACAGTTCCCTGTGTTTTTTGTATATTTACAGAGTTGTGCAATCATAGCTATAATCTAATTTTATAAAATTTGCGTTACCTCAAAATGTACCCATCAGCCATCACTCTCCACAATCCCCATGCTCCTGCCCAACCCTCATGATTCCAGGCAACTACTTTCTGTCTTTATAGATTTGTTGAGACTTGCTTTTAAGCTTTGCTATGGTGAATCCAGAACTGTGAATTTATTCCCATTACCAAGGCAAGATCCACCAGAAGACCAGCTGATGCATCACACTCTGGCTGGTGGGAATGGGAAATACTCCCAGTCCTTGGTGAGCTTTGGGAAGTGTTTGGAAACTACGTCTTTCTGGTGGTTCTTTCTCCCCGCTGACAGTTCACCCTCATGTACACACGGCTCAGTATTCAGACAAAGACTCAAGGGGGTCCTTTTATTGATACGAACGTGCCCTCCCTCTTTCTCTTTCTCTCTCCCTCTCTGTGTCTCTCCTCTATATTCTGCCTCGTAAATCCCAGTTGCCTCAGCCTCCCTGAATTCCGCTCTCTGTCTCCTCAACTCAGGGAGACTGCTGGGCTCTGTTTGGGTTTTCCCTCCCTGATCTGCAGCCTTAAAACTGCCTCCCTAAGTGCCCGTCATCGGATGAATGGATAAAGAAGATGTGGCACATATATACAATGGAATATTACTCAGCCATAAAAAGAAACGAAATTGAGCTATTTGTAATGAGGTGGATAGACCTAGAGTCTGTCATACAGAGTGAAGTAAGTCAGAAAGAAAAAGACAAATACCGTATGCTAACACATATATATGGAATTTAAGAAAAAAATGTCATGAAGAACCTAGGGGTAAAGCAGGAATAAAGACACAGACCTCTTAGAGAACGGACTTGAGGTTATGGGGAAGGGGAAGGGTGAGCTGTGACAGGGCAAGAGAGAGTCATGGGCATATACACACTAACAAACGCAGTAAGGTAGATAGCTAGTGGGAAGCAGCCGCATGGCACAGGGATATTGGCTCGGTGCTTTGTGACAGCCTGGAGGGGTGGGATGGGGAGGGTGGGAGGGAGGGAGACGCAACAGGGAAGACATATGGGAACATATGTTTATGTATGACTGATTCACTTTGTTATAAAGCAGAAACTAACACACCATTGTAAAGCAATTATACCCCAATAAAGATGTTAAAAAAAAAAAAAAAAAAAACTGCCTCCAGGCACTAAGCTAGGGCAGTCATAGGGCTCCCTTCATTTATTTCCCTTTTTTTAGATATCACGGTCCCATGCTGCCTATTGCTCAATGTCTGAAAATAGTTCTTTCCTGTATTTTGGCTAGTTCTCTAGTTGTTTAAGTTGGAAGTTTAAATTCAGTCTGTGTTACTCTATCATGGCCAGATGTCCTTTCATGTTATGTTGAAGTGAATCTCTAACAACATATAATTTCGCCCATAAATATTTCAGTATGTTTCTCCAAAAGATGAGTCTTTTTTTTTTTTTTTTACCATAACTATCAATTATTCCTAGCCAATTGTTAACTCTAGGGAAAATGAAAAGTTACACCAAAAAGGAAATGTAATTAAAATGCACTACATGGATCAGCTTCAAATAAAATTTTATTAGTTATAATAACATAAATGCTGAATATTTAGTGAAAATTGTACTTTAATTGCATTAGATAACTGGAGAGGAAGGGTGTGTGTGTTTACATGTGTATAAGAAAGCTAAATTCTCATCTGCTGTAATAGAAGGTCAATATATGTTATGAATGATACAGCACTGAGAAGTTGCACTATGTTCCTAATAGTATAAATCTTGATGCCACAAGAAACAGCTCAACAGTTGAAATTAGTTGCTCCTGGAAAAGAAGAAATTAAAGGTAAGGAGTAGTGGTCAGGGGACTACAGGGGGCTGTAGGAGACTGTACTTTAATCTTAAATAGAAAAAAAGAAATACTAAAATTTGTTGTATCAGAAGTCAAAGAAACTGAAAATAGGACAATAGAAACAAATCAAGAAAACATAAAACCAGTTCTTGGAAAAGATCAATAAAATCAATATACGTGTAGCCATGTTAATCAAGGGAGAGAAAAAGAGAATAAGCTCATTACATATTGGAAATGGAAGAGTGGTCATCACAACTATTCTCTTGGACGTTAAAAGGAAAACAAAGGAATATTTTCCAAAACTTTATGCTTGCACATTTGATAACTTATATGAAATAGACCAATTTCTCAAGAGACACATGCTACCAAAACTCACACAAGAAGTAACAGACAATCTAAATAGGCTTATATCTATTAAGGTAACTGAATCAATAATTAATACCCTTCCAAAACAGAAAGCACTAGGCCCAGATGGATTCACTGGTGAAACTATTCCATATGATAATTATTATTATTCAAGGAAGAAGTGATACCAATTCTCTACAATCTCTCCCAGATAGTAGAAGCAGAGGAAACACTTCCTAAATCATTCTATGGGACCAGCACTACCTTAATATCAGATAAAGATATTATAAGAAAGGAAAACAACAAACCAATATCTTTCATAAATGCAGATGCAAAAATCCTCAACAAAACATTAGCAAATCAAATCCAATAAGAGTGACATCTTTAAAGTAGTGAAAGAAAAAAATTTAAACACTGGAAACCTAGAACTCTACACTCAGTAAAAACAGCTTTTGAGAATGAAGGCAATAGAGAGATTTTTGACACAAAGTGTGAGAAGACTCATCACCAGAAAACTTGCACTAGAAGAAATATTATGGGACATTTTTTATGAAGAAGGTAAGTGATACAAGATGGAAATATGGATCTACATAAAAGAAAAAAGAGCACCAGAAGGTGCAAATATTTGTAAAAACATATTCTTCTAATTTTAAGTCTTTAAAAGATAACTGCATGTAAAAAGTAGAATATCATCAACGTACATGGGAGTTTAACACAGATAGAAGCAAAAATGTGGTTAACAATAGCAGAGAGGATAGAGCAGGGAAATGGAAGTGTATTGTCGCAAGATTCTTACACTATATGTGAAGGTACATAATACTCTTTGAAGATGGAATATAAGTAAAAAACGTATATTGTAAAACCTAGGACAGCCTCTAAAAAAAAGATATGATAGGATTTCCCTGGTGGTGCAGTGGTTAAGAATCCACCTGCTAATGCAGGGAACATGGGTTCAAGCCCTGGTCTGGGAAGATTCCACATGCCGCAGGGCAACTAAGCCCGTGCGCCACAACTACTGAAGCCCATGTGCCTAGAGCCCCCACTCTGCAACAAGAGAAGCCACTGCAATGAGAAACCCATGCACCGCAACAAAGAGTAGCCCCCACTCACAGCAACTAGAGAAAGCACACGTGCAGCAGTGAAGACCCAAGCAGCCAAAAATAAATAAATAAAGTTAAAAAAAGAAGTATGATAATAATCCAACAGAGAAAATAAAACTGAATCATAAAAGATACTCAATACCAAAAAGGCAGGAATGGAGGGAAAAGAGAACAAATAACATATCAAAGAATGGAAAACGAAAGAGCAATTTGGTAGATTAAAATGCAAACACAACAAATATCAACAAATACATTAAATATAATGGTCTAAACACCCCCGTTAAATAAAAGGCAGAGATCTTTAGCATCACCCCCACAGCCTGTAAGGAAACTCTGGGAGTCAGTGATGGTTCATCTCCTGGGGCTGGCGGAGGAATCCCCTTCCCCTGAACATGTTACCACACAAATGAAGTAGGGGTGCAGTAAAATCAGGGAGGAAGTACTCTCAGGTGGGTGAGAAATGGTCGTTCCCAGATACATTAATGATGAGTAAGGTCATTTCATAGTAGGTTATCTGTCAAATAAGATTAGTAACATCTCCTCTACCTGGTCTCCTTGAGGATTAGGAAAAATTTAGATAAATCTTCAAGTGATGTGCCTGATCCAGAGAAAGCAAACTCACGAGTAATGGTGTTAGTGTTGTTGTTGGTGGTGGAGTGGTTGCTGGTAATCTTGGCAAACAAAGGCCAGACAAGCAAGGATGCATACAAAGCAGAAACAGAATTATCTCCGCACTCCCTACCTGTAGCTGTGTATTGGAAGACAGAAGCCAATAAAAAGCCCAAGTAACTGCTTCTACTCCTGGACCATCCTCCATAAGACCTTTAGAGTTCCTTTCTAAAACAAATCATATCATGTCACTCCTCTGTTTACAAACTTTCTAAGACAACAATAATAGCTAGCATTTATTGTGTGTTCCCTGTAGCAGACACATTACAGTATCACTTCATTAATCCTATAAAACAGGTGAGGGAAACAGAGGTTCACAGAAATTAGGTAGCTTCTCTAGGGCCACAGAGTAAATGGCAGATCCAGGAGGCAAACCCAGATCCACCTTCTTCTTTGTGTCTCATTGTCAATCAATGGCTCCGTGGAAAGTAGAGGCTTCCCCTAGAGACGCGGGTAGGAAGGTTATTAGCGGACAATTCATGGAGGTCTTGTAGGCATTGAAAAGTTTTTGGAGGTCTTTCAGCAAGGGAGTGACTCAGATATGGCTACCATAGACCAAATTGGCTTGAGCCAACCTGGAGAGAATGGACGCTGCTGGCACCATCCAGGAGAGACATGGCCTGGGAAGGAGTGGAGGGGAGGAAGAGGGCATCAATGTGAAGGTTAATGCAGTAGTCCAATCAGCAAGACGTAGTCATCATATTTGGGGGTTGAAAACAGGAAGATGTCTAGGATGACTTGTAGGTTTCTGACTTGGTACCATCTACTCAGAGATGGGACATCCCATAGTGGAACAGGTTTTATAGGAAGCCAATGGGTTCAGGGCTGGACAGGCATCTGTGACAAATGTGTCTGGAGCCCAAGAGGAAGTCCAGTCTGGAGATAAAGATTTGGGGTCAAAAGCTTAAAGCTGTTCTCAAATATCCCCAGTCAGGCTGCATCTCACTCCCAAACTCCCACAGCATGGTTTTCAGAACTCTGTTTTATCCCTTGCGCTTAATGATGATTGATTTTTGTGTCTGTCAACTTAACTAGACTGAACTCTTAGAAGACATGATCCATGGGACACTGAGCCTCAGAGAGGTTAGCAATTTTCTCAAATTCTCCCAACTTGTAAGTAATGGAGCCCCATCTTGAAATCAAGTACTCTCAATTCAAGTTCCCTGGAGCTTCTCTCTTATGAATAGGCTTCCATGTATTGTGGCAGGTACAGCCCTTCTAGAAGGGTCACTGTCTTCATGTTGGGTGAAAACAGGAATGAAAGGAACCGCAAAGCTCAATGTTGTATGTAAAAACATAATAAATAAGCTACACTTATTGCATATCAACATTTTATTGAACACCAACATTTTATATAATATCCAATATCTTCACTCTTTGTGACATCCCTACCCTAAGGTAGGTATTAGGACCCCTGTTTCACAGATGAGGAGACTAAGGTTCAGAGTGGTAAAGTGACTTGCTTAAAAGTTGTAGAGCCAGGATTTAAACCTGAGCTACCAGATTCTAGGAGCACAAGATTTCCCTATCACATCTTCGTGTTTCTCATGCAGTGAGTTTAGAGAAATTAAATCAATAGCTAGTCTTTGTCTATTAACATAACGAGTTATTATTAGGTTCAAATGCTGTATTTTGAATAGTTTGAGCACCTCCTGTTGTTGCTAATAATATATTCAATCAGCCTTCAGCCCATAATTTTGACCTATTTTTTCGAATCCTTATGTGCAATCTATTTTCAACCATGCATAATTCTAGCAGAGTCCTAGAATCAGGAAATTATTAGAAAGGCAGATGGGTCACCTTCAAGGAATACAGAAGGACATAGATGTGGCAGGTGCACACCACCACCAAACACTTTACTGATCCACTTTCATCTAATCCTCATAACAAGGGATTCTCATCATCCTTTTGTTGATGAAGAATATGAGGCTCTGAAAGGTCAGGTGAGTTCCACAGGACACACAGCTCACGAGCAGCAGAGCAGGATCTGAACTTAAGTAAGCTTACATCGAAGACCATGCATTTTCCACTCCACTATCCTGTGTGAAAATCACTGTTCTTTCTCTCCTCTCTCTTCTCACTTGAGCTTCTGATGGGAAAACTGACCCCATCCACTCTTCTCTCCTGCATTTTAACTGCTTACTTGTGCATATCTGCTAATGCAGAGATATGGCCAACTGGCAGCCACTATGATGGTACACAGCTGCCCCCGGAAGAAGTGCAACTCCAGGCAAAGATCCCTGATCACCACGCTGCACGCATGCTGATGGGAAACTGCAAATAAGACTTGACCTTCAGGTTGCCAAAGGCAATGCGATGTCTCATGGCAGGTAAGGGTTTGAAAGCTAGGAGACTTGGGTTCAAAGTGAGGATTCCTCCCTTACACATGGTGTGATCACAGGCGAGTTACTTAAACTTTCTGAGTCTCAGTTTCCTTGGCTGTAAAACGGGAGTAGTGATCCTCATCTGCTGGGTATTGTCAAGGATTAAGAAGTGGGTTCAATAAAAAGGAACGAAGTTGGGTCATTTGTAGAGACGTGGATGGATCTAGAGACTGTCATACAGAGTGAAGTAAGTCAGAATGAGAAAAACAAATATCGTATATTAACACATATATGTGGAACCTAGAAACATGGTACAGATGAATTGGTTTGCAGGGCAGAAATTGAGACACAGATGTAGAGAACAAACGTATGGACACCAAGGGGGGAAAGTGGCGGCGGTGGTGGTGGTGTGATGAATTGGGAGATTGGGATTGACGTATGTACACTAATATGTATAAAATAGATAACTAATAAGAACCTGCTGTATACATAAAAAAAAGTGGGTTCAAGTAGCTGTAAGGGTCTAGAAGCAACTCTCATGTAAGAGATGCTTCATCAGAATCCCTTTTCTTCTCGTTGGTGACAGGATTCCCTGCCTAATCATTTCCCACGCTTAGGAAAGACCCATTATAATTGTATTCTTTGCCTGGTTCTCAGAAAAGCTCATATAATGATCCAACCACACTGTGAGGATGGAGAGGGTCAGGGCACAGGAAAGCACTTTGTGCAACACGAGGACCTGTGCGCAGTCAGTTTGCTGGCAAACACCTGAGGGCAGGTATGTGTCCATTTACCAAGTCCAGGAGAAGGGACAAGGGTTTGGGGCTGTAAAGAGTTCAGTGAGTCCTGACTTTGTTACTTAGTGGCTTTATCATCTTGCCTAAATCCCCTCACCTTCTTAAGCCTGAGTTTCCTGATTTGAGTTGGATATGGTATCGCCCAGTGGCTGGCGCATCTTCTGGCCCCTGGAAAGATGGAGGGCAAATTTCCATTGAACATCACGACGGCCAAAACCCAAGAAGGGATTAAAAATAAATGTTCCTACAGAAAGCAAAGACGAGTTCCCTTGAGAAGAGCTTTAGGGAAAATGCTCTTCTTTCAAAAGCTCCCTTGATAAAAATAGCATATGTAACAAACACACAATGTGAGAGAAGAGAGAGCCTTGCCTTCAACATACAGCCCACTCTTCAGCCAGGTGTTGCGGGGATGTGAATTAGGGTCCCAGCTCCAGACCTTCAGCAAGGTGGGACTGAAAGCAACGAGGGTTCACGGGCTGGTCCCCCGTCTCTTCATGTCCTTTGCGATGCTGAAGGGAAATGGGCCATCTGGGAATTCATGGGACCAGATTAAACTGAGCCCATGAAAGTCGTGGTGAGGGAGGGAGAGTGGATGTATCTGTCCTCTGCAAGTGCAATTAACACCTGCAAGTTGTACATTATAAACACATACACACACTCATGTGGGCAGGAGAAAACAAATCTTTCTGTCTTCAGACTCCCTGGAGCTTTCCTTTGGGCTAGTTCATGCCCAAGGCCCAAGTGGCCTTTTTGGCATTCAGAAAGTTCTTCTTCTTTTTCCTGGGAGGAAGGTGCAGTGAGATCTCCGGCTCCTTTGGATTTCTGAAGATAAAGAGCTTTTCGCCAGTGTTTAATAAATCAATGGTTTCTGCCCCTACAATGGGCACCGGGGCCAGTTCACCAATGGACTCCAGTGACAGGTGTGGCCAACTTCCTTTTCCAGAGAATATCACCCTCTCTCTGAGAGGGGGACACGTCTTCTTTAATATGCTAAAGAAAGAACAGAAGATCAGATACGACGTTTTTGGCAACTGACTCTCCCGTGTCCTGAAAGAGTTCTCTAGGAAAACCCCCTTTTGTCCCTAGGGCCCCAATCAAGTGTCTTTTAAAGAAAGGTTTTTCCCTGTGGTTGCCAGGTTGCCCCTGAGATTAGCTGAAGCCTGTGGCAGCGGTGGCTGCAGACAGCTCTCACCAACTCATGACTGTTCACTTTTGTGGAGTTTTGTGAGCCTGTGGTCATCATATTGTCAGCACGGAATCAGCCATGGTGGGAGTGTTTCACACCACGGAAACTAAGTGCTACAAATCAGAGCTCCCATCTCCCCCCGGAACAATTGTGAGACATTTCCTAGGACACCCCTGCCTGTGGGCTTCACACTAAAAGCAGGCTGATAAAACCTGATTATAAAGCAACAGTTAGAAGTTAGGTAAAATGTGTTTGAAATAGGACAGAGCAACACACTTTGAGAATATCCTGTAAAAGGACGGCTGGAATCCTGCCCATAAGCAGTCCAGTCTCTTGATAATGGTTCTGACTCCTCCTGAGAGCGCTCTACAACCTGAAAGCCACAGGGTCCTGTGCCCAAGCAGTGCAGGACGAGGCCATGTCACTGGGGGTCGACCTACTGGAGGCCACTGGTAGGCTCGTGGGCCCTTCCTGAACAGGCGTGGCCAATGAGGCTCCATCCCCCTCAGCACGAACTCCTGCCCTGGCAGCTGCATGATCTGAGCAAGGACTCAAAGGCAACTCGGACTGATTCACAGTCTCTCCTCCTCCCACCATCGTACACAGCATCTCAAGGCAAAAAGGCGAGTACAGTGATCCGAGACAGTGGCGCCAGGGTTCTCCTGATCTGTACTCGCCCACCTGTGTCAGTGCAGCCCAGGAAGGCATTCAGCGGCCCCATCCCCATGCTAATCTAGGACAACGGACTTCCGTTCCTTCGTGGAGCGCTTCACAGTATACAGCTTGAATTTAATTTTCTTGGTTTGGGCTCAGTATCCGGTTCTAATTTCTCTGGGACTAAATTCTGATACCTGGCCCATTATCAATGGCTCCCAGAGTTTTATTCATGGACTATTTGGGAAGCTTGTCTCTGCGGCTTCACCGGAGCCCTGAGAAATTATGGAAGGGGCAGGACACTTCTCTTGGACGTCCTCTGTTTCCAGAGCACACTTTGGTTATCACATTTTAACCTTTTATGTTAAACGGTCTAATGTAACTCTTGTGACTCATGTTACCCTTTTTCCGAATTTCTAGTGGGAAACACGCGAGACCCTTGGTCTGTTGTTTGTAGCACCCTAAAACCGCGCTGCCTCTAACTTGCCTCTGCTCTCCAGGTGTGCAATCACCACAGCGGAAAGAGAAGGCACTCAAGAGTGAGAAGAGCGCTGGCCCGGAAGTTCAGGCAAATAAAGGGACCCTAAATCCCACGGTCACTTTTAACAGCTGCAGGCATGGGGTCTCTTCCTCTGACCTCCCTGAGCTGGTGAGGCGTGGCCGTGGCATTTCCCTCACTTTCCAGAAAGTGGGGAGGCTCAGTGCAGCAAGGCGAGAGAGGGCTTTGTAAACTATAAAGTCTGAACATTTATAAGGACTTATTCTCCTTCTAATGAGATTCCATTTAAAAAGAGCCATTAGTTAAAATAAATACTGCAATTAAAATGCTAATAAGTGACAACATTCTCCCAACTGATAGCTGGTGGCTATCTTCAGCTCATAACTAAGTGCACTTTGCATATTTTTTTCAATTGAAGTATAGTTGATTTACAATATTGTGTTCGTGTCAGGTGTACAGCAAAGCGCACCTTTTCCATTTTAGGTTATTACAAGCTATTGAATATAGTTCCCCGTGCTATACAGTAAATCCTTGTTGCTTATCTATTTTATATCTAGTAGTTTGTATCTGTTAATCCCATACTCCTAATTTATCCCTCCCCACCCTGCCCCCGCTATCCCCTTTGGTAACCGTAAGTTGGTATTCTATGTCTGTGAGTCTATTTCTGTTTCGTAAATAAGTTCATCTGTATGACTTTTAAAATTCCACATATAAGTGGTATCATATGATATCTGTCTTTCTCTGCTTACTTCACTTCAAACTAAGCCCACTTTGAATAAAGACTGCGGTCTTTAGGGAAGGAATGTTGACATGTTTGCAGTAACCCTCCCTTTGTGGTCCCCTCCGCCTCCCCTTCCCAGCTCACAGGCAGCCTGGCTGCCCTCCTCAGCCCACCTGAGCAGATGCCCTCATTACCTCTCCTTCCTCTTGTGAGCCCAGAGCATCTTTTCTAATCCTCTGCTTATCAGTTCTCCTCGAAGTTTGCTTTCAAAGGCTTGCCACCAGCCCTGATGTTTCCTGAGGGCAAGAAGGGAGCGTTCTTATAGTTTCAAAAAGAACAGAATCTTCAAGCGATGCAAAATCTTAAAAAGCACTATGGGGACTCCTTTCCTCAGCGTGACCTTTGGCTGACATGAGAAACCCTGAGAGTTTTCACGTTTGTTCTCTCACTCACTCTGTGAACACCGATCAAGGATCTTTTCTGGCCGAGTCAAGACACGGTCTCTGCCGCAAGGGGTCCCCAATCCACGGGTCACAGACAGGTCCCAGGTGACATCGGTCAGATAAAGGAAGGCTGCCGAGATGCGGGACACTTGAGCTGGATCTTGGTAGCCCAGCAGGGAACGCATGGTACATTCGAGAAGGAATGGGCTCTCTGCCTTGGCCTGTGTGCAGTCCACCTCCCCCACTGGAGCTGACACCCCATGCAGCAGGACTGCCCCTTACTCTCCCACGTGCACCAGTGCCTAAGACAGTCGACATATAGGATCTCAGTGAGTGTTCATGAATATATGAATAAGAAGGTCGAGAAGGCACAGTGGAAGCTTGGAAGGTGGGTGAGGCAGGGAGTCCTCATGCCACGTGAAGGAGTGTGATTCTCGACCGAAGAAGGGACAGTGTATAAGGAATAGAGGGTGGGGAGGTGTTCGCAGGCTTGGGCTCAAGTTAAGTCAGTAAAGATCAGTGTAGCAGAGAGTCCTGTCTATGCCTGCCTCTGGCCAAGTTCATACTCTGCCTCAGCTGGTTCACACTGCCCAGCTGGTGGGGTGAAGGACCCTTGCCCACGCCGGGCCAGGCTCTCTGTCCCAGGAGTCTAGCTCTTGGGCAGAGAAGGCTGGTCCTCTGAAGGGAGCACCCAGAGAGGATGGTCTCCGTGCTCTCCTTGTCCTGCCCATACAGGGACCCGGCGTACAGCTCTTCCTGGATTCTGACAGGTCCCTCACACACCCTTTCTTGCTTAGATTCATCAGTCAGTTTCTGCTGCTTGAAACCCAAGACTCTGAACTGACGGTGTGCCCAGGTACCAGTCGCTTGGGACACAGGAGTAGTGACTGCCCTGCCCTCAGAGGCTATGGTGAGTGGCTTTTGACTCCAGACGTCATCCAGTCTACTTGGCCATGAGGTCGGGCTACACAAGGGCATGCCCATGCTCCACACTCCTGGCGCCAAGCCACCTGGGCGCTCCTGCTTTGTCCCACATCCACCTGCCCATGCCGGCTTACCAGCCTCCCAAACTAAACTGGCCGAAGGGGAGCCCGTAAATAAGGTCCTCGTGGGCAGCACTCAGGCAGAGGTGACATCGCTGTGACCCTGCACATTCCTGCTCCAGCGTCACCACCGACATCTGCCACCTTCATGCTCTTGCCTGACTGGGCACTGAGAGAAACCAGGCTGAGACATGCAACTCTCTGACCGCACCCAGCTCTCTGACCACGCCCACACCAGCCCTGACCCCACCCACACCCCAGCTCCTGTGACCACACTCACATCCAGCCCTCGTGGTGGGCCCCACCAACTCTAGGAAGGCTCGTCCCAGCCCCTGTGAACTCCCACCCCTGCTCAACAGCTGTTGTTCCCAGGCTCCTATCTTTCCTTTCACCCTAACCCTACTCAGCCCTCAGCTGAGTCAGGGACCCCCTTTACGCGTCAGGAAAAATAATGTACATACACACCTTTCCACACAATCATGCCATTTTGGAAGACTCATGTGCTCCGAGACACCCGTCCCCAGCCTCCTGTGGGTCCTGGTTGAGGACCTCGGCTTCACTGCCTGGCCTTCAACACCTTCAGGTCTGCTCGCGGCTTTCCTTGTAGCCTCACCCCCAGCAAATTCTGCTCTCAGGTGGCACCACTGGCTGCCCCAAACCCACCTTATCCACAGCCACACTTCATGTCTTGACTTATAAAGACCCTTAACTGATCAAATGCACACCTGAACTTGACCCTAAAAAAGTAGCTCTGCAGCATTACCCATAATTGAGGAGAAATGGACACAAACTAAATGTCCAGTAAGAGGATAACAGTTACATACCCTATGCTACACACCTCAGTGGAACAACAGGCAGCTGTTAAAAATAGTATCTATGGAGATGTTTCAATCACTGGGAAGAGTATGAATTTTAATGTGTTAATAAAAACAGCAGAAATAGCGTCAAAATAGTGTGATGATTAGAAAGCCGTCTGCACGTGGACAAGAGTCAAAAGGTAATAAGCAAACTTGCCTCTGATATAAGGTTCTGAAAAGCACGACACAAGGTTGTATATACTGGGATTCCTATACACACACACACACACACACACACACTCATAAAACCCAGCAGAGGAAACATGTTCTGGAGGAAGAATGGTAGCAAAACGCTAACAGCCATTTTCTCCAGCTGATAGAACCATGGATATATTTTTCTTCTTTTTCTTTATGTATTTATTTATTTCCTTTATTATTTATTCCTTGGGCTGTAAATATGCATATATGGCATATTTACAGCCCAAGGCAACTTATTCTCTTAAGATCCTACTGGGGAAATTGGTGATGAAAAGAGAAGCTGTGGACAAAATACTTGGGTCTGCCGTGACTTACACAGAGGATGCATAGCGACTCTCCGGGATGCTGTCTGTTTCTTGAGCAAAGAAATTCCCCTGGGAAGGCGGGTGTGCTTGTGCCCCGTGGTCCCGCTCCCCTCTCCCATCCGTTCTCTCTACAGGGACCTCGTTTTCCCACCCTGTACTCACCCCCTCCTGCCCAGGTCAGCCTGCACCCCGCCGCCGTCACTCTCCGCCGTGTGGTCCTGATGCCTCTGGCCCACGGGATCCAGCACGGAGAGCAGCTCGGGCTGCAAGGCTGCAGGCACAGCCACGCTCAGGAGCCAACGCAGCGTGCTCCCCGGCAGCATCGCCAGCTTCGACAGGTAGGACGCCAGTCTCAGCTCCTAGAGGAGTGAACGCAGGGACTCAGAGCCTCACGGCTCTAACCTTGACGAGCAGCACGTTTTAACGGATCACAGTCTCAGGACTTTTTGTCCCAGGGAGATAAATATTTTAGTACCTCAGTCTTGAAACCGTGTTCCCAAAGTCACAGAGCTGTCAAGAAAAATCTATTTGGCCAGCAGCCTTGGCTTGCCATGACATTCCCCAAGCCTTCATCCATCCCTTCCAACGACTCTCCACTCACTCTTCACAGCTGCAGCCTCGGCCCATGAGTCATTTCTCCTTCTACTCATGTTCGATGAGGCGATAGGGCTCAGAGGGAACAGCACAGACTGGAAACGACTGAAATGTGCCTAAATCAGTGGACGGTTAAAGAAACTGTGCTATGGCCGTGCCACGGAATACCAGTCTGCAGGGAAAGGAAAGAACTGGATGGATCCCTAGGGCGTTTCGCTGCGTAAAAAGAGCCAGGCCCCTGTAAAGCAATTATACCCCAATAAAGATGTTAAAAAAAAAAAAAAAAAAAAGAGCCAGGCCCCGCTGTACTTCCACGTGAATAACATTCCAGAGGTGACGAAGTTTAGAGATGGGGAACAGAGCTTAGCGGCCGGGGTTGGGGGTGTGGAGGGGAAGTGGATATAACTATGAAAGCATAGCACAAACAGGTCTTCGTGGTGACCAAACAGTTCGACATCTTAAATGCAGTGTCATGCTAAACTACATGTGGTAAAATGACACAGAACTACACATGCATTGTATATGCATGTCAACTTTCTGCTTTTGATATTGTCCTAGGGTCCTGTAAGATGCAACCATGGGGGGAACCGTGAAACAGGGGTCAGGGCACTGGAACTCTCCATACTAGCTTTGCAACGTCTTGTGAACCTAAAAGTATTTCAGAAAAGGTTTGAAAAGGAGAAAGAGAGAGTACAGGCAGGCTCTGCACTCCCCCAAACCTGTGTTGGCTCCCAGCCCCACTGCACAGAACTGTGTGTCCTTGGGAAGTGTCTTTATTTCTCTTCGGGCCCCAGCTCCCTCATATTGTAAAATGAGTTAACAGTAATACCTATGTCAAAAGGCTTTGTGAGGACAAAATGAGCTGTGATGTGTAAAACTGGTCTGTGTTAAGAAGGCAAACTCCCTTTCCTAGCAACAGCGTGGGCATGCCTGGCCACCTGGCCAACCAGAGACCTTCCCTGGGATTTTACACAGCAAACCCAGGAGAAAAAAAGCACTTTATACAGCAAAACCAGGAGAGCTGGATGCTGAAAGGCCATCAGCTCAGGGCTGTCAGCTTTCATGTCCCTTCCTGTGTGGAATAAGCTTATTAGTGGACACAAAGAAACAGGGGAGAGAGACAGAGAAGGAGAGAGAACCACAAAGTGTCCTTTGCCAATTGAGGCCCCAGAGCTCAGCTCTGCTCTTGGAGGGGACAGTCAGGGTATTAATACATTTCGTTTACACTCAAACTAGTTTGAAATGAATTTCTGTTACCTTCACCTAAAAAGAATTCTGACTTTACAAGACATCCAAGTGCCGTGCTTGACAAATCAAGGTCATTCAGTGAGTGTCGGTCGTTGCTGTTGTTACAGTATTTGTATGAGCTTCCTATTGCAGCTGTAACAGATCACCCCAAACTTGGCTTAAAACAACACACATTTATTCTCTTACGGTTCTGGAGGCCAGAAGTCTGAAATCAGTGTCACTGGGCTAAAGTCAAGGTCACCCAGGCTGGCTCCTTCTGGAGGCTCCCGGGAGAATCCCTTCCCTGGCCTTCCCTAGTGTCAGCTGCTGCCTGCATTCTTTGGCGTATGGCCCCTTCCTCCACCTTCAAAGTTCATCCTCCAATCTCTGCTTCTGTCATTCTCACATGGCCTTCTCTTCAAGCTTGTAAGGACACTTGTGATTACATTTAGGGCCCACTGGGATAATCGAGGATAACACCCCCATCTTAAAATCCTTAATCACATCTGCAAAATCCCCTTTGCCATAGAAGGTCATATTCACAGGTTCTGGGAATTAGGACTTAGACGTGTTTGGTGGGCCATTGTGCCAGATTATTAGTACACTTATTCATTCAACCAACACCACGATGGAGTCCTACTGGGCGCCAGACCCTGTTCCAGGCACTGGAGGCAGAGCAGTAAGTAGCACAGACAAAGTCTCTGCCTTCATGAGGCTCACAGTCAGTCAAAGAGACAGATGGTAAGCCTACAAAGAAACACCGTATCAGGCAGTGTAGGTGCCAGGATGCAAAACAAGGCAGGATAAAGAGACAGAGGGTGAGGGGCGGGGGTGGCTGATATATGAGACAGGTAGTCAGGGAAGGCTTCTCCGAGGAGGTGACGTCTGAGCAGGGACCTGAATGAAGTGAGGAAGTGAACCACGGGCACATGGAAGGGAAGAGCTTTCCAGGCAGAGGGAAGGCAAGGGCAAAGACCCTGAGGTGGGGATATCCTTGGCACGTTTCATGGAGAGCGAAGGAGGCCAGTGTGGCTGGCATGGACCGTGTGAGAAGGAGAGTGACAACAGTTAAGTTGGGACAAGTGGCGGGGGATCAGCTCATATGGACCTTTTCATCGTAGGGAGAATTTTGACTTGTCTTCATGGTGAGCTGGGGAGTCATTGCAGGAATTTAAGCAGTGGGAATGGCATGAGCTGATTCTCATTTTTTAAAGATGACTTTGGATGACACAGGGGCCATGAACCATCTGCAACAAGTGAGGTAGCAGAGGGGCGGCATCTCAGGCAAGAGATGGTAGCTGTGTGAGCCAGAGTGGTGGAGGGGAGGTGGTGAGAAGTGGTGGGACGCGGGAGACTCTTTGATGGTAGAGCCAACAAGGTTCGTTGAAAGACAAGAATAAAGGATGACTCCATCATCTTTCACTTGGGCTGCTGGGTAACTGGTGTTACCCAGTGTGGAGCAAGCCTGGGACAGGGGACTGTCAGTCACTCGGAGTTCTGTTTGGACAGGTTAAGTCACTAATGGCGATGTCAAGTCTCAAGTTCAGGGCAGGGGTCTGGAGCTGAGATTAGATGGTAATCAGTGTGGTGATGACATCAGCAAGGGAGTGAATGTAGATGAGAGGGAATGAGGTCCAACGACCGAGTCCTCAGGCTCCCAACGTCCAAAGGCCACGATGCATCCAACACAGGGGCTTGACCACAGGTAGCCAGAGGGCTGGGAGAGAACCAGGTGTCCAGGGTTTGGAAGCCAAGGAGGGAACATATTCAAGAAAAGGGCAGTGGATCAAGTGCCACAGAGAGGTCAAGAAGGACAAAGACATGGACTTGACCACTGGATTTGGAAACATGGGGCTGCTTACTACTCTGACCAATGCTTTCAGTGCAGTGATGGGGAAAAGTGTTATTATAAATACCAAGCCCTTTCCTTGCGACCCGTGTGCTTCCTTCTGCCTGTAGTACTCTCTTCCCCAACGTGCTCTCTGTCTGGCTCTCCTCAACTCATTCTTTTGGTTTCTACACCCGTGTGGGGCTCCTGGAAGCCTTTCCTGACCCCACATTCTGGGACAGATGCCTCTCCTCTGCTTTTCTCTGGTGTTAATCAACTCTCTTCTGTCCAATTCTTGTATAAAATTCAGTTGTCCAATTTCTCATGTGTCTCTGCAGGGAGGTTTTAGGATGGGGTCAGCATCATATGCGTCTCTACCTCCAGCATTTAACCCGGTTCCCAGCACAGAGAAGAACATCAACAGACGTGGGTCGAATAAATGAAGGATAAACTCCATCAACACCCTGTAGACTCACTTCTTCCTGAAGCAGAGGAGTAACCCTTCATCACCGGGATCCCCACTGGTGAATATGGGGACCCACCGGTCCACTGCCATGGCTCTCCCAGCTCTGAAGCTTTCTGATCAATAAAATAATCCTTAACAAAGGTCAATTAACTGGGTCGAGTCTTCCTGAAGGTGGTGACACAAAAAGCATCTGTGTGGGTCACTTCTAGAGACTGAAATGAATCACAAAGCAATGTGGGGACCAGCTGTTCATGCAGAAGACGGCGGCAGAAAGACCAGGCTTAACAGCAGGCCCTGCCTGTCCCTCTCTCCTGTTCTGCTTCACCGCCACTGGACCTGGCACGGATTTCCATAGTTTGGGTATATCTTGGCATATTTCATCCTTGCCTTGATCTTTAAGAAATACTGCTAATTTAAAGGAATCAAACAATGTAGAAAAGCATAAAAATGTTAAAGTAATTATTCCAAATGCCACTATCCAGAAATAGTTCTCAGTACCATTAGGCAAACCACGTTCCAGGAATATTTTTAGGCATATACATAAGTAGATGAATGGAGGGATGGATGGATGGGTGGGTATACAGATGGACAGATGGGTGAATGGATAGATGGATGATGGATAGTGGGTGGTTGGATGGATGGGTGGCTCGGTGGCTAGATGGACGAGTGGCCAAATGGACAGATGGATAGATGGATGGATGGATGGTGGGTGGGGGGATGGATGGATGGACAGACAGATGGACTGATGGATAGATGGGTGGATGGATGGACGGGTAGACAAATGGACAAGTGAATGGATGGATGGATAGACAGATGGAGTGACGGCCAGATGCATGGATGGACATGACTATAAAAATGAGATCATAATCCACATAAAATACTATTTGGTTCATGTATTTATTTTGTTAATTGCCTGCTTTCCCCACCAGAATATCAGCTCCTGAGAGCATGGGCTTTATCTGTTTTTTTTTTTTTTTTTTGCAGTACGCGGGCCTCTCACTGCTGTGGCCTCTCCTGTTGCGGAGCACAGGCTCCGGACGTGCAGGCTCAGCGGCCATGGCTCACGGGCCCAGCCGCTCCGCGGCATGTGGGATCCTCCCGGACCGGGCACGAACCCGCGTCCCCTGCATCGGCAGGCGGACTCTCAACCACTGTGCCACCAGGGAAGCCCTATCTGTTTTGTTTGCTGCTAAAATCCCAGTGCCTAGGATAGCACTTGCCACTTACTAGGAGCACAGTCAATATTATTCAAGGACAAAGCCCGTTTAGAAGATCTTAAGCTGAATCTAAGTCATCCTTTATGTGGTTAGAAAAGAATGCCACTCTGTTGTCTACAGTGGTTGCAGTCATGCTGGAGCCCCAGGGGAGAAAGGAGGCGAGTTCAGTGAGGACCACAGATGGGGTCCCAGCCTCTCCCCACAGCACAGGGAAACTTCCTGCCTTGTGAGGTTAGTACCATTCATTTTTAAATGAGCACCCCCTTCCTGTTTTATTCATGAAGCAATTAAGAAATACTTTGCTTTAAAGGGAATTGTGCAGTAGCATGAAATGGAATGAGTAGAGCCTTTAAAGGGATAAAAACCCTGATTTTAAACCAGCCCCCACTGACTGGCTATGGGACCCCGGCTAAGTCACGTCACCTCTCTGACCCTCAGTTTCTTCATCTGTCAGGTGATGATCCTCTCCATGCCTCTCCTCAACGCTGGGCTGATATCAGCTGCTGTTTGTATCATCACCATCACAGAAGGGCTGATGGATTTGCAGCAGTGCCCTGGGGAGGCTCTTCCCACTGCCAGGGTCCCCAGAGCAATGGTGAGCATGAACTGGGATGATGTGTGATGTGTCTAGCACAGAGCAGGCATTCGAGAGTATTATTTTGATATTGTCATAAACATGCAAAAAAGGAGGAGTTGGCAAAGTTGCATAAACATGAAAACATGGGTGCTCTTATGGAAACTATCCTTCATGCAAATTTGGGAATTCAAACTATGCTGTCCCTAAGGCAGTGTAACCATGAGGAAAGAAAACAGAAGAGAGAGAGAGAGACAGAGACAGAGAGATCACAAGAGAAAGAAGAAGAAAAAGGAGGAGAAGGAGGAAGAGGAGGAGGGGAGGAGGAGTAGAGTAGGAGGAAGAACAGGGAGACAGGGAGGGAGACCTGGGCCTCCTTCGTTATCATCTTGCCTGGTACAGAGAAGAAACAGGTGAAATACAGGAGGCCACTAAACAGGGAGTGATGGTTAATTTTACAGGTCATCTTGTCTGGGCCACAGTGTCAAGATATTTGGACAAACATCATTCTGGATATTTCTTTGAAGGAGCTTTTGGATGAGATTAACATTTAAGTCAGTGGACTTAAAGCAGATTGCTTTGATGTGGGTGGGCCCCATCTAAGCAGGTGAAGGCCCAAACAGAAAAAAGACTGACCTCTGAGCCACAGTGAATTCTGCCAGTAGTGGGACTTTGGACTTGAACTGTTAACATCAGCTCTTCCCTGGGTCTCTAGCCTGGTGGTCTATCCTGCCAGCCTACTTGGACTTGCCAGTCTCCATAATCACATGAGCTAATTCCATAAAGTAAGTCTCTCTCTCCTTCTCTCCCCCCCCACCCCAAGTCTTTGTGGTTCTGTTTCTCTGAAAAATCCTCACTAATACACAGGGCCTGGAAAAGAAACAAATCAGTTGAGTAGACTTTGCTGAGGGGACTCTACAAGGCACAGGGTTGGGGGCAGAGAAAAACCACGCCCTGACTATAGGGCCAATTCTTTAGCAGAGTTCACAGTTTAAAAGAGCCAACAAATCAGAAATGAATCTGGATGAAATTCCACATGTGACACTTTGGCCGTCTGTCAATTCTCTTAGTTACAAAGAAGAAAGGGGGTGGGCGGGCAATCAGAGTGAGTGTGGAGATGGCTCAGTTCCCCCAGAGACCCAGGCCAGGGGCATCATGTGCTCTGCAGGGAAACTGAGCAGAAAGAGCACACCGTGTAGTCACCTACCCCAGGCTGAATCCTGAGCTCCAAGGAGCGGCAGTGAGCCCTGGAGCCCTCACGCCACAAAATCTGGGCATGGTTCCTCTATTTGAAAAATGGATATATTAAATGTATATATTAAACTTACTTAAGACTGAGAAGAAGAAGGTTTGGGTGCCTGTCTAATTACAGAAACTGACCAGGGCAATGATTACTATTGTCATTGCTGCTGCCGTGACCCCCGATCAAATGTCCTCTATGTGCTGGCCCTGGGCCAGGGGTTTTCACAGATCTGCTTGGCAGCTCCCAAGGTTCGAGTTATCATCCCCATCTTGAGGGTGAGGAATCGTGGACACTGAGAAAAGGGTGAAGTGACGACCTGGCAAGGGATGGACCCAGGACATGGCAAACTTGTTCTCACCTGGCTGTACAGGGTCACAAAGGTGTCCGTCTCCATATTCTCCAGCAAATCTTCAAGCATGACACTGTTCTCTTGCTCTTCTCTCAAACTAGAGTGAAAACAAAATCTATATGAGTCCAGTTTTGTTATAAAGCTAGTTATTTAAATCCTAGTTATTTAAACAACAAGGGATCACAAATCTAATCAACATGATTTAAAAAAAAAAAATCCATCCAAAGAAGTGGCCAGAAGAAGCTTGCTGGTTTTTAGCTAGATTACCTTGCAAATAATGTACCAGGGAGGGCTCACCAGGAGGGAGAGCTCCTCGAAGCAAGAAGTTTTGTGGGAGCCATATGGAGACTTTTCTGTGGCTTTGCAGGGTAATCTGTGATCTGCATGGCTATTAGCGTAACTGATGCCATCTTGGGCCCTTACAGTCTCTCCTGTCCTTCTGCTGACCCACCTAGGACTGTGCAGTGAATCACTTCTCTGTCATCAGGGCTTTGTAGTTAATAGATATTGTTTAATAACCATTAGGACCAGGTAGCCTCTATGCTTTGTTCGTCCCCAGACAAGGATGAAAACCTTCCCTGAAGTATTCCTGGCACCCACGAGACTAGGTACCCGTTCATAAATCTTCACTTAGGAATGCACGTCCTAGTTCCAAGCTATCCCCATACCTTAGGTTAACTATCAAATTGTCCCAATGGCCCCTTGGTGGTGCGGAATGCAGCTGTGAAGGCTTCTGGATTATTGTCTGCTTGACCCCACCTTGTGAGGATGTTACCCTAGATAAACAGATCCATTGGTTATGTGGAGCTGCCTGCCTTGTTTTTCGGTCTCCAGATGCCTGCTCAGTTCGGTGGGCACTTTTCGTTCCCTCTGACCTCCAACCGTGATCCTAAGTTGAAAACTCTCAGTATTAGTTGTCATGCTTGTGCTCAAGAACACCAAGATCTGGAGTCTTCAATTACCATGTGACCTTGTGTTGAAGCGGGCCCAGAACCATCTCCCAAGGATGGACCTGACTCTGACCACAGAGGCTGGGTGGCACCTTATCACACAAGGTCTCTATCAGGCGTCTTGACTTCCCCACAAGGAGGTCCTCCCAGCCTATCCCTCAGCCAATCAAAGTTGGCATTTTGGGTTATCCATCCTGCATTCCTGCTGGTTAATACAATCCAAACCCAATCTGCAGGTACACTTCATACCAAAAGCTCGATCATCAGCATTTTCCACCATGAAGCATGGAATACGTTACTAAAATCCTAAATCAAGTCTAAATAAAGTCAACATCTCTGAGCATTTTCCTCTGATCAAACAGATTCAGTCTTTTATGCAATTATTTCAATGGAAAACAGAACTGCACTTTGATGTTGTGTTTACACAGAAAAGCGTAATCAAATACATTAAAATAACCTGTAATCTCACCACACAGAAATCACATCTATTACAATTTGGCCTATTTGCTTCAGTTAATTTGTGTGTATGTTTTCAAAAATGAAATCATGCTGTATATATAGTTTTTACCCTGTCCTTCACATGTCAACATTATATTCACAATGGAAAATTATGAAGCTGTTAAAAATTATGTTTTCCAGAAGATATATGTACCTCTATGTTCACTGCAACACTATTTACAATAGCTAAGATATGGAAGCAACCTAAGTGTCCATCCATAGATGAATGGACAGAGAAGATGTGGTATATATACACAGTGGAATATTATTCAGCTGTAAAAAACGGATGAAATCTTGCGTTTGGAGCAACATGGATAGACCTGGAGGGTATTATGCTAGGTGAAATAAGTCAGACAGAGACAAACAAATACCGTATGGTTTCACTTATATATATGGAATGTAAAAAACAAAACAAATGAACAAACAAGACAGAAACAGACTCATGGATACAGAGAACAAACTGGTGGTTGCTGGGTTGGGTTGAGGGGAAGGGGGTGGGAGGAAAGTCAAAATAGGTGAAGGGGATTAAGAGATACAAACTTCCAACTATAAAATAAATAAGTTATGGGGATGTAATATACACATAGGGGATATAGTCAGTAATACTGTAACAACTTTGTATGGTGATGGATGGTAACTGGTTTTACTGCAGTGATCATTTCATAATGTATAAAAATATTGAATCACTATGTTGTACACCTGAAACTAATATAATCTTGTATGTTAATTGTAACTCAAAAATAAAATAAAATACCTAGACTCTGTAAGGGAAAAAGTATTTTTTTCAACAGTTCCTAATGCCATGGGCAAAGGCTAATTGTCTAATTAATTGAAAAAGAATGCAAAAAACAACAACAAAAAAGAAGATCAGGGGGTTCTGTCTGTTTTATAATTTTACAAAAGCAGGATATAAATATTATGTTTATGGTGAGGCCTGAGTAAGGCCTGTATTCACTGCATCGTGCAAATGTCAATTCCTGGTCTGGATAATGTGTTGTTATCCTGTGAGATGTTGCCATTGGGGGAAGCTGGGTGATGGGCCATGGAACCTCTGCACTATTTTTTTCAACTTCTTGTGAGTCTATAATTATTTCAAAATAAAAAGCTGAAAAATATTACCTTCAGTAAAACCTCAATATTAAATATTCAACAGAAATTAAATATTAAAAGACTCAAAAAATGAAGTATAAAAAGATGTCAGGGAGGAAGCCTGTTACAAAGTTAACAGCTCGTGCCTGAGTGCTGGGAGGACCTCTCAGACGGCAGCACGACAGCCCAGGTGGGCCTTATCCCGCTGAGTCTGAGAGGCCAGGTGCCCCCCTGGCCTGCGGGGACTGAGCCTACACACTGCCCTTGGGCCCTTGGCTCACCTCTGCTGGTGATGCTCCAGTAACTTCTGACCCTTGCTCAGGGCCCGTCGCAGGACAGCCGAAACCTGCCTTTCAGAATCTGTCTCCTCCTCCGGCTCGTGCAGAAGCCCAGGCCCCTCACCTGCCCACTGCTGCCGACTCTCCAGGGCCCGCTGCAGCTGGGCCGCCTCTTGGTGCGCCAGCTGGTCCTCCAGCTTCCTCTCCAGTTCCTGGAGCTCCTGCACACAGAGGGGCAGGTGATGAGCCCAAGGCAGGTGGACCGCAGGATAAAATCCGCCCCGCTTGGCGCGGCGCTGCAAGCCTAGCACCACCTCCTTTTGCTGCCTCCCGGATCTGGCCGTGCCAAACAGCATGAAGAGACTGCATCTGGGTCTCTCACCCCTCCGTGCCTTTGCACACACTGTACACCCACCTGCAGGGCCTTTCCCCGTTTGCCTGGCCAACTCTGAGTCTTCTTTCAAGGACTGGCTTTAGAAGAACCTCCTCAGGAAAGAGCTCTGTTCTGTGTTGGTCTCAGCCTGTGGACTGTGACAGTACTAGCTGGAGATGCCTGGGGGTCCACACTCCCTGGGGCAGCGCCCACAGGCATTTTCCTGATGGGCTGATGTCAAGGTTGAACTGGCCCTTGTGGTTCTTATGATTGCAAGACTCAACCTCAGCAACAACCATCAGGGACCTTGAAAAAACAAGGTTTATTCCTCACAGGCCCTGGAGGGTACACGGCACACCCAGGCCACACAGCAGGGTCGCAAAGAGAGAGGCAGCATGGCCCTTGGATGGTCAAGGGTGGGGTGCCTAGTGTTTCACTGGTTCACTCTTTGTTGGTGAACTTAAATCATAAGAGCGGGAATTGAGGCGCAGGGAGGGCAAAGCAGGGTCACTCAAGAGGTCAGGTATGTAGGTCAACCAGAGCTTTCAAAAAAAGGGAAATTCACGGGTGGGGCAGCCTGACTGTTATCTAGTTGTTTAGTTGGCAACCTGTTTATTTTCAGACGATGTCTTTGAAACGGATGCCTCGACAATCAAAAGCTGAATGTCAGGCACTTATATTACAATCAAAAAAGCTAATTGTCAGGCACTTACTAACGGCTCCCTAAGTCCCCTGGGAGATGCAGACTCCCCCTCCTCAACTGTCCACTCACCATCCTTCGTATTTTCCCATCACAGACTGAATGAATATTTGTGGTCCCTCAAAATCCACATGCTGAATCCCTAATCCCCAGCGGGATGGGGCTTGGAGGTGTGGCCTTTGGGGGTAATTAGGTTTAGATAAAGTTACAAGGATGGGGCCCCCAAGATGGGATTAGTCCCCTTATAGAACGAGGAAGAGACCAGAGCTCCCTCTCTCTGCCATGTGAGGACACAGTGAGAAGGCAGCCGTCTGCAAGCCAGGAAGGATTCTTCGCAACAGAAACAGAATCAGCCAGCACTTTGATCTTAGACTTCCCAGTCTCCAAAACTGAGAAAATAAATGTTTGTTATCTAAGCCCTGCAGTCTATGGTATTTGGATACAGCAGCACGAGCAGATTAGGACAATGCTCCACTTTCTGCTAGAGTGTGAGCTCCTGGGGGGCAGGGCTGCCTTTCCATCCCCCAACCTGCAGCACATAGCAGCTCCCTGGCAGCTCCCACCTGTTTCTAAAACACATGGGTTGGGCTTCCCTGGTGGCGCAGTGGTTGGGAGTCCGCCTGCCGATGCGGGGGACGCGGGTTCGTGCCTCGGTCCGGGTGGGCCATGGCCGCTGCGCCTGCGCGTCCAGAGCCTGTGCTCCGCAACGGGAGAGGCCACAGCAGTGAGAGGCCCGCGTACCGCAAAAAAAAAAAAAAAGTTAAAACACATGGGTTATCAGCACGTAACCTACGTGGCGAAAGCTGTGCTGGACCAGCAACCATGGATAACACCTAACACTGACAGTACACAGGTCAAGCCTGACCCACTCTAAGTGCTCTGTGTTTATTCATCTCATTGAATCCTTATAACAACTGTAAGGAATATATACTTATTTTCCCTGTTACAAATGATGCAACTGAGGCAGGGAGACAAAGTAATTTTCCAGGCCATGCAATTCTTAAGTGGCAGAACCAGAATACGGGGCCAGGCCAGCCGGCTCCAGGGTTTGTGTCCTTAACCCCCAGGCTATACTGTCTCTCACTGGCCAGACAGAAGAAATCTGCATTCTGAGGCCACCAGAGTCAGAGAATCTGGGTACAAGAGACTGTCCACAGCCTGCTTAGATGGGTAAGAGAGGGCGGGCAGGAAGGTCCCAAGCCTTGTAAAATGCACACACACCGAACCTATTATTCACCAACTGGCCAGTGTTCTATGTGGGGTGGAGTGAGGATGGGGCTCAATCGTAAGAGGCCTTGGTTAGGTGTCATCAGGAGATGGTGGCCCTTGGTCCTCCTAAATTTTGTGCAAAACCGTCTGCCTGTCTGCAGAGGGGCCAAAGCTTGCATCAAGCGCTCAGAAGGGTCTCAAAGTCCCCCAGAGGCTCAGAAACCAAGGCAGAAGAGAAAATGGCCAGAGAGGTAACCTGAAGTCGTAGTGTGGAGAGTGCCTGGGTTGTGCCGTCAGGGACGTGGAAGCTTTGGAATGCTCTGAGCGTGGGCTACCATCACACTGAGATTTCCAGTTATGACCATCCTTCTCGTTGCTGCGTCCCAAATTGGAAACATAACCAAACACAGCATTTCCAACAGCACTAATGAGTTTCCCTCAGCGTGTTCTGTCAGCATGCCCGGAGCCTGGTCACGGACCAGGCTTCCACTGAGGCAGCCCCCAGCCCACAGTGTGGGGAAGGAAAGGACAGACCCACGCCTGCCAGTGTCCCCAAAACAGGCAGAGCACAGAGAGCTGGCGAGTCACACTTTGGTTTTCCGAGACCGGGTTAGCCCTGGTTAGGAACAGGAAACAAGGTGGGAACCTGGTATCCTGCAGGTTCTAAGATGCTGATGGGAGGTTCTCCCAGAGGTCAGTTCTCCTCCAAACCCCTGCCACTTAGCACAACTGGAATCCAAGATTCGGTTCTAGAACTGTCTTCCTTAATGCCTGCTCTCTTCACTAGAGTTTAGATGCTCAGGTAGGGGCTCTGGGACTGTCTTGTTCATCCTTCTCCCCAGCAGGAAGCAGGCACCTGGCTTGTGGAAGGAGTCACAGTAACCAGCAACATCTTACTAATAGTAATAATAACAGCAATTAGCACATACCGAATGCCCACCTTGCGCTAGATTTGATTCACGCTATCTTTACATGAATTAATTTATTTAATCTTCACAAAACAGCACAAGGTAGTCCCATTTTATCGATAAGGTAGCTCAGGCGCAGACAGCGTAAGGAAATCTCCTGAAGTCCCAAGAACCCAAGAGAGGAGTGATTTTAATTTCTCTGACTCTGGGCCCCATCTCTCGCTTCTATTGTCTCTGGAAAGCATTATGTAGGCATCTTTTGAATGAATGGGTGGTTGGACAGATGGACAAATGATGATGATGATGATGATGAAGACAGACAGACAGGCAGATAGAGAGACAGTTCCAGGCCTTTTATTGGGCACAAGGGATGCTGGGGTGAATGAGACATGGCCCCTAGACTCTGGAAACTCACGGTTTAGCGTGGGAGACAGTTGTTCAAACACAGTAACAGTGACAGGTAACAGCCCGTCTCTGGGAATCGCGATGGAGAGTTATTTGAGTACAGAGCTGGGAAAAACCAACTCTGTCCAAGGGAATCATGGATGGCTTCACAGAGGAGGCAACATTTGGCTTGTCTAAGAATATGGAGAGGAGTTTGTACGTGGGCAGCAGAAGCATTCTAGGCAGAGGTCCTTCCAAGGAATGGAGGCCTGAATGTGTCTCAAGTGTTCAGGAAGCTGCAGGAAGGTCCAGGGGCTAAAACTCAGAGTCCGAGGGAGGGAGGGGTAGAGGATAAATATTAAAATATGGAGCTGGGAATGGGGCTGTCACTGATCATTTGTATTTTTCAGAAAGGCTCCTCTGGCTGCAGTGTGGAGGAGACTGCAGAGGGAAGGAGGAAGGCGGGTGGAAATCAATGTCAGGACAGGAGCCAGGCTTTGCAGGCAGGAGGTGTGGGCTCTGCTTTCCAGCTGTGGGACCCTGGTGAAATGCGTTAACTGTCCTAAGCCTCAACTCCATCTGTAGAATGGGAATAAAATCATCCTGGGGTTGACAGAAAGTTTACACACTTAACACGATGCCTTGGGCTTAACGAGAGCTCAATGAGTACAAGCTACTCTTGGTGCGATTTTTGGTTTTCAGATTTGTCTGAAGAGTGAAGCTGGGCGGCAAAGGTCAGAAGTGAGAAAATTCCAGCAGGATCGACAGACTGGGTGACTGGCAGCAAGTGGGCAGTAAGGCAGAGGGGAGAAGAGAAAGATGTCCAGTCCAGGCTTGGAAAAGTGGATATGCAGCCACTGAAATTGAAATGCAAATACAGTGGGTACAGTTAGTCTGGGGTCACATTATCTGTATGAGTAAGTCCATCCCATTTAAATTTGCCCATGATTCAGTTATGCCTTTGCCTATGTCCCAATTTCACAAAATGAGTCTAAATCTTTCATCAAGTGAGGGGAACTTGATATAGTTTTCTTAGGAGTCATTGCTTCCAAAGCATTTCATTTCATGCTTTTTTAAATTCTCCTGAATGTGAAACAGCTTAAAAGCCCGTTCCCAATGGGAAAGTGGTTTTCCCAGAATGATCAGATTGCAGAATGAAAGTCTAATACCAGGAGCAAAATGACAGGTTTGTCTTCCCTCCAAATGCAAATCTTCGCTGCAAAAAACCCCGGCATCGTATCCATCGCTGTACCAGGAATTTAATCATGCAGCATCCTCTGATTTATCATCAGTTGCTTCCAATTCAGGACACATTAACTCTTCTATTCTAAACACGCTTGAGAATAAGAAAGCTTTGATGTTACTCAAAAGGGCTTTAAGATAAAATTGAAAATGTAAGTGTTGTGCTGCCCAGTTACTAATGGGAATAAGGGTCGTTGCAAGTGGAAAGGGCCATGCAGTGTCTTAGGGCTTAACTGAGGTGCTTCTCAGAGCATTTATGATGAAGAGATGAACCGGGAACTGAAAGCCAGAGGTTCCTAGTGTCTTATTTTGTTCCTAATTTGTTTGATACATGACCTTGGACCTGCCCTTCCTCTGAAGGCCTCACCTGCTTCACCTATAATTCCTGGCAATGTCCACCTCCATGCCAATCACCCGGCAGCGATACTTACTGTGGGTTTTGGGTAAACATCCTACAGGTATTTCCTCCTATTATTAATTTGCTAAGGAGTCTTAAGTTGAATGGGTGCTGAATTCAATAAAATACTTGTTCTGTATATACTGAAATGATCATAGGAGTCATTTCTTTAATCTGTTAATCTAATGAATTTTGTACATGAATGTTTTAATGTTAAACCAACCCTACATTCCTGAGAAAAACTCAGTCCGGTCATGCTGTATTAAATCCTTTTTACAGACGGCTGGATTAGGTCAATATTTTGTTTATGAATTGTACATCTATGCTCAAAGTAAGACAACTGTAATTGTTCTTTCTTGTACTATTCATGTCTGCTTTCGGTGTCAGGGTTATCTGAGCTTCATGAAATGAGGAATAGTCCCTATTTTTTTTAACATCAGAAATAATCCTTATATGAGATTGGAAAAACTTGCTACCTTAAGGTTTGGTGGAGCTCACCTGTAAAACTATCAAGGTAAGATATCTTTGCACGTGTGTCAGAAGATTTCAAAACTACTGAATCAATTTCTTTCGTGGTAATGGAACTATACAGATTTTTTTTCTAGTTGAACCAATCTTGGTGATCTATAATTTTTTAGAAAATTTTCTTTCTTTGCAATGTCTAAAGTCATCTACATAAAATTATTGTTCACAGAATTCTCTTATTTTTTAAAACTCTAGGGCATCTATTGTTATGTTGATTTTTATACTTCTGATATTACTTGTCCCTTATCTCTTTTTTAAATGGTCAGTCTTTCTGGATATTTGTATATTTATTAGACTTTTCTCAAAAAATTCAACATTTCACTTTATCGATTCTCTCTACTGTAGTTTTGTTTTTAATTTTATTTATTCTCTCTTCCTTCCCTCTACTTTCTACAGGTTCATTTGTGGTTGTTATCCCCCTAACTTTTTGTTTTGTTTTGTTTTTTGGGGTTTTTTTTTGCGGTACATGGGCCTCTCACTGTTCTGGCCTCTCCTGCCGCGGAGCACAGGCTCTGGACGCGCAGGCTCAGCGGCCATGGCTCACGGGCCCAGCCGCTCCGCGGCATGTGGGATCTTCCCGGACCAGGGCACGAACCCGTGTCCCCTGCATCGGCAGGTGGACTCTCAACGACTGTGCCACCAGGGAAGCCCCCACTAACTTTTTATATGATTTCAATTGTGAGCCTTTCTTCTTTTTCAATATAAGTTAAGGGCATAAATTTCTCTCTAACAACTGCTTTTTTAGAGAGAAAAAAAAGCAGTTAGAAACGTCGTATCTACATTATTTTTCTGTTCTTTGAATTTTAAAATTTCCATTTCTTTGATTTGAAAATTTCCATTCTTTTGATTTGAAAATTTCCATTTCTTTGAAAATTTGATTTCTTTGGTCCATGAATTATTAAGAAGTGTGTTTAATACTTCCAAAGTATGGAAGTTTTAATCTCTTAAAAAAACGGATTTAAACTTAATTGTCCTTTTTCAAAAAGGTGGTCAACAGGGTAATGCGTGGTCAATTACTTTTTAACTGTCCTAATATGTGCTGAAGAAAAACGTATGTTCGTTAACCGTTAGCTGTGAGATTTTGCATGTGTGCATTAAATACAGGTTGTTAAATGTGTGATTCAGTCCATCCGTATCTTCACTGGTGTTTCATCTGATCAATGTTCAACCACAGAAGGAGCTGTGCTGAAAGTTCCCACCATGATGAGAGATCTCTCAATTTCTCCCTGTTTGGTCGATTTTTCTTTTTGTTGTTTTGGGTCTTTTACCACATACATGCAAGTTGAGAATCTCTCTGCTCTCTGGGTGAATGACACTTTTAAATCATTTTGGAATTATCTTTAACTTTTTAAATAATTTCATAAATCATTCTTTTATAATCTATACTGATAATTCAGACATCTACAGTCGTTGGGGATTTTAATCCGCTGGTGTTTTGTTTTTCTTATCCACAGGTCCTCTTGTCTTGCATCTTTATGTGTTCAGTTACTCTTTAAATTTTAATTGAGAACTCATAGAAATCCTGAGGTGCCCGGATTGAGAATATTTTCCTCTGGACAGGATCTGCCTTAGCTTTAGCCATGCACCAGGGCAGGCATCCCACCTGGACCTATTTAAATTTAATTTATCACCTTGGAGATTTCCCGACTGAATGGCTAAAGTATTTTTGGATTCCTTCGTCACATTAGAAGAAGCCTTTGGTGACAAATTCAGAGGAGACTCACACCCTGCCCCCCTCACCCCCTGCCACCAGCAGGGCTGAAGATGGACAGGTTACCCTGGTGGCTGCTTTGACCACAGGTGGCTTTCTCCTCCCGCCTCACTGGGCATTCTGTCTCCTCAGGACATCCCACAGCCCCATCTCCTAGTCCTTCACATTAATCCCCTATCCCTGGGCGTTCTGGGTTTCACCCTTTGCCCCTAGATTTCAGCCTCTGGATTTGCTTCTATCTCCCTCTATGAGTTCAGCTTCTCCAGGCTATCCTTAGCCCTTGGGGATTTTCCTCATTCTCTTGCAAAGTCACAAAGCATTAAAAAGTATGTTTATTTTTATTTACCCAGCGTTTGGATGTTTTGTGCTGGGATATCAGCAAAGCTTCCCCTTCTTTCCTATCCCTACAAACAGGCGTCACAGTGCAGGGTGCACTATGTTTGCTGGAAAAATAGCTTGGACTCTTCAGGGTCTCATGTTATTTATGACTTCTGTAAAGAAATGACGGGAACCCCCATTAGCAAGATCAACTAGTCCATGAACATGACCCAGGGGTCTGAAGTGAGAAAGGGATACATTTCTGGCTCCTGTCACTCAGTAGCTCTGTGGACCTCGGAAAGAACTTGACCTGCCACCTGCCCGAATCTCATTTCTTTACTTGAGAACTGAGCACAGAAAAGGTACCGACTTCATGGCATGGCTCGATGATTAATTGGCATAATGCCTGACAAAGCGCGTAACTGCAAAGCGGCATAAAATCGCAACTTATTAATAATCATGCTTAAATGATCATCTTAAGACGCACAATTAAGTAATGAATTGTTAATGCTTAAATGAGAGTACACCCATTTCACAGCCCATTAGTGCTTGCCTGCCACACACGTGACACGCGATAAATGTGAGTTCCCTTTCCTCACTGTAACTATTATAATAATACATGAAATTCTAAAATTATACATACAGGGACTAAAATTAGTCCTCAAAACCATTACGTCGGTAGCTTTTGTTTTACGAGTATATCTCCCACGCCTTGAAAAAAATGCAGCATGTAGGAATAATTAGAATTTTGAAAATCAAAAATAATCCGTTATTTCACAGCATCTAAGGCGCCATTCATTGAAAGCGACACAGCTATTTTTCATAGTAGTATGAAAGATACAATACCGCTGTTGGCTGCAAGAGGCATCCCAGTTTCCCAGATTTTAAAAACGTTAAAATTCAAAAGGTTTGCTTCCTTGGAGGTAATGAAATAGAGCAGCCTTGGGCTGCAAGGGTGCACCACGCTCCCATGGGAGTTTCCTCACTCAACCCTCTCCAGGACGCTGCAGTGGGCACAGGACAGTGGACCACCCAACTAATGGTGGGAGAAGTGGAGGTGGCCACCAGAACGAAACGCCAAGGTATGTGGTGCGGCCCCCCCGCGCCTTCCTTCCCAGGTCTGTCACTCACCGGGCTGTGCGACTCCAGGATCTGCGTGCAGGCTGCCTTGGTCAGGGTCTCTGACGCGCTCAGCTCCTCCAGGAGCAGGTCCTGGATGGTCAGGAGCGCAGTGTACGCCCACAGGGTCTTGGCCATCCTGGCCGCCTTCTGGAACTGCAGGGAGACGAGGGACTCGGCAAAGCGTCCCTCCTGGGCCTCCAGCTGCTGCACCCTCTCGCGAAGCAACTCTCCTCGGACCTGGGAGGGGCCGGCCAGAGAACCAGAGAACGGTAAGTGGAGGGACGGCGGAGGACAGAGCACGCGGCTGACAAAAGCCGGTGTATTTATATTCGTGCAGGCAGGCAGCCGGTCATCGATTCGGGATTCTGAAGAAGGTCTCAAGGCAGCAGCGTTGGAATCTCAGTGCGCAGTTTAAGACAGCAAGGGCCTCTCTGCTTATAAAGATGCTGCGGGGCTTTCAGAGTCCAGCTGTTCATTCCACATGTATCACTCTCGGAGGTAAATCGAACTGTGTTGCTTCCAGGGCAAATTCCTTCAAGCCTCCCATCTTAAAGGATGAAAATTCAGTCTTCCTAACACAGCCCCTAAGGCCCTCCCCTCCCTGATCCCAGCGAAGGTACAGCTGGAAAGGTCTGGTCTGTTCTGCCACCCCCACCCACATACGTGGGACTTCCATTGCTCCTGACAGTTCAGGGCCTTGCACACCATGCTCTTTGTGTCTATCATCCGAGCTCTTCGCTATGATTCAAACATCCCTCATCTTTGTCCTCCTGAAAATCCTCCTACTTGGCCTTTGCGTCTCTGGTTCCCAAGGAGCCACTCTGAAGCATCCTCACTCTGCACATCTGTCGCCCTCCTTGTGTTTCTTTCGTCTCTCAAGCTCCTCTCCCCAGCTGGTACCACACTGTTTACCCCACCAGGACAGAGCTCTTGCAGGGGAGGGCCCAACACCCGAGGGGCCCAGCAGCCTCTAGATGAGAGAATCCATTCATTATACTCATTCACTCAACTAAGTAGTTCATTCCAGCTTCTCTACATTTTTTCTCTGCTATCACTACCTCTTACACTTTCTCTAGGAAACTTGTTACAGGGAACAACATAGTCTACTGCTTCTCTGATTTCACCACCCGAGCCCCTAAAGGCAGGTCCCTGTAAGTGCATGCCTCTCCCCTGCACAGGAAGCTAAAGTACAACCCCAAAAGTAGCCTACACAAGCATCATATCGCGATGAAGCCTTTCACTTCATCTTTAAAGGTTTGTGGAATATATTCACAGTAGCCAAAGTCAAAGCAACCCAAGGACCCCCTCAACAGATGTACAGATAAACAAAATGGGGTCTATCTATACAGTGGAATATTATGCAGCCTTAAAAAGGAAGGAAATTCTAGCACATGCTACAACATGGATGACATTATGCCGAGAGAAATCAACCAGTCACGAAAGGACAAATCCCGTATGATTCCACTTATATGAGTTTCCTACAGTAGTCAAATTCATAGAGCCAGAAAGTAGGATGGTGGTTGCCAAGGGCTGGGGAGAGGAGGGGGTGGGAGTTAGTGCTTCATGGGGACAGGGTGTCAGTTTGGGAAGATTAAAAGTTCTGGAGATGGATGGTGGTGACAGCTGCATACAACATGAATGTACTTAATGCCACTGAACTGGATCCTGAAAAAATGGTTAAGGTGGTACATTTCATGTTATGTGTATTTTACCACAATAAAAAAAATGGAATTTTGTTTGCTTCTACGTAACCTATTTTTAAGATTTGTATGTTTATATTCAGAGGCTATAAAGTAGCTGGCCCAAGGGAAAATATTTACACGGCACAGAGGCTGGCAGAAGATGGTAGCCCGGGTTCTCCCAGGGCTGTGCAATTTTCCTGTGCCCATTGTGTGTCCTTCAGAGGAAGGCAAATCCCAGGTTAAAGAGATCAGATTTCACCTGTGTGATCTGTCCTTCAGGAAAAATTCTGCTGCAGGAAGAGGAAAACGTGCCCCAAAGAAGCAAATAGCCCCCTTTGGGTATTATTGGCTGGAAAAGAAAACTCTGCTGGGGGACCTGCAAAGGCTTCTTGGAGAGGTGGTGCTTACCACAGGCCATGGAGAAGGAAGACAACAAGTGAAACTAGTTCTTCAAAGACACGCTGTGGGGACCTGCATATTTGGATCACAGCAGCCCACTAGCAACAGGGATCAGAGGCAATAACACACAGAACTACGGCATGAAAACAGCTTCTCTGGAAGAAGACACTTCATTTCCCTGCTTGAAAGGAAACATGAAGTCTTGTTATCAAAAGGATGCTACCAGACCCCAGTCTTTCCCTAGTTTGGAGCACCAGGTGACAGCCGCTTGTGACAGTCCGGTGATCTGTTTCCACGGTAATTACAGATCACTGGCCTGCGCCTTCCAGGTGGGCTTTCTTCGAGGGCCAGCAGCTATACTCAGCTTGTGTGGAGGAGCCTGCACAGCTCGTAGAGGTGGTCCAATGTCCTTGCAAGACTGGGCGATGCCCTGTGAGAATGGGGCCCCAAGAGCGCTGTCTGATTACTTCCTCATGGGGACACTTGGAAACTGAGTCTCTGAAGTGCTTTACAGATCCTAACAGTCTTCCAGCAAACTTTTTTCCCACCGTTATTTTTTTCACAGTAAGTTCACAAACAGAAAATATATTTACATCTTTGTGCATTCATCCAAAAAAATTTAATGAGCACCAAATATGTATAATATAAAGGAATGTGTGATGCACCCAGGGAATGGGGACGGGTGCGTCACCAGACACGTATCTAATCCTGAAAGAGCTCAGAATTGAGGAGGGAAGTAGGCACCATGGTGAAAGGCACAGGCTCCAGAGCCAGTACTCTAAATTTGTTTGATATTTTTGCACTTTAATTATCTAGATGATGGGGTGGGTGGCAATGTCTTTCCAGGCATAGAAATCAATTTTTCTATCTTAAATTTAAGCACTAATGATGTTTATTTAGCCGGGGGTTATGTTTATTTAGTCATGCACATGACTTAGCTTCTCTGAATTCCTAGCTTTGTCTTCTTCACTCGAGGAGTCCACCAGGTTCTGCCTGGTTTCCTTCCCCTGCGCCATGGCCTGGAAGCTCTTTCAGGGCCGTACCCAGGACAGTCACAGGGCTCAACTCATTTGCTCCCTGTTTCTCAGGGATCACTTTTGACTGTTGTCCAGTGTTTTAAAAAACACATTATTTCATACATTATGTTCATTGTTTTTGTTTTGTTTTGTTTCGTTTTAGGTGAGGGGATAATCTGATGCTTCAATTCCGTTATGGCCAGAAGCAAAATAAGTCCCCAGTAAGGTTATTTTGATTATTAAATAATCTACTACTTTGAGAAAACCATAATTCAAAAAGAGTCATGTACCAAAATGTTCACTGCAGCTCTATTTACAACAGGCAGGACGTGGAAGCAACCTAAGTGCCCATCGACAGATGAATGGATAAAGAAGATGTGGCACATATATACAATGGAATACTACTCAGCCATGAAAAGAAACAAAATTGAGTTATTTGTAGTGAGGTGGATGGACCTAGAGTCTGTCATACAGAGTGAAGTAAGTCAGAGAGAGAAAAACAAATACCATATGCTAATACATATAAATGGAAACTAAAAAAAAAAAAAAGGTCATGAAGAACCTAGGGGCAAGACAGGAATAAAGACACAGACCTACTAGAGAATGGACTTGAGGATATGGGGAGGGGGAAGGGTAAGCTGGGACAAAGTGAGAGAGTGGCATGGACATATATACACTACCAAACGTAAAATAGATAGCTAGCGGGAAGCAGCTGCATAGCACAGGGAGATCAGCTCGGTGCTTTGTGACCACCTAGAGGGGTGGGATAGGGAGGGTGGGAGGGAGGGAGGTGCAACAGGGAAGAGATACGGGAACATACGTATATGTATAACTGATTCACTTTGTTATAAAGCAGAAACTGACACACCATTGTAAAGCAATTATACCCCAATAAAGATGTTAAAAAACAAAAAAAAACCCCAAAAACAAATACTTGAAAGAAAATAAATAAATAAATAATCTACTACTTTTCATTGACTGTAACAGTGCCTGACACACTGAAGTGTTGAATGATGGCTAGCTGTTGTTGTTTATTGTTTTTTTTTTTTTTTGGCAGTACGCGGGCCTCTCACTGTTGTGGCCTCTCTGGTTGCGGAGCACAGGCTCCGGAAGCACAGGCTCAGCGGCCATGGCTCACGGGCCCAGCCGCTCCACGGCATGTGGGATCTTCCCGGACCAGGGCACAAACCTGTGTCCCCTGCATCGGCAGGCGGACTCTCAACCACTGCACCACCAGGGAAGCCCTGTTTATTGTTAGTATCAATTTTATTATTAAAGGTAGAACATGGTTGGTGGCATAAAGGAGGTCCATATATAGCACTATGATATTTTAGAGGATGGAAGAGGGGGAGGGGTCAGGGAAGGTTGTGAAGATATCAGCTTTTGAACTGGATATTGAAGGATCCAGGCATTAAGGAAGAGGGAACAGCACAACCAAAGGCACTGAGGCAGGAGTGAATGGGGTCTCTATGGGGTTAGTGAGAGGGTGAATTAGACCAAAGCTGAAAGGAAAAGTGGAAGATAAGGACCTAGAGGTCAGACAGAAACCACATTACAGAGACCGTCACTGCTAAGGGGAGGTAGGTAGCCTTTCTCCAGAGGCAACAGAAAGGGCTTTGGCAAGCCTGTTAAAGTTACTAAAAAGGAAAAACATGAGTGACAGGCAGGTGAACAAGAAATGGATGAGAGGTCCCCTCCTTACACACCTGCATGAGCTCATATTTCCACATTTCCTCCATGTGGTTTCAATCTTCCCCACCACTGGACAGGTAGTGGCCCAAATACCCTGTAAGGCCTAGTCCCCTGCAGAGATGCAGGGCAGAGTAAGGTGGCCATGAGGGATATCTCATTTTACTTATGCAAAGTCATTCCTAAAATGTGGGATAAGCGTAAAGCCTTTTGCATGTACTTCGAGAACAACTTGCACAGTGAAATTAACAAAAGAAAGCTTCTCTAACATCCTCTTTCTTCTTCGGAAAGCTTAATTTCTTAATTCTAGCCCTATGAGAATACGTCTCTGAAGAGGGCTTTCATCCTTGTTTAAAAGAACTCCTGGGAAAAGATACAGATTTGCATTTCTATGAGGTATTAATGACAGGCTTAATTAAATATTCAAGCTACCTAAATTAATAAAAATTCATTTGCAAAACAATATGCTGCTAAATACTCTTATTTTAGATGTGAAGTTCAAACAACTTCCTAATTGGTTTCCCTGGTAGAATGTGCAGTTTTGAAGGAGTAGTTTCTTCTATTCATTGGGATGTCCTTTAAACACAAAATAAAATCAACCTGTCAATCATCAGAGAATTACTGAGATTCTAAGAAGTTCAAGACCTTACACCCCTCCTCCTTGCACAAGTTTGGAAACATATACAACTGGCTGCATGGGTGAGCCAGACAGACACCAAATGTCAGCTCTAATATTGATGGAAACTAGACTGGAGAATGCGGCTCAGATGTGTTTGCAAAGGAGTGGACAGTCCTCCAAACAGCAGGCCTCCCCCCTAGCTCATCACATTGTAGTCAGAAAATGGGGGCTTCCTGAAGGCAGGCTGGCTTCCAAAGAGAGGAGGGAGTTGCACTGAGCATGCTCAGTTCCTACTTTAATCTCGCCAATCAGGTAACACTCTCCTTGGAGAGAAGTGGGCAAGGAATGCAGAGAGGCCAGGATGTCACTAGCAAAGTCCCTCCATGTGGAAAGAGAGGGGTCAGAAAGGAGTCACATTAGGAATCTCACATCCAAATGCTGGGAGGAGATGCTGATGAAACACTATTTAAATATTAGAATGTACTTGTATTCTAGTGGCTGGCCCTCTCAAAAAGCAGGTCAGTTTAAACCATGCTTTGCAGGATGGGTTCAAAATTTAAGACTCTCTCCTTTATCTTGCATCAGGAGGGGAGTGGACTCAGTAAAGGTGTGTTGGGTTAATGTTTATTGAATGAAATAACACCCGGCTAAATAAACATCATTAGTGCTTAAATTTAAGATAGAAAACTTGATTTCTATGCCTGGAAAGACATTGCCACTCAACCCATCATCTGCATAATTAAAGTGCAAAAATCTCAAACAAAGTAAGAGCACTGCCTTAAACTAGTCAGCATAGTTTTATTTCTTGTGTTTATGGCTGATCTGTTATCTCCTACGTAAAAACTTACCACCTAACTAGCTGTGTGACCTGGACAAGCTGCTTAACCTCTGAGTCTCAGTTTTATCTCTGAAAAGCAAACAATAAAATGACAGGGAACAATGCCTGTAGAGTCTGTGGTACCTAATGAGCCCCTAATAAATAGTAGCTGCTGTATTCTTACCACTAGTATTATTTTGGTATCATTACTATAATTAGTTAAATACAGCCTCCTTTGGGTTGCAGGAAAAAGATAAAACAATAGTTTATAATATTGAGAGGTTTTTTTCCTCCTTTAAAAAGTTTTTTCATTTCTAATTATAAAAAAACATGCACAATGTAGAAAAATATTAACAACTGAGATTCCTGGAGAAAGACAGTAGATTTATAAAATGCATCTACTGCTCTCTTTAAGGCAGAAGGACTCAAGTAAAACTCTACATTCCCTCATTTGGCTCCTGACATATGGGCAGCAAGGCCTTTACCATTTAGGCAGGAGACTGGTCTTCTCTGGGCACTCTGACCAGATTTCAAGAAAGCTCTAAAGTTACAGACATTGGGAATTCACCAAGTGAGTGGTCCAGTCTAGTCACAGCAGCGTGAAGGTCACAGTCTGCAAGCCCTACTTACAGGTCAGAGCCTCTAAGTAACTTTTAAGTACTCGACTCTTTTTTTTTTTTTGGGGGGGGGGTACGCGGGCCTCTCACTGTGTGGCCTCTCCCGTTGTGGAGCACAGGCTCCGGATGCACAGGCTCAGCGGCCATGGCTCACGGGCCCAGCCGCTCCGCGGCATGTGGGATCTTTGCGGACCGGGGCACGAACCCATGTCCCCTGCATCGGCAGGCGGACTCTCAACCACTGTGCCACCAGGGAAGCCCAAGTACTCCACTCTTAAATATGAGCAGACCGCCAAGGATGGCCACATACCTGGGAAAGCCTCTAATGAATGTAGAGGCAATAATAAATATGCAGGAATTTTTTGAAAAACTTTATGTTCTCAGAGAGATACAAGAGTTATTGTAGCCTTAAAGCAACAAGACAATGTTATTTCGTAGAGAGCATTCAGAGAGAAAAAACTCTTGAAAAATTAGAAATTAAAAATGTAAGTGGGCTGCTTTGGGAGCAGTGGGAAACTATGAAGCTTCCCTTAGGAACTCTGCTCAATATTCTGTAATAACCTAAATGGGAAAAGAATTCGAAAAAGAATAGATATGTATATGTATAACTGAATCACTTTGCTGTACACCTGAAACTAACACAACATTGTTAATCAACTATGCTCCAATATTAGATAAAAATTTAAAAAAAAGGAAGAAACTTTCCTTAAAATGGTGTTTCAGGGAGATGACTTTGACAGAGTCTGCCTCAAGGGATAAAACAGGGGCAAGAGTAGACATGAAGAGAACCGTCTGGAGGCTTTCCCAGTCTTGGTAGGTGGATGAAGGGATTTTCTCGCCTCTTCCTAAAATGCATTCCCTTCCAATATGCCTTCTTTTCTAAGCTTTATAAAGACCTGTACCATCAGTTTTCTCTCTTGTCATGTCATCTGAAAATGAGCACATTATTCTCATGCTTAAGCTCTAGCCACTTCTGAAATGACAGGTGTGTGAAGAGCTGTTCCTGACAGAAGCGCCAGCCACCTCTGCATAATTGCCGAGGCTGCTGCAGAAACACACTAGGATGCGTGGCTGATTGCACTGCAAGAGTTCCACTCCTGATGGAGGGGTTGCTAATGAAGTATGCAAGCATGGCATCTCGTGAAACCCAGAAATAGTGAGTGAATAATGGATGGGTGAACGGTTATGTGGTAGACACACCACCCAGATGGAAGCAACATCATTAAAATAGTACCAGAAATCGTGGGTGAGCAGAAAATACGGTCATGTCACTTTCATTTATATTGAAGTGCTCCTAGAGAAAATTTATGAGAAATTTATATATACTTTGTGCAAAACCAGCAAGAGAACGCACCGAAGATGAACTGAAGTATTGCCTTCGTTTCTGGATCCATCAATTAAAATTCTGCTAACAGAACACAGAGGTGGGCATCAAGAGACTGGAACCTTATCCTTGCTGAAGTGTCTGGCGTCAGGGCCCCTCACTCCCCAGAAACCAGTCCAGCTCTTGATGGGGGCTGGGATTGCAACCTTAACCTCCATCTCACACTGACAAGTAGAAGGAAGAGAACAGGTCAGACTAAGACACGGCCCCCAACCCCTAGAACCAACGAGAACAGAGGTCAGGAGAGGAGGACTGGCCAACAGAGACTGACTTCTAGAACTACTAATGAATATATCCTGAGAGATACTCTCTACGAAGTGCCTAAATCTTGTCAATGTTCCCTCAAAAGGTCTGAGCTTCTCAGTGTAGCTGTCAGGACTCTCATGACCTGGGTCCTCCCTGCCTCTACTGCTCCTGTTTCCATATCTAACAGAAAATACTCAGCCTTTTTGAGGACAAATAAAGCCACAAGGTAAGCCTCAATAAATTCCAAAGACTTGCTATCATATACACTTTGTTCTCTATCTAAAACATACTAAAAGTAGAAATCAATAACAGAAGGATAGGTTTTTTTTCTTTTTAAGGATCTGTTAGAAGTAAAAATCAATCAAAAAGGGATAGGTTAGAAAGTTCTGCTTCTGGCCATGATACAGGAACAGGGAACAAATTTACTCTGTAACCAGATTTGCTTTCTCACAGCTAGAAAACTAGACAAATCACATGATGCAATGGTTTTCAGACACTGGACAACAGGCAGCACAGAACTGGGATACTTGAGAGAAGGGAAATAGACAAGGTGAGCCCCACGGTTGCCCCAGCTTACAGCCTGAATGCAGTTCCTAGTACACAAAAGGATGTGTTGGGGAACCCAGGGAGAGACCAGCAGGCTCAGTACTGTGCCTAGAATTTGTGGGGCAGAGTCCTAAAGACGAGGGAGCTGCTGAGAGAGGGAGAGAGACAGAGAGAGAGAGAGAGAGAGAGAGAGAGAGAGAGAGAGATCCAGAGATTTGCAAGGGGCTTTGGCTCAATACTGTGCATGTTTGAAAAAAACCCAAATAACAAACCTATGCCAGGCCAGGGAAAGAACCACCAGAAATAATAGGCAGAACCATTGCTGGAGCTCACACAGAGCTGGGAAGAGCTTGTGTTCCCACGACCCAGAGTGAAAAGATCCCACGACACACAAGGTATCAGGTAGCGTCCTCAGAAGTGTGTAGCCTCAGCAGCGGGGATACGTTAGTCCTCGACTAAAGGCAGCTCTTGACCCAACCTAACAAAGCTTAAAAGCAACCCTTGAGGTGAGCTGTGACAAAGCGAGAGAGAGACATGGACATATATACACTACCAAATGTAAAATAGATAGCTAGTGGGAAGCAGCCGCATAACACAGGGAGATCAGCTCGGTGCTTTGCGACCACCTGGAGGAGTGGGATAGGGAGGGTGGGAGGCAGGGAGATGCAAGAGGGAAGAGATATGGGAACATATGTGTATGTATAACTGATTCACTTTGTTATAAAGCAGAAACTAACACACCATTGTAAAGCAATTATACCCCAATAAAGATGTTTAAAAAAAAAGCAAGTCTTGAAAGGATAAAATGAATCCAAAAGAACATACCTACATGTCAAAACTCCACTATTAAAGAAAATACAAAATCCAGTACCCAACATGTAAAATCTACAATGCCTACCATCCAATCAAAAATTACCATGCATGCAAAGAAGAAGGAAACTATCCATAATCCAGGGAAAATTCAACGAATGGAAATGAGAGAGATGATGGAATAAGCAGACAAGGACATTGACACACTGCTAAGAAAAAGAAATGAGGCGTAAGAATCAGAAAGGAGGCTACGAAGCTGTGATTATTTGTAGACATTATGACCAAATGCAAAAAATCAACAGACACATTCTCACAAGAATCTTAAGAGGTAGGTGTACCTATCACGCACACTTGAAAGATGAGTACGCTAGGGCATAGAGTGGTTAAGTGACTTGCTCAAGGTCACAGGGCTATAAGTGACAGAGATAGGGACTTTGGACCCAGCAGTCTGGCTCCAGAGATAGAATAAGGGAGTCTGGAAAGACTTATAAAAATTAGTAACATTTCTTTACATCAGTATCAAATAAGCCCAAAACATAACTGAAAATAGGTAATAACTCACAATTGCAACTAAACCTATCATGTATCTGGGAATCATCAAAAAGAATACACAAGACCTTATGTATATGTATAGCTTACCCATAAGGTGACCCTATGATTTCTCGCCCAAGTTGAGAGTAAAAGGAAGAGCTAACAGGAAGGGACGTGGGGATGACAGGGGAGACTGGGACTGTCCCAAGCATATCGACTTAATGGAAGCAAATATAAAATCTATTAAAGATCTTAAAAGAAGATCCACATAAAATAAGAAACATTCCACCTTTTTGGAGGGGAAGACAATTCTCAAATTAACCTGTAATTTTAGTTCAATCCAACAGAAATTTATCTTGGAACTTGATTAACTTATTCTCAAATGTACCTGCCCTCCAGAGTCCTCCAGGTTGAAAATCATGCATCTGTGCATTTGTAAGGAGCCTATCAGAAGGACTGGGATGTCTGTGGAGTGTCACAGGTGCACAACAGCCACTCAGGATGGCTGCCTCTGACCGGAGCTGGTAACCCATCAGCTGGACAGAAAAGGTGGGCAGGCAGGAAGTCCACTTTCATCCCTCTGCCTGTCTCTCTTTTCCTCCCTGAATCAGTCGTACAAGTCTTTCTGAATGAGTCACGTACCACTCATTCAAGGCGGAGCTCAGCATAGTCAGGTGGCTTCTATGTGAAAGCAGGAGGCAAACTTATAAACGGTCGATGTACAAACTTGTTGCTCATCTAAAACCGTGAACATCTCAAGTGCAGGATCCTGCAAGAGTGCCCGGCCCAGAGAACAGGCTACAAAATGTTCTAAAGGAGGAAGTGAAGGAGAATGAGGGAAAGGGGAAAGCTGAGCACGGCAAGGAAAAGGAAAGAGGTGGAAGAAAGGGAGGGGACGTGGGGAAGAGGACAAACAGCCCTGCTGGGAGGCTGAAGCCTTCTCGCTGTCACTGCGGACCCAGCACCATGATGGAAAGGGCATGGATGATGGAAGCAGACGTGCCTTGTGGGAGCCCCAGCTCAACCACTCACTGATGGCGTGACCTTGGGCAATTCTGCCGACCTCTCCAGATGGCAGAGTCCAGACCAGGGACATATCAACCTGGGGCTGAGGGTTGCAGATTCTAGTAAAGAAAGGGGGCACCTGACAGGTGCTTCCAGCATGCTCTGCAAACCCCAGCTGTGAAGCCACAGTCCCTTTGGGGACAGCATGCTGCCAGCCAGGCAGTGGCTTGACAGTGGGTCTTGGGACAGTGGCCATTAGGTCCCTGCTCCATCTTGATAGCTACATGAGCTTGGAAGGGGTTCCCAGTGCTGCTGGCATCCCCCCAAGGGCTGTCATTTCTGTGCAATTACCCTGCAAATAAAAAATCTGAACAATTGCTACTCGGATGCTAAGAGATGCAGTCGACCGACTTCAGGAGGAACATCAAAGCCGCTGACTGGGGAGTGCCTATTGTATTGGCACTTGCCACAGTGAGATAGCCATTTGTGAAGATGGCCTGTCATGAAAAGGTCACGGCTGACAAATGACTCTTGGCTGCCTTTCTCCATGAGGCCGGAATTAGGTAGCCTATGAGTTGCTCCATTATTGGGGAAATGGGCACTGGAGCCCACTCCAAAGTTAAAAAGCACCTTCCAATCCTTTTGTTCCTCACAAATCCAGTGACTAGTGGGTTATCATTGTCTCAATCCTGATTTTACGGATGTGGGAGCCAAGGCACGTTCATCTCACATTACACAACCGTGGGAAATAACCATGTTCCGTGAGAATATTCCCTGTCAAAGATGAAGAAGAGATAGAGTTTTAGTTTGAAGTGCTGGATCCACCACCACCTGGCTGCAGAAACCTGGATGAACTCACTGTGGAGACTCAGTTTCCACATCTGTAAAATAGGAATGTGGACCGTTCCTACTTCTTAAGGAAGTCGGGAGGGGTAAAGCACGTAATGGAATGAAAGAGACAGGCTAGAACGGGGGAAGCATGTGCGGTCAGGTGAACTCACGGTGGGTGGGCTGCTGAGTTCGGCTCAGGAAACCTCGGGACCTTCTCAACCCATCCTTCATCCTGTCCCTCTCCTCCTTCTACAGCGCTGGTGAGACTCGGCCCATCTTCCCAGACAGGCACTTGAGACCCTCCACCCCAGGTCTGTTCCCCCATCCCCTCGGGAGACCCAGCACCCCAGCAAAGCAGCCTTTTCACGGGGCTGCAGACTCTGGGCTCCCCTGAACCTGCATTGTGTCCTTGGCCACGGCTCAGGCCACCCATTCCTTCCACCAAATCAAATCCTCACTTTTCCTTCTCTGACAATATCTACCTTAAGTGTGACAATGGGTCACAAACCAGCGTGCACTGGAGGAAATGCCCTGCCCGACCCCCCATGCGGCTAGTTCCTCCATGTAGTCCCTGCCTCACTCCACCCCTCTCCTCGTCCCCTCCTGGGTGAACCGGGAATCCACCCCACTGGGCAGGCTTGGCTCAGCTCTGCTCTGGGAGCCCCACTTCTGCTCCTCCAGGTAGGCTGCTGCCAGGACCCCCCCAGGGACACCTGTGATCGTGTGACTGAGTCTGTCTAATTCTGGGATGTTTAGCAAGCCCATCTGGCTCTCATACTAATTTCTATCTTCTGAATTAGCCTTTAACTGTAAGACAGATGATATTTCCACCTGTACCTGCCTTAGTCTTTGTCTTGTGTCTCAATTTTATATAGAACACAAGTGGGAATAGGGTGCTACTTCTGTGTCCCTTAAGACATCAACAACCTGTACACACCTGGAAGGAGCCATGACCTTGCCTGGAGCAGGTTCTATGGTTCTTTGCTGGATTACGCATTTGTGTTCTGACAAATACACTTACATTAAAAAAAAAAATTTAAAATAACTAGGTAAAGGACCCGAGGGACAGAAGGTAGGAACAAGACGAGCAGCTCTAGAATATGGTCTGTGCATCCACTCACTGACAGTCCTCTGGGAGTCTGCCCTTTGCTGGGGAAGGCAGCGGGCCCCCGGCAGTGACAACACGGTGTCGACTCTTAAATGTCACCTCCTCAGAGACATCTCACCTGACTCTCCCACCTACAGTGGATCCCACTTCCCCCTCGCCATCCCCCCACCCCGTCACTATCATACCGTCTTGTTCATTTCTTTATCGGCACTGATCATGATCTATCATTTTAAGTGCTCTTTGTCTAGAATGTGCATTTCTGAGAGCTGGGACCACCCCAGCGCTCGTGAACACGATGCCTGGGACATTGCTGCCTCCTCAGCATCCCAGAGGAATGAAGGAACAGCGTGAGATATGCTAGGACGGGAAAGGAAGTTGGCAGGGGGAGGGGTAAGTGGGAGAACTGGGTGTTCCGGGAAGGCTTCTTGGAAGAGGGGGCACCTGAGGACAGAGTTGTGCCTTAGGACAGCTGAGGACAAAGTCCACTTGTTCAGGTAAAAAGAGGTGGAAAGGTAAATCCAAGAAGAGGGAAGGACACGGGTAAGCAGCACGTGGTCATACGCAGTACGCGCAGAAACAGAAGTGTAACAAAAGGGGGCTGGTGAGGGAGGTTGGGCTGCTTGTGGCGCACAGAGGAGGGTGTGCAAGATAAATGCAGAGATAGAAGTGAAGCAGCACAAGTGAACCCCTCAGCACAGAGCCAGGCACAAGGATGGTGGCAACCACAGGCCACGGAGGCAGCACCAGAGATGAGGCCAGAAGAATGGACCAGAGAGAGACCTCCTGGGGGAGAAGTGGAGGAAGAGGGTTCCAGGCAGAAGGACCAGGTGAAAAGGGGCGGGGGTGGGGGTGGGGTGGGTCCCACCTGCAGGAACACAAGGTAAAAACCAGGTGCTGCGGGGAGGGGGAAGGGTAAGCTGGGGCGAAGTGAGAGAGTGGCATGGACATACATACACTACCAAATGCAAAATAGATAGCTAGTGGGAAGCAGCCGCATAGCACAAGGAGATCAGCTCCGTGCTCTGTGACCACCTAGAGGGGTGGGATAGGGAGGGTGGGAGGGAGACGCAAGAGGGAGGGGATATGGAGACATATGTATATGTATAACTGATTCACTTTGTTATACAGCAGAAACTAACACACCATCGTAAAGCAATTATACTCCAATAAAGATGGAAAAAGAAAAAAACAGGTGCTGGGTGGAGATGGACAGTCACAGCCCCCAAGGGCTCTGTGTGCCCTTAAACTGGGCGGCTGCCAGCCCTGCCATGTGCTATGAGGAGTGACAGATCGAACACTGACCTTTTCAACCAGGTCTTCGGGGGCCTGTTCCTCAAAGAGCTGAATTTTATCTTCAGTGCACTTCTTCAAAAGGTCTGTCTTGCTTTTGCTCTTGGAGCGTGGCTTCCTTGCCTTGGACTGTGGCTGGAGAGAGGGGAGAAAACATGGGCGAGAAAGTGATCACCAGTAGGTTGGTGCAGCCCCTGGTCTCCCCAAGCCCAGAGAGGCTCCTGCAGCTCTTGGCACCGCACAGCTGTCTTAGCCAGAGAGGGGAGGAGAGATGAACACTCTCCTGGAATGAACTCCGTTCATGGGCCTTCGGTCTTGGCATACTTTGGGAGCTTGTCCCGCCAAAGGGAGGAGAGGGATGCTCGTGGGCAGAGCCGGAGCTTTGCAGTCAGACAGATAGCGGCCCCACCTGCGTCCACCTCCTCTCCAGTGGGGGACCTCAACCCGTCAGCCTCTGTGAGCAGGCACAGGACGGAAGAGGTGCTTGTCCTTGGGAAGCTTACAGAAGAGCGGAGGAAAAAATCAGTAAACGTGAAAACAAATAACCGACCAAGACACTCTCAGAGGGTTGGTGAGTGCCATGAAGACAAGGAGACAGATATTCTCTGGGTATTATCTTACATTAGGCGGACGGGGACACGTCTGCAGAGGTGAACGGCTGCTGAGGACATCCGTATGCATGCATTCAAGGAGGCATTATGCGTGGGCTTTCACACATACCATCCTCCTAGAATAACAGCTGCACAACCTACACACACATACCAGCTTCTCACAAATGTAAAGAAGTGACATTGCAGCTGAGCCCCGCATGACAAGGTGTCAGGAGTGTGAAAATGTGGGAATAGAAGGTTCCAGACCCTGAAGACCTGAAGCCCAGAGCAAGGGTGAGAGGGGTCGAAGAAGAGGTTGTGTGGGACTTCCCTGGTGGTCCAGTGGTAAAGAATCTGCCTTCCAACGCAGGGGACCCAGATTCGATCCCTGGTCAGGGAACTAAGATCCCACACGTGGCGGGGCAACGAAGCCTGCGTAACACAACTACTGAGCTTGCACGCCTCAATGAGAGAGTTCATGTACCGCAAAAACTACAGAGCCCACGTACGCGCTCTGGAGCCTGCCCGGAGCCCGCACACCACAAAGAGAAGCCCGCGCTTCCATAACGAAGACCCAACACAGCCAGAGGAAAAAAAAAAGAAAGAAAAGAAATAAATAAAATAAATAATTTAAAAAGAGAAGAGGTTGTGGGTGCTCAGTAAATTGATATTCAGCGAATGAATGAATGAGTGTAGAAGATGCTACCCTCTCTGAGCCTCAGTTTCCAGACCTGTAAAATGGAGCTAATGATACCTACCTCATAGGATTACCGCAAGAACATAACACAATGGAACATAAATGGAACATAATCTAACATAATAAACAGAAAAATATAACAACACAGCATACTGTAACACAACACGATAGAACATAACAACATGCTTAGAATGTAGCCTAAATGAGAATATAACAATAGGACATGACATCACATAGCAAAACAAAACAGCATGCAGTAGGGCATAATGTAGCATGACCAACACAACACGCACCACATCTAAGATGCTTGGTGCAGTCCGTGGCCGCTGGTCACTCCCCATGAGGGCCAGTCCTCCTCCCTTCCCGGTTCACATACCCACCCTTCCTCTACTCTTTCACTGGCACGATCTCCCAGAGCCTGCTCTAGACCTGGACTCAGGCCTGCCCACCAGACTCTGACCCGGCGCCTATGGCCGCGGTGTTAATGCAAGAGAAGACCCCCATGTCCTCAGGGCCGGCCCCAGCGCACTCAGAGGAAGCAAGCACGTACACAGCAATTCACTGAGTTCAGAGACCCCCATGTGACAGAGGAGGAGACTGAGGCCAGAACAGAATCGGTGGCCTCAGCCACATCATGGGAGCCCTAAGAACTAGACGGTGAGCTTCCTGACTCCTGCACCCAATGCCTTTAAAAACTCGGGCTGGGCTCAGCTAATCCCATGAGTGAACTATAGTTTTTATCTCCTGATCTAATGGTGATAATACCAAAAAGAGGAAATTGGGGGTCAACCCCTCTTAGGAACAGAGCTAGGCTGGTGGGTAAGACCCTGAAGCCCAGAGCAAGGACTGGCACTGGAAGCGGGGGAAGCCAGAGTGGGGCGGGGGTGGGGCAGATCGTGTGCATCCCTCCCAGCCCCACGCACAGTGATGTCAAGTCGGTAGCCTGAAATTGGCCTTGGAAGGAGTATTTACACCAGGGAAATAGGCAAATGCTACAAGTCAGGAACTCTGAACCCCCAATGAGAGTCAGTTTACCAGCACGTGACTGATCAGGGGTCAGACCACAGGGGGTCTTGAGATCATGGTAGAACTTATAGCTGGGCAGAGAGCACCAAGGATGTGCCTGAATTCTGTTTTCTCCTCAAGGAGAAGCAGTAGGTTTAAAGTCAGAAAGCACCAGCTCCAAGATGAGTCCTTCTACTTCCTCCTACGTCGGTCAATCACTTTACCTCTGCTGGTTGGTGCTTTCATCTGTAGAATGGGGACAAAATATCTACCTCCTGGCCCCGCTGTGAACCACAGATGAGCTACTGAAAGTGTAAGTGATTCGAAATGTTTTCAATCTCAACATAATATCAACTCAAGGGAAGTCCCCGCATTCCGCCCACATCCGGTGGTTGGTTGGTTGAGTCAATAAAGTTTATTGCACACCTGTTATGCACCAGGCACCTTCTAGGTGCTGGGATGGAGTGGTGAACTGGAACTACAAACAGGGAGCTTGTTGGCAGTGGGAGCACAGACCGTGAGTTAAGTCGAGAAACCAGGACATTGCAGATAGCAATCAATTCTCTGAAGACGTGGGAACGCAGCATGGGATAAAGGATGGCTGGGAAAGTGGTGATCTTGGATAGTGGGCAGGGAAGACCACTGTGCAGGTGACACATTTGAACTGAGATGTGAAGAGACCATAAAGAGCTGGCCCTGTGATGTTCTCGGCAAAGGAAACAGCAAATTCAAAGGCTTTGTCTCTGGTGGGATTCCCCAGAGGCAGAGCCAGAGACAGGGACTGGGGTGCACGCAGTTTCCGGAGAGAGGACCTCTGAGCAAGGCGTAGGGGGTGAGGGAACCAGGACAGGAGGGGGAAAGGGCCACGCACGGTGGAGGTCTCAGGTAGCATCTGGCCTTGACTGGTCCATAAGGGGCTCCAGAGTAAACCCTGCACCCAAGAGTTGCCTCGTCTGTGGCCCATAACACGTGCTCACCACAGGCATCTGTCAATCATCACCCTCCGAGGCCCAGGGTGAGAGATGCCCTTTTCCACCTGAGCTGAGCATCCTCCTTGTGCCACTTACAGAAGTACTCTGAGTGGGTCACTGGCTGTGGCCAAGGGAGGGGGCAGGAGGAAGAGTCACCTTCAGGGCAGGTGGCTCCCATCACTGAGGGGAAAGCTCAGGAGAGGGGCGCAGCTGTGAGCCGTGAGTGGCAGAGACTCAGGGCCACTGGTGGACAGTGCAAAGTCCAGGTACCAGTGTGTCCACTACAGAACTTAAGGTGCTTCCAGGAACAGCTGACGCCAACAGGGCCAGAGAGGAGAGGGTGGGAGATGAGCTGAGGGTGGGTGGCAGAGCGAGATCCTGCAGTATCAACCGCCGGAGGAGGCCCCGCTTCTGCACCCACGAGGCCCCGAGATGCCCATCCTACCTGCAGCTCAGGGGCGGCCAGCGCCTGGTCCAATTTCAGGAACTCTGCTTCTCGCCATGCGGTTTGAAATTGCTGCAGCAGGACTCGGGCCCGGATTTTGGGAAGGGCCAAGCTCCTGTCCATCTGAGCGAAGCAGCCGTGAACTTCCTGCCTCATCCCGAGCAGCTCCTCTTCGGACAGGGAGAAGGCAGAGGACCAGAGCTTTCTGGAAAAGCAAGAACAGTGATATGTTTTAGTGGAGAGAAGACAGTGCGGGTTGTGCTGGGGGGAAAGTGTAAATTCAAGGCTCAAACTCCACTAGTCAAATCCACGTCTGGAAAAAAAAACGCCATCTCCTTAATCGGGCATTCATTCCACAAGGATTTCTTGAGCATCTAATGTGTGTCATGATGGACACAACATCATATCGGGGCTAGGAATTCAGAGTTGAATGAGACAAGCCTGTGAGCAGACAACAGGTGTCCCGGCACTCACGACCTTGAAGAGAACCTGTCTCTGTTTAGAACAGACATGAAGACAAAGAACTGTCCACCGAGCCTGGCCAGCAGCAGACTGTAAGTAGGGACCAGAAGCCCGGAGGAGAGATGCCCAACTCGGCAGGTCATGGGGAAGGGGGGGCCTTGTGCTGGGTCTTTCTAGGATGATGAGTGACAGCTCTCATTTAGGGAAAACCTATTCCGTGCTGGAAACCATGCAGGGTGATTTACCATTAGGGGCTGACTGTGTCCTCCCAAAAGATATGTTCAAGTCCCAACCCCTGGTACCTCTGAATGTGATATTTGGAAACAGGGTCTTTGCAGAGGCAGTTTAGAAGTAAGTTAAGATGGGGTCATGTTGCAATAGGGTGGACGCTTAATCCAATATGACTGGTGTCCTTCAAAGAAGAGAAGACACACACACAAGAAGGCCATGCGATGAGGGTCTACGAGCCAACAAGTGCTGAGGATTGTAGCAACAGCAGAAGCTAAGAGAAAGGCGGGGATCAGATTCTCCCTGGAACCTTCAGACAGAGCATGACCCTGCCAACACCTGGATTTGGACTTCTGGCCTCTAGAACTGGGAGCCAATACATTTTTGTTGTTTTAAAGCCCCTGGTCTGTGGTGCTTTATTATGCCAGCCCCAGGAAACATTTACCTGCATCCTCACCGATCCTTTGGCAACTCAATCCTCAATTTACAAATGAGGAAATTTTTTTTTTTTTTTGGTACGCGGGCCTCTCACTGTTGTGGCCTCTCCCGTTGCGGAGCACAGGCTCTGGACGTGCAGGCTCAGCGGCCATGGCTCACGGGCCCAGCCGCTCCGCGGCATGTGGGATCTTCCCGGACCGGGACATGAACCCGTGTCCCCTGCATCAGCAGGCGGACTCTCAACCACTGCGCCACCAGGGAAGCCCACAAATGAGGAAATTAAGGAATGTCCCCCTCTTCCTCCCAGGCAAGGCCTACAGCCACTCTACAGGGGAGAATGGCCACAGGCTCTCTTTCCCACCTCTGGGGATCCAGTCTGGCCAACGAGATGGAAGAGGAGGTCGGCTGGGACTTCTGGACAGAACGTCCTCCCTGACCCAGGAGACAGCATCTGGGGGGAGGCCATCTCTTCTGTCCTGCTTTGGGCAACGTGTGTCTGTTCATTGATCACTCAAAAAATCTTCATGTGGGCCTGTGGGACTTCAGCTCACCTAGAAAGTTCTCTCGTGGAAGCAGAATAAGACGGAAAGGGCTGACTTGGGCCCCCAGACAGAAGCAGTCTGAAGGCCCCAAGCCCATGTCTTGGGTTCCCTGGGACTCACCAATTTTTCTGAAGTACTTTAGGAAACTGCAGCTGTTCCTTTGTACTTTCCCTCGTGGAGAATCTTTGCCCCACGTGTTTGCTGCTTACGTGGACTCCAAGGTGAGAGCAACTCTGAAATGAATCTGAGTTTTTATTCTTGCCCATCTTCAAACCAGATTGGCCCAGGGTGGTCTGGCTTTAATCCTCCACTAGGTAGGCACTAAGATAATACAGAAATATAGGAGATAGGGTCTTTGCCCTGAAGGAATTTAAAATCCAGGCAGGAGTTTAGCAAAAAGCTCTCAAAGACACTTTCCCTGGCAAAACATGCATCCTTATTAATTCTTATTTTATAGGACCAGGTTGACAGCAACTCTCTCTTGCTTGAAATTGAGAAGCTTATAAAAATATGTTTCAAAACTATTGTGCAAAGCCATTTCTACTTAATGCCTCAGAAATAAAGGCTACAACCTTTTAGGGTCTTAAATAAGCAAAGTATATAAGCAGACTCAGATTGTGTGTATTGTTAGTTGACCCCCTTTAACCCTTAGGAAAATCATAAAGAGTTTTCTGATACCAAAGTGAGATCTCTCTTTTCCTGTTGAACGACTCAATCGGCGGCCGCTTTAATAATACTCCCTGCAAAATGGAACCACATGAATCAAAGAAGATGAACATCCAATAATGGGAATGTCACGTCCAATCACACACTTTGAAGAGCCCAAAGCAGGCTGGATGGAGCAAAGAGACTTTGGTCGAATGTAGATTGAGCTGAATAATTACTGCTGAGAACAACTGGTGGGAATAAGAAGTGGCATTGAAGCATCTGACGTGTATGGGCTTGGAGAAGACAGCATCTTGTTTGTTCAAGAAAACAAAAACGAACAGAGATGGCGAACTAAACAAGGACAGAACCATAAAGAAAGAGAGATGAGAAGGAGGGGAGAGGTCACTTCATCTAAACCAAGACAATCTCACCCTCTGCAAACACCTGGGACCTCTCCTCCCTGGCAGCAAGTTCAGTCCCTGGGAATGAGCACTTAAGGAGGAGGCACTGCATCCTTGAGGCCAGGAAGACCTTGTTCCATGGGATGTCACTGCCACCGAGGAAGGATGGGCACTGCAGAACGATGCTCTGCTATTTGGTATCCCTGAAAGGGTTCAAGGAGAGCTCAGGCCTCGGTGCAGATGGGGAGGACCACCGACGTCCAGCGAGCAGCATGCAGGATCAGTAGAGGAGGGGGACAGAGGGACCGAGCAGACAGACTGAGAAGGGCGCCTTCCCCTACCCTCCCCCAACGCCCACCCCCAACACCCCCTCCACAATCCACAATCCTATGTTGATGCAACCTTTTCTAATCAAAAGGGCTTCAATTCAATTCAGAATTGAAATTGTGGCTAAGATCCAAACTGAACTGTGGAGCGGCCATACCGAGGAAAGAATAGTCAAAGGGCTTTGGTTTTGTTTATTCGCTTCAATAGTGTTTTCTGGGTTGGTTGGTTCCTTTAAGGAACATTGATGGGTGGGTCCGTTGGTTAAAAGGACAAAAGCGCTATGTTATAGCCAAACGGGCACCGTTACGCCCTATGTGTAAACAGTCTACACTACTCTAAATAAACAGACTGGGAAGGTGGTGGTTACTGTTTATCTTCACTGCGCTGCTGTTGCTGGGGGGTTTGATTCTGTCTTTCATGCGGTGAGACTGGACTCCCCTCTTCACACCCAGACAAGGACCCACCCAGCTGTTCCAACGCCTGGTCTTGCCCCGCCTCAGCAAGGCAACAGTGGGCAGTGTCCCCTTGTCTCCGGCTCCCAGTACCAGGTCAGTGGCCGGCGCCCAACATGTACCTTCTTCAGAGCTTGGTACCTGGTTAATTACTCCTGCTTTGTGTATCACAATCATCTATTTATGTGTCTGTTTTCCTCCTGATAATCTGAGTTCTTCCAGCACAGGAATGATGGTGGTGATGATAGCAGCTACCTCTTATCATCCACTTATTGCAGACCAAGGGTTGTGTTAAAAGACTGACATAGGGCTTCCCTGGTGGCGCAGTGGTTGAGAGTCCGCCTGCCGATGCAGGGGACACGGGTTCGTGCCCCGGTCCGGGAAGATCCCACGTGCCACAGAGCGGCTGGGCCCGTGAGCCATGGCCGCTGAGCCTGCGCGTCCGGAGCCTGTGCTCCGCAACGGGAGAGGCCACAACAGTGAGAGGCCCGTGTACCGCAAAAAAAAAAAAGAGATGATGTATGTGACACCTGGAGCTGCAGCAGCCATCCTGAAACCATGTGGGGCTGAGCCCAAAGACCAAAGCAGCACACTGAGTATAGTGGAGCAGAAGGATGTTGAGGGCTGGATCCTTGATAGTATCATTGGGTCATGGAATCAAAACTAGAAAATTTACTCCCCGACTTCTTATAAAATGCTTTCTTCACCTTCTAACAACCCAATAGTATCATGTGCTGCTGAAAGCACCGTAAATGATTTATCATTGTCATCCCATTCTACAGGCAAGAAAGATGAGGCTCAGAGAAGTTAAGTAACTTGCCTACACTCAGACAGTTGGTGGCAGTGCTGGGATTTAAACCCAGGTTTTTGGTCTACACTGCCCACCTTTCATTCCTCTCTGTAGCCCCATGTGGGCCGTGTTCGAGGCTCCTCCAGTTTCCAATCTGACGTGCCAGCCCTAGACAGTTGCCAAAGCTTTGCTGGTGTCTGTCACACAGCTGATGGCCCCTTCTGGGCCACGTCAAATCTCAGTCTGCACAAAGAGCTGGCGAATGCTGCAGGGAAGTGAAGGACTGTCAACAGTGGCCCCTCTGGAATCTGATTTTAACTTGTCCTCATTGCCTCCATAGCTCTCCAGTGGCTTTGAAAACATGAGTGGTGCAAATTATCCATTATTTTATAATTATTACACCAGGATTGCTGGCGGGCAATGGCTTACAGCATCCTAGTCAGAAGTGGATGTCATTCCATGGTTCTTGAATTCAATGAATGAAGGGGACCCATAAAGAGATGGTGCAGCGGGCCGTAAGGCCTGGAATGAAGGCCCACTACCATGTGCTCCCTGACATCTGCTGACACAGGGAGGGCCTCATGTGGCTTAACTATAAGTTCCCCTCCCCACCCTGCTCCTGTGGACAAGCTCCCCTCTTCACACAACACTTCTCATCAAGGGGACCAGGTGCAATTCCTGCTTACTCATGAGCAGTGGGTTTCAGTGCCCTGCCAGCCTGTAATTGTCCAAACAAGCCCATCACATCCTCCCACGGGAACCAGGGGGCACCTCACCCTCCTGTTGCTCTTGCGTTGGCCAAAAAATTTGTTTGTTTCCCCGCTCACATGAAAAACCCGAACTTTTTGGCCAACCCAAATACAAAGCCTGCCTCCCACGAGCCCTGGTTGTTTGCTCTGCAACCCCTGAGTGGCCTGGGGGGGGACATGCACTGCCCGTCTTCCCTGGGCTGTGGGTATAAGTAACTAATACACTGCTGTCCAGCGTCAGATGGCACGTGTCTGGCCATCCCCGTAACCAGGCGGTGGAATCCCTCCCCCACTAGTGGGAGGAGAGGAGGTGATGAAAACACACAGGGATTAAAACTCACGTGAAGATCAAGTGCTCCCAGTGTCTCAGCTCCGCCTGCTCCTCCGTGGAGGCCTCCAGAGCATCGTCCTTCAGTCTCTGCCTCACGCTCTGAATGCCCTCCTGGCCTCTGTCCCTCTCCTCGCCCTCGAGCCGCTCGGCCCGGGCGGCCAGGTCCCTGCTGTGCTCCTCCAGGATCTGCTGCAGGAAGAGCCAGGGGACCCCGCGCTTGAGCAGCTCCTGGGTCATCACCGAGTTCTGCAGCCGCCGCAGCTGCTCTGTGGCTTTCTCGGACAGTGAGAGGGTCAGGGCCCTGAGCTCGTCCAGGGCAGCCTGGTCCAGGCGCTCCTGCAGCTCCTCCAGGGTGGCGCTGTGCTCGGCCACCAGGCTCCGCCACTGGCCCATGTACTGGCGAGCATCCTCGGCCGCCCCGAAGGCTTCAGCGATGGACAGCCGCTCCCTCCGCTGCTCCTTGTGCTGGCAGGAGTTCCAGAACAGACAGTTAACAGGGGGCGGGACTCGGTTGTACAGCTCTTGGGGAAAACACTCTGGTTGCAGGAAGCACCGAATGTCAACATCTCTTTCCCCAATCACCTCACATTCAGCAAATTATTCTTGAAAACAAAAAAAGTAACATAATAGAAAGACCAATGGAGATTGCCAAAGTAGCAGCAGAGGAGAATTGAGCCACGAAATGGAAACTTTGAATAAATGCTTTGCTCTTCTAAAACCTACTAAGATTTTTATGCAAGTAGGCTAATAGGACAGAAATACTGCAAGAGCGTGTTCAGAACTGGAAGGACTCTTGATTTCTCCCCATAGTCAAGTCTTAGACAACAAGAGAGGAAATTTCTATTAAGGTTTTTACCTTCTTAACACATCCTCCCCAAAGGAGAAGAGTGCATAACCTGGCTGATCTTTAGCAAAATGTGACCACCTTTTACTCATTTGTTTCAAAGAAGGATCCAGGACATCTTTTTCTCTCTTCCTTCACTCAGATATAATATTCTCTCTATCTTGCTCTCTTCTTCTGGACTAGACAAAACCTGCCTCTGTCTATGTTAATCACAGTATTCCAGAGGCAAGGCGTGGCAAATTTCATAATTCAAAGATTTAGGGTGAAGATTTAAGCAAAAGGCTTAAGCTGCCTCACCCAACTGAGCTTTTAGCAGTACCTCCTTTGTCTGAGGTTGCATCGTTTTTAAATGAATCAATAAAGTTGATCGTTGTTCCCCCCTCCCAAAAAAACAAAATTATTCTTTAGAAAATAAGCCAACATGTAGTGAAAACTTCATTTGTTCAACATTTATTGAACACGTATCTATTGAGTAGTAAAACCCAAGAGGCAGACCACCTGGGCTCCTATCCTGGCTTCTCCACTTACAAGCTGAGCCACCCAAAACGAGTGTCTGGCCCTGTCTGGGCCTCTACTGCCTAATCTGTAAAATGGGGATAATAATAGGATCTACTTCACAGAGTAGTTGTGAGGATGCAATGAGTTGCTGAAGACATGTGTAACTCTTAGAGGAGGGCCTGGTGCAGAATTGGCATCAATGAATGTCTGCTATTATTATTACCAAGTCCCAGGCACATAGGAACTGAAAATTGAGATACCCTAAGAGAAAACCCCCCTGAGATCCATGAGAGACAATTTAAATGAGGAGGTCACAGAAGGCCTTTTAAAGAAGGAGACCCAAATGGATAAACAACAAGGTCCTATTGTACAGCACGGGGAACTAAATTCAATATCCTGTAGTAAAACATAATGGAAAAGAAAAACAGACAACAAAGGCTAATCACCACCAAGAGTAATTACAGCAATAATATGCTACTACTAATTTTAAAAAGTTAAAAAAATACAGAAGGAGACCCAGGCTTCCCTGGTGGCACAGTGGTTGGGAGTCTGCCTGCTAATGCTGGGGTCACGGGTTCAAGCCCTGGTCTGGGAGGATCCCACATGTCGCGGAGCGACTGGGCCCGTGGGCCACGACTACTGAGCCTGCGCGTCTGGAGCCTGTGCTCCGCAACAAGAGAGGCCGCGATAGTGAGAGGCCCGCGCACCGTGATGAAGAGTGGCCCCCGCTTGCCACAACTAGAGAAAGCCCTCGCACAGAAACGAAGACCCAACACAGCAAAAATAAATTAATTAATTAATAAACTCCTACCCCCAACATCTTCTTCTTTAAAAAAAAAAAAAAAAAAGAAGGAGACCCAAGGGAGACCTGAGGGATGAGGTCATATCTCAGCTGGGTTAAGATGGGGGAAAGGATATTCCTGGGAGAAAGAGCAGTAGGCATAAAGGCCCTGTGCTGGGAAAAAGCTGACATGCATAGAGATGTACATCACGGTGTTATTAACAATAGTGCATCTGTGGACAGTCCGGCTTCTATTTTGTGCAAATATGTCTTGTTCATGGGTCCGGGTGACCAGAGAGTGTCAATTCCTTCCTTCTACAATATTGGTTGAGCACCTACAATGTGTCCTCAGAGCTGAGGATATGACACAAACCTTTGCCTTTGTGGAGCTATGTTCTCACTCTGTACCACTCACAAGATTTATCAAAAGCAGCTGTAAGAAACAGTACTCATGGAAAACTGCTGAAGTATCTGCAGTTCTTCCATCCTTCCAGACCCTAGCCTGGAACCAGGCCAGACCATCAGAGAAGTGTGTTCTTGGGCCTCATTGCTTTGATCCTTGAGCCAATGGAGATGGATGAGGTGATGCTAAAGATGGGGTGGAGTTCAACGGTCCAGGTGAGAATGCTGGGCCCAACACTTGATAATAAAAGCAGAGTTTTTATCAACCAAATTAAGTTATTGTTTCCCTTTCCCTCCCGAATGGCATCAGACCACCCCCTGTGTTATCCCATGTATCTAGTATCTCCTCTGAATCTGTCCTTTTTCCCGTGCTCAGGACATGCTCTCATCCGTTTTGACCTGGTCAAGGTCTACAGCCTCCCATTGGTCCCATTGTAGACCTGCTCAAGGTCTACAGCCTGGGGCTCCTCCAACTCTATCGCAGGCTGCTCACAGGAGCTTCCTAAATCCCAAATCTGATCTTCCTTCTGAAACTGAGCAGGACCTGTGGGGCTCCTGGGCATGGGAGCCTTTTGAACAGCTGCTAATCAGGGAAGGGAGGGGAGGCAGAGACAAGGGAGGGGCAGCCAAGAAACAATAGTGCAGCCTTGGGGCGGGGTCCCGGTTCCGCCTCAAGGGATACACATAACAGTATCTTTGAGCTCTTTTACAGAACTAAAACCCCCGACAAATGGAAGATATTAGCATTCTTCATTCCAGAGAAGGTAATGACCTTCAGGAGACCACCTGAGGCCAGATTAAGGAACTGCGGGCACTGCACACACCCTGACCCTTAGCAGCAACTCCGCCCTTGAACCACTGCTACAAAACTCATCACCAAATCCTCCCCGGTTGGGACACACAGTTTTTCAGGGCATCAGCCCACTGCGTCCTTCTTTGCCTGACAAAGCAATAAAGCTGTTCTTTTCTACTTCACCCAAAACTCTGTCTCCAAGATTTGATTCAGCACTGGTGCACAGAGGCCGAGATTTTGGCATCACTTCTCCTGAAAACCCTTCAGTGTTCCCCACTGTCCTCGAATGAAGGTCAGCTGCCAGCCCGGCACACTGCCCTCATTGACGAGGTGCTGCTTCCTGGGAGTGCCTCCTCCAGCCCCCGCCCTCTGCCCTCCCAGCTCTCAAGTTCTCGGAGCTCCACGCACAGCGGGGCACCCTCGCCTGAGTGCTTCACCTTTGAACAAGACGCCTCCCCATCCCCTGCAGTGTCCTTCCTGCTTTGCTCGCATCAGATGCTCATCTGTCCCCCAGAACTCGGGTACCCCAGGAGACGGTGACTTCCTCTCTGTGCTACCAGAGCATGTAGGGAGCACATGATGCCTTTCTGTGGTTGCCGGTTGGTCTCTCCCTTCTCGAGGTTCACAAACAGCCGAGCAGGTCAGTGTCAAGGACAAGACTGAGGCTCTAAGTCAGACAGGCCTGGGCTCAATTCCACATCTGCCACTCACTAAACATGTGACCTTGACCTCATTACTTAATACTGTGATCTGAATGCTTGTGTTCCCCCAACATCCATATGTTGAAACCTAACATGGGACATGGTGGTGTTAGGAGAGGGGGCCTTGGGGAGGTGCTTAGGTCATGAGGGTGGAGCCCCCTGAATGGGATTATGCCCTTATAAAAGAGGCCCCACACTCACCCACCAAGCTTCCTCCCCCTTTCCACCCTTCTGACTTCTTCTACCAGCAAGAAGTCAGCTGTCTGCAGCCAGAAGAGGGCCTTCACCAGAACCCGACCTTGCCGGCACCCTGACCTTGGACTCCCAGCCTCCAGAACCGTGAGATATAAATTGTGGTTCCTTATAAGCCACCCAGTCTGGTACTTCGTTATAGCAGCACAAATAGACCACAATACTTAAGCCCTGTCAGCCTCAAAGTCTTCATTAAAAAAAGAGAAAACAGGGCATCCCTGCTGGCGCAGTGGTTGAGAGTCCGCCTGCCGATGCAGGGGACACGGGTTCGTGTCCCGGTCCGGGAAGCTCCCACATGCCGCGGAGCGGCTGGGCCCGTGAGCCATGGCCACTGAGCCTGCGCGTCCGGAGCCTGTGCTCTGCAACGGGAGAGGCCACAACAGTGAGAGCCCCGCGTACCACAAAAAAAAAAAAAAAAAACAGAAAACAGTAGCATCTACCTCATAGGGTTAATGTAAGGATTAAATAAAATACATAATACACTTAGCACAGTGCCAATTAAACAGTCCATAAATGTTGTAGCACCCATCAGTCATTATTCACTGGAACCAGCACTCCTATTGCCTTGCCCTGGCAGACATTACTAACCTACCGCAACACTCAGCTTTGCTAGGACCTGTAGAGATCTTGACGCAGCATTCCAAAAAGTCACTACCAATCAACTGTAGATGGCACATCAGGATGCCTGCCCAGCTGCCCTTCGGATCCTAGCCCTCTGATGGCAGTGCCTGGCATGGAACCCGGCACTTGGTGGGGGTTCACAATGGTTATGTAAAGAATCAAGAGCATAATTCCTTATATACCTTTTGCAGCATCTCTCGTCTTCTCTTAATTATTAATTTTTGGTGGAGTTTTTTCTTTTCCTGCTTTAAGTCATTGTCCAACTTCTGTTTTATAGAAAAGACTTCTGTCTGAGCCCGCTCCAAGAGCACCCGCATCTGATCTTCATCCAAGTAGCCTGCTCTAGATGAAAAAGATGCAGGGTTAGTTAACACACTATCCAAACTCACCTGCAGCTTGGCTGTGCTGTCGCTGAATGTTTATCTCCATATTAGTTCGGTTTGAATCAGAGAAATCTCTACCATCAGAAGGAGCAGGAGAACAGGCAGCTAAGACGTTACGAAAATGCAGGAAGGGTAAGGTCAGCTTTTTCAGAGACGTGCAGAGAAAGCTCACATCCCGAGAGAAATTACAATTGGGCAAGAGTTCTTGGAGGCAGCAACACTCAAGGGGACCACTGTGGAACAGGTAGAATCTTCCAAGAGGAGATGGTAGATTAGGAAGTCCTAGTGACAGGAATGGCACAAGTAAAGTCCAAGAGGTAAAATGCAGGGAAAACTCACTGTGAGGGTTAATTCTGTTTATCAACTTGACTGGCCAGGGTGCCCAGACTAAAGATCACTTCTGAGTGTGTCTGTGCAGGGGTTTCCAGGTGAGACTAACATTTGAATGGGTGGGCTCAGTAAAGCAGAGGACCCTCCCCAATGTGGGTGGGCACCCAGTCCACTGAGGGCCTGAACAGAATAAAAGGTGGAGGAGTAAGGAATTCACTTTTTTTTTCCTGCCTCACTGTTGAGCTGGGACATTTCATCTCATCCTCTCCTGCTCTAGGGCTGGGATTCCCCTGGTTCTCAGGCCTCTGGACTGAATTACACCACTGGCTTTCCTGGGCCTCCAGCTTGCAGACGGCAGATTTTGGGTCTTCTCAGCCTCCACAGTCACACGACACAATTCCTCATACATATCTTACTGGTTCTGTTTTTCTGTTGCTGCCACTATCACCACTACCATTCCCAGTCTGTCTGCATCCTTGGGCTGGGCCCCCTGCTTGGCATACCGTAGATTCCCCATGGAAGCTTCCTGAAGGAATGAATAGGTGACTGAGCAAATGGCAGATATGCATTTCAGAAATATAAGTCTGTGCCAACCTATTAAAATAGGATTTAAAAATCAGAGGTACAGAACACTTCCCTGGTAACTGCTGCCCATGGTATACCCAGCTGTTGGGTGCTTCCATTCAAGGCAAGGAGCTGTTTCTTTCACTCGAGTGAAAATGAATCAGGAATGTCAAGTTGACTGCAGGGACAAATTCATTAGCATCTTTGGGTGGGAAGTGTTCACATAACTTGCACCTTACTGAATCCTCATTAAAGAGGACAAGAGACGGCTTCCCTGGTGGCTCAGTGGTTGAGAGTCCGCCTGCCGATGCAGGGGACACGGGTTCGTGCCCTGGTCCGGGAGGGTCCCACATGCCACGGAGCGGCTGGGCCAGTGAGCCACGGCCGCTGAGCCTGCGCGTCCGGAGCCTGTGCTCCACAACGGGAGAGGCCACAACAGTGAGAGGCCCGCGTACCGCAAAAAATAAAAATAAAAAATAAAAAATAAATAAAGAGGGCAAGAGAGCTGCCAAGTTCTAGTACAATTACTCAGGTAGTAGAACCAGTTCATAAAAGCACGGCTTGTCCTAAGAAAGCCAACCTTATCGTCATGGCCCTACTCATTTTAAAGCTTGTAACCTACAAAGAATAAATTTCATTGTTGACAATTATGCGTCTCATAGACTAGCTGAGAAGGAACGCTGCCGAAGGGCTAGAGGCTGCAGCGAACAGCACTATTTACCTGGCTGCATGGTACCCCAGTGCTGCTGAGAAAAGATACTCAGAGTCCAAGATAAGCATCTGTGTATTTATACTTAATTCCAAAGGCCAAGACATGGAGGCAACCTAAATGTCCATTGACAGATGAATGAATGAAGAAGATGTGGCGTATATATATATATATATATATATATATATATATATATATATATACACACACATATATGTAATGGAATATTACTCAGCCATAAAAAAGAATGAAATAATGCCATTTGCAGCAACATGGATGGACCTAGAGATTATCATACTAAGTGAAGTAAGTCAGACAGAGAAAGACAAATACCATATGATGTCACTTATATGTGGAAGCTAAAATATGATACAAATGAACTTATTTACAAAACAGACTCACAGACGTAGAAAACAAACTTACGGTTGCCAAAGGGGAAAGGCATGATGGGATAAATTAGGAATTTGGGATTAGCAGATATACACTACTATATATAAAATAGATAACCAACCAGGACCTACTGTATAGCACAGGGAACTATACTGAATATTTTGTAATAACTTATAAGGGAAAAGAATGTGATAAAGGATAGATATATATATGTATGTATAACTGAATCACTGTGCTGTACACCTGAAACTAAGTCAACTATACTTCAATTAAAAAAAAATACAAAAATAAAAACAAACTCCACCCCACCAAAAAAAGAAAAACAAAGGTGAATGCAAGAGCCAGCGGTGTCCTAGAGCTCAAGGAGAAGTGGGCTATCCCATCACACAGTTCATGAAAGCCTCCACCACTGATTTCTCTATGAAATGTTGGGGATTTGCTTTAAAATAACTCAGGGCAGGTATGTATAGCTACATCAAGATTGCCCACAAGCTGGTACCTACTGAAGCTGATGATGGGCACACGTCGGCCCACTGTATTGTTGTCTCGACTATGGGGTATGTTTTAAAAATTCTGTAATGCAAAGGATTCTTCCAACTAGAGAATTCTTAAGAAATAAGTCAGGAGCAGCCAGTGCATGCGCTGAATGAACAGAAGTAGATGGTCTTTGATGAGGAACGTTGGGGCAAGGCTGTTTGTCTGCATCATTTTGGGTGGTTTGGGGGTTTTACCTCTCGTGTTTCTGGATAAGGAGGGTCAGCTGAGCAGAAGCAGTGCTAAGCAGGCCCTGCACACGGGTCTCTGATGACTGTATGTTCTGGACCAGATACTCCCTGTGGCCAAATCTTTTACTGAGATGGTATCTCTTACTAGCCTGGAAAAAGTCCATTAGTTCTTCTACATTGTCCTGTTTAAAAAAAAAATCAAGAAAGTATGCTTAAATAAAATTTAAAGAAAATTCTTTCTAGTCAGTTAAAATATTACATTTCCTTTCTGAAGAAAATACACGGCGATGGAAGCCCTGGGATTAACACCTTAAACGTCCCTGCCTCGAACAAAGGCTCAGAAGAAATGAGGGCTTTGAAAAGTGCATTTGAGACCCAGATGGTAAAGAGTTATCAAAACAACTAACTTTGCTTCCCTAGAAATGGAATATAAATTTCTCTCAGGCATCCTTCACCCAAGCGCACAGTCACACCTGTGGCGCTCCCCAAACACAGCACCAGGACAGGTGCTGAAGTTCTGGGATAAATTAGCCACCGGCTCTGACCCCAGAACTCCCACTCTCATGGAGGACATGAGATGAGCCTGGTCACGGAGTAGAACAAAGTTCTTATAATGTACAAAATGCATAAGAACCCAAGCAACACAAGAGAGTAATAATAGCCTTGCATATACTGGGTGTTTTTGCTGGGCCTGGCATTGGACCCAGAGCATTTCTCATCTTTTGTAACTTAATTTAGGGACAGGATACTATTATTCCCATTTCACAGATGAGGAAACTGAGTCCATATCACACAGCTGGTAAATGACTGAGCAGGGATTTGAACTCAGCCATCTAATTCCAGGGCCTGTGTTTTAACTTCATAATAGGCTGTCTCCCAAATCCAGCTTCAACCAGTAGCATAATAATCAGACCAGCAGTAATTAAACCCACGGTAATTAAAACATCAGCCTCAGTGTACTATCCCACTGACTGGCTCTGCTGTCTTTTTTCCATCTGGGGAAATACTGTCCATGCAGTGGGTTACCGGAAAGTTCAACATTTTGTTCAATAAGAAACGTATGATGTTTTTCTTTCCACACAAAAGCTATAACCTCTCCAGGTCCAACACCTGAGGATTTGCATTCTCCTGACAGTGAAAAGCAGAATGGTCGGTGGGATGTGGCCAAATGCCAGCTTCTCTCTGAGAGCTCCTGGCAGCAGAATCAATACAGCAGGAACACTGTGGTGACATTTCTACCCTCTACGGAGCTGGATCACGTGAGTCAGCTGACCTGAGCCCTTGCCGTCGGGAAGCTCAGAGTCGGGATCCTCAAATCCTAATCTGTCTGTGCCTTGGGACTGTCACCAGGGCTGTTACTTTTTTGTCCCCAGTATTATTAACAATAACACGTGTTCTTTCCAACATGGAGAGTCAGCCACAGCTTATCACGAGGAGCGGGCAAAACGACAGCAAAATCTGTTAATCCCTAAGTGATGCTGTGGGGTCTGAATACCTACCCAGGACTTTATTTACTTTCCTAAAGTTTTACTGGGAAAAACCAAGAGCAAAACGGAGAGGCTGGCCGGCTCTCTTCACGCCAAGATGCCCAGTGCTTTCTGACAGTGGTCTTCTCTTTCCAAAAGGCTCATGAGAGCCGCCTGGTCTCCTCGTGGGACAGCCCTGATCTGTTGCAGCTCTCACTCACGAGGCCTGTGCCAGGACCAGAAATCTGGTGCTTTATTGCACACCAGTGATGCACTGGGTGGACACGCACAGGTAAAATGCCTCAGGCAGGCCTCATAAAAATAGTGACAGTCTCATAAACTATTTTCACAGTCATCTAGGAATTTATTCAGTCTGGGTTAATGACACTCACACTCAAGCTTACATGCAAAAACACCCACAAATTCACCCAAGCATATCGAGACAGAGAACATAAACCCTAGGCATACATCGCCATACATACGTGTATGCACATATATATTTATATTTTTAACCACTATATATATTAAACATATACTGTGCCAAGCACTGGCTTTCCATGAATTAGGTCATGAAATCTCCATCATGCCCCTTTTAGTGTGGGGACTCTATTACCCTCATTTTACAGGTGAGGCAACTGAGTCTCAGAGAAGTTAGGCAATTTGCTTAAATTCACAGAGCTGATGGGTAGTGGAACTGGAATGCAAGTCCAGGTGAGCCTGAGTCTAAGGCCTGTGCTTCAAGCCCCCATTTGCCCTGCTTATTGGAAACTCAGCCGCCGCATCAAGAGGTCGAAGGAAGACAGCATTAGTTCACTGGAACCCAGCACAAAAGAGACAGGACTTAGCTCAGAAAGAGGAGAAATTTACTGAAACAGTTCAGGAAAATGACTCCTCCATCAGAGAGAGCCTCATCTGAGGCATTACCTGTATTTTAGAGTAATCTTGCAGCAGCATTCTCGCCGCCTCTGGCTTCAGTTCCCCTTTGAAAATAGCACTTTTTATCTGGGTAAAAAAGATACTGTGCAGTTCATTCCTCTGGAAAATGGCCAGCTGCCTGTGGGCCTTGGCAAAGTCTTCCTCCTGCTGCAGAGCAAGGGACCTCCTCAGGTGCTCCTGTTCTAGGCCATGGAGGGTCCGCAGGAGGCTGCTGCATTCGATAGCGGACTGTGGAGAAGAGCGGGGCACGTGGGAGGTGACACACTGGTCAGGCATGCACAGGCACATGTGTACAACATGTGAGCACACACATGCATGCACGTGCACATGTTCATACATGCATGCACACACAGCACACATGCATGCACCAACACACATGTGCACAGTGCATATAAATGCACCCAGCAGCAATGCACATACAGGCACACGTACATGCATGTGCACATGCACACACACATGTACAGAGGACACATACATGCACCATCGACATACACACATGCACAGTGCATATCAATGCACACAGCAGTAATGCACATACACACACACATGCATGCACGTGTACAGGCACATACACACACGCTCAGCACACAGACATGCACCAACACACATGTGCACACATACACATGCACAGTGCATATAAACGCGCACAGCAACAAACAGTGAGCACACATGCACAAAGATACAGGCACACACAGCAATACAAATACAGTGCACGCATGTGCACATGCACACACAAGCATGTGTGTGCACACCCACATGGAACACACACATGTATACACACAGGCATACACACACACTGAATCCCAAATTTGCCATGAGGAAGCTGCTAAACTCTGGGAAATGCTGTTGTAACCTGTCCTCCCTGTTATCTTAACGTTTTCCAGAACCATCTCAAAGAAAAAAATTCACAAGAGTGGAAATTTTCAAATCAAACTGGCTGAAAATAGCCCGCAAAATGGAAACATCAATGGACTGTGCTGTTAGGCTCTCAAGCTTATTTCCATCATCTTTCATCCTTAACTTAGATGAAGAAAAAAATACGAGCAATCAGGCCCAAGCTGATAACATTTGTGTTAAAAGGGAGGCAAAGGGGAGGTAGGAAGTGGCTCCTGGGATGCCTCCACTTTATGTGGTCCAGAGGGAGGGCAGCAGGGGGGTGACACGCCTTCACTAAGTTCCTGATGCATCTGCACTCCCATTACCTCAAAAGACTCATGCCGCAGGAGGGTGTCTTAGTCATTCCACGTGCAGAGGTGGAATTCTAAGAAGCCCCCAAGATTCCTGGCCCCCGGTGTAAGACGTCACAGAAATCCCCTCCCTCTGAGTGTGGACATAAACTTTGAATATGATGGGACTGTCACTCCAATGGTCAGATTATTATGTGGCAAAGCTGAAGGGGTCTTCTCTTCTGGAGAGAAGTAGTTATTCACAGCTGACTTGATCTAAATTACAGAATGCAAGTCACCCACAATGAGGGTGTTGGGCCCCTGGCTCTGGGCACCACAGGGATGCTCTGCTACCAGGGGAGTAGCTGGTGCCCAGGTAGGTCCATTCATCCATGAAAGTGACCTTCTATTTTGACAGTATGCAATTTGACAAGCTCCAAACCTCAATTTATTTTAATTAATAGGAATGAAACAGGGGTGAAATCCATTTAACTCCTCACAGCCAGGACAAAAAGCAAGCACACAGCACACGTGCACGCGCGCACACACACACACATACACACGTGCTTGAGTGCGCGCGTGCAAATCCTAAAACGTAATTATCTGTCCTTGCTTAGAATAGTATTTCTGAAGAATAAGTCATGAGGAAATGTGTTTGTGTCATAGTGAAATGCTCCTTAAAATAACTTTTGGTGGGAGTCCCCCCCATTTCCATGTATACTGCCCTCCTAAGGGGGTCCAGAGACCCACAGAAATGTGTTCATCCCCTGCTCTAGTTCAGTCCTTCTGTGGCACAGAGGAGAAGACTAAATCCTAAAACAGGGGACACCACGGAGGCCTGCCAAGCAGGGGAGGTCATGTGAGGTAGCCTGGGAAGTACTGTACTAGGGGGCATCGGGGACTGGGGTAAAGTAGAGAGAGCAAGCCCTGCTTACGGGGTCAGCCACTGCTCAGCCCACCAAAGGGGGCTCTGCAGGACTACGCACCTGGTGTGGCCATATCTTTCCATTTTTTTTAAGAGAAGCTGAAAGTCTGGATTTTCTATCCAAAATTTTATATTTTAAATATTGGCAACAAATGTGCCTTTTTAAAGGTACATTAAAATAATGGTCACTCACCCCCAACTCCCTGTTGAACTTTCCACTAAAATAGACTTCTCAGAGAAATGAGGCATGTTTATCCTTCGGCTTAAAAGGCCTAAAAAAGCAACTTGCATGGAGAGATTGGGAGGCCTGGATCAGGATAGGGTACTTCGATCCTGGCTCGAGAATCGCAGGCCTGTGCCAGGCTGTTCTGACAACTGCTCTTCGTGCTGACTCTAGGCCATCAAAAATGTGAAATCGCGTCAGGAAATTATGACTGTACTAAATGACACTCCCTGTACTCAATTTAGCAAGCTGGACAAATTGTGAAAATGTTTTATAGAAATAAAACCCCCAGAGATGGTTCCAGTGTTAAGAGTTCTTGCCCTTAAGGCATCTTTTCCTTTAAGACACACTCAAAGGAGTTAGGAAACCTCCGGCAGCTCAGGGCAGGATGCGCTGCTGCTGCCTCTTCTCCAAGTAGCTGGGAAGCACGTGGATCTGGAAGAGGGTCCCCCTACAAAGTACACACGCTGAACGGCCAGTGGCTGCTTGCAGGAAGCTGGGCAAGACACTTCCCCTCTGGGCTTCTGTTTCTCCAACTTGAACTGGAAAGATTTCACATCCTGACTGTTTCATGTCATGGGCTTCTTTAAAGATTACACTAAATAATGAAACTGGATAGAACAGGGCTGACACTGCCAAGCATCGGTCTAAGGACTATACAAGTATTGACAGTCCTATATGACAGGCATCATTATTCTCCCCAGTTTAAGGATGGGGAAACCGAGACCCAAGGAGCCTGAACAAGGCACCTTCTGGAGGAAGAAAGTGAGATCTAAACCGAAGCCACCTGCCTTCAGAGTCTATATTTGCCACTACCCTTAAGAGCTTCTCCATGCAGAAACGCTTTACAGACTGTACGGGATCATATAGATGTTTAAATGTGAACAGATTTCATCGCTATACTAATTACTGGAATTCCTAAACTTTACTCAAAAAAACTGATACTCATTTAGCTTTTTTTTAAAAAAACAAAACAAAAAACTAATTCTTGGAGGAATAATATGGCCAAAATATTTTCATGCATTTTATTTAAAGAATACTACAATAAATGAATAGATGACAAAGTCATTCTAAGATGGAATGACTTGCACAGACTGGGAGGGAAATAGCTCTGTTAACTTTTGCAGTTTTATGCTATGTTTGGAAGTGGATTTGCTCAAATAAGGAGACGTGTCTCTAGACAGGGTGGCCTGGGGGATCCATAGTGATGGTGCCGCCCACCCTGAGCCCTGCACAGAGCGAGCAGGAGAACACTGTGTGTCACCCCTTCTCCGTGCCCCCAACAACCAGTGGAAACAATGAGCAAACACTTAAAACTGCGCTGCCACGGGCAGTCTTTGCAACAAAAGCATTGCAAAGGCAGAAGCCCACCAGGATTACGATGCACTGTTGCGTGAGGGTGGCTGTGAGCCTTGATGCTCGGGGAGAGCTGCCTGGGTGTGTGTCTTGGTCCACCCACGTGTCCTCAGGCAGGTGACCTTCTCCTATCTGTTTCCTCACCTGTAAATGTGGGAGCCTATCAATTCCCACTTCACCGAGTGGGTGTGAATATTTGAAGAGAAGGTCCAGGTGATGTGCTCTGAAAAACTCCTGGCCTTCAGTGAAGGCCAGGTGATATGCTAAGTGTGAGAGCGTTTAATGACATCTGTGATGGTAAGTGGAAACAACCATGACAGAAGGTTCAATGAACCGCATAAACCTTACTCTGTAAAAAAAAAAAAAAGTAAAAATAAAGCAAAAGGTTTGTGCTGAAATTCGAGGACAGGAGTGGGGTCCCCTTAGCATAGTGGTGTCTCCAGGCTCAGACACACAGCAGGAACTCAACAAACAGGCTGAACGAATGTTTGTCTACTGTTGACTGGTGGAATGTGTTTCAATTTTTTTCTGGGTTTTTCCTTTTATGCTTTGGAGCTGGAGTTGGCAGAATTTCAGTAAAGGCCAGATAAATATTTTAGGCTTTCCAGGACACATCAGGGTTCTGTCACATATTCTTTTTTTGTTTTTACTTTTTACAATCCTTTAAAAATGTAAAAACCATTCTCAACTCAAGGGCCAGAAAAAACAGGCCGGGCAGGATTGGACTCATGGGTCCTAGTTTGCTGACCTCTGCTTCTGAGTACCTTCCAAGTCTCCCTCATTGAATGCGTATTATTTTTATCAGAAAAAAATATATAACAAATTGAGGAAATAAGAGAGAGAGAGAGAATGAGACTGTTTGGGGCTGAAGCAGTGAACAGTGTGTTTAACACATTCTTTTAAAGTGCTGGACTCACGGAAACACAGGGCCGACCTGTGCAATCATGGATGGAGATCAGAGAGCACGGTCAGCCAGGGGAACAGTGGTGGGCTGAACGCTGCCCCCTCTCCAAAAAGATACATCCACAGCGTAATCCCAGAACCTATGAACATGACCTTATTCGGAATAAGGGTCTTTGCAGATAATAATACAGGATCATTTAGCTAGGTCCTAAATCAAAAGATGAGTGTCCTTAAAAGAGACAGAAGTGGATGTGACAGGGTCATGGGGCCATGTGAAGACCAAGGTCAAGATTGGAGGGATGGGGCTTCCCTGGTGGCACAGTGGTTGAGAGTTCGCCTGCTGATGCAGGGGACGCGGGTTCGTGCCCCGGTCCGGGAAGATCCCACATGCCGCGGAGCGGCTGGGCCTGTGAGCCATGGCCACTGAGCCTGTGCGTCCGGAGCCTGTGCTCCGCAACGGGAGAGGCCACAACAGTGAGAAGTCCGCGTACCGAAAAAAAAAAAAAGATTGGAGGGATGCAGCCACAAGCTAAGGAATGCTTGGAGCCACCAGAAGCTGGCAGAGGCAAGGAAGGATTCTCCCCAAGAGATTTCAGAAGGGCCATGCCTGGCTGACACCTTGATTTTGGACTTCTGGCCTCCAGAACTGTGAGAGAATAAATTTCTGTTGTTTTAAGCCACGAAGTCTGTGGTCATTTGTTACAGCAGCTACAGGAAATCCATACAGGAGCCAAACAGAAAATAAGCCACACCCTAAAATGAGATGTGTGTTGAGGCGAGGGGACCCCAGCTGCAGGGGAGTGGCTGGGGGTGAGACAGCGTGAATCGCACCTCTCTGCTTAAGTGCCCAGCCCGTAGTCTGACCACAGGTGACAGACCATCTGAGAGCCAGGCGCTGTCACCCTGAGAGCTCTCTACTCTCTCCCAGAGGATTTCTGTGCACGGCTGCCAGTCTGCAGAATGGAGGTTAGGAGTTCAGAAGCTCGTTCCTAAGATGTTAGACCTCCCTAGGTTGATAAATTTTCAGAACAGGTTATGTGGGCTCAAGTCACCAGAGGGAACCAGCCATCTCTTCCATGGAGGAAGGTAGAAATCAGATTGGATTTGGTGCGCCCGGGAAAAAACTCTGGCGTGATTCCTTTCAAGACGGAAACTGACACTCTCTTAGGAAAATGAGAGCTGATCTCCGATCAACAGAGACCAGCCCTGGGAAGGCCGAGAGGTCAGAACTCCCAGAACTGGGCACTGGGCACGAGAGCCTACTGCAGCCCACACCCGGGGCTCCTTTCCTGCATTACTTCTTCCAGCCGCTCTGAGAGGGGGGCGCGCTTGGCCTTGACTCACAGACTTACAGAGGCTAGTTAAGGCCTTCTGGAGCTGAGCTGGAGTGTACTAGAATATGAGTCCAGGTTTGTCTGACTCCAGAGCCCGTGCTGGAGAGAACTTAGTGCGGTGCAGTCCAGACGGACACACGTGTGCACTGACACCACAACCCCCCTGAGCTGTGCTCTTGTGGACATGCTTTTCTGTGAATGAAGCCATTCTACCTGTCCCATGACACCCCACAGCACTGTGAACGTACCTCTATTACAACACGGCTGAATGAATTCACATGTGTTATATGCGAGAATCCTTCATTAGACTGTGAACTTCTCAAATGCAAGAACCATGTCTCAGTGCTCTCTGTACCTTCACTGCCTAAACAGTAGTGATCAGTAAATGCTTTCTAAATGAATTCTGGATGGATGGATGGAAGTGTAGATGGGCAGGTGGATAGAAGGGTGGTAGGCGGATGGATGGATGGGTTGGAGTTTGGATGAATGGATGCATGGATGGGTGGTGAGTGAATAAATGGATGGATGGATGAGTACATGGACAGATAGATGGAAGGGTGGTAGGTGGGGAGAATGGATGGATGGGTGGGTGGATGGATGAATGGGCAGGTAGATGTATGTATGTATGTATGGATGGATAAATGATGAAGGAGGGAGGCAAATGAAAGCCTTCCTTTCAAAGTTGCCTTACCCTCTCACTAACACGTTTCAGCATCTCTTCTGCTTCCTCCATTGCTGCCATCTCCCTCTGGTACTGGCTTTCTGTCTTCTTTCTGGTTTCTAGGTCACACTCAGCTGTCAAGGCCACCATCTTCCGATCATACTCGTCTTGAGTTTCTTTCTCCAGCAACAGAAACTGCTTTTTGAAAACAGCACCCATCCTCCTCTCTACCTGAGGGGAGAGATGGCCACTGCTGGTCAGATTTTTCAGTAGAAGAGCAATGATATCTTTGCTGATTTGGGTTCGACAAGCTTCCAGATCTGAGTCTGCCCGATTCAGGGTTGCAATTTCCAGCCTGGGAAACACAAAGGTCAAGAGAATTCCATTACATAAAATCACAGCAGAAACCAAAGGTCCCTCAGAGCTCTGAGGTTTCAACTTATTTGTAAACTAAGGTCTTTCTTTTTTCCTTTTCCTTCCTTCTCTTCCTTTTCTCCCTCTCTTCTGCTCCATCCAGTTATTGAAGGACAGTGACTAAATTAGCAGAATATTATTTAGTAAATTTGCAGGGTACCATGTTGGAAACTACAAGGAATATAATTAATATAAGACATGGTCTTTGTCAACAAGCAACAAGTCAACAAAAACAAGAAGACCAGGAGAAAAATGGTTAAATATTTGGAGGATTTGAAAAATTAGGTTCATTTTACTTTTTTCCAATTAAAAATTAATTTATAGATATGTCAAGTAAATGTAATGTAATACCCTGGATTGAATCCTGGAACAGAAAAAGGACATTAAGTAAAAACTAGGGAAATCTGAATGAGTATGGACTTTAGTTAATAATAATGTATCAGTATTGGGTCATTAATTTTAACAAATATACCACAGCAATAGAAGATTTTAATAACAGGGGAAACTATGTACAGGGTGTGTAGGAACTCTCTGTACTATCTTCTCAATTGTTCTGTAAATCTAAAACTGCTCTAAAAATGAAGTCTACTCAAGAAATATTTGTGAGATACTTCACAGAGTCACAGGTTCTAAAACTTGATTGTAATGTTGTAATGGTGGTTGTACAGCTATATATACTTACACATATATATCAGACTGTACTCTTAATGTGGGTGAAGTTTATGGTTTGCTTGTTATACCTTTATAAAACTATTGCAAGATGCACAGGACAAAACTATGTCTATGATAGAAAAATCTGGAAAATAAACACAGAAAAAGACTTCATTCACAGTAGGTCTATCACCCAGTCAGAACCAATGGAGGTATTTGTTGTGTTTGCTTCCAGTTTTTTTTTTTGTCTACACATATTTTCCCCATGGATGTATATTGTTTACATAGATGCAAGTATAGTTTTGTCCTGTTTTCAATTAATGTTGTAACAGGCATCTTCCAGTTGTATTTAAACACTGTAAAAGTTTCCTTTATGATGGTTGCAAAATACGTCATGATGTGGTGTACCATGATTCAACTAACCATTCGTCTAGTGGTGCACATTTGGGTTACTTGCAAAATTCAAAGTCTAAGATAACCTGAAGTGAACATCTTTGTAAAGAGTTTTTGATATTCACAATGAATTTTTCAGTATGATTTCTACAAAGGGAATCACTGGGTCAAATGCTAGCAATATTTTAAGCCTCTTAGGGCATCCTGCCAAACTGCTTTCCAGAAGTTCCCCAGCAATGCAGTAGGATCCTTATTTCACCCCTCCCTGTAAAATGTTTAAATATATTTAATAATTTGATAGGAGAAAATGGCATCTGACTGTAAAAATATAAGGGTTTTAAGAAAACCTTATTATGGGGCTTCCCTGGTGGCACAGTGGTTAAGAATCCGCCTGCCAATGCAGGGGACATGTGTTCAAGCCCTGGTCCAGGAAGATCCCACATGCCGCGGAGCAACTAAGCCCATAGGCCACAACTACTTAGCCTGCGCTCTAGAGCACGCGAGCCACAACTACTGAGCCCGTGTGCCACAACTACTGAAGCCCGTGCACCTAGAGCCCATGCTCTGCAACAAGAGAAGCCACTGCAATGAGAAGCCTGCGCACTGCAACAAAGAGTAGCCCCTGCTCACTGCAACTAGAGAAAGCCCATGCACAGCAACAAAGACCCAATGCAGCCAAAAATAAATAAATAAAATAAATAAAAATTTAAAAACTTATAAGAAAAAGAAAACTTTATTATGGAAATTTTCAGGCACTTAAAGTAGGTAGAATAATCAGACTCCCAATGTAATCATTACTCAACTTGGAAAACTGTCAATATTTGCCAATCTTGTTTTGGTTACTCCCTTCAAAGTTTGCTTAGCTGGGCTTCCCTGGTGGCGCAGGGTTGAGAGTCCGCCTGCCGATACAGGGGACACGGTTTCGCGCCCCGGTCCAGGAAGATCCCACATGCCGCGGAGCGGCTGGGCCCGTGAGCCATGGCCGCTGAGCCCGCGCGTCCGGAGCCTGTGCTCCGCAACGGGAGAGGCCACAACAGTGAGAGGTCCGTGTACCGCAAAAAAAAAAAAAAGTTTGCTTAGCATTTTAAAGCAAACCCCAGATTTTACATTTTACCTTTAATTTCCTCAGTATGCATCGTTAACTGTCAACTGTATATATATATATACACACACACACACACACACACACACACACACACGTGCATATGTATGTCTATATATGTGTATATATGTGTTTATGTATATCAGTTTTGCCTAACCTTGATGTCATTATCATATTCAATACCATTTAACCGTATCATATTTAAAGTGTTAAACAATAATTCCAATAATTAATATCAGTCATTATTCAAACTACCTCAAGTGTCCCAAAATAATTTTTACAGTTGAAAGTTTAATTCAAGAACCAAACAAAATCCCACAATGTTGACTAAGTCCACTTTATTCTATATCATTCTGCCCTTCCTTTTTTTTTTTTTTTTTTGCGGTACGCGGGCCTCACCCTGTTGTGGCCTCTCCCGTTGCGGAGCACAGGCTCCGGACGCGCAGGCTCATTGGTCATGGCTCACGGGCCTAGCCACTCCACGGCATGTGGGATCCTCCCAGACCGGGGCACGAACCCATGTCCCCTGCATCGGCAGGCGGACTCTCAACCACTGCGCCACCAGGGAAGCCCTCTGCCCTTCCATTTTCCCTTCCATGATTTGCTGGGGAAACCTGGTCGTTCATCCTGCAGAACGTCCCACATTCTGGACTTGGCTGATTGCTTCCAAAGGGTGTCATTGTTCCTCTATCCCTTGTATTTCCACAAACCACTAGTTCGATCTAAGGTCTTGATTAGAGTCAGATTAAATTTGTTTTTTTTAAATGTACCATAAGTAATACCGTGTGCTTCCTGTAGGATCATACAATGGGTAAATACTAAGATGGATCACAAGTTCAAGTGGTTCCAGCATGATCCCTATATTATGAAATTCCCTATCTACCTTTCACCTAATGGTTTTAGTATACACTGTAATTGTTACCTAGATCCATGATATCACCAGGGGTTGAAAAATCACACTTTCTAATTCTATCATTTCTTCTGTACTTTTTTAAGCTGGAATTCTTCACAAAGAACTTTCTCTCCTCAATAATGCAGTTACTCTGACATAAAGCTTATAATTATGATAGATGTTTGATTCTTTGCTAGTTAAAGAGCTGGTGTCATCGCAACCTCCCATGGTGACAAATGAGTTGGGGTCTGTTTGTTCGTTGGTTTATTTGCTTGTTTAGGTATGAGAGCAAAAGGTTAATAAAACTTTTTCCAAATTCCTGAGAATCTGAGCTTTGGCTTTTACCTGAAAACCTCAGAAGGACAAGAACATCAAATGTCATAAAAAATGAAACCTGATTGGTAAATTACATCTGGATGGGAGGACCTGTAAATGAACCATAAATCCCTAACAGGGAAGCAGACACTGTGCTTTGAACTTTCCCGAGTGAGGTCATTCTTGGACCTGGGCATGTCCCTTGTGGAAACGCTGGAAGCCATGCCCGCGAGTTATTACAAAAGATGCTGGCAACTCTGGGGTATGAAGCGTTTAAGCCAGGAAGGCTCCCATAGCTGCCTGATGTAGACTGAACCTCCTTGCACTAGAGCTGTGTGACTTGGGGAGAAAATACCTCCTGGACAGCTATACGTTGCAGTGTGACCTGAGGCAAGGGCACCCACAGAAGACTGTCTAATGCTGCCCTCACAGTGGACACGTACACTGTGTTCCTGCCCTCGAGTTACATAGAAGGGGTCAAGTGTGGCCTATGGGAGTCTGAAGAGTGCAAATGTTGAGCTGAATCTAGGAAGACCCCATGCCTCTGCGTAGAATCACTATGAAATTGTATATATTTGGTGGGTTTCAATCGACTACAGCCATTATTCTTTTTAATGCTCAAATTTTACCATCTTAGATCAAAATGTCTCCCGTGTCCTTTAGACCAAATTAATATAGTTTTAAACAACAGCTCATTCATTTCATTCTTTCATTTCCTCAACGGGTACTTACTGAACCTGGCATGTGCGGAGAGAGTTTGCAGGTTACAAAGCAAGGAAAAAGCAAAGAGATGCTTCCAGGTGGTGCGTGCATGGTTAAATATCCAAGGAACCAAACAAACCATGTTCCACAGTCTCAGAAAAGAATTACTTCTCTACTGAGACAGACAAAATAGATTTCACACGTTTAATGAAGCTTTTTGTGGTAGACAAAATAATGCCCCCGGCAAAGATGTTCATGTCCTAATCCCCAGAGGCTGTGAATCTGTTAGGTGACACGGTGAAGGAGAAATAAGGTTGCAGATGGAACTAAGGCTGCTAATCAGAGATTGATAACAAGGTCTTTAAAAGTGGAAGAGGGAGGTAGAAGAGGAATGGGAATCAGAGGGAGATTCGATGAAGGAAGCGGGGGTAGGGGGGTAGGAGTGATGGAATCATCAGCTTTGAAGATGGAGGAAGGGGTCACGAGCCTCGGAATGTAGGCAGCTTCAAGAGGATGGATAAGGCAACGAAATGGATTCTCCCCTACAGTTGACATCTTGAGTTTTCCTAGCGAGGCCCATGTTGGACTTCGATGTCCAGAACTGTAAGATAATACATTTGTGTTGTTTGAAGCCACCAAGTTTGTGGTCACTTGTTATAGCGGCATATGAAACTCATACACCTTATCTGACTCACTCCATCCATTATCCATTCATTCATTCATTTATTAACTTGTATTAGAAAATGGGTGGCTGCCTATCGGGTAAACTGCGAGTGCTTTGCCAGGTACATGGGGATTGAAATGAACAGGAGGACATTTCCATAAGTTCTCTGCTGTTAAATCGCTTCCTAGCTTAAGCGAGCTGGGTAAAGGACTTGGCTTCCCCACCGCACAATGGGGACCATCCTCATAGGTCGTTGTTCAGGGCTAAAAGAGATAAGCTATAGAAAATACACGGTGCGGAGTCCGGCATTTTGTTGTTTCTAAATACAGTAGTTTCCTTATTCTTTTCTATTCTCTCTCCCAGGAAATTGGTGGCAGGAGAGAGTCGGTCCTCACAGCTCACCCTTCCCGATCCCCTGGGAACACAAGCTCACAGACACTTTCTGTTTTAATAGTATTAATGTTAATCACCATGGATATACTCTCAGAAGTAACAATAAAACTGTCAGGGTGTTCCAAAGCCACAAAAGAAAGAAAAATGTCCCTTTAAACCAATTAAAATAGCATGCAATTAATGAAGGTGTCATCTGTTAATTTCCCAACCAGCCACAGAAGAACTAAATGCATATTAAGAATGCATAGTTTGCATACAGGATTGTCTCCACTGGTAAAATTCTCATCACCCCCTATGGTACTTTTAATTATTTAGACAACAATGAAATACACATATTTTCCCACTCCCCGCCCCCTCCAAAAGTCCCTAATGCCTCCATGAAACAAAGACATTTTGAGTTGCACAGGCTGGACTGGGATTCTTCATCTTCTTTACTACTTCAACAAGTTGGCAAAGTTAGCAAGATTCAAACGCTTCTTTCCTAGAGAACATCTAATTTTTTCAGGTCACAGAAGTGTCAGCTTTTGTCACTGTACTTTAGAGAGGAATGTACTTACTCTGGTCAGGTTTGCTGCATATACATCCTGTACAAGCAACAGCCCTCTTATAAATGAGTGATTTCCCATGGGAGTTAGAACAATGACCAGCACAGAGGGAGCGCTTCATAAATATAAGCCATTAAGATGTATTAGTGGCTTTTTCCCATGACAACATCTTTGCAAAAGAAATGGTACAGCTTAACTTATCCCAGAACTGATTAATACTTTGCATAGCTACGGACGATACAAAAGAAACAAAGACATAGGTGTCTTTTTCCTTATTTATTTTGTATAAAAATGAATCAACTTCTCACCAAATGGCAAGCAAGGTGTCAGAAAGAAACTACAGTAGGATTTGCTACAGAAGGCAGTAGGTGTTCTCCTGAATGAGAAAGAGGGCTCATTAACGCGGAGGGTAACTCATTCAGAGTGAAAATGAAATGGCCATGGCCACTTTTATAATACAAATCTCCACGTTGGCTGATGTAACCACAACAGACCCACAAAAAACAACTGAGTATTAGTGAAACCAAAATTTTCCTCATAGGAGCCAATTTCCATGGCATCTCACTGCAGCAAGATTCCATGTAGAGACCATAAATCATATTTATATCCAATCAATTTGAGGGCCTGGACAATAAGAATTCAGGGGAAAATATCTCCTGGGTATCCTCACTGTCAAAACTGTAATGGCAGGTTAAATCAGAGTAAGACTAACTACTGTGTGTGAGTGAAACACTGGTTGAAGTTATGATAAACCCTAAATTTTTTAGTTTGGTATAAACTCAAATAGATTGTCAGATCCAGGGTCAGCATCCTTGTCTTTGACTTTTGCCTCTTAAAGATCTCTTGGTTTAGAAGTCAGCTTGGGCCCTCCCTCTCCAAGCTTGAAGCAGAGGCTCGTTAACTCCTTCTATCCTGGCGTTTCCACATCACTGCTCACTCCCCAACCCCTCGGTGGCCAGACCTGACGGGACAGCTCTGGAACAGGCGAAAAATGTAAGGGAGAGTTCCTCTCTCCACTTGGCCGTTTCCCAAGAGATGGTGTTTCACTACGTCTGAAAACATCATGAGCTCGGGAGTCACGCCAACTTAGCTTCCGATCTCAGCTCCCCCTCTTAGGCGCCGGGTGACTCAGGTGAGTTATTTGATGTCTCTGATCCTAGATCCCTAGTTGGTTAGTAAGAATATTATCACCCATGTCAAATGAAGGCCACTGAGATGCACATGAACTTATCTACAAAACAGAAACAGACTCACAGACGTAGAGACCAGACCTGTGGTTGCCAAGGGCAAGGGGGTTGGGGGAGGGGAGGATTGGGAGTTTGGGATTAGCAGATGCAAATTATTATATATAGGATAGATAAAAACAAGGTTCTACTGTATAGCCCTGAGAACTATAGTCGATATCCTGTAATAAATCATAATGGAAAAGAATATGAAAAAGAAGATATTTATGTATAACTGAATCACTTTGCTGTACAGCAGAAATTAACATTGTAAATCAACTATACTTCAATAAAATACATTTTTTTTAAAATGAAGGTCATTGAGAGGATTAATAGTGCCTTTTATGCACAGGCTTTGTTTTAATAGCTTGATGGATATCAAGCCATTTAATCCCCATGATGATCTTATAAGGTAGGTGAAGAAATTGAGACACAGAAAAATTACCTTGTTGAAAGTCACAATGCTATTAGGTGGCAGAACTGGGATTTGAAGGCATGACATGTCTCCAGAGTCCTGGCTCTATACTCTGCCCCACTGCCTCACACTGACACGCACAAAGCACTTAGCTGGTGCCCGGCACAAAACAGATGCTGGAAAATGTTACTTCACACTGTTGTTGCTGTGGTTATGGCCATCAGAGTCTTCCTTGGTGTCATTCTTTATGGCAAGGAAAAGAAAATTTGAAGGGAACATAAACAGATGGATAGATGGATGGAGAAGTGGAGAGATGAATGTTACATAAATAGATTACATTTGAAATTCTTATTTGTATAGCTGGATCTTGCTCTACCTGGAGATTAGATGACAGTGATGGGAAAGAAAATATAAGGTGGAACATTTAAAGACGGCTTTAGAAATGAGATCAACCTTGGACATCAGCTAAGTCATCTTTCCAACCAACGCCCAGGTGTCCTCATTATCTTTCCTGCAGAAGTCCCCCAGCCACCACTCTGCACACGCATGGTGAGGGGTGCTAACTGCCTCTCCGGGCGGGCTTTCCATCGTGGGAGAGCTCAGACAGTCAGAATGGTCTTCTTTGTAATCCACTAGAAGCCACCTCCCTAAAATGTCTATTGTTGTTCCAGGTTCCACCATCTTCTTGATGATTTCAGAGGTATCTGGCAATGGTGACCACGTGTACACTACTTCCAGTTGGGGCAGATGACACGGGTTTACCAAGAGCAACAGGAGGCTGGCAAAGCCAGGGTCGCTGAAAAGAATGGATTGAGGGTCCGGGATGGACGTGAGGTGAGTGCAGGTGGCCGGTGAAGGCATGGCAATGACCAGGAATCGGGTGGTGAAGGTGAGACGGAAAGAGGGGAGAGGTCTGGGAGAGAGAGGTGAGGGGCCCCAAGGAGAGACCGTGTCGGGATGACGCCCACAGTTCACCAGGCTGTTTGCTTGCTCACATGGAACCTTGAATGGGGACTCCTGGTTAAAGATGAGGAGGGCCTTTCAAGGACTACAAGCTGCCTACACTGAGATGGACGACTTATTGGTTCCCTGGAGCTGTTGTAACAGAGTCTCACAAACCAGGTGGCTCAGGACAACAGAAACGCCTTGTGTCACAGAAGAAGTCTGGATCAAGAGGTGGGAAGCCATGCAGGGGGGTTAAGACCCTCAGGAGCATCCTTCAGGCAGTGAGGGCTCGGAGTTGCAGATGAATGGTCCAGGGTAAGAGAGACAGAGGGCTGGAGGGTTTGCAGTTTTACACGGGGAACCTTGGGACTCTAGAACCAACTAGAGGATGCACAGTTTGGGCACACGGGTCTCCAGCAGAAGCTCTCGAACTATTAGGCATCAGAGGGACCAGAATGACTTCAAGTCATGTTAAGATGCAGATTCCCAGCACTACTCTCAGATTCTGATTCCGAACAAATGGATTAAGGTGCTGTATTGGTTTCCTAGGACTGCCTCATTAACAAAGTACCACAAACCAGGTGGCTTCAAAGAACAGAAATGTATTCTCTCCCACTTCTGGAGGCCAGAGTCTAAAGGCAAGGTGTCCACGGGGTTGGTTCCTTCTGAGGACCATGAAGGAGAATCTGCCCCATACCTCTCTCCCAGCTTCTGGTGTTGCCAGCAATCTTTGGCATTTCTTGGCTTGTAGAGACATCACTAGTCTTTACCTCTGTCTTCACATGATGTTCCTCCTTTCTGTTTCTGTGTCCAAATTTCCCTCTTATAAGGACACCAGTCATACTGGCATCTTAATTGTATCTGTAAAGATTCTATTTCCAAATAAAGTCATATTCACTGGTGCTGGGGTTTAGGACTTCAATATATCTTTTTGCAAGGACACAATTCAAGCTCTAACAGCAGCCTCCCAAGAATGGAAGCCCTTCACTGTCAATGAGATATCCAAGTAGAAATGGGTTGACCATCTGTTGGGTGTACTAGAGACAATGGAATGGAGAAGGACCCCATGGTCCTTGCCCTCTACCTGCCTCTTGTCTATAGAAAAAGTTTAGCCAAAGAATAAAATTAATCAGAGAGGGCTTCCCTGGTGGCACAGTGATTGAGAGTCCGCCTGCCGATGCAGGGGACACGGGTTCGTGCCCCAGTACGGGAAGATCCCACGTGCCGCGGAGTGGCTGGGCCCGTGAGTCATGGCCGCTGAGCCTGCGCGTCCGGAGCCTGTGCTCCACAACAGGAGAGGCCACGACAGTGAGTGGCCCGCGTACCGCAAAAACAAACAAACAAACAAACAAAAATTAATCAGAGAGTGAGAAAATGCAGAAGCAAAGGAAAACAGTCAAACACGACCAAATAACAATAGTTCAGTCATTAAGCAAAGTCAAGGACTTTTAGTTCTTCTTCAAGGGCTATAGATAATATTCTGAGCCATGGCCATATCCTCTGAGCTGTTCTGTAGATACTGAAACCCCCGCCAGGTGGAAGAAGTTAACTACATGGTAATCAGACTGTAGCCATGACATAAGCCGCCACAATTCTGAGAACTAGCCTCAAAGAAATGGGAACAAACTGACCCAGAAACTGAAGATTAACTGTACTTAAAACAATCAAGATGACGCTGATCAGACCACTGCATGACCAATTTCCAGATGACTGTCAGAGCTGACTGTGCTGCTTCTGCATGTAGCCCCCTCCCTCCACCTACACACCCCTGAAAATTCCCTTCAAAAGCTCTTGTCCACTGATTATCAGGGGAGAGTTGGCCTTTGGACACGAGTCTGCCTTCTCCCCCAGTTGCTGGCCTCCAAAATAAACGAAACTTTCCTTTCCACCGACCTTGCCTCTCGAGTATTGGCTTTCAAGCAGCGAGTAGCCAACCTAACTTTTGGTAACAAGAATACTTTTTCCCTGGCCAAGAATTTAGACCAGATGGCCTCTAAGATCCTTTGCAGCACCAAAACTCTAAGACTCTATCCTCCCAGGAAAGTAGAAATCACTTTATATTTGATGTTAGCTAACAGATGATCAGCAATTTGTGAAAATGGTTTTCATACCACATCTATCCTTTCACTAGTTTATAAGGGTGTACTCTTACATAACCAAGAAAAGCTTATTTTCCCACTCATTGATGCATACATATAAAATGTGCCCTTTGTTGCTCATTTAACCTTCACCACATCCCAACATATCATGACAACCACCTCCAAGGTGTGCCATCCTGGCAGCCCCTCATGAGCTCAGCCACCACTGTTTCAGGAGGTGAACGAATTTCTGGGCTTTTTATTGTCGCACTTGCACAGAGTTAACGATTTTTCACTTTACGTGCACTGGACACGATCACAGCATTAATCCTATTCTTGTTCACTCGTTCACCAGCATTTACTGAGCACTCGGGGTGACTTGTCCACTTCTCGGGACTGGTGCTGATTACAGGGCAGACACGTGCTAAGGACAAGGAGATAAAGCTTCCTGGTGCCCAGCACGGTGTGGAATCATATATTTTTCCATGTGGTCCTCTGCTGATTGTCTGTCTCCCTCAGTAGACTATAAGCCGCGAGGGCCAGGACCCTGCCCGTTGAGCTCACCCTTGCATTTCCAGCCCCTTGCCACCTACTGTAGACTGAACGACTCATGCGTGGGCAGTGGAATAAGGAGTCAGGAGTCACCGAGGAAATGCTGGCCATTTTTGCAAAATCCATGAAACTGAGCCATAGAAAGAAACCATGGGGTTCAGTGGGCAGAATAGAGCCAAGAGCTAAAATGACTGGAAACAGGTGAATCACTTACTGTGAGCCAGGCATCGCCACGCTCAGGTCTGGGTGTGTGGGAGCTCATTAAACCTTCACCATCCCCGTGTTCAGATGAGGACACTGACACACAGGAAGGTTATGGGTTGTGGTCAAGGTCATTAAATGATTAAATGGCGGAGCCAGGAGTGGGGAAGAACCTTGCAACTCAAGCAGTCCTGCGCTAAGCCCAGGCGACCTCCTCTGCTAACCAGACAAGAAAACACAACTACACCTTCAACGTATGAAAAGTTGTCCAACCTCACACATTATAAGAAAAGTGAAAAATTAGAGCTCCAGGGAGGTGCAATGGTTTCCTATCAGACCGACACAGGTAGAAAGATCAGCTGCCCCTATGACTAGGGTGTGGGAAAGAGAGGATCTCAAACACTGGGGGTGGCAAACGGGTCTGGTCTCTATGGTGGGCAATACCTATTTTTAAAAATACACACTAATGCAGCAACTTGACTTTGAAGAATTCATGCTACAGATGACCTTGCACACGTGCATCAAGACGTCTCTGCCGGACAGGCACCGCAGCACTGTGGGAGGGTGTGGTTAAGATGGTAGGCTCTGGGGGCTTCCCTGGTGGCGCAGTGGTTGAGAGTCTGCCTGCCGATGCAGGGGACGCGGGTTCGTGCCCCGGTCCGGGAGGATCCCACATGCCGCGGAGCGGCTGGGCCCATGAGCCATGGCCGCTGAGCCTGCGTGTCCAGAGCCCGTGCTCCGCAATGGGAGAGGCCACAGCAGTGATAGGCCCGCGTACCGGACGCATGTCCTGACCACACCTCCTACTTGCCTTGTGACCTCTGGAAAGTGACTTAAACTCTCTGGGCTTTAGTTTCCTCATCTGTAAACAGTGCTTAGCTCAGAGGCTGCTCTGAAGGGTAAATATGTTAATGTCAATGTCAATAAAAAAACCAGATCAGTGTCTCATTCGTATTAAATTCTCCAAAAATTCAGTTATGATTACTGTTATTGGAATATTATGCAGCCACTTAAAAGAGCAAGGTCGCTGTGTAGGTATAGATCTCCAAGACTGCTGCAAAGTGGGAGAAAAGGGAGCAAAACAGTGGGTAAAGTATGTGATTATTTTGCATTTTAATAAAGGAGTATATGTGTAAATATACATATAGTCATCAATGATCTCCAAAGGGTACATGACATGGGTAATAGACTGCCTTTGCCTCTAGGGATGACAACCAGAGTGCAGGTGATGAGAAGACAATTTGGTTTTTACAGTATGGCCTCTTCTGTCATTCTAGTTCTTGGCCATGTTCATTAGTTACTATTCAAAAAACTGAGTACAGAAACAGAAAAAAAGCAAACATGGGTGTTATCAGAGTCAGGGACTACATGTCCCTGCAGGACAGAATGAATTTCTGGGTCGCTTCTGACAACCTCTCTTCTGGCCGCTCTCTGTGGCTGGTGCCAGACCAATGTGGGTAGTGATGTCAAGATGGTGGCCCAGGCCAGGGCCTCAGAAGTCGGCTAGAAGCACCACCACACCCAGAGCACCCAGCCCTACCTGCCAGCACACACAAACTTCCATGAACTAGTGTCCATCACTGCAGCTGACTGATGGCCTGTGCTGGGGAGGGGCCATGTGCCTTTTCCCCCTGCTTACGGCCCTTCCACGTGGAGAAGATCTGGGAGCGGAAGTGACGGAGGACCGAAGCAGGAATCCCCTGCAGTCAGTTTTAGGGAGAGGCCTGCAGTGGGGCTGGCTATGCTTCCAGATAAAAGCCGCATCCTCCAGCCTAGCTCTTCTAAGCAATAAAAGTGATGGGTGATTTTTCTGGCTGGACTGGACAACATGCCTGATGTATGTCTTATCTCCCAATTGGCTCAGAACTCAAGGCGGTGGGAGATGGGAGCTGTTTACTGACCCCTCAGACACGCCCAACTGTTGAGATGATTCCTGTTATGTCTAAGAAACTCCTAAGAGGATGCACGAACCTTGTGATTTGGAAGGGGTGTTGTGAGGAAGGGGAGATGCTGAGTCAGACAGCACACCCATCACAGCCTGCAGTTGTTAAATGGACCATTTGTAACTCCTTGGCACACAGCGGAGGGGCTGCAGTGGGGGTGAGGTGCTAGTCGATCATCTCAGCCTGCACCGCATCTCCCTGCACTGCATTTAGTCGTCTGGGTTGATTCTCCCCGTAGACGGCTGCAAGTTGGGTCCTCACTTGGTCTGGCTTCCTCTCCAGCACCTCACCCAGCTCTGCGCCAAGCACTCAGCAGGAGCTCGGTAAACACTTGCCGAAAGAAGGTGTCTATGGGACACAGAACTTCTCCGACAAACACTTGGCTGCAAAGACGAGTGAGGGTCACCATGGAAACCAGAGTGGCACTGCTGCTGCTCTGCTCAGCAGCGGTCTCATTATGTCCCCATGAAAATCCCCCTCTGGCTGGTCGGGCACTGGTGGGACCCGGGGCAAGGCACAGGTGTGAAGACAGGGCTGCTTTCTGCCTCAGTCGGCCTGTGTAGCAAGATGCTTGGCCATTTGATGCTCTAGGTGAACTTGCTCCTTCCAGAAAGCCAGGAACGGCCTAGGCTTGGGTTATTTTCTTAAGAGCCCATTCACTTCCTGACAATGTCTCAATGACCCTTCAACATCCAGTGCGAATTTCACCCACTCATTCATTCACAAGACGATGGCTGATGCTTACCTAGTACCACCAGACTGGTTCCCTCCGAGGGCTCAGGGTCTAATGTGGAAACAGACACACAATCTGGGCATCACAAAACCATGTGGTGAGGGCCAGACGGGGGCCCAGGGGTGGGAGCACGGGTGACTCTTGTTTGTGTCCCCACCATGTGGCACGGTATCTGACACATACTAGATGCTTAATCAATACACGAAGAAAAAAAAAATGAAGGAAGAAAAAGGAAAGAAGGAAGGGAGGGGGGAAGGAGAGGAAGGGAGGGGGGAGGGGAGGAGAGGGAAGGGAAAGAGGTATCCTCAAAGTCATTTAGAATTTGGGAAGAAAAGAGGAGGGAGTTATTTACTGGCCTCCTAAAACCCACCACGACCCCACTAGTCTCCAGTGGGACATCCGGCCCCAGGCGACGAGGTGCGATTCTTCAAGGCCATAAGTATTTTCTGAACCCCTGCCACCTGCAAGCTGCCACTTCTATCCCAATCCCACTGAGGGAAGTGGGGAAGCTGTACCATGAGGGGGAAGGCTGCCCCCACCTGGATCAGGACCCTTTTGCCTCCTGGGAAGTCTCCTTTTGCTTATTTTGAGAAGACTCCATCAAATGCTTTGTAGACAATGAGGAAGCACTAGAGGGTACCCAGCCTTGGTGTCCGAAGAGTCACATTTGAGCCCTGGACCAACTACTTCTTAATAGAGAGAAGACCGTTTCCAACAATGCTTGTCTGAAGAGAACCCTCAGGAACATTCCAGAAACAATGTTGAAACCCCCAACCCACAGACCCCCTCCTCTCACTTCTTCATGAGACCCCTCAAGTCTCCACTCCCGTCCTCATTCTTTTGAGATTTCATGATCATTTGCTGGAATAATGGCCACCCAAAGATATCGGGTCCTAATCCCTGGAAGCTGTAAATGTGGCCTTATTTGAAAAAAGGATCTTTGCAGATGTAAGTGAATAATCACGACTGGGGAGACCATCCTGGATTATCTGGTGAGCCCTCAATCCAATCACGAGTGGATCCTTTTCTTTGACTTTAGCCTTTGCTTTTTGTTGCTTTTGTTATTATAATCATACATAATGGCCTGCTTCAGGGAACCCTACCCACCTGTGGATGGCTGCAAGAAAGAAGAAATTAACACATCCCCTCCCCACTCCCCTAGGCTGGCCATTCCAGGAGATGTTTTGCAAGACTGATGGCCCTTTTTACTTTACTTCCTCTCCACCTCTCCCTCTCTATTCTGCCCTTTTACTTTACCTCCCTCTCTGATTCTGTAAAAGAAACTGGCATCCAGACCCCTACGAAATGGTTTTTTGGGGGACCCTAGTCCACCATCATCTCGGTTTGCTGGTTTTCCGAATAAAGTCATGCTCCTTGCCTCAACACCTCGTCTCCAATTTATTGACCTGTTGTATTGGCAATAAAGTATTTTTAAATTAAGGTATGTGCATTGTTTTCTTAGACATAATGCTATTGTACATTTAATAGACTACAGTATAATGTAAACATAACTTTTACACGCACTGGGAAACCAAAAAATTCATGGAACTCGCTTTACTGCGGTGGCCTGGAACAGAACCTGCAGTATCTCCCAGGTATGCCTAGACACATGTTTAAAAACCTCAGTTTTACAAATACTCTGAACACCCACTTGGTACTGATGCCAAAAGCTCAGCCTCTCACCACAGGTGTCGAATCAAGTCTTGGAAACAGAGTTTTGGGTGAAGTAGAAAAGAATAGCTTTATTGTTTTGCCAGGCAAAGGGGAACACTGCAGGTCCCTGACCTTGAAAACTATGTGTCCCAACCCAGGAGGATTTGCAGGTCCCTGACCTTGAAAACTATGTGTCCCAACCCAAGAGGATTTGATGGGGAGTTTTATAGCAACGGTTCAAGGGTGGGGTTGCTGATAAGATTAGGATGTATGCCTGCCCTGCACCTCTAATCTGGTCTCAGGTAATCTTCTCGATGAGCTTCTCTGGTTCCTTTAATGTAGCCTCAGGTGGTCCTTCTCCTATGAAGAACGTGGACATCTTAAAGAGCTTAAAGGCACTGCTATGTGTATCCCTTGAGTTGGAACCAGGACCCTGCCCCAAGGCTGCACTACTGTTTCTTGGCTGCCCCTCCCTTGTCTTCGCATCCCTTCCCTTTGTGGATTAGCAACTGTTCGAATCTGCCCTTTGGAGCTCAGGGAAGGTCATGGAGGTTAGAGTCAAGAAATGGGACATAAAGACTTCTGTGCCAGGAGCCCCACAGGGTCTTGCTCGATTTCAGTACAAAACATGATTCTGAGGCAGTTTAGAAGGTAATGTCGGTAGCATCGAAAGATAACAGTAAGCTTCCTTTTAATAACAAAGGAAATAAACGCAGACCTGGACTTACTAGCTACTCCTATTTTTCTTTGCCTCTCTAGAAAAACCTAAGCTCAGTCTTTAAAAAGCTGTTCTGTCAATAGAACGGTGGATTTGAAAGCACTCAGGCCTGGACAAAATCTATCACCACTTGTGTGACCTCAGGCAAAACCAATAAACCTTCCCGAACGTCAGCTTCCTTTGTTAGAGTTGCTATGAGGATGAAGTAAGGGCATGGGTGTGAGATGCTTGGTGGTGGTCAGAGCCAGAGCAAGGCTGGAGCTAAAACCCTGTGGGCACACTATGCTTCCAGAAGCTTCCAGGACCAGCAAGTCGTGGTCATTTCCTCCTTTCTCCTGTCCCAGCATGACTGGGGCTGAGCCACCTCCATTATAACCATAGCTGGGGAGCCTGATTAATATCAAAGGAAATATTCCTTCCTCAAATGCTCTGTGTAGGAGGCAGCCTATGAATAAACAATGTAAAAGATAAACAACCAAGCAAACCAAGGAAATGCTCTTTGTCAAAAATAAATCAGCAATATAGGGCAAAGTTATGGCTCTGATGGGTCTCGGAAATGAGGTGGCAATCAAATCACAGGCTTATTTAGAATCCCAGCTAAACCTCAGGTAAGAATTACAAATGGGATAAATGATTTGCTGGAGAAAAACTCTATTTTTAGTGGGGAGACTATCACAGATTCCCATGCATATTAATCCCCTGACATTCTGAGTGAAATTTTTCTTTCTGGGAGTTTCTACGCCTGACATAAATCAAGATGGAAAGATTAAAAGTAATTGGCAATGTTACGATTTTTAAAATAATCACCAGGTCCCAAAATGAGCGTCCAATCACAGTGCTTTAAACAGACCTGGCATGCAGTAAATATTGAGTGTCAGGATGGGGAGGGAGGGCAGAGAGATGGGAGAGGAAGCGAGGAGAAAATTTAGTTCTCTAGGTGAGGATTTTCAGGTCATGCTTGATAATCAATGTTAAACACTCCTCAGACAAAATAAGATCAGTTCCCAAGAAGAAATAAATATAAAAGTCCAGAGCTACTAAGTAATTTACAAGAATAAAATCTTGGTGAACCCCAATATCCCTATTGCATTCACACACCAGGATCAGCAAATTGCAGCAGCTGAGAATAATCTCATAAAATATAGGGATAAAGGAAGACTTTATCCCTATATTTAGTGTTAGCTTTTCATAGGCTAACACGTCTTGAATCTAAAACAAAACCGGGATGATCAATACTTTCCTATTTTATAGTACTAATGACACCGAGCAAGACCCTATGGTGCTCCTGGGCAAAAAGCCTTTCTGTGTCCCCCATTTCTTGATCACAGGAAATAGGTTTCATTCAGCCTCTATGACCTTCCCTGGGTACCAAAGGGCAGGTTCAAACAGATGTTAATTAGGGAAAGGAGAGGATACTAGACAAGGGAGGAACAGTCAAGAAATAGTGCAGCCTTGGGGCAGGGTGCCGGTTCCCCCTCAAGGGATACACATGACAGTTCTGCAGATACTGAGACCCCCACCAGGTGGGAGAAATTAACTGTGTGCTGCCCACAAGCCCGTAGACCCCAGGCCGGTTGGAACCAGAAGGTTGGTGATGCTGACTCCCGCTTACCTCACCACCAACCAATCAGAAGAATGTCCACGAGCTGATCACGCCCTGTTTGAACTATTACTATAAAACTTCTCCCTACCCGCTCCAGGTTGGCACACACAGTTTTGAGGGCAATATCCCACTGTGGCCCCCTTTGCCTGGCAAAGAAATAAAGCTATTCTTTTCTACTTCACCCACAACTCTGTCTCCAAGATTTAATTTGGTGTCAGCGTACAAAAACTGGGTTTGGCTTCATTAATTAGGTCAGAAGGTGACAGAGTCTGATCTACTCGCAAAATGAAACATCTAAGTGCTGATCACACAAGCCAAATCATTTTACTCTACTCATTTTCAAGTTTTGGAAGAAAACAGACTTTTAGGTACAAAATACATTGATAATCACCTGCTCGTACCACTTAATATAATTAGAGATATTTACGAATCACTGCCATAACCACCCTCCTTCTCCCCACTGCCTGTCCTCCCTCCGCTCTCTCAGACAGTGTGGAGGATTTTAATTTGTCGCCCTTGGCATTCTGATGAGGGAATTCAGCTAAAATGAAGGCTCACAACTGAATGGCTGCACGACCATGACACCCAGCAATGGATTAACAGGCCCAGTTCCCAGCTGGGTGCCAGGTCAGCCCAGCACTCACGAAGCTGATGGCCTGGCCCTGCACCGAGGCACTCACTCAGCTGGGAAGGAGCTGCCTTTCAAGCGGGAGGAAAGCCCCTCTCTGCTTAGAATACCCTCAGCCCACAAAGTGCTGTGAGTCAGACGCAACAGAGTTCTCCTCTCGGGCCGATAAGCGGTCCCTCTATAGACGAGGAGGCCACACTCGCTGTTTCTGATTCTATCTTGGGTCCATGTCTATTCACCATCAGGTTCCATGGAGAGAGGATCACACAGATGCTCAGTTTTGCCTCTGAGCTTGTAACAGAGCAGGACCCTATGGGGCCTTCCTGGGACAGACCCCTCCCCCATATCCTCTGCTGTAGCTCCTCTCCGAAGGACCTAGAAAACAGTATCGGATGCACATTTCTTGAGCTGTTTTACAGATGCTAAAACGCCTACCAAATGGAAGAAATAAACTACTTGAGCATGTAGCCCCCCCCCCCCCCCCCCCCCGACCTACTGGTGCCTGAGGACTGATAACGTTAACTCTTGTGACTCCACCCTGTTACCTCACCATCAACCAATCAGAGAACAGTGCAGGAGCTGATCACATACCCTGGGACACTCCTCTCTCACCTGGCCTTTAAAAATGCCTTGCTGATGGACTCCGTGCCCTGTGGTGACCTAAGGGGGAAGGAAATCTAAATAAGAATGGATATATATATATATATGTATAACTGATTCACATTGCTGTACAGCAGAAACTAATACAACATTGTGAAGCAACTATACTCCAATAAAAATTTTTTTAAAATGCTTTGCTGAAAACTATTATATATAGAATGGATGAACAACAAGGTCCTACTGTATAGCACAGGGAACTATATTCAGTATCTAGCGATAAACCATAATGAAAAAGAATATGGAAAAGAATGTATTTATGTATAACTGAATCACTCTGATGTACAGTAGAAATTAACACAACACTGTAAATCAACTATACTTCAATAAAATAAAAGTTAAAGAATTCTTTGATGAAACCTACCCGGGAGTTCGGGGTTTTAAGCTCCAGCTGCCCTGAACTCCTTGCTTGGCGCCCTGCAATCAAGCTGTACTTTCCTTCACCACAAGCAGGTGTCAGCAGATTGGCTTTACTGCAAACAGGGGAGTTTGGTTCGGTGACAAGCTCTTCCATTTTCGGTTCTATCTGCAATGTTCTTGAGAAAGACTCAAGAAAGTGCTGATCATCTTGAACATTTCTCTTCAGCATCTGCTAATCTCCCTTTAACTGAGATCCAGGCTTAGAGGCAACATTGCAGTGAAAACTCTACCATCATGTATCTTTCATATCAGTACACTTCACAGTATCCCAGGGCAGCAGGTTATGGTTTCTCCAGATGACAGATGAGGAAACTGAGGCTCAGGGAATATTTGTAAAGTATCATGTGCTCAATATTAAATTCTGAGAGAGCTCGAGACCTGTTCTGTCACTTACTAGATGTGTGACTATGGATAAACCTCTTTACTTAGCCATGCATCAGGTTCTTCAACTATCAACTACTAAAAATAAGATGCCCTAAAGAGCATCAGGATGAGGACCAAATTAACTAAGGCCTGGGAGAGAGACTGTACATGTTTATACACTACCCAAATATGAGTTATTATACAAGAATATAAGGCGTTATAACTTATCAGTATGGTAATGACTCAAAATTCATAGAAATTACTCCCCAGTGGAAAATGGGCAGATGAAGCTATGCCTCTTGACTCTAGACTCAGAAAAAGGTTGCTGTACATGGAATCCAGTTTGAAGAGTTCCCACATGGTCCCAGTATTAATAATCAGCAGTCAAAAATGAACAAGAAAGCAAAGAAAGAAAAAATAAAAAGCTGATAAAACCAAATGAGAATCCAATCTCTTCAGATGGTATATTTGGCATACATAGATCTTCCAAAGACCTCTGCCCCAGATTCAGCATCTAACTACTGTCCTGAAAGTGAACCCCTCTCCTTCCTCCAATCTCCTGGACACTTCTGCAGCCTCTGGATCTACTGAGCATCTGGAACCGTTGGGTGGTCCCCCCCACCTCAAACACAAATACATAAATAAACTAACAAACAAAACCCAGAACCCTGGGGAGTCATCCAAAAATGTTCCCTCCCCTTCAATGTCCAAACTGCACCCACCCTGTGCATACACACACAGTAAGGTAACAACGAGTTACCCAGTTCTGTAAGCTCTTCTCACTTGACCCTCTCCTCCTCAAGTCTACTGTTCCCACCCGACATCACACCTCAACATCTCCCGCAAAGTCTCCCTCACTCTCCCCTCTAAGCCATTGGCCATCTGCATTCAGAGTAGTCTTTTAAAACAAAATCTACCCGTGTTAATAAACCATTGCCTGGGTCTCCAATGCCTACTATGGAGCCCTGACATCCAGAGGTCTCTGTGACCCAGCTCCTCTTCTCCATCCTAAGCCATCACTTAAGCAAGTAAACCAAGGCCACATGGGGATACAGCCCAGATTTAAACCTGACTTAACTCCAGGGACCATGGTCTTAACCAATGCACTCAATAGTCCTATTGCTCTATGCTATTTTGAGCTTTGTCTGTTTCCACATCAATCTCCCTCCTGCCACTGATAACAGGGACTGTATCTGGTTCATTGTGGAGAGTATGATTTACACAAAGAAGGATTCTGTTCCTCTTAACGGTGGTCTAGGTAATTTTGACAAACTATCCCACTGAAAACAGTTAGAAAAGTTGGAAAAAAACAAAATCTGTTTGAAAGCATCTGAGAGCTAACAAGGCAGTGAGTAAATATGAGGCTAAGATCTAGGAGAATAAGGAAGCTCAGAGATGGCAGTCCCATATTTGGGGTCACTGTGTTCCTAAGAGCATCCTGTGGCTCTAGAAGAGGCAGCCCAGGGGCTGAAAAGCTGAGCAGAATTTCTGATGATGAAAACTGGAGTCCAAAGACTGCTGAGGAGATGTCACCATGATAAAATCCCTTAGCCTTTTGTTTAGTATTCATACCTTAGTAGTAAAGGACACCTGAAACAGATCAGCCCTTGGAGGAAATGAAGCCCAGCTTCGAATGAACTCAATTTCTGATGAGATTGAGGTAATCCATAATAAAACCCTTAGTTGCCTGGAGGAAGATAACATCATCCTAGTCCTCAAACTGTCTTCTCCATTTTCATTTACAATGTCTGGCACACAATCAAAACTACCTAGGCATACAAGGAGACAGGAAAATAGGATCATAAACTAAGAGGAACAAGAGGTAATAGACACAGGACAGGGGTAAAGATAATGAAGTTTTCAGACAGAGACTTAATAATTATACTTAATATCTTCAGGAAATAAAAGATAAGACTGAGAATCTTAGCAACAACTGAAAAAAGGGAACATATAAAGAAGTCACCTGCCAATATCTGTGAAGTAAAAAAAGGAAAGGCCAAATTGATGAAACTTACTGAGTTACAGTCAGCCAGCAGACTGTGTCTATTGCCTGGCCAGGAGAAATCGTGGTCAGTGCAGCACCCTGATTAAGGGCATGTACCTTGGAGCCACAGCAAGTGGGTTTGAAACCTGCCCCTCTCATTTACTAGTGTGTGCCCTAGGGCAAGCTTTTTAACCTTAAGTCCTCACCTGTAAGATGGTAAAAACATCAATGCCTGCTTCCTAGGGTTGTTGAGAGGATTATACATATTTGCAAAGTTCTTAGAACCATGTCTGGCTCTACGTTCTATTACTCATACATAGAACATTATAAGTATTTGTTAAATAAATAAAAATAAATGGGTGGACTGGAGGACATCAGCATCATGGTGGAGTGAGACACTCTCTTTGTCTCCCCTTCAATCAGTAACCAGTAAAGCACCCACAATGCAACAAAGGTGCCTCTGCCCGACAGGATGCCAGAGAATTCCACACATTTGTACATCTAAAGGTGAGCAGACTGGAACACACAGAGCGGGCAGAACTGGGGGAACAGCAGGACTGGTGCCTGCAGTCCTGGCCCCCCAAGCCATGGCAGATGAACCCACAGCCCCAGAGATCCCAGTAGCAGCAGGGGGAAGAAGCACACAAGACTGACATCCTGGCCGCAGCAGCGCCCATGGCCATAGGTAAGTGGGCAGCAGTGGCAGTGGGGTCTGGGACCCCGTCCCTCCAGCCACTGAGGCACCCATGACTCTGACCCCTCAACCCCCTAGCCCCCAGCAGCAGAGCTCATGAACTGTGCAACACTGGACAAGGCAGAGGTGCCTGTATGAATCCAGCTCCCCTCCACTACCCCTTGTGGTGGCAGAGCCTGCAACTCAAGGATTCCCAGACGCGGCAGAAAAGCCTTTCCTCCTGGTGCCGCAGGTAGCAATGCCAGTGACCGTGGCAACAGCAAGGCACCCACAAACCCGGAGACACAAGAAATGATAAGGAAGACATGGAGCCACACCTCTGACAGAGGCAGTGGAGGATGAAAAGTGTCAACTCTCAGATCTAACTAGAGGCAGCTCAGAATCAAGCACAAAGGTGTTTGCTACTTCAGATGCACTGGCAGGGGAACAACTCATCAAGCACCATGAAGAACCACAGTAACACTGCACCACAAAAAGAAAATGACAATCTCCAGAAACCAAACTTAAAGTCACGGAATACCGGGATCTAACATATAAAGAAGTCAAAATAGCTGTCATGAAGAAACTCAGTGAGCTATAAGAAAACTCAGAAAAGCAGCTCAATGGGCTGAGAAATAAAATGAATGAATAGAAGGAATGCTTTACCAAAGAAATTGAAACTCAAAACAAGAATCAAACAGAAATTCTAGAGCTGAAGAACTCATAAACAAGGTAAATAATGCATTAGAATGTTTTGGAAATAGAGCAGCCCATATGGAGGAGAGAATTAGTGAGCTCAAAAATAGAAATCTAGAAAGATACAAGTAGAAGAGGAAAGAGAAATCAGATGTTAAAAAAACAGGGAAATTCTATGAGAGCTATTCAACTCATTTAGGAAGGGTAACATTAAGGTAATGAGTATTCCAGGGAAGAGAGGGAGAAAAGAACAGAGAGTTTATTTAAAGAAATGATAACTGAGAATTCACAAAGTTGGGAAAGGAACTGGATAAACAAGTCTGTGAAGCTAAGAGAACACTTAATTACCTCAAGGCAAAAAGACCCTCTCCAAGACACACTATACTAAAATTGTCAAAAGTCAATGACAAGGAAAGAATTTTAAAGGCAGCCAGAGAAAAAGGTTCCTACAAAGGAATCACCATTAGGCTATCATCAGATTTCTCCACAGAAGCTTTATGGGCCAGGAGGGAGCAGAATGACATTCTCAAAATACTGAAAGATAAAAACTGTCACCCAATAATATTCTATCCAGCAAAGTTATCATTCAGATATGAAGGAGAAATAAAGGTTTTCCCAGACAACAACAGCTGAGGGAGTTCATCACCACTAGACCTGTCTTACAAGAAATGTTGAAAGGAGCCCTTTGATCAGAAACAAAAAGGCAAAGTACCCCAAGGTTTGAGTAAGGTGATAAACAGAATCAGAAAATTGTTACTCTTTCCCAGAATAGGTTTTACAGTATTTTATCATAGCATAAAGGTTAAAGGAGGGGGAAAAAGCAGAAAAAATAATGATAACTACTTCAGTTTGGTAACTCACAACATAAAAATGGATAATTTGAGAAAACAAAAACATAAAAGGGGAAGAGGAAAAAGATGGAACCCATAGAGTTGAACGAAGATAAGATGCCATCAGCATAAAAAGGACTATTTTATCTATGAAAAGTATTACACAAACCACAAAACATAAATCTAGGGCAGAGACATGAAAAATAAAAAGAGGAAACTGAGAAAAACATCAGAGAAAATCACCAAATCAAAATGGCAGACAGAAACATGGGGGAAAGAAAACAGTGGAGAGACAGAGCAACCAGAAACAAAAGGTAAAATGGCAGTACTAAGTCCTCATCTATCAATAATAACCTTAAATGTAAATGGTCTGAATTCACCCATCAAAAGACATGGAGTGGTTGGATGGATTAAAAGACAAGACCCAACTACATGCTACCTCCAGGAGACCCATCTCAGCTCTAAAGACAAACACATGTTCAAAGTGAAGGGATGGAAGATGATACTTCAAGCAAATGACAGCCAAAAAAGGGGGTGTAGCCATACTCATATCAGACAAAATAGACTTCAAGCCCAAAAGGTAACAAGAGACAAAAATGAACAGTATATAATTATAAAGGGGAAAATTCACTAAGAAGACATAACAGTTATTAATGTATATGTACCTAACATAGGAGCACCAAAATATATAAAAATTATTAACAGACCTAAAGGCAGAAATTATTTCACACAGTATTGGAAGTCCTAGCCAGAATAATTAGGGAAGAAAAAAACTAAAGTTATCCAAATTGGAAAGAAAGAAGTAAAGCTGTCACTATTTGCAGATGACCTAATTTTATACATAGAAAACCCTAAAGACTCCACCAAAAAACTAAAAGAAATAATAAACAAACACATAAAATTTCAGGGTACAAAATCAACATACAAAAATCTGTTGCATTTCTATATGCTAACAATGAGCTACCAGAAAGAGAAATTAAGAAAAAAAATCCCATTTACAATCACAGCAAAAAATATAAAATAACTAAGAATAAATTTAACCAAAGAACTGAAAATATGTACACTGAAACTTATAAAACACTGTTGAAAGAAACTGAAGGAGGCACAAATAAATGGAAAGATATTCCATGCTAGTGGATTGGAAGAATGACATTGTTAAAGCATCCGTATTACCTAAAGTAATCCACAGATTCAATGCAATCTCTGTCAAAATCTCAAGGACATTTTACACGGAAATAGAACAAAAATTCTAAAATCTATGTGGAACCACAAAAGACCCTGAATAGCCAAAGCAATCCTGAGAAAAAAGAACAAAGCTGGAGGTATCACACGCCCTGATTTCAAACTATATTACAAAGCCATAGTAATCAAAATGGTGTGGTACTGGCACAAAAACAGATACATAGATCAATGGAACAGAATTGACAGCCCAGAAATAAACCCATGCATATATGGACAATTAATTTACAACAAAGGAGCAAAGAACATACAATGGATGAAGGACAGTCTCTTCAATAAATGGTGTTGGGAAAGCTGGACAACCACATGCAAAAAAAAAATGAAACTAGATCACTATCCCATATCATACACCAAAGTCAATTCAAAATGGATTGAAGACTTAAATGTAAAACCTGAAACCATAAAACTCCTAGAAGAAAACATAGGTGGTATGATCTTGGTCATGGGTCTTAACAATATCTTTCCAGATATGTCTCCTCAGGCAAAGGAATCTAAAGCAAAAATAAACAAACGGGACTACATCAAACTAAAAAGATTCTGCACAGCAAAGGAAACGAAACTATCAGCAAAACCAAAAGACAACCTACCGGATGGGAGAAGATATTTGTAAACAATATATCTGATAAGTAGTAATATCCAAAATATATGAAGAACAGATACAACTCAACAACAAAACAACCCAATTGAAAAATGGGTGGAGCTGAATAGACATTTTTTCAAAGAAGACATACAGATGGCCAACAGGCACATGAAAACAATAGCACGAATTATTAGGGAAATGCAAATTAAAACCACAATGCGATATCACCTCACACCTGTTGGAATGACTATTATCAAAAAGGCAAGAAATAACAAGTGTTGGTGGGAATGTAAATTGGTGCAGCCATTATGGAAAACAGTATCGAGATTCCTCAAAAAAAATAAGAACAGAACCACTATATAATCCAGCTATCCCACTTCTGGGTATTTATCCAAAGAATATGAAAACATTAATTTGAAAAAAATACATTCACTCCTATGCTCACTGCATCACTACAACTGCCAAAATATGGAAGCAACCTAAGTGCCCATTAACAGATGAATGGATAAAGATGTGATATGTGTATGGAATATTACTCAGCCATAAAAAGATGAAATCTTGCCATTTGCAACAACATAGATGGACCTTGAGGGTATTATGTAAGTGAAATAAGTCAGGTGGAGAAAGAAAATATCATATGATTTCAGTCATATGTGGAATATAGAAAATAAACAAACAAAAACACAAAATAAATGAACAAAATCAAACATGTATATACAGAGATCAGAACAGTGGTTACCACAGAGGAATGGTGGGGGAGGGCAAAATGGGTAAAGGGGATCAACTGTATGGTGATGGATGAAGACTAAATTTTTGGTGGTGAACATACTGCAGGGTATACAGAAGTAGAAATATTTAATGTTGTACACGTGAAATATATAATGTTATAAACCAACGTTACCTCAATAAGTAATAAAATAAAATAAAGATACTCAGGTCCTGTCCTTAAAAGTAAATTATAGATAGATAAATAGACAAAAATTTTAAATAAAATAAAAAATAAAAAGAACTGAATTCAGTTTAGCTAACAATCACATCACCTGGTCTGGCCTCTCTCTCAAGGTGTTACTTCCTCTCCTTCAATACACTGCTCAATACTCCAGTCCACACATCAATCATACTGAGCTCCTTACACTTCACCAAATGTACACATCTTGGTCACTTCCTATCTTGGCATCTGTCCTGTCTTTCCTCTGCCTGAAAAGCCTCTCCTCCCTTCATCTACTTGAAAAACTTCTGCCCATGCTTCAAAAATTAGTTAAAATATCTCTTCCTCTGGGAAGCATCTCCATGGCCTGCTCAGAGGTAATTACTTTTTCTCCTGGGCTCAGCTAGCCCCGATCTTAGCATGGTACTCATCAAACTTTTATGGTCACTTCTGTTTCTGTGTTTGTCTTCCCACTAGGTCAGACTGCCTCACAGCTCAACCTATGTCTTATCTCTTTTCTCAAATACCAAGCACAGTGTTCAGGGCATGGCAGTTGTTCAATTATGACTACTGAATGACAAATTAATGATTAATAGGATGAATTAATGAATGAAATACACTCAGCGTTTGCTCTCATGCTGCTATAGGTAAAACATTCATCATATCCATGGAAGTATAATGTGACTTAGAATTCTTACTCTTCTAAGGCTTGAAGCATGCTCCCGGGGTCCTCTGAAGACAGAATGTCTATCATTTGGTCATTTAGCATGAGATCTTCATTCATACCATCAGCTGAGGTGAACTGGGAGCGCTCCAGCTTGCTCTCGTGATGCTGAACCTTCAGGAGAATTTCAGAAACCACAATTGAGGAGGCCTTGTGAACGTCACAAGCTGGAAAAGTCATGAGGGTAGGTGGGGATCTGCAGTCAGAGAACCTAGCTGGACCCACCCACTTGTGAGCTGGTAAGACTCAGGCAAGACATTGCACTTCCTTGAGCCTCATTTTCTCATCAAAGAAGTGGGATAATAATTCTGGTAGCCCTGCACAGGCTTGTTGTGTGGATAAAGCAGAGCAATGGATGGAAAGACCTTTATAACTATAAAGATGTAATAAAAATACTTCACCATCATCATCACCACCATCATCATCACCATCCCCATCATCATCATCACCATTATCACCAACATCGTCACCATCCCCATCATCATCACCATCACCATCATCATCACCATTATCACCAACATCATCACCATCACCATCATCATCACCACCAACATCATCACCATCACCATCATCATCACCATCCCCATCATCATCATCACCATTATCACCAACATCATCACCATCACCATCATCATCACCATCATGCAGAGGAAAATTACAGTTGGCAGATGGACGTCAACATCATGGATCTGGCTGGTTTCTAATCATACTATAGAGTTGTCACATGGAAGTGACATCAGAGATAATTAAGCTCACCCTCCGATTGGGTAGATGATATATCTGTTTTGCTCACTATCATTATTTCTGTAGAAATGCATGATAATTATAACATTTAAGAATTCCTGTCCCTGTGCCTGTATGTGTCATACCATGAAACCGTCACACCAAGTGAGTGTTGATGCCCCCACTTCACGTATATGGAACTGCAGCTCAGAGAGATGAAATGACATTATCTGAGTTCACACAGCTCATAAAGAGCCTGCTTGGTTTTTGACCCAAAGTCTATCTAACTCTAAAGGCTGCCGTCTGTTTACAGCATGTTGTCTCCTTGGTTACTACCACGATGGAAAAAAATTTTTTTAATGTGAAGAGAGATCGTTTTGTGATGCCGGGAAAAAAAAAATTCTATAAGAGGCTTCAGATCTTAAGTCAAATTCACACTGTGCTTTCCTCCCGCGGTTGTAACAATCAGCCTTTAATCTCCAAGAAATGAATCCTGCTCCTTCATCGAAGTAGCAGGGTGAGTTCTGTTCTGTGATTGATAACAGCTTTGGGAGAGTAAGTGGAATGTCTTTTTTGGAGAGTAAGTGGAATGTCTTTTTAGATGGGCCATTTTTCTTTTCCTCACTTCTGCCTGCCAAGGAGACTGTGGGCTGACCTCACTTTGAAATAACAACTCTCTTCTCCAGGAAGCAGAAACAAAATGAACAATGGCACAGGACTGCCAGCCTCCAGAGAGGGCGGCAGGGTGGTCCTCGGAAGCCAGGTCCAGCCTACACTCGGCCACGTGAAGCAGGTTGTTGAGTTTCACGGGCCTCAGTTTCCTCACTGTACGGTGAGGGAGAAAGATGATCGATGTTCCTTTCAAGCTGCTGGACCTCTGGGTGACAGAGTCACAGCAGCTGCAGCCTCCATGGCCCTGAAGGAACAAAAACCTACCAGGGTGCTCAGTCCCAGCAGTACCTTCTCACCCTAGGACTGTGCCCTGCTTTCCTTCCTCTGTCTGCCCATCCTCTGGCTGGGGGCTCATTCATTCCTTCACACGTTTACTGAGTGCCTTCTAAGCGCCAGGCTCTGTACAAGGCAATGGGGATTACAGCAGCCAGCATCCATGCTTCATGCATGTCCCCTCGCCCTTGCCATTCAGTGCCTTTTAGCCCAAGGTCCACCGGCCAACACCTATGCTGCTTCCTCCCCTGAAGGCTCCTGCTGGCTTTCAGAGCCTATGCCAGGGAAATAACGTTACCCTTTGTCCTGCCCCCTCACCCCCTTGTCGTCAACCAATGACCAATGGGATTTGATGGCTAAATACCCTGGCTCCTTCTCCCCTCAGGCTTTATCCTGGGTGGGATAAAGCCCCAGGTGCCCACAGTGGAAGCTTGACTGACTGCCTTCCCTTCCCGCCTCACTTCCCCACCTCCTACCATTACTTCCTGGGATCACTTCCCATATAAACTGTTTGCATTTGGGTCCTAGTCTCAGGATGTGCTTCTGTGGGAACCCAGACCAAGACAGGAAAACAGAGATTGAGGAGTTCACAGGTGGGGATAAATGCTGGGTGGGGTCCAAAAGCTAGTGCAGGAACCCAGAGAGAGAGTCCCCAACTTAGCCAGGAAGTGGCCAGGGATGACTTCCAAGGAGATGCAAGGCCCGAGATGAGTCTTAAAGGATGCGTCAGAGTTCTGCTCATTGAAGAGCGGAGAGAGATTATAAAGGCATCCAGGTGAGTGTGGAGAGCTCAGCAGTCATTGGGTAGAGCCGGAAGTTGAGGTGTGAAGCTGGACCACAGGGGACTTTCTTTATAAGCCATGCTAAGGCATCCGGGCTTCACCCTGAGGTCAAAGTAAGTCTTCAAAGACTTTTCAGAGGGAAGTGTAGACCAGGACCTGAGTCAGGGTGTGGCATGAGTGCACAGCTGCCCATACAGGTGGGCGCTCAGTTATTCAGTCAGACTGCAGGGGTTCCCAATCCTGGTCGTTTGTTAGAATCATCCAGGGAGCTTTTAAAAACCACTAATGATTGGGCATGGCTCCCGGGACAAAGCAGTCAGAGTCTGTGCAGGAGGGCCTGGGAATGAGCATGCCTCACGGTTCCCTGGGGGTCCTGACATCGATACAGAGTTGAGACTGACTGAACTGAAGGATCAACTTCAACCTCACATCTACCACCAACCAACTACCCTCCAGGGAGAGGATGCACGTGGACTCCCACCTGATGTCTGGTAAGCATGCTTCCCTTCAGACACTGATATCGAACCATGAAGAAAAGCACAGCCCAGGTCAGCACCAGGGAGAGGATGAAGGCCACGAAGAACCCTGCTGCGTGGAGGCCGTGGTTTGGTAGAACCTATGGGGATAAGAGAGAGAGATTTGTTTGTGGCCACACTTTACATTTTTCAAGTCAAGTTACAACTGCGTTAAAGCAGAACAAGCGCAGAGTTAGTGAAACCGACCTGGGTTTAGACCGAGCTCTGCCACCTATTAGCTGGTTGCCTTGAGACCATTGCTGGACCTCTCCGGGCCCAAGTTAAACGGGGCAAGCACTTCAAGGAGCTGAGCATGGAGGCTTGCACACAGTAGGACCAACCACCCCAAGCCTGGCACATCACAGTGATCAGGAATGTTAAATTCTCAAATCAAATATGTAACAAACCTAAGGCAGCAGTAAGGATCTGTGAAATGTTTTGAGTCGGGCAGAATTTTGCAGAGGGCAGAGGAAGAATCCAGGGTGCCCTCAACTTCCCTCAAAGCTGTCCGCTCTCCCCGCCCTGGGAACACGTCCCATTAGGGGTGCAGCCCACTCTGGACTTCAGGATCACCCTGGAGGATGCACGTGGCTGGGGAGGCATCACACAGCGGGAGGCAGACCAGCTGCCAGGCAATCCAGTAAATGACCCGCCAGGGGGAGCTCGAGAGTTCACGTGAGCTTCACTTAATGTGCCCAGTGTACTTCTCCCTCCTCAAAGGCTTCCTCCGGGCTCCAGTCAGCGACATCCTGGGACCAGTGTGAGTCCACTGATGGGCCAGAAGGGGCTGGCACCAAATAACAACTGTGAGAAGCAGTAAGTTCTAGACACCCCACATTCCTCCCCTCCCTCCACCATTTCTTTGGGATCTAGAACGTGATGCCAAAGACAGCAGCAGCTGCTGCTGCACGCAGCATGGGGCAGGCTTGGGGCTAAGGCTGTGCTCCTACGTCGGAGCTCACATCAGAATCACCTGCAGGGTCTGTGCAAACAAATTGCTGGGCCCCTCCCTCGGGGATTCTGAGTCACTAGACCTGGGCAGGAACCGAGAAGAGGCATTTCTAGCAAGCTCCCAGGGGAAGCTCCCACCCTTTGAGAACCCCTAGGCTAAGGGTTTCCACAAGAATTAACTTCTTGAATCCTCCCAAAGACACTCTGAGCAAAATAAAAACAGCTCCGGTTTCAAATCCTACAGGCCTGGGTCATCCCTGGTGGCGCAGTGGATAGGAATCTGCCTGCCAATGCAGGGGACACGGGTTCGAGCCCCGGTCCGGGAAGATCCCACATGCCGCGGAGCAACTAAGCCCGTGCGCCACAACTACTGAGCCTGCACTCTAGAGCCCGCGAGCCACAACTACTGCGCCCACGTGCCACAACTACTCTAGCCAGCAGCCTAGAGCCCGTGCTCTGCAACAAGACAGAAGCCACCGCAGCGAGAAACCCGCACACTGCAACCAAGAGTAGCCTCCGCTCACTGCAACTAGAGAAAGCCCACGTGCAGCAATGAAGACCCAGCACAGCCAAAAAAAAAAAAAAATCCTACAGGCCTGAATTACAATGCCTCCTCTATCGAAACAGCTCTATACTTTGGGCAAGTGACTTGACCTCTGGAAACCTCAGTTCTCTCATCTGTAACATGGGGATAAAAATACCTCACAGCATGAAGATTAAACAAAATAATAACGTAGAGGAGTTTGGTGTAAAGTCTGGCTTATCTATTTAGTCGACAAATAGGTACTGGGTGTCCCCTGTGTACCAGGCAATATGCTAGAAACTAAGAAGATGCTGATGCGTTCTCCCCTCGTGTGATTACACTCTTCCTGTGGACACTGACCGGGGCTGACCCAGCCTACTTGCTTCTCACAGATAAGGGCCTGTAACAGCACAGAGAGTGAAGTTTGGGCTCTAGACTCAGACCCCTGGGTGTGGGACCCATCTCTGCTACTTACTGGCCGTGTGGCATTGGGGCAAGTAACTTCATCTCTCCTTGCCTTTGCTCTTCCCTTGTAAGACAGAGACAAGAGCCTTCCAAAGGTTGTACTGAGGATTAAACATGAGACATGAACAGAGTCCAATGAAGTCACTAGAAGAGGGCCTAACCCATGGCACTCACTGACTAAATGTAAGTGATTCTGGCCCTGCCTTCCTTTGTGGGTTGGGTGACCCAAGGCCACTCTACTGGTATAGAAAGGGAGATGCTAGGTGGTGACCGTTACCCAGTCATTTCTTCAGAACGTGACCTCGAAAACAGGCCTGGACAAAAAGAGACTAAGATTTTTATGATACTTCCATCCTTTGGAGTGCTCTCACCAAAAATGTCTATACTCAAAAATGAAAGGGAAAAAATGTCTGTGTCCATAACAAGGGGCTTTAAAATGTTCACCCCTTTAACCTAGTGATTTCATATCCAGGATTCACTCCTCAGGAGATAATATAAAAATAGGCATAAAAGCTTATACACAGGTTGGTTTGATCCAGAAATATGCATGAAGATTTATTTATATATAAGGCTGCTTTTAAGAACATCATATAAAATAACACAAATGGGACGTATCCTAAATGCTGCACAACACAAAGAAGGGTTAAATATTTTAAGCTTCTATGAGTTATTCTATCCATAACGGCCAATCATGCAGTCATTTTACAAGTTTTGAGAAGCAGAATAATGCATGCCTGCTAGGGAAAAAAAAGGTGTTTAACAGAAACCAAGGGTTTAAAAAGAGAAGCAAATATCCTGTGTGTCCTTCTGCATCCTCTTCTAACCCCACTTCCCAGAGGCAACTATCTTAAAGAGATACTGGTTTCAGTTTCTATGGTTTAGTGAACCAGAATGGTTAGTTAACTTAAATACTCTAAAAATTATGCAGACATCTTTATTCCTTGATATGTCAACATTACTTATGAATTCCTGCTACGACAGATGTGGATTTTAGCTCACGAATTTTTACCCCCAAATTTTGAAGGATTGTTACCTACAAATAACCCTCCCTACACTTTCTCCCAATTTCAATGGTTATATTCAGTTAGCTACCTTTGTCTAACTTTAAAAAAATGAAACAGTTTGTATATCTTCTTTGGAGAAATGCCTATTCAAGTCTCTTATCAATTTTTTAATCTGGTTGTTTGGTTATTATTGTTATTGAATTGTAGGACATTAGGGACTGAATGTTTGTGTGTATTCCCAAAATTCATATGTTGAAATTCTAACCGCCCTTGTGATGGTATTAGGAGATGGGGCCTTTGGGAGGTAAATGGTGTCCTTATAAAGAGACAAATGGACCAGAGCTCTTTCTGCTCTCTGCCAAAGGCGGATTCAATGAAAAGATGGCCATCTACAAACCAGGAAATGGGTTCTCAGCAGATACCATATCTACTGGCGTATCTACTTTGACCTTGAACTTCCCAGCCTAAAGAACTGTGAGAAATAAATGTGGGTTGTATAAGCCATTCAGTCTATGACACTTTGTTATAGCGGCCCAGACTAAGACATAGGATTTCTTTATGTGGTATAGATATTAACCTTTTATCATATAAATGATTTGCAAATACTTCCCCCCATTCTGTGAGCTGCCCTTCACTCTGTTGATTGTGTCCTTTGGTGCACAGAAGTTATTAATTTTGGTGTAGTCCAATTTATCTGTTTTTTTTTTTCTTTTGTTACCTGTGCTCTTGGGTCATATCCAATAAATCAGTGCCAAATGCAATGTTATGAAGCTTTCCCACATGTTTGCTTCTAAGAGCTTTATAGTTTTAGGTCTTACATTTAAGTCTTTGATTAAAATTAACAAAATTAACAAAAATTAATGAGTTAATTTTTGTACATGGTATAAGGTAGGGGTCCAACTTTATTTTGGACCCCAACTTTATTTTGGATATCCAGTTTCCCCAACATCATTTACTGAAATGACTATCCTTTCCCCACAGAATAGTCTTGGCACTCTTGTTGAAAATCATTTTATTATAGATGTGAGGGTTTTTTTTTCCTGGGCTCTCTATTCTTTTCATTGGTCTTTATGTCTGTCTTCATGACATTACCACACTGCTTTGATTATTGCAGCTCTGTAATAAGTTTTGAAATCAGGAAGCGTGAGACTTCTAACTTTGTTCTTTTTCAAGATTGTCTTGGCTATTTGGGTTCCTTTGAGATTTCATATGAATGTTAGGATGGGTTTTCTTTCTATTTCTACAAAAAAAATGTCATTGGAATTTTGACAGAGATTGCACTGCATCTGTAGATCATAGCAATATGAAGTCTTCCAGTCTATGGACAAGGGATGATTTTCCACTTACTGGTCTTTAATTTTCTCTTGGCAGTGTTTTGTAGCTTTCAGTGTACAAGTCTTTTACCTCTTGGTTAAGCTTATTCCTAAGTGTTTTATTCTTTTTGATGCTACTGTAAATTAAATTGTTTTCTTAATTTCCTTTTTGGATTGTTCATTGTGTATGTATATAAAAGCAACTGACTTCTGCGTGCTGAATTTTTAGTAATACAAAAAATGTCTATATGCTAGCATAATATTTTAAAAGAAGACACAAAGCTGTATATACATAAAAATTCCAATTACATTAAAATAATACATATACACCCATATACATATGGAACCTTTGAAGAAAATATTCCAGGATTTTGTTGAGCGTAATTACTTGATGAATTTTCTCTTTATGTTTCTGTGTTTTCTATAATGGGCATGTATTACTTGTATAATCAGGAGACAAAAAATGATAATAATGAGTTCTAAAGGTAAGTTTGGTAGACAAGGAGATGCACCACCCAGATCTCCCTTCAGGGAAGGACTAGGTGTCCAGCTATGGGCAGTGTGGTCAGTAGACCTCCCACTTCATGGTCTAGATCAGCTGCAGAGAGCCACCTCACCTAGGTCATGCCGACATCTGGTAACAGAACAAGGCAGAGGCATAATGGCCAGCCATTTAGCCTGATGAGGTATGCTCAGACAGGTGACAACACTTGCCCCACAGCTCTCTGCAAGGTGAAGCTTTGTCAGCCTGGATCACACTTGACTTCTTTCTCTGCCCAAACCTGCTTCCTCCTCCTCCCCTTCGCAGGTGATCTGATTGTGTTGGGGGAGCCCCACGACCACCCCCAGGTTAGATGATTCACTAAGACTCATATATAATCACAAAGTACTCAGCATATAATCATTCTCACAGCTATGATTACAGTGAAAGGATACAAAGAAAACTCAGCAAAAGGAAAAGGCATGTGGGGCAAAGTCCGGGGAAACCAGGAGCAAGCTTCTAAGGTCCTCTCTCAGTGGAGCTACAAAGGGCACACTTAATTCCTGCAGCAATGAGCATAAATGCTGTCCACCAGTGAAGCTCATTTGAGACTCGGTATCCAGGGTTTTTATTCAGGACTAGTCACTTAGGCACCCTCTGCCTGGCATGTACCAAAATCCCAGACTCCAGACGGAAATGAGGTGTTCAACGTAAAATATATTCTTTATAAAAACAGTTTAGGTGGGTGAGCCACCCATAATTCAGTAAATGGTGAGAATCATCCTGAAATCCAAGTTCCCAGATGCCAGCCAAGGGCTAACCTTGTTAAGTAGGGCTTTCTAAGGATAGCAGTCTCAGGCCAGCTATGTCAACTTTTCTGCACACTGGTTACCATGTTATACCCCAACTCTGTCTTGGCATCTGCTTCCAGAGAAGCCAACCTGTGACAAGTTTAATTCAAAATGGTTGCAGGCCCCAATGTTCATTGCAGCACTATATATAATAGTCAAGACATGGAAGCAACCTAAATATCCATCAACAGATGAGTGGATGAAGAAGACGTGGTACATATATACAATGGAATATTACTCAGCCATAAAAAAGAATGAAATAATACCATTTGCAGCAACATGGATGGACCTAGAGATGATCATACTAAGTGAATTAAACCAGACAGAAAGACAAATATCCTAAGATATCACTTATATGTGGAATCTAAAAATATGATATAAATGAACTTATATACAAAATAGAAATAAACCCACAGACATAGGAAACAAACTCATGGTTACCAAAGGGGACAGGTTGGGAGGAGGGATAAATTAAGAGTTTGGGATTAACATATATACACTACTATATGTAAAATAACCAACAAGATCTTACTGTATAGCACAGGGAACCATACTCAATATTTTTTAATAACTTACAAAGGAAAAGAATATGAATAAGAATATATATACGTATAACTGAATCACTTTTCTGTACACCTGAAACTTACGCAACATTGTAAATCAACTATACTTCAGTAAAAAAGTGGCTGCAGATTACGGGAACATTTAATGCATTACGTAGGAGCTGGAAGACAACTAACCCATTCCTCATTACTGTGGTCACAATGCACACTGTAGTTAAGGTTAAATTTTTCTGACAGACCAACAAAGCCAACCTGACCTTCCAAACAGTCAAAGCCAAGTTAGGTTGGGAACAGGAGCTTCGGTCCAGACAATTACTGGAACCTGAATCAAAGTGTGTTGCCACATATGACTCACCTATGATGAATCAGCCTCTGTCCATAGAGGCTGTTATCAGAGGTGGTCAGGAAGCCAATTCTGTTTTCAGACTCAAATATCCTGATTCTAAATCTTACATTTTCATTAGCACCTAACTGAAACACAAGTTCTCCATTTGCACTGGAAATAGCCTTCTAAGCTCTGATTTGTGAACCTATCAGATAAGAAGAAAATCAATAAACTGGGTAACTATGAAAAGCAGTGCAAACAGGTTACATTAAAATACTGATGGAAAGGAGACAAAACATCTGTGTCTAAAGAGAACAAAAGGCTATAGATCAGCGATTTGTCTTCAAAGTTCGCTACTGACAGAAGGCAAACACTTCTAATTTTACAGCCTTAGGGAGAAGAATGGAGAGGTAAGGGAATGAATGACATTTGATCACCTACAATATGCCACTCCCTGGGCTAGATGCATGTAGGGGGTTGAACTGTGTCCTCCAAAAAGCTATGCTGAAATCTTAACCCTCAGTACCTATGCGTGTGACCTCATTTGGAAATGAGGTCTTTGCACACATAGTCAAGTTAAGATGAGGTCATACTGGATTAGGGTGGGTCCTAAATCCAGTGACTGTATCCTTATAAGGAGAGGGAGATTTGGAGACAGACACACACAGAGAAAAGACTACGTGACCATGGAGGCAGAGATTGGAGTGATGTAGCTACAACCAAGGAAGCATTTCCAGGAGCCACTTGAAGCCGGGAGGAAGCAAGGAAGGATTCTTCCCTAGAGTCTTCAAAGGGAGCATGACCCTGCCGACACCTTGATTTCAGTCTTCGAACCTCCAGAACGGTGAGAGAATAAATTTCTGTTGTTCTAAGCTTTGTGATAATTTGTTATGTCAGCCCTAGGAAACTGAAAAAGTGTGGTATTGCTTTATCTCACTCAATCTTCAGCAATCCTGCAGGGGATGTATTATTCCCATTCCACTGATAGATAAATGGAGATGCAAAGAGATCAGGTAGTTAATCAAAGTCCATAGTTAAAGAGGGACAGACCAGCTCTGCTTAATTCCAAAGTCTGTGTTCTCCCCGGTACATCACACTACTTGCCGTCCAGGGGGCTGTGTGGTTTTCTAAACACATTTTTAGTCTCAACCTCCCACACCGTGGTAGAAGTTACTTGTCTGATGGATGAGAACCAGAAACAGATATTGGGACAGAATTACAGGCAGGCAGCGTCCACGTACTAAAAAAATCAGGAACAAAACTAACTTATTCTCTCAAAGTCTCCCTCCCTTCCTCCCTTTCCTGCTTTAGGAAGTAGAACAGCCAAGACAAGCCACCTCACTCCTCCTCTTCCCACCTCCACCTTCTCTGAATCTCCACGTTGAGATCTTGCAATTCCTACTTTCCAATACCAGGTGATAAGCAAACCTAGGTAAAGACTGCCTACTTGGGGCAAGCCCACTCACAAGTCCCACTTTCTTCTTTTCAACCTTCTTCATTTACCTCTGTTACTAACTTAAGCTAGGTCCTGATCCCCTGACCTGTCCACAACACCTCTAGTCTTCAACTTCCCTCCTCCATATAAATGGCCAAAGAAGACTGATCTCAAGATTTAGCTTTATGGGAAGGAAAATCCCCATAATCGCTCATATCACCATCATCGTCATCATCATCATCATCACCATCAACATCACCATCACCACCACCATCTTCATCACCATCAACAACACCATCACCACCATCACCATCATCATCCTTACCATAATATCACCATCAATACCATCATTATCACCATCATCACCACCATCATTATAGCTAATACCTATTGAGCAGATACTGAGTGCCAAGGATAGTTCCAAGTGCTTTACATGTTTTATCCATTCACTCCCCATGGCAATAGTATAAAGTGGGCACTATTTTAATCCATATTTTACAGATTACAATGCCAAAGTATAAATAAGTTAAATAAATGGCCCAAGGTCACAGAGCTAACAAGTAACAGACCCAGGATTCACACCCCATGGTCTAGGCAGTAGTCTTCAGACCGCAGCTGCCTCTCCAGGGCTCAGGCTCCAGCCTGGCCTTTTACCAGGAGCCCTGCATTGAGTCCTCAGGGGCTTGTGCCGCTGTGAACACTTTGACTCCCTCTCTGAGTATACAGCTCACCCTTTTGCGGTAAGTGACTAGCAGGGCAGAATTTTAGAATTCCTGAGTCTCTGGCTAAAAGCCATCCCTTCAAAACTACACTTAACTATCAATATCTTTATTGAACTTTCATCAGAGGCCAAGTAATTCCTTTGAAATCTTTAGAACAATGCTTTAAATACAGAATTCACACTTCATGGGTACAAAAACCAAGCTTTGCTATAATTCCATTTCCCTGAAACTTTCTATTAAGTGGCTACATCACAATTACTGCCAGGTTTGACTCAATGTTTAGATGTGGTGGTAACCTTTCTTGACAAGGAAAGACAAGGAGGAAAGAGACCCAGGCCCTGCTCCGAGGAGCTCAGCATCCTATAGAGGAATGGCCAGGCACACAGGCTGGGGCGACACGTGTGACTAGGGCAAGGAGAGAAGAGGGGCAGTCCCTAACCCAGCTCAAAGGACAAAGAAGACCTTCCAAGAGGTGACCCGTGGGGAGAGGACAATGAACCACGCCAGGATGAGGGTGAGCCAGGCAGAGGGAACAACATGGGCAGGACTTGCAGATGGCAAGAGACACAGCCCAGGTCCCAGAGGGCCTTCAAGAGAAGGTTAGGGATTTGCGACATCAACCTTCAGGCTTAGGGGGCTCCCTGCAGGGTTTTAAGCCAGGAAGTAACATGGTCATATCAATATTTTAGAAAGAGAAACCCTGGAGGAGGGTGAACCTGGATGACACAGCCAATGGAGAAATGATGAGAACCACAAACAATGCTATGGGAAGCAGCAGAACATACTCGTAAAGACCATGGACTTGGGCCCTCATTGGGGGCTCAACTCTCAGCTCCTCCCCTACCACACTGTGGGACCCTGAGCCTTTCCCTCCCTGAGCTGCAGTTTCCCCATCTGTAAAATGAGGGCAAAAATCTTGCAGAAAAATTCCACTGATAATCATTGTAAGTACAGAATTTCAAAGAGCCTATCTACCTTAAACTTCATTATCTAAGAATAAAGAAAAAGAGGTGGCTCAGTGATCCCAGCTGTCTCACCCCCAGAGCCCGCACTAACTTTCCTTCTTGTCTCTGGAAAAGGATCCATTATTATCACCACTTTAATCACATATTAGCTGGTAGCAGATTCCTTTGATGCGTTCCACCACTGCATTTATGAAGAGCAATGCCAGACAAAAAAAGATTTTCAAAAGAAATGCTTTAAATGCTTAAAAACAAGTTACAAGAGCATGAGGAAAGATTGTTTATACAATTTGACTTCAATTATGTAATAAATACATTTATAGACTTGCAGAAGGCAAGAAACTACCATGCTAGCAATGGTTATCTCTGGTGGTGGGGATATGAAGAAATGTTATCTTATTCTTCTAACTTTCTCCTTGTGTCTGTCTGTCTGTCTGTGTGTGTGTCTGTGTGTGTGTGTGTGTCTGTGTGTCTGTGTGTGTGGAAGGGTTTTTTGTTTAAAGTGTCCATAATAGACATATATTAAATCCCACCCCCTCCCCAAACCAGGAAAAGTTTGAAGGGGAGAGCATATAGAATGATTTCTCTGAAAGACATTTTAGGAGTAATTTAGTTGAAATCCTTCAACTGCTCGAAGAAGCAGAGGAGTCAGTGACTTGCTGACCCTTGTCCCACAGCCTTTGAGGGGCAGCTCTGAGGGCAGAGACTCTGATAACTCTGGAAAAAGCAAGAGCTTGAAGGTAACCATAAACAGAGACGATCACCCTCACTAACAGAGGTCTGTAAGCTACAATCCAATGAATAAGGCTTGGACTACAGAAGAAACTGCACAGCACGATTCCATTCCTCAATGTTGTATCAAGCTTCAGGACCTTGGCCAGTTCCCAAAGCCTCTCAGGACCTGAGTTTTTTTCACTCTTAAATGAGGAAGTAAAACTAGATAATCTTTAAAGTCTCCCCCTGGGCAAAAATTCTATTCTGATGTCAACAAAAATGTATTAAGTGCCAACCAGGGGAATAGTCTCAATGCCACAGAGTGACAAGGTTTATCAGATGTCCCAATGCCACTAGATCCCAGCAAGGGGGGCTACCAGCCTGCTTGGGGGATGTGAAGGAATCACAGAGGTGGAGAAAGTTGGTCAGGGTCCTGCAGGATGTTTATGAGCTGCCAGAGGACAGGAAGGAAAGGATCAGCATGTGTAAAACCGGAGCGATGTGGAAAACACAGGAACCCCACGGCACAGGGAGCTAGCAGAGGTCACCTTTCCTGATGGAGCCTGAATCCTAACTTAAGGGAATTGGGCTTTATCCAGCAGGCAATGGGGAGCCCCTCCAGAATAGAAAGTGAGCAGGCTTGTGTTTCAGGATGATGGGCTGGAGGGGAGCAGGACTGAACAGGCAGAAGGCTGGTAAGTCATCCAAAGAAGTGATCCAGAGAAGGCAGACGTGATGATATGCGACTGCATGCTTCCAGCCCTCTGAGTTAAACCCAAAGCCAAATGGTTTTGCCAGTGGAGTTACACGTTCCCTCCACTGTGCTCAAGGGCACACACTGTAAATCTTTGTGTTTGAGAAATTCTCATATCGTACATAGCTATCTACTGAGGCATTCTTTACCTCATTAATGAATAGGAGCTCTTTATAATACATTATAAAGACATTAATCCTTTTTAATGTATGCTGCAAATACTTTCCCAAGTTTACCCCTGACCTTTTTTAATACTGTTTTCAAATGTAAAGTTTTCAACTATTTTGTGTACTCAGACCCATGGTTTTGCCCCATGGTTTTTTTCATAGCATATTAACCGATATTTACTCTTTAAAAATTGTTTTATCCATTTAGATTTAAATCTGTTGAGGGAATTCATCTTCATTTTTCTTCCAAAAGATCCTGTCAGTTGCCCCCCAAATTACAAGAAGCTGGCGTGAAGTCCAGCTCAATCAGAACACCTCCACTCAACTACTATCCGTAGGATAAACAAGGTCCTACTGTATAGCACTGGAAACTATACTCAGTATCCTGTGATAAACTACAATGGAAAAGAATACGAAAAAGTATATGTATATGTATAACTGAGTCACTCCGCTGTACAGCAGAAATTAACACAACATTGTAAACTGTAAATCAACTATACTTCAATACAATTTTTTAAAAAAAGAACACCTGCACTCAATGTCCGGCACAGGGTGGAGGGATTCTTTTCCTCTCTATTCATCCAGGAGGCAGAAAGGGTAAGAAGACTTCTTGGGGTCTTAGTTGACATCTATCAGTTTCACCCTCAGGAAATTCATAAGAAATTAAGGAGGTGATGGCGTCTCTTCCAAGTGTTGCAGTTCCCAAGTTACACAATGGGTTACTCAATGTCTTTGCTTTGTAGTTTTTAGCTGCTTGATAAAAATGTCAGAGGAGCTTATACCTCACTGCTGAGTTCCTCCTATTCATCACTGTCACACTTTCCTAGTATAACGACGTTATCTCTGCAGGTGCCCAAGTCAACCATGCTAGAACACACGCTGCAGCTGGCAAGGGCTGAGCCTCCTCCTTACGTATACCTAAAAGGTGCCAGGCCCTGTGCTCGAGCCCAGTAAACCTTGGTTCACGTCCAAGAGACAGTCAAACAGGCTTAACCTTGACGTCAGATCTTCAGATGCATATTTTAGAAACCTCTCCTCCACCCTTAATTAACTCCTTCAAGATCCAAGTGAATTCTTACCTCCTCCAAGAGGCCTGCCATCCACCCAGCCCGCCCAGCCCACCCTTTCTCCCTTGTCAGTACCCCCAGCACCTATGATCTGTACGTTGGGTCACAACCTCACAAGTTCAGTCACAGCTGATGTACATGGTTTGTTTGTCTTTTTGCCCTTGTTTAATGTCTCAGTGTGGGGAAGGGATGGTGGGTGATGGTCGATCGGAATCTCCAGGCTGCCTCAGACTCCTCTGCGCCCTAGAATCTTGCGTGGGCCTGACTCACACACTTACAGCACCGGCGCGGCCCTCGTGGGAATTTAAGCTTGAGACCCTGATACATAACATTCTTTTCGCAATTAACACAGAACACTTGCACAGCAGCGTTATTTCCATGTGTAATGATACTGATGATGTTTATTGAGCGCTTACAGGATGCAAGGCACTGTGCCGAGCGCTTTGCCTGCATCAATCCGTTTACTTTGACGACCACCCTATGAAGCGGGTACTACTATTATTCTCATTTTACAGCCAGGATACTGAGGTCCAGGGAGGTAAGTAATGTTACCAAGGTCACATACAATCTGTGGAAAAACAGGGATGCAAGTCCCGGCCTCTGGTGCAAGGGCCCGTTGTTCCCACAACACTCTAGGGCCATCACCTGCATATGTCTCATCTCCCCACTCGATAATGACCTCCTTGAACATGATCCACAGGCAGAGGTCACCTGGCCCAGGGGCCAGTGGGGCTGAAATCCAACCCATTGCTCCACTGCCAAGCCTTGCACCCATGGGACTGCAGCCCAGGGGGGCCACCTGTGCCTGTTTCTCCTGAAGGCAATGAGCTGGAGACAGCCCTAAAGACCTGGGTATGGCTCGTCTCCATCTATGTGAGGAGGTCTGGGCCACGGAGAAAGGGCTCATAAATACTGATTAAATGAATGTCCTCTGACCTTTATTGCAATCACGCAGCATTGACAGCAATCAGCTCAGTCACGGGATATTTACCTGTTGAGTGCCACGCACAATGTAAGGCACCGTGCGGGATGCAGGAAGGAATCAGACATGGTGCCGCCCAGAGAACTGTCTGCACCTGTGTGCCTGACTCGGGTTTTGTGCCGGCCTCATCTGTGCAGCCATTCGGCTCACTAGGAGGCAGTGTGGCCCACTGCCCAGCAGCAGGGCTCTGGAGCCAAAGGGCCTGGGTTCATATCTTATTCTAACACTACCTGTGCGGAATGGCGTTCACACAGCAGGTCTGAGACTTCCATCCTCTGGGAGGCCTGCTTAAGGTGCTGGGCCTTGGCTGGTGTCTGGGAACTCAGGTTTCAGAGGGTTCCCACCATCTCCTGATAGGAGGGGCTCACAGGGCCTAAACTGTTGGGCAAAGGATGTGGTGTACACTGAATACATGCTGTCCTCCTGGGAGGTACCAGGCAGAGGGTGCCCCGTGCCCAGCTCCCAGTACAAACCCTGGCACTGGGTCTCTAATGAGCTTCCCTGGTAGACAGCACTTCACATGTGCTGTCACAACCTGATGCAGAGGCATTAAGCATGTCCTACGGGTCTCCACTGGGAGAGGACCCCGGAAGCCTGCACCTGGTGTCCTCCAGACCTCGCCCTGAGTCCCTGTTCCCTTTGCTGATTCTGCTTTGCACCCTTTCTCTGTCATAAATCAGCCTGAGTAAGACTATGTGTGCGGTCCTGTGAGCCCTCCTAGGGAATCACTGCACCTGGGAGTGGTCTTGGGAACACTGATACCCTAGCCATGTGACGTTGGGCAAATGACTTGACCTAAGTGTGCCTCAGTTTCTCCATCTATGAAATGGAGGTGATTTAAAATACAATCTCTTCCCTCAGATTATGGTGAAGATGTCACAATTCAGCAAATGAAGACTGCTTAGGATGCCTGGCACCTAGTAGGTGCTTAAGAAATGTGGAGCGTGGTTATATAGTGAATAAACACTTGATGAACATGTGAATGAGTGAATGCATGAGCTGTGGGTGATTGAATGATGAACAAAAATGGAGAAATGTTAATGGTGAACAGCAGAAGCTGGCCTGCAGGGCCCTGGGCAGCTCTGGGAAGACAAAACATGACCACCCACTAGCCGTGGGGTGAACACTGCAGGGTGGGTACCAGCCGGCTGATGGGTGGGTGAGGCCCCAGCCTGTCCAGGCAGTGACCGATCCGTCTTGCCCAGATGAAAGGGTCATCCGGGAAACTAGCCAGACAGCCTCGGGCCACACTGGGGGACCCCAGACTGCACAGAGTCCCCAGCCTTGGCTCGTGTCTGGGAGGCTAAGGCCAGCGGTAGGCTCCTACCCTTGGCTCTGAGGACAGCAAGAGACCACACGCCAAAGACATAAAAAGACACACTGGGGGCATAAAGCGGGTGTCCAGGTCAAAGATTTTCTCCTACCGTGATCTTTTCTTCTGTTGTTACGGTGAAAAGGGCTTTTAGCTGGGCTCTGTTCTAGAAAAAGGAAAAAGAAAGCACTTCAGTAAATAGATTTTGACATCTGAGACACGGGGTAACATTTCGTGTTTCTGACCCACCGACCCACCGCGCCTGGGCCCTTGACTTTGTGGGTAGAGGCTTGTGGAGGTCTTCAAGTCCCTTTGGGGGAAAGGTCTATGAAACCGTGATGCATCCTTCTCTCCTAGAGGCGTGTATGAAATCCAAACACCAGTTTCCCTAATTGCCAGGGAAACCCAGGCAGTGTGCCCTGGTGGTGAAACACTTGGGGTTACGGTCAGGTCGGGCTGGGGTGAGGGATGACCCTGTGACCTGGAGCAGCCGCTTTCGCCCTCTGGGATCTAGTCTGTACCCTTCAGGAAGGGGGAGAGAATCACAGGCTCTGATGGCATTGCTCCAATTGTCAGCTCTCTTTCCAATGCCCCCAACACCCCTAAACCCCAACTCCCTATGTGTCTCCTCCCAATACCTTCTAATACTCCTCTGCTTAGAAAACACAGGAAATGGAAAAATGAAGGGTGAGCGTTATGACTGCTATCTGTCCAGCCATGTAGTATCTGAGGAGACTCAACATGAGATCATACTTCTCCCTGAGGGTAGAGTCAGAATATCTTGCAACTGAAAGGCAGTGCAGGGTAGTCTGGAGGGAACCAGACTACCCCAGTTCATGCCTGGCTCTATCACTCTCCAGCACTCTGGTGTTGGACAAGTTATTGACCTCTCTGTGCCTCAGTTTCCTCATCTGTACAATGGGAATTATATTCAACTCGGAGGGTTGCCGTGAGGATTAATTAGAAGAGTGCCTGGCACATAGGGAGGAGTGCTGTGAAAGTATTACTGCTCTTGGGTGTAGCAGGTGGTGATGGGTGGTTGTATCAATGTAGGTAACCTGGCCTAGAGACTTGGAGCCCGAAGTCCAGTGAGCTAGGCAACCCCTGTGTAATCCTATCACGGCCACTTGGAGGCATTTTCCCTTGACCTGAGTGATGGTCCACCTGAGGTAGGAAACCTCCTGATCCATGCCCTACAGTTGTTACAGCAGCCACACTGGGAGCACTGGGGCATCCCAAATGCATCATGGGCCAGCAGGACAAGCTGATGGAGGCTTCCAAGGGAAGTCGAAATGCCACAAGCTTTCCTTTTCAGGAGGGAAATGGAAATTTTAAGAAACAAACAAATAAACAAACAAGTCTTTAAAGAAGAGACACCTATGAAGCAATAACTTGGCCCTTTCTGTTCCTGAGTTGTCTGTGCTTTGGAATATTCATGGTGCCCTGTGAGTTTCAGGGTCTCCTGAACTAGTGGGTTCAAAGGCCAGTTTCCTCTGTCTTCACTCCCTCTGGGTCCCTCTTCCCTGTGTTTCCTGACACTCAAAGTCTCAGCAGAAAGGGGCTGAAAGTGTACTTCATCTCTTTGCAAAACATGAATCCTCAGCCCCGCGCCTACATAAACTTCAAGGCTTGAGAAACATGTTTTAGATCACAGCCTGAAGTCAGGAAACATGGACCACGTGAGATCCAGTGATGGTTTTATAAGGTGGGCAGCATGTTTATACAATAAATGGTAAGGAACTGGAGATGAAGGTTCTAGATTTTCCCCTTTGACCTCCCTTCATCTAGGTCCTGTCTCATCTACCCTTGTATGAATTTGAGGTGCATGTGTGTATGTGTGCATATCCACATGCATGTGTGTATCCATGTGCATGCGTGTATGTGGGCACATCCGCATGCACATGTATGCATGTGTGTCCACGTGCATGTATGTGTGCATTTCCATGTGCACGTGTGCACATCCACGTGCACATGTGTGTCCATGTGCATATATCCACATGCACATGTGTGCATCCATGTGCATGTGTGCATATCCACGTGCATGTGTGTGTATCCATGTGCATTATGTGTGCACATCTGTGTGTGTGTGTGTTTGAGAAAGTAGTTTCCAGATCTAAACATAATGCATTTCTGAGAGTACCTACCTCATGCTGTGAGGATTAGTAAGTGGTAACTATTTTTATTACCCTCTCCACTGCTCTCATACCATGTGAAAATGTCAGAACTAGAAGAGATTGCGGGGAGTCTTCCTACCCCTCTCATTTCTCAGGTAGGAAAACTGAAACTCAGAGACACCGAACTGTTCTGAAAACACAGCGAGGACAGCGTTCCCACCTCTGAAATACCAGACACTGGCTCCACACTAACTTGAAGGATTTCAAGTCGGGCACCTGAATTTTTAAATAACTCCTTTATTCTCCCATTTGTAGTGCCAGCCTCTTTATGGCTGACAAGCAGAGTAGACCAATGTTCTCTTGGGGAGTTGTCGTGAGTCTCACTCAAACTTTGATCATGTTCAGCCCCAAATACACTGGACCTTCTTGCCATCCCGCAGGAAGGCCCAGGAGTCACCCAAAGAAACTGTGAAGTCCAAATGGGTGAACCGATTGGAGAACAAGGCATAGGAGTCGCTCACCATTATCAACACTCATCCACTCAGCAAATGCCGGCCTTCCACGGGCCTTTTCTAAGGCAGGGCCAGGAAGGGTGATGCTGACAGTCTAACGCAGGCAGAAACCTACAACACATGGAATCTCCAGGTGGGCAGGGGGGCTCTCCGCTCTGTCTACAGAACTGCCCAGAGAGCACCTGAAGGCTTGGAAGGGGACGGAAAGAAACTGCAGGCCACGTGCAAATATAAAATCACCTCTTTTATCCACACAAGAGACTGGAGACTATAGAACAATCTCCCTTTTACTGATGAGAAACTAGAGGCTCAGAGAAGTTAAAAAAGAAAACAACCACACCTGCCCAAGAACCATTAGTTCACTCACCTATTCATTCGTTCACTCAACAAATATTTACTGAGCAACTAGTGTGGGTGGGGCTCTATTTTTGGCACTGAGAACACACCTGGGAATAGGGCCAATGGGGTCCCTGGTCTCATGGAGTGACATCCTAGTGGCGGATGGGGGTTTACTGGGGGGATGGGGTTGACATGACACAGACAGGCACCAAGCAAAGCAATGGACAGGACCCGTCAGGGGGTGACAGCCAAGGAGGTCGCCCTGGGGTGAGAGGCCCCAGACCTCATGCCTCCTGCTGCCCCACCAGCCTCCCCAGGCTCTTCTGGGAGGTGAAGCCACCCTGGCCTAACGTCCCTTCCCTACACGAGGAGGTGGAGGATTCCAATTTCACTGGGTTCCTGAGTTTCTCACTGTTGGTTTCTGACTGTTGCCTTATCTTAAATTTTGATTTTAACATATTTAGTTTCCTCTCCTTTGAAATTCGGATGGTATTTCTTCTGGGCCATTTTATCTCCATTTTTGTATCCTTTGTCCTCTGTTCTTGACTTTGCACTTAATTGTGTTTGGAGACATCTGTCTTTTCTGACAGTTTTATACAGTTTTCTCATATCTGGTCTTTACCTTTTGGGAATCTTTCATTTTATTTAATTTTATCCAGGACTATTTTTCTTATTGCAGTAGAAACACTGCACACAGGCTCCCCAGCCTTGGATGGAAGGATCCGGCAGCTGTGGGGTCCGATATTGACTCTGCCACGTGACCTGGGGCAGTCACCCTTGGAGCCTCATTTTCTAAGTCTATTATAAAAGGTACTTTCTCCAGGGACTGAAATCAGAACAAAATGACCAGAGTAACTAGAGCACGAGCTCCTTGATCTCGAGGCCGGAGATCTTGATAATACTGTCTTGACAACACAGACAATACCGGTGATGAACTCTGGAAGGAGAGCTGGGCAGGAAGCATCGGAACCTCTCCACTCCCAATATCTCTGGCCTCGAGCAGAGCACAGATCTCCTCCTCTGTATTCCCATGAGTGTACAGCATGTACCACGGGTCATGCAACCAACCACATTCACTGCCTACGTGGATTAACAAAAAAGTGAATGGAAAATGAAGGTGCTAATAGTAATGGGCTTACAGGTTAAATCACGTCCCCCCAAAACCCATATGTTGAAGCCCTAATCCCCAGTATTTCAGAATGTGTCTGTATTTGGAGACAACCTTTACAGACGTGATTAAGGTAAAATGAGACCACCAAGGTGAACTCTGATCTCACCTGAAAAGTGTCCTTAAAAGAAGAGGACACTAGGACACAGACACACAGAGAGGCGCGACCATGTGAGGACACAGGGAGAAGACAGCCATCTACAAGCCAAGGACAGAGGCCTCAAAAGGAACCAACCCTGCCCACACCTTCCAGCTTCTGGACTTCCAGCCTCCAGGACTGTGAACAAACAAATTTCTGTTGTTTTTGAGCCATCTGGTCTGTGGTACTTTTTCACAGCAGCTCTAGCAAACCAATACAAATGGGAGATATTTGGTTGAGTGCTTACTACGCCCAAGACACAGCGATGAGAAATTAACATCTATCGTTTACATATCTTGATAATCAGGTCCACAGAAGTTAAAGTAATTAAGGTCACAAGGAGCTTCGAGGGAGCCTGATTCATGGTCAAGTGCGTGAGATTCCAGGGCCTGCGCATTCATCCAGAATTGGGTATCACTGAACAAATGAAGGATGGAACGAAGAAAAGAATGAACTAACAGATGTTGTGTCCAGGGTTTCTAAAACAACAGTGACAAGAAAGAAATCAAAGTAACAAAGACAATACCGGTGATGAACTCTGGAAGGAGAGCTGGGCAGGAAGCATCAGGACCTCTCCACTCCCAACGTCTCTGGCCTCGAGCGATGCTGTGTAGCTGACGGAGAAGGAGTCTCCAACTGCTCAGAGAGAAGGCACATGTGGGTTAAGAACGGGGCCCCTGCCACACCCCAGACACAGCCAAGCATCTAGAGGTGGCTGGCATCACAGCTGACAGCGGCAGCAAGAGCCCCTTTGATCTCACGTACTTTTTATCAGGGAGAAGAAACTGGGCAGGTATGCTCTTGGACCCCCTCTTTTTTCACTTGGAAGGGCTGTCAGCACCCTTACAAGGAGCTTTACCTGGCTTCCACTCCATCCTGGGGCTGGGCAGCCAGTCCTCCTAATTCAGGATGTCATACACTTAGGAAATCCAGAACCTTTTTGTTTTGTTCTGAATCCAGGTAGGGACCTATTTGTTCCCAATGATCCCATCCACACAATGATGGGACAGAGTTTTTATAGGACTTTTGGGTGACACTAGCTGCCGCTTTGACACCTCCAGCTGGTTCTGAAAGCCCAGCACACAGCACAGGGAAGCAGTGCCAGACTGGGCCCGGGAGGGGGCAGTGGAGAAGGTTACTCAGGCTCACGTAGGGTCTCCTCCAACCTCATGGTCTCTGGCTGGCCTTCGACGGCTTAGTTACACAGAGAAGCTTCCTAGGAGACGGGGTTTCTGACTCAAAGCTCCCCTTAGTCAGAAGCCAGGACTGGTTAGAAGAAGATGGCTCTGCTATCGGGAGGGGCCACACTCAGTCACACCCCCAGGTGAACAAGCAGGCTCTGGAAGCATGGGTGGAAGAAGAGGGACCCCAAAAGAAAGCGGGTGACAGGGTGGCCACCACTGCAGGTTTCCAGTTTTGTAGGAGGCAGGGATGTCTCAGCCCCATCTTCTGGAGGTAGAGCCGGCGTGCCCTGGGGACCCTTCTGTCTGATGTTGGAAATAGACTGTGCCCACCGTAACTACTAAAGGCGGAGTTCTCCCACTGAGCTGACGTTCTCAGGTGGGCTCCAGATATCCAGCAGAAACCGAAGGCACCTGTGAACTAAAGCAACATCTCTGTCCTTGCTCTTTCTGACGGATGCCTCTGAGCCCCAGCCATGGCCTGGGGAGGATGCTGAGTGCTGCTTTGGGGACACGGCCGTGTCTGTCCAGAGGCTCAGACTGGCGGCTGGTTGTCTGAATAGGGTGGATGTGGAAATGAGATTGTGATACTTTTTTTTTTTTTTTTTTCCGGTACGCGGCCCTCTCACTGCTGTGGCCTCTCCCGTTGCGGAGCACAGCCTCCGGACGCGCAGGCTCAGCGGCCATGGCTCACGGGCCCAGCCGCTCTGCGGCACGTGGGATCTTCCCGGACCGGGGCACGAACCCGTGTCCCCCGCATCGGCAGGCGGACTCTCAACCACTGCGCCACCAGGGAAGCCCGAGATTGTGATACTTTTTTAATAAAAAAAAAACAGCTTTGAGATAAAATTTATACATCACCCAATTCACCTGTTCTGAGCGTGAGATTTAGAGAATTTTGTATACTTACAGAGTTGTACAGCCATCACCACAGTCTGATTTCAGAACATCCTTATCACCCTAAAAAGTAGCCTGGTGCCCAATGGCAGTTACTCTCCATTGCCACCCCCAGCCCTAGGCAACCACTGATCTACTTTTTGGGGACTAATTGGCCTTTTTGGACATCTCATAGAAATGAAATCATACAAGCTGTGTTCTTTGTGTCAGGTTTCTTTCCCCGAGCAAACCTCTTTTTCTTGAGGTTCATGCATGTCGTAGCGTGCACCAATACTTCATTCCTTTCTATTGCTGAGTAATATCCCACCGTATGGATAGACCACATTTTGTTTATATGATACTCTCATGTCCCTTACCTCCATGGAAATTTTTAAAAGTGAAACATATGAAAAAATTGGGGTTCAATGAATTTCAGCTTCTGAGTCAAGGAGCTGCACCCTTCTGCTGAAGGAACCCCAACTCCTCCCAGCAGCAACAACCATCAGGGGGAGTCTGGACAGAATAAAACAATGGGAAGATGGTCTGGGGAAGCTTAATTTAAGAATTTTGACTGTGGACTTCAAAACTTACAAGGGCAAAAATTTTGATCTCAGATTTTAATTCCTTTTGGACTTGAATATATTTGGATTTCTATCCGTCAGGGATTCATTCCTGAACTTTTCATTTCTCCGGGAGAATTTGCAAAAGGGAGGTGCTGGCAGGTCACTGTTGGAGGATCTTGATGAGAATGAACTCAGGGTTGTCCTTGAATCACACTGCAAACCCCCTGACATACTTTGTTTAATAGCGTAGCAGGATGTGATCTGAATGGGTTTTAGAATTAGGGAGAATTTCCCGCCTTGGGCCTGGAGTATCCTTTGAGTTTATTTCAATAATGTAACACTCGAGTCATTTCCAAAACCTTCATGGGGCAGGAAAAAAGATTTCTTCCACCAACCAGCAGTCCCAGAGGGACACACACAGGGGCAACGAATGGGGGTTTGGGAGAGCAGGGCTGTCCTGAGTCCCGACCAACAGCTGTTCTCCTTCCCCAGGGCACTAGTCACATCCCTGGCAATCCTCAGATTAACCAGAAGCCCAGTGGGTTTGGAGAACAAAACGACGGAGATCGGCAAGGGAAGCACATACCCATCACCCTTGAGGTTTCTGTCCCTGAGCATGGGTGCCCCACCTGAAACAGGGCTGGCCTCTCCCTGCCCCTCTCTCACTGAGCAATGCACACCATCCGATGGAAAGTTTGCGTATGCATTGCCAGTCAGCCTATCTTACTCGTGGGAGTGGGCTACTGGCAGAAAGCAAGACTCAGCTTGCTTGTTTGTCAGGATGGGGGAGCCATCCCAACATGTCCAGTGGGTGACAAAGCCTGTCCAACTCTGCTGGTCAGCCAGCCAGCCCACCTGATCTCACCTACACTTGTCCTCTGACTCTGTCTGTACCTGTATCAGGGGTGATATTTTATCCCTAATACGCTATAATGTGCTTCATCTCTCAATGTACTGAGACCTCAAAAAGATGTAAAGAAAAGAGGAGAAATTAGCACTGAGCCTGTGGAATCCCTAGGATTTTTGTTTTAAAAATCTTCAACATTTTTACTTTATTTGTGTATAATGATAAAAGTTAGATCATAAAGATAAGGTGATAAAGATTAAATTGCTAATTAAAATGATAATACCGGTGAAGGTCATTATAATCAGACCTGGCAGTGATTTTATCACCCTCAAAATGTCTGCAGGACATCAACCAGTTGATCCCCAAATGGTGTCCTGAGACAGATGGAAAGTACAATACTTCCTGTTGCAGACAGAAGAGAAAACTGAGACTGACGGAGATGAAGTGACTCGTTTAGGGTCACCCAGTTAATAAGTAGGAAGCCACCCCTCCCTCTTGGACTTGTAGCTCTTTTAGAGCAGCAAATGATGATGATGAAAATGATATTGATATTGTCAGAGCATCAATGAGCTGGGGTCGGATGGGTCATTTGATTCTGTAGTTCTATACTTATTCTTTGGGAAAAAAGTTTCATGCCACTAAGTTGAAAACCAATGTCATATCCCTTGAGATTGCGGTAAGTTACAGACAAACATAGTTTGGATATTACTCTCAGGGCATGTAGATTCTAGTAGGCAGAGGTAAGGCGAGGGCATACATACAATAATATACAGTCACAAGAGTAAACATAGTTGGCAGTGGCTGGGAGGTGGGGGGCAATGGAGATGCTATTCAATGGGGATAGAGTTTCAGTCATGCAGGATGAAAAAGTTCTACAGATCCGCTGTACAACAGTTAACAGTACTGTACTGTACACTTAAAAGCTTGTTAAGGGGGCAGATCTTATGTGTTTTTTACCAAACACAAAAATAAAAAATAAAGATAATCACAACAAAATAGCCATGGACTTGGGAGCACTTCCCACGGGCCAGGCTGTGTTGCTTTTCATGAACGAACTAGCTTCTCCTTAGAAGGACTCCCTGAAGTGTGTCACCAGCACCCACAGTTCACAGGAGCAGAGGCTGAGGTTCAAGGGTGTGCAGAGCTCATGTGCTGGGGTGGAAGTCAGTGAGTTCATGCATGAAGTGCCTGGGTGGTCCAGGCTCCAAGCAGGTGAAATGCAGGAGGGGCAGGTGAATGAGATGCAGGGAAGGAGAGAAGGACCCTCCAGACGGACACAAGAGCAGGAGCTGATGCCGAGCCATGGGAGAAAAGTGACAAGTTCGGTCCGCAGGAGCATGGACTACAAAATACCACTGGAGCAACAAGACAAGAGAGGCAAGCCACACTGGAGCAGGCAGAGCGCCAGGCCACATCACCTCGTCTCGCCTCTGCAACAGCTCTACGAGGCTGTTATCCGCATGCCACATCTGGAGTTCAGAGACGGTGATTTACAGGGGCCACACAGCTCCAAAATGGCTAAGTTAGGAGTCAAGCTAGGTCTGTCTGAGACCGAGTCTGTGCTCTGCTTACAGCCCCACGTTCTTTTCTCTGAGCACCAGTTTAAGAATTGGGGGGATTTATTTTTACGTCATTGAAGAAAGGCACTGAAGATCACTTAGCTGGGATGTATCATACAGTTTTTATGACACTGCTTAAACCAGAGCCAGCAAAGAGGTCATTACTTGTGGGCCAACTCCACTGGTGGCTTCTGTCAATAATATGGTGTTAAGAAGGATTCTGAGGCTTCATCTAGACTCAGAGAGAAAGAGTGGTGGATTGATGAGCAACGTGGGCCATGTGTATGGAACTGGAGAGGTTGGTAAGAGTCCCAGGCGTGTGAGAGGCACTAGAGCATCCTGGGTACGGGGTGGATGGAGGAATCCAGACTTTCTGAGTTTGAATCTCAGCCTTGAGTGCCAGTCCTATGGCCTTGGGCAAGTTCCTAACCACCTTAGTCTCTTTATCTGAAGACAGAGCACGTACTCAGAATAAAAGAAATCTCACCTTCCTAGGAAAACTGACAATTCTGAAGTCATAGTAACAACTGCATCCAGAATTGGTTTTAAATCTCCTTAATTAACCAATGACAACTCGCCTCAGGAAACACATCTCTGAAAGCCAATGAGTGACGGTGTCATACCTTGACCAATCAGTAGCGGAGTTACTCCCGTGAACACGCCTGAACACGCTTGAACATGTCAAGAGCATGCTTCCAGGGCTGATGTCAGACCACGCCCATGTCTGTCCAGCACTCCCCAAAACAAGCTCTTCATTTTACTGAGTGATGGTCATTTTGGTCATCTGGGTGATGGATATATTGGGGTTCACTCTAATCTCTGTGCATGTTTGAAATTTTTCATAATAAATGTTGAATATATATATATTTCAAAAACTCTTTCCCCAAATCCCACCTCTCTCAACCTAAGTGACAAGCCAGCTACCTGGCTGCAGATACTGAGCAGTGGCCTCCTCCTCTGATGCCCTGATAGTACAATCTGTTGTGAGGACCAGCTGCATGAACACATGTCACGTGTCTAAGAAGATGCCTGCTGCACATCCCGTGCTCTGTGAGTATCTGTACGTATTTTCATCATTTTCCACCCCTGACTTCATACACATGGCTATTACCTTGCAGAAACTTCTTCCTGAAAGCCTGGAACCCTCTGGAGGTCTGGTTTCCAGCCGACTCCCTAACGGTGAGGCCTGTGATGTTGTCCAGTAAAAGCAGGTCAGAGAGGTTGGCAGCCGCAGGCGTCCTGGTGTTGTTCACAGACAGTCGCACATGAGCTGTCGGCCACTCGCTCTGCACGGACACCTAGGACAGGAGGCAAAGTGAGGATGGGCTTGCTGGCAAACCCGACTTCCCAAAACGAGGCCCCAGCTCAACCTGTGCCCGTGGGAGGGGATTAAGGTCTCACAGAAGTTCTAGAATTTATCAGGTTTGATTTCAAAGGCCCCAGGAGAATTTTGACTCCCGCTTGCCAAGTTGTTGCTCAGAGATCATTTCAAAGAAACCGGGACCCTGAAATGCAGTGAAATGATGCCCACAGAGAAACTTAGAAGAAAAACAGCCACGCACAGGACCACAGTCAGGCTGGGGAGATTGTGACAACTGGTGTCCCCAGGAAAAGCAAACAGTGGCTCTTTCTTTCTCTACTAGTTTGAAGATTCAGCCCCAGCCAGTCCAGGGCCTCTGACTGCCATCTGATCTCCAGGTTTGCCCCAAGCTGGTCTCCTGTCTCCTGGCCAGTCGCCCCCTTCAGGGTTCTGCCTGCCCATGTGTTTGAATAGCTCAGGGCTAGGGAGTTCCCTGGTGGCCTAGTGGTTAGGATTCCAGGCTTTCACTGCTGTGGCCTAGGTTCAATTCCTAGCCCGGGAACTGAGATCCCCCAAGCCATGTGGTGAGGCCAGAAAAAAAAAAAGTTAAATGAATAGCTCAGCTATTCAAAGCCAATGGCCCACCAGCAGCCTGGCTCCCCACCTGGCCTCTGCGACGTTGCCCTGCTCCCTCTCTCGAACCCTATCTCCCACCACTCCTGCCCTTCCTTCATCCCAGCTCTGCTGAAAGAGACACAGGAGCTGAGAAAAGAGAGGGCAGCCATGTATGTCCCAAGAAGAGTGAGCTCTGGAACATAATAAATGAAAAAAGCAAGTTGTAAAACTTCGGGTATGGAATACTGGCACCAACGTAAAAAGGGGAAGAAGGAAGGTGTGTGTATGTACCTACGTGCATACGCACAGACACACACACACACTCATAACTGAGTGCATGTGGCAGGAAACATCTTTAGAAGGACACAGGAGAAACTGGTAGTACCAATTTTATCCAGGAAGGGGAGCTAGACAGCTGAGGGCCTGGGCTGAAATGAGGGCTGTGCAGTACATGGTCAGCTCAGCAGGCTTGGATTGTCCAAACCTTGCACATCCCAAAGAGAGGACCAGCTCCTGGGAGACTAACCTCTAAAGCCCTTGGCATATCCTGCCTGATAAGAGTGTCTTTATATCCTACGGCTTTGGGCCGCCCCAGGTAGTCTCTGCAAACAATGTGGTTCACGGTGAGGGCCTTGGGCCAAGCTATGCTCAGGTGACCTGAATAACGGAGGTCAGCGACATGGGTGCTCCATGCCTACGTGGTGGATCCTTAATAAAAGTCCTGGATTCCATGGCTTGGGTGAGCATCCCTGGTTGCTGCCACACATCATCGCTGGGCAAATTAAACGCCGTTCCTTCAACTCCACCAGGAGAAGACTGGCTGTCTTGGGCCTGGTCTCCCCAGAACTCTGTCCTATGTGCCTTTTGCTTTGCTGACTATAATCTATATCATTTTGCTGCTATAAACTGTAACTGTGTGTAGAACCGATTTTCTGAGTTCTGTGAGTCCTTCTAGGGAAGCATTGAACCTGAGGGTGGTCTCGGGGACCCTCAACACAGGATCATGTGAAAGCCATCTCATGAGATTAGTAAGGGTCAAAGACCTAAAAGACATTAAGTGAGTTTTTAAACTGTCGGGCATCATATCAATGTTAAAATCTGAGAGAAAATATATACTTTCTCATTTTAAATGATCACAGAGGATTTTCACTGCCAATAATTTTATTGTTACCAAAAAATCTTAGTCCTGGTGCTGCCATATAAAATATAAGATCCCTGTGGGTCGCATCATCACCGGTGTCCAGACGTGGGTAGATAACCACGTGATTTGCCAGTTCTTTAAATACATAACTCTGCTAATATATGATTTGGGCAAATTCAATTATTTTCTCTTTAAGTATAAACTACCTATGAATACTCACCACTGCACATTTCTGAAAAATTACTCCATTCTCAGAAGTTCCTTGAATGTCTCTTGAAATGTCTCCATACTACAATAAAATACAGAAATCATTAGAAAATGAAAAATATTTCGTGCTACATTTGTCAAGTAAAAGTACAAGATGAACTTTTTTTTTTTTTTTTTTTGCTGTACGCGGGCCTCTCACTGTTGTGGAGCACAGGCTCCGGATGCGCAGGCTCAGCGGCCATGGCTCACAAGCCCAGCCGCTCCGCGGCACGTGGGATCTTCCCGGACCGGGGCACGAACCCGCGTCCCCTGCATCGGCAGGCAGACTCCCAACCACTGCGCCACCAGGGAAGCCCAAGATGAACTTTTAAAAGGGCCAGGCAGAGGGGTTACTTCTGCTGGTGTAGTAACTCCCATCAATCCTGAAGATTTTTTTAAAAGGAGTATTACGGGACTGGAACTTAAAACCTATGAGGGAAGAAGAACGTGGACGTGGATCACATGGGGCTATGTCCTGGTCTGGGGTGCGTGTCAATGACACCATTATCACAGGGACTCAGCAAACCAGGGTTGACACTTCAGCAGGAGGAATGTGAGAAGAGCTATGGAAAAGTCCTTTAAGGACTGCACGCATGCCCTGTGTGGGGTACACCAGCCACACAGCAGGGACTGAGTGAACGTGGACCACAGCATGGTGGGGCACCTCCCATGAGCTGGATGCATCATCAACAGGGAGAGAATCAACCCGGGATTGGGCTCCTCCAGCCCCACGATGGCTCCCCTGGAAGGACACCAGTGGAAAGCCAGAGCTCGCCCACCAGATGCCAGCCCCGCTGCCCCTCGTAATCACAACCGGTCCCTGCTCATTTCCGCCCTTGCCAAATGCCCCGTGACCCCAGGCCATGCCTCCCCGCTGTCTGCCCTGCCTCCCTCCATCTGCAGTGGGTGGGGCCATACTCTCAATCACAGACCACGGCAGCTCTCAGTGATACCAACGATCATAACAATGGCTACTCTTTCCCAAGTGCCAGGCATATGCCCATCACTGTACACACATGAATTCTATTACTCCCATTTTACAGAGGAGGAAACTAAGCCTCACGAGGGTTAACGCACTTGCCCAAGGCTGTATAGGCAGGAAGCTTGGACTCCACCCCAGGCTGTGTGCTCTGTATCCTATGATCCTCCCACACCACACACCCCTCTCCAGAGCGTGACCCTCTCATTGTACAGAAGCGAACAAAGACACAGAAAGGGGAAGTGATGTTCCTGAGAACACGCTGACCACATGCAGCAGCATAAGCTGACCAGGCCTCCGATTCCAGTTGAGTCTCTGTCCCCGACCCCACCCTCGTGCTCTGATGTGCCAGCCCACAGTGAGTCCTTGAGGGCAGACGCCTGGCTTTCTACTCTTCTGATCCCCACACAGCATCTTGCAAACGACAATTGAACAAACATAGCTTGTTGGGCAAAGACACACAGGAGGGGGGATGGAGGTGCTGCCGAAAGAGGGGCTGAGTCACCTGTCACTGGAGAGGGTTGGAAAGACGATGACCAGCATGGTGGGTTGAATGTGGCTCCACGTCCTAAAGCCCAGAAGCTGGGAATGTCACGCTATTTGGAAAAGGGGTCTTTGAAGATGTAATTGAGCCAAGGCTCTCAGGATGAGATCATTCTGGATTTAGGTGGATTGGATTTAGCTAGGCCCTAAATCCAATGACAAGTGTCCTTATCAGTGACAGAAAAGGAGAATACACACCCACAGAGAAGAGGCCACAAGAAGGTGGAAACAGAGTGACAGTAAATGTTACACGTCAACTGCTGGGCCATGGTACCCAGCCATGGTACCCAGATATTTAGTCAAACACGTCCAGATGTCACTGTGAAGGTATTTTAGATGAGAGTAATGTTTAGGTCAATGGACTCTGAATAAAGCTGCTGACCCTCCATGAGGTGGGTGGGCCTTGCCCAATCAGGTGAGGCCTTCATGGAAAAGACTGAGGTTTTCTCCCTAAGGAAAAGGGAATTCTGTGGCAGACACCTTTCCAACTTGAGCACCAGCTCTTCCCTGGGTCTCCAGCCTGCCCTGCAGAGTGTGGACTTGCCAGTTCCCACAATCACATGAGCAATTCCTTAAAATAAATCCCCCCCTCTCTCTCGCTCACATGTGTCCTACCTGTTTTGTTTCTACCAGTTTTGTTTCTCCAGGGAATCCTAATATAGAGATTGGAGTGAGGCAGCCACAAACCAAGGAAAGCTATCAGAAGCTGGAAGAAACAAGGATGGGTCTTCTCCTACAAGCCCCCAGGGATAGCACGCCTCTGCTGACACCTTGACTTCCCACCTCCAGAATAGGGAGAGAATAAATGTCATTGTTTTAAGCCACCACGTTGGTGGAAATTTGTTACACAGTCTAGGAAACTAATACAAACATGTAGCCGGGGGCCAAGAAGGGGCTTGTGGTCATGGTAGCCTGTTGGCCGAACGCAGTGGTCCTCAAGGCATTTTAAGTCATGAAAGCTTAGGTGAAAGTCAGCGCTATGTGAAGCCAACACATTACACAGAATATGAAGGACAGCAGGGCAGGGGCAGTGGTTAAGAGCAGGGGCTCCAAATCCTGGCTCTGCCACTTCGGCCTGTGGGACCCTGAACAAGCCTCTTAATCTCTCCAATCCTCATTTCCTCTCTGTAAAATGGGAATTAAAACAGTACCTATTTAAGAAACTCGTAATGAGGCCCCAGTGAGATTATGCATAGACAGTGCTAAGCCTCATGCCTGGCAAATAGAAAATATTTGTTAAACACCTAGCCCTATTGTCGGTAGCAGCATTTTTATAACAGGGGCAAGTGAATCAGTCTGGTTAAAACAGGACCCCCTCCCCCGCTTTAGAACCAGCTGACGCGGGGGCCCAATGCTCAGATTCACACATCCTGTTCATCTAAATACTGTATATTGTACGGAAGCAGCAGCTCTCTGGAAAGTAAGAGGGATTTGCTTCCTAATGATAACTATATTCAGTGAAAGAGGAAGAATAGGTTTTTTGGAGGAACAAAAGCCTGTGATATTTTCTACACATATGGTCCAAACTTGGCTTCTTTACAACTTCTGATATGTCTTTTAAAGAACTGAACATGTTACTTACCAAGTGGTGTGTTACAGCAGACTCTCTTTTAAACAAGGTCTTCTTGGGCCACGAGGGTATAAAAGCAAATATGGAATGAATCCATGGCCCACTAGAGGCTGCAGAAGTCGGGGGTGGGTTAAAGGCTTCAGTTTTCTTACTGAATTTCATTCTAAATGGTGCTTCTACTGCAAAATAACAACGCACATGCATTACATGATACAGAAAGGCAGCGGTTAAACTCCAGAGGCAAACCACGTGGTACGTGAAGGCACTTGGAAAATCCTTGCTGAGTAAGTGAATAAATGAGTGAATGAATGAATGGCTTACCATCTCTTTGCCAAGAAGATGAGGCATTCTCATTGGGAGGCACAGAGCTTAAGGACAGTGTTTCTCGAAGTCTGTGCTCCTTACCTGGGCTGTAGGCTGAAATGTACATTCCTGGGCCCTGCCCCAGACCTACTGAGTCAGAACCACTAGGCAAGGGAGGAGCCATAGGTGATTCTTACACACCCGGCATCAGACACGCCCTGTGTTCGAATCCTGGCTCTGTCACTCACCAGCTGTGTCCTTGGGAAACTCATCTGACCACTGTGTAAATTTATATTTTGAAGTGACCTGAATTGTGGAGTTGTGCCTTTTCAACATTTATCTTCTATCCAGATATAAACTTATACTGACTGAGAACGAGTCCTGTTATTCAGTCTTTCTTACACAGAGTATTGATAGCAAGGTCTTTAGAAGTGCTTTTGAACCCTTTTTTAATAGAATTTCTAAATATATGTAGGAAAAATTAAAATTAAAAAAAAAAGGACGTGGAACTGGAATCCTAGATAAAATCAATATCTTTTTTTCTAGAATAGTATCTGTGGTTGATTCAGTTCGTGATGCTGGAATGGCAACGAAGGTGAGCATCGGGGAATTGACAGCCCTCACACGGAAAGAGGCAGGAGCTCTCCCAGGCTGGCTGCTCAGTCGGGATTGTTTGAGCCAATCACACAAGTGGGACAGGACACCCACCTCTGGACCGCAGCCCAGCCCCTCGGGCTAAGAACAAATGCTTTCCCAGGAGACTTGCTGGATGTAAAATCCTAAGGACACTCTGGGCTTTATCTCTGGTGCAGGCATCCTGCAGGTGCCCCCTGCTCCTCCAGGCCTTCAGAAGGCCCAGCCGCAGGCTCTGATGAGGACCTGAATGAGGCAGCCACTGCTACTGTCCACAGACAGTATAGAAGGAAGTCAAGCTCCGAAGTGACCATCACCACCCACTGCATCATTGCCCAGAGCCTCCCCACTAGTGCCACTGTCACGTGGGTCACCTGTACTATTTGTGCAGGTGTTTGGATGCACCCTTACTCCCTCGCCTCTGAGCTGCCACAGGCCTGGAAGCCTCTCCCTCCATCCCCTTGTCCTGCTAACTACCACTCCTCAGGATTCAGTTGAGCAGCACCTCCTCCAGGAAGCCCTCCCTGAAGCCCTCCCAGTGGCCTTAGTCCTCCACCCCCTGCTCTCACTACAACCACAGTCCTTAGTGCACTGCACTCCCTTTGACAGACAAGTCTGCTTAATCAGTGGCTAAAAGGTCTCTGTGATTTCTGTGATATCACCTCAACCTATTTTATGCAAATGAAAACATTGGATTTTGTAAAATGTAAAGACTGCAGAGAGTAATAAAAGATATAAAAAGTACTTTTAACTCCCCCAGGAAATGAAATATGTTTATCCCTGGTATAAAACAAAGAGGTGTATTCATAATCTGTGCCGAGAAGATTCTGGACAAAAAAACTATTCTGCCTGCCCAGTACCCCTGCCTTCATGGTAGCCCCCCCCCACACACACACACACACACTAGTCAGTAAGATTCTTAGTCTATATAGAAAAACCTGGATCCCAGCCCATCCTGGTCCCCAGGAGGCCAGAATTAGGCACAGAACCCAGAACACTCTCCCCACAAGCCCCAGTGACAGAGTCAGGGACTGGCATGGGACCCAGGCTGCACCCACTGGTCTTTCCTGAACTTTTGCTGAGCTACTGGGAAGTCTCTTCCTTTCTGCAAGTGGCAGCAGTCAGACTCCTGGAAGTCCAGGGCTGCCAGTGGTTGTCTTTCCCACCACGTGGAAAGAATGTTCCTGAAAATCACACTCACCAGAGGAAAGCAGGGGCCGTGATGAAAAGAGAAAGGCAGAGCCCTGACATATATACACTACCATGTGTGAAACAGATAGCTAGTGGGAACCTGCTGTATGCTCAGGGAGCTCAGCTTGGCGCTCTGTGATGACCTAGATGGGTGGGATGGGGGGCAGGTGGGAGGGAGGTCCAAGAGGGAGGGGATATATGCATACATACAGCTGATTCACTTCATTGTACAGCAGAAACTAACACAACATTGTAAAGCAACTATACCCCAATTAAAAAAAAAAAAGAGAGAGAGAGAGAGAAAGGCAGAGTCCTGAGAACACCACTCCCGCGTCCAGCAGTGCCGAGGGCCTGCGAGGCCCAGTTATAGGGACCAACAAATTCCTCTTTGCTTAAGTTAGTTTCAGTTGAATTTCCGTCACCCAGTGTGGTAGGCTGAATGACAGTCCCCAAAGATACCCAGGTCCTAATCCCAGGAACCTGTGAATATGTTACCTTATATGGCAACAGGGACTCTGCAGATGTGATTAAATTATGGGCCTTGTGATGGGGAAGTAACCTGGATTACCCAGGGGCCCATAAATGTAATCCCAGGTGTCCTTAAAGAGGGAGGTAGAGAGAGATCTGAGAGGCAGAAGAGAAGGCCATATGCCCGCTGAGGCAAGATGCTAGTCTGCTGGCCTGGAGGCTGGAGGAAGGGGCCATGACCTGCAGAATGCAAGGAATACAGCTCCAGATCCTGGAGAAGGAAAGGCCTTCTTCCTAGGGCCTCAGAGGGCGTGAGGCCCTGCTGACACCTTGACTCAGACCAGTTAGACTGATTTTGGACTTTTGCCCTCCAGAACCATAAGGGAATATCTTTGTGCTGTTTTCACCACTAAATGTGTAATAACTTGTTACAGCAGCAAAAAGAAACTCGTACACTTGGCTAATACAAACATTCTGCATTTTCTTTATCAGATGCCTTCGGGGGGAATGAAGACAGACCACCTCACCCTGAATTCTGGGCTGTGCACCCAAACTCCAACGTGCTGCTGTAGCAGGTGACACACTGCCTTGCTCTGTAAGGCACGCTGGTGAGCAGGGGGAAGGGAGCAGAAGTAGGAGGGCTATGGCTTTAGGGTCTGGTTCTCTCTCGTGGTCAAATCAATAAAAAATCAACCAAAAGAAAAACTTACCTGCAGTCAGAAAGTGAGAGCTTTCCACACTGGGCCAAATCCCATGGGGCAAGTCCTAAAAAGAGTCAAAAGGCACAAAGACATTAACGAAGGACATACTAGGAGTGGCTGAAAGCCATTTTTGTAAATGGCTCATGTGGAGAGGAGCTGCACTTTTATCCAGAAGTCTGATGTAAATCTTTCTAAGTCGATCATCCCACCAGCTTTTGAATATAGGATGATGTAACTGCAGCTCTGGGAGCTGCCTAGGGAGAGAGCAGAGTGTAGGGGAAATTTTATATAGTTGGACAGACCTGGGTTCAAATCCCATCTCTGCTTTTCACAAACCCCGTGACGCTGGGAGAGCCTCAAATCTCTGAACTCCCAAGATCCTGCCAGTTTTCACAGAGTGGCACATAAAACACTAGCCCGGGAGTCCGGAGAACTGGATTCGAACTGGACCATTTACTCGCTGTGTGTCCTTCGCCAAGTCTCTCAGCCTCTCTGAGCCTCAGATTCCTCCTCTGAAAACTGTGGACCTCAAAGCATCCTTCCAGCTTGCTTCACCTCGTTCAGTGATGAAAATTTGTCTAAATGGGGCCCAGCCAACCCCTCCACTCTACTTTTGTAAAATACTGAGGCTTGGAAAGGCCCAGACCCCACCACTATAAAATAATGATAATAATAATTACTGTTATTATAGTGCCCTGGCTACAGCCATTGAAGTGGGCCAAGCCGTCTGTTCACAGCAGCATTATTCACAGTAGCCAAAAGGTGGAAGCAACCCAGTGTCCACTGATGGATGGATAAGTAAAAGTGGTCCATGCATACAATTCTACTTATAGGAGGTATGTCAAATTCATAGACAGAAAGTAGAATGGTGGTGGCCAGGGGCTGGGGGACAAAAGAATGGGGGGGTTGTTGATTAATGGGGACAGAATTTCAGTTTCACAAGATGAAAAGAGTTCTGGAGATGGAAGCACAAGAGTGTGAATGTATTTAACATCGCTGAACTGTTAAGAGGGTAAATTTCGTTATGTGTCTCATGCAACAATTACAAATATAAACAAAGAAATAAATAAAGCAGATCTGTGATCACCTAGAAAGAACTCTAATATATATCAAGTAAGATCCCTAGGTCATAAAATTATGAATAATATGGTTTCATTTAATAAAAATGGCATTTTTGTATGCTTAAGACATTACTATATATTTAATAATTACATTTATGTATTTATATTATCTTTAGTTTTATATAAATTACCGTTAGTTTACTAGTATATATTTACTTACATATTTAATAACTTGAAAGTATATCTATATATATATGTAGATATTTAACGATATACTTAATACGAATTATTTATACATTTAATATATAATTACACGTTTTAACAATATATAATATCATAACCACGCATTATTTTTAAAAGCCTAGAAAGGAGTATGCTGAAATCTTAGACTTTGGGTCTTGGGGACCAAGTCTGTGCACAGTAGAGGGGAGAATCCCTTGTTTCCACGCCACCTATATTGTTTCATTTCTTGTAAGAGGAGCGTGTGCCCATGTGTCATTGCAACAACAGCAATAAGGAGAACATAGACTGAGTGATGGGAACTACGCCTGTTCCTTCAGGGTCTTCCAGGCCCCCCACCCCCTCGGACAGGTGTGTGTGGCCAGGACAACCACTAATCCATAACGTGCCTTCCACAAGGTGGAAAGAGATGCCAGTTACTCAGAAGAAGAATGCCGTGTGCCAGACACTGATGTGGATGGAATAAGTCTTTGCTGCCATCTGGCAGGAAAAAAAAATCTCCTAAGAGCATATCCAGCCTGCGCATAGTGACCTCCTTCTAACAAGTACGGTGCAGGGGGAGGGGGTAATATCACAGTGGAGCAACCTGGCCAGCGCTGGTCCAGCCGGGAGTTCAAGGTCAACACCGACAGCGAAACATCCCAGAAAACTTCCTCTTAATGGCTAATCTCTACTTCTGAAATTGAAGACCATGGCATAGTTTCCAACTTATTTAATATTTCTTTCCCTTTGACTGGGAATCCACTAAAGAATCATTTTTGTCATTGTGTGTTTCATTTAAGGAAACATTTACTAATATGATCATTTTTACTGTGTGAGCAGATGTCTTTTCCCAATTTAATTCCTGGAAGCCAGGAAGAATTCCAAGCAACTCACAATTATTTGACAGTTTTCCATCTTTGTTTCCACTGGTAGAAACAGCCTTCTTAAATGTTCAACTCTGTCAAATAAATTAATAATATCTTGAATTTATGTTCACGTCTAATCTAATGTTCCCAAACTGGGATAATTTCTAGTCAGAGAAAATTCCCCAAAGCTGTTTTGTAGGACAAGGTGTTCTGTACATTATTTTTTATGTGGCTGCATATCATTATAAACATAGAAACAACAGTTTAATGTACCTAAGTCTGTCTTCCTTTGATGCTCATAAATTGAATATGCCCTTAGGACCATGTGGGTGTTTTTTCACTGTTATAAACTATAGTGAAATCTGAAAACAAACAAATGAAAAAAAAAAAACGCCAATAGCGATAAATCATGTTACTAGATGCGCCAAGATGAATCCCAACAGAGGGCACCCTGCAAAGTACCTGCCCAGTCCTCTCTAAACTGCTGAGGTCCTCAAGACAAGGAAAGTGACAGCTACACGTAAAGTGGTGTCCTGGGACAGAAAAGGACATTGGGCACAAAAGCTAAGGAAATCTGAATAAACTATGGACTTTTACAATAGCATAGCAAGGTTAGACCATTAACTGTAATAAATGTATCTTACTAATGTAAGACACTAATAGTGGGGGAAACTGTGTATTGGGGGGATATATATGAATTTTCTTTACCATGTGTACAATTTTTCTAAAATCAAAAACTGTTCTAAAAACTAAAGTCTGTTAACCAGAGAAGACTAGAATTCATTCGTGAGGTCTCTGGGGCAAACAGTGGTGCTACGGGGCACCCAACTCCGACACGACTGCCTATACGACCCCTGCCCCTGGAACTTTCCATCCATTCTTTCACCCAGCCTTTGCCACTCGGCAGGCTCTGTGGCAGGTCCCTGACCTCACCGACGGACAGAGGTCCCCTTCCCAACAGACGCTTCCGCTTGAGGGGGAGGGGCAGGATCCCAGGTAGCAAATGACTCAGGAAGCCCTCAAGTGCCAGGGACCCTTGGGGATCCTTGGCTGTGGCTCCCTGAGGTCTCGCCGGATCCTGGGTCTCACTAGCCTAGGGGTGACTCTCTGGGGGTTCCTTGGCCACCGTGAGCAGCCTGCTCTCACAGACACCACACCAACTGCCAGTCGATACCCACCTTCAATATCCAGCCTTCCCCTCCCTGGTGATCCCCTTCTCCGAGATGACACAGCTCCTAACAAGGTCACCAGGACCTCTACAAGGCCTCAGCTCACAGCCAGCTCTCCATCCTTATTGCACACAACTCACCAGCAGCATTTGGTATGTGAGTGTATTAGCATCCTATGGCTGCTGTAACAAGTCATCACATTTGGTATGTGAGTGTATTAGCATCCTATGTAACAAATCATCACGAACTGAGTGGTTTAAAACAAACACATGCTTATTACTGTACAGTTCTGTAGGTTAGGAATCTGACACGGGTCTCACTGAGCTAAAATCAAAGTGTCTGCAGGGCTGCATTCTTTTCTGGAGGCTCTGGGTAAGCCTCTTCCAGCCTCTAGAGGCAGCCCACACTCCTTAGCTCACGGCCCCTTCCTCCATCTTCAAAGCCAGCAGCGGTGGGTTGAGGCCTCCCAGTGCATCCCTCTGACCTTCCAATGTTACATCTTCTGACTCTCTCCTGCCTCCCTCTTTCATTTTTAAGGACCCTTGGGATTACCCTGGGACCACCGGGATGTTCCAAGATAACCTCCCTTTATAAGGTCAGCTGATTAGCGACCTGAACACCACCTGCAATGTTAATCTCCCTTGGCCATGTGATGTAATACGCTCACAGGTTCCAGGGACCAGTATGTGAACATCTTTGGGGAGCCCTCTCTCCCTCTGAAATACTTTCCTCCCTTGACCTGTGGGTCACAGTCTTGGTCTCATCTCCTTTGCTGGATGCCTGGCCCTGGTGTTGCTCCAGGCCTCTGCCCTAAGGCCTCACTCTTCTCAAACCAAACCATACTTACTCCCAAGGGGAACTCAGCCAGGCCCTGTGGGGTTAAAGGCCTGTGTACACTGTCCACTCCTTGATATAGATCTCCAGCTCAGATTCCTCCCCCAGATCAAGACTCACCCATCCCCCACTCTCCTGTACATCTCCACCTGGATGCCTCATAGGTACGTCAAACTCAACAAGACCAAATCAGAATTCCTGACTGCCTCCAAGGTTTCTGCATATTAGCTAATGGTATCTCTAGTCTCTCATCTGCTCAGGCCCAAGTCCTTGGTTTCATCCTTGACTCCTCTTCCTCTCTCTCAACACACATCCAATCCCAGCAAATCCCCTGGCTCTACTTTCAAAGTATATCCCCAATCCACAACTTCTCAGCAGCCCTCCACTAACCTCCCTGGTCCATTTCACCTCCATCGTCTGCCTGGTCTCCCACATGCCTCCTCTCTTGGTTTTTCTTTCCACCTCTGCCCTCTATCCTCTACTCCCACACCTGCCATGGGGATGCTTTAAAAAGACGAGTCAGGGCTTCCCTGGTGGCGCAGTGGTTGAGAGTCCGCCTGCCGATGCAGGGGACGCGGGTTCGTGCCCCTGTCCGGGAAGATCCCACGTGCCGCGGAGCAGCTGGGCCCGTGAGCCATGGCCGCTGAGCCTGCGCGTCCGGAGCCTGTGCTCCGCAACGGGAGAGGCCACAACAGTGAGAGGCCCGCGTACCTCATAAAAAAAAAAAGGACGAGTCAGAGCAAGCCACTTTTCTGCTCAAAACTCACCCATGGCTTCCATCTAACTCAAAATAACAGCCAGTCTTAACCATGGGCCACACGGCCTTTCCTGATCTGGCCCCTCCTCACTCTCTAGCTTCATCTCGTCCCCCTCCTCCCTTCTCCCCCGACCCCTACTCAGGCCACACCAGCCTCCTTACTGGTCCTGGGCCACACTAAGCACTTCCCACCTCTGGCCTTTGTCCTCACTATGATCTCACTCTGGAAAGTTTTTCTCCAGAAGCACCCATGCCCCTCCCTCATTCCATCCAAGGCTCTGCTCAACTGTCATCTCCTAAAAGGGCCTTCCACCCTGACCACGGCTCTCAAGGTCATCTCTGCCAGTCCACTTTGCCCACTGTTGTTCTCTCTACAGCCTGACCACCAACTGCCACACTATAGATTAACACCATTTAGTGTCTTTCTCCTGCCCCAAGAATGCAGGTCTAAGAGCAGAGACTGTCTTGTCCCCTTGTATCTCAGGCACCCAGAACAGTCTGGCACCTAAAGGCCCTTCCATAAACACTCAGAAGCCTCTTGTCCACTCAAGCCTTCACTGTTTCTCTCCTTCTGACAAACTTCCAATAGCACTTTCTGGGATGATGGAAATGCTCTATGGTCTGGGCTGTCCGATATGGGAGCCACTAGCACATGGAGCCATCGGGCACCTGAAACGTTTAAGTTCAAACAGCCACAGTGTGGCCGGAGCCAATGTACTGGACACAGCAGTTTTAGAACAACTGGGAAACAGTTGTAAACTGGCTGTTAGCTTGCCCTTTGCAGGAGGGGAGAGACAATAAGTTAATGTGAGCATTTGGGTTCCAGTTTTCAAAGCACTCTTTTGCAGAGCCTAGCATCCATGTAAATGTTCTGGCATTGGCTTCCCAAAGGAAAGATCAGGTGAGGACAGGTGAGTGAGCTCTGAACGGGAGAGCCACTGTGAGAGCACAGGACAGGCCTGGGGGTTTGGCTCCCTGGGCCTTGGTTTTCTCATCAGCAAAATGGGCCAGATACTTCCCACCACACCAGACAGGAGCAAGTGAAAGGACCTTGTGAAAATGTTCATCATGAGCTTTATAAAAGCTCAGTAAATTGACACAGCATTATTACTTTGTCTTCTCTAGTGAAAACCTAAGAACTAATCATAGACAGTGAAGGGAATCTCATTTAAGGGACCTAAAACTCTGTAGCAAGTGTAGCAGGCGCCCTGGGGTCTACAGGGAGAAAACTCAAAAGGACAAGAGGAGCCGGGCCCTGGGGGAGGGCTGGGAGGACCACAGGGCAGCGATGGGCCAGACCACTGGACAGACGTTCCTGGGAACAGAAGCCTGGATTTGCAACAGGGGTCAGGGTGGAAAGGGGATATAAGTGGTGAGTGGGGGGCGGGGCAGAGTGGTCAGGTGTCTACCATGGACAGGTCACCTAGAGGTGGGGGGAGGAATGGACGGGAAATTAGGGTGTGAGGGTGACCCAGAGGAAACAACCATCAAAGGCCAGAGGCTGAGGGGTGGGGACTGAACCTAGTGGATGCAGCCGGGTGAGCAAGGGAGTGGGGAGTAGACATCAGAACTGATCAGGAGGAAAAGGCAGGGGGACTGGTGACCAGATTTGGCGGAGGGAGAGGGGAAATCTAAGGTGACAGCCAGAGCTCTGTGCCCTCCCAAGTTAGGGACCACACAGGAAGGGGCAGGGTCAAGTAGAAAGTAGCTAAATTTGCAGTCACAGGAAACCCCAACAATAGTGCTTTTTATCAACTGCTACACTCTCCCGAAGCGCTCACCTGTGTGAGATGCGCTACCTGCATTCCTGAGCTCATCTAAACTCTCACATCGACCCTCTGGGGTGGACCCTGCAACAGTTACAGATCAGGAGACCGAGGCACGAGAAGGGAAGCTACCTGCCCTAGGTCACAGAGCTCTTAGGTTGCTGAGGGGGGTCGACCCGGCCTCTGGCAAGGTCCAAACCCACAGCCACCAGCCACACCTCTGTCTCCACCTTTCCAGGGAGTTTTCTGGCCACAAGCGTTAAGGAACACGGGTTGCATCCTACTCAGATCCCGCCCTCCCTTTAGGGTAATTTCCCTAACCCGAAGGGGCCTCCCCGCCGCGGGTATAGAGTGAAGCCAAACTTCCCAACTCAGTCCCGAGACTGGGGGCGGGCCCTCCTTACCTCCGCGGTCTGCTCGGGCCCCACCCCGGGAGCGGAGCGGGGATCCTGGGGAGGCTGGGCACCGAGGGGGCGCCGGAGGGGCCCCGGGTCCGCGGGGAGCCGGCCTCGGTCCCCGGACCCCGCAGGCAGCGCCAGGGCGGCAGCCAGGAGGCCCCCGGCCAGCACCCACGTGGCGCGCCCCCGGGCGCCCGCCGAGCCCATCGCCAGCCAGGGACGCGAGACCCCAGACGTGGCTGGGGAAGGCCGAGTTGGAGCAGCTTCCGGACCCCAGGCCCGCCCCGCCGCCGAGCATGCTCAGTGAGAGCCTCCGCGGAAAGTTTCCTGGAACAGACACAGGCATCTGGGGCTTGGCGGGACCGGAGGAGGCTGAGGACCAAGACTGGCGAGGGAGGGAGGGAGCCAGGCTGGCGCGGCGAGCGCTGGGCGGCCACACTTGAGTTTGATCGCGCCCCAGACGGGGTCTCTACCAAAATCAGATTGGGTGACCCCTGCTTCCAAAGATTTCAGGGGTTCCAAGTGCCCCTCCATTAATGCCTCCTCCGTTCTCTAAGTCTCAGCTCAGACTCACCTGCTCCAGCAAGGCTTCCCTGACACACACACACCACGCTGAATCTGGAGTCTGCCCAGGCCCACCAGCCCCCTATTAGAGAACTGTGAGACTTTTGGAGAGGCAGGGTCATGGGGACACAGGACAGCAAGGAGTGGGGCTGGGAGGGAAAAGGCAGCTCAGAGGCTAGAGAGGAAGGCCGCTGTTCATGTCCTGTTGGGTTCTGTTCAACCCAGTGAGGCTCCCACTGTGTGAACCCTTGCTGTGGATGAGCCCTTGAACATGTCCAAGAAGCCACCCTCACATTCCCCCAGGAGGCAGGGGTGGGCAGGTGGTCAGGACAGCCACTGAGGGACCTCTCTGGGGAACCAAAAATAGGGGAGCTGGTGTCTGGAGCCAGGAGGCAGCAGCTGAGCAAACTCCCAGAACTCTCCATGGCAGGAGGGCTGTTACTACCCTGGGCCCCCAGCGACAGCTTACACCTCTTCACCCTCCTGCAGCCTTCCTGCAGGGCAGCCTGTCATGCTGTCTGCAGCCTCAGGCCAGGAAACCTGGCACCTGTGCTCCTTCTTACCCTGCCCCTCCGAGAACCGTCCTTTCCTGACTTGACAGGGACAAGACAGTGGGGTTTGGGAATCTGAGAGTTTATTAGCCTAGCTTTCCACACAGGGTACACTGTCCTTGGGGGGTACGCAGCGTGTCCAGGAGTGAGACAAGGCCAAAGACTAAATGCTAGCATATTGCTGGAGCATTAATTCTATTAGTGAGAAATGTAAAGGATGATTTCGATATGCAACCAATTTTATAATAAACATGCAAAGAACACTACATTTTAAGAAATGAAAGCCTGAGTATCCAAGGGAATAGCCAGCATAAAGCAAGAACTTCTGGTTGCCCTCATACATGTTCCCAGGAGCCTTGGAGCTGCTCCTAAGCAAACATTTAAGAAGCACCGCATGGCAGAGAGTGTGAGTCCTGAAACCAGACAGACACGGGTGTGAACATATGTGCCCAGTTTCCTATCGCAAGACCTTGAATGAGCCACTTCTCCTGTCTGGCTGTCAGTTTCTTCATCTATAAAAAGTAAATCTAGGTAATAGTTCCCATCTTGACAACTTGGAAGGAGTGAAGAGGAAATGAGTTAAAAAGCCAGAAACTTGAGCTGGACGTCCAGGTCAAGGACAAAAAACCCCTCTCTGGATCCCCAGAGATCCCCATGGTACCCCTGCTCTGGCCCTCACAGGGAATTAAGCTCCAAAGGGTAGGGGTGTGAGTGCATTGGTGCGCGCATGCACGTGTGTGTGTGTGTGTGTGTGTGTGTGTGTGTGTACCCCAGCACCCAGAAAGAGAGCTAGCATCAGTAAATGTTGCTTAAAGAAAACAGTTGCTGAATTCTTCTGCCTATCTCCCCACATAGCTGTGAAATCCTCACTGGTGGACCTTGTCTGGTTGGTGGCTGCCCTGGTGCTGGTTCAAACAGCAGGGTCTCTGGAAATGCTGAGTGAATGAATGACCACGCAGCATCTCCTGGCTAGCAGGGGCTCAGGGTAACCATCTCCCTACACGTAGTCTTAGAGGAAAGCATTGACCATCCTGGAAGAAGATAGTATTAAAACAGGAGTCTGCAGGCAAACAAGTTCAGAGGCAAGGCCGGACTGTGCGGTGCAAAGGGGGCCAATTGGTAGAGGTCAGGAGCAAGGCTGAGTCAGACTCGCAATGTATCATTTGATGCTGACCCTGAGCCTCTCAGGAGGAAGGGCGCGTTAATAGTGCTCATCTCCAGAAACTAACACACCATTGTAAAGCAATCATACTCCAATAAAGATGTTAAAAATTAAAAAAAAAAATAGTGCCCATCTCCGAAGGTTGTTAAGAAAGTTACTCGGATCATCAGGCTAAATGCTTAACAAATTCTAAGCACTCAGTAAACAACCGAGCAACACCCTCCTCCCTGGCTGTGGTCCCCTCCCCCTCTGGAAGTCAAGAGGCCCGTGCAAAACAAGACTCCTCTCAAAAGGTCCTCCTGGCTGAGAAGCACGCCTCTGGCCGGGCATGCTCAGTGCAAAGGCAGGGCTGGAGGCGGGGGTGGTTCAAAGTTTTGGGCGGAGGGTCCAGGCTCCTCCCTCTGGCTGGGCAGCGCCGGGAAGCTGGAAGGGGAGCTGGAGGAAGGAGGCTGCACAGGCCGGAGGAGTCGGCGGAGCGCGCCGCGCCCCTGGCCCGCCGGGGACCAGGTCCACGGAGGACCCGGCGGAGATGGAGCTCCGAGCGGCGGGAGTGGGCAGCGCGCGGCAGCGGGTGGGATGCGGCGGGCCGGCCGCCTGAGCACCCCCGATGGCCCGTGGCGCGGCGACTTGCGGGAGCGACGCGCGGCTGCAGCTGGGCCGGGACGCGGTGCGGCCGGCGCCCGCGCTGCTGGTCCCCGCCGTGCTGCTGGGCACCGCGCTCGGCCTCGGCCTCGGCCTTGGCCTCTGGCTCGGCTGCCGCGCCGCCCGCCCGCGTCCGCCGCACCAGGTGGGTCGGCCGAGCGTGCAACCGGGGTGTGGGGCGCGGGGACGCGGTCTTCCTCGGCTCTGTGGTACGGGTTTCCATCCCCCTTCTCTGAGCCCATTTGAGCGTGATCTTGGGCATCGCTTGCAAAAGGTCTTGCCCTGGGGGATTCCCCTTCAGCTGCGGGAGGCGGCTGGAGACAGTGATTTCAGGGGGAGCCGGCCAAGTGACAGAAGGGCTCTGGCTTGGAGTTGCCCCGAAGTGTCTGCTCCATCTGACAACGCTGTGTGACCTTAGCTGATGAAGGCCTGCAGGCCTCAGTCTCCTCATCTGTAGCACTAAGCGTTTGGACTTATGGGCGGAGCTCAGCGTGGTGGACAGGAGGGCAGGGGATTTCCCCGCCCCTGGATGTCCGTTCTGCTTCCTTGCTGTGTGCATTACCCAGTTAACTCCTCTTGAGTCCCAGCTGCTACATCAGCATGCATTCAACATTCGATCACACAGCAAGAGTTTGCTGAGCACCTTCTACTGCCAAGCATGGCCTAGGGGCTTAGAGACCACATCAATGTACAGGATAAACCCTGATCCTGCCCCTGGAGGTTCACAGCCTCTGGATGGACAGATTACAAGTAAACACTTGATTATAACACAGCCTCATCAATGAGTTGTGTGATGGAGGAATGAAAATGCTAGGATTTATTGAATTCTGGCTGTATGCTGGGTGTTGAGCTACACTTTCTACCTGAAAATGATCTCATTGACTCTGCAAAACAGCTTGTGAGCTTGTTCCATTAATGGCCCCATTTTGCAGATGAGAAAACCGAGGCACAGAGGGTTAAAATAACTTGCCAAATGACAGGCGTGTGTGTCTAACCCCAAAGCCACTGTATAGGAGGTGGATGGGATTGGTCACAGGTGGCTGCCTGAAAGGGATTCACGGATGCTTCATATGGCAGTTGTTATGGGATCGGATGTTGTGTGGAGGTATCGGGCATGCAGCAGGGATTCCATCACTGGTGGTATGATCGCTGTCTTAGGTTCCTGCAGCTTTGACCTCTTTGAGGGATGAAATCTGGTGGGATCTGAGATAAGGTGGTGTGGTTTTGTTCCCCCATTCCTGGCCCACACAAGAAGGGGATGCATCCAGCAGATGTAAGCATCTCACATGGCAGGGCAATTCAGGGGCGTGTCGTGCTGCAAAGTGGTGATAAAAGTTGAAATTAACATAGTGCAAGATGCTCGTAGGTAAGTTTGAGATTGTCACATCCCGCTGGTGATTAAGAGACACTGGCTCCTTGTGTGAAGAGGGAAATAACACGTCAGAGCCTTTCCTGGGTGCCGGGCCCCTTGCCAGGAGTTTGCGGGCATTTGTTTCTATATTCTCACTCCAAGCCTTTGAGTGGGGGGGGGACTGTCAGCCTCACTTTCCAGGTGAGGACATCTAGGCTCTGCAAGGTTGTTCTCTGTCTAGGGTCACATGATGAATAAACAGTGGCTGGACTTCAACTGCAGTCTGTCTGAACCCCTAAGTCAGAGTGTTTAGTCATCTGCTACCTGGTAAGGTGGCAGTTGGTATCTGTCTTAGTCTGGGCTGCTATAACATAAATACCATCAGCTGGGTAGCTGATAAACAACACAAACTTATTTCTCACAGTTCTGGAGGCCGAGAGTCCAAGATCAGGGTGCCAGCATGGTTGGGTTCTGGCTAAGGTCCTCTTCCAGGTTGCAGATGACTGACTTCTCGCTGTGTCCTCATAGAGCAGAAGGGACAGGGGAGCTGCTGGGGCCTCTTTTATCAGGGCACTAATCCCATTCAGGGGGGGCTCCACCCTCATGACCTAATTACTCCCAAAGGCCCCACCTCCAAATACCATCACCTTGGGGGTTAGAATTTCAACACATTAACTGAGAGGGAAAGGGACACAAGCATTCAGACCATAGAGCAGCCCATTTCGCAGCTGAGTAAGCCGAGGCTGACAGAGACTCACCAAGCTGTCTGGGTTTCCACAGCTGGTCGGTCACAGCTGCACTAGTCCAGTTGAGGGTGGTCGTGGCTCAGACCAGGTTTGTAGCTATGGAGGGGGCTCTGGCTCAAGGGTAGGGCTGATTGGATTTTCTGATGGTTTGGATGTGACCTTTGTAGCACTCCTTTCTAAGTGTCCTCCTTTCCTCCGTCTCCCGCCTCTAGTTTCTATTTCTAAAATAGAAGCAATATGACTGTCCTAGTTAAAAACCTCCAGTGGCTCCTGGTTACCTGAACAAGATCACGTCCAGTTTCCTCGCATGGTATATAAGGTGACTGACCTTCCCTGGGACATGGGCGCCCATGCATCCAACCACCCAGAATCCCCTTGATTCCCAGATGTCGCTGCACTTCTGCACATCTGTTCCTTGCCTCTTGTCCCACCCATCCTTCAGGACCCAGAAAGAAAACCATGTAGGGAAGTGTTCCCAACCTCAGGCTGGATCAGACACTTCCTCCCTCTTGGGTCCCGGGTATTCTGTTCTCCTCCTGTGGTCCAGGTCACCCAGCTCATAATTCTGTCTTGCACCCCTTTCCCTTTGTGGTTTCTGTTTTATTTTGTTTATTAGTTTTATTTATTTCATCATTAAAACTTTTTTTTTTGCATCAAAGTTACACATTCACATAATTTAAAATGTTCATTTGCAACCATTTCCCACTTTTCAGAAGCCATCATATTCGACTCTTGTTCAGCTGGCCATCTTGGTCATTTACTTCTAAATAACCTGCTGACATGGCTGCTTGACTTCCCACTGAGGAAGTGCGCAGTGATTTAGCTCTTCTCCCCTCCTTCCTATTTCCACCCTCCCCATCCACCGTCACCACCTCCCTATGTGGTTATGGGGTAATTTTGGTGAAATCAGTATTTGGTGTTTTCGCTATTACAATTCTGTAAACATAATTCACTGTCAACCAAGGATCCGCTGTACTTAGGATTACTTTCCTTTTTTGCACAATACTTTGTTTTCCCTGAAATGAATAATTACCCGTTTTTTTCATTTGCTTAGACTCTGTGTACTTATCATCTGTTTAACAGTAAACTTTCCCCCATTTGTCTACATTTCCTTTTAAGACATTTGAATACATTAGGTATTTGATCAGTTTTATCTTCTAGGAAAACTTCTCTCCCAGAAAGCTTCTGAACTCTCCAATATGAGCCGGTTGCCTCTAGACCGTTGCTGCTCTCATAGTGAACCAGAGCAATCTCATCAGCGTCACCTGGGAGCTTGTTAGAAATGCCAGTTCTTGGGCCCCACCCCAGATTCACCGATGAGAATCTCTGGAGGTGGGTCCAGCAAGCTGTGTTTAACAAGCCCTCCCATGGTCTCTTTATTCTTAAAGTTCGAGAAACATCTGCTGTAGGCTTTTGCTGTCACCATTGGCACCTCTTGGGGCCATCATGCTGGAACTTCTTCACCTCTCTCCTGGGTTGGACCCTCTTTCAGGATCTCCTGCACTGTCTTTATTGGCTAATTTCCTCATTTGGGTGGAGCACATCTTCCAGTAGCTTTCTGAGAAAAGGATAGGTGGAAGTTCTTTTGAGAATTTCTATGTCTGAAAATATCTTTTTTCTATCTTTATACTTAATTTGGTTAGAGTAGTTAAGTGATAGAATTCCAGCTTGGAAATAATTTTCCCCCAGAATTTTGAAGGCATTTTCTCCATTTGTCTTTCAATTTCCATTGGTGATGTTGAGAAATCAGGTTGTATTCTGATCCTTGATATTTTGCATGGTATCTCTCTTTTTCCTTCTGTTCCTCAATAGAATCTTAAAGGATCTTTTCTTTACTCCCAGTATGTGAAATGCACCAGGATGGGTCTTGGTGGAAATCGAATGCTACTTATTGTGCTGTGCTTTCAGAAGGCCCTTTCAATCTAGAAACTCATTTTCTTGATGTCTTTAATGACTCTTTTCTTCCTCTATGTTCTGTTGCTTCTTTCAGGAACTCCTATCAGTTTTTGATTAAATTGGGCCTCTAATTATCTTCCTTCTCTCCTATTTTTGATCTCTTTATGCTGTTTTTTGGGAGACTTTTCTCAACTTTATACTTGTACTGAGTTTTTCATATTCTTAGTTTTCAAGAGTTCTTTTTGTCCTCAGAATATTCTATGTTTTTACTAGCCTGTTCTTATTTTGTGACTGTAAAATCTTCTCTTATCTCTCTGAGGATATTATAAGTGTTTGTTTTTAGTTTTCTTTTCCCCATGCAGTGTCTATTTCCTGCCTGCTTTTTCCTTTTGTTTGTTTTGGGGTTTGTCTTTCATATTAGAATCTGTCCTGAAATGGCTGGTGACCCTTGATCCCCAGGCCATTTTTAATTGGGGAGCAAAAAATCTGATACTCTTTCTTGGGTGACTAAGGTTTTTCTCCTGGAGTCTTTACTGTACAGTGATTGGACCGGGTCCTTCCCTGCAGAAGCCTTGTGCTGGTCAGCTATGGCTGCTAAACAAACAACCCCCAAATCTCTGGCTTCATCTAACCTTGCCTACCCCACCCCCAACTGCTCCAGACACATGGGCTTCCCTGGGCATGCTGAGCACGCTTGTGCCTCAGGGCCTTTGCACTTGCTGTGCCCTTACCCTGAAATGCTTGTCCCTGTGATATCTGAATGGCTTGCTCTCTCACTTCCATCAAGTTTCTTTTCAAATGCCACCTTGTCCAAGAGGCCTTCCCCTCCCATCACTCACCATTCCCCCATCCTCCATTGATTTTCCCTATAGCACTTACGCCTCCAACACACTATATATTTATTTCTTTGTTTGCTTATGTCTCTCTTCTGTCACTAGAATGTAAACTCCATGAAGGCAGCAGCTTTGTTTGTTTTGTTCATTACTCTATCCCCAGTGACTAGATTAAGGCTTGTCACTGAGTAGATGCTCTATAATAGTTGGTTACTAACTCAATGACAAACTGGTGATATATCCTTGGTTCAAGATTATATCTATGAGCAGCCAGTGGTCAAAGAGAGGCTTGATAAGTGTCTCTGGCATAATAGGATTTTCAATACAGTAGATAATTATGTTCTATAAAATCAGTGCAAACGTAGGATTAGCAAATACTGAAGCATTGCTCCCAGGGGAGATGCAGGATTTTGTTTCTACAAGATCCTGGTCACAATATTTTCATTAACCAATCAATACGTGTGTTTATGTGTGTTTCTGTTTAAAGATGCCTCATTTAACATGGCTGATTCATTAACCTTGAACTCACAGCCGATAGCACTATAACTCATGCCTGAACAAAGGGAATCTCATACATACATTTTCTCCATAAGGCACATCACAGTCTTCTTGTCCTTAGAAACACTAGACAGCACTTAGGGGTCATTTTCAACAAAATCACCAACAAAAATGCTAAAAAAGAACGGTACTAAATAGAACATAGAAGGGACACTTGTTTGCAGTATGAGCTCAGACAGAAAGTAGAGTGTGGCCTTGTTCAATCTCATTTGGAAACTGCACATCGGGCAATTCACATTTTTCACATTTCTGCTCGTGTCCAGGAAGGACCGCAAATGCACCCCAAGTGTCGGTTTGGGGGATTACAAATAAATTTACCAAGTAGGCAAATTTGCAAATACAGAATCCACAAATAATGAGCATAAACTGTAGCTCACAACAGAAACCATTCTGTAGTCTAAGGTTACCTAAGATATTGTCTTAAAAATTATCCAATCACTAAGAGTTTGATAGTTTCTGGCCTTACATTTAGGTCTTTAATCCATTTTGAGCTTATTTTTGTGTATGGTGTTAGGGAGTGATCTAATCTCATACTTTTACATGTACCTGTCCAGTTTTCCCAGCACCACTTATTGAAGAGGCTGTCCTTTCTCCATTGTACATTACTGCCACCTTTATCAAAGATAAGGTGTCCATATGTGCATGGGTTTATCTCTGGGCTTTCTATCCTGTTCCATTGATCTATCTTTCTGTTTTTGTGCCAGTACCATACCGTCTTGATGACTGTAGCTTTGTAGTATAGTCTGAAGTCAGGGAGCCTGATTCCTCCAGTTCCTTCTTTCGTTCTCAAGATTGCTTTGGCTATTCGGGGTCTTTTGTGTTTCCATACAAATTGTGAAATTTTTTGTTCTAGTTCTGTGAAAAATGCCAGTGGTAGTTTGATAGGGATTGCATTGAATCTATAGATTGCTTTGGGTAGTAGAGTCATTTTCACAATGTTGATTCTTCCAATCCAAGAACATGGTATATCTCTCCATCTATTTATATCATCTTTAATTTCTTTCATCAGTGTCTTATAATTTTCTGCATACAGGTCTTTTGTCTCCTTAGGTAGGTTTATTCCTAGATATTTTATTCTTTTTGTTGCAATGGTAAATGGGAGTGTTTTCTTGATTTCACTTTCAGATTTTTCATCATTAGTATATAGGAATGCCAAACTCTTAGAGGAAAACATAGGCAGAACACTCTATGACATAAATCACAGCAAGATCCTTTCTGACCCACCTCCTAGAGTAATGGAAATAAAAACAAAAATAAACAAATGGGACCTAATGAAACTTCAAAGCTTTTGCACAGCAAAGGAAACCATAAACAAGACCGAAAGACAACCCTCAGAATGGGAGAAAATATTCGCAAATGAAGCAACCGACAAAGGATTAATCTCCAAAATTTACAAGCAGCTCATGCAGCTCAATAACAAGAAAACAAACAACCCAATCCAAAAATGGGCAGAAGACCTAAATAGACATTTCTCCAAAGAAGATATACAGACTGCCAACAAACACATGAAAGAATGCTCAACATCATTAATCATTAGAGAAATGCAAATCAAAACTACAATGAGATATCATCTCACACCAGTCAGAATGGCCATCATCAAAAAATCTACAAACAATAAATGCCGGAGAGGGTGTGGAGAAAAGGGAACACTCTTGCACTGCTGGTGGGAATGTGAATTGGTTCAGCCACTATGGAGAACAGTATGGAGGTTCCTTAAAAAACTACAAATAGAACTACCATATGACCCAGCAATCCCACTACTGGGCATATACCCTGAGAAAATCAAAATTCAAAAAGAGTCATGTTCCAAAATGTTCATTGCAGCTCTATTTACAATAGCCCGGAGATGGAAACAACCTAAGTGCCCATCATCGGATGAATGGATAAAGAAGATGTGGCACATATATACAATGGAATATTACTCAGCCATAAAAAGAAACGAAATTGAGCTATTTGTAATGAGGTGGATAGACCTAGAGTCTGTCATACAGAGTGAAGTAAGTCAGAAAGAAAAAGACAAATACCGTATGCTAACACATATATATGGAATTTAAGAAAAAAATGTCATGAAGAACCTAGGGGTAAAGCAGGAATAAAGACGCAGACCTCTTTGAGAACGGACTTGAGGTTATGGGGAGGGGGAAGGGTGAGCTGTGACAGGGCGAGAGAGAGTCATGGGCATATACACACTAACAAACGCAGTAAGGTAGATAGCTAGTGGGAAGCAGCCGCATGGCACAGGGATATTGGCTCGGTGCTTTGTGACAGCCTGGAGGGGTGGGATGGGGAGGGTGGGAGGGAGGGAGACGCAACAGGGAAGACATATGGGAACATATGTTTATGTATGACTGATTCACTTTGTTATAAAGCAGAAACTAACACACCATTGTAAAGCAATTATACTCCAATAAAGATGTTAAAAAAAAAATTATCCAGTCACATTATAGGAAGTAACAGGAATTTTAATATTTATGTGTCATTCTCCATGTTAAGCAGTTACCCCACCCCAAGGAGCTCACAGGCTACAGGAGCTGGGGAAGTGGGGACCAACTCAGAAAAACGATAGAATGAGCTTTTTAAAAATTAATTAATTAATTAATTAACTGATTTATTTTTGGCTGCGTTGGGTCTTCGTTGCTGCATGAGGGCTTTCTCTAGTTGCAGGGACTACTCTTCGTTGCAATGCACGGGCTTCAGTAGTTGTGGCATGGGGGCTCAGTAGTTGTGGCTGGCGGGCTCAGTAGTTGTGGCTCGTGGGCTCTAGAGTGCAGGCTATAGTAGTTGTGGCACACGGGCTTAGTTGCTCAGCGGCATGTGAGATCTTCCTGGCCCGGGGCTCGAACCCATGTCCCCTGAATTGGCAGGCGGATTCTTAACCACTGCACCACCAAGGAAGCCCTGGAATGAGCTTTGATCCAAGTATTGCCTCCAGGTCCTGAGGACATGCTGAGATGGGGCTTTGGGGCTTGTCAGGAGGGTGACACCTGGACAGTCTTGAAGGATGTGGACCTGACTCCAGGTGGAGGGAAGCACTGCACACAGAGGGCCAGGCCCGGAGCAGAGATGAGCAGCCGTGATGGCTGGGGGTGGGGAGTAGATGGCTAATGTCACAGGGGCACTAGGCTGACCAATTTCAATGTGTTCCCCCCACCCCACCTTTGGATTTTAGAAAGATGACTCTCAGAGTCTGCTCAAGAATTTGGAACCTAACGTTCAGACGCCGTCGGAAGCCGGCTCCCCATCCAGGAGGAGGAAGAGAGAAGCACTGACTTCAAAGGATGAGGAGGCTCTGAACGTAAGCTGGGTGTTTGGGGTGCATTGGAAGAGACTCACGCTGGGTATCCCGTGCCCTACCTGGATTTCATCCAGAGGAGCCCCAACAGATCTCATGTCCCAGTAGGCTTCTTTTTGAGGTATAATTTACATAGAAAAAATGCACAAATTTTAAGCTTACAGTTTAATGAGTGACAAGTGTATACACCCCTGTAACCAACACCCCAGTCGGGAACGTTCCTTTACTCCGGGAAGTTCTCTAGTGCCCCTTTCATAGGCAGCCACTGCTGTGATTTCCATCGCCATGATTGGTTTTGCTGTTCTAGAATTTTACATGAATACAATCACATGCTTTCCTGTGCCTGCTGATCCAGGTCGTCGTTGCACTTGTCCCTATTAATGGCTCAGCCTGCTGTGGGGATGTGTCACAGTGTGGGTTGTTTTCCAGTGCTTGGCTGTTCTGAACAAGGCTTCTGTGAATGTTTGTGTGTAAGTTTGTTTGTTTTCATTTTGTTTTATTTCTTTTAAGTAAATATCTAGGAGTGGGAGTTCTGGGCCTCTGATGGAGATGTTAAAGGATGGGTGCTCCCTGTACCTTCCTCGTTACTCCTCTCCCCGCTCCATCCAGCCTGAATCAGCCCATAGGGCATCACTTCCTGCATAAGCTCCATGGATGGAGAGGGCGTTTCTTCCAAAGATGTGTTCTTTCTAGTCACTTCCTAGTCCCTAGAAAGGACCGGACTCCAGTCATTTGCCCATTTGACTCCAGCCTCAATTGCCCAAAGGTGAATATAGACATCTAGGTAGGTAGGTAGGGGGAGAGAGAGAGAGAGAGAGAGAGAGAGAGAGAGGTGCTGGGAAAAGGGGAAAGATTGGAACCAAGTTTCTTATTTAGCATCTACTGAATTCCAGGCATTTTCACGTGTCATTTTTGAGTCATGTAAACACTCGTGTGAATTCTCTCGTGCAATCTTCTCAGCACCCCATGATGTAGACCTTGTTTATTGGCCCATTTTCCAGATGGGGAAACTGAGGCTCGTGGAGCCAGGTCACTGTCCTCAGTCACGTAGCTGACATTTGGGCCTGGGGGTGTTCAGCTCCTGCCCGGGAGGGCTGCTTCCCCACACCCTGCAGCCTCTGACACTCAGTCATGTTCTGCAGCTTCTGCTTACCAATCAAGGAAAGTGCATTGGATATTCTAAAACAAATTTCACCAAAAAGTTGGAAATGAATAGGAAAAGCTTCTAGTTAAGCTGAAAATTCAGTGTTCGAGTCACCCCCCTGTCTGTACTTCCCAAGGGTTCTGGAGACAGGGCTTCCCTTCCCCACGCTGGGCCAGATCCTGTGGAGCAATCAGCTGCCCTCCCAGGGCTGAGACGTGGGGAGCTGGAGAGGAAGAGAGAGCGCCTGGCTGTTCGCGGAGATGAGTCCTCCCTTCCTTGTCTGTGCTGTGTGTCTCGAGCTCACACTCCCAGCCTCTCTGTTTCCAGGTGCTTGTCTTTCCATGTGTGTCTGTCTATGTGTGTATCAGTGCATCTCGCTGCATGTCCATCTCTGTTTTTGTGTATCTCTCTCCATGTGCATCTCCGTGGGCCTGTGTGTGAGAGTGTGACAGTGTAGCTTTGTGATATATCCCTGTCTTAGTTTCTCTCTTTCCCTCATCTATCCCTATGCCTCTGTTCCCCTCACCCCATAGGATTAAAACCCTGCTCACAGCAATGAAAACATACGTCCACGCAAAAACATGTGCACAAATGTTCCTGACAGCCCTAATCACAATAGCCAAAACGTGGAAACCCAAATGTCCATCAGCTGACGAATGAATGAACAGAATGTGGTCCTTCCATACAATGGAATACTGTTCAGCACAAAAACAACATGAATGAAACTTGAAAATAGTATGCTAACTGAAAGAAGCCAGTCACAAAGGACCACATGTTATAGGATTCCATTCATCTGAAATGTCCAGAACAGGTAAACTTACAGACACCAAAAGTAGATTGGTGGTCGCTTAGGGTGGGGCGGGGAATGGAAGGGGTAGGGGTAATAGCTAAAGGGTACAGGTTTCCTACTGAGATGATAAAAATGTTCTAAAACTGACTGTGGTAATGGTTGCACATATCTGTAAATATACCAAAAAGTATTCAATTTACATGGTTCAGTTGCATAAATTATATCTCAATAAACCTATCTGAAAAAAAAAAACCCTTCTCACAGAGAGGGCAGCCTCAGATATGATACAAACAATGTTGGCTTTGGGATCCAGAATCCTGGAACCCAGGCCCAGCTCTGCCACCTGTGTGCTGTGTGATGTTGGGCAAGAGAAATAACCTCTCTGAGCCTCAGGGTTCTCAGTTTTGTGTTGACAGTAGTGGTGGCGGCCCCACAGGGTCACCCATGAATCAACCCTGTGAACAGTCCTACCACAGAATGAGTCAGTCTTTGCCAGGGAGCCAAGTCTCTCCACCTCCCCAGAAGTCTATCTAACCCATTTCTTCCACCTAGTAATGTTTTACCTGTTAACCATTAGCTGTGCCTCGCCGATGCCCATTATCAAGCTAATAATTGCCAAGAGTTAAGTTAAAGGTCTGCCCGTTCCAGTGACCGGCTTTGCCAAAATGCCCCTGCCCTCTGCAGGCTGAGCTTGTCAAGGAATGAGGACAGGACTGATTTTGACAGGGCCAGTTGAGCTGTAACTCTGACATCCTCCAATGCCCAGAAAACCAAGGCATGTGGGGTCCACGGCACTCCTTGCATGAACTCTGTTTTGATAAATAGCTCACGTTAGCCACAAACAAACAAAATTCCAGAAGGCTCTGAGGCATGCTACTCCCCAGCCTCCTCCTGTCCTTTGGCTGTGGAGGAGGGAGGGTGCATACCTCTCCTCTGGAGGTATTTGTGCATTTGCCGCAAAGAGCACCTTTTGTCAGAGAGTGAAATGGCTTTTCTTTTCCTACAATTATGTTTTAGCTAATTTTCAGAATAATCGCACTGCTTCAGTTGAAGAAGTTTTACATTGTAAATTTGCACTACAGCCAATTTTCTGAATAATTGTGTTGCTGTGGTTGGGGAGATGATCAGACTTTGGAGGACTTCTGAACTTAATAAGAAGAGCCGTGAAAGACTGAAAACAGCCAGGCTCCCGGTTCCCAGGTTCTGCTTCTGTCCATCTCAGGTGGACCCCTGTGTCTATATTCTTTGCTTCCTATATTATGTTTTTCCCCTGAAATGCAATGTTTGTTTGGTGTCTCCTCTTTAGAAGATGCACTCCTGGAAGGCAGAGACCAAGCCTTCCTCTCATTTTCTACCCCTTTCATTCTGTCCTTTCTTTTCACCTTTGTTTGGAAGGAGTTTAAAAATGCGCAGTGCGGGCTTCCCTGGTGGCGCAGTGGTTGAGGGTCCGCCTGCCGATGCAGGGGACACGGGTTCGTGCCCCGGTCCGGGAAGATCCCACATGCCGCGGAGCGGCTGGGCCCGTGAGCCATGGCCGCTGAGCCTGCGCGTCCGGAGCCTGTGCTCCGCAACGGGAGAGGCCACAACAGTGAGAGGCCCGTGTATCGTAAAAAAAAAAAAAAAAAATGCACAGTGCTCTTTCTGCTTGTGCATCGTTCCTTGAAAAAGTGTGTTTCCACTGGACCATCAGCCAGGGCCGGCTTCATAGGTGGACATGCCCTATGGTCACACAGACCCCGTGCCCAGTCACCACGCCCCCTTCTCCTCCTGCCCCCCCGCCAGTTTCTGGACTCTGCTGTCTTGAAATTCTTAATCATTTTGACTAAGACCCACCCGCCCTGCCGCTGTTTTCATTTTGCACGGGGCCCCACAGATTATGTCACCCGTTCTGAAGTCAGTCTTTTTGGTCTTACTGCCACGCTTTGCTGTTGTACCAGTCCCCCAGCTAAGAGAGTGGGACTGGCTGCTGGGAGCTGGGGACGGACCTTGCTCTGCTCCCTCGGATCCAAGGAAAGCCAGGAAGGGTTTTAGCATCAACCTCCCCAAGCTGACTGTCGTGTGATAAGGAAATGAGCAAACACGCGTCAAATGCCAGCACATAGTAGGCCCTCAATACATGGATGGGGAGCCAGGGAAGAGGCTGTTGCTGCTCCTTGGGGTAAATATAATGGTGGCTTGGGCCAGGGCTGTGGATTTGAGAGACGTTTAGGAGGTGACGTTGGTGGGATTTGTGGTCGATCGGATGTGGCAGATATGGGAGCGACAAGTATCTCAGGATCCAACTTGTGTCCCTGGGGCGTGGTGAAGCATGGCTTTTCCTCTTGTTCTCATTTATGTCATGTCGAAGGAGATGGATGGTGTCAGCTGAAGAGGAGGGACTCTGGAGCCAGGGAATTTGATTCAGATCCTGATTCTGACATTTAATAGCTGTGTCACCTTGGGCGCACAGCTCAACCTCTCTGTGTCATCTTCCCCATCTGGGAAATGGCAGGATCCTTGGAAGTTTAAGGATGGATAGATGGACATATGAATGGTCCTTAAGTTTAAGGACCACATGTTGGTGGTCTTTCCCCATTCTTGTCATCTAAATCTGTTTTTGCGAGTCCGAAGAGAGAGATAGACATGACAAGAACTGGGGCCCTTGCCCCAGAGCTTCCCCCCTGCCCTGCTCAGAAGGGCACACGGCGACACCCTCTCGGAAGGTGTATACGGGCCACGTCACGGGCTCTGTCAGGTGCTGTTTCAACGTCACACAACGTGAGGAAGCCATAAATTCTTCTGCTTTCCTCGTGATAGGATATGTAATTCCAAGGAGAACTCAGCAATCAGAAATCAGTCATTTGTTATGGAATTCTTTTTTTTAAGATTTAGTTGCAAAGCATTGGAATCGATGTGGATGCAGTTTTCACCTGCCAGCCAGTTCAGAATTGCTGAGTAGAGATTCCTCCCGGCCTGGAGTGCCGGGTTCCTGAACTGCTGCCCGCTCAACTTCATTCACCCGCTGGTTGTGGCCAAGCATTTATTCGGCACCGACCGTGCAAAGTGCAGGGGCGACCCTGACAGGAGAGCGATATGGAAAGGATGTGGGGCCTTTCTATACCGTGTGGAGCAGGCACGAGTCAGTCCATCCAGCTGCGGGTGGGGAGATGATCCCTGCGCAGTGTTTGTTGGTGGCTCTTTACACCGTGACTTATAGCTGTCCATCGCCTCACTTCTGCTGTGTTCCAGCAGCTCTGCTGGGAGCTTTATCCACACCGTCCTTGGGGGCAGATGCGCTACCTGCTTACTGTCTGGGAACACTGAGGCTCAGAAAAGTGAAAAGACCTGTCCAACCACTATTTTTTTTTTTTGTGGTACGCGGGCCTCTCACCGTTGTGGCCTCTCCCGTTGCGGAGCACAGGCTCCGGACGCGCAAGCTCAGCGGCCATGGCTCACGGGCCCAGCCGCTCCGCGGCATGTGGGATCTTCCCGGACCGGGGCACGAACCCGTGTCCCCTGCCTCGGCAGGCGGACTCTCAACCACTGCGCCACCAGGGAAGCCCCAACCACTGCTTTTCATTTAAGGGTCTAATCAAAAGCCTTGCATGCATATTGCCACACGTAAGTGCTTATACACCTGGCAATGCTAAAAATATATGGTTCCTTATTCCACCAAAAAGTGGTTCACAAGTTTTAGGAAACCTTTTGGTGTTGTCAAGTTATTTAAATCCTTACTTCTTCCAAAGCTGACCGCTTGGAATTAAATGAAGAATGTGCTCTTTAACTTTGGTCCGTTCGCCCACCCACCCATCTGTACATCTACCCCTCCCACACCCATCCCTACACCCATCTATCCATCCATCCACCTGCCCATTCATCTGTCCATCTGTCCATCCATTCATATGTCTATCCATCCATTCATCCATCCATCCATCCATCCATCCATCCTTCCATCCATCCATCCATCCAACCTTCCATCCCTCCATCCATCCCTCTAGCAAGTGAGCACTAAATGTGCTTATTATGGGCCCTTCCCGAGGCCACTGTTACACATGGGATGTGGCATTTTGGAAACTCTTGGTGGTTTGTCCTTCATTTTACTGAAAGCCCCCATGCCATTTGTTTTTTTTTTCCCCTCCCAGGAATGTGAGCCATCTTTCAATGGCAATATCACAGCGTTTGCACTGAAGGCAAAAGTCGTCTATCCCATCAATCAGAAGTTCCGGGTGAGAGTCCTGAGCTCCGTCTTAGAAATGCAATTAACCAGTAATGTGCTAGAGATTGGGGTAGGAGAAGGGGGATTAAATGTGCAATTTGGGGTCCTTTTTGAGGATTTTATGGCAAGTCATTTTAATAGAGATGATTTTGTGGCTGTGTAATGGAGCATAACTTTAGGGTTAGTCCATTTCATGACAGTGTTGTCAGGGACAGGGTATGCCCGTGGTATATATAGCAAGGTATCCACAGGGACACCAGGTGACAGCACAGTAGGGCAGCATCCGCCCTGACCTTTTAACACTAGTACAAATACTAACAAGTTACTGACATTAATCCTTACAGACCCTGGGACTAGTGCCAGCAGCTGATGCTGAACATTTACTGCGGGGCTGGCACAGTGCTAAGCATTTGTCGTACATTACACGTTTCAGTATTCCTTGCAACATCCCTAGAAGGTAAATAATATTGTTCTCTCCACTTTATGCATGAGGAAACTGAGGCCAGGAGAGGCTAATGGTCTGCTCAAGGTCATACTGCAGGAAGTGGCGGGGCAAGAGTCGTACCCTCAGGTCTTACACCTGGAGCCAGGAGTTCACACCTGTGGCTGGGAGTTTTGCAGAGAGCAGCATATTCCTTGATGTTTCAAGGAGGCCTCGGCCTATGGGATGCTCCACGAAAAAAATAGTTCCCTGGTCAAGTAAGTGGAGGAAAGTGCTGCCTGCTGTCCTGGAGATAAAGAGGACAGACTCAAACCCAGCTCCTATCTCAGCCGTTTACCCTTGGCCATTTCCTGACTTCTCAGGACCTCAGTTTCTTCATCAATAAAATGGGGGTAAAGGGCCCTCCTGCCTCACCCAATTGTCTTGAGGATGAGATAGGGAATTAGGCATAGGGCTTAGAACAGTGTGTGATGTCTGCGCACTCAGCACGTGTTCCGTTTTTTAAATTATTCTTTGCTTTTGAGGACAGCCAGAGCCTATCGAAGGCTCTGAGAATTCCTGTACCAAAGAAATGATTCTACCTTGTTCACGCAGACTTTCCCAAACTAATTTTTCTGTGGGACCCTCACCGTGAGCAGTAACTGGTTATAGTTCATGGGACTGCTCCCCGGAACACACATTGGGAACCACTTCCTTCACCATCTGGTGGGTGCGGGAAGGTGCAGAACTCCCAGACCGGGGGCATTCATTCGTCATCAGCACCCGTGCCAGGCAGGCTCTGTGGTGGGCACTGGTGATTATCCAGTGGTCAGGAGAGCACTGTCCTCACCCTGGAGGCCCTCCCAGCCTGGCGGACATTGCAGGATGGCGTGGGATAGCAGGCAGGACAGAAATGACCAGGGTCCTGTGGAACCCGGTGTGGGCCAGGCCCGGGGATCAGGGTAGGAAGATTCAGGGGTCTGTGTCTGGAGGGAGGGATGCTTCAGCCCAGCAGACAGTGAGTTAGGGGTGTTTCAGGCAGGGGGACAAGAGTCTGGAAAGGCTCAGAAGCATGAAATGATAGTGAGGGTTGGAGCTGGCCACCAGCTCAGTGCTACCTGGGCATGCACCTCTGGGGGCAGCAGGAGACGAAGCTGGATATAGGGATGGCTGACATTTGCTGAGCTCTCTGGCTGTGCCAGGCACTAGGCTATGACCTCATGTGGTCATGGCAGTGCAAGGGGCTTGAGTTCCTCGTTAAGGGGCTTTGAGTCTATCCGAGGGCAGGTCAGTGGACAGAGCGGGCCTGGGGTCTGGGTCAGCAGCCAGAGAGGTGGGGCAGGGCAGGTGGGCTGCTGGGGAGGTCAGAGCTGGCGGCCAAGGGTGGGTACAGGTGGGCCATCGGGGAACAGACCCAGGCTAATAGCTGGAGGGGAGGAGCCTGGTGCAGAGGGGCTGGACTTTGGGGACAAGTGATGTGACAAGAGCTGTGATGAAGGCCCCTAGGGCCGTGGCCGTGCCCCTGGGGCAGAAGCTCCACGGTGTCCGCTCATACCCTCCCTGCCTGTCCCGGCTTGGCCTTCCTGGGAGCCACCGCGTGTGTCACTCGCGGAATTACAGAAACGCTCATGATGGGTCATGTGGATTGAGAGTACGCTTTCTCTCCTGCCCCAGCCTCTGGCCGACGGTTCCTCCAACCCATCTCTGCATGAAACCTTAAAGCAGGCAGTCTTGCCGAACCAGCCTGTGGAGGCATCGCCTTCCAGCAGCCTGGGGAGCCTGAGCCAGGCTGAGAAGGACGACTGCAGCTCCTCGTCCAGCGTGCACTCGGCCGCCAGTGACGACAGGTTCCTCGGTCGCACCTTCCTGGGGGCGAGCAGCTTCCCCGAGGCACTGACCTGCGAGAGGTGAGGAGGGGGTGGGATGGAGGATGCAGACTGATAGGCTGTATCATGCTCAGTGGAGGAAGTGGAGGCCCAGAGAGGTTGAGGACTCAGCCATGGACACACAGCGACCCAGTGTCAGAGCTGGAGCTGAATGTGTGCTGTTGGCCAGCATGGGGGTCAGGGAGCCAGGCCTGAGCCCTGGGGAGAGACAGAGGGGACCTCCTTTAATCACTGACCTGCCCCGTGCACTGCATAGCAGCAGCTAGCACTGGTTAAATGTCTTCTGTGTACAAAATAGTAAGCACTTTGCAGGGATTAATTCTCTTTTGAGCACGAGGAGAAGGTCTGTCTTATTCACAGCTGTGCACGACCACCCAGTGGGAGCCTGGGACAGGCACAGTGATGAGCAAGTATTAATCAGTCAATGAATTAATTCCTCTTAACAGCCCTATGTTGTTAAGGTTGTATAGTAGATGCTAATATTGCCCTCATTTTCAAAGAATAAAATGAGACACAGAGAGGCAGAGTGACTTGCCCAAGGTCACGCAGCAGGTGAGTGTTGGAGCCTGGTGTGACCCCACCACCTTATCTTGCAGCCCATGCTCTAAATCGCCAAACTGTCCAGCCCAGAGTAAGGCTTGGCACCCAGTAGGTGCTCAAAAAACTAGTCAGCACGTTTGCACGTCAGTCCTCAGGCCTCTCTCAGATCTGAATTTCCGTGAGTCCAAGGAGCCCTGGGTGATTTGAACCAGGCATGGCCTGGCTCAGGGCTGTGCAAAGAGTGGGCTCAGAACCCTGAGCTTGGTGTTGACTCTGAAGGTGGACCCGGGAAGGAGGGACTTCGTTTAATTGCAGCCTTCTTGGCTCCCCTGCCTGGCTGGGAAGGGGTGTTTCTTCCCATTTGGACGAAGAGGACTTGAACAGTTCAGGTGGGAGTGTAGTCATTTAAGATGCATTTGCCTATGTCGGAGAAAAGGTCAAAGGCCTTTATCTTCACACTGTCAGTTATCTGCCCCTGTGACCACGTGACCACGACTTGATTTCTCTGACCCTTGATTTCCTGAGTCAGTTTCCTCATCTGTAAATGGCTGTGAGAACGTGTACATGATGGCAGAAAGGAAGGATGACACGTGACACTAGACATGAAAATGCCAGGGGGGGCCTGGGGGGGGCCGTGCTCTTTTTCATCTCTCACCTTCCGTCTCTTCCTGTGTCCTGTCTTTGATGTCTCGGGCAGCCGTTGCCTTCTAGTCACAGGTGGCTTTCAGATGGCTACTTGGATTGCTCCTTGTGCGCCTGGGGTGGCTGTGAGCAATCTCTGCATGCTGCAGAATTTAAAATCTGGAGTCAGGATGCACCGTGGCTTATCCTGCCGGGATGTACTGATAACTCGGTAACCTTACCCCCCACATCAAATACTCTGAAAGTCTCTTCTGTTTCTCTTTGGACTTTGCAGCGTGGACCTCGACTTGTGTATCTACAACCTTCACTTGAAAGACCTGCTGCATCTGGACACGGCGCTGAGGCAGGAGAAGCACATGGTAGGTAGAGGACTCGGGACCCGGGAGACAGGCTCTCCGTGTGCATGGAGTCCCGGAGACCCTTGGAAAACGGGTGTCGGTGACAGCGGAGCCGCCACAGGGGAAGGCAGAGCAGGGTTAGGCGTCCGACCGCAAAATGGAAAAGCAATTCGTGCCTGCAGACGGGAAGCAGGATTTACCTTACCCAGCGCCACTGGGGTTAAAAGCAGAAAGCTGGGTACCTACTCTCTGCGCACACCTCCTGATGGAGACCAAAGAGCACAGGATTTTTAGCGGAATGATAATAGGGATCATAAGGTTTATGAGTGCTCACTATGTACTAGGTCCTGGGGGTGTTACACAGGTGGTTATTTTAAAGCTCACACAACCTGGCGAGGTGGGTGCCATCCTTATGTCCACTTTACAGATGGGGAAACTGAGGCACAGAGTGGAGACTGGCCCTAAGTCATAAAGTTCTAAGTTGGGGCTGAGATGGGAAGTTGAGTACCTTCTTATGGGTGTGCATTCTCCGAGCGAAGGAAGGAGAAATCAGAGCCACGGAGGAAACAAGGTTGGTCTCTGCCAGATGCACGTGGATCCACACTGGATCCAGGTCACAGAAAATCAGAGGGATGCGTCCCACTGTAGCTGCAGAGCCTCCATGGGTTAGCCAGGCAGCAAGGCCACTGGGGTTTAAAAAAGAAAAAGAATTATTTCGGGCTTCCCTGGTGGCGCAGTGGTTAAGAATCCGCCTGCCAATGCAGGAGACACGGGTTCGATCCCTGCACCAGGAAGATCCCACATGCTGCGGAGCAACTAAGCCCGTGCACCACAACTACTGAGCCTGCTCTCTAGAGCCCGTGAGCCACAACTACTGAGCCTGCGTGCCACAACTACTGAAGTCTGTGCACCTAGAGCCCATGCTCTGCAACAAGGGAAGCCATCGCAGTGAGAAACCTGCGCACCGCAACGAAGAGTAGCCCCCGCTCGCCGCAACTAGAGAAAGCCCGCACGCAGCAACGAAGAGCCAACACAGCCAAAGATAAATAATGAAAATGAAAAAAAATTTAAAAAAAGAATTATTTCTCCATGAGACACATCCTCTGAATGACTGAATGAGGGAGGAGACCTACAGAGAGAAGGGAGGAGAGAGAAGGCCTGTTGGGAAGAGAAAGGGAGGGGTAGATGGAGAGAGTGACAGACAGACAAAGATATGCCCGCAGGTGCTTCATTGTAAACAGGAGAAATAAAAGAATATTAAGTTGAGGATGCAACAGAAAGAAATTTTGCTCTGTGTGAGCAGAACGGGCCTCGTAAACAGGTGCCAGTATTTGAAACCATAAATCATCCTAGGATTCCAGAAATCGAGCCTGTTCCTACAGCCCCACAGACCCCTGTGCAGAGGCTCATGGACATGAAGCACGAGCCCACCTGCAGCTGCAGGCTGCTTTCACTTAGCCACACCTGGTTCTGCATGGAGGCAGGTGGCCCTGGCGATTTTCTCAAAGGCTGGAGGGTGATTGTTTCTGTGCTCAGAGCCCCATCCAGCTGGTGAGTGACGTGGTCCTGGCCCCTCGCCCCTGGAGCAGCCAGCAAATGCCCACACAGAAGCAGCCTACTGTCATGAAGAGAGCATTCACTGTCACTCATCTGTGGGCAGCCTCCCCGCCCTTCTGGACACAATACTGGGGACAGCCCCTGCCTTTATGGAGCCCACTGTCCAGGAGACAGATGGCAGTCAATGGACTGCACAAAATGCACAGAGGCAAAAAGTATGACAAAGCGAATGATGGAGTACCATGAGGGCCTGTAAGAGAGGATCTGAGGGCGTGTAGGCTTCAGGGAGGTGTTCAGGCTTCCCTGGAGGGAGATACTTAAGCTGGAACCTGGGAAAGTTCCAGGAGCACCAGATTAGGAATTAGAAACTTGGGTTCTAATCCACCCTTTGACACTTAAGAGCTGTGTGACTTTTTGTAAGTCACTTCCCCTCTCTGGGCCACTTTAGGAAAGGTGTGAAAATAATATACTTCCAGCTTTTACTCCATGGAATTACTAGACGTGAAGTCCCACTTTGAAAGTTCTCTGTAGGCAAAGTTCTGGGCTCTGTTGGGCTGTGTGATCTGCGTCATCAGACCATCATTTATGAAACACTGAAACTCTGCTAGGCTAAACACTTTAAATGTCTGATCTCATTGAAACCTCAGTGCTGTTCCACTCATGAGGAACCTGAGTCTCAGAGAGGTCTAGTCAGTTGCCCACGATCACACAGCTGGTAAACTGCAGAGTCAGAACCCAAATGAGGTTTGTCTGAGCCCAAGGTCTGTGTATCCTCAGAGCCCAGAACAGTGCCCTACACATAGCAGGTTCTCAATGGAAATGTGTCTGGTTGACACCATCGCCACCCTGGGAGAGCTGCTTTCTAAGCATGGCCTTCCATTCACTGCAGGGCATGTCTTCATTGTGTGTAAGACCTACAGAAACATGGGGAACAGGAAGGAACCATGTTACACAAAGACTTCAAATTTCATCTCTCTGGTAGAGATCCACTATCACAGGTCAGGATTCAGAAGTGACTCAGACCAGATGTGACCACCATGCAGCCAAGAAGCTTAGAGCTCTCTGGTGGCCCTTGAGGAGGAAGACACTGGTGCTGGGCTTGTCTAGGAAGTGGAGTTGTAACCTTTAAAAGCAGAATGGCAGAAAAGAAAATAGATCAGGGGATGTGGGAGGGGGGTGGCTAATATCAGAGGAGCACTAGGACTAGCGGATTTCTCCTGGTGCTGGAAAATTCTCTATCTTGATTGTGGCAATACATGGGGAAAAATTGCATAGATCCACACGCACACATATACGCACAAATGAGTGCATGTAAAAATGGGTGAAAACTGAGTAAGGTCTGTAGTTAACTGTATTGGACCTATGTCCATTTTCAGGTTTGATATTGTACCACAGTGATGTAAGATGTCACCCCTGGGGACAAAGCACACAGAACTCTGTACAGTTTTTCATCTTCCTCTAAGTCCATAATTATTCCAAATTAAAAAGTGTTTACAATTCAAAGGAATGGGACAAGACCTGTAAACGTTACTGATTCAGTTTGGGATCAAAAAGAAAATAGGTTTGAGATTAACATCTTGAGAAAAGAATGTTACTGTACATAGCCTCAGACTTCAGTGGTTGGAAAGTCAAGACAATTTTTGTCTTTTTAGAGCTTATTAGCATTGGCAAGCATAATGAAGGTTGGTGAAGAGTTCTGGGTCTGTCCCTCATGGATGTCCCTTGTGACATGAGGCCAGTTGTCCAGATTTCTCAACTGAGAGTTCCTCATCTGTAAAATGGGGAATACTGTACCAACCTCCTGCTGTGATGATCATTTGAGATAATATATATATTAGCCTGGCACAGAAGAGTGTTTAACAAACCTTAAAACAAGGATCATAAACTATGGCCCTTGGGCCAATCTGGCCATACCTATTCTTTTACACATCACCTATGGCTGCCTTCATGCTGTAACAGCAGAGTTCAGTAGTTGCAAAAGAGATAGTATGGCCTGCAAGCCCCAAAATATTTACTTTGTGGACATTTGGAGAAAAGCATTTGCTCACCCGTGCATTTAAAAATGTCTTACCACGGGGGCAGTCCAAGATGACTGCGTAGGAAGATCCTGTTCTCACCTCCTCCCATGGACACACTGAATCTCTAGCTACGTATGAAATAGATCCCTCTGAAAAAGACCTAAAAACTGGTGAACAGCTCCTTCATGACTAACACTCTTGGCATACCCTCAACAAGTGGGACCCATCAAGAATAAATTAGGCTGCTGCGGAGCAACTAAGCCCGTGAGCCACAACTACTGAAGCCCACACGCCTAGAGCCCATGCTCCACAACAAGAGAAGCCACCACAATGAGAAGCCCACTCACCGCAACGAAGAGTAGCCCCTGCTCACTGCAACTAGAGAAAGCCCGCGTGCAGCAGCGAAGACCCAACACAGCCAAAAATAAATTAATTAATTTTAAAAAAAGAAAAGAATGAAAAAGAATATATTAGGCTGCTTAGATAATCACAAAGGTTTGAGAGACAACCATGAGCTAGGGCAAGGTTGAAAGATAAAGTTCATCTTTTACAAGTCCACTTCTTCAAGACTGGGAGAGGTAGCTGTTTTGCCTAATACATAGAAACCAACACAGTCAATCAAAATGAGGAAACAGAGCAATATGTTCAAACAAAAGAACAAGATAAAATGTCAGGAAAAAAGCCTTAATGAAAAGGAGATAAGTAACTTACCTGATTAAAGAGTTCAAATAATGGTCATAAGATGCTCATCAAACTCGAGAGAAGAATGGATGAACAGAGTGAGAACTTCAGCAAAGAGATAGAAAATATAAGTACCAAACAGAAGTCACAGAGGCAAAGTATACAATAACTGAACTGAAAAATACACTAGGGGGTTTAACAGTAGACTAGGTGAAGCAGAAGAAAAAATCAGTGATCTAGAAGACAGGGCACCCAAGCAGAACAGCAAAAGGAAAACAGAATTTTAAAAAGTGAAGATAGCTTAAGGGACCTATGGGACAATATCACATGAAATAATGTTCGCAATACCAGGGGTCCCAGAAGGAGAAGAGAGAGAGGGGCAGGAAACATATTTAAAGAAATAATGGCTGAAAACTTTCCTAACCAGGGGAAGGAAACAGACATCCAGATCCAGAAAGCCCGGAGAGTTCCAAAAAAGATGAACCCAAAAAGATCCACACCAAGATACGTTAAGATTTAAAAGTCAAAAGTTAAAGAGAGAATCTTAAAGCAACAAGATTAAAAAACAACTTGTTAACTACAAGGGAACCCCCAAAAGACTATAAGCAGATTTTTCAGCAGAAACTTTGCAGGCCAGAAGGAGTGCCGTGATATATTTAAAATGCTGAGAGGAAAAAACTTCCAATCAAGAAAACTCTACCCAGCAAGGTTATTGTTTAGAATTGGAGAGATAAAGGGTTTTCCAGACAAGCCAAAGCTAAAGGAGATCATCACCACTAAAGCAACCTTACAAGAATTGTTAAAGGGACTTCTTTAACCTGAGAAGAAAGAGCATTAATTAGTAACAAGAAAGCATACAAAAGTAAAAATCTTACTAGTAAAGGTAATTATATAGTAAAGGTAGTTAATTAATCACTTATAAAGTTGGTATGAAGATTGAAAGACAAAAGTAGTAAAACTATAACTATAATAATCACAGAAACACAGAATAAAAAGATGTAAAATGTGACATCAAGAAGCATAATATGTGTGTGCCAGGAGCAGAGGGTGGGTGGGAAATGTAGAGTTTTAGATTGCACTCAAACTTAATTTGCTATCAACTTAAAATATACTGTTAAATATATAAATATTATATGAACATCATGGTACCCAGAAAACAAAAACCTATATTAGATACACAAAAGATAGTAAGAAAAGAATCTAAGCAAAACACTAAAGAAAGTCATCAAACCACAACGGAAGAGAGCAAGAGTAAAAAAGAAAGGAACAGAAAGTAACAACAGAACAGCCAGAAAACAATTAACAAAATGGCAATAAGTACATACCTATCAATAATTACTTTAAATGTAAAAGTACTAAATTCTTTAATCAAAAGACATAGAGTGACTGAATGGATTAAAAAAACAAGACCCAGCTATATACTGCCTACAAGAGACTCATTAAAGATATATGTACACAAGTACACACATGGACTGAAGGTGAAGACATGGAAAAAGATGTTCCATGCAAATGGAAAGCAAAAGAAAGCTGGTATAGCTATACTTACGTGAGAAAAAAGTAGTCTTTAAAATAAAGATTGTAATAAAAGAAAAAGAGGGGGATTATATAATGATAAAGGGGTCAGTGCAACAAGAGGATATAACATTTGTAAATATTTATGCGTCCAATATAGGGGCAACTAAACATCTAAAGCAAATATTAACAGATCTAAAGGGAGAAACTGACAACAATACAATTATAGCAGGGGGCTTTAATATCCATTTACATCAATGCATTGATCATCCAGACAGAAATTCAGTGAGGAAACATCAACCTTACAGTACGCATTAGACCACATAGTCTTAATATATATAAACAGAATATTTCATCCAAAAGCAGCAGAATTCACACTCTTCTCAAGTGCACATGGAACATTCTCCAGAATAGATGATATGTTAAGTCACAAAACAAGTCCCAATAAATTTAAGATCAAAATCACATCAAGGGCTTCCCTGGTGGCGCAGTGGTTGGGAGTCCGCCTGCCGATGCGGGGGACACGGGTTCGTGCCCCGGTCCGGGAAGATCCCACATGCCGCGGAGCGGCTGGGCCCGTGAGCCATGGCCGCTGAGCCTGCATGTCCGGAGCCTGTGCTCCGCAACGGGAGAGGCCACAGCAGTGAGAGGCCCACACACCGCAGAAGAAAAAAAAAAAAAAAAAATCACATCAAGCATCTTTTCCAACCACAATGGTATGAAACTAGACATCAGTTACAGGCATACCTTGGAGATATTGTGGGTTCAGTTCCAGATGACTGCAATAAAGCAAATATCACAATAAAGTGAGTCACATGAATTTTTGGTTTCCCAGTGCATATGAAAGTTATGTTTATACTGTAGTCTCTTAAGTGTGCAATGGCATTATGTCTATCAGAACAATGTACATACCATAATTTAAAAATACTTTTTTGTTTAAAAATGCTGACCAATATCTGAGCCTACAGCAAACTGTAATCCTTTTGCTGGTGGAGGGTTCGAAATATCACAAGAATTACCAAAATGTTACACAGAAACACAAAGTGAGAAAATGCTGTTGGAAAAATGATGCCGATAGACTTGCTCAACACATGCTTGCTACAAACCTTCAATTTATAAAAAATGAAATATCTGCAAAGTGCAATAAAGCACAGTTCAATAAAATGAGGGATACCCGTACAGGAAGAAAACTGGAAACATCACAAATATGTGAATATTAAACAATGTGCTACTGAACAGCCAATGGGTCAATGAATAAATCAAAGGAGAAATCACAAAATGCCTTGAGACAAGTAAAAGTGGAAATATAATTTACCAAAATCTATGGGATGCAGCAAAAGCAGTTTCTAGAGGGAAGTTCATAGCCATACCTCAAAAAAACCAAGAAAAATCTCAGAAAAACAATCCAATTTTACACCTAAGGAACTAGAAAAAGAAGAAAAAACCAAGCCCAAAGTTAGCAGAAGAAAGGAAAATAAAGATCAGAGCAGAAATAAATGAAATAGACTTTAAAAAAAGCATAGAAAAGGTCAATGAAACAGTGGCTGGTTCTTTGAAAAGATAAACAGAACTGACAAACTTTTAACTAGCTTCACCAAGAAAAGAAGAGAATGGGCTCAAATAAATAAAATCTGAAATGAAAGAGTAGTTACAACTGATGCCACAGAAATACAAAGGATCATAAGAGACTACTATGAACAATTATGTGCCAACGATTGGACAACCAAGAAGAAATGGATAAATTCCTAGAAACAGGGACTCTTCCAAGATGGAATCATGAAAAGAGAAAATCTGAATAAACTGATTACTAGTAAGAGGATTGAATCAGTATGCAAAAACTTCCCGACAGACAAAAGTACAGGACCAGATGGCTTCACTGGTAAAGTCTACCAACACTTAAAGAAGATTTAATACCTATCCTTCTCAGACTCTTACAAAAAATTGAAGAGTAGGGAATGCTTCCAAACTCATTTCACTAGGCCAGCATTTTCCTGATACCAAAACCAGACAAGGATGCCAGAAAAAAAAGAAGAAAATTACAGGTGAATATCTCAGATAAACATAGATGCAAAAATCCTCAACAAAATATTAGCAAACCAAATTCAGCAACAGATTAAAATGATCATATACCATAATTAAGTGGGATTTATTCCAGGAATGCAAGAATGGTCAACATGCACAAATCAGTCAACATGATATACCACATTAACAAAATGAAGGATAGAAATCATACCATCTCAAAACAGAAAAAGCATTTAACAAAATTCAACATGCATTTGTGATAAAAACTCAACAAAGTAGGTATAGAGAGAATGTACCTCAACATAATAAAAGTCCATATATGACAAACCTGCAACTAACATCATACTCAACAGTGAAAAGCTGAAAGCTTTTCCTCTAAGATCAAGAACAATACAAGGATGCCCACTCTCGCCACCTTTATTCAACATAATATTGGAATTACTATCCAGAGCAGTTAGGCAAAGAAAAGAAATAAAAGGCATCCAAAATGGAAAGGAAGAAGTAAAGCTGTCAGTGTTTTCAGAAGACATGATTTTATACGTAGAAAAGACTGGACAAAACCTGTTAGAACTGATAAATTCAGTCAAGTTACAGCGTACAATGTACAAAAATCTGTTGTGTTTCTATACACTAAAAACAAACTATCAGAAAGAGAAATTGGGAAAACAATCCCATTTACAATTCAATCAAAAAGAATAAAAGACCTAGGAATAAATTTAGCTGAGGAGGTGAAAAACTTGTACACTGAAAACTTGACATTGATGAAAGAAATCGAAGAAGCCACAAATAAATGGAAAGATATTCCATGCTCATGGGTTGAAAGAATTAGTATTGTTAAAATGTCTGTATTACCCAAAGTAATCTACAGATTCAATGCAATCCCTATCAAAATCTGAATGGCATGTTTCAAATAGAACAAACAATCCTAAAATTTGTATGAACCCACAAGACCCCAAATAGCCAAGCAGTCTTGAGAAAGAACAAAGCTGGTTATGTCAATTATTCTTCAAAAAAAAAAAAAGCGCCTTACTACACAAATATGTCTAACTGACCTTTGACAGAGGTGCAAATGGAGTTCAGTGGAGGAATGATAAGCTTTTCATTAAATCATGCAGTTGGACATCCATAAGCAAAACAAAATGAACCTCAAGCTAAACCTCATACCTCATACAAAAATTAACTCAAAATGGATCATGTACTTAAATGTAGAATATAAAACTATGAGTCTTTTAGAAAAAAAAAAAGGGGGGAAAATCTTTGGGATCTAAGGAAAGAGTTCTTAGATTAACACCAAAATTGTGACCCACAAAATGGAAAACAAATTGAAACTCATCAAAATAAAAAACTTCTGCTCTGCAAAAAATCGTGTTAAGAAGATGAAAAGACTGAGGCAATATTTTGCAAGCCACATTCTAAGAAAGGACTAGTACCTAGAATATATGAGGAACTCTCAAACCTCAATCCTAGAGTCTGTCATACAGAGTGAAGTTAAGTCAGAAAGAGAAAAGCAAATACCATGTGCTAACACATATATATGGAATCTAAAAGAAAAAAAAAAAACTGTCCTGAAGAACCTAGGGGCAGGACAGGAATAAAGATGCAGACGTAGAGAATGGACTTGAGGACATGGGGAGGGGGAAGGGTAAGCTGAGACAAAGTGAGAGAGTAGCAGTGACATATATACACTACCAAATGTAAAATAGATAGCTAGCGGGAAGCAGCCGCGTAGCACAGGGAGATCAGCTCAGTGCTCTGTGACCACCTAGAGGGGTGGGATAGGGAGGGTGGGAGGGAGACTGAAGAGGGAGGAGATATGGGGATATATGCATATGTGTAGCTGATTCACTTTGTTATAAAGCGGAAACTAACACACCATTGTAAAGCAATTATACTCCAATAAAGATGTTAAAAAAAATAATAATAATAGAAAAAGAAAAAGAAATAAGTAAACAATCCGATTAGAAAATGGGCAAAAGACATGAACAGATTATTTCACCGAAAAGAATATACGGCTGGCAAGGAAACACACACAAAAGCACATGAAAAGATGTTCAACATCATTAAGCCATTAGGGAAATGCAAATTAAAACCACATGAGATATGACTACACACCTATCAGAATGACAAAAATAAAAATAACAACACCACCAAATGCTTGTGGGGTTGTAATGAAACTGGATCACTCATACATTGCTGGTGGGAATATAAAATGCCACTCTGGAAGACAGGTGATTTCTCATAAAACGAAATATACAATTACCAGGAGACCCAGCAGTTGCAGTCTTGGACATTCATCTCAGAAACACATATGTTCAGTCAAAAACCTGTATGTGAATGTCCATAGCAGCTTTATTTGTAATAGCCCCAAACTGGAAATACTCAGATGTCCAGCAATAGGTGAATGATTAAACCAATTGTGGACACAGCACCCTTGGACTTGCCAGGGTGTCCCTGCCTATGGAGGACCCTTCTTGGGTCCATGTCCATCCATTGAGACAGGGGGTTGGAGTAGATGACTTTACACATCCCATTTCTGTACAACCATCTCTCTGATTCTTTCCACAAAGAAGCAACCCCCCTTCGCCTCGTCTGTTTTCTTGACTCATGGAAACGGGGAAAGTGGAGGCTTCCCACAGAGTGGGCTCCTCATAGATATGTGCAGAAGAAATGAAGCATTTTTCTTTAGAGGCTTCATGAAAATGCAGTCCATTACAGGCCATTGTCATGACTTTTAATCTGAGGTCTTTTCCTAGAGCAAAAAGTGTGTGGGCAGTTGGGGGAGAGAGAAAGAAGGAGGTAGGAGAAAAAGGAGGGAAGAGAAATACCATTGTTGAAACCTTTCTCTTTGTTATGTTTCCCTTTTTGGCAATAGATGTTTATTCAGATTTTTAAAATGTGCCTCCTTGACCTTCTTCCTAAAAAGAAGACGGATGATGAATTATACCAGAAGATTCTCTCAAAACAAGAAAATGTAAGTCTTCAACCTATATTTCAAAATAACTTAAAAATAGTTTATTATGATATATAAAACACATTATAGTAAAGTATTTTTTATGTATAAAAATAGTTTATTACAATATATACTTTTCAACAAATATGGTGTATAAAAGTATAGCTATAAACATAAAACTAACAGTGCGTATTATTAAAATGTGGAAAAATATTAGAAGTAGAAAAAAAAAGGATGTTGGTCATACCCACTACTCAAAGAGAACCACTATTGATTCTATTTTCTGTACAAATGTGGGGTATTTTAAAATATATAATTCACTTATTGGTTATAACTCTTCTACTACTTTGCATTCTTCTCATTTCAGTCTTTTATACAAGCTTTATATTGTTTTATGTGCAGCAAAATGAGTCAGGGCTACCCTGGAGTCACAGTGGTGGAGATTGATATCCTGGTCCTGTCTTTCACAAACACTCAGAATCCTAGGTTGTTCCTTTGTGCAATGGGATTCTAATTCTCATCCTGTGGGATTACAGAAAGAAGAAAATTTGTATGAAGCACCTAGCAAAGTAACAACCAGACCCTGATTATATGATCGCTGCCGTCATTCCCATTCCCACCAACACCAGCACAATCATCTTCATCATCATCATCGTCATTATTATTGTTTTATTACCAACACAGTCATCACCACCACTATCATTAGCATCATCATCGCCATCGCCACCACCATCTTTATTATTTTCATCATTGTCGTAATCATTCTTATTATGACCATCACCACTGTTATCATTATCTTCCTCATCATTCTCATCATCCTCATTACCACCACCATCACCATCCTCCTCATTACCACCACCACTACCAACATTTCATCATCGCCACCATCATTGTTGCCATCATTCTTACTCCTCCCATTGCCACCATCATCCTCATCTGCATCGTTATTCTCATCTTCGTTACCGTGACCATCACCACCTCCACCATCATCTTCATCATCCTCACTTCTGCCATCACGACTTTCATCTTCATTGTCATATTGTTGTCATAATCCTCATTCCTTCCATCACCACCGTTATCTTCATCATAGTCATCATTACCATCCTTATCACTGCAACCATGAGATTTGGGGGACTGGGAGGAGGGAGTGTTTCTTCCTCACTCTTCTGGATTCCAAGGGGGAGGATTCATCACTCCCTCCCAGGGAGAAGGCAGTACGTCTTCATTTTTGTTAACATCATTGTCATCATCCTCAGTACCACCACTACTGTGATCGTCCTCATCAGGCGATGCACAGAGTGCTTTACACACATTATTTAATCTTCACAACAGCCCTGTGAGTGACCATCATTCTTTTTGTTTATAGCTGAGGAAGTTGAGGCTCAACGAGTTTAAATGACTCTCCAATGACAAAAAGAATGATAATGGTGGTGATACTTGTAATTGTACTAGTAATGAATGTCATATGGAAAGAATAAGAGCTTTGGTATCTGCAGGCCTGGGATCAAATCCCACCTCTACCACTTCCAGAGCATCTTAATTATGTCAGTGGCTACTGTTCAGTGGATGTAGTCTGGCCGAGGGCTTTAAATGCATACTTTCCTATAATATTGACAACAGCCTCAGAACTTCTAGATGAAGATGAGAAGTGCCCAGAAATAGCAGCTGCTTTGGAGAGAAGCAGCATAGTGCGTGCAGTTAGAAGAGTGGGGCTCTGGAGTCAGTGAGCCTAAGGGGCCTAGCTTAGCACACCACTTCCTACTGGGAGACTTTGGACGAAATATCTCAACGTCCCATAGATAAGATTCCTCATCTGGAAAAGAACCCTCATTTCTCTCTTGTAGAGACGCTGTGAGAATTAGAAGTCACATATGGCTTCTGCTTGGATAATCAATAATGGATTTGGACCCACACCAGCGTTGATTACATGTCAGTGAACATAGGTCTAGAGAAAGCAGAACAGCCCAGAAAACAGGACAGAACAGAAAACAAACCCTCCACACTCCAGGTTGGGGTTTGAAGGACTCCATACATAGGGTTCCCCTTTTCCTTCTAAGTTCTGAGTTAATTAAGAGAAAGCGTTGGGGAGACAGAGAAATGTCAGCTTCATCACTGAAAGGGGCCAGCTTGGAAGACATAGCTTAGGTGCACAGCGATCATGGCTTGCTTCCTAACACTGAATCCCAGGATTAGCTAAATTGCTTACTGGCAAAGCTGGGCCACCTCAGGCCTCCCCACACAGAAGATGGACCTTTGCTGCCCAGCTCACTCTGGGATGAGGCCACACCAGAGCAGTGGCCTCCCCTGAATGGTCCATCCCAAAGAGGAAGAGGTTGGGCAAGCTAGGGGCTGTGCTCACTTCCTGCTTTGGAACCGCCAGTCAAATACATATCACTTCCTCCCTGGGGTGTACTAAGTAATCCTTCCCCATGGAAACCAGAGGAGTGGGGAGGAGACATTCCATCCCATACCCCAGATGTCATGACATGTTCCCGGACTTCACAAAGATAGGAAGATACTATTTCATTGTTTTTAAAATATGGCCTATTTTGGGGGGATGAGGGAAAAACTATAGAAGAAAATACGTAATCCATTATTCCCGAAGCCCTTTGATGATTTTTATCATCAGTCCTTCAGTAGGACAACACCTAAAGCATTTAATTATGGTTAAGAAATATTTTATGATAATGGGGCGAAAATAAAAGCATTTCTTCTCTAGAATTTAAGATACATTAGGTTTTTTCTGTATTTACCTTTTTCTTTTTTTCTCCAGGATTTGGAGGAATTAGAAAAGAGACTTCAGGTCCGACTGTCAAACACGGAGATGCTGGGTGCTGGTGACTCTGAATACATCACCCTGGCAGATGTAGAAAAGAAAGAGAGAGAATATTCTGAGCAACTAATAGCTAATGTATGTGGTGGATTTTCCTTCCCATATAAAAAGCGTGGTTTCTGGGACAGTTCGTTTGGCGAGATTAAAGAGATGGTACCTAGAAGCATGTTTAATGCTGGAATTCCCTGTTGCATTCTGCTCTGGAGCCAGGGATCCAGTTTCTGAAGTTAGTGATAGAGAAGGTATAATTAAGGGGCCAAGATTTACTGAGGGAGTCTTTTTTTCCTCTTAATGAATTCTCCTTGTTTAAATTTTACATCGATCTTTTTATCATTCAAAGCAAAGATCACTCTAACCCTATGTGTCCTTACCGCCCTGTGGCTTAGAGCAGATGCCAGCTGCTAACTTCTCAAACTCCAGGCATCACTCATAAAAGCGTGTTTTAAATTCTAGAGAGGATGGCTTCCCTCAAACTCTCTTTTTTGCTTTGAGGTTCTACTACCTGCTGTTCACATATTACAAATTAAACAAATATTTTCTTGGCACGCAGGTGTTATGTTGGACTCTGGGAATTCAAAATGAACTTAGACCTGGCCCCGCCAGGGAGATGCCCAGACCTGTCTGGTGGGGGGGACTGACAGGTAAACGGATGAGGACTTTGTGGGTTACAAGTGCCATGATAGATAGAAGTATGGGAAGACTGAGGTACAGTGGGGAGAACGATTCATTTTACCCCAGGGTTGTGAAGGTCTTTGTAGAAGAAAGGGTCATCGAGAAGCTTTTGGAGAGAAGTGTGGATGGATGCTGTCCAGTGGGTGGGCAGAGAAGGGAGCCAGGGCTAGGAAGCAGGCTGAGCAGGATAAAGCCAGAGGTCTTCCCTGAGGGTTTTCGTCTCATGCCAAGGAGATGGGAGTCACTGAAGCAGCAGAGGGTGGCTTGGCCGTGTTTTAGAAGGACTACCCAGGCTGCTGTGTGGAGGGTTGTTAGGGACTTTGGGGCTAATCCAGTAGGAATTTCAGGAAGGCAATTGCAGTAGGGATGGAGAGGTAAGAAAAAGTGGGAGAGCTGATAGGGTGGTGTCTAAGGAGGTGGTGGGAAGAGGAAGGTATAGAGGATCCGGTCTACAGAAATAAGGATCCCAGAAGTTGGGAGGGAAGATGGTGAGTGTGGCTTGACATCCTGAGTTGGAGATGCCTGGAGGTGGAGAGTCCCCACTAAGCTCAGGTAGGATCTCACGGAGAGCGAGGATATTCTCGGGATGAGATGGCTAAGGGAGGGCCCTCAGCCCGGATTCTGGTGGTGCATGGACTCCCGGAAGCCGTGGAATATCTTGTCCGTGTCTGCACATTTCAGGCAGAGGATTGATCATTCTCATAAGAGTCTCTGAAGTATTGGTGTCCTTCACTAACTGAGATGCTTCTGGTCCAGGGGTGTGTGTGGAAGGGGTAAAGAAAGGAGCCTCATGCCAGATCTTGGATCTTGGCAGCACTGAAGGAGCCGGAATCAAGGAGAATCAAGACAAGAAGCAGAGTATGGACCTTTAAGAAGCAGGAGAAAGTCAGGTCATGGATGCCAGGGGCATCACGAGTTTTTCAGAAGAGCGGAGTGGGCATCCTCGTTCTCTGCGATGGGAAGAGAAGAGGCGAAGCTGCTTGGATGTAGAGCTCTGGTTCCGGGTGTGCAGGAATTCACAGATGATAGTCCACATTCTCTGATAGTTGGAAAGGAAGTCGTCTGATGGGGCGAGAGGGGGCGAGAGCAGGGTGTGAATGTGAGGGAGGAGGTGGCCAGTGAAGATAAAGGGTTTGCTGAGCTGCCACGAGGCCCTTGAGACAGGACAGCAAACTTACGAAGAGGTGCTGGTTCGCGCAGGTGTGGGTTTTCTCCTGACCCTGCCCAGCAAGCAACATCCTTCTCAGCATCTGAGAGGTGGAACCAAGATGGAGACAATCACAGCTGTGGGACTTGAAGGGACCTGCATCAAATATGCCTCTGCTTCTTGTTGCCTCTGAGACCCTTGACGAGTGACCTAACTTCCTGAGCCTGTTCCCTGCACCTCCGATCCATATTTTATCTAGAAATAAAATGCGTGAAGGACGGAGCCTGGCTTGTAACCTGCATGCCGTAAAGGAAAGTTGCTATGACTATGGGCATCGTTGTTCTTAGACTCTGGAAGGCTGCAGCGACAAAAATTTAGCCCCCAACATTCTAAAGCACTTGGCGATTCCCTACTCTGCTCCTGATAAGATGGTGGAGAAAGGAAAAAGATTTGAAGGCAAAATGTTTTTATGGTCGTCGTCATCTCTGTCCTATTGTTCTTTTATACTTTTAGGACAATAATCAATAATTAAATGGCCATTCATGCTTTTATTTCCAGGATGCGTTTAATCTTCTTTAAAGAGCTGGAAGCTTCCAGGAGCGCATTGTTGAATTTCATGCACCCGCCCCACTCCCTACCCCACTGCCGGCAGTCTTTCAGCTGTTTGAGAGATTCATGGTGCTTGCCTTTCTTATCAGCAGCCCGTTGGTGTTTGCTGAAAAGCCACCTCCAAACTGACTGGCACCTACAAAGAGAATGGAGAATGTGATCGTTGCCAAGATAACTTTCTCCAACTTGTAGAATTGTTTCTAATCTCAGTTTGTGATAAGGGGTGAATAGTAATGCCCAAGCCTGAGCCGGACAGCTTTAAAGCTTTCTTAAATAAGTTTTCTCCCCCCACCTCTTGCATCTCATTCTCATTTCACAGATGGAAGCTTTCTGGAAACAGATGGAAAACATCCAGCACTTTCTGGTGGACCAATTTAAGTGTTCCAGCTCCAAAGCCCGACAGCTCATGATGACTCTGACAGAAAGAATGATTGCAGCTGAAGGGCTATTGCGTGATTCTCAGGATTTGCAGGCTCTGGTAACGCTGGAGGGGGCAGGGAGGGAACGTGATATTCAAACTAGAGACGTGGAATCCGGAAGCTTGGAGCACCGTAGGGGTCATTAAGTTCAAAACCTGCAGATTGTAGAAAGGGATATAGAGGCCAGAGAAAAGCAGTGTGTCCATCCATCCCTCCATCTATCCATCAGTCATTTATCTGTCCGTCCATCCATCTAACCGTTCCTTTAGTGGAGAGACTGGCCCGCCCCACGTCACTACAGCATAGGGCACTGGTGGTTCTCAATCCTGGCTGCACGTTGAAGTTATCTGAGGAGGTTTAAATAGTACTGATGCTTGGGTCCAAGATGGGTCCCCACCCCAAAGATTCTTAGCCTGGATTTTTTTTTTTTTTTGCGGTACGTGGGCCTCTCACTGTTGTGGCCTCTCCCGTTGCGGAGCACAGGCTCCGGACGTGCAGGCCCAGCGGCCATGGCTCACCGGCCCAGCCGCTCCACGGCATGTGGGATCTTCCCGGACCGGGGCACGAACCCTTGTCTCCTGCATCGGCAGGCGGACTCTCAACCACTGTGCCACCAGGGAAGCCCAGTCTGGATTTTTTAAGGTTCCAGGTGACCACAGTGAGTAGTCATAGTTGACGCTCACTGGTGTGGACGGAGCTTTGGTTAGCTCTCCTGGACGGCCCCATGTACCACCTAGGGGGCTTAAAATAATGCCCATGTCACGGGCCTCTTGCACAGAGATCCAATCTGATTGGTCTGAAGTGGAGGACCTGGCATTGCTGTTTTTAAAACTCCCCAAACAATTCTGATGTATAGCTGGGAATGCAAACCACTGGCGCAGAGGAATCCACAAATCCAAATCCGACTTTGAATCTAAGCTTAGCCACTTGAAGCTGTGTGATCTCGAAGAGGTTACTTAACCCCTCTGAGCTTCAGCTACTGTACTTAAAAAAGGTGGTCCCAGGAGTTGCTGCAGGCAGGGCCCGGGGAAATGCTCGGTCACTGCTGGGTTTTGTTGTGGAGGTTTCGGTCTAGCCCTGCTGTGTGCAAAGGCCAGGGCACCTACCCACCCATTTCCCCGTCCTCTGACCTTGAGAACTCATGAATTACATTTCAGACCTGTGCACCTGCCCAGGGCACTCCTGACTCAGAAACCTGCAGCAGCCGCCCTGCCCTCAGCTCAGAGACTCAGCTCCTCAGACTCCGCACAAACTGCTCTGCTTCTCAAAGTGTGGTCCGCAGACCGGTAGCATCAGCGTCACCTGAGAGCTGGTTAGAAATGCAGAATCTCGTCCCCCCTCCCGAATCAGGATCTGCATTTTTAACAAATTCCCAGGTGCACACAGCTGTTTGAGAACTTTCTTTGCTTTTGCTTGTCACGTACACGTATAGTTTCCTTTCCCTCCTCCGCACTGCTGAAAGACACACAGATATTTCATCCCCGAAGAGCAGAGGAGCCAGCTAAGCGACTCACCTAGGACTCCCGTGTTGCCTAATGATATCGCTCAGCCTGTGCCCCAGGCTTCCTGGTTTGCCGTCCAAACCCTTTGAATTGGATTTTGATTTGATAATGCTGCCGATATGAATGCTTATCAAAGAGAAAGATCTTTTTCCTTTTATTCTTTTTTTCTTTGTATTTAATTATTATTCCATCAGCAGGATATTGATGCAGAAGAAAAACGTATCCTTAGCTGACTCTGGCCCGAGTGTTAGCCGGTCACTTCCACATAGGAAGAAGGGAAATAATTTTCTCCAGGTTATCTGTAGGCCTTTCCTTCTGTCAGCATTTCATGAGCACCTGCCGTGTGCCACATCCTGTTACAGGAACAGTGTTGCAGACTGGAGCTAGAAACCTGAGCTCATCCCACAGTTGCCTTTTATTAGCTGTATGACGTTGAACAGGTTACTTAACCTCTGTGACTCAGTTTCATCATCTGTAAAATGGGAATCTGAATAGCATCAGCTCTGAGAGTGTTAGAAAGTGGACAACATGTAGGACCTTTAGAAGAGCCTGGCCCAGGGGAAGTGCTCAGTATGTGATACGGATTAGACAATGGCAGGCCAAATGTCAGCAAACAAAAGAGACGTAAACAAGTCATCGTAATGATGTGTGGAAAGAGCTACAGTCTGTGTTTGTACAGAGAGGGACGGGTTGGCTCTGCCTGTGTGTCAGAGTATGTTGTTGATAAACTCCAGAAGAATTCAAATTCTCAGGCTGCAGACGTCTGAGAACTCTGGCCTGGGCAGTCGGAATGTGTCGCATGGAGTTGCTGAATATCAGAACTGGAAGAGCCCTGGAAAGGGCCCCAGAGGTCATCAGAATCAGCTTCTAGGGATGCTCGAGAGAAAGAGGATGGTAGGAGGGATGTGGGGACCTGCTGTACGTAATTATGACGACAGCTTGCATTCATGAGCACCTACTGTCTTCTGGTTGCTATTTTAAGTGCATTACCTATTTTAACTTATTTAATGCTCACATCCACTCTGTAAGTCAGGCGTGGGTGAGGACTCTGTGCCCAAGGTCATGCAGGTCTGGAGCCAAGTTTGAGCCCGGGCACGTCTGAGGACTGGCTACAGCTCTCAGAGCCAGCAGTGGCCCCCTCGCCTCCCACGCAAGTCCCTTTACTCCTCCCACCTTCCATCTGATGCCCCTCTGCTCATGTTCGCCTCTCGACTCTACTCCCGTCTTTCCTTGAATATAAATCCAGAGGCTGAGCTGTCACTCTCCAGCCGGGTGGCCTGACCGTGATGCCTTAGAGGTGGCTGCTCTGGGCACTGGGCGCTGTCCCCCACGCCCTGAGCCTCGCTGGATCCCTTGCCGGCCACACCTGCACCGAGCGCTTATCCTCTTGCGCCCTCTAGCGGTCATGGGCCCGCTGACGGCCGTCGGGCTCATATAGTTGGCGGAGAGGAAGGTTCAGAGCCGCTGTCCCTGGGCTATTTGGGTGGCGTTCCAGAATAAACCTCAGTGCTCTTGTCCATAACTGGGGGATCATTGTCCTTGTCCTGTTCACACGTTGCTCAAACACAGACCAATGCAGTTCAGCAAACAGTGAGCCCCAGGGCTGGTTACCGGGTGTTGCAGGTATGGCCACTGTCTCAAGGGCTCTCAGTCCAGCCTGGGACTGTCCCTATGCTTAGACAGAGGCACAGGAGCAGCAGAGACGGGAGGAGGGGGCCGTGGAGGTGGAGGGGGTCAGGGAAGGTGCCACACAGCGCGTAAGGACGAGCAGGACCTGGCCAGGCAGGGGAGTGAGGGGAGGCCGGGAGGGTGTTCCAGGTGGAAGCCCGTGTGTGCAAAGGCCGGGTGTGCTGGGCAGCCAGGAGCAAGGAGGTGTGTGGGACGAGGCTGGAGACTCAGCCAGGCTTGGTCCTGAAGGGCCTCATGCAATGTGCCCAGGAGTTTAGACTTGGTTTGAAGGCTGTGTCTGCAGGGTTTGGGCCCCAGGATGGCAGAGCCACGTTTGCACCTCAGAAAGCCCCCCTGCCTGCCGTGTGGGGCGGGGCGGGGTGGAGCAGAGCGGGCAGGTGGGAGGCTGGCAGAGCAGGGACGGCCCTGGGCAGTAGCCCAGGGCGGAAGTGACCTGGGCCTGAGCTGGCTGTGGCTCTGGGCCAGCTGGAAGGAGACGGAGTGGAGGGGTGTGAAGGAGGCAAGGGTGCCGGCGTGGTGGGGAAGAAGGGCGGAGGCGAGCTCAGGCCGCCGTGCCGGGGGTCCGGGGGGCCCACCCCTAGGTGGGAAAGGTGTCCTTCGGAGGCGCAGGGCGTGCAGCTTTAACGTGGTGCACGTGCTGTCCTTCTACAAGGTTCCTGGAGCGGCTGCTCTCTGAGACGCGAGGACAGGAGACGCAGACCTGCGGGGTCCGCCCCTGCCTCTGGTGGACATGTCCTCCACGGGGGAGGCGTCCTGTCCGAGAGGCGTGTCCTAAGTGAAGGACAGCGTGGCAGGGCAGGCAGGCCTGTTCTAATGTCTGACGGCTGGGGCCCCCCTGCAGGTCAGGCTTACCCGGCAAATCTCTTTAATCCCCAGCACTCAGGTTCCCGGAGGCTCGAAAGCCAAAGGTCCCGCGACCTTTATTGTTTCTCTAATGTCTCTCCTCCAGGGCTGTGGAGGCCCGAGGCCCCGTCGACTGGGGGGGGGATGACAATGGGAAAGGGGGACTTCCCTCTTTGGTCGTGTGCATTTATTAAATTTCTCCCCAGAAGCCTGGCCCACTCACCGAGTACCCAGCGCTTTCCTTGTGTTATGCGGCGTCAGCCTCACCACGTCCCCGTGCGGGACCATTTTGTCCCCATCTGAGGCACACACACACGAAGCTCGTGAGAGCGGTTTGGCCTATGCTCTGCTCCTAGGGAGGTGGGGCCCCAGGACCAAGCCCGTGCCTGTTTACAGACCCTCATGGCCAAGTACTGACCCAGGGCGTTCCAGCCCCTTGTCTCCTGTGTTTCTCTTCTTAGGACGCCCTGGAGAGGACAATGGGGCGGGCACACGTGGCCAAAACCATTGAGTTCCTGAAGCTGCAGATCCGGGAGGAGACCAGATGCCGCCTGGCCGCCATCTCCCACAGCCTGGAGCTGCTGACCGTCGAGGGGAAGCTGTCGGGGCGGCAGAGGGAGGAGTTGCTGACCCAGCAGCACAAGGCCTTCTGGGAGGAGGCGGAGCGCTTCGGCAGGGGTGAGCGAGTGGGCCAGGCCCGGGCGCCCGGCACCCCGTGTGTGCTGCAGGCTGTGTGGGCCAGGGCTGGTGGCGGTACCTGCAGGCGTCGGGAGCAGCTCCCGTGAGGCTAGCACAGGCTGCCATCCCAGGTCACCTGCTCGGGTCCGGGATTGCCTGTTGCACATCGCCATCGGTGATTCAGGCTGCCAGAGAAGCACCCGGAACATGCAGAGGGCGAAGGAGGCGGGAACGCCCGGAAGCCCTGCATGTGGCCCGGGGCCCGGCTCAGCTGCAGGTGGGTGAGCGTGGACAGGGGTCAGTCACGTGGGGCAGGAGAGGGAACCCAGCGTGGCTGTTTCCCACACGTGCTGCTGCTCCCGGGCCGACCCTGGGAGATGGGCAGATCAGGGCTCAAGACATCAAGGGCACCTGGGAATTAGTCCAGGTCACACCGCTGGTGGGACCCGCAAGAGGAAACCCAGGTGTTTCACCTGCAGGAGGTGACCACGTGGAAAACTTTCTGTTGGCTAGAACTTTGGACCATGTAGAATCTGAATGCATCTGGCCTTGGGGGTCACCACACACAGTGGTCTGGGCTTTATCAGTGGGAAGCGAGTGGCTGGGATGGGATGGTGAAGCAGCCCCCTAGGTGGGGCTCTGTTGAACTTGGACAAGATGTGGGAGACAAGGAGACAGTCAGGGGTGGAGGGAGGACCCTAGGCAGAGGGGGGACTCCGGTCTCTCCTGGCCACCTGGCCACACTCTTTTCTTTGGTGCCAGAGGCTAAACAGATCCTCAGGTCAAACCTAAGGAAGTGTGCCTGCCTTAGGCCAAGTGCAGAAGGAGGTATGACGCGCGCGTGTGTGTGTGTGTGTGTGTGTGTGGCGGGGGGGATGGTGTGAGGTGCTGAAACCAACGCTTCCGAGGACTGCAGACCTCTCGTCGCCAGGCCCTCACTTGCTTCAGCAGCTTCTTGCTCAGCATCTCCGCCAAAACCCAAGTGGACAGAATCTGACCAACCTCGTCCTTGGCGCTACTCCCAGGAGCCTTCTCCGGGGTCCCACGCTGCGTGTGCCCCCTCTTCCGCCCACCCCCCCGCCCTGCCACCGCCCCGGCCCTCATGCAGCATAATTTCTTCTCCTGCATTCCATGAACATCTTGAGAGCTGGGCTGGGTCCTGATCACTGGTAGACCCCAGTTCCTGGCCCTGTACTTGGCACACTGCTGGGACCGAATGACGCAGGTGGGCTGAAGGGTGGTTTTAGGCCCCGCCCCCCTCCCCAAGTTCACCTTCCCCTGCCACAGGGGGCCTTGCCCTTGGGTTCACCCTGCTTCTCTTCTGCTGATCTAATAACTCACCCTGGCAGTTTTTGAATCTCGACTCCAGTCTGACGTGTCACTATCTTCCTGAAGACTCAGGCTCTCTGTACCTTGTGTCACCTGTCCCTCCCTCTGCCACCTACCTCTCCCTCACACTCTTTTCTCCGGGAAAATACCCCTTTGTTTACTTCTTGGTCAGGTTGGCCGGCCGCCCTGCACAGCACAGCAATTACATGAAACCTCTTATGTCGCTCTGAGTCCTGGACCCCAGGGAGAGGGCCCTGAATGATAAAACCAGAATAAAAAGGGGACTTGCCCCAGAGTTTCTGACCCTCCATGTGCTGGCAGAAGCAGCCAGTGGAGGTTTCGCCGGGGGAGCAACCTTGTTTTATTTCAATTTCAGAGTTTGTCCAGCGAGGCAGAGACCTGGTCAAAGCGTCACTGGTTCACCAGGCAGAGGGGATGGCAAGGCTCACGCTGGCCCAGCAAAAGGAACAGAGGAGCTTCCTGGCCACGGCGCCGCAGACCGCCGACCCCGAGGAGTTCCTCCAGGTGACCTGCTCCTGACTCGCTCCCACGTCCGCGGGCACAGCCGTTCCGGGGAGCCACGCGGGTTGATCAGGGTGGCAGGAGGGGGCTCGGCCCCCCGCTACTGCGCTTGGGAAGCCAGAGGCCTTGGCATCTGCCAGACGGGAGGTCTCTCCTTGCCTCCCACCTGTCAGCCCAGTCACCTTAGCCAGCTCCCTTGGGCTCTGCATCCCTAGCTTCCTGGTCTGTAAGCCAGTGGCTCGAGCAGCACCGCCCTCACAGGGACGATGGAAAGATGGTGGGAGGGGCCGTGGAGAGGGCTTCACACAGATGGCGCAGGGCGAGGGCCCAACCTGCGATGCAGACCAGCGTGCGATGTCCCCAGAGGGGACAGGCGTGTCCTGCATGTAAGGCAGGCTGTCACACAGGGATGGCCCCCCTCGCTGGGTCAGGTGGCAAGTCAGGGGAGGACCCTGCATGGGGGGCTGAGCAGGCAGGACCAGCGAGGTGGCCAAGGTAGCCAACGCTCGTGGTCTTGACTGGGAAAAAGACAAGGAGACCGGCTGGAGGGCAGGAAGCAAGGTGTCACCCTGCTTGAGGGATAGCAAGTGAGCTGGCGCCAGCACAGGCTGGAAGGACCAGGGCTTGCGGTTCGCAGAGAGAGAGCAGGACTCTGTCTCAGGGTTTCCCTGTTGGTGGAGGGGGGCGGGGATAGGCAGGGCTGCTTGTCAGTGGCGTCCCCCAGGGTTGGTAAGCATTGGCGCCAGCACAGGCTGGAAGGACCAGGGCTTGCGGTTCGCAGAGAGAGAGCAGGACTCTGCCTCCGAGTTTCCCTGTTGGTGGAGGGGGCGGGGATAGGCAGGGCTGCTTGTCAGTGGCGTCCCCCAGGGTCGGTAAGCATTTGGGTGCTGAGGTAGCGGGACCTGGGTTTAGATGCTGACTCTGCCGCTGTGTCTGAGCGACCTTGCTAACCCTCTGGCTTCCTCAGCTGTGCGATGGGAATCATAGCACCGCCTTGCCGGGTTGTTAAGGTTCAGCCAGACCAGTGAGGGGCAGCCACGGCCCGACTGTGTCTCTGGGTCCTTCTCTCCTCGCTAGCATTTGCTTGTCTCAGCTCTGGCAGGACGGTAGCTGGGTCCAGGCTCAGGCCAGAGCCCAGACACATGCCCTCCTTGGGGGCCGGCATGGTGGCGGTGGCTATACCCGAGTGAGAAGCCAGCGGCCAGAACACAGGAGAGGTCTTCACGTCCCTGGTTCCCTGGTCCAGTGCCCTTCCGCACCCACAGAGCCTCCTCCCAGGGCCCACGCCTGGGGTTTCTGGGGTTTGTCATACCGTGGGGTGGGGGGCTGTTTCTGTCTTGAAGAAGATCCATTTGAAATGAGAGTGAAAAGATACGATTATACAGCAGTTTGTTACTCTGAGATTTCTAGGCCCTTCTCTCTGACATCACATTGCTCAGTGCAAGTCCTGAGTGTGGAAACGGTGACAGCGTCAGCTCTGCAACCCAGGACTTCAGCACAGCCAGGACCTGGTGCTCAGGAAACATGCTGGTGCTCAGGAAACGTGGGACCAAGGAGGGAAGGGTTGAGCGCATGCATGCATGCGTGCATGAAGGAATGAGGGAATAACTGAATGGACAAATGAATCAATGAATGATGGATGGAAGAACAAAGGAACACATAATTGAATGAACAAAGATATGAATGAAGAACCAACAAATGAAAGAAAAGTCAGACAAATGAATGAAGGAAAGAATGAATGAACACGTGAACGAATGGATGGATACAAAAGAACAAATAATTGAATGAATGAACAAACAACAAAAAAGTGATTGAATGAACAAGGAACTGATGAATGAGCACGGCCTTTGGCACCACGTGCAGCGCCTCCCTCTCAGCTCTCCTCCCACTCTGCCCCCACCAAGGCCAGAGGGTTCTAACTGCCTGGTCTCTGTTGCTGTAGCTCCTTGAGCTGGGACTGTGTTGGCCCCCCACCTTCCTTCCAGGGACCCCTCCTTGTCCTTCAAGACTCAGCTTACTCATTTCCCCCACGGGGCCTCTTCCCCCACAGCTGCCCCCTAAGAGGAGTCCACCGTCCGTGGTTTCGCCTTGCAGTGCCTTCTGACTGTGTCTGGGGCACCTGGCGCACGCCTCCCCGTCACTCTGCTGGGCTCCTTGAGGTCCATCGGTCAGAGCGGAGTCTGGCTGGCCACTGACCGCGCTGACCTCCAGTGGCCCTGCTTGGCCTCGGGCTCCACTGGGTGGGCCTCCCAGGGCCTGGATGGTGGTCCCCAGCAACTGAAATCAGAAAATGATGTCTGGGTGGCCAGGAGAGAAGGGTGACAGGGATGCTGGTCCCACCTTCTCCTGCTGGGTACACAGACAGAATCACAGTCTGTGGTTTTCCTGGAGGTCGAATTCACTGGTCCCGGCCTCAGCCACAACTCACAAGCCATGAAAGTCACATACATCCCTGTGCCTCAGTTTCCTTGTGTATAAGTTGGGGTGAACATCCTTCCAACCTGAGAGGCGGGGTCCGTTGAGGTTTTTCTGGGAAGAACATCAGCATTTTCCTTCCAGATTCAGCTCCCGTTTTACTCACAGGGTTTTCACGAGGTCCTGGAGAGGCAAAGGCTGAGTCGGAGTGACCTGGAGGAAGAGGAGGATGTCAGAGCCACCAAGGCCGTGGCCACGCTCTGCCAGGTATGTGGTTTCCAAGTGGGACTGGCAGGAAAACCTCAGGATCCGGGCATGTGTGAGAACCTCACGTCCTCCTGGGCAGGGGACCCCGAGACCCTCTTTGGCAGAAACCAGGGAGGGAGGTTGGCCCAGGTCACATCTGAGGCCCTTTCCATTTCTGAGGTGCTCGGGACCCTCACCTCCAAATGTCCCTAGAGGCAAAGGTCTTTGGAAGTCAGCTCACCCAGGATGAAAATAGGCCAGCGTTTGTGGGCGTCATGAGTGTGGAGCGGTGATGAGGAAGGAGGGTTGGGCTTGGAACGGAGGCCTGAGTTCCAGTGCTGGTGCTACCTCTTTCTCCCTGGGCAACCCCGTGCAGCTCTGGAATGGCGGCTGGCTTTGAGATAACAGGAAGAGAGCACCCGAGCCCCCCGAAGCCAGAGGGGCTCCCGGGATATGGCAGTGACCGAGACAGGCAGAGCTCCTTGCCCCGGGCAGGACCCAGAGCTGCTGGGAAGGTGGAATGTGGCCCCGGTCAAGAAGGAAGGTCACAAGTGCCACCGTGGTGGGGAGCACCCTGGAGAAGGTTCACCTGGACCCAGAGTGCTTGTGTCTGCGTCCTGGCTCTCCTCCCTCCTCGCTGTGTGGCCTCCAGAACATTACTTGGCCTCTCTAGTTCTCAGTTTGCCCATCTGTGAAATGGGGCCAGTGATGCCCATCTTCATGGTGGTGGTGTGAACACCAAATGCACGTGAGGCCCTCGGACAGCAGCTTGCACCTGGGACATGCCCAGTCCAAATTGGCTGCCCTTACAACATCCCTGCTGACGGGTGCAAAGAGGAGGGTTGAGAGACATAGGGGTGAAGGTGAGGTCAAGGACGGCCATCCGCTGGAGGTGTTGCCTGAGATGGCCTTTGAATCAGGAGGTGAGCTCCAAGTGGACCAGGAGTCAGGCGGCAGCCCAGACAGGACATGAGGAAGGACAGGGAGTGCAGCCCCGCGTCATGATGGCGACTGTGCGGGGTTCAGTGGTGTCTGAGTTTTCAGAGGCTGCCATAGCAAGTACCCCAGCCTGTGCCTTAAACACAGACATTTATTTTCTCACTGCTCTGGAGGCTGGAAGTCCAAGGTCAAGGTATCATCTAGGTTGGGTTCTAGTGAGGCCTCTCTTCCAGGCTTGGAAATGGCTGCCTTCTCACTGTGTCCTCGCGTGGCAGAGAGAGAGCTTGGGTGTCTCTTCCTCTTACAAGGACACCAGTCCTATCAGGTTAGGACCTCACCCTGTGACCTTTCTTAAGCTTCATTATCTCCTTAAAGGCCCTATCTCCAGATATAGTCACATTGGGGATTAGGGCTTTAGCATATGAATTTTGGAGGGACATAATTCAGTCCATAATAGTGTACCTCAAATTTCATGTCCACCAGGAACCTCAGAATGTGAACTTATGTGGAAATAGGGGGGCTTTGCAGATGTGATTAGTTAAGAAGAGATCATTCTGGATTAGCATGGGCCCTAAATCTAATGACTGGTGTCCTTATGAGAAAGTCATTGTGGAGACAGACACACAGGTAGGTGGCCGTGTGACGACAGGCAGAGACTGGAGTGATGTGGCCACAAGCCAAGGAACACCTGGGGCCTCCAGAAGCCAGAAGGGGCAGGAAGGGTCCCTCCAGAACCTCCAGAGGTAGCTGACACATTGATTTCTGACTTCTGGCCTCTATAGCTGTGAGAGAATAGACTTCTGTAGTCTTGGCTACCCAGGAAACTGATACCGGAGCCAGTCTTGTTCAGAGCCAGCCACTGTTGTAAGTGCTTTCTGAGTATTTGATCATTTTATCCTCATGAGAATCCTGTGAGGCAGAAACTGCATTTTCCTTCCTTCACAGATAAGGAACCAGGAAGGATTTTCTTGGGAAAAGTGCAGGGTGGGATTCAACTTGTCAAAGCCCCAGGCTCCCAGGCAGGAAAGGAACACCATCATGCCTGGGGGGAGTCAGGACTCAAATCCCTGGGCTGGGAGTGAGCACACTGAATTCCAGTCCCCTTCTGGGTACTAACATGCTGTGTGACCTTGAATTGGTTACATAATCTCTCTGTGCTGGCCCAACCATCCTGCTCGAGTCCTACAGCCAACAAGCAGAGAGATGGGATCTAAAGTAAGTCTCTCTAACCTCAGTGCTGATGTCCTCGCCGGGACCCATGCTGCTGAGCGTGGGCTGTGAATCCCGCAGTGAGGACAGGCTCTGGACTCAGATGGCCTGGGGTCCAGTCCCAGCCCAGCCATTGACCAGCTGTGTGGTCGGCAGCAGGTTATCTAACTTGTACCTCAGTTTCCTCTGATGCACACAGAGTCTGAGGACCGCTGCCTTGGGGGGATGGGGTGAGAGTCCAATGGACTTAAGACTCATGGGCAGATGCCATTGATGATGCGCCCACCTGAGCTCTTGTCCGGCAGGGGACAGTGTGTCCAGCAGGCTGACACTTCCTCCTTTGAGCTGCAGTTAGAATCTAAAGTCTTGGTCGACTAAATGCCACTTTCGTCCTCCACAAAGCAAGGATAAAACACTGAGCACTGCTACAGGGAGGAAATACATGTGGAAGCGCCGCGCCAGTCTCAGTGGGTGGCAGTGAATACATCATTTTCAGTAAAGATTTGATGATGCTGATGTGACCACAGCCTCACGCCCCAGCAACGTCCTTAGGATATTGTACACTTGGCTTACCGTTGCCAGTCCGTTGAAGTTTGGGCCGAGGAAGTAAAGACGCCCTTGTTTCTAGCATCAGGAGAGCCCAGCAGGTGTGCGTGAGGGGTGGTGGCTGCTGGAGTCTCTGTCTTGGAAGCAGGCACTTGGAAATGCCCTGCATGAGGAGGGGTCAGCGGCAAGGTGAAGGGGGGCAGGCAGTTCTGTGCATCTGTGCAGGTCCTTCTGAAAGCAATGGCCCAAGGCCTGTGCCAGCTTCTCTCCCAGAGTCAGTGCAGAGCTCTTTCCTATGATTCACGTCGTCATTGCACATCAGGCCCTCTGGTACCAGATAGCTTTGGTTTATTTTACATCCCTTAATTGTGGAAATCATTGCCTTGGGTATTGGAAACTGCTTTATCTGATATTTCCAAAAGGTGGAGGTTGAAATCCTCTGGTGTGGTGGAAAGAAGCCAATTGGAAGATTGGAATGCTTGGCGAGGACATTCCCGGGTGGGCACCCAACATTCCTGGGTGGGCGACCTTGGGCAAGAGCCTTAACTGCTCCAAGCCCATTTCCTTATCTGCGAGATGGAGACAGAGAGCCTGGTGACCATTATGGCGGCGCAGGAGGGCAGGGCTGAGGGCCTCACGTGGCAGGTGCTCAGTTAACACCTTCCCTTCTGCCCCGTCACTGAGCGTGTTGATCAGGAAGCCTTGAGCCTAGGGATGGTGAGCATGACTCTGGACCCGGGGCCTGGGGGAGAGTGTGGCTTCCTCGCCGACCAGCTGTAAGCTTGCGAGCCTGTTGGTTCATTCATTCAATGAATATTATCGAGCACTGCTCTGTGCAACCCACAGTCTCAGCACCGGGGCCTCAGCAGTGAACCAAACAGATAAAGGGTTTATTTTTGTGGAGCTGGAGAGACAGCAGCACATGTGGGGTTCCAGCAGCCACCGCAGCAAGGAGGCCAGTGTGGCAGCTCTGGGGGAAGGGGAGACAGGTACGGGCTAAGGTCAGAGTCTTGTAGGGCCTTGCAGTCCATCCGAAGACGTTTGCATTGACTTCTGAGGGAGATGGGAAATTGCCGGCCTATTTTGAGTAGGGAAATGACTTGCCTTATGTTCCCAAGGATCCCTCTGGATTCTGTATGGCGGATGGACTGTAGGGGGCAAAAGTGGAAGCAGGGAGGCCTGGGGAGGCATCGCAGAGGTCCAGGCAAGAGATGCTGGGGGCCTGGGCCAGGATGGTGCGGGTGAGGATGGTGAGGAGGCCTGGGCTTGGGGTCTGTTTTGATGGTCAGTATCTGGGTCTCCTCTTAAAATGCGGTTGGTCACTATCTGGGTCTTCACATGGCTATTCAGAGGTTTGAATAAGTTCACACATGCTAGGCATATAGAAGAGTGTGAGGCCCACAGTGAACACTTAAATCTGTTATCATGGTCCTGGTTAGTATCACTCACAGTCTAAGCAGGTGTGTCTGCACATAATTCCCCCCTTTCTTTGGGCACTGATCACGATATTGTAGGCACGGCGGCTGTGAGATAAATTTGATCACCACCTAACAGTTCTCAGGCTGTAGAGAAAAGTGCATTTTTCTAAACTCCCACTGTCTCTTGGCCTCTAAACACACAGTGAATTCTCATTTTGACTGAGATGGATGCCACTAAATGACACGTCTCGGTGCCTCGTAGAGAGATTCCTGAAATGAGCCCAGAGTCTTCCTGATAACGACAGGCGCAGAGCTGAGTTTGCCACGGTTGCATCACAGGGTGCCCCGGAGACCTGCTTGTTTATTTGTTCATTTCTGACTGTCCTCCCCCTACTGCTTCTCCTGAAGGGCTCCTGGGGGAGTAGGGTGATAACAGCCCTGCCAAGGTCAGCCGTCTCAGCTTCAGAGTCTCATGGGAAGTTAGGGCTGAGGAAACTAAGAGGAAAAGTGAAGCTCTGTCCTCAAAGAAGACAGGAATAATAATGGTAAGCACTCATGAAGTGTTTGGGGGTAGACCACCCTCGCTTCTGATACCAAATGCAGGTCCAGAGGTCCCCAGGACCACCCTCAGGTTCTTCATGTCTCTAGAAGGACTCATACTGAAAGCTGTTCTGCTCACGGTTATGGTTTATTACAGGAAAAGATACAGATTTAAGTCAGCCAAGAGAAGAGGCACATGGGCAGAGTCTAAAGTTCTAACTGCAGAGCTCCCAGGTATCCTGTCCTGGTGGCGTCGTGGACAGTGCTCACTTCTCCTGGGAACAGTGTGTGGCATTACACACTGAGCGTTGCCATCCAGGGAAGCTCACCCAAGCCTCAGTGTCCACAGTTCTTACTGGGGCTCAGTCACATAGATGTGGTTGACCACCAACGTGGCTGACCTTAAGCCCCAGCCCCTCTAGAGGTGGAGCTGATGCCACATGGCCCAAGGGCCCCACCCTAAATCGCATCACTGTCATAGATTGTCTGAAGCTGCCCGAGGTTCCCAGGTAAATAGAGACCCTCTTATCAGGCAGGACATTCCAAGAACTTACAAGTCACTTCTCAAGAACCGTGGACCAAGGCCAGGCCTCTCTTTCAGCAAGGTCAGTTCTTCACTGCACAGCACTGAAAGGTTAAAGTATTTTGTTCAAGGTCACACAGCTGGGGGCCTGGGTTACAGGCCCAGGGCTGTAACCTTCAGGTGGGGAGAAGTGATTTGGTGGACAAGAGGAAGGCGGGGGTGTGGAGTCCTTGCTGGGAGGGCTGCGGTGTGTTCTGCAGAATCCAGCTGGGGATGACACATTACAGGCAATCAGGCAACACTGATGAGTAAATGAATGGGTGAATCAATGCATCAGTGAATATATCAATCAGCTGAAACATTGGCATCCTGAAGATGGTGTGTTATTGCTGATAGAACAAACTACCACAACTTAAACTTAAAAACAACTTAAAAACAACGAAAGTTATCACCTTACGTTTCTGGAGGTCAGAAGTCCAAAATGGGTTTTAGTGGGCTGACATGAAGGTATCAGCAGGGCTGGTTCCTTCTGGAGGCTCCAGGGAAGAATTCATGTCCTTGCCTTCTCCAGATTCTAGAGGTGCCTGCATTGCTTGGCTTGTGGCCTCTTCCTCCATCTCCAGGCCACAGCCATACTCTTCCTGCCACTGCTTCCATCCTACATCTCCTTTCACTCTGACTGCCTGCCTCTCTCTTTCATTTACAAGGACCCTTATAATTATGTGGGCCCCACTGAGATAACCCTGGATAATCTCATCTCAGGATCCTTGCTTTTCACTTAGTCCTTTCATCACATCCACAAAATCTCTGACTGTGTGGCACATTCAGAGGTTTCAGGGATTAGAACATGGACATCTTGGGGAGCCATTATTTTGCCTATCACAGGTGGGAAACAGTAAGTTTCCAAAGAGTAGAAGAAACTAGGTTTGGGAGAAATACCAAAACAATGATTTGGGGGCAGTGTTCTATTGGAAGTAGATCTTGAGAAGGAAGTTGACAAGTGTAGGCACCATACAGCTCCTGTCACTGGAAAGAGGATTTCCGTAGGTGCTACAGAGGGTGAGTCAATTCCATGGTCCTTTATCAAGGTTAAAGTGTGATAAATCATCACTAAGTATGACAAGTCTGAGAAAGATAGACTGGCAAGCTTACATCTACTTTACTGTAGCAAGCTACGGGAACGTGGCTTTTTGTTTTATTTTAGCAAGACTAGTAGAGTAATTCATTTATGTTTTCTTCATGTACAGAAGTAAAACTTGCCGGTGCCCTCAGGGTACCACATGCTACCCGATTATACCTCTCCTTCCTTTTAGTAATTTTCACAGTCAGCTCACCTCCCTGCAAAGAGTTGCAAAACTGCAAAGGAGAGAAGAGTCACCCAGGAATCAGACAGGCCAGGTTGTGGGCCTGATTCAGCTCTGTACCAGCTATGCGGCCTGGTCCATATCATTTAACCTCTCTGATGTAGGAATTGTTAGCTGCCTTCTTTTGTAGATTGACCATATGAAAGAACCCACTTAGTACCCCAGAATGCCACCCATAGCTCTCAGGATAAAGTCCAACATCCTTAACCTGGCCATGGTGACCACCCAGCCTGGCCAATGAAGTATTCACGTGGCCTGACCCATGAGACCCATCTGACTTGGCCCAAAGGCCAACCTAGTCTGGTCCATGAGACCCACCCAACCTGGCCCATAAGGCCCCCTGACCTAGCCCACAAGGCTCATGTGACACAGCCCACTCACCACTTGTTTGGAGGCATGTCCCTTGCTCCCTGCCTTCCAGCCAACCTCAGACATCCCTCAGCTCCCCAAAGGTGGCCCAGTCCCTCCTGCCCCAGTGCCTTTGCATGTGCTCTTCTGCGGCCTGAAATACCATTCCCTCCATCCCCTCAGTTTGGCTTGTTCTCATCTTATCTCAGCTTACATGTCACTTCTTCGGGGAGCCCTTCTCCGACTCCCCCTCAGATCGGTTAGATTCCCTGGTCTGTCCCTAGGGCTCCCAGCCTCCCTGCCATCACACTTGCCATAGGATATTGTGAGTTCCTGTGCGATGTCTGCCCCCTCACTGGGGGTGCGTTCTCTAAAGTCAGGGTCCACGTCAGCTTTGTTCACCCAGCGACCCTGGCACAGAGCCTTCCTGCCGTAAGTGCTCAAGAGACATTTGCAGGATGAACCCGTGAAGGCTGTGAGGATATGACACCTTGACCCCAGAGCTTTCACCTTTAGGGCCCCTTCTGTCCGGTGTGGTATCACGTGATTATGACCACAGTAATGCTGTGCACCAAGATACCTCAAAACCCTGTTGCTGAAAACGACAGTGATTTATCCCCAGGGTCTCTGCATCAGCTGGTGGTTGACTGATCTAGGCGTGACTAACACAACTTGGCCACGCACACAACCGTCTCTACTCTTCCTAGGACCAGTGGGCTGGCCTGGGAATGTTCTCATAGCGATGACAGGGGTCTAGCCTCCAAACTAGCCCATTTCACCTCCACCTCATTCTGTTGACCAACGCAAGTCACATGACTGACCCGAAGTTTAAGGGCTGGGGAGGCGCTTCCCACTCCCTGTGCAAGGTTATGTGCAAAGGTTATGTGCAAGGTTATGTGGCAAAGGGCATGGCTCTGGGGGAGAGGAAGATCTGGAGCCACTGTGCCCATCCACGCACACGTCTCCTGTGTCGCATGTCCTCAGGAAGCAGGTATCATTTTCCTCCTCTGTTGGGTGAAGCCCCAGAGAGGAAGAGAGTCGCCCCTTGTCACACTGCTGGCAAGTGACCCAGTGCAGGTGGGTTCCCAGGCTCCTGACCCTTGATCCAACCTACTTCCAGTTTTGTGGGTTTTTTAACATCTTTATTGGGGTATAATTGCTTTACAATGGTGTGTTAGTTTCTGCTTTATAACAAAGTGAATCAGCTATACATATACATATATCTCCATATCCCCTCCCTCTTGTGTCTCCCTCGCTCCCTCCCTATCCCACCCTCTAGGTGGTCACAAAGCCCCGAGCTGATCTCCCTGTGCTATGCGGCTGCTTCCCACTAGCTATCTATGGACTTATATATAAGTCCATGCCACTCTCTCACTTCATCCCAGCTTCCCCTTCCCGTTTTTAAGAGACCCAGTTTCACCTGTGCTCTCAGCACTGCTCTGTCCCAGGATCCTGTGCACACCTCACTCTGAAGGAGTTAACTGTGCATCTTCAAAACTGTCAGGGTGTGGTCCCTGCAGAGGAACATTTCTGGTTCCTGTGATGAACCGGAAACTCACAGGGAGCCGGGCCACGTCCATGGGATCCTGGAAGTACATGTTTTATTCCCTCAGTCAGCACTCACCCTCATCAGTACATCTTCAGACCTGGCCACATCCGCGCCTTGTGTGAGCTCCTTCACGGGTGCAGGCTGCCAGGTCTTGACTCCTCCGCGTGGCATTGAGCTCCCTGCCCCCCCGGAAGGCTGACCCCCTGCTGCTTCTCTGCTTCCACACATCCTGTGCTTCCGCCCACTGGTCCACCTGGCTTTCTCCCAAGGGCACCTGCCCACCTCTGCTGGGAACGCCCCCTTCCCTTCCCTCTCTCCTCCCCACCCTGCAAGCAAATGGAAACACACACTGACTTTTCTCCAAAATGCTCTGTTCTGGGAATGAAAATAGCAACAGGTAACATTTATTGAGAGCCACACGCCAACTTTCCCAACCTCTCTGGAATGAGAATAGCCGGCGTTTATGAAGCGTTTGCTCTGTGCTGTGTGCTGTATCTAATCCCTGACAATCAGCCCTCAAGGCAGGTGCTGTCTTTACAGATGTAGTTCGCATCTTATTCCTTTTGCAGGTACGAAAACTGAGACTCCTTTTCAAAGGTTTCAGAACGTGTGCCCTTCCCCTGCCCCAGTGCTTTCTCTGCAAGAAGCCTGGAGAGGACACTGGATCCTCTGGGTCAGGCTGCAGAGGCAGAAACCTCAGTGAAGGACGAGTCAGGGTGAAATGCCACCCTAGCTTGGGTTCTGTGTGCTTCTATTTGAGGAAAAGTTCAGGGCTGAGGCCCAGGGCCAGCCTCTCCCCTGACCAGTGTCCCCTGCTGTCCGACCCCTCACACACGCTGAGAGAGAAGAACACGGATTAATTCCTGTTCTATTTCAGGCACAGGATAAATCATCATCTCCCAAACGAAACGTGTCAGCGTTAAGTGGGAAGCCATGTGTTTCATGGCCTATCAGAGCACGTGCGATGACGCAGATGTGTCTGTCCAGGGAGCAGACAGAATCCAGCACATTTTTTATTAGAAAGAGCCTCGACTAATGGACCATGTAGCTTTTACAAAGTTCACCTTTCTTAAATTTGCAAACCGTGTATTTTTGCAGTTTGACCATCATGAACACAAAAGAAAAAGGTGTGTCTTAGTATCCCCAACTGCTGCTATGGAAGGATAGATTCCAACATAGGAGAATCAATTTTTAAAATCTGTCTCCTAGCAGAAAATTGGGATTTCCAGAGGCTGGAAGAAAATGTAAATCACTCCCATCTTATTAAACCATTTTTATTGTGAAATGTAATAGACACAAATAAATGGATAACATGTAACCTTATGGATTAACAAATGACTATTAAAAACACCCATCTATGTAACAGATAACCTTATGGATTAACAAATGACTATTAAAAACACCCATCTATGTAACCCCCATCCAGATCAAGAAAGAGATCATAACCAGGACCTCTGAAGCCCCCTCACACCTCCTCCCAATCCCAATCCACTCCCTGCTCACAAAACAATATTAAGAAAAATTAATAAGACCTAAATAAATGTAAAGATATACCATGTTTCTGGATTGGAAGATTTGATATTGTCAAGATGTTCATCCTCACCAAGTTGATCTATAAATTCAAAATGTTAATCAAATTGGTGGCTACTAGTTATGGAGGATATGGACTGAAGCTACACACACACATAGCCCAACAATTCCGCTCCTTGGCATATGCCCAAGAGAAACAAGCGCACATGTGTATCAAACGGCATCCACGAGAAAGTTCATGTCAGCAGAATGTGTGATAGTCTAAAATAAGAGGCCACACAAATGTCCCTCAACAGTAGAACGGATAAATGGTGGTGTATTTATACAGTGAAACACTACAGACCAGTGAGGAAGAATGAACTACTGCTACACACGACAGCACAGAGGAATCTCACAAGGACATAGAAAGTTGAGATACACAAACCTAACATGCTATATGATTCCATTTACATAAAATCAGGACCTTTGTAGTTTCCACCCTCAGGTATAATGTTTGCTATAGTTTTTTTCTTTTTTCAGATTGAGGAAGTTTCCTTCCATTTCCTATTTTGCTAAGAGTGTTTCTTCTGCATGGAAATTAAATTTTGTGAAGTACTTTTTTCTTCATTTATTCACATAATCATCTTGATGCTTTTCAGCTTTATTTTGTTAATGTGACAAATTGCATCGATTTGGGTAATGCCATTAAGTGCATACAAATTTAGAACCTTTACATCTTTCTGGTGAATTAAACCTTTTGGTGCTATGAGCTGATCCCCTTTCTCTCTAGAAGAGCTTTTTTTCTTAAAAACTATTTCATCTACTTTTTAAAAAAAATTTATTTGTTTTTATTTTTGGCTGTGTTGGGTCTTCATTGCTGTGCACGGGCTTTCTCTAGTTGCGGTGAGCAGGGGCTACTCTTCGTTGCGGTGCACAGGCTTCTCATTGTGGTGGCTTCTCTCGCTGCGGAGCACGGGCTCTAGGTGCACAGGCTTCAGTAGTTGTGGCACGTGGGCTCTAGAGCACAGGCTCAGTATTTATAGCACACGGGCTTAGTTGCTCTGTGGTATGCGGGATCCTCCAGGGCCAGGGATCGAACTCGTGTCCCCTGCATTGGCAGGCAGATTCTTAACCACTGTGCCACCAGGGAAGCCCTTTATCTACTATTAATGTCACAAAAAGTGACCCTGTGTTTATTAGGTGCTGCTTATTCTCTTATCCATTCTTTGTTAAAAAAAATTACCTAAGAGCATCATGGTTAGATCATGCGTGCAGGAGCCTGACCACCAGGGCCCTGTGTGTGAACTTATGCAGTTTATTTAACCTCTCTTTTACATGTACAGATAAAGCCTCGGTTTCCTCATCTGTAAATTTCTTTCATCAGTTTTGAGAGATTTCTCAGCCATTATCACTTCAAATATGACTACTGCCTGGACTCTCCCTTCTTTCCTTTGGGGACTCCAATTAAACATTTTGGACTTTCTCACTGTATCTTTTAGCCTTTATCTTCTCCTCCATATTTTCCATCCCTTAGTCTCTCTTTACTTTGTTCTGGATTTTCTCCTGATCTTTCTTCCAGTACTAATTCTCTCTCCAGCTGCATCTAAACTGCAATGAAACCTATACATTGGGTTCATATTATTGAGCAGTGTTCGTCAATTCTAGAAGTTCTGACTTTTTTTTAAACTAAGTAACGTTACTTTTTATAATTTCTAGCTCTTTGCTTTAAGGTTTAACAGTGGCTTTTAACGTCATGAGCACGGTAAGCATCAATCCTTTAAAGTCCTTGTCTTCTAATTACACTCTCTGGACTACCCGTGGGTTTGTTTTTCATGTCTGTAGTTTGTATAGGTCTTTGGTCATATTCTTATCTCCTTGTGTACCTGTTTATTTTTTCCTCATATGCCTTGTCTCAGATTTGTACATATATTGGTAAAAATATTTTCAAGCGTGCAGTGATGCTCTCCTCCCGCAGAGAGGATTTTCCTTTGCTTCTGCCCAATGACTGGGCCTCTGATGATTCAGAGTCATGTTAATTCAAGGTCTGGACTTGAAATATGCTGGGTCACCCACATGACCAGACTGCAGGTTGCCATCTGTTTAAACCAGTCAGATCTGGTTTCCTTCCATTTCAATCATGTATCTCTGGTGCTGCTTTTTGGGTTCCAGCCCTAGGTGTGGAATGGTTTATGAGGCCCCAACCCATATGAGCTGTGAACTCCACCTTCTGTCCCTTCGACTGCTTGAGGCTGTCAGAGGTCCATCAGCTGTGCAGCCATCTCCCCTGGATTGACCTACACCCCTTATGTAAACACAGCCCAAGGGCTGGGCACACTTCTCTGACTGCATCTTCGCCCGACCTTGGGCACCACACCCTTCACTACCTTGTTAGCTCTTTCGGACTTTTATGATGATTTAATAAACATTTTGTCCAGCTTTTTAAAAAAGTTCATCTTCAGTGGGAAAAATTGGTTCAAATTACCTGGTTGGCCACTCTCGGAAGCAGGATCTCTAAATCTTTTAAAAAGGTGTGGGTCCCTTGTGCCCCTGTCATGGTCACTTTATTACAAACAAAGTTCAGCTTGGCCATGAACTTTTTAAAACATGGCATTCATTGGGTTTCGTTAACACTGATTTGAGTTAAATTTAACTTATATTCATTGAGCACACCAAGTATGACTTCAGTACATCAGAAGAGGTGCTGAGAATTTTTTTTTCCAAAAATAACCAATTATCCTTGTAGCATACAGGTTAAGAGCATGAGTCCAATAGTCCAACAGCCAGGACCCACCCTCTACAAATGTCCAGTTACTTATCTTCTCTGGGTCTTAGTTCCCTCATCTGTAAAATAATGGTAATTATAATAACATCTTCATTGGACTGTTAGAAGGATGAATGGGATTATACAAGAAAAGCGTTTATGACACTCTCTGGCACATGGTAAGAATTCATAATTATTAACAATTATTATTACCTGATATTTGCCAGGTGCTTTTCTAGGCCCTATAGATGCTAAAGTAATAAGACTTTATTCGTAAAAAACCCTGTGGTCGGCATACATATGGAATCTAAAAGAAAAAAAAGTTTCTGAAGAACGTAGGGGCAGGACAGGAATAAAGATGCAGATGTAGAGAATGGACTTGAGGACACAGGGAGGGGGAAGGGTAAGCTGGGATGAAGTGAGAGAGTGGCATGGACTTATATATACTACCTAATGTAAAAGAGATAGCTAGTGGGAAGCAGCCACATAGCACAGGGAGATCAGCTCAGTGCTTTGTGACCACCTAGAGGGGTGGGATAGGGCGGGTGGGAGGGAGACGCAAGAGGGAGGAGATATGGAGATATATGTATATGTATAACTGATTCACTTTGTTATAAAGCAGAAACTAACACACCATTGTAAAGCAATTATACTCTAATAAAGATATTAAAAAAACAAACAAAAAAAAAAAACAACCCTGTGGTCGGGAGGCCTTCCCAGAAGAGGAGACCTCAAATTGAGTTTGGAACATGTGAGGGGAGTTCCTAGATGGAGAAGGGAAAATGGGCATTCTGCATCATGTTGGTGTGTGATGCATTCAGAAACTGCAGTCAGGTGCTTAGTCTAGGAGGGTGTGAGACGTGGGTGCAGAGCTGAGTATGATGCAGCCTCTGCTCTTGGGAAGTTGTGGCCCAAGAAGGATGACAGATAAACTGTAGTTTTGATGCCCTGGTGGGGCTAACCAAAGAGCTGCAGGAGCCCAGGGTGAGAAATGTCCATGTTAGTCTGAGTGGCCCAGGCAAGGCTTCACAGCGAAGGGATTATTTTGCAGGGGTTTTGCAGGGTGAAGAGGAGTCCATTTCAGATGTGAAAGTGCCTGGAGGTGGGGAGAAGGGGAGAGGCTTTAAAAAGCATCCATATAATGAAACATGCAACGAGATGCCATTTATGTGAAGTAACACACACACCAAAAGCCACATTTATGGACATCATATATAGTGAAAGTATAGAAATATAAATTGGAGACAGAGATGCTGAATTCATGGGGATGGCTATCTCTGAGGACACTGGGAGGGAGGGGAAAAGAATTGCAGAGCGAACTTAAAGGATTCCAACTTAAGCTGTAAGGTTTAGTGTTTTCAGTCTGAAACAAAAAGGAAAACTGAGTGGTGGATTCAGAGATGTTTAATGTATTATTATCTACAGGTTTTTGTTTTTCACAATTAAAAAGAGTTTTAGAAAGAGAATGGAGTGGCGGAGGTGGGATGAAGGTAACAGAATGGTGAGAAATGAGGCAGCCCCTGAAGCCCTGCTAGGCAGGTCTGATTGCGATGGGAAGAGAGGTCTTCCAGGTTATTTGGGCTGGAATTGAAGGATCTATGCTTGTGCAAATAACTCGCCTAAGTGTGGAGGGTGGAGGGAGGCAGGGAGACCAGTGAGGGGTCGTGAAAATAATCCGGATGGAGGTTTAGAGGAAACGCCAGTGATTAAGGGCTCATTGGGTCAAAAGCGCAGGCCTGGCACTTGACTGGGTGAGGGTGAGAGGGCTGGAAGGCAGTGGGCGTTTCCCAAGACCGAGTGTGTTTGTGTGCATGTGTGTGCGTGCACGCGCCTGTGTGTGATTTGAGAGCTCCCTTCGCTGGATTTCCTCTGTGTCCTGCGTGAAACACTCGGCCCTGCCCTGGGTGAGAGCCTGACACGTAGCTGCGTCGTGTGGCTCTCGGCTTCAGGAGCTGTATCGCAGCACCATGGAAACGTTCCAGAAGTTTGTGGACGTCCTGTTCCTCCAGACGCTCCCCTGTGTGACTGACCTCTCCCAGGCAGAGTGTGAATACCTGCAGCAGGAGGCCCAGGAGAACGCGGCCCAGCAGCTGGAGAAGTTGGATCGCTTCCGGAGTCAGCAGTGGAAACTCTTCCAAGATCTCCTGGAGCAAGAAAAGCAGGTGCAGCATTTTGTAAAACTGGGTCTGGAGTCTGCCTTTTTTTTTAAACTTCTGAAGAATAATGAGGGATTTCCATCTCTGAGCATCCCCTAGTGCCTATGCTAGATGCTTTACCAAGATTCTGGTTGCCAACCTTTCACAATGGGGAGAGGGGGAGAAGACAGCAAGAGCCCTCCTCTCCCAGGATAGGAGGTCAGTAGATGATGCCTTCGGTTAATCCAACAAGAAGGGCAGCAAAGCCTTCTTTAGAATAATAGAAATAAACGACAGAGAGCGGTTCTTCAAGGGAGTGGAATGGTTGGGGGGAGGAGCTGCACACACGGGACTCCGGTTTCTCAATGAAAGTCTATTTCATTATTAAAACCATGTATATATGTGGTAGACAGAATAATGTCCCCACATCCTCATCCCCAGGACCTGTGAATATGTTACCTTACAGGGCAAAGGGACCTGATTACGTGCAATCAAATTAAGGATCTGGGGATGTAAAGATTATCCTGGATTATCTGAGTGGCCCAGTGTGATCACAAGGGTCCTTTTAAAAGAGAAGGAGGAGGGTCAGAGTCAGAGGAGATGTGAGGACCTAAGCAGAGGCTAGAGTGATGTGCGCATCGGCCAAGGAATGCGAGAGGCCTCGAGAAGCTGGAAGAGGCGAGGAACAGACTCCCCCAGGGTCTCCAGAAGGAACTCAGCCCTGTTCCTTTCATTTCAGACTTCTGACCTCCAGAACTGTAAGATACTAAATTTGTGTCATTTGAGGCCACAGCGTTTGTGGCCATGTGTTACAATAGCTATGTAAAATAATATACCTCAATTTTATTTTTAAAGAATTAAGTTTCTTTTTGTTTTTTTTTTTTTTTGCGGTATGCGGGCCTCTCCCTGTTGTGGCCTCTCCCGTTGCGGAGCACAGGCTCCGGACGCGCAGGCTCAGCGGCCATGGCTCACGGGCCCAGCCGCTCCGCGGCATGTGGGATCTTCCCGGACCGGGGCACGAACCCGTGTCCCCTGCATCGGCAGGCGGACTCTCAACCACTGCGCCACCAGGGAAGCCCTCAAATTTCTAAATGAAAACGCCCACGTTTCCTTTCTCTCTTGCTTTCCTGCATGCTAGAGGCTGTAAAACTAACATGCTCAATATCCCAGCATCTAGAAGTGGCCGCGTGCAGTTCTAGCCTATGAGAGAAGGTATGGTACCTGCACAAGGCTTCTGTTCCCTAATACAGAGGCCAAGTGTTGCTAGGAGACATCCTCCTCTTCAGTGTTCCCTGTTCTTTGTGCCCAGAGCAGGTACAGGAGGACTGGAGGAATGCTGGCCTTCCTTTGACTTAGAGGCAGGATTCAGGAGAGTGGGGCAGAAAGGTGGCCTGTCCCAGCCCTGGACTGCCTACCCCAAGGTGCTTGTTATGAGAAACACCCTGTCTTTTTACATTGAGTGTTCAGTTAGGTACAAAAGAGCGCTCAACTGATGCAACCAACAGAGGTTTTCTAAAGCAACTAACGGCAGCTGTCCAAAATACCAATAAATAAAGGGAAGCATCATGGGGCCATTTCCAGCCAGGAACGAGCATAGGGCCTAGTTTCCTGCCTGTCCAATTTATTAGACCTCCTTCTAATTAATTTCAATCCGCCGTCAGCTGCATTGTGTTGTCCTGTCACTGGTACCTTGCAGTCTCCTCGATATGGCTGTAGGCTTCTGGAGGACAGCAACCCTGCTTTTCATATTTCACTTCCTTAATCAAAGCCCAGTAGCTGGGATATAGCAAATGCTCAGGAAAACTTGGCTGCATTTCCAGCAACAATAGTGCAGCTTTGGAAATTATCGCAGGGTCACCAAGGGTAAATAAAGCTGAATTCCTCCGATTCTTAACCAATCCTGGGCCCCAGACCATATAATTTACCATCTCCAGGGAAAGAGGGGAGAAACCTGGGCCTCAGCAGTTTGGAAAGATCACCAGATAAGTCTGATGTGCCTCTGATGTCGGCTCCCAAATGGGGATCGGGCCTTTTAGAGACAGTTGTGGTCTGAAGACAGGCGTCTAACGTTGGAAGCTGAATGCCTGGGTTTGAACCAGAGCAACCCCGTTAATGGGCTGGGTGACTCTTGCCGGTCACCTGGCAGATTTCCCACAACTCTGCTTTTGCACAGCTCGCTAAATTTCTCTGAACCTCAGCTTTCATGTGAAAAATAGGGATCAAAATACCCAACAGGGTTGCCGCGAGATAATGCAGGTTAAGACCCTTCACGCAGTATCTGTTCAATTGCTTAATGACTGACACTGAAAAAATCTAGAACTTCATTTCTGATAAATTATTAGGCAAACAGCCATGATTCATCTAAAAACCTCTAGTTATGAGTCTTAAGTTACTTTACGCAGATGTCAGACAATGCATCGCTTCTGGTTTTTATTTTTTATTTATTTACTTTGTGAGCATATACATGCGTGTGAGTATTCCTTTGCTTGTGCAGAAGTATTTCAAGAGGAGTTCTGCATGCAAGAAGCAAGCAGAAGTTAATGACCTCATCAACTGATTAAATAAGTATGACCCAAGTCTGTTTTCTCAAAGTTTGGATGTCAAAATTAATTTACTGATTGATTGTTTAATTGCCTTAAATTACCACATTTAGAGATCCAGATTCTCTCTCACTTGCCATATTTCCTTGTTGATGACAAAAATGAGATGAACTTTCTGTGGTCAAGATGAATATTTAGTCATGAGATGAAAAGGCCAACAAAACTATTCCTGGAAAATCTAACACACACCCAGACTATGAAATGCATTTTCCACTTATTTTCTATCCAAAAGGCCTTGGTGATTTCATATCCTGTTACTCAGAGAAGTTGTTACATGTTGTGGAGTTTGTCAGTCACACAATTGGAACAGGTTGTAGAATGGTGGTTCTCAAAATGTGATCCGTTCTAATGCAGGTTTGTGGGCTTCTCCCCAGTCTGCTGAGAGCAAGCCCTCTGATCTTTTAATCTACGGCCCCTTGTGGTCTATTCTCAACCTCCAACCAGAGTGATACTTTCACTTAAAACTTTTTTTTCTCTTCCATTTTATTAAAAAAATTTTTTTTCTCTTCCATTTTATTAAAAACATTTTTTTCTCTTCCATTTTTACCGAGATGTAATTGACATTATAGCACTGTGTAAGTTTAAGGTGTACAGCATAATGATTTGACTTCCATTCATCATGAAATGATGACCACAGTAGGTTTAGTGAACACCCATCATCTCCTATAGATACAAATTCAAAGAAATAGAAAAAAATATTTTTTCCTTGTGGTGTGAGGATTTACTCTCTTAGCAATTTTCATACAGAACATAGAGCAGTGTTCATTATACTTGCCATGTTGTACATTACATCCCTGGTACTTATTTATCTTACAAGTGGAAGTTTATACCTTTTGACTATTTTTATCCAATTCCTCCTCCTCCTCCTTCTCCGGTAACCACAAATCTGATCTCTTTTTCTATGGGTTTGTTTGTTTCTTGTTTGTTTCTGAAACATAAATGACCTCAACACTACGTTCGTTCCTGTGACACAACACAGTGATTCAATGTGTCTATACATTTCAAAATTATCACCATGATATGTCTAGTAATGACATGTCACCATACAAAGATATTAAATAATTATTGACTGTATTACCCACATTTCATACCCCTGACTCATTTACTTTGTAACTGAAGTTTGTGTCTCTTAACCTCCCTCACCTATTTCTCTCCTCACCCCTACCCCCTCCCCTCTGGCAAGCACCTGTTTGTTCTCTGTGTCTGTCTCTTTTGTTACGTTTGTTCATTTGTTTTGTTTTTAAAAATCCACATAGAAATTTAATTTAAATTTGAATCCACATTCAAATTTCCACATAGAAATTTGTTTTGTTTTTAAAAATCCACATAGACGTGAAATCATACAGTATTTGTGTTTCTCTGTCTGACTTACTTCGCTTAGCATAATAGCCTCTAGGTCTGTCCATATTGTCACAAATGGCAAGATTTCATTCTTTTTTATGGCTGGGTAGTATTCCATTGTATATACCACATCTTCTTTATCCATTCATCTATCAACGGGCACGAGTTTGCTCCCATATCTTGACTATTGTAAATAACTCTGCAATGAACATAGAGGTGTGGATATCTTTTCTAATTAGCGTTTTAATTTTCTTCGAATAAACACCCAGGAGTGGTATTGCTGCCTTATATGGTAGTTCTGTTTTTAATATTTTGGGGAATTTCCATATTGTCTTCCATATTGGCTGCACCAATTTACATTCCCACAAACAGTATATAAGGGTTCCCTTTTCTTCACATCCTCGTCAAAACTTATTTGTTGTCTTTTTGATAATAGCATTCTGACAGACATAAGATGATACCTTATTGTGGTTTTGATGTGCATTTCCCTGACGACTGGTGATGTTGAGCATCTTTTCACGTGCCTGTTGGCCATCTGTATGTCTTCTTTGGGAAAACGTCTATACAGATCCTCTGCCCAATTTTTAATTGGGTTGTTTGTGTTTTTGATGTTGAGTTGTATGAGTTCTTTGTATAGTTTGGATATGAACCCCTTATAGGATACATCATTTGCAAATATCTTCTCCCGTTCAATAGGCAGCCTTTCCGTTTTGTTGATAGTTTCCTTCACTGTGCAAAATCTTTTCAGTTTGATTTAGTCCTGTTTGTTTATTTTTGCTTTTGTTTCCCTTGCCTGAGGAGACATATCCAAAAAAATCTCACTAAGACCACTGGAAGGTGAGGCTGGCCTTGGGGCTAGTGCTGGACCACTGGTGGGCGGAGCCAGGTCCCGGGACCTCTGGCTGCAGGGTCCTGGGGGTCCTAGAGTTGGTGTTGGACCACTGGTGGGCAGGGTAGGGTCCTGGGCCAGCTGGAGGCTCTCAGGGGTCCTAAGGCCGTTGGCCTACTGGTGGGTAGGGCTGTGTCCCTGCCCGGTTAGCAGCTTGGCTTGAGGTGTCCCAGTACTGGTGCCGACAGGCTGGTGGGTAGGCTGGATCCCTGCGCTAATGAACCAGAGGGAGGCTTCCGAAAGGACGCTTACCAGCACCAGGGTCCTTGTGGTAGAATGAGCTCCCCGAAATGGCTGCTGCCGGCATCTGTGCCCCCAGGGGGAGCGCCAATTGCCTCCTGCCTCTCTGGGAGGCTCTCCAAGATCAGCAGGTGGGTCTGACCCAGCCTTCTTTCAAATTACTGCTTCTGCCCTGGGTCCTGGACCTTGTGAGATTTTGTGCGTACCCTTTAAGGATGGCTCTCTATTTCCCATGGTCCTTTGGCTCTCCCGAAAACATAAGCCCCACTGACCTTCAAAGCCAAATGCTCTGGGGGTTCATCTTCCCAATGCAGGACCCCTGGGCTGGGGAGCCTGATGGGCCTCGGACCCCTTACTCCTTGGGGAGAACCACTGCAGTTGGAATTATTCTACTGTTTGTGGGTCACCCACCTGGAATTATGGAACTTGACTTTACCGTGACTCTGTCCCTCCTACCCATCTCCTTGTGGTCCCTTCTTTATACCTCTAGGTGTAATTTTTTTTCTGCTAGTCTTCAGGTCTTTCTCATCAATAGTTGCTCTGTAAATAGTCATTTTGATGTGCCGTGGGAGGAGGTGAGCTCAGGGTCTTCCTATTCTGCCATCTTGGCCAGTCACTGCTCCAGAGGGAGCATACCATATGCCATTCTTTTTTTTTTTTTTTGGCGGTACGCGGGCCTCTGACTGCTATGGCCTCTCCCGTTGCAGAGCACAGGCTCCGTACGTGCAGGCTCAGTGGCCATGGCTCACGGGCCCAGCCGCTCCGCTGCATGCGGGAACCTCCCGGACCGGGGCATGAACCGGTGTCCCCTGCATCGGCAGGCAGACTCCCAACCACTGCGCCACCAGGGGAGCCACCACTCAGTTTTAAGATGCAGATTTTAATACCATTTTAACATCTCTGAAATTGAGGTGCATCTTAATGTAATTACCAGTGATTTTTCTCTCTGTGTGGTACCTCAAATAACTGCATCTCATAATTACTGGCACATTACATTTGATAAAAGACACTGTGTCGCATCGTGTCATTTCTCAGCTCTAAACCCCCTTCTCATTTTATGCAGCGGAAAAGCCAGAGTCCTCACCATGCCCTACACAGCCCTGCCTGTCAGGACCTGGTTACCCTCTGACCCCTTCCCTGTCTCCCCCTCTGACCCCATTCCAGCCTCCCCGGCATCCTTGTGTCCCTCCAGCTCCCTGGGCGCTCCTGCCTCACTCGTCCTGCTTCAGGTCTTTATCCTGAAGCCACCTTCACCTTGAGGCCTCCTCTGACTATGCTTTTAAAACTGCAGTGCCTCCCTCCTCCCAGCACTCCAGTGTCTGCCTTAGGTGTTGACTTTTCCACCGGCCCTACCTCTAAACCCACCGCTTTTATAGGAGCATGTACCGGGCATGCACTGCCTGTTGGTCCTTTTCCCTTCATCTCCTTAGTAAATGAAAATTTGAAACAAAGAGTAAACATATGGGAAACCACAGAATAACCTGGTAGCAATGAGCAGGGTCAGCGCTCTAGCCCACGGAAGCAGCTTTTTGCGTCGGAATTTAAACATTCATGAACCTGCGTTCGATAACGTTGAAGAGGGTGGTGTGACTATTGTAGGCGCCATCTGATCCTATGATCTCCGTCCTCTTGATCGGCCTTGGATCCCGTTGCTAGTTTTATCTGCCTTCTCAAAACGCATACCAAAGACCCCCATGTTCTTAGTGACGATGTTAATTTACCTTTTAGAGAATCTACACTGTGTAGAATTTTCTAGAATGTTCTGGTTTCCCAAGCACTTTGACAGGTTATTGTAGACCCCTCACAAGAGGAGTCAGAGACTGACTTAAAGGAAAAGTTCTGAGTCACACAGTGTGATTTTGTGAGATTAAGTATGAGCTATGAATCTCAAGGCCCAGAGAACTGAAGTCTAGGCTGCTTACTCACACCCGGACTCTGTGCTTTGTCCCTGTTCTGCATACAGCATGACCATCTCCAGAAAAGAGCTACATGTGTGGGAAAGTAAGAGTCTCACCTTAGTGATTGAGCCCTTGGTGTAACACAGTCCAGCTGCATGTTTCTAGGTGCATGTTTCTCCCTGTGATGCGAGATAGTCAGGGAGGAGCAGATGCGGCTAGAAAAGATTTGAGCTTTGGGGACAGACAGACTTAGATCTGAGCCTCTGCTCCACCAAAAAGCTGTGTGGCCTTGGACCTCACAGGATTTTCACAGATAAAGCCACACTGAAGATGAGCTAACATCCACAATTACAAAACACACAAGCAACAATCCACCATAAGTGAGAGCCAGCATGTACAGTAAGCACCACGTTTAGACCACAACGAGCACCGAGGAACTCAGGTGAAGGGACTGTTAGAGAGCGCTTCTAAAGGAAGTATGTTTAAAACAATAAAACAACAACAGGAGGAATTACTAGCATAAAGACAAGACATGATGTAAAAAGATGACAGATAAAAAACCACGTAGTTTATGAATGAAAATTACAGTCATGAAAACAGAAATTTAATGGATGAGTTAAACAGCAGATCAAATTATGGTTGAAGACACAGTGTGTAAACTAGGAGAGAAAGGTGAGAAAGTGGTCCAGAATATGACACAGAGAGCTAAAGAGATGGAAGATATGAGAGGTTAGGAGACATGGGAACAGAATGAGAAAGTCCTGGAGGGACTTCCTTAGTCTTCTAAGAATTCTAGAAGGAGAGAATGAAGGAGGGATAAAATTCAAAGTGATAACAGATAAGAAATTTTCAGAAGTGCTGACTGTCATGAATTCTAAGGTAAAAGAAATGTTGATTAACTTAAGATTTCTGGAGGTGGGAATGTACATTAAAAATTTTAAACCACTGAAGAAATAGAAACAGAATAGGTAACTTTCAAAGCAGTAGAGGAGAACAGTGATAACATAAAGATCCTCTTCAGAATAAAAGCTACAGGGAGCCTAAAAGATCCCCTTCAGTATCAAAGCTACAGGGTGCCTAAAAATAAATCTGACCAATGTTTATAAGAGCTTAACAGAGATGTTTATAAAATGTTGTTGAAAGGATAAAGCAAGAATTGAGAGAAAGGCCTTGTTTTTGGATAGGACAACTCAATTTTGGAAAAACAGTGATTCTCTACAAATTAATCTGTAAATTCAATCCAATTAGAAGAAAATCTAAAAAAAGCTGTTTTCCCAAACTTGATAAACTGATCCTAAAATTCATATGTAAAGAAAAGCAACCAGGGCTTCCCTGGTGGCGCCGTGGTTGAGAGTTCGCCTGCTGATGCAGGGGACGCAGATTCGTGCCCCGGTCCGGGAAGATCCCACATGCCGCGGAGTGGCTGGGCCCGTGGGCCATGGCCGCTGAGCCTGCATGTCCGGAGCCTGTGCTCCGCAACGGGAGAGGCCACAACAGTGAGAGGCCCACGTACCGCAAAAAAAAAAAAAAAAAAAAAAAAGCAACCAAGCATAGTTAAAACAGTTTTGTACAAAAGAATATGGAAGACTTGCCCTAGCAGCTATGAAGTCTTCCTATAAACTACAGGAATTAAAGCAGTGAGGTATTTATATAGAAATAAACAGACAGATCCACAGAATAAAAGAAGGAGCCTGGAATGAAATTCATATATATATGGAAACTACATCAGATAAGGTGGCATGACAGGCCCATCATAAAAAGATAAATTACCTAATAAATGGTGCTAGGACAATTAGTATCAGTTTATCCAAAGAAAATTAGATCCCTTCCTCATGCCACAGAAAATACGTATTAAATGCCTTAAGATGTACATGCAAATAGGAAACATTTTTAAACTTTAGCCGAAAATTTAAGAGAAAAATGTAATTAAATCAAGGGAGAAAGGGATTTTTAAAAAATAAGAAACAAAAGATATGATCCAACAAAGCAATGATGGATGAAATGAACTTGAGTTGACCCCTGTCCCTCTGTCCTGGGGTTTAGGTATGGATGGAGGAGGGATTTTTTTTAAAAAATCCCTTAAGAAAGGGATTTAAAAAAAATAAGAAACTAAAGGTATGATCCAACAAAGCAATGATGGATGAAATGAACTTGAGTTGACCCCTGTCCCTCTGTCCTGGGGTTTAGGTGTGGATGGAGGAGGACACACTGTCCACTGTGCTGCAGACACACCTGCGGGATGACCAGGACAGCATCGTCCACCGGGTCTTGGGCCAACTTGGCGGCCTCAGTGAAGAGTGAGTACAGCCTTCTGGAGGGTGGGGGCCTGTGTCCTGTGTGATACTCCATGCTAACCTGAGAGTCCTCATCCGTAAGGTTAACCGTACCCCAGCCTCCCTTACAGTGTGATCTTGAGACCACATTGTGAATATAAATGTGAAATAGAGTGATAGCAGAGTGCCGCGGATGAAAGCTCGGAGTCAGAATTGATGTGGGTACATGACTTACTGGATATTTTACATGTCTCTATATTTTCAACCCCATGAGATACTAGTTTTGGTTTCTGCAGTGAGTATTCATTTAGATTTACCCTTTCCGTTGCTCTTGATGGTTTCCTGTATCATTAAGTTTCCATCTAGGAGTATTTTCTTTGGCATGAAGGTTCTCATTATTTTAGATGTGCTGGTGACAAATTCCCTTAGGTTTTGTTTGTCTGAAAATGTCTATCTCATCTTCATTTTTGAGGAATGTTTTCATTGGGTATAGAATCCTAGTTTGGTTTTTTTTTTTAAATACTTTTGAAGGTAATATTTTGTCTTCTGATTTCAATTGTTTCTGGTTGCTTTTAAGATTTTCTTTTGTTCTTTGGTTTTCATCAGTTTATTATAATATGCCTAAACATGGATGTGGTTTTTTGTGAATCTCTTGTTTGCTTGTTTTAAATAAATTTGTAGTGCTTCTTGAACCTGTGATTTGCTATATTCCATCAGTTTTTGAAAATTCTGAGCCTCTATCTCTTTAAATATTCCTTCTGCCTATTCTGTCCCTATTTTTCCTGGGGCTGCAGTTACACGTTTATTAGATTATTTTCACCTTATGTCCTTTGCCTCTTAGAAGCTATTCTGTATTTTTGTTCCCTGTGGTTCAGTCTAGATACTCATTTTGAACTATCTTCCAGTTCATGCTCTCTTCAGCTGTGTCTTATCTGCTGTTAAACCCATGTACTGAATTCTTAATTTTGGTTACTATGTTTTCAGTTCTAAAATTTCCATTTTATTTTTGTCATAGTTTCCAGTTATCTGCTAAAGTTCATCTTATCATTTAATTTCCTAAACATGTTCATCATAGCTGATTATTCTAATGTCCAATATCTTGTGGGTATGTTTCTATTATCCATTTTTTCTTGTTATTTTTGGTCACTTCTTATCTGTTTGCAAGTCTGGTTATTTTTACTGAATGCTGGACAGTGTTATTAAAAATTGTAGAGATAATTTGAGACTTTGAATGATGGGATCTTCCTCCAGAGAGGATTTATCTTACTTCTAGCAGGGATTTCAGAAAGTGACAAATCAACCACTCCATTGGTGAATTTAGCTGATTCAAAATTAGGTCTTTATAAGGGATGATTCCTTATTCTTAGGATGAGGGCCCCCGGCTGGAAGCCTGGAGTGTTTGCCAGGTCTCTTCTCCTTAGTAAACTGACTGACAGTGCCTTGTTCAACTTCTCAGGCTGTCAGAAAATACCTCAAGTTATAAAGCCAAATGTCAAGCCTGCTGGGTAGACCGAGGTTTTCTACTTGACTCATTGGGATAGGAACTCAAAAATAGCTCATCATTTCAGTTTTGGATGTGTTAATTTTGAGAGCTATGTAAGAAATTTGAGTGGATATGTACTGAAGGCAGCTGCATATATGCACCTGAAACTTGGGGCAGAACGTGATAAAGTTAAAAAGATTAGTAAAAGAACAGTTAGCTGAATATAACCCAGGTCAGCACCACGTCTAAGAGGATGGGCAGCAGGGGATGGGATAATTCCAACCTACGACCTCTGTAAAGGCTCCCTGTGGGGCATGACTATTGGGGGCATTTCTTGGTGGGTCAGTGTACTAGGATTCTCCAGAGAAACAGAACCTATAGATATAGATATAGATATACAGAGAGAAGCTGAGATGTCCCGAGATCTGCAGCTGACAAGCTGGGGACTCAGGAGAACCAATATGTAGTTTCAGTCCCAAGTCCAAAGGCCTAAGAACCAGGAGGGCTAATGGGGTAAGAGCCAGTCTGAAGGCAGCAGTCTCAAGACCCAGGAAAAGCCAGTGTTTCAGTTTGAGTCCAAAACGAGAAACCTATATCCCACTCAAGGCCTTCAGGCAGGAGGAGTTCCCTCTTACTCATGGGTAAGTCAGCCTTTTCCTCTCTTCAGACCTTCAACTGATTGGATGAGGCCCACCCACATTAGGGAGGACAGTCTGCTTTACACAGTCTACCAATTCAAATGTTAACCTCATACAGAAACACCCTCACAGAAGTTCTCAGAATGATGTTTGATCACATGTCCAGGCACCCCATGGCCCAGTCAAGCTGTCACATAACATTAACCAGTCACACTCAGTGGAGCCGAGAATATTGACCCCTCAGCCCGGCCCCCACTTTCTCCAAAGGTCCACGCAGTGCATCCTGCAAGGGCATGACCTGCTCTTACGCTCAGCTCTCCGGAGGCTGGCTCTCCGCAGCAGCGCCATCACCACCCTGACCCAGATGAGGCTGTCAGGGAAGAAGAGCCTTCTCCAGGAATTGCGCGAACAGCACGCCCTGGAGCAGGACTCCTCCCAGTGTCTGGACGAGCATCAGTGGCAGCTGCTCAGAGCCTTGGTAAGACTGTGCGTCAGCCCCCTGCCCCGCAGACAGGAGTGCTGCTTCCTCAGCTTCCAGGTTCCAGCCCGGTTTAGCCAAAACCCCAACCCTGCCCCAGCATCGTTGTGGGGTCAGGACAATGGCAGCCCCCCCTGTAGTGGGGCACCCAGTATGCCCAAAGTTTCTGGTGTACGTTATAATTATACTAAAAACGCACGTGAAATCAGAGCACGCATAGGTACAGTCGTCATCGGGCGTTGGGAGAAAAGGGCTCTGTAGTCTGTGTTAAGGTTTTAACAAATCAAAAGAAAGACTTTGTAAATTGTGGACTGGGATTTAAACCCAAGCAAGCTGACTGCAGGTCTCCTGTAGCCACTGAGCTATAGGAGCAGCTGACGTTTTCTGACCCCTTCGCGAGGGACAAGCTCACAGTCTCTTTTGCTCGGCCCAGGAGGGCTTGGTGGGAAGCAGGCAGGACTTACTGCCCTACCTCTGATTCCCCCATCTCCTTCTCCAGCTCTTATTCCTTCAGGGAAAGAAATCCCCATAGGCCTTGTGTTGGCCTCCACGATGTCCCAGACTACTCGCGGACTCAGACGTGACTTTAGAACCCGCTCTGCTGGGGGACTTACAGAAAGTTACTTAGCCTCTCTGAGCCTCTGTGTCCTCATTGCTGCTAGTGTTCAGGCCTCACGGTGTTTGGGATGAATGAGGAAGTGCTTGTATATGTGTGAAGCCACATGGTACTGGGCATGTGGTTGGTGCTCAATAAATGCCTTGGGGGATCTTCAATATACCCAGGCCCATCAAGTGCGTATAGAGGTCCCCACTTTCCACCCCTTCTCCATCCCTTCTCCAACCTTCCTGGGACCCCGGGCAGGGCCGACCGTACATCCTGGTCCTGGCCCTGACCGGAGCATCCGTGCAGGGCAGCAGTGGGGCTCCAACCTCTCCCCGCCCGTCCTTTTCAGGAGGCGCGCGTCCTGGAGGAGGCTGGCCGGCTGGAGGAGGAGACGCAGCAGACACGGCTGCAGCTTCGGCAGCAGCTCCTGGCCGAGGCCCAGGAAGTCGGGCAGCTCCTACAGCAGCACACAGAGCGCGCCATCGGGCAGACGCTGCTGGGCCACGCGCGGAACATGGCCTCCAAAAGCCGGGCCAAGGACAGGGATGACTTCAAGGTGCGAGGCCACCCCAGCCCCAGGGAGCCCGAGGCACTTTGGGCTGGGGTGGGGGGTGGAGGCGGACAAGAGGCAGGGTTTGGGCAGAGCAGCAGCCGGGGCTGCCCAGGGGCTTCTGGCCTCGCGGGGCTGACCTGGTTCCCTGAGCCTCCTTTTCCTCACCCGTAAGAGGGAAGGCCTCCCCCGCGGAGCAGTGCGGACTTGTGCCTGCTGCCTGGCCCCGTGTCGCACCCTTCTGAGCCCTGGCTCGGTCCTTGCAGCAGCTCCGAGAGGGACGTGGTTTCACTCAGAGCCGCCCCGCCCAGCCGGTCAGCGGCTGACGCAGGATTCAAACCAAAGCCCCTCTCCCGGGGAGAGACATGGACACTCCCTGCCTCTGGCCGCCTCTGCGGAGACCTGAGGGTTGGTGGCGTTGGCCCTGACAGCTGAGCAATGCAGCTAAAATCAGTCTGACTTGAGTAAGCAGTGGTTTACTCCTTGTACTGACCGTGATGACAAACCCCAGGTGTGGAAATAGCCGTAGTAAGAAGTGACGTGAGCGTCGCCCTCCTACGTCTGCAGGAGGGCTTTGCCTGCTTCGTCTCACTGGGCTCTCACCACAGCCCTTGCACGGAAAGGATGATTTTTCTTTCCATCATTCAGGTGGGAAGACTGAGGCTTATCGTTGGGCAAAAGACATGTTTAAAGCCTCCCAGCCTCAGTGAGTGGCTGGGACCGGAGGTGGCCTTGCCCTGCACGACCGACCCCTTGGCTGCCTCCTCCCTCGAGCCATAAGAAAAGGCAAGGCACCCCGTGTATTGCAGACCACAGCAGAGAGAGTCCGTGGCCGGCACCCACGGGAGGTGGCACAGATCTGCGGCTGGCAGCAGACCCACATCAGGATATGCCAGGACGCTTGCGGGCACCTTCCATGAGTCCTTTCATTTACGTAAAGTCACACATCTGCACAGTAAAGAGGTTGGACCCACATTTCTGAGACACCCCTTGTCGTTCTAAATCTCTCACGTCTGCCGCACGTGATCCAGACGTCAGGGCTAGCGATGCTGGACGGGTCTCTTCCTTCTCCTAAAATTCTATAACTCTGACCTAATCAACGGTCGTTACAGGAAAACAGAATGAAGTATGAGTTTGGCATATTTTGTCCTCACTTTCCCCAAGGGACTCTGATTCAGAATTAGATGATGATGAACACCCCTCCCCGCCCCCAGTACACACACGCACCAGAAAGAACATGGGCTCAGTATCTGGAAGGATGTTCATTTCACAGGGCTCCTTGGCCCCAGGCCCTGCAGCAGGTGCTGGGATAGAGAGTAGCCAGGTGGCAGCATTCCTGCCTTCAGGGAGCTTACGATCTACTGGGAGAGGACACGCTAACCCTTGAGAAGTTTTGCAGAAACTGAGACAACAGGCCGTGCCTGAGGGGGATCGAGAGAGGGCTGAAAAGTTGGAGCTACTCAAGCAAATGTGTTTGCTGATTCGAATGGTACACCAGCTGGAAAAACTAACGAGGAGGAGAGAATGGTGGAGGCCCTGGAGAGGGGGGGAGGGGTGGGATGCAGAGGGGGTAGACACCACTCCCCTGTGGCAGGAAGACAGACGGACAGAAGGCGTGATGTGCAGGCGGGTTTGCTGACCTGAGAGGGGAGAAGAGGGACTTCCTGTCTTCTGCCTTCCATGTGCGAAATGAAATTCAAGGAAGGCCACTGGCCGTCAGTGGGAGCTCCTGACCGGAAGTGCAAGGCCAGAGCCCAGAGTCCTCGTGGGGGGTGGAATCAGATGTAGATTTCCGACAGAGAGGGAGAGAGAACCGGCCACAGTAAGGGAGGAGCAGGGCCCGGGAGTGAGAAGGTGGGCTCTCACCTGCTCCGCACCCTGAGCTGCAACCCTCCTCACCTCCACAGCTTCCGTCCACACCTGCAAATCAGGGAACATTTCTTAGGCCTTGGAACATAACCAATCACTCAACAATAATAAATGGGTATTTTTTTCTTGCCCAAAGCTTGGAACCATTCAATAAATGCTGAAATGGGGGCTCTGGAGCCTGACTTTTGCCCATTATCTTATGAAGTAAAAGACGGTGATTCTGCCAGTGCACAACCAACATGTCCCTGATGATGGGACATCTCAGCATTTCCTTTCTGTTCTGCTTTGGGTCTGAAGGTATATCATTGAGGAATGCATGTAACTGCAAGGGACAAAAATAAATAGAAGTTACTGATCTCACATAACAATAAATGTGGAAGTAGGTGGTTCCAGGCTGGCACAGAGGCTCTGTGATAGGACCAAGGACCAGACTCTCTCTTTCTGATCCATCATTCTTGGTGTTGGTTGGTTGCCTCATAGTCTCAAAATGGCCACTGCCACTCCAGACATCAAGTTTGCACTCTAGGCAGGAAGAGGGAAACAGCAAAGTCTGTCACCCCCACCAAGGCTTTGCCTTAATGTTCGGAAAGGGATGGCCCTCAGCAGACTTTCCCTAATATTTCATCTCATTGACCAGAACTGGGTCATACAGTCAGTCTCAGACCATCCCTGACAAAGGAAAATAAGATTATCGAAACTGGTTTAAACCAGCCACGCACTGTCTGCCTGCTCCTGACCAGCCAAGGTTGGCAGTGGGTGGAAGATGGGAGCCAGGACCATGTCGGCCATGGCTGGCTCCGAGTGTGCCCTCTGCCGAGACTTGTCCCTCCTGCCCACAGAGAACACTGATGGAGGCGGCTGTGGAAAGCGTCTACGTGACCAGCGCTGGTGTCGGCCGGCTCGTGCACGCGTATTACCAGCAGATCAGGAGGGCCATGCAGGACCACGAGGAAAGAAAGCGGCATCACCTGAAGACCCTACAGGGTATAGCGCCCTTCCACCGGGAAGCCCTGCCAACCACGAGCCAAACATGCTCTTAGCTGGGGACAGGGCAAGATGTCAGGTCTTTCAAATTTTATTTTGGGAGATTTAACTTTTTAAATGTTTTATGTATTTATTTATCTCCTGCTCTGTCCCCAAAAGGCTTTTGAAAAAGCACTTAAAGAAATATATCCGTACAGTACAGTAGGATTTTTTTTTAAAGTAGGCTAATCAGAACAAGGACAGGACAGTGAGGTGGAGTTGGGGCTACGCCATCATCTGGGACGTATGTCATCAGATCCCTACTTAGAGGTGACATGGGTTTGGCTCTGGACGTCCTGGTGGCCAGAGAGATAGAAATTTCCTCAAGTAAAGCTGTCACAGTGTCCATAAGAAAAGGCTAGTGGGGGCTTCTCTGGTGGCGCAGTGGTTGAGAGTCCGCCTACCTACGGGTTCGTGCCCCGGTCCGGGAAGATCCCACATGCCGCAGAGCGGCTGGGCCCGTGAGCCATGGCCGCTGAGCCTGTGCGTCCGGAGCCTGTGCTCCGCAACGTGAGAGGCCGCAACAGTGAGAGGCCCTCGAACCGCAAAAGAAAAGAAAAGAAAAGAAAAGGCTAGTGGCTCATAAATGTGCCTGAGGCCCAGACAGTTTTCCCCTGTGGGCTCTTGTAAGAGGCCACCCAGGGGATGGAATGGACAAGATCCCCAAGGCCAGCAAGAACGTGGTGTAGTAACAGACAAAATCCAGTTTCTTAAGGCCTGTTCTTGTACCATCCCTCCCTGCATCCAGGGCTTCAGAACAAAGCAGAATCCCATGTTCTCTGACGGTCCAAGATCCCTAGACGAAGGACCGGCAGGGTCCTGGGGGCAGGTCTTCTGTGAATATTATGTTTCTCAATAAGCTCAGCTGCCACATTTCTCTTCCCCTCGCCCTGGGGAATTTGAGCCCTACATTCAGATACAATCTGGGACACGCCCAGAAATCTACCAGCTGGCTACAGATCCCTCCTGCTGTTTTTCCAAAGTAAGGGTTGGTCTCCTTCGGCAGGAGACAGATGAGACTGATCGCCTCTGCAGAACGTTCAGGGACCAGGGTGCTCACATCCCCTCTCTAGGCCTCGGTTTCTGCATCTGCAGGGCTACGGTTGGGCTCCCCCTTCATACATCCTCTCATTATAACTACGGTCCAATAAATAGGCAGTTAATTCAGGTGGTAGTAAGAATCCAGTAGAAAATAATTTTAGGCTTCATCATCTGTTTCAAAATATACCATTGTTTTAAATTAAAAAAAAAAAAGAATAAGCAGGTTCTGATATGCAGACCAGTGCACCTCGGCCTCAGAGGCTAAACCTCCCAGCTCCTTGGAAAGCACCCAGTTCAGCACCCACGTCTGTAAGGCTAACTGCACCCCTACGGCTCTGAATGGGGTTTGAATGGTTTTTCCTTCCTGGTGTGGATTTTTATGCATTTGTGGTGGCCCTTTAGCGTTAACTCTTTCCTATTCGGCTCCCCTTTCTCCTGATACTTACAAGAAAGCCGGGCCTGAGCAGTTGCAGGGAGAGCCCGGGTGCTGCCCTCCCGGGTTCGCAGGGTGTGATGGAAGCTGCAGCATCCTCACGCACACGAAGTCCTTCCCAGGGTGAACTGTGGCGCTGGTGGAGGCACACCTGAGAGCATGTGTGACCTGCTGATCCCTGCACCTCAGCGCCCGGGCCAGACCTGGCAGTGTCAGTCCTTCAGACATGCACCCTCACCGTTGTGTGTATGTTAAATGCTCTAGGTGAGAGAATGGAACATTTCAAGCTGCGGAAAAAGCAGGAACTCTGTGATCCTTCGTCAGGGGCCGAGGTAGCGGGTGGAGCTCAGGAAGCCTCCGGAGCTGTGCACCAGAGGTGAGGCCTCACTGCTGTCTGCGGGTCCCCACGCGGGCCATCCCGGCCCCTGTGCATTGCACGTGTCTCTAGGCGCTGACCTTACACTCAGTGCAAGTGACACTGACACTCTCGGGAGCTGACCTCCCACACATTCACCTGCGGACCCGGGTCTCCTCTGCCTCCCCCGCTGCGTGGAAGCCCATGAGCCCCTGTCTGGCTCTCCCTTCTACGCACGGCCCCTGCAAGGGACCTGGCACAAGGGCGGAAGTCAAGGTGTGGTGGGAGCTTCCTTTCCAGGTCTGAGCGGTCTTCACAGCCCTGAACTGGCATCTCCTCTCTGATCCGTGCTGAGGGTTCCCCCAGAAGCAGACCCTGAGCCAAGGACCTGGGGGGCAGGTGAGCCCAGGAAGCACAGGGAGGGAGCAGGGGAATGAGGACGAAGGCTGTTTGCCATAACAAGGACCCACCGCCAGTCACACGCTGTGTTATCTCAGGGATCCAGAGGTCGGAAGTCGGGCGGGCGCCGCCGGTTTCTCTGGGCCTCACAGGCCGAAATCAAGGTGTTGCTGGCCAGGCTCTCATCGGAGGCTCTGGAAGCTTCCACGCTTCTTCAGGTGTCGGCAGAATCCAGTTCCTTGTAGAACGGAGGTCCCATTTCCTTGTGGCTACCGGCTGGCCCTCCGCCATCCCATCGGCCACTCTCTGGTCTTTGCACGTGGCCCCTGCATCTCGGAGCATTAAGTCCTGCCTACACTTGGAATCTCTTCTGCTGCATCTCTCTGACCCCCGCTGGGGAAGCTTCTCTGCTTTTATGGGCTCTGGTGATTGAAACCCACCAAGATAATCCAGGATCATCTCCAAATTTAAATCAGGAACCTTAATCACGCCTATGAAGTCCCGATTGCCGTGTAACAGAGCATCTTCACACGTTCCAGGGGTGAGGGCGTGGACACCTTTGGGGGCCGCTGAGCAGCCTACCACATGGGAGAAAAGCCAGTAAGGCCTGTGATGATGAGGGGTTTCCATGGCAACTGAGGCCCAGCCCTGGTCTGGACCTCCTGAGAGATTGTGCAGAACTCAACTTCCAATTACGCCAGCAAGGGGCAAGGAAAATAGGGGATATGTCTACCAACCCCCTTCCACATTGGTTGAGGGTCTGTCCTGGAGGTGTTAACTCTCCAGCCTTCCCAGGCATCCCTGAGCTGGCCAAGCCCCCCGCCCCCTTCACGGCCAGAGGAAGCCCTGGTACCTGGTCGCAGGTGCTTGTAAGATGCCGGTGGTGCGTGCAGGAACTGTCCACTGAAGGGCAGCCGACCACCAGGTGGGCTGAGGAGATGTGGGCTCCGCACCGACAAGTCCATGTAAGCACATACTTAGGTCCTGAGCTAGGCACGGGGGACAGCGCCTCCCACCCGACTGCTCACAGCCTGCAGGGAGAGACGGACAAGTAAAGAGATGGCAGTAAGTTGGTGCGGGCACTACGATGAGGGGAGGGGGCACTGCAGATCCACAGCAGGGGCAGAGGAGAGGCATCCCGCCGGCTGGAAGCAGCAGCAGGACCACCGCTCTGCAGGGTAAAGGAGAGCAGGTCCGTGCCATGCCACGAGTACATCCCAGCCCTCATCTCACGCTCATTTAGGAAACAGGAACCACGGCGTCCCCTGGGTCAGAGTGAGTCGAGCATCCCCTCCGTAAATCCTCTGGCCATTAACAGCGGTCAGTAAATGCCCTGCCACTGGGTTGAGGCTGGGGCTTGCTCTGACTGTCGCATATCCATCAAACTACAGTCCAGCGGTTCTCAGATCTGGGGGACATCCGTCTCACTTGGCTTTCTGCTGAACATGCAGGGCCGCCCCACACCTGGAGACCCAGACTCAGGGACTTGGAGGGAGGCCCAGGCATCTAATTGCTGACACACTCCCTCCCTCCAGGGATTCTGACGGATGTGGTGCAAGGGCTCCACTTTGACCCCAGTGACCCAAGAGGTGGGGCCTTGGCCACCACCTGGTCCAGCCCTGCTGGGTTTATGGAAAATAAAAGCAAAGCCCAGTGCGGGTGTGGGTGCATGACCCAGTCTCACTGATTTACAGGCTCATACATGGCTGTTGATGCCCTTCCCTCCGTGCCCATCTCCTTGAGTTCATAAGTGCAGTTTCTAGTGAAAGTCAGCCAGAGCTCCTAGGGACAGAGCAGTGTGGTGATGACAGGTATTGACTTTAAAAAACGAGATGTCAATAAGCACAATTCTCAGTCAGATGGTAAATTTCAAATTGCATCTCTGGCAAGGGGTGGGATTGTGAGTGAGCTTGCCTAGGGATACCAGGTGACGCGGTGGCGACCCCTCCCGTCAGCCACATAGTGGCTGGGTCCCTTCACGCCCCGAGCCCCAGGTTCCCCATCTGTAAAATGGGGTTGCAGTAACACCTATGTCATGGCTGTATAACTGTGCAGATGAGCCATGCAAAGCCTGCACGACGCTCACACACAGGCCAGCACGTGGCCAGGGCGCCGATGTCCATCATTGCCGTCAGTGCTGTCATTGCCGAGCCGTGGGGCACTGCACAGTGCAATGTGAACTTCAAATAGCTCTGGAATCAGGACTCTTTCAGAATGGATTTTTTTTTTTTTAATGTTCATTTCCGTAGTCAAATCTGAGTCCAAACACAAGAAGTCTATGAACTTACGCATCTAACTGGATGACTCAGATCCCACAGCCAGGCCTACAGTCAGGCCGTTTCCTCCCTCCAGGACGTGCCAGGGGTCAGCAGTCCTGAAGGGGCTCCTGCTCCCAAGCTCGGGCACCACCTGGCTGTCCCAGCACAGCCTCTGTCCTCTGTGGGCTCTCTTGTCCGGGACCCTTGTTGCTCCCCTCCTGGCTTAGAGCTGTGGCCTCTAAGCTGTGACCAGAATCCTGCTCGTCCTCCCTGCTTCCCGTGCTGCAACCAGGGCATCGCAGAAAACACGAGGCAGCCCATGTCTCAGATGCTCCTGGACCCTCGCGTGGCTCCCCAGGCCTCGAGCGTGGAGCCCTGCCCCTAACCCGGGCACACAGGCCCTTCCTGGGCAGGCCTGTCACTTCCCTGCGTTCCCAAGAGCCAGGTCCATGGGGGAGCAGACAAGCCAGCAGGATGATGGTCGAGAGTGGCCAGGACTGGTGACAGAGCGGGTCTGGGGAGGAGGCTGCTCACAGAAAGAAGCCACCCAGCTTCTGTAGTGAGCTGAACGGGGCCCGCAGAAGATATGTCCATGTCCCTAATCCCTGAACCTACGCATGTGACCTTATTTAGAAAAAGGTCTTTGCAGATGTCATTTATGTAAAAGATCTTGAGATGAGGACATCACCCTGGGTTATCCCAGCGGGTCCTAAATCCAATGGCAAGGGAAGCAGAGGGACATTTGACCACACACAGAGAAGATGATGTGACGACAGAGGCAGAGATTGGAGTGACACAGCCACAAGCAAAGGGGTGCCAGCGGCCACCAGAAGAGGCAAGGAACATGTTCACCTCTAGAACCTCCAGAGGAAGGACGGCCCTGTCAAGTCCTTGACTGAAGATTTCTGGGATCTTCTGTGAGAGGACAGATTTCTGTTTTTTTAAGCCCCCTAGTTTGTGGTCATTTGTTAGAGCAGCCCCAGGAAAATAATGCATCCTCCTTGAGGGTGTGAGAGAGAACCACACTGCAGAGCACTGACCTCAGCCGTATCACAGTTATTTGTTCGATATCTATCTCCCTCCCCAGCTCAGAGTGGGGCCCCATGAGGGCAGAGGCTATGAGTCTCTTATTCACAACTGTGTCTTCAAAACCCAGCATAGCACCTGGAAGCCCAGAAATACTTTTATGAATAAAGGAATGAGCGGATAGATGGATGGATGACGGATGATGGGGTCTTGTAGGATGAATAGGAGTTTGCCAGACAAAGACAACAAAGAGGGGAAAGGCATTACTGGTAGAAGGAAGAGCAGAAGCAAAAGCAGGTGGAATTTTGTGCCTTCAGATATACTCCATGGACACCTGCCTATTGATGCTAAAAGTGACTTCTGCCTTCAGGTCTAGAAATTCAGCCCCTTTCAGAAAATCAACCACAAGACTGAAAGGAAGAAGGCAGAGAACGATTACAGAAACAGAGTGGGTGGTATTGAATGTTCCTGTTTGCTGAGGAGTAGAGGAAGGTCAGCCAAGGAGGGGAGGGTATTCAAAGCAGGAGGGGAGGGGTCTCTGCTGCTGAAAGGGAGGTGGGGCCTCTCTCCAGGTCAGGGACCCTGCTTCAGCCCCAGCTCTGTCCTCTGCCACTAGCAGTAATGAGGCTGCTGTATGCAGGGTTTCTCAGACTCTGCATCCTAGGAAACGAGCCTTCTGTTTTACAAGGGAGGAGCTAGCTCAATTCTGAGATTTTAAATAAAGACGGGTGCTATCAGGGGACCATCTCCCTGCTCCCTGCCACACCCTGCGGTTAAAATGATTTTCTCATATGAAGAAGCCACTTGCAGCCCAGCCGCTTTGCAGCTGTGGGACCTCAGGTTTGCCCCCGGCCCTCTGAGCTTCTCCCGAGCTTTTCTCCTCTCTGTCCTGCTGATGTCACCAACGGCCTTCCTTCCTTGCCCCAGGATGTTGGCGCAGCAGAAAAAGTTCCTGGCCCAGTTCACGGCACACCAGCGGACCCGCCGGGACGCGTGGAAGCAGAGCATGAGGGTCATGGACCATCTGGAAGCCCAGCTTGAGACCCAGCTACAGGTACAGCTTCTGAAAATGGGCCTTTGCAAAGTGGGCAGTGGTTTACAGGGGAGTGGAAATAGTAAAAGGCTAAGCTCATGATCGCAGGTCAGCACTGGAGCCTTTGTGAGGACCACACGCCTTGCTCGGGACCCCCTCAGCCCCCGCTAGTCTCACAGGCTGATGACACATCAGCCTCGCTGCTCAACTGTGAACTTTGATTCCCCCGGGTCTGCAGCACCCAGCTCCGGGCCAGGCCCTGACCACTCGTCAGTTTTGTCTGTTGAGCTGAAAGGAATGAGCGTCTCCCTGTGTGTGAATCGCCACCGTGTGGGCCTCTTGGTGTCACGGCAAACATCGGTGTCATTCAGGCAGTGCTGCTGTGACCAAGGTTTGCACTTTACCTAGAACATACAGGAAGCTCAGCTTTCGTGATATCCTGTGGATATCTCATCCCAGAAAAATCTCATCAGCGTGAGATTATAAGGTGCGGCTTGAAAGCAAAGTGTCTGCCTGTAAAAAAATCAAATATTCAGAATGGCAGGGCTGAGCGGAGTGCTGGCGCCCTCTGAGTGTTCGCCGCCAGTGTGGCAGTGACATCTGAGACGATGATGAGAAAGACGTTCATGGTGGTTAACGTCTATTCCCTGAGGGTCTCTTGTAGACAGTCACTGAGCAGAGAGCTTTACATCCACCACCTAAAGTCCTACTCCGACAGCCAAGGTGCGGCTTACACCCAGTCTCCCATTTACAGATGAGGAAACTGAGGCCCCGAGAGGTAAGTCACCTCCCAGTGCCCCACAGTTAATAAGCCACGGACTCGGGGTCTGGCTGATAATCAATGGTGTTGGCAGTTAAGGACTCAGACTCGAGTCACCAGGGGTGCGCTTGCTCCTGGTGCTGCTGCCCTCACCGAGCCCCTCGCGCCTCAGTGTTCTCATCTGTAAAGTGGGATCCGTGGCTGGTGTGAGCGAGGATGGGTGGGTAGCTCCCCCCCGCATCACACGTGCGTCTGCCTGCTCCTGGCGTTTCTGGATGCCTCTTGGAGAGTCCTCCTCCGCATGGGGACGCGGTCCTGTCCCCACTCTCGGAGCGCCCCCTCGTGCTGATGGAAGGCGATGTAGAGGCGGAGCAGGGCAGAGGCAGGCCCAGCTGACCCTCTCTCTCTGCATCCAGGAAGCTGAGCAGAGCTTCATCTCAGAGTTGGCGGCGTTGGCCCGGGTGCCCCTTGCCGAAAGCAAACCGTTTTCCAATAAGCATGGGCTGTCAGGTGAGTCATAGAAGGCGATGCCCTGCAGGCTCTCTGGGCTGGGAGTATAGGTTCCAGCACCGGGTGTACCACTAAGTGGCGTGTGGCCCCAGGCACCGCACTTACCCTCTCTGGGCTTCTGTGTCCTGTCTGTAGATGAGCGGCTAGGCTAGGATGCCCCTGTGTCCCTGGCCCTTCAAAATGCAATAATTCCGATTCCTGGGTCTGCTGCTCAGTAGCTGACTCTCATCTCTGACTCTGTTTCCCCCTCTGTAAAGTGGGGATAATTAGCCCTCCTCCTTTGGCCAGCAGAACTTCAGGGACATCATAGAGTGTTGTAACCTCTGACGGGATAGCAAGGGGAAGGTGTGTAAAGTCACGGAGGGCTATTAAAATAAAAGCTATGGTACTGGAGCTGTGTTCTAGGTTCTTAACTGCTTCGGAAGGGAAGGCCGCCCGTCCGCTGGGTGTGGCAGAAACACAGCAGGAGCCTGGCCGACTGAGTTTGAATCCTAGCTCTGCCACCTTTCAGCCTTGTGGGCTCGGGATAACTCTCGCCCCCCGCGAGGTCTCAGCCTCCTCACAAGTTAAACGGGTCTAAGAGCAGTAGATACCGAGTGCATACTCGGCCCCCAGAGGTACTCAAACAATGCTGGGGTGGCGTGAGGCCAAGAGATGCTGTCACCTACCCAGAGTCACAGAGCCGGTTTCTGGGTTCACGTGTCTCCTGCAGAGAAACCCCTAAGGACCAAAAGGAAGAAGCCGGCACCCCGGGACAGAGGAGACTTTGGGGGGCCCAAGGACGACGACCCTGCCTCAGGGCCCCCCCCCGCCAGGATCGCTCAGGTACACCGGGGCCCTTGTTGATCACCTAAATCTGGGCAGGAAATCCAGCGCCTCTCAGAGGTGTTGACTCGGGTCCGAGAAATGATGGGTGATAATGGGAAGTGTTGGTATTACTGTTACTGCTATTATTAGTGTCCCATTTGGCGGGTCAGCCACAACCCACCCCCCAGCCCGTCAGCATCCAGCCTGAATAGCTGGCAATCCCAGGCCTCAACAGGGCGCTGCCAGCTACAGATGCTTCCGGATTTGTGGTGGGGTGGATCCATCGTCATCTGAGCATGGGTCGGACCTCCCACCAAAGAGAGGGAACCTGGGAGTTGCTTTTGTTTCTGAACAGCCCATGTCAAAATGCAGACTGTGTTGATGGCCTGTCACCGCCTTTTCATGGGATCAGATTGGATGCTTTGTTATTGCATCTAGACAGACCTGGAATCAAAGTTCTGACCAATTGCCTTTCTTCCATATTTTAAGCAGCAAAAGGCTGAGCCAGCAAGAAAGTGAGGTTGGTGACGGTGAGAATTCCAAGAAGATGATAAAGAGAAGAAGCAACCTGTAGCTTAAGGCTGGTCGGGGGGACGGAACCTGAAGACCCCGTCTGTATGCCACCTGCCTCTCCCCCAGGCAGTGAGGAGGGACTGGCCACCCCGGGGTGGGGGACAGTGGGGTCTCCCCTCTGCCCACAGGCTTGCTGTGCAGGGATGGAGAGTGGGTATCAAAGTCCCAGAAAAAGGCCTAAAAGAGCAGGGCGGACCCTACCGCCTGTGAAGATGATGCCCACCCCCACCCCTGTGTTGGAAACACGTCTGCTCCAGTTTTTCAGTGTCGCCTTGGCTTCGAGATGTGGCTCTGTTCCTTGGGAAGCCCCTCCTTCCTGGCTCCCTGTGCTTCCCAACCCCGTGTCCCAATGTCACCCCGAACCAGCGTTCCGCGAGCGCTAAGTGGTCTCATTCCCGCCCTGGGGGCCCTCTGCTCGCCAGCCTCCCGGTGGAGTTCCACCTATAATAAAGGGATCACCAGGTGTTGCTGGTGTTTTCTGGGTCCGAGGCCTTTTCTCCTCCGTTCCCATCACCCCCGCTCTCTCTGTCCCCTGCACCGTGGGCAGTGGCCAACATGGATTCTCCTCAGGACCCATTGCCTTCTTTGGTTCAGCCAGCAGCGACGGCCTGGTCTCAGTGAGGGCATCTGAGGAGTCTCAGGGCCCCATGACATAGCCCATGGACTCCCTGGCCGGCAGGCCTATCCTCACCCACCCTGGGGACCTAAGGACCCACAGATACATGACACCTGCGTTAGGGTCTTCTGTTGGAGACAGTTAAAGCGCTAGGAAGGAGGCCCTGCCCGGGAGGACTTCCCCTGGGAGGGATGAGTTCTTCTGCCAGACAGCAGCCCTCCCCTAAGGAGAAATGCTTCTCCCAGTGGATGCTGAGAATATCCAGCTTTCAGACCAGCCAGTGCCTTTCCCACCCGGAAAGAAAATTGCCCTTTTCATCGAAATCAGGGATTCTCAGTCTTGGCACTGTGGATACGTGGAGTGAGAAAATTTCTTTTTTGGGGGGTGGGGCTGACCTGTGCGTTACAAGATGGTTAGCAGCTTCCCTGGCCTCTTCCCACCAGATGCTGGAAGCACTCCCCAGTTGTGTCAACCAAAAATGTCTCCAGACATGGCCGGATGTTCCCTTGGGGGCATCACCCACTGATGTAAGTCAGAGCATGCTGACCCCGGGCAAGTCTGGGATGGGGAGTACAGGGTTTCCACAAATTCCCAGTACAGAGTGGGCTGCAGGTTATAGAAGCTTCTGTCTCAGGGATTTTCTGGACCATTTGTGGTCTGAATTTTTATTTCTTACAACCTAGATTAGTCTCTCTTATTCAGGAAAGCGAGGTTCCTTAACAAAAGAAGTAATCCATACTAGTTACCTCGTTTGTCAAGGATACTAACCATCGGAGATCCTCAAATCCTGACTGGTCACCAGGCGAATTTCCGAAGTTAGCCAACAGCCCCCTCTAGTGGCTAAATAAAATATTTCCTTATTCGGCAGAGTCTTGTAACAAGTTTTGACTTCCTGCGATATTTTGAGAACCTGTTTTATATAGCAATTGCTTTTGTCACATGGGTCCTGTGCACAGAGGCATTCTGAAGGCAGATGCCTCCTATGCTGGTAACGTCTGAGTTGGTGACGTGAGTTTGGTAAATGGAGATGCCCTGGCAGCACCAGGATCTCTGGAAGATCCGAGCAGTATAGGTTCAGCCTCCACGGATCTTGCATGGGTGACGCTTTTGCTTAAGTGTAGCTTCCTTAGTCCAGGGGACATGTCACCTGTCACCTGTCACATGCTGGACTGCTTGGCACAGTGTGGGGCGCATAGCTCTCCATAAAGGCGTGTGGACTGCGTCTGTTTCCATCACATCAAAAATCGACTCTAGAGGTGCCTTTCATAATGGAATTGCATCCTTGTTCAAAACAAAATGCGACTCGCTCAGAAAGAGAGAGACAAATACCGTATGCTAACACATATATATGGAGTTTAAGGGGAAAAAAATGTCATGAAGAACCTAGGGGTAAGACAGGAATAAAGACACAGACCTACTAGAGAATGGACTTGAGGATATGGGGAGGGGGAAGGGTAAGCTGTGACAAAGCGAGAGAGAGGCATGGACATATATACACTACCAAACGTAAGGTAGATAGCTAGTGGGAAGCAGCCGCATAGCACAGGGAGATCAGCTCAGTGCTTTGTGACCGTCTGGAGGGGTGGGATAGGGAGGGTGGGAGGGAGGGAGACACAAGAGGGAGGAGATATGGGAACATATGTATATGTATAGCTGATTCATTTTGTTATAAAGCAGAAACTAACACACCATTGTAAAGCAATTATACTCCAATAAAGATGTTAAAAAAAAAAACGCGACTCTCACATCTGGAAGGACTCTCCGCTGTGTTGGGCACAGGCTCTGGGACACCGGGGTGTGGAGGAGGACTTTCAGGCCTGATACTGAGCTGCATGAACACAGCACACCGAGGGCCGGGGAGAGAGAAGGAACAGCAAGAAGACCCCGAGGACACATCTCAGCCGCCCTCCCTCCATCTGGGTTGTGTCCCCAGTTCTTATTATGGGCTGTGATGGAAGGAGGTAAAAATAGAAGGGGTTCATGAATGATGATATATTGAAGAGTTTAATGGATTAATTTTTATGCAAAGTTAGCCTCTCTGATCTGGTCTGAGCTGCTAGATGAAGCCAATGTGGTATATAAGGTCAGCAGAGTCTCCAGCCGACCTGGGCTTTGTCTTGCCGTCATCACTCGGGGGCTGATATTGCTGCTGCTGAAGAAGCCTCCTAACTGCTCCTGCTCTTGCCCTGCCCTGCCCCACCCTCCTCTTATCTGTCCACACTTCTTAAAACACAGATCTGACTGCTGCTCTTTAGTGGCGTTCCCTTGCTCTTAGGAGAAAAAGCAAACTCTTTAACATGGACCACGGGGCCTTGCGAGGTCTGGTATCCGCCACCCCTCCAGCCCAGCTGATGCTGCTGCCCCCACCCAGCCTCTGTCTCCTCTCACGGCCTCATATGTGCCACACCTCCTGCCTACCACAGGGCCTTGGCACATGACAGTCTTCTGTCTGGAACCCTTCTGCCTCCTCCCATCCCCTTTGCCTCATCAGCTCCTAGCCATTGTTCACATCTCAACAGGGCTCACTCACGACTTCAAGAATCACCCCTGCCCACCTTGATAAGATGAGACCCCCCTTTTTTGCTCTTAAAAACTGTCTGTGGGCTTCCCTGGTGGCGCAGTGGTTGAGAGTCCGCCTGCCGAGGCAGGGGACACGGGTTCGTGCCCCGGTCCGGGAAGATCCCACATGCCGCGGAGCGGCTGGGCCCGTGAGCCATGGCCGCTGAGCCTGCGCGTCCGGAGCCTGTGCTCCACAACGGGAGAGGCCACAACAGTGAGAGGCCTGCATACAGCAAAAAAAAAAAAAAAAAAAAACTGTCTGTATAGGGCTTCCCTGGTGGCGCAGTGGTTGAGAATCCACCTGCCGATGCAGGGAAAACGGGTTGGTGCCCCAGTCCGGGAAGATCCCACATGCCGCGGAGCGGCTAGGCCCGTGAGCCATGGCCGCTGAGCCTGCGCATCCGGAGCCTGTGCTCCACAACGGGAGAGGCCACAACAGTTAGAGGCCTGCGTACCGCAAAAAAAAAAACAAAAAACAAAACTGTCTGTATATTTTGTTGCTGGGATGGGGGAGGGGATGGTAGATACATTCCTTTATTTCTCATCCAAGTTTGGAACCGGTTGAGATAGAGGCAGAGCAGCCAGAGATCTGCATATCAGCTCTATAACTGATGAGGCCAAACTGGGGGACTCTGTGTCCACAAAGAGCCTGCTCATACTTACCCCTGAACTAAACTTGCCCACCCCCAACACAGACATAGACGTCGCCCCAGTCACAGGCTTCTACCATGGGGACACCCCCAAAACACATCGAGAGGAGTGGCGAGGGGGCCCAGATTTGGTGGGGGGGGTTAGGGTGGGGTGGGAGGATGGGAGGGTGTCTGGAACTTGTACATTTGGGCAAGGAGAGTTTCATAAAAAGCCAATAAAGTTACAAAAGGTATAAAAGAGAATATATGTTTAGAATGAGAGAGGAGAGCAGAACAAATATTTTTAGAACCTGATGAATTCCACAAAATCACAAATACAAAAATATAATTTTTTAAGTCAATGAATTGCCTAACCCACTTCTGTAATACTTCGTTCTAACATTTCTCCACTCACTGTTGTGTGCATCGGATGGCTAGATTTCCATGGACCGGTTTCTGGCTCTGCACACTTGCCTCGGTGCTCCCTCTCCTCGTTGCTGGGCACACTTCCGGTCTGGGCGCACTTCCGGTCTGGGCGCACTTCTGGTGCCAGGTGCCACGGGATGAATTTGCGTCGTGTCCCCTGGCCTGCGCTCTGTGTCACGATGCAGGGGAGTTGGCACAGGGGGTGGCCATTTGTGCCCGGGCTGACTGGAATTACGTCCACTTGACACGTGCCCATGCCCACTGAACCCAACTCAGTCTGCCCTAACCCAGATCCCAGGTACGCCCATGGCCTCCCGGTGTCAGCTGACGAGCATCACTAACTTCATGGTAAATTTGCATCCAAGGAAGTGTGTCCTGAGGCCGGTCATCTCCGTGGAGGGAGGAAGGGAGCTACATAGCACTCTCAGTTCTGAAAAATAAGGTGGTTTCCCTCTGCTGGGGAAGAATGAGTGAGACAGAGGCCAGGAGAGCCTCCACATTTCTCCCCCGGAGAGCGGACGCCTCTCTCTGGGGGACATGAAGAGTGGGAGATGAGCATTCTCTACTCCCTGCAAAATGCTTCCTTTATAGCATTTAGCATGGTGTATAATTAGATGCTTTGGGTAATAATTTGGTTAATATCTGACCTTCCCCCTGGAATATATACCCATTGCTTTCCCCTACTAGGACAATGCCTAGTACTACATAGGCACTCCTCGTACACTGGTGGAAGGAAAAATGTAGGGAAGGAGGGAGGAGGGAAATTTCATTTTAGTAGAAGCCCTTTTTGTTCGGGAATTCTCTTGCTCTCTTGCTCCATGAATTGACGTCACTGAAGGAAAACTTGAAGCCAATGACACCAAATGTACTGGCATTTACTGGGACACCAGACCCGACCTACATTGCGTGGATTGAAAGCTCACTGGCTTCACGTTGGTGGCTTGAAATTGGCTACAGTGAGAGTATTGGCACCATAGAAGTTAGCAGACACTACAAACTGGGGGTCCCACCCCAGCCCAGACAAGCTCAGTGTCCAGTGTTTATTTAGCAGTGTACCTCAGGACCACTGGGTTAGAAGCCCATGCACTATGGTCACCCTGGTCTACAACCAAGGCTCTGCTGCAGCTGAATGAGGGAAAGGATGGTCTTTTCAATAAATGGCACTGGGTCGATTGGATTCTATATGGAAAAAAAGCAAGCCTTGAGCCCTGTTTTACACTGTGTACAAAGATTAATGAGAGATGGGTCATAGATCTAAATGTGAAAGATGAAACTTCTAGAAGGAAACTCAGAAGACTATTGTGGTAGCAGAACAGTGCCCCCTCCCCAAGACTTCCACATGCTAATTCCTGGGAACTGTGACTGTGCTATGCTCTCTGCAAAGGGGAAGTAAGGGTGCAGATGAATGAACAGGAGAATAGATAGCCTTCCCCTAAAGTTCCCCACCTCCTCCTACCATTTCAAGAGATGAATGAAAAGAACGTTACTTAAAAGGAATGCTGCAGGGCTTCCCTGGTGGCGCAGTGGTTGAGAGTCCGCCTGCCGATGCCAGGGGACACGGGTTCGTGCCCCGGTCCGGGAAGATCCCACATGCCGCGGAGCGGCTAGGCCCGTGAGCCATGGCCGCTGAGCCTGCGCGTCCGGAGCCTGTGCTCTGCAATGGGAGAGGCCACAACAGTGAGAGGCCCGCGTACCACAAAAAAAAAAAAAAAAAAAAGGAATGCTGCAGCTCAGCCTCCTAGAATTAAGGCTTGTCTGTCTTGCAGCTGCCAGGACCCCGTGCCTGTGCCTCTTGGGAAGCTAATGTAGGACAGGGGTGCTGGCAACCTCAGCAGGTGGTGCTGACTGGGCAGTGGTCCGGTGACTTGGCAGCCGGGCAAAGGCCCCATCAGAGTCGGTCCTAGAGGGAGGATGTTAAGGCTGCTTCCACTTCAGCTTCTGCTCCCTGATAGGCTGGGGGAGTGATGCGGGAGAGAGGAAGTGCCTTCCAGAGAGCAGGGTGGGTAACTTATTGTTGCCAACTTTACTCTTCTGGAAGTTTCTGCGATGTCCTCCAGTAGTCCCAATGGGCCAAGGCCAAATATCAAGTCATTACCCTCCATTCTTGATCTTTCTTAGTATTTAGCTTTGTTTCAAGAAAATCCGTAACTGACCCTAAGCCACCACCTCTCTGGACCTTAAAGTATCCTAACCCAGTGAGGGTGGGGGGAGAAGACACTAGAAGCATAAAGTAGACGTATACCCATCCAAAGCCATCCCGCCTCAAATGACGAAGCTTAGCAGTTAGAAGCAAGGAGCTTTGGACATGTGGGTCCCGGATTTAAATATTGGCTGTGCCACTTCCTGTGTGATCTTAGATGAATTATTGACCTCTCTAGGACTCATCTGTAAATGCTGTTAATAATAGTGCCTACCTTACAGAGCACCTGACATGTAGCATGTGCTGTACAGATAATGCCGCCATCATTATCACCACGACCACCACCACCATCACCATCATCACCATCACCATCATCACCATCATCACGTGACATCACCATCAGCATCATCACCACCATCAGCATCAGCATCACCATCATCACCAGCAGCATCATCACGTGACATCATCATCAGCATCATCACCACCATCAGCATCAGCATCACCATCATCACCAGCAGCATCATCACGTGACATCACCATCAGCATCATCACCACCATCAGCATCAGCATCACCATCATCACCAGTAGCATCATCACGTGACAGCACCATCAGCATCATCACCACCATCACCAACAGCATCAGCATCATCAGCATCATCATCACCATCACCATCATCACATGACATCACCATCAGCATCATCACCACCATCAGCATCAGCATCACCATCATCACCAGCAGCAGCATCACGTGACATCACCATCAGCATCATCACCACCATCACCAACAGCATCAGCATCATCAGCATCATCATCACCATCAGCATCAGCATCAGCATCAGCAGCATCACCATCACTACTAACTGGTAATCAAGACAAACAACTTTGAGGTTTTACTCCTCCTTAGAATGTATACCTCCCGTGGGACTGGAGGTCAGAAATGTGAAGCTCAGGAGCTGGGCACTTCGAATCTGAGGCAGTCTGACCCACATAACACACAGGAAGAGACAGCACACCAAGGAAAGGCTGGGCAGGAGGGAAGGGACATGATGTGATTTCAACCTATTTCACAGAAGCCCTTGGCCAGCCATCGTCCTCCGCTTCTCATCCTTGTTCTCATGACCTAACACTCCCCAAATCATGACTGGCTCCCTCTTCTCCCTCCTCCGCTCCCCCGGCTACCTAACAAGAGCCGGTCCTGCGGAAGCCAAGCACCGCTGTCCCGTTACTACAAAGGGGAGCACAAAGCATGAGCATCTAAGCAGCCATCACTTAAATGCAAACACCCCAGTCAGGGAGTGGGCCATTTATTTTCTTTATTTTTTCACAAGCTTTGAATTCAGAAATAAGAGTCACAATAAGTCAGTTGTTAAGTAAAAATGAGGGTGATTACAAAGGAAAACTATGTACAAAACTTAAAAAATCTGACGGCCTCGTCATCCACCTGGGAGGGACCAGGACATGGGCGCCGGGAGCAGCTGTGGCCACACCGTGGTCAGCCCTGAATGAGGGTGGGAGACCCCTTTCTGAGTGTGAACCTGGCTAGGCCTGCAGTCTGGAGCGGGATGGAAGGACACACACAGACCGGAAAGACGTCATGGCGAGTTACAGGTGCCACGGAGACCAGGGTTCCTGACACAGGACGAGAGTGATGCTTCTCTGGCGGTGGGGCGGGCTTCCTTCTCGTGTAGACCTGGGGGAGGGGACGATGAGGACACATCTTCCTGCTGTGAGTTTTGGAGCTGCCCCCGAGGGCTTGAGGTCTGGGCTTTGTGTCTATGTAGGGCCTCGGTTGTATTCTGTCGGACGCACTCACAGACTCGCAGACATAACTTAGTAACATGCATCAACTATCCTAGAACAGCTACAGGGGTGCAAGGGAACCACTCAGAGAATCGTGGAGCCCGTGGCGTCAGAAGTGGGAGGGACAGTACAAGACGAGGCTGGAACCTGTGTTCACTAAGGAGGGGCCTGGAGACACCATGCTCTGAGGTGGACTCAGATGAACACACGACTGTGGGCAAGGGATTTCCAAGCAAACACACCACACTAGTACCACTTCTTCCTAAACCAAAAAGGAAAGAACATCATTCCATTTTCCCCCCATCAGTACCAAACGATACTGTGGGTTTCCAAACACTGACAGGGCAAGGGATGGACATCCTTCCCAGAATCCTTCACGCTTGCTCATCCACGAGTTGCCTTCACCCGAGGCTGGTGATGTTGGAGCGGCCACCAGGGGGCGCCACGATGCGGTGGCCGGTGCGCCGGGGGTTGTTGTCATCTATCTGGGCACCTGGAAGAGACAGAGCCAGTCACTCCAGCGAGATCTGCTGACACCAGCTCCATGTGCTGCTCCTGCGGGCTGGGTGCCCTCTCATGTCACGTCCCCCAGCCTCTGGGACGCCGAGCCCTCGTCTCAACACGCCTTCCTTCCTCACCATCCTTCAGTCCAGGCTGACCTCTGGGAAGGCTCCCTGACCTCCACGGGGTCCGTTGCTCCCTCTTCTATGCCCCCCAGGCCCCGGGGCCACCCTCCTGCAGCCCTGACCACGCTGTGCTCCTTCTTGTCTGGCTTCATGTTCTTGAGACAAGTGGGCAAACACTGAGTGCCTACTGCGTGCAGACACAGACTTGGTGCTTTAACATATGCTGTCGAATTCAGGGCTCACAGCAACCCTATGAAGGGAGTGTTGTTTTAGCCCCAGTTTACAGATGAGGAATTTGAGGCCCGGGTCACGCATTGTAGGGGGCACCACTAGAGGGCAGGGAAGCCAGAATCGTAGCCCCACTGGTTTGTCCCCAAAGCCCCAGCTCCTACCACACACTCACAACAACACTTGGCAGTGTCCATTGTTCCCAGGGTGTTTTATGCGCTATGCGCGGGAGCACACGTATGTGCATTTGTATATTGCGTGCATGCATGTGTGTATCTGTGCATGTGTGTGCATGCGTGCATGCTGTGTGTGAACACTTGGAGCTGGGTTTACCCACCCTGTTTGCAGTGGGCAGGTCTGCATGGGCGGGGGTGGGGGGCGGCCTTTTTTGTTTTAAATCTGCAAAGCCAGCCATCCACGCCAACCTCACGCATTCTCTTGCAGTTAAAGAAAGATTTAAAATTGGAGCACTAAGCTCAGTGCCTGGCGCTCAGTGAATATGTATTAAATGAAGACTGAATGACGGATAATGCTGGGAAGGAGGGATGTTGTGGAGAGGGGTCCAGTCGGGAGACTTCACTTCCAGCACAAAGGGTGCCTGGAATTTGGGTAATTTGGAATCAGACACTCCCCTCTCCCGGCCTCATTTCCTTTCCTGTAAAATAAAAGCCGACTCCTATCCACAGTATTGTGTACTCTACTGCCTCAAACCACAGGATCAATTTTATGGCAAAGCAGGTGTAACGATGAGCACACGACAACAGGATTCACTGGATTCACCGTGAACCTCATTGATCGGAAGATGCTGGCCTGATACGAAGTTGGGATGGTCTACATTGAGAGCTCTGCTAGGCTGCCCGCTAGGGTCAGGCGCTGCCTCCCAGGGTACGATATGTGTACTGAACCAATGCCCGATATTCGATGTCTTGTTCCCAGGAACCAGGAGGTGGAAACTGGATTATCCCCTCTCACCATCACTCCCAATGATTTCACCAAAGAGGAAATTTAAAATAAACACATGAAAAATGCTGACCCTCATAAGGAATCAAAGATTTACCAATTAAGACTTCAATGAAAATGATGACAAAAATAACTAGATGAGGTCTTTCTACCTCTGACTTTATATGATCTGTGTAAGCCACAACGAATTTGGTTTAGAGTACTGACTGATTTTCTCTCATTGTTTCACTGATAGACAGTGTGTCTTCCTAGACCCAGAAATCAGGCCAAGTGCTTAATATCTTTCTACCTCATAAGCATCTGTACCTTGCTTGGTTACATGCCAGGTACTTTTAAAATACCTGTTGTACAAAAGGACAGCACTTCAATAAACCATGCTATGTCTTTATGATGTAACCTCACTCAGATATTTAAAAGGACATCTGTGGGGCTTCCCTGGTGGTGCAGTGGTTGAGAATCTGCCTGCTAATGCAGGGGACACGCGTTCGAGCCCTGGTCCGGGAAGATCCCACATGCTGCGGAGCAACTGGGCCCGTGAGCCACAACTACTGAGCCTGCGCGTCTGGAGCTTGTGCTCCGCAACAAGAGAGGCCACGACAGTGAGAAGCCCGCGCACCGCGATGAAGAGTGGCCCCCGCTCACCGCAACTAGAGAAAGCCCACGCACAGAAACAAAGACCCAACACAGCCAAAAATAAATAAATAAATAAATAAATTAATTAAAAGGACATCTGTGAAGTCCATCCTGATGTTGTAAGGTGTCTGTGCAGTTGGTATCCAATGGAGTCACCTGTGAAACTGCTGAGGGGCTGGTCAAAGGCAGTGCTGGGGCTTTAGAGAGAAGTGGGTGCTGAGCAGGGAGAAGGATGGTTGGGGGACACTTCCTGCAGACTTTCCATTTCATTGTTTTTTTGTTGTTCTAAAAGGGAGGGAATGTCTCTCAGCATTTAATTGCGATCGTGAATTGCATAACATGAGACCAGAGATCCAGTGTGCAAACTCCCTGAGAGGTTCTGTGTTGTCACACACAGACAGTTCTCCAAGCATTGCAACCAATCCCTGTTCTGCTGACTGAGCATCAGAGGAAATATTCCAGTTGTGTTTAGGGTCCACTTGTGCAAAAATATTAGTTTTTTTTAGACACTGGATCACACGGTGTGGGAGAAACTCTTCCATGACAGGCTCAGGGAAAGTGAGATGGACTGGACTGGGGGACCCTCTGATTCATGCTCCCCACTGCGTAATCCCTGAATGGATGGTAGGTTGTCACCCCCGCAATTTAAACTGGTATTTCATCTTCTCTCTGCCCCTTTCATTCTCTCTTTTGCCAACTACATCGCCTTTTCTGTTTAAATGTCCTTCACTCCTGCTGGACCAGAAGTCAGCCCGTTGAGAAAACTCAGCCCTGTTTTTTTTTGTTTGTTTGTTTTTGCGGTACGCGGGCCTCTCACTGTTGTGGCCTCTCCCGTTGCAGAGCACAGGCTCCGGACGCGCAGGCTCAGCGGCCATGGCTCACGGGCCCAGCCGCTCCGCGGCACGTGGGATCTTCCCGGACCGGGTCACGAACCCATGTCCCCTGCATTGGCAGGTGGACTCTCAACCACTGCGCCACCAGGGAAGCCCTCAGCCCTGTTTTTACAGCCCATGAGCTAAGAATGGTTTTTTGCATTTTTAAATGGTTCCATTTCAAATGGTCTTAGATATTGCCTCTTGGCTCACAAAGCTTAAAATATTTACTACCTGGCCTTTTAAGAAAAAGTTTGCTGACCTCTAGAATAGACTGAGCCTGCCCAGCTGTGTCTTATTCATCGCCGTATTCCTGGCACCTAGCACAGCATACAACTCACGCTAACACCTCAAATATTCGAAATTCCAAGGCAATGTCCCAACATGTGCACACCTGCCCTTGTGTGGTGATCTGATGACACTGCAGACACATGGCCCAGGAGCCTTCAGAAAGTCTGAAGGAGCACGTGACTTTTGATTTTGTCTGCACACATTTGCTGAGCACCAAGTCCTGGCATTTTGACGCTGAATGTCTTGGAGGCTTAAGAATAACACCACTCTACACACAGGGCTGTTGTGAAGATGAAACAGTCATGAGTTATGAGAATGTGTGCTGTACTACCATGGATGGCTGAAGACCCGACCCAGAACGTACATCCAGCAAAGGCAGCTACTCTGATTCCCCTCTCCACGCTTAGCTTCATGGGTAAGAGTGTAAAATGTCCCCAAGAGTGTTAAGGAAGAGCATAAGGCCAATTTTCAGGCAGACTCTTCATAAATCAGGGTCAGGTATCTCTGTGCTGCTCCCACGGACCCTCTCTGCTCTCTGACCTCCCCCAGCCCTCTCTGCCCAACCCCGGGAGGGGAGGGGAACCCACACTCCCATCTTCGGCTCCTGATCGAGTGCCTGAGGCCGTGGATTCATTTCTCAGGAGTTCAGGGCTCTGGGAGCCGCTGTGGGGTGGGGAACCTTGGCCGCTGTAGTTTCGTACCTGATAAACTGAAGTTGGACTGGTGGAGGTTTCTGATCGGTGGAGGCTGGTGTTTGGAAGGCGAAGATTTGACAGAAGGAGCAGGGGTTGCATATTTGGGTGTGGCTGGCACCTCGTACACAGGACCGTCATACATGCCCCTGGGAACCCCCTGCAACCCAGAAACCTAAACAGAGGACAAGAAGAGCAACTGATTGACAAGATGCATGTATGCATTCCCGCGTGCAGGAGAGTGACCATGGTCTCCTCGGGGATACACACACGTATGCACAAACATGCACACATGTGCTCGTGCACACATGTGCTCGTGCACACACCACACAAGGCACCCGCTCACACACGTGCACAGGCACACATATATGCATGCGCACAAACATGCACACACACATACATATGCATGCACACCCCACACACACTCCACATACACACAATTCACACACGTGCGTGCACACACATGCCTGCACACGCTAATATGCAGGGTACACAATCACATGCATACACACAATTCATACATGTACGTGCACATACATGCCTGCATACACACCGTGTTTAATATACACACTAACGTATATAACACACACATCACACACACATACAATCCAACACACATTCATAAAAAGGCAAGTGCACACTCACATGCACACACACATATACATACACACACAAGCACAGACACATACAGAGCTTCGTGCAGGAGGACTCCAAAGCTATTTCCAAGAGGAAAACACTTCCCTGACACCCTGACAAGGACCCCTGAATCGGGGACTGGTGGCATCAGGGAGTCGTCTTCATCGCGGATTTGGGGGCAGGGAGTTTGGAAGGTGATCCCGCAAAGGAGGAGGGAGAGAAGAGGGAGAACACCCACCACAGGGAGAGAGAACGAGAAGGCCGCCTCTGAGGGCACCTGGCTCAGGGCTACTGCAGGGGGCAAACCTCCTGGACGGGACACAGCGCACGGCCGCCATCCCCGTGGGTGGAGAGTTGTCCTGGGAGAGAGAGCCATGAGGCAGAGAAGCCAAAAGCTACAGGGGCTCCGGTGGGAGGCTGGGAGCCTGCTGGTGAGCTCAGAGCCGGCCAGGGGAGTGTGGGCGTCCATCCCAGGCCCTGGGAGACAGAGTGTGGCCACTGTGAGTCAGTGACAGTGCCCTGACCCCAGCTTCACGTCCCTCTTCCCCTGCACAGGTGACAGCGCCCGACCCCAGCCCTAGGCTCCCTCCTCTACAACAAAGGGGTCCTTTTTCAGCACCAATATCAAGGGCCCAGCACTGCTTGGTGATAACCCATCCTCCGCCCCCAGGAGCCCTGCTCCCCTGACGCCCTGGGACCTCATTGTCTCTGCCCCATCCCTCCCAATACCTGCTTCCTGCGCGTCTGGGCTTCCCTGGTTCCAGCCGGTTCCAGGCCTGTGTTCCTGCCCCCCAGTTCCCTTCAGTGACCTCTGAACTCAGCTTGGCCAGACGTAGGTTCTGGGGCAGGGCCCGTCCCCCACCTGGCCTGGCCTCTGTGCTCTGCCCTCAGGTATGCGGGGAGGGTGGCCCTGTGCCAGGGGACCTGTCCGCCTGGCCACTGCAGATCACGTCTTGGCATCGAGGTCAGGCATCCACGTCTCACAGATGCTGACTGTTAACCACAGACCTCAGGTTCAAACTGATTTAGAGGGAATGAAGCCAGCCAAGGTGTGTTTCTGCCCCCTTGGTGGGTGTCCCAAACAGGAGTTTACACGAGTCCCTTTGTCTCTCAGCCTGCTGTGGCCACATTGCTATCCCTGGCCATCTTTTGGATCTAACTTGCCAATTCTCCATGTCCATCATTTCCCCATCTGACGCATAACATCTGTGCAATTTGGTATCCTTGACCTGGGATGCTACACTTTAAGGCGTGGAGAGGGACAGTAAACAGACATAGAGCATTGCGATGGTTGGCCTGGGAGTCTGGGAATGCCAGGAGGCCTCTGGGCTCTTGCATCTAAATTGGAAGCACAAGAAGAGTGGGACCATACACAGGTGGGCACACATGCACACACACACATATACAGACACATAAGCGAGCACAGGAGCACATACACACAGGAGCACCCCATGCATATACACATACACCCGTGCACATACACAAATAAAGCTGGGCTTTCTGGCAGACATGAGCCGTTTTAGTGCGGGAAGCAGGTTGTCATGGTGATGGGAGGGCCCTAATTAGGGAAGATGATTGATCACAGATGGGAGTCTTTCTGAAGCATGAGCAAACTTCCTCCTCTGAACTGGACTGGGGACGGGACAGAGCCCGTGCCTACTCCATGCCCTTTGACCTCCTGAGTCCATGCTAAGACTCCTCAAGAAAAAGGGGGGAAGGAGGATGCAGAATGGAAGGGGAGCAAGGAGAAGGAGAAAAGAGGGCAGATCGAAGGGAGTCTAGAGGCAGTTCTGCCACCCCTCAAGTGGGCTAGGGAGGTTTATTTTTACCAAATGGCACTAAGGGCTTCAGAGCTCTCCCAGCTGTGTGATGCTGGGCAGTCCTGCACTGCCTTGAGCGCCAGGGTTCTGATCTACAGAAGGAAGGTCATGACACCTAAAAGAGGGAGTGGTGAAGACCCCCCCCCAGGATGATGCAGGATGTGCGTCCTGGCTGGTGTACTCCCAGGACTCCTCCCATCGCCCCACATGCACAGCCCTTTACAGTTGGCACATCTCTGGCACCTCGTTGGTCTCGTCTGGTCCTCACTCCAGCCTGAGACGCAGGCGGGTCACATCCCAGCTCATCTGACACGTGAGGAAGGGGGGGCTCGTGCAGCTGTGACATTTGCTCGCTCTGCACACGACATACCCTGGCTCCACATACCTTGTTCCTGATCCTGACGCGCTGGTAGAGGTACTCGGGGAAGGGCTTCCTCGGGATGAAGCGGCCTGCGCCCTTGTTGACGTTGATGCTGCCGTCCTCAAAGACGATCTTGCCCTGGCTGATGACCACCAGCGGGGAGCCGTGGCACTCCATGCCTTCGAAGATGTTGTACTCCACAGCCTGCACGGCAAGAAACGCGGGCTTTTATCCAGCTTCCGGGGCTTTTCTCCGCATCAGCCCTGTCATCCTAATGGTGATCCTGCTACACATCCTATCACAGGCACTTTCCAATGCTTGCTCTTTCTGGAAAACACCTTTAGGACTGTGTAATGTTCCTTTGTACACTTTCATTTGCATAATCAGCCCCTCACTGTCGGGCTTTTACGTTGCTGGTGGTTTTATATAATCTAACTAGTATCGTCTGGGGCATCGTGAAAGTGAATGGGGCTCCTGGAGTTAGGCAATGAAGCCACTCTGACTATAACTGAATATTTTGGGGTCTTCTTTTAAAAACATTTTCTTTCATTTTTCCTAAAACTAAATTACTGGGTCAAAGGATATGAGCTTTTGAAAGACTGCCAAATTGTTTTCTGAAGGCATCGGACCAGTTGAAGCGACGTCGGCAGCGGGGGAATATTTCGTAATTTCATGTCTATGAAATGCCCTCCAGCACCAGGTAAGGTCATATTTATTTATTTACTCATTTGAAAGACAAAACATTTCCTAGAAAATATGCATTCCTTTCGTTAGTCCTAAAGTGAATATAACTACCACCAGCCAAACTCTTTGATTATTCAAAAAGTAGGGAAAAAATACGGTAAAAATTCAAACGGTACAAAAGATATGTAATTTTTTTTTTTTTTTTGCGGTACGCAGGCCTCTCACTGCTGTGGCCTCTCCCGTTGCGGATCACAGGCTCCGGATGCGCAGGCTCATCGGCCATGGCTCACGGGCCCAGCCGCTCCGCGGCATGTGGGATCTTCTCGGACCGGGGCACGAACCCGTGTCCCCTGCATCGGCAGGGGGACTCTCAACCACTGCGCCACCAGGGAAGCCCAAGATATGTAACTTTAAAAAGCAGGTCTCTCTTTGACCTCAGACCGAGATGCCTGCCCCACAGTGACCTTTCTGGAACCCCAAATATTTTCTGTGCGTGAGTAACTTTCTCATGTTCCGAGCGCTCTGGACAGTTTCACCTTTTTCTCCTTACCTCACAGAATGCTCCCCATCAGCGAATGTTCCCATGTCGTGGGTTAAAAATGTTTTGATATTTCTTAAACTGCTGCACTGGATTCCACCCCAGGGACATACTATCATTTACTCATCCAATTCTCAAGGACAAGCATGTGGGTCTTTGCCCTGCTTTTGCACAATAAACACACTTGAGTGTCCACACCGGCACGTGTGAATATCTTCGTAGATGTGGACTTTGGGCCAAAGCGTAAACAGATTTTAACTTTGACAGATTTGCCTTCCAAAAAAGGCAGCGCTGATTTCCATTCCCGACAAAACTCCATGAGTTTGTCGGCATGCTAGTCCCACCTCAGCTCCATCCTATTAAACCCCGGCATCTCAGACACTGGCACAAGTAAAAACAGCATCTCACTGCAGTGATTTGTATTTGAGATCGGATCTGTTTTTAAATGAATAGAAACCCTTTGTATATTTCTTCTTCTGTCACTGCGTTTCTGCACCCTGTTCTATTAGGTTCTTGGTATTTTCCTTAATGGTTTCTAAGGACATATTTAATGTTAAAAAATCTCTCCCTTTGTTTGTCCTGTGTATTGCCAATACTGTGTATTACCAAACTTCCCTGTCTGTCCTCTGCCTTTTGATCTCATAAAGTATTAATTATCATTTGCTGCAATGTAGAGGGTTTTTTTTCTTGGTTTAATTTGTATGTAGTCAGTGGTCAAACAGACCAATCTTCTCCTTTGTATTTTCTAGGTTTTGTGTCTTGCTCAGAAAGGTCTCCTCCCCTTCAAAATGATCATTTTTAAAAATGTGTTTTATTCTAGTCCTTTTATAACTTTACTTTATTTCAATCTTCAACCCATTTTGAATTAGTTTTGTGGTCAAGAGTACAGCAGCCGCCTAGCCCTATGAGCCGGGGTATTCAAACACAATTGGTTGAATAACTGTCTGTGTAATTTTAACAGTCTCCTTTGTTGAAACCAAGCTCTCATATATGCGGTCGGTCTATTGCCTGGCTCTCTTTTCTCTTCTGCTAATACCAAACTGCCTCAATCATTGTAGTTTTATAATATGCTTTAATAACTGGGATGATTAGCGCTCTCTTTAAAGTTTTCGTTTTCTTAGAAATGTTTTGGCTATTCTCAAATTGTCTATCTAGGAACTCCGTTTTTCTAGTTAAAAAACAATTCCATTCCATTTTCTGATGCGATGACTTCAACTTTATAAATTAGAAAGAACTGATATTTTTACTCTGTTGAATGTTTTTAGCATAAAAGGACTTGCGCTTATGGAACTCTTCAGTTCTGATTGTTATTAGAAACAGGGTTTTGATTTCCATTCTGTTTTTCAAAGTGCTCTTTAATTATCTCATAGAAAAGGTATCAATTCTTTATATTGATTTGGAATCAGCTGATGGATTCTCTTATTGTTTTTGATGGTTTTTAGGTGCGTACTCAGGGCTTCGATGCTGATTTTTTACAAACAGCTGCTAATACTATGCTTTAGACTCTTTGTGGCCGCTGCCTCCCAGGCCCCAGGCAGAAGATCTGTTTTCAGTTTTAACATTTGCTCATCTAGCACTTCCTGAGTCACCCTGAAGTGACCCCGCTAGGCAGTAATTTACAATTTTGCTGAAGTCCAAATGTCCATTGTAAATACTGAAAGGCAGTGCAAGAAGCAAATCACTTACCTCGCAGTCAAAACTAGACAACTGCCCAACTCATTCAGCCCAGCGTGGTCTGTTAGCTGTCTTCTTAGAGGAAGGACACATTACACGCCACAGTGGCATTCCTCAATTGGGGAATTCTTATGAGGCTCAGGTTATATTACCCACAGATGTCACATTCTACATTTCACAACTACTTGAAGTTTTTGGCTGTTGTTGTTTGTTTAATTTTTCTATTTCTGTCCACACCGCATGGCTTGCGGAATCTCAGTTCCCCGACCAGGGTTCTACCAGGGATCGAACCCGCGCCCTTGGCAGTGAGAGCACAGAGTCCTAACCACTGGACTGCCAGGGAAGTCCCACAACCACATAGTTTTAAAAGCGAATTGTTTCTTGTGTCTCCCTCCCACCCTCCCTATCCCACGGGGATATATGTACATGTATAGCTGATTCACTTTGTTATAAAGCAGAAACTAACACACCATTGTAAAGCAATTATACTCCAATAAAGATGTTAAAAAAAATAAATAAAAGCTAATTGTTTTATTTCCTAAAGGTACTTACGAACAATGTAAAAACTCAAATAATACAAAAGACTATGATTTAAAAAACTGTTGTGTCTCCCATCCTGGAGCCCCAGTTCCCCAGTACCTCTCCCAGGAAGCAACTACTGTTCCTCAGTCTTTTGTGTCCCATAAAAGATAGCCTGGGGCTTCCCTGGTGGCACAGGGGTTGAGAGTCCGCCTGCCGATGCAGGGGACACGGGTTCGTGCTCCGGTCCGGGAAGATCCCACGTGCCGCGGAGCGGCTGGGCCCATGAGCCATGGCCACTGAGCCTGCGCGTCCAGAGCGCAGAGGCCACAACAGTGAGATGCCCGCGTACGGCAAAAAAAAAAAAAAAAAAAAAAGATAGCCTGACACTGATGAGTGGATAAGCATGGTATATGTTTATATCCATCAATGGATTAATGTGGTTTATCCAAGCACTGGAAGACTACTCAACCACAAAAAGGAATGGATTGATACCTACTACAGTGTGGGGGGGCCTCCAAAACATGATACCAGGTAAACAGAAACCAGAAACAAAAGGCCACATACTGTGTGATGCCATTTACAGGAAATGTCCTGAATAAACAAATCCAGAAAGAAAGCAGATTTGTGGTTGACAGGGGCCTGGGGAGGAGGAATGGGGAATAACTGCTGATGGGTACTGGGTTTCTTTCTGAGGGGATGAAAACGTTCTGGAATTAGTAGTGGTGATTGTACGACTTTCTCAATATACTAAACACACTGCTGCACTGTACATTTTAAAATGGTGAAATTTATGTCACGTAAATTACATCTAAACAAAGACTGTAAAAAAACTAGGTAGTCTCTGGATATACAAGCATGTATGTGACCTATGGGGTGATACTTTGAAGCAAATACTTTTCCCACGAAGATATGAAAGAATAAAACTTGTGTTCTTTTTACAGAAAAGTAGATTTAAATTTTTAATCACCGATCAAGATATAAGAAATGATTTTCATTGTCAAAAGGAATGTTTTTAAACTGAAAAAATAGGGCTTCCCTGGTGGCGCAGTGGTTGAGAGTCCGCCTGCTGATGCAGGGGACGCGGGTTCGTGCCCCGGTCCGGGAAGATCCCACATGCCGCGGAGCGGCTGGGCCCGTGAGCCATGGCCGCTGAGCCTGCACATCCGGAGCCTGTGCTCCGCAACGGGAGAGGCCACAACAGTGAGAGGCCCGCATACCACAAAAGGAAAAAAAAAAAAAAAACTTAAAAAATAAAAGCAACCTCTAAGACAGCATTTTTCGATCCATGTTCTGAAAAACATTTGTTTCTTGCACTATGTGAATTGCATTGCTTTAAACAGAGAAAATGGAACAGAAAAAATGCTGTGGCCAACTGGTCTCATGGCATCCTGAATTGTCCTCTTCTTATTATGAAATTAATTCAAATCTGGCTTGGGACAGAGAGGGCACGCTTTTCAAGTTTAACGAATCTGCAACATTCCTTCTCACATGGGTAATCTCAGGTCTGTGACTTATTATTATGGGTTCAATTGTCCGCAAAAAGGTATGTTGAAGTCTTCACCCCCAGTACTTCAGAATGTGACTGTATTTGGAAATAGGGTCATTGCAGATGTAATTAGTTAAGATGAGGTCACACTGGGGTAGAGTGGGCGCTAAATCCAATGACTGGTGTCCTTATAAGATGATAAGACATAGGGAGACAGCCAGAGATCGGACTGACGCATCTACAGACCAAGGATGGCCAACGGCACCAAAAGCCAGGAGAAAGGCATGGAACAGATTCTCTCCAAGAGCCTTCAGGGGAGCCCGGCCCTGCTGACATCTTGATTTCAGACTTCAGGCCTCCGGAACTGTGAGAAAGTCAATTTCTGTTGTTTCAAGCCACCAGTTTGTGGTACTTTGTGACAGCAGCCCCAGGAGACTCATACACGTATCCTCTCTTTGTCCATTTTCTTACTTATTCATAAATAATAACATACCTAACTTAGAAGATTATTGTATTAAGTGAGATGATGTATGGAAAATGTAAGCACAGAGTAACTACAAGATAATATTTGATAATATTTGGAATTTGATAACAATTGGAACCCCTGCTCCTTGACCCAGTGTCCTCTTCTTCCCTGGACCACAACGGCCTTGTGAGCTGACACCACTGGGGGGCAGCGTGCCTCTCCTGCCTTCCCAGAGCCCACCTGGTCTGTGCACATCACCGCGTCCATAGTAATTAAAACGGAGTCGTGTGTCTGCTGGGCGGTGAGTGTGGAGAACAGCATACACCTTTCTCCAGGGGAGGCTACCTCAGGCTCATTTCCTCCTGACCTGTCCCCAGGGAGGGGGGTGAGGGAAGCCAGCCTGTCATCAGGGAACTCTGGTTATGTTAAGAATGACCACTGGTTGATAAGCTGGACAGACCTCTCTGTCCCCAGGCCATGGGTCTTGTGGCCGAGGGGGACCTGGGGGCCACACTCATGAGCTGCTACAAGTGGTCCTTGTCACTTTCTCTTGAGGCTTCCTTGTGCCTGGTGTTCTGTCCCCATGCACGTGGTCTCGCCCCTCACCAGCAAGCGACCACTGGGCTGGGGAATGGCAGCCGAGGGGGGTAAGGACTCCCATCGCAGACTGATGCTGTGTGCACATGCTCTGCCTCCCAGCCCACGCCCTGTAACAGACTTTGGTGAACCAGGGACCAGGCTGAGGACTCTGTGTCTTGTGAGTGTGAACATTGATCTGGACCCAAGACTGCTGCTGACCATGCAGAGTGGGTCTGAAGCAAGCACTCAGGGAGGGAAAGCTGTCCTGTGTCTCTCTGCATCCTTAGAGGTTTGATGGATGAGTGAAGAAATCAAGGGCATGTGAGACACGAAGGGCAGAGAAAACCCACACCCATAAGCTTGGGGCTTGGAGCCCGGGAGAGTGTGCACGAGTCAGTCCAATCCTTTCCTTTGATGACTGCGAGCCCGGCCCCAAACTGAAGTGGGTTTCTGATATAGCAGATCAGACCCTCTCCAGCTTGATAGGTAAATTGGAGAAAGAATCTTGGACCTTATGCGTCCCCTCTCTGAGCCTGATGGCTTGCTCCATGGAATTAGGAGCAGAGTCAGCTGTTTAAGAATGCATGCATCTGTACACAGGAGCCCCAGAGAGAGAGAGAGAGAGAGAGCGAGAGAGAGAGAGACGTGGGAGAGACACATGCAAGAACAGCTTAGTTGAGCCTGCTCCAAACCCTTCTCCCAATCTCTCCAACTGGAGGAGAAATCTGAAAGACCGAGTCATGCCAGATATCAGATTACATTCTAGTTGGAAAATTCGTTAAGTCATTTTTAACCAGAGGCTTCTAAAATGATTGCAGAGCAAGAATTGCTCACCCAAGCCAGGAGTGTCACTGATAAACCAGGACTTACCGACTTGTGACTCTTGGCCGTTATGGTCTTCACCTTGTCAGGGTCCCAGATGACCACGTCGGCGTCTGAGCCCACGGCAATCCGCCCTTTTCTGGGGTACAGGTTAAAGATCTTGGCTGCATTCGTGCTGGTAACAGCAACAAACTGGTTCTCATCCATCTTGCCAGTAGCCTGAAGACAAGATCCATTGGTGAAAAGAGCATCTCATAACAGGACCAGAAGGGGCAGACAGGCACAGATCGAAACCAGCCAACAGGAGTCCTTACAAGGACTCTGGAGTTTTCTCCTCTCCCTGCTGAAACCAGGCCACCCTGAAAGAGTGCCAGAGGCCTGGCTTCATCAGAGCGGAAACGTAATTAACCGTTCAGAGGTGTGATGACATTTCCACAACGGCCACCCTGACATCTGGTCGGTTTCATTGGGCCCAAGTTTAACAGAAAATAAAAATCTACTGTTTCCAAGTGAGTGATCAAGGTGTGACCTGGGGATTCCTTACGCAACAGGAAGCCTCCATACCCACTCTCAACCCTAAACCCGAACACACACAGTTTACAAAGTCATCTTTACGTGGACAAAGATGTGGTTCAAATCAAAACAGAACACTTTCATCCTCAAAGACTAAAGGACAGCTGCTGTCACATCTGCAAATGCAAAGGACACCACAGGACTCGCGCTGCGTTCTTAAGGGTCACGTGTTTTCCGTGTGCCCTCCTAGTGCGTTCTGCTTCTGCCTCGAAGTAAGAAGGGAATTTTAAGAACCAGAAGTGCATAATGCATGGCTTTGATGGGCAGGAGGGGTGTTTCTAGAATATTCCAGGAGGGAGACGGCGCCGCCTTACCACTGCCTTGTCCCAGACCACGGTCATCCGCTCCTCTATCCCGTTGACGCCCTCAGGGATCAGAGTGAAGTTGTCCTTGCCCACCGCCTTCTGGGCAGTGCTGTAGGGACAGTGGCCGCTGCCTGTGACCTGCAGGTCTCCACTGGCAAAGACAGAACAGGGTGGGGTTCAGACCTGAGCTCATGGTGAGGAGCGGACCCTGACTTCAGACGCCCAAGGAGGCTGTGAAACTCAAACCCCACAGAGATCTGGGGCACATCACAGGCCTTACTGAGTGACACCGGAAGGCCCTGTGGCCTTTGGTGTCTTGCTGAAGACGGGAAAGAGGCCTGTGCATCGGGAGAGGGTTCTGTTCGAGTGTGGGCTCCAGCTGGTCCAGGTAAGGCTCTCCGGGTCAGCCTCCTCCTGCCCTAAAACGCTCTGATCCTGGGGCAGTGGGTCTGTTCTTTCACCCCCCAGAGAGCCCACAAGGCCTCAAGATGCTGCAGGCATCTGTGAGGAGAGACTTGCTGAGAACAGAAGATGCTAGAGGCCAACAGAGTGACTCTGCTTCCATGCATCTCACTAGACCCGTGAACAGCCCCTGATGCAATTTGACTTTGCAAATCCAGCGGGTCTGCTTTAAAATCCCAGAACTGCCACCTCCTGGCCCGGCTAGTCACTCCTCTTTTCTTCATGCGTAAAATGGAAAAGAGAATGGAACCTTCCATCCCGGATCACCCTGAGGAGACAATGAGCTACTTGCCCGGCGCACGGCAGGCGCCAAAGGTGCCAACTCCCTCGCTCCTGTCTCCATCCTCCACCTCTACTCTTTAAAATCGAGTGCTCGGTGAATTTTATGCTACGTGAATTGTATCTCAATGTTTAAAAAAGAAGAAAAAAAGCTGAGTGGAGCCAATGAATGAATGGATGAGTGACTGAATGAATATATAAATAAGTGAGTGAATAAAACCCAGCCTCCAGCACGTGCCTGTGTGTCTCACAGAGTCACGGATGTTCGTGCTGGAAGGATGGTCATGTCCCTGGCCTCATGTCTCCACCAGGTCACGTGGGAAACCATAATGTGCTGACCTTGGTCTCCCTCTGTAAGGCTGTTGATGTAAGGTCTGGCTAATGTTTCCGTGCTGTGCCGGGAGGACAAAATGCTATTCATTGGTTGTAGCGAAGTGACACAAGCTCACTGGGTTTGCTTTTCTGTCACTCAGGCTTTGGAGAGAAAATACTCTGGGGCTATATGATGAGCCCCTAACTGGCATCTGAATTAATGGAATAAGTGGAGCTTTATTTTGTGATTTTCAACGAGGGGCCAGCCTCCATTTCGGGGCCCCAGGGCATGTTAGCAATCATGTAGACGTACAGAAATATATTTGGATGTGACATTCACTCATTTATTCAACAAAGGTGTGTTGCACACTTCCTGTGTCTGGCATGGTCTTAGGCAATGGGGATGCATCTACAAGCAGAAAGAGACAAATTCCTGTGTTCATTAGCTGACATTCCAGTGCAGGGTGAGCGGGGGGCGGGAGTCAGGAACATACAGTCAGGAGAATGAGAGTTAGGGTGAGTGGGGGTGTGATGGGGTAGCGCTGGGACTGCCGTTTTTAAGAAGATGATCAGAACTATCTCACTGAGAAGAAATCTTCCAGCAAAGATCTGAAGTTGGCAAAGAGCAAACCGCAAGATGACGAAGAAAAGAGTGCTAGGCAGGGGTAGGGTGAGTGCAAAGGCCCTGTGGCACCATCCTGCCTGGGGTCTAGTTAGCGCGACACCAGTGGGATGGACCGAGGGAGCCAAGGGGGGAAGAGGACCAGGCGAGGTTAGTGAGGAGCGAGGGCAAGATCAGGCTCAGCCTTGAGGGACATTGTGGGAACTTGTGTTTCTCTTTGAGAGGAAAGGACCCTGGAGGTCTCCTGGCAGAGGGCTGGCTTGGTCTGATTTCGGTTTTAAAATATCTGAGTGTCTTTTGAGAACAGATTGTGATGCGATAAGGGTGCGGAAGGGGCAGTATGGAAACAGAGAGCCTTGTCAGGAGGTGAGAAATGATGACCCTTGAGCCAGGATGGCTGCAGCCAAGGGGGCGAGAAGCGGCCAGATGCCATGGCCTTTGGTCCGTGTCCTGCCGTCTCCCGAGATGGGCAAGACTGTGGGAGCAGCAGCTTCACGGGGGAAGATGGGGGGTTTGTTTTGGACTTGGAGCTGCCCACCAGCCATCGGGCTGCAGACGCCAGGTGTGTCATGGGCTGCTGCAGCATTTAGGGAAAAGGAGAACACACCCTCACCACCTTACAGTCCTTTCTGATTAGAAGTCCCACCTTATTCTCGCCCCTCAGGAAAACTCTTATGCATCCCCTGGCTCTGGGCCTGATGTCACTTCCTCCAGAAAGCCTTCCAAGCTTGCATCTCCGCTTCCAGAGCAGCCTGCACACCTCACCGCTTAGCCCTCTCCCATGGCCTTAAGTGTTCCTCCCTCACACTGGCTGATGGCAGAGAAGGGGTTAAAGTAGCTGTGCGCCTACTGTGTGCAGGAAGCAGAGTGTAATGCAGTGGCCGCCGTGAGCTCTGAATTCCAGGCCTTTTACCTACGCCGTCTCACACCCACCTCTGCAGTAGGTACTGTATTCTCCCCACTTTGCCGATGCGTCAGCTGAGGCAGAGACATTACAGGTTATGTGACATGGCCAGGGTGACACAGCCAATTAGGGGTTGAGGCAGGATTGGATCCTGGTCTCACATTCCTAATTCTGGGTGTTTCCCAACACACCACAGTGCCAGGCACACAGAAGGTGCTTAAATACCGCTGAATGAATGGGAGGTGACCTATAGACATGAATGGAGCGGTTACTGACTCAAAGGCCCAAAGGCCTGCTGTAAGCAACCCGGGGTTTTGTCCTGAGGTCTCCCGGGCAGTCAGCCCAAGGCCCCTTCCCAAGTGTGTCTGAACCAGCTGCAATTTCCTATCCTTCAACCCTCCGCTCCCAAAAGTCCTGCCCCGCTGCCCAGGCCCACGACCCCGTCACCCCCGGGGCTCTCACCAGGCCAGCAGGGAGGTCAGGTAGTCGGGCGTGGTAGGGTCCGGGCTCAGGGGAGGGGAGGTCACGAAGGCCGCCGCCTTGGCCCAGTTCTTGCTCCAGTAATGGGTACCATCCGTCCCCAGACTGGCAGCGATGGGCTCGCCGAAAACGACGGGGCCTTGGGAGGCAAACACAAACACGCGTGGTTGAGAGCGAATGGTCTCTCATGGGAGATGCGGGTGCAGGAAAGTAGAATCTCGAGGCTGGAGAATGAGACTGGGGATAAGTCGCCCATCCTTCCCCCAGGCTCCACCACACACCCCCCCCAGAGCCCCAGCTCCTCGGCCACCAGGCACTCCGCCCCGCTGTCCTGCTCAGCAACCTTCTGGACTGTGAATGCTTTTAGCATTTGGATTTGACTATTTCTGACTATTATCTCTTTTTACGATGCTCAGCCAAAGCGCAGACACCTGATGTCTCGGTTTGGATTCTGCCAAAAGCAGATCTTCAAATGAAAAATCGCGTTCAAGAGTTTTATTCGGAGGTGATTCCAGGAAACAACTCGGTGGAGACTGAGGAAGTGACACAAGGCAGAGAGAGAAGCCAAGGAAAGATGAGTTATCACCGAGTCATGGCCTTGGGCACGTGCAGCTCAGTGCACTGGGGACCCCGGGAGCCTCAGAGCCATCCCACGCAACAGGAGCGAAGGGGCCAGGACGTGCGGCCACCAACCCACTACGGGAGGGCTCCTTTCTGAGCATTCCTTTCCCGAAAGTCCAGTTTGCCTTCCAGGGAGTGGGCCACATGTGTTTCTGCCGGAACAAAACCCCAGGGGCAAAGTCCCAAGTGAGAATCCCCGCAGCAGAGAGTGCCAAGGGGACGACGTGGGCCCAGGGTTCTGTGGCATCAGTCCGAGGCCACCCTGCTGACAAGCGAGAGGTAGGCTTTGGGTTCCAGCAGCCTGGCTCTGGGACGGCAACTCCCAACAGCACAGCGGTGCTGGGACTGCTCTGGACGGTTCTGCCCAAGACAGCAGCCACCAGCCTCACGTGGCCCTGGAGCGTAAGAAACAGGGCTAACGCGACCGAGGAGCCAACTGAAAAAGTGTACTTAACTTTACTTAAATTGAAATAGCCACGAGAGGGTGGTGGTCGCTTTATTTCTCGGCAGCTCCAGGACCTGCAGGCTTAGCTCGCCGGCACGCTTACCGCTGCTTCCAGATTCTTGTTACCTCTCTGAGCGGCAGTTTCCTCATCTGTAACCTGGGGCTGGTCCTCAGCAAGCTGTGCTAACCTAGATCACTCTCTGTACAATGCCTCTACTCGTCAGCTTGCCCTCAAAAATACTACAACTAGGTGTTTGGGGTTCACCGCTGCTCTGTCCCACACGGAAACCACCTGCCACGTGTGGCTTTCAGGCATTTGGTCTGAGTCGAGATGTGCTGTAAGGGTGAAATACACACTGGATTTCAAGGACGGTACAGAAAAATAATGCAAAATATCTTAATCCGTTTACACTGATTACACTTGGAATGAATATTCTGGATATATTAGGTGAAATAAAATACATAATTAAAGATTTTTAAGAATAGAGCCACTTACACTTCCCATAAAGGGTTCCTGTAAGAAAGGAGGGGCATCCTGCATGCAGAGGGTGGTGGATGCAGTCAGGGCTGTGTGGCTGTTGTGGATTTCCACCCGGCTGCGCCCTCCGACCCAGAGCTGCCGATCAACCTCATATGACTCCCAGAAAGTAGACGGGTGGACCTTGTCCGGGTGGTGAACATCCTTGGTGAATGTCCACAGGATGAAAGGATTCTAGTGACTGTCTTCGTGTGACGTGTGCTACCCGCTCGGTCATTCTCTCTCTCTCTCTCACCCTGAATTAGGGAAGGAAGGCTGCTTTGGGCAACCTTCATTCTCTATCTGGTGGGTGCTGGGGACTGTGGGCCTCAGTCAAGAAGGCCTGGGGACCACACTCGGGCGGTTCCTCTGAGTCTCCTGGGGAATGGCCACCACACAGGTCAGAGCCGCTCAGAGCACCAGTGGCGCCTGTGCCCCAGGGTCCTCAGGAGCCCTCGGGACCCGCCAAGGACTTGGCTGAAACTTCACACCTGTGAGCCCATCGGGTCCGTTTCGAGATGAAACAACAGTAGCTCAGAGAGGTTAAGTAGTGCGTCCAAGTCTTAGAGCTGGAGGCTGCCTTCCTGCCACACTCCCTTGATGTCCAGCACGGGGCTGTCCCCAGACCCTCTGGCTCTGGAAGAACACCTTCCTCCTTCCCAACCTGCAGCTGAGACTCTGTGTGGGCCCCACGGTGGAGCCTGGGTGCAGGCATCCGCTAAGAGGCCCTAGATAGGGGACCCAGGATGAAGGGCCCAGAGAGAGGACCAGAAAGGGGGCGGGCAGGGACCAAGAGCTGATGCAGCCCTGGCTCCATCACTTCTCTGATGTGAAACCCAGGGGAGAACTTGGAACTCTTCACAGATCTTTAAGATACACGGTCTCATGTGACCCACAAGGAGGGGATAATTACCTTAGCTACAAATGGGGAAACCGAAGCTCAGACCTCTTACCCAAGGTCACACCCGGGGCCCATGGCACCCCAGGAATCAAACCTGGAAACGCCTGCACATCTTGTGCCTGCCCACCATCCCAAGCTCCCTTTTCAACCTGGCCTCCTGAGCCCAGGCTGCAGGCAACTGGCAGAATGTCTCTGCCCTGGGGAGTGGCTCCGTCAGTGAACTTGAGCCTGTTGGACACGCCCCTTCCTCACCCCGCAGCTTCCCGCAGGAGGCCCACGCGCTGGGCTGCGTACCCTTCTTCCTGGCCAGGGTGATGATGTCCGCCGCGCTCCTGCTCATCACCTTGGTGATGTACACAGGGCAGTTGATCCGACCCGCGATGGTGATGGCTCGGAACACGGCCTCGGCCTCCAGCTGCAGACACAGCAAATACATGGGTCACAGGAGGGAGAGGTGGGAGGCAGCACCCACCCTGAGTTCCTAGGGCCTCTCCCTGACCAGGCTCCTGTGATTCTCCTTAAGTGTGGTCAGAGGGAAATCTACTGCATCAAGAGAGGAAAATACTGTAGATTTTTCAAAAGGAAGGAAAAACTAAGAATGTATCTGGCTAGAGGGCTGGAAGGCAGAATTATGTTTTTCCTTTGCTTGGAAGTATTCTGCACGCTCTGTTAGAAGGAGATCGCCTAGGCAGTAGAGTCATCAAAAGGCCCATAAAGTGGTCGGTTACCTATAAAATGCCTGACATCAGGGAATACAGGTGTCCAACATGCATTCCTTCCTTCATTTGTTCAATAACCAAGTGAAACCACCTGCTGCTGGGTTTGGCCTCTGCCCCCGCTAGAGCAGACAGTAGGACCTGTGAGGTATTGTTTTAATTTCCGGTCTGCTGAGCTGCTAGTGGCTGGCAGGAAGCCACAGCCACGTGCCAGGAGTCCAGCCACACCCAGAAGGGTCCCCAGGCTGCTCACATGCCTGAAGGTGGTGGCAATGTCCACGTGCTATACGGGTTTGTAGACACTGTCTCAGGTCTGTCCTGGTCTCACCAGGGACTGGGAACCCAGCTCGTGGGTGTGGAGCTCACGTCTGGAGCACTGGGCCCGATCGGGAACCTGCGGGTAAGGAGTCTGTGTACTCGTGTGTTGGGTCCCATGTCCGGCACAGGCTGGCCTAGAGCGGAGGTCCGGGAAGACTACTAATGATCTCATGAGACACCAGAAAATACTGGATGTCCGTCCTGTTCCATGCCCAACCTGCTTGCCTTCCTTCTACCCGCCGTGTCCCACCACACATGTGCCGTATCACTCCCAGGGGATTCGTCCCTTGTCGAGTCTTAGAGCACAGCGGATAGGAGGTCCGCGCAAGGGCAGTTGTTTTGAAGTCCTCTGCCTGGGACGTGGGGCTCCACTTTCCTGTCATCAAATACACCTTGTCCTCAGTAGGGATTCTGAAGTGTCTATAGGACTATGGTGTGAAGTTCCCGGGCCCTGGGAGAGGCAGAACCTTTCCCCGCTCCTCTGATCGACCTGCAGGCCCCAGGGCTCCCAAGCCCGAGGGCAGACCCGGAGAGGACCACACATGCTGGGGTGCTCACGCAGGGGAAATGAGACGGAGACGGGGGCTCTAGCTGGGCTGTTCCAGGTGGAACAGCATCGGGGTGAGCTCTCAGCTATGTCAGAGTCACACCCAGTGGAGGCTCCTTTACCTCTTCAGGTCTGCTCAGAGCGTGGCCCTCAGGACCCGTGATGCCCATCTCTAAGATCCGCTTTTGTTCCTACAAGACAAGAACGAATGAGTCAGTGATTACGGAATGTCAGAGCCGGGAGAGGCCAATCCTCCAGCCCCATTAGACAGATGGGGCAGCTGAGCCCAGGACAGCGAGTGGTCTGCATGGGGTCTAACGGGCTGCGGCGATCCACAGCTTCTTTGCTCCCTCCACTACCCCTGCCCCGCTTCCCCCTTTGCAACCCTGGATATCCCCGTCCACACCTGCTCTATTCAACACCACAGGACCAGTGAGAGGAAGTAGGGTTATACGAAATTAGCCTTAAAGGCCACCCAGCGCTCTTCCAACTTCCAAGTCTCTGCTGCAGGGTAAGAGAGAAGGAAGATGAGTGGTGTTTGGGTATGACATGGATGCAGAAATCAAACTGGGCATCCAGCTCCGGAACCGACCGTCTCTGTCGGTTCTGAGCCTCAAGGTTCTCTTCTTTTTTTTAAAATTGAAGTGTAGCTGACCTACAATGTTGTGTTAGTTTCAGGTGTGCAGCAAAGTGATTCGGTTATACACACACACTCATATATATATATTCCTTTCAGATATTTTTCCCTTACAGGTTTACAAAATATTGAGTAGTTCCCTGTGCTATACAGTTGGTCCTTGTTGGTTCTCTATTTTATATATAGTAGTGTGTATATGTTAATCCCAAACTCCTAATTTATCCCTCCTCCGCTTCTCCTGTGGTAACCATAAGTTTGTTTTCTATGCCTGTGAGTCTGTTTCTGTTTTGTAAATAAGCTCATTTGTATCATTTTTTTAGATTCCACATATAAGCGATATCACATATTTGTCTCTGTCTCAGTATGATAATCTCTAGGTCCATCCATGTCGCTGCAAATGGCATTATTTCATTAATCTTCTCTTCTTTACATTGGAAACAACAGCACCTACACACCGGAGTTGCTATAATACATCACTGAGGTGGCAGATGTGAAATGCTCGCACGATACCTGGTGTATGGTAAGGGCTCGTTGATGGTCAGCCAGCTCTCGTTTTCTCTACTGTAGTTTCCTCTTCCTGGTACCTGTCTTTCTAGCAGGACAACTCTACCTCAAGCTTATCATATAAATGAAACGGTTCCCTGAGCCATTGTAGCCCAGATACAAATCTATTTGCTCCAAGGCTCCAAGGTGCCCCCTCCTTAGGAATACTGTAGTATCTCAAAACTAATATTTTTACGTTGCCCAGGTGTCAGCTGTGCTGCTAATTTTAACTTCCGCAGTTTCTGTAACATCATTCTGGAACACAGCCCTACGGGGAGCCCCAGGTCCTATCAACCATAAAACAATCATAATTTCAACTGTGCATTTATGGTTATTAAGCTCGAGTTTATTATAAGAACATAAGCTGGAAACAGTTTCAAGATCTAACAGCTGGGGTGGATTTAAGTAAAGAATGGAATAATGTCAGCTCTTGAAGATGGTGTTTACAAGGCATTTTTGTAAACTGTTTACAACAAGATTTATGATAGGGAGACATCCCTCTGGAAGATTATTTAAATGTCAGTTACTATTTCTGTTGGAAGGAAGGAGGAGAAAAAAGGAGGGAGGACAAAAGATGATGTAGTGGGGGAAAAACACAGATCACAAAAGACTAGAGTAGGGTTTCTAGTCAAAATTCATGGGCTGAGCACACACGTTATTTTTACTCCATCCTGAAACTCTGCTAAAGTGACAGAAATGGTACACAAGAACCAAGAGAATGCAGAGAAGATAACAGAAACAAAATTTTGGAAGCTGGGAAGCAGATGTACAAAAGGTAACAGATTTATCGGAGCTGAGAAAACTCAATCTTAAGTTGGCAGCGAGGAAAGCTAAGAATTCCCTGATTTAAAGCTTAAGAACCGGGGACTCCAAACTCAACTTTTCACACACATTTGGTGGGATATAGGTTGGTACACCCTGGAAAACAGGGTAGCAGTAACTGTAAGACCTGAATATGTGCACACCCACGACCCAGAAATCCCCCTCCTACGTACTTACCAACAGAAATGGGAACATATGTTTAACAAAAGACTGAACAAGAATGTTTAAGGACGCTTTATACACAGTAATCCTAAATTTGAAACTATCCAAACATCTATCAACTGAAGAACAAATTGTGACCTATCACTGCAGTGGAATTCTACACCATGATGACAGAGAGAATACTATTGCTTCAGGTAACAATAGGGATGAATCTCACAAACCTATTGATCAAAAGAAGCCAGATGTAGGGCTTCCCTGGTGGCGCAGTGGTTGAGAGTCCGCCTGCCGATGCAGGGGACACGGGTTCGTGCCCCGGTCCGGGAAGATCCCACATTCCGCGGAGCGGCTGGGCCCGTGAGCCATGGCCGCTGGGCCCGTGCGTCTGGAGCCTGTGCTCCGCAACGGGAGAGGCCACAACAGTGAGAGGCCTGCGTACCGCAAAAAAAAAAAAAAAAAAAAGAAGCTGGATGTAAAAGAGTACCTACTGTGTGGTTTCATGTTTATGAAGTTCAAAACCAGGCAAACCTATGATACATGTGTTGGGCAGCTTTTAAGAGGTTCGCAGTGAGCCTGCCTCTGCTTGCACGTGGGCTGGACCTGGCATCCTGCTTCCAATGAGCAGAACGCGAGGAAAGAGATGGGATGTCATTTCTGAGGTTAGGTTACAAAGGGACTCCCACTTCTCCCTTGCTCACCCTCTCCTGCTCTATCACTTGGAAGGAAACAGGTCACCATGCTGTAGCTGCCCATGTGGCAGAGAACCAAGGCGGCCTCTGTCTAACAGCCATCAAAGAATAAAGGACAACAGTGTGATAGCGTGCAAGGAACTGAATCCTAGAAGCAACCCTCTGAGTGGGAATCCTGCAACCCTCTGGAAAGGAATCCTGCCCCAGACCAGCCCTGAGATGACTGCAGCCCCGCCTGACACCTTCACGGCAGCCGGTGAGAGACCCTGAGCCCGAAAACCCAACCAAGCCACACCTGGACTCCGGACCCACAGGACCATGACGTGGAAAACGTTTTTTGTTTGACGATGCTAAATTTAGGGGGTAATTTGTTATGCAGCCACAGAGAACTGAAACAGATTTTGGTATTCAGAAGTAGGGTGCTGCCACAGCAATTAACTAAAAATGTGGGCGTGGCTTTGGGAGCGGGCAGTGAATGGAGGCTGGAAGAATTTCAAGGCATGTGTTAGAGAAAGCTGGTCTCAAATGGACTGTTAGTAGAAATATGGACTTTGAGGACCTTGCTAGTGAGAGCTCTAAAGGAAATGAGGCGTCTGTTATTGAAAACTGGAGGAAGGGGAATCTTGTTATGTAGTAGCAGAAAGCTTGGCAACACTGTCACCTGTAGTGATGTGGCAAGGGGCAAATGTGTCTAATGAACTCAAGGATCTAGCTGAGGAGAGTCCCCAGCAAATTGTCAAGGTACTGCCTGGTTTCTTCTTGCTGCTCATAGTAAACAGTAAAATGTGAGAGGGACAGATAATTGAGGGTGTGCCCACAGAGCCTCTCAATCAAGTTAAGGCCTCTAGGAAGCTCAAGGATGTACCTCTTGGCGGTCTGACCAGGAGGAGGGCTTATTGAAAAGAAATCTGTGGGTATCTTTTGTCTAATGGGGTGAATTCCAGTGAGATTCAGAGGAGGCCCACAAAGGTTTTGGGAAGATTATCTTAGCAAAACACCGGCAGCCTGGACTGGACGGGATAAGACATACAAAATGAATGGAGGCAGTTGGACTCCTAAAATTCTACTGTGCAGGAAGCAGGCTGAGAAAATTCCTCAGCTGCAAGCATGGGCTACCTTTCATGAAAAGGAAGGATGGGACCAATAGCCCAGAAGGTGGAGCCAAGAGCCATGGAGAATTATTCTCAGGCTTCGAGACCTAATCAAGGAACTGCCAACACTTGTCTAACTGGATTTCAGAACTGCTATGGACCAATGACTCCTGGTGTCTTCCACTGTCCCTTTTTCAACAGGAATGCCCACCCCACCACTATATGTCGTGTGTTGAGTGTGGGGGGGGCGGGGGAGAGATAACTTGCCTATTTTCTTCAAAGACCTACAGATTGTAGGGACTAGACCCAAGAAGCCTCATCCACACCTAGACCTGGCTTAGATGATTCCAGTCTTTGATGGTGTAATGAGGTGAGAGTTTGGAGGACCCTGGAAAGGAATGAATGTGTTTTGCATGTGAGAGGGTCATCAATCACTGGGGGGCCAGAGGAGAGGCTGGCAGACAACCTCTGATACGGCTCCCAGTGACCCTCATTTCCCAGCATTCATACCTTTGTACCATCCCATCTTTTGGGGTGAGGGCTGGATTTAGTGACCTCTTGCCAATGACCAGAATACTGCTGTGTGATGGTACTGAGTTGTTGTTTTTTTTATTTTGAATTTGAAAGAATTTCAATTTTACAGAAAAACTGCAAGAACACAAATAGTAAGAAATAAAGACAATAGCTGACCTTAAGAGTGAAGCTTCAGATCTCATGCCCTTAACCGTCATGCTGCAATTCCACTGGGCTTTGGAACCAGATGGAACCGTATTCACATCCTGGCTCCGATGCCCCATATAACAGTGGGCAAGTTATTACTATCTGAGCCTCAGTTTCCCTACCTAGGAAATGAGGATGTACATACTCCTTAGCATCACGCACGGCATTAACTACTTTCATTGGATGCATCCAAACCTTCCATATGCCTGATCTTGATTCGTGGCATCGTGATCCACCCTGCACAGGGACCAAGCAGCCATCCTTGACTTCCTCTCCTTCTTCCCCCATCCAATCAATCGATGAGTCCTGTAGACTGTGCACCTCCCCTATCATATTCTTGCCTCTTCCACCTCCGCTCTGTCTCCTCTCTTCATTTCCTATGAGAATTGCTGGAGCAAAACCTAGCTGACTTTATTCTATTCCCATCAAATTATCCACCCTGTAACCAGAATGATCAAAATGGGTTCACGTCTCACGCTACCCAAAACTTCTGAATGGCTACAGCCTGTTACATGTCCGACATTGCTCGACACATACACGATATCATTTAATCCTCACAACCACACTGCAAGGCAGATGCTTCTAAATGAAGCACAGGAGCCTTCGTGGGGTAGAGTTCCTCGCCCAGTGTCAGGAGGCCAGACTGGAACACCTGCTCCCGGCCTGAGCTCTGTCCATTAGCCCCGCTCTCAAGTCGTGGAGGATGATGAGCAACCCTAGCTTCCAAGCATTTTCTTTCAGATCCTTATTTGTTGCTCATGCAAACCCGCCATGGTTCACAGGGCAGTAATATTACCCCCACTGTACGGGTGAGAAAATCGAGGTTCGCAAGGTGGAGGCGATTATGACCTGCCCAAGGCCACGCTGCAGATAGTGTGTGCGTGACTCACACCTGGAGCGCCTGACATGCCATCTGGTTCTTGGCTTGACCCTTCATTGTCTGGTGACCTGGCTGACCAGTGCCTCCACCCCCTTTTCTCGTATCCTTTACAAGGAGAAGGAGACTGAGGCGGAAGGGGTGGAAACTCACACCACTCACCTGAGCTATCAAATCTCCATTTTCTGCGTGGACCAAGATCACAGCTCCCAGCCCCTTAAGGAAGGTGAAGGCTTCGTAGAGCTAAGGAGGGATAAAGGGGGGTTGGGGTGAGATAAAGATATCACAGCACGAGCATTTGCAAAGACTGCTCTTACTACTGACACACAGTCATCCACCTGCCAGGATGCTCCATCCACATCCATGGAATGCGTCACTCAACAAGTAAGAACTGGAAAAGATTCTCCCTTGACCCTGACACCCTCCAGATCCAAGGGCAGAAAGTCTGGGTGGGGGAGAGGCGCACAGCTGATAAAAGTGACACCGAGGCGTGATTATATCCACAGTTATACCCACGCGAGCCTTTGCTTTCTTTGTGGCTTTGCTCCCCTGGAGCGTGACGTTGTTAACGGTGACAACTGCAGAGAAGCTGTCTTCGGTTTTCCTGAAATTGTACAACTAAACCTGCTATGCCTGTACCTTAGCCACCACGAATCACAGGACATGTGTACATCTTTACAAAAATTCCAACTCCTGTCATTTTATAGACCAATTGGGGTCGAGAGACCAAGTCCTCCAATAACTTGAATACTCAGATAACATGTATCCTGCCAAGCATCACCTTATTTCGCCAATCCAGGCCCTGTCCACTGTCCCGTGCCCTCTTCCCACCTGTACAGGATCTGCAATCAGACATTTGCACCTGCTGAGGACCAAAGCCACAGGTTCCCTCCCCAGGGACTCCTGAATCTCAACTTTGCCCTCCTTGCATATAAGATAACGCCTCCCTTATCCAGGATGTGTGCTTTTAGATGTAGACAGCAGGTGGGGGAGGCACTTGGAGGCATGAAGCACTTTTGAGGACCCACACCCAAAGTCTGCTCAACTCCGACTCTAACCAGGGCTTCAGTGAAACAGACATTAGAATGAAACAGGTGAAAATTTCAATCACACTAGAGAGACACATGCTATTGTTTCCATGAAACTGAACAAACTTCCAGCCCTTTGGTTTCCAGGCCATCTCGGGGTAAGTTATATTATGTAACTCCAAGGGTCTATTTTGAAAGGTAAGACATGGGTGCTTCTTCCATTGCACATGAGACGCCACGGGGATAATGAAAACCAGCTTATTAACACTCGTATGCCTGCTGTGTGCCAGGCACTGCCCTAGAGCTTTACTTGTATTAAATCACTTAATCCTCCGACATCTTCTCTGAGGCAAGTGCCAAGAAGGGCCTAAAGCACAGAGAGGTTAGGAAATCTGCCCCAGGCTGCACAGCAAAGTCAGGGCTTGCTGCCAAGCAGCCTGGCTCCAGCAGCCGTGCCCTTTGCCACCACACTGTCCCACCTTTTTAACAAGCAGAGGGCAGGGCAATAATAACAAAACCAAACCAAGAGTCCCAGTGGTGTAAGAAGGCCAGGTGCCTGATAAATTGTACCCCCTACACCTGTACTCCTTAGACCACCTTCTTCCTTGACTCATCTCGTCCACAGAACAGCTGTTGGAGGTTGTCAGGGCCAGAGATGATCACGTCGTATAGATGAGAAAACTGAGAAAGGACGTGACTTGCAATTGGCTGGAGGGACAGCCAGGGCTCTCCTCCAGGTCAGAGCTAAGGTAATGGTCCCCAAACTCGCTTGAGCCCCAGAATCAGCTGCAGAGGTTTAAGAAAGTACAGACTCCTGAACCTTACCCCCGAGCATATGTGATGCAATATGAGTCTGTATTTAGTGAGCTCTTTAGATGAGGCTGAAGATGAGCCGAGTTTGGGAACCACCAAGCAGGGCATCCCTGCTCCACGCCACTCGTACAGGCAGAAAGGAATGCAGGTCCAGGGAAGGGCGATGACTGACAGCTCAGCGTCAGAACCAGGACTTGAACCCAGAGCCCTCCCTGGCCTGCTCTGACATCTCCCCTGCCCTGTGCCGCTTTGCCTGACAAGGCAGGCCCATTCCTGCCCAAGGGAGGCGGGGGGTGTGCAAGGACCTACCTGGCTGTCGGACATTTGGTAGAGATCCTTATAGGCCATGTAGACTTGGAAGGAATTGACACCTGTTTCAAGATAAAAAAGAGTAGAAAAATGCATTTAAGAGGAAAGGACATGTCTTTCCAGTAAATCGATAAGCACTGCACAGGGTGGTAACAACCAAGACAGAAGGGTGCCACCAGAATTCACAGCAGGGGCACCTAAGCCAGCCTGGGGGTGTGGGTGAGGGTCCGAGGAGGCCTCCAGGGAAGGTGACATGTCAGCTGAGTCTAAAGGAGAAGGAAGAGGAGAGGAGAAAGGAAGAAGGGGTGGGGGAGGAGCCGGGGGAAGGCAATTATCTGGGCTGAGAGGGATGGGTATGCATGGCATGGACAGCAAGGAGGATAAAAAGACATTAGGATGCGGGTACTGGAAAGTGTCCTGTGGCTGAAGCAAAAAGGAGCATGTGCTTAAAAAAAAAAAATCACTTTTTTTTATTACGGTAAAATACACATAACAAAATTTACCATCACAACCGTTTTTAAAGTGTACAATTCAGTGGCATTTAGAGCATTCACCATGTTGTACAGCCATCACTACTATCTTGTAGAACATGTGCTTTTAAAGCAAGGGAATGACATGATCAGACTTTGTCTCAGAAGGACAGTTCTGGAAGGAGGATGGGTGTGCAGAACAGCAGGGAGAAACGGAGAAATAGAGTTGGAGGATGCTGAAGGCAAAAGAGACGGGTGGGCTGAGGCTCTGAGTGGGAGGATGCAAAAAGGTTGAAATGACAGGACTTATTGTGCAGCCAGCGGGGAGCAGAGGAGGTGGGGGGAGGACTGTTTCTTAATATGCCTTCAAGTGGCTGAGGACAGGGACCACATCTTATGTATTATTTCATCTTGCACATCCACAACATGTGCTGTGCCATTAATGTTTGTTGATGGAATCAGGAATCCTTTGGATAAGAAAAAGAAGAAATTCAGGCAAAAGTACTAAATGAGATTGAGACTTCTTTTACACTAAGCAACAGTGAAGACAAGCCAAAAATCGTTTCTGGTCTAGAAAACCTTGACAACAAAAATTTCTTTTCCCAAAAGATTAAGAAAAATTAAAAGAAAAAATAATATTCAGAGATTAACATAAAAGTATCAGTCTCTATTTAATCAAGTATACTTACATACAAAAACAAAAACCCAGTTATATACACAGACACAGAAGAACCATCAGTGGGTAAAACAGGTAAATCCATAGTGAGAGGTAAATTCATAGCCTTAAATGCTTCATTATTTTTTGAAGGAGCGGGGGAGCATACATCAACTGAGTAAGCTTCTATGATAAGAATCTTTAAAAGAAGAAAATGGAAATTCACCAGAAATTAGAAGTAAACAATACAAATAAAAGCAGAAATAATGAATTGGCAGAATTGATAAATATGCCCTAGAACTGGTTCTTGTGGGTGGGTGGATGGGTTAAAGCTATCTCAGATTAGAAGCTTTCCTCCAAATCATGATAGATTTGACTTGTTATAAATGGAAACTTTCTATAAGTTATTTCTTAAAAATTCAAAATAAAAAGCAAACAACCAACACGGTGAACATATCTGCAACAAATTTAACAAAGGTTTTTTTTAAAAAAACCTCTTATTTAGGGCTTCCCTGGTGGCGCAGTGGTTGAGAGTCTGCCTGCCGATGCAGGGGACACAGGTTCGTGCCCCGGTCCGGGAGGATCCCACATGCCGCGGAGCGGCTAGGCCCGTGAGCCATGGCCGCTGAGCCTGTGTCTGGAGCCTGTGCTCCGCAATGGGAGAGGCCACAACAATGAGAGGTCCGCATACCGCAAAAAAACAAAACAAAAAACAAACAAAAAACCCCCCAAAAAACCTCTTATTTAAAAAACACCAGACAGTGGTTACTTTTGGGGGGAGGAAGGAGTTGTGGCTACAATGGGGGGCCATGAGGCATTTGTTGGGGGTCTTTGTTTGGGGCAAAGTTCTATTTATTACCTGGAAAGGGTAATCTCATAATTCACAAAGCCACATTTTTTCCTTGTGTGGTTTTCTGTATGTTTTGTTTTATATTTAAAAATGCTTAAAATAAAAACAATGAAGCAAAAAAGGCAAACAGAATTTTTAGACAATTTTTTAAAAATGCCTAACAAATAAAGGTGAGAATAAGACTTGGTCTCATTTGGAATCAAAGTAATTCAGATGAAAACCTCAGTACTGTACCACTACCATACGACCCAGCAATTCCACTACTGGGCATACACCCTGAGAAAACCATAATTCAAAAAGAGTCAAGTACCACAATGTTCATTGCAGCTCTATTTACAATAGCCAGGACATGGAAGCAACCTAAGTGTCCATCGACAGATGAATGGATAAAGAAGATGTGGTACATGTATACAATGGAATATTACTCAGCCATAAAAAGAAACGGAATCGAGTTATTTGTAGTGAGGTGGATGGACCTACAGTCTGTCATACAGAGTGAAGTAAGTCAGAAAGAGAAAAACAAATACTATATGCTAACACATACATATGAAATCTAAAAAAAAAGGTCATGAAGAACCTAGGGGCAAGACGGGAATAAAGATGCAGACCTAGACCTACTAGAGAGTGGACTTGAGGACACAGGGAGGGGGAAGGGTAAGCTGGGACGAAGTGAGAGAGTGGCATGGACAGATATACACTACCAAATGTAAAATAGATAGCTAGTGGGAAGCAGCCGCATAGCACAGGGAGATCAGCTCGGTGCTTTGTGACGACCTAGAGGGGTGGGATAGGGAGGGTGGGAGGGAGGGATACGCAAGAGGGAGGAGATATGGGGATATATGTATACGTATAGCTGATTCACTTTGTGATACAGCAGAAACTAACACACCATTGTAAAGCAGTTATACTCCAATAAAGATGTTAAAAAATAAATAAAAGAATATTCAAGAATAAAATAAACAGGGAGCATTTCCAAAACTTATGAGACCCCAGAAGTCCTTTTTCATGGAATATTTATTTTCTCACCCATCAAATATTCACTGAGTACTTACTATGTACAAGCACTGTTCTAGAAGCTAGAGATACAGCTGTGAACGAGGTAGGAAGGATACCTGTCTACATTCTAGTGGAAATAAGCAATGAACAAACAAACAAATAAGATAATTTCATGTAGAAGTAGGAAGCAGAAAGAGACTAAACTGGCTGGTAATAGTTTACAGTTTCACAAAACATTTGCAGTGACCCTCCTCAAGAGGTAGAACCTACTTCCTCACTCCTTGAGCGTGGGCTGCTCTCGAGACTGGCTCCGCCCAGCAGAACGAAGCGGAAGTATCAGTGGACACATTCCAAGCCTGGGCCTCAGAGGGCCTGCAGCTCCACTCACCCTTGCGGAGCCACCAAGGGAAGAAGCCCACGAGAGCCTGCTGGGGAAGGGAGGGTGTAGAGAGCGGTCGCACCTGCCCCATCCTCCCAGCTGGGGCGCAAGGCATGAGTGAGCCACGGTGAGCAGAACCGCCCAGCTGAGCCCAAACCAAAGTGCCTTTCCACAGAGCTGTGAGCAAAGAAATAACTGCTGCTTTTCATTAGTTGTGGTAAAATATACCTCACATGAAATTTACCATCGGAGCCATTTGCAAGTGCAGTGGCATTAAGTACGTTCACATTGTTGTGCTTCCATCTCCAGAACACTTCACCTTGGCAAAACTGAAACTCTGTCCCCATTAAACACTAATTCCACGTTGCCCCTCCCCCAGTCCCTGGCAACCACCATTCTACTCTGTCTCGCTCTATGAACTGGACGATTCTAGGCATCTCACATGAGCACAGTCGTACAGCATTTGTCTTTTCTGTGACTGGCTTATTTCACTTGACATAATGTTCTCAAGGTTCATCCGTGTCATAGCAGGTGTCAGGATTTCCTTCCTTTTCAAAGCTGAATGACATTCCACTGTAAGGATGGACCGCATTTTGTTTATCCAATCATCCTTTAATGGACATATGGGTTGTTTCCTTCTTGCGACTGAAGAATTAATACCGAGTTCAGATCAGGAGTCTCACGCCTGGTACCAGAGCTCTGACACTATGTATGGGGAGTCAGTGGGCAAGCCTCAGAGAGGTCAGCTTGGTGACTTGCCCAGTGTCACAAGGCCAAGAAGTGTGAGGGCAGGATTCAGATTCAGGCAGCACAACTGCTGGGATCTTTCTACAACCTGGACTATGATTCTGTACAAAACAAGAGTGTGATTCACAGCAACTTCAATGAAGGGATAAAACCATCTGGATATAGAAGCTCAGACTTACGAGACCCAAACTGGTAAATGGGCAAGGAACACAATCGGACATTCACACAAAGGAAAAATGTAAGCAAAATGTTTAAGGTAATTAGCAGTTAAAGAACTGCAATGTTCAATGGTAGACTGACTTTTATTCATCAAATTAGCAAGGATTTCATACAAATAATAACACCCAATGGTGCAAACATGCACGGAGTGAGAGACATGGGCTGTGGGCATGCAAGTGGGTGCATTTCTGGGGAAAGCAATTTGGCGGTAAGTGTCATGATTTTGAAAAATGTTAAAACCTTGACCCCGTAATGCCATCTCTGGATGGCATTACAAAGATGTTCACCAAACACGATTTACAGTAAAGCAAACAGAAAACCTAAATGCCCAATAAAAGGGAAATAGCTACACAAATTAACCATTACATTGTGTATTACGAGCCATTAAAAAGTAATTAATGAAGAGTAATGATTACTCATAAAACGTTAGGTGAAACACGGATTCCAAATAATTGCTATCGTATAACTATATATGGAGAAAACTGTCTAAATAGATGGGGAACAGAAAGCAATAATCCTTAATATTAATGGTAAGTGGCAACTGGGGGGGTAAGACCAGAGGGAAAAACTTTTTCCTTCTCTTGATTTTCTGACTTTTTTTTGTATTTGGGCGATGATACTTTTACGAGAAAACACAGTATATATATTTAAAAACTTGAAAACACCCCCCATCTCTCCTTGAAGCATCTCATTCATTTGATGGTGCTTCCTCAGACAGCCTCAGAACGGCCTCTTTCCGAGGGACCCCTCACGCCTGGTTTATTCTGTTCTCTTGCTCTCTGTTTCTGTGGGTGTTCAGTTCAATTCACCTCCATTTGGTGTAAGGCACACAGTAAAGTACCCACACTGTGCAGAGATGTCTGGTTTGAGTCACACAGAGGGGAGAGAGGGTGGGATACAGAGATGCACAGACATAATCCCCTCCCTCGTAAGCTCAGGGTTTAACAGAAGAGCCAGACAGACCACCAGTGTCCCGTAATCCAAAAATAATGGAAAAGGGGACCCCAAAGAGGCCCAAGTAACCTATGGATATTCAAGGGATGAAGTAGTTCTGAAGTTCTGATTGGGGAAACTGGGATAGTTGAGCTGGGAAGCAGAGTAGAAGGGCATCCCTGGTAGCGGGTGTGGGGACTACAACAGCAAAGGCCCAGTGGAGCAGCAGGTTTCAGGGGATGGCGTCCAGGATAATAAGCACCTAGATGAGTTTATGGCAGAGAAAGAAAAGTGAGGCTAGATCAATGGGGGCCTTGTGCGTCAGGCTAAGGAAATCGGGCTTTCTTCTATAAACAGGGGGAACCTCCAAAGGGCCTGAAGGAGAGGAAGACAGACTCCTTAAGGAGGGTCCAATTTTTCCACTGTTTCTGGGGCAGGGCACAGCTCACAGTTGGGCTCGTAGCAGATGCAGATAAAGGGATTCTAACTCTACAAATCAGACCCACAAACAAAACGGGGATTCCGGAACTGTGCCCCCATTCTGGGGCTTTAACTGACCTTTGTCCTGCACCAGCACCTCGAGCTCTTCCCTAACACCGTCGTGCCAGCTGGTGATGTCCACGTGCAGGGAGTAGTCGCAGCAGGATTTAGTGTCCGCCGCTTCATGCCATTTCTCGAAGGAGGTCAGCAGGCTGGACCCAGGTTCAGGGACAACATGGTCAACTGGGACAGAAACATATGTGTCACATTCCAAGATGCTGAGGACCCAAGTCAACCCAGTGGTAGCCTCTTCACTGCCGTCATCACCATCATTATCTCCAATGTTAGCGTAATCGTCGTGACCTTCCCTATCCCCCCCATCACCACCATCACCGTGACCATCATCATCACCACCACCACTTACATCATCAAGATGAGCATCCTCGTCATCACCATCCTTTTCATCATCATTCCCACCATCATCAACATCAGTACTGCCATCGCTGTCACCATCATTATCATAGCCATCAGCAGTGACATGGTCACCACCATCTTTAGTCTTCATTACCACCACTGTCCCCACCACTGTTACCGTCATTTCACCCTCCTCCTCGTCGTCACCACCACCATCGTTATCATGACTGTTTATTGAATGTTTCTGATGTGTCAGATACCGCCACAAGGGCTTTATATAAATTATCTCATTAAATCCTCGCAACTACCCTATGAAGAGAATAAAAATATCCCCATCTGACAGATGAGGAAACTTAGGCTCAAAGAGGGTGAAAAACTTGTCCAGGGTCACACAACTAGTAAGCAGTATGGAGAAGATTCCCAGAGTCCTGTCAGCTGCAGAGTCTGGACCCTTTCCCGCTACTCCATGCTGCCTTCGTGGGCACAGAACGCCAAGGCGAAAAGGACCTAAAAGAATATGAACTTCATCATCCCCTTTTCCAATAAAGTCTTAAATGTAAAGCAGATCAAAGGGGAGACAACTGTCTTTTAAACCTCACTGGCCTTCGCACATCCCTCTAGCTCCCACCCTTTTTTTAACATCTACCCTTCACGGCCAGACGTCTGTAAAGAGCAGTCTCTGCCCCCCACTCCCGCTCACTCCTCCACCCACCGAGAGCATCAGCCTTTGCTAATTCGACCTTCCAGTCCTCACTCTACTTGACCTCTCAGAAACCAGTGAATCATTCCCTCCTTCTTTAAACTCGCTCCTCCCTGGCTTCCATGGCAACGGCTTTCTGGCTTTTTGTCCCACTTCTGTGGCCATTTTTTCCTTGAAGACTCTTCCTCCTCTGCTTGACCATTAAGTGATCAAACTCCTTATGACTTGGCCCTAGAACTTTCTTTCTACATGGCTGCTCATTCAAATGTATCCCCCCCCTCTCAGCCACAGCATTCTGAACTCTCCACTAGGATGACTCAAGAGCTCCTCAAGATGAGAACGTCCAGAACCTCATGCCACATCGTCCCCTCCCCGACCCCACTGGCAAAGCTGGTCCCCCACCCCCGCCCCAGAATGGTAAGGATACCGCCTCACCATTCCAAAAGCTAGAAGCCAAGGGGTTACTCTTGACCCTTCGCTTCCCTCATGCACCTCCATTGCGGATCCATCACCACTGCTGATTTCCCTCTGATATGTCACCAGAGCTGTCCACATCTGGCCACCTCCTGGTCACACTCCTAGTCCAAGCCACCCTCAACTCTCAGCTGAACGACTGCAACCACCTCCCACTGGTCTAGTCATATTCAACCTAGGCCACTCTATTCAGGTCTCTTTAAAACAGATCACATCACTCCCTTGCTTAACATCCCTCAGTGGCCGCTCATCACCCATATGAAAAAGACCAAAATCCTGACCTTGGCCATCAAGGCCCAGTACCATCCTCTCCTCCCAGCCCTATCTCACAGGATTCCAGCCCTCAATCTCCGCACCTTTGCCTCCTAGGCCTTCTTTCAATTTCTTAAACACAAGATGTGTTCCCCCACCACAGGGCCTTTGCATGTGCTGTTCCCTCTTCCTGGAGCTCTGCTCCCCTACACCCTCTTCACCCAGTTAACTCCCACTCATCCTTCAGATCGCTGCACAAATGCCACTTCTTCAGGGAAGCCTCCCCGAGCACAGCTCAAAGCACTGTGCCCCTTTCTTCTGTAGAACTAATCCGCGTATAGTCATTTGTGTGGGTGGTTAGTGACTCCCCATGGACTGCGAGGCCCTGGAGAATAAGCATCATGGCTGCTTTGTTCCTTCTCTTCCCCACCACCTAGCACAGTGCCTGGTGCAGAGCAACCCTCAATAAATATCTGTTAAATGAAGAAATGGGGTGGGGACTCAGAACCTCCCTGCCACCCCCCACACCTCCTAACTGTGGTTCTCACGGTGACTTCATAGGCTCTTGGTGCTCCATGAAACATACTTTGAAAACCACTCTTGTGTAGATGGGGAAGATGAGGCCCATGGGGTTGGTGGAGGGGTCCCCCAGGGGTTTCACAGCTGGTGATGGGAAAAGAGCCAAGGGGAACTCCAGGGATCCCGATTCTTCATCCAGGGCTCTGTCCTCTACCTCACACAGGTCCCCTGAGCCTGGAGCTTCCATCTCCATCTCTCAGAATATCCCAGCTCCTGTTCCCAAAGCACTTACCACCACATGCCATGCACCATGTTAAGGAGCCACATGTATGGGCTGGGGGCACATTACAAAGTCCATGTTACTGACGAGGAAGCTGAGGCTCACAGAGGCTTAATACTGCCCAGTGGTGCAGCTGCTGAGTGGCCGTGACCAGTGCAAACGCTGGCAGCTAGGATCCAAGTCCCAAATCTGGGCTCCTCCCACGTTCCTAACTAGCAGACACAGGGCTGCTTTTTGGAAAAGGGATCAGAACGGTGCTTGAGCTGGGCCATACCCTCCTGGCTCAGGGGGACGGGAACTCTGATACATGAGCTCTGCTCACAGTGGCCAACTCCAGTCAGCGTGCACCTCCAGAGGAACTCTTTGATGGGGAGAGATGGGCAGGGTTGGGACCAGCTCAGGGACAAGCCACCTAGATGTGGAGTCTAACTATTGAAAGAATATTTCAAATACACTGCTGCCTATTTAATCAAAATTGCTCATTAAAATGGAATCCAAACAAAAGCTCTGTTGGATTAAAAAAAAAATACAACAATCTGGCTGCAAAGGGCAGTAGAGGAAGAGTCCAGCAACCCAGACAGACCACTGTGGTAGATGACGTTATTTGTCCACAATTCTTTCCCTTCCCACCCTCACCATGGTTCACTGTGGACAGAATGCAATTTCAGGGACTTTGCGCTTGGCCGTGTGATTTGCTTTGGCCAACAGAACAGAGGGCTGAAGTCACAGTGTGTAGGTGAAGAAATGAGGTGGTAAGAGGAGGAGCAAGTTTCTGCCAGACACTGCCTGCACTTCTGCCTTCCACTTGGAGAAGAGCACGGTTGAGTTGATCATTGGTTCCAGAATGGGAGAGCCATGGTACCCCCACCCCAAAGCCAACCCACAGCCTAAAGCAGACCCACACCAGTCCTGCTCCTATTCCTGTGGACCCTTGAATATGAAAAACAAGTGTTTGCTTGAAGTTTGGGGACTGTTTGTTATGCAGCATTATCATAGCATTACGGCAGCAACACTGTCTAACACAACCACTTCCCAGCTGCGTAACCTTCAGCAACTTATCTCACTTCTCTGAGCCCTTACAGCCCCATCTGTCATAACAACATCTACATCACTGGTTCCAAAACTTTAGCCACCTGCACACCAGGTACCCTGAGCAAAGTGCCTGGTGTTACTCAAGATGCTGAGGATGCATTAGAGCTGTCACAGCCTATGCCCTAAGGCAGGGGTACGACTCACTGATCATCGTGGTCCCTCCTGCCAGTGCTGCCTTGGTCCCTTGGAAGAAGTCATCAGCGGCCGTCATCCCCTGGGAGGGCTTCTGCAGGTACGTGTTGACATCGATACCTCCGGGAATAACCATCCGCCCATTGGCCTCAATGGTCTTCACTCCACCGGGAACAATTAAGTTCTCTCCTATTTGCCTGGGCACAAACAACAGAGACGGACTTTGGTTCTTAAAAGAAAAACAAAATGGCTGTCAACCGTGCAGCTTCAGTTCCATTAGATAAACATTTCTGAGGCAGGTCCTATGCAGGCCACTGGGTGAACAGAGATAACTGAGGCAGGGTCCCTGCCCTCCAGGGGCTCACAGCCTAACGAGGAGGAAAGGCATGTAAAGCAGATGGTTACAATCCAGTTCATACAGGGTGTGGGGAGCGCAAGGTGGGCCATTTCACCAGCCTGGTTATTGGGAGGGCTTCCAGGGGGAGGCAGTGGCAGAGCTGAATCCAACAGCAGTGAGACCAGCATCAGGTTCTCTGAACAGCCCGACACTCCAGAGCACTTCACACACTTTTGGCAACTGCTTTGGGGACACAGAGGTGAGCGATGGGGGGAAAGCAGTGAAAAGTCCCCTTAGCTCTGCAAGTCTTCAGAGACAGGGCCGTGAAGTGAACTGTGATGCCCCAAAGTCTATATTTTGAAGTCCTAACCCCCTAGCCCTTCACAATGTGACTGAATTTGGAGAGAAGGCCTTTAAAGGGGTCATTACCTTAAAACGAGGCTGCCAGGGTGGACCCTGACCCAATCTGACTGGTGTCTTTATGAGGAGAGGAGATTAGGACACAGACATGCAGAGAGAGGACCATGTGAGGACACAGGGAGAAGACGGCCGTCTATAAGCCAAGGAGAGAGGCCTCAGAAGAAACCAACCTGCCCACACCCTGACCTCAGACATCCAGCCTTCAGAACTGTGAGAAACAAGTATCTGTTGTTTAAACCTCCGAGTCTGTGGACTTTGTTATGTCAGCCCCCGCAAACTGATACTGACAGGCAACCTGGGTTCTCATTTGCAACAGTCACGAGCACCAGCCTCGGGAAAGCTTCTTAAGCCCCCGTAAAACCTGCCACGAGGGAATCACACGGCGGGTGGCAGAGCTCTCCTAGGCAGGCTGACCAACACTTTTGTTTCCCCACGTGCTTGGTGCCTGGAAACTTCCTCTAGAAGGAGGGCAAATTCCAAAAGCTGGGAAACGAGGAAGAAGAGCCTGGGAATTTCAAAGCCTTGCCCCTGCGGTGTCCACTGTGTCTTATGTGTTGGAACCAGAGTCAGGTGACGTATCCCTCACCAGGGTGGGGTGAGGGAGGCTGAGCCAGACCAGGACAGATTCAACAGCTCCACGGTCAGTGCCCGGCTGACAGCACTACATCTGACCACGAGCAATTTTTATTTAAAAAAGAAATCCAGTTGTTCTAAACTCTTGGGATGTGGCCCCAATATTGGTTTTTCTAAGTTACCTAAAAACACCAGTAATGAAGACATAGGAAAATATTCCTTCAGTGACCGCAATGTCAGGCCCCAAACAGAATCCACTTGCAGGTGCGAAAGCTCCTTGCTTTTCTGGACTCCTGGGCCGGCTGGTCCTGGCACGTCGGGGCACAGAAGTGACGGGGCTCTACCTGGGGCTCTTCCACAGAACTGGAGCATCGCACACTGTCTACCCTGAAACCAGAAACTGGTCTAGTCCAAGCGCAGTGCCAGGGCCATGGCGAGCCCCAGGAAATGTCAGCATTTCTGCCAATTCCACCAGCACTACAACTGCAGCTGCTGCTGCTTCTAATCGCCACCCCACTCCCTCCGTAATTCCCATCGTCATGTACAGAATCCTGCCTGGTCCAATCTTCTCACCGTCCATCTCCAAGCTCATGGCCATGTGCCAGGAGCTGAAGGAAATGGGGTTCAGAGAAGTCACCCCCAAGCTTTACACCAAGAGCAGTGAACCGCTATTGAGCACCAACTATAGGATTCTCTTCTAATAAGCCCTTCACCGACGGTCTCACTTGCGCTCACACTAGCTTCTAAAGAAGACGGGGTGATGTTCAGAATGCGTAGCACTGGCAAAGGAACGGGCTCAGCCCCATGAGAATGCGCATGCGCACACACTCGGCACAGCCCAATCCGATCCCGGTCTGTGACTCAGCCGCCACACCTTGGTGCCAAAAGCTCTACGGCTCAGGGCTGTTCTTAGCAGGCAGATCATCGCCTGTTAACAAACCCTCTCTAATCCCCTGCCAACAACCTGTGGGGGAGCAAGTATTCACATTCTGCAAAAGAGGAAAACGGAAGCCGGGGCGGGGCGGTGACTTACCGAAGGCCACGCAGCAAGTCAGCGCTGGATCTGGATTCAAGCCCATTGTCCCCAAGCCTAGTATCAGGCTCTGCCCAAGCTCGGCTGTCTCCTTGCTTCCCTTCTGCAGAAGCAGCAGATTCTCCCCGAACTGGGAGTAAACCAAATGGAACCCCGCCCCCCATGAATTAGGAGGAAGACTCCCTGAATGGTTCTCAGCGGCAGTGTGCATGGAAGGAAAGGGAAGAGAGGAAGGAAGCCGGAGAAGCAGACCCCTGCCCTTACCCCAGCGTCACCCTCACCATCACTCAGAAAAAAGTCCTGCGCCATCAGCATCTGATTCTCCAATGCTTAGCCAATTGGATGGAGCCCTCGATGAATCATAACGGATTCTGCACAAACCCGGCTGAACAGCTTTTAGTAAAACTTGGCAAATGGCCGCAAAATGAAAGGATTCTTGGGGTTTAATCAAAGTGAAGGGAAATAACCGAGCCTCCTCATGCCAAGCGGTTCCTCAGGCTCTCCCCCCTTCCACACCTCCTTCTCAGTCAGCGGGGACCCGTGCCCCACGTGACCATCTGAAGTCCCTGCAAGACATTCAGGCACAGACATTCGCTCTGCTTAATAAGGCAGGAAAAGCAGCCCCAGTGCTTAGAAAGCTTTTCAGCAACACGGTTAAAAGTAAAAGGCGTCTCCCACTAAGAGGAGCGGACAAATATTGAATTTACGGAAACTGCCTATTTCCTGAATACCCTGGGTGGCCTAAGTCCTAAGTCTCCAGGTGTTCACACAGCCTTCCAACCTCCAACTCTGTGTCGCTGCAGGGAATGATGGTCCCATGACAGGGTTCTCCGCGTCTCTGTCCCCAGGACTCCAGAGGCCCCGCATAAGTGGGGAACTCGGTGCCGATTGGTTGTGCCTTATCTAAGCAGTGGTGACTTAGAAACCTCACTTTATCATGCATCTCACCACACCCCACCCCACCCCCTGCCTTTATCTCCTTTCTGGTTCCAGGCTGTACCCTGGGCTGAGGTCGAGGTCCCCACCATCTGATGTGTCAGTGTTTGTATGTTACACTCACTTCAACACTCCAGGGTCCCATCCATCCTTGGCATCGTGCCAGGTCCCTGGCTGGGAGGCAATAAGGCAAGACCCCTCGTCAGGGGCAAATGCACAACCAGGGGGGAGAGGCGGCCAGCACAGGGGGAGCGGTAGCCAGTACAGAGGAAGAGCCTGGGCTCCGGAAGGCTTCCTGGAGGAGGAGCCACACAAGCTGGGCCCATAGGACAAACAGGAGTTGGGGGGCAGGGGCATGAAACGAGAATGGGGGGAGGAGCAAGGCATTTCAGGCAGAGAATTTATGGGTGTAAGGTTGTTCCCAGGCAAGAGTGCTTGGCAAGTTCTGCAAACATCAAGTTTTCAGTGGGGCTGGAAAGAGTGAGCTGGGCAGCGGGGGGAATGAACTGGAGGAGGTGAGGCCTGAGCTGGCCCAGAAATGGTCAGATCCATCCAGGACTAGGGGTGGGGGCAGGCAGAGGGAGGCAGGGGAGGGCTCAATGCTGCCCTGAGCACCTACTCTTCACAGGATCTTCGCACAGATTGTCTCTTAATGATCATGACAGTCCACAGCCTCCTTCTCTCCCCTCCTCACCATCATCATCGTCATCATCAGCGCATACATGGCCCCAGGATGGGCCCACCAATAGACCCCACTCCTGTTTGAGCGTGGCCGTCCTCACACCCCCTCTGCCTTTCCTTCCAGTGCCAGCTGCCCAAACTGGATCCTGAGATGGTCTCGGACTCTACTCTCCCAGACTCCAGAAGAAGAGGCCGAGCAGCAGATGGTAAAATGTGGAAACCACGTAAAAACCACTGTCTGGTGTTATGGACTGAATTGTGTCCCCCAAATCCACATACTGAAGCCCCAATACCTCCGAATGTGACTGTGCTTGGAAATAAGGTGTTTAAACTGGTAATTAAGTTAAAATGAGGCTGCTAGGTCGGGGGTCCTAATGCAATAGGGCTGACGTCCTTATAAGAGGAAGAGAAACCGGAAGCACACGCACAGAGCAAAGGCCACGTGAGCACACAGCAAGAAGACGGCTGTCTGCAAGCCAGGGAGAGAGGCCTCAGGAGGAACCATCCTGCTGGCACCTTGATCCTGGCCTTCAGCCTCCAGAACTGGGAGAAATAAATTTCTGTTGTGTAGGCCATGCCATCTGGGGTACTGTGTTATGGCAGCCCAGACAGACTAACACACTTGGGAGGTCCTAGCAGGGCTGAAGGGGCAGCCAATGGGGAGGAGGCAAAGGAGAGCTCCAGTCCCAAGGCATGTCTTCCCTTTAAATGCCAAGGCTCTGCCTGGGGGCTAAACATGACTCCTTCTCTCGCAGCCCCCTCCACCCAATTCCAGAAATTCTGGGCAGGGAGAAAAAAGAGCTGTGAATCAGTCAGATGAGCTAGGTTGGATTCGAGGCCTTGACCCTAACTCATTCTGCAACGTGGGACAGCCACTTAACCCTATGGCCCCCCCGTCCCAAGAACAGAAGAGGGGCCAGCGTGTGTACTTCACAGCCTCTGTGGGCATCGTGGCCTGCGTGAGCGCCGTGGCAGGGAGCCTGGTGCGGTCACGGGGCGCTCAACAAACACGAGCCCCTTCTACAGCCATGGTTTGCACCTCCCCACATCTCTCCAGCCCTGAGAGTCACAAGAGCTGGCACATTCATTCTGGGGCAGAACACCAGCCTTCCAGTCCCTCTAAGGGCCAGGCAGCCTAGGGAGACGGGCTTCTTAAAAGGTCTGTTTGGTCAACCCACTTTATGAGTCCATCTTCCAGGTAGACATCGGCATAGAAGGACTGGTCATCGTTGATGATTCGTCCACCCTTGATGAGGAGTCGGTCACTCTGAAAAGCCAAGCAAAGTAGTAAATGTCATTAGAGAAGAGCCAGGAAATGTTTTTTTTCTTTCTAACTTTTAACATAAAAATTTTCAACTCTTTTCTAAAGTAATGGTATTAAAAAGCCCCCTGTGAACCTTCACCCAGATTCTTTAAATACTTCACCCTTCTCATTTCACCTCTTTCCCCTCCAAGCACTTTGGCTTTGTTTTCGCTGAGGTATTATAAAGCAAATCCCAAATATCATATAATTTCACCTATAAATACTTTAGTCCATGATCTCTAACTGTTGAATATAATAAAACTCAATTTAGAGACATTTTAAGAGACAGTGAAATGATCAAAAAATAAATGCAACTCCCCCAGAAAAACTCCAATCAACGTTCTGATGTTTTTCTCCCATTTCCCTCTACTTTCCATACTTGTGATTCTAGCACACACAGCCATTCACTCAGCCATGCGCCCATTAGGTACCAGCCGATTGCCTCGGCTCCAAGCCCGGGGCCAGGCCCTGATGAGCCAGGGCAGAATGAGCTCTCGTGGAGCTGATGAGGGAGAGACAGAAGTTTAACAAATCCTGGGAGCAGGTGGGGTTCCAAAAGGGGAGAAGTATAGGGTGCCCACCGTGGCCACAAAGTAAAAGGGCTGCCAACCTTATTAAAGGTCAGGTAAGGCAAGCTCAGATCGAGAAAATAATTCTAGATAAGCTGAACCAAACAAAGGGTGGGGGAGAAGGCCAGTACGGTGAGTGCTGGGTGTCTGGGCAGAGAAATGGTGTGCCAGGTCCCAGAGGCAGCAAGGGATGTAGCAAATTCTAGGAGCTAAAAAGAAAACAGGATCGTGTCCTTTTTGCATTTTACCATAACCATAGTTTTTAAGTGGCTGCAAAAGATTCCATTTTGTGGATGCACAATAGATGGTTAATTTCCCCCATTGTTCTTTCTAATGTTTCACAATGATACATATTGCTATAATGAACATCTTTATGCACAAAGCTTTTCCCTGAATTTGTACTATTTGTTAGGCTAAATTCTCAGAAATGTAACAACTGAGTCAAACAGTATAAACCTTGCGCTCAGCCCTTGATAAATATGACCAGATTGCTTTCCAAAAGTACCTCCCCAATTTGCCATCCCAAGACCACCAAAACACCCTTGGTTATCATTAATATTTGCTAATCTGCATTTCTTGGAGGCTGAGAATTTTTTTTGCCACGTGCATATTTACTATTTGTATTATCTCCTAGCGGGAGATGGGGTGATGGATAAAACACAGCTTTTGCCCTTAAGCCCCACCCTTTGGTCAGGAAGACAGACAGGAAACAGACAGCAACGATTCAGGGTAGCCACCTCAGAAGGAGTGTCTTGCATGGGTTCCCCTGGAGGCAGAACCTGAGACAAGGATTGAGAGGCAAGCAGTGATTCTGGGAGGTTACTCCACGAAGCGGAGTGAGGGAGGCAGGCACTGACCTGGCTAACACTGTGAGCAACTGGGGCTCGATCCCGCCGGGACACTCTTAGGAACCCTCTATCACAGAATGTGCCTCAGATCCGTGCCGGTGGTCCCAAAGCACTGACCACGAGAGGAAGGCAGAGGATGCTGCGCAAGCCTGGAAAAGGAGGGCTTCACCCAAACTCAGGAGTCAGGCAAGGCTTGCTGAGCAGACACAGAGCACGCAGCCTGCTGCGCAGAGCCCTCCAGTGGGTTCTTGTCGCGGTATATTTTCCCCCAGAGTGAAAGCCAGGTCAGCCAGACCCTATTTAACCTGGAATCCTACTATGTAGGCAAAATTCACTCTCTCATTTGATTCAGGTCTGTGCTCAGTGTCACTTACCTGACAGCCCTCCCCTTGGCTGCCCTGTTTGGAACACCTTACACCGCTGCCCTGCCTGCAGACCCCTCACCTCTTACCCACTTTATGTTTACATGGTACTTAATATAGTATATCTGACATAGTCTCTATTTACATGTTTGTTTAAAAATGTGACTTGTCCCACTGACATCAGAGCTGTGGTGTGTTACCCCACTGGCTGTGTCAGGCACAACTCACAGGGGGCCAATCATAGACACGTTGCTGTGGATGGATGGTACCACCTAGAGTTGTCCCTGCAGTTTCTTAAGAGACTTAGCTCCATGGGGGCAGAGATTTCATCTATTTTCTTCATTGTTGCATCTCTGATACTTTGGACACAGCCTGGCAGGATGGATGGATGGATGGATGGATGGATGGATGGATGGATGCCTGAACTGATTCTTGAAGGATGAATGGGTGAAGATGGAGAGAAAAGGCATCACAGCCGTAAGACAAAGAACTATGAGCCGCGAGCCAAGCAAGAGAAGTATGTCCTGTTCTCGAGGAGAGGGGTCTCTGGAGGAAGGGGCTTCAAGCTCAGTCACTCCCAGGGCCGACAACCTCCCTCTTTAGCCGTAAGACTGAAGCCAGGACCTAGGGAAAGAGGCATGGGCCCTGCATATCCAGAAGCAGAGACACGCTGGTGTGCAGGTTTCCCCGGACACCAGAAAGCAGGAAACTGTGATTCATCGGCAGCTGGTGCTTGGCTTCTGGAACATGGCCTCCCACAGGCAGCCTTCTGCCTTGTCACATTAAATAGAGGGCTTTTCAGGCTAGTCCTGAAAGGTGGTATTTAATGCGCTGCACGCCAGAAGATCAGCCCTGCCCTGCTCTGCCCTTCCCAGAATCAGACGTTCAAATCCACGCCCCCTCCCTACCAACTACCAGCAGATACTGTGGGCAGCTACCACCGGGGTCCCGGCTCTTTCTGTTCTCAGGGGCCAGCATGTTTCTAAAAAATAAGCCCACCAGAAGGCAAGAGCTGATGTGACTTTTTTCTTTTCTTCCTTACAGTTAGTACTGTGTTTGCCTTTTAACTGGCACTTTCAAAACCGTGTTCTTTGGAACTCTAGCCCAGAGGGGTTTTGTTAGAGGCTGAGCCCAAAGGAGATTCCCAGGTGTAGTGAGTTTAGAAAATTCTGGGTTAAACAGAAGCAAAGATCGTTTTTATGTCAGGAATTCCCAGATCCTTTACTCTGCTGATGTGTAATGTGAATATTCAAGAGGGGAACTGAGTTTGATCTCTTCCAAATTTAGACCCTTCATTTTGCGAGACATTTGACAAAGGGACTCCTCCTCAGAAGACACCTTACGAAATGTGATTTACGACGGTGACGCTCTCCACGCCTGGTTGTGCTGAGTGGTTCTTGTGGAATGTGAGGTCTAGTCAACCTCAGATGGAAATGGGGCTCGAGATGAGCTGAACTCTCAAATTCACACAACCAACAGGCGTGGAGGTTAGACCCAAGGTTTCCTGACTTCCTGTCCAGCATTCGCTCCAGCAAACACACTTCTGTCACATTTTTAAACACGTTCACCCTGTAGAATCCATGACACCCCATAATCAGATGCAATTTAGAAAGAACCTGAGGACCTAGCTCTCCAGGATTCCCTTTCTTCATGCAGGAAGTGTGAGTGTGAAAGCCTAAAGAACCATCCCCTCCCCAAACAGTGAATTTTATGATACATAACTTTTAAGAATTTAATAAAAGTCACACCTTTAAAAGAAAAAAGACAATACCCTGCCTCTCCCAGGATTACCAAGAGGAGCAAATAGTCGACAGATATGAACAGTGACGAACTCCGTACAAAATTCATCGTTTAAATACCTTGAAAGAAAATGAACTATCTCATTAAAAACTCAACAGAAATCAAACAGCAAGGGTAGGCCAGAGACCGCCCGTTCCTTCCAGGGTGACAGCAGTGACCTAAAGAGACTTATGCTCAGCATGCCTCACGTCCTTGGATCAGTGCTGTACAACAATAAAATGCCCAGAGTCAGACAGATGCAGCTTCCGATTCTTGCCCATTTGCTAGCCACATGACTTAACCTCTCCAAGCCTCAGTTTCCTCATCTATAAATTGGGGATAACTGTCCCTGCCTCGCAGGGCTGTGGGAGAACCCCACGGGGTACATATATAAAGCACTTTGCCCACGCCCACCAGTGGTGACCACTCAGCAGAGTTACACATTGTTTATTCTGTGCCATTTTCTGTAGCAGGAACTACAATCAATATTTGCTTAAGGAAAGAATATGTGCAGCTAAAAGAAATAGGCCAGTGGGGGAGACGGAGTCATAACCAGACCTTTGCACTCCAGTGTGGGAAGGGCTGGGACAGAGGGGTGGTGGGAGCAGAGGAGGCCTCCACTCCAGCCCTTCCAGGGGAATCATGCCTATTCTGAGCTTGAAGAATGAGTAGGAATTAGCCACATGGCAAAGGAGAGAAGAGATTGCAGAGAGAGGGAATGGCGGGGCAAAGGTACGGGGTTTGGGGGAGCCTGGTGTGCTTCGGGGTCTGTAAGTGGTTTCCCTGGCTGAAGTACGACCTCAGGGTGGGCAGGCTGGAGGGGCAAGCAGGTGCCGGCTCATGGGGAGTCTAATGCCACGAGCTGGGGCAAGGCTAGGCTGGTGTCGATGCTAATGAAAGGGCTTTCATCACGGAAGAACTCAAACCTACAAAAGTTTCTGACCTGAAGCATCACCCAAAACCTGGGCAGAAGTGGAACAAGAGAAACTGATAACGTTTACATTTTCCTCCAAGCGGGGATTTCTCAATAAGAGTAGGCGTCAGCCGCGTTTACAAAGTGTATGAAGAGTCTTAAAATTGTTCACGACTTTTTTTTTTTTGCGGTACACGGGCCTCTCACTGTCGCGGCCTCTCCCGCTGCGGAGCACAGGCTCCAGACGCACAGGCTCAGCGGCCATGGCTCACGGGCACAGCCGCTCCGCGGCATGTGGGATCTTCCTGGACCGGGGCACAAACCCGTGTCCCCTGCATCGGCAGGCGGACTCTCAACCACTGCGCCACCAGGGAAGCCCTTGTTCACGACTTTTGACCTAGAAATCTAATGCTGAGAATTTGTCTTCAGGAAAATATCCCAAACAGAGACAAAGAATTATACACAAAAGAGGTGAACCAGAATTACGGACAATCTTGCAACCACACCACTAATGGGGTGACATACATCTACTAAAATATTCTCCAGGAATATTTAAGGATAAATAACAGAACTAGACAATAAAATGTTAGGTGGGAAAGCAAAATACCAAACTCTCCACAAGGTAGATCTTTCTGGTAGTTCTTGACCTGAGGTGCCTCCCTATGTCCCCGTGGCCCCTTGCACACACCTCCCCAACAATACTCATCACACCATGGTCACTGTTCAAGTGCCCATCTCCTGCTGGGCTGGACACCCCTCCACGGCCAGGACAGCCCTGTGTGAGTCATCTCCAAATCCCCAGGGACCAGGCATAAACCTTACACAGTGTTTAGCAAGTGTTTGCTGAGTGGAAGGAGAGCGGGTGATAGCCAGGAGGCAAGGAGAGAGTGAGGGAGAAAAAGAGAGTGTTTGAAATGACAGAGGGAGTGAGGGTAGAAGAGGAAAGTGAGATAAAGGAGTGATAAAAGGGAAGGGAATATGAAGGAAAGAGGGAAGAACGAAAGGGAGGAAAGGGGGAGGGGAGAAATAAAGGAAAAAGGAGGAAAGAGTAGACTGACAGATCAGAAACCTCTCTTCTCTGCTTTTAGAATTCCCTGAAAGGCTAACCCTGTGGCTTGGGAACAGAAGCCTGCTTAATGCAAAGCCTGTCTAATACAGATGAGGCTGGAAGGCCTTCTCACAAGGGGCCCACCTAAACCTCACCACTTCTCTATTGCCAAATATCCTGGGAGTCAGAGGAGTATCCCAGAGAAGGGAAGGCCTTCTTCTCCAAACCTACCGTTAATCTCCACTCCAGCCCAACCGGGAGAAAAGAGCTGGTGTTGGCGGGATGCCTTTGCTCTCTTCACAAACATTGACTGCTATGTTGAGTGCCGCTTACAAAAATGAACCTTTAAAGCTTCAGACATTCTTACCCACACAACAGCAAAATAAACAACAGTCAGCCTCAACCAGGAGGGGAGGTCTGGATCACAGTGCATCTTTTGCATCACTGTCTGTCCCTGAGCGAAGCATGACGCCTCCCTGCATTCTGTTCTCCCTCCTTTCCTGCATGGTGGGAATAAAGTCGGTCGTTTCCAATCCAAAGTCAGAGGAGTAGAAAACTCATTACGGTCTGCGGAGCCTTGGAAGAAAAAAGAGGTGCTACTCTCATCAAACCAACAACTTACCCCCAAATCACTAGTTTAGCAACCTTGGCTCTCTGAAAAACTGTAGAGAACAAAAGCTGTTATTACAGAGACAGAGAAAGGCAGTGACTTTATCATCAAGGAGAAGATGTTTGATCTGGGTTCTGAAATATGAGAAGTTCATGAAGCCGAAAAAACGGAGGAGAAGGAGAACAGTCCAGCAAAATAAATAGTATATACACAGCAGTGTTCTGCAGTTTCCAGGTTCCACGCTGTAAACGAGGAAAGCCAAGGGGAATGTCGTGCTGTCCGTGGTCCTGAAACACCACTGGGCACTGGGACAGCGAGGTTTCTCCAAACCCTGGGACCCTGTCCCTCTCCCTCCTACCTCACCCAGGCTTGGAGTTCCTCACTGCTTTTCTTTCTCAGCTCACAGGCATATCTGTAACCTTTACATTGCCACGGATCAAAAACAATCATAGATTATGTTTCACAATGTATGTAGTTGGTTTCAAATACATTTCACTGAGTGCCACCTTATCAATACTTTAATTATCCCACCCAGGAAGTTGTGGGGAGGGCATGTGACACTCCCATGTCCCCTCTCCTACAATTCTTCACTAATACACACATCGGAATCTGGGGTCAGTGAATGAATGAGTGCCAAAAACGGATCTCAGAGGTGTGGCCTTCACACGAAAAGGGCAGCTCCATCCCGGGGCTGCAGGCGCACACAGATTCTCATGAGGCTGCCTGATTTATCCGTGGGAAGGGGCTCAGAGAAATTAAATGAAAAGTTACTCCTGGAAAGATGAAGAATATCTTCCTCTCCAAAGGGCAAGTGTGAAAACGAGTCTCAAAAAGATAAGGGAAGCCACATTTGGTAGAAATGTGCTTGCCCATGCATTGAGTACAGGTGAAACGGCTTTCTCGTAAGGCAAGGAGATGTCAAGGTGAGTTCTGAAAGTTATTAGTTCTTCAGACTCTACAAGTCACTGACACTAAGGCTCACGCTGCAACTCAAACATTCAATAGGACAGGTAGGCACACCCCTCACTCATGCAAGTACAACTCACAACATGGCACCAGAGCCTAGATTAATCCTGAAAATCAACTGGGATTGTCTGCTAAAAACTCCAATCCAGGTGCTTTTGTCAAGGTTTTCATTTGCCAGGTCTAGCTTATGGGCCAGGAATTTGTTATTAACAAACATGTAGGATATTCTTGATGGAGACCCTCGGTGGTAGATTGTGTTATTTCTTTCACAATCCTTCCTGCCTTCCCATACTTGCCATGCTCCCATGTGGGTGCAGGGCTCTCTCAGCCGCACTGACTGTGGGTGTGCCTACGCGAGTTGCTTTGACAACAGAATGAGAGTGGATGTGACTGCACCAGTCTGAGCACGAGCTTTTAAGAGGCAGGTGGGTTCCAGCTCCATTTCTTGAGAGTCCATCCTCCACCATGAAAACCACAAGACCCAAGGAATGGTGTCTCCTTCAGTCTGAGTCCCAGTATGAGATGCTATGAGGAGCATGCCTGACCCAAAAAGAAGCCTGAAGATAAATCTAGCTAAGCCCTCCTAAGTCTCTGCCACCCGCAGACCTGTGAACAACAAACAACTATTTGCTATTGTAAGCCACAGAATTACATGGTTGTTTGTTACGTGGCATTATTGCATCAAAGCGAATTGATACACCATCCAAATTCTGTGCTGGGAGTCACAGCCACAGTGATTGCTGTCTGAGAGATTTTCCAGCTCAAATACTTCATAAACCCAGGACTCTGTTCCTTCCTTTCATGACCAGAGCCCCCTTCCTCCCTGGCTCCGCTCACAGATCACCCAACCAGACTCCTTGCGGTGGCAAGTGCTGCCTGCAGTGCAGCTGCACACTCTTATTATTTATTCACAGAAACCCAGTCCATTTGCCTTTGATTCTGCCTCAGGGGACGGCCTGTCAGCCGGTGGTGCTTTGCCACACTTTTCAGGAAAGCAACCCTGGAAGCGGCAACAGGCCTGAGATTGAATATAACGAGCACACGTTTGTTCCCACCCGCATGGGTCAAGGACACAGTGGCATTTTCCTCCTTCATGAATCAGAAATACAGGAGGTCGGGCTTCCCTGGTGGCGCAGTGGTTGGGAGTCCGCCTGCCGATGCAGGGGACGCGGGTTCGTGCCCCGGTCCGGGAACATCCCACATGCCGCGGAGCGGCTGGGCCCGTGAGCCATGGCCGCTGAGCCTGCGCGTCCGGAGCCTGTGCTCCGCAGCGGGAGAGGCCACAATGGTGAGAGGCCCGCGTACCGCAAAAAAAAAAAAAAAAACCCCAAAGAAATACAGGAGGTCCCCATGGATTGCAGGCCTCTTCTGTGAGCTGAGGCCCATTTCCATGACAACTGCAATGTTTACAGCGAGATTTCAAGCTCCACTGTACCTGAGGGACATTCAGGAAATAGTCCCTGATGGAGTATCTGGCGTTAACATAACACACCTCTGTCATGACCCCAGGAGGGGGCAAGGTCTTCAGGCTCCCTATAGAAGGATGATGCTAGCTAAATCTGTATATACGTGTAGACCTATTTCTGCATTTTTTCATCTCTGCCTTTTACCTTATATAAAGCAACCTGAACAGGAATCCTTTGCCTTCAAGAAAACCACATTCCTGAGTACACACTGAGTATCACTTCTGCATTACATGGGTTTTCATGTTTAATTCTGAAGTCACCTTAAGAAGTGGGTATTATTGCTACAAATAAGGAAACTCAGAGAAGGGAAGTGATTCTGCCCAAGGTCACACAGCCAGGAGATGGTGGAGTCAGATATGAACCTAGTCACCTGGTACCTACAAAGTGACAGCCCAGCATCCCGTGGTAGTTATCCCGGTGTTCTCCTCACTCTACCTAGTTAAGATGTCTGAGCCTCAGTTCCTTCCTTTGAAAAACGGGAATAAGCAGGAATAGACCATACATCTCAAGCCCGTTCCCAATGCCATGCATCTCACCGGTCCTTCTGACAGGATTGTTGCGACTGTGGCCAAAAGGGAGTAAGGCAGATTAAAGGGCTCTGGAAGCTGGAAAGGGCTCTCCAGTATTAAGACATTCAAGGCAGAGCCCTGTTCACCTGATAAACACCGACAACGCCTCCTGTAAGCCAGATGCTTCTACAACTATTATCTCATTCAATACTCATTTAACAAAGAGGCAGCGCTGTCTGCTGGTTAAGGACATGGCAGTAGAGGCCAGAACACCTGAGCTCTAATCGGGTCCCACGCTCACTACCCTTGTGCCTTAGGCACGTTGACCTCTCTGTGCTTCAGTGTTCCATCTATAATGCAGAGCGTGGTTTTGAAAGTAAAATGAATTAATGCGTGGACAGAGCTCAGTGCCTGATTTTTAAAGTCTTCCCATTGTGGGGAGATAAATCTCATTCAAATACCCAGTTCCATCTTCAGCTTCTCTCTAACCTCTCACACCCCAAACCCAACTCTTTTGTGGACCTTGCTGCATCTGCTCCATTGTTCTCGTACCCCCCTGCTGATTTCCACCTCCCACAGCACCTGCTCCAGGTCAGCCCTCCCCACCTGTCTCCCTGCTGCCTGCCTTGTCCCCTCCACACGACAGTCAGTGACCTTTCTGGTCACAAATGCAACTATGTCGTGCCTCTCCTTAAACCCTTCACCAGCTTGTCCTCACATGTAGGACAAAGTACGCCCTCCCAGGCTCCTTCTGGCCTGACCCCTGCCCTCTCCTGGCCTTGTGCTATACTCGTATACTCACACCATATTCTGGCTCTCTGAGCTGCACTTTCACACCCTGTGCCTTTGTCTGTGGCATCTGCTACCTGGATTTCTTGCAACTCACCTTGTCAGGGGCAGTGTCCTGCTTCCAGGAACATGTGCTTACCTCCTGGAGTTCCTAAAGTGTAAGGCTTGCACCCTGATTAGCATTGTTTCCCAACTGCACAGAACTTCGTGTACTGGCTCATTTTTATATGGCCATTTCCCGCATGAGACTATGAGCTCCTTCACACCAGAGACTACAGCTTGTTCCCACACAGCTTCTTAGCTGGGTGACCTGCGGCAATAACGTAATCTCTGTGTTTCCGTTGTTTTTTGTTTTTTTTCTGTTAGTGGAGCTACTCAAAGTACCCAACTCACAGGATTACTTAAGATGAGTAACAGCTCACGACACAATGAATACCAGCCTATGAAGCCCAGTGCTCTATGCTGAATGTTGTGTGGCTGTGCATTTGAGGAAGCCGGGAAAAGCTTCCATTGCTTTTATCAGTTTCTCAAAGGAGTCTATGGACCCAGAAAGTATTTAAACCAGTTTAAAAGGTGCCCAATAATTAAAGTTTTATTTTGGATCCATTTTGTTCTACATGCTCAGAAATAAAGGACAGCAAAAAGAAAAAAAGCAGAAAAGAAAGGGAAAAAAGAGAAAAAAGGAGAGAAAAATCCAAACACTGTACTCGGAAATTGCAGTAAAGAACTGGGGCTATTTTGGAAAAGAGAAGGTCCTAAGTAACTGAGAAATATTGTCCAGAGCCTCTAGGAATATCAGTGTGGAAGAGGAAGAAACCTGTGGAAAATTCTGAGGGCAAAAGGTAGACTCTCCCTTCTACATGCAAAAGACTTTCCAACAACACAGCTGGTCCAAGAGTGAAGCAGGCTGCTGTGTGAAGTGGTGAGATCTCCCTGCCACTGGAGGTGGGCAAGGAGAGGTACTTGCAATTCCTACACTAGAGGGGAGACTGGGGGTGGGGAAGAAGCAATGGACACTCCTCTCTGCCGCCTCAAATGCACAAACACAGAAAAATTTACATAATTTAAAGGTTCCTTTCAACTTTGAGGTTGTATAAGTCAAATATTTGCTTCGGATTTAAACCCTGAGGGGCTATGAATATGGTCTGATGTAAAGTACATGGCAGCATAATTTGGGGACACGTACAAAATCTCGAACAGCCACCTCTTTGCTTTATGCAATTCTGCATCAGAACCGTGGAGTTTTCCCATGGAATTGACCCCAAGTTCTAACACCAAGCAGTTATTCGGTCAAGACCCTGGGGAAATGTGTACTTTAATGATTCAACATATATATATGGAAGATTCCTCTTGTAAAAGCTTGCTTTCAGTGTGAAATGCAGTGAAGCCCATTAATATGCCAGGCCTGCCTTCTCCCCACTGCCAAAGTACCACTTGGGAAGTCTTTATTTTTTACCTCCAGAAACCCTTCACGCCACCCTCATCTCCTTCTGGATGGTAACTACCTAAATGCTAAATCCATGGATAGGACATTTGTTAAGGTCAAATGCAAGAGTATCTTAAGACCTCACTCAGCAAAGATGCAAAGCTTGCAATCTAGTGGTTTTTGTTTGTTTGTTTTGCGGTACGCGGGCCTCTCACTGTTGTAGCCTCTCCCGTCGCGGAGCACAGGCTCCGGACACGCAGGCTCAGCGACCATGGCTCACGGGCCCAGCCGCTCCACGGCATGTGGGATCTTCTCGGACCGGGGCACGAACCCGCGTCCCCCGCATCGGCAGGCGGACTCCCAACCACTGCGCCACCAGGGAAGCCCTGCAATCTAGTTTTTATTCATCCACTCACAGAATATGGAGTCCCTGCTATGAGTCACCAATGCATAAGAGTGCTCCTGAGGAGATGCTGAGGAAAAGTAGATGTTGTCCCAATCCTCCAAGTGTGCACAGTCAAGTGGACAAACCAAAGTTACCCAAGTGGGAGTGCACCTGGGGCACAGGCCCAAGGAAGGAGTAGGAAGCTGAAACTTCATACGTCCATAGCCATCACTTCCCTCCTATTACCTGTTTACTCTTGTTTTCTAGACCAGCCTCTCTGTGAAGTATCCTAGATCCCATTCCATTTCCTAAGCCACCAATGCAGAGTTGCCTTTTCTCACTAAGAGCAAAGTTAGGATTTGGTCTTTGCATCTCTCTACGGCAATGAATCTCAACCTTTCTGTGTTCAGGACATAGTTACCAATGGTATAAAAATTTGCAGCAGTCTTGAAGGGATTAAAGACATAAAACACCACCAAATGAGTCAGCAGCAATCACTACCATGTCATCCCAACTACAGTGTGACTGTGTCCATCTCAGAGGGCCTTTCGTGTCTCCTTAATTGAACTTGCTTACTCTTCAGCAACATGGCGCTGCGCTGTCCACTGCCCTGACCCTGTTCTCTTATATGCTCAAGGGGCAAAGTCTTCTGATGTCCCCTTTCCATTACAAGAGCTTCCTTTTCCTCACAGAAAAATTAGACACTATTCCATACTGTTCCGTTCGTGAGTGCTCAGGGATCTACCTGATAGATGTTACTAGAACAATTTTTAGACTTGGTTGTAGTAAACATAAACTTTAAATGCTGATCAAAATTTAGCAGCACATCCACACAGGATTTTTTCAGTACACCACTGTGCTCACAGCACATGGGCTGAGAACCACTGGTTGCTGGAATATCTTGCGTTTTCCTGTCTTCCACCAGTGCCTCTTGTACATGGGTCCTTAATCTCTATCTCTGGGCCTTGCCTCTCACCCCCATGCCGTTCTGTGTTTCTAATTTCTTTCAAACTCACCCCTTAAACTTCCTGACCACCTCGTTATCAGCTCCAACAGGTGTTTATTAGCATCTCCAATGGGCCACGATGTTCACATTTAATCCTCATATCTGCTCCAGAAAGACTAACACTGGGCTCTTTGCCATCAGTTTAGGCCTTGATCATGCAACTTGCTTTGGCCAATGGTTATGAGCAGATATGAAATGTACCATAGCTGAGCAGGACTTCTTAAAGGCATTTGTGCTTCAAGCCTCTGCTCCTTCAGCCTGTGTCTCAAGGTGAGGCGATCCAAGGGGCAGACCCATTGCTCGCAACAGCCAGGGGCAAAGCCACAGCCAATCCAGGTCCTCATGTAACATGAGCAAGAAATAAATGTATGTTGCTGAAAACCACTGAGACTTCGGATTGTTTGCTATGGAACAAAGGTAACTAATACACCATCTTGCAGTAAGAGTAATAACCGCTAACCCATTGAGCATATACTGTGTGCAGGTACTGTTCTAAATATCTCACATATATTAAGTCATTTAATTCTCAAGGGAAAAAACACCTATGGAGTATTACTATTATTACCACTTTACAAATTAGAAAATTGCTGCATAGAGAAAATAAGTGATTTGCCAAAATTACACAGCAAGTAAGTGGAACAGCTAGGATTCAAATCCCAATAGTCTGGCTTCAGAATCCACATTCTTCCATGTTGCCTTCATTATACCATCCTCCCAGTTCAAGAACTTCCAGAGGCTTCCTATTACCCACAGAATCAAGTCAGAATATCCTATAACTAGGAGCTGAATTATCTAATCTAACTCTGTAAAGAAAAGGAATCTGAGACCTAGAGAACTGACTTGTCCAAGATCAAACACCCCATTTGCATTTAAGCCAGACTTAGAACGCATGGGCTATTTCCATCACTTTGGGTGCATTCTGCCTGACTTCCAAAGCCTTGTAGAATTCCCCAGTCCCCCAGCCATTTAAATTTATTTCAAGATCCTCACCCTCGGGTTTAGCTATGTAAAACTCTTATTCTCTTCTGACAACATTCACTCCCCAGCCCAGGTCTCGACCCTGCTGTTCCACATGCCTTGCATGTTCTTCCTTTGTCTCCACCAATCAAATCCCTCAACACCTAGCTCATGCCATCCCCTAAGCCCCAGGAGGGCACCCCTTCTTGCTTCTGCCAATGCTGAGCCCTCCCTTCCCTGAACTTCTCTAACACCTGTGCTCTATTCCACACTTACCCTTTGGTCATTTTTAAGTCGTTCCATGTATGTGCAATTTTTCACTTAGATGGAAAGGTCAGGATCATGAAATACGTATTTTTTAACTGCTCATGACACCTTGCACAGCTCAAGGAACAAAACGGTTAAGATATGCAGTTAACAGTCGTTGATTACCTGCCATTCTGAATTTTCATCTCCTCAAAGAGAGCCTGAGTTCGGGGAAGGGAACTATCGTCTATCTGTTAGCTGCTTACTATGTGCCTGGTACATTCACATATGTCATATCATGTGTTTCTGGGTATTCAGTCTTGGCCAAGTTCATTACAAGACACAGGCAATCAGGGCTCAGTTGGCATCGTTATGTTATGGAAGATGTCACAACTCAGTATCACTTGTATGCTCACAAACACTTTTTAAGAATGTAATTTAAAATAATTCTTCCCCAAAGAAAATGGCCCACTTCTTCCTGTCTGATCATGAACTTGACCTAACTGAGAATGTCTGCTTCTCTGCCCTGGATGACAGAAGCTGAATCAGGACCATATGTCCAGAAGCACACCCCCAGTGGTCCAAATCACTGGCAGGTTTGGTCTCTGCTTTTCCTTGAGTCTCAGTCTTGCTATTCTATTTCCCTCTGATTTCACTATATGCAGGATAAATCACTCTAGGCGTCTCAAATCCTTTGCATAAAAATGCAATGAGGGCTTCCCTGGTGGCGCAGTGGTTGAGAGTCCGCCTGCCGATGCAGGGGACACGGGTTTGTGCTCCGGTCCGGGAAGATCCCACATGCCGCGGAGCGGCTGGGCCCGTAAGCTATGGCCGCTGGGCCTGCATGTCTGGAGCCTGTGCTCCGCAATGGGAGAGACCACAGCGGCGAGAAGCCAGTGTACCGAAAAAAAAAAAAAAAGCCAATGAGATAAACTAGATACTTATAAGGTAGGCTGAATGCTATCCTCAGGAAGAAGCAAGTTTTTTGCATATTTGTCCATTAGAATAACTAATTCAGTCCGATGTAATTTTTATTTAGTAATCTCTTTCTTCTCTGCTCATCTTTACTGTTTTACTGTTTGATCGCACACACACACACACACACACACACACACACACACACACGCAAACACACAGATTTCAATCAGACAGTGACTCTCTTACCAGGCAGACCAGCCCATCTACCTTCCCTGCTTGAACAGGACCTCTTCATTCCTCCACAAGCCATTGAAGAAGCTTCCAAGTCTCTATAATCCTGTTTACTCTTTGGGAAACAGGCTGCATTCCTCACAGGACTGTTCTGAAAACCCAATGAAAGATCACGGAAATCCTTTTGAATGCTGTAATGGTCTGCAAACTCATGATGTCTTCTCTGCAATAACAATACTTCATAACCATGGTGGTGGACACTCCTGCCTCCCCCTTCAGTGGCTCTGTTGGGACAGCTGCTTCTGCAGGGCCACGAGCCCTGTGCCTTTGTTTGCTCAGAGCCACGCCCAGGATGCCCCTACTCACTTAACCACCGCAGTGGGCACCGAAAAACCATTTTAACTAAATTAATCCCGGCTATGCCATTAGTTTTTGAAAAAAAAGCCATACATGAAAGAGAGCTTTATTAATGTTTTAAACAATCCTTGGGGGCTGAAGCCAAGTGTTTTGGCTTCTTCCCTCTTCTCTAGCAGGCTATTCTAGCATCTCAGAAAAAGGCTGAGGCAGAGAAAAGAGGAAAAGACACCATAGTCAACATGAGTAGAGCATTTTTGTGATTCAGCCGTGCCCTTGCCTCTGTCCACACTGTGCCCTGTCTGGAGTGTCCCTTTTCCTCCTCTGCTCACATACTCTCTCTCCTATCTCTAATTTCACTGCTGAATCTGAGACCTTACCCCCTTTGTTCAGATGAGCAAACTGAGGCTCACAGGAGGAGTGACCCAACATCAAGCAGGTGGGGACCTGGAGATGCAGCTGACAGCTGTATCTTGGTCCTTTCTTAAGCCCCACTGGGTCCCTCCACAGGCCACACATACCGTGGCTGCCAAAAACATCTTAACCGTCTCCAGGATTTGCTCTAACTGCACATAGAAGCCACACTTGGTCACAGAGGTCAGGCTCCTGCAATGCTGACTTTCCTTCAGTTTCTCCAACGGGCCACACTCTTTTGCCACAGAACCCCTCCCTCCTCACCCACCAGGACTAGGCTGGGTATCCCTGCTGTGGTCTCCTCAGCCTCCTGTACTTCCCCTTATAACACCCCCCCACCAACATTTTGTGGCTATTTCAGGCTGAAATGTCAGTCTTTGCTAAACTCTGTGAAGGCAAAGGGCATGCCCATCTCATGCCCACTTTCCTTAGCACCCAGACAGTGGCAGGCACAGACCAGGTGCTTATTATTAACTTACCAAATGAGTTCTATTGATTGAACAGGTTAAGGGTGCAGCATGTGGAAAGCCACAATGCCTATCCATTCATTTAATGGCATTCTGGTTCCTGTCAGACCACGTACATTATCAGCAAAAGGTCCTCAGGAAGCTGTGGGTCCTACAAAGGAGCTCCATCCAAGTCCATCCTCTCTGGCTTCTCCTTTAAACCACACATTTTTCTAGCTGGAGCGGACTATGTGGGCCAAATTAAACACAAATGTTTCATCAAGGACAGCTTTCCCAGGAAATGAGGCGCATTTTCAGCATCTCTCCTCCCCATGCTATTGAAGCTGTGGGATCCACTCCATGTGATTCTCTTTTTTTTTTTTTGTGGTACGCGGGCCTCTCACTGTGTGTGGCCTCTCCCGTTGCGGAGCACAGGCTCCGGACGCACAGGCTCAGCGGCCATGGCTCATGGGCCCAGCCGCTCCGCGGCATGTGGGATCCTCCCGGACCGGGGCATGAACCCGTGTCCCCAGCATCGGCAGGTGGACTCTCAACCACTGCGCCACCAGGGAAGCCCCCATGTGATTCTCTTTTACACATGCGTTGACTACCTGCTTCGCACAAAGGACTAAAGCAGCAGGATCAGCCAGCAATTCTGAAGCCCTTACTGTGTGCCTACGAAACACTAAGCACTTTGCCAGTGTCCTCTCAGATGCTCAAGGGTCCTGTGAAATGGCCAGTGCTAAGCCCACTTTGGATATAAGAGCACGGAGGCTCAGAAAGGAGGCAGAGCAGAGATGCACACCCAGATCCGTCTGCTGCAAAAGCCTGGGCAGTTTATCTCCACTCCAGAGGGCCACAGCCTGCAGGCAGGGTGACCGCTGCGGCTGTGCAGGCAGAACTACACAACTCCGGAGGCACTGTTCCCATACACCTGCCTCAAAGACCATCTGGCTAAACGTGCTTCTTGGAAACCGGGATCCTGAATGGGGCACAGACCTGCTATGGGCAATAGTCACAAAGGTACCCTGGGTTCCTGACTCATCAGTCACTGCATCCCCTCTACCTCCATCTCCTGCCTCAGTTCCCCTGGGGTCAGGGTTGGAGAGGAGGAAAGCCCGGACTAGCTCATGCAAATATCCAGTTCGTTCCTCCCACACTGCCTAGCCCAGGGCAACCACATCCCTTCCATTGATTCTTAGCCGACTACAGTGTTAAGGGATTGGTCCCTTATACCGCTGTGTCTCAGAGGGCAAGGATTAGGGATGGGCAGGAGGTGGTCCCCACCATCAGGGGGCACGTCTCTGGACTGTAACTCAGCAAAGGTCTGCCGACAAGACCTGAAGCTGGGCGGAAGAGTTTTCTAAGAGAGCCTCAATCCAGAATTGGGCAGAATGCAGGGCTGTTCTGGGGAGGCAAGGGGTCCCAGTTCTTTCCCAACCTTCCTCTCAATTGCCTCCCCAACCAGTGCTCCAGCCTCTGAGAACTTTATGTGGACAATGCCTCCTTCAAAAGATTTATTGAGAAGATTCAAGAAAACAAGATCCACAATACACTGGGCAGGCAAGTGGGAAATGTCAGCTTCATCACCCCTACCCACGGCTGCCCTCACCAAGGTGTTCTGGGACCATCCTTGAGCCTGGATTCTGGATAAAGGAGGATGCTAGGTCTCCTGCCCTCAAACCTCAAGCATTGCCCTGGAGGATTCCATCATGCCTTCCAGCACCTGGCTGCTCAGATATCAGCCACCCAAGGCCCATGGGTTTCACCAGCACCTGTGGTCCACATCCCTCAGGAATGGTTTGGTTCAACTCTGGTGCCAGACAGGGAATGAGGCGGAGGCCAGGTCTCTGGACCCGCTGTGTCCTCAGCTCCCCACCCTGAGACAAAGCATAAAGACCAGGGATCCTTTGTTTCCGGCCACACCCAGAGACACCGAGAACTGCTCAGCCACCGCCACCATTCCCACCCCCCAGTGTTAACCCTTCCCGGGACACAGCCGCCAGGGCCGCCCCATCAGGTTATTTTTAGCTGCAGTGAGGAATGGGAGGGGCTCCTCCATCATGGCGCTGTCTCTAGGTCCAGACTTCCACTTCATCGGTTTGGGCGGGGAGTGGCGGGGGGGAGTGGGGGAGGGGCGGTGGTCGATCATTTTCCTTACTCTGGCGGGGAAGAAACGCTGCCGCGAGGTGCAACAGCTAGACTGTGCAAAGGGCGCCCGCTGGAGGCTCAGCTCCAGGGCCGGAGGGAGGGGGTTCGGACACCGAGCCCCTCCCTCTTTTGTTCAGCTCCGCATCCTCCGGGTCCAAGCCATCCGCTGCAAGCCCGCGGGGAGAGGGACCCGAGGCTCCCGCCCCGCCCCGCCACGCCGGGCTGCCCTCCCCCGCATTGTCCCCAGAGGCTGGGGGGAGGAGGCTGCAAGGCCGAGACCGGCCCCGCCCCACCCGCCGCGACGCAGGAAAGCCCCTCGGGGGCCGCCCGTTAGGTCCCCCTGCGGATCCCGACCCCGGCGGCGACCACCACCACCTCGCCAAGAGCGGCGGGGCCAGGGCGGGGGCCCAGCTTACCGTGATATGCGGAATGCTCTTCTTGCCCTGGTAAGACATGGCCCCCCTCTGGCGCCCTCCGCCCGGCCGGTGGACCTGTGGGGCTGGCTTTCGCCCTGTCTGGCTGTCTCTCGGTCCCGCTCCCCGCGGCGCGGTGACAAAGGCCCGGGATCAGTGAAGAGAGGGACGGAGGCTCGGCGCCCGCGGCTGCCCACGCGCCCGGCTGCCCCGGCTGCTCGGCCCGCCCGCCGCCGCTGCCGCTCCGGCTGCCAGCACCGCCCGGCTCCGCGAGGAGGGCGGGAGGAGGAGGGAGACGCGAGGGCGGGAGGAGGGGGCTGCAGACAGACAGCTCCTCCCGGCGTCGCGCAGCCGAGCCCGATTCGCCCCTCTCGGCTCGAACCAGGAAGCGCTTCCCTTCAGATCTCCCCCACTCCGCCCCCCGCCCCCGCCCCTCCCCGACCGCCCAGCCCCGCCGACCCCCACCCCGCGCACACGCCCTCTGCTGGGCCCCGGCCTCGCTCTCGGATTGGGTAGGTCTGGTTTTCAGGGCTCCTTTAAAAGCCAGAGATGAACTTCGGGTGCGCAGGCAGAGGCCGTGGGCAGCGCCACAGGTGTGCAGCAGTGCATCTGCAGGCCTCCCCGAACATCTGCGTGGGGGAGGGAGTGTGGGCTGGGTGCCCAGAACCCGCCCCGGCTGCTGGTGCGCTCGAGGCCCTCCAGGATCCAGCCCAGGCCTCTCGTTCCACAGCCTGCGTTAGTCCCTCCGCTGCGCCACTCCCTGAATAGACCGAGCACATCTCCAGCCCCAAGTCCAAGCCTTTATTCAAACTGTGTCCTCTCTCTGACTATCTTACCTCAGACAGAAGTCTATCTATTCTCCCAGACTCACCTCCTAGGGCTTCTCCATGAAACCTTTCCCTGCCACTCCTCCCACCCCCATCATTGAACCAGCCTCCCTCCCCCCCTGCAGCAGGGACCCCAGAGACAAAGGCCTAATTAGTGACTGACCTGCTCTACTGCCTGCAGCCCCTCTCTCATCACAGGGCCCCCTGCCATTGGGGCCACCGGCTTATCCCCAGAGCCTTGTCTACCAGACAGTGATTGCTGATTGCAGAGCCAGACCATTGGCACTAAGGAGCCCAGAGCCCCTAGGACAGGCTAGCGGTCAGGAGGGGGAAAAGGATGTCCTGGTTCCCAGTGGAGAGTGGACACCAGCCCCAGCGCCCATAATCCAGGTGTTGCTTTGGCGAGAGGTGGGCAGGAGTCCTGGGCTAGCTTGATTAACTTCTTGACAGAAGAGGAAAGAGGGAAGAGGGGGAAAGCGGGGGAGCCCTAGTAAGCCCCCATAGGGCTAGACAGGTGCCTCCCAAATCCAGGCAGATTAAAATGCCAACCTTCTACTTTCTGCCTATAAAACCCAAACCCACAGGCTCGGTAAAAAGACCCCACCTTCTTTACTTCCAGCTGCCACACAGAGGACGGGGTGCCAGGCCTGGTGAAGCTCCCGCCACTCAGGTTAGGGCCTGAAGCCTTTACCTCCACTGCCACCTGGAGGCCAGTCCTCCAGTCCAGGACAGAAGGCCAGAGACGCCTGGGCCTTAAAGTGGAGATAGGGTTTTATGTTCACAAAATAGAAACGGCTTAGTATTCCAGGAACACTAGGCCATAAGTTTCCCATTTCACAGGGGCGAAATTGAGGCTCACAGAGATAGAATGAAATCTTAGATACAAAGCATGTGAGCTGCAGCAGAGCAGTATCTGGAAGCCAGGTTCCTGCACAACTTGTCTAGAGCTCACTCTTGGCTCTGAGTTGGGTCCTAAATTCTTGTTGCTGACCGGAAATTGCAGGTCTCCCTCTCTCTGACACTACATCCCCTTCCTCAGCGTTGCTAAGGGCTAGGTTCCACGAACCAGGGCCCCTCCCAGGCTTCAGTTTGGGCAGGGAAGCTCCAGGATTGGAGAGGAGACCTCCTGCGTATAGGGGGAGGGGCACTCGTCTGCTATTGGCCAAACAGACCACCGCTCCCAAGTGGACTTCCCGGGTACAAAGCGCCGCAGTCGCACAGCCTCGGGCCTCGGCAAACGCTGCGCCTGCGCCGCAGAAACCCCTCCTCCCTCCCCGGGAAAGAGCTTTACGGGCGCGGGGGAAGGGCCCCGGCGCCCTCTGCAAAGCTCAGGAGCAGCGAGGTCCGCCGGCCCCCGAACCCGAACCCCGTGGCTGCTCGGTCAGCAGAAAGTAAAACTCTCCCCCACAAGGGAGACCGCGAGCACCTAGGCTCCACAGTTCCGAACCTCGCGTGCTCCTGGAGCCCTTGGCGCGCCGGAGGCGCTGCCTTTTGTCCAGTACCCGAGAAGCCATGGAGAAAGGGGAGAAGGCTAGAGGGGGAGAAGAAAGAGGAGTGGGAGAGGTGAAGGGATCAGCGTCCCCAAGGGCCGAGGCGCGGCTGCGGAGCCGTCCCAGACAGAGCCCAGGGGCGATGCTGGCTTTGGTGACATTGACTGCAGGTCCATCAGGGACGCTCTTGTACAGCTCCCGGCCGTGCACAAAGCTCTCTCGCCTCCCTGATACTCCACCACGCCTTGAGAGAGGCTGGGAGATGCCACCCCCATTTCACAGATGAAGAAGCTGAGGCTCAAGAGGACGCAGAGCCTTGACTGGAAACTAGGATTCTCCGGTATTGGCCCCGGCTTCTTGGTCCGCGGCCCCGAAGCCTCCCGCTCGGGCTGTGAAGCCTGGATCCCAAGCGAGGTCGGACACTAGGGAAGGAGGTGGGCAGGGCAAGATATAGAAGGGATAGGGACAAGGAGACGGGATCCTCTCGATATCTCCATTCCTTGCACACACACCCCCACAGACACACACACCCTCACTGTAGACTTGCATCTCGCGAGGCTCAGGATTCAGGACCACGGAGAGTTCCCGAGCTACCGAGACTGAAGACCCGGGGCGTGGGGGTGGGGGCAGGAGGAGACCCACTATTGGGTCGTAGCAGCCACAGGCCAGCCCAGCCCCCCCCCCCACTCCTCCAGGAAGCCCTCCCAGATTTCTGTCCAGATCAAACTCTGCCTCCTCCGGGCTCACTGTATGCCTCTCAGAGCATTTAAGGGGAGAAGGGTTAATAAAAATGATGATAAGGATCAAACTCAAATAAACAACAAACACTTATTGTATGCTCACTACCTAGCGGCATTAACTGATTTAATTTTCACAATGAATTTGTTACCCACCCTGGCCTAGGGTGGGGCCGGAGTGCTAAACAGGGAACCCAGCACCTATCAGGGGCCTGGGACCTGAGCAGTGCTCAGACATGGAGTTCTGGGGTAAGGCTACAGCTCGTCGGCCCTCGGGTGCTCCAACTTCCGTTTTCCAAGCACCTCACCCATATATCCCAAAGCTGGGTCGTCTACCCATCTTCCCCCAATGCTCTGGCGACCCCAGCTAAAGGGAGATAAGCCATAGGGCCCACGGTCTGGCGTTCCCTCTCCCTGATGTTTCCCCACTTTCGTGGGGGGGGGAACCTCCAAGTCTAGGAGGCTACTGACCCCGGTTCAAACCCCCTCTCTGCCTCCAACTTGCTCTGTGAAGTGAGCACAGAGGCGTTGTGCTGTGGGACTCAGGAGCATCCTCTGAAGATGGTGATTGCGGCTGGCGGTTTCCAGTTCTGTCTGCCCCACGATCTAAATCTTTAACCAAATCCTTGCCCCGGAAAATACAGAGGGAGCACTCAGGAATGGCTTAAGCTTTAAGCCATGTGACCACAGGCATTTCACTGAACCTCTCCCAGCGCCTGGTACATAGTAGGTGCTCTATAATTCCTCATGAGTGAGTGAATACATGAAGGGATGAATGCGGAACAGAGCTCCCTGTCTTTTCGTAAAGCAGAAAATGAGGATCCTTGGATGAAATTAACCCCAGAGGTCCCTCTGCGCTTTAAGGGACCATGTGGCGGCTTTAGCCAACTTACTTCCCTCTCAGAACCTCGCTCTCCCTTTCTGCAGTGGAGGAGCGGGGGTGCTGGATCTCGAAAGACCCTTTGGAGTCTCACGGACTATGCTGGCCAACACTGACCGAGTCGCACAACCTCTCCGAACCTCCTGAATGATGGGGTGGGGGAGGGGCGTTCCGTAGCTCTCCCAAGCCTGGCCGCAGTGGCCCCAGCACTCCTGCCCGGGCACTGCCCTCGGGCGGCCCCACGCCCAGCGACCCAAGGGTCCCGTCCCCTCCGTCCGGCCCACGCGCGCCCCGAGGGTACCTGGCCATTGTCCCGGCCGAGTGGCAGGTCCCGGGGCGCGGGGCAGCGGATGCGCAGCGCAGTTGGTCGCTCGTTGCGCTCGCCCGGCGAACTGACTGCCGAGCCCGAGGGATCGCTCACGTCGCTGGCCGTGTCCTCGCTGCCTCCGGGCCCCGGCAGGCCGACCGCGTCGAGCCGGCCAGCACTGCGCGGTGTGCGCGCGGAGCCTCGGCGGCCCACGCTGTACGCGTCGAAGTCGATGGTCTTATTCTCGTAGGCGCCCTCCACCGCGGCGAACATGCCGCCGTACTTCTGGCGCGGGGTCTGCGCCGCGCTGCCCGGCCGCGCCAGGTACACGGGCAGGTCGTCCTCCGTGTTCCACGCGCGCCGCCGATCCGCCATACCGGTCCAAGGCCGGCAGCCCGCCCGCGCTCCCGCCCACCCGCGGCCCTAGCCACCGCTGTGTGCCGAGCTCAGCGCTCCGTGAGGGCCGAGTCTGCCCAGGCGAGACTGCGGCCCGAGGAGGGGAGGGGCGGGGCGGGGCGGGACGCGAGGCGGGGCGGGGCAGGGGCGGGGCCTCCGGGCGGCTGTCTGAGAGCGCAGCGGCAGGCTACAAAGGACCGGGAGGCGGGGACCGCAGCGAGGGCGGGGAGGGACCGTGACGAGCCCTCGCCGCAGCGCCGAGGGCGGGCAGCAGAACCGCAGTGCCCTCGCCGCCCACCCCGCTCCCCGCCCCCAGGCTGAGCGCGGGACGCGAGGAGTGCGAGGGTTGCTCACCGCGAGCACGCACACACACACGCTCCCGGGGCACACACAGGTTGGTACTAGCACACCAGACAATTATGCCATACAAACACGTGAGAATTGCACAAACATGCTGGCACACACAAGAGTCGATTACACTACACACTCCCTAGACATATGTAGGCTCTTTCACGCACATCAGAGACAATTTTGCACACACATACATGCTTGTACATATTCCTAGTCAGACACACACACACACACACACACACACACACACACCAGAAATTCTCAGTCACGCAACCCAGCGCATAGACAGAAACACACTGAGATTGATTGCACAGCCAGAGAGAGACTCTCACACACTGGACACTGCATTCATTCACTCAGCACTATTACACTGAGTGCTCTGCTGGTGCCTGGCACGTTGTTGGCACTGGGGACAGTACTGTGAACAAAATAGACCGAGTTCTGCCCTCTGGGAGCTGACATCCTAAGGAGGAAAGAGACAAACAGACACATAGTGTACCGGGCAGTGCTGCACACCAGGAAGGATGAAACAGCAAAGAAAGAGGGATTCTTTCCTGTGCTGGGTCCACATTCACACTGACAGACAACAGAAGAACACACTTACATGTGAACCAAAGACTCACACATGTACACGAGGCTCATGCCTGCAACATCCACACAACAAAGAGATTTTCACGCCGAAGGCAAACTCACAAGATGACTCCACACGCATAAACCCCGACAGGACGCCCACACACAAATCCACACCAGAAATATGGGCAGTCGGGAGCTTAAATAGAAACGCTCCAGAAAAAGACACACAAAGAGATAGATCATCTCACACACGTGCACACACTCCTGTCAGTCACCCAGACAAATATTCCCCATTCCAGGGTCACTTCCCATGACCCCTGATGCAGCGTACCCCTGCTGAGCTAGGAGCTTGCAGCCTGGGAGTCCCAGGCTTCCTCTGACTAGGGCCAGGGTGAAGGGCGAGGGGCCTGGGGGTCACTCTGCTGGGACTCCCCTCTACCCCTCTTCAAAGCCAGGTGCCATGTGCCTTCCCTAGATACCCTTGCTCGTTTCTCCCTGATCATTATCAGGCAGAGAGTCCTAAGAGTCTCCAGGGACATGGTGGTCCCAGCTGCTCTTTCTGGATGGGTGGAATCACCAGCTGCCGACCCACTCCTCGAGCAAGTTCAGACATGCGGCAACAGGCTGGGTGGGGACCCAGCTGGAAACTTCAGTGCCTTGTGCTGCACCCCACCTCTCACCCTGCCAGCTTCCAGTGCTGGGAACTGGCCCTTCAGTACCCGGCCTCACCGGCTCCAGGAGTCCCAGACTCTGCAAGACTCTGGGGTGCAGCGCAAGTGTGTTTTTAATGAAACCTTCTATCTGTCCTGTGAAATACTGTTCCCAGCACATTCCAGGCAAGGAAATTTCCTGTTAAAGACCACATAGAAACTTCTAAAGCTCCAAAACTATTTGTGGTGACCAAACTCATAGAAACATCAGAGAAACCAAGAATCTGAGTTAGATGAAACTTTTGAGGTCAATCCTCATACTTGGTTGCCTGAATCTGCTCTCACATCTTGAGGAGACTGTCTCTCCAGCTTTGCTTAAATACCGCTGTTGATGGAGATCTCACTACTTTCCAAGAAAACCCTTTTCATTGGGAGAGAGGACTAGGCAGTTGTCAAGATTAGGAGGGAGTAACACAGAGGGAGGAGAGAAAGAGTTGTCTTTGTGCAGAAGCAAGAAAGTATAAGAATAATTCCCACCTACAGAGTTTACTACATGCCAAGGACCATTGTAGACTTTTTACATACAGTTACTCTTTTAAGGCTCACAGCGACCTTTGAGATATGTACCGTTTTAGCCACCTTTTACAAATGAGAAAACTGAGTCTCAGGGAGATAAGTAACTTGTCTAGGGTCACAGCTGGTAAATGATGCCACTTTGAATTGAAACACAGTAGTCTGGTCCCAGAGTCTGCATCTTAACCAGTATCATTTTCCCTCCCCCAAGAAGCCTGGCTGAAGAGCTCCCACTGGGAAAGGGGAGACAAAGGCATGAACCTGGCATAGTTAGAAGAGACTAGATTTTTGAGTTTGAATCCTGTCCTCCATGCAACCTTGGACAACTAATCATTCCACATTCATCCAACACACATCTTGGGCACCCACTGTGTCACTGACTTTATTTTCCTCCTGACTTTACTAGAGAAGGGGGATCTGACTTTTATTGAGCTCCTACCATAGGTCAGGGGCTATGAACACACTGTTTATTTCCACACATTACATCGTGCTTTCAGCAGCCCCCTCGGCAGATGTTGTCCCCTCCGTTTCTAGGCTGGAATGCTGGGGATGACAAAGCTTCAACCTACTTCTCAGGTTAACCTCCGGGAAGTGACCATGCTGGGATTCCACCTCAGGCTTGTCTGAGTTCTTTCTACAATATCTCCTCATCTCAAGACCAGTAACCCCAGTGTAACAGAAGAAGGGAGGCAGGAAAAAAAGCCAGGGTATAAGTTAGGAAATGCACCCACCAGCCTGCAGGGAGACCAAGGGGAGCAGCGTCTGTCAGAAGCCAATAGAGGAAAGCCCAGGAGACCTGAGCAAACTGCACTTGGTCCAGAGGATGGCTGTCACCTTCCCCTCCTGCCCTCTGATGGCTCTCAGTCCTCCAGGGAAGGAGTGCTCGTAAGTGGATTAAACCATGACATCTGGTGAAGGACAGGCCTCCGGCTCATCCTGTCAGATCAGGAAGGCTTCGGGGTGAGGGCAGCGAACAGAGTGGGCAGGGAGAGGACAGGAGATGCCACTCAGCTCTGATGTATATTCTCTGTCAGGACTTTTTTGGCAAACACACACACAAAAGAAGATTTTTTAAAAAACCTCATAAGTTATAAAAATGAGAAAAAGGGAATTGTAGTTTATTGTTAGGTGCATAACACTCAGCAAATGTGTGAGGCAAGTAATAGATTAGCGCACTCATTGTGGAAATAAGGAAAAAGGTTCAGAGAAGTAAAGCAACCTCCCTAAAGTTATATGGCCAGAAAGTGGCAGGGATCCAGTTCAAATGCCGGCCTGTCTGATTCTAAAATGTTTGTTTTCCTCTGCTGCCTCCAAATCAGTTCATAGGGGATTGTGATGGGCAGAATAATGATGCCCTTTTCACAAAGACATTTACCTCCTAATCCCAGAACCTGTATATGTGTTACTTTACATTGCAAAAGGTAACTTGCAGATGTGATAAAGTTCAGGATCTTGAGATGGGGAGATTATCCTGGTTTATCCAGGTTGGCCTAATGTAATCACAAGAGTCCGTAATAAGTGAAAGAGGGAAGGAGACAGGAGGGTCAGAGTCAGAGAAGGAGATGTGACAACAGAAGCAGGTGCCACAGCCAAAGCAAGATTTGCAGATGCAATGCTGTTGGCTTTGAAGACGGAGGAAGGGAGCCCGAGCCCGAGAATGCTGGCAGCTTACAGAATCTGGAAAAGGCAAGGAAGCCAATTCTTCCCTACAGTCTCCAGTAGGAACACAGCCCTGCCAATACCTTGATTTATAGCCCAGTGAGACCCGTTCCGGACCTCTCTTCTCCATAACTGTAAGATATTAAATGTGTTGCTTTAAGCCCCTAGGTTCGTGGAAATCTGTTACAGCAAAAATGGTAAACCAACGCAGGCACATAACGGATCGTACAGGACATCCCTCGATTACTTGTGAGAAGTGGATTTGACTTCTGGGAAGATCATTTATTCCCCACCAAAAAGGAAGAGTCTTGGGTTCGTTGCCTTTTTGTATTGGGTTAGGGTCTACAACACTATGTAAGGAACCATCAATAAGTTAAACATTCAAAAAAGAAAAAAACAACTTTAACTGTGAAAAAGGATACATTTTAATGTACAAAATTACACAAATTATACATTTAACTAACATAGAAAAATACATCTTGGTAACAAGAGAAAATGCCAGCCTATTTTACACAAGATTGAGCAATCATTACAAATCTTGAAAACACAGAAATGAGTATTGAGTCCGATTCACAACTGGTCAGGAATCTGATGGGCATCTCCGAGGACTGATTGCTCTGTTCATTTCACTGCAGGCAGGAGTTTGGGGACAGCCACTGCTCCAGGACCCAAGGGAGGGTCCCACGGCAGAACATCCAAAAGGAAGTGGGGTCCGCCTGTGTCGCCAGACCACTTCCATGTGAACCAATGCTTCTAACCGAGGGGAGGGGCAGAGCATGGACTGCCAAAATTCTGACCCGGTGTTGATTAATAGAGATGTATAATATAGGAGTCCTTTTAGATTCATGCAATTGCAAGGTGTCTAGTTATTGTGCATTTGGGATCCAGGAGGAAAGTACACAGTTTCCAAACTGATGTCTGTGCTTCACAGCTTTCATGTGATATCTGCCCAGGATTCAACCTGGAAGAGTGAGGAGACCGGGGAGGTTCTGCCAGAATGAACTCACGAGCCATGTTCGTCACCTTTGCCAGTGACACCCAAGTCCCTTTCCTGCTTCACCAGCAAAAGTTGGTTGTGCAAATCTGAACGTTGGGAGATCATCTCAGTCACCCAGCTGAGGTTGGTGGTGCATGTCCCACCATGGCACTGAAATGTGTCTGGACCATTTTCAAAATGTTGAGGGAAGGTTCTCAATGTTCACAGAGCACTAATATGTGCTGAGTGCTTTTAAAAAAAAACCTGTGCTCTCTCATTAAGGCTCACACCTTCCCTAATGTTTCCCTGGAGGACATTGAGACTGCGAGAGGTAAGTATTCCGTTCAAGCTTGCACAACCAGTTGGTGGCAGAGTCATAGTTCGAACCCCAGGTATCTGGCCCATAACCCATTCTCCAATGTCTATGACAGGCAGAACTTGTCCTTGTCCCGATGTAAAGTCTAAGAGTTAATAGTTATAACATTGCTGCATAGATATTTATTGTCCCCATCACTTTCAATGTCCTATTTGCAAACAATGTGTTATATCACTTTACTTTAAAAAGAAAATATGGATAGAGTTGATACCGAGTTTTCAGCACATTCGTCTTTCTCTTCCCTTATTCTACCACCATATAAAAGTATCATCAGTCTACCTTTGGGCATAGCCTGATGATGTTTTTCAAAGACAAAAAAAAATCGTTATTAAAGCAAACCTTATTTTGATGGTATCAATTCCCGCATTAGTCTTCCCACGACTCTATGTAATACCTTTATGCCAAGGATGCAGACGTCAGATTGGACGGGAGCTGTGCTTGCTGAAACCAGAGTAGGATTTAGAGAAACGGGATAAAGCAAGCCCAATCCTTCCATCCTAAGCCTATTGACTTTTTAAAAGCAGTTTTAGATCCAAGGCATATACTATCTTTTTCTAGAAACTCTCACAAAACAGGAAAGAGGACCTAATACATCCACAAACCCCAGGGCTTTCTTCTTCTCTGCCCATTAAAGTACCAGAGAATTTCCAAAAAATTTATTTCGGAGCCGGGTAGGAACCCAGCTGGCCATTGGTGCAAACGCCGAATAGAAATCTGTTTCTATTTGCTTACACAACTGGTCAATTTATATATCACACTGGACTTAGAATATCTACTTCTGGAAGATTTCAGGATTCAAGCAACTGTACCCAAGAAATCTCCTCTGTGTGCCTATTGCATCGCTCAATTGTATAATCTGAACTTTCGTGTAAACATGCCCTGATCAGCCCCCAAGTGCTTGGCATCCAGCTCTGCTCTCAGTGGAGCTGAATGCTGCAGCATGCTATGCATTTCATTTTCATAGGTCCGCTAGCTGCTTAAAAGGTGAAGTTACCACGCTGACGCATGGTCCAAAATATTCCAAAGATGAGAACTATCTTCCTGTCAACTCTGAGGATACATCTCTTTCCTAGCAAGGAACAAAAATAAATGAGTCTGACACAAAAGAAACACACGATGGCATCTGGGAATTTAATTAACACACGGGATGGGAGAACGAAAAGGGACTGTGAGGCTATAGTGTTGTGGTTCTCTCCCTGGCTGCCCATTAGAATCACTGGGGGGCTCTTTAAAGATCTCTGCCTGGGACCCACGCAAGACAACCTGACTTAGGTGGCCTGGAGAGGGAGCTGGGCATTGGACTTCTAACTGCTCTCCAGGTGAGTCCAACATGCAACCAGGGTGAAGAATGATCACTACAGAGGGCAATCTTCTACTGGTAGCCTAGAGAGGGGGCGTGGCAGGGTTCATGCCACACCTGTCTCCTGACTCCCAGCCCAGAGCCCCTCCATCTGCAAGGCACTGTCTGAATACAGAAAAGGAGGCTGATGTTTAAAATATGTCAGAAATGTCTAGCACCCTATTTTCCGATGTGGACTGAGTTCTCAAGAAGTTTCTCATTCCAGACCTGGAACTTCACCCTGGAATTAAACAAGACCTGTGAATCTCTTCAAAAATAGCTTACCAGCCTGAATGTAAAAAGCCACACTCGAGTCTGGAAGTTTACTCAACAAATTGCCGAGTAACACAAATAGAAAGAAAGAAGCTCATCTTTTAAAGGATTTGGGCTCCCCGTCCTCAGCAATGACGGCTAAGTAAGCTCATACAGTAATCTCATCACAGAGAGATTCATAAACTTTTGATCAACGATGCTGCTTCATTTTCACACTGGGAAACTAAGGTAGGGAAGGCTGTGAAGGGGTGGATTTAAACTACAGTCATCTCAGCCTAGCTAAGAAGTAAGTGAGTTTTCGTGATATCTTGGGATTCAGGGCTTCCCCAGGGTGAAACGTGGGGAAAATTCTTTGATAAAATAAATGTTGGTAAGTGATGACATGTGGATTGTAATCATTAGAAAATTAGTTGCATCAGACCCAGATCTAAAATTCCAAATCAGAAGAACGGGCATCGTGGCACAGCTGGAGAACCCTGTATGAAATATCAGAACCGGATTCGGCTCCATATGCCATCAAGAGGCTGTGTGACTATGGGCGTTCACTTAACCTCTCTGGGCTTCAGTTTCCTCACCTATCAAATGGGAAAAGGCAAGGTGCTACTGCTAAAGTCTCTAGCTCTAAAAATGGACGCTTCCAGATCTGTTATTTTAATTACTGCACTGCTGGCCTGCCTGGGAAGGGCAGAGCCATCAGACCACGTGGACTCTGTGTGTCTTCGCTTCTGCCACACCTCTAGTGAACCTATTTTAAGTACACTGCCTAGCAGTTCATGGGGAAAGGTTGCCATGCCAACTCGCTGGCTGTTGCTAATCACGATCTATGAATGTGCAGTACAACCATCTGACAAGCAATTCTCTTCTTCCTTAGCCTGGTTACCTCTTCCGAACTGTCATAAGACAGACCACCTTGTTCATAATAGCACACGGTAGGTACATAATGGGTGTGCATTTAACTAATGATGTGAATTAATGACATGAAAGTGTATGCACCACACTGAAGTCTGCAAAGTGCTTTCCCATAATGCAGTGTATCTATTAACGCTCCCAGCAGGTGCTAAGGCAGGTATTTTATTGCTCCATTTGCCAAGTGAGTAAACTGAGGAGGGGAAGTGAAGTTCCCATGATCTCGGAGCTAAGAGGTTGCAGAACCCAGACTCCAGACCAGTGATTCTGTTTTAAACCCTAATCTCTCTCCTACACCAGGTAGTCTCTCATCTCTCCATCACGTGAAGGTCAAATCCTATATATTTATGCAGAACTTAAGAGCTGACCAAGGGCTTTTTCCATCCACCTTCCCGTTTCACCCATCCAAAGCCTAAAGGTAAAGAGGTGAGGCTCTGCCGGGGCCACACCTGGCCTCTTAGGTTTCCCAGGTACAGTGGGACGGACGGCTCCCCTCAGGAGGGTCTCACTGGCCCTGAAGTGACTCAGAGGCCCCTGGCAGGGACTCTGAGATGGACCGAGGTAACAGAAACAGCACGGTGGGTAGAAAGACCCAGTAGTGGGTGACAGTAGGGGCTCAGGACAAGCATGCCTTCTGGGGCAAAGCACATGCAGCAGCAGAGATGAGCCTTGAGGGTGAAGCCAGGGCCCCTCGTAAAGCCAGCTCAGAAGAAGAACTTCATGAGCGATGATCGGCCGACTAACCTATTGACTGATATAAAACCTGCCCACGGGAACAGGAATTTGGTCTGTTTGTTCCCTACTGTAACTCCAGGTCTGTAGCGGTCCCTGGCACTTATGCTGGTTGGATGAAAGAAGGAACCCCAGTGAGCGACACACCTCAACCCCAAGAACACACGAACCCGGGAGAGCTCCAGTGGGAGGCTAGAAACTACACTTTTTCCTCTTTTTTTTTTTTGGAAATATTCGGAAAACATGCCATACTTTTCACCTGAGAGAGACTTCTGCTTGGGAAGGGAAGGAGGGAAACTAAACTCTATTGAGCATCGACTCTGTGCCAGGCACCTTACGTTTCTCACCCACCTTGTGCTGGGGGTCTGCAGCTCAGAGAGGCGGCTGACCTGCCAGGGCCCCCAGAAGGTAAAAGGCAGAGGGTAGGCTCTGAAATCAGGCTGAAGGACTCGGCAGCCAGGCTGTCCCGGTGACACCAGGACATCACATCTCTTGCTGGGTGTTGCTCTGCTGCCATGGGGACTTGGAGCCCTTGAACGCAGCCCTCACCTGTTCCAAAGTAACCCGTGTGAAGCACCTGCTGTGTGCCAAGCCCTCTGCTGGGGCTCTAAGCTTCCCTGTCTCAGTGACTCCTCAGAATAAGCCCGTAGGGGAGGCATGGTCCCTTTTCCCATTTTGCAGATGAAGAAACAGACCCCCAAACCCTAAGCTGCCTGCCCCGTCTGTGCTGTTAATAAGCCCCTCATATCCCAACCCCACATTCCAGTCACCATGCATCCCCTTCTTTCTGTCTCAACGATTCCGTAAGGATGTCGGAGAAGGTTCCGTCTCTCCCATTTCCCTCCGAAAGAGGAATCTTAGGCTCAGAAAGGTCAAGGTCACAGGGGCAGGCAAGTGGCAGAGCTGGAACCAGACTCCAGTCCAAGCCTTCCTGGATGACAGCAGTCACATCACAATCCCGCCCATGAGACCTTGGGCACAGCTCACTGTGCCTCTCTGGTCTCTGTTTCTACCCATAACCGGAGGGTGCTGGGCAGACCAGGCAGGTGAGGTGGGGAGCGAGGAGGAGACAAGGAGGGATTGGGGGCCTGAGGCACCCCAGGCTGTGTGCCTGTCGGTAGGGGAGGGAGTGGCTGGCTTCATTCAGCTCTGAGTGTGGCCAGGAAGCTAGAAGCCCTGAGTTGCCAGATTCACTATTTTTCCAAAAGAAGCCAGAAATCCAGATATTAATGAGAAATCTCTTGGCTTTTACATGTTATTTGCTAATTCCAATATTAACAAATACAACATAGGTATTTGTACCCCCATGTTCATGGCATTATTCACAATAGACAAGAGAGGGAAGCAACCCAATTGTCCATCGACAGGTAGATGGATAAGCAAAATGTGATCTACCCACACAATGGAGTATTACTTAGCCTTGAAAAGGAAGGAAATTCTGACACATGCTACCACATGGATGAAACCTGAGGACATTACGCTGAGTGAAATAAATCAGCCCCAGAAGAAAAAATTCTGTATGATTCCACTTATATGAGGTCCCTGGAGTCAACAAACTCATAGAGACAGAAAGTAGAAGGGAGCTTGCTAGGGGCTGGGGAAGGGGAAAATAGGGGATTAGTGTTTAATGGGGACAGGGTTTCAAACTGGGGAGATGGAAATCTTCTGGAGATGGATGGTGGTGATGGTTGCACGATGATGTGAATGCATTTAATGCCAGTGAACTGGGCATTTAAAAGGGGTTAAGACGGTAAATTTTATGCGACACATGTTTTAACCTCAATTAAAAAACGAAACAAAAAACATAAGCTAAACAAGACATATCTGTGAGCCAGATCTGGCCTGAGGACGATAGACTAGGAACTCTCTGAGGTCTGTCCTAGGGGTCGTGGGACCTGTGTGAGCCCAGCCCTGGTTCTGCTGAGGTCCCAGACGTGAGGGCAGACCCCACCCCCACCAGCTGCCTTCCTGCCATCAACCTCTGCCTCAAGAAAGGACTCAGCTAATCAGGTTGCACCATGCACAGGCTGCTTTTCATTCGGCCTTTCTCGGGGTTCTAAGGTTTCAGCTGTCCCTGTTAGCCCCTTGGTTGCTGGATGAGTGGCCTCACAGCCCTGCAGTTTACAGGGAAGTCTTTAAGACGGGGCAAACCCTCTCGGTCTGAGCGCAGCCACTGGGCCACAATGCTCTTTAACTGCTGGGCCAGACGAGCAGAAACAGGGCTGCAGTACTTCGGGCACTTTGGGGTGCTTTGGTTATTTGTCGGGGGTGGGAAATTCATGGACACAGTGGCCTGAAGTGACTTATGTTTAGGAAAGAAGAAATCTCCGCTCATTCTGGAAGCAAGGAGGCTGGGTTCGGGACCTTCCCAGCTGACCAGAGGCTACCCCACAGAAAGGACCCAGATGATGTTGGCTGCAGCGGGACGAGCCTCCTCTGACGGAGGACTCAACGCACAGAGGGGCTACAGACTCATCAGAGGTCCAAGCAGGGAGGGATGCTGGAGGGCACGCTGTCACACCCATTTCACAGATGAGGAACTGAGGCCCAGAGATGCCAAGGGATGGCCTCAGAGTCACTGGCCAGTTAGAGGCAGAGCTGGGTCTCCAGGTTCCTTAATAAGAGTCCTTCCCCCCTAGACTAGCAGTGCTTGACGCTTGGGGGGGTCCCAGTCTCATTTGAGAATCTAGTGAAATCCATGGCCTCCCTCCCTAGGAAAGTGCTCACACACATACAATGTTTTGCACAGGCTAGCCCAGCAGGAGCTCTAGAATAGCAAGATGACTACTCAGATGTCTCTTAAACCATCATGCTGCCAGGCCTCACACCACCCATCTTGGGTGGCAGCTGCGTAGAACTGTAATGAGTACTTACGGCAGACAGCCCTCCTGAGCAGACGTCAGTACATGAGTGAGAGAGGATGGAATCACACTTTACCAACAGCAATGATCCCTGACACATGGGAAGCACCTTAGTGTTCAGGGCACTTTCGCAGCCATGAGCTCATTAGGTTGTCGGAACAAAACTCTCAAGTAGGCTTTAGGCCCCTCAAACCGATGAAGAGGTGGAAATTCTAAGAAGGTTAGTAATCCGTGCAGGAACAAAGCTTAGGAGTGGCTGAGCCAGCCAGGACCTTGGGACTCCAGCCCCCGGCTCCTTCCGCCACTCTGTGCCAATACGTACGGGCTTCTGACAGTTAACAGCCATCTCTTTGGTTCCCTGGTTGGTATTATACAGAGTAGAGACGTTGTCAAGAGTGACTTGAAATAGGAAGATGGTTGTTTGGCTTGTAGCTCAGCTCCCTGGAAGGGATCGCAAATCATGGGGCCACCTCGGCTCCGCTAGTCAGTTGGGAGGGATGTAAATATTTTCCAGTTTGGTGTGCTTGCCTCTGTGCTGTCTTCTTTCCTGCAACAACAACAACAACAACAACAACAAAAAACCCAGGGAGATGAGTTCTTAAAGGGAACACACCAACCAGCATGGTATCTACATGAAGCCATCTGAACACATAAGCTTTTAAGATGCTGGGAGTCTCACATTCATCTCAAGTTGTGTTGGGTTTAAATCATGATATGTGTATACAATTCATAAGCTGCTCTGTCTAGAAAAGTACCTTAGCTTGGAATTAATAAACAATGCCCTCTTTATCTGGAATTTTAAAAATATTTTATTGAAGTATAGTTGCTTTACAATGTTGTGTTAATTTCTGCCGTACAGCAAAGTGATTCAGTTATACATATATATTCTTTTTCATATTCTTTTCCATTATGGCTTATCACAGGATACTGAATATAGTTTCCTGTGCTATACAGTAGGGCCTTGTTGTTTATCCATCCTATATGTAATAGTTTGTTTCTGCTAATCCCAAACAGAAATATGGAACACTTCATTAATTTGCATGTCATCTCTGTGCAGGGGCCATGCTAATCTACTCTGTATTGTTCCAATTTTAGTATATGTGCTGCCGAAGCAAGCACTTTATCTGGGGTGTTTTTGAACCTTGAAACAATGTGGGAGTTTTATGTGAAGAAGTATTCATGTATATCTGTACAGAGAGGGTTTCTAGGTTTCGTGAGACTCTCAAAGGGGCCAATGGCCAAAAGAAGTTTAAGAACGACTGATCCAAAGGAAGAGAGAGATTGAGGTTCTCAAGGCTGTCTTCTTTCACCCATTTCACAAAGTTATCAGGCACCTGCTGTATGTCAGCCTCGGTGCTAGGCATTGAGGTTACAGTGCTTGCTCTCTTGTGGTCAAGGAGACAGAGGGCAACCTAGGAATCACAAAAGAAATGTTATGTCCCAGATGTGAAGGAGGGCCGAGTAAGACAACTGCAGGGTTCCAGGAAGGAACAATTTAGGTGGGGGACAGCAGGAATGTGAGGGGAGAGGAGCATTCCAGGCAGAAGACTGACACAGCCTGTGCAAAGGTCCTGCAGAGAGAGGAAGGGAGCACAGGAAGCCAGCGTGGACAGACCAGGGAAGTGAGGGGAAGCATCACAGGAGATGAGGCTGGGAAGGTCCGCAGTGTGGCAGACACTGGGATGGAGGGAAGTTGGGGGGCTCCGGTGTAGTGCTGGGACATGATAAGGGCTTAATTAATCAAAGACAAAAGGAAGGAAGGAAATGAAGAAGGTGGAGGAGGACTGCCTCTGGGCAGAGGAAACAGCCTGGGCAGAAGCCAAGAGGTGTCTTGGCTTCTGAGCGAACACGGGCTGGGAGGACTCAGCAAGGCAGATCAGTTTGCCAGGAGGAGTCTTCTTGGGTGTTGCCAGACCAATAGGTGTATTTGAGCAATCTGACAGTTTGCAGAAGGGGACCCCAGAAACATTAAAACCCTATCAAAGAGCAGCATCCCTTTGCAGTTCTACTGTTACTTCCATAATTGATTTCACTGAGTTGGGCTTTTAATGTTGAGGGTCTCTAGAGATGGATAATAATGGCTCACACCTCGCTCACAGCCACATCCAAGATGAGGATGTTGGTGAGGACGCCAACCACAGCGTTACCCTGTGTGTCTCCAGTCTTGGGGTAAAGTCAGATCTCACTTGCTTAGGTTATTTATTTGTGTAGGTGGTTTTTAAGTCTGCTTTTCAAAATGTATTTACATATATCTTGTAAGCTGCTTTCAATCCTTTTATTTAAAGGAAATAAACAAGACAAAAATAAATCCAACTGCAATCCTTAAAGCTTATAGGACCACTGGTACCGAAACTTCACTATACCTCAGAATCATATGGAAAGCTGTATAAAAATTCATATTCCCAGGCTCAAGCCCAGACTTATGTAATCAGTACCCAGGAAATGAATCTCAGAAATCTGTGTTTTCACTGAGTCCCATGCTCATGCATTTAGCTGGGTGGTTTTTATACAGTAAGTACGTGCATTAAGAACCTGGCATATGGGTATCACTGAACTGGGTGATGCTCCAGTCTGAGGACAAAGCAGACATGTAAAGTTAATGTCACTGGAATCAGGTGAGGGAGACCAAACACAAGAAATCATCGTCTCTTGCCTACATCATGCACAAGGTTGGTGCCCAAATTCTTGCACTGATCTTGCATTCATCAAGAAATTAATGTAGGGCTTCCTCAGTGGCTCAGTGGTTAAGAATCCGCCTGCCAGTGCAGGGGACATGGGTTCGAGCCCTGGTCTCCGAAGATCCCACATGCCGCAGAGCAACAAAGCCTGTGTGCCACAACTAATGAGCCTGCACCCTAGAGCCCATGAACCACAACTACTGAGCCTGCGTGCCACAACTACTGAAGCTCATGCACCTAGAGCCTGTGCTTCACAACAAGAGAGGCCACCGCAGTGAGAAGCCCACGCACCACAACAAAGAGTAGCCCTGCTCACTGCAACTAGAGAAAGCCCATGCACAGCAACGAAGACTCAACGCAGCCAAAAATTAAATAAATAAATAAAAAGAAATTAACAACTCTTCCAGGATTCATGAACATGGTAGGTCACCTCTGTAACACATGTAGCTCACTCATAGATGATAATTCCTGATAAAGTTACATCTTAAAAATTACAACAATTACAAAAATACTCAACTCCTGAGAGATGATCAGATACAATAAATTGGAGAAATCTCTATTGGGGCATTACACAGAGATTCTAAAAAGGATTTTAAAATAAGAATGCTTACAATATTCACATATACATTCTATGAATGAAAGTAGAGTAACTGATATGAGACCTCAGTCAGCAGGTTAGACAGACACAGATGAAGAGAGATTTAGTGAACTGGAAGATGAATCAGAGGAAATCACCCCAAATCAGCACAGAGAAATAAAGAGGTGAAGGGGCAAAGGGAGTTACTCTAGATTGAGTGGTTAGAAATGGTCTTTTTGAGGAGGTGATATCTGAGCTAAGACCCAAATGACAAGAAGGCCATTAAAGAAATGAGAGTCAAGTGTCCTAGGTAGAAAGGGCAGATGTATAAAATGCTTAAAGTGGGAAAAAGCTTATCAGGAACAGGTTGGTATGTTTGAAGAACATAAGCAGGTTGCTGTGGTTCCACCAGGTGAGAAGCCACCATGGGGAAGAGGAAAGTGTGATCCTGTGTGGCATGAACTTCAGCTCAGAAAGTGGTGGTTAGCAGGAAACCTGTTTCAGCTGAGGGTAAAGAAGAACTTTCTAACACTGAAAGCTAACCACTCACTCACTCGTTCATTTACTCATTTGTCCATTCATTCAGTCATTTACTTGTTATCAAGTACCTACTCTATGCCAGACACTGTGTACAAGGCTATGGGGAATGTTGAGATGAATAAAACACATGCATCTTAGTCCTCAAAGGCCTCACAGTTGAGTGAGCAAAACAGACAGGTAAACTGTAAGGTCAGACAGAATGAAATGCTGGCTTCACAGAAATATCAGTGGCTGTGGAGGGTCAGAAAAAGGAGTCACGAAGGTGATCCACCTGAGATGCCAGGACTGCCTCTTGGGGGAAGAGTGTGCTCAATGCACTGCAGATGTGTGGATATCAGAGGGAACTACTGCACTTGGAGGAACACTTAACCAGCAGACTCTAAGTTCCCTTCCAATCCTAGAATCGATGATTCTATAAAACAACAGCAGGCATTTACATGCCCAGAGGAGTTGGAGAGGACTAGGCTGCAGCTTCACCTCCTAGTCCGTTGGGGGAAGCAAATGTCTGAGCAGATAATGGTGGAGATCCCAGGCAGGGAGACAACCACATGATGGGGAGAGGGGAAGCCCTTGGGTATAAGAAAATGAGGGCAAAAATGGGGACACTAGTCCATGCCCTACTTAGTTCCAGACCTTTGTGAAGACAAGAGCTCCTCAATGAGAGAATGCACTCTGACAAGAGGGGCCCACACAGACATGACTGTCCTTGACACCATTCACTTAACACCCAAGGTCATGCAACCTTTTTTAGGGGGATGTATAGATGAGATGAGAAAGTCATACTCAGGGACCACTGTGTCACTGCCCTTTTTCTTGCTGTGATCTGTAAATCAAAGCAGTGCTGAATTGACCTACTTCACAGGTTAAAGACACTTGGAAAGTACAGAACTGGTATTCGCTGTTCCCTCTCCTCCTCTCCCCCAGCCCAGACCGCCACCATCTCTTACCTGAATCACTGAAACAGCTTCCTAACCAGGCTCCCTGCCACCAGGCTGGCCCCACCCCAATCCACTCTCTAAACAGCTGCCAGAATTACTAGAAAGCTGGTCACATCACTCCCTTGCTTCCACTCCCTGTCTCTCTCTGCTCTTAGGATAAAACCAAGCTCCTTAGCAAGACTTCCAGGACACTGTAATGTCGAGCCCCACCTGTCTTATCTCATCTGTCGAAAGGCAAACCCTTCCACTTCACCCAGCAGCCACACAAACTCTTTGCACACCGAGTGTGCTTGTCTCAGTGTTAGGTGCCTAGGGTTTGAACGAATGAGTAGGTGCTTGATGGCAAATGCTCCTGGCACTGATGGGCACGTTCAGTGGGTTCTCCCTTCAACTCTATTCTCCTCTGGGTATTTGGGGAATAGGAGCTTCCATTCCACCAACGCTTCATCAGGAGGAGTTCCTGGGCCAGAAATCGCTTCCCTTTTTCTAGTGTCTCTCATCTGAATGTCAAGTCCAGCTTGGTCAATTAAGCAGGTGCTCAACTCCCTGGACATGCTAGACAGTGGGTCGAATGCTCTAGATTTCCACAAATGCAAAGTTTGTGCTCTCAGGAGCTTGCAGGACAAGACAGAAGGAACTGCAGCCTCCACAAGACAATCAGGACCAGGAAGGAGGGAGTCTGTGGAAATGGAGGTGAGGAGGGTTTTGTGGGGGCCTCTTCCCTGGGGAGCCAGTGCTCCAGGTAGGAGGACCAGCAGGGGCAGAACTTGATAATCCAAGAGTTACAAGGAGAGCAATCCTGGACCACACCTACTATGTGTCAGCTACTGCCCTGAGCCCTTGACAGATATCACCACACTGAATCCTCACAACTCCCCATGATCCATGTTTATCATTTTCCCCATTTACAGAGGAGGACATCGAGAGGCTTAGAGAGAAATTTCCCCAAGATTCTATAGCAGGTAAGTGGTGGGGCTGGGATTTTAAACAAGACCTATCAGACTCCAGGGCCCACAGAGAAAGGCATGTGAAATGGCCCAAGCAGATAAGAAACTGTGGCTGAACAGAGCAGATGCTGACAAGGAACAGATTAAATGTGGATCAACTTAATGTGATTCTCATTGAATGCAAACCGGTTCCAACATATTTCCTCAGGGAATATTCAGCATTTTCTTGCAGGTAAATGGAATCAAATGCAAAATTCATGATTTTTTTTTCAAACAGAAGTCTTCAACATTTAAGAACCTTCTCAATCTGCTCCATCTGGCCGTTAATTTTTGTACTTTAAATGATGTCTGTTTGTGATACACATTATGCTATAAACAGGTTTGGTGTGAATCATGGTGTTTTAGTTAGAATACTAGTTATTCTCAAGAAGTCATCTAAAATAAGCCTTGTATAATTAGTTGAGGAAACAGACCTCCAGAGAGAAAGCGACCCCGCAGTAATCACGCAACTTGATCGATAAGGGTGAGCTTGGACTAGCTTCCCAGTCCCCTAACTAATGCCGTCGTTGATCCAGAAACTTCTAGGTGCCTGGCACTGGGCAAGAACCTATTGTGGTGTCAGAGGAAAAATGAAATAAAGTCCCTTCCCTCAAGCTGCTCACATTATTTTTTTCTTTTTTGGTGCCTCCTTATTGAACTTGAAAGCAGTACCATGTCCCTTAACCCTTAACATAGCATCAGATCCCACATGTTAAGGGCTTAGTCCCACAGTACTGCTCCCACTTCAGATGCCAATTGCAAATCTATGTTGTTACCTGTGCTTCTGACCAATTGGCTATAAATTGGAAGTTCCTATGACCCCGTCCTTATGTTTGATTAATTTGCCAGAGGGGCTCACAGAACTCAGAGAAACATTTACTTATGTTTACCAGTTTATTATAAAGGGTGTTGTAAAGGATACAGATGAAGGGGTACATAGGGCTGGGTTCAGAAGGGTCCCCAGTGTAGGAACGTCTGTCCCCATGGAGTTTGGTGTGCACAGTCCTCCAGGCACATGGATGAGTTCTGGTTCACCAACCTGGAAGCTCTGTGAACCCATTTTTTTTTTTATAAAGCCTTGTTATAAAGAAACAACAGGCCCCAAATGGAGTCACTTGTGCTAAGCCCCATGTCAGCAAACCAAGACAACATACCTAGCCTGACTGCAGTCTCAGCCTCTCCCAGTAATGTAGTCTTAACCAGTCAGTCTGGAATTTCCTGATCAGCAGTAGTGACATAATCCCCCTGATAGACCCCTTCATCCCTCCCCCAAAAGATGAGGCAATCCACTTTTTCCTTGTCCTTGCCCCCTCTGTCTGTAAAAGCCTTCTACTTTGTATAGCTCCTTGGAGCTCATTTCTACTTGCTAGATGGGATGCTGCCTGATTCATGAATCCTTGAATAAAGCCAATTGGATCTTTAACTTTACTCAGTCGAATTGTCTTTTTTAACAGGCTTATTTTATAGGCATGATTGATTAAATCATTGGCCCTTGGTGATAGAACTGAATCTCCAGGCCCTCTCTCCTCCCCAGATCTCCGGGGTGGGACTGAAAGTTCCAACCCTCTAATCACGTGGTTGCTTCCCCTGGCAACCAGCCCCCACCTTCAGGTTACCTGGGGGCTTCCCCCAAATCATTTCATTAACATAACACAGCCATCTTTAACTTAACAGTTAGGAAATTTCAAGCGTTTTAGGAGCTATGTGCCAGGAACAGTGGATGGAGATGAAATATACATTTCTTTTTATAAATCATAATGTCACTGAGGAGTTGGTAGACAATGTTCACAAGCAGCTCTGGCCAGCCAGGAGGAGCCAGCGCCAGCACACCACTGTGTGTGTGTGTGTGTGTGTGTATTTGGGGAGAGTGGATGCATAAAGAATGCATGAATGAATGAAACAGAGAGAGATACCAATTCTGCAAAAGTGATAGGAGAGAACTGGAATGAATGGGATGTTTTTATAACTGCAGTAAATAGACTTTACAAATAAAATAGGCCAGGATCAGTGTAAAAAGCATCTTAAACAGCTTTTCCAAATTACTTTCAAAGAATCATGCCTGTTTTTTCATAAAGGGCCATGATGACAAAGTGCAGAGGTCACTACCTCTGTGACCTTGGGCACGATACTTAACCTCTCTCTAAGTCTCCCCATCTGTAAATGAGGGCAATAATACCCATCACAGGGCTAGTATGACGAAGGCACCAAGCAGAGGCCTTACCAAACGGCAGAGCTAGCATCTGAGCCTGGGCAAACAACTGAAGTGCAGACTACATCCTAGAGGATGAGTATACCCCCTGCAGCCTGCATAATTCCCGGAAAATGGCAGATATGCAATGATTCTTCTTGAAATAAATTTGGAGTAAGGGTAGTGGGGGTCAGCATGCTAGTGTGTAATGTGGAAAGAGCATACACTATGAAACAACCTCTATTCATTTTCCATGAGCTTCCTAATTGTACAGGATACAAAAAATATAGATAAAGATAAAATGCTTTTTTCCCCCCAAAATGCCCTAATCTGTGCTTCAATATCAAGATTCACTGGGACTATGTTCACTTTCACTGTTCTTAGCATTCTGATCTCATTGATGGATTCCTACATGAGCTGAGGCCCTGCTGAATTTCATTATACTAGGTCTTCTGGGCATATTGATTCTCTTTAGAAATAAGGCAATAAATTGTCCACAGACATAATGACCAAACTCACTGCCAAGGGAGAGAATACAGAGGCAGGTTTCCTCACTGCATTGTCTGTCTTTAACTGAACTTTTATCACGAGTTTGAATTTCTGAATCAGCAGTAGGTATCAATGGCTTTAAAAATATTTGTTCCCTTTGAGATAGTAATCCCATTTCCGAGAATCAATGTCCAAGAAATAGATTTCTATGAAGACAAAATTTTATACACAATCATAAGCATCACATTATTTATTATGAAGAAAAAAGGAAGCCACTCAAATGATCAATAACAGGGGTCAAGAAAGTTTCGTGTTATGTAACCATGAGAAGTGACGTTTACAAAAACTATGTTAGCATGGGGAAAAAGCCTACAAGATGAGATTAGATAAAAGCAGCATAGGGCTTCCCTGGTGGCATGGTGGCTGGGAGTCTGCCTGCCGATGCGGGGGACACGGGTTCGTGCCCCGGTCCGAGAGGATCCCACATGCCGTGGAGTGGCTGGGCCCGTGAGCCATGGCCGCTGAGCCTGCGCGTCCGGAGCCTGTGCTCCACAGCGGGAGAGGCCACAACAGTGAGAGGCCTGCGTACCGCGAAAAAACAAACGAAAAAAGCAGCATATAAAATTGTACATTGATTATGATTATGAATATCGTAGGGAAACTTACCCATAGGGATAGAAAGGACATGGGCCAAAATAGCAACAGTGATTTGTTTTTATGGTTTTTGATGTTTTCTTCTTAACAATTTTTCTCCATTTAATACATTTTTTGTAATAAGCGTACATCACTTGAAATTAATCTTTACAATTTGAATTTTTTAATAGTATATGTAAGTACACTATAGCCTTTCTAATGCGGCCAGCAGATCTATATGAAGGAACATGTACACCAGTATTTCCCATTTTTCGCTTGTTGGAAATACTTAGTCTAACGTCCTATTCTGTAGTGTTAATGTGATTTGCACTCACTCTCCCATGGATGCAACCTTGAGTTCGTTTTATGTGGCAGAGTCAGTAACTTAATGTGGCCTGGAATTTGCTTACGCACACAGAAATGCAAAGAAGAGCCACTTCCATCATCTGAAAACTCAGATGTAGGCGCCAGATCATAGTCTCTTTCTCCACTAGGATAAATTCTTCTATGTTTCTCAAGAGTTTTAGTTTAGTCTCATTTTTCTGTCCAGTCACTTCCTTGATCCAATAAATAGCTCAGGAAGGAGTTACTCTAAATTCTATGCCTGTAAATACTATGTTCAATCCACAGGATGGGCACTGGGAACACCTCTAACTCGCTTTCAGTCCAATTCCCCTCCAAGCCACCCTCCAGGTAATAGCCAGGGTGATCTTTCTAGAATGTAACTCTGGTCCTGACACTCCTCCACCTGGCTTAAGCATCTTCAGTGGCTCCCATGGGCATGTCAGGTCCTCCTCCATCTTGCCTGTTAGCATCCTTTTCCTCCACCCTCTAAGGGCCACTCACATCCAGTTCCTACCATTCCGAGACACAGCATATTATTGGTGCTCATACTCCTAGGGAAAGACACAAGTTGTTGGCCAACCCACAGCTTTTCCCAAACCCTTTTTCTTTTGTCACCTCCCAGCCTAGAGGTTGGAAAGGTGGAAATTGGCTCTCAGGTAGGAATGGCCATGGGACATATTTATGGGCAGATTTGGCCAATGAGGTACAAAACAGTCTGCTGGAGGCATCTGGGAAAGGTTTGCCTTCCCCTTTCCTCTTAGGACACAGATGTGAAGCCTGAAGCTGGAGCAGTCCCGCTGTGACCATGAGGCAATTATCAGCAGGAAGAAACACCAACAAGCGGCAGACAGTGGATCTGAAGGAGGGAAAGCAGCTGAGTGGTTACTGGTATCACTGAGATGCCAGACCAGCCTTGAGGCCATGCAGCTCTGACTCCTTGAAGAGTGAATAAGGGGTTCTATTGCTTGCAGCTACATTTCTCCTACCAGACTCACTCTTCCCTCACATTAGGAAATGTACACAAAGTGGTGACTTCAGTGCCTGGAACATTCTAGAAGGTCAATCCATGTTATTCTCCTCTCTCTTCTTCCTTAGTATCCCTTTTGGGCCAACTTACTCACCTGTTGGGAATACACTGTACCCCAAATTGTAAATTTTACTGAGAAATACCAGGCTGTGTATCTGTATACATGATTTGACTGCCTGTGACAGAAATGAAGTTGAAGTGGCTGAGGCAAAAATGGGACCTTATGGAAAGAATCCCTCCCATCTGCAGGGACGGAGTGGTTTCCACACACAGCTGTCACCAGCAACACAGGCATCGCCAGGAAGCTCTCACCACCTTTCTGTTTCTCCTTGGCTGTGACTTTTTTCTTTCTTACTCTGCAATGGCTTCCTTCACGGTGACAGGGAACTGACACACTGACAACTCCTGAAGTTACTGTGGAACCCGTACCCAGAGAGAATGGTTCTCAGTTTCAGAGTGAAAAATCCTAGAATTCTGATTGGTCTGCTTGGGTCAGGTGTCTAGCTGTGGGCCAATCAACAATGAGGGGGTGGAGCAAAGCCACATACGTTTTACCCACTGCAGGGCTGGTGTGGAGCAGGCTCTGTGCTCAGCTGGACCCCAGGTGACAGGTTGGTGTCCCTCACACCACAGCCCCTGCCCACCTTCCCCAGTACACAGAACCGGTCACCCTAAAGCAGCATAAGTTACCCAAGGGCAAAAGCCATTATTCGGCATGTTCATAAAAACTGTCTTGGTTTGGGTGTCCCCAAAAGCAGAGCTTGAGGCTTCTAAGAAGCACACAGAAGTCCCTTTTCTGCTTAGAGGATGGAAGCCCGTGCTTGAGGTGGGCACAACGTGGTCTGAGCGCCCTGGAATGAGTCACTGCAGCTGAGAGAAGAGACAGGCTTGGAGATGTCATATCAGGGCCCAAACATGTCTGCTACACAGACAGAGGAGGGTGTAATTCCAGAGCTGCCTTTTCTTAGACGTTAGAAGGGTCCTTGGTTCAGTACAGAGCTAGCCTGACCTAAGTAAAGATTTGGCCAAAAAAAGTGGACCCAGACAACAAGGTCCTACTGTATAGCACAGGGAACTATGTTCAATATCCTGTGATAAACCACAGTGAAAAAGAATATACATATATGTATAACTGAATCACTTGGCTGTACAGCAGAAATGAACACATTGTAGATAAACTATACTTCAATAAAATTTTTTAAAAAGTAGACCCAAGATTTCCAGACCACCTACATGGTGCCTACCCTACCAGATGCCCTCAAGATTATTTTGGATGAAATTCTGTAATCCTAACATTACTGTCTCCTCGTCCCCATGTTAAAGAAGACAGAACTAAGACTCAGAGATGTCAAGTAACTTGTCCAAAATCACCCAGCTGGAAAGTGGCAAAACTGGCGTTCGAATCCAGAGCTGCCTTGGTCCACGAAGCCCAGATTCTCACACAGCACCTTGCTGTCCCCAGAAAGGTTCAGCGCAAAGGGAAAGCCAGTGCCTGAGAGTCTCTGAGACGGTGACCTCATTCACACAGCCCTGCTCAGCTAGCCTGGGTTGCAAAAGCTGGACATTTTTAGCACGTACCCAAAAGAAAATTAAAACATGCAGAAAAGTACAACCGAAAAATCTCAGTGATCTTAACAACAAAAAGTAATAGGAATAACAATGGTGGGCCAGGATGCAGGGAAGTTTGTGGGTTTCAGTTCCTCCGTTTCTACCTTGAGTCTTGAGGCACAACCCCAACCCCAGAGGACATTTCCTTGTCGAGCTCTCTAGTGCTGCCGTGGTCGCCTCAGGTCTCAGTATGCACAGGTCATCCGGAGACATCCAGCCTCGGATGCCTGTAACTCATCGTGAGCCAAGCAGAGGCCCAGGGCCAGGAGGTGCAATCAGCTCAGAGTGCAATGAGATGCCGCAGTCATTCATCAGAGATCCAGGGACTGGATGGACGCAAATGATGACTCAGAAAAATGATGCCAGGGCCGAGGGTGAGGCATGGAGTGAAAGGGCAACGTTAGACAAAGAAAACACAGTGTCACTTCTGTCTTCAGGAAGCTCCAAGAAGAAACCCCCAGAGACAGGAGACCCCAAAAATTCAACAGCAAGAAGCAAAAGATGAGGAGGGGTTCCCTGGCACGACCCCCTCCACCATAGCAAGGGTGTCAATCATCGGGTATCACAGAGCAGAAAGGGTGGTCGGCTCTGGGTTAGAATCTTTTTCATGTCTTGTGTGAAAATTCACATGAAGCAACGCAGGTGACCCTGACACACAGCATGTGTCCAGTCACTGGTGGTTTCTTTCTCTTCCCTCCTTCCCCAGCCATCACCCCGAGCCCCAATTCTGTCTGAATGTGATGATTTTGTCATTTGAACTTTTCAGCTCGTCATGATGCGCAGCTCCCTGGGGCTCCCTCACTGGTCTTTCTCGCATTCACCTGTGACCCTGCAATCAACTTTCCAAACCAGCAGAGACAGTGAACCAATGCCAGGGCAGGTCACACCCCTGCTTAAAAACTCTCCAGCAGCACTCAGAAGAAAATGCAAAGTGCCCCCACTTCCAGCCTCCTGAACGGCCAGCCTCCCTGACCACATCTCCCAACACTGATTCCCGTACTCAGTGCCCTCCAGGGACGCTGGCCTTCACACCGTCCCTTGAGTCTCCAGGTTCTTTCTTGCCTCAGGACTTACACATGCTGTTCCCTCTGCTGTGATGCTCTTCCCCACAATACCCAGAGGGCCTCTACTCATCCTCCAGATCTTAGCTTAGCTGTTACTTCCTCTGGAAGTTTCCCCACCCAGAGGCCCCTGTCATGGCCCCCACGTCCCTCTTCATAGCAATTATAAGAATTGAAACTGATTTATTTCTCATGTAAGAAATGAATCATTTATGTACCATTTCAGTCTGCTTTAAGCTGTGTGTGGCTAGGATGGTGTGTCTGGCTCACTCCCGGCTGAAGCTCCCACACGAAGCCCAGCACCTGGCACATCAGAGGTATTTAATAAATATTTGATAAATAAAATGTTTAATAAAGAGATAAATGTCACTTATCCTGGACAGATAACATGTTATCCTGGGTTAAAAGACCTTCAAAGGAGTTGCCTATTCTTCATTCACATTTGGGCTTTAATGGTTAGTCATCTTTCTTTTCAGAGAAACAAAAAAGCTGAAACAAAATAAAATAAAAAGAAGTTTGCACCCTTCACTGACAATGAACACCAGTGTTTCTCTCTCCTTTAAGAAATGATCTAGGGCTTCCCTGGTGGTGCAGTGGTTAAGAGTCCGCCTGCTGATGCAGGGGACACGGGTTCGTGCCCCGGTCCGGGAAGATCCCACATGCCGCGGAGCGGCTGGGCCCATGAGCCATGGCCACTGAGCCTGTGTGTCCGGAGCCTGTGCTCCGCAACAGGAGAGGCCACAACAGTGAGAGGCCCGCGTACCGCAAAAAAAAAAAAAAAAAAAAAAGAAAAGAAATGATCTTATAATCATAATGGTCATCATCACGCAGTATTTAGGGTGTGCTGTGTTGAGAGCTGGACTCAGCTCATCCTCACAGCCACCCCAGGGTGGAGCATTGCCCTCACCTCCCATGTCACGGATGAGCAAAGGGAGTCATGGGTGCTGAATGCCTTGCCCAGGTGACCTGCCTAGAAAGCAGTGTTCTGGAGGCCAAATCTGGGCAGTTTGGGTCCTGAGCCACGTTCCTGACCACTCACATCACCACCTTTGGAAAGAAAAAAAGCAACCCAATCTTTGCGCAGCTAAGTCTTTACCAGCAGTCAAGGTCATCGGTAATGAACTTGTCTCCTGCTCCGTGCTGGGCCCCCAGAGACTGGCGCCGCAAAGAGGAGGGGAGTCAGGGCTGGGCCTGGCCTGGACACAGCACGTGATCTCAGAAGGAAGCTTCAGGGGAACGTGAGAGCAAATCACATCTTAGCTGCTTGCTGGTAAATCGACTTTCCCCTCAGCCACCTCTCAAAGGCATTTTAGGGAAACTGACCGCGTCTGTGGCCCTTCTGAATTTAGTTAGTCTCTTTTGCAAGTAGCCCTAGAAGCTCGTGCCTGGCCAAGTGGGCCACCCCAGGGGTCACCTGGGCCCGGACTTCATGTCAAAACCGGCTGGAAGCTTTCAGAAGTGTCAATCCCTGGACCCCTCCCAAACCAAGTGGAGGGAGTCTCTGGGCCTGGGGACCAGGCATCACAGTCATTGAAAACTCCTCTGGGTGTCTCTAATGTGCAGTCATGGCTGGAATCCTGACCCAGACCACATTCCTCTCCAGGCAGATGGAGAGACTGGGGCCTGGAGATGCCGAGGGCTAACTCAAGGGCCCATGGGGCCTGGTGGTTTTCTTCTTTAAAATTTTTACATTTATTTTTATTTTTGGCTGCGTTGGGTCTTCGTCGCTGTGCCCGGGCTTTTCTCTAGTTGCCGCGGGCGGAGTCTACTCTTCGCTGCAGTGCGCGGGCTTTTTATTGCTGTGGCTTCTCTTGTTGCAGAGCACGGGTTCTAGGCACTCAGGCTTCAATAGTTCTGGCGCACAGCCTCAGTAGTTTTGGCTTGCAGGCTCTAGAGTGCAGGCTCAGTAGTTGTGGTGCACGGGCTTAGTTGCTCCGCGGCATATGGGATCTTCCCGGACCAGGGCTCAAACCCATGTCCCCTGCATTGGAAGGCGGATTCTTAACCACTGCACCACCAGGGAAGCCCTGGCCTGGTGGTTTTCAAAGAGAACTTGTTAATACGGCCTCTGTCGGAACAGATAATAGTCTGTGTTTCTCAGGTGAGGACGTTGCCAGTGAGCTGCAGGGCGGGGCTGATGGCAGCTCTCAGGGCTCCTCTTTCTCGTTCGGGTCCCTTGGCTGTGCCCTTTCCGGAGCTGGAGGTGCTGCTGCCGACTCTGGGGCCTATTTTCAGCTCAGAGGAAGCCCTAGCTCTTCAAGTTAGCAGATCTAGTGTGCAGTTTTGGTGGATATCGCAGCTCAGGCAGGTTCTGGAAGTCTGACTGGGCTAACTGGGGATGACACATCAAGTCTGCCCTGCTCACTCCTCATAAGTTGTGGACTGAGGCAGGTGCAGATGGGGTAGGGGTGGGGGGCACATCCCTTCTTGGGGGGGCTTATCTGCCTCAGTGCCTCCAGCAGCCCTACTGAGCCCCTGCCAGGCGGCTGGGTTCAGGACGTTCCCTGGAACATTCCCTGGGGACAAGCCACAGAAGCATGGACAGTGAGGATGGCTGCTCTGTCTCCAAGAGCCTCCTTTGTATCTTTCCTGAAACCAGGGTCAGTGAACACAGCGCTGAGCGGAAGCCCCTTTGCAGGGTTTACTGCTGTGAGCAAGACGGGGACACTGCTTGGTGCTCAGGGGACTCCAGAAGGACCACAGCAGGTGAAATCGCTGCTGGAATGGAGGTGGGTAGAGAAGGAATGCTCACGCCCTAGTTATCATCATGTGTTGCAGAGCTGTTAGAAGCTTGGCCACGGAGCCAGCCTTACCAGTTCGCTTCCCGCCTCTGCACTCACTGCACTGTGATCATGGGCAAATCAGTTAACCTCTCTGTTTCCACGTCTATAAAGAGGCATGATAATAATATCTACTTCACAGCCTTGGTTGTGATGATGGAGTGAGTTGATGTGTGCAAAATGCTTCTAAAACAGCCTGGAGCATTATAAGCACTTATGTGTTAGCTGCTGTCTTAATCCATTCAGGCTGCTATAAAAAGTAGCATAGGCTGGGTAGCTTATAAACCACAGAAATGTACTGCTTGCAATTCTGGAGGCTGGAGGCCCAAGATCAGGATGCCAGCGTGATCGTGTTCTGCTTAGAGCCCTCTTCCAGCTTGCAGACTTCCAACTTCTCTCTGTGTCCTCACAGGGCAGAAGAGGTGAGGGAGCTCTCTGAGGCTTCTTTAATCAGGGCACTAATCCTGTTCGTGAGGGTCCCACCCTCATGACCTAAACACCTCCCAAAGGCTCCACCTCCTAATACCATCATATTGGGGGTTAGGGCTTCAACATATGAATTTGCAGGGGTACAAACACTCAGTCTATAACAGTTGTGACCATTGTTTCAGCTTGTGTGATGAGAGCAGGAGAATAAATAGTGAATTTGAGTTTTAATTGCAGGTACTATGATAGTAGAGCAAAAGTAAACAACTTTGTTCTGATCAGCAAGAAAGATGTGATGTTAGTTCTGCAGGTGAGTAAAAATTGGTCCCTTTGGGCAGAGGCTGAACCACTAGGAAGTCTCGGTTTGTGCCCCATGACCACGAGTGACCCTTGGACCACAAGTCAGGGTAACTGTGGGATGTGGCCTGCTGATTTGGCTGATACCTCTAGCCCTGGGCTAGCTGCTGGGGTGGGGGTCAAAAGGACCCCATCCATCCATTTATGGTCTCTTCCGTCTTGGGAGGATCCCAGGAGAAGAGAAATGTCCCAGTGGGGCTGTGAGATTGCTTGCTGTAGAGTAGGTGATGGAGGTAAGTAGGCTCCTGTACTTACTCTTCAGGCAGTTCTGCATTGCTCAGTACTGCCTGGGTAAGGGGATTCTTTGGGGTCTTAGAGAGAAACCAAGGGCTCATCCCAGTTGAGCAGTGAGCTGGGGAAATAAAATATGACTCCCATGGACACAGGAGCCTGAGCCCTGGGATACATGCCATCTGGGAAATATACATACGTGTGTGTCTGTGTAATGTATATGAAGGTACGTGCCTTCATGTGCACACACAGGGAAAGGGATGAATGCCGTAAGACGGTGCAGATAAAGTGGAATGTGGGTTAGAGGTTGCTTCCAGCTGATGGAAACTGCTGAAGCCTTCGAGGAAGAAGTTGCTTTTGAGGCAGCATCCAAGGGCGGGAGGGTTTAGGTGTGGCGTAAGCTGTGAGAAGGACATGGGGTGGGGAAAGGCAGCATGTGTCTCTCGAGGAGCCATAGGGTTGGGTGTGTTGGCAGGTGGGGCTGGAGATGGAGGAGCAGGAGGGAGAACTGGAGAGGGTGGCAAAGGCTACCAACGCTGAGTTTAGGAATTTGGACTTTTCCCTGCAGATAACAGTGAGATAGATTCAAGAACTATTTTTGCACACTGGAGTGATATAAAAAGTGCTGCTCTTTGAAAGAAAGAGCAGTCTGTTGGCTGGTACAGAGAGGTGAGAAAATGGGGACGGGGGAGCTGGTCTGAGGGTGCTGGTGGTGGAAGGCGGAGAAGAGCTCAGCTCCTCCATCAGACACAAAAGGCAACTGAGCAGCTCTCTGATCCCACTTGGACGTCCCTGTAGGAACCGGTAACTGGAGCAGCGATAGCCCAGCCCTTGATCCCCAGCGCACTGGTTTCTGCAAAGGGCGGAAGTGACAGGAACCCAGAGAAAATGCAAATAGAAAGATCTCAGGGTGACTGCCCAGCTCAGATATGAGCACTGTCGGAAGACAAATGAATAACCTTGTGGGTTGGAGTAATGCACGTCTGGTCCCTGAGTGCCTAGAGACTGGCTTTTATTAAGTTAGTTCAACTCAATGCTCATCCATCCACATCTTCCAGGTGCCTCGTCCTGTGCTGGGTGTTGGGGAAACGCAGGGGACAAGACAAGAGTCCTTGGCCTCAAGGAACTTATAGTCTGGGGGCCGGGGTGAGGGGAATGAACCCACAAAAGGACTGGCACTGCACATGACGGGTAACTCCATAGAAGAGGTCACAGGGGGAGAGTTCTGACTTACACATCACTTTCCTGGCTCACGCGTGGACTGTTGGCACTTGAGGGCAGGAACAGGGCTGTCTGCCAGCGCCAGTACCCACGGCAGTTCCGGGCACAGGGTGGATCTATCATGTGTTTATTGAATGGAGGGAGGGATGGATACAGAGGAGCTGAAGGTGTGGAGGGACCCAGGGAGTTTGGTGGTCATCAGTCTCCACGCTCCAAGTAACACGCCCCTCACAAGCTCTTAATTGGTTATGTTTTCTCACTGAATCTCTAAACGACCCCCTGAAGGCAGAAGGATAGAGTATCATCTCACACCATGCGTCTCTCCTGGCTGCCCTAAATTTTAATCAGTCCTAATCATTATCAACATGTTCATAGCACTTTAGCATTTCCAAACCACTCTCCACACATTATTCTCCCTGGGATCTCATGCAACTCTGAAGGGCTGGACAATGATCAACTTTACCGAGGGTGTTCGTGATTTTCCGTGTCACGGGAGAGAAGGGAAGCGATGTTTTACCTGTGTCCTCATGCGCTGCTTGCCTTCCACATGCTGTTATTATCTTTTCTTTTACACATGTAGCTTATTTAATTATCTCAGCAACAATGCCAGGCAATTATAATTCCTATTTTGCACATGAGAAACTGATATTCAGAGAAGTCAAGCATTGTCCCCAAGGGTGCACAGCAAGCGAGTTGGGATTCAAACCTGGTTCTGTCTGATTCCAAGTCTAGAAATAATGACAACAAACATGACGAGGATGATGATGATGATGATGGTGGTGGTGGTGGGCGTTTGCTGAGTGCTAACTCTGGGCCAAGCACTGAGCCTGGCACGTCATGTGTTTTATTAAATTAATAGTCAATTTAATACTCACTGAGTATTAACTTAATACTCAACACTAATTTAATACTCCTGACAATCCCATAGGGTAGCTACTATTATCCGTGGTGCTTCTTTCACCGGGTCAGATGCACTGCGTATTGTGTATTTCAGGGAAGGTGATGGGGGCCATTACCTGATGCTTCACAGGCATTGAGTAGCTCCAGGTTAAATGCTTTGTGCTACCAGTTTAGGGCTCAGTATGCAGCACGGCGACAATGTATGGAAAGTAGAAATGAACCGGACATCGGGAGACTTCCTCCCAAGAAGCATAAATGAAATGTACCTTTAGACTTGATAGGATTTGAATTTTGTTTTAAAATGCTTATTCTTATGGACCCTAAAAGGGATGACTTCAGCTCTGAAGGATGAAGATTTTTCTAAGAATTCAAGATGGACTAGGCAGCCTGGGGCAATACTGAGCTCCCTGTTGCCAGAGATGTCCAGGTAAAAGGGGCAAAAAGCTAAACATCCAGGATATAACAGTTCTGTGCTGGGGCGGGCAGGGGGTGGGGTCGGTCTCTCCACAGAAAGGGGAGCACCAAAGCAAGTAAACAGGCGTATAAATATTTACAAGGCAGTGAGGAAGAGAAGGGCATCCCTGGGAGCTGGAGCAGGCCAGGGGCTGTCAGTGGCTGGTGCCGGCAGCTGGCAACACTCACAGCCCAGGTGTCCTCTGCCTTGGTGGAGGTGAATTCCACCTTGCGGAACATCAATATCAGACCAGGCCTCTCTGGGCCTGAGATGAAGTGAGACCCAAAACAAGAACATTCTGCTACCTTCCTTAAGAACAGGCTAAACAGGGTAGGTGCAAAGCACAGAAATGACCAAACACCCCCTATGCTGGCTGCCTTTATTTCCTACGGCTGCTCCAACAAATTACCGCAAACATAGTGCCTTGACGCAACACTACTGTGTTCTCCTACTGTTCTGAAGGTCAGAAGCCTGAAATGGGCCTCAGTGGCTAAAATTAAGTGTCTGCAGGGATGTGTTCCATCCTGGAGGCTCCAGGGGAGAACCCATTCCCTTGCCTTTTCCAGCTCCTAAAAGCTGCCACATTCCTTGGCTTGTGGCCCCTTCCTCCATCTTCAAAGCCAGCCATGGTGGGTTGAGTCCTTCTCATTCTGTCTCACTCTGACACGTGTATTCTTCTGCCTTCCTTGTCTACATTTAAGGACCTCGAGATGACACTGGGCCCGCCTGGATAACCCAGGGTGGCCTCTGTATCCGAAGGTCAGCTGATTTGCCACGTTCGTTCCCCTTGCCGTGGACCATAATACGTTCACAGGTGCTGGGACGTGTTTGGGGAACATTATTCTGCCTGCACACTGGCTAATATGAGTGAGGGCTGTTGCTCCACCAGTGCATCTGTGCCTTTGCTCAATCGAGGCTTCCCTGCTTTGAGATGAGATTTAACGCGACGCCCAGTTGCAGGATGAGCCCTGCTTCCTGACAGCATCCAATGCAGAACAAAGCCCTTCCTCCCTGAAACCTGCCCCAATCCACGTCCTAGAAGCCCACATCTTGCAATCAGGCCTCTCTAGCATGTTCTAACTGGACGCCCCACATTCCCAGTGGTGTGTGTCTTTTCATCTCACCAAGCAACGGACCCAACTTGGTCAGCGGCTGGGGAGTTCTTGGTGGTCTTTGGTGGGGACCCTTGGGACAGCTGGGGTGAGAGGATGGAGTGTGCATGGCCGTGGAGGCAGAGGCTGGAGTGGCCAGCTCGGCATGCGGCAGGGTTAAGAAGAAAGTTCCAGGAGGCCATGACTTTCCAGCTAAGTATAAATGGAAAGAAGGAGCTTCTGGATGAGAAGCCCAAGGCGGAGAAACTGTGCTGCAGAGGCTGGGGGCACACCGGTGCGTGCTCGTGGGTTTGGTAGGGTCTGGAGTTTCAGGGGGGCTATGATGACGAGCCAGGGGCTGCACAGCTCCTCGGCAGCCCAACGGTGGAGATTAATTGTCACTCCTTTGTGATAGAGGAGGAAACGGCCTCCGAGGGTCACAGGACCCAGGGCCAGTAAGAGGGGCATGTGGGAAAGGCGAGCAAGAACCCACCGCAGGGCCTAAAGGGGCGTCCACCAGCACGAGGGCAGGCCCTGGCCCCCAAACCACAGCCCATCTGACTGGCCGGGTCTCCTCCCTCAGGGAGGAAAGGCAGAGGCTGCGTCCAGCCAGCAATCTGGAACCAGAGGTTCTGTGTAAACGTGAGGTGGGAGGCAGGGACGGGGGTGTCCGCTTGCCACAGTTTAAACAGCGTCAGAGGGGCAGCGTTACCGATGAGGATAACACGCCCCCCCCCCCCCCGCCCCGCTTTAGACCCGCTTGAGTTTCAGTTGCTGTGGGTCATCTGAGCAGGATTAGGAAGGAGGCTGATGAAGGAACAGGAAGGTTGTAAGGTCCGGAGGGAGGTCTGGGCTGGAGCCAGACGCCAGGCCAAGGAGCATACCCTGGGGAAGAGAGCATCAGCGGGCAGGAAGAGGCTGGGGATTCCACAGGCAGGAAGGAGAGCGGGAGAGGGCGGCGCCCAGGCCCAGGGAGAGAATTCTGCAGAGTGGGCTGAGAGATCAAGTACACAAAGACCAGCAGGTGGCCTCGGAGCTGCCCAGATGGAGACCTGGGGGCAGTGGTGTCTGATGAGTGGGGCAGGGAGCAGCGTGGGGTGGGCAGCAGCCGGGCAGAGTGAGTGGAGGGCCGGGTGAGCCAGGAAGCGGAGGAGCTGCAAACACAGACTGGGGAGCGGCAGAGAGGACATGCGGAGGAAAGCAGGGACTTGTCAGTTTGGTCTGTGCTTAGCCTGAGGCAAAAAACCAGGGGTTTGGGGGTGCTTGACAGGAACAGCTGATGGCGGGCATTCTAAGAGGAGGCACAGGGCAGGGGCAGAAGTGGCAGAGAGGGAGCCCCCTTCCTTTGGAACTGCAAGAAAATGAAGTATATTGGGGAGGGGTGTTGGTGACCTCCAAGACTCAGGGTCCCATATTCTTTGTGGAGAACTATTCCAGGCAGAGAGGGTCTGGGGAGCACAGGGGATTGTGTAGGAAGTGGTCACCATTTCTTCTGCAGCCTGAGAGCTAGAATATAAACAAACATGACCCAAAGCCACAGGGCCAGGCAGGCCAATGGTCACCCCGTGGGGTGGGCTGTAACCACGGAGGTTCTGGAAGGGCCGAGTGACCCCCGTAGGCAACCAGTCTGTCACTGGAAACATTGACAGAAGGGTGGCTGCATCAGAGACGGGTCCCTCTCCTAGGCATCCCCAAATTGGGTTTCTATGGCAACCTGCCTCCGACCTGCATATCCCTCAAACATTTAGCTCCAGCAAAGCACTTTCTGAGCATGGGCTCTGCACTCTCAGAGACAAGGAGGTGTGGTCTCGGCCCTGGAAAGCCGTGGTCTTGTCGGGGAGGCTGGAGAGAGACAGACACTCCACCTGGGTTTAGGATGAGGACGGCGCTGGGGAAACTGAGGCCAACTCCGGACTCGTCCTCGGGAACCAGGGATGACTTCCAGAGGTGGCAATACCTAATAAGAGTTGAAAGTGAGCTGGAGCTAGTGAGGCAAAGGAAGCTGGGGCCTGAGGGAGCTGGGAAGAGTGGCAGCCCAGGGAAAGTTCTCAGCAATACAGAGAAGAACTTGAAGAGGAGACAGGGAAGATGGTAAGGTGATGGTGTGGTGGTGGTGACGTGGGCCTCAAGGAAACTTTCCCTTTACTGTATGTATGTATTTCTGTCAGGTTTACACTTTTATAAGGAACCTGTATTAATTTGGTAACTTAAATATTCATAAGAGTCAAAAAATGGGAACCTCCCAAATGCCCATCAACTGATGACTGGATAAGCAAAGGGTGGCATAGCCACACAGTGGATTATTATCCAGCCATAAAGAGGAAGGAAGTGCTGATGCTACAACGTGGATGAACCTTGAAACCACGTGCTGAGTGAAAGAAGCCGGACACGAAAGGCCAAATACGCTATGATTCCATTTACGTGAATTGTCCGGAAGAGGCGAATCCACAGAGACAGTAAGATGGATGGTTACCGGGAGCTGGGAGGGGAGGGAATGGGGATTGTCTGCTTACTGGGTATGGAGTTTGTTTCCTGGATGTTGAAAATGTTCTGAAATCAGAGAGCGTTGTTGGCTGTTCAATATTGGGAATGCACTAAAAGCCACTGAATTGTAAACATTAAAATGATTAGAAAGATGAATTTTACATTATTTACCTCCATTAAAAAAAAAAAAAAGGATGACCCAGCAGAGCACCTGTACCCTTTGACCTGGAGACCACATGTCTGATCCAGAGGAAGAGCTAAATAAGTTGATTGAAATAAACCAGTTTAGGGACTTCCCTGGTGGTCCAGCGGTAAAGAATCCAACTTCCAATGCAGGGGATGCGGGTTCGATCCCTGGGTGGGGAACTGAGATCCCACATGCCTCAGGGCAACTAAGCCCGCAAGCCACAACTACTAAGCTCACGCACCTCAGTGAGAGAGCCTGCGTGCCACTAACTACAGAGCCCACGGGCCCTGGAGCCCGCGCACCACAACTAGAGAGAGAAAACCTGCATGTCACAACTAGAGAGAAGCCAGCGAGCCACAACAAAGAGCCCACGCCACAACGAAAGATCCCTCAGGCCTCCACTAAGACCCGACACAGCCAAAAAAATAAAGAAAATAAATAAATTTAAAAAAAGAAATAAACTAATTTATAAGTAGAAACTGTCACACATCCACACCCCATGACCATTCATTCCCTGTTTCCCACCCTGCCAGGATGCCTGCTCACGGGCCTTAAGAAGAACCACAGTGCTTCCAGCGCCCATTCAGGTTCACTCATTTACCCACTCATTCATTCAGTAAGTATTTTACGGGCGCTTTCCGTGTGCCCACATTTGAGGTGAAATGCATGGAGGTGCCGCCCTCTCAGATCTCAGCTGTGGAGGGGAAGGCAGCCCAGGAGCCGATGCACATGGTCAATGGCCATGAGCGCTGTGAAGCCACCCAGGAGGGTCAGGGGTGGGGAGAGGACTGGTGTGCAGCCTCTCTTGCAGCCAGCTGTGCCTCGGAGCCAAAGGACAGGTCATTCAGAGGTGACTTGGTAACAGGGCCTCAAAAGCAGGTCTCGTGGCAACAGATGAGTTGGCTGCACGTGTCTAGGGTCACCATTGGGCCTCCCGTGCCTCAAGGGCCGGGAGTCCCTCCAGACCCTGTCGCCTTCTCCAGCCCATCACTGACCACGCCCCCCTGCAGCCACACTCAACGCCTCGCCGTTGTTCTAGCTTCTGGCCCTTGTCCATTTTGTTTCCTTTGCCTAGAACCTTCCTGCTTTCTACTCCTGCCCTCTGCCTGGTAACTTTTCCGATCTTCGTGTTTCAGCTTAGACGTGGCCTCCTCCAGGAAGCCTTCCTCAACTATACTGCCGATCCAGGGTCAGGCACCACCTCTGGCTCTCAGCACTGATCACACAGCGTCACTATTGTTTGATTTCAGCCGTGTGTCCCTGAATGGACCCTGAGCTCTGCCAGGACCAGAGACCTGACTGTTATCTCTGTGACCCAGTTCCAGCTAGGTGAAGAGGTCTGCAAATATGGAACGAAATTAATACACAGAACTTGCAATATTAAGGAACATAAGGTTTATAGTCTTCTATTATGAACATTAAATGTTCATAATACACCTGATAATTTCATTGAGATAGAGCTTATTAAGTCAAAAGTAGAAATAAAAATCTTTCACAAAATTTCCCTGAACAATGTGTCTTAATTCATTTCATATTCATTGAGTGAAGGAATAAGAACTGCAGAGTACTTAATCTTACAAGGTCAAAGACAAAAGCAGTAAACAATAAACAAAGCTCTTTGGCAGGTGGGCTGGCTCTCTCTCCCTTTCATAGACACACACACACACACACACACACACACACACACGCATGCGCACACACACACACACGCGCGGACAGCTACCTGAGACAGCAGCAGTTCTCAGTCACCAGGGAGTGCAGGGAGCCTATGATAAAGTACCTTTGTTTGTTCTCACTGGGAGCTGTAGGGAAGCAGCCGGCAGGTCCACGGGGACAGGACAAAAATGGAGAAGGTGAGATTCTCCATGAGCTTCTGGAGGAAGAAGGGTGGGCATAGCATTAACTGGAGGCAAAAACACCCCGCACCTCCCAGTGATAAAACATCTCCCAGGGGCTATGAGCTGTTCTTACCATGGAGGACACCTCCTGTCATTTCCAAAGGGGCAGTGACTTCTGACATACAATTCCTAAGAGTGACACCTCCAAATTAATATGTCAAAATGCTTTTTAAAAATTTCTTTTTCCCTACTCCATAATTTTTATGTGCATCTTAGTGCTTTTTGGGAAAATAGATAAAAAACAAAGGTATTTGGGGAAATAAACACAAAAAATTAGTCAGCTTCCCAGAAAATACATTTGTGTGTGTTTTCAACAGAATCAAGATTATAAAATTTCACAAGCATTCTGACTTAGCATTATAAGATTTCCTCAAAGCATAATGTTTGTAGCAGCTGTTGTAAACAGCTGTAAATCTGCCGTTTTATCTTTGTATACCCACCTCCTAACCCTGTCCTTGGTACACAGTAGGCACTTAATAAGTATCGCTATGTGTCGCAGGAAGGCTAAATGGCCAATATTTCATTGATGGGATACACTGCCATTTACTTAACCATTTCCTGCCGTTGGACGTTGAGGTTGTTTCTATAGACCGGCTGTTATAAATCATTCTGTGATAAACTGTGCATATTATATCCGTGTGTCAATGATCAACCAAGTAGAGAATCCCCTAAAAGGGGTTTACCCAGTCAAAGGGTGTGAATAATTTTCAGGCTGCTGGCTCATCTGCCAGCAGACATTTTTTTTCAAGCCAATATCTGCCTTATATTAAAGATTGGAAGTTGGGTAAATATTCCTTTATCCCAAACCCAACACCAAGGTAGCTAGAATTTACATTTTGTTTTGCCAAAGCAAGTGCATTCTCCTTTAGGAATAACATTGCATTTTCTTGACATGAATGTCAATATGAAATACATACTTTCGAGAAGTCCAAGAGAACTGACTCTGACGGGAATTGTATTTTAATAACAGTGACTTGCATTGAAAGCCAAAGGATGGAAGGAAAGGAGATGGGAAATTTACAAGTTACTTCTTATAAACAGAACAAATAAAAGGGAGAAACTCGGGGAAATGAATCCTCTGTCCCTTAAGCACGTCTTGAATAAATACAGTGGCAGCAAAAAGCCAGAAGCTGCCCGGAGCTCTGTTTGAGCCAAACCCAGAGCCTCCATCAGGAGACATCACTGTAAAATTGGGAGAGAGTTAAAAGTTCAAGTGCCTGATCCAGCTACCTAATTCTGCTATCATCTAATAAAGTGTGATGAAGTGTTGAAGACACTAGATCATTAAGGGCTGTTGTGACAACAAGCAGCTTCAAATATCAGACATCCCATAGCCACTGAAGTTTACTGAGCGCTGTTTACTGTGGTTTTCACAGGAGAGGTTTATAGCCTCATGAATGTGTATGACCTTTAACATCTGCTCCTGTGTTCATAGACTCAGATGACACCTCCAGGCATGATGACAACCAGGTGTTGTATGGATATCGTTAGGTCCTGGCAGAGGCTGTCTGTATTGGGGGATGGGTGCAGGACTGAAAATCTGGGAACCTGGGCTCTGAATGCTGTGACACTCTAGCACTGACTTGCTTTGGGTCCTTGGTCAAGGCGCTGCCTCTCCCTGGCCCCAGATTCATCCCCCTTCAGTGAGGACCTTAGATTGGATGGTCTCTGTGCGCCTTCCATTTCTTTGAAAATATCAACTAGTGATAAGAGCCAACATTATTGGGTGTTTACTACGTGCCAAGGGTCTCAAAAGCTCTACGGGACCAACCCTTGCCACCCCGGTCCCATCCCAAGCTCTCCTTTCTATCACCTCAGACTGACTCTGGCTTCAAGTGTTAGCTCAAACCATCTTCAAATTCCTCTGAGCACTTTTTTTTTCAGTTGACCACCTCCTAGGGCTACCCGAGAGGCAAAACATTGAGGTTTCATAAACTGTGAAATAATAGACAATTTTAATCATTTTAATCAGCGCATACGTATCTGAGTGGCCCGTCCCCAGTGTCACACTGTGTGGACAGGTGTGGCAGCTTTGTAATGGGGTGCACGGAGCCCCCCAAGCCCAGACCACCTGAGGAGGTCAGATCGCTCCTCCAGAGCCTGGGTCACCCTTCCAATAGGGGTGCAATCAGCTCCAGTTTCCGTCTCCCCTGGGAGCACGTGAGTCCCCTGAGGGCAGGGACCACGTTTAGATTCAAACCTGCCATTCATGGTGCTGGGTCCAGGCCTGGGAGATGCTCCAAAAAATGTTGAAACGCATAGGTGGAAGGAGAGAGGTGGGGAGGGGACAAAGGAAGGAAAGGGGGATGGGGGACTGCCCCGGGCAGGATGGCATCAATGCCTCATGCTTAGTGAGCAAACAGTTCAGCCCGACTGGCAATCTCGCAATGAAGTGAGATCTGTTCTCCTGGGTCTGTTCCAAGGAGACTAGGATGAAAGCACGGTGCCCGGGATTTCACAGGTCACTGGAATCCGTCTCTGTCAGGCCCAGCTGAAAAGACATTCCCAGAGTCTGGGACTGAGCTGGTAACACCCCACAATGAACCCCCAGGGCCTCACCATCCAGGCACTTGGCTGGTGTGTTCCCATGACCTCGGGGGTTTGTAGCCAGGGCAAAGGAAGGAGAAAAACAGAAGCGGCTCTAAGAGGGTTTCCAGGAGGAGGCATATTTGGTCTCCTGCGTAGAGGAACACACCCTCACGTTGGTGAAGATTTTCCACTGTTAATCTCCCAATGGAGAGATAGAATAATTGACCAGGATTCTCACTTCATGGAGGAGAAAAAAGACTTAGGAACAAAGAGCTATTTACCCTGCAGCTCTTAAGAGGCCAAGCAGAACTAAAAACCTGCCCATTTTGACCCTGAGTCCACTCTCCAAACACCATGCTCTGGCTTTGCCCTTATTCTCTCCATCCTAACACAGAAGGCCTCCCCTGCTCTTAAGATGACCCTGCTCCACTTTCTCAGCAGGAGGATTCCTCGTATCCACCTCCTCCAGGAAGTCTTCTCCGATTAGGCATGCCTGCTCCCCCCATCCACCCACTCATCCCCTGGCCGGACCAGGTCTCTTCCTTTGGGCTTTAACACAGAATTCACCACCCTGTGTTGTACTTGTCTTCGATGTCATTTCCTCCCTCTATTCATTTATTCAAGAAAATTTATAGAGCGCCTAGAGGAAAGGAGACTGAGGCTGGGAAGTCCAATTGTGCAAAGCCATACAGAAAGCTAGATCAGAAGCCATGTGACTGTATGTTCACTCAGTGAATTTAGAGAGAGTTGCCACATGACTCCCAAACACTCAGCTCTTTCTAACACCTGCCGCTTTATGGGGCCTCATTTCTGCACAATATTTGGATTTCGGCCCATCCTCCCGGTCAGGACGGCAGGTGTAACTTAGTAACAGGAATTAGCCCAGTGGCCACCTGTCTACACAGGCACATGGACCACGCCCACAGGACTTGACTGAACCCTCCGTAGAGCAGAGAGGGTATCATTTTCACTCTAGCACCTTCCGTCCTTGGTCCATTTATGGAGTGAAGCAGTGAAGCTGGGCTCCTTTAGAGAATCCAGCCATCCAAGAGCGGCGTTTAACTCCCAGATCTGCCACCAGATAGAGAGTAACTCTTTGGAACCTCAGTTTCCTTTGCTGCAAGATGAGAATATCACTAGTTCATAGATTGGTATAGATGATGCATTAATGATGACATGCAGCCCAGCTCCTCCTGGGCACTCAATAAATGGCACACACATCCTTATCATTACTGTTAAATGCTACCATCTCTGCCCTACAGCTTTTCTAGATAAGTTTCCTTTTAGAAGAGCTACCCCACAAACCAGGGATCTGGAGGAACACTGGGGTGAGAAGAGCTCGGGTTTGCTGCATGGACTGTAAGCAACCCAGCACGTTCTTGAGACCATTAGTCCTTCTGCTGCTCAGTTTTCCCATCTGTAAAATGGAGATTGTCGGACCTGCCCTCCTCTCTCACAGAGGGCGGAGGAAGGATCCGATGCAGTGAGGCACATGAAAACGCTTTTTAAAAGAGTTCTTTAAAATTCACTTCGCAGAATACAAATATATGCTGTGACTGCCCCACTGAAAAACTCCGGATGGCTCCCTACTGATTCTGGGAGGAGATCCAAATTCCCGAGGCTACCATTCCCAGAACTTTGTGACTGGGGCTTTTTCTACTTCTCCAGCCTCTTTGAATGGCAGTTCCTGCCTGCCTCCTCCCATTCCCACCCCCATATCCTCCATCTGTTGCGGGCGGGAACCTCCCTGACCTCTGCTCTCCCGTCGAGCATCCATCACATCAGGCTACACTCCAATTACTTGCTCATGTGACCAGAGTCCCCGAGGGCTGGCGCTGTCTCGCTCAACGCCGTGTCCCCGACACCAGCACTCGGCCAGCCCAGACTTGCTAAATGTCTGCTGCAGGAAAGAAGGGGGTAGAGGGCTGTCTGAGGCACGGGCTGTTTTTGTCCTGTCCTATGGTGGCTTCTCCCTGCAGTGCTTAGTCGCTTGTGGGAAACAGGCCGGGGCAGCAGCAAGGTCCTCTCTGGCCTGGGCCCACACGGAGGACCCATTCTTGAGGCTAGTGCTCAGGCAGCCCTGGGAGGCATGGAGGTCAGCCCCCTTCAGGACAGAGAAAAGCCAAAGCACTGGATCCTGGCGATGTGGCTGCAGTGGGGAGGGGTGGGAGGAGGAGGGCAGAGGAGAAGGAGAGGGGAGACAAAGGGGGAGCAGAGGAGGACAGGAAACAGGCCTGCTTCCCCCTCTTTCTTTTAAAACTGGAGAGGGGGCTTCCCTGGTGGCGCAGTGGTTGGGAGTCTGCCTGTGGATGCAGGGGCACGGGTTCGTGCCCCGGTCCGGGAAGATCCTACGTGCTGCGGAGCGGCTGGGCCTGTGAGCCATGGTCGCTGAGCCTGCGCGTCCGGAGCCTGTGCTCTGCAGCGGGAGAGGCCACAACAGTGAAAGGCCCGCGTACCGCAAAAAAACAAAACCAAAAACAAAAAAACTAGAGAGGTCAGGTGGTATACGGGTTGAAAGCGGACTCCAGGACCAGCCTCTCACCACCTGAGCCACCACTTAACCGCTCCATGCCTCAGTTTCCTCATCTGTAAGAAGGGATAATCAAACAAAAGTCTACACATGACAAATGCTGGAGAGGGTGTGGAGAAAAGGGCACCCTCCTACACTGTTGATGGGAATGTAAGTTGGTGCAGCCACTATGGAGAACAGTATGGAAGTTCCTCAGAAAACTAAAAACAGAATTACCATATGATCCAGCAATCCCACTCCTGGGCATATATCCAGACAAAACTATAATTCAAAAGATACATGCACCCCCTATGTTCATAGCAGCACTCTTTGCAACAGCCAAGACATGGAAACAACCTAAATGTCCATCAACAGCGGAATGGATAAAGAAGATGTGGTACATGTATACAATGGAATACTACTCAACCATAAGAAAAGCATGACATAATGCCACTTGCAGCAACATGGATGGATCTAAAGATTATCATACTAAGTGAAGTGAGTCAGAAAGACAAATACCATATGATATCACTTATATGTGGAATCTAAAATATGACACAAAAGAACCTATGTATGAAACAGAAACAGACTCAGGGACGTAGAGAACAGACTGGTGGTTGCTAAGGGGGAGGCGGTTAAGAGAGGGATGGAGTGGGAGGTTTGGGTTAGCACATGTAAACTTTTATATATGGAATGGATAAACAACAAGGCCTACTGCATAGCACAGAGAACTATATTAAATATCCTATGATAAACCATAGTGGAAAAGAATATTTTAAAAAATGTATATATATGTTCAACTGAATCACTTTGCTGTATAGCAGTAATTAACACAACATTGTAAATCAACTATACTTCAATTAAATTTTTTTTTTTTTTTTTTTTTTTTTTTTTTGCGGTATGCGGGCCTCTCACTGTTGTGGCCTCTCCCGTTGCGGAGCACAGGCTCCGGACGCGCAGGCTCAGCGGCCATGGCTCACGGGCACAGCCGCTCCGCGGCATGTGAGATCCTCCCGGACCGGGGCACGGACCCGCGTCCCCTGCATCGGCAGGCGGACTCTCAACCACTGCACCACCAAGGAAGCCCCCCCAATTTTTTTTAATTAAATAAAGCGCAGGACTCCACAGGGTGGCTGTGAAGCTTAAAAGACTAAATAGTAATGAGTGCCTGGCACCTAGTGAGCGCACAGGAAGTGTCAGCTGCTATTCTTAAAAATCAGGCATCATTCAAACGTATTGATCCTTTCCACTCCACCACTGTCTTTATTATCTTTCTGTCCAAATATCATCAATTCAAAATTTTCAGCAAGTTTCCTTTTATGGGAAAACTCAACACAGAATTGAACTTAAAAAAAAAAAAATCATTTGCCGCTCCCCTACACAAGAACTTTCTCAGCTCTTCATGTCCTACAGGAGAATTCCTCTCTTCCTTGTCTGGCCTCCAGCGTCCTCTGAGATCTGGTCCAATCAGCCTTTGCTCTGTGTCCTGCTGCTGCTCTGTGAATGCTCATCCCAGCCACACCGATCACTGGCACATGCCTTGCCCATGCCTTAGCTTCAAATCACCTGCCACATCTCAGACACCCAACCTCCCAAATTCTAAACTCATCCTCATCTCATATGTCACTTCTGCAGCCAGGCTGGGAGAAGCAAGCATTCCTTCCATATGTGGATCTGGGGGTCCCGGGCCATGAGATCCTAGGGCCTGGGAACAGGATTTACTTGTAAATAATAACAATAACAATAATAGTGGTAGTAATAACAATAATACATTTATAATAATAATGCTAATGGCCACTGTTGTATAACCATGTTTATGGACCAGAGACCATGCCAAGCATCTTCTCATAGCCTGGGAGGCAGCACAGTGTCGGCTTAATAGCCTGCATTTGGACCTAGACCACCTAGGTTCAGATCTAGCTCCCCACTTTCTGGCTGGATGACCAGCGCTGTGCCCCTGGGTGACAGTGCTGTGCCTCATTTTCCCAGCTGTAACACAGGGTTAGTAATTGTGTGCATATACGATTGCTGTGATGCCTGAGTTAATACACATGAATGCTGAAAGCAGTGCTTGGCACAGAGAAGCTCTAGACTCATGACTGCTGTTATTAAAGGTTGTTATTTTTTTCCACCCAGCAGCTCTATAAGGAAAGCGTTTTGCAGAAGAGGGAACCAAGGCTCACGGAGGTGAGAAACAATCTGGAATGGGGGGAAAGAGCCACACGGGATTCGGATTCGACCCGTTTGTTTAACCCTGAGGCCTGAGCTCACGTCTTCTCCGCATCGCCAGCATTGACTGGAGTTTTGCTCTCATGTTTCCACAGGATCAATTTGTGATCACTGGAACTTGCTGGAAATGCAGAATCAGACCCATACCTATGGGCTTGACTGCTTGTTGACAAGACCCCCAGGTGATCACGTGCACTCTGACCTCCGAGTGCCCAGCGGGACACGCATTCACTGTCCTGTAAGGCAATGGCTACCTTAGTTACTGCTGTGCTCGGGGCATGGAGAGCATCAGGCTGAACAAGAAACGTTTGTTAACTGACCTCAGGAAGAATATCATACCCTCCAATTAAGTTCCTGCTGTCCTCCTTCCAGGCATGGTCTCCTGTGCTTAGGACCAGATTCCTGAGCGGATGGAGACGTGGTTCCAAGTGGTGGCCAAGGCCTGGGCTCTTAGGTGGCCAGTCATCCAGTCTGTCCATTCGGCAAATATTTCTTGAGTCCAAGCTTGATCTGGGCTCCATGCAAGGTGTGAGGTTGTGAAGTTGTGAAGAAGACCAAGGAAGACTTTGGTCTCCCCCAGTATGGCAGATGGGATAATTTCCTGCTGGATAAAGCACTTAAGGCATCTTCTGCATGAAGGGTTGAACTCACAAGCCCAGAAGTCTACCTGATAGATGCTGCCCTGGGAAGGCTGTGCTGTTCTCTGTAAATTAGGGGAATGGGATTTAACACTTATGCAGAGACAGTCATGACCCTGGAACTGAGACCACCACATAAGCTAGGACCCTTGAAGGAATGGTCCCTCAGCAAAAGAATAGATCAGATGGAGAAATTCTACCTTTAGCACAAAAGATCACAGGAATGCTTGTCTTTCTCAGCCAGAGCTCTAGGTGAGGAAAAAATATCTCCCTTGAGAACATGTGACCACAGGCCTGTATCTCATGGGAATGTGGGGTTGAACTCATACCGTCCAAATGGCCCATAAATCTCCAGTGAGTAAATAAACAGGAAACGGTTTTCTGAGCCAGTGAAACTCTGGTTATTATTCTCCTAATATTCCTAACACCCACAGGCCAGTGATATTCCAGAAATTCCTGGGCCAGTAATGCCCCTGATATCGTTGAGCCTATAATACTGTTATAGCTGAAGCTGAGACACCCAGGACTCACACCAGTAAAGCCCCACAGACCAAGATTACAGAACACCCAAGGAAGCAAGTTTTTCATGAATGGAGACCTAAGACATAATCAGCAGAGTTAAGTTCCCCAAGAACATCAAATAGTAGAACTATTGGATAGAGACCATAAAGTAGATCCTAAAAATAACATCTAACTTTTATCTAGCACTTATTATGGGTCAGGTACTGCTCTAAGAGTTTTTGTTAATATATTGACTCGTTTAACCTCAAAATAACTTTAGGTAGTTAGGTGTTATTGTAACTTCCACTTTAAAGATGATAACACTGACGTACAGAAAGATCACAGGATCTAAATTTGAACCCCAGTAGTCTGAATACAGAGACTTCCTGCTGCAGAAAAATACAGCAACCTTGAAGATTCATCTGAGGAAATTAACTAGAACATTACTTAGAGAGATAGACTTAGAAAACATGAAAGAGAGGTTATGAGCTGAGGAAAAATAAGGTAGTCCAACAATACTAATATGAGTTCCAGAAGGAAAGAAAGGAAAAAGGAAGGAGGGTAACAGTCAAATATATAATGACAGAATTTTACAGAAATACTGAAAAATATAAATTCTCAGATTCAAGAGTTATGTTCCAAGTGGGATAGATAAAAATAAATATGTCTTACAGCAGAACTTTATAATCCCAAGAGAAAGAGAAGATCCTAAAAGCAACCAGAGAGAAAGTGACAGATTACCTAAAAACATACAGCAATTACACCAATAGCAGGTGTTTTGACAGAAGCCAGAAGACAATGGAATAACATCGTCATATTACCAAGAAGAAATAACTGAGGATCTAGAATTCTATATCCAGCTAAATGATCACTCAATAGTGAAAGCAAAATAAAGACATTTTCAGGCAAAAACTGAGAAGGCTAACTGCTAAGGTGCCTTGCTGATAAAATGCTAGCAATCCACAGGCTCCTGGGAGAACTAAACTGAACCCGAAAGGAAAACATAAAATACAAGAGGGAATGGTAGGCAAAGAAATTGGTAATCTAAACAAGTAATGACTATATAAACTAATAATGACTAATTTGAGATGTATAAAAACAGAGTGGAAATATATTATTGGACAATATGAAAGATGCAAAAAGATATATCATAATTAAAGTCTTCTAAGATCCTGTGTACAGGTGGAAGATAGAGATATTAATCCAAGGACGCACATTGAAACATTAAAGAGTAGTCACTAAAAGAGTAGAAATATAATGTATACCTGGGGTAAAATGTGAAATAAAGAAAACAATCAGTTTTACAGAAAGCAAGAAAGGAGAAAAATAAGAATCATAGCAAAGACAGGGTAAATAATAGGCACAAAACAAGATGATGGAAATCAAATGTATATATCAGTTATTATAATAATTATAAATGGACTAAACTCTCCATTAGAGATCAGGGAACATCCATTGGATTTCTAAAATAAAGCTACATGCTGTTACCAGAGACACACCTAAAATATATGGACAGAGAAAGATTGACTTTTAAAAGAATAGGAAAAGTTGTACCAAGCAAATACTAACCACCAAAAGAAACTCAATATAGCTATTTAACTTTAAACAAAATAGACCTGAAAACACAAAATGTTATAAGGATAAGGAGGGTCACTACCTAACTGTAAAACAAAGATTGATAGCATGCTAGAAAAATATTAGACTTAAATGCATTGAATAATATAGCCTCAAAATACGCAAAGCAAAACTTAAGAAAATTAGAAAGAGAAATCGCTAAATCTACACAATAGTTGGATGTTTAAACACACCTTCCTCAGACCTTGACAGATCAAGCATACAAAAGCACCAGTCAGGACAAATCACATTTGAAGAACACAGTTAACAAGCTTGATACAATGATATATATAGGAGTCTGAAAGTAATAATAACTCAATACATTTCATTTTCAAACACACGTGGAACATTTGCAAGAAGTAATCATAATCTTGGAAATAGAGCAAGTCCCCACAAGTAAAAAAGATATTAGGGGGGTTTTGTAATCCATTTACTGGGTCCCCTAAGCAAGCCATTTTTCTCCCTGGGCTTCAGTTTCCTCAGATGAGATAGTTGAACCGATTTATCCCCAAGTCTCAGATAACTGCTTTATTTTTTAAGCTTAATTTAGATTATCCCCAGTTTCACTACTGCTAAATATCACACGGATCAAGACAAATTCTTCTTTCTCACTGTAAAAACCTGTCAAATCCCTTTCACAATATAATGTCAGTTTTCTTCTCTTTCTTATCATTTCAAACAAATGACGCCTCTTTCGGCTTGCCTTCACCTTAACCTTCCCAAGTTGGCTGTTGAGACAGACGGCCCATTCATGTTTATCTGCTTCATTGATTCATGAAAGAAATAGACCAAACCAGTCATCACGCAGCCCCTCAGTCATCGTCCACAGCCAGGCAGCATCCTCACACCGTCCTGTCTCCACGGTTCTCTCGCCTCCGATCTTTTCTCCACACTGGGTCCAGAATGGTCTTCCTAAACACACAAAGTCATCCCCCTGCTGGAAGCTCCCCTATGGCTGCAAGGGAGCCACAAGCTCAAATCCCTACAGCAGCCCAGCAGCATGCTCAATGGGTCCCTTCCCTGGCAAAGCCTGAATGGGGATCCTTTTCTTCTGAGGATCTAGACTATGGAAAACTCTGCTCTATTGTTCAAAGGCTTTCTTCTTGGTTTATCTACTCCCCACCCTGCACAGCTTTAGAATCTGGCAAATGTCTGGAGGAGAAAATGAACCGGGTATTTGATTCCCCTACCCCCGTCTCTAATTCTGTCTATCTGGCCCCATGAGTGGGCATCTCTCTGTACCTAGCACCAGCATCCACTGTACCAGGCCTGGGCTCATGGCCTTGCCCCCAGGTAGCAAAAGACCCCAGAGAAAAAGCAGCAGCTGGCCCTCCACGGTTCTCCCCTCTCCAGAACCTGGCTGCCTCTAGTTCTCACTGTTTCAGCAGCTCCCTGAGGATTTAAACGGATAACTTTTATATTTTATATAAAACAGACTTTCTCATTGTTCTTGGCAGGAGTGGTTGTCTGCTAACAACTCCATCTTTTCCAGGACTGCAGCTCATTTTTTAACCCCGAACTTGCTGGCTTCAGAAGTCCAGAGGCAGGAGCAATGAGCTTGTGGAAGAAGTGCTGTGTCCAAAGTACCCTGAACTATGTGTCCAGGACATCGGAAAGTGACCTGACCAAGAGCTCCCGCAAGACAGATTGTGGCTAGGTCATTCTATTCCCCCTGTCAATTCAGGCCCCTCAAAAACCATGCACCTCTCTCTTCCTTAGTGCCTAGGGAGAACTACACACCTCTGCTGATATTAACATGTTTCTCATCAACAAAATCAACGTGACTTTGCCATCTGACCCCTCAAAAGAAATCTTACCTCTCATCTGTAACTCAGTTGGCTAGTCTGCATTTTATTCAAATCCTGCATTTCTCAGTGACAGAAAAAGCCCTAGTGCCCTCCTCCCAGCTCCTAGTCTGCAGCCTGGATCCCCAACATCTCAGTCATTTTAAGGGGTCTGCAGACGTGGCTGGAATGTTCCTAGTATAGTGAAGTCCTTGAAGCTAATTTTCCTGTGTGGATAATGGCTATGGAAGCCAATGCACCTGGCCTCAAAAATGTTAGCTGCTTCTGTGGAGGACTGTTTGCAAAGCTGGTCAAAAGAATCCCTCCCTCCTCTGTGTGCATATGCATTTGTAATGTGATTCCCCCGCCTTGTCACATGGTTGCAGCAATAGAGAGGGGCAGAAGTGACCGTTGTGGGTTTTCTGAGCCTGGGGCTCTGAAGCTCTTAAAGCACCTGCTCTCTCTCTTTTGGAACGCTGCCTTGGGACCACCAGCTGCAGAAGCTTGAGCTAGCCTCCTGGAGGATGAGAAGCCTCCTGGAGCAGAGATGAGCATCCAACCTGAACAGAACAGCTGACTGCTGGCTGGAGCCAACCACCAGGTTTGAGGCCATCTTAGACTACCCAACCCCAATCAAACTGTCGGATGAGCATGGCCACATGAGTGACCCAGGTGAGATAAGCAAAAAAACTACCTGTCACGCCAATCCAAACTCCTCACCAATATAGGTGAACAAATGAAACAGTAATGGTTTTAATCCGTAAGCTTTGGGAGTGGTTTATTACTCAACAATATCTAACTAATGAGCCTTCCTTCTGCCAATTACATAAAGTGTTCTGATGATGATGATGATTTATGTTAACTGGGTGCTTCCTCTGTGCCGGGCTCTAAGTGTTTTACAAGTTTAAAGCTCTTATGTTCTTACAACAATGCTATGAGTTAAGGACTCTCATTGCTAACAAGGAGACTGAGGCCCCAAGAGATGAGGCAATTTGCATAAGGCCGCAGAGCAAGCAGGTAGTGGAGTGGGAACCGGAACTCCGGTATGCTGGCCCCAATTCCTACATCCTTTGCCACTGCCCACACCACTTCTCTCTCATCCTGAAAATCTCCCCCCCGCCCGGCAACCCCCCATTCCCTCCCCACCTCCTGGTAACTTCCCTCTGGGGCCTGCATAGAATGACACGGAAGGAAGAACTCATATTTGTCTACTGAGTATTCATTTACACAATAACATGCACCACACCTGCTGGGTGCCCAATACTCTTCTAGAAATTAAGGATACCAATTGCTAGAACACAGTAGACCAGACCTCTGCTCTTAAAGTCTAAACACGTGCCTAGCACATACAACCACTCTTAGCACATTCCCTCATGGGATCCTCACGGCAGCATCATGAGATAGACAGCACCATCCCCCTCTTACAGATGAGGCTGAGGGGAATAAGGACACTCACTCAAGGTCACCTAGGGCTTGGGACCCAGGGTGTCCTGACCCCAGACCTAGGCTTTCCCCAATTCACCATGAGACCTTCTTCCACCCACAGCTCCTTGAGGATGGATGTCCTCCAAGTCTTCTCCAAACTAAAGACCCCATTTCCCTTCTTTGTCCTTCTTATGTTTTGGTTTCAATCCCAAGAACCTCCTGTTCACCAATGTTTATTTTTAAGACTTGATTTCAGCTCAATTGTGTGCACATTTATGGAGTGCGGGGCATCTGCCAGGCACTGGGTAAGGGGATGGCGCTCAGGGGGAATCCCAGTCCAACTGCTTAAGAAAACTGCAGAAGAGGTGGCTGCTGGCTTGAAATAATATGGGGTGGAGCGTGGGTTACATATGGACTGAAAAGGTCTCCCTTTCCACACACCCCACCCCAGGGAGCAGCAAAAACCAATGCCAGCCAAATAAATAATAGCATCTATTGCACCCATCTGGTTTGCTCAGAGCTAAGATCAGGCACGGGGCGGTCCGAGAACAGACCGGGGGCTTGAGGGTCCTATTGGACCCAAAGCAGTTGGAATCTCGCCTGTGCCAATCGCTGTACGACTTGGACAGTGACTTGTCTGCTCCAAGTCTCAGTTTCAACATCTGCAAAATGGGAGACAATATCGATTTCTTGGCATCATTACACAAATTAAATGTAGCAACATGTGTGAAAAGGCCTTGAAAGATGCCCAGCATAAATTCAGTAGCATGTGGGGCTTAAATAATTTTACCCGAAATAATAATACTATCCAATATTTAGTGAGGACTTGTATGCCAATCCCTGTTTTAAGCACATTACATATTTGGTTCAGTTCCTCCTACAAATATATGACAGGTGCTATGCTCACTGCTTTTCATTTGAGGCAATGGAGGCACAGAGGGATTAAGTCAATTTACCCACAGCTAATAAGTGGCCTGAGAGGCCAGCTCCAGAATCCACAATCTTAACCAACACGCTCTCCTGCCCCAATAAAATAATACGATGACAGTGCAAGGTTGAATGGGAGATACTAGTAAATATAATACACGATACGATCTCCGGTTGAAAAGAGTCTGGCTGCATCCGATGAACGTCAAAATGTTGAAAGTGAACATCTCCTAATGGTGGGATTCCATGTGTTTTTGTTTCTTTATTTTTTGTATTTTCCAAACTTACTGAAATAAACATAATCAATTTTTAGAAGCAGGGAAAAAATCGTTATTTAAAATGTTTCTTAGTAGCTACTATGCCAGGCTTGGTTAGGCACTGTGCATATCTTTAAGGATATTATATTATCCTGGGTTTTCAGGCACTATCTGGAAAGTTTCTAGCCTGACACAGAATAGATACTCAATACACGTTTATCCTCTTTCCTCTCAGGAGCAACAGCTATTTCTAGTGTCCCACAAAGCACCCATGGCATGCTTCTTCCTAAAGTGGTCCCTAAAACTGTTATGAAGGCAACAGAACCAAACAATAGCTTAATGATTTTGTTTCTTTACATTCACTCTGAAGATAAGCTCCCAAGTTTTCCCAGTTCATATTTTGGATCCCTGAACTTAATTTTGGGATTTTACTGTGGGGGCACCTCTGGGTTGATGTCCAGGCACCAGCAGGTGGAATCTGGGGTAATATGGAGGTATATGCGGTGTTCTTTCCATTCCATGGGAAGCAGGGAGGTAGGAGTAAAGCCACCCTCTGCCCTTCACCCCAGCTCTGTGACCTTGAGCAGATGCATAAAAACTTCAGTTTCCTGATCTGTAAAATGCTATCCTCTTCTTTATCCCTGGTATGGTTGTCAGGAGACTCAAACAAGAGCACACACAAGGAAATACTTTGAAAACTTTAAAGTTCCATCCAGAAACAAGAGGTGGGAAATACCTAGAGGAAGCCACGCAGCCTCTAAGCCACTTGCTATGGTCTGAACATTTGTGTCCCCCCAAATTTCATGTGTTGAAATCCTAATGCTCAATGTGACAGTATTAGGAGGTGGGGCCTTTGAGAAGTGCTTAGGTCATGAGGGTGGAGTCCCCATGAATGGGATTAGTGGCCTCGTAAAAGGACGCCACAGAGCTTCCTTCTGCCATGTGAGGACACAACAAGGAGTCAGCTGTCTGCAACCCAGAAGAAGATGTCCCGCCTTCTTCTTCTGTCCCAACCATGCTGGCACCCTGAACTCAGACTTCCAGAACTGTGAGAAATAAATTTATGCTGTTTATAAGACCCCAGTTTGTGGGATTTTATTTTAGCCACCTGGATGGACTGAGACAACACTGAGCACACAGTGGATGGAAAACAGACAGGAAATTGAGAACCTGACAATAATCCCTGGCAACTCAGGAAATTACATTTCATTCAAGTTCACTTCCCTATATATTACACTATCAGAAGTTTATTTCTCAGGCTGTGAATTTTTTTTTAATTTTTAGTGGAGTATAGTTGCTTTACAATATTGTGTTAGTTTATACCATACAGCAAAGTGAATCAGCTATATGTATACATATATCACCTCTTTTTTGGATTTCCTTCTCATTTAGGTCACCAAAGAGCATTGAGTAGAGTTCCCTCTACTATACAGAAGGTCCTCATTAGTTATCTATTTTATACATAGTATCAATAGTCTGTATATGTCAATCCCAATCTCCCAATTCATCCCACCCCCCCCTTCCCCCTTGGTATTCATACGCTTGTTCTCTACATCTGTGTCTCTATTTCTGCTTTGTAAATAAGATCGTCTGTACCAATTTTTAGATGCAGAAAAAGCTTTCGACAAAATTCAACACCAATTTATGATAAAATACTCTCCAGAAGGTAGGTATTGAGGGAATATACCTCAACATAATAAAGGCCATATACGACAAACGCACAACAAACATCATTCTCAATGGTGAAAAACTGAAAGCATTTCCTTTAAGATCAGGAAGAAGACAAGGTTGCCCACTGTCACCACTATTATTCAACATAGTTTTGGAAGTCCTAGACATGGCAATCAGAGAAGAAAAAGAAATAAAAGGAATACAAGTTGGAAAAGAAGAAATAAAACTATCACTGTTTGCTGATGACATGATACTCTACATAGAAAATCCTAAAGATGCCACCAGAAAACTACTAGAGGTAATCAATGAATTTAGTAAAGTTGCAGGATACAAAATTAATGCACAGAAATCTCTTGCATTCCTATGCACTAACAGCGAAAGATCAGAAACAGAAATTAAGGAAACAATCCCATTTACCACTGCAACAAAAAGAATAAAATACCTAGGAATAAACCTACCTAAGGAGGCAAAAGACCTGTACGTAGAAAACTATAAGATACCAATGCAAGAAAGCAAGGCAACACAAACAGATGGCGAGATATACCATGTTCTTGGATTGGAAGAATCAACATTGTGAAAATGACTATACTACCCAAAGCAATCTACAGATTCAATGCAATCCCTATCAAATTACCAACGGCATTTTTCACAGAACTAGAACAAAACATTTTACAATTTGTATGGAAACACAAAAGACCTCGAATAGCCAAAGCCATCTTGAGAAACAAAAATGGAGGTGGAGAAATCAGGCTTCCCGTGAGTTCTTTTTGAAAGTGAAGGTATTTAGATATTTAGATGTTATGTAGACCCTATAGTGGTCTAAATATGAAAGTGGATTCTCAGGGGACACGGTTAGACAGCGGGTCAGAGACTCCCCCACCACGCACCCGACAGCCCCGGGGAGGGTGAGAACAGCTGTCTCTTCCGGAGGCCTCTGCAAGCAGCTCTTTGAACTCCACATCTCTCCTGCCAGCATCTCTGACAGACTGTGTCTTGGCCGATGGGACACAGCCCTGGACAGGAAGGCACAAGACCCACACTCTGGTCACCGCACGTCGCTGGTTCTTAGGTCCCTCCCCTGCCTCCTGGACGGTCACAGGGCACAGTCTCCGAGTTCCCTTCAGCTCGGAGACTGGGTTCTCAGCCTGTCCCGGGCTCTCCCTGGGGAGCTCCTCCCTGACCCCCAGTGGGGTCGGACCCCCCTGCTGCCCCCACGGCTCACTGCAGGGGGATAGCCTGTTTACAGGGCCGTCTCTCTCTCCTCCAGGAGTTCTTTCTCCTCTTCTCTGCTCCCCGGCACCTCGGAGATGCTAGGTGAACCTCTGTGGAATGAAGGAGTGACTGAACAAAGGGGTGGAGTGGAAGACAGAGCAGCAAGACAGAAAGCATGACCCGGAGCAGCCCCACACAGCCTCCGCTCAGACCCGTGAGCAGAGCTCATATCCTGGAGAACCTTCTGGAGCCTCCGCCCTCCCAGGCTGTGCTGGGCTGGAGGAGAGAGATGAGAAGGCAGCTCTGTCTTTGAGGAGCACAGAGCTTGGCGGGGAGACAGGCAAGTGACAAGACAGCAAAGAGCAAGGCATCTGGGACAGGGCTGCTGGTGCAGTGGGAAATGGGAGTCTGGGAAGCCCAGGGGCAGGGGGTCCAGGGTCTGGGAAGACTTCTGGGGACTGGGAGGTAAGAAAGGGGAGGGCTAACACATTCTAAGCACTGAATATAGGCCAGGCACCCTGCCCTGATTCACTCATGCCTCATAAAAATCTGTCTTACAGGGAGGGAAACTGAAGTACAGCCCCTAGAGAACACCTGTCCAAGGCCCGGTAGTTGGTAAGAGGTGTGGCTGGAATTCACACTGAGAGAGGCTGGGGCCTGGGCCCCTTTGCTGCAGTGCTTGCACCTGAACAAACATCTCTTCAAGCAACAGAATACAAAGAAACTATCAGGGACTAAAAATAACCGCACACGTGGACAATTGCGAACAAGGCACCAGAAAGCCAAAACCCAACTGCCACTTCCAAGGTGCCGGGAGCGAAAGCAGGGTCCCGCGCACGATCCCTGCACACAGCACCACGCAGGTGGAGGCAGGGGGCAGACCCCCTAAGCCACCCCTCAGGCCGAACCCACCAGTCCACCCCCAGCCTCACCCCATTAAAGCAACCAGCTCATCCCCCTTCAGGGAGTGAGCAAGGGAACCTGTTACTTGTTTTCGTCCCTCCTGCGACAGCCCGAGCCCCAGTAAAGCCTTGCCTGGATTTCTCATCTGGCCTCCTATCAATTTCTATTGATTAAAGAGTCCAAGAACCCAGGTCGGTAACAGCACCTGGCACATCTGGCCCCATGGCGTGTCCTCGGATTTATAGAATAAATCTTGATAAAAGACTCCATCACCTGATCTGCACAGGGAGGTGCTCTGGGATGAGAATTCTAAAGCCGTTCCGGTGAAGCAGAGGATCTGGCTGGGTCCTCAGAGCCCCAGCTCCCACTGCATTAGGGGAGCCCAGGCAGAGAGCGGAGGGTCTCCCTTAGTAAGCAGCATTCTGATTAGACAGCCCGGCAACAGCATGACATCTTAATCAATGCTCCTTGAGGGGCTGTTCCCGACTCAGCCTGGCGCACAGATTTCCCAGGGGCTGAGCGGCTGCTGCTTCCAGGTCCCCCTAAGGCCAGACCTCGGGGACTCACTTCATTTTCCTCCATGTCCTCTTCCCCAGCACTGATTAGCCTGCTGGAGCTCCAGGGGAGGGAAAGCCCTACATTGTATTCCCGGCCGTGCTTCACGATCAGGAGCTCCCAGCATCTGTGCATCAGTGATTCACTGGGGGGCCCCAGTGAGCAGGGCTGGGGGTACTTCGGAGCTGCTGCCCTAGGAGACACAGCTCAGACTTGCCTGGCCTCCTGACTCCTTAAGAAGCCTCTTGCTCTCCATGTCAGCGGCTTCTGTTCATCATTTGAGGGAGACTTGAATTTTTCTTGAGTGTCCGCTGTGTGCTGGGCCCTGAGCTAGGCTCTGATTGACAGTGGCCAGCTGAGTTTCCTCTCTGTTTTCATACACCCTGCTGTCCTCCGGGCCACGAGCTCTGTCCGTTTTCTGGGCCCCAAGAAGCCTGACCCCTAAGGACAACCCCAGGAAGCTGACCCCAAGGCTGACCTCTCGTTTGATATCTGGCTTCCAGTTTGGTTCAGCCAATGAGAGGCACGAGGAGGAGTCTGGAGGGAGGCGGGATAGAAGGTTCTAGCATTTGTTCTCCACCCCATTGAGAGCAGGTCTGCAGTGGCTGAGTGTCTCTACCACGGCCCAGCTCTCGGCAGCCTTGGGGGGTAGCAGCGCCCTCTCCTGGCCCTGCAGCCCGGGGCGGGCACCTGCTTCCCTTCTGGCCATCCTCTGTCCCCTCCTCACCCTGCCCCCCCAATAGCAAGTACATCCTCTTCAGTCACCCTTTTTTTGGGGTGTCTCCTCTCTCCTGCCAGGACCTGGTTTGTGGGATGAGGAAGCAGCTCTATCCAACCTCCAGACATGAACCTTGAGGACAGTACGCTGAGTGAAATAAGTCAGTCACAGTAGCACAGACGTTGTACAATTCCGTTTCAATGAGGTACTTGGAGACACAAAGTAGAATGGTGGTCGCCAGGGGCTGGGCGGGGTGTTTAATGGGGACAGAGTTTCAGTTTGGGAAGATGAAGACGTTCTGGAGATGATGGTGGTGATGGCTGCATAACAATGTGAACATACATATTGGTTAAAAAGGTACATTTTATGCTATGTATAGCTGCCACCAAGAAAGACACACCAGTCAATCACGGTGTGAAGACCTTATTTAGATCCTGATTCAAACAGACTGCAAAAAAAGTTAACTCTAAATTTATAAGATAATGAGAAACTGGAACACGGATTGGATATGTGATGAAATTAAGGAATTGCTTGAGGTATGGTGATGGTATGATGGCTTCAAAAACTATGTACGAATTAAGCGATGAGTTGTCTAGTTTTACTTCAAAATAATATGTGTGGGGGGAAGGGTGTTGTACAGAGGAAACAAGATTGTCCTTGAATTGGTAATTTTTTTTTTTTTTTTTTTTGCACTACATGGGCCTCTCACTGTTGTGGCCTCTCACATTGCAGAGCACAGGCTCAGCGAGCCCGCTCCGTGGCATGTGGGATCCTCCCTGACCGGGGCATGAACCCATGTCCCCTGCATCGGCAGGCAGAATCTCAACCACTGCGCCACCAGGGAAGCCCGAATTGGTAATTTTTGAAGCTGAGTGACATCTACATGGGGACTTCTATTATTCTGTCGACTTTTGTAACTGTTTGAATTCGTTCACAGTAAAATGTTTTCCAAAACGAGGTTAAATCTCAGTCCTGCCTTTTACTAGCTGGGTCCTCTTGGGCACGCTACTTCACCTCTCTCCTGCATTCCTTCTTCAAGAAGTTTTCTCCTCAAAGCATCACCTGCTCTGAGCAGCCTGGGAGGATGGTATGTGTAAGAGCACCCTCCTCATTTCCTACCCCCTTCTCCCCCTCTTCTTCCACTTCATCAATCATGACTTGAAATTACACCACGTATGAGTCTGGGTATAGCCTTCCTCTCCCCTCTGACTTGTCCATAGCTGCATCTCCTACATCAAGGAGCATGCCCGGCACATAAGAGATGATCAGTAAGGATTGCTCGAATGAGTGAATGCATGAATCACCTGTAGAATTAAGGAGGTAACAACTGCCCCGCCAGGTCAGTATGAGCATGAGTGAGATGAAGCTTTCAGCCCAAGACCCAGAGGAGAATAGATGCTCACTGATCATTACGTATTTCCCTTTTCTTCTCTCCACCTTAAAAGCAACACCTGCCTTTCTTGCACTTTATCTTCCTGAACCCACAACTCCTGGGTGAATGATTCTGTGTGTGTGTATGTATGTGATAAAAAAACACATAACATAAAATTTACCATCTTAACCATTTATAGACTTGTATACTGTTGTACAACAGCTCTCTAGAACTTCTTCAACTTGCAAAACTGAAACTTCCATCCAATGAACAACCATCCCCTGTCCCCGCCAACCACCATTCTACTCCGTCTCTATGAATTTGTCTCCTCTACTTACCCCATATAAGTAGTACCTAAATCACACAGTATTTGTGCTGTTGTGACTGCCTTATTTCGCTTAACACAATGTCCTCAAGATGCATTCACATTATAGCATGTGTCAGAATGTCCTTCCTTTTGAGGCTGAGTCATATCCCATCGTAGGGATAGACGGCTCTTTCTTTTCCATTCATCCGTTGATGGACACCTGGGCTGCTTCCACATCTTGGCTACAGAGAATAATGCTGCAGTGAATATGGGAGTGAAGATCTCTCTTTGAGATGGTGATCTCAGTTCTTTTGGACGTATACCCAGAGATGGGATGGCTGGATCATATGATGGTTCTATTTTCAACTTTTTGAGGAAACTTGCTGTCTTTTGACTAGAACTAGAGAGCCCCTCTAGAGTTCTGGTTCTTTGGGACTATGACATGGACAAAACATTTGATCCTACAGTACAACAGTGTGGGGAGGCCACTCGCAACCCCCCCAGTGAGAAATGTGATGCTAGAGGAGGCTGACGATGAAAGCAGCTCGGAAGAAAGGTGGGGGATGACTTAGTAAGAAATGAAATTAATCCTATTGGACGACGTGGTAAAAACCTTAGGGTTTAAATGAGAGCAGGCTACACCTTGGATGAGAGCAGACGCAGGGGCCCCTCTTCACCTGAAAGGGTCAGGCTCCTAACAGTGGCCCAGGTGAGAAGATCGGTGGTGGAAGAATTTGAGGCTTCACAGGAGAAAAAAGGTTGTGAGTGAACCTATGAAGGTCCACAGACAGAGTTCTCAGAGAATAAAGAGAATGGTGAGGAAATATGATATACAGAAAACACTGATGAAACATCGGGGGGAAGGATAGAGAGCATTTTATCCCCTTGTTCAACAGAAACTTTTCAGGTTCTTTCTTCCTTAAATTTTCATCAAGATGCCAATGAATTTGCTCTGTTTTGCTAACAGCATGAATGGTGAGGCCATGCCTGGTGTATTCGATTTTGAATCCAAAGGCTCAATGCCTTCCTGGTTTTATAACTGAAGAGTTGATGCTAGTTGAGGCCGAGCCCATAGAGGCCAATCTCATGATCATCTTCCACTTGCTTTTTATAACGGTACACTGATTTCGGTTGGGGTTGCCATGTGTCCAACTAACAGTCTATATTCCCAGTTTCCTTTGCAGCTACGTATGGCCATATGACTAGGTTCTAGACTTTGGAAAATATCAGTGGAAAATGCCTAAAGGGTTCCTTAGGGGGTCAGTTCTCCCACCACTCCACTACCAACAATAACATTTTCTGTTTCCTGGAACTTGGACTTGATGGCTGACACTTCTGCAGCCATCTTGGATCATGAGGTGACTTTGAGAATGGAAGTTTTGAGCTGAGATCTTACAGAATAAAGAAGGAGCATGATGCCACGGCTCCCCCATGAGACCCCTGGATGCTCAGCCCTGAGGCACATAAAGAAACTTCTATTTCATTTAAGCCATTATTAGTTGGGACTTCATTAGATGAAGCCAAATCCATTTTTAATTGAAACAGCCTCCCCTGCATGTTAGGACCCATCTGGTCTCAGGGTCACAGGGGGACTTGGAAGCTTGAAGTGGAAAAAAATCTGAGTTGCTTTTATATCAACTACCCTGATTTTTTTTCTCCCCCCATCCTCCCAGTACTCAGTGCTTACAGTTCAGGCCCTGCCCCTGAAAACTTCCTGTGAAATCAAGCCTTTCTTATACTCATCCAGCCCATCCTTCCTCTCAGGGGCAGGAAGGGGGGCTGTCTCTGGCCTCCAGAAGCTTCCATGTAATGAATGATATCATTTCCATCCCCTTATTCCTGCTGCTGGTCCCTCAGACTCCCTCTTTTTGAAAACCCCTGATCACTCATTTTCTCATTATTCCCAAGAGGAGTGACTTGTTGTTTGGGTTGAATAAGACTCAAATTAACATGGCTGACAAAATAAAAAATAAGACTGCACATGCTAAGGGATCATTGTTGGAGGAGGAATTATGATATGTTCTCTCCATGTTGTATCAATGCAGACATACAGTTTACATGACACAGGCCCATACCCCATGGAAAACTTTCCCCTGCATTCAATGCACAGAAAGAGTACCAGACAGTGTGGGAATCAGAAGTCCCAGGCCCCATGCTCAGCTCTATCTCTGACTTCCTGTGTGACAAAGGGAGCCACTCTCCTCTTCTCTGAGCCTTGATACCCTCATCTATAAAGCAAGGGCACTCTAAGGCATCAGTTCATTCTATCTCTCTGCCCCCAGATCTGCCAACTGAAATTTCCCCTGTGCTAGTGAGTATCTTCTTCACAAAATACAAATGTCCCTGGAAACTATCAGTCATTCATCACATAGTATGAAATAGTTAAACAAGATGACTTTCCTAATAATGGGACGGTAAAGCCACCTGTACTGAATGCATTGGAATGATGGTTCTGATGGAGGGAGGAGGGTTATGGTTATGAAGCAAGGGAAACTGTGGAATGAGAAACTGAGACTCAAAGAGAATATGTCTCTGTAGGTCCCATCGCTAGCTAGTGACAGATCCGGTACTGGTATTCCAGTCTGTGTCATTCCAAGTTGCTGTCCACTACCCTGCAAACCAACACTTGGAGAAACTCTTCATGATACAAGAAATACAAATATAAAGCTGAGAAAAGATGTCACCTTATCTATAAGGTGACATTTATGGTCCTAATATTTACAATAGCCAGGACATGGAAGCCACTTAAATGTCCATCAACAGAGGAATGGATAAAGAAGATGTGGTACATATATACAATGGAATATTACTCAGCCATAAAAAAGAATGAAATTGGGTCATCTGTAGAGACCTGGATGGACCTAGTGAGTGTCATACAGAGTGAAGTAACTCAGAAAGAGAAAAGCAAATATCGTATAATAACGCATTTATGTGGAATCTAGAAAAATGGTATAGATGATCTTATTTGCAAAGCAGAAATAGAGACACAGATGTAGAGAACAAAGGTACGGATACCAAGGGGGGAAGGGGTGGGGTGGGAGGAATTGGGAGATTGGGATTGACACATATACACTATTGATACTATGTATAAAATAGACAACTGAGCACACTGTATAGCACAGGGAACTCTACCTAATGCACAGTGGTGACCTAAATGGGAGGGAAGTCCAAAAGGGAGGGGATATCTGTATGTGTATGGACGATTCATTTTGTTGCAGCGGAGGCTAACACAACATTGTAAAGCAACCATACTCCAATAAAAAGTAAAAGAAAAATTCATGGTCCTAATAATAATGGCACAGATAAAGCATCTGTATCAAATGGAGTAAGACAGACAGTGCATAATAAATACCAGTCCTTCCAAGGGAAAAATTCCAAGGATGAGGAGTGAGTCTGAAATCTCCCTTCTTTCCCACCCTCCCAACCTCCACCTCCTTCTCAATCCCTGCCTGTGACGTCTCCACTCTCTGACCCACTTTCCTTGCATCCCAGACCCCTAGCAATGCCTGGGCCCTTGACTCCTTCAGCAGCTGATGGCAAAACTCTCGGTGCAGGAGGAATGGGGTGGGGAGGGGAGCTGGGTTAGAATTCAGCTCTCCATTCTGCTGAATCACTTCCTTCCTGTCCCCCCAAGCAAAAATGAAAAGGATAGTAATATTTTCTCATCCAGCAGGATCTGTACTAGAGACAACCAGATATAGTAAAATGGGAGCTTGGAGCACCATTAAAAGAAAATTGAGCAACTAACCTATGCATTCATTCAACAAACACTTATTGAGCCCCTAGTGGAAACCAGGCACAGTTCTAGGCACTGGGGATGGGGCTGAAAAAAAAAAGTGTTGGGGGCCATAAGAAGTGGTCAGATCTTGGATATATTCTAACGGTAGAGCTGAGGATTTGCTGACCTGCGGACGAACACACACACACACACACACACAGGGCAAGAGAAGGAGGAGGAAGAAGAGAAGAAAGAGAGCATAGAAGTTAAGCTCACTTTGCAGCTTTCTTTGCTCTACTGAATTCCTGCAGGAAGCAGCAAAATCACACCTCAGAATACTGAAAAGGCTGGCAACGGGCCCGGGACACCTCTGTGTGTGGAAAGGCAGAGCAGGACTAAATACAGGAGGACTGAAATCTGTACAGAAAGCAGCTGGGTGCTGGGGTCACTGCCCCCGGGGCTGCTCAGCCAGGAGACCACCTCCCAGCCCCTGGCTGCCAGTGGGAAGCAGGTCCCAGGCCTGGGACTTCAGGAAGCCATCTGTTCGCACTCCACTTCCCTTCCTTAAGGGAACTTTGGGGAAAATATTCCAAACTTCCTGCGTAATCAGGGGCTGAAGGAAAAAGTACTGCCTGGCCCCTTTGAGGATGGACTTGATTTGATCACTCTTTTCTGGATGTCTTGGTTTAGATGTGTTTGGAGAAGTCAGAAGGAAAGCCAGGTGTTTCCAGGAGGCAGAGTGGGGAGGAAGGAGATGTCAGAGGAGCCGGAAAACTGAGCGGGCCCTTCAGCTGGGTGCTCTGACCGTGAAGGGTGACCGTGCTATGCGCCACCAGGCCCTTGGGCCCTTACTCCACGGAGAGCACATGAATTTTCTTTTTAAAATTTTTTAAAACTTATTTATTTATTTTAATTTTGGCTGCATTGGGTCTTTGCTGCTGCACGCGGGCTTTCTCTAGTTGCGGCGAGCGGGGGCTACTCTTCGTTGCGGTGCGCGGGCTTCTCATTGTGGTGGCTTCCCTTGTTGCGGAGCACGGGCTCTAGGCACGCGGGCTTCAGTAGTTGTGGCACGCAGGTTCCGTAGCTGTGGCTTGCGGGCTCTAGAGCGCAGGCTCAGTAGTTATTGCGCACGGGCTTAGTTGCTTAGTTGTCCAGCCCTTGGCAGACAGGAGGGCCGCGCTGGGAAGGCCTTGGGGGCTCCCTGACTCCTCTAAGACCTGCTGACCTCAGCCTGCTGACTTGGCACTTCTGGGTCTGAGTCGGCAAAAATAAGGTGCTGAAGCTAGTCTGGAGCGTTTGTGCGGAATCACAGAAAGATGCCCACTCCAGGTGGCTGCAGCCCACAGGTCTCTGGGTGAACTTGTAAAAGGCACCACCTCCTCCAGCCAGGCACGGTCTCCCGGCAAGGACAGAGCTGGGGGATTTAACCCCCTTTTGCCTCTGGACCATATACTTTGTTCAGTACACAATGTGAACAACCAGACCGGCAGCCCTGGAAGAGTGAGGTCGCCTCCTGCTGCCTGACCACGGACCCGACTACCCCACGCACACCCTCAGCAGGTGTGCTCAGATCCTGCTCTGCTGATCGCACCCAGGATAGCACCGGGGCACAACAGGCCCTCGGTGTTGACCTGTGTCTCATGAATAGACCGTCAGGAACAATAGGGAGTTGTCCATTGAGGCCACTAGGACTTAACCCATCAGCTTCTGTCTGCAGTCTTCCCCTTGTGTGTGTGGTAGAGGATATTGACTCTGGGGTCTGGTCTGGTGTGAGGCAATCACCAGGGTGTCCCAGTCCCAGGGATGGAGATGGGGATGGCGGAAGCGACAGCAGCTGGAGGCAGTGAGACCCAGCCCCGCCCCCCTCCAGCCTCACACCTGCTTCCCGTTGCTAAATTACTCTCAGCTGCCAGCAGACAGAGCTGCTAGTCTTGGAGCTGAGCCCTGGAAGGCTTGGGGGCCGTAGGGAGCATTTGGCTGAGATTTTAGCAAAGGGGAGAATTGATGTGCGTTGGGGAGGCATGCAGAGGGATGGGGGAGGGGTGTATGAGGGGAGAGCAGGAAGGGGAAGGGGAAGGGCTTGGGAGGAGTAATTGGGGGGGGATTAGCTCTGGGCAATAATCCAAGCGGCAGGGCCTCCCTGAGCTGGGCAGTGCAGCAGAGGGGAAAGAGCTTAGGAGCACAGCAGGCCTGCGCTGGTTCTGAGATTCCTGTCCCCCACAAACGAAGAAAACTTACGTGGGAGTCGAGGTCTCTCTATGCGTTCTCGTCTGTAAAGGACAAGTGATGATGCTGAGCCCAAGGAGCTGTGAGAACCCCATGAAGGCAGGTGTGGACCTCTGGCACAGGCAGAGGCAGGAAGCAGCTTCTATCAGATGTTCCTTCCCACTTCCAAGGTTGGGGAGCTGGGCTACCAGGGACACAAGTCACCATTTATCCCCCATTCACTGTATAGAAACCTGCAGGATGATTCCCCTCAGAGCTCAGAGCTGAGGAAAAGATCTCCAGAGCTGCTTCCTTTTATTGGCAATTCAATGCCGTCAAACCCATGTTATTCTCCTTTTTGCCTTGACTACCAGGAAGCTCAGACCTCATTTTTCCATTCAACTGTCATAGCTGCCCATAGCCTTAGTGCCGGGTATAATTATTCTCTCCTACCATCAGTTATTATCTGACCCTAAGTTTTCACTCTCTGTAATACAGATTCTTTTTATTGTATCCATGTCTTTTATTTTAAGTCTCTTTAACTCCTTCTTGGAAGTAGGTAGGGACATATATAGCATGCCTGGGGGGTGGATTACACGGGTACAGGTGTGAGGACCCGTGTGTCAGGTACTGGGATCTGAGCTCCAATGGAGGAAAAATTGATTTCAGAGTCAGAGCCAGAGAGACTGGGGCTCAAATCCTGGCTCTATCAGTCTGGGCATCTGTGAGCCTCAGTTTTCTCAGCTGTAAAATGGGATAAACCCCCATCCCTCACAGGCTAGTCAGCGAGGAATTTCAGAGACACACTGTGATAAAGCCATGCATGCCCAATGCCTGGGGCGACGATGGCTGTTATTTGGCCAGTGGGGGCACTATATTTTATACAACTCCAGAAATGGGAAGACATGCTGAGCCCTGACTTTAGCAGGTGGCGAATGTAACAGCAACAACAACAATAATAATAGCTTGCACGGTGAGCCAGGCTCCGTGCTCCATGCCTCACTGAATTGTCTTCCTAAGATATGAGGTCGTGTCCCCATTTTACAGATGAGAACACCGAGGCCCAGAGGGGGTCCAGTGTCATACGGAAAGGAAATGGCGGGCAGAATTTGAGGCCAGAGCCTGCTTTGTTGCATCCTGTAACTGCTCTCAAGGTCGACAGGCCAGGCAGAGGGGACAGAAGAGGCCGGGCCCCGTGGCCGTGCTTGGTCACCCTGTGGCTAGAGTAGGGGTGGGGGGGATGAAGCTGGAGGGGCTTGTCCGTCAGATCCCTGAGGGGCTGAAGGCCAGTGCCTGGGGCTGGGCTGCATCCTGTAGACTTGAACTCAAAGGGAGGAGGAAGTAGCTCAGGAAATTATTTTCCATGCCTAACAGTAACTTCTGTGTTTTTGAAAACGCTTTTTCTGGATGGCAGGGGATGCGGGCTTTCTACTTGAAGGCATGGTGGTAAGTTGCACTTGAAGCTAACATCAACACTGCAAATGGCCAAGAGGCAGGCATTTAGCCTCTCCTTAACCCTTCTGAGATAGATACACTTTGGGAGGTGGGTCTGTTATTTGCATCATTTTTCCAGGGGAGGAAACTGAGGCACAGAGAGGGTAAGCAGCTTGCTCAAGGTCACACAGCTGATGGTGGCAGAGCTGGATGTTAGAGCAGCTGCACAGCGTATACTCTACCACCTGTGTTAGGTTTGTTCATTTTAACAAGGGTCAAATGAAGTGAGAAGGCCTGGCCCAAGCAGTGGAAACGAGCATCCTCATGGATGTTAAACAGGGGCTTTTAGGAAATGGGAGACACCAGCCCAGACCACCTCCTGAAGGCCTGGACACTCTTGAATCCGTGGGAAGGCTTTCCAGGAAGAGGCAGACCAAGGAAGAGGACCAAAGACCCTGGAGGGAACTGCAGCGGTTTGAGCCGGGTGGGGAGGGTCAGCGCAAAGCTGCACAGGGATTGAGCTCCTGTGACTGTTAAGTGTTGAAAAGCCCTGGATGAGCTTGGCTGCATCATCACCCACAGACCCGACACAGCACCATCACTTCCCCCAATCTCTTTACACCTGCCTCTCCTCAGGGAGGCTTTTCGGTCCTAAGCTCTGTCTCCATCTGTACCACCAGCGATCCGCGCCCTCTCCTTACACCCTGGACTTCACCGATTCTTCATCTTCTGCTTTTTAACATCACATGCGTCAAGAGGAAACAATGGCAGCATTCCCACAGCTCTCATCACATCCCAGGGCCTCTCTTTAGTGCTTTTACTCACTCACTCCTCACAAAGCACCCTAGGCTGTAGGCACCCCCATTGTACAGATTAAAAAACTGAGGCACAGAGAGGAGAGGTGAGGAGAGGAGCCAGAGCCCAAACACAGGCAGGGCATGTGTGCTCAGCTCCTGGGCCACCTGCCTCCCAGCATTAGAGGGAAAGAAGGAGGGATGCGCACCTGGGCTGGGAGGGCCATGGGCGAGGTGCTGGTCATGGGGCATCTCCTGTGAGATGCCAGCGAGGTAAGACGAGGTTATGATGCTGTTATTTCCATTTTCTCAGGAGGAAGCCAAGCCTGCAGGGGCCTTGGCTCAAGGCCCACAGGTGGGGAGCATGGTGGGGCTGGGATGTGAAGGCAGGACTCTGTGTTCAGGGTCCACACCCCATCCACCTGCTCGGGAGAGCCGGCCCGGGTACCAACTGCCACGTGGGACCGTCCGCCCGTGCCTCCTCTGCCCTGGCCCCTGCCAGCCCTCCTCTGGCTTCCTCTGCCCTAGCCAGGCTTCTACATCTGGGGGAAACCCGGGCTGGAGTGTCCACCACTGAGCCCAGTGTCTGGCATAAGCGTAGCTCAGAAGCCCTAGGTCCCTTCCTGACTGGCCTCCACCCAGGCCACCACTTCTGCTCTCAGGACAATATCGCCCATCATGGCTCAGCCCAGACGCGACCTTCTCTCCTCCCCCTTGGCCTCCAAATTCCTCAGAGCCTTATCAGCTGTCCGTTCCTGGTGGCCAGATCCCAGCTTCCCTGCACTGAGGTCACTCATGCCCACGCATCACCCTCCTGTCCAGGCGGTCAGTGCCTGCAGGATGGAAACACGGATGGTCCCTCGCTGGGGTCCTGTTCACTGAGCCGTCTCCCCAGTCTGATGTATCCCCTCCTCCTGAGGGCAGGGCCCCATATGTCTAGTTCACCGCTTCAAACCACGCTGGTCCATGGGTGAGGCTCAAAAAATAAATGTTGAATTGAATCAGCACATCCTAGGGTGCATGATGGCGGGGACCCCCAAGCATCGTGAGGGGGAGCGAAAACTGTACAGTCTCAAAGTGGGGCGGGGAGTGGGTGTGGACAGGGCTCTCAAAGTGACAAAGGCTTCTGTGCTCTGACCCAGAAATTCCTCTTCTAGGAATCTGCCCTCAGATGAATTCACACGTGAGTGAAGGGATGTATGTACAAGCATCTTCAAGACAGCACCGGTTTTAACAGCAAAAGATCAGAAACAATGCGAACGTCTGTTGAAAGGGAGCTAGTAAAACCCACACAATGGAAAACAGTGCAAGTGTTTAAAAACGGAATGAACAAAATTTATGTTCTGATGGGGAATGATCACCGAGATAAATGAACTGAAAAAACCAGAGCACAGGCATCGAGGTAAAACAGGTGTGTGTGTGTGCGGGTGTGTGACTGCTTAGAATACACAGGGTATCTCTGGAAGGAGTCATAAGGAACTGGGGTCATGTTTGCCTCTGGGGAGGGGAACCGGGAACAGGGCTGGGAAGGAGGCTTGCACCATATAGATTTCTGTGCCTTCTGAATCTTGAAACATGAAAATGTCTTCCCTACACTAAAGACACATGTAAAATCAAACAGGAAAGTCACGGTGGGATTGCACAAAAAGGCAGCACCTTCCACCGGGGGATTATAGAAGCACATGTGTATCCATCCACCTCTGGTTTCCTACCCCCAACACCACCCCAAGCCTGTGCCTGTGTGTTTGCCCCCACCTGCAAGGACTCTCTCCCTGGCTGAGCCCTGCTCATCTGCGGGGCCCACCTCAGTCACCACTGACGCCTCCCTCGCTGGGCAGCCACTGCTTTGTACCCCTGGACCCTGCATTCTCCCTGCTGCACCCTGCTTATGCCACTCGGTCTCCAGCTATCTGCACATCCGTCCCCGCAGGAGCCTGGAGGTTGGGGACCTGGAGTGAGACCCCTGAGACCCAGCCCCCCAGTGCCTCATCTGCCCCGGCAGGTTCTCAGGGAAATTTTTGCTGAACAGACCGCTTTGCTGTAGGAGCAAAATGCCTCCCAGAAGGGCATGGCAGTGAATGGCAGTGAATCAGGCGCAGGGAGAGGCTGCACTGAGCACCTGAACCGCTTGGCCAGGGGTTGAGCCAACCCTCTCATCCGATTTGCCTAAAAGCCCAGGTGGTTCGCAGCAGCGGGGGCGGGGTGTGCATTTACCTCACTGTGTTCAGGGCTCCTTCTCTGCGTAGCTCGGCCAGGCGCCCCCAAGAAGGCGTCCACTGCTGCTTGCTGACAGCCCCGTGTGACAAATTGTCTTCTGCAGAGGCAGCTGGGCTGGTCCATCTGGCTGATCTCCAGAGGCCTTGGGTCACTCGTGGTGGGAGGGGCGGCCCGAGCCAGCTCCTGCGGGCTGGGTTCCTGCCTGTCCCCACTCGGTCGCCCGAGCAGGTCCTGTCCCTCGCCTGGGAGCATCTGACCAGGCTGGGCCCTGGCCCCATCAGGCCCACCAAGGGGGCAGCAGGGGAACACGGGGCCCCTTCCAAGGATGGGAGTCTTCGGTCGAGGCAAGGAAAATGCCGCAGTCTACCATCCACCATCGCAAACGTGTCACCAGGAGGAATCACAGCACAAAGCAGTGACCCAGCTTGAGGAATCCAAAGTGCAGCCCCAGGCGGATTCACGGCTCAGGTTAATAAGAAGTGGCTCCTGGCTTCAGAACGTGATTTATCACGGAATCATCGGGCCACGCTGCAAAGATTGCCGCGGCTTCTTTAATGGATTCTCCCCGGTGGCCTTTCTGCTGAAGCCCAGCATGTGAGCAGAGGCGGGAGGGAGAATTCAAGGGACAGAACACGGATGTCTGAACCTGGTGGGAGAATCTGGGGACCAGAAATGGCCTTGACTGCCTCCGGCAGGCTCAGCCCTGTGGCTTAGCTGGCCGCTCACCCCGACATCAGCCGGTTCATAGCCTGTCTTCAGCGTACTCCCGGTGCTCAAAGCTGATGGCATTGTCCCAGGAAAAAGGGAGGAGAGGGCAGAAGAGGTGAGCGCAAACCAGATCAGCTCTGCAAGACGCCGCACAATGGCAGTTATGGGGTGGCGGTGCTGATTCAAACCGTGAAAGTGATGACTGCAGTGGTTTCCAACCTGGGGACTCCTTGGTGTGTGATGGGGCCACAGGGCTCACAGGTTCTGGAGGATGGAGATGGGCATCTTCTGGATTCTTATTTCCCAGCACCTACCCGAGGTTCCGGAGCTCACATGGCAGTTAAATTAAATGCTTAATGAACAAATGAATGGGTGGACCCATTGGTAACCTAATCCAGGGAACTGTGGATGGACGTGATGACCCATGATAGTCCCGTGGGCTAATGAAGATGTTGGCGGCTTGATGAGCTGATGCTCGCTCATGGATGTGCTTTTCTTATGCCTTGATGCCCCCCCCCCCAGTTTTCCTCAAAATAAATGCATTCATTTCTGTCCTTGGGCTATGGTTAAGTACATAAGGTGTTAACGTCAGGGGAAGCTGGGTGAGGGTGTGTGGGAACTCTTTGCGCTTTTCATTTCCACATACAAAGCTAAAATACATTAAAATAAAATCAATATGCTTTGCCTACTGCCCCGGGAGCCCTCGGTTTCTTGTCCTGGTCCTTCCTTGTCCTTATGTGACAAGCCCCTCACCAGCCCCTCCTAAGGAGAGAGATGATGTCTCTGATCGGTGAGCCCGGGCACAGGATCTGGGCACCTGTGGCCCAAGCCCCCTTGACTCTTCTTCTACCTCTGGGTCCCACACCTGGGTCAGGGCAGGGTCCTGTTCCCGGAGGAAGTAAGTGGTGCTGGGTAGGGATGAGGCAGTGACTCTTTGCACCTGGCTTGGCAAAGGGCTACTCTGCACATCCCCCCTCTGGTGGCACACCAAAGTTCAGTTTCATCCTCAGAGCCTTTGCCCTCGCTGTTCCCTCCTTCCCCACCTCACCCATGTACTGAACACCTTACCTCGTTGGGTCTATGGGCTCTGCTCAGCCATTCCTTCTGGAATGACCTCCCACTCCCCAAAGCCAGGCAGAACTGGCTTCAAAGCCCTTTGTCTCACATCTCACAGCACACTTAACCATGACGGCACGGTCAGTTGTTTACATGTGTGCCTCTGCTGCCCTGTGAGCCCCTGGGGCCAATGCGGACTCACCTCTTTCTCCCTCATATCATATTGCCTGGTGTATAGTAGATGTCCACAAATGTCTGTTGAATGAATGGACTTCTCAGAAAGTTCTGACTGGTTTTAAGGTTTTAAAATGTGAAAGAGATAATTACTTAAATTGTTTCCTTTGGTAGACAAAAATCTTTTAAAACATGGGGAAGGGCCCCAGGCAGGAAAATAACAAAACAGTTCTCTGCAGCTGACAATGTTAGGAGCTATTAGATCAGGGCAGAGTCTCCCAACCCCAGCACTGCTGACATTTGGGCTGGACAATTCTTTGTTCTAGAAGGTTGTCCTGTGCACTGTAGGTGTTTAGCAGCATCCCTGGCCTCTACCCACTAGATGCCAGTGGCAGCTTCCCAGCTGTGACAACAAATAATTTCTCCAGACGTTGTCAAATTTTGCCCTGCGGGATGGGGGGATCATACCCAGTGGAGAGCCACTGGGCCGGTCACTCGGTAGGTTTTGGAACAGAAAATATTCCCTTTGCTGCCTAGATATTTGCAAAGCTGGATCCTAAGAATTTGCAAGTCCAGTATTTCTCTTGAACTCTGACAGTCAACACAGATCCCCAAGCCACAGGCAAAGCCACTTGCCACTGAATGAGGGTTTTGATTGCTACCAATTTCTTAAGACGTTCTCTGAAAGTTCTGCTTCAGATATTTACGGAGTCTAGGAAATGGCCCCAGAGAGTAAGTGGTCCTATTCCATTTATAACTCCAACGGTGATTTATTGACCTGGGAAGTGCTGCAGATGCTTTGTCGAAGTTCTTGATGCAAAGCCAGGATCCTTGCGGGGCTCAGGAGCTCGGGGGATGGCAGGAGGTGCTCAGCTTGGAGGCCAGGCCAGGACATTCCACCTTTTTCTTGCAGACGTTGTACAGGGAGCCCTGGTTCCACAGCGATGGAAGCCTGGCACATTCCAGGGTCGGGCGTCGGCCCCGAGGGCCAGGGAAGCTGGAGGCAAGAGCACAACGAAATGGTCTCTACTTTTACACGTCCATAAAAGCCCCTTTGGCCCCACAGTTTATCCAAGGAAGAGATGGCAACAATAACAAACATTTATTGAGCACTTTCTGTGCCAAGCTGCTATTACATGTCAGTGAGGCACACGCCATCAGCACTGAGTTATAGACGAGGCAGTGGGGATTGGGGTGGGGAAGGCTCGAAGCCCAGGTCCTCTAAAGGCCTGACAAGAGACGATCACTGACGGTCTCTCCATAGAGTCATGTCCTCTGTAAATTTTGTTGTTCACGGTGACAAGAGACGATGACCTTTCCATTAAAAGGAAAGCAATATCCAACCTCCTACTCCCCTGTTTTTGTTTTTTTTTCCCTCTAAGCTCAACCATAAAATAATTGTGACATATGACAAATCTGGTTACTTCCCTTCAGAAATGACCTCATTTTCCTTCTAGGTCACTTAATGCCCTGGTGTCGTTTAGAGTTCGTTTTCACCACGGGAAGCGCGTACCAAAAGCCGGCCCAGAGAGACGGCTTGCAATCTGTTTTTCCTAGGGCAGAGAGCTCTGCTCCCCAATGCCTGTTACAGCTGAACAGAACCAAGGCTGTGGGCAAAATGCAATGCTGGGGATAGGGACAAGGTGCCTGCATGAGCTTCTAGAGAAAGAGCCCAACAGCCTCCTCCCACCGCCTCACTCTTCATCCAAATCTACACAACAAGGCCTCCTGTGGACCGGGTACTGTGTAAAGCACTCGAACAAAGACATTTACATGGACTATTCTGTCCTCTGGCTATAAAGAAACAAAATTATCCTGTGGCCTTGAAATTATGTCCAATAAAGGAGGAGATTTTATCCAGCAGCATTCTACAGTGTGGTGAGAACTCTGAAGAAGGTTGAGGAACACTTGAGAAACTTGGAACCATAAGAGTATTAAGATGCTTTTGGGTTCATCTATTCATTCAATTTATGCTCCAACTATTTCCTCCAAAGCTTTGCTATCAGTTTCTGGCCAGTATCACTGAGTGCAGACATTGGAGGGTTTTTTTCTCACATGGAACTCCAGATTGTAACCTCAAGGGGGGGCAGGAGAGACAACTCTCATCCCCCCAGTGAAGGCCCAGCACAATCTGGACACATAATGACCAGAGCATCAGCTCTAGAGCCAGACTGCCTGTGTTGGAACCCCAACTCTTTAGCTGTGTGACCTGGGGCTGGCTACTTACCCTCTCTGTGCCTCATCTTTTCTCACAGGTGAAGTGGAGTGAATGTCTAGATCTATTTTGTGGGCCTATAGTGAGTACTGGAAAAGCTGATGCATTGCACATAGTAACCATTCAAGAAGTGGAAGCAGGGGTTTTCTTTCTCATTGTTGTTCTTATCAACATCGTCATTATGATCTCCTAGACTCCTCTCTCCTTTATGCTGCAGCCTCATTTAATTGCTTACCAATCCCCCAGTGCTTCAGGAGCATTCACCCCTCTGTCTTTGCAGGTATCATTCCCTTTGCCTAAAATGCCTTCTACCTGCTTGTAATAAGGTAGGTCAAAGATCAAAAGTCAGATGTAATTTTCCTAGAAAAAGATCAAAGCTGGAAAGAAGTTCTCATTACTAGATAATAAGCCTTCAGATAAGTAATTTGAAATGAAAGTCACCAGTTAGAAAAAAAAAGTTTAAGGTCAATCAATAACACCAGCTGTCTTTTATTGAACACCGCCTGGGGCAGGCAGTACAATAATTATGTTATGTGCATGATTTCATTGAATTGTCCCAAAGACCCCGAGAAGTAAATATTAGCTCCATTTGTTAGATTAAAAAAATTAATATGAGCATGAAGGCAAGAGAGAAGCCACAGGAATAAAAGGAAGAAGAAAAACAATAATAATAAGTTGAAATAAAATGCCAAGAATAAGATCAGTTTCTTCCTAAGTAATGGCTGCTTTTTTTTTCTTTTTTGAGCATCTCTTATTTTCCAGAGACATATTCAACTCTGCTTATCTGATTTTATCCTCACATCAGCAGTAGGCAGCATTATCCCCATTTTACAGATGAGGAGATTTAAGCACAGAAAAAGTAAGTAATCCACCCAACATCACACTGAATTACAGCTGAGATTTGAACTCAGGCCTGTCAGACTCCAAATATCATAAGTAAAGTAGGTTTTCTCTGGGAAAACAGAGTGCTTCTCTGGTTCTGACTGATGAGGACATTTTGGACCAAACCTCCAGCAAGAGCATCTAGGAAAGCTGGACAAAATATAGCAAAAGATGTATTTGAAACCATCTGAGAGCTACAAAGGCTGTGAGGATTTGTGGGACTAAAATTCAAGATAGGACAGAAGCCAAGAGTAGTTGGCCCAGACTGAAGGCTGTATTTCCCTCCAAGTGAAGGTGAAGCCTGTGTGTGATTGTGATGGCTGAGAGATAGAAAGCTAAGCAGAGATTTTGACAGCCTCATGGAGTGGGAAGTGGCTGGGGAAGGACACTGATAAACATTACAGGTTTTTGCTTGGAACCATGAAAGGCTATGCCCTAAGAGTAAGAGTGAGCAAGAAATAAAACAGATCTCATAAGTACTAAAATTCTCTCTGAATCAGTTCTGATGTGCAGAACAAAGGAAGTCCTGTCTGGACGAAGACACTATTAAATTACATCTTCACATTTTCACACATGATGTCTAGCACTCAGTGAAAAATAACAAGACACAGAACACATGATATGACCCAATACACAAAATTTAAAAACAGATAATAAAAAGGGACTAGAAGGGGAAAAAAGAGGGGTGCTTTGTGGTCACTTTCTAGTTCTGGACCTGGTGATGGCTTTATGGGCACATACCACTCCATGACAATTCACTGAGCTGTACATTCCCAAGTTGTTCCCTTTTCTGCATGTGAGTTATACTTTCAATAAAAACATTTATTTGAGAAATTAAGTGACTGACATCCTCTCACCTTCAAAGAACCCAGTTGAGCTGTCTGTGCTGGCCACTCAGCCTCTGGAATAGGCCAGGACTCTGAATGCAAAGGTCTTTGGAGGACACTGTCCATTTCAGGATTCAGGAGGTATTTCTGAGCTAGAAGAGAATGTTCTCAGTCAAGACTCAGTTCAGAAGTCTATTCTAAAAATCAACAAGTCAGACTTCCCTGGTGGCGCAGTGATTAAGAATCCGCCTGCCAGTGCAGGGGACACGGGTTTAAGCCCTGGTCCGGGAAGATCCCACATGCCCCGGAGCAACTAAGCCCATGCACCACAACTACTGAGCCTGTGCTCTAGAGCCTGCAAGCCACAACTACTGAGCCCGCGTGCCACAACTACTGAAGCCTGCGTGCCTAGAGCCCATGATCTGCCACAAAGAGAAGCCACGACAATGAGAAGACTGAGCACCGCAACAAAGAGTAGCCCCTGCGCACCGCAACTAGAGAAAGCCCACGCACAGCAACGAAGACCCAACGCAGCCAAAAATGAATAAACAAATGAATAAATTAAGAAACACCCTATATGTCATAAAATAACCTTAAAAAAAAAATCAACAAGTCTCTGAGCCTTTTCATTGTCTTTCATTCCCAGATTCCTTCACCTCACAACAGAGGCCCTCTTGGGTGCATTTGAACTCTGAGTGCCACATTCACAGCCCTCTGATGGTACTGCCACGGTCTTGGGATATCCTAGAAAATTGCCTGCCTGCTTCACTGTCCACTACCAGGCTGTAAGCTCCTTCAGCACAAGGATCACCACCTTTGAAGCTGACTCATTTTTGTAAGCCCTACAACACCTATCAGGGATCTGGCACATGGCAGCCTTCTAGATATGCTGAATGAATAAGTAACTAACTTAATCTAGTATATTTCCGTCTTTTAAAGGTGAGGAACCGAGCCCAGAGAAGGGACGACACTTGCATAAACTAGTGGCAGAAGCAGGACCAGCTAGAATTTATGCGCCTCCAGCTATATGCGCCTCCATCTCCAAAACAGATGCCAACTCAGACTTTAGGGATAGAAGACAAAGGTACAGAAGGGCAGGCCCATCCTGACCAGCTAAAAACTGAAGCCAGGTACCTCTTCTTGTTTGTTGGTGCCCTGCAGTGTGTCAGGCACTAACACTTCTAAAAAAGATCATGTTATCCTCCTTTTAAAGATAGAAGTCTGGGGCTCAGAGAGGTTAATTAACTCATCCAAGATCACACAGCTTTAAGAACAGCATCTAGTAATAAGAATTGCTAAGTGAACAGTTATCAAGAGCAGCTCAGTTGCCTAAAGGTAACTCTATCCATACTTTCTTCACTTTTATATTGAGCACCTGAAAACAAAGTAACCCTAAACAAACCCTTAGGAACCCCCCTCCCCCAGTGCTGAGAGTACACTGCACTTGTAAAACAAGGCCCAGGGAAATTCTCTCTGGCCAGATAGCATCTTAATTTTCTTGTTAACAATAAGAATAATAGAACAACAAAACCCCACCCATGTTACCATCTAAGTAACCACTGTTGGTATTTTAGTTTATCTTCTAGCCTAAGTTGCCAATCATTCACAGATGTTCACGTACAGTTGTATCATTGTAGTCATCCGATACATTCCATTTTGTATCCTTTTTGAACTTAGTAGGATATCCTAATTCCCACGCTATCCCATGGTCCTTATCAGCATCATTTTAGTGACTAGCACTTCATCCTCAGTGAATATGGGTTCATTAACAATACTGGAGCTTTTCCCCACAGTTTTTCACTGTTCTAAATACCCTGGCATGAATATACCTGTCCATTGAGCTTTTCCACATATAGAATTATTTACTTAGGATAAATTTCCGGGACTGAAACTACAGGGCTGCAGAATTTGCCCAAGTGGCAGTATTTTTCTAATGCATTCTCCTTAAGTAGTGAAATGAAAAGGCAGAGTCAGTAGGGAAGAGAGTGCAAGATAGTGGGGTCGGGTTTCCTTTAGTCGTCTGCACTTGACCGTGGGCTTTTCTCCACCCTGGCCCACCTGTCAGATTGTCCTGCCAGTGTGGACTGTGTCTGAGCCTGCAGACTATTCCTAACTGAAAATCACACTGACCTCTGACAACCGTTGTCTTCTCAGACTCGACGTCCAGGTGATGGCTCGTCTGCAAGAAAAGACATCTCAGCAGTTATTCTTCATGACACAGCTGGAAAAGCCTTCTACAGACAACTGCAACTGGAAAAATCAGCCCCCTCACCGCTGCAGAAAGTGCATTCTATGACCAGATCCACTCCTCCCTGTGTGTGCGAAAATACAGGCAGGACCTCCCTTCTGCCTACAATCCTCAGAGGGGTCCAGGATTTGCTCCCAGGGATACAGGTGCAAGGAAAAGCTTCCGCTTCCTTTACTCAAATTGAATCTCCAGAGGGAAACTGATGACTGCATTTTAAAAGCTGTTAAAAGGGAGAAAATGAGGGCAGCCGGACGGCAGAGTCTCCAGGAGAAATACTCTCTCCGTGTGGAAGCCCCTTCGACACCTTGTGAGAGCTGATTGCTGAGCTGCACTGGGGACTCCTGACTGAGTCACCCAGGAGACCAGGTCGGGCTGGACCTGAGTCCCTGCACCACCCCCTGGTGGACTAGTCCTCCTGGACCCCACATGCACACAGGAAGAGGTGAAGCGGCAATGGTAACTCTGCTCTGAGAGCACTTCACTTACATCCCCTAAAACTGTGTGTCTTTGAGTACCATGACCCTTCACACCCCAGTGCCTTTGCTCATGCAGGTCTCCCAGCCTAGAGGGCCTTCCCTCCATCCTTCCAGCTACTAAAACTCTTCTTTTTTTAATCCTTCAAGGCCTATTTTGTGTGCTTCCTTCTCCAGGGATTATATTCCCAAATAAGTCTCCTTCTCTCTGCTCATTGCTGTGTTGCAAGTGAATGCTTTTGTTCACACTTGGGTTGGGAGCTAGTCTTACTAGACACAGACTTCTTCAAAGTGATACTGAGGTTTCATTGACTTCTGTGTCCACAGAGTAGCCTCACAGGCACTGAACTGCTTCTGGAGCCACTGCATTCAGTACCTGATCAGAGATCTATAGATCTTACCCCTGCTCTCTGCTCCTCATTTATCCCATAGGCCTGGAGAGGCTTAGAGCCAGGCGGCCTCAGGTTGAATCCTGGCTCTGCTGCTTACGGGCTCCATGGTCTTGGCCGAGTCAGCTGAACTCTCTGAGCCTTGTCCTCTCCATCTGCAGAGTGGAGCCACTAATATGGTACTTGCAGGGTTTTGTTGGAGTGAAATAAGAATGAACATCTGCTAAATGTTCCACATACAGTAGCAGACAGATAAAGACTCACCCTACACACTCCACTCCCCCACCTCTCTCCCCAGGTAAACTTTTGGGGGAATATTCTCAACTTCATAAAAGGTAGGACATCAAGAGAAAATAATTGCCTGGATCCTTGGGGGCCCAGGCTCGGGGTCGTTGATTTAATGAATTAAGGGAGTTTAGGACTCTCAGTCTCACTGCTTCTTTCAAGATGAGATTCCATTTCCAAAGGCCCATATATAGATCTTGTTGACCAATGCCCAGAGGAGAGCAAGATGTTTCCAGGACATGGAAAAAAGAGGAAAAAGCAGGGCAGGAGGAAGTGGAATTAGCAGCCTCCTTGCCAGGTGGCTTGCATCTCTCCGAGGCTGGGGTCTCCATGACCCTCAGGTGTTAGTACACCAATCCCCTGACCTCCCCCAGTGGAGCAATACTTTGGTTCTGCTTGAAGGGACCCTACATCCTCTGTGAGTGTCTTTATGTGACAGCACTGTGAGGGGAATTTCAGGTAGGATCTTGTTCAACCCTCACAGAGCCTTACAAGAAGTCAGCAACCCCCGCCCCTTGCTTCCAAGGCCTAAGAGAGCAGGCGGCTTGGGGAGGTGAAGGACGAGCACCGAGTGGCTTGGCACAGAGGACTGTCACAGAGTGGCAGTTCTTCCGGATCTGGGGTGTCTTTATCTGCCAGGTGAAACTTGGTGTCTGAAGAGAGGGCAATAATCCTCACGTCCCAGGAACTGCAGGGAGTCAGGCAGGGCGAACCCATCCAGGTCTCTGATGGACCTTCCATTTGTTGAGCTGACCCCAGGCTGGACCCTGCAAGCATGGGCAGGAGGGCACCCCTGAACCACTTCCCCCTGGCACCCAGGCATCTGCCTCCAAGAAGGGGATGACACCTGAGCACAAGCAACAAAGAAGGTGTCTCACTCTTGGCTTGGGAACGTCAATAGCCTAGGTCCTGGTGAAATCCAGAAAAAATAGGTGGCCTGGGACTGGAGAGGGGGGTAGGAACTTAAGAGGCCCTGAGAAGGTGCCCTGGGCCCTGCCCAGTCAAGCCAGTTTGGGGGATGGGGTGGAACTGAGAACCCCCTGTTTCCATTTAGGAGTCCAAGAATGGAAGAACCCGTCCTCCCCGTGCTCCCATCTCAGCTAAAGCCAGGGAGGTGGCAAGATCCCATGTTCCCAGATGGAAGACAGTAGGAGAGCTGGCCAAGCTAGCCTCATGGAATCCTCCTGCTTCAGGACCAATGCCCGAGCTGAAGAGAACCAGCAGAGCTAGAAGAAGGACACCAGGGCGGATGCAAGGCCAACCTGTGGACAGTGGTAGCCGAGATTCTAAGGGATGGACAATACACCAGCTCAGGGAGATGGCAGCTCTGAGGGCCGGGTAGCCCCCATGCACCCATGCACCTGTCCTGGTCCCTCAGTGGGTATTTGGAGGTGGGGTCTTGGGGAGGTTATCAGGTCATAAAGACAGAGTCCTCAGGATGGAATCGGTACCCTTATAAGAAAAGGTGTGAGAGAGCCGGCCTCTCTGTTCACCATGTGAGGACACAGTGAGAAGGTGGCCGTCTGCTCCCCAGGAAGAGAGCCCCCACCACCGTGCAGCACCTTGATCCCCAGCTTTCAGTCTCCAGAACCATGAGAAATGAATGTTTGCTGTTTAAGCTGCCCAGTCTGTGGTATTTTTGTTAAATTAGTCCCAACAGACTAAGATACTTAGATGCAGCCCCGAAGAAAGGACACAGATGCTGAGCCGGCCGAGGCTCAATTTCTATCTCCCACCCAACCAGAGCAAGAAAAGGAAGTCAATGGGAGGCGGTGAACGACCCTGAGCCACCGCTGTGGGGTGAGCACCCTCTTCCTGAAAGGGTAGGAGCTCAGACGGACCCCAGCTCTGAACCCCCAGCCCGCCACCCCTGCTTGTGACCTCGACCGGCTCTCTGACCACCCTGGGCCTCAGTCTCCTCCTTGACAAAGTGGGATGTTGGGAGGATGAGGTGAGTGAACCACAGAAAGTGCTGGCTCAGAGGAGGCTCTGTGGGTCTCAGCCGTCATCACCGCTTCCAGGGAATAAATGAACGGCAGCCTGTCCGGGTGGGCTCCCCACACCCCGTCCTCTCTCAGGTGTCTGTGGTTAGTGTGGGCTCCCTCCCAAGGGCAGGGGCCAGTGCACATGAGCTTCCCGGGGCCCAAGTGCTTCTGGGACTCCCCTGCTTCTCCGCTCTGGCACATCCCCTCCGCAAGCCCGTGAGTGTCCCCCCCACCCCAGCCAGCCGGGCAGCCCTCCCGGGCTCTGAGCCCAATGTCCCCAGCAGGAATTCCATCTGTGTTCTCTGAAACGAGAATCGGCACCCGTAAAACCCACGTCCTGCCCAGCTGCCAGCAGGAGGAGCTGCCACCGCAGCCACCAGGGTCTCTGTGCCCCCAGAGCTCTGCTCGGCTGCCTGGGCCTTGGGTGTTCCCGGCCGGAGCCAACTGGCTGCCGTGTGCATGGCCTGCCTGGGACTCGGCAGCTCAGTCCAGCCCACAGGCCTGCAGGGTTCCTCTTCCCGAAGCACATCGATCCTGTTCCACCCCTTCAGCAGCTCCCCATTCACTGAAGAACCAAATGCAAACACCCCTGCGGGCAGTCAGGTGTCCGTGACCTCCCATCCAGCCTCTCGGAACTCCTCCACTTGGGATCCCTCACTCCAGCCAGCCCGGAGCCCTCTTTGCTTCTCAAACACATCACAGGGTTTTTTTTCCCACTGCCTTTTATCTGTGCACTGAGGATTGGCCTTCCAGCGACAAGAGGGACAGACTCGCTGAAGGCCTAGTCTGTATGTGCCAGAGCCCGTGCTGCTGCCCACATGCCCCACAGCCCTGCAAGACACCCAACACATCCCCCTTCGCATAGGGGTCGCAGCTTCAGTGCACAGAATCCCACGGCCAGGTTCAAATCCCAGCTGCTCTCAGGCAAACGATTTAACACACAAAAAGGTGAGCTAGAAAGCTGCTATAGATGTGTGTTTTTTTTTTTTTTTTTTTTTTTTTTTTTTTTGCGGTACATGGGCCTCTCACTGTTGTGGCCTCTCCCGTTGCGGAGCACAGGCTCCGGATGCGCAGGCTCAGCAGCCATGGCTCACGGGCCCAGCCGCTCCGCGGCATGTGGGATCTTCCCAGACCGGGGCACGAACCCGTGTCCCCTGCATCGGCAGGCGGACTCTCAACCACTGCGCCACCAGGGAAGCCCTAGATGTGTGTCTTTGGGCACGACTTGTAACCCCTTTGAGCCTCAGTTTTCCAGTCTGGAAAGGGGGATAATAATAGCACCTCCCCCGCGGAAGGACTACCTGAGTCAGTTACATAAAGCCCCCACAGTAAGTGATACACGTCAGTGTCCCCTCCTAAGCCCACAGAGCTAGACAGCGGCAGAGCTAAGATTTGAAGCCAGGGCTCCTGGGTGCCAGAACCCGCCCCCTTGGCAACTGCCCACCCGAAGACCAGGTTCCTAACTCGTGGGACATCCCTGCACCAGGTGCTTCATGATCTCCATCTGTCTTCATGTCCATTCTGCCAAGTAGGTCGTAATATTCCCATTTTACAGATGAGCAAACTGAGGCTCAGAGCAATTAAGGTCTTTTCCAAAGACACACACACAGTCTCTGTCTAAGCCCTTTCTTCTTGACACTTGCTATAATTTATGATTATTTCTCTCCTTGACTGCATGCACGTTTTGGCCTGTTTGGTTCACCATTTCTCCCCAACCCCAAGCACCATGCCTGACTTGTGGCAACAGGTGCTCAATAAATATTTGTGGAATAAAATGGCAGAGCCAGGCTTTTGTGGTTTGTGGAGGGATCAGTGAGCCACCCCCCAGATCACGAAAGTGGGGGTGTTCTTGGTGAGCTGAACTGCAAAATAATGCAAAATGGAGGATTCAAAGTCACCTTAAAAGGAGGAAGTAGAAGCTTATGATTGCCCATAGTCTTTCAAAAGGTCTGGGTGGGGAGACACCCTGGCCCCAGGGGAGGCATGCAGAGCACATCCTTCAGGAAACTAACGCATCAGGCTGATGACACCATTAACACTCTCTGTTCTCATTGAATAACCTTCTGACTATAAATATATATTGACTTACAAATGAACAAATGAATGAATGAACTTGACTTTCTAGATAACTCCACTATAGGGAGAGAATATGCTGATTATTTTTTCATCCATCCAATATTTCATCCTGCACATAGTTCGATCTCTCATGGGAAATTATTAAGTTAGTGTTCAGGTTTATACCTCAGTCTCTGTGAATTTGGTCAATGTAAGTCAGCCTGTTTAATCCCAGGGAACAAATCAGGTCTAATTTCAGAGTCTGCCAGACTGAGAGCAGCCCTTGGAGGGTGGGGCCCTCACTGCAATGATGGCTTCTCAGCACACAGCCAGCCTCCCTCCCAGGTGACACCTGCCGCATCCAACATCTTCCCTGGAACTCTGCACACAGGGACTGTGCCTGGTCCCTTGACAAGATGCTGACGTCTCTCCCCATCCTTATTCTGCCTCTGAAGAGGCTTGAAACCCTCGGGCAAAGGGATGAGCACTGGACTGGGAGTCTGGGGCTCTGGATTCAAATTCTGGCTCTGAACCAAGTCGCCATGGCCCTGAGCAGGCTCCCTGGCCTCCTGGTGTCCATGTCCGCTGTGTGGCAATTTGGACGAGAGGACATCTAAAACCCTGAAGGCTGTGGGGGAAGGAAGGGACAGGGAGGGTCGGCCTGCAGAGGCTGGGCTGGGAAGGCTGAGGAAGGTGACGCAGGCCTGGGGCTACACTGCCCAAAGCAGGCCCCCCTGAGGGCAGATGGAAAACAGGGCTGGCTGTGTGCACAGCAGCAGCTGCATTTCGCCCTCGCATCATCAGGAGCTGTGCTAGTCTGGTGGGGGCACAGCTGGCTGGTCCCCAGGAATGGGGCTGTGCGCCTGAGTACGTATGCGCGCTTGCGTGTGTGTTTGTGCATGTGCGTGTGCGCACGCATGCTCATGGGCAGACTCAGCTGAGCACCTGAGGGTGCTGCACGCACACAGACACCCAGGTACCACTGTTGAGAGCCAGGCGGAGACCCGGGAGCATGTTTACTAGACCTGGGTCAGAACTGGTATCCATCACCATCTGCACTACCTCGTAGCTGTGTGACCTCAAGAGAGACTTCCAACCTCTCTGAGCCTGTTTCCTCCCTCTTCTGTAGACCATTAGGAGAGGAGATGCTCATTCATTTACTTTGTTGCTTCATTCATTCAACAAATATTACCTGAGCAGCTTTTCTGTGCCAGGCACTAGGGAGACAGAAATGGATATGAAGCAGCTCTGGTTTCAACAGAGAAACGCTGACAAAACTCCCCCAACAGTAGGGGGCAAATCCCTCGAATGTCCCAGGTCAGTCATATCCACGTACAATGAAGGACGGAGGGGCGTGTGGCTAATCCTGTGGCCCGTGGAATTAAGAGCAGACTCCTGGGCAAGGTCACACCCGAACTGTGCCCTGAAGGATGGATGGGAGGGCTACAGGACAGACAAAAAACTCTGCCAGAGGAAGCAGTAAGTGCTAAGGTCCTGAGGCACACGTGAAAGACCCATCTAGTGAAATAAACGCCACGGTGCTTGTCTGATGCTGAATTGACACAGGGCAGGGCAGGCAGGTGGAGGGTAGGTTGCTGAGCTCACAGCCCCAACGGGAAGAGGGCAGGGCTGTCTGTGGGAATCTACCTGTGGGACCCCCGGAGCCAGGAAGGTGGCCGCGTACTCAGCCAGCGCCGCGTCATTCACCATGTTGCTTGCCGTCTCGGAGAGCTGGTGGTTCTCCACCCCGTGTCTGTGCAGCTCCTGGAGCAGGTGTGTGATCAGGTGGTTCCTCTCCCGACACTTCTGGACCAGGGAAGCCAGCTTAGCCTGAAAGGGTGGGAGGGAAGACACAGTCAGGTGGGTCCATGCATGCAGGACTTCCAGGGGGGCTGGATGACTGAGCTGGGGGGCAGGGCATCGGCTCCCTGCTCTGCATCCCGCAGCCCTGCCTTAGCTCAGCCTCCTCCCTGCAATCCCTCCCTCCACCCGGAAGCTAGAGGCAGCTTTGAAAACAATGGGCCGCACTGCTGCCCACCACCCCAGGGGCCCTTCACTGCTGTCTGGATACCTTCTGGGTGGGTAGGCGGCGTGGGCTTCAGCCAGCTATGAGACAAGCTCCTCTCTAGCCCTCGACTTGCTCATCTGTACCCTGGGCATCATCAGGGCACCAGGACCAAAGGAGATGGTGCAGGCAAAGCACGCACACGGGGCCAGCCCAGCCAGGCCCTCATGCACAAAAGGTCAGACCTGTCCCTGTGCCTCTCCCGCCCGATCACGACCACCGTCCTTCTCACTCCTCTTTTTCCGGACACACTGGTCCACTCCCAAACTTCCTCATCACTCCTTTGTAGCTCTTGTCCCAAGCCCAGAAAAGCCTTGCACAGATCCATTCAGAGGCCAGACTGGGCATCGTCTCCCCAGGCAGGCTTCCCTCATGCTCAGGACTTGGGTCTCTCTGTGCCCAGGCTCCTGGCTTCCTTCTGTCCCAGCAGTTAATCTTTGTATCTCTGGGTCTGTCTCCCACATAGCCTGGGGGATCCTCAAGGTCAAGACTGACACTCCCCTGGATCGCCGGCACCATCCCTACGCCGTGGCTGGGCACAGCATGGCCCATGGGAGAGATGTGTTACATGAGTGATGCGAGTTCGTGACCCTCCCACCATGAAATGACCTCCCACATTTGTGCATGTCTGGAGGGACTGATAGACTCTCGCCATCTCCTGCTCCATCGGAGGAGGTGATGACCCCTTCTTGCCAGGACTCCCTTCTAAGCCCATCCCAGAGGGTCATGGACCTTTGCACATCAGTTTCTAGGCAGTGATGTCTGGGTGCCCAGTACTGCAGGCAGGCAGCACAGGAGGGTGGGCTGACCTGGACGCTGGGGTGCCCCAGGCCCCCTGAATCACATCCTTAAAACATCGGGGCCTCTTCATTCAGCCAGCATCAGCTGAACACCTACTATGTGCAGCTCTCCCAAGAAAGAGGCCATGGTTGATGGTGACAATGACTCCACTGGGCTCTTGGAGAGACAGTGAGGCCAAGGGGAAGGTTGCAGCCTTTGGTATCAGACAGAACTGGGTTAAATCTCGGTTCTGCCACTGAGTAGCTCTGTGTGACTATGGGAAAGGCACTGCATCTCTCTGAGCCTCAGTTTCCCTATCCATAGAGTAGTGTTCGTGTTCCTGACCCGTTCCTGACATGTTGAGAAACTGTGCTATTGAGAAAATATGTCTGGAGTACCTGGCACATGGCAAGCATTCAACAGAGAGTGGCCATCGTCATTAGAATCCTTACAAAACCTCCCACGCCAGGTTACGAATCACAGTTTCCATCTGCAGATGAGAAAACTGAGCCCCCAGCGGTGAACGCCGCCCCTGGGGAGGGGCTGGATCTTGAACCCAGATCGCTATGGCTCCTCCCTCCAGTCTGACCTCTTCTGCTTAGGCCTTGCCTCGTGTGAATGACGTGGTGCTGATACCGTTTCCCTTTCCATCTTGAGTTTGTAAAGCGCTTTGTCGTGTACAAGGGGTTACGGTCCTCATTTAAGTAAATGGTATATAGCAAATGATGAAAATGATGAAGGAGCAAGAAAGCCTCCCATTTTCAAGAGCTTTACGCTTTGTTCTCCATTTTTCCATGGACACCATCCATGGAGGGTCTGAAGAAGCTGTGAGAGCAGCCGAGCAGAATTACTGTTATTTCAGAGCGAGTGGGATTTGGCAAGTCAGTGGGGTCCCGGGGCTCAGCCACGTCCTTCTAACTCCCAGCCGGAGCCCCTCCTAGCCCACCCTGCCCAGAGAGTGGAAAGAAAAAGCAGCCCCGCCAGGTCCACTGCCCAAATCCAAGTGTCATATTTGAGGTGACATGCGTCACCTCAACCAAACTACACTTTCAATGAGCACGTTAAACCCTGTGAGCCAGTAATGTCATTTCTGGGAACCTGTCCTCAAGAAATGTCTAGATATGTGGGGAAAACTGTTCTAATAAAAAATGTGCAACATGGTGTTTATGTGCAATAATGCAAAAGAGAGCGGGAGGGAGGGAGAGAGGGAAGGAGAGTGGACAGAGGGATTTGAACACCCGAAAGGGTCCGGCAGCTTTATGAACTGCGGTGGCTCCTGCTTTAGACTGCGGCATGAACAGCAGCTTCAAAGGCTGGTAAAGACAAGGACAGCCCCTATATGGGTTATACTCCCAAGTGGAAAAAGCCAGACACAGACGTACAGGTATAGTAGGACCTCAGACACGTGGAAAATATACTGGAAGAAAATACATGCAAATTCTAGATTCAAATAGGGACTTGGGGTGCCACTTGCCCCTTTCCTTCTTCTTTCCAGTGTTTTTACACGATAGAAATGGACTACCTCCTAATGGGAAAAATACTAAGCTCTTTATTCTTTTGAAAGGGACATTTCATACTGATTTCACACACGTATTACCTTCAGAGGAGTCACAGCCAAATTTGCTTCCTGGTGCTTTTTCTGAAGTGCATCAAGCTGAAAGAGAACCGAGATCTTTGAAAACGTTGAGCCGTGGATTACACAGCTCGGTGCGTCCACAGGCGAGCCATGCTCAGAGAGCTTGGCTCTTATGCCCCTCTTTCCCCACAGGAGCTCTCGGTGGGAACAGGGACCTTTCCCATCAGCTCCTCGGCCAGATCCGAGGAGGAAGGATGCTCTGAGCACTGGAGAATGAGCTCTGCCAGACTGCAGTTGCCAGGGCCAGTTCTGTTGCCTCGTACTTCAGGAGGGAAGCCTTCCCCATTCCCCATGCAGAGGGGCCAGCGTTCTTTGGTGTGGTGTTAAACCTGTAGGTTCCCTAGCCAGACACCCTAACCCCAGCCCAGCCACTCACTAGAACTGTGACCCCGTGCAACTCAAGTCTTCCTCTGCCTCAGCTTTCTCATCTGTAAAGTGGGGTTAGTACTAGTGTCCACCTAACGGTGAGGATTGGATAAGGACTTTGTGAATCGATTCCTGTAAAGTGCTTAGACAAGGCCTGGCATCTGGTCAACATTCGATGAATATACATCATTATTACTCTCTGTGGCAGGCACATGTGTGAAGCCACCTTGTACCTTCCAGCCCAGCCCAGCATCCAGCTGACTACCACCAAGGGATCCCCACTGATGCTTTGCAGAGCAGAATTGCCCAGCCGAGTCCTGCTTAAATTCCTGTTCCACAAAATGAACATGTCTATGCATCTATTTCGGCACACATTTCTGAATATATTTGAAGAGTAAAAGGCCGGCTCCAAGCAGACTGTCTTCTATTCAAAAGGCACACAGTAATAAGCTACAATACGACAGGTGCTCTGTGAATTCTTCTCACTCACTCTCTGATTCCCTCTGCAGTCAGTACAAGAAAGCTACATAAATAAAAGTACTTCTTCCTCTCCCCTTGAGCTCTTCTGACCTCTAATACTATTTTCAACCTTACATACCCATAATCAGAATTCACATGTGTATATACACACACACACACATACACACATGAAACTATACTATACAAAATGTATTACAGCTTGCTTTTGTCATTTAATATAAAATCGTGGTGTTAATTCCATGTTATTACATACAAACCGATCACATTCTTTTAAAATCTTGCATATTATTTAATCATGAGGTTGAAACAAAATTTATTTAACCAATTCTTTGTTTATGAAAACGTATATTGTTTCTGTTTTTTTGCTTTACAAACAAGGCTTTAATGAACATTTCTATATTCCTATTTCGGCACACGTTTCTGAATACATTTGAAGAGTAAAATGCCAGCTCCAAGCAGACTGTCCTCTATTTGGAAGGTACATGATAATATTTGCAGGCTTGGGTGAAATCTTCTCTCTACTTCAGTTTAAGAAATAGCATGAATATGTTTCTGTGAGCTGTGTATTGGGGCTTTTGCAATTAAAAAACAGACGAGAAGAAAGTGAAAAGACAACAGAATGGGAGAAAATTTTGCACACCCTATAGCTAGTAAGGGACTGTATCTAGAATATATAGCAAATTCTTACAACTCAACAACAAAAAAAGAAACAACCCAATCACAAAGTGGACAAAGGATCTGAATAGACATTTCTCCAGAAAAGATATATGAATTGCAAATAAACACATGAAAAGATGCTCAACACTATTAGCCATTAAGGAAATGCAAGTCAAAACCACAGTGAGAATAACCACTTCACACCCACTAGGATGGTTAGCAACAGAAAGACAGACAGTAGCAAATGTGAGAATGTGGAGAAGTTGGGACCTTCATCCATTGTTAGTGGGAATGTAAAATGGAGCTATCAGAGACAGACCTGAAAATAACTTTGATTGAAATGTTTAATAATTATATTACAAGAATTTAATCAGAGAACTGGAAGCTATAAAAAATTAGTCAAATGGAAATTCTAAGACTGCAAAATACAATACCTGAAATGAAGAACTAAAATAATGAGTTTAAGAGCAAATTCGACTCACCTAAAGAGTATTACGTAACATACGGAAGATGGATTAGAAAGAAATATCCAAACTGAAGCAGAGAAAGACAAAAAGAATGAAAAGAATAAAAAATAGACTTAAACATATATTGGATAGGGTAAAAAGGTCTAACATGTGTAACTGGAGTTCTATTTTTCACAGGTCAGTGACAGACAGGACAAAAACGTCATCATACCTCCTACGCTGGTTGAGGGCACAGTAACAAATATACCTTCATTAATTGCCTTGGCTTTGGAGGTAGGTGCCAATACTTTGGAAAGCAAATTTGCAATATGTATTTAGAATGAACACTATTTCTTCTCCTTAAACCAGTAATCCCAGTTCTCTGAACTATTGTATATAAACAATGATATATAAATTAATGGAAATAACTATAGATCCAACAGTAGGGGAACAGAAATCACATCCACCCCATAGATTACTGCACAGTCCAAAAAATAAGGGACAAAAAGGCTATGAAACAACATGGACGGAGGACATAAAACTCCATGTACAGTGTATTCGATTATACAAAGAATGCATAAGAAGGAGTCGGAAATCACTCCAAAATGTTGATAGTGTATTTTCACCCATCGCTTTGCCAAAAAAATGTAAAGTGTGATATGATTCAGGGTAACAAGTTGTAGCCAAACAAATACACTCATTTATTTATGGTGGGAGTATACATGATGCAACATTTTGGAGGGTTATTTGCCATTATCGATCAAAGTTAATTATGTACATAGCCTTTGACCCAGTAACTCTTTCACTAGGATGTAGCAGAAACATATCCCAAGACAGATGTATAAAATGTTCGTTTGTAAAGCAAAGTAACAGAAACAATTTAGATTTCCATAAACAAAGAATTGGTTAAGGAAGTTATGGTTTGGTCTCTTGAAAAATAATATGCAAGAGTTTAAAATAATGAAGTTCAGTTTGCATGTATTGATACGGAAATATCACCAAAATGTTTTATTAAATGATAATAGCAAGATGCAGAATGTTTCTTATGGTATGATTTCATATATGTACATACACGTACTGAATGTGGGTAGATAGGGTTAAAATAAAGGAAGTTAGAAGGAGTTGGGGTTGAGGGGGAGAAAGGACTATATTTTTCTGCATTTTTTAAAGGTTGAGATAATTTTAGATTTACGTACAGTTTAAAAAAATAATACAGAGAGATCCCTTGTGTACTTTGCCTGGTTTCCTCTAATGGGAACATTATGCAAAACTATAGACTATTACAACCAGGTATTGATGTGGATACAATCCACCATTCTTTTTTTAAAGGTTTATTTTATTGATGTACAGTTGATTTACAATGTTGTGTTAATTTCTGCTATATAGCAAAGTGATGCAGATATATATATATATATGTATATATATATATTATTTTTTGTATTCTTTTCCATATGGTTTATCACAGGATATTGAATATAGTTCCCTGAGCTATACAGTAGGACCTTGTTTATCCATCCTATATATAATGGTTTGCATCTGCTAATCCCAATCCACCATTCTTACTCGGATCTCTCCTGTGTACGTTTGTGTGTGTGTGTGTGTGTTCCAAGTTCTGTACAATTTTATCACCTGTGTAGGCTTGTGTCTCCACCACCACAGACAAGATACTGAACCGTTCCAACTCCACAAGGACCTCTCTTGTTGCTCTTTTATATTCACACGCACTTCCTCCTTACAGAGAAAGGACTTTTATTTATGTAACATTTAAAAAACTGTTTGACAAAAAGGAGGACATGTCAATCCATGGAGGAAATATGCCTTCTGAAAAGAATGAAGTTATATTTGGTTATCTACTTGGAGAAAAAGGTAATCAAATGCCTTCCTCATAATCTATCCCCAAATAAATTGCAGATGGATTTATTTAAAAAAAAACTGTTTGATTTTTTAAAAAGCCATACACATGTATTATAATTTTTAGATCTAACAAAGGTTACCTGGATGGAGGGATTACAGGCTGGTTTTTCTTCCCTATACTGCTCTGCACTTTCAAAATCTAATAAATACTTACAAACTGCGGGAAAGGGCCAGTGAGATCTTACCTACTTCTTTTTTCTACTCTCAAAACTTTCCCAAGTGAGGGAACCTTGGTTTTCAGGCGGGAAAGGGAAGCGTGGGCCCAGCCTACCTTGTCCTTGAGCTCACACCGGAGACGGGCAGCCTCATCCCGAGAAGCCTGCAGCTCCTGGTGTGCAGACCCTTGGTCTCGGAGCTGGCACTGCAGGGTCAGCACTTGGTGACGCAGTTGTCTGACGCACAGCCTGAGGTCCTCCTTGGAAGCCTCAGCTTCAGGGTCCTGGAGCTGTGGAATCACAGATTTGACTGTAATTCTTAGGTAATCTTCCAAGTAATTGGCCTTAGCCAACAGACAGTACCCGTTTTCCTTCTTAATTTGTTCTCCTGCTTACAATAAATTCCACAAAATAAAGTAACAGAGATCACTCCAAAAACTATTAGCCAGATAAACATCATTCTTATCCATATATTATCTTATATTTTCAGTCTTTCTGCTATGCCCTTACCCAGGTGCCCTTACCCTTGAATGGGAGAGTTGGAGAGGGTCTAGGGAATCACAGAATAGCATTCTAGAGTGTTATTTAAAAAAAAAAATTTTTTTTTCACACATGAAAAATATGTGAAATGGCATGGTATTCCAGAGTCTGTTTTAATAGACATCAGTCACCATTATACTGAAACACAGTATGATGAATGAAATTTAGTGTTCAAGTCCAATTATGAGATGCTTATTACACTAAACCTTCATGTATTTCTATGGAACAGAATATACTGCACTTTCCCAAAACACTCTTCTTAAATCAGTACAAAATAGCCTCTCACCCTTCTTGGGTCAAACACGAGTGGGTTTCATATGAACATCAAATAGGGAATTTCTGGGAGGGCAGAAAGTGAGAAAAAAGGGGCTGATGTATCACCATGGGAAGTGTGGTCAAATGGCAGTGACGCCACTGCCCCCACTGGTTCTGGACTCCAAATTTTTATTTTTTAATAACGTATACATACATATACATAAACATGCATATATATGTATATATGCGTATATATATATACACACACACACACATACATCCCCACATATTTTTTTCTATATACGTTTATATGCCATAGATATCTTTTGTATTCTGTTTTCCTCCCTTAATACCATGTCATGGTCATTTTTCCATATCATTAAATAATGTCGAAAACCCTGTTGTTAGTATCTATGCAGTATTCTGTGGCATGGTGAACGCTCAGATTATTCTAATATACTGATGCTATAATTGGGGCTGAGATAGAAAGCCTTATCTGACACACCTCTGTTTCTTCCCCTGAGATCATCAGAGGGGAATTTCTATGTCAAGGCCCTGAGCATCATTAAGCTCTTGATTCATGCTACTAAGGTGGCCTTGGGCAAGAGCAGCCCTGCTAATAGTAGAAGTTCCAATTGCAATGTGTCCAGGGTCCCAGAAACTCAGAGATGTCTCCAATGCCTTTGCTCCCGGCCCTGGCAGTCTAGCTTTCATTGAAAGCAGCCACCCCGGGAATGGAAAGCCCACAGAGATCATCTCTTCCACGTGTTCCTGACCTGGGTGTGAGATGGCAGGAGAGAGAGGATGGAAGGGAGACAGAGACAGCAGAGTCAAGGCGACTCGGTGGCCCATCAGGCCTCTCTCTTGTAAGCAAGGAATACGAGAGCAGAATGTGTTGTTTTGTTTTTTTTAGTTAATAGAAATTCACAGATTGTGGGCCTGAGATTCACAGGCTGGGCCCTGTCAAAAACAGATGGGTGCTCCGAATGGTTCCGTAAGATCCAGCTCCAAGATTTGCAAAACGACTTGGCCTTTCCGGGAAGTTTGGTGCCTTTGCTGCCTCTCTCCTCTGCGGTGATTTGGGCTTCATCCCCAGGGTCCTAAGACAGCATCCACAGGACATTATTCTAAAGAGAATAAAAGTGTGGCGTGGAGGCCGGCCCTGCCTGCCACGTGGGACCGCCCCACTCAGTGACCCTTGTGAACGACCCATGACTCACTTGCTCCCTAAGAGACCTCAGAGGCACGTGCTCCAGCCACAGGCTGCACTTGGGCTGGGAGCCCTGGGGAACACGGCCCTCGGGGAGCTCTGTCTGGTGGGGGAGGTTGACGCAGAGATAAGCCACTAGCACAGGGCGGTGAGGAGAAGCCAGGAGGCCGCCGGAGCCCCAGGGAAGCATTAAATCAAAGGCGTCCACTGCCACCCAGCAGTGTGTGGTGAACGCATAACAACCGCTCTCCAGGGAGGGAGAGGCACACGGATGTGTAGCATGTGCTGATTTCCGTGGTTTAAATACCATCGTGGCCAACTGCAAGCTACCAAAATGGCACCACGGAAAGCAGAGCTGGGGAGAGACGTGCCTGAGTCGCCTCTGCACCGAATCCATCCCGGGGGATTGGGAGGAGATGCCCTAAAATGAGACCTAGATGGTGAGCAGCAGTTCTCAGGAGAAAGCTGGGGTGTGGGAGGGCCGGGTTGAGGAACTAGGAGCGCGGAGACTAGGGAATGTATCTAGCAACGGCTGAAGCTCCCCAGGGGCCAGTTTATAACTCACCAAAAGGAGTTTGGACTTCATACCAAGTGTGACAGGAAGACCCAGAGGGTTTCAGGTTTTTATTTTAAGCAAATAAAAACAAGATCAGGTTTGTAACCTGGGACGAGGGAAACAGGAAGCTTTCTTCACCCTCTGCCTCCTGCCCATCAACAAATACCATTGATTCTAACTCTAGTTTTTACCTGGACTCCACTCTTTTTTTAAAAAAAAATTCCTCTATTCTAGCATCATCTCTTGGCAAAAATCCTCTTGACTGTTCTCCCTGTGTCCTCTCTGTGTCTTTACAGCATCAAAGATCACATCATTTTACGACAGAAATTTAATCATGTTGTCCTGCTGAAAACCCTCCAATAGTCTCCCACTGCATTTGGAAGTGATCATAACCAGAGCCTACAAGGCCTCCCGTGATCTTTCTCATGACAACTTTTCCATCCTCATCTCATACCACGCCGCACCCATGCCCACCGTGATCCAGCCACACTGGCTACTTCTGCTTTTCAGCATGCTAGGCTCATTCCTGCCTCAGGGGCTGGCCACTTGCTTCTCCGTCTGCCTGGAATGTTCTTCCTTCGCTGCTCCTTTCAAACCTTGAGACTCTCAGCTTGAAATTCACCTTCTCAGAGTTTCAGTTCCCACCAGGTCTTACTAGCTGGGATTTGACAAGATACGAGGGAACTACATAAAAACAATTCTTTGCAGGCATTAAATGGCAGCCAATGCAGGGCTACAATCCATGAGAAAAAGGACGCACAACAAGGTGAGCTCTACATTGTCCCTGGAACATTTTCCAAACCATGGTTCAGGGAAATAGATCCCATGCTGAGCATGGTGGTCCTGCTAAGTGGAATCAGAGACTGGGGTTCAGGGATGCTATGACAGCTGGGGTCTGTGGGACAAAGCAACAGAGAGAGGTGAGCCGCAGAGAAGAAATCCAGACACTGTCCTAGAAATACCCTTGGGTCCTGGGCTGAATCATACGTGGTGCAACATAGTGTAAGACTCTGAGACCTAGCAGAGAACAGCAGCTGGGAGATCAATTGCTAAAGAGATTTTGGAGGTCACACACTGCTACAAAGATAGCAAAGTTCTGGCGTAGCCGAAGTGGAGAGTCTTTGGTGAATGCTCTGGGAACTCAGTTGATACCACTGAAAGGCCATGCCCTAGAAGCAAGGACCACCCTTGAGGAGTAAAATCAAGCCCTGGTACTGAGGGGAACACTGAAGTAGACCTGCACAGGAATAACGGTCTGCTGATCATTCAGCTACCTACCAGAGCAAAACTTACAACATGCTTTAGAGGAAGCTAATAAGCAGGAATCTCTACATGTTCCACATAACGTCCAACATTTAAAAAAAAAATTACTAGTCACATGAAGAAGCAGAAAAGTGGGCCTTAACCAAGAAATAAAATAGCCAATAGAAACAGACTCAGAGATAATCTAGATATTGGGGTTAGCAGACAAGACCTTCAAAATAACTATGATTCTATTTTTTAACAACATAGGAAAAGACAGACAAAAATGAATGAAAATGTGGAGTATTTCAACAGAGAATCAGAATCTCTTTAAAAGGATAAAATGGATATGCTACTGCAAAATACAGTAAATGAAATTAAGAACTAATGGATGGGTTTATTAGAAGACAGGACACAGCAGATCTGAACAGCAGAACTTTTAGTGAACTAAAAGACAGGTCAATAGAAAATTCAAACTGATAACACAAAGAGAAAAAAATAGGACAGTTCCAAAAGATGTGGGATAAAGTGAAAAAACAGTCTAGGTTTTTAGGAGAGGAGAGAAAAATAGAAAGGAACAAAATATTTGAAGAACTAATGGCCAAGAATTTTCCAAATCTGATTAAAGATATGACTCCACAGTTTCAAGAGGCTCAGAAAAACCAAGCAGGATAAACATAAATAACACTTCATGTAAGCACATCATAGTCTAACTGCCAAAACCCAAAGATGAAAAGCAAATCTTTAAAATAGTCTGAGGTAAAATGACACATTTCTTTCAGGGGAAAAAAAGACAAATTATTCCATTTCTGAACAGAAACTGTGGGAGCCAGAAGACAATGAAATGAGATCTTTAAAGTGTCAAAAGAGGGAAACATATCTTCCTATCTAAAATTGTGAATCCAGTGTGAAAAAAATCTTTTAAAAGTGGAGTTGAAAAATTGTTTTCATAAAAAGAAATTTGAGGGGATTCATCACCAGCGAAAAATAACAAAGTTCTTCAGGTGAGTGTAAAACAGATCCACACAAGTAGAAGACAGAATGAACAGCACAAGAATGTAGAAAGATATGAATAAACATAAAAGATTATTGAGTGTTTAAAACAAGAACAGTAATAGCACTTTGTAAGGTATATATACGTAGAAGTAACATAGTTGACAAAAATAAACAATGAAAAGGAATAAATGGAGTAAACTATTAAAAGATTTTTGAATTATTTGAGACATGGTAAAAGTACTAATTTAAAGTAAATTTTAATAATTAATACCTACAATTTGAAATTTCTAGGGTAACCACTAAAAGAATGACACTAAAATGTGTATCAAAATAAGCTAATAGAGAAGAAAATGGAATAATAGAAAATAGTTTACTAATACCAAAAACAAAGGCAGAAAGAAGGAATAAAAGAAAGGAGAACAGAACAGACAAATAGAAGAAACAGCAAGAAGGTAAACATAGAGCCAATTACACAATTATGTATGTGAAATGTAAATGGACCAAACACTCCAACTAAAAAGCAGAGGATGTCAAACTGAACTAAATTTAAAAAAAAAACAAAAACAGCCATATGTTGTTTCTAAGAAACATACTTTAAAGATACTGATAGCTCGAAAGCAAAAAGATGGATGGTGTAAAAAATTTATATACCATGAAAATACTAATGAAAAGAAACTGATGTGGTACTTTAATATCAGACAAAGTCAACCTTAGGGCAAGAAATGTGAGAGATAATGACAGATATTTCATCATGATAAGAGTCAATTCACCAGGAATACATCATAATCCTACATCCATGCGTATCTAATAAATAATTTCAAAACATATGAATTAAAACTAACATAACAAAAATAAGAAATAAACAAATGCACACTCAGAGTTGGAGATTTCAAAAGCCATCTCAGGGCTTCCCTGGTGGCGCAGTGGTTGAGAGTCCGCCTGCCGATGCAGGGGACACGGGTTTGTGCCCCAGTCCGGGAAGATCCCACATGCTGCGGAGCGGCTAGGCCCGTGAGCTATGGCCGCTGAGCCTGTGCGTCCGGAGGCTGTGCTCCACAACGGGAGAGGCCACAACAGTGAGAGGCCCGCGTACCGCAAAAAAAAAAAAAAAAAAAAGCCATCTCGGTAGATGACAAAACGAATAGACCATACATCAGTAATGATATTGAAGATTTGATCAGCATAATTAATCTGCTTGGGCTAATTAATACCCAGCAACTGCAGAATATTCATTCTTTGCAAGGACACATAGAATATTTACCAAAATAGACCATAACATGGTCAATGAAAAAAATCTCAACAAATTTCAAGATTAAAATAATATAGTGGGGCTTCCCTGGTGGCGCAGTGGTTGAGAGTTCTCCTGCCAATGCGGGGGACACGGGTTCATGCCCCAGTCCGGGAAGATCCCACATACCGCGGAGCGGCTGGGCCCGTGAGCCATGACCGCTAGGCCTGAGCGTCTGGAGCCTGTGCTCCACAGAGGGAGAGGCCACAACAGTGAGAGGCCCCCATACAGGAAAAAATAATAATAATAAAAAAAATAATAATAATATAGTGTATGTTTTCTGACAACAATGAAATAAAACTAGACATCAATAGCAAAACTATAACTAAAAAATTCTACAGATGCTTGGAAATTCAACAACACACTTCTAGATGACCCATGGGTCAAGGAAGAAATTACAATAGAAATTAAAAGCTAAACTTTGAACTGAACAGACATAAAAAGTACAACTTATCAAAATGTGTGGGTTGTACTTGAAACAGTGCTTAGAGAGAAATGCATAGATTTAAATGCATAAATCACAAAAGAACAGTTGAAAATCAATGATCCAAACTTTCAACACAGGAAGCCTGAAAAAGAACAGCCAATGAAACCAAAAGAAAGTAGAAGAAAGGAAACCATGAAGATATTAGAAGAAACCAATGAAATAAAATACAGACATACAATAAAGAACATCAATAAAACCAAAAAATGATCCTGTGAAATGACTGATAAAATTGGAGAGAAAGAGAGAGCGACAGAGACAGAGAGACAGAGACAGAGAGGCAGAGAGATTGGATATGAATATATACAAAGGACTCAACACTAAATATCCTACAGACACATTCAAGACCACTGGAAAAATAAATTTCATCCTAGCAGTCCTGAATGTCGAGTATTGTCCACAGATGAGGAAAACAACTCAGAGAAGTCACGGATGTAGTCAGCACAGACCTGGGTTGGAACCCTGTTTGACTGAGTTCTAAAGCCCACTGCTCTCTCCTTTCAAGACCCAGTATTCAGTGTGATAGAGATGTTGGCTAAAGCTATGGTGGTAATCAGATTGCAATATAGAAATGTATCAACTCAACACATCGCACATCTTAAACTTACACAGTGTTGGATGTCAATTATGTCTCAATATAAATACATAAATACCAACCAAAAAAAGACTCAATGTGCAGAATTATAACTTGAGGTGCTTGAAAAACTCCTTGGTCTGAAAGTAAAAACTCTAATATTAAAGTGTAAACACCCACTCCATGTCCCACCAGATACCAATTTGAACAGCCTGAGCAGAGGGGCAGACTCGCATTATCTTGTCCAGGGTAAGAATAAAGACTCTGGAGCCTGACTGCCCAGGTAGAGTCTGGGCTCAACCCCTCCTAGCTGTGTGACTCTGGGCAAGTCACTTAACTTCTCTGTGCCTACGTTTTCTCCTCTGGGAAATGGGGGTGGTGAGTGTTCCTCCCTCCTAGGGCTGCTGGAGGACACGGTAGTAAAGGGTGTGGTCAGTGCTATAAGTCAGCAAGATGATTAAACAACCATGCAGAGTCAACCTACCCGGGGGCCACTGCGTGGGGACTTCAGAGCTCGCCCTTGGTCTGCAGAACACCGTGGTCTTTTGTCGTCCTTCTCCAAATGTGCTTCGTTCACTCCTGCCCCATCGGTGTTTCCTTGCAGGGCACTGGATCCTGCGGCGTTTCCCCAGACCAGTGATGTAGCAGGAGAATCAGCACCGCACCTGGAATTCTCCAGGCCTAAACAAGGTTCCGTCCATCCTCCAGCCAGACCCATTTCCTGCTCCGAGGGTGGCCCAGGGCCTCTTGCAGTCAGTTGCTCTGAAAGCTCAGTCACCTGCACCCCCCTTTCTACAGCGTTCACCTGGTCCACCGCCATCATGTTTTTTCCCTGGAGATACTCCTCTGCTCTCACCAAAGGTCCCACATCTGTGCTGCTCCCCCACACGACTTCCCCCTCCAGGACTTGGATCCTTTGTAGAAGGTGTTCATTCTCCCCCCTGAAGGCTTGGATCATGTCTTCTATTCCCAGCACTATATCCTTTATCAGCTCTTTATAACTGACCCCAAGCTCCGAAATCAGTGCACTGAGCTCCCAGTTTTCCAGGGTGATGCACTCCATCACGCCTTTGGATTTTCGGATGCACGCAGACATGGCTTTCCTGAGCTGCCCAAGGTGTCCTTTCAATCTCTCGTTTTCCTCTTCAAGCTCAGAAATTTTGCAGTAACTTTTCCTGTTACAGTCTTCAAGGTCAGAAATGACCTGCACGTACTGGTCCAGCTCCCTCTTTACGTGAGAGATGTCTCCTAACAGCACGCCGTTATCCTGTTTGAGCGCAGATATTTTTTTCACATTTCTCTCCCTCTCTTTTTCCAGGACACGCAGTTTTCTGTGGCATCGTTCCTGATCTACCTGAAGCTTGGCGTTGTCACGTAAAACTCTGCTTCTCTCCGTCTTCAATCCAGAAATGAGCTGACGAAACCTCGTCCTCGCTCTCTCAAGGGCTCTCGGCTGCTGAGAGAGCTGGTTCCGACCCCACTCAGAGGGCCCCTCTGGCGGGCCCGGGCTCAGGCTGACCAAATCCAGCACCGGCCCTGGAAGAACTTCGCCGGTGCCTACGGCCTCATTCTCTCCCCGCTTAACGTCTTCATCAGGCTCCTCGGGGTTCGCTTCCTTGGCATAACAAATATCGAGATCCTGGTTTGCCAAAGCCTGCTGAGGATACGCGTCCTCCTGGCAGCTGTACCATCTCCGAGCAAAGCTCCAGTTCTCTCCTGCCAACGAGGAAGCTTTCCGGCCATGCCCCCCACTCCCAGGCTTCAGGATGGAGAGCTGCTGGAAACAAGCCTCCATCTCCTCTTCAAATTCCTCTATTTTTAACGCAGATCCCTCACAGCCTTTGCTCGGAGCCCGGGGATGACTGGTAGGGCGGGCCCCCTCGGGCCATAAAGCCAATCCAGGAGACGGTGGCAAACCTCCCTCCTGCAGTAGGAAAAGCATTTCCTTGGCTTCACAGTCCTCGGAGCTAGGCTCCTCCCGGACATCCCTGTGGCCCGGGCTGGACCTGTGGAGATGCGACAATTCCTCCTCCTCTTCCTGTCCTTTGTCCTCAGGGCTTTCCTCTGGGAGAAGCAGAGCATTTCCAGACCACACGCAATCTTCCTCCTTGCCCAGAACTCTCCTGACGGCTCTGCCCTGCTCTGCAAGGGTTGGAGCACCTGCCGGAGGCGGCCCATTGGTGCCGTGGGCCCTGGAGAAGGCGGCTGTGGGGGCCTCTTCCTCCTCTGATGATGAAAGCCCTCCTCCCCCTTCTCCCCCTTCTCCTCCTTCTTGGGGGCTCCAGACATGCCTTCCCCCCAACCCCCTCCTGCTCAGGGATTCAGGACCCTCCGTTGACACTGAGGCCTCCCCCTGAAGAAGGGGCAGTGGAAGCTCCCGCCTGGGCCCAGGGCAGGAGGTTGCAGCCGGGGGTTCGGAAGCCCCGTGCTCATTCCATACACCCTCTGGGGCCCAGACACCAGCCTCCAGGCTCAGGTTCTCACGGCTTTCCTGACTTGACTGAGCCCTGGCACCGAGGTCGTCCTCCTTCCTGCCGCTGGTCCTCCTCGCCTCCCGCATCTCCGGTCTCCGTCCTGGGGTTCCTCCTCCCTCCTTGCAAGAGTCTTTTAGGTCCTTGGGGCCTCTCCTGGGAAATCGGTGATTTGAAATGCATGGGGACTCCCGGCAGAGGGAGGCATCGTGGCTCCTTGCCGGGCGATTATCCCGGCTGGGGTGTCCTGCAGCGGAGGAAGCAGGCGGGGGCCTAGCCTCCAGCACCTGTTGGGCTTGCAGTTCTTCTGGGGAATCTTCCAGGAGCAGCTGCAGGAGTGGCAGGGGAGCCGAGTCCCCAGCCTGCCCCCAGGGAGGGCGTGTGCATGTCTGCATTGGGAGGAAGGACACCTGGGCCAGGGTGGCTGCTAGGTTCTGCTCTGAAATCCAGGCCAGCTCCACCGGGAGGAGTGAGCCGTCCATGTCCTGCCCCGGGGGGCAGCCACAGATGAGAAGGAGAGTCTGTTCGCCCAAGCTGGGCTCAGCCGGAGTAAACTAGGGGAAGGAAGAGAAGAGAAGGGGTGAAGCGGCCCCTTCCCCCATAGAGCCTCTCCCCGTCTCTCTGAGCTCATCTCCTCACCCAGCCATACAGGTCTTCCAAACACCCCGGGTCTGTTAGCACTCCAGGGCCTCTGCCCCTGCCCTTCCCTCTGCCCCCCCCGCCCCCCCTGCCACGGCTCACCCTCTGGCTTCCTTAACATCTCAGCTCAAACGTTACTTCCTCAAAAAGGCCTTGCTGACCACTTCCACCACTGTCTGTCCATTCACCCCCTTTCCCTCGCTCTGTGGCGCCCTCCCCTCACTCACATCATGTAGGATATGCGTGTGTGTAATTGTTTAACTCCTCCCATAGCCCTGCACTGTCCAATACGGTAGCCGCACAGGCCACACGGGGCTCTTCCAATTTAAAGCAATTCAGTGAAAGTTAACACTCAGTTCTGCACTCTGCACTCAGTTCTGCACTCAGTGGTGCAGTCACACCAGCCACGTTTCAAGTGCTCAGAAACCACGCGTGGTTCACAGCTCCTACACTGGACCGCACAGGTGCGGAATATTGCCAGCACTGTGGAAGGCTCTAGTGGACAGCACGGTGTAGACCATCTGCCTAGAATAGTCCCGGGCACACAGGAGGGGTTTCATAGATATTTTTGAATATCTTTTTATATTTACTTATTCAATGAGCTTAACCAGAGAGGAGGACTGGCCTGACTCAGAACAAACCCGGGCTGGGCTGAGGCCCGGGAGAGGAAACTTGGCTTCATCCAGGCTCGGTAGGAGCCCTCAGCTCACATGCGACCACGACCCCACTCGCACCTCGCAGCGCTCCCAGCCTCACCACCTTTACCTGCCGGGTCTTCCCACCTGGCCTGCCCTTTCGCTGTCCATCCCTGGTTTCCTGTCTGTCTAACTACTTCCCCAGCTTCTCTGTGAAGCTCTCCCCACCCCAGGGGCTGCTCTGCTCTTTTCCCACTTTGGGTGTGACACAGCACACCACGCAGTGGCTCAGAGCAGGAGGTGAATGAATGAAAGTAGGTGAGCAAGGAAGGCCCCCTCTTTAGAACCACAGAACCGCATCAGGGCCGGCTGGAGCCAGGCTCCTGAACCGTAGGGCAGAGTGTGGTGCAGAGTGTGGGCTATGGAGACGTGAGGACCCCAGTCCCCTAGAGGGCTGTGAGGCCTTGGGAAATCACGACTTCCTCATATGCAGAAGCGGGGGGGTCATGGCTCCTGCCCCATCGCTGGTGGGGAGGTTTCAATGAGATGAAGTTTGCTACGTGGCAGCTGGGTCTGGGCACACAGCTGGGGCACACAGCCTTCCTGCCCACTCCCCACTCAGGGCTCAAATCTCCCTCTCAATTATTTCCAGAATGTTCTTCCAAACCCCAAGCTTCTTTACCTTCTTCTCCCCTCTTCTGCGTGGTGGCCACACTGTGCAGCACACACAGTAGGGCTGATCAGACCCAGCTGGCACCCCAGGCACGCAGAAAGCCTCTGGCCTCACCTGTCCACGGGCAGATCCTGCGAGGTCTCCTGGGAGCTTGTCCGTGGTCTCCGGGCCTGGGATCAAGACAGCAGTGCTTTGTCCAGCCCCGATGCAGTCCCAGGCGCGGGGCCCCTCGGAGGGCTGGCCTGGGAAATGACAGGACCGGAGAGTTAAGAAGACCCTCCTAGGAGCTTTCCCATGATTGCCACCAGCAGTGCCATCTGCTGTTAGGATGAGACAGCACTTCTCATGACTCAGGGCCTTTGAGCCTCCACAAGTGGCCTGCTGGCCACCACTGCCTGTCAGGTGAGAAACCAAGGCTCAGGGATGGGGAATGACATTCACTGATGAGCAGCAGAATCGGGTCTGGAAGCCACCTCTTCTGACCACAAAGCCCACGACATCTCCCTGGCCCCACACCGTCATGGTCACACAGGGTCATGATCCCTGGCCCCCAGCCCCTCATGGTCAGCACGTAGACAGGGGAGTTGATGCCCAGGCTTTGCCAGACACGTCCTGCCCCCTTCCCCAAGGACAAACCTGACCTCGTTTGACCTGTCAGCTCTGTTCCCCAGAAATGGGATGGAGGGGAAAGGTCAGCTTTGCTGGTCAACAGCCCCGCTGGGTACAACTGACCCCCTCATCCTTAAGTTGAATTTCACCTTGGAAAACTACATAAACCACAGATGGCCAGTTGGACACCATGGCTTTGGGGCTCCCTGCGTGCAGTGGCTTTTGCAGCAGGGACCCTGGAAGCTGCACCCGAGAATATTAGCAGAGATATTGGTTCCCGTTAGGGACAACTTAGGGATAAGGGGGTCCCAGCAACTCCCAGGCTGCACACTTGTCTCACACCTGAGCTGTCACTGGGGCGGGGGCGGGGAATAGAACAGCTCCCGGTCATGACACGGTCTTCTGCGAAGACAAATCCCCCTGAAGGGACCCCTGCTGCCCGAGGCTGGCACGGGCGTCGCCTGGTTGGCACCTTCTGAGGGCTGAGGGCTGAGCCTGAATGTCGGGTTGGGCCTAGGTCACAGACCTTGCCGTGGGCATTGTGGACTCTGATCCTACCTCTCCCAGCTGTGTGGCAACAAGCAAGCAACACTACCTCTCTGAGCCTCAGCTTCCTGACTGTAGAGCAGGGACCGCCACCCTGCTGCGTCATCAGGATGTCGTAAGAGAGCTGGCCCATCAGCGGATGTCCACGCGGGGCCCCCCACGCACCTGCCGAGCCCCTTGGTCCAGGGGCCCCGTCAGGGCCTCGGTTTCCGCAGGCATCCGGAGCCTCCTCCCAGGGCAGGGGCAGCGATTCATCCTGAACACAGCCCAGGGCCTCCTTGAGGAAAAAAACACAAGAAGACAAGACAGCTGTGAGTGTCCCTGGTTGCAAGGGACCCTCCAAGCCTGTCCCAGCCAAGTCCCTCCCAAGGACCCCTGGAGGGAGTTGCATCCCCTCCCCAGGTGAGGACAGCAGAAGGCAGTGGCCTGGCCATAGGGCCCTGGTCCTGCGTTCTCGGTCCTGCCAACCAAACTGCCTCCTGTGAGCACCCAGCAAGCATTTAGCAGACAATGGGGGGCTTGTCCCTTCAGCCAAGATTTTTCTGGGCCCCCCAAGGTGGCACCAAAGGCTCCAGTCCCCTTTCCTTCTGGTGCGGAAGTTCCCTCTGTATCCACCCGAGGTGGGAGCCTGTCCCTCTGGGCAGTCCTGTCCCTCAACTGTCCACAGGCCCCAAACGCCGCAGCCAGGCATCTCCGGGAGGCACCCTCCTCCTCTGGATCTCACCCCAAAAGGCAAGCTGGGCTGCAGCAAGGAGCTTCCCTAACCCAACGCCCACCCCCCGCCCCGCAGAGCACGTTAGAGGCAGCACCTTGACTGCGGCTCCAGCCACCACCCACGAGGGGCCAGGGCACAAGTGTCCTGCAGGTTCCCACTGCCCCGGGTACGCCTAGCCCGGTTCTAAGGGGCGCTGTTTGCTTCCCACCTGCTCCCACACTAGACCTGAGGTCGTTCAGGAAGGAAACTGGCCTTCATTCGGTCCGCACTGACACTCCAGCCTGGCACACAGTAGGTGCTTAATAAAGGTTTGACAGTTGGATGGATAGACAGAGCCTGCAGAAAGGCAGACATTTCGGACTCGCCGTGCATTAATTCAGCAAACGTTTATTAAGCTCCTACTGTGGGTCAGGTGCTCTTCTAGGGGAGGGAGAAACGGAAATGGACAGGTCATGCCCCGTGCCCGTCCCCAGGTCCTCACCTGCTCTCAGCAGACCCCTGCGTTGGCCACTAACTGGGCCTCCTGCTTCCCCTCCCGTCCTGCCCGCAGCTGCCAGGGACCCTCTGACCTGCAAGTCCGCCCTCACCTCCCCCACTCAGTCCACGGGATCAGCTCCTGGGCTGCGGTCAGGCACGGAGGCCGTCCAGGGCTGTCACCGCAGCCCCTGACGCTCCTGGTCCTGGCTTCCTCTCACAGTGCCTCCCTGTTCCCCCACGCTGGCTCCTGCTGGCCTCCGCACGTGCGGTTCTTCCTGCCTGCCTGGTGCACCCTCCTGGGAAGGGTACTGGTTGCAGGCTGCTTCTTGCAAAGCCCTCCCTGCCCCTGGCTCTCTGCCCCTCCTTTCCACACCCTTTGGCAGCCGAGCAATTGCACTGAAATGGAAACAGGCTCAGGTTGCCCTCCTGTTTCCAACCCTTTCATGCTTCCCACTGCCCTGAAAGATAAAACCCCTGCCTGTGCGGCCTCACCACACCCATCTCTGCTCTTTGGATGGACCCTTCTCCCTCCTGCCTTGGGGCCTCGCACCCCTTGTGCCTGCTGCCTACACCTCTCCTCCCCACCCTTCTGCCTGGCCCAGCTGCTCCCTTCTGGGCTTAACTTAAAGGCCAGATCCTTAATGAGGCCTCCCTGAGCCTCCCCCAAATGAAGCCCCTCCCTCACTGCAGCATCTTCTCCTCATACCCCAAGGTTGTGACCTTCCAGTTACTGTGCGACAGTTTGTGTCTTGTCCAGTTCTCCTCAGAGACCAGGGGAGACCAGGCCCTGGCCACACCTTAGGATCACCCAGAAGCTTTTAACAAGTACCAGAACAGGGCCCCAGCCAAGACCAGTGAAAACCAGAGGGGTCTGGGCACAGCCCTGCTCTGCATCCAGACGGGCCCGGACAACCTGCCACAGGTGCCTTCTGCCCACAGACCTTGGGGTACCTCACGGTTTTCTCCACTAGCTTCCCACTCGATCAGAATTAAACACTCTTGTCAAGAACTTAAAATCACTATTGGAAGGAGGTGGAGATGAGAAAATGGAGAGAGAGAGAAGGCACAAGAGAAAGGAAGAGAGAGAAGGCAAATGAGAAAGAGAAAAAAAAGAGAGGAAATAGGATGCAAGAAGGGAGACAGAAATTCAAAGACATGAGAGCAAGCAAGAGAGAGAAGCAGAAGGAAGGAGGAGGGAACAGATGAAGGGGAGGCGGAGGGCAGTGTCGAAGGCCACCACTGTTCTGCTGTTCATTTCTATTTGGATTTTGCTCCAGTACCAAGGTTACTTCCATTCAGTTCAACAAATACTTTCTGAGCACCTACTATGTGGCAGGCTTTGTCCTGGGGCTGGGACACAGCCATGGGTGACACACACAGACCCCTGCCTCGAGGAGCTAACATCCAGGGGAGGACTTCCAAGATGATGCTATACCCGCTTCATGTCACAAGTGATGAAATCAATACTCAGAGAGGGACAGTGACTTGTCTAAGGTCACACAGCACACACAGTGGGAGAACAGGACCTGAACTCAGGTCTCCGAACTTGATCCGGGCCTTCTCTCCCGCTTCCTGCCCCCCTCTGCTCAGTGTTGCCAGCCCTCCCTGCTTTTCAACACTCACAGGAGCATTTGCCTGTAACTTTACTTGGCTTTAGTTTTAACGTGTAATTATTTTGAAAGAAGAAAATGAGGAATACAGTGATATCCAAACACAAATATTACAAATGTGTGAGAATATATCCCTCTGGGCTTTTTTTCTGTGCAGAGACATTTAAATTCTTCCAAAAGTCTGTTTCTACAAAATGTTGACTTTCGCTTTGTGCATTTTTCATGTGATGGTATCGAAGGATCATTTCTCCACAACTTCTTCTGTAATGTGGTGTTTTAGGGCTGCCGAATGATCTCTGACGTAAGGAATGCCTTCACTTACCAAATCAGGTCCCTCTGATCAGACATTTAGGTTGTTTCCAATTTTTACCAACTATAAACAGTATTGAGGTACCTTTAATATATGACAAATATTCAGAATACAGTGGAATCGTGAGGTTTTGCTCATTCGTGTTTTGTTTTTAAGTAATGGACCTTTTTTGTAAGACCACGGGCCATCTGTATTTCCTTTTTACGTTATTTGTATGTTCGTGGCTTTTGCCTATGTTTTGTTTTTTGACATTATCGAAACTGTTTTAAAGCCCTTGCTCGCTTGCAGGAGTGAGTGACAAGTTACAAAAAAGTAACGGGCACTTCTGCTCAGGTGCAAGCTGTGAGCAGGAACGGGCTGCCTGGACTCAGGAAACAATCAAGACATTCTCATACTCGCCACCAGGCGTCGCTCTACTCAGATCGCCGGGGTCGAGAAGCTGGCCTGAGCAGCCCGCATTCCTGAGGCCACTGTCACAAGGAGCGGGGTCGCAGCTCTGGGATGACAGCCTGACACTGACATCATAAGACAGTGACTTTTAATCTCTTTATACGAGCCTCCTTGATACCCTCCAGGCCAGGCCACTGCCCCAGGGTGTCCCCTGCTGTAGTGGTCATCACCCAAATTGCCCTTTCTGCCCCTGTGTCTATCTCCCCTATAAACTTTTGAAGAGAAGGATCGCCTCCCCAGCCCCAGTGGTCGGCACGGTGCCTGGAACATACAGGATGCCCAGTGCACGCTTACTAAAAAGCATCTGGACACATCTGCAGAGAGGCTTTGCTTCTCTTGCAAACCAGAGTCCTCTTAAACTTTCTTTCACCTGGGATTCTGACCAGAAACCCCCTCCCCAAACTCCTCCCCGAGCTGGGCGCTTGTCCTCGCAATGGCTATTCCTGTGGGGACCTGGGCTCCAAGCAACTTGTTCTCGAAACTATAAACTGTGTGATCCTGGGCAAGGCATGTGCCTCCTCTGTGGGGCTGGGGACAAAATCACTGATCTCTGCCTGGCTACCTCCCAGCATCAAGGAGATCCTGTTTGGGGAAGCGCTGTGTAAATAAGAATCAAAATATCTTCTCATAACGATTACCCTCACCATAAATCACACCATGACACACATCAGATGTAACCAAGGGGCTGGTTTGGGTTGGAGGCACCCTAATAATTTGCAATGATTTTCAATATGATACACACTTCCCTGGGGCTAGACCTCCCTCTCGTTTCCCAATTTCTACACCTCACTTCCCAGCATTGCCATCTCAGGCTGGTCCCTTCGTCTGGAAGTTTCCATTTCCCATGGGCAATGGAGCAAATATCTTCTTTTGGCCATTTATTCACTGAGTCACTTCCTCACCAAGTATTCCACAGCCTGTGGACAGGGGCTGGGATTTATGGCTGAATCAGACCCAGTTGGTGATGACGATGAAGGAACAGCTACGGGGGTTGGGCAGCCAGGCCCAGCACAGTGAGAATTAGGGTCGCCAGAGGTGGGTCATATCATAATGGGGGCACCAAGGAGGGAAGGAGCTGGCGTAAAATCAGGAAAGTCTTCTTGGAGGAAGAGACATTCTCACCAAATGGAGAGAAAGAAGCAGGGGTTTACCAAGAGGCCATGGGGAGCAGACGGTAGAAGTCTCTAGACACAGGAAAAGTAAGCAGGCTGGAGGAGTCTGGCATATTTAGGGACCTGCAGGACCACAGGGTGGGAGGAAGGGGTGGGCAGTGAGCCTGGAGGCAGCGGCTAGAGCAGCTGGGGCCTTGAATGCCGAGGTTAGGAAGTGGAGCTGGATCCCAAGGCGATGGAGCTGCTGGGGGCTTATGAAAAGAGATCATTTGGGGGTTACACCGCTATCCAGAGAAGGGCGCTGAAGATCTGCCGCGTGGCTCTTAACCATTCTGGGTCCTGCCCCTTTGGAAATGCACTGTCAGCCTTGGGAAATCATGCATGCATGCATGCAATGCTCTCAGAACACTGAGTACAATCTCATACGTGCACAGCCATGGCCACAGGCCAGACCAAGACCTGAGGGACATCATCTGGCTTTACAGTGTTGTTATCAATAGATTCTAGCATTTTAACTTTAAAATTGCAAGCCATGCTGCCCCGTGACCTGGTGACTGGCTGGCATTTCCCATCTCTCCAGCGCGCTCTCTGGAGGATTTCTTCCTTTCAAGGTGGCCCTTTTCGACTCCAAGGTGCTCAGAGTCAGGGCTGTCAGTGCCCGCTGAGAGTAGGACAGTTTGGAAGACTCTGACATACCCTGTGGCCCTGTCATGGGGAATGGTCCATTCCCCATTCCAAACACCAAGATTCCCAACAGTGACCCACAGATTGTCAGGCCCCTTCCCCCTTCCTCTGTCTGCACCCTCTTTCTCCAGGCAGTCTTGTCATCCCGTGCAGGCAGGGGTCTTGTCTTATTTCCCAGCCCTGGTACCAAGCTCAGGCCCGAGTACACCTCGTTGTACGGCACCTGTTAAATGCTGATTTTGGACCCACTGACCACTAGTTACCGAGGAACAGAGCATGGCACTCACAGGCTCATCTCAGGGTCAGCCTGCCGGGACGCAAATCCTGCCCCACCACTTACTATCTGTGGGACCCTGGGACTCTCCGGGCCTTCACTTCCTCATCTGTAAAATGGGGGTAAAATAGTGCCTCCCTTGAAGGTCGTTGAGGGACAAAATGAGTGGACAACAGATGCAGAGCACGAGAGATGGCGTCTAGTGCAAAGACTCCCTCATAAATATAGGAATCGTTTTGTACCCCCATGAAGCCGGCGAAGAAGCACATCAAGGAACTAGAACCGACAGTTCTACTGTTTCACGGGGCCTCATAACGGTGCATCCAGGAGGGCACTTGTTATGAGTTCAATTGTGTCCCCCCCGCAAACTTCCTAAGTTGACTCTTAACCCCCAGGACCTCAGAACGTGACCTGATTTGGAAATAGAGACACAACTGATTCAATTAAGATGGGGTCATTCGGGTGGGCCCTAATCCAACATGACTGGTGTCCTTATAAAAGGGGGACGTTTGGACACAGAGATGCATAGAAGGAAGACAATGAGATACAGGGAGAAGACAGCCGCCCACAAGCTAAGGAGAGAGGCCCGAAACAGATCTTCATTCACAGGCCTTGGAAGGAACGACCCTGCCGACACCTCGATCTCGGGCTTCCAGCCTCCAGGACTATTGTTGAAACCACACAGTTTGTGGTTCTTTGCTAGGGTAGCCCCAGGAAACTCTCAGAGTACCTACATTTCTATTTGCTCAATAAGGATATTAAGGCATAGAAATAAGATGACTGGCAAGGCTCCCGGGGCTCCTAGAAGGCAGGGCCAGGCTCCAGGCCCACCAGCTGGGGGGACTCGGCCCTGCTTGTCTCCATCTGGGAGAACTGCTAACGTCTGGCTGGAGCAAGAAGCTGGTCGCCCTGGTGCCGAGCCCCCCGTGGAGAGATCATGAGCAAGGGGATGGGAGCTGCTTCCCGGAAGTGAGAGCAAGCCACACAGGAAATGCACAAACCACGATGACATGGACGCCGACGGCCAAAGCAAGCCCTTGCTAATATCACTCTCCCAGCCCGGATGCTCCCAGGCCGCCATTTAGATTGCTAAAAGCCAGGATCAGTGACCGTCCCATGACACTCTATGCTGAAACGGTAACTGACATTTGTTCCATCTTTAAAGGGCTCTTGCATTCACGCTCCCATGGGCTCTTCACTCTGACACACTCAGAAGACAGCAAGTGCTACTACCCCTTCACCCAGCGGAATCCACCGCCTCTGTCCACTCCGGGTCCCACCTGCCATCTTAGAGCATGAGCATGTCACCCCAGTGTGTATGGCTCCCATGTTTAAGGATCAACATTTTCTATTCCACGGGCCCTTGCTTCCTCTGCTACTCATCTGATAACAGGCTGGCTTCTCCGGATGCTATAGAGGCAGAATTGGCTGGGGACCACACTTTATGGGAAATTTAGGGAATTTTTGAGAGACTTTTGACTGTGCACAGCAGCCTCCAGGAAGGTCTTGAGAGCATGCAGTTCTCCTTGGGCACTGGGTCTTTTAAATGATAAGACATGAAACATCGAGAAGGTCACAGATGCATGTCAACAAGGGGCTTATAACTGATCACACAGGCTGCCAAACGCAGCCACTGACACTGCCCCAAACTCCGCAAGAACCAACGCTGGCCCCAGCATCTTAAGGTAAGGACAGCCTCTTGGAGTCACAGCCTTGATCTGGCCCATGTCCCCTTGCTGGCCCTAATACTTTGGAGCTGCATGCCTGTGGTCAAGTCACTTAACCTCCTGGGTCTCAGTTTCTCCATCTAGTCAGTGGGATAATAGCACCTGGCTTGCAAGGCTGTACTAAAGATTAAATGAGAGAACACAAAACGTACAAAACATTAGGAGGCATCTCTAAAATATTTAGGTATCCACCCTTTTCCTTAGATAAAAGAAAGAGTAGCAGTGCACGGGAAGGCAGAAAGATTGGGAGAATAAGGATGTAAGCCGACAGCCTAAATTAAAATCTTACGTTTAGAAAAATTACAGAAAGGATTCTAAATGACAATTTCCATCTCTGCACGATTTATTTTCTGAAATTACAACAAGGTGCCAATATTAAAGGTACACTGTATTCCTTTTACCTGATGAACATAATGGAGGAAGAACGAACAGGACACGCAGAAGTAACATGAGTAGAATGAAGTACTAAAAAGATAAAATATAACCACAGATAAACTCAGTATTAAAATGATCTAGGCAGGATACACTTCATTATCTTGAGAAGACTAAAGTTCCAGTTAATTTGAAATAGGTTGTCCAGGTCCAAAGATAAATTTAATTTTTTTTTTAATGAGTCATCTTCTTTGGGCTAAAGTGTCTCCCTTATTTTTCCTTAAATGCAAATTAACCCAGTGGGATCTTGATGTCTTGGAGGGAGCTGAGTTAACTCTCCCTTTTCAGGGAGGCAGCCTGGTGCAGGAGACACAAAGTACTCTGGACTCACATCCAATTTGGATCCAATTCTACTTCTGCCTCTTCTGAGCTGTGTGACAACAGGTCAGTGCACTGCCTCTCTGAGCCTCAGCCTCCTCTCTGTGGAGTGCGGACATTAATAGTACCTGCTTTACAGTTTTATGAGCATTAAATGATGCCTTTGAAAACACCGTAGGGTGCCAAGCACATGGCAGGAGTATATTAAACGTTAAGTTTTTGCTCGTCTATCAGTTAGGTGATAACATCAGTGCCCAGCCTGCTCTCGGCTCCAGAACTTAAGAAACTTGCTTGGGGTCACAGCTAGCAAATAGGAGAACTGGAAAGGAGCTGAACCCTGCATGTGCTCTACTGCACAGTCCTGAGGGCCTCCTGTGTGCTGCTGCTGGGGGGGCCGCTACAGAAGCCATCTGACCTGCCCTCAAGGGGCTCACAGTCTAAAGAAGGAGAAATGAAGATGCACGTACAGCACCGGCACGCTGGGGACCGTGGTCACCTTTGGAGCTGTGAGGGAGGTGGGAAAGGGTGATGGCTTTCCCAGGGAGGGGCGGATCGGGGTGGAAGTCACGAGACCATGACAGTTAATGTCATACTGCACGTGGAGGAGCTCGCCCAGCACGGGGCCTGGCACAGGCAGGGACCCATCAAATGTCAGATAGATGGACGGACAGGAGGAAACAGACGAGGAGGGGTGAAGGGTAACTGGATGACTGCCTGGAGAGTGGCTGCAAGGAGAGATGGACAAGCAGATGGTCGGGTGAAAGAGATGATGGAGTGTGGGTAGAGGGGTGGGTGGGTGGGTAGACAAGACGGTGCATGAGGGCATGGACAGGTGGACGGTGGCCGAGCAGGTGGACAGGTGGTGGGGAGGTGGCTGGCTTGGTGAACGGGTGAGTGAAGCTGTAGGGGTGGATGGGCACCACCAGGTGGGTAGATGCGCGGATGGAATGAAGGGTGGGTGAAGGGGGCTGGTGGGTTGCAGGGGTGGTTGAAGAGGAAAACGGGGGAATGACGGAGCCCGTGACTTGACCAAGCGGCAGAAAGTTAGAGAAAAGCAGAAAATCACTCGTGCTCTGGGTTGCGGCCACTTACCAGGCTACCGTGACCAGCAGGAGCCGTGCTGAGCGCTCTGTCTCGGGGGGCCTGGGCTCCCAGCTCCTCTCGAAGGCACCTGTTTTGCTGGGCGAGCTCCTCCACCTGGCCCTGCAGGCCGATCTCCGACAGCTTCAGCCCATAGATGCAGCAGCGCAGTTCCTCCAGCTGCCCGCGGAGCAGCCGCTCGGTGGCGCGCTGCTCCCGCAGCCGGCGCGCCGCCTGGTCCCGCTCGCGCTCGCCGCGCTCGGCCCTGGCCCGCAGCGCGCGCGGCTCCGCGGCCTCCTCGGGAGCGCCTCGGGGACTGGTCGGGCCCGGGGGTCGGGGGCCACCCTGGTTCGGGGCGTCCAGTTCGGCCAGCAGGAGGCCCGCGGCGTGGCAGAGGCGCCGCACGTCCAACTCCAGCCGCTGCACCTGCGCTCGCAGGATGCGCTCCTGCTCGCGCACCAGTCGCAGCTGGCGCCGCTGGAGCCGCCGGCCGCGCTCCAGGGCCGCCGCCTGCAGCCCCAGCGCCTCGTCTTTGCGCCGCAGCCGCTCCCTCAGCCGCCGCAGCCGCCACCGCTGCCGCCGGGCCGCGCGCTCCTTCTCCTGAACCTACGGGTTGGCGGTGGAGGAGGGCGTCAGGAAGGCGGCCGGGGACGCACCGTAGCTCGCATTGAGCCTGTCTTTATTTGAAACTTCGATATTTTGTTGTTCAGCGCGCCTTTTCTTTTTGCATTAATTTTTGCATTAAAACATTGCTGCAAAATATTATTGATCTCGATGACTGTTTTTTGGCGCCCCCTTAAAGTTTGCCCAGGAGACGAGCACCTTACCTCTCCCTAGTGTGGGCCCTGCACACCCGTGAGCTCCCCGAGTTCTTGGAAGGAAACTGTGCAACGGGCAGGAGGGGGATGGGCTGGTGCACACTGGGAGGGCCAGTGGTTCCAACATGTGATTCCCCCACACCAGTTTGTAAAGAGCTGCCACCTGGAACCCCCTGAGTGTCCCCACTTCCTCACTTGCAGAACTTCCCAGACCTCTCCATTTCCCAGTGCCTACAGAGTTAATGCCTGAACCAATAAGGATCAGCTGACCATGGCTTCTGGCTGGTGAGACAGGACCACCAGTGTCACAGCAGTTGTTCCTTCCTGTGAATACGCCCTGTGGAGCTACTCAGAAGTGACCTGCACAATGTCACACGACTAAAAGTCACTGAACCGCCATGTACTTGACTCAAGACCTTTCCTTTTTCCGCTTGGCCCGCTGCCTGTCCAAGGAACACATCTCCCTGTTCTTAAACCTTGCCCTCCCCCCACGCATGAGCTGTAGGCTGGACTGGGGTGACCCATGCACTGCAAAAATGGGCGTCCTTGCCCAATTTTCAGAATTAATTGATGCAAATGGATAGAACTGCCTTCATGTTAAGCTCTCTGTCAACTGCTAGTCCCTGCTGCTCATACTCAGTCACAGCCACGAGAGCTTGCAGAAGACAAAACAAACAAGCAAGAGCAAATGTGAAAGAGGAAACTTGGGAACAGCCGGCAGGCTTTGTTTGACAGCGTGTTTTGGGGGGAATTTGGGCAGATAAAACTGGAGTTAGATTCCCTGCGAGGAAAATTGCTCGGGGTCTTCCCGATGGTATGAATCCTGTACTCGGTGATACTAGGTGGACGGTGCCCCATCACCAGGATGGGTCTACATTTATCACCTTTGGGAATGACCACGGGTCACCACAGAAGTGAGATGTCTTTGTATGCAAATGCTTACTGCAAATATTGACAACAATGGGGCAAATTGCCATTTGGCAGATATCAGGTACAAAGGGCAGAGTTCATGCACTCCTGCAAAATATGCTCTGAAATGCAGATAGCTCCGGGGAGAGATCGAGGGTTAGTGTCTGGGCTGGGTTGAAGCTGGGCCAAGTGGTCTCCGAGGGGACCCAAGCCAGACCCCTCACCTCTCTGAAATCTTGCCCTTCATCTGGAAATGCGGTTTTGTGACAGGACATTCCCAGGAGCATACAGACTACAAGAGAATGCAATGAAGAAATGTGTGTGGGCCACATAACTGCGGGTCCTGCAGTGCCCCGAGCTCGCTCATGTCATTTCGCTTGCTTGTCACCCTCATCCTCTGTCTCCCCATCATACTAGGAACCTCTGGTGATTGCAGGACTGTGTCTATTCACTTGGGAAACCCTATATGTATATAAGGCATGACAAAAAATATTAATTACAGGATTTTCCATGGAGAGATTATATTCTTGATGGTGGGATCCCACGTAACACTACTATACCTCGGGTTAAAAACTCCCGGACCCTGACAATGATGTGCTGTGAACCAAGGAGGATGAACTCAACTTTCTGCACCTGAAGTTCAATGCAAAGGGGAAAAGTGGCACTTGCATGTCTCCCTGGCATCTCAGAGACTAATTTCAATTTAATGGAACTTCTTAGCTTTCCATGCTTCACTTCTATTTCAGTTGAAAGCTAATCAATCTGGTGTTTTTCAAACATTCTGGACTATTTCCCATGGTAAAAAATACATTTAAGAACGTGCCCCGTTATACATATGCACGTGTTGACAACTGAAACAGAAGTTTCAGGAAACAGCACTCCCCTTCGTACACGTGATGCCCTTTCATAATTCCTAGTCAATTCCATTTTTAAAATTGCTGGTTGTGAGTTACGGAATTGATTTCACAACCCACTTACGGGTGTCAACCTGCAATTTAACAGTCGCTGTGCTGCCCCGTGAGTAGCAATTTACTGAAACCGATGCCTCTCGGGATCTTTGGGTCTCTGCCTGCCAAGTCTCTGCCCTCCAGCCTTCGTCATCTCTCCCCTGGAATATTTCAGTAAAGACTAGTAATTACAAAGGCAGCTAGGGCTATCCAAATGCCTACCGTTGTGAGTGTTTTACACGTATTACCTTCCTTTACCCACACAACAATTGAACAAGGTTGGTACTGTATCATTCCCATTTCACAGATGAGGAAACTGAGGTCCAGAGAGGTTAAGTCATTTGGCCTAGATCACACAGCTCATGAGTAGCAGAGCCAGGGTTTGGCTCCAGGCATCTGCTTCCAGAGCCTATCCTCTTAACCACCCACTCCCTCTCCAATCACGCTCTAACTTGCCCCCTGCCCCTGCCGCCTCTCTCTCCCATGCAGTTAGAGTGATATCCCCCAAAACCCTGACTATGAGCCTCTCCTGCTAAGGCCCCCCTAAGTCCTGCTCCCCCTTGCCTCCAGAATTTGGGTCATGCCAGGGCCCTGGCGACCTGTCCTCCCTGCAACCCTCTTGCCTCACCAACTCTGTCTCCCCACCACACACCACATTCCCCACGGCTCCCAGCATCCAGCTTTGGAGTTACTTGTTTCCCATCTGTGTCCCTGCCCGCAAGCCAGCTCCTGAGGGCAGAGACCCCGCATCAGTCCTCTCCTTGTCCTTAGGCCAGAGCCGGCTCCCCTGACAGGCACCAAGTCCACAGAAAGGAACCTCTGGCCAGAGCTCCCAGCAAGTGCACAGCCCCCGCATGCCACCCAGTGGATCCCAGCCAGAGCCCTATGAGGCAGGATGGGAGCCCCGTTTTACAGATGGGGCAGCCGAGGCCCAGGGAGGCCACGTGACCTTGCCCAGGTCCAGCGGCCCCTGCCTGCACTGTTAGAATTGGGACCTCTCTTACCCCTCCTGGCTAGGCTCTTCAGGCCCGCCCCACTGTCTATGTTCAAGGGCAGCTGCTACCACGTCCAAACCTATGGGGTGACTCTGCTGGGACAAGAAACAAGTACTGGAAAGAAGGAGGAGGGACTCGGTACCTGGCTGGCGAGCTCCCCCTGCAGCGCCTCCAGCTGCTCCTGGGCCCGAAGAGAGGCACTTCTCTCCTGGAACACGAGGGCGCTCAGCTGGTCCACCTTCTGGAGGAGTTTCCTCTCCGACAGCTCCAGCTCCTGAATTCTGCGCATTGAAGCAGTAAGGCGCTTACTCAGGATGCTGTAAGCATGGCCTAAGCTTTTCACAGACACCAGGATCTTCTTTTTTTCTTCTGTTATTTGGCCAATTTGATATTCTGACAAAATGACATTTTGTAAAACATTCATACCTATCTTTTTGAAGATGATCTAAAATACTTCAGAGACCTCTTTTGAATAGTAAGTCACTGGGAATCTTAACAATGTTCTCATCCCTAAACCAGTAATCCCCAGTTCAGGTCATACCAATGAAAAAGGACTGAACCAAACATCTGAACCATACATCTGCATTGTCTCAATTAATCCTTACAGGTGGATTCCCTTCCCCCTACTTCGCACATGAGAAAACAGGATCAGAGAGGCCGGGCAACTTGCCCCAGGTCACAGAGCATTATAGAGTCCAGGCTGCATGGCTCCCAAACTCATGCTTTAACCCTGTGCTCTGTTGCCTCCCATTTAAGCTAAATTATTGCAAATCTTTTCTAAGGAAATGACTGAAATGCAGAAAAAAGGTTTCTGCAATTTAAAAAATTAATCTCTGGATTACAAAAGTGAGACGTTGGAAATGACCAACCAGTTAGGGATGGCTAAGCCACCTGAAGTCTTCAGCACTTCAGAAAGTGCTGAAGTTGTGCAATATGCAAAGTAATACCCAGGCTGGAAGTGAACCCTGACCTCAGCTACATAGAAAGGAGGAGCACATGTGAATGGAGGGAAGCCAGAAGGAACATCTGCCTAGTGGTCCCATGAGGAGCGGAGGAGCCACATAGACTCACTTGTCTGTCTCCTGCTCGTACCTAGTATCCAAGTCCCCTCAATGTGCCAATCTTACTTCTATAATAGAAGACCATGAAACACGTGGCAAGTGCATTCTCAGCCTACATGGACAAGCTCTGCACAGCCTCACTCCTTTACCCAGCTCCACACCAGGTGACCTGATCATCCAGGACAGACTCTGCTTCCCTGGGTGAGGACTTAGCTTTGCCTCCTGGCTCTGCCACTTACCTGCCATGAGGTCTTAACTGGGCTCATTCACCACTATGACCCTCAGTATCTTCATCCGTAAAACAGGTAATTGCACCTTACTCAGAGGGTTATTGTGAAGATTAAATAAAGTGAGTTACTCTTATTAATAATAGGGCCAAGAGTCCCCTCTCCTGCTCTAGTTTTGAGGCCCTGGGGGAGGGTCTCTAAAGTGACAGAAGGGAGGGGGCCCTCTTGTGTAGATTAAAATTAAGTTCCTTCCAAAATGAACCAGAGGAGTGGCCGCACATTCATCAGTCAGAGGCTTGGGTGGAGTGCCTTCTGATTGATTATAAAACGTGGTGATATCTGAATGGGAAAAGAAAAGTTTAACTTTTTAATTTTTGAGACCAATCTGAAACGTTAAATCTGGGATAATATTTAATTCTGGTATTATCCCTATACTTAAACTAGGCAGAAAATGACTACTTTCATGGTGGCAGGCTGAATAAGAGCCCCCAAATATATCCATGCCCTGCTTCCCAAAACTTAATGAATGTTACCTTAAGATGCAAAAGAGACTGCAGATGTGGTTCAGTTAAGGAGTTTGAGACGGAGAGATTATCCTGGATTATTTGGGTGGGCTTAACCGCAATTACGACTGTCCTCATGAGAGGGGGGCAGAAGGGGAGGCCATGTGACCACTGAAGCAAGATGCTACCCTGCTGGCTTGAAGACGGGGAGGGGCTAGAAGCCAAGGAATGCAGCTATAGATGCTGGAAAAGACAGACACAGGTTTCCCCTACAGCTTCTGGAGAGAGCACAGCCTTGCGGACACCATGACTGTAGCCCAGTGAGACTGCTTTAGGACTTCTGCCTCCAGAGCTGAAAGGCAATGAATGTGTGTTGTTTGAAGGCAGCACGTTTGCAGTAATTTGTTTTAGCAGCCATAGGAAACATATACACACATAAACAGGAACTAGGCAATGAAGTACCATTTTCCACTGATTAATGACAAGTTAAAAATATACATATTACAGTGTAGAGCTGCAAAGAGTGCTACGGAACTGGGAGACTCCATCAGGGAATATCCACCAGGATAAATCGGGCAGGCAGCCTGGGTGGTCCCAGCGTCCGCATGTAGCCGGGTGTGTGACCACGGAGAAGTTACTTAAGCCAGCACCTTAATTTCCCCATCTAGAAATTGAAGATATTGCTATTACTTCATTTCTAGTAATTTATTTTTAGGGATTAAGTCTGTTAATACGCGTCAAGCATGTAAATAGTGCCTAGCCCAGAGGAAACACTCAACAAGTGTTCAGCTATTATTAATTTTGTTGCATTTAGATTGTAAATGAATTTGCAGCAATGATAGTGTTACAGAGGTGGGAGTGGGGTTCTCGTTCTCAAATTTCTAACATCGTGGTTGCATTAGTTTTGCAATAAATACTTTTAAATATTAACTCTTTAACTGAAGTGAAATCCAATGTACATTATCAATCTTTTACTATCCCCTACTTAGAGCAAACCCATGGTGAAATTAGCCTGAAATCTATATTCACAGTTGTGCATTCAGACCCTGGCTTCAGCTCTCCGTGACACTGAGTAATGTATTTCATCCACTGAGCCTCAGTTTCCTCATCTGGAAAAGGGGATCATATCACTCTATGTGCCACAGGGTTCAAGGGAGCAGCGATGGAGGCATGGTGGGGGGAGGTCAGCCCTGTGCCCTGCACCACAGGCTCTTGGTAAGCCTTAACTCTTTTTTCTCCCAACCCCTGCTGCAGATCGGGCCTCCCCTCCCGAAGCCCTGCTTCTACAGGATGGTGCATCCCACCTTCAGAGAACTAAGGACACAGCCCACATTTCCCCACAGGCAGGTCCAGGACACCGCCTCCAGGATGGCTTCACCCCCGGCCCCAGCCACAGAGGCCCCTCCTCTCCGCCACTCATGGTGCCTCCAGGCTGCCTGTCTCTCCCTCACATAGAGGGGTCTCCTCTGGCAGAGGTTTCCCACCCATCTTTCCCAGGCCTTGTGACCATCTGGTTTTCACTGCCATGTACAACCTTGCGTGAGCTATACTTCTATCTCTCCAGGGCTGGGGCCCTGCCTTTCCAGCTCTCAACCCCTAGAACTCATGTTTTGGGCTGAATATGTCCTCCCAAATTCATATGTTGAAGTTAGCTAACCCTAGTACCTCAGAATGTGACTGTATTTGGAGATAGGGTTTTTAAAGAGGTAATTTAGTTAAAATGAGGTCATTAGGGTGGGCCCTGATCCACTATGACTGGTGTCCTTATAAGAAGAGGAGATTAGGACACAGACACGCACAGAAGGAAGACCACAGGAAGACACAGGGAGAAGGCAGACATCACCAAGCCAAGGAGAGAGGTCTCAGAAGGAAACAACCTTGTCCACACTTTGATCTTTTACTTCCATCCACCAGGACTATGAGAAAATAAAGCCCCCCAGTCTGTGGTGCTTTGTTTAAGCCCCCCAGTTTAAGCCCCCCAGTCTGTGGTGCTGTTATGGCAGCCCCAGCAGACTCATACAACAAACAGTATGTGATTCCCGAGGGCTGAGTGCACGTTGTAGAATGAGTGAATGAATGAGGGAATGAATGAATAAATGGATGAATGAGTGAATGGACAATCACATAGACTGATACTGAAGGTGACAGAATAATTTTTCTCATATGTGAATTTTTTCACGTGAAAAGTTTTACAAAGAGGAGAAAAAGTAAAGATCATGTAAATACACATTTACTGACTTGCCCTTACTAAAATGAAGGAAAACACACCAAAAGCGTGAAGTCGGACAAATTTAAGACACTTGGCTGTTGGCATATTGGTAAACCTGTCAGACCCCAGCCATAACCGTACTGCATTTCCATGCTGGTTTCTCCTTTGATATGTATGCAAGACCCCAGCTCATTCTACTGGCCTAGGTATCAAAACAGAGCATGGGCTTTGGAGAAAGACCTGGATTCAAATGCCCCACCTCTGGACCATGTCGGTTCCATCAGGAAAATAGAGCCTACACCAGAAGGTTCAGCAGCGAGAATCAAACAAACATAGGGATGGGAGAGATGAAAGGCCAGACAGAGATGACAGGCAACCCAGAGGTTAGCAGCTGCTGGAAGCCACTTCTGCCCCTGGGGCTGGAGGGATAGACAGGGAGGAGGTGATGATACTGGGGCCCAGAAGCAGGACCACAGAGGAAGCCGAAAGCATGACTGAATGGCAGCCATAGTGAGAGACGTCACCCAGAGCAGAAGAGAAGGGGAGAACACCCTGGCTTCTCCCGTCGTCCTCCCTTCAGCGTCTCCCATTGGCTGGACCCAGATGGAAGCCAGTGAGCGAGGGAGCCTGGGAAATAGGCTCAGCCCCTATGATACGGAGCAGAGGAAGGGAAAGACAGAGAAGGAGCAGGGACTGCTGTGGCGGGTTATGGAACACTGACTGTTTTGCCTGCATCCTCAGTCACAGAAATGATTCAACACTCCATCCTGACACAATTAGGATGCCCCAGGATTCATACATACACAAAGAAGAGGTCCAAATGGTATATTTACCTGCTCCTCAGTCCAGACTCCGACATCACGTACTTGTCCACAGCTACCAACAGCTTCTGTTCTGAGGATTCCAGTTGCTTCCTGAGTGTTCCTGTGTCCATGTCTGGGCTTCTAGCTGCTTCTTCTGGAAGACATCCCGGCTCCTCACCAGTCTCCTCTACATCCTGGAAGATCCAGGACGTGTCGATCTTCACATCGACGTTCATTATATCAAACCCATCGCTGCTGGGGGCTCTGACAACGTAGCTGAAACTTTTTTCAGTCCGTCCTTTAGCTGTCGGCTCCATCCCAGACATAGTTCATGGGCCAAGACTTAATACAATTAAGTGAATCTGCAACATGGACTTTCTGTAGATTTCAAGGTGGCTGCGGTGCCTTCAGATTGTGCAGGAAAAACCCTTTGAGGAGGGCAAGAACAGGTGGATTATTTATGAGTGGGGGACTTGGGTTACACCTGCAGAAATGTCATACAATATGAATGAAAGCCTCTCGTTTTACAAGCCAGCATGCCGGCAGTCACCCAAAGCAGAAAAGCCACTTGGAATTAAAAACTTAATAATGTGTACAAAGAGTGAAAATAAGATTTCTAGGCAGGACCATCAGAATGTTATAAATTCTCAGCAGTGAGGTTCAGGTTTTCACCAGGTAATACATGAAGTTCTAAACCTCCTTTCTGAGTCCAGCAAACATTTATCACAGGCTTGGAGTTTACTAGGGGAAGGGGAAGGGAAACTAGCACTGCACTGGGTCATCTCACCTTACCTAGTCCGATTCTCCTGGAAACCCCAGGAGGTGGGCATTTTCATAACCATTTTACAAATGCTGAAGCAGAGGCTCTGGAAGCTGGGGGAGTTGGCCAGGCCCCACAGATGGGCAGTGGCAGAGTCAGGATTCAAATCCAAGTCTGACTCCAAAACTCAAGGGGTAAGGGATGAACCCAGACCCCGAACAGGAGGAAACACATCCTGCTGTGGAGGAGACTGAGGCTGTATAGGTGGCCAAGGAATGACCCATCGCAGATGGCAGAGGTGGGAAGAAGCCTCCTCCAGGCGGAGGGAGTCTCAGGACATTAGCCCAAGGACGGAGTCAGGACAGGTGAAGGGAGTGGGAGTGGTCGGGTGTGGCTGGCCCAGTGTACACACTGAGGGGGAAGTGAGGACCCAGGACAGAAGGTGACTTGGACCATATCCCTGTGGGCCTTGGACTCCAGGACATGGCATCTCTGTGTGGGAAGTGAGGGGGTCCTGGAGTGTTTAGAGCCAAGGAGGGTCCTGGTCAGATCTCTGAGGATGGGGTACCGCGGGGGGTGCAGGAGGCGAGAACGGAAGGAGCTGGCCAGGGAAGAGTGCAAAAAATAGGTCTGATGCAGAGTGGTGCAGGAATAAATAGAAATTTAAACTACGGGACTTAATCCTCCCTGTGAAAAATGATGGAAGAGACTTCCCCCACCCTTTTCTGAGAGCTCTTACTTTAGAAAACTTGTCGTTCTTTCTTCATCTCTTTGAAATATATGTTGATTCTTTTAAAAGCTATATAGGCCCTTTGCTGCTTTTCTGACCCAGGAACGTGTTTCTGAAGATCCTGGGAGCCATCTCTTTGGCATGCAAACACCCAAGGAAAATAGAACCCTGTCTCCCAGTTCCTGTGGGAGGGTCGGAGCCTAACTTCCTGGTCTCCGGGCTCCAAGTTGCAAAACCACCTCCTGTCATAGAGATAGGAGAAATTCCACCTTTCTTTGTACAAAACAAATGAACAAACACAGAGGGTCACTCCAATGGCCAGGTGGATTTAGGGTGACCTATATGTAATAAATAGTGCTGCCAAGTTCTCTTATGTGACAACAAATTTTTGTTTATCCCGAGGACCTGTACGAATTGGACTGTATCTCCTTGGCTAACAAGAAGTGAGATTCTTTTCTGTCTTTGCAAATCTCTTAGCGGACGGTCTGTGATGCACATCACATTCTGGTTTGATGCTCTTTCGATAATAAAATTGTTTTCTTTCTTGTCTACCTTAGTGGAGAGGTTGTCTCGGTCGGGAGAAAATTTTGTTTTAGAGTGTATTTCCCAACCATAATGGGAAAAAGATTTTTTTAAACCCAACGAGGTCCTGTTATAGACTACAGGGAACTATATTCAATATCCTGTAATAAGCCATAATGCAAAGGAAAAAAATAAAATCTACTTCCTCAAAAGTGGCTGTGTAGGGTGGCGCAGGGGGCTTGCAATAGACACGGAGCGGTCAGAGGCAGCAGGGCGGGGTATCGGCCAAGAGGGGGCGCAGTGGGGCAACTCAGATCTCCGGTGTTTCTTAGATGGAATCTTGGACAAATCACTTAACTTCTCATAAAAGGTGGGCGTGGGTAGTGAAAATAGTACCCATATCAAGAGCTGTTTAGGCATAAATTAGTGGCTGTAGGGTAGGCAGTGCACAGCGCCGGGCACACAGTGAATGCAGCGTGCAGGCGGTGCGTGACAGGCAGAAGCAACATGCAGTTCAGATCGCCTGCCTGGGCTGTGTCCAGCTCTGCCTCTTATGCGCCAAGCTCTTAGGCACTTAACCCAGCTCCCTGCGAAATGAGATGAACAGCAGTCCCCTCCCTGCTGTTGCACGAGTCACTTAGCTCTCAAGTGCCTGGTGCTCTGCCTGGCACAGCGAGCCCGCAGGGACCTTAGCTGCCAGGAGCATCCTCGAGCAGAAGGATTAATCGATAGCCGACCGGGGCCAAGTGACCACCTGAAAAATCATGTGCCAGGCCTGCAAGGAGGAGGAAGCCGGTATTCTAGACCTTTCTCAGGGGAGCAGCCTAGAGGAAAGGTGCAGCCGGGACAGGTAAAGGGCATTTGAGCCCCAGGGCCTCTGCCTGGGGAAGTGTCTTCAGACCTTTCTTGGATAAATGACTAAGACTGCGGGCTTCATTTGGAATGAACCGTCTGTGTCTGAGGGAGAAGGACAGGAGCGCGGCTTGCCCGTGCATTTTCACCCCTGCGGGCTTCTCAGGGCTGGAGACCTGAGGAAAGGGGACAGATGGCCGTGGAACTGCTGTAAGGACGTGGCCCTGCATCGTTCGCAGCCTGAGTGAGGTTCCCCAAGGCGGACGGCGACCACAGGAAGGACACAGAGCTTGGCTGAGGGCAGGACGCAGGGGTCCCCACTTCAGATGAAATGGCAGCCCCAGAGAGATGGTGGGGAGGGGGCCAGGCTTCCGGAGACCGGCAGCTCTGCCCCTCAGCTGGAACCAGGGTCACGGTGTGGGATCTGCAGGAGTCCCCAAGGCTTCTCAGACAACCTGGAGGGCACCCTAAATCGGCTGGTTGGGATCCCCAATTTGGCAGGCCTCTATCAGGTCCCGGTTAAATGTGAGAAAAGAGAAACAAACGTGCTTTTCTGTACTGGAAGCGGCAGGTGGGATTCCCGCTTATCAGCTCTTCACAGGCAGGTTCTGGAAGGTGAGGGGAGAGCAGAAGACCTGGACCCTGAGGCTCAACTGCGGAACGCGAGAATCCAGAAAGAGGGAAGGAGGGCTGGCCAATGGAAGGAGAGAGAATGATGAATTCACCGAGAAAGGCGCTGAGTGGGCGCTAAATCGCAGAGTCCAGCTCTCCAGGTGACCAGGGCCCCTGACCAGGGCCTGCGCGTGCGCAGTGCACCTGCGGTGCCACCATCCTCCCCCCGCCCCCGCCCCCTCCAGCCCCGCCCCACCCTCCGCCCACAGGGCCCTGGGCACCGAGTCAGTGCGCCTGGGACCTCTAGGGTGAGCAGACTCTAGAAGCTTCAGCTCCCGCACACGCCCGCCTGTTGCATTTCACCCGACTCCAACTCAGTACGTGCAGCGCGGGGGAAAGTGCCCAGTGTGCCCGGGACTTCCCCGTTTTAGAACTGGAAGTCCTGACCTGGGCAAACCGGATGGCTGGTCACCCGCAGGGCTGGTCTCCGGGCCCACACCGCGGCCAGACGGTGGCGGCGGGGCACGGTCTGCCCCCTGGACTTTTCTACCCTGCCCCTCACTGGTTTCCACTGCCTGTAGAGGGCTGAGGGATATGATGGGGGGGGAGGGGAGGAATGAAGTATGAGGTGTGAGGGGAGGGGAGGGGTGAGATGTGAGGGGAGTGGGAAACAGCACATTTAAGTGGCATAGCATGGCGTCCCTGTGTCAGGAACTTGACCTGGGCTCTCCCTTCACCCCCCAAGTAGATCTGTGAGGAGGCTGGTGGTAAAGGGTGGACCCAACCCTTCTCCTTTCTGTGTGAGAAACTGACTTGGGTTCCCTTGCGTCTGTAGCTCTACCACCTGGAAACCTCATCTGGGCAGAAGGTCAGTTGCATTACTAGGTGACAAGCACAACGGCAGCTCTGAGCTGTGTGTCTCATCTGGGCGCAGAGGGCAGAGGATGACGTATGAGTACACGAGTACGCACCTGGTGGGCCGCCAGAACTCGGAGGCCCCCTGTGGCTCTTGTGACTGGGCCTGTCCCTGGCAGGAACCTTGGAAGCGATGCCTGGGACCGTCACAAGAAATGCCGACTCATTGTTGGCTCCCTGCACCTGCCTGTATGAGCCTCACTGGCTCGCACCTGAACTGTCTCCTGGGGGCCAAAGAGACTGGCCCCTGGTCCCCTGTGGGCCGTATGGTCTCCTTGGAGGACGACTTCCACAGGGGTGCATCAGATGCTGCCTGCTGCATCTCCTGCCAGTATCGGAGAGGCTTTGGGTCTAACTGTCTAGCTGTGCCCAAAGAAGACCTCTTGCGAGGTGGTATGTGGGAACTATCACCCACCATTCCACAGATGAAGAAATTAAGACTCTGAGTGGCAAGTACTTTGCCAGTGTCCACTGCAGGGGAGTGGCTGGTCTAGGAGTGGACCTGGATGGGTCTGACTTCAAAGCCACTGCCATTGGCATCCTGTTGTCCGAGTGGGAGAGCTGAGAAGACAGAAGCGCGGGGCAGTAGGGCATGAGGCCCACACTCCTGCAGCAGGGAGGGATGGACGCTCTGTGCTGTGGGACTAGCTTCCCAGAGACCTTGCACACCTCCTGGACTTCTGCTACTAAGTTAGCAAAGCAAGGCTTCTCTGTGTTTCTCTGGCCCCAGAGAAAGCAGACGTGCTTTTCATTTTCAGTTGCTGCATGGTTCCACATTCCCATTGCTGCCTGGAGTTCTCAGATGCCTGCTTTTTTCAAGCAAAGACATCAGTTCATTTGCTTTTGGTTATCAGATGTGGGAAAGTCATGGGGGCTGCTGTGGTGGTGCTTTGGGTTTAGATTTCAAAAGAGAATGATCACTTCTCAGCTATCTTGGGTGTGTGTTTTCTTAGAGCCCCCTAATCCTTTGGTTTGGTTTGAGTATCCTTCTCCATCTGGTTGGGTGCCCCTTCTGTGCTGAGCTCCATGTCCTTCTCCATCCTTGGGTTTATCCTTCTGAGAACTTTCAGCTCCTCTGTTGGATTCCCTGCCCTCCTTGATTCCTTTGGTAGCCTGCATTTCAGTCATTTTAGTTTTCTCCAAAGGTTATTCTCACTAGAAATTATAGGGTTGCTCTTGCAGCCCAACAAACACAGAGCAATGAATCTTTCCATCCTTGGGATCAACCCATCCTTGCCTTCAGCTGCTCCTTCCAACAAGATGCAGCTGTCCTTTGCTTCACATTCACTACCTTCCATTTCACTTGATCTACTTTGATTTCCAACGTCTTCCTTCCAAAAGTTTGGGAGGGATCAGTCATATGAGCAGGTGCCTTTTCCTGGAGATGCTCCCCCACCCACCTGCTCACCCTAGAATAACAACAGCAACAACATCCGAAAGTAACTTCTCTTCTCCAGGATTTGCTCCTGGGCTTGACTTCCACCAGCTGGTGTCCTGGCCTCCTCGGCAGCCCCACCCAATCCATCGTTCTCCTGGGAGGTGTGGTGCAGAGGCAGGTCTCCTGGGATCAGGAATGGCTGAGGTTGTAAGAAAGTGGACCTGGTCTCAGACCACTGCGGAAGGAGCCTCATTTCCCGCGGGTGCTCCAGGGATCACTCCACAACCCAGCATTTCTTCCTGGCCAGCCCCTTGCAAATTACCACCCAGATGTGAGACAGCCCGAGTGTGGTCTAGGCGGGGATGCTGTCCACCTCTCAATCCTTGATCTACAATGGCCCAGGTGCAGTCAAGCTCTGGGACTTTCACCCTCAAGAGTAAGGGAGCCTGTGGCTTCCCCCTTGTAAATCCGAGGTCCTGGGGTCCACCGTCCACAGTGGGCGAGGCTCCAGTCCTCTCTCTCTGGCCAACAGCTGCTGATTTCAGCTGCACACAGATCTGGAGGGTTTTGTTGACTGGGGCTTGACTTTGGGTTCAGATCACAGGGACATTTGCGAGTCACTCTGGCTGATAGACTCCAGGATTCACATGGCACAGTTCATGGAGACATATGTACACAGTCAGTGTCTAGCCGGGCACACACACCACAGCTAGGGGAGGCATGCTGTGCAGGGACAAGGATGCAGTCTGTCCCCAGACAGTGCAGTGGCTCTCCAATCAATCCATTTCTAGTAATTGCACTTGGTTTCCTGGTATTCAGGTCTCTGCCCCTCGGGCTCTTGAAGGTGCCACAGTGGGGACTTGGATGTGGCCCTGAGCTTGACAAATTCCCCATCATCCTTGCAGAGCTCCTACAGCTTGGCCCAGCCAGGACCCAGCCATAGATCCTAAATGCCTCCCGTTCAAGCTGTCGTGTCATATCTGTGAATTCTGGTTTCAGTTTCTGGGCTTGGAATAGCTTGTTTTGCTGTTGAATTTTGGTTTGAGTGGGGTTGGGTTTGCCACAGGACTCAGTTTATTCCATAAGCTCTTTTTCTATCCTGGAAAATTAAAAGATAATTTGACATGACACAAGAACCAAGGGGGAGAATGGCTGGGGAAGCCCCTGGCTATCTGCCCTCACCTGTTCCCATCACTGTCCTGAACTCTCCAGCTGAGCCCACTGAGGGACCTTCCCCGACAATCCAGGGAGCGAGGAAATAGGGTTCAGATGGCCTGTCTCCCAGCACCCACCCCCAACCCACTATGGCAACCCCCACTCCCAGTCTGCTTAGACCTGGGATCATTCCTTTATTTGCTGCACAAGCACGGAATGAGCATCAACCACGTGCCAAGCGCTGTCCTAGGACCAGGGCACAGAGGATCCAAGGAAGAGCCCTGTGTGCAGGGATTGGGCTCAGGGTATCCACAGTCAGGCAGGGACAGGTGTCAGAGCTCAGCCTGGGGGTCCAGGCGGCTAGTAGGCTGTGGGCATCCTCAGAACTGACAGGGCCCTCACCTGGGCTGGATTCAGCAGCAGAATTCTAGACTCTAGGGGCCCTGGCAGACCCCAGTCCATGGTGGACACTCAGAACAGGGAGAACGGGGGAGGCCTGGGTGCCAAAGAAGGAACTCAGGATGAGACACGCAGAGTCCAACGATCAGAGAAGGACCAGCTGCCGGGATGGCGTCAAAACCAGGCCTGGGGTCCAGGGCAGGTGGTGGGGGAGAGGCAAGGAGCTTGGGCTCTTTACACAGGCTTCCTGGGCATTTTGTATGCAGGTCATGGACTTGCCCATCAGCCTCCTACTCCTGCAGACCCCTGATCCCAGAAGCCCACCCTGGTCTGGACCCTACGGTGAATTTACTGTCCCACAGGCAATAGAGAGCACCCAAAACCGAAGCCAAAATAGAAAGAACCTTGGGGAAAAGCCACAACCGCCTTCTCAAGATAAAATACAACAGGGGGACAACCAGGTCCCCATTGTCCAATCCTATTCACAGAGACCTCCCTGATCTTCCTCTCAGGGGTGGAACTCGCCAGTGACCCCCGGATGCCCCGGGGCCAGTGACCAGGGGCAATCTACCACAAGCCCACCTTCCATGGCACCTAAAGGAATGTTACAGTCAGAGCTGGGAGGAAATCTCCTTTTTAGAAAAATCATTTTTATCAGTGAAAATGAAAGGATACCAACCCGAGTTCCTGGCTCACTGACGTCATCAAGGCCACAGAATGAATGCTAGTGAGAAAAACAAAAAAAGGAACAAAAACTATAAAATAAGACCAAAAGAAAATGAGGGGGAAAAAAAGAAAAGAAAAAAAGATGTAAGATATGTAGTATGGAACTCAATGACAGCATTTCACAAGAACTACACCACTGGGGTTGGGTTTGGAAAGAGAAACAGGAAGTCAGTGGGCTGTGGGAGTGGATTTCACCTGAGAAACCCATCCTGTGGGATGTGTCACCCAGGGTGGGTTGTCCCTACACAGTCCCCAAACATCTGGCTAATTTAGACAGGGGAGATGTACACCATGGACCAGGGCTTTTTGGTGCAGAGGTGTGACTTTCTTGAAGAACCTGGCAGGACAGCATATATAGAGGAAGACCTCTCCAATAGTCATAGCTGATGGTCCCACCAAAGGCCAGGCATGACATGCGTACAAGGATCAAGGAAGATTCCACCCAGGTCACAGGTCATCCAGTCCGACCTGCGGACCGGCCCCTATACCATCCCTGCCAGGGCCCACTCTCCCAAGAGATTCCACTGTTTAAAATCTTTTATGCCATCTGATGAGTCTACTTTAAAAAGAAAAAATTTGCAGAAAAAAATGGCTTTAAGGGAATGAAAAATTATACAGGTCAGTTTGAGAGTAGAGTTTTTTCCCTTCGTTTATTTATTACTTGTGTTATTCAAAAAGAATTGCTGGGGATTAGGGGAAACGTCTGAACATTATCCAGGGCTTTTGAAAAGAATTCATTATTTTTTTCCTAAATTGTTATTGAAAAAATGAAAATCCAAACAGACAGCCACCAAATTTTAAACAAAATTTAGAATCACTGGAAGTTAGAGCTAGAAGGGGCATTTAGAATCACCTAGCTCTTCATATTCTACATGAGGAAACTGAGGCCCGGGGTAGGGGAGGTCCTTGCCAAGACCAGCCTGCGGAGTACGGCAGGGACAGAGTTCCTGACCGCTGACCATGGTGGCTGGAGTTATTTTTCTACCAGCCCAGGCCAGTAGTGCCCGCGGGGAAATCCTTGAAGTATCCTTGAGATCCCCTCAGCTCCTCAAAATAACCTTGGAAGCTGGGGAGGGGGGATGGCATGCAGCAGATGGGGACTCTAGGAATCTGCTTAAATTGAATTTCCATGGGATTTCCAGGGCGCCAACAGGAGAACTGGCCCAAATCCTCCAGCCATGACCCTCTGCTGCCCCGCTGCTGGTTGTGCAGGCTGGTAGGCCCCAGCGCTCCAGGTGCAGATGGGAAGATGCCAGGAAGGTGAATTAACCTGTGTAATAGCTGACTCCCAGGAGAGAAGCTGGTGTACCATCTGAAGAGCTGTTCTGTCTCTTTGGGCCATTGTATTGGATTCCCTCTAGACAGAGCGGGCTGTCATCCCATTTGTAGATAGCCCTGAATCTGCTCTCTGGTGGCTTTCGTGACTTTGGCCTCACTCTGTCCATGGAATGAGACGGCTTCCTCTCTCCAAAGGCCAGGCTCAGATACCCGAAGCCCAGAAATGCCCTTTCTGCATCTGCTTCCCCGGGGTGACGGCACATCACCCTTCAAGCTTCCTGGGGCACATTGTCCCCTACGGACCAGCCCGATGGGGTCAGAGCCCTTCACCTGTTCCCACATGTGAGCATACCTGTGCGATATAAAATGTGCAGTTGTAGGTTTTCTCTCTACTCATCTGTTACTCATTCTGCAAACACTTGATGATGCCCTATTCTGTGGCAAGAACTGTCTTGGATAAAGAGATGAATAAAAGCTAGTGGATGGACAGGAAGTGGTAAGTGCCCTGACAAAGATGCCGCATGTGTGGACTCATTTGTCCGTCTGGACCAACAACGTGTGGCGGGGGCACTGGTGTGACATCCCTGGAGACCCCGGGTATCACTTTCCAGCTGTGGGATCATGGACAAGTGTCTGAATCTTTCTCAGGCTCAACGTTCTCACTCTTAAAATGGTGATAGCCGTAGGGAGACAATGGGGCTGGGTGTCAGCCATACTTCCTGCTGGAGGGAGGAGACTTCTAAGAACGCTCACTGGTTTTTGGCATATATGTCGCTCAAGGTGAATGAGTCCAATGTCTGTGGCTGGTTTACGGCTCACAAAAGAAGGTGAGGTAGTGTCAGAGGGGTTCACCTGAAGGTCCTTGGTGGAAAAAAAAATAGACACCCTCCTCCTCCCTCACACAAAGTTGATCCCAGACTGTACTTTTCTTTTTTCTTCTTTTTTTGTGGTACGCGGGCCTCTCACTGTTGTGGCCTCTCTCGTTGCGGAGCACAAGCTCCGGACGCGCAGGCTCAGCGGCCATGGCTCACGGGCCCAGCCGCTCCGCGGCATGTGGGATCTTCCCGGACCGGGGCACGAACCCGTGTCCCCTGCATCGGCAGGCGGACTCTCAACCACTGCACCACCAGGGAAGCCCCCGGACTGTGCTTTTCTTCCCTAGAAAAGTACTTGATGAGGCTATCTACTTCTTGGACTGCCAGTTTGGGGGACATGGGCAGAGAAGGGAGGGCTGGAGACAGAGCCCATTCCTTGGGTTGCATGAAACTGACAGGAGAAGAGAATATTCCATGTGAACGACTCATGGAGAGAAGCCCAGGGGCTGGTCTGAGCTCACACCACTCACCTTTTCCTCCAGCTCTTTCAGATGTCGCTTCTGGACCTCCAGTTTATCCTCCAATTCTCGGATTCTCTGCAACACATTAAGTTCTGTATCAGAAAAAGTAACATTTCCAGGTTCAAACCTTACTCTTCGTTGTTTATCGTGGTGTGGCGTATAAGCAGTGACACATACAAATAATAAGTGGGCAGCTCGACTAACTTTTATACGTGTGTAGGCCTGTCTCTCCACCCCGTGAATCAAGACTGAGGGCTTCCCCAGCACCCAGGAGGCTCCCTCAGGCCCCCATGGGACTCTATTCTGACCTCTGTCACTAAAAGTAGACTTTGCCTCTTCTTGAAATGCACCGTAATGGAATTATACAGCGCGTACTCTTTTCAAAACATAAACATCAAGACTAGACCAGGACACGGAGGTGCCTGGGGCAGGTTAATAAAGATCATGGATTTGAAGCAGCACCAAATGACTTGTCCAAGATTTATTTAGCTGGAGCCTCAGAGCTGGTGCAGAGATGAGTGCCAGTGGTGGGCATGGCTGTAGCGTCCACTCAGATTCTCAGAAGCCCACGTAGTGCTAGGTTTTAGGATGACAAACTGTCCCCATTTGCCTGGGACTTTCCTGGTTTTAGCACTGAAAGTCCAGAGTCCTGAGAAACTCATCAGTCCCGGGGAAACAGGGACAGTTGGTCACCTACTTGGCTCTGCGCCTGCCGAATGCCCCTGGGGGTGCACACCAAGCCTCGGTGGTTTATCCATCTGTTCCTTCCAGTTCCACACAGCATCCCACCCAGGGGGTCTGGCAAGTACAGCCTTTTCCAGATTGTCATGTGTCCAGTAGCACTTCAATACCCCTCAAGGGCTGATACCCCCGGACAGCTGCTTAGCTGGCTACAGCCTTGCCGACCCTGAATGCACACGGAGACCTCACTCCTCTGGAGAACGCTGTCGGGCTGAAGGGCGGCGACTCAGGTCAGCCCGAATTAAGCATGTGGACCATCATCAGTCCGGAGAAGCCTTCTGTCCAGATTCTCAAACTCAGATCGGCATCCCCTGGAGGCCCTACGGGTCCCAGGAGCCCTTCCCCAGGGTTTCTGACTCAGCAGTTCAGGGTGGGACTGAGAAGCTGTATTCCTCACAGGTCCCCAGGTGATGCGGTTGCTGCTGGTCGGGGGACCCCACTCTGAGAACCACCACTGTGGGCACATTCACCCACTCGGCCAATAGGGCTCAGTATGCCCGGGGCCTCGAATGTGTGGTCCTGTCAGGTTCAGACGATGGTATTACGCAAATACATAGATGGTGCCCTGGATGAATACAGATGTCATGGAGAAAGTCGAGCAGACGTAAGGAAGGAATGGGGTGCTATTTCATAGGGGTGCTCAGGGAAGATCACACTTGAGCAGAGGTGAGGGGTGTAAGGAGTTGAAGTGTGGACTGAGGGGTCCAGAGGAAACACAAAACCCAGCCCACTGTGGTTTTCCAGACGCCAAAGAGGGAAGGGAACTCCAGGCAGAAGGAATGTTGTGTGTGTGTGCAGGGAGCTGGGAGTGCAGGGGGGCAGAGCTCAGAGGGTCTGGAATGTCCCGATGAGGAACGTGCAGATTTGGGGGTGTCATGGAGAACTCACGAAGGATTTCAAGTAAGGAAATAATGAGAATTTTGATTCTGGAAAGATCACACTGGCAGCAAAACAGAAGATGGATTGGCACGGAAGAGAGATGAAAAATACTTCTGCTCTCAGATATGTGACCTTGGGCAAGTAGTTCAGCCTCTCTGGCCTTGGTTTCCTTATCTGTAAATTGGGGGTAATAGTGCTGCCCACATCTGAGGATTTAGCAAGTGAATCTGTGCAAAGTACTTATAGCAAAGTCGGCAGAGAGTACCTGCTCTATAAAGGACGAGAAACCTAGTATGTTTCTAATTCTCTTCCACCTGAGGGAGACTGTGACCACCCTCCAGAGACCCCCTTGCAAGGCGGGCAGGCAGAGAGCATCTGAGAATGAGCACAGAACTCGGCTAGACCCTTGCTTGGATCCCGGGTCCCCAATTTACCAGAGGGTGGACTTTGGAGAGTCATGTAATCAAATAATCTCTCTGTGTGGAACGCCTCTTCTGTAATAACTGCACAGTGACCCTGTAATCCTGGGGGTGAAATGGGGACCTGGGGGAACGTGCCTTGCAAATCACAATGCCACGTGGAGGGAGGACAATGCTTTACAGCTTTCGAAGGATTTGCAAAACTCTCCCAGGAACAACTTCTGGGCTTTAAAAATCAGCCTGAGTCCATTTGTATCATTTTTTTAGATTCCAAATATAAGTGATATCATATGATATCTGTTTTTCTCTGACTGACTTAGCATGATAATCTCTAGGTTCATCCTTCTTGCTGCAAATGGCATTATTTCATTCTTTTTTATGGCTGAGTAATATTCCATTGTACATATGTACCACATCTTCTTTATCCATTCATCAGTTGATGGACATTTAGGTTGCTTCCATGTCTTGGCTATTGTAAACAGTGCTTCTATGAATAGACACTGGGGTGCATGTATCTTTTCAAAGTATGGTTTTCTCTGGATATATGCCAGGAGTGGGATTGCTGGATCATATGGTAGCTCTATTTTTAGTTTTTTTGAGGAACCTCCATACTGTTCTCCATAGTGGCTGTACAATTTACATTCCCACTAACAGTGCAGGAGGGCTCCCTTTTCTCCACCCCCTCTCTAGCATTTATTGTTTATAGACTTTTTAATGATGGCCATTCTGACCAGTGTGAGGTGATACCTCATTGTAGTTTTGATTTGCATTTCTCTAATAATTAGTGATGTTGAGCATCTTTTCATGTGCTTTTTGACCATCTGTATGTCTTCTTTGGAGAAATGTCTGTTTAGATCTTCTGCCCATTTTTTGCACTTATTTACAAAAGAGAAACAGATTCACAGACTTTGAAAACAAACTTATGGTTACCAAAAGGGAAAGATGGGGGGGGATAAATTAGGAGTTTGGGATTAACATATACACACTAATATATATGTAATAGATCATCAACAAGGATCTACTGTATAGCACAGGGAACTCTACTCAATATTCTGTAATAACCTATATGGGAAAAGAATCTGAAAAAAATGGATATATGCATATGTATAATTGAATCACTTTGCTGTACACCTGAAACTAATACAACATTGTAAATCAACTATGCCCCAATATAATTTTTTTTAAAAGATTAAGTGAAAAAAAAGTAAATAAATATTTTTATTTAAAAAAACTCAGCCTGAGAAGCTGATTCTCATTCTAGTCTTTCCTGAATTTTTTTAATAACTAGGGTCAGTCTCTCATCCAGTCATGGGAGGCTGGAAGGGGCAGTGCTTAAGAGCTTTGTCATCTCATGACATGGGTTCACATTCCAGCTCTGCTACTTCCTGGCTGTGTGACCTTGGGCAAGTTGCTTACCCTCTCTGAGAACTCACTCACCTCACCTGTGAAACTGCATCAATGGCTCCCACTCAGAGGGTTGGTGTGACCATCAGTGAACCAACATTTATGGAGCCCCTTCTATGTGCCATCACTGATCTGTCTCCCTGCACTGGAATATAAGCTTCATGAGAGCAAGTGCTGTATGCCCAGCACCTAGAACAGAGCCTGGTATGTAGATGTTAGAAAAATTGCACATGAAAATGGTGTGACATGGAGCAGGAGAAGCTCGTGAGAGAGGCAGCCAGTGCATTTGTAGAGGTGAGCACAGGGCCCAGGGGCTCAGGGTGCGAGGCTAAGCAACCCAGACTTCATCTTCCGGGCACGGGGGAGCCAGGGAGGATCTTTGGGGAGGGGTGGCGCTATGCCGTGTTAGGAAGGCTTCTGCGGTGCAGTGGATGGATTGGCAGGGAGGGGCAGTGAGGGGTGAGGGTGGTACTGCAATTGCTTGTGGTCCCAGCAGATATCTGTGGTGCAGGCCAGCTGGTGCTGGGGAGTAAAGCCTGGGAGGGAGAGGACAAAGCAAGTTTATATGAGTGGATCGACTCCAATCTTCACGCCGGGAGAACATTTTGCAAATATGCAGAATCGTTCTGTTGGGAAAGGTACCATGGGCTGATTGATTTTTTTCCTGCACCCACTTTTCCCCTTACTTAATAGGGCTTGAAAACTGAAATGCCCACTGGGGCCAGGCTGATAACGTCACATCACTGCATCCCATGGGCCAAATGCAGGCAAAACGGACAGGGGCCATCCAGGGCAAACTGGGACGCATTCTTCCCATCAACGCAGGCAGCTGGTGCTCCAGGCCGGGTCAGATGCAGCTCAGTGCTGCCAGAATGCCTGGCAGTGCTGTGCTGTGTTGTGTTGTGTGTGTGTTGTACTATGTTGTGTTGTGTGTGCTGTACTGTGTTATGTTGTGTGTGTTGTGCTGTGCGTGCTGTGTTGTGTGTGCTGTGCCATGTTGTGTTGTGTATGCTGTGTTATGTTGTGTGTGCTGTGAGTTGTGTGTTATATGTATTGTGTTGTGTGTGCTGTGCCGTGTTGTGTGTGTGTGCTGTGTTGTGTGTGCTGTGAGTTGTGTGTTATATTTACTGTGTTGTGTTGCGTATGCTGTGCTGTGTGTGCTGTGTGTTATATGTATTGTGTTGTGCATTGTGTGTGCTGTGCCCTGTTGCGTATGCTGTGTTGTGTGTGCTGTAAGTTGTGTGTTATATGTACTGTGTTGTGCATTGTGTGTGCTGTGCCGTGTTGTGTTGCGTATGCTGTGTTGTGTTGTGTGTGCTACATGTATTGTGTTGTGCATTGTGTGTGCTGTGCCATGTTGTGTATGCTGTGTTGTGTTGTGTGTGCTTGTGTTATATGTACTGTGTTGTGCATTGTGTGTGCTGTGCCGTGTTGTGTGTGTGTGCTGTGTTGTGTTGTGTGTGCTGTGTGTTGTGCGTGCTGTGTTGTGCCTCTGTGCTGTGCTTGCACTCAGCATTGTTCTGGGCACTGGGACACGGCAGCTCCCCGGCCCTCAGAGCCTCGTGGGGAGACAGTCAGCAAAGACCAGGTAGTGAGAAGTGACAGGAAGAAAAGTCAATCAGGGGAGCAGCTGGTTAAGCAAGACCATGGGGCAGCCGCTCTCGGGTGACATTTGAGGAATGTGTCCCCAGCAGGGAGACAGCAGATGCAAGGCTGGATCTGGGCACAAGGGCTGGGGTGACACAGGGCCAGAGCGCACACACCTGGGATCTTCTTCCAAGAATGAAGGGAAGACTTGGGGGGTTTTGGGCAGGGCCCATTCCTTCCTACCCTCAGGTGTACATGTCGAGGTCCCCCCCACCAGCAGGTCTCTCCCTGGCTCCCAGCACCCCCCAACCCCCGGCACGGCCACCCCCTGCCCAGGGCCTGCCTCTGTGTTCACTATACCAGGTGTGAGCTCTACAAGGCCAAGGGCATCTCACTCTCCCTCTTCCCAGTCCTGGAGCACAGCCTGGACCACACTTGCCTGACCAGCATGTGCTGGGGACTCCAGCAGGGGTCTTGTTACTGTGAGTGACAGAACCTACAGTGGAGGCCAGGCTGGGTGGGAAAGGCCCAGGGCAGCGGGTAGGAGCTGACATCTGTCCAGGGCTTAATTCATGGTGGGTTCTCTTCCAAATGCTTCACAGAAATTCTCCATTGACCTCAACCCTTGAGATGTGTGCTGGCAGTGTCCCCATTCTGCAGATGAGGACACCCACCAGAGGCTCACAGAGCTGAAGTACCTTGTCTCAGGTTACGCTGGGTGGGGCCGGGGGGATTTGAATCCAGACCTGTCTGACCCAAGACCCTGTGCTACTAATGCCACATCGTAGCTCTCCATTCGAAGCTTTAAAATGCTGTTTTTATGTTCCTGGAGGGAAAAAAAATCACTGGGATGCATGTTTGAAATTCTCAGGCTCCTAACGCCCTTCTCCCATTGGAAATGTGGCTTCTTCAAAATTATTTTTTTTTAATGCCAGATTTCTGGAGACTATCAAATTCAGGACAAACACTTGCCAAAAACAAGTAGTAAACCTCAGGGAATTAGTATGACGTGAACTCAGAACTGGCCCCTAGCGCAATGGCCACTGCTTCCTAAAGGTGGGTTGGCCTTAATCAAGTTGTTTTGGCCCCTGGGCCTCTGTTTCCCATCAATTAAACTGGGTCAAACACTTAGATAGCCAAGAGTTTTACAAGTCATGTGATACTCTACAAACTGGGGTTTTAACAATGCTCATTACAACTATTGTTTCGGGTTGATGGTCTCTTTTAAAAATTCTGTATGTGGTGGGAACTGCTTTTGAAAACTACAGCTGATGAACAATGTAAACATTTTCTCCAGCATAATAAGCCTGTTCCCACCTCAGGGCCTTTGTACTTGCTGTTCTTTCTTCAAATAGCTGAATGGCTCACCTCTCACATCATTTTAGCCTCAAGTCTCACCGTTTCTGATATCTACAGGCATGTTGCCTGTTTCCCTTCAGTGAGATATGAAAAGACACCCCCCAGGAAAGCAGGAACTTTGCCCACTGCTCCATCTCCAGCGGCCAGACCTGTGCCCAGCACATGACTGGTGCCCAGTGATACGCTGTTGAATGAAAGCTCAAGACAGGAGGGTCTCTCTGTCCCCAGCATCACGCTGTCACGGGGCTTGTTGTAAGGAAAGTCTCTCTACCCTGGCATCACCTGGATGAACCAAATCCAGCCCATCCCTTTAAAGGAAACACCCAGTAAAACAGATGTACTCTGAACTCTGAGCATCTTTTGCAAAGGCACTGAGATGCTGCCTGGGGCTCCTGCTTCCTGCTGCTATTACACGTGTGATGCTGGGCTGGGAGAGGGGGGAGCAAGAATCTGTGAACGTCATGGCATCATCGGTTACATCTGTGCCACACTGGGAGAGTTTGGCCAAGCATTTCTGCCTACAGGGTGACACAGGACCCTTAAGACAAAGCCTGGAGCTAGAGTTGCTCCGAACCACCCACGAAGAACAGGAGGCCAGGAGGGCGTAGCCTTGCTGACAGTTCCGGAGCTGAGCCCAGAGAAGGGAGGAGGTGGAACCGTTCCCCTGGATTCTGTGGCATGATGTGATGGAGGAGGGGCTCACCTGAGCTGAGTCAGGGAAGAAGGCATGAGAACTCATTTCCTTACAAAGCCAAAAATGTAACGGGAAACCTGCTATGGACGGAATTGTGACCCCTCTAAATTCTTATGTTGAAGCCCTAATAAGGTCATAGGTGGGACCCTAATCTGGTAGGATTGGTGGTCTTATAACAAAAGGACAATCTCTCTCCCTCCCATCTTTGCCCCAATCTGCCCCCCGCATCCCCCTTGCCATGTGGGGGTCACAGAGAGAAGGTGGCTGTCTGCAAACCAGGAAAAGAGCCTTCCCCAGCAACCCAATCAGCCAGGCCTTGATTTTGGACATCTAACCTCTGTTGTTTAAGCCATGCAGTCTGTAGTATTTTGCTATGGCAGCCCAAGTAAACTAATACAGACACTTACACCCCTCTCTAACTCACAGCCATGTATCTCTCAGACTAACTAGCATTTAACAACTTAACTTGCACAGAAATCTCCTGGGAATCTTGTAGACACAGAATCCTATTCAGTAGGTCTGGGGTGGGCACTGAGAGTCTGCATTTCTAAGAGCTCCCAGGAGATGCTCCATGGACCACACTTTGAGTAGCCAGGGTGGACAGAACAGAACGCGGCCTCGGGTGTCAACATCCACGTTTGTAATTATATAAAGAGAGTCCTCCTTTTACTAGACACCTCCCAGGCACCAGGCGCTCACTAACTGATTTGCATGTCCTACCTCACTAATGCCTCAGAGTGATATATCATCTGTCATTGGTATTGGCTGACAGACGCCTATCAGTGCATATTAATGAGAGTGAGGGCATTTTCGGTGGGAGGAAGGGTATCTACCATTTACCCTCAGCAGAATTCTCAACTGATTTGAAAATGTTCCAGAGATAAAGGAAAAGCAGCTCCCAGCCCTGGGTCACGCTCTAAGTCAACTTTCCCCATGCTTAGGTACATGCAATTTACTAGGTAGGTCAAGAGAAATGAAAAGGAAGTGATTGGTCCCATACGATCTTACACAAACACTCCAAAACACTTGTATTTGAAATGATTTTCTTCTTTAAGGGAGACTAGTCCTCAATCGACCACACAGCCAGCATGGCTCGCTTTCTGTTGCTTTTTTTTTAATCACCTGAGTCCCTTTTTCTCTTCGTATGTGGGACATGGTGCTTTTCAGGGAGTCACGGCCACATGTGGCATTGCCCTTTGGGTTTAGGGTGTGCTCACTGGCCCCTCCATCACACTTTCTGGACTTAGACTGTAACCAGCACCTTCGTGAGATCTGGATCCTCAGGTGGGTAATGACTTTTTGGTTCAAATACACAAATGCTCTGCTTTGAGCTGGATTTGCTGAACATGAAATCAACCCCTTCATTCACACTCAGTTGGCAAGTCCTGCAAACGACACCCAGTGCTGGGCATTAGCTAATCCAGCATCCAGCTCTTAGCCTGGTCTGGTCCTGGTCCTGCTACACCTACTCACAGCCTACACTTGGCAATAATAACGCTGCCTACACTTACTGAGAGCACTTTCCATGTAATAGTTCACTTAAACCTTACAGCATCCCAGTGAGTAGGCATTATTACCATCTCAGGAAAGTGAGACCCAGAGAGGTTAAGTCACTTGTCCAAAGCCACACAGCCAATAAGTGGGAAAACAGGGTTCAAAGCCAGGCTGTCTTGTCCCAGGGTCTGTTTTTTAAACCACTGCTACTCCAGCTGACCACCCCTGCTCTGCTGCTGCCTGAAACACTGCTCCCCCAATGGCCACCTGGCTTCTTCCTATTTACCTTCAAAACCTGGCTCAGCTGGGCCCTCTGTCGGGACCTTCACAGCTTGCCCTGGGAAGGGACCTCCCCATACCCCCAGCACTCTGTGTGCACCGACTGAAGAGCCTCAGTCACGCTAGATGCTCGGGATCTGTCCCGCTGGGGTGCGGCCACCTCAGGGGACTTTTCATTAGCGATGTGACCATAACAGAGATGGTTCAGTGACAGTGTCCTTGTCACACCCCCTCCATGCTTTTCCCTTCTCTCCCCTCCATCTCCATCCTCTTCCTCCTGGTGTCCCCAGCATTCCTAGCATGTGCCAGACATCATACCAGCTCAGGAGCTATGCCCATCAGAGCCAGGTCACTCAGGAGCTGGCGAGAAGATCACACTGGCACAGACGGGGCAGTGCGGGAGCCCAGGTGGAGGGTCGTGGGGGATGCCCGAAGTCCTCTCACCCAAATCAAGTGTGGAATGAAGAGTTCACCATCATAACCTCCAGTTACCCTTTCCCCCTTCATCACGGTCCTTTCAGTCCTCAACCGAATGCAGTCGGCTGTGCCCCCCACACCCCTTCCAAACCCACCAGGGATCTTGGCTTCTCAGTCCTAATGGGGGCTTCTGCTGCTTCGGACACAGCTCTCTACCTGCTCCTTCTTCCAATTCTCTGTCTCTGACTCTCTCCTTCTGTGACACCGACCCCCACTGGTTATCTAGATCCTTCCTCACAGACAGGATTCCTTATGAGCTGTGTGACCTTTAGGCACGTGAGTAAACCTTCCTGAGCCTCAGTTTTCTCACCAGGAAAATGGACATAATCATCCCACCTGCAGGAGTGCCGTGAGGTAAAGGATCTAAAACAGTGCGTGCCCAATGCATGCCAGAGCGACTGCTGCATCCTCATCTTTGTCCCCCTCACGAGTCCCGGGAAGCTGGTCCCCGTGCGCTCGGCAGCACATGACGTTCACACAGGACTCCAAACGCATTTAGGAATACAGAGGTAACAACTAATACAGCCTACAGGTCCAGTCCTCAAAGTAGCCGTCATCACAAGATCAGCCCCAGAGCAAACCGTCCAGCCCGCGCCTCCTGGTTACAAGAACCTGAGTTTAAACAGAACACAAATGCCGGAGGAAGAGGGGATGCCTTGCTTTGGTTTGTGTTACCATTTAGCTGGGGCGGGGACTGTGTTGTTTAAGTGTGTGATTAGAAACAGTTGGCGGTATAGTGGGCCCGAGAGCCCCGCGCCTCCCCATCACTGAGGATTCACCTGTGGGCTATGAGGGCGTCCACGGGAAGACCTCCCTGCTTCACGGAAACTTGATTTCCTGCTAGCTCTCCAACGACTGTGCCCGTCAGAGGTGTCAGTGTGCCGACAGGGTACAGGAGGGGTGGAGGAGCGGGGATGGTGGCCAATGGTGGCCAGTGGCGCCCAGCTGGGCCCCTGCCCCTACCTGCTGGGCCTGCTGCAGCAGCTCCATGCGCTCCCGCAGGATCTGGCTGTCAAACTCCCGGCTCTGCCGCAGGATCTGCCTGCGCAGCTTCTCCACGGCGGCCTGCAGGTCCTCCCGCTGGCCCTCGCTCAGCGCCTCGCTGGCCCGCCGCCCCGGCTCCTGCTGCAGTGCATCGTACAGCGTGGCCTCCAGCTCCTGGATTTTCTGAGCGGCCCAAATCACACAGACAGTGGGAGGTCACAGGTGGGTGGACGGGAACCCCTAGGACACTGCAGCCGAGCGAGGCCCAGCTGGGGGATCTTGGGCAGGGAGGGGAGGCATGCAGGGGCCGAGCAGAGCGGCCAGCGGTCTCAGGGGTGGCCATGGGGGCGAGGGAGCCCCTTTCAGCCCTGTGCACTCGGTTTTGAGAACACTTCTTAACTCTGTTCAATCAAGACACCGTGCTCTGTACAGGAGGGGACTAGGGCAATAAGAACCGCCCCTTAAGATGTGTGATTCAAAGAGAGGTTTGACTCAACTGGCCTTTATTTTTGTCTTTGGCTTCCAATTTACTGCCCCCAGCTTGGGAACAAATCTCGCCTTTTATCTCGAGTAGCGTGGAAAATGTGTCCCAAATGGCACGCACTTGGCATTCAGCTGCCTAGTTAGAAAAGCAATTTCAACCCCAAGCAAATGGGGACAGTGTCCTCATTGCTCTCTCCTCCCCCTGAAAAGCAAGACACCCCTGGTTAGCAGAGCACATGGGAGACTAGTAGCCAGGGGAGGAGATCCTTGTGAAAGCTCAGAGTTTTCATCATGAGAGGAAGTTATTTCTTTTCAGCCTCACGGCGAGACACTTAAATACATTTACCTCATGGGAATATCTAGGGACAGAAGAGAGAAGTATCTCCTTCTCTGCCATCCTAAATCCCCGCCCACGTCCCTTGCTAGGAACAGCTCTTTCTCTTCCAAAGACGCTATAGACCAATCACCCATTTTAATGGTAATTGCTATGAAGACACAGGAGGAGGTTTGAAGCAGTGGGTCCACACGGGTGGCCCTCTGTGCCTGTGGCCACCTGCTCCTGCAGCCTCCCCGGCTTCAGCATGGCTGTGCTAACCTCCCCCGCAAGGGAATTCCAGGCCCATCAGACCGATCTTAGCCAGCAGGCATCAAATTCCCCTGTCCTGACCCTAGTCGTCGCCCCTGGGAAACTAGAAGGTGGGAATCTGTCTGCTGACACAGCCAAGGGATCCACGTGGAGTCGGAGCTTGCCTGTGCCTGCTGGCCGCCCCCTCCTCCTGCAGCAGCTGGGCTCCTAGGAGACCTGCATATGGCCAGCTTCCAGCCAGGACCCCACCATCCAATTCTGGAAGCTCCACTGTGGCCTTGCACCATCTCACTCAGCTCAACGACAAAGGAACACAGGTGTGACTTTGGCACCTGCTGTCCTCCCTTCTGCCCGCGGCCACGGCACTGCCACCCTCTGGGGACTTTTCTTCCCTGACCGTTCAGATCAGCTGAGCGCTGATCACAGCTCCAATCTCGTCATGTGCCCGAAAGCCCACTTGAGGCTTTGGAATATTCTTTGGGTAAGAATGTCATTTCTACCCGGTGGCAGGATCAGCACGCCCAGGGGCCTCCTCTGTGGAACCTGGACTCAGAGTCCCCAAGGGCCTTTCTGCACATGGCACTTAGAGAGCCAAAGGCAGACACCAAGTTTTCCAAAGTGCGTTGGGAAACACCAGTCTTGCAAGATGTCCCTTGAAAGAGGGCCCCAAGAACCACTGAACTTGGACATGGCTTGCTCTGTTCCTCTTGAAGTCTCAGCCCATCCTTTAGGACCCAAGAAGTCCTCAGAGTTTTCCAAACTTACTCTCCGGCAGCCTCTCCCTCCTTTTGGGGCCATGCGTTTCTACGTTATCTCCTGAAATCATATTCCTCAGAACTTTCTGGGGAAGGCCAGGGAAGGACAGAGGTGGTGTATAGTGCAGCAGCAAAGGGCGCTTGCAAAAGGACGGAGAATGGACAGAATCAAGGAAAACCCAAAAAAGTGAAAGAGGGAAGAAAAGGATGAGTATGTTTTCATTTCTAAATTGCCCTTAACAGCACGTGCCCAGAAGTAAGAACCGAATGGGAAAATGCCACTTCTTGGTGAGGCTCAAACCGTCCTGACCTTCTCCATCTGCTGCCCCCCTCCATCTGCTGCCCCCTGCCCTGGGGATTCAAGCCTCAGAGCCTGGATACAAAGGCTCGAGGGTCGCAGCGAGGTGGACCAGCCTTCACGTCCAGAATCTCCCACCTGTGCTAAGCCCAGCGTCCTACTCTCTGTCTTCATGGAGACGGGGACTTTTAGTCATTGATTCTGCATTGCTTAGGTACAAACCCACTTTGTAAAATGATGTTAGCTACAAATGACCTGAGCAAAGCCTTGCTCCAGACTCTATATACTCACTGCTTCTTCCTGCAAGAGCGATGTTGAACTCCAAGTGCGCTCTGCTGTGGGGACATCCTGGAAATGCCCCCTCAAAGCCATATGAACCTGAGCATGGTCCCACCTCATGTTCATCACCAGTAAGTCCAGAACCAGTTCTGTGACCCAGGCGCAATGCTGCACAGGACCTCACAACAAGTAATTCTTGTTCTGATCATCACCCACCCTCCACTCATGGCTTTACCTTTGTTCCTCTGTGACTGTCTCTTTTTGCTATTTAGGGGAAAACTTGCTCTGGGCTTTAAGCATAAATAAATATTAATAAGAAATATTAATAAGCAGAAAGTTTCTTTTCCTTCATCTCCAATGATTACTAGAACTGAATAAGTATGCCCAAAGAAACCACCAAGCTAACTAAATGTTTTTGAAAAATCATGACTGATTTGGAAAAAGTGACAATTTATCTGTATGGTCATTCGGGTTGAAACCAGTCGAAATGTGGAGATGGCATCGGTATCGCGCCACGCGGCATTTCAAGGACCCCAAATGTGCCGTCAGCCCCAAAAGGAAGAGCAGCCTGTAATGTTGAGTCTAAAGAATCAGAACATGCAACCCACTTCCAGTCCTACCAGGTAAGCCTGGTCGAGGGCTTGCTTCCGGTAGTCTAGCTCCTCCTCCAGGTAGCCCTTCTGCCTGCTGAATAGGTCCTGAAAAAGAGCAGGTGCCCAAGGTCAAGGTCAGTGTGAGAACCCATCACCGGGCAGCTCTTCAGAGCCAACCTTCTCACATTTGATGGACAGTGACGGTCCCACCGAGTTGGGGACCTGCCAGGTGCTTGGGTGAGAAGGGATGTCAGGTCTGCCCTGCTTGCTCCTGCGTGAATCCCCAGCAGGAGCCTCGCTGGCCCAGGAGCCTTGATCAAGCCTGTCCGAACTCCTCCCAGCTTCCTTCCTCTCAGGTGTCTGACCTGGTTCCCACGCCCCGGGCTACAGGAATCTTTCTCGATTCCTCCTGTCACATCCCGGTGGACCCTGGATGCGGCTGGTTCTCAGATGTGGCTCTTCCTCCCCACACCAGTGGCATCACCCACCTCCTGATTACTCTCACTGCTGCACGCATCCTCCCCACTCTCTGGTCGCTCAGTCCCTGAAAGCGTGATCTTTCCGAAACCCAAATCTCTTTTTTATTACTGATCGGAGGGTTTCAGGTTTAGAGCTCAGCAGTTGCAGCCACTTGATTTTATAGAGGAGGAAACAGAGGGCCAGAGAGGACCAGTGCCTTGCCCTAGATGCCACAGTTCACTGGTGACAGAGGTGAGACTAGACACCCAGGCCTGGTGATTCAGCCCAGGGCTCTTCCCACCCAACACGCTGCTTCCAGGCCTTAGGCTCTTCCTTGGTCCTTCCCCTCTCATTTCTACTTAGAAAACTCGATTTGGTCTTTGAAGGCTCAAGAACCCTCTCTTCTGGGAAGACTTCTCTGACATCCCCAGGCTGGGGAAGATGGATCCCGCTGTACACTCACGGCACCTGGTGAAGAGCTGGCATCACTGTTTATCAGGTACCGCGTGTGCCAAGCACACCGTGAAAACGGGCCATGTGTCCAGTATCTCTCATCCCTATGGCCCAGCGAGGCGGAGATAGGAAACCCCATTAGCAATGAGGAAGCAAAGTCCAGTGTGTCTCTCCCAAACTCATGGCCAAGAAGGGGCAAGTGAAGCCTGGAGCTCCACCTTGGTGTGCCTGAGCCCCTGGTCCATGTGCCCCCCTACCACCAAAGTGCCTCCCCTAATGTTCCCACACGACGCTGCCGCTGCCAGCTCCCGCGCATACACCCCCAAGGGCTTGCAGGCTAGACAAGGCAGGGACCCCGCTATTCATTACTGAACCCCTAATCCTGACATAGTGTCCAGGATAGCAGAGGCTCCAAAAATATGTATCAAGTGAATAACTGAGTGAACGGATGATACTTACACAGAACAGCCACGAGAGCAAAAGCAAAATTTAGCAATGCATTGCAAATCAATACGAAACACACGCCAAGCCTTCCTGGGAAGCGAATTCTCTGAGCTGTCAACCCTCCTTCCTCCTAGGGGGTTGCATCTCTTACCTTCTCTTTCTCCAAGTCTAGCATCTTCTGGGTCAGGGCCGCCTCCGTTCCCTCTATTTGCTTCAGCCACTGGAAAACAGCAGGGACAGAGCGCGCAGCTAGTGAGAACAAGAGCTCCCTGGGGGCCGTCCTCCAAGAGGAGGCTCCTGGCCCGGAGAGGGTCCCCATCATGTCCCAAGGTGGTCCTCGAAATGGAATTTCCAAGTCCATCCCGATGTTTCAGCTTCGACAGATGTTAGCACAGGGATCGTGGGTACACACACGTGCGTACGTGCATGCAGGTAGGTGTGGGGTGTGAGCCCAGGCAAGCCTGTAAGTGGGGGAGGTTGTGGGTGTGCGTGGTGGATACATGTGGAAGGCTGCGAGTGTGTGCCCTGCGATCCCCGCAGCCAGGCGGGCGAGCCTCCCTGGGTTCTACCCTGCCGAGCGCTGTGCTGGCGGCTTCACGCCTGGGACCTCGTCCGGCCCCCTCATGACCACCCCATGGAGAAGGCAGCATCTCCCCATTTAGCAGGTGAAGACATGGCAGCTGAGTTAAGTCACTTGTCCAAGGTCACACAGGTGAGAAGTGGGGATTTCGAACCCAGCCTGCGGGACTGCACCCCTGCAGCCACTGGGGCATGTCTGAGCAGCTGGGGGCACCACGGGGTGCAGGCGTGAAAGGGGGTCTGGCCGTGCAGGGTGTGAGGGCCTGAGAGCACGGGCGGGGGCACCTGCCATGGGCTGGTGATGGGGGTCCGTCTGCCTGTTCTCAGGTCTGGGAGGGGGTGAGCAGGAGGCGAGCCGCTGTTCCTCAGGTGTAGGCACATGGGTGTCTCTTTCGAGGAGCCCACCTGAGACACGGTGGGAGGTCCACACACCTGGCTAATGCCCTGTGGGGACGTTTTAGGTTTTAGGGGTGTCAGTTTGACAACATGTATAAATGTGTATATTCAACCTCCTCGCTGCTAAAGCCATCGGACGACCTCCCTGCCGTGGGCCTGCCTGCTGCCCAGCTGTGGACGCACCCCTTCCCGACGGCCCAGACGCTTCCTCCTCCTCCTCTGGCTGCGGCTGCCCGTCCTGGACTCTTGGCGCCCTTTTCAAAGGCCCCACCCTTGCCCATCCCCTCTCCTCAGCACTCCCCTGGGGGTTCCACCCTCCCCTATGCTCTCTCCCTCTCTGAAACGTCCCCCTCCAGCCCAGATCTGCCCCCCACACCCCGATGCCTCAAGCTCCCTGAGAAAGGGCTTCCCTCGAACGGGAAGAGCCCCAGCTCACCTTGACTGAGGAACTGGGAGCAGCCACGGCTCCTCCCCCTTCACTTCCCAAACGTTGGTTCTACCCCCTCCCGTTTCAAAACCCCACCCACCACACTCCACAACCACCACCCAGCGCAGGCCCCCTCTCAGCCCTCAGGCTCACGTCGGACCCCAAATCCCCTTCTGCCTACCAGCCAGCGTGTTCTCTCCAAACACTTAGCATCTCTCATGGACCTTCCCTGCTCCCACTGAAAGCCTCCCCAAGGAGATCCCATCGCTCCTGACAATGGCTGGGGGACCAGCCATGCCTTCCCTCACCTCAGGGCCTTTGCACATGCTGCTCTCTCTGCCTGGAACATCACCACCTCTCCCATCCCCAGCTTCAGCCCCAGGCCTTTTTACCTACTCAGCCTCTGGACCTGAGTTAGCTGTCGCCTCCTCCAGGAAGCCTGCCCGGCTTCCTGAGTCTGTGGGGCCTGGTGCCCTCCATGGATCCCCTGTCACAGCACTCACCTGACAGATTGCTGTTTCCCTTTTCCCACGACATGGGATGTGTTCTGTTAAATTTCCTTACCCTGCACAGGGCCTGGCGTGAGGCAAGCACCTAATAGACGTTTGCTTAGGGAAGGAGGATGCAGGGGTCTGGAGGTCTGTGGGGTGTGTTCTGGCTCCATAGTGGGAACGAACAAGCCTAGATAAAGCTCCGCCCACAGAGCCTCCCCGCTAAAGTCCATGTTAGCATGGCCCCCAAGAGCGGCCCCAGAGCCAGCCGCAGAAGCAGGCACCCAATGCAGCATTGCTTTAGACGGTGCTGAGCCGGTGTGCAATGTCTTAGAAACAGGTAAGCATATTTTTGACAAGGAATGAAAAATATTTTGTTTTTTACTATCCTAATGCAAGCAGTCATAAAATGAATAAAATAAAATGGGAAAAAAATTCCAGTTTTGAATCACTACAAGCTGCTCTTAGGTTTTGTAGAACAAAATGTCCAGTTTTTTCTCATTGTTAAAAAACAAAGATTTGACAGGCATATTATGCACATAAAGAAAAAACTTGACAGGTCCTCTTCAGCCACTGGGAGAGTAAAGTGAGAACAGAAAATGCTGGCCCTGGGCCTCCTGGGCGTGTGAGGGCATGGATTTCTTATCGGAGTCCGGCCAGATGTCTATGGGGCCTCGCTCTGGGGTGAGAACCTGGGGAGTGGAGACAGGGTGCCTGCCTGCCCCCAAACCCTCAGGGAGAAGTGAGTCAGCCCACAGGGCACGGGAAGAGGACTCTCGTGGGAGGTGTGGCTGGTGCACCTCCGCCCCAACCGGCACTTTGCCCACAGGTGCAGGACCCTGATCTCAGAGCTGGGGAATGGGGAACCTCCCCCCTCTAACCCTCAACCCTCCCTTCAGAGAAGGGTCCTAAGGCCTTGACGCTGGGCCAACTATTAGAAAGCTTGCCTGTGGCCTAAGCTGCCTCTTCTCATCTGTTGTTACCAGTGAGAGCGTGGATTTTTGAAAACTTCCATCTTTCTGATTGATCTTGAACTCGAGGGAGCAGAGGCATGACTTGTGATCACTTGTAAGTCCCCCTGACGCCCCATGTTCTCTGCTCAGCATGTGTGCTGTGTGTTTGGGTTGAGGCAGCAAGGCGACGTCCCCAATCTTGGACTCCGCTAACCAGAGGCGGGTCTGGAGGGCGCTGAGATGGGCCGGCATGTGTTTCTCTGAACCTTCCAGACAGAGCAGGGCTTCCCCAGGTGGTGATGGGAGGAGGGCAAGCGCCCAGGGCAAGATGCCATTTGCAGCAAGAATGCCAAGGGACATGCGAACTAGTTTGAGTCACACTTCGTGACTCAAAGGAGTCTTGAAAGGAGCCTTGTGCTCCTAAGTAGAAAATGGAAGTGGACCTCAGTACCGCCAGTCAGATACCAGTACTGAATTTTTAAATGAGGTATAACTTGGTTGAGGGGGGTTGACTGAGGACGTCGCAGGGGCCTCTGAGCCCCACTGCGAGATTTTCTTCGCACCCATCAGCCCCGGGGTGACCAACTCGCCCCCGTTTGCCTGGAACTGTCCCCGTTTCGGCACTGAAAGTCCCATGCATCCTGGGGAAACCGGACAGTCGGACACCCTGGCTGTCCTGTAGGTGCTCCCAGGGGAGTCCCGTTGACCCACTTTTCTTCCGGGGGTGCACTCAGCACTGAGTTCTCTCCACGGGGGAGACACAGCACCTCCCGAACACTGGGCCTTCCATCACAGACATGCGGCAGAGCTAGTGTCCCTGAGGATATGAGGCAACACCAGTCTAAGTCCAGTCCCCACAGACTGTCCCAAATGGGGAACTGGGCCCCTCTCACCTGGTCCAGAGTCGGGCCTCTAAAGGCCAGCGCCGGGCACCGCTTCTCCTGCCACCACCCTTGTGGGATTTCGGGAGGAGCTGGCAGGCCAGGGCAGCAGAGCGTAGCGCCAGCCAGCCAGCTTGGCAGGGCTCTGTGGTCATTGGCAGACAGGCAGCAGCCGGCAGGGGCTGGTACAGGTGGGCACGGGGTGGGCGACAGGGTGAAAGCAGACAGCAGCCGCATGCCAGGCAGGCCCCGTGTCCTCTGTGTCCAGGGACCCGTGCTGCTAACCTTGCACAGTTGTGGAGAAGAAGAGGAGCCCTGAAAGCCTGAGCTGGGGCCAAGGCCGTGGGTCTGGAACCTGGTGTGGGGAGGAGAGTGTCGGGAAGGGCCCGGGGCGGGAGAACTCGGTAACTGGCAGAGGGCTGGGGATTCCCGACAGTCTGCCCCCCTCCAGGAGTCTCTGGGGGCAGGAGAGAGGGAGAGCCCCCTCCCCAGGACCACTGCCCCAGCCCCACCCCGAGTCCCTGGCAGTCGCTGCTCTTTGCTCACTGACCACAACCATCGCTCAAACACCTCTCAGTCCCCAGCCTTGCCCCAGGTGCTCGGCAGCGAGGCTCGGTCCCGTTTAGAAGTGCCGTGTCCTGGAGTCCTGACACTAGCTCTGCAAGGCTCGCGGCTCAGAGGGAGGAAGGCGCTGGCCTGCAGCAGCCCCTACAGTTGGCGGGTTGCGGGGGGCTAAGAGCAAGCCCAGGAGGGGCCTCTGGGGGATAAGGAAGGAGGCCTGGGTCTGACATCGCCACGTCCTCCGGGCGCGCTGGGCGCTGGGAGGCTTGTTCTCAGTGAACGTTGGCGTGAACGAGGAATAAACTGGAAGTGTCTGCTGGGCTCTCTGCGTGACCCCCTGGAGGCTACGCTGTCGCATTTGGCTCTCCTGGTGAGAGGGATGTTTACTAATGCACACTTACCATCACCTGTATCTGAGGGGCCACCAGCCAGCCAGGTATGAGTCATCCTCATCTCCCGACCCACCTGAGGACACAGACTCAGCCAGGTGACAGTAGCAGTGATGTGGGCATCGCCACTTAACCACCTGTGTGACCTCAGCAAGGGTCTGCCATAAGTCTGTTACCAACGTCTAGTGCCCTGTACTCGGGGAAGGATGGACAGGTGCTCAGGGAAGAAAACTATATTTTAAATGCCCTTCCAAAGATTCTGGAAGGAATCCTGATTAAGATCATGAAGACTTCATCAAGATATAAGTAGCACTTTAAAGTTTAACTCATGTGCTTTCAAAGAAAAAGATCTATAGACCAGACTACATTAACAAGTTGGATATGCCTAAAACACCCTAAATTAATGGAAAAGGCAAACCAGGATATATTTTTAATAAATACGGCAGTAAGTTATTATATTTAGTATGTAAAGCACATAGATAAGTCAGTAAGAAAAACCATAGTTATGACCAAATACGTATTAAGTAAGTGAATAGATGAATGCATGATTGAATTAATGTATGAATGAATAAGTAACAAAGAAGGGCAGTGGAATGTAATTACGATTCACAAGAAAGAAGAAAATGGATAATACACAAAAATCCATTATCACTAGCACTCAAATAAATGAAAATTAAAATAATGACATCATATAATTTCTGCCTATCCTATCAGCAGAGTTCTTAGTGGTGATATATGCCTTGTTGAACAAGAAACCGGCAGCGGTAACACTCAGGTAGAGGGGAATTGGTACCACTTTTCTGGAAAACGTTTGACAGCATGAAAGCTCTTAAAAACTCTCTTACCCATCAGCCCAGTGATTCCACTTCTAGACTCTATCCTGTAGAAGTGTTTTAATATGTAGATAGAAACTTATGGGTAAAGACGCTCATCGCTGCATGATGGTAAATAGAAAAAAGAGCAGAAACGCCCTCAATATCTTAACAGCGAAAGAATCAGCACCGAGCGTGTGGCTATAGGTGGAATGATGCAGGGCCGTTCATTCTCATGGTGGAAGCTTATGAAGCAGGATTAAAAACTCAAGTATGATCCTGACCAAGTTTTTTAAAAGGGCGTGGGAAAAAACTGGAAGGAAATAGCCCAACTGTCGCAGATGGTTTCCTTGAAGGGGGTTTTGATTTCCTTTCACGGTCTCTAAGTTTTCTACCGTAAGTATGAGTGACGTTAATCAGAAAACAAAAAGGCATGCACGTGCGCATGCAGACACAGACAGACCAGAACCATGCTTCCAGAACAAAGCGAGACGCCAATGTACAGTTTCTTGTATGGTGCCGGGAAGCTCAGACACGGTGTATGGACAGAAATGCCGCTGGGCTCTACCTTTTCACACAGGGCAAGCACAGTTCCAGCCTGGATTATTGCAACCTGTTCTTCATTTCTCAAATTCTAAAACACAAAAATGGGCAAGGGCATTTTACACTGATCTCACATCACGTGCAGACAGTCAGCCCTACACAACGCTGACAGCGGCCTCCCCAGGGTCAGCCCCACTCACTGACGGGACCAGATGTGACATATCTGAGGACTGGCCCTCGGGGTGGGAATGTCTCATGTAGTGGCACTGAGCCTTTTAGAAATAGGGCCTCGCTCAAGCTGATCTTTTGAGAAGGCAGAAGTCTCACTTTCTGATTTCAGAAACCTCGACTGATTCCACTTTCTTCCTGGACATTCATTTTTAGGCTTTCTCCCCCCTTATCACTCACGGGCTATCAGGACGATCTAACTTCAGAACCCCACTTCTGATGGATGTGGACCCAGCCACCCACGCAGGAATGTGGCCATACAAAAGCCTTACATTGTACTTAGTAGATCTCTTAAATTAGGAAGAAATTAAAACGAAACGAAACAAAAGCCACACAGAGTACACCCGAATCAAAACAAGAACACGAAACCGGAAACCGATCGCTCATAGTTACCCCATTATCGCCAAGGATATCTAATTTCTTCATAAGTTCAGAAATATTCACATCCTGGAAAAGATGTCCAACGTTCATTTTGTGTGAGCTACAAAGACCATGCACACCAATCTAGGGCCTCAGCCCTCAGTCCTCGATAAGACACCTCTCCCTTTCTCGTCTCTTAGAGCCTAAGGCCGGGCAGAGAGTTACTCTTAGCAGTTCCTTCAGGGAGGGAGGGAGGACTGGTAACTGCTGCGTATTGGCTGAGTTTTACGCCAGCACAAACACCGCTTTCTAGAAAGGCTCACGGAATCCTGTGGGTCAGAAGGACCCCTCTGTGCCCGCGGGCCTAGCGGGACTCCAGGGTCACGGCAAACACTGAGCTGCTAGAACGACCACAGCTACTGTCTCTAGAATACTCAGCACACTCTGGGCACTGCACTGAGCCCTTCATGTTCACTATCTAATTTAACTGTCACACCCACTTCACGGTGTGGGTGTTGCCACTCAGCTCTCCTAGATGAAGAGACTGAGGGTCAGAGAGGTTACAGGCCAGAGCTGGGAAGTAGCCAAGCTGTTACCTTCAAGGCTGCATCCCAAGGCTCTGCTCTTTTAACATGAGTACAGGTAGAGTAACCTTTGGTGACCCACTGGAATAATGAACTCTGACTTTCAAAATATAGTGGAGGCACGGGGGTATCTTGTTAAAATCATTTCTACCCCTGGCACCGGCACACGATCCCCTTTCCAGCTGAGCCTAGCGTTTGAGCAGGCTGTGGCCGTAGTAGAGCGGGGGCACCCCCCAGGCACGCTACCTTAACTCCTTCCTGGTGACAGAACAGCTGGAGGGCGCTGCTGTTGTTCTCGGGGAAGGTGCTGATTTGGAGGTTAAATGCTGGCGACCTCCGCTCTCTCTCCTGGGGAAAAGATTTGGTTTAAAAACAGAACTTTATTGGATTATTTACCACTTGCCATTTTCCCACGTTACTCAGCAAAAACCAACGAATTCCAGTTGGCAAAGGTGTTACTAGAAAGCACGCATTCAGGCTACAATCTTGATGGAGACTGTGTCCTGTCTGCACCACAGTGGATCTCCTGTGGACACGGGGTTACTTCTTAATCTAATCAGCTGGGAAGAAGTGGTTAGCAGAGTGTCCTGAGTTAACCTGCTGATGGAAGCTCAGGAAGTCACACTATCATCATGAAATACTCGGGAAGAACAAGCGCGTGAAATTTCAACAGAAATCATCGTTATCTCATTTCATCTTCACACAACCCCATGAGGCAGCCATGACTGCCTCCGTTTTGTGGACAAAGAGAAGGAGGCTGGGGAGGCAGAGACCCCCGAGGTCCCACATGAGTGAGTGGCAGGGCAAGGACCCTGACCCTGGCTTCACATCTTTTTCAATATAATCTGCTGACTTTGTTCACAATTTGTTTTTGAACCGCACTAACACTGCAATGATCATTCTACCTCTGCCTTAGATTAATAGTCAAATCTCAACTACTCAGGAGGGAGAGCAAGCATTTTCCCAGAAGCAGTACATTAATCATGTGTAAAGTGACAAGTTTTTAAAAAGGACAGGAGAAGCCCAATTACTTACAGAAATAAAATACAGCAGCAGAATAGTACTCTGGTCTCAAATGTGTTTTCTACACAGAGCTGCCTTTAAACCCTGAGCAATGGACAGGTCAGCCAGCAGAGAAGATCTTTTCCAAATGATACCTTGAAATCAAACTGCTTTTATTTTCTCAAAATTATGGTAAGTAAGCTTGCCTTGGACCATGCCTGCAGAACCTAGCTACAGAACCAATGGGCTTCTTTACCCATTCAACTAAGAAATGTAGCCAAGATGAGCACCAGATGGCAGGTCTTAAGCAGATGCTCTAAAGGAGAGAGGAAGGGTGGGGCCATTAATTCAATTAATTTCCACCAAGCCCCAATCTGCCTAACCTGGTTTGAATCGGTTTAGATAGAAAACCTTATTAGACAAGAACACCACAATTCACAATGGTTCCGTGCTACAGATGCCTTTCCTACCTGTAATGCTTACTTAAATGGGGTCTCCACAGAAAAGGTGACAAAAGAAAGCTCATGTTTTATATGAACAAAAGGCAAAAGACTGGTTTCCAATGGCTCCAAAGGATGGTGGAGACACTCAAAGAAAGTTCTAGTAAAGCGACCGATGCTTATGGAATTCTCATGAGAAAGACACAAAGAGACGTGAAAGGTTTTCTAACAGTGGCAGTAGTATTAACCATGACCTTTCCTAACTTCTACTTCTGCTGCATGAATGAAGGAAGGACTCAGTTCAGGTTCAAGCAAGAGCTGAGTTGCACGGCAACACTTGGTTCTGAGATATTCAGGCCACGGTCCATGTCAGCACAACAAAGAACAAGATGGGAAGTTCCAGTGCAAGCAGAATTTTAACTGAGGCCGGGAGGAGAAAACAAAATCAGAGAAACACCAACATTGCCAAGGAGCTCGCTTTTACTGAGGGTTCTGGACATGCAAAGGCTTCAGCGGAGGGACAGCAGAGCCGTGTCACCACAGATGCTTAGAGAAAACCAGTCACAAACTCAGGTGATGTCTCACAGGTTGATGATTTTTAAATGGAAACAAACAAAAAAGGAGTATGAAGTGGTAGCAGGGCAATACAGTAACACACCCGAGGCAAAGTTCCAGTAGGAAGCGATAGTCCCATCAATACCCCTCACACTGGGTCCGACTCCGTGTATGTGGGAAGTCACTGAAGATTTGGGACGAGATTTCTACCTGTGAACAACATCCAATCTCCCTTCACGCTAAAGAGTCATTCTGAGTTGCCGTTTGAGTTACAAACAACAATTGTGTTAGTCCAATACTGCTTGCCATGTCTGTATTCACTGCATCAAGGAGTTGGAACGTTACAAGCTTTCTCAACCGCCTATGCAAATACTTTCTTTTACCCTGTTTACTTACCTTGTGTTTACCTTGGCAAATAGAAAATGAGCCAAACTAGCAGTAAACACATTATAGAGTCAGCTGCGGGCCAGGTCAGACCCCGCTCTCTCAAAAGGTGAGATTCATGCATGCAAGGTCACTTAAAAAGGTGTGTTATTAATTGCAACAGTGCTTCTGTCCGGGTTTGCAGAATGCATACCAGGTGACTATGCATGCAAGAAGGAAGTAGTTATGGAAATGAAACACAAATAAAAAAGGCAAAATATTGCAAAAACAAATTATTTTATTAAGTGCAAAAACAAGCCGTAGGCAATAAATATATTAGCTCTGGTACATGTCCAAAGACTTCGGTGAGCATTCTCTCCAGAACATATTAAGGCAGTGAAATTATTCTGAACATACAGATTTAAAAAAAAAAGAAAAGAAAGCAAGTGTCACACGTCCCCTTACACATGCTTGAAAACATCTGGGACTTTACATGAATTTCAGTTTGGGCTCAAAGAGAATGTCTGCTCCGTTTGAGAGTTTACAACAGATAGAGTCTCTTACTTCGAGCTCTAGCACTCTGAACTCTAACAGCTCATTCTGATCCTTCGCGTCTTGCATTTCGTTCTTCAGCTGGTTCTCTTCCATTTCCAGCCTGTAAATCTGGAGCAGAAACACCTGTGGGTTAACGGGTGGGAGAACCACTGTCTCTCACCAGGGGCCATGAGAATGTGTCCCTCGATCACAGACCCCCTCGGTGTTGGCCTGAGGACACAGGGGCTGTCATCAGGGGGCGGGTGGGAAGGGGAGGCTTTCAGCGAGTGGGTGAAGAAGGCCTTTTCTGCTCCGGGAGCTGGGGATGGCACAGACGGAGGCCGCGCCTGCTGCGCCCCTGCGGCCCCGAGCCTGGCCCAGCACGGGGGCCAGATGTTTGCTGAATACACGAATGGTGGGGAAACTGAGGCATGAAGCGATTAAGTCCCGTCCCCAAGGTCAGTCGTGGGGGAAGCAACAGTGATCCCCGAGCTTGTCTGAGTTCCTTCCGACCCGGCCCCCCAGTCAGCCCACCCAGAGTCCGGCAGGAAGGCACCCTGTACTCCCCAGAGTGCTCCTATGGGGAGCCCGAATGGTAGCAGATCTCCCCAAAGCACAGTCTGGGAGGGGGATGGCCTGGGTCCCAACCCCCCTGGGAGACCCTGGGCCAGCTACGTAGCTGTCGGTACCTTAGAGGCAAACAGCAGCCCCCCCCACTAGGCTGCCTGCGGTGAGACTAAGACAATGCATGGAAACGAGGGCCCCAGTGGGTCACGGTCACCTTTACTCCCTCCTGTCTCTACTGGGGTGGTACCGCCCCACCCCCGGGAGACATTTGGAAACACTGTGAGAGCTTTCCGTGTCTCCCAATATAGCGAGCAGGACCAAGGATACAAAATCTCTCCCTACGCACGGGGCTGCCTCGCAGGACAATGACCAGTCCTGTCCCAATGCCCCAGATGCTGTGGAGAGACATGGGACAATGGATGGCCACACAGCGGGCCAGTGCAGAGCTGGGACAGGGCCGCGGCCCCCCACCCAAGGGGGCAAGGCTGGGCTCCTACAGTTGGGGCATTCTAGGATGCTTAGAAGCTACGGCCTAACCCAGGTCCAATTCCACTAGTACGGGAGGTGCAGAACAAGCAAATCTATCGGGACAGAAAGTAGGTTGCCAGGGACTGCAGGGTGAGAGATGGGGAGAGACTACAAATGAGCACGAGGGAGCTTTACGGGAGGCTAAAAAAGTTCTAAAAATTGCATGGTGGCGGGACTTCCCTGGCGGTCCAGTGGTTAAGACTCCACACTTCCACTACAGGGGGCACGGGTTTGATCCCTGGTTGGGGAACTAAGATCCTGCATGCCGTGCAGCACAGCCAAAAAATTTTTTAAAAGATAAAAATGGCATTGTGGGGATGGTTGCATGACTCAGTAAATTTACTTAAAAAAAAAAAGCACTAATGGTTCACAAATAAGAAAAAAATAAAGCTAAAGTCTTGTCCCGAAGCTATAGATCTACTCGCCAAGCTGACTCCTTGAGAGAGCTCTGGCAAGTTCCTTGACCAGAAAGTTCCATGACCAGAGAGGGAAGGCCAGGCTCAGCTCTGCCAGCGCCACGGCCTCCGGTCCATGAATTGGACTATGACCGCCGAGGGCCTGCTTGCCAACCAGTGCCTCAGGCCCATGCACGGGGAGCAGGCGGGGGAGGAGGTCTGGAACCCAGGGCAATGGCAGAGGTGGCCTGGAAGCCCAGCATCAGAAGAATGGGCAGCCCCAGTCATGCCTGCCTGCAGCGTGCTCTAACCCAGTTCTGTGGACCCCGCCCCAGAGGACAGAACCAGGACCCGAGGCCGGGGGCCCCCGGGAGGGGCGCGGGTCCGACCCCTGCGGCCAGAGCAGGCCTCTGAAGCCCATGGGGCTCCGTGACCCCCTGCGGAGGCGTCAGGGTGTCTGCGGCGCATACCACGACCCCCTGCGGAGGCGTCAGGGTGACCCCCTGCGGAGGCGTCAGGGTGTCTGCGGCACATACCTTTTCCAGCAGGTCTTGGTTTGTCCTGATGAGCAGCTGCTTCTCTTCCACCCATTTGGAATCCTAAGGAAAAGTACTAAATATGTTCACACTCATTGAAGCAAACAGACAGCTAAATAACAAATAAAGGGGCAGTGGGAAAGGTCACTTCGTATGAAACTTTCTATGAAAACGTCAGAGAAAAGGACAGCAGTTAGAACGATCGCATCCTCCCTCAAAACCTGAAAAAGAGAACCAGCGGGTCTGTGGCGCATCCCTCCTCCACCTCTCACGTTCCTTAAAGCACAGGGAGCGCATCTGTATCACTGACAGAAAAGCACCTGTACGGCGACTGAGCTGGCCCCAACAGACCCTCCCCTGGCTTGTTCTCTGCGGCCCGCAGCCCAGCGCCCAGGCCGCACCTCAAGGGTCTGCCCACACTCAACACACCTGGAGTCATTACAGTAACACATTTCTGCTCATCCTAGACCCTCTGCCCGTGACGCCCTAACCAAGTCTCTTTGCCTGGACAAGTCTTGTCCAGGAACGTTCCAGGAGCACGAGGCGCTAAGTCTGCCTTTACACCAGCATCCTGAGTGCCTAGCATGGTGCTTGGCACACAGCTGGTGCTCAATAAACGCCAGGGGATGGATGAAGGAGTACACGAGGGAACCTTCTTCCTCCCTTCCTTCTACCCAACATTATCACCCTGCGCCATCCCTGGGTTGACACACGTGTAGGTCCCACGAGGCTGAGTCCCTGTGAGGACAGAGCCAGTTCCATTCATCTTTTTTCCTGTGGGAGGTTGTTGGCAACGTCCCTTCCATCTCTGTGCCCCTTTGCAACGTGACTCTGCAGCTCCTTCCATGGAGAGATGCATCTCTTCCTGCAACCTCGAGGCTGGGCGTGCCTGCAGCGTGCTTTGGTGACTGGGATATTAGTGAATATGATACAGGCAGAGGCGTGGCATATACTTGTGCTTTGGGGCCTGCCTTTTCTTCCTGCCCCCAGACCACCAGGTAAAGGAGCCAGGGTAGCTTCCTTAAGGATGAGAGACCATAAGAATCTGGCCAACAGCTGGCACCAATGCAAAGACAGGACAGAGAGACCACTGGGGCCATCTATCCCCAATCGATCTACCAACAATGAAGCCTCTAGAATGACCCCAGGTGAGACCAGCAGCAGAACCACCAGCTGAGCCCAACCCAAACTGCTGACCCATAAAACTGTAGCCAAATAAAATTTTTGTTATTGTAAACAACTAAGTTTGGGGGTGATTTGTTAGGCGGCGATAGCTAACTGATACATTATCCCACACACCAAGCCCAGAGCCTGGTGCAGGGCAAGGGCTCTGGTAAGTGCTCACCAAATGAATGGCCATGTGCTCTGTCCCAAACTGGCCTCTTCATTTAGTAGGAACTGAGGGCAGAGCGGGCCCACAAACAGGGCCTAGCACCCTCAGGTAGGAGGTTAACTTATTCGTAGACTGTGGTCGGGTAAGTAACAATCCGTGAGCTCAGCCTGGAAGAGGGAAGCTGAGGTCAACAGCCGGTTAGGACAGGAGTCTGAAAACAGCTTGATCTCTCACCTGGACTCCGCCCAGCTGCTGCTGAGTCTCCCCTTCCCCTATGTGTTAAGTACTATTATTAGCCCCATTTTAAAGACGAGGAACCTGAGGCACAAGAGACCACGTAACTTGCCCAAGGCTGTGCAACAGGTCAGTGGTGGGGCTGGAATGTGGTGGGTTTTACTGCAGCGTGTGCCCTGCACTGCACTCCTGCCTCCACAGAGGATTCTGGGCCATGGTTACGTGACCAGCTCCCAAGGGCTGGCTGCTACCCTGTGCCCAGTCAGTCCTGCATAAATGCTGCCACAGTGAACTGCTCTGTGCAGGCTTGAGTTCTGGTTACTAGCCAGCTGCCTCCATTTGAATGTCAGTCACAACCTGAGCCCTCATCCCACTGACTGGACACCAGACTTAGTTCTAAGCCATTTGCTCCGTAGCTCTTCCTGAGCCCCCGTTAACCCTCCTGGAGCCTCTTACAACCCCTTCCCTTACACCCACCTCCCCACTCCCTGTGTCCCACCGTAGGGCCTCTAGTAGCCCATGCCAGACCTCCTCATGTTACCTCCTGCCCTGGGGTTGGGGCAGTGGTGCCACCACACACTCCACCTGCCCACACACTCCCTGGCACCCTCACAAGAGGCAGGAAGTGTGCCTGTTTAGGCTGAGGCACTGAACAGCCTCTCCTGGCCCCTGTCGAGGAGGATGTGCTAGGGATAGGCCAGTACAAGATGGCGCTGCCTCCAGTGCTGGATCCCTGAGTGACCACATGGAGCGGAGACCCTCTGCCTGCAGGAGGACATGCGCATGTCCTTACCACAAGGACAGAAACCTTGTGGTAAGCCACTGAGAAGTCCCGGTTATCTCCTTCCACAGAGAGTTCTGACGTGGAGAGCATGGCCCACCCGTACTGACCCCTGGGTTCATGTTGCTTTTAGATGCTAACCTCTGAGAGGCTGGACCTCCACCCAGAGCCCCTCAGGGTCCCCCCACCCCAGGGGATGGGTCTGGGCCCAGGTTTTGCCTCTCGACTGTGTCCTGCTGTCAACATATGCAATGAATTCAAATTCAGAGAACTCATGCCTAACCAAATTCAGAGAAAGCGCAAACGGAGGTGACTTTAATCTGAGAAGCTCGGGGCCCAGGTCTTTATGTGGCAGTCACCGCATGGAATCCCGAGGCCGCCTCTGCCTGCCATCACTCAGAGCTAGCTGCAGGTTCCAGTTCTTTTCCACAACTGAATCCTCATAGGCAATGCCAGCTTTTCTTCCAGATTCAAGTCAGAAAAGATTTTGGTGACCACTTTACTTTTGGAATTGTCTCCTATTCTTGTGCATTTGACAAACAAACAAAGAAAAAGCCAAGTCAGGATCTCATAACGTGTCTGATTTTTAAAAGCTCGGTAAAGAGGCACGTGAGCTGGGATATTCTCGCCTGGTCTCGGCTAGTGTTTTTTTCTCTTGTCTCCGCAGTGAACGATGCAGATCCACAGAATAGTCCCCTTGGCACCAAGGCCCCAGGGCCACCACCGAGGGAACAGAAATGTAAACAGCCACAGAACACATGACCGTTTCTTCTCACCTGTCCCTTCTCAACCAGTAACTTCTCCAGATCTTCGATTTTGGCCTGACACCTCAGCAGATCAGCTTGGAGCTGTTCCCGAGTCTGAAATGAAAAAGACCAGGAAGTGAGCATGTCACCCTGGATGGTGACAGGAGAGTGGAAAGGACCAGGCTGCAGGATCCAGTCCTAAGAAACGGGTCCTTTTTTAGGAGCACACGTGCAAACTGGCCTGCTTGGTTCCTCTGTCACCTACAGGTGTGACGTGTGTAAGAACTGCAAGGTCTTGAGAGGCTGTCAGTGCTACCGCCTCAGTTTAGAAATAAGTCTGCAGACTGGAGAAGGGGCCAGATTCTTCACTCACGTCAGGTCCCAGCCCAGCTGACCAAGTGCAGTGGCTGCATCACGAATGCCAGCAACACTTTCATGATTGCTTAGCCCGTCTCGTGGGCCTTTGCCACCTAGAACAAGGGCTGAATTCCAAAATACCCCAAGGACCAGGCAGCTACTATAAAGAACGAAGCCAACTGGGTGTGGGGTAATAGGGAGGGGTGGGGACTGTGGCAAACCAGAGGCACACGTCCCATCTCAGGGGGAGTGCCACCCAGTGGTTGCGGCCAAATGGGACTATGTGGAACGGGAAGCCCCGTTCTGCCAGGTGTTCTGAGTCCTCGAGAGAAGCCAGGAATTGGGATTTTTATGTGAAATCTCCTGACTTTTAAATGCTGCAAGTAGACGAAATTTTTAATGAAAACCACGATTCAGCCCAAACCACTTCCAGCAGTATACCTCCTCCAATCTATCGGTTACAGGTGGAACGCTACTGTAGCACTAGAAGCTTCCTTCCCCCAGCCTCACTCGCCACCTCCCATCTCACGGGGCTGTTGTGGGAATGAAACGGGGACGCGCTGGGGTGAAATGTTGGCCCCAGCGGGTGTGCTCCCTGGGAGTCCCCCTCGCCTTCAGAAGGAAGGGCCAGCAGACCCTGGTCTGTGTGACTCCTGAAGGTGGGGTGATGGCCAGTGAGTGGATATTACTACAAGGCAGAGCTCAGCCCAGCACGAGGGCTGGCGTGGTCCAGACCTGCGTGTCCAGCAGAGCGCCGTGTGGGCTGGGACACCCCGACCGTCTCTGCCTGGGCTCCTTACGGACAGGCTTGAGGGCTCCTCAGCCAGGAGAGAGGGGAGTCTGTTTAACAGTGAGCCTGATTTCATCACTGAGTCTTAAATTCTGAAACCGTTCTTGCCAATGGACGGCGCACACGACACGTGTGCGACGGCAGCGTTTCTTCTGCGATTTCCACTGTCACACTGAGGATGGGCAGATAGTCCCCGTCCGGTTTGCTAAACACTGGAATGTTGCCACGGCGGAAGCTGTTAGGCGTCCCCATCCTCGCTCAGCACCCCTATGGAATCCCGATGCCGGAAAGGGCACGAGCCACCCGGCCTCTGCCCAGACGCTCGCCGCCCCGCCCGCCGCACCTACCCGGGCCTCTCGCTCGGCGTCCAGCGTCCCCCCCACCTGCTCCTGAAGGAGGGCGTAGGCTCGCTGCAGGGCCTGGTACTCCCTGGTCAGCTGGCAGAACCTCAGGTCAGCCTCTTCTCGGGTTGTAGTCTTAACGTCATGGAAAAGAAAAGCACAAGGAAGTGCGTGACTTGACGTGAACTGCGATGCCAGGGTCAAGTCAGGCAAAGCGCATGTCCAGATCTCACGACTGCTGCCAACAGTTACACAATGACCCGGTCACTGCCAGGACCTAACTGGAACTCTGGAGTGAAGGGCTCGGGGACAAGATGCCTTCTCTGCCGTCAGCGCCCTTCCCAGGAGCTCCCTGAACCCCGGGAATCACTCAGTCACGTGCAGGCGAGCAAGGGTGAGCCCGCCCCGACTGCACGACTGCACGGTGAGCATCTACGTTGTAAAGGGCGCCCCTCCCACCCAGCACGAGGAGCCCTCCTCATTCTGGGAGTTTCTCCTCAGGAAACAACCACTCAAAGAGCATCGCCGCAGTTGTGAGAAACTGGAATCCGTGTAACACCTCTCATCTGGGCCTGTTAGGTTAGAGGCACGTGCAGATCCATGAGGATCTGCTCGTGACAGAGGGTGATGTGCAACACAGTGTTTGGTGTCAAAAGATGCCTGTTACACATTCTTGGTGAAAAGAGCAAATCAAAAAGCATGTGTCTGACGTGATCACGTTTCATGGGGTTTCCTGAGTGAACCCCACCAGGTGGGGGAGGTGGGGGAAAGTGAAGCTACTCTTCCCTCCCTTGTGGCTCCAGCTCACCAGAGCCACGGTCACGGACGCGGGCGTGCACAGATGGAGAGTCAGGAAAGCGTGAGGGCGCTGAGCCACGATGAGAGGCTCCAGGTGGCTTTCACTCTGCTCTCTACCCTTCTCAGTGCTGCTTGGATCCTCTCCTACAATGATATGCCATCTTCATATACATGGGTGGTGTGTGCGTCTGTGTGCGTGTGCATGCATGTGCGTGTGTGAGCACAGGGGGACGAGGAACAGCCCGCCACTCAGCAGTTTCAATGACAAAGGGTAAGCAACAACGCAGTGGCCACGGATCTCCTGTGTGAAAGCCGTGCTGGGGAAGGAAGGGGTCCCCACGTGCTGCCAGCGCCCCCATCACCATTCTCGGAACCTGTGAAAGTGGGGACCACCTTTCCTGGACGCTGGACTGTGATCACACAGGTCCTGCAGGGTTCGTGCCTCACAGTGAGGGAGCAATGCCTGCAGCGGCCAGAGGCGGGAGGCGCCGTACAAGCATCCCCAGGGTGAGGTCCGCTTACGTCGTCCAAGTCCTCCTCGGGCGTGGCCGGAGCCCTGTCCGTCCTGTCTGTGTTGCAGGACGTCTCTGACAATGTTTCCGAGTCCACAGACTCCTCGTCAAATCCAAAAAATGTCTCCACAACATGCTTCTGTAAAAGGCAATTTGCATGACATGAGGAGGGGACTCAGAATCACCTGGATCCTCCATCCCGTCTTCCCCGGGGCAGAGGGGGCTACGATGGGCATCTGGGCCAACGGGGCATCCCAGGAGGTGGGTCGTAGGGTCTGTCCGGGATTGGCTGGGGGAGAAAGGGGGCGCCAAAGGTGGTCAGAGGGTGGAGGGTTGCCGCAGAGCGTGCTGGCCCAGCCCTGGCTCCAGGCGCATGAGCTGATGACCTTTTGCAAGTCAGCCCCTTGGCCCTTCTGAGCGCCAGCTACTTTCTCCATCGGACAGACATGGGACCCCCCCCCTCACCTGTGGGCACAAAGTGAGGTCACCAAGCACCACGCCCAGGGCAGTACGAGTGAGCAGCATCCTTGCTGTACTGAGGAGGGGAGGGGAGGGGAGCCACGTGAGACGTGGTGTTCTAGACCAGGCACAGGGGAAGGTGGTGAGGCAGACTGTCCACGGGTGGACCCTGGGACCCCAGCTGGACAAGTGTGGGCCCCAGGTCCTCACCAGACGTTCCCCGTGAGGCAATTTTAGTTTAACCGTCTGTCATGGAAAACTTGGAACACTTACAAAACGAGAAGGAAGAGCGTAACCGACCCACATACAGCCAATATTCAGATTCAGAGGCAATTTTAAATGCTCTGTGTGCTGGCCTCCCGGTTACCCTGCCCAGCACTTCTCCCACCCCAAATATCACAGGAGATGGGGCTTCATTCACTCATTCATTCATTCATTCATTCATTCAGCAAACACCTGACTGAGCGCCTTCTATGGGTCAGACACTAGGTTGGGCCTGGGGGCTACAACTAGAGCAAAACCAGGCCTGGTCGCTACCACAAAGACCTTCTGTCCCCTGGGGCTGCAGATGTCAACTCACAATCACCAGATCAACATCCCTTGTCCAGAAACACTGGCGCTTTTCTTCCCCAAAATAGCCTCAAAGAAGGATTTTCATTTGTTTTTACAATCAATGAATACTCTTGACCATGAAGAAAGAACTATAACTAAATCCAGAGCCAAGCCCAGGCTCCTACCCATTCATCTGAACCGGCTCCTCCCAGATCCCCCTCCCCGCCCCCCCCCCCACCCCGCAACACACAGAGGGAGGGGTCAGGGCGCTCCCCACATGCGCAGGGCGCCTCCCACTCTGTTGGGGCTAATGCTTGTGTACAATCTCATGTGCCCAGATGTAAGAAAAATGTGGTTGGTACCACAATCAATAACGTGATTAGGAAATAATTCAGAATCGGGAAGGGAGAAGAAGGGGCTCCTTTGTCATCTCGTGCGGTTAGTGTCTCTCAAGAGGCTGTGCTGGAGGCACCTGACCACCGCTGTCACCCACAATGGCTTTGCATTTGGCGTTCGTGTTTCTGCAAACTGCTTTCACCCTGCGCTCCTTTTTGTTTATTTAATACAGGAGGGGCAGGTACTGCCCCGTGAACTCCCAAATAATCTCCTCAACAGCTCCATGGCTGGCCAGTGGGCACCCCCAAACCAATTGTTCCCACAGTCTAACGTGCTTGTCACCGGCAGCTCCATACTTTTAGTTCCTCAGGCCAAAAACCTAGGTTCCCCGCCCCGCCCCGCCCCCCATGTTCCACGCCTCTGGGAGAAATCCTGTTGGCTCCATCTTCAGCCCGGAATCCAATCCTCCAGGAACCAGCGCCTCCCTCCTGGCTCAAGCCACCATTGTCTCTCACCGAAATTTAGAAAACTGCCTCCTACTGTCCTTCCGGCTCCTGCCTTTGTCCCAAACCCTGGTGGTCAGATGAACTATTTTGAAACAAGAGTCAGGTCGCGTTGGTCCTTTGCTCAAAGCCCACCGGCTCTGCACCATACCTCAGTAAAAGTCAATCCACACTGCAGTCCACAGGCCCTGCAGGACCTGCCTCCTACTCTGCTCTGGCCTCATGCCCTTCACCACTGGGCTCCAGCCACACTGCCAAGCACACCCCTGCACCTTCCACATGCCTGCCACAGGGCCTTTGCACTGCCTAGATGCTTTTCACCAGAATGCACAAGGCTCTCTCCCTCCCTTCCCTCAAGTCTTTGCACAAATGTAACATTAAAAAAGACCTCCCTGACCACCACATCAAAGTCCTGACTAACCTATCCCCACCCCAACCTCTGTTCTCCTTCCTTTATTTTTCTCCATAGTGCTCACCGCTACCTAACATAAGACATATTTTGCTTATGTGTCTATTAGCTGTCTTTCTCCTCTAGAATATAGGCCCTATGAGGACAGGGATTTTGCTCCATGAGAGCAAGGATTTGGGCTCTTCTCTTCCTCACTGTAGCCCAGGACCTGACACACTCAAGAAATATCGGTTGTTCAATGAGTATTTGCAATGAACTCAATGCCAAACAAACCTGTTTACCCACAAATAGTGTCGGGTTTGCACGTGACCTCCCTTCCCTCATTCATACAGCCAGCATCAGCTGGGCCTCCACCTGACTGTGCACCCCAGGTGAGTCCACCAGGTAGGAATGTGAGGCCCTATTAGGCTCCTTTCTGAGTGGAGGTTGGAGGAGACAATCCTACACTCAAATCCCCCCTGCCCCTGGGTTGGGAAACCCCACCTGAGTTCAAGTGTCAATGATGTTCCAGATGTTCCATCTCCAGGGAGCTGTGGCTATGACATCTGATGGCGGAAGCATTTACGGCGCTCAGCTCCTCTGCACACACGCAGTTCACCCGAGCCTCAGGCTCTTTATTTTTCTGGGCAGCCACTCAGCTGACCTCATTTCTTGTAAACACTGCTAATTGCTAGGCCTCTGGGGACAGGCCTGTTGTGCTGAGTGGCAGCGAGCCGTGATGCGGGGAGGGCCCTGCCTGGCACACCGATGGAGCCCCAGGAAACATCAAGCTCACAGTCTCCGCACGACCAGGACGCAAGGCTGAGTGGTGGTCACTCACTGCAGGCGTCGTGGGCCATGCTGGGAGGTGATGACTCAGTGTTCTATTACCTAGGACAACCCGCTTTTTGAACACTTGCGGGACTGCGAGTTAAGTACTCAAGTACTGAGCCCTAGTACAGTGTATTAACTACAGACGCCGCAGCCGCGCATTTAAAGCAGACCTGCCCAGACTCAAGGGGAGCCCCCGAAGTATCATGTGGCCCCAGAGGCCAAGAACCCTAGGACGCATGCTGCAGTGAGGGAAGGAGGAAGCGGCTCTGAGAGTGGGGATCAAACACAAAAGGACATTCAAATTATACCCCCACAATCAGAAAGGAGACGAATCCGCAAATACACAGCACAGACAATTTCCAGGGCAGCAGTGAGCTGACCATGACCTGCCCCCCACCTTGTCTAACTTATGGGTGAGGTTAGTTTGTTTCCTCTGAGGGTTAGTTTTTTTAAGTGACTGTATTATATGGGAAGCCAGAATGTACTATGTATATTTATGCCTTTATTAATAAAACAACAAGATAGAAAAAGACATTTTAATGTTTCAAGTGAAAATCTGGTGGCTGTCTTCTTGGAGACTAAGCAACACTGCCTTCCACTGCATTTTCCTATACACAAAATAACACACCAGCCTCCAAGGAATGAGAGGAAAATCACCTGCAAATACTGTTTCCTCAAATGCTCGGCTCATAATGGGCTTTTAAAAAGTCAAGCATGAAAGAAACCATCGATTTTTTGGAGCCTCCATTGTTCAAAAATTCTCTGGGAATTTCTTATGAAAAGACACTTCAGGAGCATAAAATTTCCATCTTTGCCCATTCCAAGCGCATTTTCTGTATAAAAGGGGCGCACTCCTCCAGACTTCTATTTTCTTTACTACCAAAGTCTTGCCTTGCTGACACCTTTTTACTAACTAATCCAAATGCTTGAAATGCAGTTTGGGCAAAAAATGACAGAAAAATAAACATTTCTTCTCCATTTACGTGCTGAATAGACGCTCATTCTTAGCAGATCACATGGGATGGAGAGGAAAAGGCGAGGCACCCCCCAAATAAACAACCCTTCAACTGACTCCAGCCTCTCTCAGCCTCCTCTCTCCTCATCTGTGTCATTCCCAACAATCGTGGTCACAGGAAGGAGCTCCCCGATCATAGCCACTTACTTTCACATGGCCACAACCTATCCCCCAAAGCTGGCCACTCACCGTCATGCTTATAGGTCATCTCCTGGCAGCCAGAAAAGTAGAGGCACACCAGGGCGCAGAGACAGAGGAAAAAGGAGAAGTACAGCACAAAGAGGATATACTCCATGGTGGGGAGGGGCTGCAGGACCCACTAGCCGTGTGTGTCGAGGGAGCCGAAAGCCATATCATTGCCATCAATTTCTAGGTCTCTCTCAAGTCCTAGGAGGAAGCACCGATTCTTCCCCAGAGCATTCTCCTTCCCTCGACCACACAAGCCCACCGTCTTCCTTCTCTGCTGCAGAGCTCTGAGAATGAAGATACTCCGGAAGATGCACCTTTATTAAAAGGGATGCCAGCTCTGGGGCAGATCCGTGGGCTGAGAGGAGCCGGTTTCCAGGGGCCGGGCCTGGGCGTGTCAGTCCCAGAGGACGGCCTCCAGTCTGGCTTATTCTCTGGGGGCTTTCCTCGCAGACCCCAGGTTCCCTGAGCTGCCCTGCTGTCGGGGCCATTCCATGGGCCCGGGTCCCTGGATGATCACAAGGGCCCCCGGGAACAGCGCTAGCAACCATGAAGCTGAGAGAGGCTTCTTCACGACCAGAGCCCAAAACGGGGAGGCTTGGGGAATTTCTCTATTGATCCCCGTCCACCCTGTACACGCCCCAGACTAGTTAAACTCATGGGTTCTCAGCAATTCTTCGGTAAGTATTTGCTTTTATCATTTATATGAACCGAAAGAAACCATCATCCAACAGAAAAACTGCAACTAGAGAGGTCTTCAGTTTCCCGCCCGTGTGGCACCTACGAGGGCCTTGTGTTTCTTGCAGAAGCTTCTCTAAGCATAAGATCAAAAGAAAAAAACCCTCCTAATGGAGGGTTTTAAAAAGGGCATATTTTACCATTAAAAAGTAAAACTTCTGTAATTTGAAAGGTAGTAAAGCAACATTAAAAGGTAGTAAAGCAACATTATTTCACAAAAGAAAAAATATACATAGCCAAGTTCATATATATTTTAACTCCAATAATGTTTGATACTCTCCTCCTTTCAGAGTAGCCATGATATGAGCTACGTAACCATGTCATACTACGCAACTTAGTGCTAAGTCTTTAAGTCATCCTTCCAAATGAGCTGCCACCCAGGCAGAGTTGGGACTGGTTCAGGCATGGGCCTGTGACCAGGCTGAGCTAAGGAGCACCAGCTCTGGGACTTTTGCTGGAACCACTAAGGAGAGACACCCTCTGACCACAAAGGTTGCTAGACAGGTATAATGCCAGCCTGAAGCTGCTAAAGCTGTTTGGGCCACCACATGGGAGAGCCTGCTTGAGAAAGAGGCCAGCCCAGAGGAAAGTACATTTGAAAGATGGAGATAGACAGGTACCTGGCAATATCGTGTGAACATCTGGATCCAGCCATGCCTGAAACCAGTCTAAACTTCTCAGTTATACAAATTTTTTTCTTTGTTTAAATGACTTTGAGTTTTTGACGCTAGCAACAGAAAAAATCTTGGCTAATGGGGAAGAGGGAGATAATCCTAGAAATCAAGTCATCCGCAAACTGTTGAGTTTTGCGATAAGCCTAAAGGCTGATTTCTCTCTGAGCTGCTCTACACCTGAACCCTCAAGAAAAATGAAAGACAACCTTTGCCTTGCAAGCAGATTCCTGGCTCTGTGGACACCATGACACATGTCCATGACACATGTCCAACCTCCTGGACCTACTTAGACCCACCTTTGCTGGAAGCTCCTCAAGAGCGGAGGCACCCCTCTGCACCCATCACCTGACGCTGTGCTGTGCCCAAGGCAGATGCTCCACGGATGATGGAGCAATGGCGAGAGAGATGGGGGGAGGGGAAGGGCTGAGAGCTGCACCACCTTGGCCTTCACCACCTAGCCCACTGAGGACATGAGCCACCATAGGCCTTGGGCAGGAGGCAAGCACCCAGAAGAAATGGGGAACCAGTGGAGGGTTTCTAAGAAGAAGGTGGCAGGGTCAGACTTGTGCCATAAAAAGATCGTTCTGAACAGCTCTTGGGGGAGGAAGATGCTGGAAGCAGGGGAGCAGCCAGGGAGCTGTGGCAATAACCCCAGGACAGCAGATGAGGGCCCAAAGGAAGATGGTGGAGACAGATGAGGAAGCAGAGGCCTAGAGAGGAGGGTCTGGAATCAGGGAGCTTTGCCTCAAGCCCCTCAGCACTGGGTCTGGGATCCCCTCCTAACACCAGGCAGGAGGCCAGGAGCTGCAGACCCGCCTTTCAGTTGGCTCCTCTCCGAAGACTGAGGCTCACCCCCATGCTCACTCCCCGTGTTGGGGTTTCCTGCCCTGCTAGAATACATTGCCTAGAACCACCATCACCTCCTATCTATTCCAAAGTCTTCGGGTATGGCCTGGATGTCCCCATGGGCGTTGCTATGCGGGATGAGGTGCCCTGGGCAGGCTCTGCAGCCAGGTCAGGCCCGCAGCTCTGCTTTTTCTCCCCCCTCCATTGCCCAGCAACCTGCAATGCTGCCCCAGGTCGGGTGACAGGGGTGCTGCCCAGCCTGGAAGGGACAAGCCTTTGTCCCGTCCAGGGAAGGAAACACCCAGCGAAAGCCCTCGGCTGCACGTTGCCACGCGGGGAGCCTCACAGACCAGCAGGGCTGAAAGGAAGTATAGCTCACTTAGTCCATGTGATCGAGCCCCACTGTGTGGGCCGGGTGCTGTGCTGGGAGCTGCTCATAACTGGACGAACGAGGCAGGATCCAGCCCTCTTCACACTCAAAGGCTGATGACAGAGCCATGGGGAAGGGTTGTACAGGAACAAAGTCAAGTGGAAACAACCAGAAAGGGGAAAAAAGATTCCTTTGGCTACTTAAAAATGGGAAATGTATTCACGTGATGGAAAGTGCCTGGCATCCAGCTAGGCTAAAGTGCGGCACCCTGGCTTCTGTGCCAGAGCAGCTGCTGGGACCCTGGTCCTTCCCTCCACAAGGCCGCAGGCTTGGTCTTGGAGGCACAAGGTCAAGTTTGGATAGGCCCTAGGTGTCCTATCAGAATGGATGCAGGAGCCACTGACCAGAAGTGACGTATCAGAAGCTCCCCAGGTGTGAACTGTGTCCTGGTGACAGCAGACCCCTGGTCCATTTGGGAGAAGGGACCACAGAACAGATGCTTGAACCCAAGGAAGGGCCTATTCTCAGGTGGTGCTTTGATGTTTCCCAACCTCCCCTCAAAGGATGGCTGCTGTCTACAGGGCATCGAGATGTCACCTCACTGCTACCTGAGACTGTCTCTATCTAAAAGATGGTGACGTGAATTAGAGTGGGGGGGAGGGGAGGGGCAGGGCCTGGGAACCTGCATCTAAAAGGCCCTCCAAAAGAAAGCTACTGATTTAAGATGAAGGGAGAAAGAGAAATTATAATTTACTGATCCCTGACGACACAACAGGCAAGGAGCCAGAAGCTACCTTTAATCTCATGGGTGTGATGTTCATTGTAAGAACCAGGAAACCGAGGTTCCCAGAGTTCAAGGCCACACAGCTAGGAGCCGGTGTGACCCCCACGCTGTTCCAGGCTACGGTTTCTGAGCCTCATCCAAGATCCCAGCCCCCCTTTCAAGGTGCGTGAGCAAACTGTACTAATTTTAGCCATTCTTCACGCACCCAGCTCTCTCCTAAGACACAGCTCTCTGCTGCCAGGCCGCACGAGCTGACCCCCTACCACCCGCCACTCCATGGCGGGGCTCTGATTCCAGTTAGGCCCTGATCAGACCTTCTGCAGAGCAAGTCCCCCTCCCTGGCTAGGGCCCGAGGAACCGCTCAGGGTCATTCTCCTGCAACCTCCACCCGGGGCTGAACTAGCAGGGTCCCCGGGCAGGGACAGCCAACACCAGTCTTGTCCCCAGAAGACCCATGAGACAGGTCAGCAGCCCTCGGGGACAGGATGGCCCCCTGGAAGATGAGGGCTGGCATCACTGCTCTGCCCTCAGCACTTCTGCAGCAACTGGGCTGTGGGTGTGGAATTAGAGGAGCCCCTTCGGGGGGACTGCAGAGTCCAGGGAGGCTTGCAGCAGCCAGAGAGCAGGGATGGCTGTCAGACTTCCAGAAAATTCTGGAAACTTCAATGCGCTCACCATGACACTGTGTCATGCAAGGACCCGGACAAAGCGGTAAAGTGCGTGGATGCATAAGGGACAGAGTGCGATGGAGGCATTTAAGGAGAGAAAAGAAAGTACTGAATCCCTGCGGCCTGTGGAGAGGAGGAAGGGAAGTTGCCCAGCTTGAGAGGCAGCCCTGCAGAATTAAAAACCTAACCGGGTCCCCGATGGACCCAGATAACATCCCATCCAGCCCCGACAAGCTGGGATTGAGCAGTAGCATAAGGGAAACAGCTGTACACTGAACCTTGAGAAAAAGAAAGATGCTGGTGGGTCATAGTAAGTGGGAAAGACCCTGAATCAGGTCAGGAAATTTCCCACAGAAGTTCCCAAACTCCACCTTCCAGTGGCATAAAACTATTGCAATTACAGTGACCAAACATCCCCATCCTGAGAAGACCCAGTGTCAGGCAAATGTATCATTCCAGTAAAAGCAATTTGTTTATTGAGTCAACAGCTATTTAGGGCCACCCACTCTGTGCCAGGCAGTGACCAGGACGTGGTGAGCAGGACACAGGTGCTGCCCTCCTTGCCGGCTGTACATGCAAGCCTAGCAAATCCCAAGCCCATTCTAGGCCTCTGTAAAGTTCCTTCCCATAGACACATTCAGAAACAGGAAAAGGGGGAACATAATCTTCTCTTATTCCAGGCATTCTGATAAGGTTTGAAAAATATAGTTACGGCTCCAAAGTGGGTTTCCTGAAAACCTTTCTGGGATATATGAGCCCGCAGCACATCCAGTTCGTGCAACAAACTGAACACCTTTAGATTGTTGCTTTTTAAACATATGTCCTGTGGTGAAAATGGCATTGGTGTACATTACTGGCAACTGTGCAAAATGACGCAACCCTTCTATAAAGCAGGGGTTGGGGGCTGGGGGCGAATGTTCTTGACTGAAGCCTTCACACCCTCTGACCCACGTTTTGACTTCTGGGAATCTACCCACGGGAACGATCCAGACTATGGACACAGTTTTCTGGACAAAAAGAGTTCGCTGTGGCGACATTTACAGAAGAAGGAAGTCCAGGAAGACGGAAAGGGTGGTCACCCAATGAGATGTTCAGCACTCAGGGAATCCAGCAGAACTGGCCCGTGAAGAGTGGTCTGCTCAGCATAGACACATTTATTGCAGCATTATTCACAACCGTGAGGAGCTGGAAGCAAACATGCCCGGCAGACACAGGACAGTAAACAGATCTATAGCCCATCCACTCCATGGATTATGTAGCCATGAACATTCACGTTTATGATGACAGCATCATAACATGGATAAATGCTTTATAGCATAGTAGTAAGTAAACACCCAGGGTGCAAAAGTGTATTCTACAATTACAGTTACATTATTTATTTATTTTTTTTGTGGTATACGGGCCTCTCACTGTTGTGGCCTCTCCCATTGCGGAGCACAGGCTCCGGACACGCAGGCTCAACGGCCATAGCTCACGGGCCCAGCCGCTCCGCGGCACGTGGGATCCTCCCGGACCAGGGCACTAACCCGTGTCCCCTGCATCGGCAGGCGGACTCTCAACCACTGCGCCACCAGGGAAGCCCTACAGTTACATTATTTAAAAAAATGGAAGCAGAATGAGGATGGGGGGAGCGGAGATTGTGTTAAAATGCCAACATTGATTGCACTGGGGAGGTACCGCTGTGATGGACCCCTTGTCTCCCAGATAGTCTACAATGTGGTTATACTACTTCCATAATAAAATATATATATTTAAAAATAACCAAGTTCTGCTGAACCACTTCCCTTTCCTGAGTTTCTAATGTCAGTGCATAGAGATTTGTATCTCATTCAACTTCACTTGGTGGCACGAGCTTGGGCCTTGGAGCCCAAGACTTGAGGCTGAAGGTCAGCCTTGTCAATTACTTTACCTCTTTGACTCATTTCTAAATTTTATATCTATATACTTCCTGTAACTTTAAAATGAAAAAAAATAACACCAGTCTCACAGGGTTGCTATGAAGATTAAATGAGATGGTATAAATAACCACTTATGCATGTGTCCAAATTCGGTCCACAGATATATTTTATTTGGCCCACAGAGTATACTATAAACAATTTGCACCAATATTTACAACCCTTAGATTTTACATAAAGGTGTTACGGGTTGAACTGAGTCCCCCAAAAAAGATATGTTAAAGTCCTAACCCCCCAGTACTTCAGAATGTGACTTCAATTGGAAATAAGGTCATTGCAATAATATGAGGGCACACTGTAGTGGTGTGGACCCCTATGTGACTGGTGTCCCTATAAGAAGATAGCCACGTGATACAGAGACATACAGGGAAAATGGCACGTGACAACAAAAGTAGAGATTGTGGTTATGCAGCTTTTAGACAAGGAAAGCCAAAGATTGCCAGTAAATCACCAGAAGCTAAGACGAGGCAAGGAAGGATTCCCCTACAGGTTTCAGAGGGAGCACGGCACTAACACCTTGATTTTAGACTTTTAGACTCCAGAACCTTGAGATAACACATTTCTGTTGTTCTAAGCTACCCAGTTTGTGGTACTTTGTTACAAAAGCCCTAGGAAACTAATGCATAAGGAGTCCCACTTCTCTTGAATGACTGGAATATCTGATACCACCTGGCTCACTTTCTTATAGCAGCTGATAGTCTGGGCCCAGTTTTCCACAGTCCCCACCACTCCCTATTGTCACCCTGACACGAAAGCCATATATCTGTGATCATTCAGTAAGACATCTGCACTGCTGTTTTCTTTATAGGAGAGAAATATTTCTCTACAACCATATCTCTACCCAAAGATAAACCATGAGGGGCATCTGGTTCAATAAAAAGGAGAACAGGCCCACAGCTTCATGGAAGTGAAAAATGTTTACGGGTATTAATGCAAACTAAGTCCTTTTTAAATACCAATTTGTTCTTTTACTTTCCAGCTTGGTCCCTGTGGGCATCCGAGTTTTCCAAACCCAGCTCTGCTCTCTTCACTGGACGTTTGGACACCATCTCTATAAAATGGGCAAAACCACATTTTCCAAAAAGAACGCATCCTGTATCATTCCAAAAAAGCCCGAAGCTCCTGATTTTTCAAAACAGGATATAGATGTTATAAACCAAGACTAAGCGTCTTTTAAATCCTTCAAAAGGTCTAAGTATTTAAGTTTTTAATTTGGGGTGTGGATCCCCTGAGACCTAAATACAGAATTCATCTGTAAATTTTCCACGAATAAATTACAGTAAGCAGCCCCACGTTGCTTTCAGAGGTAGTTATAACAGGTTTTTCACCATCGAATATGCAGAGATGTGAGTGTGTCTGCCTTTAGGGCTCCTCTATGGATTGCTCGCTTCTCCCCCTATGCCTGGACCATCTGCCCTGCAGACCCTGGCATGGAGCCAAAGCAGGGCAGCTGCGCCCTCGCACGCTCACCTTGGGTGGCTTCAGGCCCTTCCCACGATGTCTTCTGGAGCGCAAGAGCCGTTCTCTCTCCTAGAAGGAAACACAACTGTTGGGATTTTCAGCCAGCCTCACATCACATCCACCAACCCAGCTGACTTCAGAGGGCATAACTTACAATGCTGCTGTGCCTACCTGTCTGCACCAGGCCTGGGTCAGTCCAGGTTCTGAGCACCCAAGGCATGGCTGCTTCTCAGAACTGACAGCTACAGAGCCATGCCGTTAACTGGACATGGACCATCCCAGAAAAAATGCCAAGATTTGCCAATCTTGTAAAACTCCAGCCTGTCTGTCTCTGGGGCTGTAAGCTATAAAACTTTAGGCAGTGTTGACTAGACATCAGCTGTCAGTGATCCCAGCAGAAAATAAAAAAGCTTGCAGCTTTGATCTCAGACAGAGCTGGGGCCAAGTCCCCATGGGGCCTCCTCCTGGTCAGGTGACACACCTCATTTCTCTGACTCTCAGGTTCTTCCTTTGCTATATGGACTGGAACACGCCCTTCAGAGACTGTGGGTACCTGTGGTTCTTGTCAGTAGAAATGGCACCCATCGAGTAGTAGCAGGAGTAGCAGCATTCTGCCCCAGATAAAACCAGTAAATTCTCTCCTTCCTAATCAAATGTTCCTATTCTCTTTGGCTGCCAGGAAACCCAGAGACAAATCTGGTGCTTGGCCACAGCCCATATGGTCCACCCATGTGTCCCTGCTGATCTTAACTGATGCTGCTATCTTCATTTTCTCTAGTCTTATCTGTTAATCTTCCTCTTTCAACTCTATCATTGTTTTGTTGAGTGTGTTTTTTTCATCTTACGTGGCATAAAGACTTTCGTGTAATGAAGCAAAGATGAATGGAAGGATAAATGATTAGATGATGGTTGGAATGAAGGTGGGATGGAGGGAAGAAGGGATGGGTGGAGGAAGGGGACGATGGGAAGATGGATGGAGGGATGGGAGGGAGGATGGATGGGTGAGTGGAAGGAGAGAAGGAAGGAGTAGAGATAGAGAGATAGGAAAGCAAAATGAATTGGACAATTACAGTCAAAGCCTTTTCTATAATTTTGATCACTGGCTTTTCTACTTTTTGAAGATCCACTAACGGAAGCATCACATACCCCCTTGGGCAAGCAGAACACACTTTGCTTCTAAGATGCAACTAAAGCTCACTATAGATGTTCCCTTCCTGGTTCCTAAGCTCCTTCCACAAAGAGGTGCAGAATTCTCTGGGTGTAACACTCCACCTACTTAAGACATACAACCCCCTTAATGATGCCCCGCACACACACACACACACACACACACACACACACACACACACACACACAGTCTTAACAAGTCCTTCAAATTCTGCTCTGATCACAAGGTTCCAGTTTTCAAGTTCACAGTCTGCAACAACTAGGCTAGAAGAAAAGAAAATAGATTTCTTGGGGACAGATCATGCCCACTCTGTAGAGGCCAGAAGGCTCTTTTTAAAAAACTGATGCTGCTTCTCAATGGCAGCAAACTAGGGATAAGATTTGAGAAAAAGAGTAGCCATGAAAACCGCTCCCAGATACCAGTGATGTCATATAAACAAGTGGAGGCTGCTTTCTGGAAGAACAAAGGGGGAAGGTGCCCATCACCAGGAGGAGCTCTGTGAGATCCCACCCTGCCAGCAGCATCGCCCTGCAGCCCTGCTGCCATTCCCGGGGCCTGGGTCTCATGCGCCCCACGGAGGGCTGTCGCTCACGCTCATGCAGACATACCAGCGAGAGATCGTCGATGACATGCTGCTGCTCCAGCACCTGCAGGCGCAGGAACTCGATTTCCTGCTCGTCCCTCGTCAAACTGAGGTCATTCAAGGAAGTGTGCCTCTTCAGGGACGCCTGTGCCGACAGCTTCTCTTTCTGCAGCCAAGGGAAGAGAGGGCACTGCAGGGTCACTCATCCACAACACTTGATAGGAAGCCACCGTGCGCGTCAGGGCATGGAGTGTGGGCTTGGGGATATGGGATGGAAGAATGGAGGGAGGGATGAGAGCCCCCAGGTCGTCAAGCTGGAGGAGTGGACAGCTGCAGACCAGAGTCAGGCCCGAGGTGTGGCTGACTGTGCCCGACGCTGACAGGAAGGGCTGGGTGGGCACTGGGGTGGGGAGAGGTGGGTGTCTGCACCAAGCCTGGAAAGCTTGGTCGCTGGGGAAAGAGAGCACGGAACACATGGTAACGACACACACTCACACCTGGACCTGCCAGGGCGTGGGAGAAGGGTGTTCTGTCTCCCGGAGCCTCAGTCTTCTCAGCTGTAAAATGGGCATGACTGACACTAGTTTAGACAATGAACCTCAGAGTATTCCTTAAACCATCAACTGCAAGACACCACCCTGACCACAAAGACCAGTCATTCTTGTTGGAGCAAATAAAAGGCCCAAATTCAAAGCACTCAGAGCAAAATTGTAATCATTCACGTACTGAGCTTCGTCAGTGCACCGGGTTTTCTGTGAGAATGTTTTACGCCATCACTCATCCTCTCCTTAAACCCACAGCACTGATATTTTCCTTCCCAGTTCACAGATGAGGAAGCTGAGAGAATGAGGGCTGGGCCTAAGGACCCTGGGTGGAGACCCACTGTCTGACTGCCCCGGGCTCTCTGTCAGGCACAGATGCCCACAGTGCTGTGAACTGTGGAGAACAGAGGCAGGAGGGACGGGTGCAGACTGAGACCGCTCGGCAGGCTTCCTGGGGAAGGTGGGTAGGAGGTGGCCCCAGGGAACGTGTACGGTGAGGGCCAGGAGCTGGAGGAGCCCAGGCAGAGACAAGGCCTCCGAGACGATGACTTACCATCTCCACGTTTTCCCGCGTGAGATTCTTGATCTTCTCCTCCATCCTCTGGATGCTCTGCAGCAAGTCCTCGTTCTTCTTGTTCATTCGCTTGTTCTTCTCCACCAGGGGCTTCAGCTGGACCTCGGTCTCACGGGAGCGTTTCAGCTGCGGCCAGACAGAGAGGGCAGCGGCTGTAAGAGCCCAACCTCAGAGGCCAGTGGAGATGCCCCCTGGCCTGGAGCTGCCGCTGCTTGGGACCACATCTCCTGGGTGGTGCAAACACCACGAAGAGCCCACAGACACCTGGCTTCCAAATGCAGGCTCCCACCTGAGCCTGAGAGGGCCTCGGGCAGGGCAACAGGAGGGAGTGCAGCCCAACACGGAGGCCCAGAGACCTCCCTCAGGTCGTCCCCGCCGGCAAGCGGCCTGAGCCTCTTCCACACTTCCTTTACCTCCGGGCATAACCCCCAGAGGTCATGGGTCACATGCATAAAGGTCATTCCAGCTACCTAGCTCCTCCTGGCCACCATTCCTCTCCAGGTAGAGACCTAGCCGAAAGCTCAACACTTTTCAGACAACAGACGATCCCTTGGCCCTGCTCAATGTCAGCCTCAATGCTCAGGGCTCCATCCAGCCCTGGAGCCATGCCCTGAGTCCTCTGAGCACAGTCCCTATGACTGACGAGGTGTCCTTCCAGTCTCTCTCATCCCATCAGCATCTGAGGAGCCCCTCTTGGGCCCGGGCCCTGTGCTGGGAGCTGGGTCAAAGGGATGACATGATGGGGTGACCGTCCAACAGACGGGAGAAGAGGACAAAGACGGTAACAGAGGTAAGAACACAGTGAGACAGGCGCCGGTGGACACGCCAGGCCGGGGAACCACACATCCAGGGGTTCAGAACGGACCAGAAGACGGCACGTCGCTGAGTGCAGCGGGAGCAAGGAGTCTGGGGGATGGGCAGAGCAGGGGCGGGCACGGTGAGGTCTGATTTAGGGAGCTGAGAGCTCTGCCATTTGTTTCCACCTGCAGCCACACTCCTGCCGCCCCCAGGGCTTTGAGGCAGGAGCACTCTGTGGTCAGGAATGCCTTCTAGAACAATCCATCACTCTGACTGCTGTGTGGAGGCCAGTCCAGCGAGACAGAGACATGAGAGATGACAGGCGAGGGGGAGGGGGAGCTGGGACTGGGAGGCTGCTCCATTAGAGGCGCCCACTCTTTTCCCTTCTGAGTACAGTGTCCTCCGTGACATACACTAGCTGCACGACCACGGCCGAGGTTTCAGCCTCAGTTCCCTCTTCTATAAGATGGGAATGATGGTAGTATCCGCCTCAGAGACTTGTTATGAGAACTAAATGCATAGTGAGAGTCTTCGCAGGGTCATTTTAATGGATGAAAAATATAAACAATTTAAAATATTTACCAGTATCACGACAATCACAAGAACCACTGCATCTATCAAGTACTCGTCATGTGTCCAAAACGATGTTCGGACCTTCCAGGCATCCCCTCTCATTTAGCCCTCACCACCACCCTAGGAGGGGGCCCATCCCCATCCCCATTCCACAGACAAAGAACCTGGTTACAAAGAGGTGGGGTGATGTACCACATAGAAAGTGCCAGGACCAAGAACCAAACACAAGGGACTGACTGCACACCCCTGCTTTTGGTTACCAGGCTGTGAAAGTTAAGATAAAACACTGATGGTAGCCATTAAAGTATAACATGTACCTTGACTCATACATTGTACCTCTAGAAATCTATCCTGCAGAAATAAAGGTTCAAGTCGGTAAAGACAGAAATGTATCTTCTGTGAGGCACTGTTTACAACAGCAAGGAAACGCGCAACGGCCTAAATCTTCACCAGGAGAGGAATGGTTGAATAAACCATGGTGTGTCTACACAACAGAGTATGATGCAGCGTTACAAAGACAAAGGTGGATCTCACGCATTGCTGGGGAGCACTGTAATTGACACAGCAAGTGAAAAAAGCAAGTTGCAGAACAATATTACACAGGGAAAATGTCCCGTTTGTAACCACAAAACAATAAAAAAAAGGCTCTTCGTGGGTGTCAAAATATTTGCATAAGCGTTAAAAACATGTGAGAATCACCTCGAACTGTTAACAGAAGTTACCTCATGATTTTAAGATCCCAGTGCTGGCCAGCTTATTGATTCTTACTTTAAACACTTCAGAAGGTTTGCATTGTTTCAAGCAAGATATTTTTTTTTCTAATCCACTTAGTAAACTATTTTGCCTCTCATGAGGGATTTTTTTTTTAAGCTCATGAATATTTAAATGAAAAGTGGAGACATAATATTAGATGTACAGTCTGATGAAAACTATATAAAAATATGCCTTTAAAAATACTGGAAGGAAATGAATTTATTCTGATCCTGTTAAAATTGTGAAGAGGTGACACTTCTTAACACTTTTCATCTCCCATGTTTTTCAAATATACTGATACACTTACTTTCATAATAAAATTTAGAATAAAGAGAAATATTACGAGACACTTGTCAAGACATTTGTACGTGTTGACTACCACTACATAAAAATAAGGTTAATTGTTTATCCAGCAAACTTAAACATATTCAAGAAATTGCTATTCTTACTAGAGATTTATTTTTTTTTAACCAGAAGTTCACATTCACTACTTTTAAAATTAGAAATATGTGAACTTTTATGCAAAAGAAAGTAAATAGATAAGCAAAAAATAAAAATTATCCATAATCGCACCACCTAAAACAACTTCCAAAATCCAGGATGATGACAATGTATTTTTGTTCTGTAGACTGCTTTTATCATTTAATTCATTGTGAACAAATTTCTATGGCAAATAAATGTGACCTATAACATCATTCTTAATGACTGCACGCAACTCACTGCATAAATGTTCCATAATTATTTTGATCAATACTTCGGTGAGGCTTGGTTTTGTTTTGGTTTGGTTTCGGTTGCTACTATAAACAACACTGCAATGAAAGCCCTCTCCACACCCCTCACTGAACTTCTCTGATTGTCAGCTCAGGATAAATTCCTACAGAATCGAGGGCACTAACAGGTTTCCTCAACAAGTGAGTGTTAGATTTTTAATCAGGAAGAAAGGAGAAGGAAAGTAGAGAAAACCAGATGGCCTGTGCGTTAACTTCCTGTTTAGGGCGTGGTTTGTGGCCCCAGGGCTGCTTTCCTGCATCCCAAGGCGCCATCTGCCTCTTGGGGGCTGATTACCAGTTCATTCCTCTCGTCTGCCAAGAGGGTATTTCTGTCTTCCAGCTTCCGTATCACCGAATTCAGTTCAGCAATTTTTAGCTGAAATCGCCGCACATCCCGCTCGTCCATATGCTGATCCTAAAAAAGAAGCAAGATACAAACAGCTTTGAAAAAGCTTAACTGAGTCAAAGCGCTCTGTGGACCCTTTGTGGAAAACTCTGAGGGCAAAGGTGAGCTCCTCACTAGGAGGACCATGCGCCATGCTGGGGCTCCCCCAAATCAAGCAACATGTGGAAAGACTTCATCTCAAAGGCGACAAGACCTCAAACCCTCCAGAGGCTCCCTGACATCTGAACGTGGTATCTGGGGACCTTCCCGTCCCAACCCCTGCCCGCCAAGCATCTCTGACAAAGGCACAGTCACAGAGTTCCAGGACGCTCCTCAAGGGCAGGCACTGTGCCCACCTCACTCACCACTGAGACGCCAGCACCTCACGTGGTGTCTGCACACAGCACACTCAACAGACACTTGAGTATTTAGTGAATGAATGAATGAGGGAATGAATGAATGAATGCAGCTTTCGCCTCCTCTGTGCCTGATAAGTACCAAGCTGTGGCCCCAGGTGCCCTCTCTGCTGGCTGAGCTCTCCTCATGGGCAGAGCTCTGCCTTTAAGTCATGTCCTGATCTGACTGGGTCCCTTTCTGAGCTCTCACTGTATACTCGGCACTCATGTTTTCATTTCTTTTCAACTGAGCTCCACGTTTGGGGAGGAAGGGGTAAGGGAGGGAAGGAAGGACGCACAGATGGATGGGAGGGAAGGGGGAGGGGTGGGGGAAAGGCAGGCAGGCAGGCAAGTTCGCCAGAAGAATGACCAGTAGGAGGAAGGACAGGTAGGTGGTCAGCTCTGAGGCCCCAGTGCTTGCATGAGCCCCTCACCTGGACACCCATGAGCTCGGTCATGTCCCCTATGCCAGGTGGGAGCTCTCTCTTTGGACTACCGTGGTACCGCTCAGCCTCTCTGACCTGAACCAACTGCTCATCCAAAGCCTCTTTCTGAAGAAGCAGCTTCTGGGTCTGCCCAGTCTGCACACCGAGTTCCTTCTCCAAGGCCAGAATCACACGATCTTTTCCCTTGATCTCATCCATCTGGAAAGAGAAAGAATAAGCATTCAATTGTAGGGGCTCGTGACCAGGGAAAGCTCTCTTTTGCTGGCCTTAGGCCCAGGGAAAGGTTCAGCAGGTCCATGGACCTGGGGCAGCTGAACTCAGCAACACAGGACAGAAAGACACCATAGTGCACAGCCCAGGCCCTGCTCCGCCGTCACCGTCCCCAGCACAGAGGAGCACAGAGCTGTGGGTTCAACGACCTATATGGTCAACCAGACACTTACCCTTGAAACTGATCAGTGCTCGTGTCTCTCTCACCTTAATGAAATAAAGTCAAATCCTGACCTGCCAGGGCCCTCCAGCCATCACCCCCTGGCTCTCCAGCAGCTCAGCTTCTTCACAGAGTTGGTCATCCTCTCTCCCACTCCTGTCTGGCCACGTCCCCACCCCTCCAGTAAACGGCTCTTGCTAACGTCTCCAACGCTCTCCTGGCCCGCAAACTCACTGAACAATTTTCCACCCTCTCTCCTTCTCACCCCGTCTGACACTGTCGCCCACTCCAGCTACGTGAACTGCTCCCACCCTCGCGCCCTCTGTGGGACTTCACTGTTTCCATCTTCTTCTCGCCCTGCCCTGGTCACCATCGAAATCTGTAGTTTCCAAGGCTTGGCTCTCTTCCCAGTCTGTATCCTCTCCTCAGCCAGCCGCATCCTCACCCATGCTAACTCCCCGTGTGCAGCTGACACTCCAACCTCCTCCCTCCGCCCTGACGTCTCTCAGGGTCCCGCGGTCAGAGAGCCGACTGGATGCTCTGGGGCCTCCAAAGCACCTCAGCCTCCCCACATTCGAGTCTCAGCGTGAGCCCCAGCTCCCCCAGCCCAGCCTCGTCCCACATTCCCTAGAGGAAACGAAGCAGAAAGAAGCTTACGGAGGAGGGAGCTTCTGCCCCGGGCCATACACTTCGATTGTTTCTGAACACAAAGCCAACAGCTGGGAAACTGCCCCAGTAAGGGTGCTATACTGGGGTGCCCCTCCCCTAAATCCATGTCCTTCCTACAACCTGAGAATGTGACCTCATTTGGAAATAGGGTCTTTGCGGATATAATTAGTTAAGATGAGGTCACAGTGGAGTCGGGTGGGCCCTAACGACTGGTGTCCTTATAAGAGGAGAGACACACAGGGAGAAGATGGAGGCAGAGACTGGAGTGATGTGGTCACAAGCCAAGGAACGCCTGGAGCCTCCAGAAGCCGGAAGAAGCAGGAAGGATCCTCCCCTATAGCCTTCAGAAAACATGGTCCTCCGACACCTTGATTTCAGACCTCTAGCTTCCAAAACTGTGAGTGAATAAATTTCTGTTGTTTAAGCCACGCAGTTCATGGTACTTTGTAACGGCAGCCCTAGGAAACTAATACAGGTGTTAAAAGAGAAAATTTCCCAAGTACTAGAGTTTCATTAATTGACAAAAACCATAAGAGTTTCGGCTACAGTGATTACTATCATCATGGGACTTAGGAATAAATTCTATCTGAGATAAGGTACATTAAAAAGTTCTGAAAAGAATACTAATGCTTTAGTAAGGATGGTTTCAACGAAATCTGGATAAAGTCTATATGATGGGGCTTTATTTAACACATACCTGTGAGTGCCCGCCACGAGCGGGCCTGTATTAAGGCAGTGTAACGTGGATACTACCTTGGTTACCCAACGTAAAGTTTAAAGCCAACTGATATAAAGCAACGTGGCACAGAGGAAAAAGCACTGTGCATGGCGTACAAAAGTATTAACTGGAGACTAATCCCCACTGGCAAGCTGTGTGACCTCTGGCAAGTCACTCAACCTCTCTAAGCTTCAGGCTCCTCACCTGTGAAATGGGGATGTAGGAACATCCACCTGGAAGGGGAGCTGTGAGGGCTGAAGGGTACAGCAGAGACAGGCAGGCTGCTTAGGAGCAAGGCCACTGGGCCCAGACTGCCTGGGTTCTAGCCCTGATGCCACCACTTATTGGCTCTGTCACCTTGGTTTAGTTACTTGATTTCTTCCTAAGCCTCAGTTTTCGATCTGTGAAATGGGGATAATAATAGGGATGTTTTGAGGATGAAATACACTAACACATAAAAACTGCCTGGCACGCAGTAGGCATAAAATAAACATTAGCTCTAATTATAATTGCTGCATGTACATAGTAGGTCTCAATAAATAGTAGTTCCTGTCTTTCCTAGACTTTTGTTTCCATTAGGTGTGCAAATATTGAGGAAATGAATGAATGAACATTGCAGTTGTTTGAATTGTGGTTCCTAAACAGACATGTCCACATCCTAACTTCAGATATCTGTGAATGGGACCTTTTTTGGGAAAACGGTCTTTGCAGGTGTAATTAAGGATCTTAAGATGAGGAAATCGTCCTGGATTAACTGGCTGGGTCCTAAATCCAATGACAAGTGTCTTCATAGGACAAAGAGAAGACGCAGACCAAAGAAAAAAAACAGAGGGGAGGCCATTGCTGACTTAAAAAAAAAAGCACAATGTGAGAGTTGCGAGTTAAGTTTTATTGGGGGCAAAATGAGGACCGCAGCCCAGGAGACAGCGTTTCAGGCAACTCTGAGAAACTGCTCGGAGGAGGCGAGGGGAGGAGCCAGGATATAGAGGAGTTTTTGCGACAAAGGCAAAGTAGTAGGGAACGTCAAAAGATGATTGTTAATTAAAGAAAACCAGATATCTCAAGTAAAGGAATTTAGTGCTTTCCTATGTATGGGAAGATGCAAGAGTCTGGGCTCACTGAAATCATTCCTTTGATATGCACCTCAGCTACCTGGGGACAGTATCCTGTATTTTCACACCCTGAGTTTCCTCAGGGCTCACCGCTGCAGGGAGTGGCTGCAGTCTGAGGGCTGCTAGATGGCAGGTATTCTTGTCAGCCTTGAGTTTCCTCAGAGCTCACCGGCTCACGTTGAAGGGCTGCAGTCGTTGATGACTGTGACATCCTTTGTTTATTGGTATGGCAGGAAATATTCCATTTATCACCATGTAAGAGGGAGGCAGAGATTGGAGTGGTGCAGCCACAGGCCCAGGAACTCTTGGAGCCATCAGAAGCTGTAAGGGCAAGGAAGGGTCTTCCCCGAGAGCCTTCAGTGGGGCACAGCCCAGCTGACACCTTGAGTTTGGACTTCTGGAGTCCAGAGCAGTGAGAGAGTAAACTTCCGTTGTTTTAAGCCACTGAGTTTGTGGCCATTTGTTAAGGCAGCCCCAGGAAACTAATACAAATGCCCTTCTCACTCATCACACTCTCAGAGGGTAACAAACTAAAGCTGATTGTAACTTGAAACATCGCTACAGCAGAGAATGCTAGTTAGGAGCCCTGCCCTGAGGGCAGACAGAAGCTAGCTCAAATCCCCGCCCCTACCTGCTGTGTGACTCTGGGCAGACTGGGCCACCCCTCTTAGCCTCAGCTTCGGTAATGTGGGGACACTGAGAACACCCCGTCCAACTGGGGGGAGACTTCAACCACGGGAAGAATTTAGCACAGAGCCTGGCATCTTACAAGCACACAATCAATGTTAGCGGCCACTAGTAATCTACTTTAGCTCCTGCATAACAGAAGGCTATCTGATTTAAACAGCAGACCATGAAAAACTTACAAAATACAGTTTACAGAAGGCAGCAAATGGTACCCCCAACCTCCAGACTGAGGCTTTCAAGCAAAGTCCCAGAGCTCTGACAAGCTCTTTGAGTGGCCTTTCTTTAGAAGAAAAAAGGATACTCCCCAACCACCTCCCCATGACAGTTTCCTGGAACTCCAGCCAAGGGTGTGCCCGGTGCAGCTTCTCCTGCAGCAGCTGCAGAATGTGCCTGCTGCTCCCCCTGGTGGCGGTCACCCGCAGCTCCCCGCTCTTCAGAGCCGGAGGTGGGAACACCTCCCCGCTGTAGGGAAGAGCACTTGATGATGCAGAAAACACTGTTGCCACTGCAGGGTTCAATCCAGAAGCAATGTGAACCAGTGAAAGTTCATTAATTGAAACCACTTAAACATGCTTTAATTAATTCAACAAATACTGAATTGAGTGCCATCAGCAGGTGCTGGGAAACACTGATGAGCAAAACAGAGTCCCCGCCCTCAGAGCTTCCATTCCAGAGGGGAGAGTAGCTGAAAACAGAATAAAAAAGTCAACATGGAGTAGATCAGAGCATGATTAATGCTAGGAGAAAAAGATAAATCGAGGGGAATCAGTGGTGCCAGTTGGGGAGGTGTTACAAGTTAACAGGTAGGGCTCCAGTCCGTCCCCCTCAGCATCCCAGCTGCACACTCCTGGCTTTGCACTGGAGCCCAGAAGCGCTGTCTCCACCACTGCATTACACTAGTTCCTCCCACAAGAAAGAACAGCATCTTAAGCAAGACATCTCTGGAAATCCAAATTCTCAGCCTGGAAGAGCACAGATTCCCCATTTATCCTAGAAAATGAGCAGAGGACTTACACCCCATCATGTGGGAAAGGTTCCCAGAAAACAGTCTCCACTAGTGGAGATGGCATCCAGGAATGGATGGACAATGTGGAATAGATTGTGGAGCCAACATTTTCTAGGTTGTCACATTTCCCCAGCCAGAGTCCTGAGGCTGCAGAGGTCAGGAGACCTGCCAGCTCACACAGCTACTCTCACTATTTGTCGACTCTGGTCTGGCCCCCAGGCTGGGCCCTTAGTGATCTTGCCCCCTGCCCTGAGGACCTGAGGAAGTGTAAACCTCTGACAATGAGCTTCTCAAGCTTCCCCAAACCCCAACACCTGAGTGTGCTGGACATTCCTGGGTTGCCTCCCAGCATCCATTTCCCCTTCTCCCACACTCCCACTCTCACCATGTGGTTCAGGAGAGGGGTGGGGCTGAAATCACTCCAAGTTCCCAGGGCAGGCCCTGATTGGCTCACATCACCTGCATGGCTCTGCCGCCTAACAGTAACTGGTTCAGGGATGGATACATGACCCAATCAGAGCCAACAGGCCCGAAGAGGGTGTTGCTAGGCCCCTCCTGTTTCTCCTTAGGAGCTAAGAAAGAGCTTCTCTCACACCCCAGTGTTCACTGCAGCACTATTTACAATAGCTAGGACATGGAAGCAGCCTAAATGTCCTTTGACAGAGGTATGGATAAAGAAGATGTGGTACATATATACAATGGAATATTACTCAGCCATTAAAAGGAATGAAATAATGCCATTTGCAGTGACATGGATGGATCTAGAGATTGTCATACTAAGTGAAGTAAGTCAGACAGAGAAAGACAAATATATGATATCACTTATATGTGGAATCTAAAAAAAATGGTACAAATGATCTTATTTACAAAACAGAAATAGAGTCACAGATGTAGAAAATAAACTTATGGTTACCAAGGGGGAAAGGGGGGGAGGGATAACTTGGGAGATTGGGATTGACATATACACACTACTATATATAAAATAGATAACTAATAACAACCTACTGTATAGCACAGAGAACTCTACTCAATACTCTGTAATGACCTATATGGGAAAAGAATCTAAAAAAGAGTGGATATATGTATATGTATAACAGCTTCACTTTGCTGTAGAGCAGAAACTAACACAACATTGTAAATCAACTGGGCTGTTTCCTGTGAGGATGTGGGGTCTGGCACAGTGGTGGCATCTCACCAGCACACTGAGAGCTCAGAGCCTGAGAATGATGCATCAGGGGACACAGCAGAGCCTGAGAAACCTGGGTCCGGGGTGACATCATTAGTGCCACTGGGGCTATGCCTGAGGCTAGTCCTGCTACTTCAGTCATGAGAGCCGGCAGACTCATGGTTTAAGCTAGTGTGAGGTGGAATTTCTGTCCCTTGCAACCATAAGATTCTAGCTGACATACAGTTAGGGAAAGAACAACAGTCTGGATGACGTCTATCACTTTTTACTTACGTGCTAGTGTGAGCTCGGGACTACATTGGTACTTAAGAGACACTCTCTCTCTCAGTCTTCAAAAGACCCTCAAAGTAGACATTATTTACTCCATCTTACAGATAAGCTTGAGGCCCTGAGAGGTGAATGTGCCCACACACTAGTCAGAAGCAGATCCATGATTCAGACTCGGGTCAGCCCCTGCAAAGCCCTCACTATGCCCTCTCTCAGCCCCAGAGGCACAGAATCTAAGCATTTCTCAGCAGTCACATCCATCAGGACACTCGTCTCAGTGAAAACCTCAGTTTAGTCAGCTCCCAACGAACCCACCAATTTGTGAATAAATGTTAGTTCCACTTCATTTGCAAAGTTTGGAGCATCAAAGAATGAAAAAGAAGCTGCTACCCCAAGATCCATTCTCGTCTCCTCCTTGGTACCTGTAGTTGGGTGAATGGTGTCCCCCTCAAATTTCATGTCTATTAGGAAAATCAGAATGTGATCCTATTAGAAATAGGGTCTTTACAGATATAACTAAGATGAAATCGTAACAGATGGCGGTGGGCCCTAGATCCAGTAACTGGTGTCCTTATAAGAAGACGACAAGACACAGCCACGTGGGGAAGAGAAGGCCATGTGGAGGCAGAGGCTGGAGTCATGCAGCTGCAAGCCGAGGAACGCCAAGGATTCCCGGCAACCACCCAAGCCTGGAAGAGGCAAACAAAAGGTTCTTCCCTGGAGCCCTCAGAGGGGCACAGCCCTGCTGACACCTTGTTTTCAGACTTCTAGACTCCAGAGCTGCGAGAGAATAAATTCCTGTTGTTATAAGCCATGGAGTTTGTTATAGCAGCCCTAGGGGATGAACAGAGTGCCGTACCGGGATTAGGAGCTGCCGTGCATTTCCCAGCTCCCCTCGCAGCGGGGTGAGGCTGAGCAAGTAACTTCCGGCCAAAGAGACGGAAGTGGAGGTATATAGAACCTCCAGAAAGAAAAGTGCTTTGAAATGAAGACCATACCCTCCTTCATCTGCCCTCCTATTGCCAACCTGGGATGCAGATGTGATGGCTGGCACTCCATGGCATGAGGGGCCATGAGGACCATGGCCACATCCCAGAGCCCCTTCTGAGAGAAGAGGTAAGAGGCCCTGTGGCCTACCCTACTCTGTGGAGCACTTTACAGATTTTGTATATGAAAGAGAAATAACTTCCAGATTTTAAGCCCCTGTGTATTGGGGGGAGTCTTCTCAGACCTAATCCTAACTGGTCTAAAGAATGTGTCCAATAGCCCCACGTTGACCATAATTGCCTTTTCTTCTTGACTGTTTCTTAAGAGGCATGTTAAATGTGTAAGTGGAAGCCTGGAAGCCTTTTGCATTTCTAATCCAATCCAGCTGACAAAGAAACAAAACGCAGGCCACTTTCTGAACACATTGCCAAGAGGCCTGTCTGACAAGGGACATTTATCAAATGCGTGGAGAACTGGAGAAATGGACATTTATTCTTTTCACTCTATTCTCCTAAGTGGCCCCCACACACTGAGACTACCTGAGCTGGGGATACTTCTGTTTGGCACTGAAATGGAAACAGACACCAAGTCCTTGGTTCGTTTTAAATTAAGCTCAGTCTGTCTCTTGTGCAAATACTTGTTTTTTCCCCATTTTATTTACCTTAAATATACATTTCCTGTAACAGATGAACATATTTTACATGTCTCCTATTACACAATCTACAAGCTGCGGATAGATGCTTTAGTTAACTTAATTCTCGTAATGCGGTAACAGATACGTGATTATTTCTCCTTTTGTAGGTGAGGCACCAGAGGCTTAGGGACCGTAAGCAACTTGCTTGGGCTCACACAGCTAACGAGTGAGGGAGTCTGGATTCACACCCAGAAGAGACTTTCTCCAAAGCCTTCTCTTCCTATTATGTGATAACACCGCCCCTACACACACAAAGGGAAAAGGGGCTGGGGAATACTTCTGAGAACTTAGTATCGGTATGTGCTTAGATTTTCTATACATTAGACATTTAAAATCAGTGCATCTCTTCTGCCATTCTTGGTACTGGCTTGTTAAGCTGTGAACTGATGCTCTGTCACTGACTGGTGACCAGTCTAGGATGGACAGCTGGACCAGGCCTCCAAAAAGAACACCTGGTCCTTCTGCCTCCAGTCCTTAAATTTCTTAGGTGTCTTCCAGAGACAGGAGAGACCTGCCAAAGCTTCCATTCCACGCCCAGGATGGCAGGGGCTTTGTTGGAACCCCAGGGTCTAGAACCATACCTGGAGCACAGTGGGTCCCCAAAACTCGGCATTTACTGCTCCGTGAGGGAGGACTGGGGCACTTGCTTGTGGAGAGGACACGGCGCATGCGTCATGGAAGGATGGGCTGCGTGTGTGCGGAAGGAGGGCTTGCATGTGTGCAGGGAGGACAAGTTGCTTGTGCGTAAGAGGGAGCAGGGTGCGTGTGTGCAGGGAGGATGGGCTGCGTGTGTGCAGGAGGGCTTGCATGTGTGCAGGGAGGATGGGCTGCGTGTGCGGAAGGTCAGGTACGCACTCGAGCCGGTGGGGGGGAGAGGGCAGCGCACTTACCAGCCGGCGGATGTCGCGCTCGCACTCGCGCTTGATGCGGTGCACCTCGTCCTGGTGCGCCTGGTAGGCAGCGCGCAGGTCTGCCGCCTTGGCCTTGTCGGCCTGCATGCAGTTGCTGAGTGCCTCCTCCGCCTGCTTGCGTGCCGCCTTGAGCTCCAGGATCTCCTGCTGCAGCCGCAGGCGCTCGCCGTCGAAGGCCCTGCGCGCCTCTTCACGCGCCTCGGCCAGCAGCGCCGTCTTGACCTTGTCGGCTGCACCATCGCGCAGCACGTTCAGCGTGGCCTGCAGCCGCTGCAGCTCACCCTCCTTGATCTTGGCCGTGCGCGCTGCCTCCTGCTCGTGCTGGCGGATAAGCACCTCGCGCAGCGCCTGCAGCTCCTTGGTCTTCTCCTCGTGCAGCTTGGCCCTGAGCTCCGAGATGTAGGCCGTGTGTCGCCGCTGCTCCTGCTCGCGCTCCAGCTTGGCCTCCTGCAGCCGCTCGCGCAGTTTGCCCACCTGCAGCCGTGGGGGGAGAGCCAGTCAGGGTCCGGGCTGGGGGAGCCGGCCAGGCCTGCCGCCACCTCCCCGTGTCCCTTCGTGTGTGACAGGCCCCTGAGACCCTCCCCCGGTCCCCGCTCTCCAGTTCCCCCTCCTGCCACCTCCATCAGTCCCACGCAGAGTCTTCCCTACTATTTTGTTGAGATGTTCCCAGCCGTGGAAAAACATCTGAGGGTGTTGGAGAGGAGAGTAAGGCTTTAACATCCCTTCCAATTTGGAGATTTACGAGGAAGGACAGTTTATCAGTCACAAAATATGCCGCGCAGAAATCATCTGTCTCATCAGAGCAGAACAGATTGTAAACCAGAAACACATTTCCAGTGCCCATGCCCTGAACTCTGGAGTTAGAGGAGGCCGAGCAGGTGGACGTAGAGAGGGGCAGGGGTGGAGGTGCCCTCACTGCTGAGTGGCTCTCCTGCCCGGGCTGGGGGCTTCTGTGACCCTCCCCCCACATGAAGCTCTCACAGCAGCCAGGAAGGAGGTAACTGCTTTGCCACAAGGCAGCCGAGCATCAGAGATGCGCCGCTGGTGACCTGCCTGGGATGAGGGGCTGCCAAGGGGCAGAGCCAGGCTTCACCCCCAGGAGCCCGGCCCCAGGGCCAGTGCTCTGCGGGTGCCAGGCTGCTAACCCCACCAGAAGGTATTCGTCTATTCAGCAAAAAAAAACATTATTTGTAAAAGATGCCAAGGGAGTGTCTTCTTCAAACACTCCAAAAGGCTTTATTCGATCTTTTTATTTCAAATATCACACAATTACACACATTCCACAGGAACCCATTCGTTTTCTAAATTACAGCAATCTCCGAAGAACAGAAACCAATGTGTCTCTCATGGATGAGCTGCTTCCAAGGTGGCAACATTTCCCCCAGACCACAGTCTACAGAACACCAACATGCTGAAATTAATTTTAGGTGAGGAGTTTTACGATGTCACTCGGGTTGATAAATCCTTACTCATAACAGCAGGGAAAGGAGCAAATAAACCTGGCCAGGCAAAGATACAAGATCAATGTCTCCTTACATCAAACACGCATAATCACAGAAATAAAACAAGGACCGGACCTGTCAGAGGGCTCATCTCACCCAAGAGCTAGAATTGGCCTCTTCCTAAGGGGTTGAGTGCCAGGAAGCCAGAACTTTAAATATTTAACATGATCTCCCCAGGGAGGAACTAAATGCTTCTGGCATTCTCCTTCTAAGGAGGCAACACTGTTCTAACTTTCTGGGATGCTGACGGTGATTTGAAGTCAAAGGGATGGGATCTTGTCGGAATCCGAATCTGCACTGACGAGTGCATTTCCCTCTGCAAACTACTTAACCTCGAGATGGTTAATGTTACGTGTCAACTGGGCAGGGCTGTGGTACCAGGTCATTCGGCCAAACACCAGTCTAGATGTTGCTGTGAAGGAATTTTTAAGGATGTGATTAACATTTAAATCAGTAGACCTGGAGTAAAGCAGATGACCCTCTATAATGTGGGTGGGCCTCACCAAGTCAGTTGAAGGCCTTCAGAGAAAAGACTGAGGTCCCCCAATGAGGAAGGAATTCTGCCTCGTTACTGTGAGATCAGTGCTCTCTCGGATTTCCAGCCTATCTGCCCCGCCGATTTCAGATTTGTCAGTCTCCGTGACCATGTGAGCCACCTTCTTGAAAACACCAAATCCCCCTCCATCTCTCTCTCCTACTGGTTCTTCTTCTCTCTGAAGAACCCTGACTATACAGACCTCCCAGAGCTTCCTGACTCTTCCCTGGGAAACAAGGCTATCAACAGCTGCCCCTTAAAGACTGTTGGGAGGAGGAAAGCTGAAAGCGGATGAGCGGATAAAGGGGAGTTTGGTCCCAGGCAGTAAAGGAAGGAGGAATGCGGCCAGCGTGAGCAGAGGCGTGTGCAGGGCAGCCTGGGCGAGGCCGGGCCTGCCCCTGGGAGGGGCAGAGGGGGCCAGCTGAGATGGGCCAGGTGACACCCGTGTGTAGGGCAGGGAGGCTAACAGTAGATGGGCTGCGGGAGAAGGCCCTGCTGGGTCCCACCAGCTCTGCCTAGAAAAGCTGAGGGCCGAGCCCAGGCGCCATGAGCCAAGTGTGGCACAGTGAGGCGGGGTGGCCCCTGGTGGGCACAGAGCACCCGCTCCTTACTCCATTGAGTGGAGCAGGTCTACGAAAGTCATGTGCCACTTGACTCGCCAGCTGCCTCCAAGCTGTGCCCCGCCCCCAAGTCCAGAGGTGCAGCAGGAGAGAGGGGCCCTTACCAGCCTTGCCTCAGCGCCTGGGCTCTAAATGTGGCAAGAACAAAGTGACCAACAAAGGGCAGGCATCTAAGTGGGAGGGGCTGGCCTGGAGAACTCTGAGGCAGCACCGCCAGCGCCCCCTGGGCACAGTGAAGTCAGCCTCCACTTGGCTCCTTCCCCAGCTCCTCAGCCCATCTGTCAGCGCTGGGTCTCCACTTCCAGGCCTAGACCACTTTTCCCCGTTCCCTGCGACCACCCTGGTCCAAGCCAGCGGCAGCAGCCCTCTGCCAGACCGTGGCAGTCACCTTCTCACCCATCGCCCTGCCTCTGCCCCCGCACACTCGCCCTTTAGTCCTTCCCAGCGGCCAGCACAGGCCTCTGAACACACACGTTAGAAGGTTTCCCTCTACTGCCCTCTGAATCCACGGGGTGAGGGTTAACCGTTCTGAAACCACTAGAGTGCTGAATAACTAAGTAAATGGGTGGTGGGGTCAGGCCCTCCCCGCTGGAGGGAGGACAGATGAGCCAGGGGAGAAGGCCAGAGGATCCAGGTGCTAGTGGATTAGCCTGGGGACATCGGTAAGAACTCATGTTTAACTTAATATACATATAGATGCTACATTTAGAAATATTTTAGATATGTACACATACACGGTTAGTATATACGCATACACTTCCTTGCTCTGTCAGCTAAGCCTAGAAGCAACGACATGCCAGCAGTGGTGAGCACACCCAGTGCCCAGATCCTGGTTTCTCATGCCATTCTCTAATGGCTCTAGGGCTCTAGGACCGGGGCAGGGAATATACGAGACGAACCTGGAGCACCTTACAGGACTGGAAAGTAAGGGTGTACCCAAGAATAAATTAATAAATGCCACAATGATGGGGTGCAAAGGAACACAGGGGTCAACTGAAAGAGATTCCCGTGGCCAAAGCTAGAACAGTCTGAGCAACAAAATAAAGTACTTTTGGATTATAAGCCGAAGTGTAAAATAGTGTTCATAGTGATATAAATGACTGAACTGATACACGTAAAAATACGAAAGAAAACCAAAAACACCCTCGAGGGCTCTGTGGCATCCAGCATACAAGCCCACGTCCTCCCCGGCCCACAGGACTGACCCCGGCTGATGGCTCTCCGGTCCTCCTCCCTGACCACCCAGCACAAGCCACGTCCCTGGCTGCTGCACCTCAGACATGCAGGCACCTTCCCGCCTGCGGCCTTTCCCCAAGCCGGCCCTTCTGCCTGGAATGCTCCCAGCCAGGCCTCTGCAGGACCTGCCCTCCCACCCCCTGCAGCACCCCTTTGCTGACCACCTCCCAAAAGAGCCACCCCCACTGCAGCCCCACGACTCTCCACCAGCTTCTGCTGCTTTACTTTCTTGGCACTTTTCACTATGGAATAAATATTACATGTTAATCTCCTGGCCTTCGTTCCCTACCTCCCCCATTAGATGCTAGCTCCAGGAGAGGACCTCCAATGTAGATCCAGACCAGAGTGGGCTGCTCATTGCAAGAACGAATGAATCACCAGCTCAGTGCTGACCACTGCCCTCTCTGCCCCCACCCACTCCAGGCCATGGGCCTCAACAAGTCAGGGTCTCTGCCCCAGTGGCCTTGGCACGCTGATTGGTGCTGCGCATACTCCCAGGTGATGCCAGACACTTGGAACGGTGTGAGCCCTGCTCCCTTTTGTGCCAGCCAGCAAAATCCTTCAGAGCCAGCTCCAGACCACCCCTGCAAAGCTTTCTCGGGCCACTCTGACCGTTGCATGGCTTCCTAAAATCTCTGGTGCAACATGCCAAGTACTGTCATCCGGCTAGCTCCCTGAGTATCTGAGCACCCAGCCTGCCTGAGGGCGGGCCGTTTCTGAGTCACTTCTAAACGCCCAGCCCAGGCCCAGAGCACAGGCACGGGGCGGGGGGCTGGGGGCTCGATGAATGTGTGGATGAACCAACAGGTACGTTCCCCACATGCCCTCGCCCTGCGGTGTTCAATGGGGACTCCTCTACTCAAGTAACAACACTGTAAATACATCAGCAACAGTTATCATGAGATCATATAGAAACAGCAGTTAAACGCAATCACAAAGTTTACACTTATGTTTCTCATACCAGCCAGTAAGCACATTGCTGAATTCTCTGAGAACAGAAACTCTCCCAGTGGCGGCCTGGATAACGCCCCCGGCAGGGCCACGGGGTGGCTGGACTGAGCAAACGGGCAGCCAGGGCACGTAGAGGCAGGAGGTGCCTGGGGAGGCACGGACTGGGTTTCTTGTAGGCCTGGCTTCCAACCCAGTGCCAACACCTGTGTGACCTGTGACTGTGCACACCTGCTGTGACGGGCTGAACTGTGTCCCCCCAAATTCCTGAGTGGCCGTCCTAACCCCCAGACACTCAGAATGTGACTGTATTTGGAGACAGTCTTAAAAGAGGTTACTAAGTTAAATGAGGTCATGGGGGTGGGTCCTGATTCAATACAACTGGTGCCCTGACAAGAAGAGATTAGGACACAGATGCACACAGAGAAGAGCATGTGAGGACACAGGGAGAGGGCGGCCGTCTATAAGCCAAGGAGAGAGGCCTCAGGAAAAACCAACCCTGCCCACACCTTGATCTCAGACTCCCAGCCTCCAGGACTGTGAGGAAATAAATCTCTGTTGTTGAACCCCTACCCCGGTCTGTGGTACTTTGTTACGGCAGCCCAGCCACCTCTCCTCTCCAACCCTCAGTCTGCCCACCTATAAAGTGGGGAAAGCCACATCTGACCTCACAGGTCACTATGAGGGTCAGGAGGCCCTCTAAGGTACCTGGTGTGGCCTGTGTAGCAGACACGTGTCTGCCAACCGCTGAGTAACTACATGTGACAGGCAGTGCCCAGGCTCCGGATATGACTCTCTCATTTATTCCTTAAACAACCCAGGGAAGCAGACACATCAGATGTCCCCATTTAAGAGATAGGGAAACTGAGGCATAAGGCAGCTACCTGGCTTGCCCCAAGGCCTCAAGGCGAGTTAGGTGGTGGAGGTGGGACGGAGACCTGGCCGAATGACGTTGGCTGTGCGGCTTTCCCCATAACCACAGCTGCTGCTGCTACTGCCTGGTCAGCCCCTCTAGGCCCAGCTGTGCAGCTGACAACCCAGGGGATCCTGGCAGGCAAATCCTTCCTGAGCTGGACAGGATGTGGACAGGCTGGCACCACCAGCAACTGTGCTGAAACACCTTGGCTGCACTGGCCCTGGAACTCTGAGCGTCTGGGGATGGGAGGCAGCACATGTGTCCGCAAGCTCCAGGAGCCCAGTCTTCATCGCCCCAGGTCAGGGGCTCTGCCTCTGCTCTCCATGTAGCTGTCTTGAGCTGGGGTCAGAGCCAAGGACCAAGCCCCAGCCCCCTCCCCACCCAGGAGCTGGACCCCGCTCAGCACTGCAGCTCTCAACCAGACACCTGCTGCCATCCCCCAAGCAGCCCCTCCCCTCCCTCAGGTGCTATGGGCAGGGCCGGAGGGTACCTTCACGGTTGGGGTATAAGGCCAGCCCCTCCGTCGGGCCCCCCAGGAGCAAGCCCTAACCCCGTCCTCCTTCTCTTCTCACACGAATGGCGGCTCCATCCTGCTAGGAGAGCACCTCCACCCCGCCTGCTTCTGCCCTCAAACCACCCAGGTCAGAACCACACCAACAAGGAGGGCTGGGGCAGCGCCCAGGCACCGGATGGGCTTTTCTTGCTTACATTACCTAAGATCTTTAAGACAACCTTAAACTGGGTGGTTATCGTGATGCCATGTTACACGTGAGAAAACGGAGGTTCAGAGGCTTTATGTCACTTGTCTAAGATCGTGAAGCCAGTCGGGGGTCAAGGTGAGGTCTGAAGCCAGGTCTGCATGGTTAGGAAGCTTGGGCTCCTCCCACTGTGACTGGCTGCCCATCACGCCGACACTTTGATTGGCACCCAACGGGGCATCGTACTGACTGGCTCCAAAGCTCATACCTGCCTTACGAGAGCAAAACAGCTCCCATCACAGAGCCAGGCTCCAAGTCAAGCCCTTTATGTCAGGGGTCCCCAACCCCCAGGCCGTGGACCGGTACCGGTCCGCAGCCTGTTAGGAACCGGGCCGCACAGCAGGAGGTGAGCGGCGGGCGAGCGAGCGAAGCTTCAGCTGGCGCTCCCCGTAGCGGCTCCCCACTGCTCGCGTTACCGCCTGTACCCTACCCCTGACCCTGTCCATGCAAAACCCATCTTCCACGAAACCGGTCCCTGGTGCCAGAAAGGTTGGGGACTGCTGCTTTACGTATTGATATACGTATTTACATCCTTACTCCTGCCCACCGGCCCATCAGGTGGTACTGTTATGATCCCATCTTGCAGGTGAGGGAAATTACGGTGTGGAGAGTGAAGTACCTTGTCCGAGATCAGAGCCAAATGTCGGGGAGGGTCGGTGGGGGGCGGGTAGCGGACAGGATTCGCATCCAGGTGGTCTCTGTACCACCACTGATGTTATACCCATTTTAAAGTGAGGCAAGCTGAGGCTCAGAGAGGTGGAGCGCCCAGCCCCACCCCAGCCCTGGGACACACCCTTCACACTTCCCTCGGGGGCAGTCTGTCCCCCGGGAGTTCACAGCCCACCCCTCACTTGAGCCAGGAGGCCCTTGTCCCTCCCACCTTGCTCTTTTCCTGCTGGAACTCGATCTGAACGCTGGTCAACTTGGCCCGCAGCTCCTCGTTGGCCATCTGCACCGCGTCCACCTCCATCTCAGGCTTCTCGCCCTTGCTCCGGCCTTTCTTAGACATGCTTCCTCTCAGGTTGAAACGCTGAGATCCTGTGCTCACTCCCGCCAGCCAGCAGGCGCCGCTCCCAGCTCCACCGCACTAATCAGTCTCACAGGGCTCAGCTCCTCTGCGTAAACCACCATCACTTGGGATCCTGGGGGAGGAAGGAAGCCAGGTCAGCAGAGAGAGCGGGCCGGCGCCCCCTCGCCTGGGGCACTCAAACACGATGGCAGGCAGCGTTTGCCGATGCCTCCCTCCCTGATCCGGGCACCTGCTCACCCCGAAGATGGCCCACCATTCACAACACTGACCTAGGGCTTCTCCAGCAGGGGCCGCATCAGTATCACTTGGAAGCTTGTTAAGACGGAGTCCTGGGCCCACCCCCAGGAATCTGATTTGCACGTCTCCCAGGCTCCCAGGTGAGGCTCCCAGGTGACCACCCCTCATTGAGTAGCTCTGTCTGGTCCAGTCCCGGCCTCATCAAGATGAGACCATGCCATCTAAGCAACTATAGACCTCGATCTGCAAGTGTAACTGGGCCTCGGTCACCCTGGTGCTTGATTCACAGGCAGGATTCTGGGGGAGCACAGAGCTCAAAGCTTGAGGCCTGTGGGGAGGGGGCCAGGGGACCTGGATGTCTCATCCACACACCCAGGTGATTCAGGAGCAGAGTCTAAGGACCGCACTCTGAAAACTGGGCTTTTTGACTCACTAAAGGTTAGTGGTTCCCTCCCCACCCCAAGGACTAGCACAGCACTGGTTGCCCAGAACTGCTAGCTCTGGGCCCAGTTTTGGTGCCCAAGCCAGCCTGGGGGAGTAGCACAGCCCCTGGAGGAGGTGACAGCCAAGCATGGTGCTCTGCAGGCCTCCAGGCCTCTGTGCCTGCCTGGCCAGGCCTGAGCTGGTCAGGCGGCCAACGGGATGCCCTGATAAGCTAACGGCCCCTCCCGCACTCACATTTCCCTGGGGGACCCCAGACCTTCCATTTGGTAGGGCTGCCCTCACAGCCCACACGGTGTCAAAGCCAAAGCCATTAAAATCAGGCCCTAGTGACAGCTAGTAGCACTGTGTATTGTCACCCCACAGAACACGGCACAGCACAGTGTTGACAAAGAAGCCCGAGAGTCTCAGCAAGGAGATGTGACTGCTCGATGCCACACCACGGGGAGAGAAGAGCCGAGAAGGTGCGCTCCAGAAGTTATACTCAGCGCCGGCCCTGCGCTAGCCCTGGGATGCGATGGAAGGCCAGACAGCGTCCCAGCCATCATAGAACTTTCTAGCCAGGGAGACGACTACGGAAATGAATACATAAAATAACTCTGGATTGGGATTGGCGTTGGAAAGAAATAGTAAACAGGGTATTTGAGACCTCTATCAAATATTACCCAAGTCACTGGCAGAGGGAGACAAGGGGAGTAAACTGCCCGACCACATGGGGCCTAGAGACCATGGACAGAGTCAAGGCCAGGTACAGAATGTGCAGCCCAGTGCAAAATGGAAATGCGAGGGTGTTGTTCAAAAGCTATTCAGCTTTTCATGACCACGACACTGAGCATTAAACCAAGAGTGAAGCCCCCTGACGGCCTCTACAACCACACCACGCACCGGCGATGCTGGCCCCGGACAGAATTTAAGCGCAACTCTGAGGATGCTTGGTTGGGCAGCAGGTCCTGAGCAACAGGGCTCAGCTTTGGGCTGATGAGGACCACAGTGGGCTGAATGATGGTCCCCAAAAGACATGTTCACATCCTATTCCCCGGAACCTGGGAATATGCCCTTATTTGGAAAAAGGGTCTTTGCAGATGTAATCAAGTTAAAGATCCCAAGATGAGATCATCCACGATGAGGGCGAGTCTTAAATTCAGTGACATGCGCCCTTGAAAGAGACACAGAGCAGAGAGCACGCAGAAGGGAAGGCCGTGTGAAGAGAGAGGGGGGATTGGAGTGATGCAGCTGGAGGAGGTCGGGGGGTCCTCTCCTAGAGCCTCCAGAGTGAGCAGCACCGCGCCGACACCACTGACACCGCCAGATTTTGGACTCTGGCCTCCAAAACTGTAAGAAAGTAAATTTCTGTCGTTTTAAGCCTCTCCATTTGTGGAAATTCTTTATGGCAGACACCGGAAAGGAATACACTGGGCATGAAGGGAAAAACGCTCGTGGGACACATTCAGCACTCTGTTGAATGACTTAAGATAGCCAGCTTCTCAGCACTGAGCCCTGCTTCTTTCCCTGCTTCCTTTCACATCAGTAATAAGCCAGCTCACGCCACACCACAGGCAAATCCCCTGTCCCTCACTCGGAGCCTACTATCTCATGATTTACACACAGTGCTAGCAAGCTGTGCTGTCTGTTCTCCCAGCCCAGAGCAGAAGGAAACTAAAAACCGGCAGACGGTGTTCTGCAAAAGGCAAACACGCAGATAGGAGAATGAAAAGAGAGCAAAGATTTTTCTACCATACCTTCCCCCCAAAAAAATAAGAGAGTAAAATAATAATTACTTTTATTACCTTCAGTATTACCTTTAATACGTAAAAAGCCTGCAAGGCCTAAAATATTAACATTCTTAGGACACCTCATTCTCCAATTACAGCAAATTAATAAGGTGCTACCTGTCCAGACTCTTCTTATACAGTGTTGGTGCAAGAGAGTCAGTGGGAGTTTAAAAAAAAAAGTTCACGAGATGTAATAAATAAAGTCAGCTGAGTCGGGTTTTCCTAACACACATTCTGGGCTCTGGGGCTCAGGGCTATAAAGTGGACCCAGAAGGAGCTGGGCTCAGTCGCTCAGCCCAGCTCCGCCACCAGCCTCTGTGCTCTCCTCACCCAGGACTCTCGAGCCATGAAGTGGAGCGGGCTGCGCAGGGGTGGTGTGGGCGCCAGGGCTGCCACCACGGCTAACCCCAGAGCAGGCTGCCTGCGGCCACGGTGCCGGGGCCTCTGCGTCCCGTGACAGACCCCGGCAGCCCGGAGCTGGCACGTCTTAGAAATGACGACAGAACAGCACATCTGGCAGCGCTCAGCTCCCTGGGCCCTGCTCCAAGCTCTCTGTGTGGCGGCTCGGTCCTCACCTTGACCCCCGGGCTCCTGACCATCAGTGTCCGGCCACCAAGCCTTGTTCCCACCAGTTCTCAGAGGTGTCCCCTCCTCCCAAGGCTCTGGCCGTCCCGCTGGCCTGTGGCCTCCCCTGTCTCCTGGCCTGCACACTGCCTGCCCCCCCAGGCTCCAGGGGCAGTGGGATGACCCTCCTCGCCGCTCCCTGCTGACAACCTGCAGGGGACAGTGCCCGTGGCCACAGAAAGCAGCCCTCTGTGCTGGGCCCTGATCCACTGCCCGGCCCCCGTGGGCCACACCTGCCGTCCCCTGCCGTCCTCAGCCCGTGCCCCTCCCTGCCTGACAGGGCCACCTCCTAACTGTGCCCAGCACGCGACTCCGGCCACACCTCCTCCGGCAGCCCTCTCCGCCCCACAGGCAGGGTCAGGGTGCCCCTGCAGCCCGAGCCTCACCAGATTGACTCTCAGCCACCAACCAGGGCCACGAGTCCAGCAGGGTTGGGGCCGCCACAGGAAACAGAATCATTTTACTGATGGGGAAACTGAGGCCCAGACAGATCGGAGGCCTGCCTGGGGTCACAGGGAGGGGGGCCCAGTGGGGAGAGGAGAACTCACCACTCCCCTGAGCCCACCTGGCAGTCAGCAGAGCTTGCCTTGAGCTGTAGAGGCTGTGGGTGGGCACCGCCCCACACGGACCCCACGGGCCCGGCCCCAGCTCACTGGGGCGCCCTCGGCTCCCATGGCCCCCACCGCCGGGCCAATGATGTCATTCATCACAGCAGCTGGGCTCCCCTGCCTGGGCTGGCTGACCCCTCACCTAGGACCCTCTCATCCCAGGGGTCACCGGAGCCAAGACTCTGCCTAGCTCCTCCCTACACCGAGGGCCACCCGTTCCCACTGAGCTGGGGCTCAAGCCCCTTGCTGCCAAGCCTCCCAGCCGCGGACTCTGCAACCACAGGGCCTGCGCTGTGCTGACCTCCTTTTCTAGTTCAGGTTATACATTTTGCACCCAACAAACATCTGAGGGTCCCTCTAGTGACAGGGACGGGTGGCTTCTGTTAATGTTCTACATACACCACACACCACACAAACGCACACACACCACAATGCATACATCACACAGAAGCACACACACAATGCACACACCACACATATACACCACAGAGAAGTGAGTACACATACGCACTGCTAAGGACTGAATGTCTCTCTCCAAAATTCGTATGTCGAAATTCTAATGTCCGATGCGATGGTATTAGGAGGTGTGCCTTTGGGAAAAAGTTAGATCGTGAGGGTGGAGTCCTCGTGAATGGGATTAGTGCCTTTATAGTCTCTGCCTTGTGAGGACTCAGCAAGAAGGCAGCTGTCTACAAGCCAGGAAGAGGGCTCCCATAAGAACCTGAGCATCCTGGCACCGTGATCTTGGACTTCTAGCCTCTACAACTGTGAGAAATAAATGCCTGTTGTTTAAGCCATGCAGTCTGTGGAGTTCAGTTATAGCAGCCCAAGCTGACGAAGACACACATACCACACCACAGGCATCAAACACCCCAAGCTGACGAAGACACACATACCACACCACAGGCATCAAACACCACACTCACACTACACACACAGATGCACACCAAACACCACAAACTCACCACACACATACCCTCCAAACACAACACACATCCCATACACACCACACGCACTAGGTCAGCATTTCCAACGAGGATGGGGAGGCCCCGAATGTCCAAGGAAAGCCTTTCTGAGACGCGCAGACCTGCCTCTCCAGCCTCCATGTCGGGATGCCCCAGAAGGGGTCCTGAGCGTCTTGTGAAGGCTCCTTGGAGCCTCCAATGACTCGGGAAGGCCTGGGTGCTTCAGAATTCCTGTTACCAACAACAAAGGCAAGCACAGAATCGGCAGGCTCTGAGCAGGTGCGCTCACAGCAGGCCCACAGGCTGACGGGATCATCATTCCCATCGTTCCACCGAGGGAACTGGGCTCAGAGGGGTTCAGAGCGCCCAAGTCACTGCAGGCGAGCCCCATCTGAGTCTGGTTTACCAGCTGCCCGCCATGGCCCACCTCACTGCGGCCAAACCACAGAGTGACCCCAGGGGCAGGCAGCGCAAAGGTTGTTCTCCCGATTAAGAGATGAGGAAATTGAGGCTCACACACACACACACACAGACACACACACACTAAAAAGCCACACATCTGGGTTTGCTGAAAAGCTGGTTGTTCTGGAAGGATGGGGGTAAGCAGAGGAGAAAGGGGGTGTGGGCTGTGGCCTGGGGTGGCAGGGCAGAGACTGCGGGCCCTGGCAGGGGAAGCTCGGCGGGCAGCCTCAGACTCCCACTGGTCAGGGCACTAGCACGACCCCACCGGCACACTGGTAAGGGCCAACTGGGACAATGGCTATGACAGTACTTGGAAGGCCACGAAGTGGCCCAGAAACAGGGCTTTCCAATGTGTGATGAAAAAATAACGCAAACAAAGACAAGGTCAGTGAGCAGGGACCCTGGGACCCAGAGGCCCCACAGGTCACCTCCTCCCGGCCATTCCCCTGTGGGAGCTGCCACACGTGGCCTTCCAGCCTCTCTTGAAAGTCCTTCCAGGGACAGGAAGACGCCACCACAATGGGAACGTCTGCTCTCCAGGGCATCCCTACTTTAGAAAGCGCTTCCTATTTCAAGCCCAAAACACGCAGACACACAAATTAAAAGGGCTTCCTTAGGACTTCTGCTCTTGGTGCCTTCCAGCACCTGGAAGCTGCCCCAAACAAGCCCACTCCCCCGCCACACAGAAGGCCCTTTAGAGCCTGAAGATGCCCATCACACTCCCCCACCTTCCTCTCCTCCAGGGGACGAGGCATAAGAAGAGCGAGGCACATGCCCCTCATCAGGCACCACGGTCAGCCTCTTACAGGACAAATCCATCTAAGCCTCCCAATGACTATGATGCAGGTGCTACTGTTACCCCCATCTTGTGGATGGAGGAATCGAGGCCCAAAACAGTAAGTAAGTTGCCTGCGGTCATGCAGTTAGAAAAGAGGCAGGCAGACCTGGATGCAAATCCCAGTCAGTCACTCTGGTCTGCAGTCTGTGATCTGAGTTCCCTGGGCCTCGGTCTTCCCATCTGTGAAGTGGAGCTGTCACTGTTGAGAAGGTCCTAGACAGTAGGTACTCAACAAGGGACATCTCTCCATGGGGACAGGGCCGGCCAGCGCCGGTTTCCTGTGGGTGTGTTTTTCCAAACGTGTGGACATAGCACTCTACACCCCGGAGCCAGGCACTGCGGATGGTGTGGTGGATGGAGCTCAGAGGGACAGAGAAAGAGGAGGGGGTGAAAGGAAGCCTGGGGCCTGGGAGTTCGTCCCCACAGTGGGGAACCCGGCTGGTGGCAAACTTGCTTCCGCAAGTGGAGAGAAAAGAATGCACTCATCTACTGGACAAACCCCAGCTCAGGGGGACACACAGGCATGGGCCACTCCTCCCACCATTGACTTTGCTGCCTGCCCCTCACGGGCAACGCCCAAACCCACGGTGCCACCTGTCAGATTCCCTCTAGCATCCTTCCCTTTCCCTGCACCTGCCACCTGCAGCCTGGCGGACTACCAAGCAGTCTCCCTGGCCCCCCGACTCCAGTCACCCAGCTACAGCCACCAAGAGGAAGCCTCCTGAAGCAGGAGTCAGCCCACATTGCACCCCTGCCTAGAAAATACTCAAAACAACAACAGTAAGAATCAAACAACACGTCAACCTGCTGTGGTCCCACTGCCTCAGGGGAAAGTCCGCACATCACCGAGGATGCCTTGCGAGGCCCCTGCCATCTCGCCCCATTGCCGCGTCTCCTTGTCTGCTTGCCCTGCCGGATTCGCAGCTACTCACTTGACTCTCCAGTATCAAGCAAAGCGCCTGCCCAGAGCAGGTGCTTGGCGACATCAGGACCCCTCCCGGACGTCTGCTCATCTGTGAAAGCATCACATACACTTCTTTCATACCCAGCCCACGGTGTCTTTACAAAGTTCAGGCAGAAGGACACAGAGATCCTTCAAGGGATGCAGGATTCCTGAGTCCTTGGTAAAAATAATCCCCCAACCATGAAGCCGAGCATCACTACGTAAGAACTGACTTCTGTGTGGACAGAGACGCGAGTGCCCGGGATAGTGGGTCTGGCTCACTTGCAAGCTGGCCCCCTTGCTGTGCCAGATGGGTACCCCCCATAGTCAAATGTGGTCCTCAGCAAAATGACAAGATATGAGCATCAAAGACTTTGGCCTTGCCCTTGGGTTGTTGGTTGCAGAGAGGAGCTCAACTGAATGAACACGTCATTCCCTCATCTGTTCAGCGCAAGCACACCGCTCACTTCCTGCATGCAGGCACTGCGCTGGGCACTGGACCACGGCACCGAGTAGCCCCGCCCCACCCTGCCCCCACCTCGGGATGCTGACGGCCTCTCCAGCCCAACGCTCCCTCCTCTCAGACCCCTGCTCCCTTGCTCTTTTCAGTATCTCCATATGCAGCTGTGGAGGAGACCTGCCCTTTGCACCTTAAAACTGCTGTAAGAAGGGTGTAGTGAGATTTCTCCAAGGACCACCACCCTTCAATCCCTAGAAAAGTATTAGGAGGTCAGAACACCCCCTCCTTTTGATGGCAGCATCACCTGCCATCGTCCCCTGCCATTGTCACCCCAGTCACAGAATCAGCATCGTCACCTCTGAGGTCAAGACCATGTGAATGGCTGGAGCTGACATAAGCAACAGCTGGACCCTGAGGACACCCCTTCAACAGGAGCAGGAGAGCCCAGGGATCTTTGGACAGCCTCCATCACCTGGTCCTAGCATGCCCATCTTGATATGTCCCAAAGAAGTAGAGTACAGCCAAGTTCAGGGACAGGAGGCCTCTTTGAATTTGCAGACTCTGAAACACGAGGACTCATAGTCAAGGACCCACAGAGGCCACACCTGCACTCATGGATGCCAGCTCCCCTCCTGCCAAAAAAAACAGAGAAACCCAAATAGGGCAACACTGTGCAGTTACCTGCCCTGTGGCCACTTTGGCAAAGTTCCACCTAGTGAAAAGGAGGGGACCTCTACACAGGAGGAAGGAAGGGAGGAAAAATGGAAGAAAAAAACAAGGGAGGGAGGGAAGGAAAAAGGGAAGGAAGGAGGGAGAAGGGAGAACACAGAAAGAATGGAATCAAACTTCTGGTTTCTGGTCTGGTGTGTAAGGAACTTGGGAGTCATCACAAGACAAGAGCTGAACAAACTGAAAATCAGTAACTTTTCTTATATCCGTCAGAGAACCGAGGTCATGAGGCAAACCACTGCAGACAGGCAGATACAGAGAACAACATAACACAGCAGAAACCCAGGAGTAGAAACCTCTGTGGGAACCGGTTTAGAATCCTTTTACCAAATACTTCCTGGCCAGCTTTCAACAACAACAAGTTACAAGGTATACTAAAAGGCAAAAACAAACAAACAAACAAAAAACAACGAAACAGAAAAAGTTTGAAAAGACAGAACAAGCATCAGAACCAGACTAAGATATAGCAGTGATACTGGAATTATAAGACTGAAACCTTAAATAACTCTGACCAATACGCTAAGGGCACTAATGGAAAAAGTAGACAACATGCAAGAATAGATGGCTAATGTCAGCAGACATGGAAATTCTAAGAAAGGAGCAAAAAATGCTGGAGATCAAAAACACTGTAACAGAAATGAAGAATGCCTTTGATGGGCTTATTAGTAGACTGGACATGGCTGAAGAATCAGTGAGTTTGAAGATACATCAATACAAACTTTCCAAAGTGAACAGCAAATTTTAAAAAAACCAACTCTGAGATAAACAGAATAGAATATCCCAGAACTGTGGGATAATTACAAAAGCTGTAACATATGCATAATGAGAGGAGAAGAGAGAAGAAACAGAGAAAGGAACGCAAGAAATATTTGAAGCAGTAATTGAATGTTTGAAGTCCCACCTCTGCCTGGACTTGAACCCAAACCTTTGAAAGCCCAGTCCACTGGTTCCTTCCCAAAGCACTGCCCAGTAGAACTGCTAGCTGTCACAGAAATTCTTACAAACGTTTTCAAATCATCACCTAACACTGTGATAGAGACTGGTGTCCTGGGAATTAAGAAATAGTGGGAGGTGGAAAATTACACAGTGAATGGACCATTCCTTCAATGCTTACGGAAGTGCTCTGGTTTCCTGCAGGCATCTATGAATCCATATTTTGGTCTGTTTAAACTCAAATAACCGTGAGAATATTTAAGCACTTTTGGAAAGATCCTATTTCAGCACCCCAGTGGTAATATTTCCCTCCGGGAGCAGGAATGAGGGAAGCACCAATTAGGGACCTACTAGAACGTGCTAAGTGTCTGCATAGAGTCATCTCGCTAACCCTCTCGAGCTCCTGACAGGGAGGCTCATCTGGCATACTTTGCACATTAGACAACTGAAGCACAGAGAGGCTGAGCCACTGCCCATGCTCACACAGCCAGAAAGGGCCCCTGCCGTCCCCACCCCACCCCTACTCTTAGCCCTTTCTTGCTTGCTTTTCTTACTTTTGATGAAACTTAGTACTAGTTTAGAGCCAAACTAAGGTAAAGAAACTAGACCGCTAAGAAATGGCCAGCCCAGGAAAAAACAAACAAATCAGCTGACCAGAACCCACATGGCAGCAGGTCCTCTGCACCCAGAAAGCTCTGTTCTGTGAACAGCCTGCAGAAACAAAACAACAGCAACAAACCATGTAGTCACTCAGCATTTAAACAGTTTTGTACTGAAACTCCATAACAAGCTCATGGAATTCAGTTGACTACCCATTTTACAGCTGAGGAAACTGAGGCTCAAGGAGGTGAAATGGGGGCCTCAATCCCACCGGGCCTGACTCCACAGCCTGCTCCCTCCGGCCTCCTCTGCTCCACTCTGTGGTCCTTCTCCCCTCCCAAGGAAGGGATAACTGCTTCTCCCCCCCACCTCCCACCCGACTCCACACTTTCAGAGTAAGGGGCTGCTTGTCGCCTTGCCTGGTGGCACTCCCCATCTTATGCCCCAGAACACAGCCCGTGCAGCCCCGCCTCTTCCACGCTCCTCCATGTGAACAGACAGGTGCTTTGCATGTGTTCTCAGCGCCCGTCCTGTGGGCTCACCCATCTCTGCTGAGAGACAGCGTGTTGTCGCTGTTCTCCTAACAGGGCCCAGAGCAGCTTTAGGCAGCACTTCTTGTGTCTTCGCTGGGATTCAGGAAATGCACAAGGCTCTGCCCTGTGCAGCCATCACCGCCACACACCTGCTCCAGTTCCTGCGAAGTTGACTCACACTCCGGGAAACAGCACATGCTGCGTGTCAAGTACGAACCCTTCAAGTCCTTTGCTCCAGGACATCAGTGATTCATTCAAAGGTTAGAGGCAGGAGCTCTTCAAAATTCTCTTTAGAGGTCTGGCCATACTTTCTCATACCCTGAGGAAATGACCCTCTAGGGGGACAAACGTGCCAACGTCAACTGCGGAGGCTGGCAAGCTGAAATCTACACTTCTCAGCTCCATCGGGGCTAGCGTTTCACATGGGACTCACACTCCATCCTTCATTCAATTCATTCAATCATTCATAAACACAAGGTTTGACTCCAGGATAAATGGGCAACCAGGTGCTGGTGCCAGGCGCCCATCTGCTGGTGTGAGCCTGGAGGATATGGGATGCTCTGGTGCTCCTGGGGTCTGGCCACCTCTCTGCTTGCAGCTGTAGCCCTGGGACAGTGGCTTCTAACCCCCCAGCTCCCCAGAGGGCAACTCTGGGGTGGTACCCTGAGGCCCAGCCCAAACCCCACTCTTCCACCTTCCAAGCATGCTGTCAGCACCTGCTTCCCTGTGCGACACCCCTCTGTTTAAAGGAACCCAAGAGAGTGGCTTCTGTTGTCTGCAACTGAACACAGATTAAAATGGGGGTGCCCCAGGGCTTCCCTGGTGGTGCAGTGGTTGAGAGTCCGCCTGCCGATGCAGGGGGCGTGGGTTCGTGCCCCGGTCCGGGAGGATCCCACATGCCGCGGAGCGGCTGGGCCCGTGAGCCATGGCCGCTGGGCCTGCGTGTCCGGAGCCTGTGCTCCGCAGCGGGACAGGCTGCAGTGGTGAGAGGCCCGCGTACTGCAAAAAAAAAAAAAAAAAAAAAAAAAAGGCGGTGCCCCAGAAACCTGAGTTGAAATGAAAGGGGGACACACAATGTTAAATCACACAGCACAAAACCCAATACTTTGTTCACGCTCAGCACAAACAGAGCCTGCCTCACCTACACTCCACTGATGGAATTTCTCAGTCCAGAAGCTCAGAAATGGCAGTGGAGTGGAGGGTTCTCAAGGGCTGACTGTGGCATCAGACTGAGCTAGCTGCCCCTCATTAGCTGTGTGTCTCTGGGCAGGTTACCTGTCCTCTCTGGCCTTCAGTTTCTCCACCTGGGAAAATGATGAAAATAATAACACCTACCTCACAGGGCTGGGTTGTTGTGAGTACAGCATGAGTTGCATTAACTTGTTAAGTCATAATTTAATTATTAATTAATGTTATTAACATTAATGAGTACATATAATTAATTAATAAGTATTACATGCTCATTATGGAAAATGTGAACAAGACAGATAAAGATGAGATTAAAAATCACTTATTTCCCCACCCCTCTGGGAACAGTGGGGATAATTATTAACTATTACCCATCCCATTAGTTAATATTAATAATTAATACTCATTGACACATACCCGGACATATACACACATGCATGCACACACACACACACAACAGCAGGGGCCAGCCCTGCTCTCCTCTGAACTCCTCTGAACTCCTCTAAAGCCTGGGCACCACTCTCCCTCCCCAACTTTAACCTGCACTTGAGGGTTTCACATGGACTTCAAGATTTCATTTGTTAAAAGGATTCCACGCCAGCTGAAAAACATTTGAAAGCCACAATGTCAGAAGAAAATTTCAATGATACTGAAAAATGTTCTTGATATGTTATAGGTTAAATTCCTCGCCCTCCTATAAAAAGCTAAATGTTGAAGTCTTAACCCCCAGTACCTCAGAATGTGACCTTATTTGGAGATAAGGTCTGTACCAAAGTAATCAGGTTAAAGTGAGGTCATCAGGATGGGCCCTAATCCAATATGACTGGTGTCCTTATAAAAAGGGGACATTTGGAGACAGACACGCGCACAGGGAGAACACTGTGTGAAGATAGAGATCAGAGGGATGCAGCTAGAAGCCAAGGAACCCTAAGAAGGGCCAGCAAACCCCCAGGAGCTGGGGGAGAGGCCTCAAACAGATCCCCCTTCACAGCCTTAGAAGGAACCAACCCTGCCTCAGACTTCCACCCTCCAGAACTGCGAGAGAAAAATTTTCTGTCATTTCAGCCACGCAGTCTGTGGTCCCTTCATCCAGCAGCCATAGGAAACTAATGCAGTATATTTACTGAGTAATGGGAACGGCATATAAAATATTGTCCCTATTTTTGAAGGGAACCATTTCATCCACACAGAGAGAAAAAAGACTGGAGGGGGTAGAACAAACGTGAACAACGTGTTTTCAGCTGTACTGACCCTCACTTTGCAGGCACTTTTATGCATGTTTAGAATTATTCCCTTCCCAGGAGTGGGTTCACTGGCCAAACCTCACAAACTTTCCAAGGGGCTTGTACCCATTTAGACCTGCACAGGCAAGGTTAGCCAGCCCAACCCAGGAGTCCTATGTTTTCATAATGGTAGTTTCTCAGATTCTGCTTTTTCTGAGACTAGTGCTTCCTAATGACATTTTTTTTTTTTTTGGCACCTTCAGCCACAGCACTGCACTGACTTGTCACACAATAAAAGTTCTAAGTAGACTCGGTGATATTCAAAAGCTGTATATTTTGATTCTGTTTCATATTAGTGGTATTTTTTAAGCTAACATATCAAAACGTTACTATCCGCATTCCAATCTTGAATCTTAAAAAATATCTGGAGTCACTGCTCTCAGACTCAAGAGGCAGCTAGCAGAGGGGTCAAGTTCATGGCTTCTGGAGTCTGACGTAGGATTCCATGAGACAAAGATGGAAAGCTCCTAGCACAGGGCCTGGCCGCAATCAGCATGCAGTCCACAGGAGCTGAGATTATCATACGACTGAACCACCAAGAGACACACTCATCTAAATACTCCCAGTGCTGTTTGCAAGGTTTCTAAGAAGTGACAAATGATATCGTGGGGTTTTCAGTGACCTCGGAGATAATAACTCAACCTCACTGTCCACAGATGAGGAAACTAAGGATGGAAAAGTTAAATGACACAGTTGGAAATGACAGAGGTTAACCTGGAATCCTGGTTCCCTAGTCCAGCACTGTGTGTGTGTGTGTATGCATGTATGCACGTGTGTACAGCCTCTTGTTTCCAACTACACTATCTACATAAAGAGAAAAACTACCCTGATGCCTTCCAGGGGCTCTGGGAGACTCAGGTTCAGCACACACTCTGGTCCTGCCTGGCTGGGTGACTCTGGGCAAGTTACTGGACCTCTCTGAGCCTTAGCGTCCCATCTGTAGAGACAATGACAGCTTTCACCTGTGAGGATTAGATGACTTAACACATGTAAAGCACTTTGCACAGCACCTGACACCTGGCAGAGTTCGCAGAAAACGTTAAACCTTTATTATCCCGTTTTTGTTTTCCTTTGGATATGTTCTGAAAGCTTTCTGAACAGACTTAGGGGCTTTGTGGCCCCCTGTCCGAATTTTGATCTGGAAGTGGGAGACCTCCTTTTGCCATCACCAAGGCTTAAGGCTCAGCTGCCATAGACTCATTCTGTGGCCCTCTCTGAACACGGGCTCATCAGAGTGACCAGGTCCCCTCTGAGGCCAGCATGGGCCCCCTCACACTCCAAAACGAGGACAAGAAGCAGGGCTGCTGTATCCACCCCAGGTCCCATTCAGTCTCTTACAGCGTCACCTACAGCCTCTGGATAATTGGTTTTTTTTTTAATTTTAACTTAGTCTGGATGCCTCCCCTAGAACAGCAGTTCTCAAAGTGTGGTCCTTGGACCAGTAGCATCAGCTCCAGTTGGGAGCCTGTTAGAAATTAAAAGCCTTTGGCCCCGACTCCGACCTACCGAATCAGAAACTGGGGGTGCGCCCACCAACGCGAGGTTTAACAAGTCCTCCAGCTGGTCCTAATGCATGCTGCTCTGGAGCACGGCTTTTTATTTAAATGGAGAAGAAAAAGAATAGTCCCACAGTGACTCTCTCTGGTCATCCGGGGACAACGGAAGGCCTGCGGGGCCTGGGGCCAGGCTAGTCCGCTCCCCCGCTACTTACTGGCTAATGGCTCTGGGTGAGCACCTTCCCTTCTCCCCAGTCTCCTCATCTGGAACAGGGGACCACAGAATCACCTCACAGCATCCATGAGATTAAAGGGGAGATGCTGACCCAGGCTCAGCACAAAGGCTGGTGTGGGTAGACGGGTTAGAAAGGAAGGAGCTTTGTCATGATGCCGCCAAAGGTCTGATTTTGGGGAGAAAAAAAAATCTACCATTCCTGCCTATGCATCCTTATATCAAAAGGGTGCAGGGGCTTCCCTGGTGGCGCAGTGGTTGAGAGTCCGCCTGCCGATGCAGGGCACATGGGTTCGTGCCCCGGTCCGGGAAGATTCCACATGCCATGGGGCGGCTGGGCCCGTGAGCCATGGCGGCTGAGCCTGCGCGTCCAGAGCCTGTGCTCTGCAACGGGAGAGGCCACAACAGTGAGAGGCCCACGTACCGCAAAAAAAAAAAAAAAAAAAAAAGGGTGCAAATCTGATGTAAATTTATCCTTTAAAAGCCCTGGCCCTGTTAGCCATTCCTTTCCAATTCAGGTAAAACTGTAATGCCACAACAGAGATGAAAACTGTTACGTATTAAACAAACTTTACAGCTAGATACAAAGAAAGCCCAGGCCTAGATGGCTTCATGGGTGAATTCTACCCAACATTAAAGAAGAATCAATGCTAAACTCTTCCAAAAAAGTAGAAGAGGAGTGAATACTTCCCAGTTCATTATATGAGGACAGCATTACCCTGATACCAAAACCAGGCAAAGACATTATAATAAAACTACAAACTAATATCCTTTATGAAAATAGATGCAAAAATCCTCAACAAAATACTAGAAAAACAAACAAGCAACATATAAGAAGAACTGTACACCGTGACCAAGTGGGATTAATCCTAGGAATGCGAAGTTGATTTAACAACCAAAATGAATTTGTTTAATATACTATATTAATAGAACAAAGTACAAAATCCTCAGGACCATCTCAGTGCAGAAAAGGCATATCACCCTACCATGGTTAAAACACTCAACAAACCAGGAACAGGAGGGAACTTCCTCAACCAAATAAAAAGCACCTACCAAAAACCCACAGCTAAATCATACTCAATGGTAAAAGACTGAAAGCTTTCCCTCTAAGTTCAGGAACAAGTCAAGGATGTCTATTCTCATCACTTCTACTCAACATTATACTATAGACTTATCCAGTGCAATAAGGCCAGAAGAAAGAAATAAAAGGCATCCATATCGGAAAAGAAGAGGTAAAACTACCCCTACTTGCAGATGACATGAACTTTTGTATAGAAAACCCTAAGGAATCGACGCCCCCCCAAAAAAAAACCCACAGAACTATTAGAACTAATAAACAAATTCAGCAAGGTGGCAGGATACAAGATTAGTATACAACAATTGATTGCATTTCTATACACTAGGAATGAACAATGGGGAAATACAATTAAGAAAACACCCAGCTACGGCCCAGAAGACACAGGTGTATTTGTGCATCTCACTGGACTGGCATGGTTGCTAACAATGTGGGTTCTGCCTCCTTGCCTCCCTCTGACCAGAGGCCCTGTTCTCAGTCTGGACACAGTCTTCTTCTCAGCTCACAAGTCTCCTCCCCCAGAAGCTTCCATAATCCGCTTCAGGGTACCCACAGCTCCCGTACTTCCTCCTGACAGGGCTACCCTGGCTATGCTGGGCTGGCATCACCTACTGACTTGTTCCCACGCAATCATTCATCCAGCTGACAAAGGCTTATTGAGCCTCCACTCTGAAGAACACAATTCTCAGCACTGGGACCCCCCGACAGACAGAAGTCCTTGCCCTCCCAGAGCTGACCTCCTCTGAACACTCACTCCTTAGGTGCCAGGACCTGGTCAGGTCAGCTTTGTGCTCCGGGATCTACCACAGTGCCTGGGGCTGAGTAGGTGCTCAGAGAATAGTGGGTGACAGAATGAAAGTCAAGCAGGATTTCCACTGCAGAATGGCTTTCTGGAACTGTTGTGGGTTGGGTAACAGTACATGCTAACTGAACTCTGGCATATTCCAAGCTGAATGCCAGCTGGAGTGCCATGATGCGATGGCTACGGTGCGTCAGTTTCAGACCAAGAGCGGGGCAGGTGCATTTCCTGATGAGATGCTCCATGCAGCTGATTGGCTTACAGTCCCCAGTGCTGGCTCACACCTAGCAGATTTTCTGGAGCAGAGGACTGGTGACATTTTGCATTTGTTTCTTCCTAAGCAAATGAGGATTTCAAGCTTCAGCTTCTGGACTGCAGGAAATGCATATGAGCATGTAAGCGAATGGTTTTGCAAATGTACCAGGGTCCAAGTATCTCCCTTTCTCTGGCTGCCTGGGAAGTTTCAAAGCTTTGGAGCAGCACATGGCATCCACCCACCACGGGCATGGGGCTCCTGAGTCCCACACCTGCCGCCAGTGGGCACAAGGCCAGTCTGCAGAGGCAAGGACCCAAATGAGCAGATTGCTTGTTGGGGCTTTTCTTTATAAGTCATATTCTTAATTATAAAAGTAAAATCATGGTAAGCAAAGAAAAAATTTGAGGGGTTCAGAAAAGAAAACAAAATTAATTTACAATCCCACACCCCACACCCAACACATGGCGTCTTTGCAACCTTTCTTCCCAGAAGGAAAGGCCCAGCAGTGCGCAGGCACTTAGTCCAGGCCCAGCTCTGTGAGACCATCCCAGTCGACCCTCAAGTCTTATGTTTGAAGAAGGACTCTCACACTTTATAGACACGAAAAGAGAGTTTCTGTGAAATCAAGTGACATGGCCCAAGGCCACCCAGGTAAGAAATACTGAGTCCAGGATCTGAAACCAGATCTGACTGCAAATCACAGTTTGTGCCACATGTGCTCAAGATGGAAGGAAAGTTCATTTCATCTCTCCTCCAAAGATTAAAAAAATAGGGCAAAAAATTACCTAACTTAAAATTCAATATTTTTTAATATCTTTATTGGAGTATAATAGCTTTACAATGCTGTGTTAGTTTCTGCTGTACATCAATATTTATATCTGCTCACAAAGTCCAAATTATATCAAGTTCTCATTGCACCTGCAGTGTCTTTTTCTCCTGACCAGGCTGTAAGCTCCAAGAGCGGGGAGGGCTGTACCTCTCAGCTCCCGAACAGCACAGAGCAGGCCTCCATTTGCCACCAGGCTGGAGAAGACGAGGCCAAACATCTCTTACCCACACCCAAAAGACAGCCTCAGAACCTCAGTGACAGCATCCGCCTGGTGGTCAGGATCTGCAGCACAGCCCCGCTGACCTCTCCCGTCCCACTGCCAACTCTCCCTACAGAAACCCACCCTCCAGCTGGGCCGTTCTCCTCACCCCTGCCCAGGCCTCCAGCCTCCCTTCCTCTGCACCTCTGCTCCTTCTGTGCCCCCTGCTTGCCCAGAACACTGACCCACCTTCCCAGGTCTCCACTTGCCTAAACTCCAAATTCTCCAAGGCCATTGTCACATTCATTCTTCCAACAAACATGCCACAAAGTTTGCTGTATGCCAAGCTCTGTGAGTGAAAGGTGAATGAGACAGGTAGTGTCCCCACCCTGCTCCTACAGCACAGAACATTCTAGAGAGAGAGAGAGAGGAGCAGCTCTCAAGAGCAGACTCATGCTATGTGCTCGGTGATCGTCATGATTCTTTGAAAGAGATGCTGTCACCCTCCCCACGCCACCGCCATTTCAGAGAAGGGGAAACCATGACCCAGAGAAATTAAGTGACCTACCCAAGATCATGGGCTGGGAAGCGGCACCCACCCATCAGGGTTCAATCTACCTAAACCTTGACTATTGTGCCCTGAACTCCAAGGGCAGTGTCTGCAGCTCATCCACCTCTGCATCCCCAGGGCCCTGTCTCCGGCCTGACACAGCAGGGACACGGCCCTGCTTGCTGAACTGAGTGGTTTCCGCGTCCAGGAATAGACACATGCTTCCACTCTCGGCTTCTGAGCAGTGTTCCCCGGAACGGCCTCTCCATCGTGATGAACAGCCCAGGGAGCCGGCAGCATCTGCATCAGCGTCTGCCTGTCTTCCTCCCTGAAACCCGACAGACTCCACCTGGGCCCCCAAAATGGCCCTGATGCTGCTGATAGGAAGCAAACTCTTTGAAAAGCACCTTTGGAAATGCAGGTCTCTAAAATCACCTTCCTAGACCATGACGGTTAAAGAACGGGTATGATTTGCCTACACACGTCTGGGGTTCCTCCGTTTTAGCAGGACAGTCATGCCTCCAGACAGAAGACACCCACTTCTACACCTGAAGCAGGTGGTCCACTAGCGAGCTCAGGGGACACACAACTAGAACATGGGATTATTAAACAACCATACCTAACTCACAGTGTTGTTGCGAGAAGTAAATGAGATAATGTAAGTAAAAGCTTAACGTAGTGCTGGGCACCTGATATACGCTCACTAAACATTAGCTGAAGTTCCTGTGTTGGCTCGGTAGCGACTACAGTCCTCACCACTCTTCCTGATACACTGTAAGCCACTTAAGGGAGGGAGGAAGGGAAGGAGGAAGAAAGAAAAAGGCCAATGAAGCTACCTGGAATAAAACTGCATAACCGACAGACAATGCCCTAAATGGGAGCAAAAAAGCCAAATTTCTTCGAATTCTGGCCATGACACCCCGCAGCGGCTTTGATGAACTCTCCTAACTTACCCAAGCCTGACTTTCATCTTCTTTGGCGGAGGCTGCATTACCTGAGCCTGGAGCCTCTGCTCCCAGCGCCCCACCACCCGACCCCCACCAACCCGCTGAGGAATCTTGCAGCTTCTCTGCGTGCCATGAACGTAAAGGTGAGACCAGGCATCGGAGGAGCTGGGTCAGCCCTCAAAACGCAGGCAGTCAACAAGAGAGAACCATAACATCGGACACCTAGGAGTGTTTACACGATGCTTTAAGCCCTAAGTTAACCTAAACTCACCTTCTTTGATCCTGAAACTTCTAAACCCTCACTCTTGCCATGGGGATGTCTTCAGAATATTGTCCCAGGAGTGGGTATTCCTTAGCAACTCTAGTAACCCACAGCGCCAACCTGCTAACCTGAGGACCATCTGCTTTGCTGTAACAAGCCACAACCAGGCATGTCCACCACTCCCACCTTCCTTGACAACTCAGCAGGCAAATCCAGCCACAAGGCCTCAAACTCAAGCCCCACCCAGACCTTCGTGCACCTGGCCCGAACACCTGTTGCACGTCACCAGCACTCAGATTCCCCCACCACGGCCGCCTCAGCTCCAGACCTTGCCGCACCCCGGCCTCCTGTTAACACAGGCCTTGGTCGCAGGCTGGATCTGGGGTGGATCTTGAGTTGAGCGCCGCCAGCCCTGGGTTTTGATCCCCATTCTTCCCTCAGTGCACTGTGTGACCTCAGGCCACGTCTCGCCTCTCTCTGGGCCTCAGTTTCATCCTTTGAAAAATGCACATTTGGGCTGGACAGTGTTTCAGTCATCCGGTTGCAGCTGCTGTAATTTCTGCATAAAATACATATAACAAGTACTACTTTTTAAAAATCAACTTTAAGTGGAAGCTCAAAGGGTTTTGGCAATTGAGACAGAAAACGTTTTGGGGAACCCCCAGAAGTTCCCTCACACCCCTTTGCAACTTACCTTTATTTGCTCAATATTTTTCTTTAAAATGACTGACTTTTTAAAAACATACACTGCTTCAGCTTTATTCTAAGCAATGATATCCACAAAATGACAAGCTTCATGGGCTAGGTATACTTTCTCTAATACACGCGAAAATAATTCCTATTAAAATAAAATGTCCAAGTGCCACCCCAAATCTTCTCACGTACCTACAAAGCCATGCATGCCCCATGGAGAAATACTTAATGAAGTGACCACTCCCTCCCGAGGCCCCTTTAGCTCTGAAAGTCTGGATTCCACATCTTACTTGTCACTGAGTCTAGCCCGGTGCCCTGTATACAGCAAGCACTTACTAAATACTGGCTGCTGAACACGAGGGACAATCCACGGCCCATCTCCTTTCCATCTCTGACCAACCTGACTGAGTTCCACCACCTGCAGCGGGAAGCAGCCAGCTTACGTTCCTCGGAGCTGATAAATGCTGCATTCAGAGAAACGGCCACCCAGAGGGAGAGGGGACCAGAAGCAGAGCCAAGCAGGAAACCAGGTGGATGCAGAAGAGAAACAAAGCGGTGAAAGTGCAAAGGCTACGTTTGGGAGAGCTACTCCTAATTCTCCGTCCTCTGCCTGCATTTTTTCAGCCCACTAAGTTATTTTAATAACTCGGTCGCTTTCACATCAAAACCTTTTGCAAGAAAAGCCCTCCAAGATGTCGCATCTGCATTCCCAGAAGGGATTTACCACAAAGAATGCAAAGAGGGAGTGGTAGCCTTCCAAGTCCCAGTATTGCAACGAGCTAAATAACTGAAGGGAAGCCTTCTGTGCCCTTAGCAACTAGGCAAGGAGTTTGTCAGATGTTTACAGTCCTCTAAAAAATAGAAATAGAGAATGAATGGGGAGGTGGATTGCAGCCTAGAAAAAGGCCCTATTGAAAAGGTAGACGGGGAACCTTAGCATGACTTCAAGAGCCCTGCCATGCCAGGTCCATCGCGTGCAGGAACCACTGCCCGACTCTGCAGCCCGGCAACTGGAGCCCCTTCCAAGCCAGCCCCCAGCTGCCTCTTTCTCAATTTAGATTATGAGCCCCATCCCAACACCCCATACCCAGCCGCAATGATCTACTGACATCACCCCAAACATTCAGCTACACCTTTGCATGTGCCGGTTCATCAGCCAGGACAGCCCTTCCTTCCTTCTCCACCTGGAAAACTCCTATTCATTCCTCAAAGGCCCAGGAATGATGGTCAAGTTCAACCATCACCTCCCACAGGAAGTCTCCCCTCATAGAATCTCTCCCTTCACAGAGCAGCACAGAGCACACGGGGCAGGGCGGGGTCCGGGGGCCTGTTCCATGGGGCTGGGGCCAAGTTCTAAAGGGCCTTCCTTCCTTGTCCGGTGTGTAAGGAATTTACAGTTCATCCTCAGGCAGTGTGGGAAGTCAGGGAGGAGACACAAGCAGAGAAACACTTCCAGACGAGCGTGGTAGAAAATTTCTGGTGACAATGTGGGAGACAGGCTGAAACTGGATCCGTGATGACGAAGTGAGTCTCCAGCATCAAATCGTATATGCTTGACTGCTTGTATCCAGAGCATCCTTCCAGAGTCACTGCTGTGCCCAGACACCGTGCAGAGAAAACAGGGCCCCTCTACCTGCCAGGCAGTATCACAACCAGCACTGCAGCTAATATGCACATAACACAGCCTGGTTACCATTTACCAGTCCCGCTCTAAGCACCTACATCGAATCCCTACAATAGCCCTAAAATGTAGGCACTATTATTGTCCCGTTTTAGGGATGAGAAAATATGGCAAGGTTCAGGAAGTTGCTCAAAAGTGCCCAGCTAACAAGTGGCAAAGGAACCCAGGTGGACGGGCTGGGAGAACTACGGCAGACCCATACCTCACCCTTAGAAAGTTAGCCCAAGTACCGCTGCCCAATTTACCCTAAAGAAACCACGGGAGAGTTACGCAAGGATTTAGCCGCAGGGATATTCATGGATGTGTTGTTTCTAACAGGAAAACAAGAAACGACTAAGTATTTGCTAAACGTCCAAATATTAGCAAACGTCCTGAACTACTGAGGAGCATTTACGCAGTGGGATGCTATGAAGTCGTTAACATGCTAACAGAGTCATAAACTCTATTTATCACATTTCGGTTTGAAGTCCTCCTGCCCCTGGAGCTCCCAGGGTGTGTGTGAAAATGTGGATTCCTGGGTCCCTCCTAGACCTCATGAAACACAATGTCTGGAAGTGGGACCTGGCAATCAGAATCTTTACATGTAGAGTTTTCTGCATGGTAATGTTTGAGAACCACTGCTGGGGATGAATATTTATGCCATGGAAAGGGTGAGCTCCGCGAGTAGTTCTGTTCACCACAGGGTCCCCAGTGCCTAGAACAGTGCCTGGCACATGGCAGGTGCTCGAGAAATATTTGGTGACTGAATGAACACATCAATCAACAAACTATTCTGCAATGCTCTGTTGGCAGGTCTAAGTAACTGACCAATCTGTGTGCCTCTGAGGAGCAGGGCCTGTGAACATCTTGTTACCCTGTTGTACCCAGCACAGAACCAGCCCTCGGACGCGGTCCACCAGCACATGAACACATGAACACATGAACACTGCCGTCTGCATTGATTCTGAGTTGCACGTCCTTTCACTTTTTAACATTTCTGAAATCAGAATGTGTCTTACAACCTAACTCTGTCATGGTTTAGCTGGCAGCGTTGTTTCTTCCCCTTCCTTAGTGGTACAAAGATAATGATGCCATCTCTCAATTGCTGTCATCTTAGATTTATTAAAATACGGGAACTGAGTACATAATTCTGATTTTAAAAAATTAAAGTCGGATGCCAACACAGCTAACAGATTGCTGTGCATCCCCTTTCTCATGATTTTCAAGAATTAATCCAATGCCATCTGTCCTAAGCTTGTGGCTGCAGCCCCCAGTACTCCTGGTCATCCAACCCTTTGCTGCTGAGATGCAAAACCAAGATCTGATGCAAATGACAGGCTTGTTCACCTGTCTTCACCTGGGAAACTTCTGACAGCATCGGTTGGAGGGTTTCTCTACATTCTTGGAGGCCACAGGATGGGCCAGAGGGTGCTTCTGGCCCAGACTCGGGTTCATCCCAGCCCCGTCACCCCTGGATGTTCGGCCTGGCACGTGGTCTGTCCACAACAGCTGTTGGTCCTCTTGTGACTTCTCAGCACTCAGAGGACCGGCACCCTTTGGCCAGTGCTCTACAGCCCTGCATGTCCTTTAACAGGTCCCACGGCTAGATGAAAGTCGGACACCCTAGGCAGGTTACTCTCATCTGCAAGAAGGGCTTGGGGATGGCAATCCGGCCCACTACACAGCGTTGTTCTGAGAACCAAATGAGATTCATTTGAAAATTCTCTGAATAGCAGCAATTTCTATACAAGGTAATTCGTGACATTTAGGAGACACAAATGAGTAGAAATGCTCAAACTTTCAGGAAAACATCAGCACCTACTTTCCATCGTAACACTTGCCTTTTTTTTTTTATTGAAATCCATTATTGCCCAGACCTTTTCGTGAGTCAGTGGCACAAACCATCACAGCAGCTAAGAGCCAGGAACTGGGGCCAGAATCCCAGCACTGTCTCCCTGTGCTGCCCTGGACACGCCACCTAAGCTCTCTGAGCCTCCATCTCCTCGTGTGTAACCTGGGGCTAACTGTCTAGTTCTCCCATTCCCTGTACAGTTAGATCCACCTCTCTGCAAAGCACCAGGCACAGAGCCCCCTCCTGCAGTGCCTCTGGGGAGGAGAGCTACTCGCACGACGTCTTCATTTAGAGCAACAGCACCGGGTTAGCTCAGCTTTCCTTCTATGGAGCATTTTATTCCCCCAAAGAGCAAGAGCTAACTAAGCTTCCACAACTTCAGAAGAGTTATTTGGGCCACATTTCCAGGGCTAGAGGAACGGAGAACAGTGCAACACGGCAGAGCCCCAGCTGT